>NC_056070.1:9302500-14302500 GCF_016772045.2 Ovis aries
CTTTGCCTTTTCCATAGTTTGAAATGATACACCTAATTATAGTTTTCTTTGCATTTGTCTTGCTTGTAATTATCTGACTTCCTGAGTCTGCGGGTTGATGTCTGACTCTAATTTGGGGAAATCGTCATTCATCATTGCTTCAAATACTTCTGTTTCTTTCTCTCTTTCTTCTCCTTATGGTAATCCCCTTACAAATATATCAGACTTTTTGTATACGTCTTGCAGTCTTTGGATATTCTGGGTGTTTTTTAGTGGTTATTCTCTTTTCTAAGGCTTATATTTTTAAAGGCTTTTATTGAGATAGTCTCATGATAAGAGAGTGTTTGTTCAGCTGTGTCAAGTCTACTAACAAGCCTATCAAAGGCATTCTTCATTTCTATAATAGTGATTTTGATCTCTAGCATTTTAGTTTTTGTTTTTTTCTTAGAATTTCCATCTTTCTGCTTACACTGCCCATCTGTTCCTGAAGGCAATTTAATTTATTCATTAGGATCTTTAGGATACTTATCATAAATATTTTAAAATTCATTTCCTGATAATTCCAGCTGTCAGAAATGTGTCTGATTTCAATGTTTGCTCTTTCTCTTTCAACTGTGTCATTTTGCCTTTTAGTATATCTTGTAATTTTTTCCTGAAATCGGACATGATATGTTGGGTAAAAACAACTGCTATAAAAAGGTCTTTCATAAAATCAGCCCTCTGCATCCACAGATTTTGTATCCAAAATGCAATCAACTTGGGTTGAATTGTGTTTTTTATAATTCCAGGAAGTTCTAAAAAGCAAAACTTGAATTGCTGTGCATGGGCAATTATCTGTGCATTACATTGTATTTAATTTTATAAGTAATCTAGAGATGATTTAAAGTATATGGGAGGACTGCAAGTGTGTATATGTTATATGCAAATACTATATCATTTTTCATAAGGGACCTGAGTATCTTAGAATTTTGGTATTTGTGGAGGGTCCTAGAATCAAAGGAATTCCCTCATAGATCAGTAAAGAATCTGACTGCAATGTAGAAGACTTGGGTTCAATTCCTGGGTCAGAAATATCCTCTGGAGAAGGAAATGGCGACAGCACCCCAGTATCTTGCCTGGAAAGTAACAGAGAGAGAGGATCCTGGGAACTACAGCCCATGAGGTCACAAGAGTCAGATATGACTTAGTGACTAAACCACCACCACTGCACTCAATCCCCTTCAGATCACTTCAGTTCTGTTCAGTTGCTCAGTCATGTCCAACTCTTTGTGATCCCATGGACTGCAAAACGCCAGGCTTCCCTGTCCATCACCACTCCTGGAGCTTACTCAAACGCATGTCCATTGAGTTGGTGATGCCACCCAACCATCTCATTCTCTGTCGTCCCCTTCTCCACCCACCTTCAATCTTTCCCAGCATCAGGGTCTTTTCAAATGAGTCAGTTCTTTCCATCAGGTGGCCAAAGTATTGGAGTTTCAGCTTCAGCATCAGTTCTTCCAGTGAATTTTCAGGACTGAGTTCCTTTAGGATTGACTGGTTGGATATTCCTGCAGTCCAAAGGACTCTCAAGAGTCTTCTCCAACACCTCAGGTCAAAAGCATCAATTCTTTGGGGCTCAGCTTCTTTCACAGTCCACTTCTCACATTCATACATGACTACTGGAAAAACCACAGCTTTAAATAGACAGATCTTTGTTGGCAAACTAATGTCTCTGCTTTTCATCATGTTATCTAGGTGGATCATAGATTTTCCTCCCAGGAACAGGCATCTTTTAATTACATGGCTGCAGTCAGACATGCCTGAGTGACTGAATCGACTGACTGCAGTTTCAGGGTAAGGGGAAGTGTTTTGTACTCCTATGATTAGGCTCCAGTCTCAGTAAGCCTGTGCCTCTAGACTCTGAAGCTCACAAGCACTTTTCAGTTGTGCCCATCCCATCCTGTTTAGATGAGAAAGCATGGCTAGACTTGGGTGACATTGGTTATTTCCCTTCTTGCACATGGAAGACTAGAGGGCGCTGGAGTTGATATTTTCATTCCCCCATATCAGTTAGGTGCTGATTAAATCCCAGTAGGTTAATCTCTTGTTAATTAGTTTCTCCAAATAGTAGCCCTTATTAAAGAGGGCAAGAATTTTCTGGCATATTTTAAAATGGTTCCTCTTCTCTCCTCTCTGCCAGAATCACAAGGGGATTTCTCTTAAAAATATTTACTCTGAGAACCTGGGAGACCTCCAGGAAGCAGAAGGCACAAGAGCATACGTGCCTTCCTACCTCCATGGCTGGGTTCCCTGGAGCATTTGACTCTCAGGTTGTACACACTGAGACACCAATTACAGCTGTGATCTTCCTACCCAGTCACTGGTTTCCAAGGGGGCTGCAGTTCATGGGTTTCTGCTTTAGTAAGCTGTAATTCTGTGTATTCACCTGCCAGTCTCTCCTGTGACCTCATTTCTCTTATGGATCTAAGGAAAGTCGTCAGTTTTTCAGGTTGTTCAGCCTTTTGCTTATTGTGAGGGCAGAGTAACAACTTCCAAGCTTCTTACATGCTAGATGAGAAACTGGAAGCCTCATGTTTTTGCTTTCTGATAAATTTTACCATTTTCCATATTCTAGGTTTTGTAAGAGCTTACCTTTTCTACCCTTATACCAGAATACAGGGCTATAGGGCCACAAGCAAGAAGAACTGAGCTTAGAGAGGTAAGGGCAATCCCTTCTCAGTCTCTCTCTCTCTAGTTTGTTCTCACTCTCTCTCCTCTCTCTCTTTCCTTCCCTCCCTCTCCTTCTTTCTTTCCCCTAACACAGACACACACAGACAAACACACACACACACACACACACACACACACACACACACAGAGTTAAAATATTCCATCTTTGTCCTTAGGCAACCCAGGATTACCTTTATTAAAATAACAACAAAAACACATTTGTAAGCCCAGCAATGATATACCAGGCACTAGGTTTTTCCACTGGAGAAGGCAATGGCAACCCACTCCAGTACTCTTGCCTGGAGAATCCCAGGGACAGAGGAGCCTAGTGGGTTGCCGTCTATGGCATCGCACAGAGTCGGACACAACTGAAGTGACCTAGCAGCAGTAGCAGCAGGTTTTTCCATATCCTTTTCCAATATTTAATTTATACCTTGCCCATGGAGTCTTTTTTTATACAACTGGGTTCTCAGCTATTTCCCTTCAAACAAATATCCCTTTAAACATTAACTATAGTATAAGAAAAGATTTTCCCCTTATTTTTCTTTTAAAAAGCTTTATTTCACACAAATTGATAGTATCAGTTATTAAATTATTTAGTTACTATTTTAATGTTGTATATTAAAGTATAAATTGGTATCAAATTGAGTTGATGATTCCAGGGTCATTGCATTAATTTTTATCATCACATCCAGGATTATGGATGGGAGGAGGGCTAGATGTGAAATATTTCTCATTTTTTTACTTTTTAAAAAAATCAATAAATGACATAATTAATGCAGATAAAGTAAAAACTCAGTTTTTACTTGTTAGGTTTTATATATTTCAATTGTAAAATTTCATGCTTATTGTGAGTCACTCAAACATCATAGAAATCTATTTTAAAAAGTGATAGTTTTATTCCTCACATGCCCCCAGCCTCCACTGCTCCAGAATAAACAATTTGTAGACCTTTTTGATTTTGTACACATACACATATGTTTGTATACAAAAGAACAAGTCATATTATATAAAATATCTCTCAGTTTCCTCTTAACATTATATTGGGCTGAACCAAAAAGCTCATTCAGATTTTTCCATATGATATTCTTTTTGGCCAACTCAATAGAACATTTTTACACAACTATATACAAATATATTAATACCTCATTTATTTTAATGTCTACCTAGTATTCCATCTTATGAATTTACCATAATTGAGTCAACCATTCTCTGGTTGGTAGTTTGTTTTCAACTTCTCACCATCACAAATAAAGCTGCAATAAACCTCCTTGTACATAAATTATTCTGACATGTTTATTTTTACCATTTACCCTAAAAAGACTGACAGACACATAACCTAATATGATACAAAGATTTCACTGCTTATCTCCAAGGTTAGGAGGCAGAGTTCACAGCTGGGCAAATCCTACAGGGAAACAAAACAACACACAGCATGGACTTGAACGCAGTGGGCCACAGATGATTTCAAGATCCAGATCAGTAGATCCTACCACCTCTCAACAAGGAGCGAGCCCGTTTAGACACAGGCTAGGATCCACCCTCCATGTTTATAAAGGGAGGGGATGAATGGGAGGAGAAAAATGCATGTCTCAAAGGGTAGTGCCTGAAATATTAGACACACCAAAGGGCGTCCGAGGTAAAATTCACAGGAAAAAAAAAAACACTGACACTTTCCAAGTCCTTACGGGAATCAAAGGTCAAAGCTCAGATAAGTTTACTGGCTCTTTAGGGGTTACACACCCTCTAAATTGCCATATTCATCCTTTGTCATGAGTGTTAAAAGGACTGTGGTAGAATCTGATAGCAAGTTCCATACACAAAATTTAACAAATATGCAATGTCACATGCAGCTAAGTGCTTGATCCTTGGCAGAATATTTAATCTCCCGGCACCACTGCATTCCTAAAATATGTTGGAAACCTCCCCCCAAATTTTAGTTGCTCAGTCGTGTCTGACTCTTTGTGAGCTCACCAGGATTGATCCTCTGTCTGTGGAAATTCTCCAGGGAAGAATATTGGAGTGGGTAGCCATTCCCTCATCTTTCCAACCCAGGGATTGAACCCAGGTCTCCCACATTGCAGGCAGATTCTTTACCATCTGAGCCACCAGGGAAGCCCATTACTCCATTACACAGACTCAGAGAGATCACAGGGCCAGTAAGTGGCAGACCCAGGACTCAGATTCAGGCAGGCACACTCTGAAGTCCATATGTCTCATCACACAGGATATCATCTATTTTATTCTGTTCAAGGAAAAAATCTTCAGACAGAAGTGACAGAGCCCTAGTAACGCACGGTAGTGAGGGTGGGACTGCTTGGTCCACATTGGGTTCTAGCTTAGTTGCCAGGGAACATAATTCTCAAATTGTTGGAAGGAGAATATTGTTGCAAAGGCCCTAAAGCCCAAAGTAAGGAAGAAAAATTAGTCCCTTGAAATGTGTTTGACATCTTTCCAATATTCTAAAAGAGTACCAACAAGTTCTCAAAGAATTGAAATTTGAAACCTTTGAGAAATCATGGAAAATGAAATGAATGTATGGTAATAGGAAATAGACAAATACAGATTTGAAATTCACAGAGGAGAAAGTAAATTTTGAAAATTCATATCTAGGTGTATTTATCAAACATGAAAAAGATTCGAGGACTGATTATTGAAAGCATTTCTTATTTGAAAAAAAAAGATAATCTCTAGACACAACTACAGATTTCAAGATGAGAAACTTTCTCCTCCTCCTCCTCCTCGTCCTCCTCCTTTTCCACTTCCTCTTTCTCCTCCTCCTCCTCCTCCTTTACCACTTCCTCTTTCTCCTCCTCCTCCTTTTTGGTGGATTGACATATCTGGACATTGCTAAAGTCTCTGACTACCATTTTGCAGAAAAGTACTTAGCAATTTTAAAGTATTTAGTATTCTCATGAGGGAGGTACCCAAGACAGAATACAAGGTCAGTGACATGGAGTTAGGGGAAGGACTCACCATCCAACCTAAGACTGTTGGTTAGCTGTCCAAATATTTCCAAAAAGAATCTCTATCAGCAAACTGCAGCATATCCAGTAGGTAGCAGAATCCAAACTTAAAGTCTTCTACAGGATATTCAGGCCTAAATCTAGAAAGATAAAATTTAATACAGAGAAATAAAACTAAAATATCTGAGACAGTTTATGTCTCCAACAACTTTGGATACTATTCCCAAATGACATGATTTACCAATCCTGATATCTGGAAAATGGGACAAGCAAAACAAAGTTCTACCGTAAAGTATAATTAAGTAGGTGACACTACACTGGGCCTTAAGGAGACAGAATACGTAAAGATATAAAAGCAGTTGGGCAATCTCAAGTTGCATGACTCAATCACCTTACTGCATCCAATGTTGTTTCATTTCTTTTCTATGTTAGAAAAAGTTTTTATTACTTTTTAGCTCATATTTTGCTTCTTTCTATAGTAACCCTATTTTACTGAAAATCTACTGCAAATGCTGACTTTGACTTCGACTTCTTCCCCCTGCCCCCTGCCGCTGCCCAATCTCCAGCTCTGACATTTAGGGAAGACCATGGGGAATTATCAACCCACTTGCCTCCTTTTCATGCTGCTAGGGTCCCCATTTGTCCTGGAGTTTACCCTTCCCCATTTAACTCAGATAAACTCTGAAAGATCACAGTCAGTCATAGAGTCTCATCATCCTTGTCTATGACTGGATTTGGGAATAGCATGCAATCTAGTTTGGCCAGTAAGACATGCATACATATATTCAGCCATTCATCCCATGAACATTTCTGAGTGCCTAACATGGCAGACACAAAAGGTAATCGTAATGAACAAAACAGAATGTCTCTGTCCACAGAAGTCCTAGATTCTATTTGTAGAGGGAATAAAATTAATAGAAAACATGAAGAATATTAAAGGACTTTGGGGGAAGGATTTCATTTTTAATATTTTTTAATGTCAAGGAAGAAACTGTTCTTAATTCTCTTCCACTGATGTATAGGACATGATGCCTGGGGCTTCAGCAGCAGGGAGAAGAGCTGGTCCACCTGGCCAGGACAGCAGTGCAGAAAGATGGAAGGACCCACCACACAGCTGCTAAACTTATCCAGCTGGTCACCATAATGCCTAAGGGTTTAATTACAATCTATGAAGTATATATTAACTGATAGGATATGGTATACAGGGTTGGTAGAAAAGATTCCAGGGCAACCTACCCATTCTCTCTTTTTTTTTTACAGGCAGAGTTGACTAGGACATCCATCACTACCTTGGCAATAGATGACATTAAACCAAAAAGTGAATGCGTGCCCTGTTTCCTTGTGCACTGGGCACGGAGGAAGAAAATATATGTAGAAGGCAGGCACACAGACAACCAGCCCACTAACATGACAGTACATCTACATCCTTGGGATTTCCCTGGGGTTCAATGATTAGGACTTCACGTTTCTATTGCAGGGGCCGTGGGTTTGGTCCCTGGTCTGGGAACTAAGATCCCACAAAACACAGCCAAAAAATACGAGTATACATTCTTTATAAATACATTTTGGAAGAGGTTTAGATTGCTGTTTTCTGGCACTAAAAGAGTAGGTATTTCTCATCAGAAAGATTAAAGTTATTCTGAAGCTTTATTTATCTGTGTTCTTATTTTAACAATGACCCATCCATAATCATTATCTATTTATTAAATGAAAGAAACTATTTGTTTTATGCAGATATAGAGCTGGAAAACATAGAAAGCTGATATTCCCAAAAAAACTTGATGAGAGAAGACTGCCATTTTCCCAAATGCTGAGATGATGAGACTAAGAGTTGTCATATGCTTTCTGTGATCACAGAGAGCAAAAATCCCTCATGGACACAGAAGTCACTTAATAGATCCTCGTTGAATGAATGAATATGTAAGCATTTCCAATTCTCCAATTGATGGTTTCTTTTTCACCCAAAGATATATCTATTGTCTTTCAAAAACTTACATTTCTGTTGGTACAGGAGATAAATCAACCTCTTTCTTTCTCCCTTCCTTCTTCCCTCGTTTCCTCCCTACTTTCTTTCCATCCTTCCTTCACTGTTTTTCAATAAACACTGAGGACTATCTATGGAGTAGGAATTGCATGCAGTATATGAATAAGACAGATAAGACCATTTTTGCCAATAAAATAAAATAAACACATTTAAAGTTTTCATGCATTTGCCCAGTAAATGTTATCTAATAAACAGTGAATGCGACTGAAATCCAAATTTAGGAGAGTGTAAGAGCTATGAGACTTTACATGGAGATTCTTGAATTAGGATAAGAAGGCCTTCTTCAATGAGAAACACAAAGAAATAGATGAAAATAACAGAATGGGAAAGACTAGAGATCTCTTCAATAAAATTAGAGATATCAAAGGAACATCTTATGGAAGGATGGGCATGAGAAAGGACAGCAATGCTAAGGACCTAACAGAGGCAGAAGAGATTACGAGGTGGCAAGAATACATAGAAAAACTATATTAAAAAGGTCTTAATGACCTGAATAACCATGATGGTGAGGTCACTCACCTAGAGCCAGACATCCTGGAATGTGAAGTATAGTGGGCCTCAAGAAGCATTAACACAAACAAAGCTAGTGGAGGGGATGGGATTCCAGTTGAGCTATTTCAAATCCTAAAAAATGATGCTGTGAAGATGCTGCACTCAATATGCCAACAAATTTGGAAAAGCCAGCAGTGGCCACAGGTCTGGAAAAGGTCAGTTTTCATTCTAATCCCAAAGAAGGGCAGGGCTAAAGAATGTTCAAACAACTGGATAATTGTGCTCATTTCACATACTAGTAAGGTCAATACTCAAAATCCTTCAAGCTAGGCATCAGCAGTACTCAAATCAAGAACTTCCAGATGTACAAGCTGGTTTTAGAAAAGGCACAGGAACCAGAGATCAAATTGCCAACATTCACTGGATTATAGAGAAAGCAAGGGGATTCCAGAAAAACACCTACTGGACTATGCTAAAGCCTTTAACTGTGTGGATCACAACAAATTAGAAAATTCTTAAAGAGATGAGAATACCAGACCATCTTACCTGTCTCCTGAGAAACCTGTATGCAGGGCAAGAAGCAACAGTTAGAACCTTACATGGAACAACTGACTGGCTTAAAATTGGGAAAGGAGTACATCAAGGCTGTATATTGTCACCCTGTTTATTTAACTTATATGCAGAGAACATCATGAAAAATGCCAGCATGGATGAGTTACAAGCTGGAATCAAGGCTGCTGGGAGAAATAGCGACAACCTCAGATATGCAGATGATAGCATTCTAAGGGCAGAAAGCAAAGGGGAGCCTAAGGAGCCTCTTGATGAGGGTGAAAATGGAGAATGAAAACATGCTAAGACTCAACATTCAAAAAACTAAGATCATGGCACCCAGTCCCATCACTTCACAGCAAACAGAAGTGGAAAAAGTAGAAGCAGTTATGGATTTTCTGTTCTTGGGCTCAAAAATCACTGTGGAGGATGACTGCAGCCATGAAATTAGGAGACACTTGTTTCTTGGAAGAAAAGCAGTGAAAATACCTAGACAGCCTGTTAAAAAGTAAAAACATCACTTTGCTGACAAAAGTCCAAATAGTCAGAGCTATGGTCTTTCCAGTAGTCCTGTTTGGACATGAGAGTTGACCATAAAGAAGGCTGAGCACTGAACAATCCATGCTTTCAAATTGAGGTGCTGAAGAAGGCTCTTTTCAGTCCCTTGGACAGCAAGGAGACCAAACCAGTCAATCCTAAAGGAAATCAACCTTGAATATTCATTGGAAGGATTGATGCTAAAGCTAAAGCTCCAAAACTTCAGCCACCTGATTTGAACAGCTGACTCACTGGAAAAGACCCTTATGCTGGCAAATACAGAAGGCAAAATGATAAGATGGTGGCAGAGGATGCGATAGTTGGACAGTCTCACCGTCTCATTGGACATGAACTTGGACAAACTCAAGGAAATGGTGAAGGACAGACAAGCCAGGCGTGCTTCAGTTCATGGGGTCACAAAAAGTGGGACACAACTTAATGACTGAACAACAACAAGGTAATGAGTATATGTAAAGGGAAAGAAAAGATGATGAGGCTAGAGAAAATGTTAAAAAGGCTCTCCAGTACAGATGTACAGAGGGCACTGTAGGGGAAGTGATTAGCTTGCTTGGTGGAAAGTACATGTTTCCCGTAGAATAATTAGGAGAGTTAAGTTCATAAGGGTAGTGTGAGGTCATGTAATAGAAGTCTTTGAAGGACAAGCTAATATCTGGTCTGCAGCTATTGGCAATGAGAAGCTTATTTAAGTAAGGCAAGAAATATAGAACTTAATAAAAACTGTCTACCATTGATATAGGCAATGGAAAACATTACTTCTATCATTACTGGACTGTAATGTTTGAGTTGAAATAAGATTTCTAAAAAGCATTAAACAATTGTGGGCCAGAGTACCCGGGACACTGTGATTTACATTAATATGTATCCATAGGGAACTCCACTCAATACTCTGTAATACTCTAAATAGAAAAAGAATTTTAAAAAGAACAGATACATGTATAACTGAACCTCGTCACTGTATACCTGAAACTCAAATATTTTTAATCAACTATAACACAATATAAAATAAAAATTAAAGAAAAAACAAACAAAAACCAAAGGAGGTCATTTAATATCAAATTTCTAAAATAATTTTGTGCTGTTAGGATCCATGCTACGAATTCAAAAGGGATAAACCAGAATATTATTTTTTAAGGACAAAAATCAGGAGCTTATTTTTAATATGTAAAATACCATAAAGCCATTTTCAGACCATTAAAAAAAATACTGTGTATTAGGTCTTCATCCTGGTTCTTCAAATGAGGACAAAGGTATCTCTGTTATGTTAATAAGACAGCTTTTGGAAACCTCCGAAGGATAGAGGCTGGTTGTCAAGGGAGCCAACCCTGCTATTAGTGGGTCAGAACCACTCCCATGACCCCACCCCCACCTCTGGGTAGGAGAGAAGGGGCTGGAGATGGAGTTCAGTCAACAATGGCCAATGATTTAATCAACCATGTTTATGAAGCCTCCATCAAAACCCAAAAGAATGGGGGTTCAGAGAGCTTTCAGATTGGTGACATGTGGAGGGGCTGGGAGGATGGGGCAGCTGGGGAGGGCAGGGAAGCTCTGTGACCTTTCCTCTGACCTTGCCTAAGGCATATCTTTCTTCCAGATGTTTCTGAGTTTTATCAGTAATCTAGTGGGAAAATGTGTCTCTAGTCAGGGGTCCCTAACACTGGTAATGGTCCCTGGCATTTTACGAACCAGGCCACACACCAAGAGGTAAGCGGCAAGCTAGTGAATCTGTATTTACAGCCACTCCCCATCACTCCCCATCGCGCATCACCACCTAAGCTCCACCTCCTATCAGATCAGCTGAGGCATTAGATTCTCATAGGAGTGGGAACCCTGCTATAAACTACACAAGTGAAGGATCTAGGTTGTATGCTCCTTATGAAAAGCTAATGCCTGATGATCTAATTCTGCATTAGGGTGAATTGTATCATTATTTCATTACGTATCACAATGTAATAATAATAGAAAGAAAGTGCACACGACTGAATCATCCTGAAATCATCCCTCTCACCAGTTCATGGAAAAACTGTCTTCCACAAAACTGGACCCTGATGTCAAAATGGTTGAGGACCACTGCTCTAAGTTCTGTGAGCCACTCTAGCAAAGCAACCAACCCAAGGAGCCAGAGTCCTTGGAAACTCCAGTCTGTAACTGGTCAGTCAGAAGCAGAGTTGACAACCTGGACTTAAAACACTGGCTTAACCTGGGGCAGGGGAATGGGGCAGAGGATCAGTGCTTTAGGAGTGGGCCCTTACCTGTGGAATTTGACCCCATCTCTGGGTAGACAGTGTCAGAATTCAGTTAATTGCTTGGTGGTATTAGAAAACCCCCACATTGGAACACAAGAAAGGTGAATATTTAAACAGTTCACTGAATCTAAGACTGCCAAGGGTGAACAACAATATGAATATTTTTAACTGTTAAAATTTGATCATAACATGGATAAGAGTAGGAAATAATTTAAACAACAGAATCACCAAACCCATTATTACTTCAAAAAATGTGAAGTTTTCAATTTCAGAACCATAATCAAAACATTAGTTTAAAAATGCACACTCTAACTCATTCATCAATTGTTTCAAAATATAATATTATAAATGCTAATTCTGATACTAAAAATCCTATTAACAAACTGAGCTGTCTCCTAGAAAACCTTTTATTAATCCAATCATATTCTATAAATATTCAAAAAACTAGGAATGCTAATAAGAGGAAAACTATTCTAAGGAAATGAAACATCCTAACCTAAAGCTACCTAGATTGTGCTATTTAAAAGTCTCAATGGAGAAATGCTAAATATTATCAAAGGTCTCTCCCAAGCCAAAGCCCTGGGGCATAGCACACTCCTCCAAGAGTTATGTTCTAAATTAACTTGCGTTCTCCTAGATTGTTCATCAGAACATTATAACCAGATCTGGAAATTAAAAACCATCCATATTACACGCTCTGTCAATACTTTATGCATTATATCGAGAAGGAAGACTACAGTTTAAATTTCTCTTTGGCTCCCTGCCTCTAAAAACAGCAGTTTGGAAGGCATGACTCAGATTCTCACCTAGCAGGTAGAATACAAAATGTTCTCTTTTCACTCATGAAGACAAGCATGGACTCATGCCAGACAGAATCTTTCTAGCCAACAGATGAACATTCATTGATAATATTTTAAACACAGGCCTTTGTACTGAGATGACATTTTTTCTTAATATTTAGTGAAAATTAGTACTTACATGGGTTAAACTTCCTTAAATGACTTTTTTCAACTTGCAAACTTTCTCAACTGCTAATGATTACATCCCAAAGGAAAGCTAAGGATGAAAGGTGATGACACACTGAATTTTGCAAAGGCGAAAGAGTATACCTAGTACAGAAGTAAGAAAATTGAACTCACAAAGGGATATATTAATATTCTGCCCAATTCTCCCCTCAAAGTGTATAATTATTACCCCCACGTAAATTAAAAGAATGGTGATGCTCTTCTTTTAATGACCTGCCACATTTCCCTTCTAATGTGCTTACACCTGGGTCAAGCAGAAAACTATTCAGCTAGAATTAACAATTAATGAACTTTGCTACAATGCAAGTTTAAGCCTTTAAAATAATCTGCTGTAAAAGGAAGGGATGGGACAACAGGTGACAGCTCTCTCCGGAACTGGCCACTCCACCAATCACAAATTGTGAATGTGCATAATAATACGCAGGGCACTGTCCTGCTGGTGGAGTTCTTCCCCAGTTCCTGTCTCCTCCAGCATAAATAGGTTTCTGTGAGCCCCTCATCCAAGGCGGGACTGTAATTTTAACCTCATCCATCAATGTTCATATCTCATGTATCAGTTTTAGGCACCATCTAAAACTGAATATACCATCTCAAGGATGGACGTGGCACATAATACAAGACAGAATGAGACTACAATTTTGCGCAGAGAGTACACCAAATATGTTTTGTTTTGTTACATTTGTAAAATTTATTTTACTTAAAAAAATTTTTTTGGCCCCGGCATGCAGCATTGTGGGATCTTAGTTCGCTGATAGGGATCAAGCCTGTGCCCCCTGCATTGGAAGTGAGGAGTCTTAATCACTGGACCACTAGGGAAATCCCCCAAATACTTTGTTTTTAATATCTCCTAATTTTTTTAAAAAAGGGGACTATGTCATCATCTATTTTAAAATTAAACTTTACAACTACCAGTTGGTCTTCAGGGAATTTTTGGGTATAGTGAAATTAAGAGCAAGTTCACAAAGAAAAGCTTTCAGGAGGAATTTAAGAATATGGAAGGCATTTTACTTTTTACTTCTTAGTATAGAGAGGAAACCTAATTCAATTTTTCTCTTGACTTGTTTTAAACTCTTAAACATTACAAGAGATGGTCAGCTCAGATAACATGGATCTCGAGAGACTTTACCTGAACGGCTGTGAGCAACTCTGTAAAGCTCTAGGGAAGGAACTATGAGTAACTAAAGCTCCAGTCTGGACACTCGTGTATTGTGTAGCATGGAGGGGAGTGGTGGGCAACACAGTATTCTGTGCAACTGAGATGACTAAAGATTGAAAAAATAAGGCCAATGGCAGAGTTGTGAAACTAGGAAATGAAGAAAGAAGATAAAGTAGAGTTTTCAGAGAAGAGAAAGCACATTAAAAAAAAAAAAACCTTTGAAAATTACTATCTGATAAATAAAAGTATGCATAGCTTTTTTCAAAAAGCAAGATTTGGCATATATTTAATTGATCATTTATCTGAGCTCTATCAGGAAAAAATAAAGATATATCAAAATAATATTCTAACAGACCAGTTCTATCTTTTCACCCAATTGCAACTGTTATAACTCTTTTCTATATATGTTGTCTTGAATATGTCAAGAAAAAACCTTTAATATCCTCATTTAAAAACATTTACACCATTGAACTTCCTCCCTAGGATGCTGCCATTTTCATATCAGTTCAGTCAGTTCAGTCATGTCCAACTCTTTGCGACCCCATGAATTGCAGCATGTCAGCCCTCCCTGTCCATCACCAACTCCCGGAGTTCACCCAAACCAATGTCCATTCAGTTGGTGATGCCATCCAGCCATCTCATCCTTTGTCATCCCCTTTACCTCCTGTCCCCAATCCCTCCCAGCATCAGAGTCTTTTCCAATGAGGTGGCCAAAGTACTGGAGTTTCAGCTTCAGCATCAGTCCTTCCAAAGAACACCCAAGACTGGTTGGATCTCCTTGCAGTCCAAGGGACTTTCAAGAGACTTCTCCAACAGCACAGTTCAAAAGCATCAATTCTTCAGTGTTCAGCTTTCTTCACAGTCCAACTCTCACATCCATACATGACCACTGAAAAAACCATAGCCTTGACTAGACGGACCTTTATTGGCAAAGTAATGTCTCTGCTTTTTAATATGCTATCTGCTACTGCTAAGTCACTTCAGTCATGTCCAATTCTGTGCGACCCCATAGACGGCAGCCCACCAGGCTCCCCCGTCCCTGGGATTCTCCAGGCAATAACACTGGAGTGGGTTAATATGCTGTCTAGGTTGGTCATACCTTTCCTTCCAAGGAGTAAGCGTCTTTTAATTTCATGGCTGCAGTCACCATCTGCAGTGAGTATGGAGCCCAAAAAAATAAAGTCTGACACTGTTTCCCCATCTATTTCCCATGAAGTGATGGGACCAGATGCCATTTTCGTACACCCATCGTTAAATGAATTCGGCACCCCTAGCTCCTTTTTCACTTTCAAAGGAAGTTGGAGTGGGCTTTATTAGCATTTTAAATATCTTTTTCTAAAGGGAAAAAGACACCAAAAATAAATAAAACTTTTCCCTGTGATATTAAAAATCACTAGGTGGTCTTAAATTTCCTGCCTTTATATGTTTCTTTCAAGATAGGAACTTTAAACATTTTGAGTCAGCTTTTACCCAAAGATAACTTCAGTTGACTCAAACTTGTATGGTTTCTTAAAAATACCTTTTTGTTAACATTTTTACCTGACAATTCACCAAAAAAGTGTGTTAATTCAAATTACTATTCAAAGATACAAAATAAGTGAAGGCAGTATGTTGCTTTCTTAACTTTATGCATACAAAGGGCTGAAGCTGAAAATTTTATTCAGAATCACAGAAATAGCCAAGATGAATAAACCAAATGGGAAGATACTCTCTATTAGATCGATCAGTCATAAAAATGATGACAAGAAATGTGAAGCTAGAAGATGACTATATATGGTAGGCCAGTTGGCTTCACCCAGCTTGCCACAGATATTTTAGTGTCAATTAGTTCTCATACCAGAGAAGGCAATGGCACCCACTCCAGTACTCTTGCCTGGAGAATCCCATGGACGGAGGAGCCTGGTGGGCTGCTGTCCATGGGGTCGCTAAAAGTCGGACACAACTAAGTGACTTCACTTTCACTTTTCACTTCCATGCATTGGAGAAGGAAATGGCAACCTACTCCAGTGTTCTTGCCTGGAGAATCCCAGGGTGGGGGAGCCTGGTGGGCTGCCATATATGGGGTCGCACAGAGTTGGACACGACTGAAGTGACTTAGCAGCAGCAAGCAGCAGCAGCTCCCATACAAATTGGTAGTCTGTGATATCAGAAGCATCCAAATGAGACTAGAGACAGCTTAAAAATACTTCACCTCTCTGGGAAAACTCAAAGCACATACCTTACTAGGTCATCAGCTTTACGTCTACATGAAGGCTTCTTCTACATACCATCTAAACCACATTCAAGAACACTGGCCCAATTATCTTTTTGATCCAACTCTGTATTCTTCCTGGAAAACACATTTAGCAATTAATAAATTTGTTAGACTTGATATAGTGATGTAAATGCTAATTTCCTATATTTGTGTATGTCGTTCTAATACCTGATAACAGAGTATAATCATAAGAAATCTAACAGTTAATTTGCTCTAAAATTGCTATAGATTAAGTTTAGCATGCTTTTATTGAGATGACTTTTTTATTGTCCTCAATATTTCTATCTGGGAGCAAACTAAGCAATATGTAACTGTTCTAATCCGGTATTTATAAATAAAAGGCTTTGTGACTAAGCATTTAGATGTATTCCTATCCCCCTAAAAATCTACTTTTGAAATCTGTTTAAAAACAGACCTTCTAAAAGTAAAATCATCTATCTAAAATGTATTACATATTCATAGTATATGATTTTTTTTTGGTTCAGACTGAAAATTTTTCTTAGAGGATATCTTATCTAAAATTCCATAAGAGACAGTATGTGCGTGCTAAGTTTCTTCAGTGATGTCTGACTCTTTGCAACCCTAAGGACTGTAGCCCATCAGGCTCCTCTGTCCAAGGGATTCTCTAGGCAAGAAGACTAGAGAGGGTTGCCATGCCCTCCTTCAGAGGATCTTCCTGACCCAGGGATTGAACCCAAGATTTCTGAGTCTCCTGCAATGGCAGGTGAGGTTCGTTACCATTAGTGGCACCTGGAAAGCCCATAAGAGATAATACTGTGTAATGAAAACAGGCATCTGCTTTCATTCAAACCTGGGTTTCAGCCCTATCTGTGACTTTGGAATAATTAATTAATCTTCCGTTTTATCATATGAAAATGAAGATAATAATGTCCTGGAAGGTTCTTGTAGACCTTTTGAAAATAATTATAACACCGACTGTAGGGTTTTGTCAGTGTAGCATAGCAATTAAGAGCCCCCAGAGTTGAGGACAGATCATGGATTCAAACCCCGGCCCTGACACTTAAAAGTTGTAACCTTAGACAAACTACTCAAATTCCCTTTGTTCAGGCCCCCTATCTGTAAAATGGGAATAAAGATAGTATCTGCCTCATAAATGTTTGCTGAATAATGCATGTTGATTACTAAGTAATACACTGAGACAGTACCTGGCACAGACTACATCATGTGTGAATATTAACTGTTACTTTTTAAATGTCTAACAAATGA
This sequence comes from Ovis aries, assembly GCF_016772045.2. Taxonomy (NCBI): domain Eukaryota; kingdom Metazoa; phylum Chordata; class Mammalia; order Artiodactyla; family Bovidae; genus Ovis; species Ovis aries. Next base: position 9,319,703 of record NC_056070.1, read on the forward strand.
CAGCTCTTACTATGATAAGAAGGAAGTGGAGGAAGAGCAGGCCCAGAAGAGGTAGAATGTGAGAGGAGAAGCAGACCAAACGGCTCCATTTCGAGAGAGCTAGAAAGATCCAAAAACAACTTGTGCCACTGTGATGATGTTTAGAACAGCTCTAGGAAAGGGATTTCCAAGATCCAGAACCTGATTTCTCTTTTTTTTTCAGAACCTGATTTCAAATCAATCATAATTCTGACACATGCTTTGAAATTGCCCCTTTTATACAACCAATGGTCTAATATGAAAATTTGAAGCTTCTTGATTCCTTAGTCAAACCATGTTTTATACTTTGAATGATCTTTTCTTTGTCTGTTTATTTTTTCTGCAAATATTTTTCCTCTTCAACCAGGTTACCAGTTTCTTTGATAACAAGAATTTGATGTTATTTACATTTATAGTCTACTCTTTCCCAAGCCAGAAAGAGTGTTAATAAATATATACATTATTGAACTTATATATGTTATTAAGCCTAAATAGGGCTTCCCTCATAGCTCAGTTGGTAAAGAATCTGCCTGCAATGTGGGAGACCTAGATTCAATCCCTGGGTTGGGAAGATCCCCTGGAGAACAGAAAGGCTACCCACTCCAGTATTCTGGCCTGGAGAATTCCATGGACAGTCCATGGGGGTCACAAAGAGTCAGACATGACTAAGCGACTTTCACTTCACTAAGCCTAAACAACTAATCACCTCCATGGCTAATATTTTAGGTTCCTTTATGGGACACAAACTTTTATCACAAAGTTTAATAAATCAATGCATTATCTAGTACTTTAGTTCAAATGTAACTCAAATTTATAAATCAACCTAGATGAGATTTTAGACATCTGTGTTTAAACTTTGCTTGGCTTTTACACAAATAAGATTTAAAAGCATCTTGACTATTCCAAAATTATAAATGCTCTCCTCTTCCTGCATTACTAATAATCCACATGAAGCCCCAGGAACTTTTATTTAATTGTACAAAGGTGTGCAAAGATATGATTGCTACAGAAAGAATCAAGAAACAGAAAAACAAAAAAAAAAAAAAAAAAAAACAGGCTAAACAGTATTTCTTCAGCTCAGAAAAATTTTCTTCCAGTACATCTTTGATTAGTGTTTCATTCCCATTTGTTCTGTTCTCTACTTCAGGGATTATCCATTTGCAGATTTGCTTTTATGTTTTATTATCTTGACCTCACCATTCTCATTTCTTTGCATAAAAACATGCACCAGGGGGCCTCTCACAATTTCCTCTGCATCACTGATTTGACTTGTCTCAGCATTAATTCTGCATTTATTTGACTGTAATGTGGATTTTAACTCACTTTTTACATTTTCTCTAACCTCTTTAATGTATTATTTTAACATATGACCCTTCTAATATACTATTTTTCCACAAATATTGCCATAAACTAAAGTAATATTACTCCTGTTACTTAGAATTCAAATACTAGTATTTTTAAAAGAAAAAAGTTGTTTTACAGAATTTTTGAAATGTGCGAATATCTACATCTTATATATTTACCAAACAAATGTGAGCCCCTACTATATGACAGCCCATAGTAACTTAAAGACAAATAGAACATGTTCCTTATTTCAAGAAGCTTAAAAATAATAATAAGAGTGATAAAAAATCACACATTTAAGATGTATGTCTATGTATTAGGCACTGTGTCAAACATTTTGGATGCATAATCTAACCTAACCCTCGTAACAATACAAAAGAGGTACTGCTATACTGGTTTTAGCATAATGAGCTAAAGTTAGAAGACGGTCAACAACTTGCTTGTAGTTCCTTAATCCCACTGCTCCAAAACCCATGTCTTCGTCATCTCCTTCTTCACTTTTCCATCATTTTCTCCAGTTTCTCATCGTTTCCCTTCATTAAATTAAAAGCAACACACAGCATAAACAGGTTCTTATTTAAATAAAATAATGATTTAGTGAAACTGTAATATACACCAGCTGCCAACCAATTTCATTTCCTGTAATTTGAACCTGGTAAGTGAGAAAAAAAGTCAAAATTATTCTCAATCAAATATATATAAATATATTATGAGCTAGAAAGGAATAGTTCAGGAGAAAACCAGAAAACTCATTAAAATAATACAAACACACAGTCTTGGCTTCTCTTCTGAAAAAAAAAAAAAAAGCTTTCTCTGTAAAACTCCCTTGATTTTCTTGTATTTCCATTTATTCAGTCCCAGTAATAATTGCAGTTTCTACAGAAATAAGGTCTACAACTTATAAGTATTCTTTTTATAAGTGCTACAACCAGTGCTTTCCTTTACCAAGGGAACAAAATAAACTTTAAAACTCATTCCCTCAGAGCAAGAGTCTATAAAGTTCTTCTGTAAAAGGTCAGATGGTAACTATCTTAGGCTTTGTATTCAGTATGGAAAGTAAAAGTGAAGTCGCTCAGTTGTGTCCGACTCTTTGCGACCCCATGGGCTATAGCCCACCAGGCTCCTCCCTCCATGGGATTCTCCAGGCAACAGTACTAGAGTGGGTTGCCACTGCCTTCTCCAGGGGATCTTACCAACCCAGGGATCGAACTCAGGTCTCCTGCATTCCAGGCAGATGCTTTAACCTCTGAGCCACCAGGGAAGCCCAGTATGGGCTCAGTCACAACTATTCAACTCTGTCATTGTAGTGAAAAAAGTGGCCCTAGACAATACATAAGCAAGTGAGCGTGACTCTGTGCCAGTAAAACTATAATTATGAACACTGAAATAGAGACAAAGATATAGAGAACTAATGTATGGATACTAAGGGGGTACGGGGAGGGTGAGATGAATTGGGATACTGCGATTGACATGTTCACTATTGGTAAATGTATAAAATAGAAAACTAATGAGAAGCTACTGCATAGCACAGGGAACTCAACTCAATGCTCTGTGGTGACCTAAATGGGAAGGAATTCCAAAAAAGAGGGGATACATGTATATATATAGCTGATTCACTTTGCTGTACAGTAGAAACGAACACGACACTATAAAGTAACTACACGTAAATAAACTTTTTAAATGAAACTTGGAATTTTATATAATTTTTACATGTCACAGAACATTCTTCTTCTTTTAACTTTTTCAATGACTGAAAAATGTAAAAGCCACTCATTTCCTTTGTGGCCCTGTTCACACTTGAATGTAAGTAACTGTAATTACTTGAACAATACTATGTTCCCCCAATAAACTGTAAGTTCCATGAGTTCAGGGCTCAGGTCCGTTGTTTTTACTGCTTTCACCAGTACTCAGTAGGGTTAAGAATTAATCAGTTAACCAGGGTTCAAGCAGTTTAGGTCTCCTGACTGCTTGAATCTTGGTCAAAGGGGTTTAGGTCCAAGATTCAATCCTTAGTTCTTCTTTGTCTTCCAGGCCAGGTCATGAATGTTCTATTTTGACCCCTCTGACATGTTGCCTCTGTTTGTTTTTGTGGAAAATATTTTTGCCTCATTTTTTAAAACCATTTGTTACATTGTATTAACCTAGATACACTAATTCTCATTTGCGCTTTTCATCCCCTTGGAATTTCTGCAAGTTACTGCTTCACATCAGAACAATTTCTGATCTCTGGGTGTGGAAACATGATGATCACAGAATCTAGAGTAGAGGGGGAACAGTTGAAGGGCCAGGCTATGAGCAACCTGATTACCAAATGTAAGCAGGGAAACTTCAAATGTTAACTGAAAGTTGGGGAAATAAAGGCATGATAAGGAACCTACTGGTTATAAACCTTTCCTCCCATGGTCTTAAGAATTTTGGCGGGGAACCACTTTCAAAATTTTACTATATTTCAAAAGGTAATAAGTATAATTACCAAAAAGTCACTGATTATTTATTTTAAAAACCAAAATGAGAACAATTTCCTACAACGCCAATGGAAAAGACATAACAGGGGAAATAAAGCATATTTGATAATGGAATTATGTGCCTTAAAAAAAGAAGGCAACTGAAGCATCAAGACAAGGGGTGCGTAAAGGGACTGAGAGACACGAATATTACCAAATGGACAATCCCACCAAATTAAATATAATGTTCTGGAATACCCCTTCTCCATCTATTAGCTGTAATTCTGTAACCCTTCAGAGGAAAATGGAACTGCAAAAGAAAACTCCAATTAGGTCTCTCAGCCTAAGGCATATTCAAGCCTTAGTGATCTGAATGGAATGCATTATAATTCAAAGGTAATCTGGTGATGTCAGTCAGGGCTTTCTCATCATCCTGCATTTTTTGTCCATCAAAGAAAGGAAAGAAAAATGCCTGAATGTGATACAGCTCTTAACAAAGAAACATCTAACACTGAGGAAATGCGATTTCCCCTTGACGCACTGACATTAACCAACAAAGGGCCAACTGGAGAGGCAGGTGTTTCCTGGGGAATAGGATAGATCAGCAAGGTCATAATCAGAGATTTATACAGGAGAACGGAGAATGATTTTACCTAAAGGTATGTGTTATTGTTTTCTTCCTTTCTTTTTATTCCTTTGAAATAACCTGAAAGAGTAGAATACTTTCTCATCTTTCCCGTCAAGGTTTCCATGAAAGTAACCTATCTCTTGGTTCTTTTTTCTTTCCTGCAGTCTTTGGGGACAGAGAAATGTATGTGTAGAGCATCAAACTTTTATGAAGAAGACACTCCGTGAAGTATCAGAGAGATTTGAGAACATGGAAAGGTAAGCCCCTTAGCTGGGTTTTTAGATGGATATGTTTCAATTCAATCCAGAATAAGAGCAGACCTGATCTTCTTCACAGTGGCTAGAATTTGCTTGAGATCAGTGTTCTCACTGGCATGGAAATTAGCTACAATTACAGTGTGTCATCACTGACTCGATGGACGTGAGTCTGAGTGAACTATGGGAGTTGGTGCTGCGATTCATGGGGTCGCAAAGAGTCGGATACGACTGAGCGACTGAACTGAATTGAACTGAACTGTGTGTCAATGAACATGAATTTGGTTCCATTAAATCATGCTTAATTAGGTATCTGTTTAGCTTTTTAAATTGCAGCTTGATCTACCCATCACGGTTTTGGTCCATGCCTTTCTGCATAAGGATGAAGGGGAAAGGACCATTCCCCTCTCACTGGACACTGAGCCTATGACACTGCATGTCCCCATCCAGGCCTTCCCAGCACATGGGTTCCTGCAAGCAAGATGTTGTTGAACTGTAGACACAGTGCTAATAAAAGTCTCATCTTCCTTCCAAAGACACTGCTCCCTTTAAGCTTTACTTCCTCCAGGCATGGTCCAGAGGAACTACACAGCAAGATCTTCCTCTCTTTGAAAAGATTTCATTAATCAATCAAACAGGTTTAAAGCGAGGCAAAAAGTATGGCTTGCTTTTCAACCAATCTGAGGTCCGTTCTTTCGGATATTAAAACAGGAACGTCAGCATTGATTGCTTAATTCTTTTCTCTGAGACTTAAAGGGTATTAAAAATTGTAAAGCTTTATTAACTTTTTTGATGTAAACAGTTTAACATCAAAAGTGCTTCCTTATTTTGAACCATGAAAAAATGAGCAAATGTGTTTTCCATAATGTTTACCACTTTCCAAGGCACAGACGTAGTGTTACACAACCTTCAAAACCCAAGACAAACTGATCTCTTCTAGTATAACTACATTAAACTATAATAATTATAGTATATTCACATAATGGCAAGAAGATAAATCTAAATTGATAGGGACTTCATTAATTAGATAATTGCTGAGACATGGGTTGATGTTTACCTTTGAGCTATCTCCTGAAAAAAGGGCTAGCTAAGCAAATTATTATCGCAGGGCAAACCCATAAGGAGAATGCTTACCTAAGCAAATCCATTTATATACAAATTATGTAATTGCAATGCATGAGCTGGCTGTTTTGATACATTACTTCTAAATCATTTGTCTTTTTAATGTAAATGTTCCCATAGACAACACTCGGTTAGCATACTATTAGTGACTGTGAGAACTGAATAATTTAATTACTAGGGGAAAACAGGATTCAGATGATGCTTTTTTCCTTGAAATTTGGAGCCAGGAGACTTAAAAAAATCCTTGGGCAAGGAAGCTCTTGCTTACTGAGGCTTGCTTTCATCATCTGAAAAGAAAATAATATTTTTTACGGTATCACTGTGGGGATTAAACTGGATGAAAAATAAAGCAACTGCCAGAGTTTCTGGAATACAGTTGGTTCTAAATCAACACTTTTTGAATAGGACTATGAACTTTCACTGGAGAAGGAAATGGCAATCCACTCCAGTACTATTGCCTGGAAAATCCCATGGACAGAGGAGCCTGGTAGGCTACAGGCCATGGGGTCGCAAAGAGTCAGACACAACTGAGCGACTTACTTACTTACTTATGAACCTTTAACTAAATCAGACTTTTTTCCCAATATTGTAATCACTCACGGGATTTTATTCTAGAAAATACAGAAAATTTATCTTACTATCATCCTTTGAGAGTTCTTTTAGTAATATTCTCTTTTAATAATTATTTATACCTTTTTTTTTTCTTTTAAAAAAGTTTATAATGGGACTTTGCTAGTGGCCCAGTGGTTAAGACTCCATGCTTCCAAAGCAAGGGGCCAGGGTTTGGTCCTTGGTCAAGGAACTAGATCCCACAGGCCACAACTAAAGATTCCTGCAAATGAACTAAGACCTAACAGTTCAGTTCAGTCTCTCAGTCATGTCAGACTCTCTGCAAGCTCATGGACTGTAGCCCACCAGGCTCCTCTGACCATGGGGATTCTACAGGCAGGAATACTGGAATGGGTTGCCATGCTCTCCTCCAGGGGATCTTCCCAACCCAGGGATCGAACCCAGGTCTGCCACATTGTAGGCAGATTCTTTACCATCTGAGCTACCAGGGAAGCCCAAGAATACTGGAGTGGGTAGCCATTTCCTTCTCCAGGGTATCTTCACAACCCAGGAATCAACCCAGGGTCTCCTGCATTTCAGGTAGATTCTTACCAGCTGAGCTACCAGGGAAGCCCCTCTAATATCTTAGTTAATATAAAGTTAGCACTTTAGCAATATGTGAACTGTGAACTTCCAGATGTTCAAGCTGGATTTAGAAAAGACAGAGGAACCAGAGATCAAATTGCCAACATCTGCTGGATCATCGAAAAAGCAAGAGAGTTCCAGAAAAACATCTATTCTGCTTTATTGACTATGCCAAAGCCTTTGACTGTGTGGATCACAATAAACTGTGGAAAATTCTGAAAGAGATGGGAATACAGACCACCTGACCTGCCTCTTGAGAAACCTATATGCAGGTCAGGAAACAATAGTTAGAACTGGACATGGAACAACAGACTGGTTCCAAATAGGAAAAGGAGTACGTCAAGGTTGTATATTGTCACCCTGCTTATTTAACTTATATGCAGAGTACATCATGAGAAATGCTGGGTTGGAAGAAGCACAAGCGGGAATCAAGATTGCCGGGAGAAATATCAATAACCTCAGATATGCAGATAACACCACCCTTATGGCAGAAAGTGAAGAGGAACTAAAAAGCCTCTTGATGAAAGGAAAAGAGGAGAGTGAAAAGGTTGGCTTAAAGCTCAACATTCCCATCACTTCATGGCAAATAGATGGGGAAACAGTGGAAACAGTGCCAGACTTTATTTTTGGAGGGCTCCAAAATCACTGCAGATGGCGATTGCAGCCATGAAATTAAAAGACGCTTACTCCTTGGAAGGAAAGTTATTATCAACCTAGATAGCATATTGAAGAGCAGAGACACTACTTTGTCAACAAAGGTCTGTCTAGTCAAGGCTATGGTTTTTCCTGTGGTCACGTATGGATGTGAGAGTTGGACTGTGAAGAAAGCTGAGCGCTGAAGAATTGAAGCTTTTGAACTGTGGTGTTGGAGAAGACTCTTGAGAGTCCCTTGGACTGCAAGGAGATCCAACCAGTCCATTCTGAGGGAGATCAGTCCTTTAGTGTTCATTGGAAGGACTGATGCTGAAGCTGAAACTCCAGTACTTTGGCCACCTAATGCGAAGGGTTGACTCATTGGAAAAGACTCCGATGCTGGGAGAGATTGGGAACAGGAGGAGAAGGGGACGACAGAGGATGAGATGGCTGGATGGCATCAATGACTCAATGGACATGAGTCTGAGTGAACTCCTGGAGTTGGTGATGGACAGGAAGGCCTGGCGTGCTGCGATTCATGGGGTCGCAGAGTCGGACACGACTGAGCGACTGAACTGAGCTGAACTGATGGATGATAAATTCCCAAGCCATGGAGTTTTAGGGTTTTAAAAATGGGTAAACATCTAGTATAACATTCTTATCTGTCACAATGAGAAAATGGAGGCCTGGGAAAGTTTACCATGTTGTCAGACACCCATGGAAGCAATTCTAGAATTTATCCCTACGGACTGGAGTCTAAGTATCATTTAACAGCACCATGTTTCTTCCTTGAATGTAATTTCCTGGAGACTTAGCTCTTAAAAATAGCTTAAGAGTAGCTGCCTAAAATATAGGGCTCTGTACTTTTGTCAAAATGTCACTGTTAATAATTAACTGGGATTCTGGTTTTATAAATGACTGCAGAGGTCGTTATTGTTCAGTCGCTAAGTGGTGTCCGACTCTTTGAGACCCCGAGGACTGCATCACGCCAGGCTTCCCTGTTCCTCACTGTGTCCTGGAGTTTGCTCAAGTTACATCCATTGAGTCGGTGATACCATCCACGCATGTCATCCTCTTACAGAGTTAAAGGATTACAGAGGTAAGGGAGGCCAGAAAGCAAAGAATAAAGAAAGAGCCTAGTTTGCAGTAACATTTTGCAGTAACGGCAAAAATTTCAATGCATGGGGATAATGTCACTCTATTACATGTCTTCATGGTTACTCTGATGCAGGTGAATGAGGGTGGAGAGATGTTTGGTGGAAAACATAAAACAATCCCCTTCCAACCAATAAACAAAACAGCTCAGACTTCTTTTCATGTTTACCTGTTTAGGAGTATTTCAGCTACCTACTCTGAATCTTGGGGTACCTAGCCAATGTCCACATTACAAATTGAGAGTCAGAAATAAAAACCCTGAAGAAAAACATTTAAGAGAACCCGTAGAGGATGCAGCTGGTTGCCCAGCCAGCACACCAAACCCATAATCTCCCTCAATTTGTGAAAGAACTCCATATTTGGAAAAGGCATCTAAGTCCTCTTGGCCTGAGCAATGAAATAAGGATGAAGAGATGCACTATTTCTATTTTAATTTAAAAAAAAACAGGTAGGACACAGCTCAAGAGTCCATTTTTGGAAGCTGTACTATGGGTAACAACTTAAAGCTCTTAATACATATTACTCTTGTATTGTTGTTTGTTGCTTGTTAAACGCTACATTATTATTCATTCTACCTGAAATGTCTCCTTATACCTCCTTTAATACCCACCAAGTCATCATGCCTAATCTTCAGTCATTTCCATTAAACTCTCTGAGAATGTTTTCCAAGGAAGCTGAACATCTCTTCAAAGCTTCCTTGGAGGTGAAACTCTGACAGTTATTTCCCATTCCTGTGGCCTGCCAGGAATAAATTTCATACAGGGTTGCTTCAGAGAGGCTTGATAGAGCAGTGCGTGCGTGCGTGCGTGCGTGCGTGCGTGTGCGTGTGTGAAGGTGGGGTCTCAAAGGCACAACTACCTGCTTCATAAAACTCTGAGAGGCCTACTAGGTTTCCAGTATTTCCCTTTCTGAAGTTGATTAACACCTTTCACAATAATTATCCTCAATGAGTAAGGAGACTAACATAGTAACATGTTACGGCTATAAATATTGCAATCCAAAGTGGTTTTGCAAAAAGAATGCACTTTTAATAATTCAGCCAAAACTCTCACAATTCAGATTTTTCTCCATTCCATGAATGGGTCCACCCCCTTCATACTCTGGCTCATGTCCAATTCTAAGTTAGTAGGTGTATTACTGTCACAAGCAAACAGAGGAGCCCAGTCACTGTAACCTAAAATGGCAAAAAAAAAAAAAAGAAAGAAAGAAAGAAAGAATGAAAAAAAGCAGGCCAATTTTACATAGCACTTACAGATTTTACATCCTTCCAGAAAGTAAAGTAACCTGTATAATATCAGGATGAACTGAAAAGGCAGAAAGGCAGAGGACCCTTCTGAAATCAAAGAGGCAAACCTATCTGAGCAGTCTCAATATTGAACAATGCGTTATTTTGGACAAAATAAAAACTATCCCACCATGGCAAAGGAAAGCAACTGGCATGAATGTTGAGAACATTACATCTTATTAAAATTCTCCTAGCTTTTTTTTTTTTTTTTAATCTCTGAGTTCTGAAATGGAAGCTGAGTTGTTGGAATACGTGTACGGTTCTCGATGGCTTCGCTTCCTTTACTGTCAGGACAGCAAGGTTTTCTGCCCATGTTCCAGCCTGGAGATTGACATATTGCTGCAGATCTGACCAAACCACTCTAAAACAACAGAAAGAGAAGGAATACATCTCCGTCAAGATCTGGTACTGACCAGTTTACCTAAAACCCTAAGCTTTCTTTGGATCGCTTCCTGCACAACAACAAAATCAGGTTTAAAATGTGCTTTGTACAAAATAGCAACCTTTGTTCAAAAGCTGGATTTGTAACCAAGAAAAAAAAAAAAAAAAAACCTCTTCAGAGAGTGAACCAGTCAGCTTAGTTCATGCTGTGAATATCTTTCTTATGCAAAGAAAAGCATGAACACACTAGTAATGAATTACAACATTAACTTCCCTGTTTCAATTCCAGGTTCAACAGAGTTGTAATTACCAAGGGAATTCTCTTAAAATAAGGGGCAGAGAAATAGGTGGTTAAAAAATCATCTACAAATACATTGCCATGAGGATAAAAGAAGAACATAAGGGGAAAACGAAGTAAAAGAAGACACAAGGACATGTGAGGTACAGTTTAAAATATATAGAAAAACATTTAGAGAAAGAAATAAGATTCTAGTTCCAGCCTCTAAGATCACTGAAACATCTAGAGACGATCATCATTTCTCACACCTGAATCCTTTCTCTTAACAAAAAGTAAAATAAAATCTCAGCCACAGTCAAATTCTTTGGAAAATCTAAATAAAAAGTCTAAAGGAGTCTTATTTCATAGGTTAAGTCTCTCATCCTTGGAAAGATACTGATTATCTGACCACTCCCCAAGAGGGCAGAGACCAATTCATCTTTGTATTTCCAGAACCTAGGAGAGCGCTTGGCAAACAGTGGGCTCAATCCATGCTAGGGAGATGAACTCAACTAAATAAGCTGGACTGTAGAGCAGCCTGAAGACCCAGCGCCCCTTGGGTCTGGGGAGAAAGGCATGCCTTCTGCCAGCACCAGTGCCCTTAGTGCAAGCTATTGCAACATCGGAAGTCTTAGGGCTCACTTGTCTGGTGCCAATGACAATACCAGTGCTTACCAAACATGTTATAATAATAATTTTACGGGACTCACAGATTTCTGTCTGTAACTCTAAACCTGCTCCCAACGTCCAAACACCAGAAATCAAGCTAGCCAGTCGTATGGCCAAAATAACATCTGTGACTGGGGCATGAGGGTGGACTAGAGCCTGGACCTTCAAACAGCCCTCCAGAGTTTTCAGTGGGAGCCTGAGTCGGGGGTGCAGTCCCGAAAGAACTGTTCTCCATAAAAGAACGGTAATGTTTACCTTAAACTACCCTCTTTTTTTTTTTTTTTTTTTTTTTTACTTCCAGGAGATGTAACACAGATTGCCTGTAACCATAGTAATCAGTTCAGCTGTGAGAGCCCTCATTTATTCAAGGCACAGAGGCAGTATAGGAGAGAAAACAGTATTACAAATAGGAACAATAGAGTTTAATTTCAGATGCCAAAACACGATTGGCTCAGTATTGGACTCCTAGCCATAAAGGAAGCACATTACACTTTCTGGGTTTCATCTGCTCTCTCTTGGTCCTCAAGAGTAAAACGAATTTCAGTTGTATCCCAAAATCATGATTAACTTGTTCCTAGGACTATTTTGAGAGTGATATAGAAATTTGGAGAAACATTTCTTGTCAACGCACTGTGAGCAGGAGAGCTGAGATAACATGTCAAGGGCCATACAGCAATGCCAATGGACACTAAAAAAAAAAAAAAACACTTTTGATGCAGTTTTTTTTTTTTTTTTCAAAATAGTATCCAACTTCCCTTAGTTAAGTAATAAAAGATGGGCTCTACGGTTACTGCTGCTTCTATTTTAGTCTCTTTACATTCCTGGAATTAAAAATACAAAATCTTATGGAGGCTGCTTTACCTATTCTAGAAGTTGAGTGACAGAAAATATATTCTTGATTTTCAAGGCAATTACTTGTGACTTATTAGTTAGCTAAATTTAAGTGAGTCCAAAGTTTGTGGACTGTTCCCTAGTATTTTCACTGCTGCTGCTGCTGCTGTATTTCAAAGGTACATAGATATCAAACATTGAAAAGAAGAGGAAACTACAACACAGTTTTGCCATCTACGAGGCAAGCACTGCTATTTTCTCAGTTACAGAGTTCCTACCACGTGCAAACAAACCGATGGCGATGGGCAGACATGTACCCCAAGCTCCTACTCTACATGTAAAGAGATGGGAACTATATAAAGATGTTACAAAGATCTTTATTATGAAACACTTCAGCGGAGAAGGGAAAAAGTCATTGGAAGCCACGAATGAAATATGTTATCAAAACAAAGCCTTCAGAAATAATCAGAAAATTATTAAAGTTGTTACTTTTAGCTTAGTGATAACTGAGTCAGTGTGACTGAAGTGTCTAAAATTTTCACTGCAAAAATTGAGGCTTCATAAAGCTCTAAGTTGGAGACTACTTCACTTCCCTAAAGCTCAGTTCATCTATCATACTTTCAATTCAAAGAGGGTTTCAAAATAATGAGAAATAATTTTTTAAATGCACTAAATGTCTGCTTTGTTTTTCCTTTTGGTCCTATGCCTCTCACTAAAGCTTCTTTACTCAAACTTCTTGGCCTGGGCTGTAAGTGACCACCAGCCAGTCCTGGTGGTTAGTTTGTAAGGTCTTAGAAGAAAACAAATTCAAGACAAATTTTCTCCATGTCCACTTGAAAAAGAAAGGTAACAGAGCCATCCACAATTTGCTTGTACTCCTAACCACAAGAAACCATCACTATTTTAAAATAATGGTGGTTGCTGTTTCCTTAGAACTGAAATCTACTATGACAAAACATTCTTGCTAATGCTGGTTATCAGCTACTAAACAAGAAAATGAAGGGACACGCTTCATACCCATCCCTTTAACTTTCAGTAAGCCAAAACCAGCCAGGAATATGACAATGCCTCACTTCTTACTCCACAAGAGTTTCTTCTCCTTGCGTCAAAGGAGCCTGGTGTTTGTTACTTTCCTACTTAGCCATTTCCTTATTTATTTCCATATTCAACTTTGCATATACTAACCACGGTTTGGTAGCTATCCCTGTAAACTGAATACTTCCAGGCATCCTTTCTATGTGAAGTCTTAGTCACATTACCATCCAAACCACAGCAGCTCTATGCCCCCATCTTCATAACGCAGGACTTCGCACTGCCTCACCCTACCTCCAGTTATTCCTAGGTATCTCATGATGTTCTTCTGAGTACTTAGAACCTGTCTGCCGTGTTCCCACCCCCGCCTCGGGCACCCTGACACAACCGGTTCCTGACGCCCTCTATGGAAACAGCAAAGTCCCAGCCAACAGCATGCATTGTTTCCAGAGCCACCGTATCTGGGGAACCAGAGCCACTGGTAAGTGTTCTGTCTGAGGAGACTGAAGTCCCTGCTAAAATCTGTTCTGCCCCTACTAGCTCTTTCCCTTTCTCAAAGGGGCCCCAGGCCTATCTTTCAGACCAAGAATGTAGACTTTACAGCAGTCCTGTCTATCGTCTTTCTATGTACAAAGCTCATTCCTTGAGCTTTAGCACACATACACACAAAACGAAAACAAAATCAACTTACAATCTTATAATCTCCTGAAGGAACGACAGCCCACTGGTCCAATAAAGTGAGACCTGCAAAGGTGTTAGTAGCTCAGTCATGTCCAACTCTTTGTGACCCTATGGCCTGTAGCCTGAAAGGCTCCTTTGTCCATGGAATTCTGTAGGCAAGAATAATGGAATGGGTTGCCATGCCCTCCTCCAGAGAATCTTCTTTCCAGGGATCAAAACCTAGTTTATTTATGTATCACATATATAAATAAATCTATGTATATACAAAAAGATATGCATGTGATTCTTTACCACCTGAGCCACCAGGGAGGCCCGTGTGTGTGTGTGTGTGCATATATGTGTGTATATATATATATATATATATATATATATGCATGTGTGTGTATATATATGTATGTGTATATATATATGTGTATATATATATGAAAGTGAAAGTGAAGTTGCTCAGCCGTGTCCGACTCTTTGCAACCCCGTGGACTGTAGCCTACCAGGCTCCTCTGTCCATGGGATTTTCCAGGCAATAGTACTGGAGTGGATTGCCATTTCCTTCTCCAGGGGATCTTGCCGACCCAGGGATCAAACCTGGGTCTCCTGCATTGTAGACGACGCTTTACCACCTGAGCTGCCAGGGAAGTATATAAGCACACACATATGTATATTTTAGGCATACATATTATATACAAAGTGAAAGAAAGTGTTAGTTACTCAGTCATGTCTAACTCTTTGCGACTTCATGGACTGTAGCCTTCCAAGCTCTTCTGTCCATAGGATTTCCCAGGCAAGAATATTGGAGTGGTTTGCTGCTCCCTTCTCCAGGGCATCTTCCTGACCTAAGGATCAAACCCAGGTCTCTTGCATTGTGAGCAGATTCTTTACCATCTGAGCCACCAGGGAAGCACCTATTATATACAGGCTCATATTACATATACTAGTGAAAGTCGCTCAGTCATGTCCAACTCTTTGTAACCTCATGGACTGTAGCCCATCAGCTCCTATGTCCATGGAATTCTCCAGGCAAGAATACTGGAGTGGGTTGTTATTCCCTTCTCCAGGGGATCTTCCCAACCCAGGGACTGAACCTGGGTCTCCTGCATTACAGGTAGATTCTTTACCAACTAAGCCACCAGGGACAAGGCCCATATATCATAAAGCATGGACTGAGTATGACAGTTCAAAGTAATGAATAGCTTCAGATGGAAACATACTCATATAGCCAAACTTGTTAATTAGACTCACTACTGCCCTTAGCTATTTCCATCTGCAGCTATTAATTTCTTTGAACTATCATATATGGACAGGGGAATCTGGCAGGCTACAGTCCATGGGGTCACAAAGAGTTGGAGGTGACTGAGCAACTAACACTTCACTTCAGGCAGACCTGGTTGGCCTAATTGATTTAAACTGAAAAACCATTTGGGCTTCCCTGGTCGCTCAGACAGTAAAGAATCTGCCCACAATGTGGGAGACCTGGGATTGAGTCCTGTTTGGGAAGGTCTCCTGTAGGAAGGCATGGCAACCCACTCCAGTGTTCTTGCCTGGAGAATGCCCATGGACAGAGGAGCCTGGCAGGCTATAGTCCATGGGGTCACAAAGAGTCGGACACAACTGAGCGACTTAAGCATAGCACACCGCTTTTAACCAAAACCATTTGTTCATCAATCATTATGAGGAAATATTTCAGAATACTGTAGCTACAAACACTTGCTATGGGGTTGATGAAAAAAGGCTAAAACAAATTACCTACTAAATGCTGAGAAATAACATTTTGAAAAGAAGGTATTCACTGAACAAAACCTTATAGGCCATCTATTACTTACCAGGCATTAAGAACACAAAAAGGGGATTCTTATGGCTGACTCACATTGTCATATGGCAGAAATCAATGCGACACTGTAAAGCAATAATCCTCCAATTAAAAATGTTTTAAATATTTTAAAAAGGTGGAAGAAAAGGGATGAAAGCTACAGGACAGGCCTGAAAGAACATGACATCTGCACTCAAACAGAGCTGGGTTCAAGAGTGCTCAAGAGACACAGGTATGGCCTTGGAGCTTCTCATCATCAGCACAGTGTCGCACAGATGCCTGTTATCAATTCACTGTGAGTAAGCCTTTACTGAGTACCTGCTGTATGCCAGACATTGTCCCAAGTATTAGGATTACAGCAGTACACTGGAAAGAGCATCTCTGATTTAATCAGGCTTATATGATAGTGCAATCAACCAGGCCAAAGGAAAGGTCTCCATGCCCTGTGCCACTTCAAAAGATCTTATGCAAATATTAATGTATATCTTTTTCATTTAACTGAAAAAAAAAAAACAGATTAAATTAGGCCAGTATCCTAACCTAGGTCACTAGTCACTCCAGTTGGAGGCAAGATGCTTTGGCACCTTAGCAATATTTATCTCGTGTGACCCTTTGTTCTGCTCTCTGCTCTTTCCCTCAATCAGTTGCTTCTACCCGTGCATACCAATGGCGTTTGCTCCTTGCACACACTTCTGTGTAGACAAACTATGGTGTGTGTGTGTGTGTGTGTGTGTGTGTGTGTGTGTGTGTGTGTGTGTGTGTGTGTGAGAGAGAGAGAGGGAGAGAGAGAGAGAGAGAGAGAGAGGGAGGGAGAATGGGAGAGAGCCTATGAGAATGATGAGAGTAATCTACATTTCTTTGAAGAAACATAAACTTATAGCTAATTATTCAAAATTTTTACATTCAGAATCTTCTCTTTTCAAGCCTTCTGATCTTCTTGTGCTCCAACAGCTTACTTGAACTCCTCTTTTTTACTATTATTGAGGTAAGAGCACTTAACATGGGATGTACCCTTCTAACAGATTTTTTAAGAGTAATTTAGGAATTACAGGAAAGTTGTAAAAAAAAGTAGAGGACCCATAGATCTTCCAGTCAGTTTCCCATATTATCAGTACCTTACATTTGCATGGCACGATGTTTACAACTAATGAACCAACATTTATATATAAAGTTTATACTTTGTTCAGATTTACCCAGTTTTCCCAAACACCTTTCTCTGTTCCAGGATCCTTTTTGTTGTTGTTGTCAGGATATTTTGCTATGTCTCCTTATTTCTTGGCTGTGATAGGTTCTCAGGATTTTCTTGATTTTGATGATCTTAGAGTTTTGAGGAGCAATGGTCAGATTGTCTACAGAATGTTCCTCGATTGGAATTTGTCTAAGGTTTTTCTCATGATTAGCCTGGGGTTTGGAGGAGGAAGACCAAAGACCACAGAGGGGAAGCATCATTCTCCTCGCAATATATGAAGAATACTTACTGCCAATACGACATCACCATTGATGCTAACCTAGATCACCTGTGTGACTTGAACCAAGAGCTCTTTATTTTATGGAATTTTTTAAACCAATTGTTATATCTGTATTCATAAAATCACTATAAAGATATTTCTGGAGGCAGTCTCAAAATAACTTATTTTCTCCCAAAATTCATGCATTCTTTAATTTTCACTAGGAAAATGCATGGAATATATACTAGTCAATGCCAGACACTGAAGCTATAGGCATAAAAAAAGATTCATTCCTACTCTTAAGAGCCCTTGATCCAGCCTAGCAAGAGAGAAACTCGTGAAAACATAAATAATGTCTGCTCTCACCACCTCTATTCAACATAGTACAGGAAGCCCTTTCCAGAGCAATTTTTTGGGGGAAAAAAAGAAATAAAAGGTATCCATATTGGAAAGAAATAAATGAAATTATCTCTGTTCACAGATGGCAAGATTTAAGACACAGAAAATCTTGAAGATTCTATTTTAAAAACCTGTTAGAAATAATAAGCAAATTCAGCAAAGTTGCAGAATACAAAATCAACACTCACAAATCAATTGTGTTTCTTTATACTAACAATGAATAATCCCTAAAAGGAAAGTAATAAAATTAGATCTTTTATAATAGCATCAAAAAGAATAAAATACGGTAGAATAAACATAACTAAAGAGACAAAAGATCTGTACACTAAAAACTACAAAGCATTGCTGAAAGAAATAAAGACATAAACAAATAGAAAGATAGTCTTTGTTTACAGGTTAGAATACTTAATATTGTGAAGATGTCAATACTACTTGTGTCAGTGTGGTGGGGCCTTAACAAAGTAACACAGACCATGTGACCTAAACAACAAAAATTTATTTTCCCCCAGTTTTGGAGGCTGAAAGTCCAAGATGAAGGTGTCAGCAGGTTTGGTTTCTCGAGGCCTCACTCCTTGGCTTGCAGATGGCCACCTTCTTGCTGTGTCCTCAAATGGCCTTTTTCCTAGAGTGTGCATCCTTCTTTAAAGGACATTAGTCAAATCTGAGTAGGACTTCACCACTGTCATCTCATTTAACCTTAATTACCTCTTTAAAGGCCTTAACTCCAAGGTCAGTTACAATGGGAGTTAGGGCTATAATACATGAATTTGGGGAAGACACAGTTCAGTCATTACATTACCCAAAGTGATCTATATATTCAATGCAATCCCTAATTCAATGACATTTTTTTTTGTAGAAACAGAAAAAACCATTTAAAAATCCATATGGAATCTCAAAGGGGCCCCAAATAGTCAATTTAAAAAATGTTGAAAAATAACAAAGTTTGAAGTCTCAAATTTCCTGGGATTTAAAACATATTACAAAGCTATAGTAATCAGAATAGTATGGTACTGGCATAAAGACAGACATATAGACCAACGGAATAGAATAGGGAACCCAGAAATAAACACTCATGTATATGGTCAAATAATATAAGACAAGAATATGACAAGATCACTCAGTGGGAAAGAATAGTATCCTTAACAAATGTTGGTAGGAAAACTGGATATCCACAAATCAAAGAATGAATGTGGAGCCTTACCTTATTCCATATATAAAAATTAACTCAAAATGAATAGAATACCTAACTGTAAGATCTGAAAAAGTAAAACTGCTATAAGAAAACACACAAGAAGGGTTTTGTGATATTGGATTTGGCAATGTTTTCTTGGATGTGTCTCTAAAAGCACAGACAACAAAATCAAAAACAGACAAATGGGACTATATCAAGATTAAGCCTTCTGTGCATCAAAGGACACAATCAACCAACAGAATACACAGACTATGGAATGGGAGAAAATATGTGCAAGTTGTATATCTGATGATGAGTTAACATCCAGAACATACAAAGAACATCTACATCTCAACAACAAAAAGGGAACCATTCAATTCAAAAAAGGGCTAAGGACTTGAATAGACATTGCTCCAAAGATGATATAAAAACTACCAACAAGCTACGAAAAAATGTTCAACATATCTATCAGGGAAATGCAATCATATATATGTTGTTCTGGGGGAAGAGGGAATCTCTTTCTTGGACAGAGTGACCAATGAGCTGATTTGAAAGATAAACAGAATTCTGCCAAGCAGAAAAGGAAGGAGTCCCCAGGAAAAGGGGAGAGCCTGTGCAAAGCAGGCCTATGTTCATGGAACCAGAGGTAGTTTGGTTCCAGAGAAGTTGCAAGGAGGAGGATGGAACAGTGGGCCAAGAGTTTGGAGGAGCCCAAGGGCTTAGTGAACAGCTTTGCCATGGCTCTTTCCAAATGCTGGAGGGAAAGTACTAGAAGGCAAGCATCGACAGACTCCACTTCTGATGCAGGGGTGACCAACCAGTCAAATGACATTTTCTGGAGAGTGGGGGACAGGGCACTCACTGCAGTGCCACACCTCTCCCTAAGGGAAGGGTCTGTGCCTCTGCTCCGGCCGGCTCCTGATCCGTCTCCTCTCTCTCTCTCCCCTGTCCTGGCCCTTTCAGACACACATTCATACGCATGCCACCACAACTCTCTCCCTAAGAGTGGCCAATCCAAATAGGCCAGACTTTAGATCTGGCCCATTTGACTCCTTTTCTACAGCTTGGCAGTAGATGGAGAGACATCAGCTATGGCTCAGGAATGCAGCAGCCTACTCTACTGTTATCAGAAGGCATTCCTGTGGTTACGCTATTCCTGCTTATCAATGGCCCTTGAAAACGGAGTCAGCAACTGAGAGGAGCCAGAAGGGCCTCCTTGTTAGATGCCTGACATGCACTGTGAAACTGGCCTGGATCTAGCGGGACGCTGCTGTTTCTCAGAAAAGGCCCTGCTCTTGGCTTATATGGACACTTTAGCTTAAGATCCCACTTCATGGGGTTCATACCCAGAGACATGACCCTCTAATCTGTTTGTATGAAAATTTCCCATTGATACCAGTAGGACCTTCTCCTAAAACATCACTAGCCCTAAGACATAGTCAATGAAGTCTGCACATTTTTATTAGAAAATTTAAAACTCAGAACATTCTTCGTGTTCTCTTTCATCCCACCTTATTTCTTTTGTCTCCAAGTTCTGGAAATTCTAGAATATAATACATAATGCATATGTAATAATATATAATATCTGTCATAGTATTCTATCATCAGAATAGAGTGCAAAATCCTCAGTCTAGCATGCAAGTCTTCTTAGGATCAGGATGATATCCCCTCTCTAACCATACCACTGACCCTTTGGCACTTGTTGCATCTTTCCTAAACTACCAACCAGAATGCAGCAATCAGGTCATGTTCTCTGCCATTGTTCTGCCTTTGCACATGCTGCTATTCTCTTGGATTCTTTCTTACAGGGTTTTTTTTCCTACCTACCTTGATCTTAATAACTCCTGAGCTACCTGCTCCATCTGTTGGAACTCTGAGACAGGTATCCCTCATTCATGCGCTTAGTCCCTCAGGTATCCTCTGTATGGGATATATACGTAAGCATACTGCCATTGTCTGTACCCCTAATCTCACTAACAGGGACGGATCTCTTTTTCTGGAGGATTGTAGTTCCATGTTAAACGCACCAGCTCAGCCCTCCTGCTCTGCCATCCACAGTGGGTAGATTTTCATCCTCAGAATGATCACCTTATGAATGCATGACAAATCTGAGGAACCACATACGCATTTCAGTGTCTCAAATGAAAAGGAAGAAGGCAGCAGGTGGAGAAGGGTTACTACTTTTTAACTGAAGAGGGGAAAGATAGCCCCTCAGAATTCTTCATGGGCCTCCTGGGCCAACACTTGTCCTATGGCTTCCCTCACAAGGAAGTTTGAAAAAGCAAGAATGTGATTAAGCAGAAAGGATTGTAATAACTTGTCCAATTATGATTCATTTCCTGGAGATGGTACATGGCCTACCTAAAAAACTTGGGATTTTGTTAGCCAGAGAGAGACCATAGCTTTTGGACAGTCAAGTCATAGCATATGCCACACTTAGATTTTGCAAAATAAAAATGTTAAACACACTCTTGAATATTATACCAACAGGAAGTAAAATACAAGCAGCAAGTAAAATCATACGTGTGGTAATAAAATGTTATATTTATTTCTTGGGGCTCAGATGAGTGTTGTATTCCATAATATCTCAAATTATCAAGATATGTTTAAGATGGTTTACACATACTTATGATGAGAACAATATACAGAAAACAACACAAGGACCTAACTTCATAGAATCACATGCATTTAAAGCCCTGATTATATAATACAGATCAGAAACTATCCTTATGGGCTAATCAGTTAGTTTTGATGTATGTGTTTAGAAGTTTGACATAGCCTTAGTGACAGGTTTGGGAGGAAGAAAGTTGGAATTACCATAATTATTGTTTTCATTAGCCACATATTTAGAAAAGATTTGTTGCAGGTGTTTTGTGAGTGATGTCTCTAAAGATATTCAATCTCCAATTGCACATCAAGCAATTTCCACAGCAATGCATAAAGGGTATGGTCAGAAATGATTCTGGTACATTTCTTTTATCCTGTTTCTATTGAAATTATTTCATCCAGTGCTAAAGTAGATTGAGGCGAGTTAACTCAGATGAGTGCCCTGGATGAGTAAAGATAGCATCATGAATTGGGTTTGTCCATGTGTCAATGCAAACTGCTCCCTGATAGCAAGGGAAAATAACAGCTTCCCCACCCACCTAAGTACGGCCCTACTTCCCTTTCCACTCTCCTTAATCTATCCATTGTAGCTGTTTCAAAAGACAAGAACATTCATTGGCCCCTGGGCTAATAATTATCTCAAGGTTGGATATGAGTAAAACCTTTAGTGTGCCAGCTTTGGTAAGGATTAAGGGACACAGGCAATGGCAACCTACTCCAGTACTCTTGCCTGGAAATTCCAATGGACGGAGGAGCCTGGTAGGCTGCAGTCAGTCCATGGGGTCACTAAGAGTCGGACACGACTGAGCGACTTGACTTTCACTTTTCACTTTCATGCATTGGAGAAGGAAATGGCAACCCACTCCAGTGTTCTTGCCTGGAGAATCCCAGGGATGGCAGAGCCTGGTGAAACAGAACCAGGTCTTGTCCTCATTTAAGAAAAAGTGCCTTCCTCTCTACTCCATTTTCCCTTAGAAGACAACGGGGAACCAGAGAAAGGCAGAGGAAAAAGGCAATTTGGGCAGCACCTGGCCTAGGTTCTCCACAAGGCCTTGCTTGATCTCCAAGAAAATGAACAACATGACGTTCAAAAAAAGTACAGATATTGATAAAGTGCCAGACCTGATCTTCTATGCATATATATCCATTAGAATTTGTTCAGGTAAGTGTGGCAGGGCAAGGGCTAGGTTTGAGAATTCATATATCATCGAACCAATTATTGTTTCTCAACCACTCATTCCAAACTCTGTCCTCCCTAAAGGCCAGACATCTTGTAGTATATGTCCTTGATTAAAAGGACAAAAGGGGAAAGTCACATAACACTCTGACTTAAAGAACCATGTACAGATAATGCAATAAAGAGAATGCAGTTTAGCAATCCACAGATCTGAGTTTGAATCTTAGCACAGTTACTTCCTAAATCTATGAATTTTGGTAACGTATTTAGTTAGACTCTCTGGGTGTTGGTTTCTTTACTGAATTTGTAACACTCAACTCAGGAATTTATTAATAGCATTAAATGTATAAATGAAACAATTAACAGTTTATAAAAATGGTCTGCTGCTGCTGCTAAGTCACTTCAGTTGTGTCCGACTCTGTGTGACCCCATAGACGGCAGCCCACCAGGCTCCCCCGTCCCTGGGATTCTCCAGGCAAGAACACTGGAGTGGGTTGCCATTTCCTTCTGCAATGCATGAAAGTGAAAAGTGACAATGAAGTCGCTCAGTCGTATCCGACCCTCAGCGACCCCATGGACTGCAGCCCTCCAGGCTCCTCCGTCCATGGGATTTTCCAGGCATGGATGATCTTATATGCCAAACAGAAACAGAGACACAGATGTAGAGAACAAACACAGGGATGACAAGGGGTAAGGCGGTGGTGGGGACGGAGTGGGAAGAATTAGGAGATTGGGATTAACACATACACACTACCGATCAGTCAGTTCAGTTCAGTCGCTCAGTCCTGTCCAACCATTTGCGACCCCGTTGACTGCAGCACGCTAGGCTTCCCTGTCCATCACCAATTCCACAGCTGTCTCAAACTCATGTGCATTGAGTCGGTGATGTCATCCAACCATCTCATCCTCTGTTTTCTCCTTCTTCTCCTGCCTTCAATCTTTCCCAGCATCAGGGTCTTTTCAAATGAGTCAGTTCTTCACATCAGGTGGCCAAAGTATGGGACTTTCACCTTCAGCATCAGTCCTTTCAGTGAATATTCAGGACTGATTTCCTTTAGGATAGACTGTTTGGATCTCCTCGCAGTCCAAGGGACTCTCAAGAGTCATCTCCAACACCACAGTTCAAAAAGCATTGTTTCATCGGCACTCAGCTTACTTTACAGTCCAAGTCACACATGCATACATGACTAATGGAAAAACCATAGCCTTGACTAGAAGGACCTTTGTTGGCAAAGTAATGTCTCTGCTTTTTAATAAGATGTCTAGGTTGGTCATAACTTTTTTTCCAAGGAGTAAGCCTCTTTTAATTTCATGGCTACAGTCACCACCTGAAGTGATTTTGGAGCCCAAAAAAGTAAAGCCTGTCACTGTTTCCACTGTTTTCCCATCTATTTGCCATGAAGTGATGGGACCAGATGCCATCATCTTCATTTTCTGAATGTTGAGCTTTAAGCCAACTTTTTCACTCTCCACATTCACTTTCATCAAGAGGCTCTTTAGTTCTTCTTCACTTTATGCCTTAAGGGTGGTGTCATCTGCATATCTGAGGTTATTGATATTTCTCCCAGCAATCTTGATTCCAGCTTGTGCTTCATCCAGTCCAGCATTTCTCATGATGTACTCTGCATACAAGTCAAATAAGCAGGGTGACAATATACAGCCTTGACATACTCCTTTCCTGTTTTGGAATGAGTCTGTTGTTCCATGTCTAGTTCTAACTGTTGCTTCTTGACCTGCATACAGATTTCTCAGGAGGCAGGGCAGGTGGTCTGGTATTCCCATCTCTTGAAAAATTTCCAGAGTTTGTTGTGATCCACACAGTCAAAGGCTTTGGCGTAGTTAATAAAGCAGAAGTAGATGTTTTTCTGGAACTCTCCTGCTTTTTCGACGATCCAGAGGATGTCAGCAATTTGATCTCTGGTTCCTCTGCCTTTTCTAAAACCAGCTTGGACATCTGGAAGTTCATAGTTCAGGTACTGTTGAAGCCTGGCTGGGAGAATTTTGAGCATCACTTTGTGAGATGAGTGCACTTGTGCGGTAGTTTGAGCATTCTTTGGCATTGCCTTTCTTTGGGATTGGAATGAAAACTGACCTTTTCCAGTCCTGTGGCCACTGCTGAGTTTTCCAAATTTGCTGGCATATTGAGTGCAGCACTTTCACAGCATCATCTTTCAGGATGTGAAATAGCTCAACTGGAACTCCATCACTTCCACTTGCTTTGTTCATAGTGATGTTTTCTAAGGCCCACTTGACTTCACATTCCAGGATGTCTGGCTCTAGGTAAGTGATCACACCATCGTGATTATCTGGGTGGTGAACATCTTTTTCATATAGTTCGTCTGTGTAGTCTTGCCGCCTCTTGTTAATCTCTTCTGCTTCTGTTAGGTCCAGACCATTTCTGTCCTTTATTGTGCCCATCTTTGCATGAAAAGTGCAAAGTACACTGCTGAGAGCCTGCGGGATAGCACAAGGAACCCTACTCAGTGCTCTGTGGTGACCTAAATCAGAAGGAAATCCAAAAAGAGAGGATATATGTGTACATATAACTGATTCACTTTGTGGTACAGTATAAACTAATACAACATTGTAACGCAACTATACTCTAATAAAAACTAACTTAAAAAAAAGCTTTATGAAATGTGCCAGGCATTTAATGTATGCTCAACAAGTGTTAACCTCCCAAGTGAAAATTATTACTAGAACACTAATTCAAAACTCTTATCTATGATAAATCAATAGTAAGATATTCTTACCTGGAGAATCCCTTGGACACAGGAGCCTGGCGGGCTAGAGTCCATAGGGTCACAAAGAGTCAGACATGACTAAAGTGACTTAGCAACAGTGGCAAGATATTCTTATAAAAAAGTATTTGTTTTTTATACATAAACATTAAGAAAAGATACAGCTGATCCTATGTTTCTAGGCAAGTTATGTTACCATCATATAAATTAATTTAGAGAGTAGATTAGCAAGGTATTTATTATCTTTACTTCAGTATTTTAAAAGGCAGCAGAATTAAGTGCTGACCATATTTTGAAAGACTCCAGAATAGCACAGGATTGATTAAAGGTCTGTCACCACAGATTGGATGTGTTGATTTCATTTCCCCAAAAGTATCCACATAGCAACTTGGCAGTACACAAATATTCTGAAAATTCTAACAGTTTTATTTTTTACAGAAAATAATAATTGCACCCTTCCCTAAAATGTTAGGTCCCGTTTTCATTTTAAAGACTCATAATGCTTTTCATAAGCTAACAATTTTGTTCACTTCAATCCTGTCATTGTGAATTTGAAAGAAGGTCACAACAAACAGGTACTTAATCAAAGTAGGGGCTTTGCCTATTGACTGAAGGCATATAATACAAAATCAGGAACTCAAGGAAACTACTCTCCTCTCAATTCTACTGTAATAACGGCTCATTTTTTTAAATTCTCTTTTTACAGTTAATTTAAGATCAAGTCCTATGCCTTAAAGTCTTTCGTATCTTTTGCAGCACTTGTTAGGATACCTTGTATATAGTGGGTACCCAATGAAGGTTTACCACATTGCACTGAGTTGATCATCCATCTTATTCACTATATTTGGCTGTGAATAACTTAAACTTTTTTTTTCCAAAATATTAAGTCCACCCACGAAGGAAAAAGGCAGAAGGATGCTGTGGCAAAAATGCTCTCCTGGAAAACAGATCTTGGTTCTAGTCCCAGCTTTATGTGACTTGGGACAAATCACTTGAAATTTCCAGATCAACTTTCTCCATAAAACAAGGATGCTAGACAAGATGTATGTGCCAGACTGTAAGGCCCACCGTAAGCCATTCAAAATAACAAACACGGAACTGAAGATGCTTGCAGAGAGACAGTAGAAAAATAGTTTTGAATAACCTCAGAATTATTGGGTTAAGAGCTAGCATTCCAGAATGACTGCTCCAAAGGAAATAATAAATATTTACTTATTCTAGTATGTTGTGAGGGTTTTTTTTTTTTTTTTTAGGTTACATTTCTTTAGAGTTACATGTTATATAGTCGTTAAGATACAATTCAAGAGAGCAAATGTCAACAAAGTTCTGAAGTTGCTCGGCATGTTATCAATCATTATTTCGAGTTTCCTTTTATTTTTTGCCTTCATGTATTTGGCCAGGAACACAGACATTTATGTGATGTAATGAGAAGGAAATACAGAAAGTTTAATCTACTGCTCCTTCAACCTTAGCCATTCAACATTTACCTCATGAGAGACCCTGATGCTCTTAATGAATTCCCAAGGTCACTAAACAATTTGGAAGAGTTTAGATTTCTACAAGGTGATTCCAGGGGCTCACACTTTGCCAAGTCATATGCAGGTGGCTAGAGTAAGTTTCCCCAGGTGGCGCTAGTGGCAAAAAAAAAAAAAAAAAAAACCCACCTGCCAATGCAGGAGACAAGAGATGCTTGAGACATGGGTTCGATCACTGGGTCAGGAAAATTCACTGGAGGAGGGCAAGGTAACCCACTCCAGTATTCTTGCCTGGAGAATCCCTATGGACAGAGGAGCCTGCCAGGCTACAGTCCACAGGGTCGCAGAGAGTCGGACACGACTGAAGTGACTTGGCAGGCAAGCAGGCATAGTAAGTCTGCTTCCTACACTTTTCACATTGTATATGCTAAGTCGCTTCAGTCATGTCCAGCTCTTTGCAGCCCTATGGACTGTAGCCCACCTGAAGTCTGAATAGAGAATACAGACTTCTCTATTCATGGGATTCTCCAGGCAAGAATACTGGAGTGGGTTGCTATGCCCTCCTTCAAAAGATCTTCCCAACCCAGAATCGAGCCTGCCTCTCTTACGTCTCCTGCATTGAAAGATGGGTTCTTTACCACAGCACCACCTGGGAAGCCCACATTTCATGTCACACTTGAACTTTTCTATGAATGTTTTTTAGTCGTCATGCAGGTATTCAGGGGGTCACTCTGCACCAAAATAGTCACTACATTTGCAACCATGCAGTAACATACATTCATGTTACCTTAGACCCACCTCAGAGAAAGGTCTAAGTTCATGCAATCAATTCTCCAATAGCTGGTACAGTTTGAAAAGTGTGGGCCTTCACATTGTATAGGATCTTGTTTTGTTTCCTTTTGTTTGGTTTTGAACACTGCACCCTAAGTGCACTTCCTTTCTCCCCTTGCAACTTTTAAGCAAAATGGAATTCTCAGCTCACTAGCGCAGGTCTCACTGCAAACCCAATGAATGGCAAAGATCCGACACAAACACCCACACACTTCCCTCCAACAGGGATCCGTACTCAAGACCAGAAGTTGGCCATGGCTATGCTGATTACACACTTCTGTTGGATTTCCGTGGAATTTGGTTTCATTCGATTGTAGGTTCAATGTTTTTTGTTGTTTTTTTTTTTTAAAGAAAAGTTTCGGTCTCCCTACCTCAAGGTTAGGGTGAGTCAGAGAGGTTTCAAAAGGGAGCAGCACTGCCATGTGAAAGTTCTGACACCAGAGAGGAGGCTCTCAAGCCACCTCAAAGCAGCCGAGTCCCAGCCTGCTCCGGATCGCTGTGGAGCGGAACCAATTTCTAAATGTCTTCATCTGGTCCCTCCTACTTTCATGGTTGCTCTGGGGGTGGTGAGAATCAGGACGCACTGAAAGCTGCCGGGACATCTGACTCTTTATTTTCTTGGCTCTGCGTGTCTTAACTCTTTGCACCAGTCCTCCCGACTGTGCAGCATTTCACTTTTGAGAGCAGAGGCAAAAGGAGACCGGCAGAGGCGGGCGGGGGCCTCACCACTGCTCAGCGAGAGGGGAGAAGAGCCATTGCCCCCTGCTCCGCTCACATGCCAGGGGTCCTGCCAGTCAGTGCCACCGGTCCCGCAGGCTCTCGCCTGAACTTCCCAGTCCTGAGGAGGAGGAGAGGGAAGGAAACTGATGCCAAGCATCCTTACACTTTTAGAAAAGACTACCTGGTTCTCTCTTTCTGAGGAATGGGACAGGGAGGGAGGTGGGAGGGGGGTTCAGGATGGGGAACACATGTACACCCATGGCTGATTCATGTCAATGTATGGCAAAAGCCACTACAACATTGTAAAGTAGCCTCCAATTAAAATAAATAAAATTTTTAAAAAAGAATGCATTTGGATTTCATGGGTAGATGTGGTGTTTGAAGGACAGGGGGTGTGCAGAGAGATAACAGACTCAAATAACTGAAAATCAGTTGCATGATTAGACCTGCTCCTTGCTGCTCCAAAAACTCAATAAAGGATCTAATGGAAGACATGGGGAGGGTTGGGCTCCTTATGAGAACTTCCTGCCATGTTTGTCAATCACAACTGGCTGCTAGGGGCAACGATCAGCTTCTGAGGGTATTCAAGCAAGTTTGGGGAGCCATCAGGGGTGGGAATCACTGTCAGGAGGGATGTGTGGTGTTGGGGAAGAAGAACACGCCCCCCATCTGCTCCGTACCCTCATCTCTGCTCCTAGAGAAGCAGACAGCAGCCCCAGCTTTAGCCCCTCCCACCGCCCCATGGACGGTGAACGTTCTCATCTGATTGGACGGAAGCCTGCATCTTGGCGCCTATTTTAACAGAGGGTAGTGTTACTGTATTTTGAGAAAGACCTGGCGTGCCCTGCTTCTCTCTTTCACTTCCTGTATCTACTCAGAGCACATCACTCCCACTTTTCTCTTTAAATCTTGGCTTCAGAAGGCTTTGCTCCCCTTCTTAACCCACAAGAAGTCAGCCAAGCCTGGCAGTGGATAAACAGCCCAGGCTGGCAGGAACGGAGCCCAGAGTGGAGAGAGGCCTGCCCTTGCTGCTCCCCACCCTTCTCCCCAGCTCAGGCAGGTAGGTCTGCTGGCCTCTGTCACACTGCCTGGGTGACAGCTATAGGGACTGAGACTTCCTTCAGAGGAAGCCAGAGGCCTCATCTAGACTTCCAGTATTAAACTGTGTTCTCATCTTTTTCTAAGATTTTTTTTGAAATATTTGGGCCTATTTTTTAAATATTGAATTTATTACAGTATTGCTTCTGTTTTATGTTTTGGTTTTCTGGCAGCAAGGCATGTGGGACCTTAGCCCTCTTACCAGGGATTGAATTTGCATCACCTGCATTGGAAAGTGAAGTCTTAACCACTGGACCAAATGTATCTTTGAAGAAAGCCCAACCATATGAGTGCTTCTATTCACCCTGCCATTAATCAAGCTGGTTCTTCCTTTCCTACTTATTTTTTTAGTTGAAGGTTAATTACTTTATAATATTGTGGTGAGTTTTGCCATACATTCACATGAATCAGTCATGGGTGTACATGTGTTCCCCATCCTGAACCTCTATCCCACCCACTTAGTTTTATTATATTTATATGTACACTCAAAACCTCAAACAAAACCCAATCAAAAGTACCACACTTACTCAGAGAGGTTTGAACAAACACAGGTTTTCCATAACATTACTAAAGCATAAACAGGATTTTATAAATGTATAGAAATTATTTTCAGGATTCCAAGTGTCTTCACTGGAAACTGTGAGAATATATGGCAGGGTGAGGATCATCATATAATTCATAATGTCTTTTAACCCTAAGACCTTAAAATTCAGAAAAATATGGTGTTTATTTAGCTTAATACTTTCTCAGTTCAATCATCATCTATTAGGTTCAAAAATACAACTAGAATTTCTACAGATTCACAGAACTGATTGTATCTGTTGGTAAATTCTACCTGTTGAATCAATCAATAAAAATTCTTTGCAACCTACTGGAGAAAGTGTAAATTCCAAATAATCCCCAGAAATAAATTGTCAGCACACCCACAAGACTGGCTTTAGTAAACAAGAGACTAGTTGCCATGTGCCCCAAATAAACAATAAACAGAAGTCTTTGTACCTTCTGGCAGAAAGTTCATCCTTCCCTGAAGCAAACTATTCCTATAAAAATCTCTCAAGTGCTTTTCTTGCGGTGTTTCTGATATCAGCACAATCAGGAAGCAATGAAAATGTTGGCTGAAAAGTCAGTTTTCACTGAGCTCTGCAGGCCAGTGAGAATGAAGATTAATTCAAATAAACTCTGGAATGCCAGCCAAACCCCTGAAACTTGGTAGCAATACACCCACTAAGTTGGTTCTGTGTTTGCAGTCCTACCTTGTCCTGAAATGACCTGAATGAAAAGCCAGTGTCAGATGACATATGACATCAAGTGTTCAATGAGCATTCTGCTGGCACGATTTCCGGTTTGACAGCTCGTGCTCTTTGGTCTTCCTCAGCACTCAGGGAGGACTGAATCCCTTTCAACCTCCAGCAAAACCTGCAGGACAGAAATTTAACTCCTTAGGGAAGTAACTGAACGCATTTATAGATTTGGTTATGAACTGGAAAACAGTAAAGCCCTAATTGAAGTATCTTTTATTTTCCCCATAGAGAATCTTTTTTGACATTCATTTCACTTGTATATGAGAATCATTTTAATACATTTGATTTTGTTACTAAAGATGCAAAAGGGCCTATATTTCATTCAAAACCGAAACTGGAAGTATTTAACTGGTTGAGTGTTCTCTTTCTCCCAGTGAACATTAACTCAGTACTTTATCTTGCTTGACTTTTCAAATATGGTGCTTTACAGTACCTTGATATATAGCCAGGTATATCTAAAGGTTATGTCAGCATTTACATTATAAGGCCATGTTTTGTGGGTTGATAACTAAAGTCTTAAAAAAATAATTCTGAGTGAAACTTGCAAGGCTGAGGGTCCACCCTGAAACATGCTTGTTCCTAGATGTACCACACACACACACACACACACACACACACACCAGAATTCAACAACTCCTGTTTGTAAAATACATTCATTCAATATGTTGCCTTGATGAAAATGAATTGAAAGAAACTCAAGGTGATGAAGTACAATCAAACAGCTATCATCCAATGATAGCCACTTATATTCCAAGATTCATGTGGTAGGTTTGAAAGAAATATGATGAAAGAATTGATTGTATAATTTTACAGAAAGATTAATATATAGAAAGATGAAGTAATACCTTCACGAAAAATTGGCTTTCTTTTAGCCAGAAAGCTTTCTCTTTTTTCCACCCTCTATAGAATTTATTCTCTGAATTTCTCTGCAGATGTGATCTCATGTCCTTGAACACACTTATTATAATCCATCATCTACATAGCAACAGACAGACCCATGCTCATAAACCAGAACTGGTGCTGGATCTGGTAAGTCATTAAGCAAATATATTCCTAAGTCATACGAGGCTTGCATGCCCACTGCCTACCTATAAAAGGAAAATGGGATTTCTAATACACAGATTGCTTTTAAGACTTGTAAAGTGGTAGTCTTCAATTCACATCTTGCCCATTTTGCATGATTTGACTACTTTCAAAAACTAAAGCACACCTGGATAATTTTTTCATGGCCGTCTTTAAGATTACTATATTTGTCATTGTGTGGTCATGAAATCTGTTAGCAAGTAAGAAATAGAAGTGTTTTCACTGAGACATTTTTTAAATTAAGAATTATGGGAAAATCTGAGACAACATCAACACCAAAATCTGAATGTATCAAAAAGATAAGGCAGAGAGAGAACAAGATGGCGGAGGAGGAGGTGGACGTGGAGTACATCTCTCTCCATGGATACATCAGGAACACACCTTCAGACACAGAAGAGCATGCACAACACCAGCTGAGAGCGGATAGGAGTACCTGACCAGAGGAAAAGAACATACAGAAACACACAAAACTCGGTAGGATGGAGGATCTAGGGGGAAAAACGGGAGTGTTAACAGGACTGGATATAAGGCTGAGAGTGAAACAGCTGACCTGTGGCAGCCTACATGCAAGAAGCCCTGCAGCCATACATACCATGGACAGAAACGCTAGTCTCTGGGAAGGTGCAGCAGCTGGGAGCTGGGGTTTAGGGATTGCGGAGCAATCCCAGGGTGAGGGCTGCTGTTGACTGTGGAGAGATGGATTGAGGGGATGTCAGCGGGGAGACTGTGGTGGGAAATGCTGGTGGAGGAAAGCCAGGCAGCCATGGAAGCAAGGCCATACTGCTGAGTCACACTAGGGGGTGGAGCCGTCACTATAGCCTCTCTCCCCCAACAGGCCAGCATGGGCAGCTGAGCAATGGAGAGGTCAAATGCGTGATGCACTCAACTACAGAGCAGGACCCCACCCAGGGTGCTCCTTTCAGTGACTGACGCACCAATCTACAGAGTAGGAGCCCAGCCAGGGGAGCCGCTCTATATGCCTGATGTTCTGAACAACAGAGAAGGACCCCAGGGAAGGGAGTCCTCTAAGTGTCTGAGCCAGTAGAGCTACGGAGAAAGACTGGCCAAAGAGGCCTTCTGGTCGCCAGCTACAAGACACTGGAAAAAAAGACTCTGCTAGGGCCATAACTCCTGAGGCAGAGGCAGTACATGTTGCTGCACACTTGTCGTCGCCAGGGTCCCCAAAAGCCAAGCAGCTGCAACACCTTCATGCTCAACTCTCACTGGGGCAGAGCTGCCACAGGCAAAAAAAAGTCTCTCATCTATGCGCATAGGGTTGCTTCAGTCGTGTCCGACTCTGTGACCCTGTAGACTGGGGCCTGCCAGACTTCTCTGTCAGAGAGGGGTCCTCCAGGCAAGAATACTGGAGCATACTGGCCAATACAGGTTGCCATCCCCTTCTAGAGCACTATATTTCCTATTCCCCTAGCCGCCAGCTCCCCTGAGTACCTGGTGCTGCCAGAACCCCTGCGACTCAAGCAGCTGCACCACCTTCACACCTGGCCCTCACAGGGGCAAACCCAAGTTCTCCAGGGCAGCCCCAGGAACTAAATCCCAGTGGACAACCCACATGCAGAGGTGGAAATAAAACCACAATTGAAACCCAGGGGCAGTGTGGCTAAGGAAGAAGACCCAAAACCTTCCCACCAGCTATACAGCTGCAGATTAAATCAACTAAGCAGACTCTGTGTCTATGGAATATATAAAAGGCCATTGAGAGCTCCTACAAAAGAAAATGCACTAGTTCTGATAGTTGTAGACATTGGAGGCAAGAACACACAGGAGTAAGACCAGTTTAGAATCTGAGCTGCCTCCACAGCAGGTCCAGAGATCAGCACAGTGTTGGAGGGCATCCTAGGGAGGTGAGGTGGACTGACTCCCAGGGAGGGAAAGGACTCTGACAGCAGTGACTCAAGAAAAACATTTATTATTCTTATTTTTTGACTTGTTCTATAGATTCTTTTGGATTTTTTTTTCTTTTCCTTTTTTTTCCACTTCTGTTGTAGTTGTTGATTTTATTGGCACTAAGAAATACAGTTTTGAGCTTTTTTTTCCCTCAGTCACATAAACTTCTGCCTCTACATTGGGCTTTTGCAGTTCTGTGGATTTTTCCTCTTTTTTCAATTTTAATTTTTTAAACCTATTATTATTTTTTCTACATTTATCCTTGGTTTGCTTTTCCTAGTGCTCTTTTCCCCTTTCAGTTAATCTTTAATGTATATAAATTTCTTTATCTACCTCTATTTAACTGTGCACATCTATTCTTTCTTTAATTCTCTCCTTTCCTCTCAACATATTTGTTAGTTTTATTTTCATTGTTTTATTCCCCAGTTGGCACTTTTCTTTAATTTTGTTTTCCAGTTTCTGCTTTAGTCAGCTTTGTTCTGGTAGATATAATTCTTGGTTTCCTTTGTTTGCCCAGTCAATCTATTGTACTTTACTTTTGTTGGACTGTTTCGATTTTGCTTATGAGTGAATACATATATGTGTATATTCAGTCACACTTTCTATTGGTATAAGCCTCTGCCTCTACGTTGGGCCTTAGGAGTTCTATGGAGCTTTCCTTGGTTTTTCCCCCTTTTTCCTCTCTTCTTCTGTTTTTTATTTTTTCTTTTCTCTCCTTTATAATTTTAATTTTTAATTTTTTAACCTATTATATATTTTGTACATTTCCTTTGTTTGTCTTTCCTACTGTTCTTTTCCCCTTGCAGTTAATCTTTAATGTATATAAATCTTCTTCATCTACCTCTATTTAAATTTGCATATCTATGCTTTCTTTTCTTTCTTTCCTTTCCTCTCAATATATTTGTTAGGTTTGTTTTCATTGCTTTATTACCCACTTGGCACTTTGCTTTAGTTTTGTTTTCCAGTTTGTGCTTAAGTTAGTTTTCTTCTTAACTGGTAAATATAAGTTTTGATTTCCTTTGTTTGCCAGGTCAATCTACTGTATTTTTGTTGGACTATTTTGACTTTGCTCATGGGTGTATATGTATATATGTATATTCCACTATTTTAATTATTACTTGTCTGATTTTGTAGCTGCCATTTATCTGGGGTTCATCTTTGATTTCTTGTTTTTGAGTATTTGTTTTAATCTCTCTTAATGCCATAACAAACCACTTGTGGAAACTTCGTTCCTGACCAGAAATCAAGCCCTGAGCCTTTGGAGTAGGAGCACTGACTCAAAGACCCTAGACTACTAGAGAGCTAACCCCAGGGAGTGTCAGATAGTGAGGACTCACACAAAGGAAACCACTTGAATACAAGACCCAGCGTCACCCAACCACCAGTAGCACTCTGTGCAGGACACTTCCTCTAAACAACAAACAAAACAAAAATACAAACCCAATCATCAGCAGACAGGATTACTACTTCACACAGCTTTGCCCATCAGAGGAAAAACAAACAGAAACTCAGCACAAATCTCACACAAACCACTGGCCCAACCTTAGGAAGGCAGAAACCAAAAGGAAGAAAGAATTCAACCTTCTTCAAGGAAAGAATGCAACTTTCCTTGAAGCCTGGGAAAAGGAGACCTCAAACACAGTAACTTTTTAAAAAATAATGAAAAGGCAGAGAAATACTGCACAAATGAAGGAAAAAACTAGAAACATAGAAGTCAAAATAAATGAAGAGGAAATAGGCAAACTACCTGAAAAAGAATTCAGAATAATGATAGTAAAGATGACCAAATACCTTGAAAACAAAATGGAGAAAATACAAGAATCAATTATCAAAGACCTAGAAGAATTAAAGAATAAACACACAGAGACAAACAACACAATTACTGAAAATTAAAAATACTCTAGAAGGAATCAATAGCAGAATATCTGAAACAGAAGAATGAATCAACGAGCTGGAAGATCAAATGATGGAAATAACTTCGGAAGAGCAGAATAAAGTAAAAAGAATGAAAGAGCTGAGGACAGTCTCAGAGACCTCTGGGACTATATCAAATACACCAACATTCAAATTATAGGGGTCCCAAAAGAAGAAGAGAAAAAGAAAAGGTATGAGAAAATTTTTGAAGAGATTATAGTAGAAAATTTCCCCAACGTGGAAAAGGAAATACTCAATTAAGTCCAAGAGGCACAAAGAGTCCCATACAGGATAAACCCAAGGAGAAACATGCCAAGACACATACTAATCAAACTAACAAAGACTAAATACAAAGAAAGAAAATTAAAAGCAGCAAGGGAGGAGCAACAAGTAACATACAAGGGAAACCCCATATGCTTAACAGCTGATTTGTCAGCAGAAACTCTGCAGGCCAGAAGGGAATGGCAGGATACATTCTGAGTACTGAAAGGGAAAACTCTACAACCAAGATTACTATACCCAGCAAGGATCTCATTCAAAATTGATGGAGAAATAAACAGCTTTTCAGACAAGCAAAATTAACAAAATTCAATACCACCAAACCAGCTTTACAACAAATGTTAAAGGGACTTACATAGTCAAAAAATACAACGTAAGAAGAAAGATCTACAAAATCAACCCCAAACAATTAAGAAAATGGCAATAGGCACATATATATCAATAATTAGTTTCAATGTAAATGGATTAAATGCTTCAACCAAAAGACACAAACTGGCTGAATGGATACAAAAACAAGACCAATATATGTGCGGTCTACATAAAACCCACTTCAGACCTAAAGACACATAGACGGAAAGTGAGAGGATGGAAAAATATGTTCCATGCAAATGGGAAGCAAAAGAAAGCTGGAGGAGCAATCCTCATATCAGGCAAAATAGACCTTAAAGAAGACTACAAGAGATAAGGAAGGATGCTACATAATGATCAAGGGATCAATCCAAGAGGAAGACTTAAGAATTGTAAATATCTATGCACCCAACATAGGAGCACCTCAATATAAGACAAACACTAACAGACATAAAAGGAGAAACTGACAGTAACACAATAATAGTAGGAGTCTTTAACACCCCACTCACACCAGTGGACAGATCATCAAAACAGACAATAAGGAAACAGAAGTCTTAAATGATGCATTAGATGAAATGGAGCTCACTGATATCTTCAGGACATTCCATCCAAATGCAGAAAAATACACCATCTTCTCCAGTGGACCTGGAACATTCTCCAGGATAGACCACATCTTGGGTGACAAATCAAACCTCAGTAAATTTAAGAAAATTGAAATCATATCAAGCATCTTCTCTGACCACAATGCTATGACAGTAGATGTCAATTACAAGAAAAAAAATGGTAAGAAACACAAACATATGGAGATTAAACAACACATTTCTAAATAACCAACACATTACTGAAGAAATCAAAAGAGCAATCAAAAAAATTTTAGAAACAAATGACAGTGAAAACAGGACAACTCAAAACCTATGGGATGCAGCAAAAGCAGCTCTAAGAGGGAAGTTTATAGCAATACAATCCTACCAAAAGAGACAAGAAAGACACTAAATGGACAAGCTAACTTTACACCTAAAACAACTGGAAAAAGGAGAACCAAAAAACCCCCAAATCAGTAGAAGGAAAGAAATCATGAAGATCTGAGCAGAAGTAAATGAAAAAGAAATGAAAGAAACATTAGTAAAGATTAATAAAACTAAAAGCTGGTTCTTTGAGAAGATAAACAAAATTGACAAACCTTTAGCCAGACTCATCAAGAAAAAAAAGCAGATATACAAAGGATTATATGAGACTATTATGAACAACTATATGACAATAAAATAGATAACCTGGAAGAAATGGACAGAATTCTTAGAAAAGTTCAATCTTCCAAGACTGAACCAGGAAGAAATAGAAATTATAAGCAACCCAATTACAAGCACTGAAATTGAAGCAGTGATCAAAAATCTCCCAAAAAACAAAAGCCCAGGACAAGATGGTTTCACAGGAAAATTCTATCAAACATTTAGAGAAGCACTAATGTCTATCTTTCTAAAACTCTTTCCAAAAAATTGCAGAGGAAGGAACACTTATAAATTCATTCTACAAGACCACCATCACCCTGATACCAAAACCAGACAGAGACAACACAAAAAAGAAAACTATAGGCCAATATCACTGATGAAATAGACGCAAAAATTCTCAACAAAATTTTAGCAAACAGAATTCAGCAACACATCAAAACTCTCATACACCATGATCAAGTTGGGTTTATTCCAGGGATGCAAGGATTCTTCAATATATGCAAATCAATCAATGTGATACACCATGTTAACAAATTAAAAGACAAAAACCATATGATAATCTCAATAGATGCAGAAAAAGCCTTTGACAAAATTCAGCACCCATTTATGATTAAAACTTTTCAAAAAATGGGCATACAAGGAACCAACTCAACATAGTAAAGGCCATATATGATAAGCCTACAGCAAACATTATTCTCAGCAGTGAAAAACTGAAAGCATTCCCCTTAAGATCAGGAACAAGACAAGTGTGTCCACTTTAGCCACTACTAGTCAACATAGTTCTGGAAGTCCTCGCTACAGCAATCAGAGAAGAAAAATAAACAAAAGGAATCCAGATCAAAAAACGAATAAGTAAAGCTCTCACTGTTTGCAGATGACATGATACTGAACATAGAAAATCCTAAAGATAGTATCAGAAAATTACTAGAGCTAATCAGTGAATTTATCAATGTTGCAGGATACAAAATCAATACAAAGAAATCACTTGCATTTCTATATACTAACAATGAAAAATCAGAAAGAGAAATTAAAGAATCAATCCCATTCTCCACAGAAACAAAAAGAATTAAATATCTAGGAGAAAACTTACCTAAGGAGACAAAAAATCAGTACACAGAAAATTATAAGACACTAATAAAAATAATCAAAGATGACATAAACAGATGGGGAGATATTCCATGTTCCTGAGTAGGAAGAATCAATATTGTGAAAATGACTATACTACCAAATGCAATCTACAGATTTAATGTGATCCCTATCAAATTACCAATGGCATTTTTCACAGAACTAGAACAAAAAATTTCACAATTCATATGGAAACACAAAAGACCAAGAATAGCCAAAGCAGTCTTGAGAAAGAAGAATGGAGCTGGAGGAATCAACCTTCCTGACTTCAGATTATACTACAAAGCCACAGTCATCAAGACAGTATGATACTGACACAAAAACAGAAATATAGACCAATGGAACAAGATAGAAAGCCCAGAAATAAACCCATGTACCTATGGGTACCTTATTTTTGATGAAAGAGGCAAGAAAATACAGTGGGGCAAAGACAGCCTCTTCAATAAATGGTGCTGGGAAACTAGACAGCTACATGTAAAAGAATGAAATTAGAACACTTCCTAACACCATACACAAAGATAAACTCAAAATGGATTAAAGACCTAAATGTAAGACCAGAAACTATAAAACTCTTAGAGGAAAAACATAGGCAGAACACTCGATGACATAAATCAAATCAACATCCCCTATGACCCACCTCCTAGAATATTGGAAATAAATACAAAAGTAAACAAGTGGGGCCTGATTAAACTTAAAAGCCTTTGCACAGCAAAGGAAACTATAAGCAATCCCACTCCTAGGCATGTACCCTGAGGAAACCAAAATTGAAACAGACACATGTATCCCATTGTTCACTGTAGCACTATTTACAATAGCTAGAGCATGGAAGCAACCTAGATGCCCATCGACAGATGAATGGATAAAGAAGTTGTGCTACATATACACAATGGAATATTATACAGCTGTAAAAAGGAATGCATTTGAGTCACTTCTAATGAGGTGGATGAACACAGAACCTATTATATAGATGGAAGTGAGTCAGAAAGAGAACGATACATACCATATTCTAATACATATATATGGAATCTAGAAAAATGGTACTGAAGGATTTATTTACAGGGCAGAAATGGAGAAACAGACATAGTGAACAGACTTATGGACATGGGGAGAGAGGAGGAGACGGTGAGATGTATGGAAAGAGTAACATGGAAACTTACAGTACCATACATAAAATAGTTAGCCAACGGGAATTTGCTGTATGGTTCAGGAAACTCAAACAGGGGCTCTGTATCAACCTAGAGGGGTGGGATGGGAGAGAATGTCAAACAGGAGGGGATATATGTATATCTATGGCTGATTATGTTGAGGTTTGACAGAAAACAGAAAAATTCTGTAAAGCAATTATTCTTCAATAAAATATAAATAAAAAAATAAGGCAGTTGGTATATCTGAAAAATTACTCAATTAAACCACTTAATCACAGAACTTATATAACCAAATAGGACTCAGAAAAGAATAAAGTAATTAATAGAAAGTAGCAATAGTTATAATACATGAGTCTGTTTTAGTTGGTAATAAAATGTTATAACTGAGAGGTTAAGAGCAGGTACTAAGGTGCTAGGTTGCCTAGTTCAGATCCTAGCTCTAAGACTAGTACTAGCTGTGTGACCTTGGACTAGTTATTCAATCTCTCTGTGACTCAGCTTTCTCATCTAGAAAGTGGATTTAAAATAGAATCTGCATTATAGAAAGGCTTTAATGTTTAAATGAGTTAATAAACTTGAAATCCATTCAATGTTGCATTAGTGTCCTGTGCTTAGTCACTCAGTCATGTCTGACTCTTTGTGACCACAGAGTGGGTTGCCATGCCCTCCTCCAGGGGATCTTCCTGACCCAGGGATCAAACCCAGATCTCCCACATTTCATTTACTGTCGGATTATTTACTGTCTGAACCACCAGGAAAACCCAATAAATATTATTATTATTATTACTATTTGACCAAACTCAGAAGAAAGATTCTATAGGAAGATAGTAGCATTGTCTAGGGTATCAAAATCATAAATCCTCCTGCAATCCTGGTTCTTCACAGAAAACAAGTAGAAAACCTATGTACTCAGGAAAAAATGGATGAGAACAAGACCCTGTTGGCTTACTTGTTATGACCCTAGAAAAATATAACTACTGGAAGAAATATACCAAACTGTGCAATGTTTAACACTGACCCAGGATTG
The DNA here is from genome assembly GCF_016772045.2 of Ovis aries. NCBI lineage: Eukaryota > Metazoa > Chordata > Mammalia > Artiodactyla > Bovidae > Ovis > Ovis aries. The sequence continues at coordinate 9,360,475 of NC_056070.1, forward strand.
GCTCTACTGCGGAAAAACTATAATGTCACATTCATCACTTGGTGAGTGTTGCATGTGAAAATACAGAGGAACTAACTTGTCTTAGCTCTGAGATGGGTTAAGGGAGCGAATGAAAGTTAGATCTCAGGGATCTTCTGAGTGAGGCTTCATGACTGCAGAGGTGGGGAAGTCTGAGATTCCTGTATTCTCACAGAAAGCCCCTAAGCTGTTGAATGTCATTCTGGCTATATTAGCAAGTGGAGTCCATTTCCCTCTATTCACTGGGCAGAGAGAAGGGAGGGGTTTGAGAGAGTGAAGAGAGTAACTCGGGATGACATTTGTGCCACCCAACCCAGAAGCAGATAGGGACATCACATCTTACCTCTCGTGACCATAACAGCTTCGTTTGGTAATTGCTTTTGACTGGCTCAAAAGCATGTCCTAGAAATCAGGAGGAAGTCAAGATAGAGAGTAACCTGATTAAAGTTCCCAGCTGAAGTAAGTCAAAAAGAGAAAAACAAAAAACAAACATCATATTAACGCATATATCAGGGAAGGCAATGGCAACCCACTCCAGTACTCTTGCCTGGGAAATCTCATGGTCGGAGGATCCTGGTGGGCTGCAGTCCATGAGTCACAAAGGGTCAGACACGACTGAGTGACTTCCTTTTCACTTTTCACTTTCGTGCACTGGAGAAGGAAATAGCAACCCACTCCAGTGTTCTTGCCTGGAGAATCCCAGGGACAGGGGAGCCTGGTGGGCTGCCGTCTATGGGGTCGCAGAGAGTCGGACACGACTGACGCAACTTAGCAGCAGCAGCAGCAACAATGCATATATACAGAATCTAGAAAAAATGGTACAAACGAACCTTTTGGCAGGGCAGGAATAGAGACACAGACATAGAGAATCGAGTTGTGGGCACAGAGGAGGAAGGAGAGGGTGGAATAATTGGGAGAGTAGGACTGACATAGACACACTACCATATGTAAAACAGAGAGCTAGTGGGAAGCTGCTGTGTAACACAAGGAGCTCAGCTCAGTGCTCTGCAATGACCTAGAGCCGGCGGGATGAGGGGGTAGGAGGGAGGCTCAAGAGAGAGGGGATGTATGTACACATATGGCTGATTCATGTTGTACAGCAGAAACTCACATAATACAGTGAAGCAGTTACACTTCCATTTTTTAAATAAATTAAAACATTTTCAAAAAGAATTTCTAGCTGAATTCAAACAAACAAGAAACTCTTCAAGGATTTTTCAACTTTCTTCTTTTTCAACAAGCTTCAGAGTAGCATGGAGATGTATTTGAAATAGCGACCCCCTTCAGAATGTCAGCAATGGAGTTTCCTGAACATATATTTTCCAGCCAATCCAGAGCCAAGCTGAGAAAAGATTTCTGGGTACTGTCAATAATCACTACCAAAGAAGCTCTGGTATGACCACTTCAAACAAACAGAACTGCTTCCAGGGAGGGGCCCAGGGGCCGGTGTTTATCCAGCAGAATTACTGTAGTAAGATAGGTCACTCCACCCTTGTGCTGCACTCCACCTGCAAAACTAAGCCTCACGTGCATCAATTCACTTGAATACACCCTCTTCCCCAAGGTTCCCTGAGCCGTGCCGAATGAGAGCAGGGGCAAAAAGAGGCAAGCCTGTTATTTTCTGTGCAATTTCTAAGTTTGCTGCGGTTAAATATTAAATTTGTGGTTGTTCTTCTCCTCCACAACCCCTTATTCAATTTCACTGCATATTTTAGGGATTAAAGTGTTCAGTTCTCTTCCCATCCCTGCTGTGTTATTAGAAAATAAGAGAATCTGTTTTTAAATATTAGAGTTTTGAAAACCCAGTTTGAGGCTAGGATATGGGAATGCAATCAGTTCTACTCATAGAGAAGGGTCAGGATGCCTCACTGCATCCCTTTAGGTGTCAGATACCCCGTAAGCCTGGGATCCGGTCCTCTCCCAGCTGATGTGATGTCTGTAACAGCAAGTGTCTATTTCATTCCAGCACTGTGCTTAGTCGCTCAGTCATGTCCAACTTTTTGCGACCCCATGGACTGTAGCTTCCCAGACACCTCTGTCCATGGGGATTCTCCAGGTAAGAATACTGAAGCGGGTTGGCATGCCCTCCTCCAGGGGAATCTTCCCAGCCAGGGATCAAACCCTGGGATCGAACCCAGGTCTCCCTCATCACAGGTGGATCTTTTACTGTCTGAGCCACCAGGAAAGAGTTAAGTTCCAGCACTAAGTGATACCAGTTGGTCAATGGTTCAGTGAAGCTTCTTCTGGAGAAACTGTCTCTTCTACTTCAAGTTCATCTGACCTCATAACGATATTATAAGGAGGAGGCAGATTCACTAGGAATTTGGCTCCACTTCAGATGGTCTAAGGACCAGAATCAGTATCACCTTTCTGCCCTCTAGGTACGAAAAAATATCAGGTCCTACCCCAGACCTTTTGAGTTAGAATCTGCATTTTAAAAAGATCTGGGGTGATTAATCTACATATTAAACTTTGAGACACAGTAATTTTTAAAACAGTCAAGAATTCTACTAGAAATCATAGCAAGGTAGCTTCGGAGTCCTGGTCCTGCCAACAAATCAGCATCATTTCAATGCAATGTAACCTCCAAAATTGTTGATGATTTTTTTCTTTTTGTAATATGAAGTTAATTTATATTATATGTTAATTTGTTTGAAGATATTTTAGTGCTTTTGATAGCCATGATATACAACTTCCACTGAATATGTAAACTCAAAATTTTAAGCACTTATTTGCACATAAATTATAATTAGTCTTGAGCATTATTGCTAGAAAAACTAAAATCTACAGGGAATTCTTAATTTTTAAAGCCTTTCATCCTTTCCTCAAAATTTGGATACACATTACAGATTGGTAGTAAATTAAGGTAGATATTATATAAAATTAAAAGTTAACTAATTCCTTCTTAATGAACATGAATTTTTAACACTGATTCAATGGATATGAGTTTGAGCAAACTCCAGGAGGTAGTGAAGGACAGGGATTCCTGGCCTGCTGCAGTCCATGGGGTTGCAAAGTGTCAGACCCAATTTAGCAACTGAATAACAACAACAATGAATTTTTAAATGATGTCTACAAGTCACATGTATTGTTGTTGTTCAGTTGTTCAGTCACTAAGTCATATGTATGCTGCTGCTGCTGCTAAGTCGCTTCAGTTGTGTCCTACTCTGTGAGACTCCATAGATGGCAGCCCACCAGGCTCCCCCGTCCCTGGGATTCTCCAGGCAAGAGTACTGCAGTGGGTTGCCATTTCCTTCTCCAGTGCATGAAAGTGAAAAGTGAAAGTGAAGTCATGCAGTCGTACCTGACTCCTAGAAACCCCATGGATTGCAGCCTACCAGACTCCTCTGTCCATGGGATTTGCCAGGCAAGAGTACTGGAGTGGGTTGCCATTGCCTACTCCGAGTCATATCTATATATACACACACACACACACACACACACACACATACTTGAAATAATACATATATAATGCTATATGGCCTTATTTCTGATTTTCCCTCATGAAAAAATGTGTTAGGATTGTTCAAGGCATAGGGGATCCAACAGCAACCAATAGCAACATCTTTGCCTATTCTACAGGAGGAGAGACAGGCAACTGATACAAATAATGAAATCAAAGCATCCTTCATTAAATGAATGACATAAGTGCTATGCAGACAATGAAACAAGGGGGTGGTACCTGGAGTGCTGGAAGAGAAGGGGTCTGTGATTTTAAACAAGTGGTCTAGGAAGCCTTCACGAGACAAGTGCCATCACATCAATGACTCCAAGGAGGTGGGAGTCCAGTACATTTTTTTTTTTTAAGCAACACTGTCCCAGCTTTAGTTTTCTTTGTTTGTTTGGCTGTGTTGGGTCTTAACTGCAGCACATGGGACCTTTGGTTGCAGCGTGCAGGCTCAGCAGTTGTGCTGTGTAGGCTTAGTTGTCCTGCAGCATGTGGGATCTTAGGTTTCGCACCAGAGATCTAACCCACATCCCCTGCACTGGAAGGTGGATTCTTAACCACTGGACCACCAGGCAAGTCCTGGGGCCAAGTCTTCAGGCTATCCAGGTGGAAGCAGCAGCAGGTGAGATGGTCTGCACCAGGAGCATGCATGGTGTGTTTCAGGAACAGCAAGGGAGGCCAACCCGGTGGGGAGGAGTGAGTGAGGGCCAGAGTAAGTGATGGGGTCAGAGAGACAAAGGGGTGACAGGAAGAGCAGGGGGAGCCTCATAGGCTACTACAAGGGTCTCTCACTTGGAGAGACAGACAGATACCGGAGTGACGGATCCAGCTCACGTTTGCAAGGCAAGAGCTTGGCTGAGGGCATGTGCACCTTCAGCTGCAGGGGCAAGGATGAAAGGGAGGGGCACATAGCTTGCCTGTCCCGTCTCCAGCAATATCTGACCCCCATCCACCACAGACACACTTATCATTATTATGTACATTTCTTCTAATCAATATGCACAGAATTGTAGATCTGAAGGGAATTTAAAGACAACCACCTCATTTTATACAACCACCTCATTTTAAAGATTAGGAAACTGAGGCCTAGAAATGGATACGATTTGTTCAAAGTCACAAGCTGAGTTTATAGCCCAGGAAGAACTAGAGATGTTTCTGTGTGTCTATTCTCACACACAAATTTAGCAGGAGAATAGCTGAAAGACAAGGGCTTTGGCACCAGACAACCTGAGGTCTTGGCTGGGTCATGGGATAGCCCTGTAGCTTTGGGGAAGTTCCATGGACCCTGCAGGCATCAGGACACTGGGAATGATAATAAGAGCACCCACCTATAGGGCTGTGTTGGTGATTTCCGGGCAGCACTAGTGATAAAGCACTTGCCTGCCAATGCAGGAGATATAAGAGATACAAGTTCAGTCCCTGAGATGGGGACAGCCCCTGGGGAAGGGCATGGCAACTCACTCCAGTGTTCTTTTCTGGAGAAGCCCATGGACAGAGGAACCTGGCAGTCTACAGACTACAGAGTTGCAAAGAGTCAGACGTAACTGAAGCAACTTAGCATGTGCATACACCCATAGGACTGTGCTAGTAAGTAACTACATGTAAAGCAAACCAGCGGAGTAACTGGGAAGTAGCTGGTGTTCAAAATATGGGAGCTTCCACTCTCCTTTCCCACAATCCCAGCATCTACAGGTCATAGTGGCATCATTTCCAACTGGTGTTTAGCCCACCAGAGAGCACAATACTCCTGGCAGTACTGATGTTATCAGACAACTCTAATAATGATTAAAATAGAAGCATAATAAATTCACAGATACAGCTAATTTGTTCACGACCCACTATACTTCTTTATAGGAAGAGGCTATGGAGAAACGACAGACCCTAAACAGTGAATGATTTATTGTATGAGAGGAATTCTGAATTATAATAATTGTAACAACAGTAACTATCATTGAGCTGACTCCTACTATATGTCAAACACTGTACTAGGTACTTCATACACATACGTATTAAATTACTTATGCTCCCAATAAAAGTGTAAAGTTAGGTATAAAAAAAACTCCTTTGATGAACAGAAAAACTGAAGCTTAGAGTTGCAGTCACTCATGATGAATGTTTACAAGAAAAATACATGATAAATAAGGGAACAGTAAACCAAATACGTCATTCACAGGAAGCTTCCTCTCAAGAGACTTACATTGAATATAACAGTAGCTTTATGAAGTCTACACACAAAGTAGCTGATCCTTTCCATTCACTGAATGCCTCTGTGTGCCAAGCATTATGGTTGTCAGTTAGCTTACTACGTTATTAATCCTCAAGGCATTGGGTATTATTTTCCTATTTTATAAACAAGGAAATGGGGTCAGAGAGGGATTAGGTAACTTTCCCTGAGTCACCTTCCTCCGTGAAACAAAACCAGGATTTGAACCCAGACTATCTGACACTGATGCCTGGGTCACACCTACTGCTGTGACACATAGGACCAGACCTGTAGCCATCTCCTCAGCCACCTATCCTGCTGATTACTGGGGCCTCCTAGGGCATATGCGAGGACAACTGAAGTCTTCTTGGATATTATCTTCAAATGTTGGCTATATCCCAATTTTCTCAGTAACCATCTAAGGCTCAGTCAAGAGGGAGGGGGTGTATGTATAGTTATAGCTGATTCATGTTGTTGTATGGCAGAAACCAACACAATAGTATAAAGCAACTATCCTTCAATCAAAAATGAATTTTTTAAAGAGATGATCAAATATTTAAAAATGAGGGAAGCGCCATCAGTTTTACAGTGGTGGTAATTTAACAAACTAAAGCAAAATGCATAGGTCAGATACACTTCAATCATCTCTTCTCACTTCTATTTCCTTTATGGAGACCTTTCATTCTTATTCGACTAGGATACATTGCCAGGCTTGGTTTCAGTGGTTCCTCAGCTTGGATTAGCCCCACCCGGGTCCCAGCCCCCAGGCCATGGCTGAGTGTTCAAGTGGGCAGTCTGAGCTTCCACCATGGGCCCTTATCCCCTTAGCATCAGCACCTTAACCTCTACTACTGGGGAGGCAGGCACAGTGACTGGTGGAAGCTGGTACAGTCTGAATGGACTTGCAAAGGCTATAACTCCTTCTCCGACATTTCCAAGGTCAAATGATGCACCACACTGTGATGTCTGATATCTGTTTCTTCAGTGACCACCTGCTGGGGCAGGTAACAAAGTCCAGAAGTATTACCACCCCATGAAGTAATACTTTGGCCACGTGATGCAAAGAGCTGACTCATTCGAAAAGACCCTGATGCTGGGAAAGATTGAGGGCAGGAGGAGAAGGGGACGACAGAGGATGAGATGGTGGGATGGCATCACCGACTCAATGGACATAGGTTTGGGTGGACTCTGCGAGCTGATGATAGACAGGGAGGCCTGGCGTGCTGCGGTGCCTTGGGTAGCAAAGAGTCAGACACAACTGAGCGACTGAACTGAAGTAAACTTTGACCAATGAGAGAGAAGAAACAAGAAAGGTCAGACACTGCTGGTCCAGTGCTTAAGAATCTGTCTTGCAACAGGTTCGATCCCTTGTCAGGGAACTAAGATCCCATGTGCCTCGGAGCAATAAAACCCATATGCTGCAACTACCAAAACCAGAGTGCCAACAACCAAATAGGCACATTTTAAAAAAAGAAAGAAAGGTCAAGTAAATTCCTCTCCCTTTCCCAAGACAGAGGCTGTCAAACTATAGTCAAACAGCCAATCTGGCCTGCCTCCTCTTTTTGTAAATAAAGCTTTATTGGAATATGCCCATTCATAGCCATGCCCATCATTTACTTATTGTCTATGACAATCTTCACAACAAAACAGAGGAGAACAGTTGTCACAGAGATATGTGCCCTGCAAAATCTGAAATACTATTTGCTATCCGACTCTTTATAGAGAAAGTATGTGGACCCCTGCCACAAAGGTTTGCTCTGAGGCAGGACCTCCTTGGAAAGCTCTGTGAACCAAGTTCATCAGTTAGGTTTCTTACAAAGCTGCGGCCAGCCTGGTTATGTGTCTTTTCATGTTTACATTCCTTCTTCTCATCTCATTTGCCTTTTTGCCTTGGACCTGCTCTGGGGTTAGGCCTATCAATACCTGAGCACCCCAGTTTTATCACCGACTTGGTCTTCTAGAACCTGAAATAAACAGAGTTATAGATCTAAGACCCATACTCATGAATTTTTTTATTGTACTGGTTTTCTCAGAAGTTGCATTAATCCATCAAAAAGAATATAAACATTTTCTAATTCTTCCATGTTAATTTTAAATACTTTTATAAAGCCATCACTGTAAGATCTCTAAGGAGGATGTACTGAAAACTCAGACCAATTTTCCTCACACTGTGTATCTTTGAGGGTGCTTTTGCTGCAGGATTCCTCTCAAATCTAGTATTGTTTCACCTGGGACCACAAAATTAGAAATCACTAATGTTTTCCAAGGTCATATTCAATGAGTATTATAGATAGAAACTTGCATCTGTTATGGCTCAAGGTCATCTCTCTCTCTCTTTATATTTTTATTCTCCAATAACTAAGTTCTTATCTGCTGTATATTTCCTATCAGTTTTAAAGATTTAATTTACAAGTTGTATTAAACTGACAAAGCATTCATTTTCAGAAGTGTTAAATACTAAGATTGACAAGAAATGGAGCACATATTATAGAAAAGTGTTGGGTGGCCAGGGACCTTCAAAAGTGCCTACTGTGTCTTGCACTGTCTTTCAGCATACCCTGCTTACCAGGGCAATGGCACCCACTCCGTACTCTTGCCTGGAGGGTCCCACGGACGGAGGAGGCTGGTGGGCTGCAGTCCATGGGGTCGCTAAGAGTCGGACACAACTGAGCAACTTCACTTTCACTTTTCACTTTCATGCATTGGAGAAGGAAACGGCAACCCACTCCAGTATTCTTGCCTGGAGAATCCCAGGGATGGGGGAGCCTGGCGGGCTGCCGTCTGTGGAGTCGCACAGAGTCGGACACGACTGAGGCGACTTAGTAGCAGCAGCAGCAGCAACTTACCAGGGAGCTTTCCTTGAGGATGGAGTAGTACAAACGGTAACACCAACTTGACTTTATTTTTTTTTTTTTTTGCAATTTGTTTGGCTTTTTTTTTTTTAATTTTAAAATCTTTAATTCTTACATGCATTCCCAAACATGAACCCCCCTCCCACCTCCCCTCCCCATAACATCTCTCTGGGTCACCCCCATGCCCCAGCCCCAAGCATGCTGTATCCTGCGTCAGACATAGACTGGCGATTCGATTCTTACATGTTAGTATACATGTTAGAATGCCATTCTCCCAAATCATCCCACCCTCTCCCTCTCCCTCTGAGTCCAAAAAGTCCATTATACACATCTGTGTCTTTTTTGTTGTCTTGCATACAGGGTCGTCATTGCCATCTTTCTAAATTCCATATATATGTGTTAGTATACTGTATTGGTGTTTTTCTTTCTGGCTTACTTCACTCTGTATAATCAGCTCCAGTTTCATCCATCTCATCAGAACTGATTCAAATGAATTCTTTTTAACGGCTGGGTAATACTCCATTGTGTATGTGTACCAACTTGACTTTAATCACGGCTGTCACTGTGCCAAAGACGCAAGGGAAAACTGCTGTAAGTACACCGGAGATCTAGCCTAGATCCTGTTTCATTCTCTCTCTGCATCTCTGACGGAAGTGATCTAGACCAGATCTGAGCAGGCAGTGAGTGACTGACCCTATTAGGGACCATTTTCTGAGACCACTTTGGAAAGTGCCAGTGATCTATTTCAAGTTCAATCTTGACTGATCTTGGAACAAAACTATGGAAAATGAATTGCCTTGGTTCCATCCTCAAGTTCCCTGCATTCGATTAAGTCAGAATGGGTTATTTGTCGCCTATCTATTGGAAGGAAAACTTAACAGTTGTTTGTTATCAGTTCAACATTTTTAGTTGCAGATGACCACAAACGAAATCCCAATCAAACTTTGGAAATAAATTAAAATGGAATGGGGTGGTTATACAGAAATCAGGGACTGAGCTTCGTAATACAGGGACTGCATTCTTTCCAACCTTCTTATCGTCTGCCTTTCATGCTTGGGGAAACTCATTTGCAAGTTTGGAAAGTGAAACAAAATGTAAACCTCACTAAAATGTTATAATGCTTTGATTTAGCCAGAGAACTTTCTCTTTCAGTTAAATCTTGCTTAAATGTCCACAGCAGCTCTATCTTGAAAACAGAGACAAATTCACAGACCAATGCCTTACCTCGCATTTAGATACCAGCCTTGAAGAAGTCATAAACATTCTAATTAATAAACTGAAACCTTTCTTTATTGTTTCTGTCAATGTCATACATCTGCATCAGTTACAAAAGTAAACTACCAAAAACTATTTAGACCATTTGGAAAAGTCTAGAAATGTGTAAACCAAATGTAAACAAGCCCTTAAAGTTTGGTTAATTTTGCTCTGTGTGGTTAAAATCCAGTAAGATTGAATAAGAATTGGCCCCCCAAATGAGTATTTTCTTTCCTTATGTTTATACACAGTCTAGAGAAATAAAAACTGATGCAAATCAAGCAAGAAAAAGCAAATGCCTATTTCAATTTTGCTATTACACAAATTATCTCTATAATTCTGGTACTTTAGAACCATCTTTCAGAGTCTACTTTGGGATGTAAATATTCAGATTATTACAGACAAAATATGATGCTTTCCAAATAGTATCACTGTAATCTAGATATTTGAATAATAAATATTAATTTAATCACAGTTTATCTTCCTCAAACTAAAACAAAACAAAAAACAAACATAAAACCCTAGTTTCAATTTCTCCTGAACTTCATTTTAAACCCTCTTATTATATAACTCTGAGCCCTTTCCAGTGTAGCCAAATCTGTTATAAATTTTAGAAGCAGTAGTCTCATTAAAAGTAACATTAAATGTAACAGAGAAAATGTTATCACTCCAATTAAGAACTTACTATTAATTATAAAATTTCCCAAAGTAACTGGATTATAATAGCAACAGGTATTAGTGCAATACCTTTCCAGTGTAGCCAAATTCGTTATAAATTTTAGAAGCAGTAGTCTCATTAAAAGTAACATTAAATGTAACAGAGAAGATGTTATCACTCCAATTAGGAACTTACTATTAATTATAAAATCTCCCAAAGCAACTGGATTATAATAGTAACAGGTAATAGTGCAATTAGTAACAACACTTTATAAATGATCTTAAAAGATATATTATTTTATTTATAATGCTGATTCCTTTTAATTGAAACAGTCTGTAACAGTGGACATGGCAATTTCTAATTTTCACAGTACTTTATTTCTAACTGTAAATGGTCTTTAAGGAGGTCAGATTCCCATATTCCCAGAGATCTCATTCAGCTCTCCTGCTTCACCCTGCGCACTACAGATAAACAGGGTCCTGCCAACATGGTGGCGCTGGGCTCCAGCCTGTCACTCTTTAGACCACAGCAGACTCAGGAGTCCAAGACGCCTGAGGAATTACTATTCAGGCTGTCAGTTCTACTTTCTGATGGGGAACAGCAACAGAGCCATGTTCACTTTTCAACAACCCCATGATACCTGTGAAGAAACCCCACTGCTTTGAAAGCTGGAAGAGCCAAGTGTGGGGGACATTGGACGGACCATCTCTTTGGCTTGTTGGCCCGTGAGCAGTGTGAGCTGATTGTGCATTATGGCTCTCTTTCTCTTCGCTTTCTCACCAAACAATTTAAATCCTCTGAATCCTTGGCTCCAGACACCTGAAAGTTGAGGGAACCTTCAATTCATTGTCTAGTTAAGTGTTTTTCAAGCTTTGTGTGAAGAGAAGCTACACAGAAATACTTGGAGGAATCTGAAGACAACAAAGACCCCAATGCTGGCAAGAAATCCACACTTTCCCTCTCCTGTATAAAATGCTTCTTTACTCTGCTAGGCACAATAAATAGTCAGGTATCTCATGGATCGCCAAATCATTAAGAATTTTGTCATGCACAGGTACCCTGGGTTAGCATAGCATTCACAGATACAATATCCATCATTTTACCAATAGTGAGTAACCCTGAAGAATTTGGGTTGAACGTGCTGCAAGCTGGAAGATCTGTTATCTTTACTTGTTGCCATTACACAGTAAAAATCAGAAGATGATACAAATCCATCCTGTGAAGAAAAACATCCTCACATGAGAAAGAATTGATACTGCTAGAAGCAGAAATGAAAGAAAATGCAAAATGATCTAAGAAAGTCATGGCTCTTAGAATACAAAAAGTTTCATGGGGAAAATAATTTGTTCTTGTGATATTTATACATCTGAATATTTATGAAGCCTTCCGATGGCTTTCTCTTGAATTTCAAGAGTTGGTTGTATATCCAGGATTTAAAATATCATAATATTATACCATGAGCAAACTATTTATAAGACTGCAAATTGAAGAAACCAAGCATGAACACTTTAGTCACTAAGTCAGCACCAGTCACAAAGAGAACAAGTCACAAAAAATAAATGTTTTATGAGGAAACCACACAGAGATGGAATATCAATTCAGTCTCTATTCAGCACTGGCTTGATTTTCACTCACCACAAGGTTTTGGAATCCTGTGTGTTAATACAAGTGAAGAGACTAGATTTTGGGTGTTTTCCATCCAAGAAGTCTCTTGTACATTTGCACATTTTCAGCTACATCTATAGGATTCAAAGCCATTTATAAGTGAGAGAAAAGGCCAGCATAAAATCATCTTGCAAAGACCGGTTTATTTTCTCTGGCTAGAGTGGTTACCGAGGGCCTTATCTTTTTTATGTACCAAAAGCACAACTGTCTTTCAACACAGGATGCATATGATTCTATCAATGATAAGTCTTGGTCCTGAAAGGTTCTGCAGACAATTAGAATAGAGGATGAAGAATAGAGAAACTCTCTGGAGAATGGAGAGCATTTCCTCACTCTCTGGAAGGCAGCCACGGCTGATCAACATAAACCTTTCTGTGAAGCGGCATCCATCTGGTCTTTATAGACAGGCACTAAACTCACTGCAGGCATGTCACCCATCTGGCTTTTATGAATGTATGATGTACTGGGTTCAGTTCCGATGATAACATCTGTCTCAAGAGATAAACCAAAGCCAGTCTATCAAATTACATCCACATTATCTCGCTGAATTACATAATAAGATGACATGGCTGATGAAGGTAATTGGTGGCACTGTTGTTTTATCCCCCCACCTACCACCATCTATAGTTATTCCAAGGTCTACTCTTAGCCTTCTCACATGCTTCAGAAAATACATAATATTTAATGACTGGTTGTATGTGTATGTGTCTGCATTATATGTTAGGTAAACCTTTATGACTTTTTCGCCTGTTCAATGTTGGTTCAACAGTTTTTGCTAAGTCACTTCAGTCGTGTCCGATTCTGTGCGACCCCACCAGGCCCACCAGGCTCCCCCATCCCTGAGATTCTCCAGGCAAGAACATTGGAGTGGGTTGCCATTTCCTTCTCCAACGCATGAAAGTGAAAAGTGGAAGTGAAGTCGCTCAGTCGTGTCCGACTTCGCGACCCCATGGACTGCAGCCTACCGGGCTCCTCCACCCATGGGATTTTCCAGGCAAGAGTACTGGAGTGAGGTGTTAACAGTTTCCAGCTTAAAACCAAAACCTTGCAATGAAAGGAGGTTAACTTTCCTAACTCTGTGTTATTGTTCAGCAGTCTTTCTGGAAATATATAGTGTTGAAGAACCTGTTTGGCATGTAATCATGAGGTTCCCTTCATCAACTTACATGCTCTATGCAGTGTCAAGAAATCTAAATCTTTTCAATTTATATGCCTGAACACTCACACAATTTATCAAAGAACAGGCTCATTTCCAGAGCAAGAAGCAATTAGTCATATTAAACATTCAAGACCTCAAATGAAATGGAACACCTTAGAAATTATAAAATAAACACATAAGGACAAATTCTTATCACTCCAGTAGTTTAACTGCGGGTCATCAGAACTTTCATTGGATGTAATAGTCATTGAATATAATTTTGTAACTAAACCAAAGGGTTTGTGCTTATAGAACCACTGCAGTGTTAAGTAAGATTAACCATTTGTTCAAGCATTGAATTGTATTCTTTTGTAACTCTCTTGAAGTGAAGTCGCTCAGTCATGTCGGACTCTTTGTGACCCCATGGACTGTAGCCTCCCAGGCTCCTCTGTCCATGGGATTTTCCAGGCAAGAATATTGGAATGGGTTTCCATTTCCTTCTCCAGGAGATCTTCCCAACCCAGGGATTGAACCCCGGTCTCCAGCTTTGTAGGCAGATGCTTTACCATCTGAGCCACCAAGGAACTCTCTTGAGTCAGTGTCAAAACAGACTCTATTGGGCAGTCTTGGGTTTTCCACATGAAAACACACTGACCCCAAGATCCCAAAATGAAGCATTAGAAACAATAAGCAGAATATGCTCAGAGATGGACAGCAGTCCCATAAACCCTTGAGTCACTGCTCCAGAGCCTGAACCAATAAGAATTGCTCTTGTTGTACTGTCATGAATGATATATTGCACTCCCTGGTTTTCTTCTCCAGAGTAGAGAGAAAATTGAGATGTGTGTTACAAATTCTGCTGTTGACTTAAGGAGATGCATTCAAGCATTTTTCAATGCTTTCTGGCATCATTTATTTATCTCTCCATGCTATGCTAGGCTATGATACTCTGCTAGTTCTTTCAATGGGTTTCTTCTAACTAAAATGATAGAACAGAAGGACTTACTTCCTAAAGTCGTTCCTTTGATAATTATACAATTATTAGCAGGGTCAACTATAGCTAGGGCTTCCCAGGTGCCTCAGTGGTAAAGAACCTGTCTGCTAATGCAGGAGACACAAGGGACATGGATTTGATCCCTGGGTCAGGAAGATCCCCTGGAGGAGGAAATGGCAACCCATGCCAGTATTCTTGCCTGGAAACTCCCATGAAGAGAGGAGCCTGGTGGTCTGCAGTCCATGGAGTCACAAAGGGTCGGACATGACTGAGCACGCTCACATGCACTAAACAATTATATCTAATGTCCAGAGAATATATCATCCTTTATAGTCACTATCTGGGACATTCAGTGTCATTGGTTTCGTATCTATTTAGGGAAACTACCACCTTATCCTATCACCCTGGCACCCTTTAAAACTGCTGGGGAGGTAGACAGAGAATCATCCCCAAAACACATGAAATATTTCCAAACCACTCTAATAGTCATTAATTCACTTCCAGGAAGCAATGATATAGTTACACAAATTAAATACACATGCAAGCACAAACTTACACATGTGTACATATATGAACCACAATTGTATTTTATAAAATTCTCATTCTTACAAGTGAAATATTATCCACGTTGAGACCAGAGAATTAAAAAGAATGATGATACAGTCTGTGGCTTTCAGAGGCAAAAAAGTGAGATAACTTTTCTGAAATTATCTCACAAATTTCTCTGTGATTTTTGGAAAATGAAATAATATTTTAACAATGTCTAATTCTCTGTAAAAGCACAATATTACAGGTAAGCATGATATAATCTGAAGACCTTAAAAACATGTCAAGAAGAGAAATTGGGCTTTAGTCATAAAGTGCAGTCAAATTAGCTGTGGAAAGAGCTTTAAACTTAGATTTAGAACACGTATTCTATCCTTCGGAGAAGGCAATGGCACCCCACTCCAGTACTCTTGCCTGGAAAATCCCATGGATGGAGGAGCCTGGTAGGCTGCAGTCCATGGGGTGGCTAAGAGTCTACACGACTGAGCGACTTCACTTTCACTTTTCACTTCCATGCACTGGAGAAGAAAATGGCAACCCACTCCAGTGTTCTCGCCTGGAGAATCCCAGGGACAGGGGAGCCTGGAGGGCTGCCGTCTATGGCGTCGCACAGAGTCAGACATGACTGAAGCGACTTAGCAGCAGCAGCAGCATTCTATGCTTGACTGGATTCTATCCGTGACTGGATTCTATCCGTGACTGGATTCTATCCTTGATTACTGGATTCTATCCTTGATTACTGGCAGTTCATGAGCTGACTTTGGTCAGGTCACTTTATCTTTCACATTTTTCATATAATGGGAATAATTACATAAAAATAATAATTAAAATACATGATGGGTGTGAAGAGTAAATGCATATGGGCAAGTCAACCATAATGGCAGACATACTATAGATATTGGGTAAATACTAATGCCTTTCCCCATTTATCTGGGGTTTAGCAACCTTTAGAATATAGGTACACACTTCAGGTTATAGCCTCTAGGAAGCCTTCTAAAAATAATGGATAAAACCAAATCTAGATCTTAAAATTCAAAACAGAAGCTAATTTCAAAAATTCAAATGAGGGGTAAAATTGTCCTTGATTTACTATCACAAAAACAGTAATTTGATCACTATACAGAAGGGAGGAAAGCAGCATTCATTTCAGGTTTGGAGGGTATCAGCAAAGGTTCTCACCATTTTGCATGTAATAATCCAACAGAATAAAGAGAGATTCCTTTCTACTCCATGGTGGTGGCCCAGGGCAGATCTGAACTCCCCAGCAATGGAAAGCAGGTGTAGGACATTGTAGTCCATTATTTTAGGGTCCTGTCTTCCTCCCTTGCTGTCAGAGAGACCAGTTGTGTTAAGGCAACCCCTACTATCCAACTCTGGCCTATGGAGCAGAGCCATGGAGCTTCACCATGATGCTGGTGCCTAGCAACAGCATATTCCTTACTGCTTTGATAAATGGAGAGTCCTGTGGGACTTCCTTCATAACACGGACGTCAGGCAGGCTCTTCAGCCTTATCTAGTACAGTTACTTCCCTGAGTCTCTCCACCCCTTTCTCATTGTCTGTCCCACCCCGTTGGCTCTCATTTTCCTCAAGCTCATCTGAGTGATTTCCAACTGTATGGAGCATCAACTCTCAGGATCCTTTATCCATGAAGTTCCCCCTTATGGATAAATTATCTGTGAGGTAAACGTATTCATCTGACTCTTCGGGCAGCACAACACAATCATCTTTTTTGAAAATTTGGTAGCAACTGAGGAAGAGAGGATTCTGCGCTTTCAGAAAATTGCCCCAATGGAGATGGCTCTTCACAAAATAGACAAGAACTCCCAAGGCGAAACAGTATTGTAAAAAAAAAAAAAAAAGAAAGCAGCAATCTGAGTTCAAACAATAAAATCATTTCTAATCTAACACTGTCTCTAAGAGATAAGGGAGATGACATAGAAAATATAACTGGTTCACCCTTTTTTCCCCTGATATTTTCTGATCTTTCTGATATTTTTCTCTTTCTTTCATTCAAAGGGACAAAAGAGGGAATATGATCTGACAACAGCCTACAGATGGAATAGCTAATGTGTGTGACCACTTGGCCAGTACTAGCCTGTGGATGTCTTTCAGGGCACAGTTTGCAACTGAATCTGCTTCAGTAGAATATCAAAAGGAAGTGTGCAAAATGTGGTTATCTGAGGTGGAACATAAGCAATTCTTCCTGAGTTTTCCAAGCACGAAAAAGGAGGGGTCATTTTCATGGAGGCAAACCTGCAATGCCACTGCCGGAGACAGCCATCAACAACTGCCTTTGCTTCTTCAGGGCTGTCCTGAGCATTTCTGCACTTCTCTGCTCATGATGCCAGCTGCCCCTACTGCCCCAAGGCCCAAACCGCCAGCATGGCCCACCTTTCCCATTTGCTAGAATTAGAATGTGAATATGGTTGTTGAAAGGATAACGGGGGGGGGGGGGGGGGGAGGAGTAGTTTTTCTAAAGGCCAATGATATCAAAATGAGTTTATCTGAACTCACTGAGTAACTAGATAGTTTCTCTGTGAGCAACTATACTTAGCAGTGATTAAGTTCCTAGAACTAATTTGACATCCAGGATACATGTTTATTAACCTATATCCAAAGTAAATTAGATTTAATTTGCCTCTTAGTTCATAGAGATGTCCTTTTCCCTTTTAACCTTGAGACAGGTAAACATGACTGGGGCACAGACCTTCTGCATATTAATGAGAAATTCTGAAATTTTGGTAAGAACAATACATTTGTGCTAGTTACATATTTTTCTTTTGCTTAATATTTTGAGAGATTCCATCTACATGCTTTTGAATCACTTACACTTAGATTATTAAAAAAAAAAAAAAAGAGGTTTGGAAGCTCTATTTGTCATCCAAAAGCTTTAGAAGTATTTCTTTTCTCTTCAAGCTCTTTATTAAAACATACACGCAGAGGAAACTATGATTTGCCAAGTATAAACAAGCACAGACACCAAATGTTTCAAGTAGACTTGGAAACCTGACTCTGAATTTAGAGTAAAATTTTGTCCTTGGTTTATGTTACAGATGTACCTACACCCACTCCTGCCCCATCCCTCTAACAGCTTCTATAACAAAATTGCTGCTTTTTATCATGGACCCTTTCCAGCAACTAAGACTACCCCGTAGATGGCTCCAATTTAGCTGTTAGGGTTGCTACACTCTTCTTCCACAAAATAGCAACCCCACCACCAATCATGCCTGGAAAAAGGGAACAACACACGTAGGAACCTCTGTTGGTGAGAATATGCCAACTAATCACGGAATAGCACTCCCTACATGTATGCCTTTCTTTCCTCATTCTTATTTGTCACAGACTCTATATTTCCCTGACTCGCTTCCTCTTTTTTTTCTCTTATCATCTTATATTTTCTTATCCTTTCTCTGCCCCACCCCACCCCCCCCCTTTTTTTTTTAGCATACTGCTCTTCTTACAACTAGGTCTTAGGAGAGCTATTTGGTACATTTGTATTTGGGGTCCTAGATCTACAGAATGGTTCAGGGATGGCTGAAGCAAAATATCGCAAAATTGGTTAGAATAGTGTCACCTAGCCCTCAGCCACCAGACAAAGCACTCGGAGCTCTAGAATCAGCCCTCAAGGGTGAGTAAACAGTCTTTGCCTTTTCTTAAAGAAGCAACTGCCCCTGCAGCGGTCCATTCACTGTGTGTTCGAAAACAGTCCACCGAATTCTCAGAACAAATGCAGTCCAAATCTTGTCTGAAATTCCTCTGTCCGAGGCTGGTTATGAAATCTTAGAAAATTTTAACAAGAGCACATTGGAAGCATCTCAAACCACCACTGGAAATCATGGGGACAGTCACAGAAGCCTCTTAACTTTGTGACGAGAGTCAATGTCTGGGCCCTCCATTATATACAATGTGGAGGGTATTATTTTCAGAATGCAGGTTTGATCTCATTGCTCGCCTCTACCTTGTAGATGTCATCAAGCCTTTGAACCATCCTTGGAATAGAGACCGAGGCCAGCCCCACCTTGCCTCCCTGCCCCCCACTCTCCACCCCCGACAGCTGCCCTGTTTACTCCTCAGCTCTCGGTGCCCCCTCCCACTGGAGGGTCTCTGCACTTGAGGTGCCCCTCTGAGTACAATCCCGCTCCCCATCTCGGCCCCACGGAGGATCTTTCTCCTCTGCTCCTTACCCAGTTAACTCATTCATCCTTCAACTCTCAACGCAGGCATTACTTCTGAAAATGCATTTCAGTTCCTCTGTTAAACACTCTCATCATACAATATCCCATTACTGTGGACGTCTCACCTCACTCTGGCTTTCCATTCTTGCAGTTTGTTACTACCACATCACCAGCATAGGGCCTAACACATAAACCTCACTTAATATTTATTCAGTGAATGAATACATGAATTCATAGAGAGTTATTTATCACAACAGGCCCTCAAATATTGTATTTTGCCACTGGCTGTTATTATCTTTATACTGAACCTGATATGTGACTATGGTTTTATAGACTTTGTGGTTTCATTTACATCTTAATGATGGTCTTTAAATAATAGACACCAATGTTTTCCCTCTGGCCTTGTTCACAGCACTGTTACAATGATGTCCAGAAATTTAATACTTTTTCTCTGTGAAAGTAAATATGAACAGGTTGGAAAGACAAGCTATAGACTGGGAGGAATTATTTGAAAACAACGTAATCTGACAAAGAGCTAGTATCTAAAGAAGTCCCCAAACTCAACAGTAAAAAAAAAAAAAAATCAATTAAAAAGTGGGCAAAATACATGAACAGACATGTCACTGAAGGTACACAGGTGGCAAATAAACACAAGAAAAGATATTTAATATCCATAGCCTCTAGGGAAATGTAAATTAATGCCACAGTGAAATATCTCTATACACCTATGAGAAAGGCTAAAACAAAATAGTTGACAAAACCAATTGCTGGCAAAGATATGATGAAATTGGAGAAATGGGATCACTCATATGTGGTTGGTAAGATGGTCTGGCCCCTTAGAACAACTTGACATTTTCTTTAAAAATCAAGATGCATTTACCATATAACACAGTTATATTGCATTACTGAACTTCTATTCCAGAGAAATGTAAACGTATGTTAACAAAAACTTTTACATAAATGTTCATAGCAGCTTTATTTGTAACAGTCAAAACTAAAGACAGCCCAGATGCTTTTCAATAAATGAAGAGTTAAACAAACTACTGTAAATACATACAATGGAATACTACTCAGAAACTAAAAGGAACACATTCTTGATACAGTGCCATAAAGATGAATCTCCAGGGAATATTCTGAATAGAATAAATATTTCCAGTCCTCAAAGGTTTCATATTGTATTATTCAATGCATAAAACAGTTTTGAAAGAACAAAATTTTAGAACTGGAGGATAGTTTAGTGGTTGCCAGGAGTTGGGAAATAAGGTATGCGGAAGAAGGAAGGTGGTAGGTAAAAGGACAAGAAGCGTCAAAATCTTAATCATGGATGGATACACACACCTATACAGGTGACCAATGTATAGAACTTAATGAACACATATAAGTAAAAAAAAAAAAAAAACTAAGGAACTCTAAGATTGGTGGCTTATATCAATACCCTGATTGTAATCTTATACTATAGTTTTACAAATGTTACTATGGGGGAAACTGGGCAAAGTGAACAAGGGATCTCTCTTTATTATTTATAACTTATAACTGCATGTGAATCTACATTTAGAGTCATATCCAACTCTTTGCAACCCCATGGACTGTAGTCCACCAGGCTCCTTTGTCTATGGAATTCTCCAGGCAGGAATACTACAGTGGGTTGCCATTTCCTCCTCTGGGGTATTTTCCTGAGCCAGGGATCAAACCTGCATCTCCTGCATTGGCAGGCAGATTCTTTACCACTGAATCACCTGGGAAGCCCTAACTTTTAACTACATTCATTTCAAAAATTTCAATTAAAAATTATATCCAGAGACTTTACTACTTATTATTTTACTTTATTATTATTTTATTTCACCAACAGATGAAAACCTCTGGAGACTTAGAGGTTCTAAGGCAGAATACATCCCTGGCTATTATGGAGCATGTTTCTGGTGCAAGAGTAGAGAGAGAACCAGGTTTCAGAAGCTGGGTCCATATCTAGTGGTTTGGACTTAAGGGTAGGTGGGCTACTGCTGCCCTACCACTCTCTAGGGCAGGTTTTATAGCCTTGTGACTGCAAACACAGGGGAAAGAATTTCCAGGAATTGTGACGGGTTAGGGCAAGACTTCCAGTGTCAAAGGAACAAACCAATCAGAAGTGAGAATACTGATGAAGGGTGAGTTCCCATGGACCTATGTAGCAGAGGAAAGGGGAGAGGGCCAAGTAGAAGGTGCTGATTTATACATAACTTGATGTTAAGGTAGCTGTAAATTTCAGTAACTTATATCTTCATTTCAAGGCAAAGTCTCATCTCCTGCAGATGTATATATTATTGTGCATGTGTGCATATGTGAATGTGTGCATAAATTTAAAATTTACATAATAGTAATCTGTATCTGTTTTGGCTTTGCTAACTGTCTTAACATTTTCGTAAAGTGGTTGCAGCTGTTGACTTTACAGTTCAGAATTTCCTCCTCTCAATTAAAAGCAGGATGGTGGGGCTTAATTATACTGCAGGGATTTTTAATATGGTATCACCAAAACTATCATGAGATCTCATTAGGTTCATCACAAAACTTTAAATATCTGTGATAACACGTCTTATGGGCTAGATTTGAGAATAATGCTCAGGAAAACTCTGAGATTTTACCAGATAGTAAATTAGCAATGAGATAGCCCCATATAATTACTGGGGAAAATGATGGATATTTTCTTTTCAGAGGTAGTTACACAAAGTAAAATTTGATGGTGTGGTCCATCAAATCTTATAAATAAGAAGCAAATATATAAATAAATAAATAATACACAGAAAAGCTGAAATAAAGATTGAAACCATCCAACAAAATGCAAAAAAAACATGCTAATTATAATTCACAAGCTATCACCAAGATACCTCACTGAAGTGTGCTCTGAAAGCTGCACCCTCTTTTGTCACAGAGCATCTACAGCCCTGTGGGCACAGACTGTCAAAATGAGGTTACAGAAGTAGGCAGAGGGCACACACTGATTGTGATGTCACATCCATAAATATTAAAGAATAATAAAACACGAAAACATTAGGGTGATATACACAGAGCCAGGACAGGATTTCTCAAGAGTCAAATAACAGCCAGATAGGAAAAACTCCCAGCCCTAAAGGAAAAGACTGTCATGAAAAGAGGGTACTCTTATTATCCTGAGTGAAGCTTTGCAAGTCACACCATACCTTCATGGCAGGAGAATCAGGTCAGTTCAGGAAGGAGGCCTGTGAAGAACCTGAGCAAGCTGTAGTCTCAGTCGGAAATGGATTTAATAACTGCTGATTGTAACCCTGGTGGATGCTTCAAGCTCCCTCTGTAATGAACCCAGTGCACATCCAGTGGTACATCCTGTCCCAAGAAGCCAGGGGCTCATTATTTAACCTACAGCACATGTTGCATTCAAAAACCTGCTTTTGTTTTCACCACAGAACCTCTGCCAATTTCCTTTAATTGACCTGGATTATAGTGCTGATCCTCGAAGAAGAATCTAAGCAGCCAGAGGCCCACGTTTCTCTCCAAAGATTATCCTCAATTTACAGATAGAAAGACGGTCCAGCTAGATTTTTCAAGCGCCCGGTTATCCAGTTAGACTCCTGGCTTTGTCACATCTTAGACTTTTTTATGGCTCTGATTAAATTTCCCTGGCTTGAAACTGACAATTTTAGAATGATTCTTTCCTTTGTTTTTCATCCTCTGCCTTTCACAACCGTAACTTCATCTGTTGCTTCATTTTTCTCCTATGAATCTAACTTGATGTAGATTTATCTGCAAAAGGGAAAAAGTTTAATGAAATTTTTTTTCTGTTTTGCTGGGGTATGATCACTCAGTGACAAGCCAGCACGGCCTTCTGCATTGTGCGTGATGTTTCTGAGAAATCATGCGTGTGCACACCACTGCACAAACATAAGCTCAAAGATGTGGGCATATGGACATTAGAACATGCACACACACAAGCATGCACACACACACTCAAGAATACACATATTTAGAGCTTCTTCATGATAAAAAAAAAAATCTGAAAGTGATTTTGCTCTTTGATTGTCCCCCTAATTTAGACATAGATACTTTGGGTCCTAGGGCTTGTGATAAATAATAATAAAATTCTTCTGCAGAACCTTTCTGGGATCATGGTTCTATGATTTTACCCTCAACCAAGGAAACTCTGATTTCTTTCCCCAGACCCAACAGCAGTCTTAAGATCTGTGACTGTCAGTCTCAGGATCTCAGAGAATTCCAGATTCTAATGCCTTCAGGAGCACCCGGGGCTTTATCCTAAAATAAGCTATTGTTCTTATTTATATATTAACATTAAAACTTCTTGGGTTTTTGTCATCGATGTTGCTTAAATATTCATAAGATGCAAATGGCCAATATCATATTCTTTCTTTAGAGCAGGTATTCATGGGGCAAGGATTTAGGAAAGGATGCAAAAAAAAAGGGAGACTGGAAGGGCCAGAGATAAATAGAGGCAACTTTGCCAAGAACCAGCCCCATGCTTCATGAGAGTTGAGATACATTTACATTTGGCTTTTAATTTCTCCATCAATTTGGAATGTGTTTTGTGCAAATGAGATAATATATGTGAAAGTACCTAGCCGAATTCTTGGGACATGGCAGACAACCAATAAATAAAAGTTTTTACTGCTATACTAAGCATCTTCTTGTCATAAGTAGAATTTACCCAGTTGGTATGGAAAAGTTACAAGTTGGTTGAGCCAGTTAGAATAAAACACACACTGAGAACACACAATGTTACCATAAAAATTATAAACCTCACCTTCATCTAAGAATATCATCACTGAATTCAATTCTGAAAAACTTAACAATTCCTACTTCCCATCTGTAACTCTCCCTTCACTGTCATTCCAAAAGAAACCAGGCAGATTTCCAAGTCATTCCATTTTTATTTGTTCCACATTATCTGCCAGATGAGACTAATAATTGTTTAATCAATCCCATATACAATAATCTCTTAAGAAATGCATACAAATTTATAGGGAATCTTAACAAAAGAAAGTAGCAGTTGTGCTTGTCTAAAAGTAAAACTCTGTTTTGGAAAATATGTCATGTTTGGTGTCTGAATACCATTCACTGGCTATTGACAAGTGCGGTGACAATGCTGTGTCTTCAGTGTCACCACTGGGAGAGTGGCAATAATCGCTCATCTTTGAGGGGTTCTGTGCACTGACTGTTTTCGATGCTGTTATGCAACACGTGGGGCTTCCCTGGTGGCTCAGATGGTAAAGAATCTGCCTGCAATGCAGGAGACCAGGGTTCAGTCCATGGGTCGAGAAGACCCCCTGGAAAAGCGAACAGCTTCTTAGTCCGATATTCTTGCCTGGAGGATTCCATAGAGAGAGGAGCCTGGTAGGCTACAGTCCATGGGGTCACAAAGAGTCCTACACAACTGAGCCACTAACACTTTCACTTTTCATGCAATAAGCAAGTAGCAAATAAAATAAAAATACAACCCCAAACTCTACTCCCAACCCATACCAATTCACATGCTCTGTTTAGAAGTTAAAGCATAGAGTAATGCTATAATAAGTTATGTAGCAATACCACTGGGAGGTCTCAAATACTTTATTCATTATTACACTTTTATATTTCTTACATTCTTATTTCTCATATTCCCTATGCTACATTAAAATTTTTGTTAAATCTTTATTTAATTCTAGCATGGTTTAAGATCGTTCTTAGGTCGGTCTCTAGATATAGTAATACATATAAATTCAGTAAATGTTTCAGTTCAGTTTAGTTCAGTTCAGTCTCTCAGTCCCGTCTGACTCTTTGCAACCCCATGGACTGCAGCACTCCAGGCTTCCCTGTCCATCACCAACTCCCAGAGCTTGCTCAAACTCATGTTCATTGAGTCGGTGATGCCATCCAACCATCTCATCCTTTGTCATCCCCTTCTCCTCCTGCCCTCAATCATTCCCAGCATCAGGGTCTTTTCAAATGAGTCAATTCTTCACATCAGGTAGCCAAAGTATTAAAGTTTCCACTGCAGCATCAGTCCTTCCAATGAATATTCAGAACTGATTTCCTTTAGGATGGACTGGTTGGATCTCCTTGCAGACCAAGGGACTCTCAAGAGTCTTATCCAACATCACAGTTCAAAAGCATCAACTCTTCACCACTCAGATTTCTTTATAGTCCAACTCTTCCATCCATACGTGACTACTGGTGAAACCATAGCTTTGACTAGATGAACCTTTGTCAGCAATGTCTCTGCTTTTTAATATGCTGTCTAGGTTGGTCATAGCTTTTTTCCAAGGGGAAAGCATCTTTTAATTCCATGGCTGCAGTCACCATCTACAGTGATTTTGGAGCCCCCCCAAAATAAAGTCTCTCACTGTTTCCATTGTTTCCCCATCTATTTCCCATGAAGTGATGGGACCAGATACCATGATCTTAGTTTTCTGAATGTTGAGCTGTAAGCCAAATTTTTCACCCTCCTCTTTCACTTTCATCAAGAGGCTCTTTAGTTCTTCTTTGCTTTCTGCCATAAGGGTAGTGTCATCTGCATATCTGAGGTTATTTATATTTCTTCCAACAAGCTTGATTCCAGCTTGTGTTTCTTCTAGTCCAGCGTTTCTCATGATGTACTCTGCACAGAAGTTAAATAAGCAGGGTGACAATATAGACGCTTGACGTACACCTTTCCTGATTTGGAACCAGTCTGTTGTTTCATATCCAGTTCTGTTGCTTCCTGACTTGCATATAGATTTCTCAGGAGGCAGGTCAGGTGGTCTGGTATTCCCATCTCTTGAACAATTTTCCAGTTTGTTGTGATCCACACAGTAAAAGGCTTTGGCATTCAATAAAGCAAAAGTAGATGTTTTTCTGGAACTCTCTTGCTTTTTTGATGATCCAACAGTTGTTGGCAATTTGATCTCTGGTTCCTCTGCCTTTTCTAAATCTAGCTTGGACATCTGGAAGTTCACGGTTCACGTTGAGCATCACTTTGCTAGCATGTGAGATGAGCGCAATTGTGCGGTAGTTTGAGCATTCTTTGGTATTGCCTTTCTTAGGGACTGGAATGAAAACTGACCTTTTCCAGTCCTATGGCCACTGCTGAGTTTTCCAAATTTGCTGGCATACTGAGTGCAGCACTGTCACAGCATCATCTTTTAGGATTTGAAATAGCTCAACTGGAATTCCATCACCTCCACTAGCTTTGTTCGTAGTGATGCTTCCTAAGGCCCACTTAACTTCCCATTCCAGGATACCTGGCTCTAGGTAAGTGATCACACCATCATGATTATCTTGGTCATGAAGATCTTTTTTGTACAGTTCTTCTGCATATTCTTGGCACCTCTTCTTAATGTCTTCTGCTTCTGTTAGCATGTTAACCCCAGTAACTGTTTACAAGATATTAAATATATCTAAAATATATTTGAAAAACTACACTACCCATTCATCCTTTTGTTAATCTTTCAAAATGCCTTGATGGAGTCATCTTTCTTTTTCCATTTATTCATTCCATTTTCGGCCAAGCAAATCTTAAGTGACCCATTATCTAGAGATTATGGGAGAACTAACGATGGTAATCATGATGAAAAGAAAAATAAAAGTGACATTCCTAAAGCTTACAAAGATGCAAACAAAATCTGCAAGAATTACTTCATTTCCTATGTGGCTTTTTTGTATGCAACTAATTTTATACACACAATATACAACATCAGATTAAACATTCATTTTTTTTAATTAAGTAAATTGAGACCTCAATATCATACATTACTTATTTAAGGAAACTACTTCCATGCCTAATGAAAAAAATAAAAACAAGGTGGAATGAAACAGGCAGGGATATGGGACCCTTGACTGCAGAGCCATAATGCTGGCACCTGAACACACCTCTCTTCTAGCAACAAAATACAAAGAAACTGTATGGAACTAAAAATAACTGCGTGCACGTGCAGTTGGGGAAAATTAGAAACAAAAGATACCAAGAGTCCGAAACACTCAAAAGCCACTTCTGAAGAGCTTGGAGCAAAAACATAGTGTCAGGAGCAAAAGCAAGGTACTGAACATGCTCCTTTCACACACCACCACCACAGGGGTGGGCAAAACACCTAAGCACCCCTCCAGCCTGAGCCCTGGACACACCCCTACCCTCATCCTATTTAAGGAAACAGCTCACCGCACCCCTTGGGGAGTGAGCAAGCAAGAGAACCTGTTATTTGTTCTAGCTTCTCCCTGCTGCAGCAGGGGGTCCCAATAAAGCCTTGCCTGAATTTCTAAAAAAAAAAAAAAAAAAAAAAAATTCAGCTCTCAATCCAGACACCTGACTTTATGCATTTCAGGAGACCACATAACTCCTGAGTATCCCCTGGAACATTTAGGTCATAGGGTCAATTTCTGCCTTGTTCACAGTGATTTAAAATCATTAGCAGCTAATGATTATTTGTCTTGAACAAGAGTCCAATCATGCTACAAGCTGTCATAGCTGGCACCAATTGACAGCCTTGGTGGCAGCAGCAAGTTTGAAAATTGAATAATCCTACCAAGTGCTGTCTTATATGTAGGAAGCTGGCTGTTCCATCACTACCTGTTCGGAGAAGAGAACACTGACGTCTGCAAGATTGACCACAAGGGAGTTTCAATACATCGCCAGTCATTTTTACAAAACAGGGACACATTTAAAAGAACATGAGAGGAAGAAGAGAAAGTTTGTTGCTCCTAATATTCAAAAGTATGATTCAAGGCAATATTATCTAAGATTTGAAGGCTTGGTTTAATCAAAAGCAGATTAAGCATGTCACTGGAAGCACACCTCCAATATCCAGTTATTAATAGGTAGTGCCAGCAATAATAATAATGTACCTTGATGTTTACAATAGGGGCATGCCCTATAGGTGAATCAATGAGTAAAGATGGAAAGCCCCTGTATAAGTTAGAAGTGTAACATTTCTTCTGAATAATAAATAATTGATTCCCATGACTCTACACAGGAAATAATTCACTTGAAGAATTTTATCTTATTTCAATTTATAACTCCTCTTGACATTTTGTTCCGATATTCAAAATCATGTCAGACCAAATGAACTATTATAGGAAGAACTGTATTAATTTTACCAGACGATATAAGCAAAACATATTGCCTTTGATTTTTATGAATAGGTAATTTTGTTTTTCATAAATAATTATGAACTCTTTTTTCCCCATGGATAGGAAGGAACTTCTGAAAACATAAGATACAGCTACAAGGATGCCAATCGTTTTGTTTACGTCTGTTCAGCCAAAACACATGAAACGTTCTAAAGCTGATTTTTCTTTTTATGCCTAACAAATTCTGTCACCAGCACAATGTTGACAATACTCACAACTGACCCACTCTTTATATTACAAGTCTGCAACCTTAGCCAGGGCATTAATGGAAAGTCTGTGGTTCATGTAAGATTTGAGGCATTTCTGTGGAAGCAGATTGCATTTAGCTATAGTATGTACCTTTTCTTGCCCTTGCAATTGCACTGGTCTAACTGAACAGGAAAGGGCAGAGTACAAATAGCTACATCATTTTAGATCTTTTCTTGTCCCAGTCTTAGGAGGGTGGAAATGGTACTTCAGCTGTACTCTCAAGGTGAGAAGTGCTTATGAAACTATCACAATGAGCTTTTGCAGGGAGGGAGAGGAATTGTTCCTTTTAAGAGGTCTTTCTCCTCCTGGCCGCTGTGCTCTGCCTCTACCTGAGTCCCACCTGAGGGTGCTGACACCCTGGCTCTGGGGCTATGTGCAGAAGTTCTGCAATCCCAGACAGCAGTAGCGGGCCAGCGTTGAGACTGTGCCTGCGCTGGGAGCTGCAGCAGGAGCAGCGCTGCCCCACCTGACCAGCAAGAACCCCGCCCCGCCCCCGCCCCTCCCTGCTGCAAAGATCCCTGTAAAGCAGCCCCCGTGACAGCTTTTAGGGGGAAATAGCGTCCTCCAGGGCACAAGCTCGAACCCCTCCATTCTCTGATCCAAGAATAAAGCTTTGCTTTGCTTCTGAATAATAAGGACAGGAAGAAGTACTGAATGCCAATCTTTTTCAGAAATGTTACCATTTTACCCTGGTATAAAATATCCTCTTCAATTCTCTACAGCATAAAAAAGTACTGAGAAAATTATACATTTTACCATTTCTACAGAGAAATCCTTGGTAGTCAAGCCAAGCTACTGCTCTCTGGAGAAAGTCACTCTAGCATCAAAGCTAGAGGGCTTGAAAAAACAGAGTAATTCGTGTGACTAAAGGATGAGATGGATTCAGGAAAGCGTGGTTCACAGGGTCCCACAGAAAATCAGAACACTGCTTTCAAGTTGAGTCCCCACACACATCTTCCTTAGTCTACTTAACAATTAACAAAACAGCACAGCCCACTAAGCATGAGATAACCATATATGATGGGGTTATTCCGAATTAACATTGCTTCCTTGATGATGAGTTTTTGACCATCAAGGACATTGGAGCTTATGTTTGTGATTTGTTCCATAATAATATAATTCACTTCCTCATTTATTTATCATCATTGGTTAGTATCCTCTGGAGAGAGTATTCAACTAGGAGCTGCTTTAACATGGTAAGGCCATCTGTCTTCTCTTGTAAACCTGAGAGATTAGGGATATGACCCTAAGGCTGAACTACATTACTCCCAAAAGCAGGCTTGGCAAATTACCATGGTCTCTGATCAAAGTGAAAAAAGTTCTTTGGCATGTCCAACCAATGCAAACATCCCTCTAAGTTTGTTAAAAAGGCATAAAATTCTTAAATCATAAATTCATATATTTTATATACTTTATCTAGGATCTCTGAATTACTGACATAGTCAGTTTTCATAATTCATAGTTCAGTATTCTATACACTGATTCCCAATTTATAAAATTTCTGTTTCTATTACTTATTTTCCACATTATAAATTTGAAATTTATCTTTCTCCTGACTGGTTTTCACAACATATTTTATCAAGCTTTTTTAAAAACCCTTGTTTCTTTATGGTGGTACTGTTTTTGCTATTTCCCATTTATTGATTTCTTCCCCTATCTATTGCTTTGTTTCTTTGAATTTACTTTGGTGCGCATTATCAAGCTGCTTGAGTTGAATATTTAGTTTCTTGGCTTTTGTTTCTTTGCTGTCATTGTAGTTTGCTTTTTGATAAATATATCTAATGTCAGATATAACTTTTGAGAATGATCTAACTCCATCCCACAAATCTTGATATGTGCTCTTTTCGCAGCTAAATTAATAATTCTCCAAATGATTTTCTTCTTGCATCAAGAGCTATGTAACATACAAAGTATGCTTATCATTTCAAATACACTAAACATTTTAGCTATCTTTTTATTATAAATTTTAAACTTTGTTCCTTAGGATTAACTTTCAGGAATGCATTAAGCTTAATTTTTGGATCAGTACTCAGTCGATTTTTGTGAATGAGTCATGTGTGCTCAGAAACAAAGTATTCTCTTTGGGGGAGGTGAAAATTATATGTATATATGTAAATTCACATAGAATATGACACTATTATTCCAATCTTCTATGCTATTTTTTCCAATTCTGGATCAGTTAGCTATCCAAATATAATTATTATTGCAACCATATCTTTATTTTTCACTTGCTTTTTCTATTTTGAGGCTATATTAACAGATGTATACATCTTTATTATTATATCTTCTGCATATAACATTCCTTTTATTTCCTTTTACATTTGAATCGTTAAATTATATTTGCCATTTCTAAAATTGCTACCCAACTTTCTTTTTATTCATATTCACCTTTTTATGCACCCTATTGTTTTAATTTTTTTTTTCTTTTTAGGCAATGTATTGCTAGATCTTGGTATATTTTAATAAATTAATCTGAATCTTTGTTTTTGAATGGAGAATTGTGATTTTAACTCATGTGTATTTACTGTAATTACTAATACATTAGGTTTTATTTATACCATTATTTTTATTTCACAATAATTTTACTTCATTTATTTTTCTATTTATTACTTTCCAATTGCTAAATCAAATTTTCTTCTGCGATGTTAATAGTTATATATTCTATCCTATTTTTATTCTTCTGAAGGGCACTCCTTATATAAAACTCATGAAGTTTTTTCTCCTCAGTTCTGCTGATGTTTATAAATAAATGTCTTAGCCACAAACAAGAGAAAAACTTCTACAACCTCAGACCTCCTTCTGACCTATTCCCAATAACATACTCAATTCCCTACTACTATCTAGAATTTTATTTTTAGATTTTTTGGTTACATTATTTTGTGTGTTGCTAATTTTTTTAACTAAAATTAAGCTTATCCTTATTTCTATATATTATCATTTCCAGATTCACTTCTAATCTTATTAAAGAATACCTTCTAAACCTTTACAGGAAACAAAAATCAAGACCATCCCCCAAAAAAAGAAATGCAAAAATCAAAATGGCTGTCTGAGGAGGCCTTAAAATAGCTGTGAAAAGAAGAGAAGTGGAAAACCAAAGGAGAAAAGGAAAGATATATCCATTTGAATACAGAGTTCCAAAGAATACCAAGGAGAGATAAGGAAGCCTTCCTCAGCAATCAATGCAAAGAAATAGAGGAAAACAATAAAATGGGAAAGACTAGAGAGCTCTTCAAGAAAATCAGAGATACCAAGGGAACATTTCATGCAAAGATGGGCTCAATAAAGATCAGAAATGGTATGGGCCTAACAGAAGCAGAAGATATTAACAAGAGGTGGCAAAAATACACAGAAGAACTGTACAAAAAGATCTTCACAACCCAGATAATCACGATGGTGTGATCACTCACCTAGAGCCAGACATCTTGGAATGTGAAGTCAAGTGGGCCTTAGAAAGCATCACTAAAACAAAGCTAGTGGAGGTGATGGACTTCCAGTTGAGTTGATTCAAATCGTAAAAGATGATGCTGTGAAAGTGCTGCACTCAATATGTCAGCAAATTTGGAAAACTCAGCAGTGGCCACAGGACTGGAAAAGGTCAGTTTTCATTCCAATCCCAAAGAAAAGCAATGCCAAAGAATGCTCAAACTACTGCACAATTGCACTCATCTCACACACTAGTAAAGTAACGCTCAAAATTCTCCAAGCCAGGTTTCAGCAATACATGAACCATGAACTTCCAGATGTTCAAGCTGGTTTTAGAAAAGGCAGAGGAACCATGGATCAAATTGCCAACATCCGCTGGATCATGGAAAAAGCAAGAGAGTTCCAGAAAAACATCTATTTCTGCTTTATTGACTATGCCAAAGCCTTTGACTGCATGGATCACAATAAACTGTGGAGAATTCTGAAGGAGATGGGAATACCAGACCACCTGACCTGCCTCTTGAGAAACCTGTATGCAGGTCAGGAAGCAACAGTTAGAACAGGACATGGAACAACAGACTGGTTCCAAATAGGAAAAGGAGTACATCAAGGCTGTATAATGTCACCCTGTTTATTTAACTTCTATGCAGAGTACATCACGCAAAACGCTGCACTGGAGAAGCATAAGCGGGAATCAAGATTGCCGGGAGAAATATCAATAACCTCAGATATGCAGATGACACCACCCTTATGGCAGAAAGTGAAGAAGAACTAAAGAGTCTCTTGATGAAAGTGAAAGGAGAGTGAAAAAGCTGGCTTATAGCTCAACATTCAGAAAACGAAGATCATGGCATCTGGTCCCATCACTTCATGGGAAATAGATGGGGAAACAGGGAAACAGTGTCAGACTTTATTTTTTGGGCTCCAAAATCACTGCAGATGGCGATTGCAGCCATGAAATTAAAAGACGCTTACTCCTTGGAAGGAAAGTTATAACCAACATGGATAGCACATTCAAAAGCAGAGACATTACTTTGCCAACAACGTTCCGTCTAGTCAAGGCTATGGTTTTTCCTGTGGTCATGTATGGATGTGAGAGTTGGACTGTGAAGAAGGCTGAGCACCGAAGAATTGATGCTTTTGAACTGTGGTGTTGGAGAAGACTCTTGAGAGTCCCTTGGACTGCAAGGAGATCCAACCAGTCCATTCTGAAGGAGATCAGCCCTGGGATTTTTTTTGGAAGGAATGATGCTAAAGCTGAAACTCCAATACTTTGACTACCTCATGCGAAGAGTTAACTCATTCGTAAGACCCTGATGCTGGGAGGGATTGGAGGCAGGAGGAGAAAGGGATGACAGGATGAGATGGCTGGATGGCATCACTGACTTGATGGACATGAGTCTGAGTGAACTCCGGGAGTTGGTGATGGACAGGGAGGCCTGGTGTGCTGCAGTCCATGGGGTCACAAAGAGTCGGACATGACTAAGTGACTGAACTGAACTAAACCTTTAAGTATCTCTAGGAGGTGAATCACCTCCTAAAACCACCTAAAACCATACATGTCTGAGTATATGTTAATTTCATCATAATAGTTAAATAATAGTTGATTTGGTTGTAGAAGTTTGATATTCCAAATGCCTCTCCTTCAAGATGCTGCTCCTGTTTCCAATAATGCTGTTCAGAAGCTTGATGTCAATGTGACTCTTATGATTTTGTAGATGATCTGCTGGAGAAGGAAATGACAACCTACCCCAGTGTTCTTGCCTGGAGAATCCCAGGGACAGAGGAGCCTGGTGGGCTGCTGTCTATGGGGTCACACAGAGTCAGACACAACTGAAGCAACTTAGCAGCAGCAGCAGGTGATCTGCTGTGTTTCTCTGGAAATATTGTTTGTGTCACGGTATAAAAGTTTACTATAATATGTAGGGATTTTTCCCCACATCTTTTCTGCTTAGCACTCTAAGTGCCTTTTATATCTGATGTTTTACAACTTGCTTTATTTCTAAGGAAATAATGGTCATTATTTCTTTTATTCTTCTTTCATTTGGTATATGTGGAAAATTTTATCTTCCCCATTTGTTTTTTTTTCTCTTATTCTACTATCTCTTCATTCTTTATCAATACTGTAAGTATCTACACTCTATAAATTAGTTTATCTGTACACAGTCCATTAATCATCCTTTGTTTTACATTAACAAATACTTTATATCTAGTATCTCAGACTTCAGCAATACGTGAACCGTGAACTCCCTGATGTTCAAGCCGGTTTTAGAAAAGGCAGAGGAATCAGAGATTAAATTGCCAACATCTGCTGGATCATGGAAAAAGCAAGAGAGTTTCAGAAAAACATCTATTTCTGCTTTATTTACTACGCCGA
This sequence comes from Ovis aries, assembly GCF_016772045.2. Taxonomy (NCBI): domain Eukaryota; kingdom Metazoa; phylum Chordata; class Mammalia; order Artiodactyla; family Bovidae; genus Ovis; species Ovis aries. The sequence continues at coordinate 9,394,579 of NC_056070.1, forward strand.
GGCCTTTGACTGTGTGGATCACAATAAACTGTGGAAAATTCTGAAAGAGATGGGAATACAAGACCACCTAACCTGCCTCTTGAGAAATCTGTATGCAGGTCAGGAAGCAACAGTTAGAACTGGACATGGAACAACAGACTGGTTCCAAATAGGAAAAGGAGTATGTCAAGGCTGTATATTGTCACCCTGCTTATTTAACTTCTATGAAGAGTACATCATGAGAAACGCTGGACTGGAAGAAACACAAGCTGGAATCAAGATTGCCAGAAGAAATATCAATCACCTCAGATATGCAGATGACACCACCCTTATGGCAGAAAGTGAAAAGGAACTAAAAAGCCTCTTGATGAAAGTGAATGAGGAGAGTGAAAAAGTTGGCGTAAAGCTCAACATTCAGAAAACGAAGATCATGGCATCTGGTCCCATCACTTCATGGGAAATAGATGGGGAAACAGTAGAAACAGTGTCAGACTTTTATTTTGGGGGCTCCAAAATCACTGCAGATGGTGACTGCAGCCATGAAATTAAAAGACGCTTACTCCTTGGAAGAAAAGTTATGACCAACCTAGATAGTATATTCATAAGCAGAGACATTACTTTGCCGACTAAGGTCTGTCTAGTCCAGGCTATGGTTTTTCCAGTGGTCATGTATGGATGTGAGAGTTGGACTGTGAAGAAGGCTGGGCGCCAAAGAATTGATGCATTTGAACTGTGGTGTTGGAGAAGACTCTTGAGAGTCTCTTGGACTTCAAGGAGATCCAACCAGTCCATTCTGAAGGAGATCAACCCTGGGATTTCTTTGGAAGGAATGATGCTGAAGCTGAAACTCCAATACTTTGGCTACCTCATGCGAAGAGTTAACTCATTCGTAAGACCCTGATGCTGGGAGGGATTGGAGGCAGGAGGAGAAGGGGACGACAGAGGATGAGATGGCTGGATGGCATCACTGACTTGATGGACATGAGTCTGAGTGAACTCCGGGAGTTGGTGATGGACAGGGAGGCCTGGCGTGCTGCGATTCACGGAGTCGCAAAGAGTCGGACACAACTGAGCGACTGAACTGATCTCCATTTGTTCATTTTACACAATTCTTTTTCCTGTATTTACTATTCTTCCTTACCCCTCTCACAATATTTATTAAGTTTATATTCTATATTTTTATTTTATATAGTCCATCATTTTTACTTCTTGTTACAGGTTTTCTGTGTGTTGCCTTTTTTTAAACACTTGCTCTCCACATTCGCCTTATTATTTTTTCCTATGCATTCATATATTATTTTCTTGAGACCAGCACATAAATTGGCTAATATAAAAGGCAATACTTAAACAAACACCTGAAAAAGCTAACTCCATCTATTTCCTCTGAAAACACAACAGCATGATGAATCCTCCAAACTAGTAGGCTACTCTCATGCCCATGAACTGTTACTCTCAGCTGCTGGGTACAATGACTCCGATTAGTTTGATTTGTGCCCAACCTACTTATGTCAGTTGCTGTCATTTTGATCACAACTGAGTTAAATATGTAAGTTAATGAAATACAAATAACAACAGAAAATAAAAAACTTATTCCTATAAGATTGGGGAAAACAGATCAATAATTTGGAGTTTTACTCAAAAACACTTCACACAAAGTAAATATAGGGAACATAACTGTTTTTAATAATGGGGATTATCACAAAAATCCAGGAGTCTCTTTCAGAATGCTTCTCAAATGTCTTACAATTTTAATTTCAATTTAAAGAATCAAAATTTGAAATGACAGATATTCATAGTCATGTGGTTTATGTTAGAAAGATGACAGAACTTCAATTTAGAAGCCTATACTGAAAGGAAAAGCCCTCACCTTGTATTGTTAGATGCGTTAATAAATGTACCTGTGTATGTTTTTAATTAATAGTACATTTGAGGTACACCAGTCAACTTTTATGATTCTTCTCTTCAAATTTTTGAAACTGTCTGCGTGGCAGCTGCAGCTTTTCTTACGGTTACACAGTCACAGGTAGTTGGCTGGTGCAGCAAACAGGAAATGTGCCTCCGCCGCCAACCCATGAAGCCCACACTGCACCCTGCCAGGCCCAAGCTCTGCCATGGCCTTGATGCCACCTCTGCCTGACTTGCGTGGTGGCTCTCCTGTCTGACAGTTAGAACAAGGCAGGACAGTGCCTTGCCCAAGGCAACATGAAGAACAGCAAAGGGCATAGCCAGAAAATTCTTTCTCCCCCTTAAGAGCCCTGACTGTTTCTCACCAGACTCGCATTTTTCACCTTCATGCCAAGACCCAACTATCTTCTGCCTCCCCACAGGTTTCTTGAAGAATTTAGTTTAGTGTCTGATGCTACCTACCAGTTCCATAAATCTCCTTGTATCTTTTCTGGAATTTGGGGATTCATTTGGGAGAAGAATTCAAGAAACTGTGCTGGTTCACCCTCTTGTCTATCCATATAATGGTTTAATTTAATTTTTTTTCTAGATTTGTTTTTTTTAAGGACATTCCTCAAAAATATTTGACACTCATAACTATCTCAGAAGTTTTCCAAGGATTTGAAAAGTTCAGCACCACATCTGTTTAGTTTTTGCCATGCATAAATCATTAGCTTTACTAGACAGAATACTTTGATTTGTTTGTTTTCAAAAAGAACCTTTGTATCCTTAGATTCCAAGTGACCACTCTCATCCACCCACCTCCTTACCCAGCCCAGTTGACCTGCTCACTCAACACCCTCCATCTACACTCCTCAATAACCAACCACATAGACCTGGCAATATTTCAACATGACTCCTCACTAATTTTCAACTTTGAAATGAGCCCCACTAACAAAAGATTGGGCTTCCCTAGTGGCTCATATAATAAAGAATCTGCCTGCAATGCGAGAGACCCAAGTTTGATCTCTAGGTCAGGAAGATCTCCTGGAGAAGGGAATGGATAACCACTCCAGTATTCTTGCCTGGAGAATACCATGGATAGAGGAGCCTGGTGGACTACAGTCCATGGGGTCGCAAAGAGTTAGACATGCCTGAGAGACTAACATTTTCACTTTCAGAACATTAGATTTTTAACAGGAGATTAAAGATTGTGGCCCAAGAAAAGATATATTTACTGAAAATTTCATTATGGGAATAGGATATTTGTGCTGCTGAACTATGAAGACAAATGTTGCAAGATGTGGAGATATCATTAATTTCTCTTCCCTGCAGACAAAGCACTCGCAGCTAATGAGGTGTTACTGAACTTGATACCTCTCCACTTTGAAAACCCTTTTAACATTATCAGCACTTCCTTCTAGTGAGATCAGATGTTTCAAAAAAATCAGCTCTTTAAATGCTGAATTCACTTACACTGTGTGTGTTAGTCACTCAGTCGTGTCCGATTTTTTGTGACCCCTGGGACCATAGCCCGCTGGGCTCTCCTGTCGATGGAATTCTCTAGGAAAGAATATGGAGTGGGTAACCATTTCCTTCTCCAGGACCTCTTTCCAACCCAGGAATCAAACCTGGGTCTCCTTTACTTCAGGCAGATTCTTCACCATGTAAGCCACCAGGAAAGCCCCATTATATGACATAAATTATATACATCGTCTCCTGCATTTATATGGTACACGAAATCCTTCACAATCACTGAAACTAACATACTGGAGCCAAGATATTTCCAAACAATCATATTAATATAGTCAGTCAGTTAGGAAGAATTGCTCAAAGTACAATAGTAACCATGAGCCAATTTATTACTTTATATACAGTTGGTGGAAGTACTAAGAAGTCAGGTTTCCTTGTCTTTTTTCAAATAAATCTTCACTTTAAAATAAAGTTTAATAGAGATGATAATTTGAACTTCTCTACATGGAATATCTGGGGTCTTTTATATCTATGGAAGCCAAACATTTCACAAATAGCAAGGTATAGACAAATGCTGGCTGAGAAAAATTAAATCTATTAACTATTAGATGTTAATACTAATATCCAATTATTAGATACTAATATCCAATTATTAGAAATTGGTATTTGTTGATTGTTAACAATTTCACTTTCTTTATAGTCCTTACATATATCAAAACAGTCATAGGCCACCACAGAAGGCTGTTGATCATTATTTTACAGCTGGCTGGGTAATTTGTTCTTTTTCTCATTAAACTGGATGGAAAAAAATTAAGGAACAAGTGACTCCGATGAACCTCTGGGTGATAGGATCTAGACAGCTGGCATATTTTGTCCAGCCTTAAATACACAACCACACCCAAGTTGCTACCTTTCACTGGTTCCCTGTCCTTCTCCGAATTAAATCCAATTCATAATCCTTTTACATTCACCTGAAAGATATTTGAGTATCTACCATGCAGCAGACACTGTTGATACCCTGATAATTAAGATATGAGTATAACATAATCAAATGTGAATGTTCGGGACTGGTTAGGGAAAAAAATGTTTTTTTCTAGAAGCTAGTACAGAACCTGCCTCATTGCCAACTAAAGGGAAATTCAAATCCTAAAACATTTCTAGGGTCCCTAAGATCTTCAATAGCATATTGCAGTATCTCTGGGTTCATCCATTCTCCACAGGGACCATTTTAACAGACTGATCTGCATCAGACAATTCTGAAGGCCTAAGACTACAAAAACTCTCACTTCCTAGCAGTCTTTCTACAAAACTTCAGTGTTTCAGCCATAAATGTTAAATTCAGTCCATCTGGGCCTTCCAAAGGGTCTTCTAAGTTTGTTTTTCAGGTTAGTGCTTTCCGATAGTGGCTGCCCAATAACCAAAAATAACTGAAAATCCAGAATATGAGACGCTGAGGAATGCTTGACGGTGACCCAGTGTGTTCACACTAACTAAAAACAACAATCCAAAACACCCCTGTGTCTTCGACTATTAGACCCCAAAACTGTTCTTATCTACTTGTAGCTATTTCCATGAAAGATAATTTGATAACCATCCTGTTTCACTCAGCCATCAACAATAACACCCCGAAATAATATTGACTCAGACGCCTCTCAAATTGCCAACATACGTTCGATCATAGAAAAAGCAAGAAAATTCCAGAAAAACATCTGCTTCATTGACTTAGCTAAATCCTTTGATTGTGTGGGTCACAACAAACTGTGGAAAATTCTTATAGAGATGAGAATACCAGACCACCTTACTTGCCTCCTGAGAAATCTGTATGCAGGTCAAGAAGCAACAATTAGAACTGGATATGGAACAACAAACTGGCTCCAAATTGGGAAAGGAAAATGCCAAGGCTGTATATTGTCACCCTGCTTATTTAACTTCTATCCAGAGTACCTCATGTGAAATGTCAGGCCGGATGAAACACAAGCTGAAATTAAGATTGCTGGGAGAAATATCAATAACCTCAGATATGCATAAGACACCTCCCTTATGGCAGAAAGCAAATAGGAACTAAAGAGCGTCTTGATGAAAGAGAAAGAGGAGAGTGAAAAAGCTGCCTTAAAACTCAACATTCAAAAAATGAAGATCATAGCATCCGGTCCCATCACTTCATGGCAAATAGATGGGGAAACAATGGAAAGAGTGAGAGACTTTATTTCCTTGGGCTCCAAAATCACTGCAGGTGGTGACTGCAGCCACGAAATTAAAAGATGCTTGCTCCCTGGAACAAAAGCTATGACAAACCTAAACAGCATTTTAAAAAGCAGAGACATTACCTTGTCAACAAAGGTCCATATAGTGAAAGCTTTGGTTTTTCCAGTCATCATGTATGGATGTGAGAGCTGGACCATAAAGAAGGCTGAGCACCAAAGAATTGATGCGTTTGAACTGTGGTGTTGGAGAAGACTCTTGAGAATCCCTTGGACTGCAAGGAGATCCAACCAGTCCATCCTAAAGGAGATCAGTCCTGGGTGTTCGTTGGAAGAACTGATGTTGAACCTGAAGCTCCAAAACTTTGGCCACCTTATATGAAGAGCCAAATCACTGGAAAAGACCCTGATGCTGGGAAAGCTGAAGTCAGGAGGAGAAGGGGACAACAGAGGATGAGATGGTTCAATGGCATCACCAACTCAGTGGGCATGAGTTTGAGCAAGCTCCAGGAGACAGTGAAGGATGGGAAAGCCTAGCACAATGCAGTCCATGGGGTCTCAAAGCGTCAGACACGACTTAGCAACTGAATAACAAACAAAGATGCTTCTCTACTTTCACAGCTGTCCCCTAGCCCAAGCCTAGTATGCTGCTAGGATACTTGCCCTATGCTGCTCGTAAAAAGAAAACTGTCAACAAATGAAAATAAGACACAAGATCTTTGGTCTGGCTTCCAATTTTGCTCTTTCACCAAAGCCTTATTACAGTGAGAACAAAACTGTGGGTCACAAAATAGGCAATTAAAGGGAATTAGGTAACTGACCTATTTAAGTCAGATATGACCTTAAACCAGCTACTTAATCTCCCTTGGCCTCATAGGTAAAAGCAAGAGTTAAACTAAACAATCCCAAAGTTTCCTCCCAGCTCTAAAATTCCAGGGTTGGAAGTAAGACACTGCTTATCCCTCTTAAGTGATTCCCTGGCCATTAACATATTAATTTACTAAATGACATTTTAATTTCATCCCCAAGTATCAGAGACTTTTACATGTTCAACAAATGGTACAATTCACTCCCTAAATGCCTTTAGGCTTGATCATAAATTGCCAGAAGTCAGTTATAGCCCTGAGCCTGTGATGAAAAGACAGGGGATTTATAATTGAAACAGACAGTGAGGCTCCTGGGGTGCCACTGGGGAAAAGGAATCTATTCCAAAGTGAAATGGGCATTACTGGGTTTCTCATAAAAATACCCCAGGTCACAGTGGCCAGCCTATTAGGAACCCAATTCACTCTTGCCAATTTTTCCAGTGACTCCTTTGTGTTATCATCATCTAAAAAACAGGGCTGTAGGTTCTTTCTTTTTTTTTAACAAAGAGAAAACAAGATGCATTTGGTCATCAAAAGCAATCCTTTCAGAGACGGCAATTTAGAATGTGGTGGAAAGCGAATGCATGCCGGTTAAAGCCACAGTTATTCCCTCCCTTGCCAGTCTCCGTTATTCCAGAAACAGCTGCTCTGAAGGTTGGCTGAGGTCTTGTTTGCAAAATCAATTAGCCAAAGAAGTTTGGGCCAGTGAAGAATGTCACTCAAGTAAAGAAAGATTTGGAAAACACTTCTACTTCTGTGTTTCCTACAAGAAAACTGATCTACACTCCACACCACTAAAATGCCATGTAACTTAACAAAGAAATGATCTATCTAAAATGGATTTCGTGGATAACTTTCTTAGCAAGGAAGATGCCAACTCAACCCAAACTGGGGCCCAATGATGAGCAATAATCCACAGCATTACAGGAACACATGACATTCCTCAGGACAGCCATTCCCTTCTCCAGGGGATCTTCTCAATCCAGGGATAGCACTGGGGTGTCCTACATTGCAGGCAGATTCCTTACTGTCTGAGCCACCAGGGAAGCTCCTAGCTTTAACTCTACTATCTTTAAAATAACCAAATGTTTAAAAGTTCTAGCTGCAATATAGGCCTTCTGACTCAACTAAGCAGAGTCATTCAAGAAGTGGAAATATTATATACACATATAATCCAGGCATTCTTTGAAATGTCTCCTCAGGGTTAGTTAACTCATACAGAAACATATATTTGACTTTGAGTGAAAGAACAAATTCATCTGGTTTTTCAAAATATTTGATTCTACACCTTTATCATTATTATTACTTTTATCCTCCTCCTAATTTCCAGGAAACCAATGAAATATGTTAAAATGTATGTGATATGATTATACTGATGACTGAAGAGAAGAGTAGAGGCTTTCACACAGAAGTTACAAACAGTTCACACATGAGTTAGAAGCATTCACACATGAGTTCACACATGAGTTACTAAGAGGCTATTCTAATAATCCAAGCAGAAATGATAAGATACTGAGTAAACTTGCTGGTAGTAGAAATAAGTCCCATATGGTAATTACCAACTATTTGAAACAACATTTTAGTTCTATGTTGCTTAGCTCTTTTTCTCAATAGGAGCAGATGGCTCTAAATATATTTTACATTGCAATAAGTTTTTTTAAGTTTGGGATTATACTCCTTGTGGTAACTAAAGCCGTGCAACTGGGGAGATCATCAAAAAAATACATCTAGCAGAAATGGCAAGAGAAAAGGGAAAGAGAGGCAAAGGGAAAGGGGGAAGAGGAGAGGAGAGAAGGGAAGAAGCAAAATCGTTCAACAAATAATCTGAGTACTTAAATTTCAAGGTGATAGGATTTATTGGGAAAACACACACACATACAAACACACACACACACACAAGCCCTTTGCCTTCCTAGAATGTTCATTCTGCATCTTAAATAAGCAAAACATATAATATACCACGTGTTCATAAGTACTTTGGACAAAAATTATGCAGGAGAGTGAGACAAATAGTGTGGAGGTGGCTGCAATTTCAAATATGATAGAGATAGAAAGTCCCCAGGAGAAGCTCATTGGATGAAAACGAGGGCCTGCTATCCGGGGAAGGGTGATTTAGGCAGAGGAAACAGCAAATGTAGGAACTTTGAGCATACGGCAAGAAGGCCAGCATGACGAGCAGAAAAAAAAAAAAAGAGCGGTAAGAAATGACGTTGCCAGATCACGTTAGCTCTTGCAGGCCTAGATAAGAAGGACTTTAGGTTTTGCTCTGAGTGTGTTGTGAAGCCAACAAAAGGTTTTTAGCAGATGAGTAACATGATTTTCAACAGGATCACTCTGGCTGCTCTACTGAGAAAAGACCAGAGGCAGGAAAAACTATAGCAGATAGGCTATGTCAGGAGACAACTGCAACTATCTCTGTGAGATATGGGGCTTCCCTGGTGGATTGGCTCAGTAGTAAAGAACCTACCTCCCAATGCAGGAGACCTGGGTTTGATCCCTGGGTTGGGAAGATCCCCTGGAGAAGGGAATGGCAACCCACTCCAGTATTCTTGCCTGAAGGATTCCATGGACAGAGGAGCCTGGCTATAATCCATGGGGTTTGCAAAGAGTTGAAACAACTTGGCCACTGAGCACATGCACGCACGTAAGAGGTGATGTTAGTGGTGGAAAGTCATGTTAAGTTCTGAAGACAATTTTAAGAGAGAACCATAGGATTTGTTGAGGGATTGGAAGTAGAGTGTGAAAGAGCAAAATCAAAGATGAGATTCTGGCCTGAGATTAGAAAAAACCGCAGGAGAAACAAGTTTGTGGTGAAAGATCAGGGGAAGTTGGGAGAAGACAGGCCAGTCTGGACATGCTACCATTGACAGTGCACTGTAGAGATCTATTAAAGATGCTGACTGGGTAGCTAGAACTGGGAGTCTTGCCAGAGGGGCACCCGAGACTCTAAACCTGAGAGTCATTAACATGCAGAAGGTGATGCAGGAAATGAGACTGAAGACAGGGTACAGACAGAGAGAAGAGGCAGGACCTGGTTCTGGGCACAAGGAGTCCGGGAGCTGAGGGATCAACACAAACCTCCCAAAGGACTAGGCAGAAGAGCATTCTCGAGAGTGTGTCCTGGACACCAAGCCAAGAACTTCACAAAAGAGGGAGTGGCCAGTTTCGTCAAATGGTCCAGTCTTAGGAGGCCTGAGCTCTGCGGCCCCTCGAGGTGAGTCTTGGTAGGTTTGGTATAAGCAAAAAGTAGGTTGGGGAGGGCTTGGGGGAGCAAGGAGAAGAGACATTAGATTCAAACAGAATGGATATGCTTTTCAAGGAGTTCTGTTGGAAACGACAGTGAAAAGTGAAAGTGTTAGTTGCTCAGTCATGTCCGACTCTTTGTGACCCCCTGGACAGTAGCCCACCAGGCTCCTCTGTCCATGAGGATTCTCCAGGCAAGAAATACTGGAGTGGGTTGCCATTCCCTCCTCCAGGGGATCTTCCTGATCCAGAGATCGAACCCAGGTCTCCTGCAGGCCCCTCCTTTGCAGTTTGAGCCACCAGGGAAAGGAAAGGTTGATAACTAAAAGAAGAAATGACATTAAGAATTCCATAGTATTTGTTCACATCCTTGTTATAGGTCTTTCATGGTTTCCTTGATCATTTACTATAAGGAAAACAGTCAGCCCCCTTGATTACTTCGGTTGATCTTGCTTCTCAAGAGGACAAAATCGGAATATTTTGCAGCATCCCAGGTGTTGATCAAGGCTTTATTTAGATTTGTTCCATGTAGTCTTGCTTTAGTAGATTAAGAAACCATCAGGAAATCTAAATCTCTTGGAGGATAAACAATGGCCATCCTCAAAGTGCATAATCTGCTCTAATTTCAATGGGTCTGTACTAAAAACTGAATAACGATTATTGTTTTTAATCCATGTAACAGGTGCTGACTGAGCATCTGCCCTAGGCGGTGTGGGGTCATCGCTAAGCTCTACCAGGAAGATATCTTAAGGAGTCTGTAACATATTAGAAGAGATAAGATATTAACCTGTATAAACTGTGATATGTGTGCATGCTAAGTCGATTCAGTCGTGTCAGACTCTGCGACCCTATGGTCTGTAGCCCACCAGGCTTCTTTGTCCATGGGGTCCTCCCGGCAAGCATACTGGAGTGTGTTGCCATGCCCTCCTCCAGGGGTCTTCCCGATCCAAGGATTGAACCCACATCTTTTATGTTTCCTGCATTACCAGGAGGGTTCTTTACCACTAGCGCCACCTGGGAAGCCCATAACTGTGACACAAATACATATATTTTATCAATGTGCAAATCCTTAACAGCTAGGTTAATCTAATTTTGTTCTCATCACCACACTAGTCAAGCTATTTGAAAAGGGTTTTCCATTTCTCTTATCCATTTCTTTTTTTCACATCACTAAACCAATTGCCATGAAAATTTTTATAACCTAAGGGATTTGGAGAATGTGTATATTTAGATATGAGTAATGCTTTCCAAGTGAGGAATGGGACTGAGCACTCAGACTGACTAAGGGAAGGGTGGCTGTAACAGGGAGCTGGAAGGAGGCAGGACTTAAGAGAGTATACACAGGAACTTCAGAGTCTTTTCCTGGCTTCATTTCCTAAGGATCCACCTTTCAACTAATGTGGAAGGAGGATTGCGGGGCATGATGATAAGGAACACCAAGACATCTTCTTGTGTGCACATTATGTTGTTTCTTGATCTGAAAGTTGGTTACACAAATGTGTTCAATTGGATTTGTGTTCTCCATGTGTATATGTGTGTGTGTGTGTGTGTGAAATATTTCAATAAAACATTAAAAAAAACAGCTATATCAGTTGCTTAAATGCTTTTGAAAATAAATTGTTTAAGCAACTGAAATAAAAAGTCTTGGGCCAGTGAAATGGGTACTTTGCATTTTATATCACAATTGGGATGAAGATTTTATCAGTCAGGGTTCCACCAGAGAAAGGGACAGAACCAGTGATAGATAGATAAATATAAAGAAATGTAGGTAGGTAAGTAGGTAGATAAAGGGATTTATTAATGTCAAGTTATCGTGTTACGAGATGGGGGCAAAGTTCAAAATTAGTAGAGCAGGCCGATAGGCTGGAAACTGGTGCAGGAGCTGACAAAGCAGATCTCATATGGAATTTCTTCTTTAGGACAACTCAGTTTTGCTCTTAGGCCTTTCAATCAACTTGATAAGCCTCACCCACATTATCAAGGATCATCTTTTTTACTTAAAGTCAACTGATCACAGATATTAAGCACTTCTACAAAATAACTTCATAGCAAGACCTAGATGAGCATGGGATTAAAAAAGTAGATACTACAGCCCACCAGACTTGCCAACAGACTATCCATCATAATGGGTTATGTGAGGATTATAGATTGCAACTGAAACTCATCTTTCATTTTGTCAAGGCTATGTTGTCTCACTACGAAGTTTGAAAAAAAAAAGAGAGAAATACATGAAATAACCTGCTAAAGATGAGAGGAAACTTTTTCTGTGTATCATATGCAGCAACTTAGTACTTTCTAAGCCTCCCCCAGCATGACCCTTGAGGAAGAAATGCTTCATCCTTATTGTCTTCTCAGAAATGAACTACATTCAGAAAGGCTGAAGAAATCTGTTCAATCGTTTGGAGCGATAATAGCATTCCAACAAGCAAAAACGTGTTTTTTTAACCAGCACTGAAATTTGCCAGAATTTATGTGTATGCAAAAAAATTAGAGGAGTCTGAATTTTAAAATTTCAAACTTGGCACATGTATTTCTCAAATGAGGCATGTGGGTTTTGCAAGTTTGCGGGGGCAGGGAGAAGAGAAGGGATTTATTTGGAAATGAATTTTACCAATAAGAAGAGAACTGAAGGTTCCGATTAGGTCACAGCATTTTAGGGATGTAATGACACACTCCCCCTTCTCTTGATTTTCCAAGATTGATCCCAGGCACTAGTAAGAGGGGGCATCTCTGGGTGCAGAGCCCCCCTCTGATATATTCCTCCTTCCCCAAATCCCTGCAATGTCAAGTGAAAAGTGAGAGTGAAAGTCACTGAGTCATGTCCAACTCTTTGTGACCCCATGGACTGTAGCCCGCCAGGCTCCTCTGTCCATGGGATTCTCCAGGCAAGAATACAGGAATGGGTTGCTGTTCTCTTCTCCAGGGGATCTTCCCAACCCAAGAATCGAATCCAGATCTCCAGCATTGCAGGCAGATTTTTTACCCGCTGCCTGCCTGAGCCAGCAGGGAAGCCCACAATGTCAAGAGTACCAGTTAAAGAGCCTAATCTTTTCCTTTTCATTGTTTATTATCTTCATATTATAATAACAATTCTGAGTTCATAATAACTACAATAGTTTTTTTTATTACTGAGCATGAACTAGGTGTCAAGAATACTTTATGTGTTTACCAATGTAATGCTCTCAACAGCTATGAAATAGGTCCTATTATTTTCCCCATTTTTTTAGTTAGGGAAACTAAGGCACTAGTCCCATCCCTTCATGGGAAATAGATGGGGAAACAGTGTCAGACTTTATTTTTCTGGGCTCCAAAATCACTGCAGATGGTGATTGCAGCCATGAAATTAAAAGACACTTACTCCTTGGAAGGAAAGTTATGACCAACCTAGATAGCATATTGAAAGCAGAGATATTACTTTGCCAACAAAGGTCCATCTAATCAAGGCTATGGCTTTTCCAGTGGCCATGTATGGATGTGAGAGTTGGACTGTGAAGAAAGCTGAGGGCTGAAGAACTGATGCTTTTGAACTGTGGTGTTGGAGAAGACTCTTGAGAGTCCCTTGGACTGCAAGGAGATCCAACCAGTCCATCCTAAAGGAAATCAGCCCTGGGTGTTCATTGGAAGGACTGATGCTGAAGCTGAAACTCCAATACTCTGGCCACCTGATGTGAGGGGTTGACTCACTGGAAAAGACCCTGATGCTGGGAGGGATTGAGGACAGGAGAAGTAGGGGATGACAGAGGATGGGATGGCTGGATGGCATCACCGACTCGATGGACATGAATCTGAGTGAACTCCGGGAGTTGGTGATGGACAGGGAGGCCTGGCGTGCTGCGATTCATGGGGTCGCAAAGAGTCGGACATGACTGAGCGACTGAACTGAACTGAAAGGCACAACAAAGGTAGGCAAAGTGTTTCAAGTCACAGTTACTATGAGGCCAAGTCAGGATTTGAGCGCAAGTAGCCTGACTACAAAGATCAGCTCTGAGCCATGCACTGGACTGAGGCCCTGGCATCAGCACGAATGTGCTCCACACTCAGATACAAGTTGGAAAGTGATTCTCAACATTATTCAACTGTTAAAATATCTCCCCCCTCATTTTTTACAACAGAGTTAAAATTGAATCTCTGAAAGATAACACACCCCAAAATGTCAACTTGGTAATGAAAGCCACAGTGCTGAATGGACACTAGGTGAAAACGTCTGTCAATCAGATGTGGGGCCTGTAAGTTTTGAGTTTTAAATGTGTAGGGCTTCATCTGACAAACACAAGCTGCAATGGATAAGCCTTTCATTTGGACTTCTGTCCAAGGAGAGCTTACCTAGGACTGAAACTAGGTAAATAATTATCAGTTTCTTTATTCTGACATATTTCGAGCAAATAAGTACTTTAAAAAAATTATCTATTGACTTTTTTTGGTTTATAAAATACTGAAGGATAAGATTCTGTAGAAGGGGAATTCATAACTTGCTTTTGGTAAAATTCCATTTTCTCCAATATTTTGTCTCTAGATCAAAAAAAAAGAGCAGTGATAATATCTTCACAGAGGCAACACTGGTGTGGATTTTTTTTTTCCTCTTAGCAGAACTTTAGTCTCTGAAGAAGTATTTTGGTATGTTTATTTAAAGAACAACTAGATTTACTGCCAAATAGCTCTTCATGAAAGACATATGTAAATACAGCAGAGTAAATGAGATAATTCTATTTCATTTGAAAAACACTTTCTTAATTATGTGAACTTATTTGAAAGAATATGAAATGCTCTGTATTTACTTCTGTAAGAAGTTTGGCTGTGATATATATGGTGTAACCACAGCCAGGAGTTGAAACTTATATTAATATTGAATGCGAAACCATTTTCTTTTCTCTTTCTTGTATTTTTAATAAAGGAAAATGGTAATCAAAAAATTGATCACCAAAATATCCTCCCTGGTGCTAAGTACTGCCATTTTAGCTTGATTTCATTTTTAATGTGTCATAATTGACATTTGCAATGTCCTAGTCTCTATTACGTTTTTAAAAATAAATATATATATTTTTTTGTCAAAGGTAGCATTAAAACACACACATGCCTTGTCTTATTTACCTCATAGAGCAATTCACTAGAAAATGTCTGTCCTAATGCCAATTTTCAGTAAATACCTAATAACTTTGTTTCTTAACATTCCAGGTGTGAAACAGCATATGGAAGCAATTTCATATCAGCTACTAGTTCAAAGCTTAAGACTCTGAAAAAATTTGAAAGATGATATTATCTATCTTTTACAAATAGGGAACTGAGGAAGCAAATGACTAAGTGCCTTGCCCCAAATTCCACTGTTAATGAGTAAACTCCATTCAAGGATATTAATTTCCTGTCTTCCAAAGTATAAGCTCCTTCTCACTCCCTCATGCTGCCAACTCAAACCTGATTTGAATACTGATCTTGCTGGTTATTTTCTCCCATTTTATTAGCCTTAACAGCAACATATCACAATCCAAATAGTTGAAATAGACAGTGTTGTTCGTTTGCTTGTTTTTAGTCACTAAGTCGTGTCTGACTCTTTTTCAGCCCCATGGACTGTAGTCCGCCAGGCTCTTCTGTCCATGAGATTTCCCACGCAAGAATACGGGAGTGGGTTGCTACTTCCTGCTCCAGGGGATCTTCCCAATAGAATCTGCGTCTCCTGCATTGAAGGCAGATTCTTTACTGCTGAGCCACCAGAGATAGGCTACATACATACACGCTAAAAAATTTAGTTCATTTTATTCTTGGCAACATTTTAAGTTTGTTCCACTAAAGTTGAAATAATCATTGCCTATGTAGAAAATTTCTGATAGTGGTTTCTATCTGAAATCATTAAGGAAATTCCAAAAATGAGTTCATTATCACACCATACTGCAGTACAAACAGGCCAGTTTCTTTTAGTGAATGCCACACTCACTGACTCTATAACCTGAACCACATGTGTAAGAATCATCTGAATTCCTCCCTTTTTTCCTTGTCTTATATTCCAGTCACAAAGTCTTTTCATTTTCTCTCCAGGGTCTTGCTAACTATGGATTTTAACTTTATCTCAAAGGATGTATAAAACTCTTAGAGGAAAACACAGGCAGAATATTCTATGACATAAATCACAGCAAGATGCTCTATGACCCACCCCCTAGAGTAATGGAGGTAAAAGCAAAAACAAACAAGTGGGATCTAATTAAACCTAAAAGCTTTTGCATAGCACCGGAAACAACAAACAAGGTGAAAAGACAACCCCCAGAATGGAGAAAATGATAGTAAATGAAACAACCAGCAAAGGATGCTACCTTTCTCCTGCTGGGACCATTGCAACGACTTCCTATGCATTCTCTCAATCAGGAAACTCCTCCTGCTCCAATAAAATTATTGCCAAAGTGACCTTTCTGTCCAAGCATGTTCCCACACGTGCTTTAAACATTTCAATATCCTTTGAGATAAAGTTAAACTCCACAGGCAGGTATATGCATAATGAATCCCTCAGCCTTATCCTCAGCCTCATTTCCTCTGGTCCTTTTCTATAGGCAGTCCATTCATACAACATGCTTACAATTTGGGGCTCTCCTATCTACTGGCCGTCATACCTGTTCTTTCTTCTGAGAACACTGTACCTGCCCACACACCACAGACAGAGAGGTAAAGTTGCAACATTAATATTCTGAATACTGATAAATGTTCACATCAAATTTCCTTGCCAGCACTCAAGAGAATGCCCCACTTATGCTCATCCCTCTCTGACACTCATCTCCTTCTTTTCTCCTATTAATGAACAATTTCAGTAATCTGTAACATCTGTCAGATTTAAATTTGGGGGACTGACATACACACACTCCTATATGTAAAAGAGAGAACTAATAAGGACCTACTGTATAGCGCATGAGCTCCGCTCAATACTCTGTAATTTATAATTGTGCACATCATCCAAATACTAGCTGAAGACCTAACAAAAGACACCCAAACACAAGTAGCTAAGAGGCTTAATGACAAACACTGAGCTTGAATTAATCTCTTTTATTCAAGAATGGGTAGTTATAAATTCTAAATAATGGAAAATTTGAAGAGATCCTTCCTTGGGGGAAAAAGGAAAAGATACTCAAGGTGTGGAAGACTTATAAGAAAGCATCATGTTATCAGAAATTTCCTGAAAGCATGCCCTCTATTAGAGAAGTGAATAATATACATCAAACTGAAGATTGAGCATGACTGAAATATAAAGTAGAGAGAAAGTCCAGGTACCAGTCTTGAGTTGGATAAAATGTATCACATATACAATTAAAACTGAGCTTCCCTGGTGGCCCAGTGGTAAAGAATTCACCTGCCAATGCAGGAGATGAAGTTTTTAATCCCTGGGATGTGAAGAATCCCTGGAGAAGGAGATGGCAACCCACTCCAGTATTCTTGTCTGGGACATTCCATGGACAGAAGAGCTTGGTGGGCTACAGTCCATGGGGTCGCAAAAGAGTCAGACACAGATTAGAGGCTGAAGAACAACAACACTTAAAACTTGTATTTCTTCTACCTTAAGCTACATTAAAAACTGGAGAAAATATTTTAGGTATAAATGGCAATTATATGCTTAAAATTCTTAATAAATAAAAAGTTCTTAGAAATCAATAAAACAAAAACTTCAATTTAAGAAATGGCAAGAATTATTACAAGAAACCTATAAAAATATGTGATTTGTACATTTTTAAATGGATACAATATTTTTTAATCTAACAAAGTGTCAAAAACTGTTTACTTGTAATATCTAAAGTTAGCAAAGGTATAAAGAAATAAGTTCTTTGTACACTTATTGATAGAGTTACAAGTTAATTCATCTTTTTCTTGGGGGCAAGTCTGTTCAAGACAGACTTATGAACATGTAATCCCTCTGACCCAGAAATTTCATTTACAAAAATAATCATAGACATGTGCAGAATGTATAAGCATAATATGAACTGATCTAATATTCACCCATATGATATTAATAAATTGAAATGCCTGTGACCTGTAGTAAAATTGTCACTTAATTGGAATTAAAAATGTTTTAAATATGGCATTCCCTAAGTGTTATCTCTTAGTAATTAAAAGCTATGCTTATGTAATTATCCTTGGAATGTCTTCAGGGAAATATGTATAAAGAGAGATAAATTCCAAATGACTAGGTTGGGAAAGTGAGAAAAAGATGGAGGATTTGGTGAATGAACAAGAAAAAGCAGGTGATTTTTAACAAAGGCTGGACAAACTAACAATTCTGGTAGCATTTCCCCACCTCTGCACGTTGGAACTATCCCCTTTTCTGTTATTAAAAAGGGGTGAAAAGCATGATAGCTTCAGTATGGTGGGTGCCTCTTGCCCAGTCTCCTTCAAACCCATTTATCCATTTTGTCCCCAGGACAAATAACCACAGGAGCCTAGTGTTGTTCAGAAAATCTGAATATATCCATGAAAAAAATTCACATTTTCCACATCAAGACAACACAAACTAAAATTTTTGAAGGATGTTTTGCCCATAGGATCAAGGTGTGGTAAAACTGACTAGAAGGAGTCCATGGAGTTTTATGTTCGAAAGATGCACTTAATTAATGGTCTTCCTTTTTAAGAGCTTGGTTGTCAAGTATAATACTTGTACTGCTCAGTTCAGCTCAGTTCAGTCGCTCAGTCATGTCCGACTCTTTGCAACCCCATGAACCGCAGCACGCCAGGCCTCCCTGTCCATCACCAACTCCCAGAGTCCACCCAAACCCATGTCCATTGAGTCGGTGATGCCATCCAACCATCTCATCCTTTGTCATCCCCTTCTCCTCCTGCCCTCAATCTTTCCCAGCATCAGGGTCTTTTCCAATGAGTCAACTCTTCGCACGAGGTGGCCAAAGTACTGGAGTTTCAGCTTCTAATGAACACCCAGGACTAATCTCCTTTAGGGTGGACTGGTTGGATCTCCTTGCAGTCCAAGGGACTCTCAAGAGTCTTCTCCAACACCACAGTTCAAAAGCATCAATTCTTCAGTGCTCAGCCTTCTTCACAGTCCAACTCTCACATCCATACATGACCACAGGAAAAACCATAGCTTTGACTAGACGGACCTTTGTTGGCAAAGTAATGTCTCTGCTTTTTAATATGCTGTCTAGGTTGGTCATGACTTTCCTTCCTAGGAGTAAGCGTCTTTTAATTTCATGTATTGCTCAGTCTCATTCAATTGAGTTGTTAATCTTCCTTGATTGCAGATTTGGACCTTATGGGGATCATTCATTATTACAGTGGACATTTGTCGTTTTCCTGAGATTCTAATATATGGGGAATCCCATATCTCATGAGTCTTGGTAAGAGATAAGCTGGACTCCCTTTAGAGAAGTGGACTGTCTCATTATCTTACAAACATTCTAATCTATGGGAAATATTAAGACCCCTAGGCAAAATATACCTGAGTAAAATATACATTTGTCAGAAAATAGGAGATAAAAACAAAATAAAATAAAAGCAAAAAAATAAAGACAAAAGATAAAATAGAGAAGCTTAAAAAGAAAACTACAGAAGCCTAATATTAACTTCTTTAAAGATGTTTCCAGGCAACATGGGCTCTTTCACCAAAATAGATAAGATACAATATTTTTTATCCACTACAAAAGGTCATGACACTTGGGCCATTTTTGTTTTAGAAGAGAAAACATAACTGCTTTTTAGTATGCTATCTGAGCATTTATAAGACATATTAAAGGGTGCCAGTTTCAAGTAAGATCCCAGAGGAAAAGAAGCCTCTTCAATTGACCAGACACTTCTGGAAGCAGCTTCACTAGTTTGCTTTTTACCCAGGAAATCTACTGGTTAGGTTGGTGGCCAGCCCAATAGGAGAATCACAGCAGAAATCGTTAAGATTTGTGGGCAAAGCAATTACCCTTTTTTCAAGTGTCTGTGCTTATTTTGAACGATAGATCCTGGCCTGTCTCTGGTACTAGTCTACAACTGAACATGCGACTGTGGATCAAGAAATGTCACATTATGGATTTATGTATTAATTCACCTATTCCCTCGTGGCTCAGAGGGTAAAGAGTGTGCCTGCAATGTGGAAGACCCGAGTTCGATCCCTGAGTTGGGAAGATCCCCTGGAGAAGAAAATGGCAACCCATTCCAGTATTCTTGCCTGGAAAATCCCATAGACAGAGGAGCCTGGCGGTCTACAGGGCTACAGTCCATAGGGTCACAAAGAGTCGGACACGACTGAACAATTTCATTTCACTATGAAGTCAGACATACCTCCAAAGTGCTCCATCAACAAATGGAAATGGATGCATAGAACTAGATTTGATTAGGTTCTGAAAGTTCAAATGAGCTTTGGAGCCACATTACTAATTTCTACTTGCATTTTTATCTCTTACCAGGTGGCTCAGTGGTAAAGAATCTGCCTGCCAATGCAGGAGATGCGGGTTCAATCCCTGGGTGGGGAAGATCCCCTGGAGGGGGAAATGGCAACCCACTCCAGTATTCTTGCCTGAAAAAAAAATCCCATTGACAGAGGAGCCTGGAGGTCTACAGTCTATAGGCGCAACAAAAGAGTCAGGTACAACTGAGCATGCACACACTTTTATTTTTGCCTCAGCTATCATGGAGAGATGTCTATGATCAATTAACCAAAAAGGGGGAAAAATTCCTAGATTTCAAAAGGCCGTGCACAAAACAGAGGCATTTTCAAAATTTAGCTTTCCATCCATGAAACTCTGGGTGCTATTGGTTTGGTTGTCCTAGTAACCAAGGTTGGAATGCTTCAGAAGATACAACAATGGGGTCATTGATTAGTAAACTGACAATACCACCCCACCAACTCAAGCTCTTCATGCACTAAGTAAACAGGCAATAAAGGGAATTATGGTGTTGACTTTTGAGATTGATCTTGACTGTCAAGCGGGATTAGAATTGCTGCTGCACAAATGGGAAAAGTAAGAAATATTGATGGAACGCAAAGAATGTCCTGGAGTGTTTCCTGGTCTGATTTGTTCATTGAAGAAATTAATTGGAAGACCATGGCATCTATGTAGAAAAGCAAACAAAGTCAGATTTCTCAAGAAAGAAGATTTGGGACACCACACCAGGTAAAGAACTTTGAACATCTAAGATATTGGCTAAAATTTTTAAAAAAGATATCTGAAATGAACAGTGAAAGAGAAAAGTCTTATTGCTAACTTTCAGTCTCATGACCAGTTACAAAGAGGACTGCAACAATGTGTTGTGTTTTTCCTCTCCTGTGTTCCTATGTTTAAGTTCTCTCTTCTTTCCTACCCTTTCCTCCCTCTATTTTGTAGAGGGTTGTTTTTCTTGTTGTTGCTGTTTAGTCACTAAGTCATGTTTGACTCTTACAACCCCATGGACTGTAGCAAGTCAGGCTCCTCTGTCCATGGGATTTCCCAGGCAATATTAGGGCACTTGCCATTTCCTTCTCCAGGATATCTTCCTGACCCAAGGATCAAACCCTCATCTCCTGCATTGGCAGGCAGATTCTTTACCACTAAGCAACCTGGGAATCCCCTTTGGAGAGGGTATACTGGTGCTAAACAACTTTACAATATGGCCCACAAGATTAAAATGAATTATATATCAACTAGAAGGAAAATGGATCTGTCAGGACACAGTAAGGAATGAGCCTCTGCATTGTCCCCTTAGGAAGAGGAGGAGAATGCATTTTAGATACCTGAAGGTTAGTTAGTTGGAGGGAAATTTTTTTTTAACCATTGGAGGAAGAGCTCAAGTCAATGGTGTAGGTGCCAACACAGATTTCAAGGCATGTTTGGCAGTCTTCTTCACTTCTCAGTAACTAAACCCCCTTCTCAGTGGGAGACCCAACCTAACTCTCAGTATAGAAACTAAAACTGCCAAATACTCATTTTTCCCTTCTCAACAGTCACGTTCATCAACCCCAGACTCAGGAGTCAGTATCAGAAAGAAGCAAAGATCACCAGAATCCTCCCAGGTGATTGTGGCAGCTGAAACACAGAGAATACCCAAGGCAAGTATGGCAGTGATGTCAGCAGGAGAGGACGAGTGCTGGTATGGGATCAGCATGGAAGATCTTGATGTCACTTCATTGTCATCACTGGAGAGTTTCTACAGTTTTCTTTGGATGCATTCTGCAACTGTTCAGACTCCACATAGTATGTTGTTTTTCCATTTTCTAATATCTTTTGTTTTTCATGATTTTTTACTTTTCATTTTGAATTAATTTTAGATCTAATACCTTGTTAATAATTTCTTTTTCCTGTTTAAATCAGCAAAAAAAAGTTTCTGTTGCTTCCAATTAAAAATCCTGACTCTATAGTTATACAGTCTGTCACAGAATTATTAATTATGAATAACTAGAAATTAATTATGGAAAAGGCAATGGCACCCCACTCCAGTACTCTTGCCTGGAAAATCCCATGGACGGAGGAGCCTGGAAGGCTGCAGGCCATGGGGTCGCTAAGGGTCAGACACGACTGAGCAACTTCACTTTCACTTTTCACTTTCATGCATTGGAGAAGGAAATGGCAACCCACTCCAGTGTTCTTGCCTGGAGAATCCCAGGGACGGGGAAGCCTGGTGGGAGGCCGTCTCTGGGGTCGCACAGAGGCGGACACGACTGAAGCGACTTAGCAGCAGAAATTAATTAAATAACCAAAGTTTGAAAGGGAACTATATTTATACCACAGAGTGCTAGCAATTATTTTTAAATTATTGGATAAAACTTAAAGACATATAAAAGCATTTAGGAGATAATGAGTAGCAAAGCATGTTGCAAGCTGAGTGCTAGGTCACAGGTTTGTTTTTTATACATTCTTTATATCTATCATATACCTATCCTGTGTTAGTTATCTATTACTGCATATCAAATTACCTCAACCTAAGCAGCTTAAACGGAGAAGGCAATGGCACCCCACTCCAGTACTCTTGCCTGGAAAATCCCATGGGTGGAGGAGCCTGGTAGGCTGCAGTCCATGGGGTCGCTAAGAGTCAGACACGACTGAGCGAGTTCACGTTCACTTTTCACTTTCCTGCATTGGAGAAGGAAATGGCAACCCATTCCAGTGTTCTTGCCTGGAGAATCCCAGGGACGGGGGAGCCTGGTGGGCTGCCGTCTATGGAGTCGCACAGAGTTGGACACAACTGAAGCGACTTAGCAGCAGCAGTAAGCAGCTTAAAACAATAATCATTTTTTTTTCTCTCCAGTTTCTCCGAGTCAGATTCAAGATATTGGTGGAGGGGTGAGCTTGAGATAGATGCACAGTCTGTTATAATCTAACATTATAAGTGACGTCCTACCACTAAGAGCAAGTCTCTGAGATCACCAGCATTGAAGGTTTAGGGTAATTAAGCTGCACCTCTTGAGTAGGAGTGTTGGAGTATCCATAGACCCTTCTTTGAAACCACCATGTACACAGATATATACAGATAAAAAATATTTAAATACATAAAGGATTTCATGATAAAGACACCCAGAAAAGCACATGGTATAAAATTTCATGCATTTTATCAAAATTATCTCATAATTATAAAAGTGTATGCATGTATGTGTAACCATATACTGCCAGTGTCAACTTCCCTGCTAACAACTCTAATGAATTATAGCGGGGCTGCAGCAGTCCCTGGGGAGGAGTATGTTTTTGAATTATATCTACAGTTAAATTCCGTATATATGCAGACAAAACTCTCAGACCATGGGAGATGGAAGAACAATAGTACAAGGACAGATTTTAGGGCAGAGCTATGAGGGCCCTGGAGAGAATCCGAGGAAGAGAGGGAGCTCATTAAAAACAACCTGGATTGAGCTCCCAGGTGGGCAGAAAGTCATGGTTCCAGAGCCTAAAGCATGCTAGCTGACAGCACACACACCCACCAGGTGCTCTGGCCACAGCCTCCCAGATGTTCTCATCCACATACAGTAGCTACCTACCCGCAGATGCACGCAGCAGCAGCAGCAGCAGAATGACTAGCTCTGAAAGGTGAGGAATGCCCACAAATAACTGGTGAGGGTGGGGACCAGAGAGAAAACTCCACAGAAGAGCTAGTGAGATCTGACTAGTCATATTACTATGAGCTCCTTTTTCTATCTAAAATCTGTCTAAAAGACAGATTCAGAATGGTTAAATAACAAAAGTTAATATTATTATGACTACTTTCTTTTTGGCTAATCTATATTTTCTAAATTCTCTATAATTGATGCATGTGATTTTATGGTAATAAAAAGTTAGGTTTTTAAAATACTTCAAATATGAAGAAAGAGTAAAATATAATTGAAAGAGAAAACAGGATATAAAACTGTATACAGGAGAAATCTCATTCATTTTTAAATGTAGATGTATGATAATATGTGTTGAGATTAAAAATGTATATAGATAGACATGCAGATACATACACACACAGAGATACAGCTACTTCTATGTATCCATATAACTATATATATGCAGGAGAAAACCTAGAAGGGAACTTCCAGGTTGGAAAAATGAAAATATAGGCAGTTCTTTTTCAAGCAATTACAAATGACATTGCTGTCTTCTCGGTACTTTTCTGTATTTTATAAATATCTTTAATGAGTATTACTGCTATAATCAAATAGAAAAAAACAATATTTTAAACAATTAAAAAGGGAAATAAATTATGACACTTTTATTAGATGAAATAATATGAAACACTTCCAAAGAAATGCAATGACAAGATGAAATGCACATGTTATAAGTTTAGAAAAGTAAGAAGCACTGGGCCATGTGAAATGGACCGTGTTGTGTGTGTGTGTGTGAGTGTTGTATACACATATATAAAATAAGAATTTCAATAGGACTCTTCCTGTTGTCTTAGAATTTTGGCTGAAGCGCCAAAACTGAGAACAATGGGTTATAAATAACTGCACATTCTAAAGAAAGATACTAGACCCGTCTATGGAGGTTGGGTGAAAAGAGAACAGGTCCAGCAACTCACTATCAACCCCCACCACCACCTCTAACCTACTTAAGTCTAAAGTGCAAAAGTGGATTAAAGAGCTCCTTTAAGAGAGAGGATTAGGCAAATTCACAGAGAGCGTAGTGGCATTTTCCCTTCCCTTCAAACCCTCTCTCAAAGGCTCCGAAAAGAAACATTTATGGAGGGATAGAACAGTCACAAAATAGAGACACTGGCATCACTCATGTGTCCCAACCCCAAAATAAACTGAAATTAAGTGAGAGTCCTGCCAGGGACTCTTGGGATCTGGGGAGACTGCAAACTGCAGCTCAGTCTGACAGCAGGCAATGGGCTGGAGCCATCTGAGTGAGTAAGGGAAGGATCAAAGACAGCTGTAAGGAGCAGCTGGTACTTCAACTTCAGAGCTAGGCCAGCATGTTCAAAATTCCAGAGGACTAAGCGGAATGAAGGATGTGACCCATCCGAGAGACAGTGAGAGGTTTTGGTGCAGTGAGGAAGGACATGTCTAGAAGTTAGAGAAACTTCTGTTTGAGGAAACAGTCTAGATGGAGCACAAGAGTGTGTGTGTGTGTGTGTGTGTGTGTGTATACAATGCTGCTGCTAAGTCACTTCAATCATGTCCGACTCTGTGCGACCCCATAGACGGCAGCCCACCAGGCACCCCAGTCCCTGGGATTCTCCAGGCAAGAACACTGGAGTGGGTTGCCATTTCCTTCTCCAGTGCAGGAAAGTAAAAAGTGAAAGTGAAGTCATGTCCAACTCTTTGCGACCCCATGGACTGCAGCCTATCAGGCTCCTCCGTCCATGGGATTTTCCAGGCGAGAGTACTGGAGTGGGGTGCCATTGCCTTCTCCGCATACAATGCAAACTGACTCTTAAAAAAAAAAAAAAAACAGTACTAAGACATTGTCTTAGTCTTAAGCCATCCCAGAAATACGGTGGAGTAGAAGGACATGCGCTCCCTTCTCCTGCAAGAACTCCAAAACTACAATTCACAGCTGAACGACGGTCAACTGGAGTATGCTGGATCCCACCAAGATCCCAAGGGCAAAGGAGAAGCCCCAGCAAGATGGTAGGAGGGGAGAAATCGTGTTTAGAATCAAACCCTTACCTGCCAGAGAGCTCAAACAAACCCTGTGCACACCAGGACCCAGACGCCCCACAGAGACTGAGCCAAACTGTGTTTGAGTGTCTCCTGGGAAGGCACGGGTCAGCAGAGGCCTGCCACAGGGGCAGGGGCTCTGGGTGTAGCAGACCTGGGCATGGCATAAGCCATCTTGGAGAAAATAGCCATTAACCCCACCATAGAACCACCAGACAAAAAAGCAGAGATATTACTTTTCCAACAAAGGTCGATCTAGTCAAGGAGATGGTTTTTCCCATAGTCATGTAGGGATGTGAGAGTTGGACTGTAAAGAAAGCTGAGCTTTTGAATTGATGCTATTGAAATGTGGTGTTGGAGAAGACTCTTGAGAGTCCCTTGAACTGCAAGGAAATCAAACAGGTCCATCCCAAAGAAAATCAGTCCTGAATATTCCTTGGAAGGACTGATGTTGAAGCTGAAACTCCAATACTTTGGCCACCTGGTGCGAAGAATGGATTCATTTGAAAAGACCCTGATGCTGGGAAAGATTGAAGGTGAGAGGAAAAGGGGACGACAGAGGATGAGACGGTTGAATGGCATCACCGACTGGATGGACATGAGTTTATGCAAACTCCAGGAGTTGGTGATGGAGAAGGAAGCCTGGCCTGCTGCAGGCCATGGGGTCACAAAGAGTCGGACACAACTGAGCAACTGAACTGAACTGAAGACTTTGTCTCTTTTCCACTAATATCCCCTCCCTTGTTCAAATAATGGGGAATCCAAGAGCAGGCAAAGGAGTGAAGTTTGGTTAAGAAAAATCAAACTCACCTTCCTCACTGTGGGTCCTTGGGTCATGTGGGTCAGAAATAGGTTGAATGGACGGGTGGTCGGAGAGCAGCAGGGCAGGAGGAGAGCCTCGGAAGGCTGACACAAGGCTGAGCTTCAAGGCCCTGCACCCTTACAGGCTGGACGATGCCTCTGGTCTGGGTGGCTGTACAGACATGACGGCTCTCCAGCCAGGCAGGACTTGCAGCCTGCTCACCCCAAGTTCTGCGCCTGCTCGAGTGGTGGGGGCGGAGCTGGAGCTCGCCCTCCTCGGCTGCTGATTGGCTGCCTCCACTTCGCTTTCACCTTCCGGGAGGCTCAGTGCAGGTGTGAAGTGACTCTCTTGGAATAGCTGACGTTTTTCCGGTGAAGAGTAAGAGTCATATGGTGAAAGGCAAGACTCATAGATTTAATGCTTCCATATTTTTCTTCTGCTGAATGGAACTTCTTGAGCAATAAACCTATTTGTTATTGTTGTTCTTTAGTCCCTAAGTGCTGTCTCTTTTACTACCCCGTAGACTATATATAGCCCGTCAGGTTCTTCTGTCCATGGAATTCTCCAGGCAAGAATACTGGGATTGGGTTGCTGTTTCCTTCTCCAGGAGATAGTCACCACCCAAGGATCTAGTCCTGGTCTCCTCTGTGTCCCCTGCCTGCATTGCAGGTGGATTCTTTTACCCCTGAGCTACCCGTGAAGCCCGTAATGGAGCTGTAATGCAAATATATATTGAACTGAAAGTTAGATATATATTGAACTGAATATTTATATATACATAGATACAGTTCAATATATATATGTAGAACTGAAAGATAGATATTTTACTATGTGGTTAATATGAATTTTGCTGTGCTTGTTAAATATGGGTACTAAAAGTGATAAAATTTTTAAGTGGTTCTCAGTTGTGGTGTAGAAATGCCACAGTGCTGTTTGTAATTTTGTATCTGTTTTAAGTATTTCAAACAGATGTGTGTGGAAGCCTAAAGAAGTGTAGTATCCCAGATTTCTCCCATTAGTTGATGTTTGTAATTGTGAAAAGTGTGGAGTTTGATTCCTGGTGATCTGTGAGGCCTTCTTTCCTTAGGGTAAGTAATGAAAAAAAAAAAAAAAGGTGGGAGGGGGGATGTCTTTTTCATGTGATCATTAGAATATTTGAAAAAAATTAAATAAATGTAAAAGATACATATCTTATACATAAAATATATGCAGTTTAATTATATATTATAGTTGGTCTCTGAGCAGAAATTCTCTTGAATTCACTATTTTTAATGTATTTTGTAGCATTCTTTGAAACTGATATAAGAATATGGTTTACATTGGCATCTTGAACTGTTAAAGAGTCACGGGAAAATTATTTTAATTATTATTATATTTGTTGCCCTAGAATTCACTGGAAGATGCTATGATTACCTTCTAAGTTGTGTTCCCCTTAACCTTTATAGCCTCAACCAAAGTCAATTCTGCTTTCAGTTTTGTTCTTCAGTATGAATTGGAGTTTGATATGGTATGGATTACTGTGCTAAAAGCATTTTGAAATATTTCTCTTGTGATTTCCATATCTTTCTTCTGCTTCTTTTGCATTTGTGGAAAAACTGAGGAGAAATTCCTTGAATAAGGTACTATCAGAATGGATAAAGCTTAGAATTCTTTACTGGTGAATTACAGTGATTATCTCGAACTGATTTTGGTTCAGGAAGAATATTTTTTTTGAAAAAGACCACTTGACATGCTTAAGCCTTAAGTCAAGCAACTTGGTGGTTCTCAACCATTGGTTTTCAATTTTGAGTAACATAGGAATCAGCTGGGAACATAGGAATCACCTGAGCACCTTTAAAAAAAAAAAAGTGTGTCTGGGCTTCATCCAAAGATTCTGATTTACCTGGTGTGGAATATCTAGGGTACATCCTGGGTAGTGGGACTTTTTAAAGCTCTGGCTGTACCTTGGAATCATGTAGGGAACTTCTAGAAACACTGTTGCCAGGGCCCCTCTCTAGACCAGGTTAATCAGAATGTCCGAGGTGAATCCCATGCATATGCTATTCTTAGAAAGCTCTGTGTAGAGTCTAAAGCTTAAACAGGTTGAGAACTACTAGGTATGAATATCCTTATACAAATGTCAAATCATTATGTTGTACATCTGAAACTAATGTATGTCAATTAGAGTTCAACAAAGAAAGATAAAGAGAAAAAAATAGGTTGAATGTAGAGAGAAACATTTGATTTCAGTGGACAATTGAAGTTTTTATTTAGATTACTCATTTTGAGAAGCTGAATGTGAATCTTTTTTCAAAAAGGAATACATTATTATAGATTGAAAATGAAAGTCGCTCAGTTGTGTCCAGCTCTTTGCCACCCCATGGACTATACAGTCCATGGAATTCTGTAGGCCGGAATACTGGAATGGGTAGCCTTTCCCTTCTCTGGGGATCTTCCCAACCCAGGGATCGAACCCAGGTCTCTCGCATTGCAGGCAAGATTCTTTTCTAGTTAAGCCACAAGGGAAGCCCTTATAATTTAAATTTATATAAAATGTTTACTAAGCAAAATATGCTCTTTGTAGTCTTTTAATTTTATTCAGTTAACAAAATGGTTGTTTATGTGTCTGTGTGTGCTCAGGCACCTGTATATTCATGTTGAGGAATAGAAAGATTAGTAGATGACAAATAGGTAAAAGTATAAAGGCACTGGTACACAGATCTCCATATCTTTGAAAAATAATTTGAAAGCAGTATATCAGAACTTTAGCAGTTGTCATCTTGAAGATATGGGAATAAGAGATACCATTTTTTCATTTATCCTGTGCATTCTTATCTTTTCCTATACTTTGCATTAGGTCTGTGCATTAATTTTGTACAGAGTATAAAAATTTATCTAAAAATTCCAATAAGGGGACATTGTCCTGTTCTACTAAAATCCAGTCAGTTGAAAACTGTATAATGACAGAAACCGTTATTACCTTTTTCACCACTCTAGCCACAGAATTGTGTCTGGTACAGAATGTACTCTCAGTAAATGTATGATGAACCTGTTAATGAAGTAATTAGGTTCAAACAAACACCCACCATGGAAATTAAGGTGGAAGAAATGCTTTTGAGAAAGATTGTCAAAAGAGAATGCCAAATATAATCTGAACCCAAGCTTTACATCGAACATAGCCAGGGATATCTTTAATGGCTTCCTAATAATCAAACTATCCAAACAGAAGCACGGATGATTATTTAAGCAGTCATTATTCTCAATAAGAAAAATCGTTTCTGCATACATAGAATCAGCACCAGAAATATTTGCATTTCAATTAGTATACAATTCCAATTTTAGTCTGATATTGGTTGATGTGGCTTTTAAAGTTGTATTTCACCCAATTCCAGGAAAGAAGTTGTCTTAACCACATTCTACCTCCAAATACACTTTGGCTAATCAACTTACCACTCTTGGCTGATCAACATGCTTAATTACCAAGTTCCTTACTACCCCTCATGTTTCTATCCTTAGAGATTATATTGTTGACTTGCTTTAGTGCTGTTTTCAAGAAAAGACTTCCTCTTCCCAAGAAAAAAATAAGAACTGGTTGTAGTAGAAAGAGCTGTAGATAGAACCAGAACAGAAGGTTGCTCTTGATGTACCAAGAAATGAAACAGACACAAAGTAAGAGCTGAACTTTTGCTTCATGACGTCCCTTGCTCTTGGTTTCTTCTCTAAGGCTCCATTTCATTCTTTCACACACTCGTCCTCCGAAATCCCACATTAGTGATATTACCCAGATGTGCGAGTTTGCTTGCTAAGCTTTCAGTTTTCTCCACTTTATTGAGGCCTTTTCTCACTGAACCTCTTCCTACCTTTGGACTTTACAGTAAACTTCAGTGCCACCTCTCTGGCTGCAGTTTCCATAGATCTTGGCATTTCAACAGTAGTTTGAAAATTTAGGTCTTCTGCAGTTGACAAGCACTCCGCATACTAACTTGTCTCTCACTGCGTTGCTTGACCCACTGTCCACTGGCAGAGCTTTTTGAGTCACAAAAGAGAAAAATCAGGTTTTGTAAATAGAATCAATATGAAGTTGAATCTGTCAGCAATAACTAGTGAAAATATAATTGGTACACTTGTTTCATTTGTTTTCTCCAACCGTAAAGGGAGAAACGTTTTGCCTTCCTCTGATATCAAATAGGAAGGACTTCACTGGTGACTCAGATAATAAAGAATCTGGCTGCATTGAGGGAGACCAGGGTTCAATCCCTGGGTTGAGATGATACCCTGGAGAAGGGAATGGCTACTCACTCCAGTATTCCTGTCTGGAGAACCCCATGAACAGAGGAGCCTGGTGGGCTACAGTCAATGGAGTTGCAAAGAGTCGAACACAACTGAGTGACTAACGCTTTCACATTTGCTGCTGCTAAATCACTTCAGTCGTGTCTGACTCTGTGCGACCCCATAGATGGCAGCCCACCAGGCTCCACTGTCCCTGGGATTCTCCAGGCAAAAACACTGGAGTGGGTTGCCATTCACGTTTACTTAACATCAAATACCCTAGAATATTTTCCCTTATTTTAGAGTTCTTCACCTCTCATTCACCGTAAATTAGAGAGGTCTCAACAGTATCACACTGGGTATTATCAATTCCCAATTTAATTTTGCATTATTTCTCAAGTGAAAAACTTGACTTTCTAGGATACTGATGATGTCAAAAAAAATTGCCATCATTCCTATTCATCTGACAAATATGTGCTGCTGCTGCTGCTAAGTCGCTTCAGTCATGTCTGACTCTGTGCAACCCCATAGACGGCAGCCCACCAGGCTCCCCTATCCCTGGGATTCTCCAGGCAAGAACACTGGAGTGGGTTCCCATTTCCTTCTCCAATGCATAAAAGTGAAAGTGAAGTGCTTCTACGAAGTAGCAAAAGCATGATAGGCATTCCAGTGGCTACAAAGAAGATACAGGATTCCTTGAGAAGGACTTGATGAAGTCACCCCTTCCTAACCCATGAAAACACATGGAACAGGTAATAGGTGAAGGAGGATTTTTAGAGCTAGCAGAACATGAAGCACTCTAGAAACAACTCCGCTACCAATTTTCACTTAATTTTTTCTTCTCTAATTTTCAAGCTCTTTAAGATTATCTCAAAAGAAATAGAAATGCACTCTCTATGCCCAAATCTTCACTATCTAAAAATTGTATTTACTCCCAAACAAATGGCATTGTTAGAACATATATACCTACTGTATGTGAAACCACTGTCCACATATACATTTATTATAACAATACACATGAATGGTAACAATAACTAAAATTTTATACCATTTTTATTCCTGCAGAACTATTTTGTATGTATACTTAATTCCTAATGATCAATCGGGGTTTCCTTAAAATGGCTACCTGGAAAGTTATAGGACTTGCAAATGGAGCATTTCATAGAGGAGTAACTCCAAACTAGAAAGAAGAAACTTGGGCCTTTGTAATTGTTTTAAAATCCCTTCAGTTTAGTTCAGTTCAGTCGCTCACTTATGTCCGACTTCGCGACCCCATGAATCGCAGCACACCAGGCCTCCCTGTCCATCACCAACTCCCGGAGTTCACGCAAACTCATGTCCATTGAGTTGGTGATGCCATCTAGCCATCTCATCCTCTGTCGTGCCCTTCTCCTCCTGCCCCCAATCCCTCCCAGCATCAGAGTCTTTTCCAATGAGTCAACTCTTCGCATGAGGTGGCCAAAGTACTGGAGTTTCAGCTTTAGCATCAGTCCTTCCAATGAACACCCAGGACTGATCTCCTTTAGAATGGACTGGTTGGATCTCCTTACAGTCCAAGGGACTCTCAAGAGTCTTCTCCAACACCACAGTTCAAAAGCATCAATTCTTTGGCACTCAGCTTTCTTCACAGTCCAACTCTCACATCCATACATGACCACTGGAAAACCCATAGCCTTGATTAGATGGACCTTTGTAGGCAAAGTAATATCTCTGTTTTTCAATATGCTATCTAGGTTGGTCATAAATTTCCTTCTAAGGAGTAAGCATCTTTTAATTTCCTGACTGCAATCAACACCTGCAGTGATTTTGGAACCCCCAAAAATAAAGTCTGACACTGTTTCCACTGTTTCCCCATCTATTTCCCATGAAGTGATGAAACCAGATGCCATGATCTTAGTTTTCTGAATATTGAGCTTTAGGTCAACTTTTTCACTCTCCTCTTTCACTTTGATCAAGAGGCTTTTAGTTCCTCTTCAGTTTCTTCCATAAGGGTGTATTTTTTAAAAACACATTCATATAATACAAAAATATGTAGGTTACAAAGTAAATATCCCCTTTCACTTTCCCTGAGGCCCTTTTCTCACTGCCTCTCATAGATTGTATGTCCTTCCCAAAGGACATCAATAAATTTATTTCTTCATAAAAGAAGAAATGTTTTGCCTTCCTCTAAGATCAAATAACCAAAAACATTTTTCCTTTTTTAAAGTTCTTCACTTCTCTTTCACCATGAATTAGAAAGATCTCAACAGTGTCACACTGAATTTTAGTAATTCTCAATTTAAGTTTGCGTTGTTTCTCAGGTGAAAACTTTGACTTTCTGGGATATTAACCATTCCACTATTAATTTGCATTTAGGAAAATCTCAATTATTCTTAATTACAAACTTTGCTTAGGTGATTATCTAAGTAGATAAGTCTGTCCCTATATGTATAAAGGTTAAAATTTGGCTTGTGTTAAATTTATTTTTTAATTTTGATAAAAATGTTCAAAGGACCTTCAAAGAGGCTTAACCAATTTATTTCCCCACAAAAAGTGTTTTCAGAGTCACCATTTCCTGACTAATTCACCAAGCCTTTTTTACTCTTCTTTCATTTTCAGGCAATATATGTATATCACAATAGTTCTAATTTCATTTCCTTGAATTTTATAGCAGACTTAGTGTTATTTCAAAAGTTCACTCACTTATTTGTATTTCATATGCTTTGCCCATCTCTTTATTGGGGAATTTAAATTTTTATTGGCTTTTTACATTTTTTAATATATACATATATACAGGTTTTTGCTAAAGCAATATTTTTTTATTATATGCACTTACATACATTTTTTATTCTAATCTGCTTCTTGCCTTTTAAATTTGTTTACCTTTTAACATACTCAGGGTTTTTTTGTGTTTTTTTTTTTTTGTCGGTTTCTTTAAGCTTATAAAAATCAAATCTCTGTTATTTTTCCTCTTTAGATTCTAGATTTTCTTCCTTATTTAGGAAGGCATTCCCTAAACTCACCTTTATTATATGTATTAAATTCTTATGTTTATATGTATTATTTGGAGATTCTGTTAGAGTCCTCTTGGTCTATTAATTTCTTTTGCATCGAGTATTATATTTATATTTGTTATATATATGATATTATATAGAGATAAATATTTGTGTATTATTTATATAATCATGTATTATATAAGTACTATGAAATAATATATCCATTGTATACTATAAATAATATGATAAAAGATAAATGTATATGATTTCTACGTAATATAAAATTTTTAATTAATTGAATTCAATAGGATTTCTCATCTAATGTGGCGTGCTACCAGTTTTAGTGAACATTTTACCTCATGCTTGGCTCTGATGTATTTTACCATTAAGTAAAGCCTATGCTTTACGTCTTCTAGAAATACACTATTTATTTAAAAGATTTTGTTTCTATATTGCTAAGAGATTTTACCAGTAGGGACAATTTTTCAGTATCTTCTAACTGATTTCCTTCATACACACACTTTTAATTTGCTGATAGGATGATTCACACTGGTCACTTTCCTAATGTTGAAAAATAGTGGCAAACCTGGAAATAAACCGCCTTGGTTATGATGTATGGTGACTGCTTCAGGTCGTTTTTATTTTACTTACTTCTTTTGCTTCTGTTTCCATAAGTGAATCATTTGGAGGTTATCTTTTTCTGGAATCAAGAGGAATTTTGCCATCCTGTCTACCTTCTAATAAGTTGAAAACCCTACCAATTCTAAGCCCTGATATAGACATTATAGAATAACAGAACTCAAAACATACTGAAAGTTATAAAGTTCAGTTCAGTTGCTCAGTCATATCTGACTCTGCAACCCCATGAATTGCAGCACGCCACGTAAAACAGATATCATATATTTAGGTTACGCTATTTACTATCCAATCCTACCTCTAAGGATTGACAAAAGCCGTTAATTAGTGTGACTAGATATTATGTCATGGATCCCAGATATTTATAAACAAAGCCCTGACTACATCATTTCTGTTATAAAATGGGTACTCACTAGATTAGTTCGGATAGTGTTCAGATATGAATAACAGAAACCTAAACTAATAATGGTTTAAATAAACTAGAAGTTAATTTGTCTCTTAGGGAAAAAGAGGTAAACAGTTCCGAGAGATGGTGAGGCAGCCTTATTCCACAAAGTCCAGAGGGACCCAGATTCCTTCTAACTTTCTACTCTGTCATCCTCTGGGCATGGTCTTCACTCATGGACTGAGATGGAATTACAGCCATCATACAAAGTACAGGCAGCAAGTTAGGGAAAAGAGATAAGAAGGCTCATTGGGTGCATGCCAAATGTCTCATATGGAAGGGTCCCGGAAGCCATCACAGGTATTTCCTCTTATGCCCCTTCGACCAGGACATAGTTATATGTCATGCTTCCCACAAAGGAAGCTGGTCAGTATATTCTATTATTCTAGGAAAATGTAAGTGAAGGTGTTAGTTGCTCAGTCATGTCTGACTCTCTGTGACCCCACCGGGCTACTCTGTCCATGGAATTATCCAGGCAGGAATCCTGGAGTGGATAGCCATTCCCTTGTCCAGGGAATCTTCCCCACCCAGGATCAAAGCCCAGTCTCCCGTATTACTGGCGGATTCTTTACCATCTGAGCCACCAGGGAAGCCCTAGAAAGTCATGTATCTAGCTGAAACAATCTTATTATAATGGGAGAAAGGTAGAAGTAGATATTGTAAGAAAATTAACCATCTCTCTCATTGCTATATCACACACACTTGGAAGAAGTCTGCCTGTGTATTTCCTAGCCTCCTCTCTCTTCATGAATTCAAGGCCCTGGGGACAAATGTTCCTGCTCAGAGTGTAGAGATAGATCAGTACAAATTAATCAGTATTGATGGAGAAAAGAACTTAAAGAGCATGACTTACTGCCAGTGGATAAGCGGTGCCATACTGATGGATAAAAAACAGAATATTCCTTGAATGAAGAAAGTGTACCCTAGTCTTTCAATCAGCCAATATATTCTGGGGACCAGTAACGTAACCCCATTATTTGGGAACCATGCAGATCACAACAAAGTTGTCTTAAGGCATTTATAATGCAGTTGAAATGATGACACCTACAAATGAAATGTTATACAACCCAATCATTATTAGTAACAAAGTAAAAGTCTCCATATGATTCCACATATGGAGTCTCAAAGTCTCCATATGACTGAATGATAGCCATACTTGATATGGACAAAAATGGAGATTTCTGCTTCGTATGCTATGGTGCCTAGGAATTTGGAAGGATTGATTATTAATGTCTTCCTGAAAACAACTAAAAATACTCATTTAAATATGAAAATGTCATAATAAAATATTTATAATAAAAATAGTAAATTATTGCTAATAAAAAGCTAAGTGGAAAAGAAAATCCTAAGATTAGCAGACAACTAAGTTACTTTTACCATTGGGCATTTTCTAAACCTAGAAACTTGAATTGCAATGTTACAGCCTTATAGCATTGTAGGGATTGAAAACAAAGGTTAGCCCAAGTTAGAGAGTCTATAGGAGAGTCTTGCCAACCAATAATCTGGGACTCCAGTTGGCCAAATACTCAGTGAGAATGAATAAAAAATAAGCTCATTGATCCCTCCCCACCTTCAGGGAGCTACAGGAAAATTTGCTTTGATATTGAGGAAAGAAAAAGGATACATTTTCCCTGAGATGTCATAATTTTAAATGAGCTTTTATATAGATTTGTAGCTCAAATCCATATCGTTTGTGTGTTCAGAGACTTCAGACTATAAATTCATTTTAAAGTTGTGCTAGACATAATTCTCTCAGGTATAGGACAGAAACAAGCAAAACTACTCCCTAGAAATTTAGAGGAACTCGTCATCATCCAGGGACTCAAAAATTCCTGTAAATAATTCCCAGAGAAAACAAGCAACTCAGCAGTAAAACTTATGTGTACACCTCAAATCAAGGCATTATGAAAACAACTAAAAAGCTAAAACAAAATGAGTTTTCAAATATTTGTATGCTGCCTCTAAGTCGCTTCAGTCGCGTCCGACTCTGTGCGACCCCAGAGACTGCAGCCCATCAGGCTCCCCCGTTCCTGGGATTCTCCAGGCAAGAACACTAGAGTAGGTTGCCTGGTTGCCATTTCCTTCTCCAGTGCATGAAAGTGAAAAGTGAAAGTGAAGTCGCTCAGTTGTGCCCAACTCTTAGCGATCCCATGGACTGCAGGCCACCAGGCTCCTCCGTCTATGGGATTTTCCAGGCAAGAGTAATGGAGTGGGGTGCCATTGCCTTAGCACTAAATTATGAAATGCCTATTAAAGAGAAGAATTAACCTGTCAGTTCAGTTCAGTTCAGTTCAGTCGCTCAGTCGTGTCCGACTCCTTGTGACCCCATGAATCGCAGCATGCCAGGCCTCCCTGTCCATCACCAACTCCCAGAATTCACTCAGACTCATGTCCATCGAGTCAGTGATGCCATCCAGCCATCTCATCCTCGGTTGTCCCCTTCTCCTGCCCCCAATCTCTCCCAGCATCAAAGTCTTTTCCAATGAGTCAACTCTCCTCATGAGGTGGCCAAAGTACTGGAGTTTCAGCTTTAGCATCATTCCTTCCAAAGAAATCCTAGGGCTAATCTCCTTCAGAATGGACTGGTTGGATCTCCTTGCAGTCCAAGGGACTCTCAAGAGTCTTCTCCAACACCATAGTTCAAAAGCATCAATTCTTCGGTGCTCAGCCTTCTTCACAGTCCAACTCTCACATCCATACATGACTACTGGAAAAACCATAACCTTGACTAGATGGACCTTAGTCGGCAAAGTAATGTCTCTGCTTTTCAATATGCTGTCTAGGTTGGTCATAACTTTTCTTCCAAGGAGTAAGCGTCTTTTAATTTCGTGGCTGCAATCACCGTCTGCAGTGATTTTGGAGCCCAGAAAAATAAAGTCCGACACTGTTTCCACTGTTTCCCCATCTGTTTCCCATGGAGTGATGGGACTGGATGCCATGATCTTCATTTTCTGAATGTTGAGCTTTAAGCCAACTTTTTCACTCTCCTCTTTTACTTTCATCAAGAGGCTTTTTAGTTCCTCTTCACTTTCTGCCATAAGGGTTGTGTCATCTGCATATCTGAAGTTATTGATATTTCTCCCGGCAATCTTGATTCCAGCTTGTGTTTCTTCCAGTCCAGCATTTCTCATAATGTACTCTTCATAGAAGTTAAATAAGCAGGGTGACAATATACAGCCTTGACGTACTCCTTTTCCTATTTGGAACCAGTCTGTTGTTCCATGTCCAGTTCTAACTGTTGCTTCCTGACCTGCATACAGATTTCTCAAGAGGCAGGTTAGGTAAACACTATTAAAAATGACCCACAAACCTAAAAACAGAGACACTTTAGAAATAACAAATACATGTACTTAAATTTAAGAACTCAACTGATGTTTGTGAGCAAATTTTAACACAGCTGAAGAAAAAATTAAGAACTGTAAAATAGAAGAAAACGATCTACAATGTAATATGAAGAAAGTAGTAAAAAAATGAGTCAAGAGTGATTGCGCACAGAGTTAGCATGTTATGAAATTTCCTGTCAAAGCTTCAGATAGAAGGAAGGACAGAATGATGCAGATACAATATTTAGGAAGACAATGCCTGAAAATATTCCAGGAATGGTGAGACATCAATCCGCAGATTTAAGGAACCTAATTGGTCCCCATCAAAGAAATCTCACTTTACATTAATAGTAAACCAGCACAACACCAAAGACAGATGGTGTTAAATGAAACCAGGGCTTGGTGGAGAAGGAGGGGAGAGGATTCCTTCAATAAAGCAACAGGCTGACATTTTGTTTCTCAACAGCTTCAGTGAAACCAAAGCCAATGGAAAGATACATTCAGTGCGCTGAAAACAAGTGACTGTCTATCTAGAATTCTATATGCAGAGAAAACATCACTTTTAAAAAGGGAAAAACAATGGAATTTCCTTATAAACAAAAATTCAGATAGTCACTAGCAGACCTTATATAGTAAAATTCTGGAGGATATTCCTCAGGTGTAAGGCAAGTGATCCCAATGAAAAGTCTGAGATTTAAGAAAGAATAAATAGCAAAGAAATGAGTAAGTCTTTGAGTAAACCTGAGTTTTGACAAAGTAAAATCAATAATGGTAGTAATATATCATGAAGTATAAAAAAATATATAATTCTTAGCAAAATTGTAGAAATCAGAAGGCGAGTAAATGGAATTAGAGGTTTTTTGAGATTTATATTGTCTAAGAGAGAGGTAAAATTTTTCCATTAGACTTTGATGTGTTAATAAGTCACATTATAATTTCTGGGGAAACCACTAAAAGAAAGGAAACAGAGTATACAACTTCCAAAGTAGGAGAGGGGAATAACAAAAAAATCAGTTCTAAAAACACAGGACAATTTGAAATATTTGAAACAATTTTACCTCAATACATTACATGTTGTAGTTAAAGCACACAAAAAAATTTTAGAGTACCTTTTAAAAATTCCAACTTTATTAATTATAACAGAAGAAAGAGGAATTTTGAAAATGAAAGCCTGAAGAAAGACATATCATGAAACATTAATGAAAACAAAGTTGCTATATTGCCTCTGCCTCATTTTCTCTCCTTTCTGTCTAAGAATGCTGATTAAAAAATAAATATAGAACCAAACACACAAGTGGAAACTTACAGAATGGTTGAACAAAATGAACAAAAAATGGGAGATCCCCCCTTTTATCTATATGTATCTCTGTATTTCAAATTTTAAACTAAACATTTTATTTTTATAATTTGATTTTTGCTTAATTAAAAAAGCTGTCACCTGCTACTTGAGTACTTATTTGTTCATGCAAACATTAAGCTCCTCCCTATCTTGGCATACATAAGAGATGTTCTTATTCACACTTTTCAGGTTCAACAGCAGGCTCTCAGACCTCCCCACTATGCTAAATATAAGGGACACCCAGCCTCACAGTGACAGCGGAGGCAAAGCCTTGAGGGGCATGAGAACCCAGGAGCAAATCAAAGGTCTATGAAATTTGGACTGGACTTAAGTGGTCACTGTGAAAAGAACTAAAACCAGGTAAATCTCATGAATACAGGTCACCAACCCTGAAAATCTCTGGAAGTCAGAAAAGGTACTCAAGGAAAGGAATTTCCTGGTTTAAGGAAATGTATA
The DNA here is from genome assembly GCF_016772045.2 of Ovis aries. Taxonomy (NCBI): domain Eukaryota; kingdom Metazoa; phylum Chordata; class Mammalia; order Artiodactyla; family Bovidae; genus Ovis; species Ovis aries. Next base: position 9,434,464 of record NC_056070.1, read on the forward strand.
TTATGATTTATCAAGATGTGGCTAAATATGTTAATGAAATAACATCTGTGTTCAGCAGCTGCCTTTACCAACTTCCCTACAGTGTATTTGGAGAAATCCCAAATTATAAAACTTCAAACTATGGGATGAAAATGTTGTTCAGCTGGCTTGGGCAATTACGGTGAAACATACTTGATTTCATTTTGCAATTGGGGTAAAACATTTGCAATAGCAAATTAATGCATCTTAAAGTTTTTGTTTTTATAACCTTCCCTTTTGTTTTTATAATATTCCCTTTATATACTTTCACCTCCGATCTGGTGCAAGGAGGCTGAACTTGAATAGCAATAGTACTGATTAGAACTGGGCAGACAAGAGTAAGAAACTGTAACCCCTATAGGAAAGCAAGAAATTATATAAGACATTTAGGATAATATATAGTTTCAAGCGCTTACAACATATGGCAAAGCAGGACTAGGAAGAAATAAAACTGCAAGCATAGGAAAAATAGCTAGTGCAGTAGTTTTTAAAGCGAACTTTACTAAACCATTAGGTTTTTGTCCTGAGAACCACTTTAGAAAGGGAGACTAGTCCCCATCCCAATTTCAACCAAACAAATGGTCCATCTATGTGGGATTTCATTTAAAGAAAGTTTGTACTGCTTTCTAAGTGATCCTTAAAAAATTTTAAACTACTTGGAAAAAGTAAATATTTCATCACTAAGTCTTGCCTGACTCTCCTGCAACCCTATGAACTGTAGCCCCCTGCCAGGCTCCCCTGTCCATGGGATTTACCGTAAACAAGACAAAACCAGACTTCTCCAGGCAAGACTGGAGTGGGTTGCTGTTTTCTTCTCCAGGGGATCTTCCCTGACCCAGGGATTTAACCAGCAACTCTTATGTCTCCTGCACTGGCAGCCATGTTCACTGCTGAGCCACTAGGGAAGCCCCAAAGGTAAGTAGAGCCAGATCATTTTTAATTGCCCCGCTGACTGAGGAACCTAAATAAAATCGCATTGAACTCTCAGCATCACCATTTTTTACACCATAGAAAATGTAATTCCCATGACCATGATCTCAGAAAAATGTTGATTCTCTTACTATACACTAGAGTCTTTCAAGTACTTTATATACATAACTGCAGCTAATCTCACAATAGCTTTGGATATCAAGACCACTTTTACACTCACTTTATAGAAAATGCAACAGGCTTAGAGTATTTTCAAAATTACCTAATGTAAAGAAATAATAACTGTCAGAGTTCAGTTTTTCTCTCTTCAAATCTCCTGTTCTTAGCAAAGTCACATCACTTGAAAGCAATTAATAGTTGGTTTATCACATTTAAAGTGTCTGGGCTACATAGGAATTCTATTATCCATCCTGTCATTTATACCAGATTATGAACTTAAATCTCACTGAGAGAACAGTAACATTATGGGATCAATAGAAATAGGAGCAAAAAATAAAAATGCAAAATTATAGCCTGCTTATTAGTATTACTAGTTTGTTTGTTGTTGTTGTTTTTTTTAAATATTACCAAGTCCTTAGATATGTCCCAGATAGTAACTGGTTTTCCTTCAAATTAAGAGTATTTGTTTTCTTTTTATAATTTCCAAACACTCAAAAAACAATCTGGGTAGGAAATGGCCCCAAAATATGGAAGACAGAAAACACAAGAGAACACCAAATGAAAACCCAGCAGACAACTTGAACACTGAGTTAATTGTCTTCAGAGGGAAAAGGGAGGGTCTTCCAAAATGCTAATATGGGTACAGCTTTCTGACTCATGCCTTTATCCCCCACAGAACCTGGCATATTGCTTTGCATAATCAATATTTAAATGAATGGATGGATACATATGAAGCTCAGAGCTCCAAAATGCTATATTTCAATTCTCCCCCTCAAATCTAACACCATACACTCACAATATTTCTTAAAGTCTGATGACACTGAAATCAGAAACAGGATTTGAAGCCTGTTTAATATTTTGAGGTTTAACATAACAGATGCCCCATCTTTATATGAACATGTTTGTTTGAGAATCACATTTTCTGCTTAGAATGCTGCTCTGGTTGTCTATATTTTTGTTACATAGCAAACTACCTAGCACGTGGTGGCTTAAAACAACAATTTACTCTTTTCTCTTATGGTTCTGTAGGTTGACTGGTTCTAACTTGCGTTTTCTTGTGTGGCTATAGTCCAGTGGCTACTGGGACTAGAGTCATGTGAATCCTTGCTGGGCTAGACATCCAAGATGGCTTCTTCTCACTGCTGGTCGCTAATATTGGCTAGCAACTGGGGCTAAGCTCAGCTGTCAGCGGGAGCTCCTGCAAGTCTTCTCTATGTGTCTTGGACTTCTTACAGCAAGGCTGATTGATTCTGAGAGGAAATATCCCAAAAGATCAACAAAGAGGATGTGAAACTTCTGATAGCATGGGCTCAGAGGCTATAGAGCATCACTCCTGACCCATTTTGTTGGTTACACTAGTCACTAAGGCCAGCCCAGACACAAGGTTATGGAAATTAGACTCCATCTGGTTCCATCACTTCATGGGAAATAGATGGGGGAAACAGTGGAAACAGTGTCAGACTTTCTTTTGGGGGGCTCCAAATTCACTGCAGATGGTGACTGCAGCCATGAAATTAAAAGACACTTACTCCTTGGAAGAAAAGCTATGAGCAACCTAGATAGCATATTCAAAAGCAGAGACATTACTTTGCCAACAAAAGTCTGTCTAGTCAAGGCTATGGGTCATGTATGGATGTGAAAGTTGAACTGTGAAGAAAGCTGAGCACCAAAGAATTGATGCTTTTGAACTATGTTGTTGGAGAAGACTCTTGAGAGTCCCTTGGACTGCAAGGAGATCCAACCAGTCCATTCTGAAGATCAGCCCTGGGTGTTCTTTTGGAAGGACTGATGCTAAAGCTGAAATTCCAATACTTTGGCCACCTCATGCAAAGAGTTGACTCTTTGGAAGAGACTCTGAGGCTGGGAAAGATTGAGGGCAGGAGGAGAAGGGGACGACAGAGGATGAGATGGCTGGATGGCATCACTGACTCGATGGACATGAGTTTGAGTGAACTCCGGGAGCTGGTGATGGACAGGGAGGCCTGGCGTGCTGCAATTCATGGGGTCGCAAACAGTCAGACACGACTGAGCAACTGAACTGAACTGAACTTAACATGAGGGGCAACATACATATTCAGAGAAGGAAGAAATTGGTAGTGGCCATCGCTGGATACTATCTACCACAAATGCCTAAAACTTAAAGAATCTTTTAAAGATTAGTTGTGAACTGCTACATCTGAGCATTGTGTTGTTAAACTCATCAGGATGTCCTTCTGGCATAATTGTAAGTTGACATGTGAAAAAAAGAGTTGGCGTGTATACAAGCTTTTCCAAAAAAAAGCACACAAAATTTAAAAACAACCTCATTCATTGAAATAATTTGTCATACTATAGAATAGTTTCTATGGTTAATAAAATTTCAAATGAATATACGTCATCTAAGGAAACATGAAACAATATCATTATTGTTTATCTCCTAGTACTAAATTATTTCACCTAGTACTAAATCTTACTTCTGATTGGCAACTTTATTCATTTTGAAAAGTAAAATATAGTCTTACCTTGTCTCCTGGATCTTAGTGGAAAAAAAGTAGAGTAGCTTATTTTACCTTGCTAACGCATTCAACAATTAGCAATAAGAAGAAAAGAGATACATTTTATTTTGCCCATAATTTGTCAGAATCTATTTGTTTTGCATATTCATTCAATCTTCATAAAACCCCAAAAAGGTAGGTTTGATTGACTCCATTTTCTAAATAAAGAAACCAAAGTTCTGTGAGGTTTAGAAACTTACCCATTTAATGGGAAGAATAGTGTTAGGGTCCTGAATTTTTTTTCTCACACTGTCTCTTCTCATGAGGAAAAGTGAGTATACCTGTGTGTCTATGTCTAAGTGTGGAGAGAGAGCGAGCATATACATATAGACCTTCACAAAAATGGAGGGAGGCAGTTTGGCAACAATATATTCCAATATAAAGGAAGGGAAAATTGGAAAGGAAAATGTATTTAGATTCTACTGGTTCATCTGATATATGAAAAGTGAAAAAGATCTACCTATATTCATATAGAAATCCTAGAAGGATTGCTTCATCTTCAGTGATTTGGGGAAAGAAGTAATTCAAATCAGTAAGAAATGAAATGAGACAAATTTCTTTATAGGCATACATTTGATGATGTGGTCACTCTATACTTCTGTCAAATATACTGCTGCTACTAAGTCACTTCAGTCGTGTCTGACTCTGTGCGACCCCATAGATGTCAGTCCACCAGGCTCCCCTGTCCCTGGGATTCTCCAGGCAAGAACACTGGAGTGGGTTGCCATTTCCTTCTCCAATACATGAAAGTGAAAAGTGGAAGTGAAGTTGCTAAGTCATGTCCTACTCTTCGTGACCCCATGGACTGCAGCCTACCAGGCTCCTCCATCCATGGGATTTTCCAGGCAAGAGTACTGGAGTGGGTTGCCATTCCCTTCTCCTCAAATATACTAAAAACATATTATAGGTAATATTACTTTATATTATTTGCCTTTGTGACTAAGTCTTGATCTAACCTGGTAAAATAAATAACTCAGCGGATGAATCTGAAGTACGATTTGCACAATTTTTTCAGTTGAACAAAATTTAGAGCAATACTCTCACCTTTCTGGAAAAGAGAATAATTAAATAAATTTAGAGCTTCCAACAAAAGCCTAAAACCAAAGAAGACCGAGGCATGGAATCTGAGTCTGAAAGATAGGGTATTGTGTGATTTAAATATTAGCACAGATGCACTTTTAAATGCGAAACATTAAAACTTAAGTTGTTTATCTCTCAGATTTAATTTGTTATTAGTATCATGCAAGGCAAATAGACCTTTGCTTAGTCTGGTAAAGTAGTGCTGAATCACCTGTAGCCACTGCCTGTTAAAATAGGGAATAGAGAAGAAATGTAGCAACAATCATTTGTGTATGTCTAAAGAACAAAGAAAATTTTAAATGTTTATGAAACAGATTTTTTAAATTTCTTGTGATTATAACCTAAAATATGCAGGTCTTTTGGGTCTTTGCTATGATGGACCAGTATCCTCTAGAACAGTCAGTTTTGACTGACAAGACAACCAAGGTCAAATAGTCCTATTTTGCGTGGCACAATCTGTCTCAATAGCAATGTTGGATTTAGCAAATATTCTTCTTTGTAAAAGTATGATTTTTCCCATATCTAGTCCATAGTCACATCTGCAATGCCTGACATAAAAGAAGGACTTGGCAGATACATTAGTAGTAAATTGAATGTATCTTTTTCTGAATTATAGAGAGGGCAACATTAGACCACATCCAAGACTTTCTACTAATATCTGAATGCTTTTTGAATTACATGTACATATAATGCTTAGTGGTATCAGTACAGGTAATTTATACAAATATATTGGCTATTTTGACTCACTGGATCAATCAAATCCTTCAAAACCAACTGGCTCACTTATGAACAATGCAGTCCTACAGATGATTTTAATGTTGCTGTTTCCCTTAACAACTTGCATTGATATGTCATCTTATTACAACTGTTCATAAGGTTTTTCCTGGAAAGCCAGCTTATAGACAAAAAAATCAGAGTGTGCAGAAGAATACAGCCTCCTCTTTCCTATATTTAAGACTCGTACAGCTCTGTCTGATTGTCATGTTTTATGAGCAGCCAGTGGTTTGACAAACAAGTCTTGTCTTTCACATATATCTCTTATCTCGGTCCGTGTTTGAGGCTCAGGTCTGCTGCAAAAGCTGATGTCTAATGCACAGAGCCACAGTCTCTAAAATTGGAGTCATTTAGTTTGCCCACGCCCTCTGTGAGATAAGAAATTGGTGGTGTTAAATTCGTAAAGAACCATTAAGGTAGTAGTCCCCAAACACTATGTTTCTTAGCAACCTCTACTCAAGTAGGGTGGCATTTGCTGTACGTGCTCTTGTCTAATCAAATATCCTGCCCCTAATAGTAATCAACAAAGAGGTATTTCAGAGGAAGAGACCTTTCTCTTTTGGTAAAAAACGTCTTTAAAAAATAATATAGCATAAGAAAAAGCACTACATGGGAAAGACTCTCAATTTTAATTCCCATGGGCAATAAACCCATATTCAGAAACACTGAATAATCTTTCTCTTCCCTCTCCACTGGCCAAGCTACAAGGACCTGGTGGTGGGCATAAAATTTTCCAGCACTTTTGAAGACCCAGACACAATAATGACCTCTATAAATCTCACTCAGGCCACACAGCTTGCTCTCCAAGAACATTGCTTTCTCTTTTTTTAATCCACTTTTGCTTTCTAAAAGATATTCTGGGCTACAAGATGTGGCTTCTCAGGCTAGCAGGGTGCCCTTTCCAGTCTTCAGCTTCGCTCCTGCCTTGGTCACCTGTGAACCCAAACACTCACAACCTTTTCTTAAAGGGTAGCAGTCGATCCCATCTGCCCTCCTTCAGCTTCCGTAAGTGAAAATTCCATCATCTCGGAAGAAGTTGCAGACACTCTTTGGCTTTGGCCTTGTGACTCCATGAAAAAGTTCTAGCGCGTTGAAAACTGAAGGTATCTAAAGTTGAAAAGTAACATATTATTGATAGAACTGCCTCTTTGCAAAGCTCAATTATTGCAGGAGCATTTGAGATTTCTACTCAGGGTGCTTTCCTTTTACCATCTGGTAATATCCTCGCAGCATTATAGTAAAAGCTTCACAATGACAGTCTTACCCTTCCTCACACAATATTCTATACAAAGAATCTACTCAGTAAGTTTTTTTTTTTTTTTAAGTTGAGTTCTATTGTGTTTATTAATGTCCTACAGGGAGCCCAAACAACAAGGCACTATCTAATGGTAAAACTAAGCAGTGCTTACCACATTTTGTTTTCAATAATCAGGATAATCTCCTGAAAGTCTTTCACTAAACATTCCCACATATAAATTTTAAAAAACTCTGGTAAAACTAACAGAAAAAGTACATCAATATATTTATGCATTTATTCTTCTTTCAGTTCAGTCACTCAGTCACGTCTGCCTCTATGTGGAGTGGGCTGCAACCCCATGGGCTGCAGTACGCCAGGCTTCTCTGCCCATCACCAACTTCTACAGCTTGCTCAAACTCATGTCTATAGAGTCAGTGATGCCATCCAACCATCTCATCCTTCCTATTCTTCCTTAACATGAGACATTTGAAAAGAGAAAACTTAGTGACACCAAATGGGGTTCAGATCCTACCATTTAACTGACAAAGAATATTAATATTTCCTAATGTTTATTGAAATAATAATAACTTGCATCAGGATTATAGGATTAAATGAGAAAATGGGTTAAAAATCCCTCATAAAATGCCTAGCACATAGTAGATTTCAATAAGTGTTTATTGGCCTATACTCAACCAAATATGAAGAAGGAAGAAATATTAGACAGAGATTTCTCATTCCATTCAAGTGGCAAGGCCTTAGAGAGCTTGCCAAAAGATTTGCACCACGTGGAATTGCCAAAAGCATTTCCACCATCCATTAAGGTACAGGTGGGCATAAACTGTATTCATCCTGAGGAAATAGCTTTAGATTTACGTTACTCTGAGGAAACATATTAAAGTTTCATATTTCTTTCTGAAGTATTACTCCTACCGAGTTAGTGAGCTTGTCATCTGTGTATAAAGAAGACTCACTTTCAAGGAGAATGAAAAATGGTTCTCTTCTATAATCAGGGACTCACCTCTGTATCCTCCCTAGTAACATCAGCCATCGTGACTGGCTCCCTAGCAACCATGTCTTTCTATATCAGACAGCTTTATTTGAAACAATCTTCACTGGAGAAACCGGAGTTGAAAAGAGCCCACATAATTTTTTTAATGAAATATCCATGAGAATCAGTACAGTCAATTCCCCTTGGGATGCTAAGTAATTTTCCTTGTATAATTTTAATAAAAAATTTAAAGAGCATAGATTTGTCAAAGACCTAAATATATATATATATATATATATATCATCAGGTAAGTACTTTGTTGCAAATGTTATACTTAAAGAACAGTAATATAAGAAATGGTAAATCTGTTCAAACTAGAAAGTTCTAAAAAGCAACACACCACTTATTTCATGAGAACTTTGTGTTTCTAAACACAATTTTGATGCAACAGTCTGTCCTTTGAGTCTCTCTGCCCTACAGCCTCTGGGTGAGCTAATTTCTATATTGAGTTGGTTCTCAGAGCCAGAGGTCTGACAGAACATAGGAAAGTTTAAGCAAACAGTTCACTTTATTTGAAACGGATTTACTACTGTCACTGGGAACACTGTGTCCCTCCCGCCCTTGTTTTATGACCCATGCACCTGATGAGCTGGCTCCTGACACAGGTAATCCTCGTCTGCACTCACAATCCACTGCAGCCTTCCTCACCAGCCCTCCATACAACCTCCACTTCAAATCCACCACCTTCTCAGCCAAAATCACAAAGAGCCAAACTTCATTGTCTGATTGTCAACAGAGTAACTTATATTCTTATCAAAATGAAGAAAATACCAAAAATAAAAATTTGTGCCTTACAAAAATGATTAATATTTGAAACCAGGAAGTATTTCATATGGATGTTAAACAAATAATATCACCTAAACAAATTGTATATTGTACCTTCAAATCTTATTCTGTACATAGAGATATGCTATCTAAGGGAAAGTATTTTTAAAAATAAAAACTTCAATAATAATTACAATAATAGTAATAATAACAAATGTTTTTCAAATATATAGCATCTTAAACTGGAGAAGGGAATGGCAGTCCACTCCATGGAGAATCCCACGGACAGGCTACAGTCCATGGGGTCGCAAAAGAGTCAGATGTGACTGAGAGACTAAACAGCAAACTTTTAAAACTATTTAAACATGTCGTATACAGGGTTAACTCAAAAAACTGTGAAACGAAAATAGCAGACTATTATTATTCCCATATCATAGATAGTGAGACCAAGACAGTGACTCGCTCAATGTCACCTGGTAAGTTAGTCACAGAACAAACCTAGAACCAAGCTCTCCTAAGTAGGAACTCTGGGCACTGAAAGGAATCCTGAACCTCTTAGAATCAGAATAGACTGCAGCAGAAGCTCTCTTCATTGGTGCATCTGTCTCTCCAGGTCCCAGGGCCAGTCCCACCTTAATTGACGCCCTTTCTCTCCTTTCATGTCAACATCTATTATAATTGCTCCCACCTTACAGAAAAATAGGAGAGACTATGCTGATTTAATCTTTGCAGCTCTACTTACAAGAGGAGAGTAGCATAACCATAAGATATATGCCACCAACCAAGATATTTAACAAGGAACCCAACAGTTTAAACAACACTTAGTTACTCAGCACTTCCTAACCCCCAGGCACTTTCTTGGAAAACAACCAAGAGAAGAGACAACAATCCGTCCTCATGGAGTTTACATTCCAGAAGAGGAGACAGATAATAACTTAGACATAATATATAGGTACATTATATAGCATGTTAGATCATGATAAATCCAGAGAGATCAAAATGGGGCAGGCTAGAGAGATTGGGGATAATGGATCGTGGATGGCAATGGGGCTGCAATTGTTAGTGGTATAAAACAATAGTTGAGGTATAAAACAATGGACAGTGCATGGTCCCTCCTCAGAAGAATCGAGCAGAATCTCATGAAGAAGAGAGGAACAGAGCAGGAGAGACTGACCATAGACAAAGTACAGATAACATGCCATCATGAACACGTGTTAATACTCACTACATAGACAATGTCTAGACAGGAAAAACCCAGGGATTACTTAGTATATCAAAGTCAGTTTACATCCCCTACACCCTCTGGTGTTATGTCCCCCCAGGGACTAACTGATGAGATCTAAATTTGTGTTTGCACCTCTGTTTAGGCTGAACAGATCCCCGTGTTTCCTCATACTCTGTACGTATCATATCCTGACTTCCCCTCAAGACAAATTCTGGGTGCTAGAAAGTCCATCTTTAAGCTACGTCCTTGTAGTTGGCACCCACCAAGTTCAGGGACCAAGGTCAACTTGATTCCAGGTAAACTATCATCTCTCCTCTCCATGACTGTTGGACTCATCAATCCAGGACCCCTGGACTCATGAGCTTTAATTCCACTTATTCTCCATCCAAGGTCATTTTAGCCCATACCGTATTCCTTTCAAGAGGCAGCGGGATACCTTAGCAGATTAGTGTATTTTTCTCTCTCTCACAATGTCTTATCCAGAATATCAGTTCCTTCCTCATTTGGTCTTTTTTTTTTTTTTTTCTCCTTCAATCAATCTGTAGACTCCATTTCTCATAATGATTTACAGATTTCTGTCTTCTCTTCCAGATTTATCCAAATGGATCAGTACTGCTAAAGGCTTCTCCTAATGGTATTTGAAACATGATAGTTCTTAGATACAAATTGCTGCCTTGTAGAAATTCTCTCTGTATAATAAGAAGGCTCTCTTCCACCAAACTGAACTAGAAGGTCAGGTTCCAAGGTAGCCAGCTAATTTAAGCTCAATTCAGCTTCTGGAAAATGAAAATGAAAACCACTAGAGAACCTAATTATAGTTTAAACCTCTGCTGTCCTTTGATTGTGCATAGAGACAGTATCAAGAAAAGCAGTGCCTGACTGGGTAAGTCAAGTGTAACTACCATAGATTACATTTAACCACAGATGGGAAAGTGGATACAATAAACCGTTCAGTTCAGTTCAGTTGTTCAGTCGTGTCCGACTCTTTGCGACCCCATGAATTGCAGCACTCCAGGCCTCCCTGTCCATCACCAACTCCCAGAGTTCACTCAGACTCAGGTCCATCGAGTCCGTGATGCCATCCAGCCATCTCATCCTTGGTTGTCCCCTTTTCCTCCTGACCCCAATCCCTCCCAGCATCAGGGTCTTTTCCAATGAGTCAAGTCTTCACAGGAGGTGGCCAAAGTTTTGGAGTTTCAGCTTGGGCATCAGTCTTTCCAATGAACACCCAAGACTGATCTCCTTTAGGATGGACTGGTTGGCTCTCCTTGCAGTCCAAAGGACTCTCAGGAGTCTTCTCCAACACCACAGTTCAAAAGCATCAATTCTTTGGCGCTCAGCTTTCTTTGCATTCTAACTCTCACATCCATACATGACTACTGGAAAAACCATAGCCTTGACTAGACGGACCTTTGTTGGCAAAGTAATGTCTCTGCTTTATAATGCTGTCTAAATTGATGCTTTTGAACTGTGGTGTTGGAGAAGACTCTTGAGAGTCCCTTGGACTGCAAGGAGATCCAACCAGTCCATTCTAAAGGAGATCAGCCCTGGGTGTTCTTTGGAAGGAATGATGCTAAAGATGAAACTCCAGTACTTTGGCCACCTCATGCAAAGAGCTGACTCATTGGAAAAGACTCTGATGCTGGGAGGGATTGGGGGCAGGAGGAGAAGGGGACAACAGAGGATGAGATGGCTGGATGGCATCACTGACTCGATGGACATGAGTTTGAGTGAACTCCGGGAGTTGGTGATGGACAGGGAGGCCTGGTGTGCCACAATTCATGGGGTTGCAAAGACTTGGACATGACTGAGTGACTGAACTGAACTGAACTGAGGTTGGTCATAACTTTCCTTCCAAGAAGTAAGCGTCTTTTAATTTCATGGCTGCAGTCACCATCTGCAGTGATTTGGGAGCCCAAAAATAAAGTCTGACACTGTTTCCACTGTTTCCCCATCTATTTCCCATATATCCAATTCTTGAAAGGTTTGTTTTAAATATTTGAAGAACTAGCAGGTATATTTAGATAAGTACTGTTTATACAAAAGGAATCAGAAAAAGAAAGGATGAGTACTCAAAAAGCTTACTTTAGTATGCTTTTTTCCTAAACATCAAAAGTAATAAACAACTTTCTAAACATGACATAATTTATTCCCTAAAGATAAAAATAAATTGGAATCTACTTTAGTCTAGATTATTATATTTACTGTATTGATATATTTACTTTGTTATTACATATGAAAAGCATTTTTACTTCAAGTTTCCATTGTAAAATAGCATGTGCTCTTTATGAAATATTTGGAAGAATCAGAAACCCACATATAACTGATTACGTATATAAAAGGATTGACCAGGTGCCAAAAGGGCAAGTTTACGCCCCAAGGCAGAGTGTATGCCATTCCACACTAACCTGGCTTTTTGATTACCTTTGGTCTTAAACACAACAGAAGTTATATGCCAGTGGTAACAGCAGTAATACAATGAAGCTTAGATCTAAAAGGAAAGAAATATATAAAGTAATCTACATACACATTGGGAAAAAGTTCTGACCTGGCAGTCCTCACTCCTGGGTTCCATGAATGGCTCTGACACTGACTAGCTATGTGGTGAGGAACCTCTCGGTAAATCACCTGATTTCTGCTAGTCAAAATTCCATCAAACTGATATTACTCGAAACTAAGTAGGATTCAGATATTTTAATCAAGTACATTAAATAAAAGCCAGTCCTTCTGAAAAAAATAAAACAAAATAATAATAACTATAAAAATTCAACTTTTATATCTCACAAATTACCTACACAATTTATCTGATCAACAATAGCCTTTTATCTTAATTATCTGAGAAGAAAATGAAATATATTCTGAACTTTTTATTCTTATTATTGCTTTTTCCCTATTCTCAGAAATTTTTGAAAGAAAACTAATTAAATGCATTTTCTTGATTGAGGACAGAAATAAGTACAAAACCATCTAAGCGCCTAGCTAGGTTGAGTCAGTTTAAATAGAAAGAATTTAATCATCCAAATTTACTGAGAGTGTTGTCAGAATTAAAGCTAGGCTCTTTAAATAAAATGATCATGCTGAATTGCAAGAACAGCAAAATATAAACTGGATTTTTCTCAAGACCACAGTGAATGTCTTTGCCTACACCCTTCAGTTCTAAAAGTACAAATTATCTAAGATCAGATATCAGTAAGATTAGAGATCATTCTTCCCATCTTTCACATTAATTTCACTTTCAGGGTGTCTCTAGAAACCAACCTAACCCAGCTCAATCTTACTTTGAAAGTCAAATCCTAGCAATTCTGGGACTGTTCTAAATTAGAGAGTCAGCAGGAGATTTCTTGATATTGGGTACGTTTAGCTACATCTAGGCAATAAAAATAGCTAGCTCAAGAATCTCTTTCGGAATTTGTTCACACCTTGTTTTGTCACTTATTCACAAATATTTCCTGAGTTTCATCTAGAGAGGCACTATTTTAGGCCCTTGGGTCAAAGATTCTTGTCCTCATGCCTTAGTGAATCTTATATTCTAATCTGGAGAGGCAGATACTAGATGATACACGTTACACATGAGTACATCATTACAGTGTATTAGAATATGGTACGTGCCGTGAGTGAAACAAAGAGTGGAGCATGATAGGAGGGATAAAGTAGACCAGGATGGGGTGATTAAGGCAGGGTGGGGAATTGCACCAAAGATTTTTTACTAAGTGACTAAGAAGGATGGTGTGGTCATCAAATGATATTAGGAAGATGGAGGCAAGAGCAAGTTGCACAAGGGGAGGGTCATGGGGCATGCGGGCTGAAGGCTGGAGATCAGAAGTTCAGTTTGGGATATGCCAAGAAAGAGAGGTCTATCAGAAATGAACATCTGATGATCCACTTGATTCTGCATTATATTAAGATGGAGCGGGAAAACGGTTCTTAATACTCACTCAGAGTTTGAAGGGGAAATTTGAAACCTCTAAAGAAAAACAAAGATACAGATGTCCTAATGAACCATTACCTTCTAAGGAAGAGCTTAGGTTTTGATATAAATGAAGTTGAAATCTTTGTGTCTTGTCAAGACATGTCCCTGTACGAGTAGTAGTATTAAGTCTCCCTTTCAGAGATGTAATAAACTTCATAGGAAATAGACACTTGGGTCTTAAAAGAGAAAAATGTAAAATGTAAGCTACATGGAGAGGTTTCACAGCAAGAAGAAATAAACTTCCGTGGGGATCTGGAAGCCTAAAACAAGCTAGTTTTCCTTCTCTGGTTGTGCAAATTTCTATTGCCCTGAAACCTAGATCTGAAAGAAAGAAGCTGCAGATAAAGAATGTCATCTGTGGATAGTGGCATCTCCCACTACAGAACCGATGGCATCGAATTTAGGAGAAAGTTGTAAAATGCTTCATAAGAATCTCTGACTTTATGAAACGCGCATACTACCTGGGAAATGGTTATATAGTATTTTAACTAAATACTTTTTTTTTTAATTTATCTAACTGACTATATACTGACTTTTAAAAAAAGATCTCCCAGAAGACCGAACACTTTTAAGAAGTGTTGGAATAAGCAGGAGACTTTTAAGAAGTGTTGGAATAAGCAGTTGGTCCTCCCATTTAACACCTTTGTTTAGATAGAGCATCTCTTCTTCTGTGTCACTTGCAGAACTTCCCAACTCAGATTTCTCATCTGCATCACAGTCTTTACCCCAAGCCAAGTATCTGAAGGTCATGCAACACAAAATAATCCTTTCATATGTCATCTCTGGATTTTATGCTTCTTAAATCCTAGATCCATAGTAAGTAAGCAGTTTATAAAATTACAGTGGGTTGTGTGTGTATGTGTATATACATACATATGTCTACATATAGATATATAGGTTTTTATACATGGACACATTTTAATACACACACGTGTTCCTTGGTATCTTTTCAGATCCTTAGCAGCATCCTTATCTAGATGCATTAGTAGAGACTCAGCAAAAGTTGCCAATCTATTGATTGTCCCTCAGTGTGTCTGAAATTCAACTTAACTATTAAAACAACATTTGAAATCACTTAATCCCCATTTTGCTTTTCTCCACTGGAAAATGACCAAACTGTTGAAGGTGATGAAAGAGTTTAATTTTAAAGTAGTATTTTAAAAATTATTTCAAAGTCTCAATAACCATAAATGGATTTTTAAAAGATAAAAAAATGTAAAAAATACATAAAATATAATTAGAAAGGAAAATCCCACTGGCTTCCCATCTATAGCAGAACTGAATCCGATTACTTGGATTAGGTCAAGATTTCTGCATGATTAACATTTTATGATTCATTTAAAACGTCATGTAAATTGTAGAGCATTGCTGAGCCAAGCCAGATTTGATCTGTGAGCATTTTATTATATCTGACAAACCCTAATTTGGTTTGTTTTCATTTCTGTAGTGTTTAACTAATGCAAAAAAAAAGTTGCATGTAAACGATGATTAAAAACTTGTTATCAAAAGAGTTACCATCATGTTGCTTTAAGCTTGTTTATTGGAGTATAATCCTATTCTCCAGCTTTTAAGGAAAAGAGGCAAATATCTCAGTTAATTACTGTTTCATTGCTAGTACCCCAGAGCAAGCGCAGTTAAGTGTTCAATGTTCCAAAGTAATTGGCAAGGACTTAGAAGAACCAGGACATATAAATTTGCACTAACAACTTAAGCTAATTGGCAAAATGGAAATAAATACAAGAATTCAGAGATGATCCAGCACTGAAATAAAAAGAACGGCTGGCAGCACAAGCCAAGAACACAGTTCAGCTAAACCTGTGATAATTATAAGACACTTTAATTGGGATTTCAAATGAAATAATGTGCTCAAATCACTCAGAGCATTTCTATCTAATCACTGTGCATGTACCTGAGAGGGACATTTTTATATAGATAAAGGGCTACAGTAAGTAACAACACTTCATGTCTACACTTTATCCACAATGTCCACTAGTAAAGCAAAGGAATGTTGTGAATGCAGAAAAAATGCCTCAAAAAATTAGTTGTCCTGCAGATTGGTAAAACTGTCTCTGTGGCCTTGAAAAAAAAGCCCCAAACATAGCACATTCCCTGAGTGATGTTCATTACCAAAGAGACATTTCTACCTGTATGATGACCACGTGCCAACCAGAGGGGACAAAACCCTAGGTCACTGTCCCTCCTGTAAACATCACCAGTTACTATTATTGTGTTCTTAACTTGATTGTCTGAAGTCATTAAATAGAGCATATACTCTCCAGAACACAGTTGAAGGAGGAGGATTTTTTTTTCTTCCTTGCAAAGTTTCAACCACAGCACACCATTTAAAAAAAAAAAAAAAAAAGGTTGGTAGTTGAAACTGCTGAGGTGGAGTCCAGTCATAAACTGAAACAGATGCTCTGCAGTGAGGGAAGGACGGTGCAGTGAGGTGGTAAGTGTTGACAGGGTAAACACAGCATCAGCATGGTGGTTGCACCCGCTCCTTTGACGGTAGCTCCGTGGCAGTTTTATACACGCGGCAAACAGGAGCTGGGAATTTATATGCAATGCCAGGATCTTAATTTTAGGTTTTCCTTATTGAAATACACACCAGTTGTATACTTTACCCATCACCTCAACCCCTCCCCTAATCCCTTATTTCTCTCCAATCCAAAGGATGTGCTGGAGCTGGTCAGTGGTAGAGACAGTAGCGGCTGTGATATCCTCAGCATCTGGTCCCCAGTCTACCTTTCCAGACTCATCTTCTACCCCATTCCCACAGTGCTTCCACGGTCTCTATGTCCCCATTTCATCAAGCAGCCCCCACTCCTGGATCCTCCACAAGCTGTTACGACTTCTCTCTTCCAGGAACGTTCCTGACTGGCTACCATCTACCCCATCCAGGGCTCAGATCAGTCACTGACTCCTCTTTGCAGTCTCTCCAATTTCTCCTTACAAGGAATGTCTCAGAGTCAAAGACATGCTTGGAAAAACAAAACAAAACAGTTCTGCCAGTTATTAGGGGTATAACTCCTGTTCATAGGATGACCCCGGTTTTCTCCTTTGTAAAACAAGCATAGAAACATGTGTGTGTCACTGTCAGCTGCCTCTCAGGGGTGTGTGTGTGTGTGTGTGTGTGTGTGTGTGTGTGTGTGTGTGTGTGGTGTTCAGTCACTACAAAGTTAAATGATTAGCACAGTACCTGGCACAAAGTATCCACCAACGGCTGCTGTAATCGTTATCACTTGTTCTCCCAGAACACTTTGTCATGATTCTCTAACTGTTTATCAAATCATGTAATAATTGTTTGCTTGTCAATCTCCTACCTAGATAAGCTCTGCTCTGTGTCTCCAATAACCAGAAGGAGCCTGGCACCTAATATGTAATAAATGCTTATGTTGTTAATTAATACCCATAATTCATGTTCTTCATGATAGCGTTTTAAAATATTCTTGACTAAAGCTTTCAACTATGGCTTTTTCTTATCCACAACTCTGTGGATGAAACACAAATAGAAGAATAAAGCTCACTGGTACAGTTGTTCAAAAATCAGTAACAGCAGGCATTTCTGGAGGTAGAGGAGAAGGCAAAACTGACAAGAGGAACGTACGAGAAAGTCAGTGTTGGGGGAAACTGGGACCCACTGAATGTCGAGTCACCTAGGCAGGGCATGTAGTGGAGTTTGCATGGAAGAGTCAAACATTCCAAACAGAGGGAAACAACCACCCCAGAAAAGAACCTCAACAAACAGCATAGTTCACAACCTAAAAGTTACAGCTAAAAAGCAACCTGAGATGGTTTTCAGTGTTCAGAGAAACAAAGACAAGACAAGCAGGTTTGACAAGCAACCAAACATAAATAATCAGTGAAATAAAAGTCTTAATGGATGGATTAAAAAATAATCTAGGCCCAAGTAAGGAAAGAATTGGGCTTCCCTGGTAGCTCAGCTGGTAAAGAATCCACCTGCAAGGCAGGAGACCCCAGTTCAATTCCTGGGTCAGGAAGATCCCATGGAGAAGGGACAGGCTACCCACTCCAGTATTCTTGCACTTCCCTGCTGGCTCAGATGGTAAAGAATCCAGCTGCAATGCCAGAGACCTGGGTTGATTCCTACAGTGGGAAGATCCCCTGGAGGAGGGCATGGCAACCCACTCCAATATTCTTGCCTGGAGAATCCCCATGGACAGAGGAGCCTGCTAGGCAATAGTCCATGGGGTCGCAAAGAATCGGACATGTCTGAGCAACTAAGCACAGCACAGCACGGGGAATGAAAGGGTGCATTGGAAGACAGACATGAGAAAGGAAATAATATATCTGGAATGTAAAATAATATATTTCAACTGTAGCTAGAAACCCTGGGATTAAAGATCATTATGCAAGTTCAGTACTTAGGAATGTAGCTAGATGCACATATACTAAAAATAAATTAAATGTGTAATAAATACTTCCATCAGATTAACTGTTTTCTGCTGTTCAGTCGCTCAGTCGTGTTTGACTGTTTGCGACCCCATGGACTGCAGCACAACAGGCTTCTCTGTCCTTCACTATCTCCCAGAGCTTGTTCAAACTCATGTCCATCAAGTCAGTGATGCCATCCAACCATCTCATCCTCTGTCATCCCCTTCTCTACCTGCCTTCAATCTTTCCCAGCATCATGGTCTTTTCTAATGAGTCGGCCCTTTGCATCTGGTGGCCAAAGTATTGGAGCTTCAGCTTCAGCATCAGTCCTTCCAATGAATAGTCAGGGTTGATTTCCTTTAAGATTGACTGCTTTAATCTCCTTGCAGTCCCAGGGACTCTCAAGGGTCTTCTCCAACACCAGAATTCAAAAACATCAATTCTTCAGTGCTCAATTGTTTTCTAATACCATGTAATACTATGTATTCAACATCTCTCAAGTTATTTATTGTATCTTAGAACTATACAAATTGATTCTTGTTACTAATATTTATGATATAGTTGTTCATGTTTTGTCTAATATTAAAAATAGTGGGGACTTCCCTGGCACTCCAGTGGTCAAGATTCCACACACCCAATGCAGGGATCATAGGTTTGATCCACGGTTGGGGAACTAAGATCTCACATGTCACACAGCACAGACTAAAAATAACAAACAATTTTTTAAATGATGAACTTTCATAGTAGTAAATAACGTCTCCAGATTTTCTTCTGAAACTAGGGAGGATACATAGTTAATACAGAAACTCCATTCAAAAATACCACACACCAAATGATACTTAGAAACAGTAGTTAGCCATACAAGTAATATATAACTTTGTGATTTATGGTTTAAATTGTGAATAAAACATGATTACATAAGTCCACACTTTCATACTGGAGCAGTTTTCAAACCTACATATTAAAAGGATTTTCACATATCTTCTTAGACATTGTGGTTCTTGTTGTTACTAAGTTGTGTCTGTCTCTTTGTGACTGCATGGACTACAGCACACCAAGCTTCCCTGTCCTTCACTGTCTTCCAGAGTTTCTCAAACGCATGTCCATTGAGCCAGTGATGCCATCCTACCATCTCATCCTCTGTCGTCCCCTTCTCCTCCTGCTCTCAATCTTTCCCAGCATCAGAGTCTTTTCCAGTGAGTCAGCTCTTCACATGAGGTGGCCAAATTATTGGAGCTTCAGCAACAGCATCAGTTCTCCCAGTGAATATTCAGAGTTGATTTCCTTTAGGATTGACTGGTTTGATCTCCTTGCTGTCCAAGGGACTCTCAAGAGTCTTCTCCAGTGCTACAATTTGAAAGCATCAATTCTTCAGCACTCAGCCTTCTTTCTAGTTCAACTCTCACATCCATAAATAACTCCTGGAAAAATGATAGCTTTGACTATATGGACCTTTGTCAGCAAAGTAATGTCTCTGCCTTTTAATACACTGTCTAGGTTTGTCATAGCTTTTGCCCCCAAGGAGCACATGTATTTTAATTTCATGGCTGCAGTCACCATCTGCAGTGATTTTTAGAGCCCAAGAAAATAAACTCTGCTTCCACTTTCTCCCCTTTTATTTGCCATGAAGTGATGGGACATGTTGCCATCGTCTTCGTTTTTTGAATGTTGAGTTTTAAGTCAGCTTTTTCACTCTCCTCTTTCATGTTCATCAAGGGGTTCTTTAGTTCTTCTTTGCTTTCTGGAATTAGTTACATCATCTGCATATCTAAAGTTATTGATGTTTCTCCCAACAATCTTGATTCCACCTTGTGAGTCATCCACCCTGGCATTTTACATGATGTACTCTGCATATAAGTTAAATAGCAGGTGACAATATACAGCCTTGATGTACTCCTTTCCCAAATTTGAACCAGTCCATTGTTTCATGTTCAGTTCTACTGTTACTTCTTGACCTGCATACAGGTTTCTCAGGAGACAAGTAATGTGGTCTTATATTTCCATATCTTTAAGGATTTTCTACAGTTTGTTGTGATCCATAAAGTCAAAGGCTTTAGTGTAGTTAATAAAGCAGATGTATTTTTGGAATTCCCTTGCTTTTTCTATGATTCAGTGGATGTTGGCAGTTTGATCTCTGGCTCCTCTGATTTTTCTAAATCCAGTTTGTTTATCTGGAATTTCTCAGTTCAAGTACTGTTGAAGCCTACCTTGAAGGATTTTGAGCATTACCTTGCTAGCATGCAAAATGAGCACTATTGCATGGTAGTTTAAACTTTATTTGGCATGTCCTTTCTTTGGGACTGGAATGAAAACTGGCCTTTTCCAGTCCTGTGGCCACTGCTGAGTTTTCCAAATTTGCTGGCATATTGAGTGCTGTACTTTAACAGCATCATCTTTTAGGACTTGTAATAGTTCAGCTGAATTCCATCACCTCCACTAACTTTGTTCTTAGTAATGCTTCCTAAGGCCCACTTGACTTCACACTTCAGGATGTATGGCTCTGGGTGAGTGATCACACCATGGTGGTTATCTGGGTCATGAAGATATTTTTTGAATAATTCTTCTGTGTATTCTTGCCACCTCTTTCTAATCCTTTCTGCTTCTGTTAGGTCCATACTATTTCTGTCCTTTATTGTGCCCATCATTGCATGGTATGTTCCCTTTGTATCTCCAGTTTTCTTGAAGAGATTGCTAGTCTTTCCTATCCTATTTTTTCCCCTCTGTTTTCTTGTACTGTTCACTTAAGAAGGCTTTCCCATCTCTCCTTGCTCTTCTCTGGAGCTCTGCATTCAGTTGTGTATACCTTGCCTTTTCTCCTTTGCCTTTTGCTTCTCTTCTTTTCTCCGCTATTTGTAAGGCCTTCTCAGACAATCATGTTGCCTTCTTGCATTTGTTTTTCTTTGGGATGGTTTTGGTCACCACCTCCTGTACTACCATATCTAATCCCTTGAATCTGTTCATCACCTCCACTATATAATCATAAAGGATTTTATTTAGGTCATACGTGAATTGCTTAAAGGTTTTCCCTACTTTCTTCAACTTAAGTCTGAATTTTGCAATAAAGAGCTAATAATCTGAGCCACATCAGCTCCCAGACTTATTTTTGCAGACTGTATAGAGCTGCTCCATCTTCAGCTGCAAAGAATATAATCAATCTGATTTCAGTGTTGGCCTTCTGGTGATGTCCATGTGAAGTCTTCTCTTTTATTGAAAAAGTGTGTGACTTTTGTGACTAGTGTGTTCTCTTGACAAAACTCTGTTGGCCTGTTCCCTGCTTCATTTTGTTCTCTAAGCCCAGACTTTCCTGTTTTTCAGGGTATCTCTTGACTTTCTACTTTGGCATTCCAGTCCACTATGATGAAAAGACGTCTTTTTTGGTTTTAATTCTAGAAGGTCTTGAAGGTCTTCACAGAAGCATTCAACTTCAGCTTCTTCAGCATTTGTGGTTGGGGCATAGACTTGGATTACTGTGCTGTTGAATGGTTTGCCCTGGAAATGAACCTAGTTCACTTTGTCCTTGTGATAGTAGTTACAGTGTGACACCTATGATTTCTTCACTGATGAGCAGGAAGCAGGCAATTGGAGAGCAGTGATTTTGTCATTAAGTCCATGAGGTGGAGGTTTTTCCATTTTCTGGTTCCTGCCCAAGGCTGCACATCCCACCTGTGGGATGGTGGGGCCACTTGTAGAACTGAAACATGCTTCCGGCAGATCCAAGAGGATCACACACTTCAGGAGCAGCTTGTCAGAACACAGAAAGAGCCAAAATGCCAACATAGCCAAGACAGAGACAGAAAGATCCACCTCAAGGGTGAAAATGAGGACGGGGTGATTCCAGTCCTTTTCCCAGGGATATCAGAAACACAGGTGGTACAGTTTGTAAAGAATCCATCTGCCAGTGCAGGAGATGTAGGTCCGATTCCTGGGCCAGCAAGATCCCCTGGAGGAGGAAATGGCAACCCACTCCAGAATTCTTGACTGGAGAATCCCATAGACAGAGGAGCCTGGTGGGCTACAGTGTATGAAGTCAAAAAAGTTAGTCATGATTGAGCAACTCACACACACATATCAGAAACACCATTCCTAGGAACATGAAGCTAAAACATAGGCATTTGATATAATCTAAGTGAAGAGGAACTAAAAAGCCTCTTGATGAAAGTGACACTGAAGAGTGAAAAAGTTGGCTTAAAGCTCAACATTCAGAAAACAAAGTTCATGGCATCTGGTCCCATTGCTTCATGGGAAATAGATGGGGAAACAGTGGAAACAGTGTCAGACTTTATTTTTGGGGGTTCCAAAATCACTGCAGATAGTGACTGCAGCCATGAAATTAAAAGACAGTTACTCCTTGGAAGAAAAGTTATGACCAACCTAGATAGATAGATATTCAAAAGCAGAGACATTACTTTGCCAACAAAGGTCCGTCTAGTCAAGGCTATGGTTTTTCCTGTGGTCATGTATGGATGTGAGAGTTGGACTGCGAAGAGAGCTGAGTGCCGAAGAATTGCTGCTTTTGAACTGTGGTGTTGGAGAAGACTCTTGAGAGTCCCTTGGACCGCAAGGAGATCCAACCAGTCCATCCTAAAGGAGATCAGTCCTGGGTGTTCACCGGAAGAAATGATGCTAAAGCTGAAACTCCAATACTTTGGCCACCTCATGTGAAGAGTTGACTCATTGGAAAAGATCCTGATCCTTGGAGGGATTGGGGGCAGGAGGAGAAGGGGACAACAGAGGATGAGATGGCTGGATGGCATCACCAACTCGATGGATGTGAGTCTGAGTGAACTCTGGGAGCTGGTGATGGACAGGGAGGCCTGGCTTGCTGCGATTCATGGGGTCACAAAGAGTCAGATATGACTGAGCGACTGAACTGAACTGAACTGAACAAGAGTCCTGAAGGAAACACTGGAAAAGGCTCTCTAAGACCTAATAGGGTGAAATAGTAACAGTAACTCCTTGCATCTAGGTATAGGGGATGACAGTTAGGATTTCACTTTACCTTCTCATCTTCCCTGGGGTCAGTGGGGCTTGTTAGTCATCATCATTTTACAGGGAAAGAAGCTGAGAAATTTCAGGTTAAGAGCCTTGCCTTCAGCTGCCCCATGGATGGTTCTAACAACTTCTTTTCATTTCATCATTAATGCCATTGTTTTGAAATAGCCTTCACCCTTAGGGAGGACTGGAAGCTGAGCAGAAAGCTCACCTTTGTAAGAGAGTCCCCAGCTAGAATTAACACATGCACACACTGCTGTATTGCACTACTATGTTAAAAATAACCGACAAGGACATACTGTACAGCACAGGGAACACTGCTCGATATTCTGTAATAACCCAAACGAGGAAGAATTTGAGGAAGAATAGGTAGGTGTATATGTGTAGCTTAATCACTCTGAGGTGCACCTGAAACTAACACGACATTGTCAATCACCTATTGTGGTTGTTGAGTCCCTGAGTCTTGTCTGACCACGTGATCCCACAGACTGCAGCATGCCAGGCTTCCCAGGCCTCCACTATCTCCCAGTTTGCTCAAGTTCATATCCATTAAGTCAATGATGCTATCTAACCATCCCATCCTCTGCCACCCTCTTCTCTATTTGTCTTGCCTTTCCTAACATTCCAGCATAGAGTTGGAGTAATCAACTATATTCCAATATAGGTTGCTGATAGCTTTTCTTCCAAGGAGCAAGTGTCTTTTAATTTCATGGGTGCAGTCACCATCTGCAGTGATTTTGGAGCCCCCCAAAATAAAGTCTGTCATTGTTTCCCATCTATTAGCCATGAAGTGATGGGACTGGATGCCATGATCTTTGTTTTCTGAATGTTGGATTTTAAGCCAATTTTTTCACTCTCCTCTTTCACACTCATCAAGAGGCTCTTTAGTTCCTCTTCACTTTCTGCCTTAAGGATGGTGTCATCTGCATATCTGAGGTTAGTGATATTTCTCCCAGCAATCTTGATTCCAGCTTGTGCTTCATCCAGTCCAGTAGGGTGACAATATAGAGCCTTGACGTATTCCTTTCCCAATTTGGAACCAGCCTGTTGTTCCATGTCCAGTTCAAACTGTTGCTTCTGGACCTGCATACAGATTCCTCAGGAGGCAGGTCAGGTGGCCTCGTATTCCCATCTCTTTACGAATTTTCCAGTTTGTTGTGATCCACACAGTCAAAGGCTTTGACATACAGCCCCTTAAATTATTTATAAAGGACTTTCTGCTCTGGCCCCAGTGTTTCTATCTAGTCTCATCCTCCATTGCTTCCCTTTATTCACTGTATTCCCATCCCACTGAGTCGTTATGCTCCTCCATCCCTCCATGCTTGCTCATCCTCCTGCTACTATAAACATCTGCCCTTCCCTTACCATTTATACTAGCCGACTCCTGTTCACACTTCAAATCCCTTAGCTGTCATTTTCTCCCCAAAACCTTATTTACTCTAACATTCCTGCATTCTCCACATGACTGTAAAAAACTCCTCGGAGGGCAGAGTACAGGTCTGACTGACTTGCCATCAAATCCCTAGTGTCCTGCAGTGCCCATGAAATACTTTTTCACATTGTTTCTAAACTTTTATTGGAATATAAAATAGCTACAAGATCATGTCCACATCGTAAGTTAAAAGCTCAATAAATTACTATAACTCAAATGCAGCACATTACCCAGATTAACAAATAGAACATGATCCAGTGAAGCCCTCCATTGTGCCTCTACTTGTCAATACATCCCAGTGGATAATCATAACCCTGATTTATCACAGCATAGATTAGTTTTGTAGTTGCTTTTACTTTACATAAAACAGTACATTTGCTTTGGGGTTTAATTCTTTTGTTCAGCATTATGTTAGGAAGAATCATGCATATTGTTGCATGCGGTTGTAGATCATTCTCATCCCAGTAGGGCCTGCATCCAATAAATATTTATAAATGAAGATAATGCACAAGACAATGATCGCTAAGATCCAGAAGAGGAAGTAAATCTCCACATGTCATGGAATGAAAGAAGTGGGACAACTTTTGTCTTCAAACTGGGTCTCCAAAGGTTACAGGCAATATAGCATATGGCCCAATGATAGGTGTCCCAGCACTCCCCCATGTCATAGTAGCAAATGGAAACATCAGCAGCGATAGGATCAATCCTTCTTTTTTTCTGCTGTTTTATTTTTAAGGTGTGTCACCTCATAATCAGAATCGCAGAGCCAGGTGCAAAGGGTATCATTTGGATTACAGGATGGTGCGTAGAACACAACCTTCCTGGAGGTTACAAGTAAGCAATACAGACGTTAAATACAGAGTGACTTCCTGCTTTCCAGGTTTTACGGTATCATTTTTCATAGGCCAAGCGGTCTGTGAATCCCATCTGTCAAGAATGGGGGATGTACAAAGCAAGTAAACAGCAAATTGGAAAGTGGTGGAAGAAAGCACGATACTGGGAGAGAGGGAGGGTGTGAAAAAGGCCTGGGGTGGGGGGCAGCCCAGAAGGACTGCTGTAGTTCTCAGCTTCACAGGAGAATCCCCTGGAGAAAACAATGATGGCTGGGCTCCATCCCAAGCCAGCTATTCCAAATCACTAGGGGTGTGGCTCTGGCAACAGCATTTTTTCAAGGTTTTCCAGGTGGTTCTTCCCGGCAACCTGGTTTGAGAACCACTCTTTTCACACAGGGGCCAGAGTAAGACAATAAACAGACACACCTGAAGTTGTTCTCAAACTTTATTAGGAGGTAAGCCGCCTGGAGAGCTTGGTGAAGTTGTGGGTTTTCTCAAACCCACCCCGCACCTCCCCCAGAAGATCAGCTTCAGTTGGTCTGGATGAATCTACGTTTATAACAAGCTCCCAGAGATCCCGAGATACCCTGGGGAAGAGATGGTGGCTGAGGAGCAGAAGAGAGGTGAAAGTCTAATCCTGAAGATGACCCTTCCTAACCTTGGTCCCAGAGTGAGCTCAGTCAAACTCAGTCCCGAAAAAGGTAACAACTTTTTTTTTTTCTTAAAATGAAATGTGGTATAGGATAGCAGAACATACGACTACTTATGAAAATTTGGTTTGCCCTGAAATTTCGATCTTTCTAAAACTACTTGAATATTACTGCATGGCTACCAGGTAACCTCTTCAACTTACTTTACACAGAAACAAACCTACCATGATGGTCTGAAAAGGACACAGTATTTGAAAATGTATGGTTTTCTAAACTGGAGAGCTCTATCACACTGAGCATGCTTTAATAAGATGATTTTCTGATAATTAATAAGTATCCTTGAAAATTAACACCAGACAGCTTTTAAGAAAGCCAGTACCTATACATACAAAGTATTTATCTGAATGACCTCTGAGATTTCTTTCATTATAAGAGATGAAGAATTCAAGTCAAGAATATCCACTTTTATCCCCCTTAACACCTGCTAAATCATCATTGGTTATTTTGTCATCCACTTCAACATTCAAGCAGATTTCAGTGTAACAAAATGCCATAGAAAGCAATTGTTGCATGAGATAGTATTCAGAAAAATGTAAATGAAGGGTTCTTTGCTGGGCATGCTCAGAAAATCCCAGCCATTTAATCAGGACCGGATGATGAATCAGATTGCCCACAACTGTGTGACCTTCCACAAATAGCTCGGCCTTCCTGGACCATAGCTTCCTTGCTTATAAAATTAGCCTCTAATAATAGCTCCATTTGCTGAGCTCCTGTATGTTAGGATTCTCATGTGTACTTTTATACAAAGCTCTATGAGATATCATTCCCTTGTACGATAAGGAAAATTGAAAATCCAAGAGGTTAGGTAATTAACCCAAGGTTAAGCTCCCAAATAGCAGAACATGAAGCCAGTTTTACTCTCATTGAGCATCTGGAGTCCAGGGCCCACGCATTGCTCACCACTGTGTCCCTTGGTTTTAGCACAGTGCCTGGCGCATAACAGAAGTTCAGTAGACATCTCTTAAGTCGCTGAATTAACATGGCTCTTTTAAAAAGTCCCCCTAATTACTGTATGATATATCCATCAAAAAGTGGGTGCTGGGATTAACATCTTAAAATAAATTGTATGGCCCCAGTATAAGAAACTTTTGAAAAGCTCAGAATTTTGTCTCCAGGGAGTTGAGAGAATGGGGCCACAGGGTTGCTGGGTGGCAGTTTGCCATGGTAACCAGAACACAGGATAGGGCAAGTGCCCTGGTGTACTCCCCACCTTCTTAGTTTGAGGATTTTTTAAATCAGTTGGCTAATCTCAGTTTTCTCATCTGTGTGAGCCACTGTGAAGCTAGTGATCCCTGTGTTTCATTCAAATGCAAATTCCAGCATACACACTTTTTTAAATAAAAAGGCAGTTGCTGCTGCTGCTGCTAAGTCACTACAGTCGTGTCTGACTCTGTGCGACCCCATCCCTGGGATTCTCCAAGCAAGAACACTGGAGTGGGGTGCCATTGCCTTCTCCAAAAAGGCAGTATACCAACACGTGTATACCTGTGGTAGATTCATGTTGATGTATGGCAAAACCAATACAATATTGTAATTAACCTCCAATTAAAATAAATTTATATTAAAAAAATAAATATCACCCAACATTCACTCGTCTAGGGGAAAATCCAACTCTAATTTGCAAAGGGCTATTTCTAAATAGGTTCACTCAGATCTTTTGTAGATTGTGTTTATCCAAGGATCTGCAGTCCTTCTTCACTCAGTTTTGTTGCTGTTCCATTGATGAGTCATGTAGGTAGCCTCTTTCAGATGACAAGGAAGGGCAAATCCAATGTTATATTCAAAGTGAGCAAAAGTGCTTCAATTTCACTCAGTGGTCCTTGAGTTTTCTCTTACCAAGATTAGTCTACAAAGCATTAAAAAAAAAAAACTATAGAAAATTCTATGCAAATAAAAGTGTTGTTAGACAGCATGTTCAGGACATGGTAAGGGCCAGTGAGTCCAACGTTATTCTAGTTTTAGAACCTGACCCTTAACAATTACGGTTACGGGATGGCTGCTCGATAAATCTTAGCCCAGGCAGAGAAATGGAAATGGGAATCTGAGGATGCATCCCGACTACCCAGGAGAGGGAAGAGTAAATCTAGCTTAGGTCAGAGGTAACTCCTTTGCAGTCTGACTTCATGAGGTACCAATTACTATGTCTCTGTCATCCGTGCTGAGAGTCTGTTCTTTTTCATTCCATTTCTCTCTTACCCATTTAATCGACATTGTATGTTTACTGTGTGTATGAGGTGGTGAAGATCAAAGAAGCAGTTGAAAAAGGGTCTTAACTTTTAGGGGAGGGAGACATACAAACCAAAACTCAAGTGCCACCAATGACTACTAGTACTAAAAACTCAGACTTTGGACACAAACAGACCTGAGTTTTAATCCCAGGTTGACTGACCAGCTGCATAAACCCAAATAGGTTATTTCACCTTTCCGAGTTTAGCTTCCTCATCTGCAGTCAACCAGTGAATAACAATGATGATAATGATATTTATTTCATAAACCTATAATTACTTAAGTAACATGCATATAAAAGGTCATGGACTCGATTATATATATGAGCCTACAAAAATAAGAGCTGTTCAGGGTATGCAGAGATGAGAGAGTCATTAATTTTAACCGGGGTCATGGTACAGGTTTCCTAGATGCTTCATAGACTCACTGCCTTTGATCCCAAAGAAGAGTCCTTTCTTCTTGAAACTCACTTGCTTTTGCTGGTTGTATAGCCTGATCCAGTGTTTATCTCAAGATCTGTTACAGAGGCCTCTGATTCTTCGCTGACTCCTTTTCCTTTCTCTCCCCCAAGGTTTAGTACTTGAGTCCTGCATCTTCCATTTGACCAGATTCCCTCTTAGGGATCAACTGCTACATCTGTGCTTCTGACACCTTCATCCCCACCTTCAGAGCTGAGTGGACCTTCAAACTAGAAGGGCAGAGCACACACCAAAAAAAGCCAGACAGGGCAGGGCTACAACATTTGCCAGAGAACACAGAGCTGAAGACCAGAGGGCAACCTCTGGGCTCATTGCAAACACAAGCCCTCTTTGCAAAGGTCCACCTCTCCTGTCAACTTCTCTGGGTTGGGGGAAACACTGCCATGCAAACTTCCTAAAGTACTGCTCTTTATTAGTTTTCCTTCCTTCTTCAAGGTCTCCCTGTTACCTTGCACTTCAAACATAAGCTTCTTGGCAAGGACCCCTTCTCTGCACTCATCAGTACACTGACTACCTCTCCCCAACGCTACTCTCATCAAGCCATCTCTTTGCTGACAAATTTGGTAGCCTGTTTATTTCAAAGTAATCATAGATGCAAAAGAGCCTAGTGTTTTACCACACACCTAGGCTATTCACTAACAACTCATATTTTTAGACAGATGAGGAACCGTTTTGTGGGTTGGTAGATCGTGCACATGCATGTGGGTATGGTTTTGCCATTTCCGTGTGGTGACTCCACACGCTTGATGTTCCCTTTCCATGGATACCCCTAGAGATGGACCTCTTCCTTCTATCCCCTTTACAGGGAAGACTTCTGACTTGCCTCTGCATACAACCCAAAATTTCTAGACACAGGCTAGAACAGTCAGAGCCAGAGGGGAAACAACTATAGCTCTATTGCAGGTCCAGATGCAAGATATTTATAGTGTTATATACTACCTTAATGGAAACTTGCAAAAAGAACAAGCAATGTTCTAAACAGACACTTGCTTTTTTTTCTGTAGAACAGAGAGTATGTTTTTTATTGCTCAGTTAAATCTGAACCTCTCGGTTGGAAAGACAATGAGATTTATGCTTCCCTAAGAGTTAAGCTCTCAAACTGCACATCTGAAGACTCAGCTAACATTCACAGAGAGGGAGAACTCAAGCTCTCACTCCTTCAACAAATATTTCTTGAGATCATGTTATGGTCACAGCCCTGTGCTAGATACTTTATGGGGCAAAAAAACCCTCAAGAGACTTCTCATCTATTAAAGTGCACTATATAACTATGCAAACAATGCAAAGATTCACATTTGGATAAGACACAAAGAGAAAAATATGTGTTATAAATGATTGAGGAAATCAGGAGAAAGAATGTGTTTGGAGAGATCCCAATATATTTACAAGTATCCTGTTATTTGAACTGGAACAATAGGTAAAGTTTTTGACAGGTAGAGGTGAGGAGGGAATTTTATAGGTTGAATGATATGAGCAGAGTAAGGCATGGGGTTCTGCAGAAGACAGTGAACAGCCTAGTTTGACTATACATACAATAGGTTTGCAGAAGTAAAATGTGACAGGGTTGGAGAGGGAGGCAAAGGTCTAGACATGAATGGCCTCAATTTTCAAGCTAAGGCATCTGTTATTAGTTTAAAAGTAAGTTCAAATCCACTGAAGGATTTTTGATCAACCAAGATCTACACTGTACTTTATGTGGCTAAATTCCCACATAAAGGCTTTGCCCATGAGTTGGTCAAGGTCCTCCTCATTTTTTTCTTGTGGGAGTTATTGACATAGTAACCAGTCTTCCATCGAAAACTAATTACCTGAGGGTATTCATGAGTAAGTATGTTGTTATTGTGTGATATCTGTATTGTCTGACCTACTAATTCTGTTCTGATTATGTCATTGCCTAATTTTCTCTCCTACTGTATGGCAATATAATACTACAATATAATATTTTAGATGGCAGAGGCCATATCTCACTGGTCTCTCTACCCCCACTGATTAGCATAATGTTGACCTGTGGTAGATTTGTCAAGACCTTGTATCGTAGTCGTGGAGTAAATGAATGAGAACGTGCAGGCAGAAATTTCACTTGGAGGATTACTGATGTGAACCAAGTGACAGCAAGGCTAGAACTGAGGTTGGAGTATTGGAAATGAACATGAGAGATGCAGCAAAAATAGGTTAAGCCCTAGAACATTTTCCAAAACTATAATGGAAAAGTACAATCTTGTTCCTCTTTTGTGAGTTATAGACTGCCTTAGTAACTAATGATTTAGGCTTACTGGTCTACATATTTAACAAAGAAAGCATGGATCAGGATAGTTGTCACAGAAAATACAGGAAATATGTCTTGTTCTCCTGCCTTGGATGTGGATGTGTTGGCGTACACTGCAACACACAAGCAAATGTACACAGGCACACACACACGCGCACACACACACAACCATCCTTGATTTCTGGATTTTACTACCAATTAAGAAATAAAACACAAGACTAACTGTGACCAAAGAAGCAATGAGACCCAAAAGAAGCAAATACATAACAGATGTTTCAAAATATAAGTCCTTAAGAAATAGTAACAATTAACAAAGCATCTTACCAACAGATATAACATAGCCATTGAGCTAAATTTTTTTGTGCCAGAAAAGAAAAAAAAAAAAAGATTAAGTTAACATTGATAGCCAAACAGACAAAAAATGTGGTTAAAATGGCTAAAATTTGAAACCCTGAAAAGCTAGCAAGGATGTGGAGCAAAAGGAACTCTCATTCATTGCTGGTGGGGATGCAAAATGGCATACCAACTTTGGAAGTTAGCCTGAGAATTTCTTACCAAACTAAACACACTCTTACCATATCACCCAGCAATTATACACTCAGGTGAGTCAAAAATTTACATGTCCACAAAAGTCTGTACACAAATGTTTATAGCACTTTTATTCATAAGTGCCAGACACAAAAGCGACCAAGATATCCTTTAATACGTAAGTAGATAAGCAAGCTGTAGTATATCTATATAATGGAACATTGTTGCTGTTGTTGTTTAGTTCCAATGATATGTTCAACTCTTTGCGACCCCATGGACTGCAGCCCACCAGGCTCCTCTGTCCATGGGATTTCCCAGGCAAGATTACTGGAGTGGGCTGCCATTTCTTCCTCCAGGGGGTCTTCCCAACCCAGAGATCAAGCCCATGTCTCCTGCACTGGCAGGTATATTCTGTGCCACTCACTGGGCTACCGGAGAAGTCCAGGAGGAGCTCTGCTGTTGTTCAGTCACTCAGTTGTGTCTGACTCTTAGTGGCCTCATGGGCTGCAGCACGCCAGGCTGCCCTGTCCTTCACATCTCCTGGAGTTTGCTCAAACTCATGTCCATCATGTCAGTGATGCCATCCAACCATCTCATTCTCTGTCGTCCCCTTCTCCTCCTGCCTTCAATCTTTCCCAGCATCAGGGTCTTTTCCAGTGATTCAGTTCTTCACATCAGGTAGCCAGAGTATTGGAGCTTCAGCATCAGTCCTTCCAATGAATATTCAGAACTGATTTCAAGATTGCCTGGTTTGATCTCCTTGCAGTCCAGGGGGTTCTCAAGAGTCTTCTTCAACACCACAGTTCAAAAGCATCAATTGTTTGGTGCTCAGCTTTCTTGATAGTCCAACTCTCACATCCATACATGACTACTGGAAAAACCATAGTTTTGACTAGACCTTTGTTGGCGAGGTAATGTCTCTGCTTTTTAATATGCTGTCTAGGTTGGTCATAGCTTTTTTCCCAAGGAGCAATTTTTTTTTTAAATTTCATGGCTGCAGTCACCATCTGCAGTGATTTTAGAGCCCCCCAAAATAAAGTCTGTCATTGTTTCCTTTGATTCCCCATCTATTTGCCATGAAGTGATGGGACCAGATGCCACCATCTTTATTTTTTGAATGTTGAATTTTAAGGCAGCTTTTTACTCTCCTCTTTCACCTTCATCAAGAAGCTCTTTAGTTCCTCTTCACTTTCTGCCGTAAGGGTGGTGTCATCTGTGTATCTGAGGTTATTGATGTTTCTGCTGACAAGCTTGATTCCAGCTTCTGCTTCATCCAGCCTGGCATTTGGCATGTTGCACTCTGCGTAGAAGTTAAATAATCAGGGTGACCATATACAGCTTTGATGTACTCCTTTCCCAATTTTGAACCAGTAATCCATTGTTCCATGTCCAGTACTAACTATTGCTTCTTGACCTTCATAGAGGTTTCTTTGGAGGCAGCTAAGGTGGTCTGAATGGAGATTTATTCATCAATTTAAAAAAATTAGCTATCAAGCCACAAAAATATAGGGAAGAAACTTAAATGTATATTTACTAAGTAAAAAGAAGCCAGTCTGAAAAGGATGTATATTCCAACTATATGGCATTCTGAAAAGGTGAACTATAGAAATAGTAAAAAGCCTGGAGTTACCAGTAGGATGGAGAAGGAAGAAAGAAGTGAAGGATAAATAGGTGGAACACAGAAGATTCCTCTATGATACTATATTGGTGGATACATATCATTATATATTTATCAAAGCATGTAGAATGCATAATATGAAGAGTGAGCCCTAAAGTAAGCTATGGGCTTAGTTAATAATAATGTACCACTGTCAGTTCATCAGTCTTACCAAATGTGATTTCTCAGGTGACTGCGAGGTAAAGAATCCGCCTGACAGTGCAGAAGACGCAGGAGATGCAGCTCAATCCCTGAGTTGGGAAGATCCCCTGGAGGAGGGCATGCGACCCATTCCAGTATTCTCACCTGGAGAATCCCCTGAACAGAGGAGCCTGGCGGGCTACAGTCCATGGGGTTGAACAGAGTTGGGCACAACATAACAACTGGGCACCCATGCATGCAGTCATCTTATGTACCGTATTAATACAAACTACTGACACCAGAGAATCAGTACCTGAGAGTGGGAGGGGATAGATAATAAAACATAAACCACCCTTAATTATTTAAACCAGAGGGAATTTAATAACAAGGACTAGTTACATAGGTGAGGTGGAAGATGAGAATAAGAGAGGGCACAGACAGTGAGGGCAACTTGATTTGCAACAGCAGGAAACAACATCTACCCTTAAGCTGAAAAGACAAAGGGAGAGAGCCCTTATGAGAGCCAGGGGCTGGGGCAGAGAGGAAGCTGGAACCACTATGGCCCATAGGAGCTGGGGACACCGAGAAGGTTGCTAACACTAAAAAAAAAAATGATACCGAAGTAGGAAAAGAGGAAAGAGACCCATGCATCTCCCTTCCACCTACCCTGGTCTTGTGGGTACCATTTATTAGCTAACCCTAACTACTGTAGGAAGCAGGCAATGGGACCATAGGAACCAGAGCAAGAGAAGCGGACAAAGATGGGGGCAGTCTGGCCCAAGACCAGCATAGCATCAGAAGATAATAGTGATAGTAACAGAACAAAGATCCTAATGAAGTTAATTCATCAGGTTTTAAAAAATGCTTTAACTATGGAAGTACATTAGGAAAAAAAAAAAAAGATGTAGATATTACAACCAAAATTCAGAAAGTAGCATTGGTATTTACCAGAAATATCATTTCTGCCCAGTTTCCATGCCTCTTCTTGTATTTTCTGCTCCCCACCAATTTCCAGCAGTGAGATTACACACCTGAGCCCATCTGGTTCTCTCTTCTGGGAATTGACAACCAGAGACACTAGCTGAAGACATGAATGACATCCATAGTGACAAGAAGAGGGGAAAACAGGAAAAATCTAACTTCCTAGTTCACAGTGAAAAGACGTGAGACAACCCCTTTATTCATGCTGGCTTGGGTGAGCTTGTTTTTGCTAACAGACTCCCTAAGATAGTCAGCTATAAAAAGTCATAATTCAAGATTTCAGATTGAAACTTTCTGCCGTAATTCCTGTGATAACATGTATGAGATACATGAATGGGACATTTTATCATTATTAAGTATTCATTGTGTGTGTGTTCATTCACTTGGTCATATTACTGATTAGGCCCAAAGAACTCTGCAGAGGACCCATGGTACAATACATATCTGTACCACATTTAGAAGAGTAGGGTAATCAAAACAATGAGCTCAGAAGAATACAATGAGGTAAAAAGTTAAGGTTACCAGCTGTCACACAACCAAAGGAAAACATTTTCTATGCCAGTTGTTAAGAGAAAACACAGGTGCAAGGAAGATGTCCAGGCTATAGGAGGAAACACAGAAGATATTCAAAGGCAATTATAAAAAAAAAAAATCTACTGAAAGCCCTACATCAGGATATGCCAGAGATAGAAAGGGTTATTGATTTATCATAAATTCTTTCAAGAGCAACTTTTTACTACTCCACACTTTTCTATTCTACTTCCTTTGAAATAGCTTTCCCCTTCATCTATCCACACAGAAATTCTGGAGTTGAGGAATAACTGAGCCCTCAGCATGCATCACATGGTGTCAGTGGGAAACTGGAGAAATACGTGTTTGCATGTGTATAAAGAAGTGAGGGCTCTGGAAGGCATATTGACTAAATTCCTGAAAGCATTCTCATTTGATTCTATTTGGAAATATAATATGGCACAACTTATTTGCATGCTTTTATTATTCTCCATAACTATAAAGCTATAAGAAAGCCTATATTTTATAAAGATTCGATCAAAAGGAAATTATCATTGGAAAGAGAAACTTGGCATGATGATGTGATGAAAGTTCGGATTGTTCTTGCTGCAAATGGTCTACTGTATATATTGCAGCAAGATATGCTGCATCTTGCTTCAGAAAGACCCACTTTGAAAATATCAATCATCCCATTTCTACAGTTCACTAGATCTGAGAGGAGCCTGCGTCAGAAGCAAAGGCTACGCGTACCTTCCAGTTGTAGGCTAATGAACTGTTTTCCTGGTTATAGGCTAATGAATTGTTGTTTAGTTGCTAAGTCATGTCTGACTCTGTGAGATCCCATGGACTGTAGCCCCCTAGGCTCCTCTTGCCATGGGATTTTCCAGGCAAGAATAAAGGAGTGATTTGCTGTTTTCTTCTCCAGGAGATCTTCTTGACCCAGGAATTGAACCTGAGTCTCCTGCATTGGCAGGTGGATTCTTCATCACTGAACCACCAGGGAAGCCCAGGCTGATGGATAGTGACTGTTAAATCAGGAAATTCTAGAGAATCATAAGAAATATCAGCTCCTGCAAAAACTGAAGACAACAAGACAAACAATAGCCTCCCCCCCTCTTATATGGATGTTTTGAAGTAATTTAGCCCCTCCAGAGTGCTGTTTATATACTGCAAAGGCTTACACTTAGGTTGAAGGACCTAGAGGTGATCTGGTTGCTTGTTTTTAATTTTCTGGACATGGGGCATGTGGGATGTTAGTTCCCAGACCAGGAATCGAGGCCATACCACGTGCAGTGGAAGCGTGGTCTTAACCATGGGACCACCAGGGAAGTCCCTGGGTTCTTACATTATAGATGTGGGAATACAGCTCTGAAGACTTTTGAAATGAACAAGTGTTTTAGTGTCAAACTGAACATTATATATCCCACAGCTGAATGTCTTCGAATGTGCATAAGTGTGTTTTCATCAAAAAAAAAAAAGGAATGCTCTTCATATGCAGTGAAAATGAGCCAGAGACCCTCTACCTCTTGTCAAATTAAAGGTCTGTTTGGAATGAGCATCAATTTAATAGCTAAGAGTCTCTTTATATCCCCCTGTTACACAGACATTCCTAAAAGAAAACTTATAAAAAGTACTATTCTTTTAAGAACTGTTTCACTTTAATTACTCAGTAAATATAACTTTTTTTTGTTAGAAAAAGACACCCCCCAAATAGAGTTGTTCTTTCTAGAAGATCTTCATATAGACGTTTTGGAATTAAAGCTTCCTTCTTACACTATCTGGATTGCAGTTTTACATGAAGCTATTTTTAGTAGAGTATAGTATTCTATAGTCTGTCAGGTATTTAAATCATCTTTCAACAGATGTCTTTTTAAAATTCATAATTTTGCATACATTGTCTCATGTGATTTTCACAAAAAAAAACCCTTTGAAGTAAGATACTGTTTTAATCTTTATAAGTACAGATTATCCAAGGGAAATTTCACAAAACTAAAGTAACAGACCAAGAGGCCCTCAGAGATACTGACCCATGTCAGAATCACTTAGTGAGGGAGGGACATGAAAAATTCAGATTCTTAGGCAGTTCCCCCAACACTTCTGAATTAGAATCTTTG
Source organism: Ovis aries (assembly GCF_016772045.2). Classification (NCBI taxonomy): domain Eukaryota; kingdom Metazoa; phylum Chordata; class Mammalia; order Artiodactyla; family Bovidae; genus Ovis; species Ovis aries. The sequence continues at coordinate 9,471,468 of NC_056070.1, forward strand.
GGAGCACAGCCCAGGAAGCACTATGATAATCTGATCATATCTGACTCTCTTCTGAGTCCTAAGACTCTGGCAGAAGATGTTCAGGGACTTCTCTAAGACTGAAAAGAAAGCTTGATGAGTATCGCCACTCAGCATAAAATCTTGAACATACTAGGTTTCTATTTACAATTTCATTTTAAGGGAAAATAGGGTGGGTGTTTCACTGTTTAATAATTTTTAAAAAGCACCTGCATTTTTCAGATGAAGAACCCAGTCCCATAAAGGCCAAAGGTCAAGCAGCTCATGAGGACAAATCCAGGTTCTAATGCCTTGATTCTTATTCCAGGGCTTTTTTCCATTACACGACAGTGAATCTCCCTGCTAAGGAAATGTGCTCTGGTCAGAGCCTCTGTTGTTGCAGATTTGCAAATACCAGATGCGTGCACATAAATACAAGATCAGCACTTCAGTAGAGCTTTTGCAAACCAGACTATTAATTGTTTTCCTATGAACCGCTTGGTTAATCAGACAGCCTGCAGGAACTTGAAAGCAGGTAGAGTGGGACTTGATCATCTGGATCCCTGATCCCTACCTATCCATCCATAGATGCCCCTATTCCAGAAGGAGCTTGGCCTCTTGCTGTATCTTTCTACTTTTCCTACTTCTTATGCAGTTTGGGGACTTTAAAGACCAGAATGATGAAGACAGACTTACCTTAAAAAATTATAGAAGTATAGTTGATTTACAATATGTTATTTTTGGGTGTACAGCAGAGTAGTTCAATTATACACACACACACACACACACACACATATGATTATAAGAAGATATTAAGAGGTGGCAAGAATACATAGAAGAATTATACAAAACAAAACAAATAACCATGATGGCATGATCACTCACCTAAAGCCAGACATCTTGGAATGTGAAGTCAACTGGACCCTAGGAAGCACTGAACAAAGCTAGTGGAGGTGATAGAATTCCAGCTGAGCTATTTCAAATCCTAAAAGTTGGTGCTGTGAAAGTGCTTCACTCAATAAATATGTCAGCAAATTTGGAAAATTCAGCAGTGACCACAGGACTGGAAAAGGTCCGTTTTCATTCCAATCCCAAAGAAGGGAAATGTCAGAGAATGCTGAAACTACCATACATTGCACGCATTTCACATGCTGTCTAAGTAATGCTCAAAATTGTTCAAGCTAGGCTTCAACAGTATGTGAACCAAGAACTTCCAGAAGTACAAGCTGGATTAGAAAAGTCAGAGGAACCAGAGATCACATTATCAACATCCATTGGATCATAGAAAAATCTAGAGAATTCCAGAAAAGCATATACTTCTGCTTCATTGACTATGCTAAAGCCTTTGACTGTGTATACCACAACAAACTGTGGAAAATTCTTAAAGAGATGGGAATACCAGACCACCTTACCTACCTCCTGCCAAACCTGTATACAGGTCAACGGACTGGTTCAAATTGGGAAAGGAGTATATCTTGTCACCCTGCTTATTTAACTTACATGCAGAGTACATCATGCAAAATGTCAGGATAGATGAAGCACAAACTGGAATCAAGGTTGTGGGGAGATATATCAATAACCTCAGATATCTGATAGAAAGTGAAGAAGAACTAAAGAACCTGTTGATGAAAGTGAAAGAGGAGAGTGAAAGAGCTGGCTTAAAACTCAACATTCATACAAATTGTGAAATTATTTGTTCTAGCCCTGTGAAAAATACTGTTGGTAGCTTGATAGGGATTGCATTGAATCTGTAGATTGCTTTGGATAGTATACTCATTTTCACTATATTGATTCTTCCAATCCATGAACATGGTATATTTCTCCATCTATTAGTGTCCTCTTTGATTTCTTTCATCAGTGTTTTATAGTTTTCTATATATAGGTCTTTAGTTTCTTTAGGTAGATATATTCCTAAGTATTTTATTCTTTTCGTTGCAATGGTGAATGGAATTGTTTCCTTAATTTCTTTTTCTACTTTCTCATTAGTGTATAGGAATGCAAGGAATTTCTGTGTATTGATTTTATATCCTGCAACTTTACTATATTCATTGATGAGCTCTAGTAATTTTCTGGTGGAGTCTTTAGGGTTTTCTATGGAAAGGATCATGTCATCTGCAAAGAGAGTTTTACTTCTTCTTTTCCAATTTGAATTCCTTTTATTTCTTTTTCTGCTCTGATTGCTGTGGCCAAAACTTCCAGAACTATGTTGAATAGTAGTGGTGAAAGTGGGCACCCTTGTCTTGTTAGGGGAAATGCTTTCAATTTTTCACCATTGAGGATAATGTTTGCTTTGTGTTTGTCATATATACCTTTTATCATGTTGAGGTATGTTCCTTCTATTCCTGCTTTCTGGAGAGTTTTTATCATAAATGGATGTTGAATTTTGTCAAAGGCTTTCTCTGCATCTATTGAGATAATCATACAATTTGTATGGAAATACAAAAAACCTCAAATAGCCAAAGCAATCGAGAAAGAAGAATGGAACTGGAGGAATCAACCTGCCTGACTTCAGGCTCTACTACAAAGCCACAGTCATCAAGACAGTATGGTACTGACACAAAGACAGAAATATAGATCAATGGAACAAAATAGAAAGCCCAGAGATAAATCCACACACCTATGGACATCTTATCTTTGACAAGGAAGCAAGAATATACAATGGATTAAAGACAATCTCTTTAACAAGTGGTGCTCGGAAAACTGGTCAACTGCTTGTAAAAGAATGAAACTAGAACACTTTCTAACACCATACACAAAAATAAACTCAAAACTATAAAACTCCTAGAGGAGAACATAGGCAAAACACTCTCCGTCATAAATCACAGCAGGATCCTCTATGATCCACCTCCCAGAATACTGGAAATAAAAGCAAAAATAAACAAATGGGATCTAATTAAAATTAAAAGCTTCTGCACAACAAAGGAAACTATAAGCAAGGTGAAAAGACAGCCTTCGGAATGGGAGAAAATAATAGCAAATGAAGCAACTGACAAACAACTAATCTCAAAAATATACAAACAACTCCTGCAGCTCAATTCCCAAAAAATAAATGACCCAATCAAAAAATGGGCCAAAGAACTAAATAGACATTTCTCCAAAGAAGACGAACAGATGGCTAACAAACATGAAAAGATGCTCAACATCACTCATTATCAGAGAAATGCAAATCAAGACCACAATGAGGTACCACTTCACGCCAGTCAGAATGGCTGCGATCCAAAAGTCTACAAGCAATAAATGCTAGAGAGGGTGTGGAGAAAAGGGAACCCTCTTACACTGTAGTAGGAATGCAAACTAGTACAGCCACTATGGAGAACAGTGTGGAGATTCCTTAAAAATTGGAAATAGAACTGCCTTATGACCCAGCCATCCCACTGTTGGGCATACACACCGAGGAAACCAGAACTGAAAGAGACGCATGTACCCCAATGTTCATCGCAGCACTGTTTATAATAGCCAGGACATGGAAACAACCTAGATGTCCATCAGCAGATGAATGGATAAGAAAGCTGTGGTACATATGCACAATGGAGTATTACTCAGCCATTAAAAAGAATACATTTGAATCCGTTCTAATGAGGTGGATGAAACTGGAGCCGATTATACAGAGTGAAGTAAGCCAGAAAGAAAAACACCAATACAGTATACTAACACATATATATGGAATTTAGAAAGAAATAATGATGACCCTGTATGCGAGACAGCAAAAGAGACACAGATGTATAGAACAGTCTTTTGGACTCTGTGGGAGAGGGCGAGGGTGGGATGATTTGGGAGAATGGCATTGAAACATGTATACTATCATGTAAGAAATGAATCGCCAGTGTATGTTCGATACAGGATACAGGATGCTTGGGGCTGGTGCACTGGAATGACCTAGAGAGAGGATATGGGGAGGGAGGTGGGGGGGTGGGGTTCAGGATTGGGAACTCATGTACACCTGTGGCAGATTCATGTCAATGTATGGCAAAACCAATACAGTATTGTAAAATAAAGTAAAAATTTAAAAAAAAATCAACATTCAGAAAATGAAGATTATGGCATCTGGTCCTATCATTCCGTGGCAAATAGATGTAGAAACAATGGAAAGCATGACAGACCATTTTCTTGGGCTCCAAAATTACTGCAGACAGTGATTGCAGCCATGAAATTAAAAGACACCTGTTCCTTGAAAGAAAAGCAATGGCAAACCTTGACAGCATATTAAAAAGCAGAGATATTGCTGACAAAGTTCCATATAGTCAAAGCTATGGTTTTTTCCAGTAGTCATGTACAGATGTGAGAGCTGGACAATAAAAAACTGAGAGCTGAAGAACTGATGCCTTCGAACTGTGGTGTTGGTGAAGATTCTTGAGAGTCCCTTGGACTGCAAGGAAATCAAACCAGTCAATTCCAAAGGAAATCAATCCTGAATATTCAGTAGAAGGACTGATGCTGAAGTTGAAGCTCCAATACTTTGGCCACCTGATGTGAAGAGCCGACTCATTGGAAAAGACCCTGATGCTGAGAAAGACTAAAGGCAGGAGGAGAAGGGGATGACAGAAGATGAGATGGTTGGATGGCATCACTGACTTAATGGACATGAGTTTGAGCAAATTCCAAGAGATGGTGAAGGACAGGGAAGCCTGGTGTGCTGCAGTCCATGGTGTCGCAAAGGGTCGGCCGCAACTGAGTGACTGAACAACAACAGTATGTATGTGTGCTAAGTAATTTAAGACATATCCAATTCTTACAGCAAAGTAATTCAATTATACATACCTATGTATTTATTCATTTTCAAATTATTTTCATTGATCATGTTACTTTTTCTCTCCTTGGTTACCTGCATTCTGATAACTTCTAAGTAGGCTTTCCTGTGTTTTTTTGTTTTGTTTTGTTTTTGTTTTTGTTTTTGTTTTTTTTTTTGCTTTTTGTTTTTGCCAAGTCATGTCTTACTCTTTGCAATCCCATGACCTATAGCCCAGCAGGCTCCTCTGTCCAGGAGATTTCCAGGCAAGAATACTGGAGTCAGTTGCCATGCCCTCCTCCAGGAAATCTTCCCAACCTATCGATTATACCCATGTCTCTTGCAATCTCCTCTACTGGCAGATGGGTTCTTTACCATTAGTACCACCTGGGAAGCCTCTCTCTCTCTCTCTCTCTCTATATATATATATATATACACACACACACACATATATATATATATATATATATACACACACACACACTCACACACATATATATTGCTTTTTATAATTTTTCCTTTATAAATTATTATATATAAATATTGAATATAATTCTCTGTGCTATACTGTAGGTCTGTGTTGTTTATTTTACATATAGTATTATGTATTTGTTAATCACAACCTCCTAAGTTATCCCTTCCTCCAGTCCCCCTTTCCCGTTTGGTACCATAAATTTGTTTTCTGGGTCTGTGAGTCAACTTACTGTTTTATAAATAAATTTATTTGTATCGTTTTTTTAGATACCACATGTAAGTGACATAAGATATTTGTCTTTTTCTGTCTATCTTACTTCACTTAGTATGATAACCTCTAGGTATGTCTGTTTGCTCCAGATTTAATAATTTCATTCTTTTTTATGTCCATGTAATAATTTATTATATGTATATTGTCACCCTGCTTATTTAACTTGTATGCAAAGTGCATCATGAGAAACACTAGACTGGAAGAAGCGCAAGCTCAAATCAAGACTGCCGGGAAAAATATCAATAATCTCAGATATGCAGATGACACCACCCTTATGGCAGAAAGTGAAGAGGAACTAAAAGCCTCTTGATGAAAGTGAAAGAGGAGAGTGAAAAAGTTGGCTTAAAGCTCAACATTCAGAAAGCGAAGATCATAGCGTCTGGTCCCATCACTTCATGGGAAATAGATGGGGAAACAGTGTCAGACTTTGTTTTGGGGGGCTCCAAAATCACTGCAGATGGTGACTGCAGCCATGAAATTAAAAGACACTTACTCCTTGGAAAGAAAGTTATGACCAACCTAGATAGCATATTCAAAAGCAGAGACATTACTTTGCCAGCAAAGGTCTGTCTAGTCAAGGCTATGGTTTTTCCAGTGGTCATGTATGGATGTGAGAGTTGGACTGTGAAGAAAGCTGAGCACCAAAGAATTGATGCTTTTGAACTGTGGTGTCGGAGAAGACTCTTGAGAGTCCCTTGGACTGCAAGGAGATCCAACCAGGCCATCCTAAAGGAGATCAGTCCTGGGTGTTCATTGGAAGGACTAATGCTAAAGCTGAAACTCCAATACTTTGGCCACCTCATGCCAAGAGTTGACTCATTGGAAAAGACCCTGATGCTGGGAGGGATTGGGGGCAGGAGGAGAAGAAGGGAACTTTCAGCTTTTCACCATTAAGTATGAAGTTAGCTACAAGTCTGTCATATATGACCTTCATTATATTGAGGTAGGTTCCCTCTATGTCTACTTTCTGAAGAGTTTTTATCACAAATAGATGTTGAATTAAAAACTTTTTATCATCTGCTGAGATGATCATATATCTTTTATTTTTCATTGTGTTAATGTGGTATATCACACATTGATTTGCCGCTATTGAAATATCTATGCATCCATACAAAAAATCCAATTTGATCATGATATATGATCCTTTTAATATACTGTATTGTATATAATGTATTGCATTCAGTTTACTAGTATTTTGTTGGATTTTCGAGTCTATGTTCATCAGTGTTGACAGTGGAAGTGAAGTCGTTCAGTCGTGTCCGACTCTTTGCCACCCCATGGAGTGTAGCCCACCAGGCTCCTCCATCTGTGGGATTCTCCAGGCAAGAATACTGCAGTGGGTTGCCATTTCCTTCTCCAGGAGATCTTCCCAACCCAGGGTTCAAACCCAGGTCTCCCGCATTGCAGACAGACACTTTACTACCAGTGACATTAGCCTATAATTTTCTTTTTTGTGGTACCTTTGTCTGATTTTGATGTCAGGGTGATGGTGGCCTCATACAATGAATGAAAGTGTTCCTTTATCTGCAATTTCTTGGAATAGTTTCAGAAAATTGGTGTTAACTCTTCTCTAAATGTTTGATAGAATTGGCTTGTGAAGCCATCTGCTCTTGGACTTTGGTTTGGTGGGAGATTTTAAATTGTATATTCAATTTCAGCAGTTGCAATTGGTCTGTTCATATTTTCTATTTCTTCCTGGTTCAGACTTGGAAAATGTACCTTTCTAAGAACTTATCCATTTATTCTAGATTGTCCATTTTATTAACACATAGTTGCTTGTAGTAAGGAGTCTCAAGGTTTTTTGTATTTCTGTGGTGTCAATTGTAACTTCTTTTTTTCTGATTTTGTTGATTTGGTTCCTCTCCTTTATCTCTTGATGAGTGGGGCCAAATGTTTGTCAGTATTTTTTATCTTTTCAAAGAACTAGCTTTTAGAATAAATTTTCTCCATTTCCTACAACTTGCTTGGAACAGCATGATCCATGAATTGCCGTGAAAGGTCATGATTGTACCAGGGATAAGCTCAGTGTTCAGGCTGCCTCTTCCTAGCGATTAAAATACATTCAACTGAAAATACTTAGTGAAAGAAGGATATTGCAAAGAAAAGTCTGTTAAAAACATTCTGGGGAGAAACCCCTGGGCTCACAGGTACCCACTAAATATTTCTGCCTTTGTATATATGCATTGATCAAAGCAAATAAATTTGACAATTTGAGTTTACTTTTCCTTTTTTAAAAAAATCCATGTATTCTCTATCCCCTTTTCCCTCAACTCAATAAAACTAGAAATAGAAACTCCTGAGATATGATGATGTGTAGCAACTGTATATGTCACAATTCATGAAATGTGTGTGAATTACATAAAAATACTGGAATAATATCCAGCTAAGAGATTAATAATAAGTATCTTGGGAAACTATCTTAGACAGTTGTACCCTATATATAGTATCACTTTTGACATCTTGGAGTAATTTGTTGAGGTCCCCAATAACTGTAATTTATGATGACAAGCTGGACATGGTAATGTATATATATCCATTTGTCATTCCTAGTTAAATATGTACCTAAGTACCTATTTGTGCTGGAGATATGAGGAACTCTTCAGCCATAGCTTGTATTACATGACCTCACTGCATCTACCTGAAACCAAGTGCATCAAGGTGAGCATCACTGTGACCTATGGGTGGATGTTTTCTGTTCCCCGAGGATCATGTAGAGATGAATACTCATCATGTATACATAGGAAGGCCAGAGAGTCTGCAATGACACATTGAAGTCAGGAGGGAGTGAAAGATTTAAATAAACAAAAGAATCTGCCAGAAGATAAGAGCCAAAAAAGACACCTAGAGAGAAACTAAAACTCAATGGGTGAAAGCAAGAAAGAGCAGTTCAGTTTTCAGTGGGTTTTCTCTTCTAGCTTCAGACCACATGCATCCTCCCCAAAAGCCCCCATTGCTTGGGTTGTTAGGACAGTTCTCTATCTCTTTCAATCAGTGCAAAAATGCCTAACTAAATATTCAGCAAGAAACAGGAAATAGCAATAAATATTGAGTTTGTGTTTTATTTCATAAAGAAACTTAACTTTGAAACTGACATTACAGTGTTCAAACAACCTACCTAAATACAAGTTTCTGTGGGTGGTGCTGTTAGTGTGTGTATTTGTTTCAGCTAATGCCATTTTTTCTTTTAAGAGCAAGAAAAATAAGGGTCATGGTGCATATTGGTATTTTCCATTAATTAAAAATTAATTAGCCTAAAATTTTAACTATTCAACTATTTTATGCTTTTCTTCCAAATAAATGAAGAATTTGAAGACAGTTAAGAACTCAGCAAGTTGGGCATTGAATAAAAGCTGAGAAGAGTGAGTCTTCACTAATTCCTTTCTTCTCTAACTGTCCAGTAATCTGATGTATCTCAAAAGAGTCTGCCCAAATTCTTCAAAGTAAAATTACCTCTGGGCTTTGACCAGACATTTTTCAAGGATAGGATAATTTATATCTAAAAGAGATTATTTCAGAAGGCTTTCAACAGCAAGGAGTGGCTTATAATGAAAATTACTTTCTCCTTCTAGCACAGCATTGTATTGTGATATGGAATTTTCATGTGCTCACATGTAGCTGTTTCCTTATAAGCATCAATACAAAATAGAATCTAAATAGGAGCCATTAGGGTTCCAGGGACCAGGCACTGGAACAGGTGTCAGAGCCCAGGACCCAGCCTTGGCTCTTCTAAAATGTTACAGGAGCTGGACCACAGTCACCTAATCTACCTAGTTTTACAATGATTTCTCTGAAAAGCATGCAACTAAACTAAGTCAGGTATCCCTTATTACACTGAAGTGACACTTGCCTTTTATCTGAAATTTTCTAGAAGCTCATTTAGAGGTGAGAGTGATACTAAATATACTGTGTAGAGTAGCTAAGTTTTATAATTAACTGTATTCCTTTTCACAACATGAAGACAATGGGAGCAACCTGCTTAGAAAGCCACAAGAAAATGAATTTTTATATGCTCGAAAAGACAGTTATACTAAATGATCTGTAAGGTCAATTTATGGACACAAATTGTATGATTCTCATTTCACATAGACAAAGTACATCCTTACAGCCCCTACCAAGTGAAAAGGAGTAGCAGTTGGGACTTTGACCCATGAAATGTTAGAGCAATGATTTTTCAGCACTTAATACACTGGCAAGTAGCATGGTTGATGGCTCTTTCACCTGAACTTAAACCTGGAGAAATACCAACATACAATATTAAGGAAGAGTACAGAATGTTGTTAATGAAAAGTGAGAGTAGCTGTAGGGGCGCAGAAGTATTCATTTGGTTCAGGAGGAAGACAGGATAAAGAAACTTCAAAATGAATAAGGAACAGAAATTTAGGTGAGAGCTTTTATAGCTTAAGAGGAGTCTCCCAAAAACTAAAAACAAAAGCATAACTTTAAAGTCAGGAGAATGCAATAGATAGACTATAGGAAAAGAAACATACAAGAAGCAAACAGAAAATACAAGATATTTAAGTTGAAAGATGTGTACTTTAGCAGTAACTACAATACATGCAATTTTTAACTACATAGATCAAGACTTTCAGATTGCACTAAAAAGGACACTATCCAGCAATATATCCAACACAAGAGACATTCTAAGAGGAGAATATAGAAAAGCTGAAAACAATGAAAATGGGTGGATGCATTAAACAAAGATGTCAGCAGTGAGCTGAATTTTGTTTCAGCTTCAATATGCAAGTCCTTTTCTCACAAAAGCAAGCTGAACAAAAAGAAAATCAATAACTTTTCTTAAATCAGGACTGAGTCTGCAGGACTAACTACCATCTCAAACTCTGAAAATATAGACAAACCCAGAGAGTTACAGCCAAGATCAGCTCAGAAGCCATGGAAGCCGCACAATGGTAGGAATGCTTCAGTGACAATTCTGATTAATTTCTGGGAAATGAACATGTATTAAAAGTGAAAATCCAAGGGTCATTTTGTCCTTTTCTTTAGGAACCCCATGAGGTTCTCAGGGTAAAGATCCAAGAAAGTTCCCACTGTGGCTCTAGGAGTCAGTTCAGTCCCTCAGTCGTGTCTGACTCTTTGCGACCCCATGGACTGCAGCACTCCAGGCTTCCTTGTCCATCACCAACTCCCAGAGCTTGCTCAAACTCATGTCCATAGAGTCAGTGTTGCCATCCAACCAGCTTGAACTCTGTCATCCTTTTCTTTTACTGCCTTCAATCTGTCCCAGCATCAGGATCTGGTCAAATGAGTCAGTTCTTCACATCAAGTGGCCAAAGTATTGGAGTTTTGGTTTGAGCGTAAGTCCTTCTGATGAATATTCAGGACTGATTTCCTTTAGGATGGACCGGTTTGATCTCTTTGCAGTCCAAGGGACTCTCAAGAGTCTTCTCCAACACCACAGTTCAAAAATATCGATTTTTTGGTGCTCAGCTTTCTATATAGTCCAACTTTCACATCCATACATGACTAGTGGGAAAAGCCATAGCTTTGACTAGATGGACCTTGTTGGCAAAGCAATGTCTCTGCTTTTGAATATGCTGTCTAGACTTGTCATAGCTTTTCTTCCAAGGAGCAAGGGTCTTAATTTCATGGCTGCAGTCACCATCTGCAGTGATTTTGGAGCCCAAGAAAATAAAGTCTGACACTGTTTCCGCTGTTTCCCCATCTATTTCCCATGAAGTGATGGGACCAGATGCCATGATCTTCGTTTTCTGAATGTTGAGCTTTAAGCCAACTTTTTCACTCTCCTTTTCACTTTCATCAAGAGGCCCTTTAAATCTTTGCTTTCTGCCATAAAGGTGGTATCATCTGCATACCTGAGTTTATTGATATTTCTCCCAGCAATCTTGATTCCAGCTTGTGCTTCATCCAGTCTGGTATTTCTCATGATGTACTCTGCATAGAAGTTAAATAAGCAAGGTGACAATATACAGCCTTGACATACTCCTTTCCCAGTTTGGAACCAGTCCATTGTTCCATGTCCAGTTCTAACTGTTGCTTCCTGACCTGCATACAGATTTCTCAAGAGGCAGGTTAGGTGGTCTGGTATTCCCATCTCTTTCAGAATTTTCCACAGTCTATTGTGATCCACATAGTCAAAGGCTTTGGCATAGTCAATAAAGCAGAAATAGATGTTTTTCTGGAATGCTCTTGCTTGTTCAGTGATTCCATGGATGTTTGCAATTTGATCTCTGCTTCCTCTGTCTTTTCTAAATCCACTCGAACATCTGGAAGTTCATGGTTCACATACTGTTGAAGTCTGGCTTGGAGAATTTTGAGCATTGCTTTGCTAGTATGTGCAATGAATGCAATTGTGTGGTGGTTTCAGATGGTAAAAGCATCTGCCTACAATGTGGGAGACCTGGGTTTAATCCCTGGGTAGGGAAGATCTCCTGGAGAAGGAAATGGCAATCCACTCCAGTATTCTTGCCTGGAAAATCCCATGGATGGAGGAACCTGGTACCCTACAGTCCATGGGGTCACACAGAGTTGGACACAACTGAGCGACTTGACTGACTTTTGAACATTCTTTGGCATTTCCCCTCTTTGGGATTGGGATGAAAACTGACCATTTCAGTCCTGTTGCCACTGCTGAGTTTTCCAAATTTGCTGCCATAGGGAGTGCAGCAATTTCACAGCATCATCCTTTTGGATTTGAAATAGCTCTCCTGGAATTCCATCACCTCCACTAGCTTTTTTGTAGAGATGCTTCCTAAGGCCCACTTGACTTCCCATTCCAGGATGTCTGGCTCTAGGTGGATGATCACACCACTGTGGTTATCTGGGTCATGAAGATCGTTTTGTATAGTTCTTCTGTGTATTCTTGCCACCTCTTTCTAATCTCTTCTGCTTCTGTTAGGTCTATACCGTTTCTGTCCTTTATTGTGCCCATCTCTGCATAAAATGTTCCAATGGTATATCTAATTTTCTTGAAGAGATCTGTAGTCTTTCCTGTTCTATTGTTTTCCTCTCTTTCTTTGCATTGATTACTGAGGAAGGCTTTTTTATATCTCCTTGCTATTCTTTGGAATACTGCATTCAAATGCATATATCTTTCCTTTTCTCCTTTGCCTTTAGCTTCTCTTTTCTCAGCTATTTGTAAGGCCTCCTCAGACAACCATTTTGCTTTTTTTCCTTTCCTTTCCATGGGGATTGTCTTGATCCCTGTCTCCTGTACAATGTCACAAACCTCTGTCCACAGTTCTTCAGGCACTCTGTTTTTCAGATCTAATCCCTTGAATCTATTTCTCACTTCCACTATATAACCAAAAGGGATTTAATTTAGGTCATACCTGAATGGTCTAGTGGTTTTCCCTACTCTCTTCAATTTAAGTCTGAATCTGGCAATAAGGAGTTCATGATCTGAGTCACAGTCAGCTCCCGGTCTTGTTTTTGCTGACTGTATAGAGCTTCTCCATCTTTAGCTGCAAAGAGTATAATCAGTCTCATTTCAGTATTGACCATTTGGCGATGACTATGTGTTGAGTATTCTCTTGTGTTGTTAGAAGAGAGTGTTTGCTATGACCAGTGCGTTCTCTTGGCAAAACCCTATTAGCCTTTGTCCTGCTTCATTCTGTACTCCAAGGCCAAATTTCCCTGTTATTCCAGGTATCTCTTGACTTTCTACTTTTGCATTCCCATCCCCTATGATGAAAATTACATCTTTTTTAGGTGTTAGTTCTAGAAGGTCTTGTAGGTCTTCATCGAACCATTCAGCTTCAGCTTCCTCAGCATTACTGGTTGGGGCATAGACTTTGGTTACTGTGACATTGAATGATTTGCCTTGGAAACAGATCATTCTGTCGTTTTTGAGACTGAACTCAAGTACTGCATTTTGGACTCTTTTTTTTTTTTTTTTTTTTACTAGAAGGGGCTACTCCATTTCTTCTAAGGGGTTCTTGCCCACAGTAACAGATACAATGGTCATCTGAATTAAATTCACCCATTCCAGTCCATTTTTAGTTCACTGACTCCTAAAATGTCGATGTTCATTCTTGGCCATCTCCTGTTTGACCACTTCCAGTTTACCTTGATTCGTGGACCTAACCTTGGTAATCCTTGGTAAATATGCCCAGAGACTTTTCTATTTAAAATAAAGGCCTACTTTCTAGGAAGAAATACTTTACCAGAGCCTGTGCAATACTTGTAGTGGGAAGGATGTTCCTTTCACTCCGGTCCTCTCCAGGCTCCCTCTCTCACCTAAGAGGAGTTGGGGAGTTACACCAGAAGAAATGCTGGTGAAGGTCACAAACCAGACACTATGGCTCACCAAAAGACTGCAACTTACTTGGAGTATTCCAGAACACTCACCCACCCCTGTCCACTACAATGATACCAGTAGGTTTCCAGGATTATAATAGTAGATCACAGCAGAGAAAAACACTCTTTCTGAAGAGGAATACTCAGTGAAACCAAAAGTCAAAATTAGTGATGTTGAGCGTTTTTTCACCTGTTTGTTGGCATCTGTATGTACTCTTTGGAGAAATTTCTGTTTCTATCTTCTACCCATTTTTTGATCAGGTTATTTGTTTTTTTCTTATATTTAATTGCATGAGTTGTTTGTATATTTTGGATATTAACACCTTGTCAGTTGCATATGATAGTACTTTTTATGCTGTATTTCACCCTAATATGATAGCTTTAATTTTAAAATAAATGTGAATTAATAAATAATTCAGCATAAGATCAACTTATCAATGTGAAAAAGATTCTTCTATACCTCAAAATAAAATAGAAAAGAAGAAAACATTTTAAATAACAATAAAAATAATAATAATGCATTTAGGAATTATCCTAGTAAAAGATTTTTAAAAAAAGACCTTTATAGAGAAAAAGCTTAAACTCTTAAGGATTAAAAGGTTAGCAGAACTAAATAAATATAAAATACAATGTAATATTATAAAGATATCAAATCTGCAAAGAATTTTTCCTGAATTCAACTTAATGGAAGTGAAGATGTCAGTAGGAATTCTTTGTAAACTTGAGAAACTTTTCCTAATATTACACATAAAAATAAATCTTCATAAATAATTTTCAATTTTATTTTGTATTTGTTTTGCATTTTTGTAAACTTCTCATAATGAAAATATTTTTATCTTCTGATTATACAAACATAGTCACTGTAAAAACAATTCAAATAATATCTAAAAATGTAAAGATATTTGAAATTCCACCACCCTGTGATAATCACCTATAATATTCTGAAATCATTCATTGTTGTGTTACTTATGCATAGGTATACAGATATAATTTTATATAGGTGTCATATCATGGATATCTTTGCTCCACTGTGATCCTCAATTTCATGCTAACATTCTATTTTTTCCCACAATATGTCCTACACATACATATATGTTCTGACTTTCATGGCTTTAAATATTATATAGAGTTTGAAGCATAATTATGTTCATCTCTTTAGTCATATTCTTTGCCTTGTTTTTGGTCAGTATAAAGAATGCTGCAATAAATGTCCTTGTAAGTTGTAGATTCATACAAATGTGTACTTTTATTTTTGTGGATAAGATTTTTGTTTTTATTTCTATAATAGAGGTTTGGGGGATAGAATCATTGAGTAGAAGAGAATATGTATCTTTTTCCAGTTTTACTGAGAAATAATTGACATGCATCACATTTTAAGTTTAAAGTGTACAGCATGATGGTTTGCTTGATATAGGTTTTAAAATGGCTATCACGATAGGTTTAACATCCATCTCATCTATGTACAATAAAAGGAAAGAAAAAGATTTCTCATTGTGATGAGAACTCAGTTCTACTCCATTAACAACTTCACTATAGATCATACAGCAGTGTTAGCTATAGTCATTATGATGAATATTACTATATTCCTAGTACTTATTTATCTTGTAACTAGAACTTGATAGGTTTTTATCACTTTCAACTCTCCCTGCACCACCCTTACTTCTGGTAATGACAAATCTGATCTCTTTCTCAAGAGTTTGGTGTTCTGAGTTTTGGGGTTGTTTTATAGATTCCACATGTAAGTGAAATCAGGTAGTTTTTGTCTTTGTCTGACTTATCTCATTTAGCATAATGTCTTTGAGGTTCATCCATGTTGTCACAAATTATAGAATTTTCTCATTTTATGGCTGAATAATATTCCATTGTATGTAGAAATCACAACTTTATCCATTCATCCATCAACAGACAGGTTGTTGCCTTATCTTGGCTATTATAAATAAAGCTTCTACAAACACAGGGCTACAGATATTTTTCTGAGTTGATATCTTTATTGTTTTATACTTTCTCAGAACTGAAATTGCTATATCATATGATGCTATTTTGTTTAGGATCCTCTATATTGTTTTCCAAGGTGGCTATGCCAATTTGCAATCTTACCGCAATGCCCAGGGTTCCCTTTTCTCTGCATCCACCCAACATTTGCTATGTCTTGTCATTTTGATAATAGCTGTTCTCACAAACATGAAGTGATAACTCAATGTTGTTTGAATTTGCATTTCCCTAAGGACTGGTGATGTTGAGTAACTTCTCATGTACCTATTGGCCACGCATATATCTTCTTTGGAAAAATGTCTGTTCAGATCCTTTGCTCATTTCTAAAAGGATTATGTGGGGAAACTTTTGCTATTGTATGAGCTCTTTATATATTTTGGATATTGTCCCTTACCAGATATATGGTTTGCAAATACTTTTTTTCCATTCTGTAGATTGCATTTTCTCTCTATTGATTTCTTTTTCTGTGCAAGCTTTTTAGTTTGATGTAGTCCCATTTGTTCATTTTTTATTTTATTGCTTGTGTTTCAGGTGTGTTTTTTTTTTTTAATTTTGTAATTGGAGGAAAATTGCTTTACATGTTGTGTTGGTTTCTGCCATACAACAATGCAAGTCAGTCATAATTATACATATAATATCTCCCCCTTGAGCCTCCAACATATGTGTGTTAATATATGACTTTTGCTTTCCTCTTTCTGACTTACTTCACTCTTTTAACAGGCTCTAGGTTCATCTAGCTCACTAGAACTGACTCAAATTTATTCTTTTTATGGCCAAGTTATATTCCATCGTACATATGTATCACATCTTTACCCATTCATCCATTGATGGGCATCTAGGTTGCTTCCATGTCCTAGATATTGAAAATAGTGCTGCTATGAGTATTGGGATACATGTGTCTTTTTCAATTATGATTTTCTCAGGGTATATGCCCAGTATATACCATATTACTGGGTTACACAATAGATGTATTCCTAGTTTTTTAAGGAATCTCCATAGTCTTCTCCATAGTGGCTGTATCTGTATCAATTTACATTCCCACCAACCATGCAGTAGGGTTCCCCTTTCTTTACCTCCTCTCCAGTGTTTACTGTTTGTAGATTTTTTGATGATGGCCATTGTGATTGCTGTGAGGTCCTTACTTTTTCTTTGCATTTCTCTAATAATTAATAATGTTGATCATCTTTTCATCTGTTTATTGGCCATCTGTGTGTCTTCTTTGCAGAAATGTCTGTTTAGATCTGCTCATTTTTTGACTGGGCTGTTTGGTTTTCTGATATTGAGCTTTATGAGCTGCGTATATATTTTGGAGATTAATCCTCTGTTAGTTGTTTTGTTTGCAATTATTTTCTCCCATTCTGAGGGTTGTCTCTTAATCTTGTTTGTTGTTTCTTTGCTGTACAAAACTTCTAAGTTTAATTAGGTCCCATTTGTTTACTTTTGTTTTTATTTCCATTATTCTAGAAAGTGGGTCAAAGAAGATCTTACTGTGATTTAGGTCAAAGAGTATACTGCCTTTGTTTTCTGCTAAGCGCTTTATAGTTTCTGGCCTTATATTTAAGCCTTTAATCATTTTGAGTTTATTTTATTGTGTGTGGTGTTGGGAAGTGTTCTAGTTTCATTCTTTTACGCGTGGCTCTCCAGCTTTCCCAGCACCACTTATTGACGAGGCTATCAGGTGTGTTTTCCAAAAATTCACTACCAAGACCTCATGAGGAAGATTTTTTTCTTTATTTTCTTCTAATGGTTTCATGGTTTCAGATCTTACCTTTAAATCTTTGATTCTGATTTAATTTGTATGAGTGAGGTAATATAGAGATCAAGTTTTCATTCTTTTGCATGTGAATGTCCGATTTCCCCAGCACCATTTATTGAAGACTGTCTTGTCTCTGATGAATATTCTTTGCTCTTTTGTCAAATATTAGTTGACCAAGAGACAGTGTATTTTTAGTTTTAGTAGATTTTAACCAATTTCTTTTCCAAAATTCTATACATCTTAGCAGTCTCACCACCAATATTTATCATACTGCCCTTTCCTCTATATCCATGTCCAGTGAGAAGAATATTTCACTTAATATTTCTTTAATATGAAGTTCTCTGTCATCTGGTGTACTTCTGTTCATATTTGGCCATTTAAATTTTCATTTTCTGAATTATCTGTTCATATCATCCATTGTTAATTGAGTGGTTTACCTTTGAATAATATAGAAATTAATACTTCTTTTTTATCTGAGTTACAAATGTGTTTTTCTTATTCCATCATTGCCTATTGATTTTTTATGGGATGTTTTGCCATTTAAAAAGTTTTAATTTTCTACATAGTCAAATATTTCTATCTCCTATTTTATAGCCTCTGGATTTCCAGTGTCACTAGGAAGATCCCAGTAATCCATCTGTTCTGCATTTGTGCTCATAGATACCTAGCCAAGTTTTAAAAATTATTTCTAAGCCCTTATTTGTCTGGAGTTAACTTTTAACAATAGGCCATATTTTTCTTTTTCCATATGAATAGCTAGTCAGTTTTGGTCAATTTTGGAAAAAAGGAAAAGAAAGAACAGGGACTTAACCTCTCAGATATTAAGGTATGCCACAAGCTGCAGTAATCTGAGGCAATGTGGCATAGGTATAAAAATAAAGAAACTGATCAATGGAACAAAGCAGAGTGCTTGAAGTAAGCTAATATTTATATATTATTTGCTATACTAATATAAAGTTGACACCAAAATATGTGAGAAAAGATGAAATAAGGCTTATTTAATAGATGATCTGGAAAAAATAGTTTAATGGAGAAAGGCAAAGTGAAGAACAAAGATTTCTGGGCTTCCAAGTGGCTCAGTGGTGAAGAATCCGCCTGCCAGTGCAGGAGACAAGGGGTTGATTGCTGATTCGAAAGATCCCACATGCCACAGATCAGCTTGGCCCATGCACCACAACTGTTGAGCCTGGGCTCGAGAGCCCAGGAGCTGCAACTACTGAGCCCATGTGCTGAAACTACTGAAGCCTGGTGTACCCTAGAGACCATCCTCTGCAACAAGCGAAGCCACTGCAATGAGCAGCCTGAGCACTGCAACTAGAGGTCAGCCCCTGCTTGTGGCAACTAAAGAAAAGTCCACACTGCAACAAAGACCCAGCACAGCCAAAAATAACCAAATAAAGGAGAGCGAAGATGTATTTCAATGGACTGAAGACTTGAGTATGAAACCTAAAATGATAAAGCAAATAGGAGTAAGTATAGGTGAATGTCTTGCTGATTGGGGGCAATATATATATGCTTACCCCACTCCAGTACTCTTGCCTGGAAAATCCCATGGATGGAGGAGCATGGTAGGCTGCAGTCCATGGGGTCGCTGAGAGTTGGACATGACTCAGTGACTTCACTTTCACTTTTCACTTTCATGCATTGGAGAAGGAAATGGCAACCCACTCCAGTGTTCTTGCCTGGAGAATCCCAGGGACGGCAGAGCCTGGTGGGCTGCCATCTATGGGGTCACACAGAGTCAGACATGACTAAAGCGACTTAGTGGCAGCAGCAGCAGCGTGTAAGCATATGTCAATATTTCTGTATGTATTTGTAAAGTTGGATAATGCCAAGTTTTTAAGAGAATATAGACAAAGAGATTTTATGCCTAAACTGATGGAAAAGTGGTTTCACTATATTTAGTGAAATTATAAATTTCATATCTTAATCTCACCACAATAAGAATATCCCAAAGAAATTCTTGACATGTAAAAGCAAGCAGTTCGCTAGTGGGATTTGGCAATGATTTGTGTATTGATCACTAGCGGTAGACTCATGGTATCACTAGTGGTTTCACTAGTGGGACATATAATGAAATGCTATAAAGCACTTAGAAACAATGCATTATACATGCCTAGCCCAATGTGGATAGCCTTAAAAATCATGTTGCATGAAAACACTTTAAAAAACAGAATGAGATCAGTAGCTAATTACTGATGACGGGTACAAACAGCTAATACTGTTTGCAAACAGCTTAAATATATATATATATATATCATGAATTTGTATATGAATACATATATACACACACACCAAACATGCCGTATATTTTCCATATACCAGAGTATGTATTGAAACTATTGGATTGGTAAAATATGTAATGAAAAGAATGGAGATTAAGGATAAAGTAGAAAATAAAGTAAAACAAGAAAGGCACCTTGCTTAGAAGAATGTGAATGGTACTATATTCCGAGGTGAATAATTAATAATCCTGTAACTCATCAATGACAAGAACAAAAATATATGGAAAAAATGATAGATCTATAAATGCCCTCATTTTCAATTCTAGAAACCAAGACCCTGAGAAATTAAGTTCTCTACCCAGGTAAAATTGCTAGTTAGTGGCCATACCAAGGCAAACCCAGGTATATAAACCACTTCACCCCTTGTATTCCCTTACATAAATTTACAGATTTTATGGAAATATAATATAAAACCTGTCAGGACTCCAATACACTATAAAATGTTGTTGTTCAGAAACTCAGTCATTTCAGACTCCTTGCGATCCCATGGACTGCAGCATGCCAGGTTTTCCTGTCCTTCACCACTTCCCACAGTTTGTTCAAACTCATGTTGTACATTGAGTTGGTGATGCCATCCAACCATCTCATCCTCTGTTGCATATTTTTCAAAATCAGCTTCAGTTCACTTGAGTCACTCAGTCGTGTCCGACTCTTTGTGACCCCATGAACACAGCACACCGGGCCTCCCTGTCCATCACCAACTCCCAGAGTTCACCCAAACTCATGTCCATCAAGTTGCTGATCCCATCCAGCCATCTCATCTTCTATTGTCCCCTTCTCCTCCTGTCCCCAAACTCTCCCAGAATCTGGGTCTTTTCCAATGAATCAACTCTGTGCATGAGGTGGCCAAAGTATTGGAGCTTCAGCTTTAACATCAGTCCTTCCAAAGAACACCCAGGACTGACCTGCTTTAGAATGGACTGGTTGGATCTCCTTGCAGCCCAAAGGACTCTCAAGAGTCTTCTCCAATACCACAGTTCAAAAGCATCAATTCTTCATCACTCAGCCTTCTTCACAGTCCAACTCTCACATCCATACATGACCACAGGAAAAATCATAGTCTTGACTAGACAGACCTTTGTTGGCAAAGTAATGTCTCTGCTTTTGAATATGCTATCTAGGTTGGTCATAACTTTCCTTCCAAGGAGTAAGTGTCTTTTAATTTCATGGCTGCAATCACCATCTGCAGTGATTTTGGAGCCCCAAAACATAAAGTCTGACACTGTTTCCACTGCTTCCCCATCTATTTCCCATGAACTGATGGGATCAGATGCCATGATCTTTGTTTTCTGAATGTTGAGCTTTAAGCCAAATTTTTCACTCTCCTCTTTCACTTTCAACAAGAGGCTTGTTAGCCTCTTCACTTTCTGCCATAAGGGTGGGGTCTCTGCATATCTGAGGTTATTGATATTTCTCCCAGCAGTCTTGATTCCAGCTTGTGCTTCTTCCAGCCCAGTGTTTCTCGAGTGTACTCTGCATATAAGTTAACTAAGCAGGGTGACATTATATAGCCTTGATGTACTCCTTTTCCTATTTGGAACCAGTGTGTTGTTCCATGTCCAGTTCTAACTATTGCATCCTGACCTGCATATAGGTTTCTCAAGAGGCAGGTCAGGTGGTGTGGTATGCCTATCTCTTTCAGATTTTTCCACAGTTTAGTGTGATCCATGCAGTCAAAGGCTTTGGCATAGTCAATAAAGCAGAAATACATGTTTTCCTGGAACTCTCTTGCTTTTTCCATGATTCAGTGGATGTTGGCAATTTGATCCATGGTTCCTCTGCCTTTTCTAAAGCCAGCTTGAACATCTAGAAGTTCACGGTTCACGTATTGCTGAAGCCTGGCTTGGAGAATTTTGAGCATTACTTTGCTAGCATGTGAGATGAGTGCAATTGTGCAGTAGTTTGAGCATTCTTTGGCATTGCCTTTTTTTGGGATTGGAATGAAAACTGACCTTGTCCAGTCCTGTGGCCACTGATGAGTTTTCCAAATTTGCTGACATGTTGAGTGCAGTACTTTCACAGCATCATCTTCCAGGATTTGAAATAGCTCAACTGGAATTCCATCACCTCCACTAGCTTTGTTTGTAGTGATGCTTTCTAAGGCCCACTTGACTTCACCTTCCAGGATGTCTGGCTTTAGGTGAGTGATCACACCATCGTGATTATCTTGGTCGTAAAGATCTTTTTTGTACAGTTCTTCTATATATTATTGCCACCTCTTCTTTATATCTCTGCTTCTGTTAGATCCATACCATTTCTGACCTTTATTGAGCCCATCTTTGCATGAAATGTTCCCTTGGTAGCTCTAATTTTCTTGAAGAGATCTCTAGTCTTTCCCATTCTGTTCTTTTCCTCTATTTCTTTGCATTGATAGCTGAGGAAGGTTTTCTTTTCTCTCCTTGATATTCTTTGGAACTCTGCAATCAGATGCTTATATCTTTCCTTTTCTCCTTTTCTTTTCCCACCTCTTCTTTTCACATGGACCACAGCCTTGTCTAACTCAATGAAACCAAGCCATGCCATGTGGGGCCAGCCAGGACAGGCAGGTCATGGTGGAGAGTTCTGACAAAACGTGGTCCACTGGAGAAGGGAATGGCAAACCACTTCAGTATTCTTGCCTTGAGAACCCCATGAACAGTATGAACAAACAAAATGATGGGATACTGAAAGAGGAACTCCCCAGGTCGGTAGGCACCCAATATGCTACTGGAGATCAGTGGAGAAATAACTCCAGAAAGAATGAAGGGGTGGAGCCAAAGCAAAAACAATACCCAGGTGTGGATGTGACTGGTGATAGAAGGAAGGTCCAATGATGTAAAGAGCAATATTGCATAGGAACCTGGAATATTAAGTCCATGAATTAAGGCAAATTGGAAGTGGTCAAATAGGAGTTGGCAAGAGTGAATGTCGGCATTCTAGGAATTGGTGAACTAAAATGGATTGGAATGGGTGAATTTAACTTAGATGACCATTTTATCAACTGCTGTGGGCAGGAATCCCTTAGGAAAAATGGAGTAGCCATCATGGTCAACAAAAGAGTCCAAAATGCAATACTTGGATGCAATCTCAAAAATGACAGAATGATCTCTATTCGTTTCCAAAGCAAAACATTGAATATCACAGTAATCCAAGTCTATGCCCCAACCAGTAACATTGAAGAAGCTGAAGTTGAACATATCTATGAAGACCTATAAGACCTTTTAAAACTAACACCCAAAAAAAGATGTCCTTTTCATTATAGGGAGCTGGAATGCAAAAGTAGGAAGTCAAGAAACACCTAGAGTAACAGGCAAATTTGGCCTTGGAATGCGGAATGAAACATGGCAAAGGCTAACAGAGTTTTACCAAGAGAACGCACTGGTCATAGCAAACACCCTCTTCCAACAACACAGGAGAAGACTCTACGCATGGACATCACCAGATGGTCAACACCGAAATCAGATTGATCATATTCTTTGCAGCCAAAGGTGGAAAAGCTCTATACAGTCAGCAAAAACAAGAATAGGAGCTGACTGTGGCTCAGATCATGAACACCTTATTGCCAAATTCAGAGTTAAATTGAAGAAAGTAGGGAAAACCACTAGACCATTCAGGTATGACCTAAATCAAATCCCTTATGATTATATAGTGGTAGTGAGAAAAGAATTTAAGAGCTAGATCTGATAGATAGAGTGCCTGATGAACTATGGATGGACGTTCGTGACATTGTACAAGAGACAGGTATCAAGATCATCCCTAAGAAAAAGAAATGCAAAAAAGCAAAGTGGCTGTCTGAGGAGGCCTTACAAATAGCTGTGAAAAGAAGAGATGTGAAAAGCAATGGGGAAAAGGAAAGATATAAGCATCTGAATGCAGAGTTCCAAGGAATAGCAGGAGAGATAAGAAACTCTTCCTCAGCTATCAATGCATTGAAACAGAGGAAAACAACAGAATGGGAAAGACTAGAGATCTCTCCAAGAAAATTAGAGATACCAAGAGAACATTTCATGCAAAGATAGGCTCGATAAAGGACAGAAATGGTATGGATCTAACAGAAGCAGAAGATATTAAGAGGTGGCAAGAATACATAGAAGAACTGTACAAAAAAGATCTTCATGACCCGGATAATCATGATGGTGTGATCACTCACCTAAAGCCAGACATCCTGGAAGGTGAAGTCAAGTGGGCCTTAGAAAGCATCACTACAAACAAAGCTAGTGGAGGTGATGGAATTCCAGTTGAGCTATTTCAAATCCTGGAAGATGATGCTGTGAAAGTACTGCACTCAACATGTCAGCAAATTTGGAAAACTCATCAGTGGCCACAGGACTGGACAAGGTCAGTTTTCATTCCAATCCCAAAGAAAGGCAAAGGAAAGAATGCTAAAACTGCTGCTCAATTTCACTCATCTCATACGCTAGTAAAGTAATGCTCACCAGGCTTCAGCAATACGTGAACCGTGAACTTCTAGATGTTCAAGCTGGCTTTAGAAAAGGCAGAGGAACCATGGATCAAATTGCCAACATCCACTGAATCATGGAAAAAGCAAGAGAGTTCCAGGAAAACATGTATTTCTGCTTTATTGACTATGCCAAAGCCTTTGACTGCATGGATCACACTAAACTGTGGAAAAATCTGAAAGAGATAGGCATACCACACCACCTGACCTGCCTCTTGAGAAACCTATATGCAGGTCAGGATGCAATAGTTAGAACTGGACATGGAACAACACACTGGTTCCAAATAGGAAAAGGAGTACATCAAGGCTGTATAATGTCACCCTGCTTAGTTAACTTATATGCAGAGTACACTCGAGAAACACTGGGCTGGAAGAAGCACAAGCTGGAATCAAGACTGCTGGGAGAAATATCAATAACCTCAGATATGCAGAGACCCCACCCTTATGGCAGAAAGTGAAGAGGCTAACAAGCCTCTTGTTGAAAGTGAAAGAGGAGAGTGAAAAATTTGGCTTAAAGCTCAACATTCAGAAAACAAAGATCATGGCATCTGATCCCATCAGTTCATGGGAAATAGATGGGGAAGCAGTGGAAACAGTGTCAGACTTTATGTTTTGGGGCTCCAAAATCACTGCAGATGGTGATTGCAGCCATGAAATTAAAAGACACTTACTCCTTGGAAGGAAAGTTATGACCAACCTAGATAGCATATTCAAAAGCAGAGACATTACTTTGCCAACAAAGGTCTGTCTAGTCAAGACTATGATTTTTCCTGTGGTCACGTATGGATGTGAGAGTTGGACTGTGAAGAAGGCTGAGCGCCGAAGCATTGATGCTTTTGAACTGTGGTGTTGGAGAAGACTCTTGAGAGTCCCTTGGACTGCAAGGAGATCCAACCAGTCCATTCTAAATGAGATATGTCCTGGGTGTTCTTTGGAAGGACTGATGTTAAAGCTAAAACTCCAATACTTTGGCCACCTCATGCAAAGAGTTGACTGTTTGGAAAAGACTCTGATGCTGGGAGGGATTGGGGGGAGGTAAGAAGGGAACGACAGAGGATGAGATGGCTGGATGGCATCACCAACTCGATGGACGTGAGTCTGAGTGACCTCCGGGAGTTGGTGATGGACAGGGAGGCCTGCTGTGCTGTGTTCATGGGGTCGCAGAGTTGGACATGACTGAGTGGCTGAACTGAACTGTGGTCCATGTGATCAGATTGGCTATTTTTCTTTGAATATGTTTTCAGTGTGCCTGCTCTCTGATGCCCTCTCGCAACACCTACCATCTTACTTGGGTTTCTCTTACCCTGGACGTTTGATATCTCTTCACCACTGCTCCAACAAAGTGCAGCCACTGCTCCTTACTTTCGACGAGGGTTATCTCCTCACAGCCACCCCTCCTGACCTTGAACATGGAGTAGCTCCTCCGCACCCTCCTGCGTCCGCGCAGCTGCCGCTCCTTGGATGTGGGATTGCTCCTTTCAGCCACGCTTCTGCATGGTCCGTTGCAGCCGCCACACTTCTGCCTTCTAGGAAGGTTGAATCTTGTTGACTGAGGCTCTTTGTTTTTCTGAGTAGGGTTTGGATATGGGATGTTTGATAGTCAGGAGCTGAGAAAGAAGTTAAATCTCACAACAAGCCAATAAATTGGGAGATGAGTCTTGGAACAAGGGATAATGATTTTAATCAGAATGCTAGCAGACTGAGAAGCTGGCAGACTAGCCTCTCAAAAAACCAACTTAGTATATAGTATAGTTTTGAACTAGTAGTTGTCTTGGGTTTTGGTCCACCAACCTCCTTTCCTTTTGGGGAAAGGAAGGCAATGGCAACCCACTCCAGTACACTTGCCTAGAAAATCCCATGGATGGAGGAGCCTGGTAGGCTGCAGTCTATGGGGTCGCAAAGTCAGACACAACTGAGCTACTTCACTTTCATTTTTCACTTTCATGCATTGGAGAAGGAAATGGCAACCCACTCCCGTGTTCTTGCCTGGAGAATCCCAGGGAAGGGGGAGCCTGGTGGGCTGCCGTATATGGGGTCGCACAGAGTCGGACACGACTGAAGCGACTTAGCAGCAGCAGCAGCAGCCATGTTTCTTGGCAGGGCTGCCAATGTGCTGAACCCTTCACCACCACCACCGAGATGGGCACTTGATCCAAACTAATTTAATTATATTTTATCACATGGAGTTGAATCTTGAGCAGAACACAGATACTGATTTGAGTAATAGCCCCAACCAAAGGGAAGAGCCCTGATTCCTGCTCTTGAGATGGCAGAAGCAGATGTTCCTGTCCTTCTCAAAGTCTGCTGGTTTAGCTCTTTCTTATACTGTGTGGCCCGCCTGGCTTCCCCTCCTAAAGATTTTGTTGATCAAATTAATCTGTGTTGTTTTCCGTTAGCCTGTCTAAATATTATGGTAATTATAATAAACTCTAAACAAGCAGTAAGTAGACATTTTTCATGGTGCTTTGAAATGTGAATAGTCTATGGAGGGGGTTGATCTGGATGACCTATATTTCTTAAAACATTTCCGTAAAAGTATGTTGTTGTTGTTGTTGTTGTTTTAATAAAAACTTTTTATCCTGTAGCAAATAGAGAAATTCAAGTCCATTCCACTGATCAGTTATTCCCAAAGAGACATTTCAGTGTCTTAATACTTGGAGGCTCTTTCAGCATGCTGAGTGTTAGGAGAGCTAGAATTACTTGAATATAAACCTCTCTAACATATTCTCTTTGCTCTCTCCCTTCATTACCATCCCTTCCACCTCCCTCCTCATTGAAATGAAAATATAAATCACAATAGACAGCTCTGTGGTGGTATGTAGACAGGACCTGCAATATTTATTGGATGACTGTATACTTCCTTGGGAATTTTTTAAAATGCAATCTTTTTTTCCCACTATTGAATCACTGCCCATGTAGAGTCTGCTATAGAATTAATAAAGAAATGAATAGACATATTAAGTAAAATACTGTCATAGCTACATAGAACATAAATCATAACAGCTCAAATGTATATGCTGCTTACGTTCCATGGAACTCAAAATATTTCACATATGATCTCGCTTAGTTTATAACATCCCTGTGAGACAGTAGATAACCTGTGGTATGTAGTACCTTTACCCTGCATGTCTAGAACATTCTGTGCACACTTCCTTATTCCACCTCCTTAAATCCTTATGAGGTAGGGAAGACAAGGACCAAATTCCTTGCTTTTAAGTGACGAAAATGGATAACTCAACAGGAACAGTGATTTGCCTCCTGTCAAACTGCAGTTTGGCCACCGATGTAGATATTGCAGGACCCAAAGCATGTCCATTCAAACCACTATAAAGAAATGAGAAGATAGTGAGATCAAAAAGATTGAAGAGTGAGACAGAAGTAGGGAGGAAAGGAATGGTCGCTTCAGCCTGGAATCCTACCACCACGGTTTCAGAGGACAGAATAGCTTCTGTTACTTCTAACATCATTTTCACTCCACACTGAAAGCACAATGATAGGAAATACAGTGGTCCAGGGGCAAGGCAAGAAGTGATGTCTAAGTTAATTTCCATGACTTCATACATTCTTCAGTAGTCACATCACTTCTGGATCTCATTTTTCCAGTGTTTAGTTTCACATGGAATATCATCCTCTGAAATTCATGATTTCTGATGGGAATTTGGAAAGAAAAGAACAGAATTGTTGGGGAAAAACTGAGCCAAGTTTCTTCTAGCTTGTGGCCCATTCAAGTCAAAGTGATGTGAGATTGATGGCAAAGGAAGAGAGAAATCAAAATATGTTTTCTTTCACTTGGATAACGAATTTGAAGTTAAGTGATGTCTCCTAGTATAGGTGAACCACTCATTTCAAATGTCCAGGAACTTTTTCTCCCTGCTTTCTCTGCTTCTTTGCGATCAACTCCATTGTGCCCTATCCTTTTAGACCTTACTCTGCATTGCATTTTTTGGCAGTAGGAAGAGTATATGTTTAAGTGTTTTGAGAGTCATTTTCCTAATATCTGAGGATGTGGGAAAAAATAGCAAACAAACAAGAAATAAACATTACTGCTCCAAGTAAGAGCTTAAAGTGGGCTTCCCTGGTGGTTCAGTGGTAAAGAATTCACCCACCAATGCAGGTTCAATCCTTGGGCTGAGAAGATCCCCTGGAGAAGGAAATGGCAACACACTCCAACATTCTTGCCTGGACTCAGTTATTACATACATATATTCTTTTTCATATTCTTTTCCATTATGACCTAGTCAATATTCGATAAGATATTGAATATAGTTCCCTGTGTATTACAGTAGGACCTTGTTGTTATCCATCACATATATAATAGTTTGCATCTGCTAATCACAGACTCCCGATCGTCCCCTCCATTTACCCTCTTACTTGGCAACCATGTCTCCATTCTCTATATCTGTCTGTTTGTTTTGCAGATATGTTCATATGTGTTATATTTTGGATTCCACACATAAATGATATCATACCATATTTGTCTTTCTCTTTCTGACTTACCTCACTTAATAATAATATCACTCTCTAGGTCCATTCATGTTACTGCAAAGGGCATTATTTCACTCTTTTTTATGACTGGTTAATATTCTATTGTGTGTGAATGTGTAATAATGTATAATAATTTTGTGTACGATATGTGGGTGCGTATACACACACATATATGTTGACATATATATGCATGTATATACCGCATCTTTATCCATTCATTTGTCAAGGACATTAGATTGTTTCCATGTCTTGGTTATTGTGAGTAGTGCTACTATGAACATAGGTGTACAAGTATTTTTTTGAATTATGCTTTTGTCTGAGTATATGCCCAGGAGTGGTATTACTGGATCATATGGCAACTCTTTATAGTTTTTTGAGGAACCTCCGTACCATTTCCCATAGTAGCTGCACCACCTTACATTCCTGCCAACAGTATAAGAGGGTTCTCTTTTCTCTGCACCTTCTCTAGCATTTATTATTTGTAGACATTTTAATGATGACCATACTGACTGGTGGAGAAGGAAATGGCAACCCACTTCAGTATTCTTGCCTAAAGAATCCCATGGACAGAGCAGCCTGGCGGGCTACAGTCAGTGGGGTCGTGAAGAGTCGGACACGACTGAAGCAACGGAGCAGAGTACAGCTCATACTGACTGGTGGGAGGTGGCAGTCATTATTGTTTTGATTTGCATTTCTCTAATAATTAGTGATAATAAACATATTTTCATATGTCCACTAGCTATTTGTATGTCCTCTTTGGAGAAATATCTTAGTTAAGTCTTCTGCTCATTTTTTGATTACTTTCTTCTGATACTGAATTGTATGAGCTCTCTGTATATTTTGGAAATTAATCCCTTGCCAGTCTGCATCATTTGCAATTTTTTCTCCCAGCCTGTAGGTTGTCAAATTTTTTGTCTTATTTATGATTTCCTTCACCTTGCAAACACTTATAAGTTTGTTTAGGTCCCATTTGTTTATTTTTATTGCTTTTGGAGATTGACATAAGAAAACATTGGTACGATTTATTTCAGACAATGTTTTTCCTGGGAGCTTTATGGTGTTTTGTATTTAAGTGTTGAAGCCATTTGAGTTTAATTTTGTGTATGATATGTGGGTGTGTCCTAGCTTCATTGATTTACATGTGGTTGTCCACCATTCCCAATATCACTTGCTGAAGAGATTCTTTTTCTCATTGTATATTCTTGCCTCCTTTGCTGAAGATTTAATTTTCATAGGTATATGTGTTTAGTTCTGGGCTCTCTATCCATTCATCCTTTTTATGCCTATTTTTGTGCCAATACCGCACATTTGATTCCTATAGCTTTGTAGTATTGCCTAAAGTCTGGGAGATTTATGCCTCTTGCTTTGTTCTTTTTCTTAAGAATTGCCTTGGCAATTTGAGGTGTTCCATGCTTTTATATAAATTTTTGGATTATATACTCTAGTCCTGTGAAAAATGTCATGCAAATTTTAATAGGTAATGCATGATATCTGCAGATTTCTCTGGGTAGTATGGCCATTTTAAAAAACACTAATTCTTCTAAGAGCATGGAATCTTTCCATTTCTTTGAATCATCTTCAGTTTCATTTATGAATGTTTTATTGTTCTCAGCATATAAGTCTCACCTCTTTGGTAAGGTTTATTCCTGAGTATTTTGTCTTTTCTGATGTAAATTAAAGAGGTCTTTTGTTTGCATTCATTTTCTGATATTTCCTTGTCAGTGTAAAGAAAGACAACCTATTTCTATATAAAACCTCATCCCTACCAATTTGAATACATTTTATTTCTTTTTCTTGTCTGATTTTTGTGACTAAAACTTTTAGTACTATGTTAAGTAGAAGTCACAAGAGTGGTAATTCTTGTTTCAGATTTCAGTGGAAAAGCTTTCAGCTTTTCAATGTTGAGTATTTTACTGGCTGAGCATTTGTCATAAGTAGCTTTTATTATGTTGAGATACATTCCCTCTATACTGCTGCTGCTGCTAAGTCGCTTCAGTCATGTCCGACTCTGTGCGACCCCATAGATGGCAGCCCACCAGGCTCCCCCATCCCTGGGATTCTCCAGACAAGAACACTGGAGTGGGTTGCCATTTTCTTCTCCAATGCATGAAAGTGAAAAGTGAAAGGGAAGCCACTCAGTCATGTCCGACTCTTGGCAACCCCATGGACTGCAGCCTACCAGGCTCCTCCATCCATGGGATTTTCCAGACAGGAGTACTGGAGTGGGGTGCCATTGTCTTCCCGACATTCCCGCTATACCCACTTTTTAAACAGTTTTTATCATGAACAGATGTTGCATCTTATCAAATGCTATTAAGATGATTGTATCTTTTCTTTTGTTCATGTGGTATATCACACTGGTTGAGTCACGTATGTTGAAACATCCATGTGACCCTGGGTGAATCCAGCTTGGTCATGGTGTATGACCTTTTTAAATGTGTTATTGGATTCACTTTGCTAATATTGAGAATTATTGTATCTATATTCATCAAAGATATTGGCCTGTAATTTTCTTTTTTGGAAATGTTTTTGGTTTTGGTATTGAGGTGATAATGTCTTTGGAGATGTTTCCTCCTCTTTAGGGAAGAGTTTGAGAAGGATAAGTGTAAATTCATCTTTCTACGTCTGTAGAATTTCCTAGAACGCCCTCAGGTCCTAGGCTTTTGTCTGTGTGGAGTTGTATTTTTAAATTACAGATTGTATTTCACTTCCAGTGACTGCTCTGTTCAAGTTACCTGTTTACTTTTGATTCAGTTTTGATGGGCCGTATGTTTCTAGAAACTTGTCCATGTTTTCTTGGGTGGCGAATTTGTTGCCGTATAATGGTTCACAGTATTCTGTTCATTTTGCATTTCTGTAGTATCAGTTGTGATTTCTTCTCTTTCGTTTTTATTTTATTTATTTGGGTTTTCTCTCTTTTCTTCTTGATGAACCTGGCCAGAGCTTTGTCAATTTTGCTTACCCTATCAAATAACCAGCTCTTAGTTTTATTGATTTATTTTTCCATTGATTTTTATTTTTTTATATATATATATATTTTTATTTTTTAAATTTTAACATCTTTAATTCTTACATGCATTCCCAAACATGAACCCCCCTCCCACCTCCATTGATTTTTAAAATATCTATTTTATTTATTTCCTCTCTGATCTTTATTATCTCCTTCCTTCTGCTGATTTTAAATTTTGGTTGTTATTTTTCTAATTCTTTTATGTGGTGGGTTAGATTATTTATTTGAGATTTTTCTTATTTCTTAAGAAAGCTTGTTTTGCTATGGACTTCCCTCTAAGAACTGCTTTTGCTGCCTCCCATAGGTTTGGTATGGTGCGTTTTCACTGCCATTTGCCTCAAGGTATTTTTAAATTTCTTCTTTGATTCACCATTGACCCATTGGCTTTTTTAGTAACATGTTGTTTAGTCTCCATGTAATTGTTGTCCGGTTGTTTGTTGTTGTTGCTGTTAATTTCTTTTTCTGTGGTTGATCTCTAAATTCATAACCTTGTGGTCAGGAAAGATGCTTGAAATTATTATTATACTCTTAAATTGTTGAGGGTTGTTTTGTGCCCTGTATGTGGTCAGTCCTAGAGAATATTTCATGTACAATTGAAAAAATGTGTATTCTACTTTTTCGCCATGTAATGTCCTGAAAATATCAAGTAAGTCTAGCTGTACTATTGTACCATTGAGGATCTCTGTTGCCTTATTGATTTTCTGTTTTAATGATCTGTCCATTGATGTTAGTGAATTGTTTAAGTCTCTTACTATTATTGTATTCCCACCAGTTTCTCCTTTTATGTCTGTTAGTATTTATTTTATGTATTTGAGCACTCCTATATTGGGGACATATATGTTGATGTGTGTAATATCCTTTCCTTGTATTGACCCTTCTATAATTCTTTACAGCCTTTGTTTAGAACTCCATTTTGTCTTATATGAGTATTGTGATCCCTGCCTTCTTATCATTTATGTTTGCATGAAATATCTTTTTCTATCCACTCACTTTCAATCTATACGTACCTTTTGCCCTAAAGTGGATCTCATAGGCAGCACATCGTTGGCTCTTTTTCTTTTATCTAACCTGCCACTAAGTGTCTTTTGATTAGAGTATTTAGTCCATTGACATTTAAGGAAATTATTGTTAGATATGTATGTATTTTCATTTCAAAACTTTTTTTCCCTTTGATTTTATATTTCTTCTTTGTTCCTTTCCTTTTCTTTTTCCTTTTGTGGTTTGAAGGTTTTCTTTTGTATTATGCTTATGTTCTCTTGTTTTTGGTTTTTGTGAATCTATTGTATATTTTTGGTTTGTGGTTAACCTATTTTTTAAGTGTAGTAACCCCTTCCTATAATATCTTCTTGCCTTAGACTGGTAGTCATATAGGCTCAAACACATTCTGGGAAAAAAAAAAAAAAACACTACATTTTCTTACTCTTTTCACCCACATTTTATTATTTTACATCTTCATGTTCATCCTTTTGCTGCTCATTGTGGTTATCATAACTTTCACAGAAGTTTATTTTTTATATTTTTTGATCTGTGCACTGGCATATTTAAGTGATTTACTATCCAGTTGTGATTTTTTATTTGCTATGGAGTCTTTATCTTTTTCTATCTGGAGAAGACTTTTCAATAGTTACCTTAGAATAGGCTTGTTGCTGCTGCTGCTGCTGCTAAGTTGCTTCAGTCATGTACAACTCTGTGCAACCCCATAGATGGCAGCCCACCAGGCTCCCCCCACCCCTGGGATTCTCCAGGCAAGAACATTGGAGCAGGTTGCCACTTCCTTCTCCAATGCATGAAAGTGAAAAGTGAAAGTGAAGTCACTCAGTCGTGTCTGACTCTTAGCGACCCCATGGACTGTAGCCTACCAGGCTCCTCCATCCATGGGATTTTCCAGGCAAGAGTACTGGAGTGGGTTGCCATTGCCTTCTCCACAGAATAGGCTTAATAGTGCTGTATTCTTTTAGATTTTGCTTTTCTGAGAAATTCTTTATCTTTCCTTTTATTCTAAATTGTAATCTTTCTCTTTCAGGACTCTGAATATATCTTGTCACTCCCTTATGGCCTGCAATCTTTCTGTAGAGAAATCAGCTGATAACCTTATGGATGTTCCCTCATAATTCTTTGTTTTTCTCTTGCTGCCTTTATTGCCATTTTTATTATTATATGTCTTGGTGTAGGTATATTTGAGTTTATCTATTTGGGATGCTCTGTTCTTCCTGTACCTGGATATCATTTTCCTTCCTTAATTGGGAACTTTTCAGTCATAATTTCTTCAATTATATTTTCAATCCCCTTTTCTCTTTCTTCTCCTTCTGGAATCCCTGTTATGTATAGATTGGCACATTTTATATTATCCCATAGGTTTCTTATGTTGTTTTCTCTTTTTTTTTTTGTTTGATATTCCATCTGCTGTTTTGATTGGGTGATATCCATTATTCTGTCTTTCAGATCACTTTTTCGTTCTGCATTATTCATCCTGCTATTCATTGCCTTTAGTTCAACTTTCATCTCTGCAAATGAATGTTCTAATTTTTCCTGGGTCCTCTTTATAGTTTCTATCTCTTTTTAAAAGCAATTTGCATTCCCGTTCATAGTCTTTCTTAATTTCAGTATTTTCATTATCTCCTTTTTAAAGTGGTGTCTATTAGACTGAGGAGGTCTGTTTCATTGTTCGCTTGTTCAGGGGAATTTTCTTGATCTTTTGATTGGGAATGGTTCCTCTGCTTCTTCATTTTACTTTTATTTCTCTTGCTTTATGAATTTAGGAGAAAATTATTTACTGTGGTCTTGGAGGGCTATTTTTATGTGGGAACATCCCCATATAGCCTGTTTGGGTTTAATATTTTTGGCACAAAGGCTGTTTTTAGTATGGATGCCTGCCACCTCTCTTCTCAGCATATGCTGGCCTTGTCCCCCTTGATAGGAGGTGTAACTGGTATTGGTGGCCAGAGCCTGCAGTGAATATTGAGCAGGGCCTCCTCTTTGCTGTTTGGTTCTCACAGTCCTGTCAGGGACAAGGTCTGTTCCCTAGCTGTTGAAGTGGAGCCTGTGAGATCCATTTTTGTGCTGTGTTTCTGATGTGTGGTGTGAAATTGGTGGGATTGGAGCTCTTCCACTGGGAGAAGAGCCACTGAGCATTCCTCTGCCAGAGCTGTTCACCACTGACTGTACTGTTTTGTCACCTGTCACCTGTTGCGTGGGCTCACAAAATACACTGTTGTTTGCTCTGCCCTTGACCCTATCTCAACCTTGCGAATGCTGATGATCAGCCCTGGTATCCCTCAGGCATTGTTTTCACAAAGTCATCAGTGCAAATCCACAGAAGTCAGGTCCTAAGACTGTAGTAGTTGCACACCCGGACCTGCTCTAGGAGCTTTGGAGGTGGCTCAGCCCAGCCCAGACATGCACATGCTCACAAATCCCAGCTGCTATGGCCACACAAGTCCCAGCTGCAAGACTACGCATTGTCCATTCAGATGTCCTGAAGGCATTAAATTTACAAAGCCTGGCCCAGGAGGAACTGGCCAAAGTGGCAGCTACGATTGTCCTCCCAAAGCCGGTAGAGGCAGGGGCCAGTTCACAGAGCAAAGGCCGTAATGGTGGCTTCACCCTCCTTTAGGTGCTCTTGATGATGGAGCTTCGCTTCTGCGGTGGCCCAGGGCTTCTTTGACACACACCTCTGGTTGCTGCAGTAACCACACTCCAGTCCCTTCAACTGTCTCCTTACAGCCGGCAGCAGTCCTCTCCCCGAGTCTGTCCTCTGAACCCTGAGTTCCAACACCAAGCCCCTACCCACGCCGGCAGATGCACCTCCGGCTGGAGGAACCAGGTGCTGGCACGGCCTCTCTGCGCAGGTCTTTCTCTGTTCTGCCCGTCACAAAGAGCTGTTGTGCTCTCCTCTGATCCTGTGATTCTTCTTTTCTGTCCTGCCTGATCTTCCCACCAGTGAGGAGGCTTTCCAGGGTGTAAACTTTTCTTCTTTTTCAGCTCCCTCCCAGGGGCACAGGTTTCCTCCTGCATCCACTTTCATTTTTTTTCCTATTGTCCCACCAAGTTACATAGAGACTTTTCCTGTCCTTTCAGGTATGTGAGGCCTTCTGCTGATATTCTGTACATGTTCTGTGAGAATTTTTGAAGATATATCTTTGATGTATTTATAGGAGGAGGTGAGTTTCCTGTCCTGGTCCTGCTACTCTGCCATCTTGTTTGGATCTCCTCTTCAGGCTGATTTTAAAAATCAAACCCTCTTTCAAAAGACAAAGATTCAGTTTCCACTTGCAGCCAAGATGGACTAACAGAGATTGAATTATCCTCTCACCCTCAGTTTGAGGCATCTTCCTTTCTTAGTCCTCTACAAAAGAGAAGGCAGGGGGTAAACTCTGACCTGGATTGCCTATTGTCTGTGGTTTGTCAACACTATAATGAAATATTTGAATCTACAAGAAATAGTAGTTATGGTCTTAAGATCTCTGCAATATTTTCTTCCATCCAAATCTGAATCTTTTCAGAGGACAATGTAGCTTAGAATATCACTCTTTGCAAAAGCAATGCAAGCGTATGATCAAACTACTTTTCTTAATCTTCCCAGCAGTTACTGCAAACCATGAAGGAACTTTTGTACCAACTAACTTCTTATACTCTCAATAAAGAGAAACTAATGACATAGAGATTTTTGTGAAGTGCTTTTGAGCTAAAAACATCATCATAAGCTTTTATATGGTTTCTTTATCCTTGGACCAAAAAAAAATATCTTTGCCAAACTAAGATGAGAAAAGTTGACTCTCCGTAACAAAAGCAAAACAAACTTCATGTAGATCTGTAAGAAAAACAAACAAACAAACAATTTCTGAAGGAGAAAAATGGTTATTTGTCAAATGTGATGTGGAAGCTACCTTGGTGAATACCTATTTCACCAAGATAGTAGAAAGATACCTATTTCTACTATCGAAGAATGTCACATGGAATAGTTTGTTCTAGGATCAGAAAAGAGCCTCTCCAAACAGCAAATAGAGTGAGAAAGAACATTTCCTTTAGCCAGCTAGCATGCCTCTAAATGCATTTCTACCTGGTTTTATCTGTAAAGAAGAGTGGACATTTTTAACTCAGCAACCAATGCACTATAAGTAGTTACATAAAACCTTGTTGGTATGGACTTTTGAATCAAGAACTAAAGTGAAATTAGAGGAATGTAGAAGTTGTAATATCTTCAAACAAATTAGGTTTTGACTCTATAAAGCATATTGTTTTTGCTTCGCTGAGATCACTTCATATCACTCCTGTAATTTCTTACTCCCTACTCAACACTCACACCCTACACCTACCTCTTTTGACTTCAGTGGCCAATGCCACAGACTCTCCTTCAAGGTCTGTCCTCAGACTACTGAAAGCACTGCTTTGCCCAAATAAAGTAGAAGAAAGTTCTGGGAGTGTACCCCCTGTCTTCCTCCACCCTCCCTGTGTGAAAAGTGTCATCACTCAGTCGTGTCTGACTCTTTGCGACCCTATGGGCTGTAGCCTGTGAGGCTCTTGTGTCCATGGAATTCTCCAGGCAAGGTACAGAAGTGGGTAGGCATTCTCCAGGGGATCTTCCCAACCCAACGATGAAATCTAGGTCTCCTGCATTGCAGGCAGATTCTTTACTATCTGAGCCCACTAGAGAAGCCCATAGCACTAAGCAAATGTCTAGTTGATACCAAACTAGACAGTCCAAGTTTTTTGCCTAGGATAAGGCACTCAGAGGATTCAAAGTGCCTCAGAGCTGTCCTTTGGGTTCAAGGTGAGGCCAAGAAGGACCCTGCCTGAACCCCCACCCTTGCTTGGCCTGCCTCCTTCCCTGCCCTGTCTCTGTTTCTAGTTTCTCCTGGAAGTACCTCCTTCATAAATCACCTGGCCCCAAATCTTCTTCTCTGAGGCTGTTTCTGGAAAAACTAAGCTAAGGTAGTAGCTCAAACCACTAAAAAAACCATGCCATCTGCATTCCTCACTAATCTATAATGAGTCATCTATGTGTACATGCAATGCTCAAAACACAGAATTTTTCTGAATTGGTTTATATTAACCAACTAAAATTTTACATAATTTGTTAATCACCTTCATAAACCTCTCCCTCAAAGAGAATCTAAAACTAAACATCATCCTAGTGAATATGAATATAAGTGGAAAGTTAGAAGAGTACAAATAAGATGTAAAATAATATTTAGGTTTGAAGCAGTTTTGAAGCCTCTTCACTGAATAAAATTTAAGTCAAATTCCTTTCAAGTGATATATTTTTTAAATAGCCTACAAATTATTTCATTAGGTCCCTTGAAAGACATTTGGCTCCTTTCAAATTAATATAGCAGTTGATCACCTAATAGGGTTTAATTTTAATAGAGGACACACCGTGAAAAGAGAGAAAAAGTCATGATAAATAAGAGCAGCTTTGAAAATGAGTAGTAAATGTTTTTTGACCCACTTCCAACTCATTAAAATCTTTCTGAATCCAACCTAAATCCTTGCCTCAGAACCTTAATAGCCTTTAGTCAGAAAATTGAATTAACTTTTGAATTTAACTTGTAAAGGTCAAAAGGAACATACTTCTAATGACAAAGGAAATTAAATATGTGCTAGTTCATCGACTATTGTTTAATACCTAATATATCATTTATCTGAAAATGAGAGGAAGATTCTTCTTTGTGCAAAATAATGCCAATTTTTAACTAGAAAAAATATAGTTATTTTCCTTTTGGATTAATTCTATCTCCTTTCTTTGAAAACCAGAGAAATAGTCATATCTAATATGAGTGATAGTTTGAAATATAGGTTCTCTTATATACAAGCAAGAGAAAATTGGAGAACAGTAGCAGCAGTCTCCCTTAAGGTAAATCCAAAATATAAACCCCTCATTCATTCCACAAACATTAGCTACCTAGTATGAATCAAAGACATGTATGGTCCCTTTGCTCATGGAATTTGGTCTGAAAGTGTTTTTTCCTCAGTTTTTTAGCCTATTTGACTTCTTTTCAGTCCAAAATTGACACTGTTGCTCAATCCATTCCTCTTGAAAGGATCTTCTCCCTAATGTCAATATCTAGAGAGAAACGAGACCTCTGAAATATTCATCCCTCCTGATGCCCTCCCATTTTTCCTAGTCTCCTTCTGCATCTTTCTTTTGTTCATCTCTAAGTGTTTACTTCCCCAAGAGTCAATTCATGCCTGGCTGTTTACTTAGCTTCATCCACCCCCCACAAGCTGCTGGCACCACACAGCCATTTCCAGGCTATATTAGCCTATGCTCTAGAGGTGTATTCTCAACTGTCCACCATTCCACCTGGATAACCTAGAAACCTCAGACTCAAGGTATCCTCTTTCTTTTCACCAAAAAGTATGCAAAGGAAAAAATTCCCCTTCCCTATGCTTCCCTGGTGGCTCAGATGGTAAAGTATCTGCCTACAATGTGGGAGACCCGGGTTTGATCGCTGGGTTGGGAAGATCCTCTGGAGAAGGAAATGGCAACCCACTCCAGTACTCTTGCCTGGAAAATCCCATGGACAGAGGAGCCTGGTAGGGTACAATCTATGGGGTCGCAAAGAGTCGGACATGACTGAGTGACTTCACCTATTCATCTATCTTCCTAAAGCCCATAAAATTCAGCCCATTCACAACAAAACCTAGCTGCCTTAAATCAGAAAATCTTTTATCTGGACTACTTTATATAGTACTTAGCTGGTCTTTTGTTCTCTAATCTCTCCTTCCCACCTTTCTGCCAAGTCAAAAATTGTGTGGTACAACCTAAATTATCAGTTATAAATCAGATATGAACCACGTCAATCTTCACTTTAAAATCCTTATACTCCCTTATTAAGTCACAGCATAAAATCCAAAGTCCTCAATACGGTACACATCTTCTTGCCCATGCCTCTGTTGATGGACATGTAGGTTGCTTCCGTGTCTTGGCTGTTGCAAACGCTACTACGATGAACATTAGAGTGCACGTATCTTTTTGAATTACAGTCTTATCTGAGCCTGTGCCCAGTAGTGGGACTGCTGGGTCATAGGGTAGCTCTCGTATCAGTTTCTTAAGGAACTTCCATGCTATTCAACAACTATACTCCAATAAGAAATGTTAAAAATAATAATTACAGGCACAGTGCTTTCCAACCTCATTCACTCTGGCTTGTAAGATTCCTCTCCATCCGTCTCTATCACCCAATCATCAGTACTGAGATCACAGGCGTGGTCAAGCCTGTGTTTTCCTCCATATAGCTCTCTCTTCCTGCCCTGCTGCCCTACACCACCTTGTACTTGACTCACCCATATAGCTGAGAGCATCTTAAAAATAGGCATTGATTTCTATTCATTTTTGTACCTTCAGAACCTAGCTGAGTACAGGATTCTCATGGATGTTCAATTGACATTGAATTCAAAACCATTTACAATGTGGTTTTAACTCTGCTTTTCTGTCTCATCTCCAACTTTTCAGCCAGTTCACCTAATTTTCTAGTCATATAGACTATTCATCATGACTGAACAAGGCATGCTCTTTCATACTCTAAGCTCCTTGTTAAGAGCCTATTCATCCTCCAAGAATTAACTCAGTTATAGACTAATCTTCTACATTCTGGATGCATATTTTCCTTTATGATTTGTGAGGATTTCTGCATCTTTTCTCTTCAGACATACCCAGGTAGAATTAATTATCATCCTTTTCAATAGCTAATTATTCATAAAACTTACAAAATTAAATCGTATATGTCTTGATCTCTCCTATTCAATCATAAGATATTTACCTTGTCTCATTTGTGTC
Source organism: Ovis aries (assembly GCF_016772045.2). NCBI lineage: Eukaryota > Metazoa > Chordata > Mammalia > Artiodactyla > Bovidae > Ovis > Ovis aries. Next base: position 9,511,955 of record NC_056070.1, read on the forward strand.
TCCAGCACCAAGAATATTGCCTGGGAAGTTAAACTGAAAAACAGATTATTTGGGGCATTGGATTCTCAAACACATAGTTCATTAGTTTGGCTGACATTAGAATTTCATGGGGAACTTTTAAAAAATACCAGTGACCCTGTCCCATCTCCAAATAGTCTTGCTTAACTGGCCTGGGGGAGATGCAGCACTCATATTATCGGCAGTGTTCCATGGCTGATTGACAGGGAATGCTGGCAGGGGATGGCAGTGGGCAGCCCTAGAGGCATGAGAAAGGGTCACATTATAGAGCATGAATGCCAGCTCGAGGCAATTAAGGACTAACTTTCCCTGGGACCACATCATCCCTCACCATGGACTCTCCAATTGGTCAAGAATCTTGGGTGACTGAATGTGAGTTTTCCATGATCAATTCTACAGTGTCCTGAGGACCACTTACCTTTCTTTGGTCAATAGACACAATACTAAAAAGCACTCTCTCCCATCCTCTCTCTCTCTCTCTTTCTCATAACTCACTTGCTGCAAACTCAAACAAGTATTTCCAGGCTGCTTAGGGGAGTATTGGCTTTTGTCTCCATGGAATATTTTAAGCACTAACTTGGGTTCCCAATCCTCTTTCCCTACATTAGCTCCTTCACCACCACAGTAGTCACTTGATGACCCTCACCTACAGCCTCAGATCTGCAGCAGCTTCTGAGTCATTTTGACAAGGACAGCAATAATTGCAACAGCTTCAGCCTAACACTTAGCAGGCTATGGCATCCTGCCGCAAGACCAAGCAGCCAAAACATTAAGTTCTAGGGACATGCCCCCAAGACTGCCTCAGCATCACTTATGACTCACGCCTCCTCCACAAGGCTATCCTATCTGATAGCATCCCATTTGTCCTAGGAAAGACAGATGGATCTCATGGGACCACTGATCCTGCCTTGTTCCTCCCACTACTCCAGTCACTGCCCTGCAGACCCCATATTATGCCATGGTCCATCAGCTTCATCCCGCCCTTCTCTTCTCTGCTTTGTGATGCTGAGACTAGGATTCTGCAGCCTGCATTTCTGTTTTGCTGGCTGGCTCTGTTAGACTCTTCCAATAGGGCTGCTGGAGGAGACTACAGGCCTGCAGAAAGGGAGAGTCTCCCGCTTCCTGCTCACTGTCCATGGGCTTTCTGTTTCTGACAGCGTCGATCACCCATGCCTCTGCTTCACCCTGGCAGTTAATCCCAATTAATAGCAAATCCAGTTTGCAGTCTATTTGTTTTTTCCCCAATTTTATATGCCCGCTCAGAGACACCAGCAGCAGCTTGTGTCTTCTCTTTAGAAATTCAGGTCCCAGGTCCACAGGGTCCCCCCTCTGACCATCCAAAAACCAGCCCCCTCCTCCAAGCTTTAAGTTGTAACAACTCCGACTCCTCCCTTCACGTTCTCAACCTCTCTCAGCCTCAGGGTTGACGGCTGCTCCCTGCAGTTGTTACCTTGGAGATAACTTCAGGTTGTCTTTTAGCCTTGTCAATTCTTCAATCACTAATTAACAATTCTTTATGTTAAATTCTCACTGTGGGGGGAAAAAACAGTGTGATTCCTTATTTTGATTGCACCCTCTTATTACAGGCCTGGCTCAAACAGGCATAATTGCCTGAGTTATGTCTCAGCTAGTTCTGTGCCTTGAAGCTCTCAGCTGTCCTCATTGGAATCTGCCTCTGTAACATGAACAAAAATGTTTGAATTGTAATATTCGATCCACTACTGATGTAGTTATAGTCATATACTATGGACTGTTTGACTTGAATTTTATTTTCAAAATAATAATATTAGCAGTTTACACTTTTAAGGAATAACAAATATAGCAAATAAACCATTAGCTCTTATAAAGAAAATGTCCATGCATCTTCAAATTCTCCAATACTGTCGCCAACATAAGTACCTGGCTTCCTTGGCATCTGGGATCAAATGGAAAAGGGTAAAGTACACAAAATGGGCATGCCAAAGTGAGCTAAGCTCCCTCTCCAGCTAATCAACTCACTCTTATACCATGGTTCTAACAGAGCACATGATGTAAAATTCTCAGAATGTCTTAACTTGCCATTGATTTTTTAGATTCATCCAATGGCAGTTGAATTTTCAAAGATAAACATAAAATCATTGACTCAATGAACATGAATTTGAGCAAACTCCAGGAGATAGTGAAGGACAGAGGAGTCTGGCATGCTGCAATCCATGGGATCACAGAGTCATACACAATTAAGCGACTGAACAACAACAAAAAGACTATTAGCACTGCTATTTATTTAGCACTTAATGCATGATTATCACTGTGCTCCAGTTCAGTTCAGTCGCTCAGTCGTGTCCGACTCCTTGTGACCCCATGGACTGCAGCCCACCAGGCTTCCCTGTCCATCACCAACTCCCGGAGTTCACTCAGACTCAACGTCCATCTAGTTGGTGATGCCATCCAGCCATCTCATCCTCTGCTGTCCCCTTTTCCTCACAGGATCTTAATACTGTACACACAGTATTTTATTTAGTCTTTACAAAAATTCTAGAAATAAGTTATATTATTATGTTTCTTATTATAGATGAGAAACCTGGGACACCAACAGGAAAAGTAACCTGCTGATCGCAAAGAACTCGTAAGTAACAGAAGTGGGGTTCTGACTATAGAGCCCACATCCGTCGGCCATCCTTAATATGTTAGCTCTATACACACACTTTGCTTGTGAATGCGCCTCTTGTAATAAAGACTACACATTGTTTTTACCAATCAGATGGATAATTGTTTGCTCTTACAATGCTTAAGGAATTATTATCACCATATAATCCTTTCACAATCTTTTATGATTTCGGATTGTAAACCTACTTTATTTTATATTACAGTTCCCAGCTTATGAAAATTCACTAGCAAATCATGGCTTTTTAATGTAATGTATTTCCCAGGAGGAATTAAGTTTCCTGGGCCAGTCCACAAAACATGTGGAATTGTTCATCACATTTTTAGCAGTTAAATTAAGTAGAAAACAACAGAGTTGGCTTTTCCTTTTAAAATTATAAAATATATTTTTAAAACAATGAGCCCTTTTGAAAAGCTATGGAACACAGCAGGGCTGTAAGAAGGCCAGGTATCTTCTGTGGGAGTGCGGGGGGTATAGGACATACACGTGAAATGGGAGAGGATAGAAGTTACTCTGCCCACAAAGCCCCTAAGAGGGAAAATAACCATGCCATTATTCCCTATCTACCTGTCTACCCACCCTACCATTGGCATCATTGGCATAGAGTATATTCTTCCCTAAGGAAAAAGGAGATAAACTGGGGGTCATAGGCCTAGCAGATAAATTTATCAAAGAGCCATATCACCAGCCAGCCATAAGAGAAGGGCATCAAAGTCAAGCTTAAAAGGGAAAAAAATGGCTCTGTCTCAGGTCCAGGAAGGTGATGGGTGTGAAGTAGAAAGGAAGTTCCTCTGAACAATTTTGTTACCAGAAGTCAAGTGATAGGAAGAGGAGGTGCTTTAAAAGAAAAGCACTTTAGCTGTGATACCATCATAGATAAAAGCTATGAAATAGATGAGCTGTAGGTACACTGGGCGTATTGTTGGGACCATTCCTACACAATCCTTTCAAGAATCACAATTATCTTTGGCTTCCCTTATTTAGTTGTTTAGATAAGATCTTGTTTCCAGGGAGACTCTTACTCAAAGATATTTTTGGCAAAATGCTACCAGTAAGAAATGAATCTAAATTGTTTAATTCTGAAGAGACTTTACATTTTTCCTCTTTTTAATCTTTTAATTCATGTATTCATCCTGTCAGCAAGAGTTCATCATAAACCCTCTGTGGGGCACTGTCCTCGGTGCTAGAAGATACACCAGAGAAAAATACTGCCTCCAAAGAGTTTATATCTTAGTTTTACAATCATTTGAGAGTCATCTGAAAAGTATTTTTAATAAAGTGGCAAAGGATAAAGGTTGCCATCCGGATAGCTACAATATTATCTGTCTTTGAAAGAAAATATGGATTCCCAGATAGATCAATAAATTTTCCTTTTAAAGTGATACCAGGCAAATGTGACTTGTACATTTTTTATCTGGCCTTATAGTTTTTGGCTTGCACATGTTTAGGCCACATAGAGCTGTTGTTTGAAGCACAAAGATAATGGACAGAGTAGACATAAGAAAAGCAAAGTGTATACCATAAGCAGAGGTTTGCCCTGACATTCTGCAAATTCCCTCCTATTTGAACCAAAAACTGAAACTTAACCTTTGAATGTGTTTTACAGAATTTAAGAAATCTCTAACTCATCAACTAGGTTCCAAATATTGTCAGTTGAACGTATATCAGGAGACGTCTCAAAGTTTGTTGAAAGTTCTTAATTCAGGGAATAAACATGAAACATAGGTTGCTACTGAGGAAATTGTCCGACAAACCATTAGAAAAAAGAATACAATGCTCCAGAAAAGGAAATGCTAAGATGTCAAAACCTCCTTCAAACAGAATTTTAAGGCTAGAGCCCATCTACGCTGAATAGGTTAAAAGAGCATTGAAAGAAGATGAGTCCAGCTTTTAACAGATGTTTTCCTCTAAAGTAGATAATACAAGCCTATGAAATAAGCTATTAGATAATAAAATTTTAAGTACAATCAAATGGTAAAATTCAGTCTACAAACACTAGAAGTGAAATCTAATAAAAGTTGATTAATTTTGACTGTTAGTTCAGAATTTCAGATAATCTCATGAAAAATAAAGTTACCTCTTTGGTAATTTGGGGAGAAAGATCTTCTAGGTCAATATTTCTCAGTGTTAATGTTCATAGGAATCATCTGGGGATCTTGTTAAATGCATTCCAGCAGCTCTAGGGTGGGGCCCTGAGTGTCTGCATTTTTACTGACTCCCTGCCAGCCCTTCAGGGCTTCCCTGGTGGCTTAGCTGGTAAAGAATCTGCCTGCAGTGCAGGAGACCTGGGTTCAATCCCTCATTTGGGAAGATCCCCTGGAGGAAACGGCTACCCACTGCAGTATTCTGGCCTGGAGAATTCCATGGACTGTATAGTCCATGGGGTCACAAAGAGTCAGACATGAGTAAGTGACTTTCACAAACTGCTAGTACTTTGCTCTGAGTGCACAGAAGTATTTTGAGTAGCAAGGATCTGAGAAAATCAGTATAAGCCAAATTGTACAGGGAAGAGCAAACCAAGAAAAAACATATTTTCACAATATCATTGGAGAAAAAATTGATTACTTACAAATGAGTCTTTGCTGTTCATTAAAACAGTTTTGGTAAGAGTTCTACATGGTAATGCACTGTAAGCGAATAAGTGGAGTTCATTCACATCGTCAAAAAAATGAAAACAAAAAGAAATTTTCTTTAGAAATACTCTACTTTATCCCATTTAAATTCTAATTTCATTCATTCCTAGTGCTTTCATTTTAGTTAATGAATATGTGGAATTTTGACCACTAAAAGCAAAAGAAAATGATATCTTTACCCATCTTCAATTCTTCTTGGGTTCATTTTCCCATCAAGTTTGATAATTCCCCCACATATTTGCTCATTTACTCAGGAAAAGCATATACACAGAGAGAAAAATACTGCTAAGAGCAAGTCCTAAAGTAACTAATTCAGAACAGATTCTAAGATGAGCCACTCCCACTCCAAGTCAACCTGGTAAGATAGATAAATAACAAATTGTTAAGGTAAATATTATGACATAACACTCGCTGTAAATATAAAGCCTCAAAAGCTCCAAAGTAGTATTTTCATGGGTCACTACCATGACGGGCAATTATTAATAGTTGAGGTTGGCCAAAAACCTTTGGTGTGCCTTGGTCCCTACCACATTGCTGAAGCTAGAGAGATAAGAATGAATGGTGATTGCACTTTCCTATTTCCAGGGAGTGTAAAGATAGATGAATTCTGTGGGTAGCTGTCTTTAGTAACCAGTGATGATCTTCTTTCCTGCGGTAAATGAATAGAAGCAGAGGCCAGGAGGACAGAGAGATATACGTAATGACAGGAGCGTGCAGGAAGGCATAGGATGCCGCAAGATAGAGTGCTCTCTGGGGAAATAAACAAAAGGTACAGTTCCCTTTTCTCCACATCCTCTCCAGCACTGATTGCTTGTAGATTTTCTTTGCTTTTTGTTTTTTTTTGATGATGGCCTTTCTGACCAGTGTGAGGCGATTCCTCATTGTAGTTTTGATTTGCTTTTCTCTAATAATTAGTGACGCTGAACACCTTTTCATGTGTCTCTTGGCCATCTATATGTCTTCTTTCAAGAAATGTCTATTTAGCTCTTCTGCCCATTTTCTAATTGGGTCATTGGTTGTTTTGATATTGAGTTGCATGAGCTGTTTATGTATTTTAGAGATTAATCCCTTGTCAGTTGCTTCATCTGCCCTCTCACACTGTTGCTGGGAATGTAAATTGATACAGCCATTATGGAAAACAGTGTGGAGTTTCTTTAAAAAACTAAGCATAGAACTACCATATGCCCCAGCAATCTCACTACTGGGCATATGCCCTGCAAAAGACATAACGGAGAAAGTCACTTGTATCGTAGTCTCATGCCAATTGCAGCACTATTTACAATAGTCAGGACATGGAAGCAACCTCAATGTCCATACACTGATGAACGGGTAAAGAAGATGTGGTTTTTCGTAGTTTAGTCACTCAGTCGTGTCTGACTCTTTGTGACCCCATGGACTTACAGCCCACCAGGCTCCTCTGTCCATGGAATTTTCCAGGCAAGAGTACTGAAGTGTGTTGCCATTTCCTTCTGAATATTACTCAGCCATGAAAAGGAATGAAATTGGGTCATTTGTAAAGATGTAGATGAACCTAGAGTCTGTCATACAGAGTGAAATAAGTCAGAGAAAAACAAATGTTATATTACTATATATGTGGAATCTAGAAACAAAATGGTACAAATGGACCTATTTGCAGGGTAGGAATAGAGACAGATGTAAAGAACAAACATGTGGACACAGTGGGGAGAAGGGAGGGTGGGACAAATTGGGAGATTCAGTCCAGTTCAGTTCAGTTCAGTCGCTCAGTCGTGTCCGACTCTTTGCCACCCCATGAATCGCAGCACGCCAGGCCTCCCTGTCCATCACCAACTCCCGGAGTTCACTCAGAGTCGCATCCATCGAGTCAGTGATGCCATCCAGCCATCTCATCCTCAGTCAACCCCTTCTCCTCCTGCCCCCAATCCCTCCCAGCATCAGTCTTTTCCAATGAGTCAACTCTTCGCATGAGGTGGCCAAAGTACTGGAGCTTCAGCTTTAGCATCATTCCTTCCAAAGAACACCCAGGACTGACCTCCTTCAGAATGGACTGGTTGGATCTCCTTGCAGTCCAAGGGACTCTCAAGAGTCTTCTCCAACACCACAGTTCAAAAGCAGCAATTCTTCAGCACTCAGCCTTCTTCACAGTCCAACTCTCACATCCATACATGACCACAGGAAAAACCATAGCCTTGACTAGACAGACCTTAGTCGGCAAAGTAATGTCTCCGATTTTTAATATACTATCTAGGTTGGTCATAACTTTTCTTCCAAGGAGTAAGTGTCTTTTAATTTCATGGCTGCAGTCACCATCTGCAGTGCTTTTGGAGCCCAAAAAAATAAAGTCTGACACTGTTTCCACTGTTTCCCATCTATTTCCCATGAAGTGATGGGACCAGATGCCATGATCTTCGTTTTCTGAATGTTGAGCTTTAAGCCAACTTTTTCACTCTCCTCTTTCACTTTCATCAGGAGGCTTTTTAGTTCCTCTTCACTTTCTGCCATAAGGGTGGTGTCATCTGCATATCTGAGGTTATTCATATTTCTCCCGGCAATCTTGATTCCAGCTTGTGCTTCTTCCAGCCCAGCGTTTCTCATAATGTACTCTGCATAGAAGTCAAATAAGCATGAACAAATGCAAGAATCAGTATGAACTGCAGTGATCTAAAATGCAGGCAGTGTGTGTGTAACTAAGGGTGAAAATGTCCATAACCAGTGTGCTATCTGGACATGTTTATGTGAACAGTTTGACTGCTGAAATATATAGTCCTCAAATATTGCTGATGCATATCTTATACCAAGTTTTATATTAGTATAGACAATATGTACACAAACCTGAAGAACATTTTCAATAATATGCACACTAGTGACCCCCCTGGTAAAGTTATTTCCTTTGAAATAAGAGATGTAGAAGTGGACATATCCTTTAGCTGAACCATGAATCTCACCAAGGGAAGCTCCTCGTTGGGTTGAGTTTCATTTGATTTGGTTTGCTTTACTTTGCTGCTCACCATGTAATCTCTACCCATCATAATACCTCAACAGGAAGCCATCAAAATTTGTTGAATGGATTTATTAAGACTTTATCTTTTAAAGCCTCTACTGACAGTAAAGCAGCCTCAATAGAACCATGATTTTTATAGTTTATAAACATGTTGGAAACTTCAGCTTTTTTGTAATGATTATAGTTACAACTTATCTTTTTATAAACAAAGTTAATTACTACTCTTATTTAAACTAGATATTTTATTCCAGTGTTGCAGGCAGTATAAGTCACTGCAGTGTTCTATAGTTAACAAAATAATAGAATACTGATGCTTTTAACATTAGCTTAAGTCACTGGAATTTGCATTCACATATGTGTGTTCATATTCCTGCTAATTAAAGAGTAATTATAAATTTCTATAGGTGACCATCTTTACCGCTGTGAAAGTTTCATTATCACATTGTATACAAAGTCCAATTTACCTTATATCAATCGAAAATATTTTTAAACTGTATAATTTCTACATTATGATTAAATTAATATTTTGAACAATTTACAAGATGAAAAAAAAAAAAAGAAGTTAAATAAGCAGGGTGACAATATACAGCCTTGATGTCCTCCTTTTCCTATTTGGAACCAGTCTGTTGTTCTATGTCCAGTTCTAACTGTTGCTTCCTGATCTGCCTATAGACTTCTCAAGAGGCAGGTCAGGTGGTCTGGTATTCCTGTCTCTTTCTAGGACTGACATATATACATGACCATGTATGAAGCAGAAAGCTAATGGGAGCCTGCTGCACAGCACAGGGAGCTCAGCCTGGTGCTCGGTGATGACCCAGATGGGTGGGATTGGGTGAGAGGGTAGGAAGGAGGTTCAGGAGGGAGGAGATATATGTAAACATATACTCAGTCCATCATACAGCAGAAATGCAACATTGTAAAGCAATTATGCTCCAGTGAATAAACAGACTAATAATTTTTTTAAAAAAGAAACAAAGGATAGGAAAATGAAGGAAAAAGAGAAGTATAAAAATGCAATATTAAAGCAGTAGAAAAAAAAAAGCAGAAAGGAAGGAGAACTGAGAAGTTAGAAGCACTTTCAAAGCCAAACTTCTAGCCACATAAGCTGCCTGCATTGGAGCCTGGAGAAGGAGAATTTCCCACATATAATACTGGTATCACCCAACATGGCAGACACATTCCTAAGCACAAGCATGGGATGGAAAGTATTTTCCTGTTTTGAAGATGATTAAACAATCAAATAATAATTGACTACCCTACATCAGAGGCCATGTTTGCTAAGCAAGAATTCTTTTACCTATAGGGAAAAAATTAAAGCAATCTAACAATACAAGCACTGCAATAAACTTGATATTTGTATTTCTCATTATAAATGAATTAAGTTGGCATTTGCCTGCAGTACAGGAGACCCGGCTTTGATCCCTGGGTTGGGAAGATCCCCTGGAGAAAGACATGGCAACCCACTCCAGTATCCTTGCCTGGAAAATCTCATGGACAGAGGAACCTGGTGGATTGCAGTCCATGGGGTCGCAAAGAGTCGGGCACAACTGAGCGACTAACACACACAACAAGTTGGCATGGATGGAAAAAATAAAGAGGTGAGGAGGGGCAGTAAGACAGAGGGAGAGCCCTGCACCAAACCACAGCTCGAGCTGTCCTTCTTAAGAATACTAGAACACAGAAACCAGGATTCATCAAAGTTTCACCTTGGTAGACCCAGCTGCACAAAGTGGGAGCTAAATTGAATACCAGATGAACAGAATCAGAGCAGAAGTCAAAAGAAACCTACTGAGCATAAGAGAGGAATTTGAGAGGGAGACAAATAGGGGGGAAATGACACAGAGATCAAGATCAGAAGGCAAAGAGAACTGAGACTGGAGAAGAAAGCATGGCAGAAAGTGAGCTGTAAATAAGGACGGACTTCAGAGAATTCTTTTTATGTGGGTCTCAGTGAGATTCCTTGGGCTCAGAATGAACCTGAAAGGAGAACCCCAGACCTAACACTTAGGGGTCTTTTATTCCCAGCCTACTGACTACCCAGACTTCACAGGATATACAAAACCCTTCCAGCTGGCTGGTGCAGCTGCTCTGGCGTGTGCGGGGGAACAGGTTAGTGACTCTCCAGGCTTGCCTAGCTCTGCGTCTCCCTTGACTCCAGTCCAAGTGCCAACTTTGTCGGAAATAACACTGTGCTGTGCTTAGTCACTCTGTTGTGTCCGACTCTTTGTGACCTCATGGACTGCAGCCCACCAGGCTCCTCTGTTCATGAGGATTCTCCAGGCAAGGATACTAGAGTGGGTAGCCATGCCCTCCTCCAGGGGATCTTCCCAACCCAGGGATCCAACCCAGGTCTCCTGCATTGTGGGCAGATTCTTTACCAGCTGAGCACAAGGGAAGCCCAAGAATACTGAAGTGGGTAGCCTGTCCCTTCTCCTGGGGAACTTCCCGATCCAGGAATCGCACCAAGGTCTCCCGAATTGCAGTCAGGTTCTTTACCACCTGAGCTACCAGGGGACCATATTAAAGTAGATCAGACAGAAAAGCAACTAAGGCCCTTAAGATGCCTTAGTAAGTCACATGGCACGTGTTCTAACAACTGAAATCATTGTTGCATTTGGAAGGGTGGGGTCTGTTTCAAATAAAAGAAAAGGAAACATCCAGGGCTATTAAGGTGTTTCTTTGAGGCATGCTCTTCCAGGAAGTAGACCTTCCAAGAATTATGCTGGGAATTAGAAAATTATCCTGCTCTCAGGATAATTCACACTGCTACTGCCTTCTCTCATCTTCAGTAAGGGGCACTCATGACTGATGTTCCTTAAAGAGGGAAATAAAGAACCGCGTCAACCCTTAGCATGTGAGCACTGATGGGTATTTCTGGAAGTTCCTCAGCGTTTTATTTTTTCTCAGTAGTTCTTACTAGTCACCAGAAACCCACCCCTGAAGACGTCAGTTTCTGCTCACCCCCCGCCCTCTCATCAATAATGCAAGCCTATGCTTTGACCGATCTTTGTACCTCTTGTTAGCAACTACTATCTGCTGGTGAATTGAAAATACGGGTCCTATTCAGTCCCGAGAAAGACATTCCCTGAAAATGCACGAAAATAAAATACTTGTATAAGTAGAATGTTCTTATAAATCTCAGTATTTATGTCTTTAATACTCACCAAGTTTTCTGGTACTAAAAACAACACTTGATCTTTACAAAGCACAAATGGCAAAGTCAACAATGAAAACCATACATAGGTCTCAAGAGAAAAGTTGCAAAGAGAAACTAGAACTCTGTTCCCTAGAGATTTTCCAAAGCAGAGGTGTGAAGACAGGAAACATTTTATTTGACCTCTGCCTGTCTTATTTTTCTAGTCCTTCTACCATGATGCCCACTTCCTCCCAGTTTCCATTGTCTACCTGTAATCACTGCCCAGTGTACATCACAGCATTGGAGCAGTTCAGCTTGGGTAGCCCTTCCTCCAGTAATTTCCTATCTATATGCAGGATATGGGGCAACAACAAGGTTGAAATCAACACAGCCACCTACAATCAAAATTCTCATGAAACGAAGTGTCCCAACCTCAACATAATGATTCTATGCTACAGAAATCAGAATAGTGTTTACTCTTTGATGAATAGTTAGAGACTGGAAGGGGACATGAGCCTCAGGGCGTGGTGAGGTGGTTTCCTAGGTACTGAAAATTTTGTTTCTTCATCCAGTGCCAGTCCACTGGGTATTTTCAGTTTGTGAAAACCCACTGAGTAAAACACTTAGAATATATGGGGTTTTTTTTAATATGTTATATGTTATAGAACATGTTAAAATATAATGGCCTTCAGAATGACACAGTGCAGGAGATTGAGAGGTTCAGAACTCAAAATATAATCAACATAACCTTGGTATTTTAAGAAAACATAGTCCAAACAAAAAGTGGAATAACATTTGACAATGTTATTAATACAAATCCCTTATAAATATTATTAAAAATATTTTACAAAATATATTTTTCCTTTTTGGGAAGCATCTTTGAAAGAGGTTTTCACCCTTTCTGAATGGGCTTTCAATGGCTCAGTCGAACAGGGATCTGTTGGGCATCCAGTGTTAAAGACTGGTGCTTCTACTGCAGGGGGCAGAGGTGCAATCCCTGGTTGGGGAACTAAGATCCCACATGCCTCACAGCATGGTCAAAAAATAAAATGATAAATAAATAAAAGGTGTCTGTTAGAAAGGAGCTGAGGAATGTTACCAGCACTGCACTGTCCCAACGACAAGCATAGCAAAATCAGGCCATAATGGTTGCAAGTCACTAGCTGATGAGGGTGCTTTCCTGGTGGCTCAGATGGTAAAAAGTTTTCTTGCGACACCAGATACTCAGGTTCAATCCCTGGGTTGGGAAGATCCCCTAGAGAAGGGAACGGCTACCCACTGCAGTATTCTTGCCTGGAGAATTCCATGAAATGAGGAGCCTGATGGGCTACAGTCCATGGGGTTGAAAAAGAGTTGGACACAGCTGATTAGATCATCAGTCTCATCAGTTGATTGTATCATCCAACCAATACTTGCTCAGATTCCATACTTAGCAATTCAATCATAAAGAGAGAAAAACTTAATTTTAATGCTTTAAGTGAAAAAGTTCTAATTTTACATATATCTCTCTGAAGTCACAAACTTTTTTTTTTTTTTTACAATCTGTGGACACTTTCTAATCCAAAATTAATAACAAAACTCTTCAGTTCAGTTGCTAAGTCGTGTTCAACTCTTGGGGACTCCATGGACTGCCGCACGCCAGGCTTCCCTGTCCATCACCAACTCCCAAGCTGACTCAAACACATACCCATCGAGTCAGTGATGCCATCCAACCATATTATCCTCTGTCATCACCTTCTCCTCCTGCCTTCAATCTTTCCCAGCATCAGGGTCTTTTCCAATGAGTCAGTTCTTCCCATCAGGTGGCCAAAAGTCATGGAGTATCAGCTTCAGCATCAGTCCTTCCAATGAATATTCAGGATTGATTTCCTTTAGGACAGACTGGTTTGATCTCCTTGCAGTCCAAGGAATCTCAAGAGTCTTCTCCAACACCACAGATTACTTTTGTCAGCAAAGTAATCTCTCTGCTTTTTTAATATGCTGTCTAGGTTTTTCATTGCTTCTCTTCCAAGGAGAAAGCGTCTTGTAAATTCATGGCTGCAGTCACCATCTGCAGTGATTTTGGAGCCCCCAAAAATAAAGTCGGTCATTGTTTCCACTGTTTCCCCATCTATTTGCCATGAAGTGATAAGACCAGATGCCATGATCTTAGTTTTCTGAATGTTGAGCTTTAAGCCAGCTTTTTTCACTCTCCTCTTTCACTTTCATCACGAGGCTCTTTAGTTCTTCTTTACTTTCTGCCGTAAGGGTGAAGTCATCTGCGTAAAGAGGTTATTGGTATTTCTCCTAGCAATCTTGATTCCAGTTTGTGCTTCATTCAGCCTAGCATTTCACATGATATATTCTGCATAAAAGTTAATTAAGCAGGGTGACAATATACAGCCTTGATGTACTCCTTTCCCGATTTTGAACCAGTCTCTTGTTCCATGTTCAGTTCTAATTGTTGATTCTTAACCTGCTTATAGATTTCTCAGGAGGCAGGTAAGGTGGTCTGGTATTCCCATCTCTTGAAGAAATTGCCAGTTTGTTGTGATCCACATACTCAAAGGCTTTGGGGTAGTCAATAAAGCAGAAGTAGATGTTTTTCTGGAATGCTGTTGCTTTTTCAATGATCCAGCGGATGTTGGCAATTTGATCTCTGCTTCCTCTGCCTTTTCTAAATCCAGCTTGAACATCTGAAAGTTCATGGTTCAGGTACTGTGGAAGCCTGGCTTGGAGAATTTTGAACAATACTTTGCTAGCATGTGAGATGAGTGCAATTGTGCCATAGTTTGAACATTGTTTAGCATTGCCTTTCTTTGGGATTGGAATGAAACCTGACATTTTTCAGTCCTGTGGCCACTGCTAAGTTTTCCAAATTTGCTGGCATATTGAGTACAGCACTTTCACAGCATCGTCTTTTAGGATTTGAAATAGCTCAGATGGAATTCCATCATCTCCACTTGCTTTGTTCGTAGTGATGCTTCATAAGGCCCACTTGACTTCACATTCCAGGAAGTCTGGCTCTAGGTGAGTGAGCTGGGTCATGAAGATCTTTTTTGTATAGTTCTTCTGTGTATTCTTGCCACCTCTTTCTAATCTCTTTTGCTTCTGTTAGGTCCATACCTTTTCTGTCCTTTATTGTGCCCATTTTGCATGAAATGTTCCCTTGGTATCTCTAATTTTCTTGAAGAGTTCGCTCATCTTTCCCAGTCTGTTGTTTTCCTCTATTTCTTTGCACTGAGCACTGAGGAAGGCTTTTTTATCTCTCATTGCTATTCTTTGGAACTCTATATTCAAATGGGTATATCTTTCCTTTTCTCCTTTGCCTTTTGTGTGTTTTCTCTTCACAGCTATTTGTAAGGCCTTCTCAGACAACCATTTTGCCTTTTTACATTTCTTTTCCTTTGGGAGGGTCTTGATCACTGCCTACTGTACAACATCATGAGTCTATCCACAGGTTAAGCACTCTATCAGGTCTAATCCCTTGAATCTATTTCTCACTTCCACTGTGTAATTGTAAGGGATTTGATTTAGGTCATACCTGACTGGTCTACTGGTTTTCCCTACTTTCTTCAATTTTAGTCTGAATTTGGCAATAAGGAGTTCATGATCTGAGCCACAGTCAGCTCCCAGCCTTGTTTTTGCTGACTATATAGAGCTTCTCCTTCTTTAGCTGTAAAGAATATAACCAGTTTGATTTTGGTATTGAACATTTGGTGATGTTCACGTGTAGAGTTTTCTCTTGTGGGAAGAGGGTGTTTGCTATGACCAGTGCATTCTCTTGGCAAAACTCTGTTAGCCTTTGCTCTGCTTCATTTTGTACTCCGAAGCCAAATTTGCCTGTTACTCCAGGAATCTCTTGACTTTCTACTTTTGAGTAGTGTTTATAATAACTCCCCAAGGGGTATAGCCACCAAGCTGGGGCACAAACCAATCCCTCTGGAAAAGCACGTCCAACAAAGCACTGGGACCTGTTGTTCCCTGCCTGGGGAGATGTGTAGGCTGGATGCCTTTCTCTTTGGGGAGCTGCCTGCTTTCCCCATGAATGAGAATGTGTGTGACTCCTACTGTGCGTCAGCTATAGCAGAGTGTCATATTGAAGCAATGAAAACACGTTTTGATATTCAGAGTGATTTTTAATTTTTTTTCATACAGATATAATCAACATACAATGTTCTATTCATTTCAGGCATACAAAATAACGATTTGATATTTGTATACATTTCAAAATGGACACCACGATCAGTCTAGCGAACATGTCACCAGTTACCGAATTTTTTTTCTTATGATGAGAACTCTTAAGATTTAATTTCTTAGTAACTTTCAAATATGCAGTAGTGCATTAATAGCTACAGTCACCATGCTGTGCCTGTCGGTCGCATGTGTTAGAACAGTGAACATCAAAAAGACAAGAAGTAACAAGTGCTGGTGAGGATGTGGAGAAAAGAGAGCCCAGTGTAATGTTGGTGGGAATACAAACTGGTGCAGGTGCTGTGAAAACAGTATAGAGGTTCCTCAAAAATTAAAACTAGAGGTACTCCAAGATACAGCATTTCCAGTTCTGCATATTCATCAGAAGGTGAAAACACTAAACTGAAAAGATAAGGGCACACCCATGCTCCCTGCTGCATTGTGTGTGATCACCAACATATGCAAGCAACAGAAATGTCTGTGGACAGAGGAGTAAAGAAACCGAGATACACACACATAGATATTATTTAGCCATGAAATAATGAAATTTGGCCATTTGTGACAATATGGATGGACCTGTAGAGTATTACACAAAATGAAACCAGTCAGAGGAAGACAAACACCACGTGATCTCACTTATAGGTGGAATCTAAAGAAAGGAAAATGACTGATCTCTACAGAGAGCAGACTGGAAGTTGTCAGTGGTGGGGAGCAATGCGTGAAGGGGGTAAAGAAAGTACAGAGAGAGCTTATGGTGATTCTCAGAAAAGTCGTCAAAGAGATTTGTTATAAACTTCACACCTCTTGAACAGTCACTATACTGGCAGTACTTTAGGCTCAAGAACTTGAATAGATGTTTTGTATCAGTCTTACATCCAGGCCGCCTAACACACCTCATAATACCCATGAATTTAATGGGATTTGATAATTCTAAGGAAGAATCACAAACCACTGACAGGGAGAAGCACCTGCTAACAATTGTAAAGGGACACATTGAAAAGCAATTTTAAATATTTAAAACACATAAGATTTCAGAATTCATCACTCATAGGTTTATATGGTTTTAAAAGTACAATCTATTTTTTTTTTTAATTTTACTTAACTCATTTTTCTTTTTCCTCAATCTTCCTCATGCTCTGAAATGGAAATGTTGTAGCTTACATAGTTCATATAGACATTTCAGATATGAACTTCCATTCAGAGGAAATCTTGTGCCTTCCCATTGAGGAGCCTATCTAGCATCAAGTCTATACCATTATTTGAAACACACCTAAAATATTCTGCCCTGTTGATCATACGCTCCTCAGCAATCATGAAGAAAACGTTCCCAGAAACTTTACGTCCAGCATTACGTTGTTTCTAAGTCCACATTTTCTCATACTTCGTTCTTCTACACTTGATAAGGAGAAAATAGCAACTGCTCTCCTGGAGCAACCTTGGAAACATACATAAGAAATCAACATCAGTCTTAGATCAATTGTTAAAATGATGCCTAGACACAAGTTGACACCTTTCACACCTGGAGATGAGGAAAAAAAAATAAGAAATAAAAATATCTTATTTCAGTGCCTTAATTTTTCATTTTTCTTTTACCTTCAGATACAACTAACCAAACTTTTTACCTAGAAACCACCTCTACCCAATAATCTCACCCAGAATACAACTAACTTCCCTGGGTGATGCGATATAGCAAAGCCAGATTGAAGAAGCAAGGGGAAAGATGAACTGTGCAATCTCATATCTTTAAGTAAAAGAGAAAGAAAAGGAAAAAGTTCCCTAGCAAATTTACAGAGCACATGGGAAAAAATTAAATGTAGCATTCTATTCACATGCAAAGTTATTTAATGCCTAGTAATCTCCACCCTGAAGCACAGACTTCTTTTTTCCCTAACTACTCCAGCAATCATTCTTTCGACACAATAATTATGAATGAACGTTTCTTCATATTATCAAAAGATCTTTTTTTTCTTTCTAAGTAGATCAGCTAATTCAAATTGTGAAATTGCCCATGGAGCACAGTGGTTCTCAACCAGAAACACTGTTTTTCCCCAAGAGACATGAGACAATGTCTGAAGACATTTTGGGTTGTCACAACTTGAGGAAGGGAGGGCAGTGTTACTGGCATCTAGTGAATGGAGGCCAAGGATGCTGCTAAATATAATTCTTAGTTATTATAATTATAATGACAATAAATTTTCCTGGTCATATATCTACCTAGAGAATGTGTGGGGTACTTGCCTGCAGTGGACATGGAGATGGGGATGCCAAAATCCCCTTCAAAGGAGACAGTTATCCTAGTTGCTGGGAATGCTGTCAGCAAAGGACCCTTAGTTGCCAGCTTCTTCAAGATTTGCATCAGTGGCAGAGACCCTTCTCAGCCAAGGCCAGGCTCTTCCAAGAGTGGACCACATCCGAAGACTGCTTGTAGCAGTCATACAAAGGCCTGACCATTTCAGCTCCCCAAGGGACAACTCTGATAGTAGAAATGCCAGAGCTCTCCTGAGAGGTCTGGCCAGCATTTCAATTCAACTTTGCCCTCTGCCTACATCTACTTCCTTCCACACTTATTGACCCCTAATGTATATCCTTCACTCCAGTCTCTGACTCAGCATCTGTTTCTGGAGAACCCAACCTGGGACAAGGCTCATTTGGATGGGAAGCTTCTGAGCAAAAGAAATTTGGTGGAAATAAATTCCCCTAACACTCCACATAGGAAATTACCAGAATATTTGTGAGGCCCACAAAAACCTCCTGGGAAGAATCTGAGAGAGGAAATCAGGGGACGTTGGCTTTGTCTTAAAGCAGAGAGGACTATGCTACGGTAGCAAGTTTAAAATACCCTGTTACTGCTGCTAAGTCACTTCAGTCATGTCCGACTCTGTGATCCCACAGACAGCAGCCCACCAGGCTCCCCCGTCCCTGGGATTCTCCAGGCAAGAACATTGGAGTGGGCTGCCATTTCCTTCTCCAATGCATGAAAGTGAAAAGTGAAAGTGAAGTCGCTCAGTTTTGTCTGACTCTTAGCGACCCCACGGACTGCAGCCCACCAGGCTTCTCCGCCCATGGGATTTTCCAGGCAACCCTAGAGATGTTAAAATAAATGGCTCATTTAGAGTAAAAAAAAAATAAATAAATAAAACAATGTAATTTTCAAAACCCAAAGTGCCTTCTGGACAATGACGGAAGACTTCCTCTGAATTCAATCATGAACTTTAAAAACAAACCATAAAAAGCAGTGCTATGTTGGTGAAAAAGAAGATGGGAGTTGAATCCTGAGATTCCAGACTGCTCTTCCTCACCTCTCACTGTTACAAGTCCAATTTGGTTTGCTTGCCACACAACAGGCCAATAATCTGGAAACGAGGTACTGAGGCAAGGAATAACAACTTGATTCAGAATGCTAAATAGCCCGAGAAGATGGTAGACTGGAGTGCAAGAGAACCATCTTATTAGGGTCTTGAAGCTAGTTTCTTTTATAGAACAGAGATGGGGAGGAGGTGAAGAAACAAAGTTAAAAGGCTGTAAGTCTTATGAAATACCTTTTGGTTTGGCCAGCCTTGGGGCAGGGATGGGGAATGGGGGTGTTAATTTCTTCTTTCCTCCAGCTATTCACAGGTGGGCAGTGTCACAGTGTTTCCCTGTGAGCTGAACAAAGGCACTTTAACATTCAAGCAAGGGGCAGGGTTCCCTGAGACAGGCCATTATGTACGCTTATAGCTATTCCAGCTGAGCTATTTCAAATCCTAAAAGATGCTGCTGTGAAAGTGCTGCGCTCTATATGACAGCAAATTTGGAAAACTCAGCAGTGGCCACAGGACAGGAAAAGGTCAGTTTTCATTCCAGTCCCAAAGAAAGGCAATGCCAAAGAATGCTCAAACTACCGCACAATTGCACTCATCTCACACACTAGTAAAGTAATGCTCAAAATTCTCCAAGCCAGGCTTCAACAGTACCTGAACCATGAACTTCCAGATGTTCCAGATGGATTTTAAAAAGGCAGAGGAAGCAGAGATCAAATTGCCAACATCCACTGGATCATTGAAAAAGCAGCAGCATTCCAGAAAAACATCTACTTCTGCTTTATTGACAACGCCAAAGCCTTTAACTATGTGGATCACAACAAACTGCGGAAAATTCTTCAAGAGATGGGAATACCAGGCCACCTTACCTGTCTCCTGAGAAATCTGTACGCAGGTCAAGAAGCAACAGTTAGAATTGGACATGGAACAACAGACTGGTTCCAGATTGTTAAAGGAGTACATCAAGGCTGTATATTGTCACCCTGCTTATTTAACTTTTATACAGAGTACATCATGAGAAATGCTGGGCTGAATGAAGAACAAACTGAAATCAAGATTGTCAATAACCTCAGGTATGCAGATGACACCACCCTAATGGCAGAAAGCAAAGAAGAACTAAAGAGCCTCTTGAGGAAATTGAAAGAAAAGAGTGAAAAAGCTGGCTAAAAGCTCAACATTCAGAAAACTAAGATCATGGCATCTGGTCCCATCACTTCATGGCAAATAGATGGAGAAACAATGGCAACAGTGACGGACTTTATTTTGGGGGGCTCCAAAATCACCCCAGTTAGTGACTGCAGCCATGAAATTGAAAAACACTTGCTCCTTTGGAGAAAAGCTATGACCAACCTAGACAGCATATTAAAAAGCAGAAACATTACTTTGCCGACAATGGTCCGTCTAGTAAAAGCTTTGGTTTTTCCAGTAGCCATGTACTGATGTAAGAGTTGGACTATAAAGAAAGCTGAGCGCTGAAGAATTGATGCTTTTGAACTGTGGTGTTGGAAAAGACTCGAGAGTCCCTTGGACTGCAAGAAGATCCAACCAGTCCATCCTAAAGGAAATCAGTCCTGAATATTCATTGGAAGGACTGAGGCTGAAGCTGAAACTCCAATACTTTGGCCACCTGATGCAAAGAATTGACTCCTTAGAAAACACCCTGATGCTGGGAGTATTGAAGACAGGAGGAGAAGGGTATGACAGAGGATGAGATGATTGGATGGCATGACCGACTCTATGGATATGAGCTTGAGCAAGCTCCAGGGGATAGTGAAGGACAAGAAAGCCTGGTGTGCTGCAGTCCATGGGGTCACAGTCAGACATGACCGAGCGACTGAACTGATAGCTATGGACAGCATCCTTTCAGTCATTATAGCAACAAAAGCAATGGAAAGTAAATGTTAAAGAAATAAATCCAACATGGTGTTAGATTTTGTTCTTCACTGTTAGGTAATCAGCTAGACTGAGTCATCTCTGCCCTCAAATTCACATCCTTAAGAGGAGATCCATTTCTGATTGGCTGGAGGTTCCCAAACTTTAGTGGGACATGCCCCTCAGCACCTTAAAGGGAAAGAAGCCATGAGCCACAAGGCAATGAACCACAGCTACTTTTCTACAGTAAATCATCCTAACATGGCTGAACCATAAAACCTCGATTGCACAAATGATTTTCATCTGTGAGAGATAAAATTATTAAATATATTGATTGTCAGGAGAGGATGGGCTACAGAAACTCTTTGAAAGTTATTTGAAACTGAATGAAGACTTTGCACATGATGGTGTTCAAAGAACTGTATTTTATGGGTCATTGTAACTTGTGTTCTTATGGAAACTCATTTTTCAAACACTGTATTTTCTATATCTTTGGTTGAGCAGGTAGGCATTTATCTTTGACAGATGACTCCAGCTTTTACAATGCAAAACACTTCTAGAAATTATATTTTAAGTGAATCTTCATAAAAACAAGCATAAGCTTTTGCAATTGCTGGTTACAAAATATTTAATGTCAGTGAGATATTCAAAAAGTGAGTAGGTAATGATGAGAAGAAATACACATGAATGTTTATTAAGCAGTGTCAACCATGCAAAACAAAGGAAACAGAGATCTTTTACCATGTAGTATTTTACAACCATCTCCAAAGCAAATCTGGTAAATAAAGATCAATCCAGACTCCCAATATTCAATTGTCCTAAGTACTTTCATTGGCACAGCCATGAAATGTGACCATAAACCTAACACCGTGGGGCTTGAGGTTCAATAGGGATAATATTTTTGGCAACATGCCTGACCTTACAGGGTCATAGGCATGTAAAGGCAACCCAGTGGAGACCTGGATTTCCCCAGCCCAGGGTGATGAGTAAGGGGTCCAGTTGGAAAGAAGACTGGGCATAGAAGACTATGTCTAAAGAAAAGAGACCACCATCATAGAACCTAGATCCTACTAGAAAGGAAACAAGCAGAGGAACAAACAAGGAAACAAACGCTTTGCTGGGGACAGAGGACAAGAAGGCAACCATCCTAGAAAGGCTGCTATAGATAATAAAGAGGAGGATCTCACTTAAGGAATGGGACCGCTAAAGATGATAGCCTCTGGAAAGGTAAAGCTAGTCAGTTTCTTATCAGGGAGTCTGAACAGCATGGATATACCAGATGAAATTAGGTCTCACTAACATCATGGCATCCGGTCCCATTCAGTTCAGCTCAGTTGCTCAGTCGTGTCCGACTCTTTGTGACCCCATGAACCACAGCACGCCAGGCCCTCCCTGTCCATCACCAACTCCCAGAGTTCACCCAAACTCATGTCCATTGAGTCGGTGATGCCATCCAACCATCTCATCCTCTGTCATCCACTTCTCCTCCTGCCCTCAATCTTTCCCAGGATCAGGGTCTTTTCAAATGAGTCAGCTCTTCACATCAGGTGGCCAAAGTATTGGAGTTTCAGCTTCAACATCAGTCCCTCCACTGAATACCCAGGACTGATCTCCTTTAGGATGGACAAGTTGGATCTCCTTGCAGAGAGTCCCTTAAGGGACTCTTAAAAGACTTCTCCAACACCACAGTTCAAAAGCATCAATTCTTCAGGGCTCAGCTTCCTTTACAGCCCAACTCACATCCATAGATGACCAGTGGAAAAACCATAGCCTTGACTAGACAGCCCTTTGTTGACAAAGCAAATTCTCTGCTTTTTAATATGTTGTCTAGGTTGGTCATAACTTTCCTTCCAAGGAGTAAGTGTCTTTTAAATTCATGGCTGCAGTCACCATCTGCAGTGATTTTGGAGCCCCCCAAAATAGTCAGCCATTCTTTCCACTGTTTCCCCATCTATTTGCCATGAAGTGATGGGACCAGATGCTACGATCTTAGTTTTCTGAGTGTTGAGCTTTAAGCCAACTTTTTCACTCTCCTCTTTCACTTTCTTCAAGAGGCTCTTTAGTTCTTCACTTTCTGCCATAAGGGTGGTATCATCTGCATATCTGAGGTTATTTATATCTCTCCCAGCAATCTTGATTTCAACTTGTGTTCCTCCAGCTCAGCTTTTCTCATTATGTACTCTGCATAGAAGTTAAATAAGCAGGGTGACAATATACAGCCTTGACGTACTCCTTTCCTATTTGGAACCAGTCTGTTGTTCCATGTCCAATTCTAACTGGTGCTTCCAGACCTGCATACAGGTTTCTCAAGAGGCAGGTCAGGTGGTCTGGTATTCCATCTCTTTCAGAATTTTCCACAGTTTATTGTGATCCACGCAGATCATGGCATCCAGTCCCATTTCTTCATGGCAAATAGAAGGTGAAAAAGTGGAAACAATGACAGATTTTACTTTCTTGGTCTCCAACATCACTGTGGACAGACTGCAGGGATGAAATTAAGATGCTTGCTCCTTGGAAGGAAAGCTATGAAAAACCTAGACAGCAGTATTAAAAAGCAAAGATACCACTTAAAGACAAACATCCATATAGTCAAAGCCATGGTTTTTCCAGTAGTAACGTATGGATGAGTTGGACCATAAAAAAGGCTGAGTTTTGAAGACCTAATGCTTTCAAACTGTGGTTCCTGAGAAGACTGAGAGTCCCTTGGACTGCAAGGAGATCAAACTTGTTTATTTTATTTATTTATTTTTAATTTTTATTTTTACTTTATTTTACTTTACAATACTGTATTGGTTTTGCCATACATTGACATGAATCCACCATGGGTGTACATGCGTTCCCAGACTTGTTTATTTTAAAGGAAGTCAACCCTCACTATCCATTGGAAGGACTGATGAAGCTCCAATAGTTTGGCCACCTAATACGATGAGACAGCTCTTTGGAAAAGACCCTGATGCTGGGAAAGTTGAAGACAAAAGAAGTAGGCAATAAAGGATGACATGGTTAGATAGCATCACCAACTCAATGGACATGAATTTGGGCAAACTTCAAGACAGTGGAGGACGGGGAAGCCTGGTGTGCTGCAGTCCATGTGATGCAGGGTCAGACACAGCTTAGCTACTGAATAACACCAACAACCACATACATCTAGATATCGATAGACATAGGTATAACCTCTATACATGTTTGCTACCTGAAATCTTGCTAAATATTCCACAGTCTCTTTTTTAATTTGTATCGTAGTATAGTTGATTTACATCACTGTGTTAGTTTCAAGAGTACAGTAGAGTGAATCAGTTATACATATACATGTATCTACTCCTTTTTTAGATTCTTTTCCCACATAGGTCCATACTGATCATTACAGAGTATTGAGTAGAGTTTTCAGTGCTATACCTTATTAGTTATCTATTTTCTATATAGTACTGTGTGTATGCCTCCCCTCCCCTTTTCCTCCACAGTTTCTAAGCATGCTTGGTATTCCTTGGGTAAATGACAAAGCTAGCAGAGACTGGCCTCTCATTATGTGTTTTTACTTTTCTATATTCTGTTCATGGTGGTAAAAGTAGAAAAGGATTTAGGAGATGCCATGTTAACATTTGCATTAATTCACACTTTCTTTGGAAGTTTAATCCTATCAGTTGGGAAATGCAAAATTTAAGGTTCTTCCATTTATGGAAATGTACATGCCTTTAATTGGCTGTGTTTTTAATTACTAAGGAGCATTTATTATTTTATTGTTTCATGTTTATAAAATGGTGAGTGCATTCTCCTACGTAGCACCTGGTTGTTATATAGTTCATGGATTTTGAGCTCAGACTGGATATATTACCATTGCTCAATGCAGAATATTGTTCAAGTGCACATTTTGCCCATCCAAAATGACATGCATGCACAATGATTTCACGACTTACAATGCTAAATGAAGTTATAGAGCAATTGGAGAGAGCAGATTGGTAAGCCAGAAACCTAAACCTTTTTACAAATGCATGAGTATAGCCTCCAATTTATCCACATCCCTGATTCCGCCCTCTCCCACTGTCTCCCTCTCCTTTGGGGATCTCAATGATCATTATCATCTCCACCAGAGAAGAAGGTAAAAAAAGAAAAGATATGAAATTCGGTAGACCCTTTGGAAGGTTAGTTGGAGAAAATGTCAAAGCTAATAGCCAAAATGAGGTTTGGAGACTATGCTAAATTTCATTTATCCATGCTCTTCTTCACTTGCCCACCCCATTAGCACAGATAATTGAAAGTTTGCTTCATTTATCACAGCACACTAAGCAATGCTGTCATTGTAAGTCAAGACCAGCAAAAAGAAAACAGGATTTTAAATTGTGGCAGGAAGGACTATTATAGAAATAAACTAAATTACTTCAAGGAAGACAAAAGAAGTACCAAAAGCAGTTATGGAACCTTTCCCTTTGAAGATTTTTAGAGTCAAGCAACTCCTATAGCAAGGATCTGCTCAGAGACAGAGAAATCAATGTATAATTTGTTAAGGTCCTATGCTCCATAGGTTTATATTAACTCACTTTTTAAATGTGAAAACTATGGATTATTTGAAAAAGAAGGGATAAATTGGTATGGCTTAATTAATGATATACAACTCAGAAGCCCCCAATCTTCCCCAAACCGTGATTATAAATTTGGTTGCATTACCTTTAAAATCCAGTTTACCAATTCCAATGGGACACTGATTACCACATTCTGAGAGTTGTAATAGTTCTCTCCTACCCCACACATACACAGATTATGAAGAATCCCCTTTGTTTATTCTGGTTTGTAACTCACACATATTCACTACAGATTTCCACAATGGGTGACTTCCAGAGAGCCTGTCTTGATGATCCAAGCTTCCTTGTGTTAATGTAAAAAAAATACACAATGTAAGAGTGGTAAGTTAAGTTTTATTTGGGGCAAAATGAGGACAACAGCCCAGAAAACAACACCTATGATAGCTCTGAGAAACCTCTCTAAAGAGACAGAGGAGGAAGGTAAGTATGTATGTGATTTTGGTGAAGAGGGGATGTATGCAGTGAAGCACATATCTTTTGCAGAAGGATTCTGCTACTCATGAGGAGCAGTCATCACCATGAGGATTTTAGTGCTCTTCTAAATATGAGGAGATGAAAGAGCTGGGCTCGTAAAATCAGCTCCCGAAATTAACTAACTATCCAAAGACCTGTTCTGCCAGTTACCCGCCCTACCCTGCCCCAGCACAGAGTGCCTCATTTCTGCTCACCATTCTGAACTCTTTTGGGGGGTGTTGAAAATCAGCAGCTGCAGCAGCACATGATTTAATCCTTGTAGAGGTAGATGGCAAGTGCCAATCTGTAGTTGACACTTGGGTACCTTTTACAGTAACTACTAGAACTTGAATACACTGCAGAAATGACCCTCTCCCCAGGGCCATGCTCACTGTTTACATAGCCTACAAGGAGGAGTCCTGTTGGTTAACCTAGAATTTAGTGGTTTCTTGAGGTACAAGGAAATATATCTACTCCCCCAGAACAAATGAAATCAAGAAAGAACTGCTTGAACCCCATATGTTAATTGGTTTTGCAGCTCTTAGTGATTTGACTCTTTGAATCCATAACTGCTGTATTTTAGATAGAAAATTGTTATCTTTACCTTATGGAAACTATGTTTCAAACCAAGTTGTATAAGAAACTTTAGCGTATGCATATTGGGGTAGGAATATTTAACCTCAGTGTTCACCTTCTTCCCGCCAGTTCTCGCATGCTGTCTGGCCATGTGGTGGAACATTACTGTCAATTTCCAGCTTGCACATTTCCTAAGGGAAATCATGGTGGCTCAACTCAATATTCTCAACTAAGCAAACATTCATTGAATACCTATTGCTGGTACCTACTGCATGTCAGTGAGACAAGGTACCTGATGTGCTTTGCTAGGGAAATGCAAGACACAAGGGAATACATAAGAGACACCTGACCCAATCTTCAAGAATCAAGAAGATTTTCTGAAGGAAGTGACATCAAAATTGGAAGCTGAAAGAAAATCGGGAGATTATCAGGTAAAAAAGGGAAATGGATGCAATTCAGAAAAAAGAAGATAATTTGTGCAAAGGATTGCACACACAGGAGAATGTCCCTGTGCTCAAGGAATGTCACACAATCCTGATTGGCTGGGGCTGGAGTCAAACTATAAAGGATCTCAGATGCCTTGCTGAAAACCTGGAACTTCATCTTACAGGGGCCACAGAAAATCATTACTTGGTTTAAAATGGAGTGACAGGATCAAGTTGATGCTTTAAGAGAACATTCTGATAATTAGTTGTAGAAGAATGTGGCTGGAGGCCCTCAAAAGAGGTACAATATAGAGCTGGATTATAAAAAAGAAAAATAGAATAAATTCCTCAAGGAGGAAGAATTTGAGCTTAGCCCTGGAATTGGAAAAAGCCCATCCAGGACTAATGGAACAATGCAAATAAGGTTTAGGAGACAGGAAAATACAAGGACAAAATGTATAAGGGAAGTAGGTGCCTGGGCCAAAGTGTGGGCCTTGAAAAGCAAAAGTGGTACACAGTGTGGCCTTAACAGTAATTGAGGATGAATTCAGATAAGACCTCAAATTGTACGCTGGCTAGTTTTATTCTGGTAACAACATAGACCCCTTGAAGTGGCTTATCGTGATCCAGTTTTAGAAAATTTATTCAAGGAGTGAAGCAAATGTTATGGCATGGCTATATTGACCTTGGCATTTTTCAAAGGCACAGATCAGTTAATTCATATTTGGATTGTCAGGACTTACACTGTATGTATCTGGCAGGTGCCCAGTACAGATGGTTTGATGTATTAGCTGGTGAGAAGATGGTTGGATGGATTCATGGATAGAAGAATGAATAGACAGATGGATGAGTAAACTGATAAATCATCACACCGCAAGGATAAATGAGCTCTGGGTGAAATAATTTATCAGAACAACTTTTTTTTAAACCTAGGAAATAAGCAATGAGATTCTCACCACACCCTACAGGAGTTAACATAGAAAATAAACCTTCATCCTCTCTAATGAGCTCTAGAAATTGATCTTAACCAACTCTTGTGAGTGTGTCTCTCAAAAATCTACTGTGTAAACTGCCTATTAAGATATTGTTACCTTTAAGACTGCCTTCCAAACCTTAAACTTTTATAGTGCTGAGTTCCCACTTGCCCTTAGGAATAGGACAAGGGGCATCCTTTCCTTGGGTTCATATACAAAACCCTGAAGATCAAAGTGAAAATACAGAATATACTACTGAGCAACCATGTATTTTTTCCCCAGAAATCAAGACCCCCCTCTCACACCTAAAATAAAACTCTGAGAACCAACTTTTTAATTAGAATGAATAAGTTGCTTCCTTGATTAATTGCACATTGCAGGAAAAAAGACTATGTAGGAGGTAATAATTTATGGTAGCAATTTGAGGTGATTTTATCATAAACTTTCCATGGTTTCATACTGTAGATTTTGGAAAACATAGTACTTTGTCAAAAAGGGAGGGGGGTGGAGGAAGTAAAATAAATATTTAAGCCCAGAGAGATCACTCCAACAAATGTTCATTCTTAGATCATCTGTTCTTCATTTCATGATAT
Organism: Ovis aries; assembly: GCF_016772045.2. Taxonomy (NCBI): domain Eukaryota; kingdom Metazoa; phylum Chordata; class Mammalia; order Artiodactyla; family Bovidae; genus Ovis; species Ovis aries. The sequence goes on from NC_056070.1 coordinate 9,540,308, forward strand.
ACGTTATAAACAACAGTCTCACTCCAACTCTCACATTGCTGCATACTTTAAAATTCAGCAAATATGTTAGTGCACATATATAATGTATTGTTGTAGTTTGCAGTCACAGATAACTCTACTAATGGAGTTGTTTGCCATATATATGGATAAGGTTAAAAATCTCAGAGAGACTAACAGTCTTGCCACATGGGTAGATGTACTGGGGGACTGTCCTATTTCTGTAGCTCTAGAGACCATTTTAGCACAAATCACTTCTCATGACTCTGTCTCTTTGCTCAATGGGTTACTGATGTCTTTGCTCTAAAAGAGCTACATGGATTTACTCACTGCCAAGTGGGTCTTTTCGCTGCTGCTATACTCAGAATATCTTAACTATGCAGCAAGGCTTTACACTGTATTTCAGGATGTCAAGTGAAAATTTCTTCTTCTGGAACCTGCAGTCATTTCTTGCTTCAGTTTTCCACATAGCTGCTAAAGTTGTTCTGCCTTTTGTTAGGAGAGCAAGCAATATAGCGTTAAGGCAACGGCTAGCCAATACTGAACCTTGGTTAAGGATATTTGTTTTGTATTTTAAGATTTTACAACTTACTTATTTTAATTTCCATTTGTTTATTTAGCTGCACCAGGTCTTAGTTGAGTCATGTGAATTCTTAGTCAAGACATGTGGGAACTATTTCCCTGAGCAGGGATCAAACCCAGGCCGCCTGCATGGGGAGCATAGTGTTAGCCACCACTGGAACACCAGGAAATTCCCAAGACTTATGGTTTTTTTAGAGAAGCTTTAGGTTAACAGTGAAATTGAGTGGAAGGTACAGATATTTCCCATATATTCTCTGCCCCCACACAGGCATGGCCTCCCCCATGATCAACATCCCCTACACGTGTTACCACTGACGAACATACGCTGACTCACCACAATCATCCAGAGTCCATAGTTTACTGTAGGCTTTACTCTTGGTCTTGTACACTCTGTGACTTTGGTTATACATGTAATGACAGGTATTCATTATTATATCATCATCCCATGGGTTAGTTTTATAGATTACAGAAAAACGAGCAACCCAAAAATACACACACACACTGCTCATTTTCAAAAAGCTAAATTTTATTCCATTAAAAAGTCTAAATTTTATTCTAAAGTCATCGCCTTCCTACTTATTTTTTTAAGAAAATATACTTTCTCCTGTGAAAGGATAAAGGCAAAATGAAAATAATGGTGCTTAACTTTGTGGGATTGTGTGAGGATTAAACAGGATAATCCATGTAAAATTTGGCACAGTGTCTGGCTAATAGCAAAAAAATTAATAGATGTTATGTAAGATTATTATTGTTGTTATTATTCATTGCTTCTTGTAGGCTTTAATTTCTTTTTTTCCTTTTTTGCTATTGCTATTATTCAAAAAACAGACACTGGTTTTTAATTACCTTACTTAGATTAAGAAAAAAGTTTTCAACATCATGTTAGCTCTCCTTTTTTTGTTTAAAACTTAAAATCCAAATATCTGAAAATGATCAGGGGAAGGAAAATAGACCTAAAATAGACTATTTAGGAAGTCTGAGACCAAACACTGGCCCTCCTGGTACAGTGACTCTGTAATTGTAATCACATAAGCTCCATGTGATTGAGTATCCTGACTTAACTACGTTCACACCAGACTATTTTGGAGTGCCAACACGTAATTATAACACCTCTTAGGGTTTTGTGAAAATTAAATGGATTTTAAAGTATTAATAAAACCTTTAGAACAATACCTGGCGTATAACGCATGTATTAATACATACAAGGTAAACATTAGCTTTACTATTGTTTTTGTTCCAGGTCCGATATGTAAACAGCCAGTACCCCTTCTATGGTGATTATTGTGTTTAGGTGCTCTCTTTTGGGCTTCCCTAGTGGCTCAGGTGGTAAAGCGTCTGTCTGCAATGCAGGAGACCCAGGTTCGATCCCTCAGCTGGGAAGATCCCCTGGAGAAGGAAATGGCAGCCGACTCCAGTATTCTTGCCTGGAAAATCCCATGGACCATGGAGCCTGTTAGGCTACTGTCCATGGGGTCACAAAGAGTCGGACATGACTGAGCGACTTCACTTTCACTTTCTCAGTGATATTCTATTCTTAATTTTTTGGTTAGGGCCCAAGATATCAGTTATAGAGCTATAGTAGACATAAGGCTAAAAACCACTAAAATATGAAGACAAACTATTTAAAGGATTATATCACTTTAGGAAATGATAAATAGCTTACTTTATATAATTTTCTCATAGAATCACATGGTCAATTGCAACAGACTTTTTGACAAATTACTTATACTACTTCACTGGTTACACATTGGAATGGACTATTACATCAAGGTATAAAAACCCCTTCATTGAAGAATTATATATATAGTTATCTGTGTGGATGTTTCATTTGAGATTCCTCCCAAATTTATAATTTTTGCGGGTAATAAAAGGACAATCATGTTCATTCCTGCTAATAAGAATGAGCTTAATTATCAACAATCCTATATAAGACATTTACTTCCTACTTGAGATAAATTGCTTCATTCATCATTTTTTGACAGCCTGCTACATGTTAACTACCCTATTAGGTGACAGTTTCAGTCTTCATAGTGTTCAAGTTCAATGAGGAGACAAATAACCCAAATGTAATAAAACAGAATGTTGTGATGATGACAGGGACATTCCTAGGTTCTATGTGAGCATGGAAGTTTAAACATGGAAGTATCTAAACAGCCTCCTCCTCGGAGCAACATTTAAACTGAGTCTTACAGGATTATTGAACATTAGAGGGGCAATGGACAATACATTGCAACATAATCATCTTCAAACATAGCTACTCAACTATCGAGTACTTTTCCTTACGGAATTCCCTCTCCCCTTAATTTTTCAGTGTCTTCTGTATGTCCCTAACTCTGAGTGTCCAGGAAAGACTCCATACGTACAAATCAAATCCTTTTATTCCTCATAAAATTCCCATGTGCTCTCAAAATAGTAATTATCTAAAATACATTTTAAATGTCAGTTTATAAAAGAGCAATGCCAAAGCCAAGGGGGAAATGTAGTTCAAAGGCATCAACAAAAATGGAATGATAAGATTATCTCAATATTGAAAAACAATCAAGCTTCATCTCTAAAGCAATAAAATGTGCCTTTAATATCTTGATATTAAAAAATTTTAGAGGAAAGTTTGAAAAATTGGAGGCACAAATTTCTATTATTATCCATTAATATCCATAATATCCATTAATATCCATTGGTTCCTTCTTTGAGGATAAAATCTGGCAGCATGTTTCAAGAGTCATAAAAACATTCATAACCTTTGACCTAATAACCACATACCCAGGAATTTAAACTACTGTAAAGGAATTGTTTTTACAAAAAACAAAGGGAATAAGTATATACAAAAATGGTTATGACAAGAATGCTAATATAGTCCTAATTTTTTAAATGTGCATGATTCAGCATTTGGAAAACTGGTAAAGTATGATATATTATCTAGAAGGAAATATGAAGAAATTTATTGGTTCATAATAAATTGCTTATTTATTATGATTTATTAATGATTGCATAATAAATCTTTATTTATTTATAAATACCATAGAAATACAAAGATGTGTGAGATCTTTGTATAGATCTCATAGAGATACAAAGACCGTAAAGATACAACGAAGTATTTACAAATAAAAGTTTGTTAAAATGCACAGTTGTACAATGACAGCAATAGATTTATAAAATATACTTATATCAAGTGAAATTATTATGGGTTTAATTAATGGTAATTTTTATAAGTAAATGCCAGTTTTAAATTTCTTTTTACATATGTACATGTATAAATACTTTGACATAAATGTGTAAATATAGTCCAATCCACATTCAATGGGAATTTTTTGTGCACTCTTATTTATTGTTTTATTTACTTTCCTAGTCAACATTTCCAAACCCCATCACCTATCTCATCATCTTATCCATGTTTAAAAATCTAGTATAATTTTTCTTTTTTCCATATTCTTATAATGCAGTTCAGTTCAGTTCAGTCTCTCAGTCCTGTCAGACTCTTTGTGACCCCATGAATCACAATACATCAGGCCTCCCTGTTCATCATCAGCTCGCAGAGTGCACTCAAACCCATGTCCCTCGAGTCTGTGATACCATCCAACCATCTCATCCTCTGTCGTCGTCTTCTCCTCCTGCCCTCAATCATTCCCAGCATCAGGGTCTTTTCAAATGAATCAGCTCTTTGCATCATGCGGCCAAATACTGGAGTTTCAGCTTCAGCATCAGTCCCTCCAAAGAAATCCCAGGGCTGATCTCCTTCAGAATGGACTGGTTGGATCTCCTTGCAGTCCAAGGGACGCTCAAGAGTCTTCTCCAACACCACAGTTCAAAAGCATCAATTCTTCACCACTCAGCTTTCTTTACAGCCCAACTCTCACATCCATACATGACCACCGGAAAACCATAGCCTTGACTAGATGGATCTTTGTTGATAAAGTAAAGTCTCTGCTTTTTAATATACTATCTAGGTTGGTCATAACTTTCCTTCCAAGGAGTAAGCATCTTTTAATTTCATGGCTTCAGTCACCATCTACAGTGATTTTGGAGCCCCTAAAAATAAAGTCAGCCATTCTTTCCACTGTTTCCCCATCAGTTTCCCATGAAGTAATGGGACCGCACGCCATGATCTTAGTTTTCTGAATGTTGATCTTTAAGCCAACTTTTTCACTCTCCTCTTTCAATTTCTTCAAGAGGCTCTTTAGTTCTTCTTCACTTTCTGCCATAAGGGTGGTGTCATCTGCATATCTGAGGTTATTGATATTTCTCCTGGCAATCTTGATTCCAGCTTGTGCTTCTTCCAGCCCAGCGTTTCTCATGATGTACTCTGCATAGAAGTTAAATATGCAGGGTGACAATATACAGCCTTGACGTCCTCCTTTTCCTATTTGGAACCAGTCTGTTGTTCCATGTCCAGTTCTAACTGTTGCATCCTGTTCTGCATACAGGTTTCTCGAGAGGCAGGAGACATGTATAACTATGCATAAAAGTACAATTCCATACAAATATACATGTATATGAATTGTCCTCATTTTTTCACCAATATGCAATAAAAATATATCCATATCTCTATATCTTCCATCTCTCACTATATCACTCCAAGTCAACTTATATAGTTCTAACTAACCCCATTTAATTATTGTTTACTATGACATGATGTATATTATCAAAATTTTTGAAATCAGTAACTCTATTTGTACATTAACTTTATTTCCATCTTTACCCTCTATTGTTGCAACTTTCATCAGTCCAGTTCAGTTGAGTCACTCAGTCATGTCTGACTCTTTGCGACCCCATGAATCACAGCACGCCAGGCCTCCCTGTCCATCACCAACCCCCGGAGGTCACTCAGACTCATGTCCATCGAGTCCGTGATGCCATCCAACCATCTCATCCTCGGTCGTCCCCTTCTCCTCCTGCCCCCAATCCCTCCCAGCATCAGAGTCTTTTCCAATGAGTCAACTCTTTGCATGAGGTGGCCAAAGTACTGGAGTTTCAGCTTTAGCATCATTCCCTCCAAAGAAATCCCAGGGTTGATCTCCTTCAGAATGGACTGGTTGGATTTCCTTGCAGTCCAAGGGACTCTCAAGAGTCTTCTCCAACACCACAGTTCAAAAGCATTAATTCTTTGGTGCTCAGCTTTCTTCACAGTCCAGCTCTCACATCCATACATGACTACTGGAAAAACCATAGCCTTGACTAGACAGACCTTTGTTGGCAAAGTAATGTCTCTGCTTTTTAATATGCTGTCTAGGTTGGTCATAACTTTTCTTCCAAGGAGTAAGCATCTTTTAATTTCATGGCTGCAGTCACCATCTGCAGTGATTTTGGAGCCCCTCAAAATAAAGTCTGACACTGTTTCCACTGTTTCCCCATCTGTTTCCCATGAAGTGATGGGACCAGATGCCATGATCTTTGTTTTCTGAATGTTGAGCTTTAAGCCAACTTTTTCACTCTCCTCTTTCACTTTCATCAAGAGGCTTTTTAGTTGCTCTTCACTTTCTGCCACTTTCTGCAACATTTATAAATATCAACTAAGAACAAGAAATTTCATTCCAATGAAAGAGATTCTCAGATATGATATCTTTGGTCAAAAGTATATGTGTTTATAGTTTTAATAGGTCTTGCCAGATTGCATTCTAAGCTATGGTGATAATTCACATTTCTACCAGCAATGTACTCCCTGCTTTTCAACTTTTTGGCACTGTTAATGATGTTCATTTTTACTCTAACATACATTTCCTTGTTTATATATTTGAGCATATTTCCCCTTACTGGCCATTTGTATTCGTTTTTCTGAGAAATTCCCATTTACTTTTTTTTAACATTGAGATATAGTAAAATTCACAAATCTTATGTGTACTGCTGGATGAAATTTTAGATAGGCATATACCTTCCAGATCAAGATGCAAAATATTAACATCTGAAAAGGATTCCATGTACCCTTTTGCCAACAATACAAACTGCTCCCTCACTCCATCCCTAGATCATTCCTCTGATACCTGTCACCTCAGATTAATTTTCATTGTTCTTGAACTTCATGTAAATAGTTTTGTAGGGCAAACTCATTATTTTCTACTTTTTACTCAGTGTTACAATTATGAATTAGATTATATTGTAGGGAGTGGAAATAATTCCATCTTTTCCTTGCTTTCATATATGGGTGTTCTACAATTTATTTAAAAATTCGGATCTTTTCACCTTGAGGCTATTGTGAATAAAGCTGTTAAAAGATACATTGTTTTATGTGTCTTTTGGTAGATATACACAATCAATTCCCCTGGGTATATACTATGATGAGAACTACTGGGCCATGAGGTATACAGGTTTAGCTGCTGCAAAATAGTTTTCCATATAGGTTGTTGTATTAATTTATATTTTCACAAAGAAAACATGTAAGTTCTACTTGGCTCATTTTCTAGTCCATATGTGGTACTAATCGACAGTCTTTTTAATTTGGCCATTCGGGTGTATGTGAAACTGGATCTCATTTCGTTTTAGTTTGCATTTCCTTGGGAAGTAATGATGTTGAGCTTTATTTCGTGCCCTTGTTGTCTTTCTGAAGTCAGTTTTACAAAGTGCCTATTTAAAGCCTTTGTCCATTTTGTAAACAGAATATCTGTCTTTTAATTAATGATTACAATACTCTTTGTGTATTCTGGGTCCTTGCCATTTTGGATATATGTATTATGAATATCTTCTCCCAGTGTGTGGCTTCCTTTTCACTCTTTCAATGATATATTTTGAAAAACAGAAGTCTTTGATTTTAATGAAGTTCAATTTATCAATTTACCAATCTTTTATTATATAGTACATGGTTTTTTTGTAGCGTATTTAATAAAACCACAATAGCTCAGTTGGGAAAGAATCCGCCTGCAATGCAGGAGACCTCGGTTCAATTCCTCGGTTAGGAAGATTTGCTAGAGAAGGGATAGGCTACCCACCCCAGTATTCTTGGGCTTCCCTAGTGGCTCAGCTGGTAAAGAAGCTGCCTGCAATGTAGGAGACCTGGGTTCAATCCTTGGCTTGGGAAGATCCCCTAGAGAAGGGAAAGACTACCCCCTCTAGTATTCTGGCCTGGAGCATTCCATGGATTGTATAGTCCATGGGGTCACAAAGAGTCAGATACAACTGAATGACATTCACTTTCCTTCTGCAAGCTTTTTATTTTGTCATTTATATTGAGAGCTTTGATCTACCTTGAACAGAATTTTTTTGTAAGGGATCAAAGTTTATTTTTTCTATGTACATATCTAATTGTTCCATGATCATTTATGGAAAAGACCATCCTTTTCCTCTTGAAATAGCAAGAGGAAATAACAGATATCCTTGTAGCAAATCAGGTGACTGTATGGGGATAGAACTTTTCTGCAGTCTGTATGTTTTACAACTGGACAACTTTCTATCCTTTGGTAAATATCACACTCTTGGTATCTTTTTAGTAAGTCTTGATATCTAGTAGTGCATAGATTCTTAAATTTTGTTTTATTCCTTAAAAATTGCCTGTCTGGGGAAAATGGACTTTTTTTAAAAAATTCCCTGGTAGCTCAGCTGGTAAATAATCTGCATGCAGTACAGGAAACACTGGTTTGATTCCTGGTCCAGGAAGATCCCCTGGAGAAGGAATAGGCTACCCACTCCAGTATTCGTGGGCTTCCCTGGTAGCTCAGATGGTAAAGAATCCTCCTGCAATGCAGGAGACTTGGGTTTGATACCTGGTTTGGGAAGATCCCCTGGAGGATGGCAATCCACTGTAGTATTTTTGCCTGAAGAATCCCCATGGACAGAGGAGCCTGGCCAGCTACAGTCCATGGGGTCACAAAGGGTCTGACATGACTGAGCGACTAAGCACAGCACAGCATAGTTGATTTACAGTACTGTATTACTTTGAGGTGCACAGCAAAGTGATTTAATCTTTTTATAGATTTAACTGCATATAAACATTATTATAAAACAATGGCTATATTTTCCTGTGATATGCGATGGATCCTTGTTGCTTATCTATTTTATACATAGTCATTAGTATTCCATACCCTATATACCTATCTTACCCCTCCCAACTTCCCTCTCTCTATGGATAATCACTAGTTTATTCACTGTATCTGTGAATCTCTTGCTGTTATACATTTGTTTCTTTTATTTCTTAAGTTCCAGATATGTGATAACAGAGTATTTATCTTTGTCTATTTCACAAAGTATAATATTCTCTAGGCTCATTAGTGCAAATGGCAGAATTTTATTTAATTTTTATGGCTAGATAAAACTAAGATCATGACATCCGGTCCCATCACTTCATGGCAAATGGATAGGGAAACAATGGAAACAGTGGCAGACTTTATCTATTTGGGCTCCAAAATCACTGCAGATAGTGACTGCAGCCATGAAATTAAAAAATGTTTGCTCCTTGGAAGAAAAGTTATGACCAACCTAGACAGCATATTAAAAAGCAGAGACATTATTTTACCAACAAAGGTCCATCTAATCAAAGCTATGATTTTTCCAGTAGTCATGTATGGATGTGAGAGTTGGACTATAAAGAAAGCTGAGCATCGAAGAATTAATGCTTTTGAACTGTGGTGTTGGAGAAGACTCTTGAGAGTCCCTTGGACTGCAAGGAGATCCAACCAGTCCATCCCAAAGAAAATCAGTCCTGAATATCCATTGGAAGGACTGATGCTGAAGCTGAAGCTCCAATACTTTGGCCACCTGATGCGAAGAACTGATTCATTGGAAAAGACCCTGATGCTGGGAAAGATTGAAGGCAGGAGGAGAAGGGTATGACAGAGGATGAGATGGTTGGATGGCATCACAAACTTGATAGACATGATTTTGAGTAAGCTCTGGGAGTTGGTGATTGACAGGGAAGCCTGGTGTGCCACAGTACATGGGGTCGCAAAGAGTCAGACATGACTGAGCAACTGAACTGATGGCTAAATAATATTGCATTATAAATAGCAGATTTCACATCTTCTGTATCCATTCATCTTTTGATAGACACTTAAGTGTTTGTTTGTTTGTTTGTTTTACCTTGGCTATTGTAAATAATGCTACTGTGAAGATCAGGGTGCATGTATCTTTTTCAAATTAGAGTTTTCGTTTTCATCAGAAGAATACCCAGGAGTGGAATTGTTAGAAAATATGATTTTTTTTGGAAACTAAAAATAGAAATACCATACTCTTTTCCATACTGTTTTCCACAGTGTCTGCACTAACCTATATCTGCACCAACAGTGTACAAGGGTTCCCTTTTCTCCACACCCTGGTCAACAATTGTTATTTGAAGAATTTTATGATAGCCATTCTGACAAATGGGAGGTGGTGTTTCATTTGGTTTTGATTTGCGTTTTTCTGATGACTAGTGATGTTAACATCTTTTAGTTTGCCTGTTAGCCATCTGTATGTCTTCTTTGGAAAAGTTCCTATTATGATCTTATGTCCAATTTTTGATCAGGTTATTTCTTTTTTTATAATGAGTTGTATGTTCTGTTTATATGTTTTTGGATATGAACCCTTTTTTGTCCATACTGTTTGAAAATATTTTTTCTCATTTGGTAGGTTGTCTTTTTATTTTGTTGATTGTGTTCTTTGTTGTGCAAAATCTTCTAAGTTTAATTAGGTCCCATTTTTTTTTTTTTTGCTTGATTTCTTTTGCCTCCGAAGACAGATCAAAAAGTATATTGTATACTTTGATAAAAGTATATTTATCAATCTTCTACCTATATTTTCATCTAGCAGTTTTATGGTTTCAGTTTTTAAATTTAGGCCTTTAACCTATTTTACATTTATTTTGCATATGGTGTGAGGAGATGTTGTAATCTCACTGTGTTATAGGTAACTGTAAAGTTTTCCCAGCACCAACTTTTGAAGAAAGTGTCTTATTTCCATCATATATACTTGCCTTGCTTGTCAGAGATTAGTTGACCATAGCTGTGTGGACTTATTTCTGGGCTCCCAATCTTGTTCCTATGATCTGTGTCTCCTTTTTTTGCCAGCACCATACTGTTTTGATAACCATAGCTTTGTAGTACGTATATTCTGAAATCAGGAAATGTAATACCTCCATCGCTGTCCTTTTTCCTCAAGATTGCTTTGGCAATTTGGGGTATATTATAATTCCATACAAATTTTAGGATACTTTGTTCAAGTTCTAAAACAAAAAGGTCATGGATATTTTGATTAGGTTTGGATTAAATTTACAGATTGCTTTTGGTAGTATGGATTTTTTAATCATATTAATTCTTCCAGTCAGATAACATGAAATATCTTTCTTTTTATTTATATCACTTGCAAATTCCATCATCATTGTTTCATAGTTTTTAGAGGATATATTGTTCACTTCCTTGGTTAAGTTTACTTCCAGATATTTTGCTATTTTTGAAACAATTTTAACTGCACTGTTTTCTGGCTTGCTCTTACTGAGAGTTCATTATTATTGTACAGAAAAGCAACATATTTATGTATATGAATCTTTTATCCTACTACTTTGCTGAATTCATTTATTCTAACAGGTTTTTTGGTGGTGATTTTACAGTTTCCTATAGTATTGTGTGATCTGCAATTAGTGACCATTTTACTTCTTCTCCTCCAATTTTGATGTGTATTTCTTTTTCTAGCTAGATTGCTAAGCCTGGGACTTCTGATAGACGTTAAACACTTAGTATTTAACGTAGTATTATACTTTGTTAAATGAAAGTGTTGAGAGTGGGTATCGTTGTATTATTCCTGATTGTAGAGGAAAGGCTTTCAGTTTGTCGCCATTAAGCATGATGGTAGTTGTGAGTTTATCATAAATGGCCCTTATTATGTTGAGATATATTCCCTTTATGCCTACTTTGATCAGAGTTTTTTATCGTGAATGGATGTTGGATTTTATTAATTGCTTTTTCTGCATTTATTGAGATGATCATGTGATTTTGATCCTTCTTTTTGCTGGTGTGGTATATCATGTTGATTGATTTGTGAATGTTAAACAATCATTGCATACTTGGAATAAATTCCAGTTGATCATGGTGTATGATCATTTTTATATACTGCTGAATTTGGTAAAATTTTTGAGGGTTTTTGCATCTATGTTCGTCAGAGATACTGGCCTGTAATATTCATTTTTTGTAACATTTTTGTCTGATTCTGGTATCAGGGTAATTATGGCCTCATAGATTACATTTAAGGTTTCCAACTTCTTAAACTTCTTGGAATAGTTTGAGGATAGGTGTTAACTCTCCTTTATATGTTTGATAGAATTGCCCTGTAAAGCCATACAGTACTAGAGTTTTGTCTGCTGAGAGTATTTTTTTTAATTACATTTTTAATTACAAATTCAATTTCACTACTGGTGAACAGTCTGTTCAGATTATCTATTTATTCCTGATTCAGCCTTGGAAGTTTCTGTGTTTCTAGAAATTTGTCTATTTAATCTAGGTTGTACAATTTGTTGCCATGTAATTGTAATATTCTTTTATGAGTTTTCATATTTCTGTGATATTGGTTGATATTTCTCTTTTTCCATTTCTTATTTTATTTATTTTTGTCATGTCTCTTTTCATCTTTATTAGCCTAGCTAAAGGTTTATTAATTTTATCTTTAAAAATATCTTTATCTACTCTTGGTTTTATTGATCTTTTCCATTTTTATGGCCTCTATTTTATTTATTTTCTCTCGGATCTTTATTATTTCCTTCCTTCTGCTAAATTTGGGCTTTGTTTGTTCTTTTTCTAATTCCTATAGATTGTGTATTTGAGATTGTTCTTGTTTCTTTAGGTCAGCCTAAATTGCTGTAAGTTTCCCTCTTATAATTGCTTTTGTTGCATACCATAAATTTTAGAAAATTGTCTTTCCATTTTCATTTGTCTCAAGGTATTTTCTCATATCCCCTTTGTTTTCATTGTTCATCTATTGAGGTTTTTTTAGTAGCATGTTATTTATCTCCATGTGTTTATGCTTTTCCCATTTTTCTTTAACCAATTTCTTGTTTCAGAGTGTTGTGTTTGGAAAAAATTGGTATAATTTATATCCTGTTAAACTTATCAAGACTTGCTTTTTCAGCTTAGAACCTGATTTATCCTAGAGTTGCATGCACACTTTAAAAGAAGGTATTCTGCTGTTTTAGAGTGGAATGTCCTGTAGATAAATCTATTAAGTCCAAGTGGCCTTTTGCATCATTTGCTGCTGCTGCTAAGTCGCTTCAGTCATGTCTGACTCTGTGCGACCCCATAGACAGAAGCCCACCAGGCTCCCCCATCCCTGGGATTCTCCAGGCAAGAACACTGGAGCGGGTTGCCATTTCCTTCTCCAATGCATGAAAGTGAAAAGTGAAAAGTGAGAGTGAAGTTGCTCAGTCGTGTCCGACTCTTAGCGACCCCATGGACTGCAGCCTACAGAGCTCCTCCATCCATGGGATTTTCCATCATTTAGGACCATTCATAGTGAATTTCTCTCTGGATGATTTGTCCATTGATATAAGTGGGGTGTTAATTTCCCCTACTAGTTGAAATGTTATCAATTCTCTTTATCTCTGTTAATTTTGATTTATGAATTTAGGTGTTCCTAAATTCAATTTAGGTATTGAATGTATATATGTTAATAAGTATAATATCCTCTTCTGGTATTGATTCTTTTATCATTATATAATGACATTCTCTGTCTTTTGTTATTGTTTTACTTAAAGTCTATTTTGTCTGATATTAGTATTGCTACCCTTGCTTTATTGTTGCTTCTGTTTGCATGAAATACTTTGTCCATCCCCTCACTTTCTGTCTGTGTGTGTCCTAGCTCTGAAAAAAATCAGCTGATAACTTTATGCAGGTTCCTTTGTCAACTGACCCTGTTTTTCTCTTGCTGCCTTTAGAATTTCTTCCTAATATTTAACTGTAGTCATTTTAATTACGATATGTCTTGGTGTGGGACTGTTTCTGTCCCCGTTGTTTGAGACCCTCTGTACTTTCTGCACCTGGGCTTCTGTATCCTTCAGCTTTGGGAGAATTTCAGCCATAATCTCTTCAAATAGATTTTTGACCGTTTCTCTCTTTTCTCCTTCTGAGACAGTTATAAAGTAAATGTTGGTACATTTAATGTTTTCCCACAGACCTCTTAAAATGTTTTAATTTTTTTAATTTGTTTTTTCTATAGTTTTGATTGCCTTGGAAACAAACCAAGATCATTCTGTCATTTTGAGGTTGCACCCAAGTACTGCATTTCAGACTCTATAGATCTAGTGGAGACCTAGTAGAAGCAAAAGAGATAAAAAAGAGATGGAAATAACACATGAAAGAACTGTACAAAATAGTTCTTAATGACCTGGATAACCATGATGGTGTGGTCAGTCACCCACAGCCAGACATTCTGGAGTGTGAAGTCAAGTGGGCCTTAGGAAACACAGCTGTCAATAAAGTTAGTGGATGTGATGAGAATTCCATCAGTAGAGCTATTAAAAATTCTGAAAGATTTTATCAAAGTGCTGCACTCAATATGTCAGCACATCTGGAAAACCCAGCAATGGCCACAAGACTGAAAAAGGTCAATCTTCATCTTAATTCCCAAGAAGGGCAGTGTTAAAGAATGTTCCAACCACCCGACAGTCGCACTTATCTCCCTTGCTAGTAAGGTTATGCTCAAAATCCTAAATGCTAGGTTTTAGCATTATGTGAACTGAGAACTTCCAGCCATCCAAGCTGGGTTTAGAAAAGGCACAGAGGAACCAGAGATCAAATTTCCAACATTTGCTGGATCATAGAGAAAGCAGGGGATTCCAGAAAAACATCCACCTCTGTTTCATCAACTACACTAAAGCCTTTGACTATGTGGAACATAACAAACTGTGGAGAGCTCTTGAAAAGATGGGAATACCAGACCTTCTTACCTGTCTCCAGAGAAACCTGCATGTGAGTCGGGAAGTAACAGTTAGTACCCTATATGGAACAACTGACTGGTCCAGGATTGAGAAACAAGTACAACAAGGCTGTTTGTTGTCACCCTGTTTATTTAAATTATACACTGAGCAAATCATGAGAGATGCCAGGCTGGATGAGTTACAAGCTGAAAGCTGGAAGGAGAAAGATCAACAACCTTACATAGGCAGATGTTACCATTCTAATGGCAGAAAGTGAAGAGGAACTAAAGAGCCGCTTGATGAGGGTGAAGGAGAGTGAAAAAGCTGGCTTAAGACTAAATATTAAAAAAAAAAAAATAAGATCATAGCATTCAGCCCCATAACTTCATGGCAAATAGAGGGAGAAAAGGTGGAAGCAGTGACAGATTTCCTCTTCTTAAGCTCTAAAATTATACAGATAGTGTCTGCACATAAAATTAGAAAACAATTGCTTCTTTGTAGGAAAGCTATGGCAAACCTAGACAGTGTGTTGAAAAGCAAAGACATCACTTTGCTGACAAATGTCCATATGGTCAAAGCTATGATATTTCCAGTAATCATGTATTGCTGTGAGAGCAGGACTGTAAAGAAGGCAGAGCACCAAAGAATTGATGCCTTGGAAGTGTGGTGCTGGAGAGTCCCTCCGACAGCAAGATCAAACCAGTCAATCTTAAAGGAAATCAAACCTGAATACTCATTGGAAGGACTGATGCTGAAGCTCCAATATTTTGGTCACCTGATGTGAATAGCCAACTCATTGAAAAAAACCCTGATGCTGGAAAAGATTGAGAACAGAAGGAGAAGAGGGCATCAGAGGATGAGATGGCTGGATAGCATCACCAATGCAATGGACGTGAACTTGGGCAAACTCTGGGAGACTGTGAGGGACAGGGAAGCCTGACTTGCTACAATCCATGGGATTGCAAACAGTCGGACACAACTGGGTGACTAAAAAGCAATAGTATAGTTTTGATTGGGTGATTTTTGTCATTCTGTCTTCCAGATCACTTATGTATTCTGCTGAATCACTTAGTCTGCTCTTGATTCTTTCTAGTGTGTTTTTCACTTTAGTTATTGTATTCTCAAGTTCCAAAAGAGACTAGTTATTTTTTTTTTTCTGGCCTTGTGAAAATTCTCGCTGTGTTCATCTAATCTTTTCCCTAATTCAGTTAGCATTCTTATAACTAATTCTTTACCAGATAAATTGTTTCTGTTTCATTGGTTGTTTATTCATAGGTGTTCTCTTGTCTCTCAGTTGGGACCAATTCCTCTGTCTTCTCGTTTTGCTCAACTTTCTCTGTCTGTCTGAAATTAGATGAAACAACAGTCTTTTGCAATCTTGACGTAATCTCACGTGGGAGCATGCTATACCTTTTGCATGGGCTGAGTGGCTTTAGGGGGAGAGCTGGGTTTTGCATGATCCCAAGTCACATCTTACCTCGGTGTGTGCTGGCAGCTAGTCACTTTGGTAAGAAGTGAGGCTGAAGAAGGGTGAGCTAGGGCGGGAACCAGATGTTAAGCCGCGTTTCCCCCCATTCAGTGGCTGTCACCAGGCTCAAGGGGATGGGTGGGGGTGGTCTCAAGTAGCTAGAGCAGAGCCCGGAGGGTCAGATGCATCCTGTGTTTTTTTTCTTCAAGCGTGAGCTCTTCTCATCCAAGCACCAAGACTCTAACCCCAGAGGGGAGCAGCGTTAGAGCAAATAGCACCTAGATGAGCTTTTGGCACGTGACGGCGCGCGGGTTGTGGGAGTTTGGCTGGAGAAAGGCTTTGGGGCTTCTCCAGATGCACTGCCTGGGCGGGTGCCAGTAAGGGTTGCCCCCACCCTGCCCAGGTGCCATCTGGGGTCTAAGCCACCTCCATTTCTCACAGCTGAGCTCTCTTTCCTCAGTCACGGCAGCCCCGGCTCCAGCACAGAGCTGCAATATGAAGAAACAGGGACTGGAATGTTCCCTCAGCTCAGACTGGGACACACACCGGGGCATTTGTGGAAAGCCAGTCATCCATCCTCACAATTTTAATGCCCCCATCTCCACTTTGCCTCAGGAGCGAGCGAGGGTACACACACTCCTCCTGAATGAAGCCTAGTCCTCCTACTACTTGTTGTTCCTAAAAGTCCTCCTGTTACGCTCACCAGCCTTCCCATCAGCCAAGGGGCTTGTCTTTCCTATGCGGGACCCCAGGACTGGGATGCCCAATATGTCTTTCAAACTGCTCACGCCTCCAGAAGATCTCTATCCATTTAATCTCCCTTTTTCTCTGAGCTCCCTCCCCGAGATGCAGATCCCAACCTGATCATTTTTCCTTCCTTCCTACCTGATTCCATGTGAATCTCTCTTAGAACCTCATTTGTACAGGAATCTTTCTGCCAGTCTCCAGTTTTCAGTGAGAATTGTTCCGCTAGTAGGTGTATTTTTGACATATTTGTGAGGGAAGGTGAGTTCTGCATCCTCCAACTCTGCCATTTTAGTTTCCTCCAACAATTACATTAAAGACGTTGATTTCATACATACATAATGAATTTCATACATTCCATGAAAATGCCATATCATTCCAGATATTTATATCCTCCTTAATTTCAAATTCCTTTTTCTTAGAAATTTGTATGATTTTAATACTATTTGTTTACTATTTGATACTGGAAATATATTTAAAATGTGTATATTTATTTTATAACAAATAATTTTATATTAAAAAGGCTTTGCTCAATTCAAATATTAAATATGACAGTTTGTAGATTCTTTTGGATTTTCTATATATATATTCATGTCTTCTTAAAAGCAATTTTGTTTCTTTCTTTCTAACATTTGCACTTTAGTTTCTTTCTCTTCCTCTTCTGTCCTGGATATAACCTCCAGAATAATGTTGAATAGAGTAGAGATGGTGATAGTGGACATTCTTTCTTTGTCCCCAACTCAAGGAGAGAGGAGACATTCAATATTTAACACTACTTATGAGCTTAGCTGTATATTTTATATATATATTCTTTATCAGGTCAAGGATGCTCCTTTCTACTCCCAGTTTCCTGTGAGTACTTCTTATGAATATAGGTTGAATTTTATCAAATGCTTTTTCTGTATATATTGCAATGACATTTTTTTCCCTTTCTGTTAATGCAATGAATTAAATTGATTTTTTTATTGTTTGATTTTTTTTAATGTTCAACTGACCTTGCAGTCCTTGCATAAACCTTATTCAGTCATGATTTATTACCCTTTTCACATTTACTGGATTCAATTTGCTAATCTTATTCACATTTGTTTTCATAAGAGATATAAGCCTCTGATTTTACCTCCTTTTCATGTTATTTTTAGGTTTTAGTGTTGGGATTATATTGGACTCATGAAGCAAGAACTGTTGTCTCTTTTGGGAATCTTGTAAAGAGTTTATGTTTGGTTGATACATTTTTTTTCTTTAAATATTTGGAAGAATTTCCCAGTCAGGTTGTCTTCTTCCTGGAGTTTTCTTTGTAAGAAGGATTCAGTTTCTTTTAATAGATAAAAAGCCTTGAGATGATTCAATTACTTCTTATGTCATTTGTGGTGAGTTATGTTTTTCAATATAATTTTTCATTTAAAGTTTTATACCTATTCTTTTTTAATTATTATTATTTTTAATATAAATTTAATAACATACAAAATATGCTTTATTATATTTTTAGTTAACTTCATATATCATGAATATGTGATAACAAATTTTTTTATTTTTAGTAATAATTGTTTTATTTCTGTTATTTCTTGATCAAATTTTCTAGATGTTAATAAAATTTTGCAGAAACATTCAAATGTGCAACTTGAGAACCAGGGTTCTCCAGTAATACAGAGTAAATAAGGAATGTAAAAAAAGAGATTTATCATAAGGAATTGGCTTTCAGGATTATAGAGGCTGAGGAATCCCAAGAAGAACCACTCTTGGTATCAAAATCTAATAAGGGTTCTCCAGAGAAACAGAACTGGTAGGAAATGGCTCACATGATTATGGAGGCTGGGAAGTCCAGTTATTTGCAGTCAGCAATCTGGAGATCAAAGAGACTTGGTGTCGTATTTCCAGTCTTAGTCCAAAAACCTGAGAAACAGAATTTATGATGAAAGTTCCAGTTTGAGCTCAAATGTGAAGGCAGGATATCCCAGCTTGAAAACTGTCAGAGAGAGAAATAATACGCTATTACTCAACCGTTTTGTTCTATTAAGGCCTTTACAAAATTAAAGGCCCACCCAGTTTGGGAAAGGCAATCTGCTTTATTTAGTCTACTGATTCAAATGTTAATCTCATCCAGAAACATCCCTCACAGACACACCCAAAATAATGTTTACCCAAGTATCTGGGCACCCTGTGGTCCAGTCCAGTTGACACACTAATTATCATATGACTTCCGGCTTTGTCAATATTCTTGATCATGCCTTTGCTTTCCACTTCAGTCACTTTTCTTTTTCTGTTCACATAGCCTTCTTTCTTGTTTGCAGTTATTTTTCTACCCCTTAAAATAAAAGTTTGATCATAGATTGTCAACTATCCTTCTAATATATACATTTAAAGCTCATATTTTCCCTTTAACTACTGTTTTATCTATGCCCTATATATTTCAGTATGTTATATTTTCATTATTATTCAGTTCAGAATATCTTATCATTTCAATTGAGTTTTTACCATTTGGCTCAGTGAGTTATATTGAAATGTACTGCTTCAAAATTTGAAATTTCCAGATTTGGGGAGATTTTCTAGCTGCATTTCTTATATTGATTTATAACTTATTTCCAACATGGCAAGAGAACATAGTTTGTTATGTTTTCAATCCTTTAACATTTCCAAAGATTTTTTCATAGCTCAGTATAAACTGTCTTTTGTTCAATGTTCCATGGCCACTTAAACAATTTATGTCTTCTTCCTTATGTCAGTTATGTTAGGTTGTTTGTTCAAATTATGTATATCTTTACTAATTTTTTCTACTTGCCGGTATCTTAAACTCTGACTGTGAATTTGTCTAGTTCTAATATTTCTGCCAATTTTTGATTAATACAACTTAAAACTTTGTACTATCAGCACATAATTTTAGAATTATATTTTCTTTTCATTATGAAATAATCTTTGGCCTTAAAGTTTAAATTTTCTAATACAAGTATAGTCACCCTAGCTTCCATGAGTTAATCTGTCTTATTATATATTTATTCTTTAACCTTCTCCCTATCTATATGCTTATATTTAAAGTTTGTCTCTTGTAAATAGGATACAGTTGAGTCTTATTTTCTTAAATACAATCTAATAATCTTTGCCTTCTCATTAGAGTTTTTTTACCACTTACATTTTCCTATCACTAATTTGATTCTGCTGTCTCTGTTTTTCATGTATTCTCCTTATCCCACCTGTCTTCTTTGCTTTATTTCTCCTTTCCTGTATTAATGAAATACTTTTAAAAATTCTTTTTTACCTACTTTATCTAACTTTAGTGTTGTAGTTAGAACACTTTGTATTTTTCTTTTAGTGGTTAACTTAGAGTTAAAATATGGATGCTTAACATATTACAGTCTTACTTAAATTCAGATATTTAGCATTTCTCAAATAATACAAGAACACTGAAGAAATGTAACAACATTTAATCCCTCCCATGTTTTGTACAATTAATATGATATTTCTATATGAGATATAAACACCATAATACATTATTACTTTAGTTTTAAACAGCTAGTATTTTTTATATTTATCAACATAATTACATTTCTAGTGATTTTCATTCTCTCTTTAACTTCTTTGTTTCCATTTGTGATTACCTTAAGATGTAGTCTCTATTTTCTTCTCTGAGATTGCTTTTTCTCAAATGACTTCATTTACTAATTTTTATTGTATACCAGCAACAAATTTCTATAGCACTTTTTGTCTGAGAACATTTTAATTTCGCTTCTTTTAAAAAAAATTTAAGATATAAGTGATGTATAACACTATGTTAGTTTCAGGTATACAACACAATGATTCAATATTTGCATATATTGCAAAATAATTGCTACAATAAATCTATCTACTATCCATAACAACACATACCTACACTTTTTTTCTTATGATGACATTTAAGATTTACTCTCTTAGCAACTTTCATGTACACAAAATAGGATTTTTAACTCTGGTCTCCCTGCTACACATTGTCACCATTACTTATTTATTTTATAACTGGACGTACCTTTTAACCACCTTGACCTGTTTTGACCACTCTCCAACCATCAATCTGTTCTCTAAATTTATGAGTTTGATTTGTTTGTTTGTTTTTAGATTCCATCTAAAAACATCCAGATAAGTGACACCATACAGGATTTGTCCTCCTCTGACTATCTGATTGATTTCACTTAACATACTGCCCTCAAGATCCGTTTATGTTCCGACAAACGGCAAAATTTCATTCCTTTTATGGCTGGATAATATGCCAGTGCATGTGTAAGTACCACACCTTCTTTATCCATTTACCCATCAATAGATACTTAGTTTGTTTCTATATCTTGGTTATTATAAATAAGCTGCAGTTGTGGTACAGATATTTTTTGAGTTAGTATTTTTGTTTCCTTTCAATATATTCCCAGAAGTGGAATTTCTGGATCATATGATCGTTCTATTTTTAATTTTGTGAGAAATCTCCATACTGTTTTCCATAGTAGCCATACCAATTTACATTCCCTCCAACAGTGTACAAGTGTTCCCTTTTCTTCACACCCTTGCTAACACTTGCTATTTCTTCTCTTTTTAAAATACTTATTCTAACAGATGAGAGATAAAAATCCCATTCTGGGTTTGATTTGCATTTCCCTGATAATGTTGAGCACCTTTTCACATGCCTGTTTACCTCTGCATGTCTTCTTTAGGAAAATGTCTATATCCTCTGCCCATTTTTAATTTTTTTTTGTTATTGTTTGAGTTCTTTATATACTTTAGATATACTATGTCAGGTATATGATTTGCAAACATTTTCTCCCATTCCCTAGGTTGCCCTTTAATTTTGTTGGTGGTTTCCATTGCTATGTCCAAATTTTGTAGTTTGATATAGTCCCATTTGTTTGTTTTTACTTTGTTTGCCTTTGCTTTTGACATCAAGTCCAAAAAAACCATCCCCAAGACCAAAATAGAGGAGCTTACGGTCTCTGTTTTCTTCTAGTTTTATGGTTACAGGTCTTAAGCTCTTTAATATATTTTGAGTTAATTTTTATTTATAGTGTAAAACAGAATTCCAGTTTTATTCTTTCGCATATGGCTGTCCAGTTTACCCAGCACAGTTTATTGAAGAGAAAGTCCTTTTCCTGTTGTGTAGTAGTTCCCCCTTATCCGCAGGGAATACAGTTGAAGACCCTCAGTAGATATCTGAAACCAAGGATAATTTCAACCTCAAACAGGCATGCATTGGAGATAATATATGTTCAGTGCCAGACGACTACAATAAAGTGAAAATCACAATAAAGAGAGTCACACCATTTTTGGTTCCCCAGTGCAGTTATGTTTACACTATGCTGTAGTTTATTAAGTCTGCAATAGTACTGTGTCTGAATAAAGCTATGTATTTACCTTAATTAAAAACTTTATTCCAAAAAAAAAAAACATGCTAACCATCAACTAACAACACAGGGTTGCCACAAACCTTCAATATGTGAAAAACACAGAATTCACAAAGCGTAATAAAATGAGGAATGTCTGTACACACCATTTTTTCTTATACATGCTTATATATAATAAAGTTTAGTTTATAAATTATGCACTGCTGCTGCTGCTAAGTCACTTCAGTCGTGTCCGACTCTGTGCGACCCTATAGACAGCAGCCCATCAGGCTCCCCTGTCCCTGGGATTCTCCAGGCAAGAACACTGGAGTGGGTTGCCATTTCCTTCTCCAATGCATGAAAGTGAAAAGGGAAGGTGAAGTCACTCAGTCATGTCTGACTCTGAGCGACCCCGTGGGCTGCAGCCTACCAAGCTCCTCCATCCATGGGATTTTCCAGGCAAGAGTACTGGAGTGGGGTGCCATTGCCTTAAATTACGCACAGTAAAAGAAAATTCAAATTACAGGCATCACTATGCTTGCTCTTAGGAGTGATGTTAAGTAAAATAAGAACTACTTGAACACAAGCACTGCAGCACCACCACAGTAGACCTTATAACGAAGACAGCTACCAAGTGGCCACTAGACAGGTAGCTTATATAGTGCGGATATGCTGGGCAAAAATATGACTCGCGTCTTTGGAGGGATGATGCAAATTTTCATTACAAGTACATAACTGCTTTCGATTTAAAACTTATGAATTGTTGATTTCTGAATTTTCTGTTTAATATTTAGATTTATAGAATTTAATGATAATTTTATATCCTGAAACTTTACTGAATTATTTATTGGTTCTAACAGGTTTATGCTTTCCTGTTCTTTACTTCCCCTGGTGACTCAGAGGGTAAAGCATCTGCCTACAATGTGGGAGACCAGAGTTCAATCCCTGAGTCAGGAAGATCCCCTGGAGAAGGAAATGGCAGCCCACTTCAGTACTCTTGCCTGGAAAATCCCATGGACAGAGGAGCCTGGTAGGCTACCATCCATGGGGTCGCAAAGAATCGGACACGACTGAGCGACTTCACTTCACTTTAACAGGGTTATGGTGAAATCTTTAAATTTAAGTACACAATATGTTATCAGCAAATAGTGAGTTTTACTACTTCTTTTCTGATTTGGAATGAATTTTCTTTCTTTTCTTACCAAACTTCTCTGGCTAGGATTTTTAATACTATGTTGAATAAAAGTGAAGAGAGGGAGCATTCTTGTCTTGCTGATCTTAGAGGAAAGGGTTTCAACTTTTCACCATTGAGTATGTATGTACTTCACTTTTGAAGGGTGTTTTAACTGAATGTAGAATTCACAATGGACAGGGTTTTTTTTCTTTTAGCAATTTATTTTTTTTTCCCTTAAGTCATCTGCAAGTATTTATTTAGGTAGGAGATCATAAAATATAGTTTTATAATATACACAGAAAAAACACATTTGAATGAATACAAAATAAAATGACAGGAGGTGACAGAATCTTTTAGCACTTTAAAAGAATGTCATTTCATTGTTTTGTGGTTTCTATAATACTGTTGAAAATTTAGCCATCAACTTTGATTTTCATCTTTTAAAAGCAATTTATACCTGCCCAGTTGACTTTATGATAGTTTTCCTATTATTTTTGGTTTGTTGGCAGCTTGAATATGATGTTCCTAGTCATGACTTTCTTTATATTTACTCTGCATAGGGTTCACTAAGTTCCTTTAAACTGTAAGTTGATCTCTTTCATCAATTTTTTTGAAAAAAAATGACTCACTATTAGTTGTCAAATATTGCTCTGTCCGGTGCTCTTCCCTCTTTCCCTCTGAGACTATAATAACATTAATATTAGGACATTTGAATGGATTACATATGTTTCTTACCTTCTGTTCTCTTTGTTTCCTTCTGTTATTACCATAATTGATTTGACGTATCTCTGAGTTTAACTGGTCCAGCCTAACTGGCATTCAAATCTTCAACTTGGAAGGAAATTCTTATATTAGTTGTTCAATTATTGCTTCTATCAGTTGCATATCCTTCTAAAATGCTTATTTTTATGGTATGTATTCCGAATCCATTATATAAGCCTTCTGTCCTTTTTCTTTCAATTTCCAACTCTTCATACTTTTATTGTAAGTTTTGAAATATTTCTTCCAAATGGTCTTCAAAGCCATTAATTTGAATCTGAATTAATGTGACCATCCTCTCCTACACATTATTTACTCATTTGTAGATACCCTTGGCCAGCTTCCTAGGGGGCTCAGTGGTAAAGAATCTGCCTGCCAGTGCAGGAGGTGCAGGAGACATGGGTTCGATCTCTAGCTCAGGAAGATGCCCTAGAGAAGGAAATGGTAACCCACTCTAGTATTCTTGCCTGGAGTATTCCATGGACAGAGACTGGAGGGTTACCGTCCATGCGGTTGCAGAGTCAGACACAACTGTGAGACTTTCACTTTTCAATGATGTGTTATCATTTTTTCATAGTTACTGATTTATTTGCTAATATATTTTAAGGATTTTTATATCTATGTTATGAGCGATATTGATCGTTAGCTTGTTTTCCTCACAATGTCACATCAACTTTCGGATTCATAAAAAAAGTTGAGAAGTATTCTGGCCTCTCCATTTTCCGAAAGAGTTTGTGTAGGATTGCTATTATTTCTTCCTTATGTATTTGATCAAATTAAGCAGTAAAATCACCTTTACCTTGATTTGGGGGCGTGTAGGAGGTGGGCATAATTCAATTATAGGGTGAATTCAATTTCTTTAATAAGTGTAGGAAATTCAGGTTATCTATTCTGCTTAGACTACAGTTGATAATCATAATCTCTTATTATCCTTTTAACATCTGTAGAATCTGCAGTAACTTCCTCTCTTCTATCCCTGATGTTGGTAATTTACATCTTGTCTTTTTTTTTACTTGATTTGTCTATTTAGAGCTTATCAATTTTGCTGATATTCTCAAAGACCTAGATATTGGCTTGTTTTGTTTGTTCATTTTCTATTTCACTAGTTTCTGCTTTGTTCATCTTTTTTTTCAATCTCATTTCTGTTTCTGCCCTAGTTTGAATTGTGTCTATCACATATATTTTCTTCTACAAAATCTACTTTGTCTTAATCCTCCTCAGTAAATTTTCTGTTTCAGATATTGTATTTTTCACTTTCAGAAGTATCATTTGTCATTTTTATATCTTCTGTTTCTCTCCTCATTTTATTCATGATTTCCTTTAAATTCTACAGCTGTTTTTAAGTCTGTGTCTTATATTTTTACCCTTCCTATCATTTTCAAAGGTGTTTCTATTGATGAAATTGTCTCTCTGTTTCTGCCTCATCACATCTAGTAATTTTCTTACATACTGAATATTGTGAAATTTACATTTAAATACTGGAGTATGTTTTGTTCCTTCCAGAGTGCTGGGCTCTGTTTTGGATTTACAGTTAAATTACAAATTAGTTGGCATACCTGGTCCTCTGAAGGACTATTTTTAAAAATTCTTAGCATAGATCTAAAGTTATCTTTATGCTGGAGCTACATTTTTTCTAATAGTAATGCAAGATCCTTCTGGGATTTCACTGAATGCCCTGAGAATTGGACAAGGACGGTCCAATCTGGCTAGTCAGAACTCAGATATCTTCCAAATCTATGTGAGTTCTCGGAGTTGTTATGTAGTTTCGCTCTATTGGTATAACAGAGTCAAGGGGACTCAACGCAAATTTCTGGAGCTCTTCTCTGCTTGGTTCTTTCTCCTCTGGTACCCTGACCCCTTCCCCCCAAATTCTGATTATTGTCTCCCCAACTCAGTGAAATTACTGTGTTGTGCTTGGAAGGCCCTCCATGTGCTGTGGTCTGGAAAATCCCTACAGGCAACAGTATAGGGTGATTGAAGGGTTCACCAATTTCATCTGCATTTCTCCCTGCTGCAGCCTGTTGCCCACAGTTAGAAGACTATTGTTCATATATTTTATTCTGTTTTCTGGTTGTTTACTATGGGAAGATAAGCTAGTTTTAGTTACTACATTATCACTACAACAGATATCCCATCCACTAATTTACTTAGTTTGAAATGTATGGTTTGGGCTTTAATACTTCATTTAGATCTCTTTTTGTACAGTGGCACCCACTCCAGTACTCTTGCCTGGAAAATCCCATGGACAGAGGAGCCTGGTGGGCTGCAGTCCATGGGGTCGCAAGGAGT
Organism: Ovis aries; assembly: GCF_016772045.2. Taxonomy (NCBI): domain Eukaryota; kingdom Metazoa; phylum Chordata; class Mammalia; order Artiodactyla; family Bovidae; genus Ovis; species Ovis aries. The sequence continues at coordinate 9,566,449 of NC_056070.1, forward strand.
CGGACACGACTGAGCGACTTCCCTTTCACTTTCCACTTTCATGCATTGGAGAAGGAAATGGCAACCCACTCCAGTATTCTTGCCTGGAGAATCTCAAGGTCAGAGGAGCCTGGTGGGCTGCCATCTATGGGGTCACACAGAGTCGGACACGACTGACGTGACTTAGCAGCAGCAGGTCAACTTTACTTTCTTCAGGCACATTTATTATTTTTTGTTCATGTTGTCAATCTGCCTATTTCACTCATCCTACCCAGTTACTGGGAGATCTTTCTTGAAATATTGGCTGTCTGAGATCTTCTGCCAGTGTTCAGTTGGTAGTCTGTGGGAATTGTTCCTCATGTAGAAGTATTTTCTATGCATTTGTGGATGGAGGTGAGCTCCACATGCTTCTATTCTATCATCTTGATTGGAGCACTCATCTGCCTATTTCAGTGGTTCTAATTCACTGGACATACGATCTGTTTTACACGTATCTTTTCTCAGGATTTTGGACCCACTGAAATATTACTATGGTTATTATTATTATTGTTTCATATGTTTATGAATTGCTGGGCTAGATAAATCACAAGCTGGAATAAAGATCTCCAGGAGAAATATGAACAACCTCAGATATGCAGATGATACCACTCTAATAGCAGAAAGTGAACAGGAACTAAAGAGCCTCTTGATGAAGGTGAAAGAGGAGAGTGAAAAAGATGGCTTAAAACTCAACATTCAGAAAACTAAGATCATGGCATCTGGCCCCATCACTTTATGGCAAATAGATGGGGAAACAGTGGAAAGAGTGACAGACTTTATTTCCTTGGACTCCAAAATCACTGCAGATGGTGACTGCAGCCATGTAATTTAAAGATGCTTGCTTCTTGGAAAATAGCTATGTCAACCTAGACAGTGTTTTTAAAAACAGAGCCATCAGTTTGCTGACAAAGGTCCATACAGTCAAAGCTATAGTTCTTCCAGTAGTCATGTGTGGATGTGAGAGTTGGACCATAAAGAAGGCTGAGCATTGAAGAATTGATGCTTTCGAACTGTGATGCTGGAGAAGACTCGAGAGTCCCTTGAACAGCAAGGAGATCAAACCAGTCAATCCTGAAGGAAATCAGTCATGAATATTCATTGGAAGGATTGATGCCAAAACTCCAATACTTTGGCCACCTGATGTGAAGAGCCAACTCACTGGAAAAGATCCTGATGTTGGGAAAAATTGAGGGCAAGAGGAAAATGAGACGACAGAGGATGAGATGATTGGATGGCATCACTGACTCAATGGGCATGAGTTTGAGGAAACTTAACAAGATAGTAGAGGACAGAGAAACCTGGCATGCTTCAGTCCATGGGGTAACAAAGAGTTGAACATGACTTAGTGACTGAACAACAACAATGTTTGTATTCTTATTGTTGACTACTCATTAGGGCTTGTGGTTGCTGGTTACTCTAAGAGGCAGCATGTCCCCAAAAGAGTTGAGAGTAAAAGTGACCCCTATCATGGGCTCTAGACTGTTGCTAAGAAACCAGTGGGAGTCTCCCTTGCCCTCACTCCTGCAAGTTCAAGGCTAGGAACTCAGCCACCTCTCCACTGAAGGCCAGTGAGACCAGTTACATTCATGAAATATAGCTAAGCTTACCTTCCTCCTATAACCTTGATCCACAATGCTTATCAATTTAGTAATATCCCTGGGTCTCTCACTTTACAGTCCTTTTTCCAATTCCCTCTCCAAGTGCTTACTGAGTTCACTGGGAAAGACGCCCCTCATTAGTGTTCTCTGCTAATGCGCCCACAAAACCAACGGTTTCATTAAACCCAATAAATACTTAACTGAGAAGATGCAGCTAAATCAAACTTGGCCAAGGAAGAAAAGGTGACAGTGTGCCTGTTGTCATTTCCTTGAATCCCCTCTCAACAGCATTTTTACTTCTAAGACATTTCTTTTTGTCCTTCCCATGGATCCTCCCCTAGGACTCTTGTCAAAGAGAAAAGTTAAACCGATCAAATAATCCACATTGCTGGTTAACATATTCCTCCAATGAAAGATATTTGCATTTCAGCCATGAACGTTCATAAACAGTAACTTAATCTAAAGACAAGCATCTGTTTACAGGACTTTTGAATATCATGACAAACTAAAAAGGAAGACATTTTCTGTGTTGTTCCAGTTACAATCATCCTGGAAATGAAACTGCTGCATTGTAGGGTAGGAATACATTCAGCTTTATTAAATACTTTACCCCTAGCCCTGTATAACTGTTACTAGCCCACACTCTGTCTCACTCTTGAGATATTTAAGAGTTGTGGAGAGGGGTGGTCCTAGGATGGCAGAGGAATAGGACAGGGAGACCACTTTCTCCCCCACAAATTCATCGAAAGAACATTTGAATGTAGACTTGTGGGAATCTGACATGCAAAATAGTAACTCATTATTACTTTAATTGCCATTATCATTTACCATTTGGATTACCTATTCTATAAATTTATTATTCCTACTATTTGTATCTTTTTATTTTTTTTACCTACTGGTAGGTGGCCTTGGAATTTTCTGGATATAAATCATGTGCTAAAATATTAAAAAGATCTCCTCTAAATTTATGGGTTGTCTCTTGGATTAAAGTTTTTAATGTTAAGTTATAATATTTGTCATTATTTCCCTTACATTAGTGCATTTTGTTTTTGCTTTTGTGTGTTCTTGTTTAAGAAGTCTTCTCCTAATCTAAGACCATGAACTTTTTGTTTTGTTTTCTTGGTTTTGGTTTGCTCTTCAAATTTAAGATATGAATTCATCTCCATCTGGAATTTATTTTTGTATGGCATGAGATAGGGATATAATCCAGGTATTTAATCATTTTCTCCTTAAGCAGAACCAAGTTTATAGCTCCATTTATTAAATCCTCTCTTCACTGATTGCCCACAATTTATACCAAATTCCCCTCCATGTTTCTGTGCTCTTGTCTGTCCATCCTTGAGTTGGCCTCAGAGATAAATGTTTTGTTGTTAAGGGGACACTGGGAATTTTGAGAAGCTTGGTGGTGAGTGTTGTCTACCATAGAGCTGGGCTCCAGGATGCAGAAGCCTGTGGGAAATTCCTAACCATCAGAGGCAAGGCGTATGGTGTCAACATCATGGTATCAAAACTGAAGTGATGTTTAGTGCGCTGAAGGTGCAGAGACCTCATGATGGTGAACAGATCATGATGTCTGCAGAGCTGAGATATAAGAACAGCTGACTAAGGTCTTGCTTGATTTGTGTACAAAGAGAAACTGAAATCTGGTGAGCAAAAGGCTGATGTCAGTACTGTAGTGGAAAACCACTACTTTCTACCCAGTTTCCAGCTTTACATCTATAACATTGTTTGGAAGAGAGGTTAGATTCCTCTGAAGAATCACCCTGTAGTGCCACTCAGGCATATATAGCCAATATTCCTTTTTTCTTGCTCCAAAGAAATCTAAAGACACTTCCCAGGGTAAAGGCCATGGGGGAGTCAATAATCCCATGATTTTCTCAGGAAAGGTAGAACAGCATCTCAGTCCTCCAATATGAATGAGAGCTTATGGAAGCCAAGTAATCAATGTACTTATAGGTCAGGATCATCTGCTTGTGGGTCCAATAGGTCTTTAAGCCTATTCTTTGGTAACTTCCACAGGTCCTAAATATGTAATTAATGGAAGTATATGAAGCTACTCACATTGGTTGGAAAGAGAGAGATGATAGTGGCAGTCTCTGAAATTTGCATCCACCCACTAAGGTGAATAATCAGAAGTGATCAGAGGAAAGGCTACTTATGAAGAATTGCACAGTATCCAGAACCATCAAAGAATGGAAGGGTGCAATGGCAGTGTCTTTATCAGCTCACCTAGACCCTCACAAACAGCAGACGCATCCTGGCAGGTGAGGGTGAACCACGGCCACTTTAAAAAGATGGTAGCCCCAAAAATCACAGTTTCTTTTTACTGAAGCAGATCATCACAGCTTCTGAAATTTAGTAAGGAGTTATTTAACTAGATTTCTCTAAATATGGAGGATCAGAAGCTGTATATCTTTCCTTTGTAAGGAGAGCAGTTTATCTTCACTGCCCTGCCTTGGAGCTAGTTAACTCTCCTCCCATCATATTTTACCACCTAATTTGGCACTGGATAATAGAGACATTCATGCGCATGGATAGTTCTCTGTATGGGTGTATGTTTTTTTTCTTTGAAACTATTAACTATAAAGTATATTTGATAACAATAATTTTCCATTTCTTTCCTAAGTTTCCATATCACATGGAAGATTAATCATATCTAGAGCTTGGTAATCTATTGATAACACCTTCCTTTTCTCCTCCTTCTGCAGATGTTAAACACATGGGTTTCAGATATGAATTTTGCCTTGACACAGAATAATCTCCAGGCATTATGATTAGAGCAAGAACTTCTCCATGTTTCCATGTCATAAAGTGGGAGCACTGTAAAACTCTCCAACCATTTGAACTTCTTCTCTGCAAAGAAATGAGTGAAGTACTGTGGGTATAGAGATCAGCAGTTGATTTCAAAATTGATTTGACACTACCATGACTACTTAATTCTGATTCTGTTATTTCTGCTACTACATTTTACAGTCTTTATAAATTTTTATGCAAAAAGAGAATGAAAACCTTTAACCAAGCATTCTTAAACTTCTCTGTGTCTAATAATAATAAACTATTTGTATTACGTCAGAACTCAAACTTTCTTTACACCTCCTGAGGCACCATTTTTATTTCTTGTACCTATGTGGCTAACCTATCAGGGGTTATGAAATAGATAACATAGAAGATCTGAGCATTAATAATACATTTTTACAGATGTACTTCTCTCTACTTCATAACAGACTTGATCCCACTCAACTTTGTATAGACTGGCCAGAAAAATCTCACCTCAATTAATTCAACACAAGTATTAACTCTGTCCTTAGAAAAAAAAGTGTACGTCTTCTCTAAAAGGTACTCACTGAATAATTTCGGATTTTCACATTCATAATTATTAATTTACCTGACTCTCTCCATGGCATCTTTGGGTCTGAGAAAATCCCGGTGGTTGACAAAGGAAAAACATCTTAAAGACACTGGGCCAAGGTATATTAGCCAACCTTGTAAAAGGGTTACGATGATGACCCAAAAGATACCAAGAGCAGATTTTATCTAATTCACAATTTTTCTTAGACCAGTAGTAGTTATTAATAACTATTAGCATATCAACAAGTTCCTCAGAGAAGATGGAAACTTTATACCAAGGAAATCAGTGGTGGGATGAAAGGAGCACAGACTTTTTGGTTAGCCCTGACTTCAGACTTTAATATATTACTTCTTAGCTGTGTGACCTAGGACAAGTTATTGAGATCCAGTTTCATCATCTCTAAACTGTAAATAGTAATATCCACCTCAGAGAATTGTGAAACTTAAACAATGAAACATATCTTGCATAATATTGAGCGTAAGAGCTCACTGAATGTTCGGGAAGATCCTCTGGAGGAGGGCATGACAGTGCACTCCAGTATTCTTGCCTGGAGAATCCTGTGGACAGAAGAGCCGGGAAGGCTACCATCCATAGACTGGCACAGAGTCAGACATGACTGAAGCGACTTAGCACACACACACTAAATGTTAGCTGCTTAAAAATCATTTTAATAGGAAAATCCCCCAAATTCTAGAGTTAGACAAGGTGATTTCTTATATTCCCTCCAGTTCTGTGTTTCTGCTTCTATGACTCCAAACAAAGGCAGAAGAATCACAGAAATGATTCATGTTTAGTTCTTATGTAGATGTTCAAATGCCACCAGCATCGTACCTACAGCCTTGTGTTCTCACATACTGTTGGTTTCAGCTATTACAAAGCATTCTGACAATCCAGGCTATTCACTAGACTACTGGGACAAAAACAAGTATTCTAGTTAAGCAGACAGACTTTTCCTGGGTTGAGATTACAGTCCCTAAATTCAAACTTAACTCCCAAGATAACTCCCTTTCCAACATGCCTGAGCACACAGACTAATCTAATCTATATATCTCCTACCTTAAGGGAGACTCTGCTAAAAACTTTGTAAATATTGCTTTTTACAAGTCTTAAAAGTCAAGTTTAACAATAAAATTAAATGCATCCTCATGGGAGATGCTCATGGGAAAAATGATAATGAGATTGCCTCCAGGCCACCTTCCAATGGAAAATTTTTATCGGTTCTGTTTGGGTTTACAATTGTTTTGTTAAAGCCCACTACGGTTTTTCTCATATTATTTTTGTGGATTTTTTTTAACAATAGGGGATGAGAAAAATGAGGGCAGTATATCAATTAGGTAGCACTGAGATTCTTAGATGTTTCATTGGGTGCCATCTTAGTAGCATTAGGACACACATCTAAAAGAGCATTGCTTTTTAGTGCCTTATTTATGCAGCTGTGCTATGTCTTAGTTGTGGCTCACAAGATCTCTGATCTTCACTGTAGCATGCAGGGTTGTTGTTGTTGTTGTTGTTGTTGTTGTTTAGTTGCAGCATGTGAACTCTTAGTTGTAGCATGTAGGGTCTAGATCTATGACCATGGATCGAACCCAGGCCCTCTACATTGGGAGCAAGAAGTTTTAGCCACTGGATCACCCGGGAAGTCCCTTTCAGTACAGTTCAGTCACTCAGTCATGTCCGACTCTTTGCGACCCCATGAATCGCAGCACACCAGGCCTCCCTGTCCATCACCAGTTCCCGGAGTTCACTCAGACTCATGTCCATCGAGTCAGTGATGCCATCCAGCCATCTCATCCTCTGTCATCCCCTTCTCCTCCTGCCCTTAATCCCTCCCAGCATCAGAGTCTTTTCCAATGAGTCAACTCTTCGCATGAGGTGGCCAAAGTACTGGAGTTTCAGCTTTAGCATCATCCTTCCAAAGAAATCCCAGGGCCGATCTCCTTCAGAATGGACTGGTTGGATCTCCTTGCAGTCCAAGGGACTCTCAAGAGTCTTCTCCAACACCACAGTTCAAAAGCATCAATTCTTCGGCGCTCAGCCTTCTTCACAGTCCAGCTCTCACATCCATACATGACTACTGGAAAAAACCATAGCCTTGACTAGATGGACCTTAGTCGGCAAAGTCATGTCTCTGCTTTTGAATATACTATCTAGGTTGGTCATAACTTTTCTTCCAAGGAGTAAGCGTCTTTTAATTTCATGGCTACAGTCACCATCTGCAGTGATTTTGGAGCCCAAGAAAATAAAGTCTGACACTGTTTCCACTGTTTCCCATCTATTTCCCATGAAGTGATGGGACTGGATGCCATAATCTTCATTTTCTGAATGTTGAGCTTTAGGCCAACTTTTTCACTCTCCTCTTTTACTTTCATCAAGAGGCTTTTGAGTTCCTCTTCACTTTCTGCCGTAAGGGTGGTGTCATCTGCATATCTGAGGTTATTGATATTTTTCCCAGCAATCTTAATTCCAGCTTGTGTTTCTTCCAGTCCAGCGTTTTTCATGCCTTATTAAACTGATTTGAGTTCTAATCCCACCACTGCTACTTATGTGACCTTCTATAAATGCTTAACTTCTCTGACCTCAGTGCCCTCATTTGTATAAAGAATCAATTCAGAAAGAATAAGATTAAACTAATAGGCAGCAAAACATTAGCTATTATTTACCATTGCTACACTCCCTCTGTGATATCATCATGAGAATCCAACAATGTTTAATAATGAATATTTTCTCATTCCCCTTTATTTACATCTTTCACAACTTTCTCCTTGTTACTTTCAACCCCTGATACTACCAAAAAGGCAGCATCAATAAAAGGTAAATAAAGACCAAGGAACTCTTACACATTAAAGGAAACTAAAGAGACATGACAGCTAAATGCAACATGTAATTCTGGATTGCATCCTGAAATAGAGTGGACATTAGTGAAATAATCGGCGAAACATTAATGAAATCTGTAGCTGCAATGACAGCACTTTATCAAGGTTAATTTCTTGGTGGTGATCATTGTAATATGGTTATATATAGAACACCCTTGTGTTTAGTAAATATACACTAAAATATTTAGGACTAAAGGAGTATCATATGTGCAACTTCCAAATGTTTCAGAAATATGTGTGTGTGCATGTATCTATACATCATATATCCATGTATGTGTGTGTGTGTGTGTATATATATATATATATATATATATATATATATAGTTGATCCTCATTATTTATGGGCTTCCTACTTCCAAATTTGGGCTTCCCTTGAGGCTCAGTTGGTAAAGAATTTTAAACATAATAAATATGATTTTATAATATATTGCATAAAACACACTATTCAATTACTATCCATCTGGAAAAATAAAAATATACCATATTTGATACCACACAAAAAATAAATCATACAATTTAAAAACTAAATATCACCAAAAAAGTATGTCAGTAGAATATTTAAGAGGTGCTTGTATAAATCTGAGAACAGCAGATAACTTAAGAGCATTGAGAAGCCCAGAAACCACAAAAGAAGTATCAACAGATTTGAGTACATAAAATTTAAGACTTTCTGTCAAAATAGACTGGAGGAAAATATTTTCAATATATATGACAAAGCTTATTATAAAAGGAAATTGCTGAATAAATTGCATTTAAAACAGCATTATTTAACTTATAAAAAGAATATACTAGATCTATATGCATTAACATGGAAAATAGCCTTATATTTTGAGAGGAAAACATGTGAATTCTGGCAAGATGATGGCAGTAGTACAGCTGTTAGATCTGTAGTACAGCTTTTATATCTTTCTAAATTCTTACATGAAAAGTCAAAGAAACTGGAGAGCAAAAATAATATTTACAACAAATACTGGTAACAAGGTGAAACCATACACCCCCAAACACAAACAGAGACAAACCACCAATATCCACAAGGTCAAAATGTTGTTGACATTGCTATGAGAGAAAGCAGAGTACATCTGACTAACCTAAGAATAGAATAATATGAAATAGTCATCTTGAATTTTGGCAGGCCAATTTGAGAACAGTAACTGCATCTCAGAAGCATTTTGCACCCTGTACTGGCATTTAAGTACAAAGAACCACAGTAAGATTTAATGAGTTTGGAGAAGTCTGCTGCTGCTGCTAAGTCACTTCAGTCGTGTCCGACTCTGTGCGACCCCATAGACGGCAGCCCACCAGGCTCCTCCGTACGTGGGATTTTCCAGGCAAGAGTACTGGAGTGGGGTGCCATTGCCTTCTCCTTGGAGAAGTCTGCTGCTGCTGCTAAGTCGCTTCAGTCGTGTCCGGCCACTATGAATTCTTGAAACAGAATTGGTAGGAATCTTATGTAGAACAGGACCACGTAAGAGGAAAAACTGATGGGAGCAAAATGAAAACTGAGCAGGCCTGGGATAGAGTGACAAAGAAAAGAGAAGAGGCAAAATTGGACAGAGTAAATAAAGCCAGAAAATCTTAGCAATATGCCACATTTTTACACCACACAAAAACAAAGAGAAAACTACATTTTACGCAGGCAGAGACCATATGAGTTGAGCTCCTGAAAGTTCAGAGGGACTAAAATTATATTAAAATGATCAATGTAAAGCTATTGAAATCAAATCCCCCCCAAAGTTACTACAGAAAAAAGAATAAGAACCAGAATGACATCTCTACAGATAATAAAAATATACCAAAAAGTTGTATACAAAAGACAGAAAAAATTATAATGTATTATTTCAAAACAAGCTAGAATGTATTAAGAAAAATACAAAATACGGAAAAGATTTTAACTCAAAATTATAAAAAATCTGAGACAAAAAGTTCAAGAATTAGAAGTAAGAGATAAGTCATTTTAGAAATCAAGACTCTCTAGAAGGAAAACCAGAGTGAATAAACTCAAGAAATTTTGCTTAAAAATGGTTAAAAGAAGAATTTATTTAATTATAAGGATACCAGATAAGAAATAAAAGGAATTCAGACAGTGATATAATTAAAGATTGAGGGGGGAAAGATACAATATTATATTAGGTGTCCTAACAAAGGAAATCAACATTACAAAACTAAGTTTATGAAAATTTTCCTAAAATAATACTAAATGTTTGTTTAAAACTGTATATTGATAGAGAATAAAATGTACTTAAGTATATAGAATCAGAAAAACAAACACATGGACATTCTGGTGAAATTATTAGAAAATAAAGGAAAATAAAAAGGCTTTGATGCTCAGGAGAAAAAAAAAAACATATGACTTAAAAGACATATAAAGATATACTGTCTACTCCATCAAAATTTTTGACATCATATCTTTACACTAGAAAAAAATAAAGTAACATATTTAATGTATTAAGGAAAGAAAACGTGGACAAAGTATTTTCTATCCAGTAAAACAGATCTCTAAAAATAGAACATAGTTGTTATCAACAGGCAAGTCTTCAGGGAATATTTATTGTTTCCTCTGAGTTCTTCTTAAGTAATTTACTAGAAAAATAGCTTAAAGCAACCAAAATTTACAGAGAGATTTATGTAAAGATTGGTGGCAAGAAGTAAATATATAAATATGTACAGAACTAACTCTAAATAAAGATGAAAATAAACATTATAAAATCTCACATATAGATGTATTGTAACTAGAAAGAAAGAATGGGATTGCATTTTTAATTTTTTATAATCTTAAACTATTTTCAATAATCATAATTAGTGATGATATTATTATTTAATATTCACATATATAGAAAGAAAAATAAATGAGTAATTATGGGATATCTCCTATGACCTTCCAGGATTTTCAGACTGTAAGAAATGACACAGTAGTGTAATATAGACCAGATTAAATAAAGTCTGTCATTCTGTTTTTAATTGGAGAAAGCATTGAAAATATATGAGGCTTTTAAAAGAGAGAGATATAGTGTGTGTATGTGTGTGCCCTAATTGCCCACTGAAAAGGTCTAGAAACAATGATCAATCTAGTCATTCTGGTCAGGAAAAGGACATGAACAAAACAGGCAAAGAACACCTCAACAAAGTAGATGGCATAAAAGTATTTAAAACAGGGTTATATCAGAAAATTCAGGAGCCAATTCAAAGAAGAGTTCACTATCCAAAGAGAAATTTTGTACTTTAGTATGAAGGAGAATTACAAACAACTAAAACTCAACAAATACATTTAAATGCGTGATTTCATAATGATACTTTTCTTATCTTATGGCATAAGCTAGCAGTTGCAGTTTCATGCTGAAAACTAATAGTAAGTGGGAACATCCTTGTCTTGTTTCAGATCTTAGTGAGAAAGCTTCGGGTTTCTCACCATTAGCTGTAAGGTTTTTGTAGATATTCTTTATCAAGTTAAGAAAATTCTCCTTAGTTTGTCGTTTTTATCATGAATAAGTGTTCAGTTCAGTCACTCAGTCATGTCTGACTCTTTGCGACCCCATGAGTAGCAGCACACCAGGCCTCCCTGTCCATCACCAACTCCCAGAGTTCACTCAGACTCATGTCCATCGAGTCAGTGATGCCATCCAGCCATCTCATCCTCTGTCGTCCCCCTTCTCCTCCTGCCCTCAATCCCTCCCAGCATCAGAGTCTTTTCCAATGAGTCAACTCTTCGCATGAGGTGGCTAGAGTACTGGAGTTTCAGCTTTAGCATCATTCCCTCCAAAGAGATCCCAGGGCTAATCTCCTTCAGAATGGACTGGTTGGATCTCCTTGCAGTCCAAGGGACTCTCAAGAGTCTTCTCCAACACCACAGTTCAAAAGCATCAATTCTTTGGTGCTCAGCCTTCTTCACAGTCCAACTCTCACGTCCATACATGACCACTGCAAAAACCATAGCCTTGACTAGATGGACCTTAGTCGGCAAAGTAATGTCTCTGCTTTTTAATATACTATCTAGGTTGCTCATAACTTTTCTTCCAAGCAGAAAGCGTCTTTTAATTTCATGGCTGCAGTCACCATCTGCAGTGATTTTGGAGCCCAAAAATAAAGTCTGACACTGTTTCCACTGTTTCCCGTCTATTTCCCATGAAGTGATGGGACCGGATGCCATGATCTTCATTTTCTGAATGTTGAGCTTTAGGTCAAATTTTTCACTCTCCACTGTCACTTTCATCAAGAGGCTTTTTAGCTCCTCTTTACTTTCTGCCGTAAGGGTGGTGTCATCTGCATATCTGAGGTTATCGATATTTTTCCCGGCAGTCTTGATTCCAGCTTGTGTTTCTTCCAGTCCAGCGTTTCTCATGATGTCCTCTGCATATAAGTTAAATAAGCAGGGTGACATTATACAGCCTTGACATACTCCTTTTCCTATTTGGAACCAGTCTGTTGTTCCATGTCCAATTCTAACTGCTGCTTCCTGACCTGCATACAGGTTTCTCAAGAGGCAGGTCGGGTGGTCTGGTATTCCCATCTCTTTCAGAATTTTCCAGTTTATTGTGATCCACACAGTCAAAGGGTTTGGCATAGTCAATAAAGCAGAAATAGATGTTTTTCTGGAACTCTCTTGCTTTTTTGATGATCCAGCGGATGTTGGCAATTTGATCTCTGGTTCCTCTGCCTTTTCTAAAACCAGCTTGAACATCAGGAAGTTCACGATTCACGTACTGCTGAAGCCTGGCTTGGAGAATTTTGAGCATTACTTTACTAGCATGTGAGATGAGTGCAATTGTGCAGTAGTTTGAGCATTCTTTTGCATTGCCTTTCTTTGGGATTGGAATGAAAACTGACCTTTTCCAGTCCTGTGGCTACCGTTGAGTTTTCCATATTCACTGGCATATTGAGTGCAGCACTTTCACAGCATCATCTTTCAGGATTTGAAACAGCTCAACTGGAATTCCATCACTTCCACTAGCTTTGTTCGTAGTGATGCTTTCCAAGGCCCACTTGACTTCACATTCCAGGATGTCTGGCTCTAGATTAGTGATCACATCATCATGATTATCTGGGTCGTGAAGATCTTTTTTGTATTTTTCTTCTGTGTATTCTTGCCACCTCTTCTTAATATCTTCTGTTTCTGTTAGGTCCATACCATTTCTGTCCTTTATTGAGCCCATCTTTGCATGAAATGTTCCCTTGGTATCTCTAATTTTCTTGAAGAGATCTCAAGTCCTTCCCATTCTGTTCTTTTCCTCCTTTTCTTTGCATTGATTGCTGAAGAAGTATCTCTTATCTCTTCTTCCTACTCTCTGGAACTCTGCATTCAGATGCTTATATCTTTCCTTTCCTCCTTTGCTTTTCGCCTCTCTTCTTTTCACAGCTATTAAGATTTTGTCAAATGCATTTTCTGCATGTTGATATAATCATGTGATTATTTTTTCATCCATACCCAGATGATGTGATGGATTACACAAATTGATTTTCAAGTTCTGAGACAGCCTTGGAACCCTGAGACAAATCTTACTGTGTTGTGGGGTATAGTTCTGTTTATACATTGTCAGATTTGACTTGCTAATATTTTGTTGAGAATTTTTATGTGTATGTTCATGAGAGACATTTGTCTATAGTTTTATTGTAATGTCTTTCTCTGATTTTGGTGTTAGGATAATGCTGGCCTCATACAATATTTGGAAATATACTCTCTGCTTCAATCATCTGAGACTGTAGAGAATTGGTAAAATTTCTTTCTTAATTTTTGGTAGAATTCACCAGGCTGGTGCTTCTTACTTTGCAGGATTATTAGTTATTGATCATAATTATACATTTAAAAAATTAATTAGTTATCTTCTGGGAATGAAAGTGTGGAAGTGAAAGTGTTCGTTGCTCAGTGGCTTCCAACTATTTGTGACCCCATGGACTGTAGCCCACCAGGCTCCTCTGTTCATGGGATTCTCCAGGCAGGAATACTGGATCGAGGTTGCCATTTCCTTCTCCAGGATCTTTCCAACTCAGGAATCAAACCTGAGTATCCTGTATTATAGGTAAATTCTTTACTGTCTGAGCCACCAGAGAAATGGAAGCTAATTCATGTGAAAACTCGATAAATAAAAAGGCAGAATTAAACATTTATCCTACTTTTCCAATATCAGCTATACCCACAGGCAATTAAACAGTAAATGTGGGAGCTGCCTTTTCATGAAATACCGTGTAATTAGACAAATACAATTATAAATAAAAATTAAATAGTAAAATAGGACTATCACCATTCTGAGAACAAACACTTTAAGAAATAGCAAACTAAATTCATAACAGTCCAGAAGATAATCACAAATTCTGGACAGAAGACAAAAAACAGCTGCTCAAAGGCACTAAACAATGAACCAAAAGCAGTAGATTCAGGTTGGGGCTCCACACTCGGAGGAGAGGAGCTGGGCTGTCGCTTGCATAAACTGTTATTTGGGGCACGGATACATTCAGCACAGTTTTATTCATTATAGCCCCAAACTGGAAAAAAAAACCTCAAATATTCATCTACTGGTAAACAGATTAACAAATTGTGGTAAATCCATACAATGAAACACTACACTACAGTATAATAATAAAAGAATAAACTACTTATCTACACAGAGAAGTAAATCTCTACATATCATGTAATGTGAAAGAATATAGACACAGAAGGCTAATAGTGTAGTAGTCTGTTTATTTGAAATTATGTAAAAGGCAAAACTATAGTAATGAGGATGAATGCTTTTCAGGAGAGAGTGAATGGGCAGAGGAGGTTGACTGCTATAGGGAAAGAGATATAGGGAACTTTTGGAGTGATAGAAATGTTCAGTGCCATCACTGTGACAGTTTCTTGACTGTACATATTTATCAAAACCAAACAAATATTACATTTCAAATTGGTGAATTTATTGTATATAAATTATACCACAATAAAAGCTATAAAAAATAGAACAAAAACCAGAATTTATATGCCTCCTGCTTAAAAAATTCACAGCCACTAATAGTCTTGCCAAGGTTATTAGATGTGGGTCTGATCAAAGCTGTGGATCCAGCTGCCAGTTTGCAGGAAAAATCACTGTGCTATTTTTCAACTAGAGGCAGATGACTATGTTAAACTGCACCAACATTATGAAATCAAGAAGATCCAGATTAAGAAAACTCTAAAGGAGATCAGTCCTGGGTGTTCATTGGAAGGACTGATGCTAAAGCTGAAACTCCAATACTTTGGCCACCTCATGAGAAGAGTTGACTCATTGGAAAAACCCTGATGCTGGGAGGGATTGGGGGCAGGAGTAGAAGGGGACAACAGAGGATGAGATGGCTGGATGGCATCACCGACTTGATGGACATGAGTTTGAGTGAACTCCAGGAGTTGGTGATGGACAGGGAGGCCTGCTGTGCTGCAGTTCATGGGGTCTCAAAGAGTCGGACATGACTGAGCGACTGAACTGAACTGAACAGGTGAAATATCTGGGATTCTTCTACAAATACTTTCTATGTATTTAAAAGACAAATAATTTTTTTTAAAGCAAGCTTGCTCAATTAGTCCCTATGGATTCATATTTGGGTGATAAAAACATGAAGCAGAATTCCAGTTTCCAGTTCAGCATATAATGAGCTTATTTTACAGTAACCATTTCAGAGACTTCCCTGGCAGTCCAGTCCTTAAGAATCTGCCTTGCAATCCAGGGGACACAGGTTTGATACCCGGTTGAGGAACTAAGATCCCACTTGCCTTGGGGCAACTAAGCCCACACACCACAACTCCTGTGTGGTATAGAACCTGCGTGCCACAATTAGAGTCTGTACGCCGCAATTCCTGAGCCCACACACCGCAGTGAAAGATCCTACATGATGCGAGGAAGATCCCATGGGCCACAACTAAGACCCAATGTAGCCAAATTTAAAAAGAAAAAAAGGAACCACTCCATCCTAAAAACAAATAAAAAGCTGAGCAAATTGAAATATCAACAACTCTCCTCAGAGCCACTGAAAAGTGGGGTCACAGGGCAAACTGCTGTCCCCAAATTTGGAGAGACAGATGAGCAGATACAGAGAATCACAACCTACTAGAGCAGAAACTCATGAGCAGAAAAGTCCAGAGAGACCAGTGCTGGAGCAAGAAAACCTGAGCTATAACCGACATACTGTTGGAAGTTCAGGGTAGACAATGCAGAGAATAGAAAACTCCAGGGAAACCAGCCATGGAGTCTTCCACACTTTCATTAATGTTGCTCTCAGGAGCTCTACAAGGTCCTTGGAATATCAGAGAAAATCCCCCACTGTGCTTCCAGCATGAAGAGGATAACAGTAACAATTTTGAAATATGCCAGAGCATTCTTTTCTTCTTAACAAGGCCTGCCCTCAGGAGAAACTATTTCATCCAAGCATAACCTCCTGGAAGTTTACCAGAACTCAATGTTAGCCTCCTCTAGTCATCCTGTCCCACCTAAGGGAGGAAAAGCAACTGAGTAGCTCCAGTGAAATTTACATTCCAATGACACAGACTCACCAAAAGACTGAGACCTAATCATAAGATTTATGATTATAAATCATAAGATTTTAAATTATATAAATCATATAAATTATAAATAATAAAACAGGATTCTCTCCCCAACACCTTAGTACTATATCAGTAAAGGCTATTTGTCACAGTTCTTTTTACTCAGTACATCATGACAAACTTTCAAGAAACAATTACAAGTTACTAAAAGGCAAATAGTACAGTTTAAGAGACTGAACAAGTGCCAGAGTCAGATATGGCAGGAATGTTGAAGTCTTCAGACCAATATCTATATTTTTTTAACTAAGATGAATATGCTAAGGGTTTTCATTAGGAAATTACACAGCCTGTAATAACAGATAATGCAAGCAGAGAGATGGAAATCCTACAGAAGATCCCAAAAAGAAATGCTAGAATTTAAAAACAGAGTAACATAAATGGAAAACATCTTTTATAAGTGCTTTCATTAGTAGACTGAGCATGGTTAAGGAAAAAAATCTCTGAGCTTGAAGATATGATAATATAAACTTTTGAAACTGAAAAGCAAAGAGATAAAAGACTGAAAAAAAAACAAGACAGAAGAGGGAACCCCAAAACTAGGACAACCTGTGGGACATGTATGTTGGGAATACCGGAGAAGAAAGGGAGAGAGGAGCAGAAACAGTGCTCGAGATAATAAGGACTCAGAATTGTCCTAAATTAATGTCAGATGCCAACCCACATAGTCAAGATGCTCAGAGAACTACAGGCAGGATACATGCAGAGAAAGCTTCATTGAGGCATAGCATATTTAAACTACAGAAAATCAATGATAAAGGGAAAAGTTTTGGAGAAAGTCAGAGGAAAGCACAACTTATAAAGGAGAAAAGGTAAGAGTTTAGACTTGGCTCTTCTCAGAAACCATGCAAGCAAAATGAGGATGAAATGAAATATTTCAAGTTTTGAGAGGAAATAACCAAAAACCTAGACATTTGCCTTCTGTGAAATGATCTTTCCTGCGAAATTATCCTTTAAAAGTGAAAGAGAAATAAAGACTTTCTCAGACAAATATTGAGAAAATTTGTTGCCAATAGATCTGCCTTGCAAAAAAAGTTAAAAATCTTCATAGAGAATAAAAATGATATAATTCATTCACTTGGATCTCCATAAAGAAAGTAAAAGCATTGGAGAAGGAATCAGTGAATGTACCCTGGACTAAACTGTGTCCCTGTGAAATTCATACAATGAGGCCCAAACACCCAATGTGACTACATGTGCAAATGGAGATGTGAGGAATTAATTAAGGTTAAAGATATAAGGTTGAGGGTCCTAATCTGATAGGATTAATAGCCTTATAAGAACAGGATGTAAGTCTCTATTTCTCTGTCCCTCTGTAGGGCTTTCCTGGTGCCTCAGCAGGAAACATGGTTCCATCCCTGGGTCAGGAAGATCCCTTGGAGAAGGAAATGGCAACGCACTCCAGTATTCTTGCCTGGGAAATCCCATGGACAGAGAAGCCTGGCAGCTACAATTCATGGGGTCACGAAGAGTCTCCATGAATACACTGAAGAAAGGCTATGTAAGCACACCCCGATAAGTTGACCAGCTACAAGTTAGGAAAAGAGCACATGCCAGAAAGTTAACTTGCTGATTGAAGCATAGGGAATAGTTCCTAACTCATTCTATGAGGTCAGAATGAGTCTAAACACCAAAACCAAATAAAGACATACAAGAAAACAAAACTAGAGAGCAATATCTCTCACGGGATATGTCTTTTGCACATACGTGCAAAAATCCTTTACCAAAATGCTAGCAAATCAAACCCAACAATGTGTTAAAAGAATTGTCCTCCATGATAAACTAGGATAAAATTATAGATAGTAGATAAAGTGAGATCTATCCCAGGAAGGAAAGACTGGGTTCACCATCTAAAAATAAACTAAATAACCACATCAACCCAGTAAAGAAAAAAAAATCACATAATCATATCAACAGCTGAAGGAAAAGCATATGATTTAAATCTTATACCTATTCATGATAAAATCTCTCAGAAATCCAGGAATAGAAGGAATTCCTCAACTTGATAAAGAATATCTATGAAAAAAACTACAATTAAATGGTGAGAAACTTGAAGTTTTTGCACTAAGGTTAGAAAAAGGGCAAGTTTTTCCCCGTTGACTACTGCTTTTCAATATCATACCATAATTCATGGCTAATCTAGTACAATAAGAAAAGAAAATATGTGTGTGTGTATATATATTTACTTATTTGATGTCGCTTAGTCACTCAGTCATGTAAAACTTTGAGACCCCATGCTCTGTAGCCCACCAGGCTTCTCTTTCCATTTTCAGGCAAGAATACTGGAGTGGGGTGCCATTTCCTCCTCCAGGAAATCTTCCTGACCCAGTAATCAAACACGCATCTTCTGTGTCTCCTGCATTAGCAGGCGGATTCTTTGCCACTGAGCCAGCTGGGAAGCCTGTGTGTGTGTGTATATATGTGTATATCTACCATATACACAGCATCTCCTCCCTCCCAAACACAAAGATTGGGAAGGAGGAAACACAAAAGTGAGAAAGAAAGAAAGAAAACCATCTTTGTTCACAGATGACATAATCGTCTATATAGAACAGCTGTAAAAATGGACAGAAAACATCTGGAACCAATTAGATGAGTATAGTATTTTCGCAGGCTACAAAGTTAATACACAAAGCACAGTCACTCTTCTGTATACCAGTAATGAACAAGTTATTAAAACCTGGAATTAAAAACACAGTGCCATTTAAATTAGCATCCCACAAAATGAAACACTTAAGTATAATTCTGACAAAATATGTTTCAGATCCATAGCAGGAAAACTACAAAATTCTGATGAAAGATATTCAAGAACAATTAAATAAATGAGATATTCCATGTTCATAGACAGGAAGACTAAATATTGTCAAGATGTCAGATATTCTCAATTTGCCTTCTAGATTTAATACAATTCCAAATAAAATTGAGGAAGTTATTTCCTGGATACTAACAAACTAATTCTAAAGTTTATATTGATTTTAATTAGATCCCATTTGTTTATTTTTGCTTTTATTTCCAGAATTCTGGGAGGTGGATCATAGACGATCCTGCTGTGATTTATGTCTGAGAGTGTTTTGCCTATGTTCTCCTCTAGGAGTTTTATAGTTTCTGGTCTTACATTTAGATCTTAATCCATTTTGAGTTTATTTTTGTGTGCGGTGTTAGAAAGTGATCTAGTTTCATTCTTTTACAAGTGGTTGACCAGTTTTCCCAGCACAAAGGAAAATATAAGCAAGGTGAAAAGACAGCCATCTGAATGGGAGAAAATAATAGCAAATGAAGCAACTGACAAACAACTAATCTCAAAAATATACAAGCAACTTATGCAGCTCAATTCCAGAAAAATAAACGACCCAATCAAAAAAATGGGCCAAAGAACTAAATAGACATTTCTCCAAAGAAGACATACGGATGGCTAACAAACACATGAAAAGATGCTCAACATCACTCATTATTAGAGAAATGCAAATCAAAACCACAATGAGGTACCACTTCACACCAGTCAGAATGGCTGCGATCCAAAAATCTGCAAGCAATAAATGCTGGAGAGGGTGTGGAGAAAAGGGAACCCTCCTACACTGTTGGTGGGAATGCAAACTAGTACAGCCACTATGGAGAACAGTGTGGAGATTCCTTAAAAAATTGCAAATAGAACTACCGTATGACCTAGCAATCCCACTGCTGGGCATACACACCGAGAAACCAGAATTGAAAGAGACACGTGTACCCCAATGTTCATCACAGCACTGTTTATAATAGCCAGGACGTGGAAACAACCTAGATGTCCATCAGCAGATGAATGGATAAGAAAGCTGTGGTACATATACACAATGGAGTATTACTCAGCCGTTAAAAAGAATTCATTTGAATCAGTTCTGATGAGATGGATGAAACTGGAGCCAATTATACAGAGTGAAGTAAGTCAGAAAGAAAAACACCAATACAGTATACTAACACATATATATGGAATTTAGAAAGATGGCAATGATGACCCTGTATGCAAGACAGCAAAAAAGACACAGATGTGTATAATGGACTTTTGGACTCAGAGGGAGAGAGAGAGGGTGGGATGATTTGGGAGAATGGCATTCCAACATGTACACTATCATGTAAGAATTGAATCGCCAGTCTATGTCTGACGCAGGATGCAGCATGCTTGGGGCTGGTGCATGGAGATGACCCAGAGAGATGTTATGGGGAGGGAGGTGGGAGGGGGGTTCATGTTTGGGAACGCATGTAAGAATTAAAGATTTTAAAATTAAAAAAATAAATAAATTAATTTAAAAAAAATAAATAAAGTTTATATTGAGAGGAGAAATAGGATACTCAACTCAATATTGAAAGGATAAAACAAAGACAGAAGACTGACACTACCTGACTTCAAGCTATATTAATCAAGACAGTGTGGTATTTACAAAAAAGATCAATTAAACAGAATAGCAAGCCTATAAATAGACCTACATAAATATAGTCAACTGCTCTTCCACAAAGGAGCAAAGGCAATGTAACGAAGGAAACATCGTGTCTTTTCAACAAATGATGCCGGACTAACTAGACATCCTCATGGAAAAAAAAACAGGCAAATCTAAATATAGACTTGGCACCTACTCACAAAAATGAATGAAAAATGGATCATAGACCTACATGTAAAATGCAAAAGTATAAAACGTCCAGAAAAAAAAAAAAAAAACAGGAAAACCTAGATGACCTTGTGTAGGGCAATGCCTTTTTAGGGACAAGACCAAAATGTGATCTGTGAAATAAATAATTGATAAACTGGACTCTAGACAAACTAACAGTTTCTACCCTGTAGAAGACTGTCAAGAGAATAAAAACACAGGACACAAACTGGAAAAAAAAAAAGTGTTTGTAAATGACTGTTATCCAAAATATAGAGAGCACTCTTAAAATTCAACAATAAGAGAACAACCTGATTAAAAATGAGCAAAATACCTTGGCAGACACCTGACCAAAGAAGAGACACTGATATCAAATAAGCATCTAAAAGGTGTTCAATATTCTGTGTCATCAGGGAAACGCAAACTAAATCACAGAGACTCCATTACACACCTATTAGAATGACCAAAACCCAAAACATTGACAGTAGATGTCAAATGCTGGTGACGATGTGGAGCAATAGGAACCTTCACTTATTATTGGTTGGAATGCAAAATGGTGTAGCCACTTTGAAAGTTATTTTGGCAGTTTCTTACAAGACGAAACATAATCTTACCATAGTATTCAGCAATTACACTCCTTGGTGGCTAGCCAAATAAAGTGATAATTTATATCTGCACACACCACACACACAAAAGTAATTCCCACCTGTGTTTATGGCAGCTTTATTCATAATTGCTGAAACTTAGAAGTAACCAAATGTTCTTCAGTAGGTAAATAGGTGAATACATTGTGGTACCTCCATACAATAGAATATTATTCAGCACTAAAAAATAAATGAGCTCTCCAGGCAGGAATAGACAAGTAGAAATTTTACGTTTTAAAGACATTGCTAAGTGAAAGAAGCCAATCTGAAGAGGCCACATCCTGCATAATTCCAGCTATATGATATTCCAAAAAAGACAAACTATTAAGAAATGGTCATTGCCAAGGGGTAAAAGGAAAGCCAGCAAGAGTAGGCAGAGCAAAGAGGATTTTTAGGGAAGTGAAATTATTCTATATGAAATTACAGTGGGGTATAGTGGAGAGTGAAAAAGTTGGCTTAAAGCTCAACATTCAGAAAACGAAGATCATGGCATCTGGCCCCATCACTTCATGGGAAGTAGATGGGGAAACGGTGGAAACAATGTCAGACTATTTTTTGGGGCTCCAAAACCACTGCAGATGGTGACTGCAGCCATAAAATTAAAAGACGCTTACTCCTTGGAAGAAAAGTTATGACCAACCTACATAGCATATTCAAAAGCAGAGACATTACTTTGCCAACAAAGGTCTGTCTAGTCAAGGCTATGGTTTTTCCTATAGTCATGTATGGATGTGAGAGTTGGACTGTGAAGAAGGCTGAGCACCAAAGAATTGATGCTTTTGAACTGTGGTGTTGGAGAAGACTCTTGAGAGTCCCTTGGACTGCAAAGGGATCCAACCAATCCATTCTGAAGGAGATCAGCCCTGGGATTTCTTTGGAGGGAATGATGCTGAAGCTGAAACTCCACCGAAGAATTGATGCTTTTGAACTGTGGTGTTGGAGAAGACTCTTGAGGGTCCCTTGGACTGCAAGGAGATCTAACCAGTCCATTCTAAAGGAGATCATCCCTGGTATTTCTTTGGAAGGAATGATGCTGAAGCTGAAATTCCAGTACTTTGGCCACCTCATGCGAAGAGTTGACTGTTTGGAAAAGACCCTGATGCTGGAAGGGAATTGGGGGCAGGAGGAGAAGGGGGCGACAGAGGATGAGATGGCTGGATGGCATCATTGACTCGATGGATGTGAGTCTGAGTGAACTCCGGGAGTTGGTGATGGACAGGGAGGCCTGGTGTGCTGCGATTCATGGGGTCACAAAGAGTCGGACACAACTGAGGGACTGAACTGAACTGATACATGTCTTTATAAATTTGTCCAAAGCCATAGAAGGTACAACATCAAGAGCAAACCCCAGTGGAAACTATGGACTATATTTGATAATGATGTGTCAATATAGGTTCATCTTTGGTAACAAATGTACCATTCTGGTGAGAAATATTGATAGTGACTGAGTTGGGGGTCTTGGGAAGGGGGGCAGAGGCAGGAGTTATAAGGCAATTCTTATGTACTTCCGCTCAATTTTTATGTGAACCTAAAACTCCTCTATAAAAATAAAATTCATTACTATAAAAAATAATACAGATTAGCATTTGCTGACATGGGAATACACTATGTTGTGACATGTACAAACAGTGTGTACAGATGATCCCAATTTGTTCAAAAAATATATTCGTAAGGGAAAAAACATGGAGCAACACAAGGAAGTGATTACCCTCAGAGTCAGAAGAGTGGTTACCAGAAGGGAGATAGGAACTCTTGTTAGAATGGGCTATGACAGGAAAGTTCTATTTTTCCCCTGAATTGTGGTTATAAGGTGTTGATCTTATAAATAATTCACTAAACTTAAGGTTCTCCAACTGTGATCCCAGATAGCGTCAGCATCACCTGGGAACTTGTTAGAAATGCAGATTTTCAGACCTCAGCCCAACTTCCTCTCGTTTGAAATATGTTTCCAATAAACACCATCCTTGCTGGCCCATATGTCATTCCTTTATCTTCTCTCAGCTACTTTTGCACAGAATCCTCAGAGACTAAGATCGAAGACTGGATCAGAAATTCTCAAGATGGGACCAAGCAGTCTGTGCTTTGACAGTCCCTCCAGGTTCAAGGATGCATGCTAAAGTTTGAGACCCACTGTGCTAAGTCCCTCGCTTGCTCTCTGAAGTTTGCTAATATTATGTTTTATTTACGATAAGAAAGCTAAAATATTTTTAAGTGGCAGAATAATGTGTTTTTGTTTTTAAAGACAATGCATATTTAAAGGTTGCTAAGAGAGTGGATCTTAAAAGTTCTCATTAAAAGATAAATCGTAACCATGAGTAGTGACAGATGTTAATTTATTCAGGTGATCATTGTATGATATATACAAGAATGGAATTATGACCTGAAACTAATGTTACATGTCAATTATATCTCAATTTAAATAAAAGTATTGGGGAACTTCTATTACATATGTAGACCTAACTTGTATAAGTTTGTATGATAAAAGGATAAAATGACAAACATTAAGCCCTTCAGTTCAGTTCAGTTCAGTTCAGTTCAGTTCAGTTCAATTCAGTCACTCAGTCGTGTCCAACTCTTTGCAACCCTATGAACCATAGCATGCCAGGCCACCTGTCCATCACCAACTCCCAGAGTTTACTCAAACTCATGTCCATTGAGTTGGTGATGCCATGCAACCATATCATCTTCTATTATCCACTTCTCCTCTCGCCTTCAATCTTTCCCAGCATCAGGGTCTTTCCAAATGAGTCAGTTCTTCACATCAGGTGGCCAAAGTATTAGAATTTCAGCTTCAACATCAGTCCTTCAAATGAACATTCAGGACTGATGTCCTTTAGGATGGACTGGTTGGATCTCCTTGCAGTCCAAGGGACTCTCAAGAGTCTTCTCCAACACCACAGTTCAAAAGCATCAATTCTTCGGCACTCAGCTTTCTTTATAATCCAACTCTCACATCCATACATAACTACTGCAAAAATCATAGCCTTGACTAGATGGACCTTTGTTGGCAAAGTAATGTCTCTCCTTTTTAATATGCTATCTAGGTTGGTCATAACTTTTCTTTCAAGGAGTAACCATCTTTTTATTTCATGGCTGCAGTCACCATCTGCAGTGATTTTGGAGCCCAAGAAAATAAAGTCTGACACTGTTTCCACTGTTTCCCCATCTATTTCCCATGAAGTGATGGGACCAGATGCCATGATCTTAGTTTTCTGAATATTGAGTTTTAAGCCAACTTTTTCACCCTCCTCTTTCACTTTCATCAAGAGGCTTTTTAGTTCCTCTTCACTTTCTGCCATAAGGGTGGTGTCATCTGCATATCTGAGGTGATTGATATTTCTCCCGGCAATCTTGATTCCAGCTTGTGCTTCCTCCAGCCCAGCCTTTCTCATGATGTACTCTGCATAGAAGTTAAATAAGCAGGGTAACAATATACAGCCTTAATGTACTCCTTTTCCTATTTGGAACCAGTCAGTTGTTCCAAGTCCAGTTCTAACTGTTGCTTCCTGACCTGCATATAGGTTTCTCAAGAGGCAGGTCGGGTGGTCTGGTATTCCCATCTCTCTCAGAATTTTCCACAGTTTAGTGTGATCCACACAGTCAAAGGCTTTGGCATAGTGAATAAAGCAGAAATAGATGATTTTTGGAACTCTCTTGCTTTTTCAATGATCCAGCGGATGTTGGCAATTTGATTTCTGGTTCCTCTGCCTTTTGTAAAACCAGCTTGAACATCTGGAAGTTCACAGTTCACATACTGTTGAAGCCTGGCTTGGAGAATTTTTAGCATTACTTTACTAGCATGTGAGATGAGTGCAATTGTGTGGTAGTTTGAGCATTCTTTGGCATTGCCTTTCTTTAGGATTGGAATGAAAATTGACCTTTTCCAGTCCTGTGGCCACCGTTGAGTTTTCCAAATTTACTGGCGTATAGAGTGCAGCACTTTCACAGCATCATCTTTTAGGATTTGAAATAGCTCAACTAGAATTCCATCAAGCCCTTATCACTTAGTAATTCAGGGAAATGGAATTAAAAGAGAGAATATAATGTCATACTTTTATTGCTGATTTATTCATTTCAGTTGATATTGCTTTTGTAACTTAAAAGAACTACAAAGTTTAAAATACTAAAAACAGAGAAAGCTTTAGCTTATACATTTTCTAAATTGTGTTTCCTAGCACACTAGTGTCCCACTCATGTCAATAGGTGTCAAATGAATTATAAAAAAATGTCCTGCTGCTGCTACTGCTGCTGCTAAGTCACTTCAGTCGTGTCTGACTCTGTGCGACCCCAGAGACGGCAGCCCACCAGGCTCCCCCGTCCCTGGGGTTCTCCAGGCAAGAACACTGGAGTGGGTTGCCATTTCCTTCTCCAATGCATGAAAGTGAAAAGTGAAAGTGAAGTCGCTCAGTTGTGTCTGACTCCCAGCGACTCCATGGACTGCAGCCCACCAGGCTTCTCCATCCATGGGATTTTCAAGGCAAGAGTACTGGAGTGGGGTGCCATTGCCTTCTCTGAAAAAATGTCCTAGGATTTCAAAATGTAAATTAATGTTTTGAATGTTTGAAAATTTCCCACATATGTTTAACTTCAGCCAATGTTCCCCAATTTTTTAAAACTATGAATAATTTCTTCCTGAAATCCTATTAACATCTAGCAGCCATGGTGTGTTGAAGCCAGCTCATACAGAGATTCATTTGTACCCATTTCTTCCCAATTGTGTTCAGTGACATCGGGATGGTAACTTGAAATCAGCCACAGAGGGAGTATTTACACCCTGGAAATCACCAAACACTGCAAGTCAGTACTCCACCTACTCTATCCAAATCTGAGGGAAGAGGTAAAATTGTCACTGTATGTAGAAGACAAGGTATTCTATATCAAAAACCCTAGAGAACACACACACAAAAATAGAACTCATGAATGAATTCAGCAAGATAACAGGATACAAGATCAATAGACAGAAATCAGTGGCTGTTCTTTCCACTAATGCTGAAATATCAGAAAGTTTAAAAAAAAATCCCAATTAAATTGCATCCAAAACATACCTAGGAATAAACCAAACCAGGGAGTGTTAGTGGGCCATGTCCGACTCTTTGTGACCACATTGACGGTAGCCTACCAGGCTCTGTCCATGGAATTCTCCAGGGAAGAATACTGGAGTGGGTTGCCGTTTCCTCCTCCAAACCAGGGAACTGAAAATTTTATATACTGGAAACTATAAAGCACTGATAAAGGAAACAGAAGATGGTTCAGAGGAATAGAAAGATACTCCATGCGCTTGATTTAGAAGAATTAATATTGCTGAAATGGCCATACTACACAAATCAAACTACAGATTTAATGCAATACTTATCAAGTACCTAGTGGCATTTTTCACAGAACTAGAACAGATAATCCTAAAATTTGCATGGAACTACTAAAGGCCTGGAATTGTCAAAGCAGTTCTGAGGGAAAAGAACAAAGCTGAAAGCCCTAATGCTCCGGGACTTCAGACAACACTACAAAGCTACAGTAATCAAAATAGCATGGTATTGGCACAAAAACAGACATAGAAATCAACAAAACAGACTAGCCAGCCCAGAAACAAATCCACACACCTAAAGTCAATTAATCATCAACAAAGGAAGAAATAATGTACAATGGAGAAAAGATCATCTCTTCAACAAGCGGTCTTTGGGAAAGCAGAAGACCTCATGTAAATCAATGCAGTTAGAACACATCTTCATACCATACACAAAAATAAACTCAAAATAGCTTAAATACTTAAATATAAGACATGACACCATAAAAATCCTAGAAGAGAACGTAGGCAAAACACTCTCAGACATATATTATAGTAATATTTTCTTAGTTTCCCAAGGTAAAATAAATAAAAGCAAAACTAAACAAATGGGACTTAAACATATAAGCTTTCCCACAGTGGAGGAAAGCGTAAGCAGAACAAAAAGACAACCTACAGACATGGAGAAAATATTTGCAAGTGATGCAACAGACAAAGGCTTAATTTCCAAAATATACAGACCACTCGTACAACTCAATATCAAACAAACAAAAAATAAATTAAAAACCAGGTAGAAGACCTAAATAGACATTTCTCCAAAGAAGATATACAGATAGCCAACATGCACCTGAGGAGATACAAATTATTACAGAGATGCAAATCAAATCTAAAATGTGGTATCATCTCACACCAGTCAGGATGACTATCATCAAAAAGTTTACAAATAATAAATGCTGGAGAGGGTATAAAGAAAAGGAGCCCTCCTACACTGCTGGTGGGAGTGTAAAATGGTGCAGCCAGTATGGAAAAAGGGGGTTCCTAAAAAACTGAAAATAGAGTTACTATATGATATGATACAGCCATTCCACTCCTGGGCATATATCCAGAACAGACAAAAACTCTAATTTGAAAAGATACACACACCTCAATGTTCATAGCCACACTATTTACAATAGCCAAGGCTTAGAAGCAACCTAACTTTCCATCAACAGATAAATGGATGAAGAAGCCACACACACACACACACACACACACACACACACACACAATGAACTATTACTCAGCCATAAAAAATGAAATAATGCCATTTTCAGCAACATGAACGGACTTAGAAATTATTATACTAACCGAAGTAAGTCAAAGACAAATATTATTATTGATATGATATCACTTATATGTGAAATTAAAAAAAAATACAAATCAACTTATTTACAAAAGAGAAACAGAGACATAGAAAACAAACTTACAGTTACCACAAGGCCAAAGAGGGGAGGGATAAATTAGGAGTATGGTATTAACAGACACACACTACTACAAATAAACAACAAGAATTTACTATGTAACACAGGGAGCTATATTCAGTATCTTGTGTTAAGCCTCTTCAGTCATGTCAGACTCTTCTGTGACCTCATGGACTGTAGCCCACTAGGCTCCCCTGTCCATGGGATTTCCCAGGCAAGAATACTGGGGTGGGTTGCCATTTCCTTCTTCTCAATATCTTGTAATACCTATAATGGAAAGGAGTCTGAAGCTATACACTCAAAAATAACACAATATTGTAAATCAACTATACTTCAACTAAAAAAATTTATTTGAACTCCACCTACTCCCAAGCCAGCTGTCAAATATTTTTCAGCCCTTAATAATTTTAAATTTGTTATATTCTTCATGTATAATCCATAAACTATTTTATTGCACCTGGCATGTTAAAAGTTA
This sequence comes from Ovis aries, assembly GCF_016772045.2. Taxonomy (NCBI): domain Eukaryota; kingdom Metazoa; phylum Chordata; class Mammalia; order Artiodactyla; family Bovidae; genus Ovis; species Ovis aries. The sequence continues at coordinate 9,595,299 of NC_056070.1, forward strand.
TTGATAGAAAATTTTCAACCACTAAAAGGAAGGTTGCGAAAGCGTAGAAGTGAGTAAAAGAAGCAGAAAGGCCCCCCTGCAGTGCCGCTATACTGAGCATGGCGATCTGAGGGTAGAACAAAACACTTCTAGTACTTTCAAAACAGCAGGAAAAGACAATTTTAAAATATCTGTTTATGTGATAGTGCTTTTCTTAGGTAGTATAACGCGCTAAGATTTTTTTTTTCCCCTCCAACCACAACCTCTGCTAAGCTCATCATGTGAAAATAGCTCTAATTCCCCACAGGACAGTGTATGAGAGTAGGTCTAGATTTGTGTATTTGGGGCTGAAATGACCAATGACCTAAACGAAGTTGTCACATGCACGTCGAATTAGTAAGCAACTTCCTCTGTCAGGCTAACTTGAAATACGTTTCCAGTAAAACCATCCTTGGTGGCACATACGTCATATCTTTATCCTCTCAGCTACTTTTACACTGACTCCTCAGAGATGAAACTTAGGACACCCACTGAAGAATGGGACAGGGGCCAGCGGTTGGAGATTTTTGAACAGGTGGCAGTAAAGCAAGACTGGTTCAATAGCAACCAGATGGCACATCTTTATAATGGAAGATGTGTATTATTCTTCAACCTTGTAACAAAAGAGGCATATACTATATAATCAAAATCCCTCCTGCCATGCTTGGGTTGCTGGCAGCCGCTCTCCTCAAACAGAATTAGAACACGCCACACAGATCAACTATGTAACACGCGTCTAGGGAAGCAGAGGTGGGGATCCCAGCAGTGGGAAAACAAGCCCTTGTTTCCCAGCAACGCTGTGGCCATGTGCCGTACAGTAACACTGAGCCCAGTCCTTGAAGCAAGACTCCAATTCCTCACCCATGGAGTCATGCATTCCAGAATTACAGGCTTGCATGCCATAGGCTTCTGAGTGAAAGAGGAAACTCCAACTGTGACTTGTACGGCGGGCTTTCCTCACACGCAGAGGTAGAAACAGGCCATGCGTTCAACTCGAATTCTCACCACTACGTGACTGTTCCAGGAATGACGCAGGCCATGTACTGATACATTGTAAATTACAGTGTGAACAGGTATGAAGCATGTGGCCGTGTGAATAATAGATTTCACGTCAACATTATATCATTTTCATCTACAAGTAACTACATCAGATTTACATGTAATTGTGGGGAAAAGGAAATAAGCAGTTGAGTTCATGCAATCCATCCACCTCATAACACATTAGGCATTTACGTGCACACCACAGAAACCATGGAGATGAGAGAGCATTCCAAACAGTTAAAGACTGCTTCTAGTCATTTCCTCCATTGTCAAAACATCTCGGACTTATAAAAGCTCCATTTGTTTTCAGTAGTTGTTCGGGATATCACCATGCTGACAGATGAGCTTCAAACATTTCTTTAGGCTTAGGTGAGATGCATATATCACTCTTGTTTCCTAATGAGACCCAGGAGAATTGAAGAGTCTCTAAGGAGTCTCTCGTGCTTACTTCCCTCTGATCACCATCATTTGCTTTCAAAGTTTAACTCTCTCTCTGACTCTTAAAAAATACAGCTAGCCACATCCAGATTTCAGATGAAAGGGATCTAAACCTCAATGTATTTTACCCTTGCCATAATAGCTACCGCCTACTGTGTACTCTTTTCCCCAGTACTTTACATTTTTCTGTGTATTTCTTATGACAACCCCATGGAGTAGATAGCTTACAGATAAGGATTCTTAAATGTAGAAAAAATAAAGACCTTGCCTAGGAGTACAGAGTTAGCAAGATGTAGAGCTAAGATTTTAACTGTTTTCCTAAAAAGCTGTTGAATGTTGTCACTTCAGTATCCCCTCTCAATGTGACTCCATTATTCAAGACTCATCTTCATTCTTGCTTCTTTGATTTCTTAAGTCAGCAAGGCATTGGCCCTGTGTTCCAATCATTCCTGGGAAAATCAAGAACAAGAAAATAAGTACCCAGGTTTGTTTCTTATAGGATATGCCTGCTGAGAATGAACCCAATGGAAAAGGTCTGAATCGCCTCTCAGATTTCCTTGTGAGTGTGTAGATCTGAGGAAGATGGCCACTGCCGTGTTGTAATTGAGACGAGCTGACTTTTGTGCTGTCTCTCTGAGATCTGCCCTGGCACTCACATTTCCTGGCCCTTAACTTGATGAATGTTGGCAGAGCACAGTGGCTGTTGCTTGCAGGAGTCTTAATGAATGATTGCAGTCTGATTGACTTCTAGCCCAGACAAAATGCTGAATACACTCACTTTCAATACCCAGCGACTCCTCCATTAATACCCGGCTGAGTTTTACATGGAGCCTAAAGTCTCAAACAAATTGAATGTTAAATTCAGTCACAAAAGGGCAAACAGTCCAGTGTGACTTACAGTTTATAGAGACATGTTAAGACAATAGATGTCCTACCTACTTCTCAATTTTGCTGTGAATCTAAAACTATTGTAAAAACAAATTGCCTTAAAAAGAAAAAGATAATAGGTATAAATGTACAACCATAGGTTGATTCTATGTGCCTCAAACCTGGTAGCCCAAAGTAAAATAAAACAAAATGAATATGAATTTTTCTTGGGAATCACAACTTTGTGTTAGTCATTGAGTTTTTTAATATGTTACTCTATCTTTCCTAGATATATATATACACAAGAGTAATAACATGTGATACGAGATTCTAATAAAAACTCAAGAGGACTTCAAATACCTGCATAAACAATACAGGTGGAATACAAGAAAGAGCTCAGGATTTTATCTGTATGTCCTTAGGTAGTTAAGTTTTCATCTTCCTTCTCCTATAGATTGAGGACTGTAGTATCACCTTTTTCAGAGAAATATTGTGAAACTTAAATAAGGTAATAATTGTGAAAATGTTTCCTAATATTAATATATAGAGTTTTATATAAATACTAAAATTTAAGAGTTTAAGAGAGAAATGTGATTATTTGGCTGCTTTTTTTTCAGTCATGTTCAGTGTCTTATTGGCCTTGTGGAGGGAAGATAATAGAGAAATGTAGTTTCAATAAACATTATTTACTTACTATTAAAAATATAAGAATAATTCATAAAAGGTACTTTTCAAAGCATTCTCTTCTACACATTTGTTTAGCAATTCTCTCCTTGCTCTTTCTTATCTAAAAATTTTTGAAAATATATAAAAAGGAACATGAATAATTATCTGTAATATCATCCAGATATAACCACTGTTAACATTTAGTCACTTATTATTAGACATTTTTCTATATACTTCTGTATTTAGAAGTATACTTCTATATACTTCTTTTGGCTTGTATTTCCAAATGTATGTTTTAGGTGAGCAAATTATAAGTAGCATATCAGTGGATTTTCTCTTTCATGAAGATACTTAACTAGTATAAATTTAATAATCTTACTAATACTTGGTCATGTTTCTATAAGAATGTATTTTCATTTTGTTCTTAAAACATTTGCTTCCTGATTTTTCCCTATTTACTTTTGCTGAATAGTTTGAGTTTGGTTTGGGGAATTTGGTGGGAGGGGGCGGGGTGTTGCTGCTATTTACAATCCTTATTTTGGAAAGAAGAAAATCTATGCTTATTCCTTACATATTACCTTCAGGTTTCCAGAGATAGTCATAAAAATGGTGGCTCAATGGTAAAGAATCCACCTGCAATGCAGGTGACCTGGGTTCAATCCCTGGGTTGGGAAGATCCCCTGAAGAAAGGAATGGCTACCCACTACAGTATTCTTGCCTGGAGAATTCCATGGATAGAGGAGCCTGGTGGGCTACAGTCCACAGGGTGGCAAATAGTTGGACATGACTGAACGGCTAACACTTTCACTTTTCAACCATAAGACTTAGGGGCAAAGTAGTTATTTGTTAACTACCACTGAAGAAGTAAATACTTTGTGCCTTTGCTTTCAAATCCTCAGCGATTTATAAGTCATCATTTAAGTTAAGATTCCTGTATTTTTCTTTTTTTAATGTCTTATACAATAGAAATTGTGTGTTTTAAATGGAAACCAAATTGTGTAATCCATGTGGTACTTTTAAAATTATTAGGCTAATAATTTAGTCTAGTAATTTTTACTAATAATTTAGACTCCTGCCCCTTTGCAGACACTATTTCCCTTCTGATCTTTGACACAGTTTGCATCATCTTGACTCAAGTTTTTGGATTATTTTTTGGAGTTGCCTGGACACTATATTTTAATCCATGTGTATCAAAAAATGACTTTCTGTTGCCTTCACATATTGATAACTTGACTGGGTATAAAATTCCTTCAAAGCTCTCTAATAAAAACAGCGACCAAGGAGGAGGAGAACAGTGTTCAGAGGAGCGAAGGAGGGGGTGGGGAGGAAAGAAAAAGAAAAAGAACACATGATTTGCTTACTATGACTCAGGTCCTCTCCTACTTTAAATATACTAATTCACTTAATCCTAACAACGACCTTGCTGCTGCTGCTGCTGCTGCTAAGTCGCTTCAGTAGTGTCTGACTCTGTGCGGCCCCATAGAGAGCAGCCCACTAGGCTCCCTCGTATCTGGGACTCTCCAGGCAAGAACACTGGAGTGGGTTGCCATTTCCTTCTCCAATGTATGAAAGTGAAAAGTGAAAGTGAAGTCGCTCAGTCATATCAGATGCTTCATGACCCCATGGACTGCAGCCTACCAGGCTCCTCTGTCCATGGGATTTTCCAGGCAAGAGTACTGGAGTGGGGTGCCATTACAACAATGACCCTAAGAGCATGCATTTATTATCTTTTGTATTATTGATGAAAATGAGGCACAAAGAAGATAAGGACTTGGCTCAAACTCAAATAACTAATATTCAGCAAAGCTAGGATTCTAAACCAGACAGTCTGGCCCCAGCCTCTCCATGATCTTGCCCTTTGACCTCTATTGTTTCATATTCTAACATTTAATAGCAAAGGAATTAAAAGAGAATCAATGTCCTTTGTAGGGGAATTGGAGAAATCTACATTAACATTTTTCTTCTCTATGTGTTTTTCCTGATTTTTATGTGATTCTGGGTTTCTAAAGATTTCATAAAAATATACGTAGCTGCAGTTTGTTTTCACAAAGTTGGTCTATAACCTATTTCATTGCATGTTCTAGCTTTTGAGGATGAGATTATCCTTTTGCCATAACGGAGTTTTCCTTTGATTATTGCTTTTGATCCACTCTTTCTAGTTTTCTCTATGTAGAAAGTTCTTTTTTATAGGTTCATCTCTTGGATGGGTCATGTATGTTCCTCATAGTTTTCTGATTTTAGTTTCTGAATCATGACTGAATATATTTATTTTCTATTAATGAAACAATTGTCTTCTATGTGAATGCAGTACTTCCAATCATAGGATGTCAGATTTTCTTTTTCCATAATGAGGCCCACATCCATATTCATATTCTCTCTCCTCTCTTACCCCTCCCTTGCCCTCTCTTTCTTTTTCTCTTTTTCTCTCTGGGCTTCAGTGAATTTTCACAAGTCTGGTGGTCTTTCTGTTTACTCAACCTTCAGAAGATTTATACTCACTTAGTAGTGACATATAGTCAAATAGAAGACTGATAAAATTTATAAGGATCTCTCCTTAAAGCTTTTGTATGTTTAAAGACAGAAGAAATAAATGAAAAGTAAAGGGGAATTACAGTTACATAAAATGTGCGTATATATTCAATGATACATAAGTCTAGAAGAATTCGGAGGGAGATTAGAGCCATAGACAATTATATCAAAGAACTGCATTGCAGTTGGTATAAAAGCCCTCCTGCAAGAGCAGTCACTGGCATTCCCCAAATCACTCAAGGGTTGTGGCTAGTGATAGAAACATGTTCTTTCTCAGCCACTTTCAACAGCTCTCTTCATTCTGCTTGCCCTTTGCTCACCAGCCAGTTCTACAAGGTCTTCCTACGGTGCTCTGAGGACTGAGCTAATCACCGGAAGCCAGAGGGGACATCCTATTCTCAAGAGTTGGATTGGGGAAACAACACAAAATGGTCTGTTTCAACATAATAAGATAAGGGATATACAACATGTAAATACTAGATGCTTGGATGGTTGGGGAATGAAAACGCACGTACATATTTTTACACCACATGTAAAGGAAACTTTCTGTAGAACTACTGATTGAACTCACTTTGATTGAATTAACTTTTTTAATGTTTTGAGACAGATTTATTTGTTAGTTTGGTTTAGTTTGTTTTTTTTAATAATTAATTAACCATTAATATCTTATTCTTAATATAGCCTCTTTTCTCCTTAATCATCTTATAACAGAATCAGAGAAACAAAATCCTTACATTTTTACATGTCCATGTGTCTCAAAAGCTCAAAAGTTGCATCTGGTGAAGTCAAAAGGTCAGAAACAAAACAATTAACTGCTTTATTCAAGCAACTTATACAGTGAAACAACTGTGATCACCAAACTGTACTGAACCTATATATCATCTCCTTACAGTCTGTATACTACTATAATTCACCTTGAGCAAATTATTTAATAAGTTAAAAATAAATTAAAAAGAAAAAGATTGCCTACTTTCTCTCTCTCTATATATATATGTAATGTATATTACAATTGAACATGTATATGCAATATATCATGATATAAATATATATTTTATATATTAAATATTATTGATGTACAGCTGTATCTCTATCTACAGATAGAGAAAAATACACATATATGTCAGTGTCAGTTTGAAATCTGACAGGTTGTTGGTGGGAACACGTGTATAAACATTTGAATGGAGAATCCATTCATTATGAAAACCATGTATTCCTATATGACGATAAGGCAAACACCAGAAGACAAATGAGAAAGGAAAAGTGGGGATGAAAATGCAAAGTCTTGATAAGTCACTGAAATAAGAGATTCTTTTCTCAATTTGCTGATGGTCTGTTTCCCCAGATTAATGGTAATCCGATACCATATGTTTAGCTCAGCCCCTGCAGCTCTTAGTGCATGCCTCTTTCAGATTCAGGCTGCGAGGTCAGCAGTTTCAGCTGCTTTTGGCAATGTTTTGATTTTTCACAAGAGTTGTTACAGTAACTCCAAATCTGAGTTTCCTAGATAAGCTCTCATCTCTTTCATATTACTTTCATCTCTTCACTAAGATATCAGATTATAAAGAAGCCAACAGTGTTAACGCATATTTACATTTTTTCAGACAAATGATGAAGGTTTATAAATATTTTCTTATAGTTAATAGAAAAGTTTTTAAAACTGTCAATTTACTATGCCTCAGTTAAAATTTTTAGCGTTTTGTTACTGGTAATTTTATATGGGTGTTTAGACAGCGTTTCAATAAAAGTGCTATCCCAAATGCCTACAAAAATACTATTCTCTGTGAAAACATTAGTCACTCAGTCATGTCCAACTCTTTGCAACCCCATATACTGTAGCCTGCCAGGCTTCTCTGTCCATGGAATTCTCTAGGCAAAAATACAGGGGTGGGTTGCCATGCCTTCCTCCAGGGGATCTTCCTGACCCAGGGATCGAACTAAAGTCTCTCCCATTGCAGGCAGATTCTTTACTGTCTGAGTCACCAGGGAAGCCTATTCCATAATTAATTAAAGCTTTTCATAGGCACAGTATTGCTTTGGGGCAAGATTAAGACATCACACACAAGTAAGCGAAAGACAAAATAACTGAAAGAAACCAGAGACCCTAATTTATGAAAAATGTGCCCAATTAATTTTTAATAAGAAAAAGAGTCAATAAAACAAATAAGCAAATGAACATCTCGATAACACATTGTTTCATATACTCTGGAAGACACTAGATATTCTCAATTTACAAGGAAAAATTCTCCTTATGGTTCCAAACTGTTCAGGCTCTTCCAATCATTGTTTTCTCCTAGGTGAGGAAGTATTGCTGCATAGCATCCTCTAAAAGGCTTTGAACTTTGTAGTCATTTGACTCGTAGGGAAAGAGGAGAAAAACAGGTAAGATTATGACTTTGGGAAAGTCTACTTCAAGTTTATGAGAGTGGACTGCCTTGGAAAGACAGATATTCTCTGGGACAGATTTGCCAACTCCTGGGGTTTAAAAATACTGCTTGGAGAAGTTGACTTCTTCTATTATATCTAATAATTCATTTAGGGAAAATGACCTTGTTATGCAACTCTGTTTGGAGCTGTTAATTAAAATTAACGAGGATCTTGCTGTTTTGCACTGGCGTGTTTCTTCGATCAAACTAGTTTAATCTGGACTGGTCTGACGTCCTGCCTGGACAGGTTTGACATTCTGCCAAGAAGCCACCAATGGGCTGAGGAAGGTTAAAACACTGAGCTGGCAAGGAGCAGCGTTTTGAAAGTTGAATTTAGGGCAAGAACAACAGGAAGGAGCCTGATGGCCAAAGGTAAAGGTAACAAAATTCTAAGTTACCAATGTGGAGGAATTCCACCCTGTGTCTGAGAGTGTTTTGCTTTGTCAATGAAAAAGTATGCATAGAAAATTCCAGCAAATAGAATTGCCACTGGAAAACAATAATACTCTAGAAATACTGAAATATTCAATGCCAGTGACCTACATGAAAGATCATTTCTATATTTGTCTATTTTGCACTTAAAAAAAAATAACTAGATTTATTTCCTAGAAGAGCACCAGTTTTTGCCTTTGTGAGTAGAGAGTATTTCACTTTAAAAAAATCTTTTAAGTAATGATTTTTTAACAATGTACTGGCTCCCCTAAATATGTATGGTATATAATTTATACTCAGGACATATGGATCTTTCAGTCCACTAGGAAGGGAATCTATAGCAAGATATCACTGTTCTCTTCTTATGAACACATAGTTCTTGATTCTCCTAGCCCACAATACAAGGTCATGTTATTTTGTTGATATATATATTATACGTAAACTTGGAAAACAGAAATGTTCACAATTTCCTAATTATTTAGCAGTCACACTTTAATAAACATATCTTCTTTCCAATATACTGCTGATGTGTAGTTTCTCTATGTGAGGACTGTTTAGTAATAAAATTAGTATCATTAAGATGTCAGTTTTCCCTCAAAATGACCTATAGATTCCAGCAAAATTGTTTTAAGGAAATAATCAAGCTTATCCTAATTTTTTGAAAACATGCAATGAAATAGCAATAAAATAGCAAAAATAAATGTTTAAAAAGAAAAGAAATAACACTAATTTATTTCCAGATTTTTTATAAAGCTACAGTAGTCAAGACAGTGTGGTATTGGAGAAACAAAGAAATGGAGATCAGTGGATCTCAAAAGAAAGTCAAAAAACAGACCCACACATATAAGGTCAGTTGATCTTTGATAAAAGTGTAAAACCTATTCAATGATGAAAGAATCATATTTTCAATAAATGGGCTGGAACAACTAGCTATCCATTTTTGAAATGTCTTCATCTATACCTATACCCTATAGAAAAATTAACTCAAAATAAGTCATGGACCTACATGAAATATATAAAATTATGAAAGTTTTAGAAGAAAATGAGAAAATCTTTGTGATCTGGGGTTACCCAAAGATTTCTTAGGTATAACAATAAAACACAAACCATAAAAGAAAAAAAGACAATTGGACTCCATAACAATTAAGAACTAGTCTTCAAAAGACATTATTAGCAGAATGAAAAGACTTAGCCATATATTAGGAGAAAATATTTTCAGGACACCCATCTGATTTTTAAAATTTGTACATACATAATATTAAAAGATCTCTTAAAATTCAATATTAAGAAAGTAAACAACCAAATAAAAGTAAATGGGCAAAAGACTGGAACAGATACTTCACCAGAGAAGATATACAGATTACAAGGAAATACATGAAAAGATGTTCAGCATCATTTGTCACCAGGGAAATGCGTTGAAGTCACAGTGATATTCAATTAAATGCCTGCCAGGATGGCTAAGGAGAAGGAAATGGCAACCCACTCCAGCATTCTTGCCTGGAGAATCCCAGGGACAGAGGAGCCTGGTGGGCTGCCATCTATGGGGTCTCACAGAGTCAGCTATGACTGAAGCGACTTAGCAGTAGCAGGAGCAGGATGGCTAAAAACATTTTGCTTTACATAATAAGTTTTGGTGAGAATATGGAGAAATTAATGTTGAGAATGAAAAACTGTAAAGTCAGTTTCTCAAACAGTTTGGCAATTTCTTTAAAAGTTGAACATGTGCTTACAATAAGAGGCAGTAGTCTGACTCCTGGGGCTTCCCTGGTGGCTCAGTGGTAGAGACTCTGCCTGCCACTGCAGAAAGCGTGGGCTCAATCCCAGTTTCAGGAAGATTCCCTGGAGAAGGAAATGGCAACCCACTCCAGTGTTCTTGCCTGGGAAATCCCTTGGACAGAGGAGCCTGGTGGGCTGCAGTCCACGGGATTGCAAAGAGTCTAACCTGACTGGGCAGCTGAGCCTGAGTACACAAATCTTCTACACCTTCTTTTACAAAATGCAGGCACATAACACCCACTTCATGTGGGGCTGTTTTGCGAAATGAGAAAATGTGTGTACTTTGTTTAAGCACGGGGTTTGACACATAGTGATAATTCGAAGAAAACAGTAGCTGTAGCCGATGCCTGTGTGCCCTGTGTCACGAGCCTAGGGTCCCCCTCTGCTCTCAACCCCAGATGGCATGTGTCTCAGACTCAAGGCACTGACAGCATCTCACCTTCAGAGTGTGCATCTGATTGCTCTGCGTTCTGTCCCAGGTCCTGGGAACACTGCTGGGCCAGCTGAAAGTGCAGCCCAGTCCAGGAAGGTCGCGGAGTTGGACCTCTGAGAGGAGGGGTGCATAGCACACAGCATCTTGTCCTCCGGAAGGAGAACTGGGGTGGTTGCAGCAGAATACAGTCCCCTTGCTCACAGCAGTGACTGTGAGCAATCAATCATATCCCCTCCTGTCATCCTCCTCTCCCCCATCTGGTGCTCCTTCCTTCCTCTTTCCAACTTCCTGGAATCACCTCATGAATGACCTGCCAGGCCCCAATGCTTCATTTCAGGCTCAGCTTTCAGGAGAGCTGTGACCAGAAGGCTACATTTTTAAACAGATGCAATGACTTAGTGAAATGTCCACACCTCATCCCCGAAACCGTATAGCCTTCTCTTCAGTAAATGCTATCTATGCTGTGATTTGTAACTCCCCAAGTGCCCGTGCCTCTGGCATCATCCCCTGCAGTCTCAGCCGCCACGGAGTGCAGAATTCACCCGTGCTCTTCATGACTTGGTGTCACAGTTCCCTTCCACTCAGGCCTCCCTGGGGCTCAGACAGTAAAGAGTCTTCCTGCAGTGCAGGAGACCCAGGTTCAGTCGCTGGGTTAGGAAGATCCCCTGGAGAAGGGAATGGCTACCCACTCCAGTCTTCTTGCCTGGTGAGTTTCATGGACAGAGGAGCCTGGTGGGCTTCAGTCCATGGGGTCGCAAAGAGTCAGACATGACGGAGTGACTAACACTCTCACTTCTCATTTTCCCCTTCCCCTGTGAGCTCCTTCACCCTTTGCTACCCAACAGAAAATGCTCTACTTCAAAATGGGTGGTAAAAATAAACAAATTACTAGATTAAATTTCATTACAATTATTTTAGTAGAAGCAGTATCAAAGTAAGATTAAAGAATAACTGAGTAAAAATTATAAAATTGTAATTCCATAATTCAAGCAAAGTTTGGTTTGTATATTAATTTCTAACTTATACACTGGCTTATTTTTCATATATATACATTTCTTTATATTTTGTTAATTTTTACTTATTATTTTAACATATTTGTTTTGTTGTTTGGTCATGGAGTTGCGTCCAAGTCTTTGCCACCCAAGGGACTGTAGCCCACCAGGCTCCTCTGTCCATGGGATTTTCCAGGCAAAATTACTGGAATGGATATAAAATATTGTAAATTAAAAAAAAAAAAACTAAAGAAAGTTTGTTCTTACATCTCGAATCCCCACTTCTTCCTGCCCTATGTGTAACTCCTCCCCCTTCCTAATTCCATTATACCGTTAAGCTATTCTGTAAAATGTGCTGGACCAAGCCCAGGGTTCCTACAGGCAGATTCAGCTGCAACCCATTTTACAGAGTATTCAGAATTGGTTGTTGTTCATTCGCTCGGTCGTGTCCAACTCTTTGGGACCCCATGAACTGCAGCATGCCAGGCTTCCCTGTTCTTCACTATCTCCTAGAGTTTGCTCAGACTCATGTCCATTGAGTCAATGATGCCATTCAACCATCTCATCTTCCGTTGCCACCTTCTCTTCCTGCCTTCAATCCTTCTCAGCATCAGGGTCTTTTCCAGGGAATCAGCTTTTCATATCAGGTGGCCAAAGTACTGGAGCTTCGGTTTCAGTATCAGTCCTTCCTATGAATATCCAGGGTTGATTTCCTTTAGAACTGACCAACTTGATCTCCTGCTATCCAAGGGACTCCCAAGAGTGTCTTAGTACTATTAGGAACTGGAAGGAACTAGGTATGGGACAGAAAGAAGTCAGATGGAGGAATAAACACAGACATGGTAACACCTGCCCTGTCACAAGAAATTCATGCTCTAAGCTTCTCCTAACATCTCTTTTTGCTGTTTCTTTTAACCCTTACTTCCATTCACAGTTATTTGGAAAACAGCTTGTAGCTATTTGCAAAAGCTACTTATACTATAGAAGAAAATTTAACCCAAGATTGTGTAGCAAATAAATCCCATTGCAACAAGATTTAATAAGCACAAACACAGTCTTAAATATTGTTGTATCCTCTAAAATGAAATATTATCTATATATGGCTCTCCACATCTGGTTATGATACCAGGCTAGCTTTAGATGGTTTTGTATCTTATACCACTCTTATCTAACAGAACTTACTGTGGTGATAGGAATGTTCTTTCTCTGCACTGTCCACTAAAAGCTTAGAATTTGTCTAGTATGACTGAGGAACTGAACTTGTAAGTGCTTGAATATAAATCAAATTACTGAATTTAAAAGTAAATACAAGATATAGGATGCTTGGGGCTGGTGCACGGGGATGATCCAGAGAGATGATATGGGGTGGGAGGTGGGAGGGGGATTCAGGATTGGGAGCTCATATACACACATGGTGGATTCATGTCAATATATGGCAAAACCAATACAGTATTGTAAAGTAAAATAAAGTAAAAATAAAATTTTTTAAAAAAAACCTTAAAAAATAAAAAATAAAAAGTAAATAACCACATTCGGCTACTCTCTAATGCCACAGAGAATTTTTTCAGTCACTAAGTCATGTCTGACTCTGCGACCCTATGGACTGTAGCCCTCTAGGCTCCTCTGGAGTGGGTTGCCATTTCCTTCTCCAAGAGATCTTCCTGACCCTTCCCGTGGGTTTAAACCCATGACTCCTGCATTAGCAGGCAGATTCTTTAATGCTGAGCCAGGGAGTACTGTATTAGACAGGACTGTAAGTCCATCACCAATATCACAGAAATGAAACCTCTATCTCCTAAGAGCACTCTTTTTTTTCCCCTGGGCAATGCTGGTACTTTTAATTTTAATCAAAATTTAATTTAATTAATTTTAATCCCTTTGAATGTAATTATTAGTGTATATAAAAAAAACCTTTGTGCTTTTAAATTTGTTAACATCCAAGAGTCATAAACAAGCCATATTTCCTATTAAGAGTTTCAAGAACATAAACAAACAAAAACTAAAAGCCTCTGGAACTGGAAGGCTTTCCTCAAAAGCTGAATACATGGTTTGACACCAGCCTCCATACACTCTCTGGCTCCCTTAGGTAGCAGATTATTAAATAACCTCGACCTCTCACAGCATTTTGTTTCTCTAATTTGATAATATAAAGAACCCCCAAGAGTGCCCTGTCCTGCTCCTTCATCTTCTGCTTTTATCACTGTTGATGGCCTGAAGGCATATATCTTTTTTTCCAGGTCCCTAGCCTACTTAGAGGGCTTTCCTGGTGGCTCAGTGGTAAAGATTCCACCTTCCAATGCAGGAGACATGAGTTTGATCCCTTGGTCAGGAAGATCCCCTGGAGGAGAGCATTGGCAACCCACTCCAGCATTCTTGTCTGGAGAGTCCCATGGACAGAGGAGCCTGGCGGGCTCCATAGGGTCGCAAAGGGTCAGACACAGCTGAAGGAACAGTTAGTCAACCATGCTCCAATATAAAATAAAAATTTTAAAATATATACACAGACATAGATGTTCTAAAATAAGGTCTTAATCTCCCAGTTTGGTAAAGCTATATTCTCAGATGTCAAAATGACTTTGTTATTACAGTTCTCTCATCTTTACTCAGCCCCTTTTCTCTGTGCATTTGAAGCAACATCAGGTATGATTGAATATGCCCTCCTCTCCTCCCTGCCTTCCCTTAGCTTGTCTGCTGTTTTTGTTTCAGCCCTGACTCTGTGACCTTTCCTCATCCCATTCTCTAGTTTTGCTTCTGCCTCCACCATTGGTCAGGTTTTCTCCTTAGCCTTCTGTACTTTTCACTCTCTCTTTCTTGAGAACAGGATTTGTCCATCTCTCCCATGCAGCTCTCAGCCCTAGGCTGATGATCCTTCAAACAAAACTTCTCCCATAAATTTCTCATCGTGTTCTATAATGCTCTGTTCATAGACATCTCACGGCTGCCTCCATCTAACATCTCTGCAGCCTGAGTCATCACCTGCCTCTGTAACCAGGTCTTCTTTTTGACCAACATCTAGACCACAAAGATCAGAGCCATCATTCACTCCTCTTTCCTTGCCTCTGATAGCAAATGAAATTCTTCTCCTGTCATTACTGCTTTATGTCTATTCCTAAACAACACTGTCTCATTAGTTTCGCCTGAAAACCTTTTGAAATTATTCCTTTCAAATCACCCCCCACCCTTAACCAAAAACCTTAATGGATCCCCATGACTTACCTAGTATCAAATCTGAGCCCCTCAGGTTCACACTCATGACATTAACCCCACCTTCTCTATCACTAATTACTTCCTTCCTGACGCAAATTCTGTTCCTGTATCCAGACTGCAGTTTTCTACTTCTGAGTTTTCACTCACAGAGCTCCTCCCCAGCCCCTTGCCCCCAGAAGCCTTTTCTTCCCCATGCTGTCTCCTCAACTCCAACTCATTTCAGGTCCAAGCTCAGCCTCCCCTTCATCATATGACTCTTTTGGGGTTACTCTGGAGGCAGTCTACAGTGCATAGGGGTCACAAAGAGTCTGACACAACTAAACACGCTTGTTCTGTACAAACAATTACCCACATCACTCAGTCATCATTAATTTTTACTTGCTGGGTGGTGTGTGTATCTCTATGTTTCTGTGTATATCACTGTGTTTGCCGGTGTGTCTGTATGTGAAAGTCAGAATATATGAAAAGCTCTTACAAAGCTTCCTGGCACATAAGCCCTCAACAACCATGAGCATTATCAATATGATTATTTTTAGTATTACTACTACTAATATTATTATTATCACGGAAATGTTCTACCAAGAGCCCGGTGCAGTGTCTTGAAATTAGTATGTGCTTAACAAACACAAATTCTATAAAGTAATTTTCATGCATGGATGCTTTGCAAAGCGATTCATAGAAGCAAAGAAAGAAGCAAGTGATGGAGGGGGCTTAGCTAATTATTTTGAGTGTGGAAAGTAGATTTCGCCTAGAAAATTCTTTTCTGAAAAGCTCTATCCAGTTTGTGTATACATCCAAATTATAATATATTTAGTTTCTTCTCAGGGATAACAGCCCTCCTCCTACCCATCTGTCATGTCAGGTTGCGCTGAGCAAATGCTAATTTACCTTTTTGATATACCATTTGACAATTTCTGGTTTCAGATATCACACGCAAGGTTGCACATCAGTGAATCAAATTTGAATCCATATTGTCAAGTTCATATTTAGAATAAAATTATGTTGCATCTTTCATATAAACTTAAAAGTAAAGTTGTATATCAAACGAGGGTGTGCATGTAAGTTGAATGCAAAAGATAAAAGCGAGGCAAAGGAAGACATTATTACCTTATTGGATATGAGATTACTGAACCAACTCAGTTGATTTATGGAAGAAGATTTAAGCAGCTTCAGCTGAACTTTTTCAGTACAACTTCTGGATGCCTGTTCCATTAATTCATTAGATAAAAGAGCATTCTTTTCATTTTAATTATTTCAGCTACACATGTTAAATACACAAAAAGCTAAACACAAGTGATAATATTCCTGTAATTTTTTTTCATCTGCCAACTCCTCAGAAATAATTAACCTATATTGAGAGAAGTAATTCTTCACTCAAAATGATCTTTCCCTATGCAAAGGAAGCAGCATGCAATAAAAATTCATATAACCCAGTCATTCGGGACAGAAATGGAACTGAAAAAGCATTAACAGCAATTTAGTTCAATACAAAGGAGAAGACTGGCTGTGTTTACTTTAATTTCATAGGATAAATGTATATTTCAGATTTTCTGTATTATGAAGGTGTTTTTTTTAACTTTAGGCATGAATTTTATCGTAAGCAGTATTTGGAGATACTTTGATTTTTTTAATAAAAAAAATCCAGTTCAAATACATTAGAATACAAAATGTTGACCTGATTTCTAACCTTCAAATTCAACAATAGAGGCAGAGTCACAGACATTAGGAATAGATTCAAGCAGTAAAATACCCAAATGGAAGTTTTCTAGGATGCAGTGAGAGGAGGGGGATTCAGTTTTCCAGGTACTGAGCGGAAAACATTCCAAGAA
This sequence comes from Ovis aries, assembly GCF_016772045.2. Classification (NCBI taxonomy): domain Eukaryota; kingdom Metazoa; phylum Chordata; class Mammalia; order Artiodactyla; family Bovidae; genus Ovis; species Ovis aries. The sequence continues at coordinate 9,611,950 of NC_056070.1, forward strand.
CATCCTCAATCCCTCATCCTTCCTAGATAAGCAGATAGGGAGGTAGATAGACAGATGGCTGGGTGAAGAGCTGGATAGTTGGCTGTGTGGATTGGTGTGTGGGTAGGTAGATGGATGGATGGATGGATGGATGATTGATAGATGATAGAAATGAAGTTACAATTAATTGATTCTCTACAATGTTGCAGCTTCTACACAGAGGTCGCCTTGGCTTATACATGAATTTCCCCAGCCCGTTAACATTTTGTGTCATCAAGTAAAAGCATCCGAATACAATACAATAAGACAGCTCACTGCAGCAGGGTGCACAGACCCAGTACTATGCCCAGTGAAACAAGCACTATCTTGAAGTCCTTGGTGGGAGATATTCCTCCTTTCACGCGTTTTGTACCAAGTCTTACATTATTCCTCAACCTGCAACATATCTCTCTTCCCTTATTTCCATAATTCAGATGCTTTAACCCTCTCTTACATTCACTTCTATCCAGCTACCTTTACCTGTTCCCTCCAAGAGGTGAAATTTAAAATTTAATATAGTATTATTTTTAAAGAGTATTGAATTGTCCTTTTAACTGAATTATTGTTAGTAATTAGGACTGTTATTTTTCATATCATACTAGTTATAAACATGTACAGGTTTGGAATGACCTCCTCCAATTCTATCTTTCCGTTAACCTTTGCTATGTTTTAGAGGTGGTTTTGCCAAACATGAAGTTTTTTAGAAAAGCATACATCATACTTCGGCAGAAGAAATGTTTGTTCTAGAACTTCTCAGTAACAGATTTCATCCTTACATTAAAAACCATATTGCCTATGTCGGGTTTTCATTCATCATGCGTAGTTGTTTCTAAGGTCCTCCAGAGGCATTTACAAATGTCCCTTCATTTTTCCCACTAGCTGATCTAGCCCTGGAATATAGAAAAAAAAAAAAAAAACTTCAACATATACAAGTTATTTATAAATCAACTTTGATGCTATAGAGTGTTCATCAAATGGCTGGTCATCAATAAAAATTATTGTTCTCAAGAATACTATTGGATATTAATTGGTTAAGTCACTTAAATGTTTTACTCTACCAATAGTCTGTGATTTACAACCTGCTACCTATCTAATTACAGCACTGTGAGTCATCGCTTCTATTTCATTGCACAAGACATCTTTTAAAAGATAAAAGGTTTTTGTTCACCTGTCATCTCCCTGTTCATTGCCTTCTCTTTATTCCCCATCTTGGCCCCCATCATGTGGACTTTGGGATGCTAGTCACCTGCCTACTATCTTTCTGACATATTTTTGCAAGTATTTTTGGCGTATCACCGTGTGCCAAGCTTGCCCTTTCTCTCACACAGGCTACAAACTTTAGCGCTTTCCCCCTCAGCTGAACTCTTCCATCTGTCTAATAAGCAATTAATTCCCTTGACAAAAAAAAAGAAAAAGATGTCGGTGGTAGTTTTTAATATATCAAATTTTAACACATCAAAAGAATTGCTTGGTCCAATTCAAGTAGTACTCCTGTAGCTTTAGTTTCATTCTTTTATTATGTTCTGTTTGGGTTTTTTTATCAGATCAATAGATTTTTATTTTCAAATTGAAGGAGTCCAGCCTACAGTGTGAACTCTAGAGCCAGACTTAGGAGTTTACCTCCTCGTCGACTATTCACTCACTAAGTAGTCAAGTTATGTAACCTCCCTGGACTCAGTTTATTCACAGGGATGTGGATATGTAAATCAAGTATGTGATGGATAAGTCAGTAAAGAATCTGCCTGAAATGTGGGAGACCTGGGTTCGATCCCTGGGTTGGGAAGATCCCCTGAAGAAGGGAATGGCTACCCACTCCATTGTCTGGGAAATCCCATGGACACAGGCTACAGTCCATGGGATTGCAAAGAGTTGGACATGACTGAGCAACTAACGCTTCAAAGTGCTTATAACATTGCCTGGCATATAATAAGTGTATGTTGCTATGATACATACAGCAGAGCTGGGTATGGCATAAGCCATCTTGGAGGAGGTCACCATTAACCCCACCATACAGCTGCTAGAACTTACAGAGGACTGGAGAAACAGACTCTTGGAGGGCACAAACAAAACCTTGTGTACACCAGGACTCAGGAGAAAGGAGCAGTGACGCCAAAAGTAACTGACCCAGACTTGCCAAAGGTGACCAGGAGTCTCCACCAGAGGCATGGGTCAGTGGGGGCCTGCTTCAGGGTTGGGCACTCAGTGCAGCAGTGCATGCGTGGGGCATTTTGAAGAACCTTATCTTCATTACCTCCACCATAGTTTGGCCTCAGATCAAACAACAGGGAGGGAATACAGCCCTGCCCATCAACAGAAAATTAGATCAAAGACTTACTGAGCATGAAATTAAAATACACTTGCTCCTTGGGAGAAAAGTTATGACCAACCTAGACAGCATATTAAAAAGCAGAGACATTACTTTGCCAACAAAGGTCCATCTAGTCAAAGCTATGGTTTTTCCAGTAGCCATGTATGGATGTGAGAGCTGGACTATAAAGAAAGCTGAGCACCAAAGAATTGATGCTTTTGAACTGTGGTGTTGGAGAAGACTTTTGAGAGTCCCTTGGACTGCAAGGAGATCCAACCAGTCCATCCTAAAGGAAATCAATCCTGAGTGTTAATTAGAAGGACTGATGCTAAAGCTGAAACTTCAATACTTTGGCCACCTGATGTGAAGAACTGACTCATTTGAAAAGACCCTGATGCTGGTAAAGATTTAAGGTGAGAGGAGAAGGAGATGACAGAGGATGAAATGGTTGGATGGCATCACCGACCCAATGAACATGAGTTTGAGTAAACTCCAGGAGTTGGTGATGGACAGGGAGGCCTAGCCTGCTGCAGCCATGGGGTCACAAAGAATCAGACAGGAGTGAGCTACTGAACTAAACTGCTTCAGGGTTGGGCAATTCTGATGGTCGGGCAGTTCTGGCCCCACCCATCAGAACAAGACCCAGTTTCCCCCTCAGTCAGTCTCTCCCATCAGGAAGCTTCCATAAGCTTCTTATCATTATCCATCAGAGGGCCAACAGAATGAAAACCACAATCATAGAAAACTAACCAAACTGATCACACGGACCACAGACTTGTCTAACTCAATGAAAATATGAGCCATGCCACGTAGGATCACCCAAGATAAATGGGTCATGGTAGAGAGTTCTGACAAAATGTGGTCCACTGAAGAAGGGAATGGCAAACCACTTCAGTATTCTTGCCTTGAGAACCCTATGAACAGTATGAAAAAGCAAAAAGACAGCACACTGAGAGATGAACTCCCCAGGTTGGTAGGTGCCCAATATGCTACTGGAGATCAGGGGAGAAATAACTCCAGAAAGAATGAAGAGACAGAGCCAAAGCAAAAACAACACCCAGTTGTAGATGTGACTGGTGATGGAAGTGAAGTCTGATACTGTAAAGAGCAATATTGCATAGGAACCTGGAATGTTAGGTCCATGAATCAAGGCAAATTGGAAGTGGTGAAACAGGAGATGGCAAGAGAGAACATCAGTATTTTGGGAATCAGTGAACTAAGATGGACTGGAATGGGTGAATTTAACTCAGATGACCATTATATCTACTACTGTGGGCAAGAATCCCTTAGAAGAAATGGAGTAGCCACCATGGTCAACAAAAGAGTCTGAAATGCAGTACTTGGATGCAATCTCAAAAAAGACAGAATGATCTCTGTTTGTTTCCAAGGCAAACCATTCAATATCAGAGTAATCCAAGTCTCCGCCCCAAACACTAATGCCAAAGAAGCTGAAGTTGAATGATTTTTTGAAGACCTACAAGGCCTTCTAGAACTAACACCCCCCAAAAATATATCCTTTTCATTATAGGGGAGTCGAATGCAAAAGTAAGAAGTTAAGAGATACCTGGAGTAACAGGCAAATTTGACCTTGGAGTAAAAAGTGAAAGGCTAACAAAGTTTTGCCAAGAGAAGGCACTAGTCATAGCAAACACCCTCTTCCAACAATGCAAGAGAAGACATCTACACTTGGACATCACCAGATGGTCAATACCAAAATCAGGTTGATTATATTCTTTGCAGCCCAAAATGGAGAAGCTATATACAGTCAGCAAAAATAAGACTGGGAGCTGACTGTGGCTCAGATCATGAAATCCTTATTGCAAAATTCGGATTTAAATTGAAGAAAGTAGGGAAAATGACTAGACCATTCAGGTATGACCTACATCAAACCCCTTACACTTATACAGTGGAAATGACAAATAGATTCAAGGGATTAGATCTGATAGAGCAGCTGAAGAACTATGGATGGAAGTTCATGGCATTGTACAAGAGGCACTGATCAAGAGAAGAAAAAGAAATGCAAAAAGGCAAAATGGTTGTCTGAGGAGCTGAGAAAAGAAGAGAAGCAAAAGGCAAAGGAGGAAAGAGAAGCAAAAGGCAAAGGAGAAAGGAAAGTTATACCCATTTGAATGCAGAGTTTCAAAGAATAGCAAGGAGAGATAAGAAAGCCTTCCTCAGTGATCAATTCAAAGAAATAGAGGGAAAAAATAGAATGGGAAAGACTAGAGATCTCTTCAAAAAAAATTAGAGATACCAAGGGAACGTTCCATGCAAAGATGGGCACAATAAAGGGCAGAAATGGTATGGATCTAACAGAAGCAAAAGATATTAAGAAGAGGTGGCAAGAATACACAGAAGAACTGTACAAAAAAGAGCTTCATGACCCAGATAATCACGATGGTGTGATCATCCACCTAGAGCCAGACATCCTGGAATGTAAAGTCAAATGGGCCATCACTACGAACAAAGCTAGTGGAGGTGATGGAATTCCAGTTGAGCTATTTCAGATCCTACAAGTTGATGCTGTGAAAGTGCTGCATTCTAAATGTCAGCAAATTTGGAAAACTCAGCGGTGGCCACAGGACTGGAAAAGGTCAGTATTCATTTCAATCCCAAAGAATGGCAAAGCCAAAGAATGCTCAAACTGCACAATTGCACTCATCTCACACACTAGAAATGTAATGGTCAAAATTCTCCCAGCCAAGCTTCAAAATACCTGAACCCTGAACTTCCAGATATTCAAGCTGGATTAGAAAAGGCAGAGTAACCAGAGATCAAATTGCCAACACCTGTTGGATCATTGAGAAAGGAATAGCATTCCAGAAAAACGTCTTCTTCTGCTTTACTGGCTATGCCAAAGCCTTTAACTGTGTGGATCACAACAAAATATGGAAAATTCTGAAAGAGATGGGAATATCAGACCACCTTACCTGCTTCCTGAGAAATCTGTATGCAGGTCAAGAACCAACAGTTAGAACTGGGCATGGAACAACAGACTGGTTCCAAACTGGGAATGGAGTACATCAAGGCTGTATACTGTCACCCCACTTATTTAACTTATATGCAGAGTACATCATGTGAAATGCCAGGCTAGATGAAGCCCAAGGTGGAACCAAAGTTCCTGGAAGAAATATCAATAACCTCAGATAGACAGATGACACCACCCTTATGGCAGAAAGTGAAGAAGAACTAAAGAGTCTCTTGATGAAAGTGAAAGACGAGAGTGAAAAAGTTGGCTGAAAGCTCAACATTCAGAAAATTAAGATCATAGCATCCGGTCCCATCACTTCATGGCAAATAGATGGAGAAATAATGGGAACAGTGACAGATTTTGTTTTGGGGGGGTTTCAAAATCACTGCAGATGGTGACTGCAGTCATGAAATTAAAAGATGTTTTCTCCTTGCAAGAAAAGCTATGACCAACCTAAACAACATATTAAAAAACAGAGACATTACTTTGCCGACACAGGTCTGTCTAGTCAAAGCTATGGCTTTTCTAGTATCCATGTATGGATGTGAGAGTTGGACTATAAAGAAAGCGGAGTGCCGAAGAACTGATGCTTTTGAACGGCGGTGTTGGAGAAGACTCTTGAGAATCTCTTGGACTGCAAGGAGATCAAACCAATCAACCCTAAAGAAAATGAGTCCTGAATATTCATTGGAAGGACTGATGCTGAAACTGAAATTCCCTTAGTTTGGCCACCTGACGGAAAGAACTGACTCATTGGAAAAGACCCTGATGCTGGGAAAGATTGAACACAAGAGGAAAAGGGAATGACAGAGGATGATATGGTTGGATGCCATCACCAACAGATGGACAGTGAGTTTCAGTAAGCTCCAGGGCTTGGTGATGGACAGGGAAGCCTGACATGCTGCCATCCATGGGGTTGCAAAGAGTTGGACACTACTGAGCAACTGAACTAAAATGATGTTGCTATCACTGTTATTATTAACTAACTTTATGCCGTACTATTCCTTGAAGCTCTTATATATTTTCAGTATTGAGATATGAAATATACTTTGGAGTTTCACGTAGAAAGATGTGACAATTCAGAGTTAACATCAACACATACACAAACACATGCACACACACACACTCAGACTGCAAGGACCTTTTAAAATCTTATCAACAATCTTACTGCATAGAAACACTGACTAGGAACTCAAAGCATTCAGCTCTTGGTAAACAGATTTCACATCCTTTGTGGATTCTTCCAAAATAATCATCTCATAATCTAAGGAAAGATGATTTTGAATTCTACTCTATACGTGACTGATGTGCTAGAGTGAGACATTTCGCTAAATTGATTATTCACTGAGAAAATCTGTGTTCCCATCTTGCGCCAAACACCGTGCAAGTTTCTGGGGTTATAACGATGAACAAAAAATTCCTAGTTCTTAATAGAATCCAAGTTTATCATCTGGGGGAGAATACATACAAATGAAATAGTGTAACTTAAGAGCTAAAAATAATGCAAGGTTTCATGAGAGTACATGAGAAGGGCAGATATGTTGAACTTGAGGGCTCAGAGGAAGCTTCTAGAGGAAGGGCTATTTAAATGGAGTCATAAAGGGTAAGTAGGAGTTAGTGAAACTCTACGTGAGAAGTTTTCATAGCAAAGGGAAAAGCATATATAAAGACTACTGTATCTGCAATAAACCACAAGGACTTAACTGTTCTTACCCCACTAGACTATTCTTCTCCTAGAATAAAGACAGAAGATTTATCTGGTTAGTGCACTGTTATATATCCATATCCTTAAAAAGTATATATACAGTGACATGGTAGGAGCTCTGTAAATGTTTGTGAAATGAATGAATACATTTCAACATAGCTCTTTTATTTCCCACTTATATCTTCCAACCAGGAACTCTGGTTAATTTAATCTGAAGATTAAGCCTGAGTGTTTGCAATAGTATCATTTATGCATATCAAGAATCTACTGCAAAATGAAGTATGTCGTCCTGTGTTCCTATAAAAAGCGAAAGCTTACTCTTCAATGTTATTGAGGGACAAAGAGACAACAAATATTATCTATGATATCCAGAAAAAATAATATTAGTATTTCTTATCTCTCCATGAGCTTTATGACCACTGTTAAGATTCAGCAGTGCAGATATGGGTGTGTTCAAATGCTTGCAAACTAGAATTTCCCAGTTGTTTTCCCATCCTAACCATAAAAAGTGAATAAAAGGAAGCTCCAAAGTCAAATACTGGTCAGAAAAAAAATTGCATTCATTACTGGATTAAAATGCAGTAATTTCAGCTCTAGGTTCAAGACAGAAAAAAAAAAAAAAAGGCCAGGGTTCCTAAGTGAGTCCTAAAGTCTTCTGAGGAATCTCAGTAAAATATTGATTTGAAGTAAATCTAACAAATACATGAGGTCAACAAGCTCAGTTCTAGGAATCAGTAATTTCTGGTAAAAGCACAGGGCAAGAGTTGTGAACTGACAGGTTTATTTCTGGCATCTTTCTACTTTCCCTTTCAGAAAACTTTGTCTTCTCATTGCCCAAACAACACCCCCCCCCCCACTCCATCCACACTCCAGACTGATCTTCTCAGGCACTACCTCACCTCTCCGTTATCTCTTTATCCTCTTACTTTTCAAAATCTCAGCTGGATTGGAGACTTAATTTGTGTATATTTGAGGTGTACTTGAAAGGCAGTCAGACTCAATAAATAGCACAGAGATGAAAACCCAGTTAAACCAGCTCTGTGTTGTGCAGTCCTGGCAAGTTACATGAACTCTCTGAAGCTTGGATTCCTCATAAGTTATGATAGTGTGCCATTCCATTGGGAAAATGTAATCAATGATCAAATGATTCCATACTGGAGAGTTAATGATTAAAATAGTCAATGCATCCTTCCAGAAATAGCCACATGTTGAAAGGACACAAGGCCAGTGGAAGAAAATGCTTACAGGAGGTTTCCTGGCAGCAGGAAGAAAATGAGGATAAGTAAGGATAAAGACTTTTCCAGGAAAATTTAACCCACACTTCCTGGGCAGCTACCTACTCCACCTATTTCAGCTGGTATAATGTGGTACATCTAGAAGATAGTTACCAAACAGAAACTCTAGACAGTAAATTGTCCAGCCCAGTTACTGAGCCCAGAACTAAACATATATTAGTGATCAATTATTTTCCAACTAAATGAAATTGACCACTACCTGTTATATTTTAGTTTGTCTTCTGAGTGTATTTGTATGCTTCCAATAGTGCTACTGTGTGAGCTCAGTCACGTCCAAATCTTTGCGACCCCATGAACTAGTCCACCAGGCTCCTCTGTCCATGGGATTTCTCAGACAGGAGTACTGGATTGGGTTGCCATTTCTTTCTCCAGGGGATCTTCCTGACCCAGGTATCAAACCCACATCCCTTGCGTCTTCTGCATTGACAGGTAGATTCTCTACCACTGAGCCACCTGGGAAGCCCAGTAGAGCTACTACTTGTCTTTAATTCTAGAATGAATATTTCCCCTCATTGTTATATCTCTGAAATCAGGATATACCTTACAATTTATTTCACTTAATTAACCTTTTTCTTCTTTCTTAGTGGTACATGAAAGATGGAATCTTCAATTCATTAAAATGTTAGCATATAGAATTCCAGATGATGACTGTAGTGACTCCTAATTAAAAGTCAAAGAGCAAATGCTCAGTTTAGTGGACCATAGTGATCTATCATGCTCTTTGGATGTTTAGTCTCTGAGCACCAACTTTAAGAAATTTGAAAAGACAAGTATGAACAAGGTATATGTATAAAAAGAAGTGTTTTGTGATGATCTAAGAAATACGTATAATTATTTCAAGGGAGGTGAGCAAATCTCAAAATATGATAAATATATTTTCACTTTAATTTTTAGATTTTTAGACCTTGATCATTGTCTCAAAATGATGAAATGTGGGGAAAAAAAGACTGCTAGAGTGTCAACTCTTTATAAAGCTTGAACGATGCCTTAATCTATTGGAAGCTGTGTATTAAGTAGTTTGAAAATCACTACTTTGTATTCATCAATATTTACGTAAAAACATGCAAAGTATTATGGTTCCTTTAGCAATTTCCAAATATTCATTCCACCCAACTGATTTTGGGGAAATCATTAAGAAAGAGGAAAGAAAAGGAAAGAAAGGAAGGGAGGGAGGGAAAGAGGAAGTGAAAAAGAAAGGAAGCTATGCGCTGATGCCATGAGCACAGGAGGCTTGTATTTAACTTTACAAACCTCTGTGACTTGCCCAATGGTCCAGCTGTTACGACTCTGCTTCCACTCCAGGGGACGCAGGTTCAATCCCTGATTGGAGAGCTAGTATCCTGCATGCCACATGGCATGGCCTAGAAAAAAATAACAATTTTCTTAGTCTTCCATCATTTTGAGCTAACATAAGCAAAGCCATAAGACTCCCCATGGCAGAATTAATATTCTTGTAGAGCACAATGATCCGCAATGACTCTTATGTACTCACCTTCACCAAGAAATTATTTGTCTTTAATGTTTTTATGTCTGTGAAGACTCAAGCATTCTTATTGTCTCAATATGTTTTGGTTTTATATTTTGATTTACCATCCTGGGTATAGCCATCCACAGGTCACATGAGAAAATATATTTCATAAAAGCAATACATAACATAAAAATTCCAGCCTCACACCACAGTTTCACACATCTGTGCCTGTCAAAGCCCATGATCAATTCCAGATTCCATAGTCTATAATATTCTCTGTAGTCATGGAAAATATCACACTGGACAGACCTGTTGCACAACAAATTCTCAAGTTTAATTGCTGCAACATCTCAGAACAGCATGACAGAACTAGCAGTTGCTTATCACAAGATCTAGTATACCTCTTAAATTAACTTAACCAATTCCCATGTAAAAGAAAAGAGTCAATGAAAAACAAAATAGACCAAGAAATCCACTGAAATTTCAAAAGCAGAGTAAAATACTATAACTGTGAAGACGAGCAAAATACTTCCTATGCTTTTTCCCTAAAACTTGACTATAGACAATAAACAAAAAATTGACAGACGTCAATTTTAGAATGTTATTCTTACAAAAGACAGTAAAAATAACCCAACTGCCCATCAACTGATCGGAGGATAAATAAATTGTGATATACCCACACAATGGAACAATATTTGGTGGTACAAAGGAGTGAAATATGACACATGCTATAACATGGATGAAACTTGAATGCATTTTACTAAGGGAAAGAAGTCAGTCACAAAAGGCCATGTATGGCATGATCCCATTTAAATAAAATTTCCAAATCTGAAAGGAGAGAAAGCATAGTAGTTATTGCCTAAGCCTGGGAATAGGTGACCAAAAGGGAATGATTGCTATTAGGTACAAGGTTTCTTTTGGGAAGTGATGAAAATATTCTAAGATTAGATTATGGCAGGGATTTCCCTGGTGGTTCAGACTCCATGTTCCTAATACAGGGGTTATGGGTTCTATCCATGGTCAGGGAACTAAGATCCTGCATGCAGTAGGACTTAGCCAAAGATAAGAAGCACTCTTTAAAATTATATTATGGAGACAGTTGCGCAGCTCTATGAATATACTAAATGGTATTCTTTAAATGAGTGAATTATGGTATGTGAATTATGAACAGCATATTAAAAACCAGAGACATTAATTTGCCAACAAAGGTCCATCCACTCATGTAGTCATGTGTGGATGTGAGAGTTGGACTATAAAGAAAGCTGAGTGCCAAAGAATTGATGCTTTTGAGCTGTGGTGTTGGAAAAAACTCTTGAAAGTCCCTTGGACTGCAAAGAGATCAAACCAGTCTATCCTAAAGGAAATCAGTCCTGAATATTCATTGGAAGGATTGATGCTGAAGCTGAAGCTCCAAAACTCTGGGCACCTGGTGTGAAGAACTGACTCTTTGGAAAAGTCCCTGATGCTGGGAAAGATTGAAGGCAGGAAGAGAAGGGGACAATAGAGGATGAGATGGTTGGACGGCATCACTGACTCCATGGACATGAGTTTGAGCAAGCTCTGGGAGTTGGTGATGGACAGAGAAGCCTGGCATGCTGCAGTCATGGGATCGCAAAGAGTTGAACATGACTGAGCAATTGAACTGAGCTGATGATACGTGAATAACATGTATAGTAATACCATTTCAAAATACAAGGCCACAGCTTAAAAGCAAAACTCTTTCCTGCTAGTAAATGGCAAAATCTTTCTCTATGAGAGATAGAAATGTTCTGCTGTAAGCACTGAAAGATGAAAAGAGAAAAGGGGAATTCTTTGCAGAAATTTACTGAAGAGAACTCAACATGGAGGCAGTAATCCAAAGCTATTATCTGCATTTAAACGAATGTTTCCAGTTACCAGGAAACAGTTCTTGGGACCTGAGTAGAATTTTCAGATAAAATACAGGAAGCTCAGTTAAATTTGAATTCCAGACAACAAATAGACTTTTAATACAAATGTCCCCAAATGTTATATAAATATTAAATTAAATATTATAAAAATATTACATATCAGGGGACATAATTATGTTAAAACACTATCCATTATTTGCCTGAAATTCAAATTTATCTGACTGCCTTGTACCTTTCATTGTCCCTATTAAATCTGGCAATCTAGGTCTGTGATTATTATTTTTTAGAGTGTGTTCTTACAAAGAGCTAAGTACAGTTGAAAGCAAAACCAGGGTAGGTCTGGGTAAGAATGGGATAGAATTGTTCCAGCCATATATTCCCCATTCATTTAGTGTTTTATATGCCCAACACCGGAGACACTGCAGTGAATAAAATGGGCTCAGAACTTGGAGTCTGGCAAAGAAAACAGACAAGTGAAAATGCAAGAACAATAAAGTTTGATAAATGATGGAGAATGACAAGAAGACCTCAAGAAAAGAAGGAAAGTTAGAAGAGATCTGCTGACTCAGAGACGAACAAGAACATGGCTAGTTCAAAGAAACAAAGTTCCGTATTAAAAAGAAAAGGCTCCAAGGGCAGAATGAAGAAGAGATTATTTTGAAAATGTATAAAAAAGTCATGCCATGGAGGGTTGTGGTTTTTTAAAGCAGTTTAAGTTCACAACAAAATTAAGCAGCAAACAGAGTTCCTGTATACCCCTTTCCTCATATGTGCAAGGCCTCCCCCTCTGTCAACATCCTGCACCAAAGAGGGAGATTTGTTACAATCTGTGAACCTACATTAGCACCCATAGTCCACAGTTTGCATTCAGGTTCACTTTGGGTATTATACTTCCATGGATTTTAACAAGTGTAAAAAGACATGTATCCACCATTATAGTTTCGTTGCCCTAAAAGTCCTCTGTGTTCTGCCTGTTCAGTCCTAACCCTTGGCCAACACTGATCTTTTTACTGTCTCCATAGCTTCACCATTTCTATAATGTCATGTGTTTAGAAACATCCAGTATGCAGCATTCTCATATTGACTTCACTTGTGTGCTAAGTCACTTCAGTCACTTACTGAAAGTGAAATTGAAGTCGCTCAGTCGTGTCCGACTCTGTGACCCCGTGGACTGTAGTCCTACCAGGCTCCTCCGTCCATGGGATTCTCCAGGCAAGAGTACTGGAGTGGGTTGCCATTTCCTTCTCCAGGGGATCTTCCCAACCCAGGGATCTAACCCAGGTCTCCTGCATTGGAGGCAGATGCTTTAACCTCTGAGTCACTTACTAATGTCCTAAAAAAATAAGGTGGTTTTTCCATGTCTTTTCACGGCTTGATACATCATTTCTTTTAAGAGCTGAATAATGTTGAATTGTCTGGAGATACCCATGGGAGGGTTTCTAAGTCACCTTAAATGTAGTGATTTTAAACAGAGAGAAACAGGGTCACGTTGCTTAAAAAAACCATCCTGATTCTAAATTTGAAAAAAAATAGACTGGAGGAAAACCAAGAAGATGATTATTGTGGTAATTTGGAAGAGAAAAGATGGTGGCCTAGAACACTCTGTTAGTGGCTAGGGAGAGATATGGGCATAATCAAGGAGTAAACGGAAGCAGAGTCCTCGGACTTGATGGCTGATTGGTTGTGACAATGAAGGAGGAGGAGGAGTTAGGTCAGAATCCTGAGTTTCCAGTCTGGACTATAGCATCATTCACCCAAACAATGAGCACTGAGAGAGGAGAAAGTTGTAGAGAGATGAGTTGAGATCATTTGAGGGCTCACTGAACTCAAATCATCTCCAAAATATCTATCTGAGCAGTGGCTTCCACTGGGTGGTTGAGTTTATAATTATTTTATATATATATATATATATATATATATATATATATATACACACACACACATAATATTGTGATAAAGAATTTAGGAAAGAGGTCTAACTCCCAGATGTAGATATAGGAGACATCACAAACAAAACCTGGAGCTTAGATATGGATGCTCATCCAGAGAATGTGGGCAGAGTAAGAGAAGGGGGATTAGGATAGAACCTCAGAGAACACCAGCATTTCAAGTCCCTGCAGAGGAAGAGACTGCAATCAGAGATGTGCATGAGAAGCTGGGAGTTGGTGGTGTCCCAAAAGTAACTGAGAGTTCCAACACATGGGAGCTGGATCAGGGCTTTTAGAGATACTCAAAGATTATGGTATTTTCTCTCCAATAGGAAATTAAAAATATGTGTTTATATATACATATTAAAATTAAATCATTATATGCAATATATTTATCCACTCATAAAGCATGATTCAACACATATATCAAAATTAAAATGGTTTCTAAATTTCTCTGATGAAGGAATTTAGGTAAGTTCATTGAGGCTAAATTTCTTCAGTATTTCCTTGATTTGGGAAGAACTTCAAGCATGTGCTTAGTCTAGTTGTTCTGCTGACCAGGAATGGTTAGCAGTGTTGAGTGTTCAAGACAATAAAAGATTTCAACAACCCTATTGGATTTAGAGACAAAGATACTGGTAAACTTGACAAGTTTATGGAGAAAAATGGGTCAGAATCCAGAAGGAAATGAGTGGTAGGAAGCGGGTGAAGAGGAAGGAAACAGAGACAATGAATGTACACAACATTTTCAAGAAATTTGGCTCTGGAGCAGGAGAGAGAGAGTCCAAAGAGTGGGCTGGATTGTGAGGCTGAAAGACGGGCCAGGCTTGAGTACGTTTCAGTACTGATGCGGAAGTAGCAAGATGGACGCTAGACAAAGATGCCAGGTCAGGTCAGAGAGGATAACCTCTGCCTGATTTGTGAGAGGAAAAAGAAAGACAAGAAAGGGTACAGTTGCTGACAAGCTGATCAATTTCATGGCCGTAGGTCCAAAGTGTTTGGTCTAATAGCTTCACTTTCTTATTAAATAGAAGGAAAAATAATTGCCTGAAAATAAAGGGGGAAATAAAGCAGCTGGTGGTTCAAGATGAATGATAGGATGCCTGGAAGAATAAGGAAGTTGACTAGGAGCCCATTGTGTCTGGCAAAGAAAGACACCAGGGCAAAAAGCTAATGGGCTGGCTCTTTTTTTCACTGAGTAGGTATTCTTAAATTAATAAAAGACCACTTTTATACACACATGTACACCAATAATAAAATATTTTCTTAACACCACTTTTGATGTATCATAAAGATGCAAATCAAAAGAACTCCATCTATAGAAAGAACACTTTCTCCATCAAATCAGAATATTCCAAAATGAGACTCCAGGAAAATCAATTGCTTGACCACCCAACTACTTCTAAATTCAGAGAATCAGTTTCAATTTACTAGTCATCTTCAATTCCATTATCTATGGTTAGATGCTAGAAGCATTGATCTGAATAATCTAAAACAGCAGATATCACAAAATGATTTAAATTGGGGTCTGAAAAACAATTATTTATATTAAATTTACATTCCAAATTTGCTTCAATTAGGCAAATTTTAAAACTAGCTTGAAATCTCTAGGAAAATATTCAGTGATATCAAGGGTCAAAGATGATCGGAGTTTAGAGAGAATGCAAAGATTACCAGTTTGCAGCAAACAATAAAGAATATTAATCCCTATGACTGTATTGAGGCACATCTTTAATAATTATGAAATAATTGATAAATGATCCCTAAATTTTCAGAATCAGGGCTGTTTCCATTCTCAACCTGATCCCACGTTATCCTGAATTGAGTCTTGGCTTAAACTCCAAGTGTATTCCTCCCAGCACTGAGACTTACATAAATGATTTCACAATGTATGTGAATTTGATGGAGATGTAGCCAGGACAGGTGGCCAACCCTATCTGTAATAAGTATACTTCTCTCACATCTTTCATCTGCTTACTCATTTATTTAAACAATACATTCAGTCTCAACAATCACTCAAGTTTTCAGAACTTTCTGTGTCAGGGACTGGGTTAAGCGCTAACATCACACAGATCAACAACAGAGATGACCTTAATAAATCCCCTATTAAAAATTATGAGGTATGATTGATGGTACTTGTTACCCACTCAAGCCCAGTGTTCACTTATGAATACTTCCCAGGTAACATGGCTTTTGAACTCTTAAAAATGAGTAAGAGTTAACCAGGGTAGAGAAGGGAAGGGATCAGGAAGAACGATAAGGACAAGGGATCGGTTTGAATGAAGAAGTGAGAGATGTCATGATTCATTCAAGAAAGAGCCTTCCTTGGATGGAGCAGAAGGGTCAGATCACAAAGATATTTGTGTGCCAGGATAAGGTGGTGGCTCATATCCTGTAGATCATGAGGATTTGTTTAATGGAAGCTTTAGAATGACGTGATAAGGTTTATGTTTGAAGACAATCGCTCTAGATGGATTGACGCAGAGAGAGAAGCTGAGAAGTCTGAATGAAGGATGCAGGGGAACTGGACAAGGTGAAATCCAGAAGTATTAAAGGAGCAAAAACCACTGACTTGGTGATTGACAAGAAGGCAGCAATGATGGGAGGGGAGGAAGAGCCTGTGCTAATTCTCCAGGCTCTGGTTCAGACATGGAATGAAGTTTTGGCGTTACCGCTCACTAGGTCAGAGATGGCAATATGAGAAAGAGGTTCTAGCAGAAGGCAATGAGTGAAGATTTGGACATGAGAAGTTTGCAGTGCCTATGGGGATAGTCCTATAGAGATAATCAAGGAGTCAATCAATTAAATAGGTCTCATCACACAAAAGAGGATCAAATGTGGAGATATAGATTGGGACTCATCATAATATAATGAGTGTGGATGAAGGCATAGCCCATAGAGAGTGGAACAAAGAGAATAAGCAAAGAAAAGAAAAAACAAGAGAGGCCTGTTCTCATTACACTGACTAAAGATGGTGAGTGTCCTGGTTAGTGGGGCTGAAAAGGCTTAGCCTTAAAGCTAATGGAGAGTTTAACTTTTCCTTTTCATCATTTTTTTAAACTAAAATATAATTGATTTACAATGTTGTATTACTAGAATTTAGCTTTTTCTTTATCCCAATCAACTTGCCCTGGTTATTCTACTCAAACTATTGATAATTTTTAAATGTTTTATTGTGTTTTTCTTGATGAAGTGTGTTTCGTAGCCTCTAATTATAATTGGACACTCCATTTTTAAAAAAAAAAAAACAGCTCCTAAATCAGTATTTGCTTACTTTTTCTTCAAGAACATGAATCAGTCTATAGATTACTTAACATTTACATATATTCATTGACATTTACTGGCAGAGGAGAGTGAAGATTTTTACTGTAGAATCCTCTATGTTAAGTTACAAATAAATAGATATGATTTTCTCACATTTTTATAAGAACACCCCTGTACCTCGTGACTTTTCTGTTCCTCCCAACAAAAGGGAGAGTCTTTACTCCACTCCTTGACTCTTGCGTGGTTTGGGTTTTTGGCTTTTATTTTTACTTGGTTTGGTCAAAAGGCCACCAGCAAACATGATGTGTTCTTTAGTCCCTAAGTTGTGTCCAACTCTTTTGCAACCCCGTGGCCTGTAGCCCACCAGGCTCCTCTGTCCCAGGTATTTCCCAGGCAAGAACACTGGAGTGGCTTGCCATTTCCTTCTCCAGGGCTTCTTCCCCACCCAGGGATTGAACCCATGTCTCCTGCATTAGCAGGTGGATTCTTTACCACAGAGCCACCAGGAAAGCCCAAATATGATGTGAGCAGAGACTGAAAATAGGGCTATTCTTAGGGCCTTGCCTTCTCTTGCTAATGGGGAACTTTCCACCACCACAGTCTACTAGAGAGACCTTCAGACACAAAAGCAAGCCATCCCACTGAAAGACTAGGCTATCCAACCTTCCAGCTGACAGGGAAACTGTCCTAGAGCATCCATCCCCAGGACAGCTGCCAAAAGAGATGAACAAAGCTGGCTCAGAATAAATGAGTCACTGGCTAACCCAGAAAACTGTGAGTAAGTACAATGATTTATTATTTTCCGTCACAAAGTTTGGGGATGATTCCATTATGCAGCAATGGATAACTGACATTCCCACCTTCTAGATTTGAAAAATTATTTGTTTTAAATAATTTCTATGTATCTTTTTTAGATTCCACATATAAGTATATAGGGTATTTGTCTTTGGCTTACTTCACTTAGCATAATCTCTAGATCCATCCATGTTGCTGAAAATGACAGTATTTCACCCTTTTATGGGTAATATTCCACTGAACATATATATATATATATATATATATATATATTCCACATCTTCTTTATACATTCATCTGTTGATAGACATTTAGGTCGCTTTCATGTCTGGCGGTACATGTAACTTTTCAAATTATTGTTTTCTCCAGATATATGCCCAGGAGTTGGATTACACAATTATATGGTAGCACTATTTTTAGTTTTTTAAGGAACCGCCATTCTGTCTCCATAATGACTGTACCAATTCATATTCCCACCAACAGTGTAGGAAGGTTCTGTTTTTTCTCCACCCTTTTCAGCACTTGTTTTTTGTAGACTTGTTGATAATGGCCCTTGTGACCAGTGTGAGGCCATACCTTCGTATAGTTTTGATTTGCACATAAATACAAAACATGAAATATACCCACAGACATAGAACGCAAACTTAAGATCACCAAAGGGGAGAGAAAGAGGGATAAACTGTAAGTCTGGGATTAGCATAAGCAGACTAATATATATAAAGTAGATAACCAACAAGGACCTACTATATAGCACAGGGAACAACGCTCAATATTTTGTAACAACCTTTAAGGGAAAAGAGCTTCCCAGATGGCTCAATGGTAAAGAATCCTCCTGCCAATGCAGGAGACATGGGTTCAATCCCTGGGTCAGGAAGATCCCCTGGAGAAGGAAATGGCAACCCACTCCAGTATTCTTGTCTGGAAAATCCCACGGACAGGGGAGCCTGGAAGGCTACAGTCATGGAATCACAAAGAGTCAGATATGACTTAGTGACTAAAACACAAAAAGGGAAGAGAATCTGGAAAGAAAAAAATATATATATATATATGTATGTATGTATAATTGAATCACTTTACTATACATCTGAAACTACCACAGCATTGTAAATCAACTACACTTCAGTCAAATTTTTAAAATTATTAAGTAAGAAGAGAATCTCACAGCAGGCAAACTCTACGTCATCTGTGACTTTAACCAGAAAATCACACTCCACTTAAGCATCCTTTGTAGGGTGTAGGCATATTCTAAACCATCACAGTTAAGTATATTAAATTTTAATCATAGGTAATAGCCTGGATTGAGTCTGGGTTGAGAGACAGGCAGCTCTAAAAGTTTTCACCCTGTGGCTACACATTTTTAAACTTCATAGCTATTATGAAGATGCAGAATCAGGTTTTTATTGAAACAGTAACAGTGGCACTAATTCCTGATCTTTTATTTTATTTTTGTTAGAAATCCAACAGGTGTTCTAAAAGCTGTTTTGAAGATGCCACAGATGTTTTCTGAAGAAACCAGGATGAAAATACTTCATAAGAGGTACCCATATTTTTTACCGGAGTATAGTTGCTTTACGAAGTTGTGTTCGTTTCTGCTGTGCAACAACATGAACCAGGCATAAGTGAACATGCAGCCCGTCCCATCCCACCTCTCTAGGTCATCGCAGAGCTCCAGGACGAGCTCCCTGTGCCACACAGCAGCTTCCCACTCACAGTTCACGCACGGCAGTGTACGTATGTCAATGCTAGCCTCCTAGTTCAGACCACCCCCTCCTCCCCGCTGCCTCCATTAACTAAAAGCATTCTTTTAGAGTACCAATCCCACTAGATAAAACTAGTTTTCTTAGGATAATGATGGACAAAGGCTATGAATCATTCATCTTTGTCTGGCCCATAATCCGTCCAGTTTAGGAAGCGCCTGATGTGCATTGGGTGAATGGGCTGGTGAATGAATTATTGAGTGAGTCAATGATTAATGGGCCAATCACATTGTTTCAGACTTTACTGTCTGTAGTGGTTGTACTTCAGAAGATGTGATTTGACCCATGATATAACTGACTCAATATAATTAATGAGTCATTTCATATCAAGGTTCTACTAGTATTGTGCTCATAAATGAAGCCACGCTGATGACTCAAAGAATCATCTCAACTTCAAGATCCTTCTACGTAAGTTAGATTTGCCAGTTTCTACCCAGTATCTATAGTAGGTCGTATTCTTCTTTTAATAGAACAAAATCAGCCAATCTAACTCTCACCAAGTTTACAAGTGGTGCAATAGTCATAGATATATAAAATACATGTTTATCTTTATGTTAGAGATAACACTATTTGTGGCGATTGTTATCTGAGTGAACAGGTGTGGCTGAAAAAACCTTTGCCTGACCAACTGTTCTTTCCACACTGTATACTCATAAAGGCTCTTCTATGGTTGGCATCTGTAGCCCTATTTGCAGGGCCCACAGCTATTTGCAACTCCACCACTTAAAACCATACTCTGCCCATTACCACTATTGGTAAATAGCTATATTTCTAACTCATGCAAGTAAAGGTGTTCTTCATATGATCATTTAGAATTCCAGAATTACACTGACTAATGTGAAATTTCATTTTCTGGGATCTTTATAGCTCTTCTATCCAGTCTGTTTTTGTTTGCCATCCTCCAGGTTAGCAAAGAGCATCCATGTGAGCATCCTAGGGACCACACATTCTTCACGCCTGCCCAGTTTCAAAGCCTCATGCTTCCATAACAATCATCATTCACTAGTGAAATTTTGGTTCTTGCTGTCTGACTTGCCTATTTTAAGTTGAATACCACTCACAAGAGGAACTGATGAACTCATTCAAGTACTAACATTCATTTACTCACTGCTTATTTCTTGAAGCACCAGGCACTGTTCTAGGTGCTGGGAACACAGCAATAAATAGTCACTGCCACAGTGGATTTATCACAGTGATGCATGGTTCCCTTCCAGCTTCAGAGCAGAGATAGCACCTCTTCCTTAATGTCACTTTCACCAGCGGTCCACAACCGTTTTGGCATTAGGGACCAGTTTTGTGGGAGACCGTTTTTCCACAGATGGCATGGGGGGATGGTTTCAGGATGTTTCAAGTGCATTGCGTTTATCATGCCACTGCTGATCTGACACCAAGCAGGGATCAAGCAGGAATGCAAATGATGAGGAGCGGCAGTAAATACAGATGAAGCCTCGCCCACTCACCCACCACTCACCTCCTGCTGTGTCCCAGTTCCTAACAGGCCACGAACCTCTACCAGGGGGTGGGGGCTCCTGACTTAGACCACTCTTTTACACCTAATAAGTGCTTAGTATATGCTGATAAGACAGATCAGAATTATTGAAAATCTCATATTATGCTGAAGTCTTATTGTATACAGTTGTTCCTCAGTATTCAGTATTCACAAGGCTAATTCCAGAATCTCAGCAAATAACAAGATCCATGGATGCTCAAGTCCCTCAAATAAAATGGTGTAGTGTGGTCAACCCTCTGCGTTATGGTTTCAGCATCTGCAGATTCAGGGGCAAAACCCACAGATACAGAGGGTTACTGCCTATATGTGGTGTGTATGTACATGTATGTGTAGATGTACACACACACACACATCTTATGTGCCATGAGCCTTGGAGAACCCTGAACTTCTGACTGATTCCACTTCCCACTTCTGCTCACTGGATCTACGGGATCTTCACACTGCCTAAGTAACAGAAAAAGCACAATGGCTTTTAGACTTCCTTTGTCAATCAAAATAATTTTAACTAGCTACTCGCTTCCTCTCTGCAAGCTGGGATATGACGTTGTTTTTCCCAGACTTACATCAAGCCTGCAGTCCTATATTTACTCTGCCAAGATTTCCATACATTTTATTAATATTAGCATTTCTCCTGAGTGCCTCAGTTGTATTCTAAGGGTGCAAGTATGGGTTCATGGCATGGATTTCAGAAGGCTTATCTGGGGCTTGACATGCTGCCTCGTCTTCTCTCTGTGTGTTTTTCAAATGCCAGCGCTCACTGGCACACCCACGTCAGCTGGTGGAAAGGCACCTCACAGAGGAGTCAGCACAGGCACATCTTTCCTTTATGTTACTTTTGTGCCCATTAGTCAAGCATCTCAGGGGTTTGTTGTTCAGTTGATGACTTATTCCAAAGACTGCATTTTAGGAATCCAAGAGAGAGTTACTAATAGATTCTTACTATGAAAAGTCTCTGATATACCCCACCTATTCAACTTCAGATTTCTTACTCAATGTAAATTCTCTCCCCACAAAAAGGTCTTGTTGGTTATATTCCTGAATTGGTACCAATACAATATTGTAAGGTAATTAACCTCCAATTAAATAAATTTATATAAAAAAAGAAATAAGAAAGAACTCATAAAAAAAAACGTTAAATTTTGTATCATCCAAGGTTCATTTCCCTTTGGACTTTTATATAAATACCAATGTTATTTCCCATATTTTACCTTTTATACAATCTAAGACAAAGTTTGAATGGGAGAGAAAAAAAACTCAAAAGCATATCAATAAATAAAGGAATGATGCCAAAGCTGAAACTCCAGTACTTTGGCCGCCTCATGCGAAGAGTTGACTCATTGGAAAAGACTCTGATGCTGGGAGGGATTAGGAGCAGGAGAAGAAGGGGACGACTGAGGATGAGATGGCTGGATGGCATCACTGACTCAATGGACGCAAGTCTGAGTGAACTCCGGGAGTTGGTGATGGACAGAGAGGCCCGGCATGCTGCGATTCACGGGGTCGCAGAGTCGGACATGACTGAGAGACGGAACTGAACTGAAATAGCAAATATACTACTGATGAACTAGGAATGGGGATTTGTATACCACTTTGTATCCTTATTGGGACAGCTAAATGCACATGAATATATTGTTAAAAATAATTTGACTATGATCTCTATCCCTCAAAGCTCAAATCATAGAACAATCAAAAAGCAAGTACTTATTCTGTATTTCCTATGTTCCTAGCAATATGCCAATTCCCATGAAAAGGAAAAGATTATCTTCCTCCCCCAAGGATCCCTAAAATTTTAATAAAGAGAGAAGACCAAACAATAAAATACATTACCAGCAACAAAATCAGAAATGTCATTTAAAAGGCAAAATGAATGTCTCCTTGGATGGTACCACTAATTAGTACTAAAGCAAGTCAGAGACAAGAAGTTACTGAGTAGTCCAGGTGCTTCATGCAGAGCAAGGACTCTCAGAAGAGGGACCATACTTATATGCTTGCATGATGGCTCACTTGGTAAAGAATTTGCCTGCAATGTGGGAAACCTGGTTCGATCCCAAGCTGGGAAGCTCCACTGAAGAAGGAATAGGCTACCCACTCCAGTATTCTTGGGCTTCCCTGGTGGCTGAGCTGGTAAAGAATCTGCCTGCAATGTGGGAGATCGGGGTTCAATCCCTGGGTTGGGAAGAAGCCCTAGAGAAGGGAAAGGCTACCCACTCCAGTATTCTGGTCTGGAGCATTCCGTGGACTGCATCATCCATGGGTCACAAAGTGTCGGACACAACTGAGCAACTTTCACTTTCACCGGCAAGACCTGGTGCTGTTTGGTTGCATATATCAATAAGAGGCGCAGAGACAGGCAGTTAGCATGAAAGTGATGGCTGGTAGGGGATGGGTAGACACTTGTCACATTTCCACAGATGTCCAGAAGCTTTAGAGTACCCTTCCTATGTTGGAGAGTTTTCGCCTCTCCAAAGTATAAGCTCATCAGAAAAGACCCTGATGCTGGGAAAGACTGAAGGCAAAAGAAGAGGGTGGCAGAGGGTGAGATGGTTAGATAGCATCACTGATTCAATGGACATGAATCTGAGCAAACTCTGGGAGATAGTGAAGACAGGGAAGCCTGGCATGCTGCAGTTCATGGGGTTGCAGAGAGGCAAACAGGATTTAGCAACTGAACAGTAACAACAAAGTAGAAGCTAAAAATTATCTTCCTGGCTTCCCTCAAGGTCATGGGCTCATGACCTGAGTCTCACCAAGGCATGAAGGTCGAAAAACGTAGAGTGAATGGAAGAGTGTGGTGGTGTGTTGATGCTGCCAGGCAGTGGCTGGGGAGGCGACGGAGGGACAGACTTCAGAGGCTGCAGTGGTCCTAGCGGTCCTAGTCCTAACATCTCCTGCCAACTTCAGAGCCTGTACTGAGCGAAGCTGTGCAGCACTACAGCCTGGAGCTTGTTCCTGAATGTAAGGCCACTGAACCTGACTCTCTGGCCATCACAGAGAGTCTATGATATAAAATTTATTCTTTCATAAATTAAAAAAAATTTATTGGAACATATTTGCTTTACAATCTTATGTTAGTTTCTGCTGTAAAGCAAAGGGAATCAGTTATACATATACATATATCCCCTCTTTTTTGGATTTCCTTCCCATTTAGGTCACCAGAGAGCATTGAGTAGAGTTCCCTGTGCTATATAGCAGGTTGTCATTAGTTATTAATTTTATACATAGTAGTGAATATACATCAATCGCAGTCTCTCAGTTCATGCTACCTCCATTGCTCCCTTGGTGTCCATAAGTTTGTTCTCTATATCTGTGTCTCTATTTCTGCTTTATAAACAAGTTCATCTATACCATGGTGGCTCAGACGGTAAAGAATCCACCTGCAATGCAGGAGATCTGGGTCGGGAAGATCCCCTGGAGGAGGGCATGGCAACCCACTCCACTATTCTTGCCTGGAGAATCCCCATGGACAGAGGAGCCGGGTGGACTACAATCCATAGGGTCGCAAAACGTCAGACACGACTGAGCGACTAAGCACAGCACAGCACATACAATTTTTTCTGGAATCTACATACAAGCAATATTATACAATATTTGTTTTTCTCTTTCTGACTTACTTCACTCTGTTATGACAGTCTCTAGGTCTGTCCACGTCTCCGTAAGTGGCACTATTTTATTCCTTTTATGGCAGAGTAGTGTTCCATTGTATGTATGTACCACGTCTTTATCCATTCCTCTGCTGATGACGTTTAGGTTGCTTCCATTCCTGGCTATTGTTAATAGTGCTGCACTATTAACACTGGGGTGTATGTAGCTTTTTTGACTCTATTTTTCTCCAGGCGTGTGCCCTGGAGTAGGATTGCTGGATAATATGGTAGTTCTATTTTCAGTTTCTTGAGGAACCTCCATAGTCGCTGTACCAAGTTACGTTCCCTCCAACAGCATAGGAGTGTTCCCTTTTCCTCACATCCTCTTCAGCATTTATTATTTGTAGATTTTCTTGGTGATGGCCATTCTGACCAGTGTGAGGTGATACCTCGTATTTTTTATTTACATTTCTCTAATAATCAGTAATGTTGAGCATCTTTTTAAGTGCCTGTTGGTCATCTATATGTCTTCTTTGGAGAAATGTCTATTTAGGTCTTCTGCCCATTTTTTGATTGGGTTTTTTGTGTTCTTTTGATGTTGTTTTTTTATTGAGCTACAGGAGCTCTTTGTATATTTTAGAGATTAATCCCTGTTGGTTGCTGTTTGCAAATATTTTCTCCCATTCTGAAGAGTTTGCCAACCAAAATGGCAAGATAGGAGATGCCAGCCTCTGTGTCCTCACAAAGAAAAACAATTAGACAGCTATCTACAAACAGAAGCTCATACAGACAGAGTGTGGTGGTTTCCAGAGACTGGGGAGTGGGGGAAATGGAAAGATAGTCAAAGGGTACAAACCGCAACTTATAAGATTAACAGCTTCAGGGGATATAATGAACAGCATGGTGGTTAGAGTTAATAACACTGTATTAGATACTTGAAGGGTTCCTCCCTATAGCTAAGATAGTAAAGAATCTGCCTACAGTGAGGAGACCCAGGTTCAATCCCTGGGTGGGGAATATCCCCTGGAAAATGGAATGGCAACCCACTCCAGTATTCTTGCCTGGAGAATTCCATGGACACAGAAGCCTGGCAGGGGCTACAGTCTGTGGGACTGCAGAGAGTCGGACACGACTGAGCAACTAACACACTTATATACTTAAAGGTTGCTAAGAGAGTAAATCTTAAATATCGTTACTACAAAGAAGAAATGGTAATGATGAGAAATGATGGAGGTATTACCTAATGCTACAGTGGTAATCATATTGCAGTATATAATGTGTCAATTCAACCCCTTAAGCTTACCTAGTGTTTTAATGCTGATTATATCACCATAAAGCTAGGGGTGGTGCAGTGGGGGGAGCTTTGTCTACTCAAGAATATCTTAGCCATTGAAATGTTTTCTATGTTGCTTTCCAGAAACTTTATCAGGTTACTTTCTCATTTAGGTCTACAAATTATTTGGGATGTTTTTGTATGTGATGTTATGCTTTCTATGGTTGACGTATTATGGTGTTCTCATGCAAATATGGTGTTTAGGATTTTTACCTTTTGTTCATAAGTGAGGTTAGCCTGTTAATTCTTTATTTCATAGTGGCCTGGAAACTGGCCACAGGTAATACTTCACTATTAAGTATCTGGAGCATTTCTGGGAGGTCTTAAGTTAGATTCTATTCCTTGAATAGAACTATTCATCCTTACTTTTCTTGCATCAGTAGTAAGTAAGTAAGGATAAATATTTACTTTTCTTCCATTTGGATATCCGTCAGTCTTGGACTATTTGTTAAAACAGTTTTCTTCCCCATCTCTGCCCTGCTCTCCCTTCCCCAAAACCCTACAAGGAGCACATTTAATATAAATCAAATTACCACATATTGTAGTAAGCTTTGGAGTCTTTATTCTACTCTGCACCTTTTTGTCTATACTTGCATCAGTACTAATTTCAGTTACTGTAGCTTTGTAATACATCTTGATACCTGATCGTGTAAGTCCTACATACTTCTTTTCAGATTATCCTGGTTATTCTTGACCCTTTACATTTCCACAAAAGTAGAAAATCAACTCAACCCATTTATCTGGAAAAACAAAGAAAAAACAAACTTTGGGTTGTTTTTTTGTTTGTTTGTTTGTTTACTTTTGAACAAGGATTGCATTGTGTTAATACCTGCATTAATCTACAGACAAATTTGGGAGGGATTGACATCTTTAGCCTGGTGGGCTACAGTCCACTGGGTCATGAGGAGTCAGACACGACTGAACAACTTCACTTTCACTTGTCACTTTCATGCACTGGAGAAGGAAATGGAAACCCACTCCGGTATTCTTGCCTGGAGAATCCCAGGGACAGAGGAGCCTGGTGGGCTGCCGTCTATGGGTCACACAGAGTCGGACACGACTGAAGCGACTTAGCAGCAGTAGCAGTGACAGTTGTTACGTCTTACCAAGCCTTATGATTTTTCTTTTTGGCTTTATTTAACTGTCTAGGACCTCTAGTGCAATGTCGAATAGAAGTAGTGATAGCAGACACCTTTGTCTCCTATCGTAAGAAAATCAATTTCAACATTTCATGACTCATTATCATGTTTCCTTTAAGAATCTATACATTACTACTTGTCAGATTGAGGAATGCCCTTGTATTCCCAGTCTGTTAATAAAAAAAAAATTACCATAAACAAGTATTAGTTTTTAGAAAATATTTTACTGTGTGTGTTTTCATTCTATGGTATTTTTTCTCCATTCTGTGAAAGTAATGGATTAAATGGAATGGTTTTTGAGAGTTAAAATCACTTTTAATTCTTGGCATAGTCTAACTTGGTTATTGTCTTAGCCTGGGTTTCCAGAGAAGCAGGCGCTGAGACAAGGATTTGATTGCAAGTAGTTAACTAGGACATTGAAGGAAACTGAAAGGAGGGTGGAGAAATGAGACGGGGAAGGAGAGGGAGCCCACAGAGGGTGGATTATCAAGCCTGTGGCCGTGGTGGGTGACAAGAGCTTACACTAACCAAGAGACTCAGGGAAATGGTGTGGACACATGTCATAGAGTCATCCTACCTGAGGGATAACCTGGAATATCTATAAACCTACCCTCCCCATCTGTCAATTATGTGTTAATGATCATTCTTGGAAAGTGTTAATTCTCTGGTTGTTTGGCCTTCATGCATGGAGAAAGAGGGTCTTCTACAGCTTCAGAAAAGCCCTCAGACAAGAAATGAGTACATTGAAGGTATTGAATTTGACCCTCCCACAGGCCACACCAGCAACACTGGTGAAATATCATCCTTTCAACAGAGTCTGAGATTCTCTTCGCCAATATTGTGTTTGGAATTTTTGCTTGTGTGTTCATGAGTGACATCAATGTCTTGATCCTTTTTTGCAATGGCCTGGCAATTGGCCATTGATAATATTTCTTTTTAAATATCTGAAGCATTGCTGGGACTGGATATTTCTTTCTGAGACAATTTTAAAAGAGGAATTTCATTTTTTAAAAAAACAGAATCTTCAGGCTTTGTTTTCTTGCATCGATTTTAAGAAGTTTTGTGGTTTTAAAGGCACTTATTTATTCTAAATCTGCTAATTTCTTGACCAACTCTGTTGCATCCATATTGATGCCTGAGACTATTTTTCTCTATGAAACAGCACTCTTGACATCTCTAACTTAGATAACTTGGCTATCACTCAGAGATACCATTAGATTAAATATTAGCTTTATATTTATTTAACTTAAGAAAGCAAAGAGCTGCTCTGAAGTGAATTTCTGCATCTACAGATAAGAGCTACTAGTTACTTTTCAATGCAGTTCATTCACTGGAAACACGGTTAACTTTCAGTTCAGTTCAGTTCAGTTCAGTTCAGTCGCTCAGTTGTGTTCAACTCTTTGCAACCCCATGAATCGCAGCACGCCAGGCCTCCCTGTCCATCACCATCTCCCGGAGTTCACTCAGATTCACGTCCATCGAGTCCATGATGCCATCCAGCCATCTCATCCTCTGTCGTCCCCTTCTCCTCCTGCCCCCAATCCCTCCCAGCATCAGAGTCTTTTCCAATGAGTCAGCTCTTCGCATGAGGTGTCCAAAGTACTGGAGCTTCAGCTTTAGCATCATTCCTTCCAAAGAAATCCCAGGGTTGATCTTCACCTGGCACTAATTACACAAATTATAAACATATAAAAAGACTGGAAACTCAAGAGTGAAACTGACAACAAATCAGAGCAAGGGATTTAGGTTTTTGAGTTATTAGACTAGAAATAGTAGATGAGACCATATGAAAGAGCTCACATTCTAGAAAAAAAAAAAAGGCAAGAGAAAATTGCCAAGTTTGAAGAGGAAAGAAAGTGGAAATTAACAACAAAAATTAATTAGGAATAACCAGAGTGATGATGTTGGACGTATCAAAGAAGGAACATTTCAAGAGGGAAGAGTTGATCAGCCAAGCCCAACTGGAACAGTGGTCACGAGGATGAGGACTAAGTGGAAGCCCTTGTCTTGAGTGACATTTAGGAAAGTCACTTTAGTAAAGGAATAAATGTCGGTAAGAAAATAAGTAGTCAGAAAATGTGGAATATGGATTGTTTCACCATAGTCATGATGCCAGAGTCAAAGATGCTGAAATGCTTCTGGGCCAGAAAAGGAAAAGTTCTATACTGCAACGCAAGATGCAAGAAGAATAAAAAGCAGTTATGAGTGAACCAAGTCTAACACCGTTAGGCTTGGTCAAGAGCGTTGCAATACAAACAACAACCCATTTTTCCTGAAACCTGATATTTAAGGTCCCACAAGGTTTAATACTAAAAGAAAGCACTGCTTTTCTCCTGACGGCTGTATCACTTAAAGGGTTTTGCAAATCTCTATAGTAAAAGAAAAAAATACAACAATTCTAAGAGGAGTCATCACACTCTATCATTTTAGCTGTGTTTACATGAAACCAAGAAGTAAGTAATGTGCACCCGGGGAAACTAAGCAGAGTGAACTCCTGTTACCGTCACTCTGCCTTTAAGGACAGTCCAGAGGTAAATGATTTGTGGAAATCTCAAACATGGTTGACAGTCCTAATTCCAGAATCTCAGATAGTGCCTTGAGAAGCCTAAGGGTTCTGACAGCGAAGTTCTTGACCAAACCCGCTCCAAAAAATAAGATAATTTCAAGATATTTTTCTTGCTATTGCAGAGTCACCTCTGTGCTTCAAAGGCATAATCAAACTAGATGAATACAAAAAGCTAATTATTCATAATAAATCTTTGTTAAACACTTAGCAATCGTAGAAAATACATGAATGTCAACAGGTTCAGTGGCTCAAGGCATTTTTGAGCTCTCCCCCACACTCATCTCTGAAATGGAGGCTTTCACTTGTCTTTTTCCATAAAGATGAGCACATCTTCCTAGAACTGATGTTGTGGGGGCTGGGCAGCAGAGAGAATAGAACAGATGAATCCTCATGACCCCTCCCTCAGCAGATTTAGTGATTCTTGCTACCCCCTAGCTTAGCTGGAGTATTGGATTATTAACTGTAAAACTTTTTTCCCCACCTCAGTCTGTTGCAAACAGTTTCCTGCAACTCAATGTATGCATGAAAATGAAAAAATAGAAGACTTTTGTTCTAATACTACACTTTGCTCTTTTCTGAACAATACCAACCAATAGTCCTGGGCCGTGTGAGTTACAGCGTCTATGTTGTAACACTATAGAGTTGAAAGGGACTTTTTAAAGGTTCTGGCCCCAGCCCCTCATTCTACTGACAAGGAACTGGGGTCCCAGAGATATGATTACTTGTCCAAGGCCACACAGCTACTGGACAATTAAGGACTGAAATTCTATTACATTCTACCACACAAATTTTTCTTGCAACAATAAGCAACCAATTTCATTTTATTTCTTCCTTTTTTTTTGCTTCTCTCTCTCTCTCCCCCTCCTTCCCTACCTCCTTCATTTCTGTCTTTTCTTCTTTCTCTTTCCTTCTTTATTTCTTTTGAATAAACACTGAAACCAATCATGAAAAGTATTAATATTCCATTCCTTAACTGACTACACTGTCCATCCCTCTGGGCACCATTAAGAAGCCTTCAATATTTTTTTTAAACTGAAATGTCATATTCTCAGCCTAAACACAACCTCATTACTTTTTTTCTAATTTGAAAATAACTCCTTATGTATTCTATGTTTTGTTAACTTTGCAAAACTCACTTCATCTCTGTACTATCTATTTTTAACAGTATTCTTGCCTGGAAAATTCCATGGACAGAGGAACCCGGTGGGCTATAGTCCATGGGGTTGCCAAGAGTCAGACGCAACTGAGCACAGCATAGCAGCAGCATCTATTTTAACATTGATTTCCTCCATGGAGGGCCAACACAGCCATTAAAATCACTTAAAATGTGTCCACTGAAGCAGTGAATGAAATTTTGTGACACAGATGGACAAAATTTAGCACAGTTCCATACATCCAGACTTACTTTAGCACAGATACAATTTTAACTTGGTCTTTATACTAATGGAATTTTAAAATTGAAAAACATAAACTTGAACACTAATCTAGTTTAATGAGTAACTGTTACCTGGAAGAGTTAAATGCCGTACACACCGAGATCATAGAGTTAATTAACAATAGAACCAGCATTAGAACCCAAGTCTGCTGGGTGGACAATCTTTTCAGTTGTTTGCTCCAGCACATCATGTTGCCCCCTTAAAAGCAGTTTGTAGATAAATATAGACCTATTTGCATCTTTCCAGCCCTAAAGTAAACTTCTGAGTTCTTCTTCAATATTTTTTCTTTTTTATTTGGAGAAGGAATGAAGAGAGGATGTTTTGGGTCTCTGTTCCTTTCTTGAATTCCACCTTTCTTTCATCTATGGGCCTTTGTTGCAGTTGCCCAACTGAAATGAAAAACAAACCTCCAGGTTCTTTTCTGATAGCATCAAAGAAGAAAAAAAAGCAACAGCAGTTCCCTGAATTCATGAAACAGGTTTCCTTCCTTACTGTCACACACCATCAATTCTTAAGAAAGTAGCTTCACCAAGAAATCTACTGTACAGTTCCTTAAGGACGGGGGTTGGGTGCGGGATGGGGCTGAGTGTTCGTGTTTCAACCTTCATAGAGACTACAGCTTCTGTCTCAGAGGAAAAGCATAACTTTGCCTTTTTACCAACAACATCGTTTAGTTTAGAATCCTACCCCCTTGTCTCCCAGCACCTTGAGTTAGGCTTCAAATCCCACTGCTTTTATTTCTGAACTCATTCACTTCAGCATGATCCTAATTCAGATACTAATCAACTCTGCAAGACCTAGACTTTTCAATTAACCTCCAAATGTCTCCCTACCTCTAGAATTTCCTAACTTCAGTCCTTCCAAAATGTTTCCATTTTACCTGAATGTCCTACAGCATAAGAACTTTGATTACTGTTAATCATTCCCATCTTGACCCTCTGAATTTTTTTGACCACCAAACCAAAACCCTCTCCTGAGTCTCACTGCCAATCTCTTAAAGATGGTACCCTTCTGTTTTCTCTCGGGACTGACACGTATATTCTATTATATTGTTACATTGTTGTTCTTCAGTCACTAAGTCATGTGAACTCTGTGTGACCCCAAGGACTGCAGCACGCCAGGCTTGCCTGTCCTTCACCATCTCCAAGGCTGCTCAAACTCATATCCATTGAGTCGGTGATGCTATCCAACCATCTCATCCTCATTACATTACTAATTACATTGCATGATGCATGAAATAGATAGCTAATGAGAGCATATTGTATAGCACAAGAAACCCTACTTAATTCACTGTGGTAGGCTGAATGCAAAGGAAGTCCGAAAGGGAGGGGATATGTATATGAATGGCTGATTTATTTTGCCATACAGTGGAAACTAACACAACATTGTATGCTCCAACAAAAATTAATTTTAAAAAAATATACAAGACTCTGGTCTTGTATATTTGGCCTACTCTGTAGGCCAAATGCATTGACAATTCTTATGCCTAATTGTTTTGTTCAGTTACTCAGTTGTGTCCAACAAAGATACCACTCCAGGCCATGTCTTTCTCGCATTATGGATAAAAACTAGAAGTACATTGTCTAGTCGAGCGACATAGGACTTTTCAAATGTAAATTATTTAAAATTTAATATCATTTAAAACTGTTTAAATTTGTCACTACCCACATATGGCTAGTGGTTACCATATTGGACGGCACAAATACAGAATATTTTCATCAAGGCAGAAAGTTCTATTGGACAGTGCTATTCTAGAACTTCCTACAACTGACATTAAAAAGAAAAAACTAAATACCTCTGCTTAAAGCACCTCTTTTATGAATGTCTCAACTTGTTCTTCCATATGAATTTTCTCTCCTGTCCCTCCACACTAACCCTACTACTTAATTCCCATTAACTTTGCTATGTATCTTACTTGATCTCCCCACTCACACACCTGCATGCCCCCCCAAAATACATTTTCACAGTGTAACCAAGGATCTCTTTCCAAAGTGTAAATCTGTTTGTGTCAGTTTCCTAGTAATAAGCCTTCAGATGGGAATACCAGACCACCTAACCTGCCTCTTGAGAAATCTGTATGCAGGTCAGGAAGCAACAGTTAGAACTGCACATGGAACAACAGACTGGTTCCAAATAGGAAAAGGTGTACGTCAAGGCTGTATATTGTCACCCTGCTTGTTTAACTTCTATGCAGAGTACATCATGAGAAACGCTGGGCTAGAAGAAACACAAGCTGGAATCAAGATTGCCGGGAGAAATATCAATAACCTCAGATATGCAGATGACACCACACTTATGGCAGAAAGTGAAGAGGAACTCAAAAGCCTCTTGATGAAAGTGAAAGAGGAGAGTGAAAAAGTTGGCTTAAAGCTCAACATTCAGAAAATGAAGAGCATGGCATCCGGTCCCATCACTTCATGGGAAATAGGCGGAGAAACAGCGGAAACAGTGTCAGACTTTATTTTTTGGGGCTCCAAAATCACCACAGATGGTGACTGCAGCCGTGAAATTAAAAGACGCTTACTCCTTGGAAGAAAAGTTATGACCAACCTAGATAGCATATTCAAAAGCAGGGGCATTACTTTGCCGACTAAGGTCCGTCTAGTTAAGGCTATGGTTTTTCCTGTGGTCATGTATGGATGTGAGTATTGGACTGTGAAGAAGGCTGAGTGCTGAAGAATTGATGCTTTTGAACTGTTGTGTTGGAGAAGACTCTTGAGAGTCCCTTGGACTGCAAGGAGATCCGACCAGTCCATTCTGAAGGAGATCAAGCCTGGGATTTCTTTGGAGGGAATGATGCTGAAGGTGAAACTCCAGTACTTTGGCCACCTCATGCGAAGAGTTGACTCATTGGAAAAGACTCTGATGCTGGGAGGGATTGGGGGCAGTAGGAGAAAGGGACGACCAAGGATGAGATGGCTGGATGGCATCACGGACTTGATGGACATGAATCTGAGTGAACTCCGGGAGATGGTGATGAACAGGGAGGCCTGGCGTGCTGCGATTCATGGGGTCGCAAAGAGTCAGACACGACTGAAGTGACTTAGCAGCAGCAGCAGCTATATAAGTTGATTGCATAATTTAGCATTGAAACCTAAACAATTTTGATAATAAAGGGGGATGCCAATAGCAATTATGCTTCTACAATAGGGCTACGATGGGGCTCTCAGGTAAACCAGTCTGTGCAGTCACCCTATAGAGAGTTTACATTTCTTAGCTTGATTTAGAGCATTCGATGCTGTGGCCCTGTCTGTCTCTTCAGATCTACAGATCTGCCATTCACAAAATGCAATGTGCTGTTTTACATTTCTGTGCATTTGCTTATGCTGATCCTAAACAAAGATCTCATGTACTCTTTGTGTCATGCCTGTTAAACATAGAATTTTAAAAGATCTATATAAGCACTACATATTAATTTTAAAGTGTATGTATTCCTGCTTATAAAATCATATACAATTCTCAGAGAAATTTGGAAAATATAGAAAAGTTTCAAAAAGAACAAAAGTATCCACATTTCCACCACTCAAAGACAATGGCAGGTAATATTTCACCGTGTTTTTCTTCATCTACGTGTACACATTGTTTTCCTTCAAAATACGCTTTGACCATTTTGCAATAGGCCTTTATCATATATTATTTGTATTTTCCATGTCATAGATGTTCTCTTATGAGTTTTAATGGTTGGACATTAACTCATTGTATGAAGATGCACTGGTCTTCTGTTAGATATTTCTTGAAATTTTATCAAATTTTACAACTATGAAATATGCTTTTTCATAACAAAAGTAATTTGTATCCACCGTAGGCTTTTAGAAGGGATATGTACAAAGAAGAAAAGAGGTTTATCACATTCTGAAAAAAGTGACTTGTATGTCTCTTGAAAGTTAAGTCTGTATAAAACATTTCTAAAATTGATATTAAGTCAACAGAAAAAGATTGCATCTCTAGAAATATAACATTTCTTGGAATATGCAGATTTGTAAGCATGCAAATATTGTCTCAAGGTAGATTTTTCCACAGCTATGCATATTTTTTTCTCTTAATATCGGATACTGCCACTAAGCAAAATTCTTCTAAATGCATACATGTTAAATGTTTGTAAGAAATATTTCTTAAGGTATGTACCAGCATTCCAGAAATTCTACCCATAAATGTTAAGGTAGAATGTACCCTTTCTGAAAATTTCCACTGCATTTTAATCACAGATGAAATAGAGATTCATTTTATAAATGTTCTGCAAAATTTCTGACCTGGGAATATTTGAAAATATAACTTATTTCTCACCAAGATGTAAGACTTAACCAAGCATACTTGGACCTGAATTTGTGGTTCTAGGAAAGATAAACATGATGAATATATCATAGATACATTCACCACTTGCCATTTCAGCAAGTGAAAGGTAGACTTGTGAATATGTGAATACCAGAATATGTGCCAAAATGTCACCACAATTTTATTACTTGCTGCTGTTCTGCTAATTTTAAAATGACTCCATTCAATCTCAATTAAACTTTTACTATGCCACATCTTGGTACGTTTTGGCTTGGCAGGAAAATGCCACAAATTTATTCTGGTGGTCTCTCAACACTTAGCTATTGCAGAAATGTTTTAGCTACTTCCTTTCATAGAAGATATATCAAAATATTTAGAACAGAGAATGCAACAAGCTAAGACATATAGTACCTGAGTAATATTAATATGCAATTGGATTTTGAAGGAAGGAGTTCAGAACTATAAAAAATACCAATAATTCTTTGCTACAAGTCCTAACCATACACATAGTATAAAATCCAGAAATCATGCTTGAGAAATGCAACTCCAGCAAACACATCAGCACATAAATGTGGTGCCAACCAGCAGCCCTGTTTGCAAAGCAGAACCTAAGAGGCCAATGGCATTTGGCCCTTCTGAATGGGGCCTTGGAGAAGAACATGGAACTTGCCTTTGTGGATGGTGCCTGGGTGTAACAAGGAAACATCAGGGATGAGAGTGTAGCCTGCAGGCTCTTCACACTGTGCAGACTGTACATTTGCAAATAAACGTACGTGGGTGTCTTGGGCCAAAGAAGGAAAAAAAGCAAGCTGAAGTGAATGGTTTGGAGCAAAGCTGAACACTCTAGAAGTGTGATGGTGATTCCAGGGGATACAGCCTTGTATGTCTACTAGTGAATCAAGTGTGATGTGCGCTAACACAGCTATGAAGATTTGTGCTAATCCTGATATTTGGGGGGTGAACCAAAATCGGCTCAGATCAGTTCCTCTGCCTCAGTGTTCAGTTTCATTGAGGTCATTTCAGTTTGCCAATATATTGATAAGAAAGTGCGTGTGAAAGTGGTAGTCGCTCAGTCATGTCTGACTCTTTGCAACCCCATGGACTTCAGTCCACCAGGTTCTTCTGTCCATGGAATTCTCCACGTAAGAATATTAAAGTGGTTGCCATTCCCTTCTCCAGCGGATCGTCCCAACCCAGGGATCAAACCCAGGTATCCTTCATTGTAGGAAGATTCTTTACAGTCTAAGCCAATGAAGATCCAAATTCCAGTTTGCTACAGGTCCATGCCAAGAGTCTCCACGGCTCTCATAGAACAGCAGAGGAGTGAATAGGTGATAAAAGACAGCAGAGCTGATAGCAGTTTAAGTCCACAGCTGTGAACAGGCTTCTCCTGTGACTTGCACTTTTCACCCTGAAATGTGTAATCACTCCCTTGAGTAGGGCGTCATGCTAATCTTTCTTTTTCCTACTTCGTTTGCACACAGTCTTCCATACCTATTCACAGAAATGCATTATTTTACTTCTTTAGCTGTAAATGTTATACACAGAAGAAGTATTTTTATAGATCAAATCACATTTTCCTCTGGCTTCCAAAATAAATTCTGTAGAAATCCATATATGGCTCTAAGACACATAAGCTAAGATGGTGACCAGTGCAAGCAAGTAAAAACAGGTGATATAATACTTGACCGTTGTATAGGGTATCACAGGTTTCAAATCATTTTCACATATATTACTTTATTTCATGCTTACAACCTGGTTAGTAGGACAGAAGTTGGCGCATCAGTGAGGGAACCAATCTGGGTTTAGAGATTTGATGTTGCTTATCAAGGTCCCGCAACTGGGAGGTATCCAAGTTTTCAAACTCAGAATTAAGCATTCTTTCCTCTACAATGAAAACTGGATTCAGTTCAGTTCAGTCACTCAGTTGTGTCTGACTCTTTGCAACCCCATGGACTGCAGCAAGCTAGGCTTCCCTGTCCATCACCAACTCCCACAGCTTACTCAAACTCATGTACATTGAGTCAGTGATGCCATCCAACCATCTCATCCTTTGTCGTCCCCTTCTCCTCCTGACTTCAGTCTTTCCCAGCCTCAGGGTCATTTCCAATGAGTCAGTTCTTCGCATCAGGTGGCCAAAGTATTGGAGTTTCAGCTTCAGCATCAATCTTTCCAAAGAATATTCAGGATTGATTTCCTTTAGGGTGGACTAGTTTGATCTCCTTGCAGTCCAAGGGACTCTCAAGAGTCTTCTCCAACACCACAATTCAAAAGCATCAGTTCTTTGCCGTCAAGTTTTCTTTATAGTCCAACTCTCACATCCATACATGACTACTGGAAAAACCATAGCTTTGACTAGATGGACCTTTGTTGGCAAAGTAATGTCTCTGCTTTTTAATATGCTATCTAGGCAATGGCACCCCACTCCAGTACTCTTGCCTGGAAAATCCCATGGACGGAGGAGCCTGGTAGGCTGCAGTCCATGGGGTTGCTAAAAGTCGGGCACGACTGAGCGACTTCACTTTCCCTTTTCACTTTCATGCATTGGAGAAGGCAATGGCAACCCACTCCAGTGTTCTTGCCTGGAGAATCCCAGGGACCGAGGAGCCTGGTGGGCTTCAGTCAATGGGGTCGCACAGAGTCAAACACGACTGATGTGACTTAGCAGGTTGGTCATAGTTTTTCTTCCAAGGAGCAAACATCTTTTAATTTCATGGCTGCAGTCACCATCTGCGGTGATTTGGGAGCTTCCAAAATAAAGTCTATCACTGTTTCCACTGTTTCTCCATCTATTTGCCATGGAATGATGGGACCAGATGCCATGAATCTTAGTTTTCTGAATTTTGAGTTTTAAGCCAACATTTTCACTCTCCTCTTTCACTTTCATCAAGAGCCTCTTTAGTTCTTCTTCACTTTCTGCCATAAAACTGGATTGCTGCCTTATTTTCCCAAATTTCAAGTACGTATATAAATAGGCTTCCCAGGTGGTGCTAGTGGTAAAGAACCCTCCTGCCAATGCAAGTGACATAGAGATGTGGGTTTCATCCCTGGTTTGGGAACGTCCCCTGGAGAAGGGCATGGCAACCATCTCCAGTTTTCTTGCCTGGAGTATCCCATGGACAGAGGAGCCTGGTGGGCTACAGTACATAGGGTCACAAAGAGTTAGCCATGACTGAAGTGATTTAGCACATATACATATATATATATGAATAAGTTTCTCTATGTGTCTTATATGTTTTTATATAAAGACAGGTAGATGAGATTTATATAGCAATCCTCATATAGATATCTAGATAAGTTTCTGTATAGGTTGTATATTTCAATATGTTACATTTTTTTCTAGAAAGGAGAGAGCTCATCTGCCTAAATTCTTTAATTCCACCTCATCCGAAACTAGGAGAAGACGGGAATATAACATTTCCTTTGAAGTCAGGGAGGGTGGGGAGGAGGACTCTGCTCTGCCAACATGGAAAGAAAGGCAGGAGGCACTAACTCCCCATCCTGGAAGTACACCCAGTGTGAGTCACCTATTTTAATGTAATGACAATGGCCTCCACGCTTTGAAGTCACTTCTTATATTTGGAAAAGGTGGCATTATCACCTCTCACCTACAAGTCAGGAACTTGGGCTACAGATAGTTTTATTTAAATGACCTTCCCTTATAGCACAGTCTGAGTTTGAGGCTTCCCCCACCACCCTCACCTCCATGGGACTTAGGCTATAAGTAAAACGAGATCAATAGAAGAATGAAAATCCGAGAAAGAGCTGAGTTCATAATGGAAACATTGACACTACCACAATCTGATATCCAAAAGAGAGTCAAAACATGAAAGCAGCAAGAAAAGGCAACATTGGTCTCAGCTGATTTCAGTGTCTCAGTCTCAGGGGTGATTTGGATTAGCTTCAAAATCTTACAGATTATTGAACTGGATTTGTCAGTGCAACGGCGATCAGGGAGCATTTCTTGTTGTTTCATTTGGCACTGCAGGAAGGCACTTTTGCACAATTATGTCAACTCATTGTGTTAGCCTTTATCAAGAAAGGCAAGCACCTAAATCCTTGTCAGTCAAGCATTTCATTTTGAAGCAAGGATCTAAGAGTCTAGAACAACAGGCAACTCTTCTTGGCTTCATTAGTGCCTTTAGTTTGATCCTTATCTTTTCACACTCTTTCTCAGGCACGTCTGGGCAAGTCTACTTATTAAGCTCTATTTAAAGGAAATTGAAAATTCTACAGTGAAGCTCTCCACTTGACTGAAAGATTTCCACTCTCAGAAAAAGTGGAAATTGAACATGATAATCTTCCATTTTGAGATTCATTTAAAATAGAAACAGGTGCATCAAAGCCAGGTTGGAGTTAGTAATGAATGGGGAGAAACCACAGTAAGTTCAAGATTCGACAAAATTCATCATGAATAAGGCAGAGAGGTTGACAGAGTGAGCTAGGATACATTAGCAGCCACAAATCTCATTAGTCTGCACCAAGGACAATAAATAGTAGAATGTACTAAGGGATATTTTGAAATGAAAGAAAACATAAAGAGGGGTCAAATTTTTTACTATTATTCAGTTATTATTAATGATTGATTATTAACTCAATTAGTTCACATTTCCCAAAGTAAAACAATACTCAGAGATGTTTAATTTTCTGCTAATTATTAACAATGTTAAAAATGTTAAGCAAAAAAAAGTCAGTTCCTGAAAACTGTGTATCTGTGACTCTCATGATCTTGCTGTTCAGTTGCTAATTTGTGTCTGACTCTTTGTGACCCCAAGGACTGCAGCATGCCAGGCTTCCCTGTCCTTCACCTTCTCCTAGAAATTGCTCAAACTCATGTCCATTGAGTCAGTGATTCCATCCAACCATCTCATCCTCTGTTGCCCCCTTTTCCTCCCACCTTCAATCTTTCCCAGCATCAGGGTCTTTTCCAATGAGTTGATTCTTCGTATCAAGTGGCCAGAATATTGGAGTTTCAGCTTCAATATCAATGCTTCTAATAAATATTCAGGGTTGATTTCCTTTAGGATTGACTGGTTTGACCTCCTTGCAGTCCAAGAGACTCTCAAGAGTCTTCTCCAGCACCACAGCTCAAAGATATCAATTCTTCAGCACTCAGCCTTTTTTATTGTCCAGCTCTCACGTCCATACATAACTACTGGGAAAACCATAACTTTGACTATACTGACCTTCACAGGCAAAGTAAAACTCCTCTACAGAATGGTAAAAGCCCAAATAGGGGCCCCCTGTTGGTTGTGTTCATCAACATAGACTCAGTTCTTATAATAGTACCTGGAACATAAAATTTGAATCAGTAGTTATAGAATAAGTGAGTGAAAAGTACTGTATTTTTAAACTGGCTTGACTATCAAATATCTCTACACCCCTCTATATCAGAATGTCTATGAAGATTGAAGAGGCTAGGATTTACAAGCAGACAGGATTCTAATCTAAGCCAATCATCAAACAAACTGAATCTCAGTTCCGCCTAATACAAAATGAGACTTTTACTACTTATTTGGCCTGGCTGTCTAGGTTGGTCATAACTTTTCTTCCAAGGAGTAAGCGTCTTTTAATTTCATGGCTGCAGTCACTATCTGCAGTGATTTTGGAGCCCAAAAAAATACAGTCTGACACTGTTTCCACTGTTTCCCCATCTATTTCCCATGAAGTGATGGGACCAGATGCCATGATCTTTGTTTTATGAATGCTGAGCTTTAAGCCAACTTCTTCACTCTCCACTTGCACTTTCATCAAGAGGCTTTTAGTTCCTCTTTACTTTCTGCCATAAGGGTGGTGTCATCTGCATATCTGAGGTTATTGATCTTTCTCCCGGCAATCTTGATTCCAGCTTGTGCTTCTTCCAGCCCAGCGTTTCTCATGATGTAGTCTACATATAAGTTAAATAAGCAGGGTGACAATATACAGCCTTGACGTACTCCTTTTCCTATTTGGAACCAGTCTGTTGTTCCAGTTCTAACTATTGCATCCTAACCTGCATACATATTTCTCAAGAGGCAGGTCAGGTGGTCTGGTATTCCCATCTCTTTCAGAATTTTCCACAGTTTGTGATCCACACAGTCAAAGGCTTTGGCATAGCCAATAAAGCAGAAATAGATGTATTTCTGGAACTCTCTTGCTTTTTTGATGATCCAGTGGATGTTGGCAATTTGATCTCTGGTTCCTCTGCCTTTTCTAAAACCAGCTTGAACATCTGGAAGTTCACGGTTCACGTATTGCTGAAGCGTCACTTGGAGAATTTTGAGCATTACTTTATTAGCGTGTGAGATGAGTGCAATTGTGCGGTAGTTTGAACCTTCTTGGCACTGCCTTTCTTTGGGATTGGAATGAAAACCAACCTTTTCCAGTCCTGCGGCCACTGCTGAGCTTTCCAAGTTTGCTGGCATATTGATAGCATATTGAAAAGCAGAGACATTAGTTTGCCAACAAAGATCCATCTAGTCAAGGCTATGATTTTTCCAGTAGTCATGTATGGACACGAGAGTTGGACTGTGAAGAAGGCTGAGCTACAAAGGATTGTTGCTTTTGAACTGTGGTGTTGGAGAAGACTCTTGAGAGTCCCTTGGACTGCAAGGAGATCCAACAAGTCCATTCTAGAGGAGATCAGCCCTGGGTATTCTTTGGAAGGAATGATGCTGAAGCTGAAACTCCAGTACTTTGGCCACCTCATGAGAACAGTTGACTCATTGGAAAAGACTCTGATGCTGGGAGGGATTGGGGGCAGGAGGAGAAGGGGACGACAGAGGATGAGATGGCTGGATGGCATCACCAACCTGATGGACGTGAGTTTGAGTGAACTCCGTGAGATGGTGATGGACAGGGAGGCCTGGCATGCTGTGATTCATGGGGTCGCAAAGAGTCAGACACGACTGAGCAACTGAACTGAAATGAACTGAACTGGCCTGGCTGTAGTGTAGTTCATGGACAATGCACATGCGTGTGCCCACAGCTAGCACCCAGAAGAATATCTGATATATAGTACATGTCCAATAAACTGAAACTATTTAGCCATTTAGTACCTAGATTGTTTTATTAAGTTTAAATGAAATGCTAAGCCAAAGGCTAGTGCAGTCTTTCATGAATGAGAAACAAATTGTCTAAAAAGAACAAGTGATTTGCTAAAGAATCAAAAATTAGTGCTCTTCAGAGGGATGGGGCCTGTACCAATTCCTGCTGAAGGCAAGTTTCACTGGATCAGTCCTCTATTTTTAATGGCATAGCTATTTTTGGTAAATTCAGCCCATGTTTTCTAAGACCCTGCAAAGCTAAATATATGTGGATCAGTTTCTGTAATCTTCTTTGATATTAATCTTAATTCCTTATATTTTTATAACTTCTCTGTCTTCAAAACAAGGTAAGTAAACTCAGCAACTTTACATGGAGTCAGTTATCCTGATGATTTTAGCATGTATCAATTCAGGTTGTCATAAATATCACACATATTGGTTGAACTGATCACTTCAAGTTTTTTTTTTTTTTTGATCCAACACTTCAAGTTTTTAGTTTAATGAAGAGCTCAGTAATACTTTGAAAAACACTCTCTCAGCTTAGCAAAACACTAGAAAGACTTAGTCTATGCCTAACATGTGCTCTGATACTGTTCGGTGGCATCTTGCCACTTTGCAGAGGCCTCAAATCACAGCATTCTTTTTAGCAAACTACAATAATCCTGGGTGGCTTGAAAACATCTGGAGAAGCCTTCAGCTCATACTCTTCTTAGTTCCCTGCCCTGCAGCTTCCTCCTGGGCTTGCTTCCGTCATGCTGCCATCAAAACTGGCTACCCCACCACCATTGTGTGTCTTATTCCTGCTTCCCCAATCACTTGAATCCTAATTTGCTGTGTGTAGTTAGGAGTCTGAACCCTCAGCCTCTTCATCTAGTTGTTATTGATTGCCGCTAAGTCATGTCCCACTCTTTGAGACCCCATGGACTGTATGTAGCCTGCCAGGCTCCTCTGTCCATGGGGGAAATCTTTATCTTTTACAGAGGCAACTGCAAAATCCAGCAGTGAAACATTTAGAGCACTGAAAACACGGGACTTGGGGCAGATTCTCTTTGAGTCCTGTAATGCAGAGGCAATAAGCCTTGACCATCCTTAGCTTCTTTGACTGAGGCTGCCTCATCCATGTATCAAGGGTGGCGAAAACATGGATAGTTGCAATTCCTTACTCAGAGGTTCTAAGTCTGTGAAAACACTCTGAAAACTGTAAGTGTACTCCAAATACTGGTGGCTTTGGAGATGCTTACCGGAAGATCTCCTTCACCTTGGGTATACTTGCTACAACGAGATGGATGTTGATAACCACTAAATTGGTGAGTAATAACACCATTAGGAAACTTCAGCATGTAGATGTAAAGTGTATTAGTCAGCTTGGGCTTCTATAACAAAACACTATTAACTGGGTTTCTTAAACAGCAGTCATTTATCACTCATAGTTCTGGAGGCTGAGAAATCCAAGACCAAGGTGCCAGCAGATTTGGTACTTTCTGGTTTGCAGATAACTGCCTTCTCACTGCACCCCCTCACATGATGAAGATAATTCCAATCTCTTCTTCCTCTTACGGTGCTGGTGGTGGTTTAGTCGCTAAGTCTAAACTGACTCTTTGTGACATTATGGACTACAGTCCACCAGGCTCCTCTGTTCACAGGATTTCCCAGGCAAGAATAATACTGGAGCAGGTTGTCATTTCCTTCTCCAGGGGATCTTCCCAACCCAGGGATCAAACCTGTGTCTCCTGCACTGATAGGTGGATTCCTTACCACTGAGTCACCAGGGAAGCCTTTTCTTCCCCTTATGAGGACAATAATTTCATCACAGGGGCTCTCCCCTCATGACTTTTCCTAAGCTTGATTACTTCCTAAAGGCCCCACCTTGTAAAATCATCACTTTAGGGTTAAGGTTTCAGCACCTGAATTTGGTGAGGGGAACACAAATATTCATATTTAACATAAGTCAAACTATTTTGAAAATATCCAAGACATCACATATATGAATGCACTGAGCTAGGAGCTAGGTGTAGAATTCTAATTCAGACTTTCTATCTTGCTCTATAGACTGGGAAAGTCACTAGGCAAGTTAGCAATTTACTATGTGCCACACACCATGCTAGGTATGTGGTGTGTGGCACACATGTACTATTTCTAATCTTAAAATGTTATAGCAAAGTAAATAGAAT
Source organism: Ovis aries (assembly GCF_016772045.2). Lineage (NCBI taxonomy): Eukaryota > Metazoa > Chordata > Mammalia > Artiodactyla > Bovidae > Ovis > Ovis aries. Next base: position 9,656,381 of record NC_056070.1, read on the forward strand.
TTTCCTGTTTTGTAGTTGACATTCCATGGCGCTTAGTAGCATGGCTAAGATTACAGGTGTACTAAACAGAAACCCCAAGATTCAGACCTTGTTCTGTTTCCAAAATCCCCTTCCTGCCCCGCTTTATCATGTTGTGATTTCTGCCTAGGTTGTCTTATCTGTGAATTTGATGGTCACTCCAAAGGTTTTCTTAGGTTCTGTTCAACTCTAAAATGTGACAATGGACTGCAGGTGATGGGTATCTAGACTGCACAGATGAGCCAGTAAAGTAGCTCTAAATAGATCAACCAGGGTACCTACAAGTGGAATTTAAGTGTACAAAAATGTAAAGGCTCTTTGTTCTCCAGCTCATGGGAAACAGATTGGTGTTTGGCTCTACCTCTCTGAGCATCCTTCCCCTTGATTCCAGTCTGCTATGCAAATTAGGCGATTTGGGCATGTCACAACCAAAAGTGTTTGGGAATCTCTGCAATAAATGAACCATCTGACTACATATAACAGAGAGAGTGCTTCGTTGCTTGTAACTGTTGAACCGATATTGTCAGAGCCATGCTATAACTCTCAAAATGACTTTATTTCCCCAGGAAAAAGTCATAACATAATTTATGCATTCTCTAGCACGTATAGCTGAAGCAGCAAATAAATTGCAAAAGCAACTGGCAGAGCCAAAAAAAAAAAAAAAAAAAACACTAACCAGTGATCTTTTGAACATTCCTAAGTTACTGTACTTATGTGAAAGCTTCTTTAAACAAATAATCATGCTGCATTTTGAAGACTTTATTAGGTGAAGTAGGACATATTTTCACCTTCCACTGCTGACCAACATGTTCTGTGATGCAGTACAAAATTCTGCTTCTATGATTCTAATCTTTTCTTTCCATTGATTCTGTCATTTTCAAAGTACAAAGTACTTTGAAAGCACTGTGGAACTACGCAAAGTAGTCACCACAGAATGCACTCCTTGACCTAGGTGATGTTTAAAAGTTTATCAAGCATGCATATCTTTGAAATATTAAGATTAGAGTTTCCTGGACCAATCGTAGAGCTGGTACTTCCTCTTGGTTTGTAGGTCAGCTTCTACATTTTACAGCCAGAAACTGACCTTGACCTTCATAGAAACAAAACTGTGGAAGTACAGGCTGCTGTGGTTCCTACAATGCCCTCCTTTCCAGGCAGCCTTCCAGGAATGGGAAAGACACTAAGGGACAAAGGAGAAAAATGCAAAATGTAGCATCCTGGGGGAAAAACCATACCCATGCAATTAACTGAAAGCCACAACTCCTTAAAGGGAAAGGTGCCCTAAAACCAGCTCTTTCAAGAAACAGTGAATCTTGCAAACTGGGTGTGATTGCACCATACTGCTTCAGTCTAGAACAAGTAGATATACTCAGCTCACATGCAAAAGAAGCCAAAGACCCATTATTTCTCTCGTTATGGCTTACTTCTCTCGTTATAACGTTATGGCTTCACATAAAAAATGTTCTGACTCATTCATGTTGAACGTTAAGAGGAGGGTGGACTTTTCTCTAATAGCGAATAATAAAATTATTGCCTTTAATTATGTCATGGAGCTTCCCAGGTGGTGCTAGTGGTAAAGAACCTGCCTGCCAATGTAGGAGACATGGGTTCAATCCCTAGGGTTAGGAAGATCCCCTGGAGAAAGAAACGACAACCCATTCCAGTATTCTTTCCTGGAGAATCCCATGGACAGAGGAGCCTGGCAGGCTACAGTCCAGAGGGTCACAAAGAGTCAGACACGACTGAAGCAAATTCACACACACACAATTATGTCATAGATCACGTTGCCTGTTAAAAGTGGTTCATGATTTAGGGTGTCCTTACTTAACAATTTAAAACTGGATGCTGTTATTCCTGTGAGATTTTAAAAAACAGTAATTCATAGATACAATAATGGCAAAGATTTCCTTTCTTCCTCCAAAGGCAAATAATCCTCTCAGTTTACTTCCTAATTTAAAACTGAGGGTGGATTAGAAGTCAAAATTTACTATTCTTTAGAGCCTGTGCAAATTATAAAATGAAAGCAAACTAGCTGTATATAAATATAATAAATATCTCAAATTTAGTTTAAGTATAATATTTATTTTGTTAAAGATTAAAAAGCAGTATCCTTTTGAATAAGACCACCCAATTTATAAAAACCTTAATTGAGATTTTCTAGACCAGAACATGAAATTTACACCCACAAACAGTCCTATAAACTATAACAGAATGTCTAGTGGGGCCTCTTGCAAAGATAAAACCTAGATCAAAAGGGCTCAGTAAAAAAATAAGCACCATGTCAGTGGGTTATTTGTTTTTGTTTTATTTTTTCAAAGAGAAATAGAAATGTACCAGGCTCTAGTAAATTCCAAGCCTTGTTTAAGTAGCTCCCTAGATGTGTAATGCTGTATCATGCCTAGATTATTTTCAAACTCAGTTCCCTCTATACTAAGTACTTCATACCTTCTTTTCCTGACACATTTAGAGCCAGTACCCAGTTCATTGGCCATTGCTTTAGGTACTGGTTAAATCACACCACGACATTGGCAAGGCGACACAGTTCTCTTTCAGCACTTCTTACATCATTTGGTTAAGAAAGTCCCCATTGCTACACTTTTCCCTCTGGGCAGAAATGGAGCTAAGCTGTTTTGCCCTGAGATTTTGATAGGATTAAACTTAATTAATTAAACTTCCTAGCGCAAGATTATGTTCCAGCTACAATACGTAAATGCTATCTTATATTATTGCTGTTATCATGATTGGGCTGCTGAGCCTGCAGAGAGTACGGCCACAATTCAGCCAACACAACACGCACTGGCTTGTATAGCTGCACTGGTGACGTCACTCACATTTTCTCCAGTCACCAGGTCCTTCTCTCCTTCCCCTGAGTTCCCACTGTACCTTAACCACGGTGGACAGTTTGTGGTGTGAGGCCGAGAGGCAACATGATAGATCGATGGAGAAAAATTTTACTGTGTTTGATTTTGCTACAGACACAGAACTGTGTATTTTTGATCAGTTCTCACTGACTTCTGATAGAATCCCATGTTTATCTGGAATATAAAATTAATGGTTTTCTTGTACATTGTTCATGGGAATGTAAATTGGTGAAGCCACTGTGGAGAACAATATAGAGGTTTCCCAAACACTAAAAATAGAGCTACTATACGACCCAGCGATTCTACTCCTCAGACTATATCCAGACAAACAAACAAAAACACTAATTTGAAAAGATACATGCACCTCGATGCTCATAGCAATATTATTTGTAACAGCTAAGATATCGAACTGCCCAAGTGTCCATCAACAGATGGATGGAGATGTCACTCACACACACACACACACACACACACACACACACACACACACACACACAATGGAATACTACTCAGCCATTAAAAAGAACAAAATGTTGCCATTTGGAGCAACATGGATGGACTTGGAGGGCTTTCAGTTCAGTTCAGTCGCTCAGTCGTGTCCGACTCTTTGCGACCCCATGAATCGCAGCACGCCAGGCCTCCCTGTTCATCACCAACTCCTGGAGCTCACCCAGACTCACGTCCATCGCGTCAGTGATACCATCCAGCCGTCTCATCCTCTGTCGTCCCCTTCTCCTCCTGCCCCCAATCCCTCCCAGCATCAGAGTCTTTTCCAATGAGTCAACTCTTCGCATGAGGTGGCCAAAGTACTGGAGTTTCAGCCTCAGCATCAGTCCTTCCAAAGAAATCTCAGGGCTGATCTCCTTCAGAATGGACTGGTTGGATCTCCTTGCAGTCCAAGGGACTCTCAAGAATCTTCTCCAACACCACAGTTCAAAAGCATCAATTCTTCAGCACTCAGCTTTCTTCACAGTCCAACTCTCACATCCGTACATGACCACAGGAAAAACCATAGCCTTGACTAGACAGACCTTAGTCGGCAAAGTAATGTCTCTGCTTTTCAATATGCTATCTAAGTTGGTCATAACTTTTCTTTCAAGGAGTAACCATCTTTTAATTTCATGGCTGCAGTCACCATCTGCAGTGCTTTTGGAGCCCAAAAATAAAATCTGACACTGTTTCCACTGTTTCCCCATCTATTTCCCATGAAGTGATGGGACCAGATGCCATGATCTTCGTTTTCCGAATGTTGAGGTTTAAGCCAACTTTTTCACTCCTCTCATCAAGAGGCTTTTTAGTTCCTCTTCACTTTCTGCCATAAGGGTGGTGTCATCTGCATATCTGAGGTTATTGATATTTCTCCCGGCAACCTTGATTCCAGCTTGTGTTTCCTCCAGTCCAGCGTTTCTAATGATGTCCTCTGCATAGAAGTTAAATAAGCAGGGTGACAATATGGAGGGCTTTAGGTTAAGTCAAACAGAGAAAGATGAATACTGTATGATATCACTTATATGTGGAATCTAAAAAATATAAGAAACTAGTGAATATAACACAAAAGAAACAAACACACAGATACAGAGAACAAACTACTGGTTACCAGGGGGAGCAGAATAAGAGGGGAGTGGAAATACAAATTATTGAGCATAAGATAGGCTTAAGGATATACTGTAAAACTTGGGGAATGTAACCAATATTTGTAAAAATCAAATCCTTTATGACTATACAGTGGAAGTAGAAATAAATTTAAGGGACTAGATCTGATAGATAGAGTGCCTGAAGAACTATGGATGGAGGTACATGACATTGTACAGGAGACAGGAATCAAGACCATCCCCAAGAAAAAGAAATGCAAAAAAGCAAAATGGCTGTCTGAGGAGGACTTACAAATAGCTGTGAAAAGAAGGGAAGCAAAAAGCAAAGGAGGAAAGGAAAGATATACGCATTTGAATGCAGAGTTCCAAAGAATAGCAAGGAGAGATAAGAAAGCCTTCCTCAGGGATCAATGCAAAGAAATAGAGGAAAACAACAGAATGGGAAAGACTAGAGAACTGTAAATGGGAAGTAACCTTTAAAAATTTTACACAAAGTTTTAGAAAAAAAATTTTAAAGAATTTACCAGATGAAGAAGAAAAATAATGGCTTTCTTTTTGTTTTAATATATGATATATACTACTAGTAAAATTACATATACTAATCTATGATAAGTTATAAATCAGGTGGTTACATTACCAGATTGTTATGTTTAGGAACCTTAGATATTACTAATCTTCACTACTGTTTGTTCTTAAACAAGGAAGAAAGTTTTTGATATCAAATATTTTTGCAAAAGGTAAACCAAAAAGCAAGTAAATATGTGAGGTGATGGGATATGTTAATTAATTTGGTGGGAGGACTCCTTTTTCCCAATGTGTGTGTGTGTATACATATATATGTATATATAATCATCACATTGTACACTTCAGCTATCTTACAATTTTATCTGTCAATTATACAATAAAGCTGAAAAAAGTGAACTGAGTTACCACCTGGGGCAATCAATTAGTTAGTTTTTCATAATATTTAATACCACAGATACTTGGCTATATTTAGAAATTCAGAAATACCTACATTTTTGTCATTACATTGGTTCAGTTAAAACCTACTTACATATTTTCACTCCTAAATAACATATAATTGTAAAGTGATATAATTGATTTCACGTGACATATGCAAAATTTCATCTTTATTCTACAGTCATATTAGCTGTGTGCTTTTCTTTGTCTGGAGATGCAATTCAGCAAACTACTCATAAATGCCAACCATGTGCAAATGAGAGTGTTTGATGATCTCAAGGAGATAATGATAAATCCCTGACTTCTAGGAACTTATACTTTAGCAATATGTAAACTATATTGTCTGTATTTTTCCTGTCTTCTCTCCCTCTTTTTTTATTGACAATGGCCCAGGAAATTTAACGAGCAGTTTTAGAGGCCTATAAAATCAGAAGCAGATTGACTCTGAGTCTTTAAAGATTTTAAGCAGAATTATAATGGCAGCAAACAGGCAGATATGGCAGTAAGAAAGTAATTTTTATAATGTAACGCTGTCTCCCTGATTCACTAGCATAGACTCAGCACCTCCATATTAACAAAGGCTAACGCGATGCTAGCATTACCACAGTCTCTGGGGAAAGTTCTTCCTGTTTGTCTTTTGCTACTGGTGTTGATTTTTAAAGTATTTATTGAATTTGTTACAATATCGCTTCTGTTGTATGTTCTGGTTTTCTGGTCATGAGTCATGCGGGATCTTGGCTCCCTGACCAGGGGTCCAGCTCACATCCTCTGCACTGGAAATCGGAGTCCTAACCGCTGGCCCACCACGGAAGTCCCTGCACTTCCTGTTCTAAGTCTCAGCAGTGGAGCCTTTCCACCCTGCGTATACGCTTAATTTCAGTCACTGTTGAACAGCAACCTTTTTGTGTGTATTCAGTCAGTGGAAATCCAGGATGTCTCTATGATGCTCTTTTTAGAATGTGAATCATGTTAGCCAATAGAGAATAAATCGACTCCACACAGTTCGACAGTTTTTCTAGAGGGCCGTAATATGGATTTCCTATGAGAATAAAGACCTCTGCATCAAAGTATTAAATATGGTGTATTAGTTTGCCAGGGCTGCCATAACAAAATACCACATACGGGGTGACTTAACAGAGACTCATTTTCTCGGGGTTCTGGGGGCTGGAAGCCTGAGATGGAGGCTTTGGCAGGGTGGGCTTCTCGTGAAGCCACTCTGCCTGGATTACAGTTGACTGCCTCCATGCCGTGCCCTTACACAACCTTTCCTCTGTGGACACACTGCCGGGACACTCTCTTTTATAAGGACATCTGTCCTAGTGGGTGAGGGCCCCACCCTTATGACCTCATTTAACTTTATCTCTTTGAAGGCCCTATTTCTAAAACAGGGCCATCAAGAGGTTATGTGATTTTTTTTTTTTTTTTTTTGGTGGGAGGAACACAATTCAGTTCCTAATGTACAACCCCCAAAACCTTCAGTCTCATGGATATTATAATTCCATTGAAAGAAACTTTTCTTAATATTTAGGAGGATTCTTTCAAAACCTCTGAAACAGTAAATTAGGTAGAGTATAAAATGCAGCTGTCATCAGTTTTACTCCACATCTCAAGCTTAAGAAATGCCACATTTGTTATTTTTCTTAATGTTACTGAATCTGAACCACAGGCTCCTGGAAAATCAGTTGTGGTTATTACTGGGTCTCCATCACCCTACCTCCTTCATCCAGGTCAACGGAGATCAAAGAAGGCTTACTTGGTTGAGAATACTTGGAGAAGCTTCCTGGTGACCACCACGCTGGTCATCAGAGTGGGCAGGCTTCTCACTGCCCAACCCACATAGTGGCCCCAGAGCTGAGATGCGGTATGGATGCTCGCTGAGGATAGGAGCTCAATGCCTATGGTCCAACCTCCCCAGGGAGCACAGAGAGTTCAACTACTCTTCATGCTCACAAACCACCAGCTTGCCCCCTTTCTCAGATTCAGAGAAGATCCTCCACCTTCTCCCAGCCTGCTGCTAAGCTGCTAAGCTGCGTCAGTTGTGTCCAAGTTTGGGCAACCCCATAGATGGCAGCCCACCAGGCTCCTGTCCCTGGGATTCTCCAGGCAAGAACACTGGAGTGGGTTGCCATTTCCTTCTCCAGTGCATGAAAGTGAAGTCGCTCATTCGTGTCTGACTCTTCGCGACCCTGTGGACTGTAGCCTACCAGGTTCCTCCGTCCATGGGATTTCCCAGGCAAGAGCACTGCAGTGGGGTGCCATTGCCTTCTCCCACTCCCAGCTAGCACTTCTAGCTCTCTCATCATTTACCCCTCTGCAGTGGGTCCTCCCCTCACCTAGGTTTAGAAGTCCAGTCTTCTCTCTGCAGCAGTCTTTTTTTTTCTCACTAATACAAAAATAAAAAATAACAAAAAGCCTGAACTGAGCTGTCTTGTAGGCTGACTTATTCACTAGAGATGACAGCTGAAGTCTACACAATCCCAGAAAATGAAAAACTCCACATCTGTCTCCTCATAGCAACCAGGAGAACATGAATCCTTTCTAAGAGACAATGAGACGTCATAAACTAAAAAGATAAAGAAATTGAATGAGTTTCATTATAGGCTCTTTAAATGTCTTTACAACTGTCTATGTTTTACTTTCTTCAACCTGCCCTGCATTCTAAATTTGTGAGGCGTGTCAAAATGAGTCTCCATTCTCTTTCGTGGCGAGAGGAAAACTGACATCAAGAGCAAGGTGATGGGGGAGCGATGTGATTTCTGCCACCAACACTGCTTTCCCCATTACATATGACTCTGTTGTTCGAACTGGATCCAAGTTTCAGAGATGGCACTTGGGGAAATCTCAATGGCCCAGGGACCATTCTGGAATCAAACAAATTTCACAAACGTGTTGCTAAGGAATTGGACTGATCGAACATGAATTAGGTAAACAGAGCTGAAAGTATTTTCCAGCTAAGACACCAAATCAGCAGTTGTACTATTGGATATTTCACTTATTCCTTCTAGCTAGCTTACAATAAATAAATAGGAAGAACCAAACTAATTTTTGTCTTCTTTGACATTACTCAGGATTTCTACATTCGGGATTTTTATAATAAAGAGATATTTTGTATACCCGTTTTTTTTAATTACATCAAATATAATTCAAATGTCATAATTTTTAGAATTTGTCATGTCAAAAGTATTATCACTAAATTTTCCCATATTAAGCTTCTTTTGTCAAAGACTTACTTTGTCATATTTTGAAGAGATGTAAAGGATGAAATAATATGATTTCTCGGATTTGCTTCACAATAATCCAGAACTAGCAGAGGAATGAAACACAGCTGACCATGAGATGTTAATTTCAGAAGCTTTGTGATGATTACATGGTGGTTCATTACAGTATTCACTCTACTTTTTGTATATAGTTCGGATGTTCTGCAGTTGAGAAAGTTGAAAACAGGAAGTAAAACTTCAGAATTGAATTTAGTACTCCTTATGAAAAATAAAGACCAACAGTAAATACAATAGCAGGGTAAATGTATAACTTTACTAGAGAACACTGGACACCTGTCAGGGTGATGCAGGAAATTTCAGCTTCTTCTTGGAAGTGCTCAGAATCCCCGGGGAACCAGGCTCTTTTGTCTTCTGTCATGATTGTGAAAGCTGATGGGTGTGTCGGTCACCCCTGAGAGTAGTTCTTTGGGGAATAGCATCCTTATGTCAGCTACTGCCAACTGGTGCTTGTGCTGTTTTAATATTCTCTGAGGTCTTGTCAACTAGCTGTACTTCTGCAAAGAATCTAAAACCTAACCCCAGTGGCAACTCTCCCTGCCCTCGTAATCTAATAATGGGATAGAGAAACAGCAAGAGGCAGTGCAGCTGACCCTTCCCCTTGATTTCACCTTAATCTTGGGGTCCCACTGAAGAAAAACATACTGCTTCTAGACTTATTCATTAAATGATAGAGGGAGCCTTTCCAGGTGTTACAAGGTGCACACAAAACCGTCAATCATTTTCTCTCCCTCCGAAAAGCTCACAACCAAGTTAGAGTCAGAATACACAAGGATGAAATAAGTTAGAAATGCAAGGTTGTGTAGGATGCATGCCCACTGATTAAAACAGACACCAAATATCGTACTGTGGCAGGGTAGAGAAGACCCCATCGTGGAGGGAGTAAACTGGAAAAGTTTTCATGAGGGGATGACATTTAAGTGGAGGCTGTAACCACACCTAAATTCACACAAAGAGGGACTTCCCTGGTGATACAGTGGTTAGGAATCTACCTTCAAATGCAGGGGAAGCAGGCTTCATCCCTGGTCGAGGAGCTAAGACCCCATATGCCACGGGGCAACTAAACCTGTGCACCTCGAGCCTCATAACTAGAGAAGCCCGCGTGCCACAGCAAAGACCCAGCACAGCCAAAGAGCTAAATACAGTTCACACAGAGGGTGAAGGGCTAAGCTAGTGGCACATTATACAGCAGAAATCACCCCAGAACTGAAGCCAGACAGACCCACCTCCGATTCCCACCGTCATCTCTGAACTCTGTCCACTCATTTGTGAATCACGCAAGGAGGTTGCAAGATCTGAAAATATTAACACTTGACATTGTTGTTGTTCAGTCACTCAGTCATGTCCAACTCTTTGCGACCCCATGGACTGCAGCATGCGAGGCTTCCTTGTCCTTCACCATCTCCTGGAGAGTGCTCAAACTCATGTCCATTGAGTCGGTGATGCCATCCAACCATCTCATCCTCTGTCGCTCTCTTCTCCTCCTGCCTTCAGTCTTTCCCAGCATCAGAGTCTTTTCCAATGAGTCAGCTTTTTGTGTCAGGTGGCTGATGTTTTGGGGGAAAGCCTATTACTAAGTAGGCTGCTAATAAATGATTGCTTTTTTTCTCCATTGTGTAGGAAGCCATAGGAAAAACATTTCTAAGTAAAATCTACAGCCAGATTGGAGAGACCTTGAACGTCAGACTAAGGGGTTTAGACTTTTATAGGTGTCCAGTGGATTTCAGCAGAGAAAGTCATGGTGAAAGTTGTATGTAGAAAGATGATTACTCTTACAGTGATTATGCAAGGTTGTTGAGAAGGGCGACTTGATCTAGAGAAGTTACACTAGAGTTAATACCATGAGCTGAACAGTAAGTATTAAGAGTGGGAATGGGGTTGTGGCCAAAGATGAATTTACCATGGAGCTAATGAAGCCTCATTTTTGGCCCCTTACTTTGAAGAACCTCATCTGGGGCCTCAGAAATGAGATGAAGATGACAACAGCTTTGCATAATCATGCCGTGTTGTCAACTTTTGCAAAAATAAGGTATTAATTGGTGAAGACTACTGTCTCTTTCTACCTATCAGTCAGTTTGGACTTCCATAACAAAATACCATAGACTGGAGGTGCTTCAACAAAAGAGATCTATTTTCTCATAATTCTAGAGGCTGGACATCTGAGACCAGGTGGTCAGCATATGAAGGTCTGGTGAGAGACCTCTCCTGCCTCTTCCTGCCTTGGAGAAGCTCACTGTGCACTCATGGGGCACTTCCTGTGTGCTCAGGTGGAGAGAGTTCTTTTCTTGCTCTTGTTGTTTAGTTGCCAAGTCATGTCTGATTCTTTGTGACCCCATGAACCACAGTATGCCAGGCCTCCCTGTCCATCACCAATTCCCAGAGTCCACCCAAACCCATGTCCATTGATTTGGTGATGCCATCCAGCCATCTCATCCTCTATTGTCCCCTTCTCCTCCTGCCCTCAATCTTTGCCAGCATCAGGGTCTTTTCAAATGAGTCAGCTCTTCACATCACGTGGCCAAAGTATTGAAGTTTTGGCTTCAAAATCAGTCCTACCAATGTACACCCAGGACTGATCTCCTTTGGGATGGACTGGTTGGATCTCCTTGCAGTGCAAGGGACTCTCAAGAGTCTTCTCCAATACCACAGTTCAAAAGCATCAATTCTTCAGCACTCAGCTTTCCTTATAGTCCGACTCTCACATCCATACATGACCACTGGAAAAACCATAGCCTTGACTAGATGGACCTTTGTTGGCAAAGTAATGTTTCTGCTTTTTAATATGCTGTCTAGGTTGGTTATAACTTTCCTTCCAAGGAGTAAGCGTCTTTTAATTTCATGGCTGCAGTCACCATCTGCAGTGATTTTGGAGCCCAAAGAAATAGTCAGCCACTGTTTTCATTGTTTCCCCATCTATTTGCCATGAAGTGATGGGACTGGATGTCATGATCTTCGTTTTCTGAATGTTGAGCTTTAAGCCAACCTTTTCACTCTCCTCTTTCACTTTCGTCAAGAGGCTTTTTAGTTCCTCTTCACTTTCTGCCATAAGGGTGGTGTCATCTGCATATCTGAGGTTATTGATCTTTCTCCCGGCAATCTTGATTCCAGCTTGTGCTTCTTCCAGTCCAGCGTTTCTCATGATGTCCTCTGCATAGAAGTTAAATAAGCAGGGTGACAATATACAGCCTTGACGCACTCCTTTTCCTATTTGGAACCAGTCTGTTGTTCCATGTCCAGTTCTAATTGTTGCTTCCTGACATGCATATAGATTTCTCAAGAGGCAGGTCAGGTGGTCTGTATTCCCATCTCTTGAAGAATTTTCCACAGTTTATTGTGATCCACACAGTCAAAGGCTTTGGCATAGTCAATAAAGCAGAAATAGATGTTTTTCTCAAATTCTCTTGCTTTTTCCATGTTCTTACATGGACACAAATTAATCTGACCTTGAGGTCACCACCTTTATGCCTTTATCTATTGCTAATCACTTCCAAAGCCTCCTCCTCCTACTTATGACATTTGGCATTTGGACCTCAGACAGGGATATTGGAGGGACACACACATTCAATTCATGATGCACCCATACTTCCCACCCTTGTCACTTCCCTCTTGTACTCTACAGAAATTGTAGGCATTTGGGGAATGAGAGTAGGGGAATTTGAATTGAAGAAAAATTTACTTTGGGTTCAGTGAGGCATATTTCTGTGGTTTTCATCCCCCCCCCCCCGCCTCCGTATATTTAAGTTGTTAATGTCTTTCCCTATGCAGAAACAGTTTCAGAAGTCCTCCCTTGCCTCAGTGCTAACTCAACAGGAAGGTGCAGGACAACAGATTATAACATAACATCCCTTGAGGCCCTTAGGATCTAAAGGTGCACGTGATGGAAGAAAAGCACATTTTGAAATATATGGAGCCTGTAGAAAGTCTGTGAAAGATTCTTCCAACCATCAGGTGTATAAAGTTGGAAGTAGATTATTTAGTTCTCATTGGTAACTAGTCATAATAGATGGCCTCTCCTATAGGGAATTATTCAAGAATGCAGCATATACATTATAACTTTAACTGTATTATAATTGTAGATACACAATACTTTGTTTCTTTTTTTTTTTTTTTCTCTTTTGGTAGTAATCAGAATCTTTTGCCTAGGTACTTTTAGTATGCTCTTTTTTTTTTTAATAATCTTTTTTTTCCTTTATTTTAATTTACAATACTGTATTGGTTTTGCCATACATTGACATGAATCAACCACGGGTGTACATGCGTTCCCAAACATGAACCCCCCACCCACCTCCCTCCCCATAACGTCTCTCTGGGTCATCACCGTGCACCAGCCCCAAGCATGCTGTATCCTGCGTCAGACGTATACTGGCGATTTGATTCTTACATGATAGTATACATGTTACAATGCCATTCTCCCAAATCATCCTTTTTAAATCATAGTTGTACAAAGTAGAATTTCTCAAAATTCCTAGGTTTATATAACACAAACCTTCAGCACCAACTCACAGAAAGTTTAAAGCAGATCATTCATGGGACAAAAAATTGACAGTTTTTTCATAAATTTGAGAACAACTTACAATTGAAAACAATTTACATGACATTTTCCATAAGGATCTGTGATGCTGAAAAATACTTTTATAAACTATTAATTTTTTAAAATTTTAATCCATCAAGTTGGAGAAAAGACTTATCTTTCTAGTCTCTCTCTAGTAAATGTTCCACAATCCTTAGCTTATGAAAGTTGATCATCAACAAGTATGCAGCCAAGAAAAAATGTTTCTAGCGGGGGTGGGGGGAGGGGGTGGGATTGGGATGCAGAGAATTATTTTAAGTGTTTTGTTTCTTAATGGATTTTGTAATGATTGTGGTATTTATATCTGATCCTTTATCTCAGTCTAAATATTGGATTAGCCAAAAATTTTGTTCATAAAAGCTTACAAAAAAACCTGAAGGAACTTTTTGGCCCACTCAGTAAAAATTAACTTCAATTTCTAATGTTATGTTTGTAACTTCTTTTGTTTTTTTCTAAAAGGGGGTTCCTATGGCACCTGACTCCAGTACTCTTGCCTGGAAAATCCCATGGACAGGCAAGCCTGGTGGGCTGCCATCTATGGGGTTGCACAGAGTTGGATACAACTGAAAACCTTCACTTTCACTTTTCACTTTCATGCACTGGAGAAGGAAATGGCAACCCACTCCAGGGTTCTTGCCTGGACAATCCCAGGGACAGAGGAGCCTGGTGGGCTGCCATCTATGGGGTCGCACAGAGTCGGACACGACTAAAGTGACTTAGCAGCAGCAGCAGCAGCAAGCCTAGATCTACCCTCTGACTATAGCAATGAAAATAAAACAAAAAGCATGAATCCAGACATTGAAGACACTTCAAAACATCTCTGTGAGTTCTATTTGCTCTCCAGGAAGGGACCTTATCTCGCTCAGTCGCTCAGCTGTGTCTGAGTCTTTGCAGCCCATGGACTGTAGCCTGCCAGGCTCCTCTGTCTATGGGACTCCCCAGGCAGGCATACTGCAGTGGGTGGCCATTCCCCGGGATTTTTCTGAGCCAGGGCTCAAACCCACATGTCCTGTGTCTCCTGCATTGCAGGCGGACTCAGTACCACAGGGCCACCTGGGAAGCCATGTTACTCCCCTAGAGTAGGCTATTTTATTGGCTACAAAAATATTTCCCACCCCTCCTTCAGTGCTAGACTTTTTTCTGAAACATGCTCTAATGACACAGTTTGAAACACTTAAGTGGAAAATAAACAGAAGTTTACCACATCTTCAGTGTCTCACAACACATTCTTTCTCCCCTGCAGCAAGCTACAAACTCATCTTTCTCTCTGTGACCTTATCATCACCACCCCCAGACCATTTACCAAACTCTGGACAAAGTTATCTTTCTAATATGCAAATCTGGTTATATTGCCATCTGATCAGAACTCTATTACTTTTAGGAAAAAAGGACCATCTTTAACAGAGAGACGTAGATATTGGGGGATCCTTCCTCCAGTAATTGATCCTATTTATCTATTTGAGTGACCAGAAAGTTTGTTTGGGTTTTTCCATAATATCTTACAGAAAAATCCAAACTTTTTGGCCAGCCTAGTACATGACTTCCACGGGGTCTCTCCTGACTGCGAGTCTGAGTCATGCGCTGCTCACAGCTGCTGGTCTCCTGTGCAAAGACTTAGCTCACTATATGTTGTTCCCTGTTTGTTTCCTCCACGGGGTACTTGTTCACCACAAACCCCTTTTGAAAAAAGAGATGGTAACCATGACTACTTTATTGCTGCCTCTCTTCTCCCTGCCTCGCACAGCTCAGGCACATACAGGCTCTCAATATATATTTGCTGAATAAACAAGTGAATTAGTCACTCAGCATGAGCAAAGTTGCAATAAATGAATGGAGGGTGGGATAAACACTCATGACACCACCACCCCCCCCTTACCAGTAGAGCAGCCCTGGGACCTAGAAACTCCTGTGTATTGTGCTCCATTCCTTCATCTCAGCACCCAGAATGCCCCAGAAGTCACCACCCTTCCAAACTTTGCTTTCCCTTCTCTCACTGGCTTGCTTGTTCCTTAGGATCATATCATAGATGTAGGTAAACCAAAACAAGAAAAAAAATGCGTTGCTTACTTTTAGTGATTTTGAACTTTGTAAAACTGGCAGCATACTGTAAGTACTCTGCATCTTGCAACTCTTAATGACATAGTGTTTCTAAGCTTCATCCGTTAATAATGTGTGTAGCTGTAGCTTGCTCGTTTTCACTACTGTGTGGTACTGCGATGAATAAACTTACTACTACCAACTTATCCATTTTGTTCATATTCTTCCAGCCACCCAACTCCCTGGATCCTGACCGATTTTATTTTTCAAAGATGGTACCTCAGTATTCCTCATGCCATATGTGACATCTTCTTTATCCACTCTATCAATAGACATTTAGATCATTTCCATGTCTTGGCTGTTGTAACTAGTGCTGCAATGGACATAGGGGTGCATGTATCTTTTCTAATTATGATTTTCCCTGGATACATGCCAAGGAACAGGGTTTCTGGACGATATGGTAACTCTATTTTTAATGTTTTGAGGAACCTCCATACTATTTCCTACACTGGCTGTACCAATTTACATTCCCACAAACAGTGTAGGAGGGTTCCCTTTCTCCACGCCCTCTCTGGCATTTGTTATGTGTAGATTTTTTTTAATGAAGATCATTCTAACTGATATAAGGCGATACCTCATTGTAGTTTCGATTTTCATTTCTCTAATAATCATTGATGTTGAGCATCTTTTCATGTGGCTCTTGGCTATCTGTATGTCATCTTCAGAGAAATGTCTGTTTAGGTCTTCTGCCCATTTTTCAATTAGTTCTTTTGTTTTTTGGTTAAGCCAAAAAGCTTTTGGTGTAGTTTGTTTTATAGTAACTGGAATAATCTCTTTAGGAACTGTCCATTTTCTGGGCCCCATGTCTTTCTGGGGAAATTTTCCCTTTGCCTTGAAGGCTCTTCCAATCCTAATCAACCAGCATTCATTTTTCCTGATACCCATCATAGCTCCATCTAACCAGATTAACTCATAATTGTTTATTAAAATTCTCTATAAAAACAATTCTGTTAAATGTTTTTGTTAAAATCCTTTCTCCCCGCCCTCACCAATGTCCCAGGACTCCCTGCCTCCTGCTCAAGTTGGGTCACCGTTTGTCCCTCAGTACATCATTCAGCTTCTTTAAAACTTCTTTACCTTTGAGTAAATTTTGGCTAAACAATGTTTCTCACAGTGTGATCTACCAATGATCTGCAGCAGAGGCACCTGGGTCCTTACTGAAAACACAGACTCTGGACAGCACCCCAGAAATGCTGAATCAGGATCTCTACATTTGTATCAAGCACTCCAGGTGCGCCTTAAACACATTCAAGTTTAACAATCCTCAATCTCCTGGGGATGATTTGGTGAGGGGGCTGGGAGCAGCACTTGGCATAAACTTGAGAAAAGAGACCTGGGAGAACTCAGGCAGAAATCCTTTTCTTTTTGCCAGTTAAAACAATTAACTCCAGTGCTCTCTACCTCCAGAGCCTGCTTCTTTTCCAAGACAGTGTAAAACTATGGCCTCAAGTTATATAGCAGATGTGCAGAAAACATAGTAAATGTGGAACTTGACTAAATAAATAAGTAAATGAAAGGATCTAGAATTTATTGTCCACAAATCTGACAAAAGAGGCTTTGATTTTCAGATCATGGTGGGGGTTAATGTAGAAGCTGGGGAATATATTAATAATTTTCAATGGTACTTAAAATTCATGATGGTGGTATCTATAAACATGCAAGAGTAAACACTGTGTGACCTTACCCCAGGAATGGATATTTCAATTAAAGCTAACTAATCCTCTTATAGACCTTCTCTCTCATTGTGTATCCTGTGGCAAGCATTCTCTCAGTCCTGTTTTTCGTTTCCCAAGTTGTTTATTGGGGTGCTGAAGAAGACTCTTGGGAGGCCCTTGGACTACAAGGAGATTAAACCAGTCAATCCTAAGGAAAATCAACCCTGAATATTTACTGGAAGGACCGATGCTGAAGCTGAAGCTCCAATACTTTGGCCACCTGATGTGAAGAGTTCCTTATTCAGGATGAGCTCATTGGAAAAGACCCTGATGCTGGAAAAGATTGAAGGCAGGAGGAGAAGGGGATGACAGAAGACGAGATGGTGGGATGGCATCACCAACGCGATGAACATGAGTTTGAGCAAACTCCAGGAAATAGCGAAGGACAGGGAAGCTTGGTATGTTGCAGTCAATGGGGTTGCAGAGAGTTGAACACGGCTTTGGACACGATTTTGAAAAGTCCATGTATGTATAGAAACAAAAATAGATGTCAAGGGTATTTCCATACTCAAGCCAACTGTTCCCCAACATTAGAGAAGCAGAAGCAAGGAGCCAACTTCTCTGCATTCTTGTTTATCTGAGAAAATTATAAAATTTTTCTGTTGCTTAACTTGTCATGAAAATACCTATAATAGTGTTTGAATTGAACATTAAGAAATGTGTTCTTAGCTATATTCGTGTGGTGCTATAAGTTCCTCCTTCAAAATCAAAGTGAAGTCATTCAGTCATGTCCGACTCTTTGTGACACCATGGACTGCAGCCTCCCAGGTTCCTCCATCCATGGGATTCTCCAGGCAAGAACACTGGAGTGGGGTGCCATTGCCTTCTCCAATGCATCAAAGTGAAAAGGGAAAGTGAAGTCACTCAGTCGTGTCCGACTCCTAGCGACCCCATGGACTGCAGCCCACCAGGCTCCTCCGTCCATGGGATTTTCCAGGCAAGGGTACTGGAGTGGGGTGCCATTGACTTCTCCGAGACTTCTGCTAATGTTTTATAAATTCTTTGAAGGTAAAATATGGTTTCACTGTGAACCTCAAGATTATGGCACTTTTTACATGTCCTTTAAGTTTTCTGTCAGAGAAGTTCTCTCTTTTTATGAAACATAAAACAGTTTACTTTTCGACGCAAGTGAACATCTCTACAAAACAGGAACAGACTCACAGACAAAAAGAAGAGACGTGTGGCTGCCAAGGGGCAGGAGGCGGGGGGAGAGAAGGACTTGCAGTTTGGATTAGCAGATGCAAACTAGTGTACATAGCATGGATAAACAACAATGTCCCACTGTATAGCACAGGGACTGTATGCAATATTCTGTGGCAAACTATAGTGGAAAAAAATGTGAAAAAGAATATATATACACATACATACATATATGTGTATAACTGAGTCACTTGGTTGTTCAGCAGAAATTAGCACAGCGTTGTAAATCAACTATACTTCAATAAAATAAAAAACAGTGCAACACTCCAAAAGAAATAAAAGAAGAAAAGAATAAATCTTACAACACGAGCAGTGCTAGTTCAAGAAGATAATAAATGATAGCTTTATATATGTATATAAATAGTTCATGTTGCAACAATAAACCATAAAAATACTAGCTGTAACAGCAGTGAAGATGGGTATAACACATAACAATATTCAGATCACATATATTAGTTTCACTTGATGCTTATAACAGCCATATAATGACAGTGGGAAAAAAGGCTATTTTTTTCCCCTCAAGCTTCTTATTTGTGTCCTGCCTTCTTCCTGCAACACTCTTTGCCCGGATAGACACATTGATGTCTCCCTCATTTCTTCCAAGTTTTATTTAGATGTCACCTATTCAGAACCATTCTTGACTCCCCCAATAAAACTACATCTTCTTCCCTAAGGGCACTTTTTGTCATCTAACAGTGTGTGGTTTCTGTCTGTCTTTCTGTACTTGAATGAATGCTCCATGCAGGTGGGAATTCATTTTGTTCTCTACTATTTCCCCGGTCCCCACACAGCACCCAGCATACAGCAGGTGCTCAATAAATAAACAAATGAATGCATTATTCCCATTTCATGAATAATGAGTCAGGAACAGGAGGCTTAAAATAGTTGACCGTGCTGGGGCACCTAATGAGTGACACCTTAGGTTCTGGATCATAGATGGTCAGGCCGAGTCTTGTCCTACATTTTTTTCTATTATAGCTTATTGTAGGATATTGCATCTAGTTCCCTGTGCTATACAGTAGGACCTTGTTGTTTCTCCATCCTGTATATACTAGTTTGCATCTGCTAGTCCCAGACTCCCCCCACTCTTGGCAACCAGAAGTCTTGTCCTTCATGTCCCTGAGTCTGTTTCTGTCATTACATTTGCAAGACCGTTACTGAGACATCGCACTAATCTACACGACGCTAAACTAATCTACACTATTGACTTCACTGGCATGAATTTCTGGAACAAAGGAAAACCTGGAAACTTCATTATCATTTCCTGAGTGTTATCTGGAGCAAACATGGAATTAAAGCCATTACATTTCCTGACACTGGATAGGATGGTGAGAAGACCTCTAAGCTATGGGGGAGGGGACACCCCACTGAGAGCCCATGCATTTTGTTCGGTGTTCGTACTGTTTGCATGGTCCTTGAACAAACGCTTGGCAAACCATTCCAAAGCGCTCTTTGTCAGTAAGCAAACAGTTATTTCAGCTAAAATCATAGCATCTTGAGAGATGATGCTATTAAGATAAAGAAAGGCATTGGCTGCTCTCAGCGGTAGACCATTTAGCAGCCTCGCAGGTATGTGACGTCACATGAGCTGTGGAGGGGGGAACAGGCCTGGCACATGGGCCAATGAATTGCAATGCTACAGTCTGATTACATGCGTAGCAATAGAGCAGACCATACATAATTTTAGATAGCACTTTCCCCCTGCTATTAAGAATGATTAACATACTTCTAATATCAAGCACAACTTCATTTAACAACTTGCTTAGAAATTGTAAGCACCCATTGACTGTCATTCTATTAGTCTATTAACCAGCCTATCTCCTGTTAACCAGCACTTTCAAATAGACCCTGGAAGCAAATGTTAAAATTTCAAGAGGCCTAAAAGATTATCCATTAAAAGTCCATGATTTTAAAAATGAAGACATTTAGGCCACTTAGACTCATCAGTCATACCCAGCCAGGAAGCAGTATAGTCATACCTTAAGTCCCCCCAAGCCTCTTTATACTGCACACAGTAGGGCCACACTTTGCACAGGATCTGGCCTGCCATTCCCAAACACATTATTAAAGAGATAGAATCTGAAATGAAAGGCCTTGAAGCATGGCAACTTCATAAAGTAATTCTGAGTGATTTGTAGATTGCTGTGCAGAATAAATATCAAATTCTTTTCATTACACTGTTAGTGTTCTTAGGACAGTGGTCTATCTCTGAACTTTTATAATGTCAATAAGAATTATATAAAATGAATATGAATAAAGAAAATATTTGGCTAAGCTGTAAATTCAAGTTCCTTACCAGTTGTATAACTGGTCATATGGCATAATGTTTTTCTTGAATTACAATGTTGGAAACCAATAAGGAATCTGAATGGTAGGGTCATACATTGGCATAGACTTAACCACAGCTAACGCCCATTCTATAATAATCAAGTTGATTTATTCATGTATATACTAATCATTGCCCATGTGCCAGTGTGGAAAGACTTTCACTGGTAGCTCACTGGACCATTTCCCTTTTCCTCCTGGGCACAGTAAGATGTTTACAACCTCCATTGCAATTAACTGCAGCCACGTGATGGAGTCATGGCCAGTGGCTTGTCAACAGCAGCAACGTATGCTGTCAGACCCTCATACATGTGTTCCTCCATTTATCTTCCTCATCTTCTAATCAGATGCAGAAATCTAGTGAAACACTGAGCTGCAGGAGATGGCAGAGCTAAAAAGAGAAGGAGCCTGAGTCCCTGAGTCAGCATTTGAGGAGAGAAATAAGTGCTTGGGGGACACAGCAGAAATCCTTTGGAAAGACTACTCAGAAATCATATCAGAGAATAGCATTGAATTATTAAGTTGGAAGGAAAGAAAGCACAGTCACCTTGGATTGGAGAAGAAGCTTACACAAAGCTTCAGATGTGAAATCTTGGGTTCAGTTGTATGAATTAACGTTGACAAACACAACTAGAGTGCAGAGGAGAAACAGGCAACCAGGTAGGTGATCACTGAGACCAAAATTGAGGAGTGGGTCAGATTATGAAGGACTGTCAATGCCCAACTAGAGGGTAGCTTTTACCGTATAGGCAGCAGAATCCAGAAAAGGTTTTAAAGCTGCAGAGTGGCAGAACAAAACTCTCCATTAGCAGGCAAGCTCTCTGATGCAAAGTGGAAAACAGCTTAGAAAGAGAAGCAATTGTGAGAGGAAGACTAGTTACCAGACTGTCAGAAAAGTCTGGACAGGCAGATATTGCAAGAGGTACTGCAAACTGATCTAAACTACAGTAGAAGAAACTGACCTGAAAACAAACACAAGAGACCAAGCAGAGGAGGCATTTCAGAAGCGTAAAGTTCGAGTGGCTGTCAGGTATAGAACTTGAAGTAATGTTAACTGAGATGGGAAGATGAGAGAAGATACAAGGTAAAAGGAAAAGATGATGAATGTGCTTTTAAATATGCTGAATTTGAAGTCCAAATTCAAGAAGCTATCCAGTGTGCCGTTTGTATTACATATGCAGAACTCAAAATTGGAATTATAAATTTGGGAGTTGGCAACACGGGGATGATGGTTAAGCCATGGGAGTGGATGAAATCTGCCAAGAAATGTGTATCGAGTGAGATGAAAAGGAAGAAGAGATTTCACAGGATGCTTGAAAGAGTGGTTAGGGTAGTATAAAAAGCATCAGGAGAGGAGAGTATCATGAAAATTAAGGGAGGAGAGGCTTTAAGATTCCTACCCACACAGAAGAGATCAGACCAGCAGAGAAACCAGGTGTGCTAACGAGCCAGCAAGTGGGACTACAGTGCTTGAAGCTCTATCAGACTTTCTGGGCATGTTCTAAAGATTTGCCAGAGAATGCAAATCTGTTGTCAGATTCAAGTGATAAACATCACTTGGAAATCTAAGATGGAGCAAGTGGGCAAACAGATAAATGGGGCAAACAGGTAAATGCCAAACCAGGGAGGTGAAGTATCAGGATGGGAAAAAGGCAAAAAAAGTTCCAGGATTTTTCACGGAGCTGCTTCTTATCAAGTTCTGGCCAGGGGGTGGACTGGATCAGAACAAACACAAGCGATGTTCAATCATTTCCAGGACCAAGAGGCCTGAAGGGCCACTGAGGGGTTCCAGCAACTTGGTTAGTTTGAGACGTTGATATTATGCTGCCCTGGAGTGAAGGAGGGATTGGTAAGTGAAGGCAGTGAGTGGAGATGGAATGGAATTTATTGGAATTTTGTGATGGAAGCCTGAATAGCAGGCAGAGTTCAAAGAAAGCGTTTTTCGGATGTTTGTAAGCTGAGGGTAAGCATCCTTCTTGGGGAGGAGGAATGGAAGACGGAAAGAGCATGTAAGTTAAGGAATCAAGGTGGAAGCCAGAGGTGCCTATGGAGAAGTGCAGTGTGCCAGTTACATCATATCTTGTTTCCTTTGTTTCTTTACAGAATGTGAAGAAAGAACGGATGAAGGGTGAGGGGTATTGAGGCAGCTCATTAGTGGAAGCCTTTGTTTTCTCGGTGAAGTGAGACCGAGCCACCCAGGAAGAAAGCACCCAGGTAAAAGCTTGAGAAAAGAGTAACATTCTGGAATGGCAGCTGCAGAGAAACATGGGGGTCTGCGGTGTGAGGGATTAGATTTTCCTTGAAGGCCCAGCTCAGGCAAGAGACAGATTTGTATCCAGCCACAGTTGGAACCAGAAGGTCTAAAATCAGAGACAATAAATAATAGTAAAAAATAATAAACAGGTATTTTCCAGGTGGAAACAAAGGAAAGCACAGAGGATAAAGAATCCAAAGTGGTCAAGAGGGCAGACCAGGCTACCCTGAGTTATTTCAGGCCTAGGATAATGGTCTATCACATGTCCTACCATAATGTCCAACACACAAAAGGCACTTAATAAATGTGGAATGAATGTGCAAATGAACAATTAAATGAATGCATGAATGAATGAGTACATACTTGGAATTCAGGCTGTTTATGGGGGAAATGAAGTAAGACGTTAATAGGCTGAATGGCTATAAAGGATTTGAGAAGCAGGATTGTGTGATGAGGCTGAACAGGTTTTGTGGGAGTCAGAGTTGGAGAAGAGAAAAAAACAAGGTTGTGGGCAGAAAGAGTCACTTCAAAATTCAGATTTTCAGAGGAGCAGTTCCACGTGATAAAAGGTCCAAAGGGTGCTTCTGCAAATGGGGTTGGTAAAGTGGAACGGAGGAGATTGTCAGTATGAGGGCAGGCTGTTGGAGGGCTCATCAGTATATAACATGAAGTCACTTAAGATGACAGCGGATGCTGGAGTGAAGAGAAAAACTGTGAGCCAAGTTTCAAAGTCCTTTGAAAGGACTTTGAAGACTGACAAGAAACGGTCCAGAGGTAACACTAAAACGCACCTGTATATTTCATCAAGATAATATTGGCTGTCCTTGCCACCCAGATTCCTTGTGATCAAATAAAAGGATAATTATATGAAGTTTTTATTGTTAGGAACCAAGAGATAAAAGTGGGCAGCATATCCTTCAAATAAGGAGAGATTTTAAATGAAAACTACTCAAAACTGCCAGGAAGCTGCAGGGAGACAGGATAACGTTGAGTCCTTTTCAAGAAGCCAAAATCCAGGAGCAACCTTTGGAGTGTTCTGGGGGAAACAGTGACACTGAGAGTCAGTATGGGTCTCGATGAGAGGAGACAAGCAGAGAAAATCATCTGAGCTGCTAATTATGTGCTAACTTCTGAGAGCCTTATCTACATCATCCTGAATTCCCACAGCAACCATGCAAATTGGCCATGCGTACCTTCAGATTCCAAATGAGGAAACAGGAACTGTGGTTGAGTAAATTTCCCGAGACTACACAGTTATTAAACAGAGTCGCGGAAGTCGAGCCCAGCTCGGGTGGATCATATCCCATCCTATCTCCACTCTACTCCAGTACATTCAAATCTAACGTGTTCAGAGCTTTATAGGGGAATT
The DNA here is from genome assembly GCF_016772045.2 of Ovis aries. Classification (NCBI taxonomy): domain Eukaryota; kingdom Metazoa; phylum Chordata; class Mammalia; order Artiodactyla; family Bovidae; genus Ovis; species Ovis aries. The sequence goes on from NC_056070.1 coordinate 9,680,617, forward strand.
GAAAACAGGACAGATGACGCACGAAGGACTAGTGGAGGACGGAGGGAAAGATATGGGGAAATGAGCAGGAGGAGACTGGAGCATGGGCCAGGGTCACTGACAAGAGCGACCTTCCATTATTGATCAATAATGACTTTGGGTATATAGGAAGCTGGGAAGTGAACAGAAGAGCAAATGAAACTAACCAACCTTGAGTTTCAAGTGGAACTTTGACATTCTGTGGTTGTAACGTCTGTGTAAAGTCCATTCCCATTGGTAGGGAAGTTAACTGACTGCTTTTTTAAACATCTATTTGAACAGTCAAACAACCTTCTGGCCATTTAACAAGAACCCTTGAGGAATCAATTAAAAATTCCCATCTCAGAGGACTTACATATGTACACAACAGCTTGGGTTAATTTACTAATTCATCTAATCAGCCTGCCAAATTATTAGCCAATTTCCCTAATCTTGTAATAATTCACACTTTAAAAAGGCAAAGTCTTCCAATTATCATGCTACGAAATTAGAGAAAACATATAGATACATCCTTTTATATCACCAGTCATGACTTTCATGTGTTTTATAGGGGATAATTGATTAGACTGTGTTCCTAAAGTATTTAGGATGTTTGAAAGTGCTCTTTCAAGCATTTTGAGTGTCATTTTTATGATCTTGTTTGTGCCATGCATTTCTTTGACAAACCTTTTATATATAGCACAGAGATATACATCAGCCAGGTCCCAAATGGCTCATCAAGAATTCTGAGTTAGAGAATTTAGGATGAAGAGAACTATTGTTTGGTATAAATGCTGTGAAGCAGGGGCTGCCTTTCTAGCCAGAGATTTTTAGATGTGCAAGGAATCTTATGTAACCCACACATGACTGGGCTTTTGGGGGGCAGCTTCTTTCCTCATGTCTAGTATTGGTTTGGCCAAAAAGTTTGTTTGGGTTTTCTGTAAGCTGTTAGAAAACAAACAAACAAAAAACAACCCAAATGACATTTTTGGCCAGCCCAATACATGTGAGATCCCCTAGATACACTTGGTTATACTTCTCAGTCTGTTCCCTACCCCTTTCCAATCTGCCTCAATATTTACTCCAACTCTGAAAGTATTGACAATATTTATGGGGAAACTCTCATAGTATCCCAAAGAAGTATCTCCAAATTCCTCCATTAGACCTCTTTTCTCTTGTTTATGGCATCTGATGTCTCTCTTTTTCCCCTTCATCATCTCAAAAACCCTCTCTGTTTTCCTCAGCAATTCAACTCTTCTTCACCATCTTTTAGAATTCAGGGAGGAATTATTATAATTGCCGTCTCACACAGAGAAGTCATGTATACCAAAGCTCTCATTTTCCGATCAAAAACTATTGGCTAAAGAAGGTCCATGTGGCACAGCCATTAATAGAATAGGGTTATTCATATACTATTGCTTTTTCCACCACCACACTCAGAACCTCTGAACTGCCTTCTAACTTTAAAATTCTGCCATTTGCCCACTCTGATGAATTTGGACATTGATCTATAATGGCTGAAATAAACTTGCGGTAATTTGAAAGTTTTGGCATGGTGGGAGAAGAGGACTTAATGTCTCTGCTTTGATAGAATGGTGCTTGACCGATCTGAAATGCCCAGATACAGAAGAACCGATGACATTTCATAATGTTATGTACACACCTTTAGCCTTATTCTTTGGTTTCCAGTAGGTCTGTGGGGTTTGTTGATTTCATCTTTTTTTGTTTTGTTTTCAACTTGATTTAATCTGTGGAACATGTTACTTAATCAAGCAAGAACACCTTTGTAATAGTTCTACACAATGGAAGAAAGTATAAAAAATATAAATATAAATGTTTTTATATGGTATACAATTTTAAAAAATTACCAAAAGTTACTGGCGATCAGTCTGACTTAGGTATGGCTTTCCAAAACACAATGCTAAAGATAGTTTAAAGATAACAGTCCATACAGAGATGTGGTTCCATGTATTTGTATCCTGAATTATGTTTCAGTTTCAGGCAGCACAGCACTAATTGAGGACAATTGGTCATCATCAATTTACAACGAATTTGTCTGGGCCGGCCATTTATTTTTCTCACAGTGATTTGGGCTGAGCTCAGCTGAGCTTCTCGATCAGCTATAACTTTGGGTCAGATCTGAAGCTTCATTCTTCAATCGATCTTAGATGGCTTGTCTCTCCTGTCTAGGGCCTTGGCAGGGAGAGCTAGGCTGACACAGCTCTGGTCTCTGAGGTTCCTCACTCCCATAAAAACATGTCTTGCTTATTGGATGGAGGAAGGGGTCCCAAAAGAGACAAGTCAACAAAGTTTCTTAAGTCCAAGGTGGAAACTGGTACACCGTTGCTTGGGCCACATTCGACGAGGTCAGTGCCAATTAAAGAAGTGGGAATATGGACTCTACCTCTTTTTTTAAATTAATTTATTTTTAATTGAAGGATAATTGCTTTATAGAATTTTGCTGTTTCTGTCAAACCTCAACATGACTCAGCCATAGGTATACATATATCCCCTCCCTTTTGAACCTCCCTGCCATCTCCCTCCCCATCCCACCCCTCTAGGTTGATACAGAGCCCGTGTTTGAGTTTCCTGAGCCATACAGCAAATTCCCAAAATTGGACTCTACCTCTTGATGAATAGACTACAAAGCACATTGCTGAGAGTATAGATACAGGAAGTCCCCTACGTACAAACAAGTTATGTTCTGAGAGCATGTTCTTAAGTCCAATTTGTTTGTAACTCCAGCAAAGTTAGCCCAGGTACTCAACCAACATAACTGGCTATATAGTACCATACTGTAATAAGTTTCTAATACTTTTCACACAAATAAAACACAAAAAAACAAACACAAAAATGAACATTTTTAATCTCACAGTGCAGCACCTTGAAAAGTACAGTAGTACAGAATAACCACTGGCGTACAGGGGCTGGCGTTGAGTGAACAGGCAAGAGGATTTACTGACTGGAGGAGGGAGGGGAGGTGGGAGATGGTAGAGCTGAAGGACTGTCAGCAATCAGAGAGGGAGGGCAAGCTGCAACTTCGCTCATGCCCGATGATGGCAGAGGTTCTGGTTGCTTGTTGGATTCAATTCTATCTTCCCTCTTGCAAAACCGATCCGGCGATGTGTAGATAGGAGCATGCTGGCATCTGTGAAAGTCTGCACCTTGAAGGTTCGTATGTTCAGGCACAGAGGCGAGTAGGAACAATGGTACGGGGAGACTGCTGTGAGGGACCTGCACCGCAGCGCTTGGCTTCACCAAGAAGTGTTTGAGCAGCTAGTTCAATAAACATAAATGGTCCTACTGCCTTAGGGTTACTTAAATTAATCATGTGAATCAGACTGCGGTCTTCACTCCTATTAAATAACGTTTTATAAACACACAATGCAGTGTTGAAATTTCAGACCAAAAAAAAAATATATATATATATATATATATATACACACACATGGTTCTTTAAACTCCCATTTCCTCAGACACTGGGACTTGAGCATTCCCCAGTAACATGTGGAGTTGTTTTATGCTTTCCTGAAGGCAGGGCGGAGGCAGCAGCAGCATCGTCTGATAGGATATGAATTTTGGTCCTAGAAATTTTTAAGTAGACAGACTCATGGAAACTTACCCGGCCTCCTCCTGGAAGCTGGTCCAACCATGTTTATCAACTAGAGATGGAAAGGATTAAAGAACATAGCTCCAAAAACACTGCACTGTACCAGGTAATGGGATCTCTGATTCTTCATCCTGGAGTTTATATCCTAAATGCTGTTTGGAAGCAGGATTTCGTTAAGTGCTCCATGATAAGTAGTTTGTTCAGATTAAGCTTCTGAATTATTTTCATTCACATTCATGTGATGAGCAAGATAAAACTGGAATTCAATTTTGAAGGGTCTTTTTCTGTACCTATAGCTTTATCCATCCTATTTGTGCTGCACAGATATGTTGAACTAGTGATATAACAACACAAATGTCTATTTACCTGCAATTTGGAAATGCTGTATTGCTTTCTGTTGCACAAAAATGTGAAATGTACTTTTCTAAGTAGACCGTCTTATATCCTTGTCATTTTAAAAATCTCACTGTATGGAGTTTTTTCGTTTGTTTGGTCAGTTGTTTTATAAGCTTATTCTTTATATCCTAATTTAGCATCTAATGATAGTAGATTTAACAGTCAGATTTCTTTCAAGATATTCAGATGTAAGACGATATGGTGTCCTTAATTTGATTTTTTTGAGGGACACTGAATTATAAATCCGGAATGGAGAGTAGCTGTTTACTGGGGTTTTAATTAGCATCTCACTCATCTCCTAGTTGTCTTAATAATTAAATGCTGTCTAATTTAATATAAGAAGTTTGCCAAACTGGCTGCTGATTTATGAATTTGTAAATGTATTCAACTCTCACCTTCAATAGAGAACAACAAACTATATTTATTACATAGTAAAACTTTGATTACTTTTACTATATTCAAAAATAGTTACACCCCATCAGATATGAAATATTATATATGGAAGAGACAATAAAAACTCAAGTAGAAGACAAAACCCAGACTCAAGATTTAAATATTTATGAAGGGAACTATCTATGATTCAGCTTTTAAAACACATTTTAACTTTCCTTATCTACTTACACCCAGTCTATTTTCAGAAAAAAAAAGCAAGAAATTGATTTCAGAGTAATACTTTTCAATTAAATGTAGCACTGAAATTAATTTTTAATAGAAGAAACACGATTTTTCATCATTATAATTTTTTTAGAAAGAAGAGTCTCAGAATCACCATGTGAATTTTCTAAGAATTGTGACTAATTTCCAACGAACGGAGAAGGCAATGGCACCCCACTCCAGTACTCTTGCCTGGAAAATCCCATGGACGGAGGAGCCTGGTAGGCTGCAGTCCATGGGGTCGCTAGGAGTCGGACACGACTAAGCGACTTCACTTTCACTTTTTCACTTTCATGCATTGGAGAAGGAAATGGCAACCCACTCCCGTGTTCTTGCCTGGAGAATCCCAGGGAGAGGGGAGCCTGGTGGGCTGCCGTCTCTGGGGTCGCACAGAGTTGGACACGACTGAAGCGACTTAGCAGCAGCAGCAGCAGCTCCAGCGAAAGTGATATGAGAAACTTTTGAGCTCAGCATAACCACTTGCTCTTTTTTCAAACTGGAAAGTGAGAGTGAAAATGTTAGTTGTTCAGTCCTGTCTGATTGTGACCCCATGGATTATAGCCCACCAGGCTCTCTGTCCATGGGATTTCCCACGCAAGAATACTGGAGTGGGTTGCCATTTCCTCCTCCAGGAGATCTTCTCAACCCAGGGACCGAACCCAGGTTTCTTGCGTTGTAGGTACACCAAATTGGAAAACTGGCCTACTAAGCAGACCAAAGACTTTTGGAAGCTGTGGGGTTGGGGCGGAGCACTGGAGAAAGGAAGAAAGAAGGTGTTCGAAACGGTAATTTAATGTAAGCACAGATAATCACGCTAAAGGCATTAATTACTGCAGTTTACAAATAATGGAGGTCAGGCTTTTTTATCCTGTGGAGGGTTTTTTTTTTTTTTTAACTTTGCTTTGAAGGCAATAGAAATGATCAGCTATAGTGATGAAAATAATGCCCGCTCGAAAGCTCAGCAGCCATCCCTCATTGTTTAATTAAAACTCTTATTGATAGGATTTTATTTTATATGTAGCTCAAAAGTAATTGAGCTTCCCTGGTGGCTCAGACAGTAAAGAATCCGCCTGCAATGTGGGAAACGTGGGTTCGACCCCTGGGTTGGGAAGATCCCCTGGAGAAGGGCAAGGCTACCTATTCCAGTATTCTGGCCTGGAGAATTCCATGACTGTATAGTTCATGGGGTCGCAAAGAGTCGGACATGACTAAGTGACTTTCACTAAAAGTAATTAGTATATTTATGATGATACTGTGAATTTTATTCTTGAAAGTTAACTTTTGGTTTTTACAACATGATAATCTTGTATGGTACACAACTTCAGGCGGACATAAAATATGCAGATTTCTCTATGCCAAAGAAAGGCCAACTAAACAATCACAATGACTTTGAACTCTTCATCCCAAAGATGCATTGGGTGCATTTTTTATACATTGAAATAATAAATAATAGATTGGGTCTGAAAGTAATTTGTGTTTTTGCTGAGCCATCGACTCTCAAAATATCTGGGTTCTGAGTCTCTAAATCATTACATTGTGAATTTTAATCGTATCTCAATCTATCTGTGTGTAGGCAAAAGCAGGACTTTGGTAATTTGGTGTTTCTTTTAAAGTTTTTGTCTATTCTTCCTGTCTGCTAAAATAGTTTCCTTTTCATTCAGAACACATACAAAGGAAGAAGAGGAGGTTAGAAATTATGTAACATTCTGCTCCATCCATTCCAGGTTGTCAACCCCTCTAATTTATTAAAATATGGAGTTTTCATTCAAGAGAAGTAATTCCTTAACTTCTTTAAATTCTGTAAGAAAAAAAAAATTATAAAGGCACAGGCAGCCGTCTGCCCTGCCTCCTCATTCTGAGTGGGCCATTTTCTCAGCCAACAAGCTATCATTCGCTGCATTGACAAGATAGGCAGGCAGGCAGGCATTTTTTGAACTTTGCCAGATTGGAAAACTGGCAAGTATTCTTTTGTTTTCTGACACCATGATGGAAATGTACAGAAATGCTAATCACTCTAATTGTTTGTGTCTAAGATTCAAGTTCTTTGATATCACACTTCAGGTAAGAGATTCAGAATGTGATCAAAGAGTGAGTCTTCCACGACTCAGGGAATCCTTGATTCTTGGATCCAATACATGGGGTGTAGATCCCAAGTCTGGCCCTCACTCGTGGTGTGATCTCAGACATCCTTAAGGTTCTGTCCATACCCACTCACTTGACAGTGATTATGTACGTATATTGCTCTGCTTTCTACGTGTCTGAGTATTATTTTACAAAAATACTGTCAGCCTTAGGTGGTTTATGTGATAAAGGACTGCATATCACATACATATTTGTGTTTTCTAGTCTATAGATATGATCTGTGTGTTGACTGATCTTGAAGCCAAATGAAAGTTTTGCTCTTTCTCTATTAGAGAGAAAGGCTTATAGAAAGGCTTTCAGCTCTTGAACCCACTATACATAAGTCCCATCTCCTTTCTCTTCAAGCAGACCCTCTGGATGTGTTTAATTTGGCATGGAAAGAAGGAAGATTGCTTAGGGCAGAGTTTCCAAAAATGTGTTCAGATGTTAATAGATTTTATTTTTAGGGTTCCATAGTCAAATGAGTTTGTGAAATGGAAGATTAAAATTAGTTAAAGCAGGTTTCTTTATGGAAAGACTGTTCTGGAAATGTAATATGCTAATGAGCAATTATAAGTCCCTGAGAGTGGTGAAGTGTGTGGTTTCCTACCTAGCTGACCATCAAAACCATGATTTTGGAGAGCAGCTCACAGGACCATGACAAGCTTTCTGAAGAACACTTTCATTTTGTGAAACCCTGATCTAGGAAACAACACAAGCAAGACCATTAAGTAAACATGTGTGGCAAGCAAAGGAGAGCTCAAAGACGGCAAGAGTCACACTTGGAATCAAGAGACAGCATCAGTCAGGATACCTAGGTTATTGTACATCAGTGACAAAAAAAAAAAACAAACACCCAATGTATCATTGATTGAGAACAGAGAGAGTATATTTTTCATTTATGCCTACTGTCAGTCACATGACAGCTGAAGGCACTGCTCCACATAGGCAGCAGCCCAGACACGCAGGTGGAAGGGCTTCCACAGATCTAGAATGTCCCAGATCGAATGGAAGAGGAAGGGACGTGGGAGAATCACATGTGCACTCTTAGGAGTTTCCACTCAGAAGCTGTTCTCTTACAACTTCTGCTCACGTTCCATTCGCCAAAGCACATTACATGCCCAAGTCGAAGGGCATGTGAACGGACAGTTTCATACTTCTAAGAGAAGAAAATCAGAATATTCATGTGAACATTCTAGTGACTGCATAGAGACTGAGGACGTCTGCCTACCCCAAGGTCATGCACCTTTCCCACATCCAGGGACTTGTCATTGCAGGTGTGTAAAGGCCAGGGCCCTCACCCCAACTCAGGATAATTCTGGGGAGCAATCCCAGCTTCACAGGCTTTCCGAGGGGTTGGCAGAGGCCATTATTAAGACCCCGTCTTGGCCCCCTCATCATGCCCAAACCCTCCCTCTGCCCTGACCTGCATCCTTTACTTCCTTCCCAAAAGATGTTCCTAGGGACCTCCCTAGCAGTCCAGTGGTTACGACTTTCCCTTCCAATGCAGGGACACGGGTTTGATTTCTGATTGGGGAGATCCCACATTCCTTGTGGGCAAAAAACCAAAACCTAAAACAAAAATGATATTGTAGCAAATTCAATAAAGACTTTTAAAATGGTCCATATCAAAAAAAAAAAATCTTAAAAAAAAAAAGTGTTCCCAAAGGCGCTCCCTAAAGAGCCACCTGCTGGGTAATCGCTATCTCAGAACCCGCCTTATGGGGACCCTGGTCCACTGCACTATACAACATAGGTCTTGGAATAATGGGGAAAATTGTTCTGTGTATTTTTAAACTTTAGGTAAATGGTATTGTGCTATGTTCTATAATTTGCTTTTTTCCCTTCAAATTATGTTTTTAAGGTGTATTGACATTGACTCACATAGCCCTAATCTATTTATTTTAACTGATTTTTGGAAAATACCACATGTACTTGTTTATTCCCCTATAAATGAAAATTTGGGGGTTTTTTTCTAATTTTTAAAATTATAATTTTGCTGATATTCTTTGTATATATATACTTGTTCACATATATAAGAGCTTCATATATATAGATAATATGTGTGTATATATATATACACACATACATATATATGTGTGTGTATATATATATATATATAGCTTCCCAGGTGGCTCAGATAGTAAACAAGCTACTTGCAATTCAGAAGACCCAGGTTTGATCCCTAGATTGGAAAGATCCCCTGGTGGAGGGCATGGCAACCTACTCCAGCATTCTTGCCTGAAGCATTCCATGGACAGTGGAGCCTGGCGGGCTACATACACAGTCCATGGGGTCCCAAAGAGTCGGACACAACTGAGCAGCTAACACACAAATACACATATGTGTGTGTATACACATATATATGTATATATATACCAAAAGAAGAGTTACAATAAAATAGAGTATGTGCCTTCTCAACTGTATTAGATGTTGTGTGTCCCTGAATACTAACAGAGTGAACCTTAGGTAGCCATTTTTTTTCTGTAATCTCCTATCTATCTCTTTGCCATCCTGATCTTTCTCTAATTGAGCTTTAAAATGTACATTCCTGATATCATTCTTTGTCAGATATATGACTTGAAATATCTTTTCCCTGTTTGTGACTTGCCTTTTAATTTCATCTTTTTTTTCATAAAAAAGCCTCAAATTTGAATACAGTCAAATTTATTTATCTTCTTTCCTTTATGACCTATGCATTATCTGTGTTATTTAGAAAAATTCTCCCCATGTCATGTCTGAAAAATATTCTGTATTTTTCTTGAAAGTACTGTTGCTTTTGCTTTTTACATAGTGACCTGTTTATCTGCATGGAATTTATTTCAGTTCTGATATAGTGAATATACTTCTAGTTTCATATGGTCCATCAATTGTCCCAACACCATTGTTTTACAAGCTGATATTCACACTAATTTGTAATGCCATTTCTGTGTGTGTGTGTGTGTGTGTGTGTGTGTGTGTGTGTGTGGAAGGTGGGGACCCCTCTGTTCCGTTTAGTCTGTTTGTCTGTTCCTGGACTAACATCGTTCTGATTTCATTACTGTGGTCTTACAACAAATCTTGATATCTGAAAGGTCTAGTTCCTTTCCTTTGCTCTTCTTTAAAATCACCTTTGCTATTCTCAGCCTGTTACACCAAGTGAATTTTAGACTCAGCCTGCTAACTTCCACCAGAAAAAATTCTCTGTTGGGATTTTTCTGGGAATTGCCTCACATTTTAATTCATTAATTTGGGGATACATGATATGTTTATGATGTTGAGTGTTTCCATTTATAAAAGCTATGTACTTTGTGAATGATATATCTTTAGAGAGATTCATTTTAGCATATAAATGCTCAAGGCCCACTTTTTCAATACTGTGATACGCGCAGAAGAGCCTGGGAGTGAAGGAAGAAGCCATGCACAGGCATCGCTGCCCCGTTTTCGCTTTCCGTATAAATAGATTAAATTTGGCACAAACGTGATTTGAAATAAATGCAGTGCTTTTAGAATGATGAATTCCATAGTAAAGGAGCTAGGTAGCACCATGTGAAATTATCTAAAAGACTGAAAAATCCAACAACAAAAAAATTATTAGATTCAAAAGAATTATGAAAAGGCCTTAAACATTAGATGAGAAAGACAAAGTAAAAAGACTGGTCTTCCCTGCTGGAAGCCTTAAAGATGGGCATTTGTTTGATTTGATAAATGGCGTTTGATATTTGTTCATTCATTAAACACATAATCATTGAGTAGCTACTATTTTCCAACGTTCTGACACTGGGGGAAGAATTTGTTGCTGTTCAATTGCTAAGTCCGACTCTTTGCAATCCCATAGACTATAGCACGCCAGGCTCCTCTGTCCTCCACTATCTCCCAGAATTTTCTCAAATTCATGTCCATTGAGTCAGTGATGCTGTCTAACCATCTCATCCTCTGCCTCCCCCTTCTCCTTTTGCCTTCAATCTTTCCCAGCATCAAGGTTTTTTCCAGTGAGTCAGCTTTTCGCATCAGGTGGCCTAAGTATTGGAGCTTCAGGGGAAAGAATAGGAAATCAAATAAAACTGCTGCCTTTTGTGAATCCACTTAGAGGAGGGATATCTTAAATGCTTATTTAGTACTAAGCACCTGAGGGCTTCCCTTACAGCTCAGTTGGTAAAGAATCCACCTGCAATGCAGGAGATCCTGGTTTGATTCCTGGGTCAGGAAGATCCCCTGGAGAAGGGATAGGCTACCCACTTCAGTATTCTTGCCTGGAGAATTCCACGGACTTGTATAGTCCACGGGGTCACAAAGAGTCAGATACAACTGAGTGGCTTTCACTTTTCAAGCACCCATTGTATAAAAATGATAACCATTATTTCAATACTTAAAGTGCTTATGAGACGATTAACCATCGTAGGATCACTACAGCATTAATCAGTGCTATGTGACATGGTCCAAATTATCAATGCAGTTAGTGTGAGAAGAAAGATAACTGCAGATTGATTGAAAGTCATAACAGGTTTCCTGAAGGAATGGGGTCTTGTGCTGGAATTTCAAGATAAGCAGGTCCTCAAATGTAGGAATGTAGAGAGTGTCGTAGGTGAGAACAGCAGCATTAAAAAAAAGAAAAAAGACATGTGATATGAGTACACAGGACTCCTCAACATTTCTCAGAAAGAGAATCGTGCTGGGTAAGAGAAGGTGAGTTTGGGCAAATCAGATGAGGCCAGATAAGGGAGGAGTTTGATCACCAGCAGAGAAGTTAAAAATGGCTGCAGAGACCAATTATAGACGGTCGTCCTCTTCCTCCTCCTTCTTTTCCTTCTTCTTTTTTCTTAGATCAGGAAGCCAATATGATAAAAGAAAAACTGTAAGAGTCATTAGCCTAACATTGCTGTGAGGAAGCATTGGAAAGTGAAGAGCGGAACAATGTAGAAACAGGTCTCTGAGCCTGACGGCATCTGAGGCAGGGAACAGCACCATCCCTACCTATGAAATGTACAGTCACAATGTGGGAGGCGAGACTGATACATTTAACACTAAATTAATAAACACTCATAGCCCAGATGTTGGCTGCGACCTTTTATCCCATGGCTTGAACCCCCAAATCCAGACCAAGTTGGATGTCAAAACTTTTGCTTCTGCTTTTGTTCCCTACCCCTTGACAATCTATACCCAAAACCCCATCCCTTCACTAATTTCCATCAACTATACTTGCTCTCTAAGCATTTGATGAGTTTATTTTAACTTCCTGAGCAACTGAGGATCACGGAGAATGATCGCAGTGGACAATCCACAACCTTCTCTTCACTGCTAATGCCCCCTTCCTCCTGGTCTTCCCTCTCTGCCCCTCATTTCTCCTTTCCCGAATTGCTTGCTAGAGCCTCATATTTAGCACTCCTTTTTTGTAGGAGTGCTTCCTACAATTCAATGCTTCCTCAATTCTTGCCCCAAAGTATCGTACCCAAACTAATCAAAGTGCCAACAAACAAAGGGGAAGATAGCATTTCTGTGTGTGTGTGTGTGTGTGTGTGTGTGTGAGTGTGTGTGTGTGTGTGTGTGTGTGTGTGTGTGTGTTTTAATCTCTCAGTTGTATCTGACTCTTTGTGACACCAGAGACTGTAGTCCACCAGACTCCTCTGTCCATGGGATTTTCCAGGCAAGAATACCAGAGTGAGTTGCCATTCCCTTCTCCAGGGGATCTTCTCCACCCAGGGATCAAACCTGGGTCTCCTGCATCGCAGGTAGAATCTTTACCATTGGCGCCACCGAGGAAGCACTTCTTGTATTTATGTGCTAGTCACTCAGTCACATCCGACTTCTTTGAAACCCCATGGACTGTAGCCCACTAGGCTCCTCTGTCCTTGGAATTCTCCAGGCCAGAATACTGGAGTGAGCAGCCATTCTCTTCTCCAGGGAATCTTTCTGATGCAGGGATCAAACCCGGGACTCCTGCATTGCAGGCAGATTCTTTACCAGCTGAGTCACCAAATGGATAAGTAATAAACCAGACCAACAATCCTCTGATACAAACACAAGAGAGAACAAAGGCAGAGAAATATGTTTCAGACAGCATGGCAAAAGCTGGGTAAATAAGGGCTACAATAGTTCAGAGAAGGGAAAGATCAATCAAGAAGGGTTTTAATGGAGAAGATAGATCTTGAAGTGGACCTGGAAGAGAGACCTGAATTAGTACTGCAGAGTGAGGAGGCAAGAGGTCATTCAAGGTAAGGAAATAACTGTAGGAAAACCACAGAGGGAAGAAAGAGCCTGGCATCTGGAAGAGGGCAGCTCTCAACTGAGAATTTAGAAAAAAGATTAGGCTGACTGGGTGCTAGAAATGCTGAATTGTCAGACTCAAGGGTTTGGTCTCTTTCCAATAAAAATCAAAAGACACTCTAACAAATGCTTTTTGGAAGGCAGGCGATGAAGGAAACTTTGGGAGGGGGGACATCTCAGAAACAAGAACCGGGGGTTCAAATGCTATCAGAATTCTCTTTGTGAGCTTTGCTTCTTTCTGGAGGAGGTTGGCTTTAATTTCTTCTCTTGAAAATCCGCTTTCTCTACCCAGGGGTTGTGGTGATTCAGCAAATTCCTGCCTTCCCATCCATGGAGAAAAGACTCTTACCTCTTTTCCAGCTTCAGAAACCAAGAGAAGGATTCTATTTGGCTTGGCTTGAAATAATTACCCATGCCTAGTACCAGCCCTGTGGTCAGGAAGGTTAACTTGTGGAAGAAGATTGCAATTTCTAATGGAGCACGTAACAAAGCATGGCCAGATGTGGCTGGCAGGCAGAGGTGGGGGAGTAGGGAGTAAATAGGGAGGATAAGGCATGGACGTCACCAGTGGGAGAGTTTTGAGTGAAGAAGCAAATATAGTTTGTGTCTAAGGCTGACCTCACTAGCAAGTGTTACATAAAGAAAATTGATTTTCTTTTTTTAGCCAGCATTGATTTATAACCTACTAGTCTTGATTTTTTATTAAACCTCTCTTATTTTTTCTCATTTTCTTCTAATTTAAGATATTAGCCAGTATTTTGTGTCCTTCTAAAGCCACCTTAAATTTGGGGGGAGGGGGAATGGGAAAAAATAAAGTCAATTACTTAACAGTGGTTATGAACCAACTGTTAAGATATAGTTGCTGTTTTCGAGGAGCTCTTAGTCTAGGAATAAAGATAGTGAAAGGAAAGTGAAAGTGAAAGCGAAGTCACTCAGTCGTGTCTGGCTCTTTGCGACCCCGTGCTCTGTAGCCCACCAGGCTCCTCTGTCCATGGGGATTCTCCAAGCAAGAATACTGGAGTGGGTTGCCATTTCATATATGTAAATAACCGTGGGCAGAAAATAATAAATGCCACTAAAGAGGTATAGATAAATTCTATGAGTTCAGAGTTTCATACTATAAGAAATAGTATTGTTGAACTGATATTTTGAAGTAGAATGCAATAGATCAAATTAAGACCTGAAAATGTGGCAATGAAAGGCTTTCTATAGGGAGGAGCTGCTTGAGACTAGAAGACCATGGAAGTGATACAGAGCAGAATATCCGGTGAAAACAGTTTATATCTGACAGGATGGACTTGACCCTAAAAGGAGAGAGGACCACAAGGAGGGGAACACTTCCAAACCCACAACTACATAGTGAGATAGCCTTGGGAAGGTGACAAAGAGCTACACTGAAACTTGTTTAGAAAAAAATATATGGTGGGACTTCCCCGATTCTCCAGCGGTTAAAACCCCACCTTCCAACATAAGGGGTACCAGTTCAAACCCTGGTTCGGAAGCTAAGATCTCACATGACTCTTGGCCTAAAAACCAAAGCATTAAACAGAAGCAAAGCTGTAACAAATTCAATAAAGACTTAAAAAATGGTCCGCATCAAAAAATTTAAAATTTGAAAAAATGTATGGGACGTCATGGTAGGTTAATAGAGGAGCAGGTACAAGAGAAGCCAAACAGACTGAGATTTTGAGGATGAGGGAGAAGAGAAATTAGCAGTGTCCTGGGGCAGATTTACATAATATCGTAAAGACCATCTTCATGATGAGAAGTGATCACCTTCCGTTTTGAATGGCCCTGGATTCTAATCCTAATCTTCTGAGACACACAGGAGAGGAGAAGAGCACCTCACACCAACCAACCTTTGCCAGAGCTGGTGGTGCCTCCGTGTAGTGGATGGAACCCACAGGTCATAAACCTTCAGTAATGGTGCCACAGAGAAGTCCTTGCCGCTTCGCATCCACATGTGTGTCAGTTGCTTAGTCGTGCCCGACTCTGTGCCACCCCATAGACTGTAGCCCACCAGGCCCCTCCATCCATGGGATTCTCCAGGCAAGAACACTGGAGTGGGTGGCCATGTCCTTCTCCAAAAGGAACTATAGAAAGAAAGAAAGTGAAGTCGCTCAGTCATGTCCGACTCTTTGCGGCCCCATGGACTGTATGTAGCCTACCAGGCTCCTCCATCTATGGAATTTTCCAGCCAAGAGTACTAGAGGGGGTTGCCATTTCCTTCTCCACATGAGAGAGGTTCAAACCAACAATCCACTCCTTGTGGAAGTCCAAAGATTTTTGCACAATCCAGGTGAATACACTTACCTTGGTTCTAAGATGCCTTTTCCTCTGAATTAAGTAGCCTTTCCACACGAGCTGTCCCTGTTCCACCATGCTGCATCAGCCCAGCTAAGGAACTCATTTTTTCTTTGAGGGCTCCAAGCTAACTGCCCTCACGAGGTGATGGTGTTCACGATCCATCTTACTGAAAGTTTGGGGAAACAGAAGGGTGTTGTGTTCCTATAACAGAAAACAGATTCAAAAGAGATTTTAGATATGTCTGATTTTTAAAAGGCGTCAACCATCTGACAGCTAAGAATTTTTCAAAGGCTGTTTCATCTTATAGAGTGTCCAGTCTTGGACAATCTAGAAGGCTGCTCCCACCCCTAACCACCCATGTTTCCTGTTCACTTCTTCCTGGCAAGATTTCAAACCCTTCCCATTTTATTATATAGAGTAACATTTCTCAGTCAAGGGTGGTTTTGCTCCTCAGGGATGATTTGGCAATGTCTGGAGACATTTTTGGTTTTCACTACTTGGTGGAGAGAGTGCTTACTAGAGGCACCTAGTGGGTTGAGGAGGCCACACTGCTAAATACAGCCATACTCCTACATTGTGTGGGAAAGCCCCCCGCAACAGGGAACTATCTGATCCAAAAGTGTTCATAGAGCCAAGGTTGGAAAACCACCATATAGAGCGAATCAGTTCTCTCTAGCCTCCATTTCCCAGACTCTAAGTCTCCCCCGTCTTTCAATGAACACAACTCATGAGACGGCCCCCTTCTTTTAACAAAGGAGCCCCCAATTCTCACTATGACGCTCAAGAACAACAGAGACCCTGAAATCTTTAACATGAGCTGCCCTTCTCAGAAAAAGTTGTGGTTTTAAACATAATTTTTCCTTACATATAAAGTTCTCACCCATACTCAACTCTACTCTCTCTGCCAGAAAGAGAAAGAGAGAAAGAGAAGAATGTAAATAGTGTGGGAGATTCTGTCCCACGTTCCACTTGAGCATATGCCCCAGAGGCGCGCAGGAAGGGAGATGTGAATCTGATGTTCCTTCAGTTGGTCTCAGTTCCTGAATCGTTCTCATAGTATGAGCAGCTCACCATACTGAGTGCGATTCAAGTGTTTAAAGATACATTTTTTTTTTTCATACAACACGGCCCCTAAATGCAAGCCAACTCCTTCATCAGGTGTTTAGCTGAGAAAACAGCAATCTGTTCCAATGCTGGAGGAAAAACTGGCTGAGTTGGATGCTATAGCAGCTTCGAATGCACATTAAAAGGGCCATATATGTTGTACTTTCCAAGTGAATGAAGAGATTTTTGAGATATAATTTTCCACTTTGATCATTGACTTTAGAACCAAATTCTATGTAAAAATGTAACTACCTGTTAGGAGAGTGGTAGTGAGGAAGCGGAGATCTTAGGGTAGAGATTTGAGGGAAATTAAAGGGTGGGAAGATGAGATGGTTAGGTAGCATCACCAACTCAATGCCCATGAATTTGAGCAAACTGCAGGAGATGGTGGAGCACAGAGGAGCCTGGCATGCTGCAGTCCATGGGGTTCAAAGGAGTTGGACACCGCTTAGCAATTGAACAACAACATGATGAGAATAAAGAGAAAAGAAATTGTGAGCTAAGATCAGAAAGGCAAACAAGTCTGAGCGACCAATGCCTTGTCAATCCATTTACAGGGCCACCTATTTGATAATTGAAAGGAGAAGCTTACTAATTTTATCAAAGGCAAGCTGCACCACAGAGAGCTTAGTTTGTTGCAATATTGATTTTTAAAAGACATTACTGCGCAATGTGGGTTCAAAATTTCATAAAGTTCCAATGTAATAATGCCTGTTGAATTGTTAACTCTCTCGTCTATGATGTCTAAGGTGAAATTTTGCCATATTTGTCTTTTAACATAATAAGTTATGTGTTAGCTTGTTTTTCAATTAAAAAGCTGCCAAGTATATGCCATAAATTCTAAATCATTTTACAATTATTAAACAGCAAGGAACAATGGCAGCTCTTGTGGGTGTACCTTGGAAGTCTGTTTATATTGTGTATGCAAGTGGGTTTGTGTGAAAACAGGTTAAAAAACAAGTGCTTGCTAGTTATCTCTGTCTTTGCTGGTATATGTTCTACCAGTGGTCCACCCTCAGTAATTTGAATTAGAAAATATTTTTCCTATTGTTAAGATGAGATTGGGGAAAAAGAAAATTAACTCATCAATATTGCATGGGTCAAAAAATGCTGTTTGAGGTTTGGAAAGACAAATTCTATGGTAATCATGTTCAGAAATTCCCATTTTAATTACATACAGTATTTTTCAGAATTGTGCTATGGCGCATGGCACAGGCATTCTCTGACTTGGGGGCTTTCTGAATAACTCACCAAATACAGGGGAAATTGCTCTCTGCTAAGCACTATTTTCAACACCAAAAAAAAAAAACCTGTAGTGCTTTCCTTTTATTTGGGCACACATTAAGGACATAGATGGACTTCCCTGACTGCTCAGTTGGTAAAGAATCCACCTGCAATGCAGGAGAGCCCGGTTCAATTCCTGGGTCAGGAAGATCCCCTGGAGAAGGGAAAGGCTACCCACTCCAGTATTCTAACCTGGAAAATTCCATGGACTGTGTAGTCCATGGGGTCTCAAAGAGTTGGACATGACTGAGCGACTTTCACTTTCACTTAAATATATAGATACTTTGTCTGGACCTAAGTGTTACCACTTTTGTTGCTCCTGTAAAGTCAAATTTATGAAAATCAGCTTAGAATGGAGAATCACA
Organism: Ovis aries; assembly: GCF_016772045.2. Lineage (NCBI taxonomy): Eukaryota > Metazoa > Chordata > Mammalia > Artiodactyla > Bovidae > Ovis > Ovis aries. The sequence continues at coordinate 9,698,698 of NC_056070.1, forward strand.
GAAACTTAACACTGGATTGGAAATATTGGAATACTGAGAAGGGATGAAAGATAATTCCCTAATAGGGTTTAGTTTATTTACCCCATAATGCTACTAGAAAGTATCACTTGGATTCCAATGAAAGAACACATTATAGTCAAGGTAATAAGAATTTGAGACAGAATTTGAATTTGGTTCAGTGGGATTCCCTGGCAGCTCACATGGTAAAGAATCTACCCGCAATGCAAGAGATCTGGGTTCAATCCCTGTGTTGGGAAGCTACCCTGGAGAAGGGAATGGCAACTCACTCCAGTATTCTTGCCTGGAAAATTCCATGGACTTAGGAGCCTGACAGGCTACAGTCCATGGGGTCACAAAGAGTCAGACATGACTGAGCAACTAACACTTACAGTGGGATTCCCACCCATATTCTTTTCTCTACAACATTCTGCTCAGCTAGCTAACTAAACTCCATGATGAATTCAGTAATCTTGAATATAGGAACCATTAGGGTGCAAACACATTCAAACTTACTACAATACTATTCACTATAGGCTTATAGTCTGTACAAATATTCTTATTCAGTACCAGCTGAGTTAATCAGGGCAATGTATCAAAATCTCATGAAGTACACAGAATAAAGATATATTTATCAGTTACATTGCAGTCCAATGCAGTTTGGCAACTCTCCTTGGTAGCTTTCCTCCACAAGATGGTTCAGAGATCTAGTCTCCTTCCATTCTGTGATGTTGCCATCCCAGACTTGAGACCTCCCAGGCATTAACAGTAAGGGAAGTGAGAGCTGAGACAATCATTCATGAGTGTTATAACCAGTGAGCACATCACTTCCACCAAAACACTAGCATGCAGACCCAGGCATATGGACCCAACCTAAGTGCAAGGGAGCCTGAGCTATGTAGCCTTCCTGTCCACTTGAAAAGAGACAAATGAAATTGAATTTGGCAAGCTCATAGCACTGTCTCTTCTGCACCATTTAAGGGAATTTATTTCTTCAAGTAGCAAAAACACCCAATGAATTTTATGGAAAGGTCAAAGTTATGATGTGGACACTAGGTTACAGGTCACAAGAGTAACATGTTTTTCGATGCAAAGCTTGAAATATTAGAAGAAAATCCTCCTGGATATTAATGGGAGGAGCTCAAGCAGTCAGTCCTGAATATCAAATAGCCCAGTAAGGAAAATACCGAAAAAGAAGTGATCAAATAAGGTCAGAAGCCAAGCTTGGAGAGTGCTAAAGAATATGGGTAGAAGAGTGAGTGGGTGTATATGGTTTAGGATTAAAGGGATGTAGAAATATCATAGCTAACGTTCATTGTTTACTGTAAGCAAGAGTTAGGTTATTAATCCCCATAACAACCATATAAGGTAAATTGTATTATTTTATAGGTGATGAAACCGAAGTCCAGAGTTTGTGTAATTTACCCATAATCCCACAGCTAGTTGGGATTCAAACCCAGGCTAAGTCTGGGTCCAGGGTCTATGCTTTTAACCTTTCTTCTTTACTGCCTCTCTTAAAGACAAACACTGCTGGCTGGATTTCCTCTTTTATGTGATACCTGGTTTCTGACTGAGGGGCCACTGCTCTGAAGAAAACATAAAAGGCTGGATTTTGAAGTTCCAATGTACTTTATCACCCACTGATTCATCAGGCTATATTGTGAGTTTCTTTTTTCCTGATCTCTTTGCAAAGTAATTATTTATTTAAAAGGCTACACAAACCAATACATAACCCTACTCCATCACCCCACTTACAGACCTCTGCCTTTGCCATTCCAGCTCAGAGGAAATCCTACTTCGAAATTCCTCCAGAGTAGAAAGCTCACAGCTTCCTTGGTAATCTGTCTCAATATTTTGTAATCTGTAGGCAGAGTAGATATACAGCATTTGGAATGTATAGGAAATCAGAAAATTTTCATCAAAATTCTGAGAAGGCCAGTAAATTCAGAATAGCATATGGACCAAAATGGCAAAATGTATGCTTTCTGCAGACCCTTCACACTTAAAGAGAAGTTGATAAATCGATCAGGGTGTTATCTTTTTCTTTCTCCATTTTATCTATTTCAAATGCAGGATGATTGCAGACTGGAGAAGAAAAAACTACTGTTTTTTGTTTTTTATTTTATTTTTTTAACGAACCTTCTTCCTTGGCCCTTTGTGGTCTGAATATCTTTCAATAAAATTTTGAATAACCCCTGAAAGCAGGGGTAACATTGATAATATTTAATGGCCTGTATGGACTTTCCTGATGGCTAAGCAGGTTTCAAGCTGGATTTAGAAAAGGCAGAGGAACCAGAGATCAAATTGCCAACATCCGCTCGATCATGGAAAAAGCAAGAGAGTTCCAGAAAAACATCTATTTTTGTTTTATTGACTATGCCAAAGCTTTTGACTGTGTGGATCACAATAAACTGTGGAAAATTCTGAAAGAGATAGGAATACAGACCACCTGACCTGCCTCTTGAGAAACCTATATGCAGGTCAGGAAGCAACAGTTAGAACTGAACATGGAAAAACAGACTGGTTCCAAATAGGAAAAGGAGTACATCAAGGCTGTGTATTGTCACCCTGCTTATTTAACGTATGTGCCTAGTACGTCATGAGAAATGCTGGGCTGGAAGAAGCACAAGCTGGAATCAAAATTGCCAGGAGAAATATCAGTAACCTCAGATATGCAGATGACACCACCCTTATGGCAGAAAGTGAAGAGGAACTAAAAAGCCTCTGGATTAAAGCGAAAGAGGAAAGCGAAAAAGTGGGCTTAAACTCAACATTCAGAAAACGAAGATCATGACATCCAGTACTATCATTTCATGGGAAATATGTGGGGAAACAGTGGAAACAGTGTCAGACTTTATTTTGGGGGGTTCCAAAATCACTACGGATGGTGACTGCAGCCATGAAATTAAAAGACGCTTACTCCTTGGAAGGAAAGCTATGACCAACCTAGATAGCATATTCAAAAGCAGAGACATTACTTTGCCAACTAAGGTCCGTCTAGTCAAGGCTATGGTTTTTCCAGTGGTCATGTATGGATGTGAGAGTTGGACTGTGAAGAAAGCTGAGCGCTGAAGAATTGATGCTTTTGAACTGTGTGTTGGAGAAGACTCTTGAGAGTCCCTTGGACTGCAAGGAGATCCAACCAGTCCATTCTGAAGGAGATCAGCCCTGGGATTTCTTTGGAAGGACTGATGCTGAGGCTGAAACTCCAGTACTTTGGCCACCTCATGCGAAGAGTTGACTCATTGGAAAAGACCCTGATGCTGGGAGGGATTGGGGGCAGGAGGAGAAGGGGACGACAGAGGATGAGATGGCTGGGTGGCATCACCGACTTGATGGACGTGAGTTTGAGTGAACTCCGGGAGTTGGTGATGGACAGGGAGAACTGGTGTGCTGTGATTCACGGGGTCGGAAAGAGTCAGACACGACTGAGTGACTGAACTGAACTGAACTAACTGAAGCAGGTAAAGAATCTGCCTGCAATGCAGGAGATTGGTTTTGACCTCTGGGTAGGGAAGAGCCCCGGGAAGTGGAACTGGCAGCCACTGCAGGATTCTTAACTGAAAAAGCCCACAGATAGAGGAGCCTGGTGGGTTATAGTTCATAGGGTCACAAAGAGTTTTTTGAGCAACAGAGCATAGTACAGCAATGACCTGTATAGTTGCACTGCCAATGGATATCAGCCAATCAGAAGGAAGTAGGGTGGTGAGAAGAGCCCAGTTGTCCTGGTATTGACCAACTGAACATCAGTCCTACCCTTTACCTTGTTCTGTAGTGTTCTGGCAGGCAGGCTAAAGGAGATTGTGATCTCCTGCCGATTGCCCCTGTGCTAACATGCACACCAAGGGCTACAAGCTAGCTCTCTCTCTCTCTCTCTCTCTCTCTCTCTCTCTCTCTCTGTGTCAGGCACAGGTTAAAATCTGAGCATTTCTGGCTTTCCATGGAATAGTATAATTTGCATCTCAAACTCTGCTGGTTTATATTATACAGCTGAAATTCTTGTTATACTTCAATGATTTCTTTGGAGATTGATTTATATTGGATACATTTCCTCCCACTCTGGAAAAAAATCATTAATTGGATCAGGGTGGTTCTGCAAACTTACCATGGGGCTCAGTGAAAGATGAGCCTATCTTCACTAGTTATCTGGTTCTGCTGTTTTGGTTTATTGCAAAAGATGCCCCCCAACACTGATTTTGAGGGTATAAATGGTGATCACAGCATCTATATCCCAGCCCGTGACCCCACCCAACGTTTCTTGCACCCCTCCTTAACCATAACCTTAGGTCTTTGTGCCACAGTTAAAGCCCCATCCCATTTTCTACTTGGGCTTTCAAGGTGGTACTAGTGGTAAAGAATGGGCCTCCCAATGCAGGAGACACAACAGACCTGAGCCTTGGGTGGGGAAGATTCGCTGGAGGAAGGCGTGGCAACCCACTTCAGTATTCTTGCCTGGAGAATCCCACGGACAGAGGAGCCTGGTGGGCTACAGTCCATAGAGTTGCAAAGAATCGGACATGACTGAAGAGCCTTAGCTTGCATTTTCTACTCTGCTCATTGGAACTGGTTATCTCTTAACAAAGACTGTTCATCATCCCCTGTATTTATTTACCCCTTCCTCCTTTCAGTAGAACTCTAGTTTTAGCAGGGAACACAACCAGTTAACCTTCTTGAAAACTGCTCTGGTATCAAGATGTAAACATCCAGCTGTGGCAAGTGGGGAATGCGCTCTAGTTGCTGGCTTCTCATTGTGGAGGCTTCTCTTACTGCAGAGCAAGGGCTGTAGGGTACACGGGCTTCGGTAGCTGTGGTTCCCAGGTTCTAGAGCACAGGTTCGATAGTTGTGGTGCATGGGCTACGGTGCTTGGGGGCATGTGGGGTCCTCCTGAATCAGGCACCAAGCCTGTGTCTCCTGCATTGGCAGGCGGATTTTCATCACTGAGCAACCAGGGAAGCCCCCCAAGTGTTTGCTCTTTAATATAAAACTGTGGATATGATTCTAATGACACAGCCTCCACCATATAGATAAGGACAACACTCTGCAGAATTGGGGCGCCTCAAGGGACACAGGGTCCTAAAGACCCCACACAGCAGAACCACCTATCTGCCCTAGATCACATTCATTTTTCTCAATTTTATGTAAGATAGAATTAAATTTCTTTCTTATTTGAGCTACTGTATTGTGGGGGTGTCTTTCTATAGGAGCTTCATGTATACCTGACATCAGAATATATGAAATACCCAAAGATTATTTCTAAAGTAAAGGTCAATATATTGAGAAATGAATGAGCCAGATAATGGCTAAACACTAGATTCTTAAGCCCTCTCATTATGATCTGAAATTTCCTGTCTCCCTAGATTCATATCTTGAAACTTTAATCCCCAAATATTATGATACAACACATGAACCCCCTAGATTCATGTGTTGAAACCTTAATCCCCAAAGGTGATGAATCTCCTGTCCACCTAGATTCATGCGTTGAAACCTTAATCCCCAAAGGTGATGATAATTGGCAACTGAGAATATCGAGCAAATGAGAATATTCCGCTCAATATTCTGTAATAACCTAAATGGAGAAAGAATTTGAGAAAGAATAGATACATGTATATGTATAACTGAATCACTTTGCAATACAGCTGAAACCTATACAACACTGTTAATCCACTATACACACATATATATAAAAGAAGTCTGTTCTTCAGAAGAGTCCTCATTCAACCATACTGCATCCTGATCTTGGACATCCACTTCCAGAATTGTGAAATCTAAATTTATGCTGTTTATAAATTACTCATTCTATAGTATTTTGTTATTGGAGCCCCAACAGACTAAGAGACCTGTCCAAATTGGACTGAACACTTGTCTCTAGGATGCGAGTCAAAAGACTTAACAGTGCATACAACATGGGCCAATAGAACTAATCAGAAAAGTTCTGGTAATGACTTAAGATCAGCATGCAATGATTTATATCAGCCCTGGGTTTCACTGAGGCTATTAGAATTACTTGGGTTAGGAGAAAATATGATTGGAAAGTGACCCCAAAAGCAATACTATTGAAATGAACTGGACTGGAATTACTCCTTTGCAAGGATCTGTAGTTTCCTGGGTGGGCAGTTCTCGTGGTGCTGAAGTCATCTTCATTCTTGAGAATCTCTGAGGGAACAGCTTGACTTTTATTCTCTCATTTATCTATTGGCTGTGCTGGGTCTTCGTTGCTGCGTGAAGGCCTCCTCCAGTTGCAGTGCTTGGACTTCTTATTGCAGGGGTTTCTTTTGTTGCAGATCATGGACACTAGGGCGTGTGGTCCCAGTAACTGTGGCCCACAGGCTTGGTTGCCTTCTGACATGCGGAAGCTTCCCAGACTCGAGGTCAAATCTGTATACCCTGCAATGGCAGATTCCTAACCACAGGACCACCGGGGAGGTTCTGAATTTTAAATCCCTGCCCTCAGTGAAAACCATGTGTTGGGATTGGGATTATCTACCAGCCCCTTTTTGGATGTTGTTTGGAAATATTAAGAACTAATTCCCTCTCATTAAGATCTGTGTCTGAAAATGCGACACTCGGGGCTTCTAACAATGGAAGTACTACTCCCAGTTGATAAGAGACAACCCCTATATTCTTGTCTCCCCTCCCCTTCAACAATAACCCCTATCAAGAAATAGGAATGTATCACACTCATGCAATATTTTATACTTCTGCAGCAAATATGACAAAATGTTTCCGCCTCAAGGAGAGTGGCGGCTACATTGAAGCCTGTTGTTATTTTTGGTGTACTTGAAATATTTTATGAAACATTTGTAAGCTTATGAAATATGTTATGATTTATAATACTAAACTTAAGTATTAATATAACAATATTAAAGAAGCAGTCAAATACTCTAAGTGATTTTCACACTAGCAAAAAATAATAAACTCAATGGGCTACCTGACTTTTTTCTGAGGTCACTGTTTAGCAGGTTAAGGAAATCTATTTCCTTCATGTATCTCTTAGTTTGTAGAACTGTTAATGATGTTTGTCCTTCTTTCTGAACTGTTTTCACAAACTATGATAAAGTAATGCTCCAATCAAGGTCTATTGTGAAGTACTGGATTGGTTAAAAAGTTCGTTCTGGATTTTCTGTAAGATGGCCAACCACCTTATATTTGGCCAACTGAATATAACAAGTTTCCTCACATGGACTATATTCCTCTCTTGCTTTTATAATCTTGCTTACCCAAGATCAAGTTCAATTTAAGTGACACCAGGAATGCAGTTTTATTATCTTTCTGTCAGCTTTCCTTGATTATTCTTCAAATTCATCTGTCTAAATTTGGGGGTTTCATCTATCTTGATTGAATTACATTTTTCAACTTCTTCAGTTCAGTTTAGTCACTCAGTCATGTCTGACTCTTTGTGACCCCATGGACTGCAGCAAGCCAGGTTTCCCTGTCCATCACTAACTCCTGAAGCTTACTCAAACTCATGTCCATCGAGTCAGTGATGCCATCCAACCATCTCATCCTATGTTGTCCCCTTCTCCTCCCACCTTCAATCTTTCCCAGCATCAGGGTCTTTTCAAATGAGTCAGCTCCTTGCATCAGGTGGCCAAAGTATTAGAGTTTCTTTTCAGATTCATCATCAATCCTTCCAGTGAATATTCAGGACTGATTTCCTTTAGGATGGACTGGTTGGATCTCCTTGCAGTCCAAGGGACTCTCAAGAGTCTTCTCCAACACCACAGTTCAAAAGAATCAATTCTTGGGTGCTAAGTTTTCTTTACAGTTCAACTCTCTCATCCATACATGACCACTAGAAAAACCATAGCTTTGACTAGACAAACCTTTGTTGGCAAAGTAGTGTCTCTGCTTTTTAATATGCTGTCTAGGTTTGTCATAGCTTTTCTTCCAAGGAGTAAGTGTCTTTTAATTTCATGGCTGCAGTCACCATCTGCAGTGATTTTGGAGCCCAAGAAAAGAAATTCACTGTTTCCACTGTTTCCCCACCTATTTGCCATGAAGTGATGGGACTGAATGCCATGATCTTAGTTTTCTGAATGTTGAGTTTTAAGTTAACTTTTTTGCTCTCCTCTTTCACTTTCATCAAGAGGCTCTTTAGTTCTTCACTTTCTGCCATAAGGGTGGTGTCATCTCCATATCTGAGGTTATTGATATTTCTCTTGGCATTCTTGATTCCAGCTTGTGCTTCATCCAGCCCGGCATTTCTCATGATTTACTCTGCTACTGCTAAGTCGCTTCAGTCGTGTCCGACTCTGTGTGACCCCATAGACGGCAGTCCACCAGGTTCCCCATCCCTGGGATTCTCCAAGCAAGAACACTGGAGTGGGCTGCCATTTTCTTCTCCAGTGTATGAAAGGGAAAAGGGAAAGTGAAGTCACTCAGTCGTGTCCGACTCTTGGCAACCCCATGGACTGCAGCCTACCAGGCTCCTCCATCCATGGGATTTTCCAGACAAGAGTACTGGAGTGGGGTGCCATTGCCTTCTCCATAATGTACTCTGGATATAAGTTAAATAAGCAGGGTGACAATATACATCCTTGATGTACTCCTTTCCCGATTTGGAACCAGTCTGTTGTTCCATGTCCAGTTCTAACTGTTGTTTCTTGACCTGCATACAGATTTCTCAGGAGGCAGGTCAGGTGGTCTGGTATTCTCATCTCTTGAAGAGTTTTCCACAGTTTGCTGTGATCCACACAGTCAAAAGCTTTGGCATCGTCAATAAAGCAGAAGTACATGTTTTTCTAGAATTTTCTTGCTTTTTCAACGATCCAACGGATGTTGGCAATTTGATCTCTGTTTCCTCTGCCTTTTCTAAATCCAGCTTGAACATCTGGAAGTTCACGGTTCACATACTGTTGAAGCCTGGCTTGGAGAATTTTGAGCATCACTTTGCTAGTGTGTGAGATGAGTGCAATTGTGCAGTAGTTTGAACATTCTTGGGCATTGCCTTTCTTTGGGATTGGAATGAAAACTGACCTTTTCTACTGCTTTGGCGACTGCTGAGTTTTCCAAATTTGCTGGCATATTGAGTGCAGCACTTTCACAGCATCATCTTTTAGGTTGAAATAGCTGAACTGGAATTCCATCACCTCCTCTAGCTTTGTGCATAGTGATGCTTCCTAAGGCTCACTTGACTTCACATTCCAGGATGTCTGGCTCTAGGTGAGTGATCACACCATTGTGGTTACCTGGGTCATGAAGATCTTTTTTGTATAGTTCTTCAGTGTATTCTTGCCACCTCTTCTTAAGGAAATTAAATCGTACAATGTTGACATCATTTCTTAATAAAGCAATGAAACTGTTATAGAAGTAAACAGGAAGACTGGCAAGGCAAGTGTTAGTCACTCAGTCATGTCTGACTCTTTGCGACCCCATGAACTGTAGCCTGCCAGCCTCCTCTGTCCATGGGATTCTCCAGGCAAGAATACTGGAGTGGGTAGCTGTTCTCTTCTCCATGGGAACTTCCTGACCCAGAGATTGAAGCCTGGTCTTCCTATATTTCAGGCAGATTCTTTATCATTTGAACCACCAGGGAAGCCCAGAAAGCCTGGACTCCTGACAAAAATACAGGAAATTGCCTCACATAATTGTTGGTTCAAAACTCGGAACAACCACTATGACTTTGTCAAAAGCTTATCACATCTGATTAAACTAATGTTCCCTTCTGAACTGATGAAACCTGAAAAAAAGAAAAAGCATCAGTTAAAATCTAACTCAAGAGTCAGGGGTTCATCTTTATGACACACTCAGAACAGAGGGAGAAAGCTGATCTGAACTTGACCATGGACATGACAATTACCTATGTGCAAAGGTAATTGAAGGAACATGCTTTGCCAATTCTGACTCCCCTCCCTCGCACTCCCAAATAACCAAAGTTAATGCCTTAAGATAGTACAATAGTAAACTAATAGGTACTTTAAGAGCCTGAAAGTGGTAAAGTACTTCCCAAATACTTATTCAGAGTAAGAATTTAGAGGTCATGAAAAATCACTGTAGCACTATTTGCAATAGCCAAACCATGGACGCAACCTAAATGTCCATTGGCAGAAGAATGGATAAAGAAGCTGTGGTGCACACATACAATGGGACATCACTCAGCAATAAAAGGAAAAAAAAAACGAAAAAAAAGAAACTTGGTCGTTTGTAGAGATGTGGCTAGACCTAGAGTCTGTCATAGAGTGAAGTAAGTCAGAAAGAGAAAAACAAATATCACATATTAATACACGTATGTGGAACCTAGAAAATTGGTAGAGGTGAGCCTATTTTCAGGGCAGGAATAGAGATGCAGATGTAAGGAACAGACATGGACATGGGGGGCAAAGGGGGATGTGGGATGAAGTGAGAGATTGGGAATGGCGCACATACTGTCACGTGTAAAATAGATGGCCAGTGGGAAGCTGCTGAAAAGCACAGGTTGCTCAGCTAGGTGCTCTGTGATGACCCAGAGGGGTGGGATGGGGCCGTGGTGGAAGGGAGGTCCAAGAGGGTGGGGACGTATGTGTAAATACAGCTGATTCACTTCATTGTACATCAGAAACCAACACCACATTGTAAAGCAACTGTATCCCAATTAAAAGAAAAAAAAAGGAGGCCATGGTAGATCAACATATAGTCCAAGGGCTGTGGAGACAGAGTTCTCACTCAGCAACAGCTAGCCAGGCTCTGGATTCCAGTGATGCCGGACTGTGAAGACCCACCCCTGCCCCTTTCGACAATAACTGACACTTCCTTTCTTTCGGCTCCTACTTCCTGCTTTTCATCTCTCCCTTGGGCCCACCCCCCTCTCCTCCCTGCCCACAGCATCAGCTGCTGCCAGCAGTAACTTAGCCTTGCAAAGTAAGCAGCCTGGGGGCAACTGCTTCTTTTCCATATTCTAGGGTGTGTGTGGCAACATGCTTAATTGCTTCAGGCTTATCTGACTCTTTGTGACCCTGTGGATCTATGGATCATAGCCCTCCAGGCTCCTCTGTTCATGGGATTCTCCAGGCAAGAATACTGGAGTGGGTAGCTATGCCCTCCTCCAGGGTATCTGCCTCATCAGGGATCAAACCTGCATCTCTTATGTCCCCTGCATTGGCAGGTGGGTTCTTTACCACTAGCACCATATCTGGTTCTCAAAGAGTAGTTCCTAGAGCAGCACCAGCAGCATCTACCTGGGAACTTGTTAGAAATATTAATTCTAAGGTTCCACCCCATACCTACTGAACAGGAAACTCTAAGCACGGGGCCTAGAAAACTTTTAACAGACTCTCACAGTGATTCAGATGCATGATAAAACTTGAGAATCACTGTTCTAGCGAAGAGAATTCTTAGAAGTCTGAAGCCCTTGAAGACCTCAGGTTAAAGCTCTGATTCTTGAGGGACTTCAAAACCCATTTGAAGTGTAAGAAAGATTTTGAATCTTCAGAAGAATCAACTTTGAGTTTTCTATGACAAAACTCTGGAGGTACACATTTAACACTTTTGGGAAGCACTTACCACATCCAGGTACTGTGTTAAGTTCATATCCACTCATAGTATCAGTTGTCTCTTGTTACAAATAAGGAAACTAAATTTAGGAAGACTAAGCAATTTGCCCTGAGTCATATGGTTAATAAGCAATGGAGCCAGGATTCAAAGCCCTGCAAGTGGCTTTGAATTTTACTGTACTGTTTGATTCGCTGTATCTGTGAAAAAGGATAATGAAATACAGCTCCAGGCTGAAAGGTACTGATTAGACATTTCATTCAAGGAGATTGAGCCTCAGAGCTCTTGCTTTTACTGTGGGCTTTTTGAATTATCTGTAGAAGTTAGTGTTTGCTTTAATTTCTCCCTGTAGGTGAGAAATTGTTGTGATTAATAATCTTGACTTCCCTACTGGATCCCTAGTTTGTTTAGTAACATACTAGTAGTTGTATCCTAGGAGTATAATCATCTGGTACTGTGGAAGTAACATAAAATAGATTAAAAAAATATGTGTATATGATCTTACCGTTTGTTCCTTGGCAGTTTTTATTGAATTTTAACAATAATATTTGTTTACAAATAAAGGTAATTAAAAAAAATTTTATTTTCAACAAAACTTCAGTTTGTGTCATATTCAAATTAGAAATAGAGCCATATAATTTACAAAAGAACAGAGTAATAGCATATATTGAATTGATGTAGTGATAAAAATAATTTTCCTGGATTTTTTTTCTTTTGAGATAGATAATTATTATGAAAATATGTACTTTTAAAAATCAAAACAACATAAAATTTACATATATAAATATATTAGAAGAATCCCAAGACTTTACTTAGGTGCTTCCTTGATCCTTTATGTAAGCTAGCAATCTGTACTGGCAAAAAGTGGCATTGTAAATCTACACAGTTTTACTAAGAGGAGATGGTTCCACCACATTTATAGTGAAGGTCATTAAAAAGCTTTTTTTTTTTTTTTAAAGTAACGAACTAGCTTAAATTTCCACTTACTTTGATAAAATATTAAAGTCTAGCTATAATTAGCACTAGGCACTTCAAAATAGATTGTGGTTTAAATATTAATAATTGATGTGACCTGTACCTTCCATATACAAGATGTTGAAACATGTTTCATTTTTACACATGGGTATTTAATGTCCAAAATGTATGAACTAAGAAAACCATGTCGTGCTCTGTGCAAAACGATCAACACTAAAGGATTTGCATCTGGCAGGGGTTTGTGCAGGGCGAGAAGAAAGGATATCTACTTCAATTTTTATGACTTCTGCACATTTTGTTGAAAAAAGTCCTACCAAGCAAGGAAGTGGTAGTGAACTGGTACCACCACAAGGATTAGGATTTTTAAAAACTGCAATATAATTGTCAGGCGAGTGTATGCTCCTCGGTTCTGTCTTGTCACGACAAAGATTTGGAGTGACAGACATAAAGCCCTTGGCTTGTCACAGCTCTCGGGTCTTGGACAAACCGTGTTATAGCTCTTAGACAAATCAGTGTTACAGCTCTATCTTATTTAGAAGATAGCAGGAGAATCCATCTTCGCAGCGTGAGGGCATGCCAACCCAAAGACGTGAAGAGAAGAGAATGGAGGAGCCAGAGAGAGCCCTTTGGCTCCTCTTTTTATATGTTTTTCCCTCCCCCTGGGCCTGCCCTATGCAAACTGGGCTAGCCAGGAGTGCTGTTTGTTGTACCTGAAGCCCTCACTCAGGTCCTCAGACCTTCCTTTGACCTCCTTTGTTCTATTTTCGCAGGCTTTTCCCTTCCTTGTCTTTTAGCCACTGTCATTTTGAACTCCTATTTCCTATTCTAACTACCTAACAATAATAAAAATATCATTTGATCTAAGAATGCCTTCATTCCCCACCGTGCCAGCTAGATGAAGTGGAAATACTCAGCTGCCTTAGTTGGGACAAACTCAAAACATGGATTAGGTCCTCGAAATGAGCACATGACCCCTGGATAGGATGATTCAGTAGGCTGCTTTAGTAATATACCATGCCTTCCCTTAGAAGAGAAACCACTCAGTTTGGGGAGACTGCAGGTGAAAGGGAAATCTGACACTTGCAGAGCTTAGTTTAAGTTTGCTTTGTAATACATTACCCACAGCAAATTTACCTCTATCTTTAGAAATAAAGATGACATCTGTCATGAAGCCTCTTACATTTTTTTTCTATCTGCTATTTCCAGTGTCATATATCTGACATGTGATAACCTCCCTTTATAAACTCAAATGTTAGGGACAAGATTTTATTCATTTCAGGTGCCCACATGGCTATTCTTGACCTACTTGCAAATACATGACAAGATCCACTGCACATTCTCTTATACTGAGGTTTCCGTTTCTGACTCTGAACACACCTTTCAAGCCTAATATCATCTTATTATACATACCTAGGCATCAGAAAATTAAACCTTAAAAATCCACTGGGCTTCATTTTAGGTAGATACCTTTCTGCCTGCCCTTGAGGCATTAATATTTTATGTTACAAGAAAGTATCTTTTTTGGTTTGTTTTTCAGAGCTAAACATTTAAATCTTGAAGCATTTTGTTTCTTTGCAAACATCTTTGTTAGAATTAAAAAAAAAAAAAGAAGTGTTGATCAAAATGTTGTCTTAGTTGTTACTGACAGCTGTTAAAATGCTGCTAAAAATACAGCGCCGACTACTGAAAAGCTAACTGCTCCTGTGAAGTCCTAATGAGAAATTCTAAATGAGTTTTTCATCAAGTTCAGCAGAGACTCATATTTCCCACACCTGACCCACTGGATTGTTTCACTTTTCTGTGGTTGTTATTGCCCATAATATCAGAAAAGCAGCCGGATGCATAATTCTAATGAGCTCACAAACCATGCAGTTATTTATGTAAGATTAGCACAGTTATTTAAAGGTGATGAATTTCCTGCAGTAAACCAAGAAAAAGAGAAGAGAAGGAATTGCAAATATCTTTACTTTTATTGAAATACATGGCTCTGAGTCCCCCTCCCCTTTTCAACCACTGTACATTATTTCTAAATTTAGAACATCAGTGTAGGCACAGTGCAATCTGATTTGCCTCTAATAATGTGGCACGCTAATTGTGATGCATGTTCTGTTTGGTGCTCTGTCAGCTCAAAATCTGGTCATCGAGATGGATGAGGTTTGTGTGTTTTCTGTTTAAAATGACTGCAAATGAAATTAAGGTAGACAGATGAATAGTTAGGTAAACAAATATGGAAATTAATGAATAAGCAAAGCTAATAAAAATATTCCAAGTAGTCCAGAAACTTGAATTGGGTCTATTTTGGGTATTAACAAACTCTGATATGTTTTGTATTTCTCTTCTGGTCCACAATTTCTTATTTGCTTGCAATGTTTATAAACTGTAACATGTGTGTTTTGCAATAAACAAAGAAGAAATTCTATTTTATATTATTCCCCTACCCATCTTTTCTCTCCAACACCGCCTGCCCGAGCCCCGCCTTTCTCTCTCTGACTCTCTCTGTCTTTCTCAACTCTTCCTAACAGCTGGTAACAGGGGGAAAAACAGCTTAGCTTTTTTGAAAGAAAAAAATAAAGTGCCAGCATGACTAGGCTTATTAATGAAGTTATCTATGTCCAAATGCTTAGCCTTTAACTTTTTAAGATTATTGAATACAATTAAGTTATATGCTATTTAGCAGGCTTTACTTTCCTACCAGTAAATACAGATCTAAAGGAGATCTAATACATTTCAAAATACATTCATGGGGGTGGGTTGCTTATCATTTCATGGCTTAAACAACTCCATGCATTTTTTTTTTCTCCCCCCAGTGTCAGCTGTTGGATGAAGTGAGATTTGGATCAGAGATCTAAGGGGTTGCTCTGCTAAAGCTGAAATAAAGAGCAAGGGAGGATTTTTTTTCCAACGCAAACTTAGATGATATTAGGCTTTGTATCTGAAGTTATATAATAGAGGATGTGATGTCACATATGTAAATTGCAAACGCTGAGTAGTGCATTTTAGGTAGCAAACCTCAGGGAACTTGATGCTACTGGGTTGAGGGAGGAAAGTGTCCTGAGGTACAGGACTGTGAAATGAGGGTGAACAACTGTCAAAAGGGAAGAGAACTGATGCTGCTTCAAGGTTTCAGACTATTTGGCAGATGTAAGTAGTCTCCAATAATTTGGAGATGAAGTTAAGGTCCTTTTCTGTTCTTTTTACTTCCTTAATATTCATTTTTCTTAAAAACACATTTCTATCCTTTTGCAAAGAAAAATATATCTAAAAGGATCAAAAGAACAAAGTTTGTTGTGAGCTTAAAAATCAGCAAGGAATGACATTTCCTAGACGTACATTTTCAAAGTTGATAGGACTCTTTATTATCAAGCATTGGAACCAAGAGTATTCTGAATAACCAAAAAACCCTGCATCTCCATCTTTGATGGAGTCTCTCAGAGACATCACTTGTGGGGTGATTCCCAGTTAACACCAGTGCCACCTTCTCTTCAGATAAGGGAGCCAAAGATTTTATGTTGGAGCTGTTTTCCTTCTAGGGTGGCACAAGACCACCTCTTACAGCCAGCAAAAGAAAATAATTGTTCAAAAGTTTGGGCAAATATTCAAATATCCAAAAATAAAGGTTTGCCTAATAGTAATGGCAAGATCCCCTAATATCTCTTGTTGAAGTATAAGAGAAATTGATATACATGGGCATATGGATGTCCCCACAAGCGAGTGTGGTGTACAAAAGTTTCAAAAGAATATACGTAAATGCTTAAAAACTCAGTCTCAGTTTTATAATACCAAACTGCTTTAAAGCATGAAAGATTAAAATTTGAGATCGGACAGAAAGAAAAGGCAGGAAGAAATCTAGATGTCTAAAATGTTGCAGTTACAATAACCCCACTTTACATCAGAATCTGCTGCCTGATAAGTTGTCCGTAACAAAATTACTGATTAAAATAGTGGAGGAGCACCTAGGTAAAGAAAGTTTAATGAAAATCATTTTATAAAGGGGAAAGGAATAATCAAATGCCAGATTTATCAATTTTGTAACCTGAATTTGCATTATAAAGATTACCTTAAAGGAGGGTTCGTTTTCTCTAACATTTCATTAGGAAAAACTTCAAAAACAAAAAACCCACTACCAAGATTCTACCACTAGTATATAATGCCTTAATCACATTAACTATCCATCCTTCTGTCCATTTTATGAACTCATGAGTGTCAATCCATCCTATTTTTGATGCAGTTCAGAATTCATTTTTTTCAGTCAGTATACTTCTACATGGTGGTTCTTTTTAAAGTTCATTGAATATTTACTATGTTAATTATTTTCTTGATTTCACCTAAACATAATATCTTAAGAATTTCACCTTCTCTACATCTAAGGAAACAAGCAGAAGGTGGTTCGCCACAGGCCAAATGCCACTTTAAGAACAGGGGAGTGCCAGCACTGTGTGGGTGACGCCGCAATGGACAGCTAGACTGGGGCAGTGGGATTGTGGGGCTGTGATTGTTTTAACAGGGCAGTTCCGCGTTTAACACGGTGGTAAGGGATTACCAACTTCCACAGTTCCTTAGGAAGAAAACCGGGAAGGAGCACAGCGAAAGGGCAGGGGGAAGGAGTCAATAAAACCTGTAGGAAAAGGAGTGTAAAGCCGGGACAAGGACCAGTGTGGTCAGTTTCTGGAGTTTAACTGAGTGATAAACGACAAGGGGAGCCTGTTGTGATATTCACAGTGGGTCCCCTCTACCCAAAATCTTCCACTAAGGCTAAGTGTAACGGTGAGATAGAAGATCTGGGGCTGGTGTCCCTCCCACGCGTGAGAGTTCGTGGACACGCGCGCGCACACATACACACACACGCACACATTTGCCCTAATGGGGGTGATCTGTGTGGTCTGCGGCGGGAGGCGGGGGCGGTGCGGGGATGTGGGACTTGGGGAGAATCCAGAGCCAGGAGGCGCAGGCGGCTCCGCAAGGCAGCCGGAGCCAGAGGCTCCCGGGATCGCGGGGCGCAGCTCCATCCCCCGCCCCGCGCCGCGCTCCCGGGCGCCGCCGTCCGCCCTCCGGGCTCGGTCGCCCCCCTTTCCCTTTCGCGTCTGCGTAGGTGTCCGCCGGAGCGGCGGGAGGGCGCGGGGGCGCGCGGGGCGGCGCGGGGGCGCGCGGGGCTCGGCGCGCGGCGGGGGGAGGGGGCCTGGCGCCCGGCCGCGTCCTCGGCTCGCTCGGCGGAGCGGGCGGCGGCGGCCCGGGCGCTGTCAGAGCGAGGGGACGGCCGGCGGCCGCCGCTGCTCGCCGGTCTCCCCCGCGCGCAGACACCCGGTCCTTCCTCGGAGCCCCCCGCCACGGCGGGGGTGGGGCAGAGGCGCGGCGAGCCCGGGAGAAAAGGCGAGGGGTGGAGAGGGGAGCAGCTTCGCCGGGTGGGCAGCGGAGGAGCAGGAAAAGAAACTTTTCCCTCCCGCCCCCCGCGCACGGTCCCTAGCCCGCGTCTCCCCTCCCGGCGGCTGGGAACTGCACCTGAGGCCGGGGGCGCGAGGTCAGGGCTGGACTTCAGGGAGTCGTGGGGAGGGCTGCGGGGTGACGTGCACTGGGGTTCCGTTTGCCATCGGCCTCCTCGCAGCCAGTGGCCAGGCTGGGGAGGGGGCGCCGGCGCCCCCAGCCCGGCTTCCCCCCCAGACGGTGGCCGGACGCTCGGCTGCCTGCTCCTTCTGCGGAGGGTGTGACCCGGGGAGGGGGCCGCGGCACAGAGGGCTCCCCCTGCGGCCACCCCCCTCAAAACACACACTCACACACACTCACACGCTCTGGCGCCCGAGCTGTCACCGGTCACCCCAGGCCTGGGGAGGGGGCGCGGAGAGCCCGCTGCGGGGCGGCCGGCGCGGGGTCAACCCCCCTAACTTCCCGGCTCCCCAGGCAGCCGCCGCCGCCGCCCGGGAGATCGGCAGCCCCGAGAGGGCCCGCCGCTTAAGGCCCGGCCGCCGCCGCCGCCGCTGGGGGCGGGCGGGCGCCCGCGTCCCCCTCTGCGCGATTTGGCTCCGCCGCCTCGTCTCCTCCTGCCGGGTAACAACACTGCGGCTCTATTGCTCTACCCACCGTCAGTAGGACGACTGCCGGGAGTCTCTTCCTCTCCATCCTTACCGCCGATCTGCTAATATCGGACTTGCAGGCAGCGGCGGCGGCGGCGGCGGGAGCCTGGTTGCCCCCACCCAACCCCCGCCCCGCGCCCCAGCCTCCCCACCATGTCCTAGAAAAGGTGAGTGTGCAGCGACAGTCACTTGGCGCTGACAGCGGCGGGAGGGGTCCGGGGAGCGCAGGGCGACCCCGGGGAAGGCATATTCCGCGCAGAGGGCGCGGGTTGGCAAGCCGAGGTGGGCTGAGGGCAAGAGACGAGGTTCCCACCCGGCCGCCTCCGGGCAGGGTTGTTGGGCGGCGAGCGAGCAATCGTGGCGGCCAGTCCCTGCAAGATTCTAACCTAGATTTTGCAAGAAACTGAGATCCAGGGCAAGACTGGCCCTCCATAAAGGTGGTAAAAACTTAGTAAAAGAGACACGTCCATTCCTTTAATAATGAATAATTTGGCAGCGCAGGCGGAGCCGTCTTCTCCTCGGTTGCCCGAGCGCTAGGTCCGGGACTCCCCTCCTTCCTGACCGCCGTCTGCGCTCGGGCCCGGCAGCTATCGATGCCCGGCTGCTTGCTTGGCCCGGAAAGCGCGCAGGACCTCGGGCCCCGCGGGAAAGTTGGGAGACTTGCGGGGACTCCCGGCTGCGGGGGCGCCGGGAGCCGCTCCGAGCGGGGGACTGCTGAGCACAGGAGTCGGAGGGTCGCAACCAGTTCTTGTGCGCCGCCGCCGTCTCTCCCGCGGCCAGGGAGTTCCCTACCTGGAGCGACTGAGAGTTCGAGTCTTCCTCGGTTCGGGGTCTGGAATCCCGAAGCTTAATGAACTGTAAGGAGAGGAGGGGCCTTTGGGCACAGGGTGAACTCCCTCCCTCCCCAACCCCCTTCCGAGCTTGGCTGGTGCGGGGCACGGGTGAGGCGGGAGGACGCACAGCTGCCGCCGCCGGGCTGCGGGTCGCCAAGGGCCCGGGGACCAGATTTAGGTGTGTACGTCACCGGTGCTGACTCTGGACCAGCCAGGAATATAAAACGGAGCCTCATACTCCGAGCCTCAAAGTCCTTAGAAATCAAAGTTAAGAAGCCCATCCTTTTGCTTAGTAACTACAGCCGTGGGGTGGGCGGGAGGAGAGCCGAGGTGGAGGCGGCTGGAGGGAAACCGAAATTTCTTCTTGCAGACGCTTGATCCTTAGAAAACAGTTTTGTTTCCTTCCCCGCTCCTGTTTGTTTCTCCCAATGATGTGCACCCCTCCCACGCATTATTAAAAAGTGGCTATCCTGGATGGTCAGCTTTCTTTCAAATTGAACTACTGGAAAAATCCAATACGAAAGCAATAAATACAGCCACAAAATTATAAGGAAGGAGTGCTGCAGCTCTTGACCCTAGAGGTGGAGGGATGGGGAGGAGGGTGGGAGAGAAGCCGTGTTTAAAGGGCTTTGGCTGCACTGAAATCACTCGCTTTCCGCGCACGGTTAAAACAAGGAAATTCAAATCGAGTGGGAACGTGATCCTCTTGCTTGCTGGCAGCGGACGCTGCGGCTGCTGTGTTGAGAGGTAACTCTGCAGACTGACTACTGGGGCGGGGACCGAACCTCCAGGGTCGGGAGAAGCCCACTGAGGGTCCCTCCCTGCGCACGGACGCTGTGGGCGGTGCCTGGGCTAGGGCTGCCGCTCACCTGGCGCTGCAGGTGGAGAGCATCAGGGAGGACACCTTGACTGGCTTTCTAAAAACCGACTTCTTCAGCGTCCCCAGACTTTTCGCGTCTTTCCAGACATTCTGGGGTAGGCCAGGAGGAGAGCCAGGTGGGCGTGGGCAAGTTTGGGGTAGTGGAGCGAGGGGCGTGGGGGGCAGCGAGTCGTGAGTACCTAGTGGCGTAGCCGCTGCCCTGCACCCCGAGCAGCCTCCGCTTCTGCGGCTTTAAGGGAGCTGCCGAGTCCAGGCTGTGTCGCAGCAACTTTGTATCAGTCATGTCGTCCTCCTGGTGACTGACAGCCTGTATTGTCCAATGAGAAGCCCGCCTGACCCGTGCAGCGTGGAGCCTTGCTTCCCCCCGGGCCAATGGAAAGGGCCCAAGGGGGCGGGATAGCAACCTGAACTTTTTATCTGGACATGTGACCCGCTTTTAAAAGGGCCGGCCCTGAAGCTGGCCCACTCCCCCTCCGGGCTTTCGCCCGCCCTCTCCTTCTCTCTCCCTCCCAGCTTCGCCCGCTCTAGCCCTGCCCCTGCCCCCTCCTCTCCACCCCCCCGCGCCCGGGGTGTCATTGGACGGGTGAGACGCAAGCCAACTTCAGGCTGCTCCGAGGAAACCCGTGCAGTCACCTGGGTGCAAGAGCATTGCTGCCTCGGGCTCTCCCGCTGCAGGGAGAGCTGCACTCGCTGGCCTGGATGTGGTTGGATTTAGGGGGGCTCCGCAGCAGGGGTGTCGTGGCGTTGGCGAGCGCTGCAACAGGTAGACGCGGAGAGACGGACCCCGGCCGAGGCAGGTGTGTAGGGGTGCGCGGCTGGGCGCCGCTTGCCCGGCTCTGCGTGTGGCCGCGGCGCGGGAGCGTGCACTTTGCAGGGAGAAGTGGCTGCGTAATCCGGAGGCACTGTCAGTAGGGTGCTGTGTGCTTGTTGTTTTGTTTTGGTTTTCCACTTTCCCCCCCTTTGGCCGCCAGAGGACTATTTTGGGAAAGTTTGGCCACTTTGGATAAATGCCCTCTAACGAGCAGCTTTCTACCGCCTTTGGCAGTGGGAGGTCTATCACCCTTCCCTTTCCCCAAAGATGAATTTCGGGTCGTTTTTCTTCTACAGCTTTTAAAGAACGTTTGAATAATATTTCTTTCCTTTATAAATTGCGGAAGCACCCAAATCTCAGCCAGAGGTGTAGCGGAAAAAAGGGCAATTGAAGGAGATACAAATCCCGACAGATTCTGTAGGAAAGGGGCTCTGGAAATTCGTGCATTTCCCGTGCCTTAGGATTCACGAAACTCCTGAAAGAGATTATGCTTTCTGTGGCATCAGTTCGAATTCTAAAAGCAGGAGAGAAAGGATGAAGCTTCTTTCGGTGACATCCGTGCCCTGCTACTGAATTTAGGTGCACAGCTTTTCCTAATGAATTTTAGAAGACCAGGTTTAAATCGTAATGGTTTACGGCACCAAAAGGTTTAATTATTTGGTATAGCATAGAAGTTAGGAAAACTTTGATACCAGACAAGTTTGGAAACCACTGAATTTCAAAGGCAGTAAATTGCATTTTAATATTTGAATTGGCATTTCTCTAGGTGCTGTTACTGATGATACTTACATAGTAATGCTAACAGCATTCTCCATCTGTGAAGTTATGGGAAGTTTTCATTTTAGATTTGACTTCATGACAGGCTATCATGGAAATGCTTGAGGAAAGAAGTTTTTTAAAATAATAAAAGGGAAGCTTTTTCCTTTAAGGAAGACATAGTTTAGTTTGGGGCTTTTGGAACGATCAGGTGGCTCAGTGAATTAGGTGAGTGAATAGAAATCAGGTGTGTTCAGTTCTAACTGGTTCTCTGGCTCTCTTAGGTGACCTTGGGCTGATTTCTATCATTTATCTCATCTGTAAAACAAGGAACATGGTTATAGTTAAGTAATAGGGATGACAGGAAAAGAGTTACAGTGAACTTTTACAACTGTGCAACCAATACAAATTATAAAATTCTGAAGTTTCTGTCTTGAGGATGTAATATTAGAGTCAGATAACTATAGAAAATGATGCATTTAAAATGGAACTGTGTTTGGGAAGTTGTAAAAGTGAAACTGTTTTCGGATAAAATATATAAATTTGCAAGATTCTTTGTTAATATTCCTGAAACAAACAAACAAAACTACTTCCTTATGGGAAACAGCAATTTAACAGAGTCTGTAAAATATAAAAATTTAAAGTCAGGTTTTCCCTTTGCAAAAATAACATTTACGAGCATATTTATGACAAGATAGAACTGTCAATATTTTTCCTTACTTTCCCTGTGTGAAAATTCCTTTATTTTAAGAGGGGAGACATTTGCCTGAAAATTAAAGGACCTTCATGTTTTTTGTCTTTGCCCGAAGGGGAGTATCTGTTATAGTTTCCATTTTAAGGGAGACAAGCCTGATTTTACATAAGTAGATTTGTATATCAGTATCTGTTTAATCTTATACTTTAGTAACAAAAACTTTACCTTTACCCTCTGGATATTAAGTTCTATGAGGATCATATTCATCAATTAATATTTTCAGTATTCACTAGTGATTGACTGAAAATCTGCTCAAGCCATGGACCTTATGCCAGTTTCAAAAAGACAACCTGGATTTCCTGGACGACATTGGAAATAACTTCCTAACTGATCCATTTGTTTTATAGAGAAGATCAATTAAGATAATATAGGACAGAATAGCATGGAAACTTATATACTACCATATGTAACATAGTGGGAATTTGCTATGTGACTTAGTGAACTCAAAGCAGGGCTCTTGTGGCAACCTAGAGGGGTGGGAGGTGGGAGGGAGGTTCAGAAGGGAGGGGATATATATATATACTTATGGCTGATTCATGTTGATGTATGGCAGAAACCAACACAATATTGTAAAGCACTTATCTTTTAATTAAAAATAAATACATTTTTAAAAAAAGGAAAAGATTATAGGGAGAATTCAGCATAACATATTTCAATAATCGTATTTTTTTAAAAGCCTGATCCTTAAAAATATTTCCAGTGGAAGCCATGCAGGTCCTAGATATCTTCCATTCTTTCTTGTTGGTTGCCAGCCTTTATATTCTTTGTTGAGGGGTGTATTAGGTTGACAGATCAAAATGTCTTAAAGCTAATGTAGATTTCAGCAAAGCCTTTGCAAATTCTCTAATGATAGCCTTGTCAATAATGTGGTGAAATGCAGGCTGGTTCGTGTTATTGTCAAGAGAGTTCAAGGCTAGCCAAACAGAACTTGGAAAGTTGTGATCAGCTACATGATGTTAGCTGATAAGGTACTTCCTTGTAGAGTGCTTTAAGATGGTTCTTGCCTATCCGCACTCACGTAAAGGTTCTCTTCAAATCTTCATATAGCCTTATGTATCTAAGACAGGGCTCCTGGCTTGAGGCACAGTGATGAAAAGTGTCCCTCAGCATATTAGTAGATGTTGTGTGAAAAAAAGGTGCAGTGGCCAAATTATTTAGGGAACTCTGAATTAAAAAGGAAATGGGTTTCTGTTCCTTAGAACTTTCAAGAGTTTTAGCATGTGAATTTCCACCCTGAAGCTTCAAAACAGGCAGTGAGTGATCATCCTTTCCTAAAGACAGTTTAGAGAAAGAATTTTTGGAGAGAAGTCTGGATGATGGTGATCCTTCAGACTCAAGGCAGATGGTCCTGTTGTCTGGGAGACTGTAGGTGTGGGAGTGGGGAGGGGTGAATTTGTGGAGACCTTTAGTTAGGGTGCCAAGGCAGGGGTGATTTCTGGGCACTTGAATAGATGGTGGTGCAATTCACCAAGACAGAGAATGTGGATTTAGGAATAGGATTGGGGTGTGGGAGGATGATACACGGAAGGTGTTCAGTTTTAAACAGGAATAGACACATTTCTTTTGGTTTGATGAATTTGGGACTGAAGTATCTATCTGTACTGTTCCAGTTTGGTATGGGGAAGGCTGAATATTCTCAGAAGTAGAAGCAGCACATATTTACTAGTATTTTTCAACCCATGGCTATTACTAAATGGTTTTTCAGTAAGGTACAAAAGGCCAGTATTAGCTGTTTTGGTCCCATTTCACTATATTCAGTTCTTGGCTTTCATCCACACTAATTTTTCCTGCTGGAATTATCAGATTACCTTCTGAAACTTCATAACTTGGCTTACTTTCTACTGTTTTGTGATTAGGAATTTATAGAATAATGTTCTTTAAACAAAAGCATGCTACATAATTGGGAGATTTTAATGTTCACAAATTACTGGGTATTGATTGTTTTATAATAGTTTAACATTATTTTATTTGCACTATGCTGTCGTCTTGGGGTGCAATGGTAAAGTTGATAAAGTTTCCTCCTTCTGGGAACTTAAAAGCCTAGTGTAGAATACAGAAAAATAAGAAGTAATTATGATCTTCGGACAATTTGGGCATTAAATTTTGCCAGAGAGCCCTGTGATATCTGATGCCAATTTATTTAGTAGAGTCATTATATTATTTTTTCCATGTTAATGTAATTTCTGGAGCAAAAAGTCTTTCTAGTTTCTTTTTAATGAGAAGAAGGTAGGGTGGTTGACAATCGTGAGTGGCAGAGGAGGGGAAAGGACTGAGAGGTCTAAAGTAATATCTGTGTTCACCACTGCAGAAGCTGCAGCTTTTAGGTCAGGACCTTTATTTGGGTCAGAGATTGTTTATACACCTGAAAGGATTTGAAAAATGCATAGTTAAAGATTTGAAGAGTTCTATGCATGAAAATGCACAAATGAAATTTTATTGAGTGAATTAATTTTCTTTGAGAGATGTTTCTTTAGAGTGGTGCTTCTCAAGCCAGCGGTGATTTTGGCCCCCCTCCCCCCACCCCTAGGGGCTTTTGGCAAGTCTGGAGGCATTTGGGGCTGTCACAGTGGGGCAGGAGGAATGCTACTGGCATCTAGTGGGTAGAGGTCAGGGATACGGCTGTACATCTTACAATGCACAGGAGAGATCTCAACAAAGCATTATCAGGCCCCCAGTAGGGCCATGGTTGAGAGACCTTGGTGTAGACACCTGGGATCAAATTCCAGCTCTGCTGTGTGGCTTCTGACTCTGTTTTCCCAGTTGTATCATTTGGGACCGTACTTTTGCTAGTCTTGTAGGGTAATTTATAAGGGTATGTACATTAATATCTGTGAAAGGCTTGTAATAGGTCATTGAACCATATCAGGCATAAGAATTCTATAAATACAGCCTGTTATGATTATCTATGGAATAAATTTATAGAGCGAGCCAGTAGATAAGATAGTATGTCTAAAACAATCCTGGGGACTCCTTGAGGATGGGAATTGAGCCTGTTTTGTTTATCACTGTAGATTCTGTGGCTAGTTGTAGGCCCAGGATGCAACACACACTTGGTGAGTATTTGTTGAATGAATGAACACATAAATTGTCAGGACCCATCTCAAACTTCCTCCATTAACTGTGGAGAATGAAACTGGCAGTCTGGAGTCTTTTCAGCAGAGCTGCCGCTAGGTCAGGCTGCATGTCAGAGTCCTTGGCAGGACTGAAATACAGACCAGAGTCCTGACATTCTCAGCTTGTCATTCAGCCTCTGAGTTATGGACGAGCTTAATTAATCAGGATATATGACTCTTCACTGTTCAGAACTGACATTAAATTATCTCCACCAAAATCTATTTTATGAAAATCTTACTGTTTTGAAAATAATCCTCAAGTTATCTTGCCCGTGATCATTCACGGGATGACTTTACATTGGGAAATGGTAACATTACTTACATTTCCTCATTGTTTTTTAATCAAGTCACATATTAGCTATGAAAAGCAGCTTCCATATGCTGGAAAGACTCCAAAGACTTTGGCATTAGATTTAGTTTTAAACCTGACTTTGTCACTTACTGTGTCTTTGACCTTGGGCAAGTTGCCCACTTGGTTAAACCCTCAGTTTCCTCTTTGGATGCATCAGGAGTCCCCAGGATTACTTTGCATATTAAATAAGTTAACATTTGTAAATATTCTTTGTAAACTCTACAGGCTGTATTATAGCAAAGATGTTTTATATGTAAAATTTCCTCCAAACTCCAAAGGCTGTAGTATAGTAAAGATGTTACTCAGATGCAAAACGATTTTATTGCTTGCTCTATTATAGCAAACATGTTGCTTTTATTTAGATGGAAAATAGTTATATTGCTGCTTATATTCTGGCTTCTGGACAAATTATAGTCAGGACTCTGTTGTATCAGCACCTAAAAAGGTAATAACTTGAGTATAACTGGAAGTATTGCTTATCATCAGGAGTATATGTGCTTATAGCTCAGTTAGTACAATTTCAGAATGTCTTTTAGAGTAACTGTGCTATCCATGACTCTAATTCGATTTTTTTAATATAAATTTTTATGTTAGCTATGGAGACCAAAGGCTACCACAGTCTCCCTGAAGGTCTAGAAATGGAAAGACGGTGGGGTCAAGTCTCTCAGCCTGCAGAGCGTCCTGCCCTGGGACCCGGACCCACGGAGCAGTCAGATGAGAATAACTACATGGAGATCGTCGACGTACGCTGCGTCTCCGGTGCTATTCCAAACAGCAGTACTCAAGGAAGCAGCAGAGAAAAACACGAACTACTCCCTTGCCTCCAGCAAGACAGCAGCCGGTCCGGGATTTTACCATCTGATATAAAAACCGAGCTGGAATCAAAGGAACTTTCGGCCACGGTGGCCGAGTCCATGGGCTTGTACATGGATTCCGTGAGAGAGGCCGACTACGCCTATGATCAGCAGAACCCACAGGGAAGCGGCAGTCCAGCAAAGATGTATCAAAACGTCGAACAGCTTGTGAAATTTTACAAAGAGAACGGCCACCGTCCTTCCACGCTGGGGGGTGCGAGCAGGCCCTTGCGGTCCTTCCTGCCTGACTCTGGGGGCTCTGTTAATGGCGGGGTCATGCGCAATGTGGTGAAGAGCCCCATCCTAGGGCACGAGAAGGGCCCGGCAGTTTGCAGCCCTCTGACCCTGTCATCCTCGGGTTGCAGCCCCGCCAGCATCAGCTGTGTGTCCTCCACTTCAGCCAGCTTCGGCAGTTTCCCAGTGCACAGCCCCATCGCCCAGGGCACCCCTCTGCCATGCTCCCCCAATGTGGAGACGCGGGGCTCCAGGTCACACAGCCCAGCGCATGCCAGCAACGTGGGCTCACCTCTCTCCAGTCCATTGAGTAGCATGAAATCCCCGATTTCCAGCCCCCCGAGTCACTGCAGCGTGAAGTCTCCGGTCTCCAGTCCTAATAACGTCACTCTGCGATCCTGCGTATCCAGCCCTGCAAACATCAACAACTCAAGGTGCTCCGTTTCCAGCCCTTCCAACACAAACAACAGATCGACGCTGTCCAGCCCAGCCGCTAGTACTGTGGGGTCTATCTGTAGCCCTGGAAGCACCGCCTTCAGCTACACCGCTTCGGGCACCCCAGTGGGGTCCAGCGCAGCCCGAGATGTGGTTCCCAGTCCAGACACCCAGGAGAAAGGTGCTCAAGAGGTCCCCTTTCCTAAGACTGAGGAGACAGAGAACGCCATCTCCCATGGTGTGGCTGGCCAGCTTAACATCGTCCAGTACATAAAGCCGGAGCCAGACGGAGCTTTCAGCAGCTCGTGTCTAGGAGGAAACAGCAAAATAAATTCTGATTCCCCCTTCTCAGTACCAATAAAACAAGAGTCAACTAAGCATTCATGTTCTGGCACCTCTTTTAAAGGGAATCCAGCAATCAACCCCTTTCCGTTCATGGATGGCTCATACTTTTCCTTTATGGATGATAAAGACTATTATTCTCTATCAGGAATTTTAGGACCACCTGTGCCGGGCTTTGATGGTAACTGTGAAGGCAGCGGGTTCCCCATGGGGATAAAACAAGAACCGGATGATGGGAGCTTCTACCCAGAGGCCAGCATCCCCCCATCTGCCATCGTTGGCGTGAATTCAGGTGGACAGTCCTTTCACTATAGGATTGGTGCTCAAGGTACAATATCTTTATCACGATCAGCTAGAGACCAATCTTTCCAACACCTGAGTTCCTTCCCTCCTGTCAATACCTTGGTGGAGTCGTGGAAATCACACAGTGACCTGTCGTCGAGAAGAAGTGATGGATATCCGGTCCTAGAATACATTCCAGAAAACGTATCAAGGTAAGTCGGCCTTTTCCTCCAGTTTTGAAAAACCATGGCTGTGTGAAATGCTGAAGGTTAGCGTTATCTTTGCTGTTGATAAATTCAGACACATTTCAGTCTCCTGTTTCCTTTTCAGCATAGTCACTGTGTGCTCACCCATTAGCTTGTTGGTGTGTTAGGAAGGTATTGTTGAGTCGCTAAGTTGTATCCGATTCCCTGCCACACCATGGACTGCAGCACTCCAGGCTCCCCTGTCTTTCACTATAAAGAAACCAAACATTTTGAGTCTCAACTGGTTCCATCGATTTGGAAGGAGCGTGTGTACGTGTTGTGCGTAAGTCTTCCCCTTCTGCATTGCCGCTAGTAGGTTTAAGATAGGTTTGTTTCCTAATGCCTTGCTATTATGTATGCTTTAGCAGACTAGTGCTAGGATTTTTTTTTCTTTTCTTTTCTTTAGCTGTATACTGGTCCACTGACATTGCTTAAAATTGTTTTCTTTGTGGTCATAAGTCTTTTTTTTTCCCCCTGAGTTTTCTTTATTAATCACTTCATTGGTTGTGAAAAGTGAAATGAAACCCCAAATCTGTTACCCACAAGCTCCCCACCCTTTTCATCTTTTTCTAGATTGGTTAATTGTATGTAAGTTGTGGTCTTCAGCACAAATAAATCATTTCCTTAACTCTGGAGAGCTTTTTAAAGACTCAGCACATCTAAAATTACTAAGTGGCCCGTTTTGCTTTCCTACTCTTTGGAAGTGAAGTATGTCACTGCCGTTTCAGATTGGTATATTTATAACTTCTAAGATCTGCAAGGAGACATACTTTACTTACTGTAAAATATCTTCTTGGCTTTCCTTCTTATAGATAGCATATTGTATATATTTAGAAAAAACAAGGAAGAGGTTTCAGATATGACTGTAAAGGGTGGTTCTAAGTAATACAGTGAATACTTATGTTGGACTTTGCTTCAGCACTGTTTTTATTACCTGGATGTGGTCAATGATCCCTTTATTGAACATATAAAGAATAGATTTCCTAGATATAGTTCACAGAGGCTTCTAGGAAGATGTGGCTATTTTCCTTAAAAACTTGTTTGGTGGTGAAAATGTCCTTTCCCATCAACAAAACGTAAGATTGACGTGCATTCTGTGTTTTCTCCTTTTGTTTTTTACTGAAGCAAACGCAAAAACTTTTCATTTGTGCTTTCTTTTCCTCTCCATTGACTCATACCTCGCTCCTCTTGCTTTTATGGACACACACATTCCATAAAGGAGACTTACACGCTCGTACAGTTCTCAGTAGCATGACTGGTTAATCCTATACTCACACTGTTGCCATCTCCTAAATTCTAAACTCTTTGCACAAATGCTGAAATGGCATAGCTTTCGTCAGAACCAAGCTCAGCAGGTGCTTTGCTTTACTTTCCGATAAGGATGGTTTGCACACACTATACATACTTTTATTAAGTGATGTTTGTAGTGGGTTAGTTGGAGGGAGTTTAACCTGGTTGTTAAGAGCATGGCTACCCTGGTTGAAATCCCCAGCTCTGCCCCTTAACTGCTTTGTGACCCCATGCACATCTCTTCACCCCTCTGGCCTTCAGGCTTCTCATCTATAAAAATGGAATTCAGTAGTACCCATCTCAAGGGTAGTCAAGACAATGAGTTAAATGATGAGAAGCCCCTTGATTATCATCTGGAATACAATATGCATCACAGAGTATTATATACATTTCAGCAGCTGCTCTTAGCATTTAATGGGAGTGTTCATAGCCTTTAGTTTCCATTTCTTTTCGTGCTCTCTTTTGTGCATTAAATGAAATTCCATACAGTCTTTTAAAGAAATGTACAAAGTATAAGGAAATAGTTGTTGATAAATTCCTATGATTGATTTCTACCGTTTTATAGCTAGGCACTCTACATTTCTATTTATGTTATTGTAGTTTTGAAGACCGTTGCTTTGGATAATGATATTTCTGGTAGAAACACTAGACAGATGCTAGCTAAAATCATTAACTCTCTTCTGTTTGTTCTGTATCCTATTTATACTGTTTTGTCATTTCCGGACTCAACTCACGATGCCCCTCTTGGTGGTCTTGGGACCCATAGCCTTACACATTCCTATGAATCAGTGACTTTGAGCCTCCTGTGCCTTTGTGGGAAACTGGGATGTAGTCTAGTGTCTTTTCTTGAGCATTCCAAAATTCTTAATAAGCTTGTTAACATAGCTAGAGGGGATTCATTTGTTTACATATATACTATTGTTAGTTAATGTTTTCCACAAACTTTACTATCAAAGCTTTAATATTATTCAAAGTTTTAGATTACTGATCTAATTAGATTAGATTAGTAATTCCTTGCAGCTTTTCCTTGTGAATATTATCCAAATCTATTTGTTTTGATCATTCTCAGAGGAATACAGACTTTTTTTCTGGATTTTAGTCTACATTTTATAATACTTAATTTAATCTCATCCAACCTTCATTATTGGCTTCTTGTTTTGTGTTTTTTGGACCAAAATCCAACTTTTCTGTCTACTTCATAATTTATGATGATGTTACCCCATTCCAGGTAATGTCAGATCAATGAATTAAAGATTGTAAAGGATCAAGGCAGTGTGTAACTGCTTCTAAGTTTCATAACATTCTTTATCTTTAGGTTGAGCTCTTGTTTTCTAGTAAATGTCAAAGTATGGTTTGGGGTTTCTGAGACTTTATCCAGGAGGGCCACAAACTCAAAAATTGTGCATTGGTAGACGAGCCATGCAAAATGGAAGATAGACCAATGGTTTTACTAAAATAGTGCATGAAAAGTTCACTGATACGGTTTCGGATTCCATGTGGCAACTAAACTTTTAAGAAACCACTGACTGTCCATTTCCAGTGTACTGAAGGATCATATCTCCATTGATCTGAGATGACCATTAAAATGCTTCTCCTTTTTTCAACAACATACCAGCGTAAAGCCAGATTTTCTTCATATCCTTGAACCAAAACACATCATCACACGTTGGCCACAGAAGTAGATACGAGATACTTCCGGTGGTCTTCTATTAGACGAGACAATAGACTTGCAAAAATGTAAAATAGTACCTACCACTCTTCTCCCTGAAGTTTTTCATTCTGGGAAACACAAGTTGGGTTTTTTTTTTTTTTTTCACATATGCATGTTTATGTTAAGTTGTGATGACTTATTTTAAGTGATTTAAAAGAAGTACTCACTTCAAGTTGTACTAAGGTAAATATCAGTAGATAGATTATACATAAACAAAAGATCTTGACCTCAACACATTTCCAAGAGTAGAAAGGCATCCTGAGACTCAGAAATTGAGAACTATCGGTCTATCCTATAAAACTTTGGTGGTTCACGCAGAAAGAGGATATTATGTTATTTACCTTAGCTTACCTGAATGTTATGCTGAAGAAAGGGTGCCTCGTCCATGCAAGGACAGTGATTCTCATCCAGGTGAATTTTTCAAGCTGATTGAGGTGAGTGATCACAGAGAGTGTATCTCCTGCAGCCTGTGGGTGTTCTGTGAGAGTGGTGGCCAGAGGCAGCTCTCAGAATTTCCAGCAGGTGGATTGTCTTGAGTGCCACACAGGGAAGGATAGGGTTGGCCAAAAAGTCTGTTCTGGTTTTTGTACCATCTTATAGGAAAAACCCAAACTAACGTTTTGGCCATCCCAGTATATGATGACGAAAGTTGACATGAAGCTCTGCGGTAGACACTGGACCCGCTTTGATCATACAGATGGAGGGTCCCCTGCCCACTTGGACACAGACGGAGCTGTGAGCTTGAGTGAGTGGCAGTGTCTCTTAGCCTCCGTTTCGTCATCTGAGAAAAAGTAAGTTGACCGAGAAGCTCTCCGAGGACCGCCAGCCACACTTCTGAGTGTCTGTATAGTTTCCTTGGAGTCGTGTATGTTAAGAATGAAAATAGAAACATCCCTTCACATATTTACTGGTCTGGTTTCAAGTTTATCTTAATCACCAGTTCAGCTCTGTAGTTTCCAGCGTAGTTGAGATAGGAAAATATCATTACCATTTATCATTTAAAAGTAAGGATGAGTGAGGGTGACCTATCATTGTGCTTGGAAAAGCCGTTTTGTTTTATTTTCAAATCAGAACTTTTCCTTTCATAAAACTTGACACTTACATGATGAGTTTCTGGTTCTTTTAAATTTGCAATATTCCTTTTGGAAACGGGGTTGGTCTGTTGACATAACACTGGGTGTTTATGGCGATGGTCATGGTCACTTTGATAGCATCATAACACAGTGCTAACATTGACTTAAACGTTCGAATATAAAGTTCACCGTTTCAAAGGGCACGTTCTCATAGGTTTCAAGACACGTAATCAGGAATTTATCTTAATATGTACTGCACTTTTTTTTTTCCATGATAGAAGGAAACAATTCAGTGATAACCTCCGGTTGGTTTTCTCTTTTTCCCAGTGATCCCTGAAGTTTTTCAATACCCATCTTCCATAATGAGCTAAAAGCTTCAGAATTCAAGGAGTTTGTTGCAGTTTGCCATGTCTGTCAGTAAACTTCTGTAAATAAACCATTGAGATAGAAGTATCTTCATGTAATGCAAAGTATGATAAACGGTGGGTTTTGGAAGGGAGAGAATAATTATTGGTGCTTATTTCTATAATAAATCTATTACAGAATAACTTAGGTCATTTGGAAATGAAAGCATGGAAACTTTCTTTTTCTTATTTGTCTCATAATGTTTTGATTTTGAAATTGCTAGTGTGCTTAGAATTTCTCCAGGTTAGTGTTCTAAATAGTATTTTTAGAAATGGTTTAAAGGGAGACTTGCTTCTTCTGATGATTCATTCACTTTCATTCATTTATGGTATTTCTGGTAGAAGTAGCGATCATTTTATTGGGGAAAACCCCCTTATTCCTCTTTAATAAGCAAATCACGATGCAGTGTCCTTCCTTACATTTTGCTTTTCACAAGTATCCTAGATTTATGTCAATGCGTTCACCTTTTATCATCTAAAGTGTTATTATTTTAAAGCTGTTTACTTCATACGTAAAGTGAAGATAAAAGCCCTGGTTTCAGTTAAATAAACTCAAATTATTCAACTTCAGTTCTCATACAGAGCAGTGACATGCTGAATCTGGGACCTAGATATGTATCATTTATGGATTTGATTCCTTTCACAATATTGAAATTCTGGGTGTGCCTGATCTTTTCTGTCCTTCTAATGTTTAGAGTAAGAGCAGATGTTCTATTGATCACCAGTAATTTAGGCGTGTTACTTCACTTCCCCTGATATCGTTAATTTTTTTCTCCAAAATAAGGCTTGCCTTCCCAGACTTTCAACTGTTGCTGTACTTTCATACAACTGATAAAATTTCATCTCTGCTGCTAAGTAATTTATTGTTTTCTTTCATTTACTGAATTTAGATTGAGAGGAAAAAAAAGTTGGTTTCTTGAATCCGTTTAAATATAGTCATTAAATTGTATGTCTTTGTGGACTGCATTGCAAAGTTTATTAGTATCCAGGAAATATAAGTGCGTTTAAATGGATAGTGTCTTAATCTTAAATTTAAAAAATTTGAGTTTTAAACTTGTCAAGTATAGGCTTTGTTTTCAGTTTTAAGAGTTTT
This sequence comes from Ovis aries, assembly GCF_016772045.2. Taxonomy (NCBI): domain Eukaryota; kingdom Metazoa; phylum Chordata; class Mammalia; order Artiodactyla; family Bovidae; genus Ovis; species Ovis aries. The sequence continues at coordinate 9,732,664 of NC_056070.1, forward strand.
ATGTTGTGTTTTATATAATAAGGCAACGATGAAAATGTAAATATATATGTGAACATATTACCTAATTAATACTCTGGAAACCTCTGGATTTACGATTTGTCAGTAGTATGGCCAAGGCCAAAATTTCTATGTAGAAAATAGGGAGAAATTGTTATTTATGCAAGAACTAGAACACTCTAGTCCAAGGAAGGAAAAGAGGATAAACAAAAAGTAATATGGATACTTATAAAGTTAATACCCTAGGGGGACTGATGTGAGCTGATGACTGGCCCCTTGAATTCACAGCTGTGACCATGACTTAGTTTATCAGTGATGCGTACTTTCATTGACGTGTATTTCCACCTTAATATCTTAAAAATTGTCGAAATAAATATACAAAAATCCATAACCTAAAATAGAATTAAATAAGGCTTGTAATGGACAAACCCAACTTTGAGTGTTCCAACAGGAAAGGATCTGGGCGAGATTTGGAAAATGGGGAGATGGGAGGATGAGACTTAGTATTTATCATTAGTCTTGAGAAATTTGCACGGGATTGAGCAGGGGGACACTTCCTGGTGGAGGGAGTGATATGAGCAGAGCCAGGATGGGCAGAAAGCCCTGAGTGTGGCCCAGCTGTAGGGCTGGCTGTGATACGGGGGACTCGGGGAAAGACGGCCCGGAAGAGCTCAGTTGGAACTAGAAGCCCGTGGAACTTGAAAGTCACATGAAGACGTTTGTACTTGATTTGGCAGGTAATGAGGAGTTACTGAAATGTTGGCGCAGGGGACGGCCTGAGCTGAAGTGCACTTGGGAAAAACCTTAATTAGGCAGCGGTTGTAGGGTGGATTGGAGCGTAAGGAGCCTTGTTAAGAAGTTATTGTAACAGTGCTGGAGGATGGGAACTGGGATCTCTGAAGTGAGGATGTCGGAGCTGGTGGAAGAAAGGGGTATATGTGATGTACTTTAGAAGACTCTGTAGCAGTTGATTTTTATGTAACGGCGTTTTTTTAAAATAGTCGCAGACACAGAAAAAAATTGGGAGGCCATTACAAAGAATGATGAACAAGGATAGTTCTCTCACATAAGCACAATACACCCACTGAAACCAGAAAGTAACATTAAATTACTGATATCTGGGGGACTTCCCTGGTGGTCAGTGGCTAAGATTCCAAGCTCCCAATGCAGGGGGCCCAGGTTTGATCTCTGGTGAGAGAACTAGATCCCGCATGCCGCAACTCAAGATCCCATGCAGCCAGATAAAGATGCTTTTAAAATGAAAACGTTACTGACATCTTGATTTCTGGCTTTGCCGGTTGTCCCAATAATATCTTTCGCAGTGAAAGGACCCTGGTGCAGAATTTTTGTGCGTTCAGCTGTCAGGACTCTAGTCTGTCTCAGTCTAGGACAGCTCCCTGTCTTTTTCTAGATTTCATGAGCTGACTTTAGGGGATGACAGGCCAGCCCTTGAGTAGAAAGTCCCTCGGTTTGGGTTTGCCCTTATTTCCCCAGGTTTCTGTTCTGGTGCTGCCCCCTAGGCAAGAGCGCCACAGACAGCAGGCTGTATTCTCCTGCTTCCTGCCACGTGCCAAGCCATTTCCCTTTGTGCCTTTATTGCCCGTCTGCAGCGCTCCATCCAGGTGTTGTCTGACAGGCTTCCCCCGCAGTCAAGTTACTCTTTGCCCTTTGCAATTAGGAGCTATTTGGAGGAGCAGTATTTTGAAGTTGTATACACATCCCAATCCTCATTTCATTTTTGTATTCATTAAATTAGCCATAGGTGGCTGAGACGGTACAGCGTCTGCCTACAATGCGGGAGACCCAGGTTCGATGCCTGGGTTGGGAAGATCCACTGGGAAAGGAAATGGCAGCCCACTCCAGTACTCTTGCCTGGAAAATCCCTTGGACGGAGGAGCCTGGTAGGCTACAGTCCACAGGGTTGCAGAGAGTTGGAGATGGCTGAGTGACTTCACTTTCACTTTCTTTTGTTGCTTCCATTGTGGCTCAGCTGGTAAAGAATCCGCCTGCAATGCGGGGGACCTAGGTTCCATCTCTGGGTTGGGAAGATCCCCTGGAGAAGGGAACGGCTACCCACTCCAGTATTCTGGCCTGGAGAATGTGGCCTGGGTCACAGAGAGTCAGATACGAATGGCAGCTTTCGCTTTGGGGCATCACTGTTTCTTCTTTTGCGCCGTGAGTTATAACCTCTTACTGCCCTTACTTTTGATACTCGGTTTGTCCCTGATTTCGCCAGTGGGGACTCATCCAGGCTGGTTTCTGTGACCATTTTGCCACATTCCCATCACTTCTCTGAGGGCTGCCTTGCTTTAGGCCCACCTTGTCCTTTTACTTCCTCAGGCCTGGACTCACCCCTTTCTTCAGGGAATTCCCCCATGCCCGCAGACACCTTCCTGCCTGTGACTGGAGTCCAACTCCATGTTCAAGGTCACAGGGCCACACACCCTCCGCCCTCCCCGGATGCCCTTCGTCTAAACTCGGGCCTTGACTCCCCCTACTGGGATGTCCTCACACTCCTTGAGTTCCGAGGCCCTGCGCTGGACCAGGGAGCGTGGGGTTTCCCCCTTCCTGCTGGCACTCTGACTCTCTGCCTGGGGCTTGCTGCCCCGCCGTGGGCCCCTACCCCCACACTGTAGGTCTCTGCTGTGCTGTGTATGACCGAATGACATTAGAATTAAATCATTAAGGATGGATAGTAGAGGAGTTGAGGCTTCCCTCGTGGCTCAGACGTTAGAGAATCTGCCTGCAGGGTGGGAGACCAGGTTCGATTCTTGGGTCGGGAAGATTCCTTGGAGGAGGGCATTGCAACCCATTCCAGGAGAATTCCATGGACAGGGGATCCTGGAAGGCTACAGTCCATGGGGTCCCAAAGAGTCAGACACGACTGAGCGACTAGCACACACTTTCAGTAAAGGAGTTGATATTTGAGTACAATGGGAAAGATTTGTGGAAAATCAGTGAAAACTCGCAGGTTATGAGCTTGACCATCATGGAGGATGATGAGCAGTTAAAGAGAAATGGAGAGGTTGAGAAGTGATGAATTTATCTTGGTTACCTGAGTTTTATGTTCCAGACCACCTCTAACTGGGGGAGTTCTTTGCAGAGGTGGAAATGCTGGTATGGGGGTGTGCAAGGCCTCCTTACAGACGTGGCCGTCGAGGGGCAGCGTTGGTGCGATCCAAGGAGCAAAGGTGTACACGACTCAGTCTAGTGTGAGGTGCCTTTGCTAGGATTTCGGAGGAATCGAACGCCATGGAGGAGATGAGCAACAGATGCTACTAAAGATGCTACTAAAGGACACAGGCGTTGTTTTGACAATCAGGTGCTGCATTGTGGATACCAAAGGGAGGAATCATGGCAGCGCAGAATTTCCAAATTAGAAGGGACCCAAGGCTGTCTCTAATCTACCCTCTACCAGCACAAATAATGAAACTAAGGCCCAGAGAGATGCATGCCTCTTGCAGTCTTATTCAAAGCAGTTAGTAACAAAGCTTTCCTTCCAGTGGGAGATGGTGTTTCAAAGCCCAGAGAGAGGGTGGAGACGACCAGGAATTAGGCTGAGTAGTTGGGGCTGATGGGTTTTCGGGAAGGAATTCTATAGAAAGGCAGGACTGGGACTCAGACTGATTGGCTGAGGAGTCAGTTAGGGATGAAGAGGAGAAGCCTGGAGGCGAGGGGACAGTGCTTACTCTTGGGAAGCGTCTGTCTGGTGGTGGAGGCAGAGGGGTTGAGGGGAGAGTTGGTGGCATGAAGAAACAGAAGGATCAGGATAAGGGTTTGCTGGACAGGTAAGGTCTGAAGTGGGCTGTGGACCTGTGCTGAGATTGAGGTTGAAAACGTCAGAGGGAGGGAAGGTGCTTGATGGGGGCCATGTCCTGGAGGGAAGGTGAGGATAGGAATGAGACTACGGTTAGCCAGGGAGTCAGATTTTAACTGCCAGCTTGAACCAATAGGTGGAGGCTGTCGATAGTATCTGGTATCACCATTTTACAGACCTACAAACTGAGACTCAGCTTGTAAACATGATCCGCCTAAGGCCGCAGAGCTAAGGAGGATGAAGAAACAAACCCTTGAGCTAGAGAAGACGAAAACTGCCTGTCTGGGAGAAATAGGCTATCTGCCGTTTACATAGATCAGATTGGGTGGCCGATGTATAGCCCTCAGGCCCCATCTCACTAGAAGCAGCCTGGAGTAGACTAACTCAGGGTCTGCAAAGCACTGAGGTACCAGGCCCCTGACAGCCTGATTTAAGGTGCTTCCTCCGTGCTCATCTCCCACACTGACCTTTCTGGGGGCTCAGTCACCCAAGCCCCTTTCCTCTGGAGGCCTCTGCTCGCTGGCCCTCTGGCAAGAAGGCTCTGCCTCCAGATTTGGGTTGGCTGCCCTCTCTTGTCACCGAGGGGCTTCTCTGGTGGCTTAGACGGTAAGAAATCTGCCAGCAGTGCAGAAGACCCGGTTTCGGTTCCTGGGTTGGAAAGATTCCCTGGAGAAGGTAATAGCTCAAATGTCACCCTCTCCAAGAGGCCCTCCCTGACCACTCTGTTTAAAGCGGTAAGCCCTGCTTCCTTCCTCACTCTCTTTTCTTGTCTTCAGAACACACACCTTTCAGAAATTATCTGTGTTTATTTCGCTTCTCTAAATAGAATGGCAGCTTCCTGCAAGCAGGGACCTTCCTTAGCTGCTCTGTTTTACGAATACCTTTGCCACGCTTGGGATTTCCTGATAGCCCAGTTGGCAGGGAATTTGCCTGCAGGGCACGAGACCCTGATTTGATTCCTGGGTCAGGAAGATCTGCTGGAGAAGGGATAGGCTACCCACTCCAGTATTCTTGGGCTTCCCTTGTGGCTCAGCTGGTAAAGAACCCGCCTGCAAAGCTGGAGACCTGGGTTTGATCCAGAAGGGAACCGCTACCCAGTATCCTGGCTTGGAGAATTCCATGGACTGCATAGTCCACAGGGTCTCAAAAAGTCGGACGCGACTGAGCGACTTTCACTTTCGCCATAGCTGCACCAGAGCCAGGGGTGCTGTGGATGCTCGGTAAACCCTGAGGGACTGGACTGAATGCCTTGATTAGCAGAGGGGCATGGGGTGACAAGTTGAGTGTGGGTGATTGGATACGATTATTGTTACATAACAGTGAGTTCTGCTGGGTTTAGCAAAAATTCTTGTGACCTCTCTCAGCATATTTTTAAGGACTTTCAGAAAATAATCAACAGATGCTGTTCTTATTTTTTCTAATCTCGGCATCATAGAGGAGTTGGTAAGGATGTATTCCAGGCTCTCTGGTGACATTCTTAGTCTTCTTTATGAGGTCATTTATTTAACTTTAATTTATGAACAGTAAAATTGTCTCTTTTGGGTGTACAGTTCTTTGAGTTATGCCAAATGCAGAATCATGTAACCACCGCCCACTCAAGATACAAAATAGTTCTATCACCCTCCGAAATTCCCTTGCATTGCCCCCTCAGAGCCCAGGCCCTCTCCTTACTGTCAAACCCCACTGACCATTTTTATATGTAGCCCCTCTCTGTAGTTCATTGTTTTCTAGATTGTCATATAAATGGAGTCATACTTTATACAGCATTTTAATTGTTGGTTCGTTCTTTTTGTTGTTGTTTTTGTACTATTAAAAAATATTTAAGTATAGTTGATTTACAATGTTATATTATTTTCAGGTGTACACCATAGTGACTCAGTATTTTTGTAGATAATATTCTGATTTAAGCTATTACTAACTAATGGTTCTGTTCGTCTGTGCTGTACAATATATCCTGTTGCTTATTAATTTTTCAACACATATTTTAATATGTGTGTATGTGTATTTATTTTATAGTAAATCTTGTTGGAAAAAGAGAAATCTCTTGGCCCTTTCATTTAGCATAGTGCATTTAAAAGTCGTTGGTAGAGTTGCAGGCACCGGTAATTAGATTCTGTTCAGTGTTGAGTGATATTCCATCTATGGCCACACAATTGTTTGCTCATCCATTCACCTGTTGATAGATACTTAGGTTGATTCTAGTTTGGACTGTTAAAAATAAAGCTGCTATACATGGTCACATACAAATCTCTGAAGCGACGTTTGCTGCATTTTTTTTTCTTCAGTAAATACCTACAAGTAAAAATACCTAGGTCATGTAGTACTGCTGCTGCTGCTAAGTCTCTTCAGTCGTGTCCAACTCTGTGCCACCCCATAGACGGCAGCCCACCAGGCTCCCCCATCCCTGGGATTCTCCAGGCAAGAACACTGGAGTGGGTTGCCATTTCCTTCTCCAATGCATGAAAGTGAAAAGTGAAAGTGAAGCCGCTCAGTCATGTCCGACTCTTCGCGACCCCATGGACCGCAGCCCACCAGGCTCCTCCATCCATGGGATTTTCCAGGCAAGAGTACTAGAGTGGGGTTTTAATTTTTAAGACTCTATTAAAGTGTTTCTTGCCAAAATGGTTGCACCATGTTACATCCCCGCCAGCTGCAGGCAAGTTCTGCTTACATTACATCCTTGCCAACACTTGGGAGAGTCGGTCTTTTTCATTTTAGACATTAGAGTACCCATGACTCACTGTGGTTTGAATTGGCTTTTCTCTAACATCTACATGATTCTGAACATCTTTTCATGTGCTTACTTGCCATGCACGTACCTTACTTCCAGGCCTGTTAACTCTTTTGCCCATTTTTACTGGGTAGTTTTCTTCCTTTTGAGTTCTGTTGTGAGTATCTTTTTAAGATAAGCTTTTCCATAGAAGACCTAAAACTAAGGGAAAAGTAGCTTTTAAAAATCTCTGTGTTGGCAGTGGAGAAAAGTAGTAGGCAACTCTCAAATTATTTAGCGTGTACTGTGTTCTTAACATGGGTGAGCAAACCGAAAGAATGTGGAGCAAACCAGGTATACCCCTGTAATCCCATCTCGGTGGGGGAGAGGACTCATGTGAGTTTATGCAGCCCTTCTTCCTGTGCGTCCCTAATTATGTGTTTGGTTATGTGATGCAGATAGGAAGCATTATTGATCCCAAACTCCCAATTGACATGTATACAGTACTATACTTAAAATGACCCACAAGGACTTACTGTATAACACAGAGAACTCTACTCAGTACTCTGTAATAATGTAATTGGGGAAAGAATTTGAAAAATAGATACATGCATATGGATAACTGAATCTCTTCGCTGTAAACCTGAAACTAACAAACGTGGTTCATCAGCTATACCCTAATGCAAAATAAAAATTTTAAGAAAGAAATGTCACCAAAAATTAGAAAAGGAAGTGTCTTATGTGGGCTGTAATTGATGAGGAGAGCCTCCTTCCTATAGGAGGTGAGAGTTCAGTTGAAGCTTGATGACTGGTGGTCTTTGGTTAGGAGTAGAGAGGTGATATGGGCTTCCCTGGTGGCTCAGATGGTAAAGAATCCACCTGCAATGCAGGAGACCCGAGTTTGATCCCTGAGTCGGGAAGATGCCCTGGAGGAGGGCGTAGCAACCCACTCCAGTGTTCTTGTCTGGAGAATCCCCATGGATAGAGGAGCCTGGCGGGCTACAGGACACGGGACACAGAGAGGCAGACAGGACTGAAGTGGCTTCAGCACCGCACAGAGAGATGTCATAGGAAGAAGTAGCAGCACAAGTCACAGGTATGGGCACAGAGCAAACAAAGCCTGCTGGGAGGGGTTTCTTGGCAGTGGGGGAAACTGACTGCAGAAATCTGTGAGGGTGAAAAAGAAGTGCTTACTAGTTTAATATAGTACTAGTAAACTTTTTTTTTTTTTTTGGTCAAACCTAGAAATAATATAAAAGGGTAGAAAGGTCCATCTGGAAAGGGGGATAGAAAATAGTGACAGAAACAAATTTTAAAAAGCGAGGGAGGGACTTTCCTAGTGGTCCCTTTCCTAATGGTTAAGATTTCACCTTCCAAAGCAGGGAGTGAGAGTTCGATCCCAGGTCGGGGAACTAAGATCCTACATACTTTATGGTCAAAAAAAAAAAACCAAAAAAATGTAGAACAGAAGCAGCGTTAGACTCAATAAAGACTTTAAAAATGGTCCACATCAGACAGACAAGAAAAGCAAAGGAGAGACATATTGGTAATTTAGACTGAGCTGTTGGAGTGGTGAACATGGGATAAATACTAGTCAGTTCATGTGAAGAAGTCTTTGAAGATCAGATTATCTGTCCCAAAGCCTGTTTCTTCCACCTACTCCTCTCCAGCCATGTGTGTTAACAGCCTGACAAAGAGTGCATTGCCAAAGATCCTAGGGAAGAGAGAAGCAGTTTACAGTAATGAGGAGAGGATTTCTGCATAATCGTAACTGTTAAGGGCAAAGGAGCATGAGACGGTTTGCTTACTGGTGCTTTGTTGGTGCCCAGTCACTCGGTCGCGTCCGACTCTTTGCAGCCCGTGGACTGTAGCCCGCCATGCTCCTCTGTCCGTGGGGATTCTTCAGGCAAGAATACTGGCGTGGGCTGCCATGCCCTTGCTTACTTGGATGAAGGTAAAACCGATCATTTCCATACCAAAATAGAATACTTTTTTATTAGACTATGGAAAAATACCCCTGGAGAATGGAGACAGGAAGAGCCAACTCCTGGCTTGACGAAGTTGGAAAGCATACTGGTGACAGGTTATGTAAATGAATTAGAAATAGTGACATATGGAATTCTGATATGCGTACAAGGATATAAAGGAACAGAAGAATCTCAGCTTGTTGGAAAGTCCATTTATTTTGTCCTCAAGTAACTGGTGTTTGAATTCACAGGGCTCTTTCCAAAAGTGGAAACGTGCTGATTTTCCTCAATCACATGGTACAGTTTGTATTTACTTAAAAAATACTTTTCTGATAAGTTTGAGATGAGATTCCAAGTGCAAAGTTTGGGAGTGTAGGGATGTGATGGGAGCAGATATTCTTTTATTTACTCTGGTTTGTATTCTCACTGTATTTTTTTTGAAATGGAAATTGTGTTCAGAGAGGCTTTTGTCCTTGGAAACTTTAAGGTAGACCGAAGAATTTGTGGTTGTACAAAACAAAGTGTTTTTTTCCTCCATCTCTCTGTCATTTTCAGACTCAGGCGAGGTAAAAGTGTTCATGTGAAGTATTCCTTTGAGACCTCTGGAAGCATTTGAGTTTCTGTATGTGGCAGAAATATGATAATTTTGTTGACATATACCCTGTATTTTGGACTTGGTTGCTATGATTCAGGTGAAAACAGCACTTTTTTCCTCTTCTAAGTACTGTTTTTTAAGGAACTGAAGAAATTGACAGAGGCCTGAAGTGGGGGAAAGAGGAGTTACAGACACAGCAACCTTTTCATGGTGAAAATCTGGAGCTGATAGCTCTTGCATTTACATGACTTCAGAAACATTTAGCTCCATGGGTGGTTCTTGAAAGTTCATCGGCGGGGATCCCCAATTTTAGAGCTAATGTTCATTAAAAGCCAAAGATTTTTATAAGAGGGTATAATTGCCTGAACTGTGCATTTATTTTTTGAAGGATGAATTTGTCGCCAGTACCCGAGGATGGAAGAAGTAAAGAATAGAAATCTAAGTGTCGAATGCGATCTAGCCTCTAAAATTTCATAACACTGATGAAATATGCTTTTTTAAGAAATTTGATTCTTGCCAATTCTACTCTAGCAGAAATAATCAAATTTAGTATCATGAGGGTTTTAAGGAAAGTAGACATAAAACAAATGTTAAGAAATCAATGTTTTATTTAATGGGGAAAATGACTACATTTCCAAGACAGTGTCAGAGTCCCTACATAGTAGGTCTTCTCCAGCCATGGAACTGATGCAGAGCAGGCTAACCCCGAGTTATTTAAGGCTCTTAATCAATGAAGAATGACTAGAGTGTCCTTGTCATACTATTCTTAGACAGTGTTGATATTTCAGCAGCTTGGCTTTAAAAGGGGGCGCCCTTCCCTGGTCCTTAGCCCAAGAGAGACTGTGCAAGTCAAAAAACATGGAGAATTTTTTAAAGAGGCATGCAGTGCTGCCTTAAGTAACTAAATGAAATACCAGTCTGTTCACTGAACACCAAGGAGTCTATAACAATAACTCACATTAAAAGCACTTACTTGGAAGTCGATAAGTAATAAAGCCTGGAGAGGTTATGGAGAAAGAGGAACCCTCCTCCAGTGTTGGTGGGTATATAGGTTAGTGGTTAGTGCAGCCACTATAGAGAATAGTATGCAGTTTCCTTAAACTAAAAATAGAGCAACCATAAGATCTAGCGATCTCACTTCTGAGCATGTATACAAAGAACACTCTAGCTGAAAAAGATACATGTAGCCCGGTGTTCATAACAGCACCATTTACAGTAGCCGAAACATGTGCCTGTGTGCGTACGTGCTAAGTCACGTCAGTCATGTCTGACTCATTGCGACCCTATAGACTGTAGCCAACCAGGCTCCTTGTCCATGGGATTTTCCAGATAAGAATGATGGAGTGGGTTGTTGTGCCCTCCTCCAGGGCATCTTCCCCACCCAGACATCGAACCAGCATCTCTTACATCTCCTGCATTGGCAGGCAGGTTCTTTACCACTAGTACCACCAGGGAAGCCCCAGACAAGACATGGCAAAACCTAAATGTCCATTGATAGATGAATGGATAAAGAAGACTGGTACATATATACAATGGAATATTACTCAGCCATAAAAAATGAAATAATGCTGTTTGGAGCAATATGGATGGACCTAGAGATTATCATAGTAAGTGAAATAAATCAGAGAAAGATGAATACCATGTATCACTTATATATGGAATCTGAACATAGATACAAATGAACCTATTTATGAAACACAAATAGACTCAGACATAGAAAACAAACCTACAGTTACTGAAGGGAAAGGTAGGGGGCAGAGAGGGCTCAATTGGGAGTTTGGGATTAACAGATACCCGTGCGTGCATGGTGTGTGAAGTCCCTTCATTCACGTCAGACTGTTTGCGACCCTATGGACTGTAGCCCACCAGACTCATCTGTCCATGGGATTCTCCAGACAGGAATACTGGAGTGGGTTGTCATGCCCATCTTCAGGGGCTCTTCCTGACCCAGGGATCAAACCCGGGTCTCCTGCATTGCAGGCAGATTCTTTACTGCTTAGCCACCAAGGAAGCCCCAACAGATACACACTACGATGTATGAAATAGATAAATGGCAAGAACTGCTATGTAGAAGAACCTGCTATATATTCAGTATCTTGTAGTAACCGGTAATGGAAAGAATCTGAAAAAAAGTATAGATGTACTTTTTTTACTTACTTGGCAAAAGTTCTGGTGATGGATGGTGGTAATGATTGTTACGTGAATGTACTTAACATACTTAAAAAGCTTTTGCACAACAAATAAAACTATAAGCAAGGTGAAAAGACAGCCTTCAGAATGGGAGAGAATAATAGCAAATGAAGCAACTGACAAACAACTAATCTCAAAAATATACAAACAACTCCTGCAGCTCAATTCCAGAAAAATAAACAACACAATCAAAAAATGGGCCAAAGAACTAAATAGACATTTCTCCAAAGAAGACATACAGATGGCTAACAAACACATGAAAAGATACTCAACATCACTCATTATTAGAGAAATGCAAATCAAAACCACAATGAGGTACCACTTCACGCCAGTCAGAATGGCTGCGATCCAAAAGTCTACAAGCAATAAATGCTGGAGAGGGTGTGGAGAAAAGGGAACCCTCTTACACTGTTGGTGGGAATGCAAACTAGTACAGCCACTATGGAGAACAGTGTGGAGGTTCCTTAAAAAACTGGAAATAGAACTGCCTTATGACCCAGCAATCCCACTGCTGGGCATACACACCGAGGAAACCAGAATTGAAAGAGACATATGTACCCCAATGTTCATTGCAGCACTGTTTATAATAGCCAGGACATGGAAGCAACCTAGATGTCCATCAGCAAATGAATGGATAAGAAAGCTGTGGTACATGTACACAATGGAGTATTACTCAGCCGTTAAAAAGAATACATTTGAATCAGTTCTAATGAGGTGGATGAAACTGGAGCCTATTATACAGAGTGAAGTAAGCCAGAGAGAAAAGCACCAGTACAGTATACTAACGCATATATATGGAATTTAGAAAGATGGTAATGATAACCCTGTATGTGAGACAGCAAAAGAGACACAGATGTCTGGAACAGTCTTTTGGACTCTGAGGGAGAGGGCAAGGGTGGGATGATTTGGGAGAATGGCATTGAAACATGTGTAATATCATACATGAAACGAATTGCTAGTCCAGGTTCGATGCATGATACTGGATGCTTGGGGCTGGTGCACTGAGACGACCCAGAGGGATGGTTCGGGGAGGGAGGCTGGAGGGGGTTCAGGATGGGGAACATGTGTATACCCATGGCAGAGTCGTGTTGATGTATGGCAAAACCACTACAATATTGTAAAGTAATTACCCTCCAATTTAAATATATTTATATTAAAAAAAATGACCAAGCTAGTAAATGTATGTATTTTATCACAGCAAAAATAGCACCTAGTCCTAACAGAAATGGGGGTGCCTTGCTGTGATGCAGTTTAGCACACAGTGAAAGAATTGCGGCTGCCCTGAAGGCCCAGTGTGGGAGCTCCTGCAGGAGAGGGACTCCATCACACAAAGCTTTGACTTTTCTACACTTATATGTGGAGTGCCACGTGTGTGCTGTGTTCAGGACCGATTTCCACTGGACAAGCCTTTATTAAGCATGCGATTCTGTGAGGGCAGAGTCCTGGGTGTATGTATGGTCAGAGCAAGAATGGGAACTTCCTCAGCCTTTGGAACACCCCATCTGGACCCAGCCAAGATCCTATCGCCGAGTAGATCGTGGTGAGTCCTTTTCGGGACATACCAAGTAATGTTTTGAGAATGTGGGGAAGGAACACTTTGCAAATATTCATTTCGTTAATAAAATGACATGATGGCCACAAGTGAATTGAATGTGATTAGTCAGAACTCTTGGTTTGTAAACAGCACAGGAAACCATCTCATACTAATTTAAACAAAACAGCATCTCTTGGCTCGCAAAATGGGAGAAGTTCAAGGGGTAAGCCTCAGGCTTGGCTGGATCCCAGGTTTCAGATGATGATGTCATGAAAATTCCTTTGTTCCTCCATCCATTGGAGTTTTTCGCTTTTCATTCAACTTTGTTTTGGGGAGCTGTTGCATTTTCGTTGGTTGCTGATTGTGGGAAAAGGACCAGCCCCTTTCTTGATAGATTCTCGTTGGCCTGGCTGGGATTTCGTGTCCAGCCTTGAGTAGAGGTGGTGCGTGTGTACATGTGTGCGGGCAGTGGAGTGAAATGCTTGGCCTCATGCAGCACTGTGGTCTGAGAACACAGCAGAATGGGTCTCCAGAGTGTTCTGGGCTAACAGAGAGTGTGCTCTAGATCAGTGCTCTCAGAAACTGACGATGTAGTCAGTTACTCATGATCTCTTATTGACACAGAACTGTTAAGCACAGTGTTTGATTCTTTGAGCTTTATCATTGATGAAGCTTTACTAGTATTGAAGTGAACTATTTAGTAATGTTGAGAACTTGTGGAGGATAGAAAAATAATGATTGGAAAGGGCCAATGCATTATTTTTTAGAGGGAGAGAAGATCTGATGGTCTCTTTCATGGAATACATTTACTTACGCTTTGATAATGAGAAAATGTAGCAGCAACAAGAATGTGTTCCAAAACCAGTATACTACAGATTCAATCCTACCCTCTGATACAGAGGGAAGATTGGCAGTAATATAACTCCAAAAAATGCATTGAGTTGGCCGCATTAATAAATACAGTCCTAGACCATTCAGAACTATTTATTATCACCCACGTAGGAGCACCTAAGAAGTGCCTTAGATTGTGTTTTCTTTGGCTTGTTCGTTGAGAGCGTCTGCCATTCTTGGTATAAATTATATATATATTTTAGTGTGGGAGGATTACTAATAAAATGGATTTATACCTGTTCACCAGTACAGTATGCGTGTGTACTTACTTATACATGGAACTTTGCATATGGCTTCAGAAGACTGGATCAGCTCATGAACCTATGGACTGCAGGTTAGGAACTACTTCTCTTGGTCATTGTTAAAACATAATTCCATAATTACAGAATGAGGACTGTAGTGATCAATTACCAATCGGACCTGTACAGTTGAAAATGCAGTTGGAATCGCGTGTTCAACATTAGTGCCAGGTTGTAACTTATGCACTAAATATTTATGCAAGATGGCTATCTGGGCCAAAGAATCCCATGAAATAGGGAATCCTAAGTGTCTGGTATAAACAGGCCAGAGGTATCAGTTGACCTGATTAGTTGACATCTGACAAGTTGAAAAAAATGAGGATCGATAAGCTTGCAGATACTGACAGGTAAAGATAGTATCATTTAGGAAAAATGATCAGAAGCCAGAGTCATTTCGTTAAATGAGAGGAAATGTAGGAGTTGAATATATAGGAGAATGGTGGTGGATAGAAAGACCAGCTTTGAGGTCACGCTTCTACTTGCTTGGTGTGTGACCGTGGGCAACCTACCTACCCTCTCCAACAGTGAGTTTCTACATCTTTAAAAGGATGACAATAAAGTCCTTACTATTAAGGACTGTGGCTATGGGAGATATATCTGAACAAGTCCATGTAAAGTGCTGGCATACAGCAAGTGCTCAATGGAAATCCTGGTTCTTACCATTATTGTTATTATTAATAGTTTCAGTTATAATGGAAATTGAGGAATAGGAACAAATAGGAAGCCCATGTGTAAATAATTGCTCATGTGAAAGTATGACCTAAGAGATTCCATCATGAAAAGAATTAGCAATGTAGGCTTAATAAATTCAACCACAAAACATTATTTTAGAGTGAAGAAATTCTTCCACTTCTTTGTGCCCTCATGAGATCCTTAACTGAGAACTCTATTCTTCTCTGAATTCCAAAAATAAAGATTATTATGAAGATAGTTTAGACTAGTGATTCTCAATGCTTTTTTAGAGCAATACAAATTAAGATTAATATTCACACATATCACATACTCCCTGGCAGATTTGATTTAAAAGCATTGTGTGGGTATGTGTGTGTGGGAAGCAAAGCAAATAGCACCATGAGCTTTTTGTTTTGTGGTATTCATAAAAATCAATACTCGGCATAAAGATATTATTCACGAAGAGTTGCTTACTGTGGGCTGTAACGTAGATCAGACAGGCTGCGTGGTGATATACTGGGATGGTTTTTAACTTTCATCTCTTCCCACCTGTGAAAGCATTAGGATGCAAATGAGTACATAGCTATATTGTAAGAAGAATTGTGGACCTGTTGTGTGTTTCTATTTTAAAAGTAAATAGTTCATAAACATCAGTTTCATTATTCTTAACAACTTACTTGGCACGCTGCTCACAGCTGATCATGCCCTATTGTATGGTACTCTGGTATAAAGGAGAGTCTGAGACATCAGTAAAACTGCCGCAATCTGCCACCCACCCCGCCCCCCATCACCACACACACGCAGTTAAAATCACTCACTAAAATAATGCTATTCAAATCAGAGAACCATTAAATTGATGATAGATATATAGTTGCTGTCTTCTTTGGACAACAGAATAAAACAAGAAGAAATCCTGTTAGGGATTGAGATCAACTATGAAAATCTGCTGACTTTGTCGTTACTGTTAAACATTGAATTATTGCTAGGAGAAGATCCGTGACAGCTTTTACTCTGCAGTATTTAAAGGTAAGGATCATTTTCACGTTTGAGATGATTTTGATGTGGCTGTAACCAGAATAGAAGTGTCTTAGATTATAACTTTTCCTCAGATTGGATAATTCTGCTGTAATAAGTCAGCATATGTTGCCGTCTAGTCTAAAAACTACATGAGGATAAAAACATATTATGTAAAACCATCCATAGTATCAAGTCTCTCTCAATTCCACTCTGTGGAAGATTTAATGCCAGCACCACACACTAGTTAATTTCCAGGTTCTCTGAAAGAGAGCCTCACTCAAGAAAAAATATTTGAACAAATATCTGAATCCTGGAGGGAGAAGTTGTGTATTTAGTTTGATTTTAGTTTGACTTTAGGTTTCAGGTCTCAAAAAGATAGACTATAATTTATGAATCATTTTTATATTGAAAAATGCAGGAATGTTGGTGCAATAATCTGTTAATCCAGTAGATTACTGTTTTTAAGGGGGGGCGTGGTATGGTTTTATTAACGTGCTTTGGTTTTCGCTGTTTGTATGCAGGTCTTATTTATTGACTGAGACTATATTTCACAAAACATGTTGAACAAATAATGTTTTTATACATATTTTTATTGAGGTATAATTGGCATAGCATTATAATTTTCAGATGTGTAAGTATGTTTCTATATATATCATAACTTTTGTAACTGAAAATACATAGCTTTTGACCCCCTTCACCCATTGCGGCCCCCACCACCCACCAAAAATTGATATTTTTGACTTTAACAGTTCCTTATAATTGTCATTTATAAATACAAATTTAGACAAATCAGTTTACATATCTATGTAGCCTTAATTATTGCTATTCTAAGCAGGTCTCAGTTGTGGACTTAGAGGAATTTCCAAGGTTAACGTGTTGATAATAAATGTAATTTTTAAAAAAAGACTAGAGGAATAGAAGAAAGCATACACATATAAACTGAGCATTTTGATTATATAAAAATTCAAATTGCCTACGTACCAAATAAAGTTAAGATAAAAATGAGAAATGGTGATTAGGTTAATTATCTCTGTATTAGGAGCTAATACAGGGACTTCCTTAGTGATCCAGTGATTAAAACTTCCCCTCTCAATACAGAGGGTGGGATTTGACCCTGGTTGGGGAGCTAAAATCCCACTTGCCTTGTGGCCAAAAAAAAAAAAAAAAAGAAAAGAAAACAATATTGTAAGCAATTCAATAAAGACTTACAAAATGACCCACATAAAAAAAGAATCTTAAAAAGAACTAATACAAGCCAATAAAAAGACCATGGATACTTCCAGGAGGGATTGGAAGAAACCGACAAAGTACATGAACAGACAGCTCATAGAAACGCAAAGGGAGTGTGTGGACTTCTAAACTGTCTAGTCATGCTAGTAAGTAGAGAGAGGGAAAGAAAGGAGCAGTTATTTTTCATCTGTCAGATCTTCAGAGAGAAGAGCAAATGATGGCAGGGTAAATTGATACCTCTGTGAAGGATGTCGACAGGGAGTTAGTGTCAAGAGACAAGTAATTTGGCAGCAGGTACCCGGTGGGCTACAGTCCATAGGGTTGCAAAGAGTCAGACACGCCTGAAGTGATTCAGCACGCACGTACTCATGCACGCACCATGGGAAGCAGCTTGATACAATTCCACAGCATCAACTCTTCAGCCAGAAGGCCTTGTATGAATTTCAGCTTACTAGCTCTGTGGTCTTGATTACTTAACCTTGATCAAGTTACTTAAACTTGGTTTTCCCACCTGTAAAATGCAGATAATTATAGAATTTATTAAATGGAATTGTTACAAGGGATCATTGAGTTTGTATATGTAAAGGGCTTAGAAAAGCACTTGGCCTATAGTAAGCCCTGTTTTTATGCTTTCGAACTGTGGTGCTAGAAGAGACTCTTGAGAGTCCCTTGGAGTGCAAGGAGATCAAACCAGTCAATCCTAAAGGAAATCAACCCCGAATATTCATTGGAAGGACTGATGCTGAAGCTCCAATACTTTGGCCACTTGATGTGGAGAACCGACTCATTGGAAAAGACCCTGAGGCTGGGAAAAATTGAAGACCGAAGGCGACAGGAATGGCAGAGGATGGTTAAATAGGATCACTGACTCAGTGGACGTGAATTTGAGCAAACTCTGGGATAGTGGAGGTTAGACAAGCCTGGCATGCTGCATGGGGTCACAAAGAGTCGGACATGACTCAGCAACTGAACAAGCCCTATATAAGTATGTTTGCTTTAGTGTTACTGAACAAGCCCTATATAAGTATGTTTGCTTTAGTGTTGTTATCATCATTGCTTTTATATACCTAAGAAAGTCCAATTTCTAGGACTGTATCATCAGGAAATTATACATATGGACAAAGATTAGTTTATAATGGTGCTCCTTTTAGCATAATTTATACAAGTTTTAATAGCTCCCCTCCCCCCAGTTAATTGGGGATTAGCAGAATGATGGTAAATTTATTTTTATTATTATCATGTAATACATACAGTCATTTCTATGGAGCAAATTTAATAACTTGGAAAATCATTAACATCTGACTTTTTCATTTACTGTATATGTAACTGTATTTACAGAATTTGTGCACATTTGTGTCCACGCAAATTTTCATTCCCAGTGGGCATAAATGTGTGTATTTCATCCTCAGTGGAAAGAAAAGTCTCAAAATCAGAAGTGTTATCACTGAATAATAGAATTTCTGTTTCACTAATTGGTATTTACCCAATTTTTTGCGATAAGAATGTATTATTTCTACAGCAAAAAGATTACTAAGAGAGCACCGGGAATGATCTTGAGAGTATAATACATCTCTCACATATAAGAGCAAGATCGTCTCTGCCTCCAGATGGCACTACCACTTTCACAGAGAAGTAAACAGTTCCCCACTGATGGGCATTTTGTTTCTTCCTGCCCTGTGTTTGATGGATATGTGTGCCTTGCTCTCCAGACCAGCCTTAGAAGACCCAGGGGGTGTGGGAGGAAGACTGGAGGGAGAGAGGTGGACAGGCCCTGCACACGGCCATCAGAAATGTTGCTGTTTCTTGCAGGTTTTACCTGCTTCCAGATTCTCTAAGGTTGTAGGACCATTTGTTGTAACATCCATTAAAACTACTTGAGAGTAAATTAAATTGTTACATTTATAATTATCTGAATAAGCAAGCGTGATGAATAAAGTAAGTTTTCCATAACACAGTTTATTTCCTAAGCTAATAAAGGAACTTAGGAGCTATTAGGGCAGAATAAAAATGTTGCATAAAAAAATCCATTATCCTCACATTTATTTCTCCTCTACCGTAATGATCTTCCCTCTTGTTCCATCATAGGGTCCCAGTTTTATCAGGCCTGAAATTCAACCCCCTTCATTTCCTTTGACTGTGTAAGAATGGTTCTTTCAGGGACCTAGATAATTTTGATTTCTCTTGTCCTTTCCAGTTTTGTAAAGTTGTGCTATTCTCATGTAATGTTCCTTTAGCTTACCAATATGAAGAAAAGTTAAATGTGAATGAACGGGAAAAGTGATATTTATTAATTGGGATTAGGTGATCTGTGGAACTTTGTAAGCCTCATAGATTTGGGAGGGGTAGACTAATCGGTTGATAAATATTTTAAAGATTGACTTTTATGTATAAGTATGAAATTCTTATTGTTTGAAACACTCCTGAGATGAATAATGTCATGGTTTGGAGTTGTTCTGCTGACTAGATGGTATATTCATGGGGGCTCTAATGCCCATGGAAGTACTGACTTGTCTAGATTTATATTTGTAGTTATTAAGCTGTTACTGTTAACTAGTGTTTCTTTGTAGTAAAAACTAGATTTTTAATGAGATAAATTACAGGAAATGTAATTTATACCTAAATTAATTTTCAGAATCCTTCATGTTTAACATCAGTACGTATGACAAATTATATCTTCCAAAAGACCTTAATGTGTTTGTTTGACCTACTGGTAATTTTGGGGTGTATTTTTCTGAAGTGGCATAACGTTCAGAACCTAGTTACTTAAGGTGGGCAATAGTCAAGGTAGATTACAGTTACCTCCCTGGAAGCGAATTAGTTGAACCAAAACCTTGCTCATCTACATGGGGATTAGGAACTTGCACTTCATGCCTTGTTTGTCCCTTTCTTTATTTTAAAAATTAAGCCACCAAGGACAATAATAATATCCATATTTTACCACTGAATTAATACATGCTCGTTTGTCATTGGTTCAGATCTGTCTTTAAATTATTAAACATAAAATGTTACAGTTGAAGTTCAAGTCCTGTTTGAATCCCTCCGCCTCACCCGAGCTTTTGCAGAGACAGTTGAGTCAAGAACGTCATATGTATTGTCTGCCCATATTTTTATCCTCTACACATATACATATGTATACATTTAACAATGTTATAGAAATGGAATCTCGCCCTTGCACAATTTGTGAGCTCCATGTGTGATGA
This sequence comes from Ovis aries, assembly GCF_016772045.2. Lineage (NCBI taxonomy): Eukaryota > Metazoa > Chordata > Mammalia > Artiodactyla > Bovidae > Ovis > Ovis aries. The sequence continues at coordinate 9,752,783 of NC_056070.1, forward strand.
TGCATTTGATTTAGTTCTTTCCACTTTCATTACTTGTGGCTTACCTGGCTGTTCCTGGGCATTGAGGTTGTTTCTGCTGCAAGGACCAGCTTTGTAAATGTCTCCTTACAAAGACATGTATATGAGCCGAGATTTCTGTCGGATAGACAGCTGGAAGTAGAATTTCTGAGTAATGGAGAATGTGTATATCTTGAATTTTGCAAGTCTTTCATGATGCAGGGGAGTGTGTTTATACTGGCTTACATTGTCAACAGTGTGTGTAGGGTCCTGGTCTCTTCACCTCCTTGGTGACACTTTGTATCGTGAGTAGGAAATAGCATCTCATTTGTAGTTATCTCCCCATAACTAACGAGGTTAGCATATTCTCCTAGGTATATCGGACTGAGTTTCCTCTTCTGTAAATTGCTGTTTGTTTCCTGTTTACCCAGATTTCTTTGGCTAGTCTTCTGTATTTTGATTATAAAAGTGATTCATCTGTACATTAACCCTTTGGTTATGTAAATTGAAAATACGAACTTGCAGTCGGTGACCTGTGCTTGACCTTATGGCATTCTTTTTTCATGCAAATGCTTTACATTTTGATACAAAATTCATTTTTTTTAAGGTTTGTGCTTTTTCTGCCTTACCCAGGAAATCCTTACCTAACTTACATTCATAAAAATATTTTCTAATATGGGTTTTCTGCAATATTTCTGATTTAAGTCTCAAAACTTTTCATGTAGTAATAGACAATAGAATTTATTTTTCAGAAATGTGGTTATTCTAGAAAATATTCCACGGCCACCACCATCCTATAAAATAATTTTCACAGCAATAAAGATAATTTCCTACTATATTTAAGGAGCTAAGAACAAAACACTTACTCACTGACTTAGAAGAGCAACAGCTACATAGCTATTTAGAAGTTTTTTCAATAAACGCAAGGTAAAACAGAAGTCAGGACTGTGTTTATTTCTGATTTGGTTTGAAGGTTCAAATATTTGTGAAAATAATACATGGGTGTGGGAAGCTGAAATAGAGGAAACTTCTACTTTTGATGATTCCAGTTCAGCGTAGATTTAGATCATTATCTTAAATTACTTGGGAAATGAACATTAAGGCAACACAGACTGGAAAAGCACAAATGATGTAAATATGGGCTCTCTTCTCCCAATATACTTTGTCATCAGATGGAGGGTAGAGGTGACCTGGAGCTCTTTGGGCATGACCCCTAATTCAGACAACTTATATTCACAGTGGGGTGGCCTGGGTCAGAGAGGGGAGCTCTGTCACAGACTCAAATTTGAAAAATGACTCATTTTTAGAAACCGTAAGTAAAAGAGTGTTCATGAGACTGAAAAGCTGGCAGTTGAGTTTTCGAGGCTACAGTTGGCGTTGCTGTTATAAGGCTCTCAGACGAACCTATTTTTCCTTTCTAAGGAAGGAACGTGTCTTTTTAAACCATCTTTCTCTACTTCTCTTGTTTCTGCTTCTCTCTTCAATTTAAATTACCGATAGACACTGCCTGCATTTTATCGTCGAAGGGCTAAATCTGAATCCCCAAACTGACTACTTAGCCAAGAAGCAAGTTAGAATTCCAGCTCGATCTTTTTTTTTTTTTTAATTTCACTTATATATTCTAACACAAATGGAGCCTTCTGAAATTTAACTCAGTTGAACTACGCTTTTAGGAAGAAGTCAGTCTCAAGAAATCAAATGGTTCAACATGAGGGATTCATTGCTTCCTTAGCAGTACGAAGGGCATCGCCACACCCGCCTGTCCACACTGCCTGCAGTCAACCCTCCCTTCAGTGTTGCCTGTGGACCCTTCCCAGCTGCCTTGTGCATGGGTCTCTGTGGCGACACCTAGAGACAGGTGTGCTGTGTGGCTGTCGAGAGATGCTTTTACCGGGCTGCGTAGACTATGAGACCTGGATCACACAGTAAACGTGGAATTGGGCTGACAACATCGCTCTGACAGACTCTTTAAAAAAAAAAAAAATTCTTGTTTGTACTCTCTTCCTAATTAAAATGAGCAGAGGTTTTAGAATTGTATGACTTTGAGCCTTGGTGTGAGTGGCTTCCCCAATTCCTGCTTGGGAAGAGGCGGAGTTGGAGAGCAAGATCCTTGGGATTCTTTTGAGGAGGCAAGGTGAGGGGAAAGAGCTTATGTATTCCTGCAACACTGAAGACTCAGCTTTGCTTATTTAGTCATTCATCTTAGTGCTTATTTTGGATCTGGATGAAGATAGTAACCTCCATAAGTGTCTCATGTTGTGGTGGTGTCTAAAGACAACATAAGTAGCATTACACTGTCCAAAAGATTGGAGGGTGGGTCTCAATGGCACTGTGTCGAGTTTTTTTTTTTTTTTTTTAAAGGGAAAAACAAAAGCAGGTGATAGAGCAGTACACACGAAGCCATTTGTGTAAAAATTTTAAAGCATATAGGATCCACCATTTATCATTCATATGTGTGTGTTCATAGCGAAGTTTAAACATATGGGACAAAAACCGGCCTTTTATTAGTGCTTGCTTTGGGAGAGAGAGGGACACGCAGAGACATCACTCTTGTCTCTGATGTTTTCATTTTATGTTTGGAAAAGATCTGAGATGGATTTTATGAATGTTAACATCTTAAAGGTGGTAGGTCTATAAGCCTTTTACATGTTTATATTCTTGCTCCTACTTCTCTGTATTTGGATTTCCTCCCCCCATTAACCACCACCACAAAACGTGATGAGAAGCTACTGATAACCGTGCCCCTAAACAAAACTCTCTGGGACCCAGAACTAATGAATTTCTTTGATTCCTTGTTTGGGCTATAGAAAAGAGACACCTGCTGTGGCCAGCCGAAAGGAGAGACTTTGAGCTCTTGCCAAAACTAAGAGTATGTCGTTAGAACGTGATAATAAACTGTACTTCAAGCCCCCAAATTGTGTCAAGGTGACGTTGACTTGAGAGCTGGTGACTGAAGATTATCCAGGGCATCATTGAATGTGCTGGATTGTGGCTTTGGTGGCTGTATCTGTTCTGTATCTCTGGGAACTCGGGCAGTGGGCTGCAGAGCACACCTTGTCACTGCTTCTGGCCGAATGGTGTGTGACACCACTCTGCTCTGTGGACCCAGAAGTGATGGAAGCACAACCTCCATTATTATAGGCGAGAAGGAAACTTGGATGACCAGTCTGTACGTACTCACTGCTTGGAGTCAGTTTTCCCCTAGAGCCTGAGATGGTCACGTTTACTTCCAGATAGGCAAGAAAAATCGTTTCTCTGAGAGAGCAAAAGGTCTCCAACCATGTAGGTAAGGTCCCAAGACACTCATTCGTATTTTAATTTTATTTCTATTATCTTAAATTTTTGTTTAAACTTCTGCAATTAAACTGCAATGTGATATTAAGAGTTCTCTGAATTTAAGTCTCTCAAAATTGGAAGCTCGTGAATTCCAGTTATTGCTCCAGTAAAGTGGGGGATGCTGTGAACTCCAGGATGTGAGAGAATCTGATTTATCTTGCAGAGGATGGTCTGGCTTCTTGGTGCAATCTCTGTCCCTGGCCTCAATTTCACAATGGACTTTTATTGTAAATTTTATTAGTAGATCATTTAAGGACTTTCATTTATTGGAAGCATAGGTCACCTGATTTGGAAAACCATGGGTGAGAAACAGCCAGTTGGTTTAAGATGAGCTTAGTTCCAGAGGCAATTCTCTTATATTTAATAATAGGAAATTTACACATACAAGATTATTATCATATTTTCTAAGACCTCTGACAAGATTTTTGAACTGGACAACCCATAGATTAAGAAATGAATAAATATAAGTTGTTTTTTAAAGAGTTTTCTTTTCCTTTATGTTAACAATACGGTAGCCCTTTAAATTACCTGATTTTTCATTGTTTATTGGAGGACAGTTGCTTTATAGTTTTATGTTGGCTTCTGCCATACACCAACATGTATCAGCCATAGGTATATATATGTCCTCTCCCTCTTGAAACTCCCTCCAAGCTCCCACCCCGTCCCACCCCTCTAGGCTGTCACAGAGCGCGGCTCCCTGCATCTACAGCGAATCCCCGCTGGCTTTCTGTTCTGCATATGGTGATGTGTATGTTGCAATGCTACTCTCTTAATTCATCCCACCCTCTCCTTCCCTTGTTGTGTCGACAAGTCTGTTCTCTTTGCATCTCTGTTTCTTCCCTGCAAGTAGGTTTATTGGTACCATTTGTCTAGATTCCATCTGTATGTATTAATATGCGATACTTGTTTCTTTCTGACTTCACTCTGTGACAGGCTGTAGGTTCATCAGCTTCACTAGAACGGACTCGAATTTGTTTCTTTTTGTGACTGAATAATATTCCATCATATATATGTACTAAAACTTCCTTTTTTTGGTATTTTTTTCTTTTTTATTATTTTTTAAGAAATTTTGTTTTCTAATTAGAGGAAAATTGCGTTACAGTGTTGCGCTGGTTTCTGCCACATAACAGTGTGACTCAACCGCAGGTATACGTACATCCCTTCCCACTGGAGCCTCCCTCCCCTCCTACTTCAGATCCTCGCAGAGCCGTGCTTGGCTCCCTGTGTTCATAGCCACTTCTCACCAGCTGTCTGTGTTACACGTGGTAGTGTGTGTGTGTTGATGCTATATTCTGTATCCGTCCCACTCTCTCCTTCCCCCACTTTGTCCAAAAGTCTCTCTCTCTCTCTGTCTCCATCCCTTCCCTGCAAATAGGTTCATGAATACCATTTTCTAGATTCCATATGTATAGGTTTCATATATGATATTTGTTTTCCTTTCTCTGACTGACTTCACTCAGTGTAACAGGCTCTAGGTTTATCCATCTCATTAGAATGGACTCAAATTCATTCTTTTTTCTGGCTGAATAGTATCCCATTTATATATGTACCACGATTTCTGTATCTGTTCTTCTGCTGAGGGACATCTAGGTTAATTCCATGTCCTGGCTGTTCTACATCCTGCTGCAGTGAACATTGGGGTTACATATGTTTTTTTCAGTTAAACATGAATATGCCCAGGTTTTCTCAGGGAATATGCCCAGCAGTGAGATTGCTGTGTCGTATGGTAGTTTTAGTCCTACTTTATTAAAGAATCTCTCTACTGTTCTCCATAGTGGCTGTAACAGTTTAAATTCCCACCATCACTGCAGTAGGAGTTTTCTCCACATCCCCTCCAGCATTCGCTGTTTGTAGTTTTTTGTTTGTTCGTTTTGACGATGGCCATTCTTATTGGTGTGAGTTTTGTAGTTTTGATTTGCATTTCTCTAGTAATGAGCGATGTTGAGCATCTTTTCATCTGTTCATTGGCCAGCTGTATGTCTTCTTTGGAGAAATGTCTGTTTAGGTCTTCTGCCCATTTTTTGATCGGGCTATTTGTTTCTCTGACATTGAACTGTATGAACTGCTTCTGTATTTCAGAGAGTAATCTTTAGTGAGTTGCCTTCTTTTCAGTTGTTTTCTCCTGACTGAGGGTTGTCTTTTCCTCGTGTGTGTGGTTTCCTTTGCTGTACAAAAGCTTTTAAGTTTAATTAGGTCTTCTCCTTTGTTTACTTTTGTTTTTATTTCCATTTCTCTGGGAGATGGGTCATCGAGGATCTTGCTGTGATTTATGTCCAAGAGTGTTCTGTCTATGCGTTCCTCTAAGAGTTTCATAATTTCTGGCCTTATATTTAGGTCCTTAATCCATTTTGCGTTTATCTTTATGTATGGCAGTAAGAAGTATTCTAGTTTCACTCTTTTACATGTCGCTGTCTAGTTTTCCCAGCATCACTTATTGAAGAGACTGTCTTTTTTCCACTTATACTCCTGCATCCTTTGTCAAAGATGAGGTACCCATAGGGGTGTTGGCTTATCTCTGGGCTTCCAGTCTTGTCCCATTGGTCTATATTTCATTTCTTGTGTCTTGATGATTGTAGTTTTGTAGTGTGCCTTGAAGTCAGGAAGGTTAATTCCTCCAGCTTTGCTTTTCTTTCTCAGGGTTGCTTTTGCTCTTCAGGGTCTTTTGTGTTTCCATACGAACTATGAAATTTTTTGTTCTAGTTCTGTGAAGAATACCATCGGTAGTTTGATAGGGATTGCTTTGGGTAGTATAGTTATTTTCACAATATTGATCTCTTTGAAATCCAAGAACACGGTACATCTCTCCGTCTGTGTCATTGATTTCTTTCATCATTGACTTCTAGTTTTCTGCACACTTTTGTCTGTTAAGGTAGATTTATTCTGGCATTTTTTTTACTTTGTGTTGCAGTGGTGAATGGGATTATTTTCCTAATGTCTGTTTCTGAATTTTCATTGTTAGTGTACAGGGATGCAAGGGGTTTCTGTGTGTTAATTTTATACCCTGTAACTTCACTCATTGCTTATTGGCTTTAATAATTTTCTGGCGGCATCTTTAGGGTTTTCTATGCATACTATCATGTCATCTGCACACAGTGAAATTTCTGATCTGAATTTCTTTTATTTCTTTATCTTTGTTGATTTCCGTGGCTAGGACATCCAAAACCATGTTGAAGAATAGAGCTGAGCGTGGACACCCTTTCTTGTTCCTAATCTTAAAGAAAATGCTTTCAGTGTTTCACCACTGAGAATGTTTACCGTATATGGTCTTTATTATGTTGAGATAGGTTCCTTCTGTGCCCATTTTTGACGAGGTGTTTTGTTTTTTTTTTTTTTGCTATAAATAGGTGTTGAATTTTGCTGAAAGCTTTTTTGCATCTGTTAAGATTATCATATGATTTTTAGCTTTCATTTGGTTAATATGGTGTATCACATTGTTTGATTTGCATATATTAAAGAATCCTTGCATCCCTTGGATAAACCCAACTTGTTCATGGTACATGATCCTTTTATGTGTTGTTGAATTCTGCTTGCTAGAATTTTGTTGAGGATTTTTGCATCTATGTTCATCAGGGATATTGGTCTGTAATTTTCTTTTTCTGTGATTTCTTTGTCTGATTTTGGTGATGGTGGTCTCGTGGAATGAGTTTGAAAGTATTCCTTCCTCTGAAATTTTTTGGAAGCATTTGAGAAGGGTAGATACTAGCTCTTCTCTAAACATTTAATGCAACTCACGTGTGAAGCCATCTGGGCCTGGGTTTTGTTTTTCGGGAGATTTTGGATCACAGTTTTGATCTCAGTGCCTGTGATTGACTTGTCTATGATTTCTGTTTCTTTCTGGTTCAGTCTTGGAAGGCTGAACTTTTCTAAGTATCTGTCCGTTTGTTCCAGGCTGTCCATTTTACTGGCATGTGGTTGCTTGTAATGGTCTCTTGTGATCCTTTGTATTTCCATGTTGTCTGTTGTGGCCTCTCGCTTTTCAATTCTTTTCATTTCATTTGTTGATTTGAGTCTTCTCCCTTTGTCTTGAAGCATCTGACAAATGGTTTGTCAATTTTGCTTATCTTCTCAAAGACACAGTTTTTGGTTTTATTGATCTTTGCTATTTCTCCCTTTATTTCGTTTTCATTTATTTCTGATCTGATCTTTCTGATTTCTTTTCTTCTACTAACTTTGGGACTTCTTTGTTCTTTTTCCAGTTGCTTTTGGTGTCAGGTTAGGTTGTCTACTCGATGTCTTTCTCGTTTCTTGAGACAGGGTTTGATCGCTGTAGATACCCCTCTTAGAGCTGCTTCTGCTGTATCCCATAGGTTTTGAGTTGTGTTTCCATTGTCATTTGCTTGTGTTTTTCGACTTCCCCTTTCATAACCTTTTGTTTATTTATATATATTGTTTAATCTTCTTGTGTTTGTGGATTTTTTTTAATAGTTTTTTCCCCCCCGTAACTGATATCTAACTGATACCTAATCTCATGGGATTGTGGTCAGAAAAGATGCTTGATACAATTTCAAGTTTTTAAAATTTACCAAGGCTTGATTTGATTTGTGACCTAAGATGTGATCTATCCTGGAAAATATTCTGCATGCACCTGAGAATGTATTCTTCTGCATTTGTGTGGAGTGTCCTGACAATATCAATTAGGTTCCTCTGGTCTAATGTGTCATTTAAGGTTTGTGTTTCTTTATTAATTTTTTGTATTGACTATCTGTCCATTGATGTAAGTGGGGTGTGGAAATCCCTGCTATTACTGCGTTACTGCCCGCTTCCCCTTTTCTGTCTGTTAGTGTTTGCCTTGTGTATTGAGGTGCTCCTATGTCGGGTGCACAGATATTTACAGTTGTTATGTCTTCTTCTTGGATTGAGCACTTGATCATTATGTACTGTCCTTTCTCGTATTTTGTAGTATTCCTTATTTTAAGGTCTATTTTGTCTGATAGAGGAATTGCTACTCTGACTTCCCTTGAGTCTCTATTTGCATGGAGTGTCTTTTCTCATCCTCTCACTTTCAGTCTGGATGTGTCTCTCGGTCTGAAGTGGGTTTCTTGTAGACAGCACATATATGGGTCTTGTTTTTGGATCTGTTCAGCCAGTCTGTGTCTTTTGGTTGGAGTGTTTATTTCATTTACATATGACCCAGAAAGATGTTATGGGGAGGGAGGTGGGAGGGGGGTTCATGTTTGGGAATGCATGTAAGAATTAAAGATTTTAAAATTTAAAAAATAAAAAAATAAAAATAAAAAAATAATTATTGATATGTGTGTTCCTATTGGCAAAAAGTACCTACATTTTGATATGACTTTTACTTGACAGTTTTATTAAAAAACACGTGAAATGCTAGTTTATGGAATTTATCTTCAAGTTTTTTAAAAGATAGGATAATTTAAAGGCTTTTATTCACGCTGTTATTTAGAGTCATCGTATCCTCTTGTGATTGATTAAAGTGTCGTTCTTAAACCCACTATTATATAAAGGAGAATTTTTAGCAAAGAGAAAGTATGTTTTCTTTAAATTCCGAAGGAAAATCACTGGTAAAAACAGACTATAGGAGGGTGGGAGTGGGTGAAGTGGGTGAAGGAGGTCGAACGGCACAAACTTCCTGCCATAAAATAACTGGGTTCTGGGGAGGTAATGTGTAGCATGGTGTCTGTAGCTGATAACACTATAGTTATATTTGAAAGTTGCTAAGAGAGTAGGTCTTAAAAGTTCTCATCATAAGAACAAGAATTTTATGGTTATGTAAGGTAATGGGTACTAACTAGATTTATTCTGGTGATCATTTTGCAGTGTGTATAGAAGCATTTTACACCTGAAACTAATTCAGTGTTTTTTTGTCAGTCTATTTCTGTTTTTTAAAAACAGACTTTAGGACTAAGTAAGTTACTTTCCTTAGAACATTTTACTGTGAACTTATTTAAAGCTATGATAGTTGAAAGAACCACCTAGATAGTCACATCTTTATATGAAGTTTCCATACAAAATTTCAATTTTACTAATATATGTTTTTAGTTTCAACATTTTATCATCTTAATTTACAAAGAACCAAGCTAGAAACTGACTTATTGACTTAATAATCAGGGGCAATTTTTAGGTAATTCTCAGGAAGATAAAAATAGCAGTTAAAATATACCTACTATAACTGGAGAATGCACAGTTACCTTGAAGATGTCAACATATGGATTACTGAAATTAGGCTCTGAATACTTTACAGTTCTTAACAGTTCATGGCTTATACTAAGGAAAAACACTAACAATTTTTGTGCAGAAAGAGAAAATATAAATGGCTAATAAACACACAAAAAGTTGTTTTATCTCACTACTAGGGAAACATAAATTGAGACACTAAACATCTTTGCTTGCTTTCCATATTGCTAAAAATTTTACATTGTATTTTTTGAAATGAGTGATACACATATGCTTCTAATGAGATTACAAATTGGGATGTCTTTTCTGGAAAGCACTTTGGCAATATGTTAATAGCCTTGCTTTGTTTACCCTTTGACTCATTATCCCCACTTCTAGGAAACTATCCTTAGGGGAAAATGTGGACAAATATTTATAGTGATTTATTGCAGTATTAGCATGACCAAGAAAACAACTAATAGGGGAATTCATCAACAAAGTTTGGTACATTCCTATTATTTGGGACTTTATAGCTGTAAATATTTTCCAATAACTTTCAAGAAAACAGAAAATAATGAAAAAGCAGAGTTACAGCATGACCTTTTCATGTATCTATATAGGTAAAATAAACAGTTTTATTCATAGATGAAATACAGTAATTATTTCTCTGGGTGCTGATACATTATGGTTTCCCTTTTCTTAACACTTGTTGTATTCTCTATTATCTATAATTAGTGTATAATTTTTTTTTTTAGAGGACAGGAACGTGCTCCTGTACATTTTATTTATTTATTTTTAAAGTGATCCCTTTAAAAAATTTTTTGTCTCTTTTATTTTGGGCTCTGCTGGGCCTCTGCTGTTGTGTGGCCTTTCCTGTAGTTGCCGCAAGTGGGGGCCACCCCCCAGCTGCAGTGCACGGGTCTCTCACTGCAGCGGCCTCTCCTGCGGCAGAGCACAGGCTCTCGGGCGCATGCGTCTCAGTAACTGCAGCGCATGGGCACAGTAGTTGCAGCTCCTGGGCTCTGGAGCACGGGCTCAGTAATTGTGACACACACACCCGGCTACTGCGCAGCACATGGGATCTTCCTGGACCAGGGATCGAACCCTTGTCTCCTGCACCGTCAGGTGGATTCTTTACCGCTGAGCCACCAGGGAAGCTCCAGTCTATTGTTTTTATAATCAGAAAGTTAAAACAGCTTCCCTTTTATTCATTTAAAGTTTTTTTCAATTGAAATATAGTTGATTTATAGTGTTAATTTCTGGAGTACAGCAAAGTGATTTGGTTTTATATATATTTTTTCTCCTTATAGTTTATTATGCAATATAGAGTATAGGTCCCTGTGCTATACAGTAGGACCTTGCTGTTTATCTATTTTATGTGTAATCTGTTTCTCCTAATGCCGTGCTCCTAATGTATGCCTCCCTCCATCTTTCTTCTTTTGTAAACGTAAATTTGTTTCCTGTGTCTCTGAGTCTGTTTCTGTTTTGTAAATAAGTTCATTTCTGTCATATTTTAGATTCCACATATATATGAGTGATAGCACGTGGTATTTGTCTCTTGATTTACTTCACTTAATATGATAATCTTTAGGTCTATCCATGTTGCTGCAAATGGCATTATTTCATTCTTTTTTATGGCTGAGTAGTATTCCATTGAATATATGTAGCATTTCTTCTTGATACATTCATCTGCCAATGGACATTTAAATTGCTTCCATGTCTTAGCTGTTGTAAATAGTAACAACTGCCCTTTTATAAGCGAAGACAAACCATCTAGCATTTAGAAAAATATGCTTTGAATTGTAAACTTTTAATGGATGATTTGGTTATTTCACTTGAAATTTCATCAAATGATTGAGTTTGATGCTGCAGAGTATAAAGAGATATAGTATGCTATCCATCTGCCAGCAGTTTAAAATATAGGAGAAGCAAGATAAAGCTTTGCTAAAAATCCTACAAGTGCTCTGAGTTTTCAGAACCTACTTCTATGTATATATAGTTATGTGAAATAAAAGGATTTACAACCACCAGATAACCAGCAGTGATTAATAGAAGTATTCATTTGATTATGTAGTTAATTGAGGCCTGGTTTGGCCCACCTGTGGTTACATGTTACACCCTGCCGCCCTCCCCTTTCCATATTTAGGTTAAAACATAAAATATCTTTTCCTTCAAGTGTTGGGTCCCTGCCAGTTCATGTGTGACTGATAATAAAGGAACCTTCTTATTTTTTAGCTAAGGATATTAATGTGGCCACATGTTGGCTTGCCTGCTACTCAGCACAATAGCAAAAGGAGGAAGGTTGGGGGGGGATTCTTCTAAGTTTTTTTCTTATCTAAAGATTGTTGCCTTTTAATTTTCAGGCAGGCATTGCTGAGGGCCTGTCACCAAGTGGTTGGAATTCTCTTTATTTCCATTTGCTAGCCAGGTATCAGTGGGTAAGGAATCCACCTGCAATGCAGGAGATGCGGGTTCAGTCTCTGGGTTGGAAGATCCCCTGGAGGAATCCTCCCCCTCCAGTAAGCTTGCCTGGAGAATCCCATGAACAAAGGAGCCTGGCAGGCTGCACACAGTCCATAGGGTTGCCAAGGGTCAGACGTGACTGGAGCGACTGAGCACAAAGCAACCTGCTATTCGTGTTAATATTCTGGATTGGACGTTCTTGTAGTCATAAACAGTAATGGGGCAAAGGATACTGCTCTTTTGTTGAAAGAAGTGTGGCATTTTTTAATACTAAAATAGTCGAAAGAGCTCCTAACTAATGTAAAAATGCGATGGTGAACTAATGTCTTTAGAAGGATGTATTCCTAATGAAGTGGGACTTCTGTTAGATTTGAGTGATTTACAATTCATTTAGATTCATTATGTGCATATGCTTGCAAATCATATTCTAGAACTATGAAAAAAGATATTTGGCGTGCTTGCCAGTCTAGTGAAATCCTGTCTATCAGTGGTAATTTATGCAGACTTTAACACTGTTTTCTTTGCAGAATAAGCTGTTTAATGAATGGATCAATACAGTTTCACAAAAGTAAACCATTCAATCAAAACTAATTATATGTTTGGGAGGCACGATAAAATCATTTTAATATGGGAAACTATATGAAAAGAGAGCTTTTTATGACCCCTCTATACAGTTTATGGCCATATACTTTGATTTGAAGACTTTGTTTGGTTAAATAAAATATAATTGAGTGAACTCTGCATGTTACAGCATTTTCGTTGTTGTTGCTAATGAGCTATACTTCTCTTCGATTGTAGATATCATCTTCCTAGCAGACATCTTTGACTCTGATTGCCGTGCGGTGTTGGGAGTTGAAATTGCGCTGACTTGTATTTGCGTTCTGGTTCTGGATGGCTATTTGGCTTCCCTGGTGGCTGCGTGGTAAAGACTCCACCTGCCAGTGCGCGAGTCGTGGATTTAATCCTGGGGTTGGGAAGATCACTGGAGGAGGAAATGGCAGCCCACTCCAGTGTTCTTGCCTGGGAAATCCCATCGTCAGCGGAGCCTGGTGGGCTGTATCGTCCATGAGGTCATGACTGAGCATGCGTGCACTTGGATGGTTGTTAGTGCTGTGACTGTAGGAAAGTCATTAGGTTCTGTAAGCGTCAGTTTCTTCAGTTGTGAGAATCTGCTTAATGCATTGGGATTGTGAGGAATCAATGAATAATACACACATGGTCCTTAGCACAGTGCTTGGCACTGACATCAGTGTTCACTCTGCAAACAGATCCTGTTATCAAGACACATGTTTTTAACCACTTGGTATCACATTTTCTTAGACTAAAACATGTAAGTCTGGTAATCATGCAACTTAAATTCACATCTCTCTGAAACTGCCAACTGTCTGATTTCAACACTGAGATATGTATCTGTTTCATGTTCTCCAGATCACGTTTCCTGATGGTCAAGAAACTGAAAAACAGTTTTTCCTTAACAGTTATTTTGTCTGATAGTGAATTGTCTTATTTTAATGTTCTTAGAATTTAAGATTTGAAAGGATCCTGTTGGTCAGGATCTCTTTCAACCTTTTTGGTGGCATCGTATTGCCATTAAGATAAAAAGTCCAGACTTTCTATCATGGCCTTTAAGATCCAGTCGAGCTCTCTTTTCTCCTGTCTTACTTTCTCTCTCACAGCACAAGTGTCTCTGGGCTGAATTTCTTCCCAGTTTTCCAACAGTGGCCAGTTTTCTCTGGGTGCCTCTCAACCCCACAGCTGCCTTGCCCCTTACCTCATAGGACTTCAGGGCTCAGCATACCATTTCTCCATCAAGAAGGCATTCCAGGGGACTTCCCTGGTGGTACAGTAGTGAGAACTCTACGCTTCCACTGCAAAGGGTTGTGGGTTCGGTCCCTGGTCAGGGAACTAAGATCCTGCATTCTGCCCGGCACAAGCATTCCAAATTCTATGATCTTAGATTCCCCTTCTGGGTATTCTTACTGTTCTTCATAGTTTTCTATCAAGGATACATTAATGCATTATCAGTACTGTGATTGTTAGTGCTCCTAATAACAACTGCTTTGTCTTCGGTGTAGAATGCATACCCACGTGAGGACAGTGCTGTGACTCTTCTCTTACTGTGTTTAGCCTTTGAAGGCTGCAAACCTCGGAGGTGGAGAATAGTAGCAAGAGCTGCTGGCAGTGATGGGGCACTCAGCCCCTGGCAGGCAGCTGCTGTGTGGGTGCTTGTGCACACAGGCGCCTTGCTGCCTGCGCTTGTATGAAGCAGGAACTTCCCTTAAAAAACTTTCTCTAACTTAGCATTGGAGACCTTGCATTTGTAAAATGGTTTGTAATATCAAAGGGCTCTCAAATGTTTATTAATTCAGAGCATACAAACCTTGCTGGAAATAGGCAGACTCCTCATAAAATCTAGTTATGACTCATTCAAGGACTAGTCAATGTTTTGTTGCAGTGGGAATTTTATTAAAACTTGACAGCTTCCAAAAGTGAAATCCTTTTGAAGGTGGTGTGGTATATATTTACAATGGAATATTATGTGGCCATAAAAAAGAATGAAATCTTGCCATTTGTGTCAACATAGATGGAGCTAGAGAGTATTCAGTGTTCTTGCCTGGAGAATCCCAGGGACGGAGGAGCCTGGTGGGCTGCCGTCTATGGGGTCGCACAGAGTCGGACACGACTGAAGTGACTTAGCAGCAGCAGAGAGTATCAAGATAAGGGAAATGACTCAGAGAAAAATAATGAATGATTTTACTAAAATTATTAGTAAAAGTCCAAAAAGCAAATAGAAATGAACAAACAACAAGAGAAACAGAATTGTCGATATAAAGTAACAAGCTAGCGGTTATCAGAGGAGAAGGGGGTGGTAGTATAGGAGAAATGGTGAAGGGGATTAAGAGGTACAGACTTCAGCAATAAAATTAGTTAGGAGGATGTAATGCACAGCATAGAGGGTAACGTCAGTAATACCGTGATAACTTTGTATGGTGACAGGTGATAAGCTGACACTGTGGTCATCATTTTGTAATGTGTGAAAATATCAAATCACTCTGTTGTACATCTGAAACTAATATAACATTTTACGTCTTGATACTGCAGTAAAACCTGTAAGTCCCTCACCAGTGAGAAGTGAGTGAAGTTTTTCTGCCTCTGTTATGAATGTCTGTAAGAAGAGTTGATGATTCTGGGGGTTGACAGATCTATCTGAACCTGCTGTCTTGGCTACTCCCAGTTGGAAAATATGAGACAGATTTGTGTGCTGCACATGTGTGCAGTTGGTGAAAGATTTGCAAGGTATTTTCGCTCGGGAGTTGGATATAGAAAGGTGGTGGCTGTAAGTGATGCCCTTCCCATAGGCTGTTGGTGAGAATGGTGTATCTCTCTGTCAGAGGCATATTGCATATCAGATTGTCATAAATATGATTTGTTATTTCCATGTACTGAATTTTCTTTAAGAAAAATAAGTTTGGTCTGGGTTTGGATATTACATGAGCAGATGACAGCTTCTAAAACATTACTATCTCATTAGAAATTAATCTTCAAGAATATAAAATATTTGGAATGTCACAGTCCACTGACTTTGTACACTGAAATAATTTGCCAAAAGATCCAATATATAAAGTTGGAACCATTTAGTTCCTCACATGCATTTTAGTTTTATAAGCTTAGAGTTTCTGCTAAATACACGCTTTTATTTCTTGTTATTTTAAAGCAGCTAAATTTGATTATAATTTTTTCCTTCAGGTAACATTCTGAGAAGCAAATATTACAAATAAATTGTGAATGTAAATGAAAAACATTACACAGACTTCCATCATTACCGAAAATATGCCCCTAAGTATATTTCCTCCTTTTTAATTATTTTTTTATGCTTTGGTGTTATGTTTTAAAATCATTTTATCATTTTCCTTCCAAAAATTCATCAAGATCCATGTATATTAGTTTGAATTTGAATTTCTAGATGAGCTGCTAGATCATAAGTGTTAGAAAATGATTCCTTGAAATTAACAAGAGCATTACGATAGCATCATATTTATGCTGTGGCAAGAAATATGAAATCTTTTCTGTTTGCTTTTTTGTGTGCATACGTTTCCCTCCATCCCACAACACACATACACACCCTTGTACCAAACCAAAAAATGAAGACTCTGGGAGCCTTGAGATAATCTTTGGCCATGAACAGAATTTTGACTGTTAAATTTTAGTGTACACCATTTAATAAATGAGTTCTTATTCCTTTCTGTGAATTTAAGTTCCATGTGTCATAAATTTTATTCAGAAGAATTTAATTTCTAAAATCTTTAAAATCATATGCTAAAGAAAATGTTATCTAAGATAAATAATCAGTGAATCATTTGTGACTCACTGATTTATATAAATTTTTATAAACTTGCATTTTCCCTTATTTTATGCAAGGGTACCAGGTTTCTAAGCCTGAGCTATAAAATGAAGACAAATCAGACATGAATTTACACTTTACAAAATTATTGCAAGTCAGAAGCATCAGAGGCAAAGATTTTAGAAGTCAGATGTATTGATTTTAAATTCTAACCCAGCCTGAGCAAAATATGTAACTGCTTTCACTCTTGTATGTCCAACCAAGAAATGAGGATATTACTTACTGAAAAGAGTAGACAAATAAATATGTAAGTTTGTTGAAGAATGTGAAACTTTATAAATTTAACAAATTATCACTAGTCTCTTCGTGGTAAACAGTTCCCCTGGTATATGAGTATATAAAAGAGTATGTAAAAATATTTGGATTCCGAAAAGACTTAGAAAATATACCTTCGTTGGAAACATAAACTAGTTATCAAAGGAAGTATGAAATGTGCTCCTAACTTTTAGAATCTTGAGCTTCTACTGGTATTTATTTTCCACTCTATATTATTTAGAGGGGATTCCCAGGAGGCATGGTGATAAAAAATATACCTGCTAATGCAGGAGACTCGAGATGTGGGTTCAATCCCTGGGTCAGGAAGATCCCTTTGAGAAGGAAATGGCAACCCACTCCAGCATTCTTGCCTGGAAAATTCCATGGATTGAGGAGCCTGGCAGGCTGCAGTCCTTGGGGTTGCAAAGAGTCAGACATGACTGAGCATGCACACACCTGATCAAGTCTAGTAAAAAGGTTATCTTATTTTCATGGCCTCATTTTCCCACCAGTATCTGGCTCGGTGAAAAAGAAAAAAAAAAAAAATGTGTTTCCTGAAGAGTGAGAGTAATTTGTAAAGAATATTCTTAAATAAAATTGAGTAACATTATGTAAAGAGGGCAGGCATTGAAATCTGCTAGAAGTAGATATTTTCCTCCCAAGTTGTGAGAAAATAGAATGTCTCCCTAAATTTCTATTTTTCTTTAGGCCTGATCACCTTCCTTTCAACAGTTGACTACTTTCTAATGGAAGATTTCCTTTTAAAGCCAGGAGGGGATTTAGTCTGTAATAATGATATTATTACCCAGTAAATGGAAAGCAGACCGTAACAATGAATAAAAAATTAAGAGCTAGTGAAATAGAGAGACCTCTTTCTATTTCCTTTTCAGCAGCCAGTATCTTATTTGGATCTAAAATAGTCATTTATTGAAACATGCAATCGAAGCTTTATGGTAGTATGAGAGAGGAAATGTGAGGATTTCATATTATACTCTTATTTTTTGTTTTTATTTCAATTTTGTGATTAAACTGAGTAATACCCATCTTTTCATTTAGATTCCTCAAATGATTAAAAACCTATTTTAAGTGCATAATTATAGAATACATTTGTAAAATGTGCATGTACGTTTATGAGCGTATATATAGGTGTGGTGGTGTGTAGCCACGAAGTCATGTCTGACTCTTTTGCAATCCTGTGGACTGAAGCCAGGCTCCTCTGTCCATTGGATTTCCCAGGGAAGAATACTGGAGTGAGTAGCCATTCTCTTCACCAGGGGGTCTTCCCAACCCAGGGATCAAACCTACATCTCCTGCATTGACAGTCAGATATTTTACCACTCAGCCACCAGGGAAGCCCTCTATATATGTATATATAAGATAATGCGGAATTATATAGAGTAGAAACTTCCTTATTGATCCATATTAACAACAACAACAAATACCCTCAAAATCAGAAGAGCCCCTATTTGGTATTATATCCTTTCAGAGATTTGTTGGTCCATTTAACAGTTACTTATTTTTTCTGCAACTACCATTTTTAATTCAACAGTAAATTTTGGACTTATTTCCATATCAAGAAAGCCTCATAAACTTCTTTCCCGTTGTTTTTACGTCTCAGTCTTAAGGCATTTATTTCTTTGTAAAATAAATGTTATTGACTACCTATTGTTTGCCTGGACATAGGAATGAAGATGTAGCTCCCTGACCTCAAAACAGACTTAGATAGCGAATTCTTGTGTCTGTGCATGTAAATAGCATAAATATTGAAATACTTTCTAACTGCAAGTTTAACAACCCTGAGACGTCCAGTGAGTCTAGAGCCGCTGTATTAGTCTCTGAGGTGCTTTGTTCCCAGATACTTCATGTGAAATTTATGTCTATCGCAAAACCTGAAAGCTGGTGAATACAGCTTACTGATTTGAATATAGCAGATAATGCCCTGGCAAGATAGTTCATGTTCACATACCATCTGCTATAATACAGATTACTGATGATGTTTTCCATGTCAGATAGATAGTTTTATTATTACGAGCTTCACCTTGATTAGCTCCGCCTCTTTCTCCTGTCTCAAGTTATTCCTGGCTCAGAATAATTCAGTTCAAGTTCAATTCAGTCGTTCAGTTGTGTCTGACTCTTTGCGAACCCATGAACTGCAGCACGCCAGGCTTCCCTGTCCATCACCAACTCCCGGGATTTACTCAAACTCATGTCCATTGAGTCGGTGATGCCATCCAACCATCTCATCCTCTGTCGTCCCCTTCTCCTCCCACCTTCAATTTTTCTCAGCCTCAGGGTCTTTTCAAATGAGTCAGTTCTTTGCATCAGGTGACCAGAGTATTAGAGTTTCAGCTTCAGCATCAGTCCTTCCAGTGAACACCCAGGACTGATCTCCTTTAGGATGGACTGGTTAGATCTCCTGGCAGGCCAAGGGACTCTCAAGAGTCTTCTCCAACACCACAATTCAAAAGCATCAATTCTTGGATGCTAAGTTTTCTTCACAGTCCAACTCTCACATCCATACATGACTTCTGGAAAAACCATAGCCTTGACTAGATGGACCTTTGTTGGCAAAGTAATGTCTCTGCTTTTTAATATGCTGTCTAGGTTTGTCATAGCTTTTCTTCCAAGGAGCAAGAATCTTTTAATTTCATGACTGCAGTCAGCATCTGCAGTGATTTTGGAGTCCCAAAATATAGTCTCTCACTGTTTCCATTGCTTCTCCATCTGTTTGCCATGAAGTGATGGGACCAGATGCCATGATCTTAATTTTCTGAATGTTGAGTTTTAAGCCAGCTTTTTCACTCTCCTCTTTCACTTTCATCAAGAGGCTCTTTAGTTCTTCACTTTCTGCCATAAGGGTGGTGTCATCTGCATTTCTGAGGTTATTGATATTTCTTCCAGCAGTCTTGATTCCAGCTTGTGCTTCAGCCAGCCTGGAGTTTCTCATGATGTACTCTGTATATAAGTTAAATATGCAGGGTGACAATATACAGCCTTAACATACTCCTTTCCCGATTTGGAACCAATTTGTTGTTCCATGTCCAGTTCTAACTGTTGCTTCCTGACCTACATACAGATATCTCAAGAGGTAGGTCAGGTGATCTGGTATTCCCATCTCTTGAAGAATTTTCCACAGTTTATTGTGACCCACACAAAGGCTTTGGCATCATCAATAAAGCAGAAGTAAATGTCATTCTGGAACTCTCAGAATAATTACTGAAATACAATTTAGTCTGGCTGTTTATTGTGAAGAATTCAAAGACCAGAAAGTAATTGCGTCTGTCTGCTGTTCATGAAGCTTATGACTATACATGTAACAATGACTGCTGCCCTGGTCCAAGATTAAACACCTGCAGGAGCCTGACACCTGTGCCCCATTTTGGATACTTCCACACTTGAAAAATGCAATCTTAGGTATTAAAATGGAAGTGAATAATAATATGGTAAGTGATGGCGTGACATTCAGGGGAATATCACGGTGCCATTTTAACAGTCATGAACCTCATACAGGTGTGGTGAATGTTCACTGTGTATCACACGGAAGTATCTTGTATGTCTTCTGAGTAAAAGTAGTCATACCAGGACACGTACACAGAGGCCAAGGGGAAGAGAAGGTGGGCTGTTTTAAGGGACTGAAAGTGGTTCTGAATGGAAGACTGAAGCATTGAGTTAGAGCTGCACAGTGTGGCAAGTATGACCCTGCAGAGATAAGCAGGAGTTGGTTGATAATGAGTCTTGCCTGTGCCATCCTAAACATGCATTTGTTTCTCTTCTTAGAAGGTTCTCCCCTGTCTTCTCCTGTGACTGCTTCAGACTGTGGCTCTACAGGCCCCTTCATAAGGGGCTCCCCAGACACACCCTGAACTCCTCACCCTCATCCAATACACACATTCAGAACCTCCCTCCCTCCCTCCTGCCATGGTGGGTATGTCTTTCTTTGCTTATCATACTTGGTCATCATCGAGAATCTCTTAACTGCTTATCTCCCTGCTGCTGCTAAGTCGCTTCGGTTGTGTCCAACTCTGTGTGACCCCAGGGACGGCAGCCCACCAGGCTCCCCCATCCCGGGGATTCTCCAGGCACTGGAGAATCCAACCCACTGGAGTGGGTTGCCATTTCCTTCTCCAGTGTGTGAAAGTGAAAAGTGAAACTGAAGTCGTTCAGTCATGTCTGACTCT
Organism: Ovis aries; assembly: GCF_016772045.2. NCBI lineage: Eukaryota > Metazoa > Chordata > Mammalia > Artiodactyla > Bovidae > Ovis > Ovis aries. The sequence continues at coordinate 9,773,531 of NC_056070.1, forward strand.
TCGCGACCCCATGGATTGCAGCCTACCAGGCTCCTCCATCTAGTGGGGTGCCGTTGCCTTCTCTGGCTTATCTCCCTTTAAGAATGTAAACCCCATGAGAGCAGAGACTATCTCCATTTATAGATCGATGGCTGTTCCATATGGAGCATTTGGTAAATATTTCTGAATGAATGAATCAGGAGTTCCAAGTCTCTCCGCAGACCGTTTCTTGCTTGCTGTGAGTCTCTAGTGTACAGATTCGGAGTATACTTATACTTTAGGTTCTGGTCTCAGATGACATGGTGTCAAAGGTTACATCATGGGACTGCCAGTGTGACAGTATGTCTTGGTAGCCTCTGTGAGAACGAGGCTCGTGTATCCATGGCCCTGATGTCGCCTGACAGGCCCAGGCCATGTGGTTCTTTGGTGGCACGGCCAGGATGAGAACCCAGGGCACTCCGGCTCCAGGACTGTCCACCTTTTCACTGCACAGTCCTGCCTTGAAAGGGATGGTGATGAAAGCGCATGACTCCCCAGGGTTGGGAGTGGGCCCCCTGACCCTGGGGGATACAGGGCCCAGCCTGGTGCTCAGAACAGCCCATCAAGGACTGAGGTTGTGGGGGAGGCTGGTCCTCTCTGGTGTTTCCTACGGTAGCTTCCAGGAGGTTTGTTCCGTGAAAAGCAGGGCTTTGTAACATGGTGTATAGTCTATGACGTAAAATAGCGAAGTAGCTATTCAAACTGTAAACCTAAACAGGGTTCACGTGGGAAATTTTTATATTGGAACTTCCAGAGCACATTTGTAAATGAGTGTTTACATTTAATACGTAAAAAACTTTGAATCCCTCAAAAAGAAACTCTTCAATGTCTAACATCTAAGAAGAAAATATTCATCGCCTTCTCTAAGTTGAGTTGTCCTTTATGCCGACATGAGGCTTGCGGAAAATCACTTCCTTTTTGTAGTGCATTTATGTTGTAAGGAAAAGTTTAAAAAGGTAATGAAAAGATTAAAAGTTGCTTTAAAATTATTCAAAGTTTATTAGAGTATATTAAGTTTTCAGCTAATCAAGAACAAGTTTTACTTCATGGAATATGCTCAGATGAGCTATTGTGTACTTTCTAAATGAATTAAAAAATATCTTTTAGTGCCTACAGTGTTTTCTAAGAAGGTAATTTTATGCGAACCTGTTTCCAGGGACTTAGATTTTTCTGTCCCTGTATTATCATTTAGGTTGAAAAATATCAAATTCATGGTATGAAAATTGTGCTTATTCTTTATAGTTTAATGAAACTTTCTACCAACTTACTCAGTTGACTATGGAAGGAAAATGATCTCTTTACTTTTTGTGCAATTAAATTCAAATAAGGCTTCAATTATTTTTCTCAAGCCTTTGTTAGTTAGAGGTGCTTAGTTATACGGCGTTGAGGGTAATTTAAATGTATACAGAATGGCTGGATATAAATTTTTCTCAAATTGCCTTGAACTCTTAATGGATAAAATGAAGAAACTCTGCCCCAGGGAAAGCATAACCGTTTCAAGTTATATTACTCATAAGCACTAACATACGAATTTAGTCTCTGTTTATATATGTAATTTATTTCATGTGCTGCTTTATATTTATATGATGTATCGTGAAATATTGCATATGATATGTTCAGTACAACTTTGGCGTTGGGATTGTTCCAGGGAGCTGAGAGTTTGCTTAAAATTCAACACTGTTTTGTTTTAGACATTTGGAATGGAAGTCTTTCTAAAATAAATTGCCCGTTTTCCTGTCTTCTTAAATAGATTGCACTGAGCAAAAACCTTTCCTTGATGAATGATCAAACGATGGTTTATTTTGAGCTCCTTGGAAGCTTAGTTGCTGTCGCAGGGTAGTAAGATGCCTTATCCTCATGTCTGCTGGACCTGTTCGTATGTGACGGTCCCTGAGGGTAGGATTAACGTTGGGCCGGACACCTAGCATGGCACACGGGCAGTGCTTTTAGTTGAATTAATGAAACTAGTACCGAAATACAGTGCCCTCAGTACCAACTGACACATTGAGGGTACTCTGCCATAAAATAAATGAGCTCGGGCTGCTCTCGCTGCTTCCTGTTTGAGGGCTGTAATCTTGTCTAGCTCATCCTAGATACCTTTTCCTTTTGGCATGAGTCTGGAAAATTTAACTGAGTATCCTTCAGTTACTGTGAGAATAAATACGCTGTAAGTAGGTGTCTGTCACTCTGCATGAGTGCTTTTGGCACATAAATTTGCAGTCATCAGTTTTAATCACGGAGGTCTACTCTTCATAACTTTTCTGCCATTTGCTTCCATCCTTTTCTTTCTTTTCGTTGATTTAATTGCTCATCATTAGGGAAATGCAAATCAATACTACAGTGCAGTATCACCTCACACCAATCAGAATGGCCATATCATTAAAAAAAAAAAAATCTACAGACAGGAAATGCTGGAGAGCGTGTGGAGAAAAGGGAACCCTCTTGCACTATTGGTGTGAAGGTAAGATTGGTACAGCCTCTATAGACAACAGTATGGAGATTCCTTACAACCTAGGAAGGAAACTACCGTATGACCCAATAATCCTATTACTGAGCACATACCCGGAGGAAGCCATAATTGAAAAAGACAAGTGTGCCCCAGGGTCCTTTGCTTTGGAGAAATGGATCTGTGAGGGTTGGAATACAGTCATATCCTTTGTATACCCTTGGGGCCAGTTGTCTTTCTGGGGCTCCGTGTTGCTTGGGAACTTTAAACGGATGCCCAGTTTCTAAGACGGGAAGGGAGGACTTGCCTGGGTGGCTTATCTCATTGCTGCCCCCCTTTTCCGTCTGGTACTCCTCATGTGGAAGAGGAATATGCCCATCTTGGAAGATTTAATGGTGTATCCCAAACCACCAGCCACAAGAATAAAATTTATTTGCAGTCTTACATTTTATCTTAAAAAGTTGATGCCGATTTAGAATCTATACATAGTATATTCATATTTGTTTAATGTAAAGCACTATTTTAAATAAATAGTAAAAAAAACCCTTTACATCTACATACACGTGTGAACACTTAAGTATGTGGTTTTCTTAAGTATTACATGCCCACTCTGCCCTAGCACGTGTGCATGCGTGTACACACACACATACATACACTGCGTCACAGAGGTCATCTACCACGTCGAAAACTTTCAAGATGAGAGGTTTATTTTCAGCCCACCAAATCCGAGCTCTTTTTCCCTTACATTCTGCTTGCAAACTGAACAATTCCTTATTTTAGCTGCTCTTCTTTCCCCTGTGCCTTTCTCAGCTGCTGCTGCTAAGTCGCTTCAGTCGTGTCCGACTCTGTGCGACCCCATAGATGGCAGCCCACTAGGGTCCTTTATCAGCTACGGAAACCAAACTATGTTTTCAACATTCTTTCTAGAGATTTTCTTGGCCAGATCAACCAGTTCATTAGGTAGGTTTTTATCTGCCACATTATCGCAGGCAAAAATGCCATCGGTTGTTTTGCCACAACAGGCCACTGTTTTTCCAACCTTTAATTACCTCTTTATTAGTTCCCTGGCTTCTGTCTACCACCCAGTCCGAAAACTGACTCCACATGTTTCCTGTGTTGATCATGGATTTTTCTTATCCCATTTTATTATGGCAGCACTCTGTTCTCAGTACAGCTTCTGTATCAGTTGTCCATTTCTGCTGAGTCAGCCTCCCCAAGGTGGCATGGCTAAAGCAATAGCTACTTGCTCACATTTCTGCCTTTTGGGTGCGCTTGGCTGGGCAGCTTTCTGGTCATAGCTGGACCCCTTCAGGAGGCTGTGGTCATCTGATGCCTTGCCTGGCTGGGGCTGGAGAGCTTCAAATGACTGCAGCCATGTGGTGGGGGGGGGAGGGCCTTGGTGTTGGGTGCTGAGCCAGCTTCTCCCCAGGGGGTCTCTCATTCACTGTCTCCTGTCCCAGGCATCCTTACCTGGCAACAGGAGCATTCAAAGCAGGGAGAGGGGAAGGTTGCAAGGCTCCTTAAGGCCCCACATCTGGAACACACGCAGTGTCACTTTACTGTGTTCTAGTGGTGAAAATAAGTCACAAAGCCAGCCAGACTCAAGGGGTGGGGAATAGACCACAGTCGCTTAACGGAAAGAGCTGCAAAGTACTGTGGCCGTGTTTTTCCAGCCTCCTCCCCTCCACACCCTGCCATGACATCCCTTCAGAGCACTGTAGCTGAGGAGCAAAACTTAATCAATACTGTGGATCTTCTGAACTTGAGATCAGACTGCCAGGACCTCAGTGTGATCGTTGGCATGTTTCAACGGTTAAAATTCAAGAAACTTTTCCATTCCGCTGAATCTTTGTTTAAAAAATATTTGTATTGCTTTACAGTGTTGTATCAGTTTCTGCCGCACAGCAAAGTGGATCCGCTATCAGTATACATGCATCTTCCTACTGAGTCTCCCTCGCACCTCTTCCCCCATCCCGCCGCTCTAGGTCATCGCAGAGCACTGAGCTGCCTGTTCCACACAGCATTCCCACTAGCTCTCTGCTTCACACGTGGTAGCGTATATATGTCACTGCTAGTCTCTCAATTCGTCCCCACTCCCCCTTACCACCCTGAGTCCACCTGTCCACTCTCTCTCTGTGTCTATTCCTGCCAGGGCTTCTGTTTTGCTGAACAGAAAATAGAATTCCATTGTATTATTCAACCAAAGTCTTGGATTCTGTCTTCTCTTTAGTAAAACAGAAGCCCTGATTATACAGGCTTGCATCTACAAATTCCCAGGGAGCCGGAGCTCAGTAGGTGGTATCTTGCACTTTGTCGCCATCCCCACCACTGACCCTTCTGGTTGACGTGACCCACCCAGCGGCTAAGGCATCTGAACCGGTGACACCTCATCATCAACCAGGGCTGCGTCAGAACCAGCTGGGCAGCTTTTCAAACTTCAGATTCCAGAGCACCACCTAACAGAATTGATGCTTTTGAGCTGTGGTGTTGGAGAAGACCCTTGATAGTCCCTTGGATTGCAAGGAGATCCAGTCCATCCTAAAGGAGATCAGTCCTGGGTGTTCATTGGAAGGACTGATGTTGAAAATGAAACTCCAATACTTCGGCCACCTGATGCGAAGAGCTGACTCATTAGAAATAAGACCCTGGTGCTGGGAAAGATTGAGATCAGGAGGAGAAGGGGACAACAGAGGATGAGATGGTCAGATGGCGTCATCGACTCAATGGACATGAGTTTGGGTAAACTCCAGGAGTTGGTAATGGACAGGGAGGCCTGGCGTGCTGTGGGTCATGGGGTCACAAAGAATCTGACACGACTGAGTGACTGAACTGAACCTAACACCCTCTGATTAGATGTGCTGGGAAGCAGAGCCTGAATATATGTGCGCTCACCCAGCTTCACTAGGGATCCGAATATCCCCCCATCATTAAGAACCACTGACTCAAGATAAGGCTCCCACCTATTTGAATCATATTTAATGAGAAATGACTGTACTTTACGTTTACTTCTCTACTTGGCCACCTCATGCGAAGAGGTGACTCATTGGAAAAGACCCCGATGCTGGGAGGGATTGGGGGCAGGAGGAGAAGGGGACGACAGAGGGTGAGATGGCTGGATGGCATCACCGACTCAATGGACATGAGTTTGAGTAAACTCTAGGATTTGGTGATGGACAGGGAGGCCTGGCATGCTACGATTCATGGGGTTGCAAAGAGTCGGACACGACTGAGCGACTGAACTACTAAAAAAAATGTCACGTGCTTTCACATTTATTTCATTTTTCCTCGTAATTCCTCTGATGAACATAAGATAGGGAAATTAATTTGTGAATTGCTGGCAAACTTAATTTTGTCTACCTTCTCCATATTAAAAAAAAAAGTCAGCGTTTATTGCAGCTTCAGAGATATTCCACTTATAGGAAATTCAGATAATAAATTTTAGTAGTGATCTTTCTATTACTATTAGCACCTGAATCTCTACCTGTTGAGAAATACCTTTATAAACTCAGACCAAGAGAATGAGTTTATGGTTACCTGAGAGCGAAGGGATAATTAGGGAGTTTGGGATTGACATGTACACGCTGCTATATTTAAAATATATACCCGGCAAGTACCTACTGTTAAAAAGAGGGGACAAGAGAATGATATAGATGAGACCAAGAGGGGAGAGAGTTGTGAATGTTAAATAGATGCTGATTGCCTAAAGAAGATGCCGTGGTGATAGTACTACTCACCTTGAAATGAAGGTAAAGCCTTAAATTATGTTAAAGGGATGAGCAGGCATGCAGACTTTATCTTATCTCTTCTCTGTGTCTCAGAAGGCAGCTTCTTCTAGGGCATTTTATTTTCATAAATTACTTTTCATATACCATAATAAAATTTTACAGTGTTTTGGATGTGGTCAGTGCTTATTTGAGATTCTTTCAAAAGAACCATGTTTTTTTTTTTTTCTTTTCATTTTTTAAACAATATGAAACACTTCATGAATTTGCATGTTATCCTTGTGCAGGGGCCGTCTTCATTTTCTCTGCAAAGAGAAGCAGGTTTGAAGGTCGGCTTTTGTTTTCCTTGACCTGCCTTCTCATTTTGTCAGCCCTGTCTTCTCTGTATCATACATACCCATGGAGTCATAAGCAAGTGCTGCGCTAAATTCTAGGGACAGTGGCCAGATATGCCGCCAGAACAAGGGCAGCAGGAAATTAGAGTGTGTTGTAAATACCCTAAAAGAGAGTCAACAGGAAAAACACTATTTACCTCTTGCTGATAGCAAACATTTCAGAAACACATTAGTTCCCTAGAATGAACTCAATGCGATCTGAACCTTAAAAGGGGGTAAGCATAGAACTTTGTTTCCTACTTCACATTTTAAGGTGTTTATAGAACATCGGAGTTGATGATATTACCTGAAAAGACTTATAAATTGTTTTCCTTAAAATTTCTACCAAAGTGCATCTCTTCTGATTGAAGTTTCTCTGTTAATATTTGGTAAATGATTGTAATTTGTCCTGTCCGGATCTTTGGAGCTCTGTGTACTCAGTATATTTGGCTAACTAGATCCTTTTGGACCTTAGGAATATTGCTTCAGATTTCAGATTTGGTACTCTACTTAACCCAAGCACCTGATATTATAATCAACTTTGCATTTAGAAAATTATTCACTGTCCTGAGACGTGCGAATTTCTTTTACTTCCCCAAAAGTTTTCTACCATTGTATTAATGATGATGATTTATTATTTTAAAAATTCTCACATAGCTTGAAGACATGTGACCTTTTATTTAAGTACTGGACGTAATACTTATTAGTATATGGTTTGTCAGGATCCTGTTAAATTGGGATCAGGGCCATGAAATACTCTGATCTCTCTGGGGAGAAGTCTCCATTTTGCTTACACCCACTAAATGTTTACTGATACCAACTAACTGGTGGATGGACAAATTTAAAATATTATCAAGGCCAAAGACAATATTTTATGAATTATACAACATGCTATTAAGATTTTTTCTAAAATTAAGAAAACCTTGATTTATTTTCCTTGCAAACTATTATAGCTCACTTTACATATGTAACTCCCTGACTGTGAATCAAAAGTAAGGAGGAGGATAAGAAAACCATTTGTGTTAGCTATTTCATGTATTGTTATATGCCATGGTTTTGTGAGATAGATTTTGTGAGCTTTGGGATCTAATGAGAGGCCCAGGCCCTGTTTGGTTTATAAATACGTGTGGGATATTATTTAGGTCTTCAGAAATAAAAGCAGAGAATGGTTTCCTTATGTTATCAATTCCTCTATGGGAAAGCTTATTAAAATGTAGAAAATATAATAGTATATAATTTGGCAATGTAATATACAATGTGGGTTGAGAGACAATTACAGTGTTTTATTTCCCTATATTTTCCATTTTAACTGAGTGCATTTTAGCAACCATTGGTTTCTGGCTGTAACATTACTTTAGCTATTTCATAAAGCTTTATAGCAAATTACTGTGTGTACCAGATAAAATAAATTTCTGACTTCACTCTTAAAAGTACTATTACGAGCAGGCATCATCTTTTACTTTTCTAAGTAAGCATGTCTTTGCTAACAGCTTTTTGTGTGCTGTCAACATCTTAGCTCAAGATGGTTGTTTCTAACAATATTTTAGTGGTTTCCTCTGTGTTTGAGGTTGCGTTTTATGTGGCAAATCAGGCATCTTCCTACTTGGTTCATCGTAAGCCGGTGTAACCATTTCTAAGTTCTGGGGTCACACATCACCAGGTGAACAGCATCTGCTTGAATGGGACCTTGTGTTTCCCATTCACACTGGGCCCGTAGTCTTCTGTCTCCCGATACAATCCTGCTCTGTCCTCTTTTCAGGTGAGACTGGCCCTGCTCTTCGATCCTTCTAAATACCCTGCCCGCCTCTCTCCTCAAACCTTTGAATCCTTCCTGTAAGTCTGGCACTTCTCACCTGCCCTCAGATGCCACTGGGTCATGTTTTCACCTGAGAATATTGCAAATTCACTCCCAAGGCTTTTTTCCATGCTGAAGAAACTAGAAACACACTCACAAAATTGTGCTTCCAGCTTGTCAACATTCTGCATTTTACTGCAGTCTTTTTTTTTTAAGGAATGTATAATTGAAAGATGCCTAATCACATTTCCTTTCCTTTTTCTCAGATGTTACCACTCAACTGGTGGTCCCCCTTTCTAGCACAGTTTATGCCTTTAGCACAGAGCTGTGTATCCACAAGGACTTCCCAGGGGGCTCAGTGGTAAAGGAGCCACCTGCCAGTGCAGGAGACGTGGGCTTGGTCCCTGGGTCATGAAGACCCCCTGGAGAAGGGGATGGCAACCCACTCCAGTATTCTTGCCTGGGAAATTATGGGGACAGAGGAGCCTGGCGGGCAGGCTACAGTCCACGGGGTCCCCAAAGGGTCCAATACAGCTTAGCGACTAGACAAGAGCAATATGAATACACGGTGTGAACTGTCGCATTACATATTCATAATCTGGCATCTATAAAAGATTCTGATTTTACAAATGGAGCCGTTACATTACAGATGGACTTTTAAAGACTTTTTAAAAGAGCAGTTTTAGATTGACAGCAAAGTTAAAAGGAAGGTGCAGTGCTTTCCCACACACCCTGCTCCTCTTCACACGCCTGGTCTTCTCTATTACCAACATCCCCCACCAGAGTAGCCCTACACGGACATCTTCATCACCCACAGTTGGTAGTTTCCATTAGGGTTCGCTGTTGTTGTTACATGTTCTGTAAATTTGGACAGATGTATAATGATGTGTTGGGATCATCATAGTATCATACAGAGTATTGTAATTGCCCTGAAAACCCTCTTTGTTCCACCCGTATCAGCCCACCCGTAGCAGCCACTGATCATTTTCCTGTTTCCATTGTCTTGGCTTTCCCAGAATGTCATAGTTGGAATCGTATAGTATGCTGCCTTTTCAGACTGGCTTCTCTCTTAGTTATATGCATTCTTGAGCTTCCTGTGTGTCTTTTCATGGGTTGACAGCTCCTTTCTTTTTCAGTTCAGTTGCTCAGTTATGTCCGACTCTTTGCGACCCCATTTCTTTTTAGTGCTGGGTAATATTCTTTTGTCTGGATGTACCACTGTTTATTCATTCACCTACTGAAGGACATATTGGTTGCTTTCAAGTTTTGGCAATTATGAGTAAAGATACTATAAAGGTTCTTGTGAAAGGTTTTCTGTGGATATAAATTTTCATTTGGGTCAGTACTAAAGGGAATGATCACTGAATCATAGGCTTAGAGTAGTTCAGTTTTGTAAGAAACTGCCTAACTTTTCTCCCAGAGTTGCTGTGCCATCTGGTTTACCATCAGCAGGGAATGAGAGCTCCTGTTGTTCCACTTTCTTGCCAGCGTTTGATGTTGTCAGTGTTCTAAATTTTGGCCTTTCTAATAGTTCTGTAGTTTGTCTCCTGCTTTTAATTTGCATTTTCCTGATGACGTATCATGTTCAGGTGAAAACCTTTAATAATATGATTATATTGCTTAGCGTTTAAATTTCTTGTGTGTGTGCTCATTCTCTCAGTTGTGTTCAACTCTTTGCAACCCTGTAGACTGCAGCCTGCTGGGCTCCTCTGTCCATGGGTTTTTACTGGCAAGAATACTGGAGTGGGTTGCCATGCCCTCCACCAGGGCATCTACCTGACCTAGGGTTCAAACCCACATCTCCTGTGTAGCCTGTGTTGGCAAGCGGATTCTTTACCACCGCACCACCTGGGAAGCCCTTAAATTTCTTAATTCATTTAAAACATGAGAAATAGTTTGTGAACGTAAGTTTTTACCATCAGCTGTACCCTTTTTTCTCTAAATATTTTTGCTCTTAAAGTTCTGGTATAGTTGGTAACCAATAGCATGTCTTCTGTATATTTAAATGAAATAATATACAACTAAGACTTGCTTATAACATATTTATATAATGTAATCACTGTAAAATGCATAGAGGATGCAAGATATTTATCTGTCAGTCCAAAGAATGTACTTTTTTGTGTAGTCGAGATTTTAAAATTCTTATCTATATAGATGGTCTTATTAAAAGTTAAACTGACACTCTCTAAATGAAGGATTTTTCCTGTAATTGGGAAGAGAGCCTCATATTTTACAAAAGTAAAACTAAAGAGATAAATGGGGAAAGAAAAAAGCAAAGGGCAGGAAGATTTCTAAAACTGTGAAAAAGTATATTTTCAAAATACACTATACAGGTACATTTACAAAATTAATATCCTGAAAATGGTGCATTTACAGTGGAAATACCCATTTTTAAATCCTGCAGCTGAGGCACTGTAGCTGTTCATTGTAAAATCACAGCAAAGCCCCTGCCATATTTCTTTTCAAGTATAGGTGAGCCAGGTTCTCTCTGCAGTGAGTTCTTTTTCACTGGGGGCTCCACTCTTTCTGTAGGATCTGGCCAAGCCCCTCAGTGCATTTAATTGCAAGCTGGGTGGCTTCAGAGACCTGGGGGTGTGGCTAAGAGAGGCTTTCCTGGTGTCTTAGGAAGAGCCACATGTGTTGCTTTGGTAGATGAAAGTGGAACTCTTAGATAACAGCTAGATCTCAACATTGAATCAGTTGCGATATAACCTATGTCTTTAAAGTTATTGACCTGTAACATACCGTAGTTATGATCTTAGCCGAGCAAAGCTTCCTCTGTAAGCCAGGGTGCCGTAGAGTGCCTGCCAAGGCAATGCCTATGAGCCCATATGTCGCTTTCCAACCTGCTTGCCAGAGGTATAAGCCACCCAAGTCCTCTGCCTGAGGATGGCCAGGCTTCAAGAGAGTCCGAGAAACTGCACTTTCTCCTTTGAGTCTCCTGCAAGGCCTGGGACTGCAGCTGTCCCTCCTGGTCCTTCCCCTTACAATATTTAGGCAAGACAGCAACTAAGTGAAGGGCTTCCCAGGTGTCACCAGTGGTAAAGAACCTGCCTGCCAGTGCAGGAGACGTAAGAGATGCGAGTTCCATTCCTGGGTCAGCAAGATCCCTGAGGAGGGCATGGCAACCCACTCCAGTGTTCTTGCCTGGAGAATCCCATGGACAGAGGAGCCTAGCGGGCTGCAGTTCATAGGGTCGCAAAGAGTCGAACATGACTGAAGCGACTTGGCACAGCACACATGTGACTAAATGATACGCATTGTTAAATAATAGGATTACTTATTTCCAGATAAATGAATGTTTAATGTTTTCCTACGTATAGCTGGGCATTTTGTCACTTTCTGTACGGTTTTATACATTGAAAAAGGGGCTGACACTTGATATGTTTTTATGTGAAGCTATGATGTGATACAAATACACTTTCTGAGGAGTAAAATTGGTATAATTTAAAATTTAGAAGTGACTGTCTAAGGCTGAAGTAGCCTTGCAGGACCTTATCATTTTACCCTAATGTACTGGACTTTTATTTACTTGGCTAATATTCTGAGAAGTAAACTACTGTAGCATATAAGTTATTTTCCGAAGCCATCTTCTCCTTTCAGCTTATTAGAATCTGCAAGTGAGACAAGAATTAAAATGTGTCTGGCAGATGCAGAGGTGGTAGCAGCTGAGAATTTTGGGGAGGTCTCAAGAAGGAATCTGGACGCGGAAAATGGTTTATTAAAAATGCAGTGCAGGAAGCAGGATGTTCAGGGGAATGTTCATATTCTGATTGTGTTTCTGGCTACACAGTATTTGATAAGATGTGGGTAACTGGCTGCTTGGATGTTCTTTGCACCACCTAGAATATATTGCTTGCTTTAAATTTCAGAATTCAGACATTGAGAAATCAGCTGTTTAGAATAAAAACACATCCTTTTGAGAAAACAGCATCCCCAGTTCATATAGGGGATGTTGTGTCACTGTAAAAAATTCTTAGAGATTACCGTAAGTTATGAGATTACCGTAAATTACTGACCCAGTTTACCTTGACTTTTCTCAGGATACAACCATATTTAGCACTTTCTGCATTCAGATGACTGTATTATTATTAACAGTGGGACACATTGAGAACTTCATGTTAGTTCCAGTAAGTTAGATAGCACTTAATCAGTGGTTGGTCTCGGAGAAGGCGATGGCACCCCACTCCAGTACTCTTGCCTTGAGAATCCCATGGACAGAGGAGCCTGGTGGGCTGCAGTCCATGGGGTCGCAAAGAGTCGGACACGACTGAGCGACTTCACTTTCATGCACTGGAGAAGGAAATGGCAACCCACTCTAGTGTTCTTGCCTGGAGAATCCCAGGGACGGGGGAGCCTGGTGGACTGCCGTCTATAGGGTTGCACAGAGTTGGACACGACTGAAGTGACTTAACAGTAACAGTGGTTGGTCTAAACATTCGAACATAAAGAGTTTTTTTTGAACTATGTAATTGAAAATATACAATTGTGATTTTTTTTCTTGTTCATGGTGACATCTTTTCATTTCATCTGGGTGTACCTGAAAACTCAAGCCACAGTGGGTTAATCAAACAGACGTCTTTTTCTTTGATTTAGAGAAAGGCAGCCCAGGGTAGGTTAGGTGACCCTACAGTGTCATCGGATCTGAGGATCTTTCTGACTTTCTTTTCAGCCCTCCTTTCGGTCGTCCAGCTTTCATCATCATGCTTGTTGCCTCATAGTGACAAAGTGGCTGCCACACCTCCAGGATCCTCCTAGAAATGAAGAAGTTGAAAGGAAAGGCGCAAAAGGCAGAAGCCAGTCAAGTCTGCTCCCTTTTAAAGAACTTTCTTGGGAGCTCTGACTGGCAGCTTCTGCTTGTATCTCATTGGCCAGAGCTAGGTCCCTGCCATCTGTAGCTGAACCAAAGGTTGGGGTATGTAGTTTCTTATCTGGGAATTGCTGCTCTGAATGTAACAGAGGTTGTGTCTCTGAAGAAAAAGAGAAGACTAGATAGGCAGGTGGAAGAACTGCCCCCCACCACCTGTGTGCAGCAGTGTCACGGCAGAGAGGTCAAGACAAAACCCCGGAAAACTGCATCTAAGAGGGAACTACATTTTAATTTAATCTTTCCTTTAGAAACAGGGGCAAGCTCTAAAGAATGCTAGAGTAGAAGAAGTTAACATTCTGGAGTCCTTTCTTTGGAAACTGACCCCAGGAAGTTCTCGAATTCCGGCAATCGGTAGTGTAATAGCAGTTCTCGTGCTCATGTGCAGTCGTGTTCTACTCTTGGTGACCCCGTGGACTGCAGCCCAACAGGCCCCTCTGTCCATAGGATCCTCCAGGCAGGAATACTGGAGTGCGTTGCCACTTCCTCCTCCTGGAGAATCTTCCCGGACAAGCAGTCGAACCCATGTCCCTTGCCTCTTCTGCGTTGGCAGGTGGATGTTTTACCACTACGCCACCTGGGACTGCTAAGTCGCTTCAGTCGTGTCCGACTCTGTGCGACCCCATAGATGGCAGCCCACCAGGCTCCCCCGTCCCTGGGATTCTCCAGGCAAGAACCCTGGAGTGGGTTGCCATTTCCTTCTCCAATGCATGAAAGTGAAAAGTGAAAGGGAAGTTGCTCAGTCATGTCTGACTCTTAGCGACCCCATGGACTACAGCCCACCAGGCTTCTCCGTCCATGGGATTTTCCAGGCAAGAGTACTGGAGTGGGGTGCCATTGCCTTCTCCACGCCACCTGGGAAGCCCCCAGTAAAAATGCTAAAGACCCAGGATTAGGGGAACATGGGGTCTCACCGTGTGAATGCCCATGTCTTATATCTGCTCAGGAAGCTACTTCATTCTTAGCATGAGGGCTTCCTCCCTCTGGCCTCTAAAATGAGGGAGTGGAATGAATTGCTGTGATCCCTCCAAAGTTAAAAGATGCTTTGACTGTCTCAGTCTGTTGCTGATACCTTACTCAGTTTGAGTCCAAATCTAGCTTGCTTTTACATCCCCTCACATGAGGTTGATTAACTGTATATAGTCCTGGTGGCCATTTTTAGGAAGCATTACCATCAGGTTACTTGTTAAGGCCTTTGTGTGAAAAGGAAAGCCAAGGTGTGCTGTTGGTCCAGACTGTCACCCCTTTGAGACTCCTCTGGGGCTCAGACCTGGGTCCACACCAGGGAGTGGCCCCGTGTGTTTCGGTGTTAAGACGTGAATTCTCCTACTTGGATGCTCACGTTCAGAGCCATGGAGAGAGAGGTGGGGAGTCCTCAATGTCACGTGAGTGAGAGGACCTAATTCGCAGGCATTCACCAGACTGGTCGGAGAAGGCAATGGCAGCCCACTCCAGTACTCTTGCCTGGGAAATCCCATGGATGGAGGAGCCTGGTAGGCTGCAGTCCATGGGGTCACGAAGAGTCTACACAACTGAGCGACTTCACTTTCACTTTTCACTTTCATGCATTGGAGAAGGAAATGGCAACCCACTCCAGGGTTCTTGCCTGGAGAATCCCAGGGACGGGGGAGCCTGGTGGGCTGCCGTCTATGGGGTCACACAGAGTCAGACACAACTGAAGCGACTTAGCAGCAGCAGCAGCAGCATTAGACTGGTATCAAGAGTGCAGACACCAGAGCAGAACACCACCCCCCCTTGCCGCCCTGCCCTGTATCTCCATACCTCTGTCCGCTTCTCCAGCAGAGAACACCTTTGACTCACCTGTGTATCAGAAATAGGCAGATGATTAAACTGGTGGCAGTAGCTCTGTCTTTAGGGACAAAATGTGCCCAGAAGCAACTCAAGGAGACAGTGGCATTATCACGGATGGGCAGCCATGTGGAAGCTTCTGGAAAGTTCCTAGCAATGCTTCAGTTAGCCTTTGAGGCTGCAGAGGGCCCTGGACCTTGAGAAGAGCACGGGTGCTGGGGAATGCAGATGGGCTGGGAGCATGCGCAGCCAGGGTGCAGTAGGAGGGACCCTGGGGCAGAGTCTGGTTGAGAGGTTCGTGTGATTTTCAGTGATGACGTGACGCATTTGTCTCTTCTCTTTTTCTCTCCTTTCTTTCCCCCCTCTGTTTCCATGTGTTTCTTTCGGGCTTTAATTTAGTATCGCATGCTGAACAAATAGATCTTTGTGTTCTGTTGAAAATCATAGAAATTTTGGTCTCTTAAGGCATTTGCCTTTGAATAAGGGGGGAAAGAAACAGGATTTCAGATAGAAATCTGAGCAACCTGAGGTTTCTATATGGAATGTAAGCAGAGTTGTGATGAATAATTAAACAAGTTATAGCTAATAAAATATACAGCACATTGCTTCAAACTAAAACATTCTAACTCTGCCTTGGGATAAATGCTTTTCATTATTTTTTAATTGTTGCCAGGGTTTGACCTTGAAGGTCTTTGCTGGCAGATAATTTGTTATGGTAAGAGTGAGATCACCAAGCGTTTTAGCACAAGCCGCATGAGGCATCAGGAGTCTTCCTATTACATAACGCTGATGTGATAAGCCTGTTTCCCTCAGGATTTGTTCTTTCATTTCTGTGGTGGCTTCTTTCTTGGGCCCCTGTCCTTGGCCATCTGTGTTGCTGAACTAGAGGAGGATCTTCGTGGTTCCACTGCAGCCAAGTCGTATCGGTGCTTAGAGGCCTGTTGGCTACTTGGATGGACCTGCAAACAACCGGAGGCATGACCCTCCACTTTGATAAAATAGACACAGGAAGATCTAGAATCTGCTTTCTACCCTCAGCATCCTGTTGTGCTGGGAGGTCATTCTTCCAGGAATAGGGTCGTGCAGACTTTTGCCCTGATGACTCTTGGTCACTATGGGGTCTTCCTTTGCAGTCACTATAGGACCTAAGATTGCAAAGGGCTTACCAATATGCCTAGTTGCCAGTATTTTCAGAAATGTCTTTGAAAAGAAGTGATACAGTGTAATTAAATGTTTTATTGTTAAACTAATTCACAGTTCTCCATTTATATGACATCTTTTGAAGCCATTTATAGGACTTCTTAGGAAGAACAGGTAATAGTTGACTGTAGAATTGACTTACGCATAGCAAAAATCTGTAGTTTTTACCAGATAGAATAAGATGAACCTGTTGTATGCAGTTTGGGGAATTACCTTTAGCAGATGGAGTTTCTTATTTGTTTAGAATGTGTATTGAGTTGTATAGGCTTGAGGAGTAAGTTCAAAACCACGTGGGGTTGGAGGACAGAATATTAGTAGGTTTTATGTAAGATATTTGAATAAAAAAACTCAATTGATGGGGTCATATGTTATGTCTTTTTGTCAGTAACATTTAGAAAAAAATAAATTTGAAACAAATTTCTCATGATACTGTGAAAAAATTTAGCTTCAATTATTGCAGGTAAAAAAAATTTGTTTTTATATTCTTAATATTTTGGGTAATAGAAAACATGTATTATTTATGATCATATGTGATCATCTGAATCCTATTTTGAATATGTTGAACAATAGATGACAAGTATAGTCTACATAAAATTTATTTTGTTTCCTTCCCAGAAATTGCCAGTGAATCGTGGTTTTTAAAAGACAAAAAAAAAAAAAAGAAAGAAAGAAAAACCCTATCATTTTACTAAGTGTGTAGTTCCTTATTGCTGTCATTCAGCTTTAAAAGGTGCTTATTTATAGACCCTGTGAAGTCAAACTGTGTCCTTGGATTATGGCGTTAAAGTCGTAAACTTAGACCCTTTGCACTGGTGATGTTCGTTTACATTTTGGTATGGTAAATCCCTAGTCAAACAGCTGTTGTTTAACATTTATAAAACTTCAAAAAATTGCGGCAGAGCTGTCATGTTTAATTTCAGACACATACAAAATATAGAAATCCCATAATTGTTAACCAAAGACTCAAGCATGAAGTCATCCTAAAAGAAACAAAGATGTACGAGATTTCTCTGCTGCTGTATGCTGGAGCATAACAAAATTACAGCTACGCTGTCTTGATTTACATGAAGGTAAAGTGCCTCTTCATACAGATTTATCTCCACCCCGATCGCCTAAGGCTTGGTTTGCTCAGCTCAGAAAGGAGAATGCTAAGAAAATCGTCGAAAAGGGCTACTTTAGCTTATATTAATGTAGCCACTTTTTATACAGTATTATGAAACATGCAGCGTGATAGTTCATGCTATTCGCATGTTATCATGCATTAAAGTAATCAAGTTGTGAATATTTTAACTCTTGGCACAGATTAATTCTGAGAATATTCTGTTTGCTTATTATCTCATTTATAGGCCTTCTTATTTACACTTTGAGTAAATTGTCTTTATCTTGTGGTGACAAGCTAGATTTGAAAATATTGTCTCTGAGGAAATGGAGACTTTACCATTTACATTTTTTTTTAAGGATATGGGTTGGGAGCAGGTCTTTTTTTTTTGGGAGAGAAGAGGTCATACTGTTTTACTGCTTTATGTGTGGTCCTACTTCAGTTATAAGATCCTAACTATCTCCTTATTTTAGTATTGGAGTGACTTTCAGTTTTAATATTGGACTGTTTTTTTCCACAACAGATCTCTTGATTGGCAGTAAGACGTTAGTAACCTATAAATACATGATGTTTTAAAAATTTTACTAATTACTGCCATTCATAGCATATTTTTATAATTTTTCAAAACCTGATAATTTTTATGAAGTATTTTATAAAAGAAATTAGGGTATAATTTATAGTATTAAAACTAGACTAGCATATTTATTGTATAATATCATGTTAATTATGGATACTAATTTTATGTGCTATAAAATGCATATGATTGCATCTATATAACATGCATTTTATACTCTAATACATTCCTCACTAACTGAGTTGCTTCACACTGAGACTGAGTAACTTTGGAGTTGGACGGATTGTTTTTTCCTCAGATTTGTCTTTTGATCTTGGCTGGAGTACTGGTTAGTTTTATGAGTTTGGGCAATTTCACTTCTAAGGCTGTTTTTTCTCTGCAGTGGATAAAACAGTAGGGTCTTTTGTGAAGATTAAAAATATAGGCGTACCTCTTTTTATTGCTCACTTTTATGGTGTTTTTTTACAAATGGAAGGTTTGTGGCACCGTGCATGGAGGAAGTCTTTCAGCACCATTTTTCCGACAGCATTTCCTCACTTCCTTGTCTCTGGGTCACATATGGTAATTCTCACATTTCAAACTTTTTCATCACTATATTTGTTATGGTGATCTGGGGTCAACGATCTTAGTTATCACTAGTAACTAAGGGTTACTACCACGCATATATGAGATGGTGAACTTAATGTTGTGTGTGTTCTGACGACTCCGCAGACCAGCCATGCCCCTCTCTCTCAAATCCTCAGGCCTGTCTGTTCCCCAAGATACAACAGTATTGAAATCAGGCCAATTAATAACTGTGCAGCGGCCTCTCAGTGTTCAAGTGAAAGGAAGAGTCGCATCTCTCGCTTTAAATCAAAAGCTGCAAATAATGAAACTTAGTGAAGAAGGCATTTTCAAATCCAAGGAAAGCCAAAAGTTAGGCCTCTTGTGCCCAACAGCCAAGTTGTGAATGTAAAGTTCTTGAAGGAAATTAAAGTTGCTCCTCCAGTGAACACGTGCAGTAAGTGAAACAGCCCTATGGCTGATATGGAGAAAGTTCTAATGGTTTGGCTGGAAAAGCAGACGAGCCACAATATTCCCTGAAACCAAAGCCTAATTCAGATCAAGGCCCTAATGCTCTTCCATTTTCTGAAAGCTGAGAGAGGTGAGGACGTGCAGAGGAAAAGGTTGAAGCCCAGCAGAGTTGGTTTGTGAAGTTTAGGGAAAGAAGGAAGGCACTGCTCTAATATAAAAGTACAAGGTGAAGCAAGAGGTGCTGATATAGAAGCTGCAGCAGGTTATCTGGAAGATCTAAGTAAGATAAGTAATGAAAGTAGTTACACTAGACATCAGATTTGGGGAGATGAAACAGCCTTCTTTTGGAAGAAGATGCCATCTAGAACGTTCATAGCTAGAGAGGAGAAGTCAGTGCCTGGCTTTCAAGCCTCAGAGTGTATATGGACTCTTGTTAGCAGCTAATGCCGCTGGTGATTTTAGTTGAAACCAGTGTTCACTGACCATTCTAAAAATCCTAGAGCCCTTAAGAATTATGCTAAATCTGTTCTGCCTTTGCTCTATAAATAGAACAACAAAGTCTGAACGACAGCACATCTGTTTGCAGCGTGGTTTACTGAGGTGTTTAATCCCACTGTTGAGACCTAATGCTGGAAGAAAAAGGTTGTTTTCACAATATAACTGCTTACTGACAATGTACCTGGTCACCCAAGAACTGTGATGAAGGTGAGATGTAGGGAAAGATTAATGTTTTCACATCTGCTAACACATTTAGAAAAGGCAGAGGAACCAGAGATCAAATTGCCAACATCCGTTGGATCATCAAAAATGCAAGAGAGTTCCAGAAAACATCTACTTCTGATTTATTGGCTATGCCAAAGCCTTTGACTGTGTGGACCGCAACAAACTGTGGAAAATTCTGAAAGAGATGGGAATACCAGACCACCTGACCTGCCTCCTGAGGAATCTGTACGCAGGTCAGGAAGCAACAGTTAGAAGTGGACATGGAACAACAGACTGCTTCCAATTTGGGAAAGGAGTCCATCCAGGCTGTGTATTTTCACCCTGCCTATTTAACTTACATGCAGAGTACATCATGAGAAATGCCCGGCTGGATAAAGCACAAACTGGAATCAAGATTGCCAGGAGAAATGTCAATAACCTCAGATATGCAGATGACACCACCCTTACAGCAGAAAGCAAAGAACTAAAGAGTCTCTTGACAAAAGTGAAAAAGGAGAGTGAAAAAGTTGGCTTAAAACTCAACATTCAGAAAACTGAGATCATGGCATCTGGTCCCATCACTTCATGGCAGACAGATGGAGAAACAGTGAAAACAGTAAGAGACTTTATTTTTTTGGGCTCCAAAATCACTGCAGATGGTGATTGCAGCCATGAAATTAAAAGATGCCTTCTCCTTGGAAGAAAAGTTCTGACCAACCTAGACAGCATATTAAAAAGTAGAGACATTACTTTGGCAACAAAGGTCTGTCTAGCCAAAGCTTTGGTTTTTCCAGTAGTCATGTATGGATGTAAGAGTTGGAGTATAAAGAAAGCTGAGCGCTGAAGAATTGATGCTTTTTTAAAAATTAAAATTTATTTATTTTAATTGGAGGCTAATTACTTTACAATATTATATTGGTTTTGCTATACATCAACATGAATCTGCCACAGGTGTCCACGTGTTCCCCGTCCTGAAGCCCCCTCCCTCCTCCCTCCCTGTACCATCCCTCTGGGTCATCCCAGTGCACCAGCCCCAAGCATCCTGTATCCTGCATCGAACCTGGACTGGCGATTCATTTCTTATATGATATTATACGTGTTTCAATGCCATTCTCCCAAATCATCCCACCCTCTCCCTCTCCCACAGAGTCCAAAAGACTGTTCTAGACATCTGTGTCTCTTTTGCTGTCTTGCATACAGGGTTATTGTTACTATCTTTCTAAATTCCATATATATGCATTAGTATACTGTATTGGTGTTTTTCTTTCTGGCTTACTCCACTCTGTATAATCGGCTCCAGTTTCATCTACCTCATTAGAACTGATTCAAATGTATTCTTCTTAATGGCTGAGTAATACTTCATTGTGTATATGTACCACAGCTTTATCCATTCATCTGCTGATGAACTGTGGTGTTGGAGAAGACTCTTGAGAGTCCCTTGGACTGCAAGGAGATCCAACCAGTCCATCCTAAAGAAGATCAGTTCTGGGTGTTCATTGGAAGGACTGATGTTGAAGCTGAAACTCCAATACTTTGGCCACCTGATGTGAAGAGCTGACTCATTTGAAAAGACCCTGATGCTGGGAAAGATTGAAGGCAGGAGAAGGGAACGACAGAGGATGAGATGGTTGGATGGCATCAGCGACTCAATGGACATGAGTTTGAGTAAGCTCAGGGAGTTGGTAATGAACAGGGAGGCCTGGTGAGCTGCAATCCATAGGGTAGCAAAGAGGCAGACACGACTGAGCATCTGAACTGAACAGAGTTTTGTTCTGCAGCCCATGGATCAAGGAGCCGTTTTGTTGCCATAGATAATGATTCCTTCATGGATCTGGGCAAAGTCGGTTGAAAACCTTCTGGAAATAATTTACCATTCTAGAAGCCATTAACAATGTTTGTGATTTGTGTGAAGAGTTCAGAATATCAACATTAACAGGAGTTGGGAAGAAGTTCATTCTGAATCCTCATGGATGACTTTGAGAGGTTCAAGACTTTGGTGAAGGAAGAAACTGCCAATGTTATAGAAATAGCAGGAGAAATAAAAGTGTCTCATGGTAAAACTTTAATGGATGAGGAATTGCCTCATTCATGAGTAAAGAAAATGGTTTCTTGCAGTGGGAGTCTATTATTGGTGAAGATGCTGTGAAGATTGTTGAAATGGGAACGCTGAATTTAGAATATTACATAAACTTAGTTGATAAAACAGTGGTAGGGTTTGAAAGGATTGATTTCATTTCTTAACTGAAATATAGCAGACATACTATGTTGGCTTGATTCCAGTTTTGAAAGAAGTTCTACTGTGAATAAATGCTATCAAACTGCATTGCGTGCTACCAAGAAATCATTCATGAAAGGAAAAGTCAATTTAAGCCAGCAGACTTCATTGTTGTAATATTTTAAGAAATTGTCACAGCTACCCCAACCTTGAGCAGCCACAGCACCGATCAATCAGCAGCCACTGACATTGAGGCAAAATCTGCCACTAACAAAAAGATTATGGCTCTCTGATATCTCAGATGTTGGTTAGCATTTTTTAGCAGTAAAATATTTTAAAATTAAGAAATGTACATATTTTTAGACAAAATGGTATTGCACACTTATAAACTGTAGTGTAAACATAACTTTTATGTGCCCTGGGACACCCCGAAATTCGTATGACTCACTTATTGGGTTATCTGAACTGAACCCACAGTATCTCCAAGGTACAACTGTAACAGTGGAGGTGTGGAACAACTGTTACATGGTAAGTTTTTGGCTAATATTAAATATTTATTAAATATATGTTCCATCTTCCTATCATTATCCTTGCATGTATGCATGCTCAGTCACGTCTGATTCTTTGCAACCCCATGGACTGTACCCCACCAGGCTCCTCTGTCCATGGGATTTCCAGGCAAGAATACTGGAATGGGTTGCCATTTCCTCCTCCAGGGAATTTCCCCAGCTTAGGGATGGAACCCACATCCCCTGCGTCTCCTGCATTGTAGGTGGATTCTTTAATCACTGACAATCAGGGAAGCCCCATCTTTATCCTTAGGGTCCATTTAGGAAGAGGTGGAAAAAATGTTGACTAAATGAATGAATACATAATAGTGAATTCATTCAGAGGTCTGGAAAAGGACCTTTTCCAGGTCCTTTGTGCAGCTACCTTTGTGCCCTCTAATTTGGAGGCTGTTCTCTTTGTCTTGCTTCCAGCTTCATAAATGTTTATGGAAAAAGGGATGTGTCCTACATAGTCAAACAAATGAGAAATGTAGAAGTCATCCTTGGTTCTCCAAAACCCAGCTCCTCTTACCTACCTGTGAGTTTAATTGCCCCAACTGATATTTGGTATATCTAACTGTTCAGTGGAGGAAATAGTTAAACCAACAGCTTTATGTAAACTTTATGGAGTTTGTATTGGATGCAGTTAGATGGCAATGGTGTGGAAAAAGACTGGAGAAAAGAAAATTCCAGGCAGAGAAACTTACATGAACCGATGTATTAAGGCTAGAAACACAAGATATATTAGGGGGATTTAGTGGTTAGACCTGAACACCTGAAACATATACACGGAATACTAACAGTGTTCACTGAATGGTTTGGTACTTCACTGGGGAAAATTATGGCATCATTTGCTGAATGATCAAGAGCGCATACCCTGAATGAGTTAAATATCATAGCTTGAATGAGTTACTTGTGACCATCAGTGGTACTTTGAGCTTTCAACTTCTCATTTTAGATTTTGAAAAATCACATTTTTATTTTAGTTTCCATGCTTTAAACATCAATCTCCCTCCTAGCTTTTACTGTACAGAGGTCTTAAATGTCATGAGTGTGGCCAGTAATGTATTGTGTCATATGAGGAAGTATACCTTCTAGTACTTAGAATTCATACTGAATGTTTCTGAATATAGTTTACATTAATGTTTTATTTTGGTCTAGCACATAGGTCACAGAAGTGATTTCAAAGCAATTTTAAAACTGTTTCAAGTAATGAAACTTTTCTCTCTTTTTTTTTTTTACTTTACAATATTGTATTGGTTTTGCCATACATCAACATGACTCCACCACGGGTATACATGTGTTCCCCATCCTGAACCCCCCTCCCATCTCCCTCCCTGTACCATCCCTCTGGGTCATCCCAGTGCACCAGCCCCAAGAATCCTGTATCATGCATCAAACCTGGACTGGTGATTCGTTTCATAGATGATGATATACGTTTCAATGCCATTCTCCCAAATCATCCTACCCTCTCCCTCTCCCTCAGAGTCCAAAAGACTGTTCTAGACATCTGTGTCTCTTTTGCTGTCTCGCATACAGGGTTATCATTACCATCTTTCTAAATTCCATATATATGTGTTAGTATACTGTATTGGTGTTTTTTTTTTATTTTCTGGCTTACTTCACTCTGTATAATAGGCTCCAGTTTCATCCACCTCATTAGAACTGATTCAAATGAATGAGTAATACTCCATTGTGTATATGTACCCCAGCTTTCTTATCCAGTCATCTGCTGATGGACATCTAGGTTGCTTCCATGTCCTGGCTATTATAAACAGTGCTGCGATGAACATTGGGGTACACGTGTCTTTCACTTCTGGTTTCCTTGGTGTGTATGCCCAGCAGTGGGATTGCTGGGTCATAAGGCAGTTCTATTTGCAGTTTTTTAAGGAACCTCCACACTGTTCTCCATAGTGGCTGTACTGGTTTGCATTCCCACCAACAGTGTAAGAGGATTCCCTTTTCTCCACACCCTCTCCAGCATTTATTGCTTGTAGACTTTTGGATCGCAGTCATTCTGACTGGCGTGAAATGGTACCTCATTGTGGTTTTGATTAGCATTTCTCTGATAATGAGTGATGTTGAGCATCTTTTTATGTGTTTGTTAGCCATCTGTATGTCTTCATTGGAGAAGTGTCTGTTTAGTTCTCTGGCCCATTTTTTGATTGGGCCATTTGTTTTTCTGGAATTGAGCTGCATAAGTTGCTTGTATATTTTTGAGATTAGTTGTTTATCAGTTGCTTCATTTGCTATTATTCTCTCCCATTCTGAAGGCTGTCTTTTCACCTTGCTTATAGTTTCCTTTTTTGTGCAGAAGCTTTTAATTTTACTTAGGTCCCATTTGTTTATTTTTGCTTTTATTTCCAGTATCCTGAGAGATGGGTCATAGAGGATCCTGCTGTGATTTATGTCAGAGAGTGTTCTGCCTATGTTCTCCTTTAGGAGTTTTATAGTTTCTGGTCTTCTGTTTAGATCTTTAATCCATTTTGAGTTTATTTTTGTGTATGGTGTTAGAAAGTGTTCTAGTTTCATTCTTTTACAAGTGGTTGACCAGTTTTCCCAGCACCACTTGTTAAAGAGATTGTCTTTTCTCCATTGTAGATTCTTGCCTCCTTTGTCAAAGATAAGGTGTCCATAGGTGCGTGGACTTATCTCTGGGCTTTCTATTTTGTTCCATTGGTCTATATTTCTGTCTTTGTGCTAGTACCATACTGTCTTGATGACTGTGGCTTTGTAGTAGAGCCTGAAGTCAAGCAAGTTGATTCCTCCAGTTCCATTCTTCTTTCTCAAGATTGCTTTGGCTATTTGAGGTTTTTTTGTATTTCCATACAAACTGTGAAATTATTTGTTCCTGCCCGGTGAAAAATACTGCTGGTAGCTTGATAGGGATTGCACTGAATCTGTAGATTGCTTTGGGTAGTATACTCATTTTCACTATATCGATTCTTCTAATCCATGAACATGGTATATTTCTCCATCTGTTTGTGTCCTCTTTGATTTCTTTCACCAGTGTTTTATAGTTTTCTATATATAGGTCTTTTGTTTCTTTAGGTAGATATATTCCTAAGTATTTAAAGACTCCACCAGAAAATTACTAGAGCTAATCAATGAATATAGTAAAGTTGAAGGATATAAAATCAACACACAGAAATCCCTTGCATTCCTATACACTAATAATGAGAAAGTAGAAAGAGAAATTAAGAAAACAATTCCATTCACCATTGCAACGAAAAGAATAAAATACTTAGGAATATATCTACCTAAAGAAACTAAAGACCTACGTATAGAAAACTATAAAACACTGGTGAAAGAAACTTTTCATGATCGTTTAGAATCATAATTTTTCTAGAGAAATAATAAATGGCGTTTGAGCAACTAGTCTAGCTACTTATAACCATTTTCTACTTTGTGATACAACATATTAAACTGTTTTTTTCAAACTTTATTCTTACATTAGTGTTCCTTTGATCAACTGTTTTTGCTAAAGAATAACAGTGTATGCATGTTATAGTGTATACATGTATACATTTCATAAGTATATAAATGTTTAAAGTCTTATATCAGTATGTGTACTTTTTAAAGATTTACTTTTTGATCTTCTAACAGTTTCCTTACTCACAAAAAATACTCATTGACTATGTAAATATTAGTGAGGTCTAATTATGAAAGGAAACACTGGAAACAGTGGCTGGCTTTAGTATTTTGGGCTCCAAAATCACTGTAGATGATGATTGCAACCAGGAAATTAAAAGACACTTGCTCCTTGGAAGGAAAGTTATGACCAACCTAGATTTCATATTCAAAAGCAGAGACATTACTTTGTCAACAAAGGTCCATCTAGTCAAGGCTATGGTTTTTCCAGTGGTCATGTATGAATGTGAGAGTTGGACTATAAAAAAAGCTGAGCACCAAAGAATTGATGCTTTTGAACTGTGGTGTTGGAGCAGACTCTTGAGAGTGAGAGTCCCTTAGACTGCAAGGAGATCCAGCCAATCCATCCTAAAGGAGATCAGTCCTGGGTGTTCATTGGAAGGACTGATGTTGAAGCTGAAACTCCAATACTTTGGCCACCTGATGCAAAGTGCTGACTCATTGGAAAAGACCCTGATGCTGGGAAGGATTGAGTGCAGAAGGAGAAGGGGATGACAGAGGATGAGATGGTTTCATGGCATCACTGACTCGATGGACATGAGTTTGGGTAGGCTCTGGGAATCGGTGATAGACAGGGAGGCCTGGTGTGCTAAGGTTCATGGAGTCACAAAGAGTCGGATACAACTGAGCAACTGAACTGAATTATGAAAGGAAACTATTATGTAAGAGTTAACTAATTTATTATTGTTAACTGCTGCTGCTACTGCTGCTAAGTTGCTTCAGTCATGTCTGACTCTGTGCAACCCCATAGACAGCAGCCCTCCAGGCTCTCCCGTCCTTGGGATTCTCCAGGCAAGAACACTGGAGTGGGTTGCCATTTCCTTCTCCAATGCATGAAAGTGAAAAGGGAAAGTGAATTTGCTCAGTCGTGTCCGACTCTTTGCAACCCCATGGATTGCAGCCTACCAGGCTTCTCCGTCCATAGGATTTTCCAGGCAAGAGTACTGGAGTGGGGTGCCATTGCCTTCTCTGATTATTGTTAACAGCACTTGTTAAATCAGTATAAGCTATATCATTCTTCTAAAAATCTTTGTGCTGAAAGATGCTCAATATTATTAGTAATTGCCAGTTCGTGGCCACTAAGACAGCTACAATTAAACAGAGGATAACAAATGTTGCTGAGGATGTGGTAAACTGGAACTCTCATGCTTTGCTGGTAGGAATGGAAAATAGTGAAACTCTTGAAAAAAATCTGGCAGTCCTCAAAAGGTTAAACGTAGAATTACCATATGACCCAGCAATTCCGAGAGAAGTGAAAATATTTATGTTAACACAAAAATTTATAGATGAGTGTTCCTAGTAGTGTTATTTCATAATAATCAAGAAGTCCATTGGCTGAGAAATGAATAAACACATGTTGTATAGTGATGCCGTGGAATATTATAGAGTCATATAAAGGAATGGAAGTACTAATACTGCTACAACATGTGTGAAATTTGAAGTCTTTATGCCAAATGAAAGAAGCAAGGCACAAAGGCTGCATATTGCGTGATTCCATTTATTTGAAGTGATCAGAGTCGTCAGTTCCACAGACGTAGAGCATAGGTCCGTGGTTGTCGGGCTACAGATGGATGGCAGAGAGGGAGTGGAAGGGTGGGGAAGGCTGTGTGGGAGGGACTGCTAATGTGTAGGGTTTTTTGGAGAGTGTTAAAAATATTTTGGAATTAATTAGAGGCAGTGATTGTATCATTTCATGAATATACTCAATCACTGAATTGCATACTATAATAACACAAGCTATATGGGATATGAATTATATCTCAATAAAAACAAAGGAAAATGTTTATGTGTATACCGAGTAGGACTGGTGGTATATTTACCCTAAATCACTGTGTTTTTAAAAGATATCTAAATTTCCCATGTGCCTTTTCAAATAATATAAAAATCATCTAAATCTTTTTTATGAACTTTTTCACATAATCTTTAATTTTTGTTTTCTAAATTAGGTGAAAGGAGAGGATTAGTTGGTATTAAAGTGTATTCATTCTGAAATATGGACTTAATAAGTGTGCATCTGTGAGGAAGACTTAAGTACAGAGGCCCAGCTTAATGTTATGTTGCTTCTGAATATCCTCAAGCTTTTGAAATAGATTTTTTCCAATTATTCTTTGAACCCTTCATGGCATCTCATCTTTCTCTTTATCACTGGCATCCAGAGAAAATTGAAGTTGCTTGTCTAGGAGATAATATGGGAGGATGCTATACAGTTCTGTTTTTCTTTTATTTCAGAATTGGCCTGTCATCTCTTGTCAACTCTTGTTTCTGAATAGAAGCCCAGATAGTTGTTCCAAAGGGACGGTTTCTTAGATCTTTTTACAAATTGCACCTAGGCATTCTGCTGGTACTTCACTGGTACAGGACCTTGTTTTGCAGAGTAGAGACAGCCTGTCTCCGGTGGGAGGGTGAGCTTCCCGTGCATGTTGCTTTTATGCAGGAGGATCTGCTCTGCCCATTTGCACTACCAGTATTGACTCCTTCCCTTCCTCATGCAAACGTGGAGAGACCCTATAAACTTGCCTGGATTCCCTGATGAATTCTTGGCCACCCCTATCTGAGACTGGCATAAAGAAAACTTGATTTACATCGAATTCCTAAATAGAAATTATATAAAAATAATAATATGCATGTTCCAAAAGAGAAATCTAGATTTCTGCAGTTAAATTTAGACAGATAATTAAATTATGAAATAAAATTTAATTCCCAATCCTTTTTCATTAGATGCTTACTCTCCCACTAATGTCATTTTCCAACTTTTACTCTTTGTATTATACTATATATTGTTATTATTTTTTTGGCTGCGCCTCAGGTCATACAGGATCTTAGATCTGCTACCAGGGATTAAACCCATGGCCTCTGCAGTGGAAGTGCAGATTCTTAACCTCTGGACTACCAGGGAAGTCCATATTTATGGACTAAAAAAGGTTTTTTTTGTAACTTGCATTGTTTGTTCATCTTTTCCTTTTTCTTCTTTTTTTTTCTTCAGATTTTGCTGGTGCAGATTGATCCCATGAATTTGTTTTTATTGCTCTTTCATATCCCATTAATAGAAACATAATTTGTTTCTTTTGTTTCCTTTTGACGAAAATGCCTTGTAATTTTTCTTTAAACCATGATGCAATGAATACTTTTATGCATTTCTGTGTACAGAGACACAGCCATTTTTCTGGATCTGTTCCTGTAAAGAAATTGACAGGACATGGACTGTGCCTGTCTTCATTATATTCTAGTTGTTGCCAAGGTCTTTGACAATTTATAGCCCTACCAGCTGTGTATGAGGGTCCTCCCAGTTTCACATTCTTGCCCACACTGTTATTAATGAGTTTAAAATTTTTGCTACTATGATGGGTATGAGTGTTTTCTTATTGTTGCCTTAAAGTTACATTTCTCTTTCCCAAGAGCTCCTAAACAAGCCAGATTGGAAGGAAGTTGGATCCTCCTCATTCCTACTCAGTATTATTCCTGTAACTTTCTCCATGGCTGATGTGAAAGACCCAGAGGTTTTACCGCTTAGGACATACGGGGAGGTCCTCCAGCTGTAAGTCTATGCAGTCCCCTCATGTATCTGGTGTGTCTCGTCCAGATCCACATCACCCCTTAAAGGTGACGTGAGGATTTCCGTGCCAGGTCAGCACAGTCTACATCGCAACACACACACATTTATCTCTTGTGGCCTGCTATTTTCCTGGGCCCTGGGAAGCCCGAGAGCCTGTGTCCCAGAGAATGTCCTTCCCCGATCTGTCCCCACAAGGAAGGAAGCAAAACAAAATACTGGAAACAGAACAAAAATTAAAATCTCAGTAAACTACCCTGCTGTAGACGTATCCTGGTGATTCCTCTTGGTAGCTACTCATACTCTCCTGAGAAGCCTCTTCCAGGCAGCAAGAGTTTATACAGACTCTCTTTCCAAATGTCTAATGTCCAGCTATTCTACTGATTATTATCATTATTATTTAGGCCACTGCCTCAAAACCTTTTCTCTGCACATCATTCGCAGCTGTCCATGGCTTTTCCTCTCCCTTTTTCATCTGCTTTCTTTTCCTGTAAATTCCTTTGGTCCCTGCACGAGCTCCTTTGTCTCATTTTGGGAACAGCACTGTGTTTAAAGAAGAGGCTCTCTACTGTTCTCCCTCCTCCTCTTGGGAAGAGCTAGCTTCACAGTCTTCCAGAAGACTGCTGATTCTTTCGGAAACCTCATTGTGTGCTGGTGATACCCAGAGGGTTGATTCCCTCTTACAGCTCCCAAACACCGACCCTAAAATTGCACCCCTCTTGTTCCTGCTCCACCGACTCCTGGCTCCCATTCCTTCTTTGAGCTTTCTCTTCAGCAGTTTGCATTACCTAATAGTCTGTCTATCACACTTACTCAACTTTCTCGTCTTCCTTTTCCACTTAGAATGTCAATAAGGAAACTAAAAGTTAAATCAGACATGTAGTCCCATTACATTGATATTTAAAATAAATTTTTTTTGGCTCAAGCAAATATGTAACCATAGACATAAAGAAATAGAAATTGGCTTCATCTTCATTTGCTTACGTTGTATTTGGGCATAGTTTCAAAAGAAGTGTCACTTTGGGGGAGAAGAGTTTTTGTTGTGGTTGATTTTTATGCTGGTCATAAAACTGTCACTTTAAATTTTTACTTCTGGAAACAAAGTAGGAAAGCTCTCTATTAAAATAGATGTTGAGTCCCTATATGTAATTTTCCTGGTGTCATTCCTTTCATTTTATCAGCTAAACATGTGTCATAATATAATGGAAAATATAGATACTCAATCTCACAAAGAAAATCATAGTTAAGTTTCATGTTTAACTGTTCTCAAAAGACAAGAGCCCCCCTATCTTGTTAAACATCATGTGCTTGTAAGCTTTCGAAATTTGAAAGTTCAGCCTATTTATTTAATAGATATGCTATCTTGGCAAATAAAATAATTGGTTCTTTAAAGTTTCAGCAAAAACTCTTAGCCCAGGAAGCTTTCTCTTGCCCTTTTAGAGGCTCTTGTGACTATAATTTGAGAGTCATTGAGGAGAGAGAGCTGTAAAGAGGAGAGGGTCTATTGCATGTGGGGAGACATTCCTTCTCTCCACAATATTTGAAACACACAAACCCAGCAGCACTACAGTGAGTCCTTTGTTCTTCCCGTTGGGCAAAACACTAGATAGCTTACTGTAAATATGGCTGGCTGCCAAGCTGTGGCGCAGATTCTTTTTTTTAAATACTGTAAACTGGCACCAGGTCAAGAATTACAGTTCTTCCTCCTATTTACTTTCCCCTTCTTTACTGAAGAGTTTCATCTATCGGGAGATAGAAAAATACTTGTTGTGGTCTGGTCTTGGGTGGGGGCGGGGGGCGGGGGTGTGGTGGAAATGCCCAAACAATCCTTTTTTTTTTTTTTTTCCTCTTGCCTTCCTCCTCTTCATGTCGGGTAGATTTCTGATGAAACAAGTGGAATCCTTTCATTGCCCTTAACTTTGAAAAGAACAGTGTCCTCTGATGACACATGGGAAGTGTGGAGCGGGGTGAGCTGAGTTGAAGGCAGACCACTGCTGAACATCATGCCGCTTTAAAAATGGATCCTGCGTCGCTGTTTCCCTGCTTCCTTGGCATCTTGGCTTTAGCTGTCGTCCTGGAGTGTTTTTTGTTTACGATTCTCGTTTTCAAGGGCCTGCTATATTTCTGACGTTACCGAGTTGCCTTCCCTTGTGTTGGAATTTGTGTGGCTGCAGCTGAATTGAAACGAGGTGGAGGGAAGTGAAGGGTGGGGAGTTCTGCCTTTCAACTACAGGGTGTGCCCCTTTTGAAACTTTGTTTTTAATATAAGTAAAAGCTTGGGAATGTATTTTTGAAAGGATTATTTGCTATGATATTAAAATCAAGGTGCCAGAAAGAAGTGGATATCCTCCTCCTTTTTTTTTTGATATAAATGTCATCTTGTCAAATGAAAATTTTGCAGCTTTCTTGATTTTTCACATAGAAACTTCTAGACCTAAGTAAAAATTAAATGTATATTGTGATTATTTTTTTGAAAACAGTGAAGCTAAGAGTGAATGTACTATCCTTGCCTACTTCACTGACAATAAAAATATTCAACATGTTTACTTTTTTCATTTTGTTCATTAGTCTTTGTTCCTTAAAAAAAGAGAAATTTCACTGGGATGTAATTGGAGGCTATTTGTCTTATTTCTAGATACAGTTCACAGTGGAGGATATTATGTTGATAATCAGATTTTATGACATCTTTTTAGAATCTGTGGAAGACACGAGAGAGTATAAATGATTGAGAGAGGGAAACTGCTTCTACGAAGAGACTCTCAGTCACTGTGATGAAGTTTCTCTATACCCCAGGATATACTGTTTGAGGGAGGTCTTCATTGGAATGATTAAAAATACATTTAAAGTTTAGGCAAAATATATCAGTTTATTTGTGCATCAGCTCTCTCATATGAAAATTTAGATCATTATACTAAAGTTTAAGGATCCAGTTTCTTTGAGCTATTGACATATGTAATGAGTAATTCTTACTTTCAGTGTTCCTCTAGAAATGCGGTATATAATTATACCAGCCAGTGTAATTATAGTATAACCAGTGGACAGAGTAATTGGGTTGGTGTTCAAAGGGTCCAGGTCTTCTCTGGGCCTTTATTAATAATAATATGACCCTGAGGCAGTTGACTCATTCTGGGTCTGGTTTTATCATCTGTGAAATAATCGGGAGAACTAGTTGATCTTAGATGTGTCTTCTAACATGAAGAGTCTAGATAACTCTCTGTGATCATTTTGCCTTCTTTATAGACTGGAATTTGTGAATAACGAGAACATGGTATGCTAATGTAGGGAAAATTTAATTCACATTCATAGAATGTAGGTGTATAATTTTGTAATGTATAATCTGAAGCAATTTTTCTTATCTCCTTAGTTCCTACTGATTGTAGAATCCCTTTTGTTTATGATAACCCTTTGTCATTTGACGTCATTTATACAGAGAATGTGAGCAAAGTGGCTCACAGATGGGGGGTAACTGGTAGTTTTGAAGAGCTCTAGTGCATGTTAATACTTCCAGGTGGGGCATACCGTTTCTTATTTTGAGCGGCAGCCTCAGAGCACCATGCCATGAGACTTTTGAGTCTGGACCCTGCGTTTGAATCCTGGTTTTGATATTTGAAATTTGAGGCTCTGGCATACTTTATTAAAATACTGCAATTTCTGAGATTTTCTTGTCTGCAGTATGAGGATATCAATGATATTTCCATAAATACATTGTATTAACTGGTCTTAAATTAGATTGTGTGTGTGACTACCCTTCAATTTTAACATTTTTGAAATATCATCTTTCAGTTTAAGTCAGCAAATTTTTGTTGAATATCTAAGTTACCATGTTCAGGGGGAAGTGTGTTTGTGCCTAGATAAAAATACGGAAAAGTTTGTTGTGAAATGATGAGTGAGAGTAAAGTACTGTAGAGGACAGTAGTTACAGCTAGTAAGATTGTGCAGCACCACATGAGAAGGTCGGTTTGGGCCAAATAGAAGTTGGTTCAGGAGGAAATCAACAGTAGCATTACTTTCTGTAGGAAAACATAATCTTTACCTTATGTAATCATTACTTTATGTAGGAAAACATAATCTCCTTAGGAACTGGAAACTTCTATAAAGTGCTGGTTTACTCTAATGTCTTATGAAAGATATTTGTCTTTTCTGGATAGTTTTGCCAATTATGTAACAAGTGTGTGTGTGTATATATATATATATAATCAGATATAATTGGGTATTGCGGAAAAATCTTTCAATTACAAGTGGTATATAAATTCTTGTAGCAGGAGAGTGTTATACTCCTGATATTTTTTAACTAATTAGGATGAAAAAAGTGCTTTAAAGGGATTAAACCATCTAAAGCATATTCAGAAATCAGAGGAAGGATTGGAGTATTTAATCTTGGTTATTATCACTTCAGCTATGACTGAATCACTTTCTTTGGAATTGATCTAGTTAGTGTCTGAGTTTACATGTTACTAATTTTGAAGAATTAAAAAGTTATCAGCTTTTTCCTTCTGTATACCTTCTTTTGGTAATAAGCCATTCTTAATATTATAAAATATATAATAAACATACTATAAAATCTAGTCTTTAAAATAAGATACTCTAAATATAGATTGTTTATAGATACATTGTATTACTAATTGCCCATAGGAACTGTTTTTCTGAAACCTTGAGTTAGGTTATTTTCTTACATGTTAAGAAATTTTCTTTACTGTTTGATTACATCTGTTCAGCTTTTGGGAATGCTGAGATTATCAGTCACATCATCTTAAAGGATATGAGTAGAATTAGAAGAAGTGGTCAAGGCCAGGTCTTTTGTTTGAAGAATATATTAACAGGACATAAAAATAAAGGGAATATAGCATATGCATATTTTAAAAAGAGGAGATCACAGTGTCATGCCTAGAATTATATTTCCGCATTGTCATTAACTCATTAGGATATTTTCAGAAAATGAGACATCTTTCTGCTTTGGTTTATTTATCCATAGAACACCTTTTAATGTGGAGTATGATATTAATGTTATGCTTTATCATAGGCTAGATCTTAATTTATATGCCTTACGGCTGAAAGATTAGTCTTCTTTTGCTAAAGCATGATACAGGTGTATTTGCTTCTGGGTTTAGATACAGTGTATTAAAATTGTGACCGTGAATTTTTGGTACCTGAGCAGTATTCACCCCTTATTTCTTTGCTGTCCAGGGCACCAACAGTAGTAAAATGTTTACAGAATGAATAAGTGAAAAATCAAGGGCATAGAAATAATGATTTTCATGGAAAGAGTCGAAAAGTTGACTTTCTCCACCTCGTTCTTTTAATCTTGTCCCTTTCGGGTGCTGTTCCTCACTAGCTTATGACCATAAGCAATGCTCTTATTAATGTATCTAATCTTTAGTTTCTCCATTTGTGTTCTCTCTCTCATAGTACCTGTCTCTCGGGTGTGTGAGGGTTAAGTTAGATCATGTTTTCATTTCAGCAAAATTTTAAGGAAAACGTTCCGTATAAATTTGTTTGGCACCCTCCGAAGTTCTGAGCGCCTTTGAATGTTTCTTGCCTTCTTTTTTTTTTTTTTCTGTCTGGTGAGTTGGAGACTGCATTTAAAGGGACTGTTACTACACAAGATTATTGCTATAAAATTTTCACTTGCTATATGACAGGTTATATGCCTATATGGGTTTAATTCTGTGCTGTAATAGTGTCTTTGAGAGCCTCTTTTGTCTCTATTTATATTATTCATAAAACTGTAGAATTATCAAGTTGCCAAACCAGTGGGTCCTTGGGCGTTTATCTAGTTCCCTTTGCAGACAGGTCCAGAGAAGTTCTTACCAGCTGTCCTTTTCCTCTTACGAGTATAAGAATAAAGGTAATGAAGGGAACTTAACGTTCACAACTTATTTTCTAAATAATAACTTATTGGTAGGGTTGCTCTTTGTGTTTTATTTTAAAGTAAACCTGGCTGTGAGTGTGTCTTTTTTTTTCCCAAATTTCAGCACGCGCTTCCCTTCATTCATTTATATTTCTTAAAAACGACGTAGTTAGGGAGACTCTTACCTAGACTTCCTGATTTTTGAAAACATGCCATGTAATTTTACCCAAAGTCATACACATCTTTTTCTTTCACATGTAGGCTTACACTGGTACATACATGTTGAAACAGAGTTACATAACAAGACTAATTATTTGACTCTTCTAACGGTACAGCTTTCAGGATTACCTTCACATGAAAAATTTGAGCAAAATAAATTGAGTAGCAACCTTGGCATTGCTTAGTAGAGTTGGTTGTTGTTTTTTGCTTTTAACTGTTGAATTATTGGTTTGAATGAAGTATATGTTGCGCCATAGGAAAATAAGTATTGGGTAGATGGAAAAACTGTCTTCTGAACTCTGAGGTCAGCTCCTGTGCTTCCTGTCTGACCTGTTTGAGCAGGTCAGTTCTGCAGTGCGTGGGGTCCAGGTCTTCCTTCCAGAAGGAGCAGGAACTCTGCTTTGCTGTCTGGTCAGGCTGCACGGCCCAGTCTGGCCAGTTGTCTTGCACCTGTCCCTGACCATCCATCCCCACGGGACAGATCTGCCCATCCATCACCAATGCTAGCAAAACACTTCACAGCGCATGCCTCCCTGCGGACAGACTGGCCGCACCATCTCAGACGCTGGGAAAGTGGGCTGTGACTGATTTAGAAAGCTACTGCTGGATTCCAACCCTTCCATGCCGTCAGTCGCGTCTGATTCTGTGTGGCACGTGGAGATACCGACAGCCAGCACGGCTAACCCTGCGCTCAGAGGCATGCCTTGTTGCTCTTTGCACTGTAACTCACCACGCCTTTCCTCCTGCTACGTTGCTGTGCTTGTTTGGTCTTGTTCTCCTCAGTAAGATCCTGCCAAGGCGGGGAAAAGATGTCTCTGGATAAGAATTTCTTTACTGACATTCAAGTGGGCACAATCCATTTGTGGTAGAGAAATGGCAGTTTACGCTTTAACATTTAGAGAAGCTGAAGGATTTAAGAGGGATGGCGATCATGGTGATTATACTTGTGCTGAGCAAATAATTCTCAGTTTTCTGATCTGTTACCAGTTAGGTTCTGTCTGTCGATCTTTTTTTTT
Source organism: Ovis aries (assembly GCF_016772045.2). Classification (NCBI taxonomy): domain Eukaryota; kingdom Metazoa; phylum Chordata; class Mammalia; order Artiodactyla; family Bovidae; genus Ovis; species Ovis aries. The sequence continues at coordinate 9,810,198 of NC_056070.1, forward strand.
TTTTTTTTTCAGTCCAACTCTTAATTTTTCATGCTTCAAGTCTAGCGTATGTTTCTGATAATGCTGCCATTTGGGACATTTAAATTTCTATGGGCAAATGCTATAGTCGTGAAACATGGCGGGTGAATACAAAAGAGGGGCATTAGATGGTGACTTGTAAATCTCAGTGTGAAATTGTATTGTAACTTATTTTTAATTCGCATCATGGGCACCTTAGACAAAATTACAAAATAGCTCTAGATTCTGTCCATTTTTTGCCAACACTTTTAAACCACATAAACTCAGGAATGCAATGCCACATATGGAATCACAGTTTCAATACTTGCTTTTGTAATCCATTCTGGATCATTTTTGTACAAACTCTATTAAGGGAACTATTTCCCCCCCCCCCCCCGGATAACAGGTAATTGCCAAATGTGAACAGTCCCATGACTTGCAAGGAACTCTAAAGTGCTGACTCCATTTTTACAGAAAGGGGTTAATGGCAGCAAGCAGTGAAGGAGACGCAGACCCAGAGAGAAGCTGCATGTAACATGCTGAGAAAAGGCAGAGAAGGAAATACCCAGAAGATATCCTGATTATGGCAGGGGAAAAACTGTCTGCACAGGGCTGTGTCTTAAATCACCCCAGACAGAGTGAAGCTGGAGACTTAGGAATTGAGATGCCCACTTCCCCAGGTCTCCCTGTAGACATACCTCCTAAATAGTCATTTGTATTTTTTATATGGCTTCCTTGGCAGCTCAGCTGGTAAAGAATCAGCCTGCAATGCAGGAGATCTCAGTTTGATTCCTGGGTTGGGAAGGTTCCCTGGAGGACATATAGGCTACCCACTCCAGTATTCTTGGGATTCCCTGGTCACTCATATGGTAAAGAATCTGCCTGCAGTGCGAGAAATCTGAGTTTGATCCCTGGGTTGGGAAGGTCACCTGGAGGAGGGCAGGGAAACCTACTTCAGTATTGTTGCCTAAAGAGTCCCCATGGACAGAGAAGCGTGATAGGCTACAGTCCATGGGGTCTCAAAGAATGGGACACAGCTGAGCGACTAAACACAGCACAGCACATCTTTTATATTGTCCTGTGTTTTCTTTATATTTTTTTCTGGTGATGGCCTGCTTTAACTTGTTTTTCTTTATTAATTTTTATTGGAGTATAGTTACTTTACAATTTGTGTTAATTTCTAGTGCACACTAAAGTGAGTCAGCTGTGAGTATACATATATCCCCTCTCCTTTTGGATTTCCTTCCCATTTAGGTCATCACAGAGCACTGAGTAGAGTTCCCTGAACTATACAATAGGTTCTCATTAATTACCTGTTTTATATTTAGTATCTTTCTTGGGTATTAGTTATAGAAGGTCTTATAGGTCTTCATAGAACCATTCAACTTCAGCTTCAGCATTACTGGTCGGGGCATAGACTTGGATTACTCTGATATTGAATGGTTTGCCTTGGAAATGAACACAGATCATTCTGTCATTTCTGAGATTGCATCCAAGTACTGCATTTCAGACCCTTTTGTTGACTATGATGGCTACTCCATTTCTTCTAAGGGATTCTTGCCCACAGTACTTGATATAATGATCATCTGCGTTAAATTCACCCATTGCAGTCCACTTTAGTTCTCTGATTCCTAAAATGCCAATGTTCACTCTTGCCATCTCCTGTTTGACCACTTCTAATTTGCCTTGATTCATAGCCCTAACATTCCAGGTTCCTAGGCAGTATTGTTGTTTACAGTAAAGTGATGGACTTTACTTCCATCACTAGTCACATCCACAGCTGGGTGGTGTTTTTGCTTTGGCTCTGTCTCTTCATTCCTTCTGGACTAATTTCTCTAGTAGCATATTGAGCAGTTAGAACTGGACATGGAACAACAGACTGGTTCCAAATCAGGAAAGGAGTCTGTCAAGGCTGTATATTGCCAGCCTGCTTATTTAACTTATACGCAGAGTACATCATGAGAAATGCTGGGATAGATGAAGCACAAGCTGGAATCAAGATTGCCGGGAGAAATATCAATAACCTCAGATATGCAGATGACACTACCCTTATGGCAGAAAGCAAAGAGGAATTAAAGAGCCTCTTGATGAAAGTGAAAGAGGAGAGTGAAAAAGTTAGCTTAAAACTCAACATTCAGATCATGGCATCTGGTCCCATCACTTCATGGCAAATAAATGGGGAAACAGTGGAAACAGACTTCATTTTGGGGGACTCCAAAATCACTGCAGATGGTGATTGCAGCCATGAAATTAAAAGACGCTTGCTCCTTGCAAGAAAAGTTATGACCAACCTAGATAGCATATTAAAAAGCAGACATTACTTTGCCACCAAAGGTTCATCTAGTCAAGGCTGTCGTTTTTCCAATAGTCATGTATGGATGTGAGAGTTGGACTATAAAGAAAGCCGAGTGCAGTCCATCTTAAAGGAAATGAGTCCTTAATACTCGTTGGAAGGACTGATGCTGAAGCTGAAGCTCCAATACTTTGGCCACCTGATGGGAAGAACTGACTCATTGGAAAAGACCCTGATACTGGGAAAGATGGAAGGTGGGAGAAGGGGACGACAGAGGATGAGATGGTTGGATGGCATCACCAACTCAATGGACATGAGTCTGAGTAGAATCTGGGAGTTGGTGATGGACAGGAAGGCCTTGTATGCCGCAGTCCATGGGTTTGCAAAACGTCAAGACAAGACTGAGCGACTGGACTGAACTGAACTGATACTTAGTATCAGTAGTGTATATATGTCAATGCCAATCTCCCAATTTATGCTGCTCCCTACTCGCCATTCGGTGTGGTATGCTACTGCTGCTCCTGCTAGGTCACTTCAGTCATGTCTGACTCTGTGCGACCCTAAGGCCTTCAGCCTTCCAGGCTCCTCTGTCCATGGGATTCTCCAGGCAAGAATACTGGAGTGGGTTGCCATGCCCTCCTCCAGGGGATCTTCCCAACCCAGGGATCAAACCCGGGTCTCCCGTATTGCAGGCCGATTCTCTGCCACTGAGCCACCAGGGAAACGTGGTATAGATGATCTTATTTGCAAAACAGAAATAGAAACACAGAGGGAGAGAACAAACCTGTCTTTTCTTTCCCTCACACTCTTTTTTCCAATGCCAGTTACCATACCCATTCAAGTCTTCAGATCTCTTCTGCTGCTTCCTCCCTCACCCACAGCTAATGAACCATTATCATTGATAGAATGTATAGGATTCTGATTGTCCTCAGTGTAACCAGGACCGGGGAAAGATGCGCTTTGCGACTGTGTATGTTAAAGTACCATGTTAATTTTACGAATAATAAAAATACTCCACTATTGGTTGCTTATTATTATCATCAAAAATAATGATGCTGTAAGAATAGCGATGTAACAGCCGTCTCAGAGATGGTGTGGGGGCCCACAGGGAGCTAAACCACCACTGCGTCCAGAGTGGGGCTGCGCAGTCCAGGGTTCTGCTCCCTCTCTGGGGTTGTCCTCTTTGAGGAGGTAGTAATCCCATTGAAAGCCTTTCTTCATATTAAAAGCACATCCCCACCTGAGAAGTTAGAGCTCTTCTGCCATCCACAGTAAGTGACTTTAAGGGGAAACTGAAGTCTTCGGAGGCTCGAGGGTGAGAGAAGCTGCCGCCCTGAGCGAGGGGAGTGGTGATGAGGGAGGGTGGAGAAGAGGCGCCCAGGCTCACCTGGGCAGAGGCATGGCCACCCCCCTGGCAGGGCCCCAGGAGAGGTGGTGGGTCTGGGGGCCAGTGACATGGAGTCAGCAGGGCTTGGTGAGTGGTTGATAGCGGAGGTCAGATGATACTCGCACTGGCTTTGTATCTGGGTAGACGGCTCAGGAAATACAGGAGGAGAGCAGGTTTGGGACAAAGATGGCCAGTTGCTTTGGTGTGTCACTGGGTGGATACCTACTGGGTCATTTTCCGTTTGTTGTTTTTTTGGGTTCTGTTTTTTTAAAGAAGGGTGTATTTCTGTTTTTCAGTATGTTGGCACTGAACATAAGAAAAACAGGTTTTAATGTTTTGGTTTTTTTTTTTTTAAGTTAGCTTCTTCCTCAAAGGCTTTTCTGGGTTTCTCTTCACTGTCACTAAGGTAATACTGAACATAAATCCTTGTGATGTAGATAATGAAAAATTTGTGTAGTTCTCTACACTTACGAGGTACGTTACATCTGCCTTTGTGCCTTTATGGATATTAGGTTGGTATTGCAGTTAAGCTAATGAACTGAAGAACTCAGGCTGATAGTCTCATCATTCAATCCAGCAATGTGTCTTAAATTTCAGGCTAATATCTATCTATACATGATTGCTTAGCTAGCATTCTTTTGGAACATTAACATTTTTCATATTAAACCCCAGCTGAATTTTAATAAACTTTTTTTTTCAGTTGCAGAGTGCCTTTAAACTTTTTATATTTTATAGGTTCCAGTTAAATGATAGCATTGTTGATTTAATATTGTGATGGTATGTAGATCTAGACCAACAGAACAATTACAGTATGTTGAAAGTGTTTGCCTAATATTTGGATTGCCATATCAGCTCAAACAGTTGCAGTCATTGAAAATCACTTTTTAATTTTTAGGTAGCTTTTGAAATGTATATATATGTGTGTGTATATATATATATATTTATATATAGCAGAGTGACTCTCAAATGTAGAGGTGCTGGAACCTTTTTGCCCTTTTCAGGTGATGCCCAGACTTGCCAGTGAGTGTCCAGGAGTCTCCAGCAGAGGCGTGGGTCGGCGGTGGCCTGCTGCAGGGTCGGGGGCACTAGGTGTGTCAGTGCATTCAAGGGACCTTGTGAGGAGGTCACCATTATCTTCATCACCTCCACCATAGTTTGGTCTCAGGTCAAACAAGAGGGAGGGAACAAGGCCTCACCCATCAAGAGTAAATTGAATTAAAGATTTACTGAACATGACCCTGCCCATCAGAACAAGACCCAGTTTCCCCCATAGTCAGTCTCTCCCATCAGGAAGCTTCCATAAGCCTCTTATCCTTCTCCATCAGAGGGCAGACCAAATGAAAACCCCAGTCACAGAAAACTAACCAAACTGATCACGTGGACCACAGCCTTGTCTAACTCAGTGAAACTATGAACCATGTCGTGTAGGGCCACCCAAGATAGCTGGGTCACGGTGGAGAGTTCTGACAAAACGTGGTCCACTGGAGAAGGGAATGGCAAACCACTTCAGTATTCTTGCCTTGAGAACCCCATGAACAGGCAAAAAGATAGGACACTGAAAGATGATTTGCCCCTGTCGGGAGGCGCCTAATACGCTACTGGAGAAGAGTGGAGAAATAACTCCAGAAAGAATGAAGAGATGGAGACAAAGTGAACATAACGCCCAGTTGTGGATGTGACTGGTGAGGGGAGTAAAGTCCGATGCTTTAAAGAGCAACATTGCATAGGAACCTGGAATTTTAGGTCCTCAAATCAAGGCAAATTGGAAGTGGTCAGACAGGAAATGGCAAGAGTGAACATCGACATTGTAGGACTCAGTGAACTAAGATGGACCGGAATGGGCTAATTTAACTCAGATGACCATTACATCTACTACTGTGGGCAGGGATCCCTTAGAAGAAATGGAGTAGCCATCATGGTCAACAAAAGAGTCCAAAATGCAGTACTTAGATGCAGTCTCAGAAATGACAGAATGATCTCTGTTCATTTCCAAGGCAAACCGTTCAGTATCATAGTAACCCAAGTCTATGCCCCAACCAGTAACACTGAAGAAGCTGAAGTTGAACAGTTCCATGAGTACCTACAAGGCTTTCTAGAACTAACAGCTACAAAAGATATCTTTTTCATTATAGGGGACTGGAATGCAAAAGTAGGAGTCAGGAGATACCTGGAACAGGCAAATTGGCCTTGAGGTACAAAATGAAGCAGGCCAAAGGCTAACAGTTTTTCCAAGAGAATGCTCTGGTTGTAGCAAACAGCCTCTTCCAACAACACAAGAGAACGCTCTACACATGGCCATCACCCGATGGTCAACACCAAAATCAGATTGATTATATTCTTTGCAGCCAAAGATGGGGAAGCTTTATACAGTCAGTAAAAAATAAGACCAGGAGCTGACTGTGACTCAGATCATGAACTCCTTATTGCAAAATTCAGAGTTAAGTTGAGGAAAGTAGGGAAAACCACTTAACCATTCAGATATGACCTAAATCAAATCCTTTAGGATTATACAGTGGAAGTGACAATAGATTCAACTGATTAGATCTGATAGACAGAGTGCCTGAAGAACTATGGACTGAGGTTCATGACATTGTACAGGAGGCAGGGATCAAGACCATCCCCAAGAAAAAGAAATGCAAAAAGGCAAAATGGTTGTCTGAGGAGGCCTTACAAATAGCTGAGTAAGGAAGAGAAGCTAACGGCAAAGGAGAAAAGGAAAGATATACCGATTTGAATGCAGAGTTCCAAAGAAAAGCAAGGAGAATTAAGAAAGCCTTCCTCAGTGATCGATGCAAAGAAATAGAGGAAACTAATAGACTCTCTAGCAGTCCAGAGATTAAGAAACTGCCTGCCAGTGCAGGGGACGTGGGTTCCACACCTTGGTCTGGGAAGATTCCACATGCCATGGGCCAAGAAATAGAGAAAAACAGTATAATGGGAAAGACTAGATATCTCTTCAAGAAAATTAGAGATACTAAGGGAACACTTCATGCAAAGATGATCACAATAAAGGACAGAAAGTGTATGGACCTAACAGAAGCAGAAGATACTTTTAAGAGGAGGCAGGAATTCAAAGAAGAGCTATACAAAAAACATCTTCATGACTCAGATAACCACAATGGTGTGATCCCTCACCTAGAGCCAGACATCCTGGAATGTGAAGTCAAGTGGGCCATAGGAAGCATCATTACGAACAAAGCAAGTGGAGGTGATGGAATTCCAGTGGAGCTATTTCAAATCCTAGAAGATGATGCTGTGAAAGTGCTGCGCTCAACATGTCAGCAAATTTGGAAAACTCAGCAGTGGCCACAGGACTGGAAAAGGTCCGTTTTCATTCCAATCCCAAAGAAAGGCAATGCCAAAAAATGTTTAGACTACTGCACAATTGCACTCATCTCACATGCTAGCTAAATAATGCTCAAAATTCTCCAAGCCAGGCTTCAACAGTACATGAATTGTGAACTTCCAGATATTCAAGATGGATTTGGAAGAGGCAGAGGAACCAGAGATCAAATTGCCAACATCCATTGGATTATTGAAAAAACAAGAACATTCTAGAAAAACATCTACTTCTGCTTTATTGACTATGCCAGAGCCTTTGACTGTGTGGATCACAACAAACTGGAAAATTCTTTAAGAGATGGGAATACCAGACCACCTTACCTACTTCCTGAGAAATCTGTGTGCAGGTCAAGAAGTAGCGTTTAGAACTAGACATGGAAAGTGGACTGGTGGAAAATTGGGAAAGGAGTACATCAAGGCTATATATTTTCACCCTACTTATTTAACTTATATGCAGAGTACATCATGAGAAATGATGGGCTGGGTGAAGCACAAGCTGGAATGAAGATTGCCGGGAGATATATATATCAATAACCTCAGATATGCAGATGACACCACCCTTATGGCAGAAAGTGAAGAAGAACTGAAGAGCCTCTTGGTGAAAGAGGAGAATGAAAAAGTTGACTTAAAACTCAACATTCAGAAAACTAAGGTCATGGCATCCAGTCCCATCACTTCACGGCAAATAGATGGGGAAACAATGGAAATAGTGACACACTTTATTTTCTTGGGCTCCAAAATCACTGAAGATTGCATCCATGAAATTAAAAGGCACTTCCTCCTTGGAAGAAAAGCTATGACCAACCTAGACAGCATATTAAAAAGCAAAGATATTACTTCTCCTACAAAGGTCTGTCTAGTCAAGGCTGTGTTTTTCCAGTAGTCATGTATGGATGTGAGAGTTATATTATAAAGAAAGCTGAGCACCGAAGAATTGATGCTTTCAAACTGTGGTGTTGGTGAAGACTGTTGAGAGTCCCTTGGACTGCAAGGAGATCAAACCAGTCTATCCAAAAGGAAATCATTCCTGAATATTCATTGGAAGGACTCATGCTGAAGGTGAAGTTTGGCCACCTGATGTGAAGAACGGACTCATTGGAAAAGACCCTGATGCTGGGAAAGATCGAAGGCAGGAGGAGAAGGGGATGACAGAGGATGAGATGGTTGGATGGCATCACTGACTTGATGGACATGAGTTTGAGTAAGCTCCAGGAGTTGGTGATGGACAGGGAAGCCTAGCATGCTGCAGTCCATGGGGTCGCAAAGAGTTGGACACAACTGAGCGAGCGACTGTACTGAACTCAACACTTAAAATTCAAGACTGGGTTCATGGAATGTAGCATATTTTGTGAACTTTTTAAGGACTATTTTTTCTTACTAACAGATCAGGCAATATTAGCATGTGTATGCTAGGTCACTTCAGTCCTGTCTGACTCTTTGTGACCCGAAGGACTAACACCCACCAGGCTCCTCTGTCCATGGGATTCTCCAGGCAAGAACACTAGAGGGGATTGCCATGCCCAACTCCCGGAGTTCTTCGCAACCCAGGGATCGAACCCACATCTCTTATGTCTTCTTCATTGGCAAGTGGGTGCTTTAGCACTAGCGCCACTTGGAAAGTCAGTGTTAGCATAGCATTGTAGAAAACCAATACCTTACGTTAAATATTAGGACTTCCCTGAAAGCTCAGTTGGTAAAGAATCCACCTGCAAGGCAGGAGACCCCGGTTCAATTCCTGGGTTGGGAAGATTCACTGGAGAAGCGATAGGCTACCCACGCCAGTATTCTTGGGCTTCCCTTGTGGCTCAGCTGGCAGAGAAACCTGCCTGCAATGCAGGAGATTAGAATGAAATTTTTTTTTGGTAGATTGGCATCATTAAATTGTGTTGCTGGTGTAATTGTACATCTAGCTGTTGTTTTATTATAAAATCCAAGAATGATCGTTTCACTGATTTGATATTCTAGAAGATTCCATTTCTATTATAGTTCTTGGAGAGTTTTGTTGTTGTAATTTTAGTTTTGGGTGTTAGGGTAGATCATGATCACTCTGGATTTAAGTTATGTGGGAGAAAGAGGAAATCAGAATTTTTTTGATGGTTTGTTAGGTCTTATCTTTGCCTTCTAGGTGAGGGGGCTTGTGAACTGATGAAGAAGAACAGAGATGTTCCTTTGGTGTGAATACAACAGGTGTATTTGCAGGTGTATGTACAGGAAGGTCACCCATTCCCTTTAGGGGGGAAAAGACCCTGCATGTGCGTGCATTGAATCATCCCTTAGGGCTTTTCCAGGAGCCTTCTGATAGCAAGTGTTCTGTCTAGTTGTCCGCACAATTACACTTCTGCTGCTTATTTTGAGTTTAGAAGCTGTGGTCTCTATATCTACAAGGAATGAATTTGGGGCTATTGCGAGGTCTCTCTCCAAGGATGTCTTGGTAGAGCTGTACAGGATGATATTGCAATTGGCGAGTAAGGAATGTGTAACAGAAGTCTTGGGGAAAGGTACAAACAATGTGGGAGGGTCATCAGTGGAGGGGACCTGGGAAAAAGGCACACAAATACATCCTGCTTCATAATATTTAACGTCCTTGTGTTTAGATACACTTGCTCTGTTAACTTTTTCTTTGATTTGGAAGCTCAAGTACATTTATCCAGCTAGGTTTTCAGCACACTAGGTATGCTGAAATTCCATATTTCGTGAAATTTGTTTTAGAGATTTATGTAAAGTGTCAGAAACATTAAGATTGGTGAGGGTTAGAAAATAAAACTTTGAATTTATGAAAAATAGAATTTTCTGGCTTTTTTTTTTTTTTTTTTTGGTTTAGACAACTTTTCTGTCATGTATTGAAATGCTTTGAAACGCCTGTGGTCATACTATAAATTGGTGAACTTTGTTGCGACAGTTGTCAAGGGTCCAAGTGGCATCAGTGGGTAGAATTTTCCAAGAGTTTGTGAGCTTGGGTGAGGGAAAATAATTATGCTTTCATTTTCATTAATAGCGAACCGAAATTGAGCATTTCTGTTAATTACGAACACAAGCAATAAACCATAGTTATATTGACAGCCAGTGACTTTGCCACTGAAAGAAGTCACAGATAGTTTCCTATCACATATAGTTGTTGACGATATTTCAGAATAGCGTGTCGCTACTTTAAAATTGCATATTAGAGCCACCCTTGTTATTTAATAGATTGATATAGCAGCACGTTACTTTGTCACATTTTAAAATATTTTGGTAACTGTCAATCTTTTTTTTTTATGTTATCTAGTTATACACTCAACAACAACAAAAAAAGTCCATTATTCTGAGAAGGGGGTCCATAGACTTTAACAAACTGCAGAAGGATCCATGGTGCCAATAAAACCGTCTGGGCAGGACAGCCCAGCAGAGAGACTTTCACATCCGGTATTACCAGCACCTCACTGTGTGATCTCTGCCAGCCTTGCATGTGTGCCATGTAGTGATGCCACCCGTCAACCTGGGAAATTACTGTAGAGAGGGAACAAGGGAGATTGTTTTGAAAATCTTTAGTGTATGTGTATGGAAGATTTATTAAGTGGAATTGGGTATCTTTCCCTTTGTACATGTGCGTATTATTATTGTTAAGAGCACAAATGAGGCATCTCATGGCATTTCTGCGTTCACTCTCCCATTTCACAGGATAGCTCAGCATCATTACACTTTAGAGTGAACAGCTACAGGGACACACTGGTTTCACTGTAGCTCCAGAAACATTACCATCCATGGAAGCAAAGAGACTTACTTCCCCCTAAATATTTCTTTTTCAATTGATTCCTGTAATCCTCTAATCCGAACCAGCGGGCTTCAGTGCTCCCCGCTGCAGTGTGTCAGTCAAGCAGATGACGGGAGAAAAGTGCGTGCTTCCTTGCCAGCAAGCCAGAGGGTAGCAGCCTGGTGAAGTTCCTCTACTGACTCAGTATTTACTCGGTCTTATTAATCAAGAAATCTAAGACGTGGAAAGAGGAAAGAACAAAGGTATGGGAATGATATTTAATGTTTTATAAAAGTTTCATTTTTATGGTGACCAAATGAACAAACAAATAGGTATCAGCTTATTAAATGGTCATGTTACTCAGAAGTTACCTAACTTAGCTTATGGTTCAAGACTAACTGTAAAGCTATTTAACTGAAATAGAATGTAATGACTGAGTAAAACTAATTAGACATTAATTTTGAAATGTGAGATTTTTTTCTTTTAGAATTTTTTCCCTCTAATATAGCATCCATTTTTTCACTGATGCGTGGGATTGATTACACAGTTTGAGAAGGAGGATATTTTGACCTCTTTGAAGTTATAGAGGAGACGATATGTTACATTAACCAAAAAGTTCATTTGGGGTTTTTCTATAATATAACGTCACATCTTATGGAAAAACCCCAAATGAACTTTCTGGCCAACCCAATAGAGATATGTGAAGAGTTAACTTTCGTTATTATGATTAGCACCACATCTTCACTTTTCAAATCCTGTCCTCTCATGCCTGTGACTTCGGTGCATAAAGAACATATTTTAAAGGTCTGGAAAGTGAGTGAGTGATTGGAAGGAAGAGATGTTGTGTTGTGATGGAGGTTGACTTGGAGATATTTCAAATGTTTTTTCATTCAGAGAAAGCTAACATAGTGGAGAGACCAGAGGATCAGAAGAAAAAAGAAAGGAGAAATGTAACGAGAGAGATACCCACGCACAGTTAAGTAGCCCTGAGTCCCCAGGATCTCTGGCCTGTGTCGTTTACATCCAGTCTCATTCCCGGGGTCTCTGGAGGAGCCCCTCGGGCACCTGTCAGCTTCACAGGTGAGGTGCAGAGCTGGGTCTCCCGACTGAGTCTGGCTGTGTGTAGACCTATCCTCCTGCTGCGCTGTGAGAAGGGAGAGGGGCTGTGGGCAGAATGAAAAGCGATAGGAAGAAATACAGGAGTGAGAGAGACACGCCACGGGAACCTTGCTGTGGGGACCGAGGGGTCTCCTTCAGCCCTTGGCTGACTCGCACATTGCTCCGAGATGCTTCCCGGTCTCCAAGGCTCCTCGGCCCTCCCCTCTGCTGGATCTGGTTTCTCTGGGAGGTGATGCAGTCTTGTACTCCCCAGCAGTTATCCCAATTTGTAATTATTCATTTGAGTAATTGTTTCTTGAAATACCTCTTTCCTCTGTGTGTGATGAGAGATGTCTCCTTTATCTGAAAAATAATGAATACAACAAAAGAAACAGGCGTCCTGACAGGTCAAACCAAGGGTTACCAGCGGTGAGAGGGAAAGGGGGGCAACATAGGGGTAGGAAACTAAGAACTACAAACTACAATATATGGAATGGATCAGCTACAAGGATATGTTGTACAGGAAGGGAATATAGCCATTATTTCATAAGTTTGAGTGGAGTATAATCTGTGCAAGTATTGACTCCCTCTGTTGTATACCTGAAGCTCGTTTAATACTATAAATCAACTATATTTCAAAAACAGAAAAAAAAGCTTCTTCCTCCCTCAGGAGTCTAGCTTGTAAATTCCATAACAGTGAGAATGGTAATCATCTCTTCCCTGCTGTAGTCTCACAGCATAATGTCTGGTATACTGAAACGTTTATGAAAGCAGAGATGGATATATAGGATATTGTCAGTGAGTGGAAATGAAAGAGGGGCCAGTGTGGAGATAAAGACTCGGAAGGACTTTTGATGAAAAGAAGTGCAGACAGCTTGTGATGCTGGGGAATGCCCTGGACCCTGAATTCTTCAGGAAATCCATCTTTTAAATATTAGTCTAGCTGTGTGGTTATGTACCCACATTTGGGGTTCAGAAAGCATGTTTACCTATATGTTAGTGCCTTGAGGTGGGGAGGGGGGGATGCACCTTGAAAGGAAGGAGGAGAAGGAAGGGCCTTGAAGCTGGAACAAGTGTTCATTCAAGCTCTGCCATAGCCCTCAGTGGGTAATCTATCACAAACTTGATCGTTTCAGAGATGGTAGACCAGAGAGGTTGAACTTGTCTAAGATTCAGATGACTAGGCGTGAAAGCTGAGATGGGAACTGGAGTCCGTGGTTTCCCATGAATTGTATCATATTTGAGGAGGATGGAGAACAGTGTAGGCGGCTTGCAGAGCTGCTGCTGGGTCAAGTTGCAGTGTGGTCCTCTCCTTCCTTGGCTTACACTGTCTGTACTTAAAGGTGTCCCTAGTGAAAGTGAAAGTCACTCGGTTGTGTCCAACTCTTTGCTACCCTGTGGACTGTAGCTCACCAGGCTCCGCTATTCATGAATTCTCCAGGTAAGAATACTGGAGCGGATTGCCATTCCCGACTCCAAGGGATCATCCCGACCCAGGACTTGAACCTGGGTCTCCTGCATTGCACACAGATTCCTTACTATCTGAGCCATCAGGAAAACCCCTTGAGTTCTGTATAATAAGTGATGTTCACAATAATTACTGAGTCATGGGCAGACTGTTGAATTGTATTACATTTGAGAAGGAAAACTATATCGTAGTATAGGGATTTTTCTTCAAAGTGATTGAAGTTTTAGCACTTTAATTCTGTTACAGAAGAAACTCATGTAGAAATTGATCCTGTGTAACTGATGTGGGCCATCAATTTAGAGGTTCTTCCTTTTCATTTAAAATTCATTCTTGATTTGTATTATCTTTGCATTTTTTAAATCCCCAACAGGTTATCTGTAAACAAACATTCCATTTTTTAAAAAAAAATCATCAGAGATTTATTATCAGGTACCAGTTAATATATGGCTTCGGCCTTGTAGGAGCTTATGTGCCAGAGAGAGAGAAAGACATGTACATAATATTTACAATCCTGGGGTCCTGATTCCACAACAGGGATTGAGTGTCATCCTAAGAGGCTTGTCTGCAAAGGTGAGAGCTGTGGCCCAAGTCACGTACTCCATTGTCCAGGGAGTCCCATACGTTGTGGGTTTAAAGTGTAATTTCTTGTCAGTCTGTATTCAGTAGTGTGTCATGAAAGATGTTGTGTGTGTGAGTGCTTAGTCATGTCTGACTCTTTGCAACCGTATGGATTGTAGCCCACCAGGCTCCTCTGTCCATGGGATTCTCCAGGCAAGAACACTAGAGTGGGTTGCCATTTCCTGCTTCAGGGGATCTTCCTGACCCCAGGGATCGAACCCGCATCTCACGTGTCTCCTGCATGACAGGCGGATTCTTTACCTGCTGAGCCATTGGGAAGGCCCCCATGAAAGATGTTAGCATTGTATAGTTAAAATGAAAACTTACCTGAAAACTCCTATTGAAATAACTGGCACATAGCATTTTGACTTGTTAAAAAAATCTCTTTTATAAACCCAGTCAGTTACTGTGTGGATTGGAATATTCCAGAGTCTGAGACAATTCTACCAAACAGTGATTCAAATGCATGATTCTGTTTATAGCCCAAACACATCCTAAAACCAACCAGGAATGATTAATCGTTAGTTAATATGTCAGATGCTTATACATTTAAAAAGTTCTTTAGGGAAAAGTGGGTTTGTTACTGAAGAACGCATACTTCTAATTACAATAGAGTTTTTGTGATGCTTTTGGCTGAGTTGTTTGCCTTTCCTATGAGCCTCACAATAAGATCCTTTAATACCCATAGTGTATAGTAAGACATCAATGAGCATACTTACTGCATTTACATAGCATATAGATCTTGGCCTGTGTTACTATGATCCAGTTTCAGTTACAGCTTATTTTTGGTTTTGTTTAAAGAAGAAACACACTGTCATGTGGAGAAAAACATGCATACAGTATACTTAAGCGCGTGTGTGTATAAATTAATAGTGTTAATTATATAATTAGTTTTATTTTTATAAACTTCTCCACAGTGCTTGGTGCTAAATAAGCAAAATGAGAACAAGCAGGGGGAGATGAAAAACGCCTCTGTATTGCCAAGATTTTTCTAAATGACTTGTGATATCCTTTCTGTATTTCTGTGCTTGAACAGGCTGCCCGAGGAAGTTCCATTTCTTCTTGTCCCTGTCACTGAACGCTTCCTTTCCTTTTCGCTTTTCCGCCTGTGCTTCCTGTGTGAGAGTGAGCTGTGTGAAGCCAGCCCCGTGCTGCACTTCTGGGCCTCAGGTTCCCGTCCACACCTACCTGCCACGGTCCTTGCCCGGGGAGCTCAGTCTTGGCCCGGTAGCCAAGTGCACAGGGTAATCCAGTCGGTTGTGTGTGTGTGCAGAAACTTAGCTCCCCTTATGCATTTGTCACTGCCATTTTTACAGTTTACAAATTGTTAATTGGGGGCCTCTATGAACTTCTTGAAGTTATATCTGACATTCTGTGTTACCTGTGTGAGAGGAGTGGGTGCCTAGCTGTTCCTCAAAGGGCTGGAACCCCAAAAACATAGGGAAAAAATAGGAGCTGACACTTAGATCTCCTCCACCTCCACCAACACCACCATATTCTCTTTAAAAATAATAATAATAAACTGTGGATCGCGAGCAACTGTGAAAAGCTGTAGTGATGATTCATTTATTTTAGCACCTGTAAATTTTATTGGTACTTATTTGTTTCTCATCTAGTTTGATAGCTGTATTTGGCAATTTTCGAGTGGGAAAACTGAAGGTAACTGGAATCCTTTTGCTGGGCGGGGAGGGGAGGTATAGGTCTTACATATACCCCAAGGGGATGTGAGAAATTAGAGGCTATAAAGTTCCTACTTCCTATCGGGAATAGACGAACCATATGAGAACCATGTGGTGCAATAAATTCTGGTTGTGAGGTATTAAATTATTAGATTTTCTTTTCTTTTTTTTAATAGCTATGGTGAGGACAAGCCAGAGAACTCAACACCTTTGGTCAGATGGCGAGTGCAGTTGCTCTGCAGGCTTATCTTTTCGAATGATAGCCGAGTTCACTGGTCCAGAAAAGAAGATTAATAAAGTGAGAGAACTGTGCAAGGAAGCTGGCCCAAAATTACAGATTAGAAAAAGCAGTTCATTTATTCTTTCATTCCAGCCTGACTTTTTCCTTTATGTAGCTTTACTCTGGCATGATAGTCCAAAGGCATGGAGCTTGAAAAATAGGTTACTTTCATGACCCAGCAAGTGAATCACGTATGTATCATTTTGGATTGTTTTGGCAGTCTATGTTTTTTTTGTGAGTTGTGGTTTAGCTTATTTTATCTTTTCTACTTAGCATTTTTGTACCTGCTCCCCATTTTCCTAGACTAAACTTAGTTTATAGAAATGCTGTTGTTCATATGCGATTATCCTATTTAAAGGAACTTGCCAATTAAATATTAACTTACTGGCCAAGTACTCTAATGGATTAGGATAAGCACAGCTCTAAGTGTCTTGAAAATGGAAGCTTTTTTTTTTCCTTGAGATTCTGGAACCTACTACTTTTAGAAACCTCAGTGATTAAGCAGTTTCATATAATTTAAATTTAGGAAACAAAGAACTGAGGCATGGCATTTTAATAAGGGGTTTACCTTGTATTGGGAACACATAGTTGAATAAATATAGCCCTTTTGAAAGAGAGTACTTTCAGTGTGTTTTCATAATTTCAGGATACTTGGTTTTGGTTTTCTCTTATAATAATACTCTATAAGCCGAGAAGTAAGAATTTTTGGCCTCTATGTGTTTATTCCCTTTTTTATATTTATTTATCTATGTCTTTATCTGGCTGCATGGGGTCTTGGTTGTGGTAAGCAGGATCTTCATTGCACTGTATGGGCATCTCTGTGTTTGTGGGTCAAGGGATTAGTTGCCTCATGACGCGTAGGATCTTAGTTCTCTGACCAGGGACTGAACCCAGGACCCCAGCACTGGAACATGAATTCTTAATCTTGGGACCCTGTTTATCCCTTTTTTGACCCATCCTTCACCTTCATAGCCTTTGCCTTACTTTGGATTTTTACACGCCAGAAACTTGAGTGGGTTATACCGCTATTCTATTTTCATTTTAAGTGGAAATTGAAAACAAAAGTATATCATGAGGCTTGATAAACAGAGAAAAATTAACCATCAATATGCTGCAGTTTAACAGAGATAATTAATGCTAAATAAAAAAAGAGCCATTGATAAAAGTTTTGTCATAAAAGTTTATCTTGTTAGCATTTTCCTATGTTCATCTAGAGAGAAATTAATTTTTTTTCTAGATATTACAAAAGTGCTTTATATTTGGAGCCATATGTGCATGACATTTGTTTAACTTTGATAAAGTTATGACTTGTGGGGGCCTTCCGTGTTATAAGTGCCATATAAAAAATACTTACAGTCTAGTCATTTAGAAAGGTACCTTAGAGTTCAGTCCTCTCACTATAGGGGAGGATGAGGAGGAAGGCTATGATATTTGAAAGCATAGGTATTTTGTCAGTAGGTAAATAGGCTTGTCTTTTATTATATACGCTAATTTTAAAGATTTACAGCTAAGATTCTCCCAGAATTATAAAGTCATGAGCAGAAAGTTGTGGGAAAGTGAAATTTAATTAGGGTCACAAGACTTTTTTCTGCGACAGCATTATAACAGAAATGTCTGTTCTTGGGAAATGTCCTATACACGCAAGGAAGACGTGGTCTTCGACTTGAAGAAGTGGTCTTTTTGTCTTGAAATAATGTTACAGTGCTGTAGAGGTCCTAAGTATCTCTCTTGCATGCGTGCTAAGTTGCTTCAGTTGTGTCCGACTCTGTGACCCCATGGACAGTAGCCTGCCAGGCTCCTCTGTCCAAGGGTTGCTCCAGGCAAGAATGCTAGAGTGAACTGCCATGCCCTCCTCAAGTATCTCTTTTAGAAAATGCCAATTTAGAATGGATAGGTTTATATTACATTCCCGATGTATTCTCTTTACGTGTAGGAAATTGTGCCTCAATAACGTACAGCCTAGATCTACTTATGGATGAAACTACTGGGAAAAAATATCCATTTTTTTTACCTGGGGTGTCTGTTTCACAGGTGTCTGTCTTCAAATGAGACATTGCTCTTTCTAAGTTCATGTAGTTTTCTTCAGAATTATATAATGTACGTGTAAATACAGGACACATACAATTTAATACAGTTTAGCAAAATCATTTGTACATTTATGAGAGAGTTTAGTTTCATCAATATTTTAAGTACTTTGGATAGAATTTTTTCATATACAGAGAGCATATTTTCCTTATTATAGCAACAGTAGCTTCCATTGTTTGATGAGTATAATATATAAAATACTTTGAGGTGTCTCTTTTCATGCTATTACTAACTGGCGTGATGAGAGTTTTATCCTGTGTGTCTGAGGATTGTGTGTGAACATTATGTGGTATCAGGGGCACTCAGGAAACACCAGCTTATGTCGGGTTCTATTCTCAGAACCTCGTGTACACGAGTCATGTAATAGACACTTAACCCCGTGTGTTGGGAATTTGCCCTGTCCCCATTTTAACAACAAGGAAATACAGGTGAGTTCCAAAAGGTGAACTGACTTGGTCAGGTGAGGTAGCAGGACCAGGATTTGATCTCCAAAGCCGAAACTTTCCTTTTCCTCTTTGGATTTCTGACAAGAAGCCTCGTCTATTCAAAGTGTTCTTCTTACCATTAGTTTTATTCATTGGCAGCTTGTTGGTCTCCTCCTGGTGATCACAGTGGATGTCCACACGTTAGAGAACTTTGTACCACGTTTCTTGTTTGCCAGCTCACGGTGGATGAATGCAGGGAGCTGGGAGGGTCCCAGTCCCCCCTGGGAAGGATGCTGCCTGTAAGGCTGTGCTGCAGGTCATCAGGGGCTTCGGGAGTACTGCCCCAGATGGTGTAGGCATGTGCGTGCAAGTCCTGTTGCTAAGTCACGTCCAACTATTGCCTTCTAGGCACTTCTGTCCACCAGATTCTTCAGGCAAGAGCACTGGAATGGGTTGCCATTTCCTCCTCCAGGGGATCTTCCCAACCCAGGGGTCGAACTCGCGTCTCCTGCATTGGCAGGCAGACTCTTTACAATGATGCCATGTGGGAAGGCCTCCCAGATGGAGCCCTGCCTGGGCAAGGCAGGAAAGCTTTCTTCTGGCTCTACACCAGGGTGGAAGTTCACCAGTTATTGATTTGGGAAAGAATGGGGATGCGAGTTGAGGAAGGTGTTCTGGACAAAGAAAATATGAAACAAATCGCCAGTCCAGTTTCCATGCAGGATACAGGATGCTTGGGGCTGGGGCACTGGGATGACCCAGAGGGATGGTACGGGGAGGGAGGAGGGAGGGGGCTTCAGGATGGGGAACACGTGTACACCCGTGGCGGATTCATGTTGATGTATTGAACAACAAACTTTATAAATGTTAAAAAAAAAAAAAAAAAAAGAATAAACCGATCAAGAGAGAGCATTGCGGTGAATGCAGGGCCCATCAGCAGGTTGAGACTTTGGTCTGAGATGCTTTTGTTTGAAAATATTCTGCTTCTAAAGTATAACAACCTAAGGTAACATGCTGTCAGTTTTCTTGGGACTTAAATCTCTGGCGCCCCTCACACCCCAAGACGTCTGTGGACCTTACCTTGAGAACGTTGATATTAAGATATCTTACTGATAAATTGCTTAGGGAGTGGAACAGTGAGACAGCTCCTTAGTCTATGCAGAACAATGACATCTAGACAATTCCTGACAAAACAGCACGCTACACTCTGTTATTGAAATAGGTAATAGTTGGTTGGTGTTTAGTTGCTGAGTCGTGTCCAGCTCTTTGCGACCCCATGTACTATATAGCCCGCCAGGCTCCTCTGTGCGTGGGGTTCCCCACCAAGAATACTGGAGTTGATAGCCATTTCTTTCCAGGGGATCTTCCCTACCCAGGGATCAAATCCCTGTCTCCTGCACTGCACGTGGATTCTTTAACTGCTGAACTACTGGGGAAGCCCCAGGTGATAGTTTAATTGTACTCAATTCCATTAAAAGCTGTTATTTGATTGACCCCTTCATTGAAATAATTAATGGTATTATGTGATGAAGGTATTTTAAAAAATATAGTGTGAACTCAGTATACAATCATGAAATCAGTTCATTTCCTTTGCTAATTTGAAGCTGAATGGTTTTGTTCTTGTTTTATGTTTATCCTAGCTACAAAAGATTTAATTTTATGCTGCTAAAGTGAAACTAACCTTGGTGAGGCAAACCTGTATCACTTTTAATTGGGTGTGGGGCAGTTTTATGATATTTTCCTTACAGACAGCTTCATGAACTGTATTTCTTTTAGGAGATACTTTGTATACCCAAAGCATTGGAAAAAAAAAAAAAACTGTTTGAGTATAACTATTAGCTTCCTATCATCATTTTTTGTCAGGATTTAAAAATTTTTTAAATACCAAGCATAGGTTTGAAAAGTCAATATGCCTTTATAATCATTTATCCTATAGAATGGACTGCCCAGGTGGCTCAGTGGCAAGGAAGCCACCTGCTGATGCAGGGGACACGGGTTTGATTCTGAGGGGGGAAGATCGCCTGGAGGAGGAAATGGCAACCCACTCCAGTAGTCTTGCCTGGAAATTTCCACTGAGGAGCCTGGCGGGCTACGTACAGTACATGGGGTTGAAAAGAGTGGGACACGACTAAACGTGCGTGCCTCCTATAGAAAAATGTAGTATGTTTTATAATGCATTCTACATACACTCTAAAAATGTATTTCATTTTTTGATTCTTTTCAGTTATTTCTCCTCATTGGGTGAGTGGCTATTTGCATGGTTGGGTAGGTTTAAAATAAATTTTACATGTCCAGGGGTATAACTGATAACTTGTGATTTGTGTAATAATTTTTCAAGCTGTATGATACTAATTTTAGGGGGGTGGGAAAAGAGGTTTGCATCCTTAAGTGAAAGAGCCATTAAGTTGAATCCTTTTATATATAGTGAAACATCACTAGGATATGGTTCCTTATTTACAGTACATGGGTTGGCCTAGGGTGAAACTCTGTCCTATAAAACAATAAAAACTTAATAAAACATGTTAAGTCAGCAAGGAGACTGATACTCAATCCTCTACTATAACTCATCTACAGGAAGTCTGTGGTTTTGAGTAGCAGGGATGGTCTTTTTCTATAGGAATAGTATGCATTTTTCTGAAAAGTATAGTTTTCTGCTTTATAGCAAAAAATATATTTTTTAGGTTACTTTTATGTAGTCTTTTCATTACCACTTGCATTTACTGTATCTCATATAAGTTATTCAGTGTTGTTATATATTCTAAAATATATGTATATATGTGTGTGTATATACATATGTATGGGAGATATAGCTATACTTATTTTGGTATATTTTAAAAATCCCCTGTTGATAAATAAGCTGTTTCTTATGGTGATTTTGGCAAACTAAATTTAGCATTGACTCTGATATATTTTCCATAATTTAAAATTATGATAGATTTGTATTAAGAGAACATATTGGTGCTGCAGTTGTATATTTTACCAGGTTTTGTAATTAATTTAACTAGGATTTTTATTGTTAAGCCTCCTTAAAATTTTTTGGAATAAAGCAGTGTATAAATGATATAAATACATATATTAAAATACAATATCTGGTTTAATTATATCTTGGGAGCATTTTGAGATTAATTTCACTTATTTAAGCAGAAGAGATCTCTCTGTTTTTGTGAAAATGGATACATGCCTTATAGTGAGTACTTTGTTTTTTTTTGCTACCTGAAATCTATGCAAAAAAATTTTTAAGGAGTTTTTTAAAATGTTAAGACCTGCTTTGTCATCTCTGGGGATCTCATTAATGTTTATTCACTCACCATTTGACTTTATATTTTATGTTATTTCAGAAAATGTGTTAAGTAATTTGTTAGCTGCTCTATGTTTTTAAACCACATTTATATAAGAATCTTTATTTTTCAGGCATTTGCTTTCTGTTTAGCATTCCCATTATTTATATATCTATACTTGCTGGGCATTTCCAAGATATTTAGTAAGATAAGATTTTTAAATAGGAAGAGTCTATAGTTGTTCGCTGTTGGGTTCATTGTGAAGGGAGCTAGTTGGCTGATAAGACAAATAAGAGATCAAGGGCCACAGCTTCACATCCTTTCCTGATTGCCCAGAGATGCCAGGAGGGGACCATCTGTGATGCAGTATTGGGGTGAGGCCTTTCATTTCATCTGAGCAGCAGCCTCCATGAGTCACTGTATTGTTGGCACCTCTGGCTGAATAGAATCTGAGATGCCAAGCAGCATTTTGGCCAGATGAACAACTATGTATATCTTCATAGTTCTATGTAGAGTTAAGATTTATGATTTTAATTAACACAGACAAGAGAAATAAAATACTCTTAAGTGACCTCAAAAAAAAGTAGCATCCCATAAGAAGCACCCCACACATCACCCTTTCTCAAGATGACTTCCAAAAACTGAAAGAGAAATCTAGAAAAATATCTTCACGTGTTTTACTGCTGGAAAATGGGTAGGACTCTGTTGTCCCAGGACCAGTATTGCAGAATCCATTCTCGGTTTAAGGAGCAGGTCTGATCTCTCGTCAGCCCTCCTTCCTCCAGCAAAGCAGGAAGAATAAATAACTTCTGCCTCCATTGTTCATTTAATAATCCCATAATTCCTTCCTTTTTCAACAAGACCATTCATCCTTGTGGTATCCCGAGTATAGGACACTGAGGAAATACCTTATGGTACTTGAGCTGCTAAAGCTTTAAAACCAGGATGGAGACTGACATAGATGCAGAGGGTAGATTGTTGGTTACCAGAGGCGGGGGTAGGGGGAATGGGTGAAGGTGGTTTAAAGGTATGAACATCCAGTTATAAATCCTGGGGATGTAATGGGCTTCCCTGATAGTTCACTTGGTAAAGAATCTGCCTGCAATGCAGGAGATCTGCCTGGTTGGCAAGATCCGCTGGAGAAAGGACGGGCTACCTACTCCAGTATTCTTGGGATATAATGTACAGCTTAGTGACTGTGGTTAACAATATTGTGCTGCACATTTGAAAGTTGTTAGAAGAGTACATCTTAAAAGTTCTCAACACAGGAAAAAAAATTTTTGGAACTGCATGTGGAAATGAATGTATTTAAACTTAATTCTAACAATCATTTTGCAGGGTATACCTATGTCAAACAGTTATATCATATGTAAGCAAATAGAATGTCATGTCAGTTATATCTCAATTAAAACAAATAAAAGAACAGAGGCTGAATTTTGCCTCCTGAGGCAGTCATATCAATGGTAATATCTAATATGATAGGCAGCCTTTATTACCTTTTTATCACTGAAGAAACGCGGACTCAGAACTGGTCACTGTGAGTCAATTCATTTGCTTTTGTTCACTCATTTACTCAACAAGCATCTGCTGACCACCTCCCAGCTGCCCTGGGAAGGAAATGCCTGCCACTTTGCCCTTGGGTGGCTGAAAGCCTTCCAAGCTTGTCACTAACAAGCGGGGCCTGTGTGGGGCTCTTGTCTCCATGGCACAGCCAAGAAAGCAGAGGGAGGGGCGGCCATGGGCAAGGGCAGCGGTAGACGTTCCTGGCCAGTGAGAAAACCAGACAAAGGTTACCTGGTAGGAAAGACGAAGTGGCCCAGAATATGAAGTTGCTGTTAAAACAGGAGACTTGAATTTCCTTTGCAACACTTTTTAAATGTTCAGGGGAGAAAAAAAAAAACAACCACCTGAGTCTGGTAAGGGCATTATATTTATAATTAATTATTTTTCAAGTTGAGCACCTACTGTAACACGCCAACTACTCGTGCGTTCAGAGATGTATGCATGGTTTCTAATTCTCAGGATGGAAACCAAGGAATAAGACAAGAAAAAAAAAAAAGAATGATAAAAGAATATTTTGTGCCAAGCTTAAGGCTGCTAATTTAATTTGTGTCAGTAAACCTTTATTGATCTAATAAACCTTTTTTCTTGCGCTTGAGTTCACAGCCATTTTAAGACAGATAAGTGATGAGTGCCCCCCAATAAGCACTCTATATCCCATGCCAAGGAGACAGGAGTGTGTTCTGATGATGAGTTTAAGTTTAAAATGAGCTGTTCTTGTTGACAGAAATTGTCTAGATGTAAATGTTCTTGCCTCATTTAGGCAGAGGAGAAGTAGTTTTGAATTTGAGTTTTAGTGTGGTGGCTATGAAAAAAAACAAACAAAAAAAAAGGAGATCTTTTAGGAAACTAATCCAGTAGTCTCAATATAATAGCATGGCCTGAACAAGGGTGTAATTTGGAAATTGAATTTAAGAATGAAAAAAAAAAAAGTCTATTAGAGCTATTTCTAAACCTTTGATTTTTTTCCATTAAAGTATTAATGCCAGTTATTTGAAAAGTTGAGTAGGGGGTGTGTAGTTGGTCTTTTCTATTGAAATATATAGTATTTAAAGTCTTATTTGTATGCTGTGGGTATGAACACAGAGTTTCAATCCCACCACCTGAAATTTCCTAGAAATTCCCACGTTCAGCAGTGGGAGGTGACAGTAGAGTGCTATCAAAATAGTCAGCATACAAGGGCACTAACTTTGGAGTCAAACAGACCTTCCCTACTTGGCAGTTGTATTTCCTGGGCAATTTAATCTTTCTCAGCCTCAATATTCTCCTCCATAAAATGGGCACAATGCTATTTCCTGGTGTATAGAATGAGTCAGTATTAAGATGATGATGAACACAGAGCATCTGGCACAATACTAGCTCACTTTCTAAGCAACAAGCAAGTGCTTCTTGGTTTTACTTATAATAAGGTACTTGTCTTTCAGGAAAGACAACTGTGTTGTAATTTGGGGCCGCTGAGTTTATTTTGCCACTTGTATAATAGGACCCTTGTTTGCATATTTCCTCAATTTTATGTTTATACATCTTTTCTTCTTCCTGCAAATGTTTTCCTTCAGTCTCATAACGTCACCTTGGGAGCAGTACACTGTAGTGTTACTTGATACCAACAGTATACACCATCAGCCTTTCCTTTACACTATTCTGGGGGCTCAGAGAAATTTAGCAAATAATGAGAAATTGTCTAATGGGACATGAAAGTCATGAAATTAGGATATTGCATGTCATACGTTACCATCAACAGCAAAAAATCAAATGCGTTATAAACACTAAGAAAAGTGGTCATTATGAACTGTTTTCCCAAGCAACCAATAGAGCCTCATAAAAGGGAAATAATTCTCGTTTAAAAAAGTTTTGCTCAGTGTTTAAACCAGGAAGCATCTATGAACCCTTGTTGTGTTTTGCTTTGTTTTGTTTGAAGGAACCCTTATGGGGTCACATGGGCTTCCCCGGTGGCTCAGCTGGTAAAGAATCTGCCTGCAATGCAGGAGACCCTGGTTTGAATCCTGGGTGGGGAAGATCCACTGGAGAAGGGCTAGGCTACCCACTCCAGTATTCTTGGGCTTCCCTGGTGGCTCCGCTGGTAAAGAATTTGCCTTCAATGCAGGAGACCTGGGTTCGATCCATGGGTTGGATAGATCCCCTGCAGAAGGGAAAGGCTCCCACTCCAGTATTCTGGCCTGGAGAATTCCATGGAGTGTATAGTCCATGGGGTCGCAAAGAGTCGGGCACGCAGCGACTTTCACACTTATGGGGCCACATAAGAACATGCTAGACGTTTGTCATATGCCTCCCCTTCTCTGAGTTTCTTTCTTTCTTTTTTTTTTTCCAGTCTGCTTTCTAGCTGACGTTAACAGCCTTTCCAACAGGCAAAATCGTGAGCTGTCCCTGGAATGTTGCTATATCTCAGATTCAAGTTATAGTACAAGTGAGACGTAATGAAACCAGAAAAAAAAAAAAACAACTGTAGAGACAGCCAAACAAAATAATCAGTGAAAAGGAAAGGCTCTTGTGAGAGAGAACACTTTTTTTAATACCAGGAATATGATGACTTATTTTGCACAGTGTGTAATGGAATTTTCTACACCAAAAAGTGACATGTTCCGAATTCATTGTGTTATCCAAGTCAGGGTCCAAGTTGGAAAGCATCTCCTTCGTGCCTTTCAGAATTGTTGCCACATCTGTGTAATTAAGTGGATAAATTAACAGTACGTGTTCAGCTATGCTGTTTTCTTTCGAATTGTTTTCCTTGTGTTTTTGGTAATACTGCTTTGAATGCAGAAAAAGTCAGGTAACAAGTTAACCTTAGGGCGTGAGAAAGGTTGAAAAGTCAGAAGGAAAAAGGAAGAAAAATCATTCTAATAGTTAAAATATATATCACAAACCCCCTACACTATATTCCATGTCCTAGTGATAAGGCCAGTAAACATGTATTAGGTTTCTTGGATTATCGTGTATTAGGAGCAGCAAATTAGGGGATGAGAACAGACAGATTGAAAGTGGTAGGACAGGACATTAAAGCCCATACAAGCACTTAGCACAGCAATTAGGGAGCAATTTGTTATCCAGGCAAACGACCCTATAGACCTCGTTAGCTCCCGATGTTATCACTGCATTTACAACCAAGAACAAAAACTAGAGTCCACGGTGATGACCCTGGGAAGATACAGTTATATCCATTCTGCACAGTACATCAAGGCAGACACGGAAAGTTTTCTTAGAATGGTAAAAATACAAGTTTAGGCCTATACATGAATAAATTTCCTACATTTGGAAAATTTACTTTCATTCATTCAACTAATGGTTTCTGAGCACCTCCTATGTCCCAGGTGTTTTTTTGTGTTTTGGTTTTTTTTAAGTGCTAAGGATATAAATCCTTGATTCAGATACAGTCCTTGCCTTTGTGGAGCGTACAGAACAGTCAGTGAATCAGATGTAGATCACGTAGGATAAGTTATCACCGTGGTGGGTGCAGCTTTGGGCAGACAAAGCATGTTGTAACATCAGGTTTATGGCGAATATAGCTGGCAGGGGAATGTCACATAGGTCCCCAACCAAGAGGCAGAGTGTGGCTTGAGGGCCGGCTGCTCTGTCTTGACTGTTTTTTCATAGGCTCAAAGAGTGACCTAACTCATGAATTAGTTGCAAGCATTAAATACGTAATAGGTGTAAAGGGCTTAATGGTGCAGTTGCTGCCAGTTGTAAGCCTTCTAAACCACTGCTGCTGTGAGGGTTCTCTATCGACTGTTACTACTATGAAGCAGTGGTGTTTATTTTTTGTGCCACTAGATGATAAACTCAGCGAAGACGGGCCCTCTGTGTTGCTCACTGCTGTGTCCCGACACAGCGTAGGTTCTCAAAAAGTATTGGCTGCATAAGTACTTTGGGAATGCTGGTAGTAGTGGCAGAGGTAGTAATGATCATAACAGTAACAACCACCAAAGGTCTTTGAATCTGTTCACCCTTCATCGTCAAGGCCAGCTGCTTGGGCCACAGAACCATCGTTTCCCATCTGGGCTTTCGTAAGGGCCTCTGACCTGGTCTTCCTGCTGCAGTTCCTGCTGTGGCACCATGTTGCCCAGAATTCCTGCCTGATTCTAATCATCCCTTCGCCGTTTAAGGTCTTTCCATAGTTTCCCTTGCTCTTGGGATAAAATCCAAACATTTTTATTGTGTCTATCAAGGTCACTTCCTGCCTCCCTTTGCAGGCGTTGACACCCGCCCTCCCATTTCAGCCATCCTGATGTTTCTTCACTTCTCACTCACAGTTTTCTGCCTGGAGAATTCTGCTCTCTCGTCTTGGGCAGTTAACTCCAGTTTGTCTTCAGACGGGTTTGGTAGAGAAGTCTTTCCCTGCCCCAGGCCTAGGGCTCTCATGAACATCCCGGGGGCCCTTGTGTTGTTAATAAATTCTTGTATTTAATCTTCCCTGTTGGACTCTGAGCTCTGAGACAGGAGGGACGAGGTCTGGCCTTTGCTCTGCTATCTGTAAAGGGTGTAGTAAGTTACCCGACGTTTAGCCAGGAATTCATGAAACAAGCAAATGTAACAAAACAGAAGCAAACTCACAGATACAGAAGACGAAGAAGTGGTTACTAGCCCTGGGGTGGGGGAAGTGAGATACGTATGCTACCAATTGTAAAATAAGTTGCAGGGAGGTGATGTCTAACCCAGAGAATAGGGTCAGTAGTTTATAACTTTGTGTCCATATATTTTACAGTCACTTTCTGTAGTCTATAAAAATATCAGTCACTATGTTGTACACCTGAAACTAATATCATATTGTAAGTCAACTGGGCTTCAGTAAATTAAAAAGTGTATATATTTGAAATGATGAATGAACGAACAAACCCAAGAAGAACGCAGTGTAGTGGTTTCCAGGTTTAGTTTAACCTTTACCCACTACATGCATTACCTTTGGGGCATCCCAGCCTCTGCTTGAATACTGGCAATGCAAATGTAACTAAATAGATGGGCATTTCTTCTTTTGAACAAGTCATTATTTAAAAGTTGTTTCATTATATAGGGAAAGACTTTGTCTTCTATAAGTAAATTTTCTGTAAACTGTGAAACATTATACCCCTCCGAAGAGAACTGTGCGATAAAGTTTGTATTATCCTCAGTTTTCTGTTTTGACTTAAGTATTATTGTTGAGTTTGGGTAAAAGTTGCATCATGAGTTTCATTTTCCATTGAAAAACAGAACAATGTATATATGTATTTTTTTATTCTCACCAATTAATGTCAGCAGGGAAGAGAAATGAAACACGTTAATTCATCTTCTGCCTTGTTTACATGTCTCTGTGTATGTGTTCATATGTCTGTGTATGTATTGTCTGTTGCTCCCTGGAGAAAAAAAAAAGTGATTGTTCTAACTATAAAGCATCCAGTGTTTTCCATTAGGTCTCATCTGTTACACATTTCTGCTTTTAAATTACTTCTGAACCACAGAATCTGGCAGGCCTCATTGGAAGGCATTTGAGGATAACTACTCTATCTGGAATCCAGCCATATACAGTATTTGAAAGCAAAGAACAAAGCAAAGCAAATCGAGATTATTTCACTGAATGTTTAAAAGTTTTGGAAAGAACAATTAAAATTAAAAGGAAATCCTCCATTGGCACATGCTTTGGAAATGCCAACTTTTCTCAGTCTTTAACTTTGTGCATCTGAAAACCAGTCTGAATTCATACATCTTTAATCTTTTGCTGATCAGTGGAAAGGTTTACCTTCTGCCAGGTTATGGCAGAATTGCTGATCCTATATGGCCCTGGAACGATGTTAAAGAACCAGGTAGTTTATTGGGTTAATTGTCCTGCTCTCCGCCCTTAGAATCAGATGCAAATCCAGCGGAGAAGCAAATCTTGGTCATGTGTATTACCCCAGTTCGTCCTCAAGGGACTTCAAATTGCATCATTTGGTTTAAGAATTTCTAAACCTCTTAATAATGTTAAGCATGTTGAGCAAGAGTAGCAGTGCTGACCTCAGACTAATAACAGAGAAGCAGTGGAAAAACTCAGGCTTTGAAGGTGGATAGATGCAGACTCTGCTGAGAGCGTCTAACACACACCAAAGGCTGATGTGGTGCAGAGCACTGTGCTAGGTACCATAGGTGCGTTTTCTCATTGAGGATGGGGGCATATACCCATTTCATAAATTACCAAGGTTCAGTCACTTGCCAGGTCTATGAAGCTCCAAGTGGAGTCTGACCTCTAATCCTGGTGTCCGGCTTTAAAGCCTAAGCTGTTTCCAGCCATACTCTCTTGTGTTTAGATTTCTTGAGTTACTCACTTTGTCATCACTTACAGTACCAACATTGTGTTTTAATTGAGCATAACGTAAGGGACACATTTGAGTATTATTCAGAAAGTTTAAAATCTGTAGTTGTTAATATTTCTGAAGATACTGACCTGCAAGGAGCCATTCCTTAAGGAGAAATTGGATGGAAATTTCTTTTCCCTGTTGGAGTATAGGCAAAAGAATATGGGCTTTAGAACTATTCTTTGTGAAGTTTTAAATAAAACTTGAGTCTGTTATCCTTTCTCTAGATAAAGCTTATGCCTCTGTTGGCATTCAGCAACCAATTTAAAGCTATATCGGGAATTGGCAACAACTTCCGTCTTGCTTATCACTCTTCAGTTCAGTTCAGTGGAGGCTTTGCAAACAAGAATGCAACCAGCCTTGTAAGTTCTGTGGCTCAACCAGGAACCACTCTGCAACCTGCTTTCTTTTTCTATTAAGATTCTTTGATGGGGACCTTTGCTTGTTTGTTTATGGCTGCGTGGGATCTCAGCTGCAGCAGTCTGAACCTCTTGCTGCAGCGTACAGGCTCTCTAGCTGTGGCATAAAGCTCAGTAGTTGTGGTCCATGGCTTAGCTGCTCCGTGACATGTGGGATCTTAGTTCCACAACCAGAGATTGAAGCCACGTCCCCTGCTTTGGAAGGCAGATTCTTAACCACTGGACCACCAGGGAAGTCCCTGCAACCTGTTTTTCTATGTAGAAGTCATAATTTAATGCCCCCCCAATTCTGAATGTCCTGATCTCCGAAGGCTAATAATTCTTAGATTTTCTTTTTCTTTCTTTTTTTTTTTTTTTTGAGTGTGTGTTTGTGTGTGGGAGAGGTTTATATTACTCAGGGACTTTTGTTTCCTCATCTGACTTTGACTTTTCTCAGAGATATCTCTAAAGTTCTTCGGGGAGAATTTTCTCATTGAGAGAAAGGTTTACTCACTGGTTTTTGGTGGAAATTGGCTACGAACAAAATGAGAAATCAGGGCTTCATACCATCCAGTTCCATCCCAAATGCTGAGAATTCAAAAATGAACCTGGTAAAATCCCAGGGACCGAAAGCATGCCAAACAGCATGGGTATTGGTAGGAAGGAGGCAGCCCTGGAATGCCCCACTCCTGCCTTGATGCTTGAAACAGAGATGCAGAGAGTCTGAATTTGGTCCAGAGTAATCCAACCAGTCCATTCTGAAGGAGATCAGCCCTGGGATTTCTTTGGAAGGAATGATGCTAAAGCTGAAGCTCCAGTACTTTGGACACTTCATGTGAAGAGTTGACTCATTGGAAAGGACTCTGATGCTGGGAGAGATTGGGGGCAGGAGGAGAAGGGGACGACCCAGGATGAGATGGCTGGATGGCATCACGGACTCGATGGACATGAGTCTGAGTGAACTCCGGGAGTTGGTGATGGACAGGGAGGCCTGGCATGCTGCAATTCATGGGGTCGCAAAGAGTCGGACACGACTGAGCGACTGAGCTGAACTGAAAGGAGTTACAGTCTCTCGTTGCTTAGCAGTTGTCATTCAGTAACATAGACACTGATGAAGGTGAAATGATTGAACCTGAGATAAAATAGTATTAACAGAACCAGAGACGGGGATGGGGTATGAGTACTTGGCCGTGACAGTAAGGGGGCTTCCCAGGGGGCGCGGTGGTGAAGAGTCTGCATGCAGTGCAGGAGGCGTGGGTTTGATCCCTGAGTCAGGAAGACCCCCCAGAGAAGGGAATGGCAACCCGCTTCAACATTTTTACCTGGAGAACCCCATGGACAGAGGAGCCTGGCCGGCTGTATACAATCCATGGGGTCGCAAAGAGTTGGACACAACTTAGCAAATGAACAGCACAGCAGCATGGCAGTAAGGACTGGAAATGCCCTTAGATCCTGCAGGTGCTGGAGGGGTGGATGTGTCCATTTTACAGTTTCCAGAGATGGAGCTACTCAGGAATCTTTCCTAAGTCTGATTAGGGAAAGAGCCATGATACTTATTTTAATAATTACCGTGGGCTTCCCTTGTGGCTCAGCTGGTAAAGAATCCACCTGCAGTGCAGGAGACCTGGGTTCAATCCCTGGGCTGGGAAGATCCCCTGGAGAAGGGAAAGGCTACCCACTTCAGTACTCTGGCCTGGAGAATTCCGTGGACTGTATAGTCCATGGGGTCGCAGAGCTGACCACCACCGAACAACTTTCACATGGAGTCAGATGAACTTCATTCTGTATCAAACTATCATATAAATCTCCAAATTGGGTTCTATTTTTTGTTTCAGGATTTGATGGCTCAGTTAAGTGAGGAATCTACCTGCAGTGCTCAGGAGACCCAGGTCCAATCCTTAGGTGGGGAAGATTCCCTAGAGTAGCAAATGGCAACCCACGCCAGTTTTCTTGCCTGGAAAATCTCATGGACAGAGGAGCCTGATGGGCTACAGTCCTTGGGGTTGCAAAGAGTCGGACACGACAGCGACTAAACCCCTACCACCACATGAATCTCCAAATTGGGTTCTATTTTATGTTCCAGGAATGGACTAAAAATCAACCCTTGTCTTTAGTAAACTCCAGAAAGATTACTTTATATCTTAAGTAGTGGCATTAGTAATGGATTCATTCCAAGTTCTTTGAAGTTTTCTCAGAGCCTTTGAAAGATGTCAATTAACCTGATAGCCAAAGTAATTTACAGTAAAAATACAGACGAAATGACTGAAACAGGATTTCCGTGAAAATTGTACTGTGATTTCTTTGTTAAACAGTGAGATTTAGAAATAAGGTTTTTGGCAGTTCTTTAATGGTACAGCATGATAATTGTACGTGTTACTAGTAAAGGTATAGCAGGGGATAAGAAGTTCTAGTCACTGCTAATAGCAGTTTAAAAAAATCCTGCAGCAGGTTCGGATATGTGGGGAAGGATTATCGTGAAAGCACAGCTTAGCTCATAAGGGGCTTATTACGGATCAGCAACCAGAGCCTCATCAGGTATGAAGTACAGGTGCATTCTCCGAGCTATTTTACTTTGTGCCACTCGATACCCATCACAGCACATGTTTGGAGTGCCGAATAAAGAAGTTTCTAATGTGTGTTTAATTGTTCAGTCTCTTGATAGTTGGTGCTTTTAGGTAGCCATGATGTTAGAGAGGATGATAGCTTTTCTTATAAGCCTTTCTCTTTCTGCACTTTCTCAGCTAATGTATCCTATTTCGTTGAAACTTCTTCTCTTAAAATGGACCCTCCTCCACTGTTGGTGGGGATGTGAATTGGTGCAGCCACTATAGAGAAGGTTTCTTACAAAGCTAAAAATAGAGCTGCCGTATGATCCAGCAATCCCACTTCTAGGCATGTATTTGGGAAACGTGAAAGCTCTAATGTGAACAGATACATGCACCCCAGTCTTCATAGCAACACTATTTACAATAGCTAAGACAGGGAATCAACTCAAGGGTCCATTGATAGACGATTGGTTTTAGAAGATGTGGTTTAAGAATATATATACATACAAAGTTCATTTGGATTTTCTCATAGCATCTTATGGAAAAACACAGATGAACTTTTTGGCCAACCCAATATAATGTAATATTGCTCAACCATTAATAGGAACAAAATGATGCCATTTACAGCAACATCAATGGACCTAGAGAATAATTGCCTACTAAGTGAAGTAAGGGCTTCCCTATTGGCCCAGCTGGTAAAGAATCCACCTGCGATGCGGCAGACCTGGGTTCAGTCCCTGGGCTGGGAAGATCCCCTGGAGAAGGGAACGGCTACCCACTCCAGTATTCTTGCCTGGAAAATTCTATGGATTTTTATAGTTGTTGGGTCACAAAGAGTCAAATGCAATTGAGCAACGTTCACTTTAAGTGAAGTAAGTCAGAGAAAGATATTGTATTTTTATCGCTTGTATGTGGAATCTAAAAAATAACACAAATGAGTAATATAAGTTAAACAAAAAGATTCATAAACATAGAAACCAAATTTATGGTTACCATAGGGAAAAGGGTGGGGGGGTTAGGGATAAATTAGGAGCAATGGATTGACAGGGCCAAACTACTGTGCATAATATAAGTAAGCGAGAAGGATTTACTGCGTAGCATAGGGAACTGTATCTTGTAATGATAACCCAGAAAGGAAAATAATCTGAAAATATGTATATAGAACTGAACCACTTTGCTGTACACCTGAAACTAATACACTATTGTAAATCAACTATACTTTAAAAAGAAAAAGGAAATTCCCCTCATTGCTTTGGAGAAGGCAATGGCAACCCATTCCAGTACTCTTGCCTAGAAAATCCCATGGACGGAGGAGCCTGGCGGGCTACAGTCCATGGGGTTGCGAAGAGTCTGACATGACTGAGTGACTTCACTTTCACTTTTCACTTTTATGCATTGGAGGAGGAAATGGCAACCCACTCCAATATTCTTGCCTGGAGAATCCCAGGGACAGAGGAGCCTGGTGGGCTGCCATCTATGGGGTCGCACAGAGTCGGACACGACTGAAGTGACTCAGCAGCAGCAGCAGCAGCCTCTTTCTAATTTGAATTGCAGTCTTTATTATTTCCCTTGATGGCTGCTATGTCACAGAGCTTGACTCTTTAGGAAAAACTACTTGGTATAAACTGTAACCTTTGTTCTTATGCTTCTAAAAGTGAAATTTGGAGTTATTCTGATATGAGACATGCAGGCTTTTCTCACCTTATTCAATGTATTTGAAATCTAAATCTTTGGAGTTAAAAAATAAAAAGAACCCAAATTTTTAAATGAAACAGCATACTAAATAATGTTGAGAAGTGAAGATTTAGAAATAATTTCTTTAAAAATTCACTTAGAAATGCTTTAGGGGCTTCCCAGTTGTCACTAGTGATAAAGAACATGCCTTTACCACTAGTGGTAAAGAATGCAGGGGTCATAGGAGACACAGGTTCCATTCCTGAGTCAGGAAGACTCCCTGGAGAAGGAAATGGCAACCCACTCCAGTATCCTTGCCTGGGAAATCCTGTGGCCAGAGGAGCCTGCCAGGCTGCAGTCCATAGGATCACACAAAGTCAGAGACATGACTTAAGCAGCTGAGCACACACAAAAATGTTTTATTTATTCAACATTTTTGGTATCTCTTGTTTTTCCCACACTTAGAAATTGTATATCTCAGAGAGATAAATAACTGTAGCCTAATAACAGCAAAATGGAGGGCATCAGTTCTTAAATGCTAACTCGCGGTGAGTAGGGGAAGACAACACCGGGCCTGTTTGCTACAGTTCTTTGGGCGCTCTAGGCTGGAGGTTAATTGCTGCTGCTTCTTCCCCTGACCCTGTTAGCTAAGAGGGAAAGCCTAGCCCCGCCTCCTGCTGTCAGAATGTGCCCTCAGCAGTGACAGAGGAGGCATTAGGATCTGGCCTAGCCACAGAAAAGGTCTGATCGTAGTTACAGGGCAAAGTTGGAGTGACACAGCCTAATGGGAGCGGGCTTGGTTTTTGATCTGGTCGGTGATAGCTAAAATCCTTAAACGTGAGAGAGTCATTATTTTTTTTTAATTTAACCTGGTATCTGTAGTCATGATTCTGATTGAAAACAAAACCAACCCCTTTATCACTACCATTAGGAACTCTTACAGGTTAAATCTGATTTTCTGGAAAGTTTGAGTGTTTAACTGCTTAGGAGAAAAGTACGGGCCGGTTTTGGAATTGTGAGGTCCTTCAGAGATGTAGTCTAACCTATAATGAAACATGAGCTTTTAAAATAATTCTTATCCAGTATTTATATAATGGCCCAGGGCCTTGCACGTGATAGATTTCTTATAAATGTTTGTTGAGTTAAGCAGATATCGCTTGGCATGTAATGCTAACCATCACGCACCTGTGTCCTAAGACCCCAGGGCAGTGTGTGCGTGTGCACGTGTGCGTATGCACAAGCAGTGTCGTATTTGCAGCACTGGTTTGAACTATTATGCTCGTAGAAGAGCCGTCAGGGCCCTTTGGTAAAATGTGTTACAGAACGTTGAGCTTTGTGGGCCCTGTTGGGCAGGGTGACCCTTCCCCAAGGATCCCAGGCTCTGACTGCTGCTGGCTGTCACTCTCTGAGGCTCTTCCTGTTGTTTTGGACTCTTTAGCGTCAAGTCTGTTGTTAATCAGTGGGTCTGCCTTCAGCAGGCCCATTCCTCCCAGGTTGCTTACAAAACATGTAAAACCAGAGTAAGAAAAATTAGCAAGGGGCATCCAAGATATCCGTGTAAGTCCACTGACCACATTTTCTGTTCAGAAGTCCTTTTGTTTGTTGGTTGGCTTTTGACTGTGTTGCAAACAGGCAATGTTTGGGGGTATTTAGATGATAAAGACATGATTTATTATTTTAGTTTTCAGATACTTTTTTCCAGATTTTTTTGAAAAAAGTGTTTATATTAAAAGAGATGTGTACACATATAGTGCAACTTTAAAATATTAAAAATGTATATATTTTTCTATTTCAAGCTCTCCAAAAAGGATGTACTGGAAATGTTTAAGGTGATTGGGAACACTCAGGGCGGATGTCCCAAAACTGGCACACTCACCAAATTTGGCCCTGCAATGTGTTTTGTTTTGCCTCTGCGTTGCAGAAATTAAATGAGTTCCCAACTTTTAAAAATTGAGTTATTTCTGGTTCTTCCCAGCAGGGGTGGGGGAACAGCAGAGACCAGACTGTCTGGTGCTGCTGGTGTTGGATTCTGCCTTGTCCAGCGCACCTGCCTGCTTCTGAGGGGACCCGTGTCACCAGGTCACCGCATTTGCCCCTGTTGCTCCTTCTTGCTAAGATCAGGGCCTGGTTTGCTGTCATTCAGCAACAGGCTTGCCCTGCCCCAATCTGACACCTTTTTCCTTTATTTTACCTAACTCCTATAGCCATTTGAGTTTTGACCCCTGGTTTTGACATGAATAAGCCAATCCTAGATAAATCATGAAAAAGGTTTTTGTACCATGAGCAAAGGAAAATTTATAGACAATTCCATCATATCACTATTTAAAAATAAAAACATCGAAATGATCTTTTTAAAACAACACTGTTCTAAAAATCATATTACATTTCACTCTTAGATAGCTTTTTTGATTTTTAGTCTGTAAATGCATTGTTTGAACTTAAAAGATTTTTAGTAGAGCAGATGCCTTAACTTTAGAGCACAGAACCTGCTTAATTTGTCATTTACGGTTTCTTCCTTAATTAATTGGACAATACTGTAGTACAGTAAAAAGGAGTTTATACCTTAGTGTGTTTCCTTCTAAAGTAGTTAGTAATACTATAAGAAACAACCTAAATTTCTAAGGGAAAGTGACTTCTGTGAGTTTCATAGTAGTTCTGCTGTTCCCCATAATGAAGAGAAGCTTTCCTTTTTGAGAGCAAGTCCGCTTCCTAAAAGTAGCAGTAACAGTGGAGTCATATTGGTGCTCACTTTGTGCCCATGTACATTACGTACAAAGATACTGTATTTAATTTGATTTAGATATTGTCTTTAATCCTCATAGTATCTCGATGATGGAGGAGGAAATAGCAACCCACTCCAGTACTCTTGCATCTCAATGACGTCAGTTCTTATATTATCCCAACCCTAAAGATGGGGGACAAATGAGAGAAGGAAAGTTCAGAAAATGTATAGCTGGTCACAAAGCTGATTAGAAATCCAAGATACACATCCAGGTTTTCTGTCTTTGTGAGCATTGAACCACCATGATGTTTTTCAAAATTGACAAGAGAGACACCCTTCCTTTGGCTCCTCTCCCACCAAAAACAAACAAACAGAAGGTGAATTCCCCCGTTGTATGCTGAAATCCTTGCATCATAAGTGTATTCATGAAAATACTGATTATTTTCGGCCTGAAATGTTAACTTGATGTTGGAAATGTGCCATGTATGTCTTGTCTGAAAGAGCATTTTTAACATTGATTTTCCTTTGCATTGTTTAAAACAGAGGTAGCAAACAAACATATGCCAGTACTGAAACCAAAGCTTTTCCGATCAAATTAAATTCTTTATGAAAACGGATAAATTATATTTAGACTTGTTATCAATAGCAAATCCTAAATCTTAAATATCTTTGAAAATTCACATAAGTTTATATAAAACCTTAATTAAAAGACCTTTCTTCTTAATGTTTCTACTTTACCGTGTACTGCTTAAACAATCACTTAACCAAACCAGCAAACTAACCACTAAACTATAATTTCTACATCCACAAGCGATACTATGAACTTTGGAGATCGTAAAAATAATCAACAGAATACCAGGTGAACCAAAAATTTAAGTTTGAGAGGAAAGAGTATCCTAATCGTGCGTGTTTATCTTGAATGGTTTTTCCGTTTTAAATGTAATATAACTGTATTATAGAAAAGAAAGAGAATATTCCCTCTTCCCAGGCCACTGAAAAAGAGGAAACAGCAGCTATTAGCATTCTGATATATTTCCTCACAGGCATTTTTCCTGTGTGTACGTCATAAGACTTTCACCTATTTTTTTATTTTGCCTTTGTTTCCCATGGTGTTTTACAACACTTCTTGGCATAATTACTGTAGTAGTAGTTGGGTTAGTCGCTCAGTCATGTCCGGTTCTTTGTGACTCCATGGACTCTAGCCCGCCAGGCTCCTCTGTCTGTGGGGTTCTCCAGGCAAGAATACTGGAGTGGGTAGCAATTCCCTTCTCCAGGGGATCTTCTCGACCCTGGG
Organism: Ovis aries; assembly: GCF_016772045.2. Classification (NCBI taxonomy): domain Eukaryota; kingdom Metazoa; phylum Chordata; class Mammalia; order Artiodactyla; family Bovidae; genus Ovis; species Ovis aries. Next base: position 9,848,389 of record NC_056070.1, read on the forward strand.
ATGGAACCCTGGTCTCTTGCATCGCAGGCACATTCTTTGCCACCTGAGCCACTAGGAAGATCCCATAATTAGATGTACATTTGTGCCATTTAAACGGTTAAGTAAATAGAGGATTCTTCATCTGAGTCTAGGGTATAGAAGACCCTTGGACATAATTTCTTTTGATTTGTGTAGACTCCGCTCTGACAGGTTGGAGAGAGGGGCATCAGCTTGTCGCCTGCTGCTTTCTCCTCCCGGGTCCTGGCAGAGACCCTGTGGTGTTTGTGTGTGGAGTCTCTCATAGTCCTGTGGAGGTCCCCCAGCTAGGGGTCCTTACGCCTTCCCCACTCAAAGGCCTGTCATGCGAGCCACCATGCCCCTTCAACAGCTGACGGATCTGCATCTTCACTGGGCATGGAAATCCCACCAGGTCTGCGCCCTCTGGATCTTGGAGCTCTGCCCGAGTAGACCCATCAGACGACCATTTCTCCTAGCGGATCGCCCTCTCCCAGAGGCCTGCTCTGGCTGGCAGAGGTCTCCCTCCTGACCTCACTGCTCTCAGAGTCATGCACCTCTCTCCCATTACCACCCCCAGGAGCACAGAGTCTGATCCCACTGAGGAGTGCAGGATTCCGGAAGATGTAAGGAAATCCCATTTTCTGCCAGCAACAACTGCCTCTGGCTCTGAGGCAAGGGAGGGACAGAAGATGGCGCTCGGGTGTTAGCCGGTCACAGTTGCAGGGTGTTACCTAGACCGTACTGTACTTTGCTAACCGTTCCCCTCATCGTCTTAGACAGTGGTCATCCATTATGTTTCCAGTGCGGTAAGTAACACTGCAGGGAACTTTTTGTGCATATAGTTACTTTGCTATTTGTGGTTTCTTCGGGGTTAAATCCTCAGAAGGAGCATTTCTGGTTATGAAAAAAAAAAAAAAATCATGACCTTTTAAGATACTGTAAAGCCAAAAGTTTTTCCAGTGCTGGGTTTGAAAACTGAGTAGAACATTCTGAGGGTTACAGCTCTATAATGAGTAGAACAGGCGTTCAAAGTCTTTCTTCAAGGTTTTCTAAAATGATGAGTATTCGAGTAATTCTCATCCACTCACTTTCATCCAGCTGTTCCGGGAATGAATAAGAATGACCATAGCATCTTACCAGTGTTACAGGTCTGATTGTGTCCTGCTAAAACCCACATGTTGAAGCCTTAACCCCGCAGCACATCACAATGTGACTTTACATGGAAATAGTCACCACAGATGTAATTAGTTAAGGTGGAGTAGGGTGGACCCTCTAATCCAATGTGACTAGCATCCTTATATCCTGGGGTAATTGAGACATAGACTCTCACAGGAAAATGCCATGTGAGGATGGAGGCAGAAATCAGAGTGATACAAAAGGGGCCAGGAACACTTGAGATAGTCAGTAATTAGCTGAGATCAGGCCAGAAGCTGGGACTGATTCCCTTCTGTGGCCCTGATGAAAGCTTGCTCTTATTTTTATATCCTTCAGAACTGTGAAACAGTAAAGTTGTGTTGTTTAAGGCAGACCAGTTCATGGTTCCTGTTACAACATCCCTAGCAAACTAATACACCTGTTCAAGAATGTTTTACCTCTGTTTGATAACCATAGGTCATTTTTTCTCCTTTTAAGTTGGTCGTACCTGTTCTTTGTCATCTAGGACAAATTATGGCCACATCAATGATGAAGTTTCTAAAGTTTCTTTTTGTTGTACTATCCTCCCTTTATGTCTATTCTGTTACTATTCTTGAAGGATGCTTTAAGCACGTTTTTCTGTGCTTTGGGCTCCCCCCCCCCCCAAAAAAAAAAAACAAACACAAAACTCTCATTTTAGCCATAAATGTCTCTAGTAATCTTCATCATTTTCCTGAAGGCTTGTATGATCACTGTGTTCAGACCAATCATGGCATTGCATGACTTCCAGGTTTTGCAAACACATGTTACTGTTTTGTGTATTCTTCTGTTTCCACGTCACAATTTCTGTTTTCTAATGATCAAGCCAGAGTGCCAGGTGAAACCACATTTAGAATTCTTTTGATGTTTAAAGTGGACAATCAAAAGTAGAAGCCAATCACTGCTTTGTAGGCAGTTTTTCAAAGCTAGTTTCAAAGACAGCTGCCTGGGCGTCTTCAAATCAGTTCTGAAGTCATTCCTTCCAGCTCTTTGACTCCTTTGGCCCATTCCTAGGAGTGGGTCAGTGGGCGGGGACCCGGGACAGTCTGTTCTTGTAGCAAAAATACCGGTTTCACTTTAAAACAACTCTTATATGAATACTGCCTTGCTTGTCCTTATTTTATATCAGCAGGGGTTAGGTTTGACTACGCACACAAAAATAGCAGTATAAATAAGGTTGCTTTCATGTAAAAGAATCTCGGGGGTGGCCGTCTGGAGAGATCATGTTGGTTGTACTTGGTTATCGAAGACTTGTGGTCCTCCCAACGCTTCCTTCTACCACTAGGGAGAGTTTAAGGAGCTCCATGAGCAGCTCAGCTAGTATCTCATTGGCCACAACTTACTCACATGGTCACATCGGCTGCAGAAGAGACTGGAAAGTCGAGTCCTTTGGGAAGCAACGGTGTGCCCAAGCTAAACTCAGAGTTATTTTACTAAGATGGGAGACCAGATATCAGATATCCATTGGTGGTGCAAAACACCAGCCTTTGTAGCTGTTTACAGCCTAGAATGGTTTTGTTAAACCCTGGGATTTATTTTTTTGCAAGCAATAGACAAAAGTCATATGAAAAAATAAATTTCTATAAATTTTAGTTGGATTCTTATGTCCAGTAAATAAGACAACACAAAATACCAAGAAGGAAGCTCTGTGTGGTGGGGGGAGGGGGGGGAACCCACATACAAAACAAACTCTTAATTTGGAAAAGATTTAAAACTTCCTCTGAAACTGAATAAAATCAGTGTTCCATGAAGGCACACCACCATCTCCCATGACTGTCTCAATGTTCCGCTTTGAGACACCGGCAGCCCCATGTGAGAAGCAAGGCTTTAAGGTCAGGTAGCAACTTACTATAGAGGTGTGATGTTTTCACTGAGGTCAAACGCCAGACATTAGTGTACTGAGAACAGTCTGCTGACCATTTTTAAAAATGTTATAAAATTATGTCTTTTTAGATTTTATTTTATTATTTTTCATAATATCGATCACTGTCTATTGTCATTGCTGTTTGAATGATCTTCCCTATGTTAATGTAAGCCATATATGCAGTGTATACTGCTGTACCCCAGTCTGCTGGTCATTTTAATATAGGGCATTTTGACAAAATTCAGCAAAGCAAACAAATCTTTCAGTGATAGCTACTGCTAACAAGTATTTGTGTATAGTCTTCCAAGCTTGATAAATGGGGAGGTGTGTGTATATTCATATAGGGGAGTATATTCATTTTTTGTAAGAAAAAAAAAGACTTTTCCGGTGGAATCCTGCCTTAAAAGTTGTAATTATTTAAATAATAAAGCATTTTAAAAAGTAGCCTTCTAAGAGACTGAATTAATTTACTTTACCAGTGGCAGTAGGCATTATAAATATTGTAATCTTGGGCAAAAGAAAAAGTGTTTTTATTTGTGGTTTTTTCCTTGCTGTGATTATCTATTTACCTAGATTTATTAAGCGTCTTTCCCCTTCCTTCCTTTTCTGCCTTCCTCCCTCCTCACCCCTCCCCTCCTTCCCTTTTCTCTCTCTGCAGAGTTTTGTTGAGATCTAATCTCCATATCATACGATTTGCCTATTTAAGGTATATAATTCAGTGTTTCTTAGTCTGTTCACAGACATCATCACAACGTTTCTTTTTATAATTTTTTTAACCTTTGTGTTTCTTGTTCAATCTGATATGAAAGAGTCTGGAATTTAATTATCACAATTGTTGCATTTTTACTATTTTCAAGTTCGTAAGTTGTCGATATTTTTAAAGTGTATTTTTTTCTAAAATATAATAGCTGTCAACCTTCATGATTCCTGGTTTTAGTGACAGATTTGCAAAGTTCTTTCTAACCCCAAGTTCATAGAACAGTTCTCTTAAATTTTCTCTGACACTTTTATAAATCATCGAGCTTTCAGGTTTGTTTTTTTTTTTTTAAGCAACTAATGTGTGAAGCAGAAATTCTTACCCCAGCTCTCCTCCCTCATGAAATGGAGCTATGAGGAAGAATGGATGAGCCCCAAGGGAAGAGTTGACAGTTGAACTTATTACTTAGTAATAAAAGATGGTATTTCATATGTGACAAGGTCAGATGTCCTCTGTGAGGTGTCATGCTTCATTTTCTCACACCCTTTGTTCACTTGGGTGTGGGATATCAAAATACACAGATGATACACATTTAGTTTATAAACATTATTATCTATAGTATAGGTATTACTATATTTAAAATAGAGGTGTCACTGAATCTAATATACAGATGGTAGTATATCTAATACAGAGCTATTATTATGTCTCCTTGCAAGTCACTATTCCTCTTTTACTAGAAAACCTTTTGCCTTCTTTTGTTCTAAAATCAAAGTGTATCTCTGTGTTTATGATAAAGGCAGTTTTTCATTGGGTTCATAGGACTTTTGCTGACTGTGGGAGAAAGCTTAGGTTTAAACTGTTGCTTAGAAAGCTTGTAGAAATGTCCTATATGTAACTTCCATCCTGGACTTGCCTCTAATAGGCATATGTTTTCTAATTGTCGTGTGTGTATTTGTTGAATGAGAGAATTCCCTTGGATCTTAAATGTAACATTCCCAGTGGAAACAGGCTACCATCTCCATGCTGCCCCCTCTTGTCAGTGTTTGTTGTTGACTTAGGGGACTTTAAACCCTTATTCAACTGATTTCTTTCCATGTATGGGACAGTCTCTTTTTCAATCATTTGTTGTTGTCTTTTAACCCATCCTTTTTCCTGTAAGAAGAAAATTCCAAACGCTTCGAGGTATAAGTTTTGCTACTAGTAGGATGAGTTTTTATTTTCCCTTTGCACCTTTCCGAGAAATCTTATAAGGGTCAAAGGCTAAGATTAGATTTACTTCTGTTGACCAGTTTTGGAGAATATGTATATCTCATTCATATACCATGAGTGAACTTCTGAAAACAGAGTCCAGTAGGAGAATAGGAGTATCCAGGTATGTCTCACAAAGGGATGTATGTACCTAACGGTTGGAGTTTAAAAAGAAAAAGAAAAAAAGTGTGTGGCTTATTTTCAATCTTTAATTGCCAGAATCAGAGAAAGAAAAATACTATTAGTAAGGTACAAAAAGATTAAGCACAATAAAAAACTTATACTTTGTGGTCTAAGTTGGATCACCTCTGCTTGTGACACATGAGTTATTTTCTGGGATGCTGTGTAATCAGAGGGGAGGGAATGGAATCTTTGTGAAACACTGGTTTATAAGTCAGTGAAGCTTGTTATTTTATCAGGACTTAGATGGGCCGGTTGTGAATCTAAGGCTGTATTTCATAATGTTTTTGAGCTGAAGACCTCATAAATTTTGAAACCACAACTTGTCTAGTTTATCAATGCCTGTTGAGAGTGAATTTGACCTTATGCATATTGCAGGGTTAATTACTTAATATTGGCTAAGCTTTATGAAGTTGAAAAGCACGTGTAGGTGCTCAGAGGCATACTATGATCATTTTTTTCCATTCTTCGGAGAGGTTAACCTTAGAAACTCTCAGCTGAATTTCCAATTCAGTCACGCATTTCCTAAACTCACCCTCAAACCAGTATTGTAGAAATGTTTACATTGTTGAAACACGGTCTTCCTGGATAGTCAAAAATAGGTAAGAGGGACTTCTCTAGCGGTCCTGTGGTTGAGAATCTGCCTTCCAATGCAGGGGATACGGGTTCGATCCCTGGTTGGGGAACTGAGGTCCCACATGCCGTGGGGGCAACTAAGACCCAATGCAGCCAAATAAATAAATTTTAAACATTTAAAAAAAGATGCTCAGTGGCCAGGTATATAAGCATAACAGGTGATCCCAGAGTGAAAATCTGTGACTTAGGTTTCAAGTGTTCAGTTCAGTTCAGTCCCTCAGTCGTGTCCGACTCTTTGTGACCCCATGAATTGTAGCACGCCAGGCCTCCCCGTCCATCACCAACTCCCGGAGTTCACTCAAACTCACGTCCATCGAGTCGGTGATGCCATCCAGCCATCTCATCCTGGGTCGTCCCCTTCTCCTCCTGCCCCCAATCCCTCCCAGCATCAGAGTCTTTTCCAATGAGTCAACTCTTCGCATGAGGTGGCCAAAGTACTGGAGTTTCAGCTTTAGCATCATTCCTTCCAAAGAACAAGTGCTGCTAACAGTTAAATAAAACTTTTTTCCAGTTAACAGATTCTAATTTCATAGAAGAATCACTCAATAGTTTTATCTGAATGAACTGTTGAGTTTAGAATTGGTCAGAATTCGATCCAAGTATCCACCACCTTGGCCAAGTTCCTTGAGCTTTCTCTACCTCAGTTACCTCGCATGTAAAATATAGACCATCCTACAAACTTTCGTAGCTTCTCCCGGAGTTGCTTGAGGCTGTTGTATGTAAATCTACTTGTGGTCCCACCTGGTGCAAGGTAGATGTTCAGGAAACGCCAAGTTGTCTTTCTCCCTTCTTTTTTCTTAAAAGAAGTGCCATCTCACAGAGATAATCTCTTGTGATGTCAAATTGGTATAGTGGGGAAAAGGAACTCAAAATTTTAGAAGAAAGAATCAAAAAGTATAGAATCTGTAAGTAGTGTTAATGAAAGAAATCCTAGTTGTTCTTTGAAGACCTTGGAAAATGAAGATGTCCCATTTTAGATAATTCAAATAAAATTAGTTGAGATGTAAGTATATTGAAAAATAGTTGATATGGAACATACACAGCTGTGTGAAAGTGAAAGTCCCTCAGGCATGCCCAACTCTTTGCGACCACCTGGACTGTAGTCCATGGAATTCTCCCGGCCAGAATACTGGAGTGAGTAGCCTTTCCCTTCTCCAGGGGATCTTCCCAACCCAGGGATCAAACCCACGTCTCCCTCATTGCAGACGGATTCTTTACCAGCTGAGCCGCAAGGGAAGCCCAAATACCTGTGTATATATAGATGAATATTGATTTTCTGTAGTACAGAGTTCTCTAAGGGTGAATCATATTACAGTCAGTAGGGGAGGCAGAACAGAAAAGAGAGCAATGTGAGAAAAGAGAAAGGGGTAAATTTACAACACCCAAGGGTCCTTTCAGTGGAAGGGTTCTGTAGACCTGTGTCCATGGATGCTGAGAGGAAGGGCCTGGCGCCTCTCCAGTAACACAGGTCCGTACACCCTGGAGCATCATCCCTCAGTCCAGGGACCACATTTGCCTGATGGGCCACCAGACCCCAGAAGGTGTTTGTACTTTACGCCTTCATCTGAGATCATTCTGATGTGTAGTCTTTCGTGAATTTAAAGGTCTGCAATTTCTACGAGTATAGCGTATAAAAGGGAAGAATGGGAAAACAAATTGTATCATCAAGAAATCTGGCAGGAGCGGGTCGGAGGTTGGTGGAGAATGTGTACCTCTCATGGATTCTGAAATAACAGAATTCATCTGGAATCAGAAAACCCAGGGTTAGAATTTACACTCCCCCATTTATCAGTCACAGGGCCTTGGATAAACTCTTGGAGCCAGCACAGAACCTGGCTCTGGGTGGCGGTGAACTTGTCGTTGGGGTCTTCCCTTTGTTGATTAAAAATTGAATATAGTTCTGCAGTGAGAACACTCTCTTTACGATTCAGACTAAAGAATACAAACTTAAGAAACTGGATAGACTGGGCAGGTAACACCTGAAAACTGAGAACCAATAGCTTCTTTGCTCTTACTGGGGTGAAGCCTTTTTCTTTTATTCTCTCTCTTTCGGTAGGTGGAGGTCTACTCTCACTCCGCTTAAATTGTGCAAAATTAGCCATCGTTTCTGTTTCTGTGGCAGAACGTGACCAAGGAAAATGCTTAGACCTAGCTTCCAGGCCCGGTTTTGGCTCTGTACCTTTTCTCCCTGTGGATGTATGTGTCCACCTTACACAGAGGAAGCTGCAGAGAGGGCAGGTGGGGAGCAGGTCACAGGGATGCTGCTCTTTGCTGTAGGTACACCTCCCCACCCACACACACACTGACTCTTGTGCCTTTAATTTCGCCTCCCTTTATTACAGCAGGAACCAGGACCTTCCATCTACAGCCCCTTCACGCCACCCCCCTGTGCAGGCTTGGGTTGCTGCAGGCAAAAGAAAGGAAAGTAGAGCAGTTCATTCCCCCTGCCGCTGCCCCCTCTCTCCTCATCCCTCCAGTCCTTTCTACAGCCAGGGCAGCTCTGGCTACCAGGGGTGGAGCCTTGGCAGGAAGCCAGTTTTAAAATGAATACCCAGAGTTGATGGATCCCAATTCTGCCTTGGGTTTCCCTGATGGCTCAGACAGGAACGAATCTGCCTGCAATGCAAGAGACCTGAGTTTGATCCGTGGGTCAGGAAGATCCCTTGGAGAAAGGAATGGCAACCCACTCCAGTATTCTTGAATGGAGAATCCCATGGACAGAGGAGCCTGGTGGGCTACAGTCCAAGGGGTTGCAAAGAGCTGGACACAGTTTCTTGATGTTGCCTCTATAAAAGGACAAGCTGGGGCATAGGATTGAGGCAAGAAAGCGCAACTGCAGAGACTGAAAGCCCTCTACAAGAAGGAAGAGGCTGTAGGGGGAAGGGATGTGAAAATACTTTGCCGTTAATGGTTGGGCTCCCGTGTGTCTGTCTTGCTAAGCTGTATAGCTGTAAGCAGGTAAGGGTGTATATGTGAGGGGCCAACCCTAAGGAATGGAGAGAACAAGGTGAGGCCCAGCAGGTGCCATGGAGATGAGACCATAGAGTTTCATCCCGTTACCAAATCCTCATTATCAAGAGAAATTACCAAGAAGTAATACTAAGTTGCCAAACCCCTAGCAAAAACAACAGGTCTTATTTGACTTCTGTAACAGAGCCTGCCCACCTTGTCCCACTGACCAAGCATATTCACTCCTATCCCTTGACTCTTTCCACTCACTTCGGTAAAATCATTGGGAGGGTGTCATAGGCAGGGTCTTGGGAGCTCCAGTGTAGTGACATGTCAGCTGATTACTGACTGTGGAGAAGAACAGGCCTTCCAAAACCCATGATGATTGTATATTTGGAGGTGCTCCATGCTGCAGACATGTTTTTGCCACAGTAATAGCCCCCAGGATGGATCCCATGATACTCTAAGACAAGGGTCCCCAACCTCTGGGATCTGAGGTGGAGCTGATGTAATAATAACAGAAATGAAGTGCGCAATAAATGTAATGTGCTTGAACCATCCCGAAACCATCCCACTCCAGCTCCATGGAAAAATCGTCTTCCACAAAACCAGTCCCTGGTGCCAAGAAGTTGGGGACTGCTGCCCTAAGGGGCCCCTGGGGTGAGCTTGAAGAAGACCTGAGGATGTCCATGATTAGCGTGTTTGGTTGTTTGTTTTTAGGTTGGGATTGTACATGATTGAGCTTGAATTTGAAGATTCACAGATTTTCAACTGTTAGCTTCATATCCTTGATTTTTAAAGTATTCTTTTCTCCCGTCCTGTTTTGAACTTTCAGAAATTGAGGTGTTTCTTTCAATCAGTAGAAACATGTTGCATAGGTTTCTTTCCAGATAAATCAGTGTTACCCTCTTACCATTGATAGTGACTTAGAATTGAGGAAATTTGATTTTTTTATTTATATTCTTACTTTTTAAATTTATATTCTTACCCCTGATTCTTAAAGATCATTGTCCTAATCCTACTGGCATCTTTTTCCAGTTTAAATTTCATTTCTTCCCATTATGTAGCTTCTCCTTACACAGAAAATCTAGAACTGGGATTATCAGACAAAATAATTCTTACTCAACTATGGACTTATCTTACATGGTGTATCTCTAAAGAAGTATTTAATAGGATTTAAGATCTATTTAATTGTGTTTTATAAATATAATGTATTCTTGGTAGTAGTATTACTGAGCTTTTATGTCTTCTGGTCATTTTTGCCTTTGTATTAATTTACAAAGCAGATATTCATTTAGAAGAAAAATTCAAATATTTACATTTAGTTGTAAGCATTACACGCTTTCTCAGCAGTGTGGCACAATTTCCTTTCGTGAAAAGTAAATATTGTTAGTTGTGGTGAAGCCTCACTGTCCCAAAGGTTAAGTTTATCAGTCCTTGTTCTAAATGTATTGTTTAAATCTGTGTGTTATACAAGCAGTTGGGGTCAAAATCTTTCAAGCCCTAAAATAAAAAGCCTGAGAAGCTCAAGTCTCAAAGACTGACAGTTTCCATGCTAAGACAATGAAAATAATGGATGATAATAAAACACTATTACCTAGACCAACTTTGGCTGTGTGTAGCCTTCTCTTTCAGAGAAGGCGATGGCACCCCACTCCAGTACTCTTGCCTGGAAAATCCCATGGACTGAGGAGCCTGGTAGGCTGCAGTCCATGGGGTCTCAAAGAGTCGGACACGACTGAGCGATTTCACTTTCACTTTCATGCATTGGAGAAGGAAATGGCAACCCACTCCAGTGTTCTTGCCTGGAGAATCCCAGGGACGGGGGAGCCTGGTGGGCTGCCATCTATGGGGTCGCACAGAGTCGGACACGACTGAAGTGACTTAGCAGCAGCAGCCTTCTCTTTAGTTCTTTTCCTTAAAGAACTCATTCAGTTTGCAATCCTAACACTGGCAAGCTTGAGGCTTTATCTAAAACTTATAAAGATGCTTTGAAAAATACATAGTTTTAGAAATGAAACGTATATAGTTATTATCACAATCTGAATTCAGTGATCTTTCTATTTGGAGTTTATGTCTAACCTTGATTGTAACTTAGAGATTAAGTGTATTTTGGAGGATCAAACTAATCCATCCATAGACTTGTTAATAGTGCTATGATTCATGGAACAAGAGGAAAATAAAGCTTACAGCATCTGAATCGATGCAGCTAAAGTACCACATGCACGTATATGTCCTACTTAACAGACAAACTAAGATCTTAGATCTTGTATTGTAAAGATCTTATATTGTGGGGATCTTGTTTTGAATATATTAAAGGAGATCAGTCGCTCACTCTGATTATTACATAATCAGGAAGCAAAAGGAAAATAAAGCTTACAGAATCTGAATCCGTGCAGCCAAAGTACCACATGCGTGTATATGTCCTACGTAACAGACAAACTAAGATCTTAGATCTTACATTGTAAGGATCTTATACTGTACGAATCTCATTTTGAATATATTAAAGTTGCTCACTCGGATTATTACATAGGCAGGGGGAGGTGTTTTGATGACATAGTCTTTGGGGGAAGCCATTCACTACCCCCTTGCTTACTTAACAGCAGTAGGGAAATTCTGGGTTCTCTCTCCCTAATGAGTACATCTGTTTTGATCTTACCCTTTTTGTGCTATAGCGCACTTGGTAGAGGACAGTCATGTGTGTGAAACGGCCCCCTCTACCCCTGTGAGAGAGAATACCCATATTTCTTGCAGAGTTACTGTGCTTTACATGTCATAACTTCCTGATAATGACTGTAAGTCCAGTCCTGTCTTTCTCAGTGATCTGTAGCACAGTGACGTGGTGTAACATCTCTGCTCTTACAGGGAAGGCAAACCGCGGGGACAGTATAGTGGAGAGAGAAAAGAGAGACGTTAGAACACACATATAGACGAAGACTGCTGTGCAACGTTAGTCAGCTTTCTTTTCTCCCACCTCCTGTGATTTGGTGGCTCATCATACCTAGTCATGGGAAGACATCAGTTACAGATGAGGCTTCCACGCTGCAGGATGGCCTGCTCAGGGTTACCAGGCTCTTTGGCAGCAGAGCCGAGAGACTTGGGTGTGAAGAAGGGCACTCCTGGTGGTGCCCCCTCCCCATGAATGTACGCTCACCCCCGTTCTCCTGGCTTAATCACAGCGGCAGACTCTGTGGTGCTTGTTTTAGGGAACTGTCTTGGTGAATGCATGGTTATACAAATGATCTAGTGATCTGAATCTTATTTTTATACTCATGACCTTACACTCTGCTCATCAAGTCACTGTACTCATTGATCCTGTAACGTGGTTCTGACTTTTTCTCTCATGCCCATGTCCGTTTTGAAATAGCATTTGGCTTTTGCCACAGAGGTTTGCCATATATTTATTTATGTCTTTGATTTACCAGCTTGTGAACAGTTCTGAAAAAGAGAGGCTTCCATATTGTTAAGGCACGTAGAATGTTTCTTTATTCAATTAAAGAGAGCTAGTCCTTCTTAGAGGTATGCTGTCTTCTCTGGTTAATAATAGAGCATATAGGAAGATTAATGCGACTGTTATGATGCTGGTCTCACCAGCTAGTTGTCATTCTGCAGTGGGATTTATGTTTATCTTTGATAGAACCATATAGAGGTTTGAAATGAGTAATTTGTGAAATGAAAACAAATGTAGGCATTTGAAAATTATATCATGTTTAGAAAAAATCTCAGGATTGTAGACTTTCTTTTAAAAAAATGAGACATAATTTTATTTTTTCTGACTTTTCCTATAGGTCCATTATTTTTCATTTTTTTACCTTAACACTTCTCCTTCATTTGTTCATATATTTAAAACAATGCCAAAATGATTTATGATGTATATTTCAAGGAAAAATTAAAACTGAATACCATTTCTCTTTAAGATCATTTTCTGGTTTCTTAATTTTTTTTTTGCTTGTTTGTGTTAATATGTTTATCATCCTTAACCCCCCCCCCCGTGCTTTCTCTGCAACTTTATTATAACCACATTCATTGTATTTTCTTTTATTTAGCTTCTGAACTTTTTATGGGTTACTCAAAATAGGTACAAAGCAACCTTGTTTAGTTATATTTAGTTGGGCTACCACAGTTACAAAGAAAACTGATAAGATGATACTGTCTCAATTTTTATAACTGGAAAATTTTGAAGTATTCTTTTTTCCACTCAGAAAAAGATCTTTCATGAAAATCCTTCTAATATATGAACTGAATTTCTAGTATCTTAGGTCAGTAAATTCCTAAGTGTTCATAAGACTATGATTTTTCTTTTGAAAATGCTGATAGAGAACATTTGACTTTTAAGTTGTACAACTCAGGACTCAAAATGAACATTTTCCTAATGTGAAGTGTATAATATATCAAATTGGAGTCACATCAGTAAATAAAAAAACCTATATAATTCTAAGCATAATTATAAATGTATCCTTCTTAAATCAAAAAGAGAATTTCACAAATACCTATTAATTTTTGTTTCTTAAAAATTCTAATGAATACATTTGTGTTAAATTATGCCAGTTTCTCCACTCTATCCCTTTTGTAAAAATGTGTAAGATGTTTTTCTCTCATATTCCATATGAATTAGCACTTGTAATAAGTCAGTGCCTTTAGAAATTTGTGCACAGCAAATTCAAGCCACATTTACAGGACTTCCTGGTAGGGAAGCTGAGATCCCGCATGCTGGGCAGCAGCTATGCCCATGCGACCAAACTGCTGAGCCTGAGGTCCAACTAGAGAATCCTGCACTGCAAGGAAAGATTCCGCATGACCCAACTGAGATCTGCTGCAACCAGATAAATAAACAAAAATAAATATTTTTTAAAAGCTACATTTACATGGATTGAAATTCCCAGAAGGTAATTTCCCCTCTTAAAGAGGTAATAAACACAATAGAAATTCAAATAATTTGAAATGTTTCAATTCAGTATAGTTTTAGAAAATTGTTATATATAGTAACTCATACTATATACATAGATAGATAACTAAAGGTAAACAAGCCAATATTATTCAGCCACACCAGAAACAACCACTAAAATTGTTTTAAAAATTCCTTCCAGTCTCTTCTTCCTGTGTATGTGTGTTTTGTGTATATTAACATATATATTGAATCTAATTGTGATTGAGTTTTATATTTAGTCATTTTCTACTTTTTGTCCATTGCCACATCATAAGCATTTTCAATTTAAAAATATTTTTAGTGCTTGAATAAAAACTAATATAGCCTTTAGAATCTGCCTGCCAGTCCTGGAAACGCTGGTTTGATCCCTGGTTGGGAAGATCCCCTGGAGGAGGAAATGGCAACCCACTGCAGTATTCGTGCCTGGAGAATCCCGTGGACAGAGGAGCCTGGTGGGCCACAGTCCAGAGGGTCGCAGAGTCGGACGTGACTTGGCCACTGAGCCTGTAGCACACATGCATCCCATACTTAAGTTTTCACCTTTTGACCATTTAATTTCACGTTTGGTTTGTTCCGTCATATAACTTGTAAAAAGTGCACATTTGCACTTCAGTCTTTCCTGAATTCTGACACTTGAAGATAAATTCCCAAAAGGGGTCTTGCCAGATCAAAGAGTGAGAATTTTTGAAGGTATACGTCATCAACTTGTTTTTATAAATGTAGTACAACTTACATTACCATCAGCATTACTTTTCAGAGTTCTCTGAGAGCAAAACATCCCTATAAGAGGCTGCACCAAGAATAAATATTCAGGAGCTGTTGCGGGATCTTACAACCACAAAGCATCGTTGTGAAGAAACGTTACTTACTAGTTATAGAGTAAGGGGTTCGGAGTTTTCCAGGAGAGTTTGTTTTTATCTCAGATTGTAGCTAGGTGTTGGGTAGTTGAGAATGCTGACACCCAAACGTGGTAGCTTGGGGATGATACCGCAGGTCATTCTGCACGACAGGCGGGCTTGGGTACTGTGTCAGCTCCTCAGGGTGCCCGTGGCTTCCCGTGGAGCAGACATCACAGTGGCTGGGAGCTGGGCGCAGCCAACCCCGAGGGGACCCTGTCCGGCTTTGTAAGTAACTGGCTGATCAGAGTGAGTGAAGAGTGAGCCAGGATGTAGGAGGGGATCCAGCGCCGGCCCTAACTATTCCGGTCCTATGACATACTGCCAAAGCCATTTTGTAAAAATAAATTCTCACAGCAACTTTGATCCTGTCAAAACATTGGCTATTTAAAACTTTGACTTGTCTGAGTTATAGATAATCAAGTTTTCCACATTAAAAAGTACATCATTGTCATTTATTGTTAGGGTATTTGGAGAATGCTTGTTTTCAGTGTTAGAATTTTCCATAATAGAGATTTTGCATCCTTTTCACTGTATAAAGCACTCAAGGTATTTACCGTGTGCACTGAAGATTCTGTGTCGTTACTGGATGTTTGTTTCCTTAGTTGTGAGAATATTGTGATTTATTTTGATGTCAGAAATAGGCATAGAGGGAGTTCCCTGGCAGTCCAGTAGTTAAGACTCTGAGCTTCCACTGCAGGGAGACAGGTTCCATCCCTGATTAGAGAACTGAGATCCTACATGCCATTTGGTGTGGCCAAAAAAAGAAATAGGTACAGAATTTGCTATTGTTTTTACGAATGAGTGGCAATAGATGGCTTGAATTTTAATTTTTCTTTTAGAATCTCCTGGATTATTAGGAATTCAGAAACTTATGTTTTTGCTTTAGAACCAATGTGGACATTATCTCTAAAAATCAGTTACCCTTTCTAGGAAAGTACAGAACTGTTTGCAAGTAATTATTAATAACCCCAAGATCATGTTTAAAATATATGGACATGTAGTTTTATAGTAGTATACTTCTGTAAAATACTGTACAGAATAAAGGCTTTAGGTACTCAAGGGTCATTACTGTATACATTTTAAACATAGATGTAAAATATAGTTTTATAGGCCATTTGTGGGAAAACATGTAGAATAATGTTCATTGTTGTTTTAGTCAGGGGTTTCCCAGGCAAGAATACTGGAATGGGTTGCCATTTTCTTCTCCAGGGGATCTCCCTGACTCAGGGGTTGAACCCATGTATCCTGCATTGGGAGACAGATTCTTTATCACTGAGCCTCCAGGGAAGCCCCAAACCATGTACGTAATGAGCCCATAACATCTTTTCCATGACTGATACTGAAGAAAACTCTTAAATGTAAAATGGTCTCGTATTTTAAGCCTGAAAGGATCATAATATTTTTTATGGAACTAAAAAATGGCCCAGTTTAATATCATGCTGAAAATTGTGCACTTACATCTGAAACTGTTGATTCCTGGTGACATGTAGCAAGATGGATGCTTCATCTCCCTCCATAGCCTTGCTCTTTCATCTCTACCTCAAACTATGTGAGATTTCTTTGGAAGATCTTCTCCCCACGTGTTCTTTCAGTTCTTACTTTTAACTGAATCTGCTCTGTTGCTCTCAGTAGAGTCTGCTTCCTAAGTCAGATTTGGAACTGCGATGCCAGGCATTTGCTCTTATAACAAAGTACTACATCTTTCAAGTAGAACTCAGAATATTTGCAGCTTCTGTACATGAGACCCTTCCGTCACCTGCTTTCCTCCTAGGAAAGATGGAAGATGCAGGGTATGTTAGCTATTTCCATACAACCTAAAAGAATGTGCTAGCAAAAAAAAGCCAGCCATAGAATTTCAGGATCTGAGTTTTTACCATTGAGCTTAGCAAGAAAATTGCCTTGCCTGGGGGTTTGTTTACCATTTTGCAAAACAGAGTACACAGAAGAAGGGGAAGTCCAGGCTGCAGCAAGGATGGTCAAAGCAAATAAAGTTTAAAAACAGGAATATGAAAAACAGTTGAAAACTCAGCATAGCATAGTAGAAACAGCAGAGAATTCAGGGCTGAAACTGTGTCCCATTTTTGTACCTTATGGTGTAGTCTTGGCCACGCCATTTAAGTTCATTGTTCTTTTATTTCTAAAACCGAGAATAAACCCCAGGTTTGTCCTCAGATTTCAAAGGATTTTAGCTTTTAGCTAGATTTATATAAGTGTTTTGCTGGTTCTTTTTAGTGCAAAATGTACATTGAATGATTTTTCAATCAGTGCAAAGTCTAGTAGGAGCCATACCCGTGTTTAATTGTTGTCCTCTAGGTCAGTTTTCTTGCAAATGTAACATGTTGGATGGTTTAAAAATACTTTTATGTATCAAAGCTTTCACTGAGTGAAATGAACTTATTATACATTTGGACTTCTTTGGGACTAAGTATGGGTATGTTAAAAGTGACCGTGTTTTATAGGTTTTTTCTTTAATAGATCATAATAAATCTGTTTACTAATCACAAGATAAATGTCATTAGAATATAGCCCAAGGACTTTCTAAAGACTGAAATTTTCCCTTTTCTTGGTAATATATCCATCATATTTTATCTTAATTTGGTATGGCTTATTCCTCGCAGTTGGTAGTAAAAGAAAGTCCCAGGTCATTTAAACAGGTAATTTAGAGGACCATTTACTATTTTTTGCCTTTGAAATGTGTTAATTTTATTTGTTTTGGGTTGATGACGCACTTATTGTCTATGCTTATAGCTGTCAGTAGCTCAAAGGTGAATCATTCCAACATTTAAGAAAAAATCTGTAATATTTAATTATTATATATTTTTAACTAAAAACATGCTTTTTAAAATTTTTATTTTTACTTTATTTTACTTTACAATACTGAATTGGTTTGCCATACATTGACATGAATCCACCACACCCCCCAGAATTCTGGAAATAAAAGCAAAAATAAACAAATGGGATCTAATTAAAATTAAAAGCTTCTGCACAACAAAGGAGACTATAAGCAAGGTGAAAAGACAGCCTTCTGAATGGGAGAAAATAATAGCAAATGAAGCAACTGACAAACAACTAATCTCAAAAATATACAAGCAACTTATGCAGCTCAATTCCAGAAAAATAAACGACCCACTCAAAAAATGGGCCAAAGAACTAAATAGACATTTCTCCAAAGAAGACTTACGGATGGCTAACAAACACATGAAAAGATGCTCAACATCACTCATTATTAGAGAAATGCAAATCAAAACCACAATGAGGTACCACTTCACACCAGTCAGAATGTCTGAGATCCAAAAGTCTACAAGCAATAAATGCTGGAGAGGGTGTGGAGAAAAGGGAACCCTCCTACACTGTTGGTGGGAATGCAAACTAGTACAGCCACTATGGAGAACAGTGTGGAGATTCCTTAAAAAATTGCAAATAGAACTGCCTTATGACCCAGCAATCCCACTGCTGGGCATACACACCAAGGAAATCAGAATTGAAAGAGACACTGGTACCCCAGTGTTCATCGCAGCACTGTTTATAATAGCCAGGACATGGAAGCAACCTAGATGTCCATCAGCAGATGAATGGATAAGAAGGCTGAGGTACATTTACACAATGGAGTATTACTCAGCCATTAAAAAGAATCCATTTGAATCAGTTCTAATGAGGTGGATGAAACTGGAGCCAATTATACAGAGTGAAGTAAGCCAGAAAGAAAAACACCAATACAGTATACTAACACATATATATGGAATTTAGAAAGATGGCAATGATAACCCTGTATGCAAGACAGCAAAAGAGACACAGATGTGTAGAACGGACTTTTGGACTCAAAGGGAGAGGGTGGGATGATTTGGGAGAATGGCATTGAAACATGTATACTATCATGTAAGAATCGAATTGCCAGTCTATGTCCGATGCAGGATACAGGATGCTTGGGGCTGGTGCACGGGGATGACCCAGAGAGATGTTATGGGGAGGGAGGTGGGAGGGGGTTCATGTTTGGGAACGCATATATACACCATGACCAAGTGGGCTTTATCCCAGGGATGCAAGGATTATTCAATATCCGCAAATCAATCAATGTAATTCACCACATTAACAAATTGAAAAATAAAAGCCATATGATTATCTCAATAGATGCAGAGAAGGCCTTTGACAAAATTCAACATCCATTTACGATAAAAACTCTCCAGAAAGCAGGAATAGAAGGAACATACCTCAATATAATAAAAGCTATATATGACAAACCCACAGCAAACATTATCCTCAATGGTGAAAAATTGAAAGCATTTCCCCTAAAGTCAGGAACAAGACAAGGGTGCCCACTTTCACTGCTACTCTTCAACATAGTTCTGGAAGTTTTGGCCACAGCAATAAGAGCAGAAAAAGAAATAAAAGGAATCCAAATTGGAAAAGAAGAAGTAAAACTCTCACTGTTTGCAGATGACATGATCCTCTACATAGAAAACCCTAAAGACTCCACCAGAAAATTACTAGAGCTAATCAATGAATATAGTAAAGTTGCAGGATGTAAAATCAACACACAGAAATCCCTTGCATTCCTATACACGAATAATGAGAAAGTAGAAAAAGAAATTAAGGAAACAATTCCATTCACCATTACAACGAAAAGAATAAAATACTTAGGAATATATCTACCTAAACATGCTTTTTTATAGAAAAATTTCTTTATAAATTTGCTGAAATGCAAACTAAACAAAACTCTGAGGCAAGAATATATTTCTTTTAAAAGTCTGATTATTTGTTTGGAAAAATGCCAACTGTAGCTAAGTTGAATCATCGTTTTATGAGACATTTATTTGAATTAATGGGATGTTATTTAATAGAGTACATATAAAACTGTATATAACTTGTCAAAGAGAATACATTGTAGTTTTGCAATTTATTTCTTCTTCTTATACTTTTGCAAATGACTTTCAGGCAAGCTCGTTCTAGTGTCCCTTCAGTATTTTAATGCCTGCTGTGTTCCGAGCACTGTTCTAGCTGCTGAACTATTGTGTAGCAGAGTCAGGCAATTAGTGCAGAGCTCATCATGGTGAGTGTTTAACAGCTGGCTCTCTGGGGGTGAAGGAAGTCCTGATTTCTAGTGTTTGCTGATTTCTGTGGTGTAAATACTCCCACCGTAGCTGGTTTCAAGCAGTGAATGTGATGTTACTGAATTTCAGGTTGAGAAAAGGGGCTGAGTAGCATGTGGTTATGTAATATCTCCACCCAAAGAACACAGAGGAAAATGGAGTAAAATAATCAGGAAGCAATGAGTTTTGTTCTTTTTCTTTTCTCTGTTTATGTGTAAGATGTGCTTAAGTAAAAGCTAGCCGTTTTAGAAGACTAAGCACTGAAAAGATAGCACTTCTATCTTTGTGGCTTATTATATGGTTTGTGGAAAGTTAGTAGCTTTAAGATTCTTGCTTTGTAAACGATGCCATATTTAGCTGATTCTAAGTTTTATATAGAAGTTTTACTTATAAATAGCAGTATATAACTTGAAAGTGAAAGTATGTGTTAGTTGCTTAGGCGTGTCCAACTCTGTGCGACCCCATGGACTGTAGCCCATCAGGCTTCTCTCCGTGGAATTCTGCAGGCAAGAATACAGGAGTGAGTAGCTATTTCCTTCTCCGGTGGATCTTCCCAACCCAGGAACTGAACCCAGATCTCCTGCATTGCAGGTGGATTCTTTATTGTCTGAGCCACCAGGGAAGCTCATAAAACTTGAAAGCTATTTTTTATTTTTGGTAACAGAAAAATGTTACATTTTTGTGATTGAAAGTCTGTTATTGAGAACTTGTGATGTTCCACACTGTGGGCTAGTTTCTGGGAGTATAGATTTGAACAGGACAGATAAGATTTCTGTGCTTATTACTTAAGAGTTTAGAAAGAAAATTATATGGTAAATAAATACTCATCAACATCATTTGGTTTATCAGAGTTATAAAGCTTAGACTACTACAAAAATAGTGCATTAGAAGAATTGGAGCCTCCTAATTGGAGCCTCCAAGGACATATAGGAATTCTGCTCCTGAAGGACATGTATGAGTTAAGTACACAAAGGTAGTGTTAAGTTGGGAGGAGCTGTTTGCATTGGGACAGGGGAAAGATTGTGGTGGCTAAAGCCACAAAGGGTGGTCCAGATTGTTGAATCTAGCAATGTATTTTAAAGACTTACAGGCCATACACTTTACATTGTAATAAATATCTTGTGGGTGAGAGATGTGTGTGTATGTGTAGAAAGCTCTTGTGTGTGAATATGTACATATATGTGTGTGTGTGTGTCTGTGTCTGTGTGTGTGTGTAGAAAGCTCTTATATAGTATGGGGGGAAAATGATGATAGCTAGGACTCATGATGGAAAGACATCTTTTGATTCCAGAAATATTTAGCAGGTAGAATCTACTGTTTAGGAAGCAATGAGTTTTGAGTACTTACTACTCTTTTGCACTTCCCTGCTGGCTCAGTGGTAAAGAATCTGCCTGCAATGCAGGAGACCCAGGTTCCCAGGTTCGATACCTGGGTTGGGAAGATCCCCTGGAGAAGGGCATGGCAACCCACTCCAGTATTCTTGCCTGGAGAATTAGTTTTTTAAATGCAGTTAATTATTTCTAAGTTGATAAACAGTAGTTTTTAATAATAGCTGTCTGGTAACAACCAATTGGCAGAATTCCTGAAACTTTACAATTTGGTTTCATGACGCAGGGAAAGCCGTCTCAATGTACTGCAGAGGGACAAGCCAAATAAAAAATGAAAACATGGTATGTTCAAAACAGTGATTGCCGAACATGTGTGTGTGCACATGTGGCCGTGTGCTGCTTTAGGAAGTGTGGTCACTAGTGACTTTATCGAGAAATGGCCATTGCAGCAACTTCCTGAAGGAGGTGAAGGAGACAGTCACGTAACCTTTAGGGAAGGACACTCCAGGCAGAGTGAACAGTGAGTCCAAAAGCTTTGGGCAGGAGTGACTTGGCACACAACACGTTCGTGATGGAGACCAGTGTGGCTGTTGCAGACTAAGTGATGGGCCGGCGCACAGGCTCTTGGACAGGTAATTGGGCAGGGTAGGAAAATATTGGGAACTTCTGAGCAAATGAATGATGGTGTCGCAGGAAGACTCTGGCTGCTCCTGATTCTAGGGGACGAGAACAGAGGTGTGAAAACCTGTTAGGACACTATTGCAGTAATTGCTTGGATGATCATCTGGACGTGGTGGTATTGATGGAGGTGGTAAGAAGTGACCAGATTCCAGGTCTGTTCTGATGGTAGAGCTGATTGGATTTGCTGACGATGGGGTGTGAGAGAGACCACGACTCCGAGGCTTGTCCTTCAGCACCTGGAAGAATAGAGATACAGTTCATTGAGGTGGGGAAGGCTGCTGCAGATTTGGAGGGGGAAAGTGTTTTGTTTTGTTTCTTTTGGTATGTTTGAAGCAGCTGTCAGGCATTTAAGTAGGTACATTGAGCGGGCAGTTGGATTTCAGGATCTGCAGAGAGATTGGCTTTGAAGATAGAAGTCTGAGAGTAGAGGTGGGTGAGGTTACTAAGGGAATAGAGAAAAGGTCAGGAGTAATCTAACAGAGGGCAAGCTGGGGAGCTGATGAAGTAGCCCAAGCTATATAGCCTGGCATTAGAAGGCAAATAAAGGACTTCCCTGGTGATCCAGTGGCTCAGACTCCACGTTCCCAATGGAGAGGGTGCAGGTTTGATTCCTGCTCACAGAACTAGATCCCACACGCTGCAGTGAAGATCAAAGATGCTGTGTGCTGCAACTAGGACCCGGTACATCCAAATAAATAATAATAAGGGGGAAAAAAGACAGTTAAAGGGCTTGGTGTGGGAAAGCAGGTGGAGTGAACGTTTCAAGAAGAGAGTGATCAAATATGCTGCAGGTTATAGGTTGGATAAGGTAGGAACTGAGAATCCTCTGGTAGACCTGGAATGTGAGGGTCATTGGTGAGCATGGTGAGAGCATGACTGATCATGTTCAGAGAGGCCACAAGAATATGGGAGGAGAGAACTTGGAGACCAGAGCATCGTGTTTTTCTCCTTAGTTTTGCTGTGAAGGCAAGCAGAGACATGGGTGGTAGCTGGCTGGGGAAATGGAGTCGGAGTATGTTTCTTTAAAAAGAAAAATAATTGCATCCTTGTGTGCTAATGGCAGTGAACCTATAGGTGCAAACTGAGGCTCAGATCCATTTCTGAGCAGGCCTGAGGGTGGGGGGAGCTGGGACTCCAGGGGCCACTGACACTCGGCATTCATTAGAAGCATCGTTGGGGCCTCTATGGAAACATGAGCGGACGTGGAGTCCGTGAATGCAGGTGGGCAGATGCCCTGGCAGACACCTGCAAGAGGTCTCTTCCAAATGCCTATGTCTTCTCAGTTAAAGGGAGAGGGTGAGTAAATGTCTATGTAAGAGCAACTAGAACAGGAAACTGCTCTGGGCATCTGAGGAGATTGGGGGCTGCACTGAAGGTTCACATGCATTTGTCAATCTTGAGATTAAAATGAGATCCATCTTCTTGGAGTTTTATCTAGCCGTGTTCAGCAGCGTGGATGCAGGGGTGGAATTGGTGGGTGGAGACTTGGTTTATAGCGGGGTTAGGGTTTTGCTAGGCAAGTATGATGAAATGAGATAGTAAGAGGAACTGAGGATTTATGCAATAGAAGAGATTAAAATGTATGGGAATCAAATAATATAATTCTGGCATAAGTCTATGCTGGTATTTTAGGAGGTAGCTCAAAACAATTTTTGTTAAAAGAACCATTGCAGTTATTAATGTGGGTGAATCATATCACATTTATTTATAGTTCTTAGAGGCAAAGACAGTATTTTTATAAGCCCTGTGATCCCTTTTCTAATTTTCTCCTCCACCCCACCTGCCACCCTACCATGCAAAATCTTTATATCGGGTTGGCCAAAATGTTAGTTTGGTTTTCCCAAGGATGTATGGAAAAAAACCCAATGAACTTTTTGGCCAACCTAATATTTCTGTTTGCTCATTTCTGGCCCATTAAACTTGTATTGATTAAATGCCCGTGATGGTCGAGGAGTGTCATCTAGGTGTTCACTTGACACATTCTGTGAGTTCCATAATCATTCTGATAAGAGATCAGTAGGGAGTCAGATTATTTAAATTCACATACCGCATCGCTACATGTGAACTTGAACAATTCCCATGGTCTTCCAAGGTCGTTTGAAGATTTCTGAAGTCTGTTCCTGCTTATAAAAACACTACACCCTTTCCCCCAAATTTCTTTATTGTGGTTAAGTACACAAACATAAAATTTATCATCTTTGCCATTTTTGCATGTACAGTTCAGTGGTATTAAACACATTCGCAATATGCTTCTGTCACCACAATCCATCTTCGGAATTCTTCATCTTTTAAACCTGCAGTGTACCCATTAGACACTGTATCTTTTAAACACTGCATCTTTTTTTTTTAATTGAAGTATAGTAGATTCGCTGTGTTGTATTAGCTTTTGGTGCACAACAAAGTAATTCAGTTATGCACGTATATATGTGTGTGCATATATATACACACATTCATTTTCATGTTCTTTTCCATTACGATTTGCCGCAGGATATTGAATACAGTTCCCTGTGCTACACAAGACCTTGCTGTTTATCCGTTCTGTATACAGTAGCTTGCAATTGCTAGTCCCAAACTCCTGATCCCACCTCCCCAACCCCGTGTCCTTGTTCTTTATGTCAGTCTGCTTCTCATTCATAGATAGGTTTGTTTGTGCCATATTTTAGATTCCATGTAAAAGTGACGAGCCACCTGGTAGCTTAGCAGTAATGACTCTGCCTGCCAATGCAGGAGACGTGGCTTTGATCCCTGGGGCAAGAAGATCCCCTGGAGAAGGAAATGGCAACCCAGTCCAGTATTCTTGCCTGGGAAATCCCATAGACAGAGGACTTGGTGGGCTGCAGTCCATGGGGTCACAGAGAGTCGTATACAACTCAGCGACTAAACAACAACAAAATATAAGTGATCTCATATGGTATTAATATTTGTCTTTCTCTTTCTGACATATTTCCTTAATATGGTAATCTATAGGTCCATCTATGTAGCTCCAAATGGCGTTATTTCATTCTTTCTTTATGGATGAGTTACCGTTCATTGTATTTATGTACCATTTCTTCTTTATCCATTTAGGTGATTTTCATGTAAAAGGTATTTTAGTAGTTGTTCTTTGTCATGCACAGATTTCACATTCTGAGTCTCTTCATTTGTCAACTGTTACCTACCAGTCTCTTTTTTCATCCTCCTGTTAATCTGTAAGTTAAAACTTCAGGCAATTATGTTGAAAATTATAAAGTATGATAGAAATATAATACAGAATAATTGATTAATTTCTTCACTTGCTATTTAATTTTTGCATTCTAGTAGAATACATTTTAACTGCAATCATAAGTTAGATCTGAAATTGTCAAAAATGCTGCAAGAGAGAATTCAACAGAAAAAACTATCTGAAGAAGGAAAATTCCTTCAAAGATAGTTGTCATTTGGCTTTGCCAAGTTTTATCTTATTTTTTAACCTAATATAATACAATAATAAATTCTCCTAGTGTTTAAATATAACTTGGTTTCTTATTAGTGAGGGAGCAATATAAAAAATTTAAGTTCAAAAACCCTAATCTGTCACAAAAATATTTGTTAAAAGGAAAATCTTTGCTCTTTTACTGTGTTTGGAATAGAACTATGTCAAAAGCTATCATATTTAATGCACTCATTTTATTGAAAGGGACACATAGTTGTAAACAAATATTATCTCTTAAGAGTTTATCTACTACAGAATCTTTTTTATCATTTCATTTGCCCCGTAAGGCGTATGTGCTGTGATCTATTTTTAATGCTTTACAGCATATTTATAGGGTGAAATTATGCATTTAAAGCTATGGTATGTGTTCTGAAAGCATCTGTTAGAACTTATTGGAAACTATAAACTTCTTTTATTAATGTGTTTCCTTATTTGGGGGGCTTAAACATTGGGCTCGCCTGGTGGCTCAGATGGTAAAGAATCTGCCTGCAGTGCAGGAGACCTGGGTTCAGTCCCAGGGTTGGGAATTTCCCCTGGAGAAGGGAATGGCTACCCACGCCAGTATTCCTGCCTAGAGAATTCCAGGGACAGAGGAGCCTGGTGGGCTAAAGTCCATGAGGTCACAAAGAGTCGGACATGACTGAGTAACTAACAAGGTCACACTTCTAGGCCAGAACTGAGAAAATGAGAAACATTGAAAATGAGTTATATTGTGTCCTCCCCATAAGGGGATTCAAATTGCTCTGTGTTCAGTCATATTTCATAATCATTATTGTATAAAAATAAACTCTTAAATGATTTCCCAAAGCAGAAAAAAAAGTGTGACTGGTTAATAGTGATTTGGTATTTAAAGTTCAGGATATGTTGGAGGGAATATTCATAATAGACTTGTCCTCAGATGTAGGAATGATAAATCGATTTATTTGAAAATTCTCTTAGCTAAGTTAGAGAGGGTACAGTAGGGGGTGGATTCACAAATGAATACAACAGAGTCCCTGATTTTAAGGAAGTTTAACTGAGCTATAAAATATGCATAATACTTTATAACCAAGAGTTATGATGTCTCAAAAGACAGCTGTTAAGAATTTTGTACAAATTGACACAGTTTGTTTCAACGTAATCAGTAAATGTATAGGTAATGATGCTAAGAAAAGTATTCTACTTACCTTTTCTTGACTTTGATCCCTTTGGAAAAAATCAGATGTGTTCTCTTTTCTCTCAATTTTTCTTTTTTATTAACTGGGAAATTTTATCTCTGTTTTGAAAGTATATTAAATCCCTCCCTTCCCCCAGTTGTATCCCTCCCTTCCCCCAGTTGTGGAAATGATTATGGATAACTTCCAGTGTTAAAATAAATATACTCCCTCAAGAATTGGAAGTGCAAATATTTCGTTGACTTACTGTAAAAAGTTAAGGATGAATAAGGAGAGAGGCCTCCAGGTATAGTTCTCATCATTGCTGTATAACAGCCAACAAGAGGGAGAGACAGACACCTCTGATTCATCTTGGTACTTGTATTTCAAGTTCATATTTAAATGTGTGTAAGTGAAACACATGTGTAGAGGTGCTATGTAGAAAGGGATGACAAAATATACCTGGGCCAGCAGACCCTCTTCAGTTCACTAAAACCAAGAAGCTTATGTCTCAGAGTGTTTCATTTAACAGTCATTTCATTTTCTACTTCACTTAACATTTTTCCTGAATTTCTTCTGGATTTTCACGTATGAGCAGAAAGGAAGGTAGAATATAGAAATTCATTTTACTTGCATCAGAGTATGAAACAGTCATGTTGTTATTTTTAAAAAGTGAAAAACAAACAGAAAACCCATTGGCATCCTAAGAAAGAGATGGTTGGGCTTTAGTTTCCGCTACAAAATTTAGTAAGCTCCACTTAGGAATTTTATTTCCCAGGAGATCTGGAATATAAAATTGTTCTTGAGCTTTGAAAAAAAATTCCAAACAACAAAAAACAAACAAAAACAAAGTAAGGATTGTACAGAAAACCAAAGAAGGGAAGTGACGGGGATCTGGTTTTCTTAGAGTGAGTAGTGGGGTGACAGACTAACCTTGCTCCTGGTCCATCCCCAACAATTAACTGAATAAGCAAGGCCTTTGAGGTGAATTATCTTTATTTGCAAATTCTTACTTTAAAGTCTGAAGATCGTTTTAATTTGGGGGGGCATAGTTGATTTACAGTGCTGTGTTAGTTTTAGGTGGATAACAAATCAGTTACGCCTTATGCACAGACACGCACATTCTTTTTCAGATTCTTTACCTTTCTTGGGGGCTTCCCAGGTGGCGCTAGTGGTACGAGAACCTGCCTGCCGACCTGGGAGATGTAAGAGAAGCAAGTTTGGTCCCTGGGTGGGGAACACCCCCCGGAGGAGGGTATGGCAAGCCGCTCCAGTGCTCTTGCCTGGAGAAGCACATGGACAGCGGAGCCTGGCGGGCTACAGTCCATGGGGTCACAGAGTCGGACGTGATGAAAGCGACTTAGCTCACACCCATGTCTTAATCATGGGATCCTGGCCTGCTGTTTCTGTAGGTTGTATGAAATGCAAGTTCCTTAAAAGTATTTGGTAAATAATTGTAACAGAATCTGGACCAGAAGGGCGGTATCCTTGGTATTGATCTTTTTGTTGTTGTTTAAAATTGTTAATGCTTATCATCAGAGATGAAATAACCTGATATGTTTTATGTTTCCTGACGTGACACAATAAAGAATGCCCAGCATCACCGTATGTAGAATTCTCGTAAAAAACAGCTTGTAGACCGGATTTTAGACCCTGTTTACTAAGTCTGTTTCCTGAAAAAAGATGACTTTTTCCAAATGCAGTGAATAGTTTTTGGTTGGGTCCTAAATAAAATAAAGTACAAAAGACACTTTGGGGACAACTGGGAGAATTGTAATATTAACTATATGTTAGATACTGTTGAATTAAACCCAGTTCTCTTAGGTGTGATAATAGAATCATATTTATGGAGGGGAATGTTCTTAATCGTAGAAGATACATATTGATATATATGAGGTATGAATTTATTATGTTTGCATGTATTTTCACACTTCAGCAGAGGGGAAACACTTTGTATATTCATCAGGGTTCTCTAGAGAAACAGATGGGGGGGTGGTATGGGCGTGGGTGTGTGTACTGATTGGTTGGGTGATTTTAAGGAATTAGCTGGTATGATTACATAGACTATTAAATCCAAAATCAGACTGGAAACCCAGGCATAGCTAAGGTTGCAGTTTTAAGTCTGAAGGCTGGCAGAGTTCCCTCTCGCTCAAGGGAAGTCAGTCTTTCGTTGCATTCAGGATTTCAGCTGATTAGAGGAGTCCCAAAATTTTCTTGTGATCTAGGCTCCCTGATACCTGTGGCATCTTGTCACCCCAGTTACAAATCTGGCAGGCAGAAAAGCTAAGGTGCCGCAGGTGTCTATCTTAAAAATAAACCAGAAAAAGGAAATTCCCTGGTGGTCCAGTGATTAGGACTCTGCCCTCTCATTGCCGAGGCCCTGGGTCCCTGGTTGGGGAACTAAGATCCCACAAGTTGCAAGACATCACCAAAACAAACAAACAAAAAAAGTCATTTCTTAAAAAAAAGAAAAACATCGAAAGAATCGTCTTCTCTCTTAAGTCCCAACATGTCAGCAAGAGGGACTTAAGAAGTTAACAGAAGGAAGAACATTCTGAGTCAAATGCATTAGAATCCAGAAAAAGTCTTTCAGTCTGAGTCTCTATTCTGCCTCTTGCTTCTGGACTTAATTTATGTCCCCTTTTGGGGGACAATGTAGGTGATACTGCCCAGAATAGTTGGTGATAGGCAGCAGAACAGTAGCTCAGCTTGTGAAAATGCCCCTTAAACTATAAAGTGCTGCCCAGACGAACGCAGGGCAGTGATAGAGCATGCACTGTGGGCCAGACGGCTCTCATGGACTTCATTGTAAAATAGAATCCGCTGCTGTCCTGTTGTTAGTCGATCCTCAGAACCGCTTCCCTGGCCCTCCAGCTCCTGCAAACCTGTCTTCTCTAAGAACTGTGAGAGCAGTTGCTCACTTAGCATTAAAATAAAGCGTCTAGAATAGTCAGCACACATATTGAATCTATAACTTCCATGAATTTTTATAAAATATTCATAATCTTAAAAGAATGTTCACCTGTTTTCATAGTAGTAACTTGTCTTTAATTTCACATCCTCAAATTGAGTTAACTGCCTGTAAGCACCAGCTTTTTCCGAGCTCCGAGGCATACGTGCTCATGTATAAACAATGTGCTGTTTTGCTCCATTAGCAAGGAGCTCTTATGTGGACAATTATACATCAAGGTTGTCCTCAAGTTCCTCCAAATAGCCTTTTCTTCATTTTGGAGATTTTCAGAGGAGTCTTGGAAGTTGTAACATGTTTAAAGAAAGAATGGGAGACCCGTGAAAAGGATCAAGTGGGCTCTGCATGGATCTGCAACCTTACCCCTGACCACCCATCCCAGTGTACCCAGGCCTGCGAGTAGGGGGCAACAGGTGGGACTCTATCTAGATCCCCTGGGAAAAGCTGCTCTTCAGCTTCTGCCAGCCTCTTTTGACTATGGCGTCTGTCTCTACTCAATGGCTATAAAAGAAAACTGTGGGGTTTTTTTTTCATTTTTATTTTATATTGGAGCATAATTGATTAATGTTATGTTAGTTTCAGGAGTACAGCAAGGTGATTCAGTTATACATACACATGCATCTTTTCTTTTTCAAATTCTTTTCCCAATGAGGTTATTACAGAACACTGAGCAGAGCTTCCTGTGCTATACAGAGAGTTCTTATTGGTTTTTACAATTGAGGGGATTGGAGGAGAAAAACTATTTCATTCCAGATTCCAGGGATATTTGGTCTAAAACAAAACTTGAAAAAAAGTTAAGCAAGAATCCAAATTAATTAGATGGAAAATGAATGACATTATTTCTCTTTTCAGTGTATATGTACCAGAATTTTAAATTATGCCAGTGACACCAATGGAGAAGGAAATGGCAGCCCACTCCAGTGTTCTTGCCTGGAGAATCCCAGGGAAGGGGCTGCCTGGTGGGCTGCCGTCTCTGGGGTCGCACAGAGTCGGACACGACTGAAGCGACTTAGCAGCAGCAGCAGTGACACCAAAAATACTTTGCACTTTTTTCACTCTTTTGTGAATGAGAAAATTTTTCTATTATCATTTCACTGAGTACCCAAGACCTGCAAGAAATGTTAAATTAATGGCAATATTATATACAGATTGCTTAGGCATTATGGATTAATTCTAAATATGAAAGCCCTTATGGAGAGATGTAACATATTGTGAAAGCATTTGTAATTTCTTTGCCGCAGAAAAACTGGAATGTCTGTGCCTTGCTGAAGTCTGATAAGTTGACAGTGGGTGAGGAGAGACACATTTGTTCTAAGACATCTACACAAATCTTTTGATCATCTTGTCATATCTCAGTATCTCAAGTCTCTATTACTGATTTTTAAACTAGCTGTGTGATTGCCAGTAAAGAGGAAACTCAATTAGTAATTAATTTATTCTTCTTTTATTCCAGTTCTTTGTTTCAGTTAAAAAGAACACCTAGAAATTCTAAAAGTAACAGGCAGCATACATCGCCTCAGTCATTCTTTTCCCCATTCTGTTCTCTTCCAAAGGCAATCCCTGCTCTGAGTTTTGTTTTGCTTTATTTTGTTTCACCATAGATAAGCTTTGTGTGTTCTAGAACTTCGTATCAGTGGAGTCCTACAGTATGTTCTTGGTCCACTTATCATAATGTTTTTGAGATATATTCATATTGTGTAAAAAAAATAGATTTTTATGGCGACATAGTATGCCATTGTCCAAGGGATTCACGGGTGACTCAGTGGTAGAGAATCCGCCTGACGTTGCAGGAGACGTGCGCTCAATCCCTGAGTCAAGAAGAGCCCCTGGAGAGGGAAATGGCAACCCACTCCAGTATTCTTGCCTGGGAAATCCCATGGACAGAGGAGCCTGGCGGGCCACAGTCCATGGGGTCGCAAAGAGAGACACGACTTAACTAAACAGCGCCGCCGTCCAAATATACCAATAGTTTATCTCTTCTGTTAATAGACACCTAGGCTGTTTCCAGTCTATCTGTTGCGAACGAAGCTTCTGTCAGTGTCCTGTATTGGGCTTTCTGTAGACGCGTTTTCATTTTCTTGGATAAATAACTAGTAGGGGAATTGTTGGGTGATAAGGCAGGTAAGTGTTTAGTCCTGTGAGTAACTGCCAGCCATTTTCCTAAGATGGTTATAACATTTACACTCCCTCCAGCATCAGAGTTATTTTTTTCCTCTTTACATCCTCACCAACATTTTGTGTCATCTGACTTTTTAATTTCAGCTATTCTGGTGGATATAGACTATAACTTTTTAATATATGTATAGGAATATTAAGTTATACTATCTACATATTTTTGTGAATTAGAAACTACATGGACTCTTTTCAGATTGGCACAGATATTTTTGTTAGTTGGTTTGAGTTGAGATATTCAGCAGAGATAATAGATAATAATTAAGGATAAAAGATGTTGAAAGATAACTAGGCAATTATGAATCTTTAGCACATGAAATGTGGAAATTTATGTTTTTATAGGTCTGTTTGTTCATTAGCTAAGTCATTTATTCATTGATTCACTCATTCATAAATCACTTTTTATTTTTAATATTTTACATGAGTGTGTGACAGTGCTGTCTGATAGAACTTTGTGTCCTGATGGATGGACATTTCATTCTATGTTGTTATGGCAACATGTGACGACTGAGTACTGGCTCATTAAGTGCTATTGAGCAGTGGATTTTTGTTTTAATTATGGCAAGTGGATACTATGTTGGATAGTACATGTCCAAGCAAGTGTATTCAAGTATTATCTGATCTTATATTGTAAAATAAAGAAAATGTCTTCCTTATTTACATACTTGGAAGTGCAAGCCTGGCTGTAATCATTGCTCCTAATGTCACTTACATTTTTATATTTGGAATTTTTAAAGATTATTTTTATTGAACACTTTTATTGAGGTAATTATTGATTCACATGTAGCTGTGAAAATTAATAAAGGTCCTTTTTACCAAATATATAAAGAAGAAATAATACCTATCCTTCTCAAACTGTTCAAAAAAAAATTGAAGAGTACTGAACACTCCCAAATTCATTCTACAAGACCATCACAACCCTGATACCAAAACTAGACAAAGACATTACAAAAAAAGAAAATTATAGGCCAATGCCTTTGATGAATATAGATGCAAAAATCCTCAAGACAATAGTAGCAAACCAAATCCAATGATATAAAAAAGATCATACACCATGATAGGCTGGATTTTTTTCTAGAACACAGGGCAGTTCAACATGAGCAAATCAATTAATGTGAAACTTCACATTGACAAAAGGAAGGATAAAAATCCAGGATCATCTTAACAGACTTAGAAAAAGCATTTGACAAAATTTAAGTGGTGCGAGTGGTAAAGAGCCTGCCTGCCAAAGCAGGAGACTTCAGAGATGCAGGTTCAGTCCTGGGTCAGGAGGATCCCTTGGAGGAGGGCATGGCAACCCATTCCAGTATTCTTACCAGAAGAATCCCATGGACAGAGTAGCCTGGTGGGCTACAGCCCGTAGGGTTGCAAAGCGATGGACACGACTGAAGTGACCTAGCACAGCACAGCAGCAACACCCATTCATGATTTTAAAAAAAAATCTCAGTAAAGTGGGTAAAGAGAGAACATATCTCAACATCATAAAAGTTATTTATGAGGAACCCACAGCTAACATCATACAGTGAAAAGCTAAAAGCCTTTCCTCTCATGCCTACGCTTGCCACTTCTATTTAACATAGTATTAGATGTCCTAATCACAGTAATCAGACAAGAAAAATAAATAAAAGGCATTTAAGAAAGTAAAACTCACTATTTGCAGATGACATGACACTGTGTATAGATAACCCTAAAGCTTCTTCCCAAAAACTATTAGAACTAATAATTCAGCAAAGTTGCAGGAGAAAAGATTAATATATAGAAACCTGTCACTTTCCTGTACACTAATAATGAAATATTAGAAAGAGAAAGTTAAAAATTCTGTTAAAAGTTTCATCAAAAAGAATAAAATACCTAAGAATACACTTGATCAGAGAGATGAAAGAACTATACTCCCAAAACTGTAAAACATTGATGAAGGAAATTGAAGATGATACAAAGAAATGGAAAGATATCCCATGCTCTTGCAGCCATGTTTAAAAACAGTTGGACTATATGATGATCTTTTACTTTTATGAAGTTTGTTTCACTTTTTCTGTTCATACACAGTGCTTGTATTTCATTTAATTTATGTTTTCCAATTTGGAGAAGACTCTTGAGAGTCCCTTGGACTGCAAGGAGATCCAGCCAGTCCATTCTGAAGGAGATCAGCCCTGGGATTTCTTTGGAAGGAATGATGCTAAAGCTGAAACTCCAGTACTTTGGCCACCTCGTGCAAAGAGTTGATTCATTTGAAAAGACTCTGATGCTGGGAGGGACTGGGGGCAGGAGGAGAAGGGGACGACAGAGGATAAGATGGCTGGATGGCATCACGGACTCGATGGACGTGAGTCTGAGTGAACTCTGGTGATGGACAGGGAGGCCTGGTGAGCTGCGATTCATGGGGTCACAAAGAGTCGGACACGACTGAGCGACTGAACTGACCTGAACTGAACTGAATTACTCCATTACTTCTTTTTTTTTGTTATGCTTTTTTCCAAGGCCTTATCAAGTGTAGTAGAAATGCCTTTGTATACATATATATATACACACACACATATATATAAAGTATTTATTTTAAAAAACTTATGAATTTTTGCTCTGCTAAAAAAATTATGACATTTTGTTTCTACTTGTTTGACTTAGTATGAATAGAATGCTAGATTTCTACTTTATTTTAAAAAGATAGATACACAGCAGCAGAGGTTTACTGTATGGCACAGGGAATTATAGTCAATATCTTATAGTAACCTATAATGGAAAATAATCTGAAAAACAATATATGTATACGTATAACTGAATCACCTACCTGTGTGCCTAAAACCTTGTAAGTTAACTATGCTTCAATTATATATATATTATTAAAATGGCCATATTACTCAGAGCAATCTATAGATTTAATGCAGTCCCTATTAGAATACCCATGGCATTTTCCACAGAACTAGAATAAGTAAGCCTAAAATTCACATGGAACCACAAAAGACTCTGAATTGCCAAAGAAGTCTTGAAGAATAAGGACAACGCTGGAGGTATCATGCTCCTAGATTTCAGACTGTGTTACAAAGCTACAGTAGTCAAAACACCAGTGTTATATCGGCACAAAACCCGACACAGAGATCAGTGGAATAGAACAGAGAGCCCAGAAATAAACTCACATACCTAGGTCAACTGACAGAGGAGGCAAGAGTATACAATGAAGAAAAAATAGTCTCTTCAATAAGTAGTGCTGGGAATACTGGACAGCTACATGTAACAATGAAATTAGAACATTTTCTAACACCATAAACAAAAATTAACTCAAAGTAGATTGAAGACCTAAATGTAAGACCTAAAACCATAAAACTTATAAAAGAATGTAGGCAGAACACTTATTTGACATAAATCATAGCAATTATTTTTTGCATCTGTCTCCTAAGGCAGAAGTAATAAAAGCAAGAATAAATAGGACCTAATTAAACTTAAAAGCTTTTGCACAGCAAAGTAAATCATTAACAAAATGAAAGAGAACCTATGTACAAAATGGGACAAGATATTTGCAAATGTTCTGATCAACAAAGGATTAATTTCCAAAATATATAAATACCTCAGACTACTTAATTTCCCCCCCCCAAAAAAAAGAAAAATGGCTCAGATGTTAAAGAATGTGCCTGCAGTGCAGGAGACCCAGGTTTAATCCCTGGGTTGAGAAGACCCCCTGGAGAAGGGAATGACAACCCACTCCAGTATTCTTGCCTGGAGAATTCTTTGTCCGTAGGAGCCTCATGGGCTACAATCCATAGTGTTGCAAAGTTGAACACTACTGAGCGGCTAACACTTTCAACAGCAATGAAAAAATGGAAAGAAGATCTGAATAGACATGTTTCCAGAGAAGATACATGAATGACCAACAGGCACATGAAAAGCTATTCAACTTTGTTAGAGAAATACGAACGAAAAAAACTAGGTATCTCCTCACACTTGTGAGAATGGCCATCATCAAAAAGAAATCTACAAATAGCAAATGCAGGCAAGGGTGTGGAGAAGAGGGAGCCCTTGTACATTGTCGGTGGGAATGTAAATTGATACAACCACCGTAGAAAACAGCATGGAGGCTTCTCAAAAAAGTAAAAATAGAATTACCATTGTTGTTGTTTAGTCGCTGCCGTGTCTGACTGTTTGCGACCCCATGGACTGCAGCATGCCAGGCCTCCCTGACCTTCACCATCTCCTGCAGTTTGCTCGGAGACTGCAGACTCATGTTCTTTGAGTTGGTGATGCTGTCCAGTCAGCTCATCCTCTGTCACCCCCTTCTCCTACCATCAGTCCTTCCCAGCATCAGGGTCTTTCCCAAAGAGTCGGCTCTTTGTATCAGGTTGCCAAAGTATTGGAGCTTCAGATTCAGCATCAATCCTTCTAATGAATATTCAGTGTTGATTACCTGTAGCATTTACTGGTTTGATCTCCTTGCAATCCAAGGGACTCTCAAGAGTCTTCTCCAGCACCTCGGTTCAAAAGCATCAGTCCTTTGGTGCTCAGCCTTCTTTCTGGTCCAACTCTGGCATCCATACATGACTACTGGAAAAACCGTAGCTCTGACTCTATGGACTTATGTCAACAAAGTGAGCTACCATATGATCCAGCAATTCACTCCTGGATATACATCTGGAAAAAGTGAAAACACTAACTTGAAAGGATATATGCACCCCAGCGTTCATAGTAGCACTATTTATAATAATCAGCATATGAAAGGAAGTAAACCAGTCGCCCATGAACATCTGAGTGGATAAAGAAGATGTGTTGTATATGTATACAATGGAATATTGGTCAGCCATTAAAAAAGAATGAAATTCTGCATTTTCAGCAATGTAGATGGACCTAGAGAATATTATGCTTAGTGAAATACGTCAGAGAAAGACAGCTACTGTATGATATCACTTATATGTGGAATCTAAAAAAATAAATTTATATGCAAAACAGAGGCGGACTCCCAGATATAGAATACAGACTAGTGGTTGCCAAATGGGAGAAGGAATGGAAAAGGGGTAAATCAAGGAGGATATGAAATTAAGAGATACAAGCTACTATTTAGGAAATAAGCAACATACAAGCTCTATTGTATACCACAAGGAATTATACCCATTATCTTATAATAACTTTTAATGGAGTATAATCTATAAAAATACTGAATCGCAGTGCTGTACACCTGAAACTAATATACTATTGTAAATCAACTATACATCAATAAACAAAAAGATCCTAAATGCCCTTCATCCACTTTTCCTCACATTTTGTAGAACTATAGTACAACAGAACATCAATGCAAAGATACAGACAAACCCCAAATTGCAAGTACTACAAAGGTATGTTTTATGTGTATTTGATAAAGCTTAGTTTATTTAGGACAGTAACAGCCTATATAAGCTCTCATTCTGCTGGTCAGTTGTCCCTGCGTCTAAAATGAAATAGCTGATTCAGACCCCCTCCTGTTTATACTGTGAGACACTTTTCACATGTCCCTTTTATGTTTTAGGCATGCTTTTTTAATTGGTCAGATGGTTACTGAGCAGATTGAGGTCATAAAGACAATGAATTATTAAAAAGTCCAGTCTTCTTAAGAATGAAGTCATTTGGTTTCAGTGATGATGTGTTTCTGAAAGGTATAATGTCTTGGTATGAAAAAAGAAAACAAAAAATCCTAATTAGTACTCTCTTTTACTGTTGAATATAATGGGACAAAATAAAATATTACTTGGTTTTTTTTTCCCCAATCTAGATTCTTTCATCGCTTTTAAGGAAGACTACCTTTTTGGGTCAGTTCCCAGAAATGTGGTAACATTTTAAGCGATGCTGTATCATAGATAAGTTGACAGTAGAAATATTACTTTTTCATTCTTCAAAATAATCTTTTAGAATAAGAGATATTTGCTTTGATAATGGATTTAAGGAGGATGTGAGTCTAATATATTTTGCGACCTTGCTAAACACATTTTAGGTCTGCCTGTCCCTCCATTCTTCCCTTTTCTCCCTCTCAGCTGATATTAAGTATCTCTGTGTTTCAAGAAAAGTATTAACTTGAACAAAAGAGTCCTTGTTTTCCACACTTGCTGTGTTTCCGGATGAAGTGGCTTGATGCTGAGACTTAAAGTGCACCGTTCCTAGCTCCTTGTCAGCACCAGTGTCTGTGCTCTGAGCTGCACGGAGGTGAGCAGTGACCTGGGCAGGCAGGGCGACGTCACCTGCCATTGTTCAAACCCCTTCTGGGTGCCTCTGCTGGGGCTTTTGCCAGGGGATGGGGTGAAGTGGGGATGAGTTAGTTAAGAGGACTGTTTTGTGTCCTTAAATCAGCTGAGGTTCAAACAGAGTAAGGCAGATGGGGGTCAGATGAATCCAGGGTGGTGCCAGCAGTAAGGGTGGGAGGGAGAGGGAAACCGCCTATCTTGGCCTCTGCAGGTGCTGGCATCTGGGCATAGCCTTACAGGATGGGCAGGATGTTTGATGAGCAAAGATGGCAGGAGTTGGCATTTTAGATGGAGTGCATGATACGGAAAACAGTTCAAAGGCTGGAAACATCAGAAAGGTCTGTCCTGGAGTAGAGGGTACAGGAATTAGCATGAGGATGGAGGGAGTTAGGAAATAGAGCTGGAGTCTAATTGTGAGTTTCCAGTCAGGGCTGTGGCTTGGGGTGGGGGCACAGGGCTTATTTTCGTACTTAAATGTACTTCTCAATTCATTTGGTTTTCTCACAATTTTTTTATCCACTTTTTTCTGATTATGTCCATGCATTTTAAAAATACTAGGTTCCAGAAAAAAAAAAAGATCTTACAACCTATTTCAAAGAGAAACTTTCACTTGGTGGGATATTTAAAATAAAGTAGAATTTGGTGATCCTGCCATTCTCTTCTATAGTTTTCATTTTCTAATGAATGTATTGAAATAGATTTCTGAATATTTTACCTTTTGTCAGTATTTAGATCACATGAGAATGCTTATTTCTTTGTCATTTGATTAACAGTATTACAGAGCAACACGGTTTTATGTCAGTGAGGAACTCCAAAAGGAATTCTTGAACTAGGATGAAGGTACAAGTGTTATGTTGCTGCTGCTGCTGCTGCTAAGTCACTTCAGTCGTGTCCGACTCTGTGCGACCTCATAGATGGCAGCCCACCAGGCTCCCCCGTCCCTGGAATTCTCCAGGCAAGAACACTGGAGTGGGTTGCCATTTCCTTCTCCAATGCATGAAAGTGAAAAGTGAAAGGGAATTTGCTCAGTCATGTCCGACTCTTAGCGACCCCATGGACTGCAGCCTACCGGGCTCCTCCATCCATGGGATTTTCCAGGCAAGAGTACTGGAGTGGGGTGCCATTGCCTTCTCCAACAAGTGCTGTAGTATTAGATTAAAATTCAGATTACCCACTGTTGATGTACTTGCATTAAATTACAGTAGAAAACAGGGCTATTTTGTGAAAGAGTGGGTCATGATAGGCTTAAAATATTTCAAGACAATTTAAATACAATATTGTCAAAACTAGCTTTGCACAGGTTGTGTGTGGAAAACACAGAGTAGCTGTATGTATAATACAGCGGAAATCACCTGGACTTCATTAGAGGCTGGCAGTACTAGGCAAGCCTTGTTCAAGTTTAGGACATGTAATTGGAGATCCAATAGCCAGTGCCGACCGTGTCTGTAGTCGTACTCTAAGTGTTTGTCTTGGTTAGTCCTCCAGACTGTTAGCAGCTTGAGATGAGCATATACATACTACTCTATATTAGACAACCAACAGGGACCTGCTGTATAGCACAGGGAACTCTGCTCAGCACTCTGTGATGAGCTAAATGGGAAAAGAATGTGAAAGAAGGACTGTATATACAACTGAATCATTTTGCTGTCCCTGACACTAACACAACATTGTAAATCAGCTATACTCCAGTAAAATTTCTTAAAAACCGGTAAAGCAAGTACTGTCCCCATCTTCTGGGTGAGGAAACTATGGCTCAGAGGCAGCACATGTTTAACTCACGATCTCCCATGACTGGTGGGACGCTGCAGGGTG
The DNA here is from genome assembly GCF_016772045.2 of Ovis aries. NCBI lineage: Eukaryota > Metazoa > Chordata > Mammalia > Artiodactyla > Bovidae > Ovis > Ovis aries. The sequence goes on from NC_056070.1 coordinate 9,887,785, forward strand.
AACCTGGCTCTGTTTGCCCACAGAGCTGGTGCTGGTAACTATCAGTAATTCTCCTGGCTCATAAGGGCATATAGGCCAGCCTCCAGGTGGTTTAGGGCAAACACAGAAAGCACTCACGGGTAGCTCAGATTTTGCGGCATAAAGAGCAATACTAATTATGATTACAGGGGAAGAACAAAACCCAAAATTTGAGTGAGAGCATATTAGGTGACTATATTGGGTTGGCCAAAAAGTTTGTTCTGATTTTTTTGTATGATGTAACATAAAAACCCAAATGAACTTGGCCAACCCAATATATTATTATTAGGCATTTCTGATCAGTAATGGATTGGAGAAGGGACCAACACCAGCCTTGGCACCCCTGGCACTGTCAGTGCCTGGGAGTTTCTGAGCAGTCTTTGTCTCTAAATTTCCTAAATGTTCATAGCAGAGTCTGATAAGATGCCCTTCTCTCCAGTGAATTCTGATACCTGAATCTGGCTTGAAAACAACTATTAACAAAATTAGTCCCCTGCACATACCCAAGCAAGGAATTTGATCTTCTAAATAAATGGTTATAAATTAGCTCAACTTTTTGGGGAAAATGTTTCTATTCGATCTTCTCTATGGCCCGTGTTCTGGTATTACACATATTATAAGTGAATAATATTTTTTAGAAATACATATTGTATTTGTTGGAAAAGAGTATAGATTTTTACTTATTATAATTCTAAGTGAAATAACACAGAAATGATTGCTGTGAGTTCAGATGTTCGTATTTTGAGATTTTTTCAAGGTCTTCTAACCACTAAGTTAATTGTTAACCTTGTTTCATATCGTGCATTCTTTCAAAAGCTCTACATCAATATATATTTTAGTGTTCTGTACAGCTGTTACTCAATATCATCTCTGCATCCCTTTTACCTATCACAGCCCTGGTGCCTGGAAGGCAGTGACTATGCTTTGAATTGCTTGTTGAACAGAGTGTATAAAAATAAATACATTCTAAAAGGTTAGCTGTTGAATCCTATTTTTATAAACTTGAACCTATCATATCAAAATTATGTTCCGTTGCCTAGAGTCTGGCAACAGCCCTGACTGGTCTAAAGACCTGTGAGAGTCAGGGTTGGGAAAACATTCAAGAACTCAGCTGTTTGACTCTTGAAAAGTCCTTATTCAAATTCTCTATATTATAATCCTTCACGCTCATTCAAACCACAATCTGAAGGACGCCTCAGACCCTGGGCACCAACCTGAAATGGGTTACTTTGGACGGCAGCTGTCGTAGGGCAGGGCAAGGAGAACTGCTGTGTTCTCATACATAGGTCTTTACTTTCCAGTTTTACAAATCAGTATAGCAAAATGTGTAAAATACTAGATTTTCTGTTCTAGATCCTTCTACAATGCATTGTGTGTCATAATCAGGATTTTAGCAATATTAACATGGCGTTTTATATCTATACATCAGTCTTCTTAAAGAAGGATATATAAACAGCAGATATTTACTGGGCATTAATACATGCCAGACAGCATTTCAGTTAAATAACTGTGAGATGAATATCTAGAGCTAGAGTGACAGCTCTTGCAGGGAATATCAGGGTGACAGCCGATTTTACATGAATCAAGCACGTTTACCCTTTCGATGCTTTGAATGACATCCAGAAATAATGGTGATAGAGTGTAATAAAGATCAAAGGAAGAAAGAAAGGGAGGTAATAGGAAAGTATATGAAGAAAGTTAAGGCTATTTCAAATAAAGAAAAGTGATACATAGGAGTAAAGACTACAAAGTAAAGCTGAGCTTGACAGCGCTACTGTTTGCTCAGTGGTAAACTTGATTTCCAAGGTTTGAGCTCCTTGCAGTCCAAGGGACTCTCAGGAGTCTTCTCCAACATGCAGTTCAAAAGCATCAGTTCTTCACACTCAGCTTTCTTACAGGCCAACTCTCACATCCATACAGGACTACCGGGAAAACCCTAGCTTTGACTAGATGGACCTTTGTCAGCAAAGTAATGTCTCTGCTTTTTAATATGCTGTTTAGGTTGGTCATAGCTTTTCTTCTAAGGAGCAAGTGTCTTTTAATTTCATGGCTGCAGTCACTATCAGCAGTGATTTTGGAGCCCAAGAAAATAAAGTCTGTCATTGTTTCCATTGTTTCCCCATCTATTTGCCATGAAGTGATGGGACCAGATGCCATGATCTTTGTTTTTTGAATGTTGAGTTTTAAGCCAACTGTTTTTGCTCTCCTCTCTCACTTTCATCAAGAGGCTCTTTAGTTTCTCTTTACTTTCTGCCATAAGAGTGGTGTCATCTGCATATTTGAGGCTATTGATGTTTCTCCCGGCAATCTTGATTCCAGTTTGTGCTTCATCTAGCCTGGCATCTCACATGATGTACCCTGCACATAAGTTAAATAAGCAGGGTGACAATATACAGCCTTGATACTCCTTTCCTGATTTATAACCAGTCTGTTGTCCCATGTCCAGTTCTAACTGTTGCTTCTTGGCCTGCATACAGATTTCTCAGGAGGCAGGTCAGGTGGTCTGGTATTCCCATCTCTTTAAGAATTTTCCACAGTTTGTTGTGATCCACACAGTCAAAGGCTTTGGCGTAGTCAAGAAAGCAGATGTTTTTTGTGGGATTCTTTTGCTTTTTCTATGATCCAACGGATGTTGAAAATTTGACCCCTGGTTCCTCTGCCTTTTCTAAGTCCAGCTTGAACATCTGAAAGTTCACAGTTCACGTACTGCTGAAGGACATCAGGCTCAGAGGCACTGAACAGAACAGCGTGGGCATAAGTCCTTTTGCAGGGAGTCGCCAGTACAGTCAGTGCCCCTACCATAGTTTGGCCTCAGGCCAAACAGCAGGGAGGGAACACAGCGCTGAGCATCAGCAGAAAATTGGGTTAAAGATGTACTGAACAATACCCTGCCCATCAGAACAAGACCCAATTTTCCCCACAGTCAGTTTCTCTCATCAGGAAGCTTCCACAGGCCTCTTATCCTTATCTATCAGAGGGTAGACTGAATGAAAACCACAGTCACAGAAAACTAACCAAACTGACCACATGGATCACAGCCTTGTCTAAGTCAGTGAAACTATAAGCCATGCTTCGTAGGGCCACCCAAGGTGGTGTCATGATGGAGAGTTCTGACAAAATGTGGTCCACTGGAGAAGGGAATGGCAAACCACTTCAGTGTTCTTGCCTTGAGAATACCATGAACAGTATGAAAAGGCAAAAAGATAGGACACTGAAAGATGAACGCCCCAGTCAGTAGGTGCCCATAGGTGGAGAAATAACTCCAGAATCAATGATGAGATGGAGCCAAAGTGAAAACGCCCAGTTTTATGGATGTGACTGATGATGGAGGTAAAGTCTGATGCTGTGAAGAACAGTTTTACATAGGAACCTGGAATGTTAGGTTCATGAATCAAGGTCAATTGGAAGTAGTCAAACAGGAGACGGCAAGAGTGAACATCGACAGTTTAGGAATCAGCGAACTAAAATGAACTAGAATGGGTGAATTTAACTCAGATGACCATTATATCTACCACTGTGGGCAAAAATCCCTTAGAAGAAATGGAGTAGCCCTCATAGTCAACAAAAGAGCCTGAAATGCAGTACTTGGATGCAATCTCAAAACGACAGAATGATCTCTGTTTCCGAGGCAAACCATTCAATATCACAGTAATCCAAGCCTATGCCCCAACCACTAATGCTGAAGAAACTGAAGTTGAATGATTCCATTATGACCTACAAGACCTTCTAGAACTAAACCCCCCAAAAGATGTCCTTTTCATTATAGGGTGCTAGAAAGCAAAAATAGGAAGTCAACAGATACCTGGAAAATGGGCAAGTTTGGCCTTCGAGTACAAAATGAAGTAGGGCAAAGGCTAACCAGAGTTTTGCCAAGAGAATGCAGTGGCCATAGCAAACACCATCTTCCAGCAACACAAAAGACAGCTCTACACATGTACATCACCAGATGGTCAATACCAAAATCAGAGTGATTATATTCTTTGCAGCTGAAGATGGAGAAGCTCTATACAGTCAGAAAATATAAGACTGGGAGCTGACTGTGACTCAGATCATGAAGTCCTTATTGCAAAATTCAGACTGAAATTGAAGAAAGTAGGGAAAACCACTAGATAATTGAGGTACGGTCTAAGTCAAATCCCTTACAAATACAGGTGAGAACTAAATAGAGGATGATGCTTGTAGACATGAATTGAGTTTCATTGACTAGTAGCCTACTGAAATATTGGTAGTCACAGGAAAAGCAATAAATGCTTTTCAGACCCTCAAAGAAAAGATCAGTGAAAATAATACATATACCAACTAGTATACAAAGCAGTCCTCTATGATAGATTTTATTGCCTAGAACTTAAGCACAGAAGCATTTTTGGAAAATACTCTGTCAAAGACTAAATTAAAGATATGACCCATAAGTCTTTCCTTGTAGCAGACTGGAAATTCCTGGCATAAAGGTTTAAATGAATAAAGACTGTCTTGAAATCATTAGTAAAAAAAAAAAAAAAAATTCTAAGTCATAATCTAGTTACAGGCTTACAATTAGCAGGGGGGAAATTAAATTGAATTGAAAAGTGTGTTTTCTTGGCCTTTAAGTAATGTTGACCATTCATTTTCATTAACAAACAGAATAAAGAGTGGATGTCAGCGTAAAAACCTGATGTTAATTTGTACCATCTTGCAATAAAAACGCTAATTTACTTGAGATGGTTTGTAAGTGGATAAGCAGTGAAGGAAGTTTTTTACACAAAATAGACTGAAAGGCAATTAATAATACAGAGATGATAAAAATCATGTTATTGCTCATTCTGCTGGTCAGTACATTCTAATGGGTTATCATAAATCTAAAACTGAAAATATTTTGCAAAAACACAGCATAGAAAATGACTCTTCTCTCTTGAAACTGATGAAATTCAAACTTTTCAAAATATTGCATTTGATGGTGTAAGTGCAGGAAGTACCAGAAGTGATAATAAACTTCAACCTCTTAGAGAGGAATTTGAATCTGAAATTGGTGTTTACCAGATGGAAATGCTCCAGATTTGTGCGTGACATTAGGTAAGCAGTTTTTTGCATTCAAAGGACATTTGTCATTTAAAATACATTTACCTTTAAAGCCAGGAAAATGTGAAACAAAAAATGGGGGTTTGTTAGTTTTACGTTCATATGAAAAGTTTTAACGAAGTTGTTTTTTACTGGGCCCAGATGGCGAATGGTAATAACTATTTTACCTAGTATATTGTTTATGTCACCCATATCAAATCATTCCAAACCTTTGTGGCTTGAAACGTTTATTATCTCATGTTTTCTGTAGCTCAAGAATCTAAGAATAACTTAGTGAAGTCCTTTACTTTAGGGTCTGTTGAAGGCTGAATTGTGTCCCTCTCAAAATTTGTATGTGGAAGCCCAAACCCTCAGTACCTCAGAATGTGACTGTATTTGGAGATGAGGTTTTTAAAGAGTAATTAAGTTTAAAATGGAGCAGTTACAGTGAGTTCTAATCCAATATGACTGATGAAGGGGAGAAAATTCAGACACAGATGTGTATGCAAAGAGAAAAAGCCATGTGAAGATAGAGAGAGAAAGCTGCTGTATGGAAGCCAAGAAGAGGCCTCAGATTCAACCAGGCCTAGTTGAGTCTGCATAGTTGATTGCATACTGCTACCTTCATAACCGGAGAAGGCCATGGCACCCCACTCCAGTACTCTTGCCTGGAAAAGCCCATGGATGGAGGAGCCTGGTAGGCTGCAGTCCATGGGGTCGCTACTAGTCGGACACGACTGAGCGACTTCACTTTCATGCATTGGAGAAGGAAATGGCAACCCACTCCAGTGTTCTTGCCTGGAGAATCCCGGGGACGGGGGAGCCTGGTGGGCTGCCATCTGTGGGGTCGCACAGAGTCGGACACAACTGAAGCAACTTAGCAGTAGCAGCACCGCCTTTGTAAATGTGAGCAAACGCAGTGTTGTTTAAGCCACTCAGTCTGCAGTACTTTTATGACTGCGGCCTAGAACAAACTAACCTAGAGTCTCACAGGCTACAGCCTTCTCAAAGTGTGGCTGGGGAAGGATCCATGTCTGAATGCTTTTAGTGGTTGGCAGGTTTTTAAACTGGGGGCCCCAGTTCCTCATAAGCTGTTGTTCTGAGGGAATCTGTGGGAAGCCTCCAAGGGCAGCTCGCTTACAACATCAGTTCAGTTCAGTTCAGTCGCTCAGTCGTGTCCGACTCTTTGTGCTGCATGAATCGCAGCACGCCAGGCCTCCCTGTCCATCACCTACTCCCAGACTTCACGTAGACTCACGTCCATCGAGTCTGTGATGCCATCCAGCCATCTCATCCTCTGTCGTCCCCTTCTCCTCCTGCCCCCAATCCGTCCCGGCATCACAGTCTTTTCCAGTGAGTCAACTCTTCACACGAGGTGGCCAGAGTACTAGAGTTTCAGCTTTAGCATCATTCCTTCCAAAGAAATCCCAGGGCTGATCTCCTTCAGAATGGACTGGTTGGATCTCCTTGCAGTCCAAGGGACTATGGCGGCCGCTATATCAGAGCCAGCAAAGGGGAAAGACCAAGCAAGGGAGGGGAGTCCACAGGCCCCAGTGTTTTATAATCCAGTCTCCTAAGTGACGTCTTGTTGCTTTTGCTGTATTCTAATGGTTAGAAGGTGTCTCCAGGTCCATCCCAAGACTCAAGTGGAGACGATTATATAACGTTTGACCACCAGGAGATGGGCCTCATTGGGGCCGCCTACCATACCTGGTTGTCTGAGGGTTTTACAGCCCGCATAAGTATACATTTGCCATTAAGTTTATCCATAATCATTAAAAAAAAAAATCAGAGCATGGTAGAGATCCATCACATGGTAATAATTCTATATAATTTGTAAACCATCTATTCTTTATAGTGGTAAGTCATTTTGATATTTTTAAAATATGCTTTAATTGGATTATATAACTTTTACATCCAAGACTAACAACTTGTATATAGTGTTAACTCTTGTGTCTTCAAAGGAGGTTTAAGGCCTGTTAGGGTCAATAAATGCCAATAGGCATTGCACATACTGTATATTTTGAAACTTTTTAATGAAAAATGTTAAATGTACAGAAAGGAGAAGTATACAGTGCATACTCATCATCAGGATTTAACAGTTGTTGATTGTCATGTTTATCTCGCTCTCTTTTGGCTGTATTAGAAATAAAATTATAATATGGCATTTCATTTCTAAGTATTTCAGTAGTCCCCTCTTAAAAAGCGTGTTTTGAACATAGCATAGTATTGTAGTAATATATGACAAAATTATTACGTACAGCTGACTTATTCAAAACCAGGAGTCCGTCAAGAACCAGTATTCCATTTGGTTTTTATGTCTCATAAATTTCTTTTACTGCGTTAGAACCTTTGTCCCATACTCATTTCTTTTTTTCTGTACATCAACTTGATAAAGAATGGGATATATTTTAAATCAGTGCTATTTCCTTTTTCCTAAGCCTGTATTCCCTTAGTGCCAAAGTTGTTTATTAATACCAGAATCTTGCACCGGAAGTCTAGTATGTTAAGTAGAAACCATAAAGCAGATAAAATCTGCACTTATTTAGGCAGAGCAGAGAGACCTTTCTCCCTAGCTTCCCCATCCCTACTCCCGGCCACCTTCCTGGCTGACCTCCTGTGTTTGGCACAGTTTGAAGCACTGTAGTTTAAATCATAGGTGGTTGAGACTGAAAAGAGGAGGAAGAGTAGAAAGAAGCAGCCTGAGAGAACAAGAGCAAAAAAGTGAAGCAGCCGGCCCAGATTCAAATCTTCAGCCTCCTGTCTGCTCTCGAGCCATTGGCTGGTACCCAGCAACCCTGTGGTGAATGGAGGGGTGAGGCCAAGTTGACTGAGGGGCCACTTGTCGGCATTTATGCTGTTAATACAAGCTCGCATCTTCCCGGTTAGTCCTGCTTAGGATGATGGCTCCACGTGGGCACTGCCTAGAGCAATGCCTGGCTCTTCAGCATGCTCAGTTAATACTGGCTGAATAAATCTAGCTATAAATGAATTACGTGTGAACTGCCGTTCACAGAGAGCACATTTTATACCAGTGATGGGGCTTCCTCAGTGGCCCGGTGGGTAAAGAATCTGCCCACAATGCAAGAGACACAGGAGACACAGCTTCAATTTCTGGGTTGGGGAGATCCCCTGGAGCAGGAAATAGCAACCCATTCCAGTATTCTTGCCTGAGAAATCTCATTAACAGAGCCTGGTGGGCTACAGTCCATGGGGTCGCAAAAGGTCAGACACAGCTGAGCGACTAACCACGCACACCCATGCTTCATGCTGGTCATATAATTAGTAAGATTTTCATGTATTACTAGATTTTTATCAGGTAGGTATTATTGTCACCAACTTTCATATAGAGAGAAATTTCTCTCAAGTTACCCAGAGTAAGGTCCAGCAGATTCTAACATATCTATTACTGGCTTTAGTGGAACTAGAAACAAGAGAATCAGATTTTAATTTCAGCATTTCTTCATGCTATTGACAGAGAGTTTTGTCTTATGGAAAAAATTTTGATTTTTTTGCTCTTCAGTTCCTTTATGGAAAATATAGGTAATTAAATATGTTTTATGGATCAGTTATGAAGGTAAATTTAATATCAGGAAGTACAAAAGTAGTTTAGAAAAAAACTCACACTCTAAGGTATTATTGACTGTATTACGATGTTTAATACGTGGTTGGCACTTAAATTTTTTGTCTGACATTAATAACTTCTGAATGACAGAGTGTATACATGTCATTTTGTGCATGCTGTGTTTTTAGGACTGTGTAACCAAAGCCGTTATACTCTTTTCTGGGAGTTACTATGTAAAAATACTATTTGCAACACACATCCAAGGAACTGTGTCAAATATTTTATACTGGAACTTAGTTGAACATAATAGTGAACTGAAATGCAAATAATATGGCACCTGATTGCTTTATCACATACTTTTCTTTTAATGGTATTTGCCTTAATAGAATTTCAATTTTTTAAGTATAGTAATTTTATAGGAAAAATTTGAGAGTTTAAGTTGGCAATTCCAAAGCAGCCCACTCATTGTGTTCACCAAAGTGTTCCTCCAAAAATAAATGAGTAGGCTGGCATTGTGTCTTAAACATCAAGCTAATTTTGGTTAATTACATAAATCTAAAAGCCATGGGCAAGGCAGCAATTCAGTCTTACTAGATGATCATCAGGGAAATTGTAAGACAGCCTGCTGAATGATGCCCATCAAGCTAATAACCTGAATGCATTGTGTCCAAAAGGACAGTGCCTGGCAGGGTATCAGATAGGAAGCCTTCCCAGTGCTTTAATAAGGGGCTTGTGAAAGCTTGCAAAAGAGGGTACAAAGTTAGAAACAGTAGTAACAGCTCTGATCGGAATGCAGAAACATCAGAGAAATAAAAAAACATGGACACCATGCGCAGCTAATAATTGTGTTAAATAATGGAAAGCTGGCTTGAGCAGTATGGTGGGCCATCCCTGCCTTGCTCCTTATCGCTAGTTTTTGTTTAAATAAAATGAGAGTGCTACATTATGTGGAGCTTTCATTGAAATTAGTTGACATTAGTATTCTGCCACAAGTGAGCAGGAAACACAGATGCAGAATAAGAATGCGGTTGAGGGCAGGAGAGTTTAGAGCACTTGATTCTCTAACAACTTTGCCATTCAGACAAAAATCATGACTCCCTCTGAACATGGTTGTAAAGTAATGATGAGCAGAAATTGTTGCTCGATTTGTGCTGCACCCAAGCTCAATTGGTGGATTTATGTTGTATCTGTGAAATAAAAGGTTGGATTTATTAAAATGCTTTTATGATTGGACATAGACTAGCCCTCATTCCATCTTATCCCTAGAAAAGGCTTATTCTCTATTGAGAAAACTATGTATTTGTCTGTTGCATGATTTATTTTATTTTATTTTTACTTTACAATATTGTATTGGTTTTGCCACATATCAACATGAATCCGCCACGGGTGTACGTGTGTTCCCAATCCCGAACCCCCCTCCCACCTCCCCCTGTGTGATTTCTTTATCTCAGTTGGATAACCTGTGGTTGTCTCTCAGATTTATTTAGGAAAGAGGTATGTTTCTCCTTCATCAGGATTTCTTCAGTGAGCCCAAGAATGATGTTTCAGGCTATTTTATTTCATGAAGTAATAGATTTGACTGAACGTTCTTTTTCCAGTGACCATATGGTCATTGGGAAGATCCATGACGTTATTTGTAGAAATGAATCACAGAGAAATTACGTTGCTATAGAATCTGAACAGTTGATTCATATAATTAGGTTATTTTCCTCAGCTTTGGTACATCCTGATTTTTACTGGTCTATACGTTCACCAGCAGTTGAGTGGAAGTGCTTAAGAAGACAGACAGACTTAAAAGCCATTCACAGTAACTGGGTTTTTAACAGTGATGCCTAGTTTACTCTGTAACTGTTATCAACCGTCTGCCTAACGTTGTAATATCCTTACAGTTCAACATCTCCCAAGAAGATTGCATTCCTCTTCATTGTGATCTTTCATAGAGTTTGATGGCAAAAAATTTAATAAAAGAATTATTTGTGCCACTTACCCAGACTTATCCTGCAGTGTCACGTAAAGAAAAAAATTCCCATGCAAACTATTATATAGAGAATGGATAAGCAACAAGGTCCTATGTAGCATAGGGGACTGTATTCAGTATCCTGTGATAAGCCATAAAGGAAAAGAACATGACAAAGAATGTATGTTTATGTATAACTGAATCCCTTTGCTGTACAGCAGAAATTAACACAGCATTGGGAATCAACTCTAATAAATTTTTTTTTAATTTCCCAATTGTCCCTATTTAACCCATTGCTTCCACACTCTCCTAGTCATATTAATTATGAAACAAATGATACATAAAACTTCATTTACTTTTAATCTTCTTTTTAAACACATACTGTAAAATCATTCTTTGAGTAGAGTTAACAAGTTAATCTGTTCCTCTGGAATAAGTTCTATGGAAGATAAATGTATTTTATAGCATACCACATGTGTGCAGTAGATGGATAGAGATTACATGAGAAAGCATCATACTTCTTAACTGTCACTCAGTTTGACTGTGGCCGAAGTTTATGTGGGACTCTGGTGCCTCGTCCTATCCCCGCAGGTAAGGGGCAGAAAGCCGCTGTAGGATGCAGCCACGGAGGGCGTTTTTAATTCCAGAAGATGAAGTGTGCTTCCTCTCTTGACTTCTCCATAAAACCGATGTGTTGCTTCTCTCATTGGCACCCCCAGAATCTGCCCAACTTCAGCCTCATTCTTCAGGGAGAGTCCATTGTTTTTGTTTTTGTTTTTTTTTTTTCTTTGTCTTCCGTGATGTAAGTTACAGATCAGGAAGCCCTGAGCACTTTTTTTTTATAATGCATTCGCCCCATGCAAAAGGCTGCAACAAAGAGAAAAGCACTACCTTCTTGGAGCAGGAAACATCCTGGACCCTGTTCCCTTCTGACGTTCTCAATTCACTGTGGGGACTATGAAATAAACACACGACAGCCCTAGAGCAGGGCTCTCAGAGCTTCCATAGCTGAGATCAAGCAGTCTGGACTTTGGAAATGAGCTCTATGTTGTACAGTCCAGAGAGATATCAAGAGACTTCTGGCTTCTTAGTCTTACCCACCCGCGTTCAAGTCTGTCTCCTCCAGGTACTCACTCTGTAACCACAGAGCAGTTATATTTCAGTTTTTCTGAGCCTGGGATTTTCATCTATAAAATGAGAACCACTGTCTACAGCAGAAAGACTTGTTTGTAGGATGAAAATAAAAGACTGTGCTTTGACTCCAGCCCCTCAGTGCTTTTCAGTTCAGCACGTGTGAATTTCCTTCCTCCTCCCCTTGAAGGTCAGAAGGCTTAGGCAGTTGGGCTGGGATCACAGAGCGGTGGGCTCGTGTGCCATCTGATGGCCGCAGGCACTCACTGGAGCTCTGTGTGTCAGAATCAAATGAAGCTTGGCTCGCGAGACAGAAAGGCACGGCTGCCTTCACCTTCCTAGCTGGTCGAAAAGCAGTCGCAGGAAGATTCTGGACACCAAGACAAACTAGCAGGGATCCTTATGGAAATAACCTAAATGTACGTATTCACCTACCTGATGTTGTTACAACAAGAAGCAAATTTAATATTCCTCTAGATAAAAGTAATGATCATTTAGGCAGGACCCAGACGTGGTTCTTCCATAAAGATGTGAAGAGTGTTCATGATTCTTTGCTGCACTTGTTCACGCTTTTATGTCAAAGAAACATGTACTGCGGATCAAGATAACGTCAGACCTTTTGCTGGGGCCCCAAAGATGAGAAGGTTAGCCTGTACGCTGAAGAAGTCATGAGGCTTCTGGGAGCCATGTGTATGCAAAGAAGAACCCAGAGAAATAAGGGTCAGTAGCGGGAAACATGGGTTCTTGATAGTTCAGTTGGTAAAGAATCTTTCTGCAATGCAGGAGACCCCAGTTTGATTCCTAGGTCGAGAAGATCTGCTGGAGAAGGGATAGGCTACCCACTCCAGTATTCTTGGGCTTCCCTTGTGGCTCAGCTGGTAAAGAATCCACCTGCAATGGGGGAGACCTGGGTTGGGAAGATCCCTTGAAGAAGGGAAAGGCTACACACTCCAGTGTTCTGGCCTGGAGAATTCCACGGACTGTATAGTCCATGGGGTCGCAGAGAGTCATCTTTGGGCTTTGCTCATAGCTCAGTCAGTAAAGAATCTGCCTGTAATACAGGAGACCTGGGTTCAATCCCTGGGTCAGGAAGATCCCCTGGAGAAGGAAATGGCAACCCACTCCAGTATTCTTGGCTAGAGAATCCCCATGGCCAGAGGAGCCTGGCAGGCTACAGCCCATGGGTCGCAAGAGTCAGACACAACTTAGCGACTAAACCAACAGAGGGAGGTGTGTCCTCGCTGAGCCCTCCTAGGGGCCCCTGTATTGCTCCATCCCTGTACTGTTGCGTGGCCCCGTCCTTTTCTACAGTGTTGTTTCTCATGCAGTAGAAGATCAATAAAATGAATCGGATTGATACAGGAACACCTTGGAAGTCATAATTACTCACGTGGGTAGAGCTGGGCTGGTAACCATCCTCACTGGCCTGAAGAGGCTCATGGTGCTTTTGAATTTTTGTCCTGACTCACTGAAGAATGATTTACCCAAAACTGATGTAATCAAATATGAATTAATGAACTAAGTTATTTGTTGTCCTGGCCACAGTTACGAATTAACCAAGAATTGAATTGTAAGTCGCTGGTTTCTTATTGCTATAGATGACATCATTTTTAGCACTTTTCTTCTGTATTCTGAAAATGGAGGGAAATTAACAGTACCTTTCGCCAGTTACTTTACAGAACAAGGTAGATAAGGAACTGAACCTGACTAGGTATGCAGTTCAACTGAAAAACGACGGTCATCTGCAGCAGTTAAGGTTTTTAATACTCTTAAAATTTCTTGATAGTCGTTCAGGAATCCCAAAACACTTGTCAGCATCAGTCACAATGAGGACGAATACCCTGGGCTGTGGGGTCGTGGCCACGCACGTGTTCCCTTATTAATGGATTTTTGATAACAATATCTCTTGACATAAAGGAAATGCTGTTTATAAAGCTGGTATCATCTACTTAAAATTTAGTATTCTTTTGAAAAGCCTTACCCATTTTGTAATGTTATTTCTATAAAATTGAGAGTGACCTGTGGTGTTTGTATTTTTCTGATCCTTCCAGATGACTAAAATTGGCTTACCTGACCATATTCTGAAGCAATGTTATTTTAATTGTTATTCGCTTATAGCTGTCTTCCTTCATATGCTCCTTCTTACCTTCAAAATGACCCACTTCCTCTGTTCACTTCTTTCCTGTGTGATATATTTCCACTGGCAGCACATAAAATATCTGATTTGTTTCTGAAAGATCGCTAGGTGTGTCTTTTCTCCTTCCCAGCTCTGTGTTTCCTTTTCCTTCTAAGATTGTCTCTCTCTCCTTTGTTGTTTTCTGTTCTTCACATTCCCTGCTGCTGCTGTTAAATCACTTCAGTCATGTCCGACTCTGTGTGACCCCATAGACAGCAGCCCTCCAGGCTCCCCCGTCTCTGGGATTCTCCAGACAAGAACACTGGAGTGGGTTGTCATTTCCTTCTCCAATGCATGAAAGTGAAAAGTGAAAGTGAGGTCGCTCAGTTGTGTCCGACTCTTTGCGACCCCATGGACTGCAGCCCACCAGGCTCCTCCATGCCTGGGATTTTCCAGGCAAGAGTACTGGAGCGGGGTGCCATCACATTCCCTACAGAGTCCTTAACGCTCATCCTTCCAGATCTCCCTCTGTCTCTCTTCTCAGTCTTGTAAATTCCGCTCTTCCTCTAACTGCCGTCTTTTACAGCATCTGCCTTGTATTTCTTCTTTGTTACTCTGCCCTTTCACCTACCCCAGTCTTACCTTGACTTTTCTTTTCCTTCCTTCATCTCCACTCCTGGAATTCTTTACTCTTGCCAAATGAGTTTTAGGCAGTTTCCTTGATATTTTTGTCCCTTTGGTTATCTACACCTCTCTGCACACATGCACATTCCCAGAGTTTAATTTGGGGCTTTCTCTTTGTGTCCATGCTCCTTCCCTACAGGGACTTTGTCACCATCCTCTCTGTATCCTGCTCATCTGTTCAGTGAATGTTTGTTGAAGGAATAACCTATTTGACTTTTAGACTTGTATCTCTACTGCACATCTCTTATGCTGTGGTATATGTTAGACTTGCCTGCAGTATTTTGAAAATAACACACTTTCTTCTAATATTCCTGTTACATAAAATGGTTCTGTTTTTAATTGTTGTCTGAATCTACCATGCAGTAAACAAATAATCTAAGAGAGAGATTCAGATCAGTTAAGGAAAATATGCTTTAAGGCCCACTCAGGTATTTCTGCTTCTAAATGAATTAATCTCTTCCTACTTTGTGATACAATTTCTATAAATTATATAGAATTAATAAATATTGTATATAATTACCTTTACACATATTTGTACTTCTGTTAGTTACTTGAAAAGACAATCACTTTTCCATCTCCCAGAATATCTACCACCATGCCCGACATAGCATAGATGCTTGTTGAATATGTTAGACTGAACTGAGAGGTGTAGAGAGCAAAGAAGGTGAAAATCCAGAGAACGTTAATACTGAACCAGATCTCTTCATAAGGCATAAAGCAGAAAGAAGCAGTGCCTCTAAGGGAGGACTGGAACTTAGTACATTGAGAAAGCGCAAAGTATAGGAAATAACTGAGGAAACCCTGCTTTTTGATGGTTGAAAATACACAAATATTTGAACTTTTTGCAGTTGAATTTTTTCCATCATGAAGAAGAAAATGTAAATTAGAATATTTGGTAATGACAGAAAGTACCCAAATGTAAATAAAATGTTTATTTTTTAAAAAATAAGGAAAGAAGACAGAGTAATTATAATATAGAGAATTATAGAATGTGCTCAGTAATGTTTGACTGAATTGAAATTTTTGTTTCATTTACACACGGTTCACTGCAGTTCAGCAGTTATCCCTGCATCTTCATGCACTGAGGGGCACTAGTTTTATAAAGGAAAATGAAATCTCTCTCATCTTTTCCCCACTTTTTCCCCATGGGGTTAACTAGGTAGTGTCGTCGTCTGTCTCCTCTCCTTTGAGGATCGTAATTAAACAAAGGGATAAAAGGAAAGCAGAGATAATGTCAAAGCCAGGACAGCTTGGGCTCAGAGAGCTGGGGAGCAGGAGAGGATGAAGTGTCAGTGGAGATGAGAGGGAGGGTCAGGCTGAGTGGCGTTCCCAAGGAGGTGGCTCCTGGGGTGCCTGCAGCTCTGGCCCCGAGAGCACGGGTGTCCTGGGACTCCATTTCTGCTCAGTGTTTTCCCAGCTGGCCTCTACTCATTCTCTCAAACACATTTTACCATCAGAAATCAGCATCTGTCTGTGTTAGTCACTCGGTCGTGTCTGACTCTTTGCAGTCCCATGGACTATAGCCCGCTGAGCTCCTCTGTCCGTGGAGTGCTCCAGGCAAGAATCCTGGAGTGGGTTGCCATTTCCTCCTCCACAAAATTATCATCAGAGGAGAATTAATGCATATGAATCTGTTTCTCTTACCTTAAAATGGTTTATCAGAGAAAGTATCATACATATACCCTCAAGCAGACTTACTTGTCTCTGGATATACTAGGCCTGAAAGCACGGTCTTTCCCATTCTCGGCATCTCGAAGTACACTGAATTGTTCTTTGCTATAACCAGCATTCTGTTTGGAATTGTTCATAACTTTCTCCCCACGTTAACCCTTCTAGCTGAACAGATAACTATATTTATAAACTGAAAAATCGCAGAACACATCATTTTTATTTCTCTGGGGAAGTAGGATCATATTAACTCTTACAGTAGTTAGCAAAAAGTACACTTCAGAAAAACTATGAGGATACACTTATGTTTTAAAATTTCTTTGAACAGTTGTTGAAAACCAGATTTAGTCTCCTATAGGAACTCCGTGAAATTCTGTTAAAGGATACACTTATCTCCTGTTACTAAGTTTTCATTTTTTCTGACGTAAACTGATTGTTTTAAGGTGAAAATAAGATATTTTTGTCAGTTTGAAGCCAGCTAAATCTGCTCCTTTACAGAGTATGATAGGTAATGGAGGCAGTGCTTGATTTGACTCCAATTAAAGTCTTGGTTCATCCTATATCAAGGAAAGCAGACACAGTTTACGTTTCTGTACATGGTTGTCAACAAGTACATTACCTTTTTGTAAATGCTCTGCCCCCTTTACGGTTGATAGTCTGAGCTGGAAGATGTGGAGCCAGGCGCTACTCATGTTTTATTTTCTGATTGTCAGTCGCGAGTCTTTAGCCTGCATTGTTTGCTCTTTCCATGAGTCTGGCATACAGTACACATTCTTGATCATTATAGTACTTCCAGTAATAGGAAGAAAAGGAATGAAAGATTCTGCTCATTTAGTGTTCCGTTCTCCACCAAGTTTTGGTCTAATGTGATCAATTTTTGTTTTAGCATAGCAATTTCTGAAATATTTCCACCAACATGGTAGGGTAAAATTTAGTTACTTTACAAGCCAAGAAATCAGTCTTGATTTTTTTTTTTCCCCCTTTGACAGTTCAGTTCAGTCGCTCAGTTGTGTCTGACTCTTTGCGACCCCATGGACCGCAGCACGCCGGGCCTCCCTGTCCATCACCAACTCCCGGGATTTACTCAAACTCATGTCCGTTGAGTCGGTGATGCCATCCAACCATCTCATCCTCTGTCGTCGCCTTATCCTCCTGCCCTCAAACTTTCCCACCATCAGGGTCTTTTTCAAATGAGTCAGCACTCTGCATCAGGTGGCCAAAGTATTGGAGTTTCAGCTTCAACATCAGTCCTTCCAGTGAACACCCAGGACTGATCTCCTTTAGGATGGACTGGTTGAATCTCTTCGCAGTCCAAGGGACTCTCAAGATCTTGTCTTCTCCAACACCACAGTTCAAAATTATCAATTCTTTGGCGCTTAGCTTTCTTCATAGTCCGACTCTCACATCCATACATGACCACTGGAAAAACCATAGCCTTGACTAGACAGACCTTTGTTGGCAAAGTAATGTCTCTGCTTTTTAATATGTTCTCTAGGTTGGTCATAACTTTCTTTCCAAGCAGCAAGCGTCTTTTAATTTCATGGCTGCAGACACCATCTGCAGTGATTTGGGAGTCCCAAAAAATAAAGTCAGCCGCTCTTTCCACTGTTTCCCCATCCATTTGCCATGAAGTGATGGGACCAGATGCCATGATCTTTGTTTTCTGAATGTTGAGCTTTAAGCCAACTTCTTCACTCTCCTCTTTCACTTTCATCAAGAGGCTCTTTAGTTCTTCAGTTTCTGCCATAAGGGTGGTGTCATCTGCATATCTGACAGCACTTGGGTTTAAAATTCAAGATAAAGCCAGAATGTTTTAAATATATATAGTAGTTTTCACTTTGGAGAATACATTTGTTTACGTGGTAGCATGAAATATGGTAATCTACATGTGTTATATATGTGCATACATGTATTTTATGTTTAAAAATTCAGTGTAGTTCTCAATAGGCATCAGGTTTATTAAGGAGTTATTTCCTGACAAGGTCATAAGAAATACTGAGCTTTCTTGAGAAGTGAAGTGTTTGGGCTGTGGTAGGGGAGAAGAGCCAGGTATTATCCAAAACTTAAAAAAAAACATGTGTTTTATTTATGTTCATGGGTGCATTTTCAGTCTTCCCAAGACATCGTCTGTAATCAGACCAGGATCTTCTGAAATTTTTATGCATTATTTAGCCAATCTGAATGCAAGCAGTTTTCAACTTATAAAATAAGGTATATCTCAAAACTTGATTCCATAGGTCTTTTGGAGCGTGTCCTTAAAGATAGTACCTTAACCACATGTTAATCCGTAGCATAGAATTCCATTCTGAGATGCTAGGAATCTTTCTTTTCGTTTCCTTTTAGAAAATACACCTGGGCTCCCAGGAAGGTAATTTAGAGAATGACTGTCGTTGTGGACTTTTATTTTATGAGGTTCTATAGGAATAGAGGTGTTTCCTACCTTCTCAAGTCTTGACCTTTCCAATAGGCTTTGGGTCACTAGGGAAGCCGCTGTCACAAAGCTCACAGGATTTGTAGCCTGAGTGCTGGGGTGGTAGGGAATGGCGGCAGGCTTCCAAAGGTGGGGATTATGCTAAATTCAGCTCCATTTGTAAAACTTTTATTTCCTGTTACTTGCTTGAACTTTATGGCCTAAATAAAAGAACACATACGGTCTTGATGTCGATTAGTTTGAGGATGTTTAGACACTTTATTGTAACATTTAAAACCATGTGGTATGCCTTGTATGCCTATGAGGACGACCCATAGCCACGATGATTCCAGGACATATTATTTTCCGTATAGTGATGATTGATATTGTTTTAATAGTCTTTAAATGTCTTCTTTGGGTATTCGTTATTTTGCTTAATTTTACAACATTATAACAGACTAGAATTCTTTCAGAACTGAAATTTAAACTTTTAATATGAAAATATTCCATTTTGTAGGATTTTATGCTAATACTTATCAAAAAGTGAGGTGAATACTGATCTTTAAGTTTCTAGTAAGTATCTAATTCCCCTAAAACGTTTGATTATTAAAGAACAATCCAAAAACTATTATTAATGAATATTTTCGTTCCTTTTAGAAATTGGATATTTACTTCTAAAGATCAAGTGAAACAAATTTAATAGATGGTATTATCAAGTCAATGAACACATAGTAAATTACAATGAGTCTTTATCTTACTTGAAATAATGTATAAACACATGTAATTAGTTATTTTAACTAGAGTTAAAAATGGCTGTCAGTATCCTTGAAATTGTTTATAAAAGAGAAATTTATCACTGGGTTATAATATTAATGTTATAACTCAGCAGTAAGTCATTTCATGACATAAAAGAAATATAGTAACTCTTTACAATATTACCACTGTTTCTCTTGAACAAATAATAGGAAATTGTGGTACCCTTGTGAATGAATGGCATTTGTTTCTCAGGAACAGCCTATATTACTAATTGTGGGGAGAGGGGGGGTGTCCATCCTTATCTGTTTTATCCCGTCACACATCCAGTCACAAAAGCGTTACCATACGGTGATCTTTCCTCTGGTTTTGGGTGAGGTTTGCTAGGACTGTACCTATTGTTAGGAAGGGGAAGTACTTGTCCCCGTGTTACTGTAATGTCGTTATTTGTTTAGCTCTCTAAAACTAGATCTTTAAATTTTTTTCAACTGTGAGTAATAAGTGTAAACTCCCCTATCTTTGGACTCTCATTACTAGATTCTGGGTCAACTTCAGGATCTATAAAATGCGTGTCACAGGACCCGTTACGTCACAGTTGTGTGCATTTTAAACACACCCCCAAAACACACAGTTAAATAGATCCAAGTTAATCAGAGCCCCCAATTACTAATTTGTATGCAGAATTTCAGTGGTTAACAGGAAATCACCAACCAAACAGCACCTCACTCCCGTGCGCTTCCTTCCCCACTCCCTGTCCCCAGGTGAAACACATTAAGGCTCTCCTCAGATGTTTACAGTAAGGATTGCAAGGTTCTGAGTGAGGTGAAAATTTTCCATCGAGTTCGCTACACTCTGTTTATTTTAGGATGATTTTCATACTTGTTTAAGGGAAAAGTTTATGAATAAGAATCAAGTAGGACTGTGAAATCCCACAAGCCAAATTATCCCATGTCCATTACAATCAGATTTTATATTATTAATATATAATGGTTTATTTAAATAAGCCTGTTGAAATACTTTTCCCTATTTTAGGGATTATAAATTGAATTAGAAGTTTGTTCAGAATTGCTTGGATTCTGTTGACTTTTATAAAAATCCAGATTTTCTTCTTATTAGTTGTATGAATGGCTTGTAATTATTTTCATTTTAATTTTATATAGGTAAGTACATTTTACATACATACATTACTTTAAATATTTTATATTTTTCATATGGTTTATGATATAAGGTTAGCATAATCTACTTTACAGCAACTTTAATCCCTCAAACTCCTATGTGCTTCTATAATTTAAATCTTGAAAATAAAAGTGAACCAAATTTTTAACTTTATTTTAGAATTCACAAAATTATAATATTTTACAAACATGGTGGAAAATTCTTCTAACACATCCTTTTTTCTGCTTTTAACTTCTTACATTATCACTTTATCATTGATCTTTCCATTTAGTATGGCTATAATTATTTCAATAAACAAATAGTCTTCTCTGCCCAGAAGATAAACAGTGAACTTGAACACATATTTCAGAATTATGTTTCCCTCTGTCTCAGATCAATTCCTACCATTATTTCCCTTGGAAATACAGACTATGTCTGGGTAACTATCCTGACTAAACTTGTATATACCCACCCTTCTAGAACTCCAATAAATTATTTTCCCTTGTCTCTTTGGCCGTCCATCTGTTCTTAACTGTAGTTCCCTTCAAACACTTAACATATTTGGAAAGTTTATGCTCCATGCTTTTATTTTTTTAGAGCTTTTCTCTCCTGATTTTCTTACCTGCATTAACTTGTCGTTTTTCCGTGCACCGGCTTCCTCCTGCCTCTTGAGCATGTTGGCCTGTCTTTTGCTGCTTGTTGGTCTGGGCTGAGGGAGGGCAGGCAGGGCTCCAGTGCCCCTGGGGAAGCTGGGGAGGCTCCCTAGGTGAGGCAGACTTTGACACCACAGGATTTACCTGTCCCAACACTGTGATGGACTTCCCAATGGCTCAGACAGGAAGGAATCTGTCTGCAATGGAGGAGACCCAGGTTCAATCCCTGTGTGGGGAAGAGCCCCTGGAAAAGGGCATGGCAACCCACTCCAGTATTCTTGCCTGGAGAATCCCATGGACAGAGGAGCCTGGAGGGCTATAGTCTATGGGATTGCAAAGAGTCAGACTTGACAGAGTGACTAACACTTCCACTTTCATGTAAGAATTAAAGATTTTAAAATTAAAAAAAAAAACTGAAAATAAAGAAAATGAAAAAAACATCTGTATTATGTTCCCTCTATTTGAAAATATTTTATATTAATCTTTACCAAAGAGATTGGTAGAGTGTTTCAAGCTCTAGAAAGGGAATGCGGATTCAGATTTTTAAATTTTTATTACAAACAGGTATTTATGGCCCAGTTTTGAAAGAGGATATATGCAGTGTCCTTGAAATCAAGTTGGGACATCTAGCAATCCTAGTTCTATGGCACTGAGATAAAATATAGGAGGCTTAGTAAAGCTTATTTTAGGGAATTCCCTGTAATAGAGAAAGGCCACTCATTGCCTCAGACCTCTGACAATCAGTCATCAGCGTGGTATCATGGCCATCCGGCTGTTTCTCCTCCTCCAGCAGTAGTTGACATGGAGACATTTTTGAAGCAAGATAGACCTAAGCGACTTGTCCACTGCCTCTTGCCTTGTTGCTGTTAAAACTAGAGGAACGCCCTTCCTCAGCATCACCACCTTTCCTCACTATTTTTAGGCATTCTGAAATTTTTTTCACCAGCTCTGGTGGAACTACTTCTGACCACTAAACAATGTCACATTTGCTTTGATAGCAATGCCATTTGCCTCATTTTAAAAACCCCCTTCATCTTTTCTCAGATCCATTCCAAAAGCAAAAGCCTAACTTGATTTTTTTTAACTTTTGGGAAATACTTCTGTGATTGCTTTTAAGAACATCAGGAAAATGATCAAAGTTATTTTGGGGCAAGTTAACAGTTGTCTTTTGTTAAGTACAGATTTTCACAACCTTGGAAGATAATTAAATGGAGTATTAATGCCAACTGTAAAAATATGAGTACCTTTTATTTGAAGGACAACCACATTTTACTGAAAGCAAGAAAGACTTGCATATTTACTTAAATTCCAAAGGCATTTTCTCACACACACCATGACTAAACAGTGAAAGTGTGTCTTTAAATCCTGATTCAGTACTCTTGGGGGCACTTTCTTTAATCTCACATCTCTCATCTCAGTTTTAAGAAGTAGAAGTTACACTGAGTTAACTGAATCTAGACTTTTCATTTTGATTTTTCTTGCGTTTGAGGAAGCACTCTTTCAAGCAAGCTTGATATATTTTGTAAGAGTGAGGAAAATAATTTCACATGGACACAGAAGTTAATACATATATCAGTATTCCTCTGCTTTCCAGTAGAGATTTGTCCGCTCCCCTGGCCACCCCACCCTCATTCCTGTCCAAGAACATGACTTCAAATTGTGGGGATTTTAGTGGATTTTGATAACTGGTCAAGGACTTAGAACAATGCTGGCATATGCTAGGTGCTTAGCAACGGTGTCAAGTGAATGAAAGGAGGGACAGATCAGCTGTTCAGCACCTTATTGCTCACAGCGCATGACCTCTGGGCTTGGAAAGAGACCTGGAGGAAATGAGGAAAGGATAAGTGAGGTAGCTAGAGGAAAGGCTGGGCCCACTACTGACAAATATCTAAATGACCCTCTCAATGTAAATATTTAAGCACGTTTAGTGTTTGCATTGTTGTTTAGTTGCTAAGCATGTCCGACCCTTTTGTGACCCCATGGACTGTAACCCACCAGACTCCTTTGTCCTTGGGATTCTCCAGGCAAGAATACTGGGGTGGGTAGCCATTCCCTTCTCCAGGGGATCTTCCCAACCCAGGGATTGAACCCATGTCTCCTGCATTGGCAGGTGGATTCTTTACCGCTGAGCCACCAGGGAAGTGCTAACGTCTGTTCTATGAAGGCCAAATATACTTACATCTCTGATGATGATAGTAGCTTTTTTCTCAAAGCCAAAATATGTACGATAGTGGGGTTAGGCAGAGGAAGTGAGACAGAAGACAGAGCTAGAAAGGAAAGGAAGAACAAGCAGGGTATTTGGTAGATATATTTTCCTTTTTTTTTTTTTTTCTTAGGATTAAAGTAGCTTACAAGATAATCTGAACAAAATGGTTGCTCATGAAATAAATAAATCATGCATTTTTATGTACCTTTGTTTTTTTATGTACCTCGTGGAGCAACATTGAGTCAGCACATGGGTGCGTATGATCTTTGCTAGCCAAAAGGCAGCCTTTCTGAAACCTTGGGCATCACGTGTTTTTGGAGGGAGGCAATCAAAGAAACAGCCCCAAACATCAAACCCTAAGAATAATAAATCCCCGAAGAAAGTATACAGGATTCTGTCATTGTTCTGTTCATGTTAGGTCAGGAAATGAGCATGCAGTTTTATTTAACTTTTTTAAACTAGCGTTTCACCTGAAAAAAAGTAAAAGTGATGAAATTGATCAGAACAAAAATGAACAAAGTATGACACAACGTTTTTTTTTAAATTATAGTCAAAATTGCTGGGTTACATGATAATGGAAGGAAACTCAGTGGTCTGGGTGTGGAATAAGCAGTAAGCAATTGGAATAAGCAGTATTAAAGTTCACTTCAATAGTGCGTGTGTTGCTTTGAAGACCTGAGACCACCAAGCTTAATAGAATGCTGTTGCCCACATAAGAGCAGATGATCATTTTATTGATTTGGAAATGCTGTACTGTGATAGACCCTAGTTTTATCATTAAAGCCTGTGGCAGAAATGTGTTAAATGAAACTGTAAGAAATGCCTGAATTGCAGGTAAAAAACATAGGAGCACAGCAATTTCACATGGGTTAATCCTGCAAACTGTGCTTGAGTGGGAGAAATTTGAAAGGGAGCTCTGTAGGGAGCTTCAAGGCGAGCATAGGCAACTTTTGATGGAACAGTATAGCATTGATCCCTGGGTGCTGAAGACTGTGGGGGCGGGGTCGACGGGGCGCCTCTGAATTTCTTTGCAGACGCAGTCACCAAGTCTACTGACTAGTGCCCTATGCTGACTCCAACTTAAAGCCTCTGTCATTTTCTTCCGAGGGCATTGCTAATGAAGAATACCTGCACAGCAGAAAATTCCTGCATGTTCAAGGGTACGTGTGTTCCTCTTGAGCACGCGTGCCTTCTTTTCAGAGCTTATCGGTGAGGTCGGTCATTTCCCTGATCAGCATTTGGCAGCTCTGACCAAACCTCTCTTTGTGGTGCTGTCTACAGACAGGAGCAGCCCCTAGTCACCCTGCCTTCAAGCAGAATGAGGACAGAGTGGCTCTTTTTGTGTGTGGTTAGACTTAGGCTCCCATGAAGAAAACCCTCGTAACTAGAAAAATTCATTAGTGTTTTGAAAAGGGACATATTTTTTTGCCTGTTAAAAGCTAAGGTATGAATGGGAAGGATTTTTTTTTTTTTTCCTGATAGATTCCTTATACCTTTATTGAAAGATCGTTTCAGGTATTAAGCTTATCTGAATGCAGTGATGTCATTTCACAATTATAGAATTAACCCTAAGAAAATAAGCTTATTATTGGGGATTTATTTTTCATTTTTTCCCCTTAACTCTCAAATGATGATACCTCATTGATTATTCAGACACTGAGATGGTAAAGAAGGAATTTATTTGATTCAGTTGATACAAACATTTCTTCAGACGTTTGATGTTGTACTAAGATGCTGTTTTCGAACTCAGGATTATCAAAGGGGAAAGGTGGGTAGGAGGGATGAATTAGGAGATGGAGATGAATATATATACATAACTGTTTATAAAATAGATAATAACAAAGGACCTACTGTATAGCACAGGGAACTCAATATTCTATAATAACCTATATGGGAAAAGAGTCTGAAGAAGAATGGATATATGAATATGTATATCTGAATCGATTACCTTGCTCTACACCTGAAAATAACACAACATTGTAAATCAAAATAAAACAAAAATTGTAAATCATATAAAATAAAAATTAAATGTAAAAAAGATGCTATTTTTAATATTTCAAGGGTGATAACGCTGCTCAAAATCAGATATTGAGTAGATTTGAAGTAAATATGGCATGGTGCCCCATCAGGAAAAGTGCTAGAATATTGTCGTTAATTTATAGATTTTGCAATGAGCTTCTCTAAATCGGTCACATGTAAGCTGTTGAAATAATGAAGGCTACCTCTCTACCCCATGTGAGAATCCTGAGTATGAGGCAGGTAGCATACGAGGTGCCATTTGCAAAACCTCTGTGAACTTACATATGAGTCTTACTTCGCAGCGGTCAGAGAGCAATACCAGTGGCGATGAAAATGATTATGTCTAGAATTGAAGGCAACTCAGAGAAAAAGCAGCTGGAGTTGTGGACTCATTACTTAAATTTATAAAAAGAAGCCATATTCTGTTGCTCAGAAAGGCCACAGTGAAGCATGTTTTTCCATCAACTTCTTGCAACTGTGATAAGCATACTGAACTCAGTAATTTCTAACTGACTCAGACTCAGGACCCATAGCTCGGCCCAGTGCCCATCAGAGCTCAGTGTCTCAGGCCGCTGCAACAGCCTCTAAGTCCGTGTCTTAGCGAAATTCAGGGAAAAAACTTATATCAGGTTTAATATTTATGGTGTGTTTGTTTTCTCACAATTTTTATTTCTGTTTACTTTTTCAGTTTAATTTCTATTTTATATTGGAGGCTAGTTGAATTATGGTGTTGGATCAGTTTCACGTGTGCAGAAAGGGATTCAGTTGTATGTAAACATATATTCATCCTCTTTCAGATTCTTTTCCCGTATAGATTGCTACAGAATATTGAATACAGTTCCCTGTGCTATACAGTAGGTCCCTGTTGGTTATCTGTTGTTATATATACAGCATATAGTTAATTCCAACCTCCTTATTTATCCCTCCCCTTTGGTAACCATAAGTTTGTTTTCTAAGTCTGCGAGGCTGTTTCTGTTTATAGTATGTTTCAAAAGCAAAGTCATGTCATTACAAACAGTCAAGCAAGCAGTTTGTGATAATCTTCTTAAAATAATAACTTTACACTCAAGCAAGTATTTGATGGTAATCTCCTTCAAACATACTTTATAAAGTACTGACCCATTGATTGTGTGATTAGCTCATGATTCCTTCTGTGGGGATTCTAAATACATTTACTAACTTATAATGTAAATAAACACACATGCCAGTGTCTACAGAGGCAAAATAAAATGTGGACGCATTCTTTAGCACATATACTTGGTCATTGTATTAGCAACCACTGATTGGCATATATATGCTCAGTAAGTGTTTCTGGAGATGATTGGTGTTAGAGCTTTAGAGACTTTTTATGAGCTCAAGTTACCAGGTAATAGTTTTATGAAAAAAACAATTTCCCTAAATGTGGAAACTTCTTAGCAGAGAAGATGAAGATTCTCTTTCATAAGGCTTATATGTGTATCTTATGTATGCAGGAGAAACCACCGTCACTAAGGTCAACAGTGACCACATCCCAGCTGTCCACCTTTAGTCTTGTTCCCTTGACGGCATCAAACACTGTTGGTCCACCCTTCTTGATCTCCTGCCTTTGATTCCAAGACGCTGTATCCTCTCCTTCCTGCCTCTTTGGTCTTCCTTCCTCAGGTTTGTTAGCAAATTCTTTCCCTGCCTAACCAGAAATGTGTTTTCTGCAGGTTTCCATCTGTGGCCTCCTTTTCTCCTAATTTCACCTTTTGCCTGGGTGACTTCATTCATTGTTCCATGAATATAATCTAGAGTTCCCAATCTCAAAAAGTCACTACCTCTTTAGTACGTCCCAACCTTTCTCTTCTTCAACTGCTTCCTCCATTCAGTGGTCCTTAGTTTTCTTCCAATTTATCAGCCCTTTTTGCTGCCATTGTCTGTATTGAATGTATTAAAGTTGTCGTCAATTAGTGTCTGTCAGCGTGGTAGATCTCTGTACCCATCTCTCTTTATTTTCCATGTCACTATTTTAATTGTCTACCAGGTGTTTCAATTCATGATCCTAGAACCATCTCTAGCTACTGAATCTGGTCTTAGAGACGCATGATTTGGGCCTTTCTCCACATTTGTCAGGGTATAACAATAACTCGAGTTCTGGATTCCAATGCATTTGTCCTTGTCTGGACTTTTTTCTTGGTCTAGCTCATTTTCACCTTGCCCAGTTTCTTCATGAAGTTTTCCTTCAACCCAACTGCAAGTTATTGGACTCTCTGTGGATTATGATTTCTTTTCAAGCCATGAAAAGTGGAAGTCGCTCAGTCATGTATGACTCTTTGCTACCCCATGGACAGTCGTGAAATTCTCTAGGCCACAGTACTGGAGTGGGTAGCCTTTCCCTTCTTCAGGGGATCTTCCCAATCCAGGGATCAGACCAAGGTCTCCCACATTGCAGGTGGATTCTTTACCAGCTGAGCCACAAGGGAAACCCAAGAATACTGGGGTGGGTAGCCTATCCCTTCTCCAGTGGATCTTCCTGACGCACGGATCAAACCAGGGTCTCCTGCATTGCAGGTAGACTCTTTACCAACTGAGCTATCTCGGAAGCCCTTTTTAAGCTATGGATGACTGCTATTACGCAGTGACTTTAATATTTATCAGTCTCCAGGTCTTACCTAGAGTGTAAATTCGTTGAGAATAAAAGCCATTTGCTATCTTTGTGTTCTCAGAAGTACTTTCACATAGCTTTTGTTTAGTAAAAAAAAATCATTTGAATAAAATGATTCATTAACTGTACAGTGGCCAGTAATTGCACTTGATCATTTGTTTTGTTAAAACATACATTTTCAGCTAGATTTAAATGTTTGCCCTATTTCCCAAAAAAATAGATTTTGCATATTTTGATCAAATGTGAATTTGTTTAGCCATAATTGAAGGATAAAAAGTCACTTGAATGCCCTTCTAGCATAGATTCTTATCTTTAAAATGAAATTTTGCACATATTAGGGTGGGCTTAAGCTTCCTATAATCCAGCATATTCTTGCCTTTTTCTTCCTTTTAGATCTCTACCAAAATACTTCCCTGCTGTGCTGAAGCTACCCTCTGTTGATTATTATTTTAAATCTTTTTAAGGGAAAATTGCATTCACTTAAATGAAATTTAGTATGTAGAAAATACTTACCTTATTAAACAGAGCCACTGTAATGAATGTTACTAATGGTGTAAACTGTTGTGAAAACAAACTAAAGTAAATTGAAAAGACTAATCAGCCATTGTTGTGCTTTACATTTTCTTTTCCAAACTATTCATATCCTTGAAGTTTCCGTATCAGGTAGCTGTATGGTAACTGTATCTGTAAATTTTATTTATGTACCTGAGATTGAAAGATGTGAACCAATTATTTAATTCCTGTCTATGATACACTTTGTGGTACACTTCATGGTACGTTAAGAAGCAGAGACATTACTTGGTCAACAAAGGTCCGTCTAGTCAAGGCTATGGTTTTTCCAGTGGTCATGTATGGTTGTGAGAGTTGGACTGTGAAGAAAGCTAAACTCAGAAGAATTGATGCTTTTGAACTGTGGTTTTGGAGAAGACTCTTGAGAGTCCCTTGGACTGCAGGGAGACCCAACCAGTCCATCCTAAAGGAGATCAGCCCTGGGTGTTCATTGGAAGGACTGATGTTGAAGCTTGCAACTCCAATATTTTGGCTACCTGATGTGAAGAGCTGACTCTTTTGAAAAGACCCTGATGTTGGGAAAGATTGAAGGCAGGAGGAGAAGGGGATGACAGAGGATAAGATGGTTGGGTGGCATCACCAACTCAATGAACATGAGTTTGGGTGAACTCTGGAAGTTGGTGATGGACAGGGAGGCCTGGTGTGCTGTGGGTCATGGGGTTTCAAAGAGTCAGGCATGACTGAGTGACTGAACTGATATGAATACACTATGAATAGCATCTTAAGAGAAGGAATCTTATTTAGTGATGAATCATCTCCTGAGACATTAATGATCTTATTGTCAAAAATAAAACCATTAAAGAAAATAGACCACAAGAATCACTCCCAAACATTCCTCCTAAATAATGGGAAAACTACAGTGAGATACCTCAGGTTAAAAATTGTGACTCAAAATATATGTTTATTAAAACGAAAGGAAATAGCAAAAAAAAGTGGGTTTTTTGCCTGATTTGTGTGTAGATGAAAATAAGGATTTTAGTACACTAGTTATTAAGAGTTGATTTGTTTTTGAAATGTATTTTTTGTATACTGAGTGTCCTCCAGATTCTTAAATTTATTTTTCTCTATATAAAAAAGTATATGTTTGAATCTCAATAATTGTTTATCCTAACAACCTTATGGGGCTGTTCCCAGTTACATGTACAGGAAGAGAGGAACCGGAATTTTTTAAACGGATGCTTGAGTCTGTATTCACACAGGACACTGCCTATACAGTAAATAATCAGTATGGTTATTGTTGTACCATTCTCTTACGCTGTATTTTTAAAAACCTTTTTTTCCTGCTGCTAACCAATGTTATGCATGCTTGCATAACAGAAAAATACGATATAGAAGAGTAGAACTGTCTGTGGTTCTGTTACTGTGCCAGTCAGTAATCAGTTTAGTTTAGTCACTCAGTCGTGTCCGACTGTTGTGACCCCATGGCCTGCAGTATGCCAGGCCTCCCTGTCCATCACCAGCTCCCGGAGATTACTCAAATTCATTCCATTGAGTCGGCGATGCCATCCAACCATCTCATCCTCTGTTGTCCCCTTCTCCTCCTGCCCTCAATCTTTCCCAGCATCAGGGTCTTTTCAGATGAATCAGCTCTTCACATCAGGTGGCCAAAGTATTGGAGTTTCAGCTTCAACATCAGTCCTTCCAATGAACACCCAGGACTGATCTCCTTTAGGATGGGCTGGTTGGATCTCTTTGCAGTCCAAGGGACTCTCAAGAGTCTTCTCCAACACCACAGTTCAAAAGCATCAATTCTTCGGCGCTCAGCTTTGTTTATAGTCCAGCTCTCACATCCATGCATGACTGCTGGAAAAACCATTGCTTTGACTAGATGGACCTTTATTGGCAAAGTAATAATGTCTCTGTAATACCGATTCATACTGGCCAGAATTTAAATATCACTAAATGTGTGACAATGTTGTAAGTGCTCTTGAGTATACTGATTAATTTAGCCATAGGAAAGAATGAAATAATGCCATTTGCAGCAACATAGATAGATAGAGCTAGAGATTATCATATGAAATGAAGTGAATCAGAGGAAAACAAATACCATATGATAGCATGTATATGTGGAATCTAAAATATGGCACAGATGAACTGATTTATGAAACAGAAATAGACTCGCAGACCTAGAAAACAAATGTACGATTACCAGGGGAAAAGGGGGTGAGGGAAGGATAAATTAGAAGTTTGGGATTAGCAGATACAAACTAGTATGCGCAAACTAAACAGCAAGGTCCTAATGTATAGCACAAAGAACTATGTTCGTTATCATGTAATAAAAACCATGATGGAAAAGAAAATACTTTGTTTTTTTACAATAAAAATTGGATTCCTAAAAAAATATGTATACACACACACACATATATATATGTTTGTTTTGAGTCATTTAATCTATAAGAACCCTATAAGGTACAACTTGTTATCACTGCTTATCAAATGACAGAACTGGCCCAGAATGGTTAAGTAACCTGATATGCTTGCTCGCAGTTTTTTCTATGGGTAGATTATCATTTGATATTATTGCTATTGTATTATTTACAAAAATAGGAACAGAACATACTGATGCTGTTTTACCATGGTCAGGTCCAAAACAAACTCCCCTGAACCACCAAAACTGCTCTTCACTCCACTGTGTAAATATAAGTAGCACCAGCATATAATTTTTCTGTAAGTCTGGTCAGTACCATCTACTTTAAGAATGAAAAGGCCATTTCTCACTGTCTTCAGTCCTTTAAGCTGAATCCAAGCTGTTATCATCTCCTGCCTGGATAATTGCCGGAGTCGTTGTAGCTGGTCTCCCCGCTTCCAACATCACCCACTCCTGTAGTCCATTCTCCAGGCAGCAGCCAAAGTCTGATTTTTAAATGTCACTCAGATCATGTTACCCTTCTGCTTAAAACATCTCAATATTCACATCCCTCGTGACGGTGCTGAAAATAGCACCCTGAGTCATCGTCACAGCCCTGGAGACCCGTGTGGTCCCTCTCTGTCCTCCTGGGCCCACTCCTGCCTCCTCCCATCTCCCTGCCTCCTTGCAGCCACATTCCCATCTCTGGACCATGTCATGCTCATTCCTCCCTCCGGGAATTTACACTTTCTCTTCCCTTCTTTGTCACCTTTGCACAGTCGGCTCCTGTGTCCTTTCAGTCTCCCCAAAGCAGCCTTCGCAGGCTACCTTTCTAAAGAATCCTAACCCTCCAGTGCCCCATCCAATCTTGACCTCTGTCATTTTCTTCAAAGCACTTACCACTATCTGAATTTATTTCCTTATTTCTGTATTGCCTTTTTCTCCTACTGTGGTAAAAACTCCATGCGAATAGGAATTTTCTCATTCATCCGAGTGCCTAAAAAAGGAGGAGCATGTCAGGCTTTCAATGAATAGCTCCATTAATGAACAATTTAGACACCAGCAATAGAAGGATGTTTCCTGAAGTATTATTTGCATATGCCTCTGAATTCTCACTTTGCTCTAGGTTGCTGAATGAATGCTTGAATTGATTGCACGTGGAAAGAAACTTTTCAGCAGCTAGGGATGTTGGTAAAAGCATCTATCTGATTAAATGAAAGTACAAAAGACAGGTTTGCTTAATTCTTACTGAGTGGGCTTCAGAAATGAGACAGAGTGTTCTTGTTGTATGAAGAATTCTGGTCACTGAATAGTGGGCCAATCACTGCAGTATTGTTCAGTAATTGTTCTGAAGATGGGAAACAACACAGTGGTTCCTGGGAAAGCAGAACGTGGTGCGTTAGCATTCACAGCCAGATCCTCCAGTTATATTTTGATCAGTAAAAGTTCCTTTTTCTTGCACAGCTTCTTACTGCTTCTCCCTAAACATCCAGCCATTTGGGGAAGAAAGCTAGCCCAGTAAGTGTTTTTAATGATGGGTTAGTATAGCCCCCTCCAGTTGTCACAAAAATCAGCATGAACCTTTGATTAACCTCTTCAACTCTTCACTGAATCATTAGAACTGTTCTCTTTGGTGCTGAAAATACTTGCATCTTTCTTGTATTTCCCAAAGAGAGACACTTGTCTTTACAAGTGGAAATACAATGCTCACTCATTTCTGCTTTAATGATACTTTAACGTATGTGTTCAGTCCTATGAACTACCTTTGTCTGATTATAAAATTCTTTCTGAGAACAATATTTCTTTGATTACCAAGACAAAAAATGACCGGGTTGGGAAAATTTTCCCAACTCTTTAATATTAAAATGGTTTTTAGCAGGTGGAGTACCATTTGAGTACATACATGTCTACAGAAATTTCAAGCAAAATCAGCATAGCACTCATATGGCTGCAAGTAAGATTTTAAGTGCCATAGGATTAGCTATTCTAGAAAGAGTAAGTTTTTACATGTAGACGTTTTTCTGCTGAACCAGAGCAAAGAATGGCTGTGTATAGGACACTGTCTATAATTTGAACTTGAAGTCCATTTTTTGGATAAAACTTTATTATGACAGGCTGTTCCATTTATCTTTTGTGCTCATCTTTATCTTAAAAGGATATCTTAAAAAAGATCTTAGAGATCACCTATTCAACCTTTTTTATGGTGAGAAGTATAGCCCGAAGAGGAAAGGCGGCTTTGTTAAGGTTTTAGCAGTTAGCGGCTAAGCTGAACCGAGAACAGGAGGCTTTCTTGCTAAGTCCCTGTTCCTGCCTCTACCCCTGTATGTTTGGAGCTCACATCCAATGAAGATGCTTAGCTGTAATAAGATGTTAATGTCTTGTGCATACTATAAAGAAATTCTGACGTTCAGAGTCACTCAGTGAGCTTTGTGTTCTGATAAAAACTTTCTCTCCTCCCTGTTCCCACTTAAAAAATGTGGTAATGCATTTCTTAAAACTGGATGGATACCCTCCCAACCATGTACCATCTTTCAGTTTCAGAGATATCACATGATAGGATGTCAGTGGAGACAGGAGTTTTCCTGACCCGTCCACCCATTATGGCCTGTCTTATGTGTTAATAATGCACTTGGTTGTGGGATGGCTTGCTGAGCTTTTGAGGGTAGTCTGTCTCCCTGGATGCCTTTTTCCCTGCTCTGTGCAAAGCTAAATGAACCATAGGGGAATTGAACCTATAACCTTGGCCTCATTAATTTACCTGCTGTAAAAATCTCCTTTTGGAAATTTATGTTCTGCTGTGATGAGATTAAGGGTGTGATTTCATTCATTCAATAAGCAGTCTCAGCATGACACTAATGGCAGCATAGAGCATGGAGAGGCAGAGGACAAGGTCTTTGCCCTCGAGGGTTTAAAATGAGTGCTCCAATCAAGAGTGTCAGGGCAGAAGTGATGACCGCTGAGGCAGGGGGATTAGCAAAATGCAAAAGCAAATCATGAGAACAGAGAGGGGTGTGTCCTGCCGGG
Source organism: Ovis aries (assembly GCF_016772045.2). Classification (NCBI taxonomy): domain Eukaryota; kingdom Metazoa; phylum Chordata; class Mammalia; order Artiodactyla; family Bovidae; genus Ovis; species Ovis aries. Next base: position 9,921,721 of record NC_056070.1, read on the forward strand.
AGAACATCAGGGACCCTTGAAGGATGGTCGGGTTTTCCAGGAGTTGGACTGGGGGTGGGTATACAGATGATGGTGCCCAAGCCCGTGGATGGGGAGATTGCAGTGTGGTGAGCACAAGCGTGAGAGGACCTGCAGGAGAAGGCAGAGTCACACAAGCATTATCGTGTATGGTGGCATGGTGGAATATTTCTAACCTGGAAAGAATCAGAGCTCTGTAACAGGAAGTGTCATTTGTCAGCCACCGTTGAATGAACTGGAAGGGAGGCTGGGGTTGAGGGAGAACCCTGAGGAAGTGATGAGGGTCCGAAGTGGGCTTCCCAACAGAGTGCGGGGAAGTGATGGAAGTGGGTCAAGGCTGGACCAGCAGGGCTTGGTAACTGAGTAGATGTGATAGTGGATGTTTCAACCTGGGTGCCTCGCAGATGGCAGTATCCTTCCTGAAGCCAGAAGAAGACAGAGGCAGTGCAGTTTTATAAAGGAAGTGGAGTGGACACATAAAATTGGCACATCGGGGAAAAGTGGAGTTGAATGTGAAAATTCAGGAATCGTTCATTAGGAGAGCTGTCTGAGCTGGGATAAGTAGATGAGATCATCGAGATAAACTGTAGAAATGAGAATAATGGCTCAGATGGTAAAGCGTCTGCCTACAGTGTGGGAGACCAGGGTTCGATCCCTAGGTTGGGAAGATCCTCTGGAGAAGGAAATGGCAACCCACTCCAGTATTCTTGCCTGGAAAATCCCATGGATGATGGAGCCTGGTAGGCTACAATCTGTGGGATCGCAAAGAGTCGGACACGACTGAGCGACTTCACCTTCACCTTCACCTTCAAAGGTAGAACACTGAAGAAAATCTACACTGGTGATCAAGACAGTGAGAAAAGAGCCTCAGAAATAGAGAGTGAGCTCAGTAGACTATTACAGACACCGAAGAAGCAGAGCACCGCCGAGAGGTATGTGGAGGCCCTCTTGTAATTGAGAGATGTCAGCAGACAAGAAGGGAAAATAACCCAGGTTTGCTTTAATTCTATCATTGGCCAAGTTATTGTTTTAATTAGGATTCATAATGCATCTTTTTGATGCTTCTGTTTGATTTTATCTTAATTCAGTTCCACTATATACTTTTCTCAAGAGAGTTAAGAACCAAGCACATTCTTGTATGTAAGGAGTGCAGTAGGAGCTCAAAACTGATGATGGTTGTGAAAAGGCCAGTCATCCTAGACCACTCATTTATCCCAAGTGTTCAGCAGGAGCCTTATATGTACCAAGGACTGTGCCATGCTCTGGGGACACAGTGGCAAAGAACCACAGACACAGATCCAGGCCCCTGTTGAATTTACCTTCTTGTGTGAGTGAAGCAAAATAAAGAGGAAAATAAACAGACCAAAGAAGGGAAATAGACAACATGTTCAGTGGTGACGTGTGCTAGGGAGAAAGTAAAGCCAAAGAGGAAGGGGGTTCAGAAGAACAAGTGTTTTCGGTAGAGAGGTCAGGGAAGGACTGATTGAGGAAATAACATTGGGATGAAACCCGGAAGAAGCAGGGGACATACATATCTAGGTGAACAGAGGACAACACGTGCAAAGGCCCTGAGGTGGGTGCATGCCCGGTGTGTTTGAGGTCTGGCAAGGAGACCAGTGTTCCTGAAGGACAGCAGGCATGTGAGAAAGGTTAGTAAAGTTATAGGAACCATACTGGGGCCCTGTGGTCATAGGTTGGCCCTGACTTTTCCTCCGAGTATAAGCGAAAACCCTTGGATGAGCAAAGAAATAAATAAGAATCATTCCAGCTATAGGAGAAGGAGGGGGACAAGGACAGACAGGAAGATCAGTGAGCAGGCTTCTGCACATCCCAGGAAGAGGTGTTAGTGGCATGGACTAGAGTGGTCCCAGAGGAACTATGGGAAGTGATCCAAATATGTATGCTTTCTGAGGGTAAAGAGAAATAACAGATTGAGAACGAAAACGGAGGTAAAGAGTCAGGGATGAGTCCAAGTTGCTGTATTGGTCTGCTAGGGCTGCGTAATAAAGCACCACCATCGGGTAGCTGAAATAAGAGAAATGTGGCCTTTCATGGTTCTGTAGGCTTGGCCATGCTCAGCGTGTAGGCTGAGTTGGTTCCTTCTGAAGGCTGTAGGGGAGAATCTGTTTCATCCCTCTCTCCTAGCTTCTGGTGGTTTGTTGGCCGTGCTTGGCTTATAAGAGTATCACTGCCTTCATCTTCACATAGCATTCTGCCTGTGTGTGTCTGTGCCCCAATGTCCTCTTTCTAGTAAGAACAATCAATCAAACTGGATTAGGGGCCCACCTTCTCCAGAAGGACCCCATCTCAACCAACTATGTCTGCTGTGGCCGTATTCCCAAATAAGATTCCACTAAATCCAAATAAGGTTTAGTTTTAGGTGAAAAACTAAAAATAAGATTACCATGCAGTCTAGCAATCCCACTCCTGGGCATAAATCCAGACAAAACTGTAATTCAAAAGGTGTTCTGCACCCTCATGTTCATAGCAGCACTGCTGATGAAAGCCAGGACATGGAAGCAGCAACTTGAATGCCAGTTGAGAGATGAATGGATAAAGAAGTTGTGGTACATATATGCAGTGGTATACTACTCAGCCATAAAAAAGAACAAACTAATGCTTTTGTGGTAACATGGATGCAAGTAGGGATTATCATCCTCCATGAAGTAAGTCAGAAAGAGAAAGACAAATGCCACATGATACCACTTATATGTGTAACCTAAAGCATGACAAAAAATGAACCTATCTACAAAGCAGAAACCAGCTCACAAACATGAAGGATAGACTTGTGGTTTGAGGGGGCTAGGGAAAGGATGAGGAGAAGGCAATGGCACCCCACTCCAGTACTCTTGCCTGGAAAATCCCATGGATGGAGGACCCTGATGGGCTGCAGTCCGTGGAGTCGCTAAGAGTCGGGCACAGCTGAGTGACTTCACTTTCACTTTTCATTTTGATGCATTGGAGAAGGAAATAGCAACCCACTCCAGTGTTCTTGCCTGGAAAATCCCATGGATGGCGGAGCCTGGTGGGCTGCCGTCTATGGGGTCGCACAGAGTTGGACACAACTGAAGCGACTTAGCAGCAGCAGGGAAAGGATGAACTGTTAATGTGGGGTTAGCAGATGTCAATATCACGTGTAGAATGGAAAAACAACAAGGTCCTTCTGAATAGCACAGGGAATGGTATTCAATATCCTGAGATAAACCATAGTGGAAAAGAATATATATACGTGTATCACTGAGTTTCTTTGGTGTTCAGCAAAAGTTAACACAACATTGTAAACCGACTGTACTTCAATTTTTAAAAAAAGATTGCCCTCTGATGCCCTAGGGGCCAGGACTTCAACTTACAGATTTGTGGTGGGCAGGGAACACAGTTCAGTGCATAGCAGTTGCCAAGAAAATGTGTTTGGAGAGAAGAGGAGAGTTCCGAAGACTAAAGTTAAGAGGCTTCTAAGTTTGAGGACCCAGACCAAAGTTCACGAAAGTGTTCAGTGCAAATCCCACGTATGCTTGCAGTTGTGGAAAAGCACTTGCATGCTAGTGATGGCTTTTAAGCTATATTCTCGTTGTTCATGGCTTCCTGGTACTTCCCTGTGCAGCACAGGAAAGTCAGACAGGGTATGGATTGAGTCTTACTGGCTAATATGCCAAAGAATTTATTGGTGCTGAAATGGAATGTTTTGAATGTCATAAAGAAGTCAAAGGACACTAATAAAAATAATAAAGAGCACTTTTCTCAGAAGGAGAAACAACTTTGGAGAACATCATCTCAGCCCTTGATTTAAGAAGTCATTTTCTAAAAAGTCCGTCATGCTGCAGTGCCTGAGCAGTGGCAGTTTGCTCCTTCATCTGTTTTTGATGAGAATGTACTTAAAACACATAAAATCATTTTTAAAAAAATCATCAAGGCAATAGTACCACATTTTAGCTAATTCAGAAAATAGAGAAATCATCACAGTAACTTAACCATTCTACCCTTTTGATATGTTTTCTTTGAGTCTTTTTTTCATGTTCCTGCTGTTTAACATAGAGACAAAAGCTTGGATAGCAAGGTGATGGTAGTGACATACAACAAATCTACCCAACATTTCCTCAGCACGTCCAGCTCAAATTTCTCTTGCCTTCCAGCTTGTATTGCACATTCTGCCTCCTCTGCCCCATCTTTGTCTGGCTAAGGTCTAATCATCCTTCAAAACTCAGAAGGCTTTGGGGAAGCCTTCTGACTGGTGTATTCCCACCCTTGCTGGTATGGAAAGTTGTGCCCCACACCTAAGCACATACCATAATACTCCACGCCTTCACCAGCTTTGATGACAAGAGCTGGGCAGTTCATTTATTTCCTCGGGACCTTTCGCAGGACCTGTGGGTAGATATTCAATAAATGCATGTAGACCAGGAAAGAAAAAAATTACCTGCCTGGTCCACATCTGCCACTGAGCCATGAGACCTTATTAGAATTTAAAATTGTTTTGTTCAGATTGTGCCATAAACCAGTACAGGAATATGTAATATATCTTGAGAAGAGTCTCCTTAAAAAGTATTCCATGTATACTGTTGTTTCAGGGGTTAAGTTTATCCCTCAAAACGGAATCCTTCAGTTTGTAACCATGAAAGTCACCTTAGATAGTTACATATGTGGCTTGTTTTTAGTGTTGACTGTGTCCCTTCCCAGGTGGTGCTAGTGGTAAGAACCCGCCTGCCAACGCAGGAGACGTAAGAGATGTGGGTTCGATCCCTGGGTCAGGAAGATCCTCTGGAGGGGCACATGGCAACCACTCCAGTATTCTTGCCTGGAGAATCCCATGGATGGAGGAATCTGGGGCGGGGGAGGGGGGGTGCTCTACAGTCCATAGGGTTGTAAAAAATCGGGCACAGCTGAAGCGACTTAGCACACACGCATGTCTCTTTAAATCAGTAAACGCAATGAACTGAATTGAACATGCCTAGGTAAGTTAACATGGAAAAAATGCAGGAGCTTAGAGGGTGAAATTGCTGGCAATAGAGACAAGAATTAATTTTAATTTGTGCAATGTTTTGGAGAGGGGAGAGTTTCTCACCTAGCATAATTGAGATACAATCTGAGTCCAAGTGAATAGAGTTGAGAAGTATTGCAATAGTCCTTTGATGCCAAAAATACTTTCATGATGACTTGGTTCAAGATTTCTCTCCTCCCTGTTCACCTAGAATGCAAATAATATTTTTGGTATGCAGTCTCAAAATTAGGAGAAGGAAGAAAAAGTTTACATGAGACTGTTTATGGTTTCCTAGTACTGAGAAGAGGCTTTGCTATAGGGGATTCTTGATACATTACTCCTCTTAGGAAGGTTTTGGCTTCATTTCCTATGTGGTATGGGACCTTATTGAATTTATTGATGAAACCAAGATGAATGACAGATATTGAGGTGAGCTGTACAGCATGTCAAATGTGCCACTGCAGTGTAGTTACTTAAATCTTGATTTCTTTCCCCAGCTCTACTTTACGAAGTGTTTCTACTGGATCCTCAAGACCTTCCAAAATATGTTTGGTGTGTGGGGATGAGGCATCAGGATGTCATTATGGGGTAGTAACCTGTGGCAGCTGCAAAGTGTTCTTCAAAAGAGCAGTGGAAGGTAAATGTTCACGTGGGTGTTCCTTTTACACATTTTTTTCCTAGTGTATAGTTTACTTGCACAGTTAACTCTATAGCATTATTGAGAAATAATCAAAAATGTTTTTAGATATAATCTGTCAGTGAAAAATAATAATAACGCCTTGCCTGAAAATCACTTGGAGATTTTTCACTGAACAATATTTAATGGCCAAAATTTGAAATTGTGAATTGGAAACAACCAGTCAGAAACTCTGGTTTTTTGGTTGTTGATTTATCTGAGTTTGTGTTTCACTGAGACTTAGAAAAATAATTGTATGTCACCATAATTTAATTTGCATGATCTGAAAGGGCGTTTTTTAAACAGTATGTCTGCCTTGTCTGTGTTTCTATATAAATATACGTGTTTGTGGCAAGTTAAAACATATCAGGATCATGTGTGTAATTTAAGTTGTATTCCTTACAGAATCATGTCATTTAATAGCTGTTTGAGATTCCATGTCTCCATTTTAGTCCTAGCTTTGTTCTTACTGAAAGTTTTCAAACCACTATATTAAATGAAAAATTATCCTGAGAGTTACGTATATGTAGGATACCTTTTGCTTCTGTCCAAGTAATCATACTTCCTAAAAAGAAATGGTCTTTTGGTTTGTTTCTGCCTTACTCCAGCCTCACTTCCAAGCAGTTAATTAACATCATATTTAGGCCAGATGGTTTAATTAATGATGAGTACTAAGACTGGTCAAAGTGTAGAATTTTTTTGCTATCAGGAGAAGTATTGTGTTATCGACACTTATTCTCACTAAAGAGTTCAGCCTTAAGATAGCTGCAGGTGTATTTCTCAGAATATTTTTCTGAGAGATGAATTGGTGCTTTAGAGACTTTTAAGCGTAAATGATTTGAATGTTTCATCTTTATTTTGCTGATGACCACAGGAAATGTCCTTAGTTCTCAGATGAAGCAAGCTGACTGAGTAGTTATTTCTGTGCTTCTGAGACTGATTCTGCATTATTTAATTGATAGCACATGATTCATGTTATTTACACAATTAATTATTTAATAGTCCCCAATCCCAGCATTGAATTGATAATAGGAGTTCTGTATCTATTTCTCAGGAGATGCACTTTTGTTACAGGTGACAAAAAATTCCACAGAAACTGGGTTAAGAACAAATGGAAATTCATTGGCTCACATAAGTGGAAAGCACTCTTACGGGTGTGGCTTTGGGCAAGCCATGGTCTTAATCCGGGTCCTTCACACGCTGTCTCATTCTCTCCATCGCTGGACTTTGCCCTGGCTCTGTTTTCATGTATTTTCTCTCATGGTGATAAGACAGCCACCAGACCTCCTTTAGAAAGAGGTTTGAAGTTCCCAGGAGTTATTATAAAAACCTCCAAATGAATCTCCATAGTCTGACTTGACTCACACGACCCCCTCCAAACCAGTCACCATGGCAGGGGAGGGCAGCGATCTGATAGGCTGGTTCTGGCCAACCTGAACCACTTAGACCAACCGTGGGGATGAGCGTTTCCTGGAGAAAAAGGTGGGGTCTGTTACAAGAAGGCTGATTTCTAGAAAACAGCGGAAAGAAGTATGTATAAAACTGAAATCAATATAATTTTTTAAGACTGTCTTTCTGCCACCCTCTTCTTTCTTAACTCTGTGATTGACTCAGTAGTAGAAAAATAAATAAGGTTTGACTCTGACATCTTTCTAATGTCACTATATACCTTCCAATATAAGGGTTACCCCCTAGGCTCACTAATGGGTGAACAAAGGTGATAAGTAAAAATAAGGCAGTGAGAGAAGGACATTTAGAGAGAGTGTCCTGTATTACCCTACCTACAGGTCAGCTTTCCTATCAGAGCCCATGTTTTGGCTATTTACAAAGGCTACCCTTCTCTGCAAAAAGGTTTTCTAGGTGTTTTTGCTTAGTTTTTGTTGCTTTAAGTAGTTTCTCTAGAAGTAGCTAAGGAAAGAATTGTTTTTATAACTGAGGGACATATAAATGTGGAAAAGCCTAAATGTGGATACGCTTTTGTTTCACTGGAATGCCGATCAGTAATAATGGATAATGAACTTAGATGCGTGCCTTTCAAAACTTTTATTAATATAGCATATTTACTCTTTACTAGGGAATTATAATTTATCACTCACTTGTGTGAAACAAGGCTATATATTTTAAACATAAACTTCATGAGAGTAATGACTTGCTTTTGCTTTGTAATTTGTATTTGCTTACTCTCTTATCGTGGGTGCATGTGAAAGAAACAGGACCATCTTTGAATCGGAGGGTTTTGGTTTAATAAGAAAATATTTTAAAAATATTATATCTATCAGGGCATTAATTTCACAAAGCTATGGTATATGAGTGTTATTTCTATTCGTCTTTTTACAAATGAAGACATTTGGGATCAGACCCAGTCAACTAACCTGTTCAGAATCATAAGATCAAACTTAAACCCATGTTAGAGACTTCCAACTCCAAAGCTAGATCCAGCCAAAGGCCTCATAACTAAATCTCATAATCTGTCGTTTCCACTTTTCATAATCCTCAAGTTTGTGAAAACCCTACTCTGTGTGTCGTGCTTTATGCCTGCTTGGTGACCGTGGTGGCAGTGATGTAAACACTGAGAAACTGTCCCAGTGTGTGTACACACACACATTTGCAAGTGTGTATATGTGCTTTTATATTTGAATATTTACTAGTTTTTTTCTGGTTTTAACCTTAAGCTCCTCTTTAGAATATAAAAACAGGGTTCTAAGCACTTAAGCGTAGAGGGAGCTGAGAGAAGGGGAGTCTGCTAAAAGTCTAAAGGAACTGCCAATACCAGGGCCACTTGAGAGAGAACGGGGGGAAACCCAACAGTGTGAGTTTTGAGCTTGTTGGCTTAATTAAGACTTTATGTGCTAGAACATGCCTCTCAGTAGCTTGGTCTGATAGTATAGTGGTGACTACCTAGCAGAACTGCACACCACTTAAGTGTAAATTATGTTCTCTGTGTTCTGTCTAGTGGGATATATAGATGTGGGGTTTTTTTGTTTTTAATTCATAAACATTTAATATAAAAACCCTTAGAAGCCTCACCTGGAATACCTTTTTTTTTTTGGCCAATAATGTCACTTCAGAGTCATATTACTTTACCTTTCAATGGAAATGTATCATTTCATTTTTTAATTTGAATTGCTTATTTGCCTTGAATGTTTGTTAGGACCTTTCCTTTCCGACAAAAGAGAAAGAATGAGCGTGCGTGGGCACGCATGCACACACACACTCATGATTACCCACCCCGACACATATGTTTTAAACAGGGTTCTCCCTAGTGGTGGAAAGTGGAGCTGGCTTTAGGGTCAAAAGACTTGATTTAATTTGCGGATTTGCCACTCACTAGATGTGAGATTATTGCAAATTATGGAGCTTACCTGGGCCTCAGTTTCTTTATATACACAAGGAAAAGGTAACATTGCCCTACTTAATGCTTTGAAAAATTGCACGAAAACAAGATCTTTTTGCCGATTTTATAAATCATCAAACTATTAGATCTTGACTCTTCTTTAAAAACAAAATGCTGAAGTTCTTCGGCCATGTCTGTACACAGGGACCGCGTAAGTGATTCAGTAACATTGCACGGTTAGGTCTGCATTTTTTTGTCATCGCAGCTTCATTTTTCCTATAGTACTTTTTTTTGCCCATAGAACTGGGCTTTGCAATTGTAAGATCTTTCCAGACTAGCAGTTCTCAAAGAATGTAGAGGCCAAGGGTCAAGTGTGGGGGAATGGAGGGTCTTTCAAATTTCCCTCGAGGGACTTTTCCACATTTTCCAACATGGACTGAACTACCAACATTCACTCCCGTAATGAACCTTCAGAGCTGACTGGATCAGTGCCACCTGTGAGGGCTGCACAGTAGAGAAAATTTTGAGAGATACCAAGTGAAATTTCAGCGTCCAGGTTCGATGTCTTTAGGACAGGAGAGGACCTTATCTCTGGAACTTAGCAACACTGCAGATATTTATTAGCCGCTGAAAGAATGTTTGAATGTACACATGAATGGACCTGCATGACATAAGAGCATTCCGGGTTAAATGGCTCCTCCTCCCTGCAAGTCAGTAGATTAGCAGCAAACCTGGCCCAAGAGTTTACACAGGCCTTTTGACATCTAACCTGCAACTTCTAATTCTACTCTTGAGTTTTTACTGCCTTTGTCTCTTTTCAACTGTAAATTGCCATTGGTTTCATCACATGTGTATTTTACTTTGCGATCCCTCAATGAATAGAGCTGACTACATTCAGCAGGCTATTTTATAACCTAATTTTGTTTCTGGATGCTCAGTATACAGGTAGTGTCTGGAAGACACAGCCGCCACAAATCACTGAAGAGTTGCAGTGTTGTAAAAGAAGAGAGCTCATTATTATGTGAAGTCAGCTGGATTTATATTTTTGTAAGCAGACCTGTTAGGCTAAAGAGTCCATATCTTGGTATGGCCAGTCAAATTATATGATGCCTGTTTCAACACTCAGACCTTTCCCTTTAAGTTAAGAGACTTATAAATCTGTTTCCTGAAATGACACGGCTTTGAAAGACCTAATTGCAGATTTATCTCTGGAGTCCTCAGATTTGCAGTATTTAAGGTACACAACTCTGGACATGTACTCCTCATCCCCGGCCTGTGTACTTCACAGCATATAGATGAGAAATCTTTCATATCATTAACAATATCCTTTGGGGTGAAAATGTTTTCAAGGACCTGTAATGGTTGACTGAGAGTTAATTTCCTTCAGTTTTCTAAACTTGAACGAGTAAACTGAATAGGTCCAGAGGAAAGTGTGTCTCACTGTTTCATGGACCCAAGTTATGCCCGTCAGGCTGTGTACTCTTGAGCAAAAGGACCAGCAAGTGAGAGTGTGAGCAAATGTGAGGTCTTGGGGGCTGGACAATTGATTGACAGTGAGATTATCCTGCAAAATAGAGCACTTAAATTGAGTTTGACACGGGATTAGGATGGTATTACATAGTAATCAGCTATTGCCTTATAATTGGCAGTATAAAATTCAGGAAATAACACATACTTTATTAGGTGTCTCGGGTCATGGTGTGATATATTTCTCCGTGTGCCACATATGGGAATCTAGTGTACACCAGAGGCCATTGTGCCTCCTGTGAAACTGCTGTCGGAGGTTGCAAACCAGAAACTGTTTAGAGTTTTCTCATGAAACACTTTAAAGATTAAGTCTTTTTTTTTCCTTTTACCAGAAATTAGGAACCAGGTAACCCGATTCTAGCTACTTAAGCACTTAAATAAATACCTACCTGGTTGATCATATCTAGGACTTTTATAGACACTTCTTTCCTCCTGACTTAAGCCCAAGGCTCTAGTGGTTTTTTGTTTGTTTTTAATTTTTATTGGAGTAGAGTCAATTTACAATGTTGTGTTAGTTTCAGGTGTACAGCAAAGTGAATGTTACACATATATCCCCTCTTTTTTAGATGATTTTCCCATATAGGCCAAGGCTTTAGTGTTAATTGCAAATATTTGCCCAGATTTTTTTTTTTTAATATCCTTTCAGTTGGTTGCCATGGGAACACACAGAGCCAAGACATTTAGGCCAACCTGGAAGGTCAGGGAAGCTTCTTAAAGAGTTGACCCCCAAACTGAATCTTGAAGGATTGAGATTGGCAGTGCTGAGGGGGAGAAAGGACAGGCTGTCTGCACAGGGCACCAGAAGCAATTCCGTGTTACCCCTGGGAATGTGTGAGATGCAAGGAGATAGGAGGGGAGACTAAGGTGCGGATTGGACCGAGGTCCTGGACTCTAAGGAGGGACCTGCATTTATTCCTGGAACAAAACAGACCCTCTCAGTGTTTCCATGCAGCAGAGTGGTGAGCGCAGGTTCCCATGTAAGATCTGGCTGCAGGGAGGTATGCTTATTTAAACAGGGTCAGCTACAGTGGCTCTTTCAAATCATTTTCATGAGAGATGACAAGAGATAGAACAGTGTTAAGGGTAGAGAAGAGGGGACAGCATGCCAGACTGCCGGGAAGTAACACTGGTGGGTCTGTATTGGAGGTAAAGAAGCAAAGCTTTGGGATGGTTCCCCAAGCTTCACTGCTTCTGCCCTCTGCTGAGATTGTGGACCTGGAATGGGAGCAGCTTTGGGGTTATGGGAGGCAAAGGTCATTCATTCAACAAATATATATTCTGTATTCACTGAATGGCAGGCACTATTCTAGACAAGGTCTTCCCAGATGGTGCTAGTGGTAAAGAACCCACCTACCAATGCAGGAGATGTAAAAGATCCAGGCCCAATCCCTAGATTGGGACGATCCTCTGGAGGAGGGCATGGCAACCCACTCCAGTATTTTCGCCTGGAGAATTCCATGGACAGAGGAGCCTGGCGGACTATGGTTCATGGAGTTGCAAAAGAGTTGGACACGACTGAAGCAACTTAGCAGCAGCAGGATTCTAGACAAACCTAAGGACTTCTTGGATGAAGATCAAGCGAACAAAATAGGCCGAGATCGTTTCCACGGTGGAGCTTAGATTCCAGTGAGAGGCAGGGGAGAGATTAAACATAATAAATGAGTTATTTGTGTAGCATATGAAAAGGTGATAGCTGCTCAGGAAAATAAGCACTGCCAGAATAAAGGGGGTTGGAATGAGATTCTGTTCAGGACAATGAGTTTGAAATGTCAGTAAACCTTCAGATGTGTCTAACCGGAAGTTGCGTTTGTGATTTGGAAGCTTGGGGAGTAGGGCAGGATAGAGAATAAAAGTTTATAGAATCCTCATCCATGAAAATAGATGCATTTGCCCAAGAAATAGACAGGGAATAAGGCAAGATTAGAACCTCAGAGAACGTAAATAAATCTAGGGCAGTGTGTGTGTGTGTGAGACACACGTGTCAATAATGCCTTCCAACTTGTGCACAGAAAATTTTCAGTTACTTTATCTCTGGTTCTTCCAAGTTAAGCTGAACTTCAGATCATGGCATCTGTGGAACTTTCAGTCCCAGTTTTTGCTCTTTATTTATCATTAAGCTTGATTCTTTTTGAATCTCAGCCAATCCAAAGCCCACAACCAAACATGGTAGCAAGGAAATTTGATTTGCCAACTCTGGACAAAAATAATGCCACATATGTAGCAGATGCTCAAGCCAGTTTGTTGATCAGTGATCACCAAAGTGTGTGTGTGTGTGTGTGTGTGTGTGTGTGTGTGTGTGTGTGTGTAGGATTCCCCTTGTTTCTGTCATGGTTTCTCTGAAATCAAAACCATGTTGAAGTGATTTATTTGAAAATGATTTTGAGTAGGGACATGTAAACCAAAACTAAAGTGGTATTCCAAAAAGAGCTTGTTGTTTAAAATTTTAAATGAAGGACTTCCCTGGGGTCCAGTGGCTAAGACTGCATGGATTTGAACCCTGGTTAGGGAATTAAGATCCCACATGCCCTGTGCTGTGGCCAAAAAATTTTTAAAAAATGAATAAATTAAAAAAATGTAAATGAAGGTGCACTTCAAATAGTAAATTTGAAAAGTCTAAATTAGAAGCACAGTAATTTTCGAGTATTTCCCATGCATCTGTGTTTGTTTGCAACCCATCTATCTAGTTCTAAAGCAACTCACAGGGTTCCATGAGACAAAATGAAATTTCTTATAAGTGAAATGAGAAACAGGACAAAGGGAAGATGAGAGCAAGAGAAAGGAGAGTGAACCAAGAATTGGGATAGTATAGAGAAGATATGCCCTTTGACCTTGGCAGAGACCAGCCACATGCTTCGCTTTCTCATCCCAAGCCCACAGACAGTGGCGACTCACCTGACTTACAATGTCCTTAAAGACTAGATTAGGAAACCACCTGTTTAGAAGAAAGTTTTCATGAGCTGCTTTGGTTGTAATGTCCCTCTACTTTTCATGTGAATTATAACCCTGATGCTGGGAAAGATTGAAGGCAAAAGGAGAAGAGGATGGCAGAGGACCAGATGGTTAGATAGCATCACGAACTCAATGGACATGAGTTTGAGCAAACTCTTGGAGATAGTGGAGGACAGGGAAGCCTGGTGTGCTGCAGTCCATGGGGTTGCAAAGAGTTGGACACGACTTCGGGACTGAACAACAGCAATAACCTGAGGTTTTTTTTTTTTTTTTTTAAGTAACTCTCCCATTGGTATTCATGGAATTGTTTGGTTTATCTTAAGGTACACTGCTAGGAACACGCTTTATTCTGTCAACTTCCTGCTCCTATAATAATCACTATTTATTTGTGGAGCAGTTACTCAATCCAGGCAGGAACTGTGCTGAGTCCTCCAGAGTGAAAGAGTGAAAATTCAGAGTGAAAGTTTTGTGGGTTCTGCATGGTTCTATCTTTAAAACTGAGCCCTCTAAGCAATCTTTATGACAAGGAAGGCAGTGACTATTTTTTAGCAAGTCTTAATGGTATGATCCTTCAATTCTTAAAATTAATAGCCTCAGTAGTAAATATTTGAGAACTTCTTTTGTGCCTATTATGCTAAGAACTTTATTACATATTATCATTTTAATCTTCATGATAATCCTATTAAATAGGTATGATTATTATCTCCCCCACGTTAGCAGTCAGTCATCTGAGGCAGGTGAGAGGCGAGTAAGTTAGTCCGAGGTCACCCAGATCAAATGAAGTGGCAGAACTGGGATTTGAACCCTGGAAGCCCAGACATGGTGACTCTGTCCACTTAGCACACAAGCTGTACTGCCCCTCACAGAGTCATATCAGAGCCCAACTATTTTTACGCCTTGAAAAGTAGGGCAACATTTCTGGCTTTAGAACACTTAGGAAGAGTACATTATAATTTAACAGTTACCTCGCTATACCCTAAATAATTAACTCCTAGCCATTCCAAGTTGAAACTCTCATTTGAATTTCTGTTGCCCTAATGAGAAAGAAATTGGGTAGTCTCTATTTTTCTTCTTAAGGGATGAACTCCCTATTTTTTAAAAAAATGACCATTACCACCCTAAAGTACTTCTTTAACATCTTGATATTAATCTGAAGCCTTATGGAAAAGTTTTATCTTCCTGTGTTTCATTTCCTGTGTGTGATAAAAATTAGATGTAGCCTATCAGGCTCAGAGAGCCACTGCAGGAAGAACCTTTCTTCCCGAAAGCTGCAAGCCCCAAACCCTTCAGCCCTGCTGTCCACTTGATGCCTGGCAGCTCAGAGACGGACCCAGCAGCTGGAGGACGCAGGGCTGCTCTCGCAGAACCCAACTCAGGATGTGATTAGGATCGTACTGCTTCTGCGAGTCTCTCCTCCTGAGAATGATTTGACATCGAAAATGAAAATTGCTCAGTTGGCTGCAGTCAATACTAAAACATAGCTCTGGAAGATGGGAAGGATGAGGAGGCATTTAGGCTTTAAAGTGGAGGCCAGTGGTGGAGGAATGGGAAGATGGGGGCTTGAACCTGAGTCTGCTCAGTTAGGCAGTTCAGTGAGGGCCTGGCCAGTGCCCAGAAATGGAGAAGGTGGCTGAACGAAGACACGGGGGCCAGGTGGAGGCTGTCATGGTGCAATGAGAAGTCTTAGACCTTCTTAAAGCCCGTGAGTCTTCTATCACGAAAAAAATTGCAGTAGTCCCATGGACAGCAAGGAAATCAAACCAGTCAATCCTAAAAGAAATCAACCCTGAATATTCATTGGAAGGACTGATGCTGAAGCTGAAACTCCAGTACTTTGGCCACCTGATGTGAAAAGCTGACTCACTGGAAAAGATCCTGATGCTGGGAAAGACTGAAGGCAAGAGAAGGTGGTGGCAGAGGATGAGATGGTTGGATGGTATCGTTGACTCTTTGGACATAAGTTTGAGCAAACTCTGGGAGATCGTGAACAGGGAAGCCTGGCATGCTGCAGTCCACGGGGTCGCAAAGAGCGGGACACGACCGAGTGGCTGAACAACAGTAACACAGCATAGGCAGGGTTGCCCCCTTGGTGTCTGAGCAGCGGCTCGTGGCAGGCACCACCTGGAGGAAGAGATGACTGGGATGGGATTGTGGCTGATGGAAAGTAGAAAGGGCCTGGCTTGGGATGGAGTTGAGGCAACTGAACAGAAAGCCTGATGGGAGAGGTGAGAAGGAAGAAGGGGCAGGACCTCATGATGGGTTAGTTCTGAGCAATGTTGGAGGTCTCTGATGGAGATTTGGGAAGAAAACACTTGGAGAATGGAGAGAATGAGAAGCATTTAAAACTGTTGACATTGAATCACCCAAAGAGATAAGGCAGTCCGTATGGAAAAGCAGAGACAAAATTCTAAAGCAGTTCAATTTTTCCCTGGAGATATTTCCTTGTGCATTTGAAAGTGCCCAATAGGTGTTGGGTAGTTTGGCAGATGGGCCTGGTTTTAGGCGACAAGATGTCAGCGACTGCTGGATTTGGTGCAGAACATGGGAAGCTAGTGGGACTGAAAGCCTGGTGAAGGTGCTGGGTGCTCAGCACTGCAGAAACCGCCCTGTGGGGTACGATGACCGTCGGGTGGACTTGTGCCACTGTTCCTGCCCGTATCGGAGGCACTAAATGACGACTCTAGCAGCTCATGGCATCACAGGAAAATACAGCATGAGATCTTAATGACAAGGAAGGCAGAAAAATTCTGTAGCCAAAACAAAATGCCCATGTTTCAGGTCTCCAAAAGCTTTGCTCTAATTTTTTGCTCTTTAAAGACAGACATATCCAGCATAGTGACTTTTTTTTTTCTTTTACCCTTATTCCTTGGGTAATTTTGTTCACTGCCCATCCTGACTTCTTAGGTCAGGAAGAGGGTGAGACTTACGATGTCTGGAGAGAGAAGATACCTGTGAAAAAGAGTAGATAGATGTGTATGTTTAACTGATTTACTTTGCTGAACGTCTGATACTAACACAGTGTTGTAAAGCAACTCCACTCCAATAAAACCTTTTTTAGAAAGATATCTGTGACATGTTACACGTGCAAGCACATGGTGTGTTCAGAGCTCTGCTCCACCTCACCCTGTGATAGGCATGCTAAGGGGCGGGGGAAAGCTTGAACACCAGCAGGAAGACTCCAGAACCAGTTGAAATGATCACAAAAGCATCTGTGCGCATGGTCATGTTCTCTGAATCTCTCATGCTTACCTACCTCCTCCCTCCGATATCTGAGGCCAAATCCACTTCTGGGTAGGTCACCCCCAAGGAATGAAGCTCACCCCTCTCAGCAAAGCAGCTTGTTGCCAATGGCCCTCAGGTTGGCCCTATTTGAAGCTCTTTTCCATCAGTGTCAGCACTTGGAATGTGTTGACTATGACATTAGATTTACAGAAGCATCGCCTTCCTGTCCATGCTGTGTTGCTGATTAATAGTGAACTCTTCCACCACATAGAAGAAAGCCCAATCCCTCCAGAAGAGTGAGAAGTGTGTTGGGTTGGCCAAAAAGTTTGTTTGGGTTTTTTCATAACATCTTACAGAAAAACCCAAACAAACATTTTGGCCAACATATTTTCTCCTTATAAGTATCAGGCTGAAGGCTCTGTGAAAGCACTGGCCTTTGACAACCAGATGCAGCTTCACAGAAAGGTTCTGTTTCCTTTTTTAATGGTAAGGGCAAACCTGGGCCTCCCACATTGCAGGCAGATTCTTTACCGTCTGAGCCACCAGGGAAGCCCTAGACCACACAATAAAGCAAATGAAATGAAAGAATAAAATTCTAGAGGGTCATCATAAATGTGAACAAGAATTGAAAAGCCCCTTGTAGCAAATTAGGGGGCATAAATGGGATGAAGCTTTTAGAAAGTTTAATTGAAATTCACACACATAGCACTGTAGATGAGTGAAAGTGAAAATGATTGTCTCTCAGCCGTGTCCAGCTCTTTGTGACCCCATGGACTGTAACCCACCAGGCTCCTCTGTCCACAGGGTTTGCCATGCAAGAATACTGCAGTGGGTTTCCATTTTCTTCTCCAGGGGATCTTCCCATCCCAGGGATTGAACCTGCATCTCCTGCATTGCAGGCAGATTCTTTATCATCTAAGCAAATATATAGACTCAATATTATATTTGTTTCAAAGGAGTCAAAACTGTATAACTGGCAGGGGGACACAATTACTTCTTCCCTCCTAATCCCTTCTTTTATTTTCTTCTACAATTCTGAAGGAATAACCAGGGCTTAAGTTTGGAGATTGACACCATCCTCTTAGAAGCCACAATGACCACTTAATGTCTTAGTGAAAGGCTCCTTGGCTATTATCCAAAAGTTTAAACCCTGCAAGAGTTCTCCAGTTGTTGTTCAGCCGCTAAGTCACGTCTGACTCTGCAACCCCATGGACTGCAGCATGCCGGAGTCCCCTGTCTAGAAGCTGTGTGATAAAACATCACCAGCACAGGCTCTAGGGTCATCTTTATATTAAGTTATAACGTTAGGAGAGAGAGAGAATAGACCCTGGGGTCAGACAATCTGCCTTGAGTCTGGAATGATTTGAGCAAATACGAACTTCTGCTTCCACTTCTGTAATCAAGAGAAAATAAATCTTGAAACTATCTGTCCTACCCATGTCTCAGAGTGAGGAGGGTAAAAATTAGTTCACCTGTATTGAAACTGCTTTAGTGTAAAGGGTTTATAAAGGGTTACTTTATAAACACTGCATTTAAAAATCAGTATACCCTTCTGAAGTCATTACATTAGAATGCTTGGGTTCTCAATAAATTGTAGAATATTTAATTCCAGCTACTTTTTGCATATGTTAAATATTTGCTTTGAAGGGAGAAGAACCGTAAAAATTAAAGAAAAGCATATTTCACTTTAGGTAAGACTTAGGCAGGTCCATATTGCTCATGGACTGAAAGGTAGTACTGGGGAAACCTTTGTATTTAAGATCAGGGTTTTTTTTAACTTTTTATTTTATGTAGGAGTATCCGGTGATGCTGGTGATAAAGAATCCTCCTGCCAATGCAGAAGACATAAAAGACGCAGATTCTGTCCCTGGGTCAGGAAGATCCCCTGGAGGAGGGCATGGCAACCCACTCCAGTGCTCTTGCCTAGAGAATCCCTTGGACAGAGGAGCCTGGCAGGCTACAGTCCATGGGTCCAACACGATTGAAGAACTTAGCATAGTTGATTAACAATGTTATGTTAGTTTTAGGCGAACAGCAAAATGATTCAGTTGTGCATGTATTTATTCTTTTTCAAATTCTTAGTTCATTGTAAGATCAGGATTTAAATTTAATCTGCCTAATCAGACAAAGAACAGAGAGAGTTTTCACAGTCTTTCTTCATCTTAAATAATTTTGGAGATCACAACTACTTTTTACTTTCTTCCTATTTTAATTAATTGCACCAGGATTTCTACAACATGCTGCCTTCTCCTGCCCTCCCACCCATGCTCACCAGCTTAATTGGAAAACCAGTACAGAATTAGTCTGGGTTGATTGTTTTCTATCCGGCCTGTACCAAGCATTTTCCCAGTTGAACCAGGCTCAGCAATATGATATTACATTACATGAGCACTAATTGTCCTGTTTTTTTATTATCCAATATGAATTGAAGTTGCATTAAGAAAGAGAATAGAAATGAGGATTATTAGTAGCTATTAATTAGAAATCTTAAATAAAAATCACCATTTTTTATTTTATTTATTTTTTGTGGTTAATTTGTGCTTTTCTCTGCCAGCATAACTACAGTGGACAACAAACTTTTTAGATCTAAAAAAACATTTTTCATCACAATACAACAAACGTATACAATATTGTATATTATATAATATATAATTATATAACATACATAATATGGTCTGTATTTTGTATGTTTATATATATAAATAAAATATGTGATTTTATATATTATATACAAATATAATATTATATAAAATTTTATGCATATGATATATATACATATTTATAAGTAAACAAAATTTTAACCAAAAGTGTCTACCCTGAATATTAATTCTTCTTTGAGACTTCTTTTAAAAGCAGTTTTAAGTTTACAACAAAATTGACAGGAAGGTACAGAAATTCCCCATGTACTCCCTCTGCTCACATTAATAGTCATTATTAACAGAGTGATACATGATACCTTTTTTTTTTTGAGTTGAATTTGAAGATGAGCTGCATTGCAACATCATAATCAACAGAGTCCACAGTTCACCTTAGAGTTCACTTTAATAAAATGAATAGAAAAATCACTGTTTTCAAGGAGAATAGTGGGTAAACCATTACTGAAATGTCATTAAATGATAATAGATGAAAAGGTCCTTCAAACAACCTTTGATTTCAGTATTCAGAATTAATTGCTGACACAGTGGAGGAAGGAGAGGGTGGGACATACTGAAGCAGGTAGCAATGCAGTCTGCATATGACCGTATGTAAAATAGCCAGCTAGCGGGAGGTTGCTGTGTGATGCAGGGAGCTCAGCCTGCTGCTCTGTGATGGCCTAGAGGAGTGCGCTGGGGTGTGGAGTGGGAGGGAGGCGAAGGGCCGTGTGTATGCTTATGGCTGATTCACCTTGTTTTTATAGGCAGAAGCCAGTACAACATTGCAAAGCAGTTATCCTCCAATTAAAAATTAAATGTGCTTCTGACACATCTGATTAAGGTGTATTTGAAGACCATTAGTTACTATCACTGGGATACTTAAAATTCAGATTATTCATATGACATCACCCAAAGATTGAAATAGCTGACCTGCACCAAATTTAACTAGCGTTTCACAGAACAGAGCTGTACTCATGACTAAGGTCAGATATCAGTGAAACATGAAGAACTTGGTTCAGAACTTGAAGAATCAAACCAGGAGCAGGTGCTCAGAAGACAGTGGAGGAACTTCTGTGGTGGTCTAGTGATTAAGACTTCGCCTTCTAAAGCAGGGGGTGTGGGTTCAAGCCCTAGTTGGGGAGCCAAGATCCCACATGCCTTGTGAGCAAAAAAATCAAAAAGCAGGAAACAGAAGCAGTATTGTAACAAATACAATAAAAAATGGTCCACATCCAAAAAATAATAATGAAAAAAGAAGTAGACAGTGAAGAGCATGGGAACCAACAGGGCCAGGGCCAGTGTGGGGTAAAGCAGTCACTGAAAATGGGAAGGAAAATGCCGTATATGTGCCCACAGTGTAAACTCAGAAAGCAGGCACTTTCCTTCAATTCAACCAGCATCTGTTGGATACTTAAAACTAGGTATTGGGCTAGGTATAGGCTACCGTCCATTCTTTTTAACAGAAAGGCGTGGAATCCTAGATACCACACTTTTTAAGTCTAAGCAGTATATCTTCTTAGCCTCTGGTGCTGGTGGTTTAGTTGCTAAGTCATGTCCGACTCTTGTGACCCCATGGACTGTAGCCCGCCAGGCTCCTCTGTCTGTGAGATTCTCCAGGCAAGAACGCTGGAGTGGGTTGCCATTTCCTTCTCAAGTTCTTATCCTCTCAGTTCAGTTCAGTCGCTCAGTCATGTCCGACTCTTTGCAACCCCATGAATCGCAGCACTCCAGGCCTCCCTGTCCATCACCAACCCCCGGAGTTCACTCAGACTCATGTTCATCGAGTCCGTGATGCCATCCAGCCATCTCATCCTCGGTCGTCCCCTTCTCCTCCTGCCCCCAATTCTTCCCAGCATCAGAGTCTTTTCCAATGAGTCAACTCTTCGCATGAAGTGTCCAAAGTACTGGAGCTTCAGCTTTAGCATCATTCCTTCCAAAGAAATCCCAGGGCTGATCTCCTTCAGAATGGACTGGTTGGATCTCCTTGCAGTCCAAGGGACTCTCAAGAGTCTTCTCCAACACCACAGTTCAAAAGCATCACTTCTTCAGCACTCAGCTTTCTTCACAGTCCAACTCTCACATCCATACATGGCCACTGGAAAAGCCATAGCCTTGACTAGACGATCCTTAGTTGGCAAAGTAATGTCTCTGCTTTTGAATATACTATCTAGGTTGGTCATAACTTTCCTTCCAAGGAGTAAGCGTCTTTTAATTTCATGGCTTCAGTCACCATCTGCAGTGATTTTGGAGCCCAGAAAAATAAAGTCTGACACTGTTTCCACTGTTTCCCCATCTATTTCCCATGAAGTGATGGGACCGGATGCCATGATCTTCGTTTTCTGAATGTTGAGCTTTAAGCCAACTTTTTCACTCTCCACTTTTACTTTCATCAAGAGGCTTTTAGTTCCTCTTCACTTTCTGCCATAAGGGTGGTGTCATGTCCTCTACCATATAAAAATTTCTATAAAGTAAAAATAATCATATCAAGCCTTAGGAATTAATCTTGTCTTTTTCGGTGAAGCAGTGCAAATTGCGCACTAGGGAACCGGAACTAGGAACGATTTCCCTTTTTATAAAGTTTCTCACTGTCAAACTGTTTTCTAGGCAGAAAATTGGTGTTTTCAGGTACTGATAGCTATTTTCTTTAATAGGCTGAGTAAGTTATAATTTACAGTCATGACCCACAGGGAGAGGACGGGAACAAAAAAAAATTATTTTAGTAGTGAAAATTAACCTCTATTGAGCCACTACACTTCCTTTGTCACACAAGCCAGGAAATTAAAGTGATTTTTAAATTACTTGGAAAATCAAGCAAATTGTCTTTCTTCTAGTGAGGAAAGACTGTTAGGAATGTAACTAAAAAGTATACTTCTTTATTTATGTAATAAAACAGACTAGGCCGTCTCTCTTGTCTTTAGTGTAACTTTCCATTACATAAGTACTAATTCTCCTTTTTTTTTTTTTTTTACTATTCATTTTTTTTTCTCTTTTTTTTTGTGTGTGTGTGTCTTAATATTGTATTTTATTTTCTTTTTTTTTTCTTTTTTTTTTAAATTTTAAAATCTTTAATTCTTACATGCGTTCCCAAACATGAACCCCCCTCCCACCTCCCTCCCCACAACATCTCTCTGGGTCATCCCCATGCACCAGCCCCAAGCATGCTGCACCCTACGTCAGACATGGACTGGCGATTCAATTCTTACATGATAGTATACATGTTAGAATTCCCATTCTCCCAAATCAACCGACCCTCTCCCTCTCCCTCTGAGTCCAAAAAGTCCGTTATACACAACTGTGTCTTTTTTCCTGACTTGCATACAGGGTCGTCATTGCCATCTTCCTAAATTCCATATATATGTGTTAGTATACTGTATTGGTGTTTTTCTTTCTGGCTTACTTCACTCTGTATAATAGGCTCCAGTTTCATCCATCTCATCAGAACTGATTCAAATGAATTCTTTTTAACGGCTGAGTAATATTTTTTACTATTCAATATGACCTGAAATTATGGCTTATAAAAGAATAGTAATCTAAAACGGTATTCAGTAGATGTTAATCAACATATCTGATTACGATCTTTTGAAAATCATCAGTTGCTAGCTGGATTACATGAAGAATTTTGTAATTCTTCTTGTTTTAGATAATCACAAGTATCCATTTTAGATACTTGTGATTACTGCTTTCAGCAAAGATTTTTTTAAAAAATCAACTCTGTATTAAACACTTTTATAGGTACTGAAATATGTTTAAGATTTAAGTTGAAACATTAGTAAACTTTCTTCACATGTACGTAGTTATTCCTTTAGGAATTGCATTATGACATCATTCTGCTATATATTCTATGAGATTTGTTTTGGGAAAAACAGTTACCAAGAACAATGTCATTCTGCAGGGAGGGGTGTACCTGTGTTGCAATCGTGGTACTACCATAGACCAGGTCTTTTAAAATAGAAAATGCTGTGTCTAGAATCACGGAAGGGGCCCTCTGCCTTCTGTCATCACATCTGATAAGGCAATGCTGACCGTTTTGTTACCTTCAAGTTTCTAGAACACATTGCAGGTACCCACTTATTGTTATCAAATAGCTAATTAAGAAATCAGTTGGGAATTAATCCCTGGCAGTTACTTATTTATTTATGTATTCATATTATACAGGTAAATCATAGGATAAATATTCTTCCCACTGTTTAACATTCTACTAAGATCTCATAGTAAAACAAATCTGTTATATTTAAAACAGATCATAATTCTATTTCCTTATATAAAATTTCCAGCAAAGACCGTACTTCCAGATTCGGTCTCATAAAGCTTATTGTTTAATTTTGGTTTTAACGGTGGTAAAACACACACATGACATAAAAATGTACATCTTCCCATTTTCTAATGTACAGTTCAGGTAGCAAGTACATTGACATACTTGTGCAGCTGTAACCACCTCTCATCCTCATAACTCTCCTTGTCTTGTGAAACTGACACTGAGTCCGTTAAACCATCATCCCTCAGGCTCCCCTCCCCCAGCCTGTCAACCACGATTTTACTTTGTCTGCATAGGTTTTGTCTTTCTCACATCTGCTTTTCCTTAATTTTAAGTGTAACTGAAATTACACTGATGGTATCTCATTTTCTAGTCCAGTGTAGATATCCCATGCTATAGCTGGAACCCTAACCTTAGGAATCTGTGTTCAAAGTCCCATCACTGTCTCTGGTGTTGATCATGGTGAACATGCATTAAATGCAGCTATGATCCGGGCACTGAAATGGACAGTCTCTGGTTTCATTTCTGTAGTGTCTGTAGGTGTGAAGTGGTATCCTTGTGTTTTGATGAGGAAGTTAATTAGAGGAATTAAATCATGCATCCACAGTCACCCAGTGAAAGACAGAGGTAGGCATGGCAGTTGGGTATTCCTGTCTCGCGACTCCCCATTGTCCAGTTTCACCATATGCTGGGCAAGTTCTCCCTGACTCCTTGCTGTAGAATGGAGATGGGGAAGCACCTTGCATATCGTGATGTTTTGGCAGTGGGAGGTGGGAGGTATATGTCGATTGCCCGGCACATTGTCAACGGGAAAGAAATGATAGCTGTTCACAGTGCTCTCATTACTTGTCAGACTGAACACATCCTGCAGAGTAGGCAGAGCTCCCTAAGTGGTTACTTGATGGAATTGTGTCTAGACGTCAGGAGGCCCATAATTTTATGTGTCCGATGCCAAAAACCCCTACACGTGTGTGTTTGAAACCAGTATAGGGGCTGCTCTGAATCCTGGTGAGAATAAATGCCACTGAAATTGGATGTAGACCGAAGGTGAGCAGCTTTTCCAATTGTTAAAATAGCTCTGTTTTATTATCAAGTCAGTGATTGATGACATTAAAAGCTGTAATACTGTTTTGTAGAAGAGATTCGCTGCATGATACTAGGTGTGGGCAGAGATCAAAAGTCCTAAACTGTTAGATTTCTCAAAGAAGTAACCTAAATCCTAACTTGAAACAAAAGTTTACTAAAATTCTGCCCACGTACATCTAGCGGGGAAGTACCCATTAAAAATCTTTTAGAAGGAAAAGCAAGGAATGCAGTAAGTTGATGAAAATGCTAGGCAGTTTCTCTCCATTCAAGACCAGATCTCCAGAAACCAAAATACACGGGCAGCCAAAGTTAAGATCCTGGAGGCTCTGCTCCTGCAAAGAAATATACAGGGAGGTTCACCTCCATATGTGTGTGTACCATTGAGATAATAACAGTGTGTTGTGCACATCGTCACACCGGCAGACACTTGCCACTGAGCAGCTGCAGCAAGTGGCACAGCTAATCAGTGACAAAGGCTGTGTGTGTGCTCAGTTGTTCTGTCCTGTCCGACTCTTTGCGACCCCATGGACTGTACCCTGCCGGGCTCCTCTGTCCATGGTATTTTGCAGACAAGAATACTGGAGTGGGTAGCCATTTCCTTCTCCAGGGGATCTTCCTGACCCAGCGTTATCTCTAGCATCTCCTGCGTTGGCAGGTGGATTCTTTATTCCTGAGCCACATCAGTGACAAACCTGAGACTCAACCCAACTCTGACCTCAAAGCCCTGACTAAGTAGCTAACGCTGTTAGCATGGTTTATGGAGAAAAGCGGAAAGAGGAGGGGTGTTCCTTGGTTAAAATTTTTAAGCTGGAGTTGATTTCCATTGTCCCAAAATGCTTTCATAAACTTCTAATGGTTTTCCCTGAAAACAGCCTGAGATGCCCACCGTTCTCAGCCTAAACCTGTAGCTGACCTTTGAGAGACAAATAGGTAAACGGAGATTGAGAGCTCTGTTAGCTGAGGATGCTGTCTGTGTCGCTGACCTCTCAAACCATGGAAGTCAATAAATATCTCAGAACATCTATCAAGGTTGGTGGTTTGTCAGCTCTTGCCTCTACATGTGGCTCAGTCTCCTGGTACATGTTAGCAAGAATTTATTGTGCTATAACCTCATTCTCTGATGTCAGCGACTGTCCTGGAAACTAACCCACCTTAAGAACTTTGTCCATAGTGCCAGTTGTAAAGGATGAAACTGCAGGAAACTTTTCTGTTGCAGAAGTTTTCAGCACTCTTCTTCAATGAACTGGTACCGACGTTGAAATTGGCACACAGTTAAGAGCAACAGATGATTTTCTTTCCAAGATTTCCCAGTGCTCTGCATCGTCATAAGAAGTTAGAATGGCTTGAATTGTAAATATGTCACTGTAGATTTGGGGGATGGTATTTAGGGCAACAACTGGTCAGGATTACTTTTCTCAACTGTTCAAGTATATTCTGTTTCAAGAACGCCTGCTCTGTAGAAGTCTGTATCTGTTGACATGGAAATGATAGAAATGATCAGTGAGTCTTCAGTTGGTATATGCTATTTCTGAGTGTTGTAAGGAGATGGGTAGAGCCTTTGGAAATTCAAGGAGACAGGTCTGGTCTCAAACAGAACTCAGAACATTAAGTGAATACTAGAAAACCTTCTTAAAATTAACCATTGAGGCAGGGAAATGAAGTAAAAGTAACTTTGCTCTGAGTTTTCTTTTTTTATAATTGTATCAGCTGATTAGTGGTACTTGAGGAGATTCTATTTATCATGGGATCATCTTTCTCAGAGTTTCTTTAAAAAAAAAAAAAAAGGCTGGCTTACTTCACTCTCTATAATTGGCCAGAAAGAAAAACACCAATACAGTATACTAACACATATATATGGAATTTAGAAAGATGGTAATGATGACCCTGTATGCGAGACAGCAAACGAGACACAGATGTGTAGAGCGGACTTTTAGACTCTGAGGGAAAGGGAGAGGGTGGGATGATTTGGGAGAATGGCGTTGAAACATGTATACTATCAGGTAAGAAACGAATTGCCAGTCTATGTTTGATGCAGGATGCAGGATGCTTGGGGCTGGTGCATGGGGACGATCCAGAGAGATGATATGGGGTGGGAGGTGGGAGGGGGTTCAGGATTGGGAACTCATGTACACCTGTGGCGGATTCATGTCAATGTATGGCAAAACCAATACAGTATTGTAAAGTAAAATAAAGTAAAAAAAAAAATTTTTTTTTAAATGCTGTATAGGAAGAAAGAGCCAACTACCTATTTTAAATGAATAAAAATCCAGAGAAATCATGCTACCTATATGGTAACCTTCTTGTGACCAGTTAATGTTCCTACTTTTATTAGGATCATTTTAATAGTATTTCATTTTTGCCTTAAGTTAGTCTCATTGAGGAGACATAAAATTTTTGATTTGACACAATATTTTGGAAAATTTAATGTTTGAAGCTTAATGTGGTTCACTCACCTTCGTTTCTCAGCTTCTTATATGTTCTCACTATTTCTCTTACTTTGTAATAGACTTTTAAACTTCTCATCCTTAAGAAGTCAATTATGATGATAAAATTGCATTGGTTAGACAGCTTTTTGGCAAGTAGTCTTTTCTTCTGCTTATGTAAGAGAATATTTTCTGTAAAATTTTAGAAGGAAAAGAATGAGAAAGACAGAAAACATTTATGCTTTGAGCTTGGCAGGGAATTCGATGAGAGTCGGTTGGTGTTGTGATGTGAGCTTTCCTGCCCAGTAAATGTATGGCCCACAGGAATGCAAAGAAATACATGTGCTCTCTTCTCACATGGAGGGAGACTGTTTCCACAAAGATGTTTCCTATAGATGTCCTTATATATTTTTTTTTATATTTGATAGGCTTTCAGAATAAGATTTCTGAGTCAAATGAGGATTTTAAATTTTAAGAAATGTTGCCAGATTGCTTTCCATAAAGCTAAAATCATTCACATGTCCACTCATAGTTTATTCGAATACCCTTCTTTCATCCCCACCACCAACAGATACTGCCACACTTTTTATTTGCACTTTTTCACTTTTAACTGCTAGTTTGACAAGTAGGTATCACTGTTATTTTTTTTTAATTGTGGTAAAATACAGGCCCACACTGTTATTTTTTTTTAATTGTGGTAAAATACAGGTAATATGAAATTTACCACCTTAACCGTTTTAAGTGTACAGTTCAGCAGCCATCCCCACCTTGCATCTCCTGAACTCTTTTCATCTTTCCCAACTGAAATGCTACCCAAGAAAGCCTAACTCCTCACCTCCCTCCCCGTAACCCCTGGCAACCACCATTCTGCTTTCTGTTTCTAGGCATTTGATTTGTCCTTTTGTGACAGGCTTATTATTTCACCTAGCAAAATGTTTTCAATAAAAATGTATTTTCTATGATGAAAGAGAACTCCTCGAGACCTGAGCAGCACTTCCTGACAACTAACAAGTTGCCATCCTCTGTATTTGGGTAGTTGTCATGGTACCCTCCTTTTAAAAAATTTTTTCGATGTGGACCACGTTTTTAAGTCTTTATTGGATTTGCTACAATATTGCTTCTGTTTTATGTTTTGGTTTTTTGGCCCCAAATCATGTGAGATCATAGCTCCCTGACCAGGGATCGAACACACACCCCTAACATTGGAAAACAAAGTGTTAACCACGGGGCCGCCAGGGACATCCTGGTGCTCTTCACATAAGAGGAACTTGGAGATCACTCTCGGCTCACTTGCAGTGCTGCTCCGAATAGTCTAAACCAGAGGTGGACTCGGACTTCCTCAGCGGTGGGTAGATAAGGAGTGGCAGTAGCCAGTTAAAGGAAATGGGACCCACGGCTGAACCAAAGACCCCGTGCCTTGCAGAAGGCCTACAGGTCCCACGCGCGTGAATTGTGTTGACCAAACTCATCTGGCCAGGCTGAGAATCTGGCCTTAGTTTGAAAGGTCTGTTATATTTAGTAACAAGGCAGAAGCACCCCTTTGGCTCCCTGGGTGGGAAGTGGGCACTGGGGAGAGGGAACAGGGAACAGGGAGAGCAGACAAGCCTGCCTGGCATGCAGTCATCTACGTGGCTTGACTTTGCAAGAGTCCTCAGAATTCCTCAGCGTTGTGCTTGAGCTTCGCAGCCTGCCTCCCTCTGTAGCTGGGTCGCTTCCTGCTTATGCCTCAGGATCCGTTGCATACCTGTGCTCAGAGTCTGAAGGCCTCTGTCCCTCCTGTGGGTGTGACTGGCTGCCCGTCCCACCCCGCAGGCTTTGCGTGCGTGGTTCTGTTTGATCACCCCTTCATCCTCCCTGTCTCTGATCTGTGCCAGCCGGCTTCTCCCCAGGCTTCAGTTCTCAGACGAGAGGTGGCTGCCTCTGGGAGGCTTCCCTGACTCCTGGGCGTCTCGTCGCACTGAGCTCGCCCCATCACAGATCTGAAAGTGGCCTGCGTATGTCTTCCCACTGTAACCTGAAGGGTACGGATGCACCTGGTTTCATCTTTTATTTCTATAAGTTACACAGTATCTAGTGCATTGGTTGGATGGCATCACCAACTCAGTGGACATGAGTTTGAGCAAGCTCCGGGAGTTGGTGTTGGACAGGGAAGCCTGGTGTGCTGCAGTCCATGGGGTCGGGAAGAGTCGGAGACAACCGAGTGACTGAACGACAACCTAGGGCGTTGCAGGAGAGCGAATTAATGGGCTGAAAACTCAGACGCCAGTGTCTCCTCACAGTCATATGTAGTTTTTGAACGTGTGTCTCAGATCTTGGAAAATGCAATATTTAAAATTTTAACTGTGGTAGAAAAATGGGAGCTGATTATCTTGAGTAGGGTCTCTGCGGTGCACTGTCTCTCAATCCTCCATGGTGATCATTTGATGCCGTTGATATCTGTTACTATCTTTCAATTGTTCTCACACTTTTGGTGGCTTTCTTCGGTTCCTTTTCTGTGTTGGCTTCTCCTTTGTCTAGCAAAATGACATTTTTTTGTTGCCAGCATCAGTCAGAGAATTGACTCCAATTTCTCACATTCTTACAGATGACATTAAGAAACTAACTCCCTTTTGACTCACAGGATCAGTCCAGCAGTAAAATTCAGCTGAGGGGAAACATTGTTTTGGCTTTGGGAAACAAAGGAAAATCCTGAGTGTCGTTTCCACCTGTGACTAGGTAGCCCTTCCTGCTGAGAGGCTTTTTTTTTTTTCAATTTATTAATTTTAATTGGAGGTTAATTACTTTACAATATTGTATTGGTTTTGCCATACGTCAGCATGAATCCGCCGCAGGAATACACGTGTTCCCCACCCTGAACCCCGTTCCCTCCTCCTTCCCCGTACCATCCCTCTGGGTCCTCTCAGTGCACCAGCCCTAAGCTTTTTAAATGAATCGTAGTTGCCTTTCTCTCATCTTGACCCATGTACTGGGCATACCAAGAGAGGATGCCTAACAGTTGATACTTTTGCAAATAGTGTGTGTAATTTTAAACAGAAATATAAAATAATGCTAGCAGTAATTATCGTGATCAGTGACGGAAAGGGAAATACATTCGATGGTGTCCTCAGATGGTCTCTTTTAAATATTAGTCAAAAAGTGACACTGAGGTTTCTCATTTGGGATCCTCAGACTGTATCTAAATTTCTCCTTCTGATATCTTGTAGAGATGGAATAAACTGTCAGAATCCATATCTAAACCGCTATCATCTTACTGTCAAGAATATTTAAATGAATGATAGTAGTACTTTTGGACATTCATTTGGAAATAGTTTTGGCCTATGTGTTGCCTTTTTCGTGACAGGTAAATTCACATTGCTATTACTTATCTATGAGAAAAAAATTTCAGCATCACAAAAGAAATGCGGCACCCTATTCTACTCTATAAAATGCATCAGCTTCACATATCAGTATTCTTAACTTGATTTTTTTAATGCCATGTATTTTCTTTTGTAATTGAATTTTTGAATGTAAATGATTTTGATTTCTACATAAAAAAAAAAACAACAAGAAAAACATTATCATTTTGTTTTTGGGCAGTGCTCCAACTTATAAAGTTATTGAAGTGCTGCAGAATGTAAATTCACTTAGTTGAACTAATAAGTTCATAAAATTGTGTCACACTTCATTATAATCTCTTTACCAAAGTGGAAAGACCTTTAGGTTTATAAATTCCAGCTGTTTTTAATTTTGTATTTTGATTTTGATTTTAACTTTCATGGATACAGGTACTGCTGAGAATTTTAATTATGACACTTTTAGGGTGAGGCAACCTTAAAAGAAATTGAAATGTTATTCAAATTCTAAGGTTATCCAAATGAGATAAATGTGGGGAACACCTCCAAGTTCATTCTTTTTTTGTGTTAGATTTCTAACTTAGGCATACATTCTGAATCTCTAAATTGTCGTTGGTATTTGATAGTCCTACTGGGTTTGGGTAGTATTTCTTAAACAATTAAATTGTCCGATTGGGAAGTGAAAGTATTCTTCCTGGAATTTGATGTTGTTTTCAAAATATTACAATTAGGTGACTGTCATAATTCTCATTTGATAAATTATATTTTACTATATTCAGTAAGGTTCATTAAAGTTCATAGTTCAGTGACATATATTATAAATATAAAGATGTTAATAGTACAGATATAAAATATCAGAATCAAGGGATAAGATAAAAAAAGAAACCCTTTTACCTTCTCCTATTTTATTTTATTTTATTTATTTTTTTATTTTTTTAATTTTAAAATCTTTAATTCTTACATGCGTTCCCAAACATGAACCCCCCTCCCACCTCCCCTCCCCATAACATCTCTCTGGGTCATCCCCGTGCACCAGCCCCAAGCATGCTGTATCCTGCATTGGGCATAGACTGGCGATTCGTTTCTTACATGATAGTAAACATGTTAGAATGCCATTCTCCCAAATCATCCCACCCTCTCCCTCTCCCTCTGAGTCCAAAAGTCTGTTATACACATCTGTGTCTTTTTTCCTGTCTTGCATACAGGGTCGTCATTGCCATCTTCCTAAATTCCATATATATGTGTTAGTATACTGTATTGGTGTTTTTCTTTCTGGCTTACTTCACTCTGTATAATCGGCTCCAGTTTCATCCATCTCATCAGAACTGATTCAAATGAATTCTTTTTTATGGCTGAGTAATACTCCATTGTGTATATGTACCACAGCTTTCTTATCCATTCATCTGCTGATGGACTTCTAGGTTGTTTCCATGTCCTGGCTATTATAAACAGTGCTGCGATGAACATTGGGGTACATGTGTCTCTTTCAATTCTGGTTTCCTCGGTGTGTATGCCCAGCAGTGGGATTCCTGGGTCATAAGGTAGTTCTATTTGCAATTTTTTAAGGAATCTCCACACTGTTCTCCATAGTGGCTGTACTAGTTTGCATTCCCACCAACAGTGTAGGAGGGTTCCCTTTCTCCACACCCTCTCCAGGATTTATTGCTTGCAGATTTTTGGATCGCAGCCATTCTGACTGGTGTGAAGTGGTACCTCATTGTGGTTTTGATTTGCATTTCTCTAATAATGAGTGATGTTGAGCATCTTTTCATGTGTTTGTTAGCCATCCGTATGTCTTCTTTGGAGAATGAATTCTGGAAATAAAAGCAAAAATAAACAAATGGGATCTAATTAAAATTAAAAGCTTCTGCACAACAAAGGAAAATATAAGCAAGGTGAAAAGACAGCCTTCTGAATGGGAGAAAATAATAGCAAATGAAGCAACTGACAAACAACTAATCTCAAAAATATACAAGCAACTTATGCAGCTCAATTCCAGAAAAATAAACGACCCAATCAAAAAATGGGCCAAAGAACTAAATAGACATTTCTCCAAAGAAGACTTACCTTCTCCTTTTAAGGGCTTCCCTTGTGGCTCAGCTGGTAAAGAATCCACCTGCAGTGCCAGAGACTTGGGTTCGATCCTGGGTTGGGAAGATCCCCTGGAGAAGGGAAAGGCTACCCACTCCAGTGTTATGTCCTGGAGAAGTCCATGGACCATATAGTCCATGGGGTTGCAAAGAGTTGGACATGACTGAGCAACTTTCACTTCACTTCTGACGGCTAAGCTTTCCAAAGGTAGAAACTTGAGAATAACTATTGGAGACGTCATTATAACCCACAAAGAATTGAGAGCTGTAGATGAGTCTCATTAATCTTAAATGTTTGTATGTTGAACTGGTAACTAGGATGATCGTATGTCCCAGTTTGCCTGGAATAGTTTTGAATTAAGCCTGTTTTCCTGGTGTAATTTTTAATAGCATCTCGTTTCACACTCAGCAGTGTTTGGATAATAAATGATATGCTTTTTCTATGTACGATGCATTGTAGTTGTGACTGTGAGTGTCTGTGTACCACACTTCCCCCAAATAATTTCATTTTCTTAAATGCTCAGAACAATGAAATATAAGTATTACTGTTGTTTAGTTGCTAAGTCATGTCCGACTCTTTGCAACCCCACGGACTATAGCCCGCCTTGCTCCTCTGTCCATGGGATTTCCCAGGCAAGAATACTGGAGTGGGTTGCCATTTCCTCCTCGAGTGGATCTTCCCAACCAAGGGATAGAACCCACACCTCCTGCTTGGCAGGCAAATTCTTTACCACTGAGTCACCTCAGAAGCCCACGTTATTACTCATGGTAGAATCTTATATATTTTATTTATGGTGTTTCCTAAACCTTCAAATAAAAGTCTTCTGAAATTTTATTTTTAATTTACAGAATATCTATCATTAGTTGTGTATATTAACAATATATGTCCAAAGTGAATTGTCCTAATACTGCTAAGATTAATAAGTTATCTTTTCACCTATATGAAAAGCCGATAGGATTTCATTAGACAAACCAACCATTCTTTTTTGGTTGAGACTGGAAATTTGAAAGTGAGAGCACAAATGCGAATTTCTAGAATGGATACTAACACAGAACTGTTTGTGTAGAAATGAATGTTAGAAACCATAGTTTCCTAGGTGACAGTTTACCTCATCCTTTACGACCTGAGTGGGGATGATGGTGGAGAAGTAATGGTACCATTATAGTCAGACCTGCTGTAGCGTATTCAGTTTTTTCCTGCTTCTTGAGAAGTGGGAAAGATAAATTATATTCTGCTCTTCGCAAGAGAACCTAAGTGGGGGTGGGAACCCTGGTCTAGCCTTACAACACAGAAGTCAGTTCACATCTCTTGTTTGCCCACCGCTACTGGCCCTGGCCATCTGCCAACAGAGAAGTTACATAGAAAAGGGAGAAATGTGTATTTCTTCCTCATAACTTGGCCAGGAGGAAATATATCAGTAAAGACAGAGGAAGGAAAAGATAGCTGTAGTCGTAGTCTCAAAGTGTAATTGCTGATAAATGCTGTTGGTATAGGATTACTAGGATTTCAAGCTCAGTTGGTAAAGAATCTGCCTGCAATTCGGGAGACCTGGGTTTGATCCCTGGGTTGGGAAGATCCCCTGGAGAAGGGAAAGGCTACCCACTCCAGTATTCTGGCCTGGAGAATTCCATGGACTATATAGTCCACTGGGTTGCCAAGAGTCAGACACGACTGAGTGGCTTTCATCGTCATCATCATCAGCATCTCAAGAAGAGGGAAACAAGCAGGGTTCTAAAGCATAACTAAGCTGTTACGCCAGCCATCATTCAAGTACAACTTTTTCTCAGCAACAACAAAAAAAATACTCAAAAATTTTTTCTCAAAAATTTAAAAATTAAAAAAGCAAAAAAATTTCTCTAGTTTAAAATTAGATCATTGTTCTGATGATTGTACAACTGTAAAAACTAAATGAAAATCAGTGAACTGTGCACTTACAGTGGGTGAATTGTATGGATATAAATTGTACCTCAATAAAGCAGTTAAAAGTGGAAAAAAAATCCAATTTCAGAACAGTTTTATTGTGTCTTAAAAAATCCACTGAACCATTCTGCTCTTAATTCCTCATATTTTAAAATAAATGTTTTTTAACTTCATTATGGAGAATTTTTTTAAATATACAAAGGTAGATAAAATAGTGTAATGAACCAACGGGTTCAACCATTATCAGTATATTCCCTTTGTTGCCTTTCTGGATTATTTTAAAGCATGTCCTGGTGTCCATAAGTTCTTCAATTTGTATCTTTAACAGATAGGATTCTTTTAAGCATAGAACTAAAATTTAATTGTCATTTAAACTGTGAAATGTAATTATCACTAAAAGAATAATCATTGAAAATTTCCTTAGTTCTTTTTTTTTTTTGCAAAGAGGAAATAAATGGTTTTTTTTTAATAATTGTTGAAATCAAGAATCAAACAAGCTACATAGATTTTAACATCCTGAACAGCATTTAACTAAGATTTTAGCAGCTGCTGCTGGTAAGTCACTTCAGTCATGTCCAACTCTGTGCGACCCCATATTTGGCAGCCCACCAGGCTCCCCTGTCCCTGGGATTCTCCAGGCAAGAACACTGGAGTGGGTTGCCGTTTCCTTCTCCAATGCATGGAAGTGAAAAGTGAAAGTGAAGTCGCTCAGTCATGTCTGACCCTTAGCGACCCCATGGACTGCAGCCCACCAGGCTCCTCCGTCCATGGTATTCTCTAGGCAAGAGTACTGGAGTGGGTTGCCATTGCCTTCTCCAAGGATTTTAGAAGCTAGGAGCTATAATTTTAAATGTGATTTAGGAACCACACCAAAGGTCTTGCACATATTTTCATCATTTCACAAAACAGCAGATGTAGTTTAGCCTAAATATCCTGTGAAAATATTTTCATGTAGAGCAGATCTGTCCAACTTGTTTTAAAAGTCATTATATTAGTGTATAGGAATGCAAGGGATTTCTGTGTGTTGATTTTATATCCTGCAACTTTACTATATTCATTGATGAGCTCTAGTAATTTTCTGGTGGAGTCTTTAGGGTTTTCCATGTAGAGGATCATGTCATCTGCAAACAGTGAGAGTTTTACTTCTTCTTTTCCAATGTGGATTCCTTTTATTTCTTTTTCTGCTCTGATTGCTGTGGCCAAAACTTCCAGAACTATGTTGAATAGTAGCGGTGAAAGTGGACACCCTTGTCTTGTTCCTGACTTTAGGGGAAATGCTTTCAATTTTTCACCATTGAGGATAATGTTTGCTGTGGGTTTGTCATATATAGCTTTTATTATGTTGAGGTATGTTCCTTCTATTCCTGCTTTCTGGAGAGTTTTTATCATAAATGGATGTTGAATTTTGTCAAAGGCCTTCTCTGGTTTTTATTTTTCAATTTGTTAATGTGGTGAATTACATTGATTGATTTGCAGATATTGAAT
Source organism: Ovis aries (assembly GCF_016772045.2). NCBI lineage: Eukaryota > Metazoa > Chordata > Mammalia > Artiodactyla > Bovidae > Ovis > Ovis aries. The sequence goes on from NC_056070.1 coordinate 9,957,647, forward strand.
AATCCTTGCATCCCTGGGATAAAGCCCACTTGGTCATGGTGTATGATCTTTTTAATGTGTTGTTGGATTCTGATTGCTAGAATTTTGTTGAGGATTTTTGCATCTATGTTCATCAGAGATATTGGCCTGTAGTTTTCTTTTTTTGTGACATCTTTGTCAGGTTTTCGTATTAGGGTGATGGTGGCCTCATAGAATGAGTTTGGAAGTTTACCTTCCTCTGCAATTTTCTGGAAGAGTTTGAGGAGGATAGGTGTTAGCTCTTCTCGAAATTTTTGGTAGAATTCAGCTGTGAAGCCATCTGGACCTGGGCTTTTGTTTGCTGGAAGATTTCTGATTACAGTATCAATTTCCGTGCTTGTGATGGGTCTGTTAAGATTTTCTATTTCTTCCTGGTTCAGTTTTGGAAAATTGTACTTTTCTAAGAATTTGTCCATTTCTTCCACGTTGTCCATTTTATTGGCATACAACTGCTGATAGTAGTCTCTTATGATCCTTTGTATTTCTGTGTTGTCTGTTGTGATCTCTCCATTTTCATTTCTAATTTTATTGATTTGATTTTTCTCTCTTTGCTTCTTGATGAGTCTGGCTAATGGTTTGTCAATTTTATTTATCCTTTCAAAGAACCAGCTTTTGGCTTTGTTGATTTTTGCTATGGTCTCTTTTGTTTGTTTTGCATTTATTTGTGCCCTAATTTTTAAGATTTCTTTCCTTCTACTAACTCTGGGGTTCTCCAACTCTTCCTTTTCTAGTTGCTTTAGTTGTAGAGTTAGGTTATTTATTTGACTTTTTTCTTGTTTCTTGAGGTATGCCTGTATTGCTATGAACTTTCCTCTTAGCACTGCTTTTATAGTGTCCCACAGGTTTTGGGTTGTTGTGTTTTCATTTTCATTAGTTTCTATGCATATTTTGATTTCTTTTTGATTTCTTCTGTGATTTGTTGGTTATTCAGAAGTGTGTTGTTCAACCTCCATATGTTGGAATTTTTAATAGTTTTTCTCCTGTAATTGAGATCTAATCTTAATGCATTATGGTCAGAAAAGATGCTTGGAATGATTTCGATTTTTTGAATTTATCAAGTTTAGATTTATGGCCCAGGATGTGATCTATCCTGGAGAAGGTTCCATGAGCACTTGAAAAAAAGGTGAAATTCGTTGTTTTGGGGTGAAATGTCCTATAGATATCAATTAGGTCTAACTGATCTAATGTATCATTTAAAGTTTGCGTTTCTTTGTTAATTTTCTGTTTAGTTGATCTGTCCATAGGTGTGAGTGGGGTATTAAAGTCTCCCACTATTATTGTGTTATTGTTGATTTCCCCTTTCATACTTGTTAGCATTTGTCTTACATATTGTGGTGCTCCTATATTGGGTGCATATATATTTATAATTGTTATATCTTCTTCTTGGATTGTTCCTTTGATCATTATGCATGTAAGAATTAAAGATTTTAAAATTTAAAAAAGAAAAATAAAAAAAAATAAATGCAAAAAAAAAGAATATAAAATATATTTTTAAACAAATCTAATTCTATCTTATGATTTTAGTTTAAAATTGGAATATTGCAGTTGAAGTTTCTATAAAATCACATCTTTTAATTTATGTACCTTTCATCTGTCTTGTCTTTTCATCAAAGAGCAGATATAAAATTGTATTACCTTAACTGGACTGTCATTTTGAAAACACTTTGAAAGTTACATAATAAGATATTTAAAAATACATCTTGATCTAAAATTTTTCTTATGTAAAATGATAGAATGAATAGTTTACAAAATATGTTTAAAAAAATACTCCCATCCCCTGGGACTTATAAGTAGTGACAATAAAATTGAGATAATCTGAAAAAAAAAAAATAAAAGTCATTATAACGTCACCTTCCTAAAATCTAATGTGGAGGGGCTATATATTGATACAGTGTGTTCAGTACACAGATGATTCACCATATAGGACAGAAACCAAGCTTGCATATGGAGGTTGCTTCTGGTGGCTTGCTTGTGGATGGTGGTCAGCCTCATAATTATTGAGTGAATATGGGCCATTTATTTCAAGTGATTTGTCAGTATGCTATTTTATCCTCGTAATAAATGAATATTTATTGGTTGTTGTAGCAAGTGTTGTTTACTTTTGGGATGGGGAGGGGGCAAAAAAGCTGAGTTCAGAAAGTTTTAATTAGTCATGCAAAATCATTATCAGTTTACCTAGGCTTAGAATCCAGGTCTTTCTTGCCACAGAGAATTATGTTTCTTGTCTCTTCAAGGCACTGTGCTTCTAACTGAATACTGTCTAATACCTGAGATGATTAATTTGTCTAGGAATTGGAATTCTCACCAAGGGGTGAAAATCAACTTGACAAATAGGTTCTAAGATTTTAGATGGTCCTAAAAATAAAAATATGTCTTACCTTTTAAGCATGTACACAAGACCACCACTGTGCCTGCCCACTTATGAATTTCACATCTTAGAATTTTTATTTGGAGTTTGTATTGCAAGAGCTTATTTTCAGTAACTGATATTTAAATGTTGAAAATTCACTGAGCCCATCTTTCTCATTCTTTAGCTTTTGCTAAACGTTACTACAATCCTAGGAATCACCTGGTCTGTTGAATTTAGGACTAAGACTTACAGCATAATTATATTCTCACATTTTTCTTGTGGAACTTGTGCTCACTGCTGTCCCAGCCTACTGCGTGGTTAGGACTGAGCAGGCAAGCTTAAGTGAAATGAAGGGAGAAAGTCCTTAACTGAGGCAAAAGTATTGGATATTAAGTAGTATATTCTATTATTTAGAATGCTTTTGGCTATAATTAATTTTCAAAAGTCCAACACACAGAGACTTCGATAATGCAAAATATTACTTGCTCACATTCTTGAAAATTCAGAAGAAAGGAAGGCATCAGGATTGGTGAATAGAGAGTAACAAGATCAGGATCCATGTAATCATCCTCCCTTCGTTCTCCCCACTAAGTGAGGGAAGTGAAGTCGCTCAGTTGTGTCTGACTGTTTGCGACCCCGTGGACTGTAGCCCACCAGGCTCCTTGATCCATGGGATTCTCTAGGCAAGAATACTGGAGTGGGTTGCCATTTTCTTCTCCAGGGGATCTTCCCGACCCAGGGATCAAACCCGGGTCTTCTGCATTGCAAGCAGATGCTTAGTGCCTGTTTTACCCCCAGAAGCAACTGGAGCTATGTGCTTTTCATTTCTGTACAAAGGGAGATAGAACTCATTAAGAAAATAAGTAAGACTGCTTTGTTTTTCCCAAAGTCCTCAGCAAACCTTTGGCCTTAGAGTTGCACACTCAACTGGTGAACCATTCTCCACATGGGAATTGGTATAACCTGTAGGATTAAGAATTTTCCTGGGGCTGAGATGGGAGGTGGATATCTTGGTGTACATCTCTGTGTGGAAAGGGGTGGAAAGGGGGCATATTTAGAGATAGGAAGGGGAAAGGAGATGCGGGAGGCTCTGTGGGCAACAGTAGTGACCCCTACTAGGTCTGTTCAGATTCAAACAGCCTATGGAAAAGTCCACTTTCTTCTGTTCGCTTCTTTTCATTGAAGTCTAGTTGATTTACGGTGCTGTGTTCATTTTTGCTGTGTAGCAAAGTGATTATATGTATATATTCTTTTCCATTATCACAGGGTGTTGAATACGGTTCCCTGTGCCTGAGTAGGAGCTCGTAGTTTATCCATGCTGTATATTAAAGTTTGCATCTGCTAACCCCAACCTCCCATTCCATCTGTCTCTCAACACCCTCCCCCTGGCACCCACCAGTCTGTTCTGTATGTCCTTGATTCTGTTTCATTGATAAGTTCATTTGTGGCGTATTTTACATTCCGCAGATAAGTGATATCGTATGGTATTTATCTTGCTCTTTTTGACTTACTTCCCTTGGTATGATAATCTCTAGTTGCTCTTCTGACTGTTTCAGTTGGGACCTGTGGCCAGGGGTCACCCTGGTGATTTCCCTTTGGTGTCTTTCCTCTTTGCTGTAGATCGTAGAACGGGGAAACCTGAGTAGCATAGGAGTGTCTGTGACCTGTCACAACGTGCGTTTATGAGTGGAGAACGTCAGTAGTCTCTAACCAGGCCTTATCCCTTTCTGCCAGGAGAGCCACAGGCCAGATAGCATTTCTTTCTTTAGAATCAGGTTCTTGGGATCCCCTCCAGCCCCAGAACTGGCGTGTATACTGGGCTCTAATCTAGCTTAATTTGGTCTACTTTCAGCAAAAGGCTGAGAGCTGGATTCTCAGCCTAGACTTTGTCTCTTTGTCAGGAGTCTGTTTTCATGGAGTCTGGACCACATGTTTCTCTTAGTACTCAGATCTCTCACTGCAATTGTTCATCTCTTCTGTGCTTGCCAACCCTTTTATTGGTGTTATGCAGAGGTTTGGACTATGTCCTTGCCTTTCTCTCCTGCCAGCAGTCTGACTGCAATGGAAAGATTCTGTTTCTCTGAATGCTGTTATTATATAGGCTTGAATATAAGGTTTCTTAAGCTGCATATTTACAATGTGTATAGCTGACCCATTTTTTTTAAATAGGTATTTAGATTTCAGTAACTCTGCAGACTCTCCTGCTTTACTGTCTTTTCATAAAAAAATGGGGCCTCATCAAAATTTTGAACTCTGTTCATCAAAAGATACCATTAAGAAAATGCAAAGGAAATAGAGATTGAAGAAAATATTTACAATATACATCTTATACATCTGAGAGAGGGCTTGTTTATATAAGATATATATTTTTTTAAGAAAAAAATTTTTAATGGAAAAATTAATTGCAACTTTGCATATTATAGCAAAATGTTGGAAACAACCTACATGTCCTTACATAGGCGGCTGCTGCTGCTGAGTCGCTTCAGTCGTGTCCAACTCTGTGCGACCCTATTAGACGGCAGCCCACCAGGCTCCCCCATCCTTGGGATTCTCCAGGCAAGAACACTGGAGCGGGTTGCCATTTCCTTCTCCAATGCATGAACGTGAAAAGTGAAAGTGAAGTCGCTCAGTCGTGTCCGACTCTTAGCGACCCCATGGACTGCAGCCTGCCAGGCTCCTCTGTCCATGGGATTTTCCAGGCAAGAGTACTGGAGTAGGTTGCCATTGCCTTCTCCGCCATACATAGAGTAGGTAAATCAGTCATGGTACATCATCAATACAGTGGAATATTATACAGTTTCATGAAAGAATGAGAAAGATCTCAGAATTGACATGGAGGACATTTTGATGATTGGAAAAAGCAGAGTACAAAAGTACATCTATGTAATGCTGTTTATTTGAGAAAAATGAAAATACAAGATTTACTATAAAAGTATCTGCATATTTGTACTGGAAGGATAAACCAGAAATTAATGAAAGTGGTTGCAAATAAGGGATGAACCCTAGACTGTTGGACTGGAACAGAAAATAGTATGAACTCATGATTTTTAATCTTTATACAGATATATTTGTCTTTTTTATATACACATACATGCTATCTTGTTCTGTCTCCTGAGAAGGCCCAAAGCAATGACACCAGTAGCAATGAGCACACCATCCAGATCTTGATTCTAATAAATACATTCTCCCACAAAAGGGTCTGAATCTTTGGAGGAATGGTTGAATTTAGGCTGGGGTCAAAGCACAGAAGATAATCCCGGAACACTTTGTGGCACTAAGAAGTAAGTGAAGTGAAGTGAAAGTCATTCAGTCTGTCCGACTCTTTGTGACCCCGTGAACTATACAGCCCATGGAATTCTCCAGGCCAAAGTACTGGAGTGGGTAGCCTTCCCCTCTCCAGGGGAGCTCCCCAACCCAGGGATCAAACCCAGGTCTCCCACATTGCAGCAGGATTCATTACCAGCTGAGCTACTAAGAAGTAAGGAAGTCTTTAAAAATATATGATGCTGTTGTTGTTCAGTTGCTCAGTCATGTCCAACTCTTTGCAACCCCATGGACTGCAGCACGCCAGGCTTCCCTGTCGTTCACCATCTCCTGGAGTTTGCTTAAACTCTTGTCCATCAAGTCGGAGATGCCATCCAACAATGTCATCCTTGTTGTCCCCTTGTCCTCCTGCTTTCAGTCTTTCCCAGCATCAAGGCCTTTGCTAATGAGTCAACTCTTTGCATCAGGTGGCCAAAGTATTGGAGCTTCAGCATCGGTCCTTCCAGTGAATATTCAGGACTGGTTTCCTTTGGGATTGCCTGGTTTGATTTCCTTACTGTCCAAGAGACTCTAAAGAATCTTTTCCAGAACCACAGTTTGAAGGGATCCAAAAAGAGTGATGGGAACATGTCAAAAACACACAAGAGCCAATTTGTAGGAGCTCCCGGTGGCAAATTATTACCGACTTGAGGAAAAAATGACTGATAGTAATGGGTTATAACCCATAGCATAAGTAAAATATCCATATTCCATATATACTATATGGAAATGAGGTAAAATAAATAATTCTTCTTGACAGTAAAATTCCATTAATTCATGTAGAAGAAAACAGGGAAATAGAGAATCACCACTATTACTCCGACACTGCTGCTGTTGCTGCTGCTGAGTTGTTTCAGTCGTGTCTGACTCCTTGCACCCCGTGGACTCTAGCCCACCAGGCTCCTCTGTCCATGGGGATTCTCCAGGCAAGAGTACTGGAGTCAGGTGCCATACCCTCCACCAAAGGATCTTCCCAACCCAGGGATCAAACCCACATCTCTTATGTCTCCTGCATTGGCAAGCGGGTTCTTTGCCACTAGCACCACCTGGAAGCTGACACTGCAGTAATAATTATTGCAAGCTAAAGATGCTAAATTAGTGGATGAAGCTATAAAAAGCAGGATACAGTGGTCCATCAGTATCTGCAGGAGACTGCTTCCAGGACCCTCTACAGATCCTGGCATCCTGTCCCATCGCTTCATGGCAAATAGATGGGGAAACAGTGGAAACAGTGTCAGACTTTATTTTTCTGGGCTCCAAAATCACTGCAGATGGTGATTGCAGCCATGAAATTAAAAGACGCTTACTCCTTGGAAGGAAAGTTATGACCAACCTAGATAGCATATTCAAAAGCAGAGGCATTACTTTGTCAACAAAGGTCCGTCTAGTCAAGGCTGTGGTTTTTCCTGTGGTTATGTATGGATGTGAGAGTTGGACTGTGAAGAAGTCTGAGTGCCAAAGAACTGATGCTTTTGAACTGTGGTGTTGGAGAAGACTCTTGAGAGTCCCTTGGGCTGCAAGGAGATCTAACTAGTCCATTCTAAAGGAGATCAGTCCTGGGTGTTCATTGGAAGGACTGATGTTGAAGCTGAAACTCCAATAGTTTGGCCACCTGATGTAAAGAACTGACTCATTGGAAAAGACCCTGATGCTGGGAAAGATTGAGGGCAGGAGGAGAAGGGGATGACAGAAGATAAGATGGTTGGATGGCATCACGAACTCAATGGACATGGGTTTAGGTGGACTCCAGGAGTTGGTGATGGACAGAGAGGCCTGTCGTGCTGTGGTTCATGGGGTCGCAAAGAGTTGAACACGACTGAGTGACTGAACTGAACTGAGGTACATTCTCCTCTGTGCTTTAATTCATCTCTAGATTACTTCAAATACCCGACACAATATAAACAGTTGTAAATTCACTGGAAATACTATGTAAATAGTTGCAAACATATGGAAAATTAAAGTTTTGGTTTCTTGGCACTTTCTGAAAAAATTTTTTCCTCAAGTATTTTTGATTTATGGCTAGTTGAATCCGTAGATGTAGAGTCCGTGGGTATGAAGGGCCAACTGCATTTTTTCAACATTTTTATAAGTCTGAAAGCATTTCAAAATTAAAAGTTAAAAATACTAGCAGAAAGACCTGAACACACACCCCACCAAAGATGCTGGCCAGTAAACACATGAAAAGATGATAACATCATTAACAGAGAAATACAAATTGAAAATTAAGACCTCAAGTCACGATTTTACGCCTATAAGATTTGATGATAAAGATGAACATCATCACATATCATCAAGGACATGTATTAGCTGGAACCCTTGTGACTGAGATGGTAAAGAATCTGCCTGCAATGCAGGAGACCAGGGTTCAATCCCTGGGTCAGGAAGATCCCCTGGAGAAAGGAATGGCAACCCACTCCAGTATTCTTGCCTGGAGAATTCCAAGGAGAGGAGCTTGGTGGGCTACAGTCCATGGGGTCACAAAGAGTTGGACACGACGAGCAAGTAACGCTTTCACTTTCACTTTTCATATTTGCTGGTGGGAATATAAAATAGTATAACTGATTTAGAAAGCAGTGTTTTAGATTCCTATAAAATTCACATGTACCCTATGCCTACCATATTTATTCAAAGCAATGAAGACACATATACATACAAATATGTACATCAATATTCATAGCATTTTTGTTCATAATATGATAAGCTATGTATGTTCATGTAATGAAATACTACTCAGCAGTGAAAAAGAATGAACTAGTGATATGTACAGTACTGTGGGTGAATCTTAACAATTTATGTTGAGGAAGTCAGACACAAAAGAATATTGACTGTGCAGTTCCATTTATATGAAATTCAAAAAAGGCAAAAACCCAACTATGGTGATTGAAACCAGAATTGTTACTGCCCAGTGGTAGGTGGGGATTGGCTGGAAGAGGGGGCAGAGGAGTTTTCTGGGATAATGAAAATATTCTGTATCTGATTTGATGGGTGTATAATTTTTACCCAAATTTATTGACTGCAGATGGTGACTGCAGCCATGAAATTAAAAGACGCTTACTCCTTGGAAGAAAAGTTATAACCAACCTAGATAGCATATTCAAAAGCAGAGACATTACTTGGCCAACTAAGGTCCGTCTAGTCAAGCCTATGGTTTTTCCAGTAGTCATGTATGGATGTGAGAGTTGGACTGTGAAGAAGGCTGAGCACTGAAGAATTGATGCTTTTGAACTGTGGTGTTGGAGAAGACTCTTGAGAGTCCCTTGGACTGCAAGGAGATCCAACCAGTCCATTCTGAAGGAGATCAGCCCTGGGATTTCTTTGGAAGGAATGATGCTGAAGCTGAAACTCCAGTACTTTGGCCACCTCATGCGAAGTGTTGACTCATTGCAAAAGATTCTGATGCTGGGAGGGATTGGGGGCAGGAGGAGAAGGGGATGGCAGAAGATGAGATGGCTGGATGGCATCACTGACTCGATGGACGTGAGTCTGAGTGAACTCCGGGAGATGGTGATGGACAGGGAGGCCTGGCATGCTTTGGTTCATGGAGTCGCAAAGAGTCAGACACGACTGAGCAACTGAACCGAACAGTCAATTTTATCTCAGTTAAACCCAAAGCACAGAATGGAGCAAAATACCTGATGTTGAATAAGCTCTTAGTGCAATTTGCAAGGAATGATAACTTAAGCAAGAATGGCATGTATAAAACTGGAACCTTAAGTTAATATTCATGTGGATAAAGCTTTCAGTAACTATTCTGTGCTAGATACTGTAGGAAATTTTATTCTGTATTATTTTTGATTAGGTATATCTTAGGAAAGCATAAAGACATTATATCTAAATTTTATTAATCTATTTTACATTATGGATTGCAAACATCTGAAAATGTTCTCACTTCAGTAAACTTCTGTATAAAGCTAGGACATTTATTAGTAGGTCATAAACATCCTTTTTGAAAGAGGTAAAATGGCCCAATGAATAATAGACTAGAATGCCAGATGTCTGAGTTCGGCTTAAGGAAGAGTATAAGAATGTTAGGTTTATAATCTGCCAGATGAGTCTGCTGTTAAATTCTTTGCATCCACTTTATTTCCTCAGGAGGTTGACTTTGTTAATAAGAATGTTTTTCACGTTATGTCAGTGGCATTTTTCTGGAACTGAGTCAATCTGTTAATAGTATAGAAGTGATATTGAAATTCTCTTTTCAGAAGAGCTCTAATTATTTCAAAATTAGTCAAGTTTTAATATTCACAAATTATATGTAATTCATTAGGAGCTGATGGGAATGAATATTTTCTAAATGAATATTTGTGTCAGTTTCAGCAGAGAAAAAAATTAAAACTCCTACAGAATTCATAAAATTATTATGTATAAACTTTTGAAAACAAAGTTCTGGAGATGAGGGAGTTTATATTTTTCTATCTGTTTTTTGAGGCATGATTTGATGTGTTTCATAGTGAATTATATTTGCAAACATTAACTCATATTTTCTAATATGTAGATGAACAAGCTTTGCTAGAAACTCACATAGTATTTTTATAGACTGTTGTTTATTGATCATTCAGCAGAAGATTTCTGTTGGTTGTCAAGCCTCAGTGCGTTTCCTGTCGTCCACCGAAACCCTATGTATTTGGTGATAGAATTTTCTAGAATCTTGTGTCAGCTGGGGTAGTGGGTTAAGATTGGATTCCACTTAGAAGAGAAGCCCTTCATGGGAGAGAAAATCAATAGATGTTTTGTCAACAACATACTATATATCATCATAGTTTCTTGTCTTCCCAGTGAAGATTTAAGGTTCCAATTTTATACATGACATTCTTACTCAAGTTATAATTCCTTAATATTTAATTCCTAGTAATATGTTCCTCATTGTTCATCAGTTTTGCCTTGATTCAGCAGGAGGAGGAAAAATCTGATTAAAATGGAAATGAGATGCTGGAACCTCAACTCCAGGAGGTTTTGTTTTGTTTTGTTTTGTTTCTGACAGTAACTTGACTCAGATGAGAGGGAAATAAACAAATTTCCTTCCTTTAGCCAGGTCCTCTCACTTATTTTATCTCTTTTACTCCTCATAACAATCCTTTTAAATATTACTACCATTTTTAAATGAGGACATTGAAGTTGTTACTTCCAGAAGCTTCAGAGTTTTCAAATAAATGGCAGAGCTGGGAACTGACCCATTTTGTTCACCTCCCCAACTGAAGTAGTTTCCCACACGCCACATTATGGCTTGAAGTGTGGAATATGTTGAAATCTGTCAAGTGTGATACCGCTTGAACTGTTCTCCAGCTATGGAATATAAATACAGAGTCACTGCTGCTGCGCATGCTTTCCTCTGGTTGCAGCGAGCCGGGCTCCTCCCTGGTTGCAGTGTGTGGCTCCTCGTTGCAGGGCCTCCTCTTGTTGCAGGGCACAGGCTCAGAAGTTGTCGCGCAGGAGCTTAGTCCTCCACACCACATGGGATCTTCCCAGACCAGGGATCAACCTTGTATCTCCTGCATCGGCAGATGGATTCTCATCCACTGAGCCGTCCGGAGAGGCTGGCTTATAGTCAAGTCAAACTTCTTGACTGCAACAGTTCGTTATATTGATTGCAAGATAACCTACTTCTTCTTGAGTATAGGCTCTCTCAGGCTGTCTCTGCTAGTTCCCTTTTCTTCCACTTTTTTTCAGGGGAGTTCCATTCTTCCTCCGATACATATTCTTCCCACCTAACTTGAGGTTCTGACTCTGTGGTCTTACCCTTTTTTCACTTAATCCCTTTGGCAAATCCAGTCAGTGTATGTTTATAAAACTATTTCTCTCTCCAGTTTCAGTTCTCACTTATGTTTTTTTAAGTTCATGTGCTTGGAGAATTTTCCTATGCCTATATTTCTCAGACGGTTACGACATATATAAGTTGCTAATATATATGTATATAAGCATAAGCTATACATGTAAGCATCTTATATATATCTTATACATTTGTTGTTGTTCAGCCACTAAGTCGTGTCCGACTCTTTGTGACCCCGTGGACTGAAGCATGCCAGACTTCCCTATCTTATACATTGGGTTGACCAAAAAGTTCATCCAGGTTTTTAATAACATCTTATGGAAAGATAGTTCAGTTCAGTCACTCAGTCGTGTCCGACTCTTTGCGACCCCATGAATTACAGCGCACCAGGCCTCCCTGTCCATCACCAGCTCCCAGAGTTCACTCAAACTCTGAGTGAACCATCAAGTCGGTGATGCCATCTAGCCATCTCATCCTCAGTCGTCCCCTTTTCCTCCTGCCTCCAATCCCTCGCATCATCAGAGTCTTTTCCAGTGAGTCAGCTCCTCGCAAGAGGTGGCCAAAGTACTGGAGTTTCAGCTTTAGCATTGTTCCTTCCAAAGAACACCTAGGACTGATCTCCTTTAGAATGGACTGGTTGGATCTCCTTGCAGTCCAAGGGACTCTCAGGAGTCTTCTCCAACACTACAGTTCAAAAGCATCAATTCTTCAGTGCTCAGCTTTATTCACAGTCCAACTCTCACATCCATACATGACTACTGGAAAAACCATAGCCTTGACTAGATAGACCTTTGTTGGCAAAGTAACGCCTCTGCTTTTGAATATGCTATCTAGGTTGGTCATAACTTTCCTTCCAAGGAGTAAATGTCTTTTAATTTCATGGCTGCAGTCACTATCTGCAGTGATTTTGGAGCCCAGAAAAATAAAGTCTGACACTGTTTCCACTGTTTCCCCATCTATTTCCCATGAAGTGATGGGACCACATGCCATGCTGTTTGTTTTCTGAATGTTGAGCTTTAAGCCAACTTTTTCACTCTCCTCTTTCACTCTCATCAAGAGATGCTTAAGCATCTTATATAAGAGGAAATTTTAACTTCTGAACTCTCCTGCAAAAGTGGCAGTTTTTTCCCAACTTCCACATTACTGTTAATGATAACGCCATTATTATTCCAGACACCAAGGTTTATAATCTTGAAGTCGTTTGGATTTGCCTCTTGCTTTTGTTCTTCCTGTGAGATCAGTCTCCAAGTCTTAACTATTCTCCCTTCACAGTGTCTCTGCTCTCCCTCCTCCACTTATCCAAGTATTTCTCCTCCATCCCTTGGCAGACTCCACCCTGTCCCCAAACCAAGTGGACCACTGCTCAACTAGTATTTATCCAATGCTGATTGCTTTGAGCCTTCCTTCAATAAGAGCTTACCGTAGCTCAGTAACAGTCTGACTTTGCTCCTAAACCAGATTCTACCTTAATCAACTACCAGATATTTATTAAAAGCCTGCCAAGCACTATGGGGAATACACAGATTTACATAATACACAGGCCATGTGCTCAAGCAGTCTTACGGTCTAGGTGGAGGATAAAACACGTGTGTGAAAACGACACTAACAGCTACATGGGAGGGTTTACTGAGGACCAGAGTAGGGGCTTCATTGTGAGGCTTAAAGCTGAGCCCTGGAGAATAATAAGAGTTATACAAGCAAGGAAGTTATAGAGGCAAGGAAGTGGGAATGCATTTGAGACTGGGGCAAGAGACTCAGTAGAAATTGCAAGGGGGTGTAAGGACTGCTAGCAGCTGAATGCACAGCTCTGGAACATTGCTTCCAGGGAGTCTTGGTGTAGCGTGGAGTGGACGATCAGGTTAGAAAGTGGGGCTGGAACCAGGGTGCCTTGGGCTTCTCTAGCTATTCAGTTTCTACTCCCTTTTTAAAATGCTTTCTTAAGTCTTTCTAAAGAATTCCAGTTCACTTATTTTTATTCCCTTTTACCCAGATGCCCATATGAATTTACTGTACATTTTTACCCCCTATAGTTTTTTTCTTCCTGCCCACCCACTTTTATTTTCTTCCCCTCCCACATGTTGAGGTACAGTAAACCCCCTTTATATAAGGGACTTGAGCCTCTGTGGATTTTGTTTGCCGAGGGGAGTCCTGGAACCAGTCCCCTGTGGGTACCAAATGATGACTGTGTGTAGATCGTGACACAGCCAGTCTATTCTATGAACTGCAAAGGTGTAACATGCTGTCTGAAGTATCTCTGTAGTCCCGTAACATCCACAAAGCTGGTAGACACACCGTACATGATCAGTAAACACTTTAATGAATTGTGGCAAAGGAAATACCAAAATTTCTACCTTCTCTGCTTCTTCCTAGTGAGTGTTTCCAATGGCAAGCTATAAAATTATCTGAATTAAATTAAGGACTCTCAGTCAAACAGAGGGTAAAAGGGTATGTCCTGCATTTTAAATTGTACTGCTCTTTGTTATGTTTTCTTAATTTCCTAAATGCTGCCATTTGTCATGGAAAAGAAGTGCACTGGAAGTTTTCAGTCTTTCAGTGGTCAATAAATCAGAGTCTACCCTACCAGGTACATTGCTTCTCTTTCAACTATTTAAAATTTTTTAAAATAATTGTCCCTTTTTTAGAGAAAGAGAGCAGAGCTGCTATTGAAGGTAATAGGATCTTTTGTCTTTTTGTGACTTTTTAATTCCTTATTTTATTTTTTTAAGTTTTTATTTGAGTATTGCTTTACAGTGTCATATTACTTTCTACTGTGCAGTTCAGATAATAGGAATTTGTCCAGCTGTTAGTAGCACTGGGTAACCAGAGTGAATTTCTTTCAGGTAAACATTGTAGGCTAAAGTGGGCTCTGGGTTCATTGACTAAATCAACAAGCTTTTGTGTACTTAGCACCTTAACAGAAATAAGAGTCTGTTGGGGAGTTTCAATTGTTCTTGCTCTCCTCATTGGTCATTACTACAAAGAATAGAAAATCTGTCACTTTAGATGATGTCTTATGGCACTTCATAAGATACGTCCTAATTCCAGTGACGTTTTGTTTCATTTCAAGACAATATAATGACAGTGTTCCTCAGATTAAATAAACAAAAATCCTATTTGGTATCAGTGAGTTTTCTTTTGTATCAATAACAACAATGATAATAGTGAACACTTATTGATTGCCTACTTAATCAGTGATTGAATAGTCAAGTAAGCTTAGTGATTGCCAAACATGGTTCTAGTTCTTTATATATTATATTAATTCATTTAATCCTCATAAACATGTTCACATACATACAAATCTGTAAGTTAGGTTACTATAATTATTCCATTTTAGAGTATAAGATTATAGTACTATTTTTAAACTGGCCTTACAACCTAATAAATGTACGGTTTGCATTAGACTTAAATCTGTAGTTATTGGAGGTTTTTTCCTAGTCTCAATAAAGAGGAAAAATGATAAACTTTCATCAATTTGTTTAGAAGAAGCTTATCTAATTTCCTCTTCCAATTTTTATTGTCTATTTACTGTTTCACTTATAATACTTCATGACATATGATGACCAGCTATTACACGGATAATCCCCTTTGAACTTAAGGATGTGTGACAATAAAGTGCAGTGATTGAGAAAGACTTAACTCTAAGACTTGTGCATCTACGTCATATGACTGTATAGTGTTACTACACTGTTGGGAAAGCTTGTTTGAGATTTAGCAGATGTATTAAAAAAATATGATTGGTAGATTCAAATGATAATATAGATTTACAATGTACCTTTCAAACTCCTCAGCCGCTGTTTCTGATAGCAGTGTCCCAGGAGGTAGATGGGACCAACATCACATTAACAGGCTTCAACAGTAATCTCATCAGAAATTTGGGCTCACCTTCAGATAGTCTTTATCTGTATTTTGCTGTTTGCCAGCTTCTATATTCTCCTCCTCAGCATGTAATGGCAAAACCCTCGGAGCCTTCAGAAATGTTAGTTGAATCTGAAGTAAAGAAGCAGATGTAAAAAACCTGGGATTAACCAGAGTCCACTCTGTGTGTTTTCCATCAATGCGCTGCTCTCTGCCCACAGCCCCGCATCCTGCCCACCCTGGTCCAGGTGAGAAGCCGGAGCAGAGAACCTTACCACCAACCCCGCCCAGCACTCACCCTCTCCAGAGCTGTGCCTCTCTTGTCTGCTGCACCTCCTGCTGGATTCCATGAGGAAATTTTCCTTTGATGATAGGTTTCACCGAAATGCTTTCTGGTAGTTGCTAAAATCACAGCCCACTCCAGCATGTCCTTCACTTAATGGTTTTTATACCTCAGTGATTCTCAAGTCTTGGTTGCAGAGTTCCTTGATACACTTGAAAATGTGGAAGAGCTTTCGTTTATGTAAGTTATAGCTATTTATAGTTTTCATGTTAGAAATTAAAACAGACATTTCAAAAATATTAATTCTCTTAACAATAAAACCCATTCCACATTAACATTAAGTATATATTTAATTATATATTTTATCAAAAATAACTTCTGGAAGAAGCGAGAAGGAGGGCATTGATTTACATTTCTGTAAATCTCTACTGTCTGATTTACTATTAGACAGCTGGATGACCAGACCGTTTTCTTTGCAGTATATAGAGGCAATGTGGCCTTACCCAGATGTATAGTTGAAAAAAGGAACAGTGTTTAAGAACCTTATCAGATAATTGTAGGTACTTCAAGTCTCTAAAAAACTTCATTGCATAATCATAAAAGAATGAGAATGAAAAAGGCAAGGAATGTCTCAGTATAGTTATGAGAATACTTGGAACCTAGAACCCCACTTAGAACAACTACCCCTAGTTGTTTGTAAGATGAGAAATAGCTTTTTTTTCTTAATGAACAAAAATTTAGAATGGATATGCATTAACGAAGACACATGGGTGGTTAACAGTTCCATGGAGAGGTGTTCAACATCATTAATCGTCAAGGAAACGTGAGAGTTCACTTCACACACACTAGAATGGCTATAATAAAAGTGCAAAGTGAAACAGATGATATATTAAGTTTAGTGAGGGTGTATAAAAACTAGAACCTGGTCATATGTTGGTAGTAGAACTCTAAAATGGTGTTTGAAAAACAATTTGCCAGTTTCTTAAAAAAGAAAAATAAACAGAAACTTACCTTAAAAGAACCCCCAAATTCTACTCCCTAATTTTCTGTCTAAGAAAAATGAAATTTTATGCCCGCACAGTTTTATATACAAATGTTCATATGAGCATTCTTCAGTACTGCAGTAATGTAGAAACCCTCCAGTGTAGAAACCACCCAGTCAGTGAAGGAACACACTGTGGGATATATCCATATAATGGAATACTCTTAAGCAACAAAAGGAAATTAACTTCTCTTGCATGCTGCAACACAGAAGAACCTCAAAAGTGTGCTAAATAAAAAACACCAAAAACAAAAGACAATCTATTATATTATTCCATTATACTTGCTTTAGACAGTTCTAAAGAAACGGAAAACAGATTAGCGGTTTATGAGGGTAGCAGAGATGAGAATTAACTGCAAGTGAGCATCAGTTCAGTTCAGTTCAGTTCAGTCGCTCAGTCGTGTCCGACTCTTTGCGACCCCATGAATTGCAGCACGCCAGGCCTCCCTGTCCATCACCAGCTCCCAGAGTTCACTCAGACTCACATCCATCGAGTCAGTGATGCCATCCAGCCATCTCATCCTCGGTCGTCCGCTTCTTCTCCTGTGCCCAATCCCTCCCAGCATCAGAGTCTTTTCCAATGAGTCAACTCTTCGCATGAGGTGGCCAAAGTACTGGAGCTTCAGCTTTAGCATCATTCCTTCTAAAGAAACCCCAGGGTTGATCTCCTTCAGAATAGACTAGTTGGATCTCCTTGCAGTCCAAGGGACCCTCAAGAGTCTTCTCCAGCACCACAGTTCAGAAGCATCAATTCTTCGGCACTCAGCCTTCTTCACAGTCCAACTCTCACATCCATACATGACCACAGGAAAAGCCATAGCCTTGACTAGACGGACCTTAGTCGGCAAAGTAATGTCTCTGCTTTTGAATATACTATCTAGGTTTGTCATAACTTTTCTTCCAAGGAGCAAGCGTCTTTTAATTTCATGGCTGCAGTCACCATCTGCAGTGATTTTGGAGCCCCCGAAAATAAAGTCTAACACTGTTTCCACTGTTTCCCATCTATTTCCCATGAAGTGATGGGACCGGATGCCATGATCTTTGTTTTCTGAATGTTGAGCTTTAAGTCAACTTTTTTGCTCTCCTCTTTTACTTTCATCAGGAGGCTTTGTAGCTCCTCTTCACTTTCTGCCATAAGGGTGGTGTCATCCACATATCTGAGGTTATTGATATTTCTCCCAGCAATCTGGATTCCAGCTTGTGCTTCTTCCAGTCCAGCGTTTCTCATGATGTACTCTGCATAGAAGTTAAATAAGCAGGGTGACAATATACAGCCTTGACGTCCTCCTTTTCCTATTTGGAACCAGTCTGTTGTTCATGTCCAGTTCTAACTGTTGCTTCCTGACCTGCATACAGATTTCTCAAGAGGCAGGTCAGGTGGTCTGGTATTCCCATCTCTTTCAGAATTTTCTGCAATTTCTTGTGATCCACACAGCCAAAGGCTTTGGCATAGTCAATAAAGCAGAAATAGATGTTCTTCTGGAACTCTCTTGCTTTTTCCATGATCCAGCAGAGAAGGGAATGGCAAGCCACTTCAGTATTCTTGCCTTGGGAACCCCATGAACAGTATGAAAAGGCAAGTGAGCATAGGACACCTTTTTGGAGTGGTGGGAATGCTCTAAAACGGGATTGTGGTGATGGTTGCTCAAGTCTATCAATCAACTAATAAACATTTGAGTCATACACTTAAAATGGGTGAGAAAAAACCTGTTGGTATTAAATGTGTACTTGAAAAATATGACATGGGAAATATACCAACATTTTAACGAAAATAAAACAGGAAAACTACTGTAGACTAACATGAACTCTTGTTACCTATGAGAGAGTATGTGATTACATCCTGTAACCTTTTGGATCCGCTAGAATGGGAACATCTCCTGTGATTCTGTCCAATTGTGCTTTAGTCTAATGGACTGTACTACTGTGTCTTTTTTGCCTGAAGATTCTCTTTGAGCCACACTCTCAAGATATTATCTTGTTTTCAAGATACCAGTTTCCAGTGATGCCATGCACTCTTATCATTAACATCTTGTCTTATTTCCATTTTTTCATTGGCATTAGTAATAGGCATTATTGCAATACAACATTTACCATTGTTTTTGTACTTGAGCTTATAGCAAATTCACACATTGGGTTCCTAGTACCTTAAGAAGTTAAGATCAAATATTGGTAATATTTTCTTTTGTACCACTCTGCTGAAGTTACAGGGTTCATTTCAGTCACTCAGTCATGTCCAACTCTCTGTGACCCTATGGACTGCAGCACACCAGGCTTCTGTATCTATCACCAACTCCCAGAGCTTGCTCAAACTCATGTCCATCGAGTCAGTGATGCCATCCAACCATCTCATCCTCTGTCTTCCTCTTCTCCTGCCTTCAGTCTTTTTCAGCATCAGGATCTTTTACCCCTTAAAAATCAAAAGAAGACAGCAAAACTGCTTATCTGAGTAAACCCTCCCAGCAAGGCAAAACACGTAGCTGCGGTAGATTTGCTCTCGTTTTCAGAGGTTTTCATTGTCCTTTCTGTTCAGTGGTGCCATTGTTGAAGTTTCTTGCTGATGGCAACAGATGTTCATTATAAGAGCCACAGCTCATTATACGTGGAATCTGTCTGCCCCTTTAGATATGTAGTTATTCTCCATATCTGTCTTCTCTGTTTATTGCTCTTAGCTTCTTGAGTACTTGATAAGCAGGGAGCACACAATCCCAGGCTTCCCTTCTGACTCAGCTGGTAAAGAATCCTCCTGCAATGTGGGAGACCTGGGTTCAGTCCCTGGGTTGGGACGATCCCCTGGAGAAGGGAAAGGCTACCCACTCCAGTATTCTGGCCTGGAGAATCCCATGGACTATACAGTCCATAGGATCGCAAAGAGTCAGACACGACTAAGCAACGTTCACTTTCACACAGTCCCAGTGAGAAGGTGAAAAAGTTAAAACTACTCTGGGTCCCAAGGCCCTGAACCTATATTTGGGGCCAGAGACTTGTTAGTAGGAAAGAGTGACTGACTGGTGTCAACAGAGACAGTGGCTGCCATATCAGCACAAGTCATCAGAAAGAAAAGATGGAAGGAGGCAGAAACTCCATCACAGTATGAGTGTGGATCTGCCCCAGGAGGGCTTCAGTAAAGACAGTCACGTCATTTGTGTGCATTGCCAAAAGTCCGTTGCATGAATGACCTCTGATAAAGGGCAGTTCAGGAAGACATGACTGGCCCTGACCCCAGGTTGAAAATCTCTGAGGTGTATGGTACCAGGTTGGACTCTGTGGACCATGAGGGATTTTTGTGCATGTCTTGGAAGCTTTATGTATCTATTCCCTGAGCTGACTGCTTTCTTTTGTGATTTCCATTGGGTTAAATCTAGCAGGGATATCACAAGAGCTTCTTAAGGTGTGTTTCTTGCTGAGCCAGAGACTTGATTACTTCCTGGAGTCCAAGAGAAAGTTCTGACCATTGGGAACCCATGGCTGTCATGCAAATAAGCGTCTATCTGTGATCTGTTTATCTGTGCATACGATTATCCTGTTGAAATGTATTATTTAACGTTCTTATGTGATTTGTATTGCCTTTTCTGGACGTATTGCTGCTTTTTGCTCTTGATATGCTTCAGGCATCCCAGTTTTAGTCAGCTTTGGCTCATCCCCACAACCGTGGTAGTAGTTTTCAGCAAATAGGTCTTTGGCAAGAAGACTCCAGGCCCAGAAGAATGTAAGACTTAACTTCTTGTGAGCCTGGCCTGTACCTTTAAAACGCTTGCCTATGATTGTGAATGTGAATTAAGTAACAGATCCAAAAAGCAGTGATGTCCATTCAAGATATACTAGACATAAACTCTTTATTAGTAAGAACATGTTTGATAATACTTGGTGCCACAAAGCAACTGTCTAGGCAGATAGTAGTCCTCTTTGTAATTCCAGAAATACTAGTGGGAAACTAAAAAAAGAAAAAAAAAATGAAGATGTCTGACGCCCATGTCTAGTGATTCTATTAAATCCAGTGATTTAATACATTGGGGGAATTCGGGTATCTGTGTTTTTGAAAATTCTCCAGGAAGGTTGCTCAGCCAGGGTTGAGAACCACTGTGAGCATATGTAGCCCCAGCATGTAGTATGGAGCCCACAACCAGTGTGTTTGGGTTCAAATTGTGTCCCTATACACTTAGGCAAGTTCCTTGACTGTGCCAAGGCTTAGCATTCTTATGTAAAATAGAATGAGAGTGCTTCAGAGGGTTGTCGTCATAGTTAAATGATTTACGGTAATTGACCACAAAATGCCGTTTCCTCTTGTTTTATTCCTCTAGATGAGTGGCCAGGTCTGGATCACTAATGGGTCCTGTATGGTCTTTGAGCTAAGAATGGAAAGGACCGGGAAATTAAAAGAAAAATATTTTGTGATACATTAAGAATACATGAAATTCACACATTGATGTCCACAAACAAAAATTTTTATTGCAACCACAGTCATGTTCATTCATTTACATGATTAAATTGGATTCATTTACATCCTTTATAGGTGCTTTCATACTCCAGTGGCTTCGTCCTGCAAGGCCTAAAGTGTTTACAGTTTGGCCCCTTTACAGAAGACTTGTCCACCCCTCCTCTAGATCTTTGCAGTGCTCGGAGCCCATTGGGTTAATCATGCTGCTGCTGCTAAGTCACTTCAGTCGTGTCTGACTGTGTGCGACCCCATAGACGGCAGCCCACCAGGCTACCCTGTCCCTGGGATTCTCCAGGCAAGAACCCTGGAGTGGGTTGCCATTTCCTTCTCCAATGCATCAAAGTGAAAGTGAAGTCGCTCAGTCGTGTCCGACCCTCAGCGACCCCATGGACTGCAGCCTTCCAGGCTCCTCCGTCCATGGGATTTTCCAGGCAAGAGTACTGGAGCGGGGTGCCATATACCCTCTATCTAACAGGACAGAGAGTGAGGAAGCCTTTTTGCCTTGATGTTCTTGTGTTTTTGAAGCCCCATGTTACTTACCAGAGTGGGTTGAAGGAATAACAGATTCAATAGCTACTTTGATCCTGAGGTTACAAATGCATATCTTGGGTCACGTGTGACAGTGCTGTGATCTGAGTTAATAAATTACCTCCACCTCCTCCATCTTGTTTATCCACAGCATTTGCTGTCTCACAAGGAAGGCCTGGCTCAGCTTCCAGAAGCATGCCAAGCACAGTCACCACCAACACACAGCAGTCCAGGGATAAACGGCTCAAGGGCATTTAATAACATTTGCAGCTTAGTGAACTGAAATGGTTTTCCAGAGAACTGAGATTCGATTTGAATGTATTTCCCAATACTCCTTGAAACACCAGAGGCATATAGCAGTGGATCCCAAGGACATAAGGCTAACAAAATTCAGGGACGTGCCTATGTTGGAGATACCCTGTTTTCCCTTCTCATACGCTGAACAGGGTTTGTGTTATCTACCCTAATACCAGTTTCCAGGGTTTCCTCTGAATTCTTCGCCAGAAAAATACAAATCCAAGTACAGAAGGCCACTGCCCTGCAGTGCTTCAGCAGAGAATCCACTCCTCTCTCCAAGCTCCCATCTGGTTGTTAAAGGCTGCAGGCAGCCCTGGCCCCCACACCTGGATATGCCTGTCCTTTCAAGGCTTGCCTTGAATGTGACTGAAATCCAGCCTGCCGAGGTGTGATTTGGCCTATATAAATTTTTTTTTGAGTTAGTTGCCAGCATTTAAAAATCAGGAAATTTCATGCAAAATCCAGATACCTAGCCTCTCTCAAAGCAGTGATGG
Organism: Ovis aries; assembly: GCF_016772045.2. Taxonomy (NCBI): domain Eukaryota; kingdom Metazoa; phylum Chordata; class Mammalia; order Artiodactyla; family Bovidae; genus Ovis; species Ovis aries. Next base: position 9,980,019 of record NC_056070.1, read on the forward strand.
TCTGGCATCACCACCCCTGTGTTCCCACATGCCAGCAGTTGGCATGCCTTGAGTAGCAGCTGTAGCAGCTGCTCTCTGCTTGGCCGAGGCCTGCCATCCCCCAGCCACTGCCTCCTTGCAACTTGCTGGGCCACACCTTTCCTAGATGTGGTTTAGGGAGCCCTTTGCAGAGTCCTTGATTCCTTAGTTACAGGGAATTTTTCACTTGTCACCTAACATGCTAAAGAGTCATGAAGCCAGATCCATTCATTTTGACCTAAACTGTCATGTGGGAAACGTTTTTGTTTTATTTTGTTTCTCAGATTGGAAAAACAGCTCAACTTGTAGGAAGTGGGTACATGCTTATATTACACAGTAGTTTTTTTTTTTTTTTTTTTTTTTAACTTCTCAAAAGAAAAGCAGGATAAAAACAGCCCAGGCAATTTGGTGAACTGAAGCCAGGAGATCTTGGTTGGTTCTGGCCTCAACTTTATAATCCATATTAATAGCTATGCTATTTGCAAACTTATTGGTAAGTGCTAGACTTGACACCTTAAATATGCTTTTTTTTTTTTCCTGTCCTTTGCAGTAGCAAAGTAGATTATATATTTACAGTTGCACAGATAAAGAAACTAGCCCTTAAGGAGTGAAGTAATTTGTTTCAAGTCACATAGCTAGTAACCGGATGAATTTGATTTCAAATTCAGGTCTCTGGATTTAAAGTCTAGCATCTTAGGCATATGCTTGCATTATATCATTGCAACCCTATGAAGATAGCATTACTATCTTTTTTTTTTTTTTTTTTTTTTTTTTTACTGGTGAGTAAAATGAGACTGATGCAGTTAAATCAATGGAGGAAGCTGAGTTGATTTTTTTTAAAAAAGCAAGTAAGTCCAGCGTGGGTTTCCCAGGTGGCACAGGTGGTAAAAAAAATCTACCTGCAATGTGGGAGACCTGAGTTCAGTCCCTGGGTCAGGAAGGTGCTCTGGAGAAGGGAATGGTTACCCACTCCAGTGTTCTTGCCTGCAGAATCCCATGGACAGAGGGGCCTGGCGGGCTACAGTCCATGGGGTCACAAAGAGCTGGACACGACTGAGCGACACACACACACATCTCGTTATCTCTGTGACTTGGGTAAGCCCTCGGCTGGAGTGAACTATTTCCCTCCGGCTCTAAACTGATATCATTTTCTAAAATAAACAGACCAAAGCTCTCTATTTTCTTTAATAAGAAACAAAACTTTCAGTTCAACAATTGAATGTAGTACCTGGGACTCCAGCTTCAACGAGAGCCATTTGTACCATTTTCTTCTGCCTTCTAAGAGTTCAAGAACAAGAGGGCTAAGTGAGTTGAAAAGTATTTCACAGTCAGTGACTGTGGCTTCATAGCATATTCATTCTATGGTTTTACTGGGTGAAACAGAATCAGATTACAGAGATCTCATTTGCAAAAAATTCTGAGACCCTGGCATGCCCTATTGAAGAAGATTTTATTTTATCTTTAATCAGAATTCAATTTAAATAATTTAGGGTATTTTTAGGCAGAATGGCTGTCTGAAACTTATCTTCTGTAAGCATTAGATTGTATTGACTTAAAGGTTGACTACATGTGAAAGACCATAGTCTTCAGAACTGCTGCATAATAAGGCTCAGCTTTATTTTTGTGTGAGAGAAACATATTCAGTTCAGAGTACTGTAAATATTAAAGTGGAAGACTGATTCTCCAGCAAGTCATCCTGTAACTCCAGACCTGCCAGGAACGCTATCAGTTTAGCGGTTCGGTGTCTCACCTTCCGTTTGCCTTCCTTAGACTTAAGAATCATGTCAGTGACAATTTCTGTTTTCCCTTGGATTTGGCAATATGATTGTCTCCATATACTCACATTTTGTGGCTATCTTTATGATACTGATGTTAAAGTTAATCCCGTGATGTCATTGAATGTCACCATCTGGTTATTTTACTGATTCATTCCACGTCCCGGGTAGAGGGCATTGTACCTGTGCTGTGGGCCCGTGGCGAAGCCCCTGTGACCCTGTCTGGGGATATATGATCTTGTCTGAAAGAAAGCGTCACCCTCTCTCTTCTCAGCCTGGGCAAACTGCATTTCTTCTTTAAGGTCTAGATAAAAAATGACCTCTTCATCAAGCCTCTCTGCCCCCATATTGCTGTATCCCCTCCTCCTCTCATTACGTTCTTCCTCCTCTGTGATCTCCTAACATTTTTTTTTAGCTTCATTGAGGCACTGCTGACAAATGAATTTGTAATATATTTAAAATTATTTAAAATGAACAGCTTGATGATTTGTTGGATGTATACATTATGAGAGAACTCCCACCACTGAGTTAATTGACGCCTGCATCACCTTGAATACTTACCCTTGTAAGAATTTTTTTTCTTTTCTTAGGTTCTGCTCCCAGCAAATTTCATTTATGCAATACAGTCCTATCAGCTATAATCACCATGTGCTTAGTCGCTCAATCATGTGCAGCTCTTTGCGACCCCATGGACAGTAGCCCGCCAGGCTCTTCTGTGCGTGGGGATTCTCCAGGCGAGAATACTGGAGTGGGTTGCCATGCCCTCCTCTATAGTCACCATACTATATATTAAATCCTTAGGCCTCCTTCATCTTATAACTGAACCTTTGTACTCTTTTACCAGACTCTCCCTATTTTCCTAGCCCCTAGCCACTATCATTCTACTTTCTGTATCTATGAGTTTATTTTTTCTGTAATTCCATGTGTAAGTGATACCATGTAATAACTGTCTTTCTCTGATAGTTCTCTCGTGGCATAGTGATACAGTGCACTCTAGGTTCATCTGTGTTGTTGAAAATGGCAGCATTTCCTTCTTTCATAAGGCTGAATAATATTCCATGTGTTTAGGTTGTTTCCATACCTTGGCTTGTGACTAATGCTGCAGTGAACATAGGAGGACAGATATTTCTTCAAGATCGGGATTTCATTTCCTGTGGATAAATACCTGGAAGTGGAGTTGCTAATCGTGTCGTACTTCTATTTAATTTCTTGAGGAAACTCCACAGTTTTCCATAGTGGCTGTACCAATTGCAGTCCCATCAAGAGAGCGCAAGGGTCCCCTTTTCTCTGCTCCTCATTATCTCTGATCTTTTTGATGATAGCCGTTCTAATAGGTATGAGATTCATAGCACCTTTTATGCCTTAATCGTAAGTGTACTGTGAGTAGGTATTTTTCCTTACAACCATTGTGTGCTTGATACAGATGATATCTGTCACACAGTAGGTGCATATAAAGAGAGAGAGGCTAAACCCAAGCAATTAGAAAATACTTCTGTTTTATCAGAAATCATTTTGTATCCTAAGATTAAACTTTGATTAAATGAGAATCTTTTCATTTTGTTGCAGACCACTGAAAATAGTCAAAATGTACTTTAAAAAAACTTTTTTTTCGTTTGATTCAAATGAACTTCTTCAGTTTCAGATATTTTCTTGTCTTCCTGTGTGTATTAGCCTTATTATATGGTGATACAATAACTAATGACTCCTCCAGGGCAGGGTTTTAAATATTAACTGAAAATCCCATGGACAGAGGAGCCTGGTAGGCTGCAGTCCATGGGGTCGCCAAGAGTCGGACACGACTGAGCGACTTCACTTTCACTTTTCACTTTCATACATTGGAGAAGGAAATGGCAGCCCACTCCAGTGTCCTTGCTTAGAGAATCCCAGGGACGGGGGAGCCTGGTGGGCTGCAGTCTATGGGGTCACACAGAGTCGGACACGACTGAAGTGACTTAGCAGTAGCAGCAGCAGTCTGCCAGCCTGGGCATTGCAAGGTTTGGGAGGAAACAGCAGTTCACAGCACAGGGTTGGTGCATTAGCTGAGAAGAGGGGGCATTCCTGCCCCAGGTATGAGCCCCTTGCTAAACAAGAGAACTGCACATGCTCCTCAAGAGGGCGAGGATATAAACTCCTGTCATGTATATTTAATACTCCCCATGTACTAGGCTTCCCTTGTAGCTCAGTCAGTAAAGGATCTCCCTGCAGCACAGGAGACCTGGGTTCGATCCCTGGGTTGGGAAGATCCCCTGGAGAAGGAAATGGCAACCCACGCCAGTATCCTTGCCTGGAAAATCTCATGGACCAAGGAGCCTAGTGGGCTGCAGCCCATGGAGTTGCAAAGAGTCAGATACAACTGAGCGACTAACACTTATGTACTAAGCAGGGGCTTCCCAGGTGACTCAGTGGTAAAGAATCTACCTGCCAATGCAGGAGATACAGGATTGTGGGTTCAATCCCTGGATCAGGAAGTTCCCTTGGAAGAAGAAATGGCAACCCACTCCAATATTCTTGCCTGAAAAACTTCATGGACAGAGGAGCCTGGCAGGCTATAGTCCATGGTCTTGCAAAGAGTCCAGTATGACTGAGCAGCTGAGCACAGACCCACACACATGTTCTAGGCACCCTGGCCCTGGCCTCTCTTGATACATAAGGCACGCTCCCTCCTTGAAGGTATTTTGATACAGGTATGAAGAAAGGTGGTGCTGGTGGTAAGGAATCCGCCTGCTGATGCAAGAGACGCAGGTTCAATCCCTGGGTTGGGAAGATCCCCAAGAGGAGGAAATGACAACCCACTCCAGTATTCTTGCCTGGAGAATCCCCCTAGACGGAGGAGGCTGGCAGGCTGCAGCCCACGGGGTCCCAAAAAGTTGGACACAACTGAGCACACACACAGAGATGAAGAAATGATGTACAGACACCCAGCCTTTAAGTAGGGAAAGCAACAACAGCTAGTAAGAACTTGCCAGAGAAATAAGAACAACATGAAATGGGAGGTAAGTTTAACAGTGTACAATGTTCTTGCAAAGCTTAATTAAGATAATAATATGCTGTAGGGCCCAACTCATAATAGTTATCAGCCGATTAGCTGGGTCCTGGAGGTTAAAAAGCCTCTTGATGAAATTGAAAGAGGAGAGTGAAAAAGTTGGCTTAAAGCTCAACATTCAGAAAACTAAGATCATGGCATCTGGTCCCATCACTTCATGGGAAATAGATGGGAAACAGTGTCAGACTATTTTTCTGGGCTCCCAAATCACTGCAGATAGTGATTGCAGCCATGAAATTAAAAGACTCTTACTGCTTAGAAGGAAAGTTATGACCAACCTAGATAACATATTAAAAAGCAGAGGCATTACTTTGCCAACAAAGGTCAATCTAGTCAAGGCTATGGTTTTTCCAGTGGTCATGTATGGATGTGAGAGTTGGACTGTGAAGAAAGCTGAGTGCCAAAGAATTGATGCTTTTGAACTGTGGTGTTGGAGAAGACTCTTGAGAGTGCCTTGGACTGCAAGGAGATCCAACCAGTCCATCCTAAAGGAGATCAGTCCTGGGTGTTCATTGGAAGGACTGATGCTGAAGCTGAAACTCCAGTACTTTGGCCACCTGATGCGAGGAGTTGACTAATTGGAAAAGACCCTGATGCTGGGAGGGATTGGGGGCAGGAGGAGGAAGGGACAACAGAGGATGAGATGACTGGATGGCATCACTGACTCAATGGACATGAGTTTGGGTAAGCTCCAGGAGTTGGTGATGGACAGGGAGGCCTGGTGTACTGCAGTTCACAGGGTTGCAAAGAGTCAGACACGACTGAGTGACTGAACTGAACTGAGGTTGAAATGAAGTGTGGGAGTGTTTTAGAAAGAGGAGGTATATCTGTCCAAGGTCAGTGAAGGTTTCAGACAAAGCTGAGGGTTAGTTGGTCATGTATAGAAAGGGGGTGAAAGCGTTCTGACCTTTGTCTCTAGAAAAGGAGAAAGAATGAGCTGATATTAATGGCCAAAGTCTCCTTTGCATAAACATTTATATTAATACGAATTCCATTTTTTTTAATGAAAGTGAAAGTCTCTCAGTCGTGTCCAACTCTTTGTGACCCCATATACAGACCATGAAATTTTCCAGGCCAGATTCCTGGAGTGGGTAGCTGTTCCCTTCTCCAGGGGATCTTCCCAACCCAGGGATCGAACCCATGTCTCCCACATTGCAGGCAGTTTCTTTCCCAGCTGAGCCATCAGGGAAGCCCAGGAATACTGGAGTGGGTAGCCTGTCCCTTCTCCAGTGGATCTTCCCGAACCTAGGAATCAAACCAGGGTTTCCTGCATTGCAAGTGGATTCTTTACCAACTGATGATGGTTGATTCTTATTATGGATAATGAAACCAAGTCCCCCCAAAGATTGACTCAGTCCAGCTACATTTGCACTGCTGGTATCTGGTGAATGCCATCCACCTTATTTTGACAGATGGAATTCAGAGCTGGGAAAAACTAGGCTATTTTTGGCCTACAAGCTGTATTTTGTTTATCACCATCCTGATTCTTAGAGGCACATTCTCTCACAGAACTTGATTTCAGGTGTTAACCACAGCACCTTTTTCTTTAATATTCTTGCAGCAAAGCCACAGCTCATCAAGTATAACAGTCTCTCATTTTTCTTTAACTTGAAATAGTACTGCTGGACTTCTCAACACTTTTTTTTATCAATTTTTGTAATTGTAATATAAGAAAGAAACTAAAGCACATAGATGTATATGTAAATACGTAAACAAATAGCCTCCTTAAAAATTCTAGGACTTCAGCAAGCAGGGAAGAAAAGGGGAGTGACCTTCCATTTCTGTATTTTTCTTTTCATCATGGAATACCTAATAAAAATGTTTAGCTTTTTTTTTTTTTATTTAAGAACAGTGCTTCAAGTTTGATGTCTTTTTAACTTTCAACCCTGTTGCAGTTATTTAAAATATATGTATGAATAGATACCTGTACACGAATGTCTACAACCTTGTTGGTTTTATTTTATCTCCTGGAGTACTTTGCTTAGAAGTTATTTTCCAAAAATAAAAGTAACTTCCCATATCTTTGACTGCCTTTCTCATCAAAGGCCATAGTGACTGCTTTTGAATTCTTTTAATTCATTTGCAATTCTAAGACTCTTTTGTGGGGTAAGGATGCTGATTGCGGCTCCCTCTCCTGTCTTTAGCAGTTTGCTCTTAGTTGGCTTTGCCAGCTACTGTCTGTATTTACACGGGCCACAGGGTGTGACCCCGTAGCCCTGTCTACTGCCTATTCATTCCAATGCTGACATTGTATCTTTCCCTCAGCAGTTGTTCTCTGGGACCATAGAAGCCGAGAGAGAGAGGGACAGAGACCATGGAATCCATCTAATGCCATGTCCACAACTTTACAGAGAAGAGGAGGGGTGTAGAAAGGCTATAACTGGACCAGCGTAACCAGCATGGTAGTGATTCACAGATACCGCCAGAGGAACTTATGTATGAAAACTCTGAACGTAGTAACACCATAAGTGTTTGATACTTGTGGGTAATAAAGGCTTCAAAGCCACATCATGATTGCTTTGCCCTTGTTATAGCTTAGGGTTTCTTCGTCCTCGCAGCATGACCGTGCGCTTCTAACACATCTTAGGACAGATTGAAAAGGTTGAGAGTGGAGGGGTGTGCAGTTCCCAGGCTCAGTCCAGGACGATGGATGATGTGATGCTTGGGAGATTGCGGAGTGGACGAGTAGGCCTTAAGAGGAAGAATCCAGGTAGACAGTGACAGTGTCGGAGTTTTACCCATGGTTTGTGGAGCTTAAGCCACGTGTAGGATACAGGAGTAAGCAATGGGGACCACTAAGGGCGCAACAGCCACGACAGACAGATCTCAGGGAAAGTGGCTCAGATGGGCACTACCACCAAGGCTCAACCTTGCCTCAGACCCTAGTCCTTTCTCTCCCATTAGGAGTATGCATAGGGACACTGACCAGTGGGGAAGCAAATTACCTTTTTTTTTTTTTCCTGGCCACAAGGCATATGGGATCTTCCCTGACCAGGGATTGAACTCATGCCCCCTGTGTTGGAAGCGCAGAATCTTAACCACTGGACCACCAGGGAAGTCCCTCAAATTATCTTGCTACGGTGCACTGGGCTTGGGTCCAAACACTGCAGGAGAAAATTCTTTTAAGAGAGTCAGGATTAGTCAGGCAGCCCCCCCAAAGCAGTCGTCTCTGTGCCCACTTTCTGCTAGCAAAAAAGGGACCATCTTCTAGACTGACTACCAGACCCTCCTCTGAGGAGAAGAGGATGGGAAACAGAGAGGCCATGCTCACTTAGGACATGAGGCCCAGCAGGGAAACTGAGGCCTGGGAAACTCTTGTCCAGTGAGACAATGATGCCAAAAAAAACTCAGCCTCTGTGCTCAGATGCCGAATTGAATTTTAAAGACAGGGTTTTTGGTGATGTGGGAAACAATAGGTTTATTGCTTTGCCAGGCAAAAGGGGACACCGTAGGCTCGTGGCTCCAAAACTGTTTGTCCCAGCCTGGGAGGGCTTGGTGAAGAGTTTTATAGCAATGGTTCAAGGGTAGGCTTGCTAATAGGATGAGGGCGTGTGCAGGACTTGCTCTGCTTTGGCCTCCAGTGGTCTCCTGATAAGCTTCTTGAGGTTATCAAACTCTGATCTTCTCTGGAATGAAGAATGCTAGCATCTGGCATTTGTTGGCAGCTGTAGTTCCGTGAGTTCAGTGCAGTGCAGTCACTTAGTCGTGTCCTACTCTTTGCAACCCTACGGATGGCAGCCTGCCAGGCTCCTGGAGCTCACTCAAGCTCAAGGCCATCGAGTCGGTGATGCCATCCGACCATCTCATCCTCTGTTGTTCCCTCCTACTCCCACCTTCAATCTTTCCCAGCATCAGGGTCTTTTCCAATGAGTTAGTTCTTCACATCAGGTGGCCAAAATATTGGAGTTTCAGTTTCCACATAATCCTTCCAATGATTTCCTTTACGAGTAACTGGTTGGATCTCCTTGCAGGCCAAGGGACTCTCAAGAGTCTTCTCCAACCCTAAAGATTAAAAGCATCAATTCTTCAGCACTCAGCTTTCTTATAGTCCAACTCTCACATTCATACATGACTACTGGAAAAACCATAACCTTGACTAGACAGACCTTTGCTGGCAAAGTAATGTCTCTACTTTTTAATATGCTGTCTAGGTTGGTCATAACTTTTCTTCCCAGGAGCAAGTGTCTCTTAATTTCATGGGTGTAATCACTATCTGCAGTGATTTTGGAGCCCCCCAAAATAAAGTCTCTCACTGTTTCCATAGTTTCCCCATCTATTTGCCATGAAGTGATGGGACTGGATACCATGAATGCTGAGTTGTAAGCCAACTTTTTCACTGTCCTCTTTCACTTTAGAGGAGTGTGAGGGGCTCTTTAGTTCTTTTTCGCTTTCTGCCATAAGGGTGGTGTCATCTGCATATCTGAGGTTATTGATATCTCTTCCGGCATTCTTGATTCCAGCGTGTGTTTCATCATTTCTCATGATGTCCTCTGCATAGAAGTTAAATAAGCAGGGTGACAATATACAGCCTTGACGTACTCGTTCCCAATTTTGAACCAGTCTATTGTTCCATGTCCAATTCTCACTGTTGCTTCTTGATCTGCATACAGATTTCTCAGGATGCAGGCAAGGTAGCCTGGTATTCCCATCTCTTGAAGAATTTTCCACAGTTTGTTGTGATCCACACAGTCAAAGCCTTTGGTGTAGTCAATAAAGCAGAAGTAGATGTTTTTCTGGAACTCTCTTGCTTTTTCGATGATCCAACAGATGTTGGCAATTTGATCTCCGATTCCTCTGCCTTTTCTAAATCCAGCTTGAACATCTGGAAGTCATGGTTCATGTACTGTTGAAGCCTGGCTTGGAGAATTTTGAGGATTACTTTGCTAGCGTGTGAGATGAGTGAAAATTGTATGGTAGTTTGAACATTCTTTGGCATTGCCTTTCTTTGGGATTGGAATGAAAACTGACCTTTTCCAGTCCTGTGGCCACTGCTGAGTTTTCCAAACTTGCTGGCATATTGAGTGCAGCACTTTCACAGCATCATCTTTTAGGATTTGAAATAGCTCCAGTGGAATTCCATGATCTCCATTAGCTTTGTTGGTAGTGATGCTTCCTAAGGCCCACTTGACTTTGCATTCCAGGATGTCTGGCTCTAGGTGAGATGGTATGGTGAAGCCATACCATCATGGTTATCTGGGTCATGAAGTTCTTTTTTAACAGTTCTTCCATATATTCTTGCCACCTCTTCTTAATATCTTCTGCTTCTGTTAGGTCTGTACAATTTCTGTCCTTTATCGAGCCCATCTTTGCATAAAATGTTCCCTTGGTATCTCTGATTTTCTTGAAGAGATCTCTGGTCTTTCCTTTTCTATTGTTTTCTGCTATTTCTTTGCACTGATCACTGAGGAAGGCTTTCTTAATTCTCCTTGCTATTCTTGGGAACTCTGCATTCAAATGGATATATCTTTCCTTTTCTCCTTTGCCTTTCGCTTCTCTTCTTTTCTCAGCTATTTGTAAGGCCTCCCCAGACAATCATTTTGCCTTTTTGCATTTCTTTTTCTTGGAATGGTCTTGATCACTGCCTCCTGTACAGTGTCACAAACCTCTGTCTATTGTTATTCAGGTACTCTATCAGATCTGATCCCTTGAATCTATTTGTCACTTCTACTGTGTTATCGTAAGGGATTTGATTTAGGTTATACGTGAATGGTCTAGTGGTTTCCCTACTTTCTACAATTTAAGTCTGAATTTGGCAATCAGAAGTTTATGGTCTGAGCCACAGTCAGCTCCTGGTCTTGTTTTTGCTGACATATTGAGTGCAACACTTTAATTGCATCATCTTTTAGAATTTGAAATAGTTCAATTGGATTTCCATCACCTCCACTGGCTTTGTTTGTAGTGATGCTTCCTAAGGCCTACTTGAGGTCTTGTTATAGTTCTGTAATGGTTTTTAGTTTTGGGGGATCCAAAATCACTGCAGATGGTGACTGAAGCCATGAAATTAACAGATGCCTACTCCTTGGAAGAAAAGTTATGACCAACCTAGACAGTATATTAAAAAGCAGAAACATTACTTTTCCAACAAAGGTCCATCTGACTTTGTCAGCTATGGTTTTTCCAGTAGATGTGAGAGTTAAGACTGTAAAGAAAGCTGAGCACTGAACACTTGATACTTTTAAACTGTGGGGTTGGAGAAGACTCTTGAGAGTCCCTTGGACTGCAAGGAGATCCAACCAGTCCATCCTAAAGGAAATCAGTCCTGAATATTCATTGGGAGGACTGATGATGATTCTGAAACTCTAATACTTTGACCACCTGATGCAAAGAGCTGACTCGTCTGAAAGGACCCTGATGCTGGTAAAGATTGAAGGTGGGAGGAGAAGGGGACGACAGAGTATGAGATCGTTGGATGGTATCACCAACTCAATGGATATGAGTTTGAGTAAACTCCACAAGTTGCTGATGGACAGAGAGGCCTGGTGTGCTGCAGTCCATGGGGTTGCCAAGAGTCGGACAGGAATGAGCGACTAGACTGAACTGAAAGGTATTGTTATATGTATCCCTTGAGGAGGAACCAAGACCCTGCCCCAAGGCTGCACTACTGTTTCTAGGCTGCTCCTCTTCTGTCTCTGCCTCTCCTCCCTTCCCTGATTAGCAACTTTTTGAATCCTTTGGAACTCAGGGAAGGTCATGGAGGCTGGAGTCTTTGCCCAACAAACAAGAAAGAGGGGTCAGAAAGGCTTCCATGTCCAGGAACCCCACAGGGTCCTGGTCCACTTTAAGAGCAGTATACAACAGTGCTTCCCACGTGGCCCTAATAGTAAAGAACCTGCCTGCCAGTGCAGGAAACATAAGAGACATGGGTTCAATCCCTGGGTCAGGAACCCCCTGGCGGAGAGCATGGCAACCCACTCCAGCGTTCTTGCCTGGAGGATCCCATGGACAGAGGAGCCTGGAGGGCCGCAGTCCACAGGGTCACAAAGAGTCGGACATGACTGAACCAACTTAGCATGCATGCACACACATACACTGGTGCAGCTCAGAGCAAACCCAGGGGGGCAGCATCATGGATTGGAAGTAGAAGTGGGGAAGGGCAGAAATGTTAGAAACTTCTCGCCTTAAGCAGGATCAACCCAGGACCTGAAGCTTCAGGAGACCTGGAAGTAGGAGTTCTGGAGGATCAGGGGAAGACCCAGACAGTCCTGGAGATAGAGACAATCGTCCCAGGCCTCTTTACATTCTCTCAATGAGCTGAAAATCATCTGACAGTTTCTAGTGACGTAGGCTACTAAGATGAATGTGTGTCTCATTTACAGGTGACTGCAGTGATGGCTATCAGCTTGTGAATCTGTACACTCTATGATTGAGTAAAGCAATTTGGTATCTTCCTCATGACAGTTTTGGTACGTTCCTCATGACGAGCTCTTGTTTTTCGAGAGAGAAAAAAGATAAACTAAATGTTGTTCTGTATTTCTATATATGTCTTATCTCTTCTGTGTAAGAGAAATGGTGATGAGAATTAGAGGAAGTACATATATCTTTTGAAATTAACTAAGGACATATGGAGCAAGCTGGAAAGTCCTGGGCTTTGAAACCATGCCTACACCCCAGGCCAGTGATGGGGCCTGGGCACAGGTGCTGTGAGAAACACAGTCCAGAGGCAGAGCTCAGAGGCCCCTGTGATCTGGACGAGACGTCGATGGTGGTCTTAGGATCATTAAGGGACAGGTAGACTCTTGAGAAAGGCAAGTGTCAGAGCCCCAGTCTTCAGCTGGACTTTAGAGGGATCCAGGGTTATAGGGATTTGAAACTGTTAGTCACTGAGTCATGTCCAACTCGTTGCAACCCCACGGGCTGTAGCCCATCAGGCTCCTCTGTCCCTGGGATTCTCCAGCAAGAATACTGGAGTGAGTAGCCATTCCCTTCTCTAGGGGATCGTCCTGACCCAGGGATGGAACCCAGGTTGCATTGCAGGCAGATTCTTTATCACCTCAGCCACCAGGGAAGCCCTGCAGAAGTGTGAGTGTGTAAGAGCTGGGGGTACATTGCAGGCTACAGAACAGGCAGTGGGACATATGGGAGGAGGCATAAACCCAGGAAACAGAAAGCGAACCTGAAGCACAAGCATAATTAGAAGAAAAGTGGCTTAACTCCGAGATCCCAGGTTTAGAGTAGGGGGATCCTTGCTGCTCAAAGTCAGATTTGGAGTGGACAGGGCTGAATGCAGCCGGAGGAGAGAGGCTTCGTTACTGCCCCCATTTTACAGATGGGGAGGCTTAACACTTCATGAGGCTGGCTAACCCCGGGTCTTGCAGTCAGGGTTTGGAGAGACCAGCTGGACCCAGCAGTCTGCTCCAAGAGCAGTACTCCACTTCCTGATCTCCCTAAAGGCATGACCTTGGGGAAGACCAGAAGCTTTGTTCAGGCATGGTGCTAGGCTTTTTAAATACACCACCACATTTATTCTTGATAATCCCCAGGGAGATCAGTTTTGTTCCTCTCCGTTTATGGATGAGAAAATACGAGACTGAATGGCTGGCTCGGTGTTACACAGCTGATAAGTGACAGAGTCTGGATTTTCGCCACATGTTTCTGACTCCAAACCCCATCACTACATTAGGAACTGTTAATACAGTTAACAGGCTTCCCTGTCCTGAAGTTTGGCTGTAAGTAAGGACTAAGGTGATGGACAGGGAGGCCTGGAGTGTGGTGATTCATGGGGTCTCAAAGAGTCAGACATGGTGAGCGACTGAACTGAACTGAACTGAAGGAGTAAGCTGTCCGCTAAATGGGAAATTTTTTTATTTTAAGCAATTTATTCAAATGAGGACATGTACAAAGTTATAATGTATAAGTACAAAGCTTTCTCAGAAAGCAAATTGAGATATTTTTGTGCGTGTTGAGATTTCCAGATTGCTTCTGGACGATTTGCCAGATGAGCACGGGTTCTTGTAAGACCTGGGTTTCAATCCTGGGATCACCTCCCGCCATGTGAAGCACTGAAGACAGCTGCTTAACTTATTTCCTTGTCCAGGACAGGAGGATAGTATTACCTGTTAGGAAGGTTATCAGAAACATTAAATAAGAAGAGCGTATAACTTTCCCAGCCTGGGAGCTTGGAACATAGAGATACCAACAAGCAGTAGTCTTCTTCAATTCTGTCTTGTGCTGTCTGTCGCGTTTCATGGCTGCCGCCCACTCTTAGGAGTGGGTTCATCATCCTGCCCTGCCTCTCTTATTCTCAGCCAACAGAATGAATGAAATCTGATCACGAAAAACCTAGCACACAGGAGTTTTCACTGCCACAGGGCTGGGCACATGGATGCTTTGAAGTCTGGGGTTTAGAGGTATGTTTGGATCAGGCAAAAAGAGGTGGATTATGCAGTAAGTATGTAAGCTTGCCATCCTTCAGCTGAGGCTTGGACTTGCAGGTACCCCTATCTTCATGCAGTGTGTTGTCCATCTGTCAGAGTGGTTAGTGATGTTTCCATGTAAGACGTACGCATTACAAGACAGCCTAAGTGTTTTCCACTGCAGAGATCCTGTTTCTGTTCTGTATGACCCTCTAGGTATAAATATCTAGAGGATACTACTGATATGTACGAAGTCATAGAAAGAGCAAGTGCCGTAACAAAAGAATTCCAAGTATGAATCCCAGCCAAGCTAGTCACGTGATTTAACGTGTTTTTATTTATTCATTATTATTTAGTTCTGGCCGTGGTGGATCACTGCTGCTGCGTGGGGGCTTTCTCTACTTGCAGCAAGTGGGGGCTGCCTGCTGGTTGTGGTGCGTGGGCTTCTCATTGCGGTGGTCTCTCTTGGTGTGGAGCATGGGCTCTAGGGCGCAGGCTTAGTCGCCCCACAGCATTTTGCATCTTCCCGGACCAGGGGTCTAACTGGTGTCCCCTGCATTGGCAGGCTGATTCGTAACCACTGGGCAACCAGGGAAGCCCCTGGTCGCATGACTTAACCTTTCTGTGTGTCTAGTGACAAAATGGAGATAATAGAACCAATCTCACAGGGCCTCCTCCCCACAGGAGTTTAAATCACGGATTAAATTATATGATTGGGAAAGCACCTGTCACATAATAGGAATTCAACAAATGTTAGTTCCCTGCCCACTGCCCTGAATAGCATATTAGTTTATCTAGATAACAGATGTTTTTGCATAGTCAAATACAACTAGGTTAAATTCCTACTGTTAAATGTGTAGGATGCAAGTCATGCCTCCTGAAAAAAAATGTTCCTTGTTCCATGGTAGTTACTTGTCTTTTCTTATTACGCATCATAATAACATGTTTCTCAGGGTTAAAAGCATATAGCACTTGGCTTTTGTCGTACAGTATTTTCTTTGATTATCTTTTCCTGAAATAGGCAGCAGGCCTAAAATTTAAATCATGATAATTAAAAGTTATATATATATATATATATATATATATATATATATATATGTTTTTTTTTTTTAATGAAAAACTAACATCTTTCACACTGAGAAAAGTGTTTATCCGGGAATCTTGTGCTGACCCACATGGGAAGCGCTCTTATAATACCACAGGGAAAAATATAAGTCCATTCTGACTTCTAAATTAAAATCTTAGACTCCCCAGATCACAGCTTCAAAAGATCTGCGTTTAAAGGTGGCAAAGGCAGCCTGTACTTACTTCTCAAGTGAGTTTTTTTTCCCTTCTCTGGCATTTTAAAGCCTGTTAATCCAGGCTCCCTCATAAAGCTCAGCAGTGGGGGATCATTGTTCATTGGTTTATTATGGGCAGACCAGACTGGTTTCAACTGAGCAGAGGAAGTTAATTATCAAATGTTTTAGCTGGCTCGAACAATGAGTAACCAGTTCTTGTTGGACACCCTCTGGCTCACCAGGCAACATTATAAGATGGGGGTGGGGCTGGGGGGGATGAGAACTCACCCATCAGAATCTGCTCTGCGGGAATTTGCTGGGACTGCCCTAATCTGTTTCCCAGGTTGCTCCAACCAGTTCAGGAGCAGTTAAACAAGGTTATGTAAGTGTCATGTGATGTAGCCCAAAATAGCGACTGCAAACACAGGCTGCTGTTGCTGGGCAGTTGTCGACTGCTTTGAAGAAAAAGAAGTCCTCCAGCTGGACGACAAATGGACCTCTGAACGTGAAAAGGAGGTTTTTTAATTTTCGTTTCTACTTGAAGGATAATTGCTTTACAGTATCGATTTCTGCTGTACATCAGGATGAATCAGCCATAGGTGTGCATAGGTCCCCTCCCTCTTGAGCCTTCCTCCACCCTTTCCCACCCCTCCAGGTTGTCACAGAGCCCCAGTTAGAGTTCCCTGAGTCATCCAGCAAATACATATGGGAGCGGATATGCTTCCATGCTGCTCACTCCGTTCGTCTCACCCTCTCCTTCCTCCCCCCGCCCTTGTCCATAGTCTGTTCTCTATGTCTGCATCTCCATTGCTGCCCTGAAATAGCTTCATCAGTACCATCTTTCTAGAGTCCACATATATGCTTTAAGATACAATATTTGTTTTTCTCTTTCTGACTTCTAAATGTGAAAAGGAGATTTAAGCAAGAAGTTCCTTTAAAAAGGAATTTGGTCAAAGTGCCTTTCTGAGGCTGAAAATGCATGACATGTTTGGAAAAGCATATGCTGCTGCTAAGTCACTTCAGTTGTGTCTGACTCTGTGCGATCCCATAGACCACCAGGCTCCCCCGTCCCTGGGATTCTCCAGGCAAGAACCCTGGAGTGGGTTGCCATTTCAAGATCTGATTATTCAAAAGCATCCATCAGGGGTAGATCAGTGAAAAGGATTCTTTAAAAGTTTGGTTTGCCATTAAAATGCTTATGTTCTTATGTTTTGAGAAATAGCAACAACAAAACCATCAGGTTTGCTCACGGCTTCGGGCGTATAACAAAGTTATTGAGCACTATTTCATTCAGAGACTGATAAATATTAAACTATTTCATGTTACTGTCCCTCTTAGTTAAATTCTGTGGTAGCTTCAAGGTGTGAAAAAGAAAATTACATTTCACGTAGCACAGTAAGCATGAAAATAGGTTTTAAAGGAAAACAAGATTCTGTGGTGAAATGTAGTTGACAGGTTTTTTTTTTTTTTTTAAGGGAAACAAAAACAACAGAAAAAGGTTTAAAATCTGCCTTAACTGTCATCAAGAATTTGCACCCTAAGATGTGGATTCCCGCAGCGATCGCATCCACTGGGTTGCCTGCCTTTTAAGAAGCTGTGGATCTGGGAGGGGCAGAGATCCTGAAGCAGGCTTCCCAGGAGGTGGGCAGAGGGGCCCATGGAATCCTGGGCGCAGAATTTGCACCTGGGAGGCCCCGGGTATCTGTCCCTGTGGTTGAGATCTGGGTCTCAGAGCCTCTCTCTGGGGTTCTTTCGTCATCTCGAAGGGACCTGCGAAATAGCCCTGCATTTTCCCCACCTGGATTCTGAGCAAACCGAAAATGAAAGAAGTGGTGGGTAGAAGGGAAAATAGAAACTTTTTTTGTTGTTTGGTAAATAACTTGAAGGATATGGCTTAATGGTAAGAGCGGGAAAAATACGAAAACCGAGGGAGGGCCCTCCTGCCTGTGTCCCAGATTTGGATGCAGGGACAGGCAGCAGCACTGGGTCATGGCAGGGCCCCCAGGATTAGAGGCCGTGGCTGCTCCCGGAGGGAGTCCTCCTGGACGAGGAGAATGGTGCTGAAGCAGGCAAGTCAGACCTTCTCAGATGCACTAGTCAAGGCAGAGAGAGTAAGGCAGACAGAGAGGGGCCCTAGGTGTGGCTCCCGCGGAGCTGCCTCTGCCTGGAAGGAAACAGTGGGCCGGGGGCTTGGGCAGAGGCCATCGCCTCTGGGATGCCCAGTCTAATCCCCAGGCATGGCTTTTCTGGGAGGATGGGAGAGGACCTGGCATGCTAGGCAGGGCCAGATAGCAATATTCAGTGTGATGAGAAGTCATTTTGTTTTTCAAGATGTGGAATTTGGGGCATCCTGTTCAGTTGAAAATCATTTTTATTCTCTGCCTGGTGCAATGCCTGCTCCTAAGATTGAGTTCAACCACCTTCTCCGTGCCTCTTTCTTTAAAGATTCTAAAAGGTATTCGTGGGCTTTGCTGGTGGCTCAGTGGTCAAGAATCTGCCTGCCAAGCAGGAGACGTGGCTTTGATCCCTGGGTTGGGAAGATCCCCTGAAGGAGGGCATGGCAACCATGATATTCTTGCCTGGAGAATCCCATGGAAGAGCCTAGCAGGGCTACAGTCCATGGGGCCATAAAGAGTTGGACACCACTGAGCGACTAAACACCACCACCACCAAAAGGTATTTTGTTGTTTTTCAAGCTTCTAGAACACGGTTCTTTCCATATCTAATCTGACCTGAGAACTTCAGTATTTTACTTGGTGAAAGGGGACAGTCTTGATTATCAGCCTTGCGTAGCTCCCACGTGGAAGAAAAGGAGATGGAGTATTTCCTGGATGAGGTGGTTAGAGGCACAGAACATTGCTAGGGACGTGAAAGAGGTGTGCGTACACATAGATGGTGCTAAATATGAGATTAGTGAAGCCAGAGAAGAGCAAAAAGAGGACTTCTTCCTGAGCTCAGAAAGAGCTGGGAGGGGCATGACGATTCACAGGTGCTGTCCCAAACTAGGGCTGAACGTCCGCCTGGGTCAGCCCGCCTTAGGATGCCTGCAGCCTTAGGACCTCTCTAAGGATGGTGCTTGTGATGCAGGACTGACCTACATGTCTGTACATATGAAGTGGAATACAGATATAAACAGTGACCCATCTTCTGACTTTTTCCACTTTCTTAAGCCTCGAAATACATTGTCATTAATCCCAATAATAACAGTAAAACACCAATAGTAAAGACACCAGTGAAGATAATGACCCAGTGTTACTGTATCAGATGCCCCTGAGGCTTGCATTTCCCCAAATGGCAGTCAATTTTGCTCAGCACATCCTTGAGCCCTGCCTCCCTACCTCTCTCCCCTCTCCGAGCTCCAGAGGCTCAGTGTCACTTTGAATATGTAAGAGTTTGGACTTAAGAGTTTAAGTAGTGAAGGGCCCAAGAAGACCTTTAATCAGAAGGATGAGCTAATCAGATTTGTGATTCAGAAGGCTCACTGTTCAGACTGGGCTCATGGCCCCGAGTGGCTGCTTAGAGGAGACCTGGGGGTCCAGGGGGTGCCTCCTGGATCACTGCTGGGTACAAAGTGGAGGACAGCACCAGGGAGCCTCCCTGGCATTCATTTCAACCAGAGTAGCTCTTCTTTTCTGGTTTTAACAAGTTGAGGTCTGCGTAAGAATTAATTTTTTTTTTCTAGAAAGCTTTTGAAGGCTAAGACTTCTTTGATTTAGAAATGGGGAAATAGTAGAGGCAGGTAGACTCATCACTAGTCCCTTGAGATAATGAAGATAATATGGAATAATGGATGAAGACAGCAGTAACCCGTGACAATAGCAATAGTCCGGTGATAACAACTGTGACCTACCTGGACAGTACATTCAAAGCAGAGACATCACTTTGCCAACAAAGGTCCATCAAGTCAAGGCTATGGTGTTTCCAGTGGTCGTGTATGGATGTGAGAGTTGGACTATAAGGAAAGCTGAGTGCAGAAGAATTGATGGTTTTGAACTGTGGTGTTGGAGAAGACACTTGAGAGTCCCTTGGACTGCAAGGAGATCCAACCAGTCCATCCTAAAGGAGACCAATCCTGGGTGTTCATTGGAAGGACTGATGCTGAAGCTGAAACTCCAGTACTTTGGCCACCTGATGCAAAGAGTTGACTCATTGGAAAAGACTCTGATGCTGGGAGGGATTGGGGGCAGGAGGAGAGGGGGACGACTGAGGATGAGGTGGCTGGATGGCATCACTGGCTCGATGGACATGAGTTTGGGTGAACTCCGGGAGTTGGTGTTGGACAGGGAGGCCTGGTGTGCTGCAGTTCATGGGGTCGCAAAGAGTCGGACACGACTGAGCAACTGAACTGAACAGCTACCACCAGTCATGGCACCCTTACTGGAGGCCTGTGACAGTTCCCAGTGCCACGTGTGGGGTACTCATCTTCGGGGGAAACTCATGAGATAGACACCTGGATGCTTCCCATTTAACAGAGGAGGAAACTGACGGGCAGAAAGGTTGAGTCACTCGTCTGAGGTCATACAAATAGTAAGCAAGAATCCAAACTCCAGAAGTTTAACCAAAAGAGCCTGAGGAAAGGGGCGGAGGTCCTGGTGAACATGGAGAGGATTCAAGGAAAGCTTGAGGGAAGGATCGTGGGGATCTTGTGAGGATCTCAGGGAGCGGGGTGTAACCCAGGCGGGTCCTGATTGTGACCACTGGTTGAAGCTTGAAGGATAAGGATTTGAGGAGGCTGGAAGGGGGCTGTGTAAGTGGTAGGGTTGTTAAGCTTAAGGTGTTGGGCATTCGGGTGGGATATTCCACAGGTAGGTGCTTGTGTGGGTCTGAACCCCAGACGGCAAGAGAGGGCTCAGGAGCCCGAGGGGCACTGCCAGCCCCGGGTCGTCCTCTCGTCACTGGCGTGCCTAGATGCCGCTGGCTCCTCCTCTGAACCCCTGCCCTCCTGGGCGTCCACCCGCCAGACCACTTGCTCCCTGAACATGGAGCTGTGTCTCTGCCTTCCCTGTGCTCACCCTTTGCTGGGGGTGCCTGATGTCTGTCCTCTTCCGTGTCTCAGATCCACAACATTCTTCAAGGCTTACGTCAGATGCGTTCCCCCTCTATAAACCTTCCTCATCTCCCCATTCAGGTATAATCTTTTCTGCCTTTAAAGTCACAAGAGTACCGTATGATTCCTCTTAGTCATTTAAATTTTCCCAGCCATTAGAAAGTAAGGTCTTGGAAGAAATGGACCATGTGTTGCTTCTTTTTATCTTGGTTTAGCTATCTTTGCTGAATGGAATTAAATCATGGTCTGGGAACTCATTTTAAATCACAGACATAGAAAACAAACTTATGGTCTCCAAAGGGGAGTTTGGGATTAACATATACACACTATTATATATAAAGCAGATAACTAACAAGGACCTACTGTGTAGTACAGGGAACTATACCCAGTATTTTGCAATAACCTACAAGGGGAAAGAATCTCAGAAATAAATATATGTATGTATAACTGAATCATTTTGCTGTATACCTGAAACCAACACAACATTGGGAATCAACTATACTCCAATAAAATCAATCAATCCCAGAACCTCTTTTTGTTCTTTGCAAAGGTCTTTATTTTGGGGGGGCTCCAAAATAACTGCAAATGGTGACTGCAGCCATGAAATTAAAAGACGCTTACTCCTTGGAAGGACTATTAAAAAGCAGAGACATTGCTTTGCCAACAAAGGTCCGTCTAGTCAAGGCTATGGTTTTTCCAGTAGTCATGTATGGTTGTGAGAGTTGGACTATAAAGAAAGCTGAGTGCAGAAGAATTGATGTTTTTGAACCGTGGTGTTGGAGAACACTCTTGAGAGTCCCTTGGACTGCAATGAGATCCAACCAGTCCATCCTAAAGGAGATCAGTCCTGGGTATTCGTTGGAAGGACTGTTGCTAAAGCTGAAACTCCAATCCTTGGGCCACCTGATGCGAAGAGCTGACTCATTTGAAAAGACCCTGATGCTGGGAAAGATTGAAGGCAGGAGAAGGAGGAGACAACAGAGGATGAGATGGTTGGATGGCATCATCAACTCAGTGGCATGAGTTTAAGTAAACTCCGGGAGTTGGTGATGGACAGGGTGTGCTCCAGTCCATGGGGTGGCAAATAGTCAGACACGACTGAGCAACTGAACGGAAGTATTTGCTATCCTTACCAGGCAGAATGGAGTTCAGTCGCCCAGATTCACCTTTCGTCTGCCCCCGAACATGTGTGCCTACTGAGTTTGGGCATTAAGTCATAACAGAAAACAGGCAGGGGAGATGAGGATCAATAATCAAGGGAGCTATAACTTTCCAGTATCTTACACAGCTCTTGCAGTTTGGAGCACTGCTCTAAAATTCTTAGCTGAGTTGCAGACAGCTCAGAGAGTCCAGCTTTTTGTCCTGTGCTGACCTTATAGGATATAGTTCTCCATTCTCACACCCTTGCCAGCCTTTAGAAAACGTTAAGGCTTGAAGATGAGATCAGAGCTGTGTAGTATTTGTCCTGTCTCAAGTGGACACTTTTCATCTAGAAACCTTCCTAATTCAGTGGTCATATTTGTTTCCAACAGGAAATTCTTTTCTTACTTATATTTAATTAAGATTTGACTGTGTTTGTTCTTTGGAATTTCTCATACCATTTTTTTTTTTGAAAGACTGAGCTAACCAAATGAATGGTGGATGATAAATATCACCTTTTTATTCTGAGTCCTTACCTCAGGCCAGGCGTTGCCCTTCTTGTTTCTGTATATTAATTTGAATCCATCTAACCTAGTAGTCAGGACTTCCCTGGTGGCTCAGATGGTAAAGCGTCTGCCTGCAATTCGGGAGACCCAGGTTCAATCCCCAGGTCAGGAAGATCCCCTGGAGAAGGAAATGGCACCCCACTCCAGTACTCTTGCCTGGAAAATTCCATGGACAGAGGAGCCTGGTCGGCTACAGCCCATGGGGTCGCAAAGGGTCCGACACGACTGAGCGACTTCACTTTCACTTTAACAGCCTGGTAGGGCTTCCCAGGTGGTGCTGGGGGTAGAGAATGTGCCTGCCAGTGCTGGAGAG
Source organism: Ovis aries (assembly GCF_016772045.2). NCBI lineage: Eukaryota > Metazoa > Chordata > Mammalia > Artiodactyla > Bovidae > Ovis > Ovis aries. The sequence goes on from NC_056070.1 coordinate 10,002,554, forward strand.
GTAAGAGGTGCAGGTTTGATCCATGGGTCAGGAGGTCACCTAGAGGAGGAAATGGCAACCAATACTCCAGTATTCCTACCTGGAGAATTCCATGGACAGAGGAGCCTAATGGGCTGTTATAGTCCATGGGGTTGCAAAAGAGTCGGACACAACTGAGTGGCTTAGCACAACAACCTGTAAAGTAGGCATTACTGTGCCCATTTCATAGATCAGGAAACTGAGGTTCAGAGCCATTCCACTGTTTTTGGCAAAGAAGCTCATAGTTCCCTGTTGACTGAGGTGGGATTGGTACCCAGGTGTATCTGGTTACAAAGTCATCCCTTCCCCCTGTGTCTTCTCCTTGCTGCCTTCCATGTTTCTACCTTTTCCATTCTAGCATTATTGATGCTTTGAGACAAGGTCCCTATGTTATACAATCTGTATTTTCTCATAGGGAATCAGCCCAAGTATAACAAAAATTTGTTTCTTGATTTCAAAGTAATTGACAGTTTTTAAAGACACTGTATTGGGTTTGGTAATTTTTTAAAGAATAAAATTTAAACAATGTTAAAAGCAGTATCATTGTTGAAAAAAAGCAGAATTATTCTACAATTAAAAGCAGTATCATAGTTGAAAAAACAGGAAAGTTGATACTTTTTTTAATTTTTAACTCAACTTTGGTTTGTTTGGGATTTTGGTTTTTTTAAGTCTGTAAGTATTTCCCCTTTGATATGAATACTTGTTTCCCTGTAAATTAATATTGCACGAACTAATCTTCCTGGTGCTGTGTCCAAATTTACTCTAACCTTTGCAGCCTTCTGTTTTCGAGAATGGCTTCCTTTTCTCCTAAAAGTAACCACTCCTTCAGGCAGGAGGTACCTTGAACTGGTACAACAGATGGATAAGTGACTGAAGTTCCCTGAGCCCTGCTGGACAGAGTTGTTTCTTAAACAAGATGTTTTTACATCTGAATGACTCCGCAATGGCTGTAATTTAAGGCAACCTAACCAATGTCAGTGGAGGGGATGTGAGCCTTACAGGAAAAGTATTTAAGACTTAGGACACCAGGAAGGCATATGTGTCTGGCTTGGGATTCTGACTCTGCTCTAAGCTGTTTCTGCCTTTCACAGAATCCTCTACTGCCTTCTTGCAAGCCCTCAGAGGTCTTTTTCTAAACTCTCATGTGTGTAGACTTGCCCTCTGAATTGTTATATGTGAAAGGTATGATGCTGGAGACGGGACAGAAATGATTTGTGTATTATATGGGTCTTTTGTAAACCAGTGCGTTATTAGCCAGTAGGTCTTGTGTGAGTATTCATTACTGCATGTTTGTGTCTGTATACAACATTCCAAATGAACGTAAAAGTTCTGTTTGTCAAGCAGGATACTGTTGGTACCATATCTCTGCTTTCTCGATTAGTTTGTAGACCAATACTCCATAGTGTTTCTCCTAGAGTGTCTTAGTGCCTGCGGATGGATGCTTAGCCCATTTGTGTAAAAGTTTTACTTTAAAGGAATATTTTGGAATTCTTCAGTCATATCCCATTTATTTTAAGCTTTTATTTCTCTCCATGTTGTGAAAATATGCATTTTTTTTCCCTTTGGTGTATCTGTTACAGTGCTTGCTACCAGGTAGCTAGACCAAACTTTCTCTAAATTTTTATGAGGAAAAATGATCCCCTCTAAGCTTTAATTTATTTGCCTTCCATTTTGGGGGGTACAGATTCCTGAGTATGTATGCATATTATTAGGGTACTGACCTTGACAAAATAGGTTATGGATTTCAGGGCTTACGGATGGAGTGGTCACTGGATTATATTCTTTATTAAAATAGCCAGAGGTGTTGATTTCTTTCTTAAAAAATACATTAGTTACTGGTAGCTTCTCAATCATGTTTTGAAAAGTTTAGCTATTTATAGAAAGGGCCCTCACCTTCACCCATTAAAATCTGTCCCTCAGAAAGCAATAAGGTAAGTAGTTTAATACTTCTGAGAGGAAGTAATATGAAGGTTGAATCTTATGTTCTCATCTCCCTTTATGGAGGTAGTCTTCAGTGAGGTTCCTCATTTATTTCTAGCTCATTGAGTTCTGACAAGAGGTAAGGTTACAATTCTAGTCTTCCTTGTGCTTGAGTGGGGTCATTGGACTAAATCTGAGCAGTGAAGAGTGAGTTGCCCCTCTGGGCTGGAGCGGTGGGTTTCCTAAGTCAGGCTCCACAGCTCCTCTGCCCCGACTCTCAGCACTCACTGTGGTGGCTAGTCCCGTCAGCCTGGGGCCCAGGGTGGGTACACAGAGGACAGGATTCCCAGCCTGTCTGCTGATGCCTAATTCATCTGGACCAAAACCCAACTTTTAGCTTGGTTTATTTTTCTCTCTTGCTGTTTTCTTTCTCATCGATCTCTACACTATAATTTCACTCATTCTATTTGACTTGCATTCAGTTTTTATTTTTTCTAGTTTTATATGCTAGAATCCTCAATCATCAATTTTAAAACCTTCTCCTTTCCTAGACTAAGTATATGAAGCTAAAAATTCTACAAGGACTGCTTAAACATATTTAATAAGTTTTGTGTTTTTGTTATCATTCATTTTGAAATCTTTGCTAATTTCACTTGTGATTTCTTCATTGACCCGTTAATTTTCTGAAGTATGTTGCTTAATTATCAAATATGGGACTTGTCTATATATCATTTTGTTGTGTGATTTCTAATTGGGTTCCTTTGTGGCCAGCAAATATATTGTCCGTGATTTCAATCCTTTCAGAATTTTGAATTTGTTTTATAGCTCAGACTATGTCTCAGTGAATACTTCATGTATACTCGAAAAGAAGATGTGTGTTGTTCAGTTATGTGCCTAAGTGTTAATTGATCCAAGATGTTTGAAAATCTCCTGTATCCTCACTAATTTTCTACACAGTGGTTATTCTATCAATTGCTGAGAGAGGGGTTTTTAAATCTCCAACTATGATTTTGGACTAAGCTTTATTTGCCTTAATCCTGACAGTCTTCACCTGGTGAATTTTGAACCTCTGTTGTTAAGTGCGTTGATATTAGGGCTGCTTATATCCCAGCTTGATAACTGTGAGTGGTAGTTTTTATCTTTCGTGGTGCTTTTCTCTTGAAGTCTACTTTGTCTGACTTTAATGTAGCTGCATCAGCTTTCTTATGCTTACATTTTTCATTGTGTATATATATTCCATTTTTTAACATTCACCCTATATGTACCTTTCTATTTAAAATGCATCATAACACACACTGAAATATTGTCTTTTTTAGAAACTTCAGTCTACCGTCTTTGACTTTTACCTGGAGTGTTTAAACCATTTACGTTTAGTATAACTGTTTCTGTACTTGAATCTGTACTTGAACTTCTCTCTCTTATCCTTGTGTTTGCTTTCTTTGCGTTTCCTCCTTTACTTGTTCCTCTGTTTTTTCTTTTCTGTCCTTTCTGGATTGAGTATTTTTAGTATGCCATATCTTTTTTGTCCCTTAAATTACACTTCGTGTTTTTATTCTACTGGCTGCTTATGGTAGTATTTCTCAAACATTAGTATACATCAGAATCACAGGAAGGGTTACATAAAACAAAGATTTCTAGGTCCCACTCCAAAATTTCTGAACTAGCAGGTCTGAAATTGGGTTTATGGATTTTAATTTCTGATAAATTATTAGGTAATGCTGATGCTGCTTGCCCAGAGCAAGAAAATCATTGCTTCAGGGATTGCAAGATGTACGCTTAACTTATCATAGTCTACCCGGAATAATTTATGCCATTTCAAGTACAATGTAAGAAATTTAGAACAGTAAAATTTCATTTATATCTTTTCCTATACTTTGTGCTATGTTTTTAGATATTTTACTTATATATATTTTATAAATCCCATAATACACATTTACTTTGTTTTAAACATTTGACTTTCGAATTTAAGAAAAGAAAGAAAATTTCTCTAAAATTTAGTTGTCATTTCTAGTTCTTTTCTGTACATCCAGATTTCACATTTCTCTCTGATATCATTTCCCTTTAGCATAGAACTTTCTTTTTTATTTCTTATAATGTGATTTATTATAAGCCAATTCTATTCACTTTAGTTTATCCAAAAATGTCTTTATTTTACCTTCATTTTGAGGAATGTTTTCACTGCTGCTACTGAATTTGAAAATAATTGTATGTTGTTGTCTGGCCTTGATTGTTATAAACAATCAGTGTTTGCTGTTACCTTTATTCTCCTTTACATACTGTAATTGTGGGGTTTTTTGTTTTTGTTTTTGTTTTTGCTTTGTTCTGGCTGCTTTAAAATTTTTTTTATATTTGTTTTCAGCAATTTAACTATGTTGTACCTTAGTGGTTTTCTTTGTATTTATCTCTTGGGGCATTTGATAAAATTGTTGCTTTAGTCAATTTGGAAATTTCTATATATTATTTTCTGACCTATTCTCTCCATTCTTTTTGGGACTCCTACTACGAGTATGTTAAATTACTTACTGCCACCACATAGGCCACAAGTACCTTGTTCTTTTATCTTTTAATTCTTTTGTCTTTGTGCTTTAATTTTTATGATTCTATTTCTGTTTCTTTAATTTCACTGAGTTTTGTGTCCAATATGTTGTTAATTTCAACCCAAAATGTTGTGTCCTCAATAGTATATTTTATAGTTCTTTGATTTCAATTTGTTTTTATAGTGTGCATATCTCTTCTGAGAGTTTCCATTTCTTTCTTTTCTTTTTTCATATTTTCTTGACTTGTCTAAAATATCAATTTTAAAATCCTTATCTGCTAGTTTCACACTCTGGATCATCTGTGAGTCTGTTTCTACTGACTCAGTTTTCTTTTGACTCTGGTTTGCATTTTTCCAGTAATTACTACATTTTGGAGACTCCGGGTTCTGTTACATTTCTCTGAAGAATATTGTGTTTTATTCTAGTAGTGAAATTACTGACAGATCATTTTGAACTTACGGGGCCTTTGCTGTACGATTTTTCAGGGATGATCTGTTTTTGTTATACCTTTAACCCTAAAATTAATGCCTTAATCCTGGGATACATTATTTCCTCCTAAGGAGGAGGAAATTGAAATGGAATTGACATGGCAAGCCAAAGGAAATGGAAAGATTGAGTCCTTCTAATTTAGTGAGATTCAAATTCTTTCTCCTTGTGATTGATAGTAACTAAAATATCCTGCTTAACTGTTTAAAGCATGAAATTCTTTCACCCTTTGACTCTTTGGAGTCTTATGCTCGATTCAGAGGTCAGCTGCAAATGTGAGAGGAGTTAATATATCCACACCTCATGATATCCCCTCCTTTCTGGACTATCTATCCTTCTTTAATTTTTGTGGTTTGGTTGGTAGGTCATGTGTGACTCTTTGCAACCCCATGGACTGTAGCCCAACCAGGCTTCTCTGCCCATGGGATTTTCCCAGGCAAGAATACTGGAGTGGGTTGCCATTTCCTTCTCCAGAGGATCTTCCCGACCCAGGGATTGAACCCACGTCTCCTGCTTGGCAAGCAGATTCTTCACCGCTGAGCCACCTGGCAAGCCCTTGTCAGTTTCCGGCTGTTCCTAAATTTCCAAAGGGGCTTCCCTGGGGACTCAGCAGGAAAGAGTCTGCCTGTAATTCAGGAGACGCAGGAGATGCGGGTTCGATCCCTGGGTCAGGAAGATCCCTGGAGGAGGAAATGGCAACCCACTCCAGTATTCTTGCCTGGAGAATCCCATGGACAGGGGAGCCTGGCAGGCTACAGTCCATAGGTCACAAACAGTCAGACACGACTGAAGCGACTGAGCAAGGGTGCACACATTTACAACAATCCAAAGGCTGTTCTCTGCTTTCTCTGGCAACTAGGACTTAGGATTTTGCTTTGCTTCCATTCAGCCTACCCTGAAGGACATGAGTCCAAGACCCTCATGAAGAAAATCCATTCAACCATGAGGCAGTCTCTGGTGTTCTCTTTGTTCCACAGTCAGTCTTCTCCCAGCTTCTGCTTGCTTTTGGTTGCTCCCCAGTGCCTTCACATCTTTTTTCTCCCCTTTTGTGGACAGTTATAATTGTCCTCTATAGGACGTTTATCTGATTCAAGCTATTCTACTACTAAAACTGAAATTCCTCCTCCAATGGACATATAAGTGGAATGAGAAATCTTTGTTTCCTTTACCACTAACATTTTTTATCCATAGGATTATTCCTGTGGCTATATATTCTGACTAAAATAGAGCTATTAACTCGCATAGAGGCCATCTCAGAGAACCTCCAGTTGAAAGTAGTAGTGTCTGCTACTTCTTTTCTACCTCCTTAAGACATAAACCAATACAGTATTGTAAAGTAAAATAAAGTAAAAATAAGAATTAAAAAAATAAAGACATAACCTTCAGATTCATATTTCTAAAATACACCTTTGGACTTCACATCCTGTAAGCAAGAATCTCATCACCTGCTGAATAAAATGAGTTTCATTCAAAGCCTCCACTGTCCGGCCCATGTTAACGTAGTAGAAAATTACTTAACTTTGAAACCCTGGGTTATGACTTATACTGGATTAGCTATTTTTATACCAGGAGAGCACAGTGTTTTTTAAAAGACATGATCAAAAGTTTTTTAAGTCTTCTAAATGCATTCTCTCATTTTCATTGTGGTTTTTTGGTTGTTTATTTTATCATAGATTAATGGACAGGATACATATTGCCTATTTGTGTAGGTGTGATTCAGATCTTTCATGTTTACAGATTTAAAAATATAAATGGCAGATAAAACTAGTATGACATCCCCACAGCTGGCCTTTAAACTCTCCCATGCTGTTTGGATGGGAGATGAATTGGTGATTGTGACCAATGTCTGGTTTCTACTAACTGGTAGAAACCAGATACAATAATTCAGTGTATACGGAAGGACATTTTCTGCAGCTGTTACAGTAACATGAATTTTTAAAAGATGTTCATTAAAAAGAAATCCCTGTAGTACAATCCTAACTCTTAGAAGTCTGTTTTTGAACACCCAGAAATAGTGTGTGCATTGGACAGTGGCCATTTCTTTGCATTATTGTATGCTTACAGCTAAGAGACTTTGTCATATATTATCATGGATTCTCAGAAATGGAAGGAACCATAGAACACCCCAGCCCCTGATGCAAATGGCTTATGGCCTTGCACACATAATAGGTTCCCAATAAATAATTGTTGAATTGAAACCAAAGTTGCATTTAGTTATTTGTTTGGACATTGACATTTATTCAACTCAATGTACATTAGAGATGAAATTTCTGAATTTGTCTTTAATTTCACATCATGAAAAAAGGCACATAATGCTGATTGCCAGTGGAAATACTGGGTGATAAAGTAAAGTATGCCTCATTCAAATAATGTTCCTTTGCTTATTCTTTCCAAAGAGCATTCAGCATCCTGTTGGACCACCAGTAAATTATATTTCAAAATCGACATTTAGAAAAGACTCTGACCTTGAGACACAGCAGCATTGTCCGAATTCTGCTTCCAGTTCCACCTTTTGGGGAGGTCACCTGATCAGTTCTAGTATGAGTTTCTTCTTGTGAACAATAGCAGTAATAATTGCCTTACCTATGTCGTAGGGTTGTTGTACGACAAATAAAATAGTGCCATAATAGGCCTTAAAATTTTATTTTTAACTTCTTAAGATATTGTGCAGCATTGTGAAATGTTATGCTAATCGGTTCTAGTCTTTCCTGTGGGTGTTGATTGCCTTTTTGTAATTATCTACACCTACCTATAGTGACTGAGAGCCTTTCATTTTTTTTTAAGAAGTCATTAGATTATTATAATGATGGAGTTTCATTTCTTCCCTTTGATAGATTTCCCTATTCTATTACTGTTCTTTTATTGCGATCGCCATTACTAAAATTTACCATAATGTTACTGAGAATGAGCTCTAGGTTAAATTATTTTAATACCATTAGCAATACACATTATATCTATTGAGTACTTCCTGTAATTTACTTAGTAATTATCAACCCAGGGAATGTGATGGTACTGGGTTGAAGGGGGGTTTTAGAGCCTGTTTCCTGCTTTACAAGCATCACTCAGATTCCGTTTGCTTAGTCTGCATATTTTCAGAGACCCATGACTCAGTTCCCACACCTCTTCCCTTTCCAGTCTCCATATGATCTCATCCAGTCTCATAGCTTAAAATAATAACCACAAGCTGATTACATCTGCAGCCCCGACTGCTCCTGAGCTCCAGGTCTCTGTATCTAACTGTCCCCTACCCCGCCCCATGCTTCCACTGACATACCTCTCAGGGGTCTCAAGCTTAGCATGTCCAAGACCAAGCCAGAGTAGTTCCCCCTAAGCCATGGCTCTTAGTTGTCTGCCTCATTGGAATTTACAGCAGTTCCATTTCTCTGTTTGTTCAGCCCAGGAGTCTTAATGCTTCTTTAGATGCCCTTGTTCTCAGATCTCTCAGCAGATTCTAGCAGCTCTGCCTTCGGAGTGTACCTTGGACCTGACCACTTCTCATCACTGCTCCTCCATCATTGTCCCCTGAAGTATAGGGACAGCCTGCCACCCATTCCCTCTGACCCTGTCCTCTGTCCACTTCAGTCGGTTTCTTACACGGTGGCCAGAGCAGTCCTATTAACCATGAGTCACGTCACTCTTCATCTCAAAGCCCTGGAAACCAGTGGTTTCCCATCTCACTGAGCCCACGTCTTGACCATGATTGATAAGGCCTTCCTTACATGGGCTGACTGAGGTTAGCTCTTTTCCTTCATCCCCTGGTAATGTTCACTGACCCTGTCCACCTTTCACACTTGGCTGTTCCTTAAACACGCCGGGTACCCTCAGGCCCCTGTCAACCCTCGTTTGCTTTTCTCTCTGCCCTACCGTATTTTCTCCCCAAGATGTCCACACAGTTAGCACCTTCCTTTGCTTCAGACCTTTATTTTAAAGTTGCTTTCCAGTGGAGTTTTCCCTTCATTCTTTCTGAAATGTCCACACCCTCCTCACCTCTACCACATTCTATGCCCTTGCCTTCTTTCTCCTGAGCACCTGTTACTGTCCAGCAGTTGACCATTATCCCTAAGTACTTTGTCTGTTGACTCTCTTTCCCTCATTAAAAGGTCACAAGAATGGAGACTTTGGTCTTTTTCATTGCTCTCTCCAACAGAGCTAATCTCTAGTGGAGGTTCAGTAAATATGGTATGCTAATTTGGATATGTAAATGAATAATAGAGCTAGGGTACAGTTTAGCATTTTGCCAGTAGATGCCACCCTCCAAGCATATTCCACATCTGAATTATTTTGGTGCCAGTTTGACTTGCAAAATGAAATTGTTCTACATTTCTAGTTAAATGGTTTGAAAGACTTCCCATTGGAGTGACATGTATAAATGGGAGCAGGCAGAGCTCCCATTAAACAGCAGCAGCAGCTGGGAGTCTGGGATGAGCAGATATAAACTAGTGTATGTAGGAATGATGAACAACAAGGTCTGCTGCATGGCACAGAGAGCTATGTTCAGTATCCGGTGATAAACCATAATGGAAAAGATTGTGAAAAGAATGTATATAGATTTATAGCTGAATCACTTTGCTGTACGCTTAAAACTAACACAACATTGTAAATCAACTATACTTCAATAAAGTACACTTTTTAAAAAAGCTGAAGCATGGCCTTTGTTTAGTTTGGTGCTGGGTGATGGCTGGATAAAATGTGCACCATCTCCTGAAAGGACACATGCCAATAAAGTCAAACAGTGGGCAGTGCAGCTTTATTTCTTTGGAAACCTGTTGGAAGTAAACATAGTTTTAAGTTTATCATCTGCAACCTGAAGTCTCACCTGTATTCAGCTGACCATTCCTGTGCCTGTAGTATTCGCAGATCATGTTTCTCTTCTACTTTTATTGACAAAGAGATTTTAAGGCAGGAAAGAGGATGTTTCATTATCTGATTATACATATTAGTATTTTATATTAATATAGTAGTCTTTATTTTAACAATTATTCTTTATTATTTTATTCAGGGCAACACAACTATTTGTGTGCGGGAAGAAATGACTGCATAATTGATAAGATTCGGCGGAAGAATTGTCCTGCGTGCAGACTTCAGAAGTGTCTTCAGGCTGGAATGAATTTAGGAGGTAAGGTCTGTGGGTATTAGTTTAATAAGAACTGTTAATATGTAATGTAACACTACTAGACTCTATGTACTCCCAAAATTGAAGGTGAATCTATGCTAACATGAAGCAAAGATTTTTAAAAATCTAGTAAGTTCTATATTCATGCTAAAATATTTTAGGAGAAAAATATTTCTTAGAAGGAGTTAGAAACAAGTATGTTATGTGGCTGTGGTCATAGTGAAGTTTTCAACTCTTGAGTTTGCAAAGGTTTCAAGAACTGGGTACCTAAACAAAACCAAAACAAAAATGAATGACATTTTGTACAAAACTGTAGCTAATAGTTTTCCTTACCATGTGTGTTTAGAAATAAGACCTATTTGTGTTGACATTAGCCAGATAGGAATATATTGCTAACTCTAGGAGTAAAAGTAGTAGAGGCTGTATGAAAAAAATTTTTAGTGTTACAGAAATTCACCAAAAGAGTGGGGGAGGTAAAGACTTGTAACACAGAAGTATACAATATCCATGGATGGGAAGATTCAACATCCTGAAAGTGTCAGTTTTCTCTAAGTTAATTTATGAATATAACATAAGTCTAACAAAAGTACCACTTGGTGATTCTACGTTCTTAAAGAACAGCCAGAAAAATTCTGGAAATGGGGTATATAATGAGGACAACTAGCCCTGCCACGTAGTAAAGCGTGTGAGAGCTACAGTAATTAAAATGGTCTATGTATTTGCTAATTGATTGTCAGATGAGCAGAAAGTCAAGAAATGAGTTCAAATAATGTGAGAAGCTTGCTCCTAATAAAGTTGGCATTTCAGATCGGTGGGGAAAGGATAGATTAGTTGATAGGAATTATTGTGACAGCTAGGAAACAAGAAAGTTAATCCGAATTCTTAACAATCCTCCAAGATAAATTCTGCTCTTCCAAAGATAATAAACTTTGAGATATAACACAGAAGTGCTAAAGGATTTTTTAATATTCTGCAAGTGGAATATTATTTTATACTTTTTAAGTATGAAATAAACCCAGAAGCTATAAGAGAAAAGAATTGAGAAAATAAACCCTACTTACAAACCAAATGTCACCACAAAAACATATTAAAAAAACTGGGGGAAAATACTTGCAACTTATAGACAAAGGGTTTATTTCTCACGTAGATAAGCACTTCTGTAATTTCATAAGATAAAGAAACCAACTCATTAGAAAAATGAGACTGAATAAGAATATGAATAAAATATTCATAGGTAAAAGAATAATAAAAGAAATGCAGTTGGTTCTTGAAACACATGAAAAGATTCTCAATCTAAACCCAGTAAGAGAAATGTAAATTTAAAATGTGAGATATGATTTCTTACAAATGGCAAAGAGAAAACATTTTTCTAATATATTGTTTGAGTATAGCAATAAAAGTGAAAATAAATGTTAATCTCATGCATTTTAGGTGGAAGTAGAAATTGATATAACACCTATGGAGAGCAATTTAGCCATTTCAATTAAATGTTAAAAAGGCACATACCCTTTGACTCACCAGTTCCACTTCTAGGAATTTATCCTAAGTATGTTCTGGAAATGTAAGAAGTGATGTATGCATAATATGTCCAGTGTTAAATATCAGCCTTGTTAAATATCAGGCATACAGTAGCCATTTATCTGTTCAAAATTGATTAAATAAATTGCAGAGAACTCTTCAGACACAAATAAGAATAAAGGGAGCTCTATATGGTCTGATTATCAAAAATACTCTTTAGGGAAAAAATCAGGTTGCAAAATAGTATGATTTGTATATTACACGTAGTATATCTGCTTTCAAAAAAGAATACATATATATTGTATAGCATATTTCTGGAATGATATACAAGAAGCCAGAAATGGTGGTTAGCTTAGTGGAAAAGAACGGATAGCTGGGAGACAAGAATAGGAAGGAAAATTAATTGTCACTGTCTATTCTGCGCTTTTGAATTTTGTATTGGATTAATGTGTCTATTGTGTACTCCAGTTACCTTCTTAAAGGAAAGTAATCCAAAAAAGAAGCACAGTTTTCTAGATTCCATAGATAAGCGTTAGTATATGATACTTGCTTTTCTCCTTCTGACTTCTCTCTATATGACAGACTCTAGGTCCATCCACATCACAGCAAATGACCCAATTTCATTCCTTTTTATGGCTGAGTAATATCCTATTAGGTATATGTACCACGTCTTTTTTATCCATTCATCTGTTGATGGACAGTTAGCTTGCTTCCATGTCCTGGCTTTAATGTGTGCTGCAGTGAACGTCAAGGTACATACGTCTTTTTGGTACAGATGAACCTGTTTGCAGGGCAGGAATAGAGATGCAGACATGAATTTAACAGTCGTGTGGACACGGGAAAGGGGAGGGTGGGACAAATTGGGAGATTAGGATTGACATACATACATGATCTCCATATAGTCAAGGTCCATATAGTCAAGCCTATGGTCTTCCCAGTGGTCATGTATGTTTCTGAGAGCTGGACCATAAAGAAGGCAGAGCACCAAAGAATTGATGCTTTAGAACTGTGGTGCTGGAGAAGACTCCCGAGAGTCTCCCTTGGACTGCAAGGAGATCAAACCAGTCAATCTGAAAAGAAATCAACCCTGAATACTCATTGGAAAGATTGATGCTGAAGCTGAAGCTCCAGTATTTTGGTCACCTGATGCAAACAGCTGACTCACTGGAAAAGTCCCAGATGCTGTGAAAGATGGAGGAGAGAAGAAGAGGGCATCAGAGGATGAGATGGCTGGATGGTATCACCGATGCAATGGACATGAACTTAGGCAAACTTTGGGAGATGGTGAGAGAGAGGGCAGCCTGGCATGCTATAGTCCTTGGGATTGCAAAGAATTGGACACAGCTGGGCGAGTGAACAACAACAATAACATACACTATTGTGTGCAAAATAGGTAGCTAGTGGGAACGTGTTGTATAGCACAGGAAGCTCAACTCAGTGCTCTGTGATGACACAGATGGGTAGGATGGCAAGGATGGTGGACGGGAGGCTCAGGAGGGAGGGGATATTTGGATACGTATAGCTGATTCACTCCATTCTATGGGATATTAATATAACATTGTAAAGCAATTATATTCCAGTAAATAAAAAGACAAAGAGACTTCATTCTTTGATGAATGAACCAACTGGCTGACTAGTTAGGCCTGGGGAGGAACGTGGCTGCACGTAGAGCAGAGCAACCCTTGGGAATCAAGAGGAGGATGAGCTGTGGCCAACCAGAACTGCTCCTGTGAGAGCCTCCTGGGTGTCCTGGCCTCAGCCAGAGCAGCCCACGCTGGTCCAGAGGACAGGCTCTGGAGCCACACTGCACGGTGAGACCCCTTGCTCTGCCACTTCCTGACCTGTAGCCTCAAAGGCAGGCTGCCACCTTTCCAAGCCCCTGTTTCCTTCAGCTCGCCTTGATCAGCACGCCTGCCTCCCAGGCTGCAGTGAGAAGTAAATGTCAGTGTGGAGTGACCACTCAGTACATGTCGCTGGAGTGATCACTCACGGCACATTCCATAGTACTTTCACGCATGATCTGAGGGACATGACTGCCCCATGTGTCGGTGACGTCCAGGGAAATTAAGAAACATGCCCCAAGATGCCACAGCCAGTGAAACAATGAAGCTACGTCTTGAATCTCTGGACTCCTGGTCTGAGTTTCTGCTCTCTTGTCTGACATCCCAATCAGTGCAAATGTGGTGTAAAAGATCACATTCTGAAGCCTGTGAGCGAAAATCTGGCAAGATATCAGCAACTTAAAATCTAAATGGCGCCAGGGTACAGCTGTGGGTCAGAAAATGAACTCGAAATCAGTTTTTGTAAAATCTGCCATCTGAGTTTTAAGTATACACACTGCCTGAAGTATGTGTATCCCTATGTAATTTTTGTATAAGTATATAAATCTAATATATTAATATTTACATATTCTATATATCTATGCATATGGGGCTTCCCAGGTGGCACTAGGGGTAAAGAACCCTTCTGCTGAGGCAGGAGACTTAAGAGATGCAGTTCAATCCCTGGGTCAGGAAGATCCCCTGGAGGAGGGCATGGCAACCCTCTCCAGTATTCTTGTCTGGAGAATCCCATGGACAGAGGAGCCTGGCAGGCTATGTAGTCCATAGGGTTGCAAAGAGAGTCAGACACAACTGAAATGATTTAGCATATATATATATATATATATATATATATATATATATACACACACACACACACACACACACACACACACACTTTAGTATAAATACTGTATCATCACACTTTATATAAAGTACCATTACTGGGGCTTCCCTGGTGGTCCAGTGGTTTAAACTTCGCCTTCCAATGCTGGGTGTGCAGGTTAGATCCCTGGTTGGGGAGCTAAGATCCTATATGCCTTGGGGCCAAAAAACCAAAATATGAAACTGAAGCAGTATTGTAACCAACTCAGTAAAGACTTTAAAAATGGTCCACATCAGAAAAGTCTTTTTAAAAATACCATTACCATTGTTTACCATAAAATGCTATGAAATAGCGATACTTATAATCCATATCTTATAGGGCTGTGTTAAGAATTAACTGAGTCCATATATAACCTCTAGAACAGAGTTTCTCAGTCTCTGCTCTGTTGACATTTGGGGCCAGATAGACCTTTGTTGGGCTTCCCTGATCCCTCCGCCTGCAATGCAGGAGACCGCGGTTGGATTCCTGGGTTGGGAAGACCCCCTGAAGAAGGGATAGGCTACCTACTCCAGTATTCTTGGGCTTCCTTGGTGGCTCAGGTGGTAAAGAATTCGCTTTCAGTGCAGGGGACCTGGGTTTGATCCCTGGGTTGGGAAGATCCCCTAGAGGAGGTCATGGCAGCCCACTCCAGTATTCTTGCCTGGAGAATCCCCATGGACAGAGGAGCCTAGCAGGCTACAGTCCATGGGATTGCAAAGAGCTGGACACAGCTGAGCGACTTAGCACAGCACGTCACAGGTCTGTGTTGTGGGGCCCATCTCTGTGCTGTAGGATGTTTATCAGTATCCTTCAATACTACAGATTAGATGCCAGTCTAGCTATCCCTGCTCCCTCAGTGTGACAGCCACAGATATTTCCACACTTTGCTAAGTGTCCCCTGGGTGGCATTGGAATCCAGTGGTTTACCAGTAATAGTAAATAATTGTAAGCTGCTTAACTGTGAGATATTTCCTGCTAGAATATATATTCCATCAGAGGGAGAATTTGGGTCTGGTCTGTTCATTGCTTTATCACCAGTGACTAGAACAGTGCCTGGCACAAAACAGGTGTTCAGCAGTTGTTTGTTGAGTGAATGCATGATTAACTGGCCGTTTTAAGGGTTCTGTATTGTGAGCATTCGTCTAAGCCCTTTATATGTGTCAAACCTCACATAACGTTATGTGATCATACTGTTAATCTGCCCATTTTATTTTTAAATCGATTCTCATTGGAGTATAGTTGCTTTACAGTGTCGTGTTAGTTTTTACAGTACAGCAAAATGAATCAGCCCTATAAATATACACACATCCCCTCCCTTTTGGACTTCCTAAGAAGTGAGTTCATGGAGGCTCACAGAAGCTGAAGCGCTGGCCCAAGGCCGCAGCCCAGGGAGTGGCAGCGCCAGAACTGAAATCTCTGTTCCTGGCACAAAAGCTCATCCCCAGCGTCATTCTTCTGCATGACATGGGTCCACTGTTTATAGACTGATATTTAAAAATAGGCCTGCTTATCTGTTAGTGGCAGCTGTGGCACCAGGCTTCTTACTTGTGTCTATGATGGTCTCTAAGTGAGGCTTGGCGCAGTACACAATCCAGGCTCACCTAACTTTGTTGTTGGTTTCTGTATACATGCAGGATAGGTTTTATGGATTTCGGTAAAACATTTTCCTAGAGAAAAAGCTTACCTGAATCCTGAGGTCATTGAAAGTCGTGAGTCGAAAATAGGTAGAGTGGAAATTAATATTCATAAGAGTAGTACTTTCTTTAGGTTCAAGTTATAATATAACTCCTTCTGGTTCCTGGGTTAAATAATTAACTTTTATTAATTATCCAGTCGATGTAACGTACATTGTCATTTTTCTTTTATTACTTATTTAGAAGCCTTGCTTTCTGTTTCAATGTAGGCAAAAAGAAATGCAAACAATTTTATTATTTTAAAAGAGATACTATAAAATTGTATTAATTATATAGATTAAAAAATTAATAGATAAATAACAAAATAGATTAAAAAGTTTAATCTTTTAGTATGAAGCAGTTTTTTAAATGAAATATGTGAATTAAATAAAAACCTATAATACATGTTCCAATCCCACCCCTGTTTTCCTAGCAGAGCAGGCCTGCCGGGTCTCTCTTTATTCACCCTTCTTTCCTGTTACCTCTCTTGAGATAAGGCAGATGCAACCTCATGTAATACTTGAAGACATTTTCTTTAGTGGATGATTGTGACCCCAGGAACAAAATTAGTCATTCCCCTTCTAAAGACAGGGCTTCCCTGGTGGCTCAGATGGTAAAGAGTCTGCTTGCAATGCAGGAGACCGGGGTTCTATCCCTGGGTCAGAAAGATCCCCTGGGGAAGGGCGTGGCTACCCACTCTAGTATTCTTGCCTAGAGAATTCCATGGACAGAGGAGGCTGGTGGGCTACAGTCCATGGGGTCGCAAAGAATCGGACACGATTGAGCGACTAACACTTTCTAACACACTTCTAAAGACATTGACAGTTCAAAATACTTCAGAATTTCTTTTTCCTGTATCCTATCAGCTGGTTAGCATATAATCCTAACCGTGTCCCCAAACAGCCTCTCTGTTAGAAAGTGGAAGGAAGGAGGAAGAAAGAGTAGGTTTATATTTATCAGAAACCAAAGCCATTAAATGTGCCTCTTCCCCTTTCTCTGGCTCCACTTCCTTCCTCTTATTACAAGCTCTATCCCTTTTCTTTAAAATCCTGCTGATGTTTATGCTTCATGCAAAGGAGAATAGAACAGAAGATGCAAGAATATCACCAGAGAAACGGGAAGGAAAATAACAGTTTTTCTGCCCCCACGCTGGGCCACACACTTTAGCTCCTAAGAGTAGATCTAAAAAAGGTGTGGTTCTGGTTCCATGAGAATTTACTATTTTGCATAGCCTCCTCCTAAGAAATCCATCACTTTGCTCTTACTGCCAGTGATCTAAGGAGGATGATGTATGTGTGTTTTCGAGCTGCCCCTAAAATATATAAAGCACGGCGTTAGGGCTCCATGGCCCTCAGACCAGGAATGAGTCCTTTGGGTGTTTCTAACTTGACTGTACTCTGGCTGTAGAAGATAGAGGGGATCTTGGAGGTTTTCCTCTCCCGGTCCTTCACTCACAGATGAGGAACTTGGAATCCAAGATGATATCATCAGAGGCTTGAGAAATGCAACCTAAGGATTCTAATGCAGTTGTCTTTCCTCTTTTTCAAGCCACCACCCTGATTCATTTTTCATCATCTATGCTAAAGCCCAGTTTCATATTCCTTTAATGAAGACTCTAAAATATTCAAATCTTGCTTCCTGGAGCTTTAAAAATGTAAATTTCACAGATCACGGAATAGTCCCATTTCTGTTTTCAGTTTACTTCCAAGGCTACCTGCAGCCATCATTTTATGTGGTTGAGCAGGACCCTTTAAAGGGTTGCTGTCTCAGGTCCACCTTTTTCTCTCGGAATGGAGCATGTCATGTGAAAAGAGAAAAGACCCTCAGACACAGGGAGCAGTAGCAACCGCAGATCTATGGTTGCTGTTAAAGCAGCTAGGTGAGAAAGGAAGGGAGACATGGGTTAATTCTGGAAACTATTCAAAGAAACAGATACTCTCATATTCCTAATGAGAATGGAACCAGAGACAGAGGAAAATATTTAAATTAAAATCCATCCACATAATGCAATATTAATCAGGCAATAAAATTATGGTTATGAAAATTCATAACAAAATAGAATTCTTTCTGCACAGAAGTAATAATGAAAAATGAGTATGCGAAATGATTTAGGTTCCTATTATGTGATTACAGCTCTATAGGAAAAGATTTGCATGAGTCAGGAGACCGGGAAGAAATGGAAGGATACGAAAAGTGCTCATATGTGTGAAGTAAAGTGACAGATAAGGCTTTTCTTGCCTCTTTTCTAGTTTATCAATCCTGATGAACGTGTCTGAGATAACATGTTTTAAAAATAGCATTCGCAATTTTGAACTAGAAAGAAGGGAAACAAGATTAATTGTGCTACTGAGCAGAAGAGGTAAAAGAATTCGACATACAGAGTGACGATCAGGAAGGAGGTAAAAAGGAGAGAGAAAAAAAAATACCTAGAGACATCAGTAAGTCTTCCACTGGGAAATGCTTTGAAAACTGAAAGGGAAAAGTGAGTGAAAAACAAAAGACCCAGAGAGCAAAAAATGACAGAACCATGACTGACATGGGAGTCCTGAGAGAGAGATCTTTTTACTTGAGGAAAATTGGCTTTATTTGCCAGCAGCTTGCTCCAACTAGCTCATCTGGTCACCTGCAAAATTCCCACACAGTGCAGGTCTGGGGAGAGAAATCACAGGATCAGTGCCAGTGAGAGAGAAGGTTTAATATCTGAAATCCAATAAGAAAAACAATTTTTGTATCTTTAAGGGTCTCCTGAGGCCAGATAGGCAGTAGTCTGTAGAAGTTTAGAAAACCCAAGTGTACCGAGTTTTATGAAGAAATCCCATTCCTTGGGTTTTTTTCCCCTTTCCGTTCCTCTTGCTTGTAAACAGTAAGAATTTCAGTGGGACTTCTGAGCAGGAAAGTGGAGAGGAAAATGACACATTTCTATAAATCAGTGAAAGTGTGGTTTCTGAACCTTCATATATAAGTGAAGCCTTATTCATTGTCATAGTAATACAACTTGAATTAAACAACTGGTATTTTTACCTTGTGAAATTTCCAAAGGAGAGTTCAGGATCAGTTCTGAAACAGGCAGCATTTCAAGATTTATTATATTTCTTCAAATCTAAGGCATTTTTTTGTAGGCTTTTAACTGTTTGGATTATAATTTGTAACCAATATGTACATTTAGTTTTTATTAGTTCCCTTCAAAACTCTAATTAAATTGGAATCTGAAAAAGAATGGACTTCTGTATATGTATAACTAAATCACTTTGCTGTATACTTGAAACTAGCACAACATTGGAAATCCAAGATAAAATAAAATTTTTTAAAGGAAAGAAAAACATCAAAGCTAAGCAAAAGGGGGAAAATTGATGTCTTATTTTGTCACTGATGGGGTCTTAGAACAGAAGCAATACAGACATTCAGTATAAATGCTCATCCCTGCCAAGAATATATATACTTGTAGGTGCTCACTTGAGCCTTGTTGAGCTTATCTTGGGTCTTTTTAAATATGAAATCCAGGGATGTTGGAAACCTTCCACTGGGTATACACGCATGCTCAGTCACTTCCATCATGCCTGACTCTCTTGAGCCTGCTGTCCGTGGGATTCTCCAGGCAAGAACACTGGAGTGGGTTGCCACGTCCTTCTCCAGGGGATCTCCCGAACCCAGGAGCTGAACCCTTGTCTCTTGTGTCTCCTGCATTGGCAGGTGGGTTCTTTACCATTAGTACCACTTGGGAAGCCCAGATGCCCATTTTTGCTTTTGTTTCCTTTCTCATTTGCAGTCTGTCCTGGTAGGTCATCATCCCAGTCATACTTAACCGGCCAGTGGGCCTGAGCGCTTAAACCTGTCTACCTTTAGGGTCCAGGGTATCTAACGTATGTGGTTTCGGTAGGGCTGAGTCAGAACTGTCCTTCCGAGACGCGTCTCAGACGTGCAGGTCTCTGTAAGCTGATCTGCAGCGGCCCTACAGTGTGCACGCTCGCCCATATTTTCTGTAATACAGTTGTTTTCCTGACTCTCTGGGAAAATAGTGGAGATTTTGTTTTGTTTTTGTTTTGTTCAGGGTGTTTTATATTATTGTTACACTCTTTCAAGTTACCTCAGATGATGGAGTTTTATTATAAAAACATTGCTAGTTTCACGTTTAATCTTTGGGAAATACGAGGATGTCATTTAGGAGATAATAGGTTTCTGGTTTTTAGAACTTGTTCTCTTTGATTTTTTTCCCTTTTTTTACCAGCTGCTTTCTGCCACTCTCTCTCCTCCCTCCCTTGTTTGCTTTTTTAAATTTTACTACACCTGTTTCTACTTGCTGATCTTCTCTCTGTCAGCTTCATTGTCACCTGAGTATCTTGTATTCAAAATTCCCCAAAGAAGGCCCGGCCAACTGCCTGGTCACCATGCAGAACAGAGCTTCTCACTGGGTTGAGATGAAGACAGATGGCTGCCTTTGACTCTGCTGCCCCACCTTACCCAGCCCGGCATGGCCAGTTACAGGTCGCTATGGTCCAAAGCATGACAGCCTGTGCCAAGGAGCCTTTTGATCCCATGTTTCAAAAAGGAACCGCAAGTGTAGCTAGCGATCCGAATACTGTGGATGCAAGACAGACTCCCAGCCGTTACAATGTGGAGCATCTCTTTGTGCTCAATGTGGATGCTCAATGTGGAGCATCTTCATTGTGGAGCATCTCTTAAACCATAGCACTTTCTCCAACACCCTGATTTTACTCTGAGCTATCTATATGTTTAGAAGTAAAAAGTGTCCATTTTTAGAAAACTGATGGACAAAAGGAAATAATAGCTTTCTATGCTTCTTGGAACAGAACTGCTAGGGCTTCATTTTGGAGTTTAAGACTTTTTGACATGGCTTTGAAAACACACAAACCAAGACATAACACAAAAAGCATAAGGAAAACAAATGTTAATTCTTTTTAATCATTCAATGTATAAGATGGGTATTGTCTTATAGAATACCTCTCTAAATCTGAACTATTCTCTGCCCCTAAATGCCAGGCTCTAGAATTTTGGGTGAGCTCGGGGCTCGTGGGAGAGTAGGGGCAGAGGTAATTTGGAAAGAGGGACAGCCCACATAAAACCAAGTGTCATAGGTTGTCTGCACTCAGTCATGTTAGAAAGAGCTGAAATATCATGCCAGGTAAAGTCCCACCTATTCTACAGGTATCATCGACCTCACAGACTCTGATTTCTCAAAGTTGCAATCATTTATTTCATTTACTTTCAATTTACAGGTATGCACTTTAAGGAATATAACTTAGGTTTTTTTCTTGCATTGGAAAAATCTTAGAGACCAGTGATCTGCAGCTTGTTCCCTCTTGATAAATATCCTCTTCTCTCCTCTTCACCTGCTTATATTCCAGTAAAGTCTCTGTTCTTACTTCTAAGATACACAGAAAGCCATTCAACTGCTTAATATGTAACTCTTAGAAAACAATCCTTCATATCTTGTGATAAACCATAATGGAAAAGAACATGAAAAAGAATGTATGTATGTATATATAACGAATCACTCTGCTATATAGCAGAAATTAACACAACACTGTCAATCAACTATACTTCAATAAATTAAAAAACAGAAATCAGCCCCCCAGTCTTCAGGAATAAGTAAGTATGATATTTAATATCATAGATGATGATTTTTCTGGGACAGATAGCATAACTTTTAACAGCTAATGCAATTCTAACAGATTTTAAAAATATTTTTATTATCAAGTGATAAAATACTTAATCATTACGGTGATTAATAAGGGAAAGGAAAAGTTCTTTGTATTAAATTGGGGGAATGAAGGTGAAAGAAGAGCCAAGACTTGCTAATTAAAAAATAATGATTTACATTTTGATGAAGAGGCTCTTAAAACCTGAACTAGAGGAGCTAATAAAAAGTTTCTTCTGAATGTGGTGCTTCATTATTTTGAAAAGGAGATCTGTCAACAACAGTGTAAAGCCAGTTGCTGAGTCAGGTAATGAAAACAAGAAACTCCAAAATGTAATTGTTCTGTATTCCTCCTTCAGGGATTTTATATGATATTTGTTTTGAGAGCATAATGATGTAAATTATGTTTAATAGTGATGAAGATAAGCAGTTACTCTGCTATCACTTAATTGTTTTTATATTAAAATTAATCTAGCCTGTATAGGAGGGGATCATAGGATTCAAAAAGTGTACCTCTGGGACTTCCCTGGCTCCAGTGGAAAAGGCTCCATACTCCCAATGCACAGGGCACAGGTTCAATCCCTGGTCAGGGAACTAAGATCCCGCTTGCTACACGGCCAAAACAAAGTGCATCTCTGTTGAAGCCATCCATTGATTCTTCATCCAGCAGATATCCATTGCATGCCTCCTAAATTCCATATGTTCCCCATGATGTTGCCAGTGTAGCCAGGTGAAGGCAGGCACCAGCCTTTTTTGAAAGGGCTAATCTCTAAGGAAGAGGAAACTTATCATGGGCCAGATAAGCATTGGAAATGTACAGCACTGTACTTAAGAGCACCCTCTGTGTTGATGATAGCCCGCATCAGATCTTTCTCCTTGCTTTAGAGTAGTGTCAGCCTCCTGACTTCTGTCTATTACTCAAAGTAGTGGCATGTCAGGATGCCTTTCTCTGACTCTGTCCCTCAATATTTGGAGAGGAGGGCGTTTATCCTGGTTGCATACTTTGTGCATCGAAATGATCAAATGGTCCTATGGCATGAACTGATGCTTATGTGGGATGTCATCTGGAAAGGAGCAGTTCTGCATCATGAAATCAGAAGACCCACGCTTCTCCCTACCTGCAGACCACCTCCATTCTGACCTCAGCATCCATCCATAGACAACATTCTTCATTTGATGTTGGTGCTCTGAACTAGGACTATGAAAATTAACCCTTCCCATTCTTACCAAAAATTGAATACAACTTGACTTAAAGTTTCTGGCCATCTTAGGGATTTTTAGGGCTTACCGGGTAGCTCCAGTGGTAAAGAATCAGCCTGCAGGAGGTGCAAGAGATGGAGGTTTGACCCATGAGTCTGGAAGATCCCCTGGAGAATGGAATGGCACCCCACTCCAGTATTCTTGCCTGGAGAATCCTATGGACAGGGGAGCATAGCAGGCTATAGTCCATGGGGTCGCAAAGAATCAGACATGACTGAACACAGAAACACACAGAGATTTTTAAATCATTTCTAGCCTGGGGATGATTGAGGCAGTTCTGGTCGATGTCCTTGGAATGCGTGGCTTATCTATCTTTTATATCTCTTGTCAGTCAGTCAGTTCAGTTGCTCAGTTGTGTCCGACTCTTTGCGACCCCATGAATTGCAGCACACCAGGCCTCCCTGTCCATCACCATCTGCCGGAGTTCACCCAAACTCATGTCCATTGAGTCAGTGATGCCATCCAGCCATCTCATGCTCTGTCATCCCCTTCTCCTCCTGCCCCCAATCCCTCCCAGCATCAGGGTCTTTTCCAGTGAGTCAACTTTTCGCATGAGGTTGCCAAAGTATTAGAGTTTCATCTTTAGCATCAGTCCTTCCAAGAACAGCCAGGAATGATCTCCTTTGGGATGGATTGGTTGGTTCTCCTTGTAGTCCAAATAGGAAAAGAAGTATGTCAAGGCTGTATATTGTCACCCTGCTTATTTAACTTCTATGCAGAGTACATCATGAGAAACGCTGGGCTGGAAGAAGCAAAGCTGGAATCAAGATTGCTGGGAGAAATATCAATAACCTCAAATATGCAGATGATACCACCCTTATGGCAGAAAGTGAAGAGGAACTAAAAGCCTCTTGATGAAAGTGAAAGAGGAGAGCAAAAAAGTTGGCTTAAAGCTGAACATTCAGAAAACTAAGATCATGGCATCTGGTCCCATCACTTCATGGGAAATAGATGGGGAAACAGTGGAAACAGTGTCAGACTTTATTTTTGGGGGCTCCAAAATCACTGCAGATGGTGACTGCAGCCATGAAATTAAAAGACGCTTACTCCTTGAAAGAAAAGTTATGACCAACCTAGATGGTATATTCAAAAGCAGAGACATTACTTTGCCGACTAAGGTCCATCTAGTCAAGGCTATGGTTTTTCCAGTGGTCATGTATGGATGTGAGAGTTGGACTGTGAAGAAAGCTGAACACCGAAGAATGGATGTATCTCTTGTAACAGACGCTAAGAAACACCTGTAAAGATAGGCTGTGACTCTTGCGAGCCATTTGGTGCCAGCCGACCTCCTGACATCTCCTTTCAGTTTTTGACCCGCCCCAACACCTCTCTGTCCCCCTGGAAACTCTTCAGAGCTCACTTCAGTGCCACCAGAGAAACTGAGAGATACCTTGATGAGCAGTTTTGTAAAATATTTATGATTGAAGATTTAACACAGTTTTCTTAGTCTATCAATCTTCAAACCAAGCCGTTCTTCATTCTAAAATTAGACTAATTCACAAGTGAAACTTCCAACAGTTACATCTTCATTTGCCGCGTAAGTGACAGGAGTTTCATGTTAATTAGTTAGAAACATTTGCATATGTTAATTAGCTACATTTTTAAAGCCAAAACTTAAATCCCATAAAGTAAAAACACTTTTTACATTTGTAAATACTCATATTTTTAGATAAAGTTGAGTCAGATGAGAAATTTTAGGCCAGTTTCTAAAGGTGACTTATAAGAATGATGGGAATTAGGAGGACTGTACGATTAGCTGTCTTGTGGGGCTACTGTTCCTCAGTTCTCGCTGCCTCTCCAACTCATCTTCAAGTCTTTGTTTTATTTTTTTAAATTTATTTTATTGAAGTATAATTGATCTGCAACGTCGTGTTTCTACTGTGTAGCAAAGTGATTCAGTTATATACATATATACATTGTTTCATATTCTTTTTCATCATGATTTGTCACAGGATGTTGAATATACTGTGTGTGTGTGTGTGTGTGTGTGTGTGTGTGTGTGTGTGTGCGTGCACTCAGTCACATCCAACTCTTTGTGACCCTATGGGCTGTAACCCACCAGGCTCCTCTGTCCATGGGATTCTCTAGGCAAGAATACTGGAGTGGGTTGCCATGCCCTCCTCCAGGGGATCTTCCTGACCCAGGGATCAAACCTGTGTCCCTTGCATCTCCTGCATTGGCAGGCAGCGTCTTTACCTGGGAAGCTAAGGTGGCACTCGTGGTAAAGAACCCAGCTGCTAGTGCAGGAGACATAAGAGATATGGGTTCAATCCCTGGAACAGGAAGATACCTTGTAGGAGGGCATGACAACCCACTCCACTACTCTTGCCTGGAGAATCCCATGGAGAGAGGAGCCTGATGGGCCACAGTCCATGGAGTCGCAAAAAGCTGGACACGACTGAAGCGACTGAGCTCACAGCACACACGCCGAATATAGTTCCCTGTGCCGTACAGTAGGACCTTGTTGTTTTTCTCTTCTGTATATAGTAGTTTGCATCTGTTAACCCCAAAGTCTTGATCCTTCCCTCCCCAAGCACCGCCTGCCCCTTGGCAGGCACGAGTCTATTTTCTGTGTCTGAGTCTGTTTCTGTTGTATAGGTAAGTTCATTTGTGCCATATTTTAGATTCCGTATATAAGTGATATCGTACGGTATTTGTCTTTTTCTGACTTACTTCACTTAGTATGATAATCTGTAGGTCTATCCATGTTGCTGCAAATGGCATTATTTCATTCTCTTTATGGCAGAGTAATATTCCATTGTGTGTGTGTGTGTGTGTGTGTGTGTGTGTGTGTGTGTGTACCACATCGTCTTCATCCATTCGTGTGTCAACATTCAGGTTGCTCCCATGTCTTGACTCCTGTAAACAGTGCTGCTATGAACATAAATGTGCATGCATTTTTTTTTGAATTATAGTTTTGGTTTAGATAGAACCAATCCCAGGAATGGCATTGCTGGATCATATGGCAACTGTTTTTATTTTTTTGTGTGAAAGCTCCATACTGTTTCCATGGTGGCTGCACCAATGCACAGTCCCCCCAACAGCGTAAGAGGGTTCCCTTTTCTCTGCACCCTCTCTAGCATGTCACGTCTTTGTTGTAAACACACTCACCCATGCCCTGTGCCTGGAGACTCTCATGCCGTAAATCTAGATGGAGCAGAGGCAGCATCTTTCCTTTATAAAACTCTAGACAGTGTACAGCCTCTCACCGGAGCTAAGAACGACTATTCAAGAGCTTGCTATAACATTGGGAGCATTTTTCTTAGGATAAGAAAACCCTTTCATTGGTTTCATTTTTTAAACCCTTTAATTTTTTCCCTAGTTAATCTTATTTCTATTTTTCTCAAGTAAATCACTAACTGGCATCTGATAAATATTTCCTCACTAGGAGAAGGCCCCTAAAAATATCTTAAGTTAGTATATTTAAATTTTCTTGCCCCCCCCAAAAAAAACTTACAAAGGGCCATGTTAGCTTTTAGTCCACTAACTTTACTAGTTTTATGCCTTACCAAGCAGTAACTTTAAACATAGTTGATAAGCTGCACATTTAAATGCTACACATCCCTGGGGCAGATTGTTCAGAACTCAAAGATGAAGGTAGGTTCCTTATCCCCAGAGAGCTGTGTGTGTGTTCAGTCGCTCAGTTGTGTGACACCATCGACTGTAGCTCACCAGGCTCCTCTGTCCATGGAATTTTCCAGGCAAGAATACTGAAGCAGGTTGCCATTTCCTACTCCAGCAGATCTTCCCAAGCCAGGGATTGAACCCTCATCTCTTGTGAATCCTACATAGGCAGGCAGATTCTTCACCGTTCGCACCACCTGGGAAGCCCTCCCTGCCACCACCCCCAGAGAGAAATGTACTGAAACAATGATTCTGACTTTCCATATCGGGGAGAGAAAAGTGAGGTAAGAAAGAGAGGGTTGGGAATAATCCCAGGAGGGAAATGGAGTGGGGAAGAGGGGTCCCTGGTGAGGTTTATGATTTGTTACAAGAGAAGAAACAAATTTAGAAATGCCACCCCATGTCGCTGCACTTCTGCTCACGTGCTCCCACCTGGACACACCCTCGACGTGTGCAGACATCTGTATCCATTGTGGAGATGCAGGAGAGGCGAGAAGGAAGCTGGGGCTGCAGCTTACCCCCCGCATGCATAGTTCTCAGGCCCCACCATGGTGGCCTTCTCTCATGCTGTGGTCAGTGGGTTAGAAGGAAACCCCTGTGTATCTGGTGTCTTCTGAGCCCTCAGGAAAGTCTCTGCCCAATGTTTGTTCTTCATAGTAAGTAACCTCTTGACCCATGTCCCTGTCTTTACTTAGTAAACTTGGTTTGGGCCACATCATTAAACTTTTTCAAATAATATTAGTGATGACACTATGGTTGGCTTTCCAGCTGTTTTGTGGTTAACAAAATGTTCTTATCAGGCTCAAAATATGATATAAAAGACTATTGCAAGACTTTTATTGCAATTGAAAACAGGTTCAAAATAAAACTTAAAAGAGCTTAGCTTTACTTGATTCATTTACTCTAAGGCTCACTAACTGCTGTGTTCCCAAACAGGCTTTCTTTTACAGTAGGTCAATTTTTCTCAATATATTTGACATATTTAAAAAGAAAGAAATCTAAAGCTCCTTAGGCTATTTGAAATTCAGCGGGAATGAGATCCCGTGACTCATCATAAAGCAGTGTACGCGATGCTGATTTGCCTCCACTCCCCCCACACGCATCCCTCTCTGCTTCTACCTGCTCCCCTGCTCTTTGGAAGGTTCTGAGCCACTTCTGGGTGTCGTCCTGTGTGACCCATCCTGCCACCTGCTCTGCTGTGCCCACCCATGGTCAGTGACTTCTCCACCCCTGACTCCTCTTTCTGGTTCAGTGCTGTGGACAGTTTCTGCCAACTCCTTCTTGGGTTTTTCTCAGCTCCCTTTTTCAGGCCCAACAAAGGCCTCTCATTTGCACCAAACATAGGAATGCTGAGAGGGAAGAACCTATGCACCTAGGTGTATGAGTTTCCCCTTGCTGCTGTGACAAAGCAGTGCGAGCTTAAAATAAGGCAAATTTGTTACCTGACATTTCTGAAGGTCAGAGGTCCAAAATGGGTCTCATTGAGTTGAAATCAGTGTGTCAGCAGCCAGTGTTCCTTGGTGGAGGCTCAAGGAGAGAATTCATATCCTTGGCTCTTCCAGCTTCTGGAGGCTGCCCACGTTCCCGGGCTCCTGGCCTGCTTCCATCTTAAAGCCATATTATGTGCATTCTGCCTCTGCCGTCGCATCTTCTCTGCCTGTCCTTCCTCCATCTCTCATTTATAAGGACCCTTGTGATTATATTCAGCCCATGTCAATAATTCAGAGTAATTACTTTATCTTAAAATTCTTAGTTCAGTTAAGCCTGCAGGGTCCTTTTGCCTGTAAGGTAACACATTCACAGGTTCTGGGGATGAGGAGGTGAACATCTTTGGGAGACCATTATTTTGCCCATCACCTATGTTATGGTCTATATCCAACAAAACTCTGGAATTTTTTTTTATTTTTATTGAAGTGTATTTGACTTACAACATTATGTTACTTTCAAGTGTACAGCAAAGAGATTCGGATATATGTACTCTTTCCCAGATTCTAACCATTATAGGTAAGATGTATACTACAAGATGCTGGCTATAGTTCCCTGTGCTATACAGTAAGTCTTTGCTGTTTGCCTCTTTTGTGTCTAGTTGTGGGTATCAGTTAATCCCGCCCTCCTAGTTTATTCCTCCGTCTGCCCATTCCTCTTCGGTAACCAGAAGTTTGTTTTCTACCCTTGTGAGTCTGCTGCTGTTTTGCATATACATTTGTTTATATTAGTTTTTAGATCCCACATGTAAGTAACACCATATAATGTTTGTCTTTCTCTATCTGACTGCACTCAGTATGATGATCTCTGGGTCTCCCCGTGTTGCTGAAAATGGCATATTTCATTCCTTTTCATGGCTCAGTAATATTCCATTGCATACGTGTACCACGTCTTCTTTATCCATTGATCTGTCCATGGAAACTCAAGTTGCTTCCCTGTCTTGGTAAGTAGTGCTGCTGTGCACATTGAGGTGCATGTATCTTTTCTCTTTTTAGTAATTAAATCTTATTTTTTCATTTATCATGTGCATATAGTTACATGCTTATTCATAAATATGTAGACTTCTATTCCTAAGGAAGATATATACACACACAAAGAGTCAGTGAAAATGATAGATTGTAACATCATGAGTTAGAAAAATGATGTTTCCTTACTCTAGGGGAAGAACATTTTAAAAAATTGAATTATAGTTGATTTACATTATTGTGTTAACTTCAGGTATACAGCAAAGTGATTCAGTTATATAGATTTTCAGGTTATTTTCTACAATAGGTTTTTACAAGATATTAAATATAATACCCTCTGCCATACAGGGAACCCTTGTTGCTTATCTATTTTATGTACAGTGGTTTGTATCAGTTAAGTTAGTCCCGTATTTTTAATTTTTCCTCCCCACTTCCCTTTCCCCTTAGGTAACCAGAAGTTTGTTTTCTATGTCTATGAGTCTCTCTCTGTTTTGTATATAGATTCATTTGTATTATATTTTAGATTCCACATATAATAATATACAGTATTTCTTTTTCCTCTGACTTACTTTACTTAGTATGGTTATCTTTAAGTTCATCCATGTGCTGCAAATGACATGGATGAATTAGATTTTCTGTCTTTTCCAGATATGTGCCCATCACTCTGGAATTTTTGGATGCCTTGCTGATTTTGGCCCTGTACATGCTCACCCACCTCATCCCTGTCTCTTCTTACTCCCTGACACTTCCCTTCCTTTTTTTTTTTTTTTCCCCTTCCTTTTTGAAAAGCCACTCGCGTCACTGGTTCACAGCCTTCTGGTTGTGCCTTTGTCTGCACAGTTCTTAAATGGCCTGCATATCCCTCCCTTGCGCTGATAGTCCCTGTTACCCATTCCAGACTGAACTCAAAAAATTCATCACTTCCACCTCTACTTAAATTGTACTCCCCCCAGTTCTAAGATGTTATGTGCGTATATACATTTGTTTTTCAGTTTTTATTTTTACTCATTTATTTGACTGTGCCAGGTCTTAGTTGCAGCATTTGGGTTCTTTAGTTGTACATGTGGGATCTAGTTCCCTAACCAGGAATTGAACCCAGGCCCCCTGCATTGGGAGCATGGAGTCTTAGTGACTGGACTGCCAGGGAAGCCCTGTATGTATATGCTGTATTGACATGTCTCCTGTAAAGCTTTTGATGGCTTATTTAGGCCACATTCATTAGTGCCTCCTCTGTGCTTCCAGAGTTCCTATTGTAGCACTTCATATATTTTATTGTACTTATTGTTTACAGGTATTTCTTGCCAACCAGTCTTTGAGTTTCTCAGGAACAGAGTTACCCTTTTGTCTTCATATCCAGAGCATTTAACATGTAGGTTCTTAATAAATGCTTATTGAATGAATGAATGAATGAATACATGAGTAGGAAGTCAAACCTTGTTCATACATTCAGTTCAATTCAGTTGCTCAGTCGTGTCTGACTCTTTGTGACCCCATGGACTGCAGCTCACCAGGCCTCCCTGTCCATCACCAACTCCCAGAGTTTTCTCAAACTCATGTCCATTGAGTCAGTGATGCCATCCAACCATTTCATCCTCTATCATCCCCTTTTCCTCCCACCTTCAATCTTTCCCAGCATCAGGGTCTTTTCAAATGAGTCAGTTCTTCACATCAGGTGGCCATACATTAGTAAGCTGAATTTAGGAAAAAAAACTCTTGTTTGGTTATACTGTTATTAAAGGCACAGTGGATTTAATTTTAAAACAAACTCATAACTATAACAAAGATTCCAAGGATGGTATTTTAAGAAAGTTCTGTATAAATATTATTTTCCATTTTTGTACCAGGAAGGTGCAATTTACATCTTGAGCTTATATTGACTTATATACCTTAACTCAGCAACTTCTTAAATAAGAAAAAGTCTTGGCAAATCTCTTTATTCCCTAATGAGAATTTTTAAGTGATGTCTTGATTATGCTTGTTGAACCCCAGTTTTTGTCACGAGCATGGGAGGGTGGCATTTGGGGACAGCTGTTGTTGTTGTTAAGGTGGGCATTCTAGCTCTGATCCAATAGTTCATAGTGACTTGTTAAATTCAAAGTCAAGGCAAGTTAGGATGAATTGACCAAGGGTAAAAGAGCTAGAGGAAGGAGCCTCCAAAATAAATGAAAACACAAGAATGCGAAGGAATACAAAGAAAAGAAGACAAAAAAGAGTGAGGCAAACACAAGAGTAGGTTAAGACGAAGATTTGACTGAGGAGGTTAGTGGAGTGTATTCCAAGGATCATTAACTAAATCAGTGGAATGAATTCAGGTGTGATACAAGGTCAGCGTCAGGGGGAAGTGCTGGTTTCAGAAGAGAAGAATTTGTCTCCCCAAGAACTTAGCCAAGATTAACAGAAACGCTCCACCCATATTTGAGGGGCCAGTTGAATAAAGTAGAAATAAGCGATGCTGTGTCCATAGCTGTAAATACAGTCTTTCAGCCCCGTTTCTGGGAAATAAGTCTATCATCTAAAGAAAGACAGTGTTATCAGGGAGCATTCATAAGACCTTCCTTCTTGAGATAGCTGTGTGCGTGCCAAGTTGCTTCAGTCGTGTTTGACTCTGTGTGACCCCATGGACTGTAGCCTGCCAGGCTCCTCTGTCCATGGGATTCTCCAGGCAAGAATACTGGAGTGGGCTGCCATGCCCTCCTCCTGAGAAAGATGAGTGCCTACATAACTGAACAGCATGAAACTTCACTGAAAATCCCTTTACACTGTAGTCGTGTTTAATTCTGCACTTAAGTTGGTGAGTACAGGGCTGCCATTCCTGGGTGAGGTGCAGCTGGAAAAGGTGCAACTTCCAAGATGATAAACAAGTTGTAAACCTGGAGTTGTGGACTTTTTACCCTCCAGGTGGTGTCAGCAGGAAGTCACCCATGGGGAACAGTGCCAGCCACACAGCTGAAGGAATATTATGTTTGGGGAGGGCGTTTGATTCCAGGAACACATATTCTTTTTGATGGATGGTTAGTAAGGACACCTATTGTAGGAAACCCAGCTTGAACTATAATGTAAGAATGTCGAAACCGCTGAGCCATTACTCATTTATTTTTTAACCGAGTGCAATAACATACAGGTTGTGTGCTTGTCAAGTCAGTGGACACACGCAAGTGGCGTGGCCGTGCCTGTGAATCCTACACCCGTTGGCTGTGATTACACCAGACTGCAGGACCCTTTCTGGCGTGCTGTAGCTGTGTGCCAGTATTGCTTGCAAATTACGTTTGTAGTTTAAAAGTGTGGCGCTGATTGTAAAATTTGTATTTCTAAGAAACTAAATGTAATTTTTAACCATATGGATAGGTTCTCATCTTTTACAAACCCCATAACCTACATCAGAAATTTTATGCAGAATTTACCTCTGTAAAGCATAAGGGGAAAACTTTAGTGCTCCGTTCGAAGGGAATGGCCAGCTATCCGTTTCAGCTATTTGTTGCCATAGGGGAGATCAGGCAGATACGGCAAGATTTTCCTTTCTTTTCGAGATATCAGAAATACAAACTTTTATGCAAAATATGCCAAATTCTGAAAGATGAAAAGGAGTTTTAAAATTAACTTCAGCTCACTTTCTGGTTTATGACTTCTGCTATCAAGGAAACTAACTTTCGGAGTGTAATGAATTAGCATGCTTCTCATCTCAGTGCTCACTTGATTGTTTTTGTTTTTGTTTTAATATAGTCTAGGGATTTAATTATCTTCCTAGCTTACTGTTCTTGTTTTTATCAGTTTCCTTCGTGTAGACCAGTGGTTTTTAATCAGGGGCAATTATACCCCCAGGGGGATGTTTGGAAAAGTCTGAAAATATTTTGGGTTGTCACAGTTTGCAGTGGGAGGATGCTGCTGGCATCTAGGGATTAGAGGGCCTGGGATGCAGCTAAATATTCTGTGTTTGCACAAGACAGAACCTAACAACAAAGAATTATATGGTCCATAGAATGCATAGTCATGAGGTTGAGAACTCTGATATAGGCTGTATTTTTATCCCTGTTTATCCTTCCCTTCCTCCCTCCCTTCTGTATTTCTTCTAAAGAATCTTTTCGCAGATACTGTTTTTCCATCTTTCTCTAATCTTATTCAGGTCAGTAGTTCTTATTTTCAGAATACAGAAATATACTCACATGGGAGTATTTAAAAATGAAGAGTCCCAGCCCCCACTTGTAGACATGCTGACATGCAGAATTGGGATGGCTCAAGATTTTGCATCTTGAAAAAGCCCTCAGGTGATTCTAAGAAAGACCATCCTTAGACCACAGAGAAGTAGTAAGATGATCTTTGTTCTCATAATCTCTGGCCTTGCTCTTTTCTTCATTTAAAAAATCCTTTAGTAGTTGAAGTTCTCAATTACGCCCTATTGCTTTGATTAAGCCCTTAAGATATACATAGCTTTTAACGTTTAAACTTTGGGAAATAAGTACACTTCAATGTATTTATTGATAAAGAGTTGAAAGTATAATTGTATTTGGCTTCCCATGTGTCTCAGTGGTATAGAATTGGCCCACCAATGCAGGAGATGCAGGTTCAGTCCCTCAGTTGGGAAGATCCCCTGGAGAAGGAAACGGCAACCTGCTCTAGTACTCTTGCCTGTAGAATTCCATGGGCAGAGGAGCCTGGCAGTCTCCAGAGTCAGACAGGACTTCGTACACACGCATGCATAATCGTATTTGGTCCTTACAAGTTATCCAAGTAGTTGGGTAATATATCTTAGAGTTTTTCCCCAAATTTCTAATCTCTTCCCTATTTTTGTCTTATGCCTTATGTTTTCCCTGTAAGATACTCGTTGAGAGTGGTTCCCTAAAAATCTGTTTGGGGACTTTGCTGGTGGTCCAGTGGTTAGGAATTTGCTTTGTAATGCAGGGGATGCAGGTCAAGGAACTAAGATCCCACATGGTGGGGAGCGACTAAGCCCCCATATGAGACAACTGCTGAACTCCATGTGCTCTGGAGCCTACATGTCATAGCTAGAGTCCATGCACCACAAGGAAAGCTCCTGCATGCATCAGCTAAGACCCAACCCAGCAGATCAGGAAGATCCCCTGGAGAAGGAAATGGCAACGCCCTCCAGTATTCTTGCCTGGGAAATCCCATCAACAGAGGAGTCTGGTGGGCTACAGTCCTTATGGTTGCAGAAGAGTTGGACACAACTTAGCAACTAAGCAACAACAACAAAAAGAAATATTTTTAAAATAAAATTAAATATTTTTAAACATGTGATCTAGTCAAAAGCATGGACATGATGGCTGAAAATGTTGAAAATAATTCATGTTAGTGATTTCTTAACCACACTTATGCGTATAGAATGTACCAAAGAAGTATTACTTTATGCTGTGTGCTTTTTCCACGAAGGCAAAATGGTGAGGGCAGTTGTAAGTTCCGTAAGAGCTTCTCCTCTAAACCCTGATGGGCATTTAGAAAGACTGCATGTTTATGTCCCTATAGGTCTCTGCCTTCAGAGGCTTCAACTCATGTCTCACATTCTGTGCGTTTTAATGTATTGAAATCACAGGGCTTTGATAGTCAGGAATTCAATGTCTTCCTGAAATTTACAGCGTGAATGATACATAGCAATGACTGGGTCATTTATCAACGACCATCCTCTGGTATGTGATTCATTATTGTTGCTGTTTAGTCACGTGCCCAGTGGCATAGGAATAGTCAAATAGAATATTAAGTTAGAAACTTATCCAAGTGCATGTGAATTTTAAATATAATAAATATGTTTCTATAATATATGGGATAAAGTGCACTTTATTCAATTACTATCCATCTGGAAAAAATAAATTATATTGTATTTAATACTGTACAATAAATAAATCCTACATTTTAAAAACTAAATGCCAAAAAAAAGTTTAATAGTAGAATATTTGAGATACATGTTTAACTATGAGAACAGAAGATAAGAACATTGTGAGGAGACACAGACATAGAGAACAGACTTTTGGACTCAGAGAAGAGGAGGGTGGGATGATTTGAGAGAATAGCATTGAACATTCCTTGTGAACATTACCATATGTAAGATAGGCAGCCAGTGTGAGTTCTACGCGTGAAGCAGGGCACCCAAAGCTGTGCTCTGGGACAACATAGAGGGACTGGGTGGAGAGGGAGGTGCCGGGGGTTCAGTATGGGGGACACATGTATACCTATGGCCGATTCATGTTGCTGTATGGCAAAACCATCACAATATTGTAATTATCCTCCAATTAAAATAAATTAATTAATTTTAAAAAACATTGTGAAGCCCAGAATCCATAAAGAGAAGTATCAGCAGATTTGAGTACATACAAATTAAAACTTTCCATCAAAACTCGAAAATAGGCTGGGAGAAAATATTTTCAATATATGACAAAGCTTATTATAAAATAAAATGGCTGAATAAATCACATTTTTAAACTTAACATTATTCAGCTTATAAAAAAAATGTATGAGATCTGTACCTACTAACCGAGAAAACAGCCGTATCTTTTAAGAAGGAAAACGTGACTTCTGTCCAGATGAAGGCAGGAGTAGGGCTTTCAGATCTATAGCACAGCTTTTTGTTGTCACTGTTGTTTGTGGCTAAGTCATCTCTGACTCCGTGAACCCGTGGACGGTAGCCCACCAGGCTCCTCTATCCATGGGGATTTCCAGGCAAGAATACTGGAGTGGGTTGCCATTTCCTTCTCCAGGGGATCTTCCCCGGTAGGGATTGAACCCATGTCTCCTTCCTTGGCAGGCTATCCTTTACCCCTGAGCCACTGGGAAAGCCCACAGGCTTGTGTCATCTCTGGCAGCTGCAGAAGTGAAGTCATTATGGGGTTAAAAACTGCGTTTTGCCTAATATGTGACTTAGACCCACATCATCCATTTGAAAATCTTAGCATAAACCTGGCCTTAACCCAAGTCAGCAGTGAAGAACTGACTCCTGGTCAAGGCATCTGCTCGGGGTGACAGCCATGGGCCACCCTGTGACTCCAGAGGAGGCTGTTCGAACACTAGCAAAGCCATCGATGAAATCCCTTAATGGCAGCATCCATTCTCCAGAGCTACGTATGGGGCGCTAACATCACACCATGCTAACAGACTGTTTTAAAGGAAGGGAAGCCTATCTTTGGAACAGAAGCAGAATTTTAATAGGAAAAGGGGGATCCATTTGTGAGAATAAACAGCTGAGTGCTTTGTTAAATCGCTCTACTGTAAATGTGATGTTACTTTAAAAATTACTAACAGTCAAAGTGAAAGTCGCTCAATTGTGTCCAATTCTTTGCAACCCCATGGGCTATACAGTCCATGGAATTCTCCAGGCCAGAATACTGGAGTGGGTGGCTGTTCCTTTCTCCACGGGATCTTCCCAACCCAGGTCTCCCGCATCACAGGCAGATTCTATACCAGTTTGATCCCTGGGTTGGGAAGATCCCCTGGAGAAGGGAAAGGCTACCCACTCCAGTATTCTGGCCTGGAGAATTCCATGGACTGTATAGACAATGAGGTCACAAAGAGTCAGACACGACTGAGTGACTAACAGTGACTTAGGAAAAACTTGCAGAAATGGCCCGGTTATCCCTCCTTCTTGAACTACTTCTATCATCTCCAGAAGACAGCTCATCTTCCAGCTTTGATGGAGAAGAGCTCACTTGCTCCCATCCAGTCTGTGGTTCAGTCTTATATGTGAAGGAAAAATACAGATAAGAAATCACTGAAAGTAAAAGGACATTTAAGATTTACTTCTCCTAAAACTTTCTTTTTAACGAGTTAGCTTCATATTCAGAACTTAAATTCTTGGACTTTTTTTTTTTTTTAAGCACAGCTAAATGCTGTAAATTTAAAGAGTCCTTTGAAACCTAAATGGAAAGCATATTCTTTTAAAAAATGCTTTTTCTCGGCCTGCTGAGCTAGGTTTGAGAGAGTCACCAAAAGCTTTGGAATTTACACTGTGGCAAAATACCAAGTGAAAAAAAAGAGCAGTGTGTCTTTTCAACAGAGCTAAGAGGTCAGACCTGGGCATCGGCCCTACCCTGGCACCACCCCGCTCAACACCAGGCAGCTGAGAGGGCTCCTCCCCAGCAGTGACCTGCACCTGCCAACACCATACATCATCGAAGGGCCTCTGGATGTTCCGGCACAAGCTCCGTGTGCACAGAGAGGCTGGAATGAAAACGCGAGAAGCGAATGCGAAAGAATCACTTATTCACAAAAGGCCATTTGGTTTGGCTCAGCTTTGTCTGGGAGTTTCCAAACCAATTCTGCCTGTATCCTGAAGAGATCCTAGCCTAGAAAAATAATTGTGTTCTAAGCCTGCACATCATTGGCGACTATTAATTCTTAAAGTCAATGCATTCTGATAATGTCAGGAGAAAATAGAATGTGGAGTAATATTTACTGAAAAATGCATAAGAGCTAGCAACATTGGCGTTTGTTTTCTTTTTCCTCAGGCCTATTTAATTTTTCCCCCAAACTTAAGTGGCAGCCTGTTAACTCATTAACATGTCCTCATTCTACTCATTGTTTTTTATATTAGTGTTTAACATGAGGATTTTTTCTGACTCTGCTGACCTGCTTGGTCTTGCATTTGTAAAATGTTCTTAATACTAGAGTGATAATATTTAGAAATGCAGAATATTTTCTGTGTTATACCAGCTGTGAAAAACGTTTTTGTATCAATTCATGGGATTACTATTTTACAATTGCTTCACCTGTTCTTCTGAGACAGTTTTAATCATTTTTAATCTTCAGTTATAATCTCAGCATTAGTAGTCTCAACTAAAATTCATCAGTTTACTTTTCAGTTAAATAAGGTAAGGCATTACTTATAATTTGATTTGAAAACTGAAGGTGATTTTTATGTAGAACATGCTGTTAAAGAATAGTCTTTGGAAGAATAATTGTAATGTGGCTCTTAGTAATTATTTTATAGTAAGAATATTGACCTAAGAGGGATGAAATATTTTGAAAAAAAATTGGTCCTGGAAATAGAACTGTGTGACCTCTATATATTTTTTCATTTCACGTCATGGTTTGTTATGTCTCATATACACAAATACTAATTATTTTAAAAATCCTGAAACTGAATTTAGGCAACTTCCTTGGTTACATTAGAATTCTTGGACTCTTCCAAATTGTAAGATCAAGTGTAAGGCTACAATTAAGGGGACCAAGGTGAGGAAACCACTGCAGTGAAGTAGCAGCAAATGCCGAGAGAGAAAAACAAGATAATTTATGACAACCTAGAGGGGTGAGATGGGGTGGGAGATGGGAGGGAGGCTCAGGAGGGAGGGGACATTTCTGTACCTGTGGCTAATTTATGCTGCTGCATGGCAGAGACCAAAACAATAGTAAAGCAACTATTCTCCAATTAAAAACAAATAAAAATTTTAAAATACCTAAAAATGATGTGCAGACAAACATTCATGCATTATATTTTGTATGTTCTTTGAGAGCTTATGGGAGGAGTCTTCCATTGATATTTTTATATAGGAAAATGGCATTACCCAGTATAAATACCCTCCTAATATATCTGTTGGGTAAACTCTTATTTTCCTATATATAATTTTGCTTAAGGTAGATCTGCTTAGCCGACTTGCCAGGTGAGACGGCTTGCTTGGAACCATCCGTGTGGGTTTTCTGCATGGCATGTGCTCCAGTTTCTGACCACTTCTTTTAGGTCTGAGCTTATGGAGGGTCACGCCAGGCCTGGGGGGAAGCACAGTAAATTAAGCTGGGTGCCATCATCCGTTTCCAGGTCACTGCCTTTTGCCTCTTTCTCATACCTTGCTCACCCTTTGACCTTGTTAGAACAGTCACGTTTCTTTATAAAACATTCTTAATGAGACCATTTACCGTGCATACCCAGTGAGCTCGTACTTCATGTAATAAATTTTCTGCTCAAACACATGCCAAGAAGGCAACTCTTGGACCTATTAAAGAATTAACTTTTTAACTGAGAGACGGCCCTTTGGCTGGGTGGCCACAGCTCTCAGAGTGCTCTTTTTCTCAATTTAAGTAGATCGTAAAGCTAGAGGGAGATTTTCTCTCTTCTTTTTTGCTTTTTCGCTTGTGTTGTTGTTTTTTTTAAAACACACATATCTCAGTCTTGAGTGTGGCATCCCTATTCCCAATGAATAAGAATTAACAGAAACAAACGTGTATTTTCTAAAGAATACTCATTTGATTTTTAAAAATATATTTGTTCAAACTCAGAACTCAGATATCAGTTGCAGTGGAGTGTAGGAAATTTATGTTTTACCTAAGAATTCTGTTTTTTTGATGTTGCAGAAATAAAATAAGGTGATGTGTGAAGTTTAGCTAAACTCATCCTTATAAAAGGTGACATTTTGGTTTGTACGTTGATTAATGCATCTCTACTAACCATTTCAGTATTCCTGAACATAGGAACTTTTATTTTTAATCAGAAGTAGTAAGTCCTTCCCACACAGGTCCTGTTTTTATTATATGGATTGGTTTGATTTCTGCATTTGATTTCTCCTCCCATTAGAGTTAAGGTGTCCAAACCAGATGCAAAAGCAAAAAGACAGGCTTATCTGCTATGGCAACAGCCCCCAAGTACCCAGAAGTTGACTGTCCTGCCCAAGGGATTAGGACAGAAAGCTCCCGCGTATTGGTACAGGTTGTCCTGTGCCGTCCGCTGAAAAGTCTGATCTCTTTACTAGAGATGCTACAGTGGCTACCTTGCTGATCAGCTAAAAAGTCACTTGGGCTCTTGGTCCTTTTCACACCCCTTTGACCTGTCGAGTTGATGCCGTCTGCACATGTGATGGGATTTCTCTATTCTTATTTCCTATGCCATTACAATGGAGAAGGCAATGGCACCCCACTCCAGTACTCTTGCCTGGAAAATCCCATGGATGGAGGAGCCTGGTGGGCTGCAGTCCATGGGGTCGCTAAGAGTCGGGCACGACTGAGCGACTTCACTTTCACTTTTCACTTTCATGCATTGGAGAAGGAAATGGCAACCCACTCCAGTGTTCTTGCCTGGAGAATCCCAGGGATGGGGGAGCCTGGTGGGCTGCCGTCTTTGGAGTCACACAGTCGGACACGACTGAAGCGACTTAGCATGCCATTACAATAACTCACCTTCTCCTACCCTGCCACCCTAACCACATACCATCCTTGTGACCCTGTACAAACTGTTTACCCCTGTGCACAATGGTGCTAACAACAGTACCTACCTCGCAGGGCACTTATGAGGATTAAGCAAGATATTTTTAAAAGATTCTCTTTATCCTAGACATACAGATTCTCAATTAATGAGAGCTCTTTACCATGAACTCTTCTCCCCACCTTAAAAAAAATTAATCTCAGGATTAGGAGAAACCACAGAGCCCATTTTAAATACAGACTTGAGCAAATAGTTTTGTACCTTAGATGGTAAAACTGAAAAAAAAAAGGGGGGGGGAAGAAGCGTGTGAACATAGGGTAGAAGGGAGTGTATAGAACATTAGGGGATTTCCCATGGGTCTGGATGTCCTTCCAAGCCTGTGTTCAGAGATCACAGTGTTTGCCCTGGAAGTATACTTTGGAAAAATCTTTCTAAAATTATCTCTCACCACACTTACAAGTATAAAGGATTTAGTCCTGTTTTTCAGACACGTATGAGACAGAGAAGGTCCATTCAGACAGAGGCTGGAAGGTACATGGGAGGCCGTAATTCCTTCCACTGTAGGGCCACGGCGTCTCGGTAACTCATTCTATCATCCTTCCCCCGCAGGGCAGGGCTGCACTCAGGCAAGTAGGGAACCTGCCTACCTGTTTGTTACTTTTAGAGTTTTTAGAAAAGAATATTACATGTTCTTGCCGGTCATGCATTCCAGGCTCTCTCCATAACACATTCCAGAAAACTTGAAGGAAATTCTCCTACTGTCTCATCTAAATCCCTGCTTCTGCCCTTTAAGCCCTTTAGATCTTACCTTGACCCCAGCAGAAATAGAAAATAGATGCTCACCATGATTTGGCAAATGTCATGTGTTTGAAGTTGCTGCTTGGTTTCTCGTATTTCTTTTTTTTTTTTTTTTCTAATTTTTATTTTTACTTTATTTTGCTTTACAATACTGTATTGGTTTTGCCATACATTGACATGGGTCAGCTTACTTTCTCCACTAGGATAACCTAATCCTCATCTTTTCTCACATTGTTTTTCCATAAGCATTTTTTACCCAAAATTTTTTGTGCATGGAGATTTTGTCATTTTGTCAATCCCTTCTGATACTTCCTGGTAGTAGATATCAACACAGCAGTAACAAGGCCCAGGTAGGAGGTGTTCTGTGTAATAAACCTATTGTCCACCTCACCTGGCCATGGGGCGCTAGCTACCTCCCTTCCCCGCTACTGCCTGCAGTTCTTTAAGACTGTGCTCAAAGGAGTTTTGGAATTACAGTGGCTCAGCACCCTGCTACTCAGTCCAGGGGCATTCTCTCTCATATTAGTACCAAACCAGCAAAGGTTTCAGCAGAAGAAAGTACTGGAAATTTTCTCCATTATTTAGAAGCTATCACCAAGAGGCCACTTCTCAGACCTTCTGTCTCATCTTCTGAGATATTTGCTTGGTTTCATGCAGTCCCGGCCTTGCCAGCCTCAGAGATTTGTTGCCTCACCTTCAGAACTCTGGCCAGAGATGGAAACCCACCCACCCCCACCCTGACACATCCTTTCATGTGCAAATATTCCTGGTTCTGACTGGCAGTGAAAGGAAAAATGGGAGGTAAAAAGATGTTTCCAAGTATTAAAGGAGAATAAAAGCGTATAATCACAGAAAATATAAATGCCATGAAAACCATCATGTTAATCATCCATCTCGCCCAGGGAGTATCACACAGGCAGCTGCTGGCTTTGCCCCTTTCTGAATCCCTGTCTCCAGCAGGGAAGGTATCAGAATATGTTTTCTATAACCTTGACACCGTGTCTGTGAAATCAGTGGCCCCTTACTCAGTCTCGCTCAGATTCCTTGCGTCTCTGCTCGGATCTGGCTTCTGGTCCGAGGGCCTCTCCTCTGAGAGTGTGTCAGCCGTGCTTAACGTGGAATGGAGCGGGCCCTCCTGTGAATCACACCTAAAGCGCGCCAAGGCACAGTGGGAATTAACACAGAGGGATGCAGGAAAGTAGGAATGCTCATAAAACGCAAACCAACATCTCCCTGCCATTGTCTGACTCAACACATGTATAATCAGGAACACTGACCCCACACTTCTCATAGCCTGCTTTATAAACATAACTACTTTCTTATGTATTGATCCAGCTTCCCCAAGATGGTAAGTGATGGTCTGGGCTCAGATTTTGTTATTTTTGTTATTTATCATTGCATTGCTCACAAAACCAGGGCACTTTCTACACAGTGGGTGAATATCAGTTACTCGTGAAGTGATGGATAAATGTATGCTACAACAATAGTGACAAAATTACGTTTATTAGAGCTAGAGCTAGCTATGGTTATCTTTATATACACAATAAAAGGTAATATATGGGGATTCTATATATACGTGTATCTTCTGGGCTTCCCTGGTGGTTCAGATGGTAAAGTGTCTGCCTGCAACACAGGAGACCTGGGTTCGATCCCTGGGTTGGGAAGATCCCCTGGAGAAGGAAATGGCAACCCACTCCAATACTCTTGCTTGGAAAATTCCACAGATGGAGGAGCCTGGTAGGTTACAGTCCATGGGATTGCAAAGAGTTGGACATGACTGAGCAATTTTCACTCACTCACTCATATGGAGATCCACTAATCTGGATTGTCTCTGCCCCAGATCTAGTGAGGTTATGATTGACAAAAGTTATATATATTTAACATGGACAGTGTGGTATTATGGCAGCAATATACCTGTGTAATGAATCCCACAATTGAGCTAATTAATGTGCCCATCACCTCACATAGTTACCACTGGTGTGTGTGTATGGTGGTCCAAGGTTGGGTTTGAGTTTGCCTTAGCATGTTTTTTATACTAATAAAAATCAATAATGCCTGTGATATACATGATTTATTAAATTATGTATATTAATGTGAGCATATCTAGGGATGCTTTTAAGAACACTCGGTTTTCAGGTTCCTTA
The DNA here is from genome assembly GCF_016772045.2 of Ovis aries. Taxonomy (NCBI): domain Eukaryota; kingdom Metazoa; phylum Chordata; class Mammalia; order Artiodactyla; family Bovidae; genus Ovis; species Ovis aries. The sequence goes on from NC_056070.1 coordinate 10,045,567, forward strand.
ACCACTCAAAGAGATTTACAAGCAACTGGAATGCCACTTCCTTATTATCACTTGAGCAGCTAATGATTTATTTATTTATGCCCCTGACCCTCACACCAGTTCTGTTCATGTGTGTGGCTTTGAGAAACATCGATGCTCTTTTTTCTGTTGGTAAAAACCAGAGAAGTTTTTCTGCCAAACAGTTAAATCTGTAGGAAGATGACATTCCTTCATTTGATATCATGACATAAAAATACCTAGTTTTTTTCCCCTTAACTCGGAGCATCTTCCTCCACCCAAGGGAGAAAGGGAGAAATCACGTGGATGAAGAGGATGAGGAAAATAGGTAAGCACGATCAGGAGGAAAGTAGCAAGAAACAGGGTCTATGAAAGAGAGGAGACGGGCTGGATGCTGGTATTGTCCTGTGGGTTTAAACGAGTAATTACGTTTGGCCTGTGAACAGAAAAATACATGTTTTCATATAACCTCAATATATCCTCTCTAATATTTACTGCCAAGACCTAAAATTTCAAGACATGACATGAAGCATTTCTAAAATGACACAATTCTCCCTTGAAATGTTTCCAGTGCAATGTTGTGATTGAAAAAGCGCCCCATCAGTCTTTTATTCTACATTAGATTGGAGGGAGACCAAAGAAAAAAAATGTCCTGACGACCCACCTAGAAGTCTGTAAAGAACCTGTAATTGAACACACTTGACAAAGATCACGACGAAAGTACCATGATAGCCCCATTACCGCATCATTTTACTGGCAGATGCAGAAGCTGTCTGTATCATTCCTAGCCGGCCATTGTTCTGCACACTGATAGTTGGTCAAAAGGATGTGTAGCAGGCCAGGTGGGCCTCAGGAGGCAGAGCAAACCAGAAAGGAAGTCAGGGCATGTTTCAGGACCTTTGTGCATCTTGAGACCCCATCAGGAACTTTTCACAATTTTTATAGGGTCCTATCAGCTGCTTCCTGCCTGCTGTTGTGCTTATCAGTCTGGATAAGAAGCAGGGCCTCCATTTCACAGCTCCTGAGGGAATAGTTCATGGGCAGTCTATAGCATTCTGTCCCCCAGCCATGCCAGGAGAAAGTGGCTGCCAAGATGCTGCTAATAATTAAGGACTTGGTAGTGGGGGCAATTGCTAAGTATATAACATTACTGTGACATCCAGATAAACAAATGAAAATTCCTCTAGGCCCATGTGGGACTAGAGATGTTCACAGACATATTAATACTCACCCACCCACCCTGCAACTGTTGCTGGCAGTTAAGAAATGAAGTGTGTCTGTGGCCACCTGGGAACATGAGTTCCCAAGGCCAGAGGTCATTAACTCCATGTTAATTTAGTAAGGTGGTAGGTAGTGATAAGACCCCAAATTTATGTTCACGGATGCTCTGGATAATAGAAACATGCTCATTAAGTATCTTTGGCCAAAATTTTCCTGTTTAATTGGCATACATCTTAATTATACACTTGGATTTGAAGCTGGTGCTAATCTTTAAGTGTGAAAAAAAATTAGATAAAGAGAAAAGGATTAGGAGACTGCTTATCATAGAGGTTAAGAATGTGTGCTCTGGCTTTATCCCAGGGATGCAAGGATTCTTAAGTATTTGCAAACCAATCAACATGATACACCACATTAACAAATTGAAAGATAAAAGCCATATGATTATCTCAATAGATGCAGAGAACACCTTTGACAAAATTCAACATCCATTTAATATTAAACAAAAAACTCTCCAGAAATCAGGCATAGAAGGAACATACCTCAACATAATAAAAACCATATATGATAAACCCACAGCAAACATTATCCTCAGTGGCAAAAAATTGAAAGCATTTCCTCTAAAGTCAGGAACAAGACAAGGGTGCCCACTCTCACCACTACTATTCAACATAGTTTTGGAAGTTTTAGCCACAGAAATCAGAGAATAAAAAGAAATAAAAGGAATCTAGATTGGAAAAGAAGAAGTAAAACTCTCACTGTTTGCAGATGACATGATCCTCTACATAGAAAACCCTAAAGACTCCACCAGAAAATTACTAGAGCTAATCAATGAATATAGTAAAATTGCAGGGTATAAAATTAATACACAGAAATCCCTTGATACCTATACACTAACAATGAAAAAACAGAACAAGAAATTAAGGAAACAATCACATTCACCATTGCAATGAAAAGAATAAAAGACCTATATATAGACAGAAGAAGACCTATATATAGAAAACTATAAAACACTAATGAAAGAAATCAAAGATCCCACAAGTAGATGGAGAAATATACCATGTTCATGGATCAGAAGACTCAATATAGTGAAAATGAGTATACTACCCAAAGCAATCTATAGATTCAGTGCAATCTCTATCAAGCTACCAGTGGTGTTTTTCACAGAACTAGAACAAATAATTTCACAATTTGTATATAAATGCAAGAAACCTTGAATAACCAAAGCAGTCTTGAGAAAGAACAGAATTGGGGGAATCAACCTGTCTGGCTTCAGGCTATACTACAAAGCTGCAGTCATAAAGACAGTATGGTACTGGCACAAAGACAGAAATATAGATCAATGGAACAAAACAGAAAGCCCAGAGATAAATCCATGCACCTATGGACACTTTATCTTTGACAAAGGAGGCAAACATATACAATGGAGAAAAGACAATCTCTTTAACAAGTGATGCTGGGAAAACTGGTCAGCCACCTGTAAAAGAATGAAATTAGAACACTTTCTAACACCATATACAAAAGTAAACTCAAAATGGATTAAATATCTAAATATAAGACCAGAAACTATAAAACTCCTAGAGGAAAACATAGGCGAAACACTCTCTGACATAAATCACAGCAAGATCCTCCATGACCCACCTCCCAGAGTAATGGAAATAAAATCAAAAATAAACAAATGGGACCTAATTAAACTTAAAAGCTTTTGCACAACAAAGAAAACTATAAGCAAGGTAAAAAGACAGTCTTCAGAATGGGAGAAAATAATAGCAAACAAAGCAACTGACAAAAAATTAATCTCAAAAATATACAAGTAGCTCATGCAGCCCAATGCCAGAAAAACAAATGACCCAATCAAAAAATGGGCCAAAGAACTAAACAGACATTTCTCCAAAGAATATACACAGATGGCAAACAAACACATGAAAAGATGCTCAACATCACTCATCATAAGAGAAATGCAAATCAAAACCACAGTCAGGTATCATCTCACACTGGTCATAATGGCTGCTATCAAAACATCTACAAACAATAAATGCTGGAGAGGGTGTGGAGAGAAGGGAACTCTCTCACACTGTTGATGAGAATGCAAACTGGTACAGCGACTATGGAGAACAGTGTGGAGATTCCTTAAAAACTGGAAATAGAAGTGCCATACAACCCAGCAATCCCACTGCTGAGCATACACACCAAGGAAACTATAGAGTTTAAAGACACACATGTACCCCAGTGTTCATCACAGCACTGTTTACAATAACCAGGACATGGAAGCAACCTGGATGTCCATCAGCAGGCGAATGGATAAGAAAGCTGTGGTATGTATACACAATGAAGTGTTACTCAGCTGCTGTAAAGAATGCATTTGTGTCAGTTCTGAGGTGGATGAAACTAGAGCCTATTATTCAGAGTGAAGTAAGTCAGAAAGAAAAACACCAATACAGTATACTAACATATATTATGGAATTTAGAAAGATGGTAATGACGACCCTATATGCAAGACAGCAAAACAGACACAGATGTAAAGAACAGACTTTTGGACTCTGTGGGAGAAGGTGAGGGTGGGATGATATAGCACTGAAACATGTATAGTCAGTTCAATTCAGTCGCTCAGTCATGTCCGACTCTTTGCGACCCTATGAATCACAGCACGCCAGGCCTCCCTGTCCATCACCAACTCCTGGAGTTCACTCAGACTCACATCCATCGAGTCCGTGATGCCATCCAGCCATCTCAGCCTCTGTCGTCCCCTTCTCCTCCTGCCCCCAAACCCTCCCAGCATCAAAGTCTTTTCCAATGAGTCAACTCTTCGCATGAGTTGGCCAAAGTACTGGAGTTTCAGCTTTAGCATCAGTCCTTCCAAAGAACACCCAGGACTGATCTCCTTTAGAATGGACTGGTTGGATCTCCTTGCAGCCCAAGGGACCCTCAAGCGTCTCCTCCAGCATGTGAAATAGATGACCAGTCCAAGTTTGATTGTGCATGAAACAGGCACTCAAAGACAGTGCACTGGGACAGCCCAGAGGGATGGGGAGGGACGTGGAGGGGGTTTGGGACAGGGGGACACATGGACCCCCATGGCTGATTCATGTCAATGTATGGCAAAAACCACCACAATATTGTAAAGTAATTAGCCTCCAATTTAAATAAATAAATTATTTTTTTAAAAAAAACTTAAAGAGTGTGGGCTCTGAGCTATGAACAGATTCCAAACCTAGCTCTGCTGTTCAGCAACCCTGCAACCTTAAAGAAACACTATCTCTGTGCATCAGTTTCTCCACCTGTAAAATGAAACTAATAATTGCCTAACCATAGGGTCCTGGTTTGCATTGGAATGCTTAAGGCCATTAGAAGGTGTTTTGAACTGTACTTGGTACATAAGTGCTCAGTAAATTGAGTTCATTATTATTTTAGTTGTGAGATTTTCAGAGTAATAACTCTATAGATTGAAAAGGAATAATAATTCAGGAATTTTATCCTAAAATCTCAGAAACTTGTCTGCATTTCCTGCACAGAAGTAAATTAATACATTATATATGTAATAGTTTATTCAAATGTGTTGCAAGGTGAAAATGAAATAAATTTAGTCAACAAACATATTACTGAGTACCCACAAGCATCACAGACAGTGATGTTATAGGAATATATGAGACATTAACAACTTTCAGGAACTTTAATTTTAGAACACAGCATGTGTTGCAGAACAGTATAAAATTTTCAAGCATTTTAGAAGGGCTACTTTGAGTAATATTATTATGTAACTATACTCTTTTAGAAAAAGATATTGGATGAAACACTTGGCTGAAGAATCTACACACTGAAAATATTTATTTTCTTGAACTATTTAAGGACATAGAGATAATTACTCAATTACAGGTGTCCCACATATAAGATCATAACATAAAATTAAATGTAGCTGAAATGCTAAACAATCTATAGACTGTCTCAATAGGTCCTGCTACAGGCCACAACCTTGTGTATAAATGCTAGAGAAAACATTAAGCATTCTTCATGTTTCATAACATTGACCTTAAATCAGTCATGAAAATAGATGCAGCATTATAGATTGAAGGCCTAAAACCAGTATGAATCTCATAATTAATTTGCAAGCAAATATAACTTTTAATAAAATTTCAGAATACCACCCTTAGCTATTTCTTGTCAATCAAATGTTAGCTATCATTAGATGTAGTCTTCTAAAGAGTAAGGACATTTTAATGAACTGGAATAGTTTTAATATCTGTGAAATTATGTGAAAGAATGAAAGTAATGTTGAAGCACTCTTTCAGAGGTTAATAATAATTTTCAGCATTGTTTTAGTTTTTTTATCCATGTAGCCCTCTGTGAAATCAGGGATAGAAACACTGTCATTCTCATTTTCTGGATGAATCAGCTGAGGCTTAGAGAGAACTTTATGTGACACAGAAACAGTTAGTTCCAAATATCTGACTCCTCAAATGGCTAATCTGTGCAATCGAGGATTTTCTCAAGCTCTTACAGAGTCATCCGTTGGCCAGCATTTGGGATTATCTGCATGTTTGATTCTTCTCTTCTCCTTCTCGGTTTGGCCTAGGTTTTGAGGCATTTAGTGATGATTTTTTCTTCAGTTCATTCACTCATTCCTCCATCAGAAGCATCTTGGTTCCCTGCTGTACACTCAGAACTGCTGGGCAGTACTTTGTCAGCAGCTCTCCTTTACCATATGTAAATAGACTGCATCTGCTGCTCATTCAGACAGTTCTAAAACTCAGATTTTCCTGCCTCTTTTATTGAAGGAGACAGTCCATGAGAAATGAAATGATCTGAAATAATTGAAAATTTTAAACTGTTAATTGCTAATTTCAAACTCCTTAAAGATAGGAATGACATCTTATTCATCTCTTAAGCCCAGCTTCAACATTTAATGAATGGGTGGCAGATATGTCTGTGGTTGGATAGTGACTTGTCTTTTATCTGTGTCAGTAAGTGCTTTTGTGATGAAAGTGGTATTAATGACAAGCACGAATGGTTATTTTGAAAATCAAGTTAATTGGTGTGGCATAGGTCTCAGCTCAGTTCAGTTCAGTCATTCAGTCGTGTCCAACTCTTTGCAACCCCATGGACTGCAGCTCACCAGACCTCCCTCAGTTCAGTTCAGTCCAGTCGCTCAGTCGTGTCCAACTCTTTGCAACCCCATGAATCGCAGCACGCCAGGCCTCCCATCCATCACCAACTCCCGGAGTTCACTCAGACTCACGTCCATCAAGTCCGTGATGCCATCCAGCCATCTCATCCTCTGTCATCCCCTTCTCTTCCTGTCCCCAATCCCTCCCCGCATCAGGGTCTTTTCCAGTGAGTCAACTCTTCACATGAGGTGGCCAAAGTACTGGAGTTTCAGCTTTAGCATCATTCCTTCCAAAGAAATCCCAGGGCAGATCTCCTTCAGAATGGACTGGTTGGATCTCCTTGCAGTCCAAGGGACTCTCAAGAGTCTTCTCCAACACCACAGTTCAAAAGCATCGATTCTTCAGCGCTCAGCCTTCTTCACAGTCCAACTCTCACATCCATACATGACCACAGGAAAAACCATAGCCTTGACTAGATGGACCTTAGTCAGCAAAGTAATGTCTCTGCTTTTGAATATGCTGTCTAGGTTGGTCATAACTTTCCTTCCAAGGAGTAAGCGTCTTTTAATTTCATGGCTGCAGTCACCATCTGCAGTGATTTGGGAGCCCAAAAAAATAAAGTCTGACACTGGTTCCACTGTTTCCCCATCTATTTCCCATGAAGTGATGGGACCAGATGCCATGATCTTCGTTTTCTGAATGTTGAGCTTTACGCCAACTTTTTCACTCTCCACTTTAACTTTCATCAAGAGGCTTTTTAGTTCCTCTTTACTTTCTGCCATAAGGGTGGTGTCATCTGCATATCTGAGGATATTGATATTTCTCCCGGCAATCTTGATTCCAGCTTGTGTTTCTTCCAGTCCAGCATTTCTCATGATGTACTCTGCATGGAAGTTAAATAGGCAGGATGACAGTATACAGCCTTGACGTACTCCTTTCCCAATCTGGAACCAGTCTATTGTTCCATGTCCAGTTCTAACTATTGCTTCCTGACCTGCATACAGATTTCTCAAGAGGCAGGTCAGGAGGTCTGGTATTCGCATCTCTTTCAGGATTTTCCACAGTTTATTGTGATCCACACAGTCAAAGGCTTTGGCATAGTCAATAAAGCAGAAATAGATGTTTTTCTGGAACTCTTTTGCTTTTTCCATGATCCAGCGGATGTTGGCAATTTGATCTCTGGTTCCTCTGCCGTTTCTAAAACCAGCTCGCACATCAGGAAGTTCACGGTTCACGTATTGCTGAAGCCTGGCTTGGAGAATTTTGAGCATTATTTTACTATCCATCACCAGCTCCCAGAGTTTACTGAAATTCATGTCCATCGAGTTGGTGATGCCATCCAGCCATCTCATCCTCTGTCATCCCCTTCTCCTCTCGCCTTCAATATTTCCCAGGATCAGGGTCTTTTCCAGTGAGTCAGCTCTTGGCATCAAGTGGCCAAAATACTGGAGTTTCAGCTTCAGCATCAGTCCTGCAATGAATATTCAGGACTGATTTCCTTTAGGATGGACTGGTTGGATCTCTTTGCAGTCCAAGGGACTCTCAAGAGTCTTTTCCAACACCACAGTTCAAAAGCATCAGTTCTTTGGCACTCAGCTTTCTTTATAGTCCAGCTCTCACATCCATACATGACTAATGGAAAAACCATAGCTGTGACTAGACAGACCTTCATTGGCAAAGTAATGTATCTGCTTTTTAATATGCTGTCTAGGTTGCAAAGCTCTACTATGTGTTAAATTTGTATCCTGTAAGTTCCTCATTCATGTTAGAACTAAGTTGAAGATGTCTAGTACTTCAGGAGTTTAAAAATAAATAACTTAATAAAATGGAAAAGCTTACAGTTGCAAAGCAAGTTATTACCAGAGCTCTAAACTCATTTGGATGTGAGAGTTGGACCATAAAGAAAGCTGAGCACTGAAGAATTGATGCTTTTGAACTGCAGTGTTGGAGAAGACTCTTGAGAGTCCTCTGGACTGCAAGGAGATCAAACTAGTCAATCCTAAAGGAAATCAGCCCTGAATATTCATTGGAAGGACTGATGCTGGAGCTCAGTGAAAAGAACTGACTCATTGGAAAAGACCCTGATGCTGGGAAAGAGTGAAGGCAGGAGGAGAAGGGGATCACAGGGGATGAAATGGTCAGATGGCATCACTAACTCAATGACATGAGTTTGAGCAAGCTCTGGGAGATGGTGATGGACAGGGAAACCTGGCGTGCTGCAGTCCATGGGGTCACAATGAGTCAGACATGATTGAGCAACTGAACTGAATTGAAATGAAACTCATTTGGCATTTCTGAGCTTTCTCTATTATTCATTTATTCACTCATTCACCCATCTTTCCCATTATCTAGTAAGCTCTTCATCAACCCCACCCACCTGCTATCCACCCACCAACCCTCTCGTCTACCTTCCAGTTCTCCTACCCCACCCCCCATCTTTATTTTACCATCTCTATCATTGTTGCTATTATTGTTTAGTTGCTAAGTTGTGTCCAACTCTTTTGTGACCCTATGAACTCTAGCCCACCAGGCTCCTGTGTCCTTTGGACTTCTTAGGCAAGAATATTGGAGGGGGTTGCCATTTCCTTCTCCAGGAGATCTTCCCAGCCCACGAATTGAACCTTCATCTCTTGCATCTTCTGCATTGGCAGGCAGATTCTTTAGCACCACCTGGGAAGCCCAAAGTTCAATACAAAACCGGAAATCCACATTAACATCCCATTGATCACAGAAGAAAAAAATCCACTCAAACAAAGATAGACTTCTGTTATTGAATCAGTACATTTTCCTGGACAAAACTGGAGTACCCCATGGAGAGCAGAGAGAAGACTCACTTGTCACGCAAAGAGGGATCTCTTCTGCATGACTGAGCCATCAAGAGAAATGTGAATGAAAAGCAGTTGCTGTTGCAGCCTTTACAATAGCCAAGACATGGAAACAACCTAAATGTCCATCGAGAGATGAGTGGACAAAGAGGAAGTGGTACATATATATGGTGGAATATTACCCAGTCATTAAAAAGAACAAAAGAATGCTATTTGCAGCAACATGGATGGAACTTGGGATTAACATACTAAGCAAACTAAGTCAGAGAGTGAAAGACAGATACCGTATGATACCACTTACATGTGGAATGTAAAATACAGCACAAATGAACTTATCTATGAAACAGAAACAGACTCACGTAGAGAACAGACGTGTGGTTGCCAAGGGGGCAGGGTTGGGGAGAGGGAAGTTTGGGATTAGTGGATGCAAAGTACTATGTATAGAATGGATAAATAAAAGTCCTATATAGCACAGGGAAATATATTCAACATCCTGTGATAAACCATAGTGGAAAATAATATGAAATATGTATGTGTATGCCAGAGACACTTTGCTGTACTGCAGAAATTAACACTGTAAATCACCTATACGTCAATAAAAAATTTGTAAGCAGTTGCTTAAAGTTAGTACTTATTCTTTGGTTTTAATTAAGATGAACGCATTATTTGTTGTCCAAAATGTGGTACTTTTAGGAGTAAAAGGGGGCACTTACTAATAATCATGCTGGAAAATAAGCATAAACCAAATTGATCTAAAACAGGACTGTTCTAGATAAATTAGAACATGGTCTCTTGTACATATATTCTCCTGGAACTCTAAAGTGGTATTCCTGTACAGTATTTTGTGATCTCTTTTAATTATAGACCATGTGATATGTGAATTGTTTATTTATAGTAAAAAAAAATAGAGATTTTTAAAGATTGTGTAATGGTATAACTCACACCTGCCTTTTTTAATAGCATTAATTTCCTGTACATTTACTAGTTAGCACTCCAATTTGGAATTGTCTAGATACTTCATTTCTTCCCTTCTGTTGTCTTGCTTTGGGGTTGGTTGCAACCCCATTCATTCAGTGGAAATGTGTGAATTACTTGTGCAGGCATAACATTTACCAGGGTGACGTGGGGGCTGTCAAAGAGGAGGAACACCCAACCCTTATGTCTCGGCAGTTCACAGTATAGTTGGGGATCCTGGTCTAACAGCATTTGCACAAAATTACTACTCCAAGTAAGCAGTTGGTTACATGTAGGCCACAGCAAGAAGATCAGGTGACAGAGAAGCACCAAAGGGGAACAAGTCAAGGGCCAGGGAAAGCTAATTAGAGGGAGCAGAGACAGGGCTCAGACAGTAAGTTCACTCAAGTCAGACTAGCTCTTGTTGCCAACTCTGGTGGATAATAGATGGGAATTTTTTATTTATAAAAGATGTGGTTGTGGCTTGTATAACTTGATAACATCTGAAGTAACTTATCCTTCCTCTGAACTCTTACATCTATTTTACATATGCTAGCTGTGTGATCTTGGACAGATGTCTCAGCCCTCCTGGTCTCAGTTTCCTCATTATAAAATGAGAATTATGATAGTACCTAGTCATAAAACTAAGTTGTTAAAGTGGTTAATTTATAGAAAGCATAGAGGATAATGCCTGGTATCAGAAAAATGTTGGAAAAGGACTGTTCCTACCAATATAACAAGACATCTTTAGAGAAAAAATACGTTTTCATCAATATAAGTTAATGTTGCTGCTGCTGCTAAGTCACTTCAGTCATGTCCGACTCTGTGTGACCCCATAGACAGCAGCCCACCAGGCTCCCCCGTCCCTGGGATTCTGCAGGCAAGAACACTGGAGTGGGTTGCCATTTCCTTCTCCAATGCATGAAAGTGAAAAGTGAAAGTGAAGTTGCTCAGTCGTGTCTGACCCTCAGCGACCCCATGGACTGCAGCCTTCCAGGCTCCTCAGTCCATGGGATTTTCCAGGCAAGAGTCCTAGAGTGGGGTGCCATTGCCTTCTCCATATAAGTTAATATTTGATTGCAATTTACCTCATGGACAGTATCCCCAACATAACCTTTTATTTAACTCTCTTTTTTGGTACTGTTTATTTCCTTTCATTTTTATTGAGGTATTAATTGACATATAGCACTATGGTACTGAGCGACTTCACTTTCACTTCTCACTTTCATGCATTGGAGAAGGAACTGGCAGCCCACTCCAGTGTTCTTGCCTGGAGAATCCCAAGGATGGGGGAGCCTGGTGGGCTGCCGTCCATGGGGTCTCACAGAGTCGGACACAACTGAAGCGACTTAGCAGCAGCAGCAGCACTATGGTAGCTCACTCCAGTATTCTTGCCTGGAGAATCCCATGGACAGAGGAGCCCAGTGGGCTACAGTCCAGGGTCACAAAGAGAGGGACACCACTAAAGTGACCTGAAAGAAAGTGAAAGTCACTCAGTCCTGTCTGACTCTTTGCTACCCCATGCCATGGAATTCTCTAGGCCAGAATACTGGAGTGGGTAGTCTTTCCCTTCTCCAGGGGATCTTCCCAGCCCAGGGGTAGAATCCAGGTCTCCTGCATCGAGGGCGGATTCTTTACCACTAGGGAAGGCCAACATGCACTATATATAAGTTTACAGTGTGCAGCTTAATGATTTTGATGACTTTACATTATGAAATGATTATCCCAGTTTAGTGAACAGTCAGACCCTCATATGGACACAAAAGGAAAAAATAAAAATTTTTCCTTGTAACTCTTAACAGCATTCATTTATCTGTAACATATGGAAATGCTGTACTTGACATATTTATCAGGCCAAACATAATCTTAATTTGCCCTTATTGTTTATCACTTTGTTTTTACAGCTCGAAAGTCCAAGAAGTTGGGGAAGTTGAAAGGGATTCACGAGGAACAGGCGCAGCAGCCTCCTCCCCCACCCCCGCCCCCCCAGAGCCCGGAGGAAGGCACTACATACATCGCGCCTGCGCAGGAGCCCTCGGTCAACTCGGCGCTGGTCCCGCAGCTCTCCACAATCTCGCGAGCGCTCACACCTTCGCCTTCTATGATCCTTGAAACCATCGAGCCCGAGATTGTGTATGCAGGCTATGACGGCTCCAAACCAGACACGGCCGAAAACCTGCTCTCCACCCTCAACCGCTTAGCCGGCAAGCAGATGATCCAAGTTGTGAAGTGGGCGAAGGTACTTCCAGGTAAGGATGGGCTCTCCTTTCTGGGGCTCCATCCTGGACTGGGCGCCTCAGGGCCACAGAGTGCGCCATATGCAGCGGTGCGGTTGAGTTAGCGTTCGTCTCAATCCTGAGACCCAGCTTTTTGTTTTTAACTCGATGTCAAATTCAGTGTGTAGAAAAAGTCTGGTGAGTGTGCTCATCTCTCTTGAGAAGTTAGAGTTAAGTATTCTAGTGTTAATATAATGTATGCATTTCTTATGTTGAGGATTGAAATGGAACATTTCATCCCAGTAATATTAATAAGGTGAAACACATTCTAGGTGTCAAAGCCCCAAATAAGCCCATTATTAGCAGCTCATAACAAGAGCTAATCTAAGCCTAAACCGGGTTAATTAAGACATACACACTACTGTATATGAAATAGTTATATATACTATATATGGGCTTTTCAGGCGGTGCTAGTGGTAAGAACCCACCTGCCAGTGCAGGAGATGTAAGAGACCTGTTTTTAATCCCTGAATTGGGAAGATTCTCTGGAGAAGGACATGGCAACCCACTCCAGTGTTCTTTCCTGAAGAATCCCATGGATGGAGGAGCCTGATGGACTATGGTCCACAGGGTCACAAAGAGTCAGACATGAATGAAGCAACTGAGCATGCGCGCACATACTATATGTATCTAGATATAAAATATATATAGCACAGGGAACTCGACTCAATACTCTGTAATGACTTCTATGGGAAAAGAGTCTAAAAAAGAATGGAGATATATATATATATATATATATATATATATATATCCTGATTATAACTGTATATATATAAAGTTATATATTCTGTATATAAACGGATTCACTTTGCTATATACCTGAAACTAACACAATATTGTAAATCAATTATATGCCAATAAATATTAATTTTTAAAAAAGACCAGTCAAGTAAGCTTTAGGGGACTCTGCATCTTGCTGAAAATACCATCTTACTTCGAGCACCCTTTAAATTGTCCTTGAAATTCCTAATTTAGTCATTTTTTATGCTGTAGAATTTTATTAATAAGGTCCCTGTTAATCTATGGAAACATCGCTTAGAATTGCCCTCACATTGTCCCAGTTCGTTAATCCAAAGCCATTTCTTAGATGACCCGTGGTCATCCAGCAGCCATGAAACAGAAGATCATCAGAAGCCCCAGTTCTTTGAAGGGAGGCTTGCCCAGGTGAAACTACATGAACAGAAGGATGCCCTGGTACCCCTCGGAGTACGGAGGGTGGAAAAAGAAACGAATGAAGGACTTGAGGCCCAGAAAGGGAGACTGAGTGAGGCAGGACCAGCGCCAAGGATGCCTGAGGACACGCGTGCTCAGTTATTCACTCGTGTCTGACTCTTAGATCCCCATAGACTGTAGCCTGCCAGATTCTTCTGTGTTAGGGATTTTCCAGGCAAGAATACTGGAGAGGGTTGCCATTTCCTCCTCCAGGGCATCTTCCTGACCCTGGAACTGAACCCGCGTCTCCTGCATTTCAGGCAGATTCTTTACCATGGAGCTATTGAGGAAGCCCTGCCAAGGATGCATATTCTGCCTCAAAAGTCTGGTTATTCCCGACTAGGGGAAGCAAGGAATAAGACTTTTTAAATCTCTGCAAACTCATGAAAACTAACCAGGAAACCAAGCTTCCCTGGTGGCTCAGACAGTAAAGAGTCTGCCTGCAATGTGGGAGACCTGAGTTCAATCCCTGGGTTGGGAAGATTCCCTGGAGAAGGAAGTGGCAACCCACTCCAGTATTCTTTCCTAGAGAATTCCATGGACAAAGGAGCCTGGTGGGCTACAGGCTATGAGGTCACAGAGTCATACTCGACTGAGTGACTAACTTTGACTTCACTTTATGAAAACTAAAATTTTCCACCACTATTGCAGGTATGCAGTAGTAGACAGTCATTAAATTATCTTTGGTTTGAAGATATCAGTTGTGAGTAGGCTGAAGCAAATGGCACAGGTTAACACACATTCTTTCCATCTTGCGTTGGACACGACTGAGCGACTGAACTGAACTGAGCTGAAGGGTGGTAGACCACCATCCACAGTGAAACGTCCAGGATATCTTAGTTTTCTTTGCCCTGGCAGTTTATGCTTCTTGAGAATTTAGAGTGAATTCAACATAAAATGTTAAACAAGGCCAGGTCCATGATAGCTACTCTGGAAGGAACTGTGGAATTGCTTTGAGTCGATGAGAAGAGAGGGGGCAATGGGGGTGGACTTAAACTTTTTCCTGGGATGTACTTAAATGCTAAGTGTGTTCTGTGGTAAATTGTTCTGTTCTTCAGGATTTAAAAACCTGCCTCTTGAGGACCAAATAACCCTCATCCAGTATTCTTGGATGTGTCTGTCATCATTTGCCTTGAGCTGGAGATCGTACAAACATACAAACAGCCAGTATCTCTATTTTGCACCAGACCTAGTCTTTAATGAGTAAGTACCTATTCATTAGCCTTCATAAAATAAACTGAAGAGTTATTCATTATGCTTTTTTATGCTTTCTTTTTTTAAGTGAAGCAAATGTTTTATTGAAATCAGTTGTCAAATCACAATTTATCCAGATGAACATAATGCTACATTGTTCTTAAAAGAGCGGACACAAATATGGCACAGATAACAATCCAGCCTCTATCAAAATACCATTTGTAAAGACCCTGACTTATTTCGTGCTGTGTGTGAATGGGGGTCCAGCATGTAAGGTGGACTCAAAAGCAGTCAGTTCTTTTCCTGATAATGTGAAAACATTTCACTACTTTGCCTCAAAAGGAAAGTACACGCATCCGTCCAAACAACCGTAACAGTTAGGAGAAAAGACTCCAAATGATTTCTAAACAGATGTACCTTTATGAAAGAATACACTGATAATGTGTGTGTGGTTTTTTTGGTTGTGCTGGGTCTTCATTGCTGCACGCAGGCTTTCTCTAGTTGTGGTGAGCAGCGCGTGGACTTTCTCTGTTTGCAGTGCGTGGGCTTCTTGCAGTGGCCTCTCTGGTTATAGAGCTTAGGTGTGGGCTTCAGCAGTTGTAGCACATGGGCCCCATAGTTGCGACTCACAGGCTCTAGAGTGCAGGCTTCAGAAATTGTGGCAAATGGGCTTTAGCTCCTCCGTGGCATGTGGAATCTTCCCGGACCAGGAATCGAACCCATATCGCCCGTGTTGGCAGGCGGACTCCTATCCACTGTAGGAAAGTCCCACCAATATTTTTCAAGAGTTAAAAAGCTATCAGGACTTTCCTGGTGGTCCAGTGGTTAAGACTCCCACATTTCTTTGCAGTAGGTATGGGTTTGATCCTTTACTGGGGAACTAAGATCCCACATGCCATGCAGCAAGGCCAAAAAATTTTAAAAATTAAAAAACAAAAGCAAATAGAAAAAGCTATCATTTGAGAACTTAAAAATTACTTTTTATAAAATTATAATGCACATGTCTGAGTATATGTAAGAAATTGTCCCAAAGAAAGACAATCCAGTTGGCTCCCAAAACTTGGTTGGTATAAAGCCACAATTAATAGAAAGGCATCTCTTTTGCTGTCTGCTCCAGTTGGGAAGACTGTCTAATTTCTAGGAAATGTGAGTGTATAAAGTGCCAGTTTTTGAGCACGTTCATAGAATGATTCTTTTGTTAACAGTATACAGCTGCTCAATGTGTTTTCATGACAATCATAATTACCCTTCTTTGCAATCGTAAGAGAAGCCAAAATGTTATTCTGTAGTGAAACATTTTTAGTTTTATCATGCATTTTAAAAAGATGGAAAGAACTGTAATAGACTTTTCTTTGGCCATGAATTCCTCACTATGTTAAGTTTAACATTTTAATATTGTTTGCATTCTACATTAGCACATTCCGTTTATGTTTATATCTAGCCATGCTTCTTTGTAATTGTTGGGTCAAGAAATACTTAAAATAAAAAGGAACATTTGAATGATGATAGTAACCACAGCCATATTCTAACAGATGGCTCTCTCTAGAGATAAGAAAATAGGGGAGGAAGCAGATGAGAATTAGATTGGTGAGGTAAGAGAGAGAAGGGACATGAAACATTCACGGTGGACACGTAGTGCCTAAATACCTAAACTGTACTGGTGGTAGTTTTCCTGAGAAAATCATTTCACCCAAATATAGCGGACCAGAGAGGCAATTTTAGTTCAAGATAAATGAGGAGCATCAGTTGTTGGTTCCTGGGGTGACCCTTCTTTTGGCAATCAGAACAAATAATTCTATGAGTACATAAATTTTTACCAAAAGCATGAAGTGAGGCCAAACAACTGACATGCATGTTTTAATTTGTTTGTTTTCCTCAATAATCAGCTGATATTATTAAATAGGAAGCTTGTTTTTCAATGTGGTCTATAAACCAAAAGGAAAACATTTTGGGATTCCCCGAGGGTCCACTGGTTAGGCCACTGTGCTTCCAATGCTGGGAGCCTGGGTTTGATCCCTGGCTGGGGAACTGAGATCCTGTAAGCTGCTCATTGTGGCCAAGAAAAAAAAGAAAGCATATTAAGGAGGGTCTTTGCTTTAAGAGGACATGTGGGTAAATTAGAATCTCTTAGTTCCATCCAGATGTCTCCTTCAGGTTTTAACAGAAGATTCAAATAATCCATTTAATCTTATTCAGTGACTCTTTTGATTCTTTATTGTAAAATGTGTTTAATATAAAGTGTTCCTCTTTAACCATTCGTGGTACAACAGTAGCATTCATTACATTGACTTCGTTGTGCTCCATCACCACCCATCTCCAGTACTGTTTTCATCATCTCAAACAGAAACTCTAGACCCGTTGAGCAATAACTCAGCATCCTCCTTTCCCCCAAAGCCCTGATAACTTGCCTATTCTAGATATTTCATATAAATGGAACCATGTAATATGATTCCCTTTTTTTGGTCTGGCTTATTTCACTTAGCATAAAGTTTTCAAGGGTCATCCTTACTGTAGCAGGTATCAGAGTTTCATTTCACGGCTGGATAATGTTCCACATTGTATGTGTGTAGACTTTATCTCATTATTTGCAGCTTCTGTATTTGTGCATTGGTCTTCTGGCACATTTATCTGTAAACCCAGTAAGTTTGAGGTGCCTGACGTGTGCATTTCAGCTGAGATTCTGCCGCCTTGTTTCAGTTCTCATACGGTAAACAAGTATCTTTTACATGGTCTATTTAGTACCATTTTTGCATTGTTGTGCTGTTTTCTGATGATTTCACTGTCTAAGATGACCCATGAACAGAATGCTGTAGTGCGTTCTGGTGTTCCTAAGTGCAAGAAGGCTGTGAGGGGTGTGATGTATTTTTTAGGGAAAAAATAAAGATGTTCGATAAGCTTCTATCAGGCATGAGTAAAGGTACTGTTCGCTATGAGCTCAGTATTAATGAATCAACAATATATGTTAATAGGGTGTCTTTTAAACAGAAGTACACACAAAGCAAGATTAGGTGTAGATCAGTTGATGAAAATGTTATGAGTGGTAGCTCCCAGGAACCTCACCCTGTATGTCCCTTTGAAGGAGACATAGCTCAGTATTAGCTCACAATTATTTTTGTGTCTGCTGTAACTTTATAGAACATAATTACCATATTTGTTTCTTTTATTTTTACCAAGTAGAATTGACCACATTTTATCCATTCACAGACACTGATAAAATTAATGTCATTGAAGGTTTTTTAGAAGTAGACAAGAAACCGAATACAGATGAAAAGGTCATATAAGGTCTATGTGTTTATTTGTTCTAGAAAATATTCATAGAAATAAAATGGAAATAACCAAAAAATTCCCTTCTAACATTATAAGTAATTAAATAATATGACATTGAATAATTACTAGAATGAACATTTTGTTCCCTGTTCTTAAAAGCTCTGACCTCAACTGCAGCCTAGACTTACTATGTTTTCTCTCAAGTAGAAAGAGCAAGGCAGAAAAAAAATTTTTTTTTGCATTTTTCACAGTTGGAAGGAAAACCTACTCCCAGTAAACATTTGGAAATGGCATAAAGCCTTTTGGTCAGATCCCATCAACAAATAGAGTTGTTGTGGTGACTCAGTCACAAGGTTGCTATCACAGACCCTATATATTTTAGGGAAATTAATAAGTTGCAGAGTATGGGGTACAGCTGAAGTTTGTATATGCGTCCTTCATCCTGCATTTATTGAGGAGATATTTACTAACACTCATCAATTTTCTAAGCAGTGATTTTTGAATTGTGAAATATATTAATATACCCTATCTCATGGAATATATAGTCTAATGGAAGAAACAGACATTATCAAAAAATTCTAAGATCATAATTGTGATAAGTACGGAAAGAAGAGTACTTTGAGAGCAGTTAAGGAGAGGTATTGGTCTAGACAGTGAAGGATTCCCTGGGATTGATGAAGCTAGTGTCATCCAGGGCCAGGAAGTACAGGAGGAGGAAAGTTGATGTAGGCTGAGGGACCAGCACTGAATGCAAGGCAGCATCACAATGGACCTGGATACAATACAGAGATGCCCAGTGGCAGAATCAGCATGAGTTGTGGGTGGTTGGATTCTGATAGAAATTGGAGAGGAGGAAGAGGAAGTAGGTGGGCAAGATGACTTTCAGGCCTCAGCCATAAGTACCAGGGAAGACATGGCACCACTCACTGGGTTAAAGAGCTGGATTAGAGGACCAGGGCTTGAGAGGGAAGAGCATGAGGCCAGTTTTAGATGTGTTAAGATTGAATTGCCTTTGACTCATCGTCTAAGAGGAGATGCCAAACGGTCAGTTAACTGTACAGATCAGAAGCCTAAAGAGAGGTCCTGCTGGAGCGAGAAATTTTCAAATACATCTTAGAGGTGGGGGATAAAAAAAGAAAGATAGGAGAGTGTTATCTCACAGATTCCAGGGAAAGAGAGAACTTTGGAAAAGGAGCTGTGGTGACCAGTGCTAAATGCTGTCACAGTCCCAGTAAAATGGGGGCTGGAAGGCTTGAACATGCTTCTCCCAGGCCTGCCAACAACTTCTGAACATGCCCCCGCTTTCCCCCCAGTCAGTGCCCATACCTTTTACCAAAGAGAAGGGGAGAAGGTGCCTTTTTGTGCAGGGAGTAATGCATGCCATTCAGCTGAGGATAGAATGCACTGATGGGGCCCACCCTTGCTCTCCCACTCATCCTCAACTTCTTGGACCCCTCTTACCTGTGTTGGCAGCTCTTTGTCAGTGTCCGTATCCCTCCCCTGTTTGATAGCACCTCCTCCTTGAAATCACAAACTCTGTCTTAATCATTTGTTAATTTCCAGCCCTTGGCATTGTGTCCAAGGCATAGCATGTTCTCCATAAATATTTGTGGAATGAATGAAGTATTGAGCAAATGCACCAAATAATCTGTTCATCAAGAGAGATTTTTAATTATCATTGCTATTTATGAGGTTAAAGTTTATGACCAAGACTGTGATGCAGAAATGATTTATTTTCACCAATAGAGGTGTAGCTATATTTAAAATGGAGAAGAAAACTTGAATAGTTGATTGTGTGTTTGCCTTCAACTGTGAAATGATTCTGAGAGTTCCCAAAGATCTTATCCTTCAGCTGTTATTGGAGCTAAAGGAAAGATGCAAAGTAGGGAATAAGGAGAACATTATTTTAAAGTTTTTATTAAACTTTGGGGTGAAGATATGAGTTAATACTTTAAATTAGAATACTAGAATTTTTATTATAAACTCAAAACTTTCAAATATGTATTAAATGATTCATTATTCAATTTTGCCTTGAAACAGCTTATCAAATATGGCTTCAAATCACTGCAAGTATTCAAATTTCTTATCGATTTCAATACATATATTAAAACTCCCATTTAAGCCTGTAATGAAATTTCTTCAAATTTTTGTAATTTCTGAAATGAAGGTTCAGTGTTTTGTTCTCTTTTAAGTCCAACCAATAAGACAGATGGGTCATGGTGGAGAGTTCTGACAAATGTGGTCCACTGGAGAAGGGAATGGCAAACCACTTTCGTATTCTTGCCTTGAGAACCCCATGAGCATTATGAAAAGTCGGAAAGATAGGACACTGAAAGATGAACTCCCCAGGTCGGTAGGTGCCCAGGATGTTACTGGAGAAGAGAGGAGAAATAACTCCAGAAAGAATGAAGGGATGGAGCCAAAGCAAAACAACACCAAGTTGTGGATGTGACTGGTGTAAGAAGCAAGGTCTGATGCTGTAAAGAGCAATATTGCATAGGAACTTGGAATGTTAGATCCATGAATCAGGGCAAATTGGAAGTGGTCAAACAGGAGATGGCAAAAGTGAACGTTGACATTCGAGGAATCAGCAAACTAAAATGGACTGGAATGGGTGAATTTAACTCAGATGACCATTATATCTACTAATGTGAGCAAGAATCCCTTAGAAGAAATGGAGTAGCCATCATAGTCAATAAAAGAGTCCAAAATGTAGTACTTGGATGCAGTCTCAAAAATGACAGAATGATCTCTGTTCGTTTCCAAGGCAAATCATTCAATCACAGTAATCCAAGTCTATGACCCAATCAGTAATGCTGAAGAAGCTGAAGTTGAAGAAGTCTATGAAGACCTACAAGACCTTTTAGAACTAACACCCAAAAAAGATGTCCTTTTCATTATAGGGGACTGCAATGCAAAAGTAGGAAGTCAAGAAACACCTGGAGGAACAGGCAAATTTGGCCTTGGAGGACACAATGAAGCAGGGCAAAGGCTAATACAGTTTTGCCAAGAGAACGCACTGTTCATAGCAAACACCCTCTTCCAACAACACAAGAGAAGACTTTACACATGGACATCACCAGATGGTCAACACCAAAATCAGATTGATTATATTCTTTGCAGCCAAAGATGGAGAAGCTCTATACAGTCAGCAAAAACAAGACCAGGAGCTGACTATGGCTCAGATCATGAACTCCTTATTGCCAAATTCAGACTGAAATTGAAGAAAGTAGGGTGTGTGGCTGTCTGTGGGGTCGCACAGTCGGACACGACTGAAGTGCCTTAGCAAGCAAGCAAGGGAAAACCACTAAACCATTCAAGTATGACCTAAATCAAATCCCTTATGATTATACAGTGGAAGTGAGAAATAGATTTAAGGGACTAGATCTGATAGATAGAGTGCCTGATGAACTATGGACAGAGTTTGTGACATTGTACAGGAGACAGGAATCAAGACCATCCCAAAGAAAAAGAAATGCAAAAAAGCAAAATGGCTGTCAAGGAGGTCTTATAAATAGCTGTGAAAAGAAGAGAAGTTAAAAGCAAAGGAGAAAAGGAAAGATATAGCCATTTGAATGCAGAGTTCCAAAGAATAGCAAGGAAAAATAAGAAAGCCTTCCTCAGTGATCAGTGCAAAGAAATGGAGGAAAACAATAGAATAGGAAAGACTAGAGATCTCTTCAAGAAAATTAGAGATACCAAGGGAACATTTCATACAAAGATGGGCTCAATAAAAGACAGAAATGATATGGACCTAACAGAAGCAGAAGATATTAAGAAGAGGTGGCAAGAAGACACAGAACTGTTCAAAAAAGATCTTTATGACCCAGATGATCACAATGGTGTGATCACTCACCTAGAGCCAGATATCCTGGAATGCAAAGTCAAGTGGGCCTTAGGAAGCATCACTACAAACAAAGCTAGTGGAGGTGATGGAATCCCAGTGGAGCTATTTCAAATCCTGAAAGATGATGATGTCAAAGTGCTGCACTCAGTATGTCAGCAAATTTGGAAAACTAAACAGTGGCCACAGGACTGGAAAAGGTCAGTTTTCATTCCAATCCAAAAGAAAGGCAATGCAAAAGAATGCTCAAACTACCACACAATTGCACTCATCTCACACACGAATTAAGTAATGCTTAAAATTCTCCAAGCCAGGCTTCAACAATAAGTGAACTGTGAACTTTCAAATGTTCAAGCTGGTTTTAGAAAAGGCAGAGGAACCAGAGATCAAGTTGCCAACATCCGCTGGATCATCGAAAAAGCAGGAGAATTCCAGAAAAACATCTATTTCTGCTTTATTGACTATGCCAAAGCCTTTGACTGTGTGGATCACAATAAACTGTGGAAAATTCTGAAAGAGATGGGAAAACCAGACCACCTGACCTGCCTCTTGAGAAATCTGTATTCGGCTCAGGAAGCAACAGTTAGAACTGGAAACTGGACATGGAACAACAGACTGCTTCCAGATCAGGAAAGGAGTATGTCAAGGCTGTATATTGTCATCCTGCTTATTTAACTTATATGCAGAGTACATCATGAGAAACACTGGGCCAGATGAAGCACAAGCTGAAATCCAGATTGCCAGGAGAAATATCAATAACCTCAGATATGCAGATGACACCACCCTTATGGCAGAAAATGAAGAAGAACTAAAGAGCCTCTTGATGAAAGCGCAAGAGGAGAGTGAAAAAGTTGGCTTAAAGCTCAACATTCAGGAAACTAAGATCATGGCATCTGGTCCCATCACTTCATGGGAAACAGTGGAAACAGTGGCAGACTTTACTTTTGGGGGCTTCAAAATCACTGCAGATGGTGATTGCAGCCATGAAATTAAAATATGCTTACTCTTTGGAAGGAAAGTTATGACCAACCCAGATAGCATATTAAAAAGCAGAGACAATACCTTGCCAACAAAGGTCTGTCTAGTTAAAGCTGTGGTTTTTCCAGTAGTCATGTATGGATGTGAGAGTTGGACTGTAAAGAACGCTGAGCGCTGAAGAATTGATGCTTTTGAACTATGGTGTTGGAGAAGTCTCTTGAGAGTCCCTTGGACTGCAAGGAGATCCAATCAGTCCATCCTAAAGGAGATCAGTCCTGGGTGTTCATTGGAAAGACTGATGTTGAAGCTGAAACTCTAATACTTTGGCCACCTGATGCAAAGAACTGACTCATTTGAAAAAGACCCTGAAGCTGGGAAAGACTGAAGGCAGGAGAAGGGGATGACAGAGGAGATGGTTGGATGGCATTGCAGACTCAATGGACATGAGTTTGGGTAAACTCTGGGAGTTGATGATAGACAGGGAGGCCTGGCGTGCTTTAGTCCATGGGGTTGCAAAGAGTCGGACACTGAGCAACTGAACCGAATATTTTATAATTAAAAGTATATATATTTATTAATTTTATTGAGGTATGGTTGATTTACAGTGCTAGGTTAATTTCTACTGTACCACAGTGACTTAGTTATACAAATATATTGATCTATTTTTTCATATTGTTTCCCATTGTAGTTTATCATAGGATATTGAATATGATTCCTGTGCTATACAATAGAAGGTTGTTTCTCCATCCGATATATACTAGTTTGTATCTAGTCCCAAACTCCCAATCCATCCCTCCACTCACTCTCCCCCTTGGCAATCACAAGTCCGTTCTCTATGTCTTTGAGTCTTTTTCTGTTTCATAGATAGGTTATTTGTGCTGTGTCTAATCAGTGCTTTAGATTCCATGTATATATATTGTATGGTATTTGTCTTCTGTCCAAGTTAGCTCACTTAGTATGATAATTTCTAGGCCCATCCATGTTGCTACAAATGAAATTGTTTCATTCTTTTTAATGGTTGAGTAATAGAGAATGAAAAGTGTATTTAAAAAGCATGTTTGTATTGTTTCAGAGCCCAATTTTTTTTTTTAATGCATTTTGGATGAATTTTCACTGACTTTGTAGCTCTGAACCTTTAATTGTTTGGGTTCAGAGACTGTTGGTAAGAGAGAGTTTAAGTCTCCGTGCCCCTTTCTGAGTCTCTCAGGTGAGAGCTGAGTGCGACTACATGGGGGACCTTGTTTGACCAGCTTGTGAGCTCAACCCACCCTGCCCTCTGGGCTCAGAGCTGCTCATCTGATGGCAGTGCCCGTAGAGAAGTGCAGGAGGCAGTTATCAGCCGCTTCAGACCATGGAGGGCTGCCTGCCCTTGTTTTATCCCTTCTGAGGGCCGCCATAGTCCAGCTGACTTCAGTGAGGGGCTCTCCCCAGGCCGCTCTGCCCAAGGAACCGTCCCTTCAAGATCCCTCTGCACCTAAAGTCCTAAAGCTCCAGGAGGCTTGCCTGAGAGGGGCTGCATCTTGCGGGCCTGTCCAGGTTGTTCAGGCTGGAATCGGTGTCCCCACAGGAGCCCGGAGGGTTGGAGTGAGACTGAGACATGCCCCACCCTTGCTTCCCGAGGGGCTGATCAATATTCCTGAGCCATAGGAGGTGACTTCGGTGCCTGGGCCTTGATCCAGCCAGGCTGGGGCGGGCAGGGCATGGGGTGTGCCTGGCTCACACCTCCAGCACTGGCTCCCTCTGCTTCCCCCTCTGTGCCCAGCCTCTCCTCCCCTCCCCTCTTCCCTTGCTCCTGCTTTCAGGTCTGATTTCTCCCCTCCCTCTGTTCCACTGAACTGTGGAGTTGCGGTAGTTTCCGGCTTCTGACCACCTCCTTTTCCCCCTCCCCTCCCCACTTACTCATCTCTTCCCTCCTCACCTTTCACTTCTGCGGCAGTATAGGGGAATAAACTGTGTAAGAAGAAAGTCCTCCTCTGTCTCCATTAGCCCCTCCCATGCCCCAGGCCCTGGACCAGAAGCTGGAGGGCCAAGGCCGTCGGTAGAACGATCTGAGCACTTGGCTTGCCAAGCAGGACTCGGACCCCCACTTAGATAGTATGAAAGCCGCTCATCTCATCACGTGTCCACCTCCACATGCCCGTCTGTCCTCCTCACCCAGGCCCAGCCTCTGTAGATGGTCGAGTGTGAGACTCCTGAACAAAGGAAAACAGTTTCACAAATAGTAAGTGATAATTCCTCGTCTCCAAGGGACAGAAACATTGCAGAATGGAACTAGCTTGTTTTGCACAAAAGTGGGCATAAAGGTTTGACATAGTTATTCTTCCAAGGAGCAAGAGTCTTAATTTCATGGCTGCAGTCACGATCTTGCATTTACTTTGGAGCCCAAGAAATTGAAATCTGACACTGTTTCCACATTTTCCCCATCTATTTGCCATGAAGAAATAGGACTCTTGAAAGCCCTTTGGACAGCAGGAAGATCAAACAAATCAGTCCTAAAGGAAATCAACCCTGAATATTCATTGGAAGGACTGATGCTGAAGCTCCGATACTTTGGCCACCTGATACAAAGAGCTGACTCATCGGAAAAGACCCTGATGCTGGGAAAAATCGAGAGCAGGAGGAAGAGGGGGTGACAGAGGATGAGACGGTCGGATGGCATCACTGACTCAACGGACGTGAGTTTGAGGAAACTCGGGGAGATAATGAAGGACAGAGAAGCCTGGCGTGCTGCAGTTGATGGGGTTGCAAAGAGCTGGACACAATTGAGTGATTAAACAACAACAACAAGGCGTAAAGGACATCTTGCCATTGGAAGGCAGGCAGGCAGAGGGAGCTGCAAGGAGGGTGTAGTGGGGTCTTATTTGTAAGCAACAAACAAGAAATAGTTAAGTTAGAGGACTTCTCTGGTGGTCAGTGGTTAGCACTACAGGGGTCACGGTCGTCCCTGGTCTGGGAACTAAGATCCCAGAGGAAGATTGGTGTGGCAAAAAAAAAAAAAATGCTGGAGGAGGCCTAACATTCTTCTGTCTTTGACATATTTAAATACTATTCTTCCCCCTCCCACATTTGTATAGGATTGGTTAATATAGTTAATAAGGTTTACTTTAATAATTGAACTGTATACCCAACAAATGAAAGATACTCATTTTAAAAAATACTCAGTTATGTATGAGGACAAAGGAAATGTAGGTAAAGTTCCAAAACAGAAGGGACTGTATTCTTTTTTAAAAAACAATATTTCTTCTTTATTTCTCTTCTTTTTTAAAAAGTATTTAGAAAGATGGTAATAATAACCCTGTATGCGAGACAGCAAAAAGAGACACAGATGTATAGAACAGACTTTTGGATTCTGTGGGAGAGGGAGAGGGTGGGATGATTTGGGAGAATGGCATTGAAACATGTATACCATCATGTAAGAAACGAATCATCAGTCTAGGTTCGATACAGGATACAGGATGCTTGGTGCTGGTGCACTGGGATGACCCAGAGAGATGATATGGGGAGGGAGGTGGGAGAGGGGTTCAGAATTGGGAACTCCTGTACACCTGTGGCAGATTCACGTCAATGTATGGCAAAACCAATACAGTTCAGTTCAGTTCAGCTGCTCAGTTGTGTCCGACTCTTTGTGACCCCATGAATCACAGCACGCCAGGCCTCCCTGTCCATCACCAACTCCCGGAGTATTGTAAAGTAAAATTTAAAAAAAATTAAAAAAATAAAGTATTTCTTCCCTTTTATCAAACAAGCAGGGTAATGAGAGGTAGAGTTGCAATCAAAAGTTACTTTCAGGTATTTCAGCGGAGGAAGCGAAGGAAGGAAGGTTCCTGATGGAATGGGTAAGCTGCTCACATCAAGAAAAGTCCATCACAGGGAATTATAAGCAATATCCTGTCATGGATAACAGTATGAAACCACAATGGAAAAGAATATGAAAAAGAACAGAAAGATGTGTATGACTGAATTACTTCTGTATAGCAGAAAGGAACACAACATTATAAATCAACTCCGCTTCAATAAAAAAGAAAAGTTCCTGAGAGGAGTGTGCAAGGGCCAGGGACCCCCTTCACCTGAGAAAGATGAGTACACTGAGGTTAGCAGTCTGTGTTTTACTTTCTAAAGTTTTTTGAGGGATATCGTTGCTTTGCAGTGTTCTTTCAGTTTCTGCTGTATAGCCCAGGGAATCAGCTACACGTGTACATATATTCCCTCCTTTTTGAATTTCCTTAAAAAAAAAAAAAAAAGCCGTATTTTCTTTTCCTCCCGTTCAGGTCACCATAGAGCATTGAGTAGAGGTCCCTGAGCTATACAGCAGGTTCTCGTTAATTACCTGTTCTATATATAGTATCAATAATGCATGTATGTCAATCCCAGTCTCCTGATTCATTCCACTCCCCCTTTCCTCCTTGGCATCCATACGTATTTTTTCTCTACACCTGTTTGTATTTCTACTTTGTAAATAAGGTTGTCTACCAATTTTTTCAGGTTCCACATAAATGTGTTAATATATGATATTTGCTTTTCTCTTTCTGACTGCCTTCAGTCTGTATGACAGTCTCCAGGTCCATCCATGTCTCTACAGAAATGACCCAACTTTGTTCCTTTGTATGGCTAAGGATTGTTTCATTGTATAAATACACCACGCCTTCTTTATCCATTCTTCAAGTAGAACTGAAGTTAGGCATTCTGATTCGCTTCTTGGCCCGTCTTGTCTTTCCTTATCCCTGCCTCTCGTTTGGGACCACTCTGAGGAGGAAGAGATAAGTGATACTCAGTGCATTCATTCCACAAGCACTTCCTGAGCAACTTGAATACACCGAGCACTGTTCAAGACACTGAGAATTCAACAGTGAACAAAACATGGGGCTCCGTTACTGGTGCCAGGTGGGTGGAGCTGTGGAGAAAATGAGGGCAGTGTCGGGCAGAAATCCTGCCTGCCATATCCCCAGGGAATATGGCTTAGCTAACATACCATCATCCTCATAGAAGACCATGAAAAAGTGGTTCTGAAAATAGGGGCAATTTGAAGGAATCCTCTCTCAGAGGATTTGCTAGTACCTTTGGTTAGCCCCATCGATGACCTTTGGGTGCTTTGAAAGATCCAAAGTCATTCCTGACTCAGGCCCTCTGTGCCTGCTGTCCCCTCTGTGAAGGACGGTGGTGGTTTCTTACCTTGTCTTAGCTCAAAGTATTCCTCTTCAGACAGATTTTGCCTTACCCCCAGATCTAGGGTAGACACCCACCCTGCCTAATCCCTCCCATCATGTCCCATGTTTATTTTCTTCAGAGCAGGTGCCCTGACACCATGATGTAGGCTCAGGGAGGGGAGGAGTCTGACCTGTGTAGTTCACCATGGCCAGCACCTGGGATACTGTCTGGCATTAGTAAGTGCTTGATGAGCTAATTAATTTTATTTTTTCTGTGTTTTTTAAATTTTTTATTGGAATGTAATTGATTTATAATGTATCAGTATCAGGTATACAGCGAAGTGAATCAGTTATGCATATACATATATCCATTCTTTTTAAAAAAAAAATTCTCTTCCCATGTAGGTCATTACTGAGTATTGAATTCAGTTCCCTATACTATACAGTATGTCCTTAGTAGCTATGGTTATCGGAGTAGGGGAAGGAGAGAGGATAAATTGGGAGGTTGGGATTGACATATACACACTGCACTATATAAAATCACAGGAATTAGTTTTTAAATACTATGTGCAGCATTATTTCCCCACAGAAACTCTGTAGCAGCCAAATGACCCTTCCACATCCCTTCATCCTGTCTTGCCACTGCCATGCCTGTGCTCCTGTTTTCCTTTCCCCTCTGCCCCAAGCCCAAGCCAGAAGGTGCTTCCTCTGATCACTTCTCTTACCATCAAACTCAAGAGTGACTTTTCCCAAAAACCTCTTTTCTTCTGTCAGTTTTTTCCTGTGTTTTACATACACGCTTTTACTCCAAGTATACTGTAAACTCCTAGAGTACAGGAATTATTTTTAAATTTGTCTTTAACGTCTGGCAAAATGCTTTCTATATAATTGACACACAGTGGTGATGTTTAGGTTCGTAATGAATCTTCTTTCCAATACAAGGGTCAGAAGCAAGAATCCTGATGTGGATTGACCCTACAGTGCTTTAAGGGCTTAGCATGTGAATTTCATGAAAAGGCTCTTTCAGGATTGACTTCAAGAACAGTACATGCTGTAATTTATTAGTTCTTGCCTGATGTTTCTTGTAGTATACTTGAGAAATTTCCTAAGTAGTTAATGAAGCTGAGTAATTGTCAGTATAGTATGAAATTAAAGCAAAACAAATAGACTGCAAATGGAATGAACTGTTTAAGCTATTTTTAACTATATTGAAATCACAGAGTAGTGATGATGCAGGAAATATGTCCCAGCTTTACTGTGGCTAACTAGAGGGAGCTATTTTTCATTTTGAATAAAAATCAGAATCAGCTTAAGATCATATGTTATGTTTAAAAGGCTTAGTGTGGCTAATATTAGCATGTTGTCCTTTATTCCAGTTAATGTGCTCAAGGACTGTGGTCTCTTTGGCTAAAAATACTCTCCTTTTCCACACAAAATAATAGCACTAGAATTAATTTCTTTATTGAAAAGATAAAAGAGAAAGTTTTGATGCAGTGATTCTATTGCAAGATGGGGCAGATGACAAGGAATGGATTAATTAATTAACACAGTTAAAGAGGGCTCCAGGCTTCCTCCCTTGACACAGGTCATAAGATACAAAGATGTTAGTTTGATTGTGCACCTGTCATTGAAGGAAAACAATCTTGTCTTGATAAATAAAGTATTTTCTGAACTTGCGTCTTTATACACTTTTAAAACCCAAGCCATGTGATTAGCTATTTTTATTGTATCACACTGAGCGATGATTTTGGTTTTAGATCCTCACTTCCACCCATAAAGTCATAAACTAATTTAATGCAGTTGTTTATAGAGGGCTCTGGAGAAGTTATTTAAGTTGTCTTAAGTTTTGAGATTGATACTTTTATGAAACAAACAAGTGGAGAAGGAAGAGAAGTCAAAAAAAGCCCCATGTGTGGAGACCCTCTGCCTCCTTATTGAAAGCTCAGCCATGTATCTGGGTCACGTGCTCCTGCACTGTGGCACAGATGTCATCTCAGACAACATACAAGTTACAGGTGTCACAAGCTTTGTCTAACTGGGCCCATCTCGGTCCATCCACCTTGGAAAAGATACTGTCTATTCCATAGTCAGTGTAATGACTGGTTTATAAACTCTTTTTTTTTAATTTAAATTTATTTATTTTACTTGGAGGGTAATTACTTTACAATATTGTATTAGTTTTGCCATACATCAACATGAATCCACCACAGGTGTACATGTGTTCCCCATCCTGAACCCCCCTCCCATCTCCCTCCCCATACCATCCCTCTGGGTCGTCCCAGTGCACCAGCCCCAAGCATCCAATATCCTGCATCGAACCTGGACTGGCAATTTGTTTTTTATATGATATTATACATGTTTCAATGCCATTCTCCCAAATCATCCCACCCTCTCCCTCTCCCACAGAGTCCAAAAGACTATTCTATACATCTGTGTCTCTTTTGCTGTCTCGCAAACAGGGTTATCGTTACCGTCTTTCTAAATTCCAAATATATGCGTTAGTATACCGTATTGGTGCTTACTTTCTGGCTGTATAATAGGCTCCAGTTTCATCCACCTCATTAGAACTGATTCAAATGGATTCTTTTTAATGGCTGAGTAATACTCCATTGTGTATATGTACCACAGCTTTCTTATCCATTCATCTGCTGATGGACATCTAGGTTGCTTCCATGTCCTGGCTATTATAAACAGTGCTGCGATGAACATTGGGGTACATGTGTCTCTTTCGCTTCTGGTTTCCTCAGTGTGTATGTCCAGCAGTGGGATTGCTGGGTCATAAGGCAGTTCTATTTGCAGTTTTTTTAAGGAATCTCCACACTGTTCTCCATAGTGGCTGTACTAGTTTGCATTCCCACCAACAGTGTAGGAGGGTTCCCTTTTCTCCACACCCTCTCCAGCATTTATTGCTTGTAGACGTTTGGATCACAGCCATTCTGACTGGTGTGAAATGGTACCTCATTGTGGTTTTGATTTGCATTTATCTGATAATGAATGATGTTGAGCATCTTTTCATGTGTTTGTTAGCCATCCGTATGTCTTCTTTGGAGAAATGTCTATTTAGTTCTTTGGCCCATTTTTTGATTGTGTTGTTTATTTTTCTGGAATTGAGCTGCAGGAGTTGCTTGTATATTTTTGAGATTAGTTGTTTGTCAGTTGCTTCATTTGCTGTTATTTTCTCCCATTCAGAAGGCTGTCTTTTCACCTTGCTTATAGTTTCCTTTGTTGTGCAAAAGCTTGTAATTTTAATTAGATCCCATTTGTTTATTTTTGCTTTTATTTCCAATATTCTGGGAGGTGGGTCATAGAGGATCCTGCTGTGATTTATGTCAGAGAGTGTTCTGCCTATGTTCTCCTTTAGGAGTTTTATAGTTTCTGGTCTTCCATTTAGATCTTTAATCCATTTTGAGTTTATTTTTGTGTATGGTGTTAGAAAGTGTTGTAGTTTCATTCTTTTACAAGTGGTTGACCATTTTCCCAGCACCACTTGTTAAAGAGATGTCTTTTCTCCATTGTAGATTCTTGCCTCCTTTGTCAAAGATAAGGTGTCCATAGGTGCGTGGATTTATCTCTGGGCTTTCTATTTTGTTCCATTG
Organism: Ovis aries; assembly: GCF_016772045.2. Lineage (NCBI taxonomy): Eukaryota > Metazoa > Chordata > Mammalia > Artiodactyla > Bovidae > Ovis > Ovis aries. The sequence continues at coordinate 10,077,174 of NC_056070.1, forward strand.
ATCTATATTTCTGTCTTTGCGCCAGTACCATACTGTCTTGATGACTGTGGCTTTCTAGTAGAGCCTGAAGTCAAGCAGGTTGATTCCTCCAGTTCCATTCTTCTTTCTCAAGATTGCTTTGGCTATTCGAGGTTGTTTGTATTTCCATACAAATTGTGAAATTATTTGTTCTATCTCTGTGAGAAATACCATTGGTAGCTTGATAGGGATTGCATTGAAATTATAGATTGCTTTGGGTAGTATACTCATTTTCACTATATTGATTCTTCTGATCCATGAACATGGTATATTTCTCTTTAGGGTTTTCTGTGTAGAGGATCATGTCATCTGCAAACAGTGAGAGTTTTACTTCTTCTTTTCCAATTTGGATTCCTTTTATTTCTTTTTTCTGCTCTGATTGCTGTGGCCAAAACTTTGAAAACTATGTTGAATAGTAGTGGTGAAAGTGGGCACCCTTGTCTTTTTCCTGACTTTAGGGGAAATCCTTTCAATTTTTCACTATTTAGGATAATGTTTGCTGTGGGTTTGTCATATATAGCTTTTATTATGTTGAGGTATGTTTCTTCTGTTCCTGCTTTCTGGAGGGTTTTTATCATAAATGGATGTTGAATTTTGTCAGAGGCTTTCTCTGCATCTATTGAGATAATCATATGGTTTTTATTTTTCAATTTGTTAATGTGGTGAATTACATTGATTGATTTGCAGATATTGAAGAATGCTTGCATCCCTGGGATAAAGCCCACTTGGTCATGGTGTATGATCTTTTTAATGTGTTGTTGGATTCTGATTGCTAGGATTTTGTTAAGGATTTTTGCATCTATGTTCATCAGTGATATTGGCCTGTAGTTTTCTTTTTTTTGTGGCATCTTCATCAGGTTTTCGTATTAGGGTGATGGTGGCCTCATAGAATGAATTTGGAAGTTTACCTTCCTCTGCAATTTTCTGGAAGAGTTTGAGTAGGATAGGTGTTAGCTCTTCTCTAAATTTTTGGTAGAATTCAGCTGTGAAGCTGTCTGGACCTGGGCTTTTGTTTGCTGGAAGATTTCTGATTACAGTTTCAATTTCTGTGCTTGTGATGGGTCTATTAAGACTTTCTATTTCTTCCTGGTTCAGTTTTGGAAAGTTGTACTTTTCTAAGAATTTGTCCATTTCTTCCACGTTGTCCATTTTATTGGCATATAATTGCTGATAGTAGTCTCTTATGATCCTTTGTATTTCTGTGTTGTCTGTTGTGATCTTTCCATTTTCATTTCTAATTTTATTGATTTGGTTTTTCCCCCTTTGTTTCTTGATGAGTCTGGCTAATGGTTTGTCAATTTTATTTATCCTTTCAAAGAACCAGCTTTTGGCTTTCTTAATTTTTGCTATGGTCTCTTTTGTTTCCTTTGCACTTATTTCTGCCCTAATTTTTAAGATTTCTTTCCTCCTACTAACCCTGGGGTTCTCCATTTCTTCCGTTTCTAGTTGCTTTAGGTGTAGAGTTAGGTTATTTATTTGGCTCTTTTTTTGTTTCTTGAGGTATGCCTGTATTGTTATGAACCTTCCCCTTAGCACTGCTTTTACAGTGTCCCATAGGTTTTGGGTTGTTTTCATTTTCATTCGTTTCTAGGCGTATTTTGATTTCTGTTTTTATTTCTTCTGTGATTTGTTGGTTGTTCAGCAGCGTGTTGTTCAGCCTCCATATGTTGGAATTTTTAGTAGTTTTTCTTCTGTAATTGAGATCTAATCTTACTGCATTGTGATCAGAAAAGATGCTTGGAATGATTCAATTTTTTGAATTTACCAAGGCTAGATTTATGGCCCAGGATGTGATCTAGCCTGGAGAAGGTTCCGTGTGCACTTGAGAAAAAGGTGAAATTCATTGTTTGGGGGTGAAATGTCCTATAGATATCAATTAGATCTAACTGGTCTATTGAATCATTTAAAGTTTGTGTTTCCTTGTTAATTTTCTTTTTAGTTGATCTGTCCATAGGTGTGAGTGGGGTATTAAAGTCTCCCACTGTTATTGTGTTATTGTTAATTTCCCCTTTCATATTTGTTAGCATTTGTCTTAACATATTGCAGTGCTTCTATGTTGGGTGCATATATATATATATATAATTGTTATATCTTCTTCTTGGATTGATCCCTTGATCATTATGTAGTGTCCTTCTTTGTCTCTTTTCACAGCCTTTGTTTTAAAGTCTATTTTATCTGATATGAGTATTGCTACTCCTGGTTTTTTTTTTTTTTTTTTTTTTTTTGGTCTCTATTTGCATGGAATATCTTTTCCAGCCCTTCACTTTCAGTCAGTATGTGTCCCCTGTTTTGAGGTTGGTCTCTTGTAGACAACATATATAGGGGTCTTATTCTTGTATCCATTCAGCCAGTCTTTGTCTTTTGGTTGGGGCATTCAACCCATTTACATTTAAGGTAATTATTGATAAGTATGATCCCGTTGCCATTTACTTTATTGTTTTGGGTTCGAGTTTATACACCCTTTTGTGTTTCCTGTCTAGAGAATATCCTTTAGCATTTGTTGGAGAGCTGGTTTGGTGGTGCTGAATTCTCTCAGCTTTTGCTTGTCTGTAAAGCTTTTGATTTCTCCTTCGTACTTGAATGAGATCCTTGCTGGGTACAGTAATCTGGGCTGTAGGTTATTTTCTTTCATCACTTTGAGTATGTCTTGCCATTCCCTCCTGGCCTGAAGAGTTTCTATTGACAGATCAGCTGTTATCCTTATGGGAATCCCCTTGTGTATTATTTGTTGTTTTTTCCCTTGCTGCTTTTAATATTTGTTCTTTGTGTTTGATCTTTGTTAATTTGATTAATATGTGTCTTGGGGTGTTTTGCCTTGGGTTTATTCTGTTTGGGACTCTCTGTGTTTCTTGGACTTGGGTGATTATTTCCTTCCCCATTTTAGGGAAGTTTTCAATTATTATCTCCTCAAGTATTTTCTTATGGTCTTTCTTTTGTCTTCTTCTTCTGGGACTCCTATGATTTGAATATTGGGGCATTTAATATTGTCCTGGAGGTCTGTGAGATTGTCCTCATTTCTTTTCATTCGTTTTTCTTTTTTCCTCTCTGATTCATTTATTTCTACCATTCTATCTTCTACTTCACTAATCCTATCTTCTACCTCCGTTATTCTACTATCTGTTGCCTCCAGAGTGTTTTTGATCTCATTTATTGTGTTATTCATTATATATTGACTCTTTTTTATTTCTTCTAGGTCCTTGTTAAACCTTTCTTGCATCTTCTTAATCCTTATCTCCAAACTATTTATCTGTAATTCCATTTTTATTTCAAGATTTTGGATCATTTTCACTATCATTATTTGGAATTCTTTATCAGGTATATTCCCTGTCTTTTCCTTTTTTGTTTGCTGTGGTGGGCATTTATCCTGTTCCTTTACCTGCTGGGTATTCCTCTGTGTCTTCATCTTGTTTATATTGCTGTGTTTGGGGTGGCCTTTCCTTTTTCTGACAGTTTGTGGAGTTTTGTTTATTGTGGAGGTTCCTCGCTGTGGGTGGGGTTGGATGGGTGACTTGTCAAGGTTCCTTGGTTAGGGAAGCTTGTGTCGGTGTTCTGGTGGGTGGAGCTGGATTTCTTCCCTCTGGAGTGCAATGAAGTGTCCAGTAATGAGTTATGAGATGCCAGTGGGTTTGGAGTAACTTTGAGCTGCCTGTATATTGAAGCTCAGGGCTGTGTTCCTGTGTTGCTGGAGAATTTGCATGGTATGTCTTGCTCTGAAACTTGTTGGCCCTTGGGTGGTGCTTGGTTTCAGTGTAGGTATGGAGGTGTTTGATGAGCTCCTGTCAATTAATGTTCCCTGGAGTCAGGAGTTCTCTGATGTTCTCAGGATTTGGACTTAAGCCTCCTGCTTCTGGTTTTCAGACTTATTTTTACAGTAGTCTCAAGACTTCTCCTTCTATACAGCCCCATTGATAAAACATCTAGGTTAAAGATGAAAAGTTTCTCCACAGTGAGGGACACCCAGAGAGGTTCACAGAGTTACATGGAGAAGAGAAGAGAAGAGGGAGGAGGGAGTTAGAGGTGACCCGAATAATTCCCTTCCTGCTACAGGCATGGTATCCCTCTTTGTCTTGGCACCTCAGGTTTCTATTAAAAAAAAAAAAAACAAAAAGAAAGATGTGATGGTTTACACAGCAGGCATTTTTTCTCACAGTTTTGGAGGCTGAAAGTCCAAGATCAGAATGTCTACGTGGACAGGCCTGGTAAAGACCTTCTTCCTAGCCTTCTTACTGCCCTCATATAGTGCAGAGAGGAAGCTCTGGGGTCTCCACTGCTTTTTGGAAGGGCACTAATCCCATCCTGGGGGCTCTACCTACATGACCTCATCCGACCTTACTTACCTCCCCTGAACCCCACCTGCCGATACCATGACATTCAGGGTTAGAGCATCATCAGCATATGAAGGGGGAGGACACAAACATTCAGCCCATAACACTGCCCATTCACAAGGACACTAGAGTGCAAAAGTTATTCAGAATCAAGTAGTTTAGAAGGTGAGTTTGAAGGGTGATAAGCTGATGCTGAGAGCTGGTTAAAGGCATTATGCTATAATACATGCCATCTCCCACACGTTATCCTATTTTATCTTTACAGCCATGACATGGGAAGTTATTACCCTTTTTTCAAAGAGGGGACAGCGGCTCAATGTTTCAAGCCCAGATGTCTCTTAGAATTTTTCAGCTACATCAAGGCTTATTCCTTGACCATGGAACTTTATTTCTCAGGCAGGACTTTTGGTGCTAGTATTGGTTTCATTAGATGGTTTCAGAGACTGTGTATATTTGGAAACTTTACTGACCAATCGTGTCATCTTTCACAAGAGTTTCTATCTAAAATAGGTGAGACCATGCCAAAGGTATAAAGAACAGGAATGGGAAATAAAGTATTCTTAGAAAAACTGGGACTGTGATTTGGAGTGTGACTTAGTCCTCCAAGTCTGTTTCCTTGTCCTCTTGACATTGCCACAGTATGTAGGAGCTCCACTGTTGCAGACCGGGGGCCCAGTCCCTGACTTTGCTAAGTCCCACAATGTTGTCAGGTGAGTGACTCACTTCACAAGACCCTCTTCTCCCATCAACAGAAGGAGGGAATTGGATCAGATCCGTGGCTCACGCACTTTTTGTTCTCAGGACTCCCTTTACGCTCTTAAAATCATCAAGGACCCCAAAGACCTTTTGTTTATATAAGTTATAGCTATTTGTGTTCACCTGTATCAGAAATTAAAGCAAATGTTTTTTAAAATTTTGATTTATTCACTTTGAAATAACATGGACATATTACATAAATAACAACATAAACATATAGCAATACATATTTTATGAAAGATAACTTTTTCCTAAAACCAAAGAAATTAGTCAGTCAGTTCAGTTGCTCAGTCGTGTCCGACTCTTTGCCACCCCCAGAATCGCAGCACGCCAGGCCTCCCTGTCCATCACTAACTCCCAGAGCTCACTCAGACTCACGTCCATCAAGTCAGTGATGCCATCCAGCCATCTCATCTTCTGTCGTCCCCTTCTCCTCCTGCCCCCAGTCCCTCCCAGCATCAAAGTCTTTTCCAATGAGTCAACTCTTCGCATGAGGTGGCCAAAGTACTGGAGTTTCAGCTTTATCATCAGTCCTTCCAAAGAAATCCCAGGGCTGATCTCCTTTAGAATGGACTGGTTGGATCTCCTTGCAGTCCAAGGGACTCTCAAGAGTCTTCTCCAACACCACAGTTCAAAAGCATCAATTCTTTGGCGCTCAGCCTTCTTCACAGTCCAACTCTCACATCCATACATGACCACTGGAAAAACCATAGCCTTGACTAGACGGACTCTTTTGCCTTTTGGCAAATTCCTTCAATCTGACTTAAAGGAAGATAGTTCACCCTCTTACCTGCTTCTTACATCCAGCCTGTTGTGATAGGTTGTTTGGCCAAAGTGTAGGAAAATATTTTGCTTCACCCAGATGTGTAGTCAGAGAAGGAACTTCACAGATTCCTGGGAAAGGTCCTGGGGGTACTCCTGGGTCCTCAGACCATACTTTGAGAACTGACGCTGGAGAAGACTCTTGAAAGTCCCTTGGATAGCAAGGAGATCAAACCAGTCAGTTCTAAAGGAAGTCAGCCCTGAATATTCCTTGGAAAAACTGAAGCTGCAATACTTCGGCTACCTGATGTGAGGAGCCAACTCCTTGGGAAATACCTTGATTTTGGGAAAAATTGAGGGCAGGAGTAGAAGGGGGTGATAGAGGATGAGATGGTTGGATGGCATCATCGACTCGATGGACATGAGTTTGAGCAGACTCTGGGAGATAGTGAAGGACAGGGGAGCCCGGCTTGCTGCAGTCCACGGGGCCACAAAGAGTCACACGTGACTGAGTGAGTGAACAAAAGTCTAGGTGATATTTAAACACAGCCCAGGCTCTGATTTTCCTTGTCTTTCAGGACACTTCATTCAAAGTTTGCCTCCTCCAGAGAACCCAGGGCACTAAACTTGTGAAATATGAGCTTTAACTCTCTTTGCTCCTAGGCAGTGAACACAAAACCCCAAAGAATCATTTGTTTGTCAGTAAAGAGAGATTTCATGGCCCTTCATTTTGATTTAGGGGAAGTTCAGAAGTTCAAAGAATTTCTGAGTGAAAGAGGTTAGAAAATGTTAGCTATGGTCCTTGGCTATCTTGACTAGCAGCTTTCTACAAGCAGATTAAAAAAGAAGAGAACTGTTGAGGCTCCCCGTTGAATAAGCATCGTGCTCCTTTCACTCCGTGTCTGTGTGTGTGTGTGTGTGTGTGTGTCCCGGTGTTGACATTTGTGCTGTTGGTGGGGTGGCCTGGGGTGTGGTGCTGACCCCACCCCATCATGAATGATGCAGGTGTTCACAGTGTCCTGAACAAAGCCTGCCTGGTGACAGATGTTCAGAATCGGTAATAAGAAAGGACACATGGCTAATCTCCGCTAAATTAATCAAGTCGAACATCTTTTGTTTTTTAATTTCGGCAGAATAAAAAAAAAGAATGAAATAATGCCATTTGCAGCAACATGGATGGACCTAGCGATGATCATATGAAGTGAAGTAACTTAGAGAAAGACAAAGATGATATGATATCACACATATGTGGAGTCTATTAAAAAATGCTGCAAATGAACTTATTTACAAAATAGCAAGAGACTCACAGACATAGAAAAGAAACTGATGAAGACGAGAAACGGGGAAGGGTGGCAGAAGAGGGGTAAATTAGAAATTAGGGAGTAACAGATACATGCTGTCAATACAATATTTGTGTGTGTGCCCGTGTGTTCAGTCCGTCAGGTCTGACTCTTTGCGACCCCATGGACTGCAGCCCACCAGGCTCCTGTGTCCATGGGATTTCCCAGGCAAGAATAGTAGAGTGGGTTGTCATTTCCTCCTCCAGGGGATCTTTCCCACCCAGGGATCAAACTTGTGTCTCCTTTATCTCTTGCATTGGCAGGCAGATTCTTTACCACTGAGCCACCTTGGAAAACCATTACCACTAGATAATCAATAAAGACCTACTGTGCGGCACAGGCAACTTTACTCAGTATTCGGTAATAACCTATATGGAAAAAGAATCTGGGAAAGATATAGGTATACGTATAACTGAATCACATTACTGTACACCAGAAACTAACACAACATTGTAAATCCACTATACTTGAATAAAAAGTAAGTTAATATAAATATAAATAAATTTAGGCAAATGGATTTATTGGCTTTTAGAATGAGTCAAACAGATGAGTCAAACAGAAGAAACTACCATTCCCCCAGAATTATGGCACTATGGAAAATGTTTTCTAGGTCCCTGTTTCGTTAATGAGTTGAAGCGGGTCTCTAATAATGATCACTGGAGGTTTCAGTTCAGTCAGTTCAGTCGCTCAGTCATGTCCAACTCTTTGCGACCCCGTGACTCACAGCACGCCAGGCCTCCCTGTCCATCACCAACACCTGAAGTTCACTCAAATTCACGTCCATCAAGTCAGTGATGCCATCCAGCCATCTCATCCTCTGTCGTCCCCTTCTCCTCCTGCCCCCAATCCCTCCCAGCATCAGAGTCTTTTCCAATGAGTCGATTCTTTGAATGAGGTGGCCAAAGTACTGGAGTTTCAGCTTTAGCATCATTCCTTCCAAAGAAATCCCGGGGCTGGTCTCCTTCAGAATGGACTGGTTGGATCTCCTTGCAGTCCAAGGGACTCTCAAGAGTCTTCTCCAACACTACAGTTCAAAAGCATCAATTCTTCGGTGCTCAGCTTTCTTCACAGTCCAACTCTCATATCCATACATGACTACTGGAAAACCATAGCCTTGACTAGATGGACCTTTGTCGGAAAAGTAATGTCTCTGCTTTTGAATATGCTATCTAAGTTGGCACTGGAGGCTAAGCTGCTTTCTTTTTCCAAAGCAAGACTCTGAAGGTAGAAGAAGGACTCTGTGATCCAGTGGCTCCCCACCTCCGACACCTACATCCCCATCCTAGCATACACATTGCTAAGGCCACCTCTGCAATGGTGAGCTGCTCAAGTATTGCCTTGGAAGCACAGCTGCACACCTGGGCTTCATCAGAGTGAAGTCCTTTATAACCCATGACAGGTTCTGGTTACTAGAAGACTGTGGCATTTGCCCCAGGAAGAAAATGACTCCAGAATTTGCAGTTTAATACACAACTTGTATCAAACTAGGAAAAAATGATTTGCTATCACCCTTTACTCAAGTAATAGTCCAGTGACATTTCTAAATTCAGCAATTCATGTTGTTTATCTTCTTGAAATTCAGTGGTTAGCAAGCAAGTCAGGAAATGCTGGTCATTTATTGAAATGAAGCAGTGTCTTTAAGTATGTACCTGAAATGCCCCTGTTTGAGGAAATAGCTCACTGTAGGTTTTCTGTCTTCTGTTGAACCACCTGTCGTCTTCATACTGTTGCATTTCCAGAACTTTACTATTAAAATCTACAGCCTACAAAAATGAGGCTTAATAATTGTTCTTTTGTATCCATTCTGCGTGCAGAGCAATTCTGGTGATGACTCTTAACATGGTTAACTCTGATGAAGTCTCATAAGGTTCAAAGCACACTGTTGGGTGTTTTAACCTGAATGTAACAGTTGAATGCAGGCTCTGAGACCCAACTGCTTGGATCCGAATCCTAGAATACGATTTTCAGTGAGGGATGCCTTTCTCGTTTATACTTAGAATTTTTATCTGATCAAGAACTAGAGCCTGCTCCTTTGTCAAAGACGTATACACTTCATTACCAAAATCAAGAATCAAAACATTTGTGGGACTTCCCTGTCAGCCCAGTGATTAAGTCTCTGCCCTTCCACTGCAGGGGACATATTTGATCCTTTGTCAGGAAACTGACATCCCACATGTGCCATTGTGCAGAAAAAAAAATCAAAATATTTGGTTCATTAGTTCTTAAAATGTCCAGGAAATAATCAGGCCACTTTCTGCCCCTGGTAGAGTGGCTGCTGGCACCTGTTTGCCTTTGCCAAGTTCAGTTGGACACTCAGTCATGTCCAACTCTTTGTGACCCTATGGACTGCAGCATGCCAGGCTTCCCTGTCCATCACCAACTCCTGGAGCTTGCTCAAACTCCTGTCCATCGAGTCAGTAATGCCATCCAACCATCTCATCCTCTGTCTTCCCCTTGTCCTCCTGCCTCAATCTTTCCCAGCATCAGGGTCTTCTCCAATGAGTCAGTTAATCGATCAGGCGGCCAAAGTATTGGAACTTCAGCATCAGTCCTTCCAATGAATATTCAGGACTGATTTCCTTTAGGAGTGGCTGGTTTGATCTCCTTGCAGTCCAAGGGACTCTCAAGAGTCTTTTCTAGCATCCAGTTCAAAAGCATCAATTTTTCAGCACTCAACTTTCTTTATAGTACAACTCTCACATCCATACTCGACTACTGGAAAAAACATAGCTTTCACTGGATGGACCTTTGTTGGCAAAGTAATGTCTCTGCTTTTTAATATGCTGTCTAGGTTGGTCATAGCTTTTCTTCCATGGAGCAAGCATCTTTTAATTTCCTGGCTGGAGTCACCATCTGCAGTGATTTTGAAGCCCCCCAAAATAAAGTCTTTCATTGTTTCCCCATCTATTTCCCATGAAGTGATGGGACCAGATGCCATGATCTTGGTTTTCTGAATGTTCGGTTTTACAACAGCTTTTTCACTCTCCTCTTTCACTTTCATCGAGAGGCTCTTTAGTTGTTTGCTTTCTGCCGTACAGGTGGTGCCATCTGTGTATCTGAGGTTATTGATATTTCTCCTGGCAATCTTGATTCCAGCTTGTGCTTCATCCAGCCCAGCATTTCACATGATGTACTCTGCATGTAAGTTAAATAAGCAAGGTGACAGTATACAGCCTTGATGTACTCCTTTCCCAATTTGGAACCAGTCCGTTGTTCCGTATCTGATTCTAACTGTTGCTTACTGACCTGCAAACAGATTTCTCAGGAGGCAGGTATGGTGGCCTGATATTCCCATCTCTTTCAGAATTTTCTACAGTTTATTGTGATCCACACAGTCAAAGGCTTTAGTGTAGTCAGTAAAGCAGAAATAGATGTTTTTTCTGGAATTCTCTTGCTTTTTCAGTGATTCACTGGATGTTAGCAAGTTGATCTTGGTTCCTATGCCTTTTCTAAATCCAGCTTGAACATCTGGAGGTTCATAGTTCACAGACTGTTGAAGCCTGGCTTGGAGAAGTTTGAGCATTTACTAGCATGTGAGATGAGTGCAGTTGTGTAGTAGTTTGAATATTCTTTGGCATTGCCTTTCTTTGAGATTGGAATGAAAACTGACCTTTTCCAGTCCTGTGGCCACTGCTGAGTTTTCCAAATTTGCTGGCATATGGAGTGCAGCACTTTGACAGCATCATCTTTTAGGACTTGAAATAGCTCAACTGGAATTCCATCACCTCCACTAGCTTTGTTTGTAGTGATGCTTCCTAAGGCCCACTTGACTTTGCATTCCAGGATATCTGGCTCTTGGTGAGGGAGCACACCATCATGGTCATCTGGATCATGAAGATCTTTTTGTATAGTTCTGTGTATTCTTGCCACCTCTTCTTCATATCTTCTGCTTCTGTTAGGTCCATACCGTTTCTGACCTTTATTGAGCCCATCTTTGGATGAAATGTTCCCTTGGTATCTCTAATTTTCTTGAAGAGGTCTCTAGTCGTTCCCATTCTGTTGTTTGCCTCTGTTTCTTTGAACTGATCACTGAGGAAGGCATGTTGTCTCTCCTTGCTGTTCTTTGGAACTCTGCTTTCAAATGGGTGTATCTTTCCTTTTCTCCTTTGCCTTTCACTTCTTTTCTTTTCTCAGCTATTTCTAAGGCCTCTTCAGACAGCCATTTTGGCTTTTCGCATTTGTTTTCCTCCGAATGGTCCTGATCACTGCCGCCTGTACAGTGTCATGAACTTCCGTCTGTAGTTCTTCAGGCACTTTGTCCATCAGATCCAATGCCTGGACTCTACTTGTCACTTCCACTGTGTAACTGTAAGGGATTTGATTTAGGTCATAACTGAATGGTCTAGTGTTTTTCCCTACTTTCTTAAACAATTTAATCTGAATTTGGCAATAAGGAATTCATGATCTGAACCACAGTCAGCTCCCCATCTTTTTTTTTTTTTCTGCTGTCTGCATAGAGCTGCTCGATCTTTGCCTGCAAAGAGTATAATCAGTCTGATTCCCATGTTGACCATATGCTGATGTCCATGTGCAGAGTCTTCTCATGTGTTGTTGGAAGACGGCATTTGCTATGACCAGTGTGTTCTCTTGGCAAAACTCTGTTAACCTTTGCCCTGTTTCATTCTGTACTTGAAGGCCAAATTTGCCTGTTACTCCAGGTATCTCTTGACTTCCAGCTTTCGCATTCCAGTCCCCTATGATGTCAGGAGGAAGGCAGTGCCTGCAGTGTTCACCTGTTTCCTGTGCCAAAGTTTATAGGTAATAGATAGTGAGCCATCATTCTTGTAAATATTCTGCGGTTTGCTGTGTTCCTGACTTTCCTCTAGTGTGAAGTATTAGTCACACATCTCAGGGACAAGAATGTCATCAAAAGTTGCTTCAAAATCACTTTTTTATTTTTGCTTATTTTTTATTGAGGTATAGTTGATTTACAATGTTGTGTTCATATCTGGTGTATAGCAGAGTCACCCAGTTATACACATACGTACATTCTTTTTTATATTCTTTTCCATGATGGTTTATCCTAGGAGACTGGATACAGTTCCCTGTGCTATGCAGTAGGACTTTTTAAATGAATTATATCATAACTGGTCTGTGGAAATTCACAATGCAGTGAATATAAGATTGACTTGGTCAGTCCAAAACATTTTTGTCATGCAGGTACCTGCAATTAACTTGCTCTAGAATCTGACCTCTTCACAGTGGATTATGGCTACATGTTTCTTTCTCTACCAAAAAACATGGTCCTGTACCCCAAAGAAATGATGCTGTATAAGTATTTTAAAATATAAGACACAAAAGAATGTTTTACTAAAAACTATCTATAGAATGTATGGTTAAAAATAAAACATTTGTAGATTTCTAAGGCCATTGGTGATCGATTACAGTTACCATCGTATAACCAGGCCCCTTCTAGATTTTTTTGATGGGCACATATTCTTTTGATCTGTGTAACATCCATTAAAGTCAGTGAAATTGTATGGTTAAGTCAAGGTCAGTTCTGTGAAACACATCCCTCCTGGAATATCAATTAAGGTAACAAGCAAAACACTGAACTAGCTTTTAACTGTTCTTGGGCTTTCACCATGTAAAATTAATGGGGAATATGTGAATGTTATAGAGATAGTGGGGAGACCACTCCCTTAGGCACACCTGTCCAGGAAAGCAAACCACAAGCAACACTGTCCAGCAGTTCTTGAGCAGCTGAGTTCTGCCCTGGCTGTTAACAGATGATGTCAATACTGTAAAACCAAACAGACATCAAAACTGCAGCTAGCAAAATGGTCCTCCTACAGATATATTCTGTTTGTCCCTTAAGGAAAAATCTAGTAAGACTATGAAAAAAATAAAAACCATAAACTGGCATCATTTGAATGCTCAAATTGAGGTCATTTTTATTCTAATTAAGATTTGAAAAAGAAGAACTGTTTCTGCATGCTGTTTTTAGGAAAATAACAAGCTGGAGACAGGGACCATCTGTTAGACTGACCATGTAACAAGATGTTAGATTTATTCAGACATAATGATGTGGTTTGGTATCAGATATAAGGTCTGGTCCTTCAGATCTGCTGTAATTATCTGTGTGCACTACCCCACTCAAATTATTTAACTCTCTGCTGTAAGACTGGCACTACTGATGAGTGCATTCTAACATAGCACTCAGCATACACATACGCAAGCGTGCATACAGCTGGAGCAATTGATAGAAGTAATTGTATGTTAGCAAACAAGTTTATTAAGAAACTTCTGGAGATTTCAGAGACTTAAAGGAGTTCAGCCCTGAGTGAGCACTGACTTTGTATCTATGTTTGAGAAGCAAGCAAAGTCTGTGAAATTTGTCGGATTCACCTGTTCTCTGCAGCTATCAGATTTGTATTTAGCACTCATGTAATTTTGGACCTGTGCACTGTGCAAAAGATATAAAGGCACACTCATATAAAGATATGTGCTTCAATCCATCTCCAAAATATATAAGCAGCAATACCAGAAAAACAACCCAATCAAACAGTGGCAGCAGACATAAACAGGCATTTCTCCAAAGACATACAGATGGCCGACCGTCACACGAAAAGATGCTCAACGTTGCTCATTATCAGAGAAATGCAAGTCAAAACTACAGTGAAGTGTTACCTCACACTGGTCAGAAGGGACATCGTCAAAACATCTGCAAGCAATAAACGCTAGAGAAGGTGTGGACAGAAGAGAACCTCTTGCGCTGTTGGTGGGAATGTAAACTGAATTCCTTTAAAAACTAGGAATAAACTTACCGTTATGATCCAACAACCCCACTATTGGGCAGATACCCTGAGAAAACTATAATTGCAAAAACATATGTATCCCAGTGTTCATAGTAGCACTATTAACAATAGCCAGGACATGGAAGTAAGGTAGATGAACATCAACAGATGAGTGGGTAAAGAAACTGTGTTACAAATATACAATGGAATATTACTCAGCCATAAAAAGGAACACATTTGAGTCAGTTCTAATGAGGTGAATGAACCTAAAGCCTGCTATATAGAGTGAAGTCAGAAGAACAGATTTCATATACTAGTGCATATCTATGGAATCTAGAAAAATAGTACCGATGAACCTGTTTGCAGGGCAGGGATGCAGACACAGACATAGAGAACAGACTCTGAACACGGCACGGGATGCAGAGGGCAGGAAGAATTGAGACAGCAGCATCAAAACATATGCATTGCCATGTGTAAGGAGATAGCTGATGGGAACGTTGCTGTATAACACAGGGAACCCAACCCCATGCTCTCTGACACCCGAGAGGCATGGGATGGGGTCAGAGGTGTTAGGGGGGTTTAAGAGAAAGGGGACGCATGTACACTTACGGCTGATTCACACTGTTGTATGGCAGAAGCCAACGGAATGTTGTAAATCAGTGATCCTCCAACTAAAAATAGATTTTAAAAAATGATTTGTGCCTTAGTATCCAGAAGAAGGATACAGACTTTCCAGGTGATGAGAGTTGCTTGTTGTTTGATTAAACAGTAGGATTCAGTTGGAGTCAAGGGTGAAAATGAAATATTTCAAAAACTGTTTTCTAGTCTCTTACTAAGTCAGGTGATGTCTTACACACTGAAAAGGTGTTTCGGTGACGAAGGTACAGTTTGCTGCAATATCGCTAAAGGATATTAAGTTTTAAAATGTCACTGTACCATCCATTGGCTCCCATAGGTGGAAGGGTTGGGACCTTCGCTTTGGCATTTATGAAATCAGCCAGTGTAAAGTAATTACATGTATTAACTGTCAGTTCTTGGAAAGAGAAAGGAGTGATAAAGGTAGCTGTATTTTCCGTTCCTCCTTGGGGTACAAAAACAACAGCAGACAGGCCTTTAGAGAACCATTTCTAATTTTTAAAACTATGGCTTTTGAAAGAATTTTCACTCTTCCTGCTTTCAAAAAGCATGTAGTGCAGCGTATAATAAAAACACCAATACAGTAAGACTAAAAATGCAGCAAAACACAAAAGGCAAATAGTAAAGAAGTGGAGGAAAATTATTTCTATATTATAAAAGAAGAATGAATAAAAAGCCTAAACCATAAAAGAAGTTACATAATTAAACACAGATCTTCATTTCTAATCTCCATCAAAGTATAGCAGTATGGTGAGCTGCAGATTTTTTTGTTGTTACTGTATAGATAATGTGGGCTCCCCAGGTGGCTCAGTGGTAAAGAATCTGCCTGTCAGTGCAGGAGACACAGAAGATGGTTTGATCTCTGGGTCAGGAAGATCCCCTGGAGGAGGAAATGGCAACCCACTCTAGTAATCTTGCCTGGGAAATCCCATGGACAGAGGAGCCTGGCAGGCTACAGTCCATGGGGTTGCAAAGAGCTGGCCACGACTGAGCACACACTCACTTGGTTAATGCACAGTATTACATAACATTCAGTGTACGGCGCAGTGATTGACAATTTTTAAAGGCGTCACTCCATTTATAGTTTTGATGGAATACTGGCTTTATTCCCTGTTGTGCAGTGTACCCTTGTACCTTACCTATTTTATACATACAGTTTGTGCCTCTTGCTCCCCTAACCGTATCCTGCCCCTCCTCCTTTCCCTCTCCCCACTGGTAATCACTGGTTTATTCTCTATATCTGTGAATCTGTTTCCTTTTTGTTATGTTCACTAATTTGTTTTTTTTTCTAGATTCCACATTTAAATAGTATCATATAGTATATTTTCTTCTCTCTTTCGCTAAGTATAATACCTTCCAGGTCCACCATTAGCTGTTGCAAATGGCAAAACTTCATTGTTTTATATGGCTGAGTAGTATTTCATTGTATGTATACATACCCCATCTTCTTTACTCCCTCGTCTGTTGACGGACACTTAAGTTGCTTCCATACCTTGACTGTTGTGAACAGTGCCTCTGTGAACATGAGGGTGCGTGTTTCTTTTCAAATTAATCTTTTCATTTTCTTCAGATATATATGCCCAGGGATGGAATTGCCAGGTCTTGTGGTAGTTCTGTTTTTAGTTTTTTGAGAAACCTCTATCTGTCTTCCACTGTGGCTGCACCAATTTATATTCCCACCGGGGTTCTCATTTTTCCTGTGTTCTCGCCAACATTTGTTATTTGTGGTCTTTTTGATGATAGCCATTCTGCCAGGTGTAAGGTGATATCTCATTGTAGTTTTAATTTGCATTTCTCTGATGATTATCAATGTTGAACATTTTTTCTTGTACATGATGGCCTGATGGTCTCCTTTGGAAAAATGTTTATTTGGGTCTTCTGCCCATTTTTTAATTGTGTTGTTTGTTTTTGATATTGAATTATATGAACTATTTATATATTTTGGACATTAACCCCTTATAAGTCATAATTTGCAAATATTCTCTTTTTTAATTAACAGTTTTAATTGTGATAAAATACTTGTACCATACAATTTATTGTCTTAACCAGTTTTAACCGTATAGTTCAATGATGTTAAATACCTTGACACATTGTTGTATAAACAAGTCCCTACTCCCCCCTATTCCCAGCCCTGCTGACAACCGTTCTGCTTCCTGTCTCTTTGAATTTGACTACTCTAGGTACCTCAGAGAAGTGGGCTCACGCAGTATTTGTCTTTTTGCGACAGCCTTATTCACTTTGCATGATGCAGTCAGGTTTCATCCATGTTGTAGCACATGTCAGAACATCCTTTTTAAGGCTAAGTGATACTTCAGCATATGTATGTGGCACACTCTTATCATTCGGCTGTCGATGCGCATTGGATTGCTTCCACTTGCTGGGTATCTTCAATAGTGCTGTTATGAACATGGGTGTACCAGTATCTCTTCAAGACCCTGCTTTCAATTCTTGCAGAGATTCTGTAAGTTGAAGTTAGCTTGCATTCTCCTTGAGGAATGCCTGTAGCTGTTCAGGCTAAAACTTAGAGCTTCTGAGTCCTGTGGTACCTGTAGCCTGGATTATTTTGTGGTTTGGGCTTATCAACTGTCTGTTTCTATCAGAGCAGAACATGAATATGATTCCAGGAATGTATTTAGTTAGGACAATAATTTCCTAAGTCAGCTGTGTCCAATATGGACCTCCAGATAATTGAATAAGATTTTCAAGCACATCTCTGGTAATATTTTAGTAGACCAGTACTTGAATACCAAAACAAGAGTGTTCCTTGTGGCAGCCATTGGACAGTAGGTTAAATGGGCTATTCTTATAATGTGAAATAGGGCAAAACCATTATCATATAATAATGGCAAGAACACATGGATCCCGTAGACACACAGTTGTTCACATCATTTAGCCACTAAGTTAAAAGCAGGCAACTACCATGCAAATCATTTAAATTGTGAAGCCCTTCCCACTCTGATTTAAATGGGCCTTTTTCTAAATCCCACTCTTTTTTAAAGTATTTATTTATTTGGCTGCATTGGGTCCTGGTTGTGGCACATGAGCTCTTCCATTGTGGCGTGCAGACTCCTCTCCAGTTGCAGCTTGCAGGCTCGGTAGCTGTGGCACGAGAGCTCAGTTGCTCCAAGGTATGTGGGATCTTAGTTCACTGACCAGGGATTGAACCCAAGTCGCCTGAACTGGAAGGCAGATTCTTCACCACTGGATGAGCAGAGAAGGCCCTCTAATTCCCCCTTTTATTATGAGAGTAAATTCTATATCCTACTCAGAATTCTTTCAAAAGAAAAAAAAGTATTTTCTCATTCTTTGATTCTTCACTTTTGTTCCAAGTAAATCAAGTTTAGAGACATTAGATTATTTTAATATAGTATCTTAAAACTATTTCCAAATGATCATATGATTTCAATTTAGTATAATAGGTGTCCTAAGAAAGGACCAGATAAAGTTACAGCTGTGAATAAAATTGGTTTCCTAGTTTGAGAAAATAAGACAATTGAAATGTTTCTTTTTCTCTTTTTTAAGAGTTTGAGAATATTTTAGAACTGTCATTCTCATGGATTTAAGCCTAAGGTCTTTGCATTGAAACTGGGTCTCTGTGACTATTTTGTTATTGTGTTTATTTAAAATTGGAGTTTGTGCTATTCCTACAAATGAGATGATGTTTATAAATGATGTTGTATCCACATTTAGAAGTAGAGACCAGTGACTGTCGGGTCTGATGTTCACCTTAATACAGGGCTGCTTCCTACATAAAAAATCTCCTACTGGCTGTATATCAGCCCCACTGTTCACAGGTAACTTTTGCATTTACTTTTATTTTTTGTACAAATTTATACAAATTTCATCTCTTTCCCAAAGTAGTCTGTGTATCTTTACGTTTTTTTTTTTTAGTCAAAATGAGGTAAGATTATCTAATGAATAAAAGCAGGTAGCAGAGATAATTTTTATGTTGTTGTAAAATTAATCCGCATATCATGCTGAAAAGATTGTCCTTGTTTCAACTTCTTTGGATGTACATTAAATTTCTGTGCATTTAATCTAATTGTGCAAAAAATGATGTGATGTAAAATGTGTTTTTAAGATGGCCTGTTTTCTTGAAATTTCAAGCTATATTGAGTACACAGCACTCTTCATTTAGAGAGCTCAATTTCATGCAGTGGCAGCAGTAATGGAATTGGAAAAACAAAATCTTCCCACATAATGGGGAGCAAAATATAAACAAGTGAGCGAATGCAACAGCAAAACATTTGAGGCACCAAATACCTCGTTATAGTTGTAAAGAGACGCTCTGAGGGAGAGCTGTAAATGACTGCGCCAGCAGCGTGGAGAGAGGAGGTGGCCTGAGGGACTCTCCCCTTTCTGTTTACGTGTGGCCGCACTGGGTCCTCGTTGCTGCATGCCGGCTTTCTCTAGTTGTGACGAATGGGGCCGACTCTTGGCTGTGGTGCCAGGGCTTCTAATTGTGGTGGCCTCTCTTACTGCAGAGCGTGGGCTCAGCAGTTGTGGCGTGCAGGCTTAGCTGGGGAGCCGTGTTTGCGATGGAGGTGGTTGAATCGCTCAGCCATAAGAGTCTCTGAATTGGAACTAGAGAGTGAAGAAGAGTGAAGTCAGTGCGACTGGGATGTTAACTTGGCTGGAAACAGCTTCAGGTGGTTCTCTTGAGTCAGGAGCCTGAAAGTAATCCAGTTCCCGCCGTCTCATGGCATGGACTTAAGTAGAGTGGAGAGGATATGTCTGTCAGAAGGGAGTTCATCTCTTGGAGGTCTATTTTAAGAACATCTTCACCTCTTCAGGGCTTCCCTTGTGGCTCCGCTGGTAAGGAATCCGCCTGCAATGCCGGAGACCTGGGTTTGATCCCTCGGTTGGAAAGATCCCCTGGAGAAGGGAAAGGCTACTAATTCCAGTATGCTGGCCTAGAGAATTCCATGGACAGTCCATGGGGTCACAAAGAGTTGGACACAACTGAGTGACTTTCATTTCACCTCATTAGCCTCTTCAAGTTGTCTTTTGAGGAACTCTGTTCATAATCTAGGATCATTTTGGCTTTATCTCTTATTCCAGTCACTGCTGTGGTGACCAGTTCAGTACAGATTTCCCCCAGTTTCATGGATACAGAGTGCTGTACTCTTCACTGCGAGTCTTTTCCACTGCTGCATCATGGGGGCCGGTCCTTCAGGAATTGCTTGGCTCACATGCAGAGGCCTGTGTTTTGAAGAAAAAAACCTGGGTTTAAGTCCAAGGCTCGATTGTGTACCTAAATTATTTCCTTGTCATGAACATGAGAATGAGTCTGCACAAGGCATTAGGAGAACTAACAAGACGAAATTTTGGCATGGTAGGCATTCCGTAAGTGATAGCTCTGAAAACGGCGGGGATTATTCAGGTAATAATGCCTCAAGAAAGAGTTAAAGAGATGCTTTTCCTATACAGGTGACCAAAAAAAGTGCTTTTTTTAGGTGTGTTGTTACACATTAACATTCTGATCTGTTTTTCAAGAAGAATCTGAGGTCTCTCTGTAAGCAGTCTTTACTCTGTGTGTGGACGTTTTGCTAACACATCTGATAACAGAAACACTTTGGCATGAGACCTTTCATCCTCCTGTTCCACCCTGGGCAAGTCACGTCTGCCTTCCTGAAAATCTGCATCCTCTCTGGTTTTTCTCCTGATTTATTTACCATGCTGTGTGTAGAAATAACAACAAGAATGCAGTCTTATTTTCCTGAAAAGTAATTTTAAGAATTTGATATTTTCTTGGTCTATTTTAACCAAAATGATTATTGGTCTCTCAAGAAGCATTTTGTTCTCCCCATGACAGCAGCAGCAAAAGCTAATGTTCATAGAGGGCTTTATAATTTAAGAACTTCCATACAGTTGCTCCCTACAACTCTGCACAGTGGAATTTAGTGTTAATTCCCAGTTTTACATATGATAAGCCTAGATCTCAGAAGTGACATGATGCTAGGCTCATAAAACCAGCACACTCAGGGGCCCATGGGCCATGCATTCCTACCCCCTACTGGGGCAAAGCCAAGGATGTCTGTTCTGCCTCCAGCGCAGGGAAGCTGAAGGGATCAAGTGCTTAGGAGTGCCCTTTTTAAACTGCATGTCATCAAATATGTGTTGCATTATATTCCACAGACATCCAGATTTGCTATCCGCTTCACCCCGTTTTACAACCTATATCTCCCCTTTTGTTCTTAGAAACTTTTCAAGAACTTAACAAAAGCAGTATCTAGTTTATTAGCCACTTGATCTTTCTGTGAATTTTCAGTGTTACCTTTCTCTAATCATCACTATCACATGTCCATCTGTGTGTCTGTCATTGATTTGGCTGTCTTCGCTTGTCCTCTTCCCTTTTGGCTTTCCTTCTCTCTCATTCATTCATGAAACACTTTTGCATAAAGATGGACACAGGGCACTTGCCTATCTGACTCTCTTAGACCTTCACAGACGTCAGTCAGACATGGATCTTGCCTTTAAGAAGCTTAAAGTTAGCAGTTGGAATGGTGAGAGTGAAGTGAGCCTTTTTTTCCCCCTCTGTGTACAAAATACATAGAAATTTTGTATTTTAAAAGATCTTAAATATATAACAAAGCTCAAAAGGGGAAAAAAAAACAGGTGTAAGAACAGAGAATTCACAGCCAGAGTAGTTCAGCTTGGAGTTAAAGCTAGCTACACATGGCCCTCAGACGTCTGGATGTAGAAAAACGCCTTAGGGATGGGTGTTAGAAGACAACAGGAACAGGACAGGAGAATGTACGGTCCAGCAAGGCTGGGCCTGAAAGGGAGCCCCCAGGCTCTGAAAAGACTTCACTGTCGACAAGCAGGGACAGTAAGCCCGGCCAGCCCGCCAGCCCAGGGACGTGGCAAGGAAGCTGAAAGAAGCAAGAGCCGCAGTCCTGCATCACGTCAAGTGCGGAGTCCAAATTTAAACTACACGAGTCTTGCAAAAAGCAATTAAGCTGAAAATTTAGCATCCAAACTGGTCCAGATCAAGTGAAATGCCTGTACCCCTGATAGCTATAAATGCTAAAACTTCCTGTAGAGTCCCTTCCACAGGACAATGCCCCTGGGACTCACCCAGAAAACAGTATATGCCTTAATAAAACATGCTGGGCAAGCTTATGAGCATCCCCCCAAAATGAATTTAAAACATTTTAAACCAACTATAAACTAAACATGTTGAAAGTATTTAGAGATATAATAGATAAGGTATGATTTAGAGAAAGGAGATATAATAACCATAAAGTACAAAGTATCTCATGGAAAATAACAGAAATGTTTGAGGAAAGACTAAAGTGTTTCTAGGCACCTAGCCTGCCGTTTCCGAAGGAGGAAATGGCAGTGTGCTCTAATATTCTTGCCTGGGAAATCCCTGGGACTGAGCAGCCTGGCAGGCTCCAGTCCGTGGGGTCGCAAAGACTCAGACACGATTCAGCAAGCAAGCCCAAGACAGGAAAAACATTGAAATCAAAACGCTGTAGACATTAAACAGATTACACAGAAAAATAAAAAAAAAATATTAGAAAACAGATGAGAAAACCACCTAGAATGCCATGCGGGTGTGCGTGCTGAATCGCTTCAGACTCCTTGTGGCCCTATGGTCCATAGCCCGCCAGGCCCCTCTGCCCATGGGGTTCTCCAGGGAAGAATATGTATGTGAGTGGGTTGCCATGCCCTCCTCCAGGGGATCTTCCCGACCCCAGGGTCAAACCCACATCTCTTTTGTGTCCTGCATTGGCAGGCGGGTTCTTTACCACTAAGCCACCTGGGATGCAGTACAAAGAGATGAGAAGATAGAAAATATGAAACAGTGGTTAATGCAGAAGATTCAGTGAGAAGGCCTAACCCACGAGTAGGAGTTCAAAAAGGAAAAATGGGGGGATGGAGTGATATTTGAAGAAACAAAGTCTAAGAACATTTCAGAACTGAAGAAATAACTGCATCGTCAAATCAAATAAGGACACTGAATCCTGAGCAACAGGAGTAAAAATAAGTGTATACTTCAGTTCCTCATATTGAAACTGCAGGCATCAAAATAAACAGCAAATTTTTATTAAGCTACCAAGAGAAAGTACTAGTTCTCTCCCTATAAGGGAAAGATAATTAGACCAACAAGAAATTTCCTAGAAGTGGTGAAGATCCAGGTGTAGTGGAATACTATCTTCAAAGTACCGAAGGAGATTACCACACTAGAAATCTATAACACGTTAAACTATCATTCCAGAATGCAGGTGAAATAAAAAACACTTTCAGGCATAGCAAGACTGAAAGATTCAGTATTGAGTGATTGACTGCTGCAGAATTTAATTATATATGTGTATATATATATTCTTCAGTAAGAAATTGAACCAACCCACTAGTAAGGAGTGAAGTGCAGTTAACAGCGGTGATCAAGGAAATAACATTTGTAACTCTAAACAGACATGAGGTGGGGATGTGAGAGAGAGAGAGAGAGAGAGAGACTTCGGCAGTAATTTGAAAACTAGTGGAAGTTTAAATTCTGAAGAGCGATATCATGAAAATGGGAAGCAGTAAACCAAAGATAAAGTACTGTACATTTTTTCTGTTCCTCATGGAAAAGCTGTTGATTAACTTTAGATTTTTAAATATGTACTATCATAACTTAATTATTTTAAGAGTAAAAATAGAATGTGAACCTTCTAAATCCAGTAGATGAGCAAATAAATTTTTTTTAAGCTGGACCCATTTAATAAAAGGAAACGAAGTAGAAAGAAGGAAAGGAGGAGAGGAAGTTAAAATGTTAGGAAAAAATTCCAAATAAATCAATAATCATGATAAATGAAAACAGATTAAACCAAGCTATTATAAAACAGAGACTCTCAGACTTTTTAAATTCAGCTTTTTGCTGTTTGTAAGCAACTTGTGTGAAATATAATTATGTGGGGACTTTGTAAACAAGGGATTTTTTTTTAAAGGGCATTCCAGGCAAATTCTTTTTTTTTTTTTTTTTCCTTTTGACTGCACCATGTGGCTTGTGGAATCCTAGTTCCCTGACCAGGGATGGAGCCTGGGCCCTCGCAGTGAGAGCACAGAGTCCTTACCACTGGACCACTAGAGACGTCCCCAGGCAAATTCTAAAGAGAGAGCAAAAGAAAGAGCCAGAGGGAATAAGGAAGAAACAATATTGATATCAGACAAAAATTATAAGGCAAAAAAATTATGAATAAAGATTGGTGATAGAAGGAGGAAAAAAGCTTAAGGTATTTAAAGATATGAAAAGACAAATCACAAAAGAAGAAACTCAAATGGTCAAAAAACATTTGAAAAATGTTCAGCCTGCTGGTGATCATGACCCTGCAAATAAAGGCAATAGTGGGCCTAACCTTTCAGCCCTCATCAGGTAGCAGAAACAATTCAAACGGGTTAATGACGAGTGTTGGCCGGACTTGGAACAAAAGGACATCTCATCTCCTCCTGGTTGGAATGAAAGCAGCAGCTGTGCACACATCCATGACTCAGCAGTTCTATTTTCATCCTATATCCTAGAGAAACACCCAAGGATGTCCCTGGGGCCTCATCTGTAATAGCCATAAAGCGGAAACAACCCCGGTGTCCATCCGGAGTGGAAGGGATTAGCAAACTGTGGTGTGTTCAGACAAATGAAAGGCGCTGCAGAGAAAATGACTTCACTTGGAGTTACCTGTATTAAAACAGATACAGTGCAGAATCACAATGTTGAGTAAAAATAAGTTGCAGAAGGAGGTGCATACCTAATTTTAACTTTACATAAAACAAAGTGGTACTGGGCGCTGTTTTTATGAATACATACGTGTGTGTACAGTGTACGTATCTGAGAGGAAATGGGAATCTCCCAAGGTGGGTGGCTCCCTTCGTGAGTGAGGAAGATGACTGGGACGAGGAGGGAGGCAGAGCAGGACTTAACTAGGCCGCGTTCCCTTTTTAAAGATCTGAAGCAAATATGGCAAAGATATTAGCATATATTTGCATTCTTAATTCTTCATGGTGGCTCCGTAGTCTCCTGCTGTTTTTCTCTGTGTGTTTGGGTTTGGATGTGTGTGCAAGTGTTTTGAAAATATTTCCTTAATTAGAAATGGCTCCCCGAAAGACAAATACCAAGTGATACCACTTATATACGGAATCTAAAATATGACCCAAGTGAGCCTATCTGTGAAACAAAAGCAGACTCACAGATAGAGAGAACAGACTAGTAGTTGCCAAGGCCGGGTGGGTGGGGAAGGACTGGAAGTTTGGGATTAGCAGACGCAAAGCATACTATATAGAATGGATAAACCGCAGGGTCCTACTGCAGCACAGGGGACTATATTCGATATCCCACAATGAACCATAGTGGAAAACAATATGAAAAAGAACGTGTGTGTGTATAGATATGTATAACTGAATCACTTTGCTGCAGAACAGAAATTAGCACAGCATTGTAAATCAACTATACTTCAGTTAAAAGGATTTCCCTGGCAGTCCAGTGGTTAAGACTCTGTGCTCCCAATGCAGGGGTCACAGGTTTGATCCCTGGTAGGGAAAATAAGATCCAACATGCTGCATTTTTTATTAAAATTTTAATTAAATTCAAAATTTCATAAATTAAAAAAAATTGTTTTAATTTTTAATGGTTAAAAATATCTCCTGGCTTATTACGGGGAAAGAAAAACATACAGCAGTAATACCAAGAAAATGACGAGTTTTTTACAAATGGCTTTTAGAGAGAATTTTGCCATTGGAATCCAAGAGTGCACTCTGGAAGAGGGATCCCAGGGTGGCTTTGCCACAGACACTCACCTGCGTTCAGTCACTCGTAGAAGTGGATCAGCCATCATCAACTCCTCTGTGTCTATGGCCTGAGTCAACAGGCCTGTTTCTCACTGTTGCTGCTAAGTCGCTTCAGTCGTGTCCGACTCTGTGCATCCCCATAGATGGCAGCCCACCAGGCTCCCCTGTCCCTGGGATTCTCCAGGCAAGAACACTGGAGTGGGTTGCTATTTCCTTCTCTAATGCATGAAAGTGAAAAGTGAAAGTGAAGTTGCCCAGTCGTGCCCGACTCTTGGCGACCCCATGGACTGCAGCCTACCAGGCTCCTCTGTCCATGGAATTTTCCAGGCACTGTTTTTCACTCATTTCTTTCTGGTCATCATAACTTGGTACTTACCCAGGGCCTCCCAGAGGATTTATCACTTTGAGGAAAAACATCTGAGCAATTAAATGATGCCTGCCTGCCTTCTCATGGAAAGAGATAATCATGACTTCTGTTGTATATCTTGTGGATTTTTATGGAAACACTGGATTTGGGCATAGAGAGTAAGCTCTGTTGGTTGGTTGAATGGACATGTGTATGTTTCATACAGATTCCCAAATCATCTTCTCCTGGACCAGAGAGGTTCCATTTGAGGAATCTTTTTAAATGTTGTCTGATTTCCCTTCATTTTTCAAAATTCGGTTTCTCTTTTTTTTAGTCTTTATTGAATTTGCTACAGTATTGCTTCTATTTTATGTTTGGGGTTTTGGGCCACAAGGCCTGTGGGATCTCAGCTTTCCAACCAGGGGTTGTACCCACATCCACTGCCTTGGAATGTGAAGTCTTAACCACTGAACTTTCAGGGAAGTGCCTGGTTTGTCTTCTTAAATGTGTTGCCGCAAAGCATTAGCAGGCACATTTCACGACCTCGATGGGAGGGTAATGGAGGTCCATGTGGAAATGAGACTGGTCATC
This sequence comes from Ovis aries, assembly GCF_016772045.2. Taxonomy (NCBI): domain Eukaryota; kingdom Metazoa; phylum Chordata; class Mammalia; order Artiodactyla; family Bovidae; genus Ovis; species Ovis aries. Next base: position 10,103,455 of record NC_056070.1, read on the forward strand.
CTTGTCATGTTTCCATAGCATCCAACACAGCTCTTCCAAACAGTAAGGGCTTGGAATCTCTGGGCTTCACCCCACGTCACAGCAGCGTCTCCACTCCGTGGACGATCTCAGGATCACACACAGCACCATCACACATTATCACCCTTGATGTAAAGTGGAGTCATGGCACACTTTGAAAAAGGTTGGTTTCGGTGCTTCTGACATTCTCCCAGGGGACGAATAAACAGCCTGGCTAGGTTGGTCGAGAGGCAGTTTACCAGTCACCGTGTGAGGCAGCTGACTTCTCTTGCAAATACACGCCTGCTCTGCATTGAAGCCAAAGGCATAACTCAGACTCAGATTTCCCTGTGGGCTCCCTGGGGCTGCTGGTCTGGGTCTGGTCCTGGACCTCCCAATCTCAGACGTCTTTGCTTTTCCTTTGCAGAGAGAAGATGCACCAGTCTGCCATGTATGAGCTCTGCCAGGGGATGCACCAGATCAGCCTTCAGTTTGTCCGGCTGCAGCTCACCTTCGAGGAGTACACCGTAATGAAAGTGTTGCTGCTGCTGAGCACAAGTAAATTGATGTCCAGCTGGCACTTTTTTACACTGTCACATCATCTTCCCTTTCGGAGACTAGCCTATTTCTAGGGCCAGGTAGTCAGTATTTAAAAGAAAAAAAAAAAAAAAAGAGGAGGTGGGCAGAGGGCTTTGGTGCAGGATGAATTAAGTTACTTGCAGAGTTTGGGTGGTGCATCTGCCTTGATCCCTTCACCCATCTGGCCACTAAGGATTCGTTAAGTGTCTGTTATGTGTATGGTCAGACTGGGCAGTTCAGGAACTACCAGAATAAATGAGGCACAGTCTCAACCCTCGGGGAGTTTTTGTTTTTCTCGTTCAGTCGCTGAGTGATGTCCCGATTCTTTGCGACCCCATAAACTGTAGCACGCCAGTCTTCCCTGTCCTTCACTATCTCCCGTAAGATAAATTCAAGGTAATTTTAATACACTGTGGAAAGTGATTGTCTGCCATGATAAAGACTTGTCCTGGGGACTCAGAGGAGGGAAGCACATGCTCACTTCTTGGCATCGGAGGACTCTTGATGAAGCTTCATCTCAGAGAGCTTTACCAAGGTGAGGGATTGAGTCCGAGGCATGAGCTGACCTCCCTGCTGGGGAGCATGAGAGAGCATGGTGGTGTGGGAAGCAGACCCACATAATAGTGCTTAGCTCTGGGGAGTTGTTTTGCCTGTTTATGATTTTTGTTTTTTATCTCATTTATGTATCCACTAATTTTTCAAGGCATATCGGGTACTGTTGGATTGGGGAGGCATGGTTGCCCTGTAGATTGAACCGGAAGATTCCCACCTCTTGAAGACATCTGCTGTCTATTAGGCAAGCAGGGGAGTGTGGTCCAGAAGGCTCTGGGCAGCGGGCTGACATGGCCCAAGGGGTCCTTCATGGCTTTGTGAAGATGTGTCTGGCAGTAGATAGACTGAAGGAAAGGGAATGGGATGAGGAGAGAGAGAGGCCAAGTCAGACAGAGAACTGAGCCAGACTGGAAGCCCAGAGACCTGCTGTGAAGCTATTGAAATAACAGCTTGAATACTGGTGTATTCTTGCCTGGGAAATCCCACGGACAGAGGAGTCTGGCGGGCTATAGTCCACGGGGTCACGAAGAGTCAGACATGACCGAGCGACTACACTTTCACTTTCTTAATGGTGGTGGGTAGCTTGCTGACAGCACCAGATGCATTCGAGACACACTGCAGAGTCAGCCTTGACGAGAACGGGGCACAAAATGGTCTGGATCAGAAGCAACCCGGGTTTTGAGGGCAGAGATGATTGTGAGGTGGTAGTGATACTGTGAGGAGAAATGCGTTCTTGTTGGGATTGGAGCGGATTTTACGGAGGTAAAATGACTTCTCCAGGTGGCTGAGTGGTAAAGAACCCACCTGCCAATGCAGGAGTTACAGGAGATGTGGGTTCCACCCCTGGGTCAGGAAGATCCCCTGCAGGATGTGATGGCAGCCCACTCCAGTCTCCTTGCCTGGAGAATCTGATGGACAGAGGAGCCTGACGGGCTTCAGTCCATGGGGTTGCAAAGAGTTGGACATGACTGAGTGACTGAGCGTGCATAGCCTCAGAGAGAGGCCTAAAGAGGGGGGAAACTGGGGGACTCGAACTCAGGAAACAAATTTGGGTATTGACATATAAGCTTGACATGATCCTTGTTGAACAGGAAAGTCCAATGGCAAGTGGGGTTGCCGAGGCACGGGAAGAAGCGGGAAGACCCACTGAGGTGCTGGAAAGGAGGAACGCAGTGCTGAGGGATGGGGAGAGCCATCAGGGAGGCAGAGGAGCTGGCAGAGGGCCAAGAGTTCAAGGCTTCCCAGAGGCGCGACTCGTGGCAGAGCTTCCAGTAGAAGCCAGGAATGCTGACAGAAGCCCACTGGGGTTGACCATGCGGCATCAGGCAGGTGCCAGGCGGCCAGGGACTTGCAGATCGATGGGAAGCTGCTTCGGACATCTGGAGCCAAGCATGAGAGGAGAGACCACAATGGCAGAAGGAGGCAGAAGAGGCGAGGGAGGCAGGGTCAGCCTTGGCAGGGATGCTGAACGCTTCTTCCCCTGACAGCAGCCCAAGCCTTTCCAAACAGAGGGGAAGGAATCTGAGGAAGCTCTCATCAGAGGAGGGTGAGGCTGGGATGGTGGCAGGAGACAGGCTGGAGAGGAAATCCCAGAACTGAGTGCCGTGACCACTGAAGAGAAGGAGAAGTGTTCTGGGTGCCAGGATACCAGGGCGAGTGGCGCCGACTTCAGAGGAGGAGAGGCTGTTGCGTGACCCCTGGGAAACTGAAAGCAGCATCTGAGACATGCCCAGCCCTCACCCCAGGGCCCAGGAGTTAGTGGCTGCGGTGAAGGGTTTTCAGTAGAGCTATTTGGAAGTGAGTGGTATGAGCAGCCAAGCATCTTGGATAGAATGGATAAGAAAAGATGCTGATCCCAGCACAGAGGGATGGGGTCTGGGGAAGAGTGAAGCCTGCACCTAGCAGGGCAGGAAGCGGGGAGGCAGGGGCTGATGTGTCAGTATCCGCTCTACACACACCTAGCGTCTCTCTGTTTCCAAAGAGGTTTTCCATCCATCATCTGATTTAACGCTGTAAGACTGCTAACTTGTCTAAAGTGGACAAAACAGGTATGCAGGTGTGACTTGTGCAGCCTTCTTGGTGAATTAGGACTCAGACCCAGGGCTTTGGCCTTCCCTTCCAGCCGGATGCAAGGGTGGAAAGCAGGCTGGCAACAGGGGACAGCCGCAGGGAGGGGGCGGGTGAGCCGGCTGGGCTGCACTCCAGCAGCGAGACGGACCAGCAGCCTGGGAGGGCGGTGGGTTCACCGTGTCTCAGCTGTGTTTCGCTTGGCCAGCAAGGCTTTTCAGGTTGCTTTCGGCCTCTTGTCGTGTTTGACTTTCATGGACTTTGATTGCACAGGTAGCCCGTGCTCTCCCCAGTTTACCGCAGGCCCCACCAGTCCTCAGTACCCACCGCTCCTCACTGTATGCTCAGCCCACATTCAGGAGCTTGTGTTTGCAATCCTCTGTCCACAGGCTCAGTAGAACCAAGCTCTTCTCCCTGCTCCATTGTTCTTCAAGGTTTCTGAGGCTCCCAGCTTATCCTTTCTAGAACATAACTTGGGAAATGTACTTTTAGTTCCCTGCCCAGGGATTGAACCTGCACCCTCAGCTGTGAAAGCAGAGTCCTAACCTCTGGACTGCCACAGAATCCCCTGGAAATGTACTCTTTAAATTCAGCAACAGTGATTTTAGTCCCCTTTCCAAGCTGTATCATTAACCGTTAAAAGAAATTTTTAAAAAGAAAAAAGGAAAAAAATATCAGATGGGTGATAGAATTTAAATTTTTTTCTAAAAATGTTCATGATAATAATCCTTTGTAAACATTGGCCACTCAATTGTTATTGGTGTCTTGTCCTTTTACATCCATTTAATCAGTCAACCTTACAATCAATTCTGATACCATTTAGCTCCCCAGATTAATTTGTTAGCTTCCAGGTAATTCAGTACATTCAAGGCTGATTTTTATTGATGCAGAAAAAGCAAAATAAAAAACCAGGAGAACAGAAGTAAAGAATTGTATAAATCATGAAAACTTCAGGCTCTAGTAAGCTTATCTTGCTAATCTCTGATAGAGTGTATGAAAATTTTTCTTCTTATTTAGAAGGTTACATTATACACCTGATGTCCAGTATATGAGGAAAGTTAAGCTGTGACATCAAGATCATGTTCTTTTTGCTCATACAGGAAAGCAAACCAGCTTCCCACCCAGCTGTCTCTTTGCTCTTCTCCAGCCCATGGATTCTGGATGGTTTCCATGAGCCCGGCTGCATTTAATAAGTAAATTCAGAGAATCTAGGCAGACCTCCAAAATTTGAGGTTTTGCCTAAGTTCTCTTTTATTTGTGGGTCTGTTTCAACTTCTAAAATATCTGGCTGGGAAACTGGTACAATATATTTCAGTCACAGCAGTAAAACACCAGTAATATTTGACACAAGTTGATCATACTCTTGAGAATTTTTGATAACACAACTGTCAGAAATATGAAAGCTTTTGGTTGATCTCAGTAGCTGCACCAAATAGCACTGAAATATAGTCATGAAATGTACTCACTCCATTCTAATTTTAGGTAATTTTTTAAATGTGTTATATCCATAAGTATCTGTATTGAAAAATGAAAGGTTTACTCCATAACATTTTGAAACTTAAAAAAAAATGTGTATCAATAAGTGGGCTGTGAAAGCATTTATATATAAACTCTCAGTCTCTTTTATAAAGTTTTGGGTTCACCATAAAATTTTGGTAGAAAGTGAATCTATAGTTTCACAGTTAACATTCTACCTATTACCATTCTTCTTTATGTTTTTTAAATACTTTTAAAACAAGGGTTTAATTTGAAAGAAAAAAAACTGTTACATAATGAAGGACATTTAATTCTGATTGTGAATGTCAAATATTTGAAACCACAACTAATATTGTGGCAGCCTCAGAAATGTGTGCAGTGCCTACAAGGGATTTATTTTTTCCCCTCAAAAATAGAGTTAAGATAAACCACAAACCAAAAGCCTCAACAGTTAAAACTCAAGGAGGTCATTAACATCATGTGTGAAGTTAATTTGCAAGATAATCCATATCTTTATATAGGACAACAGGGTTTATTTAGGAGCAGTGGTGTTCTTGACTCCTGGGGTTACATGTAACACTCAAAAACATACTTAGCGGTTCTGAAGAGCTGATGACCCAAGTGAATTTTTATTGCTGCCACTTACGATAAATGAGCAAATAGCATGTGCAATTGAGAAATGAAAGTTAGAGCAATTTCATACTCAGACTATTACTATCACAAGATGAATTTTTCTCATCTTCATCTTCCAAAAATGGAAGTCCTCAGTGACTGTTTGTCAGGGTTAAAGCATAAGTGCTTATTGGCTGTAGTGAACAAAAGCAAACACATAGGTAGATTTTCAGAGGGAGCCTCTGTAGGTTACGCTCTGCCCTCCATCTCCTCGCAGAATGCAGGCACAGGTTGCTCCCCTGTCTCCATAAACCGTGTTCACGTGTGTCCTGGGAAAGATCATCTCCTTTCCGGTCCCAGAAGCACTCATTATGCTTACAGGTGCTGAATTTCAAAGTATTATTTTCAGTGAGATGTTTCTCATTTAATTAGAAAAAACTAGCAACTCTATGGAGAAGGCAGTGGCACCCCACTCCAGTATTCTTGCCTGGAAAATCCCATGGACGAAGGAGCCTGGTGGGCTGCAGTCCATGGGGTCGCTGAGGGTCGGACACGACTAAGCGACTTCACTTTGACTTTTCACTTTCATGCATTGGAGAAGGAAATGGCAACCCACTCCAGTGTGCTTGCCTGGAGAACCCCAGGGACGGGGGAGCCTGGTGGGCTGCCGTCTATGGGGTCACACAGAGTCGGACACGACTGAAGTGACTTAGCAACAGCAGCAGCAGCAACTCCATAGGCCTTCCCTGGTGGCTCAGATGGTAAAGAATCTGCCTGCAATGCAGGAGACCCAGGTTCAGTCCCTGGGTTGGGAAGATCCCCTGGAGAAGGAAATGGCACCCGACTCCAGTATTCCTGCCTGAGAATTCCATGGACGGAGGAGCCTGGTGGGCTACACTCCATGGGGTCGCAGAAGTCTGACATGACTGTGTGTGCACACACATGCACACAGGGATGCTGTATACAGGGAAAGCAGAAAACATACTTCTCAATTTTCTCTTATTGAAGATAAAGGTGAATGTGATTTCTCCACTTCGGGAGTTTTTGATCTTGTTTTGTATGTAGAGCACTGTCCTGTTACCCATCACACACACAAATCTGGGCACAGACCTGCCAGCAGGCTGTCTGGGTGGTCACGTGACAGAGCCTCAGTGGCCATGTGATCTTAGCGCAACAAGAATAGGAAGTGCTTCTTTGCAGCATGTCCTCCCCCGATAGACAGCTAGTTTCCCCAAGTGTCTTTGACATTTGAACTTGAATTTCTAATTTCAGCTCCAGCTTAGATTGTCTGTGTTTCTTCCAGTTGTCCTGAAAAATCAAAGTATATTTTCCTACATCAGAGGTATTGGCAAGTAAGGGCTCATAAAGCCTTTGATGACAGGCCACAGGATAGTGTAGCATTGTGGTTAAGAGACAGGCATGGGAAGCAGGCCTAGGTTTCTACTCTTTCTCTGCCATGTATTTATTGTGTCCTTAGGCTAGTGATTAAACCTCCAATCTTCAGCTTCCACATCTGTGGAATGAGGATAATATAATGATTGTGTCATAAGATTGACGTCAAGATGAAGCAAGTTAATATAAGCAAAGTGCATTCTAACATACACCTGCTAAGCCAGTTACTTGTTTGTATGTGTGTGTACAGAGGTTAACCGTTATATAGCTGCCATGTTCACTCATAAGGGATTCCCCAGTGGCTCAGTGGCAGAGAATCCTCCTGCAGTACAGGAGATGCAGGAGACGCAGGTTCAATCCCTGGGTCAGGAAGATCCCCCAGAGAAGGAACTGGCTGCCCATTCCAGTATTCTGGCCGGAAAAATCCCATGGACAAAGGAAGAGGAGCCTGGCAGGCTGCAGTCTGTGGGGTCACACAGAGTCAGACACAACTGAACCCACACACATATTCATAAATGCAGTAAGCAAGATTCATGTCAGTCTCAAAGTGTGAGCCTCACGACCTCAAAATAGCCTAAGCCATTTAACCACGAAGATGCTAAAGCTGATTTCCACTTTGAGAACTTACATGTCTGTATTCCTTCACCACAGTTCCAAAGGATGGCCTCAAAAGCCAGGCTGCGTTTGAAGAAATGAGGACAAATTACATCAAGGAGCTGAGAAAGATGGTAACAAAGTGCCCCAGCAACTCTGGGCAGAGCTGGCAGAGGTTCTACCAACTGACCAAGCTTCTGGACTCCATGCATGACGTAAGTAGAGCCTCTTGGCGTCTGTCAGCCACACACTGGACCCAGGGAAACCGGAGAGCTGAGAAAGTTCTTGAGGCTTTGGGAAGAACACGGGTATATTATCCACAGGAGGCAACGAGAGGTTAAAAACTGATTAGGGGACTTCCCTTTCAATCCAGTGATTAAGGCTCTATACTTCCAATACAGTTCCATTCCTGATCAGGGGACTAGGATCCCAACATTTTTAATTTAAAAAAAAAAAACTGATTAGGAAGAAAAATTTTTTTTTCAGAATACCTTTGAAACAAACTTCATTTAAAGTGAAAAGTGTGGCTCTTTCCCCTCCTGAGCAGAGTGTAAGAGAAATGGGCGCCATCATGGCAAAACCCTGAGCTTGGGGCCAGAGAAGGAAGGGCCTCAGATTTGCTGCAGGTGTCTGATCGAGTTTCTCATTTCTGCTGGCAACTTAGGAAATGTTTGGTTAATGGGAATGTTTGCTTTAACATTGCATAAATAATGTCCATCTTCTACAACTGTTCATCTCATAACCCAATCTTTCAAAAACATTATTAGTGGTCGAGGGCCAGCTGGGATCATCACATTCTTTGCCAGATTCAGAATCTTATACTCACTGTTCTTCATAGGAGTCACCTTTCCTGTCTTGTGTAAATATGCAAAGTAAACTCTTGAGCTTGTTTCTAATTTACTGAATTACAGATGTAGTCAAGGTGTTAGCACTTTCTACAAAATACTGATTCGAATAACTTGGTTTGTCATGTCACTTAAAATGTGCTTCTCATTTCATTTTGCAAGCAGTTTCTTCAGTTCTGGTTCAAAAAATGTTGTACAGGGTCATGCTAATTTAACATTTTTATATTTGCTTTCTTTTGGAACATTTATTGCCCAAATTCAGTCCATGTGATTTGGATAAGAAATCCTTTTTCAACTATTTCTGTGTTGCTGAGGACAGTGTTGACAGGCTTGATGACCAATATTATAATTGTGTTGCTACTGAAATAATGGTTCATCCTTTAGAGATTTGTCTATGCCACTGGAATGGTATGTCTTTTGGGGTTGGTTGATAAAAGAATGTCGCTTTCCAGGGTTTTTACACTGAAGACCCAGTACGTATCACACTGGCCTTTATTTTCTCTGAACATTTCCCATGATAAGAGTCAAATTCCCACAAGGTGAATTCAGTGATAGATAGTTGGGCTAGTTATCAGTGGCCTCAAAGCATGACTTACTGGAAAATCTCAGGGATAATGAATGATGGGCCACAAGACTTTGGGGAACACAGCCAACAATGCTGTCCACAACTCTCACAAAAGGAAGGAAAGGAAAGTAGAGCATGAGGCAGGGTCGTCCACCCAGGAATCAGGAGCACTGTTACTCTCTCCTGTTGGTTTTGTTGAAAGCCTTTCTTAGTGGAGCTGTTGCAGAAAGGGGCACCCCTTCCAGGATCGAGGGGCTTCCCTTGCAGCTCAGTCAGTAAAGAATCTGCCTGCAATGCAGGAGACCTGGGTTCAATCCCTAGGTTGGGAAGATCCCCTGGAGAAGGAAATGGCAGCGCACTCCAGTATCCTTGCCGAGAAAATCTCATGGACAGAGGAGCCTGGTGGGCTGTAGCCCATGGGGTCGCAAAGACTCAGAAACGACTGAGCGACTAACCCTTCCTTCCTTCCTTCCTTCCAGGATCAAGAGTGGGCTCTTGTCTGACACTCAGAAATGAATTATCCAAAAACACGTGCATGCTGAGAAAGCCAAAGACTTTACTGGGAAGGGCGCCTGGGTGGAGAGCAGGAGGCTAGGGAGCCAGGAGGACTGTTCTGCCACGTTGCTTGAAGTCTCAGGTTTTATAGTAATGGGGTCAGTTCCCAGGTTGTCTCTGGCCAGTTATTCTTCATTCTGACTCAGAGTCCTTCCTGGTGGCGTGTGCCTCATTCAGCCAAGATAGATTCCAGCTAGCAGGATTCTGGAAGGTTGTTAGGACACGTGGCATCTCCTTTAGACCTTTCCCAAACGCTTCCAGTCGGTGGTGGCTTGTTAGTTCTGTGTTCCACAGGACCTCCTGTTGTAAAATAACTCATGCAGATAGTTACTATGGTGGCTTGCCAGGGTGGGCAGTGTCAGTCACTGTTTCTCCTAGCAGACCTGGGCTGGGAGCAGGGGGCCGGGGAGCAGAAGGTGTGATTCTTTCTTGATGAATTATGTTATTCATGCAAATGATTGGGCAGGCACAAGTGCAGTTGTAAAATGAGTGTGTAATTGGCACCATGTAATCTCATGAAAAAAGTGATACGCTTTGAAGTACTTTGCATATAATGAGACTTAACAACAAAAGTTAAAACTTGTTTATCTACAGCCTTAAAGAATCTCAATGCCTTTGGGAATCTCAGTGCCCAGTGGGATGGTGAAAACCCCCAGAGGCCACACCAGTAGTCAAGGTGTCAAACCGTCCTCTGCTGGCTTGTTTTTAGCACCAGCTCAGTCAGCTGATTGCCAGTGGCTACTCAGTAAGCAGTTGCCAAATGTCTAAATCATAATTGATGATTTCCTGCCAGACCCCCCCCCCCCAGAGCAAATCAGTGTCTTGTTCAGTTACTAAGTCATGTCTGACTCTTTGCCACCCCGTGGGCTGCAGCATGCTAGCCTCCTCTGGCCTTCACTGCCTCCCAGAGTTTGCTCAGATTCATGACCTTCGAGTCGGTGATGCTCTGACCATCTTATCCTCTGCTCCTCCCTTTTCCTTTTGCCTTCCCAGCATCAAGATCTTTTCCAATGAATCGGCTCTTCATATCAGGTGACCAAAGTAATGGAACTTTGGCATCAGTCCTCCCTATGAATATGTTTTTAGTATTTTTTTTATTACGGTGAAATTGATACAAAATAAGCTGAATGTACTTAAAGCGTACCATTTGGGATGTTTGAGACATGTATACACCCATGAAACAATTATTGAAATCAAGACAGCAGGCATCCCCATCACTCCAGAAGTTCTCTTGCGCCTTTTTAGAAAATTGAAGTATACTTGATTTACACCGTTGTTAATTTCTGCTGTACAGCAAAGTGCCTCAGTTATGCATATATAAATATATTCTTTTCTGCTATCTTTTATCACAGACTATTGAACACATCCCCTGTGCTCTACAGTAGACTTTGGTGTTCATCCATCAGCTGTCCTGCTGCCGCCCCTCCCCAGTTGCTTTCTGGGTTGCTTTCCGGCAGTGTAGGTTGGGTGGTACATGTCAGTGGAATCATGTTAGTGGACATATGTTAGTGATACATGTTATGGGATCATACAGTGTTATAGTATGTGGCCTGTTGTATCTGACTTCCTTCACTTGGCATAATTATTTGGGGTTTCATCCACAGTGTTGCCATATAGCAGTACTTCATTCTTACTTATTGCTGACTGACCTCCCATTGTGAAGATAATCCACAGTTTGGTGGTCCCGTCACCCACTGATGGACATTTGGATTGTTTCCAAATTAGGGACAATTTCAGAGTAAGTTGGGCTTCCTTGATAGCTCAGCTGGTAAAGAATCTACCTGCAATGCAGGAGACCCCGGTTCGATTCCTGGGTTGGGATGATCCCCTGAAGAAGAGATAGGTTACCCACTCCAGTATTCTCGAGCCGCCCTGGTGGCTCAGACAGTAAAGAATCCTCCTGCAATGCAGGAGACCTGGGTTCGATCCCTGGGTTAGGAAGATCCCCCTGGAGGAGGGCATGGCAACCCACTTCAGTATTCTTGCCTGGAGAAGCCCCATGGACAAAGGAGCCTGGCGGGCTATAGTCCACGGGGTTTCAAAGAGTCGGACACAACTGAGCGACTAAGCACACACACAAAGCTGTGCACCGTCTGTGTGTCGATATATGGACACTGCTTTCTTTTTCTTGAGTGAGTAAGTAGCGGCCGTGGAAGACCTGGGTCACATGGTAGGTCATATGGTATTTTCCAAAGTGGCTGCATAGTTGTGCATTCCCTTGAGAAGTGTGTGTGAATACAGATTGCCCCACATCCTTGCTGACATGCAGTATCATTGGTCTTTTTAGTTTTAGCATTCTAATAGCTGTGTGGTGATGTCTCCCTGGAAAGTAAGTGTTAGTCGCTCAGTCGTGTGTCTGACTCTTTAGGACCCGTCTTTGTGACTATAGCCCTCCAGGCTCCTCTGTCCATGGAATTTTCTGGGCAAGAATACTGCAGTGGGTTACCATTTTCTATTCCAGGATAGAGTTGTTGCGAAGATAACAATAGTGGTTGGTTTAGTCACTAAGTCATGTCCACCTCTCTGCAAGCCCATGGACTCTAGCCCGCCAGGCTCCTCTGTCCATGGGATTTCCCAGGCAAGAATACTGGAGTGGATAGACATTTTCTTCTCCAGGGGATCTTCTGACCCAGAGAGATCAAACCCTGAGTCTCCTGCACTGCAGCAGATTCTTTATTGTCTGAGCCACCAAGGAAGCCCCAGAGTCTCCCTATGGTTTTGATTTGCATTTCCCTCATGATTAATGAATGATCTTTTCGTATGCTTCTTTACCATCTCTGTGTCCTCTTTGCTGAAATATCTGTCCAACTCTTTCTCATTTTTAAAAACTAGGATGTTTGCTTGTAATTGGATTGTTGAGTTTTGAGAGTTCTTTGTATATTCTGGATACAGTTCCTTTGTAAGACGTATAACTTGCAAGTATTTTTTCTCTGTGGCTTATCTTTTCATTCTCTTATCAATGTCTTTTGAAGAGCAGGGATTTTCAGTTCTAAGAAAGTTCAGTTGATTATTTTTTCTCTCATGAATCATGTTTTTGGTGTAGCTAAGAATTCCTTGTCTACGCCAACATCACAAAGCTTTTCTATTTTGTTCTAGAGGTCACTGTCCTTCATTGACTGATACGTAGTATCTCAAAAACCATTTTTATGTTGTTTTTGGTGGAAGGGTAGATCTAATCCACCTGACTCCACTTTTGCTGGAAGGAGAATATTCTTTGGGGAACCACTGGAGTCACTTTAAGTCTGAAACCTTTAATTTTAAACAATCAGAGATGTTTGCCCTTAGAAGTAGCTTAACAGAAGCATCTTCAATGCTCTATTTATTAATATATTCCCATCCCAGACAGAACATTGAAAAACGCATTGTAAGTCTGGAGGGACCTTTCTAACATTCACGCTTACTCAGACTTGAGACTGCCTGCAGCTTTTTCATTAGAGTAAATTAGTGAGTCAACGTTTGTGGAATTTTCTTCCAGGGAACAAAGAGCTACAGGAGGACTGGCTCTGTACTCAGAGCCTCGTTCTGGTCACTTGGTGGAAAAAGAGCATGTGTTCTTGAGAGTCACACAAACAAGAACCTTGTGCCTGTAAATCCAAGTTCTGTTTGAATAGCATGCCTAGTATGCCTGGCCTCGGGACACACTTATCTGGGGACACGTGTACACAATGCTCGGGACATATGGTTTTCTCCCAAATGGTGCGCATGTGTGTTGGCAGAACAGGGCCAGGGTGAGTGAAGGAACAGTGTCTGAAAGATCAGGTTGGGAGTCAAGTATTTGAACTGGTCAGCAACTTAAATGAATCCCAAGCCCTCCGAACACCAGTCTCCCTCCCAAAAAAGGTTCAAAGAAAGCAGTTGTGGCCAGGCTTCTAGGGATGGGTGTGTTTTTGCATTCTAAATGGGTGTTATATATAAAGCACACAGATTCCTTATTCTTCCAGAGAGAATTGAGAATTACTAGTCACTTTCTTCCCTGATGGCTCAGCAGGTAAAGATCTCCTGCAGTGCAGGAGACGGAGATGCGGGTTCACTCCCTGGGTTTGGACGATCACCTGGAGGAATACTGGAAATGGCAACCCACTCCACTATTCTTGCCTGGAAAATCCCATGGACAGAGGAGCCTGGTGGGCTACAGTCCATGTGGTCGCAAAAAGTTGGACATGGCTGAACAACTCGGTACACACAGGCACTTTCTAGGTATTTCTAGGAGTGGCAGTTAATTTCCTATCAGTGAAGAAGGCACATTTCTCATGAATTTATTGGCAACTTCTATTCATTCATGGAGATTGAGGCCTATTTATGCTATGATCAGGTTGTAGAACTGCTGCTGCTGCTGCTGCTGCTGCTGCTGCTGCTGCTGCTGCTGCTGCTGCTGCTGCTGCTGCTGCTGTTAAGTCGCCTCAGTCGTGTCCGACTCTGTGCGACCCATAGACAGAAGCCCACCAGGCTCCCCTGTCCCTAGGATTCTTGAGGCAAAAACACTGGAGTGGGTTGCCATTTCCTTCTCCAGTGCATGAACAGCTAGTAAACATTAAAGGATGATAGTAATAGAATTTCTCAGAAGCAAAAATGTTACCCTTTCTCTGTTAAGTAATATCAAGGTCATAGTATTGTAATTGACTTTATTTCCGTGTATATGATATGTTGCCTCATGCCTAGCAAAACTGTTGTGACTGCAGAGGATACAAAATACCTGTAGGACACCAACCTACCCCTCAAACTGCTTAGAGTCTAAAAGAGGCAACTAGAACATTCCACAAAGCAGAAGGTAACTATGGACAAAGCAATCTTTGAGAGCACACACGCTGCTCATTCTTTCACGTGTCTGCGAGCCCCTCCTGTGTGCCAGGACAAGAGGTACAAGTGGGGACAGAATACCTGTCTTCAGATATACCGCTTGTTCTTAAGGGAGAGCATCCCATTCAAAAGCGGAAGCAGAGGGATCTGTTCAGATGCCTCAGTACCTGTGTTATTTCATGCCCTTCTAAAAACTCCCTATAAGATGGGTATTATTCTCATTATTCCCATTCCTGTCCTTAGGATTCCCATTTGCTCTGATAGAGGAAGAGGTTCATCTGATTCAACAAATACATTAGCCTCTAAAAGCGTCAGGCAGTGCAATGGAGGAAGAGACTCAAATCTGGCCTCGGGGAGCTTTCCGCATGCTCAGGACCACCTAACAGCACCGTATAGGGTAGGGGCTGAGAGCTCTGCAGACATGAGCACACTGGGCATTGTGTGCTCATGGATGTTTATTCTGAGTTGCTGGAAAACCTTGTCGGGTAGGTCTAGGAGCCAGTCATGCTGGGCAGGGGTCATGGAAGGCTTCTGGAAGTGGAGTAGGGGTGTCTCAGAGAATCTTTATTTCGTGGAAGATGAGGCAGAGATCCAGAGAGTGACTTCTCGGGGTCCTTAGGGAGCCAGTGGCAGCTGGAACCCTCTTTGACTGTCTGGTGCTCCCCATACCCCCCATGAGATGCAGGAGGGCCTCAGACTGCTGGCTGCCGCTGGGTCCCAGGCTGGGCTGCGTCTCCAGAGCTCAGAGAACAAGCGGGAGGAATACTGCAAAGGGCAGCTGCACTGCTCTCTGACTCTTCAGACGCATTTGCGCTTCGCCGGCAGCTTCTGGAATGCATTGTTTTGTGAGGCCCGGGATTGCATCTGAAGGCAGTGAACCTGGTGTTATACTAAAACATCACGTATGTTTAGCAGTTCCCAAAACCACATGTAGGGTCTGCCTCACCGGAGGCTGAGCTGGTTTCAGGGCGGAGGGGAGGTTTTCATCTGCGCTAATGATCATTAAACAGTAAACCGGGCTAAGGACCTACGCATTGCCGGGGCGGGCACTGGCGACTCCCTGGGTTGGACTGGAAGGTCCTCTCCCCTGTGATTGCTTTCTGTGGTGGCAGAAGGAAGGCTGCACAGCCCAGGTGGCTCTCAGAGCTAAGCTGCTCCTCTGCACGGGGGGAGGCGGGCACGATGGGAGCAGACACAGCGATACAGGACCCACCACACGTGCACACCAGGAGGCTCCCTTCTTTATGTGGAGAGGGTGTGAATTTCAGTTTTATGATCATCAACAAAAGAGATGCTGCAAGCAGCCATGTGCATTAAATTATTGTGAGAGCCCCGTTGCTCCTTTAATGAGTGGGTGCTTTCATGTCAGGCAGCGATAGTGGCGATTTCCATCATGACTGCCCTCAAGGTGGTTTCGAGAGCAGTGCAGGCCCGCTGCTTCCTGCATGCTGAAGCATGCCAGCCCTCAGCCGGCTGGATCCACCATGTGAGCTGCCTGCCGCTTTCCTGTCCGGTTCTGTTCCACATCTTCGCAGTCAGTGTCCCCTCCAGAAAGGTTCTGAGGCCCACATCGGAATCTGCCACAAAACGATGACCGCTGGGGACAACAATAGAGCGTGGCCTCTGCTCCTCCACCAGCATTTCTCTTGGGCACTCCACTTACATTTCTTGGTCCTCAGTTTCTTCCGCTGTAAAATGGGAATAAGACCCATCTTAACTATACGGGAATTTTTGAAGTGTGTGAAATGACACAGCCACAGGGTAACAAGCACCGAACAAATGTTCATTGTTTTGCTTCCGCTTTCCCAGATTGGGCTTGCATTTCCCCAAACCATATCTCTGCACCACCAAAAAAAATCCATCAGGCTGTTTTTGTTAACTGTAAACAGAGACAAACAAGCATATGGCAGGGCCCTCAAGGGGGTAACAGTCTAAAGTCGGCAAGACCCGGCAGGGACACGGGCAGGAAAAGCCATTCTGCACTGGGGGCAGTCTTCCGGTGGTGAATCCCATAGACTCAGGTCAGCATAGAAGCCTTTCCAGGTGCTTCGGTTCCCAGTGCCCTGATGTTGTTCAGTCACTAAGTCACGTCTGACTCTCTGCAGTCCCATGGACTGCAGCACGCCAGGCTTCCTGGTCCTTCAGTATCTCCCAGAGTTTGCTCGAACTCATGACAGTTGAGTCAGTGATACCATCCAACATCTCATCCTCTGATGTTCTCTTCTCCTGCCTTCAGTCTTTCCCAGTATCAGAGTCTTCTACAATGAGTCAGCTCCTCGCTTCAGGTGGCCAAAGTGTTAGAGCTTCAGCTTCAGTCCTTGCAGTGAGTATTCGGAGTTGATTTCCTTTAGGATGGGCTGGTTGGATCTCCTTGCTGTCCGGGGGACTCTCAAGAGTCTTCTCCAGCACCACAGTTTGAAAGCCTCTGTTCTCTGGCACTCAGCCTTCTTCATGGTCCAACTCCCAGATCCATTCGTGACTGCTACAGTGCTCTGTGCGTCCTGCCCTGGGCCAGGGGAGGCTGGTGTTGCTAAAACATGCTGAATGTGCTAGAGATGCTTCCTGACTCACCGACCAGATGAAAGGTGCTGGTGATGGAGATAAGGGAGGATTGCTGTGAGGATCTGCATTGCTGAAGGGCAACCGTTGGCCTGGTATGGTCAGGATGCTGCTAGGAAGTGAAGCCTGGCCATACTGCCCCTGGCTCCTGGGGGGACACCTCCCTCTCTGCCCCTTGTTCAGGTGACAAGGAAATGAGACTGTATGATACTACATGTGTAGTAATAAGCTAAAGTATGGACAACACCATCACCACCCCCCGCCGTGTGTGTGTGTGTGTGTGTGTGTGTGTGTGTGTGTGTGTGTGTGTATGTAAGAGAGCTCAATCAAGATTTAAAGCCTTACTCTGTCTCCCAGGTGAAACAACCATTTAATACAATCGTTAGCCATATTACACTGCCACCTTCTTTGACGAGACCATGACCAAGAAAGAGTCTAAATAAAGGCAGGGTTGTTTATGCCAGAGTCAGCGAAGTGAGCAAAGCATTATCTTCGAGGGCACCAGGGAGGGGCCCAGACCTGCTCCTCCTGGGAAGGAAATCATCATAGGTAACGATTTCAAATTAACATTCTTTGCCTGTTCAGTGAAACCAACAGGACAGTTATTAATGGTTCGTGGCACCTCTTTCTGCAGCCCTATTTTTGAGTTTGCCTTTACAGATTTCTTGTTTCAAGGGTGCGGTGGAGTTCAGACTACATTGCCCTGGGTGCACTGTACCAATGAGTGCTTATTTTCCTCTAAGAAAATTATTTTATGTTTGCGTGACTGAAAAAACATGTATCACATATATTTAAACATTAAAATGAGGGAAGTGGGATAAAATAGGTCAGAATGTTCTGGGTTTTTTTTTTTCAATATTGTGGATAAATAGGGAAAGGATAACTTCGGGTATGACGTGGAGAGGTCTGGGTGGCCTCAGGATGGGTGTGTTTCATGTGCTGGTAGCTGGGGCCACGAGGCACAGCTGGAAGATGCGAGTCCCCATGGACACACAGGGAGTCCATGCCCGTTGCACCTCCTTTGTTCGCCATGTTCATGGTTAAGGGTGCTGGTGCTCGATGATCACTGTCGTATTTCTCCAGGCTCCCCTCTGGATGCCCCCGGAGGCGTTGCTTGATGTAGTCGTACTTGTTGAACTTTCCTCCTGCCACTTGTGCTTCTGGTGTCATATCCCAAAAAATCATTTGCCAAGACCAAGGTCGAGGAATTGACAGGTAGGCACGTGTATGGAAGCCTCCACTGGGCAAGGGACCGTGCTAATCCTGAGGATATACGAGCAGCCGAGGGGGACTCAGTCCCTGCCCGCAGAGTGTGTAGTCTCATAGGGAAGAGAGGAGACAAGTAAACTGGGCATTAGAATGTGGCATGCTGGGTGCCTGAGGTCTATGGGTAAGGCCCACGTGTGTCAGGGTAGGTGTCCTGAAGGGAAGTGGCAGGGTAGAGGTGGTTCAGGGCATGAGATGAGGGAAGTGACTGCTAAGCTCAGTCCCAAAGGCAAAGAGGGTGTTGGCCAGACAGACAGAGGGAAGTTAACCCAAGCCAAAGGAGTTCCTATCCCAAGGGAGACAGCACATGGTGATTTTGAGAAATAGAGAATTCACTGTATCCAAGAGCATCAAAGAGGAGCAGAGAGGATTAAGGATGGGGACAGTGAAAAGATCTGTAAACCACCTTGAGGTAGCTAGTGAGGGATTTTGAGCACATCTGTAGAGTCTAAAGCTGTTCCTTCCAGTCTGGTAACCACTGGCCACAAGTGGCTGCTGCTGCTGCTGAGTCAATTCAGTCGTGTCCGACTCTGTGCGACCCCATAGACAGCAGCCCACCAGGCTCCACCATCCCTGGGATTCTCCAGGCAAGAACACTGGAGTGGGTTGCCATTTCCTTCTCCAATGCATGAAAGTGAAAAGTCAAAGTGAAGTCACTTAGTCGTGTCCGACCCTCAGCGACCTCATGGACTGCAGCCTACCAGGCTCCTCCGTCCATGGGATTTTCCAGGCAAGAGTACTGGAGTTGGGTGCTATTGCCTTCTCTGCCACAAGTGGCTACTGACATGTAAATATAACTTAAAATTGAGTCCCACATTTCATGGGCTCAGCAGCCATGTATGGCCAGTTACCATCACATTGGGAGGGCAGATGCTGATTGACAGTGCTGATCTAGAGGGTCTATTGGAGGAGAAGCAGAGGGCCGGTAAGGATGCTGAGCTGGTGGTCCAGGTAAGAGATGGAGGCTGGGCGCTAAGGTAGAGCAGGGGCAGGGGGACCGCGGACATATTCAGGTAGCGGAACAGACAGTTCTCGGTGGTGGATAGGACAGAGGGGTGGAGAGGGGAGGGAGGGGTCTAAGATGGCCCAGGCTTTGGGCATAGTTTGCTGTAGGGCGGCAGCGCTGAGTGAGGAGATGTGGAGGAGGAGCTTTATGAGGAGAGGTGATGGGCGCGTTTTGGACGTGCTAAGTTGAGGTGCCTTGAGGAATCCCAGGAGAGATGTCAGGTGAGTTCAGGGCTCTGTGGAGATGAGGATGAGTGCTGATACAGCCTCGGGAGGTACAGCGCATGGCTGTCCATGCAGCCCGGGTGTCAGTGGAGCTGCCCAGGCATCGGTGTGGCTGTGTGATGGACAGAACCAAACCCCGAGGAACAGACCCACCAAGGGACCAAAACCAGGAGGGCGCCTGCAGAGAGTCTGGGCAGGAGCTGCTGCTGAAGTGAGATAAGGAGGCAAAGATACCGACCGGAGCCAGAAGAGTGTGTCCCTCACTGTGCAAACACGGGGGGTGGGGGCAGAAGGTGCCGACGGGCCAGTCAGCAGACAGACTGAAAACTGTTCAGTAGCCATAGCAACAGGAAGGTTATTGTGAGGAATAGCTGATTGATTCAACTAGGTTTCCAGTAACTCACCTCTCAGAAACCACAGAGCAAACAGGGACTCCAGGAAACTCGGGAAAAGGTCGAGGTGACACCGGTAAAGCTCTTTAATAAAACTGCTTTAAGAAGACGGGACTCTGAGTCTTTCTCTGCTGTGATGGCATGGACGTAAGACAAGCGTTTCTGAATGTGGTTGAGAGAACTTGCAAAGGTTGAATCTACGTGTTTAAATACAGCGAAGAAATCACAGTAGCTTAGCAAACTTTATAAAAAGCCCCCAAACAAACGATTATGGACCTAGACCCATGTCTGAAAAATGTTCAATTAGTGAAAGCTGTATTATGTATTATATACATATACATATATATAATATATATATATATAATGTACCATATACATGTATGTGTACTATTTATACCCATAGATGAGGGACAGACTCACAGGTAGGTACATGGGTAGATGGATGGATGAGTGTTCGGCCCTGAAGAGCTATAGATACACATGTGAGAATTTGGCACCTAAGGCATCCATGATGCTTTGGAGCTGGTCTTGTCCTTCAAGTCATGATTTTATCATAAGGTTAGTCCTGAGTCCTTTCTCACCGTCACTTTCACATCTCCCCGTATTTATAATAACAGTTAATTTCCACTTGCAGTCACAGAACTTCATCTCCTTTGGTCATTTGTGTTTGCTCATGCCTTTCAGTGGCTAACTTAATGCAAAATCTTGGTGATTTCCAAATAATGTGGTTTAACAGTGTGAATGTTTTAATTTAATGATGTGAAATGTTTAAATATTTTCAGTAGCTAAGTTTAGACTATTTCAGACAGTGCTTACCAACTGCCGATCAATCGCCTGGCAACGTTCTGAGGCAGTTGTACTTGACTGTAGAGAAACGAGGAAATTATCTTCAATATAAGAGCTTGTTATTCCCATCTTTAAAACTGTGGTAAAATACACCAACATAAAATTTACTGCTTTAGCCGTTTCTAACTGTTTGGCTGAGTAATGCTGAGTGCATTCACGCTGTTGTGCAGCCAATTTCCAGAACTCTTCGCCTTGCAAAACTGAAGCTCTGTACCTGTTAACTCCTGTTTCCCCTCCCCACCCCAGAACAACCGTTGCACTTCCTCTCTGCACCTGGCTGGGTGCCTCTTCTATGTGGACTCATACAGCCTTGGTCTTTCTGAGACTGGTTCATTTCACCTAGTATTAATATTATATCCTCCGTGGTCATACACACTGTAGCATGTGTCAGAATTTCCATTTTAAGGTAAATAATAATCTGCTCTGTATATAAACCATATTTTGTCCGCTCATCCACCAGCAGACGACTTGACTGGCTTCACCTCTTGGATGTTATGAATAATGCCACCGTAGACATGGGTGTGCAGGTATCTCTTTGATGCTCTTTTGGCGGTATAGACCTAGAAGTAGAATTGCGGGTCATATGGTGATTCTGTGTTTAATTTGTTGAGGAATTGCCACACTGTTATGCAGTTTTTTATCTTCCCATTAACTGGGCACAGGTTTCCAGCTTCTGTACTTCCTCACCAGCACTTGTTATTTGTTGGTTGTTTTATATATATATATATAGTGGTCATCCTAACAGGTTTTCAAGTAGTATCTCATTGTAGTATTGGTTTGCATTTCCCTAATGGTTAGTGGTATTGAGCATCTTTCCATGTGCTTATTGGCCATTTGTATGTCTTCTTTGGTGAATTGCCCATTTTTTTTAACCCATTTTTTAAAAACTGGTTGCTTTTCTGTTGTAGGATTCTTTATATATTGTGCGTCAGTTCAGTTCAGTCACTCAGTCGTGTCCAACCCCATGGACTGCCACACTCCAGGCTTCCCTGCCCATCACCAACTCCCTGAGTTTACTCAGACTCATGTCCATCAAGTCAATGATGCCATCCAACCATCTCATCCTCTTTCATCCACTTCGCGTCCCGCCTTTGGTCTTTCCTAGCATCACCTCCTCCGTCACTCAGTCGTGTCCAACTCTTTGCGACCTCATGGAATATAGCCCACCAGGCTCCTCTGTGGGGTTTTCCAGGCAAGAATACTGGAGTGGGTTGCCATTTCCTTCTCCAGGGGATCTTCCCAACCCTAGGATCGAACCCAGGTCTCCTGCATTGCGGGCAGATGCTTTAACCTCTGAGCCACCAGGGAAGGGTCTTTTCAGATGAGTCAGTTATTCACATCAGGTGGCCAAAGTATTGGAGTTTCAGCTTCAGCATCATTCCTTTCAATGAATATTCAGGACTGATTTCCTTTAGGATGGACTGGTTGAATTTCCTTGCAGTCCAAGGGACTCTCAAGAGTCTTCTCCAACACCACAGTTCAAAAACATCAATTGTTCAGCACTCAGCTTTCTTTATGGTCCAACTCTCATATCCATACATGACTACCGGAAAAGCCATAGCTTTGACTAGACAGACCTTTGTTAGCAAAGTAATGTCTCTGCTTTTTATTATGCTATTTTTTTTCTTTTTTTTTAAATTTTAAAATCTGTAATTCTTACATGCGTTCCCAAACATGAACCCCCCTCCCACCTCCCTCCCCTTAACATCTCTCTGGGTCATCCCCATGCACCAGCCCCAAGCATGCTGTATCCTGCGTCAGACATAGACTGGCGATTCGATTCTTACATGATAGTATACATGTTAGAATGCCATTCTCCCAAATCATAGGTTGGTCATAGCTTTCCTTCCAAGGAGCAAGTGTCTTTTAATTTCTTGGCTGCAGTCACCACCTGCAGTGACTTTGGAGCCCAAGAAAATAAAGTCTCTTTCTGTTTTCATTGTTTCTCCATCTATTTGCCATGAAGTGATGGGACTGGATGCCATGATCTTTGTTTTCTGAATGTTGTTTTAAGCCAACTTTTTTGCTCTCCTCTTTCACTTTCATCAAGAGGCTCTTTAGTTCTTCTTTACTTTCTGCCATAAGGGTGGTATCATCTGCATATCTGAGGTTATTGATAATTCTCCCAGCAGTCTAGGTTATAGCTTGTTTGCAAATGTTTTCTACTATTCCATGGTTTTTTGTTTTTTGTTGTTTTTTTTTTGTCTTGGTGTCAGAAATCTTTCTCCTATAAATTTATAATGATAACAGACAGTAGTTTGCTTATTAATCCTTGACTGGGAGAATTAAAGGTTATGTCTGATACCAATTTATTTAAAGAGAGGGGGAAAAAAGCACTTTTCTTATGATAACCATTTCTTTGGCTTCATTATTCATTTCATACATTTCCCAAGTATACCCACAGAACATGCGCCCTTGTTCACAGCTAGTTTTGAAACTCCATAAGAGAAGAACATCCTGTAGGAATGCTGGGGATAAGTGCAGACCTTGCCTTGTTTAGAGAGGTTAGGGAATTGTGCATTCCATTTCCGCCTGACCCCATGAGATTTATGATGCTATAGGGTAAGCTTTCAGGAGGAGAAAACCTCAGCTAGAAAGAGCCACTGAGGGTCTGGGAAAATTTCCTCATAGAAAATCACATCTGACATGCAGGAATCTTGTCCTAATCCGAAATCTACGTAGGGAAGTTTTTTGGAAAACTGTGTCATTGTCTAACACCTGTGTCTATAAATCCCCCCCTCTTAGGCGACCTAAATCCCTCTTCTTACATATAAAATAATTCTATAATGCCTGGGATTTACCTAGTGCCTTTCTTCCTCAGTCCTGTCTATAAATCCTTCTAATAACTCCATGAGGCAAGGATGTGTAAATATTACTATTTACACTTAATTACCTCATCTTAACTCCTTTCTCTATGAAAAGAAAATAATAGTAATATTTACTCAATTTTTTTTTACCCTTTTTATAGAGAAAAGAAGGCAAGGAGTGATTAAGTGGGTTTTTGGCTGGTTCATGAGAGAGGCAGGCCCAGAAGGCAGGAAAGAAGGGAGGAGAAGCCCCCGGGGGACAGGAGTGCAGAGCCAGCCCTGCACCTGGTTTAGCCCTGCCGCCCCCGGTAGCTTCGCCCTCCCTTTGGGGCCCTCATGCAAAAAAGGGCCTCCATCTTGGCTTAATGGTCTACTGTTGCCATCTTGAAATTCTTAGCAAACTTTGAACAAGGGGCCCCGAGTTTTCTGGCACTGCCTCCGCAAACAGTGCAGCCTGTCCCGGGCATAATAGAATCTGTTTAAGATCCTGTTGATCAGAGGAGATGCTGAGTGTGAAGAGAATTTTGCAGCCTGTGGTGAACTGTGCACGTGTGTCTGTGAAGGGAGTGAGGGTCAGAGAGGCAGAAAATGTCAGTAAAGCAGGGCGTGAGGACTGAAGGGAATGAGGGAAACCAGTGCACGGGAAAGGAACCTTAAAACTAACCTCAGCCTGCAGTGTGAGAGACTTAGGTTCTCGCGGGTCCCTGGGTTGGGAAGATCCCCTGGAGAAAGGAATGGCTATCCACTCCAGTATTCATGGGGTTGCAAAGAGTCGGACATAATTGAGTGACTTTCACTGGTGGTCCAGTGGTTAAGACTTTGCCTTCCAACGCAGGGAGTGCAGGTTCAGCCCCTGGTCAGGGAATGAAGATCCCACATGCTGAGGGCCGTGGTCAAAAAGTAAAACAAACAGGAAACCTGAGATCACTTTAAAAGCTGGGAGGGTGCCGTTGGGTCACTTTTACTTATGAAGGTCACGGTTCGTGGGACTAGAAAGTGTATAGTGTTTCACACACACAGCCGGTCATCCTTTCCTGCAGATTCTGTATTTATGAATTTGCCTACTAATTAAAATGTATTTTTAACCCTCAAATCAGTAGTTCTCAGGGCGCTTTCACAGTCATTCACAGACATGCAGTGGAAACTTCAGGTCACCCCCAAGGAGCATGCTCCCAACAAGGCCAAACAAGGTGACGTTCTGCCTTCTTATCTCAGCTCTTGGTACAGTCAGTGAGTGTCCTTTGGGTGGACTGTGTAATGCCACTGCTTTTTTGCATTTTGGTTGGTGATCTTGCTGTCTACAGTTGCCCCCAGATGTACTGCTCACACACTGTCTTGTGTGGCTCTCAGTACAAGGAGTCTGCCATATGCCTTATGGAGATGGTAAGTGTGTCCACCAGGCTTTGTTCAGGCGTGAGTTATAATAGTAGTCTTGACCATGAGTTCAGTGTCAAGGAATCAGCAATATACATGGAATAAGTTGTCTTTAAACAGTTACATGGCTTCCTGGGTGGCACAGTGGTAAAGAATCCACCTGCTAATGCAGGAGATGCAAGAGACAAAAGTTCGATCCCTGGGTCGGGAAGATCCCCTGGAGAAGGAAACGGCAACCCACTTCAGTATTCTTGCCTGGGAAATCCCGTGGACAGAGGAGGCTGATGGGCTACAGTCCATGGGGTCTCAAAGAGTCAGATACAACTGAGTGCACACACAGAGACATACATAAAACAAGGTTATGTATTGAGAGTTTGATGTTGTGACCAGTAGCTTATGGAAACCTGATCCTCTATTTCCCTGGCCTGGCAGTGACTTTATAGGGCATAACTACTGAGAACAATGAGAATCAATTGTAAATGTGTGTAACCCACATGACATGAGTGATGGCAGCTCTCCACTTACATGCAAAATTCTGAATCCTTTAAGCTGGGCCCTGTCTTAGCCTAGTTTAGCCCCCTTATGGACAAGGATTCTTCCTAAAGCATTTCTTAAAGGCTTAGAGAATTTGTATAATACTTGGAACACCAGATCCAGCCAGAACCATATCACTTGATTCACAGACTTTTCTCCCCACATTTAATATTTCTGAAATCAGGAAACATCTTATACTGGATTTATATAACTAACAACCAAAGCCCATTCTCCCAGAGCCATTGCTGAATCCCTGGTGCTCCTTCCAGTCCAGAGCCAGCAGACTTTTTTCCATAAAGGACCAGGTAATAAATGTCACAGGCTTTGTGGGTCCTGTGGCCTTTGCCACAGCCAGTCAGCCACGGATAATATCTAAATGAAGGAGCATGGCTGGGTTCCAGTAAAACTTTCTCATATAAATTTCACATGTCACAAATATTCTTTAGTTTTGTTTTTCCAACTGTTTAAAAGTATAAAAAACAAAACGAAAAATTCTTACAGAACTATTATTAGGTCAGATTTACCCTGGAGGCCGTAATTACCGACCCCTCATTCATTCAGTGGCCTCATAGAATTAAAGGGATAAATTCAGCCACCTTGGTGTCTACTGGAGAGTCCCTATTTGAATTAGAAGAGGCCTTTGGTCCTTAGCCAGTGGTGTCTGCCTCTTGTTACTCAGTGATCCTTTGCTTTCAGAGACTGAAATAAGGATTTAACTGCTTCATCTTGTAACCAGATATTAAAGTTAGTAACTTATAAATATGAATTGGTTTAGATTTTTACACTGCTCCGTGGAGCCTGCATTTGCAAGAGGGATCTAGGAAATACTGAAAACGCAAGTAGCAAAAGTTCATACTTCTATATACAGTGACATGCCAATGCACTTCACACCCAACCCTTTCATTAGATTTCCTTTGTTCAGCAATGTTCTAGTTACCCCTTTATCTTTAAGCTCTACTTTCTGCTTTTCCATTGTGTCATTTTTCTTTGTGGTTTCCACACGTACAATAGACCTTATTCACAAGAAGGCGGAGCCGTGATCTAGAACGAGGCTAGTAATGCAAGGAAAGTTAAACAGGGTGGAAATTAAATAAATTTAAGGACCAAAAAAAAAAAAAAAAATCGGAAGGAAATTGAACCCATCATGCTATAGCACAGCATCCAAATAACATATTTTGAAGATTGAATATTCATCACTGACCAAAGTTGGATTCCTGGTGTTGAATTTATTATAAAAACAGTGATGAGAAGTGAATTCAGATGTAGCCTCAGATAACAGTCAGATACTAATGGATGGGAGCAGCGGGGAGTGCTCAGAAATGCCCTTGGCTTTTCATGACCTGATTCTGACCCCCGCAGCCAGCCCATTCCTGGGCACCTGGTGTGGCCCAGCTGCTCGAGCCGGTACCAGCCTAGGCTCGGGAGCCAGCCCTCTGAGGCCACGTGGGACAACCCTGCCTCTCTCCCTCATCAGGCAGCTGGGCCTCTGGAAGCAGAGCCAGAGGTGCCCATTTGGCCTGAAGTCACCCTCACAGGGGGTCCACTTGTCTAGAATTTGCAGGCAGAGCTCACATGAGCAAGCAGCCGCATAGAGGCTTATCTCCTGCATCTGGGACACACTTGAACCCAGATGCCTGTGTCCATGCAGGCTGGCCCTTGGCAGAGGAAGGCAGTTTTTTAAAATAGGGAATCCAGATACCCCTCTTCTAGATGGCAGCTTTCCTGCCAGTGGTAACTCAGAACCCCAGAACCTCCTGCTAAGTTCCCCAAATGCCTCCTGTAGGCCAAGAATTTAGTTGATATCCTGAGTATATTCACTTATAAACTGGCCAGGAAATGCCTTTTGGTGAAAATAGCCTTTCTAGATACTTTTCTGACCATACCTGGTTTGTTTTTTTTGTTTTTTTTTTAGTATAGTTGATTTACAGTGTTTATTGCTGCTATACAACAGAGTGATTCAGATATATATATATATATATATATATATATACACACACATTTTTTTTATTCTTTTCCATTATGGTTTATCTTAGAATATCAAATAGAATTCCCTGTGCTACAGAGTAGGACCTTGTTGTTTACACACACACGCGCACATACATAAGTTTACACCTGCTAATCCCAGCTTGCAGCCCCATCCCAACCCCCACCCCTTTGGAGACCATCAGTCTGCTCTCTGTGTCTCTGCTTTTGTTTCACAGATAGGCCCATTCGTGTCATAGTTTAGATTCCACACGTAAGTGATCATATGGTATTTGTCTTTCTCTCTGATTTAATTTCTTCCGATAACCTCTAGTTGCATCCAGGTTGCTGCAGATGACATCACTTTGTCCTTTTTGTGACTGATATTCCATCGTGTATATGCACCACGACTTCCTGATCCATTCTTCTGTTGAACATTTAGGTTGTTTTCATGTCTTGGCTATTGTGAATAGTGCTGCTATAACATAGGCGTATATTTATCTTTTTGAATTCTAGTTTTCTCTGAATATATGCCCAGGAGTGGGATTGCTGAATCACACAGTAATTCTGTTTTTAATTTTCTGAGGAACCTCCATACTGTTTTCAACAGTGGCTGCACCAACTTATATTCCCGCTGGTAGTGTAGGAGGGTTCCCTTTTCTCCACCCACTCTCCAGCATTTGTTATTTGTAGACTTTTTAGTGATCACCGTTGTGTCCAGTGTGAGGAGGTATTAACTGCCCTCACTGTAGTCTAGATTTGCATTTCTCTGATAATTAGAGATGTTGAACAGCTTTCTTATGCCTAATGGCTGTCTGTATTTCTTCTTTGGGAAATATTGATTTAAGCCTTCTGCCCATTTTTTTTTATTGGGTTGTTAGTTTTTGGTTGTTTAGTTGTGTGAGCTGTTTGTATGTTTTGGAAATGAAACTCTTTGTCAGTTGCATCATGTGCAAATATTTTCTCTCATCCTGTAGGTTGTCTTTCCATTTTGTTTATGGTCTCACTTGCTGTGCAAATCTTGTACGTTTTATTAGATCCCACTTGTTTGTTTTTATTTCTGTTGCCTTGGGAGACTGACCTACGGTATGATTTATTTCAGAAAACGTTTTGCCAATGATCTCTTTTAGGAGTTTTATGGTGTCGGATCTTATGTTTAAGCCCTTAAGCCATTTAGAGTTTTTTTGTGTGTGTGTATGGTGGGAGGGTGTGTTCTAACTTCATTGGTTTATATCCAACAGTCCAACTTTTCCACATCCATTTGGTGAATAGCCTGTCTTTTCCCCATTGTCTATTTTTCTCGTTGAAGATTAATTGATCAAAGGTGTGTGTTTATTTCTGGAGTCTCTATTCTGTACCATCAATTCATATGTTTGTTTTTGTGCCAGTACAACGTTTTTTTGATTACTGTAGCCTTATGGTATTGTCTGAAGTCTGGGACAGTTATGTCTCTTTACTTTGTTTCTTTTCTTCAGGATTCCTTTGGCAATTCTAGATCTTTTATGATTCCATATGAATTTTAGGATTATTCTAGTTCCGTGAAAAACGTCATCGGTAATTTGTCAGGGATCACATTAAATCTATAGATTGCTTGGGGTAACATGTTCATTTTAACAATATTAATTCTTCCAAACCAGGAGCGTCACATATCTTTCCAGGAGCGCCGCGTATCTTTCCAGGAGCGCCGCGTATCTTTCCGTTCCTTTGAATCATCTTCCACTTCCTGCATCAGTTTTATGGGTCTCAGCACATCAGTCGTTCACTTCCTGGTCAGGTTTATTCTGAGTATTTCGGGTGGTGTGATTTTAAAAGTTATTGTTTTATTTTTAATTCCCTTTATGATATTTCATTGTTGGTGTAAAGAAATTTCTGTATGTTAATCATGTATCCTACTACGTTGCTGATTTTCTTGATCAGCTCTAGTTTTTGGTGGAATCTGGGAAGCCCCTAAGGGTTTTCTATATGTAATATCGTATCATCTTCATATGACAGTTTTACCTCTTTGCTTCCAATTTGGATACGTTTTATTACTTTTTCTTACCTGATTGCTGTGGCTAGGACTTCCAGTATTATGTTGAATAGAAGAGATGATAATGGGCATCCTCGACTTGTTCCAGATTTTAGCATGAAGGCTTTTACCTTCAGTGCCACCGAGTATTATATTGGCCGTGGATCTGTCATAAGTAGATTTTATTGTCTTGAGTATATGTTCCTTCTGAAGCCACCTAGGTGAGAGTTTTTATCATGAATGCATCCTCGAATATTTTCAAATGCTTTCTCTGCACCTTTTGAGATGAACGTGTGGTTTTGTCATCGGTTGATGTGGTGTACCACATTGATCGATGTGCTTATGGTGACATTCTTGTGAACCTGGCAAGAATTCTACTGGCTCATGGTGTATGATCTTTTTTATGTGTTATTGGATTCGAGTACTTTTTTACTGAGATATAACTGACATATAATATTA
This sequence comes from Ovis aries, assembly GCF_016772045.2. NCBI lineage: Eukaryota > Metazoa > Chordata > Mammalia > Artiodactyla > Bovidae > Ovis > Ovis aries. Next base: position 10,132,923 of record NC_056070.1, read on the forward strand.
TAAAAGTTTACGATGTCCAGCATACTGCTTTTATACATTTATATATTGTGAAATGATTGCCACCATAGGGTTAGCTAACCTCTCTATCATGTCACATAATTACCATTTCTTTTTTGTGGTAGGAACAGTTAAGATCCAATCAATCCATGCAGTCCATGGGCTTGCAAAGAGTCAGGCACTGTGGAGTGACTAGCACCTTTATAGTGAGTTTAAACTGAGTAGCAGCTTTATAAACTAGTATTCTTGTCTGTAATCACTATGGTGTGCATCAGATCTCTAGGACTTACCTGCTGGTTGCAAGTTTGTACCCTTAAACAACATCTGTTTGCCAACGTCGCTCTTCCCCCTGGTAACCAGTCTTCTAATCTCAGTTTTTAAGAGTTTGGCTTTTTCAGATCCCACATATAAATGGGATCGTCCAGTGTTTGTCTCTGTCTGGCATGTCTCACTTAACATAACGCCCTTGCGGTCCATCAGAGTTGCTGCACAGCTCCTTCTTTCTCGTGGCTGAAAAATCTCTCTTATTTGTGTGTGTGTATCACATCTTCTTCATCCATTCGTCTCTTGACTCTCAGGTTATTTCCGTGTCTTGACTACTGTGTGTATTGCTGCAGTAAACACAACAGTGGGTATATCTCTCTCTCATGTCCTGTTTTCCTTTCCTTCAGCTGCATAACCAGGAGTGAGGGTGCTGGATCATAGGGTCGTTCTAATGTTTTGAGGAACCCTGTACTGTTCTGCATAGTGGCTGAACCGCTTTGCCTTCCCACCAGCAACAGTGTGCTGGGTCCCATTTTCTTCACATCCTCACTAACACATATCTCTTCTCTTCCTGGTGACAGCGATTCTAACAGGTGTCATTATCTGGTATCAGTGGAGTTGGTATCTCACTGTGGTTTTGATTTATATTTCCCTGATTAGTGAGGTGGAGGATCTTTTTCATTGTACCTTTGGCCATTTGGATGTTTTCTTTAGAAAAACAAAGTATATTCCGTTCCTCTACCCATTGTTCAATTAAATTGCTTATTATTGAGTTATGAATTTTTAATATGTTTTAGATATTAATCCCTTATCTTATATGTGATTTGAAGATATTGTCTCCTGTCCTGTCGTTTGCCTTTTCATTTTTTGATTGTTTCTTTTGCTCTGCAGAAGCTTTACAGCTTGATGTAGTTGTACTTGTTGAACTTTGCTTTTGTTACTTGTGCTTTTGATGTCAGTGGACGTGAATTTGAGCAATCCAGGAGATAGTGAAGGACAGGGGAGCCTGGAATGCTGCAGTCCAGAGGCCACAAAGAGTCACACATGACTTAGCAACTGAACATCAGCAACTATTGTTCTGGATAGGATTTCTAGTGGTATACTGATTAAGAGGGGTGAGAGTGGGCACTCTTGCCTTGCTCCTGATAATAGAAGAAAAACTTTGTCTTTCTCCATTGAGTATAACAATAGCTCTGAGTTTGTCATATGTGGCCTTTATTTTGTTCAGGTATTCTCCCTTAATACACAGTTTGCTGAGAGACTTTTCATGAAGGTGTCAGGGGTATTTGTAATTTCCTCGGTTCTGTCTCGTTGCAACAAAAATTTGAAGCAACGGACAGACCAGTGTTACAGCCCCGTGTAATTTTCTCGGACAGACCAGTGTTACAGCTCTGTGTTATAGCTCAGTTTTATTTAGAAAGCAAAGGGAAATACATCCTCAAGGTGTGAGGGCGTGCCTACCCAAACACCTCAAAGGGAAGAGAAGCCCCCAACTCAATTTTGGCTCCTCTTTTTATATGTTTTTTCTCCTCCCCCTGGGTCTGTGCTATGTAAATTGGGCTAGCCAGGAGGGCTGTTTGTTTTACTAGTTCTGTTTTCATGGGCTTTTCCCTTCTTTGTCTTTTAGTCACTGCCATTCTGGACTCCTTTTTCCTATTCTAACTACCTAACAAAGGGATGTTGTATTTTATGAGATGCTTTTTCTGCATTTATTGAGATGATTATATAAGTTTTAATTCTGTTAATGTAGTGTACTACATTTAGGGGCTTCCCAGGTGGCACTAGCAGCAAAGAACCTGCCAGTGCAGGAGACTTAAGAGATGTGGGTTTGATCCCCGGGTTTGGAATATCCCCTGGAGAGAGAAATGGGGACCCACTCAAATATTCTTGCCTAGAGAATCCCATGGATAGAGCAGCCTGGTGGGCTACAGTCCATAGGTTCACAAAGAGTCAAACTTGACTGAAGTGACTTAGAATGGATGGACCACGTTTATTGATTTGTCTATGTTGAACTGTCTTTAATCCCAGAGATAAATCCCAATTCATTGTGATACGCCTTTTACTATTATGTTGAATTCTATTTGTTAATATTCTGCTAAGAATTTTTGCATCTATATTCATCAGGGATATTGGTCCATAGTTTCGTTTTCTTGTAGTATCTTTGGCTTTCATGTTAGTAATGCTGGCCTGGCAAAAGGAATTTGGAAGTATTCCCTCTTCTTCAGTTTTAGGAAGAGTTTGAGGAGGATTGGCATTAATCTTTAAATGTTTGGTAGAATTTGCCAGTGAAACCATCTGGTCCAGGGTTGTCTGTATTTGGAGATTTTTGATTACTGTTTCAGTCTCTTTACCTATTATTGATTAATTTAGGTTGTGTATTTCTAGGAATTTGTCTCCTTCAAGTTATCCCATTCATTAGCATATTATTTTTCACAGTAGTCTCTTACAATCCATTGTATTTTTGTAGTATCAGTTGTAATGTCTCCTCTTTCAGGTTTTGAGCCTTATTTTTTTTTTCAACTCTAGCTAAAGTTTGTCAGTTTATTGTTTCAAAAAACTAGCTCTTAGTTTCATTAGGTTTTTTTTTTTCTTACTGTTTTTCTGAGCTCTATTTCATTTATTTCCATTATGATCTTTGTCATTTCTTTCATTCTGCTGAACTTTTTTTTTTCCCCCTGTTTTCTTGACGTGTGAAGTCAGGCTATTGATTTGAGATCTGTCTTCTTAATATATGCATTTATCACCATACAGTCTTCCCAGAACTGCTCTTGCGGCATCCCATAGGTCTTGGTGTATTGTTTCCATCTTCATTTGCTTCAAGATATAGTTTAATTTCCCTTTAATTTCTTCTTTAACACATTTGTTGTTAGGAATGTGGTGTTTAATTTCTACAGATTTGTAGATGTTCTGACTTTCCTTGTACTGATGTCTAGTTTAATAACTCTATGGTCAGAAATGATTCTTTGTATGATTTCGCTCTTCTTAAATTTGCCCAGACTTGTTTTGTGACTATCATATTGTCAATCCTGGAGAATGTCCCGTGTCCCCCAGAGATGAATGTACATCCTACCTGTGTTGGAGGGAATGTTCTCTTAGGTCCATTTGGATTATTGTATGGTTCAAGTCCAGTGTTTTCTTACCAATTTTCAGTTTGGATGATCTCTTCATTGCTAAAAGTAGGATGTTTAAGTCCTTTACTATTATTGGATTGTTGTATATGTACAACAGATATGTTAATATTTGCTTAATATACTTAGGTGCTCTGATATCACATATGTAAGTATATACGTACACAGTGGTTATGTCTTCTTGATGAATTTGCCACATTCTCATTATATATTGACATTCTTTGATTCTTGTTACCATTTTTGACTTAAAGTCTATTTTGTCTATTATGAGGATAGTTACTCTCGCTTTCATTTGGATGCTGCTTGCATGGAACATCTCTTTCCATCCTTTCACTCTGCGCCTGTGTGAATGCTGCCTTAAAGCTGAAGTGAGCCTCATGTAGGCGGCATATAGCTGGGTCTTAATTTTTTACGCATCTAGCCGCTCTGTCTTGTGATGGTAAATTCAGTCCATTTACGCTTAGCGTTGTTACTGGTAATGTGAGGACTTGGTAATGCCCTCCTGTTCGCTGTTTTCTGGTCGGTTTGTATTTCCGTTGTTTCTTTCACTGTTTCTGCCTGTCTGTGTAAATCAGTAATTTTCCATTTTGGTGTGCTGTTTCCCTCTTATCTCTTGGGCATCTGCTGTAGGTTTTTTGGTTTGTGGTTACCATGAGGCTTACATAAGACATTGCGTAGATGAAACAGTTCATTTTAAGTTCATAGCAGCCTAACTCCACTTGTATATTCTTGTGTCATCATCTACCTCTTCTTACATTGTGTCTTTAGCACATTGTAGTCACTATAATAATTACTTTAATATTTACTTTTCCTTTGACCTGTACAGTAAAGTGGTTGACATTCCATCCTCTTACAGAATTGGGATTTTCTAAATTTGACTGTAAATTAACCTTTTACCAGTGTATTCTGTAGTCATGTGTTTTCATGTCCCTGATTAGCATCTGTTCACTTCAGCTTAAAGGACTCCTTTCAGCATTTCTTGCAGGGTGGGTCTCGTGGTGATGAACTCTCTCAGTTTTTGTCTGTCTTGGAAAGTCTTTTTCTCCTGCATATTTGAGAGATAATTTTGCTGGGTAGGTCTTGGCTGGTAATTCTTTTCTCTCAACAGTTTGAATATGTGATTCCACTCTCTCCTGACCTGTAGGGTTTCTACTGATAAATCTTCTGAGAGCCTAATGGAAGTTCCTTTGCAGGTTACAGTCTACTCCCGCCCCCTACCCCAGCTGTTTTTAGAATTCATTATTTTGGGTGTTTGACAGGTTCATTATAATGTGTCTTAGAGTAACCTTGTGAACTTGGACGTCCGTTTTTCTCTCCAGGTTTGGGAAGTTCTCAGCTATGTCTTTAAATAAATTTTCTGCCCCATATCCCTCTCTGCACCTTCTGGAACCCTGATTTCTCTAATGTTAGGTTTTTGATGGAATCCCAATCCCATAGGCTTTCTTCAGTGTTTTTCGTTCTTTTCCCTTGTTTTCCTTTAACATAGGTATTTGAAATCTTCTGACTCACTTGTTATTTCTTCCTTAATTCTGCTCAACTGCTGATGCTCTCTGTTGCATTTTTTATTTCATTCCATGAGCTCCTCAGCTCCAGAATTTCTGCCTGGTTCTTTTTTTATGATTTATGTTTCTTTGGTAAATTACTCACTTTTAACCTGTATTTTTTCATAATCTTGTTAAATTGCCTGAGTTCTCTTATAGCTCACTGAGTTTGTCCAAAACAGCTATTCTTGAGTTTAGCTAGATTGCAAAAGCCCATGCTTTTGATCTCAGTTTTTAGGGAATGACTGTCTTTTAGGATGACACGTTTTCTCGATTTTTCATGGTTCTTGCAGTTCTACATTGCATTTTTTTGCACTTGAAAGGGCAGATACTGCCTTAAAGTACTGCTGGTTGCCTTCAGATGGGATATTCTGTTCTTTGGTGCTCTTTATTGAAATTTGTCTGCCTTTGTGTGGATACATCTTTCCACTCCTTTTGCTTCCTATGGTGGCAGAATTCTTCAGCTTTTCTGTCTTGTTCTTACAGCACCACAGGCTGACTCCTAGACCGTTCTTTTGTTTCCAGAAGGTGGTGCTGCTATAGAAGTTTGCGGGTTCTCCCCTGCCCACAGATCCTGGCCTGTTTCCTGAGCACACTTCCTGTCTACTGGAGCTTCCTCCTGCCGCACCACGTTTGGGACTGTGCACAAGATGCCAGCCACAGAGTCGGGGGAGTTGTGAGTTTAGCACTTGGGGATTTGGGGGTCCTTGTGGACTCTCTAGGGAGATCTCCAGGTGTGGTGTTCACAGAAGCTCATGAGTGGACTTTAAAGAATGTGTGCCTTTAATGTCCTTTGATATTCCTACCTGTCTCTTTCCCAGTCTCCTCCCTCCTCCTTCCAGTCATGGAGGTCCACCTCAGTTCTCTGGGTGTTACTGTAAAGAAACAGGTTTCTCTAGCTGTGACCTGCAACAGCAAGGTAGCCAGGCACTCACTCACCTTTTCCCCTGAGGGATAGGTCACTGCCACCTGATAATTTGACCCCATGCAGTGTTGCCAGGGGTTGGAGGAACGCTAGTAAACTTCTTTCCATCTCCAGTACTTACAAACTCACTTGTGTTTATTGCTCCAGCAGTATGCTGGCATCTCCCCTTGGGAAGGCTGGTTTTCTGCAGTTCCTCCTTGTCGGTGGGTATCTGGCCAGGTCAGCCATCTCCGGGTATTTTCTCAACCATGGCAGGAGGGCTCCAGGCAGGCCCACTGCTCCACTGGTTTCGTAGTCCTTGCCAAAATACGCCTGCCTGCTACCAGACGCACAGGTGGGCAGGCCTTCTCCCAAGGGTCCCAGAGTTCCACAAAGGAGCTTTTGTTCACAAACGGATGACTAATTCTTTGCTGCAAAGGGGAGACAAAAAGGAGGATGCATGATGCGGATATACTCTGTGATGCTCTCTTTCTGATACTTCTTCTCTCAGTTGCATCTAGGAGGCCCTTTAGGACTCTCCTACACTCAGCCTCTAGGAGACCCTGCCAGGAACACTCAGTAGGGTAGCCTCACAGCAGGGCCTGGGATTTCCATGGGAACCCACGAGTAAAGAGTCTAATCTTGTTGTTAAAGGTTATATTTTCTGGATGTAGAAGCAAATGCTACTAAATCAGGGTAGGAGGGGGCTTTGTTACCATCTCATTTTGCTAAGACATCACCGGCCAGAGAGAAGCAGTCCTGCCTAGCTGCAGAGGCCCCACCTGTGCACACCCTGGCATCTCCCACACTAGCCCATGCTGGGTGGAGGTTGGGGGGTTTTGAACAAGGGCCAGACTCCTTGCATCATTGTCCAGCACTCACAGGCTCTTGCTGGAACAGCGAGGGTAAACGGTTGCTGACTGTTTCTATTACTGCTGCAATATTGAGAGCTAAAGCTGTGTATCTTTTGCCCCCTATCAGTGTATATGGCTAGAATTCTGATCTTTGCAAATAAAGCTTAACCACCCACCCCACCCCGACCCACCCAATGCTCAGTTCAAGCAAAAGCTCCATCCTAATTAGGTGAAAGTCTGGAGTCAGCAGCTAATTTATTTGCTGAAAATGCAGGGGACCCTTCTGCAGAGAAACTGTATCTTTCAGGGGCTACATCACTGCTCGCTGGTTGTAACCTTAGAACAGCAGGGCTGGACCCTCCTTGTGTACCGCCGCCCAACAAATAACCTCAGTTCATGGTGGGAGCAGGGCCCAGCTATCAGGCTGCCACAGGCAATGATGACTCATTGGAGACAGTGGGGAAGAGGCACTGACCAAGCCCGGTAGCATCCAAGGCAAGCAAGCAGAGAGCCACTAGTCCCCCTGTGACCTTGCGAGGCTTCTCTGCGCCTCCCTCCCCCGACAGCTGTGGCCCTGACATGGGCTCTCGGTCAGTCATGCTGAGCAGGCAGCTAAACTTCTGTGCTCCCAGCCAGATGTATTTTTTACAGAATGAAAAGTCAACACAGAGGGCTTTCTTTGATTCCTAATAATATGGACCCTTTTTAAAAAATAAATTTATTTATTTATTAATTGAAGGATAATTGCTTTACAGAATTTTGTTGTTTTCTGTCAAACATCAGTGTGAGTCAGCCATAGGTATACATATGTCCCCTCCCTTTGGAACCTCCCTCCCATCTCCCGCCCCATCCCACCCCTCTAGATTGATACCGAGCCCCTGTTTGAGTTTCCTAAGCCATACAGCTCAGGAAATTCCCCCTGGCTGTCTATTTTCCATATTGTGATATAAGTTTCCATGTTACTCTTTCCGTACATCTCACCCTCTCCTCCCCTGTCCTCATGTCCGTAAGTTTATTCTCTCTGTTTCTCCATTGCTGCCCTGTAAATACATTCTTCAGTACCATTTTTCTAGATTCTGTATATATGCGTTAGAATACGACATCTTTCTCTTTCTGACTCACTTCACTCCATATAATAGGTTCTTGGTTCATCCACCTCATTAGAACTGACTCAAATGTGTTCCCTTTTATGGCAGAGTAATATTCCACTGTGTATATGTACCACAGCTTCTTTATCCATTCATCTGTCGATGGGCATCTAGGTGCTTCCATGTTCTAGCTACTGTAAATAATGCTGCAGTGAACAGTGCGTGTTCTGTTTCAGTTTTGGTTTCCTCAGGGTATATGCCTTGGAATGGGATTGCCAAGTCATATGGTGGTTTTATTCCTAGTTTCTTAGGGAATCTCCATACTGTCTTCCATAATGGCTGTATCAATTTACATTCCCACCAACAGTGCAAGAGCGTTCCTTTTTCTCCACAACCTCTCCAGCATTTATTGTTTATAGATTTTTGATGAGGGCCATTCTGACCAGTGTGAGGTGATATCTCATTGTAGTTTGGATTTCTCGAATAATGAGCGATGGTGAGCATCTTTTCATGTGTGTGTCATGTCGTCTTTGGAGAAATGTCTGCTTAGATCTTGTTCCACTTTTGTTTGAGCTGGGGTTTTTTTGGGGGTATTGAGTTGCATAAGCTGCTTGTATATTTTGAAAATTAATCCTTTATCAGTTGTTTCATTTGCTATTATTTTTTCCCATTCTGAGGTTTGTCTTTTCACTGTGCTTATAGTTTCCTTTGCTGTGCAAAAACTTTTAAGTTTAATCAGGTCCCACTTGTTTACTTTTGTTTTTATTTCCATTACTCTAGGAGGTGGGTTATAGAGGGATCTTGGTTTGACTTACGTCATCGAGTTTTTCTATGTCTGTGTTTTCCTCTAAGGGTTTTACTTTCTGGTCTTACATTTAGGTCTTTAATCCATTTTGAGTATATCTTTGTGTTTGGTATTGGGAAGTGTTTTAATTTCATTCTTTTACATGTAGCTGTCCAGTTTCCCAGCACCGTTTATTGAAGAGGCTGTCTTTGCCACATTGTATATTCTTGCCTCCTTTGTCAAAAATAAGGTACCCACCCCATAGGTGCATGGGTTTATTTCTGAGCTTTCTATCTTGTTCCATTGGTCTATATTTCTGTCTTTGTGCCAGTACCATACTGTCTTGATGACTATAGCTTTGTAGTATAATCTGGAGTCAGGAAGGTTGATTCCTCCAGCTCCATTCTTCTTTCTCAAGACTGCTTTGGCTATTCAGGGTCTTTTATGTTCCCATATGAATTGTGAAATTTTTTGTTCTAGTTCTGTGAAAAATGCCATTGGTAATTTGATAAGGATCACATTTGATCTATAGATTGCATTCAGTAGTATAGTCATTTTCACAATATTGATTCTTCCTACTCAGGAACAAGGAATAGCTCCCCATCTGTTTGTTGTCTTTAATTTCTTTTATTAGTGTCTTATACTTTTCTGTGTAGTTTGTCTGTCTCCTTAGGTAAGTTTATTCCTAGATATTTAATTCTTTTTGTTGCAGTGGTGAATGGGATCGATTCCTTAATTTCTCTTTCTGATTTTTTGTTGTTAGTATATAGAAATGCAAGTGATTTCTGTGTATTGATTTTGTATCCTGCAACTTTGCTAAATTCACTGATTAGCTCTAGTCATACTATCTTCAGGGTTTTCTACGTACAGTATCATGTCATCTGCAAACAGTGAGAGCTTTATTTCTTCTTTTTTTTGATCTGGATTCCTTTTGTTTATTTTTCTTCTCTGATTGCTGTAGCGAGGACTCCAGAACTATGTTGACTAGTAGTGGTGAAGGTGGACACCCTTGTCTTCTTCCTGATCTTAGGGGGAATGCTTTCACTGTTTCACCATTGAGAATAATGTTTGCTGTGGGCTTATCATATATGGCCTTTACTGTGTTGAGGTAGGTTCCTTCTATGCCCATTTTTTGAAGAGTTTTAATCATAAATGGGTGCTTAATTTTGTCAAAGGCTTCTTCTGCATGTATTGAGGTTATCATGTGGTTTTTATCTTTCAATTTGTTAATACTGTGTATAATATTGATTGATTTGCATATATTGAAGAATCCTTGCATCCCTGGAATAAACCCAGCTTGATCATGGTGTATGAGCTTTTTGATGTGTTGCTGAATTCTGTTTACTAAAGTTTTGTTGAGGATTTTTGCATCTATGTTCATCAGTGATATTAGCCTATAGTTTTCTTTTTTTGTGTTGGCTTTGTCTGGTTTTAGTATCAGGGTGATGGTGGCCTTGTAGAATGAGTTTTGGAAATGTTCCTTCCTCTGCAGTTTTTTGAAAGTGTTTTAGAAGGATAGGCAAATGTTTGATAGAATTCTCCTGTGAAGCCATCTGGTCCTGGGCTTTTGTTTTTTGGGAGATTATTGATCACAGCTTCAGCTTCCATGCTTGTAATTGAGTTGTTCATAATAGCCTCTTAATATCCTTTGTATTTCTACATAGTCTGTTGTAGCCTCCCCTTTTTCATTTCTAATTTTGTTGATTTGATTCTTTTCTTCTTGATGAGTCTGGCTAAAGGTTTGTCAATTTTATCTTCTGAAAGAACCAGCTTTTAGTTTTATTAATCTTTACTATTGTTTCTTCCATTTCTTTTTCATTTATTTCTGCTCTGATCTTTATGATTTCTTTCCTTCTATTAATTTTAGGGGATTTTTATTCTTGTTTTTCCCAGTTGTTCTAGGTATAAAGTTCGGTTGTCTGTTCAATGTTTCTTGAGGTAGGGTTATATTGCTATAAACTTCCCTCTTAAAACTGCTTTTGCTGTATCCCATAGGTTTTGAGTTGTGTTTTCATTGTCATTTGTTTCTAGAAATTTTTTGATTACCCTTTTGATTTCTTCAGTAACCTGTTAGTTATTTAGAAACATTATTTAATCTCCATGTGTTTGTGTATTTACAAGCTTTTTTTCTTGTAGTTGATATCTAATCTCATAGCATTGTGGTCAGAGAAGATGCTTGATATGATTTGAATTTTCTTAAATTTCCTGAGGCTTGACTTGTGACCCAAGATGTGGTCTATCCTGGAGAATGTTCCATGTGCACTTGAGAAGATGGTGTATTTTTCTACATTTGGATGGAATGTCCTGAAGATAACAATGAGTTCCATCTCATCTAATGTATCACTTAAGACTTGTGTTTCCTTATTAATTTTCTGTTCTGATGATCTGTCCATTGGTGTGAGTGAGGGGTTAAAGTCTCCTACTATTAATGTGTTACTGTAAGTTTCTCCTTTTATGTCTGCTGGTGCTTGTCTTATGTATTGAGGTGCTCCTATTTTGGGTGCATAGATATTTACAATACTTATGTCTTCCTCTTGGATTGATCCCTTGATCATTGTGTAGTGTCCGTATCTCTTGTAATTTTCTTTAAGGTCTATTTTGTCTGATATGAGGATTGATTGCTACTCCAGCTTTCTTTTGCTTCCTATTTGCATGGAATATATTTTTCTATCCTCTCACTTTCAGTCTATATGTGTCTTTAGGTTCTAAGGGGGTTTCTTATAGACAGCACATATATGGGTCTTGTTTTTGTATCTGTTCAGCTGGTTTGTGTCTTCTGGTTGGAGCATTTAATCTCTTTACATTTGAAGTAATTATTGATATGTGTGTTCCTATTGCCATTTTCTTAATTGTTTGGGGTTGATTTTGTAGATCTTTTTCTTCTCTTGTATTTCTTGACTATATACGTCCCTTTTTATTTCTCCATCAATTTTGAATGAGATCCTTGCTGGGTACAATAATCTTGGTTGTAGATTTTTCCCTTTCAGTGCTTTAAATATACCGTGCCATTCCTTTCTGGCTGGCAGAGTTTGTGTGGACTCTCATTGCTGATTATAACTGGGCTTCATGACCCCTTCTAGCCTTGTACTTACTGACCTTCCAGGTTGTTGGCTGTGGCCTGCCCGCCCCCACCAACTGTCTGTGCCTGGGGCAGAGGGCAGGATGGTGCCTCGTGAGGGACGTGCATCACACATACCTCGTTGTCCCTGAGTTTTCTGGCTCCTCTGGGCTCGGACAGAGAAGCCCCGCGCTGCACGTGGGGGCTGACACCCAGGAGACTCGTGCTTGTGTGCAGCATGACCAGTAGATGTGTTGCCAGAACACAGCAGTTTGTCCAGGAACTGGTGTACGTTCTGCTGGGTCAGCACTCCTGCCGATGCAACAAAACGTGAATCCCTAGCTCTCAGGATCTAGTCCCCACCTCCTGCTCTGAGCATCTGCAGCCTCGCTCTTCCTGTGCCTTGTTTTTCTCCAGGAGGGATGGTCCCTTGTACCTACTGCAGCAGCAGGCGCCTCAGCATCTTTGAAGGGCCAGGGACACCTGGTGCTCTGGCTGTGGGAGGGCACTGTGGGTCAGCAGGTGCCTGGCAGGCAGGTCCTACAGCCTGGACCAGGGGATCCTGGCTTTTATTCTTAGATGTTCCCTGACCCCACCAACTGCAGCCACCAGCCCAGGTTCTGCTGGGTTGGGGTCTTCAGAGCGTTGTAGCCCTTTGAGGGCAGTGAGTCAGGCAGGCTTGTGAGGCAGCTAGCACCTTCTGGTAGCTCCTAGGGGCTTCTGGACATCTTGGCCACCCCAAGAGCAAGCAGTGAACCCTTTCCTAAGAGTGGTTAGTGCTAATGGGGGCCCCCCTCCAGGTGTTTTCAGGGTCAGAGGCTACCCCACGTGAGCCCCACTCCCTCAGCAGCTGCCATCTCTTTTGAACAGAAGCCCTGGGTATAGCTCATGCCTGGAAGCGAGATGCTTTCCTTGCCCATGGTCCAGAGGTGGGCAGGAAATGCCAGCCCCTCATTATAATATGCAGGGTCACAAGTAGCACCTGGGACACTTGTCCCCAACCAACCTGTCAGGAACGCCCGCCGAGCCCCAGGCCTGCAGTCTCTCCATCTGGTCCAGTTGCTCTGCATCTCCTAGGTGATGCTCACGTGGCTGGTAAAGACAGGGGGCCTGTCCCCATTTACAGACTCACAGAGGCACTCCCCTGCATGCTGCTTCAGGTTCATGGACTGGCTGCCTTTGCTTCCTCGTCTCTCATTGCATACAGAAGTCACCAGTGCTGTTGCCTATTTGCAAACATAAACCCCTAAGGGGCCCTGGCCCTCTGCTGACGCGTCAGGGGTGTAGTCTGTCGGCCAGCAGGTGCCGCCCACAATCTTCCTGCTGCTCTGAGTCCACTGAGAGACCCCACTACACCGTCCTTGGGCCACATACCAAGGTCCCCTTTTCACTCTGGCCGCCGTCCACACCTGACCTCCTGCGCTGATGTCTCCTCGCAGTAGAACAGGACTCTGTCATGTCCACTGAGGGTCCCAGCACCTGGTCTGGGGTAGATGCCCTCGCTGGGATGGATGGATGAGAGGTGGGTAAGACCTCAGCCCTCCCCAGACGCTCTGAGCCACGGGGAGCCTTTCTCTGTGGATGTGAGCCCGTCCCATCCCCAAAGACATTTCGGCTATGGCAGAGCTCTGCTGTCCTGCTCGGGAGCAGCAGGGGCGGAGACCAGGGTGAACATAAACTAGGCCCCAAGTGCCCTCGGCCGGCACCACCGACAGGCACGCCTTGCCACCCACGGTGAGACTTCTCCGTGGCACCAAGTCTGGTGAGCAAGACCCAGCGTGGCTTTTAGTTCTCGCAGCCACTGGCCCACCACCTGAAACAATCAAGCAATTTGCCATTGCAGATCTCGTTCAAGAGTCTCTATCCAGGAAAGGCCAAAACGTAAAGTTCCCACATCTCACATTTTATAGAAGGGGGGGCCTGAGAACCAAGTTACACAAAGATGCTCCAGAGCAGGTCTTGCAAACTGTGTCCTAGTTTGCAGAGAAAAGATGGTGGGAGGAGTCTGGGAACAGGGTTTGCTAGCCCAAGTTAGTTCCTGTGGTTACCCGCGGGGCATTCCGGCCCGATCCTTACTCTAAGCAGTGCAGCCCCAGCCCGCACTTGCTAGTGGTGGATGCAGGCGTCTGCACTGCTTCTCTGCTGGGGGAGTTACCGTTGGGCTCCTAATCTTCGGGGTTTAGTTATTTATTTATTTTTCCTCCCTGTTATGTTGCCCTCTGTGCTTCCAAGGCTCGCCACAGACTCGGCAGGGAGAGTGCTTCCTGGTGTTTGGAAACTTCTTTTAAGACTCCCTTCCTGGGACAGAGCTCCATCCCTACCTCTTTTGTCCCTTTTTTTGTCTTTTATATTTTTTCCTACCTCTTTTCAAAGACAATGAGATGCTTTTCTGGGTGCCTGATGTCCTCTGCTGGCATTCAGAAGTTGTTTTGTGGAATTTACTCAGCGCTTAAATGTTCTTTTGATGAATTTGTGGGGAGAAAGTGGTCTCCCCGTCCTATTCCTCCGCCATCTTAGGACCACCTCCGGAGTTTGGGAAGAGGGAAAGGATGATCGTGAATTGGTACCCGTGCAGTGCTTACTCCATGCCAGTTCAGATTCAGTCACTCCTGCAACCGCATGCAGCAGATACTCTTTTTTTTTTTGGCTGTGCCACACGGCATGTGGGCTCTTAGTGCCCTGACCAGGGATCAAATCCATGCCCCCTGCATTGGAAGCATGGGGGGGTCTTAACCATTGAACCAGCAGGGATGTCCCAATAGCCGCAGGATACTCGTCTTGCCCCCATTTGACAGATGGGGAAGCTGAAGCCTACCGTTCACTAAGCAAGCACATGTGTGCCTGAATAAGCCAGAGCAGAGAGTGCCTCACGCTGTCTCACAGCCTATGAGGCCTCAACTTTCTGTGGGTACAGAGAGTTCAGTCCTTGGAACCTGCCTAGGGAGATACCAGTCTGCAGACTGAGGGCATATTCCGGCACAAACAGAAGCGTCAGATACTGGGTTTTCTGAGATTCCTGGTTTGTTTTGAAGTCCTTTACCACAATTATTTACTACCTGACTCAGTGTAAGCCTGCAGATTGCCTTTTTTTAAAAAAATCTTGAGGGAAAGTTACAGATTTTCACTTAATAAAGTGAAAATCACTTTATTAAGATGGCCGTTATTGTAGACGTTATGTTAATGTTGCCTATTTTAATACAGTGGGAAATGACCAAAGGTCATCTTCCCCATAATAGGGTATGGAATTAACTCAAGAAAAATTAGAATATGCACTTTCTCATTTGAAATTATATTCCTAGTAAGCAACCAGTAATGCTATACTGCATTTGTGGGTTTGTCTTTTTTTTCACCTGACAGAATTGGGAGTAGTTCAGATCCAGGAGGACAGCAAAGTCCTTGGGTCACAGAGGAGGGAAGATGGCTGGACAGGCGGCAAGACAGTTTCCCTTGATGCTTTCGTGTTCTCAGAGTGACTGAGAATGGATGAATGGATAGAGATAATATTATAATATATAATACATCAATATATATTATACACACACAGGAATATTGTCCAGCCGTGAGAAACAAGGAGACGCCACTGTTTGCAGCAACATGGATGCATCTAGGGAAGACTGTGCTGTGCTTAGTCGCTCAGTCGCGTCTGACTCTTTGCAACTCCATGGACTGTAGCCCACAGACTCCCCTCTCCATGGGGATTCTCCAGGCAAGAATACCGGAGTGGGTTGCCATGCTCTCCTCCAGGGGATCTTCCCGACCCAGGGATCAAACCCAGGTCTCCGGCATTGCAGGTGGATTCTTTACCTAATCCGAGCCACCAGGAAAGCCCAGGGCGGCTTATGCTCGGTGAGATAAATTAGAAAACTCCTACTGTACAACCTCACTCACACGTGGAACCTAAAAAGCTAACGAATAGCGACAGTAGAATGGTGGTTACCAGAAGGTGGGGGAAATGAGGTAACGGTCAGAGTACACATTTCCAGTTATAGGAGCAACAGGTTCTGGGGTCTAGTATACAGCAAGGTGGCTATGGTAATAATGCTGTATTATACACTGGAAAGCTGCTGAGTGAGACCTTAAAGTTCTCACCATAAAAAAATGGTAACGATGTGCCTTAATAGAGGTGTCCATGTTGCAATATTATAAGTGTGTCAAATCTGCCCCTTGTACACCTTAAACTCCCACCAAGTTACATGTCAATTCCACCTTAAGACAAGATCTCTCAGCGCTCAGCTCAGGACTGGGGTCCTGAAGGAAGGAGTCTGGCCCTCCCAGCAGCCACAACTCCACTGGCAGGGCCCGGCCAGGTCTTACAGGCTGGGGAAGGCTTAGTGCCAGGGTCCAGAGCTACACACATATACCAATACCTGCCCCACCCAACTCCACACTTACAAGTGAGAGGCAGTGATGTTTGCAGCCACTCTGGACTCTGTTACTGGCCCTGAGCCACTGATAATGTTTAAGAGTCAACCCTGACACAGCTCCACTGGAATCTGTTTTGCACATATTCCACGCAGCAGGTACATCCTCCTTCCTTCCCCAAGATGGATGACTTAGCCACATGAGCCGGGCGGCTTCGTAGACACAGGTTTGTGAACGTTGCCCCGGCTGCAGGCAAGAGTGGGAATCAGGGTTTGACGTCACGGCCCTCTGTCTGTCTGTTGCAGCTGGTGAGCGACTTGTTGGAATTTTGCTTCTATACCTTCCGGGAGTCCCAGGCCCTGAAAGTGGAGTTCCCAGCCATGCTGGTGGAGATCATCAGTGACCAGCTGCCAAAGGTGGAGTCCGGGAATGCCAAGACCCTTTACTTTCACAGGAAGTGACGGCAGACGTCTCACAAGAAGAACTTTGCCTTAAGTTTCCCCGTGTTGTTCCACACCCACGAAGGACCCAAGAAAAATCCTATTTTTGACACACATGATGGTTTATTCCCACTTGTTCAGCAGTTTTTCAAGGTGAAAATCATGTCAAGGGTTGGGAGGCGGGCAGGCAGGGTGACGTGGCTTTGGCGAGACCTGCACAGTCTGGAAGGTTCTTCCTTCTCCAACCCCCAGCGCTTAGAAACATGTTCCTGTTCCTCTGGATGAAAAGCCATATCTAGTCAATAACTTTCTGATTTTGATATTTTAACAGATGGAAGTTTTAACTATGCCATGTCGTTTCTGGGATCGTTCGCTTGTGTTAAAAGGGTTCAAGAACTAACGAACTTTTTCAAGCTCACCCTTGGTTTGCACATAAAAACGTATAGTCAATATGGGGCATTAATATTCTTTTGTTATTTAAAAAAACGAAAAAAGAAAAAACATATACAGATTCCTGTTGTGTAATAACGGAGCACGTGGAGTGGACTGGCAGCTCCCTCGGGGTGCGTCTTCACCCACGTCTTTCTGCATCACTGGTATCCACACCCTCTCCACTTATTATTTAATTAGAATGGATAAGATGTTCAGAAAAATGCCTTGGTTTCAATTTCTAGTATCTATTGTGTTGGCTTTACAGATAATTTTTGCAGTCTTTTGCTGTGCTGTACATTATTGTATGTATAAATTGTGAAGGACCTAAAATAAGGTATAAGGAACTTTTGTAAATGAGACACATACAAAAAAAAAAAAACTTTAATGGTTAATAGGATGAATGGGAAAGTATTTTTGAAAGAATTCTATTTTGCTGGAGACTATTTAAGTACTATCTTTGTCTAAACCAACAAGGTAAAAAAAAAATTTTTTTTTTGTAAAGTGAAATGTTCTGCATGCATCATGAACCGTTTACAGTGTATTTAAGAAAGGGAAAGCTGTGCCTTTTTTAGCTTCATATCTAATTTACCATTTTACAGTCTCTGTTGTAAATAACCACACTTAAACCTCTTGGTTGTCTCCAAGCCTTTCTACTTCTTCTGTACTTTCGTTTCGTCCTTGGTCTCCCGCTTGGGGTGTTCGTGGGACTAGAGTGCATTTTCCAGCTTCGGCTCCATCCTCCTTCCAGTGGGGACAGAGCAGCGTGCTGTCTGCAGCTCCTTGAAGGCGTCCTTCGACGACACCCCTGTGAGAGGATGTCCCAGGAGTGCTGTGGCTCTAGGAAAGCTGCCTCTTTCCCCTCAAGAAGCAGAATCCACTTTAGGAGAGAGACTGGAAAGGCTGTGGCTCAGAGTGCTCATCCTCATCCCATTTTAGAAATTGAATTTTCTGCTTTCAGGGGGGCGGGGAAAAATTCCATGCACTCTCTCTGTCTGCAAAAGGTGAAATGTTCACTTCCGGTCACAGAAGGGGGTGTTGCACTCCTGGAACTGGTCACAGGAACACGTAGGTCATGGCAGGAAGCCCACGGAAGATGCCCCTGGGCACAGTTCAGTCAGAACAGCGTGGAGACCGCACGATAATTAGAGGGTTTTTAGATTTTTAAAAGGTAGGTTTTAAAAATAAAATTTTATATGTAAACAGTTTTGGAAAAAAAAAACACTACAGATCATAAAAGCAAGACAGTGACACTAAAATTTTTAATTCACTAATCTGTTTGGCACTGAGGCAATTTATGGCTTTTTCTCTTGCCCCAAATCACAAACATATATATATATATCTTTGGGGAAACTTAATATGATTGCACTAAATAAACTGCTTTGAATAGAGGCCAAATTAATCTTGGAAAAGTGATGATAATCAACAGGTACTCAGTGAAATCGTATTCTTTTCCAAAACCTAAAAGCTAGAGCTGGGGAACCCCAAGGCCGGGAGATGGCAGCGCTGGGATCAACCCTTTTCTCCAGGGTTCACCATGCAGGCAACATTACCCTGTCTCTCAGAAGACACCTGCCTTATGCAAGGGGAAACCTGTGAAAGCTGCACTCAGACAGAGGAGTTTTTTCTTACATAATTTGCAATTTCAGGAATTTAATTTATAGGCAGATCTCTCAATACAGTCAACTTACATGCACAGCAATATGAAAGCCACACTTGGAAGGCGATAAATACACCGCATGCAGACTGGGGGTTTCTGGGAAAGAAATGGCTTCATAAGAGCAGCTTTTAGCTCAGACTAACTTTTCATGAAATCAGAATTTCGATGTAACCGGGTTTGGGATGGAGACAGTCTGCATCAGCTTTTTGTATTAACAAAGTTACTGACTCTTTGTGTGTCTCCGGGTAACTTTGCTTGAGTAAACAGCAAAGCCATATTCTAAATCCACTGTTGAATGCCTGTCCCAGTCCAAATTGTCTGTCTGCTCTTATTTTTGTACCATATTGCTCTTTAAAATCTTGGTTTGGTACAATTCGTAATTCACCAAAACTTCATATAATTTAAAAAACCACACTAAATTAGTTTAAAATGAAGCAATTTATATCTTTATGCAAAAACATATGTCTGTCTTTGCAAAGGACTGTAAGCAGATTACAATAAATCCTTTACTTTAATCACCTGTTGTTTTGGAAACAGTTCATTTGAACGTCTATAGGAATACATGGATTTTGTGGCCTTTTAAATATGGATCATATGCCCCTCTGCCTACATCCAAGATGGAATCACTATGCCCACGCCCTACCCATGTTAGGAAGCCCTGTGTTATCCACATATTAATTACTCTTTTGGGGGACTGGTGAAATGTTTTGTTTCTTAGTGCTAATATTTGGTTCACGGAAATATACCCCATGACAATTTTATAACAATAATTACTGCTGATGTAGCCACTAAATTCGATACATACATGGCCTCATTTATCTTCACAACCACATGGAAGCTTGTTTACAGACTCACCTGAGTACACCAGATGCCCCGTCTCATTCCCAGGTCCTCCTCCACACAGTGGAGTCTTATTCTCACCCCAGGTCCTCTTGGGCTGTCAAGAAACTCCATCAGCCATCAGTCATAATGCTCCTCACATTCCTTACAGGCTGCTCCTCTGGACCTCATTGAGCAATACAGACTACAAAAGAGCAGTTAAGAATTATCAGCTCATCTGAAAATTAGAAAACACGTATTTCCCACAGGAGAAATTCATGTGTCATTTTGAATGTGTCATTTAAGTGACGGATCAGTCAAACTAGAAGACTGACGGTTAAACACAACTTTGCTTTAATACAACTGATCTATTTCTGAAACACAACATTAGCCATGAGACATAGCACAGGAAAAAAACTTTTGAGCTTTGTGCACAGATTTGTTTGTAAAAATTTATTGAAAACGAAGATAATTTTACATCTTAGAATGTATGCAGTCTGACCTATGAGGGAACAGGGTTTCTCACTGAGAGCCTCTAACTTTAAACAAAAGCCATCATGGTCTGTGAGTCTGCATGACTAGACATGGGGCCCCTTGGATGTGCACCTTTGGTTAAAGTGAGTGCTCTTTCTTCATAGAGCAGGCTTGTTCCTGGGTCAATGAGCCAGGAACCTTCCTGTATTTCTAGGAAGGTCTTAAAGTGCTCTCAGACCCAAAGGATTCACCTGCACATTTAGGAATCATTAGCTAACAACTAAGTTTCTGCCGCTGAGCGAGCCAGCCAGCCCTACTGTACGCCAAAGCAGTAAAAATTATGCATAGTGATGCATATATAGTTAAGGGTTTGTTATAAGTGTCCCTCAAACAAATAGAAAACAACATTCCCTTATTTTAAAGTCAGTTTCACATGTGTGTGAGTCTCTCAGTTGTGTCTGGACTCTTTGCAACCCTATGGACTGCAGCCTGCCAGGCTTCTCCATCCACGGGATTTGCCAGGCAAGAACACTGGAGTGGGGTGCCATTTCCTTCTTCAGGACAGCTCCACATGCTTTTTGATAAACTGCAAATGTCCACAGACTAAAATGACTTGATTACAAGTATCTCCAGCACCTTAATTTCAAATCATCCAATTGCTGTTGTAGCAATTTTCTTGGATATAAAGCAGCGGCTTCCGAAAATAATGTTGGATAAGAGAAGAGTAAAATAGGATTTTAACATTCAACACAGACCAAACCTGTTGTTAGTTGCTAAGTCGTGTCCAACTCATTGCAACACCATGGACTGTAGCACTCCAGGTTTCCCTGTCCATCACTACTTTCCGAAGTTTGCTCAAACTCATGTCCATTGAGTTGGTGATGCCATTCAACACCCATCCTCTGTCACCTGCTTTTCCTCTTGCCCTCAATCTTTCCGAGCATCAGGATCTTTTCCAATGGACATTCAGGACTGATTCCCTTTAGGAATGACTGGTTTGATCTCTTGCTGGCCAAGGGACTCTCAGACCAAACCTGAATCCAAAGCAAAGTGAATGAAGGAGCACAGTCGCAGTTTGCTGCAAACCACCCAAACACTGAGTGCTTTAAAGCAGCCATCATGCATTATTCTCCTAAGTTAGCTAGCGGGGGAAGTGCTGCTGGTCTGGGCCAGGCTGGGCTTGGTTGGACTGGTCGTGTAGCCAAGTGGTCTGAGCTAGTTTTGCTCCATGCAGCCTCTCCTGTAGCAGGCCATCTGGGCATATTTTCACGGTATAAGCAAGGCTCTAGGGCAGGGGAAACGTTTAGCACTTTTCAAGCTTCTAATCGCATCAAGTTTGCCTGTTTCGTTGGCCAAAGCAAATTACGCAGTCACTCCCATAGTTCACACGGGAGGGTTGCCCATAAAGGGCATGCATCCAGTGAGGGATGGAATTTGGGATAATTCAACCAATGCACCATGCACAACTTAGGTATTTTTCATAGAATTTATGTTGCCAAGACAGTGATTTTCAAGTTTTCCATGGCCAGAAAAACCCATTTCTTTGGATCTTCATGCCCTGGTCCAGCCTGATCCAGAGAGGGTTGTGGTGAAAACTTGCTTGAACTGAGTCAGATCATGTTCTGCCCACACTCCGAGCTGCTCCACCTGCAGCTGTTAACCCATCGAAGGAAGGAAAAATCCAGAAACTATAACGCAAGGTATTGAGCAGCCTCAATGAATCCCATGCACTTATTGCCTAAGTCCAAAGTGCAAGTCTCTTGGTGGGCAAAAATTAAAACTCTTCTTTCCAATCAAGTTGATCTTCTGATAGGAAAGAATTCTCCAAGGTATTCTACTCAGCAGATTGAGACACTTTTAGCCAGACATGAAAGCATCAGGAGAATGTGCCAGCTTACCCAGACAGGGTAGCAATAAATTACCACCCAGGCCAGTCAAGGATAAAGAGTGCTGACAAGCATCGGAGAAGACGTTCTCAGAGCTCAAGCCAGAAAGCTGTTTGAGGACACGCTCCTGGAATAACTTCCTCCCACAGGAGGGAGGGAAGAAAGTCGGGTGGCTCTGGAAGATTCAGAGTCACGTAGAACATCTGGCTGGGGAAAGAGCCACCCAGGCTGGTGAGTCTTGAGGGGACAACCAGTGAGCAGGTGATAAGGGGTCCAGTGGGAAACGGAATGGGGGGACTTCACTGGTAGTCCAGCGGTTGAAAATCAGCCTTCCAATGCAGGGAACATGGGTTCAGTTCCTGGTTGGGGAACTAATATCCCACATACTTTGGAGCAACTAAGCCTGCACACCACAACTAATAACAGCCTCAACTAAACCAAATGAATTACTTTAAAAATAAAGGCATGGAGTGCCCTTGGGAAGGCAGGGGAAGGCGGGACAGTGTAGGGCAGAGGGAGAGAGCAAGGCATGGCCTTGGAGCGTGCAGGCTCGAGGGAAGCAGGGTGTGGCTGTGAGAGGAGAAGGGGGCAGAGACCAGCCCCCAGGTACCTCTGTGGTTGCCTTCTCCCATCTTCTGCATTTACTAAACCCCGCTTCTTGCTGGGTGCCCTCCAGACGCTTCACATCATCGTTTGTCAGATCCTCCAAGGAGGCTGGTACCACTCTCTCCATTTCATGGCTGCAAACTGACGCATAAGAGGTCAAGGGAATACATTCAAGATCAGCAAGGTACAAAATAGGGAAAATAGAATTTCAAAATAGGTATATATGTATATTTTTTTAACTCAAAACATGTACTTTTACCCACCATGTTTGTTTCCTAGAAATGTCACAAGGTACCACAAACGGGGGGGCTTAAAACAGGGATGTCTCATCTCCCCATCTGGGAGCCTGGAAGTCTGAGATCGCGAGGTCATCAGGGTTAGGTCCCTCTAAGGGAGGATTCGGCCTCTCCTCCTGGCTTGTACGTGGCCACTGTCTCCCTGTGTGTCTTGACACTGTCTTCCCTTACGCTTGTCTCTGTCCAAATTGCCCCCTTCTCTAAGGACACCAGTTCAGCCCCACCAGCCTCACCTGAGTTGATGACATCTGCCACGATCCTGTTGCCCAATGAGGTCACATTCAGGTACCGGCGTTAGGACTCCAGCATATGAATTTTGGAAGGGGGTACACAATTCAACTCCTAACAGCCCTTACCCCCTACCAGCCCCCAGAAGTAAGACAATAAAGGAGAAAGAGTGTGACCAGCTTACTGAACTTGAACCAAGCTCTCTGCTCTTGACACCCTTCATTAAAATAACTGCCCCTGGCTGAGTCAGGCCGGGTAGAGTACGAATGCATTGAATGTCCACCACCAGCACAAACAGTCCAGTGTCCCCCCCACCCCGCCACCCCCAACTATAGGTGCTTCTGTTGCTACAAAGAAAGAGGGGGTTATAACCCCCCAGGCCACCTGGCTCTGTTCTCATCTGGCATGTCCTTTCTGGGTGCAGGGACCCCCAGGGCCAGCCTTTTAGTGACCTCATAGAATGCAAGCTCCACTGCAAGTAAGCAATCTGAGTGCCCTCTTTTGCTCAAAGCCCACCTCCCCCCAATCATGCTTCTGAAAGAACACGGGATGACAGCTGGTGGAGGCAGCTGGTGCTGAACTAGGTGGGCTGAGGGGCCTGGGTCCTGAGGGAGGCAGGGCCGCTGCTCAGCCAGCCTTCAGTAGATGCTCAGGGAACTACTCCCACAGACCACCACACTCCTGTCTCTTCTGGGGAGAGATCTGCAGGTGGAAGAGAATACCTCCTGGTCCCGTTATTAAGCGTACTCTGGGCCAGGCCCAGAGGAAAGCTCCCCGGCCGGGGGCCGCCTGGCACCACCTATTCCCAGAGGAAGACACCCCAACACTCCAGCTCCCCGTTGGCCTAACCCTGTTCTTCCTGGAACAGCCAGAGAGGAGTCTGCAGGGCTGGGGGAACCCTTGTAGCCAGCGCTATCCTGAGGCTTCACTACTGTTACATTGTCATCCTACAGGGCACAGACGCCCCGACAACAAAGATGCAAGCGACTCACATCAGTTAACATCAGTACGGGGGGCAGGAGTGACCAGACGGTGGCCCATGGCAACGGGGGCTGGAAGCAAGTGACTCCATCAGTACCGGGACTAGCATTGCCTGCTGAGCAGATACTATCACTTCAACCCCAAATCTCAGAGTATCCTTGGCTTTTGAGGAGGCAGGAACAGAATCAGAGTCTATTTAATTTGCCCTAAACCACACAGGTAGCCAGTGTGTGTGATAAGTCACTTCAGGCGTGTCTGACTCTGCGACTCTATGGACTCCAGCCCACCAGGCTCCTCTGTCCATGGGGATTCTCCAGCAAGAATACTAGAGTGTGTTACCATGCCCTTCTCCAGGGGATCTTCCCACTGCAGGGATCAAGCCCACGTCTGTTTCTTTACCACTAGTGCCATCTGGAAAGCCCACTCCGGTAGCCAGACCTTACAGAGATTTCCATGCCCAAGGAAGTGGTGAGAAATATACTTTGCGAGCTAACAACAGCTTGGGGGCAACAGCAGAGAGCAAAGGCATCCAGTCGCAACTCGGTAGGTCCTCTGTCCACTGCCGATGGGTGGACTCCAGTGAAGAATACAGCTAGGAAATCGCTCCAGTGCTCATCTGAGTCCACTCACCCTGACTGCCCACGAGCTTGCACTTTCCCACAGAAATGGGGACGTTTGCTCCCGGCCGAGCTTCTCTCCTGTACCTCTAACCAGCAGGCAGGAGCAGGAAGAGAGAACTCAGAACAGGTGCCACCCCCACCTTCTTGCCAGCCTGGCCTGCAGCCCCAGGGCCAGGCATTGTCTGGGGCCCTGGGCCCCTGGTAGCTCCAATACTCTCCACTGGGCCCACAGTTCAGCATTTTCAATTATATTGCACTAATGGCAACACACTCCAGTATTTCTTCCTGGATGACCCCATGGACAGAAGAGCCTGGTGGGCTACAGTCCGTGAGGTTGCCAAGAGTCGGACATGACTGAGCGACTTAACACATTGGTCAGAAAATGGATACTTCTCAATGGGCCTGCCTCTCTACACACACCTGACCCCAAACTTGACACTTTACATGGTTCAGGGGAGGCGAGCTCCACACTGATAACCAGCACTCTGGGATCATCTCACCTGGGGAAGAGGGTGCCAGACACACCCTTCCAGGGACAATCTGAGGGGAGAACTGTAACAGACCAGGAAGCCTCTGTGGAAGAAGAGAGATGCCGGGCCCCCCGAGCAGACCCTGGAGCAGGGCTGGCTTCACAGTCCTGAGGCCCCTACTAATGAGCTGCACACTCCAGGGACTCCAGGTCCGGGGACAGAGAGGTCCTCTCTTCCCGGAGAGGTTGGTTTAGGCTGTGCCTGGGAGTCAGAGGCTGGGAAGACCACAGAAGCATCACTTGGAGTACCCTGTGTGCAGGGATGTGGCAGAAGTTCCTCCAAGCAGGCTCTGGGTCCATAGAGCCCAGACAGCCCTACAGCCTGGCTTAATCCAGACAGACAGATGGGCACTGCAGTCTAGAAGAGAAGGAATGGGATTGGGAGGGGGAGGCTGGGGGGTGGGGGTCGTGATACAGGACTGTACACAGCAGCTCATCAGGAGGTTGCCCTCACACAAAGCTCTGGGGAAAGTGCCCCAGCTCCATCCTGTTTGGGGTCCCCCAAGGCCCTCTGAGGTAGCTGGAGGGGACCCGCCAGGATCTCAGTTGTCAGAGAGGGGACCCCTTGTCCCCAGAAACACGCCCCATTCCCAAGCAGCCAGGCTGCTGGTTAATCCATCCTGCCTGTGAGCGCGTGCATGCCAACACCAGGAGAGAGTGCGAGCCCACCCACCAGCCACACCAGGAGATGATACAGAGCGAGTGAGTTCCACCACCTCTTCCCCACGTGAGGACACAAATCCCATAGTAAATTAGACTTTATTTCACGTACAGAAAACTCGGGGCGGAAAGGGGATATCGGGCAAACAGCACACTGGTGAGCAGCACAGAGAAGCTTGTCGTGAGCCCGCAGGCGCCCTAAGTCAGCGAGCGTGGGTCCCCGGGGAGAGTGGCCGTGCGTCCGGGCAGGAGCCTCGGTCTGCTGTGCAGCCTGTGCCGGCCTGCTGCAATCCCTCAATGACACCAGCGTTCAGGGCACATCTCGCAGCACAGTTCCCTTCCAGGTGTGAGGGAGGTGTCCCGTGACGGGGCTGCCAGTGAGGCGCCCTCCCCCTTGCTCTGGAGACCAGATAATTTAAAACCACAGGTCCCAAGGCGTGCCAGATGCAGAGTCTCTCCTGTCCATCTGGACAGCCTTCTCCTGCTGCTCAGATCCACACCGCCCAACACGGTTCACCCCCCACCTCGAGCCATCTGTCCCCGCTCCCCACCCTGGAGTGTCCAGGTGGCCGTGGGTTCCGCCCGGGAGGTGGACGGGGCTCGCCGCTCCCAGGAAGGTGCTCTGGGGCCAGGGTCTGCGGCCGGGCGCTACAGCAGCTTGACGTAATTCTGTGGAATCAGCCCCCTCTTGCCATTCAAAGTCCCTTCCAGCCAGCCAGGTTCCCTTGAGGTTTGCACTGCAAAGGAAGAGACATCACTCGTTACCAAAATACCCAAGGTACTTGCCACCAGTGAACTCCCTGCCCCGCAGTGTGTCAATCAAACCCAACGGGGGCTACTCCTGGGTCGTCTGGTTACAAGTCTGCATGAGAGTTATCTACAGGGCCCCCCTCCCACCAGTCACCCCAGCCTCCATTCCTCCTCCCTACGGCAGCCTCCTAACCCATCGGTAGGGCTCCTCCTAAACCACGGTGCACCAGGGAGCTCAGTGAACTTTCCAGAACACCCGGCTGATCACAGCACAACCCTCCACGTTCCGAAGGAACAAACCCAAGCGTCCATAGGCACCTGGCCCGGCCACCTCCCCACCCGCCCCGACTCTGCCCGCAGCAGGTCACCCACAGGGAATGGCCCAGAGAAGCCCCCAAGTGAGTCTCCAGGCCTCTGCACGGGCAGTGCTTTCCGCTGACGTCTACTTCCCCCACCTCTTCACGGGGGGTTCTTCCTCTTCAGAGACCCCCAGACACCCTCTCCTCTGGGGAGTCTTCCTCGGCCATTCTCAGCAGTCGCCAGGCCTCACCAGCATCATCTGGGTACCCTGTCTGACTGGCATCTGCGTAGGGCGTCCCTGAGGGCAGGGGGAGGCCTTCCACACCTGAGCCAGTGTCGGGCGACTCCAGGTTCCACAGAGCCATAACGATATGCAGGACAATGACCACAGGCTGGACAGCACAGGGTCTAAGGCTCATCACCAGGGTCTGGAAGCATCTGGTCCCCCTACAGCCATGGGGCGATCCCAGCTCAGGCCAGACCAGGAGCAGACATGGAGCCATGTCCACAGAAGGAAGGGGAGGTATGTCCCGGCCCAGCAGACCAGGTCAGGAACTGGCCAAGCACAGCAGCCGTGACCACAAGCCATTAGAATAGCTGAAACCCAGCACACGCGGACATGTGCCCAACACACAAAAGCTTCATGGGATAATGCTTCTCACTATGTTCAATGCACTTTTTTTTTTAATGCATGGTTTCCTGTTTTTCAATGCTGACTGCAACTCAGCAAATGGAGTCCATAAACTACTCCTGTGTAGCCACCCACAGTCTGAGCTTTACACGGCTGGACCTCTGCTCCCGCTCCCATTTACGCCTGGACAGCCTTCAGATGTTGGCACCCCACCTGCCCTCCAAGACCACTCTCAATGCTTCAGACCAGGTCAGAGGCCTCATAAATAACCCCTACACGTGCCTTGTGTATGTGTGTGTGTGCAGGCACGCACGTGTACATGTGTGTATTGGGAGGGGGGCGGGTGTCTCATGAGAACGTCATCTGCCCTGAGGCCTTACACACACAGCGCCCACTATGGGAGATGGGAAGCACCGCCCCAGAGTAACAGCTTAAGCATTAGGCGTCTCAACACTTCATGGCAAATAGATGGGAAGAAAGCAGAAGCAGTGACAGATTTTATTTTCTTGGGCTCCAAAATCACTGCAGACAGTGACCGCAGCTGTGAAATTAAAAGATGCTTGCTCCTTGGAAGAAAAGCTATGGCAAACCTAGACAGCACATTAAAAAGCAAAGACATCATACGATACAGTCAAAGCTATGGTTTTCCCAGCAATCATGCACAGATGTGAGAGGTGGATCATAAGGAAAGCTGAGCACTGAAGAATTGATGTTTTTGTACCATGGTGCTGAAGAAGACTCTTGAGAGTCCCTTGGACTGCAAGGAGATCAAATCAGTCCATCCTAAAGGAAATCAACCCTGAATATTCATTGGAAGGACTGATACTGAAGTTGAAGCTCCAAGACTTTAGCCACCTGATGCAAAAAGCCGACTCACTGGAAAAGACCCCAAGGCTGGGAAAGATTGAGGGCAGGAGAAGAGGGCAGCAGAGGATGAGATGGTTAGAGAGCATCACCGACTCAATGGACATGAATTTACGCAAACTCCAGGAGATAGTGAAGGACAGAGGGGCCTGGCGGGCTGTAGGCTGTAGTCCATGAGGTCACAAAGAGTGGGACATGACAGCGACTGAACAGCAAAGACAAAGGGTCTCCCACTGTCTGTGACCTTTGAGAACCTCCTTAAGAAACAGTCAGTCTGGGGGCATGGGTTCTGAACACAGTCCCCATGTGTATTTGCTGCTGCAAAACGAGGGGGCAGAGCTGCACGGTATGGAGTTCACATCAAATGACAGGCGAGTATGCTCATGGACAGGGAGGGTGTCAACACATCAGTAAGCACCTCTGGGGTAGCTGGCCTGGGGGAAGGCCTGAGGAACACCCGATACTCCCTGGGTGCCCCAGCCAGCCATCCAGACCAGCATCACAGACCGCCCAATCTGAGGGCTCTGTGCCTTGGCTCAAATTGGAGCCGGGTCCACAGGGCACCAAGCGAGGCTCTGTGGTCAGCAACAGCCTCCTCAGATGTCTGTGCTGCACTCGGGCCCCAAATGCTGCCCTGACACATCACCCCCCGTGAGAACATCCTTGTGCATCAGGATGGAGGACCTGAGGCAGAGAGAGCTTAAGGAACTTGTCCAGGTCACACGTAAAGGGGAAAAGCCAACTGACCTCGGGCAGGTAAGTGCAGGGTTGACAATCCTTAGCTCTCTGCTCTCAATCACTCTCCTGTTCCCAAAACACACTGAGATGCACGTGTGTGTGCATATACGTGTACATGTATACATGGATGTGTTTGTGTACACCCACACACACACACACACACACACATAGAGAGAGAAAGACACACACACACCTGTGCACACACTATTTTTCTTAGAAGGACTCCCGCAAGCCACCGAGGGACTTTAGAAGTGGAGGTCTTCAATCTCCTGCATCAGACATCTGCTGACCCTTCCCAATATCATCCGTGCTGGCATAACTAGATTTGATTGAAATTCTAACTTCCCCTTCCTATATCTTTGTGCCGAGAGGAGGAATTTCTGGACCAAGTGTGGTCTGAAGTCCTGGCCAGCAGTGGGTTTAAGGTGAGCACCTGACCTCATTCTGGCTATTGAGACATGAGAACAGACAACACAGGAAGGAAGTTGGGAGAGGTTTTCTCATAGTTAAAACACAGAACACAAGGATGAGGCACACCCTTTCTGCTGTGGCTGAGCGTGGCCATGATACCCAGAACTGGGGCAGCCTTCCCACCCCCGCTGGGGAAGCAGCCAGGGCCCCCTGTATTCAGGCTGAGATGGACACACTGTGGGCTCTGGTGACACCCTTGTGGCTGTGGTTAAGCAGCCCTGGAGCTCCCCACCTGCAGACTTCTTACTGCGTGAGGGAACCCATCTTCATGACTGCTTCCACCAGCTCTATCAGTTTTTGTTACCTGCAGCCAAAGGCACCCTAAGAGATACATCTTCCACCAACGTAAACATCACATGAACCATGCTGTGTTCACGGGTTCCCAAACAAATCTAATCACACAGTGTCAAAAGCGGTCCAGTGGTTAAGCCGCCATGATTCCACTGCAGGGGGGGTGCGTTCAATCCCTGGTGAGGAACTGAGACCCCACATGCTGCACATGTGGTTGCTGACTCACCAAGTGTCTGACTTTTTGCAACCGCACGGACTGTAGCCCGCCAGGCTCTTCTGTCCATGGGATTCTCCAAGCAAGAATACTAGAGTGGGTTGCCATTTCCTTCTCCAGGGGATCTTTCCAACCCAGGGATGGAACCCACATCTCCTGCATTGCAGGCAGATTCTTTACTATCTGAGCCCCTGGGAAACTCCATGCCATACATGCAGCTGCTGCTAAGTCGCGTCAGTCGTGTCCGACTCTGTGCAACCCCATAGACGGCAGCCCACCAGGCTCCCCCGTCCCTGGGATTCTCCAGGCAAGAACACTGGAGTGGGTTGCCATTTCCTTCTCCAATGCATGAAAGTGAAAAGCGAAAGTGAGGTCGCTCAGTCATGTCCGACTCTTCACGACCCCATGGACTGCAGCCCACCAGGCTCCTCTGTCCATGGGATTTTTCAGGCAAGAGTACTGGACTGGGGTGCCTTTGCCTTCTCCAGTACCATACATGAGGGTACAGCAAAAAAAAAAAAAAAAAAGAATTCATCTTCATTTCTTAAATGACATGTTTCAATGCTCTCAGCTCTCCCTTCTGCTCTATGGGCGTCAATATGCGACAGGCCTGGAGCAGGGCAGCTAGCCAACCACCGTCTCCTGGCAAAACCGTGTGCCGTGTATGTTGCAGTGGCAAAAGCTTCCACTCTGAAGAACGAAATTTCTCCACGGAGTTTAATTCTGTCACACGTGGGGTTTTCTGTTGTTGTTTGTTTGCTGACACTGTCGGCAGTCTCTGGCTCTCCAGAGTACGGATCCCACAGATACAGAAATCTCCTCTAAATGAGGCAGCCTGCGTTCTAAAACACAATCGTCGGCCCATGCCACATCACTGACAATATAGCACCAGGCGCTGTGTTGATACACTCCGTATATTCCAAGCATGCTGGCTAATCAACCATTCCATTCCAAGCATCAAAGGGTCTCGCTGCTTCCCCAGAACTCTTTTGGGCAGCCACACCCCCACACAGCATCGCTGTTTCCATAGCAACCGATGAGTTTCATAATGAGGAGGACTGGGAAGGAAGAAATCAAGGGGGAGGGAAGAGATACACATGGAACCACAGGCGGAATTTGTGAAATCTGAAACCGGGCACAGCTCCTAAAATGCTTACGTGTGACTATTAAACACACAAATAAGATCTATACCCTGGTTTCAATATGCAAAGTCAATACCCACATCGAGAGATTCAGACGCAATTCCAATGAGCAAAAATCGTGTCAAGCCTCAGAATGGAAGGGAACGATAAACCAAAATCGGCTGACAACAGCACTTGCCTGTAACTCAGGGCTGACAAACGAAGCATGTAAGAGAGCTGGGGACTCTGGGAAGAGAACAGGGGTGCAAATTAGAAACATTTCTTGATTTCACATTGCACCAGCTTCTCTACATCGGGACAAAAATGTCCTGAATGAAAGACCTTGAGAGTTAAAGTTTGGAGAAAAACCAAGATTAAAGCAGAAGTGGGCACGCACAGGCCCTGGTGTTCAGTTCCCGGGAGCCACGTGGGCTGGCCCTCGCCCATCCAAAGCAACAAGCTCCTGACAACCCCACAGCCAGGGACTGCCTGCCTGCTCTGGGCTGCAGATCCTCTGTGAGGGCAGAAGGCAACCTCCCGCAAAGCTCCCATGGGACACTTACCATCCTCAAAAATCGCTCCAATTTCGAAGGACAATTCCGAGCTGTGTTCTGCTTCACAGGGGTACACCGCCCGGGCCTTCCGACTGATGACGCTGAGGAGGGAACACGTGAGACACACAGATCGAAGTGTGAGAAACCTCACCTCTCCCCCACCCACATCGCCCAAATCTCATTTCTATGACACCCGCGCAGCAGTGCCTTCCAAAAGAGAGATTAGCGGGAAAGTGAGCATCGGGCGAAACCATAGCGCCTGCAAGTAACCGGCGAGTTTCAAATTCAGATCTTCCTTTTAGGGAGCCTCTCTGAAAAGCTCACCCTGAACCTCTTCACCTAATTCTCCTCTGCACTCAGCGGGATGCCCTTTCCTCTCATTCAGTGTTACTAGAACCATGCGGCATGTTTATTTCCAATGCATTTCAGTTTCTTAAGGAGAAGCACCAGTGTCTTGAGACGGGGGCGAGTCAGTTAAGGGCAGAGGCACACAGATACTCAGTGGCTCCAGGCATGCGCCGAGGACACAATCCTCCACTGACAGTCTGTTTCCACGCCCCCGCCGGAAACGGCTTGTTGTTCTCAACTGGGTCTTCTATGTTTGACCCCCTCACTCTCGCCCCCAAAAGGCACATCAGGCTCAACTTCTCTCTGCTTGTCAAAACATCCTGTGTGTTCTCGTGGGAAAAGAACCCAGTGGGGAAGGATGGAAACCAGGCTGCCAGCCAGTTGCACACCAGGGCGGAAGGCAGCATCCCATCTCTCGGCAGGAGGGGAGGCCACTGATGGGGATGGCCAGTCTGCTGGCCCAGAGGATGGGCTTTGCTAAAGCACTCTGGGCTCTGCATCACGAGCGCATCAAAGGGCCATGTTAATTACAGTGTCCAGTGCCCCATTTATACCTGATGCAAACAGCTGACTCACTGGAAAAGTCCCTGGTGCTGGGAAAGATTGAAGGCAGGAGGAGAAGGGGACGACAGAAGACGAGAAGGTTGGATGGCATCACCGACTCAATGGGCATGAGTCTGAGCAAGCTCCAAGAGACAGTAGAGGACAGGGAAGCTGGGATGCTGCCAGTCCATGAGGTTGCAAAGAGTCAGACACGACTGAGCTACTGAACAACATTTCCTTCTGGATAAGGAGTTCTTCCAAACAATATGGTTTCATAAATGCACGATCAGAACCAGAAAGGGTAGGTTCAAGCAGGTCTCACATAAGGCAAATTTCTCGCAAGAATGTGCTTGCTCTTGAACCTTTAAGATAAGGTTATAAATGTCCAGAGTCCAGGAGATGGGAAGCCTTTTCCATGCAGGGAGCACAAGAACCTGCTCAGGTTGATCAAGCCCCTCTGCGCACCACCACAGTACTCTACATCACACTGAAAACCACATACCTTTCAGGTGGCTTGTCCACGACAGCGGCAGGAAGAGAGAGGGGGAACGGTGACAGCTTGGGTGAAGGAGGTGTAACAGCTGGGCTGCAGCTCGGTGTGGTTGGAGACTGAGGGTTAAGCCACTGGACTGTGGATGATCGGGCCTGGCTTGGGCTAAGGGTGGAAGTTTGAAGAATAGAATTAATAGTATAAAGGCTATAGGACACCAA
This sequence comes from Ovis aries, assembly GCF_016772045.2. Lineage (NCBI taxonomy): Eukaryota > Metazoa > Chordata > Mammalia > Artiodactyla > Bovidae > Ovis > Ovis aries. The sequence goes on from NC_056070.1 coordinate 10,166,067, forward strand.
ATACATGACGCGCCATTCCTCAACAGCTAGGATGAGAGCTTCTTTCTTTCTCCGGATGATCCAAAGGGACAGAATCCTCCCCACCCTCCCTGGTCTGTAGCCCCAAGAGCCACACCTCAGAACTAGAGATGTCTTACTGAGCTTCTCCAGGTTTGCGGAGAAGATCTAGTCTTGTCCAACCTAGCATCATACTGATTCACTAATTAGAACACCAGAATCCAATGGCCAAAACAAATTGCTTGGACTTGCGAAGTATTTGTGTTTTCTGCTTAGAAGGAAAGTCACAAGAATCTATAGTTAAGCCCGTGACCTATACCTCTAAAAAGTCAACAGTGGCCTTTTCATGTCTCATGTTCTTTCACCTGGTCCTATACATGTGGAAACTCAGAACAAAATGCCACTGGAAATTGAGATTCCTTTAGAGTAGACAAAAAAGCCAGCATTTAAGGGAGAAACCAGGGAATAGCAAACCCCTGGTAACCTGAACATTCCCTAGTATTTGCCAATTCTGAAAATAAGTTAATGTAAACAGATGAGTAAACAGACTCATGGAGGGGCCTCTAGACATCGAGAGTTCAATAAATATATGTGGATCTGAATTAAATTATTCTTCAATGGTCTCAAAACTGGAGGCTTGAGACTATGGTCAATAAAGCTTGCTTTAAAAGTAATGCGCTGAAAGCTGCTCGTTTCATTCAAGGACATTTTCAACACATGGGTATTCAGCACGGCTACACCCAGATGCTCTTCACCTCAATTTCACCCTCTTTGGCTAAAACCAGTTTCGACAAGCAGCTTCTGTCCTTCCACGTCCCAGAGCCTTCTCTTTGATTCCTCTTGTAGACGAGAATGCACCTCACGTTCTGTCCATCTTTTCTGCAAAAGCTCCCAGGCTGTTCCTTTCTGTACCCTCTCGTCGTATCAGGAGGCAATCCCATTCTTCCTGCTCACGCCTGCGTTGCTGCTGTGGTCTCCTAGCCGAGCCCCCAGCCCCATGCTTCCCACTCAGCGAGCTCCATCAGCCAACCAGGTAAGACCCAGTCTACCCCATCTGCCTCCCCCAAGAACTGGTGCACTCCCCCACCTGCCCTCCAGCAGCTCCCCCAGCAGCCCCAGCAGCCCAGCCATTCTGCCCACGGTCTGGCCCCCAACGTTCCCCTCCACCCCACTGTCTCTCCCGCTCCTCTGCCTGTTCCAATCCAGCCCGTCCCCCGGCTCAGCTCCAGCTGCCACCCCCCGCCCCACACTCCACCAACTACTTCTCCTCCGGCCTAAGTCACAGAACTTCTCTACAGGCCCATCACACCAATAAACGGGAGGGGAGATGAGCATGGGTCGTCTGTGATGGTTTCAGGGATTTCTTTAGCCTCTGGATAACAGCAGGTTTATAATCCTTTCTGTAGAGTGCATAAAGCCAGGCAGAGTGCTCGGCACGGGAAGTCTTCAAGCCACATCTGGGAACTCAATCCAGACATTCTAACACTATCCCTGGCTTTTATCCATCAAGTACATGAAATGTTGCATGACTGACTTGATAGGCTTTTAGTACAGAAAAGGTTCTTGTCCTCTTCATCAGAAGGAAAAAAAAAAAAAATGAGGGATGCACGTTTTAAGAACTTTATACTTTGGGGGTCTTCCCCAGCGGTCCGGTGATTAAGACTCCACCCTGCCAATGCAGGGGTCAGGGAACTAAGACCCCACATGCAGCACAGCCGAAAGATGGCAAGTTATTCTTTGAACAACTTCTTTACAATCCCCCTATCCAGCCATTCATTTGGAAGTCATCAAATCTACTTCATACCAAGCTATAAATATATACCATTCTATAAATCCCAAAGGGGTCCGTATATCCAACAGCAAAAGTCACTCCATTCTTTAGCAGAAAAGGAACCTTTAATGGTGTCTTACTAATCAGGAAAAGGACAGCGGGAGTGAGGCTCTAACAGAGAATTTAAGACCACACTTAGCCAAACAATTGCCATTTTATCTCCCAGCAATCACTCAAGGTGCTCGGGGGTGGCGGCGGCAGAGAATGAAGTGTACAACCCCACCCCCATCAACTCTTCCTGGTCGTAAATAGTCAAGCGATAAAATGATGGCCATCCATCCGCTGAAGGGGAGGACAGTCACGAGATGAAGACAGAGTAACAATGTGTATATTTATAAGGCTCTTTCAAAGTGAAAGTCATAAATTTTATAGCTATTATCTATTTCATCCTCATATCTTTTTTTTTTTTTTTAAAGAAAACTGTTTTGTTTTCTTGTAAAGGGAAAATACGCCTTCTAGAAAGTGAAAGAATTGTTGGATTAGCAGATGCAGAAGGCAAGGGCATATCCCTAGCTTGGCTTCTCCAACTTGTCCAGAGTCAAGCCCTCACCATGAGCCTTTTTTGCTTCTTGGTTTGTTCTCTGTGATTTTTCCGCTATCTATCAACACAGAGATGTGCTGGCAATCCCACACTAACTGATTCATAAAGGGAGCCTTCCAGACTTCCCACTGAAGCCTAAACTTCTTTATTTGTGTGCGGTATGTTCAGTAGCTAAGTCGTGTCTGACTTTCTGTGACCCCAAGGGTTGCCATTTCCTCCTCCAGGGGATCTTCCCAACCCAGGGATCGAAGCCCCATCTCCTGAGTCTCCTGCATTGGCAGGGGGATTCTTTATGACTAGCGCCACCTGGGAAGTCCTTCTTTATGTGAGTCCCTGGGTTTCTCCACATCTCAGAAGCCTCAGCTGAGGACTTCTCTGTGGACGTGAACTTTGCAGGCTGGGGTATTTGTAAGAGGTGAGAAGACACAAGTCTGGGAACAGCCTCCACTGGAAGGAGGCAGCATCGTTGTACGGAGAAATGAAGTCCTGTGAGACCGGCCCAGCAAAACAAAGTTCGGGAAATAGCGAGTGGTCTCAAGGATACAAGAAACTTTCCACTGGCCTTCCTGCTGGGAAGGAGCTGGGACGAGGCAGGAAGCAGTTACATAAATATACTCAAGACTGAAGACCTGATTTCTCACCTCAGCTAGCAGAGGCTAGAAGATGCTTCACAGGTGTCTCCAAAACAATCTTCCCCCAATTTTTTTTTTTAAGACAAGAAATAGTAAACGTGAGCTTTTTTATATAAACCATTCCCTACTTCTCAGGGACTTCCCGGGTGGCTCAGATGGTAAAGCGTCTGCCTACAATGCAGGAGACCCAGGTTCAATCCCTGGGTCAGGAAGATCCCCTGGAGAAGGAAATGGCAACCCACTTCAGTACTCTCTCCTGGAAAATCCCATGAACAGAGGAGCATGGTAGGCTACAGTCCATGGGGTTGCAAAGAGTCGAATATGACTGAGCGACTTCGCTTTCACTACTTTTCAGAATTTGGGTTTGGTTTTGTTTTGGCAATAAGCATCAAAAAATATTTTTAAGTATTTAAATCTTTAAATATAATACTTATATCTTCTCAAAAAGCAGTGAAGTATTACTTTTAATATCTTATGGACCAGGGGATTTTTATAGAAACAAACACCAATCACATTAATATGTCTCCAGTTGATAATGTGTTAAGAAAGGATGTCTGATATTCTCTTTCTCTTCTTTGACTTAAAACATTTTAGAGGAACTCTAGGCATTTGGGGCAGGGTGGTGTCTGTCCTGGCAGCTCAGACAGTAATGAATCTGCCTGCAATGCAGGAAAACCAGGTTTAATCCCTGGGTTGGGAAGATCCCCTGGAGAAGCGAATGGCAACCCACTCCAGTACTCTTGCCTGGAGAATTCCATGGACAGAGGAGCCCCACAGACTATAGTCCATGGGGTGGCAAAGAGTTGGACATGACTGAAGCGACTAACACTCTGACTTCAAGCACTTGGGAAAGGGTACCCATAGCAAAGGTCTAGCAGTTTTTCTCAGCCTGCGCTCTAGGAGAGAAGGAAGCCCTAAGGCACCCATGTACCTAGTGAACGAACGTCTCTCCTGCATGTCCGGAAGTTCTCTGGCTGCGTACACGTTAGGAGACAGTTCTACATGAATCTCTGCTGTTTATGCACTTCTAGTGAGCAGAGGCTGGGTTATCTTTTGAAAGGTGTTTATGGAACATACAGCCTTGGAAGATAAAGTTTGTGTCTTCTCCTGGAGTGAAGAACAGGCTTTACCACCATCATTCCAGAGCTCTGGATTCTTTCTTATAGCACTCCACAGGCAGGTATTATCTGGCCCACAGGGCATCACCCTATGAGAAATGTGACTCAAAGGAATCCTCTGAGGGCTGCTCTATCTGTGTTGAATACAGTTTCAACTCTGACCAGGAGTCCCATGTCCTGTGCCAGCATTCTCAGAATCATGGCGGGCCAACGTGGGAGCTTGCAAAGCAGAGTCAAATTTCCGATGTCACAGTTCTTCATGCCAGCATCCCTGAGGGCACTGAGAAAATACTCAGGTCATTTCTTATAGTCTGCGGTTCACAGGAGAACTCTGGTTAAAAATATCCTCAGGTGAAAGATCGAAGCTCACAGCTGATCCAAGAATAAAAAATACTAACATAATAAAACAAATATGCTAGAATGAAATGAAATATTTTGAATGTTCTCTCTTTTCACTTCCCAAAGTTTCAGCACTTAAAAAAAAAACAAACTATTTAATTCCTTCCTCCTGCTACCCCTTTAACAATGGATTTTTGATGAACCAGACTGAAGTGATCATAAACCGCTGATTTTATTGAGTAAGAAGCCGCTGACCAATTATAAAAGAGCACCTCAAGTGCCCTGTTTCCTGAAAGCCAAGTTGTGGTCTGCAAAAATCGGAGGCAGAAGTCAACTCTTCCTGAAAAGCTCAGAAACCACATTTACCAAAAGAGAAATAAATTACAGAGAAAGATGAATGTGCGTCTCTGCTCTCTTCCCAACTTCTCACACAAAACTGAAAGCGTGGTGACTCTTCTCCATTTTCAGGGCAGAAGAGCCAACCTTCTTTTGAGGAGGAATGTTTCCTTCTCAGAGAAAAGGAAGAAATGGAAACAAAAGGGTTTCACCAAAAAACACAGAAGTTTCCCCCTGCTAACTTAGAAACTCATGCTGGAAAACTTTCTGATACTGAAAGAGGACAGGGATGTCTCCTGCTTTGGGGAGGGGAAGGGGGTAGGGAATGGAACTCACATTTGTGAAAATGATAAGAAAATTCTATCCAGGAACAAAAATCAACATCTTTGCTTTGGCAAAACAGGTCTGTACTCCAGGGAAAGACCCTGTAGCTCTCACCATGCAGAGGAATAAACCCTGAACACAAAATTATGACCGTAGCTGTATATGCGCACGCTTTGCAGAGCTTATTTTTCTGAAAACGTAACAAATCAGCAGTAGATGCTGCTTGGGATTCCAACGGCGACCCAATCTCCGATACCAGACTCCACGCACCGTGCATATTAAGAAACTTTTTGGCAGCAAAACAGCACAAACATTTCAGAAATAGGGAAGGGGACTTAGGCTTTTAGCTGCTGAAATTCGACAACAGCTGCACCAGTCACCAGAGCCTGTCTCTCTCTAACAAATATTTCTTGCATAGCTGAGGCAGGTCAGGCCTTGGGCAGTGCTGGTAGTACAAGCACCCAGTCCCAAGCTCTGGGAGCACAGGGCATAAGGTAACATTCAAGGGAGAATACATTTCAAGGAAAGAAATGACTGCTTTTCTAAAGTGATTAAATCCCCCAAGCACCAAGATGTCTGAAGATGGCCTTTGTCGTGTCGGCATCAAGTCAGAAGTTTGCACTGGAAGGATAGATTTTAAAACCTCATTTTCTAGGTCTCCGAGCAGAAGCTAACACATTAGTGAAATGATCTTTCATTCCAGTCCGGGAAGCGTACAGCGTAAGTCTAGAACAGCTGTCCTGGGCAACAGTGTTTGAAAATGTTAATGAAGACAGAAGGAAATACTGTCGATCTGTATATTATGGGAAATCTCTGTTCAAATAAATGCCACTGCTCTTCCTGAAGTGCCCGAGAAGGAGAACTCCCCAGCCAGCACCCTGCTGGCTCCAAGTGAGGGCACGGCAGTCGGGAGAGGCACTGTGAGAACTCACCAGAAACCTCAGTGGTGGGCCGGGAGGTCAGCGCTGACCACTAGCAGGGCTCAAAACGCACCCTGTTCACTCATCGTTCAGGATCTGAGAACTACCAGCCAGGCCCCACGCCTGCCCCGGGGACACCCAGGGCACGACATCTGTTTTCTACGAGCACCCATTCAGGCGAGAGGAGGACACACTGATGATGACGACGCAGCGTGATGAGGGCCATGCGGACAGGCGCCCAGGGTGCCGCAGAACAGAGGCAGCCGTCACGTGGGCATCCGGAGAGACCCTCTGCCCCACGTCGACGCCTCGCTCATCAGGATCCCCACCCCTCCCTACACCCCGGCCGTCGGCACTCTGCAACGCACACACGTAACTGCGCCCATTCCGACGTGACTCATGACAAGCCAGTAGCAGAAAGGCGAAGGTGGCTTACTCAAGGTCGTGTTGGGTCAAAGCCGCGTTCTGACAAGACTGCAAGGCCTCAGAGTCTCAGGTCCCTACCAGTGAGTGGCTGGACTGAAACATGAGCCGAATGGAGAGAGAGAGGGGAGGCAGAGGTGCCCAGGGGACAAGACCACGGAGTCAAATGCTCACAGGCAGGGCAACTGAAGGATTTCATTCACACCATGACACGCTGCTACTCTACAGAGACACCTGGGTTCCAAGACAGCTCTGGCTGGGTGCCCATCTGCAATTTCGTAATCTCCCTAAGCTTCTTCCTCTTTTTGTTAAAAAAAGAAAAAAAAAAAAAATGAGGCCGGTGGGGAACAGAGGAGGACACTTCTCACTCTCTCGGAGGCTGGGAGACAGCTGGCATTATCAGCCGTGGCTGAGGGTCAGCCACAACTCAAACAGGCGGCTAACAATCTCCTTGGTCTCAGCTTCCGTGGCTAAAGTGAGAGTAATTGTTAAGAAGCTGCCTGGCAGTAAGATATGAATAAAATTATGGCAGAAAGCATCCGGGAGTGACTGGAGCCCCAAGTTCACTTTTTATGACCGTTATGTATTCTAGCCTCTGCTTTTCAGACTTGTTTCTTCACTAATGAATCATCTTCTTCACCTAAAGAAACGAACTATGTTAAAGAAAGAAAACTCTAAACATTAAGGAAATGCCATCACTGGGGAAGAAAAGTTGTTAAATGCAATATGACTATATATGATCTAGGACTGGTTCCTAGAACAAAAGGACATGAGTTAAAATATATATATATTTCTTTATTTCTTATATATGTCTTTATTACTTATTTATTTCTTATATATTTCTTTACCATTTTAACTGTATCACACATTTTAGTACATAATATATTCACTTACATTTGTTTCTATGACTTCCCTAAATTCTGTCATGATTTCTTTTTTATTTTTTTATTCATAAGTTATTTTAAAATTTAGAAAAATATTCAAACATATAGAAAATTTCCAAATAAACTGAATTTTTTAAAAATATATATATAGTGAAATACAAATACATTCTGTATGTGTTGTGCCAACGTGAATTTCTTAATTTTAACCAAAGTAAGTTTAGTTAAAAGTAAAGCTGTCCGAGAGTGATAATTCCAACCAATTTCTTAGTTTTAACCAAAGTGGTTCAGTGTAACATGTTACCAGTAGGAGAAGCTGAGTGAAGGGTCTCAGGAACTCTCTATACTATCTTTGTATATTTTCTATAAATCTGAAACTATTTCAAAATAAAATGTTTATTTTTAACAATAGGTTTTATTTTATTTTTATTTATTTATTTTTTTTTTTAGTTTTTTATTTTTTAAATTTTAAAATCTTTAAATCTTACATGCATTCCCAAACATGAACCCCCCTCCCACCTCCCTCCCCATAACATCTTTCTGGGTCATCCCCATGCACCAGCCCCAAGCATGCTGCATCCTGCGTCAGACATAGACTGGCGATTCAATTCACATGATAGTATACATGTTAGAATGTCATTCTCCCAAATCATCCCACCCTCTCCCTCTCCCTCTGAGTCCAAAAGTCCGTTATACACATCTGTGTCTCTTTCCCTGTCTTGCATACAGGGTCGTCATTGCCATCTTCCTAAATTCCATATATATGTGTTAGTATACTGTATTGGTGTTTTTCTTTCTGGCTTACTTCACTCTGTATAATCGGCTCCAGTTTCATCCATCTCATCAGAACTGATTCAAATGAATTCTTTTTAACGGCTGAGTAATACTCCATTGTGTATATATACCACAGCTTTCTTATTCATTCATCTGCTGATGGACATCTGGTTGTTTCCATGTCCTGGCTATTATAAACAGTGCTGCGATGAACATTGGGGTACATGTGTCTCTTTCAATTCTGGTTTCCTCGGTGTGTATGCCCAGAAGTGGGATTGCTGGGTCATAAGGTAGTTCTATTTGCAATTTTTAAGGAATCTCCACACTGTTCTCCATAGTGGCTGTACTAGTTTGCATTCCCACCAACAGTGTAGGAGGGTTCCCTTTTCTCCACACCCTCTCCGGCATTTATTGCTTGCAGATTTTTGGATCGCAGCCATTCTGACTGGTGTGAAGTGGTACCTCATTGTGGTTTTGATTTGCATTTCTCTAATAATGAGTGATGTTGAGCATCTTTTCATGTGTTTGTTAGCCATCCGTATGTCTTCTTTGGAGAAATGTCTATTTCGTTCTTTGGCCCATTTTTTGATTGGGTCGTTTATTTTTCTGGAGTTGAGCTGCATAAGTTGCTTGTATATTTTTGAGATTAGTTGTTTGTCAGTTGCTTCATTTGCTATTATTTTCTCCCATTCAGAAGGCTGTCTTTTCACCTTGCTTATATTTTCCTTTGTTGTGCAGAAGCTTTTAATTTTAATTAGATCCCATTTGTTTATTTTTGCTTTTATTTCCAGAATTCTGGGAGGTGGATCATAGAGGATCCTACTGTGATTTATGTCTGAGAGTGTTTTGCCTATGTTCTCCTCTAGGAGTTTTATAGTTTCTGATCTTACATTTAGATCTTTAATCCATTTTGAGTTTATTTTTGTGTGCGGTGTTAGAAAGTGATCTAGTTTCATTCTTTTACAAGTGGTTGACCAGTTTTCCCAGCACCACTTGTTAAAGAGATATTTTTAACAATAGGTTTTAAAAAGAATAACCCCAAATAATTTTTTAAATCATTGGAACAATAAAAGCCTTTTGAAATTAACACACACTTGCAGGAAACCTTTTGGCTAATTGAATAATAAGAAAAAATTCATAAGGGTTCTATTTAAAAATCACCCAGACCACCCATCTGAAAGGTGGCAAATAACCACAATTGTTGAAACTGGTTTTTAAGGAATGTGGGCTTTTCCAAAAAGATTGGTTTTGTTTATATGATAGATTGAAGTTGGCAAACTTTTTCTGCAAAGGGCCAGACAGTAAATGCTTTGGGATTTGCAGGCTGTAGGTCTTGCACCCTCTTAACCCAGTTGTTATCACAGCCGCACAAAAGCAGTCACAGAATGTCAGTGTCTGGGTGGCTGTGTTCCCATAAAACTTTATTTATATATTAAAAACAGGCAGCAGCGGGATGCAGTTTTCAGACTCCTGAATGAGATGGATTAGATGTGAATCTATTTTGTAGTGGAGAGTTGGAAGACATGAAGACACTGATGGAAAACTCCCCAGGGCTCAAGAAGCCCACTCCCCTTCCTCCATCTTCCTGGGCTTTGTGGCATGGGGCTCCTGTGTGTGTTAGAAGCCGATGTGCAAATACCCAGGCCTCTCCTGCAGCAGCAGCTCTCTTGACAAATTGCTCAAGATCACCTGCCATGAAGGAAGGAGACAGCCCATAGATCAAGCCAGCACTTAAAAGCCAGAACTTGCTCCCCCTTGAGAAAAAAAAGTCTTCTACAGGAGGGAGATGAGCAGTGAGAGAAGGAAGGGAATGGGAGGAAAGCTCTCAAACACAGGTAAGACAGAACCCTATGAGGCTGGACATGACCACTCTGAACACTCAGTCCCCACCCTGCAGGATGCTAAGGCGGCTGGTGGCTTTCCTCCCTTGACAACATAGGACATCACCATTGAGTCAGCCAGTATCTTATGAAGTTCACTCCCAGGAGGATCATTTACTTGGGTTTCACTATAAAAGAAATATCTGAGAGTGGTAACTCCAAGAACTATCTGAGAGTGATTAACCAATCTTTTGCTCAAAGTGTTCCTTGAATCGCATTTCTCTTCTTTCCAGATGATCTGTGGAATCAGGGACAGGGCTTGCTAGCTCACTGGAAAAGGAGCTGCAGCTGCATTTCAGAGAATTACGGGGCTGGAGGGGTCTCAGAGTTATGGTCCTGCAGGGCAACTGACAGGAATGTTTCTACTAGCTCAATCTGGATGTGAAAACAGCCGCCACCCAACACAAGAGTGGAACATATAGAACAGGGGAGCTCCCAAGCACAGCTTAAAAGGGGCTTCTCTGCTATGAAGAGCCTCTGGTTACTCCCCAAGCTGTTTTACAGGCTACCTGTCATGATGGGTGAGCTTCCCAAACTGCTCAGAACAGCTGAGGGAGTTCACTGGCCATGGGAACCCCATGCCCTGGTCACGCAATACCCAAGGGCCATTTTCTCAGAAGTTTCTCCAGAGAAGGTTCCTGTACAGCAAGGTTAGGAAAGGAGCCCTGGGTTCTCCTGGAATAACTACTGTAACTGCTGGGAACAACATAACTTCGGGTCAACGCCAAAGGCTCCTGCAGGACTAGAGAGGGCATTTTTCCTAAGCCATTTGGTGGGGAGATTATATAACTGATGAACCAAGAAGTCAGGTCAAGTTCAACTAGGACTATCAAGTTAGGTTCTCAGAGGAAAGCAAAATGCAAGCAGGTGGCCACCTAGGGCTCCCAGGGGAGCAGTGGGGTCTTATTTCACTTGGCACCTAGAAACCTCACAACAATTCAGAGGGGTAGGTGCTCGCACTCCCGCTTTGCAGGTAATCTCATTAAGTCTTAGTTTGCTCAAATAATTTATATAAGGCCTCCAAGGTTTTAAGTGGCAAGAAAAGAATGCAAAGCTAGGCTTGTTTGACTGTAAAATCAGTGCTTTGGGGAGCTCAGCTCAGTGCTCAGTAGTGACCTAGAGAGACGGAATGGGGGATGGGGGTGGGAGGGACATTCATGAAGGAGGAGGTATATGCATGCGGGCTAAGTCACTTCAGTCGTGTCCAGCTCTCTGCGACCCTATGAACTGTAGCCCATCAGCTGTATATCAGCATGTATACATACAGCTGATTCACACTGATGTACTGCAGAAAGCAACACAGTGTTGTAGAGCAATTATACTCCAATTTAAAAAATTTTTTTAAGGAAAAAAAATTATTTGATAAGTTAAATAAATGATAAAAGTCAGTGGTTCAGCAGTCTACACCACAGTCTTCCAACTCAGAGAAAGCTCACAAGGCCCTGCCTGCATTTCAGTACTGAGATACAGCCAACCAACCCATGAACAGCCAGTGACCAATTACAACAAAAACTGATAAAATGAAAATGAAAAACACAATAAGTCTCAAGACAATTTTTTTTTTGAGCCTTAAGTAGTAGAGAAGCTACTATAAAAATTCAGACAAGTGTCTTTATTTTGGAAAGTCAGCTTTTCGTTACGAGGCTTTAAAGTTACAAGAATAACCAACAATCTGGCTTGAAAATAAAACCTCTGAACTTCAGAACCTGTAGTTACAGCACTGGAAAGGAAGAAATGAATCAGGCCACAGGCAAGTGCCAAGTACACAATACAAATACCAAAAACACCTAGCAACACCCAAGGGACATGTATGGAAGGCTGCGAGGAAGCTAGGAGGTAAGGGCAGCATAATTTCTGTACCAAGATAGAGAAAAGAGCCAAGAAAATATACAGGACAAAAATTATTATATTACCCCACCCTCTCCACCAATGAACATGCAGAGACTGATGGTGGAAGGCCAAGAATGTGGGCTCTGAGATTAGCTTCAAGAGCTTTACCAGATATCATATTACTCATCAAAAGATTATGGATGCTGCTCTGTTGCAAAATATCAAATTTTCAAGTCTCCCAGCTCTGCTGTGGGGTGGGGTAGGGGAAAATGCCCTCCCCCCTCCCAGATTTCAGCCAAAGGTGTTGGATGGTGAATGTGCCGATCAAGTGTTTATTCCGCATAGATAATTATAAACCGCAGCCACATGACCTAACACTGGGTCAGTGCTCCCACTTCAAAACAAGGGCAGCGGCCAGCAGACAGCCACCCTTCGCCAGTTCACCGGGTCTCAGAATCAGGGGAAAGCTTCAGTTCGACGGTGGCCCCATCTGCAAACAATCTCCATGCTGACAGTAAAACAAGGCAAGGGAACCACAGATCCCAGGGACAGACAGATCAGGGTCGAAAACAACCTCTGCCCTTACTAGTCTCGTGACTTAGGGCAAGATTCTGACCATCTTTGTGCCTTCATTTCCCTATGTTTAAAAATGAATATATCGGGACTTCCCTGGTGATTAACACTTTGCCTTCCAAGGCAGGGGGTGCAGGTTCGATCATTGGTTGGGAAGCAAATATCCCAAATGCCTCACTGCCAAGCCAAAAAAAAAAAAAAAAACCCATGAAACAGAAGCAATATTGTAACAAATTCAATAAAGACTTTTTCCAAAAAATGAATACATCAGGACTTCCCTGGTGGTCCAGTGGCCAAGATTCCTTGCTCCCAACGCAGGGGCCCGGTTCAATCCCTAGTCAGGGAACTAGATCCCACTTGCCTCAATAAAGACCCAGAGAAACCAAATACATATATTTTTTAAAAGAATATCTCTCTGCCTTACCAGGTTTGATGTGAGGCTCAACATGAAATATTTATAAAGAATCTATAACAAAGTCTGTGGCCCTTGCGAGTCAATGCTCTACAATCTTTCTCTTTCTGAGAAATGCAAGAGGTGATTTATTGCGTCAAACCTTCCCTGCAGCCTCTCACCACCAGCCCCTGCTGAAGCATAAGCCTCGTCCTGTTCTAAGTCCCCAGCCCACATAGGTCCAGAAGGGTTCAACATCTGAGCAGACGTCACAAGACTGCTGGGGCTCGCAGCAAGGCAACTCTCTCCTCTTGCTCACTGCCCTGTGTTTCCTTACGGGCTATCAGACACGTCGATCTTTCTGAACCCACCGGGGACTTTGCTGCTCACTTAGGTACGGGACACTGGCTTCCGGTTCACTCCCCATAGCACCGGGGGGTACATCCTCGCACACACACTACTGCCCCCAGCACGAGCTCTACTAGAGACCACGGTCAATGGGGCCCACCACTTTCTGTACCGAGGGCCCACCCTCAGGTAAGCAGAGAAGACAAGGTGCTCCCATTATAAGGATATGATCACCTGATTAGCCAATAAAGATTCTGGAAATTCCTATGATGGGCAATTCATTTGGGAGAGTTAAAGACTACCCTCTCTTGATCTCTTTTTTAAATCTGCATTGGTTTTCTCCCCTTGTTATAAAAGCCATTTGTGTTCATCTTAGTCAAGTTTAACAAAATACAGATATGCAAAAACGAAGAAGGGGGGGGGGGAGAACGTTTAAAAGATAAATTCCCAGGATTCCGTGGTGGCCCAGTGGCTGGCACTTTGCCTTGCAGGGGTATGGGTTCGATCCCCGGTTGGGGAGTGAAGATACTACATGCCTCAAGCCCAAAACACCAAAACATAAAAGAAGCAATACCATAACAAATTTCATAAATATTTTAAGAATGGTCTACATTAAAAAAAAAAAAGGATGAATTCCCTATTTTCTTTCTAAACAATCATAGTAATAGAGATAAAAATTTAAGACATCAACTTCTAGGGTGAACTGACTGCCCCTGGCAGGGTTGAGAGCAGTAAAATCAAGAGCAACGGGGTTGAAGAAGCCCTCCCTGAAGGAGTGGAGGGAGAAAGGGAAAGAAAGAGAGAGGAAGGGAAGAAGCGGAGACAAAGTCTGCTAAGACAGCTACCTGATCCCTTCTAAGTGTGCACCCAATTTCACCAAATCCGGTTAAAAATTGTTTAAGAGGATTATTTTTCTGATTCAGACAAATCACTGTTGTGGTAGACACGAATACAACTGAAGCGGTACTTTGCTATCTCCCAGCAAAGTTTATCAACTCCCTGAAAAGCAATCAAGTAACCAAAAGTCAAGGAATTTCAAATGCCACGTAACTGTCTATGGGAAACTTCTATTTGTCGGCCCACATTAAAAGCAGCAAGTTATTTCATTGACAAGAATAAAGATGGTCCCCAGTGAGTGCACACAGAGTCTACAACGGGCACGGGAGTCTACCATGTGACGACTTTAACTAACAAGCACCAAGTCTGGGGAGGCATGAACCTCTGATGCAGTTCCAGGCAGCTCCGAGGACAGATGTGCCAGGAACCCTTTCACACTCAGGAGAAACCAAACGAAGAGCCTCACAGTAGGTGGAAGGAAGAGCCGCATCTATTGCCCTCCCAGCCTGCCAGAACACAGACTGACTTACACCTCAGGGTGTCAACATCCCCAGTTATGAACAGCTATTCTACGATGCAGCCATCTTTCTTTCTTTCTTTTTTTTTTTTTTTTTGATTGTGTGATGTTATTTACAGGATTCATAAGCAAATCCATTCAGGCAGAAAGTAGATTACTGTTTGTCTACAGACGAGGGGAATGTTGAAGAGAAACAGAGGCTGACCACACAGGAATGAACGGGTACTGGGGCTGACAATGTTCTCAAAACGCCTTTGCTGCTGTCGTCCAGTCGTGTCTGACTCTCTGCGGCCCCATGGAAAGCAGCACGCCAGGCCTCCCTGTCCTCCGCTATCTCCTGGAGTTTGCTCAGACTCATGTCCATTGAGTCAGTGATCAATGAGCCATCCAACCATCTCATCTTTCCCAGCATCAGGGTCTTTTCCACTGAATTGACTCTCCACAGCAGGTGGCCAAACTATGGGAGCTTCAGCTTTGCCTTTCGGTAATGAAAACCTTTCAAAACTGATTGTGGCTATGCTCACACCTCTCTGGGACGATGTCACAATCCATTCTTTTCAATGGGTGAATTATATATCAATAAAGTCATTCTAACAAAAGTTATGGGCCACGTTAAATGAAGCATTGGTGCCAGAACCACCACAGTGACTGTACAGGAAGACATGAAAAGGCATGGGGAACTGGGCATGCTGGTATAAAACAAAACTGGAAAAAAAAAAAAAACCCAGCTAACTATTTCCTAAAGAAACGCATATATGAGGCAATAATAAACGAGCAACGGGGCAGAGAATTAACCTCCCTATGTCTGTCCTTCGTCGTGGAGGCTGACCTAGGAGATACTATTACAGCAGTAACAAGGATAATAGGATTCCAGAAAGCTGGGGGGACAGGCGACGGGAAGAGCTAAATTTTTTAACTCCCTAACAATGTCAGAATGGAAGCAGGAAATTCTGACTGTGAGGGGGCTTCTGGAAATGTCTAACAGATCACGGTATTTCTAGAGGCAAGGCAGATGGACAGCCAACAAAGAGTGTTGCTTAGTATCATAATTAATAGATCAAGAATGACTGAGTTGAGGGCTGAGATTAGTTGCCTAACAGAAAGCTGCCTAAAAGAAATATCTACTTCTACTTCATTGACTATGCAAATGCCTTTGACTGTCTGGATCAAAACAAACTGTGGAAAATTCTTAAAGAGGTGGGAATACCAGACCACTTTACCTGCCTCCTGAGAAACTTGTATGTAGGTCAAGAAGCAACAGTTAGAACTGGACATGGAAAAACTGACTGGTTCAAAACTGGAAAAGCAGTATGACAAGGCTGTATATTATCACCCTGCTTATTTAACTTCCATGCAGAGTACATAGTGCAAAATGGCAGAAACCACTCTAACGGCAGAAAGTGAAGAGGAACTTAGGAGCCTCTTGATAAGGGTAGAAGAGGCAAGTGGAAAAGCTGACTTAAAACTCAACATTCAAAAAAACTAAGGTCATGGCATCCGGTCCCATCACTTCATGGTAAATAGGTGGGGAAAATGGGGAAGCAGTGACAGACTGTATTTTGGGGGGCTCCAAAATCACTGCTGATGGGGACTGCAGCCACGAAACAAAGACACTTGCTCCTTGGAAGGAAGGCTACGACAAACACAGACAGTGTATTTAAAAGTAGAGACATCACTTTGCCAACAAAGATCTACATAGTCAAAGCTATGGTTTTTCCAGTAATCATGTATGGATGTGAGAGATGGACCATAAAGAAAGCTGAGCACTAAAGAACTGATGCTTTTGAATTGCGGTGCTAGAGAAGACCCTTGAGAGTCCCTTGAACTGCAAGGAGATCAAACCAGTCAATCCTTAAGGAAATAAACCCTGAATATTCTTTGGAAGGACCGTTTCTGAAGCTGAAGCTCCAATAGTTGGCCACCTGATTCGAAAACCTGACTCACTGGAAAAGATCCTGATGCTGGGAAGGACTGAAGGCAAAAGGAGAAATGGACATTTGTCTGAGCAAACTCTGGGAGACAGTGGAAGGCAGAGGAGCCTGGTGTGCATGACGTCCGTGGTGCCACAAAGAGTCAGACATGAGTTAGCGACCGAACAACATTAACTAGGAAATCATTTCCTAACATCAAGTATTGGGCACATACAGAGAAAGGTATCATTCTGAATACTCGAGAAGGCTTCCCAAAAGTGAAAACTAAATTACACCCTGAAGACAGGTCAGGGTTGTCTTGAGCAAAAAGGAACGGAGACACTTCAGGCAGAGGGAATCAGCATTTGCAGTAAGTGAGTGCATTTCAATAAGTGAGCACCCAGGAGCTGCTGGGAGAGAGCAAACACACAATCCTAGGAAGAGAAAAGAAAAGGAAAAAAAAAGGAAGCACTCTGCATGGTCACTTCTCTGAACTGTAATCCTCAGAGATGCACATCAGCACGTGCCTGGAACCATGGGGGTGGGGCAGGCAGGAGGATATATCCGGGTTTGCCAACACCATCAGGAAATACATTAGAAACACACATTTTCCGGCTCCCCTCTAACCCTAAGCGTCACTCTTGGGTGGGGTCCAGCACTGTGGGCTTCACAAGCCCTGCAGGGGATCCTCATTGGGCTCAAGTATGAGAAGCACTCCCCAACTTAATGAGAAATCTAGACTGAAACACGCTTACAAGTAAATCCTTTAAAAGATACACAGGAAACATTCTATGAATGTAAGAGAGAGATGAGTTTTGTCCAGTGTCCAGGGAAAAAGATCAAGTTCTTCAAATAGCAGGAAGTGTCCAATGTAACAGAAATCTCCTTTCCAGACTGGATTCATCTACTTACTTTGCCCTGTTCTTTTCAGGCCTCTCAAGGTTGGAGTACTTTCTGTGACATTTTAAGACATGTATGGGGACTTCCCTGGTGGTCCAGGGGTTGAGGCTCTGTGCTCTCTATGCTTGGAGCAGAGGTTGGGGAACTAAGATCCCACATGCTGAGCAGGGCCTGGCCTGAGACATAAAGCAGATAAATAAAGACTAAAGTTTTGTGTTTTTTTTTTTAATCTGTATGAATAAGAAGCTGGGGGATTCACTCTGCATTTGATTGACAACCAAAAATATCAAGCTTTTCATGTTTCAGCAGCGGATGTGCTATGAATTGTGGCTCAGAATGCCACTTCTCCACAGAACCACCACGAAGAACCGACTGAACTGCTGTGCACTGACTGGGATAGTTACTGACAAGACTGGGAGCTTGGTCTGTGCTTTGAAACACAGACACACACAGAGACACACACACACAGACACACACACAGACAGACACACACAGACACACACACAGACAGACACACACAGACACACACACAGACACACACACAGACAGACACACACAGACACACACACAGACAGACACACACAGACACACACACAGACACACACACACATACACACGCCAAGTCCCACCGCTGGAGTGCCCTGCATTACAGACTCTGGATTCTGATACAAGACTGGGAGCTTGGTCTGTGCTTTGAAACACAGACACACAGACACACAGACACACAGACACACAGACACACAGACACACACACACACACACACACACACACACACACAAATACACGCCAAGTCCCACCGCTGGAGTGCCCTGCATTACAGATTCTGGATTCCGATACAGCCACTATCACTTTTGCCTGTAGCACAAAAGTGAGAAATTATTCTTACTTTTAAAACAGAACAGTAAAAATGATAGGCCCATTTCAGTAACATGTAGTTTAAATCCATAATACAGTCTTTAGCATTTAAATATATATGTGACAATCTTTGGGGGAAAAAACTCCTCTGGAGAACGTGTACCCATATTTTGAGTTCCACTTGGATTTTCAGTGAGATTTTGCAAAGTCTTTAGGTCACCCCCAAATTTCAGGATAACATACCAGATCTGTCCCTGCCTCTTTTAATACTTAATAAGTTCATAATGATTTCATGTGAATCCAGCAGTAACTATAAAAAGCCAAGTACTGTGAGGAACAGTTTTCAATTCCATTTAAAGTCCCAAGAATGCTCGGCTAGGGTCAAATGACATCATTATCTATGACTTATTTTAAGCAACTTTGATTTTTTTAATTTTTTTTTTCACTTTAAAGGCAGGATACCAGATACTCTCATCTGTTAAATTACAGATGTAGTTTTGGATGTCATTTGATTGACTAATCAAGTAATGTCATGTAATTATTAGTGGAGTTGTTTTATTTTCCCTTCTCTGAGCATCTGTTTGAAATCTGAGGCTGCACACCACTACTGGTGCATTTACTCCACAACTTCAGGAAACAGAGAAAGACACATCCTCAAGTAGCCAAGCCAGGTCCACGCATGGCATTTTGTTTGTATGGGAATTATTTGCCCTAATACACATGAGCATCTGCATATGCTTGGCACTCAACCAAACTGCGAAGACAAAATCCGATATTTCATCCATCAGTTGTCAATTATACATGTTCCCACAGAGTAAACAGAGTAAGACATTAGCATGAAGCTCATAAAATTCCTATCATTAAGATATCATCCTATAGAAAACTTAAAAGTCTACTGATCACAAGGCAAGCATTTTCGTCTTTCTAAAAGTCTGTGGTAACTATTGAGGAAACCTCCCGAACAGGACAATAACAAACTTCCTTTATGCAACCCCAGACGTCCACAACTTGAACTTAAAACAGATTTGAAATAGCATCCACCCACCCCTTCCATACTGGGAACACACAGACCCTATTCCCTTTGGTTTATGGACCCTCTCCTCTGTGGCATCCCCACAGATTAAGAGCACAAAGGTCCTGAGGCCTAAGGCTATAGGACTGACCCAGCACATAAAACTTCAAAATAAAAACCACCACCCACCTCCCCTCCACCCAACAGAACAGCACAGCCACTTACGCAGTGGATGCCCAGTCCCCAGAGCTGCCCCCGTCTGTAAGCAGGTGGTTCCGGTCTGGTCCAGGGGGCCCAAGGGCAGCGGCAGTCATGGGAGACGGAGAGGAAAGCGAGTCCAGGCTGCTGGGAGGGGTGTCCTCCTTAGGAAGATTGGGACGGTCACCTAGGGAGGAGAGAAAGGCAGTAACTTTTTTCAAACAAACGCTCAGAGGAGAAAAAAAACTCCACTAATAACTACATGGCCTCACTTGATGAGTCGATCCAGTTATATCCAAAATTACATTTACAATGAAGTCTGAAGAGTATTTTGGTGCCCTGTCTTCAGGGATTTTCTTGTTTGTTTGTTTGTTTTTAATCAAAGATTCTTAAAATAAATCACATATAATACAAAATGAGGAGTGTTTTCCCCACAAGAAAAAAAGATGGAAGATGAAAGCCTTAATGGCGGCCACGATGACTTCCTGGTCTCTAAGGAACACAGGCATAAATCAGCGATAACCTCAAGAGCAATGCAGAACAGCACATCAGCCCTGCTGGGTCCAGCCTCTTTCTTTCCAGCCATGGGATGACTCCTCAAGCTACTGCCAATCGCCAACTACCACATAAATTCAACACCTTGCAAGGGACCTTGTTTTCTGAGCTGAAATCTTAGATTGCAATTTAACAGCCCAACTGATTAAATCGTGGACAAGGAGAAACTTCCATTTGCTGGTGAACATGAAGATGTTCTACAAGAACTAGGCCCAGGCAGTGACTACAGGGGATGACTTTTTTTTTTTTTTTAAAGATTTATTTATTTATTTGGGTGCACCGAGTCCTTGTTGCCACAGGCTTTCTCGAGCTGCAGAAAGTAGAGGGCCTCTTCATTCACGGGCTCCTCACTGAGGCGGCTCCTCTGGCTCCAGGTGCTTCAGCAGTTACAGCTCACGGGCTCCGGAGCACAGGCTCAAGAGTTGGGATGCTCGGGCTTAGTGGCTCTGCAGAACATGGGATCCTCTGGACCAGGGAGCAAACCCGTATCTTGTGCACTGGCAGACACATTCTTAACCACTTGACCACCAGACCAGGGAAGTCCCTGGAGGTGACCTTACACTCAAACAGAAGACGCGTTTCTTAAATGGGTTCCATGATTTACTCACGCAGAGAGGACCATTTGGTGAAATACGTCTAGCATCATTTGTACACATTATGAGCTTGGGTGGAAAATGCAGAAGGTGGGTAGGAGCTCAGAAGCGCTTCTGTCTCTCCCAACTGGTCTCCTCACTTCCGTGGTACTCTCAGCCCCCATCACAGCTTGGCCCCTTCGGCCACAGTCATGGACCACATTAAATCGTAACCCCTCGAGGGTGTCCTCCAGAGGCAGCAACTTTCTATTAAGATGGCAATGACCTGGCCTTGACTTTTATAAATAATGGGTCACGAGAGTTGCTCAACAGACTGCCACGGCAGCAGATGACACACAGTGTGGAAGGTCACACCCTAGCCACAAACCGCCTCCAGCTGATTAAAGCTTCCTTCTTCCTCAGGCCTAAGTCCCAGAAACAGAGGATGTATGAACGCCAGGAACCCACTCTCAGAAAAGCATCTTAGACAGACTTCAGCTCTACTCATCATGGAGCACAAGCAAAATCCCTGGCCTCTGGTTAGGCTCACTCCCAGAATACGAATCTTGAAAACTGACTAGGTAAAAAATTTTTACTTAACTCTGACCCAGCTTACAACAAAGGCTAAAAGGATCTGAGGAGCAAATATCTGGAAAAGCAGAATTCAGGCAAGAAGGAATTAGAGATGGTGATGGCTGGAAGAAGGGATCCCTTAAGGAAGCAATGAGGGGGATGCATGTCCTGGGCAGAAGACTCTGGTGAGGGAGTTTTCTGAGCTTTTTTCCTTTTTTAAATGCATGGTTGGGGAAGGAGATACAAGAGATACCTCTTGCTAGAGGTGAACATCATGTGATCTCTGTGGGCAGGTCTTCTCCCTGAGCAAAGTCTCTCTATAAAAGCCTTGTTCTCTCTCCCCATTCACAAACACACGGTCCAGAATGCTGCATGGACATAGAGAATAAGCATATGGGTACTGAGGGAGGAAGGGGGGGTGGGATGAACTGGGAGATCTAGGTACATGATTGATACTGCATATAAAATAGATAATTAAAGAAAACTAGGGTTCCCTGCATAGCCCAGGGAACCCTACTCAACACTCCGTGATGACCTAGACGGGAAGGAAATCAAAAAAAAGAGGGGAGGGGATATATGCACAGCTTCTGGCTCTGCTGTGTAAGCAATGTAAAGCAACTATACTCCAATAAATTAAAAAAAAAAAAACAACAGAATAAATACCATATGCTTCCTCTTCCAGTGAGCTTCCTTTTCCTACAGCCCTTCACCACAAACACATTTAGCTAATTGGGATAATTCAGCCCCAAAGAGAAGGGCTCATTTTCAGGCAAATGAACCGAAACCCACTGCTAGATTTCTGTGATTTCCTTTGGGTTTATTTTCGTTCTGGGATACAGTCCACTCTGCAGCAAAGGCTGCCTCCCTCTGTGCCCGGAGAGCTCCATCCATCCAGTTCTCTGCGAATGAGACCTGGAGCTCCAGCTTTTCCCGGGCCCTTCCGGGTAACGCTCAGTCATTCTGGGCAACCACTCCCTTTAAAACTAGGACGGCCTCTTGTGTAACCACAGCACAGAGTCTAAAGCAAACTCTGAAATGTTTTCTGGCATGACAGTTGCCAACTCAGGGTTTGGCTAGAAGGTGCAAACGGGGACCAGTTCTGCAGTAGGACAGGGTAACCTCCACAGTGGGTCACACGCCAGCAGCTTCCTGGGGGCAGGAGGCTGGACGCTGGCCCTCTGCTCTCTGGGCCACGGGCCCTGTCTCCAGGGCAGGGCCTGACCCAGCAAAAGCAGCAAGCGGGCCTATTACTCCCTGCCTCATTCCTACAAGAAGAAAGCTGACATTGAGAAGTAGCTTAAGGAAGTGGAGCCCAAAGTCCCAAGTTCCTTTCCAAAAGTACATGCCTAAAACATTGGCACAGCCACAGACCCTAGCTCATCGCCAGCCCCTCTGATTCTGTCCTCCAGCAGACTGACACAGCACACACCGTCACTCAGCACATTAAATCACACGCCAGGAAGAGAATTTCTCCCTTCCTTCCTGCCAAATGGTGGCAATCTGAACCCTCAAGTGAAAAAAAATACATTGATACAAGAGCATAGGTGTACACAAACAGATCAAAGAGCTTCCTCAAAATTCCCTTCTCTCTCGCTGTTTAGGAAAGTGCTTTTCTACTTAAGAATCACTGAATTTGAGGAAACATTAATATCAGGCATGAAAACTTAAATATTCTAAAACTTTAGTTTACCAACACCAAATGACTTCATTGTAACTATTAACAGGAGGAAAATAATAAAGCTTTAAAAAATTCTACATTCGACAATATCGGGAATAAAGACGTTAAATCCTGTGAAGCTAGCTCACTTGTACTTGAGAATCAAAGTCAGACACCCTCATCATTTTTCACCTTGCATTTCTTCAGAGTGTCACACAACCTCTTTGTTTAGGTGCTACCCGTCAACAGGCATCTCCAGACAGACACGTCACCAACAAGTAACAAGGCTGAGCTGGGTACGTGAACAAGAATGCTGCTGAAGGGCTTTCGTTAGCAACAGACTCCAAGATGAGAAAGGCACTAGAAAAGAACCACCAGCATCTCGAAGAGAGAATGACGTCCTCACCATCAACCCTGGATTAATTCCCACCTTCTCCATAAGCTCTTGCCAACCACATTTTTGGCCTGTTCTCTCCTCTCACAACAGCAAGCCGCAGTCAAGTCTACAATGCACCGTCAACGCTTCCACGACCTGATTTTAGCTCCCCACCACTGTTACACATCTTCTGAGGGTGGAGACCGCCTCTCATCTTGGTAACCCTTACAGACCACAAGGCAGTGCTAGGCAAATCAGGAGGCTTCAGGCAATACTGTGGACTCACTGCCAGAGAAGAGATCATGATACTGCAAAGCCAACACCTCCAGGAATTCACAAGGAAAAAAGCCTACAAACCTCAAAGTAGTCCTGTTATAAAATCTGCACACAGTTTCTGAGGATTGTCCTCTCCCCTTTGAAGCCACAGATATCAGTCATCCTCTTTCTTCAATTTGCTGAGGTTCTGCTTACATACAGTAAGTCCCAGACATACGACCCTTCAAGTTGCAAATTTTCTAAGATGCAAAAGTGAGCTCCGTCAACGTCAGGCGTGAGTCAGAGTGCTGCTTGCTCCCTCTGATTGCTGACAGTCCTTCAGCTCTACCATCTCCCACCTCCTCCCCCTCCTCCAGTCAGTAACTCTTCTTGATGCCAGCCCCTGTATGCCAGCGGTTGTACTGTACCTCTGTACTTTTCAAGGTACTCTACTGTAAGATTAAACATGTTTTATTTTTGTGTTTATTTATGTGTTATTTGTGTGAAAGATATGATAAACCTATTGCATCACTGCACTATATAGCCGATTGTGTTGGTTGAATACCTAGGCTAACTTTGTTGGACTCACAAATGTGTTCTCGGAACACAACTCATTCATATGTAGAGGACATACAGTACAAGGCACACAACCCTCAAGTTCTCGCCTTAGATAACAGGGTGAATGTAGAGTTATTGACTGAACTAGGGAATGAAAAACAAGGAGCAAGTGAGGTGGATGTGGGACATAAATCAAACCAGCTGTGGACATGTTAGGCTTGAGGGATGAGGAACAGATCCAGGGGCTCTGGTTAAACAGCTCCAGAGCCCTGCAGAGAGGTCTGGGACAGTTTTGTTGATGTGAGAGGCATGTGGGCGGAGTTGAAGTCCTAGCACTGGATGGAGAGAGCAATGGAGAAGATGTAAAAATGGAAGCGAACCCTGGAGGAACTTTAGTGTGAGCAGCAGGCTTCTCCTTACTGGTGGTGGTGGTGGTTATTGCTATCCTTCTGGTAAAGAGAGAGAAGAGTTATAAGTATTTAGGACTTTCCCCTAGACATTGACTCGCATTAAAAAATGGACCAAAAACAATATTCACGAGGACATGCCTTTCATGCCAGGTACTGGGATGGCCAAAAAGTTCATTTGAGTTTTTCTGTTATGGCTTCTGGAAAAACTCAAACAAACTTTTTGGCCAACCCAATAGATTCATTACTTATTCTGATTTCTTTATGACCCTGAGCACATGCAGAAGTGCTTTGTTCTCACGAGCAACTAAAATAATCGTCAATGACTGGCAGAGAACTCAGCAGGAAGAGGGAAGAATAACTCTATAATTCTACTACAGTGAACAACACAGAGGATGTTTATCTCCTATATTTTAATATACTGATCAACTTTTACTCTAGTCAATTGAACTTTCTTGTTCTGATGATGACAAAGTGAAACTCTCCACTCATCTTCTGCTAATTTCCCTTAAACAGAATTGCTGTTACACTGTTGGAGGGAATGAGTTATCCTTCCCATTTCATTCATTTCTTCTTTGTTCGCCTCTCAAAGACACTTCCTAATTGTTAAGAAGTCAGAGATGGTTCCCTTTGAATCTCTTTCCAGCTGTTTCCGACTTAGCCTAGAATGTTTGGGCATGGGCTGAAACTGTAGAAGGTTTCTGTTACTTCTCAGAGACAGGCTATCTGCACTAGTAAGGCTGGCCCATGTGCCCCCTCTCAAATATCCTGGCTGATGAATTAGCAGAAATAAGGAAGAAAAGGAAAACGGACAGAAAAGAGGAGAGAAAGAAAGCAAAAAAGAAAGAAAGAAAGAAAAGCGCTAATGCATTAGTTGAACTCTTGACAAAGCCCACAGTTACATGTTTGGTTAATTGGAAGACAACAGTAGATTCCCTCTGTAGTTACCCTGGCACACAAACACCCCTTCCATCAGATCAGAGTAAACTTAGATGCTCCTGAATTGAGCAGCTAGTCAGGAGAACCAAAGAAAGATTTATTGAGAACAAAGTAACTATACTTAAAACCACACAGTTAACACTTTTACAAGACAGATCAGAATAAACTTAGATGCTCCTGAATATCAAACAGCTAGTCACTAGAATCAAAGAAAGATTTATTGAGAACAAAGTAGCTGTACTTATAGCAACACTAACTGTACTTGTAGCAACAGTAACACTTTAACAATAAAGATCAGTCAGGAAATGTTCAGTCAAAAAGACAATGAAATTTTAAAAGGACACCCACATTTTTTTCCCCACATATCCCCAAAACAACAAAATTGAAATGATTTCTTTTCTATTTTTTAAAAATAAACTTGTAGTTGAAAACTTGCTTCACATTTCTGTGACTAGAAATAAAAAGAAAATTGTTTCAGAAATCAGTGGGAGCTCAAGGCAGAAGCCCACTGGCTCCAGGACTCATCAAAACCAGCAGAGCCAGCAGGCGTTCCAGTCCTGAGGTGTCCTTAGACCAATACACCTGCCATACACCAGGCGTGATTCAGGGGTAGAACCGGGCTCCCTGCTGTGGAATTAGGAGTTGGGAGACACCACACTAAGTGAAGGCCAAAAATCTATGATTAAGTGCCCTGCTTGCCTGTGAAGTGGATTTAGTAAGCTTGTCTGCTCCCCTCTCCGGAATGAGTTATATACGCAAATAATCGCTGGTTCTGAACCAAAGCACCTGGTTCAGCCCGGTGAACCTGATAAAGGCAAAGCCAGAAATGGAAAAGAGAGAAAAAAAGAAGGAAGAGAAGGAAACTCCAACCCATCCCAAGCACAGGCACACACACACACACAACCCTCCTGCACAAGGGACTTGTACCTACAATGTCTAAGAACACAAGAAAGCTAGGATAGCAGACTCAACAAAAATTCAGCAATTTAGGGATCTGTAACATAAAAGGGAAGTGAGATTGCCCACATCCAGACCCCAGAAAAAGAACTACACTGAGAAGAAGAAATATTTAAAGAAATAATGACCAATTCCTCAAAATTAAAGAATCTGAAAGACCTCGAAAGACTTCAATCTATTTAATAAAGGACTCAGAGTACCAAACAGGGAAATAAAGAAAGTGGTGCTCATAAGATATGTTATTGAGGAATCTGAGAATATCAAATACTGAGAAGAAAATAAAAAGCATCCTGACGAGGAAGATATTTTTTAAAAAGACCCAGAATGACATCAGAGTTCTCAACAGTAAAACTGAATTCACAGCAATATGTTTTAAGTACTGAAGGAGAATTCTGAGCATTCAACTGTATACTCAAACTGCCATTCAAATGTGAGGGCATAATAAACATATCAGACATACAAACACCCAAAATTTAGGACATAAAAAACTATAGCGATAACACTCTTAAAAGACAATTTTCAAATGTTTAAATAAATGAAGCGCTATGAGATTTTCAATGTCTACTGTTGTCTTCTGAAAACTTTTAAGATAAAAGACAAAAAGGAAAAAATAACCAAATTGATCCAGAACCTAGAATCGTATCAACATGATCGGGGTGGGCAGCCCCAAAAGGAAACGTAGAGTTCTTTAGTTATTTATCTTATTAGAGATGGAAAAAGAAACATGGTTGAGTTTAAAAAAAGTGAAAGTTGTTCAGTCACACCCAACTCTTTGATACCATGGACTGTAGTCCGCCACGCTCCTCTATCCATGAATTCTCCAGGTAAGAATATGGGAGTGCCTAGCCATTCCCTTCTGAAGGGGATCTCCCAACCCAGGGATTGAATCTGGGTCTCCTGCATTGTGGGCAGATTCTTTACCACCTCAGCCATCGAGTTTAAGATGCCAATAGATAAATGAGAGCATAAATCTCACAGCTACCTTAGAAACAAAGACAGACTATACATTAGTGGAAACAGCAGAAGAACAATTGCTTTAGTAGAGAGAAAAGAGGAGAGGAAAAAAAAATAAAAAGCAAAAGGTATCAAAAATAATTATTAAGTAAAAACTGTAAAATCACAGAAATCCTAACATAATGGTAACTGCAGTATATTATATATAAATGGATTAGACTCACAAGTTAAAAGGCAGTGATTCTCCAATATACTTTTTAAATCCAACAATATGTTGACTACAAGACACTTAAGGCAAAAAGACAAAGGTTGAAAATCAAAAAATAAAGCTATACTGGACAAATATAAATCAAAATAAAGTTAATGACCTTAGCAAACTACATGAAACACAAAGAGGGTCATTTTACATCAATAAAGAGATAAGATTATGGAACAAGAAGATAAATACCTAACAATATGCCTCAAGCAACATATAGAACTGTACAGAAAAGTTAAAAAATCAACTACTGTAATTGGAGATTTTAACATACTCTTCTCGGGCAGTGCTATCAGCCAGGACAAAAAGAAAGAGAAATTAAGGTGTCTGTAATCAATAATGTCAAGCATTCTGTTTTATACATACACACGTGTACGCACATACTTTGAAAGAAACAGAGGATAAATATTCTATAAGAACCAACTGCTTTTGAAGGAAATATTTTGAAGGATGAAATTATACATACTCTCGTCTCATGCCAAAATTGTAAAATATTTAGAACTTAATAAAAGGATAGATTTTTATGATTTCAATATGCTGTTAAACTAAATATGGTTAAAAAGAGAATCGTAGTCGAAATTTTAAAAGATTTAGGACTCAACGATAAAGACATTTCATATCAAAATTTGTGAAACACGGCACAATAATACCAAGAAGAATTTTAGAGCTCTAAAATATTTATTAGGAAAAAAAGAAGATTCAGAACATTTTCTATGCCATATTTAAATTGGCAGTTTTCCTAAAAATTGCTAGCGAAAGGGTCATCATGACTGAATATTTAAGTTAAATTCAGTCACAGTAAACCCTGAAAACTAGAATTTATTAAAATCTACTTGATGTACTTTATATTTTGCTGTGCTCACTCAACAAGGATTGCTTGTATACTATAATTAATATACACAGGCTATCCCTTAAAGTAAAAAACTAATACTCTTAACTGCTATTTTTATTACTGATTGGTACGTATGACTTCCTTAGGGGGGAAAAAAATCTCCAAAATCACAATGGAAACTGACTAGAAAATATAATCAGACATATAAAAATTCACTACCTAGGAACAGAGAAATAAATCTCAAGGCTAAAATAACCTGTTTTACTTTGGAGTGTGCACGTGTGAGCGTGCATGCTCAGTCAATTCTGACTCTCTGCGACCCCACAGACCGTATTCCCAGCAGGCTCCTCTGTCGGGAGGCTTCTACCAAAGCTAGGTGTACCCCTCCCGCAGCAGGGGGTGAGGAGCTGATGTGGTAACAGGCACCTCAAATCGCTCTCCCCTTGCGATCACATCCACCCTCCTGTCATTCTGCATTCTCTACCTTTTAAACAGGGCCTCCCAATAATAACCAATAATGTCTTGCTTAGAGTGGCAACATCTTCTTTGTCCATTTGGTGGGTGTGTTCTCATGATGCCGCTCCCAAGGAAGACTCGGGTGCCAAACATTTGGGCTTAATGTCTTAAGTTGAAGAGCACGCAGCATTGGGAGACTGAGAAAGGCTACCCCCAAGGAAAGACATGTCTGGGTACAAGTCACAGGAGCAGACAGACTAACAGTTGCAATGAAGCTAAATGCGAAGAGGCTGAAACCGGGAGGGGATGATGAAATGGTGCAGGAGGAGAGTTTTGTTTGTTTTGCTAACTTATATAAGCCTGTTCAAACCACGACCTTTGAACTAAGCAGAAAATAGTCATGCTGCCCTAGTTTCCATCATGCGGTAGATATTATGACATCAATAAAATCTCCTTCGAGCCACAGTGGTCTTTCCTCCTAAGGTCACCCGGGACATACAGTGTACTGAAAAGGAGAGGGGTGCCTGGTATCAGGATCAGTACTCCCAGACTCATTTCACAGATGCTCTGACTAAATAATTCTTACTCTGCTAAAAGAAGCCTGAGGTGCCGTATTTCATCATGTCAAAAACTAGTTTCTAAAACTGCACTGACTAGTGTAAAGCAGAATAAACCAAACCTTCCCCTTTAATGAATATGCAGTAGACCTGACCTTGTAAACAAAACCTAATGCTGAACCAGTATGGAAGTGACCTCCAAAAATAACGCTAGATCTGTCTAGGAGCCAGTGTGAAGCTTCAGCTATACGAGACAGTACAGAGAAGACACGACTTCAGTGGTGGCACAGGGGATGGGAGTCGGCCTGCCAATGCAGGGGCTACAGGTCTGAGCCCTGGTCTGGGAGGTTTCCACATGCTGCGCAACAGCCAATCCTGAGCACACAAATACAACTATGGAGCCCACGAGCCACAACTACTGAACCCGTGTGCCTCAACACGAAGTCCACGCACCTAGAGCCTGCGCTCTACAACAAGAGGAGCTGCTGCAGGGACAAGCCGAGGCACTGCAACAGGAGCGGCCCCCGCTGCTGCAACCACAGAAAGCCCGCGCAGAGCGGTGAAGACCCAGCACCGTTAAAGGGAAAACAATGCCCCCATCAACCTTCATAAGGCCAATATAACACATGGGATGTGGACCGACAGTGGGGTTTTAAGGCCGACAGACATCAAAGGATTTAGCCACAGCTGGTTCTTTAATGACTTCGTGCAAGGAAGAGCGGCATGCACCAAGCAGTGCTAGTCCCCGAAATGCAGCCGTGAACGTGTGTTAGTGGCTCAGTCGTGTCCAACTCTTTGGGACCTCATGGACTGTAGCCTGCCAGGCTCCTCTGTCCACGGAGTTCTCCAGGCAAGAGTACTGGAGTGGGCTGCCATTTCCTTCTCCAGCAAATCTTCCTGACCCAGGGATCGAACCTGGGTCTCCCACATTGCAGGCAGAATCTTCACCGTCTGAGCCACCACAGAAGCCCTGAAATGTGGTTAATAAGAGTCAAAGTATACTACTTAACTCATGAAGAATGAGACCTCATAGAATTATCATGCTGGATCAGAATACTCACCCACCTAGGATAGCACTCCACTTCTAACAAGGACACTCAAGAATACTTGAGTCATTCACGGCCTTACTCTTCCCACCTAAGTCTTGAAAGTACAGCGTAATGTCTGCTTGCTTTCAAATCACTGGGTGAGACTGCTGTAAACGATGGAATATCCAAGGGTTCCAACCCTGAGTAACAGAGCATGACTTTCACAGCAGTGGCTGGAGCACAACTACGGCTCCAAAGCGGGGGTTACAGTTTTGTCCAGCATTTTGGCTTTGCCTCTGGTCCTGAGCGCTAGCATCACCATAAAAACTAACATGCAGATACGAGGATGACCAGACATTCAGATTTACTGTGAGACTGAGGGAAATGGGAAAAGCCTACATACAGTCCAATAACACAGAAGAACAGCTTGTCTTACCTAACTGGACTATCTAGGCCTGGTTTTGTCAAGTGGTCCACTCTTAGGCGGTGAAAGAAAGTGAACAGGCTTGTTTCCTCATAACCTACTTAAACACTCACCCAGAGCCTCATGGAGTTCTATGAGCTTCTAGAACTAAAAGCTGCAGCGCACACACAGAATGACCAGCGTACAGCAGAGCTGTCTGTGAGCAGCATGGCTGAGATGTGACAGGATCAGGTCCCAGACTCCATTAACACCTAAGAGCCAAAGAAAACGCAGCGCTGCCTTCACAGCTTTGCGTGTGCTAGTCCATATCAACTAAAATGGCCAAGGAATTAAGAGAATTTGCCTATAGTGGCATTAAACAGGTAAGAGCAACAGAGAGAAAAAGACGTCCAAAGCAGGACACAAATTAAAGCTGATATAGTTTCCAGGCCAGGTATTCTTATATCCTTCTCAAAACATAGGCCAAAAGAGCTACATCTTAAACAGTAGCTTTAATTAACTGAAAAAGTGTACACACACAAGCACACAACCCCATGGATACTTGCACATACATGCAATTTCTGTCTTAATTAGAATAATAAAGGCGGGTTAGGAAACTCAAAGTTTGAATTTAAAATTAAACTTTTATAATGGCTAATATGATGGGGTACATTTCTTTAAAAAGAGCAAATCCAACCCTCCCATGCAAAGGGAATTCTCCTTTGCTATCCATAGATCAGTAGGTAGTAAACGACTACTATGAGAAAACAGTCTGGATTCTCTGATTAGAAAATCTATCCTAAGTCTTCCATTAGGGAAAGAAAGGGGAGGGGACTATAAGAAATTAACCCAGCCAATTGTCCGTTAAGGAAAGAACACTAATTTACTTCTCAGCTGTGAAAGGTGCAGTGAGAGACCAGTTCTAATTGTCAAGTGGAAAGAAAGCTTCCTAAAGTCCCCGTGACCCCAGTTCTTGGCTCTGCTGCAAGTCAGTGCAATGTCATGCTGGGTGGGGGGCAAGATGTCTCAGTTCCTCGCATTTCACTTTGCCTCATGGAACAAAACAAACCACAATGGGAACCATGATAAAGTTAATAACATGCAAATTAATGACACTCAGGGTCTAGCTAAGAAAAATGCACTTTGGCAATATAATTTCTTTATCTGAAATAGTGTCTAAAAAGGCGAAATGTGACTCTAATAGAATAGCCTCCCACCCTCAGTCCCCAAAGTCAAAAAAAAACCACAAAAGTACACATAGAGACGCATCCTCCCCACTGACACACAAAGCAAATCTGAATAATAGTAAACTCCTGTCACATTAAGGCACGAAAAGATGTAATGAAATTTCCATGCAATTATAAAGCAGATTTTATTTCCTACTGCCTGAAGATGTTAAAAATGGAACATAATGGTTGCCTGAAAAGCTACCGAAT
This sequence comes from Ovis aries, assembly GCF_016772045.2. Classification (NCBI taxonomy): domain Eukaryota; kingdom Metazoa; phylum Chordata; class Mammalia; order Artiodactyla; family Bovidae; genus Ovis; species Ovis aries. The sequence goes on from NC_056070.1 coordinate 10,198,206, forward strand.
GGCTAAGATATGCCAAAAGTGTAAGCTGGGAAAAGCTGATGAGAGAATCAGCTGTATTCTAATCACATGACATAAAACACAGACCCAATTATAATGTTAGAGCAGCAGCTAATAGGCATTAGGTTACCACTCCAGGAACCACCTCTGCTACTTGTAAAGGTCAATGGAAGTCTGCAGCAATTCAATTACAAAGTGAGTAAGACCAGTTCAGTTGCAATGTCAACAGAAGTCAAAGCAAATTGCTTTACTCTGTAAAGCAGAGAACATTTTTATATCATAATCACAGTCCTCAAACATTATTTACAGATTGAGATTTCTGCCTATATAAACAAACAAAAAATATGACCGCCATCTACTATTGTCCTTAGGAACCAAAAAGTAATCAGATACTGAATCAAGCTGTCTTCCATAAACTTCTGAGGAAGCCTGACATTTTGACAGCTCAGGAAATTTAGAGCACTATGCTCGGAACACCTTCCAGTCCAGCTGAGAAAGGAGGGTGGTTGGATTCCTAGCTATTTACCTGTTCTCCTCCCCTCCATTCTTTTCCCCTGAACAATATAAATTATCAATTGCCAGATGAAGACCTTAAATAGCTACCAATAAGTCTCCTTACTAAGCTGGACAAAAATAACCAAAACCCCATGACTAAGTTACATTTTCTTGGAAAGTTATATAGAAAGTACAAATAGTTCCTCTATTTGTCCTCAGGAAAATATAAGCTAAAATTCTTGAGTATGTACTAAATGTTGGGTGCTTCAGTTCAGTTCAGTCGCTCAGTCGTGTCCGACTCTTTGCGACCCCATGAATCGCAGCACGCCAGGCTTCCCTGTCCATCACCAACTCCAGGAGTTCACTCAGACTCACGTCCATCGAGTCGGTGATGCCATCCAGCCATCTCATCCTTTATCTTCCCTTTCTCCTCCTGCCCCCAATCCTTCCCAGCATCAGAGTCTTTTCCAATGAGTCAACTCTTCGCATGAGGTGGCCAAAGTACTCATTTGTTCTTGGCAAAAGCCATGTGAAAGTTTACTAACCCAAACTCATGAGGCTTGGAGGGGAATTTGCCTAGGTCATAAAAGACAAGAAGAAGACAGGGACTGAAATCCAGGTTAGGTTACACCCAAACCTAGCCACAAATAATGCTGCCATTCAATAGAACTCATCGCTGTCTTAAGTGTTTCCACAAATATGTTGAGCTCAGTCGCTGTGTCCAACTCTTCTGTGACCCTATGGACTGTAGCCTGCCACGCTCCTCTATCCACAGGATTTCCCAGGCAAGAACACTGGAGCGGGTTGCCATTTCTTTCTCCATGGATTTCCAGTAACACTGATCCCCAAAATGCCAGGGCAATGAGACTGTGAGAGCAGCCCAGGGGGGAGATGAAGGATGCACTAAATCCAACATGAAAACACTAAGCAGGGAGGGCTCCCCATTCTCAATGTGCGGCCACGGAAGCTTCTCCAGGTCAGCTCAGGAGAGTGGGACTCCATGTGTTTCTCCTTGGGCTTTGCTTCGTGTTTTCTACTTCAAAATCTTCAAATTACACCCAAGACACAAAATAGTAAGCACAGCTTACATCAGTTAGGCTGAAACTATTGTAACTTAAGTACACATGTCGGTATGCATGTTTTATGTGTATACGTGCCTTTATATACGTATGTAATGACAAGGAAAAAGAAAGAGGTACGTTTAAAGATGAAAATCAGATTCTCACTTTCTAAGGAGAACTTATGTCATAGCTGACTAATATTCTTCCAGGTTTATTTCTATGCTTATACATTTATTCACTTAGTTTTCCTTTGAGAATGGAGGTGATTCTGAAATTCTGTTTTATAACTTACTTTAGCCACTCAAAAACACACTATGTGTATTATTTCTCTGGACACATTTTTATGTGTGTGTGTGTGTGATCCTTGGAAGCTGAGGAGCCTGTGTGTGGTTAGTAAGGGACGTACATTGCTTGTGTTTGGCTGTACAACACAAGGCTTCTAGGAGCACACCCACACAAGAGAACACGAGGAATAATACACAGCAATATAAAAGGAGAGAGCTCTCTATACGGGCATGAAAGTAACACCAGATACACTGTGGTTCTTTTTTTAAATAAAGGACTCAACTATATATATGCTTATATATATATATATGAAAGATTCTAGAAGAAAAAAATAAATTATAGGTTGAACCATGTCAAACGGCTGCTATTCAATCACTTTTGACACAAACAGCAGGGCAGTTTCACATGGAACGACCCTACTCATAACAGTGGCTAGTAATCCAATTTGGAATTTTAACTTTCAAAGGACTTAAGAAACTACAGGCTGAAATGACAGGAAATTAATGTTGCTTTACTATTTTGAAGCACTAAATGAAAAAAAAAGTGTGACGGTGCGGATATTACATAACTCTAGAACTGAGAGATGGCACTAGGCATGGCTCCACCTGCTAATGGCAGTGGCTACAGAGCTGGTTTGCAGATGCACCTAGGGGGCAGGGACTGAAGTACTGGAATTGAATGGAGACTTTTCACTTTATTACAACTAACATAAGACCAGACACTGGTTCACTGAGGTAAATGGGTACAAGCATCACGATAAAACACATATAATACTGAAATAAAATTACTATTTTCCCTCCTCCTTGCCCATAGAAATGAGCATCCCTCTTTTCCTTGGGGGTCCATTTTTGTAACAGTGTATTGTATCCTAGGTTTAAAACCATCCTCAGTTCAGTTCAGTTCAGTCGCTCAGTCGTGTCCAACTCTTTGCGACCCCATGAATCGCAGCATGCCAGGCCTCACTGTCCATCACCAACCCCCGGAGTTCACTCAGACTCACATCCATCCAGTCAGTGATGCCATCCAGCCATCTCATCTTCTGTCGTCCACTTCTCCTCTTGCCCCCAATCCCTCCCAGCATCAGAGTCTTTTCCAATGAGTCAACTCTTTGCATGAGGTGGCCAAAGTACTGGAGCTTCAGCTTTAGCACATTTCTTCCAAAGAAATCCCAGGGCTGATCTCCTTCAGAATGGACTGGTTGGATCTCCTTGCAGTTCGAGGGTCTCTCAAGAGTCTTCTCCAATACCACAGTTCAAAAGCATCAATTCTTCGGTGCTCAGCCTTCTTCACAGTCCAACTCTCACATCCATATATGACCACTGGAAAAACCATAGCCTTGACTAGACGGACCTTAGTCAGCAAAGTAATGTCTCTGCTTTTGAATATGCTATCTAGATTGGTCATAACTTTCCTTCCAAGGAGTAAGTGTCTTTTAATTTCATGGCTGCAATCACTATCTGCAGTGATTTTGGAGCCCCCAAAAATAAAGTCTGACACTGTTTCCACTGTTTCCCCATCTATTTCCCATGAAGTGATAGACCAGATGCCATGATCTTAGTTTTCTGAATGTTGAGCTTTAAGCCAACTTTTTCACTCTCCTCTTTCACTTTCATCAAGAGGCTTTTTAGTTCCTCTTCACTTTCTGCCATAAGGGTGGTGTCATCTGCATATCTAAGGTTATTGATATTTCTCCCGGCAATCTTGATTCCAGCTTGTGCTTCCTCCAGCCCAGTGTTTCTCATGATGTACTCTGCATGTAAGTTAAATAAGCAGGGTGACAATATACAGCTGTGACGTACTCCGTTTCCTATTTGGAACCAGTCCATTGTTCCATGTCCAGTTCTAACTGTTGCTTCCTGACCTGCAGACAGGTTTCTCAAGAGGCAAGTCAGGTGGTCTGGTATTCCCATCTCTTTCAGAATTTTCCACAGTTTATTGTGATCCACACAGTCAAAGGCTTTGGCATAGTCAATAAAGTAGAAGTAGATGTTTTTCTGGTCCTTTCTTCTCCATCTCTTTCAACCATCACTCTGATTTCTTTATAACAAGCCACTGTTTCTAATGAAAAACCTAAGAATTATTCTTAAAATTAAAAAAGTAAATCAACATAGCACTTGAAAGGCACATGATAGCTCAAGAAAGATTGGTCGTGGAAAACTCCAGAGAAGAGAAGATGCTGTGTTGAGGCACTTGGGTTTGTACTTGAGCAGAGTGGTAAGGAGTCCAGACTGTGGGATCTGACTGGTCAATCTTGGGTCTGTCCCTCACCAGCTGGGAGACTGAAGTAAGCTACTGCACCTTCTCTGAGTCTCAGTTTCCTCAATTATAAAATACCGACAATAGTACTACCTAAAGCATTGTTAAAAGGATTACCTAAGTTTAACAAATATTGCTAACAACAGTAGCTGGCATATAATATGCTATCTATACCTATGCAGTAGTGTTACCCTCTCAATTGTATATTCTATTCTCACAGTAAGTATTAAAAATGTTAAGAGTCCACCTTTGAAATAATTAAGACAATAACCAGAGAATTAAAGAGTCACTATTTCTATTTATACCCAAAGAGAAAAATAAAACCATGACCATCATCACATTTCAAGCTCAAAAACTCATACTGCTGAGTTCAGAGAACAAATATCAGTACCCACAAAATATTAGACGTATAATTCACTGTAAAAATCTTCACTGAGGATTTTGTTTTTTCCCCTATCCAAGGGTGACACTGGGCTTCTAAATACTGGCTCAGAAGACACGCAGGAATGCCATGGCAAGTAGAATGAGCATTTAGGAGGAGCCAGGCTGCTAAGTTGCGACCCAGGGTTCACAAAAAGCAACGTGAAGACAATTGGTTATAGGAGTAGTCTCCACAGTTGACTCAACCCCAAGTCATTTTTTTTCTTCAATAGCTGGGAAGGATTTAGTAAGTACAAATTAACTGGCCACAGGTTTGTTTGGTTATAGTAATTGTATATGGCACTCTTTACTCTGGGTAACATTTTTCTTTTGCTCCTCTGCACAGCTTGGGGATCTTAGTTCCCTGACCAGCAATTGAACCTGGAACCCAGCAGTCAAAGTGCAGAGTCTTAACCACTAGACCATCAGGGCAGTCCTGGGTGCCTGGTAATTTTTATCATGGTCCATAAGAGTTTTCTGAGCAATCAAAGTCATCTGGACTTGGCCACATTGAGATAATACCTTTCCCTTCAAGATTTCTCTTCATCTTCCTGGCTACCAAAGGAAATGTTTCAAATCAGTCACTCCTGAAAGCCTTAAAAAATCTATTTCATTCAGGATAAACAATACTTTGGTTGGTTTGAAAAGACATGTCTTAGACAGCCCAGCTACCTCCTACGCTGTAAGTGTTTCAAAGGGGGCTATAAAGAGTGACAGCTGCTTGAATTCAGAACTAGAAATTAAAATAAAAGCTATTAGAAGTGAAGAAAAAACCCACACCACAGGGAGACAAGCTTGAAAGACTTCTTCTCTCTTCTATAAATTCAAGTTACCTGCCATGAACTTATTTTCACCACAGAAGCAGCTATGTATTTTTTTAAGGCATTAAATAAGCCTTTTCCCCCCCTCCATGTTCATCCCACACAGAAGCACAGTTAAGATTATAGAGGAAGTCATATAAGAAGCTGCCTCGTGCTTTGTCGCTAATACGCTGGGGGCTGAGCTTCAGGGAGGCATCTGGGGAGACGGCCATGCAGAGGAAGCCGCATGCGTGATTTACGGGCAGGCCACAATTCAGTCACAGCCCTGATATTCCAGCTGCCTTTTCCAACCCACTGATCTAATCACTGTAATAGTGAGACATAATCTGTCTACATTGGCTGTCACTGAGTCAAGTGCGGGCTTAGATTTAACTTCACAACACGGTAATTCCATGCTACGGAACCGTGACTTTGCTCTGAGAAGGTGACAAGAGGTCTTGATCCTCGGGGAAGTTATTATCCAGGGTCCACCCGTGAAGGGTCATGCAAAAAATAAAAATGATAAGAATCAAGAGAAGATGACCAAGCCTAAGACAAAGACCTACCTTGGACCAGTTACTTGGAGTGGTCATCCTTCTATGCAAACTGAACAGATATGTCTACAAGGAAATGCCAATAGCTCTGAAAGTCCACATCAACCAAGGTTTTACACCGGTTCTTCTCTCACATAAGGGCCCTGGTACAATTTGAGAGAGGATGGGGTAGTAACAATTTACTTACAAAAGCATGCTTTCGTGACCGTCATTTTTTAAAAAAATATCGGAGTATAGCTGATTAAGCCCTTATAGATGGACTTCCCTGGTGGCGCAGGGGTAATGAATCTGCCTGTTAATGCAGGAGATGCAAGGGGCTCAGGTTCAATCCTGGGTCGGGAAGATTGCCTGGAGAAGGAAATGGCAACCCACTCCAGTAATCTTGCCTGGAGAAGTCCATGGACAGAGGAGCCTGGTGGGCTACAGTCGACGGGGTCACAAAGAGGCACACACATGGTTGATTAACAACGCCGTGTTAGTTTCAAGTGTACAGCAAAGTGATTCAGTTGTACATACACAGGTATCTATTCTTTTTCAAATTCTTCTTCCATTTAAGTTATTACAGAGTACTGAGTAGAGTCCCCTGTGCGATACAGTAGGTCCTTGTTGATCATTTTAACTCTAACAGTTGTACACGTCAATCCCAAACTCCTCATTTATCCCTCTGAAGATACTCTGTTGGGCCTGAGACTGGGGAGTGCATAGCTGCCATGACTGCCAGCCTTCCATCCTTGACATCTACTGAAATAACCATCTTTGAGTGTGGTGGGTGCTGCCTGTCCTTTACAAAAGCCTATGAATGAATGGATATGTCTGTGAGGCAAAGTAGGAGAAAACTGAGTTCTGTAATACACTGTTCATAATTTACGACACTATACTTTCTCTAGGAAGATAACATTTTAGGCATTATGTAATATTTCTCTATCCACCGGTTTTTATATACACTACTTATACCAAACCCATTTTCTAAAGCAGTCACACACAACAATATGTACTGATGACACTAACGAAATGAGATCATTTCTTCCTTTTGATGAGAAGATGGTCTAAATATTTTTATTTAAAAAAAGCCTCAGAACCAGACTAAAATATAAACACAAGGAATAGATTTACCTATAAGCCTAAACTGCTGTTGATGACGTCTATTTTAATGACCTGCTTTCATCTCCCACACCTGATCAGTGCAGAAGTCACAAACCTGCTTTAACATCTCTACCAGGCAACTACTTATTTTCAATTCCTACTGCTGATTCAAGCCCAAGCAACCTAAGCTTAAATTATCAACCCAGGGTTTTTCAAAAGCCTCCTTGATTCCTACTGACAGATTTGTTCTAATCTGATTTTAGAGACTAATGCGCATCAGGAGAGGTTCCCTCCTTTAAGAAAGGAGAGAAACGGTCCCGTCTCATTGTTAATCCATCTCCCCTTCAGCAGTTGTGTTTTCACATTTCTGCTTACAACGCTCTGCACTGTCGTCATACTCCCCACCACAGTGTAGGACTATAATACATGTTCAACAAAATGTGCCGCAGTTAGCACATTGGGGATCCAAGTGGGAACGTGCCAACCTAACGATACCCAAGTAAGAACTACTCTAAAATAATATCAAATCTTGCCAATTGGCTTGCAAGACGATTTTGTTTTCAACTCATTATAAGTCATATTTTTTATGTTGTCTAAACAAACAAACTGCTATATCGTGTACAAAAGAAGATAGGCAGAGAATACCTAATTACCCAAGAAGATACAAATAAAAACTAGTCCTGTGAATGTCTAGTTCTGTTTAAAATTAGAGCTAGCATACAGGAAGAATTGGAGAGCTTAGTCAAAATTCAGATGATAATCTTCTCACTCACTCCCAACCTTCTTTTAAAATGTTTCTTCTGCCTTGAATAGAAAATAGCAAAGAATATACTTCATATAGCCTCATGAACTTTCCTTATACATGACGACATTAAAACAAACAAAGTCTCTGTTTATATGAAAGGGCACTAAGGATTGAGGGGCCAGCCCCATCCACTAGACACCACAGCGGGAGCGACAGTCCCACCGTAGGAGAGCTCACGCTGCCCACACCATGAATATTCCCTGAGCACCTAGCTCTGGTGGGCCAGTCAGGAAAACACTTCTGAGCCCCACAGGGAATCTCCTAAATGAGGCCATTCCTTCAATTCAGGGAGAGAGAACTGATTTACCTAATACATAATGTCAACTACAAATTGACACCTGCCATCCAACTCTCCAAGGATTAAATCATGAGCTGCTGCAGTTGCTGATTTTCAATACACCCTGGAAGGAATTCATGGTGTGGAGAGCAGAAATGAGGCGCTCTGTGCTCTGGGAAACTGACAGGACAGGGTTTTAGAGAGCTAGATATTCTCAGGAGCTGATCTTATGAGCACAATTCTTATATCTACTCACATCCAGAAAAGCACTAAAATCCTTCATGGTGACAATGGTTCCTTGTGACTAGTAGAAATCTTCTGAAAAGAAGATTATGTGCTTGAGTGCATGTACTCCCCCTTTACTGAAATCACATATATACTGACCTTCCCCTCTCCATCCCTGCCACCTCTTTGGAGCAGTTTCTCAGAGCTATCTGAAATTTTGTTTACCAGGCTATAGTCCTCATTTTGCCCCAAATAAAACTCACAACTTTCACATTGTGCATTTTTTTAAAGTCAATAATAGAAACAAACACAAAATGAGACAAAAAGAAGAGACAATGGAATATGTCCCAACTAAAGAAAAAGACAAAGCCTCAGAAAAAGAACAAAAGAAAGCAAAGATAAGCCATTTACCTGTCAAGAGTTCAAAGTAATAGTCAAGAAGGTACTCACTGAACTTGGGAGGAGAACAGATGAATACAATGAGAACTTCAACAAAGAGACATTAAAGATAAGAAAGTACCAAACATAAGTTATAACTGAACTGAAAATACACTGCAGGAATTCAACAGGAGACTAAATGAGGCAAGAGAATGAATCAGCAAGCTGGAAGACAAACCAATAGGACTCACCCAGACAAAGCAGCAAAAAGAAAAAAAAAAAAATTTAAGTGAAGATAAGCTAAGGGACCTTTGGGACAACATCAAGAAGAATATATTCATATACAGGGGTGCCTGGAGGAGAAGAGGGAGAGAAAGGGGCAGAAAGAAACCTCCCTAATCTGTGGAAGGAAACAGACTTTTCAAGGGTCCAGGAAGCCCAAGAGTTCCAAACAAGATGGAACCAAAAAGACACACGCAAAGACACACAGTTAAAACGGTAAAAGTTAAGGATAAAGAGAGAATTCTAAAAGCAGCAAGAGAAAAACAATTTGTTGTATACAAGCAAAGCCCCATAAGGCTATTAGCAAATTTTTCAGCAGAAACTTAGGCCATAAGGGAGTGATACAACATATTCAAAGTGCTGAAAGAAAAAAGAATTCTGTACCCATGAAGTTATCATTCAGAACTGAAGTAGAAATTAAGAGTTTCCCAGATAAGTTAAAGCTACAGGAATTTATCACCACTAAATCAGCCCTGTAAGAAATGATAAAATGAGTTTTTCAAGCTGAAAAGAAATGGCACTAATAATGAGATAACATATGAAAGTAAAATGATCACTGGAAAAGGTAAACATATAATAATGAACCAGCCACTTAAAACGCAAAGATGAAGGTTAAAAGACGAAAAGTAGTCAACTTAACTAAAATTAAAATAATTAGTTAAAAGATGCACAAAATAAAAAGATGTAAAATGTGTCATCAAAAGTATAAAATGTGGGGACTTCCCTGGGCCAGTGGTTAAGACTCTGTGTCTGAATGCAGGGAATATGGGTTTGATCCCTGGCTAGGGAATTAAGATCCCACATGATGTGCAGTGTGGCCAAAAACAAATTAATTAATTAAAAGTTACTAAAATAGCTTTTTTTCAATGGTATAAAATGTGATTGGGGAGTAAAAAGATAAATTTGGACACATTCCAACGCTTTAAGCAGCTATCAACTTAAAATGGGCTACTATGAAAATGTTGTATGTGAATCTCATTGAAACCATGAGAAAAAGCTTACAGTAAACACAAAGAAGAAAATGATGAAGACATGTCAATATACCACACACACACAACCACCAAAACAAAAGAAGCTATTAACAGAGAAGGAATAGAGAAGAACTACAACAATAGCCAGAAAACAACATAAAGGCAATAAGTACATTCCTATCAATAATTGCTTTAAATGTAAAAGGACTAAATTTTACAATCAAGAGAATGGCTGAATGGAGACAGACTTCAGAAGACAGGGCACATACAAACTCAAAGTGAAGGGACATAAAAAAAGACATTTCACACAAATGGAAATAAAAGGAAGCTGGAGAAAACTCTACTCATATCAGACAAAACGTTCTTTAAAACAAAGACTGTAATAAAAGACAAAGAAGGGCATTATATAATGATAAAGATGTTAATACAGCAAGAAGAGATACGATTTATAAACGTATATGCACCCAGTAGAGGAGCACAAGATATACAAAATCCAGTATTAATGGACATGCAAAGAGATTAATAAAGGCAATACAATTATAGTGGGCGACTTTAACACCTCGCTTACATCAGTGGGTAGGTCATCCAGACAGAAAGTCAACAAGGAAACATTGAATTTAAACAATGCATTAGATCAGATGGACTTAACACAAATACAGAACATTCCATCCAAAAGCAGAATATATACTCTTTTAAAGTGCACGTGGAACATTCTCCAAGATAGGCTACATGTTATTTCGCTAGTTTCAAGACTGAAATTATACATCAAGCATTTATTCCAACCACAGTGGTATGAAACTAGAAAACAATCACAAGAGGAAACAAAAAAGTAAAATCCCCAAAATCACGATGGTAAGTAGGCTACTGAGGAACCAATGCATCAGAGAAATCAAAGGAGAGATTAAAAAATATTTAGAGGTAAAAACAGAAATACAACATGCCAAAATCAATGAGTTGCAGCAAAGAAAGTTCACAGCAATACAGGCCTACCTTATGAAATAAGAAAATTTCCAATTAGACAACCTAACTTCACATCTAAAGAAACTAGAAAAAGAAGAACAAAGTCCAAAAAGGAAGGGAATAATAGAGTGAAAATAACGAAACAGAGATGAAAAAACAATGGAAAAGATCAATGAAACTACAAGCTGGTTTTCTGAAAAGACAAAAACCGACAAGCCTTTAGTTAGACTTACCCAGAGAAAAAGAGAGGACTCAACTAAATAAAATCAGAGATGAAAGACGGGAAGTAACAACTAGAGAAACACAAAGAATCATGAAAAACTACTACAAACAATTATAAACTAACAAACTGTGGACAACCTAGAAGAAATGGATCAATTCCTAGAAGCAGTCAATTTTCTAAGACTAAATCACGAAGAAAGAGAATATCTAAACTAGATCAATTACTAGTAAGGAGGTTGAAACAGTAATCAAAAATCTCTCAACAAACAAAAACCCAGGCAGATGGCTTCACTAGCAAATTCTACAAAACACTCAAAGATTTAAAACCCAACATGCTCAAGCATTTCCAAAAAAAAAAAATGAAAAGGAGAGAAATCTTTCATATACGTTTTATGAAGCCGGAATTACCCTGATGCCAAAACCAGATAAGAACACCACAAAAAAGAGAAAATTATGGGCCAATACCTTGATGAATATACATGAAAAAAATTCTCAACAAAATATTAGCAAATGAAATTCAACAACAGATTAAAAGGATCTTACATCATTATCAATTGGGATATAAGATTGGTTCAACACCCATAAATCAATCAATAAGATACATCACATTCCAAGCTAAAGAGTAAAAACCATATGATCATCTTAATAGATGACCAAAAAAGCATTTCACAAAATTCAACATTCATTTATGGTAAAAACTCTCAACAAAGTGCGTGTAAAGGGCATGAACCTTTACATAACTGAGGCCGTATGTAACAAATCCACAGCTAACATCATATTCTAATAGTGAAAAGCTGAAAGATTTTTCTGAAGATTAGGAACAAGACAAGGATGCCCACTCTCACCTTACTTTTACTGAACACAGTACTGAAAGTCCTAGTCACAATAATTATGTTAAGAAAAGAAATAAAGGACATCAAAACTAGAAAGGAAGAAACAAAACTGTCACCATCCACAGATGACATAATACCATATATACAAAACTCTAAAGCTTCCATCAAAAAAAAAAAAAGACTGTTAGAATAAATGAATTCATTAAAGTTGCAAGATACAAAATCAATATATAGAAATTTGTGGCTTTTATATACACTGACACCAAACTACCAGAAACGGAAATTAAGAAAACAATCCCATTTAAAACTGCATCAAAAATAATGAAATACCTGGTAATCAAGTTAACCGAGGAGGTGAGACCTGTAAACTGAAAACTATAAGACACTGGAAAGAAATCAAAGGAGACACAAATAAATGGAGATATTCCATGCTCACAGATTAGAAAAATATTGCTAAAATATCCATGCTATCTACAGATTCAATGAAATTCCTATCAAAATGCCAATGGCACATTCCATAAAATAAAGGGAAGGGGAAAGAATAGGAACAAATAATTCTTAAAATTGTATGGAACCACAAAAGACCCCAAATAGCCAAAACAATCTTGAGAAAGAACAGCAAAGCTGGAGGTATTATACTCCCTTTATTCCAAGTATACTACAAAGCTATAGTAATCCAAACAGTATGGTACTGGAACAAAAATGGACACACAGGTCAAAAAAACAGAACTGAGATTCCAGAAATAAACTTTCACACACATGGACAATTAAATTATGGAACAAATCACATAAAATGTAGAAATGACAGTCTCTTCAATAAACAGCCCTGGGAGAACTAGACAGCCTCATGTGAAAGAATGACCAGACACAAAAATTAACTCAAAATGCATTAAACACTTGAGTGTAAGAGCTGAAACCATAAAATACCTGGATGGAAACATAGGCAGTAAACTCACTGACATTGGCCATAGCTAATTTTTTTGTGGATCTGACTCCAAAGGCAAGGGAAACAGAAGCACAATAAATGGATGAGACTGTATCAATCCTGCACCGCAAAAGAAACTATCAACAAAATGACAAGCCAACCTGCAGAATGGAAGGAGATATTAGCAAAGCACATATACAATAAGGCTTTAAAATGTCAAAATATATAAAGAACTCACACAAATTAACAATGAAAACAAAAAAATAAATAAACCCACCCATGTTAAAAGTACCCACTCATGTTAAAAATGGGCTGAGGGCTTCCCTGGTGGTCTGGTGGCTTAAAGCCTCCATGCAATGCAGGGGACACAGACTCGATCCCTGGTCTGAGAAGATCCTGCATGCTGTGGGGCGACCAAGCCCCTGACCCACAGCCGCTGCAGCCCACGTGCCCTAGAACCTGCGGTCCTCCAGAGACGCCACCACAATGACAAGCTCACGGACCACAGAGGGCAGGAACCCGGAGTCAGCGCAACAACAGAAAGATCGTGGGCAACGACGAAGACCTAGGGCAGCCAAAAACAAGGCAATCAATCAACAAAACTTTAAAACAGGCAGCAAATATGAACACTTCCCAAAGAAGGCATAGAAAGAGCCAAAAGACACAGGAAAAGACGTTCAACATCATCCATTATGAGGAAAATGCAAATCAAAAGCATAATGAGGTACCACCACACACCTGTCAGAATGACCATTATCAAAGATAAGAAAACGCTGGAGAGGCCTTGGAGAAGAGAGAACCCTGGGGCACTGCTGGTGGGAAAGTAACTTGCTACAGCCGTTAGGGAAAACAGTCCCTCAAGAGATGAAGAACAGAACTGCCACGTGACCCAGCTCTTCCACTTCTGAGTATTCACCTGAAGAACACAAAAACACTAATTCAAAAAGACACATGCAGCCCAATTTTCACTGCAGCATTATGTATAACAGCCAAGATATGGAAAACAACCCGTGTCCACTGACGGATGGATGGATATGTATATATATTCCATGTATATTGCATATGTATATATGTAACTCAGCCACGAAAAAGAATGGAATCCTGATATCCGTGTCAACAAAGAAGGACCTTGGAAGTATTTTGCTATATGAAGTAAGCCAGAGAGAGAAAGACAAATACTATATTATTTCACTCACGTGTGGGATCTTAAAAGACAAAACAAATAAACAAAATAAAACAAATACGCAGATATGGAGAACAGATTAGTGGTTATCAGAGGGAAAGAGGGTTGGGAAGTGGATGAAAGGGTTGAAGGTCAACTGTATGGTGACGGATGATAACTGATTTGTGGTGGTGATTAACCTCTAGTGTATATAGATGTCAAGTTATAATGTCCATCTGGAATCCATATAATTAAAAAAGAGGTAGTAAGGACATAGATTTGGAGTGGGCAGGTGAAATCAAAAATACAACATACACTAACTTTTTAAAAGTTCCTTTACTACCACTTCTGAGGAAATAAAAACACAGGAACATAAGTTGAGAATAAAATGAAAGGGAGCCTTTGATTTTTTTCATCTACTTTTTAGCATTGAGCAGCTTACCTTACATTTCACTATTTCACAACTGACTTAGCTAAAGCTACTCAGCTTTAAAGTTTTGAGACTATAAAACACTATATTAAAGTGAACAATATGGCTTCTACAAAATAATAAGAATTTCAGAAAAGATTTAACAGTTGCTCCAGAAATCTAGCTAGATACTATATCCATTTCAGTTCATATTAATCATCAACAGAGATCCTTAGGAAACTAAATTGTAAAGTTTTCTGCAAATAACAAGTCTAATACCATTAAATCACATATTAACAAAGGAAAACAGTGAGCCTGCCTATGCAGTATGGCTAAATGTGCCAAGGCCAATTAAACCTTTGCTAAAGTAAAGATACTAAGTCTCTTTAATTAAATTTGCGGGGCGGGTATTAAAAAAACATAATAAGAACCACGTGTAACAGCAGAGGGTGTCTCTCCCAGTGCACACAGGCGAAGCGAGGCCTCTCCGCTTTTCAAGCCTACCCTACTTCCCCTCATGCCATCAGGCTTGCAGACTGCTAATCATGACTTTCTGATTTACTACATGCTAAACTAAAACTAATTCTAAGTGTTTTCCAGGGTTGGCTGTTCCGTACATCACATATTATAATTTCACACCCTACTGCATGCAGGAGAAGAAATAACATACTACAAACCACTTCACTCAAATACCAAATCTGTGACCAAAAAAGCTTAAGAAAATCCTCAAAGAACACAACACTGCAAAGCAACTACACTCCAGTAAACAGTTAAAAAAAAAGAAAGAAAGAAAGAAAGAAAATCTCTAGTCATCCAAACTAATTCCTTGAATCTCGGCAAATAAATTACCTAACTTTAAACAAAATTAATTTGTACTGGACTTCATTAAATCTAACTTGTGCTACAGTGAATAAATGAGGGGGGGGGAGGGAGGAAACACACTTGCATTTAAATTTTCTATTAGACTCAAACCAAATAATTTGGAAAAATAATTCAACCAAAGGTGGCTATAACGCATACTTTAACCAAAACTAGATAAACATGAGAAGTGACCCAATGACCATGAATAAGAAAAGATGCATAAAAATATTAAACTTTTGAAAATTCCAAATAGAGTTGACAATTAGATGACTCAGACTACTGAAAAACATTTAGTCCTGGTGATAAGAGATTTCGTTTTGAAAGGGTAGAGTTTTCAGTATGCTAAGTAATCAATAACGAAGCTCTTTAGTATCCTTTTTCTGTGTTTCCTTTCAAAAGCATTTTCACCACCTCTTCGTTCATTTCCTTTTTCAGAATATGCGGAATATGGCTCCCACTTTGTTCTCTCTGAAATAATCCTTTTTTACACAACTTGAGTTTCACTAAAGCTGAGCTACAAATAGTTGGGGTGAGGGGAGAAGATAAATAACAATTTTTAGTTGCTTTATCTTACGACCCGTGAGATAAGATCACTCCATGACCAAAATCACAAACTTCTGTGATTGTAAAAACATTCAAAAAAAATAAAATAAAACAAAGGCTGAAATCACGAATTAACATAAAGTTTATAAAAAGTCAAAATGTAGATTAAAACATCATATAAGTAGTGACTATAAAGACAGACTAAAGGAATTAAAAATCCGTCAATCTCTTTTCCTTATAATTAAAAATTTTAGAGAATTATTATGTAGCCTAAAAATCAGAAAAGCTGTGATTGTACACCATTTTGAATATATCCATAAAAAATATGCTAAATACCACTTCAGCAGTTTCTTACCCATTAATAATAATCACTCAGCAACCCAAAGATGAAGAGGTTAGTAAACTATATTCACACGACTGGATACTCTGATTCAATTGCTAAAAATAGCTGCCCCCCAAGTAGATGCAACTTGAAAACAAAAGGTCCCTCCTTGGTCATTTCTTTTGTGAAATGAGAGTCAATTCGATTTTGCTCAAAGTTGATAAGCCTGCGTAGGTACTGTTTCCTTGATTTCTTTCCCCCACCTACTTTCCAACATTTGCCTCATTCACTAATCTTTTAACACTTCCACCGGAGGACAAGTGAGATAAAAGTCAAGGTGCAATTCAAACCAGTCAGCTTTACTCCTTATTAGCAACTCTGTAGAGACAGTGAATGTGAGGGAAAAAGAAAAGGGGAGAGGATAAAAAGTTAGCTGGGCTCAGAAGCTGAAACTAAGGACTAAAAGGCAGCTCTGAAATCAGAGGTTGCCTTAAATCATAGGGCCTCCCCGGTGACTCAGATGGTAAATAATCCGCCTGCAATGTGGGAGACCTGTGTTCGATCCCAGCATCAGGAAGATTTCCTGGAGAAGGGAACGGCTACCCACTTCAGTATTCTTGCCTGGAGGATCCCATGGACAGAGGAGACTGGCGGGCTACAGTCCATAGGGTCGCAAAGAGCTGGACACGACTAAGGGAATACACAGCAAATCATGCCCTTACTCTGGAAAATGTGGATGTGACTGTAAAACTAACACTTGTATCACGCGCACGTTATGTCTTAAATACTTTAAAAGAATACTGGAACGCCTTAGCCCTCACTGTTATTACAGGAGGCATTCTAAGCAGTCCTGCACAGACCCCGTGGGAGTTAAGGACACATGTCACTTGCTGGCTTGGATCTTTGGATATCAGCTATACAGCTGCTTATGATGGAGGTACTGGATTTGTTTCTATCTTCATTTCTTCCCTCCCTTTCACAATCACTTCATACCTCCAAACCAATAAAATCTTGGTAGTTTCAATCTTATTCTCCACACCAATGACCACATGGTTACCAATCAGCAACTGGGGTGTCCAATGAGCGCACAGCCTTGCTTTGTAAGGATCACTGTTTAAAATTCCAATTTGAGACAGGTGGCAATTCTGAGACAGGTGGCAACCAGAGGACAACAGTGAGCTGGAACAGGGTGGTTTGGATGGAAAGTGAGGGCTTCCACTGATCAGAGTCCCAGTGCAGCTTGGTCCACTCAGTCGCGCCCCGACCGTGGTCAATTTGCCACCCCTGCCACAGGATAAGACACCTGCGTCTGGAGAAAGTCAGAAAACTGGGGCAAGGATGGCGCAGAGGCGCAGAGCTGGTGCAACCTCAGCCTGCGCCTTTGATCTCAACACACTGAACATCAGATGGATCTGCTCCTCTCGCAAAAGACCTGCTTTCACTTTAGCTCCTCTTCCGTTTGTCTCAGGGTTATGTAGCCTCACAGGAGGTCACACAAGCCTCCCAAAAAAGAAACGGAAGCTGTCTTTTTCAAAGTAGAAAAAGAACCACGCATAACAAAGACAAACACAAGCTGAACCGGTGCCTGCTCTCCCTGACACCAAAGCTTTACCCTCCCCGTTAATCTAAAAAAATTATAATCTTAAGGGTGGAAGGAAGCTAAAAACACAAAGGATGGGAAACCATGGCCTGCCCTGGGGACAAAGGCAAGAAGAAAAATGTAAGGAACATCTTACCATCTTCCAGCTCAAGACAGAGATTATATACGGCCACCGGTCTCTTAGTCCTCTGGCCCTGCCTCTTCGACTGTCTTGGCGGAGCATTTGGGGGTGCTGACAGGGGGCCTGGCTCAGGCAATGTGGCATCAGGCGGGGTCCTAAAAATCTGCCATCGAAACACAAAGGACATTAATTGTTTTCCATGAACAGAAACTTGGGTTTTGCAACAATATACCAATCCCAAACAACATTTGATTTGGAGTCCATCCAAAATGGGCTGCTGGAGCCAAATATCCATGCCTTTAAATTTTGGGCATAAGTCATAAATCTTGTATTTATTTTTTAACAGATTTCAAAATAGAATTTCTCATTAACAGTAAGTAAAAGCAACATCAAATCATTATATTTCAAAATAGAGTCATGCCCAAAGTCTAATTATCTCCACCAGATGTAGACAATACCACAGCTCTTCATCCACAAAGGAAGTAACCAGGATAAAACACTAAAAACAAATATCCCATTCAATTTCACACAGGGTTATATTTATGCCAAAATGCTAGTTTCAATTTTTTTTCAAACTACATAAACAGAAACATACGACTGCAAATATTTTTTACACATTTAAAAATAGCGAGTGCTTGTGAAATTACCTTTCGGAGTCCACATACATTTTTCATAAAATGTTCTGTATGTTTAATCAATTTGTTTAATATCCTCCAACCTCCCTTAAATATTTCCCCTCTATTTTTGAAATCTAGAATATCAGCACCTTCATTATCTACAGTGTCATTCATCTGTCAGCAACAACAACATTAATTAAAATGTGCTGATTCTTTTCTTAGCAAATTTTTTTCTTTGAGAATCGCAAGCTGCACAATGCATGCATCCTAAGTCGTTTGTCTGACTCTTTGTGACCCTATGGACTGCATGTAGCTGCCAGGCTCCTCTGTCTGTAGGATTCTCCAGACTACTGGAGTGGGTTGCCCTGCCCTCCTCCAGGGATCTTCCCTACCCAGGGATCTTCCCTACCCAGGGATCAAACCCATGTCTCTTAGTCTCCTGCATTGGCAAGAGGGTTCTTTACCATTAGCGCCACCTGGGAAGCTCCAAACTGTGCCATAAAGGGAAGCATATCATAGAGGTGATTTATAATATAATTTCCATTGCTGCCAAGACCTGAGTTCAGAAGCTTCCCATCCCCAACACTGGAGTCCTTTCAGCCTTCAATGAAGTCCTAATATAAAATATTTAGACATCACCCTAACTGACACTGTATCTCCAGAGCACTGACGTTCTAAATGTAGATACTTGGAGAAAGTCAGCTAGCATTAAATAAACCATAAATATAAAACTCACAATAAAAGGCATTGAGTGAAAGCCCTCTTGTTGCACGGGCATTATCATTTATGCATCTGAATAAAAATAGATGTACGACCTACATATACAAGTGAGGGTACCACATATACGTATCACATTTACTGGCTAACCAACATGTCAGAATTATATTCACAATCTACAAGTTCTCATCTAAAAGCTATCATATACCAACAGAAATAAACAATTTCAACAGAGCTTTTGCTCTATAGTACCATACTGCCCCCTCATGTGTAAATGGAATAAAAAATGGTTTAAATTACTATGGACAAATATTTGCTTGTGAAAATTTAATTTTGTGCTCCAACTGGTAACCTGCTAATACCATATTTCCACAGACTTTGTGCTCCAATAGGGTGCTCTGGCAAATAGCAACTACTTATCTGCCTTAAAAAAATCCCCTTCTGTGTACACTATTGTGCACAGCTGGCTTAACCACCATGTGTCATCACTGCAATTGAGGAAGGCTGCAGAGTGACAGGAACAGGAGAGAATTTAGGCGGTGAAGAGGATGACCGTGGTGAAAGAGGGAAGAAAAGACGGGAAAACTTGATCCCATGAAAAGAAATGAGCACCTGCGTGCAACCAACGTTGGGAAGAGCCTGAGGTCTTATGTTCAGTCTTTGCAAACATGGCACCTGCCTCTGGGACGTTACTGGAACAGGAAATCAAACAACATAGAGCCAGTATCCCCAAAGCATAAACAGTGGAAAG
The DNA here is from genome assembly GCF_016772045.2 of Ovis aries. Lineage (NCBI taxonomy): Eukaryota > Metazoa > Chordata > Mammalia > Artiodactyla > Bovidae > Ovis > Ovis aries. The sequence goes on from NC_056070.1 coordinate 10,218,138, forward strand.
GGTATATATGAAGAAACAGTGCTGGAGAGCTGATAACCTTCTAAGCAGACCTTCCTAGAAGGTCACACTGATTGGAATGATGTGAATGCTGACCCGTTTCGCATCCCCTTCCTCCCCCACCACACAGGGTGAGGGGTGGGGAGTGCGGTGTGAGAGCAGTCCCAGCCTGCAGAGCCAGACGGCCAAGCAAATCAGGGCCCAGGCGTGTGACTCCTAGATTCCTGGGGGGCTGATCCGAGACATCCCAGGGCTGGGCATCCAGATGATACGAAACAGTTCAGTTTACATCAGAGCATCTAGGAGAATATTCAGTTAGTTCAGTCGCTCAGTCCTTTCCTGCAGCAAGTCAGGCTTCCCTGTCCATCACCAGCTCCCGGAGCTTGCTCAAACTCATGTCTATAGAGTTGGCAATACCATCCAACCATCTCATCCTCTGTCGTCCCCTTCTCCTCTCATCTTCAATCTTTCCCAGCATCGGGGTATTTTCTAACAAGTCAGTTCTTTGCATCAGGTGGCCAAAGTACTGGAGCTTCAGCATCAGTACTTCCAAGGGGAATACTACTCAGCCATAAAAAAAGAAGAAAGCCCAGCTACAAGCAACAGTGTGGGTGAGGGCACTGTGCTCAGTGAAATAAGTCAGACAGATAAAGACACTCATGATCTCACTTACATTGGAATCTTAAAAAGAAAGAAATCTCAGAAAAAAACAAATTCACAGAAACAAAGAACAGATTGGTGGCTGCCAGAGGCAGCTCTGGGAACGGGTGAAGGTAGTCAAGATGTACAAACTTCTTTGAGTTATAAAATAAATAGGTTCTGGTGGTGTAAAGTCCAGCATAGTGACCATAGTTACCAGTACTACATCATATACTTGCAAGTGGCTAAGAGAGTCCCCATCACAGGAAAAAAAATTGTGCAACTATGTGACGTGATGTTGGATGGTAACTAAACTTACTGGGGTAATTTTTCACAATATATACTCTTATCAAATTAGTTGTACACCGTCAACTAAAACAACATTATATGTCAATTATAAAACTGAAGGAGGGAGTATATCTAAGAATGGGGATTGGGCTTTTGGGGGTGGGGTGGGGGTGGTTCTGTTTTTCTGTGATTTGCATTTTAAAGCTCCCCAGGTGATTCTTTTGTGTAGTGAAGGCTGAGAAACAATTATTTAGATGGTCATTCCACAGTCATTCCACTTTTCTTGGATGGACTAAATCTATATTGAAACACCAGAAAAGTTGTTTCAGAAAAACTGGCCCTGGACATATGCAATCAATTCCTTGGATCTTCCCAATTCCTAATTAGGCATGAAATGTTTCAAAGATTCTAATGACCCACCATTCTCTATAAACTCTATGTGAATTAGCTTTCAAAGAGCTAACCTATTAGCACATTGGTGGTGGTGGTGGTGGTTTGCTCAAAATTCTCCAAGCAAGGATTCAACAAACAGTACCCGAACTGTGAACTTCCAGACATCAAACTGGATTTAGAAAAGGCAGAGGAACCAGAGATCAAATTGCCAACATCACTGGATCATAAAAAAGCAAGAAAAGTTCCAGAAAAACATCTACTTGGGCTTTAATGACTATGCCAAAGCCTTTGACTGTGTGGATCACAACAGACTGAGGAAAATTATTAAAGAGATGGGAATACCAGACCACCTGACCTGTCTCTTGAGAAATCTGTATGCAGGTCAAGAAGCAACAGTTAGAACTGGACATGGAACAACAGACTAGTTCAATATTGGTAAAGAAGTATGTCAAGGCGGTATACTGTCACCCTGCTTATTTAACTTAATGCAGAATACATCATGGGAAATGCCAGACTGGGTGAAGCACAAGCTGGAATCAAGAATGCCAGGAGAAATAGCAATAACCTCAGATATGTAGATGATACCACCCTTATGGCAGAAAATGAAGAGGAACTGCAGAGCCTCTTCATGAAAGTGAAAGAGGAGAGTGAAAAAGCTGGCTTCAAACCTAACATAAGATCATGGCATCCAGGCCCATCATTTCATGGCAAATAGATGGGGAACCAATGGAAACTGTGTCAGACTTTATTTTTTTGGGCTCCGAAATCACTGCAAATGGTGACTGCAGCCATGAAATTAAAAGACGCTTACTCCTAAGAAGAAAAGCTATGACAAACCTAGACAGCATATTAAAAGCAGACACATTACTTTGCCAACAAACGTCCGTCTAGTCAAAGCAATGGTTTTTTCAGTGGTCATGTACAGATGTGAGAGGTGGACTATAAAGAAATCTGAGTGCCGAAGAATTGATGCTTTTGAACTGTGGTGTTGGAGAAGACTCTTGAGAGTCCCTTGGACTGCAAGGAGATCCAACCAGGCAGTTCTAAAGGAGACCAGTCCTCAATATTCATTGGAAGGACTGATGCTGAAGCTGAAACTCCAATACTTTGGCCACCTGATGCGAAGAACTGACTCCTTGGGAAAGACCCTGATGCTGGGAACGATTGAAGGCAGGAGGAGAAAGGGACGACAGAGGATGAGATGGTTGGATGGCATCACTGACTCGACAGACATGAGTTTGAGCAAGCTCTGGGAGCTGGTGACGGACAGGGAAGCCTGGCATTTTGCAGTCCATGGGGTGGCAAAGAGTTGGGCAAGACTGAGCGACTGGACGGGTGGTGGCTTAGTCGCTAAGTTGTGTGCAGCTCTTTGCAGCCCCATGGACTGCAGCGCACCAGGTCATTTCCTTCCCCAAGGGGTCTTCCAGAGTCAGGGGTCAAACCTATGTCTCTTGCTGGGCAGGCAGACTCATCACCATTGAGCCACCTGGGAAGCCCATTATCAGATTGCGGGGTTCCAAAACACAGATGATAACCTGAGAAGGTACTACCCTGGTTTTTAAGTCTTCCCAGTTACTGAGATTTAGACATATTATTAAAAGAGTGTTTCCTCATCTTTTCATTTACATAGTAAAAGCCATAATATGTACATCTCAAGTTATTACAGGGATTTAATGAGATATTTATAAAGCATTTGGTACAGTATTTGGCACCATTAAGTAACAGAAATAAATAGTAACTACTGTTTTACAATGGGATCACATCCAGTAAATAATGGTAATAAAAATGAAGGCAGATCCTTATTGCCCTACTCAACTGCCATTTTAAGAGGTTGTTAGTTCTTTGAGGTATTGAAAATCCCTTAAATTCAGTTTAGTTAGTTGAAAGTGTTTATAGAAAAGCTCATCAAGCAACGGACTAAAAGGAAGCAATGAACAGCACCTCCTCAAAACTGCCAAGTCACCTAGAATCACACAATGGTTTCAAATATTTACTTTTGTATTTTTGCACTGAAATTTAAAATTTAAATTACTTCCTCTATCATTCAATACATTTCACATTTAATAAACACCTACTAGGTGGTAGGCTCTCTCTGTAACAGTTTAACATTCTCAAGGAACTCAAGGACCTTTGAGAGAAGTATTACTCCTCATGGTTTTTTAAAATGATAAGAGCTCAAAGATTAAATAGTCTATTCGGCCCAGACGGCAGAGTTGGTATAGGAACTCTCAACTCTGATTTCAAAGCTCCTGTTGCCCATTTAAAAAACAAATAAATTTAATTCTTAAGGAAAAAAACCACCAATTATACTGTCCTATATCTATTCAGGAAAGTACATCTGGAGATGATCTACACAGAGTTACCATCACTGTGTTCTGTTCTCCTAGACATTTCAAGAATACATTACCTTTCATGTGTATTTAACCTTGTTTGCCAATGCACCGACCACAGGTCCCAATTCTTTTTTTTTTTTTTTTTTCAGGCTGCAAATCTATGCTCTCATGGTTCTCTCTGAAACTTCAGAAATTATTTTAAAAGATACTTTTTTTTTAGTTTTAAAAGATATTCTTTTTAAATTCAAAAGAGGAAGAAAGAGTAAATTATTTCCTTTAAAGTGTTGTCTTCTTTCCTGGCAATCTGATTCTAACAGTTAAAATTTAGCTTATCTTGTTCTATACAGTCAAGAAATTTGTCTGCTTTAACATTGATTTTCCAATTCCAGAACCACTGCACAGATGCAAATTCCTCTACCTCCCAAGTCTCATTCCAAAATCATGCGACTCTCCCAACTTCCCCACATCATGACATCTTTGCTCTAGGGCAAGCCTACTCAAAATCTGTTTTTTCCAGGGTAGAAAATTTCTCCATAGTACCTATGTATTTACGACATAAGAAAAACTCAAACCACACAATCCAATGATAAAAAAACAAAAATCCACACGTAGGCCTATCAGGTAAAAAAAGCGCTTACTCGAAGAGTGCTAGCACAAACAGAAGTCTGGCACGACTGCTCAGAGTCACAGAGTCCTCAGACTTAACAAACTGGATGTTTATACCCAAGGGATACACATAAATACCTCCCTGGGTCGCTCACGCTCTGCTACCAGGGGCCTGAGTGGAAACGACCAGGCGACCTCTGCCGGAAATACTTTGCAGAGAAGAGGAAACAAGAATGGGCTTCCACAAATGTCACTTTAGTATTCAACTCGAGCCTAGAGCATTTGGTTCAGCCGAAATCTCATGGACAGAAGAGCGTGGGGAGCTACAGTCCATGGGGTCACTCAGAATCGGACATGACTTGGCAACTAAACACCACCATCATGGGTAAAGGAAGTTAAGGGGAATGAGGTCATTCTTTTTAAGAAAGTTCTTTCTCTAGAAGAGTTCAGTGGTCTTTCTTGTGACAGGGAGATTACTAATATGTTTGTATATTCCTGGCACCTTGAATAGTAACAGCTGCAACTACTGGGTACTTGCAGTATGACTGACACTGTGGCCGATGCTTAACTCACAAAGATCTGAGCCCAGATTTCCTGATGCCAGCATGCCGGTCTTCAGCACCATGCCCGTCCACCTCCAATACGACCCAGTTATATCAGGCCCCATTCATCTTATGTCCTTTCTGGTGATGCCATATCTCATATAACTACATCTATCTGTAAACAGGTTCAAGAAGACGACATTGGAAATCAGCGCACATTCTCCTTAGTAAGCCTTTAATATAGAAAGGCGGGACAAATAAGATATCCAATCTCTTTTTTTTTTAATACAAAACTACACTGGTATATACCTGAAACTAACACAACATTGCAAATCAACTATACTCCAATGAAAATTAAAAATAAAAAATAAAAAATACAACAGACTAGGGCAAATAAGCAACAAAAAGGAAGCAGACTCACAGGGAAGAAACCAGTGGTTACCAGTGGGGAGAGGGAATGGGGGGAGGGGCAACACAGGGGTAAAGGATTAAGAGGTACAAAATATTAGGTGTAAAATAAGTTACAAAGACATGCTGTACAACATAGGGAATACGGCCAGTATTTTGTAATAACTGTAAAGGGAAGTTCATCTTTGAAAACTGTATTGCTGTTTGGTCGGTGAGTTGTGCACGACTCTTCTGCGACCCCATGAACTGCAGCACGCTTCCCTGCCTTCTACTATTGCTCTGAGTTTGCTCAAACTCATGTCCATCGATGCCATCCAATCATCTCATTCTCTGTCAACCCCTTCTCCTCTTGCCCTCAATCTTTCCCAGCAAAAACAATCATGTAAAAAATAAAAAATTTTAAATAACACACGTAACTACAAAATGGCCAAATACTTGTCTCAGTTCAGAGTCTCTAGTGTCTCTAGACGAACACTTGTTACCTAGGGGCAGTGTGACTCTAACCCTGACCGATCCATCTACAACATACTTGCGGAGTTAAGCTGGGGGGTGAATAGTACACCGAGAGCTCTGAAAACATCCTACTGTCTGTTCTGGAATCAACATTACCCCAAGACTAAATGTGCATTTTACAGAAAATTTAACTAGCACTGATAATAGCAACTGACAGTAAGACTAGACCCGGGAAACAGTCTAAGGCTTCGAGTTTTATTCTGGTTGGAGAATAAACTCAGAATCGGTGAGCTGCAAAGGCTCCTAGTTATCGCTTCCCTCACGCCTGCATCTCAGTGGAACAGACTGAGGCCCTGTGGCTAAAGATTCCCTCATATTCTATTCACACCACCAGCTAACAGCGGACTCATTCCCAGATGAAGGTCTCAGCGTTCACTGCTCGCTCTCATCACGCTGGCACCGGCCCTTTCTTTCCAATAGACTATCCTTTATGCATGCACTTCCTCACCGGGGAAATTTTTGCTCAGTAGCTGAAATTCTTGAAAGTGCTTTCACATGCATTATTGGACACAAGCCTCAACACACAGATCCAGGAGGCTGACATGGGAGCCCAGTGCAGGGGCTTGCTCCCAGTTCTGCTGACACCCACCAGCATGAGGCTGTTTCCGTTTTGTCACAGAGGAGCGGGAGGGGGCGTCCAGGAAGGACAAGCAGGAGGAAGGAGCGGGAGACACGACAAGCCCCGGGGCGTCCATCCCCCGGACCCCGGCTCTGACAGTGGTCCTGACTCAGTGTGAATGTTTGAAGAGCAACAGTTTTGGTTTACAATCTCCCCTAAAAGAAAAGAAAGGCAAAAAGTGTACTGAGGGTGGGGGTGGGGGGGGTCCTTGCATGCGCGTTGTTACTTCAGTCATGTCTGACTCTTTGTGACCCCATGGACTGTAGCCCACCAGGCTCCTGTGGCGGTGGGATTCTCCAGACAAGCACACTGGAGTGGGCTGCCATGCCCTCCTCCAGGGGATCTTCCCAACCCGGGGATTAAGGTGGGTTTTTTACCGCTAGTGCCACCTGGGAAGCCCCACTATGGGGTGGGGAGGGATTTATCAAATTGGTAGAGCTGTTTTTTTTTCTAAGATTCCAACTGTGGGGACTTCCCTGGCGATCCAGTAGCATTTTTCCAACCTTTTCGCAAGTCCTAGGGCAATGTATACTTTGATTTCTGCAGCTCTCTGTGCTCCAAATAGAGGAGAATACATAGCTGACTCTGGATCTTGCCTTCAAGCTTTCAGTAAATGACCACCTTTATCAACAAGCTTTATAAAATGGAACGTACCCGGAAACAACCCACCCAAACCATAGGCATTTTTTCAGTGACACAAACTGCAGATGCAACATCAGTGCTTTGGTCTTCCCAGTGTTCCACAAAGACCCAAAGAGGCAAGAAGAAGAAAAACTGGTAACATGTGGGAACCAACTGGTATTAAAGAAATTCACATACGCTCACCAAATAACTTTCTCCCTGATCAGTTCATGAGGGGAACCCCTCCTGATTAAGCCAAAACTGCATCGTTCTTACATTCATGGTGCAAACACATATTCCCAGTTCTAAAATGTTGTTTTCTAGTTTACAAACCTTTAAAAACACTCCAAGTGCATTTTTTTTTAATCAATCTGCACCTGCAAACATTTGGGAAACAGAAGCATACACTTTCTGAAGTCAGAAGAAAACACTTTCCCAAACACAGCTGTAACCTGACTTTCATAACCCAAATGTCTACAAATATTCTTAACTGAATAAAGAGCCAGTGGTTAGCTAGAATTTTTTTCTGATCACTATGTCCTCTGCTCGCATGCAAACAGAAAGCTTATACTTCTCCTACAGAAGCCTAGAATAACACTGAAGAAACATACACCATGTTAACAATACAGCGTATTCCACACATGATATTCCTTTGTTTTTCTCTTCCTCCTCCTTCAATTTAGGTGTACAACTTCTCCTGAGGTTCTTTTACTTCTCTGTTACTCTAGCCTCTTTCCAGGACTCAAGCCTGCCCTTAGAAATCACATGGTCCTAACAGCGGCACAGAAGATCAGGACACAGGAAGCCTAGCGTCTGCAAAAAGAGATCTCTGCCAGCCAGGCCTAGCTCTGGCTATGACAAAAGTAGGACTTATCCTCAATGTTACCTGCGCAGCTTTAAACTGAATATAAGTAAATGCATTTAGAACTGACTCATCAAGGTAAATGACATTTTTTTCTTTGGGCATGTAAGCCAGGACTCCTACTCATTTGGGTAGGCAGCAATGACCATTTCTCTGAAAAGAAAAATAAGCCCTGGACCTACTAATTCTACAAAAGGAAATGCGAGAATTTTCATCAGTGAAGAAAACATCTCCTGAAGACCTGCATATGATTACATTTAACAGAATCATCTGAAATCTTTTCCCAAATATGCACGCCTCCAGGCATGGCCCACATATTTAAGAGATAATGCAACACACTTTTTTTTTTCCATTTTAGCTATCAGAATAAAATGCCTAAAGCAAAACCATGTTCTGTATGCGATCAATGGTGGGATTTTATGAGAAGTTGCATAAGGGGAGAGGTGAGTTGTGATTTCAGCCTTTATATTTTATCACTGCTTCTAAAATTTACGGGACTAGGTTGTCAGTTTTTAATAGCAAGTTTCTTTCAAATTACAATTTATTTGTTACAGAAGTGATAACTAATACACATTATATTCCTTGCAGAAATTCTGATAAACACTCAAAAAAAAAATCTCTTTAAAGATGAAACCACCCCTCAGCCCACACACAAAACCATTTCTGCTAAAATGCTGATGACTATTCTTCAGAGCCTTTTCTTCCCATGCAACACCTGTCTCTTTAAAGAATCAACCCATCAGGACAACTGTATGTGGAGCCCAGGTTCCTAGAGTTTACCAGAACACAGTCCCTAGCTGTACTTGAGAGGTGACCTCTGCTGTATGCATTTGTTAGAAACAAGCTTTGGGCAAGATTCGATTTCTCAACACATTAGGACCCAGCTAGATTTTAACCTCCTAAGTGAAACGTGTTTCTAACTAAGGGTTTAGAAACCAGGCGTACATTTTTTTAAGAACATTCCAAACAACCCAATGTTTTAGACCTTCATCTTTGCCAACTCAAGGCTACATGAAGGGCATACATACTGGAGACCAAAAGTAGTCTTTCCTTCAGTGCGGATGCAGAAATCATCTTCTTAAACATTAACTGTGATGAAAGCATCCACTCTACCTAGTTCCTGTTTCTTACAGGGAACATCTCAGAAGGTTAATGCTTAGATGCTTGGATTCCAGCTCAGCTTGGAACTTGTGCATCCTCCATCTTTATTTAGTAGCTGTGCTTGAAGTGAAAAAGGGAAGATTTCCCTCCACTGAGCTCACTTCACCTAGGACCAGCTTTGACATACATGTTTCCAATAATGACAAAGGCTGCGAGGATGCGTTAAGTATATTCCTTTAACTGGAAGGAGAGAGAACGGTCAGGATAAAACAGCCAGTGAACCACACACTGAAGAGAGCAGAGCCCTTTCCTGTTTTGCTGTCGATATTCTAATTATCAAGTATCACTTAACATCAGTATGAAATGTTTTTGTTTACTTGTTCAGTCTCTCAGTCATGTCAACTCTTTGACACCCCACAGACTACAGCACGCCAGGATTCCCTGTCCTTCACCATCAACTCCCAGAGTTTGCTCAAACTCGCGTCCATGGAGTCAGTGATGCCTTCCAACCATCTCATCCTCTGTCGTCCCCTTCTTCTCCTGCCTTCCATCTTTCCCAGCATCAGGGTCTTTTCCAATGAGTCAGCTCTTTGCATCAGGTGGCCAAAGTACTGGAGCTTCGCATCAGGTAGCCAAAGTATTGGAGCTTCGGTTTCAGCATCAATTCTTCCAATGAATATTCAGGGTTGCTTTCCTTTAGGATGTCCTTGCTATCCAAGCACCACAGTTTGAAAGCATCAATCCTTTGATGCTCAGCCCTTTTTATTGTCCAACTTTCACATCCATACATGACTACTGGAAAAACCACAGCTTTGACTATACAGATCTTTGTCAGCAAAGCAATGTCTCTGATTTTTAATATGCTGTCTAGGCTTGTCATAGCTTTTCTTCCAAGGAGCAAGCGTCTTTTCATTTCATGGCTGGAGTCATTGTCTGCAGTGATTTTGGAACCCAAGAAAATAAAGTCTGTCACTGTTTCCCTGTTTCCCCATCTATTTGCTATCATAGGTTTAGAACCTGTCAAATTGGGTCACCCATGATTATCCTTATCACAAAAGATTCCAACAATGTATCATTATGTATATGCTTATTTACTGAGAGATGAGCACCTTATGTTTAAGATTTTTATGTAACATAAATCTTAACATCAATGAATATTAACTTAAAAGGGTAAAAACCTGCTGGAGGGAATGGATTCTTAACTATTCTGGGATATCTCCTAATGGATCAATTATCATCAATTACAAAGAGATCAATGCATTTACGATTGAGAAATCTGGCAGTCACCACCCATAGCAAGGGTTTTTGTTGTTGTTGTTATTATTTATTTTAAATTGGAGGATAACTGCTTCACAATATTGGGCTGGTTTCTGCCATACATCAACATGAATCAGTCACAGGTGTACATATGGCACCCCACTCTTAAAACATGGCTACAAATCCCTCGACATTCTTCCCAACAAGAAGCGGTGTCCCTGTCCCCTCCCCTTGAGCCTGGGCAGGCTGCCCACTGAGTCAGTCAACAGCACATGCTCGGTGATGCTCTGTGGTCTCTGATGCTAAATCACAAAAGGCCCTTTGGTCTCTGCCCTGTTGGCTGAGATCCTCGCTCAGAGCCCTGAGGCTGCCACACTCTACAAGGAAGCTCAAAATACAGGAAGAAGCTCGTGTGCACATCCTCTGCTCAACAGACCCACTGAGACCCCTGAGAGGAGCCCACTCTCAGGTCACCCCAGCCCAGGCATTAGAGGTGAGTTACTACAGAAACCTCCAGGTGATTCCAGTCCCCAGCCATTTAAGACTTTCCAGCAGAAGGATTCTGAACAATCAACATTATTTGTCTATTGCCCCAAAATATATAACCAGAATCTAACTGTGAAGAAAAAGTCAAAACAGATCATTCTGAAAAATAACTGGCTCGCACACTTTGAAAAGTACCAGTATCAGGCTTCCCTGATGATCCAGTGGTTAAAAATCCACGTGCCAATTCTGGGGACATGGGTTCAATCCCTGCTCCAGGATAATCCCACATGCCATGTGGCAGCTAAGCTTGGGTGCCACGACTCCTGAAGCCTGTGCGCCTAGAGTCCGTGCTCCACCACAAGGGAAGCCTGCGCATCACAGCTAGAGAGGTGCCCCCACTCGCTGCAACTAGAGAAAGCCTGCCAGCAGTGAAGACCCAGCACAGCCAAAAATAAATAAATCTTAAAAAAAAAAAAGTACCAGCATCATGAAAAACAAAGACGGAGAAACCAGTTCCAAATGAAAGGAGATGAAAGAGACGTGACAATTGTTAAATACACTGCACGACACTGGATTGGATCCTGCACTGAGGGCAATTTTTCTGTAATAAATTATCATCTGACGACTGGTGAAGCATGAATATGGATAACCCATACATCAGTGCTTCTCAAACACTGATGCATGTTCACTCACTTGGAGGTCTTGTGAAAACACAGATTCTAATTCTCAGGCTGGGGTGGGGGCCCAAATTCTAATTTCTAAGAAATTCCCAATTTGTATTGACATGCTGGACTATGGCCACACTTAGAATCACAATATATTCAATACAGTGTCCATGCGAAACTTCCTGAACTTGTCCTTGTTTTTGTAAGACAAATGTTGAAGAAATGAGGGTTCATGATGTAAGGGAATTTAGTCTCAAAGGATTCCACAACAATAGCTATAATAATTACGTTGTACAGGGTTTACAAACCTTTACTGTACTATTGCTGCAACCTTGCTAATGGGATGAAAATTTTCAAAAGACAGTTTTGGACCAGAAAGGGTATTACGTAAATAGGTAGATATCAACAACCCTATAAGGTTGCTATTTTCGATTTCAATGGTATACCTGAGGAAACAGATGTTTGGAGAAATTAAATAATTTGTGTGTAATCATGCTACTAATAAAGGGCCCCAAGGCCATGAAGGTTAAATGATGACCTTGCTTATTTGACAAGTACTGTTAATAACTTGCCATTTGATTGTCACAACTTGCAAAGTAACTCCGACCTTGCAGAGTAACTCAGCCTTCTAAGCCTCAGTTTCCTGATTTGAAGGGTTGTACCAGACCAAGTGACTTCGAGCAACTCCCACACCACGCAATAACACAAGTCAATGCCCCATTCAATCACTCTATCCTCCCACACTTCACGATGGCAGAACTTGATTCTCCCTCCACCTCCATGGCAGAATGAAAGGGCAAAAGCAAACATTACTGGAAAGCTTATCTATCCAAGCTAGACCAAATCACAGATCTCTATGAAGTTTTGAATTAGTTAACCAGAGTAGCCATGATTTCAAAAACTAGCAAAAGTGCAAGAGTTAAGCCCCATTTTTACTCTATGAAACAGTATTATCCCTTCTTCAGATGCCAGACTTAGTTTTCATGTGAGCAGATTTCAAAATATTCTGCATGAGGTTAAGGATGCTTCCAACGCTTTAGGGCCTGAAAGGAAAGCCCGCTCAAAGGGCCAAAGTGAAAGTGAAAGTCTCTCAGTCCTGACCAACTCTTTGCGACCCCATGGACTATACGGTCCATGGAATTCCCCAGGCCAGAATACTGGAGTAGGTAGCCTATCCCTTCTCCAGGGGATCTTTCCAACCCAGGAATCAAAGGGCCAAAGATATTTTCAAAAATTTAATCTTGACTCCGCCTTTTTTTGGCATGCTGCAGTCCATGGGGTCACGAGGAGTCGGACACGACTTAGTGACTGGATAACAACAACCTTAACTGTGCAACCAAGAGATGGTATACGCGAATGGGACCAGGGGCCCGAAACTGACAATTCTGAAAAATGGAGATTCCAGCTTGGGCTCTGGACTGATTTCTAAAGGAATGGTGAGCAGCTGGAAAAGCAGAAAGAATTTCCAGGACTGTGCAGGTTAACTAGGAAGCTGCCAATTAATTTCCTTCAGTCCAAGGCTTTCAGGCTTTTCAGATCAACATTTCGTACATCTACATTCTTTTTCTTCCCTATTCTTTGAACTCACTTTCTAAACCTGTTTATTTCATATTGGAGTATAGTTGATTTGCAATCTCGTGTTAGTTTCAGGTGAACAGCAAAGTAAAATCAGTTACAAACATATATCCACTCATTTTTAGATTCTTTCCCCATGTAGATCATTATAGAGTATTGAGGAGAATTCCCTGTGCTAAACAGTAGGTCCTTGTTAGTTATCTATCTTATATATAGTAGTGTGCATATGCCAATCCCAGCCTCCCGATTCATCCTCCCTTCAACTCCCCTTGTCAACCACAAGCCCACCCTCTTAAGTCTGTGAGTCTGTATCTACATTCTAACAAGGCCTTAGAGACTGTTGCTCATGATAGGGTATCGCTGCACAGAAAATGAAGAAATACAGACCAGTCAAAGGCACTTAAAAATCTGTCATCTCAGCACCTCTTTATACTCTTAAAAATGATTAGGTTACAAAGAACTTTTTTGTGTGTGGATTCTCGCTAATGATATTCCCAGTGTTAGAAATAGGAATTAAAATTAAAAATTTTTCAAAGACATATTCGTTGATTAAACAACCATTACATACTGTCTTAAGAAAAAATAACTATTTTCCAAAACAAAAATAATGCAGTGAAAAAAATGGCATTGTTTTATATTTTCTAAGTCTATTTCTTATCAGACTTAGATGAAGACAGCAGGATTCTCATCTCTCTTCTGCATTCAATTTGTTTTGACACCAGATGTCACATCACCCCTGGAAAACTCCACTCTACAGTTGTAAAGAATAAGTGAAAAAGGCAGTCACCTCACAGACCTCTGAAAGGGTCTCGGGGGACCCCAGTTCATACTTTGAGAATCTCTATCTTACATGCTGATATAATAAGTGTGCTTAACTAAATTAAAAATATCATCCCCACCAGACACTCTGTAGGAAAATTACATTGGTCCAGAGAGTTTCTCACCCTCAGAAACACAGATATTTTGGGTCTGATCATTCTCTTTTTTTTTTTTTCTTGGTCACTCAGCATGTGGAATCTTAGTTCCCTAAACAGGGATCGAACCTGCTCCCCCGGCATTGGAAGCACAGAGTCTTAAGCGGTAGACAATCAGGGAAGTCCCGGATCACTTTTGTAGCAGCTATTCTGTGCCTGTTAGCAGCATCCCAGACTCTATTCCACCCCAGATGTAACCATCAAAAATGTCTCCACACTTTGCTAAATGTCCCCTAAGGATTGAGAACCACCACTTTAAGCCCAAGAAACATTTCTAGTGGTTTGTCTCAGAGCGCTGGTTCAATATCTATTATCCATGGCTTCATCTTCATCAGCAGACAACACAAAATCGGGAAAGGTACTGAATAATTTTCTGAGCGAGAAATGTGCCCAAAACTTTCAGCAGTTTGGAAACAAACCAACAAGCAAGGCAGGATCTAAAGGGAAAAATTATCGAGCAGTACCTACATGCCTACAAAGCAGTCCCACAGTTATAGTACAGAGACTAGCTACTTCAACAACCACCAGGTAAAAGTCAGCTCTGTGGACAGTAAGGGCATGATGAGGCTACCACAGGGCATGGCTAGCAAGCTGATAACATCACAGATGCGTTACATGACACAGAATACACCTAGACAGGAGGGATGGTCATCCCAACTGTACTCCTCACTGACTAGACCAGGAGAGGGCATTACATGCTGTCGCATGGTGAGAGACAGGAAGCAACAGAAGTGTCCCTGGTGGAGTGCAAGGATTCCAGTCACCAATTCCAGCTAGTAGTGAAGGTTCCCCCCCACTAATAAGCAATTTCCTGACACTCACTCGGTATCCCACAATCTGACACAATTCTGACCCTATCTACCTGAAGACAGGATCAGCCCCCACAGGCTGAAATTTCAATCCCATAAAACTAACCCCTACTTCAGGTGCCAATCACAAGTCCAGAACCTGTGGTTCTGATTGTTCAGTTCAGTTGCTCAGGCATATCCGACTCTTTGCCACCCCATGGACTGCAGAATGCCAGGCTTCCCTGTCCATCACCAACACCCGGAGCTTGCTCAAACTCATGTCCATCGAGTCAGTGATGCCATCCAACCATCTCATCCTCTGTCGTCCCCTTCTTCTCCCGCCTTCAATCTTTCCCCAGCATCAGGGTCTTTTCCAATGAGTCAGCTCTTCACATCAGGTGGTTAAAGTACTGGAGTTTCAGCTTCAGCATGAGTCCTTCCAATGAATATTCAGGACTGATTTCCTTTAGGATTGACTGGTTGGATCTCCTTGCAGTCCAAGGGACTCTCAAGAGTCTTCTCCAACACCACAGTTCAAAAGCATCCATTCTTTGGCATTCAGCTTTCTTTATAGTCCAACTCTCACATCCACACATGATGATTGGAAAAACCATAGCTTTGACTAGACGGACCTTTGTTGGCAAAGCAATGTCTCTGCTTTTTAATAGGTTGTCTGGCTTTGTCATTGGTTTTCTTTAAAGGAGCAAGCATCTTTTAATTTCATGGCTGTAGTCACCATCTGCAGTGATTTTGGAACCCAAGAAAATAAAGACTGTCACTGTTTCCATTGTTTCCCCTTCTATTTGCCATGAAGTGATGGGATCAGATGCCATGATCTTAGTTTTCTGAATGTTGAATTTTAAGCCAATTTTTTCATTCTCCTCTCTCACTTTCATCAAGAGGCTCTTTAGCTGTTCTTCACTTTCTGCCATTGGGTGGTGTCATCTGCATATCTGAGGTTATTGCTATTTCTCCCAGCAATCTTGATTCCAGCTTGTGATTCATCCAGCCCAGAATTTCACAGGATATACTCTGCATTAAGTTAAATAAGTGGGGTGACAATATACAGCCTTGACGTACTCCTTTCCTGATTTGGAACCAGTCTGTTGTTCCATGTCCAGTTCTAACTGTTGCTTCTTGACCTGCATAAAGATTTCTCAGGAGGCAGGTAAGGTGGTCTGGTATTCCCATCTCTTTAAGAATTTTCCACGGTTTGTTGTGACCCACACAGTCAAAGACTTTAGCATAGTCAATAAAGCAGAAGTAGATGTTTTTCTGGAACTCTCTTGCTTTTTCTATGATCCAGCGGATGTTGGCAATTTGATCTCTGGTTCCTCTACCTTTTCTAAATCCAGCTTGAACTTCTGGAACCAGAACATCTGGTTCTGATAGACTGGCTATAAACCAGAGGTTCCTAGATCCCCTCTCCTTGGGTTCAATTAATCTTCTAGAGTGGCTCTGAGAATTCAGGAAACCCACACACTCACTAGTTCAGCAATTTATCACAAAGGACGTTTAAGGGTATGAATCAACAGCCAAATGAAGAGATATATGCAGGAGGTTCTGAAGGGGCTTCCACCTTCTGGGAGTTGGGGATGGGCAGAGTAGCATGCAGAAGCTTTCTGGTTCCCCAATCTGAATGTTCTCTGAAGTCCCTCCTTTTGGGTTTTTATGGAGGCTCCAATACATAGGCACTATCGGGCCCTAATGACTGATTCAACCTCCAGCCCCTCCCACCTCCCCACAAATCAGGGGGTGGGACTGAAAGTTCCAATCCTTTATTCATGGTTGGCTCTCTGGCAATCTGCCCTCACACTTATGCACTTTCCAAAAGCCACCTAATCACATAAGCTCAGTCATGGTGCAAAGGGAATTCTCATGAAAGAAAGATACCCATTTCATCTTCATGACCCTGAGGCAACTTGAGGAACTGTGGATGAGAAACAAAATATAACAAAGACGCTCCTAACACTCTTATTACTCAGGAAATTCCAAGTGTTTGGGGAGCTGTGTGCCAGGTACTGTGGATGAAAACCAAACATATATTTCTTATTATAAAGTACATCAAAGCAAATAATGGATACTAGCTTAAAATTCTGTGAAATTGGAATATAACCTGTACTTTAGTTAATAATACTCTATCACTTGTTACATGCAACAAATTCTGGTAGATTCTCTTTTCGGTTTTTATTCAATTACAAATATTTTCTAATTTTCCTTGTTATGACTTCTTAGATATACCCATCATTTAAAAGGGGACATTTAATTTCCAAATACATGGGATTTTGTTTAAAGTATCTTTAATTTCTCATTTTGACACTAATTTCTCATTTAAATGCTTTCTCCTCTGCAGTCAGTCAGCCTCTGTTTTTTTCAGTCTAACTTAAAAAAAAATTAATTTACTTTAATTGGAGTCTAATGACTTTACAATATTGTGGTGGGTTTTGCCATACATCGACATTAATCAGTCTAACTTTTTTGAGGCTTTCAATGGCTAAGTCAAAGATCTCTCTTGGTAAATGTCACACTGCACCAGAAAATATGTGGGTTATTTTCAAGTTCTTTTGATATTCATTTCTAACATAATTCCACCGTGATAACAAACTCCGTATGATTTCAAAACCTTTAGACCATGAAACTTCTGCACCTTGTTTTATGTCCTAGGATATGTTCTAGAGTCTGCTAGTTTACAGTCTATGGGAACTTCAACAGAATTTGTACCCTATGGTCGTGTGAAAACTGTTTTGAGAAAATTGTATGTAAAATCAACATAAAATTAGGTTGAATTGGTTCACAGTACTTTTCAGGTCTATATTCATTCTATTAATTTTGAGAGTTTGATATTGAAATTCCAATTAAAAATCTTAATTTATCTACTTAAAAAATAACTGTAATATGTAGTGGAACTATATATAACCTTGATCTGTATTTTCCAAGTCTTCTACAAACGTGTTAACGTACTTTTATAAGTTAAAAAAAAATTTTTTTAATAAAGTACATTACAGAATGTAACCAGGAAGGTAAGAAATTCAAACTGAAGTGATACAAGTGATGGACCCAGAAAGAAACTCAACAGGTCACTGTACCAATTCTCAGATTCTAAAACTCGTCCTCTGTGGAAGAGGGATTCACTTTGTACTTGACCCAGAGGTTTAACCAGGGCTAATGTGCTGAGAAAATAAAAAGGCACATGTCAGCTGAGTATGAGGGGAAACAACTTTCTGGGTTGGTGAAGTTCCACAACTGCTGGGCAGGTCAATTTGGGAGATACTGAGTTCCATGTCACAAAAGTTTTATAAGATAAGACTGGGGCATTCCAAAAGAGGTTCAAATACTACACACAGGGCTCAAATAGCTGACCCATGCACCTGTAGGCAAGAAAATACATGCCTATCCCCTAAGACAGTCTCATTCACCAAGCTCTTTGAGCCAGTTGACTCACTCTTCTCAGTACAGAAGCCATCCTGTCAAGCTGACCTGTCACCCTTTTCTGCAGGACAGGGCAACCTTACCAAATCCCTGATAAACACAGGTTGTGCCATGTAAGGACTTGAACTTTCTTTCTGTACTCCAACTTGGCCATACTCAGGGTTCTGACTTCATCTGCAGTGCATGGATATCAACATGCCAAAGGGCTGACCCAGACCCATCTTAATATTCCTTTTAATCTGATTTTCTCTTTCCCAAAGAAGAACAGGCCAAATATTAACAAGTAAATGCTAAGGCTTTGTAAACTGTTACCATTCATAAATATATTCATCGTCAATAAAGTCACTCTTATCTGGCCCTTGAAATACTTACTCTATAATTCTTCCACAGACATATCCAAGAGTATAATAATTAGCCTCTTAGAAGTTTCCTAAGAGCCACAGCACCTGTTGGCATTCTAACCTGAGTTTCCTATATCACAGTACACAAAACTATGCAGACACACACACAAAAGTATGCATGTGTTACAGTCCCGCTGTTACTATTCCCCCAAAGACCTGAGAGTTCAACTGAGAAGTCAAGTACATGTGTGGCAAAAGGATGAAAGAGAGAAGGGCAGAGGAGGTGGACATCTCAGCCAGGGGACCAGAGCTCTAAAAGTGCTGCTAATATGGGGAGAATGGTATGAGAAGAAGCTATATAACCTGCAGAACCTGCACTGCATTTTCATTTTTAACAACTTCTATTGAATGAAAAGATGTAGACAACATATTGGTCTATAAACACATAATCTTTAAAAATATTCCCTTTTCAGAACCCTCCTACACTGTTGGTGGGAATGTAAATTGGTGTAGCCACTATGGAGAATAGTACAGAGGTTCTGCAAAAGACTAAAAACAGAATTATAATATGACCCAGCAATATCACTACCAGGCATATACCCAGAGAAAACCTTAATTCAAAAAGGTACATGGTACTAGAGAAATGCAAATAAAAACTACAATGAGGTATCACCTCTCACTGGTAAGAATGGGCCTCATCGAAAAGTCTACAAACAAATGCTGAAGAGGGTGTGGAGAAAAGGGAATATTCTTGCACTGTTGGTGGGAATGTAAACTGATACAGCCACTATGAAGACGGTATGTAGATTCCTTTAAAAATGAGGAATAAAACCAGCATATGACCCAGCAATCCCACTCCTAGCTATATACCCTGAGGAAACCAAAACTAAGAGAGGCCCATGTATCCCACTGTTCATTGCAGCACTATTTACAAGAGCTAGAACATGCAAGTAACTTAGATGTCCACTGACGGATGAATGGATAAAGAAGATGAGATACATATACACGATAGAATATTACTCAGCCACAAAAAGGAATGCGCTTGAGTCAGCTCTGATGAGGATGAACCTAGAATCTATTATACAGAGTGAAGTGAGCCAGAAAGAGATAAATATCGTATTCTAACACATACATACAGAATCTAGAAAAAACGGTATTGAAGAATTTATTTAGGGGGCGGTTCTAAGATGGCGGAGGAATAGGACAGGGAGACCACTTTCTCCCCCACAAATTCATCGAAAGAACATTTGAACGCTAAGCAAATTCCACAAAACAACTTCTGAATGCTGGCAGAGGACATCAGCCACCCAGAAAGGAAGCCCATTGTCTTCAGAAGGAGGTAGGACAAAATATAAAAGATAAAAAGAGAGACAAAAGAGGTAGGGACGGAGATCCGTCCCGGGGAGGGAGTCTTAAAAAAGAAGATCCAAACTTCGGAGAAGTTTCCAAACACCAGGAAACACTCTCTCCAGCGGGTCTGTGGTGAGCCTTGGAATCTCAGAGGGCAAGATAACCGGGAGGAAAAATAAATAAGTAATTAAAACCCACAGATTACGTGCCTAACAGCAACTCCAGCAGAGCAGCAGCCCAGATGCTCACACCCCCCATTAGCAAGCGGGGGCTGGACAGGGAGGTACAGGCTCCATCGCTTAGGGTAAGGACTGGGCCTGAATGCCCCAGAGGCAATCTGAGGGAACTAGCTGGAGATAGCAACCCAGACTGTGGGATAACTATCCTGCGAAAAGCCCTAACCTAAGACACTGCCAGGCCCGCTCACAGAACAAAGGACTGAGCAAAGCTAGCTGGCTGTGGATGGGCCCATCTCCAGCCAGAGGCAGGCAGGTGAGGGCAGCCAGAGCCGATGGGGCCAATCACAGCCCCAGAGAGGCATCCTATACTAAACCAACCAGACTGCAGTTTAACTTCCCAAGACTTCTTGGGATTCCGGATGGTCGACATCCGCCAGGAGGGTCACAGCCAGAGACCAGCTCCCCAGAGGAGACACACGGCACACCTGAGAAGGCACGTCCATTGTACACCCAGAAAACTGAGCGGCTGGGACTGGGAAGGCGACAAGTCACAGCCTTCAACTGGGAGCGACTGTGCTCACCAAGCGCCTGGTCACCTAAGCTGCTCGGACCTGGGACAGGCACAAAATGCAAGCCCAATCAAGTCTGCGCCTTTGTGGAATACTCGAGAACCTGAACCTGAGCGGCTTATACCTGGGGAGTGCATGCAACCCAGGGCCAGCATCAGACAGTTCCTGGCAGAGCAACATAGAGCCTGAGCAGTGTAGACCGGGAAGGAACGCACGCCATGAGCAGGGGCAACTCCAGTGTGGCTGAACCAAGTGAGCACACGATAGTGATACTTGTTTGCAGTGTTGCTCCCTCCCCACAGCACAACTGAACAAGTGAGCCTAAAAAAGTGACCACCACCGCCCTCCTTGTGTCAGGGTGGAAATTAGACTCTGAACTTCAGACCAGCAAACAGAAGAAGCTAAAATAAACAGAGGGAATAGCTTTCGAAGCGACAGGTGCAATAGATTAAAATCCTGTAGTTAGCACTGACTACATAGGAAGGAGCCTATAGACCTTGAGAAGTACAAGCTGAACCAAGGAACTATCTGAAAATGAACTGACCCCACACTGTCTGCAATAGCTCCAGAGAAAGTCCTAGATATATTTTTACTATTATCATTTTTTTAATTAAATAAAAATTTTAAGTCCCCTACTACTCCTTTAATTTTCATTTTTATAAACTACTCAGTTCAGTTCAGTTCAGTCGCTCAGTCACGTCCACCCCTTTACGATCCCATGAATCGCAGTACGCCAGGCCTCCCTGTCCATCACCAACTTCTGGAGCTCACTCAGACTCACGTCCATCGAGTCAGTGATGCCATCCAGCCATCTCATCCTCTGTCGTCCCCTTCTCCTCCTGCCCCCCAATCCCTCCCAGCATCAGAGTCTTTTCCAATGAGTCAACTCTTCGCATGAGGTGGCCAGAGTACTGGAGTTTCAGCTTCAGCATCATTCCTTCCAAAGAAATCTCAGGGCTGATCTCCTTCAGAATGGACTGGTTGGATCTCCTTGCAGTCCAAGGGACTCTCAAGAGTCTTCTCCAACACCACAATTCAAAAGCATCAATTCTTCGGCGCTCAGCCTTCTTCACAGTCCACCTCTCACATCCATACATGACCACTGGAAAACACGTAGCCTTGACTAGATGGACCTTTGTTGGCAAAGTAATGTCTCTGCTTTTGAATATGCTATCTAGGTTGATCATAACTTTTCTTCCAAGAAGTAAGTGTCTTTTAATTTCATGGCTGCAGTCACCATCTGCAGTGATTTTGGAGCCCCAAAACATAAAGTCTGACACTGTTTCCACTGTTTCCCCATCTATTTCCCATGGAGTGATGGGACCAGATGCCATGATCTTTGTTTTCTGAATGTTGAGCTTTAAGCCAACCTTTTCACTCTCCTCTTTCACTTTCATCAAGAGGCTTTTAGTTCCTCTTCACTTTCTGCCATAAAGGTGGTGTCATCTGCATATCTGAGGTTATTGATATTTCTCTCGACAATCTTGATTCCAGCTTGTGCTTCTTCCAGTCCAGCGTTTCTCATGATGTACTCTGCATAGAACTTAAATAAGCAGGGTGACAATATACAGCCTTGACATACTCTTTTTCCTATTTGGAACCAGTCTGTTGTTCCATGTCCAGTTCTAACTGTTGCTTCCTGACCTGCATACAGATTTCTCAAGAGGTACCTTGCAAAAAAAAGACCCTATTTTTAAAGCAAACTTCATATATATATATTTTATAGTTTTTGTGACTTGGTTTTTTGTTAAATATTGTATTTTTTAGAATCTAACCTCTATTCTAGATTTTTAATCTTTGCTTTTTGGTATTTGTTATCAACTTTGTACCTTTAGGAACCCAATCTTCAGTACCCATTTTTACTTGGGAGCGAAATCACTGGACTGATTGCTCTCTCCCCTTTTGGACTCTCCTTTTTTCTCCACCAGGTCGCCTCTATCTCCCCCCTCGCCCTTTTCTTCTCTACCCAACTCTGTGAATTTCTTTGTGTGTTCTGGGCTGTGGAGAACACCTAGGGAACTGGCTGACTGCTGGCTGGATCTGTCTCTCTCCTTTTGATTCCCCCTTTTATCCTTCTGGTCACCTCTGTCTCCCTCCTCCCTCTTCTCTTCTCTGTGTAACTCCGTGAACATCTCTGAGCAGTCCAGACTGTGGAGAGCACATAGAGAAGTGATCACTGGTTAGCTTGCTCTCTCCCTTTTTGATTCCCCTTCTCCTCCTCCTGGTCACCTCTATCTCCCTCCTCCCTTTTCTCTTCTCCATGTAACTCTGTGTACCTCTCCGGGTGTCCCTCACTGTGGAGAAACTTTTCATCATTAACCTAGATGTTTTATCATCGGTGCTGTATAGATGGAGAAATCTTGAGGCTATTGTAAGAATAAGACCGAAAACCCAGCCAGGAGGCTTCAGTCCAAATCCTGAGAACATCGGAGAACTCCTGACTCCAGGGAACATTAGTCAACAGGAGCTGATCAAACACCTCCATACCTACACTGAAACCAAGCACCACCCAGGGGCCAACAAGTTCCAGAGCAAGATATACCACAAATTCTCCAGCAACACAGGAATACAGCCCTGAGCTTCAATATACAGGCTGCTCAAAGTCACACCAAACCCACTGACATCTCTAAACTCATTACTGGCCACTTCATCGCACTCCAGAGAGAAGAAATCCAGCTCCACCCACCAGAACACCAACACAAGCTTCCCTAACCATGAAACCTTGACAAGCCATCTGTCCACCCCCACCCACAGCGAGGAACCTCCACAATAAAAAGAACTTCACAAATTGCCAGAATACAGAAAGGCCATCCTAAACACAGCAATATAAACAAGATGAAAAGGCAGAGAAATACCAGCAGGTAAAGGAACAGGACATATGCCCACCAAACCAAACAAAAGAGGAAGAGATAGAGAATCTACCTGATAAAGAATTCCGAATAATGATAGTGAAAATTATCCAAAACCTTGAAAACAAATTGGAGTTACAGATAAATAGCCTGGAGACAAGGATCGAGAACATGCGAGAAAGGTTTAACAAGGACCTAGAAGAAACAAAAAGAGTCAACATATAATGAATATAGGCTTCCTTGATAGCTCATCTGTCAAAGAATCTGCCTGCAATGCAGGAGACCCTGGTTCAATTCCTGGGTTGGGAAGATCCCCTGGGGAAGGGAAAGGCTATCCACTCCAGTATTCTAGCCTGGAGAATTCCATGGACTGCATAGTCCATGGGGTTGCAAAGAGTCGGACACACTGACCAATTTTTACTCGAATAATGCAATAAATGAGATCAAAAACCCTCTGGAGGAACCAACAGTAGAATGAGGGAGACAGAAGATTGCATAACTGAGGTAGAAGACAGAATGGTAGAAATAAATGAAACAGAGAGGAAAAAAAAAAAAAGAATTAAAAGACATGAGGACAACCTCAGAGACCTCTGGGACAATGTTAAATGTCCCAACGTTCAAATCATAGGAGTCCCAGAAGAAGAAGACAAAAAGACAGACCATGGGAAAATACTTGAAGAGATAATAATTGAAAACTTCCCTAAAATGGGGAAGGAAGTAATCACCCAAGTCCAAGAAATCCAGAGAGTCCCAAACAGGATAAATCCAAGGCGAAACACCCAAAGACACATATTAATCAAATTAACAAAGATCAAACACTAAGAACAAATATTAAAAGCAGCAAGGGAAAAACAACAAATAACACACAAGGGGATTCCCATAAGGATAACAGCTGATCTTTCAACAGAAACTCTTCAGGCCAGGAAGGAATGGCCTGAAAGAATGGCCTAAAGTGATGAAAGAAAATAACCTACAGCCCAGATTACTGTACCCAGCAAGGATATCATTCAAATCTGAAGGAGAAATCAAAAGCCTTACAGACAGGCAAAAGCTGAGAGGATTCAGCACCACTAAACCAGCTCTCCAACAAATCCTAAACGATCTTCTCTAGACAGGAAACACAGAAAGGGTGTATAAACTTGAACCCAAAACAATAAAGTAAATGGCAATGGGATCATATTTATCAATAATTACCTTAAAAGTTAATAGGTTGAATGCCCCAACCAAAAGATAAAGACTGGCTGAATGGATACAAAAATAAGACTCTTATATATATGTTGCCTACAAAAGACCCATCTCAAAACAAGGGACACATACATTCTGAAAGTGAAAGGCTGGAAAAAGATATTCCATGCACATAGAGACCAAAAGAAAGCAGGAGTAGCAATACTCCTATCAGATAAAATAGACTTTAAAACAAAGGCTTTGAAAACAGACAAAGATGGACACTATATAAAGATCAAAGAATCAATCCAAGAAGAAGATATAACAATTATAAATATATATGTACCCAACATAGGAGCACCGCAATATGTAAGACAAATGTTAACAAGTATGAAAGGGGAAATTAACAATAACACAATAATAGTGGGAGACTTTAATACCCCACTCACACCTATGGACAGATCAACTAAAAATAAAATTAACAAGGAAACACAAACTTTAAATGATACAATAGACCAGTAAGACCTAATTGATATCTACAAGACATTTCAACCCAAAACAATGAATTGTACCTTTTTCTCAAGCGCACACGGAACCTTCTCCAGGATAGATCACATCCTGCGTCATAAATCTAGCCTTGGTAAATTTAAAAAAACTGAAATCATTCCAAGCATCTTTTCTGACCACAATGCAGTAAGATTAGAAGTCAGTTACAGGAGAAAAACTATTAAAAATTCCAACATATGGAGGCTGAACAACACGCTGCTGAATAACCAACAAATCACAGAAGAAATAAAAAAAAAAGAAATAAAAATATGCTTAGAAACGAATGAAAATGAAAACAACCCAAAACCTATGGGACACTATAAAAGCAGTGCTAAGGGGAAGGTTCATAGCAATACAGGCTTACCTCAAGAAACAAGGAAGAAACCTAACTCTACACCTAAAGCAACTAGAAAAGGAAGAAATGAAGAACCCCAGGGTTAGTAGAAGGAAAGAAATCTTAAAAATTAGAGCAGAAATAAATGCAAAAGAAACAAAAGAGACCATAGCAAAAATCAACAAAGCCAAAAGCTGGTTCTTTGAGCAGGTAAATAAAATTGACAAACCATTAGCCAGACTCATCAAGAAACAAAGGGACAAAAATCAAATCAACAAAATTAGAAATGAAAATGGAGAGATCATAACAGACAACACAGAAACACAAAGGATCATAAGAGTATTATCAGCAACTATATACAAATAAAATGGACAATGTGGAAGAAATGGACAAATTCTTAGAAAAGTACAACTTTTCAAAACTGAACCAGGAAGAAATAGAAAATCTTAACAGACCCATCACAAGCATTGAAACTGTAATCAGAAATCTTCCAACAAACAAAAGCCCAGGACCAGATGGCTTCACAGCTGAATTCTACCAAAAATTTAGAGAAGAGCTAACACCTATCCTACTCAAACTCTTCCAAAAAATTGCAGAGGAAGGTAAACTTCTAATCTCATTCTATGAGCCACCATCACCCTAATACCAAAACCTGACAAAGATGCCACAAAAAAAGAAAACCACAGGCCAATATCAGTGATGAACATAGATGCAAAAATCCTTAACAAAACTCTAGAAAACAGAATCCAACAACATATTAAAAAGTTCATACATCATGACCCAGTGGGCTTTATCCCAGGATTGCAAGGATTCTTCAATATTTGCAAATCAATCAATGTAATACACCACATTAACAAATTGAAAAATATAAACCATATGATTATCTCAATAGATGCAGAGAAAGCCTCTGACAAAATTCAACATCAATTTATGATTAAAAAAAAAAACCCTCCAGAAAGCAGGAATAGAAGGAACATACCTCAACATAATAAAAGCTATATACGACACACCCACAGCAAACAGTATCCTCAGTGGTGAAAAATTGAAAGCATTTCCCCTAAAGTCAGGAACAAGACAAGGGTGCCCACTCTCACCGCTACTATTCAACATAGTTTTGGAAGTTTTGGCCACATCAATCAGAGCAGAAAAAGAAATATAAGGAATCCAGATTGGAAAAGAAGAAGTAAAACTCTCACTGTTTGCAGATGACATGATCCTCTACATAAAAAACTCTAAAGACTGCATCAGAAAATTACTAGAGCTAATCAATGAATATAGTAAAGCTGCAGGATATAAAATCAACACACATATATCCCTTGCATTCCTATACACTAACAATGAGAAAACAGAAAGAGAAATTAAGGGAACAATTCATTCACCATTGCAACGAAAAGAATAAAATACTTAGGAATATATCTACCTAAAGAAACAAAAGACCTATATATAGAAAACTATAAAACACTGGTGAAAGAAATCAAAGATCCCACAAACAGATGGAGAAATATACCATGTTGATAGACCATAAGAATCTATATAGTGAAAATGACTAAACTACCCAAAGCAATCTATAAATTCAATGCAATCCCTATCAAGCTACCAATGGTATTTTTCAAAGAACTAGAACAAATAATCTCACAATTTGTATGGAAATACAAACAACCTCAAATAGCCAAAGCAATCTTGAGAAAAAAGAATGGAACTAGAGGAATCAACCTGCCTGACTTCAGTCTCTACTACAAAGCCACAGTCATCAAGACAGTATGGTACTGGCACAAAGACAGAAATATAGATCAATGGAACAAAATAGAAAGCCCAGAGATAAATCCACGCACCTATGGACACCTTATCTTTGACAAAGGAGGCAAGAATATCCAATGGAGAAAAGACAATCTCTTTAACTAGTGCTGGGAAAACTGGTCAACCACTTGTAAAAGAATGAAACTAGAACAGTTTCTAACACCACACACAAAAATAAACTCAAAATGGATTAAAGATCTAAAAGTAAGACCAGAAACTTGAGGAAACACCTAGAGGAAAACATAGGCAAAACACTCTCCGACATAAACCACAGTAGGATCCTCTATGACCCACCTCCCAGAATATTGGAAATAAAAACAAAAATAAACAAATGGGACCTAATTAAACTTAAAAGCTTCTGCATAACAAAAGAAACTATAACCAAGGAGAAAAGACAGCCTTCAGAATGGGAGAAAATAATACCAAATGAAGCAACTGACAAACAACTAATCTCAAAAATATACAAGCAACTCATGAAGCCCAATTCCAGAAAAATAAATGACCCAGTCAAAAGTGGGCCAAAGAACCAAACAGACATTTCTCCAAAGAAGACATACGGATGGCTAACAAACACATGGAAAGATGCTCAACATCACTCATCATCAGAGAAATGCAAATCTAAACCACAATGAGGTACCATTTCACGCCAGTCAGCATGGCTGCTATCCAAAAGTCTACAAGCAATAAATGCTGGAGAGGGTGTGGAGAAAAGGGAACCCTCTTACACTGTTGGTGGGAATATAAACTAGTACAGCCACTATAGAGAACAGTGTGGAGATTCCTTAAAAAACTGGAAATAGAACTGCCATATGACCCAGCAATCCCACTGCTGGGCATACACACCGAGGAAACCAGAATTGAAAGAGACACATGTACCCCAATGTTCATCACAGCACTGTTTATAATAGCCAGGACATGGAAGCAACCTAGATGTCCATCGGCAGACAAATGGATAAGAAAGCTGTGGTACATATACACAGTGGAAAATTGCTCAGCCATTAAAAAGAATCCATTTGAATCAGTTCTAATGAGGTGGATGAAACTGGAGCCTATATACAGAGTGAAGTAAGCCGGAAAGAAAAACACCAAATACAATATACTAACACATATATATGGAATTTAGAAAGATGGTAATGATAACCCTGTATGCGAGACAGCAAAAGAGACACAGATGTATAGTATACAACAGTCTTTTGGACTCTGTGGGAGAGGGCAAAGGCAGAGTGATATGAGAAAATGGCATTGAAACATGTAAATTATCATATATGAAATGGATCACCAGTCCAGGTTCAATGCATGAGACAGGGTGCTCAGCACTGGTGCACTGGGATGACCCTGAGGGATGGGATGGGGAGGGAGGTGAGAGGGAGGTTCAGGATAGGGAACATATGTACACCCATGGCAGATTCATGTCAAGTATGCCAAAACCAATACAATACTGTAAAGTAAAATAAATAAGTAAAACTGGGAAAAAATTTTATTTACAGGACAGCAATGGAGAAACAGAGAGAATAGACTCATTGGCATGGGGAGAGGGGAGAAGAGGGTGAGATGTATGGAAAGAGTAACATGGAAACTTACATTACCATATGTAAAATAGATAGCCAAGGCGAATTTGCTGTATGGCTCAGGAAACTCAAACAGGGGCTCTGTATCAATCTAGAGGGGTCGGATGGGCAGGAGATGGGAGGGAGGTTCAAAAAGGAGGGGATATATGTATACCTATGATGATTCATATGGAGGTTTGACAAAAAACAACAAAATTCTGTAAAGCAATTATCCTTCAATAAAAATAATTTTTAAAAGCACAGGCAGAAATAAATAAATAAAATTAAGCAAAATGCAAAAAAAAAAAAAAAAGCGGGTTCATGCACTCCAATGCTCACTGCAGCAATATTTACAACAGCCAGGACATAGTATCCATCCAACCTAAGTGTCCATCAGCAGAGGAATGGATAAAGAAGATGTGGTTCATATATACAATGGAATATTACTCAGCCATGAAAGGGAGTGAAATAGCACCATTCATAGAGATGCGGGTAACCTCAGTCCAGTTCAGTTCAGTTACAGTCCTGTCCAACTCTTTGCAACCCCATGAATTGCAGCACGCCAGGCCTCCCTGTCCATCACCAACTCCTGGAGTTCACCCAAACCCATGTCCATCAAGTCAGTGATGCCATCCAGCCATCTCATCCTCTGTCGTCCACTTCTCCTCCTGCCCTCAATCCCTCCCGGCATCAGTCTTTTCCAATGAGTCAACTCTTTGCATGAGGTGGCCAAAGTACTGGAGTTTCAGCTTTAGCATCATTCCTTCCAAAGAACACCCAGGACTGATCTTCTTTAGAATAGACTGGCTGGATCTCCTTGCAGTCTAAGGGATCCTCAAGAGTCTTCTCTAACACCACAGTTCAAAAGCATCAGTCCTTCAGCGCTCAACTTTCTTTACAGTCTAACTCTCAAATCCATATATGACCACTGGAAAAAACCATAGCCTTGACTAGATGGACCTTTGTTGGCAAAGTAATGTCTCTGCTTTTGAATATGCTATCTAGGTTGGTCATAACTTTCCTTCCAAGGAGTAAGTGTCTTTTAATTTCATAGCTGCAATCACCATCTGCAGTGATTTTGGGGCCCCCAAAAAATATAGTCTGACACTGTTTCCCCATCTATTTCCCATGAAGTGATGGGACCAGATACCATGATGTTAGTTTTCTGAATGTTGAGCTAGAGACTGTCATACTGAGTGAAGTCAGACAGAGAAAAACAAATATTATATACAAATGCACATATGTGAACTCTAGTCTAGAAGAATGGTCCAGACGAACTTACTTGCAAAGCAGAAAAAAAGACTCATATAGAACAAACTTATGGATATCAAGAAGGGAATGGGGAGTGGGATGCATTGGTAGATTGAGACTGACATATATATACACTACTATGTCTAAACGGATCAGAGAAAATGATGGCAACCTACTCCCGTGTTCTTGCCTGGAACGTCCCACGGACAGAGGAGCCTGGTGGGCTGCCGTCTATGGGGTCCTACAGAGTCGGACACGACTGAAGCGACTTAGCAGCAGCAGCATGTATAAATGAATAACTAATAAGAACCTAGCGTATAGCCCAGGGAATTCCATTCAATGATCTTTAATGACCTAAATAGGAAGGAAATCCGAAAAATAGGGGAAATATGTACGTATATATAACTGATTCACTTTGCCAAACAGCAGAAACTAACACGACACTGTAAAGCAACTATACTCCAATAAAAATAAATTCTTAAAAAAAAAAAAACAAAAAAAACCAAACACCTCCATTTTCCATGTAGAAGCACACAGCTCTAGAAGGCAACAGGGAAAGATACTAAACCAAAATTCATTTCCACCAAAATAGTGGAATACTCCTATTTATTACAACATAACAGGCTCTGCAAAAGTGAATGGTTTCCAACAATCTCTATTTAATTATGCTCCTAATTCTCTGGCCCAGGGATCTGGACTTGGTACATCAGGCCCAATCAGCCTTGCAGTGATCTGGCAAGGGGCTGGACATGGCTATGACCAGGACTGGGCCCAGAGTCTGAAAGCTCAGTTTTGGCTGTCGGTGGGGTTCCTCAGTTTGGTCTGCTGGAGTCTGCGATAACGCCTAGGATGGACAGGCTGGAGGGCCTGGGGCTAGCTGGGCATCTCTCTCTCTCTCAGCTTGACAGCCTCTGCCTGTGGCGAGCAGGAGCCTCCTCGCAGCCCGCCATTCTCAAGGAGGCTGGATGTCCTCCATACGGTGGACTTCCGGGTGAGCAAGAGGAAGGAAGGGCTCGGTCTCTCCCAGCCCTCTGAGGCACTTCTGCCACAGTCTAATGCTGAAAGTCATTTCAAAGTCCACTGAGGTTTAACAGAAGGAGACACAGACTCTCCTGTCTCTACAAAAACAGTCAGAAAGAATGTGATAGGCCACCAAGAGACACATTTATTTCAGGTTTCATTCCGGTATCATGTGCAGGCCCAGATATAAGATGAGCAAAATAACCGTCCCCAAAGTAACTTCAAGACAGACGCACTTTACAATAAATATAATGTGCTAAATACGTCATAAATACCAATACTTCTTTCACGACTGCTTCAAGTCTTTGTCATCTGAGGACAAGACAGCCACACAAGAGCTCCATTTAT
Organism: Ovis aries; assembly: GCF_016772045.2. Classification (NCBI taxonomy): domain Eukaryota; kingdom Metazoa; phylum Chordata; class Mammalia; order Artiodactyla; family Bovidae; genus Ovis; species Ovis aries. The sequence continues at coordinate 10,249,529 of NC_056070.1, forward strand.
CACAAAGGATATGGGAGATTGTAAGGAGCTCAAACTCAAAAAAGGTTCAGACTTACTTTTTTTAAAAAGGTTCTTCAAACTGACACCTGATCCCTCTAGTGATTTCCAATTTTATCCAATAGATTAGTCAAACTGACAGATATTCTTGCACTGAGATTGAGGGCTAGTGTATTTATTTACCTTGTAATGTAAATTTAAGTCTGTGGTACTTAGCTTGCTAGTTTTTTTTTCTACTTTCTTTCTATTGGAATATAATTGCTTTACAATCTTGTGTTAGCTTCTGTGTATAACGTGAGTCAGTCACATGTACACATATATCCCCCCTCTCTCTTTTTTAATTTTTTAAAAACTTTTTATTTTGTATTGGGGTATAGTCGATTAATATGTCATGATAGTTTCAAGTGAACAGCGAAGAGACTCAGCCATACATGTACATGTATCCATTCTCCCCCAAACTTCCTTCCCAGCCAGGCTGCCACATACCATTGAGCAGACTTCCTTGGCTTATTATTTAAGTCTAAGAAGAAAACTACAAATGAGTCATAATCACCCCACCACTGTAATGATAATATTGACAAAGAACATTGGAAAAATACAAAGTCCCTTTCTCCCCACCAAGGTAATCGTTATCAATAGTTTCTTTGATTTTTTTCCTAAGAAAATTTTAAAAGTTGCCTATGTATATGCCTGCTTACATGAGTCATTTCTATGTATGTATTTTAACACACAAAGGATCATAACAGAGATACAGTATATCACTTCAATTTTTAATTATCCATTCAAATACGAACTGAATGCCTGCTATAGGACATGCAACACTCTGGACGTTGGAGATAGAGGAATAAGCGCAAAGGCCCTAACGTAGAAACATACCTTGTGTGTTCCAAGGAAACCAAAGAGGCCAGGTGACTGGAATGCAGTGCATGAGGGAAGCTGCATCAGTAAACAGCATGAGTGTTTTTGCTTTTAATTCACTGTGAGACAGGATGTCAGAGTCTTAGAGACCATTCAATTTCAGTGTATTCATTTACTATTACTAACAAAAGACGTTGATGCTGGGAGGGATTGAGGGCAGGAGGAGAAGGGGACGACCGAGGATGAGATGGCTGGATGGCATCACTGACTCTATGGATGCGACTCTGAGTGAACTCTGGGAGTTGGTGATGGACAGGGAGGCCTGGCGTGCTGCGATTCATGGGGTCGCAAAGAGTCGGACACGACTGAGCGACTGAACTGAACTGAACAGAACAAAAGACTATGAATTTATAGGCTGAAAATAATACAGCTACTATTATTGTGTTTTCTAATTCTATGCTATATAACAAAGTTAAATATACATTTTATAACTTTGCTACATATAACAAGAACTAGAAAAGAATTATCTCAAAGTTTCCAAGTGTCAGGCTTCCAGGCACATCTTAACTGGGGCCCCTGCCCAGGTCCTCAGCTCACGAGGCTGTCATCAAGCGGTCCACCAACCTGAATTATGGAGGCTCCACTGGGGATGACTCTGCCTCCAAGCCCATTTGAGTGACTGGCAGAATTCATTTCCTTGCAGTCGGAGGACTGAGTCCTGACTTCTTGCTGGAGGCTGCCTGCAGTTCCCTGCCATGTGGGCCTCTCCATAGGCAGTTCACAACATGGCTATTTGCTTCTTTCAGGCCAGCAGGGGAACCTCTCTCCAGTCTGATCCACTGGAGTCTTATAAAACCAAACATTCTTGGGAAAGAATCCATCAGCTTGGGTCCAACTGGTTAGAATCAAGCAGGTCCCACCAGTGCTCAAGGGCCTTGAACACTGGGTCACCTTAGAATGTGTCCACCACAACCAGTATCAGCATTTACAAATCTACCTCATTTTTTAACGAGCTACCCATGTTTCTTCTTGGGAGCATATAGTTTAATTTTCTCCCCTGTCATTAAAGACTATCTGTTTCTGACTTTTTCCACTAAGATATACACATGGCAGCGAACATGTTCGAGATATTTGCAAAATTTTGAGGGAATATCTGTAGAGTATTTTGTAGCAGAGATTGCCTTCAAAGTAGGAGTGCATTTTAATCTTTGCTGGATGCTGCCAAACCATTTCAGAAAGGCTGTGCCAACTCACACTTACATCAGCCACAGAGAGACCACTTATGTCAACCCTAAATAGTCATTGGAAGGACTGATGCTGAAGCTCCAATACTTTGGCGACCTGATGCGAAGAGCCAACTCATTAGAAAAGGTCCTGATGCTGAGAAAGACTGAAGGCAAAAGGAGAAGGGGACAGCAGAGGACGAGATGGTTAGATAGCATCACCAATTCAATGCACGTGAATTTTAGCAAACTCCAAGAGATAGCAGAGGACGAGATGGTTACATAGCATCACCAACTCAATGCACGTGAATTTTAGCAAACTCCAGACAGAAGAGCCTGGCATGCTGCAATCCATGAGGTCAAAAAGAGTCAGACATGACTTAGCAACTGAACGATAATAATGAGGTGTACTTCTCTCACATTCCTTAGTGGAACCTTACAATTGTTATCAAGTAGGTGTTCTTCATCTACTGATTTACGCTTACAACTGGGTGTTTTATATTTTCTTGAGTTAGGTTTATACTCAGATAATGTATCTTTTTCAAGGACATCAATGATACAGCCTGTTCTCTCACTGTATTTACTGATTTTTGTTGTATATAAGGAAGTTATTGAAGGGGTGATAACTTTTAATACTTCATCTCAAAGAATCATTTGATGTACGTAATAGTTCTTCAATCTGTTTTCCTGGGCCACCCATGCATGCAATCTAATTTGCAAATAATCTAACATTTTCCCCTTCCAGTTTTCATACCAACTCTTTTTTTTTTCTCTTTTCTTCTTTAGTAATCCTAGGATAATAGTTAATTAAATAGCATGTCAAGTTAGAATTTCAACATTTTGAGCATTTTCATGATGAAAACTCTACCTTTTGGGTTAAAATATACATTTTATATCATGTTAAGGAAGTATCCAAAATTTCTACTTTATTAAAGTGTTTTACTAGGAATTCAAGTGGGCCTTAGGATGCATCACTACGAACAAAGCTAGTGGGGGTGATGGAATTCCAGTTGAGCTATTTCAAATCTTAAAAGATGATGCTGTGAAAGTGCTGCACTCGATATGTCAGCAAATTTGGAAAACTCAGCAGTGGCCACAGGACTGGAAAAGGTCAGTTTTCATTCCAGTACCAAAGAAAGGCAATGCCAAAGAATGCTCAAACTACTTCACAATCGCACTCATCTCACACACTAGTAAAGTAATGCTCAAAAGTCTCCAAGCCAGGCTTCAGCAATACGTGAACTGTGAAGTTCCAGATGTTCAAGCTGGTTTTAGAAAAGGCAAAGGAACCAGAGATCAAATTGCCAACATTCGCTGGATCATCGAAAAAGCGAGAATTCATCCCTGAAATGCAAGGGTGGCTCAATAATGGGGACTACATTTTCTGAACTCAGAAAAACATCTATTGCTGCTTTATTGACAATGCCAAAGCCTTTGACTGTGTGGATCACAATAAATTGTGGAAAATTCTGAAAGAGATGGGAATACCAGACCACCTTACCTGCCTCTTGAGAAATCTGTATGCAGGTCAGGAAGCAACAGTTAGAACTGGACATGGAACAACAGACTGGTTCCAAATAGGAAAAGGAGTATGTCACGGCTATATTATTGTCACCGTGCTTATTTAACTTATATGCAGACTACATTATGTGAAACGCTGGGCTGGAGGAAGCACAAGCTGGAATCAAGATTGCCAGGAGAAATATCAATAACCTCAGATATGCAGATGACACCACCTTTATGGCAGAAAGTGAAGAGGAACTAAAAGCCTCTTGATGAAAGTGAAAGAGGAGAGTGAAAAAGTTGGCTTAAAGCTCAACATTCAGAAAACAAAGATCATGGCATCTGGTCCCATCACTTCATGGGAAATAGATGGGGAAACAGTGGAAACAGTGTCAGACTTCATTTTGGGGGGCTCCAAAATCACTGCAGATGGTGACTGCAGCCATGAAATTAAAAGACGCTTACTCCTTGGAAGGAAAGTTATGACCAACCTAGATAGCATATTCAAAAGCAGAGACATTACTTTGCCAACAAAGGTCCATCTAGTCAAGGCTATGGTTTTTCCAGTAGTCATGTATGGATGTGAGGGTTGGCCTGTGAAGAAGGCTGAGCACCGAAGAATTGATGCTTTTGAACTGTGGTGTTGGAGAAGACTCTTGAGAGTCCCTTGGACTGCAAGGAGATCCAACCAGTCCATTCTAAAGAAGATTAGTCCTGGGTATTCACTGGAAGGACTGATGTTGAAGCTGAAGCCCCAATACTTTGGCCACCTGATGCAAAGAGCTGACTCATTGGAAAAGATCCTGATGCTGGGAAAGACTGAAGTCAAGGAGGAGAAGGGAACGACAGAGGATGAGATGGTTGGATGGCATCACCGACTCAATGGACATGAGTTTAGGTAAACTCCAGGAGTTGGTGATCAACAGGAAGGCCTGGTGTGCTGTGGTTCGTGGGGTCGCAAAGAGTCAGACACGACTGAGCAACTGAACTGAACTATTAGGAATTATGAAAATTTTTTTTCAAGAACTTTTAGGCATCTGCTGAAAGATTTTCTCCTTTGCCCTAGCAATATGCTATATTATATTAATGTAGTCCCCAATATTGAGACGCCCTTGCATTTCAGGGATGAACTCAGCTTAGACTGAAATATTATACTGTTAAAGTGCTGCTGTTATTTGCTGGTGTATTAGTTAAGATCTCTGAGTAAATATTCATAAGTAAAATTGATCTACAACTTTATCTTTGACAGGGTTTGTTAATGCCCTCCTCACATCACAGAAAGAATTTGAAGTTTTTCTTCACTATTCTGTGGACCAGTGCAAATGCCAGTAACTGTTTGTTGCAAGTTTAAATGCATTCACCTGTGGAAATATCTAAGCCTGCTACTTCTCAGAGAATGTATGGTAGCTCGTCGAAAAATGTCTCGGTTTATCATTAGCTCACTAAGTTCATTCAGGTCTTTAAAATTCTGTGCCCTGTGTGGCTGTGGTCATTTCCACGTTTCCACTCGCACATGCAAGCAGCTCTCCCCTCCTTTCTTCTTGACTAACCTAGCCCATGGCTTAGCTGTTTTAGTTCATGCTCTGTAATCCCTCCACAAGTAGGAGATACTTACAAAAGCCACTTTTTTCTTCTCTATTAATTTTATCTTTTATATTTATTATTTTCTTCAAATTTAGGGGGAGGTGGGTGAGTGGAAAGCTATGGTTTTCCCAGTAGTCACGTATGGATGTGAGAGTTGAACCATAAAGAAAGCTGAGTGCCAAAGAATTGATGCTTTTGAACTGTGCTGCTGGAGAAGACTCCTGAGAGTCCCTTGGATTGCAAGGAGATCCAACCAGTCCATTCCGAAGGAGATCAGTCCTGAATGTGCATTGGAAGGACTGATGCTAAAGCTGAAACTCCAATACTTTGGCCACCTGATGTGAAGAGCTGACTCATTGGAAAAGACCCTGATGCTGGGAAAAGATTGAGGGCAGGAGGAGAAGGGGATGACAGAGGATGAGATGGTTGGATGGCATCACCGACTCGATGGACATGAGTTTGAGTGAACTCCGGGAGTTGGTGATGGACAGGGAGGCCTGGCGTGCTGCAGTCCATTGGGTCGCAAAGAGTCAGACATGACTGAGTGATTAAATTGAACTGGGTGAGTGGAAGCTTTTGACATATTTCATTCCTTCTGTCTTATGTAGTTATTTAAAGTTATAATTTCCCTCAGAACATAATTTGTGCCTTATCCACCAAGTTCCAATGCACTTGTCTTCATAATAGTTTTCTAGGCATTGTATGATTTTTTTAAATTTCTATTTTGATCCAAGAATCATGAAAGTTTCTAAATTTCCAAATGACCAGAGAATTTTTTTTACTTCTATAATTATAAATGTTAAAATTTTCCTGGATTGAGCCTGATATGGCTCAGAAAAAGCAATATTTTTTTCTGCCTTCTGAAATTTATACTTTTAGTTTGTTGCCAAAAATAGATACTCAAGACTTATAAACATTGCTTTATTACCTTCCGAGTTGGTATAGAAAAATATGAGGCAACCAGATGTACCATCCCCATTGGAATTTTGAATTTTCCTCCAAAATCCAATAACTGAGCCATACTCTGGCTCTATATGAATAATTCTTAATGACTTAAAATTCAGAATTGGTTTCTTCCAATTCAGTGCCGCTTTGATCAGATAAAGGTTTCACTCTGATTCAGGAAAAAAGACTCTTATTTTTATGTGCAAAATTATTCTTATTTGTGCATGTGTTCCTGTAGCTCCGGGACCACATCTTACCCTGGGTCATCTCCACCTTGTTTCCCACTCTGACTGCTTCCATTTGTCTTTCTCCTTTCATTGAACAGGTCTGCGTCATTGATGTTGATCCCTTCTTTCTTAACTTTTGATTCTATTCATTTCCATTTTAAATTTGTTCATTTGTTTTGAAATATCACTGGAGGTATCAGTCTGTTTTCTTAAAAAATTCTCATCACTATTTCTGAACTCCCATTTTACTGAATATTTAGTTCTCCCAGAGAGATAAATTGTAGTAAAGTCACTGCTCTTCCTTAGATCAAAATAAATCCCTCATCCACAGTTTGTATGTCTTCCCCTCTTGCTGCAACAGATTCACACAGACTCCACACTGGGTATTTTGGGTTTATTTCAATTATACGAATGCTCTGAATGGGCAGCTCTATCAACACTCTCTCTTCACACCACTACATTTGGGGTGACATCTCCCTGATTCTTGTCCCATGTTTTGGATGTCCTTCTTGCATGCTCTAGTTTTGCCTGCCCCGGTGTCTGCAGCCTGAGAATGGCGGATCTCTCTGCAAGAGTTGCCACAACAGAACACCACAGCTAGGTGGTTTAACAGCAGTTCTGGTGGCTGGAAGTCCAAGATTAAGGTGCTGGGAGGGCTGGCCTCTTCCAAGGCCTGTCTCCTTAGCTTGTATGTGGTTCTTTCTGTGTCCTCTTGCTTGTTTCCTTCTGTACACGCACATCCTGGGTGCCTCTTTCTCTTTTTATAAAGACAGCAGTCCTATTGAACCAGGGGCCCCTCATTTTGACATCATTTTAATGTCAATTATCTCCTTAAAGATCCCCATTGCCTAACAGATTCACACTGGAGGCCAGAACTTCAATATATGAATTTTGAGGGCATATAATTTCCTGGTGGCTCAGACAGTAAGGAATCTACCTGCAACACAGGAGACCCAGGTTCTACACTTGGGTCAGGAAGATGCCCCTGGAGAAGGTAATAGCAACCCACTCCAGTATTCTTGCCTGGAGAATTCCATGGACAGAGGAGCCTGGCGGGCTACAGTCTATGGGGTTGCAAAAAGTCTGACATGACTGACTGACACACACACACACACACACACACACACACTTCAGTCCATAACAACAGGCATGGAGAGGACAGGGATTCAGCCAGGACTGGATGCAGTAGCCTCTGACCTCACCTTTGTGGTTTGGCCAAAATGCCCACGTATGTGCTCACTCCCCGTCTGTGTTCACTCCCCGTCTGGGCTGCACAAGATTCCTGCAGAGGATATGGCCCTTCAGCCCCCACCAGGAGCATCAGTCTTACTTAGGTGGCCAGTTTGTCAGACACTTCCTGTCATTCTGCAGGCACGAGGTGGACCACGTAAGAGATGATGACTTCCAGGTGCTCACGCTGGAATTTACCAGAGTGGGAAATGACCCTCCTCCACTCTCAGGGTCCCTGCTCTTCCTTATGCAGAAGCTCTTTTCCCTCTGAAGTTTTCTTTCTGTTTCTTGCTGGAGATCACTGATCCAGGAGTATCTCTGAAATCAGAGTATGATCTGCCAAAGCCCCAGCTAGTCTAGCAGAAGAGCTGGATGCTCAGGAGGAGCTTCAGCCTCTGTGGAAATTGCACATCTTGACCCAAAGCTGCCCAAACAATCTACCCCCTTACTCCAAAGGGAGGTGTCTGAGGACTGCATACATGTCTGCCCCACGTCGTGGTCCGTGGAAGGTTAAGTTGGGATAAAAATGAAGATGGCCCACACCAATGTTTGGAAACTCCATTTGGTGGTCTCTAGGCCTTTCCCTGGAGAAGGCAATGGCACCCCACTCCAGTACTCTTGCCTGGAAAATCCCATGGACGGAGGAGCCTGGTGGGCTGCAGTCTATGAGGTCGCTAAGAGTCGGACAAGACTGAGCGACTTCACTTTCACTTTTCACTTTTATGCACTGGAGAAGGAAATGGCAACCCACTCCAGGGTTCTTGCCTGGAGAATCCCAGGGACGGGGGAGCCTGGTGGGCTGCCGTCTATGGGGTCGCACAGAGTCGGACACGACTGATGCGACTTAGCAGCAGCAGCAGCAGGCCTTTCCCTCCATTTGGTTGATACCACAGTTTTTCTCTCTTTTTAATCTGTTTTTATTTGTATTGAAAGATTATGAGACTTGTCTTTGCTCGTAAAGACTAGTCTTTACTTTTATGCCATGAGGAAGCACATGTTTGAGATGCCTATTTTAGATAATAAATGGATGACAAATAATACAGGTAAATATATTAGTAAAAAGTAATATACCATCTCATGTGGAAACCTATAACTTCACTTTCTCCACTCTGCACATTGCCTAAAGGGGTCACATGCTGTTATTAAATTATTTCAATATCACTCAAGTTCATTTCACCTAGAGCAGGGGTTCCTTAACCGAGGTCTCTCCAGTGTTAGTACATGCCCTAAAGTCACACGCAAATGCCACATAGGCAGCTGTATTTTTTCAGAAAGTGGGTCTGTGACCCTTCAAAGTCTCAAAGCAGTATAAAACAGAAAGAGTAGCTAAGAATCACTGACCTAGAGTAATGAACAGGAAAGCTGCCAAGAATGGGAAACAATGGAAAATTAGAGATAATTTACCAAAGGTTGAATTCATCTGAATAATAAAGGCAACTAAAAGAATTTTCTTTTAAGATACATGGAATTTGGCTAAAGCCACAGCAGACTTCCAAAAAAGCTTAACTGCTGAGTATGTGCTTGTGGCCCTGGACACTGCAGGAAACAGTCTTGCAGCAATCATGGAATGAAATGGTTATACACATGAAACAGTTCTCTCTCCAAGGACCTTTCCACATCAATCTGTCCATAAGTACAGCTGACTCTGAGCTTATAAGCACATTAATCACAAATGACTTAATTCCTTCATTAAGTTTTGAAAATGACAACTAATCCTCTTAGTGGTCATTGCCTTCACTTCCACCTAAAGAGAAATGACATTCCAGAAAAACCAAGTGTTTGAAGCCTTCCCTGGAGGAAGAATGTCTCCACTTTTACTTACTGCTGAGGTAGACGAAAAAAAATTACCAAAGAAAAGCACAGCCTGTAAATACATTCCATTTTAAATACACAAAAAAAAGAAAAAGAAAAGAAAAGTGGATTCAGCAACAAATAAAAAAATGGGAGGTAGATGCAGAGAAAATTATACACTTGAGATTTCGATCCAGATTTTGAGTGACTTTCTGATGTGTGCTGTTTCTTTCCATGAACATACACAAAATTACTATCATTTACAAAGGATTATAAATCTCCCCCCAAACCTATTAATCCAACCACTTCAGAGGTTTCGTTTGGCATGATCGGCAGTCTGCAGGCCGTGCGCACTTTTGGTAATTAAGAATAAGGGATAACGATGACAAACGGCACACCAGCTGTACAGTGATGAATAAGAACTTTCTCGTGCGTACAACCAGGCGCTGGCATGTGTGGCTCAGGCGACTATGAAAAGCTCATGACTTTATGAAACCAAATACAGAGACTTCCTTTCTGACTCCCACACGTTCCAGGAGAGACATGCATAAGCACTTTTGCACAATTTAAACTTGGAGCTATCCGTGCAGTAATATTCACTGAAACACTATGCATCATTTAAGCTCAAAAAGGAAAAAAAAATACAGCCTTGTTTTTCTTGGGATAGTAGAAGGACCACAAGGAACTTTCTAACTGTGTGGCTTCACGGCCTGAAATCCTTTTTGGAACGACGCAGGCTGTAAATGAATAAAGCAAGCTGTGTGACCTTCGGTTGGTTACTTTCAACTCCCCAAGCTCCAGATTCTTGCCCAAGTCTATAATCTGCAAACAAATCTACACTCCCTGCCCTTTCAGCATTAGCTGGTTGATTTCTGCTCTGACCTAGAGCCAGACTAGTGTCTAGAGCACCAGGGGCTTGAGAAGCCCTCAGAGCCCAGCCTCTTACGAACATTCTAGTCTGCTAAGGAACCTTACATTTCATAATTACACACACTATCACCCCTACAGGTCTCTGTTGCTGCTGAAAATGGAAGGCGTAAATACCTTCTGGAGAAACAATAAGGGATGCCCAGTACAAAGAATTCAAGTGCAGAAATGGTCTCAACCTGGCTTTGGACCAAGAAAGTAAGTAGCTTCTCATCGGTCCAAACTCAAACATACAACCCGAGGCCAGGGAACTAGACTTCAGCTGTGTCCAAGTTAGTCTCACTGTTCTTTCTCACTAAAATGCCATCCAGCAAGACCTGCCTTCGTGTGGGTGTGTGTGTGTGTGTGTGTGTGTGTGTGTGTGTGTATGTGTGTGTGCGTGCGTGTACGCGCACCTGTCCATACAGTACAAGGCAAGGAGCAGCTTAACAACTGATTGAACAGATAACGAACTGCAATAAAAGAAATGATGTCAGCACTAAATATCAGATCATTTAACTTTTATCATCAATCATTTCTGATGCTGAAGCTCTAATACTCTGGCCACCTGATGCAAAGAGCCAACTTATTAAGAAAGACCCTGATGCTGGGAAAGATTGAAGGCAGGGGGAGAAGGGGACGACAGAGGATGAGATGGTTGGATGGCATCACCGACTCAATGGACACGAGACTCAGCAAACCCCAGGAGATGAAAAAGGACAGGGAGGCCTAGGGTGCTACAGTCCATGGGGTCACAAAGAGTCAGACATGACTGAGCAACTGAACAACAACAAATTTCAGATATATACACAAGTATATACAAGTAAAAAGAATACTATAACAAACTCCTCTGTCCACCTCATCAAGCTACACCAAGTCACTAACTGATGACCAATCTTAGTTCATCCATATCCCCAGATTGTTTTGAAGAGGATTCTAGGCTAAGGACTGTACGTCCAGGTCTTGAAGAAGCTTTAGGGGACTAAATTTTGCTTAACTCCAGAATTCTAGATACTAGTATCTCGAGAGTAAAAAGAGACATACACTACTGCACCAAGATCAGTAGAATTCACCACCACGTGGTCAAGAAGTAAAGAACCATCCTCCTAAACTGCTGTGGGTCAGTGTGTGCGTGAGTGCTAAGTCACTTCAGTTGTGTCCAAGATTTTGTGCAAACCAAAAACTATAGCCTGCCAGGCTACTCTGCCCATGGGATTTCCCAGACAGGAATACTGGAGTGGGTTGCCATGCCCTCCTCCATGAGATCTTCCTGGCCCAGGGATCGAACCCATGTCTCTAAGGTCTCCTGCACTGGCAGGAGGGTTCTTTACCACTAGCAACCCCTGGGAAGCCCCACTATGGATCAGGGGGTACTTACAATATGGATATGATTAAGATATGCTCCCCCAAAAGAATTAGATAATAATTTTACAAATATCTTCATGAAAAGAAACAATGACCTTGAGACATGTCATGGGAGAAAGAAGACAGTGTTAATACTGGATGGAAAGCTCACTGAGGAATACTGACGAAAGGCTGCAGGGATTTCATCAAAGTTGGCAATAAGAAGGTTTCTTGGAGAAAAATCCAGAAGATTAAACAGAGGCAGGAGCATATCTGAGGAAGGCCAGGCTGAGACAAGAAGGGGGGGTTGACCAGATGTAGAGGGAGGGGGGCAGGAGAGACGTGGCAGCACCTTGATCCTTGAGGACACGGTGGGGTGGGGAGGGGTGGCCAAAGTCCCGACTCCATAGAACTGAAGGGTGAAAACAAACACGCCCAACAAAGCTGGCTCCTGCCTGCTGGGGTCACTCTCAAGGAGAAATCAACCAACCGGAAAGTCAAAACAGAGAGATTTTTGAGGGACATTTCATCCTGTGCCAAATTCATCCAGTGACATGAGCAGCCGCGGCTTACCCGGTACTGACCACACCCTTCCTCCACTCCTACTGACCACACCCTTCCTCCACTCCTCGGCAAAGCGAGCCCTGCACTTTCAACAGGGCTGATCACAGGGCACTTCCCTGCCTGAATGGGGAAGACGCTTTCAAAGCAAAAGAGGAAGGGCTCTGAATCCCGATGACAGAGAACATCCTTACAGACGAAACAGGAATTCACCCTCACAGCTGCCCTGCAAGTTCCTCACCGTGGCCGGTCGAAGATTCCCAGCGAACAGAAAAGCTGAGCCGGCCATCCTGAGAAAGCCCCGTCTGCAAGGCTGGCCTCTGGCTGGCATCTAGAAACGTGGCAAATTAACAGTTCTCTACATTGCGATACAGCATTCCCGAGGGGATTCCCCGGCCGTCCAGCGGTTAGGGCTCCACACTCTTACTGCTGAGAGCCCAGGTTTGAGCCCTGGTCAGGCAACTAACATCCCAGAAGCTGCGTGGTGCACCGCCCCGCCCCTTCCCCTGCCAAATTCCTGAAATGATGCAGCCAAAAGAAAAAAAATTCCAAAATGGTCAGGATGGCCCACCATGCCTCAGCTATCTACACAGAAATACACACATACAGGTGTGATGCGGAACACTGGCTTTTCTTCCGGGAGTCTGGAATTTGGTACCCGCCTGGCAAAGGATGCAGACGTGACGACCTCCCGACAGGCCCCGAGTCTCTAAGGCGCTTCCCTGAACAGACACATTCTATGCTAGTGGCTGCATTTTCAGGGCTGGGGGAAAGTCTGCTGTGCGGGACGCCTCTGGGAGGTGAGACCACACAGCAGATTCCACGTGATTCTTCCAGACGCCTCTGGTGTCACCTTCTCCACTGCATGTCCTTACTGCACACTGTGAGTACAACCACAAGCTGAGTCCCAAGAGTCCCTCCAGCAAATCCCCAGGCACAGGGATGGTTTTAAAGACCCCAGACACACCCAGGGAGGCAGGCGCTAACCTCGATTTAGAGGATCCACCCCACCCCCCCCCGCCCATGGCAGTCTGCTTCCTTAGGCAGTCTACCCACTGTGACCTGTAGTTCCCGGGGAAATTGGAGGAGGATCAGAACAAGAAGTCTGGCAGAAAGACAACAGTTGTGACCCAGGATCCACGAGCTAAGACCGTCAACCCTTCGTTTAGCCATTTCCTGGCTACCACTCATTATCAGCTGGGTAGGATGACACTATTGGCCATTCTGAAGATGCAAAAGCTGAGACACCAGCATGCGGTCAGCTATCACTGACTAAATGCAGCAGTGGGGTTCCAGAGCAGGCTTAACGTCAAGGAAATGTGGAAGAATTCAAATGCGATAAAAGGGCTGGCTCTGGGAAGACCCGATGTGCACAGAATGGCCTTCTGCGATGTCTCCTGGTTTCCTCCCTGTACCCCCAGGGGAAGAAATCTGAGCACCAGCATACCTCAAAATAATGCAGAGGCTCTCTCTCATTACTGGAGCCAAACGCCTCTTGCTGGGGGTCCCTACTGCCAGTGGCCCACCTGAGCAACCAGCATCCTCACGAAAGGTTCCTTCAGTGGCTGGTCCCAGGCAGAGGACAGGAACAACCAAGTGTCACTGACGAAACAGAGTATGAATCCTTACCTACCCATACCCTGCCCCCACCTCGGTTCCTCAGCAGAAGCAGAGGAAGTAAGTCACCAGCAAAAGAGGAGAAAGGCTGAACATGAAGAAATGCTCTGGACCCGAATTCTTCGGGGATCATACTGTAGCTCTTGCTTTCCCTATGGTTCTAGGTTCTTGACCTGGGAGTCTCCAAAATTCCTAAAACTGTATATATGTCTCTTTTGTGTATAGATACTATACTACTTTCTGGGAAAAGGACCCAAAGCTTTCCTTAAATTTTCAAAGTGGGTCTTAATGTAATATGCCTTCAACAGATAGAGGGAATGGAGAAGGAAATGGCAACCTACTCCAGTGTTCTTGCCTGGAGAATCCCAGGGATGGGGAAGCCTGGTGGACTGCCATCTATGGGGTTGCACAGAGTCGGACACGACTGAGGCAACTTAGCAGCAGCAGCAGAGGGAAAGGATGTCAGAGACATGAGTAGACTTTAAGATGCCAACCGGCTGCCTCAAGGTAGACCAGAGGCCCATCATGCTGGGAGACACATGCAGTGGCGAATGCAAGGAAGAACAGGTACATGATACTGGAGAGCAAGCCCTAGGAAATCAATTAACCTGGCAAAAAAGACCTTGTGTGAGATTTGAGAAGAAAGTCACTTCTGGTTTCTACTTTGGTCCAAGATGAGAAAACTAAAGAAGGAAGTTAAAGAAGGTCTAGTCATAAAATTCTGGGAAGAGACCAACAGGTTCTGATCTGGGTAACTTCAAAGTACTAGTTTCTACCATTGACCAGACCCACTGGATCTGTTTTCATAAGGACTGGGCCCACGGAGCAGCTGGACATGCAGGGACTACCTGAGATTACCAAAGCATAAATTGAGCCAAATCAAAGCTAATGACTAAACGATCTGGGAATTCACCACACTGCCAGCACTTTGCGCTATGTACTTTCTCATACCATCCCAGATTTCCTCCAGATCTGCTGGTTCTGAGCATCAGAATATCATGGTCCTGCTCGTTAGCAGTCCTGAACACAAAGCCTTCCACTGGAAGTGATTTAAATCAGGAGGAGCAGCAGCAGAGAAGAAGATGGGACAGCCCCACCTTCTAAGCCAGTCAGTCCTTAGTTCAAATCCCAGCATAGCTGTTTCCCATAAGTCACAAGTGAACCCTGAGTAAACTCTGGTGATAATGATGTGTCCAGGTGGGTTTCGCAGTTCTAACCATGGACCCCTTGGGTGGCAGGTGTTGATAATGGGGGAGGCTGTGCATGCGTGGGGGTTGTGGCTGGGAAACAGGTCCGGGAAACCTTTGTTACCTTCCTCTCAATTTGATGGTGATGAAGAGGAGGAGGAGAATGACCTCCAGGGCTTAGCTAGAGCTTTTATCAGCAGTGAAGCTGAGAGGCCTGACGCTGTCCGCTGGGGTGTATGTCACAGGAAAGCTATCCTAGGGGTGGGAAGGTCAGGGAAGAGGAGTCCTTACCCACTGGTCCTTAGAGTCATTTACAGAACAATCATCCTGGTTCTCTCAAACTACAAACAAGTCAGCACTAAAAAGAAATGAGCTACCAAGCCATGAAAAGACTTGGGGGAGCCTCAAACACACAGTACTAAGTAAGAGAAACCGATCTGGAAAGGCTCATACTGTATGAGTCTAACTACATGACATTCTGAAAAAGGCAGCATTGTGAAGACAATAAAAGATCAGTGTTGGCTGGGCTCGGGGTGGAGGGTGTCCGGGAGGGAAGGGATGAACAGGCTGAGCACAGGATATCCAGGACCATGAAAACACGCTGATGGTTATGATGAATAAAGCTCGTAACGGGTTTGGCCAAACCCAAGAAGGTACAGTCGTGTATATTCATTGAAAGCACTGATGCTGAAGCTCCAATACTTTGGCCACCTGATGTGAAGAAGACTCATTGGAAAAGATCCTGATGCTGGGAAAGATTGAAGGCGGGAAGAGAAGGGGACGACAGAGAATAAGATGGTTGGATGGCATCACTGACTCGATGGACCTAAGTTTGAGCAATCTCCAGGAGGTGGTGATGGACAGGGGGCCTGGCGTGCTGCAGTCCATGGGGTCGCAAAGAGTTGGACGTGACTGAGTGTCTGAACTGACTGAAGAAGGAACCACACCACGAATGAACCCTGAATAAACTCTGGTGATAATGACATGTCCAGGTGGGTTCCTCAGTTCTCACAGATGGACCCCTAGGGTGGCGGGCGGCGACGATGGAGCAAGCTGTGCGTGCATCGGGAAGCCTGTGTGTGCGTCGGGAAGGCTGTGTATGTGTGGGGACGGGGTTGGGGAGGGACGGGTATGGGAACTCTTTGCACCTTCCTCTCAATTTTGTTATAAACCTAAAACTGTTCTAAAAAATGCAGTCTGTTCAAAAATACAAATAAGTCACTACAGCTGTTTGACATAAAATGCACAGAGTTATGCACACTTCATCAGACAGCTACAGCACAGATGTTAGGAGCAGACTTTGGAGGCAGAAAGACTGTGTTCAAACGCCAGCTCAGCCCCTTGAGCAAGTCACTGAGCCTCGTTTTCTTCATCTGTAAAATAGCTCTCAACATCCCTGCATAGGTCTTGACTGGATAGATACTTTAGCTTTTCTTCTTTCACGGATGAGAAAATTGACAATGAAGGTCAGTGGGGGGCCCTGAGGCCCCAAAGTCACACACCTGGTGGAGCTAAGATTCCAACCCAAGGACTTTTGTGCTCGAGCCCACTCTGCTGCACTCTGTGATCCCGGTCTGCAGACTACAGCAATAAAATGTCATGTCAGGAGCGGAGCCTGGTACCAGCACATCATCACCCCCCTGTTAATACTCCTACTGGAATTATTACTGTTCTCCATTTGAGCTTGGGGTTTCACTGGTGGCTCAGCTGGTAAAGAATCCACCTGCAATGCAGGAGATCCAGGTTCGATCCCTGGGTCAGGAAGATCCCCTGCAGAAGGAAACAGCAACCCGCTCCAGTATTCTCTCCTGGAAAATCCCATGGACAGAGGAGCTCGGCAGGCTACAGTTCATGGGGTCACAAGAGAGATGACTTCTCAACCAAACCAAATTTGAGCTTGAGAGATACGGAAGAGCCAGCTCAGAAAGCTGGTTTCTTGATTTTACAAAGAAAATTTAAAGGAGGGTAGGGGGAGATTTGTCCATGCAAAAGCCAGTAAACACCCCACACTCTGCTGCCCCCTAAGAAAAGGCACTGATGGTGGTTCCTCCAGGGCTCTACCACACAAACCCAGCTCTTGGATCCTTATCTTCCCTTCCATGACTTTTGGATGATGCTGGGAATATAAACAACCTAAAACGGAGGCGAACAAAAGGATCAGAATCCTTCTTGCTATTTTTAACTATTTCAATACTGACTGAGTGCCAAGCTCCAAGCAATGAGACAAACTCTGAGGACCTGCCTTTGCAGCTCTGCATCTCCAGAGTCTCTGGCCAAGACTTCCAGATTGGGCCAGACCTCGGCCATCTGCCAGCTTTTCTTCACTCCTCAGACCCATCTCTACCAAGAATATAGTCTCATCATTAAAAATATTATGGGGCTTCCCTGGTGGGCCAAGGGTTAAGAATCCGCCCGCCACTCTGGGGCACATGGGTTCGATCCCTGGTCCGGGAAGATCCTGCATGCTGAGGAGCAGCTAAGCCCACGCTCCATAACTCCCGAGCTCTCGCACCCTGGGGCTCGTGCTTCCACAACAAGAGAAGCTGCCGCCACAGTGAGAAGCCTACACATCACAACGAAGAGCAGCCCCCGCCCACCGCAACCAGAGCAAACCCCCTGATGAGAAAAACCCAGCGCAGCCCAAAGAGATAAACAAGTAAATTGCAAAACACTATGGAGTTCTTCCTTCTACTAAATTAAAAACTCATCTTCCGGCAAGTTCCACTCGTTTCTTAGACAAGAGAGAATCATCTCCCCCATCTCCCTCTTCTGTGCTGAAGCGCTTCCATCCTCCTGAGACAGTCCCAGCGCCTCGTCTCTACTGGACACAAAAATGCTCCAGAAGGAAAGGCCCCTATCGCAAATGTTCTCACATCAAGCCACTCCACAGGCTCCTGGGGAAATACTGCCTACCGTCTACACAGTTACAACACAGGAGAGACACCTCATGCTGGAGCCCAAGGAAAAGGACAGCAGACAACGTCATTATTATTTTCCAACTCACCTTAAAGGAAGGAAGAAGCAAGTTTCCTGCGCTTCTAAGGCTCCTTTCTTCAAAAAGAGAAAAATAAATATCGTATATCCACGCATAAATATGGAATCTAGAAAACCAGTACTGATGAATCTATTTACTGGGAAGAGATAGAGACACAGACAGAGAAGAGACTTGTGGACACAGTGGGGAAGGAGAGGGTGGGACGAATTTAGAAAGTAACGTTGGCATATACGCAGTACCACGTGCAAAACAGAGAGCTGGTGGGAAGCTGCTGTGCAGGACAGGGAGCTCAGCTCAGTGGCCCTGTGATGACCTAGTGGGTGGGCTGGTGGGGAGGGGGTGTTCAAGAAAGAAGACATTATATATATATGGTGGCTCAGATGGTAAAGAATCTGCCTGAAACGGAGGATACCCGGGTTCAATCACTGGGTGGGGAAGATCCCCTGGAGGAGGAAATGGCTACCTGCTCCAGTATTCTTGCCTGGAAAATTCCATGGACAGAGTTGCCTGGCGAGCTACAGTCCATGGGGTTGCAAAGGGTCAGACACGACCCAGCGACTAACACTTTTTTCTCTTGAATATACATTTATATGCAGAAACCAATACAATATTGTAAAGCAATTATCCTCCAATTAAAAAGAATAATAAAGCTTCTTTCTAAACACTCCAGAAAATGCATTGCCCTGTTGAGAGGAAAAAAAAAAAACCCAGCAGTAAAGTATGTTTTCATGGCTATGCCAAGGAGGTCAACATTTATGAAAACTGGAAAGAAAGAAAAAAAAAAAAACACCTTTGAAAAGTTCTCAAAATAATCTTGCCACAGAGTTTGACCTCTACCCTGAGTGATCACAACTCAGGCAGACTCAACTTTCAGAAACTTAGGAGTTTTATTGTTGTTGCTGGGGTTTCAGACATTTCTTTTTCTCTCACATGAAAACTGGTGCTGCCTAGCAACCCAATGCCAGCAAAGCTAAATCAAGATGCATTTTAGGTTGGGTTCTTTTTGAAAAAGACTCTTTCTCCCATTAAACAACAAGCGTGTGCTAAGACTGGAAGGTTCCTCATACTCAGTGGAAAATGGTTTGCATGCTGCTCACTTGGGTCTCAGTGACGTTAAAGGATGACAGGAGATTAGGAGACGCCCAGCCTGGGTGTGCGGTTTCTGTATCTACAGGAATGGAGCCGGGCTCCCTGTATCCCAAACAGAACTCACACGGCTGCTGCTGGCCTGCAGGTGGGGCCCAAACAGGGAATCCATCCCGCCATCCATCCCACCAGTCGCGGACAGACTCTTCTAGCTTTGGGAAAACCCACTGGATGCAAGGTCAGACAGTCAGTCCCAAGGTTAGCAGAAGTGAATCATCCCTGGCCCCACCTCCGTTGGATACCCTTCTCCACGTGGTATAATTTAACATCTGGGGATTACGCTGCACACCTGAGGGGAAACATGTGCGCCCGTCTCACCTTTATTCCTACTAAATGCTCTGTGATAAACAGCAAGCCTGCTCTGTTACTCAGTCCCGTCCAACTCTTTGCAACCCATGGCCTATAGCCCGCCCGGCTCCTCTGTCCATGGAATTCTCCGGGCAAGAATACTGGAGTGGGTTGCCATCCCATTTCTCAAGGGGATCTTCCCGATCCAGGGACTGAACCTGCATCTCCTGCACTGGCAGGCGAATTCTTTACCGCAAGCCACCTGGGAGGTTCCTGTGACGGGGATATAGGCTAGTCAAGAACTTTGCAACCCGTGTTACACAAAAAGAAGGATAAAGGAAGTCAACTGAAGAAAGTCATGAACAGGAACATGACATCAGCCTTTACCACAATGCATGACCATCTCCAACAGCTTCTGTTTTCTCAGCAAGAGAAAAAGACACAGGGATTTCCCTGGTGATCCAGTAGTTGGGACTCCATGCTTTCACCGCCAGGGTCCAGGTTCAATCCCTGGTCAGGGAACTAAGATCTTGCATGCCACACAGCACAATCAAAAAAAAAAAAAGACACAGCTGACTCTGAGCCTATTCCAAAGGCAAAAATGCTTCTTTTAGCAAAGTTACAGGAATCCTCATAGAGGAAAAGATTTATGTAAACAAAACATGATTGTTGGTCAGCACCGTGTGGTCCCCAGAAATTGTACTGAACACAAGTTAAAACCAGGAAAAAACCTCATCACCTGCTGTTCCTCAGAATCAATGACCTTGAGAGCAAACCCATCACACTGAAAATCCAACCAAAATCCTTAACAAGATACATGTAACTTGGATTATAACTATAGTATGACACATACTTTGTGAAGTGATTTTCTTGACAGTAACTTTATAAACCTCACTTGATAGAAATTGCCGCTTTCAATAGGAACATAAAATGAAGCAGACAGTAAAAGAAAACCACTGTGAAATAGGATTTTTGCTTTTCTTTTTTTTTCCCAGAAGAGCCTCAAAGGCTCTTCTGAATGTTCAAGGGCCCTAGGGGAACAGATCAGGGCAGAGGCATGGAGGGAGTCACATTATAAACATAAATTTCTTTTATGACATTAAAAATGTATAAAATAACAGAACATGCTCAACTGAAATAGACTCTATAACTCAAGAGGGTTCTTTACACTTAGTTTAGCTAAGCTCCTCTGAGGATCATCCCCACCCCAGCTGAGAGCTAACAGAAGGTCAGGTATGAGAATGACCAAACCACGTACAATGCAGGTGAAGGCGCCCACATCATCCTTCCCTTCCCTGGCAAGCCTGCTCTGACTCTTCCTCCTGTACATTCTTCTGTGACATGGGAAACACTCAAAGTAGGCCCAGACTAACTACCCACTCCTGAACACTCATGCACTTACGGCCTTAGAAGCTGCTCTCAACAGACCTCTTACTCTTGGAGAAAACATGTCTTCCATTAGCCCTCAAACTTGCCTGTCTCCTGAGAGCAACTGGCATCACTGAAAAACAAAGCCCAACTGTCTGCCGGGCTTTGCTGTTCAGTCGCTAAGTCGCATCCAACTCTTTGCAACCCAATGGACTGCAGCAGGCCAGGCTTTCCTGCCCTTCGTGAGTTTGCTTAAACCCACGTCCATTGAGTCAGTGATGCCATTCAACCATCTTATCCTCTGCCGCCCCCTTCTCCTCCTGCCTTCAGTCTTTCCCAGAATCAGGGTCTTTTCCAATGCTGGGCTGATCTTGCTAGATATCCAGACAACCACTAAAATCCTGCATGTTATAAACTAAACTCAATCTTACTTCTGCCCCGAACACATTTTTCCCTTCTTTGATTAATAACACCAATATTCTCCTGAGATGGAGTACCCAGCATCACTTAAAGCCCCGTCCCCTGAGGCGCCCCACAAATCCGGCACCTGGATTTTGTCTCTTCCACCTCACAAACTAATGCTCTCCCCCGGAAATGCCCCATTCTCACCAGCTTTCCATGAGACCTCTCACCTGGTCCTTCACGCCTCCTCTTTCATGGCAAACCTTGCTGCCAGATGAAGCAGCTCACTTCAAAACGATGAGAGGCCCTGGTACCTCCAAAATTAACCCCCAAGTCCTGTGGTGGCAGTCTCAACCTCTCCACACCTGGCCTGAATCTCTTTCCAATCTCATCCCGTGCCACTCGCCCGCGTTCCAACAAGAGGTGCGTTCCCAGAACACACACCAACTCACTGCTTCTCTGATTACATGATGCCTCATACCTGAAATGTCCCCTTAAAACACCTCCACCTGTTCAAACTCCATGCTACAACCTATTCAAGTCACCTTTGCAGGAAGCCTTCCAGATTCCCCGCAGCTGGACATAAACTCTGCTCATAAACTCCCGGCAGCTTTCCCTCTTCTGTCTGAGCACACTTACCCTCCACCACTCCATTTCTTCTTTTCCCTACAGGACTGTCTTCACTTCTCTCAAATCTCACACTGTGTCTGACGCAAAGCAGGTGCTCCTGACAGATGTACTGAATTCATCCTCAACTAGCTGGCCCTCCATGGGTTCCCCATTAGCAGATTCAGCCCACAGCAGATCAAAACTATTCAGAAAAAAATTCCAGGAAGTTCCAAAAAGCAAAACTTGCATTTTCCCCACACTGGCAACTATTTACACAGCATTTACATTGTATTAGGTATTATCAGTACAAGTAATCTAGAGATGATATAAAGAATACATGAAAATGTATATAGTGAAGTTGCTCAGTCGTGTCCAACTCTTTGTGACCCTATGGACTATAGCCCACCAGGCTCCTCCATCCATGGGATTTTCCAGGCTAGAATACTGGAGTGGGTTGCCATTTCCTTCTCCAGGAGATCTTTCCAACCTAGAGATTGAACCCAGGTCTCCGGCATTGTAGGCAGATGCTTTACCATCTGAGCCGCCAGGGAAGTCTCACAGGAAAATGTGTATAGGATATGTGCAAATACTATGCCATTTTATATAAGGGACCAGAAAATCTGTGGATTTTGGTATCTGCAGGGGATCCTGGAACCAACTCCCTACAGATATCAAGGGAACAACTGTATACTTTAAGAACAAAACAAATGCAAAACTCACACATTCTAAGGTGAAACCCCTATTTGAAAATCCTTGGGAATTTCACAGTACCCTTTCCATTTGGGAAATGCAGTTTTCTGGTTTGCAAAGGAAAAAAGACCTTGATAATATTTTTGGCCCATGAACACTTTTCTTAAAACAACATCTTAATGTATTGAGTGGAAATGAAGCCAAAACATATGGATTAGGTTTCCTATAAAGTACATATGGATTTTATGAAAACAGCAAAGAGGCTTGGATAAAATGTGATCTCCAAAGATTAACCAGGGGTCCTTTTCCAACTCCAAAATTAATCTGGAGCTCTCTTGCTTTAATTACATGTTGAAAGTTTCCTTTTCTGACTTAGCAACTTTCCTGGTCAGAGTTAACATATTTCACATTCCTAGGGAAGAAAAATAAGTAACTAAGGAAAAGAAAACATTTTCTTTCTATTGTCATTTTGGCCGTTTCATTTCACTGCTAGTTTCCCCTCTTTTTTGAACTACAATTATTTTTCCTTCCTCACGAGACTATTCTTTCTCACATTTCCTATCCTTTCTCATTTTCCTCTTTGCTCTCAAACATTAAAAGGAACTATCAACATATCCCTCTTTCACCACATTCAAGACAAACATCAGCCTCTTTACTTTAGGTGGTGTATGGAGATCAGTTGTCAAGGAAACACATGGCTCAGGTGGGGCCAGACATCCACAGGAAGTGTTTCTACAAAACCACCCTTGTCGGCAGAAATACTCTTCCCCATAGCAGAGCACAGACTCTTACGTGAAGCCCAAACAGAAACAAAAAGCTGGGAGTCAGAGTGAAAGTGGCCAAGGATGGGACTTCCCAGGTGGTCCAGTGGTTAGGACTCCGTGCTTTCAATGGGAGGCGCTGCAGTTCAACCCCTGGTGAGGGAGACAAGATCCCACATGCCTCAGGGCCCAAAAAACAAAACATAAAACAATATCTTAACAAATTCAACAAAGACTTTTAAAAAATGGTCCACATTAAAAAAAATCATTTTTTTAAAAAAAAGTGCACAAAGGTGAAATTGAAGTGGGGGGCAGAAAAGAGAGAATGGAGAAATTAAGTTCTCAAAAATGTTCATTAATCCAAACTAACTGCCCTTGGACTGCAAGGAGATCCAACAAGTCCATCCTAAAGGAGATCAGTCCTGAGTGTTCATTGGTAGGATTGATGTTGAAGCTGAAATTCCAATACTTTGGCCACCTCATGTGAAGAGCTAACTCATTTGAAAAGACCCTGCTGCTGGGAAAGATTGAGGGCAGAAGGAGAAGGGGGCGACAGGGGATGAGATGGTTGGATGGCATCATCGACTCGATGGACATGGGTTTGGGTAGACTCCGGGAGTTGGTGATGGATAGGGAGGGCTGGCATGCTGCAGTTCACGGGGTCGCAAAGAGTCGGACATGACTGAGCGACTGAACTGAACTGAACCGCCCCACCCCAAGCAACCCTTAGGGTGCCCCAGACGTGAGCCCACACATTCAGGGAAAAATCTGAAACTCAGTATCTCATCTCCTCTTGGTAGGAGGCCTTAGGACTTCAGTCAATATCAGCTGTGCGTTCACAGCACTATCTAGCTCGGCCACAGCAAGGGGGAGAGCGCAGACCAGAAGCCCTCCACTTACTTCTATAAAGCTCCATCTCTGCGCATGGGTCCAGTCCCATCTGCGGTAACTATTGTAATTGGCTCGACAACGCCACTTGGAAGTTCCTATAAGATTTGTTAACAGGGTGAAAGTAGCCCTCACTACTTCCCAGAAGGACAGAATCAGGTACTTATCTCCCCAGCACCAAATAAGAGAACAGAATGGGAAGCTGCAGCATTAGGTGGGGGAAGCCTTTTATCCAAGAGCAAGGCCCAGAGTGGATATTTTCACAAATAAATTGAATAAAAGTTCTCTAATTGGGATTTAACTTAATGAGAGCTGCGCTCCTAAATATTTTCTAGAAGCTTAGAGTCTAATTATTTCTTTTCCACAAAACGAATAGTAGCCATTGTGCCATGAAGCTGTCTTACTGGATAGCTCACTGTACACGCTAACGAGGTTTAATGACTGTTTGACAGGACCATAAAAGGAGGCATAAATGCGCCACGAGCTGCCGAAAAACAAAACCAAAAAAAAAAACCCCACCAGTGTCTGACACCCATGAGCAAGCTGCTTTTGCCACCTCATAAAGTGAATCTCTAACTAGGTTTCAAGCCTTACTTTTCAGTGGGAAGTGATATTCGCATAAGCTAGAATTGCTCCAGCCAGCAGAAGACACAGCAAGAATCCAAGGAATATTCCCCCCAGGCTTTGTTCAAAGGGACTACACCTCTCTCTGTCTCCTTCCACTTCTTTGACCTCCATATATTTTACTGAATCCATTAATTCATCAAATAAATATTAACAGAGTGCCTAAGGAGTACCAGGATTTATTCTAAATGTGCAAAAAGATCTCTGTCCTCAGAGATCTAGAAGAGAGAAACGGGTAACAATTAGAAAAGTAAGCACCTTTCCACAGGATGTTAAGGGTGTGAGCGGTGGGGTACAGTTCCCAAAACACGACTCCAACCCCCCAGATGGTGACTTACTTTCCATCTGGGGCTGTAATGTTTGTCTTCGCCTCTCAGCACCTAATACTTGCTTACCGTATAACGCAAACCCAATTTTTTAGAAAATTTAGTAAGCAATTCAAGTTGTTGACCAATCATTAAGCGTTTTCCAATTCCCTGTCTTAGAAGTAAGAGAACTGTAACTCAGACAACACCTATGCCCCCGAATGTTCACTGCAGCACGGTTCACAATAGTCAGACACAGAAGCAACTTATCAACAGAGGAACGGATAAAGAAGATGTACATACATACAACGGAATATTACTCAGCCATAAAACGGGACGAAATCGGATCATTTGCAGAGACATGGGTGGAGCCAGAGTCTGTCATACAGAGTGAAGGAGGTCAGAAAGAGAAAAACAAGTATCGTATATTGACACATATATGTAGAATCTAGAAAAATGGTATAGATGAATCTACTTGCAAAGCAAAGACAGAGACACAGATGTAGAGAACAAACTTATGGATACCAAGGGGGGAGAGGGATGGGGTGAATTGGCAGATTGGGACTGACATATATTCACTACTGACACTATGAATAAAATACGTAGCTAGTGAGAACCTACTGTATAGCTCAGACAGCTCTGCACAGGGCTCTGTGGTGACCCACATGGGAAAGAAACCAAAAAAAGAGGGGATATACGTGTATGCACAGCTGATTCATTATGCTGTAGAGTAGAAAATAACACAACACTGTAAGACAATTATGCCTCAATAAAAAGTATTTTAAAAAATAAAAGAAGAATGAGGAAAGTTAGGTCCTGCTCTTTATGAACAGAAGAGGAGGAAAAAATCCTAGAAGATCTTGAAAGAGTCCATTTATTTTGAAAACTCACATGTTCCTCTGAACACAGAGAAACAAACAATAGGATATGTCACCCAAGAGATTATTCATTTCAAGCCAGAGATTCTCAACCTGGAGGCCCCAGGTTCAAGAATGCATGTGGATCTCCTGAAATTGTTGGCATAGCTGTGAAGAGAGGCGGGGAGTTACGTGTGTTTTTCTGGGGGGAAGTGTGAAACAGACCAACAACAAATGTTTTCCCTGTGTTATAGAAAACAGACCCTGCATGAGAAATCCAAGGAGAGGAGCAAGGGCAGCAAGAAACAGCCTACAACATGGCCGATCCTTATTTGCATCTGGAGTAAATGTTGCTTCCTTAAACCAGTGGAATAACTGAAGCCTAGGTAAGCTTCAGATTTATGGAACTCCACCAAAGACACAAACTCCATGAGGACTTCTCAGAGCCAGGCTTACCATCATGAGAATAAGATCATGACATAAAAAACTAAGAGGACAGACGTACCTCACACAGAAATAAGCCCCAAATAGGAACTACCCTAAGCAAAGGAGGAAAAAGGCACTTTTACCTTTTCATGGTTTTCGATTAAAATTTCCACAACGATGTTCTGAAACTTCAAATCCATGAGGGCAGCAACAGTCTCTTCCTGCGGCCTCATGAGAGTTGGTCCAAACACCACTCCTAAATTTGCCACGGTCATGAGGTTCTGCTTGGAGTGATTTGAAACACTAGTAAGATGAAAGGGGGTAAGAAGGTCTCTGGTTAAAATAAGGGGCAGTGACCGTGGGATGTCTGCAACTCTGCCTTTCCCTACACGCAAGAAGCCAGACTCAGTGTCTGCCACTGTGATGGCCACACCTGGCAAGGCACCACAGGTGGGGACCCCACCTGCCTTCCCACTTCCTTCCTTTGCTTTGATGCTCTGTTCAACCACAGCACCCTTCTTAACAATTCTATGTCTATGCTAAGCTTGCGTCCCTGAAGGCCCTCATTTACTGTCTGTTCCTTTCTGCTAAGAACACCCCATCTTTCCCCTGGTCATTATACACTTGTTTCCAAAGACTCCCAGACCACCTGGCACCTTTGTAAGAAGCACCATCACAAGCACACAGAGCTTGGTCGGAACACCCATACTCCACTGTGCAGCCAACAACCTGGGCGACTGTTCTCAGCAGCCCTACCACCCAATTCAAGTCTCAACTCAAAGGACTTATCCTTGAAAAGACCCTCCATCACAACTCTTTATAGTCCCAAACCCAATACATATCCTTTATCCCTCACTCTTACTTAGCCTTTTTACCACTTACCACCTGACATGATTTTTATCTGTAGTCTGTTCATTATCTTTTCCCTTTCAGAAAGAAGGTACTTCACAAAGACAGGGACTTTATGTTGTTCAACTATGTGTCCAACTAACACCTCCTAAGGCACTCAGAAAATACTGGCAGGCCACATGAATGAATGGCTCTACAGCCGCAGAACCCCTGGAAGCACACACTATTTTCTCACCTTCAGTTTATTTTGTGTGTGTGTGTGAAATACAGGTTATAAAACACAGTGTTCCTCAGCTTCCTCTCACCTCTGAAATTCTACAATTATAATGACCTAGGAGTCATTTATATATGAAGAAAGAGCTAATTTCCCCACTGAATTATTAGCTTTTGCTTACTTTGTAAAGAGGGAGTGAAAAAAAAATGGAATGGATTGAATGAAATAACTACCTATTACTGGATTAAACAAATTTCAAGGATACATCCATGCAGACTCAGAGTTAGGTAGGTGTGAAACCAAGCTAAATTTGCTAACAGGCTAGAATCAGTGCATAGGGAAATGTTTAAGATTCTCTTTTCTTACTTCTAATCAAACCCTGAGTTGCTGGCAGTGAAGTTAAGCAAATAATTACGCGACTTCATGAACGCATCACATTTCACCACCCTTGTCCAAAACACACACAACGAGGCAAGCGCCCAGCCTGCCCTTGCAGGTGTGGTCCCTGGTATCGTGTCCGCAGCCCCAGTTCAAAGCGTTACAGACTCACACCACCACATGGCACCCAGAGCGAAACAAAGCAAGTTAGGAAGAGAAAGAGGCTTACTTCGTTAAGTGTTTCACCAAAATATCCAACATTTCTTTATTTTTTTCTGGCAGTTTGTGTACCAAGAAATGGATGGCATTAACACGAGATTCCGGGCTGCCGCTCTCTTTAAAAAAAAAAAAGAAAAACAGAAAAGTTAGCAGAGAATTCAGAATGAAATATAGGCCTGAAAACAAACAATTGCAACAGCTCATCCATTAAATCTCCAAGCACAGAATTTACACGTATTTCGCCACCATTCAAAGAAAAAGAAAATCCATCTTTCTCCCTCTTATGAATCTTCTGTGCCTCCCCTATGATGTAATTTCAGTGCAGCGGCAAATAACGCCTTTCCCTTTGCAGGTGTTTAAGAACAGAAAGGGACCATGACCTCTCTCTCTGGCATGCTGCTCAAGTCTGCTCCTCACTTACCTGTTGACTCTAGCCATGGGTCACCACCTCACAGTGGAATGCAAATAAAATCTCACCAAGTGGCTTCTTTCCTTTTATGCATTAAATTTTATCCCCCAAAATGATATGCTGAAATTCTAACTCCCGGTATCACAGAACGTGAATGTTTTTAAAATGTATCATCTCATTTTCATCAGGTGTGGTAAGACACACAGGCATGAAAACTGCCATGAAGGAAGAAGCTGATCCTCACAGATCCTAGAAAAAAGGGGAAATGCAATGCCAGGCAGGGCCACGCGGTGAAGCACCAGGGGTGGTCAGGAGGTGAGGGCAAGATGCTTTACTGTGCTATCTTTCTGAAGGAACAGGCAAGGCAGGGTAAGCAGGCTTAGGATTGGTTGGTGTAAATCTTTCAACAGGCTCAGGGATATAAAGACTGTTCCCGATTATCTGGCACCTGGCCCTGGGGTGATTAAAGCAGGAGAATGTTGGCCTGGAATGTCAGAACCTGAAAGATGGGGTTAGGGAGAGAATGTAGGCTCTGGATTGGTTAGTTCACACACGGAAAGTGTGCTCAGGTTAAATATCTCTAGGAATTGGGTAGCCCTGGAAAGGACAGTCTCCCCAGGGTCAGTCAGACCCCAGATGTCAAAACATTGGGATCACCCGCTGTGCCTGACACAGTGCTTATTTAGAACAGGTCACTGAAGATGTCATTAGTTAAGATGAGACAACAGTGGAGAAACGCGGTGCTGCCCACCAGGCTCCTCTGTCCGTGGAATCTTCCAGGGAACAATACTGCAGCACGTTGCCATCTCCTTCTCCAAGGGATCTTCCCAACCCAGGGGATGAACCCAGGTCTCTTGTGTCTCCTGCACTAGGAGGCAGGCTCTTTACCAGCTGAGCCACCAGGGAAGTCCCGAATCCAAGACGCCTGCTGCCCTTATAAGAAATCAAAGGCCCGGCGGAAGACGACCCCCATGAAGGCAGACACAGGAGAGACCATCAGGTGTCAATCGACGAAGCTACAAGCCAAGGGTCACCAGGAATTGCCAGGAAACGTCGGAAGGCGGAGGAGGCAAGGAAGGACCCTACCCTAGAGTCTCCCAAGGGAGCAGGCTCCACTGACACCTGGATTTGGGACCTCACCTCTTGCACTGTAACAAAATGAACCTCTCCTGCTTCAAGCCATTCAGTTTGCGGTTCTCTGTCACAGCAGCTTAAGGGAACAAATATAGTCCCTTAATACCTTAGACTTCGGTCTTATCATCCAAGGCTCTTATGAACAATGTGCCCAAATTCCTTTTATTGTGTTGATGGAAAATTATGGAACACATCAAAAAAAAAAAAAAAACACTTAATATTGAAAATTATGCTTGAGTTTTCAGAGGTGTCAAAGACGTGGCTAACGAGAATTAGCTGCTCAGGTTACCACATCAGGAAGGAAGGTTGCAAACTGCTGTGGAAGTTCACAGAGAGCTGGCAGGGACACGCAGGAAGGCTTCACGTAAGGGAGAGCATTGAAGCAGGGGCTTGAAAAACAGGAAGGGTTTCAGGGACAGGCGGAACTGGGAGGTGAGGGGTACATGCTTCATTCAGCAAACAGTGTGAGAAAGTACACAGCCTCCTCACAGAGGGCAGCTTCAACTTATAGAAAGGTGGTCAGAACCAAACTCTGGTCTGTAAAGACCAATCTTACTCATCCATAAGAACAAAATAACGCCACCTGCAGTGACGCAGATGGACCTAGAGATTGTCACACTGAGTGAAGCCAGACAAATATCATATTGCTCATATGCGCAATCTTTTTTAAAAGCGGTACAAATGAACTTATTTACAAAACAAAAGCTGAATGACAGATGTAGAAAACAAACGTGTAGTTATCAAAGGTAACGGGGAGGATAAATTGGAGGCTGGGACTGACATGTACACACTATACAGAAATCAGTTAACTAGTAAGAACCTACTCTGTAGCACAGGGAACTCAACTTAATACTCTGTAATGGCCTATATGGGTAAGAATCTAATAAAGAGTAAATATATATATACGTGTGTGTATGTATGTGTGTAACTGATTCACTTTGCTGTACACATGAAACTAACATCACTGTGAATCAACTACACTCTAATAAGAACTGTCTTTACTGATGGCTTCTAAATCAGTCACTGAAATTAAATCAAGAAAGAATATGAGCAGAGGGGAAGATACAGCTGAAATTTTTGGAGGATGAATCTGAATGGGGAAAAGGACAAATTAAGAGGGAGATGCTATGTGGGCAAGAAGTAGTGAGGCAGGAAGGGGCAGGCAGATGGGGAAAGCAGTTGTGTTAGTCACTCAGTTGTGTCCAGCTCTTTGTAACCCCATAGACTATAGCCCGCCAGGCTCCTCTGTCCATGGGATTCTCCAGGCAAGAACACTGGAATGGGTTGCCATTTCCTTCTCCAGAGGATCTTCCTGACCTAGGGATGGAACCTGGGTCTCCCACATTACAAGCATAGTCTTTACCATCTGAACCACCAGGGAAGTCTGGAAAGGGGTTGAACTACAAATGAGAAAATAGAGCAAAGAAGTGTAGTCTGCAGTCAGACAGCAGAATCACTGCTCCCAACTAACAGCAAAGTGGCCTTAAGCAAGTTGCCTAGGCTCTCTAGGCCTGTTTCCTCACCTTCAAAATGAAGTGGACAGCACTCTCTCAGAAGGCCACTCAGATTCAGTGAGGTGACCAATGTCAAGTGCTGAGCCCCAGTGGCTGGCATGGAGAGGCACTCAAACTGTTAGCAAACATTACGGATGTCATCTGTGTGACTGTTGCGGTCTGTGTTCCTCTAATGTGAGAGCTATTACACAAGAGGCAGAATTCACAGGATCCAGCCTCAGCTCGGCTGTGGGTCAGAGGAAGAGGCAGAGATGAAGACGTTCCTCAGCTGGGTTATCTGGCAGTAAGAGTCAGTTCTACGGACAGACAGGAACCCAAGAGGCAAAGCACGTTTGAGGAGGAAGACAATGGTGAGTGATGGAGAAAGTGACATTCAAGGGCTGGCACTCTAACAGGTATCTGTGAAGGGGAAGATGCTTCAGAGCTGAAGACTAGCCACACTCAACAAAGCGTGTGACCTCTGGCACGTGGCCAATGTTGCCCAACTGCTCCAGAGGCCAACCAAGGACATGGTGGGGAAAAGAGCTCCAAAGACGTACAGGGGAGAGGCCAGCAGGGAGCCAAGCAACACACAGGAGGAGGAAGAGACAGAAGACCCGGGAGGTTCAGCGTCATCACAGTCAAAGGAGAAGAGACCTGTGAAGACTGGGCAGCTCGGACCATTCACACCACCGGGAGTTAAGGAGAGCCTAGGGAATCGAAACACAAAGGAGAAGCCGCAGAGATGGCAACATCTACCTAACGGAAGCAGCAGGTTAAACAGTGAGGTGCTGAAGGGGACAGGGAGGGTGGGGTTCCAACCAGCTCTTCAAAATAGGAGAGGGTTGCCCTGGTGGTCCAGCGGTTAAACTCTGCCTTTCCATTGCAGGGGGCACGAGATTGATCCGTGGTCAGAGAAGTGCCGCATGCCAAAAGGCTGAGCCAAAAAAGGAAAGAAAGGTGGGGACAGGGGGGTGGTGGGACAAAGGACAAAGACGGGAAAAGAAAGGCAAAGCCGATTAAGAAAGGGGAATCTAGTATGTGTTTTTATTTTTTTAACTGTTTAATAATTGGCATGTAACACTATATTAGTTTCAGGTGTACAACACCATAATTCAATATCTGGATACACTGCAAAGTGAAAAATGATCACCGGAACAAGTTAACATCTGTCAACACATATAGTTACAAAATTTTTCCTCATGCTGAGAACTTCTAAGATCTACTCTTACAACTTTCAAACATACAATACAGTGTTATCACCTAGAGCCATCAAGCTGTAGCCATTGCATCCTCCTGACTCATTTATCTTACAATTGGAAATCTGTACCTTTTATCCCTCTTCACCCATTTTGCCCACCCCATTGCCTCCTACCTCTGTCAGCTACTCGTCTGATCTCAGTGTCTGTGAACTTGAAGGTTTTTTGTGTAAGTTCACAAATAAGTGAGATCATGTAGGATTTGTCTTTCTCTGCTTGACTTAGGGAATATGCTTTTTCAAAATAATAGTTTCACCTTCTTATCACTGTAAAAAAAAAAGTCTGTTCTGCTAAAATTTTAGAAAACAGATAAAGTGAAAATTCAGTAAAAAAAAAAAAAAATCACTAAAAATCAGAAATACATATAGGTAAAAAAGAACATGCGATCAGAGTACACAGAACTCCTACAATCAGGAGAGAGACAACCCAAGAGAAAAATGGGAAAGCACAGAGCAAAACTATATGAAAAAGGACGGTTAAATGACCCACACATGCATGATGCATGGAAAAAGCACTGAACCTCATTAGTTATCAGGAAAATAGAAATTAACACCACAATAAAACCTCCTACACACCTGTCAGGATGGCTTTAAGTGAATAATAAGCTTTGACAAGGACACAAAGCAAGTGGAACTGTCATGCATGAACTAGGTGGGAATAGTTAAATGGCACAACCAATGTGGAGGACAGTTAGGCAAAATCCACTGATGCTGAACACACGTATTCTCGATGATCCCAAGACACCATAGGACCACTCACTAAAGGACACACAGTGGAATGCTCTTGGCAGCAGCAGCACTTTAGGGAATAGTCCAAAATTGAAGCAACTCAAGTATGCATCAAGACTGGAACAGGTGGATGACGGCATATTCACACAATGGCGCGCTGCACTGCCGTGAGAGTAATGTGCCGATTCCCTCCACAGGAAGACATCTCGTTAGACGAGCTTAAGCCAGACACGTCAGTATATCCTGTATGATTCCATCCACATACAGGTCAAATGCAGCAACCCTCACCCACGATGTCAGGAGACAGGAGCATGGGGGATGGGGGACAGTAACCAGGGGTGGCTGTTTCACCTCGGTGGTGAGGGCAGAGTCCTAACCACTGGGAAACCAGGCAATTCCTCGATGTTCAGTTTCTTGACCTGAGGGCTAACTGCACGGCTATCTCCACTGCACTGAAAATCATTAACTGCACAGTGATTATTTGTGCACATTTCTGTTATGTTTCAAAGAGAAGTCCAAGTCACTCATAAAACTTATCTCACCCTAAGATAAAATCGTAATCTTTAAAATTCTTTTTCAGATCCTTTTTCATTTTAGGTCATTACAAGATGCTGAATATAGTTCTCTGTGCTATACAGCAGGTCCTTGTTGTTAACCTATTTAATATCTGCTGCTGCTGCTAAGCCGCTCCAGTCGTGTCCGACTCTGTGCGACCCCACAGACGGCAGCCCACCAGGCTCCCCCGTCCCTGGGATTCTCCAGGCAAGAACACTGGAGTGGGTTGCCATTTCTTTCTCCAATGCATGAAAGTGAAAAGTCAAAGTGAAGTTACTCAGTCATGTCCGACCCGATATAGTAGTGTGTTTATGAGCTTCCCTGGTGGCTTAGTGGTAAAGAATCCTCCTGCCAATGCAGGAGACTCGGGATCTATCCCTCGGGGGGGAATAGTCCTGGAGAAGGAAATGGCAACACATTTCTGTATTTTTGCCTGGAGAATCTCATGGACCGAGGAGCCTGGCAGGCTACAGTCCACGGGGTCACAAAAGAGTCAGACACAACTTACTGACTAAACAACAAGTGTGGATATGTTACTCCCAAGATCCTAACTTATCCCACCTCACCCCTCTTCCCCTTGGGTAACCATAAATTTGTTTTCTATGTCTGAGTCTGTTTCTATTTTGTAAATAAGTTCATTTGTATCATTTTTTTTTTAGATTCCACACAGAAGTGATATCATATGGTATTTGTCTTTCTCTGATTTACTTCACTTAGTATGATAATCTCTGGGTTCATCCATGTTACTACTAATGGCATTATTTCATTCTTTTTATGGCTAATATTCCATTGTGTGTGTATGTGTGTGTATATGCACACAAATCACATTTTTATCCATTCATCTCTTGATGAACATTTAGGCTGCTTCCACGTCCTGGCTATAGTAAATAATACTGCTATGAACACTGGTGTACATACAAGTTTCTGAGTTAGAGTTTTCACCTTTTCCAGCTGTATGCCCAAGAGTGGGATTGCAGGATCATATGTAACTAGTTTTCGATTTTTTTAGGTCCCTCCATACTGTTCTCCACAGTGGCTGTGTTAGTAACTTTTAAATCTAATCCTTTCAGGGTTTTCCTTCTTTTTTTTCAATGAGATATTCAAATATTCTGTTTCATTTAATATATAACAGACATCTCTCGGTCATTAAATGGACTGCATACCATTAATTTCATGAATATTTAGGTTGCTTCCAATGTTTGTAAAGTTGAGTTTGTTCTGTTTGAGAAGAGGAATGAGATTTTACAACACAGGACATGTTGTTGATAGAGCAAGAGGAAGTAAAAAAGGCTAAGAAATGAAAAGTCACATGATAAAGGATAAAGGAGTATTAATCAAATACTATTAAATAATAAAAGACTCTTAGATACAGACTACATTTGTCATCAAAAGTAAAAGTACAACTCTCTAAAGAGTTAGGTGATAAATTATAATCAAGTTTTTAATCTGGAGTTAAAACCAAGATAACACCTTACTACATCCAAGCTGGAAGGAAATGAAAGCAATAAAAATATAATAGCATTTTTCAATTCACAGCTTTGATTTTAAAAATGAAATTAAAGCAGGGACTCTCAAAAACAGTCAAAAATTCCCAGGGAAAGAAAGGCAAATTGCCTGCAATAAAAATTTTACAGTTTCAAAAACTAAAAATGTTTGAAAACTCTGCACTGAAACACTACTTCTAATGCATGTGTGTATCTTGTCAATAATCATCTTCTTCAAAGAAAATCTAATTCTAATATTTTTGATTTATCACTTATTCAGAAATGCAAGATAGGAAAACAGTTTTCCTGCCTTCTAAGGACAAGGTTCTTCATTTCTAAAAATACTATAACCAGTTTTAAAAAACGGAATCAAAACCTTCCACGTCCTTTCCTGAGTCCCTCTCCCACCAGCTCACACCCATCTCATTTGAAGTCACACACACATTTTCTTCCCGAGTTTGATTTTCCTTCTTCCAAAAAGAAGATTTTGTGGATACAAAGTTTTTAAAGTGAAACTACTTTTTCTCCGTTTTGTTCCATTTTTATATTGATGGGCATTTTCATGCGGCTACAACATAATAATAACTTTCAGGTACTCAAAAGGAGTTTTCTGAGATAAATTGTCCTTAGCCGCTTATGCCACGTGCATTTCATTATATTTTAACTAATATAAACTAACAAAGAAGGCAAGACATAACTTTAAAAAAAAATCTAAGATACTGAATTCATCATAACACCAAATTCCTGCCATTTGCCAGGGACAGGAGTTTACTGTAATAGCAAAAGCATTTTAAATTGTGAAACTACAAATCAGCATCTACAACACTTAATGTCAATCTGCTTACGTTGCTGTGCCAACTAATGGAGACTGGAAAAGATGCGAACGTAGCTTACTGGAGCTTATCAAAGATACACAGACAGATAAACTTAAATTCAATATTTAAATGTCGTAAGTCAATAATACTGAAATTTTAGGAAACCATTAGCAGTAACCATTCAAGTACTTTCCACGGGACAAAGGGCTTCAATTAACAGACATCAAGGAATCCAGTTCTTCTGGGGGAGACCCTATCTACCAGATATTGAATACATGAGGCTCAGAGAGCTTGATGTCATTAAGCATCCAATTTCCTTAATTTCCAGATTTCTGAGTCCCTCTTCACCAAGACAACATGACTTTGTCTTGTTTCCCCTACAAGAAACAAGGATAGAACGATCTAGCTAGGCAAACACTCGTGCCTTTCCTGTGATAGTTTTCATTACAAATGACTCAAGAACTTTGTGATTTATGATTTTACTTCCCAGGTAACTTGACTACAGGAACAACACATATTGAACTCAAGAGCACGGACTAAAGATGACAATTTCTGACTTGGGAGACAGGAAGTTTTAGAGTGATGCTGTCTTAGGCATCCAGGCTTCAGTTCTCATTCTCAAATTAAGTCTAGCATGAGTACAACCCTGAAGCCTGGGTCCAGTTCTTACCAATATGATCTATCGAAGACTGTGAGCCTGAAAGGCTGAGACACACATTGAGGACTACAACTTTCTCAAAGGAAATACACCCCATGCGCAGCAACAGATCCAGGTAAATGCCTACCAGTCTTCCCCAGCTGGGTAAGCTCCTGATTCCAGCAGGACCAAGCCAACTGTATTTTCGCCTTACAAATTTCTATACTAAAATCCCCTTATATTCTCTCACAAGACGGATGGTAAGAAATATACATATATTGGTCTCTGTGCCTGAGAGTTCCTGATACAGTTCCTGATACTGAGCTCGTAAAACCCTTGTCTTTGGGGGGTGCTCAGAGAGTCTTGTGTTCTAATATCTCTAGCTCCTGACAGAATTCCTAGGAGCTCCACAATCTCCTGAGTGATAAGAACATCTAACACCAAGCTCCCAAGTCCCTCTGAATCTGGGGGTAATCAGAATGCCTTTTGTTTTAATGAGGTGACTTTTGGTGGGCTTCTAGGTGGCGGGTAGTTACCAGAAAGAAGCTTGAATTTTCAGGTCCATCCACCATTCTCTGGAGAGGGCCAAGAGATGGAGTTAATAATCCATCATGCCTACTGGATGAAGACTTCATACAAAGTCCCTCTAGCACAGGGTATAGAGAGCTTCCAAGTGAATGAACATGTCTAAATGCCAGGAGCGTGGCACGTCCCAGCTTCATGGGTCTAACACTCCTACAGTCAGGAGACATCTGGACTTTGCCCTATGAACCTGACCGTGTACCTGCATTCTTCATCATATCCTTTATGAAATGCATTACCATAAGCTGGTAAATAAATGGACACTTGTATTTTCACAAGTTCTATGAACCACTCTAACAAATTCTCATGTCCAGGACGGGGGTTATGAGAAAGTGGACTTCTAGCCAGTCAGTCAAAAGTACCAGGAATAACCTGGGACTTTGGACTGGTATCTTAATGGGAAGGCAGTCTTGTAGGACCAAGTCCTTAACTTGTGGGATCAGAGGTCAACTCCAGGTAGACAGAATCAGAACTGAATCCAGCTGCAGGCCACTCAGCTGGCATCACAGAATTGGTTGGTATGTGGGGAAACCCACACATTTGGTGACCAGAAGTGAAGTATTGTGTGTGTGCAGGAGACACACAGGAGTGATTTTCCTACACAGATGGTTTCCAGTTTCTTTAGCAATTTTAAGTTAACTCCATCAGCTGAAATGCTCTTAGTTTTATTAAGAAAAAAAATTTTTTTTAATTTCTTGATGCATTCAACATGGATCAGTAGGTTTTGTTAAGAATGAAGAAGAAAAAAAATTATTTTCTGTGATGACAACAGAGAGGAAAAAATTTCTATTTGTCTTAAATACACCAGAAATGAACTCACAGGTTCTCAACAGACCTCTACAGGAAAGAAACTGACAAGGAAAAAAATGAAGGGAAGGATTTTTCTGGCAGTCCAGTGGTTAGGACTTTGAGCTTCCACAGCAGAGGGTACGGGTTCGATTACTGGTCAGGAACTGAGAGCTCGCTGTGTGAGATCCTCACAAAGTCCGGAAGCAAAAAAATACGGCACTGGTCTAGAAGGTGATGCTTGCTACCTTTTGTACTTACACAATCTCTTCCTTCACAGTGTTAAAGGACAGCCTCAACAACCCTTGAAACTCACCTCCTAGGACTTAGCAACCACTTGTGAGCTCTTACCTCTACATCTGGTAAAAATACATTGATGTTAGAATTTCAAACATACTGGCTTCAGTTACAAGGCGTGATAACGATACTAACTTATGGTAACTGAAACCTTTATTCCATAATCACTTTATCTTTCTCCAGTTCTCAAAGGATTTTAGATTAAAACTGGCACTCTTCTGCTTTTTCCAGTCTCGGAGGCAAACAACATGAAACAATTGTCCTCCAACGAGAGTTTAATTTCTCTTTCCCCAGTTTGCCAGAAATGCCACAGGGAAGAATTCAAAACAACTAAGCATTTGCTTGAGTTTTTGCCAAGAAAACTTTCCCCCACTTCCTTGATCATACTGATTCCCTTTTTTAAAATAGTCCTCTTCCATGTGAAAACAAGTGAATAGAACCATATTTTTGCCTTTTGCAAACACCTGTTTTATATGCAGAATCTAACTGGGTTGACCCATTACTCCCTTCTGCGACCTCCCAGGAACCTTCATGCTGGCTGGAGCAGGGACCTCACAAGGAGATAACATTTAAAGCAATGTTTGGGCAGCAGTAACATAGGACCCAAAGGGATTGCTCTAAGGTTTTCAACAGATTAAGCTATGGAATACATCCAAGGGAAAAAAATAAACGGAAATGAAAATACAATTACAGCTACCGTCAGTGCACCTGTGAAAACCAATACTGCAGGTTTTAGCCAACAGAACTGGGGTTTTAAATGTTAAATAAAGATCTCTATAACCTGGCAAGGTACTTAACATATCCCAACCTTGCTTTCCTTAACTATTAAATACCTAACACCAGAACATTTAGGAGGACTATGATGATTAAACATCATGTATCAAATATAAAAACGGAGTGTGTATAACAGTATAATTGAGTGTATAATAGAAAGAAAAAAAGAAATGAGTTAGGACTCACAAAAAAATGCAATCACAAATTAAAATTCTACCAACTATAAGCCTTTTTCATTTAACGTTTTATCACATAGAATTCACTCTCTACCAAATATTGTGTGGGTTTCTGGCATGAGCTCACAATATTCCTTCTGCCTGCAGTTTCCATCTAAATATCTTTCTATGTGAAGTCATTTCCAACCTGCTAATCTCTCCAAATCTGCTAATCTCCCCAACCTTCTGCAAGTTAACTATGTCTGTGTTCCCATCACATTGTGCTCATGACATTATTACACATATTATGGTTTAGGGAGAAGTGTGTGAACCCCAATATTTGCTACAGAATCACTCCTGGGGGCAGAAATCCTTTCACAGCTCAATATATTCATTATCTACCAGAGACCAGTGCACGGTAGGCAGTAAATAAACGTCTGTGAATGTATGAATGCATATATTAATTGTTCCTTTTTTCATCTTCTAAAAGATGAAAATGAGGAAAATGTCAAACACCTCCTAAAGTGATTTCCATTTTTAATACAGATTATAACAAAAACAAATCTCTCATTTTAGTGGAAATGAGATTTAGTGGAAATTTAAATGGAAATTAAATTAGGGAGATTTAAATCAAAGTTCGGTTTCCATTTAGTGGAAATTTTAGTGTATACAGAGTTAACCACAGAATTCTTTCTATCACCTCGACACAATACTTACTGGCTGGAACAATGAAATCTCCATGTAACTCATAGGTCATCAGCGGCTCTGGAAGACTCCTACATGGAAAAGACAGCTCAGAATTACCAAAGACAAACAGGTCACCTCTCTTTGCACTTTTTATAAAAGGATATTCAATATGTCATGCATTTCTTTATGTGCAAAACTCTCCAAGAAATACTTTTACATATCAAAAAAGATACATCATTCAAATGGATTCCTTTATTAAGTGTTATCTGCACCAGGCATTATCAAAAGCTTAAGCAGTCACAAATTCCTATCAGATCTAAGCACATAGTATTTCACATTTAATGTAGGAAAGTACCTTTACAAACATCTGATTTCATATATAAAACTTCCTTCCACAGACTAACTTATTTAAAGTCAAACATTTTATCCAACCAAATATAAACATAATATTGACAATCACCCCTAGGGCATTCATTGAAGATACCACAAAAAATATATGGAGAAGATTAAACAAACTTAAAGATCAAGCCCCCTCCTCTCACATCTCTTATAAAAATATAATACTCAATTTTGATATATACCTATGAAACAATAAAGATATAAAATAAAATTGATGACAACTTAAAAAAATCATTTTAATTTTCTACAAAGCAGATTAAATAAATAGTAGATTTCATACTGTGGTCAACAGAATGTTAGTTCAATCAACATTTATATGTATCTTAAATTTTAAAAGACCAGATCTTCAAACGCTATAAACACTTAAAGAACATTAAGTTGAGTTATCAATCTGCACTCACTTTCTGGAGAGCAATCTGGCAACATAAAAGATAAAAACTTCTTAAAACATTTAGATCATGAAGCCCAGAAATGCCTCTTCAAATGTTTTTTAAAAAACTAAAGACATATATATATATATATATATATTTATATACACAGAAAAAAAAATTTAAAACACATTCCAATGACATTCAAAATGCCAGGGATAAAGAAGGTCATTTCACACTGACAAAGAGGTCAATTCATTGTTATGTTAAGAAGACATAACAATCCTAATTTTTTAAACAATCCTAAATGAGTTTTTAAAATTTATTAATTTATTTTGGCTGTGCCCCCATGACTTGAAGGTTCTTAGTTCCCCGACCAGGGATTGTACCCTCAGTCTCGGCAATGACAGTACAGACTCCTAACTGGACTGCCAGGGAATTTCCAACAATCATAAATGTTAATGGGTCTAATAACAGGATCTTCAAAATCCATGAAGCAAAAACCGATGGAACTACAAGGAGGAAAAAGACAAGTCCACAAGTGTGACCAGAGATTTAAACATCTCTCAGTTTCAGTAACTGATAAAAACAAGTAGACAAAAATAAAATAATAAATAACAAGTGGACAAAATCAATTAGGATACAGATTTGACCAAAGCTACTAACCACCAATGTACCTAATTGATATCAAAGCGAAAGTGAGTCTCTGAGTTGTGTCTGACTCTTTGCAACCCCATGGACTACACAGTCCATGGAATTCTCCAGGCCAGAATGCTGAAGAGGGTAGCCTTTCCCTTCTCCAGGGGATCTTCCCAACCCAGGGATCAAATCCAGGTCTTCTGCACTGCAGGCAGATTCTTTACCAGCTAAGCTGTAAGGGAAGCCCATTTAACTGGAATGCCTGTCACCTAAATGACACTGTATCCAAAATCAACAGAAAACACATTCTTTCCTGGTGCGTATGGAGGACTCATCATGATAAAGGTATCCTGGACCATGAAACAAACCTCAATAAATTTAAAGGGTTCAATTTATACAGGGTATTTCTGTTTACAATTAAAAACTGAATTAGACATCAGTAACAGAGATATCTAGAAAACCTCAAAGAAAGGAAAACTAGGAAGTACTGTGAATTAAAATGAAAATAAGATATATCAGAATTTACCCTTACCAATATCCCTTATTGGTAAAACAGTATTTGGGGAAAATTTTATACCACTAAGTACTTATGTTAGAAAAAAGTCTTAAACTTTCTGCCCTGAACAGCCCAAAAAAAAAAAAAAAACAAAGTAAATTAAACTGAAAATAAGCAGAAAAACAGAAACAAAGATCAGAGCAGAAGTCAAAGAGAAAACAAAACACAACAGAGAAAATAAGTGAATATAAAAACCGGTTCTAAATAATCCATAAAGCTGGGTACTCTGCAGCTGCTCACTCGCTCGTGTCTGACTCTGTGACCCCATGGACCACAGCCCACCAGCTCCTCCATCCATGGGCTTCTCTATGCAAGAATACTGGAGTGGGTTGCCATTTCCTTCTCCAGGGGATCTTCCCCACCCAGGGATTGAACCCATGGTTCTTACACCTCCTGCACTGGCAGATGGGTTCTTTACCACTAGCGCCACCTGGGAAGCCTAGCCATAATAATTAGGAAATAAAAGAAAACACAAATCACCAAGCACAAATAACAGAGGTGACTGAAGAATCACTCCAGGCTCTAAAAGTATTAGAAAGAAAATAAAATATTATGAAACTATTCATGCCCACAAACTCAACAGTTTAGATGAAATGGACAAATGTCTTAAAAGACATAAACTATCAAAGCTCACTCCATAAGAAGTACTTAATCTGAGAAACAGCTATCCCATGTCTGTTAGAGAAAATAAATTTGTAAACATCCTGCCAATAAGAAAACTCTAGACCCAGATGACTCACTGATAAATTCTACCAAACAATTAAATGAGAAATACTACCAATTCTATGCAAGTCCTTCCAGAAAATGAGGGAATACTATATTAATACCAAAATTAAAGACAAAAAGACTATAGACTGATATTACTCATGAATGTAGATGCAACTATTCTACATAAAGTGTTAGCAACTGGAATTCAGTAAGATAAATAAAAGGATAATACATCATGACTAAGTTGAGTTTATCACAGAAATTACTGTTTTTTTAGTCGCTAAGTCATGCCCAACTCTTTTGTGACCCCAGGGACTGTAGCCCGCCACATTCCACTGTCCATGGGATTTTCCTGACAAGAATACTGGAATGGGTTGCCGTTTCCTCCTTCAGGGGATCTTCCCAACCCAGGGACTGAACCCACATTTCCCGCATCGGCAGACAAGATTCTTTACCGCCAAGAAAGCTCATCACAGAAACGTAACTGCCTTAATATTAAAATAAAATTATGCAACTCACAATCACCACCACCATTCTAGCAAACTAAAGAAGAAAAACTGTAAGATCATCTCAGTAGACAATTTAGAAGAGAAAGGATAGTTTTTTCCCACAAATGGTACTGAAGCAACTGGATATCCACATTCAAAAGTGAACTCAGATCCATACTCTATATCTTATACAACAACTAACTTAAAATAGATCATAGACCTACATGTAAAACTTAAAACTATAAAACTTCTGGAAGAAAACAAAATCTTTGTGACTTTGCATTAGGCAAAAGCATAGTCCATAACTACTAATAAATAAATGCAACATCATCAAAATTTTTAAATGCTCTTTAAAGGACACTTTGAAGGGAATAAAAAGACAAGCCACAAAGGTAGGAAGAAAACATTTGCAAAGCAGCTATCTAAGGATCTGTATGCAAAATAACAAGATTTGGCAAGGATATAAAGGAAATGGAACTCTTGTATACCGTAAGTGGGAATGTAAAAAAACATAGCCACTCTGGAAAGAAGCTTGTCCATTTCCCCAAAAGTTAAATATATACCTATTGTAAGACCCAGGCACTATACTCTTAGGATTCACCGAGAGAAATGAAAGCCTCAGTGCTCAGTGGTGTCTGATTCTTTGTGACCCCATGGACTGTAGCCTGCCAGGCTCCTCTGTGCCTGGAATTTTCCAGGCAAGACTATTGAACTGAATTGCCATTTTCTTCTCCAGAAGATCTTCCCACCCAGGGATCAAACACCAGTTTCTTGTATCCCCTGCACTGGCAGGAGGATTCTTTACCACTGGCGCCACCTGGGAAGCCTACGTTCACTCAAAAGATGTATACACAAAGGTGTTTAGTAGCTGTATTTATAACAGCCAAAAGCAACAAATAATGCAAGTATCTATTAACAGGTAAATCGATAAAAGAAGAAATTTGTGGTATATCCATAAAAAGCAACACCAGTTAGCATCAAGACTGTCTGCAGATGACATGATCCTCTACATAGAAAACCCTAAAGACTCCACCAGAAAATTACTAGAGCTAATCAATGAATATAGTAAAGTTGCAGGATATAAAATCAACACACAGAAATCCCTTGCATTCCTATACACTAATAATGAGAAAGTAGAAAAAGAAATTAAGGAAACAATCCATTCACCATTGCAATGAAAAGAATAAAATACTTAGGAATATATCTACCTAAAGAAACTAAAGACCTATATAGAGAAAACTATAAAACACTGGTGAAAGAAATCAAAGAGGACACTAATAGATGGAGAAATATACCATGTTCATGGATCGGAAGAATCAATATAGTGAAAATGAGTATACTACCCAAAGCAATTTACAAATTCAATGCAATCCCTATCAAGCTACCAGCCATATTTTTCACAGAACTAGAACAAATAATTTCAAGATTTGTATGGAAATACAAAAACCTCGAATTGCCAAAGCAATCTTGAGAAAGAAGAATGGAACTGGAGGAATCAACTTGCCTGACTTCAGGTTCTACTACAAAGCCACAGTCATCAAGACAGTATGGTACTGGCACAAAGACAGAAATATAGACCAATGGAACAAAATAGAAAGCCCAGAGATAAATCCACACACATATGGACACCTTATCTTTGACAAAGGAGGCAAGATTATACAATGGAGTAAAGACAATCTCTTTAACAAGTGGTGCTGGGATGAAACTAGATCACTTTCTAACACCGCACATGAAAATAAACTCAAAATGGATTAAAGATTTAAATGTAAGACCAGAAACTATAAAACTCCTAGAGGAGAACATAGGCAAAACACTCTCAGACATAAATCACAGCAGGATCCACCTCCCAGAATTCTGGAAATAAAAGCAAAAATAAACAAATGGGATCTGATTAAAATTAAAAGCTTCTGCACAACAAAAGAAAATATAAGCAAGGTGAAAAGACAGCCTTCTGAATGGGAGAAAATAAT
Organism: Ovis aries; assembly: GCF_016772045.2. Lineage (NCBI taxonomy): Eukaryota > Metazoa > Chordata > Mammalia > Artiodactyla > Bovidae > Ovis > Ovis aries. The sequence goes on from NC_056070.1 coordinate 10,294,444, forward strand.
AGCAAATCAAACAACTGACAAACAACTAATCTCAAAAATATACAAGCAACTTATGCAGCTCAATTCCAGAAAAATAAACGACCCAATCAAAAAATGGGCCAAAGAACTAAATAGACATTTCTCCAAAGAAGACATATGGATGGCTAACAAACACATGAAAAGATGCTCAACATCACTCATTATTGGAGAAATGCAAATCAAAACCACAATGAGGTACCACTTCACACCAGTCAGAATGGCTGCGATCCAAAAATCTGCAAGCAATAAATGCTGGAGAGGGTGTGGAGAAAAGGGAACCCTCCTACACTGTTGGTGGGAATGCAAACTAGTACAGCCACTATGGAGAACAGTGTGGAGATTCCTTAAAAAACTGGAAATAGAACTGCCATATGACCCAGCAATCCCACTGCTGGGCATACACACCAAGGAAACCAGAATTGAAAGAGACACGTGTACCCCAATGTTCACTGCAGCACTGTTTATAATAGCCAGGACATGGAAACAACCTAGATGTCCATCAGCAGATGAATGGATAAGAAAGCTGTGGTACATATACACAATGGAGTATTACTCAGCCATTAAAAAGAATACATTTGAATCAGTTCTGATGAGATGGATGAAACTGGAGCCAATTATACAGAGTGAAGTAAGCCAGAAAGAAAAACACCAATACAGTATACTAACACATATATATGGAATTTAGAAAGATGGCAATGACGACCCTGTATGCAAGACAGCAAAAAAGACACAGTTGTGTATAGCGGACTTTTGGACTCAGAGGGAGAGGGAGAGGGTGGGATGATTTGGGAGAATGGCATTGAAACTTGTATACTATCATGTAAAAATCGAATCACCAGTCTATGTCCAATGCAGGATACAGCATGCCTGGGGCTGGTGCATGGGGATGACCCAGAGGGATGTTGTGGGGAGGGAGGTGGGAGGGGGGTTCATGTTTGGGATTGCATGTACACCCGTGGTGGATTCATTTCAATGTATGGCAAAACCAATACAGTACTGTAAGGTAAAATAAAGTAAAAATAAAAATTTTAAAAAAAGAAAGAAGAAGAAGGAATGGACAATTAGTGCTTGCCAAAACATAGGTGAATCTCGAATTATACCAAGTGAAAGAACCCAGATTTTTTTTTTTTTTTTTTTTTACTTTTTTGGCCATGCAACATGTGGGATCCTAGTTACCCGACCAGGATGGAACCAGTGCCCCCTGTGTTGGAAGAGCTGAGTCTTAACCTCTGGACCACCAGGGAAGTCCAAGAATCCAGATTTTTAAAAGTACATGCTGTATAATTCTATTTATTTGAAATTACAGGAAATGTCAATTAATGTATAGTGACAGAAAGCAAGCCAAGTGTTTACCCAGGGATGAGGGAATGAGAAGAGAAAAGTGAGAGAGAGGGAATTCAAAGGAGCTTGAGGAACCCCTGACGGCACGTTCACCATCCGGACTTTGCTGATGGCTTCGCAGATGTACAGGCACATCAAACTTGTCAAAGTATATTCTATGAATACATGCAGTTTACTGTACATCAATTACACTTCAATAAAACTGCTTAACAAGACAGATGCAAAAATATATTTACAGACTATGCTCCACCTACATTTAATTTTTTACTGAATAAATTTCACTTGGAACATTAGATACATGGAATGAGTACAGTGTGTTATTTTGATCATTTATATATTGTGACGTGATAACCAATGTAGCAGTATTTATCACATTACCTAATTACAGTCCACTGTCATCATCTACAGTTATTATACTGGGCATTACATCTCTGTGGCCTGTTTACTGCCCATTACAGGTCCATCCCCTTTAACACCAGTCTCATCCTTCCACCATGCCCTTGCAGCCACTGTTTTATCTTACATACAATGTACGATGCTGCAGAACACACACACACACACGCACACGCACACAGCCGGAGACAGTGGAACTAAACGGAAAAGCACTAGTGAAGAAAAGCTGTTCTCTTGCTTCCTCTCTCTCCCCTTCATCCCCTATACTCAAAGAAGAAAAACAACACGAATTACACCAGACTAAATAAAGAAAAAGAAGACACAATCAAAACTCAAAGCTCTGGTTTTGTTTCAAAGAGGGATCAAACAGGAAGGAGTGATAAAGGAAGCTGTCCATCTGTCAGGCAATGAAAGTTAAAGGGTTCCGACAAGGAAGGGGTTCGGTGGGGTATGAGATCGCTTAGAAATCCCATAGAGAGTGTTTCATTTCCAATAAAAATGAATTTGTATCTAAATATCTTCATGCTACTCACATCACTGCTGTATGTCTAGCCAAGCAATGCGGCATAAAAAAATAAGAATTAAGTATTGGGTTTTTTTAGGTTTTTTTTTTTTTTTTTAATTTTGGCTGCTCTGGGTCTTCCTTGTGGCTCATGGGCTATTTCCTGTGGCACACGGGCTCAGTAATCACTGTTCATGGGCTTGGTTGCCCTGCAGCATGTGGGATCCTAGTTCCCTGACCAGAGATTGAATCCAAGTCGCCTGCATTGAAAGGCGGATTTTTGATCACTAGACCACCACAGAAATCCCTTAACTACTGTTAACACTGGGGAAGCAGTAATAAAAATGACAAGATTCCCATATACAACGCATTATATTGAGCCACTACATCAGTCAGCTTCTCATCCAACGTGAGACATTTTGGACTCCTGGGGGCAGGGGAGGCCCTCTCATTGTCCCAGTGTTTTGGGAATTACTGGAAATCCCTGAAGGGGGAAATGGCAACCCACTCCAGAATGCTTCCCTGGAGAATGCCACAGACAGAGGAGCCTGGCAGGCTACAGTCCAAGGGGTCGCAAAGAGTTGGACACGACTGAGCACACAGGCATGATACAGTTTGTCTTTTCTATTTGGTCCCTTTTTTAACGTCCTTATCTTTTCTGAGATACACTCAAATATTTCTAAGTGCAGCAGTATGATGGTTTAGAAAATCTCTAAAGTATAATTGCCAAAACGTGGCAGTAGGGACACTGACGAAACAAGAAGCGTCGAACGTTGAGAAGTGAAGGAGCAGGATGCTGGGGCGATGAGAAGTCATCATATTCATCTTCCTGCCTATTTGTTTGAAATTTTTAAAATATAAAATATGTCCTAACAGTTGACTCTAATGTGCTTGTTGGAACCCAAATAGCATTTCCCTGAAAAATAATCCTGCATGTTGGTTAAAAAGAACCTGCACTGGGGAGGCAGTACCATTTGACTACCAGACAAAAATCAAAGTCCCCAGCAGACCCACAGCCGAGGAGTGCAGCTGTGACTATTTCCCATTCCTTTGCTCCATGTACTTGTCCTTCCTCTAACCTCCAGTTTTGTGATCATTCAGTTCCTTTATTTTTTCAAGAAAGGTGAATGCTCATAGAAATGCTGAACCTTCTTTGAACTCTATAGCAAATATGTGAAACTCAAAGTTCATCTTTAAAAAACACCTCATCAATTAAACTTCTTTTCAAATAGCTCTGTATCTTTGTGTCATTATCTTCAGTGTTTAACTTCATAAGGTTTACATTTAAATTAAGATATCTTCACTTTAGCCTACAACACACAAAAAAAGATTCAATGAAAGTAATAAATAGCCTTCTTCCTCACTGTTTCAGAGCATTTAATTCCGAAAACTCACATCCGCATTTCAAAACCCAAGTCTCTTCCAGTCCCCTTTAGTTGCAATTGATCTGTCAGCTGATGTTCACTGACTATGGACCACACCTCCTGGAGCACCACATTGGGTACCTCATAGTTTACACCTTCACATAAACTGACTTTTGAGTCGCACGTGCAGAGTCAGCATTGGCTGTGCGTTAGACACCCAGTCTGCTCTTCCCCCGCTACCAAGAGAAGCTCACCTCAAATACTGTTTCAAGGCACTTGTTATTGTCTTCACTTCCCAATCTATGGAATTCTCCAGGTCCACCTCGTTGCAGGTCTTCACATCTAGTGAGCAAGCAAAGAAGAAACAATTATTAAAACCTGCCATTCAGAGGCCCTCTTGACTGGCTGACAATGCTTAAGATTCTTAAACAGCCAAACCACAAATATTGAATTCTGTGGTTTCCTATAAAAAACATTACATACAATTTCTCATCATATTACAAGCCATGTTGTATATTCTCAGACATTTCTAGCACTTCAGAAAATCTGTAGTGGAGATCAAAGTAAAAGGGTAGGGGTTGGGCTAGGAGTATGGAAGATCTTAAAAAAGCATTTCAGTATTCACAACTGCAAAACATTTCAGTATTCACAACTGCAAAGCATAGATCGCTATTACTACTACTGTTACAAGATACTACTCAGCAGCCATGGCTTACAGCATGCGACACACGAAGTGCCTATGTATTTGAACTTGCTGTGGGTGGCTTTACTGTTATCACACTGTGTTATGACAGGGGAAACAGCACCCTTAATGTTAAAATTACTATGAGAAGATCAACAGCTCAGTGGAGAAGAAGGAAGCTAAGTCTGGTCCCACACTTCTAAGGTTTGCGCTCATCATGCTCTCTCTCCAAAGACTCATACATGATCAACCAAAACAGAAATATGATGACACATAAACTTATAAAGTCTTGTATGAGTAATCTTTCCTATGAACATTACAATTCATACTCTCATCCAGGAGGTATTTATTAGAAGCCGCTATAAAACATTTCTGACATTCATGCTAAATTGGTATTCTTTGTCCTAAAATTAATAATGTGTTTCTTCCAAATGCCCTTTCAAATACCTAGTAAGCTCTAGAGAAGACGTAAAACATGCACTAAAAAAAAGAACAAGAAGAGCTGAAGAAGAAGGGGCAGGAGAGGGAGGAGGGGGTGGAATATACAGTTGATTTTGAAAAGGAAAGTCAGTTCTGAAATTTAAAAAAAAAAAAAAAAGGATGGTGGGCAAAGCAAGGATTCCGAGTGTGGTGGCATCTCCGAGCCTTGGAAGGCTGTGACCCAGTAGCAGGGAAGAGAATGCATCAAGGGATCACACACCTAGGCTTAAGTCCCGCTGCAAACCTGACCAGCTTCATCACTCCAAGCCAGTTCTAACCTATCTGAACTTCAGCCCTTCCTGTGCACAATGGAGGTGACATAAACGCTCTATTGAGAGCATCAAAGTCAATCAGGGCTGTATACAGACTTCCATGAATCACTAAATGTGCAGGTAATCACCACAGCTGAGTCACCAAAAGTATAAGCATTCTACCCAAAGAGAGAAGCAGTAAATGGGTTATGATGAATGACATCAGTCAATCAACAGAAACTGCTTTGAGTTTCTACACTCTGACCATGCAAAGGAGAAACTAAGAGATTTGTGAAAGAGACTTATTTCTCCCTCATTCCAGAATGTTCAACTAAGACTCCCCAAAAAACTAGTTGTCTCAGGGTTTTTTCCTTTCATTGTACTATATTTGTCTAAATATGCAAGGAAACACTTTGTTGGCATACCCTTTTCAAATTAAAGCTCAAAGAAGAAAATCCTGTTCAAACGGAACAGTGCATTAAGTCACGCATGCCCCTTAAAAGAAAAAGGACGCGTGACAACACAATGCTATCCTCAAATTTTTCGAAGTAAAACAGGAAGTGATGGTTATTTCACAGCCATAACATCAGATATATAAAGTCAATTACTCAAAAGTCTAGAGACTTTTTAAAGCACTTCAACAGCTCTTGATTACAGCAACTGACAGCGAGATGCAATAAACTACAACAATGGCAATTGACACTGATTACATTTTGATCGGTTCCTACAATTCAGAACTCATTTGTTACTGCGCTTGTCAGACAAGCCACAGATACATTCAAGAAATCAAATTAAGCACCCTGATTAAAGGTGCAATCCTTTATAACGAGGACTAAATAATTCTGCTCTAAAGGCTTTGCCAACCAATTACCGCAGTAACTGAATATTCTCTCTCTCATTAAATCAATTATTTAAATCTCATACAAGTCAGATAACATTTTCAATCAACTTGCTACCAGCAAATCACCATTTTATAATCCAGGAGGCTTCTAGAGGAAATCTTTCACTTTCAGCTTTTGACGATTATTCTATATTTTGAGAATCATAGTCTTTCTATGGGAAAATAAGCCACCTTTTGCATTTATGGAATAAAAAGGAGCTGTCACAATAGAAACCAATGACTACATGGTGTCCATGGTATTACTCCTCCATTAAATTTTCACTGTTTTCAAATAACTCAATCATCCATCCCTAGCAGCTCTTGACAATCTGTGGATGCACTGCAACTAGATAAATTTGTTGGTGACTTATTTGGGATTCAAACTTAAAAATGCATTTAGAGGGTTCAATTAGAATATATGCTCTACTATAAATAAGGTAGAAATTCTGTTTCTTCTCTGGCCAAGGAATATTACACCACAGAGATTAGTTTAAAACCTACACTAGTGAGCAGAGACACAAAGAGTTGACTTTTTATTTGGATAGATGTTTCATAATTACATAACCAGTGGTCATTTTTCTTTTTGAAACTGGAAACTTTCAGCCCAGCCCGAAGTGCTGCCATCTTACTGGATACTGACTTGGGTCCTAAAGTACTTGAAGACACACAGTGACTGAATGAGTTTTGAGAACATTCTTTATAATCCAAAACCAGAATCTTTTTCAGCTCCATTAGGTTGCTCTTCCCCTCAATCTATGTGAAAAGTTGTCCTACAAACAAAGTAAACAACATAATAGGTTTATGGTAAAAACAACTCTAAATCCATTTGATTCCTGGCTTTCTGTGGTTCTGTGTCTTAAATAAATAAAATCATCCAGCTGTTTCTGCAAATTAAATTTAGAAACCGACAGAAGATTCACCCGCACACACAAGCTACCACTGAATTTTCCCAGCACTGCTCTGACGCTCTCCCTCCACAGTGGAGAAGGAAACACACAGGACAGCTGGAACTCAGCTCAGTGCCAACCTCCCAATAGCGACTGCAGCTCATCTGTTACATTCTCACCCCACTTACTAAAACACCATGACTCACCCAAAGACACCTCATCTGCTGTTTCTCCTTGCCCTTCCCAACTGCCTCAAGTTTCTCATTAAAAAAAAAAAAAAAAAAAAAAACAACTTCTAACAGACTATGTGTGCCCTCTATTAGAAAAAGAGAGAAGGAAGAAGAAGGAAAAGAAAAACACATGTAAGGGGAAGGCAGGCCCTGAGGCACGTGTTTGTGGAAGCTTAAGAAGCATGGTCCGAGGGAACGCTGGGAGGCTGCTGCAGAACTCCGCAGCCCGCAACCCTCTGCCCGGGGGATGGAGAATGACCAAGACAAACAACTCTCCTCACCAGGGGGGAAGGCAGCTCCCCACCGCCCCAACAGCTCACCTGGAGAAGTAAAATAATGTGTCTGTTTAGAGGGCCGTCTAATCCTGCCATGAGGATTTCATGGGTGGCGGAGAGAGGAGAAGGAAGGGGAGGGGCAGACAGGAATGGGGAGAGGAGGATGCACAGGAAAAGGAGGAGGGGAAGGAAGAGGAGGAGGAAGAAGAGAGAAATATTTCCCAATCTTGAATGTGAAGAGTACAAGCACACCCAAGAGAGACAAGCAGAGAAATACATGCAAGACATTAAGCATGCACCCTTCTCTTAGAAATCATCACAAACGTGTAACGCAGGAATATTTAAAAAGTGCAGAAAATATTTTAAACACAAAAATATTTGATGTAGAAATGGCAATAATAGACAAATGATAGCAAAATATATGACTGGTTCTTAAGAACAACAAAGAGCCAGGCCAAAGGAAAAAAAACTACAGAAATTCCTGTCAGAAAATATAAAACAAGTTAGAATTTTTTCTCAGATTCTTAATTAGTTATACTATTCTTCATTTCTGCAAAGAAAAAAAAATGCACTGTCAACAAAAACACTTTGAAAACAATCAAATTGGAAATAAACATTATCTAGAAGAACAGAAATTTAAAAAAATAACTGCCTAAAAATGTTAAAACTTAGTAAATCTGAGGAAGGGTTATCATGGGACTCCATTGTACAATAGTTGCAATTTTTCTGTAGGCTTGAGATTATTTCAAAGTTTAAAAAAAATGTTTTTTAAAAATAAATGAATAGATACATATTTTTTAAAAACAACTACCTAATATCACAAACAGGAAAAATTAACATAATAAGTTATAGGAGGGAAAAACAGATTGGTACAATAGAACAAAGTTAAAAATCTGGCAGACTCGCCCTATTTTTTCTCTCTTTTTTTTTTTTTTTAATTTTTTCTCTTTAACACCTATAACTTTGAAGTGTAGAGAGGTTGGGAAAAGTTGGAAAGAAAAAACATCTATGGGATAGAATGTGCACAACTATTCAAAATTCTTTTTCTGAAAAAGTACAAATGAATTCAATTTGCACACTTGCGGAATCAGGAAGAAAGGAAACAACTTAAGGCCGTCTTGAAATTCATTTGAAAACAGTGAATGAATCTAAGAACTGAAGTTCGAGTTGGTAACATAAAGTAACAAAAAATGATGTTAATGCTAATACAAATCCGAAGTTTGTGACTGACCAACTTAAAATTCACACTAGGAATTACTTAGAGATGACGTAAAATAAATTTATCCAGTACTGTTCCCTTAAATGCATTACTTAATAAGAAAAATAACAAGTCAGTATCTTTCTCTTGTGTTAATTTTCTGATTTCCTCTGATGGCAGAATAATATTACTGAAAACACAGCATTTCTTTTGCCAGCAACTTAAATGTGGTGGTGTCACGCTTGTGTCCTGGCCTTCTCTACCCTGAGTCTCACGGAAAGTGAAAACAGTTTTCCAGGTCATGAATTTTTAAGGGTTTAGATATTTTAAACACCTTGCAAGTTAAGGGCTGTCTTGGGGCATTTCCCACAAGCACAGCAAAGCACCACCCGGGTCTAGGGATGCCGATGATCATGTGGGCTTTTATGAGATTAAGAACAAATTTGGAGGCAGCTTAACACCTCGGGGTAACCACAGGGACACCCACTTGTTCGAACTGCCCTTGAACATGAACGAGAAGATAATAATAACCCTAGGATCCTTATGACCCATTCACTGCCAAGTGGGCCTTTCAGCCAAATCTCCCTTTCTGATACCAACAAAGTCTTCCAGTTCTAATCACTATAACACCATCTTGGAAATGAGAGAAGTGTTTCTAATTTTAAAATTAACTAAAAGCAGATGCTGTTGTCCCATTAAACTCTGCCAGCTGCTACTGAACCACTGGCAACCTGAGTCTATTTAATTTGGAGCCCACTAATGGTAAAAAGGAAAATCTGACTGCCAAAACTGCACACCCAAGTTAAACCAGAGAGGCAGAAAATGAAAACAGCTCATGAAAAGCGAATGTATTCTAATAAGGCTCTTCCAAGTGATGACGAGCCATTTTTCCTGCGGTTAATATCTAAAAAAAGGGTTGTTGCTTATTAAATCCTGGATTCAAACACAGCCAAACAAGCAATGCTGTCTGAACACCCCAGCTGATTTTATGCAGCTCGGTTCATGCTTCCTCAGAGTGAGCCTTTGCAACAACACTTTAAGAGGCAGACAGGTTTAAATGCATTGATAGAACACCTGAGGGTATTGTTAATATTGACTAAAGTGAGACAGCAAATTAATTAATATTTAGCAAGGTCATAATGACAGGTCGGTTTGACACATGGGCCCTCAAGCCTGATGAGTTCTCGTCACCCCCCCAGGAGGTAGCCTGCTTAGGGCCGGGGTGCAGGAAGTAGTGAGGCCTTTTACAGGTGGCACCGAGCTGACAGCAGAGTGCAATGTAAAAGCACTTTGTCATTCGCATAATGTCTGGGGTAACGAAATGAATTCACTTTCTGGCTTCCTCTTGTCTGCGATGCCAAAGAACACTGTGTTATCAGCACAGATGGAGAAGGCATGGTTCTGGAGAAGAGCCTGATACAAACAAGCTAGTGTGAATACCAATGAATCCCTGAGAATCAGACCCTCGCTGCCGAGTGACAGCTGGGGAGCTCCAGAAGAACGAACGGGTCCCAGCGGTCTTGTCCAACCAAATGTACTGTCAAGACTGCGCAGGCAATTTGGAAGCCAGGGGAATGAGAAGCCTGGCTTTTCCTTCCCTGGGAGAAGCAAGCAGAAGACATTCACCCGTGAGCTGTCTCCTTTCCTTCCTCCCTTTCTTAGTAAGAGAGGCCTGAGCAAACACTAATCGACTTTTCTGAGCCAAGTCTCTGCTCAGGAGAAAACTCCTGGAGGCAGCAGAACAGAATGGATTTCTGAGTTATGTTACTACGAAACATGAAGTCGTAAAGTCAACGAACATCAACAAATAACGCATGGAAAATGATTAGAAAAGAGGCATACCCATCAACATACTCAGAAGTCTCTGGACCTTTGAACTCACCCCCACAACTCTATACAATCCTTGGTCATTTATACCTATTGGAAGAGAAAAAAATGTTAGCAAAATACAGACATTCAAATCTGAAAAGCTGTCGACACACAGTTGCACACAGAATTCTTGCTAGCTCACATTAATAGCATTCCTGTTGCCTATAAAAATAATGTTTGACAAGAGTGTTTACCAACTTGTCTTAGCAGCTTGGTATTCAAGAGGTACAGCTGGAAAAAAATAAAGTTCCATGTGGACAAAACGTAAGGAGTAAGCAGTAATGAAAAAACACTGGTTAAGCAGTCGTCACATATGCCAATGCAATTTGTAAAGATGCACTGTATCTTTCACGCTTCTTATGTTCAGGTATTCTTGAGATTGTTCTTGACAAGTTTTAGCCTTTTAAAAATAATATGGTGCTGACTGGTACATAGAAAGAAATTGTTTGGATGATTCTTGAAGACCAAGGAAATCACTTAATCAAAAGTAAGGCAAAATTTGTTTTCTTTTGTGTTTAAGGGCAGTATATGCATTGTCCAGAGAAACACTAAAACTCCAAATGAGGATCACATCAAAATTATACATCAAAATGAAATCATTGCATTCTCTCTCTCTGTGGAGACCTGGAAACAAAGTACCTCAAAGTACAACAGACAAGAAATAAAGGCAAGAAAATGTATCAGCAAATGTTACTATGTTGGACACATGATTGTTTGAATTCTGATGTAAACAAGCCAACTGAAAAAGGACATTTTTTAAGCAATCGGGAAACTTGGAGTGGCATTAGGGTTATGTAAGAAAATGTCTTTATTGTTTACGTTGCATACTGAAAGGAGTAAGAGTAATCTATCTTAGATTTGCTTGAAGGAAGAGGAAGGGAGAGATGAGGAGACTAGCAAAATCTTGAAAACGTTTGAGTCTGCACAAGAATGCACGAACGAGTTCACTGTACCCCCTACCTTTTCTGTGCTTGAAATTTCCATGATAAAACCACGACTTCCAAAAAATGTGACTTAATATCTTTATTTCTTAAAAGAGGTGAAACTGTGTTTATTTTCTGCACCACAAATGGTAAAACTAACAAGAACGGGCCTGGCTGGCCAGGAGATCATGACTCTAATCCACAGAGTTTCCAAAACAAAACACCGCACCAAAAAGGCCAAGGGACCCAAGGGAACTTCCCTTTTTTTTGGGGGGGGGGGCCTCCCTGTATGGAACGGTGACAAGTGTACCAGCCAGTGTCTAAAGAACTGGATTCAAGTCACAGCCCAGTCACTCCTGAGTTCTGAGACCCAGGGCAGTCCAGGAACCTTCTCTGAGTCTCGACACTGCCTCTGAGGTCAGGACAGTATCTCTGCCCACGTACTAGCATGGTGATACAGGCCAGGTCTCTTGGCCTTCCTTAATTAAAAGAAATTGACTAAGGCCAGAAAAGAAATTTGGGCAAGGCTTTACTGGGGCCCCTGCTGTAGTTTGGGGGAGCAAGAACAAATAACAGGTTCCCCAGCTCACTGCCCAAGGTGGGGGGAGAGCTGGCTCCTTACACAGGGTGAGGGTAGGGGCGGACACAGAGGTTGGGTTGGAGGGGTGGCTTAGGTGGTCTGCCCACCCTTTTGGTGCCATGTGTGCAGAGGGGCACGTGCTTTTGCTTCCTGGCTCTTCAGAAGTGGCAGTTGGATTTTTTTGGTCTTTCTGTATCTTGTTGGCCATGATTTGCACCAACTGAGCATGCATGCAGTTATTTTTAGTCCCTTACAGTTTCTTTGAGCTGAAGCTCCAATACTTTGGCCACCTAATACAGAGCCGACTCATTGCAAAAGACCCTGAAGATTGAAGGCAGGAGGAGAAGGGGACAACAGAGGACGAGATGGTTGGACGGCATCACTGGCTGATGGACAGGAGTTTGAGCAAACTCCTGGAGACAGTGAAGGACAGGGAAGCCTGGCGTGCTGCAGTCCCGGGTGTCACAAACAGTTGGACACGACTGAGTGACTGAACAACAACAGTTTCCGAGTATTTGACAAAGACAAATACAATGTTTCTTTGTCTCAAAGAGACGTTTGTCCAGGTACAAGCATTGCAACAAAGGGTCCCACATCCCAGTCTGTCTCACTGGGAGAACACAAATGATATCTACATGTGCCCTGCTTATTATAACACACCACATATACTACGCTTCATTACTCCTTACAAAAATGAGGATTTCTGTTCCCTCTGTTTCCCTTCTTGGCTTTTATTTCTCCTTGTGTGCATGCTCAGTTGATCAGTCATATCCAACTCATTGTAACCCTAAGAACTGTAGTCCCCTGGGCTCCTCTGTCCTTGAGATTCTCTAGGCAAGAATACTGGAGTGGGTTACCATTTCCTCCTCCGGGATATCTTCCCGACCCAGGGATCGAACCTGAGTCTCCTGCATCTCCTACACTAGCAGATGATTCTTTTACACTGAGCCATCTGGGAAACCCTTACGTCTCCTCACTCAGCTTCAAACTTCTGAATGTCCTGTTTGTCTGTTATGTGTTCCCCAAAATTCATATGTTGAAGTCCTAAACCCCAGTATCCCAGAATGTGACAGTTTTGGTAACTAAAGTCTTTAAAAGAGGTGGGTAAGTTAAAACAAGGTCATGAGGGCGGGTCCTAATCCAATAAGACTGGTATCCTTATAAGCAGAGGTCAAGCCACAGACGCACAGAAGGAAGACAACGTGAAAACGGAGGGAGAAGACAGCCATCTGCAAGCCCAGAGGAGGGGCTCTCAGGAGACCCCAGCAAGCCAACACGCTGTCCCAGACCCCCAGCCCCAAGAACTATGAGAAAAGAAATTTCTGTTGCTTAGACCCCCAGTCTGTGGTCCTTGAGTATGGCAGCCCCAGCAAGCAGACACACCTTTCTGGATTTTCTCTAGAGCTCAAAGAACCAGGGCAGCCAAGGCTGGCCCTTCCATCTATACACAGCTGTTCAGAAGGCTCAAGAATCAGAGTAGCTGAGAGGCACTTTTGTGATGGGAAGTGCTGAGAGGGGAGAAAAATGCAGGTCAGCCCTGCCAAGAGTTAGAAACACTGTCCGAAAACACAAAAGTCAGAGCTCGAGCCTGCTAGAGGAAAAAAGACCAGGCCTCACTCCTTCCTTCTCCTAGAGGCTAGAAGGCTATGTCCAGAGAGTTTGAAACACCAGAGCATTTTTTTTCAACACTCCTCTATTTAAGAAACTTAAAATAGTTTGGCCTCAAAGCCAGAAGCCAAAAGAGCAAGTCATATTCTGCAGACTAACATGCCCCTCTGAGAAGCACCTGACAAACGTAGAGAAATGAAGTAAGAATGTTACTTCAGCGATAGTCTTCACTCTGCGCTGCTATTTACGATCAGATAATTGATCAAGTTCACATTCATCAACCCAAGAGAAGGAGAGTTAATTGCTAACGCATAATGAAAGGTGCATGGGGGAATTAATGCTACTCAACATTTTTTTACTTTTTTAAAATAAATTTAAATAAACCTTGTACAAAAGGAACTTGGAAACAGCACATGGACCACGTATACTCCAGTCATGCAGAATTTTCTGTTTCTTGTCACACTGTCCTTAAAAACTCGGGACTAAATAATCAGAAACACTACACCTATGAGCACACGCATGACATACAACACACATCGTATAAATAAATTTAAAGACTATCAGTTCAGTTGCTCAGTCGTGTCTGACTCTCTGCGACGCCATGAAATGCAGCACGCCAGGCCTCCCTGTCCATCACCAACTCCCAGAGTTCACACAAACTCATGGGCATCGAGTCAGTGATGCCATCCAGCTATCTCATCCTCTATCATCCCCTTCTGCTCCTGCCCCCAATCCCTCCCAGCATCAGGGTCTTTTCCAATGAGTCAACTCTTTGCATGAAGTGGCCAAAGTACTGGAGTTTCAGCTTTAGCATCAGTCCTTCCAATGAACACCCAGGACTGATCTCCTTTAGAATGGACTGGTTGGATCTCCTTGCAGTCCAAGGGACTCTCAAGAGTCTTCTCCAACACCACAGGTCAACAGCATCAATTCTTTGGCACTCAGCTTTCTTCACAGTCCAACTCTCACATCCATACATGACCACAGGAAAAACCATAGCCTTGACTAGACGGACCTTGGTTGGCAAAGTAATGCCTCTGCTTTTGAATATGCTATCTAGGTTGGTCATAACTTTTCTTCCAAGGAGTAAACGTCTTTTAATTTCATGGCTGCAGTCACCATCTGCAGTGATTCTGGAGCCCCCTAAAATAAAGTCTGACACTGTTTCCCCATCTATTTCCCATGAAGTGATGGGACCGGATGCCATGATCTTAGTTTTCTGAGTGTTGAGCTTTAAGCCAACTTTTTCACTCTCCTCTTTCACTTTCATCAAGAGGCTCTTTACCGATCCAAATGTCAAGTCATAGGATTTTTACAACCTCTGCAACTTCTTTCCAAATTTCCCTCTTCCAGCCAAAGGGATCACTATTTCTCATCACCAAGTATTAGAATTTTGAAATTTTTCTTTAACTTCTTCCCTGTCACTTTCCGAATTCAACAGACCAATGTCTGCATTTTCTTCACACTTCAGACTAATCTCTGCTTCTTCAACATGGCCTTGAATTTGATGACTGTATACTGAGCACCCATAATAGGGACACACACATAACCATAATCCATTCTGAACACCATCATTTTTTTCTACTTTTTATTTTTCAAGTGACTTTGATTATCTTAGGTCTTTCCCATCCACACTGAAGAGTAAGTCATCAAATCAAGTCCAAATTCCTCAGCTGAACAAGCATGGAAGGCATAGACACATAACTCTTCATAATGAGCCTCACCTCACCAACCCATAATTTACTGTAGAGTATTCACCTAAATCAAAATAGATCCCTCAGTATCACCCACATAAACCAAATTCATCCCCTCCTCAGGCCCAAGTCCCCTCTGAGGGGGAAGTTCTTCCCTTCCTATTCATTAATGACTCATCTGCCAAATATTTATTCATCAAATACACGGCAGGTGAAATTCTAGCTGCCCAAGAGTCAACAGTGAGCAAGATAAAGTCCCATCCAGAACTTCAAACTAGAAAAAAAATATCCCATAGTGATATTCCCTTTAATTAAAAATGTTCAAATGTTTTGAACTTACATATTCTTTTTCCATCATTTTTTTTCTATTGTGTTATAGTTCACTTGCACTGCTGTGTTCGCTTCAACCATACAGCAAATCCATTCAGTTATGTGCATGTATGTGTTTGTATATACATTCTTTTTCAGATTATCTTCCATTATAGGTTATTACCAGATATTGACTATAGTTCCCTGTTCTATACAGTAGGCCCTTGTTGCTCATCTAATTTATATACAGCAATGTGTATCTGTTAACCCCAAACTCCTAATGTATCTCCCCTACCACCACCATCTCCTTTGATAACTATAAAGTTGGTTTCTATGTCTGTGAATTTTTTTCTGTTTTGTAAATAAGTTCATTTGCATATTTTGGACTCCATATATAAGTGGTATTAGATGATAGTGGTCTTTATCCGACTGACTTGCTTCACTGAGTATGATAATCTCTGGGTCTAGCCACGGTGCTGCAGACGGCATCATACGGCATATTTCATGGCTGAGTGATATCCCACTCTACATATGAACCATGTCTCCTTTATCCATTCACCTGTCAACGGGCACTAGGGCTCCTTCCGTGTGTCAGCCATCATAAACTGTGTTGCTATGAACACTGGGGTCCATGCGTCTTTTCTGAATTAGAGTTTCGTCTTTTCTAGACATATGCCCAGGAGTGAGACTGATGGGTCATATGGCAGCTCTAATTTTAGTCACAGTTTTTTTAAGGACCCTCCATACTGTTCTCCATAGTGGGTGCACCTATTTAGATCCCTAACAACAGTGTACGAGGGTTCCTTTTTCTCCACACCCTCTGACATTCCCTTTTTCTGAATTTGACTCATAATTAATTCCTTTTAACATTTGACTACATTTAAAACAAACCCAAATGCTCCCATTCACAATTCCCAAAATCAAACATCTGAATGCCTGACCTGACATCAGGTTATTTCGGTCTGCTTTTTCCCCGGTCAGTATGAACATTCATACGTCACTATATTAAAAGTAGTTTCTACACCAAACCTGGCTAAAGATGTTATATGCTCGACAATGCATGTCCCATACCACCTTTTCTCAAACACATCCACCTCATAATCCTCAGATTAAGAACCGTGGACCTGTGTTCCTCCATCTCTCCCCAGATATGGAGGCATATTACCTGGAAAAATAGTAGGTTGGCTTTGGTTTGGGGTTTTTTGGTGTATTTCTTTCCAATAGCTTTCACAGTGCCTTGCATAGACTAGTTGAGGATAGAATAGTATACCTAGGTTGATTTGACTTGAAATTAATTTTGAATTACAGATATAGATTGGACTTGGCCTAAAACAGACATTACACTTGGGAACTAAAAACTCAAATATCCAAGGTATTAATAAATAAAACAACAACTCTCAGAATGGAACTAAATATTTGCAAATGAAGTGACTGAAAAGGGATTATTCTCCAAAATATATAAACAGCTCATGAAGCTTAATATCAAAAAAGCATCAAAAAATGGATGGAATATCTAAATAGACACTTCTCCAAAGAAGACATACAGACTGCTAAAAAGCACGTGCAAAGATGCCCAACTTCACTAATTATTAGAGAAGAGCAAATCAAAACTACAATGAGTATGACCTCACACTGTCAGAATGGCCATCTTCAAAAAAAAAAAATCTACAAACAATAAATGCTGGAGAATGTATAGAGAAAAGTGAACCCTCCCACACTATTGGTGGGATGTAAATTGTTACAGCAGGTATGGAGGTTCCTTCAAAAACAAAACTTAGAGCTACCATATGATCCAGCAATCCCACTTCAGCATATATCCCGATAAAATCATAATTCAAAAAGATACATGTACCCTGATGCTCACTGAAGCACTGTTTACAACAGACAAACATGGGAGCAACCTAAATGTCCATCAACAGAGGAACAGATATAGATGCGGTACACAATGGAACATTACTCAGCCACAAAAAAGGACAAAATAATGCCATCTGCAGCAACAGGGATGGACCTAGAGATTGTCACACTGAGTGAAGTGAGCCAGAAGAAGACAAATTTCATTACGATACTGCTTACATGTGGAATCTTTAAAAAGGGTACAAATGAATTTACAAAACAGAGCTCTAAGTGTAGAAAACAAATTAATGGTTACCAGGGGCAAGTGAGAGGAAGGATAAATTGAAAGATTGGGACTGACCTATACATAGTACTATATATAAAATAAATAATTGTCAATAATAATAAGGACCTACTGTACACCACAGAGAACTCTACTCAATATTCTGTAATGACCTATAAGGGAAAAGAATCTAAAAAAGTGTGACTATACATATATACATAACTGATTCACTTTGCTACACACCCGAATTGAACACAACATTGTAAATCAACTATACTCCAGTAAAAAATCTTAAGAAAAACCCAAGGTATTACAACTTTGCCAGCATATCAAAGCTCCCTGACAGCTGTCATCACCATAATCCTTTCTAACTTTTAACAAAAACCTGTAATCTCATCAAAGTATTTACAGGCCAACAGCTTTTTTTTTTTTTTTAAATAAATCAGATTGGTTCTGACCAGTAGTAAAGACAAGGAGAGTGCTCTCCAGTCCACTGATGAGTAGCTGATGACAGCTGTCCCCGGGCACAGTGGCCGCGGTGGAATCAAACTCGTCTTCCTTCCCCCAGCTGCCTTCTCCAATCTCACACAGTGCTGCCGCCGAGCACTGCCCACATCTTCCTGAAGAAGAGGAGCAAGCAGCAGGCATGAGCCAGGCTTCATCATCCTCTCTGTCTCACTGCTTCCCTCTCCAAATGGGCAGCTCCAGCAAACACTCACATGGAACTCAGGAACCCCAGAGGGCAACCCAGCAGCCCTGGAGGTGGGCTGGAGAATCAAATGAGAAAAGAAGATGCTTCACTTGACAAAAAGGTCAAGGGAAGGTCAAGGACAAAGAAAATTACATGCAAAAGGGGAAAAGGGAAACTTTCAAGGCTTGGTAAATTCCATTAAAAAACAGAGGTTAGCAGTAAAGGCTGGAAGGGGTGACCTGACAAGGCAACGTGGTAAGACTAAAACACAGTGGTGTCTGGAGTCATGGAAGCAGAAGACAGAAAACAGGTAATCAAAGCACGCACACAGGAAAGGCAGACGGAGCAGACGACTATAAAACGAACGGAAGGAGAAGGTGGGAAGAAATGAGAGGCGCACGGGCCAGAAATTACATCGCATTTAGTTTCCTGTTAATTTCATAACCACTGTTGAGGACTTTCTATACTTTAGGCACTGATGCAGAATACAGTGAAGACACAGGGTAAAATTTAAAAAGGCATTCAAATTAAAAGAGTAACTTGGGACCCACACAGTCATAAAGTCTTTTCTTTTGAAAAGCACTTCTTTGGCTTCAGCAGCAGATGCTGCGCCTGAGAGCACATGGCGTACCTTTAACAAAGAAACAGAATCAACTAATACACTGAACCAGTGATTGATAACTTGATGACTGGCTAGTAAAAAGACATGGAGAGAAGGAGACGAAAAAGATTATAATGAGAAAAAACTAAAAACACTGTAAATCACCTATACTCCAATGTAAAACAGACAAAAAAATTTTAAAGGGAAGAAAAAATAGATGTAACTGTACAAAGAAGTAAGGCTCAAACTGAAACATCAACACTTTTGATGGTTAACAGGCAAAAAGTTACTGAAAAGACCTTTCCAGGTGTATGATCCTAAGATCAGGTTCCATGGATCTACAAAGTAACATTCACTCAGTTCTCACCTATTCAGAGTAACAAGCAGAGTGCTTGGCATGTACTGAGATATTTGATCAATATTTACAAAGGAAGTGAAACAGTTATTTGCATTTGTGCCTGCTGACAACAAGGGTGAAAGGTCATTAATGTCCATGTTCGCATTCACATCAAAAGTCTAAACTGCCATTATTAACAAGGCTCAGGTGCATATACATGTATGGACATGCATAAATACAAATATACATTTACATATCCCACCAGCACCGCAACGACAAATTTCCCTGTGGGCTATGTAATGAATAAGGATAAATATTCACGCATATGTTTTATATCTTACATATCTTCTTGATTCTTGAAAATAAAAGGGAAAGAATACCATAGGTGAAATGGTTAGGAAAAATTTGTGAGGAAATACCTAGCAACAAAGCTTAAGAATGATAGCTACATCACAAATTATTAGAAAAATGCAAGTCAAAACTACAGTGAGGCACCACCTCCCACCAATCAAAATGGCCATCATCAAAGCGTCTGCAAATACTAAATACCGAAGAGGGTGTATAGAGTAGGGAACCCTCCTACACTGCTGGTGCAAGGCAAATGTATGCAGCCACTATGGAGGACAGTGTGGAAATTTCTCAAAAAATTAAAAATAGAGTTGCCATATGATCCAGCAGTGCCACTCTCGGACATATATCAGAGAAAAGCTCTAATTCAAAAGGATACATGCACTCCACTGTTCACAGCAACAATATTTACCATAGCCAAGATGTGGAAGCAACCTAAGTATCCATCAGCAGGTGAATGGATACAGAAGATGTGATACACACACACACACACACACAGTGGAATATTATTTAGCCTTAAAACGAATGAAATAATATCATTTGCAGCAACAAGGATGGACCGAGAGATTCATGTACTAAGTGAAGTAAGTCAGACAAAGACAAATATCATATGATATTGCTTATATGTGGACTCTATAAAAAAGTGATACAAATGAATTTATTTACAAAACATAAACAGACTCACAGACACAGAAAACAAATTTATGGTTACCAAAGGGGAAAGGAGGGGAAGGGACAATTTAGGAGTATAGGATTAATAAAATAAACAGCAAGGATCTACTGTGCAGCACAGGGAACTATATTCAATATCTTTTAATAATCTATAGTGGAAAAGAATCTGAAAAAGTGTATATATACATATTACATGTGTATATATATATAAGTATACAGTATATATATATACACGTGTGTGTGTGTGTGTGTGTGTGTGTGTGTGTGTGTGTGCGCATTCAGCTGTGTCTGACTCTTTGCAACCCAATGAACTGTAGTCCACCAGGCTCCTCTGTCCATGGGATCTTCAGGCAAGAATACTGGAATGGGTTGCCATTTCCTCCTCAAGGGTATCTTCCCAACCCAGGGATCAAACCTATGTCTCCTGCATCTCCTGCATTGGCAGGCAGACTCTTTACCACTCACTCACCTGGGAAGCCCTATATACTATACATATATATATATAATATATATATATATATATATATATATATGATCAAATCACTTTGCTGTACACCTAAGATAATACAACACCATAAATTAACTATACTTCAATTCTAAAAATAAATAAATAAATAAGATGTTATTAAAGTCATTCAAAGAAAAGGCTCATGAACGTTGTTTTGGGTCACAGGTGAATTACAAAAATTTGGCAATGTGTTTCTTACATACATTTACAATTAAGTCCCAGTAAACACTATGTTTAAATGTCTGTGTAAGTATAGTAAACGCTTTTCAAGCCATCCACTACACTGAGTTACATAAACAAGTTCATACACAGATACCCTTCCAAGATACAGTGTCATTCATAATACTTTAAGGTTCTGTCAAAAACACATGTCTATATGAAATTAGTTTTAAATAAAAGCATATAAAACGAAGAATGCTTCACTCTTCCATCAAAGGAACATACATATTCAACATCATAAATTTAAGATGGTCTATGTATAAAACTGAAGAATTCTAAAACTTTAGGAGACGAATCCATTATTTTAACACTAGGTAGCAAATACTGCAAAAAAGCAGGGTAGGAGACCATTCCTAAGCACTGGGACAGAGGATTAACTACAGCTTTATAAAGATGAGAAGCTCAAAATGATACTGAGTAACATTCATTCTGGATCTTGGTTCCCTCATTTAAAAAAAAAAATACAACCATCTGGGAAACAAACTTGTTAGGGTTACAGATACAAATTATTACAAATTAATGGTATAGGGATTCTGAAAGCTTCCAGCTCTCCCCTCTCCCAGCTGTATAACCTGGCAAGTTACTCAATCTCTGTCTCAAATTCTTTATCTGAAAACGAGGTTAATGATCGGATGGAGTTGCTGCGAAAATAAAAGAGATGATGTTTATAAAGCATTTGCATAAGCCTTATATAACAGTCATGAAAAATCTCTTACTGTAACATAAAATTCAAGATTAATATCAAAATAGTTTGGCATGATGCATATAAATAGTCACCCTAACGAAGGCTTATAGTCTGCAGCCCACTGTCATAAAGTAAAGCATATGCTGGGAAGAGAGTCAAAGTTTATTTAATATGAATGACTCATGGAAAATATAAAATTCCTGTTCACCAATAACATTTGGAATTTCTCCCTTGGACGGTAATTATTTGGGCGGCAGATAGAGAAGTATTACAGACACCTACTACCTGCCAGGAGCTGATCTGCATTTTCCTCTCCTGTGAAGTCCTGCTTTTGCTTTCATGTAGCCTTTCCCACACTCTTTCCATATAAATCCACTTCTAGGCTGGGATCAAGGTGCCTCCCTATCCGCAGGCACCTGGAGGAGAGGTCTCAGGATTTCACTCACATGTTCTTTTCACACCCAGACCAACCCAAGGCTGAGCTCAGAACCCTGCCAGCCTGGCACTCCTGAGGCCAGCCATCACAGGCACACCCATTCCAGCAGGGGTGGGACATGTTCAAAAAAAAAACTACAAGCAAGTATCCAATTCCAGGTCCAAGCCAACTTCTTTGGAAGTGCTGATAATTTCTAGACTCTGCAGCACACTGAGGTCTGACCATGAGTCTCATCCTCTCAAAGCCAAGTCTCGAATATAAAGAGTGTTTGGTTTATTTAGGCCTAACTTTGTATTAGGGCCCAAATGGACTACAGAATATTCCCAATATTCCAAGTAGCTGGCCTCAGCTAGAGTTTGTAATGAGAACAACAGAAAGAATGTTTGTTTCAGACAAGAAAACCCCTCGACTTGTTGCATTCCTTGTACAACCACCCAAACCAGCAGGCAGAATGTCTGGAGGGAGCAGGAGAAAGCTGCAAAGTAACAGAAGTTTCTTATTTCATTAGAAATGCGCAGGGGGACAGTGTGTCCCAGGTGGCCCAGTGGTTAAGACTCTAACCGGTAGTGTCAGTGGTAAAGAATCCACCTACCAATACAGGAGACCTAAGAAGTGCAGGTTCAACTCCTGGGTTGGGAAGTTCCCCTAGAAGAGGGCATGGCAACCCACTCCAGTGTTCTTGCCTGGAGAATCCCATGGACAGAGAAGCCTGGTGGGCTACAGTCTATGGCGTTGCACAGAGCGGGCTAAAGCAACTTAGCACACAGCACGTGCTTCTCCTGCAGGGGGCACAGGCCTGATCCCTCATCAGGGAATAAAGAGAACACAAGCCACAGGGTATGGCCAGGAAACCTGCTCAGGGTCACACACACTGCCCAGAGGTCAGGTGTCCAGCTGTCCCAGATCTAAGAGATCTAGCTTCAACTCATTCAAGGCACCTTCCGTCTCTCCTCACAGTGTGAACCTTGGGAAAAGAAGCATCGCACAGTCTCTGGACCTTGTGGCAGAATTCAGCATCCCTACCACCATTAAGATGCCCCGTCACCCAACTCTTCCCCTCACTTTACTTTACACCACACAGCATTTCTAAGAATCCCAGAGCAGGATCAGATCAGAGACCGAGATCTGAATTCCAGCTCTGCTGCTTTCAACGTGTCTCCTGAGCTACGCACCTGAGCCTAAGAAAGACGACATATCTGGTCAACTACCGACTGAGTTCTATAGGGGTTGGGTGAAGTAGTGTAGCAGCATACATGAAATACTTAGCAAATGTAAACTGCTGTTCATTAGCATTTTAAACATTGTCAGATGCAGCTTCTACACCGACACGAAGTCTGCCACTAAGAGACTTTCTGAGGCACTGCAGAGAGTCTCAGCAAAGGGGACATATCTTTCTTGGGCTGACGATGTACCGCAGGGGTCCATGATGGAGCTGATCTGGAAAGAGGGCAGGTGTAACTTCAGAATGCCTTATCCCAAATCGAGATGAGCACTTCATAGAGAGATACTCAAATCTTGTCTCCCCACTTCCCTTTCCTACTGTCTAGTTTCAAACTCCCTCTGTTCCTTAAAAATTTGTCTTGTGAAAAGACGCTCAACATCACTAGCTATTGCTGTTGTTTACTCACTAAGTCACGTCCAACTCTTCTGCAACCCCTTGGACTGTATCCCACCAGGCTGCTCTGTCCACGGGACTCTCCAGGCAAGGATACCAGAGTGAGGTGCCATACCCTTCTCCAAGGAATCTTCCCAACTCAGGGATCAAACCCAGGTCTCCTGCGTCTCCTGCCCTGCAGGTGGATTCTTTACCACTGAGCCACCAGGGAGAAAGGCAAATCAAAACTGTGATGAGATGTTATCTCATACCAGTCAGAATAGCCATCATCAAAAAGTCTACAAACAATAAATGCTGGAGAAGGTGTGGAGAAAAGGAAACCCTTGTACACTGTGAGGGGGAATGTAAATTGCTGCATCCACGCTGGAGGTTTCTTAAAAAACTGAAACTGTAACTACTATGTGATCCAGCAATCTCACTCCTGAGCATACATCCAGAGAAACCATAATCTGAAAGGATACATGCACCCCAGCGCTCACTGCAGCACTGTTTCCAATAGCCAAGACGCAGAAGCAACCTAAAAGTCCATCAGCTTTCACGGACTCCAGGGGAATGGATAAAGACAATACGGAGCAGATATACAACGGAATATTACTCAGCCATACAAAGGATGAGAATGCCATCTGCTGCAGAATGGATGGACCTAGAGTTTATCACACTAAGCGAATCACACAAAAACAAGTATCATGATATCACTCATAGATGATATCCAATTTTTTTTTAAAGATACAAATGAACATATTTACAAAAGAGAAACAAACTGACAGATATCAAACACAAACTTACGGTTACCAAAGGCAGAGGGATAAATCAGGAGGTTGGAATGAACACACACATACTACTATATGTAAGATAGATAATCAATAAGGACCTACTGCAATTAGCTTCCCTAGCGCCTCAGTGGTAACGAACCCACCTGCCAGTGCAGGAGATAGGGGTTCGATCCTTGGGTCAGATAGATCCTCTGGAGAAGGAAATAGCAACCCACCCCAGTATTCTGGCCTGGAAAATTCTATGAACAGAGGAGCCTGGTAGGCTACAATCCAAGGGGTCACAAAGAGTTGGACACAACTTAGCAACTAAAGAACAACAGCAACCTCCCGTACAGCATAAGAACTCTACTCAATATTCTGTGATCACCTATTTGAGAAAAAAAATCTAAAAAGGAATGGATACATGTAGATGTACAGCTGAATCACTCTGCTGTATACACGAAGCTAACACAGCATTATAAATCAACTATACGCCAATAAAATAAAATATTTAAAAAATCTGTCTTCTACTTTTTTCATTCACCTCCAACAACTTCAGAAGATCAGCCTAGGGAATCCCCAATCTCCTCATGTTCACTGTGGCTAACAGCAGCAGCTCTTAAAAAAAAAAAAAGTTGGTCTTGGATTTAAGTTGTAGTTTCCTAGCTCTGAGGGTTATACAAGTCAAACGATGGCTCTGCACTTCCGCTGATCATATAAAATGGAGAAATACACTGTCTTATGGGGGATTTGTGAGAACAACACATAAGGAGTACAACCTCATTCGTCTCTGGTTTCGTAACATCTTGACTTCCACAGGTTGTTTCTTGGTCCTTCTCGCACCTGAGCTATCTAGAACCCCTGACATTGTTGACTTCCTCCTCTTTCAAACATCCCCTTGTGACAAAACCAAATACTGTACATTAACACATATACGTGGAATCTGAAAAAAAAAAAAAAAAACTGGTATAGATGACCTTATTTCCAGAGCAGAAATAGATACAGACATAGAGAACAAACGTATGGATGCCAAGGGGGAAGAGGGGATGGGATGAACTGGGAGACTGGGAAAGATACACACACACTATTGATACTATCTATAAAATAGAAAACCGATGAGAACCTGCTGCATACCACAGGGACCTCTACTCAGTGCTACGTGATGACCTAACTGGGAAGGAAATTTTAAAAAGAGGGGATTATATGTCTACTGTAGAGCTGATTCACGTTCCTGTACAGCAGAAACTTGGAGAAGGAAATGGCAACCCACTCCAATACTCTTGCCTGGAAAATCCCACGGACGGAGAAGCCCGGTAGGCTGCAGTCCATGGGGTTGCAAAGAGTCGGACACGACTGAGTGACTTCACTTTCACAGCAGAAACTAGCCAATCTTATAAAGCAACTATGCTCCAATAAAAAATAAAGTAACTCCCCTTGTGGCTTACTTCACATCTCACTCTCTCGACTCTCTTCCTACCCCTTTGTTGAATGTCTCCTTCATCCTTCTGCTTCTTCTCATTCTCTAAATACAAAGATCCCCAAAGAGCCTGCCCTTTGCCCCATTTTCTTCTTACCTCATCATCTGCCTGAATGACTTTCTGACTCTCCAAGCTTTGCCTCGCTGAAAATGGATGCCCAGCAGCTGTCTGGATGCCTTCAACCCATTTCTGATGGAAATGTCACAGGTACCTTGAATTTGGGATGCCCCAAACCAATTCATATTCCCTCAAAAGTTACTGCTTCTCTTGCATTCTCTGTCTTGGCTAAAGACATCTTCATCTACCAGGGTGGAAAACTCAGAGTCAAGTTTTTGGTTTTCTGTTTTACTTTTCACTTTTGTTACCTCCCAGTCCTGAATATTCATTGGAAGGACTGATGCTGAAGTTGAAGCTCCAATACTCTGGCCACCTGATGTGAAGAACTGACTCACTGGAACAGACCTTGATGCTGGGAAAGATTGAATGCAGGAGGAGAAGGGGACAACAGAGGATGAGATGGTTGGATGCATTACCAACCTGATGGACATTGAGTCTGAGCTAGCTCCGGGAGTTGGTGATGGACCTGGAAGCCTGGCATGCTGCAGTCCATGGGGTCACAGAGTCGGACATGACTGAGCGACTGAACTGAACACATCCAAAAGGTCACCAGATCCTATTTTTCTCTCGAGTCCCTCTTCCAATCCATTGTCTCGTTCCCTTTGCCAATGGAAAGTTTAAACCTGCATCACCTCTTACCTGGATTATTTCTAAAATCCAACCAGCCACCTTTGCTTCTGTGCCCCTCCCCACCATCAACTCTCAGTTCAGTTCAGTCGCTCAGTCGTGCTCGACTCTTTGCGACCCCATGGACTGCAGCACACCAGGCCTCCCTGTCCATCACCAACTCCCGGAGCTTACTCAAACTCACGTCCGCCAAGTCGGTCATGCCATCCAGCCATCTCATCCTCTGTCGGCCCCTTCTGCTCCAATCTGTCACTGTGTCAACAGTGTTTGCACAACTGAGGCAAATACGCAGCCCAGCACCCAGGATCTGCCACACGCTGGCCTCCACTGCTTACAGAGCCTCTTCTCAAGCCATCCCCACCCACTCACCTCCGCCAGCACCCCAGGGTACACGAACACCAACTGTGCCCGCACCTTCCTCTGACACACAGAACAGGTTTGCTTGCAGCCTTGGAAAATAAGAGCTCGTGTCCATCTAGAGCAAACAGCAGGCACACATGCCAGTCATTTCAAAACAGTCGCGTTTCTCAAGTTCAGAGTTAGTCTCCTACAACACAACGCACAATGTACCGTGTGCAGGTATGTCTCACCCTCTTTGCCATGCCCTTGGCAACTGGGGCTCGGGACGCCAACACAAAATGTAGAACACTGCCTACTGAGAGTAATGAACTGTCCTTGATCCCTGATCCAGGAGTCTTGAGTTTTCTACCAGCATCCATGAAACTCTACAGGGGAACCTGTTCACATGAAAGTTAGATAAAATCTCAGAGCCTTCACTGCCTTAAACTAAAGGCGATAATTAAGAACAGGAACCATATCTCTACCATCTCTCTAACTACCCCCCCCAACCCGATACCTTCCTTTTAATAGCCAAAAAGTGCTGAGTAAAGTCCATCTAACTCGTGCACACTCAGGAGTGGATAAGTACTAGAGCAAGCCAGAATGGATGGGCTGCTAAGTAAGAGTCATTTTCTTTTCAAACTCAGCACTCATGTAGCTCAAGTTTAAGCAGCTACAAATTTTTACTTACATAAATTAAAAAAGAGACTCAGATTTAAAGCAAAAGTTGGCAGTTGCTATTTTCAAGACACTTGTTTTTTTTTAGGCTGTGCCATGCAGCATGCAGGATCTTAGTTCCCCCACTAGGGACTGAACCTGCGCCCCCTGCATGTGAGCTCGGAGTCTTAACCACTGGGCCACTGGGCAAGTTCCAGGAAGGCTCTTTTTTTTTTTAATCAGTCCTCTACAGAGATCAGAATATTATTGCAAAAGGTCTAGTGGTGTCTCTCTGCTGCCACCTGCCTCACCACCTCAGAGCAGCTGTGCCATCAGGGATAAGTCAAAAATCACCACAGTTTTATATCCATATTTCTGTGGGTTTATTCTCACGTATGGGCTTCCCTGGTGTCTCAGCAGTGGAAAAAAAAAAAAAAAAAATCCGCCAATGCAGGAGACGTAGGTTCAATTCCTGGGTCAGGAAGGTCCCTGGAGAAGGAAATGCCAATCCACTCCAGTATTCTTGCCTGGAGAGTATCATGGACAGAGGAGCCTGGTGGGCTACAGTCCATGGTGTTGCAAACAAGTAGGACATGACTTAGCAACTGAATAACAATGTTCGGCTACCCTGAACAGTCTCTCTTGTCTTTCTTTTTTGGAAAGCTGAGATAATCTAAAGCCATCTTCTTCTTTTTCCATATGCAAGGTCTCTTCCTTGCATTCGAGCCATCTAACTGCTCAAGTGTCCATTACAAGGCACTGAGAGACAGAGGTTGAAAGTGAAGCCAGTTAATTTTGCTGCTTGTTAAAAAAGTCACACAGCATTACCTGGCAAGCTGAACTCAGGTGATTTCTTTCCATATATAAATTACCATCAAAAAAAACACAAAGTTCCTTAGTGTGCCCAGAGCCTTGCATCAATGATGGGACCACTTAGTGATGACTGGAGTCAATTAACAGATTTATTTCTAAGCAGTTCACATTTACTAAGCGCTCATTGTATGCCAATATCCCAAGAATCTCCATTGCTAATTTTCACAACCGCACTACGAGGGAGTGGCTCCTGTCAGCCTGTCATACTCATGATAAAATTGAGACAGGTTAACAAGCTCACTTAGAGGGCTGCAGAGCTAAAGAGAAAAGTGGAGAAAGAGATCCTAATCAGGATTGACTTCTGAGCCCCTGGTCTCCAAGTGCCAAGACAGGCTCACGAGAAAATGCCCACGGACCTCATCGAACCGTGAGTCAAACACACAAAGCCTCGCGTGCCGACTCAGGAGCAAGATGGTTTAACCATTTGTCCCTATTAATTTTACAGAACCACTCATTTGGAAGCTAATAGCTTTGGAAGCGTACTTGTTCTTAAAACAATTAAGATTACTAATTCGAAAATGAAAAGTCAGTCCTGACTCGCCTGGAGTTAGTATTTCAGCTCTGTATTTGCATTGTGCAGACACCCCAAGACTCCAGCTCCCTCCCACAGAAAACTGTCCTCTCTCTCCACCCACACGCATCTCACACCCATTCTGATTAAAAAAGAGACAGTGAGCAAGAAAGTCTAGTTGACTTGCTGTAAATTTTCCAGGGACAGCTGTCCTTTATTTCTTCATTTTGCACGTAAATGGCCCGTGGCAATTTAAGATTAATATGCAACCCTGGTAAAGTATGTTGCAAGTTCACTTCGGGCATCTTCCCTCCTACAAAGATTAATACTGAAATTGTACATCATCATCTTCTACCAGGTCCATCCTAAGGCTCATACAGCTCTACAAGTGCTCTGGAAGCAGAAAAGTCCTCAAGCCAACTTAGGATATTTTTCCAAACACCTAAAACTTTGCTTTCGAAAGGAAGAGAAATTCACTTTTACGTGAGACAATTCAAAGACTGTCATATCTTAGATGTGGCTTCCTACTTCTATCCCATGAATTCACAGCTTGTTACAAAGCTGAATTTGATAACTGACAGCTTGCCTAGACTGACGTCTTAATGCCATGCTCTAGAAATTAAAGTGAATATTCAAATTATCCACATATGGAAGAATTTTTTAAGAGAAACTTCATAAACCAAAGTGGCATACGAATTCAGTTTTAAATTATGACTATTTAAAAAATAGCAACTTGAAGTTTTTCAGCAAGCGTTATACTTTGTTTTTGCATATTTTATAGCGCATGCACCTGAAAAATGTGGTATCATCCAATTCCAAAAAAAAAAAAAAAAACAGGTACTGGGCATGGGAGGCAGTTTCTTAAGTTATTTACAAAAGAAAGTTATTCTCCATGTTCTGAAACAAAATAAGTATGTAATTAACAATACCAGGCAACAGAAGTGCCAAATGAAGGAACATGGACATCTCAGGATTAAAACAATCCAAAGGTTGAATGGGAAGGGAGTTTGGCGGAGAATGGATAGACATGCATACGTATGGCTGAGTCCCTTTGCTGTCCACCTGGAAACTATCACAACACTGTTAACTGGCTATACTCCAGTGCAAAATAAAAAGTTTAAAAAAGAAATATAACAACCCAGGGGAAGGATAGAAAGAGGAAACAGATCCACTTAATGAGCAGTAAAATCTACTGCATAGAAAAATTAGCTCTCTGACCTTCACAGGCGGGGCGGGAGTAGACAGGATGAGTGAACTTCCTAGTGAGTCTTTTAGAAACTAAGAGCCCAAAAGGGTAAAAAAAAGTTGTACCCACCTGTAACCTTCTGAAAGGCCTCTTTATTGTACCACTTTGGAACCTATCTCATCACTCACAGAAAGCAACTCTTTCCCAGAGTAACCTGAGCTCACCCCTCCCTCCCAAGTCCTCTTCAGCCCCTCTATCCCACATGTGGTCACTAATACTAGCTTTTATATTTGCCTCTCTAAGCCTGCTATTCTGCTATCCACCACCCTCTAGTGCTTACTCAGGTTCTTCTCAATAAAATGCAAACACCTGAGTATTTCCTTTATTCTGCTTCTTCATCCTCCCTTCCCATTTGGCTATTTTCTGTCTCCACATCTTTGGTGAGGTCTCTCTAAATGCTAAAACATACTTTTCCACTCCTTTAAATCCAAAGAAGGCTGTTCCAAAACACAGACTTCATTTAAGATGAAAACTCAACAATCAAAAAATTAAGATCATGACATCTGGTCCCATCACTTCATGGTAAACAGAAGGGAAAAAAAGCAGGAGCAGTGACAGATTTTACATTCCTGGGCTCCAAAGTCACTGTGGACAGTGCCTGCAGCCACAAAACTGAAAGACGCTTGCTCCTTGGAAGGAAGACCGTGACAAACCTTGACAGTATATCAAAAAGCAGAGACATCACTTGGCCAACAAAGGTCCATACAGCCAAAGCTATGGCTTTTCCAGTAGTCACATATGGATGTGAGAGTTGGGCTATTAAGAAAGCTGAGCACCAAAGAACTGATGCTTTCAAATTGTGATGCTGGAAAAAGCTCTTGAGGGGCCCTTGGACTGCAAGGCGATCAAACCAGTCAATCCTAAAGGAACTCAATCCTGAATATTCACTGGAAGGACTGATGCTAAAGTTCCAATACTTTGGCTACCTGATGCAAAGAGCTGAATCACTGGAAAAGACCCTGATGCTGGGAAAAACTGAAGGCAAAAGAGGGAGGCAGAGGATGAGATGGTTTATAGCATCAAAACTGGTTGGACATCAATTTGCGTAAACTCCAGGAGATAATGAAGGACAGGAAAGCCTGGCATGCTGCAGTCCATGGGATCGTAAGAGTCAAACACGATTTAGCAACTGAACATACACACAGAGACACACACTCAGCAATCTATCTGTCTATTCAAATTCTCTTCATCCACACAATCTTGCAACAGTTTTATTTTAGTACCTGAAATACTTGAATTACTTACAAAAATCTATGCTTTGTCTACCATTCATGGATTGAGCATTACATGTAACCAACCTTTAATATGAATCCCAAAAGCCTAGAGCAAGGCTACAGTCACCCCATGAATGCTCCATAAATACTGGCTTCACATGAGAACCACAGCTTAACTACGACAAAATCACTTGTTACTGAGGGAAGGAAACAAACATGGAGCTATTTTCTTTGGAAGTTTTCTGTTGTTTTTCTGGGTTTAGGTTGGGTTATTTTAAAAAAGAAATTGAAAGTCCCCCATGTAGCAGGACACTATAAAGATAACAACTGTGTATCCCGTTGCTCCAGTAATAAGAAACTCTTCCATTAAGACTCCTAAATTTTACTACATATTAGCATCACCAGGGAAACATTGAAAACGCCAGCTTCCTAGTTCACACCCAACAGCAATGAAATCAGACTGACTGGGGGGTGAGAGCTAGGCAGCAGCATTATTTAAAGATCTCAGGTGATTCCACGGCACAGCAGTGTTTGAGAACAGATGCTTCAGGAAGTCCTTCAACTTGGACAACATAAGCAATATGCTCCCAGTGGTGGTCAGATGACCTGGATCCATTAAGAGCGGGCACCAGATCATTAACAAATACTCAGTAAACGGATGGAAGATCCGTTGACCTGACTCTCTCATGTGCCTCAGCTTCATGAACAACTCTACAGAAACGAAGAGTAGGATCTGTTAACTGATGCTGATATCACAGTGAAATGGGGTTTGTCAGATGCCAAAAGGACAGTAAATGCTAAATGCTAACAGTCCCATCCCGGACAATATATAGTATACTACGTATGCGTCACATAATACATATGTTACCTACACCACTACGTGTTGAAGATGAATCAGTAAAAGTGTTCCCTTTTCTTAGGGGGCTGAGGACTACAGTAAGTTTTAGGCATTTGTCTGATGCTTTGTACATATTTAAATCAACACAAAGTTGATGCCACTTCCCTGTGGCTCAGATAGTAAAGAACCTTTCATAACACAGTAGACCTGAGCTCAATATTTGGGTCAGGAGGATCCCCCAGGAGAAGAGAATGGCTACCCACTCCTGTATTCTTGCCTGGAGAATCCCATGGACAGAGGAGCCTAGAGGGCCACAGTCTCTGGGATTGCAAAGAATCAGACACAACCAAGTGACTTTCAAAAGTTGATAAAAATGCCAGGTGTCATTTTTAAAAGATATGTTAGGTACAAGGTACACTAACTGCTTCAACCAAAACATATGAAACAGTAGTTTTCAGAGAAAATGATAGTCTTTGTTTAAAATGCTGAAAAATGTGGACAGAAATAATTCCTCATACTGATCTCATTAAATGCCTCTGGACTATGAGCACGTAGATCCACAAAGTTCGCACAGTGGGCATTAATGCCACCACCAGATACTCCTGGCTCTCTGCCTGCTTTCCAGGCTCCTGGTAGGGGTGTGCTATGTAGGCTCTTTGGGGTTGAGTGAGGCCATGTGGTCATTTCTGACCAATCAGCTGTGAGCAAATGAAACTCACGTCAAAGCCAGAATATTCACTTGATAGCCCAAAGTCCTCCAGGCAAGGCAACCAGGAACCTGGAAGCCAGGTAGCAGTGATGGGCAAAGCCCTCCTACCAACTACCTGAGTGAGAAATAAGTCTTGTTGTCTTAACCCGCATAGAATTTCCAGCTTCCTGTTACAGGAACATAAACTAGCTTTATCTTGACTGGTGAAAAAAGGTGATGTAACAACATTGGTAGCAAAAAAAAAAAAAATCAATAGCCATGATAGCTGATTTAGGGGAGATCATTCAGAGCAATATTCCCTGAGGGAACTTCCAAATTTAGGATAAAATCCTCAGAGATTCCACAAGGTTCTTCATCATACTGAGTAACATGATCTGACAGTTGGTCCTTTTAACTCTATTTTTAGCCTATTAGTCTATGAAAAACAAAAGGCTTTAGTAATGAAAGACCTTGAGGGACAAAAGATTGGAAAAGAATATTCTATGCATTTTTGTTTTTCATCATAAATGGGAAAAATCTAACTTGAAAGATATAGACTCATTCTTCTATTAAAAAAGTACATGTTTATAATAAAATACATTCAATACATGCAGATTCTATTATACATATTCCATTCAACGAACATGTGCACGCATGCAAAGTCGCTTCAGTGGTATCTAACTCTGTGCGACCCTATGGACTGCAGCCCACCAGGCTCTTCTGTCCATGGGATTCTCCAGGCAAGAGTACTGGAGTGGACGGACACGCCCCCCTCCAGGGGCCTTCCCCACCCAGGGATCTATCCCAGGACTTCTGCCTCTTCTGCACTAACAGTCACTTTCTTTACCACAGCGCCACCTGGGAGGCCAACGAACATGACACTCCGAAAAACTACAAACTGATCAGAAAGCATTCTAGACAGATTTTTATCTGCCCAGGCACAGACAAGTAGATATAAATTATATCTTTTGTGGAAAGAATTGTATTTACTAAAAAAAAAAGAATAACCATGTAAGTGATACCATAAAGGCTCTTAAGAAGCTCAGGAAAAAAAAGAAAACATGAATGATGAAGTGAGAGATATGAAAAATCACAGTATCCCCATTTTGGAAATTTTTGAAGCATTAGGAAAAAGAAGAAATTTGTCAGCTCAACCTCACTGCAGGTTGAAATGAATGAAAATGTGTCACCGCCTGAATTGCCACTGTAAGGGAAAATGGAAGAAAAGCTTTCTGTGGCTTGGGTTTTTATTATCAATGGGCAAATCCCCAAATCATAAAACAGCTCGTATTCATCTGTTAGCCAACACTCTCATTTCACAGGTGGCAGTCCTGGCTTTATAACAAAGACCTTGTTTTGACAGAAAACGTGAGTGCAATGCTTCATTCCACTAAGTCATTCAGAGTAGGACTGGGATAAACAATATATGAGAGGGAATTAAATATTCAACTTATCCATACTTCACTAGACTCTAAACAAAGAGAAATCCAGCCCCCAGAAACAGCCTGTTTTGCAAATTTATTGTATTTAGCTTCCCCAAAGTCCGCCACAATGGCTGCAAAGCTCCAAGGCCCTGTTTCTCCTTAAGGACTAGAAAGAAAAGACCCTTGAATTTTTAAGTCAGGGAACCAGAATGGGGAGGGATTATCTTTCCTGAAGTTTAAAGTGGAAACAATTCAAAAATTACCAACAGGTGGATGAATAAGCACACTGCAGCATATCCATAAAATGAAACACTGCCTAGCAATAAAACAAAAGCACTAAGTGTACGCCCAGGTGTTGCTGGTGGTGGAGAGCCTGCGGGCCAGTGCAGGAGATGCAAGAGGTGCGGGTTCAGCTCCTGGGTTGGGAAGATCCCCTGGAGAAGGAAATGGCAACCCACCCCATTATTCTTGCCTGGAGAATCCTATGGACAGAGGAGCATGGCTGGCCACAGCCCATAGGGTCGCAAAGAGTCGGACATGACTGAAGCAACTTAGAGCACACAAGAGTACACCCAAAAGATGAATCTCAAAAGCATTATGCTGAACAAGAGAGGCCAGGCTCAAAAGAGTATACACTGCATAACTCCATTCATATAAAAAGCTTTTTAAAAAAATGAAAAGAACGAAAGTGATAAAAAGCAGTTCAGTAGTTGCCAAGGGCCAAGGATGGTGTGCAGGCTGAGAAGGGGCACAAAGGAATCTGGGGGGAGATAGAAATCTTCTATATCAGTGGTGGTAGCTACGCAACTATAACACATTCATCAAAAGTTATCAATTTACAGCTAAAATCAGTCAATTTTACCATACATAAAAGATATCTCAATGATGCCAATTTTTAAACTGGAAGCTAACAAGACAAGTGAAGATGGAAATACCTTACTAGTGTGTAAACAAAAAGTGATTAAGACTGACTGTCCAAGTCCAGCACTGCTGATTCTTCTACTGACCAGGTTTCGACACAAGGAAGAAACATGTAAATAAAAAGGAACCCCCGCCACCCTCCTTCCCTATCCTGCCTAGAAGGTGCGTTTTGCATTAAAATATTTCATTCTACTTAACCAAGCAAAAAGCATTTAAAACAACCTTAAGATTTTACATACCTATAGCCTCTCATGAATAAAATGATTCAATCACGTTACCTCGTGTTTCAACTGCATGGATGCATTTTCTAAGAATTGTGAATCCCATCTTATCCAACTGTGCACCTAAAAGAAATACAGTTGTAAAATATTAAAGGTGCAAATACTCACATTTTTCTTGCTGACAAAAATAAGACAAAATTATTTAGGTCCAATATACTTTTTATTTTCCTCTTCAAAAAAAGAAAACTAAAGGCCATGCACTCCCTATTTAAATAACATAAATCAGAATTTCATAGAAGAGGAGCATTTGTAGTGTCAGGACCTTCATTAACAACAGATACTTCTTTGGTGGCTCAGACAGTCAAGAATCCGCCTACAGAAAGGAGACCTGGGTTCGATCCCTGGGGTGGGAAGATCTCCTGGAGAAGGGCATGGGAACCCACTCCAGTATTCTTGCCTGGAGAATCCCCATGGACAGTGAAGCCTGGCAAGCTACAGTCCATGGGGTCGCAAAGAGTTGGACACAACTAACGTTACCAATATATGACTAACATTACCAATATATATAAATAAATTTATAATTTAAACTAGCTGTTAACAAAAATAATGTTTTAAATAGTGAAAAAGAAAGTGATTACAATTAATCTTCAGAGGAAGCTATCTAGAAATAGTTAATGTTTTGCCCAAATTCCAACAACTCGGGTTTGTTTTTTAATTATGGACATGAGTCAAAGTTCTTAAATTACTTGACAAGCTGGGGAAATAACACAAAACTCTTTTTTAACCTAGGAGGAAAAAATCTGTAGACACTCTTAAAAGTAGTATTTGAATGATGAGCTAGAAACTTTTTTCACATTTTATACCATGCTCTAAATGTTTAATATTTTATTATTTACATAATGAATTTAAAAGATGATTCATGGAGCAAAAAAAGATTATTTTGTAAATACAATTGTATATTTTTTCTAATATGAATACTTTGCCATTGATTAGGCTGATATATTTGAGGACCCTAATAAAAGACAATTCTTGTTTCAAAAATGCACTCAGGGAAAGTGAATGCTTTATTCTGTATTTAGAACTCAGAAGCAGGAATATTAACCCTTGGTTCTCAGAAGGGATAGCATGGAATAATTTATGGACAAAAACTTTGCAGGTTTAAAGCTAAGCTTAGAGAGCATTTTAATGAGGAAAAATGGGCAGTGGTGTACTTTTTTACGGATCTACTATTCACAACATTTATATAAAATGCGTTTCTTTCTGCTTAGCAAAACTACTTTTCCAAAATGTTGTTTTCATTTCTCAGGTAAAAACAAGAAAAGAAAGGAAGAGAGGAGAGAAAGGGGGGATAAGGGAAAGGAGGAGGAGAAAGGACAATAGAAGAGAAAGACGAGGGAGGGAAGTCAAGCAGGGGCCTCCGTGGCTGACAACCTTGCAAGGCACCTGGTGAATTTCCAGAGCCAGGTTAAGTGATACACACACCATAATCACTGTGAAATCGTGGCTCATTTAACAATGTCTCCAAACTGTGGACATCTGACAAATGTGGCTTCATTCTTCCAAAGATGTGAAAAG
The DNA here is from genome assembly GCF_016772045.2 of Ovis aries. Classification (NCBI taxonomy): domain Eukaryota; kingdom Metazoa; phylum Chordata; class Mammalia; order Artiodactyla; family Bovidae; genus Ovis; species Ovis aries. The sequence continues at coordinate 10,331,637 of NC_056070.1, forward strand.
TAGATTCATAAAGAATCCAGCAAATTTCATCACATCTTCCTCTTATCTCAGCTAAAATCAAGAGTACTCCAGTCAGAGATTATTTCCTTTTCCTCTAGTACATACAAGGCAAGGGAAGATCACTGTCCTAGAATATCTGAGCGCATTTGGTTGCTGTTTATTTTCTAAGGTGTAATGCTGAACTATTTGTACAGCCCATGCCTGAGGGACTGGAAGGATAAAGGATACCACGTGTGGAGGTGAGAAGGGCTGGGAGTCAAGGAACTGGTGTTTATACCCACTGGAGTTTATAACTTAGGAAGCTTACAGATGCATGCCTGAAACTCTTGTGTATTCGTTTATGGCTATAAAAACAAATACCAAAGTCACTGATAGAGTATTTTGGTTTTTGTAGAGGAAGACGAGAAAGAAAAAGGCTCAGAGACGGGAAAGATCAAGGAGAGTTTCAGCAGTGAAGAAAAGTCGGAAGAGGTCCTCAGTGGATAAGACACCTACCACTTAGCAGACTAACACAGACAGAGTACAGAGAGCAAGCACCCAGCAACAGTTTGACATCAGTAATAAAAACAGAGTAACTCATGAGAAAGGGAGACAACAGTCATTTTTATACATTAGCACTTACTTCCTTCTGGTCTTGGGATGATGGCTCTATTAAAACTAGGGAACAGCTAGTAAAAGAGAAAAAGGGGAAACAGTATTTTCAGCACATCCATAAAAATGATTCTATTGTAGAAGGCACACCTAGGGACTGTCCAAAAAATACACTGACATTGGTTAATCACTATCATGGGCTCCAAGGCAAAGACAGGTAACAAAAAGGAGAGCTCTGAGTCTCCTTGGCCTCTCACCAAGGCATTGCCAAAGTAGCAAAAATAATACGAAGGGCCAGGACTGAAAGCTCACGTAAATTTGTAATGCTCAAACAAATTGCTGCATTCTAATTAGGAAGATGAAGCTCATTTATTCACCATCGCTAAAATCTGCTGTTTACTTAAAGACAGGACTCCTGCCATAATCTCAATAACCACATCTGAAATATCAAGGTGATGATCCCAGGCTGCCTCTGAGAATTCTAATGCTGCCCCATTATCTTCAAGGCACATACGTCACCTGGAGAAAATGATGAAATGCCTTCAGCGCCCTTACCTAAATACATAGCTGAATATTTATTTTCTTATGCAGGCTTGCCTTTATCTGTATATCTCAAATTAATTACCTGGCTTTTTTACTCTAAAGGAGAGGATGTGTGTGTCAAGGTTACACTGCCTTTGGCAACAGACTTATTTCCTCATGACTTAGCCATCTGACCATTTTGCTATGCAAATAGGCAAACTCACTTTCCAAAGCATTTCTTGAATCTCTGGGGGGACAAGTCTAGGTCAGTGTCTTTACTAGAGAGGATTAGGACAAACCGTTTTGAATCTCAGCGGCTACCAATGTTGAAAGTACTCTTGACTCCTAGCTAAAAATTTCAAGGACACATTAAGAATAAACAGAACTAAAATCACAGAAGCTAAATGTAAATCAAGTATAAAAAAACGATACACAAATCTGATCACTGCTTTTTTCCTCCAAGGATGATACATTTTCTTATACAGGATCTATTTTTAAAGGATGTAATTTGGGCTTCCATGTTTCAAACACCATGTCAAGACTGCTTCATGTACTGCTGCCCATCCTCTTTGCCCTACTTCTTATATTCTCAGGGACTGCCCACTGCCATCAGATAACATTATCTTCTGCCCATCTCACAAGCTCTATTTTGACACCTCTTTTTATTACATATGACCCCTCTTCCACTGGGCTCTATCTTTTTAAATCCTGCTGAAACGCCAAATGCTTGCCAGATACCTGGTACCTGCATGGGCAGCTGGTTATGAGTCATAATACTTTAAGTAGAGTTGATTAAATCAGTCCTCTGGTGTTTTCTATAATTATCCTTGCTAAGTCCCCCGTTCAATACATGACCTGCCCAGTTCTCAACTCCCAGATGCCACCAGTCCTCTGAGAGGAAGGTAGTGGTTGAGTAAAATGGCAGACTGACTGAAGTCCCATGCCTCTGGATTGCTATCACTGCCTTTAACTTATTCCTCAAACCAATCTGCACACAGAGGCCCATTCGCTAAGGCTACCTAACACCGCACACTGTGGCTCATTAGGCTAAACCAGAAATTGTTAAATCAAGCAAATAAGTACAGCAGTCACTTGTAATATTGCCTGCACAGCCTCATATTTATCGTTTCATCTCCACTGGGATCAAAATGAATTGCAAGCATTTATAGTGTTCATCACCCAAAGTACTTTCACAGGTAGGGAAGAAGAAATTGAGAATTTAGATGACTTCCTCAAGCAAAGCGAACCTGAGCGACAAAGTCAAGAAAAATAAAAAATAACGATATGCCAGTCTCGAGTGTGCCGCTGCTATCTCAAACCAAATTTCTCGACTACCAAATGCTTCCAAGAGGAATTCAGACACCAGCTTCAGCAGGGAAATTTTTTTCGTATACTATAAAGCAAAAATAACATGCAAATGAACAGAAGTCAATTCTAAAGGATTTGAAATAAAACTCAACCACTGGTTATATCTTACAGCTTCTTTTCCACCCAGAACTTCCAACCACTGCCTCCTCTCTTCTTCCGAAAACGCCTGCATGGTCAAGGAAACACCAGGCCTGCAAGACACCAGGAACAGATCAGGTTATTCCTTGACTGCTAAAAAAAAACAAACCTCCGTTTCCACTTTCTAACGTTTCATTGCGGTCATTATTTCTTTTAAATTTTCAATCGAGATAAAATACACAGAACATAAAATTTCCATCTACACTATTTTTAACGACATGGTTCAGCAGTATTGAGTCCGGACTCCAGAACCCTTCATCTTGTAAAACTAAAATTCTGTACCCATTAAACAAGTCCCCACTCCCCTCCCTCCCAGCTCCTGACAACCACCCTTCTACCTGTTGCCTCAAGGAACCTGATTACTCTAGGCGACTCTTGCAAGCGGACTCATACAGAATTTGTCTTTTTGTGCCTTGCTTGGTAAAGTAGCCTCCATTTTCATCCATGCTGTAGCGTGTGTCAGAATTTCCTCTCCTTTCAAGGCTGAGTATCACTCCACTGTATGACTATACCACATTTTTCTATCCATGCGCCCGTCAATGAATGCATGGCTTGTTTCCACCTGGTTACTGTAAACAGTGCTGCCACTACGTCCTGCTTTCAATTACTTGGGGTATATACTCAGAAGTAGAGTTGTAGGATGTGATATAATAAATATATGTTTAATTTCTGACCCCATTTTCCAGCACACAGCTGCAAAAACTCTTAGAGGGACTACCCTGAAGTTCTGAAGCCAGGGGCACTGGTTCGATCCCAGGTTGGGGAACTAAGATCCCACATGACACACGGTGCGGAAGGAAGGGAAGAATAGAGAAGGGGAGCTAAGCAGGAAGGACAAACTTGGAGTCTTTAAAATGATGTGTCATTTTGTATACTGATGAGCTGAGGCTCCTGGAAAGCCTCAGGATGTGGGCTGGTTGCCTGGGGAACCAACCACGTGATTAGAGGATTCGAATTTTCAGCTCCATCTCATCCAGACACCTCCCAAGAGTGGGGAGGGACCGGGGGGAGACTTCCAACGCCAACAGCCAGTGATTCAATCAATCATTCCTACATAATGAAGCCTGCGTGAGAATCCCTGGGGTTCAAGTGACTTTGCAGGGTGGTGAGCCCATGGAGACACTGAAGGGAGAGTACCCCAACAGCAGAAACGGAAGCTCCAAGTCCTTTCCTCCATACTTTGCCCGTATTATCTCTCTATGGGTTTTTCATCTATTCTCATTAAAATATCCTTTACTGTAAACTGGGAAGATCCCCTGGAGGAGGAAATAGTAATCCACTCCAGTATTCTTGCCTGGGAAATCCCACAGACAGAGGAGTCTGGTGGGCAACAGTCTGAGGGGTCACAGACAGACAGACATGACTGAACACACACACACAGAGAGATCAACAAGAGTCAGTAAGCTATTTTCCTGAGTTCTGTGAGCCATTCTAACAAATTCTCAAACTCAAGGACAGGGTCATGGGAACATCTGATTTACAGCCGAAAGCACAGATGGCAGTCTGGACTGGTGACTGTCATCTGAAGTGGCAGGGGGCAGCCTTGAGGCCTTGATCCGTGGGGTCTTCCTGAACTCCACCTAGTGCCAAAGCTGAGTTTAATCTTAGGACACTTGCTCTCCACAGAGAATTAGAGAATTGCTTAGAGACACACATTTGGAATACAGGTGTGCTCTGTAATTAGGGAGAAACCTTTTTGTATCACAAGGTGGGGGGGGGGGGGTCAAATGGTAATTTTATTTTTAATTCTTTTTAATATTGTGCATTTCTACTAACCCTGCACAGGGTTCCAATTTCTCCGTATCTTCACCAACACTTAATTTTCTTCCTCTCTCCTTCTCTTTGAAAGTAGCCATCCAGTGGATGTGGGAGGGTAGTGAGGATTGCATTTTTATTTACAAAGATACACACGTCGCTTGGCTGCCCCGGTGGCTCTCGTGGTGAAGAATCCGTCTGCCAGTGCAGGAGTCATACGCAGGTCCAACCCTTGGGTGGGGAAGACCCCCTGGAGGAGGAAATGGCAACCCACTCCAGTACTCTTGCCTGGGAAATCCCACGGACAGAAAAGCCTGGTGGGCTATAGCTCATGGGGTCACAGAGTTGGACACAACTGAAGTGACTTGGCACGCGTTTACTGTTACCCAGGCATGGGCCGAATGAAACCAGAAAGTCATTTTTCATCCCGTCCCAGCACTGTCAACCATTTGGGGTGGGGGGCGGGGGGTGGTTTCCTCAGTGTTTTCTCAGAGCCTTGGGTTGGTCCTCAGAGCCAAAGGCTGATCTTTCTTAGTTCAGATTATTTGGATATTCAGACAATCTGCCTGAAAACTCTTCATGCTGGGAAGGAGTGTTAGGTAGAAAAGCTATTAATAATTCCTCTTAAACTTTGGTGGTTTCTCCAATGAAACAGATTTTGTATGTTTGATAAAAAAGTATTAAAAATAAACTTTTGGGAAAGGGATGAAAAGGTAGAATACTCCAAACCACAGACAACTGGAAATGAAAATAGATGGTTGAAATGGAAAGTAAATATCCATTCCCATTTAATACTGAATATACAATATTTTTTTGAAGTTTTCACTCCTGGAACAGTATTTCACCTCATTTTCAAGTTTTGGGTAATCTTTTACAAGTAAAGCAAGTGGCAAGAATCAAATGTAACTCAATAACCACTACAATTTTTATAAAGTACTTAAAGCATGCAATACTCCAAAAGCACCATACCACCCAAGGCAAATACACTGTGTTCCCAAAATTCACACCCACAGGTGTTAGGCTTTCTCCCCACATGATGGCTACAAAGCCTGAGCAGTTATCTGCTTCAACTTCACTACCAAGTCTCTACAATTGATGGGTCTGCCTCCTCAACCACTTTCTCCAGGCTATGAGTTTTGTGGAAAAAAGCAACTTGTAGATGTCTCTAGTGGTCCAGAGATTAAGACTTCACCTTCCAATACGAAAGGTGGGGGTTCAATCTCTGGTCAGGAAACTAAGATCCCAGATGCCACACGGCCCCCCAGATATATATACACACACATACACACATATATGTAACAAATTTAAAGGACTTTAAATATGGACCATGTCAAAAAAAAAATCCTAAAAATTAAAAATCAATTCTCAACCCCCAAGTGCACTCCTGAACAGCAACATGACTCTTGACTGGTCTACCCTAAACATTTCAGCAACGGCCCAGGGTTGCCACCACCCTGGCACTACGGAGCTCACAACCAAGAGCCCACCTCCTCTCGCTCTGCTATGCACAGCATCCTTCTGCAGCAAGAATCGAGGCAAGATGCCCAGAAAACCAGGCTGTTTTAAGAAGTGCCTCGACTGGGACGTGGGGATTCTGGCCCTTATTCTTAGTAACCCACACTGGGCTCAGGGGAGTTAATTAAAATTGTGAGGGAAAACTTCAGATGGCAGGCGTGTTTTTCTTTACATCGGTTAAGTGATAAAACAATATTTACACACGGGGGTCTCAGGTCTACATGAATGCTCCATTCTTGCAAAGCAGAAAAAATATCTAAAGACCTCTCCCAAAAGTATATGGATTCAAACACTTACTATATCATTAAAAGAAATAAATATAAAATGGACAGGGAGGAGCTACATCAAATACATAAAAGAAAGCTAACAGATTTTCTAATCCAGGAATGACAAAACCAGCAGAGAAAATTAGACTCCAGGCCAAAAACGGCAAAGTCTGTCATGGGATACAAAGACAGGGTTTACAACCACTCAGTTCTTCCAACAACCACCACATGATGAGCTATTATGCTTTGTCTTGTCCCAGGAGGTCAGGAATTATTAAATATCTTACCACGTGCTAGGTTCTGGGCTCAGCACACTGTCTAGCAGAGAAAGCAGAAGATAAATCATAAATAATCAATTAACTGCAAGAACACAGAATGCTGGGCTTCCCAGGGGGCGCTAGTGGTAAAGAACTTGTCTGCCAATGCTAGAGATGTTAAGAGATGAGGGTTCCATCCCTGGGTCAGAGAGATCCCATGGAGGAGGGCACGGCAACCCACTCCAGAATTCTTGCCCGGAGAATCCCATGGGCAAAGGAGCCTGGCGGGCTACAGTCCACAGGGTTGCAAAGAGTCGGACACAACTGAAGCGACTTAGCACACACAAAGAATGGTGCAAGGGAGTCAGGTGAGTGTAAATGAGCAAAGCCAGCTCCCTAGGAGGAAAAGAGGAAGTAAGAAGGACATCAGGAGATACGTGCCCAAACAGAATTATGCTAAATCATTGTGGTCTAGGAGACTTATCAGTGAACCTGCCAATCTCTTTGGGCAACTTCAGGATTTTTAGGGTGATCTGGGAGTAAGAAAGGAAGTGAAGAAAGTGAAAGTGTTAGTTGCTCAGTTGTGTCCAACTCTTTGCAACCCCATGGACTATAGTCCAGCAGGCTCCTCTGTCCACTGGGATTCTCAGGCAAGAATACTGGGAGTGGGTTGGTATTTCCTTCTCCAGGAGATCTTCCTGACCCAGGGATCAAATCCAAGTCTCCTGCATTTCAGGCAAATTCTTTACCATCTGAGCCACCAGGGAAGCCCCATAAGAAAGGAAAGCCTGTCCTAACCCTGGAGGGTTTAATCTGAAGCTTTAAGGATAAACGAGCCATGTACAAATAGAAGCAAGAGGGCCATGGCGTTCCCTAGGCTGAGAAGGCACACAGCAAGGACAGAGCACTCTCTGGAGGAGCTGGGAGCAGTCTCGTCACGGGTCCCACAGACCAGCTGCAGAGCAACTCCATGGAAAGATGGGGTCCCACCACACAGGGCCTCCTGGGTCATGCTGAGGCTTTATGTACCCAATATCACTGCAGATGGTGACTGTAGCCATGAAATTAGAAGACGCCTGTGCCTTGGAGGGAAAGCTGTGACAAACCTAGACGAGAGTACTAAAAAGCAAAGACATCACTTTGCCAACAAAGGTCCATATAGGGAAAGCTATGGTCTTTCCAGTAGTCATGGATGGATGTGAGAGTCGGACCATAAAGAAGGCTGAGCACCTAAGAACTGATGCTTTGGAACTGTGGTGCTAGAGAAGACTCCTGAGAGTCCCTTGGACTGCAAGGAGATCAAACCAGTCAATCCTAAAGGAGATCAATCCTGAATATTCATTGGAAGGACTGATGCTGAAGCTGAAGCTCCAATACTTTGGCCACCTGGTTTGAAGAGCTGACTCACTGGAAAAAGATTCTGATGCTGAGAAAGATTGAAAGCAAAAGAAGAAGAGGGCAGCAGAGGATAAGATAGTTGGATAGCATCAGCAATTCAATGAACATGAATTTGGGCAAACTCCGGGAGACAGTGAGGGACGAAGAGGCCTGGCATGCTGCAGTCCATAGGATCCCAAAGAGTCAGACAGAACTAAAAGTGACTTAACAACATAAACAAATCCTACATGTCACTGAAGGTTTTCAGTATGGGGTTAACATGATCAGATTAAACATGTACATGTCTCTGCAAATGGCACAGCTTCGTTCCCTCACACGGCTGAGTAATATTCCACTGCATACATACACCACATCCTCTGTTATCCATTCTTCTGCTGATGGACATTCAGGTTGCTTCCATGTTCTAAAGACTAACACACAGAGTGAAGTAAGTCAGAAAGAGAAAAGCAAATATTATCTATGAACACATATATGTGGAATCTAGAAAAATGGTACATACGAACTTATTTATTTGCAAAGCACAAATAGAGGCCCAGATGTAGAGAACAAACGTATAGGAGATTGGGATTGGTATATACACACTTTATCATCTAAGCCATCAGGGGAGCCCCATATACACATTACTATGTATAAAATAGATAACTAATAAGAACCTATTGTATAGCACAAGGAACTCTACTCAGGGCTCTGTGGTGATGTAAATGAGAAGAAAATTCGAGGAAAAGAAGATATATGTATACCTGTGGCTGATTCACCTTGTTCTAAAGCAAAAAGGAACAACACTGTAAAGCAACGATATTCCAATTAAAAAACTTACGGTAAAGTAAAAAAAAAAAATGTGTACATGAACAATGGCTGCTCAGCGACAAATGGACTGAAGCTGAGCAGGGGTGGTTAAAAAGATGTGTTAGACAATTCAGAGGAAAAGACAGAAATGACAAAAATAAAGAGAAATAAGTGAATGGATCTGAGAAATACTCAAGAGGTCCTTCAATATGCTTTGGGCAACAAAATAATGAGGAAGAAAGCTATCACTCCAAGAGTAAAGAATGAAAGATCATTTACAATATACCATTAGGAACTAGTTAAGGGAGTCAGTGAAAGCCAAAACAGTCATAGCAAATAAAGACACTCTATACTTAGCAAAGAGATGGACACGACTGAGCGACTGAACTGAACTGATACTTAGAATACTTGAACCACAAGCTGGAATCAAGATTGCCAGGAGAAATATCAATAACCTCAGACATGCAGATGACACCACCCTTATGGCAGAAAGTGAAGAAGAACTAAAGAGCCTCTTGATGAAGGTGAAAGAGGAGAGTGAAAAAGTTGGCCTAAAGCTCAACATTCAGAAAACTAAGAGCATGGCATCTGGTCCCATCACTTCATGGCAAACAGATGAGGAAACAGTGGAAATAGTGGCTGAGTTTATTTCTGCAGGCTCCAAAATCATTGCAGATGGTGACTGCAGCCATGAAATTAAAAGATGCTTGCTCCTCGGAAGAAAAGCTATGACCAACCTAGACAGCCTATTAAAAAGCAGAGACATTACTTTGCCAACAAAGGTCCGTCTAGTCAAAGCTATGGTTTTTCCAGTAGTCATGTATGGATGTGAGAGTTGGACTATAAAGAAAGCTGAGTGCCAAATAACTGATGCTTTTGAACTGTGGTGATGAAGAAGACGCTTGAGAGTCCCCTTGGACTGCAAGGAAATCCAAGCAGTCCATCCTAAAGGAAACCAGTCCTGAATATTCATTGGAAGGACTGATGCTAAAGCTGAAACTCCAATACTCTGGCCATCCGATGTGAAGAACTGACTCATTTGATAAGACCCCAGTGCTGGGAAAGATTGGAGGCAGGAGGAGAAGGGGACACCAGAAGATGAGATGGTTGGATGGCCTCACTGACTCGATGGACGTGAGTGTGAGCAAGCTCCAGGAGTTGGTGATGGGCAGGGAAAAGTCGGACATGAGTCAACCGAACCAACACTTAGAATGGGCTTTCTAGGTGGCGCAATGAAAAAGAACCCGCCTGCCAATGCAAGAGACACGGGAGACACGGGTTCAATCTTTGGGTCAGAAAGATCTCCTGGAGGAGGAAATGGCAACCCACTCCAGTATTTCTGCCTGGAAAACTCCACGGACAGAGGAGCCTGGAGGGCTAACGTCCTTAGGGTCTCAGAGAGTCAGACATGACTGAGAGGCCGAGCATGCACGCATAGCACAATCTCATACTTCAAACACTCAAAATCAGACTTGCATCGTGATCAAATTTCCTGTACTTACTAGTCTCTTTTTGCTCTCCCCTAAGGTTCTGTGGTGTTGGAGAAGACTCTTGAGAGCCCCTTGGACTGCAAGGAGATCCAACCAGTCCATTCTGAAGGAGATCAGCCCTGGGATTTCTTTGGAAGGAATGATGCTAAAGCTGAAACTCCAGTACTTTGGCCACCTCATGCGAAGAGTTGACTCATTGGAAAAGACTCTGATGCTGGGAGGGATTGGGGGCAGGAGGAGAAGGGGACGACCGAGGATGAGATGGCTGGATGGCATCACTGACTCAATGGACGTGAGTCTGAGTGAACTCCAGGAGTTGGTGATGGACAGGGAGGCCTGGTGTGCTGCGATTCATGGGGTCACGAAGAGTCGGACACGACTGAGCGACTGAACTGAACGGAAGGTTCTCCATTCGGACGTGAGGGGAGATAACATTCACTACCAATAGACTGTTGAATATTCTTAACCAAACTGTGCAAGAGCAACAGATAAGAGAGGCAATGACTGGTTCTGATCACCTGGAGTGACGACAAGAGTGCTGAATGATGAAGAGTTATGAAATTAGAATTACAGACACTAAAGTAAATAAAAAAGCAATTGCCAGGCTTCAGATCAAACAGCCACATTCTGTCTGGATAGAAATCCAATGTGGCATAAAAATGAAAATACTATTCTACTCCTTGTCTCCAAGGCATGATCCAGACTTGAGCCCCCTGGCTCATCACAGAATACAGCGAAGAACGAACCAACCTACCTGCTGAAAGACGAGAGATTAAGTAGAGATCTATTGCCTACAAGGACAGAATTCTATTTTTGTTTCCATTTTGACAAATAATAACACAGTAACTCACGACAGCTCCACTTCAGAGAATTAATTCATCACACTGCAGTGATTCCCAAGAATACTTCACACTCGTCACATGCTTCTTAAAGGGAACAGTCACCAGACTTATAGAAAGTAGCTCCATCCTATCACACAAGCTGCCCAAAGCCATCCACTACAGCTCTACCTCCAAATAAAACATCAGGCACTAAAATACATTTCAACCATTTTAAATTTCTCAAGTTTCTTCCTTTTATTTGTAATAATACATTGCCATGAAATCATTAACCAAAACTGAGACTTCAGGACACATTTTAAACTACAGTATTAACAGGATCTCATCATTGAAACAAAATATAAAAATTCTCCAGTTTTCAAAAGAAAGACATGTTTTACTGATAAAACATGATTTTTTAATAAAATTTAGTGGACACATAGAACAACTTGGTGACCATGAGGCTAGTGAAGAACAGAAAATTTTACAACAAAGTGCTGGATTGTTCACATTTACATCAAGAGAGAAACAGTGAATTCTCCAGGCAAGAACACCATAGTGGGTGGCCATTCCCGTCTCCAGGGGATCTTTCCGACCCAGGGATCGAACTCAGGTCTCTTGCATTGCAGGCAGCTTCTACATCATCTGAGATACCAGGAAAGCCCACACAAAGACAGAAACAGCCATTATCTCTTCATTTCATGGACAGGCTAAGGGAAGAATGTTAGTGACTTCCCTGGAGCCAGAAACCAGGATTGAGAATGTTCTAACTTGGTTTTCTAGAACAGATGTTGCTGCAGTGTTTTCAGGAGAGGACATAGCCTCCTCTTCTTCCTTCATCAAATAATCAATTCAACCAAATTAACATTTGGTATGTACTGTGGGCCAGACAGTGTGCTAAGGTCTGCAGATTACTCCATGCCCAGCAAGGCAAAGCGGATTCCAGGTGAAAACAAAGGCAACTGGATAAACTTCATGAAGGAAAACTGAACCAGACCAAAGAGAGCCCTTGGCTGGGATAGTCTGTCTTTACTTAAAACCGAAATTGTTATACAGCGAAGGTTGAGAACTGAAACTTGAAGAAAGAAACACTCAGGTTGAACAGGTTCTTATTCTTAAATTACCATCTCAATCTTTTTTCATTCATTCATTCAAAAAAAATATGGACTATCAGGTATCAGACGCAACCTAAGACTGATGCATGAGACACGGCCTTACAAAGCTAGTATCTATATTCTCCATTTGACCTTCTATCTATTAATCCTCTTCCAACTGCATTTTTATTGTCCTATCAAAGCATGCGGAAGACATGAGTTTTTCTTAGATTCTACAAGATAGATCAATGAGCCTGTGAATTAAGAAAATATAAAACAACTTAAGCACGGAGAGAAACATTCACATTTATAAGATGTCAATTAATGACATATTATTGTAAACGGAGAAGTTAAGAGGAAAAAAAACTAAGCAGCAGCTACCAAAACTTATGATGGAAATAAATCAGGAATATTCTAATGCTTTTGTAAGAGGAATGTTGAAAAGGAAGAGGGGGGGCAAAACATCCCAGCATATTACAAGTCCTGCACTAAATTTTACTCTAAGAGCAAAGTGCCAAAGCCAAGTAAAACACTTTTAAAAGTTTTAGAAATGTAGCAGTCATAATCGGCTTCTCACAAGAGATGCTGGGGGAAAAAAATTTAAATATAAATCTATGAATTTTTCCAGAGACGGTTAAAGCACGTAACCTGAGTTTACTAAGGGGGAAGACTTAATGACAACTTTCCTTGGTCCACCAAAAAGGTGTTTCAAACAGAGCAAATAAGCAGGGATATAGTCACAAGTAAAATTGTTTTCTCCAGTAAAAGTGAATTCAACCCATTCTCATTAGAGGACGGCTGCTTCTGCTCCGACTCCAGAAGTTACAGGAAACATCATTTTTACCTTAACGACTTGAACAAGATGTAGAACCTATAAAATCCCTACAAAATCACAGTAGTTTGGTTTTTTTAAATAAACATCTGAGAACTGAAGATGCCAAAAAAAAAAAAAAAAAAAGAACCACACCAAAACACAGGAAGTAATGCGTCCTTTCCTAGAGAGAACGCACGCGCACACACATACAGCTGTCTCATCCTTCGGGAAGAGCAGGACAAGGAGGAAGCTGTAAGAGGAGGAAAACTGGATTTTAACAAAGTTTTAAAGGTAGAGTATGAGCTGGTGGGGGGCTTCCCAGATGGCTCAGTGGGTAAAGAGCCTGCCACAGTGCAGAAGAGACGGGAGACATGGGTTCAATTCCTGGGTCGGGAAGATCCCCTGGAGGAGGGCACGGCAACCCACTCCAGGGTTCTTCCCAAGGACAGAGGAGCCTGCCGGGCTACAGTCCATGGGTGGCACAGAGTTGGACACGACTGAAGAGGCTGAGCGCACGAGCTGGTGTGATGGTTTAAACCTCTAGAACAGTGGGACCGGTTTCATGGAAGACAACTTTTCCGTGGATGGGGGCAGACAATGGCTTCAGGATGATTCAAGTGCATTCCATTTATTGACATTTACTGTGCACTTTATTTCTATTATTATTACATCAGCTCCACCTCAGATCATTAGGCATTAGAACCCAGAGGTTAAAGACCCTGTCCCTGGAAGACACGGACAAGGGAAGAATGTGGGTCCACCTTCTCCCTCCTTCCCACAGGGTGTCCCCAGATGCTCAGGGGCAGTTTGAGAACAGAGCTAAGAGGTATGTGCCATAAGAGGAAGGGACAGGGCGGACGAGCTTCCAGACGGGCTTCTGACAGCATCCTCAAATCGCAGGAAGCCTGTGACTAACAACCATGCCCAATCTCAGGTCAGCTGCCAGCCACCCTGACAGTCCTACATATGTGTAGCTTGACGGATGGGTGTGCCCTTCACCAGGTATGGGTAGTACTTCCTTGAGTCTCTACTGCACTCTTACACACAATCTCTGGTATTCCACCAAAAAATTACAAGGCATGCAAAGAGGCAAAGAAAAGTAACTCAAAATCATAAAGAAAGAGACCCAGAAACAGCCCAGGCATTCAGGTGGTGGGGGCTGAGGGAGACTGTCAAAATGAAACCTAAAAACCACTCTGAATATGTTCAAGGATCCAGTGTCAAAGGTGGCCAAGGGACTTCCCTGGCGGTTCAGTGGCCAAGACTCTGCATTCCCAATGAAGGGGACCCGAGTTCAATCCCTGGTCAGGGAATATAAGATCCCACATGCCTCAACTAAAGACCCTGATGCCACAATGAAGCTAAATGAATAAATAAATGAAACTCTTTTTTTAAAAAGCTGGCCAACATGCATAAATTGATAGGAATTTTGCCAAAAGGATAGAAACTATTAAAAAGAGTCAAGTGGATATGCAAGAAACAGAAAATAAAACCACAGTAGTTTCATGCATTGGAAAAGGAAATGGCAACCCACTCCAGTGTTGCCTGGAGAATCCCAGGGACAGGGGAGCCTGGTGGGCTACCATCTCAGGGGTCACACAAAGTCGGACACAACTGAAGCGACTTAGTAGCAGCAGCAGCAGCAGTGAAGAGCTCACTTCCAAAGGCAAAGCAACAAGTTCAAGTCTATATCCCTAATTCTCACACACCCAGCCAGAATTTCTCTTGCCCTAAGTCACCCCCAGGCCAGACAACTGAAAATCACCCCTACAGCCTAGAGCCCACCAACATAACTCAAAGCAGCCAACCCTATGCTTTTCCCTTTTATGCCTGGCCCTTCCCTTAGAAACCCCAGTAAAGAGGGTCTAGGATTTTCCCTTGCTCCTTCCAGACTCCTGACCAAACCCTGGTGTTTCCCCATGTGCTCCTACACAGCATGTTTGCTCTCTGCCCTTGGAAACTGTAAGGATAAAATTTTCTTCAGTGGCATTAGCCTCTCCATGTCAGCCCTCAGCCACCTTTATAAATTATTTTTTTTTAATTTTTACTTTATTTTACAATACTGTATTGGTTTTGCGATACATTGACATGAATCCACCACAGGTGTATACAAGCTCCCAGTCCTGAATCCCCCTCCCACCTCCCACCCCATATCATCTCTCTGGATCATCCCCATGCACCAGCCCCAAGCATCCTGTATCCCGTATCGAACATAGACTGGCACTTCGTTTCTTACATGATAGTATACATGTTTCAATGCCATTCTCCACCTTTGTAAATTAAAATCCTGCAGGTACAATTGAAATCAGTCTCAAATGGTCTAACATAATGCAATCAGAATCCCAGAAAGAGAAGGAAGAGAAAGAGGGGGCAGAAGAAGTCTTTGAGGAGCTAATGGGTAAGATTTTCTAAAACTGAGAAAATTATCAACTCCCATATCCAATAACTTCAAAGAACACCAAGCAGGATAAAACAAAGAAAAACACATCTAGGCCTGTCATAAAAAGAAAATCTTGAAAGCAGCAAGAGGAAAAGACAACATATAAGATAACAGTAAGAAAGATGACTTGCCATGAGGAAAAAAAAATGGAAGCTAAAGAAAACAAAATGACTTCTTAGAAGTGCTGGGGGTAAAACATGATGAATCCAGAATTCTACATTCATCAAAAATGAAGGCAAAATAAAGATACTTTCAGATAAACAAAACATTAAAGAAGTCTCCAGCACATCTGCATTATAAGTAATGTTCAAATTAAATTACCCTAAGGGACTTGAAGGAAATAGCACAAGATAGAAACTTAGTTCTGCAGAAACGAATGAAGAAAATCAGAATGGATAAATACACTGATACTAAAAGACAAAACACACACACACACACACACACACACACACACATACACACACACACACCTTTATATATGTAAATGAAACATTAAATTTTTTTCAAAAGATTACTGATCATTGATCTCATAAAGTGAAAGCAGTAACATACAACTAGGCTCAGAGTACATGCAGAATTAAAATATATAAAACAAGGGTACAGAGGGCAAAAGGGTGGTCATTAGAAGTCTACTGTTGCAAGGTTCTTATACTGCTTATGAAAAGGTAAAAAATAGGTTAACTTGAAAATTCACCTCATACTCAAATAAAGGTACAAAGAGGTATAACTAAAAATCATATAATAGAGGAGATAAAATGGAATACTAAAAATGACTCAGTTCCGCAAAGGAGGAACAGAAAAACAAAGAGCAAAAAGGACAAACAGAAAACAAAACCCAGATGGTGGGCTTAAACCTATGCATATCCATAACTACCCTGTATACACATTAGCTAAAACTCTGGTTAAAAAGCAAAGGCTAATACCCTGGACTTTTTTAAGAGCAGGACTCAATTATATGTTGCTTACAAAAAAAAAAAAATTAAGCATAAAGACACAAAGGGATAAAAGAAAAAGGATGAAAAAAATACGCCAAGTAACACTAAGAAAGTTAGTGTAGCTATGATTAACATCAAACAAGGTAGATTCCACAACAAAGATTATCCCAGAATAGACATTTCATAATGATAAAACGGTCACTTGAAGACAATCTTAAATGTGCATACACAAAGGAAAAGTTCACGAATAGTGATCAGTATAGGAAACAAAAACTACAAAATCAAAGGAAAACAAGCAAGTCCTCATAGTAGTTAGAAATTTTAACATCGCTAGTTTAGTCATTGATAGAACATTATCAAAAATCAAGACAGAACCAAAGATTTGAGCAACAGTAACAACTTGATCTAATTGACATTTACAGGACATCACACCCAGCAACAGCAGGAAAATCACTGTTCTCACATGCACATGAATCATTTACTAACAGGCCACACTGAAGACAATGAAACAAGTCTAATAAACTTCAGCTCATTAATAAAATACAGACTATGTTATCAGACCAAAAGAGAAGTAGAAAAAAAAAAAATAACATGTACACAGAAATTCCCCATCCATTGAGAATTTCTAAAACATCATTCTAAATAACATCTGAGTTAAAACTCAATGCCTACATTCTAATCACATAAAAAATTTGAATTCTTTGGAATTGGATTACAATGAAAACACTATACAATGAAGTTCGTGGGATGCAAGCTAAAGTAGTTTTAGAAGGAAATTTAGATTTAAATGTCTGTATTCAAAATAAAACAGTAAAGTCATGCTTCCATCTTAAATGTTTAAAAGAAAAAGAAAAGCCAAAGGAAATAAAAATAGAAGCAAAAACCAATGACATATTGACAATATGGGTTATCTGAAAAAAGTAACAATAAAGTTCTAGGCAAACTTACTGAGAAAAAAATAAGTCTTCAATATGAAACATTAAAAAAGAGGTATCATTATAGATCCTCTTTGAAAATAGTGGATATTATGAAGAAGGTCATGCCAATAAAGTCAACAGCTTACAGGAAATTAACAAATCCCTTGAAGAACAAATTATCAAAAATGACACACAAAAATAGGATATCGGAGTCTGGGGGGTGGGGGGCCCGGCATGCTACAGTCCATAGGGTTGCAAAGAATCAGACATGACTGAGCAACTAACACTATTATTTTGCTTATCAACCAAATATTAGCATAAGAATTATCAGCAATATCCAAAGAAGTTAATGCATCACTCTACCAAGTACAGTTGATCTCAGAAATGCAAAGTCAGTTTAACTCAGAAAATTCGATGCAATTCACCTACTAACAGATTCGAGAAAAATATTCCAGGATCATTTCAACAGATACCGACATTTATTTCAAAAGTCAACATCTATTTATGATTAAAAATAGGAACAGACAAAAAAAAATCTCCTCAATATAAAAGGCATCTACAGCCTTAAACCAAATTTCATCCTTTACAGTGAATAATGAATGCTTTTCCCCTGAAGATGAGAACAGGGCAAGATGCCCAATTATCACCACTTCTATTCAACATATTGTTGGAGGTCTTGGCAGTGCAAAGAGACAAGCAAAAGGCATAAAAGACATTCACATTGGAAAGAAAAAAAGCAAGCTGTCTTTTTCATACATGATACCACTGTACACAAAAGAAAAATCCTTAAAGAAACCATAGGAAGCAATAAATCAGCTCAGCAATATCATAGGGCATAAAACCAACTGCATTTTTATATACTAATAGTATATTGGGAAAATAAAATGAAAAATAAAATGCATTTACGAATAGCACCCAGAAGCATAAAATACAGAAATTTAACAAAAGATATCCATGACCTGATATTTAAAACTACAAAACACTGCTGAAATTTTAAGACTAAATAAATAGAAAGTCAGACTTGTGAATTATTATGGTTCCATATTGATAATATTGGCCTGTAGGTTTTTAGATGAAGGATTCTGATGAAGGCTTAGTATCCAGAATACTTAAAATAATTCCTACAAATATATACAGATTGCAACATTTATATGAAAGGATCTGGAATGGCAAAAACAAATTTGAAAAGACCAGCGGAATCATACCACTTGGCTTCAAGACTTACTCTAAAGCTACAGTAATAATAGTCCTACAGAACCAGCAAAAAGAACAGACAAACCAAAGGATGAGACCAAGCGAGAAACTGATAAATTGAACTTCATCAAAATAAGAATGTTTTTCTCATCAAAGTTCTTCTCTCATTAAAATGAAGAGGCAAACCATAGGGCCCAGAAAATATTCACATTAATATATTCACATTAATATATTCACAATATGGTTGATGAGTATCCAGAAAACTTAAAATCATACAATTCAATAACAAGAAGACGAACAATATATTTTACACGAAAAAAAAAAAAAAGATTTTAAAAGGCACTTCACAACGTTAGAAATATAAATGGCCAGAGAGCATATAGAACAGCATTCAATCAACACCACTAGTCATGACCAGCTTAAAGGAAAAACATGAACATAATCATAGCTTGGTAAGAGGATAGAGAAACTGGAATTCTCATACATGGCTGGTAGAAGAAACTCTCAGTTTTCTGAAATCATACACACACACACAGCCCACAGACCCAGCAATCCCACTCAGAAATATCTATCCAAGAGAAATGAAAACATGTGTCTGCAAAAACCCTTGTATACAACTCTTCTTTACAACTTTATTTACAAACCTAAAAAACTTTTCAACGATCCACATTCCAGTGTCCTTCAGCATGCATTGCCATGAATAAATTCAGATGACTGTCAGTTCAGATTTCCATTTAAATATTGGAACCAGTACAAAAACTGGCTTTCAGATGCCACTATTAACAGTACCATCCTTAGGGTAAAAACAAAAAAATCTTACATTCTATGAAAAACACTGAAGCTTATATACAAGAAATGCTGCTTATAATTCTGCCCACTCCATTTTCTACCAGTTCTACCAAAATTCTTTAAAAGTTACTTCCGTTCCTCTTCTCTCTACGCGGGTATCCGAGCAGAATCACTAAATGATGTGCAATGCCTGAAACGCACACTGTGTCTTTATTCATCCCCTGCACTACAGCCAATGATGCTGCTGTTACACTTGTTAATTGAAATGTACCTCATAAATACATTCCTGTAAACATGTAATGGAAAACAGTACAACTCCATTCAATTCCACCAACTCTTGGCGTTGTCTTCTCAAATGCTTTAGAACAGGGCTTCTCAACAGTTACCATACTGACAGGCTAGATCAGACGGTGCTTTCTTGGGGAGGGCTGCCCTGCACTGAACATTTAGCATCACTACTGGCCTCCACTCACCAAACAGTAGAAGCAACAGCCTGTACCCCTGCTGCCTTCCTCATTCCATCTGCAACAATCAGAATGTCCCCAGATATAAAGTTACTCACTGTTGAGCACCTCAGACTCCAAGGATTATCTTAACATGTTCTCCCAAGATTTCTATGATTCCTTTTATCTTGGGTCTCTTTCCCTCCGAGTTTCCAAACTGACCAAATCTTTAACAATCAATTTTTCTAGTACACACTTTTACAGACAGCCCTATTCCCTGCTGCTTCTCAGCTCCCTAAGCACCTTGGACAGAGCTCTAAACTGCTTTTTGTTTGCAAACACTCCCAGGCTGTGAGTTCCCTAAAGGTTAGGTCTTTTAGTCTCTGGTTGTCCCTCCCATCCTCAGCATCAAACACAGTCAAAGTCTATTTAGTTGCCTGAGGGACACGCACTAGAAAAATACTTGCAAATATTATGCCAATTGATGTGCTACAGAAACATCTCTGTTATTATTTAGTCCAATGACATGGGCTTCTTAACTCCCTCGTTTGAAGTGATAAAGAGTACATTGCCATGCACACAGATGCTAAATAAAGTCTCTGGTATAAATGCATACTGCTTCAGATACAGGGGTGATTTCATCTTATCATCATCATGAAAATATAAGTGGGTGAATTATAAAAACAAGAAGTATCCTGCCTGCATCCTCTCAGGCACAATACACTAGGAATGAGGCAACATCAAACCAAATATATATATATAGTGACATATATATATATATATCTGAAATGTTAGATTAATGAAAGCAAAACAGCAAGTGCTTTCTTTAAGTGGTGCCTGAATGCGACGTGGGGGAGAATGGCACGGAATGGTAATTATTTACCAAGCAAGGGTATAGGGTCACAGCACAATGAAGCATATGGCAAGCATGCCAGTGAAAATGAAAAGCACGTTATATAACAAAATTGTGTGTGGGCGGGAGGTGCTATTTCACCCTCTGGGAAGGAAAGCTGTCTCTCCTGATAGGCTAGAGCTTGCCATGGGGGAGGTAACTATACAAAATGCTCTTCTCCAACCTAAAATCAGTGACGTGACCATTTCACAACCCATGATACTTGATGTGCGGCTGGGCGTGAAGTAGTGAATGTTTATAGCCATTTAAAAGCCTGATTTTAGTTACAGTATTTATTTTCAGCATTGTTCCTTTTTAAGCTTTACTGAGATATAATTCAGGCTGTAAGATTTACCTAGAGCATACAGTTTAATAGCGTTTAATACAGTCATAGAGGTGTACGACAATCACGAAAATCAATTTTAGAATATTTCATCACCACCTTAAAAAAAAAAAAAACCCACACCCATTATCCATTCATCTTTATTTCCCTCCAAATACTCAGCCCTGGACACTGACTGCTCTACTTTCCACCTACACAGATTTTGCTGTTCCAGACATGTCATATAAATGGAACCATCCGGTATGCAGTCTTCCATGACTGGCTGGTCTCACTCAGCAGACTGCTTTCCAGGTTCATCCACATGGTAGTGGTTCGATATAATTTCAAATCTTCTTGTTCATGACAAAAATGAAGTTTTTAAGAGTGAAGTTGGGAGATACACTGCTCTGGGAAAGACCCTGGTGTAGAGTTGATTCACTTTGTTAAACAGCAGAAGCCAACACAACATTGTAAAGCCATTATCCTCCAATTGAAAATTTAAATTAAAATAGATAAGAAGAATCTTCCCTGTACAGCACAGGGAACACTCACTACTCAATACTCTGTAATGACCTATATGGGAAAAGAGTCTTTAAAAAAGTGGATATATGTAATACATGCATAACAGATTCATTTTGCTCTACAGCAGAAACAAAGAGTGCAAATCAATTACACTCCAATAAAAAAATTTTAATTTAAAAAAAAAGTGAAATTGTGAATCCGGAGGGCATCAACCAACCACATCTGTGGACACCGAAAGCACTCAGTAGTTCAAGCAGTGAAAGGCACTGCTGGGGGTTTTCAGTAAGAACACATGAAGAAGGAGCCGTGGGATGGTGGGGATTCGAACTCAACAAGCAGTTTGTGAGGTCTGGGCAAGGACACCCTCCACTGATCTAAGTAGCTTTCTGAAGAGCTTGGGGCATTAACGCCTGCAGTGGTGAAGGGGACTCTTACCAGCAGAGGCAAAAACCTAACAGCAGCCCCACAAAGAAGATCTTGTCCATCCACACCAGCACCTTCGTTCCCCAGGAACCACGTACTTTCCACATTTGCTCTCAATGGGTCAAGCCCATCCCAAGAGCCGACCTGTAAAAAGTACCCCTCAACTACATGTATTCCCTTCATCTTCCCTTGCCTGGAATGACAGATTAGTTCATCTGTCACTGGTCTGGGTTATGTTATTTCTGTATTAACTTGATAAGAGACAACATGTACACCATTAGAGACAGTATGTGTAAAGAGACATTATGCATCCCACATGCTACTGCCTTGTGAAATTATTCCCACAATGAACCTGTGTTAAATAAAATATAAGCAAAGACAGTCTCAGGCTCTAAATTAAATTTGTCTAAAAACAAAACATAGCATGTATTAGCTCTTCATTTCTGTTTACTGTCGAACCGTATTTTATCATATGGCTATACCACCTTTATCTATCAATCAGTTGATGGATATTTCCATCATTTCTACTTTTTGCCTATTATGAATAATGTTTCTATGAATATTCATGTGCAAGTTTTTAGTTAGACATTAGGTTTTCATTTCTCTTTTTTATATTGCTAGGAGCAGAATTTCCCAGGTCATGTAACTTTAATTTTTGAAAGAACTAACAAATAAGTTTCAAAATAGCTATTTGTTGTTGTTTTACAGTTCACTCACTCAGGCCTGATTCTTGGTGACCCCCATGGACTGCAGCGCAGCAGGCTTCACTGACCTTCACCAACTCCCAGAGGCTGCCCAAGCTCATATCCATTGAGTCAGTGATGCCATCTAACCATCTCATCCTCTGTCGCCCCCTTTTCCTCCTGTCTTCAATCGTTCCTAGCATCAGGGTCTTTTCCAATTAGTAGGCTCTTAGCCGGAGAAGGCAATGGCACCCCACTCCAGTACTCTTGCCTGGAAAATCCCATGGACGGAGGAGCCTGGTGGGCTGCAGTCCATGGGGTCGCTAAGAATTGGGCATGACTGAGCAACTTCACTTTCGCTCTTCACTTTCATGTATTGGAGAAGGAAATGGCAACTCACTCCAGTGTTCTTGCCTGGAGAATCCCAGAGAGAGAGGAGCCTAGTGGGCTGCTGTCTATGGGGTCGCACAGAGTCGAACACGACTGAAGCGACTTAGCAGCAGCAGCAGCAGCAACAGGCTCTTAGCATCAGGTGGCCAAAGTTTTGGATCTTCAGCTTCACCATCTGTCCTTCCAAAGAATATTCAGGACTGATTTCCTTTACAATTGATTGGTTTGATCTCCTTGCAGTCCAAAGGACTCTCATGAGTCTTCTCCAGCACCACAGTGTTAAGGCCTCAACTCTTCAGGCTTAGCCTTTTCTATTGTCCAGCTCTCACATCCATACACGACAACTGGAAAAACCATAGCTTTGACTACACTGACCTTTGGAGGCAAAGTAATGTCTCTGCTTTCTAACAGGCTGTCTAGGTTGGTCATAGCATTTCTTCGAAGGAGCAAGCGTCTTTTAATTTCATGGCTGCAGTCACCATCTGCAGTGATTTTGGAGCCCAAGAAAACAAAGTCTGTCACTGTTTCCATTGCTTCCCCATCTATTTGCCATGACGTGATGGGACCAAATGCCATGATCTTCATTATTTGAGTGTTGAGTTTTATGCCAGCTTTTCCCTCTCCTCTTTCACCTCAACGAGAGGCTCTTCAGTTCCTCTTCTCTTTCTCCTATAAGAGCAGAATCATCTGCATACATGAGGTTATTTATATTTCTCCCGGCAATCTTGATTCCAGTTTGTGCTTCATCCAGTCCAGCATTTTGCATGATGTACTCTGCATATAAGTTAAATAAGCAGGGTGACACTATACAGCCTTGATGTACTCCTTTCCCAATTTGGAACCTATCTGTTGTTCCATATCCAGTTCTAACTGTTGCTTCTTGACCTGCATACAGGTTCTCAGGAGGCAGTTAAGGTGATCTGGTATTCCCATCTCTTTAAGAATTTTCCAGTTTCTTATGATCCACGCAGTCAAAGGCTTTAGCACAGTCAATGAAGCAGATGTTTTTCTGGAATTCCCTAGCCCTTTTTATGATGCAATAGATGTTGGCAATACAATCTCTGGTTCCTCTGCCTTTTCTAAATCCAGCTTGTACATTGGGATGTTCTCGGTTCACACACTGTTGAACCCTAGCCTGAAGGATTGTGAGCATTAGTTTGCTAGCACACGAAATGAGTGCAATTGTGTGATAGTTTGAACATTCTTTGACATTGCCTTTCTTTGGGATTGGAATGAAAACTGACCTTCTCCAGACCTGTGGCCATTGCTAAGTCTTCCAAACTTGCTGGCATATTCAGAGCAGCACACTAACAGCATCATCTTTTAGTATTTTAAATAGTTCAGCTGGAATTCCATCACCTCCACTAGCTTTGTTCACAATGATGCTTCCTAAGGCCTGCCTGACTTCACACTCCAGGATATCTGGCTCTAGGTGAGTGATCACACCATTTTGGTTATCCGAATCATTAAGATGTTTCTGCATAGTTCTGTGTATTCTTGCCACCTCTTCTCAGTACTTCTGTTTCTGTTAGGTCCATACCACTTCTGTCCTTCATTGTGCCTGCATTGAAAGATGAACTTCCCAGGTTGGCAGGTGTCCAATATGCTCCTGGAGAAGAGCATAGAAATGGCTCCAGAAGAAGTGAAGAGGCTGAGCCAAAGTGGAAACAACACCCAGTTGTGAATGTAACTGGTGGTGAAAGTAAAGTCTGATGCTGTAAAGAACAGTATTGCATAGAAATCTGGAATGTTAGGTCCATGAATCAAGGTAAACTGGAAGTGGTCAAACAGGAGATGGCAAAAGTGAATGTGGACATTTTAGGAATCAATGAACTAAAATGGACAGGAAAGCATGAATTTAATTGATGACCATTATAGCTACTATTGTGGGCAAGAACCCCTTAGAAGAAATGGAGTAGCCCTCATAGTCAACAAGAGTCCAAAATGCAGTTCTTGGTTTCAATCTCAAAAATGACAGGATGATCTCTGTTCGTTTCCAAGGCAAATCATTCAATATCACAGCAATCCAAGTCTATGCCCCAAATACTAATGCCAAAGAAGCCGAAATTGAAGGGTTCTATGAAGACATACAAGACCTTCTAGCAGTAACACACAAAAAAGCATGTCTTTTTCATCATAGGGGACTGGGATGCAAAAGTAGGAAGTCAAGAGCTATCTGGAGTAACAGGCAAGCTTGGCCTTGGTGCACAAAATGAAGCAGGACAAAGGCTAACAGTTTTGCCAAAAGAATGCACTGGTCATAGCAAACACCCTCTTGCAACAACACAAGAGACACTCTACACAAAGACATCACCAGATAGTCAATACCAAAATCAGATTGATTATATTCTTTGCAGCCAAAGATGGAGAAGCTCTATACCATCAGCAAAAGAAAAAAAAAAAAAAGACCAGGAGTTGACTGTGGCTCAGATTATGAATTCCTTATTACAAAATCCAGACTTAAATTGAAGAAAGTAGGGAAAACCACCAGGCCATTCAGGTATAACCTAAATCAAATCCCTTATGATTATACAATGGAAGTGACAAACAGCTATACCATTTCAAATTTCCACCATCAGTATGTAAGAGTTCCTATTTCTCCACATCCTCACCAATACTTGTTTTATTTGACTTTTCAATTATAGTTGGGAGAAGGCAATGGTAACCCACTCCAGTACTCTTGCCTGGAAAATCCCATGGACGGAGGAGCCTGGTAGGCTGCAGTCCATGGAGTGGCTAAGAGTCGGACACGACTGAGCAACTTCACTTTCACTTTCCACTTGCATGCACTGGAGAAGGAAATGACAACCCACTCCAGTGTTCTGGCCTGGAGAATCCCAGGGACGGGGGAGCCTGATGGGCTGCCATCTATGGGGTCGCACAGAGTTGGACACGACTGAAGCGTCTTAGCAGCAGCAGCAGTTATAGTTACCCTAGTGGGTGATATCGTACTGTGGTTTAGGTTTGCAGTTCCCTACTAGCTAATGATGTTAAGCATCTTTTGATGTGCTTATTAATGAAAGTCACTCAGCCATGTCCAATTGTGACCCCATGGACTATACAGTCCATGGACTTCTCCAGGTGAGAATACTGGAGTGGGTAGCCTTTCCCTTCTCCAGGGGATCCTCCCCACCCAGGGATCGAACACAGGTCTCCCACATTGCAGGTGGATTCTTTACCAGCTGAGCCACAAGGGAAGCCCAACAATACTGGAGTGGGTAGCCTATCCCTTCTCCAGCAGATCTTTCCAACCCAGGAATTGAACTGGGTCTCCTGCATTGCAGGTGGATTCTTTACCAGCTGAGCTACCAGGGAAAGTGAAAGTGAAGTCACTCAGTCATGTCTGACTCTTTGTGACTCCATGGACTGTAGCCTACCAGACTTCTCTGTCCATGGGATTTTCCAGGCAAGAATACTACAGTGGGTTGCCATTTCCTTCTCCAGGGGATCTTCCTGACCCAGGGATTGAACCCGGGTCTCCCGCATTGTAGGCAGACATTTTACCCTCTGAGCCACCAGGGAAGCCCATGCTTATCAACCACCTGTATATTTTCTTTGATGAAATGTCTCATTTAGAACTTTTACCCATTTTAATTGGGTTGTTTTTTATTATTGAGTTAGGAGTTCTTTATATATTCTCTATACAAATCTCTTATCGCAGGAGATTCCAACTCCTGGGCTGTGGACCCATACTCTTGCCAGATCAGCAGCATTAGATTAGAAATAAAGTGCACAATAAATGCAATGTGTATGAATCATCCTGAAACCATCCCCACAATCCCCAGCTCATAGAAAAATTGTCTTCCACAAAACCAGTCCCCGGTGGGGACCACTTGCTTTACAGATATGTCATTTGCAAGAATTTTCTCCCATTCTGTGGGTTGTCTTTTCACTTTGCTAATGTTGTTCTTAACATATGTGTTCTTAACTACCTCTTATCTAAAGTAGTTAAAGTAAGCTTTCAGTGAACAGAGGGAAAGAAAATGAACCACACATCCTCCTAACCATTGATAAAGCAATAACAGCAAGTTGGAAACCAACCCACCAGCTATTCTCCCCTTCATTCTTAGCAAGAGATTTCCCAAGTATTAATATTAGAACAACACATGGATTGCTCTTTTCTTTTTAAATAATTATTTTTCTTATTTTCAGCAAATGCAGTGTTGATCTTTTTCTTTGCCACACCACACAGCATGTGGGATCTTAGCTCTCTGACCAGGGATCGAACTCACTCCCTTCACTGCAAGGCAGACTCTTAACCACGGAACCACCACGTAAGTCCAGGATTGCTCTCTTTTGTTCCCAGACATTTCCTTGTCTCAGTACTTCCCAGCTCCCCTTGCAGCTAGATATAACCACATAACTCCATCAAGGCCAATGGTATATGAGCAAAACCAGCCTGTGCTTCCTCTGGAAAGCGTTCCTACTACAAGAGACGAGGCTACATAGTATAAGTGAGTCGGCATCTTTGCCCTCAGGTGACTAGCACGGTAAATGCACAAGAGGGGGCATGTCTGACACCAAGAAGTGTATCAGCTCTGACCTGATCACCTTCAGGCTTACTAACAAAGAGAAGAAACTCATCTTCTACACTGTTTAATGTATGTTGTTATATTTCGAGTTTTTCTGTTACATGCAATCAAATCTGATCTGAACTCATGTGACAGTGAAGTGCATGCTCTTGATTTACATGTACACAGGTCAAGTGCAAGGCCAGGCTCCATCCTGCAGTTTATGAAGTATTTCCTATTGTCACAGTGTTAACCTGGCTGCTTTTCCAACATAAAGAATAAAAAATTAGCGAAGACTGAAACCAGGAAAGACAAGATAACTTCACGTGAACCATGCACTCAGTGGTGAAATGCTGTATATGAAGGTCCACAGTAGGTGCACACCCCATTAGAAACCTATCTGCAATACCCACACACTCCAAAACGGGTTAAGTGTATTTTCTTTGAGCAGAATGCAAACATGGGCACTCACAATGCTGCCGCGTGAACAGAAGAAAAAGCCCGTTCACTGACTGTTGCCTGACCGAATCTAATCCCGGTCCTGTCACTGCTAAGCAACAATTCAGTTTCACTTAATCCAGCACAAATTTGGTGAATGCCCACCACATATAAAACACTGCACTGGGTACTGCAGTTCATGAGATGAGACTCTTATCCTCAAGGAATTCCTAATCTAACAGACAAGGAACAAATTACTTCTAATTCCCAATAGTCTGCTTGGCCGCAAATCAGGGAAAGAGACAAAAGAAGAGCCAGTCCCATTCCAACTTTTGGCTAAATTATGCCTTAAAAATCCCCAGAATTAGGGTAGTGACTCTCTCTCCCTCCTTCCTGATTTTGTTCTAGAAGTAGAAGACCAACAGCCACACACTAGTAGTGGGTAAAAGGAAAGTGAGGGCCCCACAAAGACACTACCCACTGGTAATATCCAAGCTGAACAGACTGAGGCTCAGGAATGAGGGAACAGACCAAAGGCAATAGAGCTCTATATGCAACTGAAGAGTCACATGACCCCAGAGACTCAAGGAGATACACATGGGAAAGTCTTCTAAGTTAAACCAAAAGCTTTAGAGAAAAAGGCTACAGTGAGAATACACTACTTGAAAAAAATAATTTAATATTATTAGTATTTACACAATAAGGTTGAATTATCATACCTATATAAAATGCTGGGCCCATACAGAGTATATACCTTGTCTCCCCCATGAATTCTTGGAAACTTTACAAAAACCAGTCAATCACTCCCACTCTGGCACTGTTTGAAATGCCTAGCACACACCCCAGAAGCAACTATAAAAATGGCTATAAAACCTGGAGTTCACAAAGGAGATCCAGGTATAGACGATAAATTGGGAAGTTTTTACAGACATACAGGCTGGACAAGATGGTTCGAGACAGGAGATCTAAAGATTGAGCTCCACGGAATCTAAAATATGACACAAGTGAACATATTTATGAGACAGAAACAGACTTGCTGAAATAGACAATACACCTGCGGCTGCCAAAGCAGAAGGGAGGATGGGGAGCTTGGGATTAGCAGATGTAAACTAGTATCGATATATATATAGGATAGACGAGACAACAAAGTACTACTATATAGAACAGGGAATTACATTCAATATCCTGTGATAACCCAGAAGAGAATATAAAAAAGAATGTATACAGATACGTGTATATGGGGCTTATATAAATATATACGCTGCTGTTCAGTCGCTCAGTTGTGTCCGAATCTTTGGAACCCACGGACTGCAGCACACCAGGCTTCCCTGTCCTTCACCACCTCCTGGAGCTTACTCAAGCTCACGTCCATCCAGTCAGTGATGCTCTCCAACCATCTCATCCTCTGTCGTCCCCTTTTCCTGCCCCCAATCCCTCCTAGCATCAGGGTCTTTTCCAATGAGTCAGCTCTTTGCATCAGGTGGCCAAAGTATCGGAACTCCAGCATCAGTCCTTCCAATGAATATTCAGGATTGATTTCCTTTAGGATGGACTGGTTTGATCTCCTTGCAGTCATGGGACTCTAGAGAGTCTTCACCAGCACCACAGTTCAAAAGCATCAATTCTTCAGTGCTCAGCCTTCTTTATAGTCCAAATATCATATACGCACATGACTGTGGAGAAATCATTGCTTCAACTATATGGACTTTGTTGGTAAAGTAATGTCTCTGCTTTTTAATGCACTACCTAGGTTTGTCAGCTTTTCTCCCAAGGAGCAAGCATCTTTTAATTTCATGGCTGTAGTCTCTGTCCACAGTGATTCTGGTTTCCACTGTTTCCCCACCTATTTACCATGAAGTGATGGGACCAGATGCCATGATATTCCTTTTCTGAATGTTGAGTTTTAAGCCAGCTTTTCCACTCTCCTCTTTCACCCCATCAAGAGCCTCTTTTAATTCTGCTTCTCTTTATGCCATAAGGGTGCTGTCATCTGTATATATGAGGTTACTGATATTTCACCCCACGATCTTGATTCCAGCCTGTGCTTCCTCCAGCCCAGTGTTTCTCATGATGTACTCTGCATATATAAGTTAAATAAGCAGGGTGACAATATACAGACTTGATGTATTCCTTTCCCAATTTTGAACAAGTCTGTTGTTCCATGTCCAGATCTAACTGTTGCTTCCTGACCTGCATACCGATTCTCAGGAGGCAGGTCAGGTGGTCTGGTATTCCCATCTCTTTAAGAATTTTTCACAGTTTATTGTGATCCACACAGTCAAAGGCTTTAGCATAGTCATGAAGCAGAAGTAGATGTTTTTCTGGAATTCTCTTGCTTTTTCCATGATACAGTGGATGAAGGCAATTTAATCTCTGGTTCCTCTGCCTTTTCTAAATCCAGCTTGAACATCTGGAAGTTCTCGGTTCACATACTGTTGAAGGCTAGCTTAAAGGATTGGAGTATTTTGAACAAGACTTTGTTAGCAGGTGAAATGAGTGCAATTGTGCGGTAGTTTGAACATTCTTTAGCATTGTTCTTTGGGACTGGAATGAAAGCTGACCTTTTCCAGTCCTATGGCCACTGATGAATTTCCAAATTTGCTGGTATATTGAGTGCAGCACTTTAATAGCATCATCTTTTAGGATTTGAAATAGCTCAACTGGAATTCTATCACCTCCACTAGCTTTGTTCATACTGATGCCTCCTAAGGCCCACTTGACTTTGCACTCCAGAATGTCTGACTCTAAGTGAGTGATCACACCATTATGGTTATCTGGGTCATGAAGATCTTTATAGATAGATAGATAGAGATACATACATACATATATATGGGGCTTCCCTAGTGGCTCGGATAGCAAAGAATTTGCCTACAATGCAGGAGGATCTGGGTTCAACCCCTAGGTTGGGAAAATCCCCTGGAGAAGGAAATGATAACCCTCTCCAGTATTCTTGGCCTAGAGAATTCCATGGACAGAGGAACTATACACATATACACACACATGTGCAGCTGAGTCACTTTGTTGTATAGCAGAAAGTAACACAACACTGTAAATCAAATTAAATAATAATTATAAATTTATGCTTCAATAAACAAGAAAATTCTAAAGGGAAAAAAAAAAAGTACTGAGCTCCAGACAACTCTAACAACAAGAAGTCCAGGAAATGTGGAAATCTGGCAAAGGAAGCTAAAAATGGAAAAGCCAGTGGGGTGGGAGAAAAAGCAAGCAGGTGTGGGGCTATTGAGCCAAGTAGAGCAAGGGTATCACAGAGGGGAAGGTGAACGGCCACATCAGACGCTGCCGCCAGGAAAGAACAGGAAGACTGAGAACTGACGGTGGAGGCGGCGCTCCGAGACAACGATGACCTTCACGGAACACGCAGCGGAGGGTGGAGGCGAGGGCCCGACAGGAGAGGGCCCACTGAGAGCAGGAGGAAGGAGATGGGGGCCCTGGGCCCCGACGAGGACAGGAGGAAGGGGACAGGGGCCCTGAATATGCGGGAGGCCTGAATATAGGAGCTTCTTAAAGAATTTCTGCTGCATATGAGACATGAAACATGGGCAGCAGACTAAAGGGAAGACACGGTTCTTTCACTGGTGATGGTGGTGGTATTTTTAAGATGGATGAAAGGGCAAAGTAGAAAGGGCAAAACAGGTGTCAATAAGAAAGCAAAGGAAAAACTACTTGCCCGACATCCTGGAGAAGCAAGGAGGGAAGGCGAAGAGGGGATGGAAACGGCTGGACAGAGGCTGGCCACGCGGTCCGCAGGGCAGCAGAGGGAAGGCGGGGCACCAGCGCTGACGAAGGGAGGGGCGTCCATTTCAGTGGAGGAGCTCTTCAAATGAGTTCTAAGTTCATAGAGTTCACAGCAAAACAGGACACAAAATCATCCGGAAAGGGAGGCAGTCCCAGAAGCTTAGAGAGAGGGGAAAATCTAAAATACTCATCTACCAGGAGAATGAAGGAACTAAGAAATGAAAGATGTTTTGTGGTCAGGATTAATGGCCTATCTGAGGTCAGTGGTCATGACTGAATATACCTTCTCAGGAAGAGAGAAGGCAGAGGTGAAGCCTCCTTAATTTGGAGCTGCGCAAACAAGTCTCATCAAGGCAGAGAAGGGCAATGGAGCTGAGTGTATTGAAAAGAGTGACTTTAACAAATGACAAATTCACACACTGAAATTCCATTCACACATGGAAAGAAGTGAGGGTGTGAGGGGCTGAGGAAAGTAGGATCAGTTGATTGCAAGCGAAGGCTACTTACTAGGGAAGGGTAAGCAGAGAAGAATAGTAGGCGGTGTTGGAAGGAGGAAGCCTCACAATTGAGATGGCGGACAGGGTGCCCATCCTGGTGATAAGATCTAAGGAGTGGGCATGACAGGAAATGACTGAGGGAAGGGGAGGAACAGAGGACTGAAGGAGAGGCGTCCAAGGAGAAAGCAGCAAAGTCCTACGAATTACCTGAGGTGACACTGAAATCACCAAGGAAAGCGTAAAAGGAAGGCACACCGACATAGGAACTTAAGAAGTCTGCATGCGGTTCCAAACACGGAAAAAAGGAAGAAGAGAACAGACTGTAGAGAGAGATACTTTGAGGGTGAAACCACGTGAATGGATGGAGAAACAAACGCCACAGTGGGAAATAGCACCATAAGGTGCACGGCTGAAAACGGACAGGCTGCCCAAACTGGGGGAGGACCAGCCTGGTTCCCTGCGGTGACAGTCACGGGATGGAGAGTTGCAGGAGGTCCAAGGTCAGCTCGAGTCCGGTGCTGCTGAAGCTGCCGAGGGCTACACCCAATTAACTGCCTGCTACGTGTGCCACTGAATGGCCCACAGCAAGCTGACCCCACAGGCCCACCACTGAAGGCACCAGCTTCCTCCATCCTCGTGCCTTCTGCTTCTCCCATCGTAGCAAACGGCACCACCTAGTTGCTCAAGCCAGAAACCTTTCCCTCCTTCACCCTGGAATCTAATATCCAATGTTTCTGTAAATTTCTCTCTAAAAGTCTTCCTCAAGCAGACACTCTGGCCTCCATTTCTGCCACAACCACACCAATCCATAACCCTTCCAACCATTCCTGCCATTTCTAAACTTTCTCTACTCTGCCACAGTGGATTTTGAAAAATATGAACGTATCACTCAATGCCCTGCTTAAAACCTCAAGGTTTAATACATTAAGCTCAAAACCTCAAGGTCAGGCCCTGACCCCCACTGTCCAGCCTTATCTCCATCCTCCCTGGCTCTCTGCTCCAGTGATGCTGGGTGTCCATCCCCAGGGGAACCTCACATGGACCACGCTCTCTCTTGTCTCCAGAACTTTACACATGTTAATCACTCTGCCTGGAATGTGTCTCAATCAGTCCCAGCTGACTCCAAATACACCTTCAGTTATCATTTCGATGTTAGATCCTCTATGCCTTTCTTGAATCACATAACCTAGATTACTGGTCCGCCTCCACCCAGTTCCCAGAAAGCAGCTCTGGGCATCAGTGGAAGTAAATCAGTGATTTCTTCAAGAAGAAGGCAGCTGAGAGGGTAAGGATCCAGGTTCCCAGCATGCGCGTATGCTAAGTCACTTCAGTCATGTCCGACTCTCTGTGATCCCATGGACTGCAGCCTGCCAGGCTCCTCTCTGTCCATGGGATTCTCCACGCAATAATACTGGCATGAACTACCATGCCCTCCTCTAGGGGACCTCCCCAATCCAGGGACTGAACCCACATCTCTTATGTCTCCTGCACTGGCAGCTGGATTCTTTACCACTAATGCCACCTAGGAAGCCCTCCAGGCCCCCTCCTCACTTTAATAAAGGAACTAACTCTCTTTTTTCCTGACTTATATATGCCTAAGTGTAAAGTTTTCACTTGAAAAGAAGATATCCCTACAGAGCAGTTTGAAAACCACTAAAATCAGTTCAGTCGCTCAGTCGTGTCCTACTCTTTGTGACCCCATGAACCACAGCACGCCAGGCCTCCCTGTCCATCACCAACTCCCAGAGTTTACCCAAACTCATGTCCATTGAGTCGGTGATGCCATCTAACCATCTCATCCTCTGTCTTCCTCTTCTCCTCCTGCCTTAAATCTTTCCCAACATCAGGGTCTTTTCAAATGAGGCAGCTCTTCGCATCAGGTGGCCAAAGTATTGGAGTTTCAGCTTCAATATCAGTCCTTCCAGTGAACACCCAGGACTGATCTCCTTTAGGATGGACTAGTTGGATCTCCTCGCAGTCCAAGGGACTCTCAAGAGTCTTCTCCAATACCACAGTTCAAAAGCATTAATTCTTCAGTGCTCAGCTTTCTTTATAGTCCAACTCTCACATCCATACATGACCACTGGAAAAACCATAGCCTTGACTAGACAGACCTTTGTTGACAAAGTAATGTCTCTGCTTTAAAATAGATCACCTCTAACGTCTTCCCCCGTTCTGAGGGTCTCCATACAAAATACCATCATTATGAAAGTACCTCCATAGTAACTACTTGTCAACCTTTGTGAGGGGTGGAAAGTACTGGGTTGGTCAAAAAGTTTGTTCAGGTTTTTCCATAACATCTTGCAGAAAAACCGAAACAAACTTTTTGGTCAATTCAATGGTTATTGTAATAAGGATCTCAATGAAGAAGAGCATTTGGCATGATCAAGGTCTTAGAGAAAACACAGGACTGGGAAAAATTAATACAAAATTAAAATAATACAAAATTAAACCAATAAATCCAAGTACTAGAATTACCCTTTCAAAGAAATGCAGATTAACCTCACTTGACAGATTTTCTGATAAGACATCAGAAAATAAGCACCTGGTAAGAGGTGCTGACTCACCTCTGTCAACTGTTTCAGAGGCAACACACTTACACAGTTATACTCTGATGCCTGCAGCAGAGCAGTTAAGAGCCTGGGTTCCAGGGGCAAATGCAGCAGTTCAAATCTCAGCTCTTCCACTTACTAGCTACACGACCTTAGGAGAACCACATAAGGCTCCGTTTTTCATCATAAAATGAGAAGCATAATGTCTACCTGACAGAGCTGGGCTGAGGATAAAATGAGGTAAAGAAGAGAAGAATTCAGAACACTGTCTGGTACTTACAGAAAACTCAGTCAATGCTTACAATGGGCGTGTACATACATATTTACGCTCAAGTGGTATTATACAGCCCGAATCTCTTAAAGTTTTTTAACTTATCCTTACTGGCTTGAAATTTAACCTCTTTTACAATGACATTCTCTTTTTTTATAATCTTGGCAAAAGGCTTATTAAACCATTTGTCCTTTTTATTGTATTACCATATTATCATGGTACATAAACACACATTTTTATGTACCTGGTCTTCAATGCATTTACTGAATGAATCCCATAGACTCAGTTATATCATCTGATGGAAGAGGAAACATCAATTATTTTTGTATTCTTGGGTCCTGATCTGAAATGAACTTGTGTTTAAAAAATCTCATAGTGTAAACTTTTATTATACAAATATGAAACATCATTATCTAGAGACCATTGCTGCCCATAACTAAGGCTGGCAAGAAACCTTCACACCATCAGTCATCAGAAAAGAAATATTCTATGCGCACCATGATTTTCCTTAGTACTATGAAAGGACACAGAAATAAATGCCAGGCAGGTAGTAATATTGACAAATGAGCTTTGTTTTTCTTTTTTCACTTCTTTCCCTCCAGCAAAGATTCTTTTCTAACTAAATAACTGAAAGTTATATCACACACAAAAAAAATAAATAACTAGTCTTTGAATAAACAGAGTTTGCCTGTGACCTTCTATTACCTTTCCATATATATATATGGAAAATTCCCACACAGAAAAACGACTACTACTGCATGTGAACAGCCACAACCACCTCTTTCCAGCTCTATCGCCTACTTCCTCATCTTCACGCCTCACACTTTTAGTGCCAGAAAAGGAGGCTTGGATCAACAATGAAACGCCCCAAGGTCACTGTTTAAGCGACAACACTAGTTAAAGTGACTGCAAACTGGGGCCAAGACTAACCTCTCATTCCACAGCCAAACCCAGTGACCAACACAGGACAGCCCACAGCGAATACACAGCTTGGAAAAATGGAAAGATAACAGCCTCCCAGGCCACAGAAATCCGAGCTGCAATTAACTATTTTTTAAGAACATTTTCTTAGACGACTCCTTCCACGAAGTCCAGTAATTCCAATAACTTACCGGTCAGCAGCTTCCACGTCAAAGCAAAACCTTCTGTCGATGGAGTCAGTATGTCTCCTGATACATTCTTTCAAAAAGAAGACCTCTCCATCCCCCTGCAAAGAATCATTTTAAGCATTTTCAAACACTACAGGATGAACATACAGAGTTAAGTATCCTATACTTGAAGCGGGGAGAGGAGGCAAGGTTCAGATTTTAGGTTCCTCTATCCTATTCTCTTTTGAACCAGTTTATTTAGAACCATAGCCATTTCTGTAACTGACCTTTTCTTAAGATGTTTTAGACCCTGCTTCAGTTACAGTAACGTTAAACCAGACCTTATGAGTGCTAATTCTAAAAGGTGGGTTAACAATATAGTTTCCACATGTCTACATTTGTTATTCTTATTGCCCTCTTGTTAAAAAAAATGATAATGTATTTGCATTTCACATTACATTATACCACATGAAACAGCCCACAGGTAACCATTTCTGACCTACAGAAACTTCAATTCCATAGGAATCTACCTAAAAGTACACGAAGGACCTTGGATCAGCCATTGTGATCATCTCAAGCTAGAACCATGCCATTCATGTGTGTGTGTGCTCAGCTGTGCCCAAGTCTTTGTAACCCCATGGACTGCAGCCCACTAGGCTCCTCTGTCCAGGGGATCACGCGTGGCAGGAATACTGGAGTGGGTTGCCATTTCCTTCTCCCGGGGATCTTCCCAACACATCTATGTGTTTTGCTGTTTCCTCAGTGAATCACCCTGAATTTACCTTTACTGAGTGTTCAGTTAAAGATGGTACCATTTTATCTCAGTTAACCACCCTCTCCAAGAGCTTTAAAAAGCAGCAGAAAATAGGAGATAGAAGAATGCAAAAACAGGTTCTCAGTAAGAAACTTAATAAGAGTCTGAGAAACACTTCTGGAATATTTTAGTATTTTCTGGAATGTGAAGATCTCTAATATTACACCAGCATTCAGATGTAAAAACATTTGAAATATCACAGTCATCATATTTTTAATGTATTTATTATTTGGGGCTAAAACAGAAAGACACCACTAAGCAGGTGTGTCTTGGGTCTTGAGTCGGCTCTGATAGGAAACTCACACTCCAATCCCATGCTCGGTTTGTCATTAAAGAGTATGGGGGGTGGGCGGTGTTCAAGAGGGAGGGTTCCTATATATACCTATGGCTGACTCATGTTGATGTATGGCAGAAACCAACAAACACTGTAAAGCAATTATCCTCCCATTAAATATAAAATTTGTAAAACCTGGAAGAAGTGTACAGAAATACAGAAGTTAGTCCATATTTATCCTCTCACCACAACTTCTGATCATATAGTGCTCCTCAGAGGTATAAAGTAATCACGAGCATTTGGTTAATGAGTTGCCCACAGTTGCTGATCATTCCCGGAGTTTGCTCTCTTATTAGATTTGATGCTTCTCTTAACAACAAATTTTGCCTTCTCTGAGTCTGATATGTTCTTAACAAATTATTCCTGATTGTATCCATTAAACTTTAGTTACATTTGACAAAAATAAATGACTGTGATCTTTAAAAAAAAAAAAAAGCATACAAAAACAACAAAACCCATCCCCCTCCAGGGGTGACATCCTGGCTTCCTCTTCTTTACCAGGGCCACAATCTTGCATGTGTATTTTGATATCACGAAAATGTGCTTCTATTATAAGCAGCTTTAAACAGTTTTCAGGACGATGCAAAGCATGTGTAAACAGAAGTGAACTTGGGTTAATTCTGTATTCACAGAAGCTAAATTATGCCCATCCACCCAGCAAGCAATGAATTAACCTTAAAATGTGTCACCAGTTACACTCAATGTTAGTGAGAGGAGCTCTGTGTTGACTATTATTGTTGCTAAGAGCTACAGCTTCTGCTTTAAAACAAAGACCACCTTTTCCACCCAGACAGCTCCTGCGGGCTTCTCACATACATTTCCTGTATCACGAGCTGCTGTGGTGTTTATTTCTACAGGAGGTGTAAACTGATGGTGAGTGTCCAAGTGAGAAGGTTCAAGTCTGAATGGAAAGCAGCAACCTCACTACAGATCACCTACTCTGTAATCTTTTCATTTATGTGAATATATGTGTGCACGTGGCTCAGTCAGTGAAGAATCTGAGAGAGATGTGGGTTCAATCCCTGGGTTGGGAAGATTCCCCTGGAGGAGGAGAATGACAACCCACTCCAGCCTTCTTGCCCGGGAAATCCCGTGGACAGAGGAACCTGGAGGGCCATCCCCATGGTGGGGATAGCAAGAGTTGGACACGACCTAGCAACTAAACCACCATCACCATGTACAACGTCAGGCCTCCCCTGTAAATCCTGAGCAGTCAGCCCCCTGAGTCAGGAAAGCATGCTGAAGGTATGAACTGTATCTTCCAGTAACAGGGACGTCAAATAATTCTTTCTTTAAAAAAAAAAAAACCTGACCATAAAAATCCATGCCAACAGGACATCCTTGGTGGTCCAGTAGCTAAGACTCCGCATTTCCAAGGCAAGGGGCCTGGGTTCAATCCCTGGTCAGGGAACTAGAGCCCACATCCCACCCATAAGAGATCAGCATGCCAGGACTAAGACCTGGGGCAGCCAAATAAACATTTTTAAAATATTTTCTTAAAACCACATGCCAGAAATACAGAAATTATTTTCCAGCCAATTTTATTTAGAAAAAAAAAAACAATCTTTTCATTCTAAAAACAAAACAGAAGGTATTTATCATTAGTGAATGAAAACAACATTAAAATGATGCCCTCAAAGACCTCACAGACAGTACAAAGCATAAAAAGGAAACACTTACAAGCTTCCCCCCGGATCTGTGCTCAAACGGGATCATAGTGAACTTCTTGGCTGCCTTCCGATACATGCAGTAGTGTTTGACCCAGCTGGAACCGAATGGAGGAGGCCCTGCAACAAGAAACAGAACTTTACATGTTTCCTTACAAACAAACAGATATGCAGAACTCTATATTGCTCAAGAGAAAAAACCCAAGAAAAGGCAACTAATACAGCTCAAGGAAACAAATCAGCAACACAGCTCATCTAAGACAAGGGAAAAGCTAGGGGAAATAAGAGGGCTCATGGAGACAGTTTGAGAAAAGGTCCTAACAGTTCTCTGCAACAAATAAATAATTTAAAGACATATTTTTCACATGATCTGCTAGACTGTTATCTCATACATGAAAATCTCCTAATTGTAAACTGTACTTTTTGTTTTTGTCTAGGTATGAATAGCTCATGAGAATTCCAAGAATGCCACCAGATATGTGTGATGGTTTTGGATTCAATTCTGGCCTCTCAAAATAATAGAATTGTAGGATCACAGTGCAGAAAAGTACGTAGACTATAAATCTATCCAGTGCTTTAAGCCCACTAAAGCACCTTGTAAGCAGCTATCCTTCCTAACGATGTCAAAGTTAAACTTTAAAGTGAAGTATGAGACCTCCCTGATGGTCCATCGGTTAAGAATCTGCCCGCTAATGCAGGGGACAAGAGCGTGATCCCCAGTCCGGGAACAAAGATCCCCCATGCCTCAGGGCAACTAAGTCCACGTGCTGTGACAGAAGCCTGTGGGCCACAGCTAAAGAGCAGCCCCCACTCTCCATCATTAGAGAAAGCCCGCTCGCAGCAACAAAGACCCAGAGCAGCCGAAAGGAAAACTAAAGTTAAACGACGTGTGAAGAACAGAAGAGAGAGACATCCACATGTGCACCAGAACATTTCTGGAACCAGTTTCTACCTCTTGCTTAGTCAGTATCACACCCATCAGAGCTCTTAAAAGAAAATGGTCCCAAGTCGGGAGACCTAGAACGGTTCCAACACAGCAAAGGAAAAGCGAGGTCCCATTCAGGTTAATTTTTTCTTTTATCAAGAAAGGACATTAAAATTTAAAAAAAGTCAACACCTATTATCAACATCATCCCAGCTGAAAATATAAATAAAGCCTAAAAATATAGAGTTTTATACCTAAAAATCAAAAAGAGCAAACTTAGGAGGGGGGGAAAGGACTCATTTAAAAGAAATGCATTTAGCTTCTGGAAAAATGAATTACATCACCTTGGGTGGAGGGGAGATAAGAAAGGGGTTACTAGACCACAATAAATCTCACCTCAAAACATCCTCAGTGCTGGGCCAGAGTTTGGGACCCCTGGGGGGGGGGGTGTGTGCCTGTGTGTGTGTGCGTGTGTGTGTGTGTGCGTGTGTGTGTGTGTGTGTGTGTGTGATTAACAGCAAGCATGTGCACTCTGTTCTCTGATTCATAAAAATACTGCTTGGGTATTTCATTCAACACCAAGAAAAATACCTCAAGAGACGATAAGTATATTACTGTCTTTTTAATCTAAAAAATCTTAGACTTAGACCAAATGGCAAAGCCAAACCTCAGAATCTCTTGCCCAGATATCAAGGTGCTTCACTGATTAAGCTGCCATCCCCCCCTGACTCCACCGGACCCCACTCAACCAGCCCTAAGCACAGAGATTAGTGACGGCTTTTCACACCGTCCAAGTTTCAGGCAATATGACAGAGAGGGTGCAACACAGACTCGTGTGTGTGTGTAAGTCGCTCAGTCGTGTCCAACTCTTTGTGACCCCATGAACTGCAGCCTGCCAGGCTCCTCTGTCCATGGGATTCTCCAGGCCAGAATACTGGAGTGGATAACCATTCCCTCCTCCAGGCCATCTTCCCAACCCAGGGATCGAACCCAGGTCTCCCGTATTGCAGGTGGATTCTTCACCAGCTGAGCCACACAGGAGGCCCAACACAGACGTGAGTCTCGGACAGTTCCAGTATTAAAGAGGTGTGTGATCGTGATCGAAGGAGCGTTGTTAACCCCTCAGTGCTTCTGTGTTCTCACTGGTAAATGGGGTGACAACAGCACCTTACAATTCATAGGGGTTCTTAATGCTTTAAATAAAACAAGATGGATCAAGAGTTTAGCACAGCGCCTGGCATACAGCTAATAAGTGAAGACCTCTGTCACTGTAGTTTTTTCGGTCCAATTTCAGCCCCATCTCTCTCAAAGTCAGTAAGTTAACCAACAACTGTAAGTCTAAAAAAAGAGTCTTGTGATTTGTTGCACTTGACTGTTAAGAAGATTAAAAAAATTAGAGGGGGAGGAAAGGATTGAGAACCTGGGATTAGCAAACTAGTAATACATAGGATGGATAAACAAGGTCCCATTCACTGTATAGCACAGGGAACTATATCCAATGTCCTATGATTAATCACAATGGAAAAAATATGAAAAAGAAAACAAATATATGTATAAATGACTCACTTTGCTGTAAAGCAGAAATTAACACATTATAGATCAACTATACTCTGGTAAAAAAAATTTTTAATGAAACATTCACTCTATACACACAGCTCAGTAGCTGTTGTTCCTAACAGCACCATTAGAAATGACATGATTTTGCCATTCAACCAAAATTTGTAAAAATAAATTACCTCTCAGGTTTTTTTTTTTTTTGGCGGGGGGGGTGGGGAGACTAAAAAAATTTAAACAAATTTTTACAGTTCTGCCATGCCAGTAACGGTCCTTCATGAGACACTAAGACTAAGCCCACGGTAAAGAAGGGCACATGGAAAAAGAACCACCACTCTGCTCCCTGAACCTCTCTGCTACAAAACTGGTCAGTTTGGAAATCCTGCTGCAAGAGTCACACTTGGCAAATTAAAGCACCCTAACTACATCAAGGGTGGAGGGAAACAGGACATAAAGGAAGATTCTCCACACCACTCCTTCCGTGTGTGCATGCTTAGTCCCCAAGTCACGGCTGGCTTTCAGCCCCACCCACTGTAGCCCGCCAGGCCCTTCTAGCCATCGGATTATGCCAGAAAGAACGCTGGAGCGGGTTGCCATGCCCTCCTCCAGGGGATCCTCCTGATCCAAGAATCGAAGCCCAGTCTCTTCCATCTCCTGCACGGGCAGGAGGACTCTTTACCACTAGCACCACCTGGGAAGCCCACTACCCCTCCTACTAACCAGCAATCAGGCTCCACAGTTGAAGAGGTAAAGCGCAAAAGCCTCACCATTAAAGTAAGACCAAACTGTCAGAAGTCTGAAAGCATCATGGGTGCTTCAATTTCAAAATAAGGCTACTCTACAATTGCACTCATCACACACACTAGTAAAGCAATGCTCAAAATTCTCCAAGCCAGGCTTCAGCAGTACGTGAACTGTGAACTTCCAGATGTTCAAGCTGGTTTTAGAAAAGGAAGAGGAACCAGAGGTCAAATTGCCAGCATCCGCTGGATCATGGAAAAAGCACAAGAGTTCCAGAAAAACATCTATTTCTGCTTTACTGACTATACTAAAGCCTTTGACTGTGTGGATCACAATAAACTGTGGAAAATTCTGAAAGAGATGGAAATACCAGACCACCTGACCTGCCTCTTGAGAAACCTATACGCAGGTTAGGAAGCAACAGTGGACATGGACATGGAACAACAGACTGGTTCCAAATAGGAAAAGGAGTACATCAAGGCTGTAGGTTGTCACCCTGATTATTCAACTTATATGCAGAGTACATCATGAGAAACGCTGGGCTGGAAGAAGCACAAGCTGGAATCAAGATTGCTGGGAGAAATAT
Source organism: Ovis aries (assembly GCF_016772045.2). Classification (NCBI taxonomy): domain Eukaryota; kingdom Metazoa; phylum Chordata; class Mammalia; order Artiodactyla; family Bovidae; genus Ovis; species Ovis aries. The sequence goes on from NC_056070.1 coordinate 10,374,133, forward strand.
CAATAACCTCAGATATGCAGATGACACCACCCCTATGGCAGAAAGTGAAGAGGCGCTAAAGAGCCTCTTGATGAAAGTGAAAGAGGAGTGAAAAAGTTGGCCTAAAGCTCAACATTCAGAAAACAAAGATCATGGCATCCAGTCCCATCACTTCATGGGAAATAGACGGGGAAACAGTGGAAACAGTGTCTGACTTTATTTTGGGGGGCTCCAAGATCACTGCAGATGTGATTGCAGCCATGAAATTAAAAGACACTTACTCCTTGGAAGGAAAGTTATGACCAACCTAGAGAGCATATTAAAAGCAGAGACATTACTTTGCCAACAAAGGTCCATCTAGTCAAGGCTATGGTTTTTCCAGTGGTCATGTATGGATGTGAGAGTTGGACTGTGAAGAAGGCTGAGCGCCGAAGAATTGATGCTTTTGAACTGTGGTGTTGGAGAAGACTCTTGAGAGTCCCTTGGACTGCAAGGAGATCCAGCCAGTCCATTCTAAAGGAGATCAGTCCTGGGTGTTCATCGGAAGGACTGATGCTAAAGCTGAAACTCCAGTACTTTGGCCACCTCATGCAAAGAGTTGACTCACTGGAAAAGACCCTAATGCTGGGAAGGACGGGGGGCAGGTGATGGTTGGATGGCATCACTGACTCGATGGACGTGAGTCTGAGTGAACTCCGGGAGTTGGTGGTGGACAGGGAGGCCTGGCGTGCTGCGATTCATGGGGTCACAGAGAGCTGGACACGACTGAGGGACTGAACTGGCTGACTGACACACTGCACATTCACTAAGAGAAAAACAATGCTGTGAACTCAGGGAGGTAAGTTAGCATGTCATCTAGGATTTTTTTTTCATAGTCATATGCAACTGCCCTGATAATTTTAACAAGGACAGAAAACTATCTCAGACAAAGCATACAAGCAATGACATGGAAGCAGGAGAGACATGCGCCCTTCTTGACCTCAACATGGAAGAGCGGGGCTCTGGGAAGGGGTGCAGGTGCATTTGAGTATGCGGGTGGCTGGGTTTTGGTGTTAACGACGAGGATGAGAAGAAAAGAAGGAAAAGCTAATACCCACCTCACTTCCAGATGTTACCAAGTCATTCCTCCCTTGCAAGCAAACTTTAACAAAGTGTGATGGAGAATCGGTGGGTTGTGGCTGGAAAGCAGGGTGCTCACAGAGTTCCTAATCTCACCATCCTTTCCCTAGGGAAGGCATGTGTTTTCCCCCCAAAACTGCAACCTACATCTTCAGACAGCAAATAAAGGGGTAGGAAAAGTTGCTCCCAAAATATCAGAGAGTGATGACAGTGCGACTTTTTAATAATTTTCAACGAGCTAGTCGCCACCGCGGGGGAGTCTCTTACTTTTCTCCTGTACATACAAGTAGCCTTCCGCTGTAAACTGACTTGCTCGTTTGTGGTCCTTGGGATTCTGTCTGATCTTGTTCATAAGTTCTTCCACTTCTGACCTTGTTCCTTCAAAACGATTCCGTGTCTGAAATGGATTTTAGAAACACATATAAGTCTTAAGTTCATTTTTAAGTACATTTTCAAGTCTCTGGAGAGCTATAATTAAATTTGTAGCATTTTTCTACCAATTTCTCAAAACGTGCCCATCCTTTCCATTTTCTCTTCTTTGTTGAGATTATTGTGCGAAGAAAAAAAATTAGTGGTTAAGTAGTTAATAGACATATAGAAACAAAGGTTACTAGAGGTTATTTACTTTGAAGACGTCTAACACCAAGAATAATTCCATTATTCAACATAAGAATTCATGCCTGCATGTCTCACAATATTATTAAATCTTAGGTTTACAAAACATAGATATAGGCCATAAAAGGAAGTCTTTCCTTTGCAACAATCAATCTGACTCATTACCAGCAATATAACTAAGTATTCAGAATCTGAAAAACTTACTTCTACTTTGCAAACTACTAAAACTCAGTGTCATTTTTCCCAGGCTGTGGTAATTGCACTTGGAAATGACATTTCTTCACAGAATAAAGAAGGGGGAGGGAAATCTCACCTACGAATAATGTCTTTGATATCTAAAGAGGCAAATCACATTTCTGAAGCGCTGGAGACGGGATGTCAATATCTCTGTCAAACGGCTAGACTGCAAACGGAAACGCAAGGTGCAGTGACAAAATTACCCAGGCAAACCTGACGAGTCAGCACCACCAAGTTTCCGGACATCTCTTTCATCTACACTCGAAAATAATTGTATTAGTACCGAAAAACTGCTGATGTGAAACTGTGGAGGAGCCGAGATGAAAAATTATTATTGAAATTCCTCCTCTCTCCTCCCTACAATGAAAGGGGTTACCAAGGGTTCTAAATGCAGAAAAATGATAGAATGGCCCATTTTTGGAAAGGGATGGAAAGTTTGATAAACGAAGATTGTAAAGGAGAAACTTAACCACAGAGGCTTATTTTAAACACAAGCTGAGAGGTTGTTTTTAATTCATTTATGCACTCTAAAAATGTGCGGGGCTGCAGAGAGGGTGGGACTCACTTGCTGGTGGCCATCTCTTGCCTTCCCATTTCTTATGCTCTGGGGTTTCCGGTCTGCATCTTAAAGCTAATTATACCCTGATTTTAGTCACCTTCTTTGTCACTTTACAGAGATTCTCCCCATCGCTCACTTCTTTCCATCTCTGTGTGTCTAATATACACATGCACACACATATGGACATGCTATATATACACAAATGCTAGCACACCCGCGTGTGCACAGACACACACACTGCCATTAACCTAACGAGTTGCATCCCAAACTCTCCTGATTGAAGTTAATGCTCAAACTGTCCTGGATCTGACCGGCAGGGTCCCCTTCTGGCCACCTCCTGTTTCATTCTCCTGTGTGTGTGCTCACTGGCTCAGCTGTGTCCAGCTCTTTGCGACCCCATTGGACTGCAGCCCGCCAGGCTCCTCTGTCCATGGGGATGTCCATGGGGATGCTCCAGGCAAGAATATTGGGGTGGGTTGCCAATTCCTATTCCAGGGCATCTTCCTGACCCAGGAACCGAATTCAGGTCTCTGGCATCTCCTGCACTGGTACGCAGGTTCCTCACCACTGGGAAGCCCCCTTTCCAACTCTGCGCGTTTCTTTTCAGACAGTAAGAAACCTGGCTCTCGCGATTCCCGATACATTTACTTCTTTGCTCAACAAACACATCCACCTGATGTCGCCAACCTTCTCAAGCTTCCAGCCCCTCCTCTGCATTCTGCCTCTGTACTCCCCGCTCACTGCCCTCCTGCCTCCAAGGCTGGCGACTCTGCACCCGGAAGGGAAAAGGTTAGCTGTATTTTTAATGTATCACTTTAGGCAAATTATGTATGAGGGCAAAATTTACATTTTAAAAAATCAGAGCACAAATAATAGAATGGCTGGGCTTCCCTGGAGGTTCAATGGGAAAGAACCCACCTGGCAATGCAGGAGATGTGGGTTCAATTCCTGGGTCAAGAAGATCCCCTGGAGAAGAAAGTGGCAACCCACTCCAGTGCTCTAGCCTAGGAAATCCCATGCACAGAGGAGCCTGGTGGGCTCTAGTCCATGGGGTTGCAAAAGAGCTGGACACAACTTAGCAACAACAACAGAACAGCGACTGGAATCTAGCAATTTCTGGTTCTAAATTCCAGGTGTACAGGAAGAGATCATCAAATAATAATAATGTTAGACTATAAATGTTACTAGGTCACATGAGAGGGTTTACACTGAGACTTTGGTCATTCAGTTCTAAGTCGTTTCTGATGCTTTGCGGCCCCGTGGACTACAGCACACCAGGCTGTGAAATCAGTTTACGGTGCTTTAATCCTCACAATAACCTAGAGAGAGTTTAGCATCTCTAATACTTATAAAACACCATTGCCGTATTTCCTTTCCTTGCATGCTTTGGTTAAAAAAAAAAAAAAAAAAACACATTTCCAAATCGGTGAGTCTTAAGTCTCATAAGAAATATATTATTACATTAGCTGTTGTGGGGAGGAGGATTCAAAGTGGGGACTAAGCAGGAATTCAAATACTTCGGCATATTTACAAAACTGGCAGGGAGGGGAGAGAAGGCACTGCTCACTGACCCAGAAATACAGCTTAACAGGCAGACAGCAAGGCTTCCCAGACGGCACCAGAGGTAAAGAATCCGCCTGCCAGTGCAGGAGACACAGGAGACTTCGGGTTCAATCCCTGGGTTGGGAAGATCCCCCAGAGGAGGGAACGGCAACCCACGCCAGTATTCTCGCCCAGGAAATCCTATGGACAGAGGAGCCTGGGGGATACAGCCCTTGGGGTCGCAAAAAAATCAGACGCGACTGACCACACACATAGCACACACAGGCAGATAACAAAGACCGATCTCAAGTTCAGATTGCCATTTTTCATTCAAGCTTTCTCATCCTGGCCCTATGACCTCATCCAGGGAGCAAAAGAAGAGAGAGGATAATTAAAAGTACCAGGAGGGCTTCATGAAGGAGCTGTAAACCATCAAGGGTAGGTCCCCCGCAGCCTGCTTTAGTAACCTCCCCAAACAATAAAACAGAAAAGAAGGGGCAGGGCTCTCCACACACACCCCTCCCTGCAGCCCCAACTCACCCCCTCCAGAGCCTTACAAAGGGGGAGAGGGGCATGGGATGGACGCCAGACCGACAGGTGATCAGGTCTAAACACCTGAAGGACAGCTTCCACAGGGACGAGGGGAATGCAGGTTAGAACTGCTGAGAGGCAGGCATGAGCTGAGGCTTCCCACCCGTACTCAAGTCTGAGGTCTTACCACTAAAGGGACGCCCAGGTCACCCAGGAACTGTTAAGGTCCAAGGAAGCCAAATGGCCATGGCAAGATGTTACCCAACTCCTGTGTTCACTGACCCCAGATGTTTCAGGAGTGAACCTATTTCTAATCTGAAATCAGTGACCTTGGGCCCTGGAATAAGCCTGCCCAAGTTCCAATGCCACCCGGCTTTAAAGCGGTATGACTTGAGGAAGTTATTTTTCCCCCTTTTCCTCACCTGCGCAAGTGGAAATTTGAAAGCTACATCACAGGACATTTCTGAAGACTACATGTTATGACACATTTGTAGAGTAAACAAATTGCACATAGGTAACACGTGGCATGTGATAACAAAGTAAGTGTCATTATTTTTTAATTGCAACGAAGCCTCTCAATAGTGACAATTAGTCTCTAACAAAGGAAAGAAGAGAATCTTCAGTATAAAACTAAAATTGTATTATTTTACATCTGAGTGAAAGAAAAAGTACATTTTCAATTTTTTTGGGGGGGGCGGATTATAAAGGCTAATCATGGCCCTATAAACAGAGAGGGGAGCAGAAACAGTGCTGTCTGGAGGTGAGAAGAGGAGCAAACAGGATTACAAAGTGGCCACAGACAGGCTCACCCTCAGAAACCATTTTGCCCGTGTTTCACAGCCACTTCCAATCTCTCTCTTTTTGTCACAGAGTTTGTTTTGGTGTTCTGCTCTTCTCACAAAACTGTAACAAACACGTATGTGTGTATATCCATAAATTCTTATTAACCATTCTTAGTATCTTCTAGGGACTCCAGAACCCTAAAATTTCTCAGGTTCTACTTATTCCAGAAGAATTCTATTCTAGTCTCTCTGGGGATAGACATCAGAAAATGTTTTTAATTAATTTTTTTAATATCCTTTAATTTTTATGCAAGTTACATTCTTCTGGGAAAAAATGTAATTTTTAAAAACCATCTTGCTCTTTTTTGCTGCCCATCAATTACTCTAGATTATGGGACCTGGAAAAAAGACCGAGTCTCTCTCTCAAAAAAAGGCCTAACCATTTCACAACAGAAAAGGTGAAACCAGGAGGGGGAAAACAGGTTGCTCTACTTTTAAGTAACTTTTCCTTTTTTTCTGATTATAAAACTGTTTTTCCATTTTTTACTACAGGGAAATACCTAAAAGTTGACCAAAATTGTCTCTAACACTATGGAACAGAGACAGTTAACTCTAAGATTTGGTGTCAACACCTAGGTATACTTCCTTCAATATATAAACACACACAGTATAAAAAGTATCACAAAGAAGTAAGTCACAGAAAGACAACTATCATCTTATCACCTAAATGTGGAACCTTGAAAAATAATACAAATGAACTTATTTATAAAACTGACTCACATAGAAAAGAAACTAATGCTTACCAAAGAGGAAGTGGGGAGGGATAAATTAGGAATTTATCCTAATTTATACACATCACTATGCATAAAGGGCTTCCCAGGTGGTTGTCGCGGTAAAGAGCCAAAGCAGGAGGCGTAAGAGATGTGGGTTCGGTCCCTGGGTCAGAAAGACCCGCTGAGGGGGCATGGCAACCCTCTGCAGTATCCTTGCCTGGGGAGTTCCAGGGACAGAGGAGGCTGGCGGGCTACTGTCCAAGGGCTGCATAGGACACGGCTTAAACGCCTTAGCGTGCACACACGAAACGGGCGAACACCAGGGACCTACTGTGCAGCGTGAGGAACTATATTCAATGTCGTGTAATAATGTATAAAGGAAAACAACCTGAGCAAGACTGCACCTGTATCTATGTATGAATCACTTTGCTGTACCCCGGAAACTAGCACTGCATTTTAAATCCGCTACACACCAAGAGAAGGAAAATGGCAAGCCACTCCCGCGTCCTTGCCTGGAAAATCCCACGGACAGAGGAGCCTGGCGGGCTGCAGTTCACGGGGTCGCGGAGAGTCAGACTCTACTGAGTGACTGAGCACAGCTCATACATCCGTTAAAACCAAACAGGGACTTTCCTGGTGGTGCGGGCGGATAAGAATCGGCCTACCAGTGCGGAGGACACGGGTTCAATTCCCGGTCCGCGAAGATCCCACCCGTCATGGGGCAACTAAGCCTGTGCGCCAAAACTCCTGAGCCCGACTTCCAGAGCCCGGGACCCACAACGAGACGAATCACTGCAACGGGAAGGCCACGAACAGCAAGCAGAGAAAGTGAGTGTGCAGCCGCGAAGTCCCAGAGCAGCCAAAACCAGATTCTTAAACAAACAGAAAGAGGCACACACAGCTGGGTTATTTTTTAATTGGAGGGTAACTGCTTTACGATCTTGCGGTGGTTTCCGCCGTCCAAAGCGAATCACTCATGACCACGTATAAATGCCCTCCCTCTGGAGCCGCCCTGCCCTGCGCCCCCACCCACTCCCCAGTCACAGGGCGCCGGGCTGGGCGCTCCCCACCAGCCTGCTGTCTCCCACGTGGCGGCGGCACAGCCGGTGCCACTCTCCGGCGCTGCCCCAGCCTCCTGTGCCCCCGCCCAGCTGGGCCTTCTGTATCGTGCAGTCTTCAGTACACTGTGAGCTGGCATCATCGGAGGATGGGGCACACGGCTGAGACCAGTACCTCACTGAGGCAGCGTGTGGCTTGCGTTTCCAGGGCGCTGGTCTTGCTGAAGGGAGAGAATGAGCTGGAAGCAGCGGCGCAGAGCACGGCGGCTCCCGGGTGTCCCCAGGCTGAAGGTGGGCGGAGGCGGCGCGGCCTCGGGAAGAGCCCGAGCAGGAGGCAGCGGAGGACTCACAGGGACGGTGGGGCACTCGGGCGGCTCACTGAGGGCGATCCCGACGCTCCGGGGACACGGGAGAGGGCTTCTTCTCAGTAACTTACTCTCTGCCCCTCTCTTTGTGGGAAACTAAGGTTACAAGCGTGTGTGCTAAGTTCTAAGCAGACTAAGGCTACAGGCCAGGCGAACCATCTCAGCCAGCAGCCTGGCTTCAAGTTTTGCTCACAGTAGTTCAGGTCTGAGTACTGTTCATGCCCACTGAAATCCTGACTCTCTCTCTCCAGCTATTCTGGGGTATGTAAGGCAGGCCATGGGGTCGCGAAAGAGTCAGACACTGCTTAGCACCTACACAGCAACAAGGTAACTATTGCCCCCGGACCCCAGAGGTCCACACAAGCGAGCAATCCAGGGACGGCTCCTCCGGGGCCCCCAGGAGAGGCTGACGAGTCCCCACACCTCGCCCCAGACCCGGAGGGCCCGCGGCTCCTCAGGCAGGCGCCTCAGCTGTCACCCAGGCCCACACGCAGATGGCTGGGCGCTGGATTTAACGCTCTGCGGTGGCCGCCCTGAAATTCTTCATTCTTGAATAAGGGGGCCTGCCTCCTCATTTTACACAAATTACAGGTTAGCTCTGCCTGAAGGCTCTCATCCAGACCAGCCAGCCCTGCCCTTGACAGGTGAGCTACAGACACAGTTACACAGTCAGGTAGTGGAGAAAAAACAAGCAAAAAAATCAAGATAATCACCTCATCTTCTAAACTAACTATGGAACATGCTTTTGAGAACACTGTGTTCCGCCGTCTGCAGAAGTCTTCTGATACATCACAGCATCCTTAGACTAAGGATGGCAGAGGCAGCTTTGAAGTTAGGACTAACCCACGTAGAGACACCGTGACGTATTTTTAAGCTGTGTCACGTTATGTCACTGATATGGGGGGGGGGTGAAGGGAGGACTCGACTCTTATTAGTCATATGACTCAGCAGAATGAACAATCTTCAAAAACTGACACGCCAATTACAAAACATGAGAGATTTCATTATCTGTATTTCCAAGCGTAGGGAACTATGCCAAAATAACCTAGAAACCAGATCTACACAAAAACCCCTCACTCTCAATTTCTAAGATTGTAAGAAGCTGAAGGTCAGGTAGCAAACAGTACAGAGATTCCCATCTTTCTCCTGGTATGTCTTTCAGGATGAGCTAGGAGTTTGACCCAAGACTCACTCACTATACTCTCAACAACATTTGAAATTATACTAAACATAACTTGAATAGCTTTTCAAGGAAAAGATTCCAACTTCCAAAATCAACTATAAAGTTTTGAAATGGTAAACATCTACTACCTTCTCATCAAATCACATATTATACTGTTTAAAACATTATGCTGTGCTGTGCTAAGTCGCTTCAATCGTGTCTAACTCTTTGCAGCCCTGTGAACTGTAGGCCGCCAGGCGCCTCTGTCCATGGGATTCTCCAAGCAAGAATCCTGGAGTGGGTTGCCATGCCCTCCTCCAGGGGACATTCCTGACCCAGGGATCAAGTCCAAGTCTCTTAAGTCTCCTGCACTGGCAGGCAGGCTCCTTACCACTGGTGCCACCTGGGAAACCCATTTAACAGATCAGGTTCTTTAAAAATCTCTATTCAAGACCTCACAGAAAGTATACCTCTTCCAGGAAAACAATAAAAGACCAACAGCAACTGTGAACACCAGTGTATTAGTGAACATGCACAAAACACGGGAAAGAAATCCCACTGGAACCGTGAGCCTATGTGGGAATAAACGTCAAATAAGTCATACAGGAAACAGAAGAAATTTAGATTTCAATTGAAATGCCTTAAATCTAACTGGAGGACAGTTTTGTCTTTCATACAGATCAAACTTAGAATTACACAACAAAAGTTATCCTTAGAACCATCTTACAAAATGTGGAATGACTAGGTCACATCACCATACGGCATGTTTCAAAGCTGCTAAGAGAGGAGGCATTCAATGTTATTGTCACAAGAAAAAAAAAATTTAACTACAGGAGGGGACTGATGTTAACCAAAGTGGAAATAATCTTGCAATTAGTAAGTTGTTAAGCTGTACCACTTATACAGTGCTGTGTGTCAATTATATCACAAGAAAATGGGGGGATTAGGCAAAATATGTGAAATTTTATTATAACAACATAGCTCATGACTGAAAATAAGAGAGGAAAATTAATTATAGAAAATGAATTCGTCTTTAAAAAAAAGCAGCCGCCAGGTGGCAGTGTCCTGAGCCTCCGTTAGCTGGAGAGCAGCTGTTATACTGAGAACTGACCAGAAGGTGGCAGCATAGCCTCAGTTTCCCAGTACCAACAGCTCAGCCTTAAGGCTTTCCATACACCAAAGAAAACTACATCTCTCAAACGTCTTTTTTTTTTTTTTAAGACAGAGCTTTCATTTCCTTACATTCTGAATGTTGATCTGTAGTTCCATTTTGTAGTGATTGAAGTCTTTGGCAAGTTCATGGCCCTGATGATAGAAAGTAAACATTCCCTGAAAAAACGACAGCATCTAAAACAAAGGAGAAAAGGTAATATTAGTGCGTGTGCCCACACACACACACGCGCGCGCACACGCACACACAAACACACACACACACCTCGAAGGGGAAAAATAAAACAGCCACATGTCCCCACATCTCATTATGATTCTACTAATGTAAAATAATTCAAAGCAAGTCACTAGAATTCAACTAAATCTAACTGCATTTTATTCATTAATTGCTCCCTATAAAAAAGGAATGAAGGATCTGTGCTTTTCCCCTCAATAGCAGAGCCATTAGATAGCTGTAGAGAAGAAATGGAATTCTACATCACCCCTTGTCCTTTTTCTTTAAAAAAGAAAAACATCTTTATTGATTTATTTCCGGTTCTCTGCTGCTGTGGGGCTTTTCTCTGGTTGCAGTGAGTGGGGACCACTCTCTGGCTGTGGGGTGCAGGCTCCTCTCGTCACAGGGCACCAGCTCTAGAGTGCACGGGCTCCAGTACCCGCAGCACGTGGGCTCAGCAGCTGCGGCCCCCGGGCTTCACTGCTCCGTGGCACAGAGCATTTCCCAGACCAGGGATCGAACTCATGTCTCCTGCGCTGGCAGGTGGATTCCTGAGCACTAAGCCACCAGGAAAGCCCCCATTTGTCCTTTTTAATCAAGAGAATCCCTATATTCATTTAAAATGAAACCTCATCCCTACAGGCCGATAGAACCTATAAGGAAAGTGAAATACAGATCAGAGTCAAAAGCTCTTTCAAAGGGCACCCAGTGTAGGGCACCCTCTCTGTTGTTGACAAAGATGCTCTGTGGCTGAGGCAGAGAGGGCAAAGGCAGGGCAGTAATCAAACCCCAAGCTTCCTACAAACCCCCGACCCTCTTGACCAGAGGGCAGCCGCCTCTGTGCAAATCTATAATGAGAATGATCGGAGGTGAGAGTTCAGGGATCCACCGCCTGCAGAATGTCACATCGGGTAGTGCTGAGGGATTTGGGACTCTGACGTCCAGTGGCCAGCAGAGGTCAGTTCCCCACTGAGGCCAATTACTGACATTTCTCCACTTCCATGTCTACATTTGCTAAGTGGCATAATTAAAATATCTCCTTAATAGAGTACTATGTGGGATCCATGCACGATCACAGAAAAGTGCTTAGAGTGACCTAAACAATGACAGAGCACTGTAAATGTCCACACACACACAGAGTAGGCCATTATTATGGTTGCTCATAAGAAAGCTCGAAGGAGGTTTTCTCTGTTTAACCTAGGGTAATTCCATGACTCCACTGGACCACAGCTTCCACAATGCTAATTTTCATTAACACTTACTTGGTCCTTCAGTTTGTTTTTCAACATCATACATACAATAAGTAAACTGTGTGGCATGTGAATTAAACCTCAGTAAAGCCTTTTTTTTTAATCGCATGCAGTATAGCCTATATTAAAATTAAAGTGACTTGAGAATCATGGATCTCAGTGTATATCTGCTTTTTGGGTTTTTTTTTTGTTTGTTTGCTTTTTTTGCTAAAACCCACACTATGAAATATCCTTTGTTCTGCTTCAGAAGATATATATTCATAGATATATTAACATAAAAATAACTGAAGCTCTCAGAGTACACCTACATAAACCCCAATGAAAATCACGTGTTTCTAAAATAAGGGTAAAGAATGTCAGAGTAACTCACAAAGTAGTTTCGAATGTTCTGCATACTGGTTCTTAATTTAGGTTGCACGAAAGTGAAAGTCACTCAGTAGTGTCTGATTCTTGGCAACTCCATGGACTATACAGTCCATGGAATTCTCCAGGCCAGAATACTGGAGTGGGTAGCCTTTCCCTTCTCCAGGGGATCTTCCCAACCCAGGGACAGAACCCAGGTCTCCCGCACTGCAGGTGGATTCTTTGCCAGCTGAGCCACCAGGGAAGCCCAGGAACACTGAGTGGGTAGCCTATCCCTTCTCCAGGGGCTCTTCCTGACCCAGGAATTGAACCGGGGTCTTCTGCATTGCAGGCAGATTCTTTACCAACTGAGCTATTGCGTAAGTATTGTGAACTGTATTAGAAATAACTTGTCATTGTTGAAAGTACCAAGGTTTGGATGGATGTACTTGTCTTAGAAACAAACTTAAGTAGAATAAAGATTATCCCATAAACACCCCCATGCTCACTCACATTCCAGTAACTTCATGGGAATTCTTGTTAAGGGTGGAGTCACAACTAGGATGGGAGAAGTTGCACCTGACCACAGTGTCCTTGAGGCCATGCAGCAAAAGGGGTAATACTCATTCCACTGCTGCGCAAACAGGGCCACGAACCGCGACCCAGTGGGGGGATTCTGACTCCACGGGGGCCTGGGCGCGCTGTGTACAGTTTACAACATCTTGTGTCGTGTTTACGCATCACGGCCTGTAGCAACCGTAAATGAGACCTTGAAAGAAACAGATTCCTATTCTCGATCACGACATGCGACTCACAGAGAAACCTGCTGTTTATACTTACGGGTTCCACAAACTCAAACTTCTTCCTTTCTTGGGTTTCCTGAAGCTTACACACATATTCAAGAGACAGTTCATAAAAGTGTTGCCTATTCTGTTCCACTTGGATATCCGCCTGTGTTAAAACAAAGGAGGTGGTCAGATTAGAGATGGTGTGATGTGAAACTCTTTATCCGAGGTCTGCAAAGCTCCCATCTGTGGGCCAAATATGGCCAGCTGCCTGTTCTCCTAAACCAGGTTGTGCTGGACATAGCCATGACCACTCCGTGCCGTATCTTCTACGCAGACTTCCCGGCTACGACAGCTGAACTGAGCTGTCCCAAGAGGGACCTCATGGTCTTCAAATATGTTAAAATACTTATTAGTATCTGACTGTCTACAGAAGTAGTTTGCCAACCCCTGCTCATCTCTGTGATGAGGTTGACTCCTAAGGACCGAACATCAAGCAGTCTTGCTCTTCACGAGAAACCCTCCCACCAACCACAACTGACACACAAGTTGGAACCATACACAGACTCTGAACTACACAGTGTTTCCACTGACAAGCTGCCTAAGCATGAAGCGGCCTGGGAAGGAGGACTGCACAAATTCCAGTCGCCACAGCACTCCTGAGTGGAAACAGCAGGTGAAGCAGTGGCAACAGCCCCACTGCAAGAATTCGGCTCCCAGGCGAGGCCGGGCTCGACGCCCAGCTGCAGGGAGCCGCACTCCTACGCCCACAGCACGCCCAGCCCTTGGAGGCCAGCAGGCACCAGATCGCCGGCAGACTACTCCAGAAGGAGGGCCCAGGTTCTCTTGTCTAACTAGAAGGGCGCTGGGAGAGGCGACGGCTCCACACAGGAACGGTGGGGAAGACTCTGGCCCTCAGAACAATTCCTATACGGCACCATGTAGTTTTTACCTGGACATTTCTCCAAAGAGGCCATATCTAAACACATGGAAAGATGCTCAGCATCACTCACCATCAGGGAACTACAAATCAAAACCACCGGTTACACTGTGGTGTACACACTCACCTCACGCTTATCAAAAACAAAACAAAAACCAGAAAATAGCAAAACAGACCTATCCCCAGAACAAAACAGAAAACGAAAAGTACTGGTGAAGATGCAGAGAAGTGAGCTTTGTACACTGCCGACGTGAATGCAAAATGACGCAGCTGCTATGGAAAACAGTATGGCTGCTCTCTACAAAAAAATTAAAGACAGAATGACCGTATGCCCTAAAGAGTTCCATTTCAGGGTACACACTCACAAGAACTGCAAGCAGGGCCTCACACAGATACTTGCTCACCCACATTGACAGCAGCGAAACGGTAGAAATAACCAAAGTGCCCACTGACAGATGAAGGGCTAATCAAAACCTGCTCTACGCAGATAATGGAATATTATTCAGCCTCAGACTGGAAGGGAATTCTGGCACCTGGCTCAACACGGATGAAGCCTGAGGACATTAAGATGTCAATTGCATGTTGGCACTTGCCTTGTACCTCTGCAAGGATTAAATCATGAGCTGCTGTAGCCGCTGACCCTCAAAACCCCCTGAAAAGGAGTTCAGGGTGGAGAGCAGAAATGAAGCACTCTCTGCTCTGGGAAAAACTGGCAGGACAGGTCTTCAGATAGCTGCATATTTTCAGGAGCTGATTTTATGAGCCCAATTCTTATATCTCTTCCTATCTAGAAAAGCACTAAAATCCTTCATGGAGGTGTCTGCTCCTCGTGACTAGCAGTCACCCTCACAAAACTACCAGAAACCTTCCATACACACAAAAAAACACAGGCTTCAATGCACGCTTCAATGCCCTTCAACAAAATCACATATATACTGACCTTCCCTCCACCACTTTGGAGCAGTTTCTTAGAGCTATCTGAAATGCTGTCTCCCAGGCCATAGTCCTCATTTTGCCCCAAATAAAACTTCCTCACAACTCTCAACTCACAACGTTGTACAATTATTCTCATCAACAATGCTAAATGAAATGAGCCAATCACAAAAGGACAGGTGCCATATGATTGCTCTTCCATGAGGTACCTGGAAGAGTGAAATTCACAGAGACAGGAAGTAGAAAGGGGGTTAGGAGCTGGAGGGAAGAGGGCTGGGGAGTTACAGTTTAGTGGGAAGCACAGAGTTTCCGTACCTAAGCCTTTAGGAGTTGGAACGTGGGGGTGGCTGTATTGAATGACACTGAACAAATTATATCCTTGAACATAGTTAAAATCGTATCTTGCTATATCTTGGGCTTCCCTTGTGGCTCAGCTGATAAAGAATCGGCCCGCAATGCAGGAGACCCAGGTTCGATCCCTGGGTTGGAAAGATTCCCCTGGACAAGGGAAAGGCCACCCTCTGGCCTGGAGTATTCCATGGACTGTACAGTCCATGGGGTCACAAACAGTCAGACACGACTGAACGACTTTCACTTCACCTGCTATATTTTACCACAACAAAATTTTAAGTTTTGGGGGAAAAAAGTAACAGGTAATAATTTTTTGGCATCATATCATTTTTTAATTGTTTAAATATAATAAATGTGTCTTACTGTGAAATAAAATACTTTCTGCTGTATGTGTTAACATCAGCCTTTCAAATGTAAATTTCTGAGCCCAGGAAAGCAATATCAGCTATGCATCAGGTAAGTGTGCTGAGGGGCTTGGGGGGATGCCAGGAAGGCATAGGAGGCAGCCACCGTCACATTCTCCACCTGTTACGGTAAACATTCCCTGGAGAAGGCAATGGCATCCCACTCCAGTATTCCTGCCTGGAGAATTCCTTGGATAGAGGAGCCTGGTGGGCTGCAGTTCGTGGGGTCGCAAAGAGTTGGACAAAACTGAGTGACTAACACACACACACGGTAAACACTAAGGATATGAGCAGTCACGAAGCAGGATTCGGCCCCAGACAGCTGAGATGTACATGAAAAGAATGAATTCAATGAGTGCAGACACTTGCATCTTCCCATACAGAGAAGACCAGACTGTGATCCATGCGATCTGTGGTGCTGGAGAAGGCTCTTGAGAGTCCCTTGGACTGCAAGGAGATCAAGCCAGTCAATCCTAAAGGAAATCAACCCTGAATATTCATTGGAAGGGCTGCTGCTGAAGCCGAAACTCCAATACTTTGGCCACCTGATGTGAAAAGCTGATTCATTAGAAAAGACCCTGAAGCTAGGAAAGATGGAAGGCGGGAGGAGTAGGGGGTCAGACAAGGAGCCCGTTGGATAGCATCACCAACTCAATGGACAGAGTTTGAACAGGCTCTGGGAGATGGTGAAGGACAGGGAAGCCTGGCTTGCTGCATCCCATGGGGTTGCAGAGAGTCAGATACAACTTAGCAACTGAGCAACAACATACACATAAGAACGCTAAATTCCTTGAGATATCTGGCTTTCCTTAATTAACAGACTGCCTTCCGCCACCCCCACCTTGCTACAAACTTCTATATATCCTGACTCCTTTCCCCGCCTCCTCGGAGCAATCTCTTGGGATCACTTTGAGATGCTCTCTCCTTGCTGGAAATCCTTGTAATTCCCACTGAAAAAAGAACTCTACTTTCAGATTGTGACTACTTGTTTAGCCAACGTGACTAAGTCAAAATGTTTCTTATTAAGCCAAATTTTCTACCTACTACTCATAGAAATCATGACTTTTTTATGCCTCTAATGACCAGAGATTGAGCTCAGCCAGAAGCAGTTAACAGGCACAACTCCCAGGAAAATCAATGGAGCTATGGGGGATTTAAGGGTGAATCTTTCATGTTATTGTTAATGGGAAATGCCTTTCAAGAAAATTTCACCAGGATCAGATTTACCAATGTAGTTTTCTTTTCTTTTTTCTGAGTGGATTCTCTCTCCTGGTTGTGCTCCTGTATTGCTGCTCAGCTTCTATTCACAGCCTCCTAATGTTCTGAGTGTTCAGAATTGCTGTGCCAGGCACGGAGAGACCTTATCACCAGAATCCCTGGGATTGTAGATAACCCATCATTTACGCCACCACCACAGACGTCCAAATTACACCCAGCAGCACAGTCCTTTGGCTTGACTCCGTCTGAAAGGCAATCACTATATAATTGGCATAAGAAGAAATGTATTTGGTCTTTGTCCCAGGTTCCTGGCACAAATCTCCTAAAACCCTTGGAATTTCCTGACTGAGGGAAGTGTCTGCTGTCATTTGTAAGGAGCCCCGAGTGAGAACACTCCTGTTTGTGCTAATAAGGTGGCTTTGTGGGGGGCCCAAGGCTGCACTGATCAGAAGGTCAGAACCTTGGCCCCACCCACTGGCCCTCAGGAAGCGAGAAGCGCTACGGATTAAGTTCTATAGCAACTCTTGAACACGGGTTCATAAGCTTCCAGGCTGGCAATGTAAAAAATCAGTAAACAGAAAACTCAATTAAACAGAGCTGGGTCACCAGAGTGGGAGCGCTCGTGGCTTCCGACGACACAGAGCCCGAGAAAGAAGGAAGATGACTCTTCTCGCCTGGCCAGGACTCAGCCCAAGAAAAGCCATGGCCCCTGTTGACTAGAGACTCCCTGTCCCTCACAATCAAGGGGGTCTCCTTCATGTTTCAGGTGGGAACGTGCCCTTAGCTCACCATGGCTGCAAGGCCCCAAACAGCAACTCTCTTCTGATCCTGAATAAACCCGTCTTTACTGGAGAATATCTGGCAGACTACTCATTTCAGGTCACGAGTGAATCCATCCACAGGCCCACAGAGCGACACAGCCCAGCTCCACAGGGTCAGAAGTTTCTGCACTTGGGACCCTTCTGGACGCAGTCCTGTGCGCCTCTTCCTCTTGGCTGCTCATCTGAATCCCCTGAATTACCTTTTATAATGAGCTGGTAAACTTAAGTAACTGTTGCCTAGTTCTGTGAGTTGCCCTAGCAAATCAATCAAACCCAAGGAAGTTGGGGGGGGGCGGGGTCACAGGAACCTTTTCTTTGCAGTCAGTTAATCAGAAGCACACCAGGATTTGGTGTTAGAAGTGGGGCAGTCTCTCTTTTTAATTGAAGTACAGTTGATTTACAATGTGTTAGCTTCTGCCGTACAACAAAGTGATTTGGTTACAGACATAAATTCTTTCCCATTATGGTCTGTTACTGGACACTGAATAGGGCCTTGTCGTTTATCCATTGTACATATAATAGCTTGCCTCTGCCAGTCATTAGCAGGGCAGTCTTGTAGGACTAGCCCTTAACCTGCAGGATCTGACGCTATTTCCAGGGAGTGCCAGAACTGAATTCATTGCTTGGTGGCAACTGAAAAACACACAACTGGACTATACTTTTTACTATACCAAGCAAAAGTCATTTTTTTTTAAACAGATAACTTCAAATCGATTATCAATTTCACTTCTGACCATGCCTGCTGTAAACACGCATAACAGGAACAGATCACTCACACAAAGATCTTCAAGGGATCTATTTCTCTGGTCATACTTACGGAAATATAATTATATGACTACTCAGTGTCAACTGAAAAAAAAATGCACAAGGTGAGAGTTGTGAGTCAAGTTTTACTGGGGGCACAATGTAGAATATAACTTGGGAGCAGGTCCTCAAAGGTTGCCTAGTGAATTTAATGTAAAGAGACAGATGGCAAGTGCTAATTTTTAGCTGGAAACAAAAATATACTTCAAATATCAGCAGTCAAAGAATTTTCTCAAATATCCAACTACTGTTCTAGTACAAATAGTAATATTGAGAATCTGGGGGTGTGATAGAGGCAGAAGCTAGTGTGTCCATTCAGTACAGAGTGAGAGGCAAAGGTCCGCATAAACAAAAATTGCCAGCCTGCTGTCTGCCCCAATTTTCTCCTGTGATTTTCACTGGAAACCAGAGGAAAGAACAGCTGATAACAAGGACATACGCCTTTGTTCAGTACCACTGTCAGCAACCTTTGTTAATCTCGCAAGCACCTCAACTCAATTCACTGAAGATCAGCAATGTATTAGCCACTGCCAGAAGTGGCCAAAGCCACATCTAACCTTCTTTCCTTTAAGGAGCATCCCCATCCTTAAGGCATTCGCTCTTGCAACAGAAAGCTCAGTCAAGTGGGATTCTGTATATTTGTAAAGAGCACACAGATCAAGACAGGAAAGAAAATGTAATTTTTTTTAATCTTTTGATCATGCCACTGGGGATGTAGGAATCTTAGATGCCCAACCAGGGATCGAACCCATGCCCCCTGCATGGAAAGCATAGAGTCTTTTAACCATGGACCACTAGAGAAGACCCAAGAATATATAATTTAAGTGCAAACTAAAATGATTCCTCTTGAGGGTCTCTTCAAATTTCCAATCTAATGTTTAATTATCTTTGGGAATAAGGATATTGTTGAAGGTCTAGCTCATAATCTTCACACATGTTCATTCAATAAATATTTATTACGGCCTGCTCCCTGACAGGTCTTATTCTAGGCGCTGTGGACAGAGTGCCGAAGAGAACTAGGCTGTTGCCTGCAAGGAGCTGCCATCCCATGGAAAGAAGCCGTGAAACAACCGAACGTACACTGCACGCTGTGTGCGCTCAGTCGGGTCCAACCCTTTGCGACCCCGTGGACTGCAGCCCCCCAGGCTCCTCTGTCCATGGAATGTTCTAGGCAAGAACATCGGAGCTGGTTGCCACCTCCTACTCCAGGGGATCTTCCTGACCCAGGGACTGAACCTCAGTCTCTCGTGCCTCCTGCATTTACAGGTGGATTCTTTACCACTGAACCACCTGGAAAGACCACATCTGAATATGTGATGAGTCAAATGGTTGTAAGAGCAAGGGGAAAAAAAAACCAAAAAAAAAACAAAAAAAAAAGGCCGAGTAAGGAAGGCACCCTAAACAAGATACAACATCTCCACTCGGGGAAGTCTGAGAGGGGGCTATCTGGAAGACTACTTGCAGGAGTGAGTCATGCGGATCTGGCAGGAGGATGAGCACCAAGGCCCTCAGCCACGGAGCCAGGCCAGAATGAGGCCGCCATGTGGGGTGCGAGAGGGCGGGGTGCACTGGGGGCCTCTGACGGCAGCTTCTAGGAAGGAGCATTTGGAGAAGAGCAGCACAAGGGCTGACTCCGCTGCCATAGAGAAAATAAACCGGAAGAGGACTTCCCTGGCAGGCTAGTGGTTAACAAACAGTCATGCTCCCAGTGCAGGGGACATCATGACACAGAGTGACAGGCATAAAAAATGAATGAAGTGTTATTCACTCAGTCATGTCTGACTCCTTGAGACCCCAGGACTGTAGCCCACCCAGGCTCCTCTGTCCCCGCAATTTCCCAGGCAAGGACACTGGACTGCGGAGCCATTCCCTTCTGCAGGGGATCTTCAAGACCCAGGGATCCAACTGGGGTCCCCTGAACTGCAGGCAGATTCTTTCCAGTCTGAGCCATGGGGAAAGCTGCACTCATACATGCATGCTGCTGCTGCTGCTGCTGCTAAGTTGCTTCAGTCGTGTCCGACTCTGTGTGACCCCAGAGACGGCAGCCACCAGGCTCCCCCGACCCTGGGATTCTCCAGGCAAGAACACCGGAGTGGGATGCCATTTCCTTCTCCAATGCATCAAAGTGAAAAGTTAAAGTGAAGTTGCTCAGTTGTGTCTGACTCTTAGCGACCCCATGGACTGCAGCCTACCAGGCTCCTCCATCCATGGGATTTTCCAGGCAAAAGTACTGGAGTGGGGTGCCATTATAAATGCAAAATAACTTGAAAAAGAAAATAAACTGTAGGGATCCCTGAGTAAAAAGCAGGGAGGCTGCTGTAGTCATCTATGCGAGAAATGCCCACCACTTGGGCCAGGGTGGCAGGTTTGCAGGCTAGAAGAACTGGCCACGTTCTGAGAATACCCTGAAGCTGAAGAAGGCCTAGGCTGAGGGTCTAGATGGGCTGAGAGAGAAAAGGCCAAGGACGACGCTGCAGATTTTGCCCTAGCAACAGGCAGAATGACACCTAATTAGAGAGTGAGGCAGAGATGGAAATTGACTTGGGGCATGGAAATCCCATCAGGATACCTGGAAGCAGAGATCAAGTAGAACAGGAAGCGGAAAACTGCTGGCATAAAGAGAGCCTCTACGAGCAACAGCTGTCACTTCAAAACTGACAGAGGTTAGGAGGTGAGGGAGCACGGGTGACAACTGCATGGCTTTCTATACGATACGGAAAACGAGAGAATGCAGCCCCGCCTTCAGCTAGTATTGTAGTCAGGATTAGAGGGTACAAAAGGGCCTTTCTCTTTCACAGACCATCAAACACCATGTAAACACCAGCCAATCCCACTGCAGAGATGAAAGAAGATGTGACCCTGTGGTTAATGTCAAAATAACCACACACATACACACAGAGTTTGCAACTAAATCTGTAACATTTAAACACAACCCAGGTTTACTCTACAACATGCTCATTTTGATGACTCTTCACCAAGTGTGTATTATAGTGGTACCTTACGCCTGGATCCCTTATGTGTTTAAAAATAAACAAATGCCCGGGGAAGAAGTCACACTTCTGTGGGATGAATCAAGATCTTTACAACTGAAAACAGCATTATGTTTAAGGAAAGCATATGTTCCAAATTGTAAACAACTGAGTTTCCATTCAAGGGTGTGAGTGAGGAAAAACAAGCGGCAGGGAATTTAGAAAAAAAAAAAGAAAGAAAGAAAGCGAAAATGAGACAGAAGATATAAATTCCTTTCTCCTTACATAGGGCTCCCTCCAAAAAAAACAAGTCTATTAACACAAGTAAAACAGATGCTCTCTTTCCAAAGAAGCTGAAAACCTCCTGAATCTTTAGCATTAGGTAAGATTAATTCTGCCTTCACATAAAAGCCAAATGATATAGGAGCTTATTCAATTCACTTTTTCAACACATCTTGAAAGCTAATAATCTATTCCTGAAAATAATATATCTTTTCTCAGTTATGCTAGTTAAAATGGTTGTTCCTGGGAAAATATACTCAGAACCAAAACTTCTAATACTCTGAACCCACACTGCATTAATCACTCTATGAGGTCTTATTTTGTCTTATTCCAAAAGAGCTTTTTTAATTCATGGAGCTACCTAGTCATTTTTTCCATCTCTAATAAACCTAGATGAAACGTTTTCAAAAGAAAAGCTCATTAAAAAAAAAGACATGCACTGATTATTAAATTTTACAAACAAATTAAAAGAAAAATAAAAACAATACCTCTTGTAAATGTGAGTCTTTCTTTTTTGCTGACAAATTCAAATGTTTATCAATTAGGCTGTAGTTCCTTTCAGTCTCTTTGTCAAATTTCTTTTTTTCTTCCTACAAATAAAAAAAACATAGACAAGTATGATTAAACGGGGGGTGGGGGGGGGAAGGCATATATAGTCAATCGACTGGGAAGATCAAAATATGAAAAATATCCAAAAAGAAAAGAAAGTACCATGATGTGTGAAAAAGCTATCTGGAAAATCTATCTGCAGCCAGACCACTATTAATCATCAAGATGGCATTAGGAACGCATATACACCCGTGGTGGGTTCAAGTCAATGTACGGCAAAACCAATACAGTATTGCAAAGTAAAATAAAGTAAAAATAAAAATTAAAAAAAAAGACCGCATTAGGACTGAAGAGTCACTTACCTTTTCGCTTTTTCCTTTAATGAACTTTATTTCTAGCTTGTTATTTTCAACCCCTTATACCTATCAGTGTTTGGAATTAATGCCATTCACTTGTCCATTAAAAAAAAAAAATTTAGGATGAAAACATAATAAGACCATAAAGCTTAAAAAAGCAAACTTGCTACAGATTTTGGCATAGAAATGGAATTCACATAAAACTGAGTAAGTTTTGATCTACGTTTAAAAATTATTTACAATCGCCATTAGGAGGAGGGGGAAAAAAATACTACATCTTGGGGGGAAAAAAAAAAAACTTCCCTAATTGTCTAGTGTAAATATAACAATAAAATCCTCTGACCAGAAATGTCAACTACTTACCCAAATTTCAACAGTGATTTCTGTAACACTGTCTAGAATATTTATCAGTAGGTCCACAGGGCCTAAAATAATACTGACATACTTCTACTGAGATCCTTTGGTTAACATTACAAACATTTCTCAGGCACTGCCAAGAAATAGTATTTGCTTCCCTTTCGCTAGAGTAGCTTTTAGAGAAAACAAGAACCAATTTTTTTCTTAATACAGAGGCGACAAGCTCCCCTAAAACCGCCTGCCCACGTAAGTAGATTTTTCATAAACATTTCTGAGCACCGATGAGCTCACGTGATGTTCTCCTTCTGTCAAAATGTTTCTATTAACTTCAGACTCTCCCCGACTCTCCAAGGCCTCCTAGAAAGGAACGTTCCCTTCCCTATTTCCCAGCTTCTATTTTATAAAGTCAAAAATAAGGAACTGTCCCAGCTTTTTCTGGCATGACCCTCCTATTAAGCAAAAGGGGTAAATGAAGCACAAAACTTGTATTTCTCTGCATTTATCATCATTTTTTTCACTCCACGGGACTACAAACCGTGTGAGACACTGGGAACGGAGCTCTGCCCGCTTCAAAATGGTGCTCTCAAGCCTCTGTGAAGAAAGAATCTAGGCAAGAAACAACATCACGCCCACCAAAGGCTAAGTTAACCCCCACGTTAACAAAGGCACAAGACTCAGAACCGATGCTTCTTCCCATTTCTACTTCAAGTTTAGTTACCAACTAGCCGCACATCTTCAAGGGCCAAAAAGAAACAGAACACTTAACAGAATAAAACCTTAGTTTTTCTGTTTAAAAGATCAGGGGACTTCCTTGGTGGCCCAGTGGTTAGGTAGGACTCCACAGTTCCACAGCAGGGGTGCAGCTTCCATCCCTGGTCTGGGAACGAACACCCCACATGGCCCCCACATGCCCTTGTGTGGTGTGGCCAAAAAAAAATACTGTCATAAAACCTAAAATATTAGAAAAACAAATCAGGAATACAGTTTTGTCCTAGTTCATTCTTAGAACCAGTCCTAAGATTCTGTAATCCTACCGTTCACCTATACATGCTAAGTCACTGCAGTCGTGTCCAACTCTGTGCGACCCCACAGACGGCAGCCCACCAGGCTCCCCCAGCCCTGAGATTCTCCGGGCAAAAACACTGGAATGGGTTGCCATTTCCTTCTCCAAGTCACCTACACATAAGAATGGTCACACTTTCACTGAAAGGGAGGCATTTTTTTTTCTTTATGCCCTAGGTTTAATTTACAACTATTTTTTTATACTTAAGGCATTGATATTACATGGTTACTCTCTCTTTTCTGCTTTTTATTATGACGCACTTCCTGAACGATTTTAATGACTAACAGAAAATAAACTAAATGGAACATATGGCCACTGCTTTTAAATCTCCACTATTTTTACAAGTTCATACGGTAGAGTGTGCACTGGCTTAGGTGTCAGAAGACGCAGGTTCCAGTGGCTGCGATGACCCTGTGGCTCTGCCCCGGGGTCACAGCCTTCCTGAGCATCAGTTTCTCAGGTTTAAAACCAGACAGGAATGGAGGTAACACAGCTGCATTTACCACAAGCACACGGCAACACACATCATGTGGTTAAAAATGCCTACTATCTTTGCAGGTTAGTATTCAGAGAATACTGAAAGCGTGTTTACTCCTTTGATTTCATCTGAATCACACAAGGGGACAAAGGAAGCAACGATGCTACAGTCAACAGTCAAAACACCCAGCACATGCGGAAATAGTGGGGTATGCAAATGAGGATGTGGGTTAAATCTGGAATGAAAGAAAATGGTGCTATCAAGCCTCTGTGAAGAAAGAATCTAGCCAAGAAAACAACATCACGCCCACCAATTTGAGTGAAAATACATTTGTTCATCTCTGGTATGATACTATACAAATGCTGCTGTGTTTTGCTTTTGAATCTGAAAACTCAGATAATTGTCTCTCCTTGCATTTTTTTCTCAGTGTCTCTATAGAATATTCTGTTTCTTTGTACTCATATGACTTTGGGCACTTAATTCTGAATTTTAAAAGGGGCTGTGTTCAAGTAGCATTCAATAAAGAACGGAGTCTTTTCTTCAACACTGCAATATAGGATACATATACACATATGGATTTATACATATATATATATGTACATGTATATATACACACACCCAAATATAAAATAAATGAGCCATCAAAGGGAACAAAATTGAGTCGGTTGAAGTGATACAGAGTGAAGTAAGTCAGAAAAACAAATGTTGCATATTAACACATATATATAGAAAATAGAAAAATAAATATTGATGAACCCGTTTGCAGGGCAGGAATAGAAGTGCGGACAGAGACAAGACCTGTGGAGTCAGATAAGGAAGGAGAGGATGGTACTAGCACTGAAATATATACACCACCATACGTAAAACACACAGCTTGTGGGAGCTGCTGTATAACTCAGGGGGCCCAGCCCGGCGCTCTGTGAAGACCTAGAGAGGGGAGGGAGGGGCACCACAGAGGGGATATGTGTATACATACAGCTGATTCATGATGCTGTACAGCAGAAACAACCACTGTAAAGGAATCATATGCCAATAAAAAACTAAAATAGAGTAATATGAGACAAAAGGCTCTATCAAGGATCAAATTATTACAACGAAAACTGTTCTATGAAACAGCATTACTCAAGTGAGTCTGGGTCAAGCTGGAAGTAAAGTCAGTAAGGAAAAGTGGAGGCAAGAGCTCGCCAGCCAGCCCACATCTACATTTCAGAGAGAGGCAGGCAGCCGTTACAGAGCCCCAGCAGACTTTTGCCATGTGGAACTACAAGCCCAGTATTTAGGCCACTCCATTGATTTTTCTGGAATAACTGAAAGACCCAAAGATTTTTAAACGGTGACAAAAAAAAAAAAAAAAACCACAACAACTATGTTTTAGGTTTAACATGAGTCAGTTAAGTCGCTCAGTCCTGTCAAACTCTTTGCAACCCCATGGACTGCAGCACACCAAGCTTCCCAGTCCTTCACCAACTCCCAGAGATTGTTCAAACTTATGTCCATCAAGTCGGTGACGCCATCCAACCAGCTCATCCTCTGTCATCCCCTTCTCCTCCTGCCTTTAATCTTTCCCAAAATCAGGATCTTTTCCAATGAGCCAGTTCTTCGCATCAGATGGCCAAAGTACTGGAGTATCGTATCAGTCCTTCCAATGATTATTCAGGACTGATTTCCTTTAGGATTGACTGGTTTATCTCCCTGTAGCACAAGGGACTCTCAAGTGTCTTCTCCAACACCACAGTTCAAAAGCATCAGTTCTTTGGTGCTCAGCTTTCTTTATGGTCCAGCTCTCACATTCACACATGACTACTGGAAAAATCATAGCTTTGACTAGACAGGCTTTTGTCAGCAAAGTAACATCTCTGCTTTTTAATAGCTATCTAGGTTGGTTATACCTTTTCTTCAAATGAGCAAGCATCTTTTTTTTTTTTTAATTTACTGAAATTTTTTATTTATTTATTATTTTAGTTTTGTTTTTTTTTTTAATTTTAAAATCTTTAATTCTTACATGTGTTCCCAAACATGAACCCCCCTCCCACCTCCCTCCCCATAACATCTCTCTGGGTCATCCCCATGCACCAGCCCCAAGCATGCTGTATACTGCGTCAGACATACACTGGCGATTCAATTCTTACATTATAGTATACATGTTAGAATGCCATTCTCCCAAATCATCCCACCCTCTCCCTCTCCCTCTGAGTCCAAAAGTCCGTTATACACAGCTGTGTCTTTTTTCCTGTCTTGCATACAGGGTCGTCATTGCCATCTTTCTAAATTCCATATATATGTGTTAGTATACTGTATTGGTGTTTTTCTTTCTGGCTTACTTCACTCTGTATAATAGGCTCCAGTTTCATCCATCTCATCAGAACTGATTCAAATGAATTCTTTTTAACGGCTGAGTAATACTCCATTGTGTATATGTACCTCAGCTTTCTTATCCATTCATCTGCTGATGGACATCTAGGTTGTTTCCATGTCCTGGCTATTATAAACAGTGCTGCGATGAACATTGGGGTACATGTGTCTCTTTCAATTCTGGTTTCCTCGGTGTGTATGCCCAGAAGTGGGATTGCTGGGTCATAAGGTAGTTCTATTTGCAATTTTTAAGGAATCTCCACACTGTTTTCCATAGTGGCTGTACTAGTTTGCATTCCCACCAACAGTGTAGGAGGGTTCCCTTTTCTCCACACCCTCTCCAGCATTTATTGCTTGCAGATTTTTGGATCGCAGCCATTCTGACTGGTGTGAAGTGGTACCTCATTGTGGTTTTGATTTGCATTTCTCTGATAATGAGTGATGTTGAGCATCTTTTCATGTGTTTGTTAGCCATCCGTATGTCTTCCTCGGAGAAATGTCTATTTAGTTCTTTGGCCCATTTTTTGATTGGGTCGTTTATTTTTCTGGAATTGAGCTGCATGAGTTGCTTGTATATTTTTGAGATTAGTTGTTTGTCAGTTGCTTCATTTGCTATTATTTTCTCCCATTCAGAAGGCTGTCTTTTCACCTTGCTTATATTTTCCTTTGTTGTGCAGAAGCTTTTAATTTTAATTAGATCCCATTTGTTTAGTTTTGCTTTCATTTCCAGAATTCTGGGAGGTGGATCATAGAGGATCCTGCTGTGATTTATGTCAGAGAGTGTTTTGCCTATGTTCTCCTCTAGGAGTTTTATAGTTTCTGGTCTTACATTTAGATCTTTAATCCATTTTGAGTTTATTTTTGTGTACGGTATTAGAAAGTGATCTAGTTTCATGCTTTTACAAGTGGTTGACCAGTTTTCCCAGCACCACTTGTTAAAGAGATTGTCTTTACTCCATTGTATATTCTTGCCTCCTTTGTCAAAGATAAGGTGTCCATATGTGTGTGGATTTATCTCTGGGCTTTCTATTTTGTTCCATTGATCTATATGTCTGTCTTTGTGCCAGTACCATACTGTTTTGATGACTGTGGCTTTGTAGTAGAGCCTGAAATCAGGCAAGTTGATTCCTCCAGTTCCATTCTTATTTCTCAAGATTGCTTTGGCAATTCGAGGTTTTTTGTATTTCCATACAAAAATACATGCAAGCATCTTTTAATTTCATGGCGGCAGTCACCATCTGCAGAGATTTTGGAGCTCAAGAAAATAAAGTCTGTCACTGTTTCCACTGTTTCCCATCTATTTGCCATGAAGTGATAGGAACTGGATGCCATGATCCTAGTATTTTTCATGTTGAGTTTTAAGCCAACTTTTTCACTCTCCTCTTTCACTTTCATCAAGAGAGTCTTCTGTTCCTCTTCACTTTCTGCCATAAGGGTGGCATCATCTGCATATCTGAGGTTATTGATATTTCTCCCGGCAATCTTGATTCCAGCTTGTGCTTCATCCAGCCCGGCATTTCACATGATGTACTCTGCACATAACTTAAATAAGCAGGTGACAATATACAACCTTGACATACTCCTTTCCTGATTTGGAACCAGTCTGTTGTTCCATGTCCAGTTCTAACTGTTTCTTCTTGACCTGCATACAGATTTCTCAGGAGGCAGGTAAGGTGGTCTGATATTCCCATCTCCTTAAGAATTTTCCAGTTTGTTGTGATCCACACAGTCAAAGGCTTTGGTATAATCAAACAGCAGAAGTAGATGTTTTTCTGTAACTCTCTTGCTTTTTCTATGATCCAGGGGATGTTGGCAATTTGATCTCTGGTTCCTCTGCCTTTTCTAAATCCAGCTTGAACATCTGGAAGCTCACAGTTCATGTACAATTGAAGCCTGGCTTGGAGAATTTTGAGCATCACTTTACTAGTGTGTGAGATGAGTGCAATTGTGTGGTAGTTTGAACATCCTTTGGCATTGCCCTTCTTTGGGACTGGAATGAAAACTGACCTTTTCTAGTCCTGTGGCCACTGCTGAGTTTTCCAAATTTACTAGGATACTGAGTGCAGCACTTTCACAGCATCATCTTTCAGAATTTGAAACAGCTCAACTGGAATTCCATCACCTCCACTAGCTTTGTTCATAGTGATGTTTCCTAAGGCCCACTTGACTTCACATTCCAAGACATCTGGCTCTAGGTGAGTGGTCACACCATCATGGTTATCTGGGTCATGAAGATCTTTTTTGTATAGTTCTTCTATGTATTCTTGCCACCTCTTAATATCGTCTGCTTCTGTTAGGTCCATACCATTTCTGTCCTTTATTGAGCCCATCTTTGCATGAAATGTTCCCTTGTATCTCTAATTTTCTTGAAGAGATCTCTAGTCTTTTCCATTCTATTGTTTTCTTCTATTTCTTTGCATTGATCACTGAGGAAGCCTTTCTTATCTCTCCTTGCTATTCTTTGGAACTCTGCATTCAGATGTTTATGTCTTTCCTTCTCTCCTTTGCCCTTCACTTCTCTTCTTTGCTCAGCTATTTGTAAGGCCTCCCCAGACAATCATTTTGCCTTTTGCATTTCTTTTTCTTGGAGATGGTCCTGATCACTGCCTCCCATACAATGTCACAAACCTCCATCCATAGTTCTTCAGGCACTCTATCAGATATAATCCCTTGAATCTATTTGTCACTTCCACTGTATAATCATAAGGGACTTGATTTAGGTCATACCTAAATGGTCTAGTGGTTTTCCCCACTTTCTTCAATTTCAGTCTGAATTTGGCAATAAGGAGCTCATGATCTGAGCTACTGTCAGCTCCCGGTCTTGTTTTTGTTAACTGCATAGCGCTTCTCCATCTTTGGCTACAAAGAATATAATCAATCTGATTTTGGTGTTGACCATCTGGTGATGTCCATGTGTAGAGTCATCTCTTGTGTTGTTGGTAGAGGGTGTTTGCTATGAGCAGTGCTTCTCTTGGAAAATCTCTGTTAGCCTTTGCCCTGCTTCATTCTGTACTCCAAGACCAGATTTGCCTATTACTCCAGATATTACTTAACTTCCTACTTTTGCATTCCAGTCCCCTATGATGAAAAGGACATCTTTTTTGGGGTGTTAGTTCTAGAAGGTTTTATACGTCTTCATAAAAGCATTCAACTTCAGTAAGCCAAACAAACATGAGTAAGCCAAACAAAATGTTTACAAGTTAAAGATGGCTCATGGGAAGTCAGTTTGTAATCTGTTACAAAATCACACATGCAAAAAAATAAAAAACAGTGAAGAACAGCTGTTACTTGAAACAGCATAGCCAGTCAAATAAGATGCACACTATGTAAATAGAAATCTTTAAAGCTAAGAAACAGAACTTAAATACTCAGGTTTTATTAGAAATAAACATATATATGAAAGAAAAGAAAAGTCAAAGCATTAATCACTCAGTCCTGTCTGACTCTCTGTGACCCCATGGACTGTAGCCCACCAGGCTCCTCTGTTCATGGGATTCTCCAGGCAAGAATCCTGGAGTGGGTTGTCATGACCTCCTCCAGGAGATCTTCCTGACCCAGGGATCAAATCTGGATCTCCCACACTGCAGGCAGATTCTTTACCTCAAAACTTGAGCCACCAGGGAAGCCAAAAACATATATATAGTATATATATTTAAAGGTGTCATAACAAATCATGGAATAAAAAACTATTATTCAACTAATGGTGTGGTATAACTGGTTAAGTAGTTGGAAATAAAAAGAGAACCATGTCTCAAATCAAAATTAATTCCAGATGGACCGAAAGAGTCACAAGTGAAAAATGAAACCAAAACAGAGCTTTTTCATCAGATCTCAGAACAGAGAAGGAATTTATGAGGAAAAGAGAAATGGAAGAACTTCTAGATATTAGAACTATACAATAAATAAGGCAAAAGGCCAACAACTGGCAGGGAAAAGATACAATTAATATGGAAGAAAGGGAGTTAACATTCCTAACACATAAAATATTCTTTATGAAGCAATTTTTTTGCCCAAAGCATACATTACACTTCCACAGAAAAATTAGTAAAGAATACGGAAAATTCACAAAAGTTTGAAAATACTTGTAAACTATCCACATTTACTAGAATATTTTGTTTCGTCTTAGAAAAAGGGGAAATTTTTAAATTACCAGGTAACTTTCCTTTTTACGTATTTTTGGTATTTTACAAATTTTCTAGGATGAGGAAATGAAAAGATTTATTTTCAGACTATAAGCAGCAAATAGTAAGGCCCAACTAGTCTAGACAAGGGCTTAAATACCGTCTTAGAGATTCCAACTCTCTTTTCGTTTAAATAAAAAGGTGGGGGTAATAATGCCCACACGTGGGTTTCCCTGGTGGTTCAGATGGTAAAGAATCCGCCTGCAGAGCAGGAGAGCTGGGTTCAATCCCTGGGTTCAGAAGATCCTCTGGACAAGAGAATGACTACCCACTCCAGTAGTCTTGTCTGGAAAATCCCATGAACAGAGGAACCTGGCAGGTTACACTCCATGGGATCGCAAAGAGTCAGACACGACTGAAGCAACTTAGCACAACGGCAGTGCCCACACTCACAAGAAATGAAACTCCTAGCACATGCAACACACTCGGCAGGAGCACTTCCTCCTGCATATCCAGGCCAACCATAGTTCTGAAATCCCCACTCTTCTCCACTGGTCCACCAACACCTCACAACCCAGGTGAAATGCCACCTCTTCCATGAAGCACTCCTTGACTTTGCCAGTGGGGAAACGGCCCCTTCCCTCAACTCCTGCACCAGTGTCAACCATCCTCCTTGACGTTCATTCGCCCTATCCAACGCACGCCCTCTCCTGCCTTTAAGCTCTTTCAGCCTCTCCAAAGCGCTGGGAAGTCAGCCTTTATCCCCGCACCTGGTAGATGCCCAGGGGACACTGGTCAGAGAACACAGGAAGGCAGAAGCCTAGGGTTGCAGGGGCTCCAACACTGAAAAGCTGTCCCTGCTGGCTCCTCAGCACTTGCTCCCCAGTCACCAACCCACCACCTGAGCACTGTCTGAGCAGGAGTCACAAGCCACAGTGCTTGAACCTGGTGGGCAAAGAGTGGAGTAAAACCTAAGAAGTTGTCGTTAGCAAGCCGATACAGAGCAAGTCACAAAGGGGATCATAAAAGAACTGCAACCGTGTATATGCCAGGCCCTGCCCTAGACCCCAGAAATATGCCATCAAATGCACCGAAGCTTTGCAATCACCTTCGGGGACAGGTGTAATGGGTCCCATTTTAAAGATCAGGAAACTGAGGCTTGGAGGCCTTAAGTAACTTGCCCCAAATCACAGAGATATTCAAGGGGCAGAAATCCAACTCAAAACAAGGGACAATCAGACCCAAAACTGAGATGACAGGCCACCCATACAGAGCACTGATGCTTTCTCTCGTTACAGCACTTTTTCTTTTTTCATTTTATTTATTAACATCGATTTATATTCGGCTGTTCTGGGTCTTCACCGCTACACGGGTTTTTCTCTAGTTGTCGAGAGTGGGGGTGACTGTCCAGCTGCGGCGCACAGGCTTCTGACTGTTGCGGCTTCTCTTGCTGTGGAGCGCGGGCTCTAGAGCGTTCAGGCTTCGGCAGTTCTGGCTCCCGGCTGGAGAGCACAGGCTTGTTAGTTGCGGCCCATGGGCTTGGCTGCTCCATGGAACCATGCGGCCCATGGGCTTGGCTGCTCCGTGGCTCTTGGGACCCTTCCAGGAATCGAAACCCACATCTCCTATACACTGGCAGGCAGATTCCCCACCACTGAGCCACCAGGGAAGCCCTAGGCACTTTTCACAGTGCATTTTTATTTTATTTTTTTAACATCTTCCCCACAGACTCGCCGATTTCTTGAAGACTGGACAGTGTTTTAATTCACAGTTGTACAGTAAGTCCCCTACAAACAAATGAGCTGTTATCCAAGAACATGCTCCTAAGTCCAATTTGTCCCTAGGTCCAACAAAGTTAGCCTAGATACCCAACTAACACAATCGGCTGAACAGTACTGTACTAAGTTTGTAATACTTGTCACACAAAAAATATGTAGAAAACAAAACACAGAAATAAAGAAAACATTTTTAATCTTACAGTACAGTATCTTGAAAAGCACGGAAGGACAGGACCCTGGCTGGTATACGGAGGCTGGCATGGAGTGAGCAGGCAAAAAGTGTTACAGACCAGAGCAGACAGAGGTGGTGGGAGATGGTAGTGCTGAAGGATCGTCAGCAACACGAGATGGAGGGCACGCTGCAAGTGCACTCACGCCTCGTG
Organism: Ovis aries; assembly: GCF_016772045.2. Lineage (NCBI taxonomy): Eukaryota > Metazoa > Chordata > Mammalia > Artiodactyla > Bovidae > Ovis > Ovis aries. Next base: position 10,406,775 of record NC_056070.1, read on the forward strand.
CTGATGGAACGCACGTTCACATCTCAGAAAGTTTCCAAATTAAAGGTTCGTAAGTAGGGGACCTAATGTATATCCCAGGTATACTTATAGTCTATCTCATACTGTGCCATACAAGAGGCCTAAAAAGTGGTTTTATTATTGTAATACTAAAATGAAGAAATGTGATTAAGTCACACTTTTTCTGCTCTAGCAAACATAATTGAGAAATTATTCAGATTTGCTTTCTTACCTATATTTTGCAGTCATTTACAGAATCTCAGGAGGTCGATTTCTATTCAATGTTTATTCACTAAACAGAGCCTTGAAAAGAGGTGAGAGTCTGGTAATGGCTGGGCTGCTAAGTTTTAATTTATGATATAAGCAATGGCACCCCACTCCCTGTACTCTTGCCTGGAAAATCCCATGGACGGAGGAGCCTGGTGGGCTGCAGTCCATGGGGTCGCTAAGAGTCGGGCACGACTGAGCGACTTCACTTTCATTTTTCACTTTCATGCACTGGAGAAGGAAATGGCAACCCACTCCAGTGTTCTTGCCTGGAGAATCCCAGGGATAGGGGAGCCTGGTAGGCTACTGTCTATGGGGATGCACAGAGTCGGACATGACTGACGCGACTTAGCAGCAGCAGCAGCAGCAGCAGCAGCATAAACATTTTTTAACTCTTGAGGTTAATTTTTTTTATTCTATTGAATAAAACAGGAAATTTTTCATGCTAAGTCATTTCAGTTGAGTCTGTCTCTGGCTCTGATGCTGTCTGGTGCCTGTATTAATTTTCTGTGGATAAACCGACAGTTAATGAGCAACGGTTATAGATAAAGTGTATGCAGACAGTTGGGAATAAGTGACAAGCTTCTAGGGAAGGGAGAAGAGTTTCAGAGGATATAAAGCTGAGGAAAGCCAACAGGAAAACTCCAAACTGATGGGACACAGCACAGAACCACCCGCATCCTGCAGTGGGCATTGGGTCTCTTTACACAGAGGTCTCCCTTGGACTGCAAGGAGATCCAATCAGTCCATTCTAAAGGAGATCAGTCCGGGGTGCTCATTGGAAGGACTGATGCTGAAGCTGAAACTCCAGTACTTTGGCCACCTCATGCGAAGAGTTGACTCATTGGAAAAGACCCTGATGCTGGGAGGGATTGGGGGCAGGAGGAGAAGGGGACGACAGAGGATGAGATGGCTGGATGGCATCACCGACTCGATGCACATGAGTCTGAGTGAACTCTGGGAGTTGGTGATGGACAGGGAGGCCTGGCGTGCTGTGATTCATGGGGTCGCAAAGAGTCAGACATGACTGAGTGACTGAACTGAACTGAAACACAGAGGTAAGAACCTGGCAAGCACATGAGAAAAAGTGGCAGAACCTACAGGATGGAAGTTGAAGCTCAAACCAAACAGACACGAATGATGGAGAACATATCCAAACAGAAGAGAAAACAGTAGAAAAGAAAGATCCAGTGACTCCTAAAAAACCCTATTTATAAAAGCCACCTGACAGTTTTGATTACATTAAAACCACAAGTTCCCATGTCATTGGGATTCTGGAAATTGGAGATGGAAGCACAGGGAACTGAAAGAGCTTCCATATAAAGTCAAAGGGTAGCAACCTTTCCAGATAGGGAGGAGAAGATGAACATTTTGACAAGGATATCCAAAAACTTCTGCTGCAGTCAGCTTTTAAAGACTTTTGTTTTTTCTCCCCCACATGAAAACTGCTTCAAGGTACTTTCTAAAAGATCTTTATGCTAAGAGAATAAAGTTATTTTTTAAGTATCCAAAGTAAGTAAACAAACCAATGGAAAAAGAACATGTGATTGTTCTTGATTGGTGTTTAGGAAGCACAGATGGAGAAAATGAAATATCCAGATTATAAATCCTTGTCTGGTTCTTCTAGAATAAAGGGTAAAAGTGAAAGTGTTAGTCACTCATTTGTGTCCGAACTTTTGTGACCTGCATGGACTACAGCTTGCCAGGCTCCACTGTCCATGGGATTTCACAGGCAAGAATACTGGAGTGGGCTGCCATTTCCTTCTGCAGAAGACCTACCCGACCCAGGGATTGAACCCACGTCTCCTGCATCTCCTGTATTGCTGGGCGGATTCTTTACCACTAAGCCACCTGAGAAGCCAAGAATTATGGGTAGAATTGGTTTATTTATTAGATAACTTAAAGTCAGTCAGAGTGGAGGCTGGTAGAAAACAAAGGAATCGTTGTTCAGTCGCTAAGTTGTGTCCAACTCTGCGACTCCATGAACTGCAGCATGCCAGGCTCCCCTGTTCTTCACCGTCTCCCCGCGCTTGCTCAGATTCATGTTCGTTGAGTTGGTAATGCCATCCAACCATCTCATCCTCTCCTTCTCCTCTTGTCCTCTTTCCTTCTCAGCATTAAGGTCTTTTCCACTGAGTCAGCTCTTCGGATCAGGTGGCCAAAGTTTTGGAGCTTCAACATTAGTCCTTCAAATGAATATTCAAGGTTGATTTCCTTTAGGATTAACTGGTTTGAGCTCCTTACTGTCCAAGGGACTCTCAAAAGTCTCCTCAAGCACCACAATTCAAAAGCATCCATTTTTTAGCACCCAGCCTTCTTTAGGGTCCAACTCTCACATTCATACATGACTACCAGAAAAACCACAGCTTTGACTATGGTCGGCAAACTGATGTCTCAGCTTTTTAAAATGGGTGTCTAGGTTTGTCATAGCTTTCCTTCCATGGAGCAAGCATCTTTTAATTTCATGGCTGCAGTCACCATCTACAGTGATTTTGGAGTTCAAGAAAATAAAATCTGCCATTGTTTCCACTTTTTCCCCGTCTATTTGCCATGAACTGATGGGACCAGATGCCACAATCTTAGTTCATTTCACATGCTAGCAAGGTAATGCTCAAAATCCTTCAAGCCAGGCTTCAATAGAACATAAACTGGAAACTTCCAGATGTACAAGCTGGATTTAGAAAAGGCAGAGGAACCAGAGATCAAATTGCCAGCATCTGCCGGATCATAGAAAAAGCAAGGGAATTTCAAAAAAAACACAATCTACTTCTGCTTCATTGACTAGGTGAAAGCCTTTGACTGTGTGGATCAAACAAACTGAGGAAAATGCTTAGAGATAGGAATACCACATCACCTTACTTGCCTCCTGAGAAACCTTGCAGGTTAAGAAGCAACCTTTAGAACCAGTCATGGAACAATGACCTGGTTCAAAACTGGGAAAGGAACACATTTAAACTGTAATATTGTCACACTGCTTATTTAACTTATATGCAGAGCACATTGTGTGAAATGCTGGGCTGGATGAATCCCAAGGTGGAATCAAGATTGCAGGGAGAAATATCAAAAACCTCAGCTATGCAGATGATAGCACTCTACTGGCAGAAAGTGAAAAGAAACTAAAGAATCTCTTGATGAGAGTGAATGAGGAGAGTATAAAAGCTGGCTTAAAACTCAACATTCAGAAAACTAAGATCACGGCATCTGGCCCCATCACTTCATGGAAAATAGATGGGGGGAAGTGGAAACAGAAAATAAATAAGCATAGTCTTTTCTCTTAAAGTTTAACAACATGATGAACAAGACAGATGTGTGTATGTCACTACATAACCTAAAAAGTTATCCTTCCCTTTTTACTATAATAAGCAAAACTGCCAGTGGAAAAAAAAAAGGTTACTCCCTGTGACTCACAATGATGGGACCTCCATCACTGACAGTCAACACACACACTGTACTGAACAAGAGTGTAGGGTACACCCTTCACAAACTTGAAGCCAGGAACACAAAGAAAGAAAGAAATAGGACTTCAGGATAGACTTTGGCCACTAAATAGCTCAAAACATAGACTAAAAGCATTAAAATAATTAAATCATTTAATATGGCAATTTATTTTTGCAAATTGCTTTGCAGACTATACAACTGAGACTTGAACAACTCGGAGGTCAAGGACATCAACACGGGAACAGCCAAAATTCCAAATGTAACTTATAGTTGGTCCTCAGTATACAAGGTTCTACATTCGCAGATTCAACCAACTGCAAATCCTGTAATACTGTAGTATTTGCTAGTGAAAAATATCCAAGTAGAACCACACAGTCCGCACCTGAGCTGTTCAAGGGTCAACCACACCTTGAATGACCACAGCATGAGAAGCTGGGCAGGTTTGTGGTGGAGAAGGAATCAAGAGAAAATTTGAGGCTAGAAATTTCTAAAAATCTGATCGGTAAATAAATAGAAAGGAAATATATTTATTAATAAAGTCACATTCACTTTTCATTTCCATAATATAATATCTGTCCACCACCACCCACCATTTACACTCAGTGCCTGCCCATGAAATGTTCAAAGAGAAAGTACCAAGATACTCAAGTTTTAAAATAGTCTAAGAAGACTGGAGAAAACAGAATCATTAAACTGCAAAGAAGAGCAGTCAGATCCCTCATCTGTCATTTTACAAGTAAGAAACTAAAGCCAATTACTTGCCCAAGGACAGAAATGTGAAGCCAGACCCCCAAAGTCCTGCTGCAAGTTAGCAGCTTTGCACAGCTTAGCAAACAATCCTAGGTTGAGGATTTGGGGGGTATCCCCACTGACCTCCACTCAACACACAAAGCCCTTCATTGAAAACTATGCTGAAGAGCAGTGTCTAGTATGTTAACAGGTCACTTGAAGAACTGAGTCCATAAAAACCTGGCCCTTTCTGGGCCCATCTGTATAGCTATGACCATGGAGACCACAATGTTTATTTACAGAAAAGAATTTTAATAGTTTGTTCACGAAGGGGAAAAAAAAAAAAACCTCACATCCCCAAGGTATGAGGGAAAAAAACAATACAAACATAAAAACTCTCTTTTCTACTTTAAACTGATGTTATTTATTCCCTTCTCTTTGGGCCAAGCCAAAAATGGTCAACAACACAGAGATGCTACTTTTTCCTCCCTCAAGTACATGCACAACCTTCAGAAGAGGCTGGTGGATATTATTTCTCTGAACTAATTTCAAAGATCAGTTCGCAAACCTTACAAGTTGCTAAATACATCCCAGGCTCCCAGTGGCAAAGTTGCTGCAGTACTCCCAGAAATCCTGGCTACATCTCAGAGCTTCTGAAAGCTGAGTCTGTGATGCACTCACTTTAAAATCCCCAGCACCCATAACAACATTAGCACATAACAGAAGCGCTAGAAATTTGTATTAAATGGCAGGAAGTATATCAGAATAACCGAGTAGTCTCTTTCTAGTTTCAGTGGCATGCCAGTGTAGCAGCACCTCTAACCTTAAACCCTCGTATGATGCTACACTCTGACACCCGACTGAGGCGGGCACGGAAATCAGTGCCCTCTTGATAGAGATAAGACGCTTGGCACAGCGTAAATGTGCTATTTGGTGAAAGGTATTTTTAAAACTCTATACGAAAAGGTGTAGCCAAAGACGAGTACGAGGGTTTTACCATTAGTCCAGGTGTTTTTCCTTTGTTTTCGCTTTCAGATTCCCCCAAAGGGGATACAACACATTTGAAACATTCAACAACAGACATTAGTCTCCAACAGCCCCTTCCCGGCTGTCGAGTGTGGAGTGAATATGTGCTCCAGCGCCAGAAGTGTCTACGCTGGCTGTTTACAAGTGTGCTCAGATTGGACACTGACCTTGACAGCTCCGAGTTGCTCTTTTCTGAATTTTTCCAAGGGTTTAATCAGGGTTTCGGTGACACTTAATGCCTAGAGAACAAGAGCGATAACAAAAGAGCAGAGGATTAGGTTTCCACATGGGAAAAAGTGAGCTTTCCATTCCCCTCTTCCACCCCGCCCAGAAACAAAACGAACAACATACTGAACAGCTTTATCTCACCCTGCCAATGCAGCCATTAAATCACTTCTGAATTTATTAACACACCAGATCTCCATAAATATTTTCAGGGAAGAGGAGGTGGGGCAAAGCGCCAGGGAAATGTGCAACCCAGCCCCAACACAGCCCTTTCTTCAGAGACACAGCAAGAGGGTTGGCTTCAAACAACAAAGGGGTCTATCACATTCATTAACAGAACACTTCTGTTTGAGGGTTTGGTTTTTTTTTTTATCCCTCTGCTCAGAAATTTAAAAGTCAATGACGTTCCTTTATTAGTGAACAGACTACATTACACAGAGGGCTAGGTTTGTGGCTGCAAGTTTAAATGTACTCAGACTGCCCTTCATCACTGAAAATGTCTCTTTAGGCTGTGCCAGCAAGACAGAGTCACTTGGAGCTCAGGACAGTCAGTCGTCCAAATATTAGGGGAGTTGGCAAGGTCACGGTGACAGGAACCACACATAAATACTACCCACAACCTCACTCATTCTTACATTGGCTGATTTGGGGCTTGTCATTTTAATACAGAATCTATACAACACTTATATGTGGAATCAAAAGACAATAAACTAGTGAATAAACAAAAAAGAAGCAGACTCACAGATACAAAGAACAAACCAGCGGTTACCAGTAGGGCAAGGGAAAGGAGTAGGGCCACAAAGGGCTTAGAGGATTAAGAGGTACAAACTGTTAGGTTTAAAATAAGCTATAAGGACATATTATACAATATGGGGGAATACAGTCGGTACGTTTTAATAACTATAAATGAAACATAACCTTAAAATTGTAAATTATACTATATACCTGTAACATATAATATCACTGTATATCAACAATATTTCAATTTTTAAAATTTCAATAAAAATTTTAAAAAATCTACAACAATGCTGAAAATGCACAAGGGAATATTTACCTAAGGAGAATGTACTTAACCACAATATACTACTGAGTAGTGTTCTCACCATTTCCAGAAAGGTCCAGAATAGAATCTCAGTAGAACCTCAAGACACTTTACAACAATGTATCACCCCCTCCTATTACAATAAAGGTCCCCAGAAATCCAAACTTAAGATTACAGAAAAAAAAAAAAAGTGACTTAGAATAGGAAAGCAATCTTCATTTAACCCCCTAGGCTCCTTTGCATTCATTATGTAAGGGTTTCTCCCAGAGACCATTCATCCAGTGAGGTGTAAGTGGAAAGTCATTTTAATACAGAATCTACACATCCCTTATATATGGAATCAAAAAAGACAAGAATACTGGAGTGGGTTGCCATTCCCTTCTCCAGGGGATCTTCCTGACCCAGAGATCGAACCCAGATCTTCTGCACTGCAGGTAGATTCTTTACCGTCTGAGCCACTAGGGAAGACCCCTGGAGAATCCTCAAAAAAATGACCCTATCCACAATCGAGATGCCTAGAGCTTGCTCAACCTCTCTTCCCCAGGCCAGCTACTGGGCTCCACTCACTCCCACCCTGACAATTTGTTACTTAGGTGTTGAAGAGTTTAGGCAACAGACAGAATTAAGAGCAATCACAAGTCAAGGGAAAGGGATCACTTTTAAAACATGATAATCTCATCCTGTCCACTTAGTAGGCCACGTGATCCGCAACAAGACCAAACCAAAGAACAGAACAGGGAAACAGCAGGTCATGCCAGAAACCCTGATGACTCTAAACAATATGGAAGGCCCCAAGTCCACTGGGAAAGCAGATCAGAGGCTCTGCCATACATTTTCAAGGTGATTCAACCAACATACAACAGCTCAAAAATCATTCACTCATTCACTTAGTTATTTTGGCTGAGCTGGCTCTTAGTTGTACCACATGAACTCTTAGTTGGGATCTAGTTCCCTCACTAGGGATCAAACCCCAGACCCCGAATGGGAGCATGGAATCTTAGCCACTGGACCACCAGGGAAGTCCCATCTCAAAATAATTTAAGGCTCACTTCTCTTAGCAAAAATACCATCTCCTAGGCTTTCACATCTGGACCTAGCCTCCTGGTGGTCCTAAGTAAACCCAGATATGATACATCATCCTTGGAGGCTTGGTCAACTCAAGAAAGAAGTCAGCCCAGAATTGCATGCTGGGATCACAGGGGCTCATAACTGCTCAAGTTCACAGAGGAACAAGGATTCGAAATCAAGCAAGCATGAGCCTAGCCTAGCCTTAACTACCACACAATACTGCAACACAAGTACCAAATGGGCACCTCCTCATTCCAAGCTGCCATATTAACTATCAATTAACTGTCTCATGAGACACATACGTGCTGAGAACTCCGTGCCAAGTACCATGTATTAAAGACACAACTATGAACAATACCGCCCAAGTGCAGCCCCTGCCCTTGTGGAGCTTCCTGTCTAGGTGGGGAGATGATGGACAGTGGACACATGAGCAAATGTGCAGAAGGAGCTCCAGTAATTCCTTCCAACAGAGAAATGTAGGGCCATGGCCGACAAATCTATTAGAGGAGATAGAGGGAGAATGAGCTCTGGGAGGGCTTCCTCAGAGAAGTGGTATTTAAGCTTGAGGTCTGAACGATGAGACAGAGTTGGTGCAAAGAACAAGGCTGGAACTGCAGCCTGAAGCCAGCAGAGGCAAAGGACGGAGGATCACAGGCAACAGCAAAGGACCAGTGAGGCTGAAGCACAGAGAACAAGCAAGCGAACAGAGAGATGAGAGAAGGCAAGGGACCCAAACAAGCTGTGCCTGTGGGTCCAGGGAAAGGGTCATTTTATTTTGGGAGAAATAGAAACTCGCTAAGGGGCCTTAAGCTCAGAATTATTACAATGATCTTTCAAGATCAGAATTATTACAATGATCTTTTCAAAGATGACTCCGATTTAAGGTTTTTTTTTTTTTTTAATATGGGCCACTTTTAAAGTCTTTATTGAATTTTCTACAATATTGCTTCTGTTTTATGTTTAGGTTTTTTGGCCACGAGGCTTGTGAGATCTTTGCTCCCCAGCAAGTGACTGACTCACAGCACCAGCATTGGAAGGTGAAGTCTTAATCACGAGATTCTGGCTCTTTCCGGGTCTCTGAGAAAGAGGGATTAGAGGTGAGGAAAACTGGAAGGAGAAAGATTTGTTAGGAAGCTTCCAGAACACCACAGGCAACAGAAGATGATGGCTTGAAGGCAGTGACAACAAAACTAGAGAGAAGTAGATAGACTGCAGAGATATTTACAGGCAGAATTAAAGGAACTGGTGATGGACTGAATGTGGAAAAGGTAGGGGTTTCCAGGATGACTCTTAGATTTCTGCCATGTGCAACTGAATGGACAACAATATTATTCATTTATTTATTGAAATAGGAAACTTTTCAGGAAAGGCAATTGGGAGGAAGCACTACAGGGTTATGTTACATTGGAGATGCTGAGAGACAATCAAAAGATGAGTAAAAGAGGCTGCCAGAGACATTGGTCCAAAGTCCAGGAAAGACATCTAGATCAAAAACATACATCTGGCAAGAGTCGTTTACAAGTAGGTGGTATTGGAAGCCACAGAACTGAAGTAGGATGTGGTAGAGGGTTGAAACAAGAGGTCTCAGACTAGGCACTTAGGAGGCTTAGGAAGGGACAAACAGGAGGAGGAGATGACAAGGGACGCTGGAAAGAAGCTACTGGGGCACTGATGATGAAGACGGGGTTTTAACTGCGTGAGCTGCAGAGAAATTAAATAAGGAACAAAGGCCTTAGCAATACCCAAAGCAAGGAGAGAGAAAAGCCCAGACTGGAGCTGGCTTATGATTATAAAGCGAGGACATCTGTAGGAACAGCCCTTCTTCACAAGGATGGCCAAGAAGGACAGAGATGAGAGAGGAGGACGGCCGAAAGGGAACACCACATAAAGCAAAGGCGTGTTTGTTTGTTTTCTTAGTAAGATCAACATTTTAAAGGTGAAAGTAGGGCCTTCTCTGGTGGTGCAGCGGTTAAGATGCTGAACTCCCAAAGCAGAAGGCCTGGGTTCAATCCCCGGTCAGGGAACTAGATCCTGCATGTCACAACGAAGAGTGAAGGTCCCATGCGCTACAACTAAGACCCGGCACGGCCAAAGAAATAAATTAAAAAGATCAAAGCACATCTCTGTTCCCCTGTTAGGAATACAGAAAAGATGGTCCAAAATCTCTAATGGGGGCGGAGACAGGATACAAGGAGCAAGCAATGGCTCACACAAATGGGTGTGTAGATTTCATGAACAGAAGCGGAGGGATTTGCTACCAGAGAGTTATTTTTTCCATACAAGGCAAGGTCAGTTATCAAGATTTGGGGTGCGGAGAAAAGTGTGAATAAAGAGGAGCATGAAAGAAGGAATCATTACCAACAGTGGGGACAGGGCTTCCTGGCTGAGAAGCAAGCAGTTTATGGGACCTCCACTGGGCCTTGTGAGACTGTCTCTAGTGAGGCATGAAGAAGGTGAGCAGTTGGGTTCATCCTAGTAAGACTATTTCCAAGAGCCCATCAGCATAAGATGATATAATGCAGTGTGTGCAGTGTGGGTGAGGCCCAGAACAGATGCTTAAGAGAGAGAGGACTTCCTGAAGGGACTCAGCCTGAAACAGGCATGGGAGTTCTCCGGTCAAAGGAGAAGAGTAAAAGAAAGAGGGGAAACCAGTGATTCTAGGCATGCAACCACCAGCAATTCAGCGTCACTAAAGCCCCTGAAGAAATCAGAAATCAGGGGAGGAGGCTGGAGAGGTCTGACGGGCTCCAGGAGTCACCAGGATGGGACCTAGAGATGCTGTTCAGTTCAGTTCAGTCGCTCAGTCGTGTCCAACTCTTTGCGACCCCAAGAATCGCAGCACACCAGGCCTCCCTGTCCATCACCAACTCCCGGAGTTCACTCAGACTCACGTCCATCGAGTCAGTGATGCCATCCAGCCATCTCATCCTGTCGTCCCCTTCTCCTCCTGCCCCCAATCCCTCCCAGCATCAGAGTTTTTTCCAATGAATCAGCTCTTCGCATGAGGTGGCCAAAGTAAAGGGTTTACTTTAGCATCATTTCAGCTTTAGCATCATTCCTTCCAAAGAAATCCCAGGGCTGATCTCCATCAGAATGGACTGGCTGGATCTCCTTGCAGGCCAAGGGACTCTCAAGAGTCTTCTCCAACACCACAGTTCAAATGCATCAATTCTTCGGCATTCTGCCTTCTTCACAGTCCAACTCTCACATCCATACATGACCACTGGAGTCAACAGTAAATATGGCAATGACAACATAGCTACGTGAAGACCCTTTAAAATCAGAACCCCGAAACCCTGTACTCTGTGGAGTAAGCACGGTCCTTCACAAAAGGACCATGCCACAAAGATTCAACATGAGCAATTTTATATCCATCCCTCACCAAGAGAATTTGATGCAATATCTAACTTCCAAGGGCTAGCACCAGTGTGGACAAAAATTATAAGGGGCTTCCACCTTACTGTTGGCAGATCAACAAGCATATTTCCAAAATAACAGAAATAGTAGTTACGGCAGGCATCACTACAACCCAATTCTTTGAAAAAAGTGTTTTGATTAAAATTTTTTAACTTAAACTCCACTATCATTTTTCTTCTTTAATAAAGTCTGGACTTCCCTGGTGGTGCAGTGGTTAAGACTCCACCTGCCGATGCCAGGGACAAAGGTGTGATCCCTGGTCCAGGAAGATTCCACATGCCACGGAGCAACTAAGCCTGTGCTCTAGAGCCTTCGAGATGCAACTACTGACACCCACGTGCCAAGAGCTTATGCTCTGGAAGGAGAGAGGTGCACGCACCACAACGAAGGGGAGCCTCTGCGCACCACAGCCAGAGAAAGCCCACAAGGAGCAACGAAGACCCAGCAAAGCCAAAAATACACAAACTTAAAAAAAAAAAAAAAAGCCTGATTATGTAACTTCTGAACTGAACAATTCTATTCAAAGGCAAAATCCTAAAGTAGCTGCTAAATGCTTCGGAGTAAGGCAATGTGGGTTGAACAACAAAGATGGTTTTCTTCTTTTTCTAAAGATAGAGACTCCATGAAATCTCTCTGTTCCTTCTAAAATTTCACAAAAATACTATATAATATTTGTGAGTAATAAATGTTACGGAAGTTTTCTAATGCCAAAGCGAGTCTTCTTCCCTAGAGATTAACATATACCAATTCCAGGGACTGTGCCTAAAACTCTAAGGCAATTCCTGATGGGCAAATTACCAAATTTGAAAGAAACAGCTGAAGTAATAGTATGGAGAAGAGTTTTCAAATCCTAAAATATTAAAAATCAATCAGATAATTTAAAAACAGAGAAAGCAAATTTAGAATGTGATTTTACAATCATGTATATAAAACTGTATTTTTCACATAAAATACTTGAAGCAGACACACAAAAAATGTCCTAGGAAGCCTTGCTAATGAGCCATGGGAAGAGTCTGAGATAGTCTTGCTTAGAAACAGAATGTATCTACATGAACATAAAGTATGTTAATAAATAAGCTGGTCTCATCTTAGAGCAGGGATCAGACAACTCTTTCTATAGAAGGTCAGGTAGTAAATAATCTATGCAATATTAAACTCTGCCCCATGCAGTACAAACGCAGCCACACATAGTATACGAATGATCAAGTGTAGCTGTGATCGGACAAAATTTCATTTACAAAACAAGAGGCAAGTTGTGTTGGGCCTATGGACCCCGGTTGACTCAACCCTGCCTCAGAGAATCACCTTGAGCGTAAGGTGTTCTTCTTACTCTTAACTGATTATATATTTTTTTAAAATATCCATTTGTCATACTTGCAGGGCACCAAAGTTGGGAGGGAAGGTTGAATGCTGGATAAGGAAATCACAGCTCAAGAAGCTCTCAAGTTAAAAAGGACCCAAAAGTGCTGCGGCAGTATTTGCCTGAGATAAGCAACCAAGCAGGCAATCTTGAAAGCCAAATGCTCAAGTGTAAAAGGTGTCTTAACAACAGCTCATGTAAATTTAATAGTGGACTTTAACAGGGGCTGTGGCTCCTGAAAGTTTGAGTGAACTAAAAGTTCAGCATGAACTGAGGCTGTCATAAAGTGCCCTAGAAGATAACGAACACATATATAGATTACATATATTGGTCAAATCCAAATAAGATAATCATTCAATTGTGTCTTGTAAGATCAGAAGCTATCTCAACAGCAGGTTCACATTTGAAGAGAGACATTCTCCTAAAATAGATTTGCTGTATGTCTCAGGAAATTCAAACAGGGGCTCTGTATCAACCTAAAGGGGTGGGATGGGGAGGGAGGTAGGAGGGAGGTTCAAAAGGGAGGGGATATATGTATACCTGGCTGATTCATGTTGAGGTTTGACAGAAAACAACAAAATTCTGTAAAGCCATTATCCTTCAATTAAAAAATAAATTTAAAAAAAGGAGAGACAGACATTCTCTAATGGGCGCATAGGAGGAATCTGAGATGAGCAGGCTAAAAATGTTTAGAAAAACAGGTTAAAAAAGAAACCGTGTTTAATGTGATTAGGGAGAAAAAGAACATTGAGGGAACAAGATGTAGGCTGTTTCAAATATTTAAAAGGGTACAATACGAGAGAAGGAAAAATCATTTCGATATGCTTGAAGAGGACAAAACCAGGTCTAACGAGGAAAAGCTATAGGGCAGATTTGGGTTCACCCCCAAGAGGAACTCAATACGAACTACGATGGACCCAACAAGGTAGTGTGACACCCAGGTTCCTTCCCCGTCAACAAGTACTCACTGAAGCAAGCTGGCCCGTGACCTAAGACACTACCACAGATTCTGCCAAGAGACCTCTGAGGTCCTCCCCATGTCTATCAACTGGGATTCAGCATGAGATGCTGGAGGCAGCACCACACACCACATCTCAGTGCTGTGTTATGGTGACAAACCACAGACTCCATCAGAACCCCACAATCCAAAGTAGGAGAGCCAGATTACTAGGTAACAGTGCGGAGGGCTGAATTTTTTCTCACTAGTTAAGCCTGAAATCCCTTTTTGTAAGCCATTTGGATCTGAGAGCTTAAACGTCTAAAAAGGAAAGGGAAGATGGGACTTCGCTGGTGGTCCGAGGTGAGAGTGTGGGCTCCCCGTGCAGGGTGGGAGCCGGGGCTCCATCTCTGGTCAGAGAAGGAGATCCTATATGCCACAGCTAACGGTGCACATGCCACGACTAAAGAGCCCCCATGCTGCAACTAAGACCCAGCACAGCCAAATAAATCAGCATTTTCAAAAAGGAATGAGAGGGTGGTATCTTTATCTGCCTCTGCAGTTTAAGCCAGAGCTGAGACTCTCTTGCCAATACTAGCTGACCCAGAGAGATCAGGCTCTACGGGGGAAGATCCACTGCCACTCTTTAAATTTCCCTCACGTATGACACCAAAGGTGAAGTTTATTTTTTTTTTAACCTTTTATTTTCTATTGGAGTATCGCCAATTAACAATGTTGTGACAGCCTCAGGCAAACAGCAAAGGGACCCAGCCATACATACACATGTATCCATTCTCCCCCAAACTCCCTTCCCGTCTGGGCTACCACATAACACTGAGCAGAGCTTCATGTGCTAAACAGTAAGTCCTTGTTGGTTATCCATTTCACATAGAGCAGCGTGTACATATCTATCCCAAACTCCCTAACTATCCCTCTCAAGGCAAAGTTCTGATGTACATTCTAAAGAGAAGAGGATTTACGACCAGAAACCCATATTCAGTAAAAAGGCAACAAAGGCAGAACTGCATCCCAGGATATCTTTGGTAATTTTTTTTTTTTTTTAAGTCTCAGTCCAGCTCAAATAATGAATCAGCCAGTAGACTCACCACGCCCTGCCTTCCTAATCACTCAACTCTAACAAGGACAGACTGATTCTAATGAAACAGAAGGAATTATGACCATTCCCCATGGCTCTCGTTATTTTAAGCCTGGATTCCAAGTGTTCTTGACCCCAGAGGAATGCATAATCTGAGAGCAAGGGAGATTTCCACTATTTTTCTCCCATGACCTTCCAGAGACTTCCATTTCATTAGACTGAAGCAAAAACTCAATTTTCCAACTCCAGGGTCAAGAAGAGTGGCAGAGAAATCTTTTGGCAAAGACATATTATTTTTCCTTGAACAGAACCTTGAGAAAAGGTGTCAAGGAACTCTCATATATATCTGAACATAAGGACTATGCTTCTCAAACTTCCCCTCCGGAAAAAAGAGACTTAGCCCTATATAAGAATTCTTAGCCTCCTGAAGGAGTGCACTTTCCAAAGTTTTGATGAACACAGAATTGTTTCAAGACTCTTAGCCTAAAATAGCCCTGAACACCCCTAGTTTCAGCTGCATAGAGATCACAAAGAGGTTTGACTTACAAACACAAGGGGAAGCTAAGAAATTGAAGAGATTTATTTATCATTCAGGAGATGCTCAGTAATTTCATAAAAACCACTCTAGAAGAACAAGCTAAGTGATTGATTACATTAAGAAAGTCATGAATGAACATACACGCATAACTGAATGACTCTGCTGTTAAGCAGAAATTAACACAACACTGTAAATCACCTACACCTCAATAAAGTAAATTTTTAAAAACAGAAAGCCATGAAAATACATCTCAGGAATAATTTTTTAAAGTGAGACTATCCAAACATGCTATAAGGCGGTACTTGTAGCTTGAGATAAAATTTCCAGTGAAAGCATCAGAAAGACATTTTAAAGAAGTCTGTATCTCAAAGAACTCAGACTGATGTGGCCACAAGGAAAGCTGTGCTGAAAAATTTAGAATGCATCATTATGGCATTTAGAATGCCATAATCACATTAATGGCAAAGGTGTCAAGAGCTGGAATAACTTCATGAAATATGGGAAATATTCGTAAAGTATACACTGGTAATTTAATTTTTAAATACAGACACACATTTAATCAACTAAATCATGATAATACATATCTGATTATCTGGCAGACACATACATGCATACTTAAAAGTAAGGAAGTTTCAGCTATCCAAAAATTTCTGGTATAATCTTTTCATGGGAAAATGGTATTGCATTACCATCAGGCATAAACATATAGGTAGCGGATATCTGTCTTTTTGGCTACTGGATACTTGAAACCTCCCTTCTACGTTTGAGAAATTCTCCTCCCAAATAGGACAAAACCCAAAATGACAGACACTTGCTTTCCCTGCTATCTTGCCTGAGGTCCTGGCACCTGTCCAGAGTTCCACTAGTCAGTGACCCCCCACTCAAGAATTTGATTTGGAAACTCGTACGATCCCTGGGTTGGGAAGATCCCCTGAAGGAAGAAATGGCAACCCACTCCAGTATTCTTGCCTGGAGAATTCCATGGACAAAGGAGCCTGGCGGGCTACAGTCCATGGGGTTGCAAAGAGTCAGACACGACTGA
This sequence comes from Ovis aries, assembly GCF_016772045.2. Classification (NCBI taxonomy): domain Eukaryota; kingdom Metazoa; phylum Chordata; class Mammalia; order Artiodactyla; family Bovidae; genus Ovis; species Ovis aries. The sequence continues at coordinate 10,422,957 of NC_056070.1, forward strand.
GCATCTGAGCAACAGTACTTTGGAAACCAAGTCCTGGTGGTGGGAGCAACTCCTCCCTCCCAGGCACAGCAGTTCCACCAACAGCCACCAGGGGGAGTGGATTTGCTGGTGCACACGTGGTGGAAACAGCGGCACTCTTCAAGCCCAACTCTGCGGTACAACCCTCGGCATTATTCCCAGTTCCCAAAAAGATACTGCAAGCTAGCACTATTCTTTAATAAACTCCCTTTCTGGTGGTCTACTTGCAATGCAGGGGATGCGGGTTCAATCCCTGGTCAGGGAACTAAGAGAACCAAGACCCCACAGGTCATGGACAACTAAGGGCTGCCCAGCACAACCACTCAGCCCGAACGCCACAACTATAGAGTCCACGTGCTGCAAAGGAAGATCGCTCGTGATGCAATGAAGACCCCGTGTGCCATTGCTAAGACCCAAGGCAGCCAGATAAACAGCGAACCTCCTTTCTGTTCAGAAAAGCTAGACCACCAAAGTGAGCATCTAGACTAATATTTTTTTTAAAGTTCAGAACCTGAAACCGTCTTGTCTAACTGCTTTCAGTGCTATCCTTCTCCATGTTCCGAAACAAGATTTTTCTCCTGATTAAACCAATTCTCTTTTAATTAGATTACTCCCCATCCACATGCTCCTTTGCTAGCTCTTTCTCCCTCTGAACTATACCTTCCCCCTATCAATCAAGGCTCAAATCTTAAAGGGAAATTTTAAATGAACACTAAAGTCCTCCTTCCCTTTGTTTTTTAAGGCTATAATGTTGGCAAAAAATGACAGTTTCACAGCTGGTTTTGCTGAAAGAGTCCTGCCACAGAGACAAATACTAGGCCAGCATTTCCTCACTTAGGCTCTGTTTTTCAGTTCAGTTCAGTTGCTCAGTCACGTCTGACTCTTTGCGACCCCATGAATCACAGCACACCAGGCCTCCCTGTCCATCACCAATTCCTGGAGTTCACCCAAACTCATGTGCATTGAGTCGGTGATGCTATCCAACCATCTCATCCTCTGTTGTCCCCTTCTCTTCTTGCCCCCAATCCCTCCCAGCATCAGGGTCTTTTCAATGAGGCAGCTCTTCGCATGGGGTGGCCAAAGTATTAGAGTTTCAGCTTCAACATCAGTCCTTCCAATGAACACCCAGGACTGATCTCCTTTAGGATGGACTGGTTGAATCTCCTTGCAGGCCAAGGGACTCTCAAGAGTCTTCTCCAACACCACAGTTCAAAAGCATCAATTCTTAGGCGCTCAGCTTTCTTTATAGTCCAACTCTCACATCCATACGTGACTACTGGAAAAACCATAGCCTTGACTAGAGGGACCTTTGTTGGCAAAGTAATGTCTCTGCTTTTTTATATGCTGTCTAGTTCTGTTTTTAGACCACAGGAAAAACAATTTTCTTTTGTTGCCTGTGTATTCTCAACTACACAGGACATTACTTGCTCTCTGCCTACTTAATACCATTAAGTAAAAAGAGGAAGAGTATATCATGCTAGAAACAATTTTAACTTCAAAATAAATAAATCCTTGGATGTAATTTTATTTCTAAGCACAGTACAAGCTAAGTTAATCCCTCCTGGTCAGAGAAAAGAATTAATGGAAAAATATGAAATTAAATTTTCTAGTGGTAATAGCTCAAACTCACCAGCTAAGAATTGGAGAGCATTTTAATGGACCTGTAAAATAAGCTCTAATTGGGACATAGGTGCAGAGGGTCTGCACATTAATTCTGCAGGGTTTGCACCTGAAAATGAGAAGCCAATTAATAGGAGATGGTTCCTTCAACGTCTGATTCTTTCAGACCATGGCAATTTCACTTAAAAACCTAGGGACCATAATTTGTAAAATATTGATATATATATTCCAAATGCATGACTTCAGTTACCACGCTTGTGCTTTTATTCAGACAATTCAGGAATAAAAGTTCTTCAACTTTCAGTCCTAATTCTCAACAGCTTGAAACCTAACAAAGCTAGAGGATTTGAGCTCAAGGTCTGACTACTTCTGCTCTGAGTTAGTGCCCCTGATGTTTGGCCACCTCACCCTCGAAAAGGGCTTCCCTGATAGCTCAGTTAGTACAGAATACGCCTGCAATGGGGGAGACCTGGTTTCAATCCCTGGGTTGGGAAGATTCCCTGGAGAAGGGAAAGGCTACTCACTCCAGTATTCTTGCCTAGAGACTACCCTGGACTGCATAGTCCATGGGGTCGCAAAGAGTTGGACACAACTGAGTGACTTTGACAAAATTTTAAGATGCACTTAATGCCTATTTTCTAAAAACAAATATCTTAGGGTTTGTTTGGGGACTGCTTGGGGGTGGGGGGAGGGAAGCATCAATTTTGAAGGGCATTAATCAAAATAAAAGTACCAATTTTATTCAATTATTTAAGTCAAACAGAGCCCACCAGGAAAGGTTTTTCAGTGTTTTTTGTTTGCTTTTTATACTTAGGAAAAATCAAGAATCTTCCAACAAAAGCTATTGCTGCTGCTGCCGCTAAGTCGCTTCAGCCATGTCTGACTCTGTGCGACCCCATAGACAGCCCACCAGGCTCCCCCGTCCCTGGAATTCTCCAGGCAAGAACACTGGAGTGGGTTGCCATTTCCTTCTCCAATGCATCAAAGTGAAAAGTGAAGTCGCTCAGTCGTGTCCGACTCCTAGCAACCCCATGGACTTCAGCCCACCAAGGCTCCTCCGCCCATGGGATTTTCCAGGCAAGAGTACTGGAGTGGGGTGCCACTGCCTTCTCCTATTGGGTTTTACCTAATAAGGGGCTACCCCAGTCGTGTAGCAGTAAAAAATTCGCCTGCAAAGCAGGATAAACAGGAGATGCGTGTTCGATCCCTGGGTCTGGAAGAGCCCCTGGAGGAGGAAATGGCAACCCGCTCCAGTATCCCTACCTGGAAAATTCCATGGATAGAGGAGCCTGGCGGGCTGTAGCCCCCGGGGTCTCAAAGGGCAGGACACGACTTAGCACAACCTAATAAGGATGTGTGGATGTTTAACCTTGAGCCTCATTCCCTCTGTGCCTGAGGGACCACGAAAACCTGGCTTCTATTTTTTAGACAAAATAAATACTTGGGCAGAACATCATGAGGAGGAATAAAATGCCACAGGAGTGAAAGTTAAACCTGTCACAAAGCTGTAAAAGTATCTTGAGAAAATTAGAGGGATTTTTTTAACTGTAAATAAGGAAAAGTTAATTTCTGAGGTAAACAGTATAACTCAGTGGCATAGCTAGAAATGGGACGTCATGAACAAGGAGACAATAAATTGCTGAATAAAGAAAATATGAGAGACAGACAGAGGTAGAAAGGAGAACTATTCAGAAAAGAACACCTACACTTTTGACCAAAGACAAAGAGGCGAGCTGTCCACCCCTTCTGTGAGGCCTGGGGCAGCAGGGCCCTTGATAATTCATTCTCTGCTGCGTAGCCACGAGCTAAGCACCTCATCCTGGAATAGGGCCTAGGTTCTCTCTGTATCCTCAGGTGCTAGAACTCTGCCCAGCTCATAATGGCATTCAAATGTGTTTGTTTTACGAAGCAGGAGTCTCTCACAAAATTATATAATATAAAGAACAGCATTTATGGATCAATTGCCTGCTGCTGGTGATAAAGGCGCCATGAATGCCCAAGTTGAGTTTCCCATATGTGTTAAGGGAAACACTGACTGAAACCGCTCAGCCTGGCCAAGCACCATAGTGACCATTTGCAACAGGAGTTCCTGGTAAGGAACATGGAACTAACAAGCCCCCACCAACTGGAAGAGTTCAGGAAAGGTAAAAAGACACAGGAGATGCTAGTCCACACGTCCTCCCAGAATCCTCCTGTTTGGAACCCATCTTGCCTGACTGATGAGTCAGAATGATTGACCGGAGACAACTTGGAAACTAACCCCATCACTAAAAACCCCAAGACTGGGAGCCACGTGGCAGAGCCATCCTTCTGGGTTCCTTGACCCTGCTGCTCTCCACCCAGGTGCCCCTTGCCAATAAAGTCTCTTGCTTTGCCAGTATGGGTGTCTTGAATAATTCACTTCTGAGTGTTAAACAAGAACCCATTCTAAGGTCCTAGAGGGGGCCCCCCTTCTTGCAACATATGGACACATTCTCTCTCCTTCAGAACAGTGTTAGACCAGGTCCTCTAAAAAGCAGACACCAAGACTGGATTAGAAGGACAAGGTATTTGAGAAACGTCTATGAGAGAAAAGTGGGGAGGAGCCAGGGGAGGCCGGAAGTCATTAGATGTCCATGAACGTCTGGCCCCAGGGAAAGGAGACAAGGAAGGAAGGAACGTGGGGCGGGTGCCCGTGGGGTTAGACTGCAGTGCAGTCCTAGAGAAAGTTGGACTAGGCCATCAGGGACTGCTCGAGCCATGGCTGCCTGCCGGAGGACTCCAGTCCACAGGAACGAGCCTGCTTTCGTACCTCTGCTCTGCTCATTCACAGGCTGGGGGCAGATGTGGGAACCGTGGTCTCCACACTAATGCAGCGATGGAACCTCGAAGCAATGAGGCCCAGTGGTGATTCCACTTCCTGCAACAGGAGATCAAGTCTGCCTCTGCTCCCAATTCCATATTCCTTCCACTTCTCCCCTGGGCCTCTAACAGTCCCCACCACAACGGTACTACTGTGTTTCATTAAATCTAACAAGCCACTAAAACGAAGACACTCCATATTTTCCTATACTATTAAAAGAAATGCTGCCAGTAACATCATTCACTATCAACTCTAAGAACTTTCATATTTACTGAAAATGATCTTTGGGAGTCAAATACATTTTTATCATACATCTTTTTTTTTTAATTTTTTTTTTGATGTGGCCCATTTTTAAAGTCTCTGTTCAGTTTGTTGTAATATTACTTCTGTTTTATGTTTTTGCTTTTTGGCCGTGAGGCACATGGTATCTTAGTTCCCCAACCACGGGTCGAACCTGCACATTCTACATGGAAGTCTTAAGCACCGAACCACAGGGAAGACCCTCATGTTCCCTTCCTGGGCGTACATTTTTAAAACAACAATAGGCAGAATATATCACAGATATTTCTAAAGCTTCTTCAGAGTCCAGCTCTTCTCAGTCAGTTTCAGCTTAGTCACCAATATCTGGTTTTCCCCACGTATGTGTTTTCCTTCTGTGCCATCAAGAGTCCCACAGCTGAATCATTTCTTTAAGGAATGCTCCATTGTGGTACTCGGATTTTCTTTGAAAATGATGGCACCTGATCTTTAGGTAATAATACTGGCACTTCCCTGACCCACCCAGAAGGCCTCAATGGTGTTCCAACCACCCGCAGAATTTATATTTCTTCCTTCAGTGGTCCTTAAGTGGTCTGTTGACTAAACTAGTGAGAGGTTACTATTGTCCAGGCCAGGTAACAAATTCATGTTTCTTCCTGACCGCTGCCTGGGGAGGGGCAGCAGCTGTAAGAAGGCACATACATCTGACCCATATTCAAAGGTGGAGGTGGGGGTATTCAATCTCATGAGGAGCGAAAGGCAAGGAATACTGTCACTGGACTACCAGAAGACAGGATAAAGATTCTCTTTGTATCTCTGCCACCAACTTACTTTGTGATACAAGTCAAATCATTCCATGGAATTCTCCAGGCAAGAATACTGGAGTGGGGTTGCCATTCCCTTCTCCAGGGGAATCTTTCTGACTCAGGGATCGAACCTGAGTCTGCGGCATTGCAGGCGGATTCTTAACCGTCGGAGCCACCAGGGAGCCCAAGTCAAATCATTCCACCTCTTCCAGTTCCTGTTCCTCTCCTTTTTTGGAATGATGGGATTACACCCAAGCTTCCCCTAAGCTCTCCCTCGTCTCTGTTTTAGGAGCCAAAGCCATACTGCTCAAGTGCTACACAACAGGACCTGAATGAAAGTCTTTGCCTCAGGAAACTGTGGCCGCAGCTGAACGGATTCCCACTAATGTGGATGAGACGGCTGACTGAGCAGGCCGGTGACATTCTGGTCCTGCTGGGGGAGAATGTGTGTAGTGAGTGTGTGTGTCTGTGTGTGTGTCTGTGGGAGGCGGGGGCAGGTGGAAGGGTCAAGGCCTGCTTTTTACTCCTTCACGTCAGTACTAACTGGTTCATCCCAAGAGCTGGCTGATTCCTCCGAAGCAGAGGAGAAGCCCAAACAGCTGAAATTCAGGAACCGCAAGTTTCAAGGGAAGTAGTATCTGACGATGACAGGGCTGCAAGGCCACGGATGACCCTGAGTCACCAGCACTGAGAACACTGAGTCAGGAGGCCAGGCCTCACGCGAGAGGGCCAGGGAGGAGCCCAGGCCACCCACCGGGGATGTCCACACACAAGTCGCAGTGGTGGTATCAGAATGGTTCAAGCGCATTACATTTATTGTACACTTTGTTTCTGCTTTGATTGTGATATCAGTTCCACCTCAGATCAGCAGCATTAGATCCGGAAGTTGGGGACCCCAGCTCTATAGGATTCTAGGTCAGAAAAAAATCCAACTCTCAAAAGGTGCATTCCTGAAGAACAAGGTTCACCATGACATCTGCATGTGGCTGAATTATAGTGGATTTCCCAGAAAAACAGTGTTGTCAAGTTGTAAAGGTCAGTTATGAGAAAAATTCTTCATAAATATAGATCACTGACAGTTTTTACACTGAACTGAGAAAAGTTTTCATAAATAAGTTGAAGGTGGATTCTTTCCCACCTGAATTGCGCCTGCCAAGGGATTCATTTATCTGTAACAGAACTAATTAAATTAGGTTTGATATACTGTATAAAATATAAATAGATGACATGAAAGGCAGTATTTCTAATGGCATGTAATGTCTTTACAGGAATTCGGAAGCAATTACTAAACACAAACTAAAGAACACTGTAAATTCCTAGCAGCAGAGGGACTTTCCTGGTGGTCCAGTGGTTAAGAATCCACCTTGCACTACAGGAGACTTGAGTTAGATCCCTGCTCAGGGAGCTAGATCCCACATGCCGAGGGGCAACCAAGCCCCTGCACCACAACTACGAGGCCCACGTGCCTCAACAGGAGATTCCACAAGACGCAACAGAGATCTCGCGTGCTGCAACTGACCTGATGCAAATACATAAATATGTAAAATTTCTAACAGCAGAAATCCGTTCCATTAAAGCAAACTAGATATAGTCCAAAATACTTTGGAAATGACACGTTAAAACTTAGGGTCATAAAGGCTACTGTAACCTCCTGAGAGGCACAAAGTCACCAAAAAGCAATTCACAGTGGCTCCAGCTTTCAGACTGTGGTGCTGGAGAAGACTCTGGAGAGTCCCATGGACAGCAAGGAGATCAAACCAGTTAATCATAAAGGAAATCAGCCCTAAATATTCATTGGAAGGGCTGATGCTGAAACTCCAATACTTTGGCCACCTGATATGAAGAGCCGACTCACTGGAAAACACCCTGATGCAGGGAAAGATCAAAGACAAGAGGAGAAGGGGGTGACAAAGATTGAGATGGTTGGATGGCACCACCGACTCAGTGGACATACGTCTGAGCAAGCTGCAGGAGATAGTGAAGGGCAGGGAAGCCTGGCTTGCTGCAGTTCACAGGGTCACAAAGACTGGGACACAACTGAGAGACTCAACAACAGCAGAAACTTTCAGACAGATCCAGCCCCAAGACTAAGAAGGCCAGTGGAGATTTCTCGAGCACCCCAGGCCAGTGGTGCAGAGGTAGAAATGCCGCACAACAACCTTGGAGGGGTTATTAGAACACAGCCTGCCATGCCCCACCCCAGAGTTCCTGATTCAGTAGGTCTGGAGAGGCGCCGAGAAGTCTGCATTTCCAGCAAGTTCCCAGTTCCACCACTGGTCCAGGGACCCCGCCTGGAAAAGCACCACCTAAAGTGGTAGTAAAGATCGAATGTCATGGAAATTTCTCCCAGTGGTAAACGATACTTAGTTCACATTAACACGCATGGGCTTCACTAGTGGTTCAATCAGTAAAGAGTCTGCCTGCAACACGGAAGACCCAGGTTTGATTCCTGGCTCAGGATGATCTCCTGGAGAAGGAAATGGCAAGCCACTCTAGTATTCTTGCCGGGAAAATTCCATGGACAGAGGAGCCTGACAGGCTGCAGCCCGTGGGGTCACAGAGAGTCAGACACGACTGAGAGACCAACACACACACAACCCACATATATTGTTTTAATAACACCATGAAGCATTTTTGAAACTTTAAAATTGTCATAGAAAGTTTGAAACAAAAATCAGGGTCAAAACCCCCAAAAGATACAGAAATCACATAAGCAAATGCTTCCAGAAGATCCTTGAGACAATATAAGAATGATGAGAAAGCAGTGAAGCATGTCAGAATGAGTTGAGGAAACACCCATCGTGCCTTGCCTGGAAGCATCCAAACTGCTGGGTTAGATAAAAAGTCCACTGGGTCTGTAAGAGTGTACAGAAAAACCCAAACTAACTTTTTGGCCAACCCAATATTAACTAAAGTCTTCAGGACTCAACCTAGTGCTTTCTTTATCAGGACATAAGCTCAGGGTCCATCACCCAGCAAGTGTTTCCTGGCCCAGTGTGTTCACAAAAGTAAAATCCGTGGTGGGGAAAAACATGCCGAAGAAAAAACAGAAAGGAAGAGGTCTCAAAAGCCTGAAGATTCTGTGCACACACAGACAGCTCAAGAGGGAGAAGGTGCAACTGAGGGACAAGATGCCCGCCTACGTCTGGACACCATTGGGCAAGCTCTCGCTTCTCTCTGCAGACACACCCGCCTCCCCCAAGCTTCCCTGCACCTCTGGGCCTCGTGCAACTGCCCTGATGTACCAGAACTCCCAGATACTCAGCATCACTGAAAAATCCCCGATTTACAGCAATGGACAAAAATTAAAAAGGCAGGATGACAGGACTCACATGGAGAAGTAAATACAACATGAAGGGCTTTCAAAAGATCATCATCAACACAACAGCACTATTTTAAACGTCCCTAAATTCCTGGCCAGCTGCCCACTGCAGATAAGTACGGCATGTCCTGCCCCGCCAGGGAGAGCATGTCCGGAATTCTGGCAGGGGAACACCACACAGGACTTCTCTCAGGGGATATGTACGGAAGTGACACAGGCATCCCGTGGACTTGGCTCTCCACCTCAACAGTTGGCAACGTGATCAGGAAAAAACTACTCACTTGGAAACACTGTCCTGAAAGAGGGCAATATTGGCCTTTTCAAGGACATGGCACATCCGTTCATAGAAATTTGACTTTCACGCATGGAGGGAACCACTGACTTCCTAGACTGGCATTCTCTACACTTTCTAACACTTCATTTTAACAGCTACAGAGCCGGACACCATTGGTGGGGGGAGGATATACAAACACAGCTTCCCTCTTCCCCACATTCAATCCACTTTCCCTTAAGGAAGAAACTGAGGATTTCCCTGGTGGTCCAGTGGCTAATACTCTGCGCTCCCAATGCAGGGCGCCCAGGTTCAATCCTTGGTCAGGGAACTAGATCCCACATGCAGCAACTAAAGATCCTGTATACCACAACTGAGACCCAGTGCAGCCAAATAAGTAAATGTTAAAAAAAAAGAAACGAAACGAAACTGGGGCTTCATTTCCATCTTTCATTCCCATGCTAACTCCAATATATCAACTCAGATAAGAAACAACGTCTCTAAAGTGCCTTCCCTGAATTCCCCAATAACTTTCCACAATGCACACATTAGGCAATCTCCCCAGTGCAGCACTAACCACTCAAGGCTCAGAACTACGCCTTTGTCTTGATGGCCCTTGACACGGAGTGTTTGCCGAACTACATACATGTATCCAGCCCACTGAGGCATACATGAGGCGTGTAATCACACACACCTGGAGCCTCAAAACAGAGAAGCATGTGTTCCTGATGGCTGAGCGTCCAGGCTCATGTCTTTATCCCTTAAAGCCTGGAAACATATTTTAACATTTATTTAGGAGATGGAAAGCTTCTTTAAAAATATGTGGTACCAGTCTTTGCCTTCTAAAACACAGATTATATTAATGACTTAATTGTAAATATATAAGTATTATGCTGTACCATCATTTAATTTAGGACTTCAGGAAATACTCATCACTGTTTTAAAAACTGAAGTACAATTGGTTTATGCTGTTAATTTCTGCTGAACAGAAAAGTAATTCAGTTATATATACATATTCTTTTTCATATTCTTTCCCATTATGGTTTATCTCAGGATACTGAATATAGTTCCTGTGCTACAGAGTAGGATCTTGTTGTTTAAGCAGTCTATATGTAAGAGTTTGCATCTGCTAATCCCAAACTCCCAGCCTATCCCTCCCCCCACTCCCCTCAGCCACAACAAGCCTGATGTCCACGAGTCTGCTTCTGTTTCACACACTGGTTCATTTGTGCCCTGTTTTAGATTTCACACATCAGTGACATCATACGGTATTTGTCTCTTTCTGACTTACTTCACTTAGCATGATACCCTCTATTTCCATCCATGTTGCCACAAACGGCATTATTTTGTTCTTCTTTATGGCTGAGTTATATTCCAGTGTATGGAGGCGGGGGGGTCTACACACCACATCTTCTTTATCCATTTATCCATCAGTGGACATTTAGGTTGCTTCCATGTCCTGCCCACTGCAAACAGTGCTGTGTGAATATACGGCTTCATATATCTTTCTGAATCATAGTTCTGTCCAGATACATGCTCAGGAGTAGGATCTCCGGATCATATGGTAACTCTATCTTTATTCTTTTGAGGAACCATCATATTGCTCTCCATACTGGCTGCACCATTTTACATCCTCACCAGCCATGCAGGATGGTTCCTTTTTCTCCACACCCTATCCAACATTCATTTGTAGATATTCTGATGATGGCCATTCTGCTCAGAAAGAGATGTTGCCTCACTGCAGTTTTGATTTGCCTTTCTCTAATAATTAGTGATGTGGAGCATCTTTTCACATATCTACTGACTAATCACTTTTAAAGGTTAAGTGACATGAAGATTTTGCTAAACTCTTGGAACCAATTTCAGAGTGTGTCCACCTCTATTTCACAGCTGTCATTTTCCATGCTTTTTTTTTTTTAATATGTGACTTTTAATATGCTGCTGTTTTGTAACAACTTTAAGAAAAAAACGAGTTTTCCAAAGTTCTCAGAAAGTACTAGCATCCATTTTAGCTCCTGAAAAAACTTCCTTGTCACTGTGCTTGCGGGTATGAGTTTGTTAAACTATACAAAGAACCCCACCCCCAAGGTTCTACCCCACAAACTCCGGTTCAAACACAGCTTCTTTCATAAAGCCCTTCCCAGGAAGCACAGGCTCCACTATTCCCCTCTCCAGGCAACCACACCCTGTACTTCTGTTTAGCACTTACTATAATAAATTTTAATTCACTTTTTACCAGTTACTCAAGACCACATTGGACACTTGTTGAGGCACCTCTCTTTTCTTACTCAAAAGTTTCAGGCTGGATTCTGGTAAAGCATCAAAGATTTTTTGTTGACTAAGTGATCAAGGTTATGTAACAAAAGTAGCCATAATAATGCCATGCGATGTTCATGGTTTAAAAACAAGCAATCACTGACTATAAAGTTAGAAAGAAACACTAAATAATGTCAACATGGGTTAAATGCCATTTTTTTAACACTCATCATTATTCATTTTATTATTATAACTCACTGATAACTCAGGTAGTAGTGCTATTAACAAATGGAACAATATCAAGAATTCAAGTCAAGAGGGAAAGAGAGGAAGAAAAATCTATATATTAAATGGACTTAGAAACTTATCAATCAAATGCAGTGTCTTTGGATCCAGATTCCAACAAATCCAACTGTTACGGGAAGGAGGTAATAGGAGAGACAAAATGCAAATACTCAGGGGCGTATTTACATTTTCCCCTGATACTCATGGGTAAAAATGAATATGGCCTAATCTTTTGTAATCTCAAAGAACTACTGTTTATTTTTAGGTGTGACAAGGATTCAGTTCAGTTCAGTCGCTGACTCGTGTCCAACTCTTTGCGACTCCATGAACCGCAGCACGCCAGGCCTCCCTGTCCATCACCAACTCCTGGAGTTCACCCAAACCCATGTCCATTGAGTTGGTGATGCCATCCAACCATCTCATCCTCTGTCATCCACTTCTCCTCCTGTCCTCAATCTTTCCCAGTATCAGGGTCTTTTCAAATTAGTCAGTTTTTCGCATGAGGTGGCCAAAGTACTGGAGTTTCAGCTTCAACATCAGTCCCTCCAATGAACACCCAGGACTGATCTTTAGGATGGACTGGTTGGATCTCCTTGCAGTCCAAGGGACTCTCAAGAGTCTTCTCCAACACCACAGTTTAAAAGCATCAATTCTTCGGGGCTCAGCTTTCTTTACAGTCCAACTTTCACAGCCATACATGACCACTGGAAAAACCATAGCCTTGACTAGATGGACCTTTGTTGACAAAGTAATGTCTCTGCTTTTTAATGTGCTGTCTAGATTGACCATAACTTTCCTTCCAAGGAAAGTCTTTTAATTTCATGGCTGCAATCACCATCTGAAGTGATTTTGGAGCCCCAAAAAATAAAGTCTGACACTGTTTCCACTGTTTCCCCATCTATTTCCCATGAACTGATGGGACTGGATGCCATGACCTTAGTTTTCTGAATGTTGAGCTTTAAGCCAACTTTTTCACTCTCCTCTTTCACTTTCATCAAGAGGCTCTTTAGTTCTTCTTCACTTTCTGCCATAAGGGTGCTGTCATCTGCATATCTGAGGTTATTGATATTTCTCCTGCCAATCTTGATTCCAGCTTGTGCTTCCTCCAGCCCAGCGTTTCTCATGATGTACTCTGCATAGAAGTTAAATAAGCAGGGTGACAATATACAGCCTTGACATACTCCTTTTCCTATTTGGAACCAGTCTGTTGTTCCATGTCCAGTTCTAACTCTTGCTTCCTGACCTGCATACAGGTTTCTCAAGAGGCAGGTCAGGTGGTCTGGTATTCCCATCTCTTTCAGAATTTTCCACAGTTTATTGTGATCCACACAGTCAAAGGTTTTGGCATAGTCAGTAAAGCAGAAATAGATGTTTTTCTGGAACTCTCTTGCTGTTCTGATGATCTAGTGGATGTTGGCAATTTAATCTCTTGTTCCTCTGCCTTTTCTAAAACCAGTTTGAACATATGGAAGTTCACGGTTCACGTATTGCTGAAGCCTGGCTTGGAGAATTTTAAGCGTCACTTTACTAGTGTGTGAGATGAGTGCAATTGTGCAGTAGTTTGAACATTCTTCGGCATTGCCTTTCTTTGGGACTGGAATGAAAACTGACCTTTTCCAGTCCTGTGGCCACTGCTGAGTTTTCCAAATTTGCTGGCATATTGAGTGCAGCACTTTCACAGCATCATCTTTCAGGATTTCAAATAGCTTAACTAGAATTCCATCACCTCCACTAGCTTTGTTCATAGTGATGCTTCCTAAGGCCCACTTGACTTCACATTCCAGGACGTCTGGCTCTAGGTCAGTGATCACACCATCGTGATTATCTGGGTCATGAAGATCTTTTTTGTACAGTTCTTCTGTGTTTTCTTGCCACCTCTTCTTAATATCTTCTGCTTCTGTCAGGTCCATACCATTTCTATCCTTTATTGAGCCCATCTTTGACAAGGATACTGTAGTTCAAAAGAGCATTCTCTTTGAGAGTTATGATAAAACAATATAATACTGGACTCTCTGTCAAAATAATGGGGTGGGGTGGTGAGGAGTTCAGGAGAAACAGGACTGCCTCTGCGGCAGTGCCCACTGAAGGCGGGCACTGAGGATGTGTAGTTTAATTCTATTTCTCCGTCTGCACATGCTCACAATTTTCCAAACTAAACAGTTTAGATACTAACTTTAAGGAAGCACTAGGTGTCCGCTGCACTCCCTGGTCGGTGGCGGCCGCCCTCCACTGCTTTCTGGCTCTGGTTTGTCTCCTGCCATCTGGGAGCTACCATCCCCACACAGGGGCTGTGACATGCTGTCCCATTCCTTTCTGAGGTTCATGGCCTTATACAGACACCATCCCGTTCTTACTTCTACCCTGCACTGGAAACCCAGCCCTGTCACCTTCATTCTGCCTGAGACAGAGGCTCAATCAACCCCCGGCGCCGCTGAAGATTCAATCAACAGGTCAGCTCCCCAACAGCTCTGAGACCCACACTTTTCTTTATCAGACAGCCTGGAGCTAAGACCACATTCCAGCCAATTCGTCTCAAGGCACAGAAACCAGAGATACAGTTGTCCCTCAGAATCCAGTGGGGACTGTTCAAGGATTGCCACGGACACCAAAATCCAAGGATGCTGAAGTCCCTTACATAAAAATGGCATAATACTTGCATATAACCTATACGTATCCTCCTATATACTTTAAATCATCTCTAGATGACTTGCAATACATAATAAAAGCAGACAGACCTTAGAGGTTCAATTTTAGAAAACTGGAATTGCAGGCTCAATTCCAGATAACTGTAACAAAGCGAATGTTGCAACAAAGCAAGTCACACGTATTTTGTGATTTCCCAGTATACACAGCTATGTTTTTAATACGAAGTGAAAGTGTTAGTTGCTCAGTCATGTACGACTCTTTGTGACCCCATGGACTGTAGCCCACCAGGCTCCTCCATCCATGGGATTCTCCAGGCAAGAATACTTGGGCAGGTTGCCATTTCCTTCTCCAGGAATCTTCCCAGCCCAGGGATCAAACCTGGGTCATCCACATCGTAGGCAGATTCTTTACCATCTGAGCCACCAGTTCACGGAGTGTGCAGTAGCCTTATATCTTTAAAAAGCAATATACATACCTTAACTTAGAAATATTTTACTGCTATAAAATGCTAACCATCACCTGAGCCGTCAGTGAGTCGTGATCTCTTTGCCGCAGCGCCATCAAAGATCACTGGTCACAGACGGCCACAACAAATGTATTAACAGTGAAAAAGTTTGAACTTTAACAAGAGCTATCAAAATGAGACCGAGTCAAAAAGGGAGCAAATGTCATTGGGAAGACGGCACCTAAAGACTTGCTTAACTTAAGGTCGCCACAAACCTGCAATAAAAACACAATATCTGAAAAGCACAATAAGGCCTAATGAACATACTATGTAAATAGTTGTGACTACAATGTATAGTATATGATAGACAAAGGGTTTCAGCATGTAGAAAATGCAAGTTTTACTTTTTGGAACTTGCCAGAATTTTTTTTTTTTTTTCAAATATTTTTGATCTGCCAAGGCAAACTCCACGAATGCAGAGCACCAGCTACAGAATATCACCCTGTGTTTCTGTAGAGTTAAACTCCAGCACCGTTCTGCCTAAACTTCTCCCCCGGGTACCAAGATGCCGTCATGGTTCTCCACTGCAAAGATTTCCTTCCCACGCCACTCTAGAGGTAATGGTGCCCCAACCTGCTCCCTGGCTCCTTGCCCTTCTCAATTTTGTTTTTCTTTTCTTTTTTTTCTTTGGCCTCATCAGGTGGCTTGTGGGCTCTTAGTTCCCAGACCAGGAATTGAACCCAGGCTCTCAGCAGTGAGAGCAGAGTCCTAAACACTGGACTACCAGGTAATTCCCTCAGTTTTATTTTGTAGCTTACTGCTACTTGACAGTAAGTTTGTCTATCACCTCTCCTTTCCAAACTATAACCTCCCTGAGGGCAGGGACTTTGCCTGGTTTGCCTCTGTGTGCTCAGATTCTCAACAGTAACTGAAGCATAAAAGCAGATCAAACACATATGCAGAATGCTCAGGAAAATAGGACTAAAGGTCAAAGAGGGTTGAGAACAAAACACTGATACTATTAACATTAACTAAGAACATGCGCTTTCCCCACCCACACGCCCACACCCACTCCATGCCCTAACAGGGTGATTTCATGGCACTACTTTTATCCACTCTGACATTTAGACTGTTCTAAAGAGCTGAAGAATCAGTGACTACAGGGGCATATTAATAATAGCTGAATATGTCAGTTTGTGCCAGAAAAGAACCCAGTGCAAGCACAGTACCTTCACATGCCCACTTCAGTATTTACAACAGACACAAATCATCTCAGAATTTAGGGTGCAGTGTGAATTACGTTACACCCTTTAGAGGCCATGGGTATTGGTTATTTTAAGTAAAATATAAGTGCTTTCTACTGTATATAACATAGACTAATAAGGACCCCCTGTATAGCAAGCACCAAAAACTCTACTCAACACTCTGTAATGGCCTATATGGGAGAAGAATCTTAAAAAGAGTAGATATATTGGTGTATGTATAACTGATTGACTTTGATGTACACTTGAAATTAATACCATATTGTAAATTAACTATACACCAATAAAAAAATTTTAATTAAAAATAGGTTTTAAAAAGAAACAACATTTGGTTGTGCAACTTGGGGTAAAAACAATCAGCGCCTTGCTCCTCCTTCTCCTACTATAATTCTACCAGCTAGAAATCCCGACCAGCAGCTGGCCTTGTGACAGCAACATCTAGGAAGCAGGCAGGCGGATCAGAGCGTATGGTTCTAGCCCGACCTGACTCTGGCCCTCAGCTGCCACGTGATCCTGGGCAAGGCGCTGCACCTGTTTCCGCATCTGTGAATCCGGGGGCAATCACAGGGTCTATATCACAAGGCTGATATGAGAATTAAAGGGCTGAGTAACAGGTACACAGCCTAGACCAGCACCAGGCACAGGGTGAGGGTCAATTCTCTCAGCTGTCACGTTCAGGAGTATGACCACCACAGCTGAACTCTCTCAAACACTTAACATGTGCACGCTCAGTTGCTCAGTCACATCTGACTCTTTGCACCCCCCAGGACTGGAGCCCACCAGGCTCCTCTGTCCATGGGATTCTCCAGGCAAGAATACTGGAGTGGGTTGCCATTTCCTCCTCCAGCTTATACACTTACACTGTAACACAATTCTAAGAAGTACTCATTCTTGAGAACACAGAAAAAATAGACTGTCTTTTTTTTTAAGGCCTGAAAAACCTGGTGACAGTACAGTGTATCATAATCCAATGGGGATTCTGCTGTAAATCTCTGTTGAGTGAATGAATGTCAGGAGACAAATACAAGTTTTTAAGAAATGTTGGTAAATACTATTCAATGCACTCAGAATTCATGTGAAATGAGATCATGCACACAGTTCACTCAGCAGAGCCCTGGGCACAAGGAGAGCATTCCACAGAGGGGGGCTATTACTACTCCTATTGGGAGAGTGTATTTCAAGGCAAAGTGGGATTTTAAAGTCTTGCAAGCTCAAGTTCTCTTCCTCTGCACACAGCCTAGAAACCCCCAGAATGAGGCAAGTTCCAACACTGCCCTGCTACCCCTCTGCCTCTCCATAAGTTGTTGTCCTTTTTGTTGGTTGTTTTTGTTTTTTTTTTTTTTTTACTGCACTGGCTCTTTGTTGCTGCCCATGAGTTTTCTCTAGTTGGAGTGAGTAGGGGCCACTCTCTAGTTACAGCATGTGGGCTCCTCATTGCAGTGGTTTCTCTTGTTGCGACACACAGGGTCTAGGGTACACAAGCTCAGTAGTTGTGGTGTGGGCTTAGCAGTTGCAGCTCAAAGGCTTAGATGCCCCAAGACACGTGGGATCTTAGCTCCCAGACCAGGGACCAAAGCCAAGTGCCCTGCATTAGCAGATGGATTCTTAACCACCAAACCAGCATGGAAGTCCTTCCATCAGTTTCCTGCTTTTGTCTTTGTGATATGTTAAGATGATTCTTCATGAGACTTGATTTCAATGCAACTGCTCCAGGCCTAACAAAAATCTAGGAAGTGTTGATACAGTTCAAAACACCCTTTTACAGATGAAGACACAGGGCTTTGGTTGAGAGGTTCAGAAACTTGTCCAAGATCTCACCATGAGCAGCACCACTGCGGAACTAGAAGTCCAGGCTCCCCAAACCTCACCCAGGCTTGCTTCCATTACCAGGTTCTACTCATCCACAGATATATGCACCAAAACCTCCTCCAGAACCAGCTTCTACACTCAGATTTCCCCCCATTTAAAGACGGATGTGTCCATGAACACCCCACCACTCACCATGATCTCCCTCTGCTCTTCCAGATTCTTCAAAAAATTAGAAAATTCACGCAAGGAAGCATCTGTAAGGAGAAAGGCATCATTATTTTGTGGCCAAAGCAAAGGAAAGCCAAAGAAAACCTCATCTTTACGTACCTATGCAGCGTTCATCGTCAGTCTCTGCATCTCCGATAAACTCAAATTTGAAGTCTCTGAGGGAGTGCGCAAACTTCCGCTGGGCTGCCGAGAGACCTGGAAAGACAGATGGAGTGACCATGGGCGTCCTTGCTTCCAGTCGAGGTTTAGCATGAACTGATTCCTCCCCAGATGCCAGAGCTGTGGAGCTCTCCTCCACATGAGCTGTGATGAGACACAACCCAGCTCCTCAGCCAAGGGGCCCGGCATCCCACCTGGGCACTCCCTGGGAGTTTGTCTGCTATGTTCTAAGATGGAGCAGTTGCTGGAGAAATATCTATATTGCTCCCAAAAGCACTCTCCCGATCTCTGCTCACTCAGGTCAGAAGGTGGGCCAATTCAAGTTCCAGCTATCATGAGGGGCACACTACACGTGACAGCGTCTCCCGAGGCTTGGGATATCCACATAGGTGCCGAGATTTCCAGTATAAACATCCCAAAGCCCAGTCAGCCCACCAGAAGCCCTGAACTGACGCTCCAGCTCTGGGTGGAGAAACCCAGAGGATTCAAAGAGCTTTCAAAGCAAACAGCAACAGCGAGGTAAGCCAAAGGCCAAGCTTAAATGGCAGAAAAAATTCATTCTCCAAAAGACCTATAGGGCTGCATCTATTTTTTCTGTTTAAATTGATGATTCACAGAAAATAGTGGAAAATTCTACTTCTGTAGCAAGCTAACAGTTATGTTACAGGCCACACACCATGCTACAGGATACGTATTTCTTGCACCTCACTCAATACTCAAAATAAAGGTTATCCCCATTTTACCATGGAGATATTAGCACTAAGGTCACACAGCTACTACAACAGCAAAGGTCTGATTGCTTCCAAAGTTATTTGTATAAAACCCACGCCCCTGCCAGGGTGCAATCCTGTTTCTAAAGCACTTTAACAGCCGCTGCTCCCTGACACCTGCACCCTGTACGGCTCCTGGCTCACTGCAATGAATACTGACAGACTGGGTTAAAGTAAACCTTCCTGTCAAGCAAACAGAAAAGCTGAAAACGCAAAACACCAGTCCGTAACTGTTGATCAGAGCACTTACACAAAAAATTAATTCGGACAAGAAACCGGAGCACTGGGCATGAGCGCTGAGGGCTGTTTTTAATAAGATGGTGTAAGATGGTAGCAGCAAAAAGCTTCTCTTTTTTAGTCATCGTATTATAGCTAACAAGCAAGGAGTGAAAGAAAAAATTTCTTATTTTTACATTGGAAAAAAAACTTTCTAACCCACTCTTTACCTCCACTCATTAAGCACAATGGTTCCCCAATGCCCTCCTTGACAAGCTGCTGCTGCTCACTTCTTAAACTTCCTAAGAACCCTCACCAGTTCTTCCAGCCGCTCTCATGATCTGGTTGCCCATTTTTTTTCTGGCGGCGCTGAGTCCTCACTGTGGCATGTGGGCTTTCTCTAGCAGTGGTTCACGGGCTTAGCTGCCCCGTGGCATGTGGAATCTTCTCAGACCAGAGACGGAACCCGTGTCCCCTGCGTTGGCAGGTGGATCCTTAACCACCAGACAACCAGAGAAGGCCTCTTAATTTTTTCTTAACAGATTCTATTTTAAGGCAGTTTCAGGTTGACAGCAAATTGTGGAGAAGGTAGAAGGTTTTCCCTAGAACCCCTGCCCTGATATGCATAGCTTCCCTCATTGTCAACAGCCTCCACTGTCACGGATTCGGAAACCTCATTCTTCCAAAGCTAAACCAGAAACCTTCTCACCCTTGGAGTACAGCACAAAAGCACAACCGTCATGTAAGACATGATGGGCTGCAAGCATGGTCCCCTTCTCCAGCCCTCCTTTGCAGGAGGCTTCTCTTGTCAGTGGGACTCTTCAGCTCCTTTGGCAACAGGGAGAGTTCTATCCCGCCCCCTGAATCTGGGCTGGTCTTGTGCCCAGAAGAATGTGATGAAAGCGGCACTGCTAATCCGGAACCTCCAGCTTCAGAACTTCGCACATCCCTGCTCCGGTCCATGGAAAGCCTCTGGCCGCCATGTGATCAAGCCCCAGCTAGCCTCCTGAATAGTAAAAGATGTGTGGCCCAGGCCCCCCACTTATTGCCCCATCGGTCAGACATCCCACCCATAGAAGCAGAGCTTCCCGCCTTAAAGGAGGCAGCCCAGATGAGATCACACTGCCCAATGGGCAGAGTCCAAACTGAAATAAAGACTGCTGCTTAGGCCACTGACAGGGGGGTGATTAGTTACTAAGTAATAAATAGACTAATTAGAAAGGTTAATGAAATTTGACTGTATTAAAATTTTGAAGACATTAAAGAGTAAAGAAAAAGCACGCACCACAAAGGTACAAACAGCAGCTATGAATCACTGAGGAAGGCAAGTCCCATAACAAGTTGGGCAAAACAGTTGAATAGGCCCTTTGCAAAACGAAACGAAGGAAATCCAAATGGCCCAAAACCACATGAAAAGGTGCTCAAACTCATTAGTGATTACAAAAGTGAAAAGAAAACCTCAACATAGCTCAGTACACTCATCAGATTGGCAAAAATCCGTAAGTCTGGAAACCTCAAGAGTTGGTGTATGCGGAGCAACAAAAATTTTCACTTACTGCCAGTAAGGGTGAGAATGGGTAAGTGGTGGCGGTGATTTAGTCGCTAAGTCGTGTCCAGCTCTTTGTGACCCCATGGACTGCAGCCTGCCAGGCTCCTCTGTCCATGGGATTTCCCAGGCAAGGATACTGGAGTGGGTTGCCATTTCATTTTCCAGGGGATCTTCCTGACCCAGGGATAGAATACACATCTCCTGCTGGGCAGGCAGATTCTTTATCACTGAGCCACCTGGGAGGCCCAAAAATTGATATAATCACCTTTCAAGCACTCTGGCATTATCTAACAAGTTTGATGAGAACCTACAACCTAAAGCTGTCCTTCCAGGTAAATCCCTAAGATAAACTTCAGCACACATGCCCTTACAGATGTGTACTTTCTACAACATACATTCACGCATCAACACAGACTAATCTCACAATGTGGAGAGAAAGAAGGAAGTCCCAAAGGAACCCACAGTATGGCTGTTTCACAAAAAGTTCACAGCAAGCTCCACTAAACCCTATGTTTAGGTTGCACACACAGGTCACAAAATTACAGAACAATTAAGAACGGTAAGTGAATCATTCTCGCAAAAGCCACATGACGTTCACCACCTGGGACGAGGGCAGAGGATGTAACAGACCGCTACGAGGGGATTCAAAGGTTATTTTAGTTCAGAACCTAGTGGGGAGTCTGCGGATATTTGCTTCCTCATTCTTTTTTAAAAGATACACCTGGCTCCCATATTTCTGTATTTCCACCAAAATTTCACAACTAAACAATAAAAATGTTTAAATCATAAAAATGTAAAGCCTGGGGATTTCCCTGGTATTCCAGTGGTTAAGCTATGCGTTTCAACGGCAGGGGAGCACACGGGTTTGATCCCTGGTCAGGGAACTAATATGCCACATGCCAAGGGGCATGATAAATAAAATAATAAAGGTATATATCTTCTAAAAAAAAATATAAACCCTGGCTATCGAGGCCACTCCAGAGTTAATCCAGGCAGACATATGATTATTCCCTAGGACTGGCCGTGCCAGCCTGTTCTTGGTTTACACAAGCCAAACTCACTCCAGACTACCAGGCTTCAAAGTGCTGTCCCATCCTGGAAGGGCTCCTTCCCTGCCCTCACCCCTGTCTGGCTGGCTCCTTCACAGAAACCTGCCCCTCGCACCACCCTCCCCAAAATCATCGCCCCTGTGCCCTACACTCCGCTCTGTCCCACAGTGCACGACCTTCCCAGCGCTGCTTACCTGAATCTGCCTCATTTAGTCAGCATTTTCTCGGGGTTCTCTCTCCTCCTGCCTCAGCTTACCTGGGCCCAGAGGCAGCAGCGGGCATCCTCGTGCTTCCCTCTATCTTTGAAACAGGGACCACACCGTTTTTGCTTTTTAGTTCATGCAGCTGTTTCCAAATAGTGAGTGTGTGGGCTTATTATCATTTTTAATAACTTTATCATATTCCATTTTGCTAATGTTTGCCAGTTCTCAACAGGGGCATGTAATTGGCTCCATTTGTGTGTTTATCTATGGAAACCTCTATGTACTTATTTATATATGCCATATATAAACAACATATAAATGCTTATATTATACATATAGAACCATGTGTTAGTCACTCAGTCGTGTCAGAGGCTCTTTATGACCCCATGGACTCTAGCCTGCCAGGCTCCTCTGTCCAAAGATTTCTCCGGGCAAGAACAGTTGAGTTGGTTGCCATTCCCTTCTCCAGGGGATCTTCCCCACCCAGGGATTGAACCCGGGTCTCCTGCACTGCAGGCAGGTTCTTGACCATCTGAGCCACCAGAGAAGCACACAGAACCGTAAATGCTGGTATAAAATCTATTTTTCCCCTCTGGAGTCTCTTCCTTTGAGTATTTTATCCAAAACTGCCATGTCAAAAAATACTTCAAGAATCATGCTTTCATAATGTCAGGGCAAGATACTTTCCAGAAAGCTATAATTTAAATGCATCCATTTCTCAACATTTATTTCATAATTCCTAATCTCATTAGTTGAAAATATTATAACAGCAGAATTAAACTGAATCATATTTGCACAGCTAATATGATACATTTCTTCCTATGTAAATACCATACTTTTCTCTCTTACCTCTCTGCTAGGTATTATAGTTACGTCTATTTTTATTTTAGGATATAATTATTTTTCCCCTCCACTGACTTCTTTCCAGTATTATACAGGGTTCTTTACAAAAACTTCTTATTGCTTAAAAATTTCACCACACCAAACTCCAGTTCCATTTAATCATCACAAATTTATCACCTTTTCTGTTAAATAGTACATTCTTTAAAATATTTGGTTTTGGCTACATGAGGTCTTCCTTGTGGCTCCCAGGCACTGCTGCCCTGAGGCATGTGGGGTCTTAGCTCCCCGACCATGTCCCCTGCATTGGAAGATGGATTCTTAACCACTGGACCACGAGGGAAGTCTCTTTAGTACATTTTAAATCCCTGGTGGCTCAGACAGTAAAGAATCCACCTGCAATGCGGAAGACCTGGGTTTGAACCTTTGCTTGCAAAGATCCCCTGGAGGAGGGCATGGCAACCCACTCCAGTATTCTTGCCTGGAGAATCCCCATGGACAGAGGAGCCTGGTGCGCTACAGTCCACGACGTTGCCAAGAGTGGACACAACTGAGTGACTAAGCACAGCACACTCTCCCATGTAGTTCATACTCTGAGACATCTCTGCTGCCTTTTCAGACATAACAAAATCATAAGACACTTTTCTACATTTACACAGTCCATTACAAAAGTGCAAAGATGCTCTGTGCCAAAGATACAGGTTTATCATAGCCCATGAAACTCAACCAGTCTGCTACAATGCCTGGCAGCACTCCTCTGCTAGGGGAAGGCAATGAAGAGCCCACTAGATGCGACTACCTTTGTTGAGTGCTTACTCTGTGCTAATGGACTTACAAGTAATATTTCACTTATTTCTTATAACCAGCCTGTAGGGTGAGTGTTGTTACCTTATGTTACAAACGGGTTAAGTAGTGACCTGATCAAGGGCACAGACCTCTTTAGACTGCTCATATTACGTCCTGGAGGCAAAGGATCAAGCTTGGTCTCTCAAGCTTCTGCTAATGTCTTCTCCTTCACATTGTTCTGACTTTTTGGGAGATTTGACATGATTCCCAGGGCCTTTGCACAGATCTCAACTAGTTCTCTCGAATGCCTCTAACTAAATGGATAATAAACTGTGGAAAATTCTGAGAGAGATGGGAATACCAGACCACCTGACCTGCCTCTTGAGAAACTTATATGCAGGTCAGGAAGCAACAGTTAGAACTGGACATGGAACAATGGACTGGTTCCAAATAGGAAAAGGAGGACATCAAGGCTGTATATTGTCACCCTGCTTATTTAACTTATATGCAGAGTACATCATGAGAAACGCTGGGCTGGAGGAAGCACAAGCTGGAATCAAAATTGCCAGGAGAAATATCAATAATCTCAGATATGCAGATGACACCACCCTTATGGCAGAAAGTGAAGAAGAACTAGAGCCTCTTGATGACTGAAAGCTCAACATTCAGAAGACTAAGATCATGGCATCCGGTCCCATCTCTTCATGGCAAATAGATGGGGAAACAGTGGAAACAGTGACTGACTTTATTTCTCTGGGCTCCAAAATCACTGCAGATGGTGATTGCAGCCATGAAATTACAAGGCACTTGCTCCTTGGAAGCAAAGTTATGACCAACCTAGACAGCACATTAAAAAGCAGAGACATTACTTTGCCAACTAAGGTCCACCTAGTCAAGGCTATGGTTTTTCCAGTGGTCATGTATGGATGTGAGAGTTGGACTGTGAAGAAAGCTGAGCGCCGAAGAATTGATGCTTTTGAACTGTGGTGTTGGAGAGGACTCTTGAGAGTCCCTTGGACAGCAAGGAGATCCAACCAGTCCATCCTAATGGAGATCAGTCCTGGGTGTTCATTGGAGGGACTGATGTTGAAGCTGAAACTCCAATACTTTGGCCACCTGATGTGGAGAGCTGACTCATTTGAAAAGCCCCTGATGCTGGGAAAGATTGAGGGCAGGAAGAGAAGGGGACAACAGAGGATGAGATGGTTGGATGGCATCACCGACACAATGGACATGGGTTTGGGTAAACTCCGGGAGTTGGTAATGGACAGGGAGGCTTGGCATGCTGTGGTTTATGGGGTCGCAAAGAGTTGGACACGACTGAGTGACTGAACTGAGCTGAACTAAATGGAAAATTCATATACCATATGCTTCCATGTCCTTCATCCTCTCCTGCATGCTAATTCCCAAGGATGGTAAATTAGCACTACTCTCCAGCAACACCTTCAAGGCTGGCACATACTACTGGATAAGACAAAGCCTTTGTTGGTGGTGGTGTTATTTAGTCGCTGAGTTACGTCTGACTCTTGCAACCTCATGGACTACAGCCCACCAGGTTCCTCTACCCATGGCATTTCCCAGGCAAGAAAACTGCAG
Source organism: Ovis aries (assembly GCF_016772045.2). Classification (NCBI taxonomy): domain Eukaryota; kingdom Metazoa; phylum Chordata; class Mammalia; order Artiodactyla; family Bovidae; genus Ovis; species Ovis aries. The sequence goes on from NC_056070.1 coordinate 10,448,193, forward strand.
TGGGTTGCCATTTCCTTCTCCAGGGGATCTTCCTGATCCAGGGATCGAACTCACATCTCTTGTGTCTCCGTGCCTTGGCAGGTGGATTCTTTACCACTGAGGTACCTGGAAAGCCCAATAGGATCCCTGCGTGTGCACAAAAAGCACAGCTGACTTAAAAGAATTAAAGGGATCTGCACTCTTTCAACTGAACTTGCCACTTCCAGAGTCTCCCAGAGTGGAAATTTTAGGTCTTCAATCTGCAGACCAATGGAAGAGAAAAATACAGGCACCAAAACTCTCCCTGGGGTTGGAAGACATTTGAGAGATGAGGAGCTGTATTTGAGACCCACTCAGTCTGAGATGCAGGCCTCCACATGAAGAGATCCAACCACACTTTAGTTGTAGCATGTAGGATCCAGTTCCCAGACCAGGGATCGAACCTGGGTCCCCTGCATTGGCAGTGCAATGCCTTAGCCACTGGACTACCAGAGAAGTCCCCAACCACAGTTTAAATCCAGATCTGGAGAGCCTCCAGATGCTGGCTGGAACTGCCCCACTCATCCTTGATGGTTTGACAAACGAGAAGATTGTTTCTTACAGCATAGCCACCTATGAACCTAATAGTTCTGAACCATTAGACACATACAGACACTTGGAAGGAAGGGAAACCTCTCTATTCATATTGTTCTACGCCACTGCCAGGCAGCCCTCTGGGCACATGACAGCCCTGGAAGTGACAAGCCTGGCCCTGGGAATGAAGTAACTACAGGACTATCTCCACAACTTCCCGTCCCATCAACCAAGCCACTAGCTGGCACACTTGAGGAACCGTGGCCTGCTCTCTAATTCTGGGTTTGAGATGGAAAATGAAGCAACCAATAAATGTACCCTTCGCACTCACAAAATCTGAAACTCAGGATGCTTCACCAGCCATATCAAATTCTAAACTCTTTTTCCAAATGGACAAACTGCACCTAGAAGCTCACATTCCTCGGCATGTAGAGACTGAAATCACCAGATTATCAAATATGCACCAGCTCTGCCAAGGGAAGTGCCACCACCCATTTTGCACATCAAAACACGTCCCCAAATTCTTCTGCGTTTTATTTAGAGAAGAACAGGGTGCAGGCTCTAAGAACTTCATTTCTTTCACGTCAGATTCATGCCAAGGAAATAATGCTGATGTTAATCCAAGGAACTTGGAACTGAAACAAAATTCCTCCAGGACTGTGGACTGGCTTCTCATTCTCCTTCGTGTTTTTCCAGATTTACATAACTGACTGCTGTACCATGTACAAGAATAGCAGCCTGGCCTCTCTATATTAGTCAAAAAAGAAAGAAAACAACTCACCTGATAGATTTTTTAAGTGGTGCAAATGTTTCTCAAGCCCAAAATGCCTTACGGGGCTAGTCATGGCCTGAAGGCCACATCACAGGCTATACTTCGAGCAGCTCAAGGGCCAGTACCATCTGTCCAACTTATGTTAAAGCCCTCCTAGCCCTAACTCTCCAATTCCAACCCAACTGGAGTGCCTGTGTAGAGCTCTTCTTAATCACAGAATAAACCCCATCTCAAGTCACTAGTAATAGAATGGCCTGACCTGACAAATTCTGAGGGTAAAGGAACACAAGCGGAGCCCACAAAGATGCAGATGCCTCAGAACAAATGCATAAACCAGGACTCGAGACCCAGTACGGAGGGGCTTCCCTAGTGGCTCAGCGGTAAACAATCTGCCCGCCAATGCAGGAGACATGGCTTTGATCCCTGATCTGGAAAGATCCCACATACTGCAGGGCAACTAAGCCTGTGCGGTGCTTAGTCGCTGAGTTGTGTCCGACTCTTTGTGACCACATGGACTGTAGCCCACCAGGCTCCTCTGTCCATGGGGATTCTCCAGGCAAGAACACTGGAGTGGGTTGCCATGCCCCCTCCAGGGGATCTTCCTGACCCAGGGATTGAACCCGAATTTCTTAAGTCTCCTGCACTGGCAGGCAGGTCCTTTACCAATAGTACCATGTGGGGGGTCCCCAGGTCATTATGGTGGGTCCTGGTTCAGTGACGGGTGTCCTTTAAAAAAAAAAAAAAACGACACAGAAACATACAAAGACAAGGTGAAGAGACGCTGGGAGACGAGGTCCATCCACCGCCAAGGAGCACAGCCTGGGCCAGGCTCTTCCCTCTCAGCCCCGGGAATGAGCCACCTCTGCTGACACCTTGATCTTGGACTTCTAACCTCCAAGACTATGTGACAGTACCTTGCCATTGCCTCAGCCACCCCATCTGTGGGATTTCTGCTACGGCAGCCCTAGGAAACAAATACTCCATGGTATTTTTTCTTGAGAAAAACAGGTAACCTTGAGGTTCAAGGTAATATACAGAAGACAAGAACACTCTTTGCAAGTACTGTTTTCTCAGATCGAGGATTTAAGCTCAATGACAAAACATAATATTACTCAAACATTTCGGAACTGAATATAGTAACTTGGCAAACAAAGTAGTTTCCAAAATATCTTAAGGAAGGGGAGACAGAAAAGAAAAATCAAACCACATACAGGGGATAATGTCAAGACAAGCTGCCTTGTTAACCACAGCATATGCTTAAGGTCCAAAATAAATATCAGCCAGGATTTAGATGTCAAAGTGTTCACCTGACGGAAAGAATACAAGCTTTCCCACCCTTCAGCCCCTGTGCCACCATTTCATTGCGCGGACCAGAAACTCGGCTGCGGAACAAAGCCAAGAGTTGCAGTTTAGGTCTCTAATTTCTCACAAACAAATACTCATTTCCTTTACTATCGTTCATCTTTTTTGTTTTTACCTTTTGGCCACGCCATACAGCATGTCAAATCTTATTTCCCCAACCAGGAACTGAACCCACAGCCCTGAACTGGAAGCCAGAGCCTGAACCACTGGACCATCAGTGAAGGTTCTCATTTCCTTTAAAATAAAATTATTTGAATCAAACATGACTCACTCTAAGGAAGGGCTAAAACCTCCCCACTTGTACCCCAAATTAAGCATTTCACAAGAAATGCCCAATGACTTGCACTGCCCGTTCACTCGGCACGGCCCAGGGCACGGGATAAAAGAAGAAGAGGGCATGACCACCAACCAAGGGAGTCCACGGCCCCCACTGGATGGGCGATCACCACCCACTCTGCAAAGAGTTAAAATGACACACTCCACTGGAGTTCAGCAGAAGACAAACTTAAAAAAAAAAAAATTAAAGTCATCAGAAAAACACAGCATAGAATGGGGTGCGGGGGGTGAACAGGGTTCCCCAAAAATGAGTTAAATTCATATCATAAACCACAGGGGAGACAGTGAGGTACCAGGAACAAAATGAGGTGAGTCCTCGCAATGGAAAGAGGGCTCCATCTGTTCTGTGCTCTGTGTAAGTTAGGGCCTTTGAATGTAAGCAATAAAGTCATGAGAACATAACTGCAAAGAGCCAGGGGGGAAAACAGTGAACAACTTGTCCTGAGAACCTGCAGTACAGTCTGCCCTGGGACCCTCTGTCTGCCGTTAATACCACGCAGCTTCTCTCCGAGTGTTTACTTTCCTCCCACTTGAAATCGGGTGTTTTCTTCTATTTCATGACAACTCCTCTTGTCGGAATTGCTGCTGCCTCGGAGGGTCCGAGGCCTGGCCGTGCCTGGAAGGCTGGGGCCCTTCCAGCATCCTCACATCAGCTCAGATGCGTTCTTTCAGCTTCAGCTCCCACTGATTTTCCCATCTTCGTTCCCAAAGTGAAATTCTCAGGAGACTCCAAATGGCCCTGCTCATTTCTTTCCCACGGAAGGACGTGACACACGTAGCTGTCTAGGGCCCCTCCCCAGCGACATTAGCCAGCCCAGGGACAGGAGAGGAGGGAGAGCCCGAGGTCCTCAGGGAGACACCTCCTCAAGAGGCGGAGCCTCTCTCCCTACTAAGCGCTATGCGGTAGTTGGCAGAGGACATGAGTGACAACTCACATGGAAGGCCAGTGAGTACAAAACATTTCCTTTAGAAATCCTCCTAGCCTGGGGGAAATGTTAACTGGTGCAGGCACTATGGAGAACAGTACGGAGGTTCCTTAAAAAACTGAAAACTAGAGGTGCCGTATGATCCTTCAAACCCACTCCTGGACATAGACCCAGGGAAAAACACTCTTCATTCAGAGAAAAACATACAGCCCTGTGTTCATAGCAGCACTATTTATAATAGTTAAGACACGGAAGTAGCCATCTAAATGTCCATCGGTAAGTGAATGGATAAATAAGATGTGGTACACACACACTGGAATATTACTCAATCATTAAAAAAAAAAGATGAAATAACGCCATTTGCAGCAACAGGGATACAACTAGAGATTTATCATATTAAGTGAAGTCAGAGACAGACAAATATCATCGACCACTTATACGTGGAAACTGGAAAAAATTACGCAAATGAGCTTATTTACAAAACAGAAATAGACTAACAGAAAACAAACTTATGGTTACCAAAGAGGAAAGGGGATGGGGGAGGATTCAGTTCAGTTCAGTCGCTGAGTCGTGTCTGACTCTTTGCGACTCCATGAACTGCAGCACACCAGGCCTCCCTGTCCATCACCAACTCCTAGAGTTCATCCAAACCCATGTCCAACGACTTGATGATGCCATCCAATCATCTCATCCTCTCTTGTCCCCTTCTCCCCCTGCCCTCAAACTTTTCCAGCATCAGGGTCTTTTTCAATGAGTCAGCTCTTTGCATCAGGTGGCCAAAGTACTGGAGCTTCAGCTTTAGCATCAGTCCTTCCAATAACACTCAGGACTGATCTCCTTTAGGATGGACTGGTTGGATCGCCTTGCAGTCCAAGGGACTCTCAAGAGTCTTCTCTAACACCACAGTTCAAAAGCATCAATTCTTAGGCACTCAGCTTTCTTCTCAGTCCAACTCTCACATCCATACATAACTACTGGAAAAACCATAGCTTTGACTAGATGGACCTTTGTTGGCAAAGGAATGTCTCTGCTTTTTAATGTGCTATCTAGGTTGGTCATAACTTTCCTTCCAAGGAGTAAGCATCTTTTAATTTCATGGCTGCAGTCACCATCTGCAGTGATTTTGGAGCCCCCCCAAAATCAAATCTGACACTGTTTCCACTGTTTCCCCATCTATTTCCCATGAAGTGATGGGACCAGATGCTATGATCTTCGTTTTCTGAATGTTGAGCTTTAAGCCAACTTTTTCACTCTTCTCTTTCACTTTCATCAAGAGGCTCTTTAGTTCTTCTTCACTTTCTGCCATAAGGGTGGTATCATCTGCATATCTGAGGTTATTGATATTTCTCCTGACAATCTTGATTCCAGCTGTGTTTCTTCCAGCCCAGCGTTTCTCATGATGTACTCTGCATATAAGTTAAATAAGCAGAGTGACAATATACAGCCTTGACGTACTCCTTTTCCTATCTGGAACCAGTCTGTTGTTCCATGTTCAGTTCTAACTGTTGCTTCCTGATCTGCATACAGGTTTCTCAAGAGGCAGGTCAGGTGGTCTGGTATTCCCATCTCTTTCAGAATTTTCCACAGTTTATTGTGATCCACACAGTCAAAGGCTTTGGCATAGTCAATAAAGCAGAAATAGATGTTTTTCTGGAACTCTTGTTTTTTGGCTAATCCAGCAGATGTTGGCAATTTGATCTCTGGTTCCTCTGCCTTTTCTAAAATCAGTTTGAACATCTGGAAGTTCATGATTCACGTATTGCTGAAGCCTGGCTCGAAGAACTTTAAGCATCACTTTATTAGTGTGTAAGATGAGTGCAGTTGAGCCGTAGTTTGAGCATTCTTCGGCATTGCCTTTCTTTGGGATTGGAATGAAAACTGACCTTTTCCAGTCCTGTGGTCACTGCTGAGTTTTGCAAATTTGCTGACATATTGAGTGCAGCACTTTCACAGCATCATCTTTCAGGATTTGAAATAGCTCAACTGGAATGCCATCACCTCCACTAGCTTTGTTCGTAGTGACGCTTTCTAAGGCCCACTTGACTTCACATTCCAGGATGTCTGGCTCTAGGTCAGTGATCACACCATCGTGATTATCTTGGTTGCAAAGATCTTTTTTGTACAGTTCTTCTGTGTATTCTTGCCACCTCTTCTTAATATCTTCTGCTTCTGTTAGGTCCAGACCATTTCTGTCCTTTATTGAGCCCATCTTTGCATGAAATGTTCCCTTGGTATCTCTCATTTTCTTGAAGAGATCTCTAGTCTTTCCCATTCTATTGTTTTCCTCTATTTCTTTGCACTGATTGCTGAGGAAAGCTTTCTTATCTCTCCTTGGTATTATTTGGAACTCTGCATTCAAATGGGTTTATCTTTCCTTTTGTCCTTTGCTTTTCGCTTCCCATCTTTTCACAGCTATTTGTAAGGCCTCCTCAGAGAGCCGTTTTGCTTTTCTGCATTTCTTTTTCTTGGGAATGGTCTTGATTCTTGTCTCCTGTACAATGTCACGAACCTCCAGGAGTTTGGAATTAGGAGATACACACTATTATATATGAAATTGATAAACAACAAGGTCCTACAGGATAGCACAGGAAACTATATTCAATATCTTATAATAAAATAGAGTGAAAAAGAATATGAAAAAGACTGTATGTATATGTATATATAACTGAATTATTTTGCAGTATACCAGAAACTAATATAATACTATAAATGAATAGTTCAATTTTTTCTGAAAAAATAATTTTTTTAAAAAAACCACCACTTTGGGACTTCCCTGGCAGTCCAGCAGTTAAAACTCATGCTCACACTCCAAGGGGTAGGCATTCAATCTTTGGGTTGGGGAAAGAAGACCCTGAATGTCACATGGTACAACCATCAACAGAATAAACAGACAAAAAACAGAAAAAACACCACATCTTTAAAGGCCAAAATTAATTCTGAAGGTTATTCTATGTTATCATATAAAACTCCACACACACACAAAAAAAGACCCTAAAGGCAGGCCATAAGATGGGCAATTTTCATGTAAGGGACTCTGCTCAACATACAGAAATGTCAACACCCATCACTGACTAGAAAACCATTTGCAATTCAGCATGCCCAAATGGTCTAGGTGTGTGCCTCACCATCAAGTGTTTCTTGAGCACTTCAGATGTGCTGGTCACTGCTCCAAGGAAAGACTGCAAGTTATTAGCTCCTTCAGTCCTCCCTACATCCAGGTTGGTAAGCATTTCCCATGGCATTTTATGGACAAGCACAAGAAGACAGAATGTTAAGTCATGGAGCCAGGATTTGAACCCAGGAGCCAGCTGTCGTTTTAAGCCGTCCCAGTCTGCTGCCTTGGGACTTCCCTGAAGGTCCAGTGGTTAAGACTCTGTGCTTCCAATGCAGGGGGCACGAGTTCAATCCCTGGTTGGCACGGCAGCAGGTACAGCCAAAAACTTATTAAAAAACCGGGAAAAGAAAACACACACACACACCATGTGCTACCTCACCGCAGGAAACACAAACTATAGAGGCCACCACAGCACAGCCACGAGACGCTTTCCTCACAATGCCCTTACGACACACACACAGACGATCAAAGAGTCTAGATGGTGCCGAAATGTTGAGGAGAGGTCGGGAATTTCCAGCAAAGGTTTTGGGGCCAGCCCCCAGGAGAGGAAAGCTTCCCGGGATGAGAACAGGCTCTGCAGAGGAAGCCCCACAGGAAGGCGGAAACAGCAAACAGTGGAAAAGCTGTGAGGACACCAGTGTGCAGGCTGGCGGCCAGGCCTGCGAGGCTGCCTCTCAGCTCAGGCTTCCTCAAGGAGGGCAGCAGACACGCCAGGACCCCGGGCAGCAGACCCCACACAAGCCAGGTCTCGAGGGCCATCCTGCCACGCACAGGGACCTCCCACAAACGCCCTGCTCACAGAGGGAGGCTACAGGAGGAAATAAGACACACGCACCCGTGAAGCTGCGTAAAGCCTGAGAAAGGTACCCGCGTGCCCACAAAACAGTTTGGAAGGTAAGCCCCCCACCCAAATCGTAACCAGTGATTTTCATCAGTTTCAAAATAGTCTTCGTTTAGCAATACTTCATTTTATGATCAGAAAAAAGCAAGTTGAAGTCAAACAAAACCAAAGAACGGTTGACAGCTGATCATCAGGATGGGCAGAGATCTCAATGTGCCTGTCTATGACAGTTTATTTCACGTGCGACCTGGACCGGGCCTGGGGATGCCTAGTTAGCACATCAAGTCTCACTTCTAGGTTTCGTTGTGAAGTGTTTGCAGGAGAACTTACATTCCAGTTGGCAGCCTGAGCAGAGCAGATGGCCTTCCCCCGTGTGGGTGGATATTACCCATCCACAAATAAACACACAGACACAAGTTCAATGTCACCAGTGATGAAAGGAAATTTTAAATCACAGCTTTTACACTTGGTGGCCAACACTATTTTAACCCATAGAAGTCAAGCTCTGTAAGTATATGGATGAGCCCTTTCGTATATTGGTAGAAATACAGAAATGGAGAACCTACAGCCCACTACGGCCACATCTCCCTTATTCCCCCCTAAAGGGGAGAATGTAGACAACCTGGCACGGCAAAATGACACATTTCTTTTGCATCCACAAAAGAGATATCATATGAGCAGCATTTCCAGCGCAAACACTCAGATAGCCAGTGTAAGTACTACTGACAGCAGATATGCCCACCTCCCAACATTTGACAGTCTACGAAGAACAGGTAGTTGTTCCTTGAAAAAGTCTAGTCGCAAAGCTCCTTGGTGACAGGAAAGCACAGTGACCGGGAGCATGACTTCTGCCGTCAGACAGACCGGGGCTCACGCACAGCGTCAATGGTGACCCGCTGGGTAACCCTGGGCAAGCGACCACCCGCTCAACCTTCAGTGTCAACACTGACAACTTGGGAATAATGCTGGATTTTCTATAACAAATCGCAGCAAAGGAAGTTAATGAATCAAAGATTACTAAGTTATCCTGTCTGGGTGACACAACAAAAAGGGAAGTTGAGAGAGGAAGTAGATTTGTTTTTTTAATTGAAGCATGGTTGATTTATAATGCCATGTCAGTCTCTGGTGTGTGGCAAAGTGATTCAGGAAGTAACTTCACTTGTATCATTTCTTTTTAGATTCCACATGCCATGCAATATTTCTCCTTCTCTGACTTACTTCACTCAGTATAACAATCTCTAGGTCCATTCACGCTGCTGCCAATAGCATGATTTGATTCTTTTTTGGCTGAATAATACTCCATTGTATATCTGAACCACATCTTTATCCACGTATCTGTCAATGAACATTTAGTTTGGCTATTGTAAATAGTGCTGCGATAAACACCAGGGTGCATGTGTCTTTCTGAATTAACAGTTTTCTCTGGACATATGCCCAGGAGTGGGAGGTTTTAGGAAGTCATACCCCCTGCCTCAGTAAGAAAACTTTGGGGCACTGTGCTTTGTTTGGACCACATTTGAAGAGGACACTGGCAAAACTGAACATCCAAAAAAAAGTTAAGAGGATGATGAGTCCAAAAACGCCACTGCTTAAGACTCACTGTTAGACAGGCAGAATCACAACTTCTGTTTCGCAACTGTGAAGGTGTGCTCAGTGCTAGGTGGCGTCCAGCTCTCTGCGACCCCATGGACTGCAGCCCGCCAGGCTTCTCTGCCCATGGAATTTCCCAGGCAAGAATATTAGAGGGGGTTGCCATTTCCTTCTCCAGGGGATCTTCCCAATCCAGGAATTTAACCCACGTCTCCTGCATTGGCAGGTAGATTCTCTACCATTGAGCCACCTGGGGGCCCCCTCCTGAATTGTGGGGGGTGTTAATTATGAATTCTTCGATTCACCCTACATGATCTAAAAAACCCAATATAGGAAGAAGCTAAAGGAAGTCAGATCTGGTTTAGGATAAAGCAGAACTTGCCAACTGTAATGCAATGGGCTTCCTCGCTGAAAACAATTACGAGATCTCATCACTTTTTTGTATCGTGGAGATACTGCTGAGGGTGGGAGGTCAGAACAGTGGTCCAAAAGGGTCCCTGTCCAAGGCTAACATTTTCTGATTCTAAGTCAATCAATGAGCTAGTAGCATTCATACTACTGTCTCACCAGTGGCATCAGAGCTCAACTATTAATACAGTGCACGCATCATGGATCAGAGAAGCAGGTTTGGAAACCTAACCATTATACTGCACAGGCTTTTTTTTTTAATGGTTACGGTATATGGAATTTTTAATGAAATTTTACTCCAAACTCCCAGCAAATGATCTTAGCACATGGCTTGCTGAGGAAAGCGTTATACGTGATTGGAAAAATTCTACAAAGCACAATATGTTTAATTCTTTCTTCAGTAGGGATCATAGGTTTCACCTTTTCATCAAAAATCCGTGAGTAGGAAAGAGGAGGAAAAAAGCAGAAAAAGAGAAACAAGTACACGGGTCCCAGAGAGTGCCACCCTTTCTTCAGGCTTCCACAGTCATTGCTACCCAAGCAGCACTAAACAGAGCCAGCACTTAATCCTGTTCATCATACCTCATTCTTGTGGACCCTCGGGGAAAGTCTTAGGGGAAAAAGTAAATGCTTCCCTTCTCAGAGCTCCAAAGAGTTTCGGCATCAGTTCATCTCTGACCCTGTATTATACAGATTATAATCTGCAAAACCTTGGAGTCTTCAAAAAAAAAACTGCAAACCACCAAAGAGTTAACGTCTGAATTTACCCATTTCTCCAACTCTGCCATACAGGAAAAAGCTTCCCAGGGAAACACTAGGAGAAGTATCTAATGTCGATGGAGGATACGGCGATTACATGTTAACAAGCCACACAGAATGCTAAACTATGATATTAACTTGTTTGGACAGCACCTTCGATTTTTGTTACATTCTCCACTTTCTTTGAAGTAGAATATAAAGGGTGATAACTAGCAAAAGCCTTTTCTTTTGCAAGAAGGAACATTTTATAAGGTTACTCAGATGTTTTTATAGTAAAAACAGAAGGTATACCCAGGAATCAAACCGGGGTCTTCTGCACTGCAGGTGGATTCTTTCCCAGCTGAGCTACCAGGGAAGCCCATGCTTACCTTAGACTTTGTAAGAAATGATTACTATTAGAATGGGGACAAATATGCAGCACGGCATTCAACCTCAATCAGTGTGATGTAAGACTAGCTTATTTTCCTCTTGTGTTCAGGCAGGTTTTTCATTTGGGCAATAAATTCTTTGGTGGGTTAATGTTCTGATGCCCAGAACCCTGTAGCACCGCAAGGCCCACTTCTCTTCCAGACAACCCTCTGATTTGCTACAAGGAAACACATATTGGCTTTCTCATTAAGAACCTGAGTCAAATCTGGATTATGCAATTACCTCGCAACAGCACCCCTGAAATCAGTCACCTGACCTGACTGGGTCTCAAGTTTCCTGATCTATTATTAATATAAAATGAAAGCGCTCAATGATATGTTGTGGCCGATGCAGGAAAAGCAATGCTAATTTTCCTGATATTTTTTAATTCCTTTGAAAAAATCCGACACTTAACGATGGATGCTTAGGGATAAAAATAGCATAGACTTACTTCCCCTGATCCTCCCAGCTAAAATTCTAAAAACCCTAGAGGACTTCCCTGGTGGTCCAGTGGATTAGAATCTGCCTGCCAATGCAGGAGACAGGGGTTTGATCCCTGGTCCTGGAAGATCCCACAAGCCATGGAGAAACTGAGCCTGCGCACCACTGCTGAGCCCACGAGCTGCAACTGCTGAAGCACGCACACCCTAGAGCCTGTGATCCACAACAAGAGAACCACCTTGAAGAGAGGCCCACACACTACAACTAGTGAGCAACCCCCCACTCTCCACAAAGAGAGAAAACCTGAGCAGCGATGAAGACCCTGGGCAACCAATAAATGAACAAAAATAAAAACCCTGGAAATAACAGAAGAAAAACCAGAGGAGAACTCTGAAAGGTGGCAGGAAGAAAGCAAATCAGTTTGTGACTGCAAGACTCAAGGAGCCACACAACAAAGCACTGAAGAAGGTGGCCACTCGGACCCACCAGGTCCCAACCCCGACTCTAACAAGAGCAGGCCACACACGGAGGCTCAGTCCTACCCCAAGGAAGGAGCCCCCTACAGCAACATCAGGCAAGTCCCACACCATCCAAAAGGGGGTCCATCTGAAGCCCCACCAGCAATAAGCAACTCAGGGAGCCAAGACACAGAAACAAAAACAGCAGACACACAACGAACCCAGCCACACACAGCCCAGCCCAGGAAGCCTCTTTGGCTCCACAGACACCCCACTTCCCCTCCCCAGAGACCTCAGAGGGGCCACGCAGCACTGCAGATGTCTCACCTCAACAGTCACTAGATCAAGAAAAGCTATCTATCCCCCTTCACCCACAGGCAGGGGAGATCCACCACCTTCAAGGAAGCTTCTAGTCCCCAGACACCTGAGTCTACCTTCCTCCATCAATAGATGCTCAGTGGCCCCATTTAGGGAAACCCCGTCTGCCCCCTCAACCAGTAAGAACAAGGAGCTCCAGTGATACCTGGTCAACCAAGGAGATTAAATTAACACTGAAAAGGCTCTGAAAATTAACCCATCATTGGAACCACAGCCCACAAATGTGCTAAAACTAAACAGGGTGACTACAGGCTAAAGCACAAAAGTGGGACACAGAATATTCAACTACGTCCAAGCAAAATGGATGGACACAACAGAAAATCACCCGTCAGACCAAGAACCAGGAAAACCACAAGCTGAATGGCAAAAGCCAATCCACAGATAAATGAGCTGTTGGAAGCTCCTAATAAGGATTTAAGGCCAACAAGTCATAAAAGTGCTTCAGGAGTCTATTACAACTTCTGTTACAACAAATTTAATAATAGAAATTCTTGGCAAATAAACAGGAGATAGAAACATAACCAAATAGAGATTATATAACTGGGAAATATAGTAACAGAAGTAAAAGCTCACAGGATAGGCTCAGTAGTAGAGTGGAGATGAAAGGGAACAGAATCTATGAACTTGAGGAAAAAACAAATAGGATTAACACAATCTGCAGAAAAGCAAAAATATGCTGAAAAGATGAACACAGTCTCAGGGACCGACACAGTCTCAGGGAACAACAAAAGAGCTAACTACCACCTGTATCATCAGAGTCCCAGAGAGGACAGGAGAAATGGGGTGAGGCTGAAAGAGGATTCAAAGAAATGATGACTGAAAGGATCCCAAATGTGGTGAAAGTCACAGACATACAGATTTAAGAAAGCTGGGCAAATTCTTTAATCAGGATAAACCCAAAGAAACCTACACAGAAGCTGGGGTCCATGGTAAAATATTATAACATCCTACATAAACATTTGAAAACTAAGGACAAAAAATCTGGAAGGCAGCCAGAGAGAAATGACACGCTATCAGGAAGGGAACCCCAACTCACGTGACAATGAACTTTCCATCTGAAACCATGGAGGTTAAAGGAAGTAGCACACTTTTTAAGTGCTGAAACAAAAGAATTTTCAACTGAAAACTCTATACCCAACAAAAGTACCCTTCAGGGACGAATGGCAAATAGACAGTCTCAAAGGTAACCAAAAGAATGTGTCACTAACCTACTTTTAAACAGCAAATGAGGGTTGATTAAGGAATTCTATTTTTCAACAGAGATGATTCAAAATTACTTATAAGAGCACCTCTTGCCTTCAGAGTTTATAATCTAACTCGGGAGAGATGACTCATACACAACAGATAATTGAAGATGTTCTATAAATGCCACAGCCGATGGCTAACACACACAGTTCAGAGGTAGTTGACAATATTCTGGGCTTCCATAATGACAAAAATTTCACAGCCAAGGGATGAGAAGATGGCCCTTGAACAATGCACTATATTTAAATAGAGCTGATGAAAGGGTGTGTCCCTCATTAAAAAATCACCCAAGCAAAACTAAAGAGGTGGGAAGTGGCAGGTGTGTTTACAGGGAGGATCTATTTGTCTGACATGTAACAAGAGCCTGACCAGGGGACCGAAGAATTAGGCACAATTCCTGGTCCTCAGTGTAGCGGGGGCAATGCACAGGGAAACAGAGGGTAGCAGAAAGTGCTGCAGGAGTACTGCCTGGACAGTCATCAGGAAACCCAGCAGAGGGTTCGACTAATTCTTCCTGGGAAAGGTAGGGAAGGTTTTGCAGGGGTGGTAACAGCTGAGCTGGATCTTAATGCCTGACACAGAAATGACACATCAGAAAAGAAAAAAAAAGAGAGAGTAAATGCATGGGGCCAGGAAATGGCTAAGATCTTGAGGTGTGCTCTGATATGCAGTATGACAGGGCAGTGGAAGGATGAGGCACGCCTCATGCAGCCAGGGTCAGCGGCAAGGACCTGGGCCAAGAAACTGGGTTTCCATCTTGAAGGTGAGAAGGAGTCACAGAAGACTTTTAAGCAGAGGAATAATACTGGGGAGGGGGGTATATTAATTTTGAGGACCCTATATGGAATCAAAGGGAAGGAAAAGAGATAAGGGGAAGAAAGATCAGTTAGAGATCACGCAGTTCATTCTGATCCAACGGAAGTTTGGATGCACGATGTGCAAGGCTCAGGTCAGAGGCTTAAAACACAATGACAACTGATTTCTCTCTCTTCTCTTCCAAACCCAGAGCATCCATGGTAGGACAGAAAGGACAAGAAGGCAGAAACCACATTCTAAACTCATTTCAAAGCAAGAATCAGCATAACCCTGTGAGAGAAGAGCCAGATGATGAGAAGGAAAAGACAAAAATGAGGTTTTTACATTAAGGAGGGGAAAAAGTGGGCAGTATCTCCACTCTTGAAATAGAGGGGGAAAAAGGTGGAGTAGGGTTTGGGTAGAAGGTTAAGTAAAAACAGATTCCCTAAGAATCTGTTCTGGCAGCATCTCTTCCAAGAGGACCCTTGAGACAGCCTCGCCACTCACTAGGCTGAGGTCTCCCCTTCCACCGTGTTCAGAAACCAAAATCTACTCATAGCTATCCTGATCGATTTTACCATAATGTATTATGTTAATATATGCGTCAGTCTCTCCTAGTAGGTTCCCCAAAGGCATGGAATAATTTATATGTACCTTTGTACGTCTACTGAATGCCAGTCAGTAGGTAGGGCTTCAGTAAACATCCAAAAGTGGAGAAAATATAGGAAACTCCATATTGTAGCAAAACCACTGTATATTTGCTTCCTAGTGCATTCTTAAATCACTCCTCCTCTACTATCAGAATAGAGAAAAAATATTTAAATAAACAGCTCTGGATATTCTATCTGTGACTGAAAAGTCTGAGAAAATTATTCATGTTCCCTCAAAACATAAAGGACGGCATTATAACATTCAATCAAAAGAATACAAGCCTGGGGTTCCAGCAGGTCCTCCATGAGTCATTTATCGAGCATCAACTACAGGCAAGGTGCCACGGTGACGACCACCCAGCTCCCACCTTCCAGGAGCTCACACTCCGGAAGTTCCCTCTGTCGGTCGTAGTAGTAAACAATGCTTCACAGAGAAATGTCTATAATGAGCACATGAAAGGAAACAACACTGCTAATTAGAAGAGAAACGAAAATCAGAGCTACAAGGAAGTATCACCTCACACCAGGAAGAATGGCCATCATCAAATATCTACACACAGTAAACCCTGGAGAAGGGTGAAGAAAGGAGGACCCTCTTACACTGCTGGTAGACATGTAAATTGGTACAGCCACTAAGGAAGGAGAATAGTATGGAGGTGTCCTAAAAAACTAAAAATGAGAGTTACCACATGATCCGGCAATCCCACTCCTGGGCATATAACCCCGACAAAACTCTTAATTTGAAAAGATACTGACCCCAGTGTTCACTGCAGCACTATCTACAACAGCCAGGACATGGAAGCCACCTAAACAACCATCAACAAATGAATGAATATATAATACAATGGAGTATTACTCAGCCATAAAGAATGAAATCATGCCATCTGCAGCAACATTGAGGAACCCAGAGATTATTATACTAAGTGAAGTCAGGAAGTCATATGACATTATAGATGGAATTTTAAAATATGATACAAATGAACTTACTGACAAAACAGACAGACTCACAGACAGAAAATAAACATAGTTACCAAAGAGGGAAGGGTTGGCGGAGATAAATTAGGAGTTAAGGATTAGCAGATACAAACTACTATGTATAAAACAGATAAACAAGATACAAACTAATACATACGAAACAGATAAACAAGGTCCAACTGTATGGAAAAGGAATTATACTCTATCTTGTACTAAAGTGGAAAAACTACAAAATACAGTGTACATATTATATATGCATGTATACCTGTATATATATGAATACTAAACTTCAATAAAAAAGAAAAAGAAAATTCTGTCCTTTGAAGACCCATAACTCCTGGAAAGCCCCCTGAAGGTTTCATGAGCAGGCCAAAGGGAGAGCCGGCCCTCAGGCAAAGGAATGTAATTAGGGGCTGCAACAGAACTGAGATGATCTAGTAAGTTTTAAAGGGAAAATAATGGGAGTAGGAAGAAAACAACATAGCTAGGATAAAAGGAATAAGGCAAGGACACTACATCCTCTTAAAAGGCACTTTCGAAAGGCAAGTAGGCCACAAAAACGGCAAACGCCACCCGACTGGCAGCTGCTACCTCACAAAGAAGGCCATGGGGGAAATCAGCGCTTTGTTAGCTCTGCACTTACACAGACCTGACTGTCAATGGCAAAGTGGCTGGATACTTAAAACACTGAAATGCATACTTCCTTTCATGGTTAAATATCAGTGATGATGGTTTCCCCACTGAATGGCTCAGCGGTAAAGAATCCACCTGCAATGAAGGAGACACGGGTTCGATCCCCGGGTCAGGAAGATCCCCTGGAGAAGGAAATGGCAACCCACTCCAGTATTCTTGCCTGGAAAATCCCATGGACAGAGAGGACTGGCGGGCTACAGTCCATGGGGTCGCAAAGAGTTGGAGACGACCGAGCAGGCATGACACACAAAGATGATATGCTGGAAAGAACCCACACAGTCATCAGGAGCATCGGTTCACTGGGGCTAAATTTACCATGGTAAACTTACATGACAGAAACGCAACAGTGGGAAAATGAAAATTCATGTCTCAAAAAAACAATGCTACTGTAATACATTGGTTACTACTTGCATGATCTTGGGGATACTCTGACCTCTCAGCCTTGTCTCCTCATCTGGAATGTGGGGCTAATGGAATACTCAGCAAAAATGGAAAAAAATAATCTAAAATTACATACGATAGAACAGCACAACAAAAGAATACATACTACGTGATTTCATTTCTAGAAAATACAAGAGGAAAAAATTGCTGCTGGAAGGCAAGCAGGCACAGAGGGGCTTCTGAAGTGTCTGTAACGTGTGGTTGGTTCTCGCTCTAGGTGCTGGTTACCCAGATGTATACAATTCATGAACACCCATCCAGATGTATACAGATGAAAGTATACTTCTCTCAGGACTTCCCCAGTAGTCCGGTGGTTAAGACTCCTGGCTTTCACTGCAAGGGATGTGGGTTCAATCCCTGGTGAAGAAACAAAGATCTTGCATGCTGTACCATGCAGCCAAAAAAATAAAAATGTGTATTTATCTCCATATATGCTAAACTTCAATTAAAAGTTTTTAAAATGAGGATAATTATAGGCTCCTCAAGAGGATGTTGTGAGAATTTAACTATGTTGTAAACATTAACAGTCTATAAAGTGCTTGTGACCTAATACATGGGTGAGAGTACATTAAATCTTAGGTACTCCTGTAATCTTCCCAGTGCTGACCACATGAGAAGCTCCGGTAAATGTTCACTGAATGAACAAATCCCTAAGGTGAAATGAAACACTGCCAACCTCTGCCATCCCAAAACTACAGTAAAAATTTACTACAGCACTTACTCTGCACTTGGCACATAACAATTTACGTTCAAGCTTGTCACTCCCTACACTTGTAACTCCCTAAGGGCAGAGCACACTGTCATCTTTGTATCCTTCACAACGCCCAGAGCAGCACAGATGCTCAATAAATGTCTGCTGATTCTGGGATCTGAAGACAGTTCTGAATGGAAGAATTATTTTAAAATTGTTTAAAAAAAAACTGCAAAATATCCTCCCTTCTAAGTTTTATTTAAAAAAAACTTATTTTCTCTTGGAGTATAGCTGATTAACAATGTTGAGACAGTTTCAGGTGAACAATGAAGGGACTCATATACGTGTATCCATTCTCCACCATCCTCCCCTCCTGTCCAGGCTGCCACATAACACTGAGCCTAGAGCTCCATATGCCATACAGTAGGTCCTTGTTGGTTATCCGTTTTAGATAGAGCAGTGTGTACATGTCCATCCCAAACTCCCTAACCATCCCTCCCCCCCAGCAACCATAAATCCCCTCTCTAAGTCTGTGAATCTCTTTGTGAATCTGTTTCCGTTTTTCAAGTGAGTTCATTTGTATCATTTCTTTTCAGATGCCCCATGTCATACAATATTTCCCCTCTGTCCGACTTACTTCACTCAGTATGACAGTCTCAAGGTCCATCCATGTAGTTGCAAATGTCATTACTTCGGTGTTTCTAACGGCTGAGTGATATTCCGTTGTATATACGTACCACATCTTCTTAATCCATTCCTCTTCCGATGGCCTCCGAGGCTGCTTCCCTGTCTTGGCTGTTGTGAACAGTGCTGCAGTAACAATGGGGTACATGCCTCCTTTCGGGTGTTGTTCTCCAGATACATGTCCAGGAGTGGGACTGGAGGGTCACACAGTAGCTAAGCTTTATTTTTGAACACATTGGAAACCTGCCTACTAGGTAAACCTTAAGTAGGTTTAATAATGTCCACGTTTCCACTTGTTCACTCATTCATTTATTCCACAAACACACTGATGTACACGGGTACACAGGATCCTGTGTCCACGTTCCAAGAAGCTCACTGCTCAGGAAGAAGATGTGTAAACAGGCATAGTTTGTTTCTGGGAGGTACCTCTGCAGAGGGATTTTAGACTAAATCCCTGAGTTGGTGATTCCTTGGATTTTATGCTAATTCTCTGAATTGGTGACTCCTAGAAAACCTGGGTAGCATACCTGTGAACTCTAAGAGGTGAGGGAACCACCTATGCTTTCTAATTTTAGGTAGCGACCAGAGCACGTGAAACTCCTACCCAGAGTCTGGGCTGAGATGGGTAAACTTTGAACTTCTACGCTGGCAGGCAGGAGTTTTCGGTCCATTCCTTCACCAAGGCTGCAGCCACAGGACAGTCCTGACAAACCAGACTGGGAGGAAGACCACAGCTCCCACTCCTGGCCCAAAGCGTCCTGCTCTCTTCTTGTGTTGGTGTGAAGCTATCAAGCATCTTGCTTCTGACTCTGCTGAAAGTTCAGTATATACCTAATATACTGTCCAGAATCACCTTTTCCTCAATGTCAGACTCAAGGGATTTTCCCATACTTTTCAAACAATCACAGCTATGCATTAAAGGATGTTTATTATAGCTTGCCCAACACTGCAAAGTATTTTGTCAATCAAATCCCTCCTCTATATTTGTAATACACCTTAGTCCTAGCTCTCCTAGGACTCTCACAGAGAAAACTCAACCAAAAAGGACCTCACAATCCAAAACTAAAACACACAAGGGAAAAAATCCACCATGAACAAAACAGAGCAGATACCACAAAACAGCAGGGACTCAGGCTTCTCTGGTGGTCCCGTGGTTAGGCATCCGCCTGCCAATGCAGGGGACACAGGTTCGATCCCTGGTCTGGGAAGATCCCACATGTCTTGGGTCAAGGAAGTCCACGCACCACAGCCACTGAGCCTGTGCCCTAGAGCCTGTGCTCCGCAACAAGAGAAGCCACCACAATGAGAAGCCCAGGCACCACAAGGAGAGAAAGCCCCTGCGCAGCACAGCCATAAATAAATAACTGCAGGGATTCAATCTGCTTCGACTTTAAATAACAGATCTGTGAGACAGGAAGAGAAATGTTGCAAATGACCAAAGTCCACTTGGCCGCCCAACCTCAGGTTCTTTTCACAAATAATGGGAGACCCCAGCAGTGAGCCAAGGAGGTCGATGGGTTCCTCCTCTGCCTGCTTCACAGCAGCTCGTGTGTTACAAGGAAATCAAATCTTACTACCAATTCTACCAAACCAACAGATGTCTGTTCAAGAGAATTACACACACCAAAAGAACTGTAAGTTGAGAAGAAGCTCTAGAATAACCTGATTCACTGCTTGTGGGAACAAGAATGGTACAATTTAGAGGGGGGAGAATTGGAATTTGCTAACCAAGTTAGAATTAGAATATCTAATCCAGCATTCCCTATCCCAGATAGTATTCAAGAGGCCTTCCTGATCACAGCCGGCAAGACTCACATAAATCAAAAATCATAAAAGAATGGTTCATAACAACAAAACTGGAAATAACTCAAATGCTACTCAAAGGTGAAATGACAGAAAAACAGTCACATTGGGGAATGTTATAGGACAGTGAAAATGAATGGACCAAAACAAAGTCAAGGCAACAGCCAGGATAAACTATCCTAATAACAAGGAATGAGAAAAGCAAGGCCCAGAGCAAACAGCATTCCCAGAATTAGATAAGAAGCAATCACAAAGCTCAGGATAATATATTTAAAAAAAAAAAATGGGGGGAAAGGAGAGGCAGAGGAATGGAGCAGAAAGAAACGCAGGCAGACGGAAATTGTAGGTAATGTTTCAGACACTGATGCATTCACAGGTATCCATTCCATTAAAAATATGAATAAACAACAAAGTCACAGAAAGCCCAACGATCGTCATATGTCACGATAAAGACTGTGGTCGATCTGCTTCTCTGCAGCCAAGTCCCATCACCAGTAAAGAAAGGGGGTGCCTTATGAACAGACAATTAAGAGAAGCAGCAGCCTGCAAAGTCAACAGATGCGTCACAGGGGATAATCAGCCTCACCGCCATCAGGGAAAGGCAGTGTGAAAGCTAGAAACAGTACGGTATCACTTTACACCCCACCGATGAGCAAAAGTTCCAAATCTGATGATGTCAAGTCCTGGAGAAGATGCGGTTCAACAGGATCACAGATGCACTGAGAGGAACGGTAAACTGGCTCCTGAGGACAGCAAGGTGATGCTCTCTGGCGAAGCTGGAGTCAAGCTTCACTCAGCAACTCCACACTCGCATGCGTCCCCAGGAATATGCACACGCAAACAGCAGGGCACGTCAACAAGAATGTCCACAGCAACGATGCTTAAAATCCGGAAAATCCGGAAACATTCCAGACGTTTCTGACAACAGGAGAACAGACTGCTACAACTCAGACCAACCATACAAAGGCGCACTGAAAAGAACTAGAGCTATGTTTCATACAAATAAAACTCACAAATAACGTTATGGTTATTTCTCTCTCGAAGCACAGAAAAATTTCTACACGTTTGCTATCTCTTTCATAAAGTTTTTAAAATGGCATTTTATATTGCTCCTAAATTCATATATGCATAATAAAAGCATAAATTCAGGCACAGCAATGATATACCCCAAATGCAGCAGAGTGGTTGCTTCTAAAAGAGGACAGAGACACGCAGGACAGGGAGGGGCACACAGGGGTCTTGAGTTCCAAGTGATATTCATTTCTCATATTAAAAAATATTTTGGCATGTTTCCTTCAAATATTAAGATCTGGCAAAGCCAAGTGTGAGTACTTAGGTATTCGTTATATTATCAACATATTACAATGGGCTTCCCTGGTGGCTCAGACAGTCAACAATCTGCCTGCAATACAGGCGACCTGGGTTCGATTCCCGTGTAGGGATGATCCCCCTGGAGAAAGAGATGGCTACCATTCCAGTATTCTCACCTGGAGAATTCCATGGATAGAGGAGCCTGGTGGGTCAGACACAACTGAGCGACTAACATTTTCACTTTCATATATTATTAATACGTATGTTCACAATTTTACACAGAAAAAACAGGACAAGATTGCAATTTAATAAAATTTACTTGAAAGAAGATTGGATGAAAACAACTCTGTAAACACCTTTAATACCAGCTACCAAATGTGGGCTCCGATATCTACAGCTTTCTTATCCCTTCAGCCTAGAAACCAGCCCAGGGCCTGAATCATAAAATGTGCGTAAATAAATATTTGCTCAATAACTAGACCAGCAGGTAGAAAAAGGTCAAACTGTTAATCCAGTCATCTCTGAAGACTTTCAAATATAGTGTATCTAATTGCTGAATACTTATGAGTCTGAATGATAATTACTGGTACATTGCATCTCCTCTAGAGCACATATCTTCTACCAGATGGCTTATTTCAAAAACAGTATTTATTACTGCCTGTTACTGACCCAATGTTTCTGTCTATCCTAAATCCATATGGTCAAGCCCTAACCTCCCAAGTGATGGTATTTGGGGCCTTCAGGAGGTCATTAGGTTGAGATGAGGTCATGAGGGTGGGGCCCTTGATGGGATTAGTGCCCTTATAAGAGGAAGACACCAGAGCTTAAGTGCTCAGGAAGAGAGTTCTCACCATGAATAAGTCTGCCGGCATTGCAATTTTGGACTCCCCAGCCTCCAGAACTGAGAAATAAATGTCTGTTGTTTAAGCCAATCAGCCTATGGCATTTTGTTCCAGCAACCCAAGCTAAGACAGTAGGATTAAAAACAAGCAAAAAAGAAACCCTCTCTGCTCATGAAGAACACACCTTCTGAACTGCTAATAGAAAAGCATCAAATCCAAGAGCTCATAAATCCCTACCAAGGGAAGCTGATAAGATGCCCATATTTCATGTGGGTCCTGTCTCCCTGAACCAACAGGAATGCTCTGACTTTAAACGATTCCCATCACCATTTTACAAAGGAAAACAGCAGGTTATTGGAGAAAGCCCTAACTAGGAAGTGAAAATATGTGAGGTCTGAGATCTGACACCACCTACCTGCATGACACTGGGCAACTCAGTTCATCTCTTTGTATCGGACACACTCATCTAAAGCACCAGAGTGGTCCAAAGGACCAGAGTCTCTTCAGGTTCAGAGTTAGGATGTTATGCTAATTAGGAATTTCTGACTCTCTTGCTTAAAATGTGGCAACTGAGTGGCATTCAATCCACACACAGACATATACCTGAACAAAACACTGCTTAGATTTACCAAGCTGAATTAAGATTATTGTTAAACTGACTTCCACAAATAGAACACAGGTAATGTTTATCCCAGGAGCCTCTTTTTCCAGGGCTCAACCTCAGAGACAGCTGGGACTGCTAAGAGGGAAATCTGCTCTCACCAGCACAGCCACCCCTTTGCACTCAGATCAGCAGATCAGAGAAAATTCCAGGTAGCGGAGCAAACCTGCTGCTCCAAGAATCAAATCAACTTATGACATCGGGATCATATTGATGATCACAACATTAACTGAAATTCTAACCTATTTCAGCTTTATTCCATCTGAGGGATTTTCCAGATGTTGTCTCATAGCTTATAAATACCAACAATGCATGAAATAAATATCAATGACACATGAATATTCTCTTGAGTGTAAGATTAAGTATCTCACGTTCCTGGTGTCACAGGAATCCACCAAAACCCTTATAATCACAGTTCACCAATATCTCTGAATGACACTATTTTGTTTTGTTTTTTTTTTTCATATTTACCCAGCAGAAAAACCTAACATAGATTACACTTACTGAGATAAGGTAGGCAGGCTGCTGGCCACTCACTGCTCAAGTCATGCGCACAGAACACTCCCAGGCACACAGGGAGAGAGAGGCTGGTGGAGGCGAAGAAGAGGGGAAAACCTGTCCTTCCCAGCCCAAGGCACAGGCCACTCCACCTTTGGTAATGGCCCCCATGTACCCCAAGGTTTGGACAAAATGAAGGGCTTTCTACATGTTTTCTTCACACTTCCATTTACCCTCAGAAGTACTTACTCTTTTAAAGGAAAGGAAAACCAAGCTACTATGATGTCAACATGACGTTTGGGGGAAGGTGTGTTTGGTTTGTGGGGAAAGGAGTCCTGCAGAGGAAGAGAGGAAAGTCAGTTCCCTGTCTGCGCATCTGTGTTCAGACATGTCCAACTCTTTGCAACCACATGGACAGGAGCCCGCCAGACTCCTCTGTCCATAGGATTCTCCAGGCAAGAATATGGGAGTAGGTTGCCATTTCTTTCTCCAGGGAATTTTCCCAACCCAGGGATCAAACCTGTGTCTCCTACATTGGCAGGTGGAGTCCTCATCCCTGAGCCACCTGAGAATCCCATTTATTTACCAATTAGGGTGTTAAGACCAACACTGAGGCCTGATCTCACCCTCTGCCCCTTATCCCTACTCCCATCCAAGGCACCCAGCTCACACGGCCCACGCCCTTCACACGCTCTTTCCTACATCACAGAGCCTCTTTCACTGACACCCTGCTGTATTTCCCACCAGGCACCAAGACTGCTCCTGAGGTTACTGCATTAGTGTTCAAATCAGAGTGAAGGCCATTATTTCTTGATATGCTTGGCACAAGGTGACAGGAAGTCAGTGGTCATGGGACCAGGTGGCTCAGGTGCAGTGGCCGAAGGACAAGAGGGCTGAGCCGGGGCGGCAGGAAGGCAGTGGCTGGGACTGCCCCTCCAAAGCAGCACGCCTGAGAAGAGCCCAGAGGTGAGAAACCAAAACGCGGTTTTCCTCATCCTAACCCCTCCAATGCACTGCTACAGAATTAATCTGCCCAATGCCTCCAGCCGCTCCGGCTCAGAGTCCTTCTACTCCACCCACTGCCTTGCAAGCACAGCCCGGAACTCCCTAGCTGGCATCCGAAGCCTTGCCCTTCCCCTGCCCCGTCCCCTCCCAGCGCCTCGCCTCCAGCCAAGAGTGATTCATTTTCACCTTCACAGACTCCATCGTCTCCCTCACCTGACTGTTTCGCTCATGCTGTTTCCTACACTGAAACTACTCTTCCCAGGTCCAACCTGTTTGTTTAAACCCTGCCTTCATTCATTCAAATATGAGCCCCCACAGTGCCGAGTGCCTCTCAAAGCCCACTTCAACAAGAGGGGAAAAAAGTCAATGCTGCTTCTACCAGGAATTCATACCTAGTCCCCCCGTTTCCCTCCTGTCTTATAAAGCCTGGCAGCACCTTATATGTGCGTATGCCAATCTCCTAGCTTCCACCTGGAGTATGTGTTGGGGCGATAAGACTAGTAAACAAGAGATAAACTTTTCTGCAGAAGGACCAAGCGGTCCTTCCGAAGAGGGCAGGGAGTACTTCAAGAACAAAGAAGTGACTTTCAACACAGCACATGCTGCCAAGGGGTGAAGATAAGAAGCAAAAAGTATCCGTTTTACACCAAGTCCAAGGAGATCAGAGGCACGACCTTGGGGAGGACAACTATCACTAGAGTGGAGAGAGCAAAGCACACACAATGAGTTGAGCAAAGAGAGGAGGCAGAGAAGGAAATGGGGGCTGAATGTGGATCCATTATCATCCCAGCTTTCCGCCATCCGCACCCCCAAAGAGCTCCAAGCGGTCTTATGTGTAAAGAGATAGTGGTTATTGGGACTTCCCCGGTGATCCAGTGGTTAACAACCGACCTTCCAATGCAGGGTATGCAGGTTCAGTCCCTGGTAGGGGAGCTGAGATCCCACATGCAATGAGTCGCAGCTGGAGCCCACTTGCCCCAGCTACTGAGCTGGGGCACACAATGAAGACCCAGCGCAGTCACAATCAAAGGACAGTAATTATTGCTATAAATGAATTCAAACACAAAAACTAACTTGTGCCACCCAGTACATCAGACCTGCAGCAGACTTTCCACTTTATCCTTAGCTGTCTTTTGAAATATTACAATGTTTTTCCTATCATCCCACAAACCAAAACGTTTTCATGGAATGTTTTCTCCTTTCTGTTCCTGCAGGTGGGACAGCATCTAGGTTAAGGAAAATGCACTGATGGGAAAGAGGCAAAAAAAAATCTTTCGTATATATTTTGAGATGCCCTTTTCCCTGTCACAGGTAGGGACACAGTTTCACTTTCTGGATCCCTCAGTGGAGTGCTGGATTTCCCACGCCCACAGCACAATTATTCAGGGAGTCACACAACTTTAATGGTGATATTGCCAGATTCATAAAACATCTAAACACCCTACTCGGTCTGCTTTTCGTACGAACATCAATGCAAATCAGCTGTTTAAGAAAGGCTTCGAGGCTCTCCAGTCACCTTAAAGGTGTGCTGTGCTCAGCTGCTTCAGTCAAGTCTGACTCTTTGCAACCCCACGGACTGCAGCCCCACCAGGCTTCCCTGTCCGCAGGTTTCTCCAGGCAAGATACTGGAGTCAGTTGCCATTTCCTTCTCCAGGGGACCTTCCCCACCCAGAGATCACACCAATGTCTCTTATGCCTCCTGCACTGGCAGGTGGGTTCTTTACCACTAGAGCCACTTGAGAAGCCCTAGTTTCACTAACATCCGACTCTCAGGTAGTTTTAAACTGTCACAGCTCCTTTGCCTAGGGTCTCCCTCTCCCTTATCTTTCATCAAAAACAAAACCAACCTCGCACACGGAAAATTCGGAAACCAACAATTTTTAAATAACCCAGCCCTCATAAAATTCTTATCAATAAACATCAACAGACCAACCTCAATTTTCTGAAGATCAGAAATTAAGTTTATCCTATAGAGGGAATTCAAAGGTTCAGTTTCTCACTACTAACTTGGGACCTTGAAAAAAAAAATGTATTCCATGATTAGATTATGAAAATAGGGAGTGGTTTGCATACCTAAAGGATTAAGTAAATGAGTGTCAGCTAACAGTCATCTATGAGCCAAGCCTTTACAGATATTTTTAAGCCTAGCGTAACAAAATCTCAGAGTCCAATCTTCCTTATATGAAGTGACTGCTAAAAGCCCATAGTACTTGACCAAAGTCACAGTTAGCAATGACAGTGCATGCAGGCTCAGCCACTCAGTCGTGTCTGACTCTCTG
Source organism: Ovis aries (assembly GCF_016772045.2). Classification (NCBI taxonomy): domain Eukaryota; kingdom Metazoa; phylum Chordata; class Mammalia; order Artiodactyla; family Bovidae; genus Ovis; species Ovis aries. The sequence continues at coordinate 10,475,112 of NC_056070.1, forward strand.
CAACACTATGGACTGTACTCTGCCAGGATCCTCTGTCTATGCAATTTCCCAGGCAAGAATACAGGAGTGGGTTGCCATTTCCGTCTCCAAGTGTTCTTCCCAACCCAGGGATCAAACCTGAATCTCCTGCAGTAGCCGGCGGATTCTTTGCCACTGAGCCACCGGGAAAGCCCATCAATGGCAGTTCTGTTTAGTTGTTATACTGTGTCTGACTCTCTGTGACCCCACAGACCGCAGCACGCCAGGCTTCCCTATCGGCCACTATCTGCCAGAGTTTGCCCAAACTCATGTCCATTGAGTCAGTGATGCTATATAACCATCTCATCCTCTGTCACCCCCTTCTCTTGTCTTTGATCTTTCCCAGCATCAGGGTCTCTTCCAATGAGTCGGTTCTTTGCATCAGGTGGCCAAAGTATTACAGCTTCAGTATCAGTCCTTCCAATGAATATTCAGGACTGATTTCCTTTAGGATGGACTGGATGGATCTCCTTGCAGTCCACGGGACTCTCAAGAGTCTTCTCCAACACAAGTCAAAAGCATCAATCCTTCGGCACTTGGCTTTCTTTCTAGTCCAACTCTTACATCCATGCACGACTACTGGAAAAACCATAGCTCTGACTAGACGGACCTTCGTTAGCAAAGTAATGTCTCTGCTTTTGAATATGCTGTCTAGGTTGGTCATAGCTTTTCTTTCAAGAACAAGCGTCTTTTACTTTCATGGCTGCAGTCACCATCTGCAGTGATTTTGGAGCCCCAAAAAATAAAGTCTCTCCCTGTTTCCATTGTTTCCCCATCTATTTGCCACGAAGTGATGGGACCGGATACCATGATCTTAGTCTTTTGAACGTTGAGTTTTAAGCCAGCTTTTCCACTCTCCTCTTTCACTTTCATCAAGAGGTTCTTCAGTTCCTCTTTACTTTCTGCCATAACGGTGGTGTCATTTTAATAAAATTCAAAGTTATTTGACCCCTTTAACTTAGGCGGTATTATCTGAGTGTCACACACACAGTAACATTTTATTTTCCAGACTGTTAGCACATAATCACCTGCACACTTCATCATTCTGGAATGGACTACAGTCTCTCATATTTAAAACTGAAGGACATCTTTCCTGGGCCTTTTGACTCTTTACAGACTAGTTGAGCTGGGAACAACTCAGGAATGCTTTCAAACTAACCAGGATGTCTTCACATTTGAACTCTGCAGACGCTTCTTCTTTCCTGTCTGCAAACTGATCTGACCCCTCTGAGCAAGCTGTAACATAGTCGGTAATGTGCACCCCAGACACAGGCTGGCGGGCTGCACAGAGACAGAAGCAGTGACTAAACCAGCTACCAGGCAGCCTCCACAAAGCGCCTTCACTTCATCCAACCCCATGACCGGCATGCATGGTTCTCTCAAACCCAACTTTCCAGCTTTAGGTCTTGCTGAGGTCAGGCAGACTCGGGTTTTTTTTGTTTTTTTTTTTTTTTTTTTTTGCTGACCACCATTATTCTATAACTAGTAGCTGACTTGTCAGCTGTGTGGCTGATTCACAATGGAAGAACCCGTTGCTGAAAATGCACTACTTTCATGCTGGTATGATCCACGTGCCACACAGGAAATGTCACTGGCATCCCCATGATGTTCTGAAATTGTCATCACGTGTGTGCGTGCGTACTCAGTCTATCCAACTCTTTCTGACCCTTTGAACTGCAGCCCGCCAGGCTCCTCTGTCCATGGGATTTCCCAGGCAAGAATACTGCAGTCAGTTGCCATTTCCTCCTCCAACGGGATCTTTCTGACCCAGGGATCACACCTCCATCCCTTGTCTTCTGCATTGCAAGCAGACTGTTTACCCACTGAGCAGATACAGACAATCATGTTCCTCCTGAAAACGACACAGAGCTCAACACAGCCAGTACTTGATCTTTCAACCATGGTGTGCCAACTGTCAATAAAGCAAGGAGGGATTTCCCACCGGATAATATGTTTCTGCCCACACCCCCCCACACACACATCACAGTTTAATTCAGTATAATCCAGTCTCTCTAAGACTTCTGTTCCATGGCAAGTTGCATTCCATGAGAAGAGGTTGCGTTAGCAATCAAAGTGGGAGTGGGAGCCATTTTGTTTCACAATGTGAAAAAAATGTTAACTTTTGTCCACAGAAATGTCTTCCCCCAAAACAACATTTTTGAAGCATAGCTGATTTACAATGCTATGTTAGCTTCTGTGTATGTAAGAGTTTCACTGTGTATGTGTGTGTGTGTGTGTGTGTGTGTGTGTAAGAGTTTCACTCTGTGTGTGTGTGTGTGTGTGTGTGTCTCCATATCTTTTTCAGATTCTTTTCCATTATAGGTTATTCTAAGATACTGAATATAGTTCCCTGTGCCATATAATAGACCCTTGTTCTTTATTTATTTCATATGTAGTAATGTGTTTCTGTTAATCGCAAACTCCTGATTTATCCAGGCCCCTCCCCACAAATGTGTTTTTCGCCTTTTTTCTTCAGCCACACTACTAGGTTTGCAGGATCTTATTTCCCCAATGTTAACTACAGATTGGCACTTGCCATCTACTGCTATAGGGCTTCCCCGGTAGCTCAGCAGTCAAGAACCCTCCTGCCTGCGCAGGGGACGCAGAAGATGCGGTTTTGATCGCTGTGTCAGAAGATCCCCTGGAGAAGGAAATGCCAACCCACTCCAGTACGCCTGCCTGGGAAATCCCATGGACAGAGGAGCCTGGCAGGCTACATTCCCAAGGGACACGCCTGAGTGACTGAATATACACACGTCAGCCTCTGTCAGGATGCAACCATGTGCTGCTTGCCACTGCTGGCTGAGTGGGGGAGAGGGCGGAGGGTGGCAGGCGGCTGCACTGTGCCTTCGCTGTGGTGGTGTTATAGCCTGGGAGCTTAGCTCCCCTGTGGCGTGTGGAATCTCAGCTCCCCAGCCAGGGATCAAACCCACGTCCCTTGCGCTGGAAAGCAGATTCTTAACCACTGGACCACTAGGAGTCCCTGCAGCTGCTGATTTTAAACACCCCCTGAAAGGAGTTCAGAGTCGAGAGTAGAAATGAGGCACTCTGCTCTGGGAAAAGCAGGCAGAAGAGGTCTTCACAGAGCTAGATATCTTCAAGAGACAAGTTTATGAGTCCAACTCTTGCATTTCCTCATATCTAGAAAAGCACTAAAATCCTTCTTGGTGACAACCGCTCCTCATGGCTAGCAGCAATCTTCTGCAAAAAAAAAAAAATCACCTGCTTGAATACACGTACTTCCCCATCACCAAAACCACGTCTACACTGACCTTAGCTTTCTGGAGCAATTTCTCAGAGCTATCTTAAATGCTGTTTCCTGGACCATAGTCTTCATGTTTGCCCCAAATAAAACAACTCACACACAACTCTCACACTGTGCTTTTTTTCTTTAAGTCAGCACCAACCAGAGATGGAACCTGGGCACTGGTAGTGAAAGTGCTGGGTCCCAACCACTGGACCACCGGGGAATTTCCCAAAAATGTTTTCTTTATTTAAGCTGTTTCTTCACTGAATTACCCCTTAGTAGCTCTCTTGTGACCCGGGACTACAAAGTGGCAAAAATTATTTAATGACTTTTTTAAAAAATCATGTATTTCATAGTATTTCCAAGTCCTGGTGGCTCAACCATCAGAATTTTTCAACTGAAAAATTCAGGTTTAACATAAATGCCTAGAAGTGGCAACACATATCAAGAACTGTACAATCTGACCCAGCTGTTCTAAGAATTTGACTTCTAAGGAAATATTCAGACATATACAAAGAGTTGTTTATTTTGCTATCATTCAGAGTAGCAAACAACTGAAATGGATTAACAGCATGATAAAATTAATAAAATGGTGATACATTTAGGACACAAAACCCAACTAGTCATTACAATATTTTTGGTAAAATATTTAGTACAGCAAAATAGTTATAATAAAGTACTGCTATCCTTATTTAAGACAGAACAAAAAAGCCAACATATGAAAATAGTTCAGGGCCCTGGGAAGGAGGTACTTAAGCTATAGAAGCAGTCCCTACATGTCTCTGACTGTGTCGGTGTGACCTGAATAGCCCTGACATCTAGGGTGACCCCAGCCTACCAGGTCCAGTCCCAGTGAAAATATTAACAGTGTCCCAGTTTGGTCAGCAGATTAAACGGTCACCACACCCAAGCCCCAGCAGCTGCGGGGCCCTACGTCAGGCCACTCTCCGGAATTCCCTAAGTCCACAGGGTCAATGGCTCCTGCGACCACACAGACTTGAGCTCTTCCTCTTTCTTCTTCTCCGGAGTTCCCAAAGGCGGAGGTGGAGAGGACGGGACTCACCCTGGTGAAGCCAGGCTGCTGACTCAGCCCTGGACCCCCTCTCGGAGCGCTTCAGGCATGCCCCCTGGGCATCTGTTCACCCAGCTGCGCCTTCAGCATGCCCCCTGGGCATCTGTTCACCCAGCTGCACCTTCAGCTCTGTCACCACCTGACTTGACTGTCACTTGTGCTGGTCCGCATGTGGCCACTGTCCCACCAGAGCCACTCCGGGCTGGGGCTGGCCTGTCATGCATGCTTGCTAAGTCGCCTGAGTCGTGTCCGACTCTTTGTGACCCCATGGACTATAGCCCACCAGGCTCCTCTGTCCATGGGAGATTCTCCAGGCAAGAATATGGAGTGGGTTGCCATGCCTTCCTCCGGGGGATCTTACCAACCCAGGGACTGAACCCATGTTTCCTGCATTGCAGTCGAATTCTTTCCTGTCTGAACCAGCAGGGAAGCCAAGGCTGGCTGGTCACCAACCCCTAATGTTGCCTTCTCTCTCCGCATGATCAGTAAGGGACTTCCCCTTCTTGGATCCCTCTCTGTGGACAAGGTGGGGGGAATCCTGCCGCAACAGTCTCTTCAGCCTGATTTTCCCCGGCCCCATCAGAGCCCCAAGCACGGCCCTCTTTACTTCCAGGCCTGCTCCCCAGACCCCTTTCTTGTCCAGGTCAGTATCTGGCTTCCTACTGTCGCTCCCTGTCATGTGGCTCCAGGCAAAATGCCGGGGTCGCCAGGTCATGGGGTAGAGGAGGGGCAGGAGAATGCAGGTCACAGTGGCCGCCACGCACACACAGCCATGGAGAGACTGGGATGGACAAGCGCAAAGGCATGACTTAAGAATTCACGGCTGATTCTTCTTTAATTAAACTCTTACTAATATGGATGTGAGAACTGGACTATAAAGAAAGCTGAGTGCCGAAGAATCGATGCTTTTGAACTGTGGTGTTGGAGAAGACTTTTGAGAATCCCATTGGAATTGCAAGGAGATCCAACCAGTCCATCCTAAAGGAAATCAATCCTGAATATTCATTGGAAGGACTGATGCTGAAACCCTAATACTTTGGCCACCTGATGCGAAGAACTGACTCCTCGGAAAAGACCCTGATGCTGGGAGGGATTGAAGGCAGGAGGAGAACGGGACAACAGAGGATGAGTTGGTTGGATGGCATCACTGACGCAATGGAAATGTGTTTGGGTGAACTCCAGGAGTTGGTGATGGACAGGGAGGCCTAGTGTGCTGCAGTTCATGGGGTCACAAAGAGTCAGACATGACTGAGCAACTGAACTATGTTCCAAAAATTCTCCAATTTGGAACATGACTGAAAAAAGAAAAGATCCAAAAGTAACGTCATGTCTGTGTGTTCACAAGGATCACAGGAGATCATAAGATCACAAGGATCACAAGAAATTGATAACTTACAGAAAAATAAAACAGATACAATGCAACCCAATGTAATCAGAGCTCTATTGCTAATAACACAAGTGACTTTTAACAACTGTTTTACTTATATTCGAGACAAAACTATGTGTGTGCGTGCGTGCTCAGTTGTATCCAACTCTGCAACCCCATGGACTATAGCCCGCCAAGCTCTACTGTCCACGGGATTTCTCAGGCAAGAACACTGCAGTAGGTTGCCCTGCCCTCCTACAGGGCATCTTCCCAACCCAGGGATCAAACCCATGTCTCTGGCATCTCCTGCACTGGTGGGAGGATTCTTTACCAGCTGAGCCACCAGAGAACCCCAGAGGCAAGACTATAAGGGTATAAAAATCAAAATAAAATTATACTGGAATGGCAAAGACATTTTTAAGCAATTTTCCATTTAAACCTTGGTATAAGAGCAAATTGTTCCAGGAGACAAGTGACTGCATGTTTAGCTCATGGAATGCTTAGACAATTGGAAGTCACAGAACATGACAAAGATCCTTCATTTTGAAAACTGAATAGACAACAATCTTCCTGGAAGAAAAGATGAGCAATTTCAACTCCGTTTTAAAATAGCTGAGAGGTTTCCTCCACAGCAGCCCAGGCTCTGATTTCCCCTTTATGCCAATGTGAGCACCATTTGCCAGGCTCCCAAGCTGAAGGAAACATTGGGTCACCTTTGCATTCTTCCTCTTTCTTTCCTTCCAGAGCTTCCTCCCAAGTCCACTGCTGAAGTGGCCCACCCACTGGACATGGCACTGCCCTTCAGCTTGTCTAAACATCTCTGGCCACTTCCCCGTCTGCCACCAAATTAACAGAAAGCTAATGCCAATAACAAGATCCTGATATAATCCTCCCCTGGCTTCTCATAACCTACACTTAGGCTGGCGCTCCAGACCGCAACAAGGTTGCTGCCCAGGGCCACCCTGGAACAGAGCATGGGAATGGTGCTCCCCGGAGTTGGGAGCAATGCAGCCCCAGTCATCACCACCACTGGAAGGTGACTCCTCCAGCAGCATCTGATCTCCCTGGATGCTGGGGAGGATCCACAGCATCACCATCACCTGGAAAGATGGTAGAAATGCAAACTCACGGGCCCTCCTGCCGACCCTACTAAACCAGAAACTCTGGGGATGGGGCCCAGAGGGGACTGATGCACTGAAACCAAGAACCACTGCCCCACAGAAACCCTCTCAAAGTCTCACTTATCCACCATCTCCAGGTTAGCAGTTGTTCTTCCTTCCGGCTCTTGTCCCGAGGTTCACAGGACAACTTCCTCCCCACTATGCATACATCTCAACCCTCTCTCCAGCCCTTCTTCCACCAGCAGCTCTTTCCTGATCACCCTAACATACGATCCTAACATGTGACTCTCATCTTGCTCAACACAGCCAAAAGATGACGCCACCTCCAGCCTCTAGGGTAGGGATTACAGGCGTCATAAAATGTGCCAATGTTAAGTCAAGTTGGAAGCTGCAGCCAGGAACCACGTGTGCTGAAAGACTCTGATGCTCTACCCAGGTAGGAAAACGCTATTTCGATGAGCAACATGCCGGTTTCTTTGGGAGGGCTGGAGGAGAGCAATAGCGTATTTACTACCTCTCTTTCCTGCTCTAGGATTTGAGCCCAAGCTGAGATGGGGGAAAGGGCTGTCAAAGACTCAGAGACAAAACAGACTGCAGTAAGCATCACTCAGGGGGCACAGTCCCCTGCCTGCGCTCGTAACAGACAGGCCTGACTCTAATACGTCTGCGAGAGAGCAGCCCAGGGCCTGCGGACCTAGCATGTGATGCCCCAGGATAAAGCACACCGTAAACGCCACGCATATCTAAATGTTCTCCAGAATTCCACAGGTGTGCTACCCTGGGTGACATGAGGAACCAAAAACAAAAAAGAAATTTCCTATCAATAACAGTAACATCTGTCATTGGCAGATGACACCACCTTCCCTCTGCTTAACAAACCCACACACGGACTTCCCTGGAGGTCTGGTGGCTAAGAATCCACACTCTTAATGCAGGGGGCCAGGGTTATATCCCTGGTCTGGGAATCGGATCCCATATACCACAACTAGAGATCCTGCATGCCACAACAAAGATCTGGAACAGCCAAATAAAGATTTTTTTTTTAAAGAAAGCCACACAAAAATACCATGTCTAAGTCAGGCTAAGAGGTAACAGTTCCATCTATTTCGAACCATGTGTTCCTCTTGGTGCCAATGTTAGCAAACATTTCTAACCAAGTCTTCCCTGTTACAAATCTATGTTGTTTTTAACCTCACTTACATGTCCTCAGAGGGGGCTTCCCCAGTGGCTCAGCAGTAAAGAATCTGCCTGCCCATGCAGGAGACACAGGAGACGCGGGTTACATCCCTGGGTCGGGAAGACCCCACACGCCTCAGAGCAGCTAAGCCCGTGCGCCACAACTCCAGAAGCCCGTACAGGTAGAGTTTATGCCTTGTAACAAGAGAACCCACCACAATGAGAAGCCTGTGCACCGCAAGGCGAGAGCAGCCCCAGCTCACCACCACAAGAGAAAAGCCTGAGCAGCAACAAAGACCCAGCACAGCCAAAAAAAGAGAAAGAAACTTAGGTCATCATATTACTATTATTGTACTGTTTATGGAATAAGAATTCCACTGTATAACTTCATGTATGTCACTCAGATAATCAAAAGCAGAGAACACTCTCCCAGTTGCTCCCCATTCACTGTTTACAGAAGCAAAATGTCCCTACCTGGGGTGCAGTAAAGACACAGTTGGGGATGACAGGCTCATGAATCACCCCTGCAGCCCAGCCAGTGTGATTCACAGATCTGCCTGTCTGACAGGAAGGTTCCATCTCTAAGCTGTAGGTTCAGCACAAGGCCAAGTTTGAACAACACACCCTAGCCAGACAACTCTTTCCAGCCACACAAACCTTCATTCAATTGGCCAAAGGCAAGAAAATCCAATTTCCTAATGGTGTGGGAACAGACACGGATACGGAGTTGAGACTCAGACCATCCAACAGTTTGACATAAACACACACTTGGGCCTGGAAGAAGAGAACCGACTAGGACAGCTTACAAGAGCACTGCAGGGCTTTGCACTGCCAGATTCAAGCCCAGCCAGCGTTTTCCCAGACTGGCCGGGGATGAAGACAGCCAAACATCTTCCCCTAAAGCCTGGGGAAGGCACTGGAAGAGAGAGAGGACGCTGGCTCTCACACACAGAGGAGGCACCCTAGAGCTGTCACCAGGCCCTGGCCAAAGTCCCCCCAAAGCTGAGCAGGAGCAGAACGAACCACATGTCATCCAAGCCTCACAGGAGATAAGAAACCGTCCAGGCCCCGGGCACATCCCCGGACCAGCTGCTCCCTGTCAAGCCGCACCTCCAAGCAGCGGCGGAGCCCCAACACATCCTGGATGAAGCACAGATGCCTAGGGAAACCAGAAGGCTCTGGAGACTCATCAAAAGTTCAAGGACAATGGTTCCCAGCCTGTGTGCCATCCATGGCAGGGTGGGGGGCACGCCCCCCAGTCTCTGAGGGGAGGAGAATGCTTCCCACTGAACAGGGACAGCCCTTTCAACCACATCCATCAGCTCTGCAACAGGGCTGTTTTCTCATCAGTGGGCTGTCTGTGGCCCTCAGTGGGGTCTCCAGGAGGTGAACGTGGCAGCGAAGGAAGTGTTATCTGGTGACCGAGAATTGAGAAGTCACTCTAGTTTCTAATATCAAAAGTCTTCGAGGACTTCCCTGGGGGGTCCAGTGGCTAAGACTCTGCGCTCCCAAAGCAGGGGGCCCAGGTTTGATCCCTGGTCGGGGAACTAGATCCCACACGCCTCAACTAGGAGTTCGCATGCCATAGCTATAGATCCCTCAAGCAGGAACTAAGCCCCGATGCAGCCAAATACTTTAAAAAAAAAAAAAAAACCTTCTGAATAATCAAAATGTTATACATCTGGGGACTTTCTCTGTGGTCCAGAATTCCCCTTCCAATGCAGGGGACGTGGGTTTGATCCCTGGTTGGGGAACTAAGATCCTACATGCCGTGGGACAATCAAACCCACGTGCCACAACTTAAACACCCACTTGCTGCAACAAAGACAGCCAAAAATAAACTTAAAAAAGAAGTTATACACCTGGACAACGGCAGGAGCAAACTTTTGAGGGCCTGGAAATAAATCCGAGTCTCAGTGCCAATGTGCTGTATTCATCTTCTGTGCCCTAGGGCCTCGATGTGCAAAGTGGAGGTGCGGTTTTGGTGGCGCTCAAGTGATAAAACACGTTACATCTGAGGACAATACCTGGTACAAAGCAAGCCCTCCATCAACATCCACAGTACCACCAGCATCGCTGTCTGCCACTACCCAGGTGGGCTGCATGTTCTAGGAGTTTCTACACGATATACGTGAGAAAAATAAGAAACCAGCCTTCTGCTCCAGGGGAGAAAACAGGCTCAGTACGAGTTATTATTTGTCTCTATTTAATTGAAACCCACGTCTGCCTGTCATCTTCCCATATTCCCAGTCTGCCTCCCGGGCAAACAGAAAGGAGCCAGAAGCCATGGGAACTGACCAGGGGGTCCTCAGTCCCCTGGTCGTGGACTGTTAACCAGTCTATGGCCTGTTAGGAAGCAGTAGGTGAATAGCAGGGAAGAAAGCAAAGCTTCATCTGTATTTACAGCTGCTCTCCATCACTCCCATCACCACCTAAGCTCTGCCTCCCATCAGATCAGCAGCGGCATTAGATTTTCACACGAGCATAATAAAGGCGATGCACTTTAATCACCCTGAAACGACAGCCCGCTGCCATCCGTGGAAAAACAGCCTTCCTTCAAATCGGTCCCTGGTGCCAAAAAGGCTGGGGATCGCTGAAATCAATGCTAATCACCGTTCTTCTCCATTAGGCCAGGCCACATTATAATATGCTGATTCAGTTCACATGAAAACAAGGTTTAGACCAGAACCCTGATACAGCTCTGAGAAAAGGTCTTAACCATCACTGGCCCTCACACAGGCTGAGACAACAGGCGGTGCTTTCTTCCAAAAAGCTCCCACCTGCCAGCTCAGTCTCTGCAGAAAGGCCATCTCTGTCAGCCCGAGATGGAGTTGGAGCAGCCCAAAGCAGGCCCATCTATTTCTGTACGGCTCAGGACTGGCTGGGAGGATGTAAGGAAGATTTGCACCTGACCTCCATGAAGAAATGAGGACTCAGAGAGCAGTTAAGGACCATCGAGGAGGAAAGAACCACAGTATTACCATGGAGAAGATCCCACGGACTGCAGCTGACACCAGCTCCGAGTCCTGCTGGGGCTCAGGCAATGCCAAAATGTTTACCTTACCTCTGCCTCTTCACACAAGGCCAAGTGAAGAAATAAAACACACACGAGTGGCTAGCTAAAAGCATTACCCGAATGTTACACAATCTGATACACACAAACCCCAAGCTCTCAAAGTCCCAGATGGTCACTGTGCCACAAAATAAAGTCATAGGAAAAAAAGAGGCTGAGCCTTAAAGTTTTAAAAAAAAAAAAAGACAAATTAAGTATGTCAAAGAAGAGAGAGCACTGGAAGGAAAAAGCTTTAAAAAAAACCAGAAAACTTTAATCTCAAAATCGCCCTAATATCCCTCATCCTAAAGACATACTTTACACCCTACAGCACAGACCCAGGGCTGGTTCTCCACTGAAGACCCGTCCACACAAACCAAACTTGTCAAATGACCTCAGACATCTGCACAAACGAATGATGCCACAGAGATTCCACTGAGAAGAAGACAATACTTGCCTAGCCTGGGGATCTTAGATTTCAGTGGAGAACCCAAGACAAATTAGATCAGGAATGGAGAATCGACCTGATGTGATGAGAGTCAACTATGGGAGACACGTATGTAACTCGCCCCAGGCCGCAGGGCAGAAGGAGGTGTGCACCAGCCGGCCAGCAGGTTCTCCAGCCTGTGCTCCTAACCAGAAGTGCTGCTTCATCAACAGCTTCAAGACCTATCTCATGCCACGCTCTAGAAGTGAGCCAAGACTGGAGGACTGAGAGAAGGCACCAGTCCCACAAAGGGGCTTTCAATCCTACCAACAGTCTCTAAAACGTGCCTGTTTCATTGTTGCCCAGGTTCTTAACGTGCTCAGATCCTGAAGACTTGGGGTGGGGAAGCAAGAACCCTCTCCCCTCATGAGCCCCCAGGGATTCCCCAACATTGTACTGGGTTGGCCCAAAAGTTCATCTTGGTTTCTCTGTAAGATGGGACCAAAAACCTGAACGAGCTTTTGGCCAACGCAATACTTTTGACGGATGGCTTGTATTGCACAGAGCACACGCTTCTGAATACACTGTTCTAAACTTTGCCTGTGAAAAACAGATCTGTTTTTAAAGCCTTACTGATGACATCAGAGCAACCCTGGAAACCACACACTAGAAAACACTACAATGTCAGTTTATGTCGTAACTCAGAAAGCAATCTTCCAGCCCACATATGGTTTTGAGTTGATTCCGAAGGCAAACTTTAAAAAATAACACCGCCTCCCAAGCTGTCCCTGGCCAGCTGGAGCCCTCCATTCTGAAGCCTTCTGCGGCCCTGTCTCTATTATTCTGGATAACGGTCCAGAAGGATGTTTATACTAGCCAGCTCCACAGTTACTTTCCATCCGATAAATATAACTTCTCAAGTAGTACTTGGGAAAGAGCAAAATTCAAACCTGGGATAAGCGGGGTGGAATAACTATAAAAGCTCTGTTAAGTATTTAAAAGAAAAAATGAGAATGCTTTGTATGTACACAGGATCATTCATGAAAACAAGGTCATACTAACCCACAATAACCCTCCTTCCTGGTGGTTCACTTGATAAAGAATCTGCCTACAATGCAGGAGACTCGGGTTCAATTCATGGGTCAGGAAGATCCCCTGGAGAAGGAAATGGCAATCCACTGCAGTTTTCTTGCTGGGGAAACTCCGTGGACAGAGGAGCCTGGTGGGCTACAGTCCATGGAATTGCAAGAGTCGGACACAACTTAGCAACTAAACCACCACCAACAACCCACAATAAATAAGCCTATTTTAGAAAGGGAAACATTATTCTCAGTTAATTTCAAGGAATGTTTTATTTAATAATACAAACTCTTTTATTTTTTATTATTTGGGCGCAGGAGGCCACATTGTGCAGTTTGTGGGACCTAAGATCCCTGGCCAGGGATAATACCTGTGCCCTCCTGCAGTGAGTACATAAGAATCCTAACCAGTGGACCACTGGGAAGTCCCAGAGAATACCTTCTTGACAACGTATTAACAGTTCCTTAATATACAAAGAAAAGTGTCCCACCAATCTAAGAAGAAAACCAAGGCAAAATGCAAAAGACACTTCCTCAGATAATTTGTACAGAAAGTCTTCTTTTGACCACGTAACTAATTTCAGAACGTAGGGGTTCCCTCAAAAATCTCTCCAAGTATATTCCCAGAGAGTTCCGCTAACTGCCTGCGTCTATTGCTTTTGGAATTCTAATCAGTTCCGCCCACCCAAAGACTCAAAGTGAAATATTAAGAGATGTGAACAGCTGCACTTGGACACCACACCAAGAATAGCTTTCAGGAAACCAAGCTCCAGTTGGAAAACTACACTGAGTACTAACCCTTCTCAACTTGAGAGGGGCACAGCATGGGAAACTCCCTTTAGGTAATAGTGAAAATGCCCGCAAAAGCTTTTTAAGTGACATTTATAAAATACATTTTCTCTCCTAGAAGTAAATGGTTTGTAAAATTTGGGGACCATTTACACCCTGGGATTTTAAACTCATGTGTGTTTATCTGGAATTCCTGGGATGATGATGGTTTGCTAATGCCTGGTCAAACATTATCCTCCAAGGGAACATTCCCAGAGGGATTACAGCTCACTCACCATGAGGCCCGGGCCACCGGATGCAGGTCTGAACTAAACCAGTAAGTTATCCGGAGCCCGGGGCTCATTTTCCTTTCCACCCCACACCTCGCCTTAAACTTCCAATCTGTGTGCTTTAAGGTGAGGGGGTGAAAATTACAGTCAAGTGAGGTAGAGGGAGTCAGAGTAGGGTCCAAAAAACACAAACCACGAGATCTGAAAAGTGTCCCCTGGCAGGTACACACTATTGCCAGGAGGAAATGGTGAAAGAATCCAGGGAGAGAAGGAACTAAAGCCCAGTGCTGAGTACCAGAAAAGTCTCGGACGCGCCTGCCAACTTGCAAGGAAAGAAGAGCCCAGCCTGGTGCGAAAGTGGAAGCAATGCTGCCCGGGTGGACAGGGAGCAGAACTAACTAGGTAGAGAGAACTAACGTCCTAGGAGAGACCAGAGGGGCTTCCCAGGTGGTGCTAGTGGAGAAGAACCCGTCTGCCAATGCAGGAGTTAGTTGCGAGAGATGCTGGTGCAACCCCTAGGTCGGGAAGATCCCCTGAAGAAGGGCATGGCAATGCACTCCAGTATCCTTGCCTGGAGAACTCCATGGACAGAGGAGTCCAGCAGGCTACAGTCCGCGGAGTTGCAAAAAGCCAGACGTGACTGAAGCGAATCAGAACACACGCACAAACACAGGAGAGACGGCAAGCAGCCGTGGAGCACAACACCAATTTGACTTCAGGAATGGAGGGAAAAGACAAAGAATCCAGTGAAAAAAGGCCACGAGGCATTCAAAACACAACCTCAGCAACGTGTACAGTTCACACTTGGATGGAATTTAAAGAAAGCAGGACTGCACCCCCACCGCGAGCGAAAAAGTTTATAGTGAGTGGGCGCTAAGCTGCTGGGCCAGGCCTTTGAATATATTATTTCATTTAATCCTCACAACAATACCTCGACACTCGCACATAAATACTTTCACTGCTGCTGTGGTCCGTTGAATTGTGTCCCCCAAAATGCATGCCAATGACTTAAATCCCGGTACCCCAGAAAGCAACTACTGTCTATTTGCAGACAGGGGCTTTTTAAAGGACATTAAGTTAAAATAGGATCATCAGGCTGAGCCCTAACCCAACAGTATGGCTGGGGTCTTTAGACAACTGCCCCTAAGACACACAGAGAAAGAAGAGACTTGAAGACATGGGGAGAAGGCGGCCACACAAGAGCCAAGGACAGACAACTGCGCAGGCACTTTGACCCTGAACTTTCAGCCTCCAGACCTGGGAGAAAGCAAACCTGCGCTTCTTTAGCCAGGCGGTCCGTGGTGCTTCGCGATGGCAGCCCAAGTAAGCCAACGCAACTGCTCTCCAGGAAATGACAGCAGGGCTCAGGGAGGCAGAGTCCCTGGACAAGGTCACAGAGCAAAGTTGGAATCTGAGTACAGGTCAAAACTCAGACCACTCTTTTCAAGTTGAGCACTTCGCCTGGCACAAAGTGCTCCATAAATACTGGCCACTCTTTTTTTTTTTTTTTACAATGTTGTATTAGTTTCAGGTATACAGAAAAATGATTTCATTATCCACATGTACAGTTAGTCCCCTACATATGAATGGGGTCTGATCTGAGAGCGTGTTCATTAGTCCAATGTGTTCTTAAGTCCGAAGTTAGCCTACGTACCCAACTAATACAACAGGCTATTTAGTAAGGTACTGTAATAGCTGTATAATACTTTTTACAGAAATAATACATTTAAAAAAAAATAAAGAAAACATTTTTAATATTGCAGTACAGTATCTTGAAAAGAATCTGCCTGCAATGCAGGAAGACCCAGGTTTGATGCAAGAGATGCAGGTTCAATCCCTGGGTCAGGAAGATCTCTTGGAGGAGGGCATGGCAACCCACTGCAGTATTCCTGCCTGGAGAACCTCTGTCTCTTGCCTGGGACAAACGAGCCTGGAGGGCTACAGTCCATGGGGTCACAAGAGAGTCACAACTTAGCAACTAAACAACAACTGCATCCGTGATTCTATTGCTTGAAGTTAAGTTCAAAACTGAGGGAGATGCCCCAATCACACGACTGATGAGGTGGCACGGGTGAGGCCCAGTGCATGAGGTGAGCAGAGAGGGCAGAGTATCTGCTGCTGCGCACCTCCATCTCCGCACGCTCAAAGCTGCACAATAATTTTCCCTGCTTTCTTCAGGACCGTGTGATCTGGAATGTGGGCACAAAAGACAGGATGACTTTTCACTACCCTTCCTTTCAATCATTCTTAGTCCAAAGCTGTACTCCACAAACCACGGTCAGGGAAAGGTGGGAGGCACTTCAGGTTCCTCGTTTCCTCATATTCTCTTACCTCAGAACAGTTCTTAATTCCAGCCACTGCTTTTTTTTCACCAGAATAACGAAGGAAAACAGGTTCCACCAGAGGCATCCATCCTATGGTTTCTTATGTGAGCAAATGGGGCATTTCAAACAGGAGAAAACAATATCACAAACAGATTTTCAATTTTCAAACCATTGGAAGGCATTAAATGTGTGACATGACAGCTAGGGCTGGATACAATTTAATCTTTGATGACTCAAAGAGGTTTTCACGCATCCTCGGGGTAATTACTATAAGTATTAATCATCACTACAGAAAGAACCTCAACTCAGGGAAATTCCAGGGTAACAGAGTGCCAGCCAACAGGGACTTTACTATATAAAGAAAAGCTCCGTGGTTTGCATTTAAAAGAAAAGACTTGATGCATGGTTTGTTTTTAATGTTTGTCTCATGGACTGTATTCCATGGGGCCGCAAAGAGTCGGACATGACTGAGCAGCTTTCATTTTCACTTTTATCATTAAAACAATACAGAATAAGCACATATATAAAGACTTAGATCCATATAAAATCTATACTTAATTTCTAATTAGGGATTTACCTTAACTTTAAAATTACAAGCCATGATGGGTAACTTTCATTTTCCCTTTCTTCCTCAAGCACATTTACTGAGTAATTCCCCTGGAGACCAGAACTACTATCCTGGTGAGAAAAATGCCTCATCATTGAAACAGATCGGTGGTACTTTAAGCTGCTCTGCAGTTTCTGAAAGCAATGATGGTATCACCACTGCATAATTTAGTTTCCGCTATTTTTAAGTACTTAAGTACTGATACAATATTTAAATCAAAGTGTTCACAACACATAAAAGTTGACATCTCATTCTTTTATTTTCCACAGTTTCCATCATCCATTTCAACTCAAAAATGGCAAACGTATGTTTGGAAAAAAACAGAAAACTTGGCAGAGAAGATTCCTGGAATGAACACTTTCATAATGAGAATATGCTCAAGTTTCTTCTTCTTGAGAAAACTTAGTAAGCAAAATTCATTAAATCCAAAACTGGAAAGACTTTCTTAAATAGGGAGACTGCTGTGATAGGAATCCATGGTAGGTCACTGACACGTCTGTGCACTGATGTTAAAATAGAGGACTTTAGGATTATTTGGCCATAGGTTCACAATGTTTCCAGACACTGAAAACCATCAAGACATGCTGGACAATACAAGAAGGCAAAATACTTACTGCCACGCTCCTCTCTATATAACCTGCTCAGCCTGAAATGAGGCTGGTTAACAGTTGGGAGCAACAGTCACGTGGCGGGCAGGGGGCAGGCGGTTAGGAGGGATTTGAAGGAGAGAGTGCCTGGAGAGGAAAAAGACACCACCCTGAGGAAAACTGCATGGAGAAAGCAACTTCCACCAAAATTTTGAGCCTCTCGGGGGTAGGAGCCATATCCTACCCTTCCCTTAATATTCAGCAGCTCAATTACAGATGTTTATCCAGTGTTTGATACGTGATCTAATCCATTAGATGTTTGAAAATCATCCTGAAATAGTTGATAAATAAACTATTAAGAAGAAATAACCGGGGACTTCCCTGTTGATCCAGTGGTCAATAATCCGCCTTCCAATGCAGGGGTCGCACAGGTTCAACCTCTGGTCAGGAAACTAAGATTCCATGTGCCATGAAGCAACTAAGTCTGAGAGCCACAGGCATGGAGTCCACGCACCACGAGGAAAAATCCCACAGGACACAGCTAAGACCCTGCACAGCCAAACATTTAAGAAAAACCATAATAAAAAAAGGAATAATCCATTAATTACACTGTAATTTTCGTGCCTTAAGACTTACACCATTTTGGGGGGAGGAGTCATACCCCAGTATATTCATAAATAATACACTTCATGATTCAATCGTCGTTTATCTGGGCTCCTTCATAAATAAAATACTCTAATTTATTGGTCTTAATTATTTAAGACCAGTTCTCTTGAGCATTCAAATATATTATTCTCCAGTTCGCCTACCCCCATTATGACTGCTTTCAAGTTTGCAACTCATGCTGGGCAAAGAAAAGACTCCAGGTGAGCAGAAGCCACAGGTTAGAAGAAGAAAACTGTCAGGTTTTTCATTTTATCTTTAACATGACTCTTGGTAATTGCTTGCAATATTCTGTCTTTACAGGAACAAATACAGCTTTTTTTAAAGTAGTGACAGGCAGGTCTCAGTCATCTCACATTACTCGAAATTCTGACGCTAGATTTGCACAGAGACAAAGTTATCATCCAGAGCGTCTACATAATTCCTTCCCTGTAGGGTTAAAAAACAGATATAGCTCACACAACGTTAAGGCTTCATGTGTATTTCATGCAGTCGACTTTAATTATAATAAGTTAAAATAATATTCTGCGATATTTATCTTTGAGAAGTTAGACAGGTTTGAGAAGAGAGGTACTAAAAATAAAGTTAAGAATCAATAAGCTTAAACCACACTAAACAGGCTTCTTTACTGCCAGACTTCTTTTAATATAATCGCATGTACTACGTAGCCCCAGGACAGGACACCACGTGTCATGAGTTACAGGACGATGTTTACTTCAGATGCTGATTTCAAGCAGCTTCTTTCTAACAGCACTAGCATTCCCCCGTCCCACCCCCGAAAACATGTTGGGAATTGCTGGACTAGCTCTTATCTCGTGTGTTACTTCGAAAGGCCTAACAAAAGACATGCCCCTTCCTCGGCAGCCTGTCAGTGAAAATGGTTATGGCGTAAGTCACACACACACACCCTTGATGTTCTGACATATACTTAATTATAGTAGTGAAAGTGAAGTCGCTGAGTCGTGTCTGGCTCTTTGGGACCCCATGGACTAGTAGCCTACCAGGCTCCTCCCTCCATGGGATTCTCCAGGGAAGAGTACTGGAGTGGGTTGCCATTATGGAAACTCTTGGTTGTAGCTTATGCCAGCTTCATCAAAAAACTATTTCTTAAACAGTTATTGAATTACTCATAGATCGTGATGAATTATGGCTAAATAATCAAAGAAAAGAAAATGACTGGGACAGCTGTACCACTCCACTACCCTAAGATGTAAGTGACATCAGTTACTCCACAGTCTATTCCAAGCCTTACCCTGGAGTCTATGAGACCTTCAGGGGTTATGCACTAATTTCAGAACATTTAAAAGTCCTAAAACTATAAGCAAGATTACATGTCTCCATGCGTTTTTGGAGAAAGGCAGCTCTTGCTCTTACTGGCTATTCAAAGGATTCATGGCCCTAAATATAGTTTTAAAACAGTCCCAATAGGCCAGCGGTCTTCTAGCTTTCTTCTAGTTATATTGTATTGTATTGACACAATTGTATGTGTCAAGATCTTCAAACCACTGTGAAATGTCCTGAGTAAAGCATTTCCAATGAGCCATGACCGTGACATTAGAACTGTTGCACAAATAAAAGTCACAGTTGCTATTTTTCTCCCTGGTCTGATGGACTAGGGTCTGATGAGTCTGCAGGAATTAATTTATAAATATGCTACCAACAGAGCATTCCAGCATGCTTTCAGAAAACAACTTAGAGTGCTTCAGCATATCTGCTGTACAACAGGCACTTAATAAATGCTTGTGGAAGGACTTCCTTGGTGGGGCAGTGGTTAAGACTCCACACTTCCAGTGCTGGGGGTGCGGGTTTGATTCCTGGTCAGAGAACCAAGATCCTACATGCCACATGGCATGGCCAAAACTTTTTTTAAAACTTAAAAAATACTCCCATTAAAAAAATTTTTTTTTAATGCTTGCTGAATTATTTCAAATTTAGAGAGTTTTAGCTCACATGTCACCATTTTATGGCATCCTGGGAGCTAATGTGAAATAAGACTGTCCTTTCCAAGTCACCTACCATATAACCGCTACTTCCTGTGTCAAGGACACCTACCCTCTGGGCATGTTTACTGATCTGGCTAGGCCCTCCAAACTCAAGTCTCCCCAAGCCTAACAATGTAAAACCTAAGCTGCCGAAAACAGCGCTGAAGGCCCTCTACCTTCCCAACCTCATCTCACATGACTCCTCCACCGAAACCAACTCTCTCAATGCCCCAAACATACCTTCCGCTCTCCCACCCACTCTCCTGGATTCTACACATTACTCAGACACTTGTTCATGCCCCACTTTTCGTGAAACCTGTCCAACCCCATTCAGTGCCCAGTGATCTCATAACCCAACAGTCTACACCTACCAGAGGGTTTCTCAAACAGAGAAGACCCAGGACAGAACTTGAACAAAGACCAGGAAATTGCATTCTCAGTGTTTCCGATTCCCTAAATGTCAAGAACCACTTTCGATATAAGGCTTCCATTCGTGCCCCATCCCAGTTATTCTCAACCCTACTCTCAATCACCTCGGAGGCTCTCAAAAATGCCCAGCCTTCATCCCAAAACAAGTTGAATACAATCGCTCAATGTTTGTTTGTTTGTTTTAAGGTATCAGGCTTTTTTAAGTTTTCCATTTGATTCTAATGCAGTGAAGGTTGAAAGCCACTGTTCTGTAATATTTATCTTGCAATAACTCTTATACATCCTTATATGCATCTTCTTTTACATATGGATCTTTTTTATATAATATCATTAACAGCTTAACTCTAATTTTACTTTCTTTGTGCTTGTGTCCTGTCAAGGTTTATTGCTAAAAGTTATTGTTATTCTTTAGCATTCCCAGGGAATGCAACAGAGAAGAGATGAGTAGCACAGATCGGTTCTTCGATTAGTAACAATACCCTCTATTCCCCACCCTAGTTCACTTACTGAAGAAATGAAAAAATCATTCATCTTTGGTGCGGTCTCACCAACCCCACTGACATTCCTTTTCCATTTTCATTGGAAGGACTGATGCTGAAGCTGAAACTCCAATACTTTGGCCGCCTGCTGCAAAGAACTGACTCGTGTGAAAAGACCCTGATGCTGGAAAAGACTGAAGGCAGGAGGAGAAGGGGGCTACAGAGGATGAGGTGGTTGGATGGCATCACCGACTCAATGGACATGAGTTTGAGGAAGCTCCAGGAGTTGGTGATGGACAGGAAGCCTGGCACGCTGCAGTCCATGGGGTCACAGTCGGACACGACTGAGAGACTGAACTGACACACGTATCAGGTTACCATTCTGCTTCACTTGAAGCAGATACATATAATATAAAATATTATATAAGATATACTATATTATATAAAATATTGTGTTATACATATTAAAATATTGTATTTTACATAATAAAATGTATCAATTCAGAGGGGGGATCCTTCATAATGTACACATATATCAATCATTGTGTTGCACACTTTCAATATCTTATAATTTTATTTGTCAATTACAGTTGACCCTTGAACAGTATGGGGAATTTGGGATGCCAACCCCCATGCAGGTAAAACCTTCATGTGACTTTAGTCAGCTCTCCACACAGGTGACTCTGCATCCCCAGATTCAGAACCAATCACAGACCATTCAGTACTGTAGTAAATATTAGAAAAAAACCTGTGTATAAGTGGATTCATGCAGTCAGACTGGTTGCTCAATACTGTCCACCTCAATGAAGTTGAAAATGAAAAAATACCATTGTTAAAAAGTGTAATTTGTTACAAGATAATTGCATTAATTGGTATCATTTTCTATTTCAAAAGGAATGAATTTCTCAAAGAGGAGAATCTGGCAGTTTCCAATCTAAGCATCAGCATGAAATTCACAGTCAAGGGAATGGACCCAAGAAAAGATGCCGCTGCTCAAATGACTGAAGCAAACACAACTTACGAATGAACCCACTCAGCTTTGTTCCTTCTGTCCTAGGAAACTGCTTAAAATCAGCACTAATCAACACAAAATCTTAGTAAGAGCCCACTAAGACAAACTAATCCACACATCCTAAATGGACCAATTTCCCAATTCATGCTGCTTGCTTTTATATGCTCCAGAAATCCATGCAATTCCATTTTATAGTGGATTTGTTCAAAAGTCTGATGCAATGACTAACCCCCTCCCCAAAGTGTTCCTTCCATTCATGAAAGACTGCTGCTTCTCCAATGAAGAGCAGGTGGAATAAATCCAAACACCAAGTTTTCAATCAGAGAGGAACTACTGGGTCAGGCTGCAGATTCATGTGGTTTGAATTAAATGCTATTGCCCCACCCACCCCAGCCACATACACAAAACTCATCTGAGGTCAGTGAAGAAACTACTTATTAAAAGGGAAAACCCAAGAGAAGACTTAAACTGTGCTCAACAAATTTAACTCCAGGATACTGGAAAGAGGAAACCTCAACGTGTCAGACACTCTCAGACACAATCACCCACAGGCAGCTCTTTGCCAGCTCTCAGCTCAGGGTTCTTAACTTTACACCCAGCCTTTTGTTCCAATCCACATAGTTTCCACAAGCCTGGCAAGAATTGCCAGCTCTCAACCCCTAAAACTCCACCCAGCGCCCACACAGCTGCAGGCTCGCCCCTCCCGCCCAGAAGACATCCACAGAGCCCCCTCCAGCAGCGAGGGCAGGGAACCAGCCACAAAGGAGAAATCTTTCTTCCACCTAGTTCTGTGCTGCCAACTAATGAACGGGCCCTCAGAGAGTCAAGGCTGCAAATTAACATATCTTCTTCTCAAAAGACTGTTTGAAGTTATTTGTCATGAAAGGGACAGGGCAGGGAACTTCCAGGGGAGAATTTGGGGAAATAAGAAAGCCTTACCAGGAACCCAGTCTGAAAAAGGAAATCCAACAAGTGGATTACAGTACAGAAGGAGGGACTGTTTAAACAAGAGAAGACTTCCCTGGAGGTCCACTGGTTAAGGCTCTTCGCTCCTAATGCAGGGGACCCTGGGTTCAATCCCTGATCAGTATTCTTGCCTGGGCTACAGTCTACAGGGTTGCAAAGTCAGATACGACTGAGCGCTCATGCATAGCACTAGATCCCACATGCCAGAGCTAAGACCTGGCACAGTCAAATAAATAAGGATTTTTTTTTTTTTTAAGAGAAAAAATGGGAGGGGTCCAAATGTACATAGACTGAAACCAGCAACACAGAACCTCTGGGTTTCTCAGAGAGAGACCCTTGGGCCAATTACAGACTTGGGAGACAGACTTTATGTTGAAGCACTATCCCAAGCAGCACATCAGCTGGATTCAACACCTGACCCTGCCAAGCGGAAACCTTGTAAATTCAGACAAGCTGTTAAGCCTCTAGATCTCCATACCACTATCTGTAAAAGATCTCTGCTGACTGGCCAAAATCTGGAACCTGACACACTGACCTCCTTGAGTTCTTCTGAAAACCACAGGAGTTAATAAGCATGTGACCCAAACCTTCTGCGTGAGGTCAGCCTCGAGAAACGTCAGGTGTGGGTCCTGCTGTCGTCTTCCCAAACTGGAAAAGACTGTCAGCTCAAACACTGGGAAGCAGCAAGGGACAGAGGCAGGACCATGAGATTTGATGTCAGTTAGAGCTGGGGTCCCAACAGAAAAGTTATTACTCAGGTGCAACAGTCCCAGAAATGTGTCTCCATGGATAGTTACCATTAGCATAAAATACACAATGGTTTACAAAGATTTGCTTTGAAAAAAAAGCAGAAGACAATTTGTATACTGATTACAAGGTTTATGTTGAGATGATAATACTTTGAATGTCCTAGATTAATGAAATCTATACATTTCACCTGTTTCTTTTAACTTTTTAATTATGTTACTAACAAAATGTAAATTATATGCCTGGCTTGCATGTGTGTGGAGTCCATGAGCAGTGATCAGCTGTGATCGACTCTTTCCAACCCCAGGGACTGTAGCCTGCCAGGCTCCTCTATGCATGGAATTCTCCAGGCCAGAATACTGGAGTGGGTTGCCACGCCCTCCTCCAGGGGATCTTCCTGACCCAGGGATCAAACCTGTGTCTCTTTCATCTCCCGCACTGGCAGGCATATTCTTAGCCACTGAGCCACCTGGGAAGCCCCAAGGGTGGCTGACATTACACCGTCACTAGACAGCAATAAGCTAAACTTTGATTCACCAATCTGCTCTGCCAGTTACCTACTTGGGGCAAGTTATTTCACCTCTGAGCTGAAATTCTTATGGGAATAAAATAAAGACAGTAGCTCTCAAGCAAGTTCTTAGCACAAATTAATAAACTGATCATTCATCACTCATTCAGCAAATATCTGAATCCTTATGGTATTCTAGATATTTTAAGACAAAAAACTATCTAAAATGGGACCTAGACACAGGACCTTTTGAAGGAAGTCCCAATTAACTTCATTACCTCCAACATAGTTTGGGCTGGTCAAACAGGGAGGGAACACAGCCCCGCCCATCAACAGGAAATTGGATTAAAGATTTACTGAGCATGGCCCCGCCCATCAGAACAAGACCCAGTTTCCCCCTCAGTCAGTCTCTCCCATCAGGAAGCTTCCGTAAGCCTTTTATCCTTATCCATCAGAGGGCAGACAGACTGAAAATCACAATCACAGAAAACTAATCAAACTGATCACATGGACC
The DNA here is from genome assembly GCF_016772045.2 of Ovis aries. NCBI lineage: Eukaryota > Metazoa > Chordata > Mammalia > Artiodactyla > Bovidae > Ovis > Ovis aries. The sequence goes on from NC_056070.1 coordinate 10,499,546, forward strand.
ACAGCCTTGTCTAACTCAATGAAACTATGAGCCATGCTCTGTAGGGCCACCCAAGACATATGGGTCATGGTGCAGAGTTCTGACAAAATGTGGTCCACTGAAAAGGGAAATGGCAAACCACTTCAGTATTCTTGCCTTGAAAACCCCATGAAGAGTATGAAAAGGCAAAAAGATAGGACACTGAAAGAGGAGCTCCCCAGGTCAGTAGATGCCCAATATGCTACTGGAGTTCAGCGGAGAAATAACTCCAGAAAGAATGAAGAGAAGGAGCCAAAGCAAAAACACCACCCAGCTGTGGATGTGACTGATGATGGAAGTAAAGCCCAAAGCTGTAAATAGCAATATTGCATAGGAATCTGGAATGTTAGGTCCATGAATCAAGGCAAATTGGAAGTGATCAAACAGGAGATGGCAAGAGTAAACATCAACATTTTAAGAGACAGTGAACTGAAATGAACTGGGATGGGTGTATTTAACTCAGATGACCATTATATCTACTACTGTGGGCAAGAACAGTAAGCAAAGAAGAACTAAAGAGCCTCTTGATGCAAGTGAAAGAGGAGAGTGAAAAAGATGGCTCAAAACTCAACATTCAGAAAACTAAGATCATGGAATCTGGTCCCATCACTTCATGGGAAATAGATGAGGAAACAGTGGAAACGGTGACAGACTTTATTTTGGGGGGCTCCAAAATCACTGCAGATGGTGATTGCAGCCAAGAAATTAAAAGATACTGGCTCGCTGGAAGAAAAGCTATGACCAATCTAGAAAGCATATTAAAAAGCAGAGACATTACTTTGCCAACAAAGGTCCGTCTAGTCAAGGCTATGGTTTTCCAGTAGTCATGTATGGATGTGAGAGTTGGACTATAAAGAAAGCTGAGCACTGAAGAATTGATGCTTTTGAACTGTGGTGTTGGGAGAAGACTCTTGAGAGTTCCTTGGACTGCAAGGAGATCCAACCAGCCCATCCTAAAGGAAACAAGTCCTGAATATTCATTGGAAGGACAGATGCTGAAGCTGAAACTCCAATACTTTGGCCACCTGATGCAAAGATCTGACTCACTGGAAAAGACCCTGATGCTGGGAAAGATTGAAGGCGGGATGAGAAGGGGACAAAGGAGGATGAGATGGTTGGATGGCATCACCGACTCAATGAACATGAGTTTGAGCAAGCTCCAGGAGTTGATGATGGACAGGGAAGCCTAGCGTGCTGCAGTCCATGGAGCAGCAGAAAGTTGGACAGGACTGAGCGACTGAATTGAACCAAGACAGAAATCCCTGCCTCCATAAAGCTTACATTCTGAGAAAAACAAACATTAAAATAGAAATGTAAAGGGCTTCCCTGGTGGCTCAGTGGTAAAGAATCCGCTTCCTACTGCAGAAGACATGGGTTCAAACCCTGGTCCATGAAGATCCCATGTGCCGGAACTACTGAGACACAAGCGCCCTAGAGTCTGCGCTCCACAAGAGAAGCTACGGAGATGAGAAGCCCATGTACCCTGAGGAAGAGCAGCTCTGCTCACTGCAACTAGAGGAAACCTGCACACAGCAACGGAGATCCAGCACCACCAAAGACAATAAATTAAAAATAACAGAATTAACAGTGGTTTTTAAAAAAAGACTTTCCAGGTTATATTTAAAAAAAAAAAAAAAGAAATGTAAAAACACACAGAAAGTGCTATGTACTATGGTACAGAACAGTCAGCAAGAGGGAGGAAGAATGAGGAAGGGAGAATACGGAAAATCAGCAGCCTCATTAGAACAGCATGCTAGTAGACAAGCATGATACCCGTTATCAGCATCAAAAAATATTATGCCAAGGGATACAGGGCTTCTTTTCAGGGCGATGAATGTTTTCTTAAACTGGCGTGGGATGGCTACACAAATCGGAGCATAGAAACTGAACACTGAATTGTACACTTTCTTTTAGTATTCATTTACTTACTTACTGGCCGAGCTGCACAGCATGTGGGATCTTAGTTCCCCAGTCAGGGATTGAACCTGTGACCCTGCAATGGAAGGGCAGAGTCCCAATCACTGGACCACCAGGGAAGTCCCTGAAGTGTAAACTTTAAGTGAGTGAATCATACGGTGTGTGAATTATGTCCCAGAAAAGCTGTTAAAAAATACCAAAAAAAAAAAAAAAAAGATTAGTCAAAGTTTATTCATATGTAACTGCACCACACTCTGTATAGTGCAAGAAGAAAAACAGCTCCCTCTGATACAGAAATAATTACAAAACACCAAGCCAGCTCTGGCACACAGACTAGGTTTGTACTTGCGCGGTGCAAGCCCCTAGCCAGCCCAGTCCTCCTCTCCCAGGCCCGGGTGAGGCGGGCAGTCTTGAGCAAACCTGTTCTCTATGACAGCTAACAACTGGCCAGACAGGGATTGGCACCAGATCTAAGAGCAGCCAAGCAGTCTGTCAGGCCAGACAGACACAGGAAAAGATGCTCAACATCACTATCAGCGAAATCAACTCAAAACTACAACGAGGTACCACCTTACACTGGTCAGAATGGCCGCCGTTAAAAACTCTACAAACAACAAATGCTGGAGAGGGTGTGTAGAAAAGGGAACCCTTCTACACTGTTAGAAGGAACGTAAATTGGTGCAGCCGATATGGGAAATAGGATGGAAGTTTCCAGAAAACTAAAAATAGAATGATGGTGTGATCAGGCACTCCCACTCCTGGGCATATATCCAGACAAAACTCTTAATTCAAAAATATACACGCATCCCTATGTTCGTAACAGCCCTGTCCTCAAGAGCCAAGACCTGAACGCTACCTAAATGTCCATCAACAGAGGAACCGGTAAAGAAGATGCGGCGCACACAAGGGAACACTCAGAACAAGAACGAAATAGCGTCATTTGCAGCACGATGCATGAACCAGACAGCACCATCCTAAGCGAAGTGAGTCAGAAAGAGATAAACAAATACCGTAATATCACTTATATGTGGGATCTAGAATGACACAGATGACCCTACCTACAAACCGAAATTACAGAGAACAGACCTGTCACTGCACAAGGGCCCTCCTTTTGCAATGGGGGCAGGATGGAATGGGAGCTTGCGGTTGGCAGATTTAAGCTGTTCTATACACAATGGATCCCCTCTTCACAGATCACTGCCCTGTTGTAGCAAAGGGGCTTGCTTAACTCAACGAAGCCATGAGCCATGCCGTGTAGGGCCACCCCAGACAGACGGGTCATAGTGGAGATTTCCGACAAAACGTGATCCATTGGAGGAGGGAAAAGCAAACCACCGCAGTATGCCTTCCGTGAGAACCTCATGAACTGTATAAAAGGACAAAAAGATACGACATCAAAAGATGAGTTCCCCAGGTCAGAGGGTGTCCCATATGCTACTGGGGAAGAACAGAGGATGACTACCAATAGCCCCAGAAAAGAAAGAAGCGGCTGGATCAAAGCAGAAACGATGCTCGGTTACAGGTGTGTCTAGTGACGAAAGTACAATCTGATGCAAGGAACAGTACTACATAGGAACCTGGAATGCCAGGTCCATGAATCAAGGTAAACTTGACCTGGTCGACCAGGAGACAGTAAGAAGAAACATTAACATCTTAGGAACCAGTGAACTAAAATGGACAGGACGGGGTGAATTTAGTTCAGATGACCATTATATCTACTACTGTGGGCAAGAATCTCATAGAAGAAACGGAATAGTCCTCATAATCAACAAAAGAGTCTGAAATGTAGTATTTGGGTGCAACCTCAAAAATGACAGAATGATCTCGGTGTGTTTCCAAGGCAAGCCATTCACCATCACAGTAATTCAAGTTTAGGCCCCTACCATGCATTTTAAGAAGCTAAAGTTGATCTGTTCTGTGAAGACCTAGAAGACCTGTTAGAAATAACACGAAAACAGATGTTCTGTTCATCGCTGGGGATTGGAATGCAACAACCAGGAAGTCAAGAGATACCTGGAGTTAACAGGCCAGTCTGGGCTTGGAAAACAAAATGAAGCAGGGTAAAGGCTAACTGAATTCTGCCAAGAGAATGCACTGCTCATAGCAAACACCCTTTTTCAACAACACAAGAGACGACTTTACACACGGACTCCACCAAACGGTCAATACCAAAATCAAACTGATGACATTCTTTGTAGCCAAAGACAGAGAAGCTGTATACAGTCAGCAAAAACAAGACCTGGAGTTGACTATGGCTCAGATCATCAGCTCCTCATAGCAAAATTCAGGCTTAAACTATAGACAGTGGGGAAAACCACTAGGTCAGTCAGGCATGACTTAAATCAAATCCCCTATGAACACACAAAGAGGTAACAAATAGATTCAAAGAACTGTATCTAGCAGCGTGTGCCTGAAGAACTATGGGTATAAGTCTGTAATACTGAACAGGAGGCAGAGAACAAAATCACCCCAAGTGAAAAAGAAAAGGAGGAAGATAAAGTGGTTATCTGAGGAGGCTTTACAAATTGCTGAAGAAAAGAAGAGAATCAAAAAGAAAGGGAGAAAGGGAAAGGCACATTCACCTAAATGCAGATTTCCAACCAACAGGACGGAGAGCTGAGAAGGCCTTCTTCAATGAACAGTGCATCAAACTAGAAGGAATCAACAGAAGCAGAAATACTAGAGATCTCTTCAGGAAAACTGGAAAATCAAGGGAACATTTCACTCAGAGACGAGCACAATAAAGGATAGAAACGGCAGATATCTAGTAGACACTGAAGAGATCAAGAAGAGATGGAAAGAAGACACAAAGAACTGTACCAAAAAGATCTTAATGAACTGGATTACTACAATGGTGTGGCCAGTCACCCAGAGCCAGACTTTCTGGAGCATGAAGTCTAGTGGGTCTAAGGTAGCACTGCTATTAATAAAGTTAATGGATGCCATAGAATTCCAGTAGAGCTATTCAAAACCCTAAAAGATGATGCCAGCAAGGTGTTACATTCCATGTGTCACCAAATCTGGAAGACCCAGCAGTGGTCACAGGACTGGAAAAGTCAATCCTCGTACCAATTCCCAAAAACAGTAGTACTGAAGATTTCGCTAACCATCAGACAACTGCGCTAATCTCCCATGCTAGTAAGGTCATGCTTAAAATCTTGCATGGGAGGCTTCAGCATTATGCGAACCAAGAACTTCCAGATGTCCAAGCTGGGTTTAGAAAAGGCAGAGGAACCAAAGATCAAATTGCCAACATTTGTGGGATCGTAAAGAAAGCAAGGAAATTCCAGGAAAACACCTACCTCTATTTCATCGACTATTTTAAAGCCTTTGTATGGATCATAACAAACTGTAGAAAGCTCTTAAAGAGATGGGAATGTCAGACCATCTTACCTGTCTCCTGTGAAACCTGTATGCCTGTCAAGAGGCAACAGTTAGAACCCTGCCTGGAACAACTGATTGGTTCAAGATTAAGAAAGGCCTATGCCACGGCTGTCTGCTGTCACCCTGTTTGTTTAACCTGTACGCTAAGCACATCATGAGCAATGCTGGGCTGGATGAGTTACAAGCTAGAATCAAGACAGGTGGGAGAAACATCAACAGCTTCAGATATGCTGATGATACCACTTAAATGGCAGAAAGTGAAGAGGAACTAAAGAGCCTCTTGATGAGGGTGAAGAAGGATAGTGAAAGAGCCAGCTTAAAACTTAATGTTAAAACACTAAGATCGATGCATCCAGCCCCACTACTGCATGGCAAATACAAGGTGGAAAAGCAGAAATAGTTATGGCAAAACCAATACAGTATTATAAAGTAAAAATAAAAATTTTTTTAAATATTTTTTTTTTAAAGTGGAAATAGTGACAGATTTCCGCTTCTTGGGCTTTAAAATAACCAAGGATGGTGACTGCAGCCATGAAATCAGAAGATGACTGCTTCTTGGCAGGAAAGCTATGACAAACCTAGACAGTGTGTTGAAAAGCAGAGACCATTACTCTGCTAACCAAGGTCAGTATAGTCAAGGCTATGGTCTTCCCAGTGGTCATGTACAGCTGTGAAAGGCAAAGTGCCAAAGGATCTTTGCCTTCGAAGTGGGGCTGGAAGAGACTCCTGAAAGTCCCTTGGACAGCAAGGAGATCAAACCAGTCAGTCTTAAGGGACGTCAACACGGAATACTCGTTGGAAGGACTGATGCTGAGGATAAAGCTCCAGTATTTTGGTCATCTGATGAGAACAGCTGACTCATTGGAAAAATCCCTGATGCTAGGAAAGAGTGAGGGCAGAAGGAGAAGAGGGCGTCAGAGAATGAGATGGCTGGACAGCATCACTGATGCAACGGACATGAACCTGGGCAAACTTCGGGAGATGGTGAGGGACAGAGGCCTGGCGTGCTGCAGGCCATGGGGTCGCAGAGAGTCAGACACAACTGGGCAACGGAACAGCAACAACAGTATACAGGATGGATACACAACAAGGTCCTACTGTATAGCACACAGAACTGTATTCAATATCCTATGGTAAACCATACTGGAAAACAGCATTTTTTTAAAAATGTATATATGTGTAGCTGAATCACTTTGCTGTATACCTGAAACTAACAGAACACTGTTTATCAATTATACTTCAATTTTAAAAAGAAAGAAAGAAAAGTTTTAATTGGAAGATAACTGCTTCCCAATATGGTGTTCATCAACATGAATCAGCCATAAGTATACACACGTTCTCTCCCTCTTGAGCCTCCCACCCATCTAGGTTGTCACAGAGCACCACTGAGCTCCCTGCACCATCCAGGCATCCATCTGACATACGGTAACGTGTATGTTTCAATGCCATGCTCCCAATTCATCCCAACATCTCCTTAACCAACTGTGACCACAAGTCTGTTCTATCTCCACTGCTGCCCTGCAAATGGGTTCATCAGTACCACCCTTCTGGACTCACTATATATGCATTTAAAAAAGAGATTGTTTTAAAAAGACATACTATAAACCAAGGGCAAAATACACAGCAAACAGTCACAGAGGCTAACTCACCATATACTACACATACACCCACACACAGCCCTACCGTCTTCAGTGACAGTCTAGTTTCTAATGGAGACAGAGAAAAATATCCCCTGTTCTTTAATAAGGCCAGGAGACCCACACAAGAGGGCGGTCTCTTTCTCCTCTATGTGAGCAAAAGGAGAGCCACTCCCTACAATATTTTACCAGCAGCTTACCAAGGAAAAGGCCAGTGATGTCACTGTTCCCAAAAAGAGCCCTCTCTCTTTTGGATAACACGGTCCAGGGGTCCCTTCCTACAGCCAGAGTCCCTGCCCGCTGAGACCAGAGGCCCTGCCCCTATTCGACACCAGTCTCGACGCTAAGCCGTCACCAAGTACAGAGCAGCTAGAGGAATGGAATGCACCCTAATTTTCTAGAAGAAATCAAATGGAAAGTGATGCCACGAACACAGAACATCCAGACCAAGTTTATCACAAGAGCTCGCTATGTAAGGAAAAAAGAATTAGTAAGGAAAAACATGACATTGCGCTCTACTGAAAATAACAAGGACTTCTCATATCACAGTTCAATAGTGTAACTGCTTGTATTCTATCATGACTGCTTGCGAACGTTTTAAAGCTATCACTTTGAACGGATTTTAACATTCCTTCAGGGACCTTGTTCTGTTAAATCTAACAAAAGAATGTACAACTGGACTGTGTAGGAAAATCACTATTTTTATTTGTGTTCTTCTCTTTTAACTTGATGTGAAACAAATGAAACATTAACACCCTACTTCACTTGTGTGCAACAGTGAAAATTTACCAACGCTACTTATCTCTATACGGAGCCAGGCTAAAGAATAACTTGTATACAATATACAACTTGCAGCATTTTAAATATAAACAGCTATTAAGGAGTGACAGTAGAAAGTCAGCCAAAAGAAATAAAGCACTAACCACACTCTGAGCTTTTCTTTCCATCTGGAGGCAGTTTGGAACCTTGAATGCTGTCCCAAACCGTGCCCTAACTTCTTCTAGACCTGTCTTCATACTCTGAAGATTTATCAGTTCAACTCAGGTCAAAACAACTTTCTAACTCTCGCCACCTGAGAGTTCTGATTTTGACTGTGTTCATCGGAGGTAAAGTATCCTGGCAGGAATCTGTGGAGGAGCTGAGATGGGAGACGGTGACATCTGGTCCAAAGTTACAGAAGGCTGTTTCCACTTTCATCTGTGGCTCAAGAACAGGCCTGCCATCAGAGGCCCTGGATTCTCATCTTCTCCTCTGCGTCTTTCCTGATATCATCCAACCTCTGAACCTCAAAGGCTTCCAACATGCAAGGAGCCAGACAGAAATCTACTCAGCAAGTATGAATCCCAAACCTCAGAGCCAGATATAGCTCTCAACACTAGTGGGGGACCAAAATGAGATACTGCCCTCAAGGGGCTCGCCATCTACTAGGGCCTGGAACAGGAGCAAGGTGGGTGGCAGGGCATCTTCAGGAATGGCTAGGCTTTATTACAGCCACTCGCAGCAGGTGAATGGACGCCTCAAGCACAAAACAATGCCATGTTGCACCATCTCTGTCCAACTCATTGATTTCTCTACTTCAACTTCAAAGGAGGTGTCAAGAGGAAGGGCTCTCACTCACAGGAATAATTCAATGGTGGAAGGTTGAGGATTCCTTTTGAAGGTCTTTATGAACCTCAGATTTAAAACAGCATATATTATTGAACTAGGCTTAATACTTGGGACTAAGGTAGTTTATGCACTCCTATAGATCAGAGAATCGGGATCAGTATCTCTTACCTCAATAGAAGGAGACATAAGTATAATTAATATTTGCAAAATACCTGACAGTGATGGTCAGGTCAGGAGCTTTTATGAGACCCTGAGAGATGAGATGGCAACCCACTCCAGTATTCTTGCCTGGAAAATTCCATGGACAGGGGAGCCTGGTAGGCTGCAGTCGATGGGGTCACAAAGAGAGATGAGAGGCTTTACTCCAAACCTCCTTCGAAGTAGGAACCTTACTGGCATGCTGTAACCATCCTCTTGACCTTGTCTTTTCTCTCCTCCAGATTTAATTTTTGTTTTATTTCTTTGGGGGCACCGGGTCTTAGCTGCAGTATGTAGGGTCTAGCTCCCCACACAGCTATCAAACCCGGACCCCCGCACGGGGAGCATGGAGTCTTAGCCACTGGACCACCACGGAGGTCCCCGTATCTTAAATTTTTGATGAACATGAATACAACATAAGCATCATGGAAATAATTTGTTTCCAAAGGGGGCAGGAAACACCCTTTAAATAGGATTTCCTATTTGTTCACTAATACTGCAGATACACAGAGAAGAAAAATGAGCTCAATGGAGACTCAACACTACAAATGAGCTTCATGAAACCAACAGACTATCTGAGTGGGCACGTGGGTCATGTCTCCTAGTCTTAGAGGAAGAGGACTGAGCAGTCCTCCCCACTCCACAAGAGTCAGGAGAGCAGGATTCACACTCCAGCATCCTACGGGGAAACTGAGATTTACTAAACCGAAGATCAGACAAACCCTGAAACTCTTAAAATCAATTACGATGTCTTCATCAACACTGTCTCCAACTCTGCCATCTGGCTTTGGGCAAAATTCTTAATCTTCTGGGCAGCAAGTTCCTCCCCAGTGAACCAGGAGAAAATTTATTTCAGGGTAAACACGTGCAGAACACCATCACCAAAAAGAATGAAAATGCATCTAGAAAGAAAGGGAACAGTTATTTGTGAAGAAAATTAAATAGCAGTACAGTTTGGGAGTGTAAGATAAGCAGCAAATGTTAACAAGAGTCCAAACTGGCATTGACAGCAAAGCATGCATTTCACAAAACAAGCAAGGTGTTTTCCTTTAAGGAGAGAAATGCTCTGTTGATCATCGGTAAGACATGGAAGCTGAAAATGGCAGCATCCGTCTGTCAGCACCTTTCAGACCCAGCGTGCCCTTTGGATCATGAACAATGGCATTACTCTCTAGATTCTGCTTTGGCTAAAGAGCAAACAATGGCAAAATCCTTTTCATTTTATGCAATACTAACTGAATCGCACAGCCACTATTTCAGACCATCTGAAAATGACTTCCTCTCCTGCGACTTTAAATAGCTTAAAGGAAGCTTTTATCACCTTCATGGGAAATTTTTAAATTTCCTAAAGTGTGCTTTGCAGATATAACGCCCCCTCAAGTCTTTATACAAGATAACACCACAAATAAGGCTTGTGAAATACATACTATACCAACAGCAATAATGTTTGTTCTTCTAGAAAACTAAAGGTCTTAGAGACAGTGTGAAACTGGCGGAGGCCACCTGGCTTCCCAGGCTAGGGCCCTGGGGAGAGAAACTTGTTAATACATCCAAACCCAGGTTCCTGTACTGCAAAATAATATCTACTGTAAGAGAAACCACCAAACAGGACTGTTGTGAGAAGCAAATGCTAATGAACGTAAAGGTTTGTCCCCTTACACTGGGGTTAAAAAATAAATTTTTAAACCTTGCTGACTGCTGCCAAGACTACAACCACCACCACTTATTATCATGACTTCTAGGAAACTTAAACTTTGTGTTAGTACGTCTCAGATGTTTACCAAGAGCTAAACTTATAAATAGATTATAAGGCAAATGAAAATAAAATCTAATATTTCTAATTTGAGAGACTGTAGTAATCTACCCATTGCTGTTTCAAACGTTAGATACGTTATATGCACCTTCATTTAACCAACTAAGATATACAAAGGGCTTCCCAGGTGGCTCAGTGGTAAAAAAAAAAAATCCGTCTCCCAAGCAAGAGACACAAGTTCAATCCCTGGGTCAGGAAGATCCTCTGGAGAAGGAAATGGCAACCCCCTCCAGTATTCTTCCCTGGAAACTCCCATGGACACAGGAGCCTGTTAGGATACGGATGATGGGGTAGCGAGGAGTCGGACACGACTGAGCACCTGAACAGCAGCAGCAGTGGATAAAAATGGATTATCATACATGATTCACAGGAGCCAAGACATGGAAACAAGCTAAATGTCCATCGACAGACACAGACAGATAAAGACGCAGCACATTTACACTCCAGAGTATCACTCAGAAGCAAAAAAAAAGAAAGAATGCCATCTGCAGCAACATGGATGGACCGAGAGAAGATCATGTAAATGAAGCCGAACTGAGAAACATGGAACCAAAAAGACACAAATTTATTTACAAAACAGAAACAGACTTACAGACACAGAAACCAAAGTTATGGTTACCAAAGAAGGGGATGGCGTAAATTAGCAGTATGGGGTTAACAGATACATGCTACTATACATAAATTAGAAAACCAACAAAGGTTTACTGCACAGTATTCAACATCCTGTAATTAACCATCATGGAAAAGAACCTGATAAAATTGAATCACTTTGCTGTGTACCTGAAACACACTGTAAACCAACTGTATTTCAATTTTAAAAATTTAATGGATACTCACAGACACACAAAAAGGAGGCTGGGAGTGAATAAAGGAACCATCTCTGATCCCTCTTTTTTAGTTACATCTAAAGAGTGATTAGATTACACACACACACCATGTAAACCCACAGAGCTGGATGTGCACTCATTCCATTCCATTCCATCTTTTCTTCCTAATATAAACTCTGGGTTTGGGTTCACAGGCATTAACCATGCCACAGTCTAGCAGGCTTTGCTCCACCGTGCCCTCCCACACCTTCCAAAGGTCAAATGCTCACCAGTGCACTAGCTCCCACCATGGAACCCAGTCATCTCCACTCCCCACCACCACCCCCGCCAGCTACGCTCTCACCAGACATTACACTGAGGAAGTGCCTTTAACTCGAAACTCTACTTACAGCTTTAAAGCTTTTGGAAATGAAAGCTTCCAAGTCACAAAATGTGAAGGTCTTTACAAAGTTGCCTCTTTGTCTCTGGACAGAGGAGCACTTTTAAAAACCATTTTGTTTGATGAGTGTCAAGATACATCAGTCCCGGAGACACTGTCAAAAGGCACTGGACCATCCCAGAGCAACAAAAACCTGTTAACTGTGGTTAAGTGATACTTTCAGTGTGTGGACGCCGGACTGCTCCTTACCAGGTTAATTTGCAAGCCTTTCAGCCATCAAGACACGGCAGTCAATTCTAAAAGATTTCAGAGTTCACATCCTAAACATTTAACCATCTCAACTCCCCAGACTACTAAGAAAACAGTCCAAATAGGTCACTTACCTACTTCCAAAGTCTTGTTTTAGATACTAAGCAACACGCACAGTAAAACAGAGACAAGGAAAGTATTTCCAAAGACCATCACACAATTTCAAAAGAAAATAAATTGATTTGGACAACTTTTCTAGGTGTTTACAGGATTTCTCAAATGGTTTCAAAATTAAAATTAAGCCAGCAATACAGAAAATCAGAAGTTTTTAAAATCTGCCCTCGTTTCTCTTCAAGAATTTTGTTTAAAAAGGAAAACAGAACATAAAATTACTCAATCCTTTTGCCAGATGAATTACACGCACAAAGATCAGTTGTTGTTGTTTTTTTTAACAATACCTTCTCCAAAACTAAACAAGAACACTATGAGTGTCAGAAATCTAAACAATCCCAGAAAAATCACTATTTAACTTGAAAATGTTTCCTTGGACTCTAACAAGACGTTGTAAATGTTAACTACTTTCAGCTTTCCCACAATGACCACAAGTATCTGAGCTACTCCGGAGGTCAGAGATTAAATGCTGCTCAGTACAGACACTCAGCACAGCAGAGAATCAACAACCTTGACTTTGTATCCAGAGGAGCTGCACAGACCAGAGTCTTTGTTTCCACCCTCTCATCTCTCCCATCCTTCTCTATTTTGGTTAAAATGAATCAACCAAGCAATGGGGAAAAAAAGAGAAGCCACTCTTATCTTGACTGGCTAATCTCACAGAGCCCTTTGCCACATACCCTTCGATTCCATTCAGTTCAGTTGCTCAGTCGTGTCCCACTCTTTGCGACCCCATGAATCCCATCACGCCAGGCCTCCCTGTCCATCACCAACTCCCGGAGTTCACCCAAACTTATGTGCATCAAGCTGGTGATACCATCCAGCCATCTCATCCTCTGTCGTCCCCTTCTCCTCCTGCCCCCAATCCCTCCCAGCATCAGGGTCTTTTCCAATGAGTCAACTCTTTGCATGAGGTGGCCAAAGTATTGGAGTTTCAGCCTCAGCATCAGTCCTTCCAAAGAATACCCAGGACCGTTCTCCTTTAGGATGGACTGGTTGGATCTCCTTGCAGTTCAAGGGACTCTCAAGAGTCTTCTCCAGCACCACAGTTCAAAAGCATCAATTCTTAGGCACTCAGCTTTCTTCACAGTCCAACTCTCACGTCCATATATGATCACTAGAAAAACCATAGCCTTGACTAGACGGACCTTTGTTGGTAAAGTAATACCTCTGCTTTTTAATATGTTATCTAGGTTGGTCATAAGTTTCCTTCCAAGGAGTAAGCGTCTTTTAATTTCATGGCTGCAATCACCATACATACCCTTAGGCCCAGAAAAGCCAGGTTTAGTAAAGATACTTTCCAAGATGCACGTTCCCAACAAGAACCTACTATAATAGCATATTCTGTAATAACCTATAAGGGAAAAGAATCTAATATATATATACACACATATATACGTATAACTGAAACACTTTGCTATACACCTGAAACACAACTTTGTAAATCAACTACAACAAAAATAAAATTTTTTTAAAAAAGAACTTAGAAAGCTTCTAGAAAATGCATATACTCTTGCACACTGAACAGAGCTTTTTTCTACAGTCTGTACATCTCTCGTTAGGACCCATGGTGTTCTGGTGAAGCAGATCATCACTGGTCACCTGCTTCTTCTCCCCACTGGTAGGCATGGGATTCAAGCTGGCCAAGGTGTCCCACCCCCCACACCGAGTGACGGCTCCAGGCTGGACAAGTGACCCAGGAGAGACAGGGCCTTCAGGGAAGGCAACCACATGTTCAGGTTCACCTAGGACAAGATCAGTTTATGCCTGTTGGACTGGCAGAACTTTATGCCCCAAAGCATCCTGATAGACACAATACATAGTCTCTCTCTCAACCTCAGTGCAAGTAGCTCTGAGCTAGAAAGCTCTTGGGGCAGGGGCAGGGAGAGCAGGGGCAGTAGCCCCTGTGCATCAAAGGCTATTCCAGCCTCAGGGTATTGTTGGCCTCTACATATTAGATGCCAGCAGCCATCTATGCCAATTATGACAACAAAAACGTCTCCAGGGCATCACAAAATCATCTGTTTGAGAACATCCGCCCTAAGGAAAAGGAGGCATTGTTCTCTGGAACCCCCAGAGCAATGAGAAAGACAAGCAGGGGCTTCCCTGGTGGCCCAGTGATTCAGAATTCGCCCCGCCTTGCAATGCAAGGGACACTGGTTCTGTCTCTGGTCCCAGAAGATTCCACATGCCACAGGGCAGCTAACCCCATGTGACACAGCTACTGAACCCACATGCTCCAACTACTGAAGCCGTGAGTTTACAGCCTGTGCTCCGCAACAGGAGAAGCCACCACAAGAAGCCTGCGTGCTCCAGTAAGAGTAGCCTGCACTCGCCTCACCCAGGGAAAGCCTGCGTCCGACCATGAAGACTCATCACAGCCAACAAAGAAAGAAAGCTCTTTTAAAAAGTAACCTTAAGGAGCAAGTAACCCTAAGCTATCACCACTTTAGGGAAAGAGCGCCCACTGGGATCAAGCCAACTGCAGCAAGTGCTAGGATGCAAAAAGAGAGACCAGATGACACTGCTTGAAGCCTTGGCTGCCTATGTATCTAAAGCAGCCCCACTCCTGAGACTTGGCTCACATGAACCAGAAAGTCTTTTTTTGCCTCAACTAGTTTTAGTTGGATTTCTCTCACTTGCTACGGAAGGCAACACATGAGGATACACAGCATGTTTTATGCCAAAATTCTGAACTGTCAAGAAGAGGGGAAAAAAAAAAAGAATCAGAACCCTATCCTACTGCTTTCCACAAGAACAGGCCACCAACTCTAGCTCTAGGGGCACAGGCAATGAACTTCACCAAGTCCTAGAAGCCCTCACACTGAAGAACCTGAAAGTCTCCACATTTCCCAACCTTGATGGTACCAGATGCCCAGAGACTATTCATCAGGGGCCTAAGGGAAGGGGATGGCCATAAATTGTTTCTTAAACTAGTTAGAACCTAACTAAGCAGTTAACTGGAAAAGAAATGTTCCGATCACTGATACTGACTACAACCTTTAATTCTTACAGGTTCTCTTCTGAACCTGAAGTCCTAGAATCGCTTCTCCAATGTTGTCAAGAGAAATTTCTTCTCTGCAGACATTCAAAGAGAACCAGCATGACTCCACTGCAATCACATCGAAACATCAGCAGTGGTCCTCAGTGAAAAAGAAAAAAGGCATCTCCACTGACTGCTTAACAACTCATTAACCAGAGACATATTAATACATCTTTTGTTACTCGAACGTTATTGACCAGAGATATATCAATAGTCACTTACATAACAAATCACCAGCCACAGGCATTAGTTTCTGCAACAATTTCCAGGTCAATAGCGTGTTTAAAAAAATTAAAGAGTGTTTGAATGAAGTACTCAACCTGAGGTGCCAAAAGAACTCTGAAACAGACACATGTCTTGAGGACTGTTTTTCCAGACATTTTATTCCTATTTTTTTCTCCTCTCATCATTTCCCCTCAGTTTAACAACTGTATTCCATCATATCCAGTTGAAAGAGAGAAAACTTTTACAAGTTGTCTACTATTTATTAAGCAGAAAAAGAATGTGGTGGGGAAAAATTAAAACACAGTTCATTACTGAAACCATGTTGCTGTCAACCTCACAGAGAGCATAAATCCGTCAGTTCGTCATTTCCTCAATGTCCTGACACAAAGCTACAAATAGAGCTGGGTCTGCACCCATCATTTCTGCCCCTTCTATTACTGAAATAGATGCGTCTCCCCTTCACCCGGAACCTGAATCCCAACTTCTATACTGTTCCGAAGCACTGTATTTGCTGGACTATCCCCTGAACCTTCCATCTCCTCTTCTCTGTTGGACACTTACGCTGGCCTGTTCAAATCCCATCCATTGAAACTTCCTTGGTAGTCCAGTGGCTAAGACTCCACGCTCCAAATTCAGAGGG
The DNA here is from genome assembly GCF_016772045.2 of Ovis aries. NCBI lineage: Eukaryota > Metazoa > Chordata > Mammalia > Artiodactyla > Bovidae > Ovis > Ovis aries. The sequence continues at coordinate 10,515,655 of NC_056070.1, forward strand.
CCTAGGTTCGGTCCCTGGTCAGGGAACTAGATCCCACATGCCACTAATAAAAAGATCCTGCATGCTGCAACTAAAACGCAGCACAGCAAAAATAAAAATAAACTTTAAAAAAAATTGCTGTTGTTTTCTTCAAAGTTTTTATCGGAATCTAGTTGACTTACAGTGTTGTGCTGGTTTCGGAAAAGTGAATCAGCTATACATGTATCTACTCTTTTTCAGATTTTATTTCCATACAGGTGATTACAGAGTTCCCCACGCTATCCTGCAGTCATTGTTACTTAGCCATCTCATACAGAGGCGTGTCAATGACCGCTGTCTTGCTAACACAGTGTCACCTGGGCCCCTGGGACCTGACATCTCCACAGCACGGCCCTGTCTACTCCCTACTTTCTAAAACTATCTTTCTGCTCGTGCAATCCTGTCTGGCCTTTTCCACCCGCTGCCTCCCTCTCAACAGCTACTATTCAAATGTCTTTCTCAGCCTCTTCTACCCACTCCTTAGAAATTCCATTCTCAGGACTTCCCTGGTGGTCCAGTGGCTAAGACTCCGAGCTCCCAATGCAAGGAGCCTGGGTTCAATCCCTGGTCAGAGAACTAGACCCCACATGCCTCAACTAAGACCTAACACAGCCAAACAAAAAAAATTTTTCAGTTCCATTCTCCAGGACCTGCCCTGAGCCACCCTGCCTCTTCCTCCACAGTTTCTCTCCAGCAGGTTGGTGATCCAGTTGCCAGCGTCATTTCCTATCTTGATGCTATGTCTTCAGTCTCTTCAGCTGTGATCCCTGTTCTGCAATCAGTTCAGTTGCTCAGTCGTGTCTGACTCTTTGTGATCCTATGGGCTGCAGCATGCCAGGCCTCCCTGTCCATCACTAACTCCTGGAGTTCACTCAAACTCATGCCCATCAAGTCAGTGATGCCATCCAGCCATCTCATCCTCTGTCATCTCCTTCTTCTCCTGCCTCCAACGTTTCCCAGAATCAGGATCTTCTCCAGTGAGTCAGTTCCTCACATCAGGTGACCAAAGTATTGGAGTTTTAGCTTCAATATCAGTCCTTCCAATGAATATTCGTAACTGATTTCCTTTAGGATGGACTGGTTGGATCGCCTTGCAGTCCAAGGGACTCTCAAGAGTCTTCTCCAACACCACAGTTCCAAAGCATCAATTCTTCGGCATTCAGCTTCCCTTATAGCCCAACTGTAACATGACTACTGGAAAAACCATTGCTTTGACTAAATGGACCTTTGTTGGCAATGTAATGTCTCTGCTTTTGAATATGCTCTCTAGGTTGGTCATAACCTTTCTTCCAAGGAGTAAGCTCTTTTAACTTCAAGGCTGCAGTCACCATCTGCAGTGATTTTGGAACCCCCCAAAATAAAGTCTGACACTGTTTCCACTGTTTCACCATCTATTTGCCATGAAGTGATGGGACCAGATGCCATGATCTTCGTTTTCTGACTGCTGAGTTTTTAGCCAATTTTTTCACTCTCCTCTTTCACATTCATCAAGAGGCTCTTTAGTTCTTCTTCACTTTCTGCCATAAGGGGTGGTGTTATCTGCATATCTGAGGTTATTGATATTTCTCCCAGCAATCTTGATTCCAGCTTGTGCTTCCTCCAGCCCAGTGTTTCTCATGATGTGCTCTGCATATAAGTTAAATAAGCAGGGTGACGATATACAACCTTGTTGGTCTCCTTTCCCAATTTGCAACCAGTCTGTTGTTCCATGTCCAGTTCTAACTCTTGCTTCCTGACCTGCATACAGGTTTCTCAAGAGGCAGGTCAGGTGGTCTGATATTCCTATCTCTTCAAGAATTTTCCAGAGTTCGTTGTGATCCACACAGTCAGAGGCTTTGGCTAGTCAATAAAGCAGAAGCAGATGTTCTGCAACACGCACTCATAAAAGAAATAAATACCTCTCAAGCACAGCCAGAGGAGAACCCGGAAGCACCGCCGCCTACGCAGCCGGAACCACGAACACCTCCGCGTTCCCACCAAACCCGTTCCTCTGGCTGGCCCACTTCAGCACACGGCCCTCACTGTGCCCAGGCCAGGCACCCAGGAGTCATCTCTAAGGCATCCTTCCTCAGCACCCCGACCCAAGCGGCCACCAAAGCCCCAGAATCCCGGCCCCTTAACAGCCTGCCTCGTCCACCAAAGTCTCTGGCCTGAATGAGTGAGCGCCCACCCTCCAGGCCCGCGGTCCTCAAATCCATTCTCCCGGTTGCAGGCTTCCTAAACCTTTCTAAGACACAACTCGGATGTGGCCGATCCCCTGCTCAAAGACAGGGGTGACATACCATAGCTTTCTACCGTCCTTTGGATAAGGGGTCTGAAGTCCCCAACCTGCTTCACCAGACCCTTCCCGCCCTTGCCTCTGCACCGTAGCCCCCTCTTCCTGCTCCCCCGCCACCTCCAGGCCCCACCCCATCCGTGCTGGTCCCGTAGCCACACCCACGTGCTCGCTGTTGCCTCCAGGCCACCCGCCTGCATTTCACTACGGGGAACATCCTCCTACCCTACCTGGGGAACATCCTTCTTCCCTACCCGCAGCATAGACCTCCTTCTGGTCTCAGCGTAGAAGTTACCAACTTCTTTGTTTTTTTATAGGCTGCACCTTGCATATGTAGGATCTTAGCTCTCCAAGCAGGGACCAAGGTCATATCCCCCTGCAGTGGAAAACCAGAGTCTTAACCACTGGACCACTAGGGAAGTCTCTGAGAAGTTTCTAATTTCTTAAAGTCCTCCTTGACCCCCTCAACCAGTTAGTCCTATTAACTATGGCTACAGCACCCCATTCTCCATTGTCACTCAACAGTGTGAATGACAATGCTTAATTAATCTATCTCCCCCATGAGAAGGCTAACTTCGGCATAGATATACCAGCTCTCCTTATTGCTGTGAAAGTGAAAGTGAAGTCGCTCAGTTGTGTCCAACTCTTTGCAACCGGTGGACTGTAGCCTACCAGGCTCCTCCATCCATGGGATTCTCCAGGCAAGAATACTGGAGTGGGTTGCCATTTCCTTCTCCAGGGGATCTTCCCGACCCAGGGATCGAACTCAGGCCTCCCACATTGCAGGCAGACGCTTTAACCTCTGCACCACCAGGGAAGCCCCTAACCCTCTAGCAACTAACCCCACAACAGGTTGGGTTCAGTGGCTTCAGATGACGCCTTTCTTCCACTGTGACAAATGAGATTATTATAGTGATAACTAAATAGTAAACAGATTTTTAAATTTTTTTCTTAGACTTAAGAAAACACATATAAGGCTCACTATAGACCAGGCTGTCTTTTTAAGCACTTTACAAATAATTAATTTAATCTTAGCAACATTCAGGGAGATAAAATTACTATCCACATTTGACAGATGAGGAAATTAAGGCACAAAGAAGTTAAGCAAAGTCACCCAAGGTCATCCACAGTAAATGGATCTGACTTCAAACATCATGATCCTTAACATTTGGCTGGGCTGCCTTTGACCTGCATTTCACAAAAGAAAAACAAAACTATCTGTCAGAGCGATAGAAGTACTATCTGCCAGGTTCTCAAATATAAGAGATGACGTGTCAATGACACTCCGCTCCCTTGTACTTTGTTGGCTTTGTTTCCAAAACTTTCAAGCCAAGATCTTCAGTAATATGCTGGATTTCAACAACCTGTTACAGAAGGTTTCTCCTGCTTAATAAATGAGAGGCCTGTATCAGCCCTGAATTTCAAAATATCGTGAGCCTCAAAGACAGAAAAGAATACGTGTTCACAGATGATTTCCACTGTTACTACGGGGAAAGCCACAACCATATTCAAGTTCAGTCTAAGGAAGTCATCTTCCAATAATGAACATGATGGTGGGGAGCAGGGGGATGATGGTGATGATGACAGTACCTACCATGGGCCAGGGAGAGCTCTAAGATCTTTCATAAGTAACATGAGGATTAAATATCACCATCCCTTGAGGTAGAGTTCTTGGTATCTCCATTTTACTAACAAACAGAAAATTAGCCACTGAGGGTTTCACTAACTTGCCCAAGGTCACCTAATCAGTGGTGGAGCTAACTTTATAGTCAAAAATTTTTTAAAAGCACATTTTAATGAGAATCCTAAATATATCCAGTATTCAGGCCAGAGGTGACATCACTCTGGCCAAACTGATTTTTCCTCCAGTCACATACCCAATCGTGACTCGTCCGCTACTAGAAGGTGATGGAACCTCGGAGCAAAGGGCAGACAGTGCCTGCGGGTGAACCAGGCAACAAGGAAAGAAAACTCACACTCCCTGTTGAAATATTAAGTGGCACAAGATTAACATCTTCCTCAGGAAGCGCAGGGAGGAAATTCTAGTCTGACCAGAGAGGCAGGCCTAGCAGCAGCATTCCAGCAGCAATCCCAGCAGATCTCGGGGCTTAAAGAGATGTCTGCGCTTAAAATGTCCAGTGTCAGGGTTTTTTTTCAGTGTGCCTGTTTATTTAAAGAGAAGGATGTCAAAGCTTTCTAATTGGAAAAACATCCCCCTAGCAAGTCCATAAATTATGTCCCTACATTTCCTACATTAGGGTAATTAAATAAACAGGCTGTTTGCACAGAGGCCTATCAAAATACCAACCAATCCCTGCCTTAAAAATCATGCTCATCTGACCTAACCAGACTGACAGTTTCCAGAGTGCTTAAAGAGCACTGTGTTTATGAAGATGACCATTTTTTTTTCACATGCTAATACTGAAAATCTAATTTCAGTAAGGCAAAAAGGCCCTTGAAGATTTTGTGTGACTCAGGCCAGTTATTTTTTCCAATCTTGAAATTTAAACTGATTTGTTCTGATTGCCCATGCCAAGCTGGTAACATTAAATATCAAACAGACATTTTATTAAATATCTTTAAAATTCACGACTTCGTTATCTGCTGGTTGTTAGAGTTAGTGTTTGGATTTTTTTTAATGTATTTGGCTGCACTGGGTCTTAGTCACAGCATGCAGATCTTTAGTTGCGGCATGTGGGATCTTAGTTCCCTGACCAGGGATTGAACCCAGGCCCCCTGCATTAGGAGCACAGAGTCCCACCACTAGACCACCCAGGAAGTCCCCAGACATAGTGTTTCAAAGTTTATAAAAATAACACCAGGGCTTTCATACTGAATAAATTCTCCAAATATATTGTCTCACAATCCAAAAACTGCATGTAAATAAGGTACCTCACAAAACACCTTAGAGTATCTACATTAACTTCAATTAACCAAGTCTTTTTAAATGCCACTTGTAGGAAAAAGGTCAAACTCAATGAAACGGAGCTACATGCATCCACGTGGATAAATCTCACAAATAGGATGTCAAGGGGAAAAAGCTGCAGAAGAACCCATATGGGCTTCCCGGGTGGTGCAGTGATAGAGAATGCACCCGCCAATGCAGGAGATGGAAAAGACCCAGGTCCAAGTCCTGGGTCAGCAAGATCCCTGGAGAAGGCAACAGCAACTCACTTCAGTATTCTTGCTGGGAGAATTCCATGGACAGAGGAGCCTGGCCACAGGGTTGCAAAGAGTCGGTCACAACTAAGCACACGTGAACACATGTAGTATGAATCCATTATATGATGACTCAGTTCAGTCGCTCGGTCGTGTCCGACTCTGCGACCCCATGAATCGCAGCACGCCAGGCCTCCCTGTCCATCGCCAACTCCCGGAGTTCACTCAGACTCACGTCCATCGAGTCCGTGATGCCATCCAGCCATCTCATCCTCTGTCGACCTCTTCTCCTCCTGCCCCCAATCCCTCCCAGCATCAGAGTCTTTTCCAATGAGTCAACTCTTCGCATGAGGTGGCCAAAGTACTGGAGTTTCAGCTTTAGCATCATTCCTTCCAAAGAACACCCAGTGCTAAAAACACGCAAAACATACTGTCTTTAGGAATGTGTGCAAATGTATTAACACATTATTAACTGGAAACGTATTAATACATCTTTTGTTACCAGAACATTATTGATTGGAAACATACCAATATCACTTATGTAACAAAACGATGGCCACAAGCATTAGTTTCCACAAAAATCCTCCAGTCAATAATGAGTTAAAATACCTGGGAATAATGCATGCCAGATTTGAGATAGTTGCACCTCTTCAGGGAAAGGGTGCCATTGAGAAGAGGCAGACAGAAGCTTTTATTTCAAAGCTGAACGGCAAATACAGAGTGGTTTAGGATGAGACTCTCTGTATCATTTTACAGTTCTAAACTGACTCGACATTAGGAAAAAGCCTAATACTAAAATATGAGAACAAAGGACTTCCCTGACAGTCCAGTGATTAGGACTCCACACTTCCACTGCTGAGGGTGCAATCCCTGGTCAGGGAACTAAGATCCTGCAAGCCCAGTGGTGTGGCCAAACAATATATATACACACACATAAATACATATATGTATATACATATATGTGTGCTGTGCTTAGTTGCTCAGTCGTGTCCGACTCTTTTCAACCCCATGGTCTGCAGCCCACCAGGCTCCTCTGTCCATGAGGATTCACCAGGCAAGAATACTAGAGTGGGTTGCCATGCCCTCCTCCAGGGGATCTTCTAACCCAGGGATCGACTGAACCCAGGTCTCTCACATTGCAGGTGGATTCTTTACCATCTGAGCTACCAGGGAAACCCACATATGTATACACATACATATATATACACGTGTATATATATGTATATATATATAACAAAATTGAAATTTACGCTTCTAAAAGCTGGGATGAGAAATGGAGAGGAAAAGAGACACTAAGAGAAAGGAAGAGATGAGATTAAGAGGCAGGAAGAGAGACATCTCCAACTAGCAACTGATCCTAAATCAACCCAATCTCTGAATACCCACACTTACTACACAAATTAACAATCAGTTTTACTTACAGTAGCCATCCCAGGTGGCCTTAAATTCTAAATCATGGTCCTTGAACTGAGCTAATAAGCACAGTCTCCTAACTAGATCGTGAAATGTATAACGCTTGCCAGATAAGCAGGTCTTACTGTAGTAACTTCTCCTAACGGAAGACCGCAGTTACATCCCTTTAGAGAGACAGCTTACTATTGTGGTTAAGGGTTTTGGAGTCCGACAAATGTGGGTTCACATTCCAGCTCCACCACTGACGAACTGTGTGACTGGAACAAGCTGTTAACCTCGCTAAATTAGTTTCCAAATCTGGAACGGGGTAAATAACAACATACCTCATTGAGGAAGTTTTCACAGTAAATAAGAGGATTTACCACAAAGTAAACCAAACTGTTTAAGCCTTCCTCAGCGATCAGTGCAAAGAAATAGAGGAAAACAACAGAATGGGAAAGACTAGAGATCTCTTCAAGAAAATTAGAGATACCAAGGGAACATTTCATGCAAAGATGGGCTTGATAAAGGACAGAAATGGTATGGACCTAACAGAAGCAGAAGATATTAAGAAGAGGTGGCAAGAATACTCAGAACAACTGTACAAAAAAGATCTTCGCAACCAAGATAATCACGATGGTGTGATCACTCACCTAGAGCCAGACATCCTAGAATGTGAAGTCAAGTGGACCTCAGAAAGCATCACTACGAACAAAGCTAGTGGAGGTGATGGAATTCCAGTAGAGCTGTTTCCAATCCTGAAAGATGATGTTGTGAAAGTGCTGCACTCAATATGCCAGCAAATTTGGAAAACTCAGCAGTGGCCACAGGACTGGAAAAGGTCAGTTTTCATTCCAATTCCAAAAAAAGGCAATGCCAAAGAATGCTCAAACTACCACACAATCGCACTCATCTCACATGCTAGTAAAGTAATGCTCAAAATTCTCCAAGCCAGGCTTCAGCAATACGTGAACTGTGAACTTCCAGATGTTCAAGCTAGTTTTAGAAAAGGCAGAGGAACCAGAGATCAAATTGCAAACATCCGCTGGATCATCAAAACAGCAAGAGAGTTCCAGAAAAACATCTATTTCTGCTTTATTGACTATGCCAAAGCCTTTGACTGTGTGGATCACAATAAACTGCGGAAAATTCTGAAAGAGATGGGAATACCAGACCACCTGACCTGCCTCTTGAGAAATCTGCCTGCAGATCAGGAAGCAACAGTTAGAACTGGACATGGAACAACAGACTGGTTCCAAATAGGAAAAGGAGTATGTCAAGGCTGTATATTGTCACCCTGCTTATTTAACTTCTATGCAGAGTACATCATGAGAAACGCTGGGCTGGAAGAAACACAAGCTGTAATCAAGATTGCCTGGAGAAATATCAATAACCTCAGATATGCAGATGACACCACGCTTATGGCAGAAAGTGAAGAGGAACTAAAAAGCCTCTTGAATAAAATGAAAGAGGAAAGTGAAAAAGTTGGCTTAAAGCTCAACATTCAGAAAACGAAGATCATGGCATCTGGTCCCATCACTTCATGGCAAATAGATGGGGAAACAGTGGAAAAAGTGTCAGACTATTTTGGGGGGCTCCAAAATCACTGCAGATGGTGACTGCAGCCATGAAATTAAAAGACGCTTACTCCTTGGAAGGAAAGTGATGACCAACCTAGAGAGCATATTCAAAAGCAGAGACATTACTTTGTCAACAAAGGTCCGTCCAGTCAGGCTATGGTTTTTCCAATAGTCATGTACGGATGTGAGAGTTGAACTGTGAAGAAAGCTGAGCGCCAAATAATTGATGCTTTGGAACTGTGGTGTTGGAGAAGACTCTTGAGAGTCCCTTGGACTGCAAGGAGATCCAACCAGTCCATTCTGAAGTAGATCAGCCCTGGGATTTCTTTGGAAGGAATGATGCTGAAGCTAAAACTCCAGTATTTTGGCCACCTCATGCGAAGAGTTGACTCATTGGAAAAGACTTTGATGCTGGGAGGGATTGGGGGCAGGAGGAGAAGGGGACGACAAAGGATGAGATAGCTGGATGGCGTCACCAACTCGATGGACGTGAGTCTGGGTGAACTCCGGGAGTTGGTGATGGACAGGGAGGCCTGGCGTGCTGCGATTCATGGGGTCGCAAAGAGTCGGACATGACTGAGAGACTGAACTGAAACCAAACTGTAAATGCTTAATAAAGGTTAGCTACCATTGTTAAAATCATTTAAATGATGTTCATTTCAAATAACAGTTTTTGATTGAAGTTGTAAACTGCCTGTTAGTCTCTGATATGTAATTCTGTTAAAATAACCTAGTAACCACAACTACTGAAGCTGGCGGGCCTGGAGTCTGAGCTCCACAATAAGAGAAGCCAGCGCCATAAGCCCCATGCGATGCAATAGAGAAACTACAGAAACGAAGACCCAGCGCAGTCAAAAATAAGCAATCTTAAAAAAAAAAAAAAAAGGAACCAAGCAAAAAACATCTAAGACAGTCAATCAGAATCATAATCTACAAATATCTAAACACTCTCCTACAACTCGTGAAGAAAGCCAACTTGACAAGTTTTCTCTAAACAAGTTGTAGAAAAATCAAAGGCAATACAAGAGAACACTGAACCCCATAGAGCAGTGCATTCACAGCTACGTTTCTAACACTAAACTTTTAAAAAGTGACAACAGACACCACATGATATTAACTATGGTCAGACGTAAAGTGACAGTGTGAGTCACTTAGTCATGTCTGACTCTTTGTGACCCTACGGACGGTGTAGCCCACCAGGCTCCTCTATCCGTGGAATTCTCCAGGCAAGAATACTGGAGTGGGTAGCCATTCCCTTCTCCAGGGGAATCTTCCTGACCCAGGGATTGAACCCAGGTCTCCTGCATTGCAGGCAGATTCTTTATACTCTGAGCCACCAGGGAAGCCCCACGGTCAGAGGTAAACACTTGGACCTATTCACGACCACACACACTCAGCAATCATTTAAGCACTTACAGTACCTAGAGGACTACACAGTACTTCCATCTCCTTCGTAATTCTTGCCTCTCAACCTCTCCCCCAAAAAATAAAATCAAAAGGTGATAAATAGCTATTGGAGTCAGAATTCAAAACAGCTTCTTTGGAAATCTGTCCAGGGGACTTGGAGTATCGTTTGGCAGAAAAGAGGTTATGTAACAACTCCTCCAGACTGTCTCTGGCTGCCCTGTATAATCCTGGTGGATTTCCCACAGTAAACACAAACACTATCCACTAAATTGTTAGGGTCTCCTGCATGTTAGACACTAAGATGAATATCCTCTAAAAACACCGTTGTGATTTTTTCAAGAATCTGCGGGCTCCAACCTCTGACGATGTTACCCTATCTTCTCAAGCTGAGCTCTTCCTGCCCTCTTGGGCTCTGTCTTATCAATCCCCTGGATGGCAAGCCTGGGGCTGCCTGCCTGAGCCTTAGTTGCAGACAACTGGGCTAGATCGCCAACATTCTTAGTGACACCTTCCACATCACCCTCAGGCCTTTCTGAATCAGAAACAAATTCTGGAATATACTCTCCCAAGACACCGCTTAGCTTTAATTCATCCACTCACAACCTGCCAGATTTCTTAGCATCCTGAGCTCCATTCAAGCTTTGGAAGCCTTACCAACCTTAGACCACTAAGTCTTTCTTCTTGGCCATTGGTCACAATGATTTGGACGAACACATTCTTAGGGATAACAGGCACTAAAGATTAGACACTCATCTCTGGGCCAGAGCAGCCATTCTGTGGGGCAAGAAAACAGCCTGCATACTAAAATGTATACCTGTACCCACGCTCCTATGGACACCTGATCTTTGACAAAGGAGGCAAGAATATCCAATGGAGAAAAGACATCTCTTTAACAAGCGGTGCTGGGAAAACTGGTCAACCACTTGTAAAAGAATGAAACTAGAACACTTTCTAACACCATACACAAAAATAAACTCAAAATGGATTAAAGATCTAAATGTAAGACCACAAGCTATAAAACTCCTAGAGGAGAACATAGGCAAAACACTCTCCGACATAAATCACAGCAGGATCCTCTATGACTCACCTCCCAGAATATTGGGAATAAAAGCAAAAATAAACAAATGGGACCTGATTAAAATTAAAAGCTTCTGCACAACAAAGGAAACTATAAGCAAGGCGAAAAGACAGCCTTCAGAATGGGAGAAAATAATACCAAATGAAGCAACTGACAAAGAATTAATCTCAAAAATATACAAGCAACTCCTGCAGCTCAATTCCAGAAAAATAAACACCCCAATTAAAAAATGGGCCAAAGAACTAAATAGACATTTCTCCAAAGAAGACATACAGATGGCTAACAAACACATGAAAAGATGCTCAACATCACTCATTATCAGAGAAATGCAAATCTAAACCACAATGAGGTACCATTTCATGCCAGTCAGAATGGCTGAGATCCAAAAATCTACAAGCAATAAATGCTGGAGAGGGTGAGGAGAAAAGGGAACCCTCTTACACTGTTGGTGGGAATGCAAACTAGTACAGCCACTATGGAGAACAGTGTGGAGATTCCTTTAAAATCTGGAAACAGAACTGCCATATGACCCAGCAATCCCACTGCTGGACATACACACTGAGAAAACCAGAACTGAAAGAGACATGTGTACCCCAATTTTCATCGCAGCACTGTTTGTAATAGCCAGGACATGGAAGCAACCTAGATGTCCAACAGCAGATGAATGGATAAGAAAGCTGTGGTACATATACACAATGGAGTATTACTCAGCCATTAAAAAGAATACATTTGAATCAGTTCTAATGAGGTGGATGAAACTGGAGCCTATTGTACAGAGTGAAGTAAGCTGGAAAGAAAAACACCAATACAGTATACTAACACATATATATGGAATTTAGAAAGATGGTAACAATAACCCTGTATGCGAGAAAGCAAAAGAGACACAGATGTATAGAACAGTCTTTTGGACTCTGTGGGAGAGGGTGGGTTGATTTGGGAGAATGGCATTGAAACATGTATAATATCATATGTGAAACGAATCACCAGTCCAGTTTCCATGCAGGATACAGGATGCTTGGGGCTGGTGCACTGGGATGACCCAGAGGGATGGTATGGGGAGGGAGGTTGGAAGGGGCTCAGGATGGGGAACACGTGTACACCCGTGGCAGATTCATGTTGATGTATAGCAAAACCAATACAATATTGTAAAGTAATTAGCCTCCAATTAAATAAATTTATATTAAAAAATGTATACCTGCAAATTAGACAATACATCATAATTGTTCACGTTCGTGTGCTTGTTTGAAACACTCTCCATTTTCTTTTTTCTTTTCACTTTCTGGCCATACCTTGCAGCGTGTGGGATCTTAGTGTACTGACCAGGGGTTGAACCTGCGCCCCCTGCAGTGTAAGCACGGAGTCTTAACCACCCGACTCCCCAGAAAGTCTCATCATCTCCATTTTATGGATGACAACACAGATACAGAAAAGCTAACCAACATGACTAAGGTCCCACGGTGAATGAGTAGCAGCGCCTTGGCCATGCTCTTTATCTCCTATACTATACTCTCTCACCAGCTATATTAAAAATTAAAACACAAAAACGTCCTCCTCTGCCTTCTCCCTCTTCCGGAAGTCAACGATGCTCTCTGGTGCCCCCCCACCCCCGCCACCACCAAAAAACAGAGTGAAGAGGAGGTGGTCAAAGAAAGCTCAGTAGGAGGCAGCAAATGGGAGGGCAGGGAAAAAGCAGTTCGGCAGGAAGACCCAGAGCAGCAGATGACCCAGCAGAAGACCCCAAGCACTGACCTGGCAGACATTCTACACAAACAGGGCTGGCTGGTGGAGAGCGCTAAATATTAATAGGAACTACTCTAAATGGAGACAAGAACCACCTTTGCAGTGAATAAAGTATTGAAAGCCTTTAAAGCCTGTCTGGGTCCACATTCCAGGTCAAGACTGATAGGAATTCTTTTCATGGCAAGTCTACCCTAGCACTAGAGACCAGGTCACTAGTAAAACCCCAAGTGAGAGTTTAAGACTTACCCCCAAGTGATGCCCTGAACTGTAGGGGATCCACAGTAATTCCCTTGGGGCAAAGAATATAGATGAGTATCCTCCATTCACGGTAAAATTATATTTACTTTATTAACTTCTTAAATAGCATTTTACTTCCAGGCCTCATGAAATTCCACTTAATCAGAGCATCAGCCCACAATTTACAGTTATCCCACTTCATCAAAATCAGGATGTTGGAAATTCCCTGGTGGTCCATCGGTTAGGAGTCCATGCTTTCAAAGCTTAGTTAGGATCCAGTTTCAATCGCTGGTTGGGGAACTAAAATTCTGCAAGACATGTACGCTGCTGTGCTTAGTCACTCAGTCATATAAGATTCTTTGCGACCCCAAGGACTGTAGCCCGCCAGGCTCCTCGGTCCATGGGGAGTCTCCAGGCAAGAATACTGGACTGGGTTGCCATGCCCTCCTCCAGGGGATCTTTCCAACCCAGGAATTGAACTGGGATCTCCTGCATTACAGGCAGATTCTTTACCAGCTGAGCTACCAGGGAAGCCCATAAGCCATGAGGAGCAGCCCAAAAAAACCAAAACACAAAAAAGAGTGTTAAGTAGCAGAAAACCCAACTGAAACTGGCTCGTCATTTTGCTGGACTTCCCTTGTAGCTTAGTCGGTAAAGAATCTGCCTGCAGTGCAAGAGACCCAGGTTAGATCCCTGGGTTGGGAAGATCCCCTGGAGAAGGAAATGGCAACCCACTCCAAGATTCTTGCCTGGAGACTCCCAGGGACAGAGGAGCCTGGTGGGCTACAGTCCATGTGATCGCACAGGTCAGACACAAGCGAGCGACTGAAGAGCCAGAGAGGCAGGCACAGGACCACCTGTGGCTCTCATTACAGCATCAAAACTCCAGATTCAGTTACCACTCCTTATCTTGGTTCTACTCGCCCTCCCGAGATGGCGGGAACAGCTCCAGGCAACACAGACACACATCGCAGAAGGCAAGAACCCTTCATACGAGTCTCCCCTCTCAAAAAAGAAAACCTTTCCCAGTGTCTGCAGCAGACTTCCTAACAGGTCTCCCTGGTCAGAAGTGAGATACCAATCACTCATTCATCTAATTACCAGCCCAGAAAACAGGTGTACCATGCTGAGTTGTTAAGAGTTCAGCACTTCTCAACCCTGACCGCGCGTGTTTACAGCTCCCTAGGTGATCCTAATGGTCAACCAGGATTAGGATTGAGAACCACTGAGTCAGGCTAACCAGAATCATCCCTAAACACCTTTCTGTAAGTCATCTGGGAAACAGCATAGACATCTGGACAAAATTTGGATTGTCAGAGGGAAAAAACATTAGCTGGGCAAACAATAACACCTACACAACCGCTTCACACTTGTGTTTTCAAAACACTTGCACATGTGGTTCAAGCTCAAGGCTATAGGCAACAACCCCGTTTTACAAATGAGACTAAGACTCAAGTTTACTAAATGAAATTCTTTCAAGTCCTCCAAATCTCCCTATGCTTCCATGCAATAGCAACTTGACAAACTTCCCCAAAAGGAATTACCACGTGAACCGTGTCTCTGGAGCAAGAAACACAAAGACAGCAAAGGGGAACTTTTATGCTCCTAAGAAAACCAAAGTAAAAATCATTAAAATATCAAGGCCTAAAAGAAGTACCAAAACAAAGACTTGAAAGACTCGAGTTCTAGTTCTGGCCACCAGTAACACGATTCCCCAGGTCTGTGATGAGAGAAGACTAATGAGGGCCCTTCCAGCTCACACACACAGACACACACCCCCAGACAATCTGAGTTTACTAAGGAGCCTGCTACTCAGCTATGTAAGTGCTTAAGGACTGTAAGGACTATCTGTTTAAAACATACATGTCTTCCTCTAGCACAGAACATATTCTCTCAAGAATGACTAACTATAAACTTTACAGCAAAAGCATATAAGGTTTATTGCCATTTCTAATAAATACACATCACTAGGAAACATAAGCATCTGAAACTACACAGACATCAGAGGAATGGCTTACAAAAGTTTAAACTGTATTGAAAGAAGACACTGATTATTCTAGAAAGGAGTGGAAAAAAGGAAAAGTGCTAAAAAAAAAAGCCATCTAAACAAAGAGTCCATTGAACTCAATGAAAGATCTCCAAACCCATCACATAAATCAATGATCCCAGACTCTCCTCTCTTCTGCTCCTACCCACCCCCACTGCTCTCTCCAAAATTACTCCCCATGCATAGACAGACACCAAACCATCCCTCTAAAGCAGCTCTTTCCCATTATGTCAGGCTTCTGCTGCAAAACCGTCAGTGATTCGCCACAGGATGAAGCCCACATTCCAAGCCCACTTTTACGGCTTCAATCATCTGAAACTGACCTTTCCACCAATCTCATCTACTCCCTCAAATGAAACTGCCATTCCGGCCAAACTGGTCTCCTCATCCTACTCAAACAGGGGTCTGGTTTCTTCCCAGCTGTTTCCAATCTGACCAGGTTCTATTCCTTCCTTGAAACACCAGAATTCCCAAACTTCCACTCTAACTTGCAACGTGCTCTTGTTTCTGATCAAGTTAGAAAACCTGTCACTGAATCCTCTGAATCTTTTAACCTGTGTGTCTGTGTATCCTTTGTTTCTTCAAGAACTAAGCACAATGTGTACAGGAGTTCAAATCCATTTCCTAGATCGAGCTGAACTTTAACCACAGGACAGTAACCTCAGGGACAAGGGCCTCCGCTTGGTTTCCTCTCTGTGTCTCCAGCCCGATCCTCAAACTGTAGATGCGAAGCACTTGTTGATTGGCTACTTAACTGAACTCAGGAGTAAACATTCAGGCCCTACAGAACTCATCTCCAACTTCTTTAATAATCTGTGGGTTATTCAAAGCCTCAATACATTCTTCACAGAAGTAACAATTTGGCTGTCAGCTTTGTATTTAGAAACGTATTGGTAATAGGGGTGTTTTCATAATTTTCAGAGATTACACCTTCACAAACGACCAAGACATTTAAAAAAAAAAAAAAGCAAAAACAAAGTTACATAAACCTGACAAGTATTCAGTGAATGCAGGAGGCATCACACAGGGCAATTAAAAGCGGAAACCCCTTAAAGGCACAATTCTGAAAATGCCATTTTTGCAAAACAAACCCTAAAGTGTCAGAAAACACAGTCTGAGCTAGTTGACTGGTCCCCGTTCCGTAGCTACTCCCTCTATCTCAGGTCTCTCCTCGACCTCTTGATTCAGATATTCTAGAAAAGCTCAACTGATTATGCCAATGATTGACCTCGACCGTAATTTTGAATTACCTAATCAAGTCACTGCTGAACACTGCAGAATCTTACTGATGCCTCTTAGAAGGGAACTCATGTAAATCAACCTTTTTAATAAACCGATAATCAGTTGTTAAAAAATAACAATAAATAATAAATAAATAAAATTTTTTTTAAAAAAAGAACAAGAGAAACAGAACTCAAAAGTGACCTGACTAATTTTCCTGCAGCCAGGCCCTAACAGTGAAGCGAATTACACTCAGGTGTCCCAAGATACATCCTTCGATCTTAGTCTTGATATGAACTCCATGTGAACTTTATGGGGCAAGCTGGGCAAAGGCCAGGTCCTTCCTAACTTGCCAAAGGCATGTGAGCTAAAGCTGTGTTCCTGTCCTTCTCTGGAAAAGGAGAAAAAAGAAACTTTGGTTGCTCTCTAGAGCATAAGCATAAGTTATGGGTCTTACAGTAAAGGATAAGAATCAAAAGGAGTAAGGAGTCAATTCGCAAGTGCCAGAAAGTCTACATTCTGGAGAGGAGGGCTGACAGCTGGGCCCCCAGATGCACTGGCTGCTGCGGGAACACAGGCGTGTGTCCTGCTGGCAGAAGAGCGAATATGCAGTCACATAAATAGCTTTCCACCAGTGGCCAGACTGGCTTTGCCATCTGCCTCTCTCCACACCAGAGCCTCCCTCCTCACACCCCTCGAGCCAGAGGGAGCTGCTAGAGTCAGTGAGAAAGGACACTCCCCCAGCCAGCGACACTAGTGAAGACCAAGCTACAAAAGGAAAGTCTTTCTCATGTCCACTGCACGCGCGCGCACACACACACACACATCCCACGTCCTTTTCATCTCCTCCTCTCTCCGTTTACACCTACATATTTACAACCCCTCCCCATCCCCATCCCAACACACACACAACACCAAGACACTGGAGAGCCACTAACGCAATAGCCCACCAGCCACATGTCACTTTGGGAAGTGATTCCCAATCCTCATTTTGCAACACCAGAGGTCACAGAATCAAAACGAACCCTGGTCATCACCTAGAGAAGCTGAGTGACTTGCTTCCAAAATTAGAGATGGCTCACTCACTGAATTCTTTCCATGAAATCATATTTCTTTCAATTCATTCATTCATTGAATTTGCACTGTTCCAGGCTCTGGGCTGGGTACCTGAGACAATTCAGTCAGTACATTTCCATCTTCCTTAATGCAAAATGGGGAACTGGGGTGGGGGGCACGCGGTGACATGGGATATTTTTCCCAGTCTGCTGCGTGGATAGGTCTTTTTAAGAGGGAAAAGCCAACACTCAACCGGTATCCTCAGGATGGGGTATAGGTTACATGTGTGCTCAGGAGGCCCGGCTCCTCACTCAAGCTAATTTTTTCCTATTTCCAGCTGCATCACCAACTCAGTGTTTCAGCATGCATTTCAGGCCACCTCCCTCCTAGACTCTTTTCAGACGCTATAAGCGGATACATCTCTTATTTTCCTGTGGCCACTTCTGAGTTGCTCAAAAGATAGAGACGAACAGGGTTGGAAGGCAGCAAGCTTGGCCGGGGTGGAATTCCCTATTTGCAGGCAGGGCTCGCTGGGGCTAGAGGGCAGGCTGTCTGCTCAGCCTCACAAGCTCCGATCTGTGAACCCTCCTCGGCGCAGCAGGAGGAAAGGAATTTTCACAACGCCAGGTGGACTTTCGGGTTTAGCATAGTAAGGCGCCTGGGACGAGACTGTCGCAGCGGATCCGAAAAAGACACAGAAAGGGTACGGCTTAAGGGACTTCTGACCAACTCAGCAGGTTTGCAAAGAATCCTCAGGCAAGTTCTTCTGAAGGATCACGAGACAAGACGTGAAACTGATGTGTTTCAGACGAGACAGAGCAGCTCTAGGGGGCAAGAGAACCTGCCTGCCGACGGGTCCGGCGGAGAACGCAGGCACCGAGGGCGCCCGGCCGGAGCTGCGGGTCTGGCGGGCAGCAAGCTTACGCGCATGGCTCCCGGCTCGGGCCGCCGCGCGGGGGCAGGGGCGGGAAAGGGACTCGCCCCGGCTGCCCGAGGAGCCGAGGAAGCACGACCGCGGGGCCTCGCGGGGCCGGATGAATCCCCTGACCCTCCGGCTGCCGGCCCCAGGCACGGGATGGTCGGTGTCCCTCTGGCAGAGGCTCCTGCTGGCCTCGCCCCGGGGCCCCGCTTACTTTTGGTCGCGGCGATGAGGTTCTTGCCGTCCTTGATGAGCTCTTTGATGAACTTGTTGGTCCTCTCCAGCTCCGCTTCGTGGGCACGGATCCTCTCCCGGAACCACGGGCTGTCGAGGTAGCAGTCGCTGAACTCCAGAGGCTGCAGCCCCATGACGGCGGCGCTCCGCGCGCACAGCCCGAGCCGGGCGCCGGGCCGAGGTGAGGGGCCGCAAGCGTAGCAAGCGCCGGAGAAGCTAGGAGCCCCGGGCGCGCGGCGAGCGCAGCGCGCACATGCCCCGCGGAGGGCAGCCGGGCCGCACGCAGCAGCACGGCAGCGGCGAGCGAGAGCGCGGCGCCGGGATCCCGGCAGCCCCCGCCGGAGCTCGGGCGCCGCGGCCCCGCCCCGCCCGGCCCCGCGCCGCACGCCCTCCCGGAGGCGCGCCCCGCCCGGGCCCGCGCGCGCCCCTGTCTCGTCCCTCCGCCTTCCTCCTTCCTCCTCTCCCTGCCTTCCCCGAACGTCTCTTCCTTCTTTTCCTTCTCTTCCCCACGCGCAGTGGCCCCTCCTCTTCCTTCCGAGGCTTCCTTGGTGTATAATTTCGCCCTGCGGCTCACCTCCAGCCCCAGGCGCGAGCGCCTCCCCTTTTCTTGGCTCCCCTCTTCGGAGTGACTCACCGTCGGCTCCCTGATGCGGGGGCACTTGACCGGGACCAGGAAGGGGTGTCTTCGGAGCATCTGTAATACTCCGCAGCCGGACGGCTCGACTCTGAGGTCTGGCTTGCTGGGGTAAAAGGTTTGACCTCTAGGTCTCATCCTCCCGGGACGGACCCTGAACTGTGAATGGACGCACACGCAGGGCTCTTTCCCCCCATTCTCGGCCCTCGACTAGAGTAAAATGCCTGTAAATCTACACCTTAGATAGAAAGCTTTTTAAGGGCAAGGAGCATTTTCTTGCGCGGCGGGCAGCTGCTCTTCCACTCTTCTGTGTAATCACACCGAACGACTTGCTGTAGGGGAGAGGGTGTCAGATCACGGTAGAGTCGTTTCTGCTGTAGTCAGCAGATTAAATTTGCCAGGGTAGATTGAGTCGATCTTTATTATACCACAAATGAGCACCTGAGAACAATTGCCAGGTTCTCTGTGGTTTTCACCAGATGGGCGTGACGATCGAATGAGAATCTGTCAGCGCACCCTGAAAAGGGGTACTTTTCAATGTGTCTTCAAACAATTCAGTGTGTCCTCACAATGTTAATAGGCATTCTGAATGACTGAAATCCTTACCTCAAAGAAACCGATTGTTCATTAGAGTAACTGTTCATAATAGCAGCTAACAGTTTATTAGGGGCCCCTGGTAGCTCAGTTGGTACAGAATCCACCTGCAATGCAGGGGACCCAGGTTCGATCCCTGGGTGGGGGAGAGCCCCTGAAGAAAGAAATGGCAACCCGCTCCAGTATTCTTGCCTGGAAAATCCCATAGACAGAGGAGCCTGACAGGCTACAGTCCATGGGGTCGCCAAGAGTCGGACACAATTTAGCGACTAAACAACAGTTTATTAAGCAATTATTATCTGCCAGGCACACACCAGGAACTCTGTATACATTTTTACAAGCTCGGGAACAACATATGTTTACATGTATAGGTTCACTTGTGATGTTAATATCACCAAGGGACTTCAAAGTGGTTCTTTAAAAGGTGCAGATTGCTAGCTGGGTAGTTGAGACTCTGAGCAGTTTGTTGTAGGAGTGTTACCCTCAGGAACTAGTTTTAAAAGCCTCCTACTCAATAAGCTCTTTTTGTTACAAAACAGCCTGCAAATGGCTAGCCCACAGATTAAACAGATAAACATTATTACTTTAATGTCCATCCTACAGAGAGTTCAAAATGTTTTACAAACAACTTTTACCCCTTGAAAATCCTGGTGCTGGCTACAATCTGCAGGGGAGCTGGAATCTACAGAAAAGAAAAGAGGCAAATAAAAAAGGGAAAGACAAGAACAGGAGGGATGTAAACAGTTGGCTGTTAACCAAACAACCAAACACTGACAGGCACCGGATCCTCTGGACAAAATCCTAAACCCTTCCTCATAAAAAGGGGCTGCTGACACCTCCCAGTTAACATCTGAGTCAGCAACTCCACTCCCTCGGCTTATAACCAAGAGAAATGAAAACATATGTCCTCGCAAATGCTTGTTCTTGGTAACAGTGTTCATAATAGGCAAAAAGTAGGCTCAACCCAAATGTCCACCAGCTGACGAGTGGATAAATCTGTATCTATACAAGGGAATGGACTTCCCTGGTGGCTCAGATGGTAAAGAATCTGCCTGCAAGGCAGGAGACCTGGGTTCCATCCCTGGGTGGGGAAGATCCCCTGGAGAAGGGAATGGCTACCCACTCTAGTATTCTTGCCTGGAAAATTCCATGGACAGAGGAGCCTGGTGGGCCACAGTCCATCGGGTCACAAAGAGACGGACTGAACGATTAACACTTTCACAAACACTTTGACATACAGTGAAATGGGCTTTCCAGGTGGCGCTAGTGGTAAAGAACTCTCTTGCCAATGCAGGAGGCTAAGAGACACAGATTCGATTCCTAGGTTGGGAAGATCCACTCCAGTATTGTTGATGGAGAAGCCCATGAACAGAGGAGCCTGGCGGGCTATGGCCCATGGGGTCGTAAAGGGTCAGACATGGCTGAAGCGACTCAGCAGGCATGCATGTACAATGGAATAATTCATCTATAATAAAAAGGAGTGATGTACTGAGGCATGCTACAACAGGATGAGCCTTGAAAACACCATGCTAAGTGAAAGAAGCCAGCCACAAAACACCACATGTAATATTATTCAATATGAAGTGTCGGGATATAAGTCGGGAGTGGGGTCAAGGTCTTATTGAAGGAGTCATTAAACAGTGAAGAGAAGAATCAGTAGGGGTTGGCTGCAAAATAGCAGATGGGAGCAGAGGAATCCAGGCAGGAAAGCAGCCTGTGCAAGCCCCTGGGTTGGGAGTCTGGTACATTCTGGAGACTGAAAGAGAAAATCAGGCATCAAGCTCAGTAAGTGAGAGAAACTAGCTGACGACGATGCTGGGTGCTGGAGGGTGAGCAGGGGTCAGACCTGGCAAAGTCTCACAGGCCATATACAGTGATGAAATTTCCACATACTGAGGTATGGGGGAGTCATACTGGCTTTTACATGAATTAACTCAAATTTTATGCTAAAACAGCCTGTCTGTGGCCTATCAAATGTACATTGTACATCTGCTTGAATTTTTAAAGAAAAGAGTGAACTGACCAGAAGTGAAGAATGTCCATGTTAAAAATAAAGATTCAGGAGACTCCCCTGGAGGTCCAGTGGTTAAGACTGTGCTTCCAACTGAAAGATGCAGGGGATGATTCCTGGTCGAGACACTAAGATCCAACATGCCTGGGCGGCACAGCAAAAAAAAAAAAAAATCAAGATTCAACACCTCCCTTTCTGGGACGCCTGTGCTGGTACTCCTTCGATGATAAGACGCCCTTCCCAGGCCAAGGCTATACTGACTCATCGAGTTGTGCTGATCTGGTTTGTTTCATTTTTCTTGAGACCTTGAAAGAATGTATCCCTGACTTATTTGATGTTCTTTGTTCTGACAAGACATAAAACTGCTGAACATCATGCTTCTTTGGAGCAGTTCCTCAGGGCTATCTGAGAGGCTGTCTTCTGGGCTGTACTCTTCAGTTTGGCTCAAATAAAACTCTTTTCTTTTCCTACTGTAGATCGTGTGTTGATTATTTTCATCACCAGTAGGATTTGGGATTATATCCTAATGCTATGGGGAGCCTATGAAGTTTTCAGCATGGTGGTAAAGTGATCTGGTTTGGGTTTCCTCTCCGGGTGCTATGTGGGGAATGGGAATCCAGAGGGAAGGCTTTTGGAGTGGTCTGGGCAGGAAATGGTAGAGCTGTCAGCCAAGTGACAGTGGAGACAGAGAGCAGTAGATCAAAATGTATTTTAGAGGGAGATTCCGAGACTTCATAGGGCTTCCCAGGTGGTGCTTGTGGTAAAGACTCGCCTGCCAATGCACCAGACCTTAGAGACTCAGGGTCAGGAAGATCCCCTGGGGGAGGGCATGACAACCCACTCCAGTGTTCTTGCCCGGAGAAGCCCATGGACAGAGGAGCCTGGCGGGCTACAGTCCTTGCAAAGAGTTGGACACAACTGAAGCAGCTTAGCGCACAGCACACTGGGACCTGATTGCAGCCTGGATATAGAAATGAGGAAGAAAGTGACAAAGACGGCCCCAGGCTCCTGGCATGATAAGTTAGGTGGACGGCTATGAACGCTACTGAACATCGACTGCAAAGAAAACCAGAGACAGAAGTTCACGTGGTGGTGGTGACTGGGATGGGCAAAACCAGTTTCAATTTCAGACTCATTAGGTGCCTGAGAGAGACTCAAGTACGTATGTCAGCTGGGCGTTTTTACGCTTCACTCAGTGCCTGGAAGAATTAAGACTTTTGTCTTTTTTTAATTTTTTAAAAAAATTATTTATTTACTTTGACGATGCTAGGTCTGAGTTGTAACGTGGGATCTTTAGTTGTGGTGTGTGGATCTAGTTCCCTTACCAGATATCGAACCGAGGCCCCCTACAATGGGAGCAAAGAGTCTTAGCCACTGGGCCACCAGGGAAGTCTTATTTACTTCTTATTTATTTATTTAACTGCACTGCATCTTAGTCGCCACATGCGGGATCTTTCCTTGCGGCATCTGAACTCAGCTGAGACATGTGGAATCTAGCCTCTGCATTGGGAATGTGGAGTCTAACCACTGGACCACCAGGGAAGTCCTGAGTAAAGGATTTGAATCAATGGAAGTTGGTCAGGTTCCTCTGTCTAGATAAAACAGAGGTTCACTCAGATGAAACCTTCCCTTTATGCAGGTTCCTTGAAACCTTCCTTTTATGTAGGTTCCCTAGGTTCCGCTACATACAATAGTGTCCCCTGATGAGTCACAAAGTTGCTACCTGTAAAGTCAAATATGGCTTCTCCTGAACCTTTGAATATGTTTCAGGCAGTGAGTCAGTTAGGTTCAGATACATTATAACAGAAAATCCAAAGTAACAGTGATTTAACTAATAAGAAATTTATGTCTCTCTTGCATCCATGAGTAAATAATCTAACCTGATTTCATAGTCCCCAGTCTCCTAGAGTTCCTGTTGTGAAGGAGGAAGGGAAAAGATAAGGTACCCCTCCCACCTCCCCCAGCTGAATCAGCATCTTTTCTCAGCCTTTCTGCACATCTTAGACAACATTTTGCTTTTTATCTCACAGGCCAGAACTTAATCACATGACCACACTTCCCTACAAGGGAAAATGGAAAGTGTGGTCTTTTGTCCAGGTACACCGCCACTCTAAATGAAATCTGAATTTTCTTACAAAGAGACAACCAATTTTGAGCAGGAACCTGGGAGCCTCTGGCTCAGGCTGACACTTTGTCAGTGAGGTACATAGATTATAGCTATGGCAAAACATAAATGATATGATGAGAAGAAACAGAATATTAATCTTTTGAGTATCTTCCAAGCTATATATTCCAAGCTGGTTTCTCTCACAGGTATTAATGAGGGAAAATGCAAAAATAAACAAGACATAATTGAGTCATAACATAGAAAACCTCCCTGGAGAAGTAGGGTATAGGCTTCTGAAGTTGTCAGCACTCCAACTTTATTTTTGTATGATTCTCTCAGCTCTTCCCCCCTGTTGGTGTTACCTTCAGTCTCCAGAAAGCTTCCTTCATGAGAACCAAAACGCCTCAAAGTTTCCAGGTTTACCTATAAAATAGTATTCCTTCCAGTGCTAGAAAGATGCTGCCTATCGTAACTACTTCAATCTGGACATCGAACGAATTTAGGAGCCTGCCAAGCCTCACTCACTTAAGCCTGTAGGCCAAGGGGCTTGCTGGTGGTCCAGTGGTTAAGCGTCTGCCTTGCGTGCAGGGCACAAGGGTTTGGGGGTTGGGGTAGGGGGGTGGGGGTAGGGGGGTGGGGGGTGGCGAGGCGGAACTAGGCGCATGCGCCACAGCTATTGAGCCTGTGTGCCAACATCTAAGACCTGACAAAGCGGATAAGATAAATGAATGTTTTAAAAAAGCAAACCTGGAGGCTTGTCCTTCAACTAACCACTGGGGCAAATGTGGGAGTAATTCCAAGTAGCTTCAGACAACCCAGAGGCCACCCTTTGAGTTGGGGGTGGGTTAATTCACCAAGATATCAGAATAGTACACAATAAATTTTGTGAACTAGTAATCTACAAAATATAATGGCAATGGTTGCCCAATAATATGAAAATGCTTAATCTATTGACATGTACCCTGAGATGTACACTTAAAAATGGCTGAAATGGTAAATTTTGTAATGTGCATTCCCCACAATTAAACAACAACAACAATAATAAAGCATAATGAAGGGAAAGTGAAAGGCCCCTTCCCATATGTAACCAATGTTAGCAGTTTGGAGTGTATGTTTTCTTAAAGAGAAGTTATCACAGAATAATAGCTGTCTAAATGCGCTTGGTATTTTCATTACATCTGTGTTTTTTAAAGAACTTTTTTCTTCACAGAACGCTGTTGAGAGCTCGTGAACCAGCAATGTGGGTAATGCAATTTGAGAAATTCTATTCTGAGAGCAGCACATTGCACAAGCTTCGCTGAGAGTCCAGCCAGGCTCTCTGTGTGATGTTACCCTGTGTGTCAATTTGCCTGGGCTGAGGGCTTCCCAGAGAGCTGGCAAACATTACTTCAGGGTGTGTCATTACATTTGAATCTGTGGACTGAGTGAGAAAGATGGCTCTCACCAGTACAGGTGGGCATCATCCAACCCACTGAGGGGCTGAACACAAAAGGCAGAGTAAGGCTAAATACCCTCTCTTCCTTCTCGAGCTGAGACCTCCATCCCCCCCTGCCCTCGGACACTGATGCTCCTTGTTCTCTGGCTTCACACTTGGACTGGGGCTCACACCGAGGCTTTCCTGGATCTTCAGCCTGCAAATGGCAGATTGTGAGATTTCTTGACCTCCGTAATTACTGCATGAGCCAATTCCTATAGTAAATCACAATCAGTCAATGCGCCTTCCTCTCCCTCTCCCTTTCTCCATATACATCTATGTCTATACCGAGCAGTGCTCCGTCACTTCAGTCATGTCTGACTCTTTGCAACTCTATGGACTATGGCCCATCAGGCTCCTCTGTCCATGGGATTCTCCAGGCAAGAATACTGGACTGGGTTGCCATGACCTCCTCCAGGGGATCTTCCCAACCCAGAAATCAAGCCCATGTCTTCTGCATCTCCTGCATTACAAGGGCATATTCTTTACCACTGAACCCCTGGGGAAGCCCATCTATACGAATACACTGATATTAGTATAGTGATATCTATTGATAGCTAGGTATTTGTTGTTTAGTCGCTAAGTCTTATTCGACTCTGCAACCCCATGGACTGTAACCCTCCAGGCTCCTCTGTGCATGGAGATTTTCCAGGCAAGCGTACTGGGCTGGGTAGCCATTTTGTCCTCCAGGGGCTCTTTCTGACCCAGGGATGGAACTGGTGACTCCAGCATTGGCAGGCAGATTTTTACTGCTGAGCCACCAGGGAAGCCTGTATATAGGCATAGATATATCTTATCTCTATTAGTTGATTATGCTTCTCTAGAGAACCCTGACTAATACACTCTGTATCTTCCAGGATTGCAGCTGGTAAACCCACGTGGTATAGAAAAATGATTACTCCTGCCTCTAGTAGTAACTGTCCTTCCATTTTATGCTGGGAAATACGCTAGAACCAGGAAGACAACAGTGAACACAAGAAGTACAGTTCATGCCCTCATGGAGCAGCAGTCTCCAGTCAGAGAGAAAGCATAGATCAAATAATTACAAACACAAATATAAATACTTCATGAAAATCATGATAAGTGCTGAGGAAGAGATGCACAAGTGTTAAACAGGGTAACTTGGCCTATTCTGAGACGGTACTGAGGAACTAACGATTGAGCTGACAACTGTGGGGTGAGGAGTTAATGGATAGACGTGACATGGATGAGACCTGCAGAGGGAAGAAGCGTCCCCAGGGAAAGATATTCAGTCAGCAAATATCGATTTGAACTGTGGTGCTGGAGAAGACCCTTGAGAGTCCCGTGGACTGCAAGGAGATCAAACCAATCAGTCCTAAAGGAAATCAACCCAGAATATTCATTGCAAGGACTGATGCTGAAGCTGAAGCTCCAATACTTTGGCCACAGGAAAGGCCCTGGGGCTGAAGCACCATGGGCTTAGCTACAGCCGCCCCAAGATGGCACGAAGGCCCTTCCCCTCGGCTCCTGCACCAGGCTCTCTTCTTCACTCAACAACATTAAGCCTGGGTTTCAGAACCCCTCCAGGGTTCCCTGATTGCTTCTAGGAAGAGCTCAATTTTCCCAACACTCCTAGACATCATAACTTGGAAGAGTTTGGAATCCCAAGGAAGTTCTAGAATGACTCTAGTTAACTAAGGATATTCAGTCAGCAAATATTGATTTGAACTGTGGTGCTGGAGAAGACTCTTGAGAGTCCCTTGGACTGCAAGGAGATCAAACCAGTCAGTCCTAACAGAAATCAACCCTGAATATTCATTGCAAGGACTGATGCTGAAGCTGAAGCGCCAATACCTTCGCCACCTGATGTGAAGAGCCAACTCATTGGAAAAAGACCCCGATGCATTTGGAAAAAGCATCTTTCCTCCTTGGAAAGACTGAGGGCAGGAGGAGAAGGGGGCGGCAGAGAATGAGATGGTTGGATGGCATCGCCGACTCGGTGGGCATGAGTTTGAGCCAAACTCTGGGAGCTAGTGAAGGACAGGGAAGCCTGGGGTGCTGCAGTCTATGAAATTGCAGAGAGTCGGACACGACTGAGAAACTGAACAACCACCTGGAATGGGCAATGCACTGTGGAGAGTCCTGCAAGGAATACTAAAGCCAGACAGCCTCCAGTCTCAAGATGTTTACAATCTAACGTGCTCGAGCTGACCCATGGGTAATTACAAAAAAAAGCACCCCACTGCTTGGCCCAGGCAGCATGGTGGTCTGGCTGAGAAATGGATGTTCCTAGTGAAGCTGGGATGGGGGAATTGGAAATTAGTGTGTTGGCAGGGAAGGGAGAGAGATTTTCCAATTCTGTCACATGGGAGTTACAATCCTCTGAAGAAATCTGGGACAATTATCTTTTCAAGATTGGAGTTAGAAGAACTGGGCTGGCTCAGAGACCTGGGTCAAGGCACACAGGCAGTACCCTCCCCAGGTGGCAAGCCCTGCCCTTTTGTAATCATTGTTTCCCCTGCCCCAGCTTCTGGAGAGGCCTGCTGTGGAGAAAAGGGAGCTGGGTACACCATCTTGCATTTGCTGATGCAATATCTGGAGGCACCCCACTGCCCTTGGGCCCCTCAGGCAAATGCTGCCCTATTTCCTATAACATGTGGGTTAAATGACCCAAGCCAGTGGCCTTGCAGTATCTTTTATCCAGAGGATAATGGTTATTAAAAAAAAATGTGGAAGGAAGAAGAAGAGCTCTAAAGAGTATGTTTCTCCCCACTAGCCCAAGTGATCCTGGCATGACCCAGAGAGAGCTTTCCGCAGGGTGACCTTCAACCAGGCAGTTACTCTGTCGCTAGAAAGCTGATCTGCCATGAATAGGGGCATATTCTCAGAGTCCATGGGCACTTCAGTGAAATAAAAAATGAGAACATATAAATACTCATGTCTTCGGATGCAATGATTCCAGACCTGGCAACTTGTCCCAAGGGGAAAGAAGATTTATTTTGGCTCTGCCATGTGGCATGCAGGATCTTGGTTCCCTGACCAGAGATTGAACCTGTGCCCCCTGCAGTGGAAGCAAAGAGTCAACCTACTGGACTGCCAGGGAAGTCTCAAAATAACTTTTTTAGATATATACACTTAGGGCTATTTGTTGCAGAGGAAAAGAAGGAATCAATCTAATAATAGAAAATATTAAAGCAGCAGATATCAGCTCAGCAGACTCATGTGTTTGTGGGCTTTGATGCCACTGATATGATCACATTTTTGCTCTGGGTAGTGGACACTGGAAGGCTGTCTTCACTCCCACTTCCCCAAAGCACTCTGATTTCCACCTGGGTGATCATTTTCCCACAAAACATGGTGTCTCAGTAGAATGCGTGTGCCTACTTCATACCAGGAAACCCAAAGAGAGCTGTGGAGGCTCCTGCTAATCCCTCCTGTCAGGCCTGCCACTGCCAAAGGCTGGGCACATGACTGCCCTCAGCCAACCACACTCTCTTTCCCAGGACTTTGACTCTTGAGCCTAGTAAAACACAGACCGGCTTTACTGTCTGTCCAGCCAAGAGTGTCAAAAGAGACCTGCTGCCTGGCAGGCTACCCAGCTTCTTACTCCCAGGATGGTTCTTCAGTCTTCCTTTAGCACCCCACATACTTTGCCTAAGTTGCCAAAATCAGGGTTTTTTTGTTTTGTTTTGTTTTTTGCAACCCAGGAAGAACGGTATTTACCTACATTGGCAATAGAAGACAATGGGCCTTCAGGGAAATTGTCGGGCACTTGGAATTGGTTATCTGGCTGAGCTAGAATAGAAAACTGTTTGTTGTTTACTTGCTCAGTTGTGTCCTACTCTTTTTGCAACTCCATGGACTGTAGCCTCCCAGGCTCCTCTGTCCATGGGATATTTCCAGCAAGAATACTGGAGTGGGTTGCCATTTCCTCTGCCAGGGGATCTTCCCAGCATGGGGACAGAATTCTGGTCTCCTGCTTTGCAGGCAAATCCTGTAAGGACTGAACCACCAGAAAAGCCCAGTTATCTATTGGAGCATTTTATTACTGGCGCAAGGCTTTCTTGCTCTGCCTTGTTAACCACGAAGCCCTCATATTCCAAAATGTGAAGAAATGAGATGGCTGGGCCTCCACTAGCCTGAACCTCTGAAAGACCAGGAGAAGCAGATACACTCATTGACTTGCATAGATTAAGTAACTTGAGTAAGAAATAAACTTTTGTGCGGTAAGCAGCAAGATTTGGGAGTTGACTGTTACCATGGTATAGCCTGTCCTATCCTAACATAGAGGAATTCCAAGATCCTAGGAAGGGGGAAGAATGTCACTAACAGCATTGAATAATATATGCAAGAGAAGGCCAATTTTCAAAATGTTTAGTTTTCTTTATTTAATGGGTACAGAGATGTGTTTGGGATGATGACAGAATTCTGGCAATAGTGGTGATGGTTGAGCAACATTGTGAATGCTCTCAATGCTACTGAGTGGTACACTTAAAAATGGTTTCAGTGATAAATTTTATGTTTGTATATTTTGCCACAATTAGAAAATAACTCCAAATTTTTTCTATCAAAATCTTCCAGTAATGCTATGGGTTGGAAATATAGGCATTCATATATTGTTGTTGAGAAAATAAATAGGTACTTCTTTCTGGATGAAATTTTGGTGATAAAAACAAGGCCTTCGATAGGAAGCCCTTTGATTCATTTATTCCTCTTCTGGAAATTTGACCTAAAATTAAGAAAATAACTTACAAAGTTTTATACAAAATTATCATGGCCCCAGCACAGTTTTTAAAAGCTAAAAATGTGAAACAGTGGGCCACAGGGAATTGGTCATATAATTTAAGGTATATTCATATAATTGAACATCTATTTCTGCTTTATTGACTATGCCAAAGCCTTTGACTGTATGGATCACAATAAACTGTGGAAAATTCTGAAAGAGATGAGAATACCAGACCATCTGACCTACCTCTTGAGAAACCTATATACAGGTCAGGAAGCAACAGTTAGAACTGGACATGGAACAACAGACTGGTTCCAAATAGGAAAAGGAGTCTGTCAAGGCTGTATATTGTCACCCTGCTTATTTAACTTATATACAGAGTACATCGTGAGAAATGCTGGGCTGGAAGAAGCACAAGCTGGAATCAAGACTGCCAAGAGAAATATCAATAACCTCAGATATGCAGATGACACCACCCTTATGGCAGAAAGTGAAGAGGAACTAAAGAGCCTCTTGATGAAAGTGAAAGAGGAGAGTGAAAAAGTTGGCCTAAAGCTCAACATTCAGAAAATGAAGATCATGGCATCTGGTCCCATCACTTCATGGGAAATAGATGGGAAACAGTAGAAACAGTGGCTGATTTTATTTTTGGGGGCCCCAAAATCACTGCAGATGGTGATTGCAGCCATGAAATTAAAAGACTCTTACTCCTTGGAAGAAAATTTATGACCAACCTTCATAGCATATTAAAAAGCAGAGATGTTACTTTGTCAACAAAGGTCCATCTAGTCAAGGCTATGGTTTTTCCAGTAGTTATGTATGGATATGAGAGTTGTACTGTGAAGAAAGCTGAGCACCAAAGAATTGATGCTTTTGAACTGTGGTGTTGGAGAAGACTCTTGAGAGTCCCTTGGACTGCAAAGAGATCCATCTAGGCTATTCTAAAGGAGATCAGTCCTGGGTGTTCATTGGAAAGACTGATGCTAAAGCTGAAACTCCAATACTTTGGCCATCTCATGCAAAGAGTTGACTGAGTGGAAAAGACCCTGATACTGGGAGGGATTAGGGGCAGGAGGAAAAGGGGACGACAGAGGATGAGATGGCTAGATGGCATCACTGGCTCGATGGACATGAGTTTGAGTGAACTCCTGGAGTTAGTGATGGACACGGAGGCCTGGCGTGCTGCAATTCATGGAGTCGCAAAGAGTCGGACATGAGTGAGCGACTGAACTGAACTGAACTGATGTACCTATTTAGAACTGTAGTACAGACGAATGTTTAATGAGGAATACTGGAGAACTGCTCCAATATAATATTAAGTGAAAAAAATACAAATCTTTGTTCTTGAGCAGTGAGTTCCTAAATATAAGTTTAGTTTGACAGTATTGATTTTTGTTTGTTGGTTTTAATTTTATTTATGTATGTGGTTGTCTTGGGTCTCAGTTGTGGCATGTGGGCTTCCATAATTACATGCAAACTCTCAGTTGTGGCATGTGGAATCTTAGTTCCCCAGCGAGGGACTGAACCTGAGTTCCCTCCATTGACGGCGATTCTTACCCAGTGGACCATCAGGGAAGTCCCAGTATTTATTTTTAATGAACGTATGCTGACTTTCTGTTCATGAAATTATTTACCAAGATTGTTAACCATGGTTGCATGATTATAATTAAAAGTTCTCTAAATATCTCAGGATACAATACATTTTAAGAAGATCTCCTCCTATTTCTTACCTTTCTTGCATTTTGGTTCTGTCCTGCCATAACTCGTTTTCCTCTTTCCATCTGAAGGTAATTATTAGAGAAGAATGGAGGAAAAGAGTGTTTCGTTAGTTCTCCTTCTCTGTTATCTTTTTCACATTACATCATCTTTCCCCAGAGTCTTCATGTTTTTGTTCTTGCTATGAACATGACCTTAAAAGGACCCTTTTTGTTTTTCTGCTATTTTTCACATCTTTAGAGATGAAATGAGCTTAGGCTCATTCTGGATCTGCTTTTTCAGATATTGCTAGTTAAGGGTCGTGCTTAAATAACATACTGCTCACTGGTATTTAGATAAATGTACACATCTATCCATTATCTCATATTTTTGGCACAGTAGAGGAATGCGTCTGCTCACACTCCTGGTTTTTTGAAGATATTGCTCTTTCTTTCCTGTTGCAGTTGTTATGTTTGTAAGTATTCATTTATTTGGCTGTGCCCAGTCTTAACTGTGGCACGAGAACTCTAAGCTGTGTCATATGGGGACTGGCTCCCTGACGAGGGGTGGGCCCCAGGCCCCTGCACTGGGAGTGCAGAGTCTTACCCATGGGTCCACCAGGGAAATCCCCCTACTGGAATTATTCAAGGCAAGCATCTTCAACTTGACTTACAGGAACCCCAAATGTATGTAAAATTTTCCCAAAAATTACTGTTGGCGGAGAAAATTTTATTTCCAGGTCCACAATTTCCATTTGGTCTTTTGCCTAAAATTGATCTGTTTGAAAAGCTATCTTACAAGTTCTTCTGCCCACCTCCCCATTCACAATAATCCTTTTCCCAAAGAAGAAGAGAAGGTATAAAATCATACTGCAGGTTCGTTCATCTGCATCCTTGTTCTGAGATGTAAGATTCTCCAGGATAGCTGGGGAAATTTTCAAATATATTTTCTGGAAGCGTTCTGTAATGATTAACTCACCATAGTGCTTTTGTTTTTCCCTGTCTTTTGCACATTTCTGTTAAAAGTAACAATGGCCTTAGAAACTGTCCCATTGAGATATTCTGAATATGTTGAGGTGAGGTGGTAGGAATGATGACAATTTTCCTTTATCAACTTGCCTCTCCCATCTTCAAATATAATTAGGGAATGCATGATCCTTGAGGGAGAAACACATGAACGCAAAGAAAATATCCTTAAGAAATACTGAACACTGGGACTTCGCTGGTGGTCCAGTGGTTGGGACTCTCCTCCACTGCAGGAGGCGTGGCTTTGATGCCTGGTGGGAGAACTAGGATCCTGTATGCTAGAAGGTGCAGCCAAAAATTAATAACAAAACAAAAAGAGAAAGAAATGTTGGACACGAAAAATGATTCTCCTCTTTGAACAGAAGCTTTTTTTTTTCTCTCCTTTCGATCTCTCAATATTCCACTCTAGAATGTGTTGTCAGCTGGAAAGAATGGAAAGAAAAGCACCTTTGAACAGATTAGTCATGCTGATTCTTTAAAGTATAACTGGAATGTATAATTGCTAAGATTTTTAAGACATGATGAACACAGCCTGTGCAGAAAAAGTTCACATGATTTATTTCAAAATGTTTGCAATATTTAAAAAGGTAGTTAAAACTTATTTCATCAGTTCATAATAGGAAATAGTTATTGATTTACTGACTCAATCTTTCGGGACCTCAAGATTCCTCTTCTGTAAAATGGGGATAATAATCATATCCCTTCGCTGAGATTTTTTTTGAGATTAAACGAGTCACCCTGTAATCTCTGCAAAACATGGAGAAAAGTGCCCGGTGCAGAAGAAGGGCTCCCATGCTGCCCCGCTCCCCTTCACCGGTCTGTACTTCCTCTTCTCTTGGTTTGTACTCACTCCCTTGGTCATCTTCACCCACTCTCCTGGCTTTTAATACCATTTATGTGCCAATGATTCCCAATATACATTTTCAGCACCTGCTCACCCTGGAACTGCAGATTCATACTCAACAGCCTACTGGACCTCTCCACCTGGCTATGTACTAGACATCTCAAACTCACTCTCTCCAGATGGACTCCCCACACCTTTCCCCGGTCACTCGACATCTACACCATCCTCCCAGGTGTTCAGACCACCGGAACGTGGAGTTAACCTGCACTGCTTTCTTTCTCTCGCCCTCCACGTTCCGTCTGTGTTCCTGCAGAGAGATCCAGAATCTGACCACCGTTCACTCCCCCAGCGCTGCCCCCTGCTGCAAGCCACTGCGGCCTCTCTCCGGGGTCACTGCCACAGACTCCACCTGGGTTCTGCCTCTGCTTTGGCTTGCTGATGGTCGGTCTTCAACAGGTCAGCCAGATTGCTCCTTCTGAAGAGAAAACCAGGAATTCCCTGGTGGTCCAGTGGCTAGGTCTCAGCGCTTTCACTGCCAGGGCTGGGGTTCAATCCAGGGTCGGAGAATTAAGATTCTGCAAGCCACATGGAGTGGCCGAAAGAAAAAAAAAAAATCAAGTTGTATCTTTCCCCTGCTTAAAATTCTTCAGTAGGTCCCCTCCCATACAGAACACAATAACAACTTTTCAGAAACTACATATGTATTCCTGCACATAATTCATTTTTTAAAAGACTGTATAAATATGCATCAAATTGTTGCCAGGGGTTATCTAGGGTGGTAATATTACATGTGATTATTTAAAACTATTTGCCTTTTGACCCAACAATATTACTGTTAGTAATTTGTCTGCAGGAAATAATAGGATATGCCCAAAGATATATGTTCAAGAATGCTAGTCACAACAATATTTACACTAGGTAAAAATTGGAAATAGCTTAAGTGGCTAACAATAGGGAAGTACAGTTGACCTTGACTAATTATGGGGTTAGGGTTGCTGACCCTCCTTGCAGTAGAAAATCCGAATAAAACTTACTGTTGACCCCCCTCTCGCGTGGTTCCTCCACATCCACGGCTCCTCTATCTCCATAGTTCGGTATTCTCAGAGTCAACCAACAGTGGATCAGGTAGTACTGTGGTCCTTCCTGTTTTAAAAATTCTGCATATAGGTGAACCTGAACCATTCAAATCAGTGTTAGTCAAGGGTCAAGTGAAGCCTAATCATTTCAGTTCAGTTCAGTTCAGTCGCTCAGTCATGTCCGACTCTTTGCAACCCCATGAATCACAGCACGCCAGGCCTCCCTGTCCATCACCAACTCCCAGAGTTCACTCACACTCACGTCCATCGAGTCTGTGATGCCATCCAGCCATCTCATCCTCTGTCGTCCCCTTCTCTTCCTGCCCCCAATCCCTCCCAGCATCAGAGTCTTCTCCAATGAGTCAACTCTTTGCATGAGGTGGCCAAAGTACTGGAGTTTCAGTTTTAGCATCAGTTCCTCCAAAGAAATCCCAGGGTTGATCTCCTTTAGAATGGACTGGTTGGATCTCCTTGCAGTCCAAGGGACTCTCAAGAGTCTTCTCCAACACCACAGTTCAAAAGCATCAATTCTTCGGCACTCAGCCTTCTTCACAGTCCAACTCTCACATCCATACATGACCACTGGAAAAACCACAGCCTTGACTAGACAGACCTTAGTCGGCAAAGTAATGTTTCTGCTTTTCAATATGCTATCTAGGTTGGTTGTAACTTTTCTTCCAAGGAGTAAGTGTCTTTTAATATCATTGCTACAATCACCATCCGCAGTGATTTTGGAGCCGAAAAAAGTAAAGTCTGACACTGTTTCCACTGTTTCCCCATCTATTTCCCATGAAGTGATGGAACCAGATGCCATGATCTTCGTTTTCTAAATGTTGAGCTTTAGGCCAACTTTTTCACTCTCCTCTTTCACTTTCATCAAGAGGCTTTTTAGTTCCTCTTCACTTTCTGCTATAAAGGTGGTGTCATCTGCATATTTGAGGTTATTGATATTTCTCCTGCCAATCTTGATTCCAGCTTGTGTTTCTTCCAGCCCAGCGTTTCTCATGATGTACTCTGCATAGAAGTTAAATAAGCAGGGTGACAACCTACAGCCTTGACGGACTCCTTTTCCTATTTGGAACCAGTCTGTTGTTCCATGTCCAGTTCTAACTGTTGCAACTGTTGCTTCCTGACCTGCATACAGATTTATTATAGCAAATGATGTGTTAGCTGGCATGGCTAACCTTGTCTTTTAAATTTTAAATTTATCTGCCTATTATGTATCTGGCTGTGCCGGGTTGTAGTTGAGGCACGTGGGGTCTCCGCTGCGTCATGTGGGATCTTCCACTGCAGGGTCTTTCGTCGTGGAACCCGAGCTCAGTAGTCAAGGTGTGATCTCAATTAGTTGCTCCACAGCAGGTGGGACCAGGGATCAAACCTCCGTCGCTTACATTTCAAGGTGGACTCTTAACCTCAGGACCACCAGGAAATCCCTGACCATATATATATATATTTTTTTAATTAGTAACACACTATTAATGAAAAACAATTATGAACTAACAGTACAGTCTGAGATTGACTTTGCAAATTAAAAAATGTCTATGAAAAGAGAGAAAAAGACACTAAGGATATGCACCAAAATATCAATGGGCGTCATCCATGGCAAACAGACACAGGTGGTGGCCGTGATCTAGAGCTACACAGCCGTGGAAGGGCTGCTACTTCCTGTTAGCAAACCTGCTTGGAATTCACAAACTCAGAGCAAATGTGCAAATTCTAATCAGCACTTCCTGCACATTCTACTGTATCAGCTTAAGCAACCATCTCTTTTATAGCCTCTGCTGCTGCTAAATCGCTTCAGTCGTGTCCAACTCTGTGCGACCCCATAGACGGCAGCCCACCAGGCTCCTCCGTCCCTGGGATTCTCCAGGCAAGAACACTGGAGTGGGTTGCCATTTCCTTCTCCAATGCATGAAAGTGAAAAGTGAAAGTGAAGTCACTCAGTCCTGTCCGACTCTTAGCGTCCCCATGGTCTGCAGTCTACCAGGCTCCTCCATCCATGGGATTTTCCAGGCAAGAGTACTGGAGTGGGGTGCCATTGCCTTCTCCGTTTATAGCCTCTAGATGCATTCATACAGTATATCACATAAATAAGAAGATATTCAAATCTGAATTTATGGTAACAAAAATGATTCTTATACTGCATACTTAGCAAGTAGGAAAAAACAAAAATAAATCCCCTAATACTTCAAGGAATTTAGGCCTTTTAAGGCTTGCCAGATTAGAACAGGTTAAATTTTTTTTTTTTTTTTTTTTTGCAATGACTGATAAGAGTTTCCTAAGCTTCTTATCAGTTTTTAACCTGTTTGAAAAAACTAGTTACAAGTGCAGGAAGTAAGATGCTTGGCAAGCTCGGTGACTAATATCCCGTTTCTAATTTACAGTTTGACTTTTAAACGTTGAGCTTAAAAGTTAGTTCTTAGAATTTTACGTTTCATATGTCTTGTTAGTTATGGAATGAAGTAATCAAAGGAAAACAAATTCTACATTCATCACTGCATTTCTTTTCTATTCAGTCTCAGAGATCTTCACCCAAGAACACATTGATACCATTCAGAAGCTTAAGAAGTCATCTCTCTTTCTTCTTTACATAACTGAAGCATAGGTACCATTCAAATTACCAACACATTTTCACTGAAAAGGAAAACAAACAAGTGAAAAGCAGAATACGAAGTTCCTAAGTAGCAGAAGAAACCACAAGGCGATCAGAAATGACCCGAAAGCCAAGCTTGCAATTTTTTTCGCGAATTAAGTAATAAGGTCAACCACAAAAGGTGTCAGGTATGCAATAAAATAGGCTGGCTTCAGCACATTCCTTTGTTTTAACACTTGGTTTCGACATTAAGGCAAGGAGACTGCCCTTAAAAACCCACATATTGAATACTGAGAACATGACATTTCACCAGACTTTGTTGCAAAACTAGAATTGTGTGAGAACATTGCCACTTTGTTCTTTTGGAACATAGAGCAGAAATTTACCAAACAACCATCTGCATGAAAGGCAGGAAGATCTGATTCTGTGCTTATGAGCTTAAGGCTTTCTTCTTCTTTTTATTTTTTTTTTCATCTGGCATTCTTTGAGAACAAACTAAAATTCTCTTGTTCTCTGGAGAGAAAGAGAGAGAGGTAGAAATTACCTAATGTAGAATATGAGCTTCTACCTGTATCAAAACAAGGAAATCCGCTCCAGGCTTAGCTGGAGTGAATGTGTGCAGTAGGCTAAGGGTGCCTGTTTTGCTCATCTGCATGGGCGGGTTGAGTCTGTGTAGCACATTTGTTGCTTTTGCTGTTGTTTAGTCACTCAGTCATGGCCGACTCTTAGCAACCCCATGGACTGTCGCCCACCAGGGTCCTCTGTGCATGGGATTTCCCAGGCAAGAATGCTGGAGTGGGTTGCTATTGCCTTCTCCAGGGGATCTTCCCGACCCTGGGACTGAACCCCCATTTGCTGCATTGCAGGCAGATTTCTTAATGCTGAGCTACCTGAGTGTATCTAGCAAATAAAAAAATAAAAATGGTAATGACATCAATAAAAAAAACCTCTCTAAGAGTGTGAACAAAGAGAAAATCATTTGCTCCTAGCTGCTGCTGCTGCTGCTGCTGCTGCTAAGTCGCTTCAGTCGTGTCTGACTCTGTGCGACTCCACAGACGGCAGCCCACCAGGCTCCCCCGTCCCTGGGATTCTCCAGGCAAGAATAGTGGAGTGGGCTGCCATTTCCTTCTCCAATGCATGAAAGTGAAAAGTGAAAGTGAAGTCGCTCAGTCGTGTCTGACTCTTAGCGACCCAATGGACTGCAGCCCACCAGGCTCCTCCGTCCATGGGATTCTCCAGGCAAGAGTACTGGAGTGGGGTGCCATTGCCTTCTCCAATTTGCTCCTAGATATTTAGTCAGATCTAAGGTGGAATTTCTCTCCCTGAATTTACTATGGTTCTCAATTAGGAATTATAATGCTTTGGAGGGTGTTACAAGAAAACTATCCTAAAGTCTAAGTTGCTTGTTTTCTTCATGACAGTTAATTTTATTTGCTTTTAAAATGTGAACGGTATTTACTTTTTGCCTGTGCCAAGTATTTTGTTCTGACATTTGAGCTGTGGCGTGTGGGATCTAATTCCCTGCCCAGGGACTGAACCTAGACACTGGAAGCTCAGAGTCTTAGCCGCTGGACTGCCAGGGAAGTCCCAACGCTTAATTTTAAAATTAAGCTTTGCACAAAATAGAGAATCAATATTTCACTGATTACAAAATGAACGAATTCCAGCTCAAGTCTCTCATCCATCAATTATGGCAAAATTAACAGATCTGCACCCTCTGTGTAGGTAGGGGCTACTTCAGTGATATTTACAGTCACAGAGGAGTAAAAGGAGCACCCATCTGCCAATATACAGTCATCAAAGCCACACAAATAATCAACCCTAAACAAACTGAATAACTCTTATTTGGCCCCTAGATACATCCTGAAATTAAAAAGGCTTACTGTTGTCAAGTTGCTAAGTTGTATCTGATGCTTTGCCATCCCATGGACTGCAGCACCCTAGGCTCCTCTGTCCTCCACTATCTCCTGGACTTTGCTCAAATTCATGTTCACTGATGCATGGACATGAATGGATAGAATCAGTGATGCTATCTAACCATCTCATCCTCTGCCACTCCCTTCTCCTTTTGCCTTCAATCTTTCCCAGCATCCCCTTTTCCAATAAGTACGCTCTTCGAATCAGGTGGCCAAAATATTGGAGCTTCACCTTCAGCATCAGTCCTTTCAGTGAAAACCCAGGACTGACTTCCTTTAGGATTGACTGGTTTGTGCTCTGTACAGTCCAAGGGACTCTCAAGAGTCTTCTCCAGCACCACAATTCTAAAGCATTAATTCTTCAGTGCTCAGCCTTTTTTATGATCCAACTCTCACATCTGTACAGGACTACTGGAAAAACCATAGCTTTGACTATATGGACCTTTGTCAGCAAAGTGATGTTTCTACTTTTAATACAGTGTCTAGGTTTGTCATAGCTTTCCTTCCAAGGAGCACTATAGCAGCAGCATCTTTTAGGATTTTAAATAACTCAGCTGGAATTCCATCACCTTCACTAGCTTT
The DNA here is from genome assembly GCF_016772045.2 of Ovis aries. Taxonomy (NCBI): domain Eukaryota; kingdom Metazoa; phylum Chordata; class Mammalia; order Artiodactyla; family Bovidae; genus Ovis; species Ovis aries. The sequence goes on from NC_056070.1 coordinate 10,555,256, forward strand.
GATCATAGTAGAAGGCTGAGCGCCGAAGAATTGATGCTTTTGAACTGTGGTGTTGGAGAAGACTCGTGAGAGTCCCTTGGACTGCAAAGAGATCCAACCAGTCCATTCTGAAGGAGATCAACCCTGGGATTTCTTTGGAAGGAATGATGCTAAAGCTGAAACTCCAGTACTTTGGCCACCTCATGCAAAGAGTTGACTCATTGGAAAAGACTCTGACGCTGAGAGGGATTGGGGGCAGGAGAAGAAGGGGACGACCGAGGATGAGATGGCTGGATGGCATCACTGACTCGATGGATGTGAATCTGGGTGAACTCTGGGAGTTGGTGATGGACAGGGAGGCCTGGTGTGCTGTGATTCATGGGGTCGCAAAGAGTCGGACACAACTGAGCGACTGAACTGAGCTGAACTGAATGATTCCTAAGGCCAACTTGACTTCACACCCCAGGATGTCCGGCTCTAGGTGAGTGACCACATCATTGTGGTTATCCAGGTCATTAAGACATTTTTGTACAGTTCTTTGGTGTATTCTTGCCACCTCTTCTTAATCTCTTTTGCTTCTGTTAGGCCCTTGCCATTTCTGTCCTTTATTGTGCCCATCTTTGCATGAAATATTCCCTTGATATCTCCAGTTTTCTTGAAGAGATAACTATTCTTATTCTATTGTTTTCTTCAATATCTTTGCATTGTTCATTTAAGAAGGCCTTCTTATCTCTCCTTGCTAGTCTCTGGAATATTCACTAATGTACTGAAAATAAATTTCTTGGGGGCAGGGGGGCGCTTCACTGGCATGTCAGCGGTTAGGGCTCTGCTCTTCAACTGCAGGGGGTATGGGTTCCATTCCTGACTGGGGAATTAAGACCCTGCATGCCACACTGGCAAAGAAAATAGAGAGAGAGAATTTCTTGGACTCTGTCCTTATTACTGCACTTAGTTGCTGAGTCCCCTTTCCACTTAAAAACCTAAACTTAACCTTTTGTGTGAACTTTGCAATTTACAGATTAAACTCAGTCAATCCAGGGTTTCTCCCCCTCTCCATTTTCCTTCTCTTTTCCAGGGGTTTACATGTTGTTCCGACCTCAGAGGCCCCTGATCCAGGATCTGCTGAGCTGGGTGATTCCCTGGTCTGGTCGCCAGCTCCTGTGCTTTGCTGCCTCATGTCTCCATACACCTCTGCCAAGTTTGCCCTGAGTACAGGGCCCCTCCCGTTCTGCCATCCCTCTCTCAGCCACTCCTGGGTGCTTTGGGGAGCTCAGAAAACTGCTGGATGCTCACTGTCCTGCAGGGTGCTGGGAAATGTCTTAGTCATCCACGGAGGTCTGCTAGAAGCAAGCTGAGGATCCTCTCTACCCTCTGTATTCCTGCAGGGGATTTCTCATCTTCTCAGTTGACTGAGGAGAGTGGACAGAGGGTACAGTCTTTTCTTAGGCACCAAAGTATAAGTGTTAGTCACTTCAGTTGTGCCCCCATGGACTGTAGCCCATCAGGCTCCTCTGTCCATGGGGATTCTTCAGGCAAGAATGCTGGGTTGACATTTCCTTCTCCAGGGGATCTTCCTGACCCAGGGATTGTACCTGGGACTCCTGCCTTGCAGGCAGATTCTTCACCATCTGAGCCACCAGGGAAGTCCCTATCAGATTCTAAATTCTAGTCACCTGCCCTCAGATTTTCTTCTTTTTGTTTCCTTTCCATAGCCAACTTCATACTTCCTCTTTGGTTTATGATGTAAATGTCCTGAGTCCTCTCAAGTGTTTATTCATGTAGAACTCAAGAACACATGTTTCCTCTTTCAAGAAACCTGCCCTATAAGAAAAGCCTACTATTTCAGCTTTGATGTTAAAATCCTATTTGGAAATTTAGTTGTTCTCTTCATCCTGGGCTATGAGCACTCATTCTAGAGTGATGACTGCTATTGATTAAGTAAAGGGGGAACAGGTAATCAGGAGTGATAGGAACCCCCTAGTGGGCATTTGGAAACGTGCAGGACATTTTTAGTGGTCACAGTGACTTAGGGATTTGGTGGGTGAGGGTAAGGACGGTAAATATCCTGCAATCGCAGGACAATGCCATGCAAAATACCAATAGTTCCCTGCTGAAAAATGCCAAAGACATTCTTTGGGGGCTTTTCCAGCCTCTGGCCCCGTCTCTCTTACCCTACAGGAAGGCTCCAGGGCCCTCTTTGCTCACCTCTGAGAGCCTGACTCCTTTCTTGCCCACAGTCCTCAGGTAGTCCTTGCATCTCTCGGACCTGAGCTGTTTGGGGGAGAAGCAAGATGCTGGATGGGAGGTACAGTTAGCTATCTCACCCTTTAATTTCCCATTCCTCTTCCACCAGTGTAGTGCTTTGAGTTTTTGTCTCTGAGCTTGCTGGACCAGTCTCCTACATGTAAAATTTACCAAAGTTCTTCTCTTGCTTCTCATCCCCACTCCTATTACTGCTATGTGCAAGAGAAAATGTGAAACAGCCTGTATTTTAGTCTCGTCGCTAAGCATGATTTTGGGCCAGTCTTTTAACCCCACAGCTTAGTTTTCTCATTTGTGAAAATGAAAGCTTGAGGCTAAATGGTCTCTAACGGCATGTCAGCTCTGTGCCTCTACAGAAAAAGGACAGCATTTGTTCTGCAATTCGGACACACTTTACATTTCTTTCTTGACAAAAGTCCTTTAGCCTCTTTTGTTCATAATTTAGAAGTAAGTGGACTCTTCAGAGGAGATGGCAATAATGAAACTAGATTACCATGTCATTGTGGCAAGTGTTGGTTAATTATTGAGCTATATACAGTAAAATATATACACATATATTTTGTTATTCTGTTTTTCACAAAGGATCAATCTCTCATTTTTCCTTGCTTTATTAATACATTAAGGAAAGATTTATAATCATCTATTGTGTGTCAGGCGTTATTCTAGATACAACAGTGTTGAAAACATAACAGTAAACAAAATAAACTCAATGTTCTCACAGAGCTCACATTCTAGATTATCAGTTCTCAATGTGTGGCCCCTGAAAAATATCTCAGAGTATCCAAAAGGTCAAAACATTTTATTAATAATACTAAAGCATTATTTGACTTTTTCGGTGTGTTCACATTTGCACTGATGGTACCAAAAAAATGGTGGGTTAAATTAAGTGCCTTAGCATGAATCAAGGTTGTGGTGCCAATTGCTAGAAGTTACTGTATTCTCCACACTGCACGCTTGAAAGAAAAAAGAAAAGCCAGTTTCCTTTAAGCAGTCATTTACAGAACAATACAATTTATTATTTCTATTATTAATAATATATAATATTATATTATTGAGCTTCCCTGGTAGCTCAGATGGTAAAGCGTCTGCCTACAATGCGGGAGACATGGGTTCAATCCCTGAGTCGGGAAGATCCCCTGGAGAAGAAAATGGCAACCCATTCCAGTACTCTTGCCTAGAAAATCCCATGGGCCTAGAAGCCTGGTTGGGCTACAGTCCATGGGGTTGCAAAGAGTCAGACACGACTGAGCAACTTCACTTCACTTCACAAATTATTAACTTTTATATACAATGGTTGTCTTGAGGAAATCATATGTGATTATTTGAAATTGTATGCTAAACTAGTCAATTTTTTAAATGAAATCTCATCTTTCCTTGAAAGAACAGCTGAAAGATGAACTATGGTTTCCTAGACTTGAAAACGGGCAGACTTTTTTTGGAAATGAGCCAAGTAATTCTGATACCTCCAGGAAAATAACTGGCAGTATTTGTTGCCAATGATAAAATTCAAACTTGCAAGCAAAAAATAGAATTTTGAAAAAATCTGTAGTTTGATAGCTTCCCAAAACACAAAAATTCTGATGAGATTGGTGGCAATATTAGCAAATGTGATTTTTCAATGTTGTGTAATGAAGTGTGCCAACATTTGGAAGATCTATATAGCTCAGTGAACTGTCTTCCAAATGACCAATGCATGATGCTACAAAATCATGCATATGTTAAAGATCCATTAAAGTTGTGAGACAGACATGAAATTTTAATGTAACAGTATGAAAAGAACTTTTCAACATGTTTCAAATGTTCCAGTAACTTGATACTTCAGGCCTGGTTTTCTTTCAGAAAATAAACTTAGTAGTTCTCAGCCAAATAAACAAACACATCCCCAGTTCTCATGTTTGGTAATTATAAAATTTTTAGTGAATATAGATACTAAGGTTTGTGTTGTGAGAAGTGAAGTGTTTCCTCTATTTTAAAATGTATTTGGTTAAGTGAAATTTAGTAAGCTTGCGCTTACCTGAATTTTTTTTTTGGAACATAGTATATTAAGAAACAATCCTGAGTGACATAGAGACCGGAGAGGAGTAAAGCATCAACTGCAGACTTTCTTCAAATATTTAGAATGTAGTACTGGATGAAGCACAAGCTGGAATCAAGACTGCTGGCAGAAATATCAACAAGCTCAAATATGCAGATGATACCACTCTAATGGCAGAAAGTAAAGAGGAACTAAAGAGCCTCTTGATGAGGGTGAAAGAGGAGGGTGAAAAAGCTGGCTTAAAGCTCAACATTCAAAAACTAAGATCATGGCATCCAGTCCCATCACTTCATGGCAAATAGAAGGGGAAAAAGTGGAAACGGAGGCAGATTTTATTTTCTTGGACTCCAAAATCACTGTAGATTGTGACTACAGCCATGAAATTATAAGACATTTGCTCCTTGGAAGGAAAGCTATGACAAACCTAGACAGCGTATTAAAAAGCAGACGTCATCTTGCCAACAAAGGTCTGTATAGTCAAAGCTATGACTTTTCTGGGCTTCCCTGGTGACTTAGATGGTAAAGAATCCACCTGCAGTACAGGAGACCCGGGGTTGATCCCTGGGTGGGGAGGGTCCCCCAAAGAAGGGAATGGTTACCCACTCCAGCATTCTTGCCTGGAGAATGCCCTGGACAGAGGAGCCTGGTGGGCTACAGTCCCCGGGACAGCAAAGAGTCAGACACGACTGAGTGACTACCACTTTCACTGTCATGTATTTTCCAGTAGTCATGTACAGATGTGAGTGTGGACCATGAAGAAGGCTGAGCACGGAAGAATTAGATGCTTCTGAATTGTGGTGCTGGAGAAGACTCTTGAGAGTCTCTTGGACTGTAAGGAGATCAGACCAGTCAATCCTAAAGAAAATCAACCCTGAATATTCATTGGGAGGACTCATGCTGAAGCTCCAGTACACTGGCTACATGATGCAAAGTGCCGACTCATTTGAAAAGACCCTGATGCTGATTGAGGGCAGGGGGAGAAGGGTGCAACAGAGGATGAGATGGCTGGACAGCATCACCAACTCAACAGGAATGAACCTAAGCAAACTCCTGGAGATAGTGAAGGACAGGGAAGCCTGGCGTGCTTCAGTCCAGAGTCAGACACAGCTTAGTGACTGAACAACAACTTGTATAATTGTGGTGAGCCAGTGAGAGGGGCCTGGCTATCTGGAAACAAAAAAGTCATTGTTCTTTTTACATTTGTCCACTGAACTTATCAAAAGCATTGAGCAGAAAACACAGACATAGGTGATTAATTCTTCCAGTGTTCCTTCTCAGTGCTCTTTTTAGCCAAAGCAAAAACAATACCCAGCTGTGGATGTGACTGGTGATAGAAGCAAGGTCCGATGCTGTAAAGAGCAATATTGCATAGGAATGTCAGGTCCATGAATCAAGGCAAATCGGAAGTGGTCAAACAGATGGCAAGAGTGAACGTCGACATTCTAGGAATCAGCGAACTAAAATGGACTGGATGGGTTAATTTAACTCAGATGACCATTATATCTACTACTGCAGGCAGGAATCCCTCAGAAGAAATGGAGTAGCCATCATGGTCAACAAAAGTCTGAAATGCAGTACTTGGATGCAGTCTCAAAAACGACAAAATGATCTCTGTTCGTTTCCAAGGCAAACCATTCAATATCACGGTAATCCAAGTCTATGCCCCAACCAGTAATGCTGAAGAAGCTGAAGTTGAACGGTTCTATGAAGAGCTACAAGACCTTTTAGAACTAACACCCAAAAAAGATGTCCTTTTCACCATAGGGGACTTGAATGCAAAAGTAGGAAGTCAAGAAACACCTGGAGGAACAGGCAAATTTGGCCCTGGAATGCAGAATGAAGCAGGGCAAAGACTAATAGAGTTTTGCCAAGAAAATGCACTGGTCATAGCAAACACCCTCTTCCAACAACACAAGAGAAGACTCTACACACGGACATCACCAGATGGTCAACACCGAAATCAGATTGATTATATTCTTTGCAGCCAAAGATGGAGACGCTCTATACAGTCAACAAAAACAAGACCAGGAGCTGACTGTGGCTCAGATTATGAAATCCTTATTACCAAATTCAGACTGAAATTGAAGAAAGTAGGGAAAACTGCTAGACCATTCAAGTATGACCTAAATCAAATCCCTTAGGATTATACAATGGAAGTGAGAAATAGATTTAAGGGCCTAGATCTGATAGATAGAGTGCCTGATGAACTATGGAATGAGGTTCATGACATTGTACAGGAGACAGGGATCAAGACCATCCCCATGGAAAAGAAATGCAAAAAAGCAAAATGGCTGTCTGGGGAGGCCTTACAAATAGCTGTGAAAAGAAAAGCGAAAAGCAAAGGAGAAAAGGAAAGATATAAGTATCTGAATGCAGATTTCCAAAGAATAGCAAGAAGAGATAAGAAAGCCTTCTTCAGCGATCAATGCAAAGAAATAGAGGAAAACAACAGAATGGGAAAGACTAGAGATCTCTTCAAGAAAATTAGAGATACCAAGGGAACATTTCATGCAAAGATGGGCTCGATAAAGGACAGAAATGGTCTGGACCTAACAGAAGCAGAAGATATTAAGAAGAGGTGGCAAGAATACACAGAAGAACTGTACAGAAAAGATCTTCACGACCCAGATGATCATGATGGTGTGATCACTCACCTAGAGGCAGACATCCTGGAATGTGAAGTCAAGTGGGCCTTAGAAAGCATCACTATGAACAAAGCTAGTGGAGGTGATGGCATTCCAGTTGAGCTATTTCAAATTCTGAAAGATGATGCTGTGAAAGTGCCGCACTCAACATGCCAGCAAATTTGGAAAACTCAGCAGTGGCCACAGGACTGGAAAAGGTCAGTTTTCATTCCAATTCCAAAGAAAGGCAATGCCAAAGAATGCTCAAACTACCGCACAATTGCACTCATCTCACATGCTAGCAAAGTAATGCTCAAAATTCTCCAAGCCAGGCTTCAGCAATACGTGAACCATGAACTTCCTGATGTTCAAGCTGGTTTTAGAAAAGGCAGAGGAACCAGAGATCAAATTGCAAACATCCGCTGGATCATGCAAAAAGCAAGAGAGTTCCAGAAAATACATCTATTTCTGCTTTATTGACTATGTCAAAGCCTTTGACTATGTGGATCACACTAAACTGTGGAAAATTCTGAGAGAGATGGGCATACCAGACCACCTGACCTGCCTCTTAAGAAATCTGCATGCAGGTCAGGAAGCAACAATTAGAACTGGACATGGAACAACAGACTGGTTCCAAATAGGAAAAGGAGTCCGTCAAGGCTGTAGGTTGTCACCCTGCTTATTTAACTTCTATGCAGAGTACATCATGAGAAACGCTGGACTGGAAGAAACACAAGCTGGAATCAAGATTGCCGGGAGAAATATCAATCACCTCAGATATGCAGATGACACCACCCTTATGGCAGAAAGTGAAGAGGAACTAAAAAGCCTCTTGATGAAAGTGAAAGAGGAGAGTGAAAAAGTTGGCTTAAAGCTCAACATTCAGAAAACGAAGATCATGGCATCTGGTCCCATCACTCCATGGGAAATAGATGGAGAAACAGTGGAAACAGTGTCAGATTTTATTTTGGGGGGCTCCAAAATCACTGCAGATGGTGACTGCAGCCATGAAATTAAAAGACGCTTACTCCTTGGAAGAAAAGTTATGACCAACCTAGACAGCATATTGAAAAGCAGAGACATTACTTTGCCGACTAGGGTCCGTCTAGTCAAGGCTATGGTTTTCCCAGTGGTCATGTATGGCTGTGAGAGTTGGACTGTGAAGAAGGCTGAGCGCTGAAGAATTGATGCTTTTGAACTGTGGTGTTGGAGAAGACTCTTGAGAGTCCCTTGGACTGCAAGGAGATCCAAACAGTCCATTCTGAAGGAGATCAACCCTGGGATTTCTCTGGAAGGAATGATGCTAAAGCTGAAACTCCAGTACTTTGCCCACCTCATGCAAAGAGTTGACTCATTGGAAAAGACTCTGATGCTGGGAGGGATTGGGGGCAGGAAAAGGGGATGACAGAGGATGAGATGGTGGGATGACACCACTGACTCGATGGACGTGAATCTTAGTGAACTCCAGGAGTTGGTGATGGACAGGGAGGCCTGGTGTGCTGCGATTCATGGGGTCGCAAAGAGTCAGACACGACTGAGCGACTGAACTGAACTGAACTGTGGTCATGTTTGGTTTCTCATTGTTTGACATTGTTTATACAGTCCAGAATGTTAATCAGATGGAGAATTCCTGATGTACATAATATATCCATAGTCCTGGATACATAATATATATGTGTAAATTTTATTTCTGAATCTTAGAACAAAATAGTCAATACTTTTCTCAGGATAAATATTCAAAACATGAAAACTGTATTTTCAAGTATACAAATGGTGTGTTTATCATCGCTGAATTTTTGGAAATACTTTATAGAATACACACTTGTCTTTCTCCTCTCTTTAAGCTTTGATGTTTCTATCAAAGAGCCTGTCTGTGGGACCTCCTTGGCGGTCCATGGGTGAAGACTCTGTGTTCCCAGTGCAAGGGGCCCAGGTTCAATCCTGGTCAGGAAACTAGATCCCTCATGTTAGTAACTAAGATCTGGCACAGCCAAATAAGTAAATAAATAAAAATAAATATAAAAAGGCTTGTTTGTGGCTTACATTTGAGATTTTGAAAGCAGTTTTTAATCCTAAGAATTAGTTTCTTGTGTTCCTTCTCAGACTAAGCACCAAACTGTTAGTTGCTCATCATGGCAACCTACTCCAGTATTCCTGCCTGGAAAATCCCATGGACAGAGGAGCCTGGCAGGCTCCTAAGTCACACAGAGCCGGACACTATGGAAGCCACTTTACACGGACGCATGCAAGTACACACACATCCAGCTCTTTGTGACCCCGTGGACTCTAGTCCATCAGGCTCCTCTGTCCATGGGATTCTACAGGCAAGAATACCAGAGTGGGTTGCCATTCCCTTCTCTAGCGGTTCCCGACCCAGGTATTGAACCCAGCTCTCCTGCGTTGCTGGCAGATTCTTTACCATGTGAGCAACCAGGGAAGCCTAAAAAGGAAGGCAAAACTAGGCTTTCTTCATCAACTATACCAATTAAAAAACGTAATGGGGAAAAAAATTTCTTCACAGTTTTCCTTGACAGAGTTTTCCTTTTCTCCTGTGTAGACCATTACTTACCTCTCTTGTGACATTTGTAAGTTTTTTGATGCAGAAGAATTATTCATGCAAGTTCTTGATGAATAAAATAAATGTGTATGATTATTGAGATGATGACTGTTGCTTCTGACAGATATTTATTATAGTAATCCAGATATAACTATGCTAGTCACCTCAAATTACATAGTATGCTTATTTCTGAAATGATAATGGTTCTAGCCAGATGACTTTTTTTTTAAGGTCATTGATCTATTTTCAGACTTCATGCTGTAACTAGCCTTAAGAAACTATTCCTGGTTGAATACTGTTTCAAAGAAAAATATCCTCAAATATACAAAAATGTTATTACTCTTCACTTTTATAGCAACATATTTTTGTCAGACTGGGTTTTCTTTATAAAACTCTACTAAAGCAACATATTGCATTCATAAAATAGGAAGATATGAGAATGTTTGATTATATCAGATATTAATGAGATTTGAAAATGTGAAACAGGGACTTCCTTGGCAGTCCAGTGGTTAAATTCTGCCATTACACTGTAGGGGGTGCGGGTTTGATCTTTGGTTGGGGAACTGAGATCCTGCATGCTTCACAGCAAGGCCAAAAATAAGGGGAAAAAAAAGTAAAACAATGCCACTGTTTTTGCAATTTTTTTGAAAATACAATTATTTTTCATAAAAATATGTTATACATGGTGATATTTAATGAATTTATCACTGTTAACTTAAATGCATTATTAAGTAACAGCATTTAATCCGGTATACATGTATATCCTGTATACATATATATATGTATATATAATCTGATTTCTTTGGTTTCATCCATTTTTACCAAAAATTTCATTATGGAATATAAATATTACTTTTTATACTTTAAAATATTCACTATTTTTAGGAGTAAAATGGACATGATGGGTTATCAAACAAGGCTCTATACTTTCTTTTTAATTTTTACTTAAAAAAATTATTTTTTTAAATTAGCAGATAATTGCTTTACAATATTGTGTTGGTTTCTGCCACATATCAACATGAATCAGCCAAAGGTATGTGTATGTCCCCTCCCTCTTGAAACTCCTTCCCACTTTCTACCTCACCCCACCCCATAGGTTGTTTTTTTAATCATCTCTTTCAGAGGGACAACTGTTACAGCTCTGTTTATATATATTTGTAGTTTTTAATATTTTTCTAAAATTTTATTTGTATACCACATTCACACTCAAGGGTAATTTGATAGTTTTATACATTTGAACATCCAATAAATATTTCAGATTCATATATATTAATATATTTATTATATGCCATTGGAGAAGGAAATGTCAACCCACTCTAGTGTTCTTGCCTGGGAAATCCCATGGACCGAGGAGCCTGGAGAGCAGCAGTCCATGACGGTCACAAAAGTCAGACACGGCTCAGGGACTAAACAACAAAAAACAAATATGCCATAGAGAAAGACGAAGACTTGCTAGTAAGTTATTCTTCTTACTATATTTCCGTTTGCTGCGAAGAACAGTCTGGAATCTCTACTCCTTCCTTCTGTCAGTGTCCTCAAACATATGGCTTAAAACCATACATGTTGGACCAAGAAGGAAACTTTTAAACCAAAATTAAACATAACTGATTCTTCTGTCTTTTTCTTCTCTTCTTCTTTTATCAAAAAGCTAGATAAAGCATCCCATGAAGTTGTATCCCATCCCCTATTCCTTCTCTCTATCCCTTGGGACAGCACTAAGTGGTCTCATTATTTTTCACTGGGATAAAAACCACTCTAGAATTATCTCACCCTACACCACTAAATTATGCAACTAAAACAGCTCAAAAGGGAAAAAAGCACACTAAAATAATATAAAGTAATAATCACTTTCTGTGTGCCAGGTGCTTCATATAGAGTATTGTTAATCTCACAAGAACACACAAAGTGGGATTTATTATATTATCCATTTGTCAGATGAGGAAAGTGTTAGTTGCTCAGTCATGTCCAACTCTTTGATACCCTATGGACTACAGCCCACCAGGCTCCTTTGTCCATGAAATTCTCCAGGCAAGAATACTGGAGTGGGTTGCCATTCCCTTCTTCAGGGAATCTGGAAACCAAGTTTCAAAATTCTGCTTGATTACTAGTAAGTGGTAGATGTGGAATTCAAGCCCAGGACTCCTATATCAGGTAAGGGATTAATATTTAGAATATATAAAGAACTCCTAAAACTCATTAAAAAATCCCCCCAAATAATCCGATACAATAATCAGCAAAGGACTTGAATAGATATTTCTCCAAAAAAGATAAATAAATGGCCAATAAGCACATTAAAAAAAGATCAACAACATTAATCATTAGGGAAGTGCAAATTAAAACTAAAATGAGATACCATTTCCCCTCCGATAGAACAGTTACTAAAAAGTGCTAGGAAGGATTTGGAGAGATTGGAACTCTTGGGTGCTGTTGGTGACAAAGTAAAGTGGTACAGTTGCTGTGGAAAACATACGGTAGTTCCCTACAAAATTAAAAATAGAATTACCATATGACCCAGCAATTCCATTTCTGGTTATGTATGCAGAAGAACCGCAAGCAAGGTCTCAAAGAGATGTTTTGTATCCATTTTCATAGCAGCGTTATTCAAAACAGCTAAAACATGAAAGAAACCCAAGTGTCCAGTAATGGATGAATACATGCTATGTGAAATATACATACAATAGAGTATTATTCAGCCCTAACAGGGAAGAAAATTCTGACATATCCTACAACGTGGATTAATCTGAACAACATTATGCTAAAGACACACACGCAAAAACAAATATTGTATGATTCTACTTCCATGAGGTACTTAGAGCAGTCGAACTCAGAAGCAGAGAGAGAACAGTGGTTGCCAGCAGCGGAGGAGAGAGTGGAGTTGGGAGTTATAGAGTTTGAAGAAGAAATAGAACATTCTTTGTTCACTGATGACATGATTGTTTATACAGAAGATCTGAAATAATAGCAAAAAACATCTTTCTGGGACTAATAAGCAATTGTAGTAAAGCTGCAGGATATAAGGTTAACATACAGAAGTATATATGTACCAATAATGAACAAGTGGAATTTAACATTTATAAAAATAGCACATACATTAGCATAGCTCTAAAATGAAATACTTAAGTATAAATCTAACAAAATATGTGCAACATCTAGCTAAAAAAACTACAAATCTTTGATGAAAGAACTCAAAGACCTAAATACATGGAGAGATATTCTATACACATGGACAGGAAGACTCAATATTGATCTATAGAGTCAATGCAATCCTAATAAAACCTTAGGAAGTTCCTTTGTGGATATCAACAATTGATTATAAATGTACACAGAGGCCATCCATGGTGGTCCAGTGGATAAGAATCCTCCTGCCAGTGCAGGGGATCTCTGCTGCAGGAAGATTCCACATGCTGCAGGACTGCTAAGCCCTGTATGCTGCACGGCCGCCTATGTGCCTAGAGAGTGTGCTCAGCAACAAGAGAAGCCGCCATGATGAGAAGCCCGTGTACCACAGCGAGAGAGTGGTACCTGCTCCCCAGAACTAGAGAAAGCCTGCTTGCAGCAACAAAGACCCAGTGCAGCCAAAATAAATAAATGAAATAAAATTTAAGAAACTTAAGTAAATAAACGTACACAGATAAAAGATCCAGAATAGCCAACACAATATTGAAGGAAAAGAAAAAAAAATCAGAGGGATGACACAACCTGAACTTAAAACTTGCTATAAACTACAGTAATCAAGATAGTGTGGTGTCGGCAAAAGGAAAGACGTGTAGATTGATGGAAGAGCCGAGAGAGCTCAGAATTAGATCCGTATAAATACAAGCAACTGGTCTTTGACAAAGAAGCAAAGACAGCACAATGGAGTAAAGATGAATTTTTCCACAGATGGTGCTGAAACAACTGGACATCGATATATAAAAATATGAATCTAGACACAGACATTATACATTTTATGGAAATTAACTAAAGTATATACATCACAGATCTAACAGTAAAACACAAAACTGCAAAACTCCTAGAAGATAACACTGGAAAAAATCTGTGTTACCTTAGGTATGGTGAGGACTTTTTAGATATAACACCTAAGGCAAAATCCATGAAAGAACTGATAAGCTGGCCTTCATTAAAATTGAAAGCTTCTCCTCTGCAAAAGACACTGTGAAGAGAAGGAGGAGACAAGCCATAGAGTGGGAGAAAATATTTGTAAAAGGCAACTCTGTTAAAGGTCTTTTATACAAAATATACGAAGTACTCTTACAACCCAACAATACAAAACTCGATTATAAATGGGCCAAAGACATGAAAAGATACCTTACTAAAGAAGATGTACAGTTACCAAACAATCATATGAAAAGATGCTCAACATCATATTTCATTGGGAACTTGAAAACTACAACAAGATATCACTATACATCTATTAGAATAATTAAAATTCAAAGTACTGAAAACAATAAAACTTATCGAGCATATGGAGCAACAAGAACTCTCATATATTGTTTGCCTGTGTGCTAAGTCACTTCAATCATGTCCAACTCTTTGCAAGCCCATGGGCCCATCAGGATGCTCTATCCACGGGATTATCCTGACAAGCATACTGGAGTGGGTTGCCATTTCTTCCTCCAGGGGATCTTCCTGACCCACGTCTCTTATGCCTCCTGCATTGGCAGGTGGGTTCTTTACCACTAGTGCCACCTGGAAAGCCCCATACATTACCCGCATGAATGAAAAATAGTACAGGCACTCTAGAAACATTTGGTGGTGTCTTAAAAACTAAACATAATTTTACCACAAAATCTAGCAATCATGCTTTTGATATTTAGCCAAAGAAGTTAAACACTTATGTTAACACAAAACCTGCACGTGGATGTTTATATCAACTTTATTCATAATTGCCAAAACTTGGGAGCATCCAATATGCCCTTTAGTTGGTAAACAAATAAATAAACTGGTACATCCAGAAAATGGAATATTATTTAGCACTGAAAAGGAGTTATCAAACCAGGATAAGACAGAGAGGAAACTTTATCACATATTACTAAGTGAGAAAAGCTAATCTGGAATAGCTATATCTTATATGATTTCAACTATATGGCCTTCTAGAAAAGGCAAAACTATAGGGGCAATAAAGAGATGAGCAACTGCCTGGGGTTAGAGGGAGGAAAGTTTGGATAGGCAGAGCGCAGAGGAATTTTAGGGCCATTTTGCACAATACTGTAATTTTAGATACATGTCATTATACATTAGTCAAAACTTACAGAATGTGCAGCACCAGGAATGAATCTTACTGTAAATTATAGACTTTGGGTGATAATAATTGTGTTAATTCTCCATTCCCGAGGATTTTTTGCTGTTGCTGCTTATTGTAGTTGCTATTGGTTAGTGACTTTTCTAAACAGACTAATTCTATAGTCTGTTCTTTGCTTTATGTGGCCCCTGGAGTCTCCATTATAGTATCTTAGTGGTCAGCTAATGATTGGGCAGAGCTTCCTTCAATATATACACAACTTAGAGATATTGCAGCTTTGGTTCCAGATCACTGCAATAAAGGAGATATCTCAAAAGAACTAGTCACAGACTTTTTGATTTCCAGTACATATAAAAGTCATGTTTACACTACCCTGTAGTTTATTAATTATGCAATAGCATTATGTCTTAAAAAAAAACCAAAAATGTACATACCTTAATTAAAAACCTTTATTGCTAAAAAATGCTAACCATCATCTGAGCCTTCAGGAAGTTGTAATATTTTCGCTGGTGCAGGTATATATGCTTACCTCATTGTTGGTGGCTGCTGACCTTTTGGAGAGGTGGTTGCTGAAGGTGAGGTGGCTGTGGCAAAGTCTTAAAATAGGACAGCAATGAAGTTTGCTACATTGATTGACTCTTCCTTTCACGAACAATTGCTTTGCAGCATGTAATGCTGTTTGATAGGATTTTACCCACAGCAGAACTTAAAAAATGAATCGAGCTTCTCAAACCCTGCTATTGCCTTATCAATGAAGTTTATATACTATTCTAAATCCTGTTGTTCAACAAACTTCATAGTTTGTTGTTCAAACAACATTTTCACTTGGAGTAGACTCCATCTCAAGAAAACTTTCTTTGTACATCTTTAGGAAGCAACTCCTCATTCATTAAAGTTTTATCGTGAGTTTGCAGTATTCAGCCACATCTTCAGGCTCCACTTCTAATTCTAGTTCTCTTGCTGTTTCTACCACATTTGCAGTTACTTCCTCCACTGAGGTCTTGATTCCCTCAGAGTTACCCATGAGGATTGGAATCAACGTCTTTTATCTTCCTGTTAATGTTGGCATTAAGACCTCTTTCCATGAATCACAAATGTTCTTAATGGCGTCTAGAACTGTGAATCCTTCCAAAAGTTTTCCAATTTACTTTGCCCAGATGAATCAGAGGAATCAGTATCTATGACAGCTATAGCCTTACAAAATGTATTTCTAAAATAAGACTTAAAAGTCAAAATTAATCCTTGATTCGTGGACAGCAGAATAAATGTGTTAGTAAGCACATTGTTGAAATCAACATTAATCTTCCCTGGTGGCCCAGTGGTTAAGATGTTTTGCTCCTTATGCAGGGAGCCTGGGTTTGATCCCTGATCAGGGTACTAGATCCCACATGGCACAACTAAAGATTCTAAGTGCCAACTAAGAACCATCACAGCCAAATAAATAATGGGTGGTGGTGCTCAGTCATGTTCAACTCTTTGTGACCCCATGAACTGTAGCCCGAAAGCTCTTCTGTCCATGGGATTTCCCAGGCAAAAATACTGGGGTGGGTTGCCATTTCCTTCTCTAGGGAACTTTCCCTACCCAGGGATCGTACATGAGTTCTCTTGAATCTCCTGCATTGGCAAGCAGATTCTTTACCACTGCGCCACCTGGGAAGCTCATAAAAATAAATTTAAATAAATTATAAGAATAAATAAATAATTTTAGGAATTTGTTGAAAAAGAAAGAAAATAACATTAATCTCATTGTAAATCCATACCAGAGACTCTTGGATGACCAGGTTCATTGTCAGTGAATGGAATATTTTCAAAGGAAACTCTTTTCTGAGCAGTAGCTCTTAACATTGGACTTAAAATATTCAGTAAACCATGTTGTAAACAGATAGGCTGTCATCCAGGCTTCATTGTTCCATTTACAGAGTACAGGCAGAGTAGATTTAACATAATTCTTAAAGGTCCTAGGAGTTTCAGAATAGTAAGTGAGCATTGGCTTCAACTTAAAGTCACCAGCAGTGCTGGCCCCAGCAAAAGAGTCAGCCTGTCCTTTGAAGTTTTGAAGGCAGACGTTGACTTCTCTCTAGCTGTGATAGTCCTCGATGGCATCTTCCTCCAATTTAAGGTTTTTTCTTCTACATTGGGAGAAGGCAATGGCACCCCACTCCAGTACTTTTGCCTGGAAAATCCCATGGATGGAGGAGCCTGGTGGGCTGCAGTCTGTGGGGTCACTAGAGTCAGACATGACTGAGCGACTTCACTTTCACTTTTCACTTTCATGCATTAGAGAAGGAAATGGCCACCCACTCCGGTGTTCTTGCCTGGAGAATCCCAGGGATGGGGAAGCCTGGTGGGCTGCTGTCTACGGGGTTGCACAGAGTCGGACACGACTGAAGCAGCTTAGCAGCAGCATCTACATTGAAAGCCTGTTATTTAGTGTAACTACTTTCATTAATCATCTTAGATCTTGATGACTTGCTATAGCTTCTAGAACAGTCCTTGCTACTTCACCTTCCACTTTTATGTTATAGAGATGGCTTCTTTTTTAAAACATTATGAACCAATCTTGGCTAGCTTCAAACTTTTCTTCAGTGGCTTCCGTGCCTCTCTTAACCTTCATAGAGCTGAAGAGTTAGGGCTGTGCTCTGCATTAGGCTTTGGCTTAAGGGGACATTGTGGATGGTTTGATTCACTAAAACTTTCTCCGTATCAGCAATAAGGCTGTTTTGCTTTCTTATCATTCATGTATTCACTGGAGTAGCACTTTTAATTTCCTTATAAGAACTTTTCCTTTGTATTCACAACTTGGGCAACTGGTTCAAGAGGCCTAGCTTTCACCCTGGCACGATTTCCTCACTGAGCTTAATCATTTCTAATTTTTCATTTAAATTGAGAGACATGTGAGGCTTCCTAGGTGGTGCAGTGGTAAAGAATCTGCCTACCAAGGCAGGAGCTGCAGAAGGCACGTGTTCAATCCTGGGTTGGGACGATCCCTTGAAGAAGGGAATGGCAACCCGATCCCTTATTCTTAACTGGGAAATCCCATGGTCAGAGGAGCCTAGCAGGCTACAGTCCACAGGGTTGCAAAAAGTCAAACATGACTTAGTGACAAAGCCTTCCTTTCACTTGAAAACTTAGATGCCATCGTAGGGTCATTAACTGTCCTAATTTTGAAATTGTTGTGTTTCAGGGAAAAGGGAGGCCCTAGGAAAGGGAGAAAGATAGGGAACAGCTGGCTGATGGGACAGTCAAAACACACACAGCATTTATTGATTATGTTCTCTGCCTTATATGGGCCTGGTTCATGGAGCCCCAAAATAATTAAAATAGTAACATCAAAGATCACTGGTCACAGCTCACTATAAGAAGCGTAATAATAATGAGATGGTTTGAAAAATGGTGAGATTACTAAAATGTGACATCAGGGTGCCTTCTGCTCAGTCATGTCCGACTCTTTGTGACCCCATGAACTGTAACCTGTCAGGCTCCTCTGTCCACGGGATTTCTCAGGCAAGAGTACTGGAGTGGGTTGCCATTCCATTCCCCAGGGGATCTTCCCGACACACAGAGACATGAAATGAGCAAATGCTACTGGAAAAATGGTGCTGGTAGACTTGCTTGATGGAGGGTTGCCACAAACCTTCCATTTGCAAAGAATGTAATGTCTGCAAAGTGCAATGAAGTGAAACATAATAAGGTATGCCTGTACCTGGAACCAAACAATCTTCCAGCCTTTGCAGAGGACCCATAGGTGTTTATTGTGGCCTACTTTCAACACTAGCCTTAGAGCTGTAAAGTCAGTAGGAGGTGAGAGTTTCAGAGTTTTTTGGGGGGCTTCCTGAGCATGCATACAATCTTATGCATGCATTTGGCCTTTGACCTTCTCAAGATTTTGTCCTTACAGGACACTCATTTTCCTCACAAGCTTTTTGTTTGGTCTACTGTTTGCCCCAGTTGTTAATGATCACCTTGGTAGCAGCAACCTAAGACAGCAGACTACAAGGATTTTCAACAAATACCCTTGGGAAGGAGCTTTATTACTAGGCTAGTTGCTGTTGTTCTTGTTTAATCACTAAGTTGTGTCTGAATCTTTTGCGACCCCATGGACTGTACCCCACCAGGCTCCTCTGTCTGTGGGACTTCCCAGGCAAAAATACTAGAATGGGTTGCTATTTTCTTTTCCAGGGGATCTTTCTGACCCAGGGATCGAGCCTGTGTCTACTGCATTGGCAGATGGATTCTTTGCCACTGAGCCACCAGGGAAGTTGGAGTTAGGCAAAATAGATATATGCCTCTGAGTCACCATTCTAGGGAGCCACCAGGCAGATCAGAACAAATAACTAATAACAACTCTTTATTCACTCTGGTACCAGAAATGCAGGCTGTTATTTTCCCAACTACCGCTGATACAAGGAGTGGGTGATGGGACTGGAATCCCATTAGTACTTACTAAGAACTAGCTATTTTCCTTGAAAAAATATTTTTGCCAGGTTGTTGCAGGCCTTTGGCTAATTTCGAGGGTTCAAAGAAAGTTGATTCTGACAGTCCTTTGTCTAGTTTTCGTTGTTCTTATGGAGGGGTGGAATTTGGAGTTCCTCATTTTACTATTTTCACTGACGTCACCTCAGCCCATTTTAAACCTTGATAATAGCTAATCTAGAGACAAAAAGCACTGTAGGAAACTAATAATTAAAAAAAAATCTTTGTTGTGATACAGCTGACTAAAGAGTTCAATTTTGTGGCTAGGACTCAATTGTTGATGGAACCTCTATCTTTGACATCTTAAGGAATCTTAGTTTACGGCAGCTGTGCAGCTAAGATGTCTAGAAAGAGTTTGTACAAGTGTTCTAGGCAAAACCAGTCCCTAAGAAGGTTTAGTCTAATATCACCCTCAACTTTTCGGATTCTTAAACTCTAAAGCATTACGTCCAATTCTCAGAAATGATTCATACTAACCAAACTCATAATAGCCTAATTTATAAATAATAATATCAACAAATTATTTCATAATGTGAACTGTTACTGACAAGACAATCAACATCTGATCATTTTGGAGTCACTGTTTCCCAGTGTGTTTGTACCTTTGGAAGAGAGCAAGCTGAAAAATTGCTTGGCAAGCAGGGTAGGTAGAATAATGTTGTTGTTGTTGTTTAGTTGCTAAGTTGTGTCTGACTCTTTTCAACCCCAGGGACTGAGGCATGCCAGGCTTCCCTGTCCTTCACCATTTCCTGGAGTTTGCTCAAACTCATGTCCATCGAGTTGGCTATGCATTCCAACCATCTCATCCTCTGCTGCCCCTTCTCTTTTTGCCTTCAATCTTTCCCAGCAACAGGGTCTTTTCCAAAGTGTTGGCTCCACATCAGGTGGCCAAAGTATTGGAACTTCAGCTTCAGTTTAATCATTAGTTCTTCCAATGAACATTCAGGATTGATTCCCTTTAGGATTGATTGGTTTGATTTCTTTGCAGTCCAAGGGGCTCTCAAGCATCTTCTCTAGCACCACAATTTGAAAGCATCAATTTTTTGGCACTCAGCCTTCCTTGGTGGCTCAGACGGTAGAGAATCTGCCTGCAAAGCAGGAGACCCAGGGTTGATCCCTGGGTCAGGAAGATCCCCTGGAGAAGGGAATGGCAGTCCATTCCAGTATTCTTGCCTAGAGAATTCTATGGACAGAGGATCCTCGTGGGCTACAGTCCAGGGGGCTGCAAAGAGTTGGACATGACTGAGTGACTACACTTTTTTTTTCAGCCTTCTTTATGGTCCAACTCTCATATCCATACATGACTACTGGAAAAACCATAGCTTTGACTATATGCACATTTGTCAGCAAAGTGATGTTTCTGCTTTTTATTTATAATATGCTATCTAAGCTTGTCATAGCTTTCCTTCTAAGGAGCAAGCGTCTTTTAGTTTCATGGCTATAGTCACTGCCCACAGTGATTTTGGAGCCCAAGAAAAATGTCTGTTACTGCATCTACTTTTTCCTCTTCTAATTGCTTAAAGTTATGGGACTGCATGCCATGATCTTAGTTTATTGAATGTTGAGTTTCAAATCAGCAGTTTCACTCTCCTCTTTCACCCTCATCAAAAGTCTCTTTAGTTCCTCTTCACTTTTCGCCATTAGAGTAGTATCATCTGCATATCTGAGGTTACTGATATTTCTCCCAGCAATCTTGATTCCAGCTTGTCATTCATCCAGCCCAGCAATTCACATGATGTGCTCTGCATAGAAGTTAAATAAGTAGGGTGACAATATATACCCTTGTCATACTCCTTTCCCAATTTGGAACCAGTCAGTAGTTCCATGTCTGGTTCTAATCATTGCTTCTTGACTTGCATACAGATTTCTCAGGAGACAGGTTAGGTGTTCTGGTATTCCTATCTCTTTGGGAATTTTCCATGATCCACACAGTCAAAAGGCTTTAGCATAGCCAATGAAGCAGAAGTAGATATTTTTCTGGAATTCCCTTGCTTTCTCCATGATCCAACAAATATTGGCCATTTAATCTCTTGTTCCTCTGCCTTTTTCTAAACCCAGATTACACATCTGGAAGTTGTTGGTTCGTGTACTTTTGAGGCCTAACTTGAAGGATTTTGAGCATAATCTTACTAGCATGTGAAATAGGTGTAACTGCATGGAAGTCTGAACAATCTTTGGTATTGCCCCTCTTTGGAACTGGAATGAAAACTGACCTTTTCCAGTTCTGTGGCCACTGCTGAGTTTTCCATATTTGTGGACATACTGAGCGAAACACTTTAACAGGATTGTCTTTTAGGATTTTAAATAGCTCAGCTGGAATTCCATCACCTCCCCTAACTTTATTTATAGTAATGCTTTCTGAGGCCCGTTTGACGTCACATCCCAGAATGTCTGGCTCTAGGTGAGTGACCACACCATCGTGGTTATTCAGGTCGACAAGACCTCTTTTGTACAGTTCTCTGCACATTCTTGCCACCTCTTCTTAATCTCTTCTTCTGTTAGGTCCTTACCATTTCTGTCCTTTACCATGCCCATTCTTGCATGAAATATTCCCTTGATATCTCCAATTTTCTTGAAGAGATCTCTAGTTATTCCTATGCTACTGTTTTCCTCTATTCCTTTCACCATTTATTTAAGAAGCCCTTCTTATCTCTCCTCGCTATTCTCTGGAACTCTTTATTCAGTTGGGTGTATCTTTCCCTTTCTCCTTTGTCTTTCTCTTATTTTCTCAGCTATTTGTAAAGGCTCCTCAGACAACCACTTTACCTTCTTGCGTTACTTTTTCTTTGGGATGGTTTTGGTCACTGCTTCCTGTACACTGTTATGAACCTCTGCGAATAGTTCTTTAGGCACTCTGTCTACCAGATCTAATCCCTTGAATCTATTTGTCACCTCTACTGTATAATCATATGGGATTTGATTTAGGTCATACCTGAATGGCAACCCATTCCAGTATTCTTGCTGGAAAAATCCCATGGACAGAGGAGACTGACAGGCTATAGTCCACGGGGCTGCAAAGAGTTGGACATGATTGAGCATGCACGTTGTTGTTGTTGTTGAATAGCCTAGTGGTTTCCCCTACTTTCTTCAACTTAAGCATGAATTTTGCAATAAGGAGCTGATGGTCTGAGAATAATGTAGTTGGGTGTTATTGTAAAATACTTCTTCAAGATAGGGTACCAGGGAGAACGTCCATCTCTAACTCTGGGACTCATTTGTAAAATGTCAATTATGGTCACTGCTTAAAAGTATTGGTGTTAGGATTAAGTGCAGTTACACAGGTGTGTGAATCATGATTTCATTACAAATAACAGAAACAAATTCAGCTTTAGCTTAGACACAAAGGAAAACTTCATGATTCACAGGATCCAAGGAAGGACTGAACAACCAACCCATAATGCCTTCCTCTTTGTCCCTGTTCAGCTTTACTCTATTAGCTCTGTCCCCTGCAACTGTAGCCTAGTTTCCTCCATATGATGAGGAACATGGTCATTGATAACTCCCAGGTTTTACATCTTAGAAGTTGGCTATCAGAGTCTACTTTTTCCCCCTTTCATTTTTACTTCCTATTAGAAAATGTTTGGGTTATACCCTCAAGCCTGAAGAAATCAATTGTGGCCAAAGGATTGGGAACTTGAAAGAACATGCAATTTTCCCACAGGATCTACGGGGCTTAAGACAATAGAAGAAAGTGAAAGTGAAAGCCGCTCAGTTGTGTCCAACTCATTGAGACATGAATTCTCCAGGCCGTAATACTGGAAAGATTCCCTTTCCCTTCTCTAGGGGATCTTCCCAACCCAGGGATTAAACCCAGGTCTCCCACACTGCAGGTGGATTCTTTACCAGCTGAACTACCAGGGAAGCAAGACAATAGAGGAAAAGTGTGGTAAATTGCATTGCTGTTGTCGTTTAGTCACTAAGCTGTGTCCAAGTCTTTTGAAACCCCATGGACTGTCGCCCGCCAGGCTCCTCTGTCCATGGGATTCCCCAGGCAAGAATACTGGAGTGGAGTGCCATGCCCTCCTCCAGGGGATCTTCTCTACTGAGGAACTGAACCTGAGTCTCTTGCAGGATTGGCAGGCGGATTCTTTACCACTGAGCCACCTGGGAAACCCAATAACCTGGTGAAAGCTAACACAGGTCCCAGAAAAAGAGAGGGAAGATGCTGATTGATGAAACATTAAATTATTTAAAACAGTCCCTACAATATAGAATGCATGCAATACAGACACCCCTGTATCTGTATCAATAAATCCTAACTTTCTGGACTTCCCTGGTGGTCCAGTGGTTAAGAATCCACCTGCTAATGCAGGGGACATGGGTTTAATCCCTGGTCTGGGAAGATCCCACACATCACAGTCAAAAGCCCATGGGCCATGACTCTTGAGCACAAGGTCTAGAACCTGTGCTCTGCAACAAGAGAAGTCATCACAATGAGAAGCCCTCACACCGCAAGGAAGAGCAGCTCCCATTCACTGAAACTAGATAAAGTCCACATAGCAATAAAGACCCAGTGCGGCCAGGAAAAAAAAAAAAAATCTAATTGTCCAACTCCCACTTTCAGTGAGTCACAAAAATTTCTCATTATAAAGGTAAATTACAATATACTGAGAAAACATAATTTATTCATATTCCTCGGATTCTATTTATTCTGTATGCTGCTACCCTAATTGGATTTAGGTGAGTCTCTGGCAGATAGGGTAGAACCAAGACTTTCTGGTCCAGGTATCTTTTCAGAGAAAACTCTTCCTGCACTGTGTTTCTGTGCTGCTTTATTTGAGGTTGCAAGTACATGGAAAAGAGAAGCAGATGTTTTTCAAGAATGTTTATGAAACTTCTCTTTCTAAGGTACACATTAACGGGACCCAAACTCTCTTGCATTTGTAGCTCACTTCTTGAAATTATGTACATGTCCTTTAGAATCTGCTTGGGCAAATCTTTATCCATGGGCATTGGAAACCCCTTGGTTTCTGCATTGAAGCCATTCCAGTTTTGTCAATGGCAACCCACTCCAGTGTTCTTGCCTGGAGAATCCCAGGGACGGGGGAGCCTGGTGGGCTGCCATCTATGGGGTTGCACAGAGTTGGACATGACTGAAGCAACTCAGCAGTAGCAGCTGGTCCTGGCAACTCATTGGAAGTGCAGTCTTAGCCACTGGGCCACCAGGATAGCCCTCATCAGACATTTAATGACTTCATTAATTCTAGTTGTTATTCAGAATGCTTCAGATAAAGAATGAATAAGGCATACTTCCCGAGTCCCAGGAACTCACTTTCTAGTCAAGAGGATAAACACATCACTTCATTTATACAACTGGGGCTCCCCTGGTGGCTCAGTGGTAAAGAATCCAGCTGCCAATGCAGGAGACGCAGGAGACTGGGGAGAGCCCCTGGCGAAGGGAATGGCAATGGTATTCTTGCCTGGAAAATCCCATGAACAGAGGAGCCTGGAAGGCTACAGTCCATGGGGTTGCAGAAGAATTGGACACAACTTAGTGACTAAAACCAAAACCAAATGTGCTAAAATTGAGTTATGGGTTGGTGACTATGAGAAATCAGAGAAAGAATACTTTGCCTGAATTAGCAATTTGGAGAAGTGGAGAATTTTGCACTAAGTAAAGATGATATGGCGTGAGCAGAACATACTAGGATGGAACACATTATATGAAGGGGGGAGGGCTACCTTAGCAAAAATGTGAATGAGGACAGTGAAGCAGGAAATGTTGGAGACTGAGGCTAGAGGGGTTAAGCGGGAGCCAACTCATGTAGCCTGGGCTTACTTAAGGAGCTTAGACTTAACCTTACAGGGGAGTGGCTTCAAACTGGGCTCAACAAAGCCCCTTAGGCTTTGGAAGAGGGCATGGGAGGCCAACTGGGTGTCACAGCTTCGGTTCTGACGTCTATTTCAATGGGGCCAGCTCAGTTAAGCTTTATCCCTCTGCTGCTCTTCTCAGTTGCTTAGTCGTGTTCTACTCTTTATGAGTCCTCTGTCCATGGGATTTTACAGGCAAGAATACTGGAGTGGATTGCCATTCCCTTCTCCAGGGAATATTCCTGACCCAGGGATGGAACTCGAGTCTCTTGAGTCTCCTGCATTGGCAGGCAGAGTCTTTACCACTAGCACCACATAGGAAGCCTCCTAACCATTATCCTATCATAAGCAAAATAGTTCCCTGACCTAAAGGTGTTGGGTATTGATCAAAATCTTACATGTAAGGGGGATGGAGAGGGTATCTTTGGCTTGGAAAGCATGAATCCTGAATAGTTTAAGCCAACTGCTCTGAAGACAGATCACAAGATGAGTTACTATTTCCCCAGAGCCTGTAATAGTCTGGTTCACATCCAGTGAGTACCTTGCACAAAGACTAGGTTTTCCATCACAGAAGACGGAATCTTCTGTGATCATTACTTTCCACCAAGTTCAAAAAACCTGTGGGTTTGTCACCACAATTTAAGATCTATCCTTTATATTGCACCAAGAAAAACACTGTATTTGCTTCCTTTCCTAAATTCAATCGTGGGAAAAAACTGAATTAAGCACTTACAGCTCTTAAGGCAGATGTCAGTTTATTTGGGAGGCAGTAGGAAGAGGAGGAAAGACTTCTTGTCTCCTTTCCCTTCTCCCCCTTCCCCCCCACCCCCATTATAGGTCTCCAGGTCCAAGTAAGACTCAAGTAACTGGCAGGCGCTACAGCTCCTTTTGGATGGAAGCCTCACTCTTCTGAGAACCATGAGTTCCCCTTCAGAGGAAGCTGGAGTAAGAACAAGTAACTCTTGCTGCTAAACTGCTAAGTCACTTCAGTCGTGTCCGACTCTGTGCGACCCCGTGGACAGCAGCCTACCAGGCTCCTCTGTCCATGGGGTTTTCCAGGCAAGAGTACTGGAGTGGGTTGCCACTGCCTTCTCCGGAACTCTTACTGAGGGCTTAACATGATCTGGGTACTGTAACTGTGGGCTTCCCTGGTGGCTCGGAGAGTAAAGAATCTGCCCATGATGGGGAGACTCGGGTTCAATCCCTGAGTCGGGAAGATTTCCCTGGACAAGGGAATGGCTATCCATTCCAGTATTCTTGCCTGGAGAATTCCATGGACAGAGGAGCCTGGTGGGCTACAATCCGTGGGGTCACAAAGAGTCAGGCCTGACTTAGAGACTAACATTACTAGTACTACTATTAACTTATTTAATCGTTACAACAAAGCTAAGAGATAGGTACAGGATGATCCTCATTTTATGTATAAGGAAATTCAGGTCTAGAAGTTAAGTAACTTAACTTGTTCAAGATGCCTCAGTGGTATATGGCAGGGCTAGGATTCAGATTCAGACAATAGCCTCCTGTTACGTGCCCTGACAATGACTGAGCTAAAACACCTCCTTACAGAGAGCCTTGTGATGTAAAGGGTATAAAAAGCCAACACCAGAAAGCCTAGCCTGGGACCTGGGGTTGGCCTTTTTTGGGGCTGCTCTGGGCCTTCTTGCGGCATGGGCTTTTCTCTAGTGGTGGCGAGTGGAGGCTACTGTCTAGTCGCAGCGCATGGGCTTTTCACTGCGGTGCCTTCTCCCTTTCAGTCAGTGGTTGCAGCTCCAGGGCTCTAGAAGTGAAGAGAAGTCGCTCAGTCGTGTTCAACTCTTTGCGACCCCGTGGACTGTAGCCTCCCAGGCTCTTCCGTCCATGGGATTCTCCAGGCAAGAATTATTATTTTGCTCAGGGAGGACACTATAAGTAGACATTCTTGGGGCTTTTAGCTACTAAGGAAACCCAGATCTTTAATGCATTCTCAAATAGTACATTCTGAGTGTGGAACGTACAATCCACACTTAGTACAATCTAGTACAATCTCAGTGTGGAAAGTTACATGCTCAACATGACTCTTGCCTTTCCTCTCCTGAGGGAAAACTTTGATTAGGATTTAGAATTATTCTCTACGCTACTTATTTGCTTAAAAAGTTTAAACACACAGCTCTAGGTGTTGGGGAGCCAATGAATTGCGAAATTTGCTTTTTAGATAATTTCAGCTACAGCAATGAAGATGAAAGATGAATTTAAGAGGTGCATGACCGAAGCCTAGGGGATGAAAGGCCATTATAACAGACAAGGGGAAAGGTTAAAATGATGAATGCAGGCAAGGGCAGCAAGCAATCAGAGGAGGGGGAAGGTTTTTTTTTTAATTTAGGAAGTCAAGAGGTAAAACTTGGTAATTTCACTGATTATCCTCCATTTGCTACAGAACCATTTTCTACCTTTCTTTGTCCTTCTCTGTGCCCTGGAGGGTGACTGACTCTCTGGACTGTGTCATCTAAGATTCCTTACTAGCTCCCTTTGGATTGGGTTCTGCTAGTAGGAGGCATCAATAAGAGATTGGTAGGTAGGGGGAGAAAAAGGTCAGGGAATTCTCTCCTCTGCTGACGGCGATACTTCCGGTTAGGTGGCCTCTCTTCCATACTTACAACTCTTTCTGGGTTTGGGTAATGTAGTCCTCTCCTTCTGCTTCTTCAGGACAAAGGATGGCAGTAGCTTCCAGGTATTGCTGGTCTCTGGACACCTCACAAGCTTTGCTGATTCCCTGAACCTCCCTGACCTCTGTCAACAGTCCTTTGATTAAACTCTGTTTAATTGATAAGCCCTCTGAGTTTGCTCCTGCTGGGACCTGGACTAGTCATGATTGATGGGGAAGAGGGAGAGGAGTGCAAAGAGTCGAGGTGACTCCCACATTTAGCTTTTTCCTCTAAGTGGATTTTTAGCATTTTTATGAATGCTTTGTCAGGACATACTCTATTCAGATTACTTGGAATCCATCTCTGGCACCAACATTTTGGTTGGTATTTCCAGCAGGAGACTCAGGCAGATTCTCCAGAACCAAGCATGGTTGATACATGGATTTTCTCTTTCACTGCCTCTGGACACTGTTGTCACACTACTAAAGGCCCCTGTACACTCAGATTTTCAATTCAGCATTGGTTTTGCCATTGTTAGTTTTACATCTAACTTTGAGTTCAAGATTTTGAAATGTACAGGGAGCAGTTAGAAAGGGTTATGTAAACAACAGCAACAAGAACTACAGTAAAAGCTTTTTGAAAAATGGAAGAAACTGGGAATATTTAGTGAGAATCCATTTATGCAAATTTTAATAGCCAAGCAGTTATACTATGGCTGCAGTGTTTCGTTGATTCAATTATAAAATTTTCTCTCCAACAAATAATTCAATATGATGAACATTTTGTTTTTCATCATACAACAATCACTTCAACTCCAAAGAATTTAGTTGGCTCTTCACAATTCTTGTTAAGCCATAAACAGATTATTTCCCACTCCCCAAACTGCCTTTATGCCTATACTGCCTACACCACGTACTTCAAACACACCAGCAACCCTATAGAAGCCTTCCCCAAGGAACGGGAGACTGAGATGAACTGGGAGAGTAAGACTGACATCTATGCACTGCTGCTGTGCTGCTGCTAAGTCGCTTCAGTCGTGTTCGACTCTGTGCGATCCCACAGATAGCAGCCCACCAGGCTCCCCCGTCCCTGGGATTCTCCAGGCAAGAACACTGGAGTGGGTTGCCATTTCCTTCTCCAGTGCATGCAAGTGAAAAGTGAAAGCGAAGTCACTCAGTTGTGTCTGACTCTTGGTAACCCCGTGGACTGCAGCCTACCAGGCTCCTCTGTCCATGGGATTTTCCAGGCAAGAGTACTGGAGCGGGGTGCCATTCATTGCCTTCTCCGATCTATACATTACCATATGTAAAACAGATAGCTTTCAGGAAGCCAGTGCACAGTACAAGGAGTTCAGTTCGGTGCCCTGTCTCGGAGGTGTGGGATGGGGGTGGTTGGGAGGGAGGTTCAAGAGGGAGCAGATATATGTATATAGACATAGTTGATTCGCTTCAGTTTACAGCAGAAACTAACACAACATTGTAAAGCAATTATACTCCAGTTTCAAAAAAGAAGACAACCTGCCCCATACCCTGCATTCCTGGTATGCACATTAGCCTCTCCAGGGAGCTCTTAAAAAGACTCATTCCCAGACTCCACTCCAGGCCAATTAAATCAGCATCTTTGGAAATGAGGCCCAGGTGTGGGTATTGTTTAAAAGCTGCCAAAATGACCCTAAAATGCGCAGAGCTGAAAACAAGACTCCAAATCATAGAACATACAAGATCGTGCGAAAAACATACGAGTCTCCTCTGAAGATATAAACCCAAGATACCTTGTGTCCAGTAAACTGTTTAATCCCTTGTTAATGAAGTTCCTGTGAGCTTTCTTCCCCCTGTTAACCTTCAACTGCTGCACACTGGAAAGCTGAGAGCCCTTCAGTTGGTTTTGCTTCCTTGTTTGGCATATGTGGTTTGTTGACAAGCTGCCTAGAACATGGTGAAAGATAACCACAATTAAACCTGCTTCTGAGTCAGCAGTGGTTTTCCCCATCAGTGAGGTTTTTCTTAGAACCTTAAAAGAGGGTGCAAAAAAGAACATATAAATGAAGGAATCAGACTCTTAAGAGTCGTTAAAGATTACAGTTTTGGTTGGAGAGGAGGAAGGCTATTGTGAACAAAGGAATGATGCTTTCAATATTTTCAAAGAAACTTTTGACTAAGAACCAAGAAGTAAAATGTACATTGTGCATATGATTCTCATCATACTTCAGGGTTCTTTGTGATCAAACATAGATAGTTCTTTCAAACTATGTTTCACAGTTCTTTCAGTTCTTTCAAAACAACTGAAAAGTAATTTCAATAAATATAGTTAGCCTTCAATAAACATATATAGCCTTGAGGAATTCTAAGTCTCATGAATGAGGTAATAAAGGAAGAAAAAATAGTACTTGAAGTATATTTTCTATCTCAGTTTCTTGTGGTGAGCAAATGCCCCATGCTATTTGCGTCAGTTCCATTTCTTTCAACTGACTTTCCCTAGTGTCTAAGAGAGTGTCTGAGTTAAAGATAAACCACAAAGAAACGCAAATAACCTGTGATTTCTCTATCTAGAACACTCAGTGTAAGTTAGACTTCAGTTCAGTTTAGTTCAGTCGCTCAGTCCACAGCACGCCAGGCCTCCCGGTCCATCACCAACTCCCAGAGTCCACCCAAACCCATGTCCATTGAGTCAGTGATGCCATCCAGCCATCTCATCCTTTGTCGTCCCCTTCTTCTCCTGCCTCCAGTGCCTCCCAGAATCAAGAGTCAACTCTTCGCATGAGGTGGCCAACATATTGGAGTTTCAGCTTCAGCATCAGTCCTTCCAATGAACACCCAGGACTGATCTCCTTTAGGATGGACTGGTTGGCTCTCCTTGCAGTCCAAGGGACTCTCAAGAGTCTTCTCCAACACCACAGTTCAAAAGCATCAATTCTTCAGTGCTCAGCTTTCTTCACAGCCCAACTCTCACATCCATACGTGACCACTGGAAAAACCATAGCTTTGACTAGATGGACCTTTGTTGGCCAAGTAACGTCTCTGCTTTTCAATATGCTATCTAGGTTGGTCATAACTTTCCTTCCAAGGAGTAAGCGTCTTAGTAGCTCAGAAAGTTATCTGAGGTTTTTCAGAAGGGACAGGAAGCATCCTTAGCTTTTTTTTTTTTTTTTGGCAGTAGTCACTGCCCACAGGTTGATACTATAGGAGATGACGAAACAACTGAAGTTGGCTTTTTTCTTTTCTGCCCTTTCTCACTTCCTGTCAAGTTTTCCCTCCATCTCAACCTATATTGACTTGGTAATAATATGTCCACTTTGAGTTTCATGTGGTCTAAATGTTTTAAGTAGTTTGGTTATCTTAACAAGCCAAACAGACCAAAAAAACAAAACAAAGCAAAACAAGAGAAAAGAAATCTTGCCCTGTGGAATGGGAAAGCATACCCTGGGGTACAAGATCATCTATAAAATGAAGTACTGTCTAATTCAGCAGAAGCAGGGACTCACGGAGCTGACAGAATGATAAAGTCTAAAGTGATTCCCCCAAACCAAAATCTCTGAAGAGAACGGTTAGGAGGTCTCCTTCTGCTTTCTGGAGAGAGAGTCCAGCCAATTACATTTGACTTTTTTTTTTTTTTTACCTGTGACACTTTTCTTAGTTTTAGCAATCATTTTTAAGCTTCAAGCGCTCTTTTTTAAAATTAATTTTTTGGCCGTGCTGTGTCTTTGTTGCTGCAAGTGGGCTTTCTCTAGCTGTGGTGAGTGGGGGTTACTCTGTAGTGGTGGTGCAAGAGCTTCTCATCATGATGGCTTCTCCTGTTGCAGAGCACGGGCTCTAGAGCATGGTCCCAGTAGTCTATTACAATGGTCTCTTAAAAGATATGAGTTGTCTAGACTTCTGATCAAATGCTCAAAGGTATTAGTGATCTAATTTTTAATAACCCAGCTACGTTTTAAATGAGTCTATATAAGAGTAATAATGCATAGCATTAAATATATATTATATACATAACGCTGATACATATACCATCTCATGTGATGGTCCAGTCCATCTTGTGTGCAAAGTAGAAGCAGCTTTGTTAGGTCTTTTTTCAAATGCTCTTAAGGAATGGTTCTTGAATGGGCCAGGAAGGACCAAGCTTGGACCAGAATGTACTTTTTTTTTCAGTTTAGTAGTCTTCTCATCTTCTACATCCTACTGGGACAAAAGAGCCCTTAGCATTTCAGTTGCATGAAGTGATGAAGGAAAAAAATGTTCACATACTGAGGTATGGGGAAGTCCTTCTTGCTTATACATGATTTAACTTGAACTTTGTGCTAAACAGAACAGCCTGCTTTCCGGCCTATTTAAACATACATTGTACATTTGCTGTAACCATTAAAGAAAAGGGGCCATGTCCAGAGGAAAAATGTCCATTTTAAAATAGAAATGCCTCTCTCTTCCTGGAACGTCAATGGTCAGTATTTGTACTCTATCGATTATAAGGCTCCCTTCCCCGAGCACAAGGCCATACTGATTCACTGTGTATGTGCTGCTCTGTCTCTTTTGAAACCTGAAAGAATGCAGCTCTGTCATGTTTGATACTCTTTGTTCTGACAATATATAAAACTGTCCTGAAACCATGTTTCCATGAAACAGTTCCTCAGAGCTATCCAACAGCCTGTTTCCCAGGCAGTTAATTCTGTTTGGTTCAAAAGAAAATCTCCTCTATTCTTATTATAGATCAGTTACTGATGATTCCCCCATATACTGAAATACAGTTCAATCTTAAATTTAGTACAGAAAGTAGCAATTGAGATTGAGAGAGAAATAAGGACTTTAAATGGTTGGTAAAGTCTTAAAGTGCAAAACCGAGGAGTGGGGTGATGTAGTTTCCACCAAAATTTAAAAAAAAATCTAATTTCTTACTTTGAGCCAGACTCTGTCAGGTACACAGTTAAAAAATTATTAAAAATAATCCTGTCCTTGAGGCATTTTCTGACTACCACAGCAAGCCACAATCTAGTGACCCGGATTTTGAAGAATTGATTGGAATTTACCTGTGTGCTGTGAGGAAGGGTGGTTCAGAAAACCAGGTCAAAAGAGAAGGCAAAAAGGCAGGTAAATGATGTGTTTCTGAGAACTGGAGTCCCCAAAGTCTGTCAGTTTGACATGCAAAATGTTTCCTTTTTTTGTTCCTTAAGTAATCATTCACCATCTGCATGTATGAAACTAGGGAAAAGAATGACTTTTTTCAGCTGTAATTCCTATACATCACCCCCTCCGTTTAGGATGGATGTGAAAGTTGGACTATAAAGCAAGCTGAGCGCCAAAGAATTGATGCTTTTGAACTGTGGTGTTGGAGAAGACTCTTGAGAGTCCCTTGAGCTGCAAGGAGATCCAAACAGCCCATCCTAAAGATCAGTCCTGGATGTTCATTGGAAGAACTGATGTTGAAGCTGAAACTCCAATACTTTGGCCACCTGATGCGGAGAGCTGACTCATTTGAAAAGACCCTGATGCTGGGAAAGATTGAGGGCAGGAGGAGAAGGGGACGACATAGAATGAGATGGTTGGATGGCATCACCAACTCAATGGACGTGAGTTTGGGTAGGCTCCGGGAGTTGGTGATGGACAGGGAGGCCTGGCGTGCTGCAGTCCATAGGGTCGCACGACTGAGCGAATAAACTGAAGTGAACTGATTCCCTCAGGTTTAAAAGTTCTGAATTTACCCCTTAGGGTCCATACTTGAATGCAGAAAAACTTTTAAAATGTAATAACGTACCCAGTATACAGCAGTGATAACCCCGAAGAGTTGAGATAAATCCTAAGTTCGTTTTAGAGAAAACTGAACAGGAAGCCAGGGACTCGAATTTGAGCCCTGCCTGTGTGTGATTTTCTTGGGCAAGTACCATCTCAGGATATCCCTCCCAGTCTGTAAAATGAGAATAATCCAGAGGTATACTTCACAGGGTTCTGTGAGGGATGATTTTTAAAACGTCGGTGAAAGCATTTCCTCTACCCTATTTGGGGTGCTTTTGCTATTTCCGAGTTATTTTCACTTTCGCCACTTCGCGATCTGGTGATTACAACTCAAATGCCTTACACATCACCATAAACGCCTGACTGCTCTCCTCATACGTTATCACCTCCCTCGCAGGAAGGTGCAGCTTCGGCTTGGTTGGGTCGGCCGAGTTTGGGTGTCCCAGCTGAAGTTACACACTCCTGACGTCAGAAAACAGGGAGAAAGCTATTATTGTTTCTCGTCAGACGCCCGAACAAGAAAGAAATTATTAACGAAGGTCCCCTAAGCGCACGCGCGGTGGACGCCTCGCGCCTTATCGCCTAAACGGGGGAGGGGGCGACGTGCTCACGTCGGGCGTGCTGACGTTAGCGCAGCGTGCGCCGCCAGCCAATGGGACCCCGCCCCTCCTGCGCTTCTGCCTGGCGAAGGTGGGCGAGCTTGTGGTGGCCCGGGAATAGGTTACCTGCGCAGGTTCTGGCGCTCCGGTTAGTTACGTGGAAGTGGTGTCACCGAGACTGTTTGCTCCTTCCGTTTACCAGAGCATCTTCCCTTTGGTGATAGTGGCGCAGGTTTCGGCCGGTGACTCTGTCATGCCGAACTCGCGGCCCAGGCCCCGCCGGGGCGCCGGGAGTGGCGCCGGGGCACCTGGGCGGGACGAGCTGGTGTCGCGGTCCTTGCAGAGCGCAGAGCATTGCCTGGGTTCCCAGGACTTCGGCACCGCCTATGCCCACTACCTCCTCGTGCTCAGCCTGGCGCCGGAGCTGAAAGATGATGTGAAGGTGAGGAGGGCCCTTCTCTCGCAGGTCGATCCTCTGTTCTGTATAAGTAAATGAATACGTAGGTAGTTGGAGGAGGGAGTGTGGTCTCTAAGTGCCTGGTGGTTGTTATTATTGTTTACTGTTTACCGTTGACTCTTTTATTCGCAACCACACCAGCCTATTAGAAAATATTGTTTGGTGACCCTCGAAATTTACATCCAGAATCGTATTTCTTTTCACCACCTTCTTTTTTACTACCCTGATTCAAGCCTCAATCATCTCCTGTTGACTTTTGCAGTACGCTTTGGCTCGGGAGACTAGACTGTCTTCTGCAACACAGCCAACGTGAGCACTTCATAACAAAAGCCGGATGGTGTCATTCCTCTATTTCAAAACTTTCACTTCATTCAAATTCCAAAGGTTATTGCACAGGAGGCCTTCCTGCCCCAGGACATTTGCACTTGTCTTTCCTTTCTACTCTTGGGTGGAGAGAATGCTAAATTAAAATTGGAATTTGCCTGAAGTAATCATTTGGTGATGCATTCTTTTAAGTTTCAATTATTAGATTATTTGTGAGAGTTACTCTGTTGAAGTTCTGTATGTTCCTCCCCCCCCACCCCCCCAGGTTATTTTAGAAAAATTTCGAAAAATGATTTAGCTTAATTTTGCATTCAGTTTTCAACCTGAAGCTACTTCGCTTTATTTCATGCAAGGTTTCTCAACCTCAAGACTGTTGATATTTTGGATAGGATCCTAGAATCCCCAGCTTCTTCCCAATAGATGTCAATTTTATATAGACATTTGTAGTTCACAAAAACTTAGTGTAAATTTCAGGACCAGCTAGCCTCAAGGAGGAGAAAGTGTTACCTTGAGATTGAGTTTGCTCTTCTAGGTAGGCAGATGTAAAATAATGGATCTGTCCAAGTGCTTTTTTCCTCAGTGCTTTGTTCCTTAGTTTCCTCTGGTAAAACAGGGACAGTGTGTATTACAAATATATATAAAGTTTGTATTTCAATTCCTGATGTTCAGTAGGGCTAAGTAACTAGCTCTATTTCCTGTAAAACAAAGCCCCATATTTCTTTTCATGGGCCTCTGTGAAAGATCTATTTCTTTAGTCTTATTTCCTTCTACTTCCCATCCTCACACTTCAGCCACACCAAGCTCCTTACCTATGAATTCCCCAGTCCATTTAGTATAATCTGTGTTTTTTTTTCTCCCACATAGAGTCTTCATCCTATCCTCGTCTCTCTAGTGAATTCTATTAAAATTCTGTTTCAGGTTTAACTCTCCTGTGGAAAATATGTGAAGATGATATAAATGTTGTCAGTAATAAAGCTGGAATGACTGCAGGCTTCTCTGTCTGCACTGGTTTGCAGCGTGGAGAATGTTGGGAGGGAGATGTGACTGGAGTGAGGGTGTCTGTGGGAAGGCAATTGCTATTGTTGCACAAGTGGTCATAAGGCCCACATTGTATTGGGTGCAAAGGGCCATGAAGTATGAGTGAAAAGCCCCCAACAGTGTGGGGAGAGGTGGTGATAGATTTAAAGATAATGAGAGAGAATTGGCTGGGTTTGAAATTAATTGTTTTGGAGTTAAGGTAGCATTATAAGGTGACTTAATGGCCTGAGGTTGGGTGGTGCCTTAACCTTTGTGAGAAGAATGTTATGGGTTCAGTTTAGAACATTTTGAATTTTTTTCAAAATTGAATGTTGAATTTTTCTCTGGGAGGCCTCTGTCGGGATAGGAACAGGATTGATGTACAGTGCTCTTCTCTGAGCACTGGTCAGGAAATGTTTGGGTTGAGCTGAGTTTGAGATTGGGTAGAGGTACAGCCCCTGGTTGAGATGACTACTAGGGAGTGGTATCTGTGGGCCTGAGGTTCAGAAGAGAGGGTCTTGATTTGAGATATAGATGTGGCATCCATCAACATGTAGGTGATGCCTTGGGGATGAATGAGAAGAAAAGAGGGTCAAGGCCTTACTCCTAAACATAGGAATCCTCAAAAAAAGGGGTCAGTGGAGAATGTGATGTGGAGGCCAAGTCTGGAGAGAGTTTGGAGAGTGGTCAAACTGTCTTAATTTTGCCTTTTACTACCATGTAGATGATAAAATTTACTCATTTATGCATTTGTTTATTCTGCAAACAGGGTCTATTAAAGCCAAATAAGACTTCAGGTGATTTTCAATTGTCATTAAGTTTTATTTTCTGTGGACTCTTCAACCCGTGTTGAATATTCTTTCATCATTTATGTTGTTGACTGATTTATGTTCTCTTTTGTGAAGGAAACTTTTCAGTATACGCTCTTCAGATGGGCTGAAGAACTCGATGCTCTCAGTCGAACACAAGACCTACTTGGCTGCTATGAGCAAGCCTTGGAACTGTTTCCTGATGATGAAGTGATTTGCAACAGTATGGGGGAGCATCTCTTCAGGTATGCAGTGGTTTCAGTATTACAAGTTCAGAACTACTCTGGATCTGTCTGGATTGGATAAATGTATAGTACAGTAATTTGAGCAGGGAAAGTTTACTCCAAAGAATTATTAACTTTAAAGGGATCAGACTAGAGAGTTGGCTAGTGAGAAGTAAAGAGAACTCAAAAGCATATAGGAGTATTAGATACATTATATAATAATTTTACATCATATACTGTGTAATAGCTGCTGCCCTTGGGGCCGAGATCAGGTATCCATGAAAGAGTTCCTTTCCCTGGGTTGAGATATACAGACCTTTTTGGAGAGGACATAGCCTGATTCCCAGGGTGGCAGAGAAGTCACTGTGGTCCCTTGCTCGGGAAACTTCTTGTAAACCTGTTCTCCAGAGCTTCCTGGAAACTTGCCATTTCCTTTCGTAAGAGTGCCATTCACTGTTTGGGTTCTAGAATGTTTTTTTTGCTTATACCATAAATGAATAGTCTGATTCCGTTTCTTTAAAATTGGTGGAATGCTTAGAGGTGCTTGCAAGGAAGTATGAGAATGAAAGGGTTCTACTAACTCAGTTCTCTTCATCGTGTGGACCATACACTAGTGTGGTGTGTAAATTACCAGTCAGCTCAACATTCAGAAAACTAAGATCATGGCATCCAGTCCCATCACTTCATGGCAAATAGATGGGGAAACAGTGGAAACAGTGGCTAACTTTATTTTTCTGGACTCCAAAATCACTGCAGATGGTGATTGCAGCCATGAAATTAAAAGACACTTACTCCTTGGAAGGAAAGTTATGACCAACCTAGATCGCATATTAAAAAGCAGAGACGTTACTTTCAACAAAGGTCCGTCTAGTCAAGGCTGTTTTTCCAGTAGTCATGTATGGATGTGAGAGTTGGACCATAAAGAAAGCTGAGCGCTGAAGAATTGATGCTTTTGAACTGTGGTATTGGAGAAGACTCTTGAGAGTCCCTTGGACTTCAAGGAGATCCCACCAGTCTGTCCTAAAGGAGATGAGTCCTGGGTGTTCATTGGAAGGACTGATTTTGAAGCGGAAACTCCAATACTTTGGCCACCTGATGCGGAGAGCTGACTCGTTGGAAAAGACCCTGATGCTGGGAAAGATTGAGGGCAGGAGGAGAAGGGGACAACAGAGGATGAGATGGTTAGATGGCATCACCGACTCAATGGACATGGGTTTGGGTGGACTCTGGGAGTTGGTGATGGACAGGGAGGCCTGGCCTGCTGCGGTTCATGGGGTCGCAAAGAGTCAGACATGACTGAGCGTCTGAACTGAACTGAACAGTGAGGTATAAAAATAGAAATTGTGAGTAAACATTTAGAAGTTTGAATAGCAGTTTGCAGTAAATCCAAGCACGTGGTTGGGTAACCCACTCGTTGAGGAGAGTATGGGCCACTGTGAAATCTGGTATGGGAGCTACACAGCGGCTAACTCTGTGCAGTACAAGTGTATTGGTCTACAGATGGGGAGCTATTTTACAAAGAGAGGGAGTTTTTGGATGGTTTAAGAAGCAGGGTGGTT
Organism: Ovis aries; assembly: GCF_016772045.2. NCBI lineage: Eukaryota > Metazoa > Chordata > Mammalia > Artiodactyla > Bovidae > Ovis > Ovis aries. The sequence continues at coordinate 10,593,566 of NC_056070.1, forward strand.
TGATAGTTTTTTCCTTCTGTCTTTTATTGTTGATTTGCTCACATATAATTCAGTAGTAATTTTTTGGTGACTCACCTTTGATGTTTTTTCCTTTGGACACAATGACTCTCTTTTTGCAGTCATATTCACTTAGTTATTTTTAATTAAAATATATACTTTTAGTAACAAGTACAACAAAATATATAATTTTAGTAACAAGTGTAAATTGGTCTGGCTGCAAATATGGCTAACTCTTGATGACCGTTCTGCTCAGTTGAAAGCACAGTAGAGAGGCTAGCCATAGGCATTAGTATCTTTTACAGTGGAAGTGGTTTTTAGAATCCTGGTGTTCTAGAAAGTTGCTTAAATGGACGATGACTAGGAGAGCTTCTACTACACGATAGTAGAGTAGTATTTCATAGTCAGGTTCCTTGTTAGTGTCCTGGAATGCATAAATATAATAGGGATTCAGAAAGGAGAGAAGTAAATGAGACCCACAGTCCTCACCGAAGGCTTCCCAAGGAGACGACACTCTCGTTGGGTAGGATTTGGGGTGCTGGAGAGGGGTTCTCAGGCTAGATGAGTGACATGAACCAAGGCATTGATGGTGTAGAGTTGAATGTTTCATTTGTCATTTTTCATTCTAGAATGGGCTTTAGAGATGAAGCAGCTGGGTATTTTCATAAAGCAGTGAAGCTAAACCCTGATTTCAATGATGCAAAGGAGAATTTTTATCGTGTTGCAAACTGGTTGGTGGAACGCTGGCACTTTATCATGCTTAATGACACCAAAAGGAATACGATTTATAACGCAGCAATCCAAAAGGCAGTGTGTTCGGGCTCCAAAAGTGTTTTGGATATTGGAGCAGGAACTGGAATACTAAGGTTTGTTGGAACGGTGTTTTAATTATGTATAGATGTATACTAATGTAAATTAAAGATTTTATCAAATGTGGAAAATTTTGACAGTGAAATTTAAAAATAGAGATTATTTCTCATAATCTTGTTATGATTATTCATGCAACTATTATTATTGTCATTTCACTATAACTTACTTTATTAAGAATTTGACATAGCCACCAAGAAACATTCAGAGTTATTGAGATTTTGCATAATGCTTTTACGAGTAGGTTTTACATTAACATTCTGATTGAGTCTAGTTTTTAAAAGTCTGTTAGCATTCTGCATGACAGTTGTCTTAGTAAGGTGGATGTTATGATTCATTGTCTTATTTGTTTCTTGGAGAGAATATTAGCTCATTTTTTTCCCAAATGTAGAGTGAATAATGTTGGTGGTAAAGAATAAAAGGAAAACCCCACATTTCATAATTTCACTGAAATTTGAAAACAGTAGATTATTTTTTTGATGGAGCACTTTTTCCCCTTGCAGCATGTTTGCTAGGAAAGCTGGAGCACATTCTGTGTATGCCTGTGAGTTATCCAAGACCATGTATGAACTGGCCTGTGATGTAGTGGCAGCAAACAAGATGGAAGAAGGGGTCAAACTCTTGCACATGAAGTCGCTTGACATAAAAATTCCAAAACACATTCCTGAAAGGTATTACGCCATGAACTAATTTTGCTGTTTATACTCCAATATTTTATTTCTTAAGAATTAAGATATTCACATTTCTAGCTTCTAGTCCAAATAGAAATACTGAAACCTTTATATTGTAAAGGTACAGATATAGGATAGTTCAGCATAAGATGGATTTTCATAATAAGGTCATATTCTTGACAAGATTTAAAGATCTTGAGAAAAATATGCAGCAAGGGATTTAATCAATAAACTTCAGCTTTAGCAGGTTACTTTATCTTTGTTCATTCTAGTATTTTAGTTGTGAAAATGGATCATACCTCCTATATGGTCCATAGCTGTTTAAAAATTGTAAACATAATGCGTGAGTAGATTAAGCTTGATGGACTTAATCACATTCGGTGTTAATATTCTTGGCTAAAATGAAAGCTTTGGAAGCATCAGTTGTCAATGTATTTTCACTTCCCTACTTCAATTGCTTTGAATATTATGTCGTAAGTCTCAGCTTTTTAGTGTTATTCGTTTTGATCCATATCACAAGGGGATGGAATTTTAGAGCTAGAGGGGATTTAAACATTGTCTGGTCCAACAAACTATCATTCTTAGGCACAGTTTCCTCTGTGTAGCGCTCGTGTTACTACTTCCCCTGGGTCGTCTCTCTTTCCATCTCACTGAGATTCAGTTCACGTTGAAATGGGGCCTGTTTACACTCTGTCATACGTGGGACTATGATTTTGAAAAGTCTTCTTCCGTGTATGTATAAGAATATTTAGATTGGCATGATGGTTACGCTTTTCAGTTGTCTCTGGCTTTGTTTTCGTGAAGTCCTGTTGGATTGTTTAGGCAGGTATTAAATACATTTTATAGAATTAGTATCCTCAATTGTCTTAGACTGATCAGGCTGCTGTTAACAAAATACCACAGACTAGGTGGCTGGAACTACAGACGTGTATCTTCTCACAGCTCTGGAGGCTGGAAGTCCATGATTGTGGGTGCTGGCAGATTTGGTTTCCGGCAGGAGCTCTCTTCCTGGCTTTACAGATGGCCGTCCTGCTCTGTCCTTAAGTGGCCTTTCCTCCATAGCTGCGAGGAGAGAGAGATCACTGCTGTGATCACTTCCACTTTTATTAGGACACAGGTCCCATCGGATTAGGACATGACCTCATTGAACCTTAAATAACCTCGTAAAGATCTATCTCCAAATACAATCATACTGGGGGTTAGAGCTTCAGTGTGATTTTTGGTCAGTACCCAATTCAGTACATAGTGTGAATCAAAGTTTCATTACTGTAATCCACTTTTTTCTCACACATAGTATTATAGAAAGGATGTAGTACATAGTGTGAATCAAAGTTTCATTACTGTAATCCACTTTTTTCTCACACATAGTATTATAGAAAGGATGTATTGGATTTGAATGAAGAGATATGGTTATAATAATAATAATTTGTTGTTTAGTCACTGAGTTGTGTCCAACTCTTTGCAACCCTGTGGACTGTAGCCTGCTAGGGTCCTCTCTCCTTGGGGTTTCTTAGGCAAGAATACTGGAGCGGGTTGCCATTTCCTTTTCCAGAGGGTCTGCCCACCCAATGATCGAAATCATGTCTCCCGCATTGCAGGCGGATTCTTTACTGCTGAGCCACCAGTGAAGCCCAATAATAATAACTAATAATGATTTATTTTTACCTTGGGCAAATCTAGAGACTTGGAGATATCAGATGATTTGAGATGCTTTTTGCATTCTAAATATATGCAGTCATAAATACTGAAAATCTTGTGTATGTATATACAATACTGGGTTTAGGCACAGTGCCATATTGTGCTTCAGTCGTGTCCAGCTGAAGTTGTAGCCCCATGGATCACAGCCTGCCAGGCTCCTCTGTCCATGGGATTCTCCAGGCAAGAATACTGGAGTGGGTTGCCATTCCCTTCTCCAGTGGATCTTCCCGACCCAGGGATTGAACCTACATGTCTTACTTTTAACCTGCATTGGCAAGTGGTTCTTAACCGCTAGTGCCACCTGGGAAGCTCATGGGCACAGTAGAGGATACTAAAGTTGCTTTCTGTTATCAAGGCAGCTGTAGTCAAGATAGGAAGATAGGATTATTCTTGAAAATATCTTTTTCTTGTAACCACAGAAATGAATGATACTGGCAGTGAATACTAAAGAAGTTCGACAAAGGGAGAGATTTTTTTTGGTGTGTTTTTGAGTGGATTTTCTAGAAAGAATGGACAGAGACCAGAACCCTGTGGGTTAGGCTTTGGTGAAAACTCCAGGTGTGGGTAAAGCACGAGAGGTGACAGGAGAGGGACAATGAACATATAAGAGATAAACACGGATAATGGAAGTGGAGGGAGGGCTTGGAGGGGTAGGCTTTCTCACTGCACTACCTGTTGTCTGTAGGGAGTCACTGATAGTAGAAAGTATTTTCATAGAATATTGGGGATAGATGTCCAGTTACTCAGGGTTAAGGAGGGGGACTGGTAAAAGTAATGGATATGAACAAATCCTTAGGGTTTAGGCAGTGAAAGAATAACCCAGGAGGCAGCGGGTAAAGTGAAGGTTGTCTGTGACCCCTACTGTCCCCGCCAGGAAGCTGCTAGTGGAGAACAGAGGAGCCTTAGAGGAACATTAGAGTTCCTTAGGATTCAAGGGTAGATGTTAAACATGAAATGTATGAGAAAATTTTATATTTGTGCTGTCTATAATATATTCTTCCTTCTCTCAGCTTTGACATCTTTTACATAAATAGCATGATATTTTACTTACATATATCTTTAAAAAATCATTCTATAGAGTGTCCCTAGTTGTAACAGAAACTGTCGATGCAGGTTTATTTGGAGAAGGAATTGTGGAGAGTTTGATTCATGCATGGGAGCATTTACTTTTGCAGCCAAAGGTAAGCAGCATGAAAACACTTAAATTTGATTAAGAATTCATTATTCAGTAGATGGCTCATTGAGCCGCTAGCATAATTGCAAAGCAATAGGAGATGCGTCTCACTATTGAGGTACATACTATTTAGCTGGCAAGAAATCCGTGCGAAGAAAAAACATTTAATAACATAATGCAGTGTATTCTTGTGTGCCCAAATGGGGTATACAGGCAAAAAATACTCCAGGAAGGAGTTCTTAGCAATTGAGATTATGTGATGAAGGGATTGACTCTGGAATTCTTGAGTGAGGTTGAGAAATGGAAATATTTTGAGCTTTACAGCTTCACTGCTCATATTGTATATATGGCAAATTTACCAAAAGGGAATGTAGTGGGTTAACTGGTATGTTATGATTTTAAGATACCACTTGGACCTAGGCTGGACATAATTGACTCTTATAATTGCCAAGTTGTATTTTACATTGAAATCCTCTACTTTTGGCCCGTAAACTGTAGCTTTCATGTATATATTGATATATGGATTATGAAAGAAAGGATTTTAACATGTAATAAGAATCGACTACTTACAGAAAATTATTTGGATTTAAAATAGCTAATGAAAGGTTGAAAGAAGAGCAGTTTGTTTTTCGAGTAGGTAATGGTGATTTTGGCCTCTTCAGTAAAGTCATACTCAAAGATCTTTTCTTGTGTGCAAACTTAGAGGCTTCTAGCTCCCACCTCCCTCCCTCCCTTTCTTCCTACTAGTACTTAAAAAAAGAAAAAAATTTATACGTATATATACACACACATGCACGTATATATGATATATGTATACTTACACATATATATTCATATATATATATAAATGGAAATAAACTTTGTAAAGGAAAAAAAACCTTAATCTGCTTATCATTAACTGTTGTTTTTCTAAGCTTTCTGATAAATTTTCATAGCTTGCCGTCATACACACATATTTTGACAAAAATATTTTGACATCAGTGTAGCAGAGTATAATTTTTACTGTTATATTTTTAGACCAAAGGTGAAAACGGTAATTGTGAAAAATATGGGAAAGTTATACCAGCAAGTGCTGTTATATTTGGGATGGCAGTAGAATGTGCAGAGATAAGAAGACATCATAGGTAAGTGATTATTTAAATAGTAAATATTAAAAAATATTTCAGTAATTTTGAGGAGTTGCCTGTACTTAAAAGGTTATTTAGTGGACATTCGGATGAGAATGTATCATCTTCTGACCTTTAAATTCATGATATTTATTCCAGTCTTAATTTAATTTTTGCCTTTAAAACTTTCTTCAAAAATAAGACTCTTGGATTAACAATCAGCTTTCAATTTCCTAGTGGAAAATTTAATTTTGATACAACATAGTATCCTTTTGATGTGTGATAGATTCCTGCCGGGGTCCAGCCCCGGTGGATCCAGGGTGATTCGAAGGTGGGGGGACGGAGTCGGCGTCTTTGGAAAAATACATATTTAATCACAGATATAGAGAGATTAGAAATGGATAGTGTTGTAGGAAGATTAGTGGAGAAAAGGAGGCTGAATAATTTGGATTACGTGGAATAGCATCCATGCTCCAGATGGGAATTCAGCCAGAAAAACGGGAGCAAGAAAGAAGCGAAATGGGGGAATCAGTCTTTCCAGAAACTGATCCGATTTCTTTATTTTTGGGTTTGCTTATATACCTTTTGTTACACATAGGGATGAATACAGAGTCACGTGGGAGTCAGCAGTCCTGACCTTTGTCAAAATCAGGTGCTTCACATAAATGTATAAAAAAAGGTCTTAGGGATATTACATCATCTTCTGGCCATGAATGAGACCTGCTGACATTTTATGATCCTTTCTTTCTGATAACCAAAAAACTTATTTCTTCCAAGGGTGTTTTTTTTTAAACCAGGCACCACCCTCCAAATAAAGTTACATTCCTATAGGGTGAGGGTATAGTGAGTTACAATCAAGAAAGGAATGTATTTAACTCAAGGTTAACATGATTAGCCTTAAAGGTTAATACTTATTTCTCCTATATGCATAAAGGTTAATACTTATTTCTCCTATATGTTAGTTATATTCATTATAAGGGAGGGAATATGGAGATTTAGCAGCAAACATCAGCCTAACAAATGAAAATCCTTTCACCAATGCTCCCCTTAAGATCTGTTTAGTCTTAAGATATGATAAAGTTACATTTTTACATAGCAAGGACACAGCGATTTATAAGTACAGTGATCTATTACAAAAGAGAAAATCCATTAACTCAAAAAGTCTAGTATTGCTAACATCAAAAACTACTATATTTCCTTTGCTATACTCCAAATACATTGATTAATATATACCCAAGTGCCTAAGGATATGGAGGCCTGGCGGCAATCATTGACTCAACAAGAAGAAAAAATCCTATGCTAATTAAGACTCTCAAAATACTCCAAAACTCTCTGTGCTGTTTATGGTTGAGAGGTAGTAAACAATCATGTGGCAGGAGTATGGATAATGCTGTCACACAAGCTAGTCTGTCAGCAGAGAGGTTTGACCTGAGACATCCTTGTCCCACCCAGAGCAGGGAATTAGCAGCAATTATTGACACAACAAATGAAAAACCCTTCACCAAATAATTCCTAACCAACACACTATACTAATAATTTCCAACTCCCCAAAAGATTTTGCCTTTAGTAAGTCTAAAACATCTCATGCCTCTCAGGTTTGGAGGCTGTAAACAATCACATGTGGCTGGACAAACCTATACAGGTGGGCTAGATAACCTTCAGAGGAGTCCGTAAGCTGAAACACTCTTGTCACGCCCAAGAATTTTTATTGCCTTGGAGCTGCACGTTTACTCCTTCTCAGAGAGAAACGGTTATGGGGGAGAGCCCCCGTAAAGTCAGAGGTGTAGGTGAGAGCATAAAACAGACTCTGGTTTTGGGGTTGATGCTCGGGAACAGGGGGTTTCCTGAGGCTTGATCACGCCTTTGCGTATGCCAAGCCTCCTTCCTCATGACCTTTGCCATGGGCGGAATTCCTCACGCTGGCCCCTGGCAGATTCCTGAGAAAAAATACTAAGTTCAGACTAATTTTAGAGGGAAATAAAAATTTCCATGTGAAAATAATTTTACTTCTCCCAGTTTTCTGTTCTTAATAACTGTTGACATTGTAATGTTTTGTTGGTAGGTGGGATGAAATTTCATAATCTTTGTACCCTTGAGATTCTGAGATTTCTGCAGTGTGATACAGGTGAAAATTTTTTTTAGTTAGAAAAACTTATTGGTTACATCCTTTTCTTGAACATTAATGAATTTTTTATTTTGCTAAAGTATTGATCCATATTGTTCCAGGACTTCTTAAGGAGGCCCTCCATCTGATAACTCAGTAGTAGTAAATGTTACACATAAACATTTCAGGAAATACTGGTGATGAAAAGAAGAAAGTAATCATTCTGAACGCCCCACTGGTAGATAACTAATGCTCACCTTTACAGTTTATCTTCTTACACTCCTCAGTGCATGCTACAGGGTGATAAATAAAAGTAGTTAGTGATTGGTGGGGCACAGGACGGAGAAGGCAATGGCACCCCACTCCAGCACCCTTGCCTGGAAAATCCCATGGATGGAGGAGCCTGGTCGGCTGCAGTCCATGGGGTCGCTAAGAGTCCGATATGACTGCGCGACTTCACGTTCACTTTTCACTTTCATGCATTGGGGAAGGAAATGGCAACCCACTCCAGAGTTCTTGCCTGGAGAATCCCAGGGACGGGGAGCCTGGTGGGCTGCTGTCTATGGGGCTGCACAGAGTCGGCCACGACTGAAACGACTTAGCAGCAGCAGGGCACAGGCATTAACCAAAAAGTGGCCTTTGCCCGCAGATTGGCTGGATTAGAGTGAGCTAGTTGGTTGGCAGCTCTGTGTAAGCAAATGTGTGTGTGTATAAATTTAATTTTGCTTCAGTAAAAATGATCAGTAGCGGTAAATATATTAAAATATTAGTAAATAATTAGCTTTAGTGAGCCTCTTCATGTTAATAGATGTGCTTCATGATTTCTTAAAAGTCACTTTCCTAGTGTTACAGTTCCCAGAGTTTAGAGGTTTTAAGTTTTAAGAAGCTTGGTTTATTAGTTATAAAAACTAGAAGTAAAAAATAGTAATTTATTGATGCAGAAATAGAAAACATAGATCAGTATAATACAATAAAGACTCTAGATACACCTTTGAATGTATAGGGATTTAGTATGTGATACAGATGAGGTATTTTAGATGAGTGGAGAAAAGATAAACTATTCAGGAAGCGGAGATGAAGCGCTTCACTGGGGTAACGCTGTTGTTCTTCAGTTGCTCAGTTGTGTCTGACTCTTTGCAACCCTATGGACTGCAGCACGCCAGCCTCCCGGTCCTTCAAATAGTTAAAGTTAGATCTTTACTTTTAATTCCAAGATGAATTAAGTATCTAAGTGTAAAAAAATCCATTAAGTGGTGAAGGCTTTCCAAGCAAAACAGAGGGAGGATCCAGAAGCCACAAAAGATTGACAAATTTAACACATTAAAAAAAAAAATGAAAGTATAAAGTTAAAAGGCAGATGACAATCTGAGGCAAAATTTCCAGCTTTTAGAATAAAGTTAAGTTGGAGAAGACTCTTGAGAGTCCCTTAGGCTGCAAGGAGATCCAAACAATCTATCCTAAAAGAGATGAGTCCTGGGTGTACATTGGAAGGACTGATGTTGAAGCTAAAACTCCAGTACTTTGGCCACCTGGTGCAAAGAGCTGACTCATTGAAAAAGACCCTGATGCTGGGAAAGATTGAGGGCAGGAGGAGAAGGGGATGACAGAGGATGAGATGGTTGGATAGCATCACAGACTCAATGGACATGAGTTTGGGTAAACTCCGGGAGTCAGTGATGGACAGGGAGGCCTGGCATGCTGCAGTCCATGGGTTTGCAAAGAATTGGACACGACTGAGTGACTGAACTGCACTGAAACATATTTGCAATTGTCTATTAATGAGAGAAATGGAAATTAAATAAATAGGATAACATTTTTAACTGTTTACATTCTGAAACATTAAAAATGATTGATAAGGGGAATTCCCTGGTGGCCCAGTGGTTGGGACTCCACACTTTCACTGCCGAGGCCCCAGGTTTGATCCCTGGTCGGGAAAGTGAGATCCTGCAAGCCCCACAGTGTGGCCCAGAAAAGAGATAAGATCCTACTTTCTCATGTTGTTGTTTAGTCGCTGAGTTGTGTCTGACTATTTTGAGACCCCATGAACTGTAGCCCACCAGGTTCCTTGTTGGTGGGATTTCCCAGCAAGAATACTGAAGTGGGTTGCCATTCCCTTCTCCAGGGGATCTTCCTGGCCCAGGCATTGAACCTGGGTCTCCTGCATTGGCAGATGGATTCTTTACCACCGAGCCACCAGGGAAGCCTGTTTTAGATATGGGAGACTGTATACCCTGTTGGTGCATCATTTTAGTAGCTCAGTTTGGCGTTAACTAACCAAGCCAAAGGTGTGCATAGTCTTTCATGTGATGTGTCTTCTTCTGATAGTTTGTCCTAATAATAAACGTGTACACGGATGCTTACTCTAACACTGTAATTGGAAAAACCCAAACAGAAAACTATCTGCATACTTACTGCAGTCTGATAAAACATTCACCCAGTGCAGTACTTTGCCGGTGGCAAAAGGAAACAGTCAAGGTGCACATGTAGAGAGGGAAGGAAGTTAATGACGGTTAGTGAAAAAGACAGGCCATAATTCTAGGAGCAGTGAGCATACCTAGCCCTCAGATCTTGGCTCTTAAATACCGTTCCTCACCACGGGGAACTATAACTCTGGAGAAATGGCTGCTTCCCAGACTGGGGCAGAACAGACTGAAGCTGACTGTGAAATAACTTGGGGCAGAAATTTAAGGAGCTGCTGAAGAAAATGATGTGGGTGGTTAAAGGTCACAGAAGCATGTTTGGAAGTGTCTCCTGCTGGCCAAATCTTGGACAGTTTCAGCACCAAGATATATAAGGGCAGTTCCATTGAATAAAGTAAGAATCCATAAATTCCTATTTATAACAAATAGATTAATAAATGGAACTAAGATCCTGCAAGCAACATGGTATGGCCAAAACAAAATAAAATTGTCAGCATCATGAGAGACAGAGATTGAAGAGAATTAAAGGATAGGACAGCTAAATTGAAATCATGATCCTGTATTGGGACTGGTGGGCGGAAGTTAGTTTTGATTTATTGATTCAGTTAATATAGAATATGAACTATATTCTAATATGAAGATGAAATAACACTGCATTTGATAACTTATGATTAAGAAAATACCCTTGTTTCTAATAAAGATACACTGAAGTATATCTATGAAAGGATGAATGGGTACGATGAATGCAGTTTTCTCTCAAATGGTTCAGAAGAAAGAATATATGTGGAGAGAGAGAGAATGTGATAAAAATAATATGGTAGACTATTAAAAACTTGATGAATGTGGTTAGAGAATGTGAGAGCTCTTTAGACGACGCTGGAAGCCTTTCTGTAAATTTGAAATCATTTTCAAAATAAAGAGTTAAGAGCAGAGGAAAATAAGTACAGTGGGTCTGAGGCAGTATACACAGATACCGCACACGTAAAGAAAACAGTGGGAGGGGACAGACACCAGACTTCTAACAGGGCGGAAATGGATGCTGTGGAGGTGGACTTGCACTTTTTACTACATTGTTTGAAGTTTGGACAGTAAGTTTATGTTCATGTATTTGGTAAGAAATTGAAAGGGAACTTGTCACATTCTTTTTGTTTCTGTAACTTGTGATTTCTCATTTGGTTATTGTTAAACTCGTTAATACTTCCATTTGATAATCCATCTTTTTAGAATATAACAAAATAATTTCTAGTAGTAGACTGTTTCTGTAGTAAAGACAGATAGGCTAATAAATGAGTGTGTATGAGAGGAGGTCAAAGTGTTTCCTGTTACAAGATGGTGTTTTTTAAATGCTCATGAAATGTTTTTTTTCAGTGTAAATTTTTACTGACATCAAACATTGTTAGAGCAAGCACATAAACCACACATTTTTGATGGATTCATGAAGTTGATGTAGTGTGTCCCAGTGCTCAGATCAAGGCCCCACCCCAACAGGTCCTTAGGAAGAAACCCCTTCCAGTTACCAGTGCCCCACACCCCCAAGAGTATCTACTGTCTTGACTTCTGACGCCATAGATTATTTTGCCTGCTTTGAATTTCATGCAGATGGTATCATACGGTATGAATGCTCATGCTTGCCTCCTTCCAACACGTCTGTGCTCTTGTGTGTAGTTTGTTGGTTCTCATTGCTGTGGAGCATGCCTGTTGTGTGAATACTCCACAGTGCATTCCTCCATTCTGCTGCTGATGGATGTTTAGGTCATATCCAGTTTGGGGAGTATTGTGTTTATAGCACAGCTGTAAACATTCTTAAACATTCTTTTGGTGGTTGTATATATGAATTTCCCTCAGCCATATTTCTGGAACTGCAAATGCCAGACACCTTGAGGTTCCCATATTAAGACTGAATCTAAAATAATAGTCATGTTCCGCTTGAATAGGAACTATGAAACTCTTCCAAAGTGGTCTTTTTAATTTTATATTCCTACCAGTAGTATATAAGATTGTATTCTTATCAGTACTTGGTATGGGCTGTTTATTTTCCCCGTTCTGTTCGTCGGGTAGCATGGCTTTAACTTCATTTCCCTCTTGACTGACTCTTCATATTGGCTATTTGTTCTTTGGTGAAGTGTCCGAAACTTTGGCCCATTTTTGGATTTCTTTTATTGTGAGGACTAAAAAATATATTTTGGATATTTGTCCTTTGTTGAGTAGATGTATTACAAATCTCTTTTGCTCAGTGGCTTGCCTTTAACATTCTTCCTGGGTATCTTTTGATGAGTGGAGTTCTTAATTTTAATGTTCACCTGTTATTTGTTTTCGTTTATAGTTAGTGATTGTGTATGTCAGTGTGTTTAAGAAACCTTTGTCTATGATGTTTTATTGTATTTTTATGCTAATTTTTGCTGGATTCAGTATTAGACGGTGTTACTTGATTTTTTAAAAAGAAAAAGAAAAAAACAGAAACCAACCCATCTTTTTCCCTTTCCCTTTTCCCTTTCCTCTCTCATTCTCCTCACCAGGGTGGGTGTTAAGGACGTTGCTGGAATCTGTTTGCCAACCAATGTGAAATTTCAGAGCCCAGCATATTCTTCTGTAGATGGAGAAGAAACAATTGAACCTTATACAACCGAAAAGATGAGTCGAGTTCCTGGAGGATATTTGGCTTTGACAGAGTGTTTTAAAATTATGACAGTAGATTTCAACAATCTTCAGGTAAAAATAAAAATTTAGTTTGGTTTTAAGTGTTAAATTTCACGCATTGTTTAAAATAGTTAATACATAGGACAGTCTTATGAGTAGGCATGGAATTCCACTTCCTGTATGTAAGGAAAATGATTATTTGCTTTACTTTTAAATACACAGGAAAAAAATCCTTAAGGTTTTGGGGACTGTACAGTGTACCTGGTGCTTTCACATGTATTCTTAGGTGGCCCGCTTCTTTGTTTATTTTTTGGTTGTGCTGGGCCTTCGTTGCTGTGCGTGGACGTTTTCTAGTTGTGGCGAGTGGAGGCTACTCTCTGTTGCAGAGCATGGGCTTCTCATTGCCGTGTCTTCTCTCGTTGCAGCGCACAGGCCCTAGGACTTGGAGGCCTCAGTAGTTGCCGCGTGAGAGCTTAGCTGTCCCGTGGCATGTGGGATCTTCCCAGACCAAGAATCAAACCCGTTTCCCCTGCGTTGGCAGGAGGATTCTTATCCACTGTAACATCAAGGAAGTCCTGAGGTTGCCCTTAGAACAGCATTGCAATAGTTACAATTATCCTTGTGCTGTTAGGTTAATTCCCGCCCCCCTCCCCAGATATGAATGCAGGGCAGGGATTATAACCTAGGTCTTCCAGCCTTTCTCTGTGTTTTTCATCTCAGATTAGTAATATTCCTTGAAATGAAACAACTCAGATCTCTAGGTTGTCTGTGTGTTAGGGTGACCAGCCACCTTGACTTGCCCAGGACTGAGCGGCTCCTGAGAAATGGTCTTGGGCAAAACAGGACCAGCTGGTATCATCCTGATGTATCTGTGTGTGTGTGAGGGCCCTGTGCTGAGCAAAGAAAGAGCCCAGGGAGCTGGAGAAAGTTACATCGAGTCCTTCTCTGGTGATAATCTCTGATCATCATCTCTGGTGATCTAAGTAAGGATCACCAGAAATGTTTAAGTATATTAACCTTAAGTACATTAAGATTTTGAGGTGAAACTTGCCAGGGGACAGAAGACTTTGTGAGTGTCATTTTCACCTAAGATCTTTATAATTTAATAAAAGCTTTCCCCTATTAGTTGTTAATAGGTTTTTTTGTTTTGTTTTGTTTTGAGGTGATCTGGAACTAAATTAATACTTTGGCATTGCTGAGGCTGAGCTTTGCCAGTATTTCTTTTCTGATATAACAGTGTTACAATTTTTTTTTGTTCTTTTTAAGTCCTCATCCCTGCATGACTACACAACCTCCCTTCCTCAGTCCTTACCCCTCCCCCCATCCCACCTCAGTCTCCAGACACAAACCCAGGTTAACATCTGTGCTTCAGAGTGAGTGAAAGTCAGTCAGGTCTGACTCTTTGTGACCCCTTGGACTATGTTGTCCATGGAATTCTCTAAGCCAGAATACCGGAGTGGGTAGTCCTTCCCTTTTCCAGGGGATCTTCCCAACCCAGGGATCGAACCCAGGTCTCCCTCATAGCAGGTGGATTCTTTACCAGCTGAGCCACAAGGGAAGCCCAAGAATACTGGAGTGAGTAGCTTATCCCTTCTCCGGTGGATCTCCCCAACCCAGGAATTGACCTCTCCCCAACCGGGGTCTCCTGCATTGCAGGTGGATTCTTTACAAAGTGATAGTCCATAAATTGTTAAGTTCCAGTGATCTGAGTTCTATTGATTTTCTAGAGTGGCTCACAGAATCAGGGAAGTATTTTACTTATTAGGCTCTTAAGCGTTACTTATTACACATTTTACTTATTAGGCTTATTAGACAAGGATGTATCTTGGGAACAGTCACATGGAGGAGATGCATAGGCATAGGGGTGAGCAAAGGCGATCAGGGCTCCCGTGCTGTCCCCAAGAACATCATGCTCCTCGAATCTCCAGGTGTTCACCAAGTGTTTCAATATTTTAATGTTTCTTCTCCGCAACAGCCCCCCGCCCAAAAAAAACCACCTTATTAAGACCCGAAATTTGAAAGTAATATCTGCCTGTTTAATATTTTCAAGTAATACATTAAAAAGGAAGAAGAAAAAAGTATATATCTTGCTTTTTAAAATCGAGCTCCTTCTTTCCCCAGGTCACCAGCTTGAAATATATCTTTTCAGACTTGCTTTTCTAATCTGCACGCGCGCACGCACGCACACACACACACACACACACACAGACGAATGCACACACACATTTTTTAGAATAGAATAATCCCGATTGCTTCACCACTTGCCTTCATTCAGCAGTATGTTATGGACTTTTTCTGCATCAGTAATATGTATCTGCCTCATTGTAGTAACTCACGGTATTCACTACCATATACTGTATATCACGTTTTCCCATTCAGTGTGTTTATTTGGTTGTAGCTGTGCTGTGATATTGATCCCCTGAGGGTTCTGGGCGGGGCTGATGGGAAGTGGTATGACACTGGGGCATGCATGTATTAAATGTCTAAAATCCTCTTATTCCTTCTACATTTTGGTCAGGAATTAAAAAGCCTTGCAACTAAAAAACCTGATAAGGTTGGTGTCCCCGTTACTAAAGAAGGCATACTTGATGCCATCGTGGTTTGGTTTGTACTCCAGCTTGATGACGAACACAGTTTATCCACAAGTCCTAGTGAGGAAACGTGCTGGGAACAGGCTGTATACCCTGTTCATGATCTTGCAGGTATATCTTGTCTAATTTTTTATTGTTTTTCTTTAAAAAAAAAAAAAAGTTGTCTTAATCCTCTGAGGATTTGAGTCAGTGTCAAAAGTTCACTTTGAATATGAAGTTTCCAGTCAAGGGAGATTGGTTAAATCTTTCAGAATTTTCTGTTTGGTTTTTAAAAGTAGTTTTAAGTAATATGTATGGTTAAGAAGAGAGACTAAAATCGACATGTACAGACTGCTCTAAACTAGATAACCGACAGGGATCCACTGTAGTGCACAGGGGACTCTGCTGCATGCTCTGGAATAACCTAAATGGGGAAAGAACGTGAAAAAGAACAGATAGGTGTGTATGTATAACTGCTGTACACTTTAACACATTGTTAATCAACTATACTCCAATATTAAAAAAAAAAAGGTGAAAACACAAATCTGCTGCAGACCACTCAAAAATATCTATCATTAAATCATTTCTTCAGCTCTGATCACTCTTGTTATGAGTAGATGAGAGAAATGCTAGTCCACTTTTTTGGAACACAGTGGAGAAATATTGCTTACAGAGCAGAAGTTCTTATCGCTCACAGAATCTGACGGCATCTGTGGAGCCCCAGGCCCTAAAAATATGCACACTCATATAAATACAAAATCTTGCAGTTTAGAGTTCATGAATCCATGGACTTACCTAGGGAAGTCTTACGTTAAAGATACTTTTTATTTACTTATTTAAAAAATATATTTATTTTTTATCATGTGGGATCTCCTAGTTGTGGCATATGGGATCTAGTTCTCTGAACAGGGATCTAACCTGGGCCCCCTGCATTGGGAGCGTGGAGTCTTAGCCACGGGACCACCAGGGGATGTCCCAAAGATAACTTTTTTATAAAGAAAGGATTTACTAGTAATTTGATGTGGTTCAGTATAGTTTACAGCAGCTGTATCACATAGAAAAATTCTACTGTTTTATAACTGGAAGGTAATATTTACTTCTGTATAGTCTCTCAACCAAGGATCTAATTTGGCAAGGCCATTAAGTCATGAATCAGTATAGTATCGTGGCAGAGTATGGTTCTGGAGTCAGTCGGGTAAATTAGAAATCGAATCTTTGCTAATACTGACTCCTTCGCTGGTCTTGCCGGTTATTTCTTAGAGCTTTTGTTATGTGATTTATAAAAACGGAAGGGTGCTGGGAATTCCCTGGTGGTCCAGGGGTTAGGACTCCCAGCTTTCATTGTGGGGGCGCCGGTTTCAATCCCTGGTCAGGTAACTAGGATCCTGTAAGCTGTGTTGCAGCCGTGCTAAAAAAGAAAAAGAAAAGTGAGGGGGATGCCAGTGCTGTCTACTTTGCAGGATTGTTGTAGGAGTTATTAGACACACTGCGTGTGAGATGCCTAGTCTGTAGTGCTAGGAAACTTCATGGACATACTGCGTGTAAAATACCTGCCATGGTGACCAGCGCTGAGTGAGTAACATTTAAACATTTTGTTTGTTTATTCTAACTCTCAGTAACTTAGATGGCATCAAAAAAAATCCTTAGGGAAAGGATATTTTAAGTGTAAACGCAAGAAAGGTAACTTGTATTTTCAGCTGGTTCTATGGCTGAGAAGGAAGAGCAATTATATGTTTACACTTTGAAGCTTTGCCACATGTGAAAGCTGATGGACAATATGGTCTTTCTGTTATTATTACTTCTATTTATTTATTTTTGGTGGCACTGGGTCCTCGCTGCTAGTTGTGGTGAGAGGGGGCTACTCTTTTTTGGCAGCGCCCAGGCTTCTCGTTTAAGTGGCTGCTTTTGTTACGGAGCACAGGCCCCAGATGCACGGGCTTCAGGAGTTGCGTCCTGTGGGCTTAGTTGCTGCAGTTCACAGGCTCTAGAGTGTGGGCTCAGTGGTGGTGGACTTTAGAGCCGGCGGCATGTGCAATCTTCCTGGTTCAGGGATCGAACCTGTGTCCCCTGCATGGGCGGGCAGATTCCTAACCGCTGTACCACCAGGGAAGTCCACGATGTAGTTTTTATTGTAGGACTTAGTCCTTCCTTACATTTTCAAATTTCTAAACATTCAAGGGTATCTAAATACTTACAGTTAAGAAATATTACTGATAAGGTGCTATTGAAGGCTGCCTTGTTCTTTCAGAAATTTCTCTAGAGAAAAGAATGTCCCTTTAAGCTAAACTGAGGTTTGGTATTGATTTCTGAATTTCATTTATCTTTGTTATTTCTGGCTTCATTAACAAAGAAGATTGGGAGTCTCTTGTAGTCCTTCCCCCACCCTCTATTTTGGGGTCATTGATGATCCGTGGTGATTACAGTAAAAGCACAGTAATGCAGTTCAGTTCAGTTCAGTCGCTCAGTCGTGTCCGACTCTTTGCGACCCCATGAACCGCAGCACGCCAGGCCTCCCTGTCCCTCACCAACTCCTGGAGTTCACCCAAACTCAAGTCCGTCGAGTCGGTGATGCCATCCAGCCATCTCATCCTCTGTCGTCCCCTTCTCCTGCTGCCCCCGATCCCTCCCAGCATCAGGGTCTTTTCAAATGAGTCAACTCTTCGCGTGAGGTGGCCAAAGTACTGGAGTTTCAGCTTTAGCATCATTCCCTCCAAAGAAATCCCAGGGCTGATCTCCTTTAGAATGGACTGGTTGGATCTCCTTGCAGTCCAAGGGACTCTCAAGAGTCTTCTCCAACACCACAGTTCAAAAGCATCAATTCTTCATTAGTTAGGGTCAAATAATGAGCTGTAGAATCTGTTTTGCTGTAAGTTAATTGGCTCTTCAAACCTCACTTTTTCCTTATGTAAAGCTGAAGGTGTCTCCCTAGGTTTTTTTTTAAAAACATAGATTAATTCACTTAATTGTAATTAAGTCCATAAATGTAGTCTTTCCTGTAGTTGTTAAAAAATGAGGGGAGAACCAAGGTGTTTGTGTGATCCTCGGGCTTATAAACACTCATAGTCATTGATTACATTTTTTTCTTTTTCTTTCTTCCTGTTTTACAAAGACTACTGGATAAAGCCTGGAGACCAGGTGATGATGGAAGTGTCTTGTCAAGATTGTTACTTAAGAATCCAGAGTATCAGTGTCTACCATTCAGAACATGAGATGGAGGTCGGGAAAAGTTTTACCAGGAATAAAGACTTGCTGTCTTTCGGAAACGAGGCTGAACTCTGTAGTGCTCTGGCCAACCTTCAGACCAGTAAGCCACATGTTGTGGAGCAGATATGTGTATTGGAATCCACAGAAATTGCTTTGCTTAATAACATCCCATACCATGAAGGCTTTAAAATGGCAATGGAGAAAGTGTTGTCTTCACTGACTCCGGAGAAGCTGGGTCAGGCCATGGACACTCAGTGTCAGAATAACGAGATGAGCTGTGGAAGTGGACCGAGTAATTCTCACCAGAGTACCCCTGAGCCTTTGTATGTGTTAGATGTGTCTGAGGGCTTCTCTCTTCTCCCTGTAATTGCTGGCACCCTCGGGCGGGTCAAACCTTACAGTTCTGTGGAGAAGGACCAGCATCGTGCGGCCCTGGACCTCATATGTGAAGCCAGTCGCTTTCCTAAAGACACACTTGAGTTTTGGTTGAGACATGTGGAAGACGAATCTGCTGTGTTGCAAAGGCCCAAATCAGACAAGTTGTGGAGTATAATTATATTGGATGTCATTGAGCCATCTGGACTCATTCAGCAGGAAATAATGGAAAAGGCTGCAATATCCAGGTAAAACACCAAACTACAACCTGTGGTTTGTGTGAGCTCAGACTTCGTGTGAACTCTTTCAGTTCCTTAATGGCGTAGCTGCGTGAATGAGCCACGATCACTGTGTGTTCCTGAAGCTTTGCGTTTCACGGCCTGTGGCTTCATGTCTGTCTTTTTCTGTGCATGTTACTATTGAGTTGTGTTTTTTCCCCCTAAAGGAATCCCCCCTGAATTTATAGGTTTTAACTTCTGTGTTACACAAACAGTATAGGAGCACTGGTGAGAACACAGACCAGATTGTGGCAGCAGAAGGCAGATTGTTAGGAAAAAAGCATTTGCGTATATAGTGAACTATATTTTAGGTTTCACATACATTTTCTTTTGTTAACCACACTTACCTTTTCATGTGAGGTAACCAGTAAAAATCACTACCATTTTCTATTCTTTAAAACAAACTTGTGCATACCCTAGATTATGGGGATATAGAGGTCTGACATGCATGCATACATAGAAATATACACTCATACTCTCTCTCAAAATTTTAAACAGCTGTACTTTAGATAGATGGTAGAACAAGGAGCTGAGTGGGTTAGTAGTCTCAAATTTGTCCCTGAATTCCTAAGGTAGTAAAATTTTCCGTAAGCCATTTAATACCTCTTGTCTTCAGTTATAAAATGAGGGGTGCTGGACTAGATGCCTTTGAAGGCATTTTAGCTCTCTGAATTTGTCACACAAATGAGGTTTGACTTATTTGGCAGAATCACTGTGGAATCACTGTACTGTTTACCTAACGGTTTATTTTTAGTTTTGATTTAATTCTTTTTCTGATTTTTTTAAATTGTGGTAAAATGAACATAACATGAAATTTTTCATCTTAGCCATCTCTAAGTTCAATGGTATTATTATAAATATTTTAGTAATATTGTGCAGTCATTAGCTCGTCATTCTCGTAACTCTTTCCATCTTGTAAAACTGAAACTTTATACCCATCAAACAATAATTCTTCATTCCACCCTCCCCCCAGCTGCTTACAACCACCATTCTACTCTCTGCTTCTGTGAGTTCGACTGCTCTACCTCATATGACTGGAATCATGCAGTTTTGGGTGTGTGTGTGTGTGTGTGATTGTCTTATTTCACTTAGCATAATATCCTCCAGGTTCATCCATATTGTAGTAGATGTAAGAATTTCTGTCCTTGTTAAGGTGGAATAATGTTCCTTTGTATGTATTATGTTGTCGCATTTTGCTTATCCACGCATAGATGGACTGATGAGTTATTTTAGTGGGAAACAACTTACATGCTGCTTACAATTCCTCTTCGGTGTGTCTCTCAGTAGAGGGAGGGGTCCTACTATGGTTTGGGTGGGACAGCTCTTTGGGAGAGGTGGGATGGGGACAGTGTGTTGCGGGAAGGCTGGCACCTCTGGGAACTGAGTGCTAGGAGCGAGCTTCCCTGGTGGTTCGGTGGCCAGGACTCCGCCTGCCAGTGCAGGAGACACGGGTTCAGTCCCTGGTCAGGGAAGACCCCACATGCAGCAGAGCATCTGGGCCCGCACACCACATCTGCTGAGCCTGTGCTCGAGAGCCTGTGAGCCCGAGCGCTCACCCTCAGCAAAAAGAGAAGCCCGTTCACTGCAGCTGGAGAGCAGCCCCCGCTGTCTGCAACTAGAGAGAGGCCTGTGCCGCAGACCCAGCACAACCGAGAATACATACATCAGTTAAAAAAAAGCTCGCAGCCCTTTGATCAGCGTGTTAGCCAGTGTTCCCGCTCTTCCCTCAGGACACTTCCTGAGTAGTAGGGGAGAGAACCAGCGCTCCGCCCCTTCAGCCTAAGCTTGTGCACAACAGGTTCCTTACCAGCTCCTCTGGAGGTGGACACAGCTTCCCTTGGTCCTGGGGCCAGTGGTGTGCACACTCTGCCCCAGGCCTTTCATTATCATCTTTAGTTACTGACAGCAGAGAGGCCTCAGGACCGGTCAAAGAGAATGAAGTTCAGGGTTGGGAGGAGAGATTGTTTTTAGGATAAGGATAAAAGGCGTCTGTCACATCACTGAATACCAACCCTCCCGAAGAAAGGTCAAGGAGGAAACAAGCCATTTCACAAACTATTAAGTTCCTTTGTTGTTACTGTTTTAAAATGTTTATTTATTTATTTTTTTCAGTCCCACTAGATTAAAATACAGGAGACAGTTTAAAAGCTTGGTGAACTTTTTTTAAATTTAAACCCGTTTTAAAACACTTTTGTGTTGGATCACAAGGAAACAGTGAAGAGTTTCTTCAGAATTTTTGCCATTTATGGTTAGACTTTTGAGTTGGAACAATTTTAATTTTTTTCCTTGAAGGCACAGATGGTTCAGAAATATTATTGGCTTTGCAGAGGATTCCATTGAGGAGTCTGGCAGCTGCCTTGGTGTGACGACAAAACTGTGTCAGTAAAGCCAAGCAGAGCTTCAGGGAGTTACTGTTTATCTACACATAACTAAGACGCATTCCAGTTAGTAATGGCAACACTGAGTAAAGAAGGATTTGTACAAGATTTTAGATTAAAATAGTGTGAACATGGCCTTTTAAAATAATCTGCATACTTGCTTTTGTGGAGTCTTTATCTCTGGCATGGCTTTAGTACATGAGCAAACCTTTCTTTTTAGGTATCAAAACTGATATAGTTTTCACTTTGTTTAGCCTGATTTTCTGGTTACTCCCTAAGTGATTTAACTGTATTACCCTCCCTCCTGTTCTCTCTCCTATAGATTTTATGGCTAGAAGGCTGGCTGTTATTAACCTGTGTGCTTTTTGTTTACTGATTTCATCGAGCACTACCCTCTTGTGGCTGTATAGGGGTGGAGGGAATTCGTCAAGCATCGGCAGCACTGTGGCTTAGTATCTCATTTAAGACTTGGTGATCTTAAGAAAAATTAGATCTGGTTTCCTTTAAATGGATCACAATCAGCAGATAACTTCAGTTCAGAAAATTTAGTACCGTGAGTTGTCAGGATTAAACTTGATCCATTTGAGGGAAATGGGTAAGTATTTTCAGTTCTTCAGGGAGATGTTAAAATTGTCTATGATTTGGTAAAGGCATAGATTGGAATTTTGTTAAGAGCTGTGTGATTTTGAGGTATGTATGTAATTTTACTAATTGTGTGAGATTCAGTTTCTACTAGACTTTACCAAAATGCTAAAAAAAGTTGGTAGGACAGGAATAATGAAAATGAGTAAAGCATTGGGGTCAGTGGGGGCCGCTTTTAGGCTAATTTAGGTAAGAGCTTATCACAACTTAAATGATCACGTACTTACATTTAGTGAAGACAGATCTTCCTGACTTCTGATGAAGACTTGTCTCAGTCAGTCTGATGCCATTACACTCAGGATTCCTCTCTTTCTACGCTGATTCTTTGCTCATGAAATGACCTAGTTATGATTTGACTTCCTATCAGCTAGTCTTTAGGGAAAGTTATTATGAGAGCAGCCTGTTTAACTTTTGTAAACTTCTGTGTCAGTTTTTTACTTTGAAAAATTTCAAACGTAAGAAAAATTGCAAGAAAAGGAACAGCAAACACAAGACTGTTTTCTCTGTTGAACCATATGATGGTTGTTGGCCTCCTAACCTTCCCCCTTAACTTTAACAGCTCAGCACATGTCTCCTTAGAACACGGGCTTTCCCCTACATATCATAGTAAGATGATCACACTCAGGAAGCTTAACACGGATCAAATACTATTATTTAACAGATAGTCTGTATTAAAATTTCCCCTGCTTATGCCAGTAATACTCCATTGCTTTTTTTTTCCTCCCCAGTCGAGTTCTAATCAAGGGGTATTACATTTAATTGCCATGTCTTTTGACTGTTATTCAGTTGATATTCTGGTTTTAGATCATTTTAAATGGTTGAGATAATCAGTTTAGTAAAAACAGAATTAATATTAAAATAATTTTAAACTAAGAGCCGAAGTGCCAAAGTGGTTTTGAAGAATGTGATGTTTTATAGTTTGTCAAGATTTTAATGATCTATTCAGGAAAACTGCATAGCAAACAATTTTAGAAACTTACAGGAACTAATTTTTTAGGTATGCACAAATATATTGGTCAAAAACTTTGTCTTGTATTTTTATAAATAAATCCTTACTGACTAGAAATATTTAAGAGTAAAAGCTTACTACGAAAGGTATATATGATAGTATGAAGTCCAGCTGTCTATAGTAGCAGCCTGTCTAGAAGTTCAGATGGAAACCAATTTGGATTGTTCAGTAAGAATGAGGGACTTAATGTTTGATTTCAAATGTGGCACATGATTAAAGGGCCTTAAACTATCCTCCATGTCTGTTTCATTTGAGGGCAGGAGGTGACCACCCCCTCTCCCACCGCCCCCAACCACCTGCCCCGGACCCCACCCCACACTGCTCTCACACCTCGCACAGAGCTCAGGGCTGTGGAAACAAGACTGTATATGTGGGCGTGGGAGCTGCCTTGGCCTAAGCGCCTCATATTTCACATGGGAACTTCTCCCATAGGCATAGCTTCCAAGCTCTAGCCATAGGAACAGGTGGTTACAAGTTACCCCTGACTCAGGGAAGCCCAGAGGTGGTGTCCTTCCCATCAGGCATCTGTAGTTCACGGTTCTTAGTCCACGTGCATCTACCCATTAAGAAACATGTAAAAACTTCTTTTTTTAAACCATAAGCAGTGTTATTGATAACAGCTGACATTCCACCTTTATAGACTTTCCAGGGAAACAGAAAGTGAATCCAAGATAAGTATAGGAAGAGAAGGTGTTTTGTTAGCCCTTTATTCATACACGTTACTCTACAGTATTTGGATTTTTAATCACTTTTTTCCTTTCAGAGTGTTTAACTTTTTATTCTGAAATAACTTCAAGCTTACAGAGAAGTTAGAGAACAGTACAAAAACCCACACATGAACCTTACATCCAGGGTCACAGATTGTTACCGTATTGCCACACACGCTTTAGTATTCTCTCTGAACACTTTAAGCTTCAGATACCATATTCCTGTACCCCTCAATACTTCCTTGTGTATTTTGTAATCATCACACACTTACCAAAACGAGGAAATCTCTATGGACATAGTACTGATATCTAAGGGAAACAGTCTTACTCAGATATTCCACCGTTTGTGGCAGGAATGCCCTTCATAGGTCCAGAATTCAGTCCAGGGTCACATATTGCATTTGGTCTCCTTTATTCTGCAACAGTTCCTCAGTCTTTCATGACATTTACAGTTTCGAAAAGTGGAGGCCTTTTATTTTGTAGAATGTTCCTCATGTTTCTTACTAGAGGAGTCGGACTATTCATCTGAGAGACCACAGAAGTTTGGTCACGTTAGGAGGCATGTATGTTGCTTTACCCTAGATCTGTGGATGTGAATGTAGATCAGTTGGTTTAAGTTGTATCCATCAGGTTTTTTCCACTCTTTAAGTTGCTATTTTTCCTTTGTAATAAGTCCTTTATGGGGGTGAAACTTTGAGACTCTTAAATATCTTTGTCCTAATTAAACTTTCAGCCTCTCGTTTTAATAGCCACTGATGACTCTTCCCGAACCTGAAAACTTGTACTCATCCAGCTCACTGGTTACTTTTCGGGGGGTCCACCAGTCTGCCATTGTGAACTACCAGCCAACTACCAGTCTAAAGACCATTACACTGTATACTGTCTTAGATCCCCAGTAATTTAGTTACTGGTATTTATAAAATGTAGGGCATCAAGATACTTTTTAAAGCATTTGTCCTTCCTCCAGGTGTTTGCTACAGTCTGGAGGCAAGATTTTTCCCCAGTATGTGCTGATGTTTGGGTTGCTCGTGGAATCGCAGACTCTGTTGGAGGAGAGTGCCGTGCAGGGCACAGAACGAACTCTTGGCTTCAACATAGCGCCTTTCATTAACCAGTTTCAGGTGAGCGTTTAGAAGAGAAGTTCAGCCCGGTGGCTGTCACCCACAGTCTCTCTCCAGGTTTATAGTCACTGCGTTTAACTGGATTGCTCTGGTACTCAGTTTTTTAGAGCCAAGGAACTTACTAGTGGTAAAAATCAAACCTTGGGGTTAGTATAGCCAAGATTTCTGTTGTTCCTGACAGAAGTCTATGACTCTTGTTCTGAACCACTGTTGTAAATGAAAAATAGGGTACCGGGTTTAGTCTTATGAAAAATTATGATCCTTGTCTAAAAAAGCAGCCACCAGGAGACCTCTGTTCTCAACAGGAGCCCTTAATCACACTGAGGCTGGAGGCTGGCGGGGGAAGGCGGGAGCAGCTCATCTCCCGGCATTCAGACCGCAGGGAGCAGGAGTGAGTGTAGGCGCGCAAGGAAAAGGGGTTACTCACTGTTTGGAAAACAAGGGTATAGTGCTGGCGAAAGTACCAGCAGCAAGTAGAATTTGTCAGTTGTAACTGTGGAACAGATGGAATATCTAGGGAAGAGGCTTGGGGTTGGAAAGAGGTGGAATCTGCTGAGTAAGCCAGAACAGCACTTTGGGAAGTGGGGTGTTGAGTACTGAATTAAAGGAGTGATATCTAGAGCCTGTAGGTGGTAGTAAGCTCTTGAATATGCATTATTAGATCTTCCATGAGCAGAATTTGCTCAACAAATATAATTTTTTTGAGGAAATGATTTTTTTCAGAGCAGGCTAAAGTTTTGGAGTTTATTTAATGATCTCAGTTTTTTGGAGAGTTTAATAAAGAAAATGTACTTACCAGAAGACATGTTTGTAGTCCAGAAATACCACATTCTACTGTCTGTCTAGCTTTTCTTTGATCCTGACGTCAACAGTTCTTTGATTCCATCACAATCTACAATATTTTAATCCTGCCGTCTTTTCCCCCTGCCCCCCACCTCATATCCTCCTTTCCTGAACAGCTTATATTCCACGGTCGATACGTTTTTCATGTATCTTTCCCTGCCCTTTTTCTGCTGGCCTGGGGGCAGTCCCACCTTGGTTAAACTCAGCTTTCTGCCTTCTCTACACCGGTACCCCTGCAGCTGAGCATGTTGACTGTGGCCTCACCTCAGCATATGACCAGGCATCTCAAGAGGCTCCATGAACTTGCTGGGCAGTTTTACCTTTCCTAGTCCGCTGGCTCATTTTCTGAGCTGTCGTCCTGTCTTCGCCTCTGTGGTGTGCTCAGTCACTCAGGCTTTTCCCATTCTTTGCAACCCCGTGGACTAGAGCCCATCAGACTCTTCTGTCCATGGGATTTTCCTGCCAAGAGTTCTGGAGTGGGTTGCCACTTCCGCCACCAGGGGATCTTCCTGACCCAAGGATCAAATCCACATCTCTTGCATTGGCGGGTGGACTCTCTTCCACTGAGCCACCTGGAAAGCCCCACTTTCTCTTTGAATGTGTTAGTCACTCAGTCGTGTCTGACTCCACCAAGCTCCTCTGTCCACGGAATTCTCCAGGCAAGAACTGGAGTGGGTTGCCATGCCCTTCTCCAATCTGATGTGATGATTAGCTGACTACTACACTGACAACCGAGTGAGCCAATGATACACAATGAGAGGTTGTAAAAAAGTTATACAGAAAACAGCAGAAATCTATTCATTCAACAAATGTCTTCTCCATGTGCTCTTTTAGGTTTGGGGATTATAGTCATGAAATTAAAGAGAAGTTTCTGTCCTCATGGAGCTAATATTCAAATTGATTGTAAATAAACGAGAGACAGACAGTAAACAAAGGAGTGAAAAGATTAGTATGATAGGTAATGAGACGTGAGGTTAGAGGATAATGGAGTTGGAGGCATGGGATCTTCTATTTATGTAAAATGCCTAAGGAAAGGACTCATGGATAATTAGTGATATTCAAGCAATGGCACCCCACTCCAGTACTCTTGCCTGGAAAGTCCCACGGATGAAGGAGCCTGGAAGGCTGCAGTCCATGGGGTCGCTGAGGGTCAGGCATGACTGAGCGACTTCACTTTCACTTTGATGCACTGGAGAAGGAAATGGCAACCCACTCCAGTGTTCTTGCCTGGAGAATCCCAGGGACGGGGGAGCCTGGTGGGCTGCCGTCTATGGGGTCGCACAGAGTCGGACACAACTGAAGTGACTTAGCAGCAAGCAGAGATCAGAGAGAAATCAGGAAAGATCAGCAAGTGCAAAGATCGGAGGCCAGAGCATGATTGGAGTTCTCAGAAATGGCAGAAACCATGAGGAAGAGTCAGGTGAAGGATGCGCTAAGGAGAGTGTCAGGAGCCAGATCCTGTGGAGCCTCCTATAGGGATCGTGGGGTTTTGGCTTCTACTGTGAAAGGGGTGGGGAAAAACTGGAGGGTATTGGCCAGAGGAGGGATAAGGTGTGACTTGTTTTGAAAGGCTTGCTGTGGTTGCTGTGTTGGAGACCGCTGTAGCCACCAGGCAAAGGCACGAGGTTACTGCCGTAATCCAGGGGAGACTTGAGAGAGGCGAGTGGTAGCAATGGGCTTGGTGCACAGTTGAGACCGCTGGCGTACTCTGAAGGGAGGCTTTGTCACAGACTGGACCTGGGGTATGAGAAAGCGCCTGGAAGGACAGTTACTGTATACTGATAAGGGGGAAACAGCAGGAGGGTCAGGCTGTGCTTGTGTTTTTATGGGGTCATTAGACAGTCAGGGTAAGAATTCAGAGAAATAGCTAGCCTAGAGATGATGTTTAAAGCCGTAAGACTGGGATGAGATCACTTTGGGGATGTGTAGAAAGAGAATATAGAGTCGAGAACGAAGTTCTAGAGAACTCCCAAGGTGATGAGCTCTGGATTGGAAACCTAGGAAGGAATGAGGAGTGATGACAGGAGAAGCCAGTAGGCTGCTGGAGAAGCAGCAGTGAGGACAGAGGAGGGATGGATGCCGCTTGGGAGGGTTAGCGTGCAGGTTATGGGAGTGACACAGGGCAGCAGTCCTGGCAGGGGCCTGGGATTGCTGTGCGTGTTCACGGGTAGGGACGGTCTGTGGATCTGTGTCCTGTTTCCCTGCAAACAGCTGTTCTCTAATACATTACTCAAGTCACACAGGGCCCTCTTATTTATTTGGCTGCACTGGGTCTTCACTGCTGTGCGAGAGAGTGGGGGCTACTCTGTAGTTGCAGGGTGTGGGGTTCTCACTGCGGTGGCTTCTCTGGTTGCAGAGCGTGGGCTCCAGGGTGCCTGGATTTCAACAGCTGCTGCATGTAGGCTTAATAGCTGTGGCGCACAGGCTCTAGAGCAGAGGCCCAGTAGTCGGGGCACGCAGGCTTAGCTGCTCCACAGCATGTGTGATCTTCCCGGCTCAGGGATTGAACCCGTGTTCCCTATATTGGCAGGCAGATTCCTTACCCCGAGCCACCAGGGAACCCCTAAGAGGGCACTTTTAAAACAAGTTTCCTTTCTATTTCAAGTGCTGCTGCTGCTGCTAAGTTGCTTCAGTCGTGCCCAACTCTCTGCGACCCCATTGACGGCAGCCCACCAGGCTCCCCCGTCCCTGGGATTCTCCAGGCAAGAACACTGGAGCGGGCCATTTCCTTCTCCAATGCATGAAAGTGAAAAGTGAAAGTGAAGTTGCTCAGTCGGGCCCGACTCTTCGTGACCCCATGGACTGCAGCCTACCAGGCTCCTCTGTCCATGGGATTTTCCAGGCTAGAGTACTGGAGTGGGGTGCCATCGCCTTCTCCATTTCAAATGAGAAGGCTAAAAGTTAATAGGAAGGTTTCATTGTTACTAAGGGCTTCCCTGATAGCTCAGTTGGTAAAGAATCTGCCTGCAGTGCAGGAGACCCTGGTTCGATTCCTGGGTCAGGAAGATCCACTGGAGGAGGGGTAGACTACCCACTCCAGTATTCTTGGGCTTCCTTTGTGGCTCAGCTGGTAAAGAATCCGACTACAGTGCAGGAGACCTGGGTTCGATTCCTGGGTTGGGAAGATCCCCTGGAGGAGGGAAAGGCTACCCACTCAGTGGGATAGCTCCTCTAGGCCCTCCTGTGCTGCGCAGCCACCACTCCTCGGGTTGCTCCTCCCGGCCGCCGGCATCTGAATGCAGAGTTCCAAAGAATAGCAAGAAGAGATAAGAAAGCCTTCCTCAGTGATCAGTGCAAAGAAGTAGAAGGAAAACAACAGAATGGGAAAGACTTGAGATCTCTTCAAGAAAACTAGAGATACCAAGGGAACATTTCATGCAAAGATGGGCTCGATAAAGGGCAGAAATGGTATGGACCTAACAGAAGCAGAAGATATTAAGAAGAGGTGGCAAGAATACACAGAAGAACTGTACAGAAAAGATCTTCACGACCCAGATAATCTTGATGTGATCACTAATCTAGAGCCAGACATCTTGGAATGTGAAGTCAAGTGGGCCTTAGTATCACTACGAACAAAGCTAGTGGAGGTGATGGAATTCCAGTTGAACTATTTCAAATCCTAAAAGATGATGCTGTGAAAGTGCTGCACTCAATATGCCAGCAAATTTGGAAAACTCAGCAGTGGCCACAGGACTGGAAAAGGTCAGTTTTCATTCCAATTCCAAAGAAAGGCAATGCCAAAGAATGCTCAAACTACCGCACAATTGCACTCATCTCACATGCTAGTAAAGTAATGCTCAAAATTCTCCAAGCCAGGCTTCAGCAATACGTGAACTGTGAACTCCCTGATGTTCAAGCTGGTTTTAGAAAAGGCAGAGGAACCAGAGATCAAATTGCCAACATCCGCTGGATCATGCAAAAAGCAAGAGAGTTCCAGAAAAATATCTATTTCTGCTTTATTGACTATGCCAAAGCCTTTGACTGTGTGGATCACAATAAACTGTGGAGAATTCTGAAAGAGATGGGAATACCAGACCACCTAACCTGCCTCTTGAGAAATCTGTATGCAGGTCAGGAAGCAACAGTTAGAACTGGACATGGAACAATAGACTGGTTCCAAATAGGAAAAAGGAGTATGTCAAGGCTGTATATCGTCACCCTGCTTATTTAACTTATATGCATCATGAGAAACGCTGGACTGGAAGAAACCAAACCTGCAATCAAGATTGCCGGGAGAAATCTCAATAACCTCAGATATGCAGAGGACACCACCCTTATGGCAGAAAGTGAAGAGGAGCTAAAAGCCTCTTGATGAAAGTGAAAGAGGAGAGTGAAAAAGTTGGCTTAAAGCTCAGCATTCAGAAAACGAAGATCATGGCATCTGGTCCCATCACTTCGTGGGAAATGGATGGAGAAACAGTGGAAACAGTGTCAGACTTAATTTTTTGGGGCTCCAAAATCACTGCAGATGATGACTGCAGCCATGAAGTTAAAAGACGCTTACTCCTTAGAAGAAAAGTTATGACCAACCTAGATAGCATATTCAAAACCAGAGACATTACTTTGCTGACTGAGGTCTGTCTAGTCAAGGCTATGGTTTTTCCAGTGGTCACGTATGGATGTGATAGTTGGACTGTGAAGAAGGCAGAATGCCGAAGAATTGATGCTTTTGAACTGTGGTGTTGGAGAAGACTCTTGAGAGTCCCTTGGACTGTAAGGAGATCAGCCCTGGGATTTCTTTGGAAGGAATGATGCTAAAGCTGAAGCTCCAGTACTTTGGACACCTCATGCGAAGAGTTGACTCATTGGAAAAGACGCTGATGCTGGGAGGGATTGAGGGCAGGAGGAGAAGGGGATGACCCAGGATGAGATGGCTGGATGGTATCACGGACTCGATGGACGTGAGTCTGAGTGAACTCCAGGAGATGGTGATGGACAGGGAGGCCTGGCGTGGTGCGATTCATGGGGTCGCAAAGAGTCGGACACGACTGAGCGACTGAACTGAACCCTGAACTCAGTATTCTGGCCTAGAGAATTTCATGGATTGTATAGTCCATAAGGTCACAAAGAGTTGGACACGACTGAGCAACTTTCACTTTCTCAGTTGTTACTAAAACTGATGCAAGATTTTATTGTAGTGTTAGTTGCTCAGTCATGTCCGACTATTTGTGACCCCATGGACTGTAGCCTGCCAGACTTCTCTGTCCGTAGAATTTTCTAGGAGAATACTGGAGTGGGTTGCCATTCCCTCCTCTAGGGGATCTTGACTCAGGGATAGAACCCGGGTCTCCTGCGTTGTGGGCAGATTCTTTACTGTCTGAGCCACTAAGGAAGTGATTGACTTTTTTTTTTTTTTAATTATAATTTGCAAAGTTGAGAACCGCTGTCTTCTAGATAATAAACAATTTTCAAAATGAAATCTACTAAGTGTTCAGTAGAATTTGGCATATTTTCTTAAATAGTACAATAATTAATGTTGTGGTGTTTGCTTATTAGTTCATCTTCACACATAAGCACATCCTTGTTTAACAATTTGGGGAGCTGTTTAATCTGCTTTTATCCAAGCAAAGAATCTACAGATAATTGAAATCATAGAAAATTATTAAACAAATGTAAAACTTGGTTTGTTCATTCTTCCTGTAAAACTGGAATCGTGGAAGTCTTTTTTTGCTTTAAGGTTGATGTGGCAATTAAGTGAGGTAATTGATATAAAAAGTACCATATCATTGAGCTAAGTACAAAGCAAGAAACTTGGGTCACAAAAAGTACTGAATTAAAAGCAAAAATGTTATACTTTCTTTAGGTACCTATACGTGTATTTTTGGACCTGTCCTCATTGCCTTGTATACCTTTAAGCAAACCAGTGGAACTCTTAAGACTAGACTTAATGACGCCCTATCTGAACACCTCTAACCGAGAAGTAAAGGTAAAATGATTATTCTTGTCATATTCAGAACTATCTGAAATTATGTAATACTTTACATACTTAAAATAGCTTTAGCCACTTTCTTTGAATTTAAATGTTACTTTCTAAACAGTATCCAGACCTGAGTTTGCGTAAATATCAGTTTCTAGAATAGGTTGGTATTAATCTGAATTGGGTGATTAAATGTATTTCTTTATAAAATTTGGATCTAAAACTTACTAAAAAGACAAAGACTTATCCAAGTCTACTCCATCTGATGAAATTCTTGCGATTTCTTAATTTTCATAGGTACGCATTTGTAAATCTGGACAAGTGACTGCCATTCCGTTTTGGTATCATATGTACCTCGACGATGAGATTAGGTTAGATACTTCGAATGAAGCCTCTCACTGGAAACAGGCTGCAGTTGTTTTAGATAACCCCATCCAAGTGGAAATGGGAGACGAACTTGTACTCAACATCCAGCACCACAAAAGCAACGTCAGCATCACCATAAAGCAATGAAGAGCAGATTTCTAATGAAAAAATGTGCAAGTAGAGCAGTGGGTTTCCAGTTCTAGGCTGAATTAGTAGTGGGATTGCAACCATAAGATGGAGGTGTATTTAGGTCCTTGAAATGGTCAAATAGTTTTAAAACATTGACATTAATAAAGTATATTTAAAGACCCTAACTAAAGAGTAGCATTATTATAAAAATCTTGCCGTAGACTTCCTTTCTGGCAAAGGCTGTCATTAATTTTTCAAATTAGAAACTTTTTATTGCTTGTTTTTACTTATTAAAATTTGCCAAACTTGTTAGTCTGTACCCTAAAACTGTAAAGATAAGGAATTTTGAGTCTCCTATTCAGTTTTTAGACATCTTGGCTATTTTCCTTAAATCTGAACTTTTGGTGAGGATACCTCACCAAAAAGTTGGTTTCCACTGAAGATTGAGGGTTTATGTTTACCTGTAAATTCTAAGCTTGCTTCTTGTAAATGTTGAAATACTTCTGAACCACCTTCTCAGTTTTGTGTTTTGGGAATGCAAATCTGAATAAGACGTTTAAGCTACAGACTAAATGTAATTAAAGAATAAAAGGAGGACAAAAATTTTCCTGGTCTGCCTTTGGGAAAGAAAAATTTTAAAGCTGATAAATTCAGAAAGTTAAACCTAAACCAGTATTTTTCAAAGTTTTGATGTGAATACATAGTGAAAAAAAAAAATCCAGACCTGAAATAGGGAGATTAATACAGATTATCATGCCTTATGTATACTGTGTGCTCTGTAGGTAAGCCACGCAGAAAATAAGATGTACCTTCTCTCCACACTGCCTGTTCACCTTGCCTTTAGGATTATACTGCCCAACTTTACTTTCAGTAGAAACATTTCATTTATAATAGACAATAAAAACTTTGTACCTAATTACTGTGTACCTGTGTGTGTGTGTGTGTGTGTGTGTGCGCGCACGCGCTTAAATATATAAAGCATAGATTTTGAGAAATAAATACTTACCCTTGCTATTTGCCACATACTGCTCTGGCACTTTCTATATTTATTTTCAGTGTAAAATGTTAGGTGCAAGGGGTTGTGATTAACAATTAGAGGAACTCTAACCTAAGTAGTAAATTTCTCCCAGAGAGTATCTGCAAGTCTTGTGACTGTGGTTTGATAAACAGTTAGGACTACTCAGCCCAGATTTACATTTGCTGACACCTTTAGTAGCCTTAAAGAAAAGCAGACTCTGTTTCTATCACAAGTTTCTTATTCTTCCACTCTTTTGTCCAGTTTATTCTTTTCATCTCCAAGTCCTAGATAACCTATTAATCTGTTCGCCTTGGTGCAAATAATGATTTTTTAGACAGTAGTTGTTTTAAGATTAATAGATTAGGTCCTAGACATTTCTCCTAGTAGGAATGTTAAGACACAGGCATCTCTCACTGTAGGTATATGATTTTCAACCCTTTAATTTTGGGGGCTTAAGTTTTTCTGCTGTGCCTCTAATCACAAGAGACATAAAAGGTTGCAGAAAATAAATGATAAATTCTCATTTATTGAAAGACATTCATTTGAGAAATAGAGAAATAATTGTTAGGTAAGCATATATGGCACATGATTATGATTGAGGTCCACTAATTCGCATTTCTGAATTATACTTTCTGCTAGTTCCAGAGCATTATATTCATGCAGCAGTGGTAGGAAGCACTGATTTTTTAAAATGTCCTCCTCTTGATAAAGTACTGTAATGTCAGGAATGGTTAGTAGTCGTTGTCTACCATTTGAGGATGTGATACTCTGTAGTGTTAAGAAGTCAAGTCTAAGTCTAGGATATTTAGACTGATTATTTGTGATATACAAAACCTAGTTGTATAAATCCGGTGGTTGTACCTGGTTTGCGCCGTTGTGTTCAAATTTTCCATCATTAATGGCTTGTCCTAAGCACAAAATCCT
This sequence comes from Ovis aries, assembly GCF_016772045.2. Lineage (NCBI taxonomy): Eukaryota > Metazoa > Chordata > Mammalia > Artiodactyla > Bovidae > Ovis > Ovis aries. Next base: position 10,627,721 of record NC_056070.1, read on the forward strand.
GAGCGGGACACCAGGTAATGAAGTAACACGGCAGCAGCTGAGCCTGCTTCTGCACACTGCTCAGGAGGCCACGGACTTCTCTGACGGCTCTTCTCTCGCTTCTGCAGCATCGTTCCCTGTGTCGTCAGGTGCATTAGCTGTGGTCGGTGTAGTCTGGGGGGTCACAGTGTGTCCAAACCCTTGATAGTGGCCCACAGGTGAGGGCGGCACTGAAGAGGCAACCGAGAGTGCATCTTGTGATGATGAGGATAACAAGCTTGTGTGTTCATTTTGATCTTGATCCTCAGGAAAAAACTTTTTCCTAGGATGTCCCATGACTGTCCTTCCTTTAAAGTAGAATAAAAGTGTCCGAGTTAGCCAAAAGTTAGGTTATTTTGAAATTTACTATGATGTTGCCATGCTAAACGTTAAGCTCTTTCCCCCCACTCCCAATTTGGAGAGCCTTACTGTGGTACTGTTTTACACAAAATCTTTTCAAAAACTTCTTCTACAGACTGGACAGGAGAACTACAATAGGCTATTCGAATAAATAAAATGGCTGGTACTTACCAACATGCCTCACTTGTTCAGAAATATCATCCCTAATGTCTGAAACGTCCCACATAGCAAGAAAGGAATCAAAGCATGAGCCCTCTTCTGCTTCTTGGACATACGGTTTATATGAGAAAGTGTAGTGATGAGCGATAGCAGCAAGGAACATCTCAATACAGATAATAAAGTCCTACAACAACAACATCAACATCATCATCAGCCATATTGGATTTTACATCTAGTTTTGCAGGCAAAAAGCACTATGTCTCTCTTCAAAAATAACTTGTATCAACAGCTGTTTGTTCCCTCACAAGACTGTCCTCATATTTTCATTTTCCAAAATAATGATTTTTGACCCCTTCATAAAAACACAAAATGCCAGAAGTTTAACTCAATTTTGTACTACTTCAGTCACCACAAGTATTTCTTGGCCAAGTACAATGTATTCTCTTCCACTATCCAAGGACTTAGAGGAGAAATGCAGAAAAGAGAAACTGAGCAGGAATAACAAAATCTAGGTTCTGTTACTAGTTTGTAGAAGAACCAGGAAGTATGGCCAATCTCTGTGGGGCTCCTCATTTCCTCACGTGTAAAGTGAGGGAGCAGTAGCCCCTCAGCCTGCATATGCACATGCTGTCAGGCTCAGGAGAGAGTACGTAAGAACGCTCAACAAACAGCAAAGTTCTGTTGGGAGTCAGAGAGCACTGCTTACCTGGAGTCCTGTGGCCACAGCTTCTACCGTTTGCCATTCCCATGTATGCTTTTCAGAAATAACGCCAACTTTTACCAACAAAGCAATAACTACTGCTTGCCTATATGTTAGGAAAAGGTAAACGCCAAATCTATATCAAGCATAAAACCAACAGTTGTTTAAAAATATGCCATTTAAAAAGTGAAACCCCAGCACAACCTGTGGACCACAACCACCCTGCCTTTACAGCATATTCCCGAAGAGACTGTATAACTGTATTAGATACGTTTGCTTTACACACTGACTCGTCCAGTACAGTATGATCATACGAATTTTGACTATGTATTCTTAGAACTTCGGTACTTGGTTTATAGTCTTTTTTTGTTTTGAAAGTGTGCACAAGTCATTATATTTTAAGTTGGTCCCATACACAGACCATGCCTAACACCTTACACAATAGGAATTTAAAATGAAATAAAAGATACTTAAATGTTAATTTATACACATATTAATTGGTTATTTAGATTATTTTAAAGAACATTTTGGAACCAATCTTTTTTTTTTTTGGAACCAGTCTTGTTAAACAGCTAAAATGAGATGCGTTTTCATATATCTATATGCAAGAATATTCACTTCCATATTACTTGTAATTGTAAAAAAATAAATTAGGAAAACCTACATGTCAATAAGAAACTGATTAAAAAATTGTATCCATACATTAGAATACTGTGTGTGGCAAAAGCAGAAAACCCAGTAACAACAAAATTACATTCTCCCTGTATTTACAAAGAACTACAGTATACTAAACATTGAGTTCTACAAGTTTTTATAGTATGACGCTCTTTCTGTGGTTTTATAAATGATGTGGACCACAATGTCGTTCATTTTGGGTGGTGGGATTGCAAGGATTTCCCCCCACTTTGTATTATTTGTATATTGTTATATTTGGTATATTTGTTTCCAGGCCCCTATCATCCACCCCCGCTTTACTAAACTGGGACCATGTACAGTTTTGTCATCTGTTTAAAAATTTTTACTAGTGAACATTTTCTCACATTATTAAGTATTCTATATCATGTGTTATCTTCCAAACTACTATATGAAAAAACCATGATTTATTTTAATGATTCCCTTAGTGTTGACATTTAGTGTCTCAAATTATTTTCTTCTTATAAATGTTATGTGGCCATTTGATTATTTCTTTATGAAAAACCAAGGATGGCTAAAAGAATGAACTTTTTAAAAGGGAAGCAGACATTTTAATTCCTCTTCCATATTAAGACTTACAAATTTTCATTAAACTGCCCTTTAGAAAATGGCAACATGCAAGAGAAAGCAACACTTACCAAAAAGAAACAAACACCACCAGCTTTACACAAAGAAATTTGCCAACAGGTTGGATTGGACTCAGCTCTTCCTTCAGCACTTTATAAAAGAGCAGGAGACAGTACATGGCGAACTGGAAACAATCAACCGACCATGCATATTCAGTAAGGATAAATACGGTATCAGGGATGCCAAAGGCAAAGAGTGATTTTTCAGGCAAAATTCTCTAGGCTTTATTATGCTCCTTTTAGATAAACAAGAGGCTTTAAATAGTTTACTATGGATGAAAATATCCAATATGAAACTTCTCAGAAGAGACGTGTAACATAATCTCTGAAAATGATTTTAATTGTTCATTTACAGGGCCCACAAAAAACACAGTAAGAAGTGACTGCTGTGAATGGAAGAAAAGGCTCTCATTTAAGCAAAATAAAAACATCTGTCTGCTTATTAACAGCTTTTATATACAAGTTACCATTCATTTTATAAGGGCTGAGCTTACTACTAACTGTACATATATTATTTGTAAGTGAATACATTCAATAAGTACTATTTCAGTAAAACTATGCCCATGAAATCAGAAAGTAAGGAATCAGGGAGACCATTTTTCTTGAGGGCGGTATGTTAATCCTGCTGAATTTACTTTTTAAAGGTAAGTGCTCAAGATAGTAATTATTTTAAAAAATCAGTTGTAATTAGCATTGCACAGCATAAACATTTTTCTAAAAGCTTACTTTTCCCCACCATAAAATGCTCATTTAAAACATTTTAGAATATGAAAGCAGCAAAGTATAAAGTTGTTCACAGTCCCATCATCCAACCATTCCTTTCTACACATAATGTGGTTTTTAACAGGTATCATAAATATAAAATTTTGTTGTCTTACGGTTTTCCACTTAAAGTACCCCCTTCCATATATTTGATTAAATAACTGCCTACTGTTTTGACCAATGGAAGGACACAGAATATTTAACCAGTTCTCATCACTAGACTCTGGACTGTTTCCAGGCTTTTGCAAACAACAGGCCTTCTATACAAACATACTGAAAGCAAAAATACTTCTGGCCATTTCTTGAGGCATTCCCCAAAATGGAATTACTGGTTCCAGCAAATACAAACGTGGAAAAGCTTTGAATACACAAACATTTAATTTTTATTATTAATCTCTAATAACTCACATGCGTGCCACTGTACCTAAACTATTATTTTGGAGAAAGCACTAAAGATTTTCAGCACACCTCTCACCAATCAGAATGGCCATCATCAAAAAAACTACAGGCAATATATGCTGGAGAGGACGTGGAGAAATGGGAATCCTACTGCACTGTTGATGGGAATGTAAATTGATACAGCTACTATGGAGAATGCTTAACAAACTAGGAATAAAACCACCACATGACCCAGCAAATCCCACTCCTGGGCATACCCTGAGAAAAACCGCAATTCAAAAAGACACATGTATCCCAGTGGTCACTGCAGCACTATTTACAATAGCCAGGACATGGAAGCGACTTAGACGTCCATCGACAGATAAATGGATGAAGATGTGATACATATGTACAATGGAACATAACTCAGCGATAAAAAGAGAGAATTTAAGTCAGTTGTAGAGCTGAATGAACCCAGAGTCGGTTATACAGAGTGAAGTCAGAGAAAAATGAATATCGTATATTAATGCATATATATGGAATCTAGGAAAAGTATTGATGAACCTATTTGTAGGGAAGGAATGGAGACTCAGATGTCGAGAACTGACTTGTGGACACAGCAGGGGAAGGAGAGGCTAGGACGAACTGAGAAAGTAGCACTGACATGTATACATAATCATGTGTAAAATAATTAGCCAGTGGGAAGCTGCTGTGTAACAGGGAGCACAGTATGGTGTCCTGTGATGACCTAGAGGGGTGGGACAGGAGCGGGAGGGAGGCTCTAGACAGAGGGAAGGTGTGTGTGTATGTATCTGAAACTTATGGCTGATTCGTGCTGTTGTATGGCAGAAACCAACACAACACTGTAAAACAATTATCCTCCAGTTTAAAAAATCTCTATATTAATAGATTTTCAATAAAGTACACATTCTTAAGTTGAAAGGATTCATTTCATTTCAGTTTCTATAACATTTTAAAACACTTGGCATTCTCAATTTTCAATTCCAAATAAAGGAGAGAATTTTACTCTCCCACTTTTATTAAAACCCTATGCTGTCATATACCAGTAAGATTTTTTTATTGGATATACCTAGGATTTTTAAGGAGAGGCATTATGCTTTTATTAATGGCATATCCACAGAACTATGCAATGAATACCAGAATCAATGAAAAAATACAATCAACAATTCAGTGCAGTTTGGGGGAGAATGTATACACGCATATGTATGGCTGGGTCCCTTCACTATTCACCTGAAGCTATCACAAGATTGTTAACTGACTATACCCCAATACAAAACGTTTCGGTGTTTAAAAAAAAAAAAACACTGTGCCCTTGAGCCACATTACATAAACAATTCAATGTATAAGTCACAAGATAATTAACATATTATATCTTTACATATGTATAAAGATTTATATGAAAGTTTCTTCAAGTTCTTCCTACAAATCAAATTCAATATTAAAGTTACAATTAAACTTTACTCCAGAAGAAACTTTCCCTGGAAAATTTTAGTCATAGATGTAAATGAAGTACAATTAAGATGAATATTTACTTACCAACTGAGACATATTGTTTATGATAACCAAGTAAGTCCAAGCATTTGAAAAGCTAAAGTTCCCTTCATCATATATACCAAGTAACTCACAGACTCTAAAAGAGATGGTAAAAATGAGACTCTATGAACAACTAAGTCAAAAATATATTTTAAAATACAACATTGACAGCAATACTTTAATTAATTAATTAATTTGGCTGTACCACATGGCTGCTGCTGCTGCTGCTGCTGCTAAGTCGCTTCAGTCGTGTCCAACCCTGTGCGACCCCATAGATGGCAGCCCACCAGGCTCCCCTGTCCCTGGGATTCTCCAGGAAAGAACACTGGAGTGGGTTGCCATTTCCTTCTCCAGTGCATGAAAGTGAGAAGTGAAAGTGAAGTCGCTCAGTCGTGTCCGACCCTCAGCGACCCCATGGACTGCAGCCCACCAGGCTCCTCCGCCCATGGGATTTTCCAGGCGAGAGTCCTGGAGTGGGGTGCCATTGCCTTCTCCTACCACATGGCATGCGGGATCTTAGTTTCCTGACCAGGGACTGAGCCCATGTCTCTTGCAGTAGGAGTGCAGAGTCTTAACCACTGGCCCACTTAGAAGAAGCCCCAATACTTAAATTTAGAAGTAAGATTATTTCAAAGTTTCTGTAGATAATCACTTGATTTTGGCCATAGAGGTGGTTCAAAAATTAAAAACATTTTTCTAGAGATGTTACCATATGATTATCCCTCCAATCTGAAATAAATCCAAAAGACAAAAACATTGAATTAGAAGGGGTAATTATTAGATTAAAAAAAATGATGCTGCCTAATTTTAAAAACATGTAATGCAGGTTTATAACTAAACTATAATTTTTTCTGCCAAACTGTTTTGCAGGCAACTTTTATGATAACCCAGATCTAAGTATTTACGTGTATGGTTATCCAATTTCTAAACAGCAGAGAAATAAAGTAGCCTTAAAAAAAGGTAAATTAAATTAATCTTAATTCCAAGGCAAATGCTGCTAAAGAACTGCTGGCACAAAAGCAGAACAAAGAGCTGGATGCTTGTCTCAGCTTTCTCCCCATTCTTGTGAGCAGACAGCATGCTAGCAAGACAAGCAGGTAAGACGCACAATCTATCTGATGCTCTTAGCTTCTTAGGGAATAGTTGTTACCAGGCAGCTTAATGATGCCCCATTTTACCTCAAATGCTAAGACCTGACAGAAGTTTTAAAAAGGAAAGATGTGTTTTCTTCTTTAAAATACAGTATTCATAAGAAAATAAAGCCATGTAATGAATCTGAAGTGGCATACTTCATATACTAGATGTTTCTGTAACGCTGTGTGAATATTAATACTTGAAAAAGACTATTTTGAAAATGCTTTCGAGAAATCTCTACAGGGAATATTATTTAGAAAAATTACATGGTGATTCCTTAGACCATTCCTATGGTTACCTTATTTATTCTAACATAGTAGGGTTTATACATACTTAAGACTAGATGTGTTATAAACAAGTAACAAGTGTTATGTGCCTTCTACTCAGTTGTCTCACTTAGGTAAGAGCATGAGAATTAAAAAAAAAACCAAAATAATGTAAGTTCTGTGTACTTACAAAGCAATGATGGTGGTGAATGGTCTGACAACTGTATACTGTAACACACCCAGTTTGCATCTAAACAGCAATACTCTGTCAAAGAAAAATAATTTAGCATTTGAATTACTCATTTCATACTATCAGGTTTTCTCCAAAGCCCCCAAATTAAAATCATTTTGACAAATGATGCCATATTTATATTTAATTTTTTAAAATTATTTTTATTGTAGTAGATTTACAACGTTGTATCAGTTTCAATTGTACAGCAAAGCGAGTCAATTATACATGTACATACATCTACTCCTTTTTAGAGTAATTCTTTAAATTTAGTTATTCTAAATGGCTACTGGGGAAGAATGTGGATGGAAGCAAACACATTATTTAAATACTGTTTTTTAAATTATTTAACAATGACATCTGAAAGATTTCCCTTTCTATGTCTAATTCCAAATTCCCGAGTAGTGCAGCACAGAACAGGAACAAAAAGAATGGAAGTGGGTCCCTGTATGTTTCTGGAAGAAAAACCAAGTAACAAATAAATTACATGCAGGCTTGCATATATGGAAGTGCATTGAGAAAATAATATTCACACTTAGGATTCAGTCTCCTTTCAAGCTTGGCCTTTATATATATGTATCATTCCAGACAGTATCACTGACTAGATACTCTGAAAGAACAAAACAAAGATCCTACATAAAACAGTTTTTAATCACTGAGCTCACTTAATGTAGGGGAAAATTCACAAAGAAAAACAAAACAAAAAAGTCCCCAAACAGCTACTACCAAAACAAAAAGGCCAGCTACCTGAGAGCCTTGTGGAACTTTCTTAAAAAGACCAAGATGCTCCAAGGGCAAATGTCTATTTAACACTCCTTTATCAAGTCTATGTATTACAGGTCCCCTAGTTTAAGAATGACATCCAGACTGAGAAGAATGAGTCTGACACACACATCTTGAGGCCCGGGGTTACCAGGATTGAATTAGAAACTGAGGGGGTTCCACATGCTGAGAGCCTTCTCCGTGCCGAGCGAGTTCACTCCCACTGACAACCGAGTGGAGGTGGTCCGGGAGCTGCACCTGGGGGTGCAGCAAGAGCTCTGGATGACAACGTCTGGGCCACACAGGCTGTGCCCCCTACAAAGCTAAACCAAGCAGGAGCTGAGTTAGACCTGTAGTGCTCTGTAAACTGGCTGTCAAATCAAACTCGAGACCACTAGGATGACTAAGCAAATGCGTCGGTCAGTTAGATGCCTTTGAAGGCTGTGGAGGATTAATGAACTGGAAGATGGGGCCTGAAGACCTTTTCCAGAGTGCAATGATGCTGGCACAAAGAGCACAGACTCAGAAGGTCTAACACACACGCAGTGAGGGAAGAGCAGGGGAAGAGCAAACGCAGAAGAGATCGTGGCTGAGAACTTTTCCGAACCAGTCAAAAGCGCAAAGCTACAGACTGGGGCACGGTGTAAATTAAACAGGACTAAAACCAAAAAAACCCTAGAGACTTCGTGGTGAAACCTCCCTAGAGACTTCGTGGTGAAACCTCGTAGCGAAACCGCGAAATATCAAAGACAGGGTCTTAAAAATGCAGCTGAAGACAGGTCTCCTGCTTATATAACAGAATGACAACTAGATTGAAAGTAGAGACTTAACAGTAACAACTGATGCCAGTGTAGGGTGGAATAAAATCTCCCCAAGTTTGTAGAAAACTCCTGTCAACAAAGAATTACATCCAGCAAAACAATCTTTCAAGAATGAAGGCAACATAAAGACACTTTTGGATTAAGTGCATCTGAGAAAATTTGCCACTGCTATGCTGATGCTGCAAGAAATTTTAAGAACCACACAGAGAGAAGCGAATGATCCCAGATAGAAGATCTGAGATGCAAGGGGGAGTAATGAACAAACCGTTACACTGCAGTGAAATCTATAAAAACATTACAAAAACATTCTATACAAACTGATATCTATTTTTTTAAGATTAAAGACTAGAAACAGAAAGTATAACTTCCAAACTAGTCATGAGGGCAAAAAAAAAAAGCCATAAGAAAAACATCAACAGAAACAGGTAAACAACTAGCAGGGGCATGTGGAGCAGCACTGCTAAGACAGCCACATTCAAACTACAAATATTCAAAGACTATAAAGTTTTAGCATCAGATAAGCTATGAGAACGAAGGCAATGGCAGCCCACCCCAGCACTCCTGCCTGGAAAATCTCCAGGGCGGAGGAGCCTGGTAGGCTGCAGTCCATGGGGTCGCTGAGGGCCGGACACGACTGAGCGAATTCTCTTTCACTTTTCACTTTCATGCATTGGAGAAGGAAATGGCAACCCACTCTAGTGTTCTTGCCTGGAGAATCCCAGGGACAGGGGAGCCTGGTAGGCTGCCGTCTATGGGGTCACACAGAGTCGGACACGACTGAAGCGACTTAGCAGCAGCAGCAGCAAAGCTACGAGAAAGCTTTGGTTTCTAAGGATATATATATATATATACATATATATATACATATAATAAAATATCCCAGGTGGTGGTAGTGGGAAGGAATCCACCTGTCAATGCAGGAGACATGAGACTCAGGTTCAATCCCTGGGTGGGGAAGGTCCCTTGGAGGAGGAAATGGCAACCCACTCCAGTATTCTTGCCTGGAGAATCCCATGGACAGAGGAGCCTGGCAGGCTATAGTCCCCGGGGTCACAAAGAGCTGGACACAACTGAAGTGACCTAGCACACACACACATGCAGATATACATATAAACAACTGGAAATAAGGAGTCCCAGACCTGTAACATATTTTTATTAAATGTGAGTGGTATAAAATAGACTTGTCTATTACATTTTACTACATAGGTATCCCACACATGTTTGAAAAACTTCAAAATTGTCAGAATCTTTATTAAATAATTAGAAGGATCTTCTCAAACTTCTTAAGTACATTTTTAAAGAATTTAATGAAAATCTGTACTTTTAAAAAAAAGGCTAAATGCAATCCACATTCCTGGGGTGCATTTTGGAACAGAAAAAGGACATTAGTGGAAAATGTGAAGAGATCTGAATAGTCCGCAATTAATAGTATTATACCATTATTACTTCTTCCTTTTGATGAACGTACCAGGATTACACAAAATGTTAGGGGAAGCTGGATGAAGGGTAATAGAAAATCTCTGTCTCGTCTTTGCAACTTTACTGTAAATTTAAAAATTATTCCAAATTAAAAGTTTATTTTGAAGACGTAATCATTGAAAACAAGGAAATTAGAAAAAGGGAGACAGATATAAATAAAAAGTGGCAAAATTATAAATGAATACATTGATAATCACAAAAATATAAATAGTATATCTTGTACAAGTGATGGATTGTCAGATTAGAATTAAAAATAACACTAAATTTAAAAAAAGAGTTCAGTTCAGTCGCTCAGTTATGTCTGACTCCTTGCAACACCACGGACCACAGCACGCCAGGCCTTCCTGTCCATCACCAACTCCCAGAGCTTGCTCAAACTCATGTCCATGGAGTCAGTGATGCCATCCAACCATCTCATCCTCTGTCGGCCCCTCCTCCTCCTGGCTTCAATCTTTTCCACCATCAGAGTCTTTCCCAATCGCATCAGGTGGCCAAAGTACTGGAGTTTCAGCTTCAGCATCAGTCCTTCTAATGAATATTCAGGACTTATTTCCTTTAGGATGTACTGGTTTGATTGCCTTGCAGTCCAAGACTCTTCTCCAACACCACAGTTCAAAAGCATCAATTCTTTGGCACTCAGCTTTCTTTATGGTCCAACTTACATCCATACATGACTACTGGAAAAACCATAGCCTTGACTACACGGACCTTTGTTGCCAAAGTAATGTCTGCTTTATAATATGTTGTCTAGGTTGGTCAGCTTTTCTTCCAAAGAGCAAGCGTCTTTTAATGTCATGGCTGCAGTCACCATCTGCAGTGATTTTGGAGCCCAAGAAAAATAAAGTCTATCACTGTTTCCATTGTTTCCCCATCTATTTGCCATGAAGTGATGGGACTGGATGCCATGATCTTAGTTTTATGAATGTTGAGTTTTAAGCCAACTTTTTCACTCTCCTCTTTCACTTTCATCAAGAGGCTTTTTAGCTCCTCTTCACTTTCTGCCATAACGGTGGTGTCATCTGCATATCTGAGGTTATTGATATTTCTCCTGGCAATCTTGATTTCAGCTTGTGTTTTATCCAGCCTGGCATTTCGCATAATGTACTCTGCATGTAAGTTAAATAAGCAGAGTGACAATATACAGCCTTGATGTACTCCTTTCCCAATTTGGAACCAGTCTGTTGTTCCACGTCCGGTTCTGTTGCTTCTTGACCTGCATACAGATTGCTCAGGAGGCAGATAAGGTGGTTTGGCATTCCCATCTCTTGAAGAATTCTCCAGTTTGTTGTCATCCACACAGTCAAAGGCTTTGGTGCAGCCAATAAAGCAGAAGTAGATGTTTTTCTGGAACTCTTGCTTGTTTGATGATCCAACAGATGCTGGCAATTTGATCTCTGTTTCCTGACTTCCCTGGTGGCTCAGATGGTAAAGCATCTGCCTACAATGCGGGAGACCAGGTTTGATCCCTGGGTTGGGAAGATCCTCTAAAGAAGGAAATGGCAACCCACTCCAGTACTCTTGCCTGGAAAATCCGGTAGATGGAGGAGCATGGTAGGCTACAGTCCATGGGATAGCAAAGAGTCGGACACAACTGAGCGACTTCACTTCCTCTGCCTTAAACAGCTCAACTGGAATTCCATCACCTCCACTAGCTTTGTCTGTAGTGATGCTTCCTAAGGCCCACTTGACTTCACATTCCAGGATGTCTGGCTCTAGGTGAGTGATCACATCATCCTGGTTATCTGGGTCATGAAGATCTTTTTTGTATAGCTCTTCTATGTATTCTTGCCACCTCTTCTTAATATCTTCTGCTTCTGTTAGGTCCATACCATTTCTGTCCTTTACTGTACCCATCTTTGCATGGAATGTTCCCTTGGTATCTCTAATTTTCTTGAAGAGATCTCTAGTCTTTCCCATTCTATTGTTCTCCTCTATTTCTTTGCACTGATCACTGAGGAAGGCTTTCTTATCTCTCCTTGCTATTCTTTGGAACTCTGCATTCAGATGTTTGTATCTTTCCTTTTCTCCTTTGCCTTCGGCGTCTCTTTTCTCAGCTATTTGTAAGGCCTCATCAGACAACCATTTTGCCTTTTTTCATTTCTTTTTCTTGGGGATGGTCTTGATCACTGCCTCCTGGACAAAGTCAGGAACCTCTATCCACAGTTCTTCAGGCACTCTATCAGATCTAACCCCTTGAATCTATTTGTCACTTCCACTGTATAATCATAAGGGATCTGATTTAGGTCATACCTGAATGGTCTAGTGGTTTTCCCTACTTTCTTCAATTTAAGTCTGAATTTTGCAATAAGGAGTTCATGATCTGAGCCACAAACAAAACCTTGTATGCAGCAGAACCCAAGAGAAAGCAGCAGCGGCCCCACAAGATATTAACCCAGACTTGCCAGTGAGTGTCCAGGAGTCTCCGGTGGGCATGGGTGGGTGGTGGCCGGCTGCAGGGTCGGGGGCACTCAGTGCGGCAGTGCATGCAGGGGACCTTTGGAAGGAGGTCACCATTATCTTCATCACCTCCACCATAGTTTGGTCTCAGGTCAAAGGACAAGGAGGGAACACAGCCTTGCCCATCAACAGAAAATTGGATCAAAGATTTACTGAGCATAGCCCCACCCATCAGAATAAGACCCAGTTTCCCCCACAGTTAGTCTCTACCATCAGGAAGCTTCCATAAGCCTCTTGTCACTTCCTTCAGAGGGCAGATAGAATGAAAACCACAATCACAGAAAACTAATCAAACTGATCACATGGACCACACAGCCTCCTCTAACTCAATGAAACTATGAGTCATGCCGTGTAAGTAAGTAAAGTCACTCAGTCGTGTCCGACTGTCCAACTCTTTGAGAACCCATGGACTACAACCCACCAGGCTCCTCAGTCCATGGGATTCTCCAGGCAAGAATACTGGAGTGGGATGCCATTTCCTTCTCCAGGGGATCTTCCCGACCCAGGGATCGAACCCGGTTCTCCCGCATTGGAGGCAGACGCTTTAACCTCTAACTCAATGAAACTATGAGTCATGCCGTGTAGGCTCACCCAAAAAAAAGTAATACACCTAAAAACGCTCAAAGTTGTACACCTAATTTTCTCTATCTTCTCCTGAAAATAAAAGGCAGAGAAAGTTAAGCCAGGCAAATAACTAAACAAAGGAAAGACAGGATATCTGTTAATATCAAAATAACTTTAAGACCAAAAAAAAAAAAACCCCAAAAAACAGGTCCAGAACAGATAACTTGCGTGCATGCTCAGTCATGTCCTACTCTTTGCAACCCCATGGACTGTAGCCTGCCAGGCTCCTCTGTCCATGGGATTCTCCCTCCAGGCAAGAATACTGGAGTGATAAGCCATTTCCTCCCCCAGGGGATCTTCCCAGCGCAGGGACTGAACCCACATCTCCTGTGTCTCCTAATTGCAGGTGTATTCTTTACCACTGAGCCATTGTGTGAGCCCTCCTGAACAGAAACAGCGTCTAAATATAAAGCAAAAACTGACAAAAGTACACAAAAAAACTGACAAATTATCCGTGACAGAATTTCAACATCTCTTTCGCTGACAGAACAAGTAGCTAAAATCAACACAAATGTAGACAAACTGAATAATACAATAAGACTGACCTCATGCACATAAATATAACAGAGCCACTCATTAGCATAGCATACACATTCTCTTCAAGTGTACAGAGACCCATTGCAAAAACTGATCATGTACTAGTGGGCATGAAATAAACCTTAACCACGTTTGAAGACTGTCTCATAGTACATTCTCTGACTACAATGCAAATATATAAAATGAAAAAAAAATTTTAATCTTTATATTTGGAAATTTTTAAAATATACTTCAGAAATCCAAATGGAAGTTTACAAACCTTAAACTGGATGAAATAAATGTTAAATATGAAAACCGATTCATGGGGCAATAAGATTTTAAATAGACTTCTTGTGGTTGTCATTTCATTTATGGTATATGTTGTTCAGTCGCCCAGTCATGTACAACTCTTTGTGACGTCATGGACTGCAGCACACCAGGCCTCCCTGTCCCTCACCATCTCCCGAAGTTTGCCCAAGTTCATGTCCATTACACTGGTGATGCCATCCAGACATCTCATCCTCTGACTCCCTCTTCTCCTTCTGCCCTCACTCATTCCCAGCATCAAGATCTTTTCCAATGAGTCAGCTGTTTGCATCAGATGACCAAAACACTGGAGTTTCAGCTTCTGGATCAGTCCTTCCAACGAGTATTCAGGGCTGATTTCTTTTAAGATTGATTGATCTCCTTGCTGTCCAAGGGACTTTCAGGAGTCTTCTCCAGAACCACAGTTCCAAGGCATGAATTCTTTGGCATTCTGCCTTCTTTACGGTCCAGCTTTCACAATTGTACATGACCACTGGGAAGGCCACAGCCAAGACTATACGGACCTTGGTTAGCAGAGTAATATCTCTGCTTTTCAACACACTGTGTAGCTTTGTCACAGTTTTCCTGCCAACAAGCAACTGTCTTCTGATTTCACGGCTGCAGTCACCATCTGCAGTGATTTCAGAGCCCAAGAAGAGGAAACCTGTCACTACTTCGACCTTTTCCCCTTCTATTTGCCATGAAGTGATGGGACCGGATGCCATGATCTTAGTTTTTTTAATATTTAGTTTTAAACTGGCTCTGTCACTCTCCTCCCTCATCCTCATCAAGAGGCTCTTTAGTTCCTTTTTCTTTCAGCCTTTAGAGTGGTGGTATCCACATATCTGAGGCTGTTGATGTTGCTCCCGCCTATCTGGATTCCAGCTTGTAACTCATCCAGCCCAGCATTTCTCATGATGTGCTCAGCGTACAGGTTAAACAAACAGGGTGACAGCAGACAGCCCTCTCGTACTCTCTTTTCAATCTTGAACCTATGTGTTGTTCCATACAGGGTTCTAACTGTTGCTTCTTGACCTGCATACAGGTTTCTCAGGAGACAGATAAGATGTTCTGCTATTCCCATCTCTCTTAAGGGCTTTCCACAGTTTATTATAATCCACACAGTCAAAGGCTTTAGCGCAGTCAATGAAACAGAGGTAGATGTTCTTCTGAAATTCCCTAGCTTTCTCTATGATCCAGCGAATGATGGCAATTTGACCTCTGGTTTCTTTTCCTTTTCTAACCCAGCTTGGACATCTGGAAGTTCTTGGTTTGCATAATGCCTAGCATGCAAGATTTTAAGCAGGACCTTACTAACATGGGCTGCTGCTGCTTAGTCGCTTCAGTCACGTCTGACTCTGTGCACCTCTATAGACTACAGCCTGCCAGGCTCCTCTGTCCATGGGATTCTCTAAGCAGGAGTACTAGAGTAGGTTGCCATGCCCTCCTCCAGGGGATCTTCCCTATCCAGGGATCAAACCCAAGTCTCCTGCACTGGAGACAAGTTCTTTACTGCTGAGCCACCAGGGAAGCCCCGACTAGCATGGGGAATGAGTGAAGCTGTCTGATGTTTAGAACATTCTTTAGTTCTACTCTTCCTAGGAGTTGGGATGAGGATTGACCTTTTCTAGTCCTGTGACCACTGCTGGGTTGTCCAGATTTGCTGACATATTGAATGCAACACCTTGATGGCATCATCCTTTAGGGGTTTGAATAGTTCTATCAAAATTCCACAGCATCCATTTGCTTTATTAAAAGCAGTGCTTGCAATCCTTGGATCAGAAGAATCAATATAGTGAAAATGGGTATACTACCCAAAGCAATCTATAGATTCAATGCAATCCCTATCAAGTTACCAGAGAAGGCAATGGCACCCCACTCCAGTACTCTTGCCTGGAAAATCCCACGGATGGAGAAGCCTGGAAGGCTGCGGTCCATGGGGTCGCTAAGAGTCGGACACGACAGAGCAACTTCACTTTCACTTTTCACTTTGATGCATTGGAGAAGGAAATGACAATCCACTCCAGTGTTCTTGCCTGGAGAATCCCAGGGATGGGGAAGCCTGGTGGGCTGCCATCTATGGGGTTGCAGAGAGTCGGACACGACTGAAGCGACTTAGTAGCAGCATCAAGCTACCAACGGTATTTTCACAGAGCTAGAACAAATAATTTCACAAGTTGTATGGAAATACAAAAAAACTCGAATAGCCAAAGCAATCTTGAGAAAGAAGAATGGAACTGGAGGAATCAACCTGCCTGACTTCAGGCTCTACTACAAAGCCACAGTCATCAAGACAGTATGGTACTGGCACAAAGACAGAAATATAGATCAACGGAACAAAATAGAAAGCCCAGAGATAAATCCATGCACCTATGGACACTTTATCTTTGACAAAGGAGGCAAGAATACACAATGAAGAAAAGACAATATCTTTAACAAGTGGTACTGGGAAAACTGGTCAACCACTTGTTAAAGAATGAAACCAGAACACTTTCTAACACCATATACAAAAATAAACTCAAAATGGATTAAAGATCTAAACATAAGACCAGAAACTATAAAACTCCTAGAGGAGAACGTAGGCAGAACACTCTCTGACATAAATCACAGCAGGATCCTCTATGACCCACCTCCCAGAATATTGGAAATAAAAGCAAAAATAAGCAAATGGGACCTGATTAAAATTAAAAGCTTCTGCACAACAAAGGAAACTCTAAGCAAGGTGAAAAGACAGCCTTCAGAATGGGAGAAAATAATAGTAAATGAAGCAACTGACAAAGAATTAATCTCAAAAATATACAAGCAACTCCTGCAGCTCAATTCCAGAAAAATAAAGTGGGCCAAAGAACTAAACAGACAGTTCTCCAAAGAAGACATACAGATGACTAACACATGAAAAGATGCTCAACATCACTCATTATCAGAGAAATGCAAATCTAAACCACAATGAGGTACCATTTCACGCCAGTTAGAATGGCTGCTATCCAAAAGTCTACAAGCAATAAATGCTGGAGAGGGTGTGGAGAAAAGGGGAACCCTCTTACACTGTTGGTGGGAATGCAAACTAGTACAGCCACTATGGAGAACAGTGTGGAGATTCCTTAAAAAACTGGAAATATAACTGCCATATGACCCAGCAATCCCACTGCTGGGCATACACACCAAGGAAACAAGAATTGAAAGAGACACGTGTACCCCAATGTTCATCGCAGCACTGTTTATAATAGCCAGGACATGGAAGCAACCTAGATGCCCATCAGCAGATGAATGGATAAGAAAGCTGTGGTACATATGCACAATGAAATATTACTCAGCCATTAAAAAGAATACATTTGAATCAGTTCTAATGAGGTGGATGAAACTGGAGCCTATTATACAGAGTGAAGTAAGCCAGAAAGAAAAACACCAATACAGTATATTAATGCATATATATGGAATTTAGAAAGGTGGTAATAATAACCCTGTATGTGAGACAGCAAAAGAGACACAGATGTATAGAACAGTCTTTTGGACTCTGTGGGAGAGGGAGAGGGTGGGATGATTTGGGAGAATGGCACTGAAACATGTATATTATCATATGTGAAACGAATCGCAAGTCCAGGTTCCATGCATGATACAGGATGCTCGGGGCTGGTGCACTGGGATGACCCAGAGGGATGGTACGGGGAGGGAAGTGGGTGGGAGGTTCAGGATGGGGAACACATGTACATCCGTGGTGGATTCATGTCAATGCATGGCAAAACCAATACAATATTGTAAAGTAATTAGCCTCCAATTAAAATAAATAAATTTATATTAAAATAAAATAAAAGCAGTGCTTCCTTTTGCACACTTGATTTCACTCTCCAGAATGTCTGGCTCTGGGTGACTGACCACACCATCCTATTAATCCAGTATATTAAGATTTTTTTGTACATTTCTTAAGTGTATTCCTTCCAGTTCTTCTTGATCTCTTCAGCATCTACTAGGTCTCTACCATTTTTGTCCCTTACTGTGCTCATCTTTGGGCAAAATGTTCCCTTGATTTTCCAGTTTTCCTGAAGAGATCTCTAGTCTTTCCTTTCTGTTGTATTTTTCCAGTTTTATGCACTGTTCATTGAAGAAGGCCTTCTTGCCTCTCTATGCTGTTCCTTGACACTCTGTATTTAGTTGGATGTACCTTTCCCTTTCTCCCTTGCTATTCGCTTTTTTCTTTAGCTATTTGTAAGGTCTCCTCAGATAAGCACTTTGCCTTCTTGCTTTTTCTTTGGGATGGTTTTGTTCACTGCCTCTTGTATAATATTACAGACCTCTGACCAGTTCTTCAGGCACACTGTTTAACTAGATCTGATCTCTTGAATCTATTTATAACCTCTACTACATATTCATAGGGGATTTAAGTCGTACCTGGTTGGCCTAGTGGTTTTCCCCACTTTCTTTAGTTTAAGCCTGAAGTTTGCTATGAGAAGCAGATGATCTGAACTACAGTCAGCTCCAGTTTGCTGACTGTATACAGCCTCTCCATCTTCGGCCACAAGGAATGTAATCAATTTGATTGCAGTATTGACCATCTGGTGATGTCTTTGTAAATCGTCTCTTGTGTTGTTGAAAAAGAGTGTTTGCTATGGCCAGTACATTCTCTTGGCAGAATTCAGTTAGCCTTTACCCTGCTTCATTTTGTTCTCCAAGGCCAAACTTGCCTATTACTCCAGGTATCTCTTGACTTCTTACTTTGGCATTTCAATCCCCAACGATGAGTAGAACATCTGTTTTTGGTGTGAGTTCTAGGAGGTCTTCTAGGTCTTCACAGAACTGATCAGCTTCTCAACTGATCAACTGATCAGCTTCTTCGGAATTGGTGGTAGGGGCATAGACTTGAATTATTATTATATTGAATGGTTTGCCTTGGACGTGAACCAAGATCATGTTCATTTGCTTTAAAATGAAGTCTATGTTCAAACATATGTCCATACATTTAAAAACTTCATTTAGTCTGCCTAATTCCTAAATGGTGTAGTTGAGAAAATTTTTGTTCTAGAAACAACAGGAAGCCTAAATAGTTCTGTACTTGTCCTCCCAGAAAGAAAAGTCCAGGGCAAATCTTTCAAGGTATATAATACCCCATTTCTTCCTGTAATATGTAAGCAAAGGTAGTAACTCTTGTGTAGGCAGTAAAACTTGGACATGAAGACAGTGACAGTATAAGAAAGGGAAATCATAACTTCATTTTGTTCATGAACAAAGATGTAAATATTCTAAGCAAAATATTAGCAATCCAAAACTTATAATGTAGAAAAGTTGATGATACACCATAACCACTTAAAATTTGTCTTTCAAATGCAAGTGGATTATAATGTTAGAAAAGTCATTAGTCTAATTCACTATATTAACAAGTCAAAAGCAAAAAATGATGATCATCTCAACAGGGATAGAAAAAGTATTTGATGATATTCAGCACTTAGGTATGATTAAAAACTCTTAACTAGGGATAAAAAAAGAGTTTATTTAAGCTAATAAAGGATGCCTACAAAACATCTTTAGAAACATTATATTCAAATGTGAGATTTTATAAGAATTCCCTTTAAAACCAGGAATGATATAAGAAAGTCTATAGGTACTCAGCACAGTGAGAAGAAAAATATGTATAAAAACTAGAAACAAATCCTTTTGAAGGTGACTGGTTACACAGAGAATTTAAGATCTACAGAATAAGAAAAATTAACAAGATTTTTGGATATAGGCTCCATATGCAAAAACCAATAGCCTTTCTATACACTGGTAGTAATTAAACTAACTTTTTAAAAATATGTCATTCACAATAGAAATAAAATATAAGACATTTAAAAAGTCAGAAAAGATGTACAAGACTTTTATGAGAAAATTATACTTTACTGAAAGATAAATGAAGAGCTAGGTAAGCAGAAAGTAGACCATATTCACAGATAAGAAGATTCAAATAACCATAAAGATGTCAATAAATTGAAGACTGAATTCAATAAATTGAAGACTGAATTCAATTCCAATCAACAAGTCCCAATAAAGTTTTTCAAGTAACCCGACAAGCTGAATCAGAAATTTATACATAAAAGCACCAAGTTAAGAATAGCCCATTTAAGACTTATTAATAACATATAGTAGTCAATGTATGGAAATGGTCCTGGGATAGAAAAGTTAATCAATAAAACAGAAAAAGGGAAGATCACAAATAGACCCACATATATGGAACCTTTATATGACAGAGATGGCAACATAGACCAGTGAGGCAGGAGAGAGAATGGTGCTAGGATAGCAAGTCAATCGAATAAAGTGAAACTGCATTCCTACTTCATATAACATATGAAAAAGAAATCAATATACATTTATAAGTCTTAATGGAAAAGTAAAATGTTTAGAAGAAAAGCACAGGAGAGTTGTTTTTATAATGTTGGGGTCAGGAAGAATTTTTTGAACCAGACGAAAAGTGCCTGAAATAAGACTATATTCAACAATATAAACATCCTCAATGAAGCGCCAAAACATGCCAAAAACTAGAAAACGGTATTTTTAACATGCATTAAATAATTAGTATCTTAATCTATAAAGATCCCTTATGGAAGACAACCCATTAAAACATGAGGAACAGAAATAATCACTTCTCAGAAGGAAAACAGAAATGGCTGATAAACATATGAAAACTTATTTAATCTCACTCCTAATCAGTAAAAACCTTGATGACCTCTTGACAGGCAAACATAAAGAAGTGCTGGTAATTATAAAATCTTTTCTACTGGTAATGGGAGAGTAACTTGGTACTGTCACTTCAGCAAATAATTTATCACAAAATCACACAAAAGCCAAAGATGCAGCATATCCACTCCAAGGTATACACCCTACAGTGAATTTTCTCAAAGTGTGGTAAATTCAACATGGTGGGCTATGACTCAGTTTTAAAAACAAGAGGGTGGAAGGGAATACACAGCAAGAGTTAGTACTGTTTCATGAAAACATTTGTTTCCTAACAGCATTAACTCACTAGGTGAAATGTTCCCCTCCTCTCATAAACTCACATACATAAAATCTAACATTCATTAAAAGAAAACTCACTGCGCTCACTGCATATGTCACATAAATCACAGTCTAAAAAGCAGATGCAGTTTTACATCTAAAGACTGGAAACTTGCATCTTAAATTCAGTCTAATGCTTAAAACCAAAGCATCACACTGAGTTATCCTCAACAGCAACAGGCTGATTAATGATCAGACATGTAACACCAGCAATCCAACAGGAGGAGACTGGTAACCTAAGCTGCATGTATGTACAGAGAATGAGGGGTTTATGTCACTAAAGCCATATCCCCAAACTGCATGGCTTTGGCAAGGTTCGAAGTCTTCAAAGGAGAGAAAACCTCGTTTATAGTTACGGATGCACTGCTGATACCATTCAGGTAGTAGCTGTTGGATCTCAAGAGTCTCAGGAACTTTTAACACAGTTTTTTAAAAAGAGAAAATGTGATTAAATATAAAAATTAAAAATTTGATGTAAAATTATCCCTGAATAAAAGTGATGCTTAGAAAAATGTAAACAAGAATAAATGTAACTACTTGTGTAGTTAGGAACAAACAAATTGAACAAGCACAGAAAAGGGAAATTTTGGTCTACAGCCTTGAAGCCTTCAAAAAGGTTCTGGATTTTAGCTGACCACCTACTAACTGGGATGAGCCAGCCGGAAGAGGCAGCTAGGACCGCATCTCAGGTTCTGTATTAACAGAGGAGTCCTGATCAAAGCCAAGCTGCCATTGCCACCTCCACCACCATCATCATATTTACTAGACCACTGCAATCTCTTGCATCTATGCCCACTTCCAGTTCAGTACACAAAGAGTACAGTAATCTCTGAGAAAGAATCTTGGATATCAGCCCTTTGCTTAACATCCTATATTGGCTTCTCACTTGACAATCTCTCTCCTGGACCAAGCTTTAGACAGGCAGGGTTCCTCTTAGCCTTCTTTTCAACTAGGCATCAGCTAGGCCCTGTCCTTGGCCTGGGAAACCAGTCTAAGCAAAAAATCCTGCTAAGACACCTATTACCATCGCCCCTCCATCATCTCACCCTACCCCCCAATATCTGATTACCCTTGATATCGAATCCAGCTCCTCATCCGTCACTCTTGATGTCTTCTTGGTCTGCCTTAAGTAACATTCTTTTTAGGGCAGTTTAGAGAGAATTCCCCTACCCTGATGTCTCCTCTTAGTAATTTTCCACCCAGTGACCACCCCAATCTCTCTGGTTATAAATCCCTGTTTGTTCTTATTGTACTTGGAGTTGAGTACAACATCCTTCCACCCCCCAACCGTTATTCTCACTATCCTCTTTCATAGGATCCAGTTGTTTTTCCTTCATAGTGTTTCCTGAAGTAACTAACTATATATTTGTGTCTTCATTTAATTCCTAACCAAGCTGTAAGTTCCATGAGTTCTACATCTGTTACATGTATTATGATATACCTATCTACTAGCACATACTAGGTGTTCACTACATATCTGTCAAATAAACACCTCACGAATTTATTATTTCAAATAGCCAGGCAGCTCCCTGTTACTGCAAGGGTGTTAAGGAGAGACTCGTTTGGTACCGATGTCATCTAAGTGGTTCTGTATTGCATGAAAGGCAACATAGCTAACCCTAGGGCGTATGTCTACACTGATCCTCCAAGTCATTCCACCCATCTACATCCCCATCTATCAGCAGTCAAGTCTTGTTGATTCTCCACTGGATTCTCTTATTATCTTTCCTTTCTATTTCAATTCCACACCCCTCTTTTTCAGCTTATCTCACAAACAAACTATTCTAATAACATAATTTATTTCCCCTTCTGGACTCTTCTCCTAATGAATCCTGCATAGTATTTTAAAATTAATCTTCCTAAAATGCCAGTCTTCAAATGTTTCCTGCTGAAAAACATCCAGTGGTTCATTCATAGAGTAAATGAAATCTTAGGTTCAACATACCTTTGCAGGCTTTATTTCCTTTCTGTCCTACATGAATGAATAACAAGGCCAACTAACTTACATATAACTAGAATAAACACTGCTATTTGTTGCTCTTATTTCATGTCCAATGCTGTTTGCCCACCTAGACTATCTTCTCAAGTCTTAGATCCGATTTTGCCTTTAACTTGCTATGTGATTTGAGGAAGTTAATCTCTGCAGACTCTGGTTTCCAATCGTAAAAGAATGTTGATTAAATGATTTCTAAGGTTCCCCCCCCCCCCCCCCCCCCCCCCCCTCCCGCAACTACAACTTTACCAGTTTTCTATTTAGGGTAAATAATGTAAAAGAAACTAACTCTTATGTGCGGATTATAAAAATGTGTTTTTTAAGTATTCAAACTTGGCTATGAACTACATGAGGGTAGGGACTCTGTGTTATACTTTTTGTCCTGCATATAGCACTTAACACACTGCAGAAAAATGACACTTACATCTGTTTAAGTAAAACCAAACTTAAAGAATTAAAACCAGACATACTTACTCTCCCATAGTCCATGGTGGACAGCAACACAAAGGAGGGAAATGTTTCTGCTGATCTTTGGCTTCAATGATTAATACCAGATTCGGATAGCGGTTAGTTAGATAATTGGTAAGGAATCCCATGAAGTTGTAAATGACATAAGCTTCATAACATTCTCTGCAGGTATCCACATATATTGCAATGCTGGGATATTTCAAAGCTATCCACTATGAAGAAGCACAGATGTTAAAAACAGTTGTTTTAACAGATGTTAAAAACAATAAAAGGAATTACTACTGCAATTCATAGTACTCGCAATAGGCCTATTTTAAAACTTGAGTTGTCTTGTCACATACTTATATCAAACTTACCAAATTTTATCATTATGAGGGCTACCAGGCAATCAGTGAAATGAAATTTTAAAAGCAATAAACATCTTGCATATTGGTAAACAAAAACATTTGTGTTGGGGGGTAAACAATGAATATGAAGAGAAAAGTTATATTATGTACTTGAGTTCTTCAATATGAATATAATCCAAAACTTCTTGACATGACCATAGAAAAATGATGTTAAAGACATTTTCTTTATATTTAATCATATTAAAGCAGTTATTTGTAACAATTACCTATACCAGGATCCACTGGGGAAGATTTCTGTTTTGGTCCAAATAAAATTATAATAAATAAAAAGGATGATAAGGTAATTTTAAGTATTATAATCTTTAGAGGAATAAGAACAACTCATTTGAAATTTAAAAACAT
This sequence comes from Ovis aries, assembly GCF_016772045.2. Classification (NCBI taxonomy): domain Eukaryota; kingdom Metazoa; phylum Chordata; class Mammalia; order Artiodactyla; family Bovidae; genus Ovis; species Ovis aries. The sequence goes on from NC_056070.1 coordinate 10,651,798, forward strand.
CTGCCTTTTCTATGGTTATACTTTATCTTCTTTATTAACATTAAAAACACTTATTAACCTAACTCCTTACTGCCAAATAACATTACTTTTATTACGTTAATTATAGTTAGTATCATAAAACAAGTTTTTAGTTAATGAGTTAAAATGAAGCATACTTACACTATCCAAACTGTATATGGGTACCATCCAAAGAATCCTATTTAGAAAGCAAAAAACATAAGTTTAAAACATTTTACATGATTACAAAAATTTTACATTTTATATAACTTACATTTTATGAGATTAGCCAACACAACACTGGTAGAACCAACATGTAAGGACTTACCTTATTATGGGTTTCTGTAGCTCAGGCTGTGTATAATGCACTAAGTGTTGCAGTATCACCCAAAGCGAGATAGGTATAGTCAACAGCAAGAAGATCCCAGCAATAAACCAAGCCTTGGTGTGTATTCCAACCTTTAGGAAGCAAAGAACATATTAGTATAATTCTCTGATATTAAAGCTAAACAGGTAAATATGATTTCTGTATTTTTTAAAATTTTAATTTACTTATTACTGAGGCTCAGTATTTTCCAAATAACTAGTGGGTATTTTTATTTCTTCTTCAATGACAGCCTATTTGTGCTTTTATGGAAAGAGGGGGTGGATTTTTCATCATATGGTCTTTAGTTATACAGCACTGCATAGATTAAGCATACTAATCCCATATCATTTCCCTCAGACTGTTATTGGTCTTTTATATTTTTCTGATTAAGGATGTATAGAAATTTTAGAATTTTCTAGAAGTCAAATCTAAAACTCTTCTGGTTTATTCCTCTGCTTTTATGTTGGGATAAAATTTACCAAAGTTTTCTGCAAATTTTACTGTTACTCAAAATATGAACAGAACACTTATTGAGTGCTGTTTGCCTGATAACCTTGCTAAGTTCTTTACATGCATCATGTCTTTTAATCCTCCCATTGGCTAAGGCACTGCCAGTGTCCAAGGGACCCGTCCAGAGGACCCATGCTAACACAGATTGCCCCTGTAAGAGCACACAGGGCTTCCCACGTGGCGCAGTGGTAAAGAATCTGCCTGCCAGTACAGGAGGTGCATGATATGCAGGCTTGATGCCTGAATAGGGTGAATCCCCTGGAGGAGGAAATGGCAACCCACTCCAGTATTCTTGCTTGGAAAATTCCATGGACAGAGGAGCCTGGCAGGCTACAGTCCATGGGGTCGCAGAGCTGGACACGACCAAGCACACGTCCATGTCTCTTATACACAATATTATCAACTCAGGACAAGACATTTTCAAAAGATCTAATTTCTTTTTAAGGTCAATATCTGATCAATATTTTTTTCCTTTAAAAGCTCAGTGTCTAAAAATATAATTTGAACTGCTTCATCCTAAGGCAGAGCTAAAGTAGTCCCCTCATTTTCTGGTAAAAAAAAAATTTTATTTGAACCCCTGTTCTATCTGAGGAGCCCTCCAGAATAAATTTTATTCCTTGTACTCCTGAATGTGAATCCTTTTAATTAAAAAAAAAAAAAAAAGCAAATGCTAGCTTTTTAAAGCAAAAAAGCTGGGAATTTATTTTTAGTATTTGAGGAGTTTGAGTAGTTAATGGAAATAGAACTGAAGTCCACAACTTCTATCTTTTGCTGTTTTGAACAAGATTTTTTTTTCATCAAGAGTCAAAGATTACAGAGGCAGCAAAGTAAGAGAACAAATGTATTTTTGTAACAATGAATTTCTACATTCAACTGTATGGAAAACTTGAAAAGCAGATTAAAAAGTCTTGCTGAATGCTGGAAATTAATAAAGCAGTAAGTCAAAAGTGAATATGCAGAGGTGCAGATTCTAAAAAGAATGTCTGAGCAATAATTTTCCAGAGATTTTTGCTTGGCTCAATTTCATTTAAAATTCAGTACTGGGCTTCCCTGTGGCTCAGTGGTAAAGAATCTGCCTGCCAATGCAGGAGACTCGTGTTCGATCCCTGAGTCAAGGAGACACCCTGGAGAAGGAAATGGCAACTCACTCCAGTATTCTTGCCTGGGAAATCCCAAGGACAGAGGGGACAGGAGAGCTACACAGTCCATGGGGTCACAAAAGAGTTGGATATGACTTAGCAATTAAACAACCACTCATTTTAGTGATGGCAATAACAGTAATATACCCTAGATTTTCTTTATTATAAGGTGATCATTAAGAACAGTATTGCCAAGTACTTTTAACACCTACATTTGTTTTCATGACTGCTTTAGTGCTAAAAGGTAGGACTTGGTGGCAGACTTGAGAGAAAACTGATGTGCTCATGACTAAAGAAAGCCAAGCACCCTCAGTGTGCTATAAAGGAGAAAGTTCTTCTTCAAATGATCATAAAACAAGTAACTCGAGAACTGATTCATTTCAGTATGGTGATTCCAAACTTTAGAAATCTTGCATGGGAGAGTTAGTACCAGTTTTACACTGCAAGTGGTAATTTCGGTTTAGAAAAGCATCATCCATCCACATCAATGCTACTAATTTGAATCACTGGTCTTAGAACTGTTTTGGTTTTTGAGCTATTTAAAAAGCTGTATGCCTAAGAAATTGAACCTATCATATGTGTATACATGTTTATGTAATGTTATAATAAAATGTAACAAAATGATATATGTTCTACTAAAGTAATATTATAAAATAAGATCTTACTCTAGGTATCTGCACAAATTATTAATGATTATTACATTTAATTTACATTTCTCTCTAAATAAATTATTCACACTTGAGACACTGGTAGAAGGATGTAATTAATAATATTAAACTATCAGCCACTTTTGGGCTCAGAAAAAAGGAGACAAGTAGTGTAGATTTTTTCCTAAGGTAATTTGAAGAAAGCAGAGAGGAAAGAAAAAACCATTAAAGACCAGCATCCAGCAGTGAGTCAGCTGTCCCTCAGCCAGCGGCCTTCTTCTGGGCTCACTTCTCAGGGAGAAGCAGGGAGCACTGCCAGAGAGTGGCTACTCGTGACACAAAAGACTAGCAGGGCAGTGCGGTGTCCCGGGGGCATGTTCCTTGCATGACCGTTATATATGTTAATACACGCTCAGCCCAGCAAGAGTGCCACAGATGGCGGCAGAGAGTGGCCTGGCCACTCCAGTCCTGAGTGCATTCCTCATGGGCATGGGACAGGCTAGCCGAACCCCCAGTTTTCTACAACCTCAGTCCCCATTGGCTTCTCACAGCGTGAGCATTTTGACTATAGTGTTTAAAAGGTAAGTTTTTTTTTTCATACAATACTGGCTCTAAACATGTCAACTACTTTTTCCAGTGCTTAATCAGATGCAAATAACTTTGCTTTATGTGCTCAGTTGTGAACCTAATCCCAATGAAAATGCTATCCAAAAACGCTATCATACTGCTGCCCCACTATAACAATAACAACAGCAAATAAATATCAAATAAACAGCAATAACAACAGTGCTATTTTTAAAACAACAGTGGTAATTCGGGGCTTACTGAGTACCTACTATGTGCTGGGGACAGTGCGAAGCATTTTAAAGACATAAACTCATCCAGTAAATAATGAGAATGAGTGATGAATAAGTACTTAGCACGGTGTCACTTTATCCACTTATGAGTCTCAGTTTTCCCATCTGTAAAATGGGGATAATTCCTGTTTCCGGGCTTTAATGAAGATTAAAGAAAATTATACCTTATCTTAGGGACATGCTGTAGTTAGTGTTTCTAACATTTTAACAACAAAACACAATGGCAGGGGAAGTGAAAGTGAAGTCGCTCAGTCGTGTCCGCTTCTTTGCAGCCCCATGGACAGTAGCAGCCTGCCCCTTAATCCACACTCCTTTCCATCTACTGTGCCATTCATTCCCCTGAGTAAAAAAATACTCAAAACAAACAAAATGAACAAAAACCTGTCTTCATATACTGATACCACTTCCTCACTCCACACTTATTTTTAGGTTTTGCCCGGATGCCTCCAGGGTTTCCCTCATAGCTCAGTCGGTAAAGAATCTGCCTGCAATGCAAAAGACCAGGTTCAATCTCTGGGTCGGGAAGATCCCCTGAGAAGGAGGTGTCAACGCACTCCAGTATTCTTGCCTGGAGAAACCCATGGACAGAGGAGGCTGGCAGGCTACAGTCCATGGGGATCGCAAGAGTTGGACACAACTTAGCAGCTAAACCACCACCACCACCGATGCTTCCGTCGAAACCAGGACGAGGCTCACAAAGGACCCCCTTGCTTGTGAAGACCAATGGACAGCGCAGCAGCACCAGACTTCTCACTTCTCACCGTGCCTTCTGGAGGAGGGCACGGCAACCCACTCCAGTATTCTTGCCTGGAGAACCCCCATAGACAGAGGAGCCTGGCAGGCTGCAGCCCATGGGGTCACACAGAGTCAGACACGACTGAAGCAGCTTCGCACATGCAGATCTGACGAGCCCATGTAAATGTCTCTCACATACTTTGAACTGTGTGTCCCAAGCAGAACTCAAGTGCTCTCAAGTCTGAGTTTCCATCTTGGGAACTGGCATCACCATTTACCTTGTTGTTCAAGACTGAAACCTCGGAGTGGTTCTTGACGTCCCCCTTTCTCTCACTGCCTCTCTTCCCCAACATATCCCCTGTCAAGCTCTGTTTCTTCAATTTCCATGATGCTTAAAATTCACTTTTCCATCTCTATTTCTGCTATCCTGACTTGGGCTGTAAGTCATCATAGCCTGGGCACCCATTACCTCTGAATCACCTTGAAGAGCTTTCTAACTTTTTTCCACTTTCACTTAATTTTCCACAGGCCGGTAGAGTTGTTTTTGGAAGGTGTGCAACAATGCTGCCCCACTTGTTCACTTTTTAGATCTTTTAAAATTTCCTCATAGCACTTCACATCATTTATTGATCTGTTTGTGTTGGTTGTATTTGCCTCTATCACTAAGTTCCAGGAAAGCAGGAGCCATGTTTCTCTCTCTAACTATACAGAATACAGCAGCAGTGGGGCTCAAACAATCAGTTATTAAGTATCAGACATTTGGGCAAAAGGAGAAAACAAGTAAACCATAAATCGTGTTAGATGCTGGTTGAGTCCTAAGAAATATAAAGAAGGGAAGAGGATATGAAGAGTTGAGGAAAAGAAACTTGTTATTTTTAAACAGGGGAGCTGGGTGACACTGAAGTAAAAACCTGAAGGACACAAAGGAACAAAAATACTATCTAGGGAAAGGCATATTATGACATGCCAAGGCCCTAAGGAGGGAGCATGCCCTACACGTTTGAGCAAAACAAGTATGGAGGAGGCTCAGGAACTAAGGAGAGAAAGTCAGATGAGATGGGGTGGGGGTGGGTTCAGATCATGCTGGGGCTTGGTGTCACAGTCAGGGACATAATGGGTTTTAATCCGGGACTAGCAGTGACTGGAAAACTTCACGAGGACACACACAGCGTGACTTATGTTTTCACTAGGTAGTTTGGCTGGTGTGCTCAGGATAGTCCAGGCAATACAGGATGAGTGGAGATTGTAGCAGTGGAGATTGTAGATTAAAATATTCCTTCAAAGCTGGTACAGAAAAAGTAGAGTTGACATCAATGATGAAATAAAAATTTGCACTTTAAGGCAAAACAAGAAACACTTTCACACAGAACTTTTTCTCTGCCTTCTGGCGTCCGCCGCCCCCCTCCCCCCGCCGCCTGGGGTGCAATGTGGGTCTGCACTGTGTTAGCCAGACCTCTCCAGCGGCAGCAGTACTTGCTCAAACATAAAGATCACTTTCCCTCCTTCCGGCCTCTACTTAGAAGACAGCATTCCTTTCTCGATTCTGAAAGGGGTCATGATGACCCAGCACCTGACTTGTAAGCGCAGACATCTCTGGTGAGCTTTATTGTACTTGTTCAGTCGCCAAGTCGTGTCTGACTCTTCGCTACCCCGTGGACTGCAGCACACCAGGCTTCCCTGTCTCTCACCATCTTCTGAAGTTTGCCCAAGTTCATGTCCATTGCTGAGCTTTATGTACAATGCCAACGTTATCACTCCCCTTAAAGATGGTGACTGGAGCTGAAGAGTGGTCAGACATGGGGAGATGTTGGGCTGTAATGAAGTTCAAACTTAAATACTTAACTTATAACCTCAGTAATATTACTAACTATATTACTTGCATTCATGCCTGTTTATGGTTATTGGTTCTGGCACTACCAAATGTGTCCGAATCTCCGATAAAACTAATGATTAAGCCACTTGAAATGATTGACCCAATATACAGTTATATAAGATCCATGACTGTGACAGTGTAACTTTTTCTTGTGGGAAGAAGCAACAAGAGGGAACCATTTCCTGGACACAAGACAGAGGCCCAGAGGCTTTTGGTTACTATTGACAGGACTTAGTTCAGTAACAGTACACTGAATGGCTTAACTTGAAAATCCTCATTTGACCTGAGAACAAGCATTCCCAGTCCCGTGGGACAAATTGGTCGCAAAATGCCTCCCAAAATTTGGTCTAAATTAAGAGCGAAAGGGAAAGGACTGTAAAATAATAAATACTGCCCATCCAGTTGTTTGAGAACTAAGTCACTAGCCACTGTGGGCGCTGACCTACAATACACCCTGGAAGGAATTCGGGGTGAGGGGGGCGGGGCAGACTGTGAAAACTGGCAAATCTGGCCTTCAGTCGGCTGTTTTCAGGAGAAATTTTTTATGAACCTGGATTCTTGCACCTTTTCATACTTAGAAACTCACTAAATTCACACCTGTTCCTTGTGACTAGTGATCTTCTACCGAGTACTTGACTGCATCTGCCTCCTTAGCCAGAATCACACATACACGGGCTTCCCCTGTCTCTCTTCAGGACAGTGCTTCAGAGCTCTCTGAGAGGTTGTCTCCCAGGCTCTAATTCTCAGTTTGTCTTGAATACAATTTTCCATCTCTTTCTTAGATTGACTATTTGTCACTGACACCAACAAATAAGAGAAGTCTTAAATTAGGTTATGATACACAGAATTAATCTTTAAAATAGTTCCTATATTTCAGAGTAAGAAATACTCTAGAGAAATACTTAAAAGTAAGGAATCTCTATTAGTATTAAGATGTCTATACGTGAAGTTTGGAAGACAAATTATGGAAATAACCTAAATTTCTAATGGATGAGAAATACTTAATGTAGTGTAATATTCTAGTAACATTAAAAATAACTATATGGACTATGCTAGTATGGGCAAGTGAACAAAAAAACTGAGTGAACATACAGAAAACAAACATATATTGAATACAATTTGTTTAATTATATAAAAATATTTCCACACAAAAGGCCCCAAATTGCCAGAGTCTTGTCATAACTCTTGTGAAACAGTTGTTTCTAAGTAAAAATAGTCCGTTGGGTTTTATTAACGTCAAACTTGAAAGTTCAACTTTTTTACAAAGTGCTTAGTTAAGCATTTACTTTGGGGTCTTTCAGCTTATAGTACTTTCCTGATGTCATAATAAGAATATGACATCAAAAAACATACAAGGCATTTTCCCTGCAAACTTTGTTGGCTAAGAGTTCAACTTTAAAGTAAGAACAAAGTCGAACCAACTCAATCCTTTAATTCAGGAAGCTGCTGCTAAGTCGCTTCAGTCGTGTCCGACTCTGTGCGACTCCATAGATGGCAGCCCACCAGGCTCCGCCGTCCCTGGGATTCTCGAGGCATGAATACTGGAGTGGGATGCCATTTCCTTCTCCAATGCATGAAAGTGAAAAGTGAAAGTGAAGTCGCTCAGTCGTGTCCGACTCTTAGAGACCCCATGGACTGCAGCCTACCAGGCTCCTCCGTCCATGGGATTTTCCACGCAAGAGTACCGGAGTGGGTTGCCATTGCCTTCTCCAACTCAAGAAGCTAGTTAAATGCTAATAAAATTCTACACCTGGTCCTTAAGGTAGATCTAATTAAGTTCAGTATTTGAACAGATCAGATTTCAGTAATAAAGTTACTACTTTCCGGAAATGGATGACTGCCTGCAAAACAGTGCTCTCCGAAGCTGCTATAGTAATATATTTTATTTTCTCATTCCTACCTCCACCAGTGGCACGCTCTGAAACACCATGAACAACCAGAAGCCAGACGTCGGTTCTGCTATAGGTTCGTTACATGACATTTTTCAGGCTATCAAGCCCGGAGCATCTGGGTAAAAACAGGCTACCTTAGATGGACAGGATGGTAGAAAAAAGGGTAGGTGCCTGATGGTGCGGGACCCTCTTACCTCCAGTTTCTGTAGTTCCCACACGCAGAGGGGAACCGCAACCACTATGGACAACAGGTAGAGAACCACCGCTAAAGGTCGAATCCACTGTCTCCAGTTCCTCCAGGTACAAGTGCAAGGCATGTTTCCGCATAAATCAGCTCCGAGTAGGAAGGAAAAGAAGCTCGAAGTAGATGGTAACGCGGAGCCCTGTTCTTGGGCTGTTTTTTCGTCTCGCATATTACGGAAAAAGAGCCGACAAGCGACTCTACCAGCAGCTTGAACCGCCTCCTCGGCCCACGCTGTGTTTACTGTTGCTGCTGCCACAAACGCGGCCGCTCACGGGGCTACCGGGGAGCAGTGCGGGCAACATTCTTTCTTCCCCACAAAGCATCGACCCAGTTCTTCCGCGGTGGAATCCCCGGCAGAGCCGCTGCCCTCACCTGGGGATTGCCCAGAGCTCCGCCGGCACCATGGCCTCAAGGGGAGCGGCGCCGAAAGGGACCAGCCTGTAAAGACCCTGCACTCAGTTCTTTTCTGCCCCGCGGCTGCCGGCCTGCTCGCTCTTTTCTTGGGTGGTGGTGTCCCTTCCCTGCGGCGGCTGCAGGCGTCAGTGATGATTCCGCGGATAGATAACAGACGAGAACGCCAACCCACCAGCCTCAGGATTTCTTCACTTGTTCTTTCGGGACATTCCCCCAAGGCGGAACCCAAGGCCAAACCAGGGCTTCCGTTTCCGCCCTCGCTGTCTGAGGTTGGTGATTCGAGGACTGCGCAAGATAGGCCCGCCCCATCCGGCACACTTCTAGTTCTGTGATTGGTCACTTTTCGGGGGCGGGGCTTCTAGGCACGTACCTAGGTACCAGTGTGGAAGAAGTCGAAATATTCGGAAGTTGTGCAGCTGGTCCCGGCTGGCTTAGTGGCCCAGGAAGATTCTGCAAGCTGTACAAGTCTTTTGAAAACATTTGAGGAACTCCTACTACACTGTTCTGCTGACTGTATTCCAGCTTTAAGAAAGGCTGTGTAAGAAGCCATTACCTTAGAGCTGAACCTTTCTCTGACCCAAAGATCTGCGATTCTCTCAGGGAGTGGATAGGGGAGTCCGCTGGAATAAGAGGAAATGGGAAACGTCCGCCTAGTTTTGTGTCAATTGCTAAAATCTGGGGGTGGAGCCACTTAGTTATTTCGGGATCCTCCGAAAGAACATTCTAGGGAAAGCTTAACTTTAGAAGCAGTACTGAATATCTTTTCCGTATTTGGAACTTGGTAAAAACTGGCATATATTTAAGTTTCAAAAGGTTTACGTTACTACTGACAAGTTTTACGTGCTCAAAGCTTTGAGGCAAACAATGGTGGGATCTTAAAGCCTTTCTAAGCCAATAGAGCAAACAAATTATCTACTTCTCAATTTGATAAACAAATATGTCTTGTAGCTGTTATTTTGTGAGGGTCAGGCACTGTACTAAGCGCTTTTCTTACATTATATCAGTTGATCTGTGCAAAATTCCTAAAAGGTAGGCAGTTTTCCATGTCACAGACGAGAAGACAGATTCAAGTATTTAAGGATAAAGTTTGAGGAACTCGTTGAACTTGTTAGTGGTAGAGCCAGGATTCTAACCTTAGTATCTGACTCAAGCATTGGATCTGTCCATACCTACCACCTGAGAATTTCTGATAATGACCATCTATGAACAAGAAGGCCTACAGTATTGAATATACCCAGCCTAGGATTCTGACGGAGGCACTGACAGAATGTCGTCTTCCCTAGTGTCATCTGTCCTTTTTACAACCTGGCCTCTTTTAATACAGACTGCTTTTTTTAAGGGGAAATGGGCCTTTTATTTGTTCTTCCTAAGCTAACACATAAAATTGAAATCATATTTTAAAATTTTCTGATCATTAAATTAATGCGTGCTCCATTGTTAAATTTTGGAAAATAGAAAAATGAAAGAAAAGTAACCTTTACTCTACAACCAAGTATAATCACTACTTACTTTTTTGGTACACAGTATGGTTGCCTTGGATACATAGATTGTCCCTGTGCCTTTCAGCTACAGTCACTGGCATCCATAGTAATCTTCCCCGTTCTTTCTCTTGGACAAATCTTTTTCACATAATTTGTGGAACTTTCCTTGATTCCCCTTGCTCCCCATATGCTTATAGCACTTGTTGTGTGTTATAAATCATTTCCTTATTTGTCTTTTAGATTGAATTTCTAGGAGCAAGCAGAAGTTCTAGAACTATTAGAATAAAGCAAGGGAGTGAGGGAAGGGACCGGAATGTCAGATGCACAGGTGGTTTCCCACCCCAGTATGTGAACTGAGGTTCATCCACGGTGAAGTTTGCAGGTCAGCAGAGAAATGAGAAAAAAAAAAATTGTGTAGTTTTTAATCTATTCTTTCTAAGTGATTATGCTTTATTTTGAAATTGTTCGTTCTATTTTTCTTTCATGTGAGGACAGGAATAGAATAGTTGCTTTCTAAATATTTTTACTTTGGAAAATAAGAAGTTAGTAACTTTATTTGCTCCCATTTAGTTTACTTCTGAAATTATTCTTGGCCCATGAAATCAGTGAGACAGGGAATGGCCTCTGATTTCAGCAACCATAGTGTTGGCCTGATCCTCATCTCCTTCCTTTACTTGCTATGTTTAGTTGCTCAGTCATGTCCAATTCTTGGCAACCCCATGCACTGTAGCCCGCCAGGCTCCTCTGTCCATGGGATTCTCCAGGCAAGAATACTGGAGTGGGCTGGCAGTGTCTTCTCCTGACTTGGTATAGGTATTGTCTGTATTCTTTCTGGATATGATTTAGCCTAAATTTGAGGGTGGATCTGAACTTGATTGTGTTTGAAAAGTAAATGGTTATGACTAGCAGGTGGTTCTAGGGTCAAAAGCAAGCTGTTAGTCATTCTTGATGCAGTGTACATAGAGAAAATGAATTTCTGCTGATATGTTACTGTGTCATATGAGAATAAGCAGGTGAAATTTTGCCATCCAGGGAGGGTATGTTTGGATTAGTCTGACTTAATAGGTTAACAAAATTCGCTTTGAGGAATTCTGAGAGGTGCACATTGTTAAGCCCTTGGCCTGTATCCTCCCATTTCTCTGTGTAAATATGTCTGTGATGGTTTTAAAATGTAGCTGCAATTTCTTTACTTGTCCCATAAAGATATAGACTCTCTATCCCCTCCCTTATATATAGGTGGGGCATGGCTGATTGAACCACTAGAGTATAGTGAAAGGTGATCATAGTTACCATTTGACTTCAGGGGCTAGGTCACTCACCTTGTCTGTTGGAACACTTGCTTTCCAAACTGTCAGCCATCATGCAGAAGTCTGACTGCCAGAGGCTGATGTGCTCTGAAGAGCCAAATACACATCAGAAGGTCCCCTGAAGGTATGCTGAGTGACAGTCACAGCTGAGCCCAGCCCTCCAGGTAGCCAGCCCAGGTGCCTGCCCCACGAGTGGAGAAGCTGATTCTGCCTCCCAGAACTGGAGTCACCCATCAGCGTTTTGCATCTTTCAAGCTGAGGTGCTAAACCTGTGGACCAGAGAAAGCCATTCCAGCTCCGCCTTACCCTGATTCCTGACTTGAAGAACCCATGAGCTCAAGAGAACTAGGAGAAAGGCACAGACTGGGAGAAAAATTTGGAAAAGGCACATCTGTTAAGGACTGTGATCCAAAAATGTACGAAGAACTCTTAAAATGCAGCAGTAAGGAAACAAAAGCTTAATTAAAACATGGGCCAACCGCCTTAACAGAACTCACCCAAGAAGATATCCAGATGTCAAATAAGCGTAGTGGGAAGATGCTCCTCATCATATGTTATCTGAGAAATGCAAGTTAAAACAACAATGACATACCACCACATCCCTATTAAAGTGGCCGGAATCTGGAACTGACAACACCCAATGCTGCTGAGATTTTCACCAATATGTGAGCTCTCACATACTGCTAGTAGGAGTGAGAAATGGTACAGCTGCTTTGGAAGACAGTTTGGTGGTTTCTTACAAAATGAAATACACTCTTATTATACGATCCACCAATCACACTCCTTATTGGTTATCCAAAGATAGTTGAAACCTTATGTCCATAAAAAAAAAATCTGCACATGGATGTTTATAGCACCTTTGTTCATAATTGCCTAAATTTGGAAGCAACCAAGATGTCTTTCAGTAGATAAACAGGTTAATAAACAGTGATACATTCAGACAATGGAATATTATTCAGCACTAAAAAAAATTGAGCTATCAAGCAATGAAAAGACATGGAGGAATCTTAAATTCATATTTCCAAGTAAAAGAAGCCAATCTGAAAAGCCTACATACTGTATGATTCCAAGTGTATGACATTCTGGAGAAGGCAAAACTATGGAAACAATAAAAAGATGAATAATTGTCAGATGGGATCAGTAATTGCCAGATGAATAGGCAGAGCCCAGAGGGTTTTTAGAGCAGTGAAAATATCTATATGATATGATAATGATGAATATATGTCGTTATAATTTTGTCCAAACCCAGAATGTACAAAAACCAAGAGTGAACCGTAAGTTAAACTGTGGACTCTGGATGGTTAACTATGGTCTTTGGGTGATTATGATGTATCAGTTTAGATTCGTCCTTGATGAAAAATGTACCATTCAGGTGAATGATGCTGATGATGGGGGGAGGCCATGCATGTGTGGGAGTGGAGGGGATGTGGGAATTCTCTCTGTACGTTTCTTTCCATTTTATTGTAAACCTAAAACTGCTCTAGAAAAATGAAGTTAAAAAAAGTCCACGAGTAAAATGAAATAATTTTCCCTCACTGAGTTTAGGATTCTTTGTTGGATTTGTTCCAGTGAATCAATAACTGAAACAATATCTTTTGTCGATGTATGTATATACTCTCTACCTAGTCTGAAAGTGATTATTGATTTTTTTTTTTTTTTTTTGCTTTGAGCTGACTTGAAGACTAGAAAGATTGCCTCAGGCTTTTCTCCTTTAGGAATATGTTGCCTTCACAGTCTGAGATTGTGCCAACCAGCCAAAGAATTGAGTGAGTTTTAGGTTTAAATGTTGCAAGAATGCAGGGGGGAGCTCAGGGGAGATCTCCGGCAGTATGCTTAATTTTGTAATGTGTCACTCCCCCATGGAAGGAAAATGGTTTATTCTGCAACCAGGTGAGTGGGGAAGAAGGTAAAAGTGGTATAGGCTGTAATACCAGACTTTGAAATCTGAACTTTGAGACTGGGTATTTTCACCCATTGTTTCAGCTTTACCCACCACATCTTTCCGGCTAAGTTTTACACTTTGTTGCAGACACCATAATTAATTCATCTCTACCTCTCCTGTACCTCCCTACATCTCTTAACAGGTAAAGCTGTGGATACTTGTGCGTATCACCCTGTCTTTACACCCTGTCTTTACATACATTCTACCTCATCTTAAAGAGACTCAATAGTTTTTGATCCATAAATACTGTAGTTGCATTTATAAGTTTTGGCAAGTACAACAAATATATTAAATATGAAATAGTAACATGTTTACGTTGAAAGGAAAATGAAGTATAATTTAAAAAATTATTTTCTGTCATTTTGTTCATTTCATTGAGTGGCTTCATTTCATTCAATGACTTAGAGCAAACTGTAGCATGCGACCCAGTTGTGGCCAGCAGTCTGCTTCTGTATGACTCTGACCTAGAACAGTTTTTTCGTTTCTTTTTTTTTTTTATTGTGGTAAAATACACATAACGTAAAATTTACCATTTTGACTCTTTTTAAGAGGCTGCAATTCAGTGGTGATCAGTACATTCACATTGTTGCGCAACCGTCACCGCTGTCCACCTCTGGGACTTTTTCATCAAGCAGCTGAAGTTCTGTGCTCATTAAACACTAAGTCTCCATTCCCCTTTGCCCCAGACCCTATGTTACTAAAAGTGACCACTATTCTACTTCCTCCCTCTTTGAATTTGGCTCCTTTAGGTATTGATACTGTATAGAAGTGGAGGCAGAGAATATTTGTCCTTTTATGTCTCACTTCACTTAGCATAATGTTTTCAGGGTTCATCTGTGTTGTAGCACCTATCAGAATTTCCATCTTTTTTAAGGCTGAATGAGATTCCCCAGTGTTCACAGAAGCATTATTCACAACAAGCAAAAAGTGGAAACCAATGTTCACAGCCGCATTATTCAAAATCGGCTAAAAGTGGAAAAGAATTCAGTTGTCCGTTAGCAGATGAGTGGATAAAGTGTGGTTTATACATACAATGGAATACTGGTTTTGTTCTCAAAGAGTTGAACACGGCTGAGCAGCTGAGCACTATTGCAGTGTTGCACTGTATGTATAAACCACATTTTGGTTATCCATTCGTTTGTCGAAGGACAATGGGGTTCTTTCCATTTTTTGCCCATTTTGAGTAATGCTGCTGTGAACACTGGTGTATATACCTGGAGGAGGAGGTATGGATATGACCCTTCTCTGCTGCTTTTGACCTTGGTCAGAGAATCCTCCTTCCTATCCACTAACAGTGTCCAATACATTGGTGTACAGGGGAAATGGGGGATTGTCAGTTCAGTGCGGACAGAATTTCAGTTTTGCAAGATGTAAAGTGATCTGGAGATTGGCTGGATAATGTGAATATACTCACTTCTTTTTGGCTTTTACATTTTTTAAGTTGTAAAGAAAATATTTAGAAATATTTACTATCTGGCCTTTTATAGTAATAGTCTTCCAACTCCTAATTTAGAATAAATTTCAAAAAGTTTATAGTGGGCTGTTATGAAGTTGCTGAATGAATCTCAACATAAAGTTCTGCCATATCTTCACGAGGAGTGTATTTAAATTTCAGCAGACTTTCTCACACTTAATATTTAGGGAGCTGTGTAGTTCTGTCTCCAAATCAACATTGAAAAATCATGTTTTTGTTGTTGTTGTTATTAGGATTTGTTTTTGTGTTTAAGTAAATCCAGGACACAAGGTTTTGGGTTTGGTTTTTTTTTTTTTGCCACACTATGTGGCTTGTGAGATCTTAAGCCACAAGATCTCACAAGTAGTTGTGGCTGTGAGTTCCCCAATCAGGGGTAGAATCTGGGCCCCTGCAGTGAAAGTAGAAGTTCTAAGCCTGGACTGCCAGGAAGTCCCAACAGTCCTTTTCTTTAGAGTCAGGTCAGATGAATGAAAAGGCCCCACCTTGTATACATGGAATGTCAGAGTGAATCAAAAGGCCCCACCTGTGTAATTATGGATACTTTTCTGATTCTACTCTGAGCAGGTTTAAATGTCCTTTAAATCTCAGTTTGTCCCTAAATCTTCTTGTTTCATTGCACTATTACAATGTAGTAATTTTGTCATGGTGTTCTTACGGCCAATGAAATTTCTAATAGCTCCATTTATTAAGGAATTAGAGTCCAAACAACCTAATTGTAGACATTCATATAGTGTTTGACCAGATGTCTCTCAAAAATTTAAACTCTCCCATCACTCTCCTGACTTTTTATTTTTGTATTTGTTGTTGTTTTTGTTTTGCTTTATGGTCACCCAGCATTTGGCATCTAACTTCCCTGATCAGGGATCGAACCTGTGCCCCCTGCATAGCAGGTGTGGAGTCTTAACTACTACACTGCCAGGGGAGTCCCTAATTGTCATATTCTTGATCCAGGTTTATTCCATCAGTACATTAACTTTCATGTTGGCTTTTCTTTAGAAAGGCTCTTTATTTAAACTACTGAAATATTTAAATAGCACATTTGCTGTCTTCTTCAAAAGCATGTTACTGGAATTACGGGATTAATGACTGTCAGGAGCTCCAATTACCTCACAAGAAAGGTGATAAAGTATCTTAAAGTGAAAGTGAAAGTGAAGTTGCTCAGTTGTGTCCGACTCTTTGCCACCCCGTGGACTGTAGCCCACCGGGCTTCTCTGTCCGTGGGATTCTCCAGGCAAGAATACTGGAGTGCGTTGCCATTTAAGCCACCTGATAATCCTTAGTGTGGTATATGTTGTTGTTTTTTGCTCAAGCAAAGAAGACGCTGTAAATGGTGCAAATGACTTGCTTGGTAAATAATACATTACCTTGTCTATAAATTATTACTCATGAGACGAACTTTCCAGTAGCTCTATCTGATGGGGACGTTTTCTTTTTTAATTGATTTTTTATTTTCAGACTGGTTTAAGTGACACTTGAATATCAAGTCACAGGCTAAAAGCTGTGTGGAAAAGTTTTAATAATTTGAGATTCACAGCTAGATAATTTAGGAGATTTGGGAGGAAAAAAGGTGTGTTTGGTTAGGAAGAAGATTCTGTGTATTAGAGAAACACATTTTCTATGGAGACAGATTCTTTTAGGATTTAAGCACAAACCCCTGTGTCATTTAGTGTACTCTAGATGCTGTGCTGATTCCCACAGAAAGAAGGCTTTCTTCGTGAGGTAAGGAGTATTCATGGGAGGATTTTGCCCTAGGGTGGGAGAAGTTTCCTTTTTCACATGTGAGCAGAGCTCTCTATGGAGCTTTAGTTTTACCTCTTGCTTTTTTCGTGTATTTCAGGCTATATTGGTTCCCTGTGTAAACTCGTGAGCACATGTTCTGCGTGATTTTATGTGGGTTGAACATAGGGGTGGGGTGAGAATTGATTCCTCTCCTGCCCTGTAGAGTGATACTCTGTGCATATCGGTTACTCAGTCGTGTCCGACTCTTGGAGACCCCATGGACTGTAGCCCGCCAGACTCACTGGAGTGGGTAGTCATTCCGTTCTCCAGAGGATCTTCCCAACCCAGGAACTGCACCTGGGTGTCCCATGGTGCAGGTCAATTCTTTACCGTCTGAGCCGCCAGGGAAGCCCTTATTCTTCCACGCATAGCTCTGTGTGGAGTTCACCAGGCTAGGGCCTGTGTAATTGGTGCTTGTATTGATATTTTTGTATCCTCTTTACTTTGTGGATGTAGTACTAGGCTTTTTTGGGTTTTATTCCTAGAGTGTAAACCTTATGATTTGTACTTTTCAATTTTCTCACTTGAAGAGGAGAGGAAAACAGGGGCGCAGTGTCTGTTTTCTCCCTTCTTCCTTGACACTCTTCCTAGGATCCTTGCTAAGTCAGGATGTAAGAATCAAGCAAGCGTCCCAGAACTAAACTTTTCAATTTTCCTTATTCTCAGGAACCCTGGGTGTGTGGTCAGTGCCCCCAGGAAGGAAGACTTAGTACAAAAATACCTTCCCTGACGTATTTTCTGTTGCTGCCATAACAAATGACCACAAAGTTAGTGACTGATGTAGAAACACGAGGCTTCAGGATGCTGGGTCATCGGGTTAGGAGTCCTTAGGCTGTTAATAACTGTGAAGGGTCTGAGATTTCTACCCATTTGCAAGTGAACAGGTCTGCCTGCTACAGTTTCATAGATACAGACAAAACCTGAGACATCTGGAACAGAGACAAAGGACTTTTCTATGAACAGTGCAGCAGGCAGTCAGAGCTTCGTGTTTCATTGGTTCCTGTTGCCTCCCAAGTCACCCAGATGTATGCTGTTCTGGAAGGAGTTTGCAGCTGAGGAACTCGGAGCTTAGTAAACCCTCATCTTTTATAATGACCTGAAAGTAAACCCATCAACCTTTGCCCTGGAGAGAGACATTGTCTTTATCCTCCTAGTCGGGAAACACATGTGTTCTTTGCCCTAACAGGGAAAGGTATCTCTACCCTGGTGGCTCAGACAGTAAAGCGTCTGCCTACAATGTGGGAGACCTGGTTTCAATCCCTGGATGGGAAAGACCCCCTGGAGAAGGAAATGGCAACCCACTCTAGTATTCTTGCCTGGAAAATCGCATGGATGGAGGAGCCTGGTAGGCTACAGTCCATGGGGTCGCAAAGAGTCGGACATGACTGAGCAACTTCACTTTCACTTTCGCAAGGCTGTTTCAAAGTAGAAGTGTTAATCGCTCAGTCATGTCTGACTCTTTGCAACCCCATGGACTTATAGGAGACTGTAGCCCACCAGTCTCCACTGTCCATGAGATTCTCCAGGCAAGAATACTGGAGTGGGTTGTCATTCCCTTTTCCAGGGGATCTTCCCATCCCAGGGACCAAACCTGGGTCTCCGGCATTGCAGGTAGATTCTTTACTGTTTGAGCCACCAGGGAAGAAAAAAAAAAAAAAAAAAAAAAAAAAAAATATATATATATATATATATATGTATTGCTAGATTTCATTGGGACCCGAAATATGGTGAACTATCCTTGGGCAAGGAGAAGCCAGAGGAAGCTCTGGTTGAGGTCCATAGTATTCCTAATGTGCAAGCCTGTTTGCTATATGAATATCCTTGAAAAGATATTCCAGAACAAAAGCATACAGAAATGTCATGGAGAATTGTCCCCCAGTAAAGATGAAACAACACCAATACCAGGCTGTGGATGTGACTAGTGATAGAAGCAAGGTCTGATGCTGTGAAGAGCAATATTGCATAGGAACCTGGAATGTCAGGTCCATGAATCAAGGCAAATTGGAAGTGGTCAAACAAGAGATGGCAAGGGTGATTGTCAACATTCTAGGAACCAGCGAACTAAAATGGACTGGATGGGTGAATTTAACTCAGATGACCATTATATCTACTACTGCAGGCAGGAATCCCTCAGAAGAAATGGAGTAGCCATCATGGTCAACAAAAGAGTCTGAAATGCAGTACTTGGATACAATCTCAAAAACGACAGAATGATCTCTGTTCGTCTCCAAGGCAAACCATTCAATATCACGGTAATCCAAGTCTCTGCCCCAACCAGTAATGCTAAAGAAGCTGAAGCTGAACGGTTCTATGAAGACCTACAAGACCTTTTAGAACTAACACCCCAAAAAGATGTCCTTTTCATTATAGGGGACTGGAATGTAAAAGTAGGAAGTCAAGAAACACCTGGAGTAACAGGCAAATTTGGCCTAGGAATGCAGAATGAAGCAGGGCAAAGACTAATAGAGTTTTGCCAAGAAAATGCACTGGTCATAGCAAACACCCTCTTCCAACAATACAAGAGAAGACTCTACATATGGACATCACCAGATGGTCAACACCGAAATCAGATTGATTATATTCTTTGCAGCCAAAGATGGAGAAGCTCTATACAGTCAACAAAAACAAGACCAGGAGCTGACTGTGGCTCAGATCATGAACTCCTTATTACCAAATTCAGACTGAAATTGAAGAATTTAGGCAAAACCACTAGACCATTCAGGTATGACCTAAATCAAATCCCTTATGATTATACAGTGGAAGTGAGAAATAGATTTAAGGGCCTAGATCTGATAGATAGAGTGCCTGATGAACTATGGATGAAGTTCGTGACATTGTACAGGAGACAGGGATCAAGACCATCCCCATGGAAAAGAAATGCAAAAAATGTCTGGGGAAGCCTAAAAAATAGCTGTGAAAAGAAGAGAAGCAAAAAGCAAAGGAGAAAAGGAAAGATATAAGCATCTGAATGCAGAATTCCAAAGAATAGCAAGAAGAGATAAGAAAGCCTTCTTCAGTGATCAATGCAAAGAAATAGAGGAAAAGAACAGAATGGGAAAGACTAGAGATCTCTTCAAGAAAATTAGAGATACCAAGGAACATTTCATGCAAAGATGGGCTCGATAAAAAACAGAAATGATCTGGACCTAACAGAAGCAGAAGATATTAAGAAGAGGTGGCAAGAACACACAGAAGAACTGTACAAAAAAGATCTTCATGACCCAGATAATCATGATGGTGTGATCACTCATCTAGAGCCAGACATCCTGGAATGTGAAGTCAAGTGGGCCTTGGAAAGCATCGCTACTAACAAAGCTAGTGGAGGTGATGGAATTCCAGTTGAGCTGTTTCAAACCCTGAAAGATGATGCTGTGAAAGTGCTGCACTCAATATGCCAGCAAATTTGGAAAACTCAGCAGTGGCCACAGGACTGGAAAAGGTCAGTTTTCATTCCAATTCCAAAGAAAGGCAATGCCAAAGAATGCTCAAACTACCGCACAATTGCACTCATCTCACATGCTAGTAAAGTAATGCTCAAAATTCTCCAAGCCAGGCTTCAGCAATACGTGAACCGTGAACTTCCTGATGTTCAAGCTGGTTTTAGAAAAGGCAGAGGAACCGGAGACCAAATTGCCAACATCTGCTGGACATGGAAAAAGCAAGAGAGTTCCAGAAAAACATCTATTTCTGCTTTATTGACTATACCAAAGCCTTTGACTGTGTGGATTACAATAAACTGTGGAAAATTCTGAGAGAGATGGGAACACCATACCACCTGACCTGCCTCTTGAGAAATCTGTCTGCAGGTCAGGAAGCAACAGTTAGAACTGGACATGGAACAACAGACTGGTTCCAAATAGGAAAAGGAATACGTCAGGCTGTATATTGTCACCCTGCTTATTTAACTTATATGCAGAGTACATCATCAGAAACGCTGGACTGGAAGAAACACAAGCTGGAATCAAGATTGCCGGGAGAAATATCAATAACCTCAGATAGGCAGATGACACCACCCTTATGGCAGAAAGTGAAGAGGAACTAAAAAGCCTCTTGAAGAAAGTGAAAGAGGAGAGTGAAAAAGTTGGCTTAAAGCTCAACATTCAGAAAACGAAGATCATAGCATCTGGTCCCATCACTTCATGGGAAATAGATGGGGAAACAGTGGAAACAGAGTCAGACTTAATTTTGGGGGGCTCCAAAATCACCGCAGATGGTGACTGCAGCCATGAAATTAAAAGACGCTTACTTCTAGGAAGAAAAGTTATGACCAACCTAGATAGCATATTGAAAAGCAGAGACATTACTTTGCCGACTAAGGTCCATCTAGTCAAGGCTATGGTTTTCCCAGTAGTCATGTATGGATGTGAGAGCTGGACTGTGAAGAAGGCTGAGCACTAAAGAATTGATGCTTTTGAACTGTGGTGTTGGAGAAGACTCTTGAGAGTCCCTTGGACTGCAAGGAGATCCAACCAGTCCATTTTAAAGGAGATCAGCCCTAGGATTTCTTTGGAAGGACTGATGCTAAACCTGAAACTCCAGTACTTTGCCCATCTCATGCGAAGAGTGGACTCATTGGAAAAGACTCTGATGCTGGGAGGGATTGGGGGCAGGAGGAGAAGGGGACAACAGAGGATGAGATGGCTGGATGGCAGCATGGACTCGATGGACGTGAGTCTGAGTGAACTCTGGGAGTTGGTGATGGACAGGGAGGCCTGGCGTGCTGCGATTCATGGGGTCGCAGAGTCGGACACGCTTGAGCGACTGAACTGAAGTGAACTGAAAGGTGAAACTTGAAGAAGGCAATGGCACCCCACTCCAGTACTCTTGCCTGGAAAATCCAATGGGCGGAGGAGCCTGGTAGGCTGCAGTCCATGGGGTCTCAAAGAATTGGACATGACTGGGCGACTTCCCTTTCACTTTTCACTTTCATGCATTGGAGAAGGAAATGGCAACCCCATCCAGTATTCTTGCCTGGAGAATCTCAGGGATGGGGGAGCCTGGTGGGCTGCCATCTATGGGGTTGCACAGAGTCGGACACGACTGTAGGGACTTAGCAGCAGCAGCAAAGATTAAACTGGATGACCAGGTGATTTGTATCACCAAAATTACACATTTGGTGAATGGAAGCTTGACTTGAGTAGACCTGATGGAATTACTTGATTTCCCTCTCCAAGGCAGTTTTTAGACCTAGAACCATTTTAATAAAAGTGAGGCCACATACCCCTGAGGAAGGTCTGAGATAATATTGAAGATACATTCCGTGAATCTTGTCTCGGATTTATCAAAGGAAGTATACACAAGGTAAAGGGAAATAGCCACACCTTTTATTATCATCAAATTGTTTTGAATTAACACTAGTTGGCAAATGAAGAATCTAAGCTATCCATTTTGTTAACAGAAAAACTCCATTTTGTAAGGTTCCGGGAAAAGAGACTTCGGAAATCCCCTGACCTCACCCCACCACCCAGGAGCCGACCTGACCCCAGACCAGAATCTCCTGACTTAGCATTCAGGAACTTGTGGTCTACCTAGGTAATAGGGACCAATCAAAAACCAACACACAACCCTTCAAAAGAAAGTGACCAACCAGATGTCCCCCTACCTAGAAATTCTTTTTTTTCATGAACACTCCCTATATAAGCAATGTAATCCAAAACCCAGAGCTCTTCCCTATAGCCGCTGCAACGGTAACGGTGGGAGCCCCAGCTTGAGCTTGATAATAAAACCTCTCTTGCTTTTGCATCAGATATTGGCTCCCTGGTGGTCACTGGGAGATTTCGTGACTTGGGCATAACAAAATGATTCTAAATAATGATTACCATTGTGCAATTCAGTCATGGTTGGTCAAACTAGATAATCTGAAGAGTGTTCAATGGAAGGACTTAAAAAAATTTTTTTATTGGTGTATAGTTGATTTTTATGGATGTCCCTGGTGGCTCAGATGGTAAAGTGTCTGACTATAATGTGGGAGACCTGGGTTCGATTCCTGGGTTGGGAAGATCCTCTGGAGAAGGAAAGGGCAACCCACTTGAGTACTCTTGCCTGGAAAATCCCACGGACTGAGGAGCGTGGTAGTTTACAGTCTGGGATCGCAGAGTTTGGCCAACTGAGCGACTTCACTTTCACTTTATAGTTGATTTACAGTGTTGTCTTAGTTTCAGGTGTATAGTAGCAAAGCGAATCAGTTATGCATATTATATATTCACCCTGTTTTAGATTCTTTTCCCATGTAAGCTGTTACAGAGTATTGAGTTCCTTGTGCTACACAGGGGGTCCATATTATCTGTTACATATATAGCACTGTGTATATGACAGTCCCAATCTCCTGTTGTATCCCTCCCCTTCTCTTATCCTTTAGTAACCATAAGTTTGTTTTCTACATTTGTTACTCCATTCCTGTTTTGTAGGTAAGGTCATTTGAGCCTGTTTTGTAGATTCCACATCTAAGCGATATCATATGATAAGGTCTTTCTGTGTCTCACTTACTTCACTCAGTGTGACAATCACTAGGTCCATGTTGCTGCAAATGGCATCATTTCATTCTTTTTTATAGCCCTAGAGCATGATGGCACCCTACTCCAGTACTCTTGCCTGGAAAATTTCATGGATGGAGGAGCCTGGAAGGCTGTAGTCCATGGGGTCATGAGGGTCGGACACGACTGAGCAACTTCCCTTTCACTTTTCACTTTCATGCACTGGAGAAGGAAATGGCAACCCGCTCCAGTGTTCTTGCCTGGAAAATCTCAGGGATGGGGGAGCCTGGTGGGCTGCTGTCTATGGGGTTGCACAGAGTCAGACACAACTGAAGTGACTTAGCAACAGCAGCAGCAGTGTGTGCTCAGTCATGTCTGACTCTTTGCAACCCTATGGACTGTACCCGTTCAGGCTCCTCTGTCTATGGAATTTTCCAGGCAAGAATACTGGAGTGGGTTGCCATTTCCTCCTCCAGGGGATCTTCCTGACCCGGGGATCAAACTCGCATCTCCTGTGTCTCCTGTGTTGCAGACAGATTCTTTGCCGCTTGAGCCCCTGGGGAAGCCAGGCCAGAATCCTTGAGTCAGTTGCCATTCCCTTCTCCAGGGGATCTTTCCAACCCAGGAATCGAACCCAGGTCTCCCATATTGGAGGTGGATTCTTTACCAGCTGAGACACCAGGGAAGCTCAAGAATACTAGAGTGGGTAGCCTATCCCTTCTCCAGCAGATTTTCCTGGCCCAGGAATCAAACCAGGATCTCCTGCATTGCAGGCAGATTCTTTACCATATGAGCTACTAGAGAAGCCCTTCTTTTTTACAGCTGAGGATTATTCCACTGTATACATGTTCCACATCTTTTTTTTTATCCATTCCCACTCCAGGGACTATTTACAAAGATTTGTTCAAGGAGCATAGAAACCCCTTGAGATGGTGCAGTAATAGCAAAGAGGAGGATGCAGTTACTGGAACACAAAGGCTGGGAGGCTGTGTGGAAGGAATGGGTCATCTAAAAAGAGCTCTGAGATATGTTTGATATGTATGTGCCATATGTATATGATACATATATGTATCTAACTCTATGACTTTGCTGTACATCTGAAACTAACACAACATTGTAAATCAACTATAAATCACTTAAAAAAAGACTGACCAAAAAAGACATGATAATAATGAAGTGAATCACTGTGGCTTTCATAATATCACTTGGAGTATAAAATAATTCAATTATTTTGAAAAGCTAGTTGTTCCTTCTAAAATTACTTACAATGTCTTACTTCCTTATAAAACTATAACCCAGCAAGTATTAGGATTTTATTCAAGAACAAAGAAGACATATTCACAAAGAAACACATATGTTGGCAGATACATAGATAAACGACTGTGATATGCTAGGAATACTACTTAGAATAAAAAAAAGAGCAAATTCCGAATCCACCTTAAATGAATCTCAAAAATGCTGTCCTAGTGAGACTGGAAGGGAGCAGGGCACAACCTTTAAGAGAATGACATAGCCCCAGGACATGACATAAACTGATTAGAACCAATTAGGTTCATGACGGTGAGCTCAACTTCCACTTGACCTTGAGCCTCAGTATGTGCTCACTGTAACACACCCCAGGTGCCATGATTCTACTTGTTGTTGTTCAGTTGCTAAGTCATATGCAACCCGGTGCACTGTTTCATGCCAGGCTCCTCTGTCCTCTACTATTTCCTAGAGTTTGCTCAAATTCATGTCCTTTGAGTCAGCGAGGCTCTCTAACCATCTCATCCTCTGTCACCCTCTTCTCCTTTTGCCTTCAATCTTTCCCAGCATAAGAGTCTTTTCCGATGAGTCAGCTCTTCACATCAGGTGGCCAGAGTATCGGAGCTCCAGCATCAGCCCTTCCAATGAGTATTCAGGGTTGATTTCCTTTAGGATTGACTGGTTTGATCTTCTTACAGTCTAAGGGACGCTCAAGAGTCTTCTATAGCACCACAAATTTGAAAGCATCAATTCTTTGGTGCTCAGCTTTCTTTATGAACCAACTCTCACATCTGTATATGACTACTGGGAAAACCATAGCTTTGACTATATGGACAGTGACCACAAAGGGTCATAAAGTGATCCCATGGTAGGTGGCCCAATTCCTGGAAATCCCCACCCCATCCCCAAAATAGCTAGAATACTCCTTCCGCTCATTAGCCTAATTAACTACCCACCTCCATAAAATCTGACAATCGCATACCCTGGGGCCTCTTTCCTTCCAAGATGGCCCACTGTCTGTCTATGGAGTGTGTTTCTTTCCTGAATTAACCTTCTTTCTCTTTACTATGGGTTGCTGTTGAATTCTTCCCTGTGCGAGGCCAAAAATCCATGCTTGGGGGCTGTCCCAGAGACTTGGACATTACCTGGGATCTGACCATCCTCTTGCATCTCACTCTTTTTCCTGCAACATCAGAAGGAGGTTAACATCTGAATGACAAGAGTTATGGCTGTCCCAAACCTGCTCCTCCATAAAAGCGATAAAAACACTGGCCAACACTTGCCAAAATTACCTTTTCAGAATTCTGGGTATTAACTAAAGGCTTGCAACAATCCTAGGAGTGCTTATTCAAGTAAAAATGTCAGAATCTTGCTAAGAATTAAAAAAAAGAAAAGTTATGATTGTCTGTGGAGGGATGGTCCCTTCAAGGAGAGCAGAAACCATTAGTGCAGGACCCCACCCTCCTGCCTTCCCTGATCTTGCATTCATGTCCCTTATTGACCCAACCCAACTGAGAACCAGAGGACAAAGGAGCCTGTTGATGTAATCCAAGCACATGAGCCTCCCAGGGTACAGGATGCAGCAAAGAAGGTTAGAGGATGGATTTGGAGTGACACAGCCAACCCAGCCTAACATAACTCACAGTCTCCAACTTCCAGGATCTAATGCCTGATGATCTGAGGTGGAGCTGAAGTAATAATCATAGAAGTAGAATGCACAATAAGGGTAACACCCTTGAATCATCCTGAAACCATTGCCCCTCCTCCCTGGTCTGCTGAAAAGTTGTCTTCCACGAAATCAGTCACTGGTGCCCAAAATGTTGGGGACCGCAGCAGGGAAGGGATGTGAAATAAAATATCCTGACTCCTCAATGTTTCCATTACTTGGCTAACTTTTTTATTATGAGAGGGAATGAACTGGAAATCAGATGTTTGGGACGTGAGTCTGCCTACATTTCTTTGATAGTAAACAGTGTTGTTTATTTTCATTCTGCTCCAATGTAAGTGCACCATTTACATCATTTTACCTGTTAGTGTCCTTCTGAAACGGGCTGATACTTCACTAGCATCACTCCTCTTTTACCAGCAGAGAGTGACTTGTTATAATTTTTTAATATGCCCTCAATTTTATGTGACCACTGAATTGGCCTGCTGCAGATTTGACCCAATTATTTCAGCCATCTTCATGTTTGATTCTCATCACTACAGGTGGAATGAACTGTGTGGCCATCTATATTGATAACGAAGGGACCTGCATGCAAATGATAGGATCAGCAGTGCTATAGCCTGGTCATGCTGCATGGAAACAGTCTTCTCAAGAATCAGTTTTTAAAAATCAGCAGAAGGAAAGATGCTGACCCTCTCCAATTCTTTTCCATTTGAGTTTTCAGCTACACTGTCACCAGCATTTTTTTAATAGCTAATACAGTAGGACAGGTGTCCTGAAATAAGTGCCCTGTCTTTGGAAAGAGCAAATGGGTGACAATATCTAGATCTGAAGTTTACAGCAACACTGAACCGACCATACTGGTTATCCTCAGGGAGCCCAGAGCTACATGACATATATTTTCTGAAAAGAGGTTGAAATCAAGCAGAGTGAGAGCAAAATCTGCAACTGAAGACTAGTTAAAATTTTATGCTAAAATATATGATACCGAAATGAGGTTGGTTTAGTTTTTTTTCAATTATATTTAACCCTTAAAATCTCGAATAAAGAACTATCATGGTATATTACAATAGCTATATCTTTGTCATCATCACTAATGGCCTTATAAAAAATTTCAGCTCTAAGGGGGTAGCTATAGTTTCTTAATCAGATTATTTTGATTTTAGGAGATTTGTGTGTGTGTGTGTGTGTGTCTGTGTGTGTGTGTGTACAGTTACAAATTGTTAGATAGAGCAAGATTTTGTTTTTGTTTTCTCCCCATAGATGGTTTGTAAAGCTAGACACTGTCTTATGGAAGCCTACTGATATGAACTCATATATCTAATATTTATATTATTTATTTATTACAAATATGTTATATATTGTTGTTTAGTTTCAAAGTCATGTCCAGCTCTTTTGAGACCCCATGAACTATAGCCCGCTTTTGTCCATGGAGCTCTTTGGACAAGAACCCTGGAGTGGGTTGCCATTTCCTTCTCCAGGGGGTCTTCCTGACCCAGCAATCAAACCTGCATCTCTTGCATTGGCAAGCAATTCTTTACCACTGAGCCACCTGGGAAATTCTCATATTATGCATTACATGTAAGTAATGTAGAATAATATTTATTGAGGAGGCCACATCATCCAGTTCAGCGCTGACTGAAAGAAAAGGATTTCTCTAGTCTTAACTGGCAACACTTTCAAGAAGAGTTATCAGTGTTACAACTTACTACCTCTCAGCTGCTTTTCTCATTACCCTTTTTTTTTTTTAACTTTTGCTCAAGGGGAACTTGTAAGCAGATAGAGCAAGGAGTCCCTGGGATGGGGTCAGGGGGAGGAGGACCAGACATAGTTTTCCTAACATAAGAGAAGCTATTTTAGGCCGAAGTCATTTTGTGATCTAAGACAATTCTTGCCATTGTAGAAGAATAGACCTTAGGAATTAAAAGATTTTAAGGGAACCAAGGAAAATAAAAACAGTTAATAGCAGGCTAGGGAGACAACTGTCCCAGGAGACAATATATCAGTAGTAAAGACTCCCAATTCTGTTCCAAAAGCAGAGATTGGCAAGAAGCACTTTCTTCAGCTGTTTTGCAGAATTCAAACCACTCAACCACCAGATTAACCTGAACCTAAGGAATGATGCTGCTGACCTTTCTGACCCTCGTGACTCCAGTGAACCCACGTCTGGACTCTGTCAGCCTGTTGCTCTAGTTCTATACCGAATTCTCCTTTGCTTAAGCCCCTTGATGAATATGCATATATCATCCACACCCCTCATGAATATTCATGTATCCTTAGCTTACAACCTCCTTCCAAATCTCGTAAGAGACCATGATGACCCATAACCTACTGCTCACTAGATTGTATAAACTGTGAATAATACATTTTTTAGAATATTTATTTATTAATTGAAGGATAATTGCTTTACAGAATTTTGTTGTTTTTTGTCAAACATCACATGAATTAGCCATAGGTATATGTATATTCCCTCCTTTTTGAACCTCCCTCTCATCTCCCTCCCCATCCCACCCTTTCTAGGTTGATAGAGAGCCCTTGTTTGAGTTTCCTGAGGAAACTTTAAAAACTTTTAAAAAGATGAGTATATCTTTTAATGTACAGCCCTCTGTCTCAAAGACTTGTATAATTGCTTTGACCTCTGATGGACAGAGGCTGTTCCCGGGTTATAATCCTCAAATTGGTCGAAATAAAATTTTCCATCTCTTTCTTTGATCAACTGACTAACTTTTGTTGACAAGTGGAATAATATCTTTCATGATTCTCTGATACCTCTTATCCAGTCTGTACCCTGCTGCTCTTTACCCTTATTGAAGTGTAGTTGATTTAGAGTGTTCTGTTAGTTTGAAGTATACAGCAAAGGGATTCAGATATATAGAGCACCTTTATGTTTTTTGGCATGTAGCATCTAGTTGCCTGGCCAGGGACTGAACCTGTACCCACTGCATTGGAAGTGTGGAGTCCTAACCCCCGGACCACCAGGGAAGTCCCTATAGTATCTTTCCTGACTGTTTGGGCCTCCTGATTATTCTTTATTCTGTATCTTCCATTTAGTAGTTAGAATATGCTATCATAAAGAGTTGGTTATATTCTGTGTTTGTATTCTAAACACTCAATCAAATTTTAAAAGGCTAGGACTGTGTATTATACACCAACTTTTTCTATTATGCCTGGTACAGTGCCTTATAATAGCATGCTCAATACATATTAGTTGTTGTTGAAATTCTGGAAGGAAAAGAAACAATAAACTTCCAAGCCATTGTTCCACTTTGCTTTGACCTTTCTCTCTAGTTGAAGGTTCTTAAGTCTGAAAGAGCGTCAATAGCACTTTGCATGCTTTTATCAAGTGTGGGTGTTCGTTTCGATTTGTTGTTGTTGTTTAGTCGCTAAGTCATGTTCAACTCTTTTGGTGACCCAGTGGATGGTTGCCTGTCAGGCTCCTCTGCCCATGGGATTTCCCAGGCGAAAATACTGGAGTGGGTTGCCATTTCCTTCTCTGGTGGATCTTCCCAATCCGGGGATTGAACCCACATCTCCTGCATTGCAGGCAAATTCTTTATCACTTGCTTTATTATAAGACATAGGTTGCAAAAAATAATAAGCTATTCGTATTGTAAGCTGAAAAGAATGAGAATCAGAGTAGAGCTGCAGCAGTCTTCTCCTGAGGATGGCAAGAAAAATAGACATTTCAACTGCTCCTTTAGATTCGCAGTTAGGTTGATGGAAACAAATAGCCCCAGGTCATTCACCTTAAACCTAAGTAAAGAAACAAACAGTCTGCCAACCAGAGGTGTAGAAATGGTATAGAATTGGTATAGAATTTAAAGGCTCAAGAGACAGTTAACCTGGGGTATCCTCTAATGCACATTAATGACGTCTCCTTTATGTGCAGTTGGGAAGGTCCCCTGGAGGAGGAAATGGCAACCCACTCCAGTATTTTTGCCTAGAGAATCCCATGGACAGAGGAACCGGGCGGGCTACAGTCTATGGGGTCGCAAACTGTCAGACACGACTGAGCGACTAATATTTATTTTTAAACTAAATGTACTTGAGAGTGAACACAGACTATTCTCTTGCTACATGTAAGAAATCAGAAGGAGCTTTGACCATATTTACTGCCGTGGATGATCAAGGGCCAGTACTGAACAGGGAGGAGAACTCTGCCTCCAGTGTGGACTGGGTCATCATTTTGTGTATTTCCTAAGGTCTAGTCGTTTAGGACATGCCAAGACATCCCTCCTAAGGTGAAGGGCAAGTGGTTGCGTCTGTTTTCTGTTGCTGGGTAACAAATTACCAGAAACTTAGTGGCTTACGACAATCCAGACTGATTATCTCATGACTGATGTCAAAACTCAGCCGCTGTGCACCAACACTGAATTGGATCTGGGAGCCAGAGGTTTGGGTGAAGTAGAAAAGAACGGGTGTACTGCTTTGCCAGACAGAGGGGAGCACAGTGGGCTAACGCCCTCAAATAAATACATGTGTCCCACCATGGAGGTGGGTGGGTGGGGCTTGGTGAGGAGTTTTATAGATATGGTTCAAAGGGAGGGGAGGTTGCTGAGAAGGATCAGGGTGTGCGCAGGGGCAGCCCTCCTTTAATGTGGGCTCAGATGGTCTCCCGATGAGCTTCTGTGATTCTCAAGGTTATCAAACTGTGACCTTGTGTCTGGAATGAAGAATGCGTCATCACGTTAACGTTTCCCACTTGTTGAGGGTTTTAGTTCTTCAGAGGGCTTCCCTGGTGTCTCAGAGGTTAAAGCGTCTGCCTGCAACGCGGGAGACCTGGGTTTGATCTCTGGGTTGGGAAGATCCCCTGGAGAAGGAAATGGCAAGCCACTGCAGTACTCTTGCCTGGAGAATCCCATGGATGGAGGAGCCTGGTGGGCTACAGTCCATGGGGTCACAGACAGTCGAACGCGACTGAGCGATTTCACTCTCACTTTCACTTAGTTCTCCAGAAGAGCTCAGAGATACTGTTCTGTGCATCCCTTGCCGGGGAACCAGGACCTTGCCCCGAGGCTGCTCTAATGTTTCTTGGCTGCTCCTCCCTGGTCTCTGCATCTCCTCTCTTCCCTGATCAGCAGCTGTTTGAACTTGCCCTTTGGCACTCAGGGAAGGTCTTGGAGGCTAAAGCCTATTTATTCCCTACACACAGGAAATGGCCAGGGGTGGGAGAGGGATGGTGGAGACATAGAAAACTTCAGTGCACAGGAGCCCCACAGAGTCCTGCTGGGTTTCATGGTTTCAGTAGGTCAGTTTCTCCGCTGAGCATTCACTGGGCTGAAATCAAGGTCTGGCTCAGAGTTCACTTGTCATCTGGACCTGGTTATTTGCTGCTCTCCTCTTTTTGGAGGTCCTCCTTTGTTAGTGGCCACATAAGGGAGGGTGTGCTTCTAGGGCCAATTTTAGATTTTTTTTTTTTAAGTAAATCAAATAAACTGGATGTGGGAGGCAGAGAGAGGGGAGGACTGGGTGGCCAAGTGTCAGGAGAGTGTAATTTCCTTGGTTCTGTCTCGTGGCAGCAAAGATTTGAAAATGGCAGACCAGTGTGATAGTTCAGTTACAGCTCAGTTTTATTTGGCAAACACCCTCCAGGAGTGAGGGTGGACTGATCCCAAAGGAGAGTCTTGGCTTCCTCTTTTTATACGTTTTGTCTCCTCCCCACTGATCCTGCCCTGTACAAATTGGGCTATCCAAGAAGGGGGCATGTTTGTTTCACCTGAGGTTCTCACACTTGTCTGTGGATTTTCTTTTGTTCCATTTTTGCAGGCTTTTCCCTTTCTTTGTCTTTTAACTACCGCCGTTTCGGACTCCTTTTTTTCTTATTCTAACTACCGAACACAAGGAAAGTAAAATGATTTTTAACATTGTGTGGGCTGCTGGTGCAGACAGGACGCATTTAAAAAGCTAATAAAATTCAGCTCAGTTCAGTCACTCAGTCGTGTCCGACTCTTTGCGTCCCCATGGACTACAGCACGCCAGGCTTCCCTGTCCTTCACCAATTCCCAGAGCTCGCTCAAACTCATGTCCATCCAACCATCTCATCCTCTGTCGTCCCCTTCTCCTCCTGCCTTCAATCTTTCCCATCATCAGGGTCTTTTCCAATGAGTCTGTTCTTTGCATCAGGTGCCCAAAGTATTGGAGTTTCAGTTTCAGCGTCAGTCCTTCCAATGGCTATTCAGGACTGATTTCCTTTCGGATGGACTGGTTGGATCTCCTTGCAATCCAAGGGATTCTGAAGAGTCTTTTCCAGCACCACAGTTCAAAAACATCAATTCTTTGGTGCTCAACTTTCTTTATAGTCCAACTCTCATGTGCATTCATGACTACTGAAAAAACCATAGCTTTGACTATACAGACCTTTGTTGGCAAAGTAATGTCTCTGCTTTTGAATATGCTATCTAGGTTGGTCATAGCTTTGTTTCCAAGGAGTAAGCGTCTTTTAATTTCATGGCTGCAGTCACCATCTGCAGTGATTTTGGAGCCCAGGAAAATAAAGTCTGTCCGTGTTTCCATTGTTTCCCCACCTGTTTGCCATGAAGTGATGAGACTGGATGCCATGATCTTAGTTTTCTGAATGTTGAGTTTTGAGCCAGCTTTTTCACTCTCCTCTTTCACTTTCATCAAGAGACTCTTTAGCTCTTCTTCACTTTCTGCCATAAGGGCAGTGTCACCTGCATATCTGAGGTTATTGATATTCTTCCTGGTAATGTTGATTCCAGCTTGTGCTTCATCCAGCCTGGCATTTCACATGATGTACTCTGCATATAAGTTAAATAAGTGGGGTGATGATATACAGCTTTGACATACTCCTTTCCCAATTTGGAACCAGGTGTTACACGTGCTTATTTTTTGAGTTTTGCTGTTGTTCAGTTGCTAAATCATGTCTGACTCTTTGTGACCTCATGGGCTGCAGCATGGGAAGCTTCCCGGTTCTCCACTATCTCCAGAATTTGCTCAGCTTCATGTCTGCTGAGTTGGTGATGCTATCTAACCAGAACCTTGCCTCACATTGGATCATTCACATTGAAGTGAATATTTCATGTGTGAATCAATGGATTTTATGTATATGATATATATATTTGCTGTGGGCATTTTTGAATTAAATTCTGTTTTATAATTTAGGTTTTGAAAAGATTTATCTAGTAGTAATTCACTTCAATTAACTTTTTAATTTAAGAGGATGAGGGGGCCATGAACTTTGATGAGAAGAAATTTTTATTTTCATTAATTTCATAGTGACTGAAATTTGATATTTTCATTACTTATGGATATAAGTCAGATATTAACATTAACTGTATTGCTGTTAACAATAGAAATCAAAGATATATTGGAGTCACATTATAAGGGTTACAGGTATCTCAAAATATCATTCATACTCATTGTTGCTTTAAGAATAGTTATTAAATCTACTGTTACATCTCATTTAATGCATTAATAAATGAGCACATATGTTGCAAATTAGATTTTAAAAAATATTTTGAAAACTTCATTTTTAAAAAGTTGACTCCCTTATAATATATTTAAAAGATTTTTTTTGTAATGGGTTCTAGAAACTTCACCAGATGTCCAAAGGGATCTATGGCATAAAAGTTGTAAAGATGCCCCGAGAGTGCCTCATGAGTGGCATAGCCTCGGGTTGAGGCGCAGGTGACTCCTGCCTGATTTTACTTCTTTGTTCTTTTACGGAAACTAAGGGACACTTAGCAGGCTCAGAAGAGTATAATTGCATGCAGAAGCAAGAGAAAGTCAAAGCACGTCTAAACCTTGATGGAAAAATTACTGGGTGTAGAGTCGAAGGACTTCGGATCCAGTCCAAACTTACCTGTACTATCCCTGCAACAAGTGCATTTCCCACTGTCCACAATGGTTTACTGAGGGCTGACCGTCCACCAGACTCAGCATGGGTTTTGGAGAAGGGTCCAGCCCCTCTGTCACTCACCAGCTGAGTGACTTTGAATAAGTTGTTTCATATCTCTACACCTCAGTTTTCTAATCTGTAAAATGGGCACACCGATCCTTAATTTATAGGGTTGTTGACATGATTAGGTAAGAGAATGAGAATAAAGTACCATAAACACAAAAAAGAGGACAGATGCTGAGTCACCATTTTGCGTATCAGGCCCCGCCTCAGTGGTGTTGCTAGATGTGAAAGAGGAGTGAGGAACACTGTCTTCTCTTTTAGGGAAAAAATATCAAAAATACATGTTCTTTTTAAGAATGGAGATGAACTTAATTAACTAAATTTTTGTTAGCTGAAATTTCAAGGCGGGGGAAAAAGTCTTATGACAAATGCATCTTTTTTTTCCTTCTAAACGCGCTTATTGTATCCAAGGCACAAAGGGGAAAAGAATCCTCAAAAGGCTGATAAACTATTTAATTTACTTTCCTTTATCACTCATTGAAGATATTTAGCCTCTTAAATGCTTCTGAAGTGTTGGTCATATAATTTCAAAAATGATGAGGATTATTGTAAACATAAAAGCGTGGTAAATTTTGGGTCACTCATCTGCAACCTTATAAACTACTTAAAAGATATATTATATTAAAAAAATAAAAAGCTCTACTCATAATTATGATTTAAGAGAGCCATTCCACTGTTCTTTTTCTTGGTAGTTTATTTTCTAAAAGCCTAGATATAAGGTATTTTTAAATTTCTGTTCGTAATTTTGGCCATTCACAGGCGCAAACCATGGTAATAACAATAGTCACCACCAGGTTGCGCTGTAGTTCCACAATGGAAGCAGTCTGTGATCGGAGGATTTCTCGAGTTCTTCTTTAAACCGTATTATTTCTGTTTTTTGAAGCAAAGAAGGGTAGAGATAAATACTTAAAATGAAACAGAAAAGATTTTGCTGAAAATAAAGAATTCCAAATTCACTCTGATTGAAAACTGTGGTATTCAACAACAACAACAAAAGTTCTGAAGACATTGTTATAACCCTTTTTAGAAAAGATTGCATTCAACTCAGTTTTATTAGTTAAAACTATTTTCCTGATGGCAAACAAAGCAAAGCAAAACAAAACAAAACTCTGTCGAAAGTTTTGTTTTCTATTTTCTCTAGTTGGTGATGGATAAGACTATTTTTTAAGATACCAAGATAAGGTATATCTAATTTAAAATCATAGTCATATCTTTGATATAAATCAGGCTTTGGAAAATATATGAACATTCCAACTTGAAACAACTTAAAAAAAAGAAAAAGCACCTCCTCCTCCTCCCGTTTTCTTTTCTGCTCTTGTTTTTCCCAAATGTCAATATTTATGAGTCAGGGGTTATGGGAACGCTACCTAGAGCTGCAAGGGGCCAGAGTTTGCCCTCTTATTTCCCCGAGGAGTTGAGCATGAGTGCCAGAGGGCAACGTTTGGCTGGAAGGACCCAATCTTTTCTTTCTTTGCGCCCTGTGGTATGTCCTTTGAAGTGACGGAAAATTCTGTACTCAGCTGTGCTTCGTAAGATGTCAGCTCAAGCTGAGCAATGCATACAGGTTTCTGTTATAGCCTTGTGGTATAAAACAGATGCAGACTTACTGAAAACAAAAAGCCCAGGATTGTGCAAGCAATTTTGAGATTTTTGCAAACTTCTCAGATAACATATTTACAAGTCTAAATTTCCGAATATTGCTTGTCAAATTTATTCAGTTAAAAGTTTTTTGTTTTTTTTTTTTTCTGGATAAGACCTTTTTTGCCATGTCACTGTCAAAACATCAGTCACTTTAGGTTTAACTCCTTTTAGGATTTGGGTAGCGTTAGTTTTAAACAGAAGGCAATGACAATGAAATCTTCACAGAAATAATCTCAGAAAACATTAGGAAACTGGAGCTTATATTTATTTTAAAGTTGAGTTGTCATCCATCAAGATGATGAAAATACTTCATTATTTAGTCCAATGCCTTCTTTTAGTTTGCTTCCTTTCAAATTGTCAGTCATTAGGGGCTGAACAAGAAAATAAAGCTGAAAATGAACAAGCTTTACTAGGCACAATAAACTAGGGAATAAGCTGGAAAATTGGGGTCATTAACAAATGAAAAAAAAAATCAGAAACATTTTAAAAACAAAAAAGTCACCAGTAAAATATGTCTCTAAGGTCAGTTGAAATGCCCTGACATTGATTCCCAACTTCCTCTTTGTTTTATTTGAAGGGTCATTTCTTTCTTTATTTTTTTTCTAATTCAAATCTTTAACCTGTTACTTTCATAGGTGGTTAAGTCTCTTAATATCTTTTAACTAGGGTTCATGGTTTTTTCTTTTCCCTTTATCTATTTATTTAAACAATTCTTTATTTAGCTTGCTTTATTTTTCTATGTCCCACCCAAACACTTAACTGGTTCAAACACTTAACTGGTATCCAAGACTCCTGTATAAATAACAAGATAAAAATTCATAGTACGTTTTATTTTCCCAGATTGGGAGATAATTGCACTTTCATTTTGGGGAAAATTATGGCCAAAAGAATATTGAGATTAATGAAAAAAATCATTAGGGGCTATGCTAACATCAGGTTTTTTGGGGGGAAAAAATGGCTCTCTGTGGGAAGATAATTGCATTTCATTCTCCAAAAGTCTTTGACTTTTTTCTCAGTGATTAGGTAATTC
Organism: Ovis aries; assembly: GCF_016772045.2. NCBI lineage: Eukaryota > Metazoa > Chordata > Mammalia > Artiodactyla > Bovidae > Ovis > Ovis aries. Next base: position 10,688,432 of record NC_056070.1, read on the forward strand.
TGAGTGCATTGCCCCCACCTGCCAGTGGTGTGCCAGCTGTTTACATTTCCCATATCTGTTTCTTCATCCATAAATGGGGATGAGCTGTTTAGCTCAGAGATGTTGAGAGAATTAAATCAGTACCGTGTTCAGTTTTTCGTGCACAGTGGGAGCCCAGGGTGTGATGACTTCCCTTTGCCTTTCATCATCAACAGGAACACAAAGAGCAGAACACGTTCATCCGCATATTGAACATCTCTAAGGGGGTCAAATACAAAACTTGTTTAAACTAATTTGCACAGTACCTGACATTCCAGGATGTGCTGTTCTGCAATCCATAGACATGTTTAAAATTAGCTTTGGAAATAGGACTTTGAGACCAAAAGTATAAATTCTAGTAGGTAGATTTAGTATGTTAACATTTTGTTAATATTTATATGTACATATAGCATGTGTTTATCTGTTGTGCATAGTATTCATGTTGCTGAACTTAGGTTTGTCTGCTCACTGGTCAAAAGCCAGTACTAGAGTGATAAGTGCTGGTAGGAATGGAAAGTTTGCTTTGTTCAGGAGGCTGGCAACCTCAGTGTGAGGAGAAAGGCAGGTCCTAACTGGAGTCCCAAAGCTGCTTCAAGCAATAGCAAAGTCCTTGGAATATTGCTACCTATTTGAGGGGAAAGCATTTATTTGTATGGATAAATTCAGGAGTGTTTGTTAAAATCTAGTGGCCTTGTCTGTAGTCAAGTCTTTTGAATGTAAATATATATGGACTCAAACAGGGATCATTTTGGGTGAATGGACCTTGCATAGACAAATGCTATTATGTAAAAAGGAAGCATTGTGGATTTTTAACCGGAGTCCATGTTCAGCTGTAGACTTCAGAGGCTTCTGAAAAGGGGAGTAATATAAAGGCTTTTGTGCCCAGTCCAGCATACGGTCTTCCTTTTACCCTCATGTGGATTTGTGTATCGAGTTGCTGAAGCTCTGCGTATATGATTAAATCTAAGCTGGTCCCTAGGGAATAAAATGATGAAGATGTGTGGTCCATATTTTGGAAGAGAAGGCTAAAAACAACTCGAACTCATTTTACGATGACTCTAGACTTTAGTCTTAGCAAAAATATTAATAGTAACAGGATAGAAAGACTAAAAATATTTATAATCTCTTTGTGTTTGTTTATTAATAAAAATGCGGATGGGTTAAAAAAAAAAAGGAAGAGCTGAAAAGGAAAAGTGAAGCTTCAACGTAAGTACTTAGGAACGTCAGGTCATATAAACCTGGAGAGTCTACAGCACATGGAATATGTACCTCAAGCTGAAGCACTTGAGGAGGACCTCCAGAGTTTGGAAGTTTTCATTAAAAAATAAATATATTTATTTATGTTAAAATTTTGCCAGCACCTCGCAGCCCTATCAGGGATTGAACCTAGGCCCCTAGGAGTGGAAGCGCGGAGTTCTAACCACTGGACAGTCAGGGAATTCTCAGGTTTAGGCATTTTGGACCGACTTCCTTAGTGGCCCGGTGGTCAAGACTGAGCTTCTGCGGCAGGGCACGTGAGTTCAACCCTTGGTCGCATGCTGCCCTGTTTGGCCCAAACAAAGAAAAGCACCAGGGGACACAGATGTTTTGCAGTGGCCCCTTGTGCCCTTCTGGCTTTCATTTTCTGACCCTTTAGACTGAAGCCTGCCGAGTTGCTCCTTTCCCACAAGCAGGCTCGCAGCCTGGACTGGCTGGCTGAGCAAGACAGTCCCCCACACGGTAGAAACCGGCATCTCGGCAAACCTGGGGTCCTTCCGCAGCTCCGTAGTTGTGCTGTGCGCTCCGGGGGTGGAGAAAGCCCTTAAACGGTATACCTTTCTGCCAGACACATGCTTGCTTTTATTTTCCTCAGACCCTACAGTGCCGGGACACAACATTTTTGTGGCTCTCAGGGATGAATGACCTTCTGACCCCATAGTCCTGCTGGTCACTTTCAGGCAAGGAAGAGGCTGATGGGGTGGGGTTGGGGTTGGGGAGTGGGCCCCCTGAAGTGTCTTCACATTTGCCGCCCTGTCCCGATGCCTAGACTCCCAGAAAGAATAAATAACATGAAGCAGAATGTCTAGGACACAGGCATCACAGCCGGGTGTCCCAAATCTTAGTGAAACAACTAAATAGGGAGTTAAGCTGATTTTAAAGATACTTCAAAGTGTTAACATCACAAAAGATATTCTACTTTCCTTTTTTTTCCACCTTCCCTTAGCAAAGGAGGGAAGCCAGACACAAAAGGCCACATAGTGTATGCATCCATTTACATGAACTATCAGAAAAGGCAACTCCACAGAAAGCAGTTTGGAGGTTGCCAGGGACTGGGGGAGGGGGAGGGGGAGTGGGGGCTGACTGCTCAAGGGGTATGGGGTTTCCTTTCCGGGTGTTGAAAAAGTTCTGGCACTAGATAGTGGTAATGGTTTTGCAACACTGTGGAGGTACTGAATCCCACTAAACTCTACATTTTAAAATGGTTAAAATGGCAAATTTTGTGCTCCGTGTATCTTATCACGATAAAATTTTTTTCTTCCTTAATTAAAGGTCAGGTCAAAGGCACTAGTGAGGATAATTGCTAAGTCATTTGCACTCACCAATATCTTTGTAGTAATTTTTAAAGCAATCAAACAGTGTCTTAGAAAGATTCTGATTATTGGACAAAATCAGAAAATTGTGATCAACAGCTAAGCTGAGCTGAGGGTTAAACTTTGAGCAAAAAAACAAGAAAGTGGGTCAAGGGAGATTCCACCTGGTGTAATGGTCAATTTGATGTGTCAAAGTGACCAGACTGTGAGGTACCCAGATATTTGGTTAAATATTATTTTGGGGTGTGTCTGTGAGGATGTTTCTGAAGCAGATTAACATTTGAATCAGTAGGCTGAGTAAAGCAGATTGCTCTCCCCTGCCCACCCGCCCTGTGAATGGCCTCATCAACCCACTGAAGGCCTGAATAGAATAAGAAGGCTGAGTAAAATAGAATTCTCTCTGTCTATCTTTAGCTGGGACATGGGTCTTCTCCTGCCTTTGAACTTGGACTCTAGTGGCTTTCCTGGGCCTACAGTTTGCTGACTATAGATCTTGAGACTTCTCAGCCTCCATAATTGTGTGAGTCAATGCCTTATTGTATGTATATATGCATATATATACATAGGGTGTGTATATATATATATCCTATTCTGTTTCTCTGGAGAACTCAGACCAAGTGAGATTTTGGTACCAGTAGTGAGAAGTGGGGTGCTGTTGTAAGAAAAACCTAAAACTGTGGAACTGGGTGATGGGCAGAGGCTGTAAGGCTGGAGTGCACACTGGACATGTGGACATTAAGGGCAATTCTGGTGACACCTCGGATGGAAATGAGGAACATATTATTAGAAACTGGAGGGAAGGTGATCTTGGTTATAAAGTGACAAAGAACTTGACTGAGCAGTGTTCTGGTGTTCTGCGGAAGGTAGAATTTGTGACTGATGAAACTGGACGTTTAGCTGAGGAGATGTCTGAGCGAAGTGTTGAAGGAGTGTCTTGATTCCTTCTGACAGAGGAAGAGAGAAGAGAGAGAGGAACTGAGAAAGAAATTGTTGAGTAAAAAGGGACCAGAACTTGAAGACTTGGAAAATTCTCATCCCGCCCATATTGAAAAGGGAGAAAGCTTGTCCTGAAGAGAACACCAAGGGTGTGGTTGCCCTACCACTCAGTAGAGGAAAGCCTATGGGATTACAGGAGCAGGGACAGCGCCAGCTGAACGGAAGGGGACAGGGATGGGGCAAAATGAAGGAAGGCTGTTGGGCTTCTTGGATTCCGCAGGACAGGACCAGGGACCTACATGACTGTGAGCTTGTGCTGTTCCTAAAGGAAAGGGAAGAATGATACCAAACAGGATTCTGAGTTCTTGAGGACTGCGCTCCCACTCCTGGGGGCAAGGCTGTTTCTTCCTCAGTTACCAAGGGTAGGACCACCTCTCCGTTTCTGTGGGTCAGGAAGGTCTCACACAGTGCCTTAGGAGTACAGTTGCCTGGAAGAAACTTAAGGGCCAAGTTTCCTAGAGCCTTGATGGTGTAACTCCTGTCTGTCAAGGCATTGGAGCTGGAACCCCAGCAGGTCTTGAAGGCAAGGGCATCAAACCACAGAGGATGTTTCTCAAGCTTCAATATCTGACGGAGTCTGCCTTGTTGGGTTTTGGACTTGCTTAGGACCCATTGCCTTTTCCTTTTGTCCTGTCTCTCCCTCCCAGAGGGCTTCCCTCATAGCTCAGTCGGTAAAGAGTCTGACTGCAATGCAGGAGACCTGGGTTTGATCCCTGGGGTGGAAAGATCCCCTGAGGAAGGAAATGACAAACCACTCCAGTATTCTCGCCTGGAGTATCCCATAGACAGAGGAGCATAGCAGGCTATAGTCTACGGGGATGCAAGAATTGGATACGACTGAGCAATTAAGCACACCCTCCCAGAATGGGATTTCTGTCTTCTGTTTGTCCTACCACTGTATCTTGGTAGCACATGATTTTTCTGTTTTTGTAGGTTCATAGCTGAAGAGGAATTTGCCTCAGGACAAATCCTCTCTCAAGCTTCACCTGTATCTGATTTAGATGATGTTTAAATGAGCCTTTGACTTTTAGAGTTAATACTGGAATGAGTTAGGACTGATGAGACTTTTTGGATAGAATGAAAGCATTTTGCATGTGAAAAGGACATGAATTAGTGGGGAGTGGCCAGGGGCAGAATGTTATAGTCTAAATGTTTGTCCTTCCCATTCATATGTTAAAGCCTTAACCTCTAGTGTGATGGTATTTGGAGATGGGGTGGTTGGGAGGCAGTTAAGATTAGATAAAGTCATGAGGGTGAGGCCTTCATGATGGGATTAGTGCCCTTATAAAGAGAAAGGGAGAGGAGAAAGAGAGGACAACAGACAGTGAATCTCTCTCTGCGCAAGCACAGAGGAAAGGTCATATGAAGATGCAGTGGAGGCAGCTGTCTGCAACCCATGGAGAGAGAACTATCCCCAGACAGTGACCCTGCTGGCACCTTGATCCTGGCTTTCCAGCCTCCAGAACTGTGAGAAAGTTAAGCCATCCAGTCTTATTTGGTTACGGCAGCCTGGCCTGCCTAAGACACTCAGTGAATCTCAGTGGAAAAGAAAAAGGCCAAAAAATAAGGTGGGAGCAGTCTTCCCTGGTGGCTCAGATGGTAAAGCATCTGTATGCAATGCAGGAGACCCGGGTTCAATCCCTGGGTTGGGAAGATCCCCTGGAGAAGGAAATGGCAGCCCACTCCAGCATTCTTGCCTGGAAAATACCATGGACGGCAGAGCCCAGTGGGCTACTGTCCATGGGGTTGCAAAGAGTCAGACACGACTGAACGAATTCACTTCACTTCACTTCATGCTGAAGGCAGATCTGCTTTATTGTTTGTTCCAGGCTGGTCGCAGCTTGGAGCAGGAGATCTTAGATTCAGGCAACCGGGTGAGTTTTTCAAAACAGCAGTTCTTCTTACCAGCCTTGTTCTCATCATAAGTTCACCAGGCCTGGGGAGGCAGGCCTCAGCAGAGAGCCCAGTGCAGGCTGTTAAACAAGGTGCCTGAAGCACTACCTGTCCCTATGTCCCTCAGGAGGCCAAAATCAAAGTGAACATGTACTTGAAATACTTTGATGGAGAACGGTCATGTTCTTTGACCCAGATTCCCAAGTCATGAACACTCCATAAAATATTTGGAGTTACTGCAACTATGCATGTTTACTTCGACTGATGATTGCTCAATGACTTCTTGATGCTGGAGGGAGGGTGGGGCGTAGGGAGGGAAAGATCATCACCCCCATGTGTCTGATGGAGAAAAACAAAGCTCTCGACTACACATCATTTTTCATAGTTGTACTTTTCAGCAAACATGAGGGTCCAATGACTTCTTGGTATTGCGTATGGGGAAACGCTTTTAGTACCTGAAAGGGAAAGCTTCCAAAGTCACATCTCCATGTTTTGTTGGATTATAAAGAAGCTGATCTGGGGGAGGTCTCCTTTGGTGAGCTCCCTGGCAGTGCAGAGGCAGTTTGGCCCTTGCAGTCTGCTTCTCACTTATCTTTGAAGACTTACCTTCTCATAAGGCTCAGTGGTAAAGAATCTGCCTGCCAATGCAGGAGATGTGGGTTCAATCCCTGGGTCAGGAAGATTGTCTGGAGAAGGGAATGGCAACCCATTCTAGTATTCTTGCTTGGGAAATCCCATGGACAGAGGAGCCTGGCGGGCTGCAGTCCATGGGATAGTAAAGAATCGGACATGATTGAGCGACTAAACAATAACAACAAATCTCCCTTTCTTTCTCCCTTACCCCATACTGCTCCTTGCTGCAGCCACACTGAACTGCTTACTTGCATGCCCAGAGCACTGGGAACCTCGAAGAGTCCATGCTTTGCAAATGCATATCCTCGGCCTAGCCGTTTCTCTTGCCTTCTTCGTTTGGTGCAAATCCTCCAACCTCCAAACACTCTGTGATATTTTATGAGCTATGAGAAACCTTAGATATCACATCACATTGGCCTGCAATTAAATGTTAGAAACAACTCTTGGGAGAATCCACTTTGACTTTCCTCTTGTGTCTTTTCTTTTAGATATAAAAGATACCATCTGAATTCTTAACTGAACTCGGTAGAAAAATCTACTGAAAGCATTTTGTGAGAGCAGATTCCCTGAGGGTGGTTGACCTTGAGGACTCTTGGTCTGTTGTGTGGAATGCAGGAAAAGAATCGAGAACTCCCGAGTCTTTGCCATATGGGGCCTGAGTCACCTACAAAGAGATCCTCGGGGGTGAGCTTTCTCCTGACCCAGCTGGGAAAGGGAAATGGTGGAGAAGAAAAAAATGAATTATGGGTGCTATTACTCATCTACCTCTGGGTTTAACTGAACAGTGAGATCAAAATGATTTCTTTGTTCAGTTTGTTTTTTAGTGAAGTACTTGTTTGTTTTGTTTTGGGGTAGTTTCTTTGGGGGGATTTAGGGCAAAGCAGAGTGGAGATGACTCGTTTCTTCCATGTAATCCTGTAATAACTACAAGTTTGTTGTAGTCTTTTGGTTCCCACAAAGAGGTCTGTATTCTGTGTGTGTGTGTGTGTGTGTGTGTGTGTGTGTGTGTGTGTGTGTGTGTGTGCGTGTGTGTTGGGAGTGGGGAGACAGGAAGCGAAGACAGGGGAACTGAGCCTTGAGAAAGTGCGAGAAGGAAAACAAGGCATGCTGTGGTGGAAAGTGAAATAAAGAGAAATAAATACAGCAGAACCGGGCAAAGGGACGAGGAACTCACAAAGGACAGTGGGAAGAAAGCATAAAGGTATGTAACACAGTCAATCAGAAGGAGTTAGAGCAGAGCTGGATCTTCAAAAACATCGAATCCGTCCTCTTTATTTCAAAGAGGAGGGAACTTAAGTCCAGGGAGGCTATGTGAATTAGTGAATTGTTAAGGTCAGAGCTAAAACCAGTACCTTTGTCTCCTGTCCTATGAAGTACATGGCTATGTGCAATGAGCGGAGGTCAGGGGGTGGGGGAGAGTTCTGAGCTAAGACAGAACAGTGATATGATTTTCCTGTTCACTGTTGTTAGAGAATAGTATTTTTAAGTGGCAAAATCATGCCTCTGATACAAATATAACATGAATATGCATCACTGATTTTAACTCATTAATTGTTGAGGGAACCAGCAGAATGTTATAGGTTGAAAGAATTCAAAGTAACACACACATATATATGTATAACATACATACACAGACAAGGAATCCTGAAATGAATTAAATAAATGCAACAAGACATAGATTTTATTGAACTCATTAATTATTAAGGGAACTTGATAAGAAGTTACAACTGGTTGAAAGGAGAATTCAAAGAACCATACACTTACATAGGTACATAAGGAATGCTGAAATGAATTTTAACATTAAAAGCATATGCAATATGAATCTATCCACAGGCAATAATCAATTGCTTCTATCTGACACAACTAATTTGCATTTGTATGGACAAGAATCATTTGCATTGTTTTCAGCTGTCTACAAATTATAGCATTGTAAAATAGCTCAGAAACAATAAAAGGCAGATACGATCAGGAAGGGTATGCTGAAGAGGATACACAATAATCTTATTTATTTTCTAGTCCAAAAAGTCTTGCATAATTTCTCCCAATGGAAGTGCATAATTGGAGCTGAAAAAGATGCTCCTTCATCTCTTTGGGCTCACGAAAGGGATGAAACGCAGCTGATGAAATGGGAGGAGTCAGTGGCTCAGTAAAGGGCCTGCCTGCAGGCACCTGTGGCCAGGGTGCTGCTGCTGCCACCAACTCTGACAGACACGTGTCCCCTGCATTGCTCTGTGTCCCATATTGGGTTACTCCCTCACTATTCAAAGTCTAGGGCAGGGGCATCAAGTTGGCCCAAGTCCCATACTCTCAGTCCAGCTGTCTTGGCCTAGGAAAAAGGACTATCTGGTCATTTGGTTTTACTCTGGCAAGCCAAGACTCACACTTTGGGGCTCCAAATAGGAAGGATATGTGGTATGTTGAGTAGTTAAAAAAAGGCAAATATTTACTGCAGTTACTTTACTAGGGATACACAAAACAATTGAAGAGGCTCTAAGCTTTTTCTGGAGAAAGCTAACACAACGAAGTGGCAAGAGTAAGGGCGTTAGACCCAGATGCACCTTCAGTCTATGCTGAGCTCCACCATTTACCAGCTAAGTTATTGTGAAAAAGTTACAAACCACTCTGAATTCCAGTTATTCCCTTTACGTTACTGTTACTATCTATCTCACAGATATTCAAGACTCTGCAGCCTCTGGTCCATTGTCTCTATGACCTTATCTGCTACTGCTCTTCCCTTGTTTACCCTGTTCCAGCCCTCCTGGCTTCCTTGTTTTTTGAGTACACAAACACCGCCTTGCCTCAGGTCCTTTGCACATGCTGACTTAATATGTCTTATTAGAGACACTTATTTCCTACTAAAGACCCGCATCATTTCTTTCCTCACCTCTTCATTCAGCACTGTTCTCAAATGTCACCTTGGCTTCGGTCATGCCTTCTCTGACGACACTATTGAAAATTATAATTCCTTCCACCTAGTACTACCTCTCCCTTCTTCCTGCTTCCTTTTTCTCCATAACATGTGTTACTTGTCTGTCTGCCTTCTCTAAACCCTAAGATCTGCAAGAGCAGGAAGACAAGTCTGTGTTTACACAGCCCTATCCCCAGCACCCGGAGCAACGTCTGGCATGTAAAAAAGTGCTCAGTGCACTTCCCTGGAGGTCCAGTGGTTAAGAGTCCACCTGTCAGTGCAGGGCACATGGGTTCAATCCCTGCTGGACGATTCCACACGCTGCAGAGCAAGTAAACCTGCCAGCCTAAACTACTGAGCCCATGCACCTAGAGCTTGTGCTCTACAAAAAAAGAAGCCACCACAGGGAGAAGCCCGAGCACCAAACTGAACGGCTGCTCCCATCTTGCCTCAACTAGAGAAAGCCCATGCAACAAAGAAGACCCAGAGCAGCCAAAAATTAAGAAGTTAAAAAAACTTTAAAAAGTTATTTAAAAAGTGCTCAGTAATATCTGTTGGATGTATGAATGATTGCAAAGCATGTGACATATAGTAGGCACCAAATAAATGCTAGTTATCGCTAGTTTTTAGTCAGGCTTTTCTTTTGTCTTTCCCTGGCCAGCTCCCCACAAGCTGACCTGCTTTCCCAGAGGACTTTTGACCTAATATTAGCATTTTTTTACCAGTCCAGAAACTTAACCTCCAAATTTCCCAGCTAATCAACAGAAGACAGCCAAAATATTGTAGTACTCAAGTTAGGAGTGACGTTTAGAAGTTCATATTTATTCCGCTTCTTTGTCCATTAATGTATCTCAACTATGGGGTGGTGGTACCAGATGGTTTCTATGGAAGCTGGGCAAAAGCTTGCAGAATTACCTAGAAAGCATGTTTTGAGGCACCAGAGAAACAGAACATCTAAATATTAGGAAAGCTTCCTTTTTAGGATTTCCCAGAGAAACAGATTATTTATGTGTTTATTATAAGGAATCGGTTCACATGTTTATGGAGGCTGATGAATCCCCAGATCTTCAGGGTGAGTTGACAATGGGGAGGCCCAGGAGAGCCAATGGTATAGTTTTCTAGTCTGAGGGCTGACAGGCTGGAGAACCAGACAGGCTGATGTTTAAGTTGAAGTCTACAGGCAGCAAAAAAGGCAATGTCCCCGCTAAAAGGCTCCAGACAGGGATTCTTTTCTTACTTGGGGTATGGTCAGCCTTTTTGGTCTATTCAGGCCTTCAACTGATTGGGTAAGGCCCACCCACACTAGGGACACTCACACGAGGGAGGACCATGTATTCTATTCATCCTACTGGTCTAAATGTTCATCTCATCCACAGCCCTCCCACAGAAACCCCCAGAATAATGTTTGACCAAATATCAGGGTACCCTATAGCCCAATCAGGTTGACATAAAATTAGCCATCAAAGTCACTCTTTTATATCCACCATTAATTATTTTCTGTTGTAAAGAAAATAGTGGGCAACAAAATCTTGAGTAAAAACAGATGTAGGTCAGCTACTTTAGAAAAAAGAAAAATAGTCACTCAGTCATGTCCAACTCTCTGCTGCCCCAAGGACTGTAACCTACCAGGCTCCCCTGTCCATGGAATTCTCCAGGCAAGAATACTGGAGTGGGTAGCCATTCCCTTCTCCAAGGGATCTTCCTAACCTAGGGATCAAACCCATGTGTCCTGCACTGCAGGCAGATTCTTTACCAACTGAGCCACTAGAGAAGCCCATTTTATGTAGGTAAATTCTATTTAGAGTATGTGTGAAGGCTCAGCACTGAAATTAGCAAGAGAGACTATAAGCAAAATAAAATCAAGACTGTGAAACTGCATTCTAGTTACTAATTAGAGATTTGGTCTTTAGCAATTTATTTTATCTTTTGAGAATTGGCTGTTTTCTTTTGAAAGCTAGATGACTTTTAATTTTTTTATCCCCATTTTATCAATTTATTTTTTATTTAAAATTATTTTGTTTTTTAAAAAATTTTTATTGAAGTATGGTTGATTTACAATATTGTATAAGTTTCAGGTACGGTTCACTTATATATATGTATATATATTCATATATATTCTTTTTCCTTTATAATTATTACATAATATTGAGTAGAAGTCCTTGTGCTATACAGTTGGTCCTTGTTGGCTATCCACACATAGTAGTGAGTATTGGTTAATCCCATCCTCCTAATTTATCCCTCCCTTCAAGCCCATGGGCTTCCGTGGTGGTACAGTGGTAAAGAATCCACCTGCCAATGCAGGAGATTCAAGAAATGTGGACTGGATCCCTGGGTTGGGAAGATCCCTTGGAGAAGGAAATGGCAACCTTCTCTAGTCCTCTTGCCTGGGAAATCCCATAGACAGAGAAGCCTGGCGGGCTACAGTCCATGATGTTACAAAAGAGTCGGACACGACTTGGCGACTAAACCACAATAACCCAAGACCCTCTATAATTTTAAAAAATCACTGGCAGCTCCAGGATCTTGGGTTCTTGAATGAATAAACTGCAAGGGAAGTCCTGTGTGCCAGCCGACAATGTCACATACACACCCTCAACGCTGTGTGTGTGGTATTGCCCATGTTTGCAACTCAATGACAAAAATAGTTCCTCCTGACCTTTATTTGCTCCCAGTCAATGGAAAGTAAACAGAGTTTATTCTAGGAAATATCATGTCTTCTTCATGAATGTCCTCACGCCAACCTTCTTCCTGCCCAGATTAATCTGCCCTCATCTGAAATGGCTTCACACCTTACCTGATTAGATTTGATTAAAGCGAATTATGTCACAGTATTACCTCAGCCAGACTGTGGGAATTTAATCTTGTCATTTCCTTTATTGAAGACTCAGCCCTGGTCTTTAAAAGAAATGCCAGTATTAGTAAACTGGTGAGAAAATGTGGAACACTGGAGTCTCCAGAATTCACATTTTATTTAAATCAATGGATCAAGAAGACCCGAATACCAGTTTTACATTGCAGAATGAGAATAAGCAAGGTTAGAAGGAAAGGGGCATAGCTTTCCCCCGCTTTCCACAGCCCCACAGTGAGGCTGGGATCGGGTGGGTGAGGAGCCAGGTCTAGAGCGCTGGTGGGAACGCCAGAGCACCACCTGCTGTCCCCGGAGGGGGAGCCACGCCCCGGAGGGGGAGCCACGCCCCGGAGGGGGAGCCACGCCCCGGTGGGGGAGCCACGCCCCGGTGGGGGAGCCACGCCCCGGTGGGGGAGCCACGCCCCGGTGGGGGAGCCACGCCCCGGTGGGGGAGCCACGGGACAAGTGAACCTCCTCTTTTAACCGACTCTATCCTCCCCTGCCTCTCCCCAAGGTCCTCAGATATGCTTTGTGTTTTCTGATACAACATTCCTTTAGTCTGAATTTTAGATGCGAAATTAACTTTAAAAAATAGATCCATGGCTCTCCTATATTATTAAACACTGCTGCATGGTTGGGTCACTGGAACAGATTCCCTTTATTAGGAGAGATGTTTATGCCCATATATAGAAAGTCAGTGCTGCTAAATCTGCTAAAGGAAGCCTGATTGCCAAAAGGAGTCAGAGTTCAGAAAAGAATATTGAATTTATTGAAAAGTTTACACAGTGTATTAGTAATGGTTGTCTTTGGTATCTTAATTTTCATCTACATTTACCTGCCCCCCCCCAGTAATGAGCAAGTGTTATTTTTGTAAACAGGAAAAAACTATTAAAACGTTTACAAAACAAGCCATTTTATTTCAAGCAAATGCACATCAGTGAACACCAGCACAGTGAAATCTTCTGGGAAACAAAATCAAAGCAAGTTTCACTTGAGAAGATATTGAGTGTCTGTTTTCACAGAACTTCAGCCCAAGAACTGCAGAAAATTCTGCCTCCTTCGGTAAAGCTTACACCTCACTTCATTGTTGAATAAGAGATTTCCTTATTGCAGTTAGAATGTTATTAATTTTATTACTTTGTTTTGCTTTTCATAACTTCTTAGAAGCTAAATATTGTATTAAGTGAGACTTGGTTTGCAAATTATTTTCCTTATTAGAAAGGACCCAATTTCCTTGAATAATAAAGTGATTATCAGGAAAAAGCAGCATATATTATTTCCCTCATTACTGTGACATAATCTTTCTTGCCTTGGCCCATCTATTGTAGAATTGTCTAGGTGCCCAGGATTTCTGGTAAGCTCAGTTTTACTGTATACCAAATTTATGAAGATGATAATGATAATACTAACAACAGTGACATGTGATTACAACAGCAGTAGCACGTGCTTAGTGTTTTACAGTTTACAGAGCACTTGTGTACGTATTCTCAAATGATCCACAAGAGCTTTATGTCCAGATAAGGAAACTGATTCTGAATGATCAAGAGGTCAGCCCAGAGTCAGCAACACATTATGGACTCAAAAAAGATCCTACATGTTAGAATTAGACAGACTTGGATTCAAAACCAAGACCAGGTATGTACTAACTGGCAAATAACCATTTCTGCACTTAGAGACCCATTTTCTTCCCCTTTCCTAAGGATGTCTTGAGATAACGAATGTTAAGTGCCTGCAGTAGATTGCCAGGTACAGAGCAGTTTCTCGATAAACCTTAGTTCTCCTTCTTCTCTCCTTCTACCACCTGTATCCTGGTTTCCAAGCATCATTTGGGAAATGGAGCTCTTGGTCATGGCCTGTGTGGCCTCTCTGTGCTTTCTTGCTAATCATACTGATGAACTCCGGCACCTTCACAGTCTGGTAGACCAGGACCCCAGGAGAACCAGGGTGCTCACTGTTGGAACCTTGCACAGTGCCTAGCCCATAGGTCCTCGATGCACATTTGTTATGTGAATTATTGAGCCAAAGCACATTTGGTTCCTGGACACAGCACTTGGAACATCCTAGGGTGCCTGACCCACGTAGGAGTTTGCTTTGGTTGGTTAGTTGCACAATGGCCCGTGAAGCACCCCTACTTCCTTTCTGCCTGCTTTCTGCTTTTCCAGTAGAGATCAGGTTTCCCTTTCTATTAATTGAATATCTGATGCTGGTGACAACAGCCCTCTTTCCCATACCCCAGGAGTGGTAGCCCCTTGACATGGTGGCAGAGGTGGGATAGATATGAACGTCCTCCATTTGAACAGCCATGAGCAGGATCTGAAAGAGGAGGTGTTTCTGAGGGCATGATTCTTCATCCAGGCTTGTTGCTCCTTGTGAGCCCTGAGGAAAGGAGAACGCTTTGTAATTTTTTTCTAGTTCATTCATTAAAAAATTTTTTAAAAAATTCATTTGCCAGTAATTGCTTCCCATTTTCCACTTCTGGACCATTTTCATCAGTTTTGAGACTTCTAATTGAATTGAGTCTGCTTTCAGCACAGGGCAAAAGGAATTAGCACAAATATTGATGAAGTCATGACAGGGACAGCCTGAGACCAACCACTAAAGAAGACAGGCTTTATATCATTTGTTGCAAGATTCTTCCATTGAGTCTTGAGTCTTGCATCTCTATTTAAAAAAATTAACTGGCCCTTTAAAAAAAATTGATTTTATTGATTTACTTGACAGTTCTGGGTCTTAACTGTGGCATGCAGGATCTTTAGTTGCTACAAGCAAACTCTTGGTTGCGGCATGTGGGATCTAGTTCCCTGACCAGGGATGGAACCAGGGCCCCATCAATTGGGAGCTTGGAGTCTTAGCCACTGGACCACCAGGGAAGTCCCATTATTGTGACTTTTGGAACCACTTTTCTGGCTTTTGTATTTAAATATCTATCATGATAACTGATTTATAGAACACGTTATAATTTATAGTGTATTTTCAGATACAGTATCTTGTTTATTTTTTCACAGCAACCTTATGTTCAGGTAAAGCAAGTGTTACAGAATCTTTACATCTTAGGTGAATAATCTGAGTTTCAGAGAAGATCAGATATTACCCAAGCTCACTCAACTGTTCTGCGGTAGAGCTTTAATTTGAGTTGAGGTATTTTGCTTCTAGAACCAGGACTATGTATCATGTCTCATGAAGTATTTATGTATTCCTGATGTTTTGTCTGTGCTGTTTTGAGATGGTCACCCTCCTGGTCTTTCTGCCCCAAGTAAAACTAAAGAAAACTGGTAGCACTTTGGAAATCAAAGAGAACCTTGTGGACTTCTGAATCTGGGGGGCTAAGTGTGTGAATGGGAAAAAAACTGCAATTTTATAGTCACTCACTTCCAACTGGACAATTAGCATTTCCTTCAATTATGAACATAGGCAACATACCTCAGCAGTTAGCAGAACCTATGATTTTGTGATCAGTAAAAATCACGAGTATTTTCATGTCATATTACAGTTATTGGAAGGTCTCTCAAACTATCACCTATACTCATCACTACTTTGAAACAATGATAGTTACTTGACCTGCCACTAGATCTTATTATTTAATGTGCTAATACAGAAGACATATATTGCCATATCACAAATTCATTTTTAAAAAATATTCTTTTCTTCTGAGTATCTTTATTTTAAAAAAATTATTAAAAATTTTTAATTGGAGTATCGGAGACTGGGATTGACATAGACACATTACTATACATAAAATACATAACTAATACACCACTCTATATAAAATAGATAACTACTTACTAGTAGTTATCTACAGCATAGCACAGAGAACCATACTCACTACCCTGCAATGGCCTATATGGGAGAAGAATCTTAAAAAGAGTGGATATATATATAAAAAATATATATAACATTCACTTGGCTGTACAGCTGAAATGAACACAACATTGTAAATCAATTAAATATTCTGGGGCTTCCCTGGTGGCTCAGGGGTAAAGAGATTCAATCCCTGGTCCAGGAAGATCCCACATGCCCTGGAGTAGCTAAGCCCGTGCACCACAACTATTGAGAGTGTGTTCTAGAACCCAGGAACCGCAACTGCTGAGCCCACATAGCTCAGCAACAAGAGAAGCCACCACAAGGAGCCTGCAGCGCCGCAACTAGAGAAAGCCCACACGTGGCACAGACAAAAATACATGAATAAAATTATTTAAAAATATTCTGATAAATGTATTTTAATGTAATTAGTATTCTTATAGTTCTATGTATTATACTATTGTTTTTCTTTTTAGAGGGTGCAGAGTTGATCCCTAAAGCAGAATTCGACCCCCAAGTAATGTTCACTGTCATATATGGAGGTGAGGATATACATGTGCCTACGCATACACAGGCATGTCTGTTGGAGCTTTTATATTTTCCCTAGAAATACATTCCATACGTTTTAAAAAATGCATTTAAGAATACTCTTCACTGGCCTTCCAAAAGGGTGCATGACCCCTAAGATATTAAGAGCCCCTGCTGAAGTCTAAAAGTTTGTGTGGCCCTCCAAATTCCTATGTTGAAGCCCTAAACTCCAATGTGATGGCCTTTGGAGGTACAGCCTTTGGGAGGTAACTAGGTTTACAGGAGGCATGGAGAGTCCAGCCCCCGTGATGAAATTAATGCATTTACAAGAAAAGGAGGATGGCTCTCTCTCTCTCTCCACCAAGTGAGGAAACAGCAAGCAGACAGATGGCCATCAGCAAGCCGGGAAGTGACTCTTACTAGACACCCAGTCTGCAAGTACCTTGATCTTAGCCTTCTCAGCTCTAGAACCATGAGAAATAGTTTTTTTTTTTTTTTAAGCCATTGAGCCTATGGTATCCTGAAGGAGCTCAGAGAGAGACAGCCCCTCGTACCAAGAACTAGTGAAGTTGGAGTTGTTGGCACAGTGTCTGTTGGGTGAAATATCCCGTATTCAGTTCTCACAATAATGTTTGTAATACCACTTAGCAATATTTTGATATTAAAGTTGTTCCCAAAAAAAAAAAAAAAAAAAAAGTTGTTCCCAACTGGCTATTTGTCCAATATCAGACTCAGCAAGTTCTAAGATACGATAATTAATACATTAAACTATTAAACTATCTAGGACAACAAACTGAAGTGCTTTCTTGGGAGCAGGACTGCAGAAAAACTTAGCTGACCCGTTGCCTCATAGGCCTTGGCGTTTCGACAGATAATTCCCCCCTTTGGTAAAGATTCTAAAGACGCATTGAATGGCTTAGTGTCTCACTTTTTTTTTTTTTTAATGTCCTGTGGGTTTGTGTGGAGGGATGTTTCTTCCTAAATGTCATTTTATTTATTTTTTCTCCACATATAAACATTTCTCCTTGGAGAGATCAAAAGATATAAATTGTTATTGATTTATTTATCTTGAATGCTTTTATTTGGCCTTGTATGCATGCTGAGTGCTCACAGAAGGTATTAGATTAATGAGACTGGAGACTGAAGTCTTCTGTTTATCTACTTATTTGGGAAACTGAAGATCTCTAAGTCATTTAGTATAAACTTGCCTGCACTATGTAGCTAATTGCCTCAAACTTGACCCAGGAAACTCTAGAGCTTCATCTATGAGTCCATGTTAGGGCCATAAAAACACTAACTGCTACTCTAAATCATTGTATAAAAAGGGCCATCCTTCCTTTTCTCTTCATCTTTTTACTCTCTCTCCTGGTATTTCCAGGAGGTCACAGATTGGTTATTTTGTGATGTTCCATCTTCTAAATACTGAAGATGGCCATAGCCATCTCCTCTCCAGCCCTTCAAAAATTCACTTTTTTCTTCCTTTACCTCTTAGCCCTTATGTACCTATTTTCTCCATGTTCCTGGTACGTATCAATTACTCCCTGAATTAAACAGAAAAGAAGATAAGGAGATTTCTAGTAATATTCTGTGAAGCTCCTATCCTTATAATCTGATATAGGAAGCGGAGATCCTGGTCCTTCTGGCTCCATTTATACAAGAGAAGCTTTTATCCATTATATATTTATCTGAACACTTCTAGTATAACTTCACTTGAACAAAGGGTTCTGTGGGTAAAGGAGTTTAAAAACTGTTGAACTAGAGAACGTTCTTGCTCTGTCCATTGAACACAGTGTTATTTCTAGAAAAAAACTGAATACTGTTATGTCTTGCTTTCCTTGTCAATTATCATTTCTGAATTTGCCAGAAAAAAGCTTAGGAAATCAGTGGCTTGTTTGAAAAGTCATCAAGTAGGAGTGACTTTAAATAATGGTTCTCATGTCATGTGTCATTAATCAAATCCACTTCTTACTAATTGACAGTATAGCAAGAGATGACTAAATATAGTTGTCCTTCACAAAAGAAAATTCTCAGAAAAAAAAATGTTCAGGTACAAGAAAGTCCTAGGACTCTGAATACCTTCTGATAAGTCATTTCAATAAAACTGCTGTGTATTTTAGAGAAACAAATGAAAGTCTCTTCTCCCTTAAGGGCTTTGTTGTTCTTTAGTAGCTTCAGTTGTATCTGACTCTTGCAACCCCATGGACTGTAGCCCACCAGGCTCCTCTGTCCTTGGGATCTCCTAGATAAGAATACTGGAGTAGGTTGTCATTTCCTTCTCCATGGGATCTTCCTGACCCAGGGATTGAACCTAAATCTCCTGCGTTGACAGATGACTTCTTTACTACTGAGCCATGAGGGAAGTTCTTCCCTTAAGGGCTTTCAGTTCAGTTCAGTTCAGTTCAGTTGCTCAGTCGTGTCCGACTCTTTGCGACCCCATAAATCGCAGCACGCCAGGCCTCCCTGTCCATCACCAACTCCCGGAGTTCACTCAGACTCACGTCCATCGAGTCAGTGATGC
Source organism: Ovis aries (assembly GCF_016772045.2). NCBI lineage: Eukaryota > Metazoa > Chordata > Mammalia > Artiodactyla > Bovidae > Ovis > Ovis aries. Next base: position 10,707,142 of record NC_056070.1, read on the forward strand.
CATCCAGCCATCTCATCCTCTGTCGTCCCCTTCTCTTCCTGCCCCCAATCCCTCCCAGTATCAGAGTCTTTTCCAATGAGTCAACTCTTCGCATGAGGTGGCCAAAGTACTGGAGTTTCAGCTTTAGCATCATTCCTTCCAAAGAAATCCCAGGGCTGATCTCCTTCAGAATGGACTGGTTGGATCTCCTTGCAGTCCAAGGGACTCTCAGGAGTCTTTTCCAATGCCACTGTTCAAAAGCATCAATTCTACCAGGTAATAAAGTATCACCTAAATTTTTGTCTTTTTGATGGGGGTGGAGTTTATGAAGATGTACAGATAGAAAGCAAAAAATAATAAGCTAAACCAGAAAATTACTTTCTCCCCTCTCAAATTTAGTGTTCATTTATCTTTCACTATATAAACCACATCCTTTGGCTCAAGAAAAATAGACCTTAAAAATAGTTGACTTTCCTGGTAAGTGATGTTCATTTGTGCAATGGGAAACTTCACTAACTTTGAAGACTGAGAACGTAATTGATACCAAAGTTTGTTTTTAAAATAAGATCACATAAGAAATATTGTGGAATATTAAAGGAGAAGTTCACAAGTGCCCCAGAAATGTATTATTTTAGTGTTTAGCTTAGGCTCTGGGGGCTAGAAGGTAAACAAATTATAGTGGACTGGGTTGTTTTGAAGTCAGTATACTACTCACAGGGTTTCCCTGGTGGCTCAGATGATAAAGAATCTGCCTGCAATGCAGGAGACCTGGGTTTGATCCCTGGGTCAAGAACACCCCCTGGAGAAGGAAATGGCAACATGCTCCAAAATTCTTACCTGGAAGATCCCATGGAGAGAGGAGCCTGGTGAGCTACAGTCCATGGGGTCATGAAGAGTTGGAAGAACGGAGCCACTAACACTTTCACTTTCATACAGCTCACATATTTTATTTAAACATTTGTGATTAAAAGAAACCAGATTTTGGCTCAGATAGACATCTATTTCCTCTTCTTCTCAAAGTCTCAAAATAATAACAATATATTTCATAAAAGAATAAGACCAAAAGAAAAAAAATCACTGGAAGGTGAAGAGGACTATCAGCAGCAAACCAGAAGATCTGGAGAGTTTCAGATTGATAGAAAGCAGAAGGCATAGTATTGATGGAAAAAGCACAGCAGTAGAAAAACATAAGAATGTATGGCAAGGAATTTAAGGATATTTACTGGCACCCCACTCTAGTACTCTTCCCTGGAAAATCCCATGGATGGAGGAGCCTGGAAAGCTGCAGTCCATGGGGTCACTGAAGGTTGGACATGACTGACCGACTTCAGTTTCACTTCCATGCATTGGAGAAGGAAATGGCAACTCACTCCAGTGTTCTTGCCTGGAGAATCCCAGAGACGGGGGAGCCTGGTGGGCTGCCATCTATGGGGTCGCAGAGTTGGACATAACTGAAGTGACTTAACAGCAGCATTAGTAGAAAAGGGCTTCCTTTGTGACTCAGCTGGTAAAGAATCCGCCTGCAATGCGGGAGACCTGGGTTCGATCCCTGGGTTGGGAAGATCCTCCAGAGAAGGAAAAGGCTACCCACTCCAGTATTCTGGCCTGGAGAATTCTATGGACTGTATAGTCCGTGGGGTTCCAAAGAATCAGACATGACTGAGTGACTTTCACTTCCACTTTCATTGGTGGAAAAACATGCTGAAATGCCCAATGGGAAGCCAGGGCTGTTTCCATGGGTATGTGATCTGTATAGTGCTGAAGTCCCTGTGCTTAGAAGCAGCCTCAACTTGGTTTAATGCTCTGTTGTCATCTTGAAATCCTTAATTTTAAAATGAAGAATCTTGCATTTTTATTTTGCACCAAGACCTGCAAATTATATACTGGGTCCTACCAGTATTCTTCTTCTACCCCTAAATTGGGGTGGTGAGGAACAGTCATTTTACTCTTAGGCCCACAGTAACTGTTTTTAGTCAACAACGGGCTTGCATGAGGATCCTGGAGAGATTACTCTGAACAAAAAAGTAGCACAGGATTTAAGATAATTGTCGACTTCTAAAACAAAACAAAATGAAGAAGAAGGAGGAGGAGAAGAAGAAGAAAAAGAAGGAGAGGAAGGAGAGGGAGGAGGGGAGGAAGGAGGAGGAGGAGGAGGAGGAAGAGAGGGAATGGAAGGAAGAGGAAGAAGGAAGAAGTTTTCCAGGGGGTAGAATGCACTAAGAAGTCCTTCATAATTTAATATTTAAAAGAGTACTCGGCTCCTCGCCCATACCGGCTGCCTGGAAACACACTGCTGTCCACTTACCCACTGTCAGATTTCAAGGGAGAGCCCACTGGAGAAAGGAACCCATACAACTAGAGAGAAAAACTGTCTCAGTTATACTGTGTTAACTAGTATTGTCCATCATTGATGGATATGAACAGATAGCAGCTTAGTAGACACAGGAGGAAAGCAGACAGAAATGGAAGACTAAAGTGGAATCAATAATCGATCCTGGACAAAAGAGATAATTCAGAGAACAGAAGAGAATTTCTAAAATTCTGAAGACTATCCTCAGAGATATTAAAGAAACTATTATGTCCATCAAAAACCAGGCTGCTATATAAAGGGAGAAAGTGGATTTCAAGAAAGAATAGACAGAAATTTAAGAAGGAATGGTAAAATTTTAAAAATTTGTGCAGATGAGCTGAGTTATAAAATTAATGGGGGAAAAGATAAATTTGATAATTTAAGGATAAAATGAGGTAATCTCTTAGAATTTAGAGCTGAAAAGAAAAAAAGATGAAAAAACATGAGAAATCTTTTCCTTATACCTTGCTTCCTTGAGTAAAATAAAAATATGATAATAATTAATACAGTTCCCTGAATCTTAAAATGGAAAGGGCTCACAGAGTTCTAAGCAAATAACAATAAAAACTAAAACAAAACAGAAAAGAGCATTAATTTGTTTTGTTCACAGCTGTCACTTGCACTTATATCAATTGTTCAGTAAAAACTTGCTGAATGAACAAATGAACAGATGAAAATATTCCCATGAAGCCTCAAAACCAAAGAAAAAGAGAAAAATCTCAAATGTAACCAGAGAGAATAAAAGAACAGCATACTTCAAAAGAATAAGCATTTGATTGTTAGAAAATGTCTCTTCTCTGTTGGCTCAGACAGTAAAGATCTGCCCGCAGTGCAGGAGACCTGGGTTCAATCCCTGGGACAGGAAAATCCTCTGGAGAAGGATATGACTACCCACTTCAGTATTCCTGCCTGGAGAATCCTGTGGACAGAGGATCCTGGTGAGCTACAGTCCTTGGGGTTGCAAAGAGTCAGACACGACTAAGTGATTATATTGATAGAAATTGAAATGTCTCTTCAGTATCTGTGGATCCTGATGACACAAGCAATACTTTCAAATTTTTTAAGAGAAAATGATTTTGTACCTTGTTTGTTATGCAGCAAAATTATAATTTCCATTTAAAGGAGAAAAAAAACCCGCATTTTCAATACTTTCAAAAGGAAGACATTTTCTCCCATCTGAAAAAATTACCTAAGGATATTCACCAGGGAAAACAAAACAAAACAAAACAAAAAACCCACAAAAAACCTTAACAGGATGACACTGAATCCAGAGGCAGTACCAGCCAGAAGTTCAATGCAAAGTGACTGCAGGATGACATGATCCTCTATGTAGAAAACCCTAAAGACTCCACCAGAAAATTACTAGAGCCAATCAATGAATATAGTAAATTTGCAGGATATAAAATCAACACACAGAAATCCCTTGCATTCCTATACTCTAATAATGAGAAAATAGAAAGAGAAATTAAGGAAACAATTCCATTGACCATTGCAGTGAAAAGAATAAAATATTTAGGAATATATCTGCCTAAAGAAACAAAAGACCTATATATAGAAAACTATAAAACACTGGCAAAAGAAATCAAAGAGGACACTAATAAATGGAGAAATATACTGTGTTCATGGATTGAAAGAATTGATATAGTGAAAATGAATACACTACTCAAAGCAATCTATAGATTCACTGCAATCCCTATCAAGCTACCAACAGTATTTTTCACAGAGCTAGAACAAATAATTTCACAAGTTGTATGGAAACACAAAAAAACTTGAATAGCCAAAGCATCTTGAGAAAGAAGAATGGAACTGGAGGAATCAACCTGCCTGATTTCAGGCTCTACTACAAAGCCACAATCATCAAGACAGTATGGTGCTGGCACAAAGACAGAAATATAGATCAATGGAACAAAATAGAAAGCCCAGAGATAAATCCATGCACCTATGGACACCTTAATTTTGACAAAGGAGGCAAGAATATACAATGAAGAAAAGACAATCTCTTTAACAAGTGGTGCTGGGAAAACTGGTCAACCACTTGTAAAAGAATGAAACTAGAACACTTTCTAACACCATATACAAAAATAAACTCAAAATGGTTTAAAGATCTAAATGTAAGGCCAGAAACTATAAAACTCCTAGAGGAGAACATAGGCAAAACCCTCTCCGACATAAACCACAGCAAGATCCTCTATGACCCACCTCCCAGAATATTGGAAATAAAAGCAAAAACAAGCAAATGGGACCTGATTAAAATTAAAAGCTTCTGCACAACAAAGGAAACTATAAGCAAGGCGAAAAGACAGCCTTCAGAATGGGAGAAAATAATAGCAAATGAAGCAACTGATAAAGAATTAATCTCAAAAATATACAAGCAACTCCTGCAGCTCAATTCCAGAAAAATAAACGACCCAATCAAAAAATGGGCCAAAGAACAAAAGAGACATTTCTCCAAAGACATACAGATGGCTAACAAACACATGAAAAGATGCTCAACATCACTCATTATCAGAGAAATGCAAATCAAAACCACAATGAGGTACCATTTCATGCCAGTCAGAATGGCTGCTATCCAAAAGTCTACAAGCAATAAATGCTGGAGAGGGTGTGGAGAAAAGGGGAACCCTCTTACACTGTTGGTGGGAATACAAACTAGTTCAGCCACTATAGAGAACAGTGTGGAGATTTCTTAAAAAACTGGAAACAGAACTGCCATATCACCCAACAATCCCACTCCTACACACCAAGGAAACCAGAATTGAAAGAGACACGTGTACCCCAATGTTCATTGCAGCACTGTTTATAATAGCCAGGACATGGAAGCAACCTAGATGTCCATCAGCAGACAAATATAAGAAAGCTGTGGTACATATGCACAATGGAATATTACTCAACCATTAAAAAGAATACATTTGAATCTGTTCTAATAGATGGATGAAACTGGAGCCTATTGTACAGAGTGAAGTAAGCCAGAAAGAAAAACACCAATACAGTATACTAACCCATATATATGGAATTTAGAAAGATGGTAATGATAACCCTGTATGTGAGACAGCAAAAGAGACATAGATGTATAAAACAGTCTTATGAACTCTGTGGGAGAGGGCGAGAGTGGGATGATTTGGGAGAATGTCATTGAAACATGCATAATATCATATGTGAAATGAATCACCAGTCCAGGTTTTATGCATGATACAGGATGCTCACGGCTGGTGCACTGGGATGACCCAGAAGGATGGGATAGGGAGGGAGGTGGGAGGGGGTTCAGGATGGGGAACATGTGTACACCCGTGGTGGATTCATGTTGATGTATGGCAAAACCAATACAATATTGTAAAGTAATTAGCCTCCAATTAAAATAAGTAAATTTATATTAAAACAACAACAACAAAGTGACTGCAGGATGGCATGTCTATAGAGGCTCAGAAAGCAAAACCCATAACAGAACAGGATGACAGCAGCTCTGTAAAGAGTGTCTTTAAGAAGCAAGCTATTTCCAACCACAACTGGTATGATTAAGAACACAGCATCTTCATATCATGAAAGCATATTTCTCTTCAGTTGTCAAAAAAATAAATGGAAGACAGAAAGTAAAATACTTTATCCCATACATAGTCCAAATACGTACCAAAGCAAATTTTACTTATCTTTTGGTTTGTAGAGCAATTTCTAGGTAGTTCTGCCTGGTCCCATCTTGGCTGGAAGATGAGGCTTTCTCATTATCTTACTGTCATTCCACAAAGTGTTAAAGTCTCCAAAGGTTGATGAGCATTATTGCAACTGGATACTCATTGATGATGAGTGGAGAATGCTCATTGATTCATGGCCTAAGTGAATTGATTTTGCTACTATTTGTTGAAAAGTTTTGTGTCTATAGTCATCAGGAATATTGACCTGTACCTTTTCTTTTCTTGTAGTGTCCTTGTCTGGCTTTGGTATCAATGTTTTGCTGGCCTCATAAAGTAAGTTTGGAAGTTTTCCCCACTCTTCAAATTTTTTGGAAGAGTTTGAGAAGAAATAGTGTTGATTCCTTAAATGTTTAGTAGAATTTCACCAGTGAAACAATCTGATCCTGAGTTTTCCTTTGTTAGTAGGTTTTTGATTATTGATTGAAGCTCCTTACACAGAACTGATCTGTTCAAATTTTCTATTTCTTCATGTTTCATTCATGGTAAGTTGTATGTTTCTAGGAATTTATTCATTTCTTCCAGGTTATCCAGTTTCTTGGTATATAACTCTTCATATTCATCGGTAATGATCCCTCACATTACTGTTGTATTGGTTGTGATGTCGCCTCTTCCATCTCTGATTTTATCTATTTGAATCTGCCAAAGCTCACTCTCACAACGTGCTCAGCATGTTATGAGCATGCAAGGCAGCTGGCAATGGGGTGGAGCGTGTGTGGGTGAGGCGTGTGGCATGGGGCATGCTGGGGGTGTCTGAGGGCCACTTGGGGACATCTGAGGCAAGTTGTCCCCCAGGCCTTGTGAACAGGCTGTTCGAAGGAAATCTGTGACATATCAGTAGGATCTGCTTCCCTTTCATGCCCTCTGAGAGTCTTATCTGCCTCTCTCTCCATCATTCTCTACTGCCTCCAGTCTTGCCTCTGAGGATTCAGTACTCTGTTGGTGTGAGAGGGAAGTGGGCCTCTTTGGTAGCACCCTGCATAGCTGGAGAAGCCAGGTGCTCATTCACATGTTCCCTTTCCCTGCACCATCCATCACCTCCCCCCATGGGAGGAGTCACAGCTGAGAAGGGCTCTCCTGGCCCTAGGCTTTGCTGTCTCGGGAAGGAGTTGTGTAGTTAAAGCCAGGCTGTTCCACTTACCCTCTCCCACGTGTCCAGACATAGATTTTTTTTTTTTTCCTTCAGGGCTGTGCTAGAACTTCTCTGCTGAAAACTTGGACTTCCATGGATGGCATGGGGTCATCACTATCTAAGACAGTGTTCCCCAGGGGCTCCCAGTCCTTGGTTGAGAGTAGTTGGAGCTGGTTCATGGGCCACTTCAGGTCCAAGATCTGCAAGCCTATTACCCAATGCACAGAGTGGGAGGCGGGCCAAGACTTTTCCTGGGTCTCTTGGCATGTGATGCGGAACCCCACAGCTCCAACAAAGGCACTTTTGTCTGTGGGTGAATGCCACATTGTCTTTGAGGGAGGCAGTATGAGTGGGGGATGTCTTATTTGGCCATCTTGCTGATGTCGCTCCTAGTATGAATCATTTTGGAGAGCTCTGAAACTTAGGGGCTGTTCCAAGTTGTTTGGTACTTGGTTCTCGGGTGATTAGAGCAAAGGATTAGTATCACTGAGTGTGAGAGCCAGGTAAAGATGGTGTGGGCTCTAGGTTAGTTGGTTTACATATGAAAGGTGAGCTTTGCAGGTCAGTTGTTTTCTATCTTAGCCCACCAGTCTCCTCCATCCATGGGATTTTCCAGGCAAGAGTACTGGAGTGGGGTGCCATTGCCTTCTCCGATCTTAGGAATTAGCTAATCCTAAAAAGGGGCAGTGGGGCTTCACTGGTGGATAAGTGGTAAAGAATCTAGCTGCAATGCAAGAGACGTGAGTTCAATCCCCAGGTCAGAAAGATCTCTTGGAGGAGGAAATGGCTACCCACTCCAGTATTCTTGCCTGGAGAATTCTATGGACAGAGGCGCCTGGAGAGGTACAGTCCATGGGGTCATGAAAGGGTTGGACATGACTTAGTGATTAAACAACAACAAAAGAGGCAGTAGGAGAAGAATGAAAAAATATTTCTTTTATTTTATCTAATTGGGTTTATCCTGCTGATGCATTCATATGGTGTCACTTGAGTAATGGGCCTGAGTTGCAGAGGAAAGATAGACTTTAATTTTTCCTTTTATACTTTTATAATTATTATCATGTTCATGTATTACTTTCTAAATTAATAAGTATCATTTCAAGGAAAAGATAATCTTGCAAATGAAAAAAAACAAAGAAAAAGTTTGTAGAATCCATATTTTAGGGTTTCTCACTGCAAAAGTCTTCATAAAAATTGCTACTGTGTGTCTTTGAGGAAAACTTTGCATCTGATTTTTGATGCTATTAAGCATTGATCAGTCTCTCAGAGTGGGAACTAGTCCCTTCCTTCCTTTCTCTCTTTCCCTCTCTCTCTCCTCCCTCTATCCTTCCTTCCTTCTCTAAATTCTCTGCTGTTTTCCCCTTAAGCAGATTTTCAGGGACCTGAGTACCATTGGAAGTAGATCTGCATAACTACAGTGATAACTAGGGTTGTCATCTTAAGCAGGACATATTTATTTGAATGTGAAAATGAGCACTATTAATGAATAATTATCCTGGGACACAGGCATAAACTGGAATAGGTTTGATTGAACAGGGACATCCGTTCACTCTAAGCAAAGCTCTTCTTCACTGAATTGGGCTTAGTTGAGGAATAAATGTCAGACTCTTCAGAAAGGCACACAGCCCAGTGTGATAGCCCCAGGCAGGGTGCCCTGTTGTGTCACTCCACGCTTCCAGAGCCTACTTGGGCATCGTGTAACTGCTCATAGAGCCATCTCTGACCATGTTCCAGCCCCACTTGCAAGCTATACTCAACCCAGTGCTTGCTTTGGGGCTGCCCCTGCGCCTCCCTTCCTGGAATGACCTCTTTCTACCCAACAACGATGCCTTTTCCTACTTTGAGATTGTGTTGAGACTTCTCTGGTGGTCCAGTGTAAAGACTCCATGCTCCTAATGCAGGGATCACAGCTTTGTTTTCTGTTCAGGGAACTAAGATCTCACATGCCATAGGGCCTGGCCTTAAAAAAAAAAAAAAATTGTTAATTTCCTTCATAGAGGCCTTGGGTGCCCTCCTGTGTAACCCCATGCTACACTGCGCTTATTTTTTTAAACTTTTTATTTTGTTTTGGCAGTCACTTAACAATGTTGTGATAGATTCAGTTTCAGGTGAACAGCGTACATATACATGTATCTGTTCTCCCCGACTCCCCTCCCACCCAGGCTGCCACACAAGTACAAAGTGCTTATTATTCTTATTCCTCTCTGCCACATTGTTTATACTTGTCTGTCTAATTTTTTGTCCCTCCACTAGCGGATGAGGTCCTCCAGGGCAATAGCTGACTTTGTCTGCTCCTGACACACTATTAGGCTCTTAAATATTTGTTGAATGAATGAGTGAATAGTGCAGCTCAGACACACTTTCTTAAAAGCACAGAGAGTCTTTAACCTTTTAATGCAAGAGTTCTTCTTGCCCAGAAATTCATGGGTGTATCCACCTAGAACATCCTTTTTACTTTTCTTTAGATCTTAATGATGTTGTTAATATAAAACATGCTAATCAGATTAAATAATTATTCGGGGAGGATGGATGTTGGAAACACTGAGATTTGAGACCTAGTTTTCAAGATCAGTTCTTTCCCGGTTTCATTTTTTTCTGAAACCCCTTCAAATGCAGGGTGACTCAGGGCTCAGGTTCTGAGTTTTAATTATTGTGCTTTTTTCCAGACATCTAGCAGTTTGAGTTGCAATCTGCTAGCCAGAAGCTGAGCTAGTTATACATATATATGTGGACACTATGTGGATATAAAAGGATTAATGATTCTATAATTGTGGAAGATATCTAGATAAGAAAGGAATTATCATAAGAAGGATAGAAGTAAGTGCCTTCAGTTTACAGTAGGGTGAATATTGTCATATTTCCCAGCCTCTGATTTTGTAACTCAAAGGGAATGTAAAATTCTGATTTGTTAGAATATGTAGTCTCTAGAAAGAGAAATAACTTAAATATCCATCAGTAAATTGCTAGCTAACCACTTTTAGTAAATCCACACAGTGGAATATGATGCAGTCACTTAAAGTAGTGAGCTATATCTGTAAGTGCTGGATTGGAAATAGGTATAAAATGTATTAAATGGAAAAATGTAGATGATATGTAAAGTATGACATGATTTTTGTTAAAAATATATAAATGTGAGGAGATATAAACATTCAAACTTGTTATTTTGTAAACTTTTCATTTTTAGATAACTGTAGAGTCTCGTGCAGTTGTAAAAAATAGAGACCTCCTACACCCTTCCTCCTGTCTCCCCCAATGCTAACAGGTTGTGTAACTACAGTGCAATGTTGAAACCATGACACTGACATCAATGCAGTATATTGACCCTACTCAGAGCAAACTAACCTTAACGTTTTATTCATTTGTTTGCTTTTGGCTGTGCTGGGTCTCCGTGGCTGTGCCTGGGCTTCCTGTGGTTTCCGCGAGTGGGGGCTGCTCTTCCTTGAGATGCACACGCTTATCATCGCAGTGGCTGCTCTTCTGGAGCTCTCTTACTGTGGGCTTCAGCAGTCATGGTGCACAGTCTCGGTTGCCCCTAGGCGTGTGGAATCTTCCCAGACCAGGGATCAAACCTGTGTCCCCTGAATTATCAGGCGTATTCTTAACCACTGGACCACCAGGAAAGTCGCCAGATCGAAGAATTTCAAATTAATTTCTGTTTTAATGAAAATGATTCACGTACATTTAAAAGATTAGTACTAAAAACGTACTACTCTTAAGTATCAATACTAAAAGACTTAGGTTCTAGTTATTTATCGATGGACAACAAAGTACTCCAATATATGAATGGTTAAACCAACTGTGATTTTATTCTCATGATTTGCAGATGAGGAATTCAAGCAGGGCTTGGCTGGGTGATTTTTCAGTTCCACGTGGTAGTGACTGGTGGTGATCAGCCGGTGTCTGGTTCGGTCTGGCTCTTTGAAGACAGTCTTGTTCAGATGTCTGGTGTCTTGGTGGAGTGACTAGAAGGTTGGGCTTGGTTGGTTATTTCTCTCTCAATGCTGTCTCAGGGCCTCTCTGTGTGGTTTCTTGAGGGAGGTGTTGGTTCAGGGATTCATGAGCCCACACTGGAAACTTCTAATCTTAAAAGCCAGGACCAGAAATGGTAGAGTGTCAGGCCCATTACTGGGAAGCAGTTACAGGCCAGTCCGAATTCATTCATGGGGAGGCAAAATATATCCCAGCCCTCCGTGGGAAGAATGTCAATGACTTTGTGATGGTCTTTAATACACCACAGCTAATAACAAAGAAAGGAAGCCCCCTGCCCCTCCTTTTCCTCTCTTGAGACCTACTCCCCAGTTGTTGATCAGTCGCTGAGTCCTGCCCGGCTCTTTGTGACCCCATGGGCTGCAGCACACCAGGCTTCCCTGTCTTTCACTGTCTCCTGGAGTTTGCTCAAACTCATGTCCATTGAGTCAGTGATTCCATCCAACCATCTCATCCTCTGTCATCCCCTTCTCCTCCTGCCTTCAATCTTTCCTGGCATCAGGGTCTTTTCCAATGAGTCGGCTCTTTGCATCAGGTGGCCGAAGTATTGGAGCTTCAGCTTCAGCATCAGTCCTTCCAATGAATATTCAGAGTTGATTTCCTTTAGGACTGACTGGTTTGATCTCCTTGCTGTCAAGGGACTCTCAAGAGTCTTCTCCAGCACCATAGTTCGCAACCATTTAAACTTTTAACTGTTTTTTACTGGTATTTAACTCTGTATTTTTGAACAATGGTTGCACTGCATTTCTGTGGATTTGTCAAATTTATGCTTTACTTTTTGGCTTCTTTTCAGAGTAAGTGAGATCTTACCTCAATCAATCCCACTGCCCTCTTCTGTCTTACACACACACACACACACACACACACACACACACTTTCCCTTCTCTAATTACCCCAACGGAGCAAAGTCATAATTTGGACAACATTAGATCATCTACTACTTTTTTCTTTTTTTTCTCTCTGAAGACAATACCCCCTTTCCAGAACTTTCTATCCTCCTGCTCCCATCTGGACTGATTGCTCTAGGCCAGCTGCTGCTCAGCTGTCACCCTGAGACTTCTCTTCACTCGTATTCTGGGAAGTCTCCTTGCCTCTCTCCTGTGTTGGAGCCTCTGTTTTTTCTGAATCTCACACTTTCTCTTTTTTTGGTTAACCCTCTTGTTTTGACTAGAGTCAATCTCTTTGTCCACCAAACTCTCTCAGGTCTGTCTTTTCTTTTTGGTAGTAATAGAAGTCATTTTTCTTACTGGGGATGGAGAATGTTTGGGTGACCTTCTGAAGCATGGGAAGCAAAGCTCTCTCCTTCCTTCCAGGAATGGGAGATCTGGAAATAATGCTTCTGGAGAAAACGCTTCCTACTCCTGAACAGAAGGAATGGATGCCATGGCATCCAGGTTTACCGGATGGTCACAGCTCTACGTACCAGTCATTAATAGCTACTATGTTAGGACAAGAGTAAATAGGCAACAGAAGAAGAAGGACATAGGTTTAATTGGAAGAGGCTGAGGGAGAAGTGGTGTATACTTGGGTGTGGAGGTGAACACAGGGCTTGGAGGGAGGCGTCACTGCCAGGGCAGTTCAAGGTTACGCCAGCAATGTTGCAGATCTTTACTGGGAATTTCGTTTTGCCAGCCTCACGTGTCCTGCCCACAAATGATACAGCCACTGTGGGTGTGGAAGCAATGCCTACCTGTCTCCACTCTCCATGACTCTGCAGCAAGTAGAGGAAGCTACTCTCTTATTGGTACCCTACCTCTGCCTCCAGGACGACTAAAGATTAAGGAGATCCTTGGACACCTGATGAGATTTGTGAGTTGAACTCGGCATTCTTGAGTATCTCAGTTTGGAACATTAGAAGCAGACACTTGTGCTGTAATGTACAGAGTACGATAAAGCCAGAATCAATCTACAGTGACTATAAGATAAGTTTAACTTCTCTGTTTCTATACTTGACTTCTTCCTCTGCACCTAGTTAAATTTCTGGTGATTGTAGAAAGTCATTTTTTAAAGCTCATGATTAACAGGTAATTTAGCTTATTCCAGTTTAATAGGTTCATTTGTGTGGGTGTCTATATACTCATATTCAAGCAATTAAAAATTCCAACTTCCTACCAGGGTTGTTGGGGCTTCCCAGGTGGCACTAGTGGTAAAGTACCTGCCTGCCAATGCAGGAGATGTAGGAGACTCGGGTTCGATCTCTGGGTCTGGAAGATCCCCTGGAGGAGGGCATGGCAACCTACTTGTAGTCTTGCCTGGAGAATCCCCTGGACAGCAGAGCCTGGCAGACTACTGTCCATAGCATCGCAAAGAGTTGGACATGACTGAACTGACCTAGCACGCATGCACCAGAGTTGTTTTTCTTCTGAAGAGTTTCCTTTCCTCCTCCTTATGCCCAAGTTGGTGTCTGGGTGCAAAAGGGAGCTTATGTAATATCTGTTGCTCACCGGTCAAGATACACCCTCCCCTCTGCAGGGAGTAACCTGTTCTTGCTGTCTCCACTGCTGAAATGTCCAGCCTTGTCCTCTCTGGGCTCTCTGACCTCCCCTGTCTCCCCTGTGGACTTCAGTGGCATCACAGCTCTCTCTCTAGTACCCAAAGGAGCTTCCGTGACCTTCTCTGGGAGCGACTGGAACTTCTATTCTATATCCTTTCTGTACTACATGGGAGACTTGAGGATAGTTAGCACAATCCTCTCTCTCTAGTCACTCATACTTATTTGTCTTTAGCTGAAGACAACCACATTGGTTTAGGTCAGCTGAGGTGGTCTGCTCATGTGTTCTAAATAGGAACTGTAGTGCACAGGGCCTTTTGCTACAAAGGGTGCAATTCGCCATCCCGAGGCTTCCATCTTGTCTTTCTTTGTCTGATTTCTGTCTCCACAGTCAACCAGCACCTCAACTGGCCAAATCTTAGGAGTGTAGGTCGGAGTCGTGAAACCCTAAAGAATCCAGGTGGAATATGCATGGTGTTCCCACGAGGCTGTCCCACTGTGCATCAGAAGAGTGTGCGTTCTTTCCATTCCGGCGGATTCTGGAGGATACTTCTCTCATCATGTCTTCCACTGTGGATTTTTGTTCTAGGTGGTATTCTGCCATCCCATTCCCTCAGGTGATCCAGTGATGGATGAACCTTCAGAGAAAAAAAAAAAATCTGCAATATTGAAAGGGAACATGTTCTGGAAAGCCCTGACAATGATTTTTCTTGTTGTTCAGTCACTATGTGTCTGACTCTTTGTGACCCCATGAACTGATTTCTCTCATTACCTCTTTTATTTAAAAATTTTTGGCTGTGCCACCAGTATGTGGGATCCTAGTTCCCTGACCAGGGATTGAACCTATACCTTTTGCAGTGGAAGCATGAAGTCTTAACGCATTGGACCACCAGGGAAGTCCCTTTCATTACCTCCTTTAAACCCACTCTGTAGGTTCAGTCTTATACCTGTTCTGTTGAATTCTTGGGTCAAGTCCATAATTTTGGGGGTCACTCTTCAATAGTTATAAAGGTTTTGTTCACAAGAGCAGTCTCATATCAGTGTAAAAACATGCAGGCTGATGTAATAATCAAAATCCTGTACTCTTCTTTAATTGTCATTATATACATTTCAACTAAAGAGTTGTCGCCCCAGAAAGACCTTCTTCGACCATCCTATATTAAAAGTATCCTCCAGGTAGCCTCCTAGCCATTTTTATTGTTACCTTGGTTTCACTCATTTAACATATACATACTGGGGTTCCTCTGTGCATTCAGAATTATTCTAGTGTGCCTGTGTGCTCAGTCAGGAAGTCGTGTCTGACTCTTTGCGACCCCATGGACTGTAACCTGCCAGGCTCCTTTGTCCATGAGATTCTCCAGGCAAGAATACTGGAGTGGGTTGTCATTTCCTCCTCCAGGGAAATCTTCCCAACCCAGGGAATGAACCCCTGTCTCCTGCATTGGCAGGCAGATTCTTTACCTCTGAGCCACCTGGGAAGCCCAGAATTATTTCTCAGGCACTGGGAATAATATTACAATAAACAAGATAGACCCTGCTTATTTAACTTATATGCAGAGTACATCATGAGAAATGCTGGGCTGGAAGAAGCACAAGCTGGAATCAAGATTTCTGGGAGAAATATCAATAACCTCAGATATGCAGATGACACCACCCTTATGGCAGAAAGCAAAGAAGAAGAGCCTCTTGATGAATGTGAAAGAGGAGAGTGAAAAAGTTGGCTTAAAGCTCAACATTCAGAAAACTAAGATCATGGCATCCAGTCCCATCACTTCATGGCAAATAGATGGGAAACAGTTGAAACAGTGTCAGACTTTATTTTTTGGGGATCCAAAATCACTGCAGATGGTGATTGCAGCCATGACATTGAAAGACGCTTATTCCTTGGAAGAAAAGTTATGACCAACCTAGATAGCATATTAAAAGCAGAGACATTACTTTGCCAACAAAGGTCCGTCTAGTCAAGGCTATGGTTTTTCCAGTGGTCATGTATGGATGTGAGAGTTGGACTATAAAGAAAGTTGAGCACCAAAGAATTGATGTTTTTGAACTGTGGTGTTGGAGAAGACTCTTGAGAGTCCCTTGGACTGCAAGGAGATCCAACCAGTCCATTCTAAAGGAGATCAGCCCTGGGATTTCTTTGGAGGGAATGATGCTAAAGCTGACACTCCAGTACTTTGGCCACCTCATGCGAAGAGTTGATTTATTGGAAAAGACTCTGATGCTGGGAGGGATTGGGGGCAGGAGGAGAAGGGGATGACAGAGGATGAGATGGCTGGATGGCATCCCTGACTCGATGGGTATGGGTTTGGGTGGACTCTGGGAGTTGGTGATGGACAGGGAGGCTTGGGGTGCTGGTGTTCATGGGTTGCAAAGGGTTGGACATGACTGAGCGACTGAACTGAACTGAACTGAAACACGATAGAACAGGTCCTTTATCTAGTGGAAGGGAGCCAACAGTAGACCAACTCAAATGAGCATGAAAAATGTCATGTAGCCATGTGTGCTATGCAGAAAATTAAAACAGAGTGAAATGATGGAGTGAATGGGTGAGTCATTTACATTATGTGGTCAGGAAAGGGCCCTCAGAGGAAGTGACCTTTAAGCTGAAATCAGGATGACAACCTTTTACGTGTTGCACACTGTCTAATCCACAGAGTCAAGAGCTCGTAAGATCATAAGTCATACAGTGTAAATTCCGGATGAGAGTATTCAGCTGTGACCACACAGCATTCCCTGGAGTATTGGGACAACCTGGTGGAATGACGAGTGATCCCCAGCATGGTCAGAAGTTACGCCATTATTTTGCCTGAATTAATTCATGGTTCAATAGAATACAAATTTCCCATGACCTTGCTGCTTTCTGATTGAAAGAGACCCTGGGATGTCGGACTGATGGCAAGTGCGTGGCTGCACCAAGCAACCAAGCCCAAAGAATTGTGCAATTTACAGTATAATGCAATTGCTGAATACCTGAAAATAATGTGGAATGTGGGAAATGGAGGGTCCACAGTGGAGGAAGTACAACTCAGGCTCCTTCTGCCTGATTAAATTTTGAAATGGAGCCCTCAGTGAAGAGGGAGGAGTTAGAAAATGGTCTAGCATGTTATAGATTCTCTACGGATACACAGAGGAAGGGGAGGGAAACATGTTGGACCACTGCAGGGCTTTATCTCCACCAGCCACCCCGACTGATAGATTTGGAAGACGGAGAAAGACTCTTTAGCACGGAATTGCTATGGGAGTAGGAGATGTTTGGAAAATAAAGGCTTTAAGGCATAGTTATGTGGGTAGTATTATTTATGAAAATTTTTTTTCCCTGATAGATTCTCCAAGGAAGCATATCACGAAAAGGTTTTGATTTATCTTGAGTATTGGTTACATCACCGTGATGATTAACTTTATGAGCTATTTTTATTTTTACTTGATTTAGACTAGGGATAGTCCAGATAGTTGGTAAGATGTTATTTCTGGTTTAAAAAGATGCTTATTTTATTTATTTGGCTTTGCCTGGTCTTTGTTGCAGCATGCGAGATCTTCAGTTGTGGCGTGTGGGATCTAGTTCTCTGACCAGGGATTGAATCTAGTCCCCTGCATTGGGAGCATGAAGCCTTAGCCACTGAACCACCAGGGACATTCCTAAAATGTTATTTGTGGGTGTGTCTGTGAAAGTGTCTCTGGGAGAGGGGACTGGCATTTGATAGACTGAATAAAGATTGCTCTCACCAGTGCAGGAGAGCATCATCCAACCATGCAAGCTAATTCCTGTAATAAATCTCTTATGTCTTATGTTTAGTCATGTCTACTAAGTCATGTCTGACTCTTTGTGACCCAGTGGACTATAGCCTACCAGGCTCCTCTGTCCATGGGATTTCCCAGGCAAGAATACTGGAGTGAGTTGCCTTTTTCTCCTCCAGGAGATCTTCCTGACCCAGGGGGTCAAACCTGTGTCTCTCCTGCTTTACAGGTGGATCCTTTATCACTGAGCCATCTGGGAAGCCCAAATCTCTTATATGTAGCTATATATGTATATTCGGTTGGTTCTCTTTCTCTGAAGAAGCTTGACTAACACAATTGGTAAACTGAAGAAACTTTAACACTATCATCGCCAAAAATTAGATAAACTTTCTTTTTTTATGTATGCTGTTTACAGATTAAAACACATTCATTATAGGAAAGTCATACAGTTATGTTTCCCTGGCATCTCTGGACAGCCTTGAGTGTGGATGGGAACCTCCGACTCTACCTGTGGGTCTGTCTTCCCTGAGTCCCTCCAGTGAGGAGTTGAAGAGTTCATTCACATTATACTTGCGTGGGTATCTTTCCAGGAAATTCTTGAGGGTATGATTTTGAAAGGGCACTCTTATACCTACAGTACAAACAGGCCTCTTATCGTTAATATAGACAGAGGACATTCATGAGTAGAAATAGGCAATCATATGCCTAAAGAAACAGAGGTTCGTGACACTGTACAGGAGGTAGTGATCAAGACCATCCCCAAGAAAAACAAATGCAAAAAGATAAAATGGTTGTCTGAGGAGGCCTTACTAATAGCTGAGAAAAGAAGAGAAGCTAAAGGCAAAAGAGAAAAGGAAAGATAGGAACATCTGAATGCAGAGTTCCAAAGAATAGCGAGGAGAGATAAGAAAGCCTTCCTCAATGATCAATGCAAAGAAATAGAGGAAAACAATAGAATGGGAAAGACAAGAGATCTCTACAATAAAATTAAAGATACCAAGGGAACATTTCATGCAAAGATGGGCGCAATAAAGGGCAGAAATGGTATGGACCTAACAGAAGCAGAAGAGATTAAGAAGAGGTGGCAAGAATACACAGAAGCATTATACAAAAAAGATCTTCACAACCCAGATAATCATGATGATGTGGTCACCCACTTAGAGCCAGACATCCTGTAATGTGAAGTCAAGTGGGCCTTCGGAAGCATCACTATGAACAAAGCTAGTGGAGGTGATGGAATTCCAGCTGAGATATTTCAAATCCTAAAAGATGATACTGTGAAAGTGCTGCACTCAATGTGCCAGCAAATTTGGAAAACTCAGCAGTGGCCACAGGACTGGAAAATGTCAGTTTTTATTCCAATCCCGAAGAAAGGCAATGCCAAAGAATGTTCAAACTACAGCACAATTGCACTCATTTCACATGCTAGCAAAGTAATGGTCAAAATTGTAAAAGCCAGGCTTCAATAGTATGTGGACTGTGAACTTGAAAATGTTCAAGCTGGATTTAGAAAAGGCAGAGAAACCAGAGATCAAATTACCAACATCCACTGGATCATTGAGAAAGCATGAGAGTTTCAGAAAAACATTTACTTCTGCTTTATTGACTATGCCAAAGCCTTTGACCATGTGGATCACAATAAACTGTGGAAAATTCTGAAAGAGGTGGGAATACTAGATCGCCTCACCTGCCTCCTGAAAAGTCTGTATGCCGGTCAAAAAGCATCAGTTAAAACCAGACATGGAACAACAGACTGGTTCCAAATCGGGAAAGGAGTACATCAAGGCTGTGTATTGTCATCCTGCTTATTTAACTTATATGCAGAGTACAACATGTGAAATGCCAGTCTGGATGAAGCACAGCTGGAATCAAGGTAACTGGGAGAAACATCAATAAGCTCAGATTTGCAGATGATACCACCCTTATGTCAGAAATCAAAGAAGAACTAAAGAGCCTCTTGATGAAAGTGAAAGAGGAGAGTAAAAAAGTTTGCTTAAAATTCAACATTCAGGAAACTAAGATCATGGCGTCTGGTCCCATCACTTCATGGCAAATAGATGGAGAAACAATGGAAACAGTGAGAGACTTTATATTTTGGGGCTCCAAAATCACTGCAGATGGTGACCTCAGCCATGAAATTAAAAGATGCTTGCTCCTTGAAAGGGAAGTTATGACCAACCTAGATAGCATATTAAAAAGCAGAGACATTACTTTGCCAACAATGGTCCATCTAGTTAAAGCTATGGTTTTTCCAGTAGTCATGTATGGATGTGAGAGTTGGACTAAAGAACTGAGCGCCGAAGAATTGATGCTTTTGAACTGTGGTGTTGGAGAAGACACTTGAGAGTCCCTTGGACTGCAAGGAGATCCAACCAGTCCATCCTAAAGGAGACCAGTCCTGAGTGTTCACTGGAAGAACTGGTGTTGAAGCTGAAGCTACAATACTTTGGGCACCTAGATGTGAAGAATAACTCATTTGAAAAGACCTTGATGCTGGGAAAGATTGAAGGTAGGAGGAGAAGGGGACAACAGAGGATGAGATAGTTTGATGGCATCGCCAGTTTGATGGACATGAGTTTGAGTAAGCTCTGGGAGTTGGTGATGGACAGGGAAGCCTGGCATGCTGCATTCCATGGGAGTGCACAGAGTTGGACATGACTGAGCAACTGAACTGAACTGAAGATGTTGTTGATTACTTACCTTGATTCCTCACTGACTAGTGAAGAAGAATACTTCTTTTCCAAGGCTGCCATTTGCGTCTTCTTTTGTCTTGTATGGGAGCTTGATCCATCAATTATTTTCTTCTTTTTTTCATCCATGCATGATCTGTTCCTATCACTGGCCTAATTCTACTGTCTTAAAATTGCTGAGGCTGTTTTTCTATTTCATTAAAAAAAAATTGTTTATATTTTTGGCTGCACTGGGTCTTAGTTGAGGCATGCAGGATCTTTAGTTGCAGCTTGTGAACTCTTAGTTAAAGTATGTGGGATCTAGTTGCCTAATCAGGGTGAGGCGCAATCCCCTGCATTGGGAGTGTGGAGTCTTATCTCCTGGACCGCCAGGGAAGTCCCTGGTTGTCTTTCTCTTGAAGAGATGAAAACCTTTCCTTTGACCTTGCCTTCCTCACCTTGTCATCTTGGCTCTTAGTACACTCGTGGGCAAACCCTTTGAAAGAGTGAACTATTGCTTGTGGCCAGCACTTCCCAACTGACAGGCGAGTAATCTCGCTTGCCTTCTCATTGATTTCTAGCTTCACACATTTCTAGCTTCATACACAAATGACCTACACCTTCATTTGGCAGCCACTTGGGAGAGACATGTCCTCCTAAGAGAAATTGCAGTTGAATTCTTATATGAGGGATGTTTGGATATACAGGAAAACTTAACTGCCATGCTCCAAGGAGCCTGTAATGGAGGTCCTAGAGTGGTTAAGTGGGTCTCCATAGCCAATAGGACTGTGGCTGAGGAAGTTTGGAGTGCTAGTTAGCAGAGAGCTCTCATGCATACGCAGATGCCTCAGAGAAAAATCAAAAGCGGTTTCAAATACCAGTTATCATTTGGTATGCTAAAGAATCTGACATGTTCAGTGTCTTGCAATTTCCCATTTAAGTTCAGCAGTGAGATAGAAATGTGTGCTGTCTTTGGTCAGATTCTTCTAGAAGACCTCAAGGCAGGTGTCTGGGTATCTGTGGTTTGTTAAGGCACAGTCCCGCAGCAGAAACCAGTGAGGGAAAGGGAAGACGCTCCCTCGTCTTCATTAAGGTGATGCTTCAGGTGAGGCTGCAGACTCAGCCTGTTCTCTGGGGGCGCTTGCTGTTTACCACCCCCCCACAGACACAAGAGCTGGGCTTTTACACTCCCACACTGGCCAGTCCTTGGCCATAGGTCATGGTGGCGATGGAGGGGGGTGTAAAATCCCCAGGCTCCTCCTCTTCTCCTTTCAAGCTACAGGGCTCCAGTGTCCAAGGGCAGGCCGCCGACATGCGCAGATAGTAGCAAAAACACCGAAAGTGGACATGGGTGAACAGAGCTAGTACAAAGGATCCAGGAGGATCTGGTCAGGCGTCCAGCTGTCGGCTACAGAGACCTAACGGCAGGGTCCCCCAGTGTGATGGCACCCACGCAAAGAGGAGCAATTGCAAGGCACCGAGCGCCCGGAAATCTTTAGTAATGGATCACCCAGGACTGGTGGGCCATTCTGGAGATCGTTTGGCAGGATGTATGAATCGACTGCAATCCTGCTCCTCTTTAATTTTCCTAGAGAAATCACACGTATCTCCACGGCTGCTGCTGCTGCTGCTAAGTCGCTTCAGTCGTGTCTGAATCTGTGTGACCCCATAGACGGCAGCCCACCAGGCTCCCCCAACCCTGGGATTCTCCAGGCAAGAACACCAGAGTGGGTTGCCATTTCCTTCTCCAGTGCATGAAAGTGAAAAGTGAAAGTGAAGTTGCTCAGTTGTGTCTGACTCTTAGCGACCCCATGGACTGCAGCCCACCAGGTTCCTCAGTCCATGGGATTTTCCAGGCAAGAGTACTGGAGTGGGGTGCCATTGCCTTCTCCAACATCTCCATGGAGACTCGTACAAAGATGTACAGTCAATGTAGCTTGTTTGTGATAACAAAGGAACTGGATAAATCAAATGCAATATATTAAAATATAAGACACTATATATAATATATTGCATACATAGTATATATTATATATATATATAAATGTCCCAGGTAGAGGAATTTCCTCTCTTTGCATACATGGATCATTCATTCATTATTGTTTTGCTTGCATTGGCTTTGAATATATCCTATAGCTATTTTATTTTTTATAATTTGAAGGCAAAAAGTTACTTTTAAAGAAAATAATAAAAATTGAGGAATTAACTGTGAAAAATGTGAAAAAGCAGCAGAAAATAGGAGGAGTGGAATATATCCTTATAGATGGAGAAATCTCCTTAAAGATGGAGTAGAGAAGTGGCTCAGCTAGTCTCTCCCTTTCTAAGGCGATGTGGATTTTCCTTTGAGACGTTACTCTCCGCACACCCTGCTCCCCACCTCCAGTTCCAGGAACTGGCCCATCTTGGCCTAAGCTGGTCCACAGACTTCTACCCCTCCCATCACGGTCTTGATTGAGAACAAGTGATCCAGGCCGAACCCCACTGGGTTGCATAAAATAGACAAAAGCCTGGACCTGGAAGATCAAATTTTCATTATGCATGAATGTTTGCCATGAAAAGCTAAAAGGCACATATGTTCCCCTTACTTGATCACATTTAGCAGATTTTCTCATTTCAGGATATTTTTAAAATACAAGAATTTAACTCTACTTAGCCAGACTTGTTACACTCTGAGAGAAATAGGTATAGTTCATGAAGAAATGTCTTATTCTGTAAAAATGCATGTCGATGGAGGGAGATAGGCTATGCCTGGGGCCTGTGGTTTGGCCGATCGTGTGATCCTGTGTGGTCTGGGCAGCATCTCTTGCCCTCTCCCATCTGGGACAAATCTGTTACATGACATCAAGTACACAATTGCCTACACCGTCACGGAATCAAATTCAAGTAAAAGATGATCAGTTCCATGTACTTAAATTAGGTAAGGGGACTGTGAATGAGGACCAAAAAGGAAAAATCTGTGGAATTCTCTATGTTCCCTTAGGAAGATTCCATGACTCTTCTGATTCTATCTAGGTTGGTATTGCTGTTCCTAATTTATTACCTCCCAGGAAGAAATAGAAAGTCAACTGAATAATGTTGATGCTAAAGGGTTGGGAAACTGTAAGATATTCGGATTTCTGACTTCATCAAATCAAATCAAGTGACCAAAGGTCAAATCACGTGACCTTTGCTGGCATGCTTCATAGGGAAAGCTGACTTTGTAGTTATAACTTCCAGTACTTCCTCATTCCCTGATTCTAAGGACCGTGGCTTGTCTCCTTTCAGTTTTAGAAACGAAAAAGCAGGCGTATCAGTGCTGACCAAATATAGGTTCTAGTTTGTTTTTGTGACTACTTATAGAAGAGAGTGACAGTAGCTTCTCTAGTGAAGGATTGTTAAAAACCCCTGAGGTTTTTCAGTGTGAAGACTCCATTGGAATTTTAGAAATATTCAACTGCATATGGTTGATTTGTGCCTTGACTTCACTCTGCTTGTTTGAAGTATGGAGAAATGTCAGTAAATTCAGTATGGTGCTAGGTTATATTTCAAACACAGGAATCAGAATTTCAGGCCTGGAAAGGTTTTGGAAGACAGTGCATTTTCTTCACTCTGCACATATATAGTGTTTAATACACTCTCGTGGACTGACAATACCATTGAAAATAACAATAGAGGTAATAATGAAAGATTCACATTTGTCTTGGCTATTTCCCAGACTTAATCTCCAATTTGTTTTGCTCCCATAATAACTTGAATTATCCTGGGTAGGTTTATTTTTGGATGGAGAATAACATACAGTTGCAGATATTTATTATTTTTACTTCTTTTTTTTGGGCTATGCCACTTGCTAGGTCTCAGTTCTCTGACCAGGGGATGGAACCTAGGCCCTTGGGTCCTTGGCAGTGAAAATGTGGTGCCCTAAGTGCTGGATCGCCATGGAATTCCCTTTACAGACCTTTAAAAAGCTTCTACTGTAGAGACAATGCTATATTGCTTCGTGTTATGTAATTCTGTAGCAGTGACACGATTATACTCACCAAAAGAAGGATTTCAGGGAATTCCCTGGCAGTACAGTGGTTAGGACTAGCACTTTCACTGCTGGGGCCAGGGTTTAATCCCTTGTTTTGGGGAAAAAAGATCCTGCAAGCCATGTGGATTTTTTTTTTTTTAAAGTTGTAAAAAGAAGAGTTATAGAAGAGTCCTCTCAGTGTGTTCACTGATGCCACCAGCTGAAGTTTCACGAATCTGGACTGCTCTTGCCTCTGTGCCTTTACTGTCCTGGATGCTGACATCTACTGAGTCTCCACGAAGCACGTCAGGGCATGTATTTATTTGTGCGTCCGATCTCACATTCCCGGCAACTAGCAC
Source organism: Ovis aries (assembly GCF_016772045.2). Classification (NCBI taxonomy): domain Eukaryota; kingdom Metazoa; phylum Chordata; class Mammalia; order Artiodactyla; family Bovidae; genus Ovis; species Ovis aries. Next base: position 10,731,518 of record NC_056070.1, read on the forward strand.
AGGGTAATATGGTGTGTGTTTACTACATCTGTGTTGAATGAAAAGCTAAATCAAGAGGGAGAGGAGGAGGGGAGGAAAGGTGGAGCACAGAGGGGCTTCAGGGCAGTGAAACTCTTTTGAAAGATACCACAATGGTGGATCATTGTGACACTCCATTTGGCAAAACCCACTGAATGTACAACACAAAAGAGCGAACCCTAATGTAAAATATGGGCTCTAGTTAACAATATTTCATTATTGGTTCATCATATATACCCCACTAACACAAGGAGTAGATAATAGCAGGGAGCTGTGTATGAGAAATCTGGGAGAAGCGGGCACAGGGAGCTCTCTGGATTTGCCAATCAATTTTTTGGGGGGGTGGTAAAACTAAAGCTAGTCTAAAGCACATGGTCTCTTAGTTTAAAAACAGCAGTAAGAAAAGATAAATCAGCTGAGATGTTCTTAGAATATGTGTATTGTAAGCAAGAGAAAACTAAATGTAAATAGTGAGGGACGGAGGTAAATATGTTAGTTTGCTTGCTCAAGCTGTGGGAAAGCATCAGGGAAAACCAGAGCCAGGACTTAAAATGCTCTTTTTCATCTTTGTTACGCTCTAGACTAACCTTCTTCAGAACGCCCACACCAGCGGTGGCTCGCACCTCCTCAGCTCACAACCTTCCAGGCTTGCGCTAGTGGGGTTTTTCTTACTTTAGCTGTTATTAGAAAACTCCCCATCGCTGGTTCGCCTACCTTGGAAATGTCAGCACCTTTAGACCACTACGGGGGTTAAGAGATAGGCTCCCATTAGAGTATGATGTTTCCAAGGCTGGAAAAAAGTAGGCATTTGGGATCCAATTGCAGTTATCCTGGCAAGAGATCAGGAGAGAGTGGTGGCTCAGAAAAGGGAGGTGGAGAGAGACAGTCAGATTCTGGAGATAATCTGAGGATGGGCTGGGTATAAGCACTGAGAGAAAGAAGTGGGACATGACTCTGTCGTGACAACTCAAAGGATGGGGCTCTTTGAGCTGTGATGGGGCATCTTCAGTGTTGCTTGGCTGGGCTAAGGGATAGCCAGGTAGCTAGGAAGATGTGATCTCTGGGTGTATCTGTGCGAGTGTTTCCAGAAGAGATCAGCGCTTGAATCAGAAGACTAGAGCAGATCTGTTCTCACCAGTGGGGACAGGCATCGGGAATCAGTAGAGCGCCTGGAAGGAACAATAAGGAGGCTGCAGAATGAATTCCCTCTGTCTCTCCTTGGGGTGGGACATCCATCTGACACTGGTGCTCCTGGATCTCTGGCTTCTGGACGCTGGGGCTTATGCGAGCCATCCATGGTTATCAGGCTTTTGGCCTCAGACTAGGAGTTCTACCATCAGCTCCTGTGTTCTTCAGGCCTTAGGATTTGGATTGAATTATGCTTCTGAATTTCCTGTTTCTGCAGCTTGTAGACAGCACAGCATAGCATACATATCTCAGCAGCCACAGAGTCTTCTCTTTATCTGTTTAACATTTATCTCTCCTATTGGTTCTGTTGCCCTGGAGAATTTTGCGTAATACATGAGCAGAGGAATAATATGGCAGCACAGGTTAGAAAGCCACTAGAAGCTTGGTTTTAGATGCAGTATATCTGTGAACTAGCTGTGTGCATGTATGCTAAGTCGCTTCAGTCGTGTCCAACTCTTTGTGACCCTATGGACTGTAGCCTGCCACGTTCCCCCGCCCATGGGATTTTGCAGGCAAGAATACTAGAGTGGGTTGCCACGCCCTCCTCCAGGGGATCTTCCTGAGCTGGGTATCGAACCTTCATCTCCTGCATCTCCTGCACTGGCAGATGGGTTCTTTACCACTAGTGCCACCTGGGAAACCCCATTGACTAGCTCCCTAGTTGAAAATGTCAAATAACCAGTTATATATACACGAGTCCAGGTATCCACCTGACATATTGCTTATTGATGATAGTTTTTTATTTTCTAGCTTCTTCTAGGATGCAAGCTCCATGAGAGCAGGCACTTGGCCTGTTTTGTTCCCTGCTATACCCCCAGTCGCTAGAAGAACCCCTGGTGCATAGTAGATGCTCAGTAAAATTTACAGGAAAGGTGAATGAAGGATTGAATGGGAGCCTTAAGTGTTCAATACAACAAAGTTGGTTGGGAATACAGTACAGTTAGGAATTATCTGTTTGAAAACCACTTACCTGGCTATTAGTCAGGAGTGGTTTGCAACCATTGTGTAGCAAACATTTCCTAGATTGAACTATGTATTAATACAAATGAAGAGACACTCACAAGGCTTCTGTAAACTTTTATTTTGTACTTATGGGCCACTGCCAGTGCAGGGCCGTGGCTTCTGGCTCATTTCTACAGATTTACTTGGAAAGATGTGATAAACGTAGAAACTGAAAGTATTCCTACTTATCAACCACAGTCACTTACTGGTCCATAAACAAAATGCACATGGAAGCCCGTGTGGTTATTCAGAAATCTATGACTTTCTGAACTTGTAAAATGCATTTTTGATATGAAAGAGACAAAGCATCTTAAAGAAAAAGACCACTGTCTAAACAAAATGGTGTGAACCTATGGCTTATATTATGGGGCTATATCACTGTATGTAACGCACCAGCGGACTAATGGAATTTGACTGCTAACACACAAAGGAACCCTGCAATTGGGTGCCTGCTGGCACCTGATATCATTTTATACATGACTGTTCTAAAATGCAGCCCAAGGAATCAGCTGAGCTAATTTATCATCAGACATTTTTCTGGTGAAATCTGATAGAAGCATTTGCCCACTTGTCAGTCTCATCACCATGTTGAGGACTGGGACAATATAATACTTCAGACTTTAATGAATTTTACTCTAGCACAGGAAAAAATACAACCCCAAATACTGCTTTTTCCAACTAACCAACCAACCAAGAAACCAAAATCCATTGTCAACCCATGGCTCATCCTTTTTCATGAGGCCTCTCACATTCCATCTGTAATGGTAACATGGTCGTGAGATTTATGAACATGGATAGATTAAAACTGACAGGTTGGTTGTTGTGAGGGACAACAGATTCCATCTGGAGTGTGTGCTTTGGCACAACTGCAAGGCATTAATATTAGATTACATGAAATCCATACATGCCATCTGATCGCATGCATATACCACACACACGGATACATTCCACAGAGACGATCATAGAAAAATTGGCTGAAAGAAATTTATGGTTGTTTATATACACATATATTTATATACACACAGTAAAAGATTTGCTGCTGTAATCACAGTTTGTAAACATCGTGGAAAATGCCCAGCAGAAGTCACTGAGGGCCTTTTGAAATGGGGACCGTGTGAGGAGTGTTGGTAGGGAAGGCATTTAGGCTGAAAACCCAGGGACATGAAGAACCTTAAGTTCATGGCAGCATCTGGGAGTAATTATATTTCATTGACACAATAAACTCAGCTGGCCACTTTGAAATTATGTTTTCCATATTCCTATGTGGAAAAGGAATGAGCAAAAAAGTCTCACTGCCAGTTAACATTTTAAAAGCAAGCAAAGGAATATATACATACATGTGTATATGTATGTGCATGTATATACATACATGATACATATGTGTATATTTGCACACACATATACATGTTACTATTACCAAAAATAAACCTCAATGAGAATTTCCAAATTTTCTAAAAATATGCAATTCTTTCTTGCTTGCTTTATTCTGGACTTCTATGCATTTCACTGAAAGTCTTGGGCATAGTTAAATGATACATACATTTAAATTTTAGTAAATGGTATTTTGCTTTTACATAAAATTCTTCCATTAAAAAACTAGGCTTGTGAAAAATAGAACTGTTTGATTCAAGCATTATTTTTCAATTTAACAGAAGAATAGGCACAAGATCTCCTAAAATGAAACCCCATTAAAAAAGAAAATATAGGTTCTTAAAAAGTTTGCATAGCAGCTATTAAACTGCCATATATGGATATCAGTCTGTGCTTTAAAGTCCTGTAAGCTCCTGAAGCTTGAGAATTTATGTTTTAAAAAATAAGCCAGTGACATGAGAAACACTAACCTAACTTCTCACCTGAATTCCACTTTATTTGTTTTGGGGGGGGGGGGAAATATGTGTAAATGAGCTCAAATTATCATCTGTAGGCTACTATGAAGTTAAAAAATACTGGCACTGAATGACATTTCAAATAAAGGAGACTTCAACCCATACTGTGTTTGGCCAAAAAAACAAAATTACTTAAAAAAAAATAGAAAATCTTGTTACAATCTCTATAACTTTTTCACGGTGACTGCTCTTATTGAACATTCTACAGAACCACCATGAACGTTTGCCATGTACTTGAAAAAATCTATTTTCATGCAAAGGTAGTAAATATCCTTCTGGTTTAACTGAACCATCTCCGCTCCCCCTGCCAACTCCCACCATTTTTTAGGGCTGAATATAACATGCAGAATAGGTAAATCAGATAAATAAAAGAAGTAAGATTCATTGAATTTGTGGGTATAAACCAGTCAACCCTTCAACGTTTGGGAAAACATTTTTCCAGGGGGTGGGTCTGAGTCGTAAGAGAAGGATGGAACAGATTCCTGGAGACACAGTTGCTGTGTTGATTTTTTTCCTCCAGTCGGGCTTGAAGCACACTGATGACTGTTCCTTCAGTTTAGTTGATACTGTCCTTGTGGCTGCTCCTCTCTGTGTTATGGTTGTTTTGTTCAGGGTTCTTCCACTGGATGCTGGTGCCATTCATGGGCACCGAGGTCATCAGGCTCTTGGACTGGTAACAGCAGCAGCAGAGGCAAGACTGGGAGAAGGAGCAGACTCAGATTAAGAGGGGCCACCAGCCTGTTCCCAGCAGAGCACAGAGGCTCACCAACAAGGGGGAACAGTCCAGAGGCACCGGAGGAGAGAGCGTGGGCCTTGCCAGTCATCTGGAGTAGGGAGTTTGTAAGCTCTAGGGAGAAGTTGAATGGTTTATTCTAGTGCAAAGAGACAGATCCTGTGTTTCTTGTTTTAATTGATTCACCAAGTCAAACAGGAAAGGAAGGCAGTGTCGGTGGGGGGAGACTGTTCTATGACTTGGGGTGGGCGTGGGTGGGAAGGACTGGGAAGGGCCTGGCATGTCTTGACTGCACCGCCTGCGTGTCTCTTGTCATCGGGCACCTCACCTGAGGCTCTTAAACAGCCCTAGGGGTAGGTGCTATTTTCTTCCTGGATGAGAACAGGGAGGCTTAGAGAAGAGGCAGAACTGAGCTCAGAACCCAGGACTCTCTCTGTTGGACTCTTTCCCCTGGGTATGCTGCCTTTTTATGAATATCAGTCAAAATTGTGTTTAATTTCTGAGAGTTTGCACCTGGATTTTTTTCCCCCTTACCCTCTGGGGGTATATGTAAACTAACTTTATATGTAATATAATTTTATATATAACATATAATTTTAATTTATATGTAAAATATGTAAACTAATTAGCAACTGATTTTACTCCAGATTACATAAATGTATTTGTTATGACCTGCATTTTAGTCAATCTTTCTTAGGGCAGAATCTTTCTTAGGGCATTTCATGACTTGTAAACATGACCCCAAAGACTGCCAAAGTGTGGCAGTAAGAACTTCCACACCAAGTTTTATTGATTCCCATATTCTCTGGTTAATATCTGTCTGTCTCCTTTTAGACTGCAGGAGTCATGAAGGCAGTCACTTGTGTTTTTCCTCTCTTCTATCCCTAAGACTGATAAACTCATACCGAGCACTTTCTGTTGTCTCAAGCACCGAACCCACTTATTCCACCTTATGAGATAGATACAGTATCTGATACAGATACAGATAGCATCTGATTTCAGTTCAGTTCAGTTCAGTTCAGTCGCTCAGTCGTGTCCGACTCTTTGTGACCCCATGAATCGCAGCATGCCAGGCCTCCCTGTCCATCACCATCCCTCGGAGTTCACTCGGACTCACATCCATCGAGTCTGTGATGCCATCCAGCCATCTCATCCTGGGTCGTCCCCTTCTCCTCCTGCCTCCAATCTCTCCCAGCATCAGAGTCTTTTCCAATGAGTCAACTCTTCGTATGAGGTGTCCAAAGTACTGGAGCTTCAGCTTTAGCATCATTCCTTCCAAAAAAATCCCAGGGTTGATCTCCTTCAGAATAGACTGGTTGGATCTCCTTGCAGTCCAAGGGACTCTCAAGAGTCTTCTCCAACACCACAGTTCAAAAGCATCAATTCTTCGGTGCTCAGCTTTCTTCATAGTCCAACTCTCACATCCATACATGACCACAGGAAAACCATAGCCTTGACTCAACGGACCTTAGTCGGCAAAGTAATGTCTCTGCTTTTGAATATACTATCTAGGTTGGTCATAACTTTTCTTCCAAGGAGTAAGCGTCTTTTAATTTCATGGCTGCAGTCACCATCTGCAGTGATTTTGGAGCCCAAAAAAATAACGTCTGACACTGTTTCTACTGTTTCCTCATCTATTTCTCATGAAGTGATGGGACCAGATTTACTGACGGACAAACTGAGGAAGCAGGAGTGGCCCCACTTGGACCTGGTTTTAGACAGCTAGTGCAGAGCTGGGACTACAGCCTACCAGGCTCCTCCGTCCATGGGATTTTCCAGGCAAGAGTACTGGAGTGGGTTGCCATTGCCTTCTCCATGGGGTCGCTAAGAGTCATACACGACTGAGCGACTTCACTTTCACTTTTCACTTTCTTGCATTGGAGAAGGAAATGGCAACCCACTCCAGTGTTTTTGCCTGGAGAATCTCAAGGACGGGGGAGCCTGGTGGGCTGCCATCTATGGGGTCGCACAGAGTCGGACACGACTGAAGCGATGCAGCAGCAGCAGCAGCAGAGCTGGGATGTAAACCAAGACTGTTCCCTTCCAGACCCTGCACCCTTAAACGCTGTGCTACTCTTCCTAATATGTACCATAAAATGAAGTTAAACTTCCTGGCCAAAGTTAGTGGATTCCAATTAGGACTAATTCCATGCTAAAATCACTCTAGGAACTGGAAAAATAATACTTCAGTAAGAAGTGCTTGGAACTTCTGGAGAAAATGCGTTGGCTTAGCTACAAGGAGGTCTGAAGAACGGAAGGAAACTGATTTTGAATTAAATTACATTAGTTCAGATTTCCAGAGCCATAAACATTTACTTTTCTTGAAAAGACTATTATGAAGTATACTATTAAGTAGCATTTAGCAAGAGCTTTCTTAACAATGAGTTTATGTTTTGTTGAGACTATGGTTAAAAGTCTAAGGCTATGTAAGGCATGAATAAGCTTAATCTCTTCTGTTAGCCTTGGAGCTCAACTTGGACTATTTCTTTTCAAAGCATGATACTAATTTGGCATGCTACTAAATTAGTTCTTTTTATCTTAACTTTTGAGTATGTTGTTTGAATATATATTGCTTTTCTGTTACGCTGACAATTTGATGCTCTTTCTAGGTAACAAAATGTAATTTTCACTTCTCTTCTGAAAAGTTCAGCTGATGAAAGTACTATTGTGATTTTCACTTCTCATCTGAAAAGTTCAGCAGATGAAGTGCTATTTACAACTGGAATGAGCCATGCCTGTTGGATATCTAATACACACAGTTGGCTGTTCTTAAAAAATACTTGCTTACAAAGCAGAAATAGGGACACAGATGTAGAGAACAAACGTTAAGGATGCCAAGGGGGACAGGGAGGAGGTAGGATGAACTGGGAGACTGGGATTGGCATATACGCACCACCGATACCATGTATAAAATAGAGAACTAATGAAAATCTACCGGAACTCTCCTCAGCGCTCTGTGGTGGCCTAAATGGGAAGGATATATATTGCTATTGCTATTTCGCTAAGTCACTTCAGTCATGTCTGACTCTGTGCGACCCCATAGATGGCAGCCCACCAGGATCCCCTGTCCCTGGGATTCTCCAGGCAAGAACACTGGAGTGGGTTGCCATTTGCTTCTCCAATGCATGAAAGTGAAAAGTGAAAGGGAAGTCGCTCAGTCGTGTCTGACTCTTAGCGACCCCATGGACTGCAGCCCACCAGGCTCCTCCATCCATGGGATTTTCCAGGCAAGAGTACTGGAGTGAGGTGCCATCGCCTTTTCCAAAGGATATATATATGTGTATATATATATGTATATATATATATATATATGAAAGGGGATATATGTATCACTGATTCACGTTGCTGGACAGTAGAAACTAATAAAGCATTCTGAAGCAATTATACTCTATTAGAAATAAAAATAAAGAAAAGACAGAAGAGAAAAAAAATCCAATTAAATGAAAACAATTGAATTTGCTATTATATACTATTGTCTATGGGCGGCTCAGCAGTAAAGAATCTGCCTGCCAGGTAGGAATTTGCTGTGTGACACAGGAGGCTCAACCCAGGGCTCTGTGGCAACCTAGAGAGATGGGATGGGGAGGGAGGTGGGAGGTGGTTCAGGAGGGCAGGGACATACGGATACCTGTGGCAGATGTATGGCAGAAACCAACACAATATTGTAAAGCAATGATCCCCTGATGAAAAAAAAAGAATCCACCTGCCAATTTAGGAGATGCAATTTTGATCCCTAGGTTGGGAAGATCCCCCAGAGTAGGAAATGGTAACCCATTCCAGCATTCTTGCCTGGAAAAATCCCATGGACAGAGAAGCCTGGCAAGCTACAGTCCATGGGGTTACAAAAGAATTGGACATGACTGAGTGACTACACAGAGACATTACTTTGCCAACAAAGGTCCGTCTAGTCAAGGCTATGGTTTTCCAGTGGTCATGTATGGATGTGAGAGTTGGACTGTGAAGAAAGCTGAGCACCGAAGAATTGATGCTTTTGAACTGTGGTGTTGGAGAAGACTCTTGAGAGTCCCTTGGACTGCAAGGAGATCCAACCAGTCCATTCTGAAGGAGATCAACCCTGGGATTTCTTTTGGAAGGAATGATGCTAAAGCTGAAGCTCCAGTACTTTGGCCACCTCATGCGAAGAGTTGACTTACTGGAAAAGACTCTGATGCTGGGAGGGATTGGGGGCAGGAGGAGAAGGGGACAATAGAGGATGGGATGGCTGGATGGCATCACTGACTCGATGGACATGAGTTTGAGTGAACTCCCGGAATTGGTGATGGACAGGGAGGCCTGGCGTGCTGTGATTCATGGGGTCACAAAGAGCTGGACACGACTGAGCGACTGAACTGAACTGGACTGAGTGACTACACAACAACAGCAACGACCATCACACATAATCAATCATTAATGCCAATAATTATTATGAAAAAGATCTTCTTGTTCAAAGAAATACTTACCTGGAAACAATTTTTAAATTTCTTGCTCACAAAATATAGAGCTATTGGGTTGATACATGAATTCATGGTTGCCAAGTTAATACCGATGTAATCCATGAGCAGCAAGAAACTTGAGCAATGGAAATAGAAGAGATAAATTAGAACATCATGTTTTAAAACCTAATTAGCATTTATCTCTAAAATAAGCATTTTTCTTGCCCAGGAGACATTTCTCAGAGGTAGCAGTCAAAATTACTTTTAAAGCCCTTGTTTAAATGGCAGTTTCAGTTCTGCAGGACATGTGCAGATATACCCACCACTTGCTTAACCCAGGAGGGGTGCAGCAAAATTATTGATAGGGCTTGCACAAAATTTTGAGGTTGGTTATGGGCTGTGACAGCAAAGAAAAACAATCAACTTAGAAGATTTAATTTTCAGGGCTAACATGAGTATATAAGAGGTGGTTTTGTAAAAGTCTTAGAAATGTGAGATCAGAGAAACTCCAATTTCCTTCTGAGTACAAAGGCTCATACCTAAGTAATTCACACCGGTTCGTGTCCATTTCATCATACACGGTTTTTTTCAAAATGCGGCTTAAATGAAGAGGGAACCAGCACAGAGCAAAAATTACAACCAAGCAGAAAACTGTTTTTGCCACTTCTCGACGCTAAAGAAAAGTGAGAGAAAAAAATACAATAAGTTCAGTGTTTTTCTACTAGAGAAAGGAGATACACAAAAGAAGTACTACAATGTCATGTTAGTTTCCACACGACATTGTAAAGCAATTATACTGCAATTAAAAAACGAGTAGTAGATTGGGACAGGGTACTCGAAGAAGAGCCAGAGCAGCCCACCTCACCACCCTCTACTTCGTCAAGATTTGGAGTCCAGGAAACCCCCTTGGTCCAGTGGTTAGGACTCTGAGCTTCTGCTCCAGGAAGCGTGAATTCGATCCCTGGTCGGGGAACTAAGATCCTACATGCAGCATAGTGCGGCCAAATAAAAAAATAGATAAGGTTTGGAGTCCAATTGTCTTAAGCAAGGAGTTGTTAGTGATTCTTTTGGGGCAGCTGCCAGGAAGCATGGTAGCCTCAGGCTGGTTATTAGGGCCAGGTCAAAGGTTCGATGGTGGGCAGAGTGGGGGACGGGCTGGGGTTGAGCCAACACTGTGACTGGGTCTGTATGTCTGTGTATTTGCATGTCTGTCGAACATATGGGGGGAAGGTTAGTTAAAAGTCTCCATAGCAGGTAATTCACCTGCATTAATGATAGCATGGTAGTCAAGGTGACTGACCCTACCATAATAACAAAATGGGACAAATCTAGGAAATTCCCTGGTGGTCCAGTGGCTAGGATTCTTGGCTTTCATTGCTGAGGGTCTGGGTTCAGTCTAGCCTGAAACCAGTTCCCCTGGTTGGGGAGCTAAGATGCTGTAAGCTGTGTGGCATGGCCCACCCCCAAAACAATGAATAAGTCTACAAAGATGTTTGGAAAACAAAATAGCACGGAACAGAAAAGGAAAAGGAAGAACAACATGTTTTCTCCATTTCTTGATCTTGGAGAAAGCTGGCATTCGGACTTTTTTGGCTTTTAAAATTCTTTCATTAATGACAGGTAGCTTCCAAAGATACATTGTTTGCAAACATAGAGTGCGTGCGTGCCAAGTCACTTCAGTCCTGGCCGACTCTGCAACCTTATGGACCATAGCCCGCCAGGCTCCTCTGTCCATGGGATTCTCCAGGCAAGGATACTGGAGTGGGTTTCCATTTCCTTCTTCCTGACCCAGGGATCAAACCTGCGTCTCTTGTCGCCTACATTTGCAGGCGGGTTCTTGACCACTTAGCACCACCTGAGGGTAAAGGATTATCAGCACAGACAATTGGAAAAACGGGGACATGTTGACTCTGGCCTGACTCCAATGGCAGGTTTACATGCTTTGGGGTCTGCACAGGATCAGTAAAATCATAGGTTAGGAATTATCTGCAGCCAGTCATTTGGGTGCCCTGTATTTGAGTATTACAGGGCATGGCATTAGGAAGCCCAACTGGGAACATAAAATACAACTTGTCTGTAATTGGGATCACTTAATGTCAAAATAAAACTGATTGAAAACAGGATTTGGAAGGGTAAGGCTGGTCCAATCCAAAGCATACAGCATTAAGTAGGGGAAGCCTGCAATAAACCTACGTGATTGATAGAGCTATTTAGAAAGATCTCAGGGCAGTTGTCACAAATTGTGGCTTTAGCCCCAAGAACTGGGATTTCTTTAATCTTTGAGTTAGCTAGCTAGCTGGCTATGGCTTCAGAGAATGTATAAACCGAAAGATGCTTGAGAACAATGAAGGATTCTTTATTAATCTATAGGAATGGGGGATCACTTTAAAGGGCTATTTTGTGTACACAGAAAGACAGTGTAGAAAGCGTATTGGGGGAGAGGCTATCTCTTTGGAACACATCCTCAAAGTGAGTAAACTTATTTATTTATTTAGGCTATGCCACATGGCATGTGGGATCTTAGTTCCCTCAGCAGGGATTGAATCTATGCCCCGTGCCACAGAAGTGCGGCTTCTTAACCACTCAACCTCCAGGGAAGTCTGCAAGAGGATAATTTTTTAAATGTAATATTAATACTTTGCCACATGACAGACAGCTATTTGGTTACTCAATATCCATCCTTCTGAATTTTCCTTACTATCAGTCAGATCCTTGATTTTGTCATGGCAGCAGAGGAGCCTGGCTTCCTCATCCACACAGATCTTACCAGTTACACTAGGCAGAAGCCGTTGTGTGGGGTTTCTGACGAGATCAAGCGTGTCCAGAGTGGAAAAGCTACTTAAACGTGGGGGCTCCTCCTTTGGTGCACACACTAATGTGAGCTGTATTCTTCCCCTTCTGGCTGCCTGGAAAGGAGGTCTAAGGGCAGAGCTGTAGCTGCCGTCTTCCAACAATAAAGGAAAGGCGAGCGAGCACAGCAGCAGAACCCTGGCTTCTTGAGTCCCTTGACCACTGAGCTGATGACATCTAAGCTTTCTGCTACGCAAGACAGATAAGCCCCTACTGGCCTACTCCCTGTTATTTTGGGTCTTCTGTTCACCCTTGTGCTCATTCGCTCAGTTGTATCTCTTTGCCACCCCATAAACTGTAGCCCGCCAGGCTCCTCTGTCCATAGGATTCTCCAGGCAAGAATACTGGAGAGAGTTGCCATCTCCTCCTCCAGAGGATCCTCCTGACCCAGGGATCGAACCCACATCTCCTGTGTTGGCAGGCAGATTCTTTACCACTGAGCCACCTGGGAAGATTTTCTGCTACCAGCATCCAAACACAAGCCCTAGCTGATAAAGATGTTGTCGGTATAGTGAAGAGAAATTCTAGAAAAACATACCAGAAGCAGGATCAAGCATCATGTTGGACTTGGATGGAGTGGCAGGGTTTTCACTCTAAGCTAGCTCCCCTGCCACCCTCCACCCCCAAAGGCCTCCCAGCTAGGCTTGCTCTCCTGCAGTCAGAACCTGCTCGATCTTTGAGTGGGACTCAAGGGAATGTCTACTGCATGGGGACCAAGTTTTGGATTCTAATGTCCATTTGGTTGCGCTAGTCTCTTAAACACCTGTGTAATAAGGGTGCATGCCTGTCTAGCTTATCTCACAGCGTGTTTGGAGGAATCAAATACCAAAATGACATGGAAATGCTCTTTGGGAACTTAAAAAATGCTATGAAAATGTGAAGCAGCAGCATCTTATTGCTCCCAATCCGTATTTAATTATTTTCAGAGCAGGTGTCACTCATAGCTTGAATAGACTCAATTGTGGTGCTAATGCAAAAATCGACATTCAAAAACACTGTTTTTCACAAATCTATTCTAATTAGTTACTTCTATTGCAGGAATGAAAGGTAATAACAGCTTAATCTGTTTCACATCTGGAGTAGTCCGAACTTTCATGCCTGGATGATGTCGTGCTAAAGTTTCTCAAGATAAGTTTCCTGTTAAATTTTAATAAAGGATAATAGCTACCATTTGTATAACATGTTAGATTTTTATGAAGTATGTGAATGCATGTTAATTCCTTTGATTCTCAATAATAATACTGATTCATATATTATTATGTCTAGTTTAAGATAATGAATTGAGGCTCAAAAAAATCGGTACTCTGGTCAAAAAGAGTTGCCGATGAAGACTGATGCTTGTGTATGGCAATCACACAGGGCAGTTATCCAGGCTACATCAACAACTCACACTGACTTTCGGTGTGGCTGGTCGTCTTTACATACTTGTCTGTTGAAACTGAACAGTTACCCAGTCCTAGTTTTACTCTTTGAATTAATATATATCAACAGTATCTGACTACTTAGTATCTGCTGGGTTCTATTAGACACCGTACATGCATTACATAACCCCTTTGATGTACTATTATATACATTTCAATAAAAATATTTAAGACTCAAAATTGAGTTAGTATTTGTACAGAAAAGTGCAGGTGGGACCTCCCTGGTGACCCAGTGGCTAAGACTCTGCTCTCAAAATACAAGGGGCCTAGGTCTGATCCCTGGGCAGGAAACTAGATCTCACAGTCAAATAAATAAATATTTTAAAGGGCAGATATTATTTTATATATTTTTAAAAAAACTAAAAGTTCAGAGAGAGAAAGAAATTGCCCAGTGTCACAGGGTCAGCAAACAGAAGCTTCATAGCTTTATCTGCCCTGTTTGCTGCCTGGGAGAAACAGATAGCCTCCTACTGAAAGGTTCAGATTTCTTCTAGGACTTTAGGCTTTCCAAAATGTGACTTCTTATGTACCCAGTCCCATTTCTTTCCATGAGTTATACCTTAGATGTTGCTCTAATGAGGTCTGCCTCCTTTCCCTTCTCCTCAAATGCATGGTACTCATGCGTGTTCTAGCTAGACCCCCATCAGGAACAGTTCAATCCTCCTCATGCGTGAACAGTTTCTCCAAGACTTGATCTCATATCCTCCTCCGCTTTCTACAGCACAAGCAACTTTTTACCACACCTTGTGATTCCATGTTTCAATTATCTCATGTTTGTGTTTTATTTCCACAACAGACACAACAGGACTGCAAAGCCTGCCGGGGAGAAAGTCATGTGCTTCTTCTTTTTTTTTTTTTTTTATAGTCCTGGCACAATTCCAAGCCCAGTTCAGTGTGCTACTAATCACAAACACACGTTTGATAGATACTCTTGGCAAAATTAACGAATAGTTCCTCTCTGTTTGGGCCCTGCCCCCAGGGCCATCTGTTTCACAGGTCGGATCCTGACTTCACTGGAGAAATGCTCAATTCTCTAAAGAAAACAAGGCATACAGACAAGCAAGACAGTATTTTAATTTTTAGGAAATCAGGCTAAATATTCAAAACACAATATCCACAGTCCTTTCGTTGTCAAGGACAAACCGGTCTTGGCCAGACCGTCATGATATTATCAGGTTTACCTGTTTCAGATGCTCACTGAGGGCAATTCTCAGGCTGCCGTTCCTTCGGTTTAACATCTCACAAGTCATGAGGGTGTAGAAGATCGCGGTGCACACCAGGGGCATGCAGAAGTAGAACCCAAATAGCCACCAGTCCTTAACATCTTGATAGAACTGCAAAGAGGAGAGGAGGGAGAGAGGAGGAAAAGCATTATAAGGAAAGTTCGCTGCACAGCGTCTGGTGGCTTCAAGGTCTTCATGCTTACAGCTATGTTTGTATACTCATGCTCTCTGCTGGCAGTAATGGGCTTGGAGGTCGTGCTCAAAACTCAACTAAACTGAAAACTCCAAACATGTAATTTCTGGTTTAGCTGTGTGTTGTGTGCTGTGTGTTGCTTTTTATAACAGCACACAAAGAAATTGCATTAATATTATTCTGACAATACTGTTCACAATAGCCAAGACATAACAGCAACCTAAATGTCTATTGACAGACGAATGTGGTATATATATATATATACACACACACCATATATATATACACACACACCCCAAATATATATACAGTATACACCATATATATACACACACCATATATGTATATTATATATATGTATATATATGTATGTATATATATACATACATACATAGAGGCTTCCCTGGTGGCTCAGAGGTTAAAGTGTCTGCCTCCAATGCGGGAGACCTGGGTTTGATCCCTGGGTCAGGAAGACCCCCTGGAGAAGGAAATGGCAACCCACTCCAGTATTCTTGCCTGGAGAATCCCATGGACGGAGGAGCCTGGTGGGCTACAGTCCACGGGGTTGCAAAGAGTCGGACACGACTGAGCGACTTCACTTACTTATACATACATATACAATGGAATATTACTCAGCCATAAAAAGAATGAAATAATGCCATTTGCAGCAACAAGATGGACCTAGAGATTATCATACCAAGTGAAGTAAGTTAGATAGAGAAAGACAAATAACATATGATATCACTTTATGTGGAATCTAAAATATAGCACAAATGAACTTATCCATGAAACAGAAACAGATGCACAGACAAAGAACAGACTTGTGGTTACCAAGTGGGAGGCCGGGTGGGAGAGGGATGGGTTGGAAGTTCTGGATTAACAGCTGCAAACTATTATATATAGACTGGATAAACAACAAGGTCCTACTCTATAGCACAGGGAACTATATTCAGTATCCTTTCATAAGTCATAATGGAAAAGAATGTGAAAAAGAAAATACATAACAGAATAACTCTACTATATAGCAGAAATTAACACACTGTAAATCAGCTACAATAAGTTTAAAATTACCCAAATTATTAACTAATTTTAATAATTATTAACAATTATTAACATTTTTAATAAACTGAAGTTGGTTTGAATTACACAGTGGAAGAACCCTCACCAATAAAAAGAATTCCCTTTCAAAGCTCATGAAACATGCTTTTGAGACATACAGAATCTGTATCTTTATTGGTGATTCTCAACATTTTGCTAGTGCCTGGTTTACCTCTGACTGTTGTGGTGAAAGTGTACTTAATGTGCCTGTCTTGTTTGGAAAGAGCGAAGGTTATGAATGGCTTATCTGTGGAGCCCTGGTTACTGGGAGTTAACCCTTTGTCTGGTATGTCTGCTATGCGACCTCAGCCAGCCAGTGTGAGCCATCAATAACCATGTCCTTCCTCTCTCTCTTAATACTTACCACCTGGAAACTATCGAGGCAGAGTAGCTTATCTGAAGGCATGCTGAACCTGATTTCCCTGTGGACAGCATTTGTAAATACTAGGATTACTCAATTTTATGTCTTTTTAAAGGAGAAAATATAATACCCAATAAAAATGGAAATAAAATTATAGCTAAATTCTTCCTCCCACTAAATTAATCACCAACTTGGGAAGAACGCTTTCCCTTTCCTAATGCTGTTTCTCCAGATAGTTTATTTACTAAGGATAATGCAGCCTCCTGCAATATCTCAGTTCCCACAGTAAAAAATAATCACACTGCTCTGTGAAAAACTGGAGAGTTTCTGAATATAGAAAGAGGCCCAGTAGGCTGCACTTATAACATGTCTATTAAAATGTGCTATAAATGGTTCCTGAGGAAAAAAAGTTCTGGGCAGGGGTTCATAACTATTTTTATGTCAGGAACCCCTTTGGATTTCTGGTGAAGACTATAATTCTTTCTGAGACTAATACTTAAAAATTTTTTTAATTTTATATTGGAGTATAGCTGATTAACAATTTTGTGATGGTTTCAGGTGAACAATGAAGGGACTCAGCCATGCATATACATATGTATCCAGTCTCCCCCAAAGTCCCCTCTCATCCAGGCTGCCACATAACACTGAACAGAGTTCTATGTGCTATACAGTAGGTCCTTGTTGGTTATCCATTTTAAATATAGCAGTGTGTACATGTCGATCCTAAAGTCCCTAACTATCTCTTTGCCATATTCTTTTCCCCCTGGCAACCATAAGTTTGTTGAGAATAATGCTTTTAAATGCACGAAATAAAATATGTACCAATACAATGGAAACAAATTACATCAAAACATAGCTAACAAAAATGTGAGAAAGAAAATTCTAATATCACAATATAAGGGTTGATTAACAAATTAAATGACAGGTCTAATGAGTTCTATCAGAATGTGGAACCAATGATGAATGTAAATGACATTTCCAGATTATATGTTATATGGTATGAAAATGTCTGTTATTTCCATTTAGTGAAAAAAAAAATAACATGGTACTGTTAAACACTACTGTGATTTGTTGCCTACATCCACATTAATTAGAAGGAAATGATAAATTTCAGTTAGAAGTTAGTGAAAATAATCATGTAATTTCCTCTTCCTTCAAGTTCACAGACCACTGAATTGTAGCCTCAGGTTAAGTGCAGAATCTCAAAGGAGCTGGCGTATTCAAATCTGTTTATACAAATATTTTCCTATTCACATCCCACTGTAGAAAGATCTTAGTACTGAACTTAAAACACAAACAAAAAATTCAGAAGAACTCTTCATTTAAGCACAATGCACACACCTCTTGAAGAAGCCCCTTCCTTTGTACCCCCTCCTTCTGGGTGCACTGCGGGTGGGGGTGTGACTGCCCAGAAGCAGCTGTGGGGGTCCTGGGAGTTAGCCCTTGCTGGAGGAGGCTGGATGGAGTCCCCTGCCCCTTCCATGGCAGAGGCCAGTGGAGAACGGGATCACACATTTCTTTTGAACTGATGTCATCAACAAGGGTACAGAGGGGCCTCCCTCCAGTCTGGGTAAGTCCTCAGCCACTTCAGTTGTGGACGAGTCTGTGTGACCCCATGGACTGTAGCCTGCCAGACTCCTCTGTCCATGGGGATTCTCCAGGCAAGAATCCTGGAGAGGTTGCCATGCCCACTCCAGGGCACCTTTCCCACAAGGGATTGAACTGGTGTCTCTTACGTCTCCTGCATTGGCAGATGGGTTCTTTACCACTAACACCACCTGGGAAGCCCCTCCCTCCAGTCTAGGTTAGAGCAAAGCTGAGGAGGAAAGACTGGAAACAGAAGGGGAATCAAATTAGAAAAAGAGACCAGGGGGAAAGAGAAGCCTAAAACCTTAGACTTGAAAAGAAATCTACAGAATCATCAGTTCATGGGACTTCCCTGGCAGTCCAGTGGTTAAGACTTGGTGCTTCCAATGCAGAGGTTCCTGGTTGGATCTGTAATCAGGGAACTGAGATCCTGCAGGCTGAGCCATCAGGGAAGCCAGGTGGCACTGGGGGTAAAGAACCTGCCTGCCAATGCAGTAGCTGTAAGAGACGTGGGCTTGATCCCGTAGTTGGGAAGATCCCCTGGAGGAGGAAATGGCAACCCGCTCCAGTATTCTTGCCTGGAGAATCCCATGGACAGAGGAGCCTGGCAGCTCCAAGTCCTTGGGCTCACAAAGAGTTGGAAGTGACTGAAGCAACTTAGTATGCATGCATGTAAGATCCCGCATGCTGAAGGGTGTGACCAAAAAATTATCAGTTCAAACTCAGTGCTCCTTATGCAACCCTCCAGGCACCCCCGCCCCTGCCTGAAGGGCAGCCACTCTTAGCTTCATTGCTAACAAGGAGATGCTTTCTTGTGAAGAAACCCATTTCCTTTTACCCAGCAAGATCCATCAGTAAGTTCCTTGTTACACTGAGCCTCTTCTCTAACGCTTTAGTCAGAGGTATCCAGATCACTCATTCACACTGCCCAAATTCTCAGAATACACAGAAGAACTACACAAAAAAGATTTTCATGACCCAGAAAACCACGATGGTATGATCACTGAATTAGAGCCAGACAATCCTGGAATGCAAAGTCAAGTGGGCCTTACTTGACTATGTGTGGGCCTTACTGGTCACTATGTGTAGTGACAAGCATAAGCTAGCGGAGATGATAGAATTCCAGTGGAGCTATTTCAAATCCTAAAAGATGATGCTGTTAAAGTGCTGCACTCAATATACCAGCAAATTTGGAAAACTCAACAGTGGCCATAAAACTGGAAAAGGTCAGTTTTCATGCCAATCCAAAGAAAAGCAATGCCAAAGAATGTTCAAACTACTGCACAATTGCACTCATCTCCACTAATTTTTGTGAATTTTCCAAGGTAGAAAACATACCATAAGTTGTCTGTAAATGATTAAAGGTGGAACCAGACTTTGTGAAACTTACATCAAAGCACTGAATTATGCTGATTTAAGAGAAATAGAAATAGTTACTCTTGGTTTTTCTCCTTGGTCTGCATGGGACTAGTTTTGCAGAGGAAATATGCATTTGAAACGCTTCCTTACACGCTAGGCTATGTAAGTAAGCTGTTGATAAAAATTACGGTGGTCAGGTATAATAAACAGCAACTGAATTTGTTACACTAAAATGCTTTTTTAAAAAGTTCTGAAAATTTATATCATATTAGAATCTGAACTAAGATAAGTACACATGAGAATGACTTCCTACTTTTAATTAGTACATCTATCTTTGAAAAACATGTGAGAAACGTGCATTTCCCAAAGTAGCATCAAATAAGTGTCAGCGTGTCTGTCAGAGGGAAATTGTTGTGTTGTATTCCTTATTCTCAAAACAAATAGCACTCCATGTATACACATCAATCTCTCTTAGTTTCAGAATTCTGAGTTGTTTGGCACAGAGCAGCCAATTGTCTACAGTTACAAAAGGGAAAACAGAGTAGTTGTTCTAGTCAAGAAGCTAAGCCCTGGCTTAACATCTACTTTTCATGAAATTGAATAATACAGTAAGTCTCCTACATGTGAATGAATTACATTGTGCAAGAGCGTTTATAAATCCAATATGTTCATAAGCCCAACAAAGTCAGCCTAGGTACCGAACTAACACAGTAAGTTATACAGTACTGGACTGTAACAGGTTTATTGTACTTTTCACACAAATAATATATAAAAATAATAAATGATATATAAAAAATATAAAGAAAATATTTTTAATCTTACAGCGTAGTATCTTGAAAAAGCACAGTAGTATAGTATGACAGCTGGCATACAGGCACATGTTCACATCTCTGAAAGTTCACAACTTGAGGGCTCATTTGTAGGGGACTTACTGTATTTGACTGAACTAACAGAGTAAACCAGGCTTCCCTGGTGGCTCAGACAGTAAAAATTCCACCTTCAATGTAGGAAACCTGAGTTCAACCCCTGGGTTGGGAAGATTCCATGGAGAAGGGAATGGCTACCCACTCCAGTATTCTTGCTTGCAAAATCCCATGGACAGAGGAGCCTGGCAGGCTATAGTCCATGGGGTTGCAAAGAGTCAGCTATGACTGAGCGATTAAGCACACACAGCACACAACATCGTAAATCACGCTGGGCAGTGTAGTGATATCAAGTCTGGTGATGGTAAACGAAGACCTCTCCCGCTCCCTAATTAATTTCCTTCAGACCATTCATACCTCCATGAATTTTGACGTGGCATTGAGCATACAGGTTCTGTGCTGTGCACCCTTGTATTCAAAAGGTACCATGACAAAGCCGATGGCTTCAGGGATGGCCAAGATAAAAGAAAGGATCCAGATGGAGACAATCTCAATGGCTGTGACCAACGGAATCCCAATTCCCTGAACACGACTCCAGGAGGCAACTGCTCTGTACCTGGGGGGAAAAACAACAACAAAAAAAAGAGGAAAGTGATGGAACCAAGTTGTTAGGAAATTTTGTTATTTCAATTCAATAAAAATTCTATTAATAAATGCTGGAAAACCCTTCCACTGGCCACTGACCAACCATGGCTTTCTAGGAATTTTCTGTGTGTGAAAAACAGTTGGGGCCATTAAAAGTTCCACCCATTTGGCAGGTCTGAGTCTGAGATCTTCACTTGGGGTTTAGTAAAATCTCGTGAGAGTTTAGGATGTGGCCACTAAGACAGGTGTACTATGCTTTTTAAGCCGTGGGGAAAATTGGGTAGTGAAAACTGCTGGCATTTATTACGGTAATATCTTATTTCTGTTTCTATATTAAAAAAACTTGGAATATTATATATGAAGTGGATCTAGATATCTTTAAGTGAATCATGACCATAGATATTCCATTGTTTTCTCCCTTCTTTGACCCTCAAATTATGGTTACAGTGGCCATTTTAGTAAATAAATATTTTTAATCATTACACTTTAGTGTAGTCAATGAAACAGAAGTAGATGTTTTTCTGGAATTCTCTTGCTTTTTTGATGATCCAGCGGATGTTGGCAATTTGATCTCTGGTTCCTCTGCCTTTTCTAAATCCAGTTTGAACACCTGGAAGTTCTTAGTTCATGTACTGTTGAAGCCTGGTTTGGAGAATTTTGAGCATTATTTTGCTAGCATGTGAAATGAGTGCAATTGTGTGGTAGTTTGAACATTCTTTGGCATTGCCTTTCTTTGGGATTGGAATGAAAATTGACATTTTCCAGTCTTGCGGCCACTGCTGAGTTTTCCAAATTTGCTGGCATACTGAGTATAGCACTTTAACAGCATCATCTTTTAGGATTTGAAATATCTCAGCTGGAATTCCATCACCTCCATTAGCTTTGTTCATAGTGATGCTTCCTAAGTCGCACTTCACTTTGTACTCCAAAATGTCTGGCTCCAGGTAGGTGATCACACTGTCGTGGCTATCTAGGTCATTAAGATCTTTTTTGCAGCTCTTCTGTGTATTCTTGTCACCTCTTCTTAACATTTTCTGCTTCTGTTAGGTTCATACCATTTCTGTCTTTTATTGTGCCCATCTTTGCATGAAATATTCCCTTGGTATCTCTAACTTTCTTGAAGAGATCTGTAGTCTTCCCCATTCTATTGTTTTCCTTTATTTCTTGCATTGCCCACTTAGGAAGACTTTCTTATCTCTCCTTGCTATTCTCTGGAACTTTTGGAACTGGTTCAAAATTGGGCAAGGAGTACATCAAGGCTTTATACTGTCACCCTGCTTATTTAACTTCTGTGTGGAGTACATCATGTGAAATGCTGGGCTGAATGAAACACAGCTGGAATCAAGATTGCCGGGAGAAATATCAATAACCTCAGATATGCAGATGACACCACCGTTATGGCAGAAAGTGAAGAGAACTTGATGAAAGTGAAAAAGGAGCGTGAAAAAGCTGGCTTAAAACTCAACATTGAAAAAAATTAAGATCATGGCATCTGGTCCCATCACTTCACGGCAAATAGATGGGAAAACAATGGAAACAGTGACAGATTTTATTTTCTTGGGCTCCAAAATCACTGCAGATGGTGACTACAGCCACAAAATTAAAAGATGCTTGCTCCTAGGAAGAAAAGCTATGACAAACCCAGACAGTGTATTAAAAATCAGAGACATTACTTTGCTGACAAAGGTCCATATAGTGAAAGCTATGTTTTTCCAGTAGTCATGTATGGATGTGAGAGTTGAACCATAAAGTGGACTGAGCACCGAAGAATTGATGTTTTTGAACAGTGATGCTGGAGAAGACTCTTCAGAGTTCCTTGGGCTGCAGGGAGATCCAACCAGTCAATCTTAAAGGAAATCAATCCTGATTTTCATTAGAAGGACTGATGCTGAAACTGAAGCTCAATACTTTGGCCACCTGATGTGAAAAACTGACTCATTAGAAAAGACCTTGATGCTGGGAAAGACTGAAGGCAGGAGGAGAAGGGGACGACAGAGGATGAGATGGCTAGATGGCATCACTTACTCAATGGACATGAGTTTGAGCAAGCTCTGGCAGATGGTGAAGCACAGGGAAGCCTGGCGTGCTACAGTCCATGGAGTTGCAAAGAGTTGGACATGGTTGAGCAACCGAACACCAACAAAATCATAATAGTTAAAAATGTAAAAGAATGACTATAGCTCTCCCATGTGGCCTGGTGCCAGACTATGCAAAACTGAACTAAATATACCTTGGTTCCTAATCTTTAGGGTTTACAATATAAAAAGAATAGTTCATATAGAAGCACAGGATATAAATGTAACTGAACAATTTTGCCAATCAAAACACCAACTGGCATAAAAAAATTGTGTTTGCCTTACTTCGTACCTTAATACTTTATCATAATAATCACATTTAAATGTTAAGTCTAAAGAAAGTTTGTTTTCAGAAACTCTGTGCTCTTTGACCTGATGTGATGGTCTGGTGCTAACTGCTTTCAGATTTACAGTTAAGAAAGGACCTGGGATGTGGTACAGTATTTTTGTGGCTTCATTCTCGAAATTTTTGCTGCTGTTGTAATGGAAAGGAAACATTTTCTTTTTATAGCTGTCATTAGAGAGTGCCAGAAGAAGGCCATAAAACAGACCAAGGCATTGGAGACAGGTGCACGTGGGTTTGCAGGCCAGGCAACTTAACGGAAGGATTAGTCAGCAACACCAAGGCAAGATACAAAATAGCCATCGCCACTGAAATGAGCCCTTGATCACCTAAGTTAGTGTTCTGTCTCAGCGCATCTAAAAAGCACATGTGTGAAAACACAACTCCTAGGAATTATCCTACCTTGTTCTTCACTGTAGGTTAGAACCTGGAGTTTGGTACACACAATGATGCCACTTGGCATATATATAGCTCAATTTGCTGGAGAAATGTTTTGCAAAAGATTTTTAGGGTAAATAAGATTGGTGTACAATCAGAATCTCTGAAAAAGTCCAGACTAGTCCAGAATGGGATAAAATACAGCTATGCAAACAGACCAAGAAAATCCTTTTACGATATAGCCAACATTGCATTTTAAAATTTATGGTTATTACCAGTGGAATAAAGACTGCAATCTATTTTGCTTTCTGCTTCTGTTGACTTTGCTGCCTTATTAGACTGGCAGGCTGATGTCCAGTAAAAGCTAAAAGGAATGGAGACGGGATGTCTATATCTTGAGGCTGCTGATAAATTTTATCTATTTCTTCTCCCTTTTTCTTATCAGGAAAGGTGATGTAAATAAAACACTTTATCTTTTAAGAGAGTCAGAGAGCCAGATTTCTTAGGCAGGATTAGAGATAGAAGGTGGTTTAGTAAGAAAATGTGGTCTACATGTTCTAATGATGAATATATTCACAGAGCAGCTTCATTTTGTAACGCACCAATGAGTTGCCAGAATATTACATATCCATAATCCAATGTAAATTCAACATTTAAAAATAAGTAGAAGTAATTTTTCATATCTAGTTGAGCAAATGATTCATAATCAGTCTGCTCCTTCCTTAACCCTCAGGACTAAGAATTAGAATGTTTTCTATTTTTAATCGCACTGATCTTGTTTCTTGAGAAAACAAGAGCAATTACAAATAATCATTTGTGATGACAGAGGTGTAGAAAGATGTGGAAAATAAGAAATACTGGATGTTCCAAAAATGATTTCTATCTGGAGAGAAAAACATAACACATAATATGTTCTTATTAGGTGTGATAAATTCTGGGTTGGCCAAAAAGTTTGTTCAGGTTTTTCTATGTTATGGAAAACCCAAACAAACACTTTTGCCAGCAACGCAATATTTTACTTATTTATTTTGCTTACTCTCTATGTCAACCTCTTCCTTTAGAATATAATCTCCATAGGGCAGACATCTCGTGTGTTGGTCACAAGACCTACATCAGTAGATGCCAAATAAATATCTGTTGAATCAAGCATCTTTGTTTCCTTACCATGCATTTGGCTTTACTGGGCAAAGCCAATCTACAATCCCAATGTGTTCTTATTTTTCAAGCCAGACTTGAATTAGGCAACAAATAAACAGCTAATACTTTTAGAATCCTAACATGAAATAATTTAAAACCAAGAGGGAACTCTGGGCTGATCTTTC
The DNA here is from genome assembly GCF_016772045.2 of Ovis aries. Classification (NCBI taxonomy): domain Eukaryota; kingdom Metazoa; phylum Chordata; class Mammalia; order Artiodactyla; family Bovidae; genus Ovis; species Ovis aries. The sequence goes on from NC_056070.1 coordinate 10,756,496, forward strand.
TTCCTTTGTGTTCTGGTTGGGAACCTGTTCTGACCTTTCTTTCTTTGTGTTCTGGGTGTGTAAGCAAGTCTTCTGCCTGGTCATCAGTGAGCGTGGGGCACCTGGCTTAGGGCTCTGGTCTACCAGGTTCCAGGGCAGTCTTTTCTCATGACACCACCTTGAGCCCTGTCATGTGGCATGCAAAATAAAAGAATAAATTACATGTTATATTTATGCAAAACATGTGTGCTACTGTATATGTATATAAATAGTTATTACACATGTTTTCAAGGCTAGAGTCATTAATACACGTTTTTGAATCTTTATGATCTGGGAAACTCATTCAAATAAAAGTAAATATTATTCAATAAACAATGTAAAATAAAATTTAAATTCAAAGGATCACTTCAGCAAAATCTATTTTCATTTCTCCTTATCCTTTGCCCATTTCTGTTCTCATAAGTATGATTTAAATATATATTATAATCTTGTCAATTTTGCTACAATTTTGTATTCACTTTTTAATGTTTCTACATAGGCATGGCATTTATTAATTTCATGGCTACAGAGTATAATAAGATATCGAGAAAATTTACCTAAATCTTCCTCCTATGGTTACATTATTTCTAGTGTTCCAAGGTTGTAAAAAACATGTCTATAATTATGTTTGCATAAGGTTTTTTGAGTGATTTTCCTGGGTTAATAATCTTAACTGAGGTTACTGAATCAAAGGAATGAAAAAATAGTTAAAGTACATTTAAAAAATGTTTCTGCTAAGTGCCTGCCTGTTTTCCTTCATTAGAATTTATTTTTTTCAATTTTGCCACTTTCATAAGGCAAAATAGCACTTACATCTTTATGTACATCATTAACTAGCAACAAATATGACCATTTGTAACATTTTTTTATGATCTGTGTCTCCTATGTGATTGGCAAACTAATTGCCATGTAGAGGTTTGGGGGCAACACAGCAGCAGAAAGAATGTTAAAGAGAAGCCAGGTGAGATGGATTAAAAGATAGCTGCAGAAGAAGGAAATAATGCCATTTGAAGTGACATGGATGGACCTAGAGATTATTAGACTCAGTGAAGTCAGAGAAAAACAAATATTGTATGATGTCATTTACACATTGAATCTAAAGATAATGATACCTGAATTTATTAATAAGACAGAAACAGACTCACAGACATAGAAAACAAATTTATGGTTATCAAAGGGGAATTGGGGGAAAGGATATTTAGGAGTTTGGGATTGGCAGATATACACTACTATATATAAAACACATACACAACAACGGAGAAGGCAATGGCACCCACTCCAGTGCTCTTGCCTGGAAAATCCCATGGACGGAGGAGCCTGGTGGGCTGCAGTCCATGGGGTTGCTAAGAGTCGGACGCAATTGAGCGACTTCAGTTTCACTTTCATGCATTGGAGAAGGAAATGGCAACCCACTCCAGTGTTCTTGCCTGGAGAATCCCAGGGACGGGGGAGCCTGGTGGGCTGCCGTCTATGGGGTCGCACAGAGTCGGACATGACTGAACCGACTTAGCAGCAGCAGCAGCAGCAGCAGCAGCAGCATACACAACAAGGGAACTACTGTATAGCACAGGGAACTATATTCAATATCACATAATAGCATATAATGGAAAAAATCTGAAAAAGAATAATGCTTATATATGTAAAACTGAATTACCTTGCTATACACCAGAAACTAACACAATATTATAAATCAGCTATATTTTAACAACAAAAAGAAAAAATAAATTAATAAAATTAAAAAATTAAAAACCAAAAAGACAGCTGCAGATATGTGTATATATATATTATTCAATTTTTATTGGAGTATAATTCCTTTACAATATTTTGTTAGTTTCTTTTGTACAGCAAATTGATGCTTTTGAACTGTGGTGTTGGAGAAGACTCTTGAGAGTCCCTTGGACTGCAAGGAGATCCAACCAGTCCATTCTGAAGGAGATCAGTCCTGGGATTTCTTTGGAAGGAATGATGCTAAAGCTGAAACTCCAGTACTTTGGCCACCTCATGCGAAGAGTTGACTTATTGGAAAAGACTCTGATGCTGGGAGGGATTGGGGGCAGGAGGAGAAGGGGACGACCGAGGATGAGATGGCTGGATGGCATCACGGACTCGATCGACACGTGAGTCTGAGTGAACTCCAGGAGTTGGTGATGGACAGGGAGGCCTGGTGTGCTGCGATTCATGGGGTTGCAGAGTCGGACATGACTGAGCGACTGAGCTGAACTGATGCATCTGCTTCCTCTTTTTTGGATTTCATTCCCATTTAGATCATCACAGAGCACTGAGTTGAGTTTCCTGTGCTATGTAGTATGTTCTCACTAGTATCTATTTTATACATAGTATCAATAGCGTATAATGTCAATCCCAATCTCCCAGCTCATCCCATCTCGCCATCTCCTCTCCCTTGGTGTCCATTCATTTGTTCTCTGCTTCTGTGTCTCTTATTTCTGCTTTGCCAATAGGCTTATCTGTGTTGTACAGAGTGAAGCAAGTCAGAAAGAAAAAAACAAATACTGTATATTAACGAATACATGCGGAATCTAGCTGCAGATATTCGGACACTTCTTTGGTTGGGTGTGTCATCTGGGCTGGCCTGTGGCTGCTTTGACCAGTTGAGCACAGCTGGAATCATGCTTTATCAGTTTCACACCTGTCCTTTCCATGGAGCAGCAGGTTCTACCCTGGAGCTCCGAGCCAGCTGGAGCAGGGTTCAGCAGCCCTGGGCTCGTGGGGAGGGAGATGCGCTCCACTGAGCTCACATGTCTAGTTGTTCCTATCAAAGGGCCAGTCATGTGAGTCTTGGAACCATGAAACAAGCTCAGGAGCCACCTGAAATCCACCAGGAGAGCCCAGTCAGAGTAACAAGGAGTGGAAGAACTGCCCCAATTTCTGCCCTGCAACATGGTCAGACTGTAAGAAAATGACGATTGTTCTAAACCACTCAGTTTGGGGGTAGTTTCTTACCAAAGAAAAATGCGGCAGCAAGATTAACCAGTCACCTGGTCTTGACAAGAGAATTAAGAGTGAGAAACTTTGCAATGGGGAACAGACTCCAAAATGAGATCCTGAGTTGCACCACACACAGTTTTTATGGTTTAGTCCCTAAGTTGTCTTCAACTCTTTGCAACCCCATGAACTGTAGCCGGCCAGACTCCTCTGTCCATGGGATTTCCCAGGCAAGAATACTAGAGTGGATTGCCATTTCCTTCTCCAGGAGATATTCTTGACCCAAGAATTAAACCTACATTTCCTGCTTTGGTAGGCGGATTCTTTACCACTTCATAGGAGCCACAAGGGAAACCCATTACATGTAGGGTAAAAGAAAAATCAAAACACAGGAGGAAAAAAGAGAAACCAAGACCAAGTAAAAATGAAGTGTTTTAGAAAATCACTTCCATGCTTCTTGAGTTATGGTCAATCTCTGAGACTGTCACAGAAACCACGGAGTAACTACTTGAAATGAGGGATGCGGAACTGACGCAAATCAATCAAAGTTGCCTTATTAATGGATCCTTGCAACTTTCCCAGGTATCTAATTACACATCATCTGGTGTAGTTGTTAAAGGAGTTTTATCTTTTTATAGCTTCCTTTCCCAGGCAGCTTTTAACTACAATTTGGAGCTGTAACCAGACCTCTACTGGTCTGACCCCCATCATTTCCCACTTTAAACACCACTGTTAACCTTACAAAGAATAACATTTAATTCCTCTTTCCAATCCCTGCCCCTCCTTTTTTCCCTGAAACAAAGTAACATAGAGTGCTTGCCACTTAAAGCATGTAAGACTACTTCTTCAAATTATTGGTAATGGCTGGTATAAGTGATCAGCTTTTTCTGTTTTGTTTACCTTATTTGGATTAAAAAAACCTCTAGGGAGGGGGCTTCCCTGGTGGTCCAGTAGCTGAGACTCTGCGCTCCCAATGCAGGGGGCCGGGTTTTGATCCCTCATCCATCCCACATGCAGCAACTAAGACCTGGGCAGCCAAATAAATACATAAATATTAAAAAAAGAAAAACAAAAAAACCCAAACCAAATACCTAGACTGAGAAAGGTAGGCCTTTTTTTCCTTTTTGATCCTCCAGTATTAGTATTCACTAAGCAATCAATGAAGTGATAAATCGTTATAGAGCTTGGATGAATTGTTGTTTAGTTGACAAATTGTGTCCAACTCCTCGCAGCTCCGTGGACTGTAGCTCTCCAGGCTCCTCTGTTCGTGGGATTATCCTGGCAAATACACTGGAGTGGATTGCTGTTTCCTTCTGCAGGGGATCTTCCTGACCCAGGGATCAAACCCGCATCTCCTGCTTTGTCAAGTGGATTCTTTACTACTGAGCCCAGTTACTCTCATTATTTTCCCTCAAAAGCAACATATAAAAAAAAAAAATCACAGACTCTTCCTGGGCCATAATTTGATTCAGCTCATAAACGGAAAGCAGAGATTCCCAAGTTGCAAATTGTTTCATAACAGAATCCAAATTCCCTCTTTTTACTCCTTGCTTTTATTTTTTTTTTTTAAAAAAGGAAGAAATTTTCTTATTTTTAGTAGAATATAATGCAACCAAATCAAGATGCAAAGCAAATGGTATCTAATCTTCAGGAATGAAGTGTGAATGATTCATTTTACAGTGTGAAAGCTTTTGAAACAGAAATGTCAAAAAAGATTCCTTCCATACAGATCTCAAAGTTGAGTCAGTACCAAGTGAAATGCAACAGTTTATAAAGAAAGGGCGAGGGAACACAGGATGGTGAACTGATTACCAGGGAAAAACCTGGAATAAGGCAGATTTCTGAGAAAGTGGAATTTTAAAATGGTTCATCTCCTTGCTCTAAAACGGAGACTAGGGACTTCCCTGGTGGTCCACTGGCTAAGACACCAAGCCCCCAGTGCAGGGGGTCCCAGTTGGACCCTGGTCAGGGAGTCGAATCTCACATGCCACGGTCAGGTGTTCCCATGCTGAAACTAAAGATCCCCCACGTTGCAAATAAGATCTGATGAAGCCAAACAAACAAAAAAAAACCACCTGAGAGCAAGTCTTAATGAACGAGATGCTTGGCATTCTTTTTTCTTTCTTTTTTCAAACCAAGGACATTTTATTTGATACATAACTGATAACTGGTGACTGAACCATTGCGTTAATTTTTCTCCCTGCGTGAGACAGGGGAGGAAAGGGTGTGGTTGAGGTGAGCCTATGCCAGAACCAGGAGCCTATGACCCAGTCCTTCCATTTCCTCCCCCATCATCTCCTCCCAGCTCCCTTCTTCCTCCCATCTACAGGTAGGGTATTTTTCTTTTTTACAGGTAGGGTTTATACTGGGGATGGTGAAGCAATATTGTCCCCTGAGAGAGGGCAGAACAAGATGAAATAAGGAAGGAACTGGAAGTTGTTGATGACTGAGGACTTTTGGGAATCCCACTGCATGAATATCTCCCTTGTGCATTTCATTCTTCCTGGTTCCCATGTCCATATGCTCACAACCACTGAAACTCTAAAGAGCAGCAGCCAGGCCTGATTCCTCATGTCTGTACCTCATACTCTTCTCTCCAGTTGTTCTGTTGAACTAAACGATGACTTATGCTTCTCAATCTAGGGATAATTCATGATATAGTATATCACTGAGGAATAAGTGTCCTAAAATATTTTTCAATCAAGAAAAAATTAGTTTTTTATACTGTTCTTTTTTTTTTTTTTTTTTTGCTGTGACTCATGGCATGTGGGATCTTAGTTCCCTGACCAGGAATTGAACCCAACTGCCAAGTAAGTCCCAAGAAAAAAAATGTATATTTTCTATATTAAGATTCATATGAACTGCAAAACGGACCACTAAACTATAGCACATAACACTATTTAGGGCACATACTGTAAATTTTGTAACACGAAAATATTCTGGAGAGATGAAAAGTTGCCTATATTTCTTATCAAACCAAGCAAATTCTTTTCTCTCCTTGGTCTCTCTTTTCATCAATGCCTCTCTTCTCAGAGGATTATACCCAGCTGCCTTAAAAAGGTTTTACTATTTATAGGAGCCAAGCATCTTCCTTGCCTTTTTTCTCCTGTTTCTTTCTCATTCTTGGGTCATAGGCTGTTCTTTTCTGGGTTTGGTTAGATGTTTCCTCAGAGGTGCAGCTTTCTTAGAACACTGATTGGCTCTTTCCTAACACTTGTTATCATCCTAGTTTTTACCTAAAGTTTGGGAAATTTTCTAAATAAAAAGTCAGTTTTAAAATAAAATGCTATTTTCCCAAATTTGATGGTGCTTCTGTAAAGGCAAGTGTAGGCGTGGAAATATCTCTGAGCTGAGTATATACATGTATCTCCATACAAGGCCTATATACATTTGTGTTTTAGAGCTAGAGTCATAGGAAATTAGTGTTAATATAAAAAAAAAGTCATAGGAATGAGCTGGGCAAATGAGAAAAATAAAACGTAAAGAATAGCATGAAGTAAATAAGGAAAACTGGTCACAGATAATAAAACTAAATAAACTTTCAGAGCTTTTTTCTGCTTGTATTAATAGAACAACTACTAATAATATGATGAAAACCCATTATTCTATCCTTTGACATAACTACTAATAATACTGATCATATTACTTTCAAGGAATTTTATATTCACAAACCTACACATTTAAATTGCATTTAACATCCCTATCCTTTTCCCTAAAATGTTGCTTTCAACATTTTCTGTAAATTATCTTGTTTATGTACCTAATTTCTTTGTTCAAATTTTAGATTATTTCCATAGGACTTATCCTAAAAATTGTAATTATTGGGTCAGAAGGCAAAAGCAGGGTTTCCCTGATGGCTCAATGGATGAGAATCCATTTGGACCAACTAAGCCTGTGAGCCACAACTATTGAGCCTGTGCTCAAGAGCCTGGGAATTGCAATTACTGAAGTCTGAGTGCTCTAGAGCCTGTCCTCAGCAATAAGAGAAGCCTGCACACAGCAACAAAGACCTAGCACAGTCAATAAATAAATAAATTTAAAACAGAGCGCAAGAGTACTTGTAGGACTTTACTTTCTGGAGGGGCTGTTCAGGTTTCTACCATTACCAGAGAAGTATGCTTTTTAATGAGAATTTCTCTGATTACATGAACAGTATTCATGTTAGTGACTAATGTTAGCCATTTTGATTTTTTCTTTGGTGATTTTTATACTTATGCCTTTTAATATGAAAGTACTATCATTTTAACTATGAATTGTATGGATTCTTTAAATATCAAGAATACTAACATGTAGTTTTGCTGCAAATATATTCCCCAGATTATTGCTTTATTCGGTTTTTAATTTTATGAATCTTTGATCTTCTTTTAAAATTTTATGTCCTAAAATGCATTTATAGTTTTACCCAGATTTTCTACCATCCCTTTTAGGTTTAAAAAGTCTTCCTTTTCTGGAGACCAAAAAGATACTGGTTTATCTTCTTCTACTGCCTGATGGTTTGAGTTTTTGCATGCTTAAGCATAGTGTTTAAGAACACACACTACTTTTATTTGCTGACTGGCTCCAAAACTTAGTAGCTGAGTGACCTTGATTAAGCTCTTTCAACTTCAGCTTCCTCACCTGTAAAATGGGGATAACTATAGCACCATCACAGCTGTTATAAGGATTAAATAAAATAATTTCTGGGAAGTATTTGTAACAGGGCCTGGTACATACTAATACTTAATAAATGGTAATAATTGTAACAACAGACTGGTTCCAAATAGGAAAAGGAGTACATCAAGGGTGTATATTGTCACCCTGCTTATTTAACTTATGTGCAGAGTACATCATGAGAAACGCTGGGCTGGAGGAAGCACAAGCTGGAATCAAGATTGCTGGGAGAAATATCAATAACCTCAGATATGCAGATGACACCACCCTTATGGCAGAAAGTGAAGAGGAACTAAAGAGCTTCTTGATGAAAGTGAAAGAAGAGAGTGAAAAAGTTAGCTTAAAGCTCAACATTCAGAAAACTAAGATCATGGCATCTGGTCCCATCACTTCATGGCAAACAGATGGAGAAACAGTGGAAACAGTGGTAGACTTTATTTTTTTGGGCTCCAAAATCACTGCAGATGGTGATTGCAGCCATGAAATAAAAAGATGCTTACTCCTTGGAAGGAAAGTTATGACCAACCTAGATAGTATATTCAAAAGCAGAGACATTACTTTGCCAACAAAGGTCTGTGTAGTCAAGGCTATGGTTTTTCCAGTGGTCATGGATGGATGTGAGAGTTGGAGTATAAGGAAAGCAGAGTGCCGAAGAACTGATGCTTTTGAACTGTGGTGTTGGAGAAGACTCTTGAGAGTTCCTTGGACTGCAAGGAGATCCAACCAGTCCATTCTAAAGGAGATCAGTCCTGAGTGTTCATTGAAAGGACTGATGTTGAAGCTGAAACTCCAACATTTTGGCCACCTGATGCGAACAGCTGACTCATTTGAAAAGACCCTGATGCTGGGAGGGATTGGGGGCAGGAGGAGAAGGGGACGACAGAGGATGAGATGGTTGGATGGCATCACCGACTCAAAGGACATGAGTTTGAGTAAACTCTGGGAGCTGGTGATGGACAGGGAGGCCTGGCGTGCTGCAGTCCATGGGGTCGCAAAGAGTTGGACACAACTGAGCGACTGAACTGAACTGAGTAATTGTAACTAATATTATTGATATGTAGCACAAGATAAGCCTTTAACATGTTTTTTCCCCAGATGGTACATAACACTATTTGTTGATGAATCTTCCCTTTTCCTGTTACAATCAAAGTAATTTCAGCCTCTATTATATTCTTGTACACTTTGAAACCTGTTTCTGTTTTCCCATTTATTTGTCAACGTGTTTATGGGTGTATACTATGTTGTTTCACAATTGTAGTTTTGTAACAATTAAGAATACCATTTAGGAAGAATTTGCATATAGGAAACACAATTAAAAAAATTGTCATGATTATTTTACATAAGTACTGCTGCTGCTAAGTCGCTTCAGTCGTGTCCGACTCTGTGCGACCCCATAGTCGGCAGCCCATCAGACGCCCCCGTCCCTGGGATTCTCCAGGCAAGAACACTGGAGGGGGTTGCCATTTCCTTCTCCAATGTATGGAAGTGAAAAGTGAAAGTGAAGTCGCTCAGTCGTGTCCGACTCTTTGCGACCCCATGGACTGCAGCCCACCAGGCTCTTCTGTCCATTGGATTTTCCAGGCAAGAGTACTGGAGTGGGGTGCCATTGCCTTCTCCGATCATAAGTACTGTATTATCTAAAAATGATGTTATTGGGGTGCTAGGAGTGGGAACAGCAGAGTGAGAATTCATTAGTGAATAAAATCCAGATTATTTACTCATATTTTGAGACATGGTCACAAATAATAATTATTCATTAAGTTGAAGTGATATAGTAGCTACTTATGGCATGCAAATATTTGTATGCAACAGCCTTTAACATCTGATGTGATGCAGAAGAAACCTATGCCTCAGGTTTTCCTGAGAATCACTGCGAATCCTAATTATTCATGATTTTATTTATGATCTTTGTTTTTACCATTGCTGTGTTTATCATTTTTGTCAATACCTTACTGCAACTTAAATGCTAATGAAATGTTCTTTGTTTTGGTTTCAGCAATAAATTTATTTTTTAAAATACCACTAAACATTTTGTTTCAGTGCTTCACAATTACTATAACCATACATTTAAAATAAGGATGTTATTATAGTTTTCTACTACCAATGGAATGAGTATCCTTATGGTTTAACAATAAAAGTTTTGGTCCTGAAAATTAATTGTAAATGATAAATAACAGAATCTGTAAACACTTACATTGTTCTTTAAGAAAGTGGGCCTGTTATTTCTATGTTGATGGGACTTGGGTGCTCTGATAAAGTGACTGTTAAAGTGTGAAAGGAAAAATGAAGACCTTCTAAATTGTAGGTAAACCACTTAAATAGGCCATTAAACAGTGTTTGCTAAGGATTATGCATGCATGCTAAGTTGCTTCAGTCGTGTCCGACTCTTTGTGACTCTATGGACCATAGCTCGCCAGGCTCCTCTGTCCATGGGATTCTTCGGGCAAGAATATTGGAGTGGGTTGCCATGTCTTCCTCCAGGGGATCTTCCTGCTCCAGGGACTGAACCTATATTTCTTATGTCTCCTGCACTGGCAGGCAGGTTCTTTACCACTAGAGCTACCTGGGAAGCCCTTAAAGGACTGTATTCAATATAAAAAAGAGCACCAGAGTTCCTAATTTCATTTTTTTATAAAATTCCCACTATGAAAATTAGAAGATATATAAAATACCTCCTAGAAATTCATGGAATTTAGAAAGACCTCTTTAAAGAAGTCTTGACATCCATGTTTGAGAAGAATTCTGGAAAGACTTTGAGACACTTGATGGGTTTTTCAGAGCTGGATGAAAGGGCACTTCTATTGTCCTCTTTTTAGGAAGACTTTCAAGCATAGATTAGAATGTAATTCTGAGTACTCATTCTTCAGTTCAAGGAATCAAGCTTTAGAAACATAATTGAGCCATATCTTCTTTTTTTCCAATGAGAAATCTACCACTGAAAATATAGAGTTTGGATGTCCTAGAATTTCCTTTTCCAAAATTCATTCCATCTAATATATTCCTTGGGCTTCTCTGATAGCTCATCGCCATAAGGATATCAAATGGATATAGCTGGCAAAATGCTCTAGGTGCAAGTTTGCCTAAACCAAAGATGGCTAGTAATAAGCAACTGTGGAAAGTAATTGTGACCAGTACAGCAAGATTGATAATAGTTTAATTCCTGGGAACTAGTGAACCACTGTCCTGGGCATCCGCTCTCAAAACTCCTTGAGTTCTCTTTTTTCGGAGAAAAACAGTTTTCTAAATCCAACAAAAGAGGGAGGAGAAAGAGCCACATTACCTGTCAACGCTTAGTGCGCAGAGATTAAGGACGGTGATCCCCACTGAGGACTTCTGCAAAAAGGGGAACAACTTGCAGAGGAAAACGCCAAAGTCATTTTGTTCAAAAGGCCAGCGCCCAGCCAGCAGCTGAAAAAGGGAAAGAGCGTGTAAGACAGATGGCAGAGCCAGCATGGGACACTTGGACACACATTTCTAATCACACTTCTGAACTTCTAAATTTTATCATTTACGATGATTTTCAGTTGGAGTGATAGCAGGAGATTGTCATCGACATTATCTTTTCATAATTTAATGCTTCAGCGAGTTTTTCTATCCCTGAAAGATGTGGAGAATGATAAATAAATATAATAACAAGAGATAAATCTTTGATCTTATAGGAAGTGGTCACGTGACCCACTTTTCAGAAGAGCAAAAGTTGGGGGTTTGGATGACAGTTTAACCAAGAAGCAGGAAGTCATCTTTGATCAGTTCTTACCAAGTCATGAGTTAAATGAGTCATTTTCAACCAGTGGCATTGGGAGATTATATTCACTCCTGACAAGCAGCCAAAGCTCTGAATAAGATGTTATGGAGAATACTGGGAAAATGAAGTGGTTTAGGATATACTGGCTTTGCCAACCTAAAATCACTTGGAACTCACACTTTCCTCTGTGCTTAACAGGCTGCCTTGCTTTAGCAGGGATGACACCAGTGACCTATCTTTGTTTAGGCTCAGATTTCTCTTTATCACACAGGAAAATGTGGTTACTATGATCTGTTTGTAGTGTTTGCAGGAATGTCTATTCTTCCATGTTGACAGTTTGAAATCTTTGAAATTCTAAGGAGAGGGTGATGACCCTCTAGAGGCTGTGTGTGATAAGTAGCAAGAATACAAGTCCTCTGTGAGTTGCTGGTATTCATCTACTTAGGTATTGTACTAGAAGCATAGGCTTAAATAACAGCGCAGCCACATAAATGGAGGAAGTCCCAACTGAATATATGATGCCTTTTCAAGAGTAAAAATGGCATTGATTTCCTTTCTAATGTTTGCTTAGTGACTCAGAACTTAAACTTACTCTACTCAATAGGAAATAATACCATGCTAATCTGACAAAATTTTCTTGTTTTTCAAAGCACCCATTGCCATACTAACTCTAAGTTGACCTTCCAGTGTTGTTCTACCATGCCTAAAATATTGAGGATTAATTTCATGGCTGGTGTGGTCATTAATATGAGTCCATGGAAAGAGGCGGGGAAACTGTTACTCCAGAAATACAAAATCAGAACGTATGCATTTTGAAAATTTAATAACATAGGGCTCTCTATAATTATATTTTTTATGGCTAAGACCCTGTATGACTTTTAAACATATTTCCCCCCTTTTTCTGTATTGTTTTATGAGAGGCCTTTTCCTTCAATCCAGTCCTGTCTCAGGTATCTTTTCCCTCTCATTCTTACTGGTTTTGCTTGGTGTCTTCTCAGAATTTCCATGTAAACTCCTGTCCAAGGATAACCAGTGAACTCTTCACAGAAACACTTCCCTAAACACTTTCAGTTCTCATGAAGCTAAAAAATAATTATACCATTGCTGATTGCTAGTTATTAGGGCCTGATGCAAGTAAAGACACGAAACATTATTTCTGGGATGAATCACCCCCTAAAAAGAAGACCTGAAAATTACTTTTTATAGAATGAGAGTTTAGTATTTTGTTCCACAACAGTAATTCTCCAGTAAAGACTAGAGAGATGTAATTTAAACATGTAGGAATTGTTATAGGATAAGGTTTGAAACAGTTGAACTGTTAAGGTTGGATGGTTGGTTCATTCCTGGAGACAGAGGATCCTGAAATCCATGTGAACAAATTTTCCAATTCATACATCCAACAACAAGAGAAAAGGATGTTTCTGGCTTTAACAAGGGAGACTCTGAAATCCTGTGAAAGTCTACGTAACAAGGGCTAAGGAAAATGATCTGGAAAACCCCACAGTGCATGGTTTCATGCTCTTCCAGTCTCAACTGAAAAAGATTTGGGGCTTCCCAGATGGGGCTGATGGTAAAGAATCTGTCTGCCAGTGCAAGAGACATAGGGGAGTTGGGTTTGATCCCTGGGTTGGGAAGATTCCCCAGGAGAAGGGAATGGCTACCCACTCCAGTACTCTTGCCTGGAAAATTCTATGGGCTGAAGAGCCTGGAGGGCTACAGTCCATAGGGTTGAGCACAACAACAACAGGAGACAACAATGCTTACTTAAACTCTTAATTAGGGTTAGGAGTAAAGGAAGAGCTCAAGAGAAAGATATCAGTTCAGTTCAGTTCACTCAGTCGTGCCCGACGCTTTGCGACCCCATGGACCGCAGCGCGCCAGGCCTCCCTGTCTATCACCAACTCCCGGAGTTCACCCAAACCCATGTCCATTGAGTCGGTGATGCCATCCAACCATCTCATCCTCTGTCGTTCCCTTCTCCTGCCCCCAAATCTTTTCCAGCATCAGAGTCTTTTCAAATGAGTCAGTTCTTCACATCAGTTGGCCACAGTATTGGAGTTTCAGCTTCAATATGAGTCCTTCCAATGACCATCCAGTACTGATCTCCTTTAGGATGGACTGGTTGGATCTCCTTGCAGTCCAAGGGACTCTCAAGAGTCTTCTCCAGCACCATGGAACTGGTATTGTTTAGTCGCTAAGTTGTGTCTGACTCTTCTGTGACCTCACGGACTGAAGCCCTCCAGGCTCCTCTGTCCATCAAATTCTCCAGGCAAGAATACTGAAGTGGGTTGCCATTTCCTTCTTAAGGGATCTTCCTGACCCAGGAATTGAACCTGCATCTCCCACATTGCAGGTGGATTCTTTACCGCTGAGCCACCATTGATGGGCACTAAAAAGATCACAGAACTGTTTTTCTTTGACACAAATGGGTGTTTGGTTATTTTTGTTCTTTTTTCTTTTTTTTTTTTCTTTGCCAGCATTGATTCTTCCTGGGAATTATAGACAGAGGTGAATGAAAGAAATCATTGGAAAAAAATTTTAGGTCCAATCACAGTGTAGACATCCCTGATGTACATCTACACTTTCTTCTCAAGGGATGTATGGACAGTGACTATTCTAATGCTGCCAACAGGAAATTAGGTCCCTGCCTGCAGGCAACTTCTCTTTCTGGTTAAAGCGGCTTTCTTAAGCAGGGCTTGCTTAACTGTACTGTGCTGTGCTGAGTTGCTTCAGTCGTGTCCGACTCTTTGCGACCCTACAGATTGTAGCCCACCAGGCTTCTCTGTCCATGGGGTTCTCCAGGCAAGAATCCTGGAGTGGGTTGCCATGACCTTACCTGCTCAACCTCAAGTAGGATCTGCCTGTTAACCTCTTTCATGGCACCAATGTTGGTGTAATTTTATACTCAAAGACTCCTTTCAGACCACTCTGCCTTAGCAAGAAAACATATACAAGAGGAAGGCAAAGAGACATAAAGGGTAGCCCACCTATTTTTCTCTTATTTAGAGGAGTCATTTTGGAGCTTAAAAAAGGCTACTGGAAATGCACACATTCTGTTATTTACTAGCATATAAAATGGAAAATACAGTATTTAAAATTGCAAGAGTTAAGCTGTATAAAAACTTATATAATGAAAAGGAAGTCACCCTTCTATTCAAGAACTCTAAATTCCCTGCCCAAAGGCAGTCAGAGTTAATTATACAGTGTGTTTTCTTCCAGAAAACTCCCTCTGTACTTAAAAGCATGTGCCATTTTAAAAAAAAGTGAGAGCATATGGAAATAATACCTTTCAGCAGTCTTCTATGATCTTTTTTTCCTAGAGCAGATTTCTGAGAACTGGTTCTCAGTTCAGTTCAGTTCATTTCAGTCGCTCAGTCGTGTCCGACTCTTTGCAACCCCATGAATCGCAGCACGCCAGGCCTCCCTGTCCATCACCATCTCCCAGAGTTCACTTAAACTCACATCCATTGAGTCGGTGATGCCATCCAGCCATCTCATCCTCTGTCATCCCCTTCTCCTCCTGCCCCCAATCCCTCCCAGCATCAAAGTCTTTTCCAATGAGTCAACTCGTCACATGAAGTGGGGAGAGCATCACACGGTACCTAGTACCCTGTAGGTGTTGAACCAATAGTGAAGTTGCTCAGTCGTGCCCGACTCTTTGCCACCCCATGGACTATAGCCTACCAGGCTCCTCCATCCATGGAATTTTCCAGGCAAGGGTACTGGAGTGGGCTGCCTTCTCCAGAGGATCTTCCCAACCCAGGGATTGAACCCAGGTCTTCCACACTGCAGGCAGACACTTTACTGTCTGAGCCACCAGGGAAACCAATGAATGATTTCAATTCACTAATTCAGGAAAGTACTTTCACATTTTGAAATCTGACAGTACCAATTTGCCTCAGAAAATGCAATCATCTTATAGTTTACTATTTGAACATTGTTTAACAGTATCCGGAAGTCGTATTTCCACTCTTTATGTGGAAACAAACAAGGCACCGTTTCAACTAGTTGTTGGAGGAGGCGGGAGATCAGAGCTCTGCTGAAAAGTCCGCAGTGGAGAGGAGCTGCCAGATTCTGCGTGGGGAGCCCTCCCCTTGCGCTGAGATTGTCCAGCTGGATGAGAGACCCAGTGCAGCGCCTGAGAGGACGCCCGTCCTGTGGTCCAATCAAGCACTCAAGTGGGCTGCAGAGGAAGAGTCCAGGGTCACTGAGGCAGCAGAGGGCAATCTGCTGAATATGGATTTCGTTTTAGGACCCCCTGCTGTGGTTCTAGTACGGGGGAATTTTCTTCAGTCAAAAAGTAGTTAAAGTCCTGATCTCCACCTGAAAATTAAAGAACTACTAAACAGCACAATTCGTGTAGAAGTTCTGTATTTGTGTGGCTGGTTTGGATGGTGTCAAAATCAACATTATGAAATTGACAGGCTGCACGACATGGATGGCGGGTGAAAAAAGTGAGATGGAGAAGACCTATCATATGACACTCCTTATGTGCCAAATCTAAAAAGAAATGATACAAACGAATTTATTCACAAAACAGAAAGAGACTCACAGACTTAGAAAATAACCACAGAGGGAGGACGGGGGAAGGGATAGTTAGGGAGTTTGGGATCAACATGTATACACTCCTATATTTAAAATGGATAACCAGCAAGGACCTACTATATAGCGCAGGGAACTCTGCTCAGTGTTATGTGGCAGCCTGGATGGGAGGGGAGTCTGGAGGAGAATGGATACATGGATATTCATGTAAAGGATCCAAAGGCTGAGTCCCTTTGCTGTCCACCTAAAACTATCATGACATTGCTAACTGGCTATCAGTTCAGTTCAGTCGCTCAGTCATGTCCCACTCTTTTCGACCCCATGAATGGCAACATGCCAGGCCTCCCTGTCCATCACCAACTCCCGGAGTTCACTCAGATTCACGTCCATCGAGTCAGTGATGCCATCCAGCCATCTCATCCTCTGACGTCCCCTTCTCCTCCTGCCCCCAATCCTCCCAGCATCAGAGTCTTTTCCAATGAGTCAACTCTTCGCATGAGGTGGCCAAAGTACTGGAGTTTCAGCTTTAGCATCATTCCTTCCAATGAACACCCAGGACTGATCTCCTTTAGGATGGACTCGTTGGATCTCCTTGCTAACTGCCTATACTCCAATATAAAATAAAAAGTTTTAAAAATAAATGCAATAGATTTCTTTCTGCTGCTGCTAAGTCGCTTCAGTCGTGTCTGACTCTGAGCGACCCCATAGATGGCAGCCCACCAGGCTTCCCCTGTCCCTGGGATTCTCCAGGCAAGAACACTGGAGTGGGTTGCCATTTTCTTCTCCAATGCATCAAAGTGAAAAGTGAAAGTGAAGTTGCTCAGTCGTGTCTGATTCTTAGCGACCCCATGGACTGCAGCCTACCAGGCTCCTCCATCCATGGGAATTTCCAGGCAAGAGTACTGGAGTGGGTTGCCATCGCCTTCTCCGTGATTTTTTTCTATTTTCCTCTATTTCCAGAGAAGTAATTTTTTCCCTTTATAAGTGCCCTGCTGCTGCTGCTAAGTCACTTCAGTCGTGTCCGACTCTGTGCGACCCCGTAGACGGCAGTCCACCAGGCTCCCCCATCCCTGGGATTCTCCAGGGAAGAACACTGGAGTGGGTTGCCATTTCCTTCTCCAATAAGTGCCCTATAAATACTCAATGTCTTCTATAAGGTATACCCACTTGAAATACAATGCTTGCATTAGAAATACATCAAAAAAGCAATTGACAGGCTGCATTTTTTAACCCATTGACACAGACTTACTTAACTACTTGTACCACATGATCCACTGATAAGCACCCTGGTTTTAGAATGAGTAGGTCCCAAAGCAGGCTGTCCAGCCACTACTATATTTAGTACAAAGCAATTTCTATGTGATTGTGACCTTTTAGATAAATGCAGTGTACCTGTTTATGTCAGGTTTCTGGAACATACCTGACAACCAGAAAGTAAGCAAAAATGTAAGGCGCCAAATGCTTGCTGTGAAACTTATGCCCCAAAGCTCTTGTCCTTTACTTATGGGCAGACTGCCTGAGTCTTCCACACAAGTTGATTTACTTTTACTTTACACACAAGTTTATTGTTTTATTATTCATCATTGCACATACAAAGCTACTTATTAATATGAACCCTCCTGATGAATGGTTCTTAGTCTTGGCTGTACATCAGGATGACTGAAGGAGTTTTTAAAAATTCCAGTGTCTAGGCTGTGCCCTTAGACAACTGCTCTTCATCCTGGGGTGATCTTGTCCTTCAGGGGACATTTGGCAACATCTTGTGACATTTTTGATTTTTACAGCTTGTTGGGAGGCTATTAACATCTGGGGGCAGAGGCCAAGGATAAACAAGGATAAACATCCAACGCATAGGCCAGGCGCTCCAATGAACAATTATCTAGCCCAAAATATCTATGGTGCTTAGGTTGAAAATCCTGTCCTAGGCCAATGAAATCAGAATCTCGGGCGTGTTCAGTCACTTCAGTCATGTATGAATGTTTGCAACCCCCTGGGCTATAACCCACCAGGCTTCTCTGTCCATGGGATTCTCCAGGCAAGAGTACTGGCGTGGGTTGTTGAGCCCTTTCTCCAGGGGATCTTTCACACCCAGGGATCCAACTCATGTCTCCTGCATTGCAGGTGAATTCTTTACCGCTGAGCCACTGGGGAAGCCCCATAGTCTCTTGAGTTGGGACACAAGGCCAGCAGTTTTCCTATTTTTTTTTTTTAAATGGAACTTGCTTTTACATGATGAAGACATGTGCTTGAGCATGGGTGGTCAGGAGTTCTCATCTGTGTTTTGACATCCCCAAATAATGAATTAATGAACATGATAAACTGTTATTGCTGACCGCAAGTGGCCAAGCGGCACGGTCTGACTCATGACTCTGAGTCCTTGGTGGGTCACCCAAACCCTTGCGCCAACCCCCAGTGACCTTCTCCTCTTCCATCTTACTCGCCTCTTTCTCTCCTCCATGTCCAGGAGTTTGTAAAGCTTCCAGGCGGTTCCAATGTAGAGCCAAGGTTGAGACTTACTGCTTTAGCGTACTTGTTCTCAAGCTTTGGCTGCCATCAGAATCATCCGGAGGGCCGGAACTTCACACACTGAATGTACACTGCACAGATGTTAGTTATTCTGAACGGCTATAGTTTGTAATTATAAACCGAAACATACCAATTATTCATGACCATGAAGAAAAGGATAATAAAAATAAATTTATCCCCCCTTTTAAAATCCATTGCAGATGTTAATGCCACTATTTGGACATTATCTTTGTTATTGTCATGACATCTTATTAATGGGATAAGTAAAACCAGGGGTGCCTTTTTCTTTGTGCTAATTTCACTTCCAGCCCATCCAGTGAGGCTGACGGCTTCTCCTCCTTCCCTTCATCCCACTCCACCCATCCTAGGGAGGAATGAGAGATTTATGAGTACACTTTGTAATAGCTGCAAACCTCAAAGTAAATACAATGTTTTCTTCCCCTCAACATGGATTACGCAGGTCACTTGAAGTTGGACATGGTGAACCAGGTATAGTCTTGAAAAAGTAGGGTTCTGAGGTTTTTCCTTTCTGGGAGTGGGGCTAGGAGGTATTCTAGAAGTTGGTACATCATCAAACCAGCAGTAAAGATGTTTTACATCTTCTAACAATACAGACTGGCATGGTAATAAAGCCTGTGATGCTGAGGCCTTTCATGAGAACATGTTTTCAGGCTGTTGCAAATCTCAAATTGGTTGTAATAAAATAAATCACTGTGCGTGACTGAGAATGAATTTTGCTCTTCCCGGAGGCTTTAATTGCTTCAGAATTGAGGCAGAATTTTCACAGAAGTCAAATGAAATCAAATCAAATCAATAAAGCAAAACCAATGGCTTCTGCCCTACTCCTACGATTTTTCCTTTGACAGGGTTCTCATACCTCCTGGCCAGCCCTAGAATTTGGAGAGCATGACAGACACAGAGCAGAAACTCCATAAAGGTAACCAACTCTGGTGCTGGGTGCTCTCTGTGATGAGGGCTGGGGGTCGGGGGTAAGGGGGAACGGAGAAGCACTCCTTTGAATGAGAGCAAGCGGCTTAGCGTTATAAAGAGCGTGGGCCCTGAAGCTCAACTTCCTGGGTTGGACCAAATCCCAGCTCCTCTATAATCCAGATCACGTGACCTTGGCATGCTGGTTAACCTCACACTTCTCAGTTTCCT
Source organism: Ovis aries (assembly GCF_016772045.2). NCBI lineage: Eukaryota > Metazoa > Chordata > Mammalia > Artiodactyla > Bovidae > Ovis > Ovis aries. The sequence goes on from NC_056070.1 coordinate 10,776,078, forward strand.
CCTCTCGAAAACGGAAACGGTGAAGGCAGCTACCTTGCAAGTTTACTGTGGGTGACAGAAGAGACGATCCAGAGAAAGTGCTTAGCAGAAGTAAGTATCTGGCAATGGGAGCTATTTGCACAGCCTACCTTTATCAGTCTCCGCTTTGTGTCTGCTTTTTCCAGTGAGACTGTGAAGGAGGGTCATCCCAGTTACCAGGTGCAGGGTGGCGGCAGACCCCACGGGCACAAAGGCCCCCACTGACCAGGAGTTGTCTACCCAGAAGAGGAACAGATGCAATGGTCCCTAAGGAAGCTGCAAGCGGCATCCTGTAGCAGCTCAGCAGATGAAGGCCTTGGACCTACGTGACTCATGCAATGGAAGTCTTTCTCAGTGAAAACCAGAGATGAAAGAGAACCTGCGCCATATATGGTTGATGTGGACAGGAAATCAGAGCCCCTTAGAACAGGGCCTGACTCATCAAAGATCATAACTGGGAGTGCCTGTAAACATGGATTTTGAGGAACTGCTCCGGCTACTCTGCACTTAGATCAGAAACTTGAAGTTGTTGCTACTACCTGCTATCCATCTATTTAACTATTCAATATTCAGTGTTTTGGTTTTGGATGAGGCCTTCACTTTTTAGAATCTGAAATACATAGATGTTAATAACCAGGTGAAGGAGAGAATAAGAAGGAGGAAAAAATATTTTAAAAACCAAATTCCAAACCCAGGAAGGTTATTTCATTAGAGGAAAGATGGTTCACCCAAGATATGGGCTTAGTATCTCCAAGAATCTCAGTCACCCAAGAGTTTCATTCTCAGAGGCTGGGGATGAAAAGAAATATCTCTCTTAGATAACTCTGCTGTAAGGATGCCAATCTAGAATCAAGAGACTTCAGACTTCCACTTTGTCAGTATACCTAAACCAAAGGATCTTTGGATGGAGAAGAATTAAATTATCTAAAAAAGAAAAGTGAGAAGCACTCAATATCAAGATTGTACAGTTTCCTGTCAGTACTTTACGATTTAATTCATAATGGAGAGAAGCTTTACATTGGAAAGAATGAAGTCGACTTTTCCTGAATGGAGAAAATACAATTATAGAAATTATATAATTATAGTTAATTATATAAAATAAGTGCTCTGACCTGGACACACAGTGAGACTCAAAACTTATTGAAAAAATGTTATTGTTTATCTTAAGCACTCTTTATGGTAGTACATGTTGCTGCTGCTGCTGCGAAGTCTCTTCAGTCGTGTCCAACTCTGTGCGACCCCACAGACGGTAGCCCACCAGGCTTCCCCATCCCTGGGATTCTCCAGGCAAGAACACTGGAGCGGGTTGCCATTTCCTTCTCCAAGGCAGGAAAGTGAAAAGCGAAAGTGAAGTCACTCAGCCGTGTCCGACTGTTAGTGACCCCATGGACTGCAGCCTACCAGGCTCCTCCACCCTTGGGATTTTCCAGGCAGGAGTACTGGAGTGGGGTGCCATTCTAGTGCTTACTTAAAAGAAACATGAAGGTGAAAATGAAGCAGAATAAAACAAAATGAAATAACCGGCAGAGATTTCTACATGTAGCTTTAGGCAGTAGTCCCAAAAAACTTATCAGGAAGGTGGTAATAAGTAGCAAAAAGCAAAAACCAACGGCATATTTTAGAGCATGCAGCATATTGAACAATGTAATATGTAAAATCTTAAGAACTGGGGTTCGTTCTTCATTGTAAAGTATGTCACGTGTTCACAATTATCCTGTGTCGCTGGAAACGATGACCCAACTAAGATACGGTATGTGGTGTGAAGAAAATGATACCATATGTGTCTTGTGGAGAGCAAAGAATATGGTTGATGCTAAAGGTGATGTAGTACAGTAAACAAGGTCGAGGTGATTTTGAATACTTAACAGAAATTCATTGGGAAATAAGACTTCACGATTTGCAATAGCTGAGGCATAAAGTGAATTAGGAAGACCTGTTCAAGACGTCTGAGTTACCTGTCAGGTAACTGTCATGCTTCCCTTAAGAATGGTGTGCTTCTTCACCCACTAAATATTAGAAGAGGGAAAGATGGACCATACTGCAGGGAAGGAGAAATTCTGGCTTCCAGCTCTAGCCCTGTCGAAAATCTCTGGGCTGTGGCTTCCTCTTCTGCCGTATAATCTTGTTCTTGCCCAATATTTCCAGCTCTTAGATTGCATGATTAAAAAAAAAAAAATCACAACTCCAATCTGTAAGTAGTTTCTCTGAAACTATTATCAGCTCCATTTATCCCTAACCTAGTCTAACCTCAATCCCTCCCTTCACTTTATTTATTATATATATATTTATTTATTTATGGCTGCACCGTGTAGCATGTGGGATCTAGTCCCCTGACCAGGGGTCAAGCCTGTGCTCCTTGCAGTGGAAACATGGATTCTTAACTTCTGAACCACTAGGAAAGTCTGTCCCTTAATTTTATATGGTTAATTTTGTTTTCCCAATTTCTCTTTTATTCTTCCCAACCATGAATATTTTAGTCCTTTTTGCTTTTTTCTTTTTAGCCCTTTTTGCCTTTTTCTTTAGTTCTTTTTGCCTTTTCTTTGTCCTTTTTCCACCCCAAAAGATGAAGGATGCCAGATATTATGGAATCCCACAGATGAAGCCCTGAGACTATTTATTTACCTTGACTATATAAATAGTATTTTATTCCTCTCCAGGGAGAAGTTAAAATACATGGAAAATTTGCCCAGTGAATATAATAGGCACCATACTATAAAATGTAGGAAAAAACAGTAGGTTAATGGCTATTTTAAGCTTCTAGTCAAGGGCTTGTTATAAATCATAGTGTAAAATAAAGGATTTTAAAAAACCTTGAAAATTAGTTTGATCCTGTTTTGTCTTTTTTCCAGACATTTGGAAATGAGACAATACTAAACTGTATGAGTCAATAATAATAGAGTTTAACCTAGTTTTACTTCTCAGTGTTGATATTTGACACATGCTGTATTTCCACTGTAAGCACTTTGTTTATTTTTAGTGCTACCTAGAACAGAAAACATACAAATCTGGGGTCGAATGTAACTAGCCTACAGTGGCTGGGTTTCCTTTCATAGACCCTTGAGTACTGAGAGAGGCTTGTGCTATTTCTTTGAGATTTAGGGCCAAAGTTCTATTTCCTTTTAACCTCTCTCAAAAGACTTGGCACATTTTTCTACATGCAGCAACTGTCTAAGGATATTGACTCATGAAAATCAGTCACTTAAGCAAATGTTATTGTAAGTTTGGTAAATGATATTTCTCTTAGATCTGAAAAGCGACAGCATTTTAGACTTAGGCAAGTGCTTAGAGATCATCTAGATCAGTGATTCTCTAAGCGCTGTCCTTGGAGCCCTGGAGATTCCCTGTCAAGGTTCAGGGGAACCTTCCACAGCATTTGCAAGATCAGGAAACCACTGAGATGGCTGCCTTTTCCACCGGTTGACTTTTGCACTGTTGGTGTAAAAGTGACAGTGGGTAAAACTGTTGGTGCTTTAGCATGTATCAAGCAGTGGCACCAGACTGTTCTAACACTAGTTGCATTCTTACCCATCACACACTAGCAGGGAAAAAAGCTTATGCTGCAAGAGAAATGGTGAAGACTCCAGCCAGGTCCTAGGCCACAACAGCAACAGACAGATATTGGTTGCATTTATATTTATACAACCAATTTATTTTTCTAGAAATGAAAACTACAAAAATGAAATTAAGACATTCCATTCAAAATTGTATCAAAAAAGAAGAAAATACTTAGAATATAAGGAATAAATCTAACTAAAGAAGTATAAGACACGTATGCTGAAAGCTGCCAAATACTAGACAAATCAAAGATGTATATTAATGCTTATGGATTGGAAGGATCAACCTTGTTAAGATGGCAATATTCTCTAAATTCATCCAAACAGTCAATACAATCCCTATGTAAATTCAAAGAAATTAGCAAGTTGATCTTAAAATTTGTATAGAAATGTAAAGGGCCTAGAATAGCCAAAAAATTTTTTGGAGGAAAAAAAAACAAAGTATGACTTATAGTACCTGTTTAAAAACTTACTATAAACTACAGTAATCAAGGCAGGGTGGCACAACAGTAGACACAGAGGTCACTGGACTAAGAAAGAAAAGACAAATAAACCCTTATATTCATTATCAATTGAATTTTAACAAAGGTGCCAAAGTAATTCAGTAAGGAAAGGACAGTCTTGTTAGCAAATGGCATTGGAACAACTGGATATGCCTATGCAAAAAAATGAACTTAGATGCTTACCTTACATACTACAAAAACATTACTTGTGATTATAGATCTAAATTGAGGGCTAAAATTATAATATTGTCAGAAAAAAATTAAAAGTTTCTTTGTGATCTAGGCTGAGGCAAAGATTTCATAGATATGACACCAGACTTGTGATCCACAAAGGAAACACTTGATATATTGGATTTAATAAAAATTTTAAAATTTTGCTCTTCAAAAGCTATATTTATAAAATGAAAAGAAAAGCCACAGAGTGGGAAAATATTTGCAAATCATATATCTGATGAAGGACTTCTGTCCAGGATAAATATTATCTATTAAAATATAAATACTATATATTTTTAATCTATGATGTTTCATGTAAACAACATTTTGTCCATTGTCAGACATGTGTGTGATAAATCAACTTCACTCTATTAAAAAAGAAGCAAAACAACAATAACATGAAAACTCCTACAGTTAAAAAAGATAAAGAACTACAATTAAAATATATCATAATTAAAATGAGTAAAAGACCTGAATAGACATTTCACCAGAGTATAAATACAAATAGCTGCTGCTGGGGCTGCTAAGTCGCTTCAGTTGTGTCTGACTCTGTGTGACCCCATAGACAGCAGCCCACCAGGCTCCCGGGTCCCTGGGATTCTCCAGGCAAGAACACTGGAGTGGGTTGCCATTTCCTTCTCCAATGCATGAAAGTGAAAAGGGAAGGTGAAGTCGCTCCGTTGTGTCTGACTCTTCGAAATCCCATGAACTGCAGCCTACCAGGCTCCTCCATCCATGGGATTTTCCAAGCAAGAGTACTGGAGTGGGATGCCATTGCCTTCTCCACAAATAGCTAGGTACATGAAAATAAAAAATGCTCAACATCATTCATCATTAAAGGAAATGTACATTAAAGCCACAGTGAGCTACCACCACACATCATTAGAATGGCTATAATAAGAAAGACTGACAATAATAAATGTTGGTGAGGATGTGGAGAAATTGGAGCCGCATATAATGCTGGTGGGAATGCAAACTGGTACAACCATTTTTTGACATTGGTGTGATCCAGTGATATTCACATGTCTCCATTGTTACTTATTTGTTTGTATTTATGCAATTTTATCACAGGTATAGTTTTGTGTATTGACCTCTAGTCAAGATATGGAACAAACTCATGACCACAAGGATCCCTGATAATGACCTCATAAGTGTGATGATAAAAATCACACTCCTTTGCCCTCTCTCTTGAACTCCCTCATCCCTGGCAACCATTAATCTGCCCTCCATCTCAATAACTCTGTCAGTTCAAGATGAATGGAATTAAATGTGACACTTTATTAGACATGTTCAATTCTAGTACCAGCTTTTTCTTCTGGGCCATTTCCGCAAACTCAGTATTTATCACTTCATCAGAGTTCATCACAGTTACTGCAAACAAGTAAAAAATTTCAAAACCACAGTAAAGGTAGAATTGGGCCATCAGCTGAGAGACTGCCTATATTCTATCGCCTGCAAGCAGGGCCAATTTGGATTAGTGTTTGTAAAATTATAAATAGCTCCAAGTTCTGGTTCACATAATTGGAACTACAAACGTTGACTTCTCACATTCTGAGAGTCTAGGCTCCCTCCCTCTCTTCCTTCTTCCTTCCTTCACTTCCCCCCTTTCTTAAACATATCCGATAGTCTTCAGTGTGACTGCTGAATTACACAGTGGCTAAAAGTGGGGCCTCAAGGATGACTCTCCATCACCCAACTCTGTCTTCTTCCTTCCATCCCCTGTAGCTCCCCCTTCCTTCCCCAATAATTTTTAGAGGTTGTTGTATACAGATTAATACCTGTGCCACAAAATCACATACATACATACATAGTTTTTAAAAAGAAGGAACTTGGAGTAGGTCTCATTTGTTTCCCCACCTTCCCCTTTGTCTGTGACAAGGCCTTTCTGTCCATTGTTACTGTGTTCAGTCACCCAGTCATGTCCGACTCTCTGTGACCCCATAGACTGCAGCACGCCAGGCCTCCCTGCCCCTCACCATCTCCTGAAGTTTGCCCAAGTTCATGTCCATTGCATTGGTGATGCCATCCAGCCATCTCATCCTCTGATGCCCTCTTCTCCTTCTGCCCTCAAATCTTTCCCAGCATTAGGGACTTTTCCAATGAGTCAGCTGTTCGCATCAGATGACCAAAAAACTGGAGTTTCAGCTTCAGCATCAGTCCTTCTGATAAGTATTCAAGGTTGATTTCCCTTAAGATTGACTGGTTTGATTTCTTTGCAGTCCAAGAAACTCTCAGGAGTCTTCTCTAGCACCACACTTTGAAAGCATCAATTCTTCGGCACTCTGCCTTCTTTACAGTCCAGTTCTCAAAACTGTATGTGATCACTGGGAAGACCATAGCCTTGACTATACAAACTTTTGTTGGAGGAGTAATGTCTCAGCTTTTCAACACATTGTCTAGGTTTGTCACAGCTTTCCTGCCAAGAAGCAAATGTCTTCTGATTTCATGGCTGCAGTCACCATCCATGGTGATTTTAGACCCCAAGAAGAGGCAATCTGTCACTAATTCCACCTTTTCCCTCTATTTGCCAAGGTAGTGGGGTCAGATGCCATAATCTTAGTTTTTTTAATATTTGGTTTTAAGCTGGCTCTTTCACTCTCCTCCTTCACCCACCTCAAGAGGTTCTTTAGTTCCTCTTCGATTTCTGCCATAGAGTAGTATCATCCGCGTATCTGAGGTTGTTGATATTTCTCCTGCCTCTCTTGATTCCAGCTTGTAACTCATCCAGCCTGGCATTTCTCATGATGTGCTCAGTGTATACATTAAACAGAGTGATAGCAGACAGCCCTGTCATACTCCTTTCTCACTCTTGAACAAATCAATTGTTCCTAACAGGGTTCTAACTGTTGCTTCTTGACCTACATACAGGTTTCTCAGGAGACAGGTAAGATGGTCTGGTATTCCCATCTCTTTAAGAGCTTCCCCAGTTTATTATGATCCACACAGTCAAAACCTTTGGCATAGCTGATGAAACAGAGCAAAAGATATTTCTCAGGAATTCCCTTGCTTTCTCTATGATCCAGCAACTGTTGGCAATTTGATTTCAGGTTTCTCTTTCTTTCTAAACCCAGCTTGGACATCTGGAAGTTCTTGGTTCTCACAATGCTGAAGCCTAGCATGCAAGATTTTAAGCATGACCTTACTAGCATGGGAGTGCAACTGTCTGATGGCTAACACATTTGTTAGTACTATGCTTCTTGGGAATTCGGATGTTGACCTTTTCCAGTCCTGTGGCCACTGCTGGGTCTTCCGGATTTGCTGACATATCGAATGCAACACCGTGATGACATCCTCTTTTAGCGTTTGGAATAGTTCTACTGGAATAGTTCTGCCCATTACCAAAGACATATTCCTTGAATTTTATAGCCCAGAGATAAAAATTCATCTATGTTTAATTATGACCATAAAGTTTAATTGGTCTATCAAAGAAATATAAAATGCAGTGATTTTTGAGATCAAATAACTTTAAGTATGTAAAGCTTTTATCTTTACGATCTCTGGAGAGTATCTCTCTTTTTGTCTTCTGTGTGAAATTTCCCTGAAATAAATGGAAACTTTGTTTTGTTCTTTTTTAACTGCAACATGAATTGCTGCTTGAAGATTAAGCCCCTTGGTTCAGAACTACTACCTATTGCTTGAAAGATAATGGAATGAATGTCTCTAAGTGTGTGACAAAGAATTGAAAACTTCTTCAATTTTGATCAGAAAACATACTGTTTTGTCCAACAAGTTTGATGGATACCCAGCTGCTAAGACCTTTCAGGAAGTTTGGAAGTTTGCTAACATAAATGGGGAAGACAGAGGGAAGGTAATAGCCCTGGGTTATTCGACTCATTTATGTCAGCAGTCACCTCAGGAACAGGCTGACTGTGGGATTCCATGAGATGACCTCTCTTTATTTCTTCATACAAAGATGATGACTTGAAGGAATTTCCCTGGTTGTCCAGTGGTTAAGATTTCACCTTCTAATGCAAGGGGTGTGGGTTCAATCCCTGGCTGGGGAGCTAAAATCCCGTGCTTTGTGGTCAAAAAACGAAAACAGAAGAAATACTGTAACAAAATTCAATAAAGACTTTAAAAGTGGTCCATATTAAGGAAAAAAAATCTTGAAAAAAGATAGTGATTTGAAAGATCAGTGATTTATTTCAGATCAGTCACAAAAATATTTTAAAAAAGAAACGTACTTTGATCTCTTGGGATTATGCCATCTACTATTTTGGTGGTTGTGGGCATCAGTCACTTAAGAACAGCGAAGGTGATGAAGGCTTACTCATATTTTGAGGTTCAGTTCTTGAGCTCTGAGCTGCTATGGGACAAAATGGAGGAGGATGAGAGACAGAGATGAAAGGCAGGGCCAGGGCAGTTGGTGAGATGCTGCAGGGGTTGATAGACTTTTCTGTAAATGGTTAGATAGTAAATATTTTAGGCTTTGCAGATCCTCTGGTATCTGTTGAAACCATTTATGTAAGCAATGGGTATGGCTGTGTTCCAATAAAATTTCATTTACAAAAATAGGCTTTGGGCCAGATTTGGTTCATGGCTGTAGTTTACCCATCCCTGGGTCAGAGAATCAGACAGGATTAAGCTGAAGTGGTGAGCACTCACTGCTTGCAAGTTAGACCCTGGAATATCACCTTCATGCTTCCAGACTCCCTGTGGATTTACTTCCCTCCTTTATGGTAATCCAGGAGCTGGAGGCAATTTTAAGGTTACACCATAAAACCAATAAAAATATTCCTGTGATACAATTTCCTCAGAACAAAAAGCAGGAAAAGTCTCAACTAATCATCTACCTTTAAAGATAAAAGCATGATCATAAGACTCCAAAACTCAGTGTTCACGCAGTTCCTTCTCGGAGGATGTATTAAGTGCCTTGTAAGACCACTGCTGTGTTCCATTTAAATCTAGTCAGTGGTTTTGATAAATAAAATTTCTCTTTAGGGATGTTGCAATGCAAATTTGGGTGTTGATATTAGGAAGATTTTCTTTTCTTTTTATTTAAAAAAAATTTTTATTTTACTTTATTTTACTTTACAATACTGTATTGGTTTTGCCATACATCAACATGAATCCACCATGGGTGTACACGAGTTCCCAATCCTGAACCCTCTTCCCACCTCCCCCCCCATACCATCTCTCTGGGTCATCCCAGTGCACCAGCCCCACACATCCTGTATCCTGCATCGAACCTAGACTGGCGATTTGTTTCTTACATGATATTAATAGATCTGTCTTCATATGCTACGATTTGGTAAATTTCTGTAACAACCCTCTCTTACCAATCTTGTCTTAGAATAATGTAGCAACCAGATTACAACTAAACCTCCAAGTTTTACCGAGCAACTGGCATACCCTATATGTCATTTAACAAAAATAACCTCAGAGAGATTGTCTGGAAAATTTCATCAATCCAACTTAAACTCTCATAACATTTACTGTCTGAAATCAGTGCTTTTTAATCTGTGTTTCATGGGGCATTGTAAAGTTTTAAAATAAATGACCATTAACTGTAACATTAATGGAAAAGGCTTGAAACCTAATTTTATCTTTGTGTCTCTGGGAGTAATTTGATTAATTTCAGTATAGCTGTATATATTACTTTAGAAGGAGAAATGACAGTTTCTCTGTTTTTAAAGAAAATGTTAATAGGTATTTCACATTCAAAATGTAATTTTTTTTTCCAGTAAAATTGTGTTCAGTGATCCTCCAAATTTTAACAAAACAGTGGAATATAAAATTCCCCTGGCAGTCAGGCTAACTTGATGGAATATATGTTTGTATCCTCAACATGGAATGCCAGCCACTCAAAGGCATGTCTGTCCCAGATTTCTCTGTGCTTTTTGTAGACACTTAGTAAATGTGTGAATTGATTTGGGGATTATCCAATATGAAGGCAGATAGTGGATTTGCCTGAAATGCCAAGAAGAATTATAATGAACAAAGTTCAGACATAAGCCACACAAGTCTTTAAAGTGTTTAGAAAAGAATTCTGCCTAGGAAATTCTGCCTAGTTCCCTGTGCATGCCCTGGTGGGTCTCTAAAATTCTGATCAAAATATAAAAGGATTATGCTCAAGATTTATATTTAAAGCATATTTAGTGTACAGATATATATGTTGATGTTTAAGTATATACAAATTATAAGATGTTGTCTTTATATCTATCTATCTATATATTTCAGCAATATATATGTACACACTATTTGTATGAGCTCAAAATCAGAAGCTATTCAAATTCCTACTTAAGTAGAATGAATAAATAAATTGTGATATATTCAGACAGTGAAGTGCTATACAATAATGAGAATGAATGAGCTACACCCAACAGCATGGGTTACTCTCACAAACATCATGTTGATCAAAGAAAGTCAGACAGAAAAGAATATTTACTGTATGGTTCCATTTATATAAAACACAAAAGTAGGAAAACAAATTCATGCTGTTAGAAGCCAGGAAAGTGGTTGCCTTGGGAGTTTGGGTAGTTAGTGACTGAGGGACTTCTGGGTGTAGGTAATGTCCTAATTCTTGATCCTGGGTACACAGGATCAAGTTCATTTGGTGAAAATTCACAGAGCTGACACTTCTGTGCATTTTTTGTTCCTGCATGTATGTTATACTTCAATAAAATGTCAAAAAGTTTATGAAGTATTATGGCTCTTAAACGATATAAGTGAAAGTGAAAGTGAAGTTGCTCAGCCGTGTCCGACTCTTTGTGACCCCATGGACTGTAGCCTACCAGGCTCCTCCATCCATGGGATTTCCCGGGAAGAGTACTGGAGTGGATTGCCATTTCCTTCTCCAGGGGATCTTCCCAACCCAGGGATGGAACCCGGGCCTCCTGCATTGTAGACAGACGCTTTACCGTCTGAGCCACCAGGGAAGTCTTAAATGATATAACACTACCTTAACCTTCTTAGGTTTAGCTTTTATAAGAACATCAAATTTGCGGAAACAAAGGAAATAGGCAGAGACACAGCATTTGTGATATACATGACACAAAAGACAGATTCTGGAGTATTCTAGACATTTTTGTTTTTGAAACTAAGTTTAAACTTCACATATTCTTTAGAAGGCAGATATTCTATAGAATTGCTTTATGTGACATAAAACTCATGCGGGACTGGGCATACTACATTATTCAATATTTGGCAAAGACATATGCGCCATTACTTTTTATTTTGAAATGAATGATTCTGGATATTTCGGACATGCTCAATATTGTTAGCTTTACTGGTTGCTTTTAAAATTAGGGATATTAGAGATCATACTAAGTCAAGTAAGCCAGACGAAGACAAATAACATATGATACATGTGGAGTCCAAAAAATGATTCAAGTGAACTTATTTACAAAACAGAAATAGACTCACAGACATAGACAACAAATTTATGATTACCATAGGGAAGCAGGGGGAGGGTAAATTAGGAGTTTGGGATTAAAAAATATATATCACTATAGATAAAATAGATAACCAACAAAGACCTACTGTGTAGCACAGGAAACTATACTCAATATCTTGTAATAATCTGTAATTGAAGAGAATGTAAAAAGAACTGAATCACTTTGCTGTACACCTGAATATTATAAGTCAACTATATTTCAATAAAAATTAAAAAAAAACAAATTTAGGGATATTAATAAAGTTCCTATTCAAATAGCTTCAGATTTAATGAAATCATTTCATTATATTTCATATGTAAATTTTTAAAAATTGAGAATTTCTAGCTTATTTTTATAAGAGTCGGACACGACTGAGCAACTTCCCTTTCACTTTTCACTTTCATGCATTGGAGAAGGAAAAGGCAACCCACTCCAGTGTTCTTGCCTGGAGAATCGCAGGGGCGGGGGAGCCTGGTGGGCTGCCGTCTATGGGGTCGGCAGAGTCGGACACGACTGAAGTGACTTAGCAGCAGCATAGTTGATGTACAATATCATATTAGTTTCAGGTGTACAGCATAGCGATCCAGTGTTTTTATAGATTATATTCCACTAAAGTTACTACAAAATAGTGGCTATAATTCCATGTTCCGTACAACATATACTTGTTGTTTATTTTATACACAGTAGCTTGTATCTCTTTATCTCCTATACTAACTCCCCTAAACCAATGGTAACCACTAGTTTTTTTTCTATATCCATGAGCCTTTTACTGTTTTGTGATACACATCCATTTGGTTTATATTTTAGATTCCTCAAATAAATTATATCATATATGATTTGCCTTTCTCTCACTTACTTCATAAAGCATGATATTCTTTAGGTCCACCATGTTGCTACAAAATGGCAGAATTTCATTCTTTATTTTATAGTTGAGTAATATTCCATTGTAGGAATATACCACATCTTTGTACATTCATCTACTTCCACATATTGGCTACTGTATATAATGCTGCTATGAACAATGGGGTTGCATGTATCTTTTCAAATTAGTATTTTCATTTTTTCCTCAGATATATACCCAAGAATGTATCATTTGATATTTCTATTTTTAGTTTTTTGAGGAACTCTCACACTGCTTTCCACACTGGCTACACCAATTCACATTCCCACCAACAGTGTACAAGGGTTCCCTTTCTTCCACATCCTTGCCAACATATGTTATTTGTAGACTTTTGGATGATAGCTATGCTGACAGGTATGAGGTGATATCTCATTATTATTTTGATTTGCAGTTCTCTAATAATTAGTCAAGTTATTGTTTTATGTGTGTGTTAGCCATATGTATGCTGTCTTTGGAAAAATTCAGGTCTTTGGCCATTTTTTGATTGGGTTGTTTAATTTTCTTTGATATTGATTCTACAAACTGTTTATTTTGAATATTAAGCCCTGTTAGTCATATCATTTACAATAATTTTGTCCTGTTTTGTAGGTTGTCTTTTTGGTTTGCTGCTGATGGTTTCCTCTGCTATGCAAAAGTTTTTAAATTTATTTAGGTCTCATTTATTCCTCTTAGTTTTTATTTCTTTTGCCTTATGAGACAGATCCAAAAACATATTGTTATGATTTTTGTTAAAGAGTTTTCTGGTGATTTTATGGTTTCTGGTCTTACATTTAGGTCTTTAATCCATTTGGAGTGATTCTTCTTTTTTCTATATGGTATAAGGAAATGTAGCCATCCAGTTCTCAGCACTACTTACTGAAGAGAGTGTCTTTTCTCCCCTGTATATTCTTGCCTTCTTTGTTGCAGATTAATTGACCATAGGTGCATGGGTTTATTTCTCGTATCCCTATTCTGTTCCACTGATCAATGATGTGGCTGCTTCTGTGCCAGGACCATGTATTTTGTTCACTGTAGGTTTATATATAGTCTGTGTGGTAGTTTGAGCGTTCTTTGGCATAGCCTTTCTTTGGGATTGGAAGGAACACTGACTTTTCCAGTCCTGTGGCCACTGCTCACTGCTGAGTTTTCCAAATCTGCTGGCATATTGAGGGCAGCACTTTCCCAGCATCATCCTTTAGGATTTGAAATAGCTCAACTGGAATTCCATCACCTCCACTAGCTTTGTTTGTAGTGATGCTTCCTAAGGCCCACTTGACTTCACACTCCAGGATGTCTGGCTCTAGGTGAGTGATCACACCATCGTGATTATCTGGGTTGTGAAAATCTTTTTTGTATAGTTCTTCTGGGTATTCTTGCCACCTCTTCTTAATATCTTCTGCTTCTGTTAGGTCCATACCATTTCTACCCTTTATTGTGCCCATTTTTGCACGAAATGTTCCCTTGGTATCTCTAATTTTCTTGAAGAGATCTCTAGTCTTTCTCATTCTATTGTTTTTCTCTATTTCTTGGCATTGATCACTGAGGAAGGCTTCCTTATCTCTCCCTGCTATTCTTTGGAACTCTGCATTCAAATGCTCAAAATTCTCCAAGCCAGGCTTCAACAGTATGTGAACTGTGAACTTCCAGATGTTCAAGCTGGATTTAGAAAAGGCAGAGGAACTAGAGATCAAATTGCCAACATCCGCTGGATCACTGAAAAAGCAAGACAGTTCCAGAGAAACATCTATTTCTGCTTTATTGACTACGCCAAATCCTTTGACTGTGTGAATCACAATAAACTGAGGAAAATTCTTCAAGAGATGGGCATACCAGACCACCTGACCTGCCTTTTGAGAAATCTGTATGCAGGTCAGGAAGCAACAGTTAGAACTGGACATGGAACAACAGACTGGTTCCAAATCAGGAAAGGTGTACGTCAAGGTTGTATATTGTCACCCTGCTTATTTAACTTCTATGCAGAGTACATCATGAGAAACGCTGGGCTGGAAGAAGCACAAGCTGGAATCAAGATTGCTGGGAGAAGTATCAATAATCTCAGATATGCAGATGACACCACCCTTATGGCAGAAAGCAAAGAACAGCTAAAGAGCCTCTTCATGAAAGTGAAAGTGGAGGGTGAAAAAGTTGGCCTAAAACTCAACATTCAGAAAACTAAGATCATGGCATCTGGTCCCATCACTTCATGGCAAATAGATGGGAAACAGTGGAAACAGTGACAGACTTTATTTTTTTGGTCTCCAAAATCATTGCAGATGGTGACACAGCTGTGAAATTAAAAGACACTTGCTCCTTGGAAGAAAAGCTTGACCAATCTAGACAGCATATTAAAAAGCAGAGCTATTACTTTGCCACCAAAGGTCCATCTAGTCAAAGCTATGGTTTTTCTAGTAGTCATGTATGGACATGAGAGTTGGACTATAAAGAAAGCTGAGTGCTGAAGAACTGATGCTTTTGAACTGTGGTGTTGGAGAAGACTCTCGAGAGTCCCTTGGACTGCAAGGAGATCCAACAAGTCCATCTTAAAGGAAATCAGTCCTGAATATTCATTGGAAGGACTGATGCTGAAGCTGAAATTCCAATATTTTGGGCACCTGATGAGAAGAACTGACTCATTGGAAAAGACCCTGATGCTGGGAAAGATTTAAGGCAGGAGGAGAAGGGGATGACAGAGGATGAGATGTTTGGATGGCATCACTGACTCGATGGACATGAGTTTGGGTGAACTCCGGAAGTTGGTGATGGACAGGGAGGCCTGGTGTGCTGCAGTCCATGGGGTGGCAAAGAGTCAGACACGAATGAGTGACTGAACTGAACTGATAGTATAGCCTGCAGTCAGGAAGGGTGATACTTCCAGTTTTGCTCTTTTTCCTAAAATGGCTTTGGCAATTTGGATCTTTTGTGGTTTTATTTAAATTTTAGAATTATTTGTTTAGTTCTGTGAAAAATGACATGGGTATTTTGATAAGAATTATACTAAATCTGGAGATTGTTTTGTGTAACATGGCCATTTTAACATTATTAATTCTTCCAGTCCAAGAGCATGAAGTATCTTTACATTTCTTTATATCATCTTCAATTTCCTTCGTCAGTGTTTTACAATTTTCAGAGTATAGGTCTTTTACCCCCTTGGTTAAGTTTACTCCTAGGCATTTTATTTCTAGCTTCTTTTTAAATATAATTTGAGACATGTCCCCAAATGTCATTCATTATTCCTTCATATTCCCCATTTAATTCCTATGCATTTGGTAAACTCCTGGGGAGGAGGGCCTAGAAATGCAACATTTAGTTTTATCAATAAAATCAGGTGTTCATATCCCACCTGGAACTGTGGTAAAGCCATAGACATTCATGTTCCTGTCTCATGCCTACAGATTGCCTAGCCGTTCCTGTAATAACTGGATGAGACATCAGTTTGGCAAAACATGTTCCTCTGAGCAGATATATATGTCTAAGCAATCAGACCATCAAAGGACTTAACCTTTTTTTTTTTTTTTACAGTTTATTTATCTTTATTTTCTGGCTTCCTTCTGTCAGCTGATCTCACCAGCATGACAATGAGTATAGAATACAAAAATCTGTTTACCAGATGTTCCAATGCAATCTGCAAGACTTAGAACACAAATGCTATTCTGGAGAGCAATCTCTGTTTCATATACATCCGTCCTTTGTAGTGTGTGACTTCTGTCCTAAATAAACAACTAAAGAAATATTGGATTTAATGCAGGGAAGGAAGGGGATGACTATTTTTGAACACAGTCTTTGGAAATTTATTTCTGTACTAGGGCTGACATCTGGACGCCCATCAAGTTTGTCTTCCGAGGCATATGGAAGAGAAGCGGTGTGGCGGCTCAGCTAACAGCATGGCCTCTGAGATCAGGCTGGATCCTGATCTTGGCTCTGCAACTTGCTGACTGTGTGACCTTGAGAACATTCTTGAAACACTGCGCCTCAGTCTTCATTTTCAGGCAATAGCAGTGCAGTCAGTTTGCTGTGAGGATCCAATGAGTTAGCTTGGTACAGAGTAAACACTAATTAAGCTTTAGGGGGCAGTATTCTCCGGTTATAAATTGGCATGGTGGTGCTGGTTTAGTTGCCCAGTCGTGTCCAACTCTGTGAACTGCGGACTGTGACCCAGCAGACTCCTCGTCCATGGGATTTTCCAGACAAGACTACTGGAGCAGGTTGCCATTTTCTTCTTCAGGGGGATCTTCCCTGACCCAGGGGTCACACCCGCCTCTCTGGCATCGCAGGCAGCTTCTTTGCTGAACGGACCACCAGGGAAACCCTATAAACCGGTACACATCATGTATTTTCATTGTATATTTTTCCTTCGTCGATTTAGGAAATGCTTCTCAACCCAGTAGCCAGCAAGTTCTTGTTAAAATGTAAAATAGATCATGTCACTCATCTGTTCATAACCTTCTAAAACTTTCCTATCTCACAGAAAGAAGCTAAAGGTTTTATAAAGGTGTATAGGTAGGGTGACTAGGCTTCCTACTTTTCTCATGCCTACAAATTGTCCAGACGCAATTATTGAGTGTCTCCTTTAATGCCTATTGTCCAGATGCAATTATTGATAGTGTCTCCTTTTACCCTTAAAGCATCTTGGTTTGGACAATAAATTAAATGGTCATCTATTGCTAGGCCCTATGTTATCTGCTTCCCTGCATCGCTTACCCTACCCCAGTATTTCTGTGACATCATGTGTTACTATTCTCTTCCTTCCAATCAACCACCATGGCTTCCTTGCTGCTCCACTGACCCTCTGGGCACATTCTTGCCCCAGGGCCTTTGCACTTGCCATTTCCACTGGCTGGATGCTCTTTCTTTATAGACAGTGGGATGGTTTGCTCCTTTAAGTTTTAGTTTTTATTTGACATCGGCTTCTATTGAGTTCTTTGCTCACTCCTCCCACTTTTATTCCTCTTCTCTGTTTTGCTTTTCTCCTTAGCTGCTATTTCACAGACTTAACTTGACTGTTGTCTTTTTCTTCTACTAGAATGGAAACTCTTTGAGGACAAGGATTGCTTTTGTTCACTGCTATTTCCCCAATAACTGACATATAGGAGGAGCTCAATAAATATTTATGAATAAATAGATAAAGAATATTTAGAGAAGAGAGATCTGATGTAACTGAGTAACCAAATGGCCAACAGTTGCCCACCTCCATTACTTTCTAGTATAAAACTCGATCTAAAATTATAGGACTCCCATGTGTAAGTTTTATGAGAAGCACGATTTGAGTAACTTCTGTTGTCTATCCCATTTGCCAAGTAAGTCATGATGGCAAATGATGCTGATGAAACTTTTAGAGAAGTTTAAATTCTAAATTCTCTAAATTTTTGAGAAATTTAAATTTGCACATTCACAAAAATAATACTAAATCTGAGGGCACACTTGATTTTTGCTTCTTGAGTTCAGGAACATAAGACATCAAACCTCCCAAATTTAAATAAATATTTTAGAGTATGTGGTTTTGTAAAATTTGATGTTCAAATTTGAAAATAAGGCTATCAAATAGTAACACTGAATGAGACTTATGTTCAGTTCTATTACAGTTTAATATCAACTATTACCTTTATAATGTAGGAAAGTTTTTCCAAGAAAAACTAGACCTAGTTAAAAATAAAATGGTAGCTATAGAAAGCAATAATTCTAGCTCCCAAGAGATTATGGTAGATCCAGAAAGCAGTAGTAGAATTTCTGGCTGGGTATCAAATTTATTTTGACAGAGTTGCTTAAGAACATTCCTTATTTAACCACTCTAGCCTTCAAATCAGCTTCAGAGACAGAAACTTCATACCCCATCCTCTTTCATTTTAGTTCATACACTCTATATACAAACTGTGTAAATTTTGTTTGATAATAAAGAAATGACACTTCCATGCTAGCAACTCATGGGACAAAGACACTATAGAAATATTTCAGAATACAATAGCCAGGACATCTGCTTTTACTACACAGAATGATGGAATTACTGCAACACACACACACAGTATATATGAGAAAATTCTTTTCTCAAAAGTAAAGCATTTATGCATCACTATTTCAGTTTAGAACACAGCACCCTCTTCCGTGATCTGTCCTGTTTGATGGAGAAGTATACGTCACAATGTTCTGTACATCCCAACACCTTCCCAGGGAGAAGGGGACTGAAAGCTCCTCTCAGCCCTGGGAACAATCCTGCCGTGATACATGGTTTCCATCCCCCATCAGCGAAATGGGAGTAACTGTGCTGTGAGCCAAATGCTGAGGGTTAGCTGAGTAACCTCACATGAGAATAATTACTTAACAGGACCATGACAGAAAGCAATGAGATTCCCAGACACAGGAAACGAAAAGCCAGAAGGGGAGGTAGAGTTGGAAAGGGTTCTGAAGCCTTTGCAGACAGCAACTTCCTTATAATAAACAGCAAATTGGGTAACAAATTTATCACTCTGTCATTTAATATGTACATATATCCTTAGGTCAGCTAGTTAGCATAATGAACTTTTACAATCTTCCTGTGTCTCAGCTATGCCAGAAAATCAATCTGTTTCCTGTTCTCTAAAGAGCAAATAAAATGTTTGGTGATATGAATGTTCATTTTGATATTCTAAATCACTTGTAGGTTGAATATTTCAGTTGAAACCACAATTACAACTACGCTGAAGGACTGTGTATTGCACAAAATCTTGAAACAAGATTCTTTAATTGGTTACATCACTCAAGAGAGAGGAAATTAAACAATATAATGGCAGAACCATAGAAAAAGAACTCTTGACCTCTAAAGACAAACAGAAAACAATCTTGTGATAGTGCATGCATTTATCTCCTAGATTTATGGACTTTGAGCTATCCTGGTTTGCAGGGGCATAGTAGAGATTCAATAAATTCAAAAAGCAAGCCTGTCTTTAGATCTGGAATTGCATGGGAGAAAAACATTCTTATAGAGACAAATACAGTACATTTTTCTTATTTTGCTCATTCATCAAGTAGTTTTGAAACTGGGCGCACTGTGGGATGTGGAGAAACCGTGATAAATGAGGATGATGGCAGCATGCCTCAGGGGACCTGCAGTCTATAAGGGGCAGACAGGCAAGGGAATTGTCAGAGACAATAGAGCGTGTGTTCCGTGATCTTACAGGGCTAACAGAGAGCATCATGGGAGCCCAGGAGAAAGGCCCTGACCCAGTCTAGGTCAGGCACGCCTGCCACACAAAGAGATGCTGCAGCTGAGATCTGAAGCATACAGTGGAATAAACCAGAGGAGGCATGAGGGAGAACACTTCAGGCAGAAGGATCATCTTGCTTAGCTTGGTTAGCTAGATAAAGAGGAGCAGATGAGAAGCATGGAGAGATGAGGCCAAATCAGAGACACCTAACAGGACATGATGAGCTGGGGTATGGGGTACCAATAAGAAGACAGAAAGCTCAGTGAAGGGACACGTTCTCTTTCTGAAAATTTAGGGCACACCTAATTTTATGATTCCAGGGCTATTACTGGAATATATGAGAAAGGCCAGTTTTTATTTGCTTGATGATGAGTAAAAGGCAAACATCATGATTATACATGCAGTGGTGGGTAATTTGATCAACTTGGGAGAGTAGCATGTGCAGACCACAGAGAATACACTGTGCCCTGTTCGTAAATGAAGACCCCCCTGACAGATCAACATCATCGTCCTTATCATCATCAATATTTTAATTTGAAGCGCTCAGAAAAATCAGATTACAAGTGTGTTTTGGTGCTCATTTCAGCAGCACATATACTAAAACTGGAACAATACAGATATTAGCAAGGCCCCTGGGCAAGGATGACATGCAAATCTGCGAAGTGTTCCTATATTTTTTACTTATCTAAGAAACAGAAAGAGACCCACAGACATAGAAGACAGACTTGTGGTTGCCAAGGGGGAAGTAGGGTGGGAGAGAAGAACTGGGAGTTTGGGATTAGGAGATGCAAACTCTTATCTATAGGATGGATAAATAACAAGGCCCTACTGTATAGTATAGCACAGGGAACTAGATTCAATATCCTGTGAAAAACCATGATGGGAAAGAATATGAAAAAGGATCTATCTGTTTGACTGAATCACTTTGCTGTACAGCAGAAATTAACACAACCTTGTCAATCAACTCTACTTCAGTGGGAAAAAAAAGAAGTTAATTTTAATCGCATCATTTTGACGTGGTTTCATTAAATTGTATTAAAAAGCACTTATTGAACAGGTTCTATGTTTGAGGCATATGCCTTATATGCTGGGGCAATTTGTTTCCAACACAGATATTGCCCTGGTGATTTGATGTGTCCGGAAACAACTCTTGTATGGCTGCCCAAACAAGATGGATTTCAGTTGCACAAGATGTCAAAGTCTGTGTGAATATGGAGATAAACTGGCTTTGTGTGAACGTCTCTGGTTTCCACATTGCTCAGATCCTCTGCCAGAGCAACATATTGGGAACCTTGGCTTTTCATTGCAAAATATCCTTGATAATTTCATACAGAAATTGTCTTTGTTTATTTTTCCTTGTTGTCCTCAGGAAGAGGTGGTTGCTTGGAGTGGACCCAATCAGTCAACAACTAATTACTGGATGTGTCACCGGCCGCTTAGCTCCTTCTCAGAGATCTGCCTTAACCTACATGCCGCGTGGAGCCGTGATTCACCTACAGGACTGTCTATGACGTCACTGGTTCCAGCTCCCCCCTGTGATGACATTTCCATGCCAAGTCCCTGGGCTCACCTGCTTTCCTCTTCCCATGGCTGCCAATCTCATCCTCTCCATTCTGCTTCCTGCCTACAAAAATCTCCCCACATTCCAGCTTCTACTTAAGAGGCTGAGGTGCAATGGCATATGGGCATATCTGTGTGTACATCTGAGTTACTGTTGTTCTGAAAGCACATGGCATCACCGACTCGATGGACACGGGTTTGAGTAAGCTCCAGGAGTTGGTGATGGACAGGGAAGCCTGGTATGCTGCAGTTCGTGGGGTCACAAAGAATCAGCCACGACTGAGCGACTGAACTGAACTGAGAGCACATGATACCAAGCTTTGGCCCACCCATGCACCAACATCACTTTTAGGGTTTCCACTCTATTCAAGTTTAAAACCTCTCTCCCTAAAGTTGACATAAATGAGTTATTAAAAATATATAGAATTATTAAATTCTATACTTCTAATCTATATTGTCATTGAGTCATTAGGGGGTATTTTTGCATTCGCAACACAGATATGATGCTTTGTCATTGTAATGAATGTAAATATTTTATATACAGATTGATCTATTTTGCTATGTTTTTACCTTCCTTGAAAATTCAGGATATCAGATAGTGTAATTCTTGACAGATTGAATCCATCATCAGTTTGGTTATAAGTGTGACTATTTAGAAGGGTGTACTAACTCCTTTTCTCTCCTCTCTCTTATTTTTGTCAGTCTTCTCATGAAGCTAATGATATGTGTGTTTTCTTTGTACAATTCAAAATTAGAGTAATCCCTTGATAAACAATAGCGTTTCTTCAACATTGCCATTTGAAAGCCAACAAGGTAACTGGCATTATTTGCATCCTTTGGTTCCTTCTACTTTATAGTTTATTGTCTCAGACTGTTTGATTTTTATTATCAAGTAATGTGTGAGTGTGTGTGTGTGTGTGTGTGTGTGTGTGTACTCGCACAAGTGTAAACAGGGCCAGAGGAATTTCTCTTCACTTTTTGGGTTATTTCTTCTCCATGCAATGTATATAACTTAAGACCTAATTCAGTTTTAAATTCAGGATTTGTACATGCTTCAGCAGAGGCAATTCAGTGACTATATCCAGCCTCAGGGTGGAGAATGTTACTTAGGGGGAGTGAGGCATTCGCACAACAGCTGCACGTGCATGTTAGGAAGAAGCAGGAGCTCTTGGGGGTGTCCAAACAGAGAAGCACATGATAAGTGCAGGCAATGTCCATTACAGCCTGGAGGAAGAAATCCTGACATGACAGACATCAACAAGGAAACCTGGAAATTCAGATATGTAGTGAACGCCTCTTCCATGCCCACAGAGCATCCCAAGCCACCCAACACCAGCTGCACGGGATGATGACCGAACAGAAACAGCCTAGTCGTCTGAGACTGGCTGCTCTGCTCTTCCAGCACATCAGTACATGAGACAGTTTCAGTGCAACCTCTTTCAAAGTGAAAGAAAGATAACAAAATGCGAATAGAAAGAACACTTTGTCACGTACTCTCCTTTTTATTGTAATAGTCTAATCAGCAAGTCTAGCTTGCCGCCTGTACACTGCTTTCACTTATTCTGATTCTAACCCAACTCAGGGCAATATCTGCCCTCTGGAGACACCTTAGAACTGAGTCTAAAAGCAAGTGATGGAACTCTTAAACACAATGACCACATGTGAGATTTGAAAACTTATCTTTCTTTGAAGAACATGGCACGTCCTTTCAACCATTCTTCTTTCAACCTAATTCTAATAGTAGGGGAGATAAAGAAGCTTCATGCATCTCTTCAACAGAATGTTCTTCAAGTCTGTGCACTTTTCACTGGTACCTAAACATAATGGCACAGTGAAACTAGATGGCTACTATTTTGCCCTGAAATACAGAGACAGTTCGACACGGTCAGAGGAATCCATAGGTCTGATGTGTGAGACTTCAAGGCATCAGACTCTTACAGCAGGAGGCAGCTTGCTTAGAAGGAATTCTCTTGACCCTCTCAGGCAGAAGTCAAAGAAACAGTAACAACTTATGGTTCCCTAATCCAGACAAGAGGACTGCCAGGAGGAAGTAGAAATAACTCCTGAATATTGTGAGACTTTTATGCTCACTCCAGTGCTTTTCTCTTTTCCCCTGAAAGAAGACTGAAATGACTAAAGAGTAATTTTTTTTAACCCCAAAGGTTTACTTTCTAAAATAACCATTGGTTAAATGACTCATTACATGAGTTTTAGAAAAACAGGAATTATATGAAAGTACTCCCACAACAAAGAAACACATCAAACTGTCCACATTGTTGAAAACGGCACTATGAAGTATTGGATTCCCAAGATGGAAGACTTATAAAGTCAAATAAGGAAGTGCTAGTTTTCACGCATTGCTGTATGAATGTAAAACAAAGATTTATTTGAATTTTCACCAAATTTGGAGTTATTCCATGTGATCTGACTTAAAATGTTATTATGGAATAGAAATGAAGTTTAGTCTGGTGAGTGGCAGGTAGCACCTCAAAGAGAGAAGTCTCCTTCTCAGCAGATACTGATGTGCCAAAAAGCTGCTTTTGCACATGGTCAGATAGGGATTATTATTCAGAGACAGTTCTGTTGTTTTCCTGAGCCATAATGGGTTGGTTAACTAGCTGTATAAATATGAATAATCAATGTTTATTTAATACTCTACACCATGATTGTGAATAAGTCATGTTGACATTTTTTAATCTCTTACTAAAGAGATGTCTTGAGGAAGCTATGCTGAGTACATATACTATTTCACAAAGAGAAAATAAAAAACTTTGAAAAGAAAAAAAATAAAGTTCTGTAGCATATGTTAAATATTTTAAATTATTTACACATTTGCCTATTTACAATTTTGCCTCCTAATTTGGTTCTGAAATTCTGCTTTAAGTTCAAATAGAAAACACATGTGTTCATGCCCTTCTGTGGAAAGAGATGGTATGTGATTTTTAACTTTTTGTTGTCTAATTCCCCCAATTTGGCAAACAGAATACTGGAATAATTGTGAGATGATTTATTTCCTTGTAATGTTCAAAGTTTTCATCAGTGTTTTCATCTTTGTTGTCAGACCACTGCTTCTTCTAGTAGGCCAGTGTCATTTCACCACGGTTGCAGTCTATTTACTTAAAACCGAGAGGCTATTATTTCTCGTAAAACTAATCATGTCTGTAACTGACAAAACTTTCCACTCTCAGTCATATTTCAGAGTATTCTTGCTCAGAATAGTTTTGTTTCTACAGATAATACATAGAAGGGGAAAAAAAAAAAAGAAGGCTGAGGAACGTGCTTTCCCTGGGCTAGGAATAAAGACATTCCGAAACATCTGGCAAAGACCATGAAATTTCATTTGAATTTTAGCTCATTTGAATTCTTGCAGCAGTTTTCCCCTCACAACCACTAAACCAAATATGGAATGACTAATTCCTTTTGGCTGTGGTTGTTTTGGTACTAACTAAACCCGAGAGCTACTCCAGTGTTCTTGCCTGGAGAATCCCAGGGACGGCAGAGCCTGGTGGGCTGCCATCTATGGGGTCGCGCAGAGTCGGACACGACTGAAGTGACTTAGCAGCAGCAGCCGTCCTGAAAGCAAGGTGATCACACCAACAATGGGTGCGTTACCATTTTCTCCCACTGAGGCACTACCTTGGGTCCTCCTGCCTAGCTCTGGACAGTGGGTGCACGCAGGCACATGGTGGGTGCTGCATAAATGTAAGCTGAAACAAGGAGGGAGGCAGTGGTAAAGCGATGCCTGTTTTAAATGGTTTTAGCAACGCTGCTCAACGTGGTCACCAGGCTTGCCATCACATGCACCCTGTTATCTCTAAGTCACCCAGATAACTGCAGAAGCCAGCATGACCTTTGACTTCAATCAGCCAGACAGCCAAAATAAAACAAGCCCTCTCATTTCAAGTCACACTGTGGATATCTGGCTCCCAGACAGCATCACGCTGAAAAGGTAACTAAAACTGAAGATACATTTATTTTAAATACTTGTTGGGCTCAGTAGGTCTCACCCCAGAAATGGAATCTCAAAAACATCCACTGCTCTTTTCCCATATTGCCCATCCACTCAGCCAGCTTAGGACTGGCATGAGAACCCCATTCATGGAAGACCATAACTTTGAAGAGTCATCCCTGAGATACTCTTTTGTTAATCAATAAGTCAGAAAATCAGCGTCACATTGAAGAAATAATAAAAATAGGAAATGTCACCCAGTTTCAAGACAGCAGAAATGGCTCTCAGTAAAAGCACAGACTGGAATTCCAAAGGACAGAAAGGTCTGTAGCACCTCTCTCAACTATGGAACCAGAGCATGCATTCCAACCTGCAAATGCACGTGCGGTGATTTCCTACCTTAAATACATTGATAGGGAGATCAATGACCACATAGATAAGGTCTCCAAGGGCAAGGCTGGCTATCAGCGCGTTGGGGCCATTCCGCATGCACTTGTTCTGGTAAATGATCCTGAGCAGGGTTGCATTCCCCACCATTCCCACGATGAAAATAGTACATGATATCACAGTGTTAATGTACTTGAAAGCTGAAGTAATCTTAGTCTGTTGTGGGCAATAGTTGTGCATTGAGCCATTGCTGGGGAGGGCCAAATTCGTGGGTTGATGTGTGGTAACCACGAAGCTGAGTTCTGTCCCACGGAAAGTGGTGACACTGTCCACATGGATGCTTAGGTTTGTGCTGTAGCTTTCAGGGTTATCACTGATGACACCTCCAACCAGCGCCACCCAGAAGGACACCCTGAGCAAAAAGGTTTCCATCTCGATGCAAATTTCAGGAAATGCCACTTAATCTGTTGATTTGACACCCTCTTTTTTTTTTTTTTTCCTTCCTTTCTCCACCTGGAAAAAGAAAAGAGAAAAAATGATTTTGGTTACAAATCCAGCTGCCAGTAAGATTGCAATTGATGATAATTTACTGCTTCAGTTAAAAAGCAGGATTTATTTGGTAAGTAGATAACATCTGTGTCAGGTTACCCCATGGGAGAACAAAAGCAGACAAGATCAAAGCTCTCTATCAGGGCAAGTTATATCTCTGTTACTCTGCCACTGCCTCTGTCTCTCTCACCTTTCTCCCATAGCTATACCTACATCTGGGGCTTCCTGGATGGCTCAGTGGTAAAGAGACCGCCTGCAATACAAAAGATGAAGGAGATGCCTCCGGTTCAGTCGCTGGGTTGGGAGGATCCCCTGGAGGAGGCATGGCAAACCACTCCAGTATTCTTGCCTGGGAAGTCCCATGGACAGAGGAGCCTGGCGGGCTACAGTCGATAGGATTGCACAGAGTCGGACGTGACTGAAGCAACTGGACACGCATGCACACGTCTACATCTAGATGATAATATGAATGAGGCCTTGACAGTTTCCTCTTTAGGTAGAACAGAAGAAGTTACTTTCTTTTCTCCCTTACACTTAGACTGATAGCCTGAATTACAGAAAATCTTCAAGAGTTGAGATAACAATATTTTATTTACTAATGGAAAAGACATTACATACTGAGTGAAAGTCATATAGTAGTAAGGCATAAGATCACCAAATTTTATAATTAACAATCTAGTATTTCAACACGTGTGCTGTTAACATGTGTGTGTTTATTTCTATGATGAACATAGAAATAAAAGGCACATGTATGTGTTTAATAAAATAGAAATAAAGTGCAGCTCAGGTGCTATTAAGTATTATGTTCACTGAAAATCAGAACTGTGAGTAAACCATCAATACATTTAACAATCTTAGTCAATTAAAAATAAGATAGTTGATAAAGACAGAATATTTATTTTATTAAAAACTTGGATGAATAATGTGTACAGTCTACCTCTTTTTTGGGGGGTGGGCATTGCACGGCATGTAGGATCCTAGTTCCCTGACCAGGGATTGAATACACGCCCCCTGCTTTGGAAGCATGGAGTTGTAACCACAGGAAGTCTTAACCACAGGTCTTAACCTTCAGGGAATTCCAATCTATATCCTCTGACAGGAGTTTTTTGCTCTTCCATTTATCAGAAATTACTGTAAGAATATTTGTCAATGAGTAGAACTAGGAGTAACGGACCTTCCCAGACCAGGTGTACTATTGGATTTTCCAAATATCCTTTATACATTCTTTAAACATCCTTTATAGCTACATCGATTCTGACCAGCCATTCACCACGTTGAGCACTTCACACGTGTGATGTCATCTCATCCATACAATGACCACGAGAACTGTATATCTGTTTCCATTATAAACACAGGGAAACAGGCTCAGGAAGGTCAAGTAGCTTGTCAAGACCATAGCTGATGTGGCCCTTCTATGACACCGAGGCAGGTGAGTCTGACTTTGAGTCTGAGCTCCCAACTGCTAGACTGTACACTCAGCACTTAAAACATTCAACAATGTTTCAAGCATTCTGAAGAAGTAACAGACATTGCAGGGTGCTTAGATATGATTGCAAAAGACCATTTCATTGTTTTGTTTTAGTCACTGGCAGAGAGCAAGTGGTCCTTCTTGTTCAGGAAGTCTAGATTTCTACTTCAGTGCTTAAAGAAAAGATGCTGGGAAATGAGGGAGGCTGGTGATTACACAACAATCATATATAAAAATGGTGCTTCCCATTTTGATCTTTTGGATATTTTCTGTGAGTTTTTGTGAATCTTTCATTTGTGATGTAGTGTATGTATAGGATGAACACACCCAGGTCACAATTTAAGAATTGTGTCCTTTTGAGTCTATCCACGGTTGATATCAACCATGTTTAGGAGTTTGACAGTTATCTTGGTGATTAATAAAGCTCAGGGCATAGTTAATACATGAAGAAATGAGATTTATGCAAGGTGTACAGGTCTAAAGCAAATGTAAGGTGCAATACTGTATACTTCTGCCTTCCCCAGAGATTTTTTCCCCAGGAACCTGAATTAGTTTGGGATTTCCCTGGTGGTCCAGTGGTTAAGACCCTGTGCTTTCACTGCAGGGAGCATGGGTTCCAATCCTGGTCAGGCAACTATACCACGAGGCCAAAAAAAGTTTACGTGCTATGGTAATCTATTTTACACCTATTTGTTATCTGACTTGAGCTTTACAGCTCTAGGTAGGCAGGGAGAATATCAAGAGGAAACAGCCTTGAAGAAGTTACGTTTTTGTGACCAAGAAGTGGTAGGCCAAGTATAACCCTTCAGTCTAATTAATCATAGGACTTGATTCAGTCTGATTAAATGATTCAAATATCAATTTTTCTAAGCTACAAGCATACTGGGCACATGGTTCTGCCTAGACAATTGCAAGTATTGGATTGGCCAAAAAGTTCATTTGGGTTTTTTGTACCAGCTTATGGAAAAAGCTGGTACAAAATGAACTTTTTGACCAAGTCAAATAGTATGCAGTTTTGTTTTTCTTTTTTCCCTTGCTTACAGTTTGGAGTATCTGACAAAATATTGATAGACCTATGAAACGCCGCTATTTCAGTTACACAGTGGTGATCAGGACTCCACCCCACACCGCTCCAAGAATAAAGCATATCGTCACCCTCCTCTTCAGATCAGAGATGAAAAAAGGAAATTCTTCAATATCTTATGCTATTTAAGTGATTAATGCCTTCCAGTTTCCCAATGGGAATGAACCTTAATGAGTTTTCTTCAAAGTAAGAGACAAGAAGGCCTTTCTCAGAAATGGAATGGCTCTGTGCCCATCATAGTCTGCTAGGAGGATATTTTGTGAACAGACCTGGCTAGGTGGTTCACAAAAGCAGCACTACTGTTTGAACATCAGCACTTCAGTTCGCTTGGTGAGCTGATTACCGCAAGAGTTGAGGAGTCTTATCAAACTGTGGGTTGTTATCATAGTGTGAGCTGGCTCCCATAAAAACCACTTGTCTCCCTCCTCCAACAGTGACACCACCATTTCTGAAGTCATCTCGCTCAGCCTTGTCTGTTCACACATGAAGCTGCAGAGCTAAGGTATACTTGGCAAAGGCATGTGACTGCCATATCATCATTGGCTGAAAGACACAAAACCAAAGGGAAAAAACCCTCTGAACTGCATGTTCCTCCAAGGATGAGTCTTAGCTCATCTCCATGGATCTAAGTCACGCTGGCTTCAGATCATCACTCATCATCAGTCATAGCTCTAGTGAAGCCTCTCAGGTTCAGACCTGAGGAACCTGGTTTACAGATTAAGCATTCTTCATATTTGGGGTCTAAGGATTTGCTGGAGTTCAAAAGCTATTATGAAGCAAGAGGACTCTATCCTGATGCTTAAACCTTTTCACATCTGGGGACTCTCCAGATCAAAGTTCATCAAATTCGTGATTTGGAAATTCCAACCTTACCCACATGGCATGAGTTTAGAGCAGGTAATTTACATGAAATGATTGCCAGGGTATTTCTCAATTAGTTAACACAAAACAGAGGGTGGGGGCGAGGGAACATAAATAATCTACAAGAGAAAAAAAAAAAACAGATAAACTAGGAACTTTTAAATAAGTTTCCCGCCCCGCCCCCCTCCCCCCACTTTGGTGGGTTTTGCTCACTGAGTAAGAAATTAGTAACTCTCTTGACTGACAACGCCTGTCTTTAATATGCCTCCCAGCCCACCTCCTCTGCCGCCAAGTACCCAGAACGCCATTAGGATGGCGTAAACAGAGGCTGATTATTATGTGGGAACGGCCCTCGTTTACCGCACGTGAAGGGCGACAAGTGTCCTTTAAAAGGAGGACACAGATCAAAACGCCCAGACCCCCACAGGCAGGTTTCCAAAGTAGCTGACCTGGGGGTTCTCCAAAAACATCTTTCCCGAACACATCCGCCCCTCACACCCGGTGCCCTTGGCTACCCTTGGCACGTCCCGGGCGTGCGGGAGCAGCGGGCTGCGGGGCAAACTTCACAGGCGGGCTTTGGAGCCAGCGACACGGGCGTGATGGTCCGCAAAGTTCTCGCACGCCTGGAAAAGGGAGACCCAGGTTTTCTTTTGACGAAAACGCCGCCCGCCCGGGAAGGCGGAGGGGCTTTGCATCAGTTTCCCAAACCCCAAACTTTCGCGGGCGCGCACCCGCCCAGGAAGGCGCCCGCGCAGCCACGCGCCCCCGCGGGCAGGTGATACCAGCCCCGGTGCAGGAGGTGCCGGCGCCGGGCGACAACGGTCGGAGGTCACCTCTCCTCCCTGCGCAGGGGCCCGCCAGCGTCTCCCCCACCCGACTCGGGACCCGGAGAGTAAAGAGTTGGCACCGACCGTGGAGCTCCGCGGGCTCAGACGGCTGCGCGGTCCGTGTGCGGCGCCCGGGCGAGTTGAAGCCGAACCGGCGAGGGTGAATAGCGAGTGTCCCGGGATCCGGTGCGGCGGCGGCCCCGGTTGCACCGTTGCCTCCGCTTCGGAAAACTTCCTGGGCACAGCTTCTCTGGGGAGGTCCTCCCCGAGCCGCCAGGCTTCAGCCACTTGGGGGGATGGAGCTTCTCCACCTCTGGTCCGCAATCGCCAGACCAAAGGGCTGGCTGTGTGCGCGCGCGAGGGTTCGCGAGAAAAAGAAAACTCCGAAGGAACGCGCCTCGCGTCTGTCCTCCACTTCTCCTCGCAAAGCTCCCAGATCTAGTCCACTCAAGGGCGGCGAGAAAGTCCCAGCCTTCCAGCCCTCCAGGGATGCAGCCACTATAAGCACTAGGCGGCCGCCCCCTCCCAGGCCCTGAAGGGCTGGAGTCTTTTTAACTATTTCCTTCCTGAAATGAAAGTGGTGGTGATGAGGGGGCGGTCGTCGAGGAGGAGGGTAGTTTAACAAACAAGACCCAGAACTACGGAAGGGCTTGCTGAGAAACCTTTCCCTCCCCAGTGAGTGCAAGCAGATTTTTTCTGCTTGGAGCAGCTGCAGAGAGTCAGGGTCTGGAACCAGCGGTTTATGCTCTGCGTTCCCTGCCCCTTTGCTTGCTTCTAAGCTCCCTCTTAAGTTTATAGCAAGTTAAAGTGCTGGGAAAGATTGAAGGCAAAAGGAGAAGGGGGCGGCAGATGATGAGATGGTTAGGTTGCATCACCCATTCAGTGGACATGAATTTGCGCAAACTCCAAGAGATAGTGAAGGACAGGGAAGCCTGGTGTGCTGCAGTCCATGGGTGGCAGAGTCCAACAGAGCTTTGCAACTGAACAGCAACAACAAAGAGCCAGTGTGCACAGCAGCTGACTGTTTCAAGGACGTTTTGTGTCTATGTTGTCCCGTGAAGGCTATATACTACTGGCTCAGGGTGAAATAGGAGCTCCTGAAGAGACTGTGGAGGGGTCCAGTGTGTGGCTCTGAGAAACCTATGATTCCTCACGAAATCCAATCAGGGAGGATGCAGATGCTGCCAAAGGTGGGTTTCAACAGTTTTATCTTAAATGGGAATATGGGAGAGGAGATGAGGCAGATGAGGAAAAGAAATAAAAACTCCTTAGAAAAGGAAACCCTTATATGCTCTTGATGGGCATGTAAATTGGTGCAGCCACTGTGGAACACAGTAGGGAGAGTTCTTGAAAAACTAAAAATAGAGCTGCCATATGATCCAGCAATTCCACTCCTAGGTATATCTCTGAAGAAAACTGAAAACACTAATTCAAAAAGATACATGCACCCCAGTGCATTATTTACAATCACCAAAATTTGGAAGCAACCCAAGTATGTATCAATAGATGAATGGATAAAGAAGTTGTTGTTGTTCAGTCACTCAGTCATGTTTGACTCTTTGTGAGCCCATGGACTGCAGCACACCAGGCTCCCCTGTCCTTTACCATCTCCCTGAGCTTGCTCAAACTCATGTCCATCGAGTCGGTGATGCCATCCAACCATCTGTCCTCTGTCGTCCCCTTCTCCTCCTGACTTCTGGCATCAGGCTCTTTTCTAATGAGTCAGCTCTTCGCATCAGGTGGCCAAAGTATTGGAGCTTCAGCTTCAGCATCAGTCCTTCTAATGAATATTCAGGATTGATTTCCTTTAGGATTGACTGGTCTGATCTCCTTGCAGACCAAGGGACTCTCAAGAGTCTTCTCCAACACCACAGTTCAAAAGCATCAGTTCTTCGGCGCTCAGCCTTCTTTATGTTCCAACTCTCACATTCATACAGGACTACTGGAAAAACCATACCTTTGACTAGATGGACCTTTGTTGGCAAAGTAATGTCTCTGATTTTTAATAAAGTACATATATATATTATGGAATACTACTAAGCCATAAAAAACCCCAAAATTTTGCCATTTGCAACATGGATGGATTCAAAGGATATTATGTTTAGTGAAATAAGGCAGAGAAAGACAAGTACTGTATGTAATCACTTATATGAGGGATCTAAAGAATAAAACAAACTAATAAATATAAGAAGGAAATGACAACCCACTCCAGTAATCTTATCTGGAAAATTCCATGGACAGAGGAGCCTGGTGGGCCATAATCCATGGTGTTGCAAAGAGTCAGACATGACTGAGTGACTAAACAACAATAAATATAACAAAAAGAAACCACACAGATATAGAAAATAGTGGTTACCAGTGGGGAGAGGGAGGGAAGAGATTAGACAGGAATTGGGGTTAAGAAGTATAAATTGCTATGTATAAAATAATCTACAAAGATATATAGCACAGGGAATATAGTAACTTTAAATGGAGTATAATCTGTAAAAATTATGAACCACTATGTTATATACTTGTAACTCACATCATATTGTAAATTAACTACACCTTGATAAAAATCATGAGAGAATATTTAATAATCTGATTGTTTAATATCAAGTAAATAATCAAAATAAAACATTCTATGGAAAAAAATTAATCAAGGGCTCCTTAGGGAAGACCTCACCCGGGAATCCTTCAGTGCACTGTTGGTGTGAGGCATGTTGTGGAAATGTGAGTTTGGAGCACAGGTCACATTATATTCCAGACTGTTCTGATTATCAGCTGCAGCTAAAGAAAAATCACCCTAAAATGGTAGTGGTTTAGAACAACATACCTTACTCATCAATCTGCAATTTGGGCAGGGTTTGGCTGGGACAGATCATCCTCTTTATTGGGGCTGGAGGCTCCACTTCCAGGATAGTTTGCTTTCTTGGTAATGAGTGTTGGGTTTGCTCCATGTGTGTCTCCCTACAAAGTGGTTTATGTTTCTTCACAGAGTGGTGGCTGGGTTCCAAGAAGGCGTGTCCCAAGAGACAGGAAATGGTAGCTGCCAGTTTCTTAAAGTCTGGGCTTAGAAACTGATACACTGTTCCTCCTGCAGAATTCCTGTTCCTATTCCAGTTACTCCTATTAGTGAAGCAGTCACGGATCACAGAGTCAAGGTAAGGGGTTATCCACTTCACTTGTCAAGGCAAGGCGTGCCAAAGGATTCAAGGTTCATTTTGTAATACTATCGAAGAGATCCACAGAATACCACCATTGGAAAGGACCTCAATAGTCATCTAGTCCAATAGACTGGATGTTAGCCTGTGCATTAATCTGTTCTATCTGCATCTTCCTCATGATGAAGAGTCAGTCAGTCAGAATAATTAACAGCTTTTATAAGTGCCTTTGTTTGCATTATAAAAGGTGCCACTTCAGGCACATGGCTTAGCAAGCTGACAATATTTTAGGGAAGAAAATGTTCTATACCAGGGCTCAAACCTTGGCATGTAAAACATGTGTTAATTTTCAGCCTTTATTTACTTTGTGACCAGATGCGCTTGGATATCTGCATGACTTGGATATTTGCACAACTGAACCTGTCAGTCTGTTCATTCTCTGGTAGAGCACATCCGTCAGTCCCTACCTTTTGGAACAGTTCATCCTGCTGTGGTACAGGTCTAATTATTCAAAGTTTTTTCTTTACACTCATTAGGATAGGTATTATCAAAAAGTAGAAAACAACAAGTGCTGGTAATAATGTGGAGAGATTGGAACCCGTGTGTGTTGCTGGTGGGAATGTAGACAGCCCAGCAGTTGTGGACAACAGTTTAGCCGTTCCTCAAAAAATTGAACATAAAATCACTGTAAGTCCATTTTTGGGTACATACCCAAAATAATTGAAAGCAGGAATTTAAACAGATACACATAATTCATAGCAGCATATTTTACAATAGCATAGCAGCATAATTTATAATAGCCAAAAGATGGAAACGATTCAGATGTCCGTCTGTGGATGAATGGACAAATAAAATGTAGTATATACATGTAAATGAAATATTATTCAGGCTTATAAAGGCGTACAATTCTGACACATGCTACAACATAGATGAAACTTGTAGACATGATGTAAGTGAAATAAGCTAAATGCAGAAGGAGAGGCATGGCAGCTCATTTAGGTGGTAGGTGGCTCAGAGGGTAAAGTGTCGGCCCACGATGCAGGAGACCTGGGTTCGATCCCTGGGTTGGGCAGATCCCCTGGAGAAGGAAATGGCAACCCACTCCAGTGCTCTTGCCTAGAAAATTCCATGGATGGAGAAGCCTGATGGGCTACAGTCTGTGGGGTTGCAAAGAGTTGGACACGACTGAGCGAATTCACTTTCTTTCTTTCTATATGAGGTAGTTGAAATGGTCGTTGATATCACAGAGACAGAAAGTAGAATGGTGGTTAAGAGGGACTCTGGGAAGGAGGATTTATTATTTAATGGGCTTCAGAGTTTCAGTATAGGATGATGAAAATGTTCTGGAGGTGGATAGTGGTAACAGTTGCACTTAATGCCACAACCATACACTTAAAAATGGTTAAAATGAGAAATTGATTTTATGTATATTTTACCACAATAAAAAAAATTCTTCCTGACATTAAGATGAAATCTTCTCACCTATAATATTATCTTTTGACCTGCTCTATAAGTTCATTAAAGAGCTTTCTGTCTCTCTGGAAAGATCTTCAGATACAAACAAATATGTTTATATGGATCGCCAGCATAGATCTGCCTTTGTAAGACATTTGCCTCATTCTAGGTGAGAACAATCGAAACCTTCCTTAGTTTTTGGAGATTTATTTTCTCATCCTCTCTGCTTTACTTTGAGGAAAATGACTTCAGTGGATTTTAAACCAGCTATTTAAATTACGTACCCTCTCCCCATAGCCAAGACTTTAAATACTTGCCCCACTTCTGTATTCTCTGCTTTATACTTTTAAAAAACATATAATTTATATTTCGACCAAGTTTTTCAACTCAGCTCCCAAAGGTTGTTTATTTTCCCTGGAAGGTAGATTGGATGCAATATGCAGATCTTCTAGGTTGCAGGGAGTCTTTCTCAGGTGTACTTGACTTCTGGTTCAAGCTGCTCATTAAGTGGAGAATTACTGTAATGGCAGTTACAGTGGTTTTTCTCAGTGTCATATTATCATTGATCTCCTGAAGAATAATTGCAGATTAAGACATACTCAAGATAGCACTTAAAAAGCAACTTTTCATGTGTCCTTGGGGTAAATGTTCTTATGAATTTAAGTTCCTTGATTCAAATGTGCAGACCCATTCCACAATTGCTCCCCAAATCTGAACTGCAATAAAAGGTCTGACTCTCACAGTGTGAACCACAGAGATAAAGGCTGGACAGCTGGTTGTGAGAAGAGAGATACTGAGAGATTGGGGAAGCGTACCCCAGATCCTGAAGCTGTTAGAGCAGCACTAGGCATTATCAGAGCTGAGACTTGCTGTTGGCAGTGAGTGTCACTGGTCTGGAGGCGAAAAAGCAAGCCCTGGGAATTGAAGGTCCATTTTTAATCTAAATTCACAAAAGGAAGTATTTTAAACTGTTGCTTTTCAAATAAATAAATGATTGATTATTTAATTTGGGTGCATTGGGTCTAAGTTGCAGCTCGTGGGCTCTCTAGTTGTAGCACATGGGGGCTCAGTAGTTGCGGGCTCAGGAGTTGCAATGCTCAGGCTTAGTTATCCTGCAGTATGTGGGATCTTAGTTCCCGACTAGGGATTGTCCCCTGCTTTGGAGGGCGGATTCGTAATCATTAAATTGCCAGCAAAGTCCCTCTAAAGTGTTTTCTCATTGCAACAGTGTTTTGCACCTGGTGGTCAAGACTGCAGGATATCTCATCCAAATATACTGAAGGTAGAATGTAGCCCCGGTGTTTTGTAAACTGCTGGTGGCCTCATTGGAGGGCTGAAAAATCAAGCATCATTCATGATTGGCTGAGCAGATATTAGGTGTCCTCTTATGACATATTCCATCTGGCCTGAAATGTTTAACCTGAATCAAAACTTTAGCTATTCTTGTTTCCAGGAAAGATGGAAGATGAACACACAAGTTAAACAAATACCATAGAGAAGCAGATAGATAAATCCAGAAACTATGACATTTTACAGGACAATTAACCCTGTCTCTTCAATGAATTAATCAATTAAAAAAGGATTAGATTAGAAACATAGAGGAGTTACATTGTCCTGGATTGGATCCTGGTTTTCATAAACCAATTATAAAGGACATTTTTTTGAGAACGGAAAATTTAGATTTGGACTAGGCATTAGATTCTTTTTTTTTTTTTTTTGAGAATATTCTGCTTCTTTTCTTTCTTTCTTTCTTTCTTTCTTTTTTTTTTAAGATTCTTTACTGTTTGAGCTAACAGGGAAGAGCTGAAGTGCCAATACTTTGGCCATCTGATGTGAAGAGCCTACTCATGGGAAAAGACCCTGCTGCTGGAAAAGACTGAGGGCAGGAGGAGAAGAGGGTGATAGAGGATGAGATGGTTGGATGGCATCACTGACTCAATGGAGATGAACTTGGGTAGACTCTGGGCGATGGGGAAGGACAGGGAGGCCTGGCATGCTGCAACCCAAGGGATCTGCAAAGAATCAGATACGACTTAGCGACTGAACAACAACCACCACAAGGTATTAGACGTTATTAAGAAATTATTAATTTATTCAGTGACATTATTTGAGAGGCATATAGAAGAATGTCTTATCTTTTCAAGATTCTCTTAGGAGAGATAGAATTTACTTTTAACTACCAAAGAAGAAATGAAAAAGATAAGAGTTAAGGGAAAAAAAAAGAAGAAAGTGTTAATACCTGCAGTCTTGGCACGTGACAGGAGTAATGGCAATAAATGATAGCTTTTTTTCGCGGTCATGGGTCCCTTCCTGGTCTGTCTGCATGGTGGCTGGTGGAGCAGAATAAACTGCAGCATGTGATGGCCTGGGTGACTTCAGGAAGGGGGCACAGTGGAGGGACTAAGGCCAGGGAGACCAGCGCATCTGAGGAGCCGCCAGGTAAAAGCTGGCAGGGGCTCTGCTGCCTTGAGTTGGTCAGGAGGAGAATACTTATCCACAGCAGAGCTGATGCCAACACTGCGGCAGGAATCCTTAACAAGACGCAAGTGGCCTGGGACTTCCCTGGTGGTCCAGTGGTTAGGCCTCTGTGCTTCCACGGCAGAGAGTAAGGGTTCAGTCCCTGGTTGGAGGACTTAGATCCCACATGCTGCGTGGTGTGGCCAAAAGAAATTAAAAGTAAAAGAGATGGAGGGGCCTAAGTGTTCCAGAGTTTGTTAGTGGGGACAGGCCAAGATGGGTCCTCTCATGACATCACTGTGTCTCTGGCTCTTGAATGAGCCTTAGGCTGAAATGGGCTTGAGAATTGTGAGTTGCGCTTGTAATCAAAGAAGACAAACAAAAAGCCTGATTGCGAATTAAGGAGACTTAGTGAAAGGAGGTGTGTTGGGCTGCACCCCACAGACCTGCAGGCCCTGTATTGCCCAGCCTTAAGACTGAAGAAAGAGCCTGGAGTCAGTGACAGACACATTGGGGCTTTCTTAGATGGGAGATCTTACACGTCTGAAGCAAAAGTGTCCTGAACTGACAGCCCATTGTGGAGAGCAGACAGCCGGCAGGACACAGCAGTAGTCTTCACTCCTGAGGCAAATAGGAAGACTATCAGTTATAAGGGGAATTGATTCATCATTTACCAAGGAAACCAGCAGAGAGTTACAGCCCTCTTAGCCCCTTCATCTAAGTATCTTTAAGGGGCAGAGGTCTTCCATTTGATAAATTATTGTAGGGGAGCCATTCTGATCTAAAGATTAGAAAAATCACCAACTAAGGCAGGGGGCAAATATGTAGGTATTTGCTGATTGGGCTCTCTGATTACGTGAGAAGGTCACTTATGTTCGTAGGTTGTGGACAAGCAGGGAATGTGCAGAGAGCAAGAGAACAGCCATCTTGAACGGTCTGGCCATACAAGGCAATAGCAGGTCTCATATGTAGAAACTTCATATCAGGAGAGGGAAAGGCAATTAGGTTTTAATTGTTATTTAGGTATATCACGGAAACATGGTAGGCTTTGACATTGACAGAAAAGATTGGTAGGTGTCCTGACTAGTTAGTGCCTTGTGGATGCTGATATTGTCAGCTGGCGCTGCTGCAATGAAATACACAAACCGGATGGCTAAAACAACAGAAATTTTGTTGTTTTGGAGGCCTGAAATTCCAACATCAGGGACTATTATGCTCAGGGTGTGATAAGCGTCCTCTCCTCCTGCCTTACAGATGACTACCTTCTTGCTCTGTTCTCACATGGCAGGGAGAAAGAATGAGATGATAGAAAGAGTACTCTGGTATCTTCTTATGAGGGCACTAATCCCATAGAAAAGCTATGACCATCCTAGACAGCATATTAAAAAGCAGAGACATTACGTTGCCAACAAAGGTCCGTCTAGTCAAGGCTATGGTTTTTCCAGTAGTCTTGTTTGGATGTGAGAGTTGGACTATAAAGAAAGCTGAACACTGAAGAGTTGATGCTTTTGAACTGTGGTGTTGGAGAAGACTCTCGAGAGTCCCTTGGACTGCAAGGTGATCCAACCTGTCCATCCTAAAGGAAATTAGTCCTGAATATTCATTGGAAGGATTGATGCTGAAGCTGAAACTCCAATATTTCGGTCACCCGATGTGAAGAACTGACTCATTGGAAAAGACCCTGATGCTGGGAAAGATTGAAGGTAGGAGAAGAAGGGGATGACAGAGGATGAGATGGTTGGATGGCATCACCAATTTGATGGACATTAGTCTGAGTAAGCTCCAGGAGTCGGTGATGGACAGGGAGGCCTGGTATGCTGCAGTCCATGGGGTTGCAA
Source organism: Ovis aries (assembly GCF_016772045.2). Classification (NCBI taxonomy): domain Eukaryota; kingdom Metazoa; phylum Chordata; class Mammalia; order Artiodactyla; family Bovidae; genus Ovis; species Ovis aries. Next base: position 10,815,375 of record NC_056070.1, read on the forward strand.
AGAGCCAGACATGACTGAGGGACTGAACTGAACTGAATCCTGTCCTCAGGGCCCAACTCTCATGACCTCATCTAATTTGAATTACCTCCCAAAGCCTCATCTTGAAATGCCATCACAATGGAGGCTAAGTCTTTAACATATGAATGGAGGGGAGGATACAGACATTCAGTTCATATCACTCCACACCAGAATTCATGTTCTCACATGCAAAATACATTCCTTGGTGTTCCCTGGTGGTCCAGTGGTTAGGACTCTGCACTCTCACTGCCAAGGGCCCAGGTTCAGTCCCTGGTTGGGAAATTAATATGCCACAAGCCACACAGTATGGCCAATGAATAAATAGACAAATTAATAAAAACTCCCAAAATACATTCATTCTGGTCCAACATCTCCCAAATCTTAATTCATTCCAGCATCAGTTCTTAAGTCTAAGGTCCAAAAGTTTCACTTAAACATTATCTAAATAAGATACAAGTAGACTCAAGGTATGATTCACCCTGAGACAAAATTTCTCTCCTGCTGTGAACCTGTGAAACCAGACAAGCCATATGCTTACAGAAACAATGGTGGGATAGTCATAGGATAGACAGTTTCCTCATATGTAACAGGAAGTTGTAAAGTCGTATTAACTTTAGGCTTTTTGATGCTTTATAATTCTACAATTTCTTTTGCATGGAGCTTATCGTATAAGCTCCTTGGCTTTAGGATCAAAATGGATATTTTGAATATAAAAATAGATATTCAGGAGATAAAATGGACCTTGTGTTTAGGAAAAAGATGTCCTTATTTATCATTGATCAGGATATGTGAAAGAAAAGTTTCAGGAAGATTAATTTGGCAAAAGTGTTTTACAAGTCTTAGTAGTAACTAGGGGCAAGAGGACAGATTAGGTTGGTGTATCTTAGTATGAAGCATGGAGGCAGAGAATAAAGTGGTAATGGTCACCGCTTTGGTGGTTTGGAGGTAATGTTTAAGGCAAAAGTCCTGGAGACATTTAAAATGAAGAAGACTGGTGTAGCAGCTAGCTTACGCTGCTTAGGCTCTATAAACCAATCCTTCCCCCTCCCCCCACCAAAGACATATTGGCTGAAAGCAACAGTGGTTTCCTAGCTCAAGATTCTGTACATCAGAAATGTGGGCTCGGTCATCTGGGTGGTTCTTTTTGTTGGCCTTGCCTAGGCTCCTTCACGCAGTAGAGTGTGCTCACATATCTGCTGTCAGGTATGCTGACGGCTCACATAATGCCGTCAGCTAGCATTAGATGGCCTTGCTCACATATTTGGCTCTTGGCTGGAGTCAGGGGTTAGTTATCAGGGTCATGTGTCTTCCATCATCCAGCAGGCTTTCCTGGCCCATTCATCTAGTGGTATCAGGGTTCCCAGGGCAGCGAGGAAGGGTAAGCCCCAATGAACAAGTACTTTTTAAGAACTTCATATTTGCTATTAATCTATTGGCTAAAGCAAGTGACACAAGCCCCAGGGTCAGAACTGAAGAAGACTAGATAATGACATGAAAAAAGAGAAAGGAAATTATACTAGTCATTTGTGCAAATCAGCTAATGCAACCCAGCATTTTTCTTTTTTTGATGAAGGAGTGCAGATAGGATCTATAGGATGAAGTGAGAAGAGTCTAACGAATGACACTAAAATTTCCTGGAGGGACTTCAGAACTGTTCATCAATATTTACTGAGCGAAAGCTGTATTAGGTTCAGCTAGGAACAGAGATTTGAAAAAGTAACAACAAATAAGATAGGACCCTATCCTAAAGAAGCCTTGAATCTAATGAGGAAAAGTTATGCAATCAGCTTAAAAACAATCCAGTAAGTGTTAGGATTAGACCTATCTGGGTCTTAGATATCCTTAGATAAGGGGCTGGGAAACATTCTCTGTAAAGTGATGTCTAGTAAATAGTTTTGTCTCTGTGAACCCAATAGCCTCTATCACAACCAGTGAACTCTGCTGTGATCACTTGAGAGGAGCCTTAGAATACATGTAACAAAGTGACCAAGTGAAAAAGAGGGACAGTGAATCCATTAGGGTGCCTGGAAAGGGAAACCAGGTTTGATGGGGCCAGTGGAGTTTATGTGGGAAGAAGAGAAATTCAGTTTTTAAACAGCTTGAATCTAAGGGCATAGGAGAGCTTCAGGCTTGAAATAGAACTATAGTTATCAGTAACTGAAGCCAAGAGTTGGATGCATTTCACTTGGAGAATGTGTAAAAGAAAAGGGCAAAGAAACAAGGATGAGCTTCATACCAAGCATTCAGTAAGAAGCTGGTCAAACGGAGAGAATATCCGAGAAAGAACCAGGGAAGGGCAGTGCTGGTGGCACAGAGAAAGAAGAGGGTTTCAGGAATGAATGAGTAGTCAAGAGAGGTCAAAGGGAATGAAGAGTGGAGACGGGTCACGGAGATGGGCAATAAGGGGGATATTGTTCTAAGGCTGCCAAGTCGAGCCTTTAGGGAAACTTTTCTGCTTTACACGCATTCAAAATAGCTTAGTAATTAGAAACAGTGCAGAAAGACATGCGGAAACTTTGCTAAATATCGAGTATTACTCTTTTTTGTTAAGTTTATTTTTGTAATAGGTGGAAGAAAAATCAACACCATCTACAATTAGTGTGTGCTACATTAAGCTTTTTTTCAAAACTGCTTGGTAACTTTTGGAAAATAATTTTCTTGGGAAATAGTTCCATTTCTACTTTTATATGGAGGGGAACAAGTGACAAGGAAGTCTGCTTGTAAAGTAAAGCTCGAAGCAAAGCCTTTTCCTAATTTCTAATTTACATTTTTAAAAAGTGAAGATGTTTTCCGTGGCTTTATCTGAATGCTGAGTTAAAGGAACCTAAGTGTCCATCGACAGATGAATGGATGAAGAAGATGTGGTGTGTATTTATATGTATTATATATGTATGATACACACACACACACACAATGGAATATTAGCCATTAAAACAAATGAAATAGTGCCGTTTGCAGCAACATGGATGGACCCAAAGATGATCATAGCAAGTGATGTATGGCAGAGAAAGACAGCATGTATGTGGAATCTAAAAAAAAAAGGATACCCATGAACTTACCTACACGACAGAACACAGACTAAGAAAACAAATTCATGGTTGCCAAAGGGGAGAGGTTGTGGGGAGGAATGAAGTAGGAGTTTGGCATGAACATGTACACGCTATATATATAAAATAGATCATCACGAGACCCTCTTCTGTAGCACAGGGAACCCGACTGAATATTCTATAATAACCTAAGTGGGAAAGGAATTTAAAAAGAATAGATATATGTACTTAACCACTTTACGGTACTCCTGAAACTAACACAACATAGCAAATCAATTATGTTGTCGTTGGATAGTTGCTAAGTACTGTCGGATTCTTTTGCGACCCCACAGACTGTAGCCTGTCAGGCTCCTCCGTCCATGGGATTTCCCAGGCAAGAATACTGGAGTGGGTTGCCATTTCCTCCTCCAGGGGATCTTCCTGACCCAGGGATCAAATTCGTGTCTTCTGCATCTCGGGTAGATTCTTTACCACTGAGCTACGAGGGAAGCCCATAAATCAATGATGCCCCAATATAAAATTTAAAACTTAAAAAAAGGAAAGAAGCAGTCATGGAGAGAGGCAGGAAGTGAGTGGTCTTCCCAAGTGGTGCTGGTGGTGAAGAACCCGCCTGCCAGTGCAGGAGATGTCAAAGACCCAGGTTTGATCCCTGGGTCGGGAAGGTCTCCTGGAAAAGGAAATGGCTACCCACTCCAGTATTCTTGCCTGGGGAACCTCATGGACAGGGGAGCCTGGAGGGCCACAGTCCATACGGTTACAAAGAGTCGGACACGACTGAAGCGACTTAACACGCATGCCCAGGAAGTGAGCAGGTTAGGGCAGGAGAAGCAAGCGATCAGTGAAGTATGGGGTTACTGGCGCACAGCAGGGATGCTTGGAGCTGAGGCGGACACACAGCCCAGGGACCGCACCAGCTTCCAGGCACCAGTCACGCCTGTGCAGTTGAGCAGGAAGCGGCTCTCCCTTGGCTCCTCCCCTAGACAAGGTCTCAGGGTTTCTTCCCAGTCCCTCGTTTCTCCTCCCTGCCGCCTCTCCCCGCCGTCTTCTCTGTGAGGGCTCTGTTGGCGGTCCTGTCTTGCCTGCCCTTGTGCTGGACCCTGCACATTTCAGAGGTCCAGAAGTCTCCTGCCCACCATCAACCAAGAGGAAATGGCCAGGTCAGGACCCAGGCCCAGGTAGGAATCCTTCCTCACGCCGGTGGCTCCAAATCTTCAAACTTGTGACCTCTAGTTCAGGGCCCACTGGGGTACCAAGGTGAATGACTTTGCCTAGCTGCAAACTAGAGTAGGAAGACAGGTACTGATTTTTGAGAACCTCAGTTATATGGTGAGGGCTGAGACCTTCCAGAAAATGAGGCAGGAGAACTTGCTCACCGCCCCCTGCCCCCAACCTGGCCCCTTCCCTTGCCAGTTTGGTTCCTTGATTGGATTTTGATTCTTGCTCTCTTGTGAAGCAGGGGCTTATTTCCACCCAGACCTCACCAAGGTTCACAGTTTCAGGCTCTAGTTACAATTAGAAAGGCAGTTGAGATAAGACATTTGTTGCTGAAATGGATGCTGAATCTGACTTCGGTACCCCGACACAGGATGAAGCCTCAGAGACAGCGTTTTGAGTGAACTAGAAAAGAATAGCTTTTTTTTTTTTTTTTTGCTTTGCCACACAAAATGGGCCACAGTGGGTTAACGCTGTCAAGACTGTGTGTCCCCACCTGGAGCGGGTAGTGAGGTGCCTTTATTGTAATAGATCAAAGAAGGCGTGATTGAGACCAGCTCCTAGACCTTCTGATTGGTTGGTGGTCGGTAAATGGGAGTCAGTATCATCAACCTCTGGTTTCAACTGGTCTGAGGTCTCTGTGCTTGTGGGCGGCACACGGTTAACTTCTCCCACCTGGTAGGGGTTTCCATATCTGCAAAACAGCTCAAAGGTAGAGTTCTGTGTATCCTTTGAGGGGGAACCAGGACCTTGCCCCAAGCCTGTTCTATTGTTTCTTTCTTTATTCTTGGTTGCCCCGGGTCTTTGTTGCCACACCTGGGCTGTCTCTAGCTGTGGTGCTCAGGTTTTTCGTTGCAGTGGGTTCTCTTGTTGCAGAGCGTGGCCTCTAGTGTGGGCTCAGTAGTTAACAGTGCAGGGACTTCGTTGCTCCGAGGAATGTGGAATCTGCCTGGAGCAGGGATGGAACCCATGTCCTCTGCATTAGCGGGTGGATTCTTTACCACTCAGCCACCAAGGAAGTCCTTTGTTTATTGATTGATTGTTTATTGATTGTTCCTCCCTTGTCTCCTCCTCGCCTCCCTTCCCTGATTAGCAACTGTTTGAACCTGCTCACTGGAACTCAGGGAAGGTCATGGAGGCTGAAGGACGCCTATCTCCTATAATCAAGAAATTGGAGGGAATTCTCTGGCAGACCAGTGGTTAGGACTTGGTGCTTTCACTGCAGAGCCTGGGTTCAATCCCTGGTTGGGGAACTAAGATCCTGTAAGCTGTGCAGTGTGTCTAAAAAAGAAATCAGGGACACGGAAAGACCTGTGCCCAGCAGCCCCACATGTCCTCCTTGGTTTCCAAATGAGGGAAGCGGAGCTTTTAGGTGGGGCAGGGAGTTGGGTTATGGAGTGTTTATGGCTGGATCACCTCGATGTGGGAGAGTTACCAGTCAACAGAATATAGAATCCAGAAATAAACTGCGGTGTATGTATAAGCACTTAATAGAATCATAGTAGCTCACGTCTGTTGAGGGCTTACATGTCAACTACTGGAACCCTTTCCCAGATTTTTTTTTTTGACCCTCCGATAGGTGCAATTACTATCTTGATTTTATAGTGTTACCTAAAGCCATCACTGGTAAGTGTTTAAGCCAGGCAGTCTGACTCCAGAAGTCTCAGTGGTATCAATAAACTGTTACAAATCATTGGTCGGTGGGAAAAAGACTATCTGAGAAATGACTAAACATTAGGGATGGGCTTTACCTCTGTTTTGTTTGTTAAATAAATAGATGAATCAAGAATTTAAATGTAAAGAATGAAACAAAAAAAATACAAGAAAAATCAAGACTTCTGGCTTTTCATGTTTATTTATTGGTGATTTTAAAGTAATGTTTAATGCAGAGTTCTGTAACATAGCTTTCCAATGTTTTTCATATTAATTTGTCAACCAGGGCCTTAGGACTACAACTTAGATGTCCAAAACTGATGATGGGTTTTGTGCTCTATAGAGCTTAAAATATAGATTTCAGAATTTTTTCAATGTGCCATTACCAACAGCTCAACCATCTTCCATGAATGAAGTCTCCTTCCCAGGCACTTTTTATCTCTCAACTGGAAGACTTAGAGGTGGCTTTGCCTAAAGGAGGATGGGTGGATTAGACAGCATCTCAAGGACATTTGTTGACAAGCTCTCTGGTTTGAATATTTTTGGGCAGGCACCTGTATTCGTTTGCTAGGGGTCCTGCAACAAAATACCGCAGACTGAGTGACTTCAGCAACAGAAATTGATTTCTCACAGTTCTGGGAGCTGTAGGTCTGAGATCCAGGTGTTAGTAGGTTTGGTTTACTCTGAGATTTCCTCTCTCTTTGCCTTGTAGATGGCAGCCTTCTTGCTGTGTCTTCATCTGGTCTTTGCTCATGTGAGTTCCTGTTTGTTTTTAGTCTTAACGTTCTACAAGGACACTAATTCTGTTTGTTTAGGGCCCACCACATGATCTCATTTTGCCTTAATTAGCACTTTAAAAGCCCTGTCTCCGCATGCAGTTATTGAGGTTAGGAGTTTAACATAGGAATCTTGGAGGAGATACAGCTCCTCTGTGACTACAACTTTATATATATATATATAATTTTTAAAATTAGAGGATGATTACTTTACAATACTGTGATGGTTTCTGCCATGCAGCAACATGAATCGGCCACTGGTATACACGTGTCCCCTCCCTCTTGAGCCCCCACCCCTCTAGGCTGCCACAGAGCACTGCCTTTGGGTTCCCTGCAACATACAGCAAGCTCCCACTGGCGCCCTACTTTACATATGATGATGTATGTGTTTCAGTGCTGTGCTCTCATATCATCCCACCCTCTCCTTACCCCACTGTGTCCAAGATGTGTTTCCTTTGCTGCCTGGCAAGTGGGATCATCAGTACTCTCTTTCTAGATTCCATATATATGCGTTAATATACGATATTTGCCATGACTGCATCTAATACGTGCACTCTGGGTCTAAAACGGCAGCATCCATGGACCCCGCGCTCCAGGGTCTGGTCCTGCCTGCGGCTTTGTGTACCGCCCTTTGCTATAGGTGCTTCACAAGTATATATGCGTCTGTGGAAATATTTTAAAGTAAATCACAGACATTATAAGCTTCATGTCTAGATATTTGATTATTTCTCAACTGTAAGAACTTTTTCTTCTTTTAAAGACTTTTTGATGTGGACCATTTAAAAAATCTTCATTGAGTCTGTTACAGAATTGCTTCTGTTTTATGTTTTGGGGTTGTTTTTTGCCCTGAGGTACGTTGGCTACACCCCCTGCGATGGAAGGCACAGTCTCAACCACAAGCCCTCCAGGGAAGTCCCATAAGAATCTTTTGGTATTGAATTCACTTGTGATTTTATTAAATGTTTCTTTTCAAACGTATGAATTCAACTTTGAGATCTTCCTGAAGCACTTATATTTTGCTGTCCCCTTTTAGTCAAGTGTGCAGACTATCTTCTAGGTTGGTGTTTCATCCACATTTTATCATTGACAAAGTGTTCTGTGGTTAAGTAATGTTAGGAAATGCTGGTATTAGCTGAGTCTCGAGGATGTGGTGATGTTATTAGTCACCATTTTAGCTGTACTGTGTTGCTGTTAGTCACTACAGAGAAGCTTTATTCATGCTCTAGTTTTGTGATTTCTGTCCATATGAGATTAAAAAAAAAAATCATGCCTCCAGGATATTACATTTTAGACATTTAAAAAAAAGCGTTTTAAGCTCTTTTATGTTGAGCCATTGCCTACTTTATCCTTGGAGATGTTCTTTTTTTCATTTTTGGGACATGGTAATATTTCCTCAAAACATTTAAAAAAAAATTTTCTTTTTGATACCTGGTAATTTGATACCTGGTAGGAACTAACTTTGGAGAAGGCAATGGCAACCCACTCCGGTACTCTTGCCTGGAAAATCCCATGGGCAGAGGAGACTGGTAGGCTGCAGTCCATGGGGTCGGTAAGAGTCGGACACGACTGAGTGAATTCACTTCACTTTTCACTTTCATGCATTGGAGAAGGAAATGGCAACCCGCTCCAGTGTACTTGCCTGGAGAATCCCAGGGACAGGGGAGCCTGGTGGGCTGCTGTCTATGGGGTCGCACAGAGTCAGACACGACTGAAGCGACTTAGCAGCAGCAGCAGGAACTAACTTAAGAGTTGTATAAATGACTCCACCCCATCCCCTCTTCCTGTCTTTGTTCAGAGCCAACTCTACATCCTTAGAACCACATTTAGTCACATGTACACTCTCTTGCTAGGACACTGCCAGTATTTCACTATTTTCTACCTTGAACTATGTAAAACTTAAACACCTTATTTCTTGTCTTATCTCTCCACAGCTTTGCAAACTGAAATCCTACTAGTCTGTGTTTATAATTTGTTACAGGTCAGGCCCTACCTTTTTTTTAAGCTTTATTTTTAACCATTAAAAGAACTGAAATATAGTTGATTTACGATGTATTAGTTTCAGGTGTATAACAAAGTGATTTAGTTATAAATATATATGTATATATCTGTTCTTTTTCAGATTCTTTTCCCTGGTTATTCCAAAATACTGAGTATGGTTTCCTGTGCTATACAGTAGGTCTTTGTTGGTGATCCATTTTATATATTATAGTGTGTATATGGGAGAAGGCAGTGGCACCCCACTCCAGTACTCTTGCCTGGAAAATCCCATGGACAGAGGGGCCTGGTAGGCTACAGTCCATGGGGTCGCTAAGAGTTGGATACGACTGAGTGACTTCACTTTCACTTTTCACTTTCATGCGTTGGAGAAGGAAATGGCAACCGACTCCAGTGTTCTTGCCTGGAGAATCCCAGGGATGGGGGGAGCCTGGTGGGCTGCCGTCTCTGGGGTCGCACAGAGTCGGACACGACTGAAGCGACGCAGCAGCAGCAGTGTGTATATGTTGATCCCTAAGTCCTAATGTATTCCCCCCCCCACTTCCCCCGTGTTTCCTCTTTGGTAACCATAAGTTTGTTTTCTGTGTCTGTGAGTCTATTTGTTTCATAAATAGGTTCATTTGTATCATTTTAAAACTTCATATATAAGTGATACCATGATATTTGTCTTTGACTTATTTCACTTAATGTGTTACTCCATAGGCACTAACTTTAAAGCCTACATGTTCTCTGAATTTAGTTGGGCAGATACATTTGACAACTCTCTAGCAAGGCTCTCCAGTTCCGCCCTGTCCTGATGTCTAGCCTTGGCACTTGCCACCCACCATGACCAGAGCACCCTCCCAGGTCCTTTTCAGAAACACACTCATTCTTCCATCACAACCTCTGACTCATTTCACCTGTGAGCTCTTTCCAGATGTGGCCAGCTGAGTTCATTTATACTCATCACTCCAGAAGTTAGAATATGTCCATTTCCTCTGTCTTCTAGATAACTTAAATGCTTATTTAATTGTATTCCCTTCCCCCCCTTATTTAGGCTTCATAATGGAAAAGAATACAATAGTCCCTGGTTCTGCAAATTTTATAAGCTAAAAGGAGCTTATAGAGCAACGTAGAGCAATCATTCTGCCTACCTTAGGATGGAATATTTCCAGGGTGGGGAGTGAAACTTTTTGAAGGGGGTAATAGTTTGCATTTAATTCACTTAACTTTTTCAAATTGCATGTATAACCAACATTTGTGAAGCCTCATAGCATCCCTATAAGAAAAGTGGGGCAGGAATAGGGAAATCTTATTTTATTACCAGAGTTTCTCAGGAAACTGCACCATAAGGTGAATCATTGTAAGGATATCCTCTTCCCCCCAAATAGAAAAAGTCAACCTTTGAGGTTACTTACCTTACCGAAGACTTCCACTTACCTTAGAGGTAGTCTAAAAGCAGTATAGTAGGTTCTCAATGAAATACCTGACAAAATGCTTTCATATTTTTTCCTCACTGAATTGTTCTTAAAAATAACACCCAATGACTTTCACCTTTACTCGCGTCAACATCCTCAATTTATTCAAACTTATAAATGTGGTTGCTTGATACCAGATGGATGGAGTCATCCATTCTTTGAAAAGACACTGGGCCTCCAAACAGTTTGTCAATAGCTATCGTATATCAAGTTTCCTCACACTTTATTGATGTCTATAAATAATGTTACCAGGCTATAGAATCAGATATAAAAAAATGGAGCATTATCAAAATAGTTCTACAACTGGAATAAGGTAGTATCTTGATTAACGTATGGCATATACTTTGGATGGTGGCAAATATGCATTATTAATGGCTAGAAAATTAATGTGTGTGCTACCTCTCATTATATGAGTGTAGCTAGGAGCAGGGAGGAATCACCCACTCTTATAAGAGGAAAGGTTGAGTGTAGAGGTACAGACACATGGATGCTGGTAGGATTTGTAATAGAAAGATGAGAAAGGTATTTTAAAATTGCCTCTATTTTCTCAGTAAAATAGGAAGTAAAGCCATTAGTTGAACGCGAGGGTGGAGAATGATGGAGATTTGAGGAAAAGAGAAGGGATGAAACTGTTGTTTCTGGTCCTGGACTCTGGGAGAGTGACCCATGAGTGTGCAGTGTCAGAAGTCCAGGCAATACAGAGGGATGGTCAGAGATGAGTGTTAACAATACTCGTGAAATGAGGCCAAACCCACTGGGGGGTGTTCTTCAGACCCGGAGGAGGAAGAGACTTGATTTCAATTGTTCACAGTAGTGGTCCTCAACTAGAGGTAATTTTGTCCCCAAGGGGACATCTGGTGGTGTCTGGAGACCTTTTTGGTTTCACAGCTGTGAAGGTGGGTGAGTGGGGAGAAGGGTTCTCCCCATCTAGGGTTGGAGACCTGTGTGGTGTATTCTTCCGGCAGCTACAGAGCAGAGGAGAACTTGGAATTTACTGTAAAGTAATGTCATTGAAAAAGCAAGAGAGTTCCAGAAAAACATCTATTTCTGCTTTATTGACTATGCCAAAATCTTTGACTGTGGGGATCACAATAAACTGGGGAAAATTCTTCAAGAGATGGGAATACCAGACCACCTGACCTGCCTCTTGAGAAACCTGTATGCGGGTCAGGAAGCAAAAGTTAGAACTGGGCATGGAACAACAGACTGATTCCAAATAGGAAAAGGAGTACATCAAAGCTGTATATTGTCACCTTGCTTATTTAACTTCTGTGCAGAGTACATCATGAGAAATGCTAGGCTGGAAGAAGCACAAGCTGGAATCAAGATTGCCAGGAGAAATATCAATAACCTCAGATAGGCAGATGACACAACCCTTATGTTAGACAGTGAAGAGGAACTAAAGAGCCTCTTGATGAAAGTGAAAGAGGAGAGTGAAAAAGTTGGCTTAAAGCTCAACGTTCAGAAAACGAAGATCATGGCATCCAGTCCCATCACTTCATGGGAAATAGATGTGGAAACAGTGGCTGACTTTATTTTTCTTGGCCTCCAAAATCACTGCAGATTGTGATTGCAGCCATGAAATTAAAAGATGCTTACTCCTTGGATGGAAAGTTATGACCAACCTAGACAGCATATTAAAAGCAGAGACATTACTTTGCCAAGTCTGGAGAAGGGGACGACAGAGGATGAGATGGTTGTATCGCATCACTGACTCAATGGACATGGATATGGGTGAATTCTGGGAGTTGGTGATGGACAGGGAGGCCTAGTGTGCTGCGGTTCATGGGGTCACAAAGAGTTGGACATGACTGAGTGATTGAACTGAATGGGAAGTCATTGGAGAATTTTGAATAAGGGAGAAAGGTGCTCTGATTTATTTATAACAAATGCTTTTCTGGCCTGGGTAGAAGCTAGGGATGCTGCTAAACATCCTAAAATGCACAGGGACATGCCCACAATCGAGGATTAGATGCTGCAGATTTCCATAACGTCAGCTGAGAAACCTTGGTCCACATGTTTCCAAGTACAAGTGTTTTCTTTTGCTGCTGCTGCTGCTGCTGCTAAGTCGCTTCAGTCGCGTCCGACTCTGTGCGACCCCATAGACATCAGCCCACCAGGCTCTCCCACCCCTGGGATTCTCCAGGCAAGAACACTGGAGTGGGTTGCCATTTCCTTCTCCAATGCATGAAAGTGAAAAGTGAAAGTGAATTCACTCAGTCGTGTCCGACCCCTAGCGACCGCATGGACTGCAGCCTCCCAGGCTCCTCCATCCATTCTTTTGCTACTGGGTCATACTTCATGTATTTCAAAGAAAAAGCCAACAGTGACCCATGATTAAAAATAACTAAAATGCTCACCCTTAACCAGATTATCACTGTTACATTTATATATAATATCACTAACAGGTTACTGGCATTTTGTCTTTACAGCTATTCCACACTGCATTTAAAGTGTTTATCAACTGCACAGTCTCATAGACTTTTCTCTGGCTGATCCTGCTGCACTGAGAGGGCAGAGCTTAGTAAGATTCATTTATTTCCTTGTTTCATGTGTTTTCTTCACTATTGTGGATATATTCTGGAGATTCGTGTGTGTGTGTATCTATGTATATACGTGTGCTCAGTTGCTCAGTTGTGTTGGACTCTGTGACCCTGTGGACTGTAGCCCGCCAGGCTCCTCTGTCCATGGGATTCTCCAGACAAGAATACTGGAGTGGGTTGCCATTTCCTCCTCCAGGGATCTTCCTGACTCAGGGGTTGAACCTGGGTGTCCTCCATTGGTAGGCTTCTTTACTACTGTGTCATCTCCACATATTTTTATTATGAATTCTGTTTTAGTTCGAATGATTTTATAGTTCATTTTATTATTTGCTGGGGAAAAATGTCTCAATTGTTCTTTTCAACGTTAAGCTCTTTTTCTGGTCACATTTACAAATAAACTTTAAAATCAACTCTTCAAGTTCCACTAAAAATAGTTTGGATTTTTATCAGAGTCACCTGGAATTTGTAGCTATTGATTTGCCAAAAATTGATACATTTACCAATGGGATAGTCCTATGTATAAAAGAATACTGATATAGTTATTTATGCATTTTGATATTTATTCAGACTTTTGAAAAAGTTTCTCAGAAATATTTAAACATTTTTTTACACCTTTTGGTTTTTCTTAAATATATAAATATTTAAATTATTATAAATATGATTTTTAAATTTCATTTAATGGTATTATTGCTTTATGGTAATGTAATTATTTGATGTATCTTACATCTTGATCCCTCAGGAAACTATTAGTTCCAATAATTTTCAATTGATTATCTTGAACTATAACTATTCATAGACTTGTCTATTTTCTTTCTAATATTTATACTTCATTTCCTTTCTTGTCTAGTAACTTCAAGATAAGTTTGAGTAATAGTGGTGATTTGTCTTTTTCTTAATTCTTTCTTATCTTTTACCCTTAAGAATGTTATTTGCCCCATGTTTCAGATACATTCTTTTTATCAATTTAATGGTTTTCAAATAGTTTCCTTCTATTCTTAACTTACTAAGAATTATGAAAGAGTCAGGAATGGATATAAAGTGTTCCAGTTTGTGTATGTGTGTCCATCCATCAAATGGTTCTTTATTATGTTAACAGAGTGAGTTCTGTGAATTAAGTTTCCAACGTTAAATGAGGCCTTGTAAAGCTGTATTTAGTTACAAGGCTCTATTCTTTTTACTCTAGTTAAAGAATAGTCTTAATTTGCTAATATTTTAAAAAGAAGTTAAAATTGCCGCCCACACGTGAAATTAGTTTATGGTAAGATCTATAAACTGAGATGCCTAGAGGAGCTAATTTGTCTAAAAAGTTTAAGTAGAGTAGATGAGGGTCACAAAGAGAAGTGGAGAGTGTGATAATAGAACGGATATTGGGTCTCTTGATATGTTTGCTCAGTCAGGTCTGACTCTTTGCGATGCCATGGACTCTAACCTTCCAGGCTTCTCCATCCGTGGGATTTTCCAGGCAAGGGTGCTGGAGTAGGTTGCCTTTTCCTTCTCCTATAACATGTATATTCAGCATTAAAAATGCTAAGTATGATCATTGGCAAGATAGGCATGGCCCAGAGAACCCAGCTAGTAGCATTTAGTATATTTGTGTATGTATTTGTGCCAGCCTCACAGGATGAGTTAGGAGGCTATTCTCTTTTTAAATGTCAAGGGACAATTTAAATAAAATAGAATTAATTTCATTTATGTATTTTTTTGTGTGACAAATTCACCCATAAAATGATCTGGACCCAGTACCCTTTTGGGATCACACATATGTACTTAATTTGCCCCTAAATTATTATCTAGTTTGGGTTTACAATTTCTTCTGGAACTGTGTATATTTATGTTTTCTAGGAACATAGCATTTCATTGAGAATTTTAAAATTTCTGTGTAAGCAGACATGGTTTCTTCTAGACTACATACTGGGAGCAGCTGTTCAGGCTGAGACTGCAGGATTTCCAGGGCAAGAAATATTTGGGTGTGGAAATTGCTTCCTTTTGTGCGTGTGTCCATTGTGGGTGTCTAGAGTTACCTCTGGGCTTGCCTGGTGGCTCCGGCTATAAAGAATCTGCCTGCAATGCAGGGACCCAGGTTTGATCCCTGGATCCGGAAGATCCCCTGGGGAAGGGAATGGCAACCCAGCCTTGGCTATGCTTCCATTTCATGCCCTATGCTGGGAGCCCTTCTTAGTCGGATCCTATGGAAGCAATACCCAGCCAGAAAATTTCCATAGATGGGGAGATCCAGGGCCACCCTTGCTCACCTGTTCTATCGGTGTTTCTTTGATTGCTTATCTTGGTAATCTCCTCCTCATCCACTCTGCCCTCTCATTTGTGGATTCAGAACTTGCAGTTTCTCTGTGACGAGTCCTTAGAGATGAATGTCTCTTTCACGGCTGTCTTTCCCACACCTACTGTGTGTTGCAGTCTTCTCTGGTTTGGATTTTCCATCAGTTTGATCTCATCTGCTTTTTATTTCCTCAAAGTTGCTGGTCTACTGATTATGTTATTTCTTGTTTCCATTGCTGTTAGGGGTTTATTCTTTAAAAAGAACTTCTTATTTTCAAATGGGTTTTGGGAAGGAATAAAAAGTAAACATATGTGTTTCTTCTGCCACCTTGAACTGAAAACTTCCTGAGCTCTGTACAGCAATTGTTTATGACTTTATTAGATCTTGTTTAGTCTCTTTTTAAACAAACATACACTCTTTCCTTCCCTCTTTCTAACTGTTGAGTTAATATTAGAGTTAAAAAATTATTTAACATTATAGTATGAATGCAGTATTAACTAGAAATATTTATTTCAATCACTTCTGAATCTTTAGACTCCTTATTATGTTTGATCCATCAGCTTATTTGAGCATTACAAATTTTGTGGCTGAAATTTTTTTAAACTATAGAAGCTATGATCTTTATAGCAATCTATTCAGAAAGGCCCGTATGGAATTCAGTCACTAAATCAGCTGAGAAATGGTTGTTATGAAACCTGTTGGAAATAGGAACTGTACTGGTAGATTCACTGTCTTCTCAGATACTGAAACAAGACATAAGTGATGTCATGAAAAGCTGTGGGGTTGGAGTTTGAAGTCATATAATTGTGTTTTGCCTTTAGCATTCCAAGCTTTGGGACCTCAAGTAAGTCCCTTAAATTTCTGAGCCTCAGTTTACCCATTTGCAAAATGGTGATGATAATGCCTGTCTATCTCTATTGTATTGCATAGGTTGTGAGAGAATGAATCTGAAGTTTCTTTAAGAAATTAAAGTAAATAAATGTGTCAGTTATTAATGTCTTCATACCTTACCAACGATATCTCTTCAAAGATGGATTTTTAAGATTGATAGAATTCATGGCTTCCTTCAAGTGGAGGACAACTTGAACTCAAGTATTTATTATTTTTTGATTATGAAAATGAGACTTTTTATATAGAAAGAAAAATGCAGAATAATAAGTTCTCTGTTTAATAAAGTTGAACAGTTCATTAGATCTGTTGAAAAATGGACATTTGTTTTCATCAGTGTTTCAAAATTATGCTTCCCAAAAGGAACCAATTTGGAGATGTTTGCATAGAAACATCTGGATAGTGGGTTAGAAATGTTTAGAATGTGCCTTGTCTAAATGTACTTAATTTATTTTGGCTGACTAAGTCTTTCCTCTAGAATGGATATTTAGGACTCACCTTTCCTTGGTTAGTTCCTTACAATAACTAGCATCAGCTGAAGAGACTCATTCTTTTAATCAGAATGCCTAATCTGGCCATCTGTGTGAGTCAGTCTTTAATCTGAGAATTCTGCCAGGCAGAGAATTGTAAAAGAAAAAAAAAAATTGAAGTCAGGCCATGAAAATTCAGGATTCATTTGTGCCCAGCTAATTCACCAAGGAAAATAACCTTGGGGTATATTTATTGTAGAAGAAAATCAAGCATTCTAATGGATCAGGGTTAAGCCTTTGGAAAAAGAGAAGGATTCGTTAACAAGAAGTCCCTCTCTTCTGTCCAACCTTCCTGTGACCTGAAGTTATGGAAACAAAATGCTCCAAAGAACAAATACTGTTGAATGTTTGTTTGTGGTGGTTGAAGGGGAATGGCATTCCACAGAAATGGAACAGAATAACAGATGCCTTCTGGAAAGCCCAAGACTGTCCTCTTTCTCAGTGGTTAAAATGTTAAAAACTTAAAAACGGATTTTATTGGTCTAAATAAACTGCTTAACTTGCCAAACTCTTTGGAATAATAAATAGATCACATATGTGTGCATTCAAATATAGACAATAATTATTAAGATGTGAATTAACTTAGAACACCTTTGAGCATCACATGCTCTCAATTATTTTTCTTTGTGATACTTTTCGTGTATTGGGAAAATATTTTTTTAAGAAGTTAGAAAGGAGGATTAGTTTATTGACGACTCAGAAAGAATGCAATAATCCTTCTTGACTTTACTACCCTGCCCCCCTCCACCAGCCTGACCACATCATGGTCCTAAATCTCTGTTTCATTTACAAAATGTCTTGAAAGAATTGTCTGTACTTACTGTCCCCAGTTTCTATTTTCCCTTGTTCTCTCTTAAATCCACAGAATATGAACTAGCCCAGACTAATTGGTTATGTATGATTATTCTGTTCCTTTGGGTACAGCCATCAAGAGAGGCCAGAAAGGTTTTGCCATTCCTTCACCACCTAATTACCAGGTTACAACGAAAGCAAGTTTTGGAACACATCTGAACACACGTGCGACATTTACTAGCAAGCAGGCACAAAAGGGTACACGAATCTCAAATCTTAGTCCACTTTTAGGCATTCTGATCACAGCTTGTTTGGAAATATCATTAAGGCAAACGTGACAATATTCTAGAGGCATCATTCAGCCAGCCCAGATCCTCTGAATTCAAAGCTAGACACAGAGATCTCAGCAAGGGTGCTATCCTAAAGTGTGCAGGCTACAGGGTATGCCAGACTTTCAGGCCATCTTCATGCAAAGGGGGAGCAAAATATTTTAGGCAATCCATATTATCACAACTGTCCCTATGAAAACCTATCCAAACCTTCAGAGTGATCGTGAGAAGGGTGATCTTCTATCACACTTCTGTCAAGAGTGCTTGTGAAAGTGTAGGTTAATGGATGGGAAAGAAGACAAGAGGATCAAAGACTAAGCCTTGGGGAATAGAAACATGGCGTGTCAGAGACAGAAGTAAGCAATGAAGAACTGAGTTGCGTAGGAAAACCAGAGACTTCAGGGAAATTATCAATTTAGTTCATCCGTGTCTTTGCAAAATCAACTCTCCAAATTTGTTAGGATGACACCATATTCCTATTTGTCCAGGTTGAATTCAGAGCCATCTTTGGGGCTCCATTTTCTCTGACCCCTTAGGCTCATTCAGTGACTGAGACGGACACTTCTTATTGTAATGTTTCTCATTGATTTTGTTCTTCTCATTACTGCTTCTCCAAGTCTTTACATCCCCAAGCCTGACTTATAACGAAGGTCTGTCAACTAGTCCTTTAGCTGTTTGAATCCATCTAGCAAAGAGTTGGACACGACTGAGTGACTGAACTGAATTGAAGCACATTACTGTCAGAGTCATCTTCCTAAAATGTCATTTTGATTTTTCTGTTTCTTGCTAAGAAGTCTCAGTTGTTTTGTTGTTGTTAAGAACAACTCTCCAATCATATTTCTCCACTTTGGCGAAAGTGAGTTTTTCTCCACTGAGTTTTCTCACCTTTTTGATTTTGCGCATACTTTCCCACTTCAGTCTCCTCCTCATTTAGTGAAATCTTATCAGTCCTTCAAGACCGAGATCAAACCTTACTTCCTTTGGGTTTAGACTGTGAAGCCAGAATGTGTGGATTCAAGTCTCAGCTCTGGTACTTACTAATTGTGTGATCTTGGACAAGTCACTTAACCTTTCTGAGCTTCAGTTTCCTCATCTGTACATGAAGATAATATCCCTGATCTCATAAGTTGTTATAAAAATTAAATGAGGTAGTGTGCATAAAGTACTTAAACTAGCCAGTGGCACATGATAAGCAATTTTCATGTTAGATGCATGGTGATTTTGATATTGATGATGATGACATGATGAGAAAGTAGGTCTTCTTTGACCATCTTACCCCTCTCAGCTGAGCATTTATTGACTAAATTATGCATTTAATAATTGCTCATTTAGTAATTGGGCTTCCCAAGTGGCTCAGTGGTAAATAATCCATCTGCCAATGCAGGAGCTGCAGAAGCCACCGGTTCAATCCCTGGGTTGGGAAGACCCTCTGGAGGAGGAGATGGAAACCTGTTCCAGAATTCTTGCCTGGGAAATCCTATGGACAGAGAAGCCTTGAGGGCTTCAGTCTGTGGGGTCACAAAGAGTCAGACATGACTGAAGTGACTGAGCATGCACACACACATTTAGTAACTGACAGGATGATGTCTTCTCTTGGTTGGTAATTACCTTTGTGTTTAGAATGCAATAAAAATTTTAATATGTTTACCAACTCGTGGGATCATCTTTTAAACTTTTCAAGTATTATCTCCCCTTTTAGGTGCTAAGCTTCTTCAGGAAATGAGGGATCTGCCTGGTACTTTTCTGTAAAGATGTAGGAGTCTAAAAACGGAGCTGACGTCTGATCCCTGAAAAGAGATTGATAGCGGTCACCAAGTGAAATCTGATTAAAAGGTGGAACCAAGTCCCTCTGCCATTTTCCTAAGATGAACTCAACCTGAGTAGATCCTGGGGCATATGCTGATGTCAAAAATAAGCATAAACCCAAATCCCATTCCAATGAGTATTTTTTTAGTGACTTTTTAGTTTGGACTTTGAAACAATGAAAGAAAGAACTGAAACGTGTTCCTGTATTCCCTATAAGTATTCAACAATAGGCTTCATTGGCTGGGATATGTAAGTTTTTTTCAAAACAAAAGTTTTTTTTTTTTTTTAATCTTTCAGAAACACACTTTCTAGCTACAATTCAAAAATAACAACCAAGGGTACAGGACACTGAAAAGGATCTCTGTTATTATAGCTGCTAGGATTTGGCTAGAATAAGGGAGAAGGTATCAAGGGGCACTGGCTGCCAAGAACTAATGATTCTGGTATTAATTGACATGTCTGGGCTAAATTGCCTTCAGAGACAGTGGTTACAGTAACAAAGAGGTAATAATTATTTACTCCAAAGAGCAACATGCTCAGTCTTGGCAGTCTTATAATGAATAAAATGTACAGTAGGTTCTTTAGATTTATACTTAAGTAGAATCTGAGACACTATTCATTAAACTTAGGAGAATGTCTTCAAGTGACTAGGCCAAAAGCAAGTAAAAAAATTCAGGCAATAAATTTTGGAAATGTAGGTCAGCCAGGGCTATGCTCATCCCCTGTTTATGATTGTAAATAATCACCCAACCTTGCCTGACATTAATTTTCTAAAATGAGTATAATAGATTTTTTTTTCCCCCCAGAGAAGAGATCTATTGCAAACTCACAGTGAGATCTTGAGATAGAACTACTTTGGGCATCAGTTTAACTATCTGTGGGTTTCCATGGTGGCTGAGCTGGTAAAGAATCTGCTTGCCAAGTGGGAGACCTGAGTTCGATCCCTGGGTTGGGAAGATCTCCTGGTGAAGGGAATGGTTACCCACTCCAGTATTCTGGCTGGAGAATTCCATGGGCTGTATAGTCCACGGGGTCACAAAGAGTTGGACACGACTTAACTTTCTATGAGATTGGAGTTGAACTCATCTCTGAGGCACCTTGCTTTCAGTCACTCCAGTCATGTCCGACTCTAAGCGACCCCATGGACCACAGTCTCTGAGGCATAGCTACTCCAGTATAACTCCGTCCAGTAGTGTATAACAGCATGGGCTTTCTTCGCTATTTTACTTGGCTGTCTGTATTTTTTTCCAGGCTCCCTGAGTAGAGAGTCTTCTCTTTCTTTGCTTCCTTCTTCCTCTTCCCTCGCCTTTCTTTCCCTCTTTCTCCCTCCCTGCCTCTTTTCCTTCCTCCCTCCCTCTTTCTCTTTCCTCCTTCCCTCCTTTCCTTCCATCCTTCGTTTCTTCCTCTGGGTCTTCTTCCTTTCCTCTCCTCCCTTCCCTCCCTACTCCTTCTCTCATCCTTCCCTTCTCTCTCCCCATCCTTCCTTTTTCACCTCTCACTCTTTCTCTGACCCCACCTCTAGTCCCTGTAAATGCCTCAGTAGTCTTCGTGGCGGAGAAGGCAATGGCACCCCACTCCAGTACTCTTGCCTGGAGAATCCCATGGGCGGAGGAGCCTGGTAGGCTGCA
The DNA here is from genome assembly GCF_016772045.2 of Ovis aries. Classification (NCBI taxonomy): domain Eukaryota; kingdom Metazoa; phylum Chordata; class Mammalia; order Artiodactyla; family Bovidae; genus Ovis; species Ovis aries. The sequence continues at coordinate 10,836,327 of NC_056070.1, forward strand.
GTCCATGGGGTCCCGAAGAGTCGGACACGACAGAGTGACTTCACTTTCACTTTTCACTTTGATGCATTGGAGAAGGAAATGGCAACCCACTCCAGTGTTCCTGCCTGGAGAATCCCAGGGATGGGGGAGCCTGGTGGGCTGCCGTCTATGGGGTCACACAGAGTCGGACACAACTGAAGCAACTTAGCAGCAGCAGCAGCAGCAGTCTTTGTGGAGGGCACTATGCTCGGTATTTTGTGTATGATGCCACTTACCTTGCCTGATAACTCTGTTCTTATCCTTATTTTTATGAATGAAGAATGCGACGCTTGGAGAAGTTTTGTAACTTGACTCATATGACAGGACAGTGAGTGGTAAAAGAGAAGTCACATCCAAGTGCGTCCAGCTCCCAGTCCAGCCTCTTTCTACTGGCCCTTCTATGCTGCTGCTCTGTAGGTGGTCTTTCTCTTATTTCTGTACCAAATCTCCTATCCTGTCTACCCTCTTCGTTCCACTTTGTTCAACGCTGCTAGCAATAGTCACAGGCTTTAAATCCCCATGTGGATGTGATTATTTCTGTTCTTACACTTGATATATATTCTAGAATAAGGCCCCTTGAACTCTGAAGTAACCCCTTGGATTTCCAAAATGTCTGTAGTCTTTGTAAGTTTTTCTTCCTATTAGTTCATGAGTTCTGCTTTTAAAGCAGATTTTCAGTGACTTTCAATCCTTTCTAAAAGTTACCTATTCCTTGAAAATCCACCTGCAAATGTTTCTTGTGTCCTTCATAGCTGACACTCTTTTCCTTGATATTTGAACTTCCTGTTTTGTCTCTTGTTTTGAAACTTTGTTTTTCACTTCTTAATCTTTTCTATAACCCTTTTCCACGTGTCAGTGTTCCAACGCAGAAGCAGAAAACCATTCTGCCACTTCTGAAATCCAAATGAGAACAAACCCACTGTACTCAAAAAAAAACTTTGGACTATAGTAAAATATCCAAGCTATTTAAAAATCCCATTGGGACTAGAATGCTCACTCACTTATGAAGCTAGAGATGGTGCCTTGTATCTTTTAGTAGATTTGAAGATTAAAATCAGTTCTCCTGGGTGCCAGCATGGACTGGCATTTGGCTGTGATTGAAATGGTAAAGTTTGCTAATTAAAAAAACCAAGAGAGACTTTTAACATATTGTCCATGATCTTAGACATTTTTGTATAGGTATACAATTAATTGTAGCATCAGTCACAGACATATTAACCTCTCATAAGTAAGAGATGAATTATACATTTATGCCATGATAAAAAATGGCTCTCTTTCAGAAATACAAATGCAAGCTCCTTCCGCAAGGCCTCAACTGTTATCAATTATTGTTTAATTTAGTGATGAATGCTTTTTGGAAAATTTATTACCAGAAACAAAGGTTTTCTCCCTTGAAGCATTTGTAGGCTTTCCTTCGTTGGCACTGTATAACTCACTGTGTTTTCCTTTTGGTCTTGACTGCCAAGAAGCTTGGGGCCAGGCGTGGCGTTCAGTCACAGTAACCGTATTATCCTTTGTGGTTAGGATATTTGTTTCTTACTCCTTTTCTGGTTTTAATTTCTATTCAAACAGTATTTATGCCTGACTTTAGCAAAAAGCTATATCAAATCCCCCTACCGTCTTTTAATTAGGCAAGAAATCATAATACATAAATAATAATGGATTTACTTCTTCAGATAAAATACAGTTCTTTGGGATTTTTCCTAGGCTTGTAAGTTCTGCTTATCTGACAGTCATTTAGAACTTGGTTTCAGTTTGCATTAGAACGTACATGCGCACACACTCTATAGCGATGCTGTAACTGAGTCTTACATTTCTTCCTCTAGATCAGGAAAGGAGGAAGTGGTTTTTCTGTTTGGTTCTTTGAATTTCTCATGGTCTCCAGCTCTCCAGAGACTATTCTACTGAGTCTTTTTCTTTCCCGCTTCACTTCCTAGTGGCTGACATCTGGGAGTTGTGAGTGTGGGAGGGAGTGAGGACAGCTCCCACTTTCAGTCTTTCCCTGTAGCTTTTTGGACCAGCCAGGAGAAAATTCCCTTATCAGCACAGTCATTCATTCCTCTCGAAATTTATTTTTTAAAGTTGATTTTTATTGGAGTATAGTTGCTTTACAGTGTTGTGTAAGTTTCTATTTTATACATAGTATAAGTAGGCTGTATATGTCAATCCCAATCTTCTGATTCATCCAACCCACCCGCCTTTCTGTCCCCTTTGGTATCCATATGTTTGATCTCTACATAAGTGTCTCTATGCTGCTTTGCAAGTAAGATCATCTATACCATTTTTCTAGATTCCATATATATGAGTTAATATACAATATTTGTTTCTCTTTTTATGACTTCACTCTGTATGACAGGCTCTGGATCCATCCACGTCTCTGCAAATGGCCCAACTTTGTTCCTTTTTATGGCTGAGCCATCTTCTGTTGTATATATGTACCACACCATCTTGATCCACGCCTTTGTTGATGGACATTTAAAATTTGTTTGTTTAGCTCAATTATTATTCTGTTTAGCCTAGTGAACCCAAAGTTCACAACCTGCTTAAGATTTCTGTGTCTTTGCCAGTATCTTAAAGGAAAGTATATATGCATGTAAGTAAGTAAATGTTAGTCGCTCAGTCATGCCCAACTCTTTATGATCCCATGGACTGCAGCCCACAAGGCTCCTCTGTCCATGAGATTTTCCAGGTAAGGGTACTGGAGTGGGTTGCCATTTCCTTCTCCAGGGGATCTTCCCAACCCAGGGATCGAACCCAGGTCTCCTGCACTCTAGGCAGATTCTTTACCAACTGAGCTACAAGGGAAGCCATGTAGCATGTACATGTGTGTATATATATATACGTGTGTGTGTAGACGTATATATGTATGTGTATATAGGTATATATGTATGTATATGTGTGTGTGTGTATATATATGTGTGTATGTGTATATACACATACACTTTTATAATTTCAGATTCTTTTTGCATATCTTAAACCTACTGAAGCAAGATAGAATAATATTTAAAATAAATTTATAAATTCGTACTCATACAACCTATGTTACAATGTAAAATCTTTTTATGATGAGCAGATGTTCATATTTATAGAGATTTGCTTATTTCCTATCTCCATTTTAAATTATCTCTTTCCATCATCTTGTTTTGCTTTTCTCCTCTCATTACTAGATGTATCGTTTGCATTAGTTCAGTGTTGACTTAATATGTTAATGTTGGCTTCATACCAAATGTCAAAGAGTCAGAAAGTTTTCTTGAAGAAACTTGCCCTGAATTGTGGACCATCTTTTCTATCCAGCCTATCATTAATATATAACCATGGGTGTTGGGTTAATTGCCATGAAATGTCACAACATTGAATTTGGCATCCTTGTCAGCAACTCTTGTCCATGAGAAGTGGCTACTTCAGCCTGTGGCTGAATGTCATGGACTTTAGTCAAGGAGGTATTTGCACTGTCTCTGAAGATCGGTTGTCTCAAGTTTGCATATTTTCAGGGCTCAAAGGATCCTGCCTTTTCCTTTCTCATCCTTTCCACCCTAACTGGACCTACGACTCCTGAGTGGGTCACAAGCACTCTCTCATCCCAGCCTGCCAGCAGGAATAGAGTCCTTTCCTTGAACTTGACTTGAATTACTGCTTCTCTTTGAAGGGTTTATCTTAACTGAATAGAACAAAGAGTATGCTGCTAGAGGAAGGTTCTGCTTCTGAACTTCCCAATAAACTGCAGCCTCAGGGCTCACCCTCTTCCCTCCTTGCCTTGCCTGAGCCCCCTGCTTCCACAGCTGGAACTGCTTGCTACTCTTCCCTCTGCAACCCCCAAAGGTTCAGTTGTAGCCACGGCTTGGAAATCTTACTCCTACAAAGTGGGAGGGTAGACGGCAACTCCAGTTCTCAAACAGGGATAAAAAAGACCTGGCTGACAGTCCCAGCTCTGCCATAAACTGCTTATGGGACCTCAGGGAAATGACTGAATCTCTGTGATTCTCTTTCTTCATCTATAAAATGAGGAAAACTGCCCTCGCAAGGTACAAGGGAATGGAACGTGGCAGTGTGTATGGAGGAGCTTTTAATGCACTTACTCTGTTATTGTGGTCTGTGGTGTAGGGGTGGCGGCAGGGAGTCATAGTTCACCTTGATGGGGGAAGATTCAGTGGCAGAGTTGGGAGATTCTTCTTGCAAGAAGAAGGAATTTAAGGCAGTTCCGGAAGAGTGAGTACACCTTGATTTTTGCTAAAGTATCCCCTTTACTGGATACTCTGTCCTCTTCTAATTCTCTGTGTCAGTTTCTCTAAGGACATTTTGTCCCCTGTTTTTAGGGTCCCATGGCCTAAAGACATTGTATTATATTACAGAATTCCTGGACCTTCAGAAAAGCTGTTTTGGCAACTTAACTTGGTCCTGCAAAGCTATCCCTTAGAACTACTTCCATTCCCTTCTCTCCCATTCTGTTTAAATAAAACACACCGTTTACTTGGGCAAATGGTTGTGTTAAATGCTAGAAAAATGATACACAGTAAATTTTTGAATCAGAGTTCACAAATAATGAGAGAGAAACATGAGGAACCCCAATCTGAAATGTCTAAAGGCTTTAATTCTGGTGAAGGCAGTGCATTCTGAGAGTATGGAGGTGGAGAGATTAAATTCTCAGTGCTTAGAGACGTGAACTAGAAGGCTTATGAAAGATGTGAGATATGAATGGTAAGTACCTAGCAGATGGGATTTAAAAAAAAAAAACAACTAACTTTGCTTTACGATGTTGTGTTAAATTCTACTGTACAGCAAAATGAACCAGCCACACATGTATCCCCTCCCTCTTTTGGACCCCCTCCTCATTCAGGCCGCCACAGAGCATACAGCCAAGTTCCTTGTGCTGCATATTAGGTTCTCATTAGTTATCTGTTTTATGTGTGTGTTTAGTGGCTCAGTTGTGTCCGACTCTTTGCAACTCTCTGGACTCTAACCTGCCAGGCTCCTCTGTCCATGAGGTTTTTCAGGCAGGAATCCTGGAGCAGGTTGCCATTTCCTCCTCTAGGGGATCTTCCCAACCCAGGGATCAAACTTGCGTCTCCTGTGTTTCCTGCATTGCAGGTGGGTTCTGTAGCTGCTGAGCCACTGGGGAGCCCCTGTCTATTTTATATGCAGTATTAATAGTGTATATGTCAGTCCTAACCTCCCAGTTACCCCCCTTCTCCCGTTGGTATCCATGCATTTGTTCTTGTCTCTCTTTCTGCTTTGCAAGTAAGATCATCTGTACTGTTTTTCTGGAGAAGGCAATGGCACCCCACTCCAGTAATCTTGCCTGGAAAATCCCATGGATGGAGGAGCCTGGTGGGTACAGTCCATGGGGTCGCTAAGAGTCGGACATGACTGAGCGACTTCACTTTCACTTTTCACTTTCATGCATTGGAGAAGGAAATGGCACCCCACTCCAGTGTTCTTGCCTGGAGAATCCCAGGGACGGGGGAGCCTGGTGGGCTGCCGTCTATGGGGTCGCACAGAGTCGGACACGACTGAAGCGACTTTGCAGCAGCATACTGTTTTTCTGGGTTCTTCAAATGAGACTTTCAGTGAGTCTAATAAATGGGAATAGATTGGATTAATTCAAAGGGAAGGATGAATTTGAGAAGGTGGGATTTAAGACAGGGTAGGTAAGGGTAGCAAGAAGTAAGTCTGGAGTGTGGAAAGGTGGGTAGAAGGCCAAGTTGTAGAAGGGACATATTCTCACTCTAATTTTTCATCCCATATGAATGAGTTTGCTAGTTCCTTGAACTTACATTGACTGTGGAAACAAGTCCTTTTAGTCATATAGAATCCTTCTACTTCCTGTGAAACCCAATTATGGTGGCGTTTGGTCCATGGAATCTTTCAAAGTCTGCATGGAGTGGAAATAAATTGATACTTTTATGGATTTAAATAATTGTGTTTTTGCTAATCTTTTCTCACCAACAACTGAGAGAAACTGGTAATCGTGGATTTTAGCGGTGTCTTGTGGATTAAGCAGCTGCAGATAATGTGGCTTGTGATATTCCAAGGGGGGCTCTGTCTCTGACCAAAATGCTTAGGAAAAAAACACCCCAAGGATTATGCCAAGGCAATGGCAGAGAGCTGCAGTTAGATTCCAGGTTGTATAGTTGGATATTAGTATCTGTGATTGACAAAGTTTATGATTAGACTTTGAAATAAGTGCTCAAAGAAATCAATCCATAAACCTGCTCCCTCAGTATTTAATATCATTTGTGAGGAGGAAGGCTTTCTATAGATTTATAACTTAATTTCTTCTCACTCAGATAACACCACTGCAGGCTATATATTCATCAGTTCTGAATATAAAATTAGGAATAATGAAAGGCAGAAGGAACTTTCTAGTGGGAGTAGAAACTGATAATCTTCATAGACCATGAAATCCATGGTCTGAAAGAATTTTTTTTTTTCCCTTTTCCTAGAAGATGAGCAAATTACCTTCTCCACCTACCTAATCCAGGGAAAAATTCAAGTTGTGTTTAGCAGGTTAGAAAGGCTGTTTTAATGAAAGCCCCTTTTCCCTTTGAGCCATGCTTGTTTTTTTGAAATATTCAACATAGTTGACAAACATCTCATTCATTTTCCAGATTTCCCAAGTGATTATGTAATAAGTGACATGCAATTTCAATTTTCACTATCTTAGGTGGGCCTTGGCAAGGGAGAGTTTGGGGAAAAGAGAAATGCCAACGCTTTCCATTCTTCCCTTGTCCTGGAACAATTTCAGGGTTGACATCAGGTGTTCCATTCTGAAGGCTCATGGTGACTTTGTCAGCAAACTTAAGTGGGACTGGTGACAGGGGTCCCCACAGCTCAGTCTGCCTTTATTATAACATCAATATCATTATAGTTTCCACTGATGTGGCTGCTGAGTTGGAGGAAAGAAGCAAGGAAAGGATCTGGGTAGAATGTGAAGTGAAAGTTGCTCAGTCGTGTCCCAGTCTTTGCAACGCCATGGACTATAGATATTCCATGGAATTCTCCAGGCCAGAAAACTGGAGTGTGTAGCTGTTCCCTTCTCCAGGGGATCTTCCCAACCCAGGTCTCCCATACTGCAGGCAGATTCTTTACCAGCCGAGCCATCAGGGACTCTGGGTAGGTAGCCTTTAAATACTAGGCACCTGGAGCCAAGGATTTTTATCACCTCTGTGCTCCTGTAATGGTTAATTTCCTTTGTTAACTAGGCTGTGATGCCCAGCTGTTGGGTCAAACACCAGTCTAGATATTTCTGTGAAGGTATTTTTTAGATGGGACATTTAAATAAGTAGCCTTTGAGTCAAGCAGGTGTTTCCTCTATGTGGGCAGGCCTCATCCAATAAGTTGAAGGTCTTACATGAGAAGTGTAGGCCTGACGAAGAAGGGATTTGGCCTTCAGACTGTCTGCAAACTCAAAAGTACAATATCAGCTTTCCCTGGGGTTCCAGTCTGTGGGCCCCCCCTTGGATTCAGATGTGCCAGTCCTCACAATCCCATGCCCCTACTCCTTAAAAGAAATCCTCTCTCTCTAACAATAAATTATAAAATTAAAATTATATATATATAATTCTATCTATATCTATCTTTTTATCTTTATATCTGTCTGCCTATCTGTCTCTTATGGGTTCTGTTTTTCTGGAGAACCCTGACTAATACGTTCTTTTTTCTTTTTTTGGCTGTTGTTGCTTGTGAGAGAGCCGGACACAGAATGATGCTCCCCATTACCTAGCCACTTTCTCACTGGTATTAGTTTCCTCATCAGGTCACGAGATAGACTGATAACAGTTAAGAATGACTTTGGAATGAAGTATGCAGAGTCTGGGGCATGTTCTGTTTAGCTTCAGCTGTTCTCTGTTACCCATCTCTCTCTTTTAGCCCATTAATGTCATGTTCCATTTGAGGCTGAGCTGTACTGCTCTTTGCTGGGAAGAAGGAATGTAAGCTGCTTTTATTAATGGGTTTCATGTTGTCCTGACCCATGCTTGTTTTTTTTCCCCCCTGAGCAAAGGTGGCTGGAATTTTACAGATGACAGTGTAAGATGTCACTTTTTGATTTGTTTTACAGTGGAGTAAACTTGGTAGTTTATTCTTTAAATTCATGCTTGGTAATGGAACCATCTCACTGCTCCATAGAACTTCCTGTGGTAATGGAAATGTACTTCCATGCTGCCCAGTATGGTAGCCACTAGACCCATGTGTCTGTAAGCACTTAAACATGTGGCTAATGTGGCTGAGGAACTAAATTTTAAGATTTATTTCATCTGAAGTCATTTACACTGAAAATGAAATAGCCACACAAGGCTAGAATTTACCATATTGCATAGTACAGATCCAGCTGTTTCCAAATATCGATTTCCAGTATTTTTTTTTTTTTTGAGTAGGAATTGGAAATTTTTATGTGAGCCAAATTTGAGGATTATAACTGGGGAAGAGCATCTGAGAAGTCTGTGAAATCCAGTATTTTTTTTAACTGATTTTTTTATTGCAGTATAGGTGATTTATAATGTGTTAGTTTCTGCTGTACAGCAAAGTGAGTCAGTTATGCATACAAGGTCCAGTTTGTTTTTACTCGCGTGTTTTAGTTAGGGTTCTCCAGAGAAATAGAACCAATAGGAGATATAGATATTCAGACTGAGGTAGAAGTAGAGATAGAGACACACAGAGATAGAGAGAGAGAGAGGTAGAAATAGTCAAAGCTATGATTTTTCCGGTGGTCATGTACTGATGTGAGAGTTGGACAATAAAGAAGGCTGAGCACTGAAGAATTGATGCTTTTGAACTGTGGTGCTAGAGAAGACTCTTGAGAGTCCCTTGGACTGCAAGGAGATCAAACGTGTCAATCCTAAAGGAAATCAACCCGGAATATTCATTGGAAGGACTGACGCTGAAGCTTCAATATTTTGGTCACCTGATGCAAAGAGCTGATTCATTGGAAAAGACCCTGATGCTGGGAAAGATTGAGGGCAGGAGGAGAAGGGAGCGACAGAGAATGAGATAGTTGGATGGCATCACTGACTCAATGGGCATGAGTTTGAGCAAACTCTGGGAGATGGTGAAGGACAGGGAAGCCTGGCATGCGGCAGTCCATGGGGTCACAAAGAGCTGAACAAGACTTAGCAACTGAACAACAACAAGAAGAAGCAGAGATTAGAGATGGAGATAAATAGAGATAGAGAAAAGAGAGATAGAGATGGAGTTAAGAGCTTGAAATAGAAGTAAGAGAGAGAAATACAGATAAGAGATAGAGCTGGAGACAGAAAAGAGAAGATTCTTGTAGGAATTGGCTCATGCAGCTATGGAGGCTGTCTCATGATCTGCTGTCTGCAAGCTGGAGAACCAGGGAAGCTAATGGTGGAATCCAGTCTGAGACCAAAGTCACAGGAATCTGGAGACTGATGTTCGAGGGCAGGAGAAGATGAATGTCTTGTCATAAGCAGAGCAAGTTTGTCCTTCCTCCACCTTTCTGTTCTATCCAGGTGCTCAACAGATTGGGCAATGGCCACCTGCAGGGGTGAGAGGTGATCGTCACTCAGTTTTACTGATTCAGATGATAATCTCTTCTGGAAAAAGTGCTCACAGACACACCCCAGAGTGATGTTTTTCTAGCTCTCTACACATCCCTTTGGGCTTCCCAGGTGGCTCAGTGGTAAGGATCCACCTGCCAATGCAGGAGGTGCACATTTGATCCTCGGGTTGGGAAGATCCCCTGGAGGAGAAGGCAGTGCAGTCCAGTATTCTTGGGTGGGAAAGCCCATGGACAGAGGAGCCTGATGGGCTATGTATAGTCCATGGGCTCACAAAGAATCTGACACAACTGAGCGACTAAACAACAACGGCAACCCATCTGCTCTAAACCTTTTTCCTTGCTCTCTTGATGTAAAAGGGTACCATGTTTGAATCTTAGGACTTTATCTTAAAGTGAAAAATCTTTGCTTCCAAGTAAGTGCCTACTTGTGCTCTGTGATAGGCAGTGTAGTTCACTGATAACTCTTCAAAGTGCAAATGAACATCTGCGTTTGTTTTCTGTTTCCTATCAAGTAAGTCACTTTTCAAGATATTATTAATATCTTAATAGCATTAAACACCATAAACGTTGAATGCTGTATGTTTATGACTGCTGTATACTGTTCTATCATTGTTCTAGATAGCACCGTTCTATCATTATTTGGGGGAATGAAAGTTGTAGCATATGATAGAGGCTTATGATAGTGGGTAGTGAATGTAATATTTACCCGATTTTAAATTAAATCTTTATCCCCTGTAGGCACTGGTAACCACAACCTGTATGATAGAGAAGTTGGAACACTGGTGTGACGAGTCCCTCACTGTCTTTTGATCCACAATCCATGATAATGTCTTAGTTTCTAAAAGCAATTCTGAACTATGAAACTTTTCTGACCTGTGATGAGTGTTCACGTAAAGCCATTTATACCAAAGCTGACCTGTCTTTTTAGGACGTAACTAGGTACTAGGTGGTAAATCATGTGATTTGGAGTTTTATTGGCAGAACTCTAAAATGCCATGTATGTTTACAAAAGAATGAACCCTCAAGTACATAGAAGGACATTGTTGTTCTGTGATTTTGTCTTAGCATCAATCTTGGCACCTTTACGTGCCCCTATCTGCGTTCACTTTTCTTTTTCATCTACTTCTAATTCATTTTACTTTATGTATTTTTTAAGCTGTGTTTTGGTAATAAAGTGGGGATAAAAATTAACAAATAATAATTTGAACTACAAGTCAAGATTTAGTTAATTTGGATCAAACTTAGGAATTGCCATCAGACCCATGAGTTCATCCATTCCATTAGGTTAAGCCCACACTGTATGCAAGTATTAGTACAGTGCTTTCCTCCCATGATCTTAATAGGGAGCAGATGGGGAGAAGACTGAAAGCCCAGGTTAAGATTTATCCTGGGCTTTGCAGACTGACAGTTTGAATCCTGGCTTGTTCATTTATTTGTATGGATGAGATGACAACACTGACTCAGAGGTAGCTCTCTGTCTTTCAGAAAGGATCTGAGGTCTCCTCTGCTCCTCCTACAAGGTGGCTTGGCAGGTTAGTAGTACTCACAATGGAAGATTCTGATTACTGTGGCTGCGTTCAAGATGTGATGTTATGATTTGGGGTGATCTGGTGAAGAAAGCTACGCACTGAAGAATTGATGCTTTTGGACTGTGGTGTTGGAGAAGACTCCTGAGAGGCCCTTGGACTGCAAGGACATCCAGCCAGTCCATCCTAAAGGAGATCAGTCCTGGGTGTTCATTGGAAGGACTGATGCTGAAGCTGAAACTCCAGTACTTTGGCCACCTCATGCGAAGAGTTGACTCATTAGAAAAGACCCTGATGCTGGGAGGGATTGGGGGCAGGAGGAGGAGGGGACGACAGAGGACGAGATGGCTGGATGGCATCACTGACTCGATGGACATGACTTTAGGTGAACTCCGAGAGTTGGTGATAGACAGAGAGGCCTGGCGTGCTGTGATTCATGGGATCGCAAAGAGTCGGACACGACTGAACTGAACTCAACTGAACTGGTCCACATACCAGTGGCAGGTGCTTATGGGTGCTATTCTTTAACAGGTGCAATTCCAAAATGACTTACAAGCCAAAGCAGCTTGAGAAGACCCTTCTGTGCTCTGACTGGGGATCCAGTGTGTATCTGACTCCCTTGAAATAACTGCAGCTTTGTGAGTTCCCTTTCTTGAGAATTTCAGTGTGTAGGTTCTCTAACTGTACCGTGTGTGCTCTACTGATGCACACAAAGTTTCCCCCAGCCTTTGCCCCTGTGGTGGTCCTCCATGTGCCAGGATTCAAATGTGCAGTGGCTGCCCAGACCCAGAACCGGCCCAGAGAGCCTGACCTTGAATGTAAGTAACCTCTGTGCCTCTTAGGATCCACTGCTTTCAACATGGGCTTATCATGGGTGCTTGACACCTCTGCAGCAGAAAATTGAAGTTTATCTATCAGAGATAATGCTTTAAATTTTGTGTATTTGATTTCAAAGGTCTTTTGGGGAGGGCGTTTACACATGCATATATACATATTCACTTTCATATGAATTATATTGATATTTACCAATATTTTACTCTTTAATATGATAAGTAAAGCAATATGGGATAATGAATGTTATCAAATATTTTCTGAAAACAGCATTTTTAATGGCTGTATTCTTTCCTATTAGATAAACATTGCATTACCTTGTGAGCCATTCTCTTATCTTCAGACTTAGGTTTTTTTTTCAAAAATTTGTTGCCTTTTAAGTAGTACTTCATTACTACTATTTCATGTGATATGAATTACTTCTTGATATATGTTGCTAAATTTAATTCCAGAAAGATTCTGTCAATAATGTTCCCAGTGACAGCAGCTGAAGACTGCATCCGGAACCCTAACATGCACTTATAATTGACATTTAAAAGATGCCCATTTGATGAAAAAAGATTAATTATTGTAACTGAAGAATTACTTTAATTGATTGTTTTAGTTTGTACCATATTTTCTTTTTAAAAACTGAAGTATAGTTGATATATGACATTATATTGGTTTCAGGTGTATAGTATAATGATTCCATATTTGTATATATTGCAGAGAGTTCACCAAAATAAGTCTGGTTAACATCTGGCACCAGACATAGGTACAAAACTGTTTGTATTTCTTTACATGGTCATGTGGGACTTGATAGTTATTCTGTGAGTTTGTAAATCTCTTATTTTTAAATATTGCAGTATTGCATTTTTTGTTTAAAAAGAATTGTCTGTTACCTATAATCAGAGTTATAAATTTTTACTTCAGAAAATCAGAAAATACAGAAAACAGTATAGACGAAATAAGTCACTCACAAGCCACTCAGGAGTCAGTGCGGTTGACCCTGATGTTTAGAAGTTCCTTCGTATTCTTTTCTGTGCCTATGTAAAGCCACACCACGACCACCCACCCTTTCTTTTCTGTTACCAAAATGGAAGCACCTATTGTTTTTGTAATCTGATCTTTCTCACAGAAAAATACATCGTGGAAAGAATAGCATGATGTGATTAGGAACCTGGCCTTGGACATTTGGGTTTGCATCTCAGCTTTGCCATTTGTCCCTGGGTTTGCATCTCAGCTTTGCCACTTGTTGGCTCTGTGACCTTCAGCAAGTTGTTTAATTACTCTGAATCTGTTTCTTTATTTTTAGGGAAGTGAGGACCTGAAATAATTGAGAATAATAATTAATAATTTACAATCTATCCACAGAATTGTCATGAACAACAAATGAAATAGAGAATGTAAAAAACTCCAAGAATAATGTCTGATACATAGTAACAGCCAGCAAAAGTGAGCTTTCATTATCTTCTCATCTCAACAATAGATTTATATGGTTAGGAGCATAACTACCTTCCATTCTGTCATTAGTGATACTTTCTTGTATCACCTGTTGTATCTGTATCATAGATTACTGAAACAACCCCCTTTTGCAGTCCTTCAATTGTAATTTCTCATTTTTAAACTTTACTGCATTGAGTGATGGGAGGATCAGTACAGAGTGAAAGAATGCTGACTTTTAAAATTAAAATTACTATGTCCCTGACTTCCCTGGCAGTCCAGTGGTTAGATTCTGCCTTTCCAATGCAGGGGATGTGGACTCGATACCTGGTTGAGGTACAAAGATCTTGGGTGCTGCATGGTGTGACCAAAAAAACAAACAAAAAAATGAATTACTATGTCTCTGTAAAGCCACATACTAGACAAATTCCTAAGTCTTAGATTCTTCAGGTATAAACTAGAAAGAACAAATTCTCATAAGGTGACTAGTTATCTATTTCTGCAGAACAAACTATCCCCAAACTTGGTGGTTTGAAATAAGCGTTTTATTTGCTCATGAATGTATGTGTTCTGGACTCAGCTTGGTGGATCTTCAGCTTCTCTCACCTGGAGTCCCTTAACATGGCTAAAATCACGTGAGCACTCACCAGAAGCTGGATGGTCTCAACTGACTTCTCTCCCATATCTGGTGGTTGGTGGTGGCTGTTGGCTGACCTTGAATCGTCAGTGGCTGAGAATTTTTTTAACATTGAGGCAAGATTTCAAAAGCAGATCCTCTATTTGCAGTGTGTGCTTTATATCTTGTTGGCTCAAACAAGTGAGATGGACAAACCCAGAGTTGCTTTGGGAGGGGCCGTGCCAGGCCATAGACACAGTGAGGCATGGCTAGTGGAACAGCCATTGTTGTAATGAATAATCTAGCAAGGTTACACTTTAGGCTTCTCTTCCTTGAAATGTAGATGATCATAAGAGTATCTGCTTCATAGATCTGTCATCAGAAGGCAATGGCAACCCACTCCAGTACTCTTGCCTGAAGAATCCCATCGCCAGAGGAGCTTGGTGGGCTGCTGTCTATGGGGTCGTACAGAGTCGGACACAACTGAAGCAACTTAGCAGCAGCAGCAGCAGCAGCAGCAGCATCAAATGATCCCATGCTTGTGTACTGTTTCTCACAGTGTCTGGCACATTGTAAGTGTTCAATAAATATTATTTATTATATTGAGTACTTGCCTTTTTCCTTGGGAAATGAATTGAGGTATGTATTTGATAAAGATGTTAGATTCCATTGGCAAATTACATATTTTTGGTATTGAATTTTTTCTTTAAAAAGATTTGTGTGCTTCCCGTAATCAGAATTATACATTTTCATTGCAGAAAATCAGAAAATGCAAAAATTATGTAGAGGGAAAAATAAATCACTCATAATCCCCTCGCTTTTAAGGAACTTTAGGTATTATCCTTTTTGAAAATAATCATCATTCTGATAGGTGAAAACTCATTATTATCATTTAAATGTCTTTGATTATCTGTATTATACATAATTTTCATAGTTTTTTTAAAAAGTCTTTTTTTTTAATGTGGACCGTTTAAAAAGTCTTTATTGAATTTGTTACAATATTGCTTCTGCTTCATGTCTTGGTTTTTTGGCTATGAGCCACGTGAGGTCTTAACTCCCCAACCAGGGATCAATACTACCTACACTGAAAGAAGTCTTAACCCCTGGACCACCAGGGAAGTCCCCATAGATTTCTGATCATATGTATTTCTTTAATGATTTGCCTATTCATTCTCCTTGTCCATTTAAAGGAAAATAGGTGTTTATTTTGGAACAATTTTGCATTTACAGGACAGCTGCAAAGGTGGTACAGAAAGTTCCTGTGTCTCCCATATAACATTTTGCCTCATTGTGGTCCATGTCTAACAACTAAGAAACTAACATTAGTACATCACTGTCAGCTAAACTTCAGACTTTATTTAGATTTCACTAGTTTTTCCACAAATGTCCTCTTTCTATTCTAGGATCCAGTCCAGGGTATCACATTGCATTTAATCTTCATGTATCTTTAGTTGCCTGTAATATGTAGCAGTTTTTCAGTCTTATTTTTTTCATGACCATGACATTTTCAAAGTACTGGTCAGATATTTTGTGGAGTATCTCCCACTTTGGGTTTGTCTGATGTTTTCTCATGGTTCGATTGGGAAGGTAGGTATTTGGGAAGAATACCACAGAGGCTAGAGGCCTTTTTCATCACATCCTATCATGGGGCACATGCCTGTCAGCATGACTTAGCGCTGGGATATTAACCTTGATCTTTGTGTTCTGGTGGTGATTGCCAGGTTTTTCTGTTGTGAAATTACTATTTTTTCACTTTCCATACTCTATTCTTCAGGAACAAGTCACTCATGCAGCCTACTCTTATGGTAGAGGTTGGGGAATTTAATGCCACCTCTGAAAGGAGACGGAGAAGGCAATGGCACCCCACTCCAGCACTCTTGCCTGGAAAGTCCTATGGATGGAGGAGCCTGGTGGGCTGCAGTCCATGGGGTCGCTAAGAGTCAGACATGACTGAGCGACTTCACTTTCACTTTTCACTTTCATGCATTGGAGAAGGATATGGCAACCCACTCCAGTGTACTTGCCTGGAGAATCCCAGGGACCAGGGAGCCTGGTGGGCTGCCATCTGTGGGGTCGCACAGAGTCGGACACGACTGAAGCGACTTAGCAGCAGCAGCAGCTGAAAGGAGAGGTGCATTTGCTCAGGCTGCCAAGAAGTTTTCTTGGTTGAGGTGGCATTTGAGTGAAGACCTGAATGAAGAGGGGAAACAAGCCGTGAGGATAGCTGAGGGATAGAGCATTCTAGACAGAAGAAATAGGAAGTGCAAAGTCACTGCTGTGAGTACATGCTGGCTGTATTGTAGTGATTGCTACTCGAGCAGAATGAATGAGGTAAGCACGAATAAAGATGACATCATAGGTTGCCAGGGGCCAAGTCATCATGCAGATGATGGTAAATACTTGGGCTTTTCTTCTGAATGTAATGGGAAGCCATGGTGGGGTGGGGGGTTAGGTTCTAAACAGGTGTGACATGATAAGATTTATATTTTAAAAATTATACCCCTGACTACTGTGTGAGCAAGCAGCTTGAAGGGGTTGTGAATGAAGGCAGAAATCCTAGTTAAGAGACTGTGGCAGTAACCCAGAGGAGAGGTGGTGTGGGTTGGGCCGGGCTCATACTGGTGGAGATAGAAGTAGTTGGGTTCAGGATACGGTTTCAAGCAGAAACAACAGAATTTATAGATTGATTAGATGTGAGGTGAAAGAAGGAATAGAATCAAGTATAACTTGAAGATTGTACCTTAGCCTTTAGGTGAATTAAAGATTTTTATTGAAAAAGAAAGCTCTAAAGAGGATCGGGTTTTGCAGAGGGATCCAGAATTGTTTTTTTGACATTGGATGCCTAGTGACATCATAGAGGAGATATCCAGTTGGCAAATGGACAAATGAGTCTTGCATTTAGAGGCGAGGTGCTGGAAGTCATTCATATGTACATATACACATACATGGGCTTCCCATGTGGTGCTAGTGGTAAAGAACACACCTGCCAATGTAGGAGACTTAAGAGACAGGGGTTCGATCCCTGGGTCAGGAAGATCCCTTCCAGTATCCTTGCCTGGAGAATCTCAGGGACAGAGGAGCCTGGCAGTTTACAGTCCACAGAGTTGCAAAGAGTTAGACACGACTAAAGTGACTTAGCACGTTCACACATACACACCCACACACACACAGTTTTCTAGATTAAATGTGGTTTTAATATGCACATTTAATTTATGTGTAATGTTATTCACTATTTCTGAAGCTAACAACCTCTGGGCATTTTTAGCTTATTATTTTAACTTCCCAAACATACTACTGTAATTTTTCTGTTCAACTTTAGAACCGCTAGTCCATGAAAAATTATGATTCTCTATTTTGTAAGAGGAAATTTACTATTTTATACTTTTCTACTTTCTCAACAGTTAAATTAAAAGGACTTACTAGGAGACATTGGTATCAGTGACCTTGTAATGTATGTTAGGACTGAATTAATACGTTGCAAGTGAGAGACAATTCCGTATACAAACCAAATATACAAGGGGACATTTTTGGTTTATTTAACTGGGAACTTCAAGTGGTAGGTCTGGTTTCAGACATGGCTGAATCCAGGGCTTCAGACCAACTCATCAGCTCTCTGTCTGTTGCTGTTTCCATCACAGTCTCTGTTTGTCTGACTCGCATGTCTCTGAGTGATAAGTATTACTTTTCACTACTCTGTTTTATTCTTAGGCTCTCTCTATGGCAACACATCCCCAGTGGACACACACATTCTTACAGCTTGGGATCAAAGTGCAACAGAGACATTCATGTCAATCTGTCAGAAAGGACTTGGGTGAACCCTTCTTGGGCTGTTCAGCAGTGAGGAAGATACATTTTTTTTGGATTGGTCATCTTGGGTGATATGTCTACCATTCATGGCAGGGGATGTAGAGCTTTTTGATGGATGGACTCAACAGAATGACTTGGAGAGCCAGAGGAAATTTACCAAAAAAAAACAAAACAAAAAAACCAACCCATGCCACACTGCCAGCCTGCCTGCAGCTGTGACAGTGATTCCGCTAAAGAGACTGGGTGGTATCTGTAATGTAGATGGTGAGCCTCATCTGTAATGTGAGGCTGTGATATAGATATGTAATATAGCAGTGAGATGACTTTTACATCCCAAAGAGTGACTCTAAACTCTCAGGATTTTTCAGTATTAAATCAATTTGGTTAGTAATAAGTATTTTCATGCCCAGATAAATTTTTTTTATTAAAGTATGATTGCTTTGCAATGTTGTGTTAGTTTCTGCTGTATAGCAAAATGAATAAGCTATATGTAGCAGCAGCAGCAGCATACACATATCCCCTCCCTCCTGAGAAGATAAATTCTTGTGTCTTGAAACATCTCCATGAAGTAAATGTGAATATGCACCCAGAGGTAAACCCACAGAAATAGAGATTTAATCAAGACAAAGGAGATGGTTAGGGACAGAGGTAGGATCAGAAAACAGGCCTTATTCCTGGCTCTTTCCCTTATCAGCTAGAGGAGAGCTTTCCCTGAGGACCAGGGAGCATTCAAACACTGGGTAGGAAACTCCCTTGTGAGTCAAAGCCTCTGGGACTGTACAGATGGTTTCAAGAGTGAAGCCTCAGTGCCTGAGCAAGGTGTGTCTGTAGGGAGGCAGAAGGGAGTGGGAAGGGACCAAAGATGGTTTCTCAGCATTTTACTCTTCCCAGAAGCATCTCATAGAGGCCATGTTGTTACAGAAATTAGGTTGACAGGATACCCTGGAATTTATCACGGACACAGCGTTCAGTGCAGTGTAGTGGTTAAGCTGGTAGGCTTTGGGTCACAGCAGTTTTGTTCATTTGCTGCATTTACTAGCTCTGCGATCATTGACTAATTATTAATCTCGTAAAGCCTTGGTTGCTTTACATTCAAATGGCAGACAATAATCCAGTTGACCTCAGAAGGTTATGGAGAGGATTATATGAGATAACACACATCAAGTGTGTAATACAGTGCCTGGGACATAGTAGATGCTCAGTAAATGTTGGCATTTTTGTTACCATCATTCTTTTTTTTAATAGTTATTTGGCTGCATTGGGTGCTAGTTGTGGCATGCGGGATCTTTGTCACATCGCGTAGGACCTTTTATTGTGGTGCACCAACTCTCTAGTTTTGGCGCATGAGCTCTAGTTGTGGTGTGCAGGCTCTGGAGTGTGTGTGCTGAGTAGTTGTGGAATAGGGGCTTAGTTCGTTTGTGGCATGGGGGATCTTCGTTCACCGAGCAGGAGTCAGACCCGTGTCCCTTGCATTGCAAGGTGGATTCCTAACCACTGGCCCACCAGAGAAGTCCCCATCATTATTATTACTGCTGCTGTGTTACAGTTCTACCCTGTCATTACTGCCGCCACATTTGGGTCATCTATGCCTCGATATATCCCAGAATTTAAGCATTTCTTCCAAGCAGACTCAAAGTTTATGGCCTTGAATTTTTCTGGGGAAAGGAAGTGTGACACTCTTAGGCGAGTATCTGGATTTCCTGCCCCTGATAAACTGACCTTGGTGTAGCTCTGAGCTCTGCTATTTCCTGGGCTTCCCTGGTAGCTTAGATGGTAAAGACCACCTGCAATACAGGAGACCTGGGCTTGATTCCTGGGTTGGGAAGATCCCCTAGAGGAGGGTATGGCAACACACTCCAGTATTCTTGCCTGGAGAATCTCATGGACAGACACTCTCGGGCAAGTATTTTGGATTTCTTGCATCTGATAGACTGACCTTGGTGCATAGCTCTGAGCTGTCCTGTTTCCTGGCTAGATGTAGGTTATGATCATGAAGATGGTTCTAAAGTTGGAAAGATGCCCCATGGATGGTCAGATCTCTAGTCTCAGGGATCAGTGCCTTTTACTCACCAGCTACTGTCAGGAAAGACTGGCTCATATCAGTTCAGTTCAGTTCAGTTGCTCAGTCGTGTCCAACTCCTTGTCACCGCATGGACTGCAGCACGCCAGGCCTTCTTGTCCATCACCAACTCCAGGAGTTTACCCAAACTCATGTCCATTGAGTCAGTGATGCCATCCAACCATCTCATCCTCTGTTGTCCCCTTCTCCTCCCACCTTCAAATCTTTCCCAGCGTCAGGGCTCATATAACTCATGAAAATTAAGAAATTTCCCAGTATTGCAGATGAACACTTTCCAGCTTTGATATATTTTCAGGAAGGGGTTGTGTAGTTCCCTACCCTCTCTTTGGATCATGCCCATTGTGATTTTTAGTAATCACACCAAGGCAAAGGTTTACACAGAAACAGACTTCCAAAAGAACTTGGGGGAAATTGTAGCCTGTGATAATTAAGAACCAGAATCATCAAGGTCCTGTGACGGCATGATACTGGGGCTCAAGGGCCTCTGTTTTCTCAGGACATCTGAAGACACTTGTCCGTCTGACATAGCGTTCATGCCCAGAGGAAACACTGCCAGGCCATGAAGAGCCTTGTATGTTACAATTTCAGGGGAGATACAGGTTCCCAAAGTGCCTTGAATTTGCAGAGTTCCAGCTTTCCAGGTTTCTCCTCTGTCTGGATCATTCCAGTCCAGAACATGTCTTAGCACTCAGGGTGCCTGGAGAAATCTTCTGGGGGACAGGAAGGTAAGGGCTCTGGAGAAAGTGGCTTCCCATGTTGTATTAGTAAGGAACTACTTCTGGTCAGTTTTTTCAGAAAATGATGGGCCCCTATGGGCTCCAGGGAATTTGCCCGATTAATCAAAGTAACTATTAGTCAGGCCCTCCCTCCTCCCCATCCTGGCTTCAACTCAACATTTATACTTGGACTATAGGATGAGCCATCTCTTTCTTCTCTTGCCCTCTCCTCTCTCTTTTAAAATCTTTTTTCAAATTTAATTTTAGACTCAGGGATGAATTGCAAAGTGATTACAGAGATTTCTCATAGTTTTCACCTGATTTCCTATAATGTTAAGACTAAACATAACTGAGAGGTAACTGGCAAAGCTAAGAAATGACATTGATACAATATTCTTAACTAAGCTAAAGACTTGATTCATATTTCTTCAGTTTTCCACTGATGTCTTTTTCTGTTTTCAGACCCAACCTAGGATCATACATTTACATGTCCTTCCTCCTTAGTCTTCTCAAGTCTGTGGCAACTCCTCTGTCTTTTGTCACCTTGAAACTTTTCAAGGGTACTGGTATTTTGCAGAATGTGCCTCAGTTTGAATTTTTCTGATCTTTCTTCATGGTCAGATTGAGGTTATGGATATTTCCTTTTCTCTTTGAACAGTTTGTTTCCTTCTTCCCTTTTCTTTTGGAAATGTGGATATTGAATGTTGTAGAATCACTGTACCTCCATTATTAAATGAAAAGGACATTGCAATTGTATCCCTATTCAGGAGGAGAATAGATTGGGCTAGAGAAAAACTAAATGCCCTTTGAAGAAATAACTTAAATGAATAGAAAGCTCTCCTCAAGGAGAATCAACAGTTACCTTTAGGCCAGGATGCAATTGTGAAGCTGTTTTGGATGTTCTCCTCCGTAAGAATATTTGGTTATCAAAGTGTTGAGTTGGCTTGTAAGAAATGGAGGTTTAATTACCATTGCAAACAAAGATAGCCCGGGAAAAGGAAGTTTATAAAGTTACTATGCTTGAGGTTTTTCAGAAAGTGTACGTAAATATTGGATTAAAAACAGGTTTATTATGACATCTGTTATTTCCATTTAAGGCAACATTAAGTTTATTCAACAGATATTTATTACCCATTTTTCTTCACCTAGATACTGTGTTAAGTCTAGCTCATGATGCAATTAATATGATATTTGTAGAAAGCATGAGCGAATCCTATCTTCAGTTGCTTCTCATTATTCGTGGTAGTTATGGTCTTTATAAGGTTGCTGTGAACAGTAAATTCACAAATACCACAGCATTGCTCCTAGGGGGAACTACAAGATTAGGTTCCTAGGAAGCTCTGGTCATACATTTTTTGTCAACTGATTGACACATATAGAGTGGCTCAGACAGCAAAGAATCTGCCTGTAATGCAGGAGATGTGGGTTTGATCCCTGGGTTAGGAAGATCCCCTGGAGAAGGAAATGGCAACCCACTCCACTGTTCTTGCCTGGAAAATTCAGTGGACAGAGGAGTTTGGCAGGCTATAGTCCATGAAGTTGCAAAGAGGACTGGGTGACTAACACATTAGCAACAGCACTGCTTCTAGGGAAGGTACAAAGTTAGATTCCTGGAAGCCTCTTGTCATGCAGTTTTTGGTCAGTTAATCAGTACATGTCATCTTGTTTTATATGTGCTTCTGTCTAAAAACACCTTATTTAACATATATAGTTGAGGCATTAACATTCACAGCCAGCAGCACTGTAACTCATGTCTCCATGAAACTTATCTAACACATGTACTTTTCCCTTAAGGCACAGCACAGCCTTCTTGCACTTACGGACACTAGGTGACACTTCAGCACTACACCAGCTGGCCATTTAATTTAAATTAATTCATTATTTTTATTTAATTATAGCTGATGTACAGTGTTGTGTTAGGTTTGGGTATACAGCTTTAGAGATCTTTTCCAGGTGATTACAAGATATTGAATACAATTCCCTGTGCTGTACAGTTCCCTGTACAGTGAATGCTTATTTATATAATAAAAACTGTATGATTATCTCAATAGATGCAGAGAAAGCCTTTGACAAAATTCAACATCCATTTATGATAAAAACCCTCCAGAAAGCAGGAATAGAAGGAACATACCTCAACATAATAAAAGCTATATATGACACACCCACAGCAAACATTATCCTCAATGGTGAAAAATTGAAAGCATTTCCCCTAAAGTCAGGAACAAGACAAGGGTGCCCAATCTCACCACTACTACTCAACATAGTTTTGGAAGTTTTGGCCACAGCAATCAGAGCAGAAAAAGAAATAACAGGAATCCAGATTGGAAAAGAAGAAGTAAAACTCTCACTGTTTGCAGATGACATGATCCTCTACATAGAAAACCCTAAAGACTCCACCAGAAAACTACTAGAGCTAGTTAATGAATATAGTAAAGTTGAAGGATATAAAATCAACACATAAATCCCTTGCATTCCTATACACTAACAATAGGAAAACAGAGAAATTAAGGAAAAATTCCATTCACCATTGCAATGAAAAGAACAAAATACTTAGGAATATATGTACCTAAAGAAACAAAAGACCTATATACAGAAAACTATAAAACACTGGTGAAAGAAATCAAAGAGGACACAAATAGATGGAGAAATATACTGTGTTCATGGATCAGAAGAATCAATATAGTGAAAATGAGTATACTACCCAAAGCAATCTATAGATTCAATGCAATCCCTATCAAGCTACCAACGGTATTTTTCCCAGAACTAGAACAAATAATTTCACAAGTTGTATGGAAATACAAAAAACCTCAAATAGCCAAAGCAATCTTGAGAAGGAAGAATGGAACTGGAGGAATCAACCTGCCTGATTTCAGGCTCTACTACAAAGCCACAGTCATCAAGACAGTATGGTACTGGCACAAAGACAGAAATATAGATCCATAGAACAAAATAGAAAGCCCAGCGATAAATTCATGCACCTATGGACACCTTATTTTTGAGAAAGGCGGCAAGAATATACAGTGGAGTAAAGACAAACTCTTTAACAAGTGGTGCTGGGAAAACTGGTCAACCACTTGTAAAAGAATGAAACTAGAACACTTTCTAACACCATACACAAAAATAAAGTCAAAATGGATTAAAGATCTAAACATAAGGCCAGAAACTATAAAACTCCTAGAGGAGAACATAGGCAAAACACTCTCCGACATAAACCACAACAGGATCTTCCATGACCCACCTTCCAGAATATTAGAAATAAAAGCAAAAATAAACAAATGGGACCTAATTAAAATTAAAAGCTTCTGCACAACAAAGGAAACTGTAAGCAAGTGAAAAGACGGCCTTCAGAATGGGAGAAAATAATAGCAAATGAAGCAACTGACAAACAACTAATCTCAAAAATATACAAGCAACTTATGCAGCTCAATTCCAGAAAATGACCCAGTCAAAAAATGGGCCAAAGAACTAAACAGACATTTCTCCAAAGAAGACATACAGATGGCTAACAAACACATGGAAAGATGCTCAACATCACTCATTATCAGAGAAATGCAAATCAAAACCACAATGAGGTAGCATTTCATGCCAGTCAGAATGGGTGCGATCCAAAAGTCTACAAACAATAAATGCTGGAGAGGGTGTGGAGAAAAGGGAATCCTCTTACACTGTTGGTGGGAATGCAAACTAGTTCAGCCACTATGGAGAACAGTATGGAGATTCCTTTAAAAACTGGGCATAGAACTGCCTTATGACCCAGCAATCCCACTGCTGGGCATACACACCGAGGAAACCAGAATTGAAAGAGACACGTGTACCCCAATGTCCATCGCAGCACTGTTTATAATAGCCAGGACATGGAAGCAACCTAGATATCCATCAGCAGATGAATGGATAAGAAAGCCATGGTACATATACACAATGGAATATTACTCACCCATTAAAAAGAATACATTTGAATCAGTTCTAATGAGGTGGATGAAACTGGAGCCTATTATACAGAGTGAAATAAGCCAGAAAGAAAACCACCAATACAGTATCAGTTCAGCTCAGTCGCTCAGTCAGGTCCGACTCTTTGCGACACCATGAAACACAGCACGCCAGGTCTCCCTGTCCATCACCAACTCCCGGAGTTCACTCAGACTCACGTCCATCGAGCCATCTCATCCTCTGTCGTCCCCTTCTCCTCCTGCCCTCAATCCCTCCCAGCATCAGAATCTTTTCCAGTGAGTGAGTCAACTCTTCGCATGAGGTGGCCAAAGTACTTGAGTTTCAGCTTCAGCATCATTCCCTGCGAAGAAATCCCAGGGCTGATCTCCTTCAGAATGGACTGGTTGGATGTCCTTGGAGTCCAAGGGTCTCTCAAGAGTCTTCTGCAACATCACAGTTCAAAAGCATCCAGCTTTCTTCACAGTCCAATTCTCACATCCATACATGACTACTGGAAAAACCATAGCCTTGACTAGACGGACCTTTGTTGGCAAAGTAATGTCTCTGCTTTTGAATATGCTATCTAGGTTGGTCATAACTTTTCTTCCAAGGAGTAAGCATCTTTTAATTTCATGGCTGCAGTCACCATCTGCAGTGATTTTGGAGCCCCCCCCAAAATAAAGTCTTACACTGTTTCCACTGTTTCCCCATCTGGATTTCTCATGAAGTGATGGGACCAGATGCCATGATGTTCGTTTTCTGAATGTTGAGCTTTAAGTCAACTTTTTCACTGTCCTCTCTCACTTTCATCAAGAGGCTTTTTAGTTCAAATACAGTATAATAACACATATATATGGAATTTAGAAAGATGGTAATGATAACCCTGTATGCGAGACAGCAAAAGAGACACAGATATATAGAACAGTCTTTTGGACTCTGTTGGAGAGAGTGAGGGTGGGATTATTTGGGGAAGATGGTATTGAAACATGTATAATATCATATGTGAAACGAATCGCCAGCCCAGGTTTGATGCATGATACAGGGTGCTCAGGACTGGTGCACTGGGATGACCCAGAGGGATAGGATGGGGAGGGAGGTGGGAGGGGGGTTCAGGATGAGGAACATGTGTACACCCATGGTGGATTCATGTCAATGTATGGCAAAACCAATACAATATTGTAAAGTAATTAACCTCCAAAATAAATAAGTAAATAAAAATAAATAGTAGTTTGTATCTGTTAATCTCATGCTCCTAATTTATTCCTCCCCTTTTCCCCTTTGGTAACCAGAAGTTTGTTTTCTATATCTGTGACTCTGTTTCTGTTTTGTAAATAAGTTGATTTTTTTTTTTTTTAAGATTCCACAGGTAAATAATATATGGTATTTTGTTTCTCAATCGACTTCACTTAGTATAATAATCTCTAGGTCCATCCCTATGGTGCAAATGGAGTATTTTGTTCTTTTTATTATCCATTCATCTGTTGATGGACACTTAGGTGGCTTTGATGTCTTGGTTATTGTTAACAGTGTTGCTGTGAACATTGGGTCACTGTTTTTCCACTTATATGTTCAAAATGTATCATTTTGAGTTAGTGTGTTCATCTTTTGGGGATATAAACCCAGTAGCTGGATCCTTTGGTACCTGTATTTTTAGTTTTTGAAGGAACCTCTGTATTGTTCTCCATATTGGCTGTTCTTCAGTTTCCATTCTAGGTGGCCACAAAAATGTGAAAAACATGGCCTTAAATAGACCATGGAAAAGACATTTGTTCACAGTCTTAGTTACTTATTCCACCTTAGCCTGAATGTATGGGTTGTACAGTCAAAATGTTTCCTGCTTAGGGTATATTCACAAATGATCAGGAAAAGTCATGTGAGTGTTGTTTTGAGGTTCCAAATAAATTTTAGCTGGTAGGGAATTCACAAATAGGGAATTGTGGACAATAAGAATCCACTGATTTCTTCATTTAGATTGTGTGAAGTAGGAGTTATCTTTATTTCATTAATTAAAAAAATTTCTGAGGTTTAAGGTTGCTGAATCATTTCTATAAACCTAGCCAGCTAGTCAGTGGGGTGGGTAGACAGTGAACAACGTTACTCTAATTCCAAAGGCAGTGTTTCCATCTTTACACTTTGTATCTCACTTCACTGGAGAAAGTTGAGCTAATTCTAGACAAATTCTGAAGTCAGCCAGGTGCTATTCTCTTCCCTACTTAGAGTTATGGTGAGACATCTCCCCTTAGATGTTTATCCCTAGACCAACCTCAAGCGGGACTGAAAGTCTGTTAAATCAAATACATCTCTTCTGAAATATATATTATATTTCAAATAGTCTTGGTGCATCAACTTTTCTTATCTGTAACTTCTTACAATGTTCTTTGTTGTTTTAGTTGCTGAGTCATGTCTGACACTTTTATGACCCCATGGGCTGTAGCCCTCCAGACTCCTCTGTCCGTGGAGTTCTCCAGGCAGGAATACTGGAGTGGGTTGCCCTTTTCTTCTCCAGGGGATCTTCCTGACTCAGAGATTGAACCTGTGTCTCTTGTACTGGCAGGTGGATTCTTTACTGCTGAGCCACTTGGGGAGTTCCTTTATAATTTTCTTACATGTAACATATAACTTACTGGAGTTACAAGTTCTAGGAGAATAGTTACTATATTATCTTTATTTATATGACCTCTCTCTTTTCTCAGAAGTTTTTAAAACTTTTTCCTAAAAAGTTTATTTCCTCTCATTATGTTTATATGACCTCTCTCAAAAGTTTTAAAACTTTTTCCTAAAAAGTTTATTTCCTCCTATTATAATAGTAATCCATGATGTTTCAGTATATTTCGAAAATATAGAAAAGCCCCAAGAGTAAAATACAAGTCATCCGTTTTTCTTATACCGAGAAAGATTCTTTATCAGTATTGGGTGTGACCTCTTTCCATATTCCCTCTCTTGTTTTCTATATGTCTGTTCAAATATACATACATATATTAAGAATTGGGGTCTTACTCTACTTGTTATTTTTAACTTTGTTGTGTAAGAATGTATCTTGGAGATTTTACTTATTTATTTGTTTTTTGGCTCTCCACCACTGTTGGGATCTTAATTCCTCCATCGGGGATTAAACCGGGTCCCCTGCAATGGAAGCACAGAATTCTAACCACTGGACTGCCAGGGAATTCCCGATATTTGGGAGATTTTATAGTGTCATTATATGGATATACCATAGTTTATCGAACTATTTGGATTACTTTCACATTTCAAGCTATTTCAAATCAAGCTTTAAGATGAATATTAGTATATATTCCTAATTATTATGTGGAAATAGAATTGTTGCATCAAAGTGTACAGACACTGTAACAGCATTTCTTTTTAAGATTTGTTTTTGATGTGGACCATTTTCTTAAGGCCTTTATTGAACCTGTTACAACACTGCCTCTGTTTTATGCTTTAGTCTTTTGGCCCCAAGCCACATAGGATCCCAGTCCCGGACCAGGGATCCAGCCCGCACTCCCCACATTGGAAGGTGAAGTCCCAACCACTCGACCCCCAGGGAAGTCCCTGTAATGGCTTTTTGATAATTATTGCTAAATTGCTTTCAAGATGGTTATAGCAGTTTAATTTTCCTGCTAGCTATGTCTAGCAGGCCTGTGTCCCAGCCTTCTTGTAAACGACACATGATCTAGAGCTTTATGTTAAGCTGCTTTATTGGAGGCATACAAGTACCTTTGAAAAATGCATGAGCTCCTACTTTATTGTAAGAAAGCATTTTAATTTTACAGTTCTCTCTCTATAAAATGTGTTATTTAGATGCCATTCTTCCCAGTAATAGATTATATGTACCACGAGGCTTCCCAGGTGGCACAGTGGTAAAGAATCCACGTGGCAGGAGATTCAGGAGACACAAGTTTGATCCCAGGTTCTGGAAGGTCCCCTGGAGCAGGAAATGGCAACCCACTCCAGTATTCTTGTGTGGAGAATCTCATAGACAGAGGAGACTGGTGGACTCTGGTGGACTGCAGTCCATGGGGTCGCAAAGAGTTGGATACGACTGAGTGTGTGTGCATGCACACACACGATACAACTCATACACAGTGAGAAGAGGGGGGCACAGAGGCGAACATCTTGGGAGACATGACAGTATGAGTAGGGAAGCCAGGAAGATGCACCCAGAGAGGAGGAGACAGAGGAGCAGAAAGATGTCAGGAGAGCCTGGGGAGCAGGAAGTCACCAGGACTGGGATGAGGCACTTGCCAGAAAGCTGTAAAGTTTCCATTACATAAGAGTGTAAGTGCTTCAAAAAGTATTCAAAGAGTCAATAAGACTAGAGCTAAAAAAGTGTCCAAGAGCGAAAAGGGAGGACAAGAAGTCTGGCCGACCGTGGGCTGAGGAGGTGCATGCGTCAGCGACCTGTTTTCTCCCATGGGCCTGTTTCTGTTTAGTTCCTGTCTGATTTTTTTCGAGTGTGTGTGTGGGGAGTGAATGTACAAACATGGATTATTCTGGAAACAGCTGGCAGTTTGCTTTAGGCCACCTGCTTTGGGGGAAAGAGCAATTCCATAAATGCAAAGAAGCAAATAATTGCAGATACTATCGGCCTGCTTTTGAATCACCATAAAAGGCCAATTCCAATTTTGTTCTAAAAATGGGCAAATGTTTTCAACAGACCCATCTTGCATGAGGTATTTTAAAGAAGACTTTTCATCCATTCACTAGCGATGGAAACCCTTAACAGGAAGGAGTCGGTTTTCCTCGCAGTGAGGTGCTGGTCTTTCATTGTAGTCCCACCCCTGACCTGTGACAGCAATTGAAATGGCATTTTTTGTTGCTGTGAGGGGCATAAATCCACATTTGGGGTAGAACCCTGTCTTCATAAGTCCTTTTAGAAAGAGCTGTAAGGACTCATGCTTTTGGCAGCGATGGAACAGACTTTATTAAGGTTGAGAGCAATGCACTGAATCCTACTGCCTGCTTTGATGCTTCCTAATGGCAGGGACATCCAAGAGAAAGGAACACTTTACATTCCAGAGTGTCTCTTGGGGCTAACTGGGAAGCGCTAACTTAGATCTTAGAGTTTTTCCCATTCTGAGCTTTCTCTGAATTTGCTTAGGAAGAGAATGTGAACTAATGGAACAATAATAATGACAGTGCTGCTATTCATAGCAAATGCTCACTGAGCCATCCCACTGTTCCAGGCTATGTGCAGAGCCCTGGAAAATGGTATGTAATGCAGTCCTCATCATGGTCTTTAGGAGACTTGAGCCATTGCATTTTACAGATATGCAAATGAAATGTAGCTTCCCTGGTGGCTCAAATGTTGAAGAATCTGCCTGTAAGGTGGGAGACCTGGGTTTGACTCCTGGGTCAGGAAGATCCCCTGGAAGAGGGCATGGCAACCCACTCCAATATTCTTGCCTGGAAAATCCCAGGGACAGAGGAGCCTGGTGGGCTACAGTCCATGGGGTTACAAAGAACTGGACATGACCGTGACTAGCATACAAAGTGAGATGCAGAGTAGTTAGGTACCTTGCCTGGCATTGGTCAGGTGATGAGAGTTGACCTTGAGTGTCACGCCTTGGTCTCCCTGACTCCCCTGCCCTCCTCAAATCCAGTTGCTACTGCTATGTCTGTAAAATGCCTGATAAAGTGCCTGGCACATAGATGCTCACTGGATGGTCCTTCGTTTCTGGGTGGTGATGGGCTGGAAGGGCAAGACTGCTCTTTTTTTTTTTTAATTTTTTTTTGGAATATGATTGCTTTACAATGTTGTGTTTCTGCTGTACAATACAGTGAGTCGACTATATGCATACATATATCCTCTCCCTTGTGAGCCTCCCTCCCACTTCCCACATCCCACCCCTCTAGGTCATACACAGAGCACGCAGCCGAGCTCCTGGGCTGTACAGCAGCTTCCCACTACTCTCTGTTTTACACATGGCAGTGTGTATACATGTCAATGGTACTTTCAAAGCCTGCTCTCTCTTGTCTGGTGGGATGGCCGCACACCACAAACACTGCCTGGACACTGGTCACTTGGGCTGGAATGATAAGCATGAGGAGGGCAAAGGTTGCAGAGCTCTCTGGAACCCCTGGGGTATTCTAGAACATTATATAACCTTCTGAGTCACTCTTTGTCATATTGTGGTAATTTTTGATTACATCTTTAGCAGCAGTTCATAAACTAGTTTTTCTTAACCAATTGAAGACTGATTGCTGTGGTTTGGGTAGAATGAGGAGGTGTTTGAAAAGAATGTTCTTTTTACCTGAAATTCTGCATGTGCTTTGAGGTCAAGGAGAGGAGTTTTTTTCTCTCAGTTTGGAGTTGAATTGGGAACTGCCGATGAGGTACTGAGTGTCAAGTTCCAAAGGCAGAGGAGGAATGGACTCTTCCCCTCTACACAGAGACATGGAATTTGCTTCCAGTGTTCAGAGGCCTGGGGGAAGATGGAGCAAGTCTAACTAGGAAAGCTAAAGGTTATAGTTTCTTACTGGCTTGCTTAAATTTTGCCTCTGTTCATGGGGCCAGGAGAGGTGAGGTTGGTGGAGACAGAGTGTCAGAGCTGTCCTTACTGGGTGGTGGAGTGGAATGGCGCCTCCCATGAGTAGGAGGTAGCAGCATTATGGTAGCAGAAAGCCACTTGGGCTACCTAGGGCCTGACCATCAGGCTCTCTCATGACCCATCTAGGGCTGCCCAGGTGGCTCAGTGGTAAAGAGTCTGCCTGCCAGTGCAGGAGACACAGGTTCGATCCCTGGATCAAGATCTCCTGGAGAAGGAAATGGCAACCCACTCCAGTATTCTTTGCCTGGGAAATCCTGTGGACAGAGGAATTTGGTGGGCTATAGTTCATGGCTTCACAAAGAACTAGATATGACTGAGCATGCATTACCCACCCAGCAGGGATGAAGGGTGTTTAGTTAGTTAGTTAGTTCAGTCGCTTAGGCGTGTCTGACTCTTTGCAACCCCATGAATTGCAGCATGCCAGGCCTCCCTGTCTATCACCAATTCCCGGAGTTCACTCAAACTCACGTCCATCGAGTCGGTGATGCCACCCAGCCATCTCATCCTCTGTCGTCCCCTCCTCCTCCTGCCCCCAATCCCTCCCAGCATCAGAGTCTTTTCCAATGAGTCAACTCTTCGCATGAGGTGGCCAAAGTACTGGAGTTTCAGCTTTAGCATCATTCCTTCCAAAGAACACCCAGGACTGATCTGCTTTAGAATGGACTGGTTGGATCTCCTTGCAGTCCAAGGGACTCTCAAGAGTCTTCTCCAACACCACAGTTCAAAAGGGTGTTTGACCCTTACTAAAAGTGGAAGTGCATTCAGGGTCACATATAATGACAGTCATTAAAAAACACACACACACACACACAAAACTTTTAATTTTATATTGGAGTAGAGCCAGTGAACAGTGTTGTGATAGTTTCAAGTGGACAGCAAAGGGACTCAGCCACATGTATACATGTATCCATTCTCCCCCAAACTCCCCTCCCATCCAGGCTGCCATGTAACA
The DNA here is from genome assembly GCF_016772045.2 of Ovis aries. Taxonomy (NCBI): domain Eukaryota; kingdom Metazoa; phylum Chordata; class Mammalia; order Artiodactyla; family Bovidae; genus Ovis; species Ovis aries. The sequence continues at coordinate 10,868,287 of NC_056070.1, forward strand.
TTGAGCAGAGTTCCTTGTGCTATACAGTAGGTCCTTGCTGGTAATCCATTTTAAATGTAGCAGTGTACACATGTTGATCCCAAACTTCCGAACTGTCCCTTCCCCTCAGTCTTTCCCCCACCCCCTGTAGCCATAAGTTATTTCTGAGTCTGTGAGTCTGTTTCTGTTTTGTAAATAAATTCACTGAACAACAGTCCTTTAAAAACAAGGACCTAAAACCCTAATCACACATTTATATTTTAAACGCAGCATGAGGGCCTGAGTTTGAATTCTATATTGTAATTAAATTACCTTCACCAGCTTTATATCCATCTATAAGGCCTCGGGGCTTTAACTACTTTGGGGCACAGCTGGCAACAGAAGAATAAAATAAGCTCTACTGTTAAACTGGGTGGGTTTGAGTCACAGCTTCGCGATTTACTGGTTATAGAGCTTAGACAAGTCACTTGAGATCTTAGTGCCCCAGTTGCCTCATCTGTAAACTGGAGCAAATAGTAGTACCTACCTCATGGAGTTGTGCCCCACAAGAAACGCCACTGCAGTCAGAAGCCTGCACCGTGCAACTTGAGAGTATCCCTGCTTGCCGCAACTAAAAAGCCTGCACAGCAGTGAAGACCCAGCACAGCCAAATAAATAAAGAAATGTTAAAATATCATATATAAGTAGAATAAAGTATCATTCAGTCTTAATATTTCGGACAGTATGACTTCCTGGGTGACTCAGTGGTAAGGAATCTGCCTACAATGTAGGAGACACAGCAGATGCAGTTTCCATCACTGGGTTGGGAAGATTCCCTTGAGAAGGAGATGACAACCCACTCCAGTATTCTTGCCCAGGAGGTCCCATGGACATAGGAGCCTGGCGGGCTACATTCCACGGGGTTGCAGAGTTGGACATGACTGAGTGAATAAAATACACACACACACACACACACACACACACATACACACACACACACACACGCTTTATACCAAAACAATGGAAAGTCCACAATGAGGTATTGCTTCGCATCCCTTTGTATGGCTATAATTAAAAGTGGAAACCAAAAGCAAGATGAAAAATAACAAGTGTTGGCGAGGATGTGGGAAAGTTGAAACCATCTTAACTTTTGTTGGTGAGATTGCAGAGTGGTTCCACTGCCATGGGAAATAGTTTGGTGTTTCTAAAAAGATTCAAAAGAAAATAACTGTATGACCCAACAACCCTACTACTAGTTTATGTATCCAAAAGAAGTAAAAACAGTTTAACAAATATTTTTATGTTAACATTCACAGAAGCATTATTCACAATAGTCCAAAGATGAAACCAAATATTCATCAAATATCCACCCGTTCTAAATCAGTGTGTCGTGTAAAACCGTAACACAAGTGGTGATCTAAATAATGGCATTTTTGTGATGACTGATCTTGAAGTTGACTTGTTAGTGAGGAAAAGCAGCTGTCAGTTACTCTCTTCTTTTTTGAACACTAAATTAAGTGAACTTGGTTAAATTCCAAAGAATACACTTTCATAATGTATGGAAAGGATTTTGGAAGTGAACCCCATAAACTCTATGCATTTTAACTTTAGACTTGTGCTCTCCCTTTAAAAAGAATTTTAAAATATATATGATATAAAACTGGGGGGCTTGAGCTTCGATCCCTGGTCAGGGAACTAAGATCCCGCATGCTGTGTGATGTGTGGCCAAACCAAACCAAGCCTTTTTACGTGGACATTTATTTATTATGTTTTAATTCTATAGTTTTTTTAAAACATGTTCTCTTCTTCTGGGTAAAAACCTGTAGTGAATGCTGAGTCATGACATTAACAAAGAGCTAACAAAGTTTTATTGGCAAAAAAAGAAAAAAAAATCAGTCACTTGAAATATGTGAATGTGTTTTAATTAGCACTTTAATGTTAATTAAAGTGATAGCCAAGATTTTCCAGATTTATATCAACCTCAATGAAATTGAAATTATCCAAGAAAGTTTATTCTATTTGGAGAGGAACTCTTTGTTTGCTCTCTTTAGAGGCTAAGCGACCATAGACGTTACTATCTTAGAAAGTCTCCCTAGACTAGAATCGAAAGCAGTTCCAAGGTTTTTGATTCTATGGTATTCCTGTATAGTGTTTAACTCCATTTAATATCATAGACAAGCATTTATCAAATTAATCCTTTTCTAGTCTATGTGAAAAAGAAGGCATTATGGACTTACATGGTGGTGGAAATTTCATTATTGCCAAAGTAATCTCCATTTGCCATGGTGTTAGACTAATATGATAATGATCTACTCGATCTTAGATGTGTGGATGTTGGTTGCAACTTTGAAGAAAAATAGGAACCTAGGGTTTCACTGTTGAAGGTAACAGTCATCCTATCATTTTTGTAATACAACTGGAAAAACGAAGTATAGTTGATTTACAATATTGTGTTAGTTTTGGCTGTACAGCAAAACGATTGGGGTGTGTATATATATATATATATATATATAGTAAATATATATACACACACACACCCACATATATATATATACGTATATATGTATACATGTATGTACACACACATATACACACATGTTGTCTTCCCTCGTGGCTCAGTGGTAAAGAATCTGCCTGCTAGTGCAGGAGACAAGGATTTGATTCCTTGGTTGGTAAGAACCTCTGGAGAAGGAAATGGCAACCCACTCCGGTATTCTTGCCTGGGAAATCCCTTGGAGAGAGGAGCCTGATGAGTCATAAGAATTGGACATGACTTAATGAATAAACAACATGCATATACTTCTCAGTTATTTGATTGTGCCTGACTCTTTGCGACCCCATGGACTGTAGCCTGTCAGGCTCCTCTGTCCTTGGGATTTTTCAGGCATTACTGGAGTGGGTTGCCTTTTCTTCCTCCAGGGAATCTTCCTGATCTAAGGACCAAACACTCATTTCCTGTGTCTCCTGCATTGGCAGGCAGATTCTTTACCACTGAGTCACCTGTGAGTATATATATATATATATATATATATATATACATATATATATACACACACACACCTGGGAGAGAGAGAGAGATATGTAAATATTTGTGTGTGTGTATATATGTATACAGATTCTCAGATTCTTTTCCCTTATAGGTTATTACAAGATGCTGAATATACCTCCTTGTTCAGTTCAGTTCAGTTGCTCAGTCGTGTCCTACTCTTTGTGACCCCATGAACCGCAGCACGCCAGGCCTTCCTGTCCATCACCAACTTCCGGAGCCCACCCAAACCCATGTCCATTGAGTTGGTGGTGCCATCCAACCATCTCATCCTCTGTCGTCCCCTTCTCCTCCTGCCCTCAGTCTTCCCCAGCATCAGGGTCTTTTCAAATGAGTCAGCTCTGCATCAGGTGGCCAAAGTATTGAAGTTTCAGCTTCAACATCAGTCCTACCAATGAACACCCAGGACTGATCTCCTTTAGGATGGACTGGTTGGATCTCCTTGCAGTTCAAGGGACTCTCAAGAGTCTTCTCCAACACCACAGTTCAAAAGCATCAGTTCTTAGGCATTCAGCTTTCTTTATACTTCAACTCTCACATCCATCCATGATCACTGGAAAAACCATAGCCTTGACTAGACGGACCTATGTTGACAGAATAATGTCTCTGCTTTTCAATATGCTGTCTAGGGTGGTCATAACTTTCCTTCCAAGGAGTAAGCGTCTTTTAATTTCATGGCTGCAGTCACCATCTGCAGTGATTTTGGAGCCCAGAAACATAAAGTCAGCCACTGTTTCCACTGTTTCCCCATCTATTTGCCATGAAGTGATGGGACCGAATGCCATGATCTTAGTTTTCTGAGTGTTGAGCTCTAAGCCAACTTTTTCACTCTCCTCTTTCACTTTTTCACTCTCCTCTTTCACCTTCATCAAGAGGCTCTTTAGTTCTTCTTCACTTTCTGCCATAAGGGTGGTGTCATCTGCATATCTGAGGTTATTGATATTTTTCTCAGCGATCATGATTCCAGCCTGTGCTTCCGCCAGCCCAGTGTTTCTCATGATGTACTCTGCTTATAAGTTAAATAAGCATGGTGACAATATACAGCCTTGGCGTACTCCTTTTCCTATTTGGAACCAGTCTGTTGTTCCATGTCCAGTTCTAACTGTTGCTTCCTGGCCTGCATACAGGTTTCTCAAGAGGCAGGTCAGGTGGTCTGGTGCTGTGCAGTAAATCCTTGTTTATTTTGTATATAGTAGTGTATATCTGTTAATCTCATACTCCTAATTTATCCCTCCCTCACCTTTTCCCTTCAGTAACCTTAAGCTTATTTTCCGTGTCTGTAGGTCTGTTCCTGTTTTGTAAAAGGTTCATTTGTATTATTATTTTTAGATTTCATATGTAAGTTATATCATACAGTGTTTGACTTACTTCACTTAGTATGATCATCTATGGGTCCATTCCTGTTGTTGCAAATGACATTATTTCATCTTTTTATGACTGAGTAAACACATACTTATGTTATTGTGTATGAGTACATATGTAATGAAATGTATATAGCTATCCACACCTTCTTTATCCATTTGCTGATGGACTCTTAGGTTGCTTCCATGTCTTGGCTCCTGTAAATACTGCTGCTATGAATATTGGGGTGTGCGAATCTTTTTGAATCAGAGTTTTCATTTTTTCCGGATATATTCCCAGGAGTAGAATTGCTGGATCATACGGTAGGCCTATTTTTAGTTTTTTTAAGGGATCTCCACTTTCCATAGTGGCTGCACAAACAGGGTAGGAGCATTCTCTTTTCTCCATGCCCTCTCCAGTGTTTATTTTCTGTAGATTCTTGGATGATAGCTACTCTGAGAGTCCTTTGGACTGCAAGGAGATCCAACCAGTCCATTCTAAAGCAGATCAGTCCTGGATGTTCTTTGGAAGGAATGATGCTAAAGCTGAAACTCCAATACTTTGGCCACCTCATGCGAAGAGTTGACTTATTGGAAAAGACTCATGCTGGGAGGGATTGAGGGTAGGAGGAGAAGGGGACGACAGAGGATGAGATGCCTGGATGGCATCACTGACTTGATGGACGTGAGTTTGAGTGAACTCTGGGAGTTGATGATGGACAGGGAGGCCTGGCATGCTGCAATTCATGGGGTCGCAAAGAATCAGACACGACTGAGCGACTGAACTGAACTGAACTGAACTCTGACCTATGTAAGGTGATACCTCATTAGAGTTTTGATTTGCATTCTTTAATCATTAGTGACATTGAGCATCTTTTCATGTGCCTTTGACGGTCTGTATATCTTCTTTGGAGAAATGCCTGTTTAGGTTTTCTATCCATGTACAATTTTTCAAGCAACAGAAACTAGCCATGTACTTTTGAGATTAGGTTGAGAGGGTCATTTTGCCTTCCAACGATTAAGGGTATTGGAAGATCAGTTTGAGTCAACAAATTACCTCATACATTTATCTGAATATAAACTCAGAGGTAGGTTAAGGATTTAGCCTATAAATGGGAAGGCATGGAGAAATCCATGGAGAATGGAGAAATCCATTCCATAGAGGAAAATGCTAGTTAATGAAAATATTGACCCCTTACCCATAATATAATTTAAAAAAAAAAATCTGTTTCCTGACTATTTTTTTTCCATGAGGCAATTTGTCAAATTTCCAATGTGAAGACATTTACATCAGTAGAAACTACTTCTCTTTTATTTATTTTATCACTGTTATTACTGTTTGTTAAATGCTAGTCATTAATTTCTGTTTTAAATTTAAATTTTAAATTTCTGTTTCAAATTCTAAATAAAGGGAAATTTAAAATTTTATATGATTACTTTTATTGTGTGTGAATAAGCACTTTATTTTATTATCATTTATTGACTATTTTTGTCAGTGCTGGGTCTGCATTGCCATGCAAGCTTTGCTCTAGTTGTGGCAAGTGAGGGCTGCTCTCTGATTGCAGCGGCTTCTCCTGTGGTGGTGCACGAGCTCTAGGGAGTGGAGGCTTTAGTAGTTGCTGCTCCCGGCCTTAAAGCACATGCTCAATAGTTGTAGCACATGGGCTTGGTTGCTCTGTGGCATTTGGGATACTCCTGTGTCAGGGATCAGACCTGTGTCTCCTGCATTGACAGGCACATTGTTTACCACCGAGCCACCAGGGAAGCCCAGGCATTTTAGATAAATAGCAAATATTTAAATTTCCATCTTCATAAATTAGTAACATGTATTACAGACAGGAACACAAACATTTTGAATGGTACTGATTTTCAACAAGAGTGACATTTAGCTTTAAATAGGACAGAATATGTTTTGGATTATTGCATTTTTATATGCGGTATTCAATAGAATACAAATACTTTTGCCTCCATAAATTAAAAAGTTAGGCAGTCATTATGAGTGGCTTTTCTTTGAAACAAAGAGATATGTTTCTAGTTCAAACATTTTGTTATATAACATGCTTGTTTTCTTTGTTTTTCTGGTTGGGGCCATGATTCATGATATGCCCATTTTGTGGCCCACAAATTCTTATCTGTATTTTAAAGTTAGGCATATATTGAGGGGGGGAGAGAGAGAGAGGAGAGAGAGAAAATGCAATGGAAATCTTCAGAAATTAATCAAGAATAAGTAGAACCAAAGAGTGTAAAGTGTATACATTCAATATTTGTAAATAGTGAACTTCAAAAATAGTCTCTGGAATACATTAACTTGAGAAAACTAAGAATTGCTTGTTTATGTAGAAATCCCTTTAACTGTGGAGGGAGAAAATTTTGTTGTTTCTGCATTATGTATTTCTATTTGTTGGCTTCTGTTCAGGAATATCGTCTCTTGGCACAAAGAGGGAAACGTAGATGTGGCAATATAAAGAAGAATTTTCTCCCTTTTTCATTAGTTGGAGTTTGGCTAACCATAAGGATGGATAGCAAGGATAGAACCCTGTTCCCATAGTTATTCACTTCTGCTGCAGAGGACAGCTGGTTTACCATCAGTCCTGGATATGTTTCGAATCAGGGACTTTGCTACAACTTTCCTAGAAACCATTCCTTCCTACCTTCCTTCATATAGTGATTTATTCATTGATTCATTAAAACAGCAAGTATTTATTGAGAACTGTGCAGTAGGTAGATATTCAATTCTCTGGAGATATGTTGGTGGATAAGACAAACAAGGTCCCTGTTCTTGGAGTTCCTATATTAGACAGGAAACAGAGACAAAAACGACTAAACAAACAAATGAACAATATTCCACTAGGCAAAAGTGCCACGAAGAAAACACAGCTGCAAAGAGAGAGGGATTGATGGTTATGAAGGGAATGTACCATTTAGGAGAGGACCTGGGAAAGCGTCTCTGAGAAGGTGAGGTATCAGTTGAGTCATAAATGACAAGTTGAAGCAAATCGAACACCCTGGGAACAGAGTGTTCTGAGCAGAGGTAGTCGCGAAGTGCAGTGGCCCCAATTGGAACAAGCCTGGTTTATCTGAGGAACAGAAAGAAGGCTGGTGTGCATGGAGAAGACTCAGAAGAGTGTTGAGGGAAGCCCAAAGGTGGCATGACTTTATCACACGGTGTTTTGGAGGTTGTATTTTATTTGATGTAGGACACACACCCACACTCCTGTGTTTTTGCCAATATAGCATCAACCCACACAGCTGTAGAGTGAAAAAATCTGCTCCCTTCGTGGTTTCTTTCATTCAAGGAGAAAGAATCAGGTTATTTTTCTCACATTGAATTGATTTTAAAAAAGCCCAGTTATTTATGCTTCAGATCGACAAAGCCTGAAGAGCATAAGAAAAAAGTGAAGAGTACAAGTATTTTAACACTTCATGTATCGCCATGAAGACACTCAGAGGCTACAGGGTGGTACTTCTTTAGCTCCCTTGAACTTGAGGTGTGCCTTTGGCCAAGTTCACGTGGGCCAACTGTAACATAAGGCTTAGCACATCTTGCTCAAGAATGTTGGAGAATCTATAACTCCGTGTGTGTGATTCATGTTCTTCTGATGAAATTGCCGTTGAACGTTGATGCTGGTGAAACGTGGACAAAAGCCCAGGAAAGTTCAAGTGTGGGCTTGTCCCATGAAGGCAGGTTCTGGCTCCTCACATACAGAGGATTTCAGAGGAGGAGTTGAGGTCATCCCCTCTGCTGGGTGTTCAGTTAACAGCACAAGTTCAAGGCTGCTCAGGGATCATCTCCTGGGGATAGAGGAAGTATCTCCTTTTTATATAGAATCTTTTTTTTTTTTTTTAAATTTTTTTGCTGTACCATGTGGCTTGTGGAACCTTAGTTCCTTCGCCAGGAATTGAACCCATGTCCTCTGCACTGTAAGCTTGGAGTCTTAACCACTCAGCCTCCAGGAAGTCCCTAGAATTGTTTTGACCACAACACTTGGAGAGCAACCAGTGAGTGTGATGTCAAGTTTGACCTTCATTTTCCTCATAGTAGCTCTACACTCATCTCTTTTCTTTTTCGTTGATTATTCGTGAAAAATACTGGGAGTCTGGGGTTTAGTAAAAGGATGTATTTTCAACTTTGAAACAATCCAAAGTATTCTTTCCTCAGTACCCTTTTACTTGTTCCATTTCATATTCCAATAGCTTGTTCAGCAAATATTTATTCATAGTAACAAACTTGATGACAAAATCCACCTCCAAGATCACTTCCTTCATGAAGCATTGCTTCGCATTGTGTGGGCAAAGCGCTCTCAGAATTAAAGTCCAATACAGCACATTGTTTGATGGCTGTGTTCCAACCATGAGAAGTTTAGGTGGATTCCATATGGTAGGATGGCATGGAGTGACAGCAAATACACAGGCCTTGTTTTCAGACAAGTTCATTATATGTGCTGAGACACTCCTGCTTTTTAACATTAATTTTTCAATCATTTTTAAAAATTGGAGTATAGTTGAAGGACAAAGAAGCCTGATGTGCTGCAGTCCATAGGGGTGCAAAGAGTCAAACATGACTTAGTGACTGAACAACAGCAACAACAAATGTTTTGTCAGTTCCAGGCGTACACCAAAGTAATTCAGTTATGCATCCATAAATATCCTTTTTTCCCCATAGTCTTTTCCTTACAGGTTTCACAAAATGCTGAGTATAGTTCCTGAGAAGTCCCCTGTTTTGACATTGGTAAAATGGCAATAATACCAACCTGAGGGGTTTTGTGAGTTTAAAGTAGGTTATGCGTGTGTATAGTGCCTGGTAAATAGAAACCACAAGAAAAAAGGCAGCCGTTATTTTATTTTTGGTAGGGAAAGATAGCTTTTCTCTCTCTGATGTTTTCTTTTTCTATGTTAATATTTCTTCTCTACTACTACCACTAATCCAGAGTACCATTACTCTTTTTTTTTTTTAAATTGAGGTATAGTTGATTTACAATGTTGTGCTGAAAAACTTCAAGTATACAGCAAAGTGATTCAGTTATATGTATATACTTGCAGATTCTTTTCCATTCTAGGTTATTATAAGATATTTGATATAGTTTCCTGTGTTACACAATAGGTCCTGTTGTTTAACTATTTTATATATAGCAGTGTGTATATGTTAATCCCAAACTCCTAATTTATCTGCCCCCCACCTTGGCTAGGGGCTTCCCTGGTAGCTCAGTTGGTAAAGAATCTGCCTGCAATGTAGGAGACCCCAGATTGATTCCTGGGCTGAGAAGATCCCCTGGAGAAGGGATAGGCTGCCCACTCCAGTATTCTTGGGCTTCCCTGGTAGCTCAGATGGTAAAGAATCCTCCTGCAATGAGGGAGACCTGAGTTCAGTCCCTGGGTTGGGGAGAGTCCCCTGGAGGTGGGCATGGCAGCCCATTCCAGTATTCTTTCTTGCAGAATCCCCATGGACAGAGGAGCCTGGCAGTCTATCGTCCATGGGGTTACAAAGAATTGGACATGACTGAGCAACTAAGCACACAGAACATACACCTTGGTTATCCTCTTTGGCAACCATAAAACTGTTTTCTATGTTTGTGAGTCTGTTTTGTAAATGAATTCATTTGTTTCATTTTTTTAAGCTTCCACATATAAGAGATTTATATGATACTTATCCTTGACTTACTCCACTGAATATTATAATCTCTAGGTTCATCCATGTTGCTGCAAATGGCATTATTTCACTCTCTTTTATGGCTGAGTAATATTCCATTGTATCTCATTCAGTCCACTCATTAACCTCTGGACTTTTCTATCTTTTCTGTCACTCTAGCTTCAGAATATTCCAGTCAGATATGCACATTGTAGTCCTGTGATCTTTACAAAAGGCAAACATGAGCATACTATTCGCACCTTATTATCACCCTTTAAAGCTCTGTGATTGAGTTCCTAGGCTCCTTGGATAAAGTGAGAAACTCCCTAAAATAGCCTGTACAGCAATGGATGCTACATCTCTCCTAACTTTATCTTGCTTTGAACCTCTTTCATTTTTTAATCCAGTCACACTTTCTTCACATTCATAAAATAGTCGCAGCTCCCTCCCTTTACATGTGAACTTCCCCCAGGAAATTGCACCATTTGATCTGTACCCTTAATTTTTTTTTTTTTTTTTTTGGTAATCATTGTTCAGAATTAAGTTTAAGTGATCTCTCTGTTGAGGTGAAATTCCTGTAATAGCAGAGCTTGCGTCTTTTCCTTCCTTGTACTTTTTTCTATTTTAGTTTTACACTTACCTGTCTGGCTTGTGTACTTTATATTCTCCTCTATACACTAAGCACCTAAACAGCACGAGTTTGCTCACCATTTATCCACAGCACCTATCTCAGTGCTGGGCACATGAAAGTTACTCAGTAAATAGCTATTTTAACATTATAACCTCTACGAGGGCAGACACAATGCTTGTATTGTTTACATGTGTATATCCAATGCAATAACTGTTTCTTGGATGATTTTATATGTTTTCAAAGCACTTTCCCACCCTCTTTGAAATTAAATGTAAGTGAACAACTCAAGTTTGCACTTCTCATAATTTGTGGCACTTGATCTTGAATGCAATACTTCTCTAAACCCATTTCTTATTTTTAAAAATTGGAGTATAATGGCAAATAGATGGGGAAACAGTGGAAACAGTGTTAGACTTTATTTTTCTGGGCTCCAAAATCACTGCAGATGGTGACTGCAGCCATGAAATTAAAAGATGCTTACTCCTTGGAAGGAAAGTTATGACCAACCTAGACAGTATATTAAAAAGCAGAGACATTGCTCTGTCAACAAAGGTCCGTCTAGTCAAGGCTATAGTTTTTCTAGTGGTCATGAATGGATGTAAGAGTTGGAGTATAAGGAAAGCTGAGCACCGAAGAATTGATGCTTTTGTACTGTGGTGTTCTAGAAGACTCTTGAGAGTCCCTTAGACTGCAAGGAGATCCAACCAGTCCCTCCTAAAGGAGATCAGTCCTGGGTGTTCATTGGTAGGACTGATGTTGAACCTGAAACTCCAATACTTTGGCCACCTGATGCAAAGAGTTGACTCATTGGAAAAGACTCTGATGCTGGGAGGGATTGGGGGCAGGAGGAGAAGGGGATGACAGAGGATGAGATGGCTTGATGGCATCACTGACTCAATGGATGTGAGTTTGGGTGAACTCCGGGAGTTGATGATGGACAGGGAGGCCTGGCATGCTGCGATTCATGGGGTCGCAAAGAGTCAGACACGACTGAGCAACTGAACTGAACTGATAGTTGGTTTACAGTGTGTTAGTTTCTGCTGTTCAGCAAAGTGAATCAGGTATACATACACATATATGTCCTCTCTTTTGGATTTCATTCCCATCTAGGTCGCCACAGAGCACTGAGTAGAATCTTTTGGCTGTATAGTCGATTTTCATTAGTTTTCTATTTTATATGCAGTATCAATGGTGTATATGTGTCAACCCCAGTTTCCCAATTCACCCCCCCCTTCCCCTCTTGAAAGTGAAGTCTCTCAGTCGTGTCTGACTCTTTACGACCCCATGGACTGTAGCCTACAAGGTTCCACCATCCAAGGGGTTTTTCCAGGCAAGAACACTGGAGTGAGTTGCCGTTTCCTTCTCCAGGAGATCTTCCTGACCCGGGGATTGAACCTGGGTTTCCCACATGGTAGGCATTGTAGGCAGATGCTTTACTGTCTGTACCACCAGGGAAGATATATTTTATCTCTTTGTCTGTGTCTCTAGTTCAGCTTTGCGAATAAGATCATCTATACCAATTTTATAGATTCCATACATCCACTTGTTTTTAAATATTGTTCTTATCAAAGTTTTCCCAGCTTTCAATTCATTCTGTTGGATCTGAGTTTCATAAGGCTATATATGAGTATATACATTGTAAAATGTAGATAAAGATCCCACATCTCATAAAGCAACTGGAGATCTACATCATTCATTCTTATTAAGAGTCTGGTCATATTGGATACACTCACCAGAATGTTTCCTTAAGCTGATGAAAGCTTTGTAACACACATGACGGAACGTCTGTAATATTGTCTGTATAACTCACCAAACCACATGGCCATCTCATTTTCACTAAGACCACAGTTTTAGCTGCTTGCTCATTAGACAAATTAACATATAGAATTGCTGTCATCTTCCAAAGTGAAGGAAAATCTTCTCACATCTGACTGCAAAAATTAACTACAGCCCCAAAGAGAAAAATGTTTCCAGATTCTTCTGCATCATTTTAGATGTAAGGGAAGAAGTATTTGAGATTTAGTGGTCATCAGTTACCAAATGAGGATATTAATATCCATCTCGTAGGGTTACTATGAGGATTTAAAATTAACAAAATTAAGTATGTGAGAAGATTTTACTAATCAGAGTTTATAAATATAAACTATTATTTCATGGATATGTATGAAGATTAGCTGCAGTTTGTTCAGTTCACTTCAGTTGCTCAGTCATGTCTGACTCTGCGACCCCATGAACCGCAGCACACCAGGCCTCCCTGTCCATCACCAACACCTGGAATCCACCCAAACCCATGTCCATTGAGTCGGTGATGCCATCCAACCATCTCATCCTCTGTTGTTCCCTTCTCCTCCTGCCCTCAATCTTTCCCAGCATCAGGGTCTTTCCAATGAGTCAATACTTCACATCAGGTGGCCAAAGTACTGGAATTTCAGCTTCAACATCAGTTCTACCAATGAACACCCAGAACTGATCTCCTTTAGGATGGACTGGTTGGATCTCCTTGCAGTCCAAGGGACTCTCAAGAGTTTTCTCCAACACCACAGTACAAAAGCATCAATTCTTTGGCACTTAGCTTTCTTTACAGTCCAACTCTCACATCCATCCATGACCACTGGAAAAACCATAGCCTTGACTCAGTTCAGTTCTGTTCAGTCGCTTAGTCGTGTCCAACTCTCTGTGACCCCATGAATTGCAGCATGGAGGCCTCACTGTCCATCACCAACTCCCGGAGTTCACTCAAACTCACTTCCATAAAGTTGGTAATGCCATCCAGCCATTTCATCCTCTGTCATCCCCTTCTCCTCCTGCCCCCAATCCCTGCAAGCATCAGAGTCTTTTCCAATGAGTCAACTCTTCGCATGAGGTGGCCAAAGTACTGGAATTTCAGCTTCAACATCAGTCCGTCCAATGAACACCCAGGACTGATCTCCTTCAGAATGGACTGGTTGGATCTCCTTGCAGTCCAAGGGACTCTCAAGAGTCTTCTCCAACACCACAGTTCAAAGCATCAATTCTTGGGCCCTCAGCTTTCTTCACAGTTCAGCTCTCACATCCGTACATGACCACTGGAAAAACCATAGCCTTGACTAGATGGACCTTTGCTGGCAAAGTAATGTCTCTGCTTTTAAATATGCTGTCTAGGTTGGTCATAACTTTCCTTCCAAGGAGTAAGTGTCTTTTAATTTCATGGCTGCAGTCACCATCTGCAGTGATTTTGGAGCCCAGAAAAATAAAGTCAGCCACTGTTTCCCCATCTATTTGCCATGAAGTGATGGGACTGGATGCCATGATCTTAGTTTTCTGAATGTTGAGCTTTAAGCCAACTTTTTCACTCTCCTCTTTCACTTTTTCACTCTCCTCTTTCATTTTCATCAAGAGGCTTTTTAGTTCTTCTTCACGGTCTAAGATAAGGGTTGTATCATCTGCATATCTGAGGTTATTGATATTTCTCCTGGCAATCTTGATTCCAGTTTGTGCTTCCTCCAGCCTAGTGTTTCTCATGATGTACTCTGCATGTAAGTTAAATAAGCATGGTGACAATATACAGCCTTGATGTACTCCTTTTCCTGTTTGGAACCAGTCTGTTGTTCCGTGTCCAGTTATAACTGTTGCTTCCTGACCTGCATATAAGTTTCTCAAGAGGCAGGTCAGGTGGTCTGTATTTCCATCTCTCTCAGAATTTTCCACAGTTTATTGTGATCCCCACAGTCAAGGGCTTTGGCATAGTCAAAGCATAAATAGGTATTTTTTCTGGAACTCTCTTGCTTTTTCAGTGATCCAGCGAATGTTGGCAATTTGATCTCTGGTTCCTCTGCCTTTTCTAAAAGCAGCTTGAACATCTGGAAGTTCATGGTTCATGTATTGCTGAAGCCTGTCTTCGAGAATTTTGAGCATAACTTTACTAGAGTGTGAGATGAGTGCAATTGTGCAGTAGTTTGAGCATTCTTTTGCGTTGCCTTTCTTTGGGATTGGAGTGAAAACTGACCTTTTCCAGTCCTGTGGCCACTGCTGAGTTTTCCAAATTTGTTGGCATACTGAGTGCAGCACTTTCACAGCATCATCTTTCAGGATTTGAAATAGCTCCACTGGAATTCCATCACCTCCACTAGCTTTGTTTGTAGTGATGCTTTCTAAGGCCCACTTGACTTCACATTCCAGGATGTCTGGCTCTAGGTGAGTGATCACACCATCGTGATTATCTGGGTCATGAAGCTCTTTTTTGTACAGTTCTTCTGTGTATTCTTGCCACCTCTTCTTAATATCTTCTGCTTCTGTTAGGTCCATACCATTTCTGTCCTTTATCAAGCCCATCTTTGCATGAAATGTTCCCTTGGTATCTCTAATTTTCTTGAAGAGATCTCTAGTCTTTCCCATTCTGTTGTTTTCTTCTATTTCTTGGCACTGATCACTGAGGAAGGCTTTCTTGTCTCTCCTTGCTATTCTCTGGAACTCTGCATTCAAATGGAAATATCTTTCCTTTTCTCCTTTGCTTTTCACTTCCCTTCTTTTCACAGCTATTTGTAAGGCCTCCTCAGGCAGCCATTTTGCTCTTTTTCATTTCTTTTTCTTCGGGATGGTCTTGATTCCTCTCTCCTGTACAATGTCACAAACTTCCATCCATATTTCATCAGGCACTCTGTCTATCAGATCTAGTGCCTTAAATCTATTTCTCGTTTCCACTGTATAGTCATAAGGGATTTGATTTAGTTCATACCTCAATGTTCTAGTGGTTTTCTCAAGTTTCTTCAATTTCAGTCTGAATTTGGCAATAAGGAGTTGATGATCCGGGCCAGTCAGTTCCTGGTCTTGTTTTTGTTGACTGTATAGAGGTCTGACAGAATGTGGTCCACTAGAGAAGGGAATGGCAAACCACTTCAGTATTCTTGCCTTGAGAACCCCATGAACAGTATGAAAAGGCAAAAAGATGGGACACTGAAAGATGAACTCCCCAGGTCGGTGTGTGCCCAATATGCTACTGTAGATCAGTGGAGAAATAACTCCAGAAAGAATTAAGGGATGGACCCAAGCAAAAACAACACCCAGTTGTGAATGGGACTGGTGATGGAAGCAGGGTTCAATGCTGTAAAGAGTAATATTGTATAGGAACCTGGAATGTTAGGTCCATGAATCAAGGCAAATTGGAAGTGGTCAAACAGGAGATGGCAAGAGTGAACATCGACATTGCAGGAATCAGTGAACTAAGATGGACTGGATGGGTGAATTTAACTGAGATGACCATTATATCTACTACTGTGGGCAGGAATCTCTTAGAAGAAATGGAGTAGCCATCATGGTCAACAAGAGAGTCTGAAATGCAGTACTTGGATGCAATCTCAAAAATGACAGAATGATCTCTGTTCGTTTCCAAGGCAAACCATTCAATATCACGGTAATCCAAGTCTATGCCCAACCAGTAAAACTGAAGAAGCTGAAGTCGAACAGTTCTATGAAGACCTACAAGACCTTCTAGAACTAACACCCAAAAGAGATGTCTTTTTCATTATAGGGGACTGGAATGTGAAAGTAGGAAGTCAAGAAACACCTGGAGTAACAGGCAAATTTGCCCTTGCAGTACAGAATGAAGCAGGGCAAAGGCTAATAGAGTTCTGCCAAGAGAACGCACTGGTCATAGCAATGACTCTTTTCCAACAACACAAGAGAAGACTCTACACATGGCCATCAGCAGATGATCGACACCAAAATCAGATTGATTATATTCTTTGGAGCCAAAGATGGAGACGCTCTATACAGTCAGCAAAAAATAAGACCGGGAGTGGACTGTGGCTCAGATCATGAACTCTTTATTGCCAAATTCAGACCAAAATTGAAGAAAGTGGTGAAAATCACTAGACTATTCAGGTATGACCTAAATCAAGTCCCTTATGACTATACAGTGGAAAGTTTGTTAGGTAAGTCATTATGAAGTTGAGGATCATTTCAAGCTATTTCCAGATTTTTGTCTTTCTCTCTCTCCCTTCTTTTTTTCATTCTTGTCAGCACCCAGTGCTGCCTTCTTGGTTGATTTCCATAACTTTATAACTCTACCCACTAAAATTTCTGTCCTTTTCTCTCTGATATATTCTTTCTATGTCCAAAGTAATGGCTCTGAAATCTTTCATGCTTTTCTTGTTTTAAACCCTCTTCAACACCAGTGATGTGATTTTGTCTTATTCTTTTTTTTTTTTTTTGCATCTATCCCTAGACCCTGGAATAAAGTAAGTGTTAAACAAGGTTTTAGTTTGTTTAAACAACAAAATCTGGTGGCCCAGAACATAGTCTGTTCTCCAAATTTGGACTCACCATCCCAGGAAATGCTTAAGATGATCCATTGGGAGATAGAAGGAAACTATTAGGAGTTAATTCCTAATTAGTTTTCAGATTATACTGTTCATACTTTAATTTATATTTAATGCACATTTTGTAGTGGTCCATGTATATACATCCAAATAAATAAGTCTATGTGTATGGGGAATGTATGCTCTAAAGTTTTTCTGTTCGTACTGAATTGTATTTTGCTGCAATAATGCCACAGTACAAATGATCCCACAATCTGTGTGGTTTTCAGTAGTAAACATTTACTACTTACTATGTTGGCTGGGATTAGGTATGCGGCCCTCTGGTTGGTTGTGACTTGTCTGAGGAGGTGGTTTGGATTTCTGCGTTGGATTTAAGGCTGCTAGATGTCTCGCCTTATTCTAGGACTATCAGTTACTCAGGGAAACTCTTTTCGTGGCAAAGTGCATGACTGTAAACAGCCTGGTAGAATCTCTCCCTGCCTCCTCAGTCCTCACCTGAGACTAGTGCTGTTTCTTCTGCCCACGGTTGACTGATAAAAGCAAAGCACAGGCCTAAGCCCCATGTTAGCGAGGATAGGCTCATGTATTCTTGCCTGGAAGGAGAGGAGAGGGTAATCATTTGCTGAACAATAATCCAGTTTACTGCATTTATGAAAAGCATGCAATAAAAGATATATGTCCACTGGCTTTGCCGTAGAGCAGTGGTCCCCAGCCTTTTTGGCACCAGGGGCTGATTTTGTGGAAGACAGTTTTTCTGTGGACCCAGTGGTGGAATGGTTTCTGGATGATTCAAGTGCATTACAGTTATTGTGTATTTTATTATTATTACATTCTGATATATAATGAAATAATGATACAGCTTACCGTAATGGTGCCAGTGATCCAACTTGAGGTGGAGGCGCTCAGGCAGAAATGCAGGCAATAGGGAGTGGCTGTAAATACAGATGAAGATTTGCTTGCGGCCACTCACCTCCTGCTGTGAAGCCTGATTGCTAAGAGCCCATGGACTGGTACCTGTTCATGGCCCAGGCACTGGTGACCCCTGCCCTAGAGGATGAAGTCCAAGAGTCACAAGATGGCATTCTGGGATGAAGTCTGCCTTTCCTGTGCTTTTCATCTTCAGTACTTCTCTTCACACACAGTGATCTCGGCTGTCTATGCCAGTTGGGTGCTAGCCTCCATATGTGCTGTGAAAGTTGCCACCTCTACCTTTTATGGACAGTAACACTGGCTCTGAGGCAGTTGCTGCTGGTGGGGTTGAGTGAGTTCAAGTCACCACATACACATCCAGCAAGGGGCAGTGTGGCTTGGGCCATAGTCAGGATCCTGGAGGTCAGCTTGACCTGAGAACATTCCTGAGAGTACTTTGGAAGTGGCAGCTCTCAGTTTCAATAGAAACTCAGTTTCAGTAGTTTGAGTCACTGGTCAAGGGAGTCCAGAGCCTTGATGCAAGGGATTCAGGCCAAGTTCTGGTGCTGGGTACAATTACTTGGTATGTGGGAGGCACTCAGGAAATGTTCAAGAGATGTACAGATTCATGTATGAGCACCTCAAGCACCTCAGACCGTCTTCACTGCTGCCATGCTGGTCTGAGCCACTATTATCTCCAGTCCAGGGTTTTGACATAGTTGTCTCTGTCTTCCTTTTCACTGGGAGATAGCCCCCTCACAGTGGTCTACAAGGTCCTCCATGATCTGGCCCTTCATTTGATCTCTCTGCATGTCTCCTACAACTTGACTTCCTCCCTGCTCTAGCCACCCTGGCCTTCATGCTGTTCTCTGAACATGTCATCCCTCCATCTCACCCATTCTTGCTCTCTCCTAGGTGGTTGGCTCAACCTACATGATATTCACCAGTGTCACATGACTTACTCCCTGGCCTCCTTCAGGGTGTCACTGAAATGTAGTCTTCCTATGGAGGCTTTTTCAACTGCCCTGTCTAAAATCTCTCTTTCCCCACACAACTCCAATCCTCTGCCATTATTGTTTTCTGGAGTACTTTGAAGTTTGAGAGTTTTTTTTTAACTTTAATTTTTTATTATGTTTTATTTGGCTGCATTGGGTCTTAGTTACAGCATGTGGGATACAGTTCCCTGACCAGGAATCAAACCTGGGTCCCTTCCATTGGAGGCGTGGCGTCTTAGCCATGGACCGCCAAGGAAGTCCTGAGAGACATTTTATCTGTCTATGGTCTGCTTCCCTCCATGGAGGGAAGCTCATAAAGGTGTTTTTGCTATTTTGTTTGCATTAGTGCTAAGAATAGTTCTTGCCTGTCAGATCTGCAGTCAATATTTGGTCAATTGATTAGTGAGAATTTCACCATCCTTCCTAGTGAATTCTTCCTCTCTTATTTCCCCAAAGCACTTTCTCTATACCTAGTTGATAGTACATTTTCATTCTAGCAATAGAGAATTTGTACGTTGTTTCCCTCTCCCACTAGAATGGGTATCCAGTGCTGAATTTTGCATGAGCTTAACGTGTTAACCCCTCCAATTTATGATGCTTTGTTAAAAACAGGAATATAAGTGTAAAACTTTTCCACAGTCCTCTCTGAAGGCCACTAATGACATTCACCAGGAACCGTACTTTCACTCTAAAAGAATCCTGATCGGTGTCATTTGCTCATACAGGAAAAGTTTATCTTACCTTGGTTCATCTTACCTTTTTTATTTCACTTAAAAAAATTATTTTGATACAGGCATACCTCAAGAAACAAGAAAAAAGTCAAATAACCTAACTCTATGCCTAAAGCAACTAGAAAAGGAAGAAATGGAGAACTCCAGAGTTAGTAGAAGGAAAGAAATCTTAAAAATTAGGGCAGAAATAAATGCAAAAGAAACAAAAGAGACCATAGCAAAAATCAACAAAGCCAAAAGCTGATTCTTTGAAAGGATATATAAAATTGACAAACCCTTAGCCAGACTCATCAAGAAACAAAGGGAGAAAAATCAAATCAATAAAATTAGAAATGAAAATGGAGAGATCACAACAGACAACACAGAAACACAAAGGATCATAAGAGACTACTATCAGCAGTTATATGCCAATAAAATGGACAACGTGGAAGAAATGGGCAAATTCTTAGAAAAGTACAACTTTCCAAAACTGAACCAGGAAGAAGTAGAAAATCTTAACAGACCCATCACAAGCATGGAAATTGAAACTGTAATCAGAAATCTTCCAGCAAACAAAAGCCCAGGTCCAGATGGCTTCACAGCTGAATTCTACCAAAAATTTAGAGAAGAGCTAACACCTATCCTACTCAAACTCTTCCAGAAAATTGCAGAGGAAAGTAAACTTCCAAACTCATTCTATGAGGCCACCATCACCCTAATACCAAAACCTGACAAAGATTCCACACAAAAAGAAAACTACAGGCCAGTATCACTGATGAACATAGATGCAAAAATCCTTAACAAAAATTCTAGCAATCAGAATCCAGCAACACATTAAAAAGATCATACACCATGACCAAGTGGGCTTTATCCCAGGGATGTAAGGATTCTTCAATATCCGCAAATCAATCAATATAATTCACCACATTAACATATTGAAAAATAAAAGCCATATGATTATCTCAGTAGATGCAGAGAAGGCCTTTGACAAAATTCAACATCCATTTATGATAAAAACTCTCCAGAAAGCAGGAATAGAAGGAACATACCTCAACATAATAAAAGCTATATAAGACAAACCCACAGCAAACATTATCCTCAATGGTGAAAAATTATTTCCCCTAAAGTCAGGAACAAGACAAGGGTTCCCACTTTCACCGCTACTATTCAACATAGTTCTGGAAGTTTGGGCCACAGCAATCAGAGCAGAAAAAGAAATAAAAGGAATCCAAATTGGAAAAGAAGAAGTAAAACTCTCACTGTTTGCGAATGACATGATCCTCTACATAGAAAACCCTAAAGACTCCACCAGAAAATTACTAGAACTAATCAATGAATATAGTAAAGTTGTGGGATATAAAATCAACACACAGAAATCCCTTGCATTCCTATACACTAATAATGAGAAAGAAGAAAAAGAAATTAAGGAAACAATTCCATTCACCATTGCAACGAGAATAAAATACTTAGGAATATACCTACCTAAAGAAACTAAAGAACTATATATAGAAAATTATAAAACACTGATGAGAAAGCTGTGGTACATATACACAATGGAGTATTACTCAGCCGTTAAAAAGAATTCATTTGAATCAGTTCTGTTGAGATGGATGAAACTGGAGCCAATTATACAGAGTGAAGTAAGCCAGAAAGAAAAACACCAATACAGTATACTAACACATATATATGGAATTTAGGAAGATGGCAATGACGACCCTGTATGCAAGTCAGGAAAAAAGACACAGATGTGTATAACGGACTTTTGGACTCAGAGGGAGAGGGAGAGGGTGGGATGATTTGGGAGAATGGGAATTCTAACATGTATACTATCATGTAAGAATTGAATCGCCAGTCCATGTCTGACGTAGGGTAGCATGCTTGGGGCTGGTGCATGGGGATGACCCAGAGAGATGTTGTGGGGAGGGAGGTGGGAGGGGGGGTCATGTTTGGGAACGCATGTAAGAATTAAAGATTTTAAAATTAAAAAAATAAAAAAAATTAAAAAAAAAGTATATAAAGAGCTGTGTTGTAAAAAAAAAAAAAAACACTGATGAAAGAAATCAAAGAGGACACTAATAGATGGAGAAATATACCATGTTCATGGATCGGAAGAATCAATATAGTGAAAATGAGTATACTATCCAAAGCAATCTACAGATTCAATGCAATCCCTATCAAGCTACCAACAGTCTTTTTCACAGAACTAGAACAAATAATTTCAAGATTTGTATGGAGATACAAAAAACCTTGAATAGCCAAAGCAATCTTGAGAAAGAAGAATGGAACTGGAGGAATCAACCTGCCTGACTTCAGACTCTACTACAAAGCCACAGTCATCAAGACAGTATGGTACTGGCACAAAGACAGAAATATAGATCAATGGAACAAAATAGAAAGCCCAGAGATAAATCCACACACCTATGGACACCTTATCTTTGACAAAGGAGGCAAGAATATACAATGGAGTAAAGACAATCTCTTTAACAAGTGGTGCTGGGAAAACTGGTCAACCACTTGTTAAAGAATGAAACTAGATCACTTTCTAACACCATACACAAAAATAAAGTCAAAATGGATTAAAGATCTAAACGTAAGACCAGAAACTGTAAAACTCCTAGAGGAAAACATAGGCAAAACACTCTCCGACATAAATCACAGCAGGATCCTCTATGATCCACCTCCCAGAATACTGGAAATAAAAGCAAAAATAAACAAATGGGATCTAATTAAAATTACAAGCTTCTGCACAACAGAGGAAACTGTAAGCAAGGTGAAAAGACAGCCTTCAGAATGGGAGAAAATAATAGCAAATGAAGCAACTGACAAACAACTAATCTCAAAAATATACAAGCAACTTATGCAGCTCAATTCCAGAAAAATAAATGACCCAATCAAAAAATGGGCCAAAGAACTAAATAGACATTTCTCCAAAGAAGACATACCCATGGCTAACAAACACATGAAAAGATGCTCAACATCACACATTATCAGAGAAATGCAAATCAAAACCACAATGAGGTACCATTTCACACCAGTCAGAATGGCTGCAATCCAAAAGTCTACAAGCAATAAATGCTGGAGAGGGTGTGGAGAAAAGGGAATCCTCTTACACTGTTGGTGGGAATGCAAACTAGTACAGCCACTATGGAGAACAGTGTGGAGATTCCTTAAAAAACTGGAAATAGAACTGCCATATCACCCAGCAATTCCACTGCTGGGCATACACACCAAGGAAGCCAGAATTGAAAGAGACACGTGTACCCCAATGTTCATTGCAGCACTGTTTATAGTAGCCAGGACATGGAAACAACCTAGATGTCCATCAGCAGATAAATGGATAAGAAAGCCATGGTACATATACACAATGGAGTATTACTCAGCCATTAAAAAGAATACATTTGAATCAGTTCTAATGAGGTGGATGAAACTGGAGCCTGTTATACAGAGTGAAGTAAGCCAGAAAGAAAAACACCAATACAGTATACTAACACATATATATGGAATTTAGAAAGATGGTAATGATAACCCTCTATGCGAGACAGCAAAAGAGACACAGATGTATAGAACAGACTTTTAGACTCTGTGGGAGAGGGAGAGGGTGGGATGATTTGGGAGAATGGCATTGAAACATGTATACTATCATGTAAGAAATGAATCGCCAGTCTATGTTCGATACAGGATACAGGATGCTTGGGGCTGGTGCAAGGGGATGATCCAGAGAGATGATATGCGGAGGGAGGTGGGAGGGGGCTTCAGGATTGGGAACTCATGTACATCTGTGGCTGATTCATGTCAATGTATAGCAAAACCAATACAGTATTGTAAAGCAAAACAAAGTAAAAATAAAAATTAAAAATAATTATTTTTGAGTATAGTAAATTTACAATGTTATGTTAGTTTCAGGTGAACAGTAAAGTGAATCATATATATATATATATATATGTATATATATATATATACACACACACACACACACACACACACACGTCCATTCTTTTTTGGATTCTTTTCCCTTATAGATCATTACAGAGTATTGAGTAGAGTTCCCTTCATTGTACAGTAGATCCTTATTAGTTATCTGTTTTATATATAATAGTGTGTTTATCGGAGAAGGCAATGGCACCCCACTCCAGCACTCTTGCCTGGAAAATCCCATGGACGGAGGAGCCTGGTAGGCTGCATGCCATGGGGTCGCTAAAAGTTCAGAATGACTGAGCGACTTCACTTTTGCTTTTCACTTTCATTGGAGAAGGAAATGGCAACCCACTCTAGTGTTCTTGCTTGGAGAATCCCAGAGAGGAGCCTGGTGGGTTGCTGTCTAGGGGGTCGCACAGGGTCGGACACAACTGAAGTGACTTAGCAGCAACAGTAGCGGCAGTGTGTTTATCAGTTCCAATCTCCCAATTTATCTCGCCCCCTTCCCTTCAGTAACAATGTTTTAATATGTTTTTAAAAAATGAATTGTATTTATGCTCTTAGAGACATTTTATTATCGTTTATTTGCTCTTGCTGAACAACTATTGTTTTACATTCAAAATCAATCATTCCTTAAACTAAGTAGTTGCATTCTAGCTGTTTGTGTGGATCACAACAAACTGGAAAATTCTTAAAGAGATGGGAATACCAGACCACCTGTCCTGCCTCCTGAGAAGCCTGTACACAGGTCAAAAAATAACAGAACTGGACATGGTACAATGGATTGGTTTCAAATTGGGAAAAGAGTACATCAAAACTGTATATTGTCACTCTGTTTATTTAACTTCTTTGCAGACTATATCATGCGAAATACTGAGCTGGATGAATCACAAGCTAGAATCAAGATTGCTGGGAGAAATATCAATAACCTCAGATATGCAGATGACACCACCCTTATGGCAGAAAACAAAGAGAAACTAAACAGCCTCTTGATGAGGGTGAAAGAGGAGAGTGAAAAAGTTGGCTTAAAAGTCAGCATTCAAAAAACTAAGATCATGGCATCTGGTCTCATCACTTCATGGCAAATAGATGGGCAAACAATGGAAACAGTGACAGATTTTATTTTCTTGGTCTCCAAAATCACTGCAGACAGTGACTGCAGCCATGAAATTAAAAGATGCTTGCTCCTTGGAAGAAAAGTTATGACCAACCTAGACAGCATATTAAAAAGCATGAAATGTCACTTTGCCAACTAAACATCCATATAGTCAAAGCTGTGGTTTTTCCAGTATTCATGTATGGATGTGAGAGTTGGACCATTAAAACGGCTGAGCACCAAAGAATTGATGCTTTTGAACTGTGGTGTTGGAGAAGACTCTAGAGACTCTTCTTGGAGGAGTCAAACCAGTCAATCCTAAAGAAAATCAGTCCTAAATATTCATTGAAAGGACTGATGCTGAAGTTCCAATACTTTGGCCACCTGATGCAAAGAGCCAACTCATTAGAAAAGACCCTAATGCTGGGAAAGATTGAGGGCAGGAAGAGAAGAGGGCAACAGAGGATGAGATGGTTGGATGGCATCACCAACTCAATAGATGCTAGTTTGAGCAAACTCTGAGAGATAGTGAATAACAGGAAGGCCCAGCGTGCTGCAATTCAGGGGGGTCCCAAATAGTTGGATATGACTAAACAAATGAACAACATTTTACTGTAATATATAATATGTGCTCCATTTCTTAGTCATGTCTGACTCTTTGCGACCCCATGGACTGTAGCCCAGCAGGCTCCTCAGTCCATGGGATTTCTCAGGCAAGATTACTGGAGTGGGGTGCTCATTTCCTCTTCCAGGGATCTTCTCAAACCAGGGATCAAACCTGACCCTCCTGTATTGTCAAGTGAATTCCTTACCACGGAGCCACCTGGGAAGCCTGATATATAATATGTAACCTTATACATTGTGGTATAATATATTATAGTTTTTTTCTTATTGTTACTATGGAAATGTTATTTAAAAGTTTAACTACTTAAGATTTAGAGACATAAAATATTATTTTCAAATGTTACAAATTTTTGAAAAAGGTGCTCTTTTACCTCAGAAATTGAAAACAAAATTAAAATTTTTGGTTTAAAAAAAGATTTTTGGGGAAAATTGTTAGAAAAAAAGTAAAGAGACACTTTGGCTGGCTAAATAAATTTTCTAGAGAAATAGGTGGAATGACAGAACAAAAAAGAAAAGAATTTCAGAACTAGAATACTCAGCAGAATGCAGCACGGAGGTGTCATTAATGGAGCAGTATGTTAATTTACCTTCCACCTCAACGTCAACTCTAAAAGAAGAATTTGAAGAATAACTTGAAGCAGAGAAAACACTGAAAAATCTTTTAAAACGAACATTCTATTTGCCATCCAGGTTCATGGCCATCTAATTTGAATATGAAACAAAAAAACATGCCATTTTTGTAGAAAAGTATCCAATTTTTGTAGGAAAGTGTAACACTCCCAAAGAAACTGTAGGCAAGAATATTTCACATATGATTATTCACAAATTGTCCCAAATGTTGAAACTGATTAGATTATGGTTGTTTTACCTCAAAAGATTCTATTTTTTGGTCTGTATTTCAAGTAATTTGGGGACAGAAAAAGACCCACTAATGAATGAGAAAGTACTCAGTGACTGTCAGCTTTAATTTCATATTTTTACTAAGTATGAAAAAAAAATGAAATGCATGTCAACAGTAATGGAAGTATTCAAAATTGAAATCTTATATAGAAAAATTTTATAACTATCAATGCTACCAGAGATGATTTGAAAAAGAGAAAAATATTGGTGTACTATGGAAGCCTCTTAATATACACAATTTAGTTTTTGGCGAAGGTATGTTTTAACATTGAGAAGGTTTTTCAAGAAACTCTATGAGTGAGATGATGGTAATTTGCTGTATTTTGCAGAAACTATAGCAGAATTTTATATTATGGAAGACATTTGCACAGAGTAAAAACACTGGCAACATAACATACTTCTTAGGGGATGGAATGAAAAAACCAAAATTATAACAGAATAGTTTGGATCAAAACAAATATAAAACATAGAAATTGTTATTAGGTGTGTGGATTATAGAAGTGCATATATTTCCATATGTGAACTTTTGGATTGGGATTTCCCATGTAAATGAAATAAAGAAGACTTATGTACATTTCTTGTGGACTAAACCACTTGAAAAAGTACTTAATAAATGTAAAAACAATTTGAGGGGCCAAGGCTGTAAGTGTGTATAGAAAACATAACAGATTACACAAAACAGCCTTCAGCTCCTAATTTCTACATTCTTTACACTTGATAGTTAACAGTGCAGTTAAAAATTTTTTTTTGACAACAATAAATTTTCTGTCTTTCAAGAACTAACCCACTATTTTTCTTACTTCAGTCAAACAGTGAATTGTATTTAAAACACATTTACTAAAAATTAAAAAACTTAAAAACCTTTGTCAAATATGTGATTGGGAAGAAAATTGATAACATCACGTCATTAAAAACTAAGTGTGTTGTGCATTTTTAGAAATTGCTAATGATGTTGTTGCTGCTGCTGCTGCTGCTAAGTTGCTTCAGTCGTGTCCGACTCTGTGCGACCCCATAGACAGCAGCCCACCAGGCTCCCCCATCCCTGGGATTCTCCAGGCAAGAACACTGGAGTGGGTTGCCATTTCCTTTTCCAATGCATGAAAGTGAAAAGTGGAAGTGAAGTTGCTCAGTCATGTCCGACTCTTCGTGACTCCATAGACTGCAGCCTACCAGGCTCCTCCGCCCATGGGATTTTCCAGGCAAGAGTACTGGAATGGGGTGCCATTGCTTTCTCCGGCCAGTGATGTTAAAGATACCTAACCATACAGATGGTGCTTTCCAGGTGCTTCCCACTAGTGATAAAGAACCTGCTTGCCAATGTAGGAGATACAAGAGATGTGGTGTGGGGATCTTTGATCCCTGAGTGGGGAAAATCACCTGGAGAAGGGCATGGCAACCCACTCCAGTATTCTTGCATGGGAAAATCCCATGCTCAGAGGAGTCTGGTGGGCTATAGTCCAGAGGGTTCACAGATTTGGACATAACTGAGCACACACACACAAGTAAACATATAGATATATTGATCGTATAGATGAATAAAGAATAATAACATGCAGTATGAATATATTAAATTATAATAATGCAGAATAATAGTTTGTAGTAATAATATCATAATCATTGCTAGTTCTACATAATAATAATTTATGCTTCTCATTTTAAAAAGTTTTCAGTATCAAAAGACTTTTCTTATGATAGCCATCATCGAGTCTTCGCTCAGGGGTTTGAAGAAGGGTTAGACAGTAAACATTTTACACTTTATGGGCCATTTGGTCTCTGTTCAGTTACTCAGCTCTACTGCTGCAGGGTAAAAGTTGCTATTTGTTGTTCAGTCGCTAAGTTGTGTCTGACTCCTTGTGAGCCCATGGACTGCAGCACACCAGGTTTCCCTGTCTTTCACCATCTCCTGGAATTTGCTCAGACTTATGTCCATTGAGTTAATGATGCCATCCAACCATCTCGTCCTCTGTCGTCCCCTTCTCCATCCGCCTTCAATCTTTCCCAACATCAGGTGGCCAAAGTATTGGAGCTTCAGCTTCAATGTCAGTCCTTCCAATTAATGTTCAGGGTTGATTTCCTTATCTCCTTGCAGTCTAAGGGACTCTCAAGAGTCTTCTCCAACACCACAGTTCGAAGGCATCAGTTCTCTGGTGCTCAGCCTTCTTTATGGTCCAGTTCTCACATGGGTGCAAGACTGTCGGAAAAACCATAAAAGTTGCTATAGACAATACAAAGCAAATGAGCAGGACTATGTTCCAGTAAATTTTATTGGTGGATGCTGATATTCTAATTTCATAAAACTTTGAAATTAGGTGTCATGAAGTACTAACATTTTTTCCTATCATTTAAAAATGCAAAAACAATTCTTAACTTATGGACTGTATAAAACAGATGGGTGGGTCAGACTTGGCCCTGGAACCATTGTTAGCAAACCTCTGTTCTAGATGATGTATTTACTTTGAAATCTGTAGAAATGAGTTAATACAAATACCTAAAAATTTACAACTGAAATTGAGTGATGAAAATGCTAACCTACTGATGGGATATCATCATGCAACATTTACTGCACACAGTTCCAGGTACATATCTGGCTCCCAGTTTATGTTTATCTCTGTCAGTATTAGTGCCAGTGGAGAATTCATGATCATACTGAAAAAAATTTATTAGACATGCTTTAAGGTCTACAACATCACAAAAAACTGTAGTCTAGCTCAGCCAGTATTTCTACAGAATGAGACATAGTTACAAATAAATATCAAAATTGCTATAACAAGTTTCCTTGCCAGGGAAGAATGATGTATAATTAGTTCAGACAAATTACTACATTAGAATTAATTGTAATTCTTTTTTTTTTTTTTTACTATGTTTCAATTTTGAATTTTGTACTTTATGTTCAGGAGTTTGACTTGTGAATTGGATAAAGAATGACTTCACACCTATTGCATTTGTTATAACAGAAGTGAACACTATGAAAAGAGAAAGTGTTAGTTGCTCAGTCAAGTCCAACTCTTTGAGACCCCATGGACCGTAGCCCACAGGGCTCCTCTGTCCATGGAGTTCTCTAAGCAAGAATACTGGAGTGAGTAGCCATTCCCTTCTTGAGGGGATCTTCCCAACCCAGGGATCAAACCCGGGTTTCCTGCATTGCAGGCAGATTCTTTACCTTCTGAGTCACCAGGGAAGCCCAATAAACACTATACTACCTTTACAACTTTCACATCTCTTCCTTCTGAGGAAGAGATTAAAAAAAAAAAAACAAAAACTTCTGTGGATGTCTTGTGTGGACCAATGGAAGCCAGTCCTTGGTAGGGATGGAGAGCTGTATCCAGAACAGCCCTAAAGGAGAGGTTTCACAAAGATGCACAAGGCATGGCCCCTGGCCTTAGGACACTTCTGGGATAGTCTAAAGATGTATGTTTTGCAGTCCTAACATTTATTTCAAAGCATTACTCCATTACTTTCTTCCATTGTTGTACTGCAGTGCAGTCCAGGGTTTTTACTTAAAAATAAAAACAGCAATGTAAAATTTACCCTACCTAAGAGCCTACTTCTTGGAAGGAAAGTTATGACCAACCTAGATAGATAGATATTCAAAAGCAGAGACATTACTTTGCCAACAAAGGTCCGTCTAGTCAAGGCTATGGTGTTTCCTGTGGTCATGTATGAATGTGAGAGTTGGACTGTGAAGAAAGCTGAGCACCAAAGAATAGATGCTTTTGAACTGTGGTGTTGGAGAAGACTCTTGAGAGTCCCTTGGACTGCAAGGAGATCCAACCAGTCCATTCTAAAGGAGATCAGCCCTGGGTGTTCTTTTGGAAGGAATGATGCTAAAGCTGAAACTCCAGTACTTTGGCCACCTCATGTGAAGAGAAGACTCATTGGAAAAGACTCTGATGCTGGGAGGGATTGGGAGCAGGAGGAGAAGGGGACGACAGAGGATGAGATGGCTGGATGGCATCACCGACTTGATGGACGTGAGTTTGAGTGAACTCCGGGAGTTGGTGATGGACAGGGAGGCCTGGTGTGCTGCGATTCATGGGGTCACAAAGAGTCGGACACGACTGAGCAACTGAGCTGAACTGAAGAGCAATAAAGCAAAAATGGATGAAAAAATAGAAGCTACTCTGTCAGTATGCTGTGATGTGTAAAATTGTACATTGTGTGTGTTTTTTATTGCTTATTCTACCTCCTGTTGTTAACCACACATGGTAGAGCCCAGAGCTTCACAGACTGTGCTGGGATTAGCCTACTGTCTTAAGGACAAAGATTAGTTAGGTTGACAACTTGTTATTTTTGACAAGACCTGTCAGCTCTGTGATCAACAAAAATGTAAACTGAAGAGGTCTTCAGGTACAAAAAGGAATTCCTCAAAGCTAAAGCTCATTGACTTTTAGAAAAAAATACAAAATCCTCTAGAATTGTAGAGTCAAACAAAACTTTTTAAAGAAATAAGCCTTGAAACTTGTGGAGGCTGTTTGAAGATAAAAGAAGAGTTGTTTATGAGCCAATGATGAAAGTGTGTAAAGGGCCACAGGTATTTTGCAATACACATCTGGAGATCTCATTAGAACTTGAAAGCACCTTGGGGAAAAGTAGTTCTTTAAAGTAGGAAAGGTTGGCTGAGTTTGAGTGGAGTGAGTCACACCTGGAAGCAAGGATCTGAGGGAAGTTCTTGCCCTGGTGGTAATGTGTAGACTGATAGGAGTCAGTCTTACACGTCAATCTAGTTATTGGTTCTTATTATAAACCTTTTAAAACCATGACTATATAAAAGGTAAAGACCCAGTGCAACCATGCCTTTTCAACCTTTTATATGTTCTTGGCATTTCCCTGTCTATTTGAAAACTTTTTCTATTTCAGAATTTGTATGATAAATAGTTTAGTGATACAGTATCCAGTCTGACATTGTTTATTGATTTGTACGTATCTTTTTTCTCCATTCTAGGTAAATTCATT
The DNA here is from genome assembly GCF_016772045.2 of Ovis aries. NCBI lineage: Eukaryota > Metazoa > Chordata > Mammalia > Artiodactyla > Bovidae > Ovis > Ovis aries. The sequence continues at coordinate 10,899,286 of NC_056070.1, forward strand.
TTCAAATAATATGATGAACTTGTTGACCCTCACAGAACAAAAAGACAAAACTATACAAAGTATGCTAGATGCTACTTGGCTTTCTTCCTACAGAAATGGCATGAGCTACCCTTAAAATATGATCCTCTATAAAAATTCCATGTAATTGCAAAAGGAGATGCTGAAATAAAACTAAGAGCTGAAATAGAAAAAATGAAAAATTAATAAAACAGCATTCAAGGGACTTTCCTGGTAGTCCAGTGCTTAAGATTTCACCTTCACCTGCAGAGGTCTCTGGTTTGATCCCTGGTTGTGGAACTAAGATCCTGCATGTGTGTAAAAGTGAAAGTCACTCAGTCATGTCTGACTCTTTGTGACCCCATGGACTATACAGTCCCTGGAATTCTCTAGGCCAGAATGCTAGAGTGGGTACCCTTTCCCTTCCCCATGGGATCTTCCCAACCCAGGGATTGAACCCAGGTCATACACGGAAGAACTGTACAACAAAGAGCTTCATGACCCAGATAATCATGATGATGTGATCACTAATCTAGAGCCAGACATCTTGGAATGTGAAGTCAAGTGGGCCTTAGAAAGCATCACTATGAACAAAGCTAGTGGAGGTGATGGAATTCCAGTTGAGCTGTTTCAAATCCTGAAAGATGATGCTGTGAAAGTGCTGCACTTAATATGCCAGCAAATTTGGAAAACTCAGCAGTGGCCACAGGACTGGAAAAGGCCAGTTTTCATTCCAATTCCAAAGAAAGGCAATGCCAAAGAATGCTCAAACTACCGCACAATTTCACTCAACTCACAAGCTAGTAAACTAATGCTCAAAATTCTCCAAGCCAGGCTTCAGCAATGTGTGAACTGTGAACTCCCTGATGTTCAAGGTGTTTTAGAAAAGGCAGAGGAACCAGAGATCAAATTGCCAACATCCGCTGGATGATGGAAAAAGCAAGAGAGTTCCAGAAAAACATCTATTTCTGCTTTATTGACTATGCCAAAGCCTTTGACTGTGTGGATCATGATAAACTGTGGAAAATTCTGAAAGAGATGGGAATACCAGAGCACTTGCCCTGCCTCTTGAGAAACCTGTATGCAGGTCAGGAAGCAACAGTTAGAACTGGACATGGAACAACAGACTGGTTCCAAATAGGAAAAGGAGTACATCAAGGCTGTATATTGTCACCCTGCTTATTTATCTTCTATGCAGAGTACATCATGAGAAACGCTGGACTGGAAGAAACACAAGCTGGAATCAAGATTGCTGGGAGAAATATCAGTAACCTCAGATATGCAGATGACACCACCCTTATGACAGAAAGTGAAGAGGAACTGAAAAGCCTCTTGATGAAAGTGAAAGAGGAGAGCGAAAAAGTTGTCTTAAAGCTCAGCATTCAGAAAACGAAGATCATGGCATCTGGTCCCATCACTTCATGGGAAATAGATGGGAAACAGTGGAAACAGTGTCAGACTTTATGTTTTTGGGCTCCAAAATCACTGCAGATGGTGACTGCAGCCATGAAATTAAAAGATGCTTACTCCTTGGAAGAAAGTTATGACCAACCTAGATAGTATATTCAAAAGCAGAGACATTACTTTGCCGACTAAGGTCCATTTAGTCAAGGCTATGGTTTTTCCTGTGGTCATGTATGGATGTGAGAGTTGGACTGTGAAGAAGGCTGAGTGCCGAGGAATTGATGCTTTTGAACTGTGGTGTTGGAGAAGACTCTTGAGAGTCCCTTGGACTGCAGAGAGATCCAACCAGTCTGAAGGAGATCAGCCCTGGGATTTCTTTGGAAGGAGTGATGCTAAAGCTGAAGCTCCAGTACTTTGGCCACCTCATGCACAGTTGACTCATTGGAAAAGACTCTGATGCTGGGAGGGATTGGGGGCAGGAGAAGGGGACGACCAAGGATGAGATGGCTGGATGGCATCATGGACTTGATGGACATGAGTCTGAGTGAACTCTGGGAGATGGTGATGGACAGGGAGGCCTGGCGTGCTGTGTTTCATGGGGTTGCAAAGAGTCAGACACGACTGAGCGACTGAACTGAACTGGACTCCTGCATTGCGGGTGGATTCTTTACCATCTGTGCTACAAGGGAAGTCCAAGAATACTGGAGTGGGTAGCCTATCCGATCTTCAGCAGATCTTCCCGACCCAGGAATCAAACCAGGGTCTCCTGCATTGCAGGCAGATTCTTTACCAACCGAGCCAACAGGGAGGCCCTGCATGTGTGTGGCAGAGACAAAAGATGAAAAGCAAAAAAAGGCATTCCCATTAAAAAAAAAATCAACATTTAAAATCAAAGTTATTTCTTCAAAATAATGAATAAATTAGTTAACTACTGACATGAGTTATTTAAAAAACTTGTTTAACTTGATAAGAAAGGAGTAAATTTAGTTAAAATCAGAATGCAAAAGATCATTGAGAACCTGTTTTAAATAATTTATGTTTTATTATTTCTAGTTTATACTAATATATTTGATGATCAAATGATTAACTATAAAAATAATGTAACTCAAATAAGCACTAGAAATAAGGAATATAAACTGACTATTCAGAGAGGAATACTGATTTTAAAATTTAAAAAAGTATTAAAGATTTTAAAATTTAAAATTTAAAAACTAAAAAACTAAAAAAAAAAAAAAAGCTATCTAGCAGAACCAAATAACTATGACTCTTAGCTGGCATATATTTATTTGTAAAAAAAAAAAAAAAAAAAAAAGTTATTCAGTGAAATGTGCCATCTTTTCTTGATTCAATCACATAACTAAACTGTTAAAAATTTTATTTATTTAAAATTATTTGAAGTCGTTAAAATGGTTTTTGATACTATACGTTTAGAATGAATATGTATTACATTCACTTATGGAATTCTAAAGCTTGAACCAGGAATAGGATGAGGATAGAGTGCTATTTAGCATAACACTTGAAATGCTGGTATAAAATTTTATTTATTTAAAATGTATCTAAAGTCGTTAAAATGGTTTTTGATAGTATACATTTAGAATGAATATGTATTACATTCACTTATGGAATTCTAAAACTTAAACCAGGAATAGGATGATGATAGAGTGCTATTTAGCATAACATTTGAAATGCTGGTATTAGCTTGAGATGAAAACAAAGTCAGACATATAAATAAAGACAAAAATATTTTAGGAATGATTTTTTTTCAAAGGTCCTTTTTGCATTTATTATTATTATTTTTTTAATTTTAATTTTTATTTTATTTTGCTTTACAATACTGTATTGGTTTTGCTATACATTGACATGAATCAGCCACAGTTGTACATGAGTTCCCAATCCTGAATCCCCCTCCCACCTCCCACTCCATATCATCTCTCTGGATCATCCCCGTGCACCAGCCCCAAGCATCCTGTATCCTGTACCGAACATAGACTGGCGATTCATTTCTTACATGATAGTATACATGTTTCAATGCCATTCTCCCAAATCATTTTTTTTAAATGAAAGTAATAAATTACAAAAGTAAAAAAATTATGGAAATAACTGACACTGTTAGAAGTTATAAATGAATTTAGCAAATTTTCAGAATATAAGAAAGCTCTAAAAGTATTGTGCATTAATTACTATCTAATTATTATTTATTATTGTATATAAAAACACTTATACTCCATAATAAGGAAAAGATTTACTGGAGCCCCATCCCACCTGGATGAAGGGCATTTCTCCTGTTCTAGCCCTTACAGCCTTCCTTTCTCCCGTCCTTATGTTGATATAAAGAAATACTTGAATAAATATGTAAATGGGGATAAAGAGACACATCTGTCTTGCACAAGAATTCCAAATAATTACTGTAGCTACTTTATCTTCCAAGAAGGATCTGACTCCTCTGGCCTTAAGTGTAGGCTATGCATAGTGACTTCCTCCCCAAAACTACAGGATGGAAAGGGAGAAAATGATAACTTAAAATTAAAAAAATTTTTTTTTCATTTTAATTGGAAGATAATTACTTTAAAATATTGTGATGGTTTTTGTCATACATCAGCATGAATCAGCCATGGGTATACATGTTTTCTGCCACCCTGAACTCCCCTCCTGTCTCTCTCCCCACCCTATCTCTTTGGGTTTCCCAGGGCTTTGGGTGCCCTTCTTCATGCATTGAACTTGCACTGGTCATCTAGAAAACGATTTTAGTGTGGAGAATCTACCTGACAAACACTGCCTCATCCAGGTGGTCACAGTCAGTACAACCAGTGATGTCAGGGTGATAGTATGCACTCTTGATAGGATGTTGTGAAAATGGCATTTTACTTCTGTGGTCTGGTTTCCCCAAACCCAAAACATGAATGTAGTATAAGAAAAAAAATCAGAAAAATCCCAATTGACAGATGTATTCATCTTCCTGGGCTGCCATAACAAAGTACCATAAACTGGGCAGCTGAAACAACAGGAGTTGGTTTTCTTACGTTCTGGAGGTTGGAGTCTGAGCTCAGGGTGCCTGCATGGCCAGCTTCTGGGCGGGCTCTCTTCTTGGCTTGCGGACGGCGCCTCCAGGCTGTGTCCTCACACAGTGGAGAGAGCTCTGCTGTGTCTTTCCCTTTCTATGGGGTGTCAGCCCTGTTTGGTTAGGACTCATATGACTTCATTTACCTTTTATCATCTCCTCCTCTTAGGTCACAGTCACAGTTGAAGGTTAAGGCTTCAATACATGAATTTTGTGAGGATATCATCCAGTCCATTGCAAGGGACTATTCTACAAACTACCTGACTGATACTTCTCAAAGGTATTGAGGTTATCAAAAATCAGGTCAACCTGAGAAAACTCACAGTCAAAAAGGAATCTGAGGAGACATGATGACAAGTGCAATCTGATGTCCTGACGGGATCCTGGAACAGAAAAAGGACATCAGGTAAAACTTAGAGGTAAGTAAGCTATGGACTTTGGTTGATAATAATGATTTGATCGTGGTTCATTATTTGCAACCAGTGTACCATGTTGATATATTAGAATAGGGGAATAGGCATATGGGAACTCCGTGCCATCTCTGTAGTTTCCTGGTAGAACATCTAAAACTATTCTAAAAATAAGCTTACTATGTTAATTATTATTATAATAAAAATTAAAGCTTATTATAATTTTCTGTTAGAACACCTAAAACTGCTCTAAAAATAAAGCTTACTATTAAAAAACTTTATGCCATTGGATTAAAAAGAGAAAACATAGTTACAATGAAATTTTAGGGGAATTCACAAACAAGAGAATGAAAGATTATATATCAGGAATACTAGAACAGTAGAGAAGGGCATCACTAATCACTAAATGTAATACAGGGATACCTGGTGACTGGTATAGAGAAGAGCGGAATTATTGACAAAGGCACCAAATATTACAATGAGAAACTCCAGATTTTATCACTGAGTAAGGCACTAAATGGATAAAGAAGATCCTCCTATATAGCATAGGGAACTATAGTCAATATTCTGTGATAAGCCATGATAGAAAAAGAATAGAAAAAAAAAATGTATATACACATATATGTGTATATATGTGTATATACACACACATATATATAAATATACATGTGTAACTGAATCACTTTACTGTATAGGAGAAATTAATATAGGATTGTAGATCAGCTATACTTCAATTTAAAAAAAAGTAAGGCATTAAAAAGCAGAAAAGACAGGCGATACTTAACTCCCTTTAATTGCTGCTTTTTTAAACTGATCCTCATTTACATGATATACTTTCCCTTTGCCTTATATCCTAGTTCTGCTTATATTCTGACATTATTATATTATGTGTGTTCCTGTCTAAACTTTCTCTACTACCTTTGGAAACAAGCTAGGAAATTGATAATTGGATAATAAATCCCAGCTATTGAAGAAACAGGGATCTCATGATAGATAAAATGAAAGATTCCAATATGGGTCTGCGTTTTTTCTGACCTATTCTGAGCTTATTTTTCTGACAAACCGCACAACAACCCACGTAGAGGTGAGAACTAGGGACTGAGCAGTTCGCCTCAGGCTGGTCCAGATCCACTCTCTTTGATCCCCTTCTGATTCCTCCATCGCAATCTGACCTCAGTCAACCCAGCTGGCCCAGTGTGTGCACAGATTGGCCAGCTTCAGTGGCTCTCTCAGACTTGCTGTCATCATGAACTGTACGTGTGCCTGTCTGCCTGCTCAGCACTGCCCTATGGACCCTGTTGGCTATGATGAGCTCTGCCAGACTCTGCCTGTATCCCCAAACTTGGACCTCAGACAAGGAAATTTAAATATATAAAGCTAAAAAAGTTCCTCTGTTCATGGAATTCTCCAGGCCAGATTACTCGAGTGGGTAGCCATTCCCTTCTCAAGGGGATCTTCCCAACCCAGGGATTGAATCCAGGTCTCCAGCATTGCAGGTGGATTCCTAATTGCCCAAGCCACTGGGGATGCTGCTGTATAATGATAACAGGATGAAATTTCAAAGAAAACAACGGAATAACAAAATAATAGATAAACTTGTTAGAAAAAATATATGTACTATGTATTTGTTGTTGTTTATTTGCTAAGTTGTGTCCAGCTGTTTGCAACTCCACAGACTGCAGCACCCCAGGCTTCCCTGTCCTTCATTATCTCGTGGGGTTTGTTCAGACTCATATCCATTGTGTTGATGATGCCATCCAGCCATCTCATCCGCTGTTACCCGCTTCTCCTCCTGCCTTCAATCTTTCCCAGCATCAGGGTCTTTTCCAATGAGTTGGCCCTTTGTATAAGGTGGGCAAAGTATTGGAGCTTCAGCTTTAGCATCAGTCCTTCCAATGAATATTCAGGGCTGATTTCCTTTAGGGTTGACTGGCTTGATCTCCTTGCAGCCCAAGGGATTCTCAAGAGTCTTCTCCAGCACCATAGTTCAAAAGCATCAATTCTTCAGCTCTCAGCCTTCTTTATGGTCTAACTCTCATATCCATACATGTAAGTCAGTCAGTTCAGTTGCTCAGTTGTGTCTGACTCTTTTTGACCCCATGGATTGCAGAAAGCCAGGCTTCCCTGCCCATCACCAACTTCCGGAGCTTACTCAAACTCATGCCCTTTGAATTGGTGATGCCATCCAACCATCTCATCCTCTGTTATCCCCTTCTCCTCCTGCCTTAAATCTTTCCCAGCATCAGAGTCTTTCCCAGTGAGTCAGTTCTTTGCATCAGGTGGCCAAAGTATTGGAGTTTCAGCTTCAGCATCAGTCCTTCCAATGAATATTCAGGACTGATTTCCTTTAGGATGGACTGGTTGGATCGCCTTGCTGTCTAAGGGACTCTCAAGAGTCTTCTCCAACATCACAGTTCAAAAGCATCAGTTCTTCAGTGCTCAGCTTTCTTTATAGTCCAACTCTCACATCCATACATGACCACTGGAAGAACCATAGCTTTGACTAGACAGACCTTTGATGGCAAAGTAACGTCTCTGTTTTTTAATATGCTGTCTAGGTTGGTCATAGCTTTTCTTCCAAGGAGCAAGCGTCTTTTAATTTCATGGCTGCAGTCACCATCTGCAGTGATTTTGGAGTCCAAGAAAATAGAGTCTCTCACTGTTTCCACCCTTTCCCCATCTATTTCCCATGAAGCGATGATAGCAGATGCCATGATCTTCATTTTTTGAATGTTGACTTTAAGCCCGCTTTTTCATTCTCTTCTTTCACCTTCATCAAGAGGCTTTTCAGTTCCTCTTTCACTTTCTGGCATTAGGGTGGTATCATCTGCATATCTGAGAGTCTTGAGGTTATTGATATTTCTTCTTGATTCCACCTTGTGATTCACCCAGCCTAGCATTTCACATGATGTACTCTGCATGTAAATTAAATAAGCGGAGTGACAATAAACAGCCTTGACATACTCCTTTCCCAATTTTGAACCAGTCTGTTTTTCCAAGTCTAGTTGTAACTACTGCTTCTTAATCCGCATACAGGTTTCTCAGGAGGCAGTAAGGTGGTCTGGTATCCCAATCTCTTTAAGAATTTTCCACAGTTTGTTGTGATCCACACAGTGAAAGGCTTTAGCATAGTCAATGAAGCAGAAGTAGATTTTTTTTTGGAATTCTCTTGCTTTTCCTAAGATCCAACAGATATTCACAATTAAAATATAATATGAAAGTTGTAGAGGTGCTATATAAATTTATATATAAATGTGTCATACCGGTGTTGTTGTTTAGTCACTAAGTCATGTCCCACTCTTTGTGACCCCATGGACTGTATCTCTCCAGGCTCCTCTGAACATGGGATTTCCCAGGCAAGAATAATGGAGTCGGTTGCCATTTCCTTCTCAAAGGGATCTTCCTGATGCAGGGATCAAACCCATCTCTCCTGCATTGGGAGGTGGATTCTTTACTGCTGAGCCACCAGGGAAGCCCAGGTGCCATTATATACCTGTTTAAATGTCATAAATCAATAACAATAGCAGAAAACCAGTGGCAGTTGGTGGGCACAATTATAAAGAGCTACAAGCATTGTAAATTGCCTTAGTCTTTTTGGAGAATAGTCTGGCATACGTTAAAGAAAAAAAGCTTTAACACTGTTTCTTTGTTTTCATGTTGCAGTTCTGCTTCTAGGACTCTACCCATGGTGGCGATGTTCAGACCAGGCTCTGGGGAGTTCTAAAGGAAAAGAGGGTGGGGGAGCTTAGGGTTTAGAGGTTTTTTTTTTGTTTTTGTTTTTTTTTTTGCTACTACTCGTGTGTTGTGTATGTGGGAGTGTTTTAAATTAACATTTGGGTGAACAAAGTGTTTGGATGGAGCTATAACTCAGTTGAAGCTAGTGCTCTATGGAGGTATCGCTCAAGAGAAAAATGTAAATTACATGACAATATTAAAAATAACTCAGTTTAAAATAGGAGAAAATAAGTGTGTGTTCAGTCACTCAGTCGTGTCTGACTCTTTGCAACTGCATGGACTGTAACCCACCAGATTCCTCTCTGTCTATGGGATTCTCCAGGCAAGAATAATGGAGTGGGTTGCCATTCCCTTCTCCAGGAGATCTTCCAGACCCAGGGATTGAACCTGGGTTTCCTGCATTGCAGGCAGACTCTTTATTATCTGAGCCATCAGGGAAGCCCCAAATTAAGACACAAAGCCAAAAGCCAAAAGCCAAAAAAAAAAAAACCAACAACCCCAAAACAGGCTAATAGCAATAGTATCACAAAGCAGCACCAAATAGTTAGTCCAAGACACAAAAAAGGCAAGTATGGGGCCTATTTAGGCACAAAGGAATATTAAATAAAGTGAAGAAAAGTCAGAATGCAAAACAATGCATGCATGATACAGTGACATAAACATGTACTTATGTATGAACAGTGACAGAAGTTGGAAGACAATATAGAGAAAATATAAATAGAGCTTTTAGTTCCCTTTTTCTGTAAAATGATCAAGTGCAAACTTAAAAAAATTATTCTTTATGTATATAGGAGAATATGGGATATTTCACCCAAACTTTCTTAGATGAGTGATCCAATTAAAATTATCATTATATACTTCTGTACAAGGGCAATATACCTGCTTTTGTACCTTTCTGTAAAACTAATTAAGGATCTCTGAGTGTGTTGGTTGAATCAGCTTGGCATTGTAAACCAGGTTCTCCACACATTCACAAGCATAAACAACAAAATGATGGATCTTTTCCATGTGGGAGCATTTTAGCATTTCAAAGTCAACATCCAAAGAAAAAAACGCACAGATGTATATGCAGCTGGAGAACAGTCCTATTTTTCTTTCTTGTTCTGGTGACGACGTTTAAATTCTCAGTTTTGTCTGAATTGTGTTGTTGGACTCCGTCATGGTCTTGATGAACCATGATTTTAAGGTCTTCAGAAGAGTACGCACGGTGACAAATTAATCTGACATTTGAAAATGATGAAATGCAGTGGGAAAAAAAAACCCGCTCAAGATAAAATAGTGAAAGTTGTGATAAGATAACAGAGTAATGGTGATAGAGGGCAAGGTTCAGTGAGAAACCTTTTTTAAACTGAGAGTCTAAAAACTGCGTAGGACAAGATGATTTGGCAAATGCTTGGTGAGGAGACAAATCTGGACAGGAACTTCATTGAAAGGAACTGAGGTGTAGTCTGAGGACTTCACTCCCAGATTTAAGGTGGCTTAGTCGTGTCCGACTCTGTGCGACCCCAGAGATGGCAGCCCACCAGGCTCCCCCGTCCCTGGGATTCTCCAGGCAAGAACACTGGAGTGGGTTGCCATTTCCTTCTCCAATGTGTGAAAGTGAAACTGGTGCCATTGCCTTAGCAGCAGCAGACAGTAAAGAATCTGCCTGCAATGTGGAAGATCCGGGTTCGATCCTTGGATCAGGAAGATTGCCTGAAGAAGGGAATAGCAACCCACTCCAGTACTCTTGCCTGGAAAATCCCATGGAGAGAAGAGTCTGGTAGGCTGCAGTTCATGGGGTCTCGAGGAGTCGGACACTCACTTTCACTTTTCACTTTCATGCATTGGAGAAGGAAATGGCAACCCACTCCAGGGTTCTTGCCTGGAGAATCCCAGGGACTGGGGAGCCTGGTGGGCTGCCGTCTATGGGGTCGCACAGAGTCGGACATGACTGACGCGACTTGGCAGCAGCAGTAGCGGTAGCAGTAGATGGTAAAGAATCTGTCTGCAATGCGGAAGACCTGGGTTCAATCCCTGGATCAGGAAGATTCCCTGAAAAAGGGAATAGCAATCCACTCCAGTATCCCTGAGTGAAGAATTCCATGGACAGAGGAGCCTGGCGGGCTACAGCCTGTGGGGTTGCAAAGAGTTGGACACTGAGTGATTAACACAACAACCCGGATAGAAAAGGGAAGATTCAGGTGAAAGCTGCTGGCAGAGACTGTGGACTCTTGGGAGAAAGAAATGTTGTTCACTGATTCACTTTCTGTCTCTAGGATCCGCGGTGAATTACCTAACTTCTCTGTGCCTTGGTTTCTTTGTTTATAAATGGACAAAATGACTCCACCTATCTGACAGAGTTGTGAGGATTAGCTGAGGTTGTACAGGCCAGGCACGAAGTATATTCTCAATAAGTGTTAGCTATTGTTATTTTGGGCAGAAATGGGGATTGCAGGAGTTTGCTAATGATTGCAAAATTCCATCATAAAATTGAGAGAGCTCCAGATAATCTGGGTTACAGAAAACCTCACAGCCTGCTCAATGAGGGCTACATTCCTACTTGTTAGGGCATGCAAGAGATTGGTGGAACACAACCAAGCTGTTTACATTGCAGAAGTCACGTTCACTGAGATGCTAAGGCTGGCTACAGGCATATTTCTCTGCATGTAGCATCTGAAAAGAGTCTCAGTTATGATTTATGAGGGTCCTGGTTAGGTCTTGGTTCTGACCCCAGTGACTTGCAATAAAAATGAACCCAAAGCACATGGCTGGCCATTTGATCTGCTGATAATGTTGTTTTGCTAAAGCTAGGGAGGGGAGGGATATAAGAGGGGAAGGAAAGAGGATTCCTACCATTTTTTCCTTAACTTTGGAAAGAAAGCAAAGCAAAACAGAAATATATGTCCAAAGATTTTTAAAAATCCTTAAAAGAAAAGAAAAATAGAAAATAATTTTTTGGCTGGCAGTTTTAATTCAACCCTCAAGTTACTGCCTACATTCTAATTTCAGACAGTAAATTTGACAATTGGGAAACTCATAATGAGACCAGTGGTCAGACTCTTGGCTGAGCCCATTAGAACCCTTCCATGACAACTGGATTCTTTTTAGCATTTATTTCTTTTCTTCTTATGATAGTCTTTATCCAGAGTCCTTCATCTGGCAATGTTAAGCTTCTTTAAAAAAAAAAAATTTTTTTTTTTTTAAATTTGTTTATTTGGCTGAGCTGGGCCTTAGTTGCAGCATGTGGTTCCCTGACCAGGGATAGAACCCAAGCTGCTGGACCACCAGCCAAGTCCCAAGCTGCTTCTTCATATAATTTTATTCATCCTATTTTTCATAGCTCCATTAATTCTTTTCTGAGGCCCTATGTCCTAGTGACTCTCCAAAAATAATCATTCCTCTTATGTACATTGAAATGATTTACCTTGGTATCTTAAAAAAAATTTGTTTTTTTTTTCACTTCTAGAATATCCAGCCCCTCTGTCACATCCTGCAGTCCAAATACAGAGATATCTGTCCCACAGATATCACCTCCTCCATGGAGCCTTTCACTCACCACCTCCTGAACTTCCCCCAGTGAAGGAATAGCTGGAATTCCCCAGAGCAGTGGTCCCCAACCTTTCTGGTACAAGGGATCAATTTCGTGGAAGATAGTTTTTCTGTGGACAGGGTGGAGGATGGTTTCGGGATGATTCAAGCACACTGCATTTATGATGCACTTTATTTCTAATATTATTACATCAGATCCACCTCAGATCATCAGGCATTAGATTCTGGAGGTTGGGGACTCCTGTCCTAGAAAATTAACCCTAACTAGTTTTCTGGCATTGACTTCCTCCTGTGTGTTTAAATTCTTTGTATTTATCTTCTCTCCCTTACTGTACTATTAAGCAGGCTGAGGGGTAAAAAAGAAAGAGCTAAGTCGTATCCAATTCTTGCGACCTATGGACTGTAGCCTGCCAGGATCTGCTGTCCATGGGATTTTCCAAGTAAGAATACTGGAGTGGGTTGCTATTTCCTTCTCCGGGGGATTTTTCTGACCCAGGAATTGATCCCAGGTCTCCAACCTTGCAGGCAGATTCTTACTGACTGAGTTACATGGGAAGCTTCATGACTTAATTATCAATATTTGATGAATGAATAAATCTTTTACTTAAAACAATGCCTAACATATTTACTGTATAAGGTATCAAACAAAGTAAAATAAAGGGACATGGTGTCATATGTGCAAATGTTATTGCCCCTTAAAAAGAAATCATCCATTGATTGTATACAGATGTCAAGATCTACTGAATAACAGAGATTTTATAAGTAAAAGGAAGTATAGCTTTTATAGATTTTATTATTCTACGTGCAAATAATACTATGTTTCCACTTAGGTTTTCCATTTATAGTTTCTCTGTATTCAAAAAAAAGACTAGAAAGCTGTAGCTTCATACTTCTGCCATTAACTTTTTGCATCATCCTGGGTAAATGATGATAGTGAAATATGTTTAGTATAGAGAATCCAGTCACTTCTCTCCACCCTTGCTGGTCCGAGCCACTGCCATCTTCTCATTCTGGAATGCTGCAGGCACCTGTTACTGGGTTCCACTGCCCGTGAAGAACCTGCTAGGCTTTGTCCCTTCATAACAGTCACTAGAGAGGTCCCTCCCCAGGGAGAATCAGGTCATGTCACCCTGTTGAGTCACTGCCACGACTCTAAGAAAAACCAAGATCCTGCTCATGTCTTTAGGGCTCCTCTTGATCTCTCTGGTCCCTGCTTCCCCTGAGACTTCTTCTCCTGCTACTCTCCCCTTGAAGCTCCATCCGCATCGGCTCTCCAGCTCTTTCCCCAACTGGCCTTGCCTTTGCCCACCTGAGAGACTGGGAGCTGGCTGTCCCTCTGCCCTCAAATGCTTTTCCCCAAACATATGAATGGTTAGTCTCCCCTCTCCTTCAGGTATTTGCTCCAAAGTCACCTTCTTGTAAGGTTAGTCTTTTTAGAAAATTTGTTTATATATATTTGGCCACACCAGGTCTTAGTTACGGCACTTGGGATCGTCAGTCTTCATTGCGGCATGCGGGATCTTTGGTTATGGCATCTGAACTCAGTTGTGGCATGTGGGATTGAGTTCCCTGACCAGGGATTGAACCTGGGCCCCCTGCATAGGGAGCACGGAGTCTTAGCCACTGGATCACCAGAGAAATTGCTTATGCGGTCATTCCTGAACAACTGATTTGAAATCACAAGCACGGCCCCTCTTCCCCTCCCAGCTGTCTGGGAGTCCCTTACCCCCTTGCTCTATTTTATCCCCTAGCACATGTCACTTATGTTTAAATGACTATCGCTTATTTAGTATTTTATTGCTTCTTGTTTGCTTCTCCCTCTAATTCTAGTAAGCTCCATGTACATTCACTGATACATCCCCACTGTCTACTGTGCTTGATGCAGAGCAGATGCTCCTAATATGTGTTAAAGGAAAAGACGAGCCCTTATAATGTGCCAGGCACTGCTAATCTTCCTAGCCCTTTATGACTTAAACCTCACAGCAACTTTCTGATGTGAATATTTTTATAACCCCCATTTTAAGTTGAGGGAACTGAGGTTTTTAAGGGCTAAAATGCCCAAGGTCACATAGTCATAAAATTAGAATGCAAATCTGGGTGATCTGACTGCAGATACTATCCTGTCCCTGTCCTTAGCTCCACTGGGCCTCAGCCTCTTTGATGTTTATTTTTAAACTTGTTTCTTAAAATTTATTTTACTACAGTTGATTTACAGTGTTGTGTTAATTTCTGCTGTACAGTGACTCAGTTTTTTATATATTATATATATATATATATATTCTTTTTCTTATTCTTGTCCATTAAGGTTTATTACAGGATGTTAACTATAGTTCTCTGTGCGATACGGTAGGACCTTGTTTATTCTCACATTCATTTTAATCAACATTATTATCACTTATAATTTTAAGAGTCAAAAAGCCCTACACAATCAATCAGTAATGAAAAATGATTTCCTTGTTCCCTTTCCCTCCCCTTCCCCAGAAGCAAACGCTGATAACCCATAGCTGATTTTTGGTTTTAGTATTTTCCTCCATATTCCTGAATAATATGCTACCATTTCTACTCTGTGATTTTCCCCTCCAGTTTTAGACATTATCTATTGACTTTTCATGTTGGAAGATGAAGATTTTAGCCCTTTTCCCTCCCCTTCCTTCACACACACATGTACATACACACTATATTTATATTTTTTTCCTAAGCCCCTGACCTCCCGATATAGTTATATGATATATTTGGTTGGAATCAACAGGAAAGGTTATGTTGTTATTACCTCTGTAATTTATTCATAGATGAATTATATGCCTGTGCTGTTTTCCTTCTTTGCATATCTTTCTGTAGTCCCTGGAGTTGTCTTGTTTGAAATTTGCTTTTTAAAAATAATTAATTATACTTATCATGTTTGAACACCAAGGCCTTTGCCACTTTAAAAAATGTTGAGTCCTTGAATATCTTTAATATTTGTATTCTGTCCTGACACTTGAATGATGGTGTGGCTGCTAATAGAAATTTAGGCTGGAACTAATTTTTTCCTTCAGAATTTTGAAAGCATTGCTCCTTTAATTACTGGTGTTTT
The DNA here is from genome assembly GCF_016772045.2 of Ovis aries. NCBI lineage: Eukaryota > Metazoa > Chordata > Mammalia > Artiodactyla > Bovidae > Ovis > Ovis aries. The sequence goes on from NC_056070.1 coordinate 10,914,494, forward strand.
CCTGCTTTTATGTCATTTGAGGCTGTTTTGCTCTCAGATTCCTTCATAGTTGACTTTTTTTTTTTTCCCTTTCTCTGAAACTGCAGTTGCTCTTCTCTTTATACCCAGGGTTCTAAAACTGCTCAGTGATGTTCCTAGTGTGGCTCTATTTTCACCCAACATGCTGGACACTCAGACCCATGTTCGTCAACTCTAGGAGTTTTTCAATTGACGGTTTTTCTCCCTTTATTTTTTTTCCCCCCTCTCTTTCAAGAAACCTAGTGTTCTAATATTAGATTTTCAGAATTTGCACCACTTCTCTTTTCTACTGTATTTTCCTTTCGATGTACTTTCTAGAGATATTTTCACCCTCTTTAGTTTTTTTTTTTTTTTATTTGGCTGTGCCAGGTCTTAGTTGTGGCATGTAGGATCTCTGTCATGATTGTGCAATCTTTAGCTGTGGCACGCAGGATCTAGTTCCCTGTATCGGGATTAAAAGCTGAGCCCCTGCATTGGGAGTGCAGAATCTTAGCCACTGGACCGTCAGGAGCGTCCCTAACCTAGTGAGTTTTTCATTTCTACTTACTTGTTCAGTTGCTGTGTCATGTCCGACTTTTGTAGTCTCATGGACCATGGCACGCCAGGCCTCCCTGTCCTTCACCATCTCCCGGAGTCCACCCACGTTCATGTCCGTTGAGTCGGTGATGTCATCTAACCATTTCATCCTCTGCCGCCCTCTTGTCCTTCTGCCTTCAGTCTTCCTACAGGTCAGAGTACAAATTCTCCCATTTACCTGGGAGGGAAGTTGAGAATATTTTCCGAGAGGAAGTGGACTGTTGGCCTCCTGAAGGAAGCATTTGGACTTCTGTGTCTAGCCCTCACGTGGACCATAGCAGGATTGCAATAACATACAAGAGGGGAGCTGTCCAGAAGAGCCAGGTGAGTCAATACTATTCATCATACTGGAACTGTAAGCCAGGGCAGGTCTAGGAATAGATTTCCTGGTAGGCATATCTACTTGAGATGCTTAACTGGAGATCCTTCCATTTCTTCTGATTAATGATTGTATTAGATCCAGATTCTGGCAAAGGGTTTAACCTGAAAATGCATCAAGATGCCTTAACTTTGAGTATGGAGTTGCAAGAACTGGGACCTTGAAGGAGCATTAGCGTGTTCATGTCTCTGACTTGGACACTGTGCTTCAGAATGCTCCTCCTCACTCCCTTCTGGTTTCAGAGGCATTGATAGGATTACTGCTTAAAGTCTGTAATAAGCTTTCCCAGTTATTTCAAGTGAGGTCTCTCTGCCACCTCCCTGTCCTCCTAGTAAAATAGAGTGGCTCTCTAAAATGATGGAGTTTGCTGCCAATAAAATGAAACAGGTTTGTAGACCTCAAGGAAGTCACGAGGTAAATATTTACACATGCAACTGAATTTTCTGAGTGTTGTTGTGTCCTTGATCTTTGTGGAAAGCTGCAACTTTTTGCTCACAGTTTAGTATATCGTGGAGATGTGAAAGTGGGCAGATGTTTGGTTCCTAAGAGAGTGCCTTGCTGCTGGGCCTTATGCCAGTTGGCCTGGTGGGTTATGGTTCACTTGCTGGATTTCAGTCCCATGTCTCATTCTTATTATATTTTTTCATTCTGAAAGCCTTAGAGATTTGGATTGCTTCTATTCCTTGTTGGTTTTTTTCCCCCCCCTCCCAGGACTGGTTGCTGAGTAAGATGCTATCTTCCCATCTTGCTTTTTACTTATTGTCACCAAAAAAAAAGCACATGGGTTCTTTTCATTTAAAAAATTTATGGCTGATCCCTTCTTGTTTGGGGGATGGGCCCACTCAGCTGATCTGTAATAAATTCAGTAGTTCATTTCTACTTAGAAGATGAATAAGCATTATGTGGATTTGTGTTTGCTAAGTGAATGAAAATATTTGCAAAATTGATAACTGTCATCTGACATGTTGTCAGATGTCTATAGGTTTCCCTGGAGGCTTCCTGCCAGTTGCTTCTTCCATCTTTCCTTAAAATCTTTTTGACTTGGGCCCCTGAAAATTGTTGATTCCCTCTTTCACGTCTTCCTGGTTTTTTTTTTTTTTTTCAAGTTTGCTGGTAACACTTTCTCTAGAGCAGTGCTTTTCAAACTTGAGCATGCAAAAAATTACCTGGAGAGCTGGTGGAATCACAAATTCCTGGAACCAGTCCTGGGATGACCCTGATGCCACTGGGCCAAGGTCCACAGTGGTCTATAGCATTAAGAATTGGTGCTGGACTTCCCTGGTGGTCCAGTGCTTAAAACTTTGCCTTCTCATGCAGGGGGTGTGGGTTTGATCTCTGGTCAGGGAACTAAGGTACCACATGCCTCAGGGCCCCCCCCCCAAAAAAAAAACCCAAAACATAAAACAGAAGCAATATTGTAGCAAATTCCATAAAGACTTTAAAAATGGGCCACATCCAAACAAAAAAAATTCAAAAAAGAGTTAAAGGATAATTGCTTTACAGAATTTTGCTGTTTTCTACCAAACCTCAATATGAATCAGCCATAAGTATACATATATCCTCTCTTTTGAACCTCCCTCCCATCTCCCTCCCCATCCCATCCCTGTAGGCTGACACAGAGCCCCTGTTTCAGTTTCCTGAGCCACACAGCAAATTCCCGTTGGCTATCTATTTTACATATGATAGTGTAAGTTTCCATGTTATTCTTTCACATCTCACCCTCTCTCCCCCGCATAAAAAATAAATAAATTAAAAAAAAAGAAAGTTCGATGTATAAAAACACATTTAATAAATGATTCCTTGAAGAATTAAAAAAAAAGAATTGAAAAAGATTTGGGGTTCTGATGGTGGATAGACAGGCTTCTTCACCACTTTCCTAAGCTACTGTTTGGGCCTAAGCTTTGTAAAATCTTTGTGACAGAGGCCAAGTGGAGCTGATTTGTAGTATAATGTTTCTCTCCAGCAGTACAGCCAGGTTCCCTTTCCCTGGGCTAAGGAAAGGGAAGAGAACTCTGTTACAGAGGATATAATCTATGTACACTCTGGGCTGGTACCATCAGGTATTTCTTTGGATGTTCACAAGAACTTGTGGCATCAATATGGCTGGTCTCATTTCATAGAGAAGTTCAATAACTTACTTCTCTATCACCAAGCCAGGAATCAGGGAACCAAACTGTAACCCAGGCTGCGTACTAATCCCCAGAAAGCACTGTCCTCCTGACCCAAAACCACCTGCCTGTGTTGAACCTCTCCCTAAAGGTTCTCTTTCAATTCAGAGGAGCACCTTCAAGGAGACTAGTAACTGTTCAGCAAAGAACTTGTTCAGACAGAGCGCCTGCTCTCCTTCTAAGAGTCTCTGTGATTCACTGAGTTGCCCTCTGCCCCCATGAAAATGCTCTGCAGAATTACAGATCAGCAAGGCCAGAAATAGCTCATTTCCAAAACATAGTTACAGACAATTTCTACCGACAGAAGAAAGTGATTTTCTAATACGCCTACAGGAGAAATTAGGTTAAATCTAGTGAAAATCAGGAGATAGGTCTAATGAAATGTGTGTTTTATGTCTTCCTTCCAATTTTTTCTTTATTTACTTTATATTAGATGATTCTATAAGGATAAATTTGCATTTACTCATAAAAGTACGTGTAATTGCTATTATTATTTTGGCGAACAGAGTAATATTCAGACAAAGATAAGAGATTGTTGCAACTCATTAAGACTGTCACAAGTCATGATTTATTTGGAGCTTGTTTGTGTCCTGATGTAGTAAGCTGTGGGCTTTCTGTGTCCAGGGACTGAGTGTGAGGCAGTATTTTTCAGCTTCATTAGCTTCCAGGAGGTCTTGGCTATTTTTGATTTAGGGAGATAGGTAATAATCTTCCCAATGTTCTCTGTTTCAATCACTGCAAGAACTGAGAGAAAAGATACTGTTTGAGCCTCTCATTCTCTCCTCCCTTGCAAATCCCTTCCTTATTCTCCCTCCAGTTTTTGGGTCAAGTGTAAACTTCATAAGGCTCACAACATCATTGGAGGAGCCACTCCAGTATTCTCCGTACAACCCACTCCAGGATTCTTGCCGGGAAAATCCCATGGGCAGAGGAGCCTGGTGGGCTACAGTCCTTGGGGTTGCCAAGAGTAGGACACAATTGAGCGCACGTGTATGCGCGTCATCAGCCTAAATTATTGCCTGGCCATGGAAAAAGAGAAGGTCTAGTTTCAAGAGTCTGATGATTTTGGCCCCCCAGACCGAGTTTTGTCATATATTTATGAACTTGGGCAAGTCAGTTCTCTTCACTGGGTCTACTTTCATTATCTGTAAAGTGAAGGGATTTTGCTAAAGATTTCTAAGATATAAGGTTACATGAAACTAAAATTGCTATAGAGACATTTAAATTTCACTTTGAATAAACCAGTCATTCACATTGTGACAACTTCTTGGTAAAAAAATTTTTTTCAGACTATAGTGAGTTCATCAACTTCAAAATCAACTTAAAAAACAAAAAAACAAACAAACAAAAACAATCTAAACAGACATTTCTCCAAAGAAGACATACAGATGGGCAATAAACATGTGAAAAAATGCTCTATAGTGCTCATTATTAGAGAAATGAAAATCAAAACTACAAAAGTATCACCTCACACCAGTCAAAATTAGTTCAGTTCAGTTCAGTTGCTCAGTCGTGTTCGACTCTTTGCGACCCCATGAATCGCAGCATACCAGGCCTCTCTGTCCATCACCAACCCCCGGAGTTCACTCAAACTCACGTCCATTGAGTCGGGGATGCCACCCAGCCATCTCATTCTCTGTCGTCCCCTTCTCCTCCTGCCCCCAATCCCTCCCAGCATCAGAATCTTTTCCAATGAGTCAACTCTTCTCATGAGGTGGCCAAAGTATTGGAGTTTCAGCTTTAGCATCATTCCTTCCAAAGAACACTCAGGGCTGATCTCCTTTAGAATGGACTGGTTGAATCTCCTTGCAGTCCAAGGGACTCTCAAGAGTCTTCTCCAACACCACAGTTCAAAAGCATCAATTGTTGGGCCCTCAGCTTTCTTCATAGTCCAATTCTCACAACCATACATGACTACTGGAAAAACCATAGCCTTGACTAGACGGTCCTTTGTTGGCAAAGTAATGTCTCTGCTTTTCAATATGCTATCTAGGTTGGTCATAACTTTCCTTCCAAGGAGTAAGCGTCTGAATTTCATGGCTGCAATCACCATCTGCAGTGATTTTGGAGCCCCCCAAAATAAAGCCTGACACTGTTTCCACTGATTCCCCATCTATTTGCCATGAAATGATGGGACCAGATGCCATGATCTTAGTTTTCTGAATGTTGAGCTTTAAGCCGACTTTTTCACTCTCCTCTTTCACTTTCATCAAGAGGCTCTTTAGTTGTTCTTTGCTTTCTGCCATAAGGGTGGTGTCATCTGCATATCTGAGCTTACTGAAATTTCTCCTGGCAGTCTTGATTCCAGCTTGTGCTTCTTCCAGCCCAGTGTTTTTCATGATGTACTCTGCATATAAGTTAAACAAGCATGGTGACAATGTATAGCCTTGACGTACTCCTTTTCCTATTTGGAACCAGTCTGTTGTTCCATGTCCAGTTCTAACTGTTGCTTCCTGACCTGCATACAGATTTCTCAAGAGGCAGGTTAGGTGGTCTGGTATTCCCATCTCTTTCAGAATTTTCCACAGTTTATTGTGATCCACACAGTCAAAGGCTTTGGCATAGTCAATAAAGCAGAAATAGATGTTTTTCTGGAACTCTAGATCCAGAGATCTCTAGTCTTTCCCATTCTGTTCTTTTCTTCTATTTCTTTGCATTGATCGCTGAGGAAGGCTTTCTTATCTCTTCTTGCTATTCTTTGGAACTCTGCATTCAGATGCTTATATCTTTCCTTTTCTCCTTTGTTTTTCACCTCTCTTCTTTTCACAGCTATTTGTAAGACCTCCCCAGACAGCCATTTTGCTTTTTTGCATTTCTTTTCCATGGGGATGGTCTTGATCCCTATCTCCTGTGCAATGTCATGAACCTCAGTCCATAGTTCATCAGGCACTCTATCTATCAGATCTAGGCCCTTAAATCTATTTCTCACTTCCACTGTATAAACCTGAGGGATTTGATTTAGGTCATACCTGAATGGTCTAGCGGTTTTCCCTACTTTCTTCAATTTAAGTCTAAATTTGGCAATAAGGAGCTCATGATCTGAGCTACAGTCAGCTCCTGGTCTTGTTTTTGCTGACTGTATAGAGCTTCTTCATCTTTGGCTGCAAAGAATATAATCAGTCTGATTTCGGTGTTGACCATCTGGTGATGTCCATGTGTAGAGTCTTCTCTTGTGTTGTTGGAAGAGGGTGTTTGCTATGACCAGTGCATTTTCTTGGCAAAACTCTACTAGTCTTTGCCCTGCTTCATTCTGCATTCCAAGGCCAAATTTGCCTGTTACTCCAGGTGTTTCTTGACTTCCTACTTTTGCATTCCAGTCCCCTAGAATGAAAAGGACATCTTTTTGGGTGTTAGTTCTAGAAGATCTTGTAGGTCTTCATAGAACCATTCAACTTCAGCTTCTTCAGCATTACTGGTTGGGACATAGACTTGGATTACCGTGATATTGAATGGTTTGCCTTGGAAATGAAGGGAGATCATTCTGTCATTTTTGAGATTGCATCCAAGTACTGCATTTCGGATTATTTTGTTTACCATGGTGGCTACTCCATTTCTTCTAAGAGATTCCTGCCCACAGTAGTAGATATAATGGTCATCTGAGTTAAATTCACCCATTCCAGTCCATTTTAGTTCAGTGATTCCTAGAATGTCGATATTCACTCTTGCCATCTCGTGTTTGACCACTTCCAATTTGCCTTGATTCATGGACGTGACATTCCCGGTTCCTATGCAATATTGCTCTTTACAGCATCAAACCTTGCTTCTATCACCAGTCACATCCACAGCTGGGCATTGTTTTTGCTTTGGGTCCATCCCTTCATTCTTTCTGGAGTTATTTCTTCACTGATCTCCAGTAGCATATTTGGCACCTACTGACCTGGGGAGTTCCTCTTTCAGTATCCCATCACCTTGCCTTTTCATACTGTTCATGGGGTTCTCAAGGCAAGAATACTGAAGTGGTTTGCCATTCCCTTCTCCAGTGGACCACATTTTGTCAGACCTCTCCACCATGACCCACCCGTCTTGGGTGGCCCCACAGAGCATGGCTTAGTTTCACTGAGTTAGACAAGGCTGTGGTCTGTGTGATTAGATTGACTAGTTTTCTGTGATTATGCTTTCAGAGTGTTTGCCCCAGTCAAAATAGCCATCATCAGAAAATCTATAAACAATAAATGGTGGAGGTGATGTGGAGAAAAGGGAGTCCTCTTGCATAGTTTATGGGAGTATAAACAGATAGAGCCACTGTGGAGGAGGGCATGGAGAGTCCTTAAGAAGCTAGGAATAAAACTACCATATGACCCAGCAATTCCACTGCTGGGCACGTACCCTGAGAAAACCATAAGTCAAAAAGACACATGTACCCCAGTGTTCATTGCAATACTATTTACAATAGCCAGGACATGAAAGCAACGTAGATGTCCAACATCAGATGAATGGGTAAAGAATATACAATATACAATGGAATATTACCCAGCCATGAAAAGGAATGACTTTGAGTCAGTTGTATTGAGGTAGATGAACCTAGAGCCAGAACGTAAGTAAGTCAGAAAGAGAAAAATAAATATTGCATATTAATGCATATAAATATATGGAATCTAGAAAAGTGGTTACTGGTGAACCGATTTGCAGGGCAGGAATAGAGTCGCAGACATGGAGAGCAGACGTGGACACGGTGGGGGAAGGAGAGTTTGGGACAAATTGGGAGAGTAGCATTGAAACATATAGCACCATATGTGAAATAGATAGCTTGTGGGCAGTTGCTGTACAATGCAGGAGCTCAACCCTGTGCTCTGTGATGACCTAGAGGGGTGGGATGGGGTGGGGATAGGAGGGAGGTTCACGAGGGAGGGGACATATGTATGCCTGTGGCTGATTCGCATTGTTGTATAGCAGAAACCGACACAACGTGGGAAAGCAATTATCCTCCAATTAAAAATTTAAAAACATTAAAAAAAAAACCCCAGACCCTTTTAGGTAGTTAATTCAAGTATTCTAGTCTGTCTCTTAATTACTAAGTGTTTGGGCAGAATAATGGAATACTGGACAAATTGGTTCTTATATTTCTCACTTAAAAGCATTGCTATCAGGACATGAAAGCTTTGCCATTTGCCGGTGTCGAGGAAAAAGTTATCAGTGCTTTCAGGCAGTTTCTTCAAATGAAACTCTAAAGTGTCAGGGAATCAGACCACAGGACCACTCTGTTCAGCTGTGCCTTTAGGCCCCACTTTCAAAAGAGAACCTGTAGATGAAGGGAAAAGGAACTCTGAATGTAGGGTGGGGAAAATTGGGAAGAGCTGAACAACCTGCAGAAATCAAACATGTGATTTCTATCTTTCCATGGGATCAGATAAGCTCAGGACTTTTTCCAGGCTATTCCAAACTTGGACATTAAGTGAATGACAATTATTTGGAGAGGTGCTTCCAGGGCCTCTTTGAATATGATGGTTGGATGGGAGCCTTCCTGATGCTGGGGACCAGATAGGATTGCTGTGAACTTCCCAGAGTTCCTGTAACCTGCCTCCTGAAGGGGGACAGAGTGGTCCAGTGTGCATGGAAAGCCCATTAGTATCCAGGTCAGTTTAGGGTTAAAGAAAAGACTGGGTGCTCTACAATGTGAGTTTCTGAATATTTCACCACATTTCATTTAAGTCCACGTGACTGCTACTAGATCCAGCAAAGTCCTCTTGAGGAGCCTGGGCTGGCATCAGTGAGAACCTCTACCTTGGTCCTAACCAAACACCTCTGGAAGAAGACTGAGATTTGGGTTAGAAAACAGTGGACACTTGGCTGAGTCCAGGAGTGCTGGTCAAGGATGGGAGAACATGCTCAGGTGTCAGACTTCCTATGAGATCCAGGAGGCAGGGCTTTGATCAGAGGACATTTTCAAAGGAGTGCTTGAGGTTATTTTAAGGAGCACCAGAAATTCAAAGCCAAGTTAGTAAACGTATGGCAGAGCACAATCTAAGCTGATGGGATGAAAGGAGAGAAGGAAACAGAGACTGGTCGGAATTGAGTATCACTGGCAAAGAAAGAGGAAGAGAGGGTCAAGGGAAGGAGACCCACCCAAAGGCTGGCCGCTGTTCTGGTTGGATCTTATTGACCCAGCTATGTATTGGGCAGCTCTGGGAAACCACCTCTGAGAGGGTATTTTATTTTATTTTATTTTATTTTTTTGAGAGGGTATTTTAAAGAGTGTTTTATGGAGATATAATTCACATGCCATATTTTTTGTTGATTTAAAGTTTACAGTTCAGTGGTTTTTAAATGATATTCACAGAGTTGGGCCACCATCAGCACAATCCAAGTTGAGCATCTTCTCATCACCCAAAAAAGAAAGAAACCCCATATCCATAGCGTTCACTTGCCCTTAGCTTTCCCATCTGCACTCACCCCCAGCCCTGGACAAACGCTAATCTACCTTTTGTCTTTATAGGTTTGCCTGTTCTGGACATTTCATATAAATATGGTATTTTGTGACTAGCTTCTTTCACTGATGGGGTCATTGAAATCCTATTTTCTCTACAGAATCTATGCTCCTCTTAAAATAAGTGTATGTATACTTATTACTGAATTTAGAGTATTTTTCCCCCTTATGAAGTATGTGTATATGGAAGTGGCCTTGTTAAGACAATGCGATAGTAAAAGGAGAATTATATTGATCTCTAGTTTAAAAAATTCTCAAAGTATGTATGTGCGCGTGTGCATGCTAAGTCACTTCAGTCGGGTCTGACTCTATGCGACTCTATGGACTGTAGCCCACCAGGCTCCTCTGTCCATGGGGCTCTCCAAGCAAGAATACTGGAGTGGGTTGTGATTCGCTTCTCCAGAGGATCTTTCCGACCCAGGGGTCAAGCCCACGTCTCTTATGTCTCCTGCATTGGCCGACAGGGTCTTTACCACTAGCACCACCTGGGGAGACCGAAAGTATGTACAGATAGCATTAAATGAATTTGTTCTTTTTTGGATGGTTCCTATCACGAAGACCTTCAATATAATTATGATTGAACATACATGCCATTATTATCTGAAGGGTAGGCGATGTAGGTGATTAATCTAATGTGTACAGATCCTATGACCTATGCTAGATAGAAGAACAACAGTACAAGAAAAAGCCTCCAAGTCTCTGATATCCATTTGTTGATTTTGTCTCTTATTTTGTTCAGTTATCTGAACTTTTTGGTTGTTTGATTCCTGGAAAGAAGCTTTATAGTAAGTTAGGGGAGAAGCATCTGACAATAGTGTGTAAAAGGAGAGATAAAAATATTGGCTTTTCTATCAACTGGGTCTTAGAGTGTGGATTTTTGAGCTGAGTGAATCCTATTTCCTGTTTCCTGTATCCATCTGCCTCCTCAAGCAGTAATCATATCTCAGTTGAATCTTTTCTTTTTTTGGAAATGTACAGGCAAAGGAAAGCAAGACTTGGAATTGCTATAGAAAAATTATTCTGCCTACTTAGTAATATGGCTTCAGTTCAGTTCAGTTCAGTCGCTCAGTTGTGTCTGATTCTTTGTGACCCCATGAATCACAGCACACCAGGCCTCCCTGTCCATCACCAACGCCCGGAGTTCACTCAGACTCACATCCATCGAGTCCGTGATGCCATCCAGCCATCTCATCCTCTGTCGTCCCCTTCTCCTCCTGCCCCCAATCCCTCCCAGCATCAGAGTCTTTTCCAATGAGTCAACTCTTCACATGAGGTATTGGAGTTTCAGCTTTAGCATCATTCCTTCCAAAGAAATCCCAGGGCTGATCTCCTTCAGAATGGACTGGTTGGATCTCCTTGCAGTCCAAGGGACTCTCAAGAGTCTTCTCCAACACCACAGTTCAAAAGCATCAATTCTTTGGTGCTCAGCCTTCTTCATAGTCCAACTCTCACATCCATACATGACCACTGGGAAAACCATAGCCTTGACTAGATGGACCTTAGTCGGCAAAGTAATGTCTCTGCTTTTGAATATGCTATCTAGGTTGGTCACAACTTTTCTTCCAAGGAGTAAGCATCTTTTAATTTCATGGCTGCAGTCACCATCTGCAGTGAGTAATATGGCTTAACCCGTGCAAACCTGATATACGTCCAAGAAAACAAATATACAATCAAACAAAAGGACCTGGCAAAAATCTTGCTCTAGCAAAAAAAAAAAAGTTTACTTTGTAAGTGAAGGCCATTTAATTAATGAACTGTTAGCTACAGGAAACACTAGCCTGAGAAAAGCAAAGTATGAGGATAGTGATGAGGCATTTAACACCAGAACAATCCCGAGATATGACTTGGTACCAGAGTGTAGAAGGGAGAAGATTTAAATGCTGGGAAAGTCATTGTCCCCTGGGATCAACCCCATCTGTTTAAGCCATAACTTTCTCGGTTATGCCTTTCCTTCCTTTATATCCTTGAGAGATAAATCATGCCTTTGTTGTTAATGAGAACAGCTGGACGCCTGTGACTAAGGGGTCAGCCTGCAGGAAGCATTGTTGATATTGGATCATCATTTCCTGCAGAGAGGAGTGGCTTATGTGGAGAATCTTCTTTTCTACATACATTTGCTAAATGCCTGTTCATGTATTTTGCAAAGAGCTCCCACGAGAATTTTTTAATGTGGCATCTTGGGTTTCTCTGCCAATTCTGGCCATGAACCTTTGCATGTACTCATATCTTATTGATACATGCCAAGAGCAAGCTGCCTGACACAGATGAGAACTAAGAACAAGTTCTGATGGGTCCGGAATGACAGCACAATCTAGAATTCACTGTTCCTTAGTCTCACTAGCTTAATTTCCTCAAAGAGTGTTCAGTTCCTTTATGAGCAATGCTTAGAACCCAGTTGCCATGGTCCAGGATGGAATCCTTGTTTTTTCTACTGACGATTCAGCGATGGAGCATCTCTGATTTCAGAGATGTTCTGAAGCAGAAAGCGTCTGCTCTGAATGCTCTTGGAGTCTCAGTCAGCTTTTTTCTCTATCTGCTTTGTTCACATTACCATGTGTACAATCAGCTGCCAGATGCTGACTCGCCCAGGGTCCTGGGAACATACCCGCCTCGTTTTGATCTCTCTTTATTCACTGCTTGTACAATTTCCTTTCAGACTTGAGTTTAATGAACCTTTCCCTTTCCTGGCTTTATAATCTCCTTTCTTCTACCCTTCTCCCTCCCCCACTATTCTTGTCCTTCCCTCAGACCGCTATCTAGCTGGAATTTGTTTGATTTCTCTTTCCCTTCCCCTTGTTCTATGTGAAAGCTCAAGGCTAGTCTCCCTTAAACATTTATGAACTTAGTTCATGTTCTTGAGTTCCTTTGGATAAGTCAAGCTTGAGCCCGTCACATATTGGCTAAACAAGACTTGCGTTGAGTACTTTGGTATCACATATATAATAGACCTTTCAGATTGTAGGGCCATACATTACACTCAAGATGTAGAACAAAGAGACTGACATGTAGACCATATATTTCATGTTCAAAGTCAAAGAATATCAGGATATTCTAGGTGAGGACCATGCTGCAGCTTCTACAGTGTATGTGACTTTGCTTATAATCTGCATCATCATTGGTATTCTTACCACTTCTCACCCTTCAACCCAGAGAAGAGTAGGAGGGGAGGAAGAAGTGAAAAAAAAGAAAATTAAGAAAAATTGAAGGGAAACAGCTGTGGTGTTTCCTATTAAAATGCCATATGAACTTGACTTTGGAGTTCAATCAATAACTTCTAAGATATCATCTGCCTTTTATACTGCACATCTGATTCTATACATCTAGTTGTACACTGTATTTATTTGGTCATGCACCTTGGTTTTCTTGAAACCTCTTGGTACTTAACTCTCTTGGAACATGTACTGCTTTTGGTGACTGATCACAGTGTATCTTGGCAGTGGTCGGAGGCTCTTTGTTATGGATTCAGTTTTTGTTTTTTTAACAGTTCAGACAATGAAGTGTGAGTCTCCAGTGCTGCTAAGTATTTTAGGGGATCGGGTGGGGAGTGAAATGAATGAAAGGACAGCTAGCCTGAGACTTGCAGAGTACAGAGGCAAGAAAGGAGAAGAAAGTTTCCCGTTTCATAGACAAAATTTGGACAGAGTTTGAACAGGGAATAAACAAAAATAACCAAATGTAATTTTATAGCCAACTTCCCATGTCTTCATGTCTGCAGGATAACTTAACATCTTTTCATTATATTTCCCTTGCAACTCAATTTGCTGAATGTTCCAAGAGAGATAGAAGGAGGGGTGGGAAAACTCATTTTTCTGATTGGAATACACAGGTTTGTTATGCGTTTTAAAGCTGCAGTGCATTCGCATGATAGTTGCAGCCATTATACACACATGCATGCTATGTTGCTTCAGTCGTGTCTGACTCTTTGTGACCCTATGGGCTGTAGCCCGCCAGACTCCTCTGTTCATGGGATTCTCCGGGCAAGAATACTGGAGTGGGTTGCCATGCCCTCCTCCAGGGCATCTTCCTGACCCAGGGATTGAACCTGCATCTCTTAACATCTCCTGCACTGGCAGGCAGGTTATATATATGTGCACATATTTGCATTTTGAAGTTTCATTCTTTTTTCATTGAATGAAAGGTTCTTTAAATTCTATAGCGCTTTACTATTTTCAAAAGTTTCACATATGATTTCATATCTATTAAAGTGTTTTTTGGCCATACCCCAAGGCATGTGGGATCTGAGTCCCTGATCAGGCATCAAACTTGTGTTCTCTGCATTGGAAGCATGGAGTCTTAACCACTGGACCACTAGGGAAGTCCCCATTAGGATTTTTTTGATGACATAATCTGGGCAAATGAAACATGAAGATCACAAGCAGAATTTCCACATTGTATGTACGTGATAAACCGTATGGTACATCCAGCAAGCGTTTCACAGGATGCCACCAGAGGGCACATTGTTGTGAAATAATCTCCCTAGGTTAGGCTTACCTTCCCTGCTACTTCACTGCCCCAGGAGACAGAGTAAGAGAGCAGTGGGCAGAGAGAAGGCAAATTCAAGTATCTTGGCTATTAGAAATGACTGAATGAGAATGAGCCTAGAAGTTGGCAAAGTGGCACCTTCTCACTAAATGCCACCTGCATGCAACCCTCTTCTGCTGCTAACTCTATATTCTGGCACCTCTTTCTCCCACAATAGGGTTGGAATGAACTCAGGACTGGGACCACTGTCATACTTTCCATATCACCCCAAGATAAGGCTCCCAGGCCTGCCCTAACTCCACATTATCCACACTGATAGTGATCAAGTTTTGTTAAGGACAAATCAGGACATGAAACTGTGACACATAAAACTGTGCTTGTTGGCAGCCAAAGAAGGGATTGAGGCCATTCGGAAATAGGATTAAATGCGTCTACAGTTTGACCATCAGACTCCCCTGCCTTCATTGCCTCTTCTGAATCCAGGACGCTGGCAAGACACTGGCAGGGGAGAGTCATAGGCACTGGAGGTCCTAGACAACTGCCAGGCATCCTTATGGGGGTGCCCACCATTGGACAAACCACGCACATGGAGCTTCCAGTAAGGACTTGGCTGCTGACTTAAATATAAACGCTTCCCTGGTAGCTCAGCTGGTAAAGAATCTGCCTGCAACGTAGGAGACCCTGGTTACATTCCTGGGTCAGGAAGATCCGCTGAAGAAGGGATAGGCTATCCACTCCAGTATTCTTGGGCTTCCCTGGTGGCTCAGATGGTAAAGAATCAACTTGCAATGTGGAAGACCTGGGTTCGATCCCTGGGTTGGGAAGATCACCTGGAGAAGGGAATGACAACCCACTCCACTATTCTGGCCTGGAGAATTCCCTGGACAGAGGAGCCTGACAGGCTACATGGAACTTCCAGTAAGGACTTGGTGGCTGACTTTTAAGTATAAAGACCTAAGCAAGAGGAAGGGCAATTTAAAGACAGAAACTCAAATAAATAAACAGAAAAATAACTAAGGGGAAAAAGTTTGATGCAAGGCTTACCAAAAAAAAAAAAAAGTAAAGGAAAAAAGAGATTAATATCCTCAGAAAGATAATACCATTTATATACATAAAACAAAAATAAGAGCCTCTTAAAAAGCACTTACTGTATTAGGGAAAATAAAAGTAAAGCACAATAAAAACAATTCAGTAGAAGATTTAGAGGATATATTTGAGGACTTCTAGAAGTAGGAACCTGGTAGGCTGCAGTCCATGGGGTCCTGAAGAGTCAGACACGACTGAGCAACTTCATTTTCACTTTCATGCATTGAAGAAGGAAATGGCAACCCACTCCAGTGTTCTTGCCTGCGGAATCCCGGGGACAGGGGAGCTTGGTAGGCTGCTGTCATTGGGGTCGCACAGAGTCGGACACGACTGACGCAGCTTAGCAGCAGCAGCAGCAGAAGTAGGAACAAAAGCCAGGAGGGACAAGTAGGAAGGAAAAATAAGGACAGTACAAGGTAATGAAATCTAAAATGTAAATAACAGGCATTCCAGAAAGAGGCCACAAGGAAGTGGGGGGAAATATTACCGAAGACTTATACACAAAATTTCAGAGTTAAGGAATATGCATTTTTTGATGCAAAAAGCTGCTGAACACCTCATATGATGATGGGAAAAAAGAATTATTCAGGAAATAAAAACATGAAATTTTAGTAATATAAAGATCACATATTTAAAAAATTTTAAAGCTGATTTCTATTTATTATTTTCTCTTTACTTTTTTGACCCC
This sequence comes from Ovis aries, assembly GCF_016772045.2. NCBI lineage: Eukaryota > Metazoa > Chordata > Mammalia > Artiodactyla > Bovidae > Ovis > Ovis aries. Next base: position 10,930,315 of record NC_056070.1, read on the forward strand.
CTTCACCCTTATCTCTTACCTCCCAACCTTCTCTGGCAAACACTAATCTGTTCTCTGTATCTACAAGGGTGGGATTTTGTTATTTTTTGTTTGTTTGTTTTTGAGTTTTACATGCAAAGGTCATACAGTATTCATATTTATCTATCTGATTTATTTCACCTAACATAATGCTCTTGAGGTCCATCTGCATAGTGCTAGATCGCTCAGTCGTGTCCGACTCTTTGCGACCTCATGGACTGTAGCCTGCCTGGCTCCTCTGTCCGTGGGATTCTCCAGGCAAGAACACTGGAGTGGGTTGCCATGCCTTTCTCCAGAGGTCCATCTATATTGATGTAAATGGCAAGATTACATTTGTTTCTATGGCTGGATAAAATTTTATTGTATGAATATATCACAATTTCTTTATTCATTCAAATATCGATGGACACTGGTTTTCTCTGTATCTTCAGTTCAGTTCAGTTCGGTCGCTCAGTCATGTCCGACACTTTGTGACCTCATGAATCGTAGAACACCAGGCCTCCCTGTCCATCACCAACTCCCGGAGTTCACTCAAACTCATGTCCATCGAGTCAGTGATGCCATCCAGCCATCTCATCCTCGGTCGTCCCCTTCTCTTCCTGCCACCAATCCCTCCCAGCATCACGGTCTTTTCCAATGAGTCAACTCTTCGCATGAGGTGGCCAAAGTATTGGAGTTTCAGCTTCAGCATCAGTCCTTCCAATGAATACCCAGGACTGATCTCCTTTAGGATGGACTGGTTGGATCTCCTTGCAGTCCAAGGGACTCTCAAGAGTCCTCTCCAACACCACAGTTCAAAAGCATCAATTCTTCGGCGCTCAGCCTTCTTCACAGACCAACTCTCACATCCATACATGACCACTGGAAAAACCATAGCCTTGACTAGACGGACCTTTGTTGGCAAAGTAATATCTCTGTGTTTTAATATGCTGTCTAGGTTGGTCATAACTTTCCTTCCAAAGAGTAAGTGTCTTTTAATTTCATGGCTGCAGTCACCATCTGCAGTGATTTTGGAGCCCCTCAAAATAAAGTCTGACACTATTTCCACTGTTTCCCCATCTACTTCCCATGAAGTGATGGACCAGATGCCATGATCTTTGTTTTCTGAACGTTGAGCTTTAAGCCAACTTTTTCACTCTCCTCTTTCACTTTCATCAACAGGCTTTTTAGTTTCTCTTCACTTTCTGCCATAAGGATGGTGTCATCTGCATATCTGAGGTTATTGATATTTCTCCCAGCAAGCTTGATTCCAGCTTGTGCTTCTTCCAGCCCAGCATTTCTCATGATGCTCTTTGCATATAAGTTAAATAAGCATGGTGACAATATACAGCCTTGACCTACTCCTTTTCCTGTTTGGAACCAGTCTGTTGTTCCATGTCAAGTTCTAACTGTTGCTTCCTGACTTGCATACAGATTTCTCAAGAGGCAGGTCAGGTGGTCTGGTATTCTCATCTCTTTCAGAATTTTCCAGTTTCTTGTGATCCACACAGTCAAAGGCTTTGGCATAGTCAATATAGCAGAAATAGATGTTTGTCTGGAAGTCTCTTGGTTTTTCCATGATCCATCAGATGTTGGCAATTTGATCTCTGGTTCCTCTGCCTTTTCTAAAACCAGCTTGAACATCTGGATGTTCATGGTTCACGTATTGCTGAAGCCTGGTGTCGAGAATTTTGAGCATTACTTTACTAGTGTGTGAGATGAGTGTGATTGTGCGGTAGTTTGAGCATTCTTTGGCATTGCCTTTCTTTGGGATTTGAATGAAAACTGACCTTTTCCAGTCCCGTGGCTCTGTATCTTAGCTGTTATAAATAGTGATGCAATGAGAATGGGAGTGTGTATATATTTTTAAGTTAATGTTTTTGTTTTCTTTGGATAAATACCCTTAAGTTGAATTGCTGGGTCACATGATAGTTCTATTTTCAATTTTCTGAGGAACCTGTGTAGTGGAGAAGGCAATGGCACGCCACTGCAGTACTCTTGCCTGGAAAATCCCATGGAAGGAGGAGCCTGGTAGGCTGCAGTCCATGGGGTCGCTAAGAGTCGAACACGACTGAGTGACTTCCCTTTCACTTTTCACTTTCATGCATTGGAGAAGGAAATGGCAACCCACGCCACTGTTCTTGCCTGGAGAATCCCAGGGACGAGGGAGCCTAGTGGGCTTCCGTCTCTGGGGTCACACAGAGTCGGACACGACTGAAGCGACTTAGCAGCAGCAGCAGCAGCAGCAGAGGAACCTGCGTAGTGGTTTCCATAGTGTTGACATCAATTTATATTCACACCAAGAGTGCTCATGTGTTTCCTTTTTCCACATCTTCCCCAACAATTGTTATTTCTTAAATTTTATAATGCCATTCTAATAGGTGTGTGACAATATCTCACTGTGGTTTTGATTTGCATTTCTCTGATGGTTAATGATGTTGAGCATCTTTTCATATACCTGTTGGTCATCTTAAGAAAAATGTCTATTCAGATCCTCTGTTCAGTTTTGAATTGAGTTTTTTTTGGATGTTAAATTGTATGGGTTCTTTATACAGTTTGGATATTAGCCCCTTATCAGATGGATCATTTGCAAATATTTCTCCCATTCAGTAGGTTGCTTTTCATTCTGTTGATAGTTTCCTTTGCTGTGCAGAATCTTTTTAGAATGATGTAGTCATAGTTGTTTTTGTTGCTTTTGGTATCAGATTTAAAAATTATCACCAACACAGGGACCTATATTCAATATCTTATATTAAGCTATGCTGCTGCTGCTAAGTCACGTCAGTTGTGTCCAACTCTGTGACCCCATAGATGGCAGCCACCACGCTCCCATCCCTGGGATTCTCCAGGCAAGAATACTGGAGTGGATTGCCATTTCCTTCTCCAGTGCATGGAAGTGAAAAGTGAAAGTGAAGTCGCTCAGTTGTGTCCTACTCTTCGCGACCCCATGGACTGTAGCCTACTAGGCTCCTCCGTCCATGGGATTTCCCAGGCAAGACTATTGGAAAGTAATCTGAAAAGATATAATTGAATCACTTTGCTGTACCCTTGAAACTAACACAATAGTGTAAATCAACTGTCCTTCAAACTATCACCAAGACTTATATCAAGGACTTTACCATTTATTTTTTCTTCTAGGAGTTTCAAGGGCTTCAGGTCTTACATTCAAGTTTTTAATCCATTTGAGTTAATTTTTGTGTATGGTGTAAGACAGTAGCAGGTTTTATTCTTTTGCATAAATCTGTCCAGTTTTTCCAACACCATTTATTGACTCAGTAGGTCTGGGGTAGGGCCTGAGAATTCCAACAAACTCTCAGATAGATGCTGATACTAGTATTCCACCAACCACACTTAAAGTACCATTGACAGAGGTCTTGGGAAAACAATTTTAAGAGTTCTTTGGGCAGGATCCAATTCACTGCAGGATTTGACTTTTAGTAATACCTATCTATCTACACATATTTTTTTCTTTCAAGATAGATAGGATCACAGTTGGTTTTATGTGTCAGTTTGGCTGGGCTAAGGGATGTCCAGATAGCTGGTGAAACATTATTTCTGAGTGTGTCTGTGAGGATTTTTCCAGAAAAAAATAGCATTTGAATGTGTAGACTGAATAAAGAAGGTTGTCTTCACCAATGTGGGTGGGCATCATTCAATCCATTGCCAATCTAATAGAACAAAAAGGTCTAGCTAAAGGCAAGTTTGCTTTTTTTTTCTTGCTTGAGCTTGGACATCCATCTTCTCCTTCCCTCAGCTCTTGGTTCTTGGGCCTCTGGATTCAGAGTGGGACTCAGGCCATTATCACCTCTCTCCACCCTTGGCCCCACCCCATTTTTGCACCTCTAGACTCAGACTGAATTGCGCCACCAGCTTTTCTGGTTCTCCAGCTTGAAGATGGCAGACTGTGGGACTTCTTTTACTCTGCAACTTCCTAAGCCCATTACTTATAAATCTCTTACTATCTATCTGTGGATCTATCTATGGTGAGTGAATCAATTTTCTTTCTTTTTAATGTGTGTATCTGCCTCTCATCTATTAATATCTCTTGTATTTATCTGTTTCTTGGTAGAACCTTGACTAATACAGATAGATAGATAGAGAGATGGATAGCTAGATAGATAAAACACTCTTTGGAAAAAAAAAGAAAGGGAGGAAACAAAAGAAGGAGTAGGGAAAGAGAAAGAAAAGGAAGGAAGAAGGAAGGGAAGGAAAGGAGGGAAAGAAGGAACTCAGAACGCAGAATCTTTTCAGCCCTTTACCCTGTCATACGTGGTAAATACTGTTGACCATATTGCCCCTGCCACTGATGTCCTTCTTCAGGGTCCAGACCTATAGAATGACTTGTTTTTTGGCCGTGAAGCTTGCAGTGTCTCGGTTCCCTGACCAGAGATAGAACCCAAGCCCTCCACAGTGAAAGTGTGGAGTCCTAACCACTAGACCACTAGGAAATTTTCCTAGAATAACTTTTTATTGCTCCTTTCCTGTAGTTCACTTAATCTGATGATATCTCTGCCATTCCTGCAGGTGATCCCAGACATTTCTTATTTGACCCAAGGACCGGCAGTACTGTAGGTGGGCAGGAAATGTCTGTGGATGAAGGTGGCGCATGAGGAGCCTTCCACATAAGGTTTCTCAGCATCTCGGCCTCCCTCTGGTTGTTGCCCTTCCGCCCTGCCTGCCACATGTGCAAGCTAACTTTCAGAGAAACTTCTGGGAAGTTTTGGAGACTGAAGAAGGGAGACTGTAGGGACATTTGTTGCACTTGATTTTATGGATTATCAGAAGAAGTTAGGGTGAACTATCTCAGTGGCATTTTATGAAGGCCATCTTAAAGATTTCAGTTGCTTTTCAATTTTATTTTTTTTGGGTGGTGCTGGATGAATGTCCGTCTGAATCTGAGATCATGTCAACACTTACTTCCAAACAAGACTGTGCTTCCTTGTGGGAACTGTGAGTAAACAGGAAACGAGATTTGACCGTTTCACATTATGTAATGATGGTTTTTTTGATTTGCTTGTCTTTTGGTTGTGGTTACTGGGCAGATCTGTGGAGAGATTGCTCTCAGATTAGAGAGTCATGTCAGTGTATCTGACATAGCTGGCTCTTTGTGTCCTCACGGTCGCTGCTGACTCAAAGGACACAAGATGATCAATACATATTATTTGTTTCTCACTGAACATGATTTCCCAGGAATCCTCCTCATTTTCACTATCTTTTTTTGTGAGGGTTCTTTCACCACAGACAGTCGCTTCTGTGGTTATGACTTGGACCTTGTCAACTCCAGAAACTGCAACACCTCTGAAATCTCAAACTTTGTGTAATCTTTTATCCTCTTAGCTCATTCCCTCAAGAACCCCCTCAGCGGGGCATTTGTCTATCAGCAAATCCACTCGGTTCTCCCAAGTCACGTCCCTGACCCGGCCACTCCTCCCTGTCTTCATGCTAACACATGGGTTGAAGCTACCATCATCTCTTGTTTATGTCTTGTTTATACTGGTTACTGGTCTCCCTACTTCTGTCCTTACTTCTGTAGAGTTTATTTCTTACAGGAGCCAAAGTCATCTTTTTCCAGCGTAAATCAGGTCATTTTACATGCTTATTTAAAAGTTTCCCACAGTTTTCCCAAGCCCTTGGAATTAATCCAAACCCCTTACAGTATAGTTAACCACCAAAGATTCATGCTTCTTTTCCTCAGTATAGAATTGTTTCTGGAAATGGCTGCCCACGCTTGTATTTTCCAGCCTTCTTGTTTCTAGGTGAGAGCATTTGATTAGTTCTCACCAATGGAGTGTGAGCACAGGGATGTAGGTCCCTTTCAGGCAGAGATGGTAAAGCATCAGGATGCTCACTGCCCCCTCTCTCTTCCTCAGTAAATGTGGAGGTCATAGGGCATATAGCAGCACCACAAGGTAGAGGAGTTTGGATCCTTGAGTTACTCTTTGGAGGAAAGCTGCCAGACCAGAAATATTTACTTGTGATTTTAGCAATTTTTTTTTTTTTTTTTTTTAGTGTGACTCTGCTGCCAACAAATTCCCAACTGTGCTGGCTGTCTCCCTGCCAAATGAATGGTCTCAGACCAGCTAAACCACAAACGAATTCCACTACTTATGTCTACTTACTGGGTTCCTGCTAGTTTGAAAGGTGACTATTTCACACGTCTTTCTCTTGTGTAGCCCTTTTAGCTGCAAATAACACCTTCTAGCTAATCAGCTAGACTTAGACAGAAGATCAGCCAATCAGGAAAGACCTAATAATCTTTTTAAATTTAATTTTTATTGGAAATAATTGCTTTACAACGTTGTGTTAGTTTCTGCTGGATAGTAAAGTGAATCAGCTACGTACACACATATCCCGTCTTTTTTGGATTTCCTTCCTATTAGATCACCACAAAGAATTGAGCTATACAGTAGGTTCTCATTAGTTATCCATTGTATTCATAGTAGTGTATATATATTACATATATATCAATCCCAACCTCTCAGTTCATCCTATCCCCCTTTGCTTTTACCTCTTGTTGCTGCCCATATGCTGGTTCTCTACATCTGTCTTTATTTTGCTTTGCAAATAAGATTATCTATACCATTTTTCTAGATTCCACATATATACATTAATATATATTTGCTTTTCTCTTTCTGACTTAGCCTTAATCTTCTTACCACCAAGCCCATAGACCCACCAGCATGAACACCCAATCACGTCTTCTCTGTTCCCCACGGATGAAACCGATAAGGTGTCATTATCCCATCAATAGTCATACTTGCCCGTGAGGTCTGGACCCTATCCTCTCTCAAGGACTTCCCTTCTTTATTTTTTTCTTTCTCCAGCATGATCAATATTTGCCTCACCCCCAGGAGCAAACAAACTGTGCATATCTCAACCTAAAATACAAAACAAACAAGCAAAAGACCCCGAGTCCCCTCTCTGTACTTCTGTCTCCTCTAGTTATGGTCTTGTTTCTCTGCCCCCCTTTACAAGCCATAAATAAAGTGATTTCCACATGGTTCCTCTACCTCCTCACTTCCCATTTGTCCTACAAACCTTTCCAATTTGGTTCTGATCCAGAAAACTTCACCTGCATTGCTTTTTAAAAACATCATCAGTAGCCTCTGCATTGTCGAATCCATTGAGATTAATATGTTCTCATTTTATTTGAGCTCAAAAAAATTTTTTTTCCTTTAAAATTTATATTTATTTATTTGACTGCACCGAGTCTTATGCAGCATGTGAGCTCTTAATTGAGTTGTATCATATCAGATCTAGTTCCCTGACCAGATTGAGCCTGGGCCCCCTGCATTAGAGGCCCAGCATCTTAGCCACTGAACCACCAGGGAAGTCACCTTATTAGACCTTTAAACTGTATACAGCCAGTTGTCTGCCTATGCTTTCTTAAAACTCTCTAATTTTTTGGTGTCTGTGACTTTACACCCTGGTGTTCCTCCATCTCTTTCTTAGTTTCCTTTATAAGTTTTTCTTTCTCTTCCTAACCTCTAATGGAGGGGACCCCTAGGGGGCCCTGGTCTTGGGGGCCCTTGCTCAGGTCTTGGTCCTGTTTTCTCTCCCAGCCACATTCTCTAATTAAGGATTAATTTCCAAATTATACAGACAGCTCATACAGCTTAATATAAAAAACAACTTAATTAAAAAATGGGCAGATGACTTAAATAGATATTCTCTGGAGAAGGCACTCAGATGGCCAACAGACACATGAAAAGATGCTCAATATTGCTATTAGATGTGAATGGAAACTACAATGAGGTATCATTTCATATCACTCAGAATGACCATCATTAAAAAGTCTACGGGCTTCTCTGGTGGTTTGGATGCTTAAGAATCTGCCTGCAAAGCAGGAGACCTGGGTTCAATCCCTGGGTCAGGAAGATCCCCTGGAGAAGGGAATGGCTACTCACTCCAGTATTCTTGCCTGGGAAATCCCATTTTCCAGTAGTCATATATAGATGTGGACTGTAAAGAAAGCTGAGTGCTGAAAAATTGATGCTTCTGAACTGAGGTGTTGGAGAAGACTCTTAAGAGTCCCTTGGACTGCAAGGAGATCCAACCAGTTAACAGATGACCAGTGCAGGTTCGATACATGAAGCAGGGCACTCAAAGCTGGTGCCCTGGGACAACCTGGAGGGTTAGGATGGGGAGGGATGTGTGAGGGGGCTTCGGGATGGTGGGACACATGTACACCCGTGGCTGATTCATGTCGATGTGTGGCAAAAACCACCACAATATTGTAAAGTAATTAGCCTCCAATTAAAATAAGTAAATTAATTTTAAAAAGTAATCTTGAAAAAAAAAGTCCTAAAGGAAATCAGTCCTGAATATTCATTGGAAAGACTGATGCTGAAGCTGAAGCTCTGATACTTTGGCCACCTGATGCGAAGAGCTGACTCACTGGAAAAGACCCTGATGCTGGGAAAGATTGAAGGCATGAGGAGAAGGGGATGATAGAGGATGAGATAGTTGGATGGCATCACCGACTCAGTGGACATGAGTTTGAACAAGCTCCGGGTGTTGGTGATGGATAGGGAAGCCTGGCTTTCTGCAGTCCATGGGGTTGCAAAGAGTCAGACACGACTGAGTGACTTAACTGAACTGAATAAGTCTACAGATAATAAATGCTGGAGAGGGTGTGGAGAAAGGGAACCCTCCTACACCATTGATAGGAATGTAAATTGGTGCAGCTACTATGGAGAACAGCATAGAGGTTCCTTAGAAAATGAAAAATACGGGACACATGTACACCTGTGGCTGATTTATGCCAATGTAAGGCAAAAGCCACCACAATATTGTAAAGTAATTAGCCTCCAACTAAAATAAATAAATGAATTTTAAAAAAACAGGCTAAAAATACAACTACTGTATGATCCCTCAAGCCCACTCTTGGGCATATATCCAGAGGAAACTTTAATTAAAAAAATACATGCACCCCAATGTTCATTACAGCGTTATTTACAATAGCCAAGACATGGGGACAACCTCAATGTCCATTGACAGATGAGTGGATAAAGAAGATGTGGTATCTTTATATAATGGAATATTATTGTTGTTATTGTTTCCTCATTAAGTTGTGTCCAACTCTTTTGTGACCCCATGGACTGTGGCCTGCCAGGGCCCTCTGTCCATGGGATTTCCGAGGCAAGAATATTGGAGTGAGTTGCCATTTCCTTGTCCAGGGGATCTTCCCGACCTGGGGATCAAACCCGCATCTCCTGCATTGGCATGTGGACTGTTTACCACTGAGACACCAGGGAAGTCCGTAATGGACTGTTAATCAGCCATGAGGAGGAATGAAATAATGCAATCTGTGGCACATGTATGGGTCGTGATTGTGTTGAGTAAGTCAGTCAATGACAGATAGATGATATCACTATGTGTGGGATCTAGAAAATAATACAAATGAGCCTATCTACAAAACAGAAATAGGCTCACAGACAGAGAAACAAACTTATGGTTACCAGAGGGGATTGTGGCGGGGGAGGGGAGAGATAAATTAGAAGTTTGGGATCAACATGTATATACTGCTGCTGCTGCTAAGTCGCTTCAGTCATGTCCGACTCTGTGTGACCCCATCCCTGGGATTCTCTAGGCAAGAATACTGGAGTGGGTTGCCATTTCCTTCTCCAATGCATGAAGGTGAAAAGGCAAAGTGAAGTTGCTCAGTCGTGTCCGACTCTTTGCGACCCCATGGACTGCAGCCTACCAGGCTCCTCTGTCCATGGGATTTTCCAGGCAAGAGTACTGGAGTGGGGTACCATTGCCTTCTCCACATGTATATACTACTGTATGTAAAATGCATAAACAACAAGGACCTACTGTATAGTACTGGAAGCTGTACTCAGTATCTTTTAACAACCAGTAATGGAAAAGAATCTGAAAAAGAATATATGTATATGTGTGTGTGTGTGTGTGTGTGTGTGTATAACAATCACTTTGCTGTATACATGAAACTAATACAACATTGTAAATTGACTATACTTCAAAAACAAAGGGAAAAAATTAGCTATATTCTGGGCCCATCTAACTATATACTTTTAAAACTTAAAAATTTTTTCCAACTATCTACTTTTCACACATGTACTTGGATGGACGCTTGTTTCCTCTTTCTTAACAATTATGTCATGAGTCCTGTCAACTGTACGTCCAAAACAAATCTTGAAGTCATCCTTTTCCCCAGTTCTACTGCCAGCACTCGAATCCACATCACCATCATCTCTGACTTGAATTATTAGAATAGACCCAGTTTCTGGCCTCTCCGTTTCTATTCTTGGCACACCCAGCGTTAATCTTATCTTCTGCGGCAGTGATGGCCATGTACGTTAACGTCCATGCTTTCAGACATGTGTGCATTAAAAGAATAATATGCTTTTGTGAAAACAGGGTGCCCCAAATATATAGACATGGCAGCCATTCCAAACTCACATCAGAAGACTTACCCTAATAATGTACAGTTTGATAAGAATATTTGAACTCAGGACTATCCTGGGAAATCTAGGTCAACACTTTCCTGCCATCATAAGCAAGAACTTTGTGTGCACTGGGCTGCTGCCAGGAATCTGGCACTTGAACTATAACTTGCTCCTTTAAAATGTCAGAATAAGAACACTTATTTCAGAGAAAGAAAGTTCAAAGCCAGTTCTACCCAAGAGGTAAAAATGGAACTGGTCTAAGTCAAGGCTCCATTTTTCTTTTCTCAGAATTCCCGAGAGGACTTCTGGAAATGCAGTGAGGACAACTATAATTCTTCCGATTTTTCCATTTTATTCTGATGTTAAACAGATTCTATACCTTCACTCTTCTATCAGCCTTTGCTGTAGAACAATCCACCCACATCTCAGTGGGTAAAACCACTGTGCGTTAACCTCACCGCCCTGGTGGAAACCGATGTTGGTTGCTCAGGGTGGGCAGTTCTTCTGGCCTCTCCTGGGGTCATTCACGTGGCAGCCATTTCCTGACGTCCTGACTACAGCAGGATGATCTCCGTTGGCCTCACTCACCTGTCTGGAGATTAGAGCTGACCACCAGCTGGGCCTCTTCTCTGGTTAACTTCTCATTCTCAAGAAGGCCAGCCTGTGCTTCTGCCTGTGGGGCCAGTCCTGAAACTAGAACCTGAGAACAGAAGCTGCCAGGCCTCTGGAAGCCCAGAGAGGAAGTCACACACATGAGTGCCATTGGTCTGAGCCGGTCAAAGGGCCAACGCAGGTACAAGGGAAGGGGAAATTGACTCCACCTCTTGGTGAGGGGCTGGAAGGTCACTGCCAAGTGCTTGCAGAGGATGGGAGGAACTGTTGTGGCCAGCCTGTATGTGCTTAGTCATTCAGTCGTGTCCAACTCTTCGGGACTCCATGGACTGTAGCACACCAGGCTCCTCTGTCCATGGGATTCTCCAGGCAAGAATACTGGAGTGGGTTGCCATGCCCTCCTCCAGGGGATCTTCTCTACCCAGAGATCAAACTCGGGTCTCTGCATTGCAAGAAGATTCTTTACCATCTGAGCCACCAGGGAAGCCCACCCACAACCTACATAGCCCCAGTATTTTACTTCCTTAGAAGAGCACTTTCTCACAGTCACTTCCTGTGTATATATATTTTAATATCTCTGTATGTATGTCTTAGTAAGTTTGGGCTGCCATGACAAAATGCCGTAGACTGGGTGACTGGTAAACGCACAAATTTATTTATCATAATTTGGAGGGGGGAAGTCTGAGATTGGGATGTCATCATGGTTGGGTTCTGATGAAGGTCCTCTTCTGGGTTACAGGTTACTGGCTTCTTGCATCCTCATATGGTGGAACGAGGGCAAGAGAGCTCTGGGTGGTCTCTTTTATAAGGATACTAATCTCATTCATGAGGGCTCCATCCTCATGACCTAATCACTTTCCAAAGGCCCCATGTCCTCATACCATCACAGTGGGAGTTAGGATTTTATCATCATATGAATTTGGGTGGGGGGGTGAAAGAAACATTTTGGGCTTCCCAGGTGGCTCAGTGATAAAGAATCCACCTGCCAATGCAGGAGGCATGGGTGGGGAAGATCCTCTGGAGAAGGAAATGGCAACCCACTCCAATGTTTCTGCTTGAAAAATTTTATGGACAAAAGAGCCTGGTGGGGTATAGTCCATCAAGCCACAAAGAGTCAGACATGATTTAGCAACTAAATAACAACAATAGAAACATTTAGTCCATTGCAATGTTTGTGAATATATATGTAGATATGACTGCTATAACTCGGAAATGTACATATATATATATATATATATATATATATATATATAAATATATATATAACATATGTTTTGGAGAAGGGAATGGCAATCCACCCCATTATTCTTGCCTGGAGAATTCCATGGATGGAGAAGCCTGGAAGGCTATAGTCTGTGGGGTTGCAAAGAGTTGGACACGACTGAGCGACTGATACACACACACATACATGCACACACACACACACACACACACAAAAAACATACCTATAAGATACACAGATATAATTTACTGATATGTGGGTACATATAGTGGAGCTATGGTAAAGAATATGCCTGCCAATGCAGGAGACATAAAGGATGCAGGTTCGATCCCTGGGTTGGGAAAGATCCCCTGGAGGAGGGCATGGCAAGCCACTCCAGTATTCTTGCCTGGAGAATCCCACGGACAGAGGAGCCTGGTGGGCTATAGTCCATAGGGTCGCAAAGAGTTGGACATACACAGGTACGTATAAACAATGTTTGGACAGGAGTTGACTGTGGGTTGTTTTTTATGTTGTCTAACATCATTTGTAAAAGGACTTCTGCCATAATATGTCTTAGAAGTTGCTTAACTACTAAATACATAGTATATTTCTTTTGTTCAAATAAGAAATGCATAATTCATCACTGACTTTTGTTTACTTTGGCTTCCAGAAAGTTCAGAATTGAACTTAAATGTCATCACTCATTTTTTATATTAACTTAGACATGATTGTTTTCTACTTAGAATTAGTTTTCTTTTTTCTTTTTAAACTTCCTTATTGTGCCCATGTATTACTTATAAGCTACTTCAGTCATATTTGAAATGAGTCGAGGTACAGTCCAAACATTTAAAAATACATGAATGTGCTTTTTGTAGTTCCACTTGAGAGAGTGATGTTAATGCATTCTGGAAAGACTGGAGAACCATGTTAGGGTTATCTCACATTGTGAGAATTGTAAGGTTAGCTTATGCAATAAAATAGTTCGAATAGTGGAGGCGAGTCCCCCAGAGAGCTACTGGGCTCAAATGCCTATGGTTTAATGCATTCTTTTTCTCTCTCTTCACAATCAATCATCTACGAGAGCTCATGGTGAGTCATCCTTAAAAAACAAACAGTCACAGACTTCATATCCCCATTTTCAATCTGTTCTCCAATTCACCTCTTTCTCCTTTCTAACTCAGGAAGGAGTCTTCTTGTGGGAGAAAATCATTAATTTGGTTGTTGGGCAATATTGGATTATTATCTTATGTATAAACATTTCCTTAAAGAGAGGTATTATTTTCACTTTTGATCCTTGCCAGTACTTTCAGGTACGTTTTCTGAAATATTAACTCACGTGCTATGTCGCTTCAGTTGTGCCCAACTTTTTGCAACCTCATAGACTATAGCTCACCAAACTCCTCTGTCCGTGGGATTTTATAGGCAAGAATACTGGAGTGGGTTGGATTGACTCCTCCAGGGATCTTCCTGACTCAAGGATTGAGCCTCTGTCTCCTGTGGCTCCTGAATTCCAGGTGGATTCTTTACCATTGAGCCATTAGGGAAACACAGTTAACTCACAATGAACTCACAACTCATCCTTTTGGTGCATAATATTTTTCTTTGATTTAAGTGTGCATTCTCTTGGGGATTCCCTGGTGGGCCAGTGATTAGGATGTTGCACTTTCACTGCTGAGGGTCCCTGTTTAATTCCTGTTTGGGAACTAAGATCCCACAGGCCTCCTGGATCGGCTTAAAAAAAAAAAATTGTGCATTCTCTTGCTTCTTTTAGAATGGAAGTGCACAGAACTCAAATGGGTATGGGGGTGGGGGGAATACTGTTGTGAACATTGGGGAGTATCTTTTCAAATCAAGAATTTTCATCTTTTCTGGGTACATGCCCAGGAATGGGATTGCCAGCTCATATAGTGGTTCTATTTTTAGTTTTTTAAGGAACTTCCATACTGTTTTCCAATGTCCATCAACAGATGCATGAAGACTATGTGGTGTATATATATACATATACATACAGATATACATATACATGTATATGACTTCCCTGGTGGCTCAGATGGTAAAGCGTCTGTCTACAATGTGGGAGACCCAGGTTTGATCCCTGGGTTGGGAAGATCCCCTGGAGAAGGAAATGGCAATCCACTCTAGGACTATTGCCTGGAAAATCCCATGGACAGAGGAGCCTGGTAGGCTACAGTCCACGGGGTCACAAAGAGTCGGACACGACTAAGCGGACTTCACTTCCATACATGTATATACCCAATAATATTACTTAGCCATAAAAAAGGATGAAATATTGCCATTTGCAGCAAGATGGATGAACTTAGAGTTTATCATACTAAGTGGAGTAACAGAGGGAAACAAATAGATGATTTGTCATTTATATGTGGAATCTAAAAAATAACACAACTGCATTTATTTACAAAACAGAAATGGACTCACAGACATAGAAAACAAACTTATGTTTACCAAAGGGGATCGTGATGGTGGTGGGAGAGAGAATAGTCTGGGATTAACAGTTATACACTACTGTACATAAATTAGGTAAACCACAGGGGCCTACTGTATAGCACGAGGAGCTATAGTCAGTATCTTACAATAACCTGTAATGGAAGATTCTTTTTTCCGTTAATGGAAAAGACCACTTTGCTGTGCAACTGAACTTAACACAATATTGTAAATCAACTATACGTCAGTCCATTCAGTTCACTCGCTCAGTCGTGTCCGACTCTTTGCGACCCCATGATAAAAACTAATAAAACACACACACACATATTTGATCTAGGCACATAGCCCCTCCCCTTAAGCCTTTGTAATTTCTTAAATGATAAGAGCATAGGAGCATTTTCCATTTAATATTTGGTCTTTAGCCCTGAGATCATGATACAGCTTCAGAGAGATGAAGATTAAAATAATGTCTTTTGCGTTTCATAAGCCCCTTTCAATCACTCCTGAATTTCTGTTAATGAGGTGGCTTTTGGAAAGCCCCTAGATTACCATAGGATGGGGCTATTTGCCAGGGGAGCCAACCTTGTGACTAGAGAAACTTTCAACCACCCCCTCACTCCCCTTTCAGGGAAGAAAGGGGCTGGAGGCTGACATAATGACCGATGATTTAATCAGTTGCACCTCCATAAAAATCCCTGTAGTACCCACCTGGTGCCGAGAGCTTCTGGGTTGAGGACCACGTGGAGATGCTGGGAGCGTGTGGAAGCTCTCTACCCCCTTCCTCCACACCCTGTCCTATATGTCTCATCCATCTAATCTGAGTTGTATCCTTTGTAATAAATCAGTAATCTATTAATAGTAGGTGGTCGGCCTAAATCAAAAGGTAATTTGAGGTAAAATCAAATTACCTGAAATTGACTTTATTCAGGAATAGCAGAGGAGTTGCAGCTCGGGACACTCATGCTGAAGCAGGCTCCAGATGGGTCCTTTGAGGCTGTAGTACATGCTGAGTTGCTCAGCCACACCCGCCAGGCTCCTCTGTCCATACTGGAGTGGGTTGCCATTTCCTCCTCTAGAGGATCTTCCCCATCCAGGGATCAAACTGCAGTGCCTCCTGCGTTGGCAGATGAGTTCTTTACTGCTGAGTTACCTGGGAAGTCATTGAGCATATAGGACGGGCTATATTTATAGACAAGGAATGCAAAGAGGAAGAAGTCCACCAAAGTCCAAGGAGTAAGTTCACTGACTAAGAGGATGGGGAGAGATTCTTGGCGGACGTTCATTGGTCAAGAGACAGGTCTTAGCTGAAGGCGTTTACAGCACATGAGTCTCACTTCTTAAGTTTCGTTTCATTAGGGCATATGCGTGAGATACTCCAAGTCACGTGCTCTGCTTCCAGTTTAGGTTGAAATCCTTTCACAAGGTAAACTGCTTTCTGGAGTACTGTGAGCCATTCTAACAAAATGTTGAACCCAGGAAGGGATTGTGGGAACTGCCCATTTTTAGCTGGTTGGTCAGAAGCACAGGTAATGATCTGGACCTTAGATTGGCATCTGAAGTCTGGGCATGGAGTGGGGGTGGCAGTCTGGACTGATCCCTTAACCTCACGATCAGACAGGAGCTCCAGGTAGATGGTGTCAGAATTGAGTGGAATTGCAGGACACCCAGCTGGGGTGTATAGAGAATCAGAGAACTGCTAGGAGGGGAAAAACCCTCACACACTTTGGTGGCCAGAAGTATTGCGAGTAGAGTGTTTGAGAGGAGAATCTTTTTCAGGGACTATAGCAGTTTAGTCATTTAACAATTCAAGCACACTTCGCATATTTAGGGATGGCTTATCCGGCAAACTCTTCCAGTGGGGGGAAAGTTACTAACCTGTAAGGAAGCAGATCGCCTGGAGTGCCTAACATAGATGCCAGCTGCTCACTGAATTCTCAAATAGGCATTTGACGAGCCTGTCTGCTGTCATTTTGCCCACATCTCGCCAGGACTGTTGTCTAGTTTCCCAGATTAAAGTAGCGCAGTAGAACAAGGTTGTGAGTGGCTTAAAGAAGGTTCGCTGAGCAGCCCAAGAAGTCAGTTTGATGGTGTGATGATGACAGAAGCAGAACCAAGGAAAGCAGACAAACAAACGCAGAATGCGTCATGACCTCAGGCGAGGAGCATAATCGGAGATAACCTCGTAGGAGCTTTCGTCTCCTGGCACAGCATTGCATTCTACCAAGGCACGCAGTTTACTGTTCATTACTGTGGCCCTGAGTTGTCAGAAAATTGTTATACTATACTCAAGTAGTCAGTTTAAAAAGACGTGGAAATATTGGGAGAGGGTGGGATGATTTGGGAGAATGGCATTGAAACATGTATACTATCATGCAAGAAACGAAGTGCCAGTCTGTGTTCAATACAAGATACAGGATGCTTGGGGCTGGTGCATGGGGATGATCCAGAGAGATGACATGGGGTGGGAGGTGGGAGGGGGATTCAGGATTGCGAGCTCGTATACACCCATGACAGATTCATGTCAATGTATGGCAAAACCAATACCGTATTGTAAAGTAAAATAAAGTAAAAATAAAATTTAAAAAATGTTATTATTAGTCTCCATGCCTTTCAAATCTCAAGTTCAGTTAATGGGAAGATTCGCTGTGTTCTGTGGCTCAGTCGTCATCCTTTGCTCACGTTTTAATGATGCATCTGCTATATGCCAGACACTGAGCTAGGAGCTAGATCTTTAGTGGTGGACAAAACTCACACCACTGCTGTCTTGATGGAGCTTGCAGAATTGTACTAGAGACGAACAGTTAGTAAACAGGCAAAACCCCTAAACACATAATTTAACTCCTATAAAATATTACAAGAGAAAAGAACATGAGAAATATCAGAGAATCCCAAGGGTGGGAATGAGGAGGTTTAGAACATGATTATTTATTTGCAGTCACCAGGGAGGGCCAGAGAATGCCACATGCAGGAGGAAGGCAGGAATGTGAGCATGGGGAGGAAGCAGAAACGATGGGCAAGGGGTTTGAGAGAGAAAGAGGTTGGCAAGGTAGAAGAGCTGCAAAGAGGATGGTGTGGCAGCAGAAAGTCACACAGAACATCAGAGGGAGCATGGAACGACTTAGATGTGAAGAAGCAGCCAGATCATGGAGGGCTTTGCAGACCTTATGAGGAGTTTGGGTTTTATTGAAAGTATCGTGGGAAGCCTTTGTAGGACTTCAAGCATAGCTGCTGGATAACCAGCTCTTTGTGTTTTACAATGCATTAATTATTTTTGTTTCTCTTTGCTTTTGCTCATATTTGTAGAAATGATGAAAGGATAAATCCATGAAGGTGCAGTGCAGAAATGAGTCCAAATTTGGAGAGTTCCCAATCTTAAGCAGTTTGAGAGGCCCTCTTTGAGAAACAGAACTTAGAATTACAAAGTGAGGGACAGAGTTTTCCATTGACAGGCTGCACACAAGTGAAGGGTGCTGGAGATTAAGCTTCAGTGTGCCTTGACATATCCACTCATTTTTCGTATTGTGGATAGGATATTTATAGATATTCCTGGCTTTAGGTGGTAACCAAAGTTAATTAGCAAGCTTGAGAATGGCTCAAAGCACCATTCTTCAGAAGTCCCATCCTTTATCTTCTTCGTTTTCCCCCTCTGTTTTGTTCCCCATCATCCAATGCCCTCTGACTACAACAGGTCAGGTTAAAATTCTTACTTTTGTGGTTGTCTTAGAATTGATTTGAAATTTTTCTGTTGAACTATTTCATCCTTCCACATCTGTGTGTGCGTCCTTTGCAGCAGTATACTCTGAGGGTTAGCATGAGTGTGTGTATCTGAAATGGTATGGGGCTGAGAGATGGGATGGAAAAAGGATAATGAGATTCATGTATGTAAATAGTCATGTGTTAGAGATTCCATGTTCTGGAAAAAAAATTTACTAGAAATATTCCAGGGACGCTTTACAGTGATGTTACAAAGCTTTTGTTTTAAACATCAAAGGCCCTGGAAAGGTGCTTTATTGAGTCAGAGCCCCTGCCTTTTTCTGTCCCACATTCCAGTCTCCTTTGAAATCTTATTGAACACTGTTGCCTATCTCATACCGTATTTGTCAAGCAGTTTTACTGTAAGAATTGGGGTCTATTCCATGAAATGCTCTCACTACGGAAATAGTACTCCATTTATTTATTTATAAAATAGAGGGAAAGATGAGCTGGCTAACTTACTCCATTCCAAAAGCTTTGTAACAAAGTTGAAATGAATGAAAATGATTGAGTTTGTAGGCCTGGTCTGCAGATACGAAAAACTGCTGGAGGCTGTTGAGTGTGGAATGGCTTTAATTTACAGCATGGATCTCGGCCCATGACACACCTGCTTTTGGTTAACTTTTACAGAAGAGAAAGACTTGCAGAGAGCAATAGCTTTCAGAAAGATGGTACTTGAACCAGTGCTTGAAGCCTTAAGATGCTTACTGCATTAAACAATGGGGTATTGTTCTGGAGGCGTGGAAGAGAAGGGGACAGCAGTGGAGTCTAACAGAGAGTTAGACTGACAGGCCAATTAGTGGGAACTCGGACAGAATCACCCTATCAGATGACTGCCTCCACGGGCAGGTGTGACTGGGGACCCCTGGGACCACCAGAGGTCGGACCTGGTGTGACGAATAGGGATGTATGAGACTGCAGTGTCACTCTCTATTCTGAGAATACTGTTCCTAGATTTTTGCTATGGGACTTAAATATCAACATATTTGACATTGATGGAACTAAAAATGTTGGATGTTATTTCTTCTTTTATGTTCTCCTCCAATGCTACTGGTTCATTAAATGAATATAATGGGGTCCGATGGCGATACCCATCGATACAGGAGGAGAACATCCTTTAGTACACGGATTCTTCCACTGAAAGAGAAACTGGCTTTTCCGTTTCCACATTTTGCTGAAATTATGCTGCCTAGCAGAGTGACCCCAGCCTCCCAGCAGAGTCCTAGATCGGGGCATCCAGGATGATTTACGGCAACACTGAGTCATCAGGCATTTGGGTTGCACGTCTTGTAAATACGGAGTGAAAGAAAGAGGTCCCTGCCCCCATCAAGTAGAGAGGACAGAATGGTTACTCACGTTTCATTATCGTGCCCTTCATCTTCCTTTGAAAAAAGTTTTTAAGGTAGTATTGAAACCATCTGGGCTGCTTTGAAGTCAGTTTATTTCACTAAATTAAACTTTCTCAGACTGTGCCCTTTTTCTTTATGTGATGCCATGTAACGTGATTAACACTGGCATGAGTACACCTGTGTTTATAAATCTGACAATTTAGACTGTAGATGAAGGAAGCTAGAGTTTTGTGCCAAATTCAGTCTGTTGGTAGACTCCAGTTTTTTCTTCCTGATATGATTTTATATTAAAGTTTCCCTGTGCAGATAAATATCTTCCACTTTAAGTTTCAGGTTACTTAAAGAGAAAGTATAGTATAGTGATCAAAAAACAGGGTTTAGAGTCAGAAAGAACCAGGTTCAAATATCAAGTTGACAACTTACTCTGTGACTTTAGGAAAGTAGCTTTACCTCTCTGGGCCCCGGTAGCCTCGGCTGTAAAATGACAGCTGTGGTAGCCAGCCTCCAAGATGGGCTCAGCGATTCCTGCCTCCTGGTGTTCTTGCCTGTGTGTGTTCTCGCCTGTGTGTGTTCTCCTCCATGCTGAGTTGGATTGACTCATGTAACCAATAGGATATTGCGGAACTTGATGGCATGTGACTTCTGAGGCTTCCATTGTGGCCTCTGCCTTGCCCCTTCTCTGGGGATTCAGCTTGGGGTAAGCCAGGCACCATGCTGTAAGGGTAGTCAACAGTCCGAGGGAAGGCCCACTTGGCATGCATGGAAGTTTCCTGCCAGCAGTCTGTATATATGGGTGAGCTGTCTTAGAAGCACATCTTCCAGCCCCAGTGGGCTTTCAGCGGATGTCTTGACTGCAACCTCATGAGAGATCCCGAGTTGGAAAACAGTCAAGCTGCTCCCAAATTCCTGTCCCATAGGAACTGAGTGAGAGAATCGATGTTTATTGCTGTGTTGAGCTGCAAAGTTTGGGATTACTGATAACGATTCTAATGCTCATTCCCCCTCAAAGGATTGTGAGGAGGAGTAAATGCTGCAGTGTAAGGGCTTGCACAGAGTCTGGCACATACTAAGTGTTATTCAGAAAGATGAAAGCATTGGTAATAGATGGAACTTGACACCAGATGGCGAATTCTTCTCTCCAGCACCTGGACTCCAAATGCTTCGCAAGGGTCGCGTTTCATTGATGAAGAATTCCAGATTTAGTAGGATCCGGAGTGAATGGTAAATGGAGTAGCATATCTGGTATTTCTTGTGTCCCGCCTCAGAGACTCCTATCCCACGTTTTATTAATAATTTTAGCCTTGCTGTGGCGACCAGCTGCAGGACGGTGTTAGCCTGATGGCTCTTGCCTCAGTTGCATGGGCACCTCTTGTGCAATCATGGGGCTGCCTCAAGGCTCAGCTGCATGGGACTTTGCAACCCCAGGGATGCACGTGAAAAGCTGTCCCCACTAGGAGTGGGAGGTGGTGGATGAATTATCCCCTTTGTGATTCCTTGGCTGGATAATTCTAACACACCATCTACCTGGCTCCTCAGGGATGTCCCCTGAGGGGATGGAGAGCTACTGCCCACAGCAGACATATGACCAATAGTGCATCTTCAGATTGGTTTTCTCTCTCTTTTGTTCCACTCATCACACTCCCCCATTCCTGCTCCTTGGGCTCACTGCCTCAAATCAACTAAGAGCTCACCAGCCGTGCATGTCTCTGGCTCCGCTCCTTGGAGGTAATCTTAGGCTGAGACAGCTGGCTCTAATAAGAGTTGGCAGAGTGTTGTTTTCTTGCTGTGTGTCCATGAAACCATGACCATGATACCTGCTTCTCCCCTTGCACTGGTTTCCTGCTGTTCTGAGGACAAAACCTCAAATGTCTCGTGGTGGCAGCAGCCTCTACAAACAGTCTTGTCTGCACATGCAGCTTCCTCTTCCAGCTCGCTGCCCTGTGTCTTCTCCAGCTTGGCCTCACTGGACGTTGTTCAGTTCCTTTTACTTGACAGTTTCTCTGCAGTGTCTGAACCAAGCGCATAATGGTTTCTTATGATGACTGGCCTGTTGTCACTTTGCTCAGGTCTCAACCTAAAAACCACATCCCCAGGAAGGCCTTGAAGATGTCACTTTAGACATCCTCATTTCAACCTGAACTTCTGTTTCCTTAACACTCTTTGCACTTGGAAGTATTGGGTTGGCTAGAAAGTTCTTTGGAGTTTTTCATAGTCGCTTATGTCTTCCCTGGTGGCTCAGATGGTAAAGAATCTGCCTGCCACGTGGGAGACCCTGGTTGATCCCTGGGTTGGGAAAATTCCCTGCAGAAGGGAAGGGCTACCCTCTCCAACACTCTTGTTTGGAGAATTCCATGGACACAGGAGCCTGGCAGGCCACAGTCCATGGGGTTGTAAAGAGTTGGACATGACTGACTCACACACACACACGGAAAAGCCTGAACAAACGTTTTGGCCAGCTCAGCATTTTCCTAGTGTTTATGTTCCCCTCTCGAGTGTAGACTCTATGACAGCGGGTTAGTGACTGTCATGTTCTTTATTGCTTAATGTTTGGTGTAGAGAACATTTCAATACATTGAATAAAAGAATTTACCTGTGCAAAATCCACTTGGCTGAGGATTTTCTGTGTTATTGTTATTTTTTAATGCCTTAATCTGTCTGTTTAAAACATAAATCATTTCCAGGGACTTCCCTGGAAGTCCAGTGGATAAGACTTCACCTTCCAGTGCAGGGGTTGTGGGTTCAATCCCTGGCTGGGGAACTAAGATCACACATGCTTCATGATCAAAAAACCAAAACATGAAACAGAAGCAATATTGCAACAAATTCAATAAAGGCTTTAAAAGTGGTTCACATTAAAAAAACACACACAAAACATGGATCATTTCCAAAAGGGCCTCCTTGAACTGCTGAAAGAAGGCATTACTTTAATAACAGAAATGACAGATTTGTTGGTTATAGAAGAATTTACTTTCACATTTAGCTTTTTGTCATTTTGCCAAAGGCAGTATCATAGGCTTGCACCAACTGATGAACTGCCCTGGTAATGTGCATTATAATTTAGTTTACAAAAGGTGATTGACTGACAGCTATTAGAGATCATCTCTTTTGCACAGTCTGCTGCTGCTGCTAAGTCGCTTCAGCCGTGTCCGACTCTGTGTGACCCCATAGACAGCAGCCCACCAGGCTTCCCTGTCCCTGGGATTCTCCAGGCAAGAACACTGGAGTGGGTTGCCATTTCCTTCTCCAATGCATGAAAGTGAAAAGCGAAAGTGAAGTCACTTATTTGTGTCCGACCCTCAGTGATCCCATGGACTGCAGCCTACCAGGCTTCTCCGGCCATGGATTTTCCAGGCAAGAGTACTGGAGTGGGGTGCCATTGCCTTCTCCTTTGCATAGTCTACCCCTGCTTAAGTAAAACTTGTTTCAACTCTTGTAATCTAAGCTCTACTTGAATGAGAAAAGACTTCTGCTTCTAATATATGTTGAAAGGACACTCTATTAATGAGTCTTGAGGAAACGGGGTGCCCATCTCAGGAAATCTTCTCCCCACTTCAGACACAGCAGCACTATTTGGATGGCAGAGGGTCACATCAGAATTCTGCTTGAATATTTAAGGAGGGAAAGTCATTTGTGAATGAAGTCATTATTCAAAATATTTAGGGTAAAGTCTAGGACCATCTTGTATTGGCTCAAAAGGCCTAAGTTTGTTAACTAATACTGCAAATCTGGAACTGTATCATAACTGTATTATGAAATGGGTACTTCTATATTTAATCCTATAATTAAATATAATACTTAAATTCTATATTTAAAACAAATTTTTTTTTTATCACTATATTTGCAAAGTGCTTCCCTCATAGTTCAGTTGGTACAGAATCTGCCTGCAATGCAGGAGACCTGGGTTCGATTCCTGGGTCAGGAAGATGTGGAGAAGGGAATGGCAACTGACTCCAGTATTCTTGCCTGGAAAATTCCATCACAGGAGCCTGGTGGGCGATAAACAGTCCATGGGATCCCAAGAGTCGGACACGATTTAGTGACTAAACCACCACCGTATTTTCAAAATAGAAATGTTGGCTAAAAAAAAATAAGCTAAAAGTTGAGAAGTATGTTTCATTTGGTGAATAAATCTGAGGACTTAAACCCAGAAGACAGTGTCTCAGCTATCTCGAGGGAGTGCTCTGGAGAGGTAAGGGAAGAGCTTCTAGAGGAGTTTCTGCAACTAAAACCAGGTAGTTGGAACATCGAAACATCACTGTTAATTGAAGAAAACCAGACACCTGAAGTTAGTGAATTTACTGCTTTTCTGTGTATGGGAAGATGCAGGAGTCTGGGCTCATTGAAATCATTTCTTTGATATGCGCCTTAACAATCTATACTGGTGTCCTGTTGTTTTTCACCCTGTATGGTCGCAGGTGGTTGCGATGACTGAAGGCTTGATGACCACAACATCCTTTGTTTTCTGATATAGAAGGCAACATTTTTCAACCTCAGAAGTCAACTTTGGCAGATCAATAGTGCACAAAGATAGCTCCCTTGATATTTCACAAAGGGCTGTATACTAAGTTTATGATGTCCTTCACAGTTTTAAAGATCACACACTTAATGTGGCAAGAAACCATTGATTCAACATGTATTTATTGAATGCTTACTGTGTCCCAGATGCTTCTCCAGGCAGATGAAATATAGCAAGAACAAAATATAGTTCAGTACATTCTCTCCAAGAGCATGTTTTGCCATGGAAAAGGGCTTTGCAAAAACCTCATGGAAAGGGAATGGTTGACATCATTGGGAATCAATGTTGGTAACCTACAAGAAATTGGCAGCAGATTTCCCATGGTGTTTTCTGAAGCACTAGTGTGGTTAGTTGCCCAGTCACGTCTGACTCTTTACAATCTCATGGACTGTAGCCTGCCCAGCTCCTCTGTCCATGGAATTCTCCAGGCCAAAATACTGGAGTGGGTAGCCATTCCCTTCTCCGGGGGATCTTCCCAAGCTAGGGATCGAACCCATGTCTCCTGTATTTTGGATTCTTTACCAGCTAAGCCACCAGGGAAGCCCAAGAATACTGGAGTGGGTAGCCTATTCCTTCTCCAGCAGATCTTTCCAACCCAGGAATTAAACTGGGGTCTCCTGCATTGCAGGTGGATTCTTTACCATCTGAGCCACCAGGAAAGCACTAGAATCTTCCAAAGAGGAAGGTCACATATTTCATCGAGAGCCAGCTGTTCCAGCAGTTCATTTGAAGGCTAGAAATGTTCATTTTCTTGAAGGAAATGGAGATAGCACTGAATTCAGCTAATTGAACTCATGTCTCGCTCAGCCACTCTTCTAAGTTCCCTCTGGAAGAAATGCATCCAGAGAAGACAAAGGCTCTAAGACAAGTCCTGGGAATTAAGGATCATATTTTGATCCAGATCTGATAATGCAAGATATATTAAAAGTTAATTTCTAGGGCAAAATGGAAGAGATCTTGAATGTGCAACCTACATCAGTGGTCCTAAAACTTGAATCTGCGAAACCAGAGTAATAGATGCTTCAGCCTAACCCCAGCAATGCTGATACATATTGAGGTGTGAGAACCACTCCCCTGGATGTTAAAATCCATTTGGTGATACACTCTCTGCCATAGTTTCTCAGAGATTTCCAGAGTCATTGGGTGAGATAGCAGGTTTCTATGGTGCCTTGCCTGAAGTAGAATCCTTCTGCTTCTGAAAATCTATATAACAAATGAAAAAAATCACAAAGATGACATTGTTAATGATATTGTGAATTATGTTAACTCTGGGTGATATGGTTCAATTTTAGACAAAGTACTCTTGATTAACTCTGGAACTAAGTAACATACTTTCATTTTTTTAAAAAATTGGATTATAGTTGCTTTATAATGTTGTGTTAGTTTCTGCTGTACAGCAAAATGAGTAAGCTATATGTATACGTATATCCCCTCCTATTTTGGATTTCCTTTTCCATTTAGGACACCACAGAGCATTAAGTAGAGGTCCCTGAGTTATACAGTAGTAGGTTCTCATTATTTATCTATTTTACACATACCAGTGTATGTAAATTCCAGTCTACTCATCTCACACGCTAGTAAAGTAATGCTCAAAATTCTCCAAGCCAGGCTTCAGCAATACGTGAACTGTGAACTTCCTGATGCTCAAGCTGGGTTTAGAAAAGGCAGAGGAATCAGAGATCAAATTGGATCATTGAAAAAGCAAGAGAGTTCCAGAAAAACATCTATTTCTGCTTTATTGACTATTTCAAAGCCTTTGACTGTATGGATCACTAATAAACTGTGGAAAATTCTGGAGGAGATGGGAATACCAGACCACCTGACCTGCCTCTTGAGAAACCTGTATGCAGGTCAGGAAGCAACAGTTAGAACTGGACATGGAACAATAGACTGGTTCCAAATAGGAAAAGGAGTACATCAAGGCTGTATATTGTCACCCTGCTTATTTAACTTCTATGCAGAGTACATCACAAGAAACACTGGACTGGAAGAAACACAAGCTGGAATCAAGCTTGCTGGGAGAAATATCAATAACTTCAGACATGCAGATGACACCACCCTTATGGCAGAAAGTGAAGAGAAACTAAAAGCCTCTTGATGAAAGTAAAAGAGGAGACTGAAAAAGTTGGCTTAAAACTCAACATTCAGAAAACTAAGATCATGGCATCTGGTCCCATCATTTCATGGCAAATAGATGGAGAAACAGTGGAAATAGTGGCTGAATTTATTTTTTTGGGCTTCAAAATCCCTCCAGATAGTGATTGCAGCCATGAAATTAAAAGACGCTTACTCCTTGGAAGAAAAGTTATGACCCACCTAGACAGGATATTCAAAAGCAGAGACATTACTTTGCCAACAAAGGTCCGTCTAGTCAAGGCTATGGTTTTCCAGTAGTCATGTATGGATGTGAGAGTTGGGCTATAAAGAAAGCTGAGCGCCAAAGAATTGATGCTTTTGAACTGTGGTGTTGGAGAAGACTCTTGAGAGTCCCCCGGACTGCAGGGAGATCCAACCAGTCCTTCCTAAAGGAGATCAGTCCTGAGTGTTTATTGGTAGGACTGATGTTGAAGCTGAAACTCCAATACTTTGGCCACCTGATGCGAAGAGCTAACTCATTTGCAAAGACCCTGATATGGGGAAAGATTGAGGGCAGGAGGAGAAGGGGATGACAGCGGATGAGATGGCTAGATGGCATCACTGACACAATGGGCATGGGTTTGGGTGGACTCTGGGAGTTGGTGATGGACAGGGAGGCTTGGTGTGCTGCGGTTCATGGGGTCGCAAAGAGTCAGAGACGACTGAGCGACTGGACTGAACTGAACTGAACCAATATTTTCATTTGTTCTTATCAAAGCATTACAATTAGGACCTGAATTTGGACCTTTGCATCACTGACTATGGAGCAAGAGATCTTTAAATCTTAAGGGAGTTTTTGTTTTAAATGTATACCAATAGTATATGGAATCAGGTAAATCAGTGAGCAGTAGGGAGATGTGAATTGTGTGACTAAGACTGCTACTGCTGTTGGTTAAAGTCAATAGTTTGAATTGTTTAAATCCAAAGAGAGTCTTACCAGTTTTTGTTTTCTCTTCTTTGAATGTTACTCAGTTTAATGCCTTTCTAAACTGAAAAACAAATACTACTAAAAATACTAGATTATATAAATTCTTGTTTAGCCACCTTTGCAAAGATTTCTATCCAAAATATGGTGGCAGCGATTTTTCCTTTGGTGCTTTCTCCTAGCATTCTGAACTTGATGTATAAATTGTATGTTTTGTAGTACATCATTCTTTTCCTGAATTTTTTTGAGTTTTTCTTTACAAAAAGTCATGGAAATTTACCAGACTGAATCATAAATCTTTGTTGCAGTTGACTCCAACACTGCACAACAAAATGAACATACAATTAAAAATTTGGCAGATCTGGTCATTGTTTTAAGTATATTCAGCCCCAAGGAAAAATGAAAACTAAGTTATAAGTTGAATTGTATATAGTGTAATAGAATGAAGCTTTGAAGCAAGAATAGAATTTAGAAGCTGTCACAATCCTTGCCTAAAGCAAATATATTCTCTTTTGCAATATTTTCTTGAATTAGAATTCTATGCTTACCAGCTATAAATCACTTTTTCCTTTATTACAGAGTTGGACACTGTGATACCTTAAAGTGGGTGGTGCTTATCTTGGGAGTGGTGTGGAAGTTGAATGAGTAGGGGAAAGAATTATAGCTGTTTAACAACTGTTTGCAAAGATTCCAGTGTTCTTGGGAGGGAGCAGGAAGTATTAATTTAAAAATAGTTCCCAAAGCCAAAAAGTTGAGGGAAGAATAAAGCATTTTATTTTTTCATCTGTTTGGATTACCTCTAAGGAGATGAGTAATGAATGAAATCCAGGATTAGTACACAGGAAGGGCCCCTGAGAGACCGTCTAGACGCTAGGCCATCTTCCTCTTTCACAGAACTCCTCCTGACATTTTTGGAGAGAAAGTCCTCTGCCATATTCTTAAGCACCCTGAAGGAAGGGGAATTAGGTAATTCTGAATAACCACTCCAGCATCTAATAAAAACTTCATCATCAAAAAAACTTTTAACACTTTTTTTTTAACCATTTTTAATTGAAATTTGTATTTTCTTAGCAGCCATGAAATTAAAAGATGCTTACTCCTTGGAAGAAAAGTTATGACCAACCTAGATAGCATATTCAAAAGCAGAGACATTACTTTGCCGACTAAGGTCTGTCTAGTCAAGGCCATGGTTTTTCCAGTGGTCATGTATGGATGTGAGAGTTGGACTGTGAAGAAGGCTGAGCACCGCAGAATTGATGCTTTTGAACTGTGGTGTTGGAGAAGACTCTTGAGAGTCCCTTGGACTGCAAGGAGATCCAACCAGTCCATTCTGAAGGAGATCAGCCCTGGGATTTCTTTGGAAGGAATGATGCTAAAGCTGAAACTCCAGTACTTTGCCCACCTCATGCGAAGAGTGGACTCATTGGAAAAGACTCTGATGCTGGGAGGGATTGGGGGCAGGAGGAGAAGGGGACGACAGAGGATGAGATGGGTGGATGGCATCATGGACTCGATGGACGTGAGTCTGAGTGAACTCCCGGAGTTGGTGATGGACAGGGAGGTGTGGCGTGCTGCGATTCACGGGGTCACAAAGAGTCGGACACGACTGAGCGACTGAACTGAGGACCTAGAAACTCAGTCATTTGACATCTTAGATTTATGTAGTTTATTTTTCCTGTCCATTAAAAAAATTGATCAGAATTATTTTTAGTTCTAAAACACTTGGGAAACTCTCTGTCCTATGCCTTAAAATTTCCAGCTCTGTGTTCATTTGCCCATGGTGTTTTTCTAAGTCAGCAACAGAGCTCCCTTTACTGTCACTGACGCCTTTTAAATTACTTTTGGCGAAAATTTCCTAGTAAAATTGTTTTGGGTCTTCCACATGTCTTTCATGGTAGTTATAAAAATTTCCAACATAGATTTTAGCTAAGATGGCCCTGCAATGAAAGGATGAATCTTCTTTTTATCTCCCCAACTCCAGTGCTATGTAAAGAAAGGAAAATAGTTTTTAAAAAAGACACTTGTTAAAAAAAATAAAAATAAATAAAAAAGACACTTGTAAATAATATAAATGCAAACATGACAGATCCTGGTGAATACTTAGCAAAGTTTCCTTATACTGCCATACTAGGATTAAAACCCACTGCTTTTCCTTTTCTTTACTACTCCCAGCCTGCATAGGCTGGCTCACTCACTTTACTGCATTTCAACACTTTGGGATCACAGAATTTGTCACCGCCACTTGGCTCTTAAACTCACCCAACTTTGGAAGTCATTTCTTGTTGAAGGAAATCAGATTTTCCTTTAGGAACATTTTTGCCTGACTGTGGAATAAGGTGGGACCTCTCTGATTGGCTTACTAAAAGGCCCATTTCCCCATGACTTTCCATTTTCCATTTTCCCATGACTTTGATGTCTGCATTGAGGCAGACTGTGAGACCTTTCCCTGGGACCATTATTTGCATCTCTTTGGAATAGATTTGGAATTTATTGCTGATCTTCTTTGCTCCTGTTCCATCTGCATGTATTGCAGTTTCTCCCTGTGATGAAAGCTTTACGTACTCTACACACAAATATTAAAATTGTTTAACAACTTACTACTCAAAAATGCTTATCTGTTTGGGGATGGCTCTGTAAATTTTGGTATACATTTGTTGAAGAGTATGCAGCCAATAAAAACACAGAATTTGTAGTGACTTGGAGAAATGCTTATGTTAATATGCCTATTATGTGAGAAAAGCAGGATGCAAAAATGTATATACACTATTACCAGAGCTAAGTAAAAAACAAAAAGAGAAACAGCTTTGCTTTCTTCTAAAACATGTATGTATAGAAAAAGTCTGAAAGAGAAGTTGCTAAAAGTCATGGTTGATAAAGAATGGTGAAACCTTTGGCAATTTCCTGTTTTCCACTTTGTTTTCAAAATTCCTGTTACTGATTTGGTATCACTCCTATAAGTGTAAATAAAAATTCTGTACCTTCCGTTTTAAGCAAAGCAACCTAATCATTACTCTCATTAGACACCCATTTGCTTTTCAATACCTTAAAAGAGCAGTTCCTCATTCAGTAAGTGATGTTGGTCATTGGAAAAAAGAGAAAAGAAAAAAAGGTATACAAATAAAATATTGAATTCACCTTTCTTTTATAAAAAAATTTTTTTTGGCTGCACCATGCATTATGTTGGAGGAGGAAATGGCAAACCACTCCAGTATCCTTGCCTGGAAAATCCCCTAGACTGAGGAGCCTGGTGGGCTGCAGGCCACGGGGTCGCAAAGAGTCAGGCACGACTGAGCTACTAACACATGCAACATGTGGGATCTTAGTTCCCAGATCAAAGGTTGAACCCATGCCCACTGCAGTGGAAGCCCAGAGTCATAACCACTGGACCACCAGAGAAGTCTCATAAAGCTCTTTTTTAATGTAAGTATAAAAGAAGTTGTTGAAGACTTTACTCTGATACAGTTTGCTCATGATCGTCAAATCTTAATTCAGGGTAAGTTCTTCAGGTCAGAGATGTAGACACTGAGACTCAGAAAGCAGGGTGATTGCCACATTGAGCTATAGTGCTGAGTCTAGAACATTCACCTCCAGCTGGCCATTAGAACTGCCTTTCCACCGTGACTGTGTCTCCCCATAGCCAAACTAAACTCAAAGTCTTTTTTGGTCTGGAACAGTCTTAGTTTTGCATTGCTGTTTCATCTGACATGCAAAGCATAAGAGCCAAAGAATATGAGAACAGTTTTGAATAGATACACTCTGCCAAAATTAACACGCACTGGCGATGGGACTACTGAAGCCATTTAGAGGTCTTCAGTTCTGGGGCCAGGCCCTCTTTCCAACATGACCACTTGAACAGGGTGCTTGCAGACAGTGACCACGCTCTGTTTGTGCTGGGGTACAGGAAGCGATCTTGGGAAAGGCTGTTTCCCAGAATGCAAATATTCACACACAGCTAATAAAGAGAACTTGTGGGGAATAGCTCCCCATCTAGCTTTTGCCCTGCTTTCCCCCTCAGCACTAGGGCATGTTTTCCTGCTTCCATTTTTGTTCATGTTGTTAACACTGTTTTGGGACAGCTCTGTTTACTACTGCTTCCAAAAAAAATTCCGTACCATGGGACATTTGTTTTGGCTAGTTGGAAGAAAGTTTGCATTTTGTCTCTTTAGGAGATGGAGAATACGAAGAGTATTTATTAAGGGAAATGTGACCTTGCTCTGTGTTTGGCAGTTTCTTGGAAACTACTCAGCCTTGGGAACTTGTGCAGTTGATGCCAAGACTACAATAATGGTTGTAAAGGTGTACGTTTTTGTATCACGGTCTTAAACAATGCTCTCTGCGTTTCTGCCCTCAGGGAAGCTTTGTAAATGGAAATAACGTGGAGTATTTATTTCTAAATCACCTTTAAAAACATCTAAACTTGCAAACTTACAAAGATGCTCTTCAGATATATTGTATCATGCAGTTCTTACAACACTCCTTTGGGAGTATGTCATTTTTCATATTTTAAAGATGAAAAAAAGCCTAGATTGCAGCTAAAAATTGGCAGAACAGTATGGTCTTCTTATGGCCTCCAATCTCAAATTCCATGTCCTTTCTCCCATCTCTATGATTTATGGCCTCTCTGCTCTAGGGGCCCCATTCTATTTACTGGATAAAAATTCACTGAAACTTTCACACTTGGTGTCACAGAGCTGTTCTGAAATTATGCTTCATTGCTTGTGTGAGTTTCCACTTGCATCTTTCTCAGTGAGGGAAGGAGTAATAGAGCAATAGTAACTTTAGAAATTTCTCCTGAGATAGTGTTTTTGGGTAGATTCAGTTCATTTTGCTTTATTTAAGCCCTGGAAATATTATTATAAAATGATGGTTGAATTCAAATAGTGTTTTTGGTAGAAATATCTATGTTCAGATTGGATTCATTTTTTTTTTTTAAGTTGTGTATGTGTGAGTACAGACTTAATAATACAAAATAGTGGCACTCTTCACTCAGGTTTTCTATTTGCCTGCCCAGGTGATTATTTTTGCTACCAGAAAGGAGGATGTTTGCCCTGAAAGAAAGCTCTGTGGTTTGTTAGTAGTTTTCATAGGACCCTCCAAGGTTTCTGTTCTTAATAGTGTTCTTTAGTCTGTGACATGAGTCAGTAATTGCTGAATGTTTCATCATGATATTGTTTTATAAAATTGAGATGTAGTTGATATACAGCATTATGTAAATTACGTAAGTATAATCGCTCAGTTGTGTCCAACTCTGTGACCCCATGAACTGTAGCCCTCCAGGCTCCTCTTTGCATGGAGTTCTTTAGGCAGGAATACTGGAGTGGGTTGCCATTCCCTTCTCTGGGGGATCTTCCCGACCCAGGGATCAAACCTGGGTCTCCTGCATTGCAGGCAGATTCTTTACCATCTGAGCCAACAGGAAAGCCTTGTGTAAGTTATATAGTGATTCATGATTTTTAAAGGTTATACATAGCTATTGTAAAATATTGGTTATATATCCTGTGTTGTACAGTATATCCTTGTAGCTTATTTATTTTGTACATAATAGTTTGTATTCTCTACTCCTATTGTGCCCTCCCCCTTTCCCCTCCCCACTGGTAACCACTAGTTTGTTCTTTATATTTGTATATATGTATGTATGTGTGTATGTGTGTGTGTGTATACCTGTGTGTGTATATATATATATATACACACACACGCATACCTTTTAACCCTAACTCTATGAAACTGACACAAATGAAAAAAAATATAATACTGTTTGCTCATCTTCTACTCTACTGCTTTTCAACACCCTTTTTAAAATTGCCTTTGCTCACCCAAAAAATATTTATGAAGAACCTACTGTGAAACTTAGACACAGAAGAGTGAGTGACTTGTCCAAGATGTTAGGGTTAATAAATGCCACAGTCAGAACTTAAATGGTGTCTATTTGGCAAACCACTTCAATATTCCTGCCTTGAGAACCCCATGAACAATATGAAAAAGCAAAGAGATAGGAAAGATGAACTCCCCAGTTTGGTAGGAACCTAATATGCCACTGGAGATCAGTGGAGAAATAAGTCCAGAAAGAATGAACAGATGGAGCCAAAGTAAAAACAACACCCAGCTGTGGATGTGACTGGTGATAGAAGAAAGGTCTGATGCCGTAAAGAGCAATATTGCATAGGAACCTGGAATGTCAGGTCCATGAATCAAGGCAAATTGGAAGTGATCAAACAGGAGATGGCAAGAGTGAACATCGACATTCTAGGAATCAGCGAATTAAAATGGACTGGAATGGGTGAATTTAACTCAGATGACAATTATATCTACTACTGTGGGCAAGAATCCCTTAGAAGAAATGGAGTAGCCAGCATAGTCAACAAAAGAGTGTGAAATGCATCACTTGGATGCAGTCTCAAAAACGACAGAATGATCTCTGTTCATCTGCAAGGCAAACCATTCAGTATCATGTAATCCAAGTCTATGCCCCAGCCAGTAATGCTGAAGAAGCTGAAGTTGAACGGTTCTATGAAGACCTACAAGACCTTCTAGAATTAACACCCAAAAAGATGTCCTTTTCATTATAGCGGGCTGGAAAGCAAAAGTAGAAAGTCAAGAAACACCTGGAGTAACAGGCAAATTTGACCTTGGAGTATAGAATTAAGCAGGGCAAAGGCTAATAGAGTTCTGCCAAGAGAATACACTGGTCATAGCAAACACCGTCTTCCAACAACAGAAGAGAATACTCTATACATGGACATCACCATATGGTCAACACTGAAATCAGATTGATTATATTTCTACAGCCAAAGATGAAGAAGCTCTATACAGTCAGCAAGAACAAGACTGGGAGCTGACTGTGGCTCAGATCATGAACTCCTTATTGCCAAATTCAAACTTAAGTTGAAGAAAGTAGGGAAAACCACTAGACCATTCAGGTATGACCTAAATCAAATCCCTTAGGATTATACAGTGGAAGTGAGAAATAGATTTAAGGGACTAGATCTGATAGACAGAATGCCTGATGAACTGTGGATGGAGGTTCATGACATTGTACAGGAAACAGGGATCAAGACCATCCCTATGGAAAAGTAATGCAAAAAAGCAAAATGGCTGTCTGGGGAGGCCTTACAAATAGCTGTGAAAAGAAGAGAGGCAAAAAGCAAAGAGAAAAGGAAAGATACACCCATTTGAATGCAGAGTTCCAAAGAATAGCAAGGGGAGATAAGAAAGCCTTCCTCAGTGATCAATGCCAAGAAATAGAGGAAAGCAATAAAATGGACTACAGATTTCCTCAAGAAAATTAGAGATACCAAGGGAACATTTCATGCAAAGGTGGGCTCTATAAAGGTCAGAAATGGTATGGACTTAATAGAAGCAGAAGATATTAAAAAGAGGTGGCAAGAATACACAGAAGAACTATACAAAAAAAAAATCATCATGACCCAGATAATTACGATGGTGTGATCACTCACCTAGAGCCAGACATCCTGGAATGTGATGTCAAGTGGGCCTTAGGAAGCATCACTATGAACAAAGCTAGTGGAGGTGATGGAATTCCAGTGGAGCTATTTCAAATCCTAAAAGATGATGCTGTGAAAGTGCTGCACTCAGTATGCCAGCAAATTTGGAAAACTCAGCAGTGGCCACAGGATTGGAAAAGGTTAATTTTCATTCCAATCCCAAAGAAAGGCAATGCCAAAGAATGCTGAAACTACCGCACAATTGCACTCATCTCATACACTAGCAAAGAAATGCTCAAAATTCTCCAATCCAGGCTTCAACAATACGTGAACCGTGAACTTCCAGGTGTTCAAGTTAGTTTTAGAAAAGGCAGAGTAACCAGAGATCAAATTCCTACCATCTGTTCAATCATCGAAAAAGTAAGAGAGTTCCAGAGAAACATCTATTTCTGCTTTATTGACTATTCCAAAGCCTTTCCACAATAAACTGTGGAAAATTCTGAAAGAGATGGGAATACGAGGCCACCTCACTTACCTCTTGAGAAACCTGTATGCAGGTCAGGAAGCAACAGTTAGAACTGGACATGGAACAACAGACTGGTTCCAAATAGGAAAAGGAGTACGTCAAGGCTGTATATTGTCACCCTACTTATTTAACTTATATATAGAGTACATCATGAGAAATCCTAGGCTGGAAGAAACACAAGCTGGAATCAAGATTGCTGGGAGAAATATCAATAACCTCAGATATGCAGATGACACCACCCTTATGGCAGAAAGTGAAGAAGAACTAAAGAGCCTCTTGATGAAAGTGAAAGAGGAGAGTGAAAAAGTTGGCTTAAAGCTCAACATTGAGAAAACAAAGATCATGGCATCCGGTCCCATCACTTCATGGGAAATAGATGGGGAAACAGTGGAAACAGTGTCAGACTTTATTTTTGGGGGCTCCAAAATCACTGTAGATGGCGACTTCAGCCATGAAATAAAAAGACACTTACTCCTTGGAAGAAAAGATATGACCCACCTAGACAGCATATTAAAAAGAAGATATATTACTTTGTCAACAAAGGTCCATCTAGTCAAAGTTATGGTTTTTCCAGTAGTCATGTATGGATGTGAGAGTTGGACTATAAAGAAAGCCAAGTGCCGAAGAATTGATGCTTTTGAACTGTGGTGTTGGAGAAGACTCTTGAGAGTCCCTTGGACTGCAAAGAGACCCAACCAGTCCATCCTAAAGGAGATCAGTCCTGGGTGTTCATTGGAGAGACTGATGCTGAAGCGGAAACTCCAGTACTTTGGCCACCTCATGCAAAGTGTTGACTCATTGGAAAAGACCCTGATGCTGGGAAAGATTGAAGGAAGGAGGAGAAGGGGATGACAGAGGATGAGATGGCTGGATGGCATCACCGACTCAATGGACATGGGTTTGGGTGGACTCCTGGAGTTGGTGATGGACAGGGAGGCCTGGCATGCTGCAGTCCATGGGGTCGCAGAGTCGGACATGACTGAGTGGTTGAACTGGACTGAACTGATTTGGTTACAAAGCTGTGCACTTACTACCAACCCATTATAAGGACTTCCCACATAGCACTAGTTGTAAAGAACCTGCCTGCCAATGCAGGAAACTTAAGAGACACAGCTTTGATCCCTGGGTTGGGAAGATTCCCTGGAGGAGGAAATGGCAACCCACTCCAATATTCTTGCCCAGAAAAATCCCAGGGACAGAAGAGCCTGGTGGGCTACAGTCCATAGGGTTGCAAAGAATCTGACATGATTGAGCAACTTCGCATGCATTCAAGCCACTATAAAATGTGCTCAGTCTTTGTGTGAGAGAGAGAAAGAGAGAGAAAAAAAGAGAGAGTGATTAAACGAACATTTGAGACATGGTCTTCCCTCTCCAGGTCCTTTCAAAGGGCAGCACTTTGGGAATCACACCCATCTTGTCTTCTGAGTGAGCTCTGTTCTGCCTACACATAACTTCATTATTCCCTAGTGCCAAGAAAATACAGCTTGGTAGCATTTCAACAGGAGAACATAGATGTGTAAGTGAGAATAATCACTCTTTCTGGAAAGCAGACATTTTCATAGTGACCTTCCTTTTCTGACTTTTGACAAATATTTTAATCTTCAGTATTTTAAAAAATGACCTCTTTCAGGCATGAAAAATATGGGAAACTAATTTCAACAACACAGAATGATCTTTACCCTCTGCAAAGATCTTAAAGCTAAGTGTTATGGGTAGGAGGTGTTATGAAATGAGGACATACTCAGTTACTGCCTTAATCTGGTCAGTTCAGGACAAGAAAGAAGATTGGTCCTAAAGCAGTGGCACCCTTTGTGTAATTCACAGTACTGAATAACCAGATTGATCATGAGCAATCCGGAACCAGATAGATACCAAAATTGACAGTGTTAAGCAACTATTTGCCTAATGGAAAGAAACTTGACAGTGGAGTAATGTGTCTGCTGAACCCAATGACTGTGCATATTTACTGTGTGCAGCGGATGGTTTCTGCAATGATGATTTGACATATGTATACATTTTTAAAGGTTACTATAATCAGATTAATTAACATCCCCATCACCTCACCTACATTTTAATTTTTGGTCTTGAGAACACTTACGATCTATTCTCTTCAGTTCAGTTCAGTCGCTCAGTCGTGTCCGACTCTTTGTGACCCCATGAATTGCAACACGCCAGGCCTCCCTGACCATCACCAACTCCCGGAGTTCACTCAGACTCACGTCCATCGAGTCCGTGATGCCATCCACCCATCTCATCCTCTGTTGTCTCCTCCTGTCCCCAGTCTGTCCCAGCATCAGAGTCTTTTCCAATGAGTCAGCTCTTCCCATGAGGTGGCCAAAGTACTGGAGTTTCAGCTTTAGCATCATTCCTTCCAAAGAAATCCCAGGGTTGATCTCCTTCAGAATGTACTGGTTGGATCTCCTTGCAGTCCAAGGGACTCTCAAGAGTCTTCTCCATGAGGTACCACTTCACACCAGTCAGAATGTCTGTGATCCAAAAGTCTGCAAGCAATAAATGTTGGAGAGGGTGTGGAGAAAAGGGAACCCTCCTACACTGTTGGTGGGAATGCAAACTAGTACAGCCACTATGGAGAACAGTGTGGAGATTCCTTAAAAAATTGCAAATAGAACTACCTTATGACCCAGCAATCCCACTGCTGGGCATACACACTGAGGAAACCAGAATTGAAAGAGACACATGTACCCCAATGTTCACTGCAGCACTGTTTATAATAGCCAGGACAAGGAAGCGACCTAGATGTCCATCAGCAGATGAATGGATAAGAAAGCTGTGGTACATATACACAATGGAGTATTACTCAGCCATTAAAAAGAATACATTTGAATCAGTTCTAATGAGGTGGATGAAACTGGAGCTG
This sequence comes from Ovis aries, assembly GCF_016772045.2. Lineage (NCBI taxonomy): Eukaryota > Metazoa > Chordata > Mammalia > Artiodactyla > Bovidae > Ovis > Ovis aries. The sequence goes on from NC_056070.1 coordinate 10,968,507, forward strand.
ATTATACAGAGTGAAGTAAGCCAGAAAGAAAAACACCAATACAGTATAGTAACACATATATATGGAATTTAGAAAGATGGCAATGATGACCCTGTATGCAAGACAGCAAAAGAGACACAGATGTGTAGAGCAGACTTTTGGACTCAGAGGGAGAGGGAGAGGGTGGGATGATTTGGGAGAATGGCATTGAAACATGTATACTATCATGTAAGAAACGAATTGCCAGTCTATGTCTGATGCAGGATACAGCATGCTTGGGGCTGGTGCATGGGGATGACCCAGAGGGATGTTATGGGGAGGGAGGTGGGAGGGGGGTTCATGTTTGGGAAGGCATGTACACCCGCAGTGGATTCACGTCAATGTATGGCAAAACCAATACAGTATTGTAAAGTAAAATAAAGTTAAAAAAAAAAAAGAGTCTCCTCCAACACCACAGTTCAAAAGCATCAGTTCTTCGGCGCTCAGCCTTCTTCACAGTCCAACTCTCACATCCATACATGACCACTGGAAAAACCATAGCCTTGATTAGACGGACCTTAGTCGGCAAAGCAATGTCTCTGCTTTTGAATATGCTATCTAGGTTGGTCATAACTTATCTTCCAAGGAGTAAGTGTCTTTTAATTTCATGACTGCAGTCACCATCTGCAGTGATTTTGGAGCCCCCCAAAATAAAGTCTGACACTGTTTCCACTGTTTCCCCATCTATTTCCCATGAAGTAATGGGATTGGATGCCATGATCTTTGTTTTCTGAATGTTGAGCTTTAAGCCAACTTTTTCACTCTCCTCTTTTACTTTCATCAAGAGGCTTTTTAGTTCCTCTTCACTTTTTGCCATAAGGGTGGTGTCATCTGCATATCTGAGGTTATTGATATTTCTCCCGGCAATCTTGATTCCAGCTTGTGTTTCTTTCAGTCCAGCATTTCTCATGATGTACTCTGCATATAAGTTAAATAAGCAGGGTGACAATATACAGCCTTGACGTACTCCTTTCCCTATTTGGAACCAATGTGTTGTTCCATGTCCAGTTCTAGCTGTTGCTTCCTGACCTGCATATAGGTTTCTCAAGAGGCAGGTCAGGTGGTCTGGTATTCCCATCTCCTTCAGAATTTTCCACAGTTTATTGTGATCCACACAGTCAAAGGCTTTGGCATAGTCAATAAAGCAGAAATAGATGTTTTTCTGGAACTCTCTTGGTTTTTTGATGATCCAGCAGATGTTGGCAATTTGATCTCTGGTTCTTCTGCCTTTTCTAAAACCAGCTTGAACATCAAGGAGTTCACGGTTCACATATTGTTGAAGCCTGGCTTGGAGAATTTTGAGCATTAGTTTACTAGCATGTGAGATAGCAAATTTCAAGTATTCAATATAGTATTGTTTTTAAGAGGGGCTTGGCTCATCAGCTGACCTCAAGGGCCTTGCACTTCTTTTAAAAAAAGAGTATTTATTTATTTTTGGCTGTGCTAGGTCTTCGTTGCTTTTCAGGCTTTTCTCTAGCTGCTCTCTAGTTGCAATGTGTGGGCTTCTCACTTGTAGCAGGTTCTCTTGTGGAGCATGGGCTCTAGAGTGGGTGGGCTTCCCTAGTTGCAGCTCCTGGCCTCCAGAGCACTCATAGTTGTGGTGCATGGGCTTAGCCGCCCCTTGGCATGTTGGATCTTCCCGGACCCAAGATTGAACTTGTGTCTCCTGAATTGGCAGGCGGATTCTCTACTACTGAGGCACCAGGGAAGCCCTCTACACTATAGTATTTTTAGCTATAATTGCCATGCTGTACATTAGATTTCCTCAAAACTTACTCATCTGATAACTTGTACCCTTTGACACGTATCTCTCCATCTCCCTCACCTCTGCGTCCTGATAACTACCATTCTACTCTGTTTCTGTGAATTTGACTGTTTTTTCTAAGATTCCATGTTTAAGTGAGATTGTGTAGCGTTGTATAGATTGCATAGTATTGTCTTGTTTGTGTCTGGCTCCTTTCACTTAGCATAATGTCCCCTAGGTGCATCTGTGCTTTCTTGTGTGTTCTCAGTCGTGTCTGACTCTTTATGACCCCCATGGACTGTAGCCTACCATGGAATTTTGAAGGCAAGAATACTAGAGTGGCTTCCCTTTCCTTCTCCAGGGGATCCTTCCCACCCAAGGATCGAATCTGCCTCTCTTGCGTCTCCTGCAATGGCAGGTGGATTCTTTACCACGGTGCCACCTGGGAGGCCCCTAGGTTCATCCGTAGTGTTGCAAGTGGCATGATTTCTGTTTGCTCATGACTGAATAATATTTCATTGTTATATATTTATATATTATATAGCTTCCCTGGTGGCTCAGACAATAAAGAGTCTGCCTGCAATGCAGGAGACCCAGGTTTGATCCCTGGGTGAGAAAGATCCCCTGGAGAAGGAAATGGCAACCTACTCTAGTATTCTTCCCTGGAAAAATCCCATGGACGAAGGAGCCTGGTGGGCTATACCCCATGGGGTAGCAAAGAGTCAGACAGGACTTAGCAACTAGCACACACACACACATTTATCTATTAATCTGTCTCACATCTTTATTATCCATTCAACAGACACTTAGTGTGTCTTCATATCTCGGATATTGTAAGTAATAAACATAAGTGTTTTCATTTTATTTCTCAAAAATGTCTATTTTGAATTGACAATTAAAAAAAAGAGAAAACCAAACTGGTCTTCCACCACAGATTGTTTGAGAACACTGTGCTAAATCATAGTCAAGTCAGGTTTTTTACTGAATTGAAAAAATTAAAAAAAAAAAACAACAAAAACAACGCATTGAGTATAAAATGCAAGATTAAAACTATAGTGTTAGATGTTTTTTTTTCAACCCTTGGTCAACTAGGTGAATAGAATTGAAAGGATTCTGGAGATTTGCAGTCACATGGAGTCAAATTTTGCTTAATTCCAAGTGAGAAATCTTGCCAAAAATTTGAGAGAGGGCAAGCCCTACTAACTAGCCTAACAGTTGAACGCCTTAACAAAGGTACCACGAGGGTAACTTTCCTTGGTCTCACAGAAGGAACTACATTCATTCAATGACGACTGAGCACCTAGTCCGTGCCCAGGGCCATTCCCTGAATACTAGGAAATGCTTCTAGAGAGCATAAGGGGTGGTCTGTGGGCATACAAACATTCTTAGAGATGATTTAAACCCTTTGAGTTTCTTGAGTAACTGTGGAGGAACTCAGGCCCACTGAGCACATTTGTAAAATGTTCATAGCTGATCGGGCTTCATTCCTGCTTTACCTATTTTCCTGGCCTCATTATCTGTCACCCCAGTTTTCTCTGCTCCTTCTTTTGGAATGGACTCAGAAGATAGTAATTCAGACAGGTTAATGGGAATCACAGAAGAGTGCAAAAGATAAAGCTGGACTATAGCTGCAGAGGTGGCTTCCAGCACAAAAGTAACTGGCTTTGATGACTAGGCAAGGAGGTGTGGTCAGTATGTGCCTCCTGAGGATGTGGTGACTTCCATGAGCATCAGTGTCACCTCAGCATAAAGTTAGCAGCATATATGTAACATTGAAATCTAGGTAAACAAGATCCTACTGTATAGCACAGGGAACTATATTCTAAATCCTGTGATAAACCATAATGGAAAAGGGTATATATATATAAAAGAATGTCTATATATGTATAACTGAGTTACTTTGCTGTACAACAGTTTGGCAAAACATTGCAAATAATCAACTATACTTCAATAAAAAATAAAATTAACAGTAAATCAGCAAAAAAAAAATCCAATTATCAAGATTTTAATCCTCAGTCAACCAGTTTGATTCTCTATCAAGAAGAAGGCAAGACTGCAGTGAAATTCCTGCTAGAATTCCTGTTTGGTAAAGGGTATCCTCTAACATTCAACTGTGTGATCTTTGGAAGCTTCTAAATATAGAGAATGCCTTCAGAAAAATCACACAATCTTGTTTTGATGTTGTTGTCTTTCATTTTGACTTCATTTCATTTTTCTGATTTATCACTAATAGGTTTGTTGTCATATAAAAGAGAAAGTTTCCATCATAGATGTCTTGGGTGATACAAGTTGTAAAAGAGTCTGTTTTTCTGATCAATGTCCAGATAGCACTGAATGAGGGGAGCCTAACTGTTCAATCTCTGTCAGCAATTAGGCTGGACCCATAAACAGGAACACATGTTGAGGCTGGGTAACTGACTGGAGCAGCGAGGTATTTCTCAGCAAGATTTCTTGAATCTTGAGTTTTCTCCACATGGTGTGCATGGGAGAAGTTGGGGAGGTCAAGAGAAAATAAGCACAAGTCAAAGGGAGACGTGTAAAATAAACAGCGACATCTGGCAAATGACTTCCTCCCATGGACGTAGGAAGGGCTCTTACTCTGGGCGGTGAATGTGAAATGTTGTTCTTGGCAGTGTATGAGCTTAATGTCTATCAGATCTGGGAATGAGGGTTGCTTAAGTTTATATTTCTTTTGCTGATGGTATGCACCTTAAGATCTGATGCTCACAACATCCACCATCCATTCGGCCGTTCTTTGAATCATTAGATTTCACTTTGATGCGTTTTCAAAAGAGATCTGAACATTAAAGACCTCAGAATTCTTAATTATCTAAACTTATTTATCTCCTTAATGAACTGTATTGTTTACATTGGAGAGGTCCAGTACTGCACCTCTCTTTGCTCAGTAACGAAAAGAACCTTAAATTCTAACAATTCAGCATGCCACTTCAAGCTTACCGATGTGGTAGAAGCCCTCTGTAATTTCTTGAGGTGTAACTGTTCATATTAAATGATTAATAAGAAATTTAGCCTTTAATAACTTTATAATATATTATTCTGATTTTCATCACGGGCTTATTAAGGGTATTTTCAGGAACTTTCTTACCAAAAATAGACATTTTTATTGAAAAAAGAACTGAAAAATGACTGAAAAAAGAACACACCTGTTACATATTGATAAAATAAGACAAAACAGAAGTTTATAAAATAGAAAACATTGCACTCTTTCACCCAGGCCACATCAACTGGCAATTCCATGACTTGTATAACTCAGAAATGAAGTATTACACAATTCTTATTTTCAAGTGACATTCACTATTTTTAAGTTAGTGCAAAGATAGCAAAACTTTCCAGTTTGATTGTGGGAGTTCTGAAATTTATTGCTTCTCAGTGAAATAGGGAAAGAGGTGTTTTCCCTGTTGTGGGGGAAGAGGATGGGAAAACAGTCCATTCCTCTGGAGAGGACAGTGAATAGATGTCCACTTAATTTCCCATCTCGCTGCTCTTCCCTCCTTTCTGTTTCTCGGTCATTGCCATTTATGAAAAGCAGATGGAAGTGAAGTGGTTTACACATAGCATGATCATTTTTTATGTTATGGGAAATGTGGATGCCCTGGTTTCAGGACTTTTCTGACGTTTTTTTCCCTCCCCCTTTTTAGGTGCAGGCTTTACAGAAGGAAGCCATCTGTTTTTCTGAAGCCAGGCACTTCCTGATGCAAATGCTCAGAAAAGCTCACTGACTTCAGGTAAGAATCTGTGTCTATGATCTCCAAGGGCAAATGAACAATTCTGGGCTTCCCAAAGGGGGAAGGTGTCTGAGTGGCAGTGATCTGAAGAGCATGTCTAGCAGGAGCTAAGCTGCTGGTGGAAGATAGTTCAGCAATGTTATCTGAGAAAATCTGTCACTTTTACACTTAAATCGGCCACCTCTACCCATATTGTTGTAGCAAAAACAGCATAAAGACTATAATATACCTTTTTGAAACAAGTATAATAGAATTTAGATTGAGAGGCTATTTCTGTCTGGTGACATTTGACACAAGGAGTAACTTTGGAGTTAGTGGCAGTGATCCTACAAAGAGGTAATCCTGTGCAGCAGTCATTCATTTTAAAAAATATTGAGATGCCTAGTGCTCCCAACTCTATCTCTTCAGAGCTCCAGACCAACACGATTGGCTGGCCACTGCATGTCCCTCTTTAGCTATATAAAAAATAATGGGAATTGGTTACAGCATTTTTTTGTGTTTATTACTATTTTAATTTTTTAAATTTATTTTTATTTATTTGAAAAATTTATTAATTTTTGATTGCTTTATAAAATTTTGTTGCTTTCTGTCAAACCTCAGCATGAATCAGCCATAGGTATACATATGTCTCCTCCCTCTTGAACCTCCCTCGCATTTACCTCCCTATCCCACCCCTCTAGGTTGTTACAGAGCCCCTGTTTGAGCTCCCTGAGACACACAGCAAATACCCATTGGCTATCTGTTTTACATATGATACTGTAAATTTCCATGTTACTCTCTCCATACCTCTCACCCTCTCCTTCCCTCTCCTCGTACCCATAAGTCTGTCTCTATGTCTGTTTCTCCATCCCTGCCCTGCAAATAAATTCATCACTACCATCTTTCTAGATTCCATATATATACGTTAGTGTACAATCTGTCTTTCTCTTTGACTTCATGCTGTGTAATAGGCTGTAGGTTCATCTTCATTAGAACTGCCTCAAATGCATTCCTTTTGCTCTACAGTGTTGTGTTAGATATATGTATGAAAGTGAAGTCGCTCAGTCGTGTCCGACTCTTTGCAACCCCATGGACCAGGCTCCTCCGACCATGGGATTTTCTAGGCAAGAGTACTGGAGTGAGTTGCCATTTCCTTCTCCAGGGAGTCTTGCTGACCCAGGGATCGAACCCAGGTCCCCCACGTTGTAGACAGATGCTTTACCATCTGAGCCACCAGGGAATGATATATGTATACTTCTTACTTATTCTACAACAACATGAATCAGTAAGAAGTATATATATATCCCCTTTGTGTCTCCCTCCCTCTGTACCCCATCCCACCCCCTCTAGGTCATCACAGAGCACCCAGCTGAACTCCCTGTGTTATGCAACAGCTCCCCATTAGGTATCTGTTTAACATCTGGTAGTGTGTCAATGCCACGGCACTTTAGAACAGAGAACAACTCAAGGAAGTTTATTACAGAGATCCAGTTAGCCCCAAGGGGAGATGTGAGCCATAAAAGGCATGGGAACTAAGGTTTGGCCTGTGATTTGGGACTTTATGCTGTGTCTGACCTGGTTGGCCTTCGTGGATGCATTGTCTCTGCGCTGTTGTAGACACGCCAGGTACTTATAGGTGCCTTCACTGCTCACATGTTTATGTATCATAATTTCAGCATCATGAAGAGATTGAACCAATTCTCTCTTGGTCTTTATTGCTCCTAACAAAGGTGGGGAAAGAGTCAACATATTGTATGCCATGTCTCGACCATGAACAAGGTAATTAGTGACAAAATACATAGACAGTAGGAGAAATTATTCTTGGGCCGCTGACAAAGGCGTAAGAGGCAACCGCATTTTTTCTGAAAGATCAACACGTACTGTGGCTATGGTTTAATTCTTGCCGGATGAAAATAGGCCAGTAGCCTGGCGGTGTCGCTTCCTGTGACATGATGGGTCCTGGGCAGGTTATCTGCAGGAGAGGAAAGACGGGGCAGGAGCTGGACACATACCCTAGGCCAGGATGGGCCAAGGCAAGATGGGTTGCTAGTTCTGGAAGATCTGAATTCTGGGTCATTTGCTGAGTCACAGGTAGAAGGGAGCAAGGCAGGCAATTAGGTATCAGCGAGGCTGTGGAAATGAGGACTGTTTCAGGAAGGGGCAATAAAAGTGAACTAAAGTATGCTTTTTAAGGATTGATGTATCCCAGAGACTGAGACAAAAACCCACCCACAAGCTCCTGTGAGGAGAGGAGGGCTTGGAGATCTGGAAGTGGGAGTAGGGGGAGTGACTTGAGGACGGTCTTATACATAGGTAAAGAGGGCTTTTGACTCTATTCACATGAGAATTCCTCTGGTGAATGAGAAAAATGTATGAGATTTTTGTATTTCTGTGCTTTATTAGTCAGTACCAAAATGTGGAGAACCTGTGAGATATTGCCTCCAGAACCAATTTAAACTTAATTTATCAACAATACTAACAATAAATTGACTCTTCTCACTGACTTATATAATAACCTAGAGAGAGCTTCTTCAATGTAAAATAGCACAGCCAGAAAACTGATAATGAGCAGTAAACTGGAGACGAAAAGTCTTATTTTGAGGGAGAGCAACCAAAGACACCTGTTTATTTTTATAATAAATTTCTTTTGTTTATTTTATTAAATTTTTTTTTCTATTTTTTTTGGCTGTGCCACATGGCTTGTGGGGTCTTAGTTCCCCAACCAGGGATTGAACCTGTACCCCCTACAGAGGAAGCACAGTGTCTTAACCATTGCCCCACCTGGGAAGTCCCAAGATACCTGTTTTGAATAACCATTTCCCCTGTCCCTTTCCCCCCTATATTTTCATTTCTCCTTCATTTCCTAAAGGAGATGGCAGTGAACATTTCTATGGAAATGGAGTGCTCTTATGCTTATATTTCCTATCTCTTTAACAGACAATGTCCTCAGTTATTTTTTTTCCTGACTTTGTATTATCTTGTGATGCTGAATACCAGAACATCTGCCTTCCCTCAAGCCCTGACGGCTCCCAGTGGGGTGTTATAACCTTCATGAAGCCTTTTTAAGGTATTTACCACCCAACCAGCAGTATTATAGTCATCACTACACACCTTAGTACTTAATTTTTATTTACATGTTTTATCTCACATCAGTTTTCTTGCCTGGAAAACGCCATGGACAGAGAGAAGCCTGGCAGGCTACAGTCCATGGGGTTGAAAAGAGCGGGACACGACTGAAGGCACATGCCCCCACACACAAAGTTATTTTTCCTCCTCATCAAGTTGATCAAATTCCAGATCCTTGCGTTCTTCAATGTAGAAATTTGTCTTCTGATGGAGAATATCTACTTTTCTCTTGCAAATGAAAAATGTCCCTTTCCCTCTTGGATCTTGACTCACTAACCCAGTTCGTCATCCTTGGGGTCCTTTCCTGAACAGCCCTAGGCACTAACGTTGCATTTCTAATGCCAGTCTCCTAGGATCCTGCCCAAGATTTACATGATTTTTTTTTTTTTAACCTGCCTGCTCCTTTCCACTCTCTCCATCACTCACTCCACCTGTTTGAACACATGGTTTTGGAGCCTGAGTTAGGAAACACTCACTCTCCCTCCTGTGTGTCTCACTTCCTCACACCCCTGCCATACTCACAACACTCTTGACACCAGATGAGGGGGGTGCTTTGCACATCAAGCAAGTCTCTGTGATGCCAGGTGAGTGTCCTGCAATTCAACTCTGTTCGGCACTACTTATATAAAGGTAGCATCAGATCCCACAATTGAAAGGCTGCCCAGTCACAAATAGTAAGTTCCCAGGTTACCCACAAGTTTTTAAAATTAATCAATTAATTTGCTTTTGGCTGCACTGGGTCTTGATTGCTCGATTGTCTAGTTGTGCTGAGGGGGGCTACTCTTTGTGGTAGTGCAACGGCTTCTCATTGCCGTGGCTTCTCTTGTGGAGCATGGCCTTTAGGGCTCAGGCTCAGTAGTTGTGACGCATGGGCTTAGTTGCATGTGGGATCTTCCTGGGCCAGGGATCAAACCCTTGTCCCCTGCATTGGCAGGCAGGTTCTTAACCACTAGACCACCAGGGAAGCCCTACCCACAACTTCTCAATTTGGCAGCAAAGTAGAAGTTTCCATAACCTCTTCCCCCTTGGATTTGACAGATCTCAGGGAAAAACTTCCATGTTTCATTTTATGGGATAATAAATGGTGTGATGAAGGACACAGATGAACAGCCAGATAAAGAGGTCTCCCGCATTGTAGACAGACGCTTTACCATCTGAGCCACCAGGGAAGCCAAAGAAATGTACAGGAAAAGGCATATGGTAAATTGCATGCCCTCCCTGGGGGCACTGCTTCCCTAGCAGATCACATATTCAGCAACCAGAAGTTCTCCAAACCTCGTAATTTGAGGATTTTTATGGAAGCTTTATCTCACATGCATGATGGATCCTTAACTCCATTTCCTGCCCCCTCTCTGGAGGATCAGGGGAATGGCTGAAAATTCCATTTTTCCTCACAGCTTGGTCTTTCTGGTGATCAGCTCTCTTCTAGGAACCATCCAAGAGCCCAACCAGAGTCACCTCTTTAGAATGAGACACTAGTATCACCCTGGAAATTTCAAGGGATTTAGAAACTTTGTGACAGGAACCAGGACCAAAGACCAAACATTAGCAAAAAAAAAAAAAAAAAAAAGAAAAAAGATGCTTCTAGTGCTCTCATCACTTAGGAAGTCACAAGGGTTTTAGGAGGTCTTTGTAGGAACTGAAGGCAGAAATCAATATGATGTTGTTATTTAGTTGCTAAGTTATGTCTGACAATTTTGGGACCCCCACGGATTGTATCCTCTATCCATAGGATTTCCCAGGCAAGAATAGTGATGTGAGCTGCCATACCTTTCTCCAGGGCTCTTCCTGAACTAGGGTTAGAACCTGTGGCTTCTGCATTGGTGAGTCACCAGGGTAGCCTAGAAACAGTGCATGTATTTTCTATTTCACAGAGCGCCTACTTGATTATTCTCACATGGGAAGTTTTCTAGGCAAGCCTATGATCCTTCTTGATCTGATGCTTTCTGACAGCTATATTTTAACTTTTAATGATCTTTAAATATTTCCCCCTATGTTGTTAATATTTGGGTCTATGCTTCCTCTCTGCTACCATATTTATACTACATATTTATACCATGTAGTATTTATGGTGATGGAAGTAAAGTCTGATGCTCTAAAGAACAATATTGCATAAGAAGCTGGAATGTTAGGTCCATGAATCAAGGCAAATTGGAAGTGGTCAAACAGGAGATGGCAAGAGTGAACATTGACATTTTAGGAATCAGTGAACTAAAATGGACTGAGATGTGTGAATTTAACTAAGATGATCATTATATCTACTACTGTGAGCAAGATCCCTTAGAAGAAATGGAGTAGCCCTCATAGTCTGCAGAAGAGTCCGAAATGCGGTAATTGGATGCAATCTTGAAAAAAACAGAATGATCTCTGTTCATTTCCAAGGCAAAATATTCAATATCACCGTAATCCAAGTCTGTGCCCCAACCAGTAATGCTGAAGAAGCTGAAGTTGAATGGTTCTATGAAGACCTACAAGACCGTCTAGAACTAACATCCAAAAAAAGATGTCCTTTTCATTACAGGGGACTGGAATGCAAAAGTAGGAAGTCAAGAAACACCTGGAGTAACAGGCAAATTTGGTCTTGGAGTACAGAATGAAGCAGGCCAAAGTCTAATAGAGTTCTGCCAAGAGAATGCACTGGTCATAGCAAACACCCTCTTCCAACAACATAAGAGAAGACTCTACACATGGACATCACCAGATGGTCAACACCAAAATCAGATTGATTGTATTCTTTGCAGCCAAAGATGGAGAAGCTCTATACAGTCAGTAAAAACAAGACCCGGAGCTGACTGTGGCTCAGATCATGAACTCCTTATTGCCAAATTCAGACTTAAATTGAAGAAAGTAAGGAAAACCACTGGACCATTCAGGTATGACCTAAGTCAAATCCCTCAACAATTATACAATATAAGTAACAAATAGGTTCAAGGGATTAGATCTGATAGAATACCTGAAGAACTAGGGACAGAGGTTTGTGACTTTGTATAGAAGGCAGTGATCAAGACCATCCCCAAGAAAAAGAAATGCAAAAAGGCAAAATGGTTGTCTGAGCAGGTCTTACAAATAGCTGAGAAAGGAAGAGAAGCTAAAGACAAAAGAGAAAAGCAAAGATATACCCATTTGAATGCAGAGACCAAAGAATAGCAAGGAGAGTAAGAAAGCCTTCCTCAGTGATCAAAGCAAAGAAATAGAGGAAAACAACAGAACGGGAAAGATCTCTTTAAGAAAATTAGACATACCAAGGGAATATTTCAGGCAAAGATGGACACAATAAAGGACAGAAATGGTATGGACCTAACAGAAGCTGAAGATATTAAGAAAAGGTGTCAAGAATACACGGAAGAACTATACAAAAAAGATCTTCATGACCCAGATAATCATGGTGGTATAATCACCCACCTAGAGCCAGACATCCTGGAATGTGAAGTTAAGTGGGCCTTAGGAAACATCACTATGAACAAAGCTAATGGAGGTGATGGAATTCCAGTTGAACTATTTCAAATCCTAAAAGATGATGATGTTAAACTGCTGCACTCAATATACCAGCAAATTTGGAAATCTCAGCAGTGAGCTCAGGACTGGAAAAGGTCAGTTTTCATTCCAATCCCAAAGAAAGACAATCCCCAAAATGTTCAAACTACTGTACAATTACACTCATATTACATGCTAGCAAAGTAATACTTAAAATTCTCTAAGCCAGGCTTCAACAGTATGTGATCTGTGAACTTCCAGATGTTCAAGCTGGATTTAGAAAAGGCAAAGGAACCAAAGATCAAATTGCCAACATCTGCTGGATCATCAAAAAAGCAAGAGAGTTCCAGAAAAACATCTACTGCTTTATTGACTTCGCCAGTGTCTTGACTGTGTGTGTCATAACAAACTGTGGAAAATTCTTCAAGAGATGGGAATACCAGACCACCTGACCTGCCTCCTGAGATATCTGTATGCAGGTCAAGAAGCAACAATTAGAACTGAACATGGAACAACAGACTTCAACAGGTTTCAAATCAAGAAAGGAGTACCTCAAGGCTGTATATTGTCACCCTGCTTATTTAACTTATATGCAGAGTACATCATGCGAAATGCCAGGCTGGATGAAGCACAAGCTGGAATGAAGATTACCAGGAGAAATATCAATAATGTCAGATACGTAGATGTTAGCACCCTTATGGCAGAAAGTGAAGAAGAACTAAAGAGCCTCTTGATGAAAATGAAAGAAGAGAGTGAAAAAGTTGGCTTAAAGCTCAATATTCAGGAAACCAAGGTCATGGCATCTGGTCCCATCATTTCATGGCAAATAGATGAGGCAACAATGAAAACAATGAGAGATTTTAATTTTTAGGGCTCCAAAATCACTGCAGGTGGTGACTGTAGCCATGAAGTTAAAAGACACTGGCTCCTTGAAAGAAAAGCTATGACCAACCTAGCTGCTGCTGCTGCTGCTGCTGCTAAGTCACTTCAGTCGTGTCCGAGTCTGTGCGACCCCATAGACAGCAGCCCACCAGGCTCCCCCGTCCCTGGGATTCTCCAGGCAAGAACACTGGAGTGGGTTGCCATTTCCTTCTCCAATGCAATGAAAGTGAAAAGTGAAAGTGAAGTCGCTCAGTCGAGTCTGACCCTCAGTGACCGCATGGACTGCAGCCTTCCAGACCAACCTAGTTAGTATATTAAAAAGCAGAGACATTACTTTGCCAACAAAGGTCCATTTATCAAAGCTATGGTTTTTCCAGTAGTAATGTATGGATGTGAGAATTGGACTATAAAGAAAACTGAGTGCCAAAGAACTGATGCTTTTGAACTGTGGTGTTGGAGAAGACTCTTGAGAGTCTCTTGGACTTCGAGGATATCCACTAAGTCAATCCTAAAGGAAATCAGTCCTGAATATTCATTGGAAGAACTAATGTTGAAGCTGAAACTCCAGTACTTTGGCCACCTGATGCAAAGAACTGACTCCTTGGAAAAGACCCTGATGCAGGGAAAGATTGAAGGCAGGAGGAGAAGGGGATGACAGAGGATAAGATGGTTTGATGGCATCACTGACTTGATGCGCGTGAGTTTGAGTGTGCTCTGGGAGTTGGTGATAGACAGGGAGGTGTGGTGTGCTGTAGTCCTTGGAGTCTCAACGAGTCAGACATGACTGAGCGACTGAACTGAACTGAACTGTCCTCATTTTACAAGTGATAGAAGCTTTAACAAAAGCCATCAGGCCTAATGCCAGCCATCAACAGATGGTAGAGGAATGATTCTCATCTACGTTCTCTGAATATAATAGGACAGATCTAATGCCTGGTCATCAGAGATGGACCTGATCTAATAATAATAGAAATAAAGTGCACAATAAATGAAATGCACTTGAGTCATCCCGAAACCATCCCCTTGGTCCGTGGAAAAATTGTCTCCCACAAAACTGTCCATCACTGGTTCCCGGAGTTTACTCAAACCCCAGTGTGAAATGGTTGGGGACCACAGCTCTGTGTCACAAAGCAAGAGAGCAGAGAAGCCCCACATGGCAGACCCTGATCTTGCCGCTGAGGACATGCAGCCTGTGGAGAAGTCTCTCTCGTGGTGTGGAAAATTCTCATAGCTGATGGGCACTTAAGAGTTGTTTTGAAGATGATACTCAGCTTCTTAAAGTAATGGATTTCATTGTGTTACTAAGATGAACTAAGATGAATTCTGGTTACCAAAGGAATCTCAGCCCTATGTTTGTTCCTTCTTGTTTTGTGTTTGAAGAGAAATAAACTACCTGGATTTCACACTGTGCCTGGGAGCACATTTGTTTTAAAAATATTGTGGGAGATGGGACTTAGAGAACCCACACTTGGAGCAGTGGTATGTAGAACTAATTTTCTGAAGAATTATTGGTTTTTATTGAAAGGAAAGTTCAAAAGTATCTCCTTACTGTTGTTTTTCACTTAATCTAATCCCAAATATTCAATATCCAGTTCTTAACCACCTGCAGGGTGCCGTTTTAACTTAAGAGGGGGCATAATCACCTGCAGGTATCACAGGGTACCATTTTAACTTAAGAGGGGGCATATGTAAATAGTATATGTGAATGAAAGTGTATTTAAATATCGCATGTTGGCGTCTCTGTAGCATCATCATAGCTTTATTTGCATTGGGGAAATTTGTTTCAGTTGTTAAATCTCTGAGTGATCAATATGTCTGTGGTCAAAACACATAATTGCAAACTTATACTACAAGATGATAAAAGGGGCATGCTAACTTTGGATTTGTCAAGGAGAATTAAATTTGGATTTGTCAAGGGGGAATTTATAGATTTAATAATTCATGTAGAAGATTGTCAAATATAACAAATGATTATAATTAGGCAACCCCAAAGACATTAATTTATATGTAAGCATACAACTACTGTTAAAACAAATGTAAATGTAGGAGATAAGGTATGTTTAGACTCTCATCTCTAAAGATGTCAATAGCACTAACAATATTTGTGCAAAGGAGATGGAGAAGGATCAGGAGGGAGACAGAAGAGGAGCCAGAGGAACGAACGTCACGGAAACAGTGCTTTAAGGAGAGAAGCCTGGCCACTAGTCTTGAAGATACTACAGCAAGGAAGACAGAGGCAACAGTTCTCCATTAGGACTGGAGGACAGCAGACCACTTAGTGAGTGCAGATGCACTGGAGAGTTAGGGGTCATCAGTTCAGTTCAGTCGCTCAGTCGTGTCCGACTCTTTGTGACCCCATGAGTCACAGCAGGCCAGGCTTCCCTGTCCATCACTGGTTCCCTGCGTTCACTCAGACTCAGGTCCATCGAGTCAGTGATGCCATCCAGCCATCTCATCCTCTGTCGTCCCCTTCTCCTCCTGCCCCCAATCCCTCCCAGCATTAGGGTCTTTTCCAAATGAGTCAGCTCTTTGCATGAGGTGGCCAAAGTATTGGAGTTTCAGCTTCAGCATCAGTCCTTCCAAAGAACACCCAGGACTGATCTCCTTTAGGATGGACTGGTTGTATCTCCTTACAGTCCAAGGGACTCTCAAGAGTCTTCTCCAGCACCACAGTTCAAAAGCATCAATTCTACGGTGCTCAGCTTTCTTCACAGTCCAACTCTCACATCCATACATGACCACTGGAAAAACCATAGCCTTGACTAGACGGACCTTTGTTGGCAAAGGAATATCTCTACTTTTCAATATGCTGTCTAGGTTGCTCATAACTTTCCTTTCAATGGTCAGGTTCAAATGGGCTGAGGAATGTGTGATGGCAAGTGAATGGAACCAATGAGTAAAGAATACTTTGAGAATATTTTTGTAAAGGAGAACAGATGTCTAAAAGGAGATGAGAAAGAGCTGTAGATTAAAGAAAGTTTTGTTTGCTTTTTAATGGAAAAAACTTGAGTGTGCTTAAAAGCTAGTGGCAAAGATCCATTTGATTGGGGAAATTGAATATTAAAGAGGAAAAAAGGTAGTCAGTAGTTGCTGAGGTTCTTGAGAAGGTGAAGAGCATAGTATTCAAAGTGGATAAAGAGCATAGTATAGCAAAGTGGAGGGATTGGCCTCGTACAATGCCAAGGTCAACCCCTTCTCTGTTGTAGGAAGGAAGATGAAAATAGCTGTAGGGAGATTTGTATATTGGTAATGCATCACTAGGGAACTGGCAGGAATATTATTGCAATAGAATGGACCACAGAATCTAAATTTGATAAGGAGAGAGGTTAGAAAGATCAATAAAGTTGTATAAGAATGGTTGCAGCAAGTATAAGCTCTTTCAGATGAAAAAGAGGTAATAATCACAAAGTCAGGTGTTTCAATTAGAGCTTTTGGGACTGGGGCATTTCCAGATGATGACAAGGTTCCAGGTGGAATCTGGAAACCTGTGCTGATGTGAAAGATGTTGGAGAAGCTGAGAGGCCAGTTGTTAGGTTGTCCTTGAGGTTGTTGTCATCTTCCAAAGATAGGGCAACACCTAGGGATGAAGAGATAGCAAAATTCAGTGGATGAAAGGAAGTGGATGAAAGATTTGAAGCCCAGGGCGACAAAGAGTAGGAGACAGTTGTAGCATGGCTCCAATAGAAAAGGGTATTTTGGTAGCAAGAGAAGAGACCTGAGCTGGGAAGAATGAAGATGGCAATTTTACTTCCTAACTCTGATGTCCTTGGAGTGTGGAAGAAGAGCAGTCATCATTGCAGGAGTTTGTGGGGAAAATTGTGTCCTCGGGAAAAAGCTACGGTTCAGGTATAAGGAAACAAGGAAACATTTAGAGAAGGTTATAGAGAGTTTGTTGATTTTGGAACAATATTTCTGGAGGGCATAGTGGGAGGGCAGTTCTAGGGAAGGAAGTATAGCTGTTATGGGCAGACGGTATGTCAGAGCAGCATTCTCAAGTTATAACATGTATTCACATGGCCTTGTTCAAATGCATATTGTTATTTAGTAAATCTACAGTGAGGATTGAGATTCTGCGTTTCTAACAAGCTCCTCGGTGATGTCATTGCTGCTGGTCCCAGACAACTACTTTCTCAAGAAATTAGAGAACATATTTTTAATTTGATGGCTGGTATACTTTTGGTGGTGACTGATGAAAGTAAGAGTGATATTATTAACCTTTGTTAGACTTACTGTATACCAGATACTCTTTTCATACGTGTTACATGTATGAACTCATGTAACACTCCTAACAACCTTTTGAGGTAGGTACTATTATTACTCCCTTTTACAGATGCATAAACTGAGGCAGTTGCTCAAGGATGAATAGCTGGTATTATAGAGGCAGGAGATGAAGTGAGGCAATGAAGATCAGAGCTGATATGCTTTGCTGTCTATGAGAGGAATGGAAGTTAATTTCAAGGGTCTGTATAGGAGAATGAGCACCAGGACCAGTGGCCAGGGAGGGTCTCACCTCTCATGGTAGGTGCTTTGGAGAATTTTGAATAAAGGAGTACAGTATTTCTTTGTTGCAAACATCCTATGGGGTGCATAACAGGGTATTGTTTCTGGCATAATTTGGAATTTACAGTTTAAAAATTTGTGATGATATTTTAACTTCTGTATGCATAAACACGTGAACATAGCTCTAAATTTAAATTAGGAGCTATAACGACTCATGTATTAACTAAATGCAGTCATTTGTGTATTGAGTCTCCCAGATCTTGCTTGTGTGTTGGAATCAGAAGGGTGGCCAGTTCTCTGATGCTCCACCATATTACACTGGGCTGAATAAAGATTATCTATTATTTGGCTATCCTTAATGCCCATTTGTAGGTGAACACTTTGATACTTGTAAAATCTTTCATGGCCTTCTTGAAAAGCTTGGGGGCACTCAGAGGGACTCTAGAAAATAGGATTTCCCCAGTGGTCCAGTGGCTAAGACTTTACATTCCCTGTGCAGGGGACCTGGGTTCAATCCCTGGTCAGGGAACTAGATCCTGCACGTTGCAATGTAGATCGAAGATCCCAAGTGTTGCAAGTAAGACCTGACACAGCCAGACAAATAAATAGATAATTTTAAAAAAGGACTCTAGAAACTAAGATCTTACGATGACAGCTGGAACATAATATCTCTGTCTCCATCAAGTTGGGAGCTAGTCATATTCTTTTGGCAAGCTGATCACATTCTTTCTAGTTCAGTTTTTGCTGGATTTCTTCCTAAGGGAATCTACAAAGAGGGTAAGAAATAAAAAGATTCTTTACCTTAATAAAAAGAAAATCCAAGTTGTTTTTTCTTTTTGAAGCCAGTCAGTCATCTAGAAAGGTGGTATTGCCTTAAGGCTGGGAATTCAGGTAGGGATTGAAACCCAGGACTATGAAAGAGATCATCCTTCATACAATATTTAGCTAGAATTTTCTTATTGTTGGTCTTATACCTAAAGGTCAAGGACTTGAAGGGATTTCAGAGCTCCTATTTCATTATTAAATAATCTGGTCTCAGGTTTCTGCTAGAAAATAGTTCATAGATTAGAAGAGTAGTGGCTCAAGAATTGTTAAATTCTTAAATTGTGTCCATGTAAGTTTTAGATCAGTCACATTTCTAAAATCAAACTCTACAAAGAGCAAGTGGTGTGAAAGATGAAAACTAGGTAGAAAAATCTCCTTTAGAAAATAACTTTTGCCTCCAAATTGCTAACTTTCCGCCTGGAACAGAAGCTCAAACACCTCTGTAGGCTGTCTTCATGAATGGCATCTTCAGCCTTTAGAAACTCTTGATGCAAGAAATATGTTTTAGGGGAAAGGAAATAGAGTCGGTAAGAAAATTCATTTGGGTTTTTCCCATAAGGTGGTATGGAAAAATTCAAACTAACTTTTTGCCCAACCCAGTATATGCTTTTGAGGACCTGTGATAATATGTGAAGAGCATGCTAATGCTTTGTTTATTTAAAGAATAGCTTGCTGCTTTTACTGGGTACCTGTATCTTCTCCTTGGAATAATCAAATAGCCTCTTAACTCATTTTCCATTTTCTTTTACACTCGTTTAAACCCATGCTCCATGCAGCTGTCAGAACTTGAGAAAGTGAGTAAATACAGCCAATGCCATTTTTGCTTGCCTTAAAACATTACAGTATTTTCTCCTTGCGATTAGAACAAAATCTAATCTCTGTATGTGATGTGACGACTCCTTATTAATTATTTGATCTTTCTCATACCACTGGTCCTTTGGTCACGTCGTGACAGCCCTAACAACTGGCTTGGGTTTGATCCTATCTTGAGGTCATAGCATTTGCTCTCTGCTGCCTGGAATGCTCCTCAGACTTTTATGTCTTTTGGCATTCTCATTTCATTAGATTTTTGACAGTGCTTCAGTTTAGTATTCCATGATCATTTAGCTTTTGTTTTGTTGACATAGTGGTTCACTTTATAAAAATGCTTAGTATTTTCAAAGAATCATGAAAAGTCTTAAAACTTTATTATTTTTATTTCTTTTCATAAAATACATTAAAAAATACATATTATGTGCTTCTACACATTAGAAAATAGGATTGATAGTCTTAAATGAACCATTTCTTGATGACCCAGGGCTATTAGTGTGTATAACTGTCACTATGGTGGAATATAAAAGTGTTCTCTTGTGTTGCCGAGAATTTACGCCTTATTGTTAAATTATTCCATGCTCCTCTTTGGGTTCTAGGATCTGTTTTTTTATAGTTCTATTAAAGAAATCTGCTCCTCCCTGTTCTGCTGTGTCAGCTAATATATCTTATTGCTTTCAGTGACTCTCCCAGCTCTGCTGTCCCTTTCTAGTGTTTTGCTTTTATTATGTTATGTCTCAGATTACTGAGCCAAATAAAATTTTACCTAAAATAAGATAGAGTGGTTCTGAGTCACTTTTAAGTGCATTTTTACAAATGAAGTGCAAGACGTTACTTTCTGTGTAGTGTGGCTTTTTGGATGTGTTTCCAGTTCATTTCAGGTTTTTGATCTTGCATGGTTGTTTCATGGCAATGTGAGAGCTGCGTAAGAGCCATGTGACTGTCACTGTTTTCATTTTTTTAAAGTTTCATACAATTTGGGCCTGTTATCATCTTGTGATTTTGGTTAAGATCAGCTTGGGAATTTTTAAACTTAACTTTCGAGCTTTATTTAGATATAATGGACATAGAACGTTGAGTAAGTTTAAGGTGTACAGTGTGATGATTTCATCCACCTAAGTACCACAATAACGAAAGTCAATACATCTTTCATCTCATATACCGTGTTGTTATGCTAGACCATGAAAGCTCTATTCTCACAGCAACTTTCAAGTAGTGTATGGGTAGGGTTGACTGTAATTACCATGCTATATATTAGATTCTCAGGACTTTTTAACCTTGGAAAGTTTGTCTCCTTTGGCTGTTATCTCCCCATTTTCCCTACCCCTCAGCTTCTGGCATCTTCTTTATCCATTTCTCTGCTGATGGACATTTAGGTTATTTCCGTATCTTGGCTACTGTGAATAGTGCTACAGGTTCATGAAAATGAACATGAGGATGCAGATATACCTTTGCGGTCCTGATTTCATTTTCTTTGGATATGTACTCAGAAGCAGAATTGCTGGGTCATAGAGTAGTTTTTTTTTCCTTTAATTTTTTTGAGGGACATCCTTACTGTTTCCCATAAAGACGGTATCATTTTACATTTTTTCCAACAGTGCGAGAAGGTTCCCCTTTCTCCACATCCTTGCCAGCATTTACCTCTCTCTCCCTTTTTTTGTTAATACCATTCTGACAGATGTGAGGTGATGTCTCATTCTGGGTTTGATGTGCATTTCCCTGATGATTAGTAATGTGAGCATCTTTTCATGTATGTTGGAAAAATTCTATTAAGGGCCTCCATCCTTTTTTTAATGAGATTTGTTTTGGTTTGTTTGCTTTTGCTATAGAGTTGTATGAGTTCCTTATATATTATAGATATTAACACCTTCTCAGATGTATGATTTGCAGTATTTTCTGTCATTCTGTAGGTTTCTTGTTCATTTTGTGGGTGGTTTCTTTTACTCTGCTGAAGCTTTTTAATTTGGTCTAGTCCCAGTTGTTGATTTTTGCTTTTGCTGCTTATGCTTTTGGTGTCATATCCAAAAAAGTAATTGCCAACACTGAGATCAAGGAGTTTTCCCCCTAAGCATTCTTCTAGGAGTTTTACAATTTCAGGTCTTATATTTCAGGTTTAATCCATTTTTGTTATTGGTTTAAGGTAGGGGTCCAATTTTATTTTTTTGCATGTGGATATTTTTCCCAACCCCATTTGTTGAAGAGACTTTTATGCTTGTTGTATATTCTTAGCTCCTTTGTCAAATATTAGCTGACCATATACAGATCATCGAAAAAGCAAAAGAATTCCAGAAAAACATCTATTTCTACTTTATTGACTATGCCAAAGCCTTTGAATATGTGGAACACAATAAACTGTGGAAAATTCTTCAAGAGATGGGAATACCAGGCCACCTGACTTGCCTTTTGAGAAACCTATATGCAGGTCAGGAAGCAACAGTTAGAAATGGACATGGAACAACCGACTGGTTCCAAATAGGAAAAGGAGTATGTCAAGGCTGTATATTGTCACCCTGCTTATTTAACTTATATGCAGAGTACATCATGAGAAATGCTGGGCTGGAAGAAGTACAAGCTGGAATCAAGATTGCCAGGAGAAACATCAATCACCTCAGATATGCAGATGACACCACCCTTATGGCAGAAAGTGAAGAGGAACTAAAAAGCCTGTTGATGAAAGTGAAAGAGGAGAGTGAAAAAGTTGACTTAAAGCTCAACATTCAGAAAACGAAGATCATGGCATCTGGTCCCATCACTTCATGGGAAATAGATGGTGAAACAGTGGAAACAGTGTCAGATTTTATTTTCTTTTAGGCTCCAAAATCACTGCAGATGGTGACTGCAGCCATGAAATTAAAAGATGCTTACTCCTTGGAAGAAAAGTTATGACCAACCTAGATAGTATATTCAAAAGCAGAGACATTACTTTGCCGACTAAGGTCCGTCTAGTCAAGGCTATGGTTTTTCCTGTGGTCATGTATGGATGTGAGAGTTGGACTGTGAAGAAAGCTGAGGGCCCAAGAATTTAATTGATGCTTTTGAACTGTGGTGTTGGAGAAGACTCTTGAGAGTCCCTTGGACTGCAAGGAGATCCAACCAGTCCATTCTAAAGGAAATCAGTCCTGGGTGTTCTTTGGAAGGACTGATGCTAAAGCTGAAACTCCAGTACTTTGGCCACCTCATGCGAAGAGTTGACTCATTGGAAAAGACTCTGATGCTGGGAGGGACTGGGGGCAGGAGAAGAAGGGGATGACAGAGGATGAGATGGCTGGATGGCATCACTGACTCGATGGACATGAGTTTGAGTGAACTCCAGAAGTTGGTGATGGACAGGGAGGCCTGGCGTGCTGCGATTCATGGGGTCGCAAAGAGTCGGACATGACTGAATGAACTGAACTGAACTGATCTGATATATGTGTGGACTATCTGGGCTCTTGATTCTGTTTAGTTGGACTGTGTGTCTATTTTTATGCCAGTACCATACTGTTTTGATCATTATACCTTTGTTAGGTAGTTTGAAATCAGGGAGCTTGATACCTCCAGCTTTGTTCTTTTTCAAGACTATTTTGTCCATTGTAGTCTTATGTGGTACCATGCAAATTTATGGATTTATTTTTCTATTTTTTTGAAAAATGGTATTGGAATTTTGATATGGACTGCCCTGAATCTGTAGATGGCTTTGGATAGTATCGATATTTTAACAATATTAACTCCTCTGATGCATGAACACAGAATATACTTCCATTCATTTGTATCTTCTTTAATTTCTTTCATCAGGGTCTGATATTTTTCAGTGTACAGATCTTCCATTTCCTTGGTTAAATTTATTTTTAATTATTTTGTTCCTTTGGTGCTGTTGTAAGTGGGATTGTTTTCTTTATCTCTTTTTCAAGTTGTTTATGTATTGTTACTGTATAGAAATATAACTGATTATGGATTTGATCATATAATACAACCTTATTTTAAAAAGTACAAATTTAACCACACTAATTAGTCCTATTAGGGAGACTATCTGTGATAAAGCATCAGTAACATCTCTTGGAGCTTCAAATAGAAAAGCTTTGTGAATTAATTGGAATATTTGTGAAGTGAGCACCAGGTAACTAACTACTGCCCAGTTATTTCTTGGGGTAAGATTTTGACTGTCTTAGTACCTTGACTACAGACCATATTTTAAGCTATTGCTCTAAAGTATGTAGCCCAACTTGGTGCTTAATTTTGAATTCATGAAGCTTTTTTTTTTTTTTAACTGAAGACATGCCTAACTTGCTTTAATTTACCTGTAATTCACTAAGCAGTGAAACTGGTGACCTATTTAACGTAATAGAAAGTAATATGGACTTAATATGTAGTGGTAGAAGTCCCACAGACATTTTGTGGATCTGATGCTGAAACCTCAGCCTCTGTGAACTGGTGCGGAACTGAATTTTGGAGACAAGAGTTTTGGGTGAAGTAGAAATTCAGAAAACGAAGATCATGGCATCTGGTCCCATCACTTCATGGGAAATAGATGGGGAAACAGTAGAAACAGTGTCAGACTTTATTTTTGGGGGGCTCCAAAATCACTGCAGATGGTGACTGCAGCCATGAAACTAAAAGACGCTTACTCCTTGGAAGAAAAGTTATGACCAACCTAGACAGCATATTCAAAAGCAGAGACATTACTTTGCCAACTAAGGTCTGTCTAGTCAAGGCTATGGTTTTTCCTGTGGCCATGTATGGATGTGAGAGTTTGACTGTGAAGAAGGCTGAGTGCCAAAGAATTGATGCTTTTGAACTGTGGTGTTGGAGAAGACTCTTGAGGGTCCCTTGGACTGCAAGGAGATCCAACCAGTCCATTCTGAAGGAGATCAACCCTGGGATTTCTTTGGAAGGAATGATGCTAAAGTTGAAGCTCCAGTACTTTGGCCACCTCATGCGAAGAGCTGACTCATTGGAAAAGACTCTGATGCTGGGAGAGATTGGGGGCAGGAGGAGAAGGGGACGACCCAGGATGAGATGGCTGATGGCATCACGGACTCGATGGACATGAGTCTGAGTGTACTCCGGGAGTTAGTGATGGACAGGGAGGCCTGGCATGCTGCGATTCATGGGGTCGCAAAGAGTCCGACATGACTGAGCGACTGAGCTGAACTGAACTGAACTGAGAAAACAATATTGTTTTGCCAGGCAAAAGGGGACACAATGGGCTAATGCCATGGAAAATGATGAGTCCCCGAACAGGAGGATTTAATGAGGAGTTTTATAGCAATAGTTCAAGGATGAGGTTGCTGATAAGATTAGGATGTGTATGCCTGCATTCACGTGTGTGTTAGGCCTGCATTCATTTAATCTGGTCTCAGGCAGTCTTCCTGATGAGTTTCTCTGTTTTTTTTGACCTGGCCTCAGGTGGTTTTTTGGCTGTTCCTTCCTTGATTAGCAACTGTTCCAGTTTGCTCTTTGGAACTTAGGGGAGGTCATAGAGGCTAAGGTCTTGCCTACAAGAAATGGGGGACAGAAAAAGCTTCCATGCCCAGGAGCCCCACAGGGTCCTGCTTGGTTTTAGATATAACGAATAAAAGAAACTTCAAACAGTTTGTTTTGCATTCTCTTGGGACTTCCCTGGTGGTCCGGTGGTTAATTAAGACTTTGCCTTCCAAAGCAGAGGGTATGGGTTTGATCCCTGGTTGGGAAGCTAAGATCCCACATGCCTTGTGGCCAGAAAACTGAAACATAAAACAGAAGCAATATTGTGACAAATTCAATAAAGACTGTAAAAATGGTTCACATTAAAAAAAAAACTTTAAACAAATTTTAAAAATTCTGTTAACTACAAGTCAGTAGTATGTTCACTTCATTAGGGCTAGAGTCAGTTGCAATTGATGGTACTACCTCAGCGTTATTTCACAGTTCCTCTTGATGAAAGTAAAAGAGGAGAGTGAAAAAGTTGGCTTAAAGCTCAACATTCAGAAAACGAAGATCATGGCATCCGGTCCCATCACTTCATGGGAAATAGATGGGGAAACAGTGGAAACACTGTCAGACTTTATTTTTTTGGGCTCCAAAATCACTGCAGATGCTGATTGCAGCCATGAAATTAAAAGACACTTACTCCTTGGAAGAAAAGTTATGACCAACCTAGATAGCATATTCAAAAGCAGAGACATTACTTTGCCAACTAAGGTCCATCTAATCAAGGCTATGGTTTTTCCAGTAGTCATCGTATGGATGTGAGAGTTGGACTGTGAAGAGGGCTGAGCGCTGAAGAATTGATGCTTTTGAACTGTGGTGTTGGAGAAGACTCTTGAGAGTCCCTTGGACTGCAAGGAGATCCAACCAGTCCATTCTGAAGGAGATCAACCCTGGGATTTCTTTGGAAGGAATGATGCTAAAGCTGAAACTCCAGTACTTTGGCCACCTCACGCAAAGAGTTGACTCATTGGAAAAGACTATGATGCTAGGAGGGATTGGGGGCAGGAGGAGAAGGGGACAACAGAGGATGAGTTGGCTGGATGGCATCACGGACTCGATGGACATGAGTCTGAATGAACTCCGGGCGTTGGTGATGGACAGGGAGGCCTGGCGTGCTGTGATTCATGGGGTCACAAAGAGTCGGACACGACTGAGTGACTGAACTGAACTGAACTGAACTGAAAGATCATTCTCTTCAAAAAAATTTTACTGACAGACTCTGAACACAAATAAACAGTCTTTGGAGGTCAAAGATATTTAAGAGAAATAGAAGAAATAGAGAATAAAAAAATCACAGCTTGAAAGTTTATTTCATCATGTATACTAAAAATGTTCTTTATCAACTCTTCCCAAGTATTCTCTGAAGCCTTAAGGTTCAGTCAAAAGTAGAAATAAATTGTTTGCTTTTAGCAAAGGTAGAATCATTTTTGGAAACTACGTTCCTGAAGAGTGTGTGTGTGTTTTAAAGGAACTACTCAGAATTCTTCCCTTTTGCATTTACTTAAGGAAGGGAGCAGTGGATGAAGAAACAGTTCAAGAGTTGGAGGAGTCTCAGCGTAAGCTTGTTATATGAGTGGAGGCACATCTCCACTGTGCTTCCTGATATCAATGACCTGGAGCCATTTCTCTGTCTAGTTATCATCGTAAAACAGCTCCTTTCTTGCCAGGTCATTAAGATCCCCTGCAAGCCTCTGTGACAAGCTCTGCCTTTCAGGAACTCAAGATTAATACTTTAGGGAGAGTTTGGGAATTCCTTGTTATCAAATTGATCTATGAAGCTTTCCTTTATCTGCTGGTGTCAAGAATGCAGGGTGGATGTCACAGTCAGTCAGGCTAACATAAACACATACCTGTATACACATTTAAAACTCATTCTTTCCAGCTTTTCTCTTTCCTTCTTATTTATAATAAATCTTATTTACCTAAGTTGTTAATTATCTCTATGAGATTAGTTTGTGTTACAGAAAAAATTCAACTCCATGTTAGACTAGGGCTGATACTGTGGTTCAGAGTAATATTTCAGTTTGATTTGGGTGAAGTTGGTATTGCCCTAAGGTGATTTTCCTATCAATTCCCTGGAAACCCTCCTAATTGACTGGAGTTGTTTTTAAATCAAGTACTTTCCTTTTCCATACCTCACCTTTATTAGTGGGAGAGCCGTGAATGGGGAGACATGATCTTTGAGGAAGCCACTTCGTTTTTCTGGCCTTTGGTTACTTTATCCTAAGGTAAAAGTTTGGATTTGATGGTTGCTAAGATGATTGCAGCTGTCTGGGCTTCATAAATCGCCATTTCAGATGGTCTATAAGCACCACACTTATGTTCATTATTAGGGTTTTCAAATGATATATATGCTGGTCATGCCTGTAAGCCGTGATCAGTCACAATATGTTAAAATAAATAAGATGATCTCAGAGATATATTTGTCTCATAAAGGTCATATGGTTTACTGTGTGAGAGTTCCTTAGGATTCCCTGCCTTCTACTTAACACTGATGTTGATGTTTATGATGAAAAATGAGAGCGCTGGATGGCCATCAAAGGGATGGTTGTTCCAAGTGAAGCTATACTCTCATGTTAAAAATCATGATTTTTATGATGATCATCACCATGCACCAAGTGTCTATTTGCTTCTTTCTTTAAAAAAAGATTATTTATTTTGTTGTACCGGGTCTCCATTGCAGCATTTGGGATCTTCGGTTGTGGCTTGCAGAATCTAGTTCCCTGACCAGGGATTGACCTGGACCCCCTGCATTGGGAACGTGGAGTCTTAGCCACTGGATCACCAAACAGGGAAGTCCCCCTGTTTGCTCCTTGTTCTGCTTTTAAAAAGATTAGTAGGAAGAGGCCAGAATCTGGGTTACTTGGCAAGCATCTAGGTGGCTTCTGGGCTAAGCTGTGGGAGGTTTGGTTCTATGAAGAGAGCAGGAAGCGTGAGATGTCCAACCAAAATGCAAATGGAGAAGGGCCGAGGGGGAGAGAAAGGTTTTAAAAAGTAGGGCACCTGAAGAGAACAGACTTATTCTGTGACCTGTGGAAAACTTCTATCTCAATGATGAGATGGGAAATAGCACTGATAATAAACTGTCACAGGTAATCATTATTAGTTCTTATTAGTTTGGGGCTGCTCCCACCAATAAGTCAAGAGCAAATATTCAAATAGAAGATAATGATTCCAATAGTACTTGCAGATCCCTGAAGTTCTATTAAGCAAATTGGAGGACGCACATGGGGCCCAGTAGACCTGAAAAGAGGATGCAGTTATTCTACACTAATAGTAACAGACAGGCGCCTAGTGTGGGAAGGGTGGGAGCTGGAAGGTAAATTAGTCACCTTTTGGAGATGGATTAACTTCTCTAGTCCCCTAGGGTGCTATTTAGTATATACATTTGTGCGGTAATTAACACCCTTGGGTCTAAGTATTAATGCAGGCCAAGGAGGGAATGGTTTGCTCCCCAGGCATCAAGAACATAAGGCCCATTATTATTGTTTAAAATAAAACATTGTACTTACCCCACATCTTTGATCAAAGCCTTGTTTTTCCTTTTATTTCCAAAACACTCTCATTAATCCTAGCACCATCACTTGGATTAAGTGACTCAAATCGTGTATTATTATCTCCATTTGGGTTTTTTAAAAATATATAGACCATTATAAAATCTTCACTGAACTTGTTACAATATTGCTACTGTTTAATGTTTTGGCTTTTTGGCTTCAAGGCATGTGGGATCTTACCTCCTCTACCAGGGATCAAACCCACATGCCCTGCATTGAAAGGCAGTCATCACCACTGGACCACTAGGGAAATCCCTCCATTTTTGAGAGGAAGGGACTAGGCCAGGGAGGCAGCAACTTGCTCAGGCCATGGTGAGTCAGAAGTGGAAAAGGGACCACCCCCCCCCCCCAAAAAAAAACACAAAACCCAAAAAACCTGAATTCCTGGCTTTCCTTCTTGGGCTAAAAATGTCTTATCTGATGAAAAGATGTTAGGAAGTGATTCCAGAATTCAGCAAACGCTTTTATTTCTCCCACTCATCTCCTCCTTACCCATAGTACTTTCATTTGATGGAGATACTCTGGAGAGTGTCTCCTTTCTCAAGATAATTGAAGAAGGTAATTGGTCCACCGTGTACCAGCATTTTTTAAAAAAGTGTTGCAAGCCTGATTATTTTGCGCCATTTAAAAAATTCAAAAAAGTGGTCTGACAGTGCATTCTACAGGCAAATCCACGTGTGAAATAGCATTAAAAAGAAATTTATCCTCTATTTAATAAGACAAGGGTCTGTTTCAGAAATGGGAACAACTAAGTATCATGAGGGTCACTGAACACATAGACATCTGAGCACTCAAGACGGGTGAATGACCTCTAACACATATCATTTTGTGACTTATTCTCCCCGTGGATCTTTGAGCTTCCTCTCCAGTTACCAGTCTTCATTTCTTCAAATTATGGGATTTGCCTGAGAACTGATCTGTAGGTTAAAAATAGAAGACTGTACCTTCCATGACAAATTGGTCCATAGTAGACTCCCAGGAGAGCTGGAATTCACTAAAACAAATTCAGTTTTCCTGTACTTAAAAGAAGCATTGCAACTTCCAGGAAGAGCAACTCGTTTATCAGACCTTAGGTAATCAAGTATGATAGAAGAATCATTTTGGGGAACAGAAATATATCCCTCGGGGACCAGCATGCGGAACTCCGCCCATGGCAAAGGTCATGAGGAATGAGGCTTGGCATACGCAAAGGCGTGATCAAGCCTCAGGAAACCCCCTGTTCCCGAGCATCTAACCCCAAAGCCAGAGTCTGTTTTATGCTCTCATCTACACCTCTGACATTACGGGCGGCTCTCCCCCATAACCGTTTCTCTCAGAGAAGGAGTAAATGTGTAGCTCCCAGGCAATAAAAATTCCTGGGCGTGACAAGAGTGTTTCAGCTTACAGACTCCTCTGAAGATTATCTAGCCCGCCTGTATAGGTTCATCCCGCCACATGTGATTGTTTACAGCCTCCCAATCTGAGAGGCACGAGATGTCTTACACTTACTAAAGGCAAATTCTTTTGGGGAGTTAGAAATTATTAGTATAATGAGTTGGTTAGGAATTATATTGGTGAAGGGTTTTTTCATTTGTTGTGCCAATAATTGCTGCTAATTCCCTGCCCTGGGTGTGACTAGGATGTCTTAGGTCAAACCTCTCTGCTGACAGACTAGCTTGTGTGACAGGATTATCCATACTCCAAACACATGATTGTTTACTACCTCTCAACCATAAACAGCACAGAGAGTTTTGGAGTATTTTGAGAGTCTTAATTAGCATAGGGCTTTTCTCATTGTTGAGTCAATGATTGCTGCCAGGCCTCCATATCCTTAGGCACCTGGGAATATATTAATCACTGTATTTGGAATATAGAAAAGGAAATAGAGTAGTTTTTAAGGTTAGCAATACTAGACTTTTTGAGTTAATGAATTCTCTTTTGTAATAGATCACTGTACTTGGTTATAAATCACTGTGTCCTTGCTATGTGAAAATGTAACTTTATCACTATCTTAAGACTAAATAGATCTTAAGGGGAACATTGGTGAAAGGATTTTCATTTGTTGGGCTGATGTTTGCTGCTAAATCTCCATATTCCTTGCCCTTATAATGAATATAACTAGCATATAGGAGAAATAAGTATTAACCTTTAAGCATATAGGAGAAATAAGTATTAACCTTTAAGATTAATCATGTTAACCTTGGGTTAAATAAATTCCTTTCTTGATTGTAACTCACTACACCCTCATCCTATAGGAATGCAACTTTATTTGGAGGGTGGTGCCTGGTTTAAGAAAAAACACCCTTGGAAAAAATAAGTTTTTTGGTTATCAGAAAGAAAGGATCATAAAATCCCTAAGACCTTTTTATGTGAAGCACCTGATTTTGATAAAGGTCAGGACTGCTGACCCCCGCGTGACTCTATATTTATCCCTATATGTAACAAAAGGTATATAAGCAAACCCAAAATAAAGAAATCGGATCAGTTTCCAGAAAGACTGGTACCCCCATGTCATTCCTTCTTGCTCCTCATTTTTCTGGCTGAATTCCCATCTGGAGCATGGATGCTATTCCATTTAAACCAAGTTATTCAGCCCCTTTTTCTCCAATAATTTTCCTACTACACTATCCATTTCTAATCTCTCTATATATTTGTAATTAAATATGTATTTTTCCAAGGATGCCGACTCTGTCCCCACCTTCAAATCACCCTGGATCTACCGGGGCTGGACCCCAGCAGTTGCAAGCCTGATTCTTTTGCGCCATTTAAAAAATTCAAAAAAGTGGTCTGACAGTGCATTCTACAGGCAAATCCACGTGTGAAATAGCATTAAGAAGAAATTTATCCTCTATTTAATAAGACAAGGGTCTGTTTCAGAAATGGGAACAACTAAGCATCATGAGGGTCACTGAACGCATAGACATCTGAGCACTCAAGACGGGTGAATGACCTCTAACACATATCATTTTGTGACTTATTCTCCCCGTGGATCTTTGAGCTTCCTCTCCAGTTACCAGTCTTCATTTCTTCAAATTATGGGATTTGCCTGAGAACTGATCTGTAGGTTAAAAATAGAAGGCTGTACCTTCCATGACAAATTGGTCCATAGTAGACTCCCAGGAGAGCTGGAATTCACTGAAACAAATTCAGGTTTCCTGTACTTAAAAGAAGCATTGCAACTTCCAGGAAGAGCGACTCATTTATCAGAGCTTAGGTAATCAAGTATGATAGAAGAATCATTTTGGGGAACAGAAATAAATATATCCCTCTTTTTCCTTTTTCCTCTGTGTGGTGCTTCTGGGTCTTCATCTAAATCTATGATGTTATCAAATGGATTGAGAACATAGGCTTGGCAGTTCTTAAAACCTTGGGTAACCTTGGACATTTAACTTCACTAAGTCTCAGTTTTTTCTTCTGTAATAATTGTGTTTCATGCAAAGATGGGCTTGATAAAGGACAGAAATGGTCTGGACCTAACAGAAGCAGAAGATACTAAGACGAGGTGGCAAGAATACATGGAAGAACTGTACGAAAAAGATCTTCACGACCCAGATAATCATGGTGATATGATCACTAATCTAGAGCCAGACATCTTGGAATGTGAAGTCAAGTGGGCCTTAGAAAGCATCACTACGAACAAACCTAGTGGAGGTGATGGAATTCCAGTTGAGCTGTTTCAAATCCTGAAAGACGATGCTGTGAAAGTGCTGCACTCAATATGCCAGCAAGTTTGGAAAACTCAGCAGTGGCCACAGGACTGGAAAAGGTCAGTTTTCATTCCAATTCCAAAGAAAGGCAATGCCAAAGAATGCTCGAACTACCGCACAATTGCACTCATCTCACATGCTAATAAAGTAATGCTCAAAATTCTCCAAGCCAGACTTCAGCAATACGTGAACCGTGAACTCCCTGATGTTCAAGCTGGTTTTAGAAGAGGCAGAGGAACCAGAGATCCAATTGCCAACATCCGCTGGATCATGGAAAAAGCAAGAGAGTTCCAGAAAAACATCTATTTTTGCTTTATTGACTATGCCAAAGCCTTTGACTGTGTGGATCACAATAAACTGTGGAAAATTCTTCAAGAGATGGGAATACCAGACCACCTGACCTGCCTTTTGAGAAACCTATATGCAGGTCAGGAAGCAACAGTTAGAAATGGACATGGAACAATAGACTGGTTCCAAGTAGGAAAAGGAGTACATCAAGGCTGTATATTGTCACTCTGCCTATTTAACTTCTATGCAGAGTACATCATGAGAAACGCTGGAATGGAAGAAGCACAAGCTGGAATCAAGATTGCCGGGAGAAATATCAATCACCTCAGATATGCAGATGACACCACCCTTATGGCAGAAAGTGAAGAGGAACCAAAAAGCCTGTTGATGAAAGTAAAAGAGGAGAGTGAAAAAGTTGGCTTAAAGCTCAGCATTCAGAAAACGAAGATCATGGCATCCGGTCCCATCACTTCATGGGAAATAGATGGTGAAACAGTGGAAACAGTGTCAGACTTTATTTTTGGGGGGCTCCAAAATCACTGCAGATGGTGACTGCAGCCATGAAATTAAAAGACGCTTACTCCTTGGAAGAAAAGTTATGACCAACCTAGATAGCATATTCAAAAGCAGAGATATTACTTTGCCAACTAAGGTCCGTCTAGTCAAGGCTATGGTTTTTCCTGTGGTCATGTATGGATGTGAGAGTTGGACTGTGAAGAAGGCTGAGTGCCGAAGAATTGATGCTTTTGAACTGTGGTGTTGGAGAAGACTCTTGAGAGTCCCTTGGACTGCAAGGAGATCCAACCAGTCCATTCTGAAGGCGATCAGCCCTGGGATTTCTTTGGAAGGAATGATGCTAAAGCTGAAGCTCCAGTACTTTGGCCACCTCATGTGAAGAGTTGACTCATTGTAAAGACTCTGATGCTGGGAGGGATTTGGGGCAGGAGGAGAAGGGGATGACAGAGGATGAGATGGCTGGATGGCGTCACGGACTCGATGGACGTGAGTCTGAGTGTACTCCGGGAGATGGTGATGGACAGGGAGGCCTCGTGTGCTGCGATTCATGGGGTCGCAAAGAGTCGGACCTGACTGAGCGACTGAACACAATGATAGGTGAGATAATGCATTTTAAGTGCTTCACATACTGCCTGACACATTATAAGAAGTTAGTCAATATTGGATATTATTATTATCCCACTGGTACTCTTGACTTATAAATAAAATAAAGTTTAAAAACATAATTGAATAGTGCTTGACAGTGGTCACACATTTCAAAGTTTTATGCAGTTCTTTGCCAACTTTAAAGAGCAAGAAGGGATCCCGTAGACTTGTGATATCTTCATTTCTGGTTTATCTTCAGAGATTGTAAAGTCTCCGATTTTACTGCTCTTCTAGTCTAGAATAATTGAATCATACCTCAGATAGTTATTTGAGTATTTAATGTCCCAAATTCTTGGGTGGCCACATAGAATCAGATAATAATTCCATTTCGTAGCAATGTTCTGGAAATAATCACAGAAATTTGTCCATCTGCTCTTAGCTATTTTATGATTCATGTTTTATTTCTACATGATTAGAAAGAGAAGGTTATTACTGGGAAGAGCCTCTACTACAGTAAATCTTTAAAAAAAATTTAGTGAAATATAGTTGATTTACAATGTTGTGTTAGTTTCAGGTATACAGCAAAATGAAAAAGTTATACATATATCCGCTTAGTTAAAAGATTCTTTTCCCATATAGGCCATTACAGAGTATTGAGTATTGTGCTACCCAGTAGGTTCTTATTCCTTACCTAGTGTATGTATAGTAGTATGTATATGTCAATCTCAGTCTCCCAGTTTATCCCTTCCCCTCATCTCCTGGCAACCATAAGTCAGTTTTCTACTGATACATCTGTGATACTACAGTAAATCTTAACTTTGTCCGTTAGAATCATCCAAAGATGATTCTTAAAAATCCCGATGTCCAAGCTACACCCTCAAACAATTCAGAATTTCTGGTTGTGGGACCAGGCTTTACTTGGAAAGCTCCTTGGGTATTTATGTATGTGGTTGAAGCTGGGGCTCACTCTAGCTTTGGCCCTACATTTTGGCAAGTGTCAGGATTACGGGGAACCTGGTGATTCTAGGGCCCCACACTCAGAGTTTCTGTATTTAGTGAGTCTACGTTAAGGCCTGAGGATTTTCATTTTTAATAAGAACTTGCTCCCCTCCTAGGCTTCCCAGGTGACGCTAGTGGTTAAGAACCCATCTGCTATTGCAGGAGATGCAAAAGACACAAGTTTCAATCCCTGGGTCGGGTAGATCCCCTGGAGGGAGAAATGGCAACGTGCTACAGTATTCTTGCCTGGGAAATTGTCCTCCTGGACAGAGGAGCCTGGTGAGCTACAGTCCATGGGGTCGCAAAGAGTTGGACATAACAAGCGGCTTGGCATTCACCCTCTTCTCCTATCCTCTTTCCCTTGGTGATGCTGACTGAGTAGCCTTAGGACCACACATTGAGAAACATGGGTGTTGACTAGTAATCCATTTAAAGTGATCCCATTTAAAATTCATAAGGTTCTAACCCAGCATAAAAACCTCATTAATACACATTATTTTGTCTCTTCCAAGATGCCATTTACGGAACTTCAGCTTGCTTTCAGATGTGTGGTAAAATTTTAAATTAGCGCCCCAGTTTGGGGTTGGCTTTTTGTGACCCGCTGAGAAGCTGCCTCAATTCACCAGACAAGAGGCAAGGGGGACTGCAGACTTAGGATGGGCCTGGGAAAGTTTCCAGAGCCTGTCTGTCTGCATGGGTGGATTTGCCCCTTGGGGTTCAGCCCATTCTTGTAGTCAATTTTCTTAAACTTTTAAACTAAGCTTTTACTGTAATTATCTTTTAGATTTTCAACCGCAGTCTGAGATTTCTATAGGTTTACCATGGTTTCATTAAATGAGAGCTTTTCTGATGAGTCTCATGTGATGCTGTTATGTTTAATGTTGGACTTCCTGTTTGCTTTGTAATAAAATACAACTAGAATTTGCACATGTTTAATTTTTCTCAAGTCTCCTTTCAACTTCTTGGGTTTGCCATTCCTTGGAGACACACCATGCATTTCCCTTCTTGTGAAATCTGAGCTGTGAGCATAGTGTGTTTAACCCCTGCAGCCAACACCAGTATAAATTATTCTTGGGAAAGGCCAACTGGAAATGACTTTTATAAATCTTTGTTTCATTTCACTGAGTTTTAAGCCAAGTATACTAAGCAAGTATCCAAAAAAGAAAAAAGGAAAAGAAAAAACGTGTTGTTAGATCCTTTAGGTTTTTAGGGCAGAATGAGTATGTTCACTAAATAGCACCAAGTATACAGTAATGGAAATTGGCTTTTAAAAGAGTTAGAATGTTCACTAATTAGCAAGGCAATGTAATGACATCCTGGGCCCTTCTGAAGCAGTCAGCCTTATCATTTATGGCCTGTGGGGACTCAACTTTTGTAACCTGAAAATCATAAGGTGGATTGAGAATAG
This sequence comes from Ovis aries, assembly GCF_016772045.2. Taxonomy (NCBI): domain Eukaryota; kingdom Metazoa; phylum Chordata; class Mammalia; order Artiodactyla; family Bovidae; genus Ovis; species Ovis aries. Next base: position 11,004,095 of record NC_056070.1, read on the forward strand.
CCATTTCAGCTCTTTATCCTGGATTCTGAGAAGCTGACTTAAGTACTACAGCCTTCAGCAACTATTCGCATTTCTACTGTTCATAGTATGAGAATTGTGAACATTAGTCTTATCATGAGCACTCTTTCAGTGTCAAGGCAGAGGTGTTGGTAAGAAACAGTTTTCTGCCCAGGGATAATGTGTAACTCTGGGATAAGCATCTTTCTGATGACCCACGTGCACAGGATGAAGTAAAGAGGTCCCAAAGGACTGAGATGGGGCTTAGTCACTACAAGAAAGACCCAGCTTTGCCAAGAATATATCACATTGCCAAATAGCTGTGCAGTGAAGACACTTGGAGGAAGGAGGATTTATCTTCTAATGCATCCATTCATTCAAAAAACATCTTAGATATTTGCCTATTATTGTTTGGGTATGGGGAAAAAGCAGTGAATGGAAATCCTTATCCTCATGGAGATTACGTTCTAGTGGGAAGAGGTGACAAAAAGTAAAATAAAAAAAGTGAACTATATAGTATGTAAGATAGTGACAAGTGCCGTAGAGAAAAATAAAGCTGTAAAGAAAGCATGGGGATAGGTGTTGTCATAATTTGAAAAAACAGACATCAAGGAAAGTCTCATTGAGAAGTTAAGATTTGAGTAAGGTCCTGAGAGAGGAGATAATTGGGTGGCTATTTGGAAGAAGCAGTCCAGGCAGCAAGAAGAGTGTGTGCAAAGATCCTGAGGTAGAGAGTGCCTAGCCAGTCAGAAGCAAGGGATCTGGATCTTTAGGGTTAGGTGGAATATAGTTGGTTGGAGTTAACCAGGTGGACCTAATTAGCCTCTAAGGAAAAATGCTTGTTCATTAGGCTTGGAAATGGAGGTCCCTTCTGTGTGTATGTGCTGTGTTGTGTCTGACTCTTTGTGACCCCATGAACCGTAGCCCGCCAGCCTCCTCTGTCCATGGATTTTTCCAGGCAGGAATACTAATGTGGGTTGCTGTTTCCTACTCCAGGAGGTCCCTCCAAACTCCCCACTTTTCCTCATCTTCCTCTGCTCCTCCCCCTCTCTTTTTTCTCATCTCCCAGACTTGTTCATGGAGCTTTCCTCTGTTTAAAGTTTTCTTCTTCCTACAGGGATCCCATCAAGGTGACTGTATGCTTAGTCACTCAATTGTGTTTGGCTCTTTGCAATCCTTTGTACTGTAGCCTGCCAGCCTCCTCTGTCCGTGGAATTTCCCAGGCAGAAATACTAGAGTGAGTTGCCATTTTCCTCCTCCAGGGTATCTTCCCAATCTGGGGGTCGAACGTATGTCTCCCGTGTCTCCTGCATTGCAGGCAGATTCTTTACTCACAGAGCCATCAGGGACGTGCATCAAGGAGATCAGAGTCAGACTTCTTTGGTCATGGCCTCATCCCCTAAAGGTAACATTCCAAAAGATGGCCCTGACACCTTATATTCTTATTTGAAAACGCTTCTAGCTACATGAAAGCCATATGGAAAAGGTAATTGCATTCGATAACCCATCTTCATAGTCAAAATTACAAATACCAATTTTCAATAGAAGATTTGCCTATATTCTGGTGAGAAAGGGATCAAGTTTATTTGGACATTTCTAGGAGGTTCCATGGTGGTGTGTGAAGCAATACACAGGCCTTGGCATTAAACACATGTGAAATTTAAACCCTAGTAATGAAAATGCCTGAAATGTAATGTTTTTCATCATCATTACAAGATTTTGTGAGAGTTAAATATGTGGCAAACACCTCATTCATAGGTGGTGGCCCATAAATTTGTAGGAGTGTCTTTATAAACAGTGAAAGAGGGAAAACAGAGAGAGGATAGTATTTGTAGGGTAAGGGCAAGAAGCCAGTAGAGATTAGAAAGGTGAAAGGTTGTGTCCTTTCACTTTCACACATCTCTGCAGGGAAGGCTGTAGATAGGTCAGTGTTGTCATCACTTTCCTGTTCAGCTGCCTCTGTGCCTCCTGGCTGGAGAGACAGCCAGCAGGAAACGTCGGGGGAGTGACAGGGCCCACTGGGGGCCCATCCCAGCAGCCCATGGTTGTTAACAATGACTTTCTGGGTATGGACTCAGTTGCCGATAACAACTGTAGGTTTAACTACCATGATTTATGGCCTGTGAACATGATCTGTCATGAGAAAGAATTAGTGCAAGTCAACTTTGGTGAAGAGGTGACTTTCAGTTTGACCCCTTTGAACCTTGATGGCTATTGAAAGATATTCCCCAATCTCTTTCAAGGAAATGAAAGGATGCATAGAAGTCACATGTGTAATGTCTGGCGCAAAGGAGGCTTTCAGTCAATGGCTGTTGACTCCGGTCACAGTCTTAACAAAAGCATCTACTTATGTTTCAAATATTATTGGGTTTATTCTAAATATGGTATCATATTAACACATTTAACAGTCAAGTAGTATTCCATGAGGATAAAATTATTGCACCTAGAAACAGCAAAACAGGGAGTTCACTGGTGCTGCAGTGATTAAGAATCCATTTTCCAACACAGGAGATGCTGCCTTGATCCCTGCTCAGGGAGCTAACATCCCATGTGCCACAGGGCAGCTAAGCCCATGAGCTGTAACTACAGAGACCGCATGCTCTAGAGCCAGTGTTTCACAACTAGAGAAAGCCCATGTGCCACAATGAAGACCCAGTGCCGCCAACATTTAATTAAAACAGAAAGAAATAACGGAAAGTGTCAACTCCTCTCAATAGCTTTAGGTCTAGGAGAGAAAAAAAAAAGTGTACAAAACCCCAAACACACAGATGAAGTTTAGCCTGGATTAAAGAATGATATAAAAAGCATCAAAGGCAACTCAGGACTTCTTTGATTCTAGTCTCTCAAAATAAAAATGTAACTCTTAATTTATCTTCTGGCTTCTTTTTTTTTTTTTGTAATTGAAACTAGTTTAAACTGTAGTTGATCATCATTCTTGTGAAATGAAATGTTGCTGCCTGTTATAATAGATGAAATGATGCCATAATGACGTACATGTGGGAATGGAAATGAAATCCAGAAAGAGAAATACAACTTGCTGTACTTAAGAACTGTATATCACTGGAAGTTCAGTTGAGACATGCTGACTTCATTCTCTTTGGTCAAGAAGATCATGCTACTTACTGGAAAAAAAAAAAAAAAAAACCAGCAGAAATTTGAGAAAATGAACCAAGCTTTTCCTTGTATGCTCTAAAACTCTCACACTTGTATACAATACACTTCTGTTTTATTTTTTTGTTTCTTAGTATGTGCAATACATTTCCCACATTGAACGCCCTCAGCAATCCCATGAGAAGAGCATTATTATCCCCATTTGCAGATGAGGAAAAGGTTTAGAATATATATTGATACCTTGCATCAGATAGCACCATGCATAGCACCAGAGATGAGAACCGAACATGAAGCTATGTCTATGTGACTAAAACACGTGTGTTTTTTCCACCCCATCACTTTGATGTATGTGCCTAAGACGTTTTCTCTTCCTCCTTAATTTCTTTCTGTTTTTAAATTTTATTGCAGTATAGTTGCTTTACAGTGTGGTGCTAGTTTCTACTGTACTGCAAAGCGAATCAGTCCTATGTACACATATATCCACTCTTTCTTGGATTTCCTTCCTGTTTAGGTCACTATAGAGCACTAAGTATAGCTCCCTGTGCTCTATAGTTGTTTCTCATTAGTAATTTATTTTGTACACAACCTGCATGTCCATCAACAGAGGAATGGAGAAGGATATGGTATGTGTGTGTGTGTATATATATATATAAAATAGAATATTACTCAATCATAAAAAGGAACTAAATTGGGTCATTTATAGAGACATAGCTGGACCTAGAGACTATCATATGGAATGAAGTTTCAGAAAGAGAAAAACAAATATCATATGTTAATGCATATATGTGCAATCTGAAAAAATTGGTGCCAATGATCTCATTTACAAAGTAGAAATAGAGACACAGATGTAGAGAAGATACATATGGGTACAAAGGGCGAAAGGGAGAGTAGGATGAATTGGGAGATTGGGATTGACATACGTACAATGCCTACTGATGCCTACTTGATTTCTGCCCACCATCTCTTCTCTTCCACCAATACGTCCTACCTTCCAAGCCACACTGACTCACATCTGGCATCTGCTGCTCCAGGACCTCCTCTATAAAGATGCCTAGTGAGCAAGACAGTTGTTGACAAAAGCCAGTATCATGCAGGAAGTTCCTCTAGGGTAATGCAGAGTGTGATATTTAGACCAGTATTGTGGGAATTATCTAGAATCTTGTTAGATTGGCCTTCAAATTTGGGAACTAAAACTGACAATAAAAGTTGGTTACAAATAATCACAGCTAAATATCCTAGTTTCATGGGAAGCACTGACAGGGTCCCGTAAAATGAAAATCAAAAGTCTTAAGGAGTTGCTTTGGGTATTAACCCTGTTCTACCTGCTCCCCTAAATATTACTATCTCATATTGAGGAATTTGATGTTTTTCATCAAATTAAACATCACTTTTTTTGTTTTTGTAAAGAGGACTATATGGTTTTCACCCGTCATTCATTCAAACCACCGTCAGATGGTCTTAAGAAACTAGAACTCCTTTCAGAGTATATTTACCTGATGAACAGTTAGGGATTTGTGTGCATTATGAATCTCTATGCTAATAGTAAAAAGATACCTATTTTCTAGCCTGGAGAGAAATATCTATGGAAGTGTTTTTAGAGCTTAATGGTCATAGAAAGCTATCCTGTACTGATCAGTCACTGTGGTCTCATTCATGTCTAATGCTCCAAGAAGGGAGAGCTGTTAACAACAGCCATTTCCCTCCATAGAGTGGGGAGGAGGCTGGCTGTGGACAGTTCCATTGTGTCCTTGAAAGATGGTGATTAACCAAGAAATCACTTGAGTTGCCCGATTGTCTTTCTTTTTTGTTCCTTTTTAATTTTTATTTTTACTGTATTTTACTTTACAATACTGTATTGGTTTTGCCATACATTCATTTGTAGATGGTTGGAAGGAAGTTTCCATGCCTCTGAGGGTTAGAATTCATCACGAATGCCCCTGGTTTTGTCTCAGCTTATGCAGACCATAGAGAGATGGATGCAAGGAAAACATACTCCCTTTCATTTCAAAATTAGTTCTAACAACTGAAAATCCACAACTTGAAAAGACTTGAAAGTATGTATTCTCCTTTGAGAGAATATAAACATTTGACTTTTCTTTCTGGAAGAAATAAAAGATGAAAACTTAATTGCAGTCTTCATCATGGGTTTAATTACTTTGGAGCCTTCTCTGGCGCTTTTGGCCTATTTGGCAATCCACATTTATGAATCATATAAAAACAAGTGGGTAAGCAGTTATGACTGATTTTGAAAACAAAGACAGGACTCTAAGGCATTTACTCTCCATATATTTTAGTTTCGATTGTGTGAAATTTCTTGGTCTGGAGCGCTGTCATACGTAAAAATGACCTAGGAGATGTAAAATGTTCTATGTTTAATGGTTAACTTTAATTCTGTGTGTTTCTCATGTTCTATAATCTTTCTGGGTGGATCACTGAACATGATAGAAGGCTGTTTTATGCTCTGGGGGAATACTGCTTTTCTGTTTCTCTTTGTGTTGTTTTTCCTAGCGACCTATCAAACTGTACTCATAGCAATAGAGCTGTGTGTAAAAGTTACAGTGCTCTAAACAGGACATCAAGTGCATAGCCTCAAATTTTAATGGAAACTTAATGGAATCCATTTCAAAGAATAGAAATATTTATACAAGGAGCTGTTTTTCACCTTCCTTGAATGATAAAAGAAAAGTTCATTTAGCAGATTAAAAATAGGCTCAAAAACATGAATATAAAAAATCAGACTAGTGAATCAACGGTTGAAGTAAAATCAGACCACAATTATCTAAGCAGCGTACGTAGATTTTTCTGCAGCTGCTAATATTTCTACTGGTTGTGTAAAACTGCAAATCAGTCTTCAGCTTTAAGCTCAGCTGCCTCTTTCTTTTTGATTTTATAGCCCTCAGAGACTTAAGCTTTGCAACTGAATTATCCTAAAACTCTTCACAACAGTTTTCTCTTTGTATATAACAAATATTAACTAACTATAAAGAAAATCAAAGACATTCTGGATTAATATGCACTATGTATGGCAGGGGGAATTCAAGAAAGTGTCCTTATATAGTTACATGTACACAGAATGGAAATGACTGAAAGCCAGGTAACCAATTACTAGATTTTGGTTCTTGTTGCTTGGTGTGTAGATGGAGCTACATTTTCTAGTGGATGTTGTTTCAGGCAGTCAAAAAATAATAATTTCCTTTAAATGAGATTTTAAAATAGAAAAAAAGGCATATTAGTTAATGATGTCTTTGCTTAAGTTCAGTTCAGTTGCTCAGTCCTGTCCTACTCTTTGTGACCCCATGAATCGCAGCACGCCAGGCCTCCCTGTCCATCACCAACTCCCAGAGTTCACTCAGATTCACTTCCATATAGTCAGTGATGCCATCCAGCCATCTCATCCTCTGTTGTCCCCTTCTCCTCCTGCCCCCAATCCCTCCCAGCATTAGAGTCTTTTCCAATGAGTCAACTCTTCGCATGAGGTGGCCAAAGTACTGGAGTTTCAGCTTTAGCATCATTCCTTCCAAAGAAATCCCAGGGTTGATCTCCTTCAGAATGGACTGGTTGGATCTCCTTGCAGTCCAAGGGACTCTCAAGAGTCTTCTCCAACACCACAGTTCAAAAGCATCAATTCTTCGGCACTCAGCCTTCTTCACAGTCAAACTCTCACATCCATACATGACCACAGGAAAAACCACAGCCTTGACTAGGTGGACCTTAGTCGGCAAAGTAATGTCTCTGCTTTTGAATATGCTCTCCAGGTTGGTCATAACTTTTCTTCCAAGGAGTAAGCGTCTTTTAATTTCATGGCTTCAGTCACCATCTGCAGTGATTTTGGAGCCCCCCAAAATAAAGTCTGACACTGTTTCCTCATCTGTTTCCCATGAAGTGATGGGACCGGATGCCATGATCTTCATTTTCTGAATGTTTAGCTGTAAGCCAGCTTTTTCACTCTCCTCTTTCACTTTCATCAAGAGGCTTTTTAGTTCCTCTTCACTTTCTGCCATAAGGGTGGTGTCATCTGCGCATCTGAGGTGATTGATATTTCTCCCGGCAATCTTGATTCCAGCTTGTGCTTCTTCCAGCCCAGCATTTCTCATGATGTACTCTGCATAGAAGTTAAATAAGCAGGGTGACAATACACAGCCTTGACGTCCTCCTTTTCCTATTTGGAACCAGTCTGTTGTTCCATGTCCAGTTCTAACTGTTGCTTCCTGGCCTGCATGCAGGTTTCTCAAGAGGCAGGTCAGGTGGTCTGGTATTCCCATTAAAGAGGGTGATCAAAGCTGGGGAGCAAGTATATAATGTTAGTTGAAATGGTCGAGGAGTGGGAGGGGCACTGCTGGTACAGCGCTGACATGAACCTCCTCGTTGTCCTAATGTGATGGTTCAGATACATCATGAGGAGCTTCTCATTCAGTGACTGACAGGAACAGACTCCTGGGTCAAATTAGCACTATTTCAGGAAGACAGACAATAGTTGGAAAACATGCAAAATTGGAAACTTTGGGACTATCAAATCCTGGCACAAGAAAAAGAATGCTTTGTTAACAGGAGGAAATCTTCATTATGTGTGACTTTAAACTACTTGCAGTGAGTAGGCAGAAACCTAATCATTTAAACCTGGATGATAGCATGGCATGTGCTGCGAAGACTAGAGGGGTTAGAATGAAAATGGACCCATGTTCCTCTCCTCTCCATGTACCAGTACCTGAAGAATACTAATGCTAATCACTGGAAATACCTGTATTCCAAATGCCAAGACACAATACTAATTTTCCATGTGGTAGGGAGGTAAAGGGGCTTCCCAGGTCAGCTCAGACGGTAAAGAATCTGCCTGCAACGCAGGAGACCCCAGTTTGATCCCTGAGTCAAGAATTTCACCTGGAGAAGGGAGTGGCTACCCACTCCAATATTCTTGCCTGGAGAACTCCATGGAGAGAGGAGCCTGGTAATCTATAGTCCATGGTGTTGCAGAGTCAGACACAACTGAGCGACTAGCATACACACACAGGGAGGGAAAGTAGAGACAGACTTAAGTTTTGATGGAGTCAAATTTACTGATGTGTTTTTCTCTTACTGTTTCTGCTTTTTGTGTCGTATTTAAGAAAACTTTGCCAAACTCAAGGTTTTTCATTACATTTTGGGAGAACTTGTATAGTTTTAGCTTTTACATTTGTTCTTGATTTATTTTTAGTCAACTTTTGTAAATAGTGTGAAGAGTCAAGCTTATTATTATTATTTATTTTTACATAAGGCCCTCCAATAATTCCAGCACTGTTTGTTGAAATAATTTTTATTTCCTCAATGAATTTCTTTTGATCAAAGTGAATTGACCATGTATGTATGGGGATGTTTCTGAATTTTATTCTGTTCCATTGATTTATTTATATATTTAAATAATCCATCTCAATCCTACATTAGCACTCTTGAAACAGGTGGTGGTGTGGAAATATTCCAAATTTGTATTTTTTTCCAAAGTTTTTTGACTATTTTAAGTACTTTGATTTCCCATATAAATATAATAATAAGCTTGTCAATTTCTCCTAAAAAAGCCACTTGAATTTTGATTGGGATTACATTGAAGCTATAGGCCAATTTGGTGGGAACTGATGTCTACGAGTCTTCTAATCCTTAAATATGGTATATTTCTCCATTTACTTAATTAAAAACTTCCCTTAGTACTTTATTGTAGTTTTCAATGTCTGAGTCACATATGTCAATTTTCAAATTTATCCCTCCATAGTTCATTTTTTGCTATTACTGTAAAGATATATTTTAATATCAGTTATGATTGTTTATTGGTATCACTTAGAAATACAGTGGATATTTGTATATTGACCTCATACCCTGCAACATTGCTAAGTTCTTATTAGTTATAAATGTTATTTTATAGCTTCTATAAAGTTTTCTTGACTTCCTACTTTTGCATTCTAGTCCCCTATAATGAAAAGAACATGTTTTTGGGCTGTTAGTTCTAGAAGGTCTTGTAGGTCTTCATAGAACTGTTCAGCTTCAGCTTCTTCAGCTTTACTGTTTGGGGCATAGACTTGGATTACTGTGATATTGAATGGTTTGCCTTGGAAATGAAGAGAGATCATTCTCTCATTTTTGAGATTGCATCCAAGTACTGCATTTCGGACTCTTTTGTTGACCAAGAGGGCTACTCCATTTTTTCTAAGGGATTCTTGCCCACAGTAGTAGATATAATGGTCATCTGAATTAAATTCACCCATTCCAGTCCATCTTAGTTCACTGATTCCTACAGTGTCAATGTTCACTCTTGCCATCTCCTGTTTGACCACTTTCAATTTGCCTTGATTCATGGATCTAACATTCCAGGTTCCTATGCAATATTGTTCTTTATAGCATTGGGCTTTACTTCCATCACCAGTCACATCCACAACTGGGTGTTGTTTTGCTTTGGCTCGGTCTCTTCATTCTTTCTGGAGTTATTTCTCCACTGATCTCCAGTAACATATTGGGCACCTGCTGACCTGGGAAGTTCATTTTTCAGTGTTCTATCTTTTTGCCTTTTCATACTCTTCATGGGGTTCTCAAGGCAAGAATACTGAGGTGGTTTCCCATTCCCTTCTCCAGTGGACAGCCTTTTCTCAGAACTCTCCACCCCAAAAGATGTCCTTTTCATTATAGGGGACTGGAATGCAAAAGTAGGAAGTCAAGAAACACCTGGAGTAACAGGCAAATTTGGCCTTGGAGTACGAAAAACAAAGCAGGTCAAAGGCTAATAGAGTTTTACCAAGAGAATGCACTGGTCATAGCCAACACCCTCTTCCAACAATACAAGAGAAGACTCTACACATGGACATCACCAGATGGTCAATACCAAAATCAGATTGATTATATTCTTTGCAGCCAAAGATGGAGAAGCTCTATACAGTCAACAAAAACAAGACCAGGAGCTGACTGTGGCTCAGATCATGAACTCCTTATTGCAAAATTCAGACTTAAATTGAAGGAAGTAGAGAAAACCACTAGACCATTCAGGTATGACCTAAATCAAGTCCCTTATTATTATACACTGGCAGTGACAAATAGATTCAAGGGATCAGATTTGATAGACAGAGTGCCTGAAGAACTATGGACAGAGGTTCATGACATTGTACAGGAGGCAGGGATCAAGACCATCCCCAAGAAAAAGAAATGCAAAAAGGCAAAATGGTTGTCTGAGGAGGCCTTACAAATAGCTGAGAAAGAAAGAGAAGCAAAAGGCAAAGGAGAAAAGCAAAGATATACCCAATTGAATACAGAGTTCCAAAGACTAGCAAGGAGAGATAAGAAAGCCTTCCTCAGTGATCAGTGCAAAGAAATAGAGGAAAACCATAGAATGGGAAAGACTAGAGATCCCTTCAAGAAAATTAGAGATACCAAGGGAACATTTCATGAAAAGATTGGCACAATAAAAGACAGAAATGGTATGAACCTAACAGAAGAAAAAGACATTAAGAAGAGATGGCAAGAATACACAGAAAAACCATGCAAAAAAAAAAATTCATTACCCAGATAACCACAATGGTGTGATCACTCACCTAGAGTCAGACATCATGGAGTGCGAAGTCAAATGAGTCTCAGGAAACACCACTATGAGCAAAGCTAGTGGAGGTGATGAAATTCCAGTTGAGCTATTTGAAATCCTGAAAGATGATGCTGTGGAAGTGCTGCACTCAGTATGCTAGCAAATTTGGAAAACTCAGCAGTGGCCACAGGACTGGAAAAGGTCAGTTTTCATTCCAAACCCAAGAAAGGTATTACCAAAAATGTTCAAACTACCACACAATTGCACTCATCTCACACGCTAGGAAAGTATTGCTCAAAATTCTCCAAGCCAGGCTTCAACAGTACATAAACCAGAACTTCCAGATGTTCAAGCTGGATTTAGAAAAGGCAAAGGAACCAGAGATCAAATTGCCAACATCCACTGGATCATCGAAAAAGCAAGAGAGTTCCCAGAAAACATCTACTTCTGCTTTATAGACTACACCAAAGTCTTTGACTGTGTGTATCACAACAAACTGTGGAAAATTCTTAAAGAGATGGGAATACAAAACTACCCTACCTGCCTCCTGAGAAATCTCTATGCAGGTCAAGAAGCCACATTTAGAACTGATCATGGAATAACAGACTGATTCCAAATTGGGAAATGAGTATGTCAAGGCTGTATATTGTCACCCTGGTTGTTTAACTTATATGCAGAGTACATCATGTGAAATTCCAGGCTGGATAAAGCACAAACTGGAGTCAAGATTGCCGGGAAAACTATCAATAACATCAGATAATGCAGATGACACCACCCTTACGGCAGAAAGCAAAGAACTAAAGAGCCTCTTGATGAAAGTGAAAGAGGAGAGAAATAGAGTTGGCTTAAAACGCAGCATTCAGAAAACTAAGATCATGGCATCTAGTCCCCTCACTTCATGGCAAATCGATGGAGAAACGATGGAAACAGTGAGAGACTTTATTTTGGGGGGCTCCAAAATCACTGCAGATGGTGACTGCAGCCATGAAATTAAAAGACGCTAGCTCCTTGGAAGAAAAGTTGTGACCAACCTAGACAGCATACTAAAAAGCAGAGACATTACTATACCAAGAAAGGTCCACCTAGTCAAAGCTATGGTTTTTCCAGTGGTCATGTATGCATGTGGGAGTTGGATTATAAAGAAAGCTGAGTGCTGACAAATTGATGCTTTTGAACTGTGGTGTTGGAGAAGACTCTTGAGAGTCCCTTGGACTGCAATGAGATCAAACTAGTCAGTCCTAAAGGAAATCAGTCCTGAATATACATACTTTGGCCACCTGATGTGAAGAACTGACTCCTAGGAAAAGACCCTGATGCTTGGAAAGATTGATGACAGGAGGAGAAGGGGACAACAGAGGATGAGATGGTTTGATGTTATCACTGATTGACATGAGTTTCAGTGTGCTCCAAGAGTTGGTGATGGACAGGGAAGCCTGGCTACTGCAGTCCATGGGGTTGCAAAAAGTCAGACACAATTGAGGAACTGAACTGAACTGATAGAATTTTCTACATAAGTGTTTGTGAATAAAAGTTTCATTTTTCCTTCCAAATTATTTAACTTTTTGTTTCTTTTTCCACCTTATGGCACTGACTACAATTTCCAATATGTGAATACAAGTAATGAAGCTGGATGCTGTTAACATTTTTATGTATCTTAGGTGAAAAATACTCAGTATGATGGTGGCTATAGATATTTTGTAGATGCCTTTTGTCGGGTTGAGATTGTTCGTTTCTAGTCTTACTTTCCTGTAGGTTTTTCTTTTCTTTTCTTTAAATCAACAATGTGGTTGGATTTTGTCAAATGCGTTTTCTGTATGTATTGACTTGATCACATGATTTTTCTTGACTAGTATAGTGAATTACACTGACTGATTTTTGGTTATTAAACCAACATTGCATTCCTGGGATAAACAACCCTTAAGCATAATGTATTATCCCTTTTATGAATTGATGGAATTAATTTGCAAAATTTAAAAAAAGGAAAAAAATGAATCTATGTCCATGAAGAATATTGGTTTGTAGCTATCTTTTATTGTAATATTGTCTGATTTTGATATCTGGTTAAGGCTGGCCTCACAGACTGAGTTTGACATCTTCCTTTTGCATTGTTTTATGGAAAAGTTTTTGTAAAGATGATGTTCCTTTTTCCGTAAATGTTTGGAAAATTCAGCAGTGAGCCCATCTGGGCCAGGAATTTTCACTGTGGGAGTGTTTATAATTGCAAATTTAATAAATATTCAGACTATCTATTACTGCTTGAATGAGCATTGCCCATTTCATCAGAGTTTTAACTTCAGTGCGAAAATATTGATTAAAGTATTCTCTTTAATTGTTTTAATATTTATGACTTTTATACTTACGTCACCACTCTCATTCTGACATTAACCTGTCACTCTCACTGACATTAATAATTGTGACTTATCTCATTTATTTCCTAATCAGTATGGCTAGTAGCTCATCAGTTTTACTGATCTTCTCCCAGACCCAGTGTGTGTATTTAAACATTTTTTTCTCTATTATTTTTCAGTTTTGTTGATTTCCACTCCTCTCTTTACTTTAGATTTAATGTACTTTCCCACCCCACCTCTAATTTCTTAAGGAGAAAATTGACTGTGGCGATTTGAGACCGTTCTTCTTTTCTAATGTTGGCCTTTATTGCTATAAACTTCCCTCTAAATGCTAGCTTAGCTGGATTCCACACTTTTTGCTATGTTGTGTTTTCATTTTAATGAAGTTCTAAAAGGGTCTTAGAAAAGTTCTAAAGTCACTTAGAAGAGGACTCTGTGACAGACTAGGCTTGTATCTTTCACTCATGGAACAAGTGAGGACATTTTGTTAACAACAACAGAAACCTAAATTATGTAAGAATTGTATATTATGTGAGAGAATTGAGCAATACAAGGAGGTGGGATGTATCAGGCACCTCTTACGTATCTCAGATCTTTTGGTTTCACCTCTTTCTCGAGCCTTTGGACGCTTGTTGCCCTGGGCTGCTGCAACCATCGCTTTCACATGGGACAAGCATGACAGTTCTTTGCTTTATGCCTATGCATCTCCTATCCTGTAATGTTCTTGTTGCTTAAGTGTGAGTCTGCAGAACCTACTTGATCCCCATTCATGTGCATCCCAGAGGTACAGGGAAGCCAGTGTGAGTGGGAAAAACTTTGTTCAGTAAGAGAGGTTAACCAGTGGATAAACTTTTCCTCCTATCTCCCCTTGGTTGGATTGTTCTGAGATAGTCATTTATAGCCTAGTAGAAGATGGTGATAGAAGACAGAACGATTCAAGAAGCTGTATAACTACTTGCATTTGCTTTCCCTCCTCTTCGGCTTTTCCCCTTCCCCTCACTCCTGTTTTCCTAGCATTGTACTTTCTAATAAAAGAGTAGCAAAGTGACTTTGTCTTCCGTTCTGCTTTCCGGAAAACCCAGACTAAGGCAGAAAGCGATCAATCGATGATAATCAGCAGATCAGCACTTGTTACCTTCAATGAATTTTACTTAGCATCATTTTATTTTCATCCATGTCTATTATGATTGAGAAAATCAAGGTAAGGATATACAAAGTTGTGATGAAGCTTTAACTTAGCCACTCTTGGAGGAGGTCATGGAGAGAATGTGACTGCCGGTTGACCCTAAAGCTGGACTTGGCAGTCGGCCAAGCTGGACTTTCCGCCCCATCTCCCACCTTTGGAATGTTTGTCCCACCCACCATTTCCACACTTGGAGCTGTTTCAAAGACTCAGCCTTAAGAGGGTTAGGTATTGCTGAGACCATCTGGACTAAATATGTGACTGAATCCAGTGAAGGCTTCTGCATGTAACGAGTGTGGGAGGTGTGGAGACTTGCTCATCTGGAGGGCACCCAAGCCAAGCCTTCCTACCTAGCCATCTGGAGAGGTCCGCCTCTTTCTTTGATCTCTCCTTGCCCTCACTGTATGGGCACCAGTTTGCGAACCAACAGTGAATATTTTTCTTTTGAAACTGAACCATTATTGCAAGTTTTTTTTTTTTTTTCCTTCTCCAATTAAAAGGCGCTTACTCCTTGGAAGAAAAGTTATGACCAACCTAGATAGTATATTCAAAAGCAGAGACATTACTTTGCCGACTAAGGTCCGTCTAGTCAAGGCTATGGTTTTTCCTGTGGTCATGTATGGATGTGAGAGTTGGACTGTGAAGAAGGCTGAGTGCTGAAGAATTGATGCTTTTGAACTGTGGTGTTGGAGAAGACTCTTGAGAGTCCCTTGGACTTCAAGGAGATCCAACCAGTCCATTCTGAAGGAGATCAACCCTGGGATTTCTTTGGAAGGAATGATGCTAAAGCTGAAGCTCCAGTACTTTGACCACCTCATGCGAAGAGTTGACTCATTGGAAAAGACTCTAATGCTGGGAGGGATTGGGGGCAGGAGGAGAAGGGGACGACCCAGGATGAGATGGCTGGATGGCATCACGGACTCGATGGACGTGAGTCTGAATGAACTCCGGGAGATGGTGATGGACAGGGAGGCTTGGTGTGCTGCGATTCATGGGGTCGCAAAGAGTCGGACACGACTGAGCGACTGAACTGAACTGAACTGAACTTCTCAGTACTGACTCAATAATTGCTTTCCTCTGATTACATTTTCTTCTTGTGTATAGTGTTCTGCATTTTGAGTTTGAGTATCTGACATCGGGGGCTTCCCTGGTAGCTCAGCAGTAATGAACCTGCCTGCCAATGCAGGAAACACCTGTTTGATCCCTGAGTCAGGAATGTCCCCTGGAGGAGGAAATGACAGCCCACTCCAGCATTCTTGCCTGGAGAATCCCATGGACAGAGGAGCCTGGTGGGCTACAGCCCATGGGGTTGCAGAAGAATCACAGGATTTAGCAACTAAACAGCAACAGCAATAACAATCTGACATCAGGGAGCAGGTATTAAGGTTTCAAAAGACTTTTGGGGGCAAGGACTATTGTAGTTTTTTTGTATAAATTGTTTTGTCTGAAAGGTGAATACTCACTGATCCTGAGTCTATGGTAACCTCTATTTTTTAAAAAAGCCACCTTTCTCTGTGACCACCTCCGTATCAGCTCCTTCTCTCTGCTCTGAGCTTCTTATACTGGAAGAAGGTAAGAGAAATTGTTTATATTATTAATAATCTCTGTGGAAGGTCATATATTGTCACTTATAAACTAGCATATGCTAGACTTGATTTCTTTTGTAGTTGCTAAAGTTCTTTATGGGTTTGGTATTTGCTGTTTTTACTTTATTCAGTGACTAATATCAGCGTAAACCTCTGTCTACTGGCAAACTCTCTGTTGACAGACAGAGCCAAGATTTCACAAAATGCAAGTACTGCTAATCTGATATTTGAGAAGCATAAAGCATGAGAGGCAGTAGTATAAATATGTTTTATATTACCTTATTACAAAATTAATAAATGCTCATTTTTAAAAAATGACAAAATTGGAAAAATAGAACATAATATGACCAATAACAGAAAAGGGTCACTGTTGTCATTTGCTGAGCATGTTATTTTTATATGATTGTTATCATATAAAATAGACTACATCAGTGTTTTCAAGAATATATATTCTGATTTGAAAAGTAATACCTGCTTGCTGTAGCAAATTTGGAAAATAAGATACTTTTGATAAAGAAGAAAATTAAAGTTAATTATATCACCTGAGATAATATTTTAGATATTAGTTTATTTCTTTGTAATTTTTTACATGCAAAACATTATTAAAAAATAAGTGTTTCTTAAAATATTCATGGAGAAAACCCCAAGAAGCACTTAAAAATATTGTGGTTTTACATATGTCCACAAATTGTTTGATACTCCTCCCTTCCCATCCCATCCAACTGAGCGTGAATTCTACTTAGTGACTGACTTCAATCAAAAAGAATAAATTCATTATCAGAGAAATGCAGATCAAAACCACAATGAGGTACCATTTCACGCCAGTCAGAATGGCTGCTATCCAAAAGTCTACAAACAATAAATGCTGGAGAGGGTATGGAGAAAAGGGAAACCTCTTACATTGTTGGTGGGAATGCAAACTAGTACAGCCACTATGGAGAACAGTGTGGAGATTCCTTAAAAAACTAGAAATATAACTGCCATATGACCCAGTAATCCCACTGTTGGGCATACACACCGAGGAAACCAGAATTGAAAGAGACACATGTACCCTAATGTTCATCACAGCACTATTTATAATAGCCAGAACATGGAAGCAACCTAGGTGTCCATCAGCATATGAATGGATAAGAAAGCTGTGGTACATATACACAATGGAGTATTACTCAGACATTGAAAAGAATACATTCGAATCAGTTCTAATGAGGTGGATGAAACTGGAGCCCATTATACAAAGTGAAGTAAGTCAGAATGAAAAACACCAATACAGTATACTAACACATATATATGGAATTTAGAAAGATGGTAACAATGACCCTGTATGCGAGACAGCAAAAGAGACACAGATGTAAAGAACAGTCTTTTGGACTCTGTGGGAGAAGATGAGGGTGGGATGATTTGCGAGAATAGCATTGAAACATGTATATTATCATATGTGAAACAGATCGCTAGTCCAGGTTTGATGCATGAGACGGTGCTCAGGGCTGGTGCACTGGGATGAACCTGAGGGATGGGATGGGGAGGGAGGTGGGAGGGGGTTCAGAATGGGGAACACCTGTGTACCCATGGCTGATTCATGTCAATGTATGGCAAAAACAGCTACAATATTGTAAAGTAATTAGCCTCCAATTAAAATTTAAAAAAGATAAAAGGATAAAATGGAGAACTTTCTTGCTGGTTCATTGATTAAGACTCCATGGTCCTTATGCAGGGGGCACAGGTTTGATCCCTGGTTGGGGAATCCACCTGCTCAATGCCACCAAAACAAAACTAAACAAAAATAAAAAAGACAAGCGAAAACAAAACAAAAAGTGGGAATAATAGTATGCAACTTCATAGAGGGAACCGCTATGGAATACTCACTTGGTGGACAATAGCCGCCATTTTGTGAGCAGCCATATGGAGAAGTCCAGATGCGGAGAAACTGAGGCTTCCTGCAAATAACCATGGGAATACTCCATCTTGGAAGGGGATCCTCCAGCCCCACTAAAGCTTCCTATCATGAATTTGGCTGACATGTTGACTGAAATGTCTTGAGAGAACCTGAGTCATAATTGCCTGGCTAAGTTGCTCCCTGGTTCCTAAACCCAACAACTATGTGAGATAATACATGTTTGTTTTCTTAAGGACTAGATTTTGCAGTAATTTGTTATGTAACAATATATAATCCAAACATCAATATGTCGGAAGACATATTAAGTATTAGATCACCTTTGCTTTTATAATTGCAACAGCATTATAGCTGTGAAACAATTAATGTCAGGCCAGTAGACAGATCACTGGTTGCCCCAGCTGTGAAGGGTGTTTGTTTTTGCTGTTTCTAATTGGGGTAGAGGGGAACCTAGGTATGAGATCTTCTAAGTTTCTCCGTCTTTCCCTCCCACACATTCCTTTCCTTTTTTTTCCTCCCTGAGGCTGCTGGCTGTGTGATACCTTTTGTGAGGTTTATTTGCAATGATTGACCTTGGCCATGGATGGAAACCATCCAAAAGCTTTGTGCTAGACTGAGACACAAAATAAGTATCTACTGGCCAGTCTCTGAGATGATTATTGTCAGATTTTGAAGCGAAAACTGGTTTGTCTTTTGAATCTATTATTTGCTTCAGTTCAGTTCAGTTCAGTCGCTCAGTGTGTCCGACTCTTTGCGACCCCATGAATCACAGCACGCCAGGCCTCCCTGTCCATCACCAACTCCCAGAATTCACTCAGACTCACGTCCATCGAGTCAGTGATGCCATCCAGCCATCTCATCCTCTGTCGTCCCCTTCTCCTGCCCCCAATCCCTCCCAGCATCAGAGTCTTTTAGTGCTCCAATATAGTTACATTAAAAAAAAAAAAAAAAAGGAAAACAGAGAAGAGCGTCTGTGATTTATAATAGTAAAACAAAGCTCGAACTCATCACTCACTGTCAACTATCCTGTTTGGTTTCCACAGTATTTTTGCTCAATCACCCTAACCTTATTTTGTATCTCTCTTTAGCAATTATTTTCTGATTATAAATATACTATCCTTGAAGCTTATGTCATCAGCCTGTGTAAGAGCTACGGCAACCCTAGAGCACCCACCAGCAGCTTCAGACTTCTTTTTTTATGAAAGTGCTTGTTGGAGATGTGCACCAATCCAGCAGGAATTGGGAGAGGGAGCATTTGTCTTGAAGCTACAGTTCAGTTCAGTTCAGTTCAGTCACTCAGTCGTGTCCGACTCTTTGCGACCCCATGAATCGCAGCACGCCAGGCCTCCCTGTCCATCACTATGTCCCGGAGTTCACTCAGACTCACGTCCATCGAGTCCATGATGCCATCCAGCCATCTCATCCTCTGTCCCCTTCTCCTCCTGCCCCTAATCCCTCCCAGCATCAGAGTCTTTTCCAATGAGTCAACTCTTCGCATGAGGTGGCCAAAGGACTGGAGCTTCAGCTTTAGCATCATTCCTTCCAAAGAAATCCCAGGGTTGATCTCCTTCAGAATGGACTGGTTGGATCTCCTTGCAGTCCAAGGGACTCTCAAGAGTCTTCTCCAACACCACAGTTCAAAGGCATCAATTCTTCGGCGCTCAGCCTTCTTCACAGTCCAGCTCTCACATCCATATATGACCACAGGAAGCTACAGAGTGACAGGAAATTACAGGGGCCGGGTGGTGGCGGTGGTGATGAAACTTCCCTCGCTTCCAGGCACTTGATGGCACTGCCATTGAAAACCATACTCTACTGCGGAAACTCTCTCCGTCTCTTTTGTTGCAGGTCTTCCTCCACCAGCCCCTTAACTGCTATTCCTTAAAGCAATCATTCTTAAACTTCAGTATGTGTCAGAGTCACTTGGCAGATGTGTTCAAACAGATTTCTGGGCGTACCTCCAGAGTTCCTGATGCAGCAGGTCAGAGTAGGGTGGGAGAATTTTCCTTTGCAGTGAGTGCCTGGGTGATGCTGGTGCCACCATTCTGGGACCGCACTTAAGAACCACAGCCCTCAAGCTCTATGCTTGCATAGTAGAGGGGATCCCAAGGGCTTGGTGAAGACAGAAGCCCATGCAACGAAGGGGACTGCCAAACTGCTTGGCGTGAAGCAATATGAGGAATATGTGTTTGCTCTTGAGGGAGGAAGTGAGGAGGAGAAAGAAGGAAGAAGTGAAGTGGTGGAATGAAGTAGCTCGAGGCTGAGCGATCAGGTAAAGATCAAGGCAGCTCTAGAAATATGCCTGGTAAAGGGGTCCTTGAGATCTTTAAACATTGCTCTTCCATATTAGGGAAAATCTTAAAATATAGAATATTCACTGTCTCCTAGCAAGATGTGTGTGAGAGAGAGGGAAGGAGAGAGAGGTAGGGACATATTCCTATGTGAAGACATGAAGTCAGATGCTGATTTCTGCTAAAGGTTGATGCAGTGCAGAAGAGAGAGAGTGCCTTTGAGATGGTTAAGTGGCCAGCAAACTAAGGCAGCAGTAAGTAGCCAGAGGTGAGCTGAACGGAATATGTTCGTCCTTGTCTTCCCTATGCCCCTCACCAGAAGTTATCATTGACTTGGAGAAGGATTTGGGTTTGCCCAGCCTATGAAAATGAGGGCTTGACACTATTATATCTAGTTCTCTAGAGGCCAAAGAGGCCTCAGTTAACATCCAGGTAAATTTCTCTTGCTGTTATGGTCTACTGTGTGCCTACTCTTTTTTTTTTAATTGATTTTCATTGGAGTGTAGTTACTTTACAATGTTGTGTTACTTTCTGCTGTACAGCAAAGTGAATCAGCTGTCCGTATACACACAGCCCCTCATTTTTGGATTTCCTTCCCATTTAAGTCACTATAGAGCCTGAGTAGAATTCCCGGTGCTATACAGTATGTTCTCGTTAGTTATCTATTTTATAGATAGCATCAGTAGTGTATGTATATCAGTCCCAATCTCCCAATTCAGGCCATCAGCCTCCTTCCCCCTTGGTGTCCCTATATTTGTTCTCTACGTCTATGTGTCTATTTCTGCTTTGCAAGTAAGAGCTTCATGCCATTTTTCTAGATTCCACATTTGTGCATTAATATATGATGTTTGTTTTTCTCTTTACGACTTAACTTCAGAGTGAAGTAGGACGTAGAAATTGTGTGATTATTCTTACGTCTTTCCTTCAGGGTAAGCAGATGCACTTCTTTAAGTCAGTATCTCGAGGCTCCTGTCTGTCTTCTCCTCATGAGTTCATGCACTAATGAACTAATACCATTAATTATTGGCTGATAACAGCTACATGTTGCAGGTGACTTTTATTCTGATCTCCAGGTGAAGGTTGGATGTTCTCAAGCCCCTGGAAAGGGAGGAGCCTCCCATCTCCTTTTGGGGAAGACCAGGAGAACAGGGGCAGTCAGAAACAGGTCCGTCTCAGCCGAGGGAAACGAGAAAGATGTTGTGGGGTCACACGGGCATGTTGAAGCCTCATGAAAATGCCTACAACTTGCTATCGCTTTCTCTGTTGTGAAGAAATTGAGAGATCTAGGGGGTTACGCCTTCCCTGCTACAACTCGTCTTCAAATTGTCTTCATCCAGAGAACTCGGTGAGGGTCTGAGGGAAGAAAAGGGAGACATAGCTACAATGGGATTTGAGGTGAACAGACCTGCGTCCTGCCTCCTCTTCCTTAGGTACCTGAGTGGTCTCCATGCTTGTGCATCGCTCTAGGGATTTATCCGTTGGCTTCAGCACTGACTAATTCAGGATGTTTTCAAGCCTCAGAAGGAGAAATGGCCAGTCAGAGGATTTCCTGTGAGGTTAAGTGTAGACCTCGACATGGTGCTAATCAGAGGAGGGAAGAGTGCTGTTTCCCAGATGATGCTGCACTCTGAAAAGCTGACGAGACTAAACACTGGAAACTTTGTTATGGTGATGATGCTGGTCGTGGTGGTGAATCAGACCATTCTTGCCTGTAGACATCCTGCATGCAGTCCAGCAATCCCCCATAGAACACTTCAGTGATTAGTTTTCTCTGTTTTCACTTTATTGAGGTAAACATTGGAAACTAAAAACAGTTCCTTTTTAAGGTGTATAAGTTGATGTTTTTATATATGTGTACATTGTCTTAATATATGTGTACATTAAAAAGCATTAGTTATACAGAGTGAAGTAAGCCAGAAAGAAAAACATCAATACAGTATACTAACACATATATATGGAATTTAGGAAGATGGCAATGACGACCCTGTATGCAAGACAGCAAAAAAGACACAGGTGTGTATAACGGACTTTTGGACTCAGAGGGAGAGGGAGAGGGTGGGATGATTTGGGAGAATGGCATTCTAACATGTATACTATCATGTAAGAATTGAATCGCCAGTCTATGTCTGATGCAGGGTGCAGCATGCTTGGGGCTGGTGCATGGGGATGACCCAGAGAGATGTTGTGGGGAGGGAGGTGGGAGGGGGGTTCATGTTTGGGAACGCATGTAAGAATTAAAGATTTTAAAATTTAAAAAATAAAAAACTAACTAACTAAATAAATAAATAAATAAACTTAAAGCTCATGCCAAAAAAAAAAAAAAAAAAAGCATTAGTTTGCTGACAAAGGTCCGTCTAGTCAAAGCTATGGTTTTTCCAGTAGTCATGTATGGATGTGAGAGTTGGACTGTGAAGAAAGCTGAGCGCCAAAAATTGATGCTTTTGAACTGTGGTGTTGGAGAAGACTCTTGAGAGTCCCTTGGACTGCAAGGAGATCCAAACAGTCCATCCTAAAGGAAATCAGTCCTGAGTGTTCATTGGAAGAACTGATGCTGAAGCTGAAACTCCAGTACTTGGGCCACCTGATGTGAAGAACTGACTCACTGGAAAACACCCTGATGTTGGGAAATGTTGAAGGCAGGAAAAGGGGAGACAGAGGATGAGATGGTTGTATGGCATCACCAACTTGATGGACATCGGTTTGGGCAAGCTCTGGGAGTTGGTGATGGACAGGGGAGCCTGGCATGCTGCACAGTCCATGGGGTGGCAGAGTTGGACACGATTGAGCAATTGAACTGAACTGATACATTGTGAAATAATCACTGTGATCAGGGTAGTTAACATATCTATCACCTCAAATAGTTACCACTTAAAAAAATTTTTTTTTGACTGTGCCACACAGCATGCAGGATCTTAGTTCCCTGATCAGGGATGGAACCCAGTCCCCTACACTGGAAGCTGAGTCCTAACCACTGAACCATCTGGGAATACCCAGTTACCACTTTTTAATTTCAATTATGGATGAAGCTCCATACTTGGAATTCCTCATCAGGGTAAAATGTCTTTTCCAAGCAACAAAACTCATGTCAAAATGGAGTGTTGGCACAGTCCATCAACTGGAGAGTGCCTCAATTGAACTGCTGGACCAAGACATTGTTTTTCCTGCTCCAGGCATCCCTACCCTTTTCCTTCCCTGATTTTCATACTGCTTCCCGAACTCTCCCAGAGTCCCTTTTTAGCATGTTTCTGACTGTTCTCTACCCACAAAAGGGAAGGTGTGTGAGAGCTGAGCTCCACTGTGACTGTCAGTTCTAGGCATTGTACCAAGACCAACAGAATCCGTGTCTGGGCTCTTCCCAGAGGGCATGGGAGTCTCCATCCAACAGACAATAAACAATAGGGAACGGGATGCCAACCATGGGCGGGGCATAGGAAGTGCCTCTTTTCATTATTCATACTCTTGTCACTTGCTCACGGGGCCTTAATTCAAATATGGGAGGACAAAATTTTAAAAAAGGATTGATTCATGGAGGAAATGGCTCTTGAAAATAAACTATGAATAAAAGCATTTCTGAAAATGAAAATTAAATGATGATTCTGACACATGTAAAAATTTAGACACCATATAGATCACCTGGGGACGTGGTTAAAGTACATATTCTTATTTATTCAGTCTGGGATAAGCCTGAGATTCTGCATTTCTGAATCTTCTATGTAATCCCATTGCTGCTCATGTAGGAGTCAGACTCTGAGAAACAAGACTTGAAAGATATTCAAGAAGAAAATGTGTTAAACACTGTATAAAACTGCTGAAATCCTGTAGACAAAAAAGCTACAAAACGCAGAAAGATCTGTACTAATACACAATTTTTATTGCTGTTGGATAGTAATAACTTGCATAAATCTTCAGAATGTTGTATGTTGTTTTGGGGGAAAGGGGAACTCTTATCTTCAACTGACAGGTCTGCAAGCAGAAATGGTTAAAAAGTTTATGTACCAAGTCACCTTTAAGTCAAATATGTAAATGTTGCATCATGTCTTAATCTCAACATGCAATCAGTTCAGTTCAGTTCAGTCGCTCAGTTGTGTCCGACTCTTTGCGACCCCATAAATCGCAGCATGTCAGGCCTCCCTGTCGATCACCATCTCCCGGAGTTCACTCAGACTCACATCCATCGAGTCAGTGATTCCATCCAGCCATCTCATCCTGTGTCGTCCCCTTCTCCTCCTGCCCCCAATCCCTCCCAGCATCAGAGTCTTTTCCAATGAGTCAACTCTTCGCATGAAGTGGCCAAAGTACTGGAGTTTCAGCTTTAGCATCATTCCTTCCAGAGAAATCCCAGGACTGATCTCCTTCAGAATGGACTGGTTGGATCTCCTTGCAGTCCAAGGGACTCTCAAGAGTCTTCTCCAACACCACAGTTCAAAAGCATCAATTCTTCAGCGCTCAGCTTTCTTCACAGTCCAACTCTCACATCCATACATGACCACAGGAAAAACCATAGCCTTGATTAGACGGACCTTAGTCGGCAAAGTAATGTCTCTGCTTTTGAATATGCTATCTAGGTTGGTCATAACTTTTCTTCCAAGAAGTAAGCGTCTTTTAATTTCATGGCTGCAGTCACCATCTGCAGTGATTTTGGAGCCCCAAAAAATAAAGTCTGACACTGTTTCTACTGTTTCCCCATCTATTTCCCATGAAGTGATGGGACTGGTTGCCGTGATCTTCATTTTCTCAATGTTGAGCTTTAAGTCAGCTTGTTCACTCTCCTCTTTCACTTTCATCAAGAGGCTCTTTAGTTGTTCTTCACTTTCTGCCATAAGCGTGGTGTCATCTGCATATCTGACGTTATTGATATTTCTTCTGGCAATCTTGATTCCAGCTTGTTTTTCTCCCAGCCCAGCATTTCTCATGATGTACTCTGCATATAATTTAAATAAGCAAGGTGACAATATACAGCCTTGACGTCCTCCTTTTCCTATTTGGAACCAGTCTGTTGTTCCCTGTCCAGTTCTAACTGTTGCTTCCTGACCTTCATATAGGTTTCTCAAGAGGCAGGTCAGGTGGTCTGGTATTCCCATTTCTTTTAGAAATTTCCACAGCTTCTTGTGATCCACACAGTCAAAGGCTTTGGCATAGTCAATAAAGCAGAAATAGATGTTTTTCTGGAACTCTCTTGCTTTTTCCGTGATCCAGCAGATGTTGGCAATTTGATCTCTGGATCCTCTGCCTTTTCTAAAACCAGCTTGAACATCAGGAAGTTCATGGTTCACATATTGTTGAAGCCTGGCTTGGAGAATTTTGAGCATTACTTTATTAGCATGTGAGATGAGTGCAGTTGTGCAGTGGTTTGAGTATTCTTTGCCTTTCTTTGGGATTGGAATGAAAACTGACCTTTTCCAGTCCTGTGGTCAGTGTTGAGGTTTCCAAATTTGCTGGCATATTGAGTGCAGCACTTTCACAGCATCATCTTTCAGGATTTGAAATAGCTCAACTGGAATTCCATCACCGCCACTAGCTTTGTTCGTAGTGATGCTTTCTAAGGCCCACTTGACTTTACATTCCAGGATGTCTGGCTCTAGGTGAGTGATCACGCCATCATGATTATCTGGGTCTTGAAAATGTTTTTTGTACAGTTCTTCTGTGTATTCTTGCCACCTCTTCTTAATATCTTCTGCTTCTGTTAGGTCCAGACCATTTCTGTCCTTTATCGAGCCCATCTTTGCATGAAATATTCCCTTAGTATCTCTAATTTTTTGAAGAGATCTCTAGTCTTTCCCATTCTGTTCTTTTCCTCTATTTCTTTGCATTGATCACTGAAGAAGGCTTTCTTATCTCTTCTTGCTGTTCTCTGGAACTCTGCATTCAGATGCTTGTATCTTTCCTTTTTTTCTTTTGCTTTTCGCTTCTCTTCTTTTCACAGCTATTTGTAAGGCCTCCCCAGACAGCCATTTTGCTTTTTTGCATTTCTTTTCCATGGGGATGTTCTTGATCCCTGTCTCCTGTACAATGTCATGAACCTCATTCCATAGTTCATCAGGCACTCTGTCTATCAGTTCTAGGCCCTTAAATCTATTTCTCACTTCCACTGTATAATCCTAAGGGATTTGATTTAGGTCATACCTGAATGGTCTAGTGGTTTTCCCTACTTTCTTCAATTTAAGTCTAAATTTGGCAATAAGGAGTTCATGATCTGAGCCACAGTCAGCTGCTGGTCTTATTTTTGTTGACTGTATAGAGCTTCCCCATCTTTGGCTGCAAGGAATATAATCAATTTTATTTCAGTGTTGACCGTCTGGTGATGTCCATGTATAGAGTCTTCTCTTGTGTTGTTGGAAGACAGTATTTGCTATGACGAGTGCATTTTCTTGGAAAAAATTTATTAGTCTTTGCCCTGCTTCATTCCATATTCCAAGACCAAATTTGCCTGTTACTCCAGGTGTTTCTTGACTTCCTACTTTTGCATTCCAGTACCCTATAATGAAAAGGACATCTTTTTTGGGTGTTAGTTCTAAAAGGTCTTGTAGGTCTTCATAGAACCATTCAACTTCAGCTTCTTCAGTGTTACTGGTTGGAGCATAGACTTGGATTACTGTGATATTGAATGGTTTGCCTTGGAAACGAACAGAGATCATTCTGTCGTTTTTGAGATTGCATCCAAGTACTGCATTTCAGACTCTTTTGTTGACCATGATGGCTTCTCCATTTCTTCTGAGGGATTCCTGCCCGCAGTAGTAGATATAATGGTCATCTGAGTTAAATTCACCCATCCAGTCCATTTTAGTTTGCTGATTCCTAGAATATCGACATTCACTCTTACCATCTCCTGTTTGACCACTTCCAATTTGCCTTGATTCATGGACGTGACATTCCAGGTTCCTATGTAATATTGCTTTTTACAGCATCAAACCTTGCTTCTATCACTAGTCACATCCACAACAGGGTATTGTTTTTCTTTGGCTCCATCCCTTCATTCTTTCTGGAGTTATTTCTCCACTGATCTCCAGTAGCATATTGGGCACCTATTGACCTGGGGAGTTCCTCTTTCAGTATCTTATCATTTTGCCTTTTCGTACTGTTCATGGGGTTCTCAAGGCAAGAATACTGAAGTGGTTTGCCATTCCCTTCTCCAGTGGACTACATTCTGTTAGACCTCTCCACCATGACCCGCCCGTCGTGGGTGGCCCCATGGGCATGGCTTAGTTTCATTGAGTTAGACAAGGCTGTGGTCCTAATGTGATTGGATTGACTAGTTTTCTGTGAGTATGGTTTCAGCGTGTCTGCCCTCTGATGCCGTCTTGCAACACGTACCTCTTACTTGGCTTTCTCTTACCTTGGGCGTGGGGTATCTCTTCACAGCTGCTCCAGCAAATTGCAGCCGCTGCTCCTTACCTTGGAAGAGGGGTATCTCCTCACCACCACCCCTCCTGACCTTCAACGTGGAATAGTTCCTCTAGGCCCTCCTGCACCCACGCAGCCACCGCTCCTTGGTCGTGGGGTTCCTCCTTCTGGCCGCCACCCCTGACCTCGGGCGTGGGGTTGCTCCTCCTGGCCGCTGCCCCTGGCCTTAAGAGTGGAGTAGCTCCTCTTGGCTGCTCCTGTGCTGTCGCAGCCTGGCACTCTCGGCTGCTGCCCTTGACCTCGGACGTGGGGTAACTCCTCTTGGCCGCCGCCCCTTGGGCATGGGGTCCTCCCGGCCTCTGCCCCAACCTCAGACATGGGGTAGCTCCTCTCAGCCATGTTAAGTGCACTGGTCGCAGCCGCCCACCAAGGGTGGAATCTGTATCTCCAGCTATCTCTTATTTTGTCTTGTTCATGACAGAAACACTATATCCCATTGTATTTGAAATGATAACTCAAAAGTTAATGCTAATATAGTTACCAAGCCATGACCTAAATGAAGGGAGAGTTTGGCCAGATGACTCACATCACTCATTATAACTTTTTAGATCTTTCTTTCTTGTCCCAGCTTGATCTTTTCTAGTGTCTTTAGTCTCTGACTGTTTGGTGACTAATCATGAAAGCTTTTGAGGATCCATTCCAATCAACAGTTTGCTATTAATGCCACTCAAATCTGATCATTGTTGTTCAGTTGCTAAGTTTGAAGAGTTGCTAAGTTGTGTGCAACTCTTTGCTACCACATGGACTGCAGCACACCTGGGTTCCTTGTCCTTTACCATCTCCCAGAGTTTGCTCAAACTCATCTCCATTGAGTCAATGATGCCATCCAACCATCTGTCACTCCCGTCTCCACCTGCCATAATCTTTCCCAGCATCGGGGTCTTTTCCAGTGAGTCCATCAGGTGGCCAAAGTATTGGAGCTTCAGCTTCAGAGTCAGTCCTTCCAATGAATATTCAGGGTTGATTTCCTTTAGGATTGATTGGTTTGATCTCCTTGCTGTCAGAGGGACTCTCAAGAGTCTTCTCTAGCACCACAATTTGAAAGCATATTTCTTCAGCACTCAGCCTTCTCAGCAAACTCCAGGAAATGGTGAAGGACAGGGAAGCCTGGCATCTGCAGTCCATGGGGTCACAAAGATTTGTACATGACTCAGTGACTGAACAACAACCCCTATACCAAAATCTCCCAAGAGGTTAATCAACATAAATGTATGTGAAAAAACTCTCATTACTGCTGAAATTAAAAACTAAGACTTATCTGCAGAATAATTTCTATTAGAATTCTTTGAAGAGACCAAGTAAGGGAATAAAATTTATTTAATCTTTGAAAAGTACTCATAAACTTTAGTAAAAAGTTAAGTCATCCTTGATTAAGGGGTTCCTCTACCCCGTGAAGTTTTTGTTTCCTGTCAAGAAATAAAAAATAGAGATACAGCATTTTCCTGAAGAAAGAAATATTGACAATGTGGCATCCTGGAAATTACTTCTGACATGTGTCTAAATTATCGTTTTTATAAATGATCTGGATGGTCAGTGATGCATAGTTAAATGGCAATTGATGAGTACAATAACAACATTCAAGAAACTAATGACTGTTTCTGATTGGAATTTAAGGTGTGGTTGTATTGTGGTTGAGTTTCAAATATTGGCCTCTGGTCTCTCAGGTTAAAGGCTTGGAACTTTGGTTATCTTTTTCTTGAGAAGCTTTCCAGAAAAACAACTTCCTTAACTTGGAAGAAGCTGATTAAATGTAAGTTTATGTAAAAATGTTTTCCTCATTATAAAAATCTATAGATGTTTCTTACAGAAAACTTAAAACATATGAGAATACAAAAAAAAAAAAAAATCCATCTCACTGAAACTCCACTATTGTTAACATTTGGGGTTTCTGTTTTTTAGTATCTGCATTTACCATAAAATTTTACTAATCTTGCATGAAAATCTTTGTATGTTCAATTGTGTTTTCTGGTTCAATAGATACACTAAAATTATTTTAGTAGATTTTTTCATAATTACCCTTTGTAAAACTATAACAGTTTGCATTATCTTCTGTTAGGTATGAGGGCACGTATTTTCCCATATTTTCTTCATCATAAGAGATGTCATCCCACTTGCCTCTGGCATTGGTCTCTTTCTCATGAACTTGTTGCTGATGGGCCTCGTTCCATGTGGTTATTGGGCCTGTGATACCATCTGCTACTTTTTGTTGTCAATGGTCCTTGCCTCTGCCTTGAATTGCTGAACCTCAGAAGTACTTATTTCCTAAGATTTGGGGTCTCTTAATGCACCAGTCTTCCTCCTTGGGTAGGAGTATTAGAAAATATCTGTGTTTTTTTCATGGCACATACAATGTGAGAAAATTTTTTTCTATGTGCCTCCCTCTGATAGTGCAGAGTCACGGCTGCACTTCATGCCACATACAATGTGGGAAGAATTTTTTTTCTATATGCTTCCCTCTGACAGGGCAGGTCTGCAGCTGTTGCACCATATTGAACTGGTTCCCAGGCTGAAGGCAAGGTTTCTGAGAGAGTTTGCAGCCACCCCAGACAACACCTGGGAGAGTAGGGCACTAGCTTTGTTGTTCTGCTATTCTTTGGTATTTATCTTAGTATCTCTAACGTTTAATCCCTTTATCCCACAGAGGTTTGGAATTTGACCTCCCTTTCATAACTTCCTCTTTCTTTCAGACATGGAAGTGTTTTCTTCTTCTTTCATTTCCTTTCTTGTCTGGCTTGGAGTTTGTCTACATAATGTTATCTTTCAAGACATGATGGAAATCATGCAGAGAATCATGATTATTTGTTTTTAACATGTACCTTTATAGCACTGATTATGTGCAAGGCACTCTTTTAAGCATTTCATGAATATTAATTCATTTAGCCCTCACTGCAATCCCACAGGATGGATAGTGTCATTATCCCTACTTTACTACTGAACTGAGGCACAGAGAAGTTATGTAACCAGTCCACAGTTACACAGCATATAAGTGGTAGTTAATAACAAGTGTTGGGAATATGTGGGAAAACTGGAACTTCTTTCGTTGCTGGTGGGAATATAAAATTCCAGCCATTTTGGAAAACAGTCTGGTGGTCATTTTTCAAAAGGTTAAACATAGACTTGCCATATGATCCAGCAATTTTACTTCCAAGAAAAATGAAAAATAGGTTCCATGCAAAATCTTGTACATCAGTGTTTATGGTAACATTATTCATAATAGCTCAAAAGTGAAAAATCCATTCAAATGTCCACAAAACGATGAACAGATGAATAAAATGTGACATGTCCATGCAATAGAATATTATTTCATAATTAAAAAAAGAGTAAAAGACTGAAGCATGCTACAAAATGGATGAACCTTGAAAACACTGAGAACTTGAAAATATAACAGGCTTCTGTGGGGGTGTGAATGCCCTTATTGATGAGCTCCAGGTCTTCCTCCCTCTTCCCTTCCCAGGAAGGCCTGGCTAGATCATGGCCTCCTTGAGCCTCTGGCCAGAGGGCCAATATCGACCACCGCAACTCTTGGCGGAGTAGTCATTGCATCCTCCAGAGTTCCGCTTGGGCCTGAGGACTAGGGTGTCCCTCCCACTCACAGGGATCCTAGGTGAGATGTTCTCCAGCTACTGCTTTGAGAGCCTCATCTGTTCAGTTGTGGATGCTGCCAAGCATTCCCTGTTCTCTGGCTTGGATTTACCATAGGTACTTCCCTGTGTGGCAGTGAAGGATGAAGGGAAGGTGACATAGTGCTCTTGGCATCGTGAGTATTCCAGGGACACCATTTAGTAAATCATACATTTGATAAGTAAAGGTTTCCCTGGTGGCTCAGTTGGTACAGGCTCTGCCTCCAATGCAGGAGACCTGGGTTTGATCCCAGGGTTGGGGAGATCCCCTGGAGAAGGGAAAGGCAACCCACTCCAGTATTCTTGCCTGGAGAATTCCTTGGACAGAAGAGTTGCAAAGAGTCGGACATGACTGAGTGACTAACACTCACTTTTCACACTTGTTAAGTACAGTCAGCCCTTTGTATCCACAGGTCATGCATCCATGGATTCAACCACCCTGGGGGTGGAAAATACTTGGAAAGAAACATTCCAGAAAGTTCCATGAAGCAAAAGTTGAATTTGCCATGTGCAGCCACTATTTACATAGCATTTACATTGTATTTACAGATATTTGCATTGTATTTACAGATATTTACACAGCATTTACCTGTACTGGCTATTATAAGTAATCTATAGATAATGTAAACTATAAAAGAGAGGATGTGTGTAGGTTATGTGCAAATACTACACCATCCTATATAAGGGACTTGAGCATCCTCTGATTTTGCTATCTGAGAAGGCAATGGCAACCCACTCCATTACTCTTGTCTGGAAAATCCCATGGATGAAGGAGCCTGATAGGCTGCAGTCCATGGAGTCGCGAAGAGTCGGACACGACTGAACGACTTCAGTTTCACTATTCACTTTCTTGCATTGGAGAGGAAATGGCAACCCACTCCAGTGTTCTTGCCTGGAGAGCCCCAGAGATGGGGGAGCCTGGTGGGCTGCCGTCTATGGGGTCGCACAGAGTCAGACACGACTGAAGCGACTTACCAAAAGCAGCAGCAGGGGGTCTTGAACCAATCACCCATGGATACTGAAGGTCAACTGTAGTGGCTGAGATTTGTCTTTCCCAGATTCGTTTAGTCATTAGCAAGTTGAGGACAGTGGCACTGAAAAGTGAAGCTGCAAAGTGAGCCTCGGTTTTCCAAAGACTGGAGGATGTCTGAAAGTGAAAAAAAAAATTATTAGAAAGTTTTTTCTTTAATAAACTAATTTGTTTACAGAGCACTAAAGCTTCAGTAGGAAATACCCAATGCTAAGTCTTGTCTTGTACAAAACTACAGAACATTACAGTGGTTGGGGAGGGTATGACAAAATGGAAGAGGAGAATATGCATCTATTGTACAAACTGAGAAATTCAAATTGAAATGGATAGAAGGTTTTAGAAGCTGAAAAAAATTCCAAAGGCATAAGTAATAGTTATTGGGAACTGCTGCTAGAGACAATCTGAGAGGGCTTGAGCTGATTTTCTTAGTAGCCAGTTTAGGAGGTGGACATAACCTAACCGTCCAAATGCACAGGCAGAGGACATCAGCAGCTTTGCATGTGGAATTAAAGCAGAAACCTTTATTATACTGTATCACACAGTTTGCACATTATTGCAGTGTACAGTATATAGAGAAATGGGAAATAATGTCTGCAAAAGAAATGTGAAGGCAGTCACTCAAGAAAGACCTTGATTCCATTTATATGTGATATCTAGAATTGGAAACTCTATAAAGGCAGAAAACAGATTGGAGATTACCTAGGGTTGATAGTGGGGGTATGGGAAGAGGCAGTGACTGCTAATCTGTACACAATTTCTTTCTCGTACACTGAAAATGCTCTAAAATTGAATGTAGTGATGGTTGAATAGCTCTATAAATATACTAAAAACAAACTGCGCACTTTAAATGGCTGAATTATTGTATGATATGTGAATTATATCTCAGTAAAACTGGATATATAGATCCATACTATGTATATATATAGAGATTATATATGGATATATATACTTAAAAAAATATTTATTTATTTATTTGGCTGCACTGGGTCTTAGTTGTAGCATGTGGGATCTAGTTCCCTGACCAGGGGTTGAATCCAGGGCCCTTGCATTGGGAGTGCAGAGTCTTAGCCAATGGACCACCAGGAAAGTACCTGGAATATATATATATATATACATATATATACTTTAATTTTGGAATAGTTTTCTCGATTCATAGTTTTTGTATGCAGTGTGCCTTTGCAAAATTTTATTTTAGGATAAGTATTATTCAATTTAAAAAAATTATTCTATTTTATTGCTTTGGTGTTTTCTTCTGGGGGCTCCCTATTACATGTATGTCTGATTTTCTTTGCCCAACTTCATTCTCTACCACTTCTCTTAGGTTATTTTTTTTTTAAAATAATTGCATTTATTTATTTTCGGCTGTGCTGTGTCTTTGCTGCTGGGTGGGCTTTTCGCTAGTTGCGGTGAGTAGGGGCTACTCTGTGGTTGTGTTGTGTGGTCTTCTCATTGGGGTGGATTCTCTTGCTGTGGAGCACAGGCTCTAGGGCACGTGGGCTTCAGTATTTATGATGCATGGTCTCAATAGCTGTGGTGTCCAGGCTCAATAGTTGTGGCACACTGGCTTAGTTGCTCTGAGGCATGTGGGATCTTCCCGGACCAGGGATTTAACCCATATCTTTTGCATTGGCAGGCAAATTCTTTACCACTGAGCCATTTTTGATTTCTCCTAAGGCATCATTTGTTATGTTTTTTTGCTTTTAGTTTTCTTTATTTTACTCTTCTTTTCTGAAATAACTTTTAAAAATAATTTTTATGTTATATCATTTCTATGTTCTTTTATTTATATTGCCTTTTCACCTTTTGATCTTCTTAATTTTTATAATTTATTTGAAATCCTATATTCTAATTTTTGTCAATTTTGTAGTAGCATCTTTTTGGTATGTTTTCATAGTAAATTTGTGTCAGTATCTGTTCTCGCTTTTCCTACAATAACTACATATATCCAAAATCTTTTCTGTTGCTCATTTATGTGAATTAGTTTTCCTGGATTTTAAAAGTACTAATGTGTGAGGATTGCTGTGAATTTGTTGTTTGTATGAAGTGTTAAAAACATAATTTAGTATTTTCTGAGATCTCTCAATTCTAATTCTGTTCTCCTCCCTGCATTTTCTTTGTTCTTTTATTTGCTTCTGTTGCCTCTGTTTTGTTTAATTTGGAATTTATTCTTATCTATAGATGACATCACCCTTATGGCAGAAAGTGAAGAGGAACTAAAAAGCCTCTTGATGAAAGAGGAGAGTGAAAAAGTTGGCTTAAAGCTCAACATTCAGAAAATGAAGATCATGGCATCCGGTCCCATCACTTCATGGGAAATAGATGGGAAACAGTAGAAACAGTGTCAGACTTTATTTTTGGGGGCTCCAAAATCACTGCAGATGGTGACTGCAGCCATGAAATTAAAAGATGCTTACTCCTTGGAAGGAAAGCTATGATCAACCTAGATAGCATATTCAGAAGCAGAGTCATTACTTTGTCAACAAAGGTCCACCTAGTCAAGGCTATGGTTTTTCCAGTGGTCACGTATGGATGTGATAGTTGGACTGTGAAGAAGGCTTAGTGCTGAAGAATTGATGCTTTGGAACTGTGTTGTTGGAGAAGACTCTTGAGAGTCCCTTGGACTGCAAGGAGATCCAACCAGTCCATTCTGAAGGGGATCAACCCTGGGATTTCTCTGGAAGGAATGATGCTAAAGCTGAAACTCCAGTACTTTGGCCACCTCACGCAAAGAGTTGACTCATTGGAAAAGACTTTGATGCTGGGAGGGATTAGGGGCAGGAGGAGAAGGGGACGACAGAGGATGAGATGGCTGGATGGCATCACTGACTCAATGGAAGTGAGTCTGGGTGAACTCCGGGAGATGGTGATGGATAGGGAGGCCTGGTGTGCTGCAATTCATGGGGTCACAAAGAGTCGGACACGACTGAGCGACTGAACTGAACTGAACTTAGTGAAGGGCCTTGTCCTGGAAGGGAACTAGCACTAGGTAGATTTTAGAGTTCATAAGGCTGGTTCTGTACCATCCCCTTCGGATCCCATGTATAATCACCAACAAGTGTGAAGACATCTTCCACTTCACTTTTTTTTTTTTTTTTTTCGCAAATTGTGCCTCCCTGTTCCCCAGTTGTGTGTCTGTTCTCTCTTTGGGTTTTCTTCTTGCCAGGATAGTGGATGTCTAACTGACTCTCCTGCTTCCCCTAGAACAAATTTTCATACACATTAAGTTTCATAGATACGGGAGCTATGCCTCCACCCATTGGTATTTTGGAAGCTGTGAGATATGTCATCTAGTTTTTCTTTTGTTGTTGTTCAGTTGCTCAGTCGTGTCCAACTCTGCAGCCCCATGGACTGCAGCACGCCGGGCCTCCCTGTCCTTCACGGTCTCCTGGAGCTTGCTCGAACCCATGTCCATTGGTGATGCCATCCAACCATCCCATCCTCTGTTGTCCCCTTCTCCTCCTGCCTTCTGTTTTACCTACCCATTTAATTCTGCTATCTAGCGGGCCCATCTCTTTTACAGGTGGCTTTTGGTGAGAGTAAAAACGGTGCTTTTACTGCCACTGCTACTTTGTTAGAATCCTCTCAAAATGGAATTCCTGATCATTCACCCCAAACCAGTCTTCACCAAATTGTCTCCATATTGATAAATGGCATCACTATCAGTCACTCATACAAGCCGAAAACTACAGAGTCATCAAAGATGCATCCTTTCCTTTCATCCTTCACAACTAATTCATCAACATCTCCTGTTTATTATATCTCCAAGGTACATATTAAATTTACTAATTCCATTTAATCTTCACTGTCATCATTCAGGTCCAAAATGCTGTCATCTTCTTAGATTTCTATCATATCCTCTTTATTGGCCTCCCTGTTTGTTCTTTGCCTTCTGTAAGAGCCTGAGTGATCTTCTAGAATTGTAGCTGCTTGTCACTTTTCTGTTTAAAATGGCTTTTAGTAAAATTTAGATAGAATAAAATCTTTCAGTAGTGTAAAATACCAACAACTCCTTTCCAGGTCCAAAAAGTCCGTATGTAATCAGATCCTTTCCTGATTTTTCCAAATCTCATCTCTCTTCTACCTTCTCAGTATCAGAGCAGTATAATTTGAAAGGTAAATAAGTGATCCATAGAAAGGGAGAAGATACAGAATAAAAGTCTGGTGACTCAATGAGGTAGAAGAACAAGGGAAGTGAGAGTGTAGAGTAAGAGAAAATGAGAATTAGGAGACTGTGATCAGGAGGAGAGGTGCTTTTAATTAATAGTTTTGTCATGGGGTAGTTTTAGGTGAAAATAAATTTCAAGGTGTTGTCTGTGTATATGATGGCCGATGAGGAATGCTGTGGCAGTTATTGAAATCAGAGGCTAGAGTGTGGGATGCGTTAACTACATGAGCATTGCTTTTGCCCAGTATGATGAGAGGAAATGGAGTGATAATTACTCATGAAAATAAAGTTTATGATTGAAATCGCTATACCAAAGGCTTTTCTGTCTACAGAACTGAGAGATGTTATTAAAATTAATGAAAACTCTCTTAAAAAGCTGGAAAAATATTGATCAAGTCTGAGTTTCCATTTCTCTGTCTCTCTCTCTCGTGTTTATTTTTAGATTTGGTACAGGCCATAAACTGCTGTTGTGTATGTGTGCTCAGTACTGTCCAACCTTTGTGACCCCACGGACTGTAGCCCGCCAGGCTCCTCTGGCCATGGGATTCTTCAGGCAAGAATATTGGAGTGGGTTGCCATGCCCTTTTCCAGGGGATTTTCCCAACCCAGGGATTGAATTTACATTTCCTGTGTTTCCTGCATTGGCATATGGATTCTTTATCATGTTAGCATTGGCCTCAAATTGCCTTTTACTCAGCCCTCACTGATCCATCCTCAGATAGGTGCTCTGGGGGATAGGAAAACAATAACTGATTCCAGGATCTTTTTTTAAAAATTTGAGATATAAATGATACATCATAAAACTCACATTTTAAAGTGTACAACTAAGTGGGTTTTTATATTTTCAGAAGATTGTACAACCACCAACACTATCTAATTCCAGAATATTTAATCACTCCCAAAGAAATCTGGATGGCATCAGCAACTCATGGAGATGAGTTTGAGGAAGATCTGGCAGACGGTGAAGGACCAGGAAGCCTGGCATGCTGCAGTCCATGGGATCACAAAGGGTTGGACATGACTGAGTGACTAAACAACAATAACTAAGAAATTTTGTGCCTATTGGGAGTCCATTCCCACTTGTCTTAGTCTGTTAGGGCTGCTATAACAAAATATCATAAACTCTGTGGCTTTTAAACCACAACATATTTTTCTCACAGTTTTGGTAGCTAGAAATTCTAAATCAGAGTGTCAGTCGATTGGGCAAGGTTCTTCTTTCAGCTTCCAGATTTTTCAGACTTCTTGTATCCTCAGATGGCAGAAGGAATTAGAGAGCTCTGTGGAAAACTGGAGAAGGAAACGGCAACCCACTCCAGTGTTCTTGCCTGGAGAATCCCAGGGACGGGGGAGCCTGGTGGGCTGCCGTCTATGGGGTCGCACAGAGTCGGACACGACTGAAGCGACTTAGTAGTAGTAGTATTGGAGTCTCTTAGAAGAGCTCTCATCCTATTATAAGAGCTCTACCCGTACAGCCTAGTCACCTTAAGGCCCTGCTTCCTAATAGGGAAGGATTTTAACCATGTGAATTTTAAGGGGGGATGTAAACATTCATACCATAATACCACTTATACTTTCTGTCTCTATGGATTTGATGATTCTGGAAGTTTCATATAAATGGGAAAAAAAGGAATGACTTTTTGAATCTGATTTGTTTTACTCAGCATAATGTTTTTAAGTTTCATACATATCATTGCCTGAGTGAGTACTTTATTTTTTATGGCTAAATAATATTCTCTTGCATGGACTGATAAGGAAGGATTTATATATGCTATTTCTTTTCTACTTGTCTTATGCTTTTTTTTTTTTTTGATCCAGTATTCTTCCATTACTGCTTTTTTTGTGTTAAAGATATTTCTTAGTGCACCATTTTAATTCCCTTGTCATTTATTTTACCTTTTTTTCAGTTAATTCCTTAGGTATTTCCCTGGGAAATATCTTCACTTGTAATAATCTGGTTTGGATTGTGTGTGTTAAGTCACTTCAGCAGTGTCTGACTCTTTGCAACCCCATGGATTATAGCCCACCAGTCTTCTCTGTCCGTGAGATTCTCCAGGCAAGAATGCTGAAATGGGTTGCCATGCCCTCCTCCAGGGGCTTTTCTCGACCCAGGGATCAAACCCACGTCTCTTATTGATGTTCATTGGCAGGTGGGTTCTTTACCACTAGTGCCACCTGGGGAGATTAGTACCAACTTAATTACAATTGTATAAACAGCCTTGTTCCTATATAGTTCAGGTACCTCTCCCTCATTTGTGCTGTTATTGTCATAGAAATTACGTCTCTCTACACTGTGTGCCTCAACACAGATTTACAATAATTACATTATGTGGTTTTCTTTCAATCATATGTGGGGAAAAAAAGAGGCAAGCAAAACATACACCTACATTTTATATTTATATATGTAATTACCTTTACCAGTGATCTATTTTTTTTTTTTAATGTAGATTTAGGTTACTCTCTAGTGACTTTTCATTTAAGCCTGAAAGTCTCTTTAGTATTTTTTGTAGGACAAGTTTGCAGTTGATTAATCTGCTTAACTTTTGTTTACCAGGAAATGTCCCAGTTTCTCCCATTTTGAAGTATAGTTTGGCTGGATATAGAATTCTTGCTTGATAGTCTTTCTTTGAGCACTGTTACTACGCCATTTCCACTGGGTTTTGATGGGCTCTGATGAGAAATTGGCTGTTAATCGTACTGGAATCACTTGTATGTGATAAGTCAGCTCTGTCTTGCTGTTTTCAAGATTCTCTGTCTTTCTCTTTCAATAATTTGATTATGATTTGTTCCATGTCCAGTTCTACCTGTTGTTTCTTGACCTGCATACAGATTTCTCAGAAGGCAGGTCAGGTGGTCTAGTATTCCCATCTCTTTAAGAATTTTCCACAGTTTGTTGTGATGCACACAGTTAAAGGCTTTAGCACAGTCAATGAAGCAGAAGTAGATGTTTCTCTGGAATTTTCTTGCTTTTTCTATGATCCAGTGGATATTGGCATTTTGATCTCTGGTTTCTCTGCCTTTTCTAAATCCAGCTTGAACATCTGGAATTTCTTGGTTCATGTACTGTTGAAGCCTAGCTTGGAGAATTTTGAGTGTTACTTTGCTTGCATGTAGATTCTTTAAATTATTCGTCTAGCAGTTCCAGTGTTGGTCTTCCATTTTTGTTTAATGATTTTTTGCTTGGTATGGCCATACTTTCTTTTTCTTTTTCAAATATAGTTATTTTTGTTGTAAACTGAACATTTAAAATGATGTAATATGATAAATCTAGAAATCATATTCTCCTCCCCACTTAGGATTGCTGTTTGTTTTCTTTTTGCTTAGTATATTTTCTGAGCTAATTTTATAAAGTCTGTGTTCTTTGTTGAGTGTTGTCAATAAAGCCTATATTTGGTTAGCTTAATAATTAGTTAATGATTGGACAGAAATTTTCTGAAATGCCTGTAAGCAATATCCCTGCATCTTGCTGAAGGGTTTGTGTGTGTGTGTGTGTGTGTGTGTGTGTGTGTGTGTGTGTGTGTGTGTGTTGCAGCAAACCTTCAAAACTCAGGCAGTTAATAACTTTGCCTTCTTCCTTGGGCAGGTCTCAAGGTCAGCCTACAGTGAGAACATAGGGCCTGCTCAGATCTTTCCTGAGTGTGTGCACAGCCCTGGACATGTGTATAACCCTACTCATCTTGTGGGCCTCTAGATTCCCAGAAATATGGTGGGGCTTCTTAATGCCCCTGTGGGCATCTCATTCCTCAGCCTTTCTTTTTGAAATTTTTTGTTAGCTTATTCTTTATTGCAATGGTTATCCACTGCCTCATGCTGCCATGAAATTAATCAATTGCCTCTAGTTGTTTTTACAAATTCTCCTGGGAAAATAGCTTTTGCACTGAGTGAATTCTGAATCAGGTAAAATACCACAGCCTTGAATATGAGCTTTTTCCAAGAAACCATAAGAAGCATAGAATAATGGCATTCGTCTGGGAAAGAGGTTTTGATGGAGCTCCACTACCATTCTTCTCATTCTGGTTTTTATTAGGCTGTCGGTTTACACTGTGATTGTAGGCTGTTGGTTTTCATCATGATTACTTTTAGCTTTTTAAAGCTGTCTCAAACCTGCAAAGTGAAGGATTGGAATAGGACAAGTAAAAATGCCACAAACCTTCCTCTTCTTACCAGAATCCAGCCATTTGCCTTGAATAAATGCTCCCAGCATTGATAAAACTTTTGGGCTTTTTTTCCCCAGAGTTTGGAAGAATTTGATTCTGAGTGTTTTCTGTTTTTGTCAGTGATTTTATGGTGGAGAGAATTTTAAGAGGTCCTAACTCTATAATTTTTGGTGACATCATCTCTCTAAAGATCTTATCATGTGACGATATAACATGTTCCAATTGATAATTATTTGAAAACATATTTGCAATACATTGTATTCCCTAAGACTGGAATTTTTCCAGCTGATTCTTTAAGTTAAGGAGTCAGAAAAACTCATTTCTTGGGTGTAATGTGCTCAATGACCTATTAGATGCAGAAGACTACTGAGAGAAAATTGAACATTTTTATTTCATTTTCAAAAATAAAGTGAATGGTTGTCTGTAATATTTCTTGCAGTTCTGGTTTCTATATGTTAAGAAATCATAATGGTAACACAGATATGCATATAAAATTAGAGTTTAGACAAATTTGTCTCAGAGACAAAAGACAGGCTGTAGTCACAAATTATATCTTTGATTAATAAATTTATGGAAGTTGTTTTCTCAAGAACTAATGAAAGTGAAGTTTGTCTTATTGAAATTTTGCTTTTTAAAATTATCACATTAAAATTGCTACATTTTGCTCTCATTCTTTTCAAGGAAAGTTGACAGAGCAGTAGAAATTAATTAAGAGTTAAAAGAAGTTCTTGCCAGACTATAAAATATGGCAAGATTTAGATTTGATGTGTTTGAACTGTGGTGTTGGAGAAGACTCTTGAGAGTCCCTTGGACTGTATGGAGATCCAACCAGTCCATTCTGAAGGAGATCAACCCTGGGATTTCTTTGGAAGGAATGATGCTGAAGCTGAAACTCCAGTACTTTGGCCACCTCATGCAAAGAACTGACTCATTGGAAAAGACTCTGATGCTGGGAGGGATTGGGGGCAGGAGGAGAAGGGGACGACAGAGGATGAGATGGCTGGATGGCATCATGGACTCGATGGACGTGAGTCTGAGTGAGCTCCGGGAGAAGGTGATGGACAGGGAGGCCTGGCGTGCTGCAATTCATGGGGTCACAAAAAGTCGGACACGACTGAGTGACTTAACTGAACTGAACTGAACCCAGTTTAAACTCTTGTTCCTGATGCTGTAACAGATTTAAAGGTTGTATTTTGATATATTGCTCCATTCAGAGGAACCATGATTTGACCCAGGGTATGACCAATGGCTATTCAAAAATGTATTTTTCCATTAGCAGGCCAGAATTTTTACAGGCTATATATTGAATAAAAATTAGAAATTACTTTATTGCTAACTGAAAGAAGATATCAAATCCTAGGTCCAATAGTTTAGCAATGGTTCTAAGACCCCTATGAAGATTTGACTTTGACCATGAGTCATGGGAAATTGTATTGTTCTAAGCCTGACTCTAAAAGCTCTAAATTGATTTTGGTGGTTGGAACTGAATCTTGGCATTTTAATTTAATTTTGGCCAGTGTGTTTCCTGTGTTTTCTATTATTGTATGTGCAGACTATGTATGTAACTATATTATATACATATACATGTGTATATATATATATATATATATATATATGCATTTTGAGAGAAAAAAATGCAGAGATTTTTAAGTTTTGACTTTTTGTCACAAACAATAGCATCTTCAACTTGGGAGTTCTAAAATAAGTGTCAGCATGAAGGATGAAAACATCGTAGGGCACATGCACTTAATTATATTATGCCCAGGGTGGTTGAAATTATGCATTAAAAAGTAAAACATAAAGCTGACTACACTGGGCCTGGTGCCCCCCACTTGGAGGGCTAGGGCACTATTCCAGGGCAGCATTGATGAGGCTGGGTCGCAGTGAGGACCTGAAGTGGAAGGATGAAAGATGTTAAAGAAGGTGAAACATCAACATTTTAAATTTATTTTTTCCCCACATGATATAATTCACTTCACTTAGACTGTAAAATTTTATGGCTTTAAGCATCAGTTCCATTCTAATAAAACGAACTTTCTTTCCTGTCCGTCTTCCTCAGAATAAATACTGTGCATTCCTCATAGATATTTTTAAATACTTCTAAAATATCTTAGGGAAGAAGTCTTCAGGTGGAGGGCTTAACACTAAAACCAGCACAAAAAGCGTTTTCAGACAGTGATTTAAAAAATTAAATTAGTTGTCAACTTTTATATGTAGGGAGTTTCTTCACGTGAAAATAGATTTTTAGCTTTTCTTGAAAGCATGGATGCTTGACCAGATGGATTATTTTATCATGAAGCAGTTCACTGGGGTTGTCCCATCACATCATAGCAAAGAGATGGGAAAACAGTGGAAACAGTGAGAGACTTTATTTTGAGGATCTCCAAAATCACTGCAGATGTTGACTGCAGCCATGAAATTAAAAGATGCTCCTTGAAAGAAAAGCTATAACCAACCTAGATAGCTTATTAAAAAGCAGAGACGTAACTTTGCCAACAAAGGTCCATCTAATCAAAGCTGTGGTTTCTCCATTAGTCATGTATGGTTGTGAGAGTTCGATTGTCAAGAAAGCTGAGCACCAAAGAATTGATGCTTTTGAACTGTGGTGCTGGAGAAGACTCTTGAGAGTCCCTTGAACTGCAAGGAGATCCAACCAGTCCATCCTAAAGGAAATCACTCCTGGGTGTTCATTGGAAGGACTGATGTTGAAGCTGAAACTCCAATACTTTGGCCACCTAATGCAAAGAGCTGACTCATTGGAAAAGACCCTGATGCTGGGAAAGAATGAAGGCAGGAGGAGAAGGGGATGACAGAGGATAAGATGGTAGGATGGCATCACCAACTCAATGGACTTGAGTCTGAGTAAACTCCAGGGGTTCATGGTGGACAGGGAGGCATGGCTTTCTGCAGTCATGGCATCACAGAGAATTGGACATAACTGAGCGACTGAACTGAACTGAAGAATGTGGGCTCTGGATGGTTGGTTTGTATTTGATAAACATGCAATTTTAAAAAATTATACTATCTCCAGTAATTGACTAACCTTGAGATGAGCAGTCCAGCCATGATCAGCAAGGCTTTACATATCAGAGCATTAAAATACAAAAATAAAATAAAATAAAATACAAAAAAAAAAAAAGATTAGGTCAATACAGGGATTGTAAGTAAGTGATGGAACTTGGCTACTGATTCCCTGACTCATCCCAAGTCCTTCCTGTTCTGTGGTACTCATGGAAGAGCCTAGGTGAGGGATCTGAGGCCATAACCGGTGGACCTAGA
Organism: Ovis aries; assembly: GCF_016772045.2. Classification (NCBI taxonomy): domain Eukaryota; kingdom Metazoa; phylum Chordata; class Mammalia; order Artiodactyla; family Bovidae; genus Ovis; species Ovis aries. Next base: position 11,047,682 of record NC_056070.1, read on the forward strand.
ATTGGAACCCAGTTCATTAATGACTATAATTTAGTTGAGCTGGTTTGTTGACTGAGACCGCAGTTCTGCCTCCCTGTGTATACACAAGCCTTCATATACTTGACGTGCAATTAGCTCTCCCCAGCAGACTGAGAGAAGAGAAGTGTTGCGTGAGATTAGCAGAGGACACAGCAGAGATTCATAGAAGGAAGAGGGCCATGGTGAGTACGACCGGGCTTGGTAGAGACAATGCCCCCTGTCTCTCACAAGGAATTTCAAAGTCATCACTCGGAGGACTGTTTTGGACCCACTTTTCCAACATTTCCTAAAGTGAAGGGAAGTTTCTGGTCCTAATAGCTTCCTTTGAGGTCACCTCAGGCCTAGTGTGGGTCGACTTAGTCTGAGAAGAAGATGAGCAGGCCACAGGGAAGATGGCGCCATGCTGACTGTGCCCTGCAGCAGCAGCGTGGTTCCCCACAGCCCCCTCAGGCTTTCCTTTGTCACAGCAGCTGCACAGTCCAGGTTCATCGTCAGAGTCTCTGCGTCTTGGCCAGATGTTGGAAGCTTCGCAGGATGCAAGAATTAAGGAGTGGGACCCCACCCTCAACAAAATTGCTTGTGCTTTTCTGAATTCAGGAGAGATCACCCCAGAGTTAGTTTAGAGAGAAAAATAACTGTAGCAGAACCTGCTTTTCATTTACTCTACAAATTAATTGCCTCTTTACACATGTAGCTCTGGATTGTTTACCAATATATGACATTCCTGAAATTTCACAAGCTCTCTTTAAATAGTACACTTTATTTTCAGGCACAATTGAAGAACTCAGTGAAAATCAATTTTTGCTTATAAAAGTAGATTCTATATTACTTATTTGCTATAACTCAATTATTTGTTATATGCGGCAATAACTTAAATATGTATAGTTGGAGAAGACTTTATTATCAATATGAACCCTGGTAAACAGCGATTTGTTTTAGTCTTATTTCATGGAATAGTAAGGTAATATCTTTTATATGAATGTGGAAATAAGTATAAGTCACTTTTCAAAATACAAACAACATGATTTCTGGGGCTGGTGCACTGGGATGACCCAGAGGGATGGTACGGGGAGGGAGGTGGGAGGGGGGTTCAGGATGGGGAACATGTGTACGCCCGTGGTGGATTCATGTTGATGTGTGGCAGAACCAATACAATATTGTAAAGTAATTAGCCTCCAATTTAAAGACATACATTTAAATTTAAAAATGTATAATTAAAAAAAGATATCTTTCACTAGAAAATTTGAACTCTAGAATGAAAGCTGCAGGAAATGAATATAATTCCTTGTAATGTGGTGAAAGATGGCCTTTAGAATGGAAATGGCAGATTTCCTCTGAATGAATCCTGGCCAGAAGATGGAGAAAATTTGCTAAAATGACAGTGATTAACTACAAATATCAGAGTCAATTCAACACACTCTTAAAACAGAATGAAGTTCTCAGGGCAGCACGAACATTTAAATGATGAAGCCAAAGACTGACAACCATTGATTGTAGTGTGAGTTACTTTTTTTGCTAGTTTGTTTAGGCTTAACTATCTAATTTCGGTCAAATCTCTATTGTTTAGAACAAATTCTATTTTGTTAAGACTACTCCCTTAGAATTTTTTTTTTTTTTTTTACTCCCTTAGAATTTAATCGAAGAAGGATTGAAAGGAGATTTGCTTTTGTGGAATCTTCTGATGCAGGAGTCACTTTAAAAGGGACCCAGTGAGCATCCTATCTTATAGACCAGGCTTCCCTGTGGTTCAGATGGTAAAGAATCTGCCTGTAATGCAGGAGACCAGGGTTCTATCTTTGGGTCAGGAAGATCCCCCGGAGAACAAAATGGCCTCCCACTCTAGTATTCTTGCCTGGGAGAATTCAATGGACGGAGGAGCCTGGTAGGCTACAGTCCATGGCGTCACAAAGAGTCAGATATGACTGAGCTTTGACTTGTCGCTTCACTTTCATCTTATAGACCATTCATTTGATGGATGATGGGATTTGTAAACTGAAAAAAAAAAAGAAAAAAAGAATTGCTGGACCAAAGAGTGACTCCTCCCCTATAATACATATTTGCATGATAGTTCCCTGTAAAAATGTGCTTGATCTATAACTGAATTTTGGGTTGAAAAACTGTTAGAAAATTACCCTCTTTGGGGACTACTTGGCAGTCCAGGCATTTAAGACTGTGCGCTTCCACTGCAGGGAGCATGGATTCAGTCCCTGGTTGGGGAATTAAGATCCCGCATGCCATGTGGCCAAAAAAAGAAAACTTGAAAAATTTAAAAAGAAAGTTACCCTCTTTGGAAAGACTACAGTGAAGAGCCAGTCCTGCATCCACAGAAGTGCTTTAAACATTTGCTTCCATTTTAAACCCAACTTGAGTCTCTTGTAAGATTTGGGTGGTTAGGTTGAGTTTGGGGGTAATGGCTTCCTCACCTGTATGTTTTTGCTGGTGGCTTACTATCTCCAGACCATGGATGGATTTCCGTCTGGAAAGAGAACATCAGTCTTGAGTTAGAGGATCAGGCAGACTGAGGGAGGCAGGGAAAAAGAGCAATTCAGACAAACAGACGCTGGTGCAAAGGGGAGCTTGCTTCTCATTACTCAATGCCTGAATCCAGGATTAAGCTATTCTATTGTTTTCTGTTTTAGACCACGATGGTCTTCATAAATTTAAGACATATGTAGCAATTCTTTTGTAGTCTCTCAGAAATATACAGCTAAAAGGTTTTAATCACCTCCAGAAGTTTTAGAAAAGTTCCTGTGTAGTTTTCACATCACGTTGGTCAGTTAACAGGGCATCTCAAATTGGGGAGCATTTCAGTGGATGGTGAGGGGCCCCAAAACCAATCCAAATGTTTTATCATCCGGCTGACTTTGACTCAGTAGAGACAATCCGTATCTATGCTCTGAGTAAGAAAGTCATGTCTTAGGAGTCCTCCCGGATGCATTTGTACTGCAGGGTCCTTGTTCACTGCAGCCACACATCTGTGATGTATCCATTTAGCTTTGTAACTTAGAGAGTGGCTGAGATGCCTCTTAGGAGTGGCGATGACCACCTAGCAAGAGAAACAATGCAAATGCTCCTGAGGAGACTGAGTGGAGACAAGCAGCTCTACCTTCCTGGGGGCCCTGGGAGCAAGAGAATGACTTGGGGTGTATTTCAAATTAAGAATGTTACCCATGGAAAACTCACCTATTCTTTTTGGTTGGATACACTGATGTGACCTTGACTCTCTGCCCTGTCCCTTCTTTTCACTGTTTTCCTCTTGGTCATTCTCTCCAAATTTTCTCACCTATGAAATAAAATCCTACCATCTTGACACCCATTAATTCTCTGGTGCTTTTGGACACCCAGCAGTTATGCTCTGAGGCACATTAGTGTCTGATGTCATCCTCACTGATGAGATTCTTTTTTGTCCCTTTGAATCTCACCTTTTGTAGATTAAGTGTTTTCTATTTATACAACGGGCTTCCCAGTTGGCACAGTGGTAAAGAATCCATTTGCCAATGCAGGAGATGCCAGTTGGATCCCTGGGTTGGGAAGATCTCCTGGAGTAGCAAATGGTAAGTAATTCCAGTCTTCTTGCCTAGGAAAATTCCATGGACAGAGGAATCTGTTGGGCTGCAGGCTGCAAGGTTGCAAAGAGCTGGACGCCACTGAGCATGCATGCAGTAGCATGTGTGCGATGCAATAAACACAGTTTGCTAATGCTGCTAGCTTGTTAGATCTCTTGTCACTCAGGAGAGTGTAAAACAATAGGATTTTACAACTTGGGAGGCTATAAATCCAAACTGCCTTTCTTTGTGCTTCATTTGGGTAAAAATAAGTGAGTATGCACGGCTTGTCTGTGCAGTGGTTTGTGGTGAGTATTGTCCTTACTATAAACATATGCTTTCTCTTTGAGTGTATGAGAAGGCATAAATAATTTCTCAACAGATAGAATGCTGTTTCAGCTTTTACTATACCTTTTTTGGATAACTAACCTATTATTTTAAGACAAAGAAGACTAGTGGGTATGTTTGGAAAGACATTTTCACAAACATTGCTCTTGGGAGTATAAATTGGTACAAAATTTATGGAGGGGTGTTCAACAATATATTTTAAAAGGCTTAGAAAAGCTCATACTCTTTGAACTCAATAATTTCACTGTTTTGAATTTATTCTAAAGAGAAAAAAGTCACAAATATGCAGAAAGATTTATATTCCAGGGTTTTTTGTGTCAGAGTTAAACATTATATAAACATAATAACAGTAAAACATTATATACCCTTCCTATTCCCAACAATTTAGAATGATTAAATTATGGTACACATATATATAATGAAATACACTAATGCATTTAAAGTCCTATTTATATATACAAGGCTCAAAAGAACAACCAACTCATAATAATTATTTCTTGGTAGTATTTCAGAACATTTTATTTCTTTTGTTAAATTTTTATTTATTTTACAACTTTTTCTGCCTTGAGCATTTATTAATTTTTAAATGAGGAATATAGTATATTCTGTGCTGTGCTTAGTTGCTTAGTCATGTCCAACTCTTTGAGACCCCATGGGCTGTAGCCCACCAGGCTCCTCTGTCCATGGGGATTCTCCAGGCAAAAATACTGGAGTGAGTTGCCATGCCTTCCTCCAGGGGATCTTCCGAACCCAGGGATCCAACCCAGGTCTCCCACATTGCAGGCGGATTTTTTTTTTTACCATCTGAGCCACCAGGGAAGCCCAAGAATACTGGAGTGGGTAGCCCATCCCTTCTCCAGGGGATCTTCCCTACCCAGGAACCAAACCGGGGTCTCCTGCATTTCAGGCAGATTCTTTACCAGCTGAGCTACCAGGGAAACCCATAGTATATATACTGCTGCTAAGTCACTTCAGTCGTGTCCAACTGTGTGACCCCATAGACGGCAGCCCACCAGGCTCCCCTGTCCCAGGATATATATAGTATATACTATATATATAGTATAGTAATAGTATATATACTATGGGCTTCCCTAGTAGCTTATTATTACATGGGCTTTCCTGGTAGCTCAGACAGTAAAGCATCTGCCTGCAATGCGGGAGACCCGGGTTTGATCCCTGGGTCAGGAAGATCCCCTGAAGAAGGAAATGGCAACCCACTCCAGTATTCATGCCTGGAAAATCCCATGGACTGAGGAGCCTGGTGGGCTACGATCCATGGGGTCGCAAAGAGTCGGACACGACTGAGCGACTTCACTTCCTATTATTACATTGAACAATTAACTGTATTTCTAACTTGAATTTCTTAGGAACCGATTGTTATCTTTTTGACTATCTAAAAACTTTGGTTCTTTTCTTTTTTCATCCCTGAAGCTCTGCTCCTGTTGATTTCCCTACCTACTAGCCCAGTGATTTGAAGTGAATGAGGGGAGAAGAGGAAGCAGACTGATAGGACCTTCTTATAAGCTGGATTTGAATATAGTTTTATTAATGAGAGGTAAGAGAGTCTTTTCTTTTAGTAACAGGTTTTTTTTTTTTTTTTAACAAATCGTTTTTGTAGAAGTCGTTTAAACGTTGAGATTATTTGAGAACCAGTGGCAGAGTTTCCGAAGGGCTTCTTATTCTTTGTCCTAAAAGAGAAGTGAAAGCAGAGCATATGTGGGCAGGAAATCAAAGTGGTGTCCTCCTGGGTCAGGGTCGCCCCAGAGAGGGGCCCTGAGGAGAGGAGCTATGGACCTGACATGAAGCACTCAGTTTTGTTTGCATTGTCCTTAGTCTCTTTTTCCTGCAGCCTACTCTCTTCTGAAAGTTTCTCAGTCACATTCTGGGTATGTTGAATATTTAAAATGTTTCAACTAGAGCATACTGAGTGAGAATTCCTTCAGCAATTGCTTCATATAACGATGATGACCGTGAGCCTGATAATTAAATCCATGTGTTTGGTAAGAAGGATCATGTCCATATTGTGTATGTTCTACTTGTGAGGCACATAGATATTTCTGTTCCTGTCATCTTAAATAGACCATAGCATGGGCCTTTTCGTGCTTGGTTATTGGGTGACAATGGAAAATGCAGTGTAAGAGATTACGCAAGGGCTCATGCTTCCTGGACTGGGCTTTTTGTCTTTTAAAATGTTTCCTGGTTAAAAATTTTTGTATTTTACTGACCTTTATGAAGGCTGAAATAAGCTGTTTTGTATCCAGTTGTTTAGCCCATGGGAAGTCATGGTTAATTGCTGCAGAGCTCAAAGCCCAAATTGTTTTATTAAAGTTGGAGAGTTTGAAATTAAAGTCTTACAACTGCTATCTCCTTCCCCACCACTCTATTCAGTCATGATTGCATCCAATCTGTGCTGGAAGAATGAACTTGTAGACATTTATAGGAATATGAAACTATCCTAGGAACGGCACTCTGATCCACCAAGACCCATTTAGCTAACATTTTAAAAAATGCGTTGGCTACTATGTCAGATTGTCCTATGCGTACACTCAGGTATTTTAATGTCTTATTTTCTTTTTCTAATTATAGAAGTAAGTATTAGAAAACACATACAGGTTTTAAAATAGAAAATTAGAAATGCATGCTATTCCTAAGCATAAGGTAAATTTTGTTAGCATTCTGTTGTATTTTTGCTAGTCCCTTTTCCTCTGCATGTATGTATATTTAGCACAGTTAAAATCCTTAAGTATTGCATTTTGATTTTTTCATAAACAATAGTTTGTGATCATCTCCCTTAGCATTAAAAACCTTCAGAAATATATTCTTTATTTATAATATTTGATCAAGAATCTCAAGTATATCCTCTCCTTTCTGGACATTTTGGGTGTTCGTAGTGGTTAATTGTTATAAATAATGATGTATTGAACATCTTGTGCATACATTTTTGCTCATACACTTAGCTAATATTTTAGGACAGATTTTTAGAAGTGGAATTACTGAATCAAGTGATACATTTAAAAAGTTTAAAATTCATATTCTCTCGGATACTTCTGAAATCAGATATGTAGAAAATCAGATTTACTTGTTAAGAAATGATAAGGCTGAAAGTGGAAAGATTGTAATTGTTCAACCAGAAAAATCTGGACTTCGTTCTAAGTTCCTGATTAGATGTAGGGTCCAGATGCTTGGCAATGTTACTTCGGGTCTCTGTGCCTTGATTTCCTCATCTTGAGGAACTGTTAAATAATACCACTCTTTTTCTTATTGCCCTTTTAGAAAACTTTAAAGTAGACTGATTGACAAGAGTTTTTAAAGTGTTTTGAACATTTAAAAAGGGATATGGAGGAACCGGCGATGACAGTCTGGTTGTTTACTTCGTGTTTGTGAACCAGAATCAGATGTTTGGACCTCTGTGTCTTAGAGTTTTGGCCGGGAAAGCAGGAGACAATGAGACTGGCCAAAGCAGCATTTACTGTTTGGTATAATTTCAAAGGTATGCTAAGAGAAAGAGAGCTCAGCCAAGAATTTATGACTCGGTCAGAGGCAAAGTTGAGAGCTATCACCTGCTTCAAGGAGGAGAGCTTTGGATGAGTTCATATATATGCATGGCACACTGCTGCAGTCTAACTTTATGACTTTTAATGACTCCGACCACCTAATCACTTGTGAAAGGATGTGCTGGAGTTTGCCTTCACTCAGCTTGACAAGGTGATGGGAGGCATATATCTTCCTTACATGAAAACACTTGTCAGTTGCATCATATTTGGTAAGACAAGCACCAATGTCACCTTGGGGGGAAGAAAAGTAACTCAGCTGACATCCAATGCATATGAGTTTCCAATATGCTGCAACATAGCCTAATTTCAAGTGAAATATGCAAATACACCCTATTTTGTCTGTAGTTTTTATTTTCCTGATGCTTTCTCTAAGTGCCACATCTTCTGCTGATGGAAACATTGTGTAACTTCTTCTGAGCTGATGCATATTTAAATACGCAAGGCGAAGAATTTTCAGCCTTTGAGTGGAAGGAACATGGCAAACCAAATGCAAATCTCTCAGTCACCTGTTTCTGTTTGGTTTGTTTTCTATTTTATTTTGGTGCTTGGGATGCACTTATATAACCAGTTCATGTTAGTCCAAACTGCTGAATTTCAGACTTTTTATGGGTAGTAGGTCAGAAAGTGAAGTTGGCTTATTAGCTATGTGGGCAGCAGAGAGAAAACCGAGCGTATTTGATAAAGAGGAACAGATAAAGAAGTTAAGTCACAAAATGCATGTCTCTTTCCTGATTCCTTCATAAACTTTAAAGAATATTACAGTGTTTAAAGAATATTAAAGTGTTTAAAGAATATTAAAGTGTTTTGTAATCCTAATGGTTTTGGTTTCTAAATGACTTCTTCATTGGGACAGCATAACCAAAGTAGTCTAGGTATAAATGCCTCCAAGGGGCCAATATTATGGGTCAGGTGAATGTCCTGAATCATAATAGTGGGTCTGATGGCTTTCCTAAAGAAAGGAAAAGGTTAAATTGAAAACAGGACTGCTGTTGAAAACGCTTCAGTGCAAGCTTTGTCCATAACAAAAGAGAGCCATTAAGGTATTTTAGTGTGACTGCGGTGTTGATTGCTTGAACAGTGTCCCATAGAAAACTAAACAGCTCTTTGCACACTTTGCAGACTTTTCCTAATAAAACTCCCCTGTTTTATAAGAGGATAAGTGGTCTATTTTGGAGGACAGATCTGCAACAGAGTTTAACTTGCATTTTCCAGGTTATTGGTAAATAACTTAAGTCCAAGATCCCATAGTGTGCTTTTTTCTAACCATGAATACGTTTATTATAGTTAGCATTTGCTAATAATAAGTCAGTCAACTGTTGCAAGTACAATAGTCAAGGGTTCCATTTTATTTCATATATAGATTTCCTTCAGTAGCTGTTAGCTGCATTTATTTAATCATTCCTAGGAGGGCTAGAGTGGATTCTTTTTCCAACTGATTTGTGCAGTAAGATTCTGCCTATTGTGGTAGCAAAAATTGTGAATGGTTTGCTCATAAATGTGGAGCAAACCAAGGACTTGCTTTCAATTTGGTACTACTTTATTTAGATTTTACTGTTTCACACCATGGAGGAATGGAGACCAGGGGATGTGATGAGCCAAATTGTCTTCCCACCCAAGAAACAAAGAAAGTCTCATCATCTGAATCTGATTCTTCGTCTGAGTCTATCCACTGCAAATCAAAACAGTTGATGGTTGCTTTATATAGTTTTTGGAAGATCGTAGAATAAAGAGTCAATTGCCTGTAACTGTCTCCATAGCAGCCTAAGAGAAACATGCAGGCAGTGATGTGGTGTAGTTACATTTACAATGCTATACATTCAGAGAGAGAGAGTTCTTGTACACTCAAGGAAAAAAAAAGTCCAAGTCTAGAATCGGATAGCCCATAGTGACACACTGTCCTTGCAAATAAGTAGGTACAAATCCCATTTGATTTTCCACTATAACTCAACAAGGGACAAAATACTGACTTTGTGGCCATCCACAAAAATACATTTTTCTTGAAACCACTTATCAAAACGTGACAGAAAGCCACATAGTTTACCATGTTAATGAAAACATAACTCTTTTGGAAAGGTAAGCTGTGTCAAAAAATTTCATTTTAAGTTTCAAACCTTTGTTCCTTCCTCAGCTCAACATTCATGACTATGTCACACTAGTTTTTCTTTCTTCCCATTTATTTTTCAAAAGTTGGTGAAAGTTGTGTTCCAGCGATCATCCAATTATGAGTTTGATTTTTTTAAAAATTAGAAGTCATTTGAACAAAATAAGCAAACATGACTATAAATCTGAAATGAAATCGATGTTAGGAAAAGCACTTTCTTCTATCACACAATTGTCTCTTACAAGATGGCTAGGGAAAATGATCTCCTTTTAGCATTTATTATTGTATAGCTCCTTCTTCAATTGGTCCATCAGTTATAGGCTTCCTGCTCTTGCTATTGTTCAGTGGTGAAGAAGCAAACAAAGGAAACACACTGAATTGTCACATGACTATTTGGGATAGTCATGAGCAACATTTTCTTCTCGTATGAAACAATAACATTTAAATTTTGTGGTTATGTATCATGAGTGTCTGACAGCAGAAACCATTGTGATTGGCAGGCAGTAGATTAAATTTATGGGTTTTAGGCTTTTTTTTTCCTTAATAAGGATACCTTGAGAGAGTCCAAGGGAAATGAAAGTCAGTTTTGTCATCTCGCACAGATTTCAAAGGCAGGGGGCTACACCAGGGCTTGAAAGGTCTATATTACACTGCGGCTGTCTAGCCATACTTGACAATGAGACATACTGTATTTGCTCACGGTGCTGGAGTTTATCATGCAAGAAGAGTAATTATATTTGAATTGTGTCAGCCAGCCACCCTAAAATGAGGGAACGTCAACGAATGTTGCTCCAAGGAGAAGGAGATGATTAGTTATAATTATACTCAGTGTCCAAGAAAAATGCTTCATTCCCTCATTCTGTTTCGAAGAGGAGAGGGTAAAAAAAGAAAAAAAACCAACAATTTTTTTTTTAGTACTTCTCAGTGTTAAAAAAAAACCAACAAAAACCTTTTAAGGTGGCCATTTATTAGAGAAATTTCAGATAAGTGCTCTGGTGTGACCATTTAACTATCTGAGGACTTGCTTGGTCTGTGCACAATTTTCTAGCTTTTGAAAACATAGCGTGTAGAGTTTTCTTCCTTATCATATGTAGACAATCTCCTAATGGGGGAAATGTTACACAATAGAAGTCAAATTTCTTAATTCACCTAACTGTGGTTTCATCTACATAGCGCCAAGACATAAAATATGGCTTTATAGCCATTTATAAATTTGATGATTTGATTTATAATTCTTGTCAAATGAATGGTTTGTTTGAGATGATAGGATGAATACCCTGGAGTGTTGATGCCTTTTTGGGTGTTTTTGTCGGTGAATGGTTACCTAAACTTAGCTTTCATGTCCTAAGAATACACGTTTTGAAGTTTACGCTTGGAGACGGTCAGACTTTTCAGGTGATGCATTTTGCCGCATATTCTCTTTTATTGTGTCGTGTTTCATATCTAGCTTAGAGTGATGGTTTGGTGGGTATTAGTTTGTTGGTCACCTCTAGAGTGGTTGATTTTTGTGACTTCCTATGTGTAACTTTTTTGGGGTAAAATTCTCACTTTAGTAATTTTTTTGATAATGTTAAGATGATGCTATGGTTGATGGGCTTGGATTATCTCTCGAATGATTTATTATTATACTTACAAGAATGGGCTTCATTTACAATTATTGACATTTTGTGTGGTTTCAGTAACTTCCCAAGACATTCTCATGAAACCAATGTTAGAAGTAATGGTAAGATGAGTAGAGATAATAGATTTAAAAAGGGGTGATATTTCCAAAATGTATTTGTTGAGAAGTCAAATTAGTACCAGCTATTTTTACATATTATTTAATTTGGCCTCCTTCTGTTATCAAAGTAATACAGTTTGGTTAACTGTTATGGATCACTCAGAATGGTTTTGAGTAGTTTAGCACAATATTTCACTTTTCATAGAATTAGCAGACTCTAAGCAGACAATATGTAACATAACTATGTCTGATTCATGTAAAGTGATTTGGGACATGGCACAGTCTTCATACAGAGCAAACTCCACTATTTCACCTCAATGAAACAGCTAGATCACTGACACAGAATTTCATATATATTTATACACATAAAAATTGCTCCTATTTGCGGCTGCTCAACACAGTCATGAAACTGTTGTCTGGTGTGACTGTTCCCAGTGGTGGAGGCCATCTCCATGATAACCCTGATTCCTTAAGTCACATCCCAGTGTGCCCTGCGAGCATGGTTGCTTCAGCGAACTCTTTAGATGGATTTTCCTTACTGTTATTTTATTTTTTCATGTGTTTCTGTGTAATCAGACCCATAAATAGATTTGCGAAATAAAAAATTTTCAGTATAGGAATGTTAAAATTTTTAAATCGTACTTGATGTATGTATGATAGCTTAAGAATGCCACCAATCTATAATCGCTTTTACAAATCATTTTCTTTCCCTTTATATGAATTTGTTTTAGATGTGGCTGGTGGTTTAGATATGTTGGTTTATCCCACTGCCCAGTGTCAATAACTATGGCTCCAAAGTCCTTTGTGCTTTTTTTGTCGAGGACACAAAACTGAGTCAATCATGGCCCTCATTCATAGCCTGCTATGTTATAGATTGGCTGGCACAAGCCTCTCTTTAAAAAAAAAAAAAAACAGTCATTCACTTGACTGTGCTGGGTCTTAGTTGCAGCATGCAAGATCTTTAGTTGCAACCTGCGAACTCTGAGTTGCGGCCTGTGGGATCTAGTTCCCTGACTAAGGATTGAACCCGGGCCCCCTACATTGGGAGCAGAGAGTCCTAACTACTGAACCACCAGGGAAGTCCCACAAGCCTCTCTTCTGTTTCATGCTGTTTTCTGATGTGTTCCCCCATCTCCAGTGCTGCTCTCTTTCCTGATAGAGTCTGCTTCAATGTACTTAATGTCACATTCTTGCAATTCTTGTCATGTATATGTATCTTGAATTGTTTTGTGTCTTGTGTAGCTTGTATTGTTTTGAGTATGTTTTAAGTATATAAATGCTATTATGCTATAAATATCACTCAATTTCTTGCTGGAAAAATGAAGCATTATGCTTTTGAGCTACTTCTGTATTGCTGAATTTAAGTCTGACTCATGAATCCTGCCTTTGACTTCATACTCACGGTGTGCACAGTTGATAGTTTGCCATTCCTGGGGATGGATATTGTGTTTCCTCCTTTATTTGCAATAATCAACACGTTTCTGTGAATACCCTCAGGCATATTCCTTTGTGGACTTGTGAAGGTATATGTTCAGGATTGCTGGGTTGGTGGGCCTGTGTCATTTCCTTTTGACAAAACCTTTCCATCTAAATTTTGCCCAGTGAATGAGCAAATGCTGGTTTGCTTCTGGGATCACCCAGAACTTCCCACACCCTCACTTGCTTAAACTTTAAAATCAAGTTAACAGATATTTTTTTGGAAGGAAAAATTTGACCCTATTTTTTTCTTTCATATTGGCTAATCAGAAGCTGTATAAAAAATGCCTCCAAGTACTGTCACTTTTTTAAACTTAGAAACAAAAATGATGGGTCTTTGTATTAAATTGTGTAAAATGTTTATTCTAACATTGTAATCAATAAGTCTGATTTTACAAGTAGAATGCTTATTTAATTTTTTTGATGATTCTACATTTACTTAGATGACTGATAGAACAGCTTTAATTATATATTAACCATTTGAATACATTTCTTTACTATCTTGCCCCCTCATATAGTAAACAAGGAGCAAAAGAATGTCCAGGGTGCATAGCTGTACTGTGTGTGCCTGAGATTTTCATTCTCTGGCTAGCTTGTCTTTATCAGAATTTATTCCTTACTTTATGCCCAAATTCTGTCACCCAAATTAAAACAGCAGTCCCAAATGAGAACTCCAGAAAGGAAGTGAAATGGATGTTAGAGGAATATTATTTGCTGACTGCTTTCGTCAAGCCCTGCTGCCCAAAGAACCCTTATTTCAGGGAGTCCTAGGCTGCATCGCAGAGCATCTTTTGTTTCCTGGTAATAGAGACCTTGTACAAGTTATCTTTCCATCCAAGTGGAAGGGTCTGTTTATATGGGAGAAGCAGTGACTAACTGGAAAGCTAACTGAAACTTTGTTGTCAGCGTCTTATGGGAAAATGTATACATTTATGAAATGCCTTTGTATGCATGCTCAGTTGCTAAGTCCTGTTTGACTCTTTGTGACCCCATGGACTGTAGCCCACCAGGCTCCCCCTGTCCATGGGATTTCCCATGCAAAAACACTGTAGTGGTTTTCCATTTCCTTCTCCAGTGAAATGACTTTACGTGCTCTTTATTTCATGCTTCATTTTCCTATTTTTCCTAGTATATCTGTGTCCCAAATATCAAGAATTATAATAAACATGTAATTATTTTTTTCTTTGTAATTTTTTCTTTTGTATACGTTTTTCCTTTCTAGTTAAAGGAAAATGTGCTATTTAACGGTCATAAGAGAGCTCTCATCTAGTTATTTAGATAAAACCTTAGTGACCACTTCTTAATTTAGGCAATTTGGTTATAATTTCAAACAATGTAATTTTTTTCCCTTAGAGATTCTGTTATATTGTTAGCCCTCCACCCTAACTTTATGTATTGTATAGAGACAGTAATTTCTTTTTATATTTCCATCATAACTTTTCTTAGTGTGTTTTGAAAAATTAGCTGACATGACCTGACATGACTCACTGATGTAAGATTTATTGAAACCATCTTTTAAAAACTTAAATATTTTAGAGGCTTCCACAGCAATAACCATAATAAAACCCCAATTTTTTAACTTTCAGTGCACATCTTTTAGTGATTCCTCATACTCTTATTTGAAATCGAACACATGTTGAGGCTGGGCGTGGTTATTAATTCATTAGGGAATGGTAGATACACTCTTCGGCTCTTCTCCCTTCCTTTGGTCCTGGGAGCCAAGGAGGGAGAGGAGGAGGGATGGGGGTGGAGGGGGAGGGATGGGGGTGGAGGGGGAGGGAGGACAGTGAGGGGAAGAGGGAGACAGGGAGACAGAGGCTGAGAGGGAGACAATGACATTAGAGGTGACACGTAGCTGTCCTGGCTTCCTCCGTCTGAGGGGAGAGTAATGAAGGGTTTTCCTGCCTTCTACAGCCTGAGGACAACCCTATGGCCGCAGCATCTTTTCTAATCCCATTTTCTGTGTGCTGCATGTCATAATCTGTAAGGCACTGGTTCCAAGTGAGAACACCGAATCCAAACAGTGACTGTGTCTTGTATTTATTTGCACTTTAAAACTACAGTGTGTGGGAAAACTTACTCCTTAGGAAAAAAAAATAAATAAATAAATAGGAGGGCTGCAGCCAAACAGCTCTGGGAATATGTTGCCATTCAAGTGGAGTCACTGGACCCAGCAAGCCTTCAGATCTCAGTTCTGTGATTTACAGCAGCATTTCACCAGGGAGAGAAAAGTGTGTGTCTCTTTAAAACTTTTTGTTGAAATCTCCCCTCTTTGGATTATCTGTATTTCTTGCAGTTGAGGGTCCCGTGTAACAATAAGCAGTTCTCCTGGAGACTGGCTGACCCAAAGTACCCCACTGTCTATAGCAACATGGAAGGCTAGAGCAAAAAGATTCTGAGTGGAAGAAAGACAGCAGAGTTTTCCTAGATGCAGGGAGCTGGGAGGAAACAGGTCTAAAGCAGCAGGGTTATATCCTGTGTGTTGTTTTGGACATGAAGATCAATAGTAATAACCAGGAAGAAGAACCTGTACGCAGAGCACACTGAAATAGCCACTTAGTGACTTTCTCTGCCAACCTGGTGAGTAGAACAGTCACTAGATTAAATGACTCTCATTCTGTAAAATATGAATGTATGCCATGTATTTATGGTATAAGTGTGTGGAAGGGCTGTGTGTACTTTTTTAAAGGTATGAATAGCATTTGTAAACTTCCTGGGAATGAGAGGCAAAGAGGACCAGATAGGAACCAGAGTGAGGAGATGATTCATTAGCCTGACAATAGGGAGGGCGGGCAAAGAGCATGGAAATGGAAACAGGCAGGTTTCCAGGGCTAGCATGCATATCGGCCTGTCTGTTGTGAGTGTTCTAACCAGAACTTAAGAAAGAAGCTATTTTAAAAAGCCTAACTGGGTTCGTTTACAAATATTGATTAATCATTATAGTACCAAATATCTTGCTGATATAGAAAGCATGTGATTATGGTTGAAAAAAATCATTATTTAGAACTGTAGTCATTCTAATTCTATGGGCAATACACACACTGTTTTACTCCTTCAAAACTTGGCTATTTGAAATGTGTTAAAAACATATAAGAACATTTTATTATGAAATTGCACTTATTTTTTACAAATGTATAACAAAAATAACAATCCATTGGGAACTAGTTTAGCCTGCTATAAATAGGTTGTGACTATTGATCAATAATGTTATCTATATTTTAATAAAATAGTTAAAATACTAAAAAAAAAAAGCTGCTGGAGGAGTGGTGTTTAAATGGATATTAATTTAGTTTTTAAAATTCTCTTTCTTCTGTTGACATTCTTTCATTTGCTTGTGGCCAACTCAGGTCATTTCTTTGTTCACTTTCTAGGATTACAAATTTATTCTATGTAATTATGTAAAAATTCGAGAAGAAAATATTTAGTTTACTTTTGGTTTTGATAGGACTACTTGGCTGAAGATTAGAGATTAAACTTTAAAATCCGCAAATGCATACTAAACATTTTACAGTAATTATGCCTATTGGAGCAGTAATAGGAGGCCTTCACTTTAAAAAAATATGAATTAAGGATATGGAGGAAAAAACAATTTGCCGATCCAACTAGGGACATCTACTAATTTGGTAAAAAATGCTGTTTGTTAGAATTCTCTAAATGTACCGTTTGGTTTTGGGGACTTCGTTATTATTAGATCTGGCGTATCAACTCAGAGGAAGAATGACGAGGTCATCCTTATCCTTAAGAAAACCATTTTTTAATCAGCATTTTTTTTACTCAAATTATAATTCAGCTTTCATATCTAATAGAATTTACATTTACTAGTTCCCACTTGAATATCATTATTTTTGCCCTTTTCTATCTGGTAGTTATTTATAAGAAAAACACAATAGCATTACAAAGAGATCATTTCAGGTCATTTATTATTGTTTGTTTTTGATGGAATTTTGGTTCATTTAGTATATCCTCATTTCAGAAGAATTAATGATACCCTAATGCGTAAATAAGCAGGATCATTTGTATGCTTTACTAAGCTCATTTCCTGTTTTTAAAATGATAATATTCTGGTGAGGTCTCTAGTCACTTCATCTCAGAATAATGTGAATACTGTAATAGGCATAATTTTATAATTTCTGGTAAATTATGGATGCAGACTTTGGTTTCATTCCAACACTGTCATACTAGCTGTACAATTTTGTACAATTTGCTTAATGTTATCAGACTTCAGATTTCTTACGTCTAAAGTGTGGTCAGAGGAAGAGGCACTACAAAATCCTTTTTCAATTCCAAAATTTTATGATATAGAAAGAATCCCCATGAACTTAACTGAGTACTGTATAGAAAGTGATAGTTAACCATGATAGCATGATTGAATCAAATTGAACTTTTTTGTTTTTTAGGATCTCAGAAATATTGTTGAAAAGAAAATTAAGTTATCCTTAATGATTCTGGCTATTTCATTTGATGTTGCTTCATATGATCTGATACTTGGTTAAAAGTAAAAAGATATACTGCACAGTAGATTGGAGTGATTTAGAAAATAATATCACACTTTTATTAATGAGGAATCTATTGATTGTAAGTGAGAGAATTCCAATTCAGATTTACTTAAGCAACATATAAGGAATATTCTGGAATCTGCAGTCATCCATCCAAGAATGGATCTACTTATGTATATAAGATATACTTATGTATATAAGATAGATTCAGGGTTTCAAGTAGCCTCCATAGAGCTTTGTTTCTCTACCCCTTTGCCCTATTTTCCTATTGATTTATTGCTTGGACAGGCAGGGCCTCAACCTAAGAGCAAAGGAAGTCCCAAGAATATATCCTTTTGAATTTT
Organism: Ovis aries; assembly: GCF_016772045.2. Taxonomy (NCBI): domain Eukaryota; kingdom Metazoa; phylum Chordata; class Mammalia; order Artiodactyla; family Bovidae; genus Ovis; species Ovis aries. The sequence goes on from NC_056070.1 coordinate 11,065,284, forward strand.
GATTAAAAGGAATAAAGACTGTCTCAATCCAAGCAACCACTCTGACCAGCTTTCATTAGGTCAGGTACTCATCCAATCACTGTGGTTGGGTTAGGGATGGAGTATTTTGATTGGCCAGCTGTGAATCATAGGATCATCCCTTAACCGTAGGCAAGTCACTCCACCCAAATCACAAGAAATTGGCTTTCCCATGGAGAATAGGGTTCTATTTTTAGAATCGTGGTGGATGTGCAGAAACAACACAACAAAGTCCCAAGTCTAACACAAGTCTTAGAATGGATGCTTTTTTGGCAGCTGGAAAGTTTTAAGCAAAAAGATAAATTGTCAACACACTTGGAAAATAATAACAATAACAACCAGTAGCTGTGGCTTCTGCTCTTTCTTTAAACCATTCAGTCAGACAGATGTCAAGACCCTTCTTGATCAATTTAAAGTTGATCTGCCCAAAGATTCAGAACTTTGCTTTATTCACACATTTACTTCATTCTTTTAATAATTCATAGTGCTGAAGCTTTGCATTTCTCCAGGGTTCTCAAGACGAGCACCTTGATTTTCTTGCTTGTTAACATTTACATATTTCTAATATGGCTGCTCCATTCCTATCTATATGATAGAGTTGAATTTGAAATGGTTTTTAGGATTTTTTTTTTTTTTTAAGAACAAGATGTTTTCTTTTCTTATGTGACAAAATGTGATTTAAACTTTCCATTTGGCACCAATTCTGATTGAATTTTATTCTGAATCACAGGAATATATTGAGTCACATGTTGTATAGATGTCTGTGCAATATTTAATTTTGTCATTTATCAGAAAAACATAGAGACTGGGGGACGTCACTTAATTCCTTATCAATTTTAAATGATTAGAACTGTATATCTTTTAATTGGTAAAAAGCTTTATTTAACAATCCATTTAATTGGATTAAAAAAAACTTGCTGGTGCTATGTCGCTAGATAATGATCAAGCCAACCAGTGAAGAGGAAAGAACATGTACTTTGGCAACAGATAGAGCTGGTTCTAAACCCAGCTCTTCCAATTACTGGTTCTCTGGTTCTAGGCAAGTGACTTAATATCCTGTGCCTCACCCTTATTTACAAAATGGGGAGTCATAATCCTTCTTCACAAGATTCTATCAAAATAAAAATGAGTCTAGGTGTCAATGTCTAGCATAATGCTAAAAATTTAATAAATACTATTTAGTTTTTCCTTCCTTACTGTTACTTCCTTCATTTATTTCCTCTCTTTTTCTCCTTCTTTCCTTTAAAAAAAATCTAACCATCGTAGATTCACCCTTTGTCACTCATTTTAATTAAAGAATCAGTTCAGTTCAGTTCAGTTGCTCAGTTGTATCCAACTCTTTGCGACCCCATGAACCGCAGCACACCAGGCCTCCCTGTCCATCACCAACTCCCAGAGTATACCCAGACTCATGTCCATTGAGTCAGTGATGCCATCTAACTATCTCATCCTCTGTCATCCCCTTATTCACCTGCCTTCAATCTTTCCCAACATCAGGGTCTTTTCAAATGAGTCAGCTCTTTGCATCAGGTGGCCAAAGTATTGGAGTTTCAGCTTCAACATCAGTCCTTCCAGTGAATACCCAGGACTAACTTCCTTTAGGATGGACTGGTTGGATCTCCTTGCAGTCCAAGGGACTTTCTGCAACTCCACAGTTCAAAAGCATCAATTCTTTGGCACTCAGCTTTCTTTATAGTCCAACTCTCACATCCATACATGACGACTGGAAAAACCATAGCCTTGACTAGACAGACCTTTGTTGAGAAAGTAATGTCTCTGGTTTTTAATATGCTGTCTAGGTGGGTCATAACTTTCCTTATAAGGAGTAAGCATCTATTAATTTCATGGCTGCAATCACTATCTTTAATTGAAATAATGATTGATTAAATACCAATTTACTTAAAAGGGAAAAAACCCATAGCTGATAACAAATAGGCAGATGTTTCTTTATGATAAATTAGGAATGATTTGGTTTAAATCATATGCTGTCAAGTGACTTCTTATTTTTTCCTGGACAGGAAAGTAGTCAAATAATTATTTTATTGATAAATCTTTACAAACTAATGACTAATTATATGTTCATAGTCTAATCTAAGTGAAGGAAGAGTAAAAAGAGTCTAGTAAGCTAGTAAAATGCTGGAAGTCTTAAATAAATACATTTTAGCCTTGCTGTCTTTGAATTCTTCCATACAATTTGATGCTTGAAAAAGCTACAAGGAATGACAGAAGAGAATAAGTCTGTATCTTGGTACTAGAAATGGAAATAATCCGTACAAAGGTGATGTTCTACTAATGGAATCAACCCTGATGTATAGTGAATGCAAGAGTGTATTTAGTCCCCACTACACAGTAGTGAGTTGTTTTTTTTAAAAAATCCTTTTTTTCAATAATGGATAATGTCTTTTTTTTAATTGTTAAAGAAGGTAATGATTTGTCCTGAATCTTTTCTTTGATATAGGAAGAAAAAGCAGCTGTTTTTTGTTTTTGTTTTTTTTCCTTCCTGAAAGACTTTAAAAAATGAGATTTCAAATAATGTATTTTTACAGATTACAAAAAGTTACTGACTTTTAAACAATTAAGCAGAACAAAGTCAAGTTCAAATGAGTTGTCTTCCATGGAAAAATGATATTAGCTTGCTAGACAATGGCATCAAAGTCAGGCTTCTATTAAGGAAATTGAAACTCAACAATTGTCCCTGCTAGGCTGCTGCTGCTAAGTTGCTTCAGTCGTGTCCGACTCTGTGCGACCCCAGAGATGGCAGTCCACCAGGCTCCGCCGTCCCTGGGATTCTCTAGGCAAGAACACTGGAGTGGATTGTCATTTCCTTCTCCAATGCATCAAACTGAAAATTGAAAGAAGTCGCTCAGTTGTGTCCGACTCTTAGCAACCCCATGGACTGCAGCCTACCAGACTCCTCCACCCATGGGATTTTCCAGGCAAGAGTACTGGAGTGGGGTGCCATTGCCTTCTCCACCCCTGCTAGGCAGTGGGTAGGAACTGGAAATTGGGGTTTTAATTGCTGTTTTGTTCTAGGTCATGCCTTGCTCTTCCAATTAAATCTGGTGTAAAGAATCCCTGTTCTTCTTCTTCTTGCTTTTGATCACCTAATAGAAGAAGCCCATGTTCCTCAGGGAAATAACTGGGCAGTGTGAATCAATCTTTCTCTCTCTCTCCCCTCAGTAAAATCTAATTTTAGTGTAATGATAGCAAGTCAAATGTAAAAAAGGAATAGAATTGGTGTTCATTTCTCTGTGCCTCATTATTGCATTCAATGCACAGTTTTTAACCAGCAAGGGGAAGAGAGTTGATTTAATCTTAACAGTTTGAAATGTACATATAGGGAGAAAAAAATCAGGTGGAAATAAATGCTAAGTGCAGAAAGCACCTGGATTATTTAGCCCCTGCCTGTGTAGTTGAGTAAAAATAATAATTTGGAAAAAGTCTTAAGTTTTCAAATTTGTAACCTACTTCTTCTAATCCTAGGATTTTACTTATGTGGACTCTCAGTGGGCAGAAATACCAGCATCAAGACAGTTGCAGACTAGCACAGCAGGTGAAAAGTGTTCATAAATAACCCTAAACTCATAACTTATTATAAAAAGAGCTATAGAGACAAGCTTTCAGAGCTCAGAGAAAGGAGAGATGATTTCTACTGGAATATGAAGCAGGAGACAGTGAGGATTAGAAAGACCAAAAGAAGGATATTCAAGAAACTGATGATCTTTAAGCAAAACTGGGGGCTTCCCTGGTGGCTTAGACTGCAAAGAATCTGACTGCCAATGCGGGGGACCCAGTTTCAATCCTTGGGTTGGAAAGATCGCCTGAAGAAGGGAATGGCAACCCACTCCAATATTCTTGTCTAGAGAATTCCATGGACATAGGAGCCTGGTGGGCTACAGTGCATGGGGTCACAAAGAGTCAGACATGATTGAATGACTATCACTTTCACAAGCAAAACTTTGAAGATTAGTAAGATTTAAAAGAAAACAGAATTCCAGATACAATGTAATACATTAGAGATACTGGGCTGTGAGAAAAATTATGAGTGTAATTGAATTAATTTAAATGAGTTCTGACCATTTTTGTAGATGCTGCGCATGTTTTTACAGAGTAAAGTTAAAACTTTCTGTGTGTGTGCATTTGTGTCAGTGGGTAGGGGTTTTAGAAGCCAGTATATGGATCTGATTATCAGAGTCTATTCTAGTTTTTATCTTCATGAGGAATTTTAATCTCTGCTTGTTCCAATCCTTTGCCAACTAAAACTCCAGCCATGATGGCTCCCACTCTGAGATTAAGCAAGCTGATGTTATAAAATTGGTGTGCCTAGGAAGGTGTACACTTAGAGGTATTTTTTACCATGTGGCCTATAAATGACTAATTTATTTAAGCTGATATCATTTAAATACTATTTGTAAGTGATTTCATATCCAGAAAAAAATGACATCAATTATCATAAACACTTAGCACATAATTCTTCTTTCTCCATTTCAACCCTAAGACATCACAGTTTGCCCAAATAAATATTTGGTGAGTCCTAAGAGGTTAGAGTTTGGTTTAAAACTTATTACTTAATGGGAATCTGTCCTGAATGTTCATTGGAAGGACTGATGCTGAAGCTGAAGCGCCAATACTTTGGCCACGTGATGTGAAGAACTTTTTCACTGGAAAAGACCCTGACGCTGGGAAAGATTGAAGGCAGGAGGAGAAGGGGATGACAGATGATGAGATGGTTGGATGGCATCACTGACTCAATAGACATGAGTTTGAGTAAGCTCCAGGAGTTGGTGATGGACAGGGAGGCCTGGCATGCTGTATAGTCCATGGGGTCGCAAAGAGTCGAACACGACTGAGTGACTGAACTGAACTGAAGAGGTTGGAGTTTGTTTTAAAACTCCCTACTTACAGATTTTACAAAAATCTCAAGTAACCTAAGCAAATAAGTTAATAACATCTTAGTGGATTCCCACCCCTCTCCCCACCCAAAAGAATACATCATAGTCCTAGAATAATATTAAGGGTAACTTAATTAGCTCGCTGCTTTTGAAAGAACAAGTAAGGTTCAGATTTGTGGTTCAGAACAAAAAGTGGTGTAGTTGAGTTTAATTAGCTAGAGTTTAATTCATTATTTGTATAACTGAAATTTTATTTGAACTGTGATAAAGAACAGATAATTCTACAAAGGCATGCTGAGTAAAAATGTATTGGTTTACAGCTAGTGTAGCATAGGTGACTTTAAGGTAATTAAGTTCAGAGAGATACAGGTTTCAGTCATGCCCACATTTCCCAATGAGGCTACAGATGTGGACAAGTTACTCTTTTGGATCCTCACTTTCCTTAGAGGTTGAATGGGAAGAATAATATTAATTTTGGGAGGTTGTTAAGAATAAATGAAAGAGAGGATGTTAAGTGCCAAGTGTATAATTGATACTCTATAACTCATAGATTTTATTAATAGGGCTGTGTATAATCTTCAGAAGGAGTTTTGAGACTATCTTGGATCCTTGAGAATATTTGTTGATGTTCAGTGAAAGAAGGAAAAATTCAGAGAAGTCCCTGTTACCAAGAGTGTTGTGAAACCAATTCTCACCCATTTCTGATGACAGAGCAGATTGGAGCATCTCTTGGAAAATGCCTTAGCCATTTGGTATCTATTGTGATGCTACCGGGGTACAAGAATGCACTATTTAAAAAGTGTGGGCTAGGAGAAATGAGTGCACAGAAAGGGCTTGTAATGACTCAGTGGGAAAGAGGGAGTCCAGTGGAATCAGGAAACATGTTTCCGGTAAACACTGAAAAAAGGCTAGACACAAGAGAAAATAATTGCCAACCTCCACTGAATTAAAATCCTTCTCCCACTTTCAGCTCATGTTGACAGCATGACCTAACTCTTTGCAGAAGGCAGCGACTGTAGCAGATGGTGCAGTGACCACCTGGCATATTTGCCGTCAGAAACTGGGAGAGTCTAATTCTGTGGTCAAGATTTTTTCAGCTTACATTTGGGAGTCTGGGTCCTGTGCGCCAAGCCAAGGGATCAAAACACATTCTGATGAAAAGCCTTCCAGAGTCAGCACATTCAGGGAGTTCCACTGAGGCCAGGACCAGTAAATAACACCAACCCCAAGGAGTCACATGAGGCGTGTGATTGCGTCTTCCGGGTGGATGCCGCCCTGCCTTCCAGCTTGTGCACAATTCAGACATCTGTATGTGACGTATGACAACGATAGCTTCTTGTGTTATTTCTGTTTCCTGTTTCCAGAGCTTGTCCTGTATTTTAAACAAAGCGAGCATGAGGTGCATATTATCTACCAGCATTTCACAAAGCTGACTGACAAAGCCGTGACTTACCTAGATAGAGGCATCGCAGTAACAGATCCAGAAGATGTTTACACACTTTTGTTGCCATACTCCAGAAGGATCCCACTACCAGATTTGGAAAGCATGCAGAAAATATTGGGTGGGCCAAAAAGTTTGTTCGAACGAAAGAACAAACCCAATACATAACAAAATTCAAAGGTCAACATTTTGAGATAGTATATATACCTCAAATAAGAAAAGGCTCAAGTAAATTAGTAGAATATTATGCTTCTAATAATATTACACATGTGAAAAATACCAGTGTCTTTCCCATGTGACAAAGATAAGGTACAATATTTGATATACATGGCACTTACAACAATATGCAAATCAGTCACAGAAACAATGGAGAGACTATGCAAGCATCATAACATTTCTATTGGGTAGTATGCTTATGGGATTTTGTCTTACGTTAATTTAAAAATAAAGCAAGGAGACTTTTCCGATGGTCCAGCAGTTAAGAATCTGCCTTTCAGTGCAGGGGACTCAGGCTCCATCCCTGAGTCAGGGAACTAAGATCCCACATGCCATGAAGCAGCTAAGCTCATGAGCTGCAGCTGCTGAGCCCTGGTGCTCTGGAGCTGTGTGCCACAAAAAGAGAATCTGTGTGCCAACATGGATTCTGTGTACCGCAGCTAAGACTGACACAGCCAAATAAGGAAATACATATTAAAAGATAAAGACTTATTTATGCAGGATTTTTTTCTTTTAAGACCAACTCTTTATTATGCCTGTGTCTTCTGAAGAACTGTAAAGAGGGAGAGGAGAATTCAGTACTTTACTGTGAATGAAATACTCTTCACCTCACATTCCTAAGAGTGGGATTTATCTGAAAGTCAGTTATAATTAAATAAGGAACTAGACATATTCCAATGACTTTTAAGATTAAAAATAGACAGAAAAAACTTTAAGGCATCAGCAAGTTAAAGATCTCAATCACACCAACTAGCTGTTTTATTTATGGCACAGTGTAAACACAAATTGTGTGATCTCTGTCATCTAATATTTCTTGGCGAATTTTGCCTCTTCACCCTCGTCTCTGTTTCCAAAATAGAAAGTCTATCCTGATTCCTGGCATTACTTTACTATGCTGATACTGTTCCCCTAATTTTTTAAAACAGAAAATGATAGAGAAAATATCAAAGATTGTGTTTCCTAAGGAATATCCACCAGCTCTTCAGGAAAGTACGCCAAGTCAAAAGTCACAACTAATCAAATATGAAATCTCTTGGTTGATACTTGATGCCCCCAAATATCATAGATATGCAAGGGAACATTTTATCCTTCTGTGCAGATTTATCATACTCATTTTTCATTTAGAATATACACACATGAAAAGTGCTCCTTCTCTGATACTTTTCCAATTAAATAACTTTGAAGACATTTTCTTCTTTTCTCCCTTTGCTTTTAAAGAGAGTGGAACCAGGGAACTTTTCCTCTAATCCCTTTGAAGGCACATTTCCAAGAAGCCTAAATTTGTTATTATTCTGTTGCTAAGTCATGTCTGATTCTTTTTGACTCCATGGACTACAGCAGGCCAGGCTCCCCTGTCCTTCACTATCTCCTGTAATTTGCTCAGATTCATGTCCATTGAAGCCTAAATATTTAGGCACAAAACTTGAGAATCTGCCTAAATGAAGTCTTACAAAGGATCATAGGATCCCTCTGCTTCATTTCCCCTTCTTTTCTGTGTATTGGATTAATTCCTAACAGGTTATAAACTCTGGCATAGTATATAAAGAACTTAGTGTTAGAAATTTCCTTTATTTGGAAGCAACAATCTGAAACCAAAAGACTTGAAATTAGAGGTAGAATTAGAATCTACTGTACAGCATAGAGCTTATAGTTAATGATACTGTACCATATACTTAAATATTTGCTAACAGGGTAGATCTTATGTTGTGTTCTTATCACACAAAATAATAATAAATAAAGAGAGTGAGAAGAAACTTTTGGGGGTGATATTTATGGCATAGACTGTGGTGATGATTCATATGTGTATACTTAATTCCAAACTCATCATGTTATATATATTAAATATGTACAGGAGGGAAATAATAAAGATTAGAGGTGGTTTGATGCTAAAGAATCTACCTGCAGTGTTGGAGACCCAGGTTCAATCACTGAGTCAGGAAGATCCCCTGGAGAAGAAAATGGAAACCCACTCTAGTACTCTTGCCTGGAGAATTTAATGGACAGAGGACCCTGGTGGGCTATATAGTCCATGGGGTTGCAAAGAGTTGGACACAACCGAGTGACAAACATTTTCACTTTCAGAGTGAAAGTAAATCAGTTCAGTTCAGTCTCTCAGTTGTGTCCAACTCTGTGACCCCATGGACTGCACCATGCCAGGCTTCCCTGTCCATCACCAACTCCCAGAGTTTATTCAAACTCACGTCCATTGAGTCAGTGATGCCATCCAACCATCTCATCCTCGGTCATCCCCTTGTCCTCCCACCTTCAATCTTTCCCAGCATCATGGTCTTTTCAAATCAGTCAGTTCTTCACATCAGTGGGCCAAAGTATTGGAGTTTCAGCTTCAGCATCAGTCCTTCCAATGAATATTCAGGACTGATTTCCTTTAGGATTGACTAGTTGGATCTCCTTGTAGTCCAAGGGACTCTCAAGAGTCTTTTCCAACGCTACAGTTCAAAAGCATCAGTTCTTCAGCACTTAGATTTCTTTATAGTCCAACTCTCACATCCATACATGACCACTGGAAAAGCCATAGCTTTGACTAGAAGGACCTTTGTTGGCAAACTAATGTCTCTGCTTTTTAATGTGCTGTCTAGGTTGGTCATAGCTTTGCTTCCAAGGAGCAAGTGTCTTTTAATTTCATGGCTGCAGTCACCATCTGCCGTGATTTTGGACCCCCACCCCCAAATAAAGTCTGTCACTGTTTCCATTGTTTTCCCATCTATTTGCCAGGAAGTGATGGGACACTTCAGAAGACAATAGAAAAGATCAGTGAAACTAAGAACTGGTTCTTTGGAAAGATAAATTTAACAAGACTCTCCAGGAAAAAAGAGAGAGCTCAAATAAAATCAGAAATGAAATAGGAGATGTTACAACTGATGCCACAGAAACACAAAGGAACATAAGAGACTGCTGTGAACAATTATACACCAACAAATTGGACGACCTAGAATGGGTACATTTCTAGAAACATACAACTTATCAAGACTGAGTCATGAGGAATAGAAAATCTAAACAGACTGATTACTAGTTAGGAGACTGAATAAGTAATCATGTCAATGTATGGCAAAACCAATACAGTATTGTTAAAAAAAAAAATATATATATATATATATATATATATAGGACCAAACAGCTTCATTAGTGAATTCTACCAAATATTCAAAGAGAATTAATACAAATCACTCTCAAGCTCTTCTGAAGTATGGAAAAGGAGAGAGGCTTTCCAAATTCATTTCATGAGGCCAACATTTCCCTGATACAAAAACCAGACAAAGACCCCTCAAAAAAAGAAAACTGCAGACTGATATTATTGATGAGCACAAATACAAAAATCCCCAACAAAATATTAGCAAACCAAGTTCAGTAGTACATTGAAAGGATCATGTACATTATCAAGTGGAATCTAGAATCACAAGACTGGTACAACATCTGCTGATCAGTCAATATGATATGCTACATTAGTGAAATGAAGATAAAATTTATGAGATTCTCTCAATAGATGCAGAAAAAACATTTAGCAAAATTCAACATCCATTTATGATAGAGGCTGTCAACATTGCAGGTAGAGAGGGAACATACCTCAGCATAATAAAGGCCATATATAAGCCTAAGTACACAGCTAGCATTATACTCAGTGGTGAAAAGCTGCATCTCTTCCTCTATGGTCAGGAACAAGGCAAGGATATCCCCCCTGCCACTTTTATTCAACTTAGTACTAGAAGTCCTAACCAGAGCAATTAGGCAACAGAAATAAATAAAAGGCATCCAACTTAGAAAAGAAGTAAAACTATCACTATTTGCAGATGACATGGGATTATATGTAGAAAACCCTAAAGACATCATAGAAAAATGTTAGAACTAATAAACAAATTCAGTGAAGTTGCAGAATACAAAATCAATACACAAAAAACTATTGTGTGAGTACATTTATAAGAAACTGTCACAGAGAGAAATTATAATATCCCATTTATAGTCCCATCAGAAAACTGTAATACCTAGAAATAAACTTAATTGAGGAGGGGAAAGACCCGTATATTGAAAACTATAAGACAGTAATGAAAGAAATTGAAGAAGACATAAATAATGGAAAGATACTCCATTTATGCTCATGGACTGGGAGAATCAATATTGTCAAAATCTCTATAATGCCCAAAGCAATCTATAGATTCAGTGCAATCCCTATCAAAATGCACATGGCATTTTTCAAAGAAATAAATAATTCTAAATTTATATGAAACCATGGAAGACTGTGAATACTCAAAACAATCTTTAGAAAGAAGAACAAATATGGGGGCAATATGTTCCCTGATTTAAAACTATCTTACAAAGATATAGTAATTAGAACAGTATGGCATTGGCATCAAAGCAAACACAAATATCAATGAAACAGAATAGAGAACCCAGAAATAAACCCATGTATGTTCACATATGGTCATTTAAATTATGGCAAAGGAGCCAATAATATACAAGGGTAAAAGCACAGTCTCTGCAATAAATGGTGTTGGGAGACCTGGGCAGCAACATACAGAAGAATGAAACTCAACCACCATCATGCTCCATAAACACAAATTAAGTCCAAATGAATTAAAGACCCAAACGAAAGACCCCAAACCCTAAAGCTCCTGGATGAAAAAAAGTATGTGTTAGGCTCCTTGACAGAGGCCTTGGCAATGATTTTTTGAATCTGGCACCAAAGCCAAACAAACAAAAACAAAAATAAGTGGGACTACATCAAACTAAAAAGCTTTTGCACAGCAAATGAAATCCCTAAAACGAGGTGAAAGGGCAGCCTACCAAATCGCAGAGGTTATTTGCAAATCATACATCTGATAAGGGGCTAATATCTAAAATACATAAAGAACTCATACAAGTCAATAACAAAAAAATCCAGTCAAAAAGTGTATGGAGAATCTGAAGAAACATTTTCCCAAAGAAGACATACAGATAGCCAACAGATACATAAAAAGATGCTCAACATCATTAATCATCAGGAAAACACAAATCAAAACCAAACTGAAGTATGAGTGTGTCTGTGTTAGTAGCTCAGATTTCCAACTCCTTGTGACCCCAGGGACTGTAACTCACCGGGCTCCTCTCACACTATTAGAATGACATTTAGCAAAAAGACAAGAAATAACAAGTGTTGGTAAAAATGTGGAGAAAAGAGAATAGTGTATCCTGTTGACGGGATTGTAAGTTGGCTCAGGCACTGTGGAAAACAGTATGAAGTTTACTCAAAAAGTTAAAAAAAAAAAAATAGAACTACCATATGACCCAGAAATTCCTTCTGTGCATATTTATCCAAAAAAATCCCCAAGCCACTAGCTAGAAAAGATATATGCACCCCAGTATTCATTGAGGCATTATTTATAATAACCAAAATATGTAAGCAACTTAAATGTCCATCAGTGGATGAACAGATAAAGAAATTGTGGTATAGACAGGCATACCTCAGGGATATTGCAGGTTCAGTTCCAGACCACTGCAATAAAGCAAATATCACAATTAAGCAAGACACATGAATACTTTGGCCTCACAGTGCATATGAAAGTTATATTGGCATTATATTGTAGTCCATTGAGTGTACAATAGCATTATGTTTAAAAGAGCATATGTCTTAATTTAAAAATGCTGTATTGCAAAAAATTGCCCAATTATAATAGTACCATCAAAGATTACTGATCTCAAGTCACCATAGAAAATATTGCAATAATAATTAAAAAGTTTGAAATAATGTGAAAATCACCCCCAAATGACACATATACACAGAATGAGCCAATGCTATTAGAAAAGATGGTGCTGATAGACTTGCTTGACACAGGGTTGCCACAAACCTTCACTTTATATAAAACACAATATGTGAGAAGTGCAATAAAGCAGAGTGCAATAATAGGAGTAATGCCTGTACATACAATGGAATATCATTCAGCTATAAAAAATGAGGCAGTCTTACCATTTGCAACAGTGTGGATTGACCTTGATGGAGTTAAGCTGAAAAAGTGAGACAGAAACTAATATATTCTTAAGTGTGGAATCTAAAACAAAGAAAGAAGAGAAAAAAAACCCGGAAGATTGGTAGTTTCCAGGGGCAGGGGATGGGGGAGTGGTGGAGAAGTGGTTGAAAGAGGTCAGGAAGTGAAAAAGAAAAGAAATGTGAGTGGTGAAGATTTTCTTAGACCTGTCAGTGGGTTATGCATTCCCCACCCCAATGTGCCCCACAGTTGTATAAAGAAAGGACATGCTTCTGTTCCTCCTGGCCTCCCCGGTGGCCCCCCGAATAAACTCAGGTCAGTCTGACTCCAAAGCCCCAATTAGAATTTACTCTATAATCTACAACCTCTTAAAGTAATCATTAAAATTCCTGGTATCTAGACAAAACACATCTTTTAAAACTAGCCTGTAACTCACATACCATACAATTCACCCCATTTAAAGTGTACAACTTAATGATAAATATATTCACAGGGTTGTGCAACTGTTACCACAATCTAAATTTAAAACAGTCACCCCAGAGGAAGCCCCATAGTTATTAGCAATTTCAGGCATCTCTTAATCTTATTCTGTGACAAATCACTAGGTCATAATTGACTCTGAAAACAAAATGCCTCTATAAAATTTATGGTGGATGTTGGGAAGAATAATATTGGGATAAACATTTTCTATATCCTTTGTACTTTGCTTTCACCTGTCCTGTGTATTCATCATAGGCTTCTTGTTACCTCCCAGTGGGAGAGTAAATCCATATTGTGACACTTTCTTAAAACAACTCCTAGGGTAACACAGACTGCTATGCCAACAATGCTAATCTAGGGTAATATCCTAGAGGAAGAAGGAAAAAAATATCAAAAACAAATGATTGAACAAATACACGAATGAATGAAGTACAGTTAATCATACCTCAATAGAGTGGTTTTAAAAAGCTACAAGAATTAGAATTTTTGGTTTATTCCTTTTTTAGAAGAAATTGAGATTTGAATAAATTTTGAGAACGTTTCTTACTGTTTATCATTCCTGTCTCCTGACTTAATGTGAAAGTATACTCATAAATATTTAGAGATAGATGCACGCAAACTTTTAAAATGTTAACTTATAAATAAATGCATTCAAACTTATAAAATCATGCATACTTCATGGAAGACTATGGTCAGGCTGTTTTCAATAATTCAGCTACTTCAAGGCAGTCATCTAACAGAACTCAGGTTGAAATTTTTTATTTGAAAATGGAAAGTATGTTAGCAAAATTCAATGCTAGTTTCATCCATGAAATTAAGAGGTATCCAAAACAAGTGATACATTGGGTCTTATGAAAAAATGTGATACACCCTTTTCTACATTTTAGTATCAATATTTATTTTCTTTTTGGAATCTGTGTTCTGGGGTGATTGTTTGGGTTATGTCTACTGCTAGCTGAGACTTGCATTTTATCTGTCTCTTAATACGAGAAGCAATAGACAGACACAGTGACAATGCTAATATGAGTGAGTATTATTTTACTAATCAATTGGATTAATTAACACATGAATATATAATAACTTTTGGAAACCATTTGCAAGCTAATCTAGTAAGAAGAATGAACAGGTTTTATTTCAATGGAAACAAACTATCAAACCTCTCCTTAGTCTATTTGTTGGATTGCCTTCAAAGCTCCTGCAGTTTGGCTGAAAGGAAGAGAAAAACAATTGACTCTAAATTGAAATTTCAGTGAAGCTAAGGCAATGGAATGGTGACTGGTAAGGACAGAGTTTCAGCAGACTGATTAATGCCCGTAAGTCTGTGATAAATACAGACTATACAGTCATAGATTTAAGGATGGAAAAGATCAGTGTCCTATCTACAGACTCTGCAGTATTTAAAACTTTTTTTTTTTTTTTCTTTTGTTCAGGCCTATCTCAGGGAAAGCAAGTCTTTATTTTGACGTTTGGGAAGATCCCAATAATCGAAATTAGTTTATCACATTCATAGTGCATAAAATTTGAGACCCTATAAATAAACCCTCTAAGATCTTGTGCTCAGGGTCAATTCTTCACGCAGGACATAATTTCTTTTTCATCTAGTTGATGATGTTACCTCTTTACACACAAAGTATGAAACTCATAAATAACATGAGTTTTCCTCAAAGCTGTTTGAACTTACTTTCCTAGAGTCAGAAATGAGATAGTGGAAGTTTTCTCGCTTGCTATATTACTCTTTCTGGACACGGAAGACCCACAGAGCCTTTCTTAATTTGCAGGTTCAGATCAGTTCAAACAAATTTGTCTTGAGGCTCTTCTTCCCTATAGTATTCGTCAGGTACGTGGCCAGACATGCCTAATGCTGGCAAAATTATAGGTAGGAACTCTTGGCCAAGATACAAGATCCAGACATCAACAGCAACATTCTGAACTGAGCTGAAATTTTTGTTAAGTTTCAGCAGACATGCAAAATATTTATTCAAGAGGTTTCTCTTGTGTAATTTAGTTTTTTCACAGTTGTAATGTCCTATGCTGTTGTTATTTCAGAGAAAAATGCCTTCAGTTCACAAGCTGAAGTTTTCTTTAGCGCATGGAATATTCTTCTCTCTTAATGGTACAAGATGCTTCAGATGTCCTTTGAATTTCTTGATTTGCAATTCTAGTTGCCATAATTGCGTTATTTTTCATTGTTTCACTGGAGTCAGAGGAAAATCCACATGCTGAGTGAGCCAAATGCAAAACTAGGTACTTTATGTTCTAAAACTCTAAATTTCCCCTTATTTGGTTCTTTGATGCTTAATTGTTGTTTTTTTATTTTAATTAAAAAATTTTATATAATTTTGAAAGGTTACTTTTCATTTATAGGTTCATTGTGGATTATTGTGACTGAGTTGTAAGCTCAGCCCAGTACTGCTACAGGACTGAATTTTATGCTTAAACATTCTAACGTGCATTGGGGATAATCATTAAATCTACCCCATCATCAATGCATATAAGTCTCTAAGAAGAAGAGAACACAGTGCATAATCAGTATCTAAGATATACTGACTATTTCTATTCTAGAACCCATTTCACTTTGTGGTTGATTATGGTCCTTGTGGGCATTTTCCTTGTCAGAGAATGTAGGCACCATCAAATGTAGGCATCTTGGTTTTGTTCACTAATGTATCCCAAACATTTTTCAAAGTGCCTGGCAGAAAGTAAGGGCTCAATAATTTGTTAAATGAAAGAGTATTGGCCTGGTTTCAATCAGGCTGCTGGTCTACTACCTCCCCTTTGACATCAACTTGACCCAACTAGGTTGGCAAATATGCTGGTGGGGTCAAACATGCTCCAGGAAGATGCTGTAAAGTCTCTTCTCTGTTCTGAGGAGCCATGATGACAAAAGGTACCCGTTTGTTTGGCTGAAGGTCATGGTCAAGAGAGTTCCTGGACCCTTGCTTTTTGTGCAGAAGGAGCATGAAGACTCTATAATTGATAAAGATTTCAGTGAAACTTTGCATGGTGGCTTTTGTTGGCTACATTTTATACTCTTTGAGTCTGGGAACTTTGCATTATAACTGTTTTCTTGGAGGGGAAAGTATAAACAAAAGGAAACCCCTATTTTAATTCATTTAAAAATTTATCATTTTTATAACAGATGGTAAAAACAGAGATAATGACAAAATATTAGAGAATTTAACAGATCTGGAATCTATCCTAAAGCAATTTTGGGAGCCTTTATCTTTCTAATGATGACAAAGGAATAGAAATTAAAGTCATTTCAGGGCAGATTTGCACTGCAATTTAATATGAAAATACTTTTCTGGTTCATATACTGTATATTTTCTTGTAGCCCCTTAGGAATTAACTTGTTGAATATTGAGAAAATAGCACAACTAAGCTGACTTGGATCATAAAAGTACAAATCTTCTATTTCTTTTGTGGTGCTACTCAGAAGAACATGCTTCAGTTAGACAATTTTTTGTTTTTTAATTCCAGTTTTTTAGAGCTTTCCAATTCTAGTCACATGTGAGATTTATGCTACCTTTTAAGTCTAAAGATTTTTGGATTTGTTTGGTGTTCTAAATAAATCCTGGATTTATTTCATTTGACTTCTTATAATCCCCTATGATTGTTTCTACTGTTACACATTTACCAATTATTATCCCTGTTTTAAAGTGAAGTTTTCATTTGTGACTCAGTGGAGTAAGTAACATTATTAGTTTGCTCCATTTATTGTGTTTTGTACCTAGGCATGTACCTCCTACTCCTTAAATATTTTAACTTCTGTTAGTCATTGATTTAAATGTTCTTTCTAGTACTTTGGCCACCTCATGCGAAGAGTTGACTCATTGGAAAAGACTCTGATGCTGGGAGGGATTGGGGGCAGGAGGAGAAGGGGACGACAGAGGATGAGATGGTTGGATGGCATCCCTGACTCGATGGACGTGAGTCTGAGTGAACTCTGGTAGTTGGTGATGGACAGGGAGGCCTGGCGTGCTGCGATTCATGGGGTCGCAAAGAGTCGGACACGACTGAGCGACTGAGCGACTGAACCAGAGTCATTAGGGCTGATTGCTTTCCCATTGTAATCCTTACTATTTCCTGTCTCTTACTACTTCATGTTTCTATCGCTTTATTTTCCTATTAACTATGCCTCCATATTAGTAGTGATCACATTGCATTGTTTTTATATATATATATATATATATCTCAAAGAGATTGTAAATTTCTTGAAGCAGTAAACCATGCCTTTACAACATTGGACCTCTATCTAGCATATGGCTTATAGTAGGCACTGGGTGCATTTTTGTTGAATAAATAAAACTAAAATGTAGCAAGGTGGTATTTGTTATTTAAGCCACAGAATCAATACATAAGTATGGAGAAAAATAGCTATTACAAATATATATAAATAGTGTGAACTTTTTAAACATAAGAAGTATAAAACACACCTCCAGTGGACCCTTGAAAACAAATTGGTCAGTCCTGCTTGCAAGAAGGACAAATTTAAATCTGAATTGAAATCATGCTGTTGTGAATCCTAGATTTTTGCCAAGAAAATGCACTGGTCATAGCAAACATCCTTTTCTAACAAAACAAGAGAAGACTCTACACATGGAGGCTTCCTATTATGGGACTATCTTATTGATGAGACTGACTTCAACCGACATCCTTATAAAATTATAGTAAATACACTGTTTTGGTTTGAGGCTAAGTCACATTTTATGGAATATTGTATCTTTTGTTTATTAGCTTTTATTTTGATGAAGTCCTTATATAAGTCCCTTCAATGGAACTGATTCTATATTCTTTCTTGATAAATATTATGATCATTAAAAAACAGTATTGTTATTTTTTAAAGTGAGTTCCTGAAGTTTGAGGATCTGGACTTGTGATAAGAATTACTTTTTTTGTGTAATGATGAAGGACAACTAAAATACTTCTTAAATGCCTTTAGAAAGTTATCTGTAGTCTTCCAGGTCCTAAGGAGCTAAAAACGTGCCAGTTATTACAATAAAAATAAGTTAATTGTTTCTACTTTCACCTAGAATGTAAAAACCTGGAGAGAAAGCTGCTCCTACTCCCCCCACCAAAGGGGAAAAAGTCAGATATACACCAAAATCATAACTTTTCTTGAGTCCTTTAGAGAGCTAAGGTCACAAAGTAACATAAGTTCCAGACTCAATGGAATATGAGTGGTCTCAGCTAAGGGATGAGACGATACCATAAAAGCAGGTCAGAATAAATATGCTAAAAATTTAACCAATTGTTCAAAGCCAAGTGTGGGCAGCCATACCAGTGTGAAATAGATGAGTTCTCACTTACTAGCAATATATTTTCTTTTTTGAGTTTTATTTTATTTTTAATTGAGGGATAATTACTTTATAATATTGTGTTGATTTCTGCCATACATCAACATGAATCAGCGATAGGTATACATATGTCTCCTCCCTATGGAACATCCTACCCCTTCCCACCCCTCTAGGTTGGCACAGAGCCCCAGAGTTGGGTTCTCTATGTCATACAGCAAATTCCCACTGGTTATCTATTTTCCATATGGCAATGTATACTTTTCAATGCTTCTCTCTCAAATCACCCCATCCTCTTCTTCCCCCACTCTGTCCAAAGTTCTGTTCTTTAGGTCTGTGTCTGCTTTGCTGCCCTGCAAACAGGATCATCCGTCCCATCTCTTTGATTCCATGTATGTGTTAATATACGATATTTGTTTTTCTCTTTCTGACTTATGTCACTCTGTATAAGAGGGTCTAGGTTTGTCTGCCTCATTAGAACTGACTCAAATGCATTCCTTTTTGTGTCTGAGTAATATTCCATTTCATATAGGCACCACATCTCCTTTATCCAGTCATCTGTTGATGGACATCCAGGTTGCTTCCATGTTCTAGCTCCTGTAAATAGTGCTTCGATGAACACTGGGGCTCAGGTGTCCTTTTTGATTACAGTTTCCTTGGGGTATATGCCCAGTAGTGGAATTGTTGGATCCTTTTCTCCTTCACTGGGTGCTCAGGAGGGCAGGACAGGAGACTGCATTTCTCCTTGGGGGCACAGGCATGCAGGAGGTGACCTGTGCCCCCTTGCAGAAAAACTCAAAGCATCTCTGTTATTAGTTTCTTCTTGCCTATGAATTAAAAGGCTTACATCACTGAGGAGAAGCAGCAAGTATTGTCACTCACAGGCAGAAAGGGCCCTCCTCAGTGGCATGCGCATGAGGCAGCTGAGATGGGATATGGACACGGAGAAAAACTGCCCAGTGCCCTGGTCTCCAGCTGAGCGCAAATGGCAGTTGCAATCCACTGCTAGAGGAGGTCAAGGGTTGCTCTGAGTTTGGTGCACTGAGCTGAACCCAGAAAGAAACAACTCATCATTTGTCTAGATTAACTTAACCTCTTACTCAAGTAGCTTGACAGAAGAGGAGCATAAGTATCAGTTACCTCAGACTCAGCTGTCCTACCTGTAAGAATGGATATTAATTAAAAAAAATTACAGGACAGAAACTGTGAAAAAATACCACCCACTGTCAAGAGGTAATGGAATCAAAGGATCCAGATGCAGAGCTGACAAAGCTGTTATTAACAGAACAGTCAGGTGAGGACTTTAAATAATGATAACAATTATGTTAAAGATTCTATTGGGAAAGGTAGGTGGATAACATGCATATACATATGGGAAATTTAAGAAGATGAAGCTATAAGAAAAAGCCATATATATATATATATATACACATAATTTTTTTAAAAAAAGAATATTAGAATTGAAAAATCCCTTTGACAAATTCTTTAGTATGCTTGATACAACTGAGGAAAGATTGGATGAGCTTGAGGATAGGCCCAGAAAAATTATGGAAGTTATTCAAACTGAATAATGTTGTTCAAACCGAAATGTAAAGTATAAAAAATATTTTAAAAGATAATATCCAATAATTTTGGAACAATAATAAGTTGTCTAATATATATGTGCTGGAGTTCTAGAAGAAGGTAAAGAGAGAATGAGGTAAATGAAATATCTGAAGAGGAAAGATTGAGAACTTTTCCCCAAACAATGGAAGATAGCAAACCACAGATCCAGGAAGCTTGAAGAACTGTGACAAGGGTCAATACCAAAACCAAAACAATTAAAGACTAAGTAAACAGAAAATCTGAAACATGTGATCAAATATAAAGAGATAATCATGACAACAGTGAGAGAAAATGTTATTTTACAACTTTAAATAACGACAACAAGAAATTATGGTAGGCTTCTTATTAGAAATCATGAAAGCCAGAAGACAGTGAAGTTATGTCTATATGAAAGAAAGTTCTTCATGAAGAAGGGGGTATGAAAATAGGTGAAAACTTAGATTGATTAAAAAAAAAGTGCAACAAAAATGTTAAAGATACAGGCAAATATAAGATATATTTTTTACCTATTTTTAATCATTCTAAAAGCTAATTGACAGTTTAAAGCAAAAATAGTGAAAATGTATTATATATATGCTTTATAATATATGTAAAAATAAAATGTTAAGACAACGAAGCACAAATTATAAGAAGGAGAAACTGGAAATATATTGCTCTTCTTATACAGTATGTGAAATAACAATATTGTTTTTAAACAGGTTGTGATAAATTAAAAATGTAGAGTGTCAACTTAGGTCAACCATTAAAATTTTAAAGAAGGCAGTAAAACTAATAAGGCAATTGCGGAGAAAAAAATTTAAAAATGCACAATCTACATGGTTGATCAAAAGGGGAAAGAAAGGATCTGGGAAAGAGGAACCAGAAAGAGAGCGGATAGACTTAAAACTCACTTTATCAATAGTTATCTTAAATTATCTAAATATGCTGATTAAAATGTAGAGATTGTCAGGTTAGATGAAAATAAAAGAATCAATTGTATATTGTCTACAAAATACTATTTTAATATAACATAGATTTGTTAAAAGTAAAAAGATGGGAGAAAATATACCATATAAACAGAAATCAAAGGAAAGTGGAATGACCATGTTAAAATCAGACAAAATAGACTTCACTCAAGAGATATTACCCAGGTTTCAGAGGAATATCGCTTACTGATAAAGATGTCAATTCACAAAGAAGACAAACAGTTTTAAATGTGTATTTGAAGCACAGTAGGACTTCAAAATACTCAAGGCAAAGCTGACAGAAATAGAAAAATCCATCATTACATGTGTAGATGCCACCACTCCGCATCTGAATTATCAATGAGCAGGTAGAGAGAAAGTAATTGAGAATGTACAAGACATAAACAACACCATCAGCCAATATGACCTAATTGACATTCATTAAAGTAAAACATATTCTGGACCATAAAACAAATCTCAATGGGCTTTAAAGAATTGAAATCTTAAAAAGAGTTTTTTCTGATCAGTCAAGAATTAAACTAGGAATCAGTAACAGAAAGGTATCTGGAAAATTACACAATATGTGGTTAAACAAAATACTTCTAAACTACCCATGAATCAAAGAAGAAATCACAAGAGAAAAAATAAAATATCTGAAATAGAATAAATAAGAAAATATAACACTTAAAATTGTGGGACTTCCCTGGTGGTCCAGCTGGTAAGAACCCTCCTTCTAATGCAGGGGACATGCATTCCTGGTCAGGGAACTAAGGTCCCACATGCCACAGGGCAACTAAGCTTGCATGCTGCAAGTAGAGAAACCCAAGCTCTAGAGCCTGCTTGCCACAACTGCTGAAGCTGCCCACTGCAACTAGAGAGGCTGGCATGCCACGAAAAAAAGAGCTCACATGCCACGGTGAAGACATAGTACAGTCCAAAAAATTTTTTAAAAAGGCAAAAATCAAAAGTAAAGGTCAATTTAAAAACTTATGTAAGACTTAAATGCATAAAAAAGAACTAAATGCATAAACTAATGAAAGAAAATGAATAAAAGGAAATTCTCAAAATTTTCATCTGCAGAAACTAGAAAAATAGAAAATTAAACCTAAAACATGCAAATAAAGCCTAGTTAGACAACCAAAATCCCGAAATCTGGAGTTGTTAATTTTTTTGAAGTGGGAGGGAGAAAGATACTTGAGTAGCTGACATTAAAATCTACTTGGAAATTATATGGAAAGAGCTTAGAATAGGCAAGACACTTAAAGAATAACACAATAGGACAGTCTCTACTAAATATCAAGACTTATTATAAAAGGTGTTTTAACTGAACCAATGTGAAATTGGTGCAAGAATTAATAACAGGCCAATAGAGTAGAACTGCCGGCCTGAAGACCAACTCTCATGTATTTGATCCCTTAATTTATGACAAAGCTGACAATGGACAACAATAGGGAAAAGGCAGACAACCAGCGTGCTGGGAAAAATTTTATATATGTGCAAAAAAGAAAAGGAAAACGTTGTGCTCCTACTTCCTACCACATACCTAGCTAATTTTAGACTACACATGAAAGGCAAAACAATAAAGCTTTTATAAGCTAACATCATCCTTATCTTCTCTAGATAAGGATGGAACACTGAAAAACATTTCCTTGAATTCTGTTAAGGGAGATATTATTTCGGCCAAGGTGGTCTGAAAAGCTTTTGGAAAAAGATGCAAGGTGAACTGGGCCTTGAAGAATGAGTTGGATTTGAACAGGTGCAAATTACAGGGGAGGACATTCAAAGCACAAATTAAATATAGTCTTTGGAGAACAATGATTAGACTGGTTTGGCTGGAAAGAATGCCTTCTGTATTGAGAGGATGGAGAAGATGGCAAACAGTGGACTTTGAATGTCAGATATAGAAAGCTGATATTTGTCCCTCGGGACAATAGATGTGAATCTGTGACGTGATGCAAGTGCTAACACAGTGGCAGTGCCTAATACAGTTTGGAGAGAGGAAGTAAGAAAGATACAAGTGGCATATCTAACCCTAAAGTAGTAAGTATAAGCCTTCCTTGGAAAGATAGAGATGAATGTTCCCAATAGGGAGCCTTCCTATATGGGAGCCTTCCTTAGAAAGATAGAGATGAATGTTCCCAATATTGCAAATAGATCACTGAATGTGGATATGAGTGAGGTGAGACAAAGATAATTAGGATTTTAACTTGCAGTATCTGTGGAAAGCTCTTAAAGAGATGGAAATACCAGACCATCTTACCTGTCCCCTGAGAAAGCTGTATGTGGGTCAAGAAGCAATAGTTAGAACCCTGCATGGAACAACTGATTGGTTCAAGATTGAGAAAGGAGTATGACAGGGCTGTCTGCTGTCACCCTGTTTGTTTAATCTACACGCTAAGCACATCATGAGAAATGCCAGGCTGGATGAGTTACAAGCTGGAATCAAGAGAGGTGGGAGAAACATCAACAACCTCAGATATGTGGATGATACCGCTCTACTGGCAAAAAGTGAAGAGGAACTAAAGAACCTCTTGATGAGGCTGAAGGAGGAGAGTGACAGAGCTGGCTTAGAACTAAATATTAAAAAAACTAAGATCCTGGCATCAGCCCTATTACTTTATGGCAAATAGAGGGAGAAAAGGTGGAAGTGGTGACAGATTTCCTCTTCTTGGGCTCTAAAATCACTGCAGACGGGGACTGCAGCCATGAAATCAGAAGACAATTGCTTCTTGACAAGAAAGCTATGACAAACCTAGACAGTGTGTTGAAACACAGAGACATTTCTCTGCCCACCAAGGTCTGTACAGTCAAGGCTATAGTCTTCCCAGTGATCATGTACGGTTGTGAGAGCTGGACTGTAAAGAAGGCAGAGCGCAGAAGAATTGATGCTTTTGAACTGTGGTGCTGGAGAAGACTCCTGAGAGTCCTCTGGACAGCAGGGAGATCAAACCAGTCAATCTTTACTCGTTGGAAGGACTGATGCTGAAGCTGAAACTCTAGTATTTTGGTCATCTGATGTGAACAGCTGACTCATTGGAAAAGTCCCTGATGCTTGGAAAGATTGAGGGCAGGAGAAGAGGGCATCAGAGGATGAGATGGCTGGATAGCATCACCGATGCAATGGACATGAACTTGGGCAAACTTCAGGAGATGATGAGGGACAAGGAGGCCTGTTGTGCTACAGTCCATGGCGTCACAAAGAATTGGACATGAGTGGGCAGCTGAGTAAAAACAACTGCAGGAATGGGGTGAAGAACGGTGGGAGATCACAGGGGAGAAGTTTGGGAGAAAAAAATAAATTTTGAGCAAGCTTAAGGGATGAGAAACATAGTCCAAGTAGAAATGTTCAAATGAGCATTAGAAATAGAGACGTGGAGCTCTTCAGGAGAGGAGATGTTTCTGTGTATGAATGAATCTAGTGAGATCTGAAGCTGAAGTTGCGGATGAGATGTTAGAATAGGAAAGAGAACACTAGAGGGCTAGGGATTGTGTCTCTTGGAACACCCACATTTAGGAAATGGAAGAAAAACTGCTACTGCTGCTGCTAAGTCACTTCAGTCGTGTCCGACTCTGTGCGACCCCAGAGATGGCAGCCCACCAGGCTCCTCTGTCCCTGGGGTTCTCCAGGCAAGACCACTGGAGTGGGTTGCCATTTCCTTCTCCAATGGAAGAAAAAGAAGGCAGCAAAAGAATCCGGGACAAGATGATTAGAAACATGTGAAAAACCGGAAGAGGCTGGCTTTCAAAAAGAGGTGTTAATGATTTGAATTGCTACAAACTGGTTAAGAATGAAGGCAAGGCAATTGCTTTTCAAGTCTGTGGTCGGGAGATCATGGGTAACTTTGGGGGCAGTCTCAGTGGAAGTGAAGGGAAGAAGACCAATCTTTAGGCCCCCAGCAGAGTATTAAAGGGCTTCCCAGGTAGCGTTAGTGCTAAAGAACCCGCCTGCCAATGCAGGAGACATAAGAGAAACGGGCTCAACTCCTGGGTCTGGAAGATGCCGAGAGAAGGAAATGGCAACTCACTCCAGTATCCTTGCCTGGAGAATCCCATGAAACGAGGCTCCTGGAGGGCTACAGTTCATGGGATCTCAAAGAGTTGGACATGACTGAAGCAACTTAGCACACACCGACAGAGTATTATGTTCATTTCTGAACATTTTGAAGGTGAGAGAATAAGGATTATAGATTGAGGAAACAAAGCAGGTGGTTAAACTTATCTACAAAGATGGAAGAGGACTTCCCTGGTGGCTCAGACGGTAAGGCGTCTGTCTACAATGCGGGAGACCCGGGTTCGATCCCTGGGTTGGGAAGAACCCCTGGAGAAGGAAATGGCAATCCACTCCAATACTATTGCCTGGAAAATCCCATGGACAGAGGAGCCTGGTAGGCTACAGTCCATGGGGTTCCAAAGAGTCGGACACGACTGAGCGAATTCACTTCTACAAAGATGGAAAGGGGTAGTTATCTGAGATTGTCATCTAACAATGCCTAGGGCACCATGTTATATAGTCTTCAGGCCAGAGCACACCAGAAGATATTTTGTTATTGTTTGGACAATAATGTTCTTAAAAAATGACTTAGGTGTGAATGTTTAGAAATGAAAGGTTTTTTTTTTTTTTCATAAAGAATCTGTGATTTCTAGCTTCTCTTGAAAAAAATTGGAAATTTGGCAACTGACCCTGTATTTCTGAATGTCATTCATTTGCTGGAGTTGAATAGTAACTTTCCCTTTGGAAGAGCATGGGTCCTTCACTTAGCCATGGTCCCCCTCTGTATGTGGGTATCCCCATTAGACTACCAGCTACATCTTCATAGGTATTTCAGTGAGCAGTCCATAATTAAACCCAGCTCCCTCATTCTATAGAAGAGAATGAAATGGAGGGATGCCTTGTCCTAAAGTCACATAGCTTATCAGTGGGAGTCCACTTTAGAGCCCACATCTCCTGGTTCTTGTTTCACTCTGAGTCCTACTCTATGAACGCATCAGGGTTTTCTCTGGCTGGGTAGCCTCTTGAGGACTGGCCCATGGCCATTTTCACCCCCTCCCCAGCTTATAGTACTGCCAGATGGTACCTACATGGTTTATTGGCACTGTCCCAACCAGGTTCTCAGTGCTTTTCATGTGGTCCAGATGGTGATCAAAGCTATTTTTCCTTGAACACGAAGGAAACGCTATTGGTCACCAAGTTCAAACTCACTTTTTTGAGAACTTTGGCATAATATAAGGCACGTAAAATTCCCCATAAGGTTTCTTTTCATGGAGATTTGTGAGGCCCAAGTGGAATGATGTTAAACAGTGACT
The DNA here is from genome assembly GCF_016772045.2 of Ovis aries. Lineage (NCBI taxonomy): Eukaryota > Metazoa > Chordata > Mammalia > Artiodactyla > Bovidae > Ovis > Ovis aries. The sequence goes on from NC_056070.1 coordinate 11,091,453, forward strand.
ATCATACATTTCTTCCCAAAGTGGAAAATTAAATTCAGCTCGCTGAAATGAATACCAGATCACATTTTCAAGCTTTTCCACCCCATATCTGTAGAGTTGGTCTTTCAACAGAATTTGAATATTGTGTTTGTATTTATCTTTCTTCTGCCTTAAGAAGAAAGTTGTAAGATGATGGCCTTTTTTTCTTTCTTCCTGGTATAAAAATTCACTAAACATTCAAAAGAGGCCAAATGCTATTAAAAAGTACTGCACTGTTAAGGAGAGCATAACAGACTCTAGCCCACTCACTCAGAAAGGATCTTCTTAAAGCTAGAATACAGCTGAATTAAGTTTTTCCTTTCTCCGCAACTCCAGCCTTTGCCCCTCTGCCAAATATGAATAGATGTGGCTTAACAATACAGCAGCTAATATTTAAAATAGATAACCAACAAAGACCTACTGGATAGCACAGGAAACTCTGTTCAAAGTTATGTGGCAGCCTGGATGGGAGGCGAGTTTGAGGGAGGTGAGTATATGTATGGCTGAGTCCCTTTGCTGTCCCACTGAAACTATCACAGCATTGTTAACTGGCTATGCTCCAATATAAAGTAAAAAGTTTTAAGAATTTTTTTTTAATTAAAAAAAAAAAGAGCAGCTAATGATGTTTGGCTCGTGGATTTAAGATAGACAGTGTTAATCCTTAATGTTAAAGCTATAATGACCCTGTGGAAATTTGGAAGTACTACTGGTTCAATGAAGTATGACTCCTGAGATGAAAATTGTATTATTTGAGTGTTCCAAACCAGCCAATTCTTTCCTGAATTCATCCCTTTCATTTAACGCATTGCCAAATACAGCCTATATTAACCATGATACCCTAATAACGATGTGATTATTTTGATTTAGGAGACTGCAGTACATCCATCAGATTATCACTGGTAACAGTTTTGTAGCATTTTCTCCCCACTGCACCACTAGATCACCATGTGTCCAGCCTGTGATGAATCAGCGTCTTTGCTGCCTAACTTCCTGCCACATCTTTCAAGTTCTGTGATGGTTTTCCCCATTGCTAGTCCCACTTGCTCAGTGTGGTTGGGCTGTCATTGTGCAATAGTAAACAAGGTCTTGAATCATAGAGTAACCAAAGGTTTTTTTCTCAAATCACTGTCCAGGGCAGTTGAGATTCCTCTCTTTCACGTTATGGTATTGTCATCTTCAATATATAATCTCCATGTTTGCCTGTATGAATGGTCATGCACTAGATTTTACAAGACAGGCATGAATGTGGTATATTACTTCCCTCAATATGTAATTAGCCAGACCCCAGTCTATACTTGAATCTAACCCAACTATAGGGAGCATTAGGAGTTTGTTCTTTTTTTCACTGGGAAAAAGAAAATAGAACAGGTGACTATATACCAAATCTTGCCATAACATGGATCTAAATATAACAATGCTTTAAACTGTGAATAGCTCTTTTTTTTTTTTTTAAACTAGAGGCTTCTGACCTTCTGACATAGACTTGGAGCTCTATAATTAAGTTTTATGATTTGACAAGCACATTAGATCATCCAAGGAAAAACTTTTGTTTGAAAGAGTCAGAGTCTCAAACATCATTTTCTTGTGATAGGCATCATCAAAAAAGAAAGACAATAGTATTTAAATGTGTATATGGACTTGTACGGAGAAGGCAATGGCACCCTACTCCAGTACTCTTGCCTGGAAAATCCCATGGACGGAGGAGCCTGGAAGGCTGCAGTACATGGGGTCGCTGAGGGTTGGACACGAGTGAGCAACTTCACTTTCACTTTTCACTTTGATGCCTTGGAGAAGGAAATGGCAACCCACTCCAGTGTTCTAGCCTGGAGAATCCCAGGGACGGGGTAGCCTGGTGGGCTGCCGTCCATGGGGTCGCACAGGGTTGGACACGACTGAAGTGACTTAGCAGCATGGACTTGTTTGAAATCTGACTGTTTGTTCCAGCAAGAAAGAATCAGATGTATATGAATGTGTCTGAGTGTATCAATGTGATTACTGACAAGTCATAATCTTTCTCTATCTCAGCCATACATGTAACTTTCCAGTAGATTTCTATAAAAATGAAGAATTTCTTTGAGTTACTTCTGAATAAATAACTTGGCTGTAGCATTCAGTTCAGTTCATTTCAGTTGCTGAGTTGTGTCTGACTCTTTGCGATCCCATGAACTGCAGCACTCCAGGCTTCCCTGTCCATCACCAACTCTTAAACTTACTCAAACTCATGTTCATTGACTCAGTGACGCCATCCAACCATCTCATCCTCTGTTGTCCCCTTCTCCCGCCTTCAATCTTTCCCAGTATCAGGGTCTTTTCCAGTGAATCAGTTCTTTGCATCAGGTGGCCAAAGTATTGGAGTTTCAGCTTCAGCATCATTCCTTCCAATGAATATTCAGGCATGATTTCCTTTAGGATGGACTGGTTGTATCTCCTTGTTGTCCAAGGGACCCTCAAGAATCTTCTCCAACACCACAGTTCAAAAGCATCAATTCTTCAGCACTCAGCTTTCTTATAGTCCAACTCTCATATCCATACATGACTACTGGTAAAACCATATCATTGACTAGACAGACCTTTGTTGGCAAAGTAATGTCTCTGCTTTTTAATATGCTGTCTAGGTTGGTCACAGCTTTTCTTCCAAGGAGCAAGTGTCTTAATTTCATGGCTGCAGTCACCATCTGCAGTGGTTTTGGAGCCCAAAAAAATAAAGTCTGTCACTGCTTCCATTGTTTCCCAATCTATTTGCCATGAAGTGATGGGACCAGATGCCATGATCTTAGTTTTCTGAATGTTGAGCTTTAAGCCAACTTTTTCACTCTCTGCTTTCACTTTCATCAAGAGGCTCTTTAGTTCTTCTTTGCTTTCTGCCATAAGGGTGGTGTCATCTGCATATCTGAGGTTATTGATATTTCTCCTGGCAGTCTGATTCCAACTTCTGCTTCATCCAGCCTAGCATTTCACATGATGTACTCTGCATGTAAGTTCAATAAGCAGGGTGGCAATATACAGCCTTGATGTACTCCTTTCCCAATTTGAACCAGTCTATTGTTCCATGTCCGGTTCTAACTGTTCTTCTTGACTGTTGCTTCTAACTGTTGCTTCTACAGCTTCTTGGCTGTAGCATTAGATATATATATTCAAATGATGGCCTAGTACAGTCAACTGTAGTATTATTCTATTCACCGAGGAACTTTATTGATTTTGGAGATATTTTATTAAAATTAAAAATTTATATTTGGTAGGTCAATGATCTGAATTATTGACCTGAGGAAGTGTTGCAGTATAATAATTATAGAATGAGAGTGTCAATGACACAGATAAGAAAATGTATGATCTTGGCCTCAGGGATTGGGATTAAGATGGTGGAGTAGGAAAATCCTGAATTTACCTTCTTCCACAGGCATACCAAAAGTGCGACTAAAGTTGACTTTGAACAATGGGAGTTTGAATTGCCTGAGTCCACTTATAAATGGATATTTTTCTTCTTTTCTTTTGGCCATGCAGTCTGGCTTGTGGGATCTTAGTTCCCCAATCAAGGATGAACCAATGCCCTCAGCAGTGAGAGCATGGAGTCCTAACCACTGGACATCCAGAAAATTCCCTTATATGTGGATGTTTTTCAATAGAAAATACTATGGTATTACACTGTCTGTGGTTGATTGAATCTGAAGATGCAGAGGAATCATGGATATGGAAAACTGACTGTAAATTATATGTGGATTAACCCCTGCTTTGTTAATTCCATAGCAACTATCTCTGGGAATGACCTGTAAACTAGCAGGAAAGATTCCACCAATAAAGAGATAAAGAATTAGCCACAGTGAGATAGACAGGAAGGGAAGAGACACAGTCTGTTTAATGCACACAACCGCTGGTGTGGTGACTCACAAAAAGGAGAAGTATCACAATTGCAGACATAACCCCTGAAGAATGAGGCATCAGAGCCCCAAATCAGGCTCTGCAAACCAGGGGTCCTATAGTGGGAAAACAAAGCCCCAGAACATTTGGCTCTAGAAACCAGTGGGCTGTACATTCAACCGAACCACAGGGGTTTAGAAAACCTAGTCTATGCTTTTTAAAAGGCACACACAGCATCTCATATGCTGAGTCTCAGGTGCAGGGTCAGCAGTTTGAAAGGTGCTGAGTCAGACCCACTTGCTGATCTTGGAGCGCCTCCCAGAGAGGCAGGAGGTAATTGGGTCTCCTCTTGGGACTGAGATGCAGACAGCAGCCATTTGTGTGATCTCACTGTACTGTGCTGATACTGCTGCTGCTGCTGCTAAGTCGCTTCAGTCGTGTACAACTCAGAGCAACCCCATAGACGGCAGCCCACCAAGCTCTGCCATCCCTGGGATTCTCCAGGCAAGAACCATGGAGTGGGTTGCCATTTCCTTCTCCAATGCATGAAAGTGAAAAGTGAAAGTGAAGTCACTCAGTTGTGTCCGACCCTCAGCACCCCATGGACTGCAGCCTACCAGGCTCCTCCATCCATGGGATTTTCCAGGCAAGAGTACTGGAGTGGGTTGCCATTGCTTTCTCTGGATACTGATGCTGGAAGGTACCACTTTGGAATCCCCTCCCCCCTGTAGCCTATAAGCACAGGGGCTTGCCCCAACCAGCAGCCAGCCTGCAGCAACCACACAAGTTAGGGCCTCATGGCCAGTGGGGTTGAGGGTCAGATTAGCCTCCAGCATGCCCACAGTAGAAAGCCCCACCACGACAGAACGGTGCATGCTGTCCACTCAGGGAAACCACTGGAGCATCTAGTTCTGGTGGCCAGAGGGGAGTGTGCTGCTGGGCCCCATAAAGCCACTTATCCAAGACTGGGAGATGTAATGAGATGTAACGGACATACCAAATATTACAAAGAAGAAAACACAAAGATTTAGACAAAATGGAGAGATAGAGGAATATGTTTCAAATGATGGAGCAAGATACAACCTCAGGAAAAGAACTAAATGAAGCAGAGATAAGCAGTCTACCTGATAAAGGGATCAAAGTAATGTTCATATAGATGCTCATCAAACTTGGGATAAAGATAGATAAGCACAGTAAGAACTTCAACATAGTTAGAAAATATAAAAAAGAACCAGTCAGAGCTGAAGAATACAATAACTGAAATGAAAAATAGACTAGAGGAAGTCAACAGTAGATTAAGTGATATGGAAGATCAAATCAGTGATCTGGAAGAGACAGTAAAATCATCCATTGTAAGCAGAGTAAAGGAAAAAGAATTTCACAAAATGTGAATAGTTTAAGGGGCCTCTGGGACAACATCAAGTGTACTAACATTCCCATTAGAGGAGTCCCTGAAGGAAAAGAGATTGAAAAGTGCAAAGAAATTATTTGAAAAAAATAACAGCTAAAAAATTCCCTAACGTGGGGAGTGAAACAGACATCCAGGTCCAGAAAGTGCAGAAAGTCCCAAAGAAGATGAACTCAAGGAAGTTCACACCAGGACATATTATAATTAAGATGTCAAAAATTAAACAGAATCTTAAGAGCAGCAAGAGAAAAGCAACTAATTATGTACAAGAGAACTTCCATAAGACCATTACTGACTTTTCAGCAGAAACTTCGCATGCAGGCCAGAAAGGAGTGGCATGATATATTCAAAAGACTGAAAAGAAAAAAGGTACTCAACCTGACAAGGTTAGCGTTTAGATTTAGAGGAGAGAGAAAGAAATTTACAAATAAGCAAAAGTTAAAAGAGTTCAGCACCACCAGTGTTATAAGAACTGTTAAAAGGACTTTTCTAAGTGGGAAAGAAAAGATACAACTAGAAATTAAAAAATTATAAAAGGAAAAATTCTCAATGATAAAGGTAAATATATAGTAAAAGTAGTGGATTAATTGCTTAAGAAATCAATAGGAAGGTTAAAAGGCAAATGTAGTAAAATCAACGATATCTATAATAGGTAGTTAAGGATGCACAAAATAAAAAGATAAAAAAAAAAGGATATCCAAAACATGAAAAATAGTGAGTAGAATGAAAAAGGTTTTGGAATGCATTTAAATGTAGGAGATCATTAACTTAAAATAGGCACTTATATACATAGGCTGTTTTATAAGAACTTCATGATAACCAAAACCCCAAAACTTAGATATGCAAACAAGAAGAAGAAAGGAATCTAAGCATAACACTAAAGATAGATATTAAATCACAAGGGAAGAGTACAAGACAGAAAGAATAGAAATGAAAACTATAAAAATAACCAGAAAACAATCAACAAAATGGCAATAATATCATCCCTATCAATAACTACTTCCAGTTCAGTTCAGTCGCTCAGTTGTGTCTGAGTCTTTGTTACCCCATAAATCGCAGCACGCCAGGCCTCCCTGTCCATCACCAACTCCCGGAGTTCACTCAGACTCACATCCATCGAGTCAGTGATGCCATCCAGCCATCTCATCCTCTGTCATCACCTTCTCCTCCTGCCCCCAATCCCTCCCAGCATCAGAGTCTTTTCCAATCAACTGTTTGCATGAGGTGATCAAAGTACTGGAGTTTCAGCTTTAGCATCATTCCTTCCAAAGAAATCCCAGGGTTGATCTCCTTCAGAATGGACTGGTTGGATCTCCTTGCAGTCCAAGGGACTCTCAGGAGTCTTCTCCAACACCGCATTTCAAAGGCATCAATTCTTTGGCACTCAGCCTTCTTCACAGTCCAACTCTCACATCCACACATGACCACAGGAAAAACCATAGTCTTGACTAGGCGGACCTTAGTCGGCAAAGTAATGTCTCTGCTTTTGAATATGCTATCCAGGTTGGTCATAACTTTTCTTCCAAAGAGTAAGCGTCTTTTAATTTCATGGCTTCAGTCACCATCTGCAGTGATTTTGGAGCCCCCCAAAAATGAAGTCTGACACTGTTTCCACTGTTTCCCCATCTACTTCCCATGAAGTGATGGGACCGGATGCCATGACCTTCATTTTCTGAATGTTGAGCTTTAAGCCAACTTTTCACTCTCTTCTTTCACTTTCATCAACAGGCTTTTTAGTTCCTTTTCACTTTCTGCCATAAGGGTGGTGTCATCTGCATATCTGAGGTGATTGATATTTCTCCCGGCAATCTTGATTCCAGCTTATGTTTCTTCCAGTCCAGCGTTTCTCATGATGTACTCTTCATAGAAGTTAAATAAGCAGGGTGACAATATACAGCCTTGACGTACTCCTTTTCCTATTTGGAACCAGTCTGTTGTTCCATGTCCAGTTCTAACTGTTGCTTCTTAACCTACATACAGATTTCTCAAGAGGCAGGTCAGGTGCTCTGGTATTCCCATCTCTTGAAGAATTTTCCACAGTGTATTGTGATCCACACAGTCAAAGGCTTTGGCATAGTCAATAAAGCAGAAATAGATGTTTTTCTGGAACTCTCTTGCTTTTTCCATGATCCAGCGGATGTTCACAATTGGATCTCTGGTTCCTCTGCCTTTTCTAAAACCAGCTTGAACATCTGGAAGTTCACGGTTCATGTATTGCCGAAGCCTGGCTTGGAGAATTTTGAGCATTGCTTTACAAGTTTGTGAGATGAGTGCAATTGTGCGGTAGTTTGAGCATTCTTTGGCATTACCTTTCTTTGGGATTGGAATGAAAACTGACCTTTTCATTCCAGTCCTGTGGCCACTGCTGAGTTTTCCAAATTTGCTGGCATATTGAGGGCAGCACTCTCACAGCATCATCTTTCAGGATTTGAAATAGCTCTACTGGAATTCCATCACCTCCACTACCTTTGTTCGTAGTGATGCTTTCTAAGGCCCACTTGACATCACATTCCAGAATGTCTGGCTCTAGATGAGTGAGCACACCATCGTGATTGTCTGGGTTGTGAAGATCTTTTTGTACAGTTCTTCTGTGTATTCTTGCCACCTCTTCTTAGTATCTTCTGCTTCTGTTAGGTCCATACCATTTCTGTTCTTTATCGAGCCCATCTTTGCATGAAATGTTCCCTTGGTATCTCTAATTTTCTTGAAGAGATCTCTAGTCTTTCCCATTCTGTTGTTTTCCTCTATTTCTTTGCACTGATCGCTGAGGAAGGCTTTCTTATCTCTTCTTGCTATTCTTTGGAACTCTGCATTCAGATGCTTATATCTTTCCTTTTCTCCTTTTCTTTTCGCCTCTCTTCTTTTCACAGCTATTTGGAAGGCCTCCCCAGACAGCCATTTTGCTTTTTTGCATTTCTTTTCCATGGGGATAGTCTTTATCCCTGTCTCCTGTACAATGTCACGAACCTCTATCCATAGTTCATCAGACACTCTATCTATCAGATCTAGGCCCTTAAATCTATTTCTCACTTCCACTGTATAATCATAAGGGATTTGATTTAGGTCATACCTGAATGGTCTAGTGGTTTTCCCTACTTTCTCCAATTTAAGTCTGAATTTGGTAATAAGGAGTTCATGATCTGAGCCACAGTCAGCTCCTGGTCTTGTTTTTGTTGACTGTATAGAGCTTCTCCATCTCGGGCTGCAAAAATGTAATCAATCTGATTTTGGTGTTGACCATCTGGTGATGTCCATGTGTAGAGTTTTCTCTTGTGTTGTTGGAAAAGGGTGTTTGCTATGACCAGTGCATTTTCTTGGCAAAACGCTATTAGTCTTTGCCCTGCTTCATTCTGCATTCCAAGGCCAAATTTGCCTGTTACTCCATTGTGACCCACTCCAGTACTCTTGCCTGGAAAATCCCATGGACGGAGGAGCCTGGTAGGCTGCAGTTCATGGGGTTGCGAAGAATTGGACACGACTGAGCAACTTTACTTTCACTTTTCACTTTCATGCATTGGAGAAGGAAATGGCAACTCACTCCAGTGTTCTTGCCTGGAGAATCCCAGGGACAGAGGAGCCTGGTGGGCTGCTGCCTATGAGGTCGCACAGAGTCAGACCCGACTGAAGTGACTTAGCAGCAGCAGCAGCAGCAGTAGCCAGGTGTTTCTTGACTTCCTACTTTTGCCTTCCAGTCCCCTATAAAAGGACATGAAAAGGACATCTTTTTTAGGTGTTAGTTTTAAAAGGTCTTTTAGGTCTTTATTGTACCGTCCAACTTCAGCTTCTTCAGCGTTACTGGTTGGGGCATAGACTTGGATTACTGTGATACTGAGTGGTTTGCCTTGGAAACGAACAGAGATCATTCTGTGGTTTTTGAGATTGCATCCAAGTACTGCATTTCAGACTCTTTTGTTGACCATGATGGCTACTCCATTTCTTCTGAAGGATTCCTGCCCGCAGTAGTAGTTATAATGGTCATCTGAGTTAAATTCACCCATTCCAGTCCATTTTAGTTCACTGATTTTCAGAATGTCAACGTTAACTCTTGCCATCTCCTGTTTGACCACTTCCAATTTGCCTTGATTCATGGACCTGACATTCCAGGTTCCTTTGCAATATTGCTCTTTACAGCATTGGACCTTGTTTCTATCACCAGTCACATCCACAGCCGGGTATTGTTTTTGCTTTAGGTCCATCCCTTCATTCTTTCTGGAGTTATTTCTTCACTGATCTCCAGTAGCATGTTGGCGACCTACTGACCTGGGGAGTTCCTCGTTCAGTATCCTACCATTTTGCCTGTTCATGGGGTTCTGAAGGCAAGAATACTGAAGTGGCTTGCCATTCCCTTCTCCAGTGGACCACAATCTGTCAGACCTCTCCACCATGACCCGCCTGTCTTGGGTTGCCCTACAGGCATGGCTTGGTTTCATTGAGTTAGACAAGGCTGTGGTCCTAGTGTGATTAGATTGACTAGTTTTCTGTGAGTATGGTTTCAGTGTGTCTGCCCTCTGATGCCCTCTTGCAACACGTACCTCTTACTTGGGTTTCTGTTACCTTGGGCATGGGATATCTCCTCACGGCTGCTCCAGCAAAGGGCAGCCGCTGCTCCTTACCTTGGACAAAGTGTATCTCCTCAACCCCGCCCTTCCTGACCTTCAACGTGGGATAGCTCCTCTAGGCCCTCCTGCGCCTGCGTAGCCACTGCTCCTTGGCCACTGCCCCTTGTCTCAGGCGTGGGGTTGCTCCTCCCAGCCACCGCCCCTGGCCTTGGACGCAGGGTGGCTCCTCTCGGCCGTTCCTGTGCCATCGGAGCCTGGCACTCTTGGTTGCTGCCCCTGACCTTGGACATGGGGTAACTCCTCTTGGCCACCACCCTTCTGGCATGGGGTCCTCCTGGCTTCTGCCCCTGACCTTGGACGTGGGGTAGCTTCTCTCGGCTGCGCTTAGTGTGCTGGCTGTGGCCACTGGCGCTTAGTGCACAGGCGGCAGCCTAAAGATTTTAATTAAATGTTCCAGTCAAAAGAAGAGGGTGGCTGAATGGATAAAACCACAATACCCATGTGTAATGCTGTCTGTAAGACACTTCTAAAGTCACACACAGACTGGAAGTGAGAGAATTAAGAAAGGTAATCCATGGAAATGGAAACAGAAAGCTGGAGTAGCAGTACGTAAATCAGACAAAACAGATGATATAGAGAAACACTGTAATAAGAAACAAAAAAGGGCATTCTGAATGATACAGGGATTGAGCCAATAAGAATAACAGTTAGCTGCATATGTACTCAACACAGGAGCACCTAAGGGCATAAATCAAATACTGACAGGCATAAAGGGAGAAATTGACAGTAACACACAATAATAGTGGAAGATTTTAACACCCCGCTTACATAAATGGATAGATCAACCAGGCAGAAAGTCAACAGGTGACATTGGCCTTCACATTAGACCAGACTAACATGATAGATGTATACAGAACATTTCATCCAAAAGCAATAGAATACACATTCTTTTCAAGTAGACATGGAACATTCTCCAGGGTATATCACATCCAAGGTCACAAAACAAGTCTTAATAAATTAAGCATCTTTTCTGACCACAATAATATACTAAACATCAACTGCAAGAAAAAACCCACATGTGGAGTCTAAACACATGCTACTAAAAGCCAGTGGATCATTTTAGTGATCAAACTGGAAATCAAAACACACCTTGAGATAAATGAAAGTGGAAGCACCACATTCCAAAATATGTGGGAGGCTGCAAAAGCAGTTCTAAGAAGGAGGTTTATAGCAATATAGACCTACATCAAGAAACAAGAAAGATCTCAAATATACAATCTAACCTTATACTTAAAGGAATAGAAAAAAAAAGCCCAAAATTAATAGAAGGAAAGAAATTATGAAGATCAGAGTAGAAATAAATGATAAAGACTGAAATACACCAGGAAATAGCAATGAAACTCAGAGCTGGTCCTTTGGAAAGATAAAACTGATAAACTTTTAGCCAGACTAATCAAGAAATATTGTGCTGTTTTTTCACAATGGAGGAAACCATCAATAGAATGAAAAACCAACCTACTGAATGGGAGAATATATTTTCAGAGGATATATCCAGGCTAAACATTAAAAAATATATAAAGAACTCATACCACTCAGTATCCAAAAAATGAACAATCTGACTAAACAATGGGCAGAGGATCTGAGTAGACAATTTTCCAAAGAAGTCATCGAGATGACGCACAGATGCATGAAAAGGTGCTCAACATTACTAATCATCAGGGAAATGCAAAACAGTGAGTTATCACATCACTTCTGTCAGAATGGCTTTCATCAAAAAGATAAGAAATAACCAATGTTGGTGAGGATGTGAAGAAAAGGAAACTCTTTGTGTACTGTTAGTGGGAAAGTGAGTGGGTGCCACTATGGAAAACAGTATGAAGGTTCCTCAAAAATTTAAATATAGAACTACCGTGTTGTTGCTGTTTAGTTGGTCAATTGCGTTTGACTCTTTTGCAACCTCCTGACTATAGCCTGCTAGGCTCCTCTGTGCGTGGGATTTCCCAGGCAAGAATACTGGAGTGGGTTGCTGTTTCCTTCTCCAGGGTATTTTCCCAACCCAGAGATTGAACCTGCATCTCCTGCGTTAGTAGGTGGAGTCTTTACCACTGAACCACCAGGGAAGCAGAATTACCATATGATCCAGCAATTCCACTCCTGGGTATTTACCCAAGGAAAACAAAAACACTAATTAAAAACATATATGCAAATCTGTGTTTATTGCAGCAATATTACAATAGCCAAGATATGGAAGCAACCTATGTTCATTGATAGAAAAATGGATAAATAAGATGAGAAGATGTATGTATGTATACGTATGTATATATACACACATTCAGAAATAAAATAGAATGAAATATTGCCATTTATAACAATTTGGATGGATCTAGAGTTTCTTAGGCTAAGTAAAATAAGTCAAAGTGAGAAAGACAAATACTTTATAATCTTACTTACATGTTTTGTTAAAAAAAAAAAAACAAAACGAATAAGCAAACAGGGCAAAAACAGACTCGTAGATACAGAGAACAAACAAATGGCTGCCAGAGGGAAAGGAGAGAGGTGACGGGTGAGATGAGTGAAGGGAATTAAGATGCACAAACGTGCAATTCTTGGATGAGTAAGTCATGAGGGTGTAATGTGCAACATAATAGATACAGTCAATAATGCTGTGATGATTTCACATGGGGACACATGGCTACTAGATTTATGATGGTGATCATTTAGTGTATTTAAAATGTCAACACAAGAGAAGACTCTACACGTGGACATCACCAGATGGTCAACACTGCAATCAGATTGATTATATTCTTTGCAGCCAAAGATGGAGAAGCTCTATACAGTCAACAAAAACAAGACCAGGAGCTGACTGTGGCTCGGATCATGAACTCCTTATTGCCAAATTCAGACTTAAATTGAAGAAAGTAGGGAAAACCGCTAGACCATTCAGGTATGACCTAAATCAAATCCCTTATGATTATACAGTGGAAGTGAGAAATAGATTTAAGGGACTAGATCTGATAGATAGAGTGCCTGATGAACTATGGAATGAGGTTCGTGACATTGTACAGGAGACAGGGATCAAGACTATCCCCATGGAAAAGAAATGCAAAAAAGCAAAATGGCTGTCTGGGGAGGCCTTACAAATAGCTGTGAAAAGAAGAGAGGCGAAAAGCAAAGGAGAAAAGGAAAGATATAAGCATCTGAATGCAGAGTTCCAAAGAATAGCAAGAAGAGATAAGAAAGCCTTCCTCAGTGATCAGTGCAAAGAAATAGAGGAAAACAACAGAATGGGAAAGACTAGAGATCTCTTCAAGAAAATTAGAGATACCAAAGGAACATTTCATGCAAAGATGGGCTCGATAAAGGACAGAAATGGTCTGGACCTAACAGAAGCAGAAGATATTAAGAAGAGGTGGCAAGAATGCACAGAAGAACTGTACAAAAAAGATCTTCACAACCCAGATAATCACGATGGTGTGCTCACTCATCTAGAGCCAGACATCCTGGAATGTGAAGTCAAGTGGGCCTTAGAAAGCATCACTACGAACAAAGCTAGTGGAGGTGATGGAATTCCAGTAGAGCTATTTCAAATCCTGAAAGATGATGCTGTGAAAGTGCTGCACTCAATATGCCAGCAAGTTTGGAAAACTCAGCAGTGGCCACAGGACTGGAAAAGGTCAGTTTCCATTCCAATTCCAAAGAAAGGCAATGCCAAAGAATGCTCAAACTACCGCACAATTGCACTCATCTCACACGCTAGTGAAGTAATGCTCCAAATTCTCCAAACCAGGCTTCAGCAATACGTGAACCGTGAACTTCCTGATGTTCAGGCTGGTTTTAGAAAAGGCAGAGGAACCAGAGATCAAATTGCCAACATCCGCTGGATCATGGAAAAAGCAAGAGAGTTCCAGAAAAACATCTATTTCTGCTTTATTGACTATGTCAAAGCCTTTGACTGTGTGGATCACAAGAAACTGTGGAAAATTCTTCAAGAGATGGGAATACCAGAGCACCTGATCTGCCTCTTGAGAAATCTATATGCAGGCCAGGAAGCAACAGTTAGAACTGGACATGGAACAACAGACTGGTTCCAAATAGGAAAAGGAGGACGTCAAGGCTATATATTGTCTCCCTGCTTATTTAACTTCTATGCAGAGTACATCATGAGAAACACTGGACTGGAAGAAACATAAGCTGGAATCAAGATTCCCGGGAGAAATATCAATCACCTCAGATATGCAGATGACACCACCCTTATGGCAGAAAGTGAAGAGGAACTAAAAAGCCTCTTGATGAAAGTGAAAGAGGAGAGTGAAAAAGTTGGCTTAAAGCTCAACATTCAGAAAACGAAGATCATGGCATCCGGTCCTATCACTTCATGGGAAATAGATGGGGAAACAGTGGAAACAGCGTCAGACTTTATGTTTTTGGGCTCCAAAATCACTGCAGATGGTGACTGCAGCCATGAAATTAAAGGACGCTTACTCCTTGGAAGAAAACTTATGACCAACCTAGATAGCATATTCAAAAGCAGAGACATTACTTTGCCGACTAAGGTCCGTCTAGTCAAGGCTATGGTTTTTCCAGTGGTCATGTATGGATGTGAGAGTTGGACTGTGAAGAAGGCTGAGCACCGAAGAATTGATGCTTTGGAACTGTGGTGTTGGAGAAGACTCTTGAGAGTCCCTTGGTCTGCAAGGAGATCTAACCAGTCCATTCTGAGGGAGATCAGCCCTGGGATTTCTTTGGAAGGAATGATGCTAAAGCTGAAACTCCAGTACTTTGGCCACCTCATGCGAAGAGTTGACTCATTGGAAAAGACTCTGATGCTGGGAGGGATTGAGGGCAGGAGGAGAAGGGGACGACAGAGAATGAGATGGCTGGATGGCATCACTGACTCGATGGACGTGAGTCTGAGTGAACTCCGGGAGTTGGTGATGGACAGGGAGGCCTGGCATGCTGCAATTCATGGGGTCGCAAAGAGTCAGACACGATTGAGTGACTGAACTGAACTGAACTGAAGGTTAATTTTAATCTTTAAGAGTTTGAATGTGTGGGTACAGGATCTTTTCATATCTGAACAGTCAATGTGAAGTTGTAAATATTATCTGTAACTTTCTAGGACTTGAGTCCTTCATCTGTTAAGATAGAAATAATAATAATAAGATATTGTTCATGAAGGAGCTTGAAGAACAAAGTAAAGTTATCTGTATGCAGTGTATAGTGAGGTACAGTAGGACAGAGTAAGTATTCTGTTGCTGCCATTGCTATGGGGGTGGTGACGTGATGGTGTGAAGTGAAGTTGCTCAGTCGTGCCCGACTCTTTGCAACCCCGTGAACTGTAGCCCACCAGGCTCCTCCATCTTATGGGATTCTCCAGGCCAAATACTGGAGTGGGTTGCCATTTCCTTTTCCAGGGGATCTTCCCAACCCTGGGATCGAACCCAGGTCTCCTGCATTGCAGACAGATGCTTTAACCTCTGAGCCACCAGGGAAGCCCAGATGACTTGATGGTAGCAGTGGGCAAAAAGTTAAGCTAATGCTTTAGCTACAGAGAAGCATGCGTGTAGAATGGGCTTGCTTCCTCTGTTTCCTCAGAACATTGTTACTTTGTCATTATCCATCCTTCTTCCAAGAATCTTACTGTTTCTACTTTCTGGAACATAAAACTTGTCAATATAGTTTCAGAAAAGAATATCACTTCTTCCTCTAACCAGGACTTCTCTCCTATCTCTTCACCCTTTAGTTCCTGCCCATTTTGCTGATAATTCTGATGAGTGTTATTTTTTTAGGGCCTTGTCTTCTGTTGGTCCTTTGGTGAAAAGCACTGGGAATATAGGAGCTTTTCCTGTTCTAATTGATTGAGGGATCTAGAGGGAAAGGCACTGGTGCCCCATTCCAGTACTCTTGCCTGGAAAATCCCATGGACGGAGGAGCCTGGTAGGCTGCAGTCCATGGGGTCGCTAAGAGTCGGATACAACTGAGCAACTTCACTTTCACTTTTCACTTTCATGCATTGGAGAAGGAAATGGCACCCCACTCCAGTGTTCTTGCCTGGAGAATCTCAGGGACAGGAGAGACTGGTGGGCTGCCGTCTATGGGGTCACACAGAGTCGGACACGACTGAAGAGATTTAGCAGTAGCAGTAGAGGGAAAACTAGGCAACTCTAACATTTGTCTTTGCTTCTATTTTCCATTCTCTCTTTTAATCATTGTGGGCTTCTGCTTTTCAAATTGATGAGTTATTAGTTTTCATTTTAAACATATTTTCTTTGTTTCCTAACATCTTTCATGATCAAATATTTTTTATAAGTGAAAATTTACCTAGAAGGATGTATCTTCAGTATTTCTTAAGTGAAAGTGAAAGTCAAGTCGCTCAGTCGTGTCCAACTCTGTGATCATGGACTGTAGCCCACAGGCTTCTCTGTCCATGGGATTTTCCAGGCAAGAGTACTGGAGTGGGTTGCCATTTCCTTCTCCAGGGAGTCTTCCTGACCCAGGGATCGAACCCAGGTTTCCCTCACTGCAGGCAGACCCTTTACCCTCTGAGCCAGTAGTTCTTGCTTCCATTCTTTCTTCTCTTTCCTTTTTGCCTCTTCTCTTTTCATCCAGGGCTGCTTGGCTGCCCTGCTCCAGGGGGCAGTTTTCACACTGAATTTGATGTGAATGGTTTGCAGTGTCTTGCAACTATCCTACCCCCATCTAAGAGTGTTTGTCTTAGTAAAATAATACTCTTGCAGTATTGTATTAAATATTATTATGATAAAAATATAAATGAACTGGAAATTTCTATTACAGAGATATTGGAGAATAATAATATATATATATATATATATATAATAAAGAGAGAGGATGTAATTTTATGACCTATATGCATATGATAACTTTTTGCAGCTAAAATGACAGTAAATCCACCTAATTTCATTTTTTTCTCAGCAAGAGAATAAAATTTGAGCTTCTTGCCTTGTGGGTCTTGTTACTATTATATATTTACAGAGTGCCTCCCATCTTGTAGGCAAATTTATTGTAAGTTTATCAATACAGTTGGTGTTTAAAGTAATATTGTAGGTCCAGAATGGAGTCACTTATGCTAAGCTCTGCCACAGCAAATTAAAACAATTTAATTACAACGTCTGCTCTCTAAGAAACAGACTCTTAAACCAGTCAGTCAGGAATCATCTGATCAGCACTAGTTAGAAAATCTGCCTGACAGATCCCTGCTATTCCCTAAAGGAAAGAAACTTTGGAAGAACCAATCTGCTTTTTTGCCTCGTACTGTGTCCTTATGATACCTGGTCTCTTCTGTCTATAAAAGTTTTCCATTTTGTACAGCTCCACTGAGCTCTTTTTTATCTGCTGTATTGGATGCAGGCTGATTCAAATCAATATTTGCTCAAATAAACTCTTAAAATTTTTAAATATGCCTCAGTAAAGGACCTACCTGCCAATGCAGGAGACATGGGTCAGTCCCTGGGTCGGGAAGATCCCCTGGAGAAGGAATGGCCACCCACTCCAGTATTCTTGCCTGGGAAATCCCATGGACAGAGGAGCCTGGCGGGCTACAGTCCATGGGGTCGCCCAGAGTTGGACACAAGTTAACGACTGAGCATGCATACACACGATTTATCTTTCAGCGCTGTGGACCCTACCCCTTCAGAAACCATTTTCTCACATGTCTCAGTATGTCTAGAATCCCATGAGTGGTTGCATCACAAGGAATAACAACAGTAATTATTATTTTAAGAGTTACAAGTGGTGCGTTTGGACAGAGCTGTTATTGAGATAACTATAAAAATGACTCATACCCTCTCCAGCTTACACACTTGCTTTTTATCAGTGGCAGTTTCAGATGGTTAGTATTATTGCCTTTTCGACCACTTTGACATTTTTGTTTAGAAGTTTGCTAAGATGGTATGCTGCCTGCTCTTTTCAGCTAAGGTCAGTGTAGCTGAATTGCTAGAGTAAGCATTTCAGAAAGTGGTTGAAGATGTTTCCCAGCCTGCAAATGCTTTGTAGAAATCATCCAATCTTGGAAATTTTTTTGGTATGTCAGTTATTTCTATCTCAACCACATTGTCATGGATGTTTTTCTTACTTTTTTCTTAGTGATTAGGAGAACTCGGAGAAAATCTGTCCACTCTGTTTTTTATTTTTTCAAATGTATTTTTGACTGTGCTAGGCCTTTGCTACAGCACATGGAATTCTTCTAGTTGCGGTGAGTGGGAGGCTACTCTCTGGTTATGGTATGCGGACCTCCCACCACAGTGGTTTCTCTTTTTCAGAGCATGGGCTCTAGGGCTGTGGGCTCAGCAGTTGCAGTGCATGGGCTTAGATGCCCTGTGGCATGGAATCTTCCCTGAGCAGGGGTCAAACCCATGTTCCCTGCATCGGAAGATGGATTCTTAACCAATGGACCACCAGGAAAGTGCCATTTGCCCACTTTGAATGCACTTCCTGTTTTTTGCATCATTGATGATAATGAAACAAAAGTATAAAAGGAGTTGCGTTACCTATCATCTTTCTTTTAAGTTTATTTTATGTTTGTGCGTGCTAAGTTGCTTCAGTTGTGTTCGACTCTTTGTGACCCTTTGGACCGTAGCCCACCAGGCTCCTCTGCCAATGGAATTCTCCAGGCGAGAACATTGGAGTGGGATGCATGCTCTCCTGCAGGGGATCGCCCCAACCCAGGGATTGAACCCATGTCTCCTCTAGCTCGTGTAGGCAGATTCTTTATTGCTGAGACCCTGGGGAGTTTCAAGTTTATTTTAGACTTTTACCTTGCTTGTTTTTAGGTCTGGAGTGGTAGATTATGTCTGATTTGTATATCCCTGGCAGAGATCAAATTTGCATAATCAGGTGTTTGTATTGGTACATATTTAAATAATTAATATGGTAAGCAAATATTACTGGAGCACCTACATGTAGGCCCCTTTCCTATAACAAGACTCAAACTTCCATGAACAGTTCCTCCTGATGTGTGTGTGTGTATGTGTGTGTGTGTGTGTATTGTTTTTTGGTGGTGTGTAAGGTCATGTAAAGATAGATAGCAACCAATATAAAGGGTATTGCTAGAGCTTGAGAAGTCAAATGTCACAGGACTTGAACATAGTAATTGCTCCGTGAAGATGATTTATTTATTTATTTTTAACTTATTACTTGAAATGATTCAGGCAGAGTCTTAGAAGAGCAGGGAGCTGAATTGAATTAAATGGCTATATTTCCTGTTTGTTCCCATCATATACCCTTTCCTCCTTTCTCTAGTTTTGAGAGAGAAAAGGTAACAGCCTGAAAAGGAGGGAGGCAGCAGAGTATTTCCGAGTAAAAAGCTAGGCGAGGAGGCCGAGGCAGGTGACAGAGGGAAGATGATAGAGGCTAACACAATGCAGGAAAAAGGAGTAACATAAGGTAACAGATACGGGGAATTTAATACTCAGAATAGTAATTCTCTTCTGTGGAGAGGATGTGAGCTAATGTTTAATGAATATCTATTTCTCTGTGCTACTATTGCAGGAAGGGGGACCCCTTCCAGGGCCCGAAACTGGGCTCTTGTCTAACACTTGGAAATGAATTGTCCGAGGAGACGCATGCGCTGACAAAGCAAGAGATTTTATTGGGAAAGGGCACTCGGGTGGAGAGCAGTAGGGTAAGGAAACCCAGGAGAACAGCTCTGCCGTGTGGCTCACAGTCTCGGGTTTTATGGTGATGGGATTAGTTTCCGGGTGGTCTTTTGGCCATTCTAATTCA
The DNA here is from genome assembly GCF_016772045.2 of Ovis aries. NCBI lineage: Eukaryota > Metazoa > Chordata > Mammalia > Artiodactyla > Bovidae > Ovis > Ovis aries. The sequence continues at coordinate 11,111,034 of NC_056070.1, forward strand.
GTCTTTCCTGGTGGTACACGCATCGTTCAGCCAAGATGGATGCTCGCGAGAGGGATTCTGGAAAGTGGATGGACACACAGTGTCTCCTTTAGACCTTTCCCGAACTCTTCCGGTTGGTGGAGGCTTATTAGTTCTGTCTTGCTTATCAGGATCTCCTGTCATAAAACAACTCATGCAAATGATTACTATGGTTCCTGGCCAAGGTGGGCGGTTTCAATCAGTGTGCTTCCTCTAACACTACCAGCTTTTCAAAGTTAAAGTCATAACTATTTTTTGAAGTAGGCATTATTCCCATTTAATGCAGACAACCAAGGCTCAGAAAGGGTGTGGGATCTGTCTTTGGCCATATGTGTGCACAATGAATATTTGTGAGGAGGACTTTTTCACTCTAAAGCCTCTGTGATTTCCACGACATTCATGCCAAGCCCTTAGAGAGTTAAGCGATGAAAATGAGTCCTAAGTGACTGTTTTGTTTGTGAAATAGCAGCCAACATTATTTAAACAATGGATGAAACATAGTTAGATATGTAAAAGTATTGCCTTTTGATAAATAACAGTGACTCTAGTCTCCTGGGCTTCCCTGGTGGATTGGTTGATAAAGAATGTGCCTGCAATGCAGGAGACCCAGGTTTGATCCCTGGGTTGGGAAAATCCCCTGGAGAAGGGAATGGCTACCCACTCCAGCATTCTTGCCTGGAGAATTCTATGGATCCATGAGCCTGGTGGGCTACTGTTCACGGGGTCGCAAAGAGCTTCAGGTACCACTGAGTCACACACACACACACATACACACACACACGTCTCCTATTTCATTACATAAAGACTAACAATACAGCAAGGGCCTCAGAATCTTACTTGTTTTGTCAAGAGAACACTGGAAACATCCACACTCTTTAAGGCATTGTCTCCCTGGCAGATGCTGTGATGAGTTCTTGGACCATGGACCCAAAGCGCAGGCTGGTATGGCGTGAATTAGGGTCCCTGAACTCCTCACTCTCACTTTCTTCTCCTCCTCCAGCTAGGTCCTTTTGGAACCCGCTGCCTAATCTGTTTATTGTAGTGTATGAATACTATCCCTTTCTCTAAGTGACTAGATATGGGCAAGTTGGAAATTGCTGGCTTTAAATATTAATACCACCAGACCTAACTTTCTCCAGTAAGGTAAACATGAAATTCTGTAGGCAGATCCCAGATCTGGCTGAGTGCGTGGATGGGCTGAGGTTCTAGGTTGCTTGCATTTCCATCGTGTCTCACTCTTTTGACCCCGTGGACTGTAGCCCATCAGGCTCCTCTGTCCATGGGGTTTTCCAGGCAAGAATAGTAGGTTAACATTTCTACTCCAGGGGATCTTCCTGACCCAGGGATCGAACCCCATCTTTTGCGTATCCTGCATTGGCAGGCAGATTCTTTACCACTGTGCCACCTGGGAAGCCAGAGTTTCTAGATTAAGAATCTATTATTGTATCAGAGTACTATAAGTGGAACCAAACCAAATCAGTCAATATTTATAGACTGTTGGTTATAGCCACATTTGCTGGGAGGAGCCGTAGGCAAACATGGAGAGTTTCAGTTACTAAATCCAAGAGGATGGCTTAATTGTGAGAAGATAAATGTATTGGTTGCCCTTTCCCAGTGTTCTTAGGGCTGAATATTTACCTTTTAATTCTAAAGTGACAGATTTAAGGACCTTCTGGACTAAAACATCACATAGTTCACTGCTCTATAATTGTCTTTGATTAAATCCAGGAGTTTGATGTTCATTCTTAAAAATGCACACATTTACCATTAAACAAGCAGTTAATTCTATGAAGGCTGGAATCCATTAAACTATTGCTTCAGGTGAAATTGTCTAAAATAGGGTGGCTCCCAGGAGTATTGAAAAAAGCAATGAGACCTTGACTTGTCCAGACATATATTGTAAACCACGTCTTGCAGCCTATGAAGTCAAGTACTTACTTCCTCACAGGGGGCAGTTTTTCACTGGGATTTGTTTCTTGGCCTTTCTTCCCTTGTTGGATATTTCTGTTGTGGAGTGTTTTGGCTGTTGGTTTAAATTAGTGCTTTAAGGAACATCGTAGAATTTCTGGAATTTCTGAAGTTCTTTGGAACGCTCTGGCTATTTGCAGGAATGTTCCTGCTTCCAGCTTGATTGTTTTGCTGACAGGTGCTGATTTTCGCCAGGTTTACAACTTCCTTTAATGCTAGAGAAACCTGAATGTGTTATTCTCAAATCATAGTAACAGGTAACGTTTGCTCAGCACTGCTTTACATCTCACGTAACTGGTTTAATCCTCATGAGAAGCTTTTGATCTAAGTCCTAATATGATCTCTTTGCAGATGAAGAAACCGAGGCTTTGAGAAATGGTTCAGTCGGCCTGGGTGACTCAGCTAACAAATGTTGGAAGAGTCAGTGGTTGGTCTTCTCTGATACGTGAGCTTGAGCTGGCAAGTTTTCAAGCTTTATAAATGTTTGGTATCGTAGAGGAAGTCATGTATAAACGTGTCATTTGTTGATTCTCCTGAGAAGCTAGTGATTCTTCTCTTAGTGGCTTGTGTTTCTTTGTTCCTTTGGTGTCTGCGTACCGTGGCATATCTGACTGTGTCCTTCAGAGTGACTTCAATGCTCTGCTTACGTATGTTAGCCTGTAATTTCCGCCCCCCCCCGCCCCCCCTCCCCCGGGGATGCTGTCTCCTTCTCCTGACATCCGTCCTTTCATGCGCCCATGCCCAGTCCAGCTGTTACCTTTATTTTGACACTTCTTCTGAATTCCCAACACTGGGTCAGTCTCTCCACATTCTTTGCTCTGCTGTTAACTCTTTTGGGCTTCCCTTGTGGTTCAGCTGGTAAAGAATCCACCTGCAATGCGGGAGACCTGGGTTTAATCCCTGGGATGGGAAGATCCCCTGGAGAAGGGAAAGGCTACCCACTCCAGTAATCTGGCCTGGAGAATTCCATGGACTATATAGTCCATGGGGTCGCAAGGAGTCGGACATGACTCAGTGACTTTCACTTAACTCCTTTAGAGCAGTTATCAAGCTACTGTATAATTGTTAGCATTCATGTCTTTTTGCTCAGTAGGCTCAAATCTATTTGAGGCAGAGGTGTTATCTATGTATCTTATATTCTCAACATGAAGCACAGTCGTGAATATATTCATAGACAGAAAAATGGTAGGGGGGGTCAGGAAAATGAGATAAATGAGAGGGATTACTGTCATTTAGTGAGATCTGAAAAATGATATCTCATTTTTATTATCCAGCAAAACACTTGAGTTGATAGTCTGTATTCCTAACATGGAAGAGCTAGTGAATAATTAATAGGATACAAGTTTGGGCAGGTCTGAAGCTTCCACAACTTTGGGAAACCCTCCTTAAAAATCTTTCCACAGGATTACAAACACAAAAGTATATAAAGAGTAAATATTTATTACAAACAGAAAACTGTGAGAATGTATGAATTGACAAAATCTGAGAAATATGACAAAAATTATAAATGTCAAAAACTGTGTTCAATTTTATAACTTGTTCCTCATAATGTCATGTTACTATTAAGATTGATGTCAAATTTTAGAAGACTTCTATCAGGTTTCATTCATATATGAGCTATATGGAACTGAGGAATTTCCCAAAAACTAGCTGTATCTTCATGTTACAATGCTGACTGAGTTGGCAAAGCAGGTAGTGGATGATAAATAGAAGGAAGTGGATGTTGAGTGGAAAACTGGAAACAGTGGGTATGGACTATACATTTGAGACTTTTATAAAGTAAGATGGTAGAAGAAAGATGAATAGGCTTGAATAATACACTGAGTGGAAAAAGGCTGTTTGCATTTATAAGAGAGTTGCTTGAAGTCAGATTTGGAAATCTGTCTCACGCGCTCTGTGTTGTCTCTGATATAACTATGCCGAGGCGTGGTTTGTGGGAAAGGGTTAACCTGGCATCAGCCATCAGTGTGTAGAAATGTTCCCTGTGATTCCTTAGTGTGCATATGTCAATCGTACGTTTAGATGAGCCAATATTTTAAGTTATTCAACTTGTACCATCTTTCAGGGGAATATTAATAATACTTTCTATTAATGGATCACTTCCTTTTTTGAGGTACTTTCACATCCATCATCTGATTGGAGCACACCTGTCCAATTATTTATAAATAAATAAGTTATTTACAACAGATAAGAAAGAGAGATGAAATCTTAAATATTTTATAGATGCCAAGTGAAAGTTTAGAAATTTTCAGTTATCAAAAAATTCAGCTTATCAATTCTGGGAACTGAATGAAGGAAATGGCATTGAAAGCACCATTCCTGACTTGACAATATGGAGCTAAAGGAACAATGTGGATATTTGTGGGGAATTTTAAAGTAGTTTCTGCTGCAATATGCCATGTATTTCCCTTCCTCTTCTATATCTCTTACAGAAGGTTCAGAAAAACAAAATTTATCATTCCAATGTTTGTATTTATTTTTATTTTTTCCTCCAATTTTATTGAGATGCAATTGACATACAGCTCTGTGTAAGTTTAAGTCATATATCATGATGATTTGACTTACATACGTTAACAAATGATTATCACAATAAGTTTAGTGAATGTCCATCCTGTCATACAAGTACAAAATTAAAGAAAGGAAAAAAAAATTTTCTTGCAGTGAGAATGCTAAGGAATTACTATCTTAAAAGCTTTCATATATAACAGATAGCAGTGTTAATAGTATAATTACATTGTACATTACATCCCTAGTATCTATTTATCTTACAACTGTATGCTTGTACCTTGTAACCAGCTTCATCACTGTACAAAGATAGTTCCCATGTTTTTATATCAGAGGATCTTTAGGGGAATCATGATTACGTTTTGGGGTAAATGACAATCATTTGGATAGTGAGTTAAAATGAAGATTCCAGTTCAGTTGCAGCAAGATGGGATGGGGAACTGAGAGCAGTGTTGAACCCTGCATCTAGGTAGGCATGGGATGAAGGCTGGAGGAGGAGAACACGGGCAGAGCCAATGTCTGGATTTCACTCATTTCCCCTTTGATTTCTTCGGTGGTTGTATCTTCAGTGAAGTCATTTCTCCCTTGGTTGTATAATAGCACACTGTTTAGTCGCCACATGTTTGTGTCTTTTACAGTTTTTTTCTTATGCTGATTTCTAGTCTCATAGCACTGTGGTCAGAAAAGACACTTGATATCAATTTTCTCAAATTTACTGAGGTTTGTTGAGTGGCCTGTATGTGGCCTACCCTGGAGACTGGTTCAGATGCATTTGAAAAGAATGTGTATTCTACTGCTTTCAGGTAGAATGCTGTATAAATATTAAGTTCATCTGGTCTAATGTGTCATTTAAGACCAGTGTTTCCTTATTGATTTTCTGTCTGGATGATTTGTCCATTGATGTAAGTGGGGGTATTATCTTCTCTTTCTATTACTGTGTTACTTTCAATTTCTCCTTTTAGGTCTGTTAATATTTGCTTCGTGTATCAAGGTGCTCCTATGTTAGGTTTATGAATACTCCTATGTTCATATATCCTAAATAAATATATATTTATTTTAGGAACCTGAGGCTTTGAGAAATTAAATGCCCTTTGTTCACTTATAGCTGCTAATAGAAGGTGGCTCTGGGACATGAGCCTTAGGCTTCAGGCCTCCAGTCCCACTCTGTCTCTATAACTGTACCCTGAGAGATGGTGTGCCCGTGCGGCTAAGAGTGGGGAGTTTTAGAGTCTGAATCTTGGTTCTTCCACTTATTAACTGTATTATCTTGGGCAAAATCGCTCACCTCTGCATGCCTCTGTTTCCCCATTGGAAAATGGGTATAATTTGTCATAGAATTAAATAAGTTACTATTGCACCAGGCAACCGTTTGTAAAATAATTAAGAAACTCCTCCGTCACGGTCTCTGATGTAGAGAACAGTAATCTGCTTACTCATTAGTTTGCCCTGAGTGTGTATATTGCCCTTCAGCCTCCTTCCAGCCTGCATCCTTGCCCATGATGTAGATACATATGCTGTTTCCCCAGCACTGACTTCACTGAATCTTGTCTTTCCACTTTAAGAGCTCCAAGCGAGGACAGAGCAGCCCAGTTACATGCAGGCAGTAGCTCTCTTTTATGCAAAGCAGGCAACCAGAGGACGAGACATTCTATCTCATTCTATTGCATTGCCCTAGCTTGCATCTACAGAGTTATCCAGGTTATAGTTTTTAAATCTTCTGCTAGGAAACAACTGAAATTACCCAGGCAAAGGAGAAAACTGGATTTTGTCCTTTGGATCTTCTGATAGTCTACTGTAATTGGCCAGTAAATTTGTAGCAGATTTTGCAAATCTGTAGTGATTTGCAAAATCTGCCCCCCCCACCTTTTTTTTTTTTTCCAGTATTTTTAGAGGAAAAAATATTCTTACTTGCTAAATGTAGCTAGACGTTTTTTCCCCGGTCCTATTTGTTAAGGCAAAACAGATAGACATTTCAAAACTGAGGCTTTTCTCTCTGGTAGTATCCAGCAGCTCTCAATTGCCTTGTTATATTTGGCTGGTTTTCCTTCGATAGCCTGTGACTTCACGCTAGACGTGGGTGTTGCCAGCAGCTGTTAGCCATCGGGTGGGGCAGAAAGGCCTCCCAGCAGCTGGATGTTGTCTCGTCTTTCTCTTGTGTCACAAAGGTAGCACTGATGAGAATGTTTTTGTAGACTTTTTCTATTGGAAGCCAGGGCAAGCCGCAGGCAAGCTGCAGCTCACTCGGCTGTAAAGGGCAGTGGGGCAAGCTTGCTTACACCCACTGCTGAAGTGCAAATCGGAGTATTGGTTCTGTAGAGAAATATGTCAATATTTATGTATACACAGTATGAATCCATGCATAGTACTTAATACAAAGTATGTGTTAATAACCCTTAAAAATGTGCAGTATCTGATTTAGAAATTCCATTTCTAGAATTTTTTTATATCTAAGGAAATACTTAGACAAGTGTGCCAAAGTATGTAAACAAGGATGTTTATAAAAGTGTTGTAACTGCAAGAAATTGTAAACAACCCAACTATTTCTGAACAGCAGATTGACAACTGACTTATGGTGTATTAACATATGGATTGTCAGGCAGCTATTTAAAACCATGGGATGGAATGTAATTATTCTATGTACTGTATATGAAAATATATTTATTATATGTTGCTATGGGGAAAAGGACTATAGTTTGATACATTTAAAATGTGCATATTTACTTCCATATGGAGTTTTATTTGCTTAGAAAAAGAAAATATAAACAACAGTATTACAAATCACTATCTCAGATTGTGGGATTTAGGGATGATTTTCATTTTCTTAATTAGTTAATTTTGTAAAATTTTCACACTAATAACATATGTTTCTTGTGTAATAAAAATGATTATGAGGAATGGTTTGTGTATGACAAAGAGTGTTACAAAGTATTCTACTATGTATCTCTGTTTAGAAATGTTTATACATTTGACCCTGTGCTAATCCCATTTCACTGTGTCAAATGGAGAAGAGAGAAAGATGGCTTCTTTCTAAGCTGAAATCCCCTCACAGAGCTGAGATTCCTCTAGATCTGTTATTTTGTTGATTTTAACAGAAATGGCTCTCCATGAAATTAGACTTCTGTTGAGTTAGCTCATGGGCCCTGTGTCATCACACTCTTGAATCTATGCTACAAAATTCAGAAGGACTGACAGTCTTCAATGCGTTCACAGTACACATGCAGAACCCTAATGAAATAAAAAATAAAGCCAAGCCTAATATGTACACTTGACCCTTATTTTCCTTGGAGAATATTCTACAGAAATATCGTTAGTGCCCAAGATTTCATGGCATTGTGTTCGCTTATTTGTGCCCTATGCCGTTTACATTATTGTTATGTCTTTATCTGCAACTTTATGGCCACGTTCTGAATAATCTTTTGGATGCCAAAGATTTTTACTGAATGCTTTCTCAGGTTGGATTTTAATGCTGTTTGTATAAGGAAGAACATATGTCACCATGTTAAGTTAGGCAACCAGATTTTAAATATGTTTCTGTAACTGACAGCTGTGTGATCTAGCATGATGATAATTATGCTGATGATGTAATAGAAGGTGTAATCATAGTAGTAGCAACTACTAGGTACTAGTAGTAGTACGAGTAGATATTAGTAGTAACTACTGCTATGCTGGCTACTACTACTAACAATAAATTTAGTAGCAATTTTATCTATCGATCCATTATTGATGTAAGGAGCTCTCCTCAATGCTTTATATCCATTGTCTTATTTAATCCTGAAATCTCCCTGATAAGTAGCTATTACTATTATAATGACACAGGTGAAGAAATTGAGCTTTAGGAAAATTGAGTAATCTGTACAAATGACACAGTTAATCAGTGGCAGAGGTAGGGATCAAGCCCAGATTGTTTGTTACTTATCCTGTATTTATTTTCAGATATGCACACTATCTTCTTAAATCTCTCATACTCCTCTGGTCTTTAGTTTGCTCTTAGTAAGTCATGTCCAACTCATGGAGACCCCATGGACTGCAGCATTCCAGGCTTCCCTGTCCCTCACTGTCTTCCAGAATTTGCTCAAATTCTTGTTCACGGATGCTCTCCAAACATCTCATCCTCCACTACCTCCTTCTCCCCTTGCCCTCAATCTTTCCCACCATCAAGGTCTTTTCCAATGAGTTGGCTCTTCGCATCAGGTGGCCAAAGTATTGGAGCTTCAGCTTCAGCATCAGTCCTTCTAATGAATATTCAGGATTGATTTCCTTTAGGATTAACTGGCTTAATCTCCTTACTGTCCAAGGGGGGCTCTCAAGAGACTTCTCCAACACCACAATTTGAAAGCATCAGTTTTTCAGCACTCAACCTTCTTTATGGTTCAACTCTCACTAGTTTACCATTAATTAAATGAGTATGTTAGGCTAAGAAGAAGTAGTTATGGTTTCCTGTAACTTTAACATTCTTGCTGTCTATATGCATTGCAGTAGAGAACTGTGGTCATTAAATGGATAAAACCAAATTGCCTGGGTTTGTAGCTTGGCTTTACACTTTGCTAGTTTTGTGAGCTTACCTATCTGTGCTTCTGTTTTCCCATCTGTAAAATGAAGCCTGTAAGAACTGCTCCATAAGATAGCTGTGAGGACTGAAAGAGACAAGATAGGTATGTACAGTGTCTGACATGGAGAAGGTATTTTATGAATGAATTCTGACCTTTATACATTTTCTCATATATATGATAGAAAATCTAATATTCTTTCCTTTTTAGTCTAATTCTTTCATATTCTGAATCTTTGATTCAGTACAGCTCCAAACAATTTCAAGTTCTAAAGTGGCTAGTTCATCAAGCATGTCAGGAAATTTTCCAATTTGAGCCCTGAAAGTCCCATTCCAGGAACTCCTCAGTCCCAGAAAACTGGGACAGTTGGTCACCCTACTTTTAAGTCTCTAGCCAGTCTCCAAGGTCCCAACTTGCAGGGCTTATCTGTCTCTTTTTTCATCTTTCCATTTCCAGTAGTCTTGTCTCTCCAGTCCATGTGGGCAAACTTCAGAAATCCATGCATTCATAAATGTCTTTCCTGCTTCACATCTTAATGTGTTTTCAAAGTGCTTAAGTCAAAGCATAGGAGAAGGAAATAGCAACCCACTCCAGTTTTCTTGCCTGGAGAATCCCATGGACAGAGGAGCCTGGTGGGCTATAGTTCATGGGGTCACAAAGAGTCGGACATGACTGAGTGACTAACATGCGCGCACACACACACACACATACACACACACACACGCACACAAGTCAAAGCATTGCAGAACTTTTTAGCAGTGTCTTAGCCTAATTTTGAGGTATGACTAGACATAGTCCAGTTCAGTTGAGTTGCTCAGTCATGTCCAACTCTTTGTGACCCCATGGACTGCAGCATGCCAGGCCTCCCTGTCCATTATCAACTCCCAGAGTTTACCCAAACTCCTGTCCATTGAGTTGGTGATGCCATCCAACCATCTCATTCTCTGTTGTCCCCTTTTCCTCTTGCCTTCAATCTTTCCCGGCATCAGGGTCTTTTCAAATGAGTTCTTTGCATCAGGTGGCCAAAGTATTAGAGTTTCAGCTTCAGCATCAGTCCTTCCAATGAACACCCAAGACTGATCTCCTTTAGGTTGGACTGGTTGGATCTCCTTGCAGTCCAAGGAACTCTCAAGAGTCTTCCCCAATACCATAGGTCCACTTCAGTTGCTCAGTCATGTCCGACTCTTTGCGACACCATGAATCGCAGCATGCCAGGCCTCCCTGTCCATCACCAACTCCCAGAGTTCACTCAGACTCACATCCATCGAGTCCGTGATGCCATCCAGCCATCTCATCCTTGGTCGTCCCCTTCTCCTCCTGCCTCCAATTACCCCCAGCATCATTGTCTTTTCCAATGAGTCAACTCTTCGCATGAGGTGGCCAAAGTACTGGAATTTCAGCTTTAGCATCATTCCTTCCAAAGAAATCCCAGGGCTGATCTCCTTCAGAATGGATTGGTTAGATCTCCTTGCAGTCCAAGGGACTCTCAAGAGTCTTCTCCAACACAACAGTTCAAAAGCATCAATTCCTTGGTGCTCAGCCCTCTTCACAGTCCAACTCTCACATCCATACATGACTACTGGAAAAACCATAGCCTTGACTAGACGGACCTTAGTCGGCAAAGTAATGTCTCTGCTTTTGAATATGCTATCTAGGTTGGTCATAACTTTTCTTCCAAGGAGTAAGCATCTTTTAATTTCATGGCTGCAGTCGCCATCTGCAGTGATTTTGGAGCCCAAAAACATAAAGTCTGACGCTGTTTCCACTGTTTCCCCATCTATTTCCCATGAAGTGACGGGACCAGATGCCATGATCTTCGTTTTCTGAATGTTGCGCTTTAAGCCAACTTTTTCACTTTCCTCTTTCACTTTCATCAAGAGGCTTTTCAGTTCCTCTTCACTTTCTGCCATAAGGGTGGTGTCATCTGCATATCTGAGGTTATTGATATTTCTCCCGGCAATCTTGATTCCAGCTTGTGTTTCTTCCAGTCCAGCATTTCTCATGATGTACTCTGCATAGAAGTTAAATAAGCAGGATGACAATATACAGCCTTGACGTACTCTTTTTCCTATTTGGAACCAGTCTGTTGTTCCATGTCCAGTTCTAGCTGTTACTTCCTGGCCTGCATACAGATTTCTCAAGAGGCAGGTCAGGTGCTCTGGTATTCCCATCTCTTGAAGAATTTTCCAGTTTCTTGTGATCCACACAGTCAAAGGCTTTGGCATAGTCAATAAAGCAGAAATAGATATTTTTCTGGAACTCTCTTGCTTTTTTCATGATCCAGCGGATGTTGGCAATTGGATCTCTGGTTCCTCTGCCTTTTCTAAAACCATCTTGAAGTTCACGGTTCTCATATTGCTGAAGCCTGGATTGGAGAATTTTGAGCATTACTTTACTAGCATGTGAGATGAGTGCAACTGTGCGGTAGTTTGAGCATTCTTTGGCATTGCCTTTCTTTGGGATTGGAATGAAAACTGACCTTTTCCAGTCCTGTGGCCACTGCTGAGTTTTCCAAATTTGCTGGCATATTGAGTGCAGCACTCTCACAGCATCATCTTTCAGGATTTGAAATAGCTCTACTGGAATTCCATCACCTCCACTAGCTTTGTTCGTAGTGATGCTTTCTAAGGCCCACTTGACTTCACATTCCAGGATGTCTGGCTCTAGATGAGTGATCAAACCATCGTGATTATCCGGGTTGTGAAGATCCTTTTGTACAGTTCTTCTGTGTATTCTTGCCACCTCTTCTTAATATCTTCTGCTTCTGTTAGGTCCATACCATTTCTGTCCTTTATCGAACCCATCTTTGCATGAAATGTTCCCTTGATATCTCTAATTTTCTTGAAGAGATCTCTAGTCTTTCCCATTCTGTTCTTTTCCTCTATTTCTTTGCACTGATCACTGAGGAAGGCTTTCTTATCTCTTCTTGCTATTCTTTGGAACTCTGCATTCAGATACTTATATCTTTCCTTTTCTCCTTTGCTTTTCGCCTCTCTTCTTTTCACAGCTATTTGGAAGGCCTCCCCAGACAGCCATTTTGCTTTTTTGCATTTCTTTTCCATGGGGATGGTCTTGATCCCTGTCTCCTGTACAATGTCACGAACCTCATTCCATAGTTCATCAGGCACTCTTATCTATCAGATCTAGGCCCTTAAATCTATTTCTCACTCCCACTGTATAATCCTAAGGGATTTGATTTAGGTCATACCTGAATGGTCTAGTGGTTTTCCCTACTTTCTTCAATTTAAGTCTGAATTTGGTCCAGACAACTGTAATAGCATGAGGCTGGAGACAAAGCTCAACCCATCCATTAGTGCAATGGTGCTCCTGGAGGCCAAAGCCAGGTGAAAAGAAAAGATGGTCCAGATTGTGGTATCTGAAGCCTCTGGTGATAAGCAATAGATGGTAGCCGTGATTCAGGGGAAGCAGCAAAGATACCAGGCAACTGACAGTTCTCATAGGTGAGCGTCAGATGGTAAAAGATAACTCAGGGGCGATGATTCTCAATTTCCTGTGGGGCAGGCAGGCCAGTTCATTAGAAAGGGGGATTTCAGCCACAGAACATTTCAGGAATAGACTTCCAACTAGGGGGCCACAGAACTGATCTTCTGAAGGGGACCAGGGTTTTAGGTAGCTTGTAGGCAGGGAGTCAAGGACTGAGACAACATCCCAATTATGTGGACTAAGATACAAGATGGAGACTGTGTCTTAACAGAAAGGTGACATTCACTGCTCAGACTTGGGACGCTAAGTCAGTGTGAGAAGATCAAGAAGGGTGACTTGGTGCTGAGTTCCAGAATCTTTAACCCTGTCTCCTCAATTTCAGTTGCTGCCTAATGTCAGGATTGGCACCAAAGTAGTGGTTCTCACTCTTTACTGTGATTGGGAATCACTTGGAGTATTTACAAACATCAACTTTGAATGATTGTTAAATGACTCATTCTTAATGATTCTGACCCACTAGCTTTGTGATTTGTCCAAGGACTGTGTGTTGTTTATATGGCCACACCCTGCCACATGGTTGCCTAGGGTTGGCCAATGTGAGGACCGAGGCACTAGAAGATACATAGATGCCAACTCCAGAGGCAGGAACTGAGGTGCAGCCTGCGATCCCTCTACGCCGCAGCCCCCACATTGTCTCTCTGAACCTGAGGCCCAGATCCAGGACCAAACCCCATGGCTCCTGGTGTTGATTTGGCTGCTCTGTTGGTTGTGTGTAGGATTGCATGTCATGTATAAACAGTATCTTTTGTTTCCTTTATGTTGTCTTAAATATCTGCTAAGGCAATATGTCTTGTTGCATATTCCCCTATATCTCTGGGAATCCAGGGATTTTGGTTTGTTCCTAATAAGGAAGTTTCCTCATAACTCTGAGGAGGCACACACACAGGCGCAAAAATGCCATGAACGTATCTGTCAACAAATTTTTCTTTACAACCACCTGGCAATCTTCCAATGCTCTGACAGCCTAAACTTAAGCCAGATTCTCCCTAGAAATATGAGCTGGACTCTTCCTAAGCTTGGTTTGTAACAGAGGGAGGTTGGTTCAGCAGAACAAAGTCAGGACAACTTAGCAAATATATGTAGCGCTTTTTTTTTTTTTCTTTCAGATATTCTAAATGTGGACTCTGAATGCACAGGTAATCTATTTGAAACTTGAAGATCAAGGAGTGAAGAGGGCCAAGTGCAAATTTAAGGAGTGACTTTAAGAAATCCCGGGTGTTGTGTAGATGAAAGTTAAGAACAGTTCTGGTTTCCAAGAGCTAAGTCTGACACATGTGTTCTTAATTTGGTTATAAAGCTGAGCAATGCTGATGTTTGAAAGGTAGGAAGGAATGCGGTGTTATATATGATGATGTTGGATTTGCAAAACTAAGAGTTTATTTTTAATAATGAAAAGCTAGTGTGATTAAACTGAGTACGTAATTAGCTTGTACCTTGTGAGAGACACAGAGGAAAGCATAGTTCCTGAGACCTCCCAGCCTTTTTAGAATGCAAAGAATTTTGGAGCAATACAGTAAAGTTTCCTAAGCTAAATAATCCCAGTAAGAATAAATATTATATGAGACATGCAGTTTTGAAAGCAACCTATAGGTTCTGAAATTCTCATGTGGTTTCCACATAGGTTGAAAAACAAGTGATTTTATTAAAATGTACTGTATTTATTATAATGTACTCATTATCTTCACATTTGCCAAGCACATAATGGAGGAAAAATGTGTTAATCTTTTAATGTGCTTAGGACATTTTTTCCGCTTTTCTGTTACTCTCTCTCTTTCTCATTTGGTGGGTAATTTTCAAGGGGAACATTGTTTTGGAATAGGCTACAAGGCTTTAAAGATAAGGGAAGCTACAAACAGCTTCATCTCTTAGATACAGAGTGAGATATCTGTATAACACACACATACACACACATTTTATTAGCCTGGGAAATCAAAGGTCTCTTACTGATCAAAAATAATCTCTAGCTCTTTACTGGATGAATACAGTTGTATATATAAATAAATATGCAATTGTGCTTTAATGGCTATTCAATCTGATTAGAGAGGGTTATAAGTATTTCCAATAGAAGAGCCACTTTATTAGAGAGTAATTAAAATCTTATATTTAATTCTACTCCTCAATTAGTTCCATGCTGTTCAACTAAAAACATTTATGAAACCTGTCCTGGGCAAAGTATGGGGTAGCTGCTAAGGATACAAAGATACAAGAGGCTTTTGCCTTTAATGGGTACTGAATCTAATGAGGAAAACGGACACATCAAGAGCTAAAAGTAAGTTATCTATTTGCAACATTAATAAAACGCCACATTCATGCAATGTTCGTGGGTACTAGGGACTCATTTTCCTGGGAATTCACTAAAGAATGAGTAAAGTTTCAGTATATGGATTTATTGATCCAGTAGATGAAAGTATAGTATCCAGGCAAATATAGATAGCTACAGATATGATGAACAGGGTAGAGGTGATAAAAAAAAATCAACTTGATGCTTTTGATCGGAGGGAGAGTTTAACATATCAGCGTATCCTGAGTGTGGGATTAGGACAGGTGTGTCAGTTAAAGGAAAGACAAATCTTGGGCACCATTGGTGCAGGGTAGCAGACAGTATTACGGAATCCTACTACATCATTCTTTAGCACTCTTTATTGAATTCAACTCACCAGTCTTCAGGAAGAGCCTACCCTATGCTGGGCTCAAAACTCAGGGTACAAGTAATCCACAAGCAAGCAAGTAAGGGAGACAAACATGTGAAAAATAAATGTCATTCTGTAAGGACGGTATTAAATAGAGTAGAGGACAAAGTTCATCTTTTAAGATATGAGAAACTACTGTCAAAAAGAACTCCAAATCCTGGCTTAGTACAGAGAAAATATATTTCTT
Source organism: Ovis aries (assembly GCF_016772045.2). Lineage (NCBI taxonomy): Eukaryota > Metazoa > Chordata > Mammalia > Artiodactyla > Bovidae > Ovis > Ovis aries. Next base: position 11,126,453 of record NC_056070.1, read on the forward strand.
GTTTATGTAAAATCCAGTGCTGACGACCCAGAATGGGCAGCTCTCCTGGCTGGCTTCCCTCCAAGCAATGAGTCAGAGGCTAGGGTTGCTTCTACCTTGTATCTCCACCGTCTTGTACTATAGAGGTCACCCTGGGGTTACCCAGCGGGCGGGTGGAGGGAGCAATTCATGGAGGATATTCAGATTTCTCCCTGGAAACGATGTGTGTCACTTACATCCACATTCCATTGGCAAGAACCAGTTACATGGCTCCACCTTGATGCAAGGCAGCTGGAATATTGGCAGCTGCTTCTAAGAGTATCAATGTAATCTTCACAGTGAAGTGGAGAAGCAGTCTTTGGTGGGCTCTAGCAGGCTCTGCAACAGTGCAGTAGGGGCCAAAATGGAGATCTCTGTTCAGAGACAATGATCTGTATGATGTCTTGATGGAAAAAGTCGTTTGACTAACAGATTGAGGGGATGTAGGGAGAATAAAGGATTCAAAGCAGCTACATGTCTATAAGGATGGAAATATGAAACCTCATAGCAGTGGCAGGAAAGACCATTCCGTGTTAAAGCTGGGGCATACAGAGTAAGGCTAGAGGTGATGGATGCAGAAGGAGACTTTTGCAGTTATCCTCTCACGAGGAGACTTTGAATCTCTGTGTAGGAGCTCTGAGCTATTCAGTTCAGTTCAGTTCAGTCGCTCAGTCATGTCCAATTCTTTGCGACCCCATGAACCATAGCACTCCAGGCCTCCCTGTCCATTGCTGCTGCTACTGCTGCTAAGTCGCTTCAGTCATGTCTGACTCTGTGCAACCCCACAGACAGCAGCCCATCAGGCTCCCCCATCCCTGGGATTCTCCAGGCAAGAACACTGGAGTGGCTTGCCATTTCCTTCTCCAATGCATGAAAGTGAAAAGTGAAAGTGAAGTCCTGTCCGTTAAGACTATGTAATTAAACCTGGGAATTTGAAATTTGGCTTCACATTAAAATGATAAAGGAAGTTTTTTCTTAATGCTTAGTCCCAGGCCACCCTAACTCACTTAGATCAAAATCAGAAGAAATCTATAATTTTAAAAGCTGCATAGAGGAATAGGATGTATCACCTAGATTGAAAATACCTGAACTAAAGTTGTTGTTAAAGTGCAAGCAAGTATTTTATAGACTCCAGTAGCTGTGGAGAGATGAAACACATAAATGCTGAAAATGAATTTAAAAAAGTCTCGTTGTAGAACAGGTAACACAAAGATTGATATTGTCTGAAAATGTATTAATGATTTTCATTAATCAAGAACCTAGAGCCCATTATACAGATTGAAGTAAGTCAGAATGAGAAAAACAAATATAGTATATTAACACATATATATGGAATCTAGAAAATGGTATTGATGAACCCATTTGCAGGGAAGGCATGAGACATTTGTGGACACAGTGAGGGAGAGAGACGGTAGGACGAATGGAGAAGGTAGCATCAACATATACACTCTATCAGGTGTGAGATGGCTGGCTGGTGGGAAGCCGCTGTGCAGCAGAGGAAGCCCAGTCTGGTGCTCTGTGATGACTTGGAGGAATGGGATGAGGGAACAGAGGAGGGTCACTCAGTCCAGTCGCTCAGTCATGTTCAACTCTTTGCGACCCCATAGACTGCAGCATGACAGGCTTCCCTGCCCATCACCAACTCCCAGAGCTTGCTCAAACTCATGTCCATCAAGTCAGTGATGCATCCAACCATCTCATCCTGCGTTGTCCCCTTGTCCTCTTGCCTTCAATCTTTCCCAGCATCTGGGTCTTTTCAAATGAGTCAGTGCTTTGCATCAGATGGCCAAAGTATTGGTATATTCAGGACTGATTTCCTTTAGGACTGACTGGTTTGAGCTCCTTACAGCCCAAGGGACTCTCAAGAGTCTTCCCCAACACCACAGTTCAAAAGCATCAATTCTTCAGCACTCAGCTTTCTTTATAATCCAACTCTCACATCCATACACGACTACTGGAAAAATCATAGCTTTGACTAGATGGACCTTTGTCGGCAAAGTAATGTCTCTGCTTTTTAATATGCTGTCTAGGTTGGTTATAACTTTTCTGCCAAGGAGCAAGCGTCCTTTAATTTCATGACTTCAGTCAGCATCTGCAGTGATTTTGGAGCCCAAGGAAATAAAGTCTGTCAATATTTCCATTGTTTCCCCATCTATTTGGCATGAAGTGATGGGACCAGATGCCATGATCTATTTTTTGGATGTTTAGTTTTAAGCTAACTTCTTCACTCTCTGCTTTCACTTTCATCAAAAGGCTCTTTAGTTCCTCTTCGCCTTCTGCCATAAGGGTGGTGTCATCTGCATGTCTGAGGTTTTGATATTTCTCCCGGCAATCTTGATTCCAGCTTGTGCTCCATCCAGCCTGGCATTTTGCATGATGTATTCTGCATATAAGTTAAATAAGCAGGGTGACAATATACAGCCCTGATGTACTCCTTTCCCAATTTGGAAACGATCTGTTATTCCATGTCTGGTTCTAACTGTTGCTTCTTGACCTGCATACAGATTTCCCAGGAGGCAGGTAAGGTGGTCTGGTATTCCCATCTCTTTAATGTGCAATTATGGCTGATTTGCATTGTTGTATGGCAGAAACTAACACAACATTGTAAAAACTAAAAAAATAGAGTTCTATTACTAATATATATATACATATATGTATGTATATATGAGATGCCTATTTCAGGCAAGACAGTTTGAGGAACAAATTTTCACCTGAAAACCATCCAAAGGCTTATAATGAGAGAGATCGTCCAATGTAATAGAAGGCTAAGGGAATGTGGACTCAGACTATGATTTGAATTCCTTTTACCATTTTCTCGCTAAATTATTTCCTCTGAAAGTTACTGAATGTCTGCTGTGGCTGCTTTTGCTGCTACGTCGCTTCAGTCGTGTCCGACTCTGTGCAACCTCATAGACGGCAGCCCACCAGGCTCCCCCGTCCCTGGGATTCTCCAGGCAAGAATGCTGGAGTGGGTTGCCATTTCCTTCTCCAGTGCATGAAAGTGAAAAGTTATTTAACTCCTCTGAGACTTTGTCTCATTATTTGAAAAGTAAGATAACCATTTGTGCCTGGTATTGCTGGGTACCTCCCTAATATTCACTTCTCCTCTCCTGATTTTGTTGGGTGGCAATGTGCCCACCTAAAACACTTGTTTTCTCAGGCTCCCTTGAAGTGAGCTGTGGCCAAGTGACAGGTTTCTGACTGATGAGGAGTGAACACGGGGGAGAGTAGCAGGCCTTGGCGTCAGAGGACTGATGGCGGTAGGTAGATTCTGGAGGGCTTTGGGGCTGTGTTGAGACTTTGGGTTTTACTTTGTGGGAAATGGAAGGTGGGAGGAATCTTGAGAGACAGATGATTACCTTGGAGGCTGTGCTGAGAACAGACTGTAAAAGGGCAAGGATAGAGGAAGGGAAGGATAAAGAGCTGGTAGGAAATCGTTGCAGTAGTTTAAGTGAGAGATGATGGTGGCTGAGACTAGGATAGTGAACTGTGGAGATGATACAAGCTGTCAGGTGCCAGATAAATGTTGACTAGAGAGCCAATGGGACTTAAAGATGGAATGGATGTGGGTATGTGTGTGATTAAGATAATCAAGAAATAATTCAAATGTTTTTTTGGTTTGAGTAACTATAAGGATTGGGATGTTTTTAAGAGGAAGAAGGCTACCAGATGAAATGTATTTGAGGGGAAATATCAGGAGGTGAGTTCTGTACTTTTTGAATTTGGTACATCTATTCAAAATTCAAGAGGACATGTGAAGTAGGCAGTTTTGTATATGAATCTGGAGTGGAAGACCGTTGAAAATATAAATCGAAGGATTCCAAAATATCTTTAAAATCATGAGATTGGATTAAATCACCAGAATAACTGTAAATAAAGGAGAGGTGTGTGTGCCATGGATCATTAATAAATCAATTAAAAGAGAAAACAGAAAGGAAACTGAGGAGGATCCAGTGAGACAGAACAACAACAAAAAGGAATGTTGTTCTGGAAGCCAAGAGGTGAAGAGAAGCAACAGATCCAAGACTACGAACCAGTCACTGAGTCAGATGGGAACTGCGGAGAATCCACCGTTGGATTTAGCACCGTGCTGGTCATGGGTATTCTCAGGAGAGAGTAGTGTGTGCTCCAAGTGCCTGGGAGGAGATAGAAGGAGAAGAGCTGGGCACAGCAGTAGAGATGGCTCTTGCACAAACTTTTAAAGCAAAGGCATAAGATAGTTGCTAGTGGCAAAGTGAAATGAGGGGCAAGACAGTTGGGGTGTATGTGTTAAGATTTGAGAGGTAATATGCTTCCCTGGTGGCTCAGAGGTTAAAGCGTCTGCCTGCAATGCAGGAGACCTGGGTTCGATCCCTGGGTTGGGAAGATCCCCTGGAGAAGGAAATGGCAACCCACTCCAGTATTCTTGCCTAGAGAATTCCATGGGCAGAGGAGCCTGGTGGGCTACAGTTCACGGGGTCGCAAAGAGTCGGACACGACTGAGCGACTTCACTTTCACTTTCACTTTCATCCTGATAATATGCTGTTGGGAATAATTCAGAGAGAGCGAGAGAGCAAAAAAGTTGATAACATTGGAAAGAGGAGACATTGCCTAGGGGATAACTTTACATGGGGTAGAAGGATCCAATCTAAGGCACTTTTAGAGCAGTATGGAAATCTTGACCCATGCTATCTACAGTGTAAGGCACCAGGGAGGATGTGAAAGAAAGAAAACAACCTCAAAGTACTTAGAATCTCACCAGGGAAACAAAGACGTTTTGGACCTGATGGAGCTTTGCCCCACCTGATCATCTTTCTTTCATGCATCATAAAGACTCTTCGAAATTTTAAGATTTAAAATCCTTAAAATTACAGCCAGATGAACACACCACTGTCCTTCTTCATCATTTCTGTTAGACCGAGAATTCTACACCACGTGTGCACTTCCCCACCAAATTTGCTAAACCAGAAGATTCCTGTAATCAACCTTCGTTTTATGATTGGCTCATGACTGCTTCACCGTGGTCTTTCAGACTTTCAGCACACATTGGCTGATTCCCTGTCTAATTCCAGGTCCCTTGCTAGGTGCTGGGTTTAGAGAAATGAGAGTACTGAACTCCTTGTACTTAAGCGGGTGATGAGCACCTGAGATAGAGTGGTGGTGTTGATGTAGGGTGGAGGGAGGGGCATGTAACAGAGATTGAGAGAGTAGAGTCAGCAAAATATGGTGATTGACTGGAAAAGGAGGATGAGAAAGGTTGAGGAGTTCTTTCCTAATGTTCTAAATACTAATCTCAATTTCTATAGTGTCTAGATTGACAGCCATGTACTACTATTCATTTCATTTGACTTTTTCTTTAATTTGTATTTCCCCAAGAAATCAATTTTATATACATTTCTCATCTGTTTACCATAAAGTTTTGCAGAACACTATTTGCATAACACTACATGTATTTGCATACCTAAGATATTACACCTGTGTTTTTCTAAAAATGGACATTTATTTAAAAAGAAAACTTACCTTGTGATATTCAACAGTTCTGCTCTTTTCAGTTTTCTTTTTTTAAATTTATTATTATTTTTTTTACTGATGGATAATTGCTGTACAGAATTGTGTTGTTTTCTGTCAAACCTCAACATGAATCAGCCATAGGTATACATATATCCTCTCCCTTTTGAACCTCCCTCCCGTCTCCCTTCCCATCCCACCCCTCTAGGTTGATACACAGCCCCTGTTTGAGTTTCCTGAGACATACGGCAAATTCCCCCTGCCTATCTATTTTACATATGGTAATGTAAGTTTCCACGTTACTCTTTCCATGCATCTCACCCTCTCCCCCCCACCATGTCCATAAGTCTGTTCTCTATGTCTGCTTCTCCATTGCTGCCCTGTAATAAATTCTTCAGCACCATTTTTCTAGATTCCGTATATATGTGTTAGAATACGATATTTATCTTTCTCTTTCTGACTCACTTCACTCTGTATAATAGGTTCTAGGTTCATCCACCTCATCAGAACTGAATCAAATGCGTTCCTTTTTATGGCCGAGTAATATTCCACTGTGTATATATACCACAACTTCTTTATCCATTCATCTGCCAATGGACATCGAGGCTGCTTCCATGTTCTAGCTATTATAAATAGTGCTGCAATGAGCAATGGGATACATGTCTTTTTCAGTTTTGGTTTCCTCAGGGTATATGCCTAGGAGTGGGATTGCTGGGTCATATGGTGATTTTATTCCTAGTTTTTAAAGGAATCTCCATACCACCTTCCATAGTAGCTGTATCAATTTATATTCCACCAACAGTGCCAGAGTGTTCCCTTTTCTCCACACCCGCTCCAGCATTTATTGTTTGTAGACTTTTTGATGAGGGCCATTCTGACTGGTGTAAGGTGATATCTCACTGTAGTTTTGATTTGCATTTCTCTAATAATGAGCAATGTTGAGCATCTTTTCATGTGTTAGCCATCTATCTGTCTTCTTTGGAGAAAGATCTGTTTATGTCTTTCCCCCACTTTTTGATTGGGTTGTTTGTTTTTCTGGCATTGAGTTGTATGAGCTGCTTGTATGTTTTGGAAATTAATCCTTTGTAAGTTGTTTCATTTGCTATTATTTTCTCCCATTCTGAGGGCTGTCTTTTTACCTTGCTTATAGTTTCCTTTGCTGTGCAAAAGCTTTAAAGTTTAATCAGGTCCCACTTGTTTATTTTTGTTTTTATTTCCATTACTCTAGGAGGTGGGTCATAGAGGATTTTGCTTTGATTTATGTCATTGAGTGTTCTGCCTATGTTTTCCTCTAAGAGTTTTATAGTTTCTGGTCTTACATTTAGGTCTTTAATCCATTTTGAGTTTATCTCTGTGTATGGTGTTAGTAAGCATTCTAATTTCATTCTTTCACACATAGCTGTCCAGTTTTTCCAGCACCACTTATTGAAGAGGACCCCCGACCCGCTGAGGGCAGGTCCAGTCCTTCTAACACTCTTGTTTCCCCCCTAGTTCCTTCATCCTACCGAGTTTTGCCTGCTTCTATATATTCTTTCCCTCTGGTCGGGTACTCCTGTTGGCTCTCAGCTGGTGTTCTGCATGCCCTTCTGTGTCTGAAGGTGTATTCCTGATGTATCCATGGAGAGAGAGGTACTCCACGTCCACCTGCTCCTCCATCATCTTGTTCCTGTTTTCAGTTTTCAATTGCAGAAAAATGTGCATTATTCTTAATGTAATTCTCTGCTGAATTAGATCTCCCATTTCCAGGCTTCTTGATCTTGGAACAAAAATGCTTAAACAATAGCATCAATAACAATATAACTATAAACACAAGTACTAGTATCTTCCCGGCCTTGTGTTCAATTCTAACACTGTGGGTATTACATTTCCTTTATTGCAGGATGTCACTGACAATACACAAGCCTTACTGTCTCACTAGTGTAAGGTAACAGCTCCTCCTATGATATAAATGAGAAGGTGATTGGAGTACAAGGCAGGGAGAAGGCCTGCTATAAAAACTTTTCCAGGGTAATAGGAAAACAGTTTTTCTGGTTTCTGTTTGGCATAAACCTTGAGTTCTGAAATTGGATGCAAGGGGTGCGGGGATATTCTTATTGACCTTTGGGTGGGCAAAGCATAGGTGGGACACTGATGGTACTTTTAATACAGTTTTATTGGCCTCCTAGTTAGTATAAAATCACCTCAGATTCTGATATAGGATACTACGAGTTTTCCTTTCTTTTTCTGTCTTTGAAATATACCCATTTGATATATTTATAAATACTTATATGTTGAAATATCTGTGTATAATATAAACAATATATTTTACTTATATACATATATCCAATGGGTATATATAAATAATTGTACCATATCATGGCATCCATTTAAAAAATATAGAAGAATATTTAGTTAATATGAGAAAATACACAATATATTCTGAAGTGGACTATTCAAATGACACACGATATTTATCAAATGATCACACTTTTAAAAGGTATCTTCATTATTATTGCTCTTTACATAATATAATAATACAGAATATAGTGAACAATATAGAAATATATTTTATATTTTTAGGGCTTCCCTGGTGACTCAGATAGTAGAGAATCTGCTTGCATTGCAGGATACCTGGGTTCAAACCCTGGGTTGAGGAGATATCCTGGCAAAGGGAATGGAACCCACTCCAGTCTTTTTGCCTGGAGAATTCCATGGCCAGAGGAGCCTGGTGGGCTACAGTCCATGGGGTCACAAAGAGTTAGACACGACGGAGTGAATAACACTTTACTTCATTATATTTTTATATAGTATATTTATATGTTTTTATATAGTGTACTTGAATATATTATATACCCATGATATATGTAAATATGATACGTGTGTATGTATATAGTCCCTCCAGTTTCCTTAGGCTGAATGTCCTGAGTGGCGTTTCTGGGGAAAAGAACATCAGGTCTCGGATGCACTGGCTCTAGGTTGCAGACTGCCCTTGAGAACAGTGGTACCAGTTTAAACTCTCACCAGCTGTGTACTTAGGCTCAGCGGGTATTGCCATTTGTCATTGTCTTTTGTTTTAATTTGCCAGGGTTGCCATAATTAAATACCACAAACTCAGTGATCTAAACTACCAAAATTAATTTTCTCACAATTGTGGAGTAGAAGTCTGAGATCAAGATGTCAGCAGACTCATCCCCTTAATACCAACTGTATGTGTTAAATAAGAAAGTGGGGAGAGAGACTGCTATTTCTAAAAACTTAGGGAAACCAGGGTGGCTGGGGTGTTATGGAGGAAGAGGGTGTGAGGTCAGGGGACTTCTGTGAGCAAGACTAATCTAGTTGTATGTATCTTGCTTTCTTTTGAAAGTCAGATACCTATGTATGTATCTTTCAATGCTTTGGTATGTAAATGACTGATAACACTAGTTGGCTAATGATAAAATCACAAGATCTAAGGTTTTTCTTAAAAATCTCTGTAGATATTGTCCTGTTGTCAATGGCTTATAAGGGTGAGGAAAATAAATCTTAGGTAAACTCTTTCCCTCCACTTGGACTCTGGTTATGTTCTCTATTCTTGGAATTTAATCCTGTTCCTCTAGACTATATCTAAAGGTTCATCTTTCCTTAGTATCATTACTTCATCTATGGTAAATACATTTCTTTTGCACATTAATATCTTTTTCAGTTCAGTAACATATCTGGTGATTACATGTTAATTATAGTACTTATTTTTTTTGTCTGTTTTAGACTCTTCTTTAAAAATTAATCACCATTTGCATGTTGAATCTCTGTTTTCTGTCCTCTGTGCCATTTATTTGGTCTCATTTTCTATTTCATTCTCTTCTGATGAGTATTTTAATGTCACCAACAGATTTTGTTTCCTTGGAGGAAGATTTTATGTACTATCCTTTAACAGTTCATTTTTCGTGTCTTGTCTGCTGTTTCTTCATCTTGTATTTTATTTCACATTCTGCATTTTGAAAGCATAGGGTATCTTTCTGACTAATATTTCTCTCTTTCTGTAATGCCTCTGTATCTTGCATGATATATGCTATTCAGACCCACAAGCAGCAAGGGAAGCTGTGTCTTGCAGCCTTTGGCTGTCTCCGTTCATACATCCAGCATCTGGTTGATGTAAGTTGGCCTGACTTGTTCAGTAGAGGGGCTGCCAGAGGAGGGGTGGGGGTGGCAAGCTGCAGCTCTCAGGCCTTCCCAGTAGGTGAGCATTCTGTTTTGGAGAAGCAGTTTTCTGTATCCATCTTTCTGCTGGGTCATTCCACATCAGCTATGTGGCTTGTTTGTGTTTCCTTATTTGTAATGTGGCCATCCACACCCAGGTAGAAATACCACCCTCCCCCACAAGTCTTGGAGAGCTCTCACTCCACTCTTGGCTTTCTCTGATGTTCTCAATCTATAAGGTGTTGGCCCTTTCATCATACTTGTTCTGAATGCTGATGATTCCAGGAGCAATGGGACTTTCCTAGCTGGATGCTGCTGCTTTTCTCAGAGCTCTTGTTTTCAGAGCTTTGTCCTCCAATCAGTAGCTCCCGAAAACATCATTTTATTGTTTTCGGGCTCTCCTCTATCTGTTTCTGTGCTTCTTTCTTAAGAGGCCTTTCTATTAGTTTCCTACTGCTACTCCAAACAAGTTACCACAAACTTAGTGAGTCATATCCCACAAACGCATTAGTTCCGAAGGTCAGAAGTCTGACATACCTCTTCCCGGGCTAACACTGGGCATTGGCAGGGCTGCATCCCTTTCTGTAGGCTCCGTACAGGTCATGATTCCTCACCTTTTTCAGGTTCTACAGGCCTGCCTTCCTCAGTTTGTGGTCCCCTGTCTTCATCTTCAAAGCCAGTAAAGATGAGTCAAGCCCTTCTTACTCTTTTAAAAAAATAATCGCATTAATTTCTGCTGTACAACAAAGTGATTGTTATACATATTAATATATGTACATTTATTCTCATATGCGTGTCCATTATGACTTATCACATGATATTGAATACAGTTCCATGTGCTACACCGTAGGACCTTGTGGTTTATCCATCCTGTGTGTAATAGTTTACGTCTGCTAATCCCACACTCCCAATCCTTCCCTCACCCACCCCCTCCCTTCTTAGCAAACAAAGTCTGCTCTCTGTGTCTGTGAGTCTGTTTCACAGATAAGTTCATTTGTGCCATACTTTGATTCCACGTGTGATGCCATATAGTATTTATTTGTATTTCTGTGTATGACTTACTGCACTCAGGATGACAATCTCGAGGCCCGTCCATGTTGCTGTGAATGGCATCGTTTCATTCCCGCTTATGCCTGGGTAGTCAGCCAGTATGCATGTATGCGCCGCATCCCCCTTGCCCGTTCACCTGCTAATGGACAGTTAGGTTGTTTCCATGCCGTGGCTATTGTGTATAGTGCTGCTGTGAGCCAGGGGTGCATGTACCTTTTTGAATTATGGTTTTCTCCAGATACATTCCCAGGAGTGGGACTGCTGGCTCATGTAAGTGATCTGCATCACTCTGACCTCCTCTTCTGCTCTCTCTGCTACTTTGAAGGACCCTTGTGAGTACATTAGGGCCATCTGGACAGTCTCACTAAAGATCAGCTGTTTGGCAACTTTAATTCCACCTGTGAATTTGCTTCCCATTTTTTAATGTAATGTAAGGGGATGACAGAGGATGAGATGGCTGGATGGCATCACTGATTCAATGGACGTGAGTCTGAGTGAACTCCGGGAGTCGGTGATGGACAGGGAGGCCTGGCGTGCTGCGATTCATGGGGTTGCAAAGAGTCGGACACGACTGAGGGACTGAACTGACCTGAACTGAACACATCTACAGGTCCCGGGGGCTAGTATGTGATATCTTTGAGGGGACCATCATTCTACCTACCGCAGCCTCTTCTTCCACTGTGCTCTTTGCACATGACCTCTAATAACACTTCTCACCGTTACTGGTGTGATCTTCTTACACTTCCCTGCTTTTTAATCACTTGTCACTTTTTGTCTTATGTTCCATGGGAGCGTCACCTACAGATACTGTTTTTATCTACAGGTATTTTCCCTGAAAGTGCAGATAGAAATCATATGACTGCCTTAGAGATTTTCCCATGATCACGGTTATATATGATAATTAAATTTGTCTTATTCAAGTTATGTTTTGTCTATTTCCCTTGCTTCATGCCTTTCTCTTCTAAAATGTCATTTTCCAGGAATTCCCTCTTTTATTGGCATTACCAATAACAAGTAAAGAAACTAAATTTAGTCAGTGTTGATTCTCACATTAAAAATACATGGATTATGGAATAGGTCCAAAGCTTCTCTTCTCATGATCACGTGTGCTTTAGGCAAACTGGTTCTATTTCTCCTTTATTGAGCATTCAGATATATTTATCAAATGCTTTTCACATATGTTTCCCATTAGCCTTGAACTTTGGTGAATATTTGGAAGATATCATAGCTTTTGATGGTCCCTGAAGGAAAATATTGAATTTTTTTCCAGTTCATTTTGCATACATTTTATGGTGTGAAAACTATGTTATATTTTACTTTACATTGTGTTTTATAAATGTCAAGGGTTTAAATTCTGTGATCAGTTTTTTTTTAATTTTGTCTCATGAATTAGGATTCCCACAGGCATCTTATTTTCTTTCAGTGTTTTACATTTGCAAGATTATGTGGCAATGTGATGTTAAGTTAGTCTCCAAGGATGAGCTCTCCAGAGAAATTGGAGAGGCTTTTTTTGTTTTTACATAAAAAATCCCTACTTGTCTCGTAGAAATACACTAGATCCCTCCCAGAAGGTTTTAGTTCAAATAACCTAAAGAATAATTCGCCCAAATGGTACTAAAATGATGTATATAAAGCAATACTTTTCTTTTTTTAGGTAATAAAGAAACAGTGACTATTTCTTTATTACCTAGACTGCAAGATTAATTTCTTTGGTTCTCACAAAACAGAATTTTATTTAGATTGGAGTCATTGTAACCTTTTCTTTTCTGTACTTAATGACCTAGATTTTTGTTTGGCTCCACGATCTAAACTCTATTTAGACCTACTAATGGTATAAGCCTTCTGTGCTGACAGAACACCCCATGTGCTAACTTTCAGCTCGAGTCCTCTGATATAATGTCTGCTGATAAAAGTTGCCCAGTTTATCAACGGACTTCAGTGAGGAGTGTGGCATTTCAATGACACCAAGCCAGGGACCGAGCTGTTCAGACATACCATTCATCGCCTCCCTTCACAGGGCCTGAGCAAGCATTCCTGCTTTTAATCGGTACATATATGGTCTTGGGAGCAAAATAAAAGGTGTCTGCTGCCCCTGAGTAGGCAGTCATCATGTCCAGTGGCTGTTGGATTGGTCGTGTAATAATTGCCTTCACTGAGATATACGTTGCTCAGGAAGCAGCAGGAATGCATAATTAAGGCCTTTACAGACCCGTATGCTAGGGGTTTCAGAGGAACTAACTGCTGAGAATAGACTGTTAAGTGTCTACCTTAGCATGCCGGATGAACACATAAACTATGGCCTTCTGCACAGGACATCAGATGACTGTACTAGCAGGGCTGCATCAAAATCTGACCTGGGGTGGCCAGACAGGCCTCATCATATTTCTACACCTGCTGGGGGTGAGGGGGAGGCAGATGTGACCCTGTGCCCGACGGGCAGAAGGTGAACTGGTGACGTCGTGTGGCAGTGGCCTTATTCCTACTACTGGTTGTTCTCACTCTCTGAAGGAGAGGAATTGAAGGAAAACACGGTTTATAATTAAATAGATTATGAGCCAGTGATTGACCATCACATTCTCTAGGAATATATCTAATAACATGGTAAAATACTCATTAATAGCAAAGAAGGGTAGGCAGTAGGATGCAGAAGTTATTAAAATGTAATACCAAAATGCTTTTAGTTTTTACCTGAAGGTCTTAGTATTAGAGTAAGTTTAAAATATTCCTTTGACTTTTTTTTCTATTTCTTGAATATTCTACATTGACTATATAGTCTTACTATAATAGGAAAATGTTATCTTTAACAGAAAAAGAAAAAAAATGCTTAAAGCAAATATTTCATGTCTGAATACACCAGATCTAAACTCTGTTGAGTAAGATTTAAAGTTATATAGGGAGTGCTTAAACCCACTCCAGTGTTATTGCCTGGGGAATCCCAGGGACGGGGTAGCCTGGTGGGCTGCCGTCTATGGGGTTGCACAGAGTCGGACACGACTGAAATGACTTAGCAGCAGCAGCAGCAGAGAGTGCTTAATTTTCAGATTTGGATTATGATGGACAGGGAAAATATTGGTTAAATATGCTTTTGTAGAAATTAATTCTCGTATTATTTCAAAGGGCCATCTTGAAGATGAACATGAAAATAACATAATAATTTCCAATATGTGAAACTATCTAAAAAGTTTTACATTTTATATTTTTTTCAGTAAGAAAATTGAAAAGTTAGGCTACTGCAACAATATTGTAGAATTATCACTTTTTATTTACATAAGTCAAATTTGAGCCATACTTGTAGAGGTCTTGTGAATCACAGTTAAATTTTATTTAGAATAAAAGACTATGGATATTTGTTTATTTGTACAATTTGGTTGTTTGATGTATTTGGTACATATCATTTCTTAAGTATTTTTCAATGAATGGATGAGTGTTTCCAGTCAATTAACTATAGCACCAGAGACTAAAGTCATTGTTTATTTGCCCTAAATAAAAGTAACTAAAAATGACTAAGAGTAACAAATGGACAGGAAGCTGAACTCACAGGTGTTAAGACTGAGCTATGAATATGTGCATGGAATTATCCAATGCCCTATGACAGCCATGATATTGTCTTTTAGCGTTTGTTTCTAGGACATACAAAATTCAAGAGGTAGGCTTTTTGAAATTCAGCTCTTATTTTTATTTTATTTTATGATCTAGAAGAAGAACTATGGATGGAGGTTCATACCATTGTATAGAAGGTGGTAATCAAAACCATTGCAAAGAAAAAGAATTGCAAAAAGGCAGAATGGTTGTCTGGGGAGGTCTTACAAATAGTTGAGAAAAGAAGAGAAGCAAAAGACAAAGGAGAAAAGGAAAGATAAACCCATCTGAATGCAGAGTTCCAAAGAATAGCAAAGAGAGATAAGTGAACAAAGTGAAAGTGAACAAAGCAAAGAAATAGAAGGAAAAAAAATAGAATGGGAAAGACTAGAGATCTCATCAAGAAAATTAGAGATCAAGGGAATATTTCATGCAAAGATGGGCACAATAAAGGGCAGAAATGGTATGGACCTAACAGAAGCAGAAGATACTAAGAAGAATTGGCAAGAATACACAGAAGAACTGTACAAAAGAGATCTTAATGATCCAGATAACTGTGATGATGTGATCACTCACCTAGAACCAGACATCCTGGAATGCAAAGTTGAGAGGGCCTTAGGAAGCATCACTATGAACAAAGCTAGTGGAAGTGATAGAATTCCAGTTGAACTATTTCAAATCCTAAAAGATGATGCTATGAAAGTGCTACACTCAGTAGGCCAGAAAATTTGGAAAACTCAGCAGTAGCCACAGGACTGGAAAGGTCAGTTTTCATTCCAATCCCAAAGAAAGGCAATGCCAAAGAAGGTTCAACTACCGCACAATTGCATTCTTCTCACACGCTAGTAAAGTAATGCTCAAAATTCTCTAAGTCAGGCTTCCACAGTACTTGAACCAAGAACTTTCAGATGTTCAAGCTGGATTTAGAAAAAGCAGAGGAAGCAGAGATCAAATTGCCAATATCCACTGAATCATAGAAAAAGCAAGGGAGTACCAGAAAAACATCTACTTCTGCTTCATTGACTATGCTAAAGCCTTTGACTGTGTGGATCACAACAAACTGTGGAAAATTCTTAAAGAGATAGGAATACCAGATCACCTTACCTGCCTCCTGAGAACTCTGTATGCAGGTCAAGAAGCAACAGTTAGAACTGGACATCGAACAGCGAACTGGTTCCAAATTGGGAAAGGAGTACGTCAATGCTATATATTATCACCCTGCTTATTTAACTTATATGCAGAGTACATCATGCAAAATGCCAGTCTGGATGAAGAACAAGCTGGAATCAAGATTGCTGGGAGAAATATCAATAACCTCAGATATGCAGATGACACAACCCTTATGGCAGAAATTGAAGAAGAGCTAAAGAACCTCTTGATGAAAGTGAAAAAGGATAGTGAAAAAGCTGGCTTAAAAATCAGCATTCAAAAAACAAAGATCATGGTATCCAGTTCCATCACTTCATGGCAAATAGATAGGGAAACAATGGAAACAGTGACAGACTTTATTTTCTTGGGCTCCAAAATTACTGAAGATGGTGACTGCAGCCACGAAATTAAAAGATGCTTGCTCCTTCGAAGAAAAGCTGTGACAAACCTAGACAGCATATTAAAAGGCAGAGACATTACTTTGCTGACAAAGATCCTTCTAGTCAAAGCTATGGTTTCTCCAGTAGTCATGTATGGACATGAGAGTTGGACTATAAAGAAAGCTGAGCACCGAAGAATTGATGCTTTTGAACTGTGGTGTTGGAGAAGACTCTTGAGAGTCCTTTGGACTGCAAGAAGATCAAACCAGTCAATCCTAAAGGACATGAACCCTGAATATTCATTGGAAGGACTGATGCTGGACCTGAAGCTCCAATACTTTGGCCACCTGATGTAATCTAGAGCCGACACTTTAGAGAAGATCCTGATGCTGGGAAAGATTGAAGGCAGGAGGAGAAGTGGATGACAGGGCATGACAGAGGACCAGATGCTTGGATGGCATCACCGACTCAATGGACATGAGTTTGAGTAGGCTCTGAGAGATGGTGAAGGACAGGGAGCCCTGGTGGGCTGCAGTCCATTGGGTTACTATGAGTTGGACACGATTTAGTGACTGAACAAAAAGAAGAAGAAGGGGACAGGGGAAGCTGGGGAGCATATATCATAATTGAATAACAGTAATCTCTTACTGAAGGCAAGATGGAACAAGGCTGTAAGCCCCCGAATTAGGAATCAGATTGTCTTCTCCTCTGCTTTGTAATTGACTTGAGTCTGTTCATCACTCTGTGGATCTTAGTATTTTCATGTGTGTATTCAAAGAACTGGTCTAAAATTCGTGGTTGTCTAATTAGAGGCCCATGAGAGATCTGGACTCTGGCAATGAAAGGCATTGGTGAGGGGAGAAGCAGGGGTCCCTCTGAGTCATTCTCACCTTTCTGATCAGATCCCACGCTTTTAATTCATTTTTGCCAACGAGTTTAATTTTTTGATAGCTTCCAAAACAAACCAAACACGTGTAGACTCATTTAGGAAAAACAGGCATGGAACCACTTGTTACAATGGGTAGGTCTAATCCACACTTTGTTTTAATACATATAATGATGTTTGAGAATTATTCTTAAAGGCTTACTCATGCCACAGGATTACAATTAGTTTTTTGCAATATGCTTTGTTCTGGAGATGTGGTTTTATACTCACATGTCATTACTGTATGTGGTTACTTCAGTGTTAGGATGAAATCAGAGTCATCAAGTGTAAGTGCTGAGCATCCCTATAATTGAATGGGATCTGGTGGCTGAAAAAAGGATCTCTGATGAGAGACCAGAAGACATGCATTCAGTTCTCATCACTCACAGGCTAGAGGAAGAGGGCCTATAGGATTTTATGCATTTTGATTTTCCCATCAGCAAAATGGAGTCAACACAGGTCAATAATTAATCTCCAGTGGGGTTGTCTGAGACTCAACCATGAAGACCTCTCAGATACTCTCTGAGAGTGACATCTTTTTTTTTTTTTAATCTGTATATATTTAAGGACTGATGGTCATCTTGAGGAACAGCTTCCCTTGGCCTTCTAGTGAGCGAGCCAAAAAGATGTTTGGATCACTTTTCATTACTCATAACTAAATTACTAATAACTGACCATTTTCTCTAAATGATTATTTCCTTTGTGAGCTCAAGTGAGAGAGAAGGAAAGAGAATATGGCCGTATTACAGGAAAGGCTCTATCTGTGAATGCTTTCTTTATTTCCTTCTTTTTTCTCTTCATCTTTCTTTCTTTTCTTTCCCTCTTCCTTTCTTTCTCTTCCAGTTTTATTGAGATATAATTGACATACAGCATTGTGTAAGTTTGAGGTGTACAACCATAATGATTTAACTTACATACATCATGAAATGATCACTACAATATATCTCGTGAAGGTATATGTATCATATACATACAAAATAAAAGAAATAAAAACAAATATTTTCTTTGTGATGAAAACTCTTAGAATTTACTCTCTCAACAACAATCATACAGCAGTGTTATCCTTATTATGCTATACATTATATCTCTAGTATTTACTCATCTTCTAGCTGAAAGTTTGTACCTTTTGACTGCCTTCTAAGTGTTTTAAGTAGTAAAACATGATGGTTTTGCTTCTAGCTTCAGGTGACCAGTTGTTCTGAGACTGGGAAACCCTGTCCAGACCTACATCCATGACAGTGAGATCTTCCCACATTTCCATGTGTCCTTGGCCTCATAGGTGGCCTGAGGTCCCCTTGTGACCACAGGACATAATTATTGCCTTTTTTTTCCTGCTGAAAAGTTTGTGTTCTCTTAGATTTATACCAGCACTTAAAAACTGTGAAGCCAATATTTTACAAAGAACTCACCAGCTGTTTATTTGAGTTAAACTTCCAGTGCACAGAAAAATATT
Source organism: Ovis aries (assembly GCF_016772045.2). Taxonomy (NCBI): domain Eukaryota; kingdom Metazoa; phylum Chordata; class Mammalia; order Artiodactyla; family Bovidae; genus Ovis; species Ovis aries. Next base: position 11,144,650 of record NC_056070.1, read on the forward strand.
TACTTTGTTCAAATAATCAAGAGCTTTCCAATTGGTAGAATGTAGACTGTAAACAAGCCACACTTTTCAGAGGAAGCAACTTGATCTAAAGTTGTAGTAATAGATTCACAAATTTCAAAAAACAGAAAAAAATGCCCCAATACTATACCTCAGCACTCCATGTCACTACTCTCTAGTCATTGGGTGAGGTGTGCTGTGTGGGTTTTTGTTTTTTTTTAATGTTCTCAGGAATGTTAATTCCTTTTCACTAATTGTGTGGAAATTTAAAACATGTGTTTATCCTAAACTGGCTCATAAACAAAATACTATAGGTAATGAAGGATGGCCTACAGACGATTAATGGAAGTGGTTAAATCTTTTGTTGCAAGTGTAGAATTTTCCCTCTACCAGCATGATCGGATCATTTCTTGACCGTATTTGACTATAGTTATTTTGAGTGTATTCATGTTCTTCTATATAGATTTTCTCATGCTGCTTATGTCTCCTTCTTTTGAAATCTCTGCATCATTCAAGGTCTTGCTCAAACCCCACCCTTTCCAAGGAAGCTCTCTAGCCATGAATGGCCCACAGTGTTCCCTCCCTTCTGTGAACTCTGTTTGTATATGGTTAAGAGTTTTCTTGGTGTTCATTTTTGGGTAGCCATTACATCTCCTATTTCTTTGGTAACTCCCACAGCATCTAGCTCAGTGCTAGTGTTTGGTGCCAAGTAACAAGTAAGTGCTTACTGATAAATACTTTTTGAATGAATGAATGAACAGGGCTTTAACTAGCACAAAGTTGTTTTCACTGATTTTTAACATAATTTCCTGAAGTTTAGTGGAGATGTTCTGGGAGTAATCACAGGGAGCTTAGGACACAATGGTAATTTTATAAGCAAAATTCTAGTCTTTTGTATTATTTTGAGAAGAACTGGGTAAACAGGAGGAGGATAATAGCTAAGAATATAGAAGATAACACAGCAGAATCAGAGGTTAGCAGTTATAGGTGGGGTTGGTTGGAGCTTCCCCAGCTTTGGGACATAAGCACCTAGGACTTTGTGGTTGATGTTATATATAAGACCACTGGATAATCTTCAGTTCATTCTTTAAGTTCATTATTTACTGAGCAACTTCTGATTATAACCAGACATTCCAGGTGTTTTCCCTAAAGAGAAAAGTACTAATTGATGACTCAAACATTTCCATTTGAGCACTGTTGGTGAATAAGTTGGCATTCTGAGTATACACTGGGATGTTGCTAATTTTCAGGTTTTTAAGACTACAAGGTTGAAGACCACACTCATTATGGTGCATAGAAGATACTTGTGGTGGTGGGAACTTTCTAGTGGTCCTGTGGTTAAGAATCAGCATTCCCAATGAAAGGGGCCTAGGTTAGATCCCTGGTTGGGGAATTAGATCCCACATGCCTCAGCTAAGAGTTTGCAGCTAAGACCCAGGACAAATAAATAAATAAATAAATAATTTTAAAAGATTATTGCCATGGAAACTTCCGTATTTCTGGTACCACATACCATACCATACCATTTCTGGTACCATAACATATCATAACATTAAAAGCATTAAAAGGAGGTAGAATTCTTTTTTGTGTGATTCAGTTATACATATACACATCTATTATTTTGAAATTATTTTCCATCATAGATTATTACGAGATATTGACTATAGTTCCCTGTGCTATAAAATACACCTTTGTTGCCTGTTTCATATCTATTTTATTAAATTAGAAATCTAGCATTCTATTTATACTGTCAAACAAGTGCACTCAAAATGTCATAAAAATTTTTAGTAGGCAAAAATTCATGTTTTCTAAAATACATATTATACACATATATATATGTATGCAAAAGCTTTTCTACTATACTTGATAAAGGTTTGAGAGAGAACATGAAAAAAGGAAAGAGATGGAGAAATTGGAAAACATAAGCTAAAGGAAATGGAAGCGCTGAATATGAAATAGGAAAAGTGAGACAAACTAGGTAAAAGGGAAAGACCCTTGTATTTTTCAAAAAATTCCAAGATAATTCTAATATGCAACTGGATTTTAAAAAGTGATTACAAGTTTTTGAAATTTAGTAATTTTAATCTTGTTTTCTAAAAAAAAAAAAACTATCACTTTTTCTAAATGTCCTATGGAAATCTAATAACAAAGTGTGAGATACAAAATTTTAAATATGTTTGTATAGGATATAAGATTAATATAAATTGATATAAATATATTATACTTAAATTATTAAAGACATCATTCAAGATGCTCCTATTCTTATTTTGTCTGCACTTAATAAAATATCCTCAGAAAATGTTAACATAGCTCTCACTATGGTTATATATTTTTTCTTTTCCTTTATATTTCTTCTGAATTTGGCTTTATGTATCTTTGTTTCTTTGTTGTTAGGTGCCTAATGGTTTATGATGTCTATCTTATTTGTGAATTATATCTTGGCATTAAAAATATTCCTTTTTTCATTTAAAAATAAATTATTTTAAAATAAAAAGCATTAAAAGGGCTAAAAAGAGACAAAGCCTTTTTAACAAAAACTTTAGAGCATGTTTTAAGCACAGGGAGCATAGAAGCACATTTTAAAGTATAGAAAATAGCAGTTTCCTCTCAAATTTTTGTGATCATTTTTGATAGGGATTGTGTTTGACCTCAAAATGATTCTGAGGAATGGCACTTAATTTCTTATTTTAAGCATTTAAAGAGATAGATAGAGGAAAAGAGGAAAGAAGAAAGTTCAGTAAAAGTCAAAGGAACTAACTGATTTCACATTTTTTTCAGATGAAGTAAGTCTCATAAACACTAAACAACCTGAACTTTAAAATGCTTTCATTTGCTTAATAACACACTTTGCAATTATGTAAAAGCAAGAGTCAGAGAGGAAAGGAGATAATTATGGTGACCTGAGATGGCTAAAATTTAGCATCTTACTTTTTTAAAGTTTTAATTAGTGTTTTCATGTCCAAGGGACTTAGGTCAGTTGGCTATTGCAATCCCAATTATTTATCAAATTTGCACACTGGGTTGGAGGAGTGTTGTGGGAACTTCGACTCTCCAGAGAAAACTGAGGTCTGTAGGGGGAATCATAGATAAGGAGATTTAAAGCTGTAAGAAAGGAAAGCTGGTGTATATTTGGGAAGGATTTCTTGCTCAGTGATATAGCCACCACCAGCATGTAACCATGCTTTTAATGTGTTGTTTACCTACAAGTGACAAAGTCCACTCATTAATATATAGGTAAGGGCAGTTGCAGTTTCGAATCTGAAGGGTTTGAGGAAAGTTGAAATGAAAAATGAATTAAAATTGCTTCTCTAAATGTTAAGTGATGACACTGATGGAAGAACTATACTGGTTTCTCACATTTCCCTATTTTCTGATGGAAATTATCTGTGGAGCTGAAACTTGGAAGTTTGTGCTTTACCTAGACGTATGTATTTTTTTGTGGCTTTGCATGACAAATATTTGGCTTTAGAAAGCAGCATTTAAAGACATTTGCTTCCTTTGAAAGGAGAAAAATCTGGAGGTATCATGCTCCTTAATTTTAAACTATACTAAAAAACTAGAGTAATCAAAAGAGTATGGCACTGGCCTAAAAATGAATCAGGGATCAATGGAACAGAGTAGAGAGCCCAGAAATAAACATATGCTTATATGACAATTAATCTATGACCAAAAAAAGCAAGAATATACAGTGGCAAAGACAGCCTCATCAATAAATGGTGCTGGGAAAACTGAACAGCTACCTACAAAAGGAAGAAATGGGACCATTTTATTACACCATATACAAAAATAAACTAAATGGATTAAAGACTTAAATGCAAAACCTGACACCACAAAGCTTATAGAATAAAACGTAGGCAGTACATTCTTTGATATTGGTCTTAGCAGTATTTTCAGTTCAATTCAGTTCAGTCGCTCAGTCATGTCTGACTCTTTGTGACCCCATGGACTGCAGCACGCCAGGCTTCCCTGTCTGTCACCAACTTCCAGAGCTTGCTCAGACTTATGTCCATCACGTTGGTGATGCCATCCATCTCATCCTCTGTCTTCCCCTTCTCTTCCTGCCTTCAATCTTTCCCAGCATAAGGGCCTTTTCTAATGAGTTGGTTCTTCGCATCAGGTGGCCAAAGTATTGGAGTTTCAGCTTCAGCTTCAGACCTTCCAATGAATATTCAGGACTGATTTCATTTAGGATTGACTGGTTTAATCTCCTTGCAGCCCAAAGGACTCTCAAGAGTCTTCTCCAACACCACAGTTCAAAAGCATCAATTCTTTAACACTCAGCTTTCTTTATAGTCCAACACTCATATCCATACATGACTACTGGAAAAAATAGTTTGATTAGACAGACCTTTGTCAACAAAATAATGTCTCTGCTTTTTAATATACTGACTCAGTTGGTCATAGCTTTTCTTCCAAGGAGTAAGAGTCTTAATTTTGTGACTGCAGTCACCATCTGCAGTGATTTTGGAGCTCAAAAAAAGAAAGTCTGTCACTGTTTCCATTGTTTCCCCATCTGTTTGCCATGAAGTGATGGGACCAGATGCCATGATCTATTTTTGAGTGTTGAGTTTTAAGCCAACTTTATCACTCTCTTCTTTAACCTTCATCAGGCGGCTCTTTAGTTCCTCTTCACTTTCTGCCATGAGGGTGGTGTCATCTGCGTATCTGTTATTGATATTTCTCCCAGCAATCTCGATTCCAGCTTATGCTTCATCCAGTCTGGTGTTTTCCATGATGTATTCTGCATATAAGTCAAATAAGCAGGGTGACAGTATACAGCCTTGATGTACTCCTTTCCCAATTTGGAAACAGTCTGTTGTTCCATGTCTGGTTCTAACTGTTGCTTCTTGGCCTGCATACAGATATCTCAGGAGGCAGGTCAGGTGGTCTGGTAATGCCATCGCTTATAGAATTTTCCACAGTTTATTGTGATCCACACAGTCAAAGGCTTTAGCGTAGTCAATGAAGCAGAAGTAGATATTTTTCTGGAATTCTCTTGCTTTTTCAGTGATTCAGTGGATATTGGCAATTTGATATCTGGTTCCTCTGCCTTTTCTAAATCCAGCTTGAACATCTGGAAGTTATTGGTTCAAGTGCTGTTGAAGCCTTGCTTGAAGAATTTTGAGTGTTACTTTGCTAGCGTGTGAGATGAGTGCAATTGTGCAGTAGTTTGAACATTCTTTGGCATTGCCTTTCTTTGGGATTGGAATGAAAACTGACCTTTTCCAGTCCTGTGGCCACTGCTGAGTTTCCAAATTTTCTGGCATATTGAGTGCAGCACTTTCACAGCATCATCTTTTAGGGTTTGAAGTAGCTCAACTGGAATTCCATCACCTCCACTAGCATTGTTCGTAGTGATGTTTTCTAAGGCCCACTTGACTTCACATTCCAGGATGTCTGGCTCTAGGTGAGTGATCACACCATCGTGATTATCTTGGTCGTGAAGCTCTTTCTTGTACAGTTCTTCTGTGTATTCTTGCCACCTCTTCTTAATATCTTCTGCTTCTGTTAGGTCCATACCATTTCTGTCCTTTATCGAGCCCATCTTTGCATGAAATGTTCCCTTGGTATCTCTAATTTTCTTGAAGAGATCTAATCTTTCCCATTCTGTTGTTTTCCTCTATTTCTTTGCACTGATCACTGAGGAAGGCTTTCTTATCTCTCCTTGCTATTCTTTGGAACTCTCCATTCAGAGGAGTATATCTTACCTTTTCTCCTTTGCCTTTAGCTTCTCTTCTTTTCTCAGCTATTTGCAAGACCTCCCCAGACAACCATTTTGCCTTTTTGCATTTATTTTTCTTGGGGATGACTTTGATCACTTCCTCCTGTACAGTGTCTTGAACCTCCATCCGTAATTCTTCAGGCACTCTGTCTATCAGATCTGATCCCTTGAATCTATTTGTCACTCCCACTGTATAATTGTAAGGGTTTCGATTTAGGTCATACCTGAATTGTCAAGCGGTTTTCCCTACTTTCTTCAATTTAAGTCTGAATTTTGCAATAAGCAATATTTTTTTCTGGGGGGTGGGGCATAGCCTCAGATAAGGGAAACAGAAGCAAAATAGATAAATGGGACTACATCAAACTAAAAACCTTTTGCACAGTGAAGGAAAGCATCAATAAAACAAGAATTTAGACTACTGAATGGGAGAAGATATTTGTAAACAATATATCTGATAAAGGGTTAATGTACAAAATATATAAAGAATTAATACAACTGAATGTCAAAAAAAAAAAAAACAAAACTACGAACCAAACAATTGATTAAAAATTGGGCGTGCATGCATGATAAGTCATTTCAGTTGTGTCCAACCCTTGCGACCCTATGGACTGTAGCTTGCCAGGCTCTGCTGTCCATGGGATTCTCTAGGCAAGAACACCACAGTGGGTTCTTTGCCCTCCTCAGGGGAACTTCCTGACCCAGTGGTCGAGCTCCATGTCTGTTAAGTCTTCTGCCTTGGTCGGTGGTTTCTTTACCACTAGCGCCACCTGGGAATCCCCCCAAATTGGGCAGAGGATCTGACTAGATGTTTTTCCAAAGAAGACATACAGATGGCCAACAAATGGGAAGATGTTCAACATCACTAATCATCAGGGAAATGTAAATCAAAACCACCATGAGTGTTACCTCACATCTGTCGGAATGGCGATCATCAGAAAGTGACGCATAACAGATATTGTCAAGGATGTGGAGAAAAGAGAATCCCTGTACACTGTTGGCAGGAATGTAAGTTGGTTCAGCCATTATGGAAAGCAGTATGGAAGTTCTTCAGCAGTTAAAAATAGAGCTACCGTGTGATGCAGCAATTCCTCTCCTAGGTATGTATCTGGGGGAAAAAGACTAATTAGAAAAGATACGTGCACCCCAATGTTCATAGCAGCATTATTTACAATAGCCAAGATATAGAAGCAACCTAGTGTCCATCAACAGGTGATGGATAGAGAAGAGGTGGTATATCACTCCACCATAAAAGAGAATGAAATACTGCCATTTGTGACAACATGAGTAGACCCAGAGGGCATTATGCTAGGTGAAATAAGTCAGACAGAGGAAGACAAATACCATATGATCTCACTTATATGTAGAGTCTAAAAACCAAAAGAGAAACAGAGCAAGAGATAACAGAGAGCAAACTGGTAGTTACCAGAGAAGAAGAGGATGAAAGGATGGACCAAACAGGTGATGGGGATTCAGAAGCACAAATTTCAAGATGGAAAAGAAAGAAGTCATGAAGATGTAATATACAGCATAAGATAATGTCAATAATACTGTAACAGTATTATATGGAGACAGATGATTATTAGACTTACTGTGGTGATCATATCGTAATATATTTAAATGTCATATCATGATGTTATACACCTGAAACTAACGTTAATATTGTACATTAACTATATTGCAATTTTTTAAGAAAGTAAATCTGTTAGAAATTTAAAATAAATAAATAAGGTGTAAAGACATTTACTTACTCCAGATTCTTGAGGCTATTAACACACCACAGTGAGAATAACCAATATTTCCAAATGCTTCTTGAGTTATTAGGTGCTTTATGTATGTAGTCCCCCAATCGTACTGAATCTGTGTGAAGGGTACTGTTTATTGTTGTTGTTTAGTCACTAAATCACGTGCGACTCTTTGTGACAGCTTGGACTGCAGCACGCCAGGCTTCCCTGTCCTTCACTATCTTCTGGAGCTTGCTCACACTCATGTCCATTGAGTTGGTGATGCTACCTAACCATCTCATCCTCTCTTTCTGGCTCTATTGCAGTATAATTTAGGTATAACATTGTGTAAGTTTAAATTATACAATGTGTTGGATTGGTAGAATACTACAAAAGGACAATCACCATAGATTTAACTAACATCTACACCATGTCACAATCACTGTTTCCTTTTTGTGGTGAGAACACATAGAATCTACTTTTTTAGTAACTTTCAAGTATATGATATAATATTGTCGACTATAGCTACCATGTTCTATATTGGATGCCCAGAACGTATTCTTCTTATACCTGAAAGTCTGTACACTTTAGTTAATATCTCCGTATCCCCAAAACCCCCAGCCAGTCCCTCACAGCCAGCATTCTACTCGATGTTTCTATAAATTCAGCTTTTTAAGGTTCTCTATATAAGTGAGATTATACAGTACTAGTCTTTCTCTATCTGACTTATTTCACTTAGCATAATGTCCTCAAGATCCATCCATGTTGTTGCAAATGGCAAGATTTCCTTTTGTTTCCTGGCTGAATTGTGGTTTTGACTTGTATTTCCCTGATAGTTAGTAACATTTAATATCTTTTCATGCGTCTGTTGGAGAAGGGAATGGCGACCCACTCCAGTGTTCTTGCCTGGAGAATCCCAGGGACGGGGGAGCCTGGTGGGCTGCTGTCTATGGGGTTGCACAGAGTCGGACACGACTGAAGCGACTTAGCAGCAGCAGCAGCTGCATGCATCTGTTGGCCACTTGTATGCTAGTACCGTACTGTTTTGATTATTACACCTTACAGTATAGATTGAAATCAGGAAATGTGAAACCACCGGCTTTGTTCTTCTTTCTCAGAAATGCTTTGGCTATTTGGGGTCTTTTGTGGTCCCATAAAAATTTTCGGACTGTGTTTTAAATTTCTGTGAAAAGTTGCATTGGAATTTTGGCTGGGATTGCGCTGAATCTATAGAATATTTTAGGTAGTATGGGTATTTTAACAATATTCATTATTGGTTTCCATAAACACTGGATATTTTTCCATTTATTTGTGTGTTGTTACTTCTTGTATTGAAGTCTTATAGTTTTCAATGTATAGATCTTTACTTCCATGGTTCTATTTATTCCTATGCATTTTTTAATTGCTATTGTAAATGCAATTATCTTACTTCTTTTTCAGATAGTTCACTGTTAGGAGGTAGAAACACAACTGATTTTTACATAATGATTGTATTCTACAACTTTACTAAATTCATTTATCAGTTCTAACAGTTTTTTGGCGGAGTCTTAAGGATTTTGTAGAGGGCTTGCCTGGTGGCTCAGATGGTAAGGAATCTGCCTGCAATGCAGGAGACCTGGGTTTGATCCCTGGGTTGGGAAGATACCCTGGAGAAGGAAATGGCAATTTGTACGTGTAAGATCATATCATCTGCAAAGAGAAATGATTTTACTTCTTCCTTTCTGATTTGGTAACTTTTCTTTTCTATTTCTAAATTGTTTGGCTAAGATTTCCAGTACTACCTTGCATGAAAATGGCAAGAGTGGGCACCCTTGGCTTGCTCCTGATCTAGAAAACTTTCAACTTTTCACCATTAGTATGGTGTTTGTCATATGTGGCTTTTATTATGTTGAGGCATGTTTCTTCTATACCCCATTTGTTGAGAGTTTTGATCATAAAAAGATGTTGAATTCTGTGAAACGTTCTTCTGCATCTATTGAAATGATCTTATGATTTTTATCTTTCGTTCTGTGAATATGATCTGAATCTATCTGCTGTGTTGAACCTTCATTACATCCCAGGGATAAATCTCACTTGATCGTGATGTGTGATCTTTTTAATGTGCTGTTGAATTTAGTTTGCTAGCATTTTGTTAAGAATTTTTGCATCTATATTCATCAGGGATGTTGGTCCATACTTCTTTTGAAGCTCAGGGTCTTTACTGCTGCTTTGCTAGAGTTATCTTCTCCGCATCTCTGAACAAAACCAGCTGTCTGCTTTAGTGACCCCACGGGAATGTTTACTGCTGAATTTTCTGCCTCTCTGATGGTGGCTGTATTTCTGGGTTTGTACTCTGTTATCATGTAGAAAAGATAGAGGCAAATTAGACTTTCTTTAACTTGTGTCTGTTCCATGTGGACAGTGTGTGGGAAGATACAAAGAAGAGCAGCTGTGGGTTTTGACCAGCAGCTGGAGGTTGTGTGGATTAAGCAGGTTTTTTATTTGCTAATTGGTAGGTTATTTCTTAAAAGGAATGCTCATGTCCAGGGAAGGACTTACCTAGTCATGGGCTAAAGGGTAAAATGTTAAAGGTTAGGTAGAGCTTTATACCTCCCTTTAATTTTGCTGTCTCAGAAAGATGTTGCTTTGACTTTTACAAGCTAGGGGGTTTTTAAGAAAATACAGTTTTTCAGACACTGCACTCATGCAGTTGGCCTGGGGCGATTGCAGTGATAAGTTTAAAAACCACAAATAGCATTTATTATGACCCAGAGGAAGCAGGGCAGGAAAGTGAATTCGGAGTGGAAGGGAATATCCATCATATCTGTGAGAGCCTGCTGTCCTCTGTAAGAATGCTCCTAGGAAATGGTTCATACACGCAGGGTGCTTTATTTTTGTAACTTGAAGGGTCATGGAGGTTTGTTGAAAGGCTAGCAGATGGATGCTGTGCCCTTTGTTATGTGTGTAGTGTGCATCCTTGCCAGGCTCCTCCGTCCATGGGATTTTTTCAGGCAAGAGTAGGAGATTGGGTTGCCATTTCCTCCTCCAGGACTCCAGGGCATCTTCCCCACCCAGGGATTGAATCCGCATCTCTTGCGTATCCTGCATTGGCAGGTGGATTCTTTACTTGCTGTACAAGTTGCTTCTCTGTTGTCCAGGGTGCATCCATATCCATCTAAATACCTCTCTCTGTTCTTTCTCTTCTGGGTTGTCTTTCTGCTGGGAGCACCATGGGATTCTAAATGGCAATGTTTGTTCAGAAGGAATTGGACTTGAAATAAGCTAAGAAAAACATTTCTTTTTATTTGTAAAGCTCTATACATGTTTGGTGTATTGTTATTACTACTACTAACAAAAATAGTAACTATTATTGCTGAATCTTGTGGACTCTCTGAGGGATGTAGTTGGCAACTTGGACATGGGAAGTAGAAAAGTCTGGTTGTGGCTGGTGCATAAACCTTGGGTAAATGCCAACTATGTAAAATAAGTTGACTTTGCTTATGTTCTAAAGTCCCATGAGGAAAATCTTTCACATTGTATCCTTTGGCAATATTCAAAAAAATTTTCCAGGACTTTTACTTTTAAAGTTTGGAGGCTGGAGTACTGCAATTCATGGGGTCGTGAAGAGTCGGACACGACTGAACGACTGAACTGAGTTGATAATCCCTCTAAAACCTATGCCTTATCAAATACATTGTTTTCCTATCAGATTTCTTTATCTTTTTCTGTATACATACATATTTTATACAGTTCTATTCATGGTACAGACACAGTTTCTTCTATTGCTTCTAATCTTGCTCATTATAATGACTACATAATATTTACTATTTTATTTGGTTCTTCTATGATTACTTAAGTCAGATTGTTTCCAAATTCTGCTGTCATAAATAACCCTGGGATTAATAAGATACCTTCATGTCAACAGTGCAAAGCTCTTGACTTCTCCCCTATTTGAATCCTTTTCTTTGTCCACACTTTCACATATAAGATGATAGTTGCAAAAGAGAGAGATATGTTTCCAGCCTCCAGATAACTACTGGAAGAATCATCTGTGCCTAGTTCACTCATCCTTAAAGTGAGATGATAATAAGTGTTTAGCACCGGGCATTTGTTAGATGCTAACTACCCTTGCTGCCCCTGCTGCTCCATCACCAACTCCCCCCCGCCCCATCACTACCACTATACATTGCTTTTATTATCATTTAGGGGAAGACAGGCTTTATTTTAATGAAAGAAAACAGGTATCTTAATACAATTTTAATCGTCAGATTGCTCACATAGATATTTTTTGCTTTCTCCTTATCTTTTTAGAAAACTGTTTAATATTGTCTTATTATTTTATTTTTTGGCTGCGCCATGGCATACTGGGTCTTAGTTCCCTGGCCATGTCCCCTTCAGTGGAAGCACAGAGTCCTAACCACTGGACCACCAGGGAATTCTCAATTATTTTATTATTAATGTTATTATCATTTGCTTTCTCCTTGTCTTTTCAAGATGATTTGTAGGCTGTTTGGTTTTTGCCCTTCCTCCTCAGTATCAGAGCTCTCCCCCTTAAAAGAATGCTTTCTTAATTTTCTCCTTCTCTTTTTTTAATGAAACTGTTTCTACCTGGGAATGTAAATATATATATATATATATATATATATATATACATACACTTATTATGTTTATATATAACCTTCAATTGTTGATGATGAAACTAATCTGAAGATGATAATGGAGTGCTGAGAAAAAGAAACACCATGATCTCAGGCAAGTTCAGTGTCTATTAGGGACAGATGTCAAAGTCTGCCCTCTGGTGGCTGTGGGCTGCAGCTGTGGATCAGATGGACCGAGTCTGAAACGTGATCCTCCAGCAGGAGCTAAGCTGGTATATAACTGATGGGCCTTTAAAGCTCTTTTGTATTAATTAAAATGGTTCCTTATGTCAATCAAGACACCTTGCTTTCTGGCTTGCAAAATAATTGTCTCAGAGATTAATCCTTTATCAGTTGTTTCATCTACTATTATTTTCTCCCATTCTAAGGGTTGTCTTTTCACTTTTTTATTGTTTCCTTTGCTGTACAAAAGCTTTTAAGTTTGATTAAGTCCCACTCGTTCATTTTTGTTTTTATTTTCCTTACTCTAGGAGGTGGGTCATAGAGGATCTTGCTGTGGTTTATGTCATAGAGTGTTCTGCCTATGTTTTCTCTAAGAGTTTTATAGTTTCTGGTCTTACATTTAGGTCTTTAACCCATTTTGAGTTTATCTTTGTGTATGTTATTAGTAGATCCAAGGAATCCATCCAGTCCATCCTAAAGGAAATCAGTCCCAAATATTCATTGGAAGGACTGATGCTAAAGCTGAAACTCCAATACTTTGGCCACCTGATGTGAAGAACTGATTGATCTGAAAAGACCCTGATGCTGGGAGAGATTGAAGGCAGGAGGAGAAGGGGATGACAGAGGATGAGATGTTGGATGGCATCACCGACTCAATGGATATGAGTTTGAATAAACTCCGGGAGCTGTCGATGGACAGGGAGGCCTGGTGTGCTGCAGTCCTTGGAGTCGCAAAGAGTTGGACATGGCTGAGCGACTGAACTGAATTGAACTGATGCTGTTAGGAAGTTTTCTGTTTTCATTCTTTTACACATAGGTGTCCAGATTTCCCAGCACCACTTGTTGATGAGAATATCTTTTCTCCATTGTATAATCTTGCCTCTTTTGTTAAAGATAAGGTGCCCATAGTTATAGGGGTTTATCTCTGGGCTTTCTATTTTGTTTCATTGGTCTATATTTCTGTTTTTTTTGCCAGTACCATGCTGTCTTGATGACTGTAGCTTTAGACCAAAACAGACAGTTCACCAAAGAAGACATATAGATAGCTAATAAACACATGAAAAGATGCTCAACATAGCTCATTATTAGAGAAATGCAAATCAAAACTACAATGAGGTATCACCTCACGCCAGTCAAAATGACCATCATCCAAAAAAAAAAAATCTACAAACAATAAATGCTGGAGAGGGTGTGGAGAAAAGGGATCACTCTTGCACTATTGGTGGGAATGTAAATTGATACAGCCACTATGGAAGACAGTATGGAGATTCTTTAAAAAACTAGAAATAAAACTACCGTGTGACCCAATAATCCCACTGCTGGGCATATACCCTGAGAAAACCATAACTGAAAAAAATACAGGTACCCCGGTGTTCATTGCAGCACCATTTAGCTAGAACATGGAAGCAACCTAGATGTCCATCGGCAGATGAATGGATAAAGCAGCTGTGGTGCATACATACAATGGAATATTACTCAACCATCTGAGTAAGTTCTGATGAGGTGGATGAACCAGACCCTATTTTACAGAGTGAAGTAAATCAGAAAGAGAAAAACAAGTGTCGTATATTAACACAGATAATAGAATCTAGGAAAATGGTTACTGATGAACCCATTTGCAGCGCAGCAGTGGAGATACAGACATAGAGAACAGGCTTGTGGACACAGAGAGGAAGGAGAGGGTGGGACGGATGGAGAGAGTGGCATGGAAACATCTACATCACCATATGTAACATTGATAGCCAGTGGGAATTTTCTGTATGACTTGGGGAGCTCAAACCGGAACTCTGTGACAACCTAGAGTGGTGGGATTGGTGGGAGGGAGGTTCAACAGAGAGGGGACATATGTCTACCTGTGGCTGACTCATGTTGATGTATGGCATAATCCCACACAAGATTCTGAAGCAATTATCCTTCAATTAAAAATAAATAAATTAGAAAAGAATTACCTTAAAACTGTGTTCCTAGAATATAGGACTTTAAGTAAATGTTGCAAGAATCATAGTCTCCAAAATATATTTTCTTAAAACCACTAATCACCATCACCACTACCACCACCTGAAATATATATATATATTTCAAGGGGAAAATGAATTCTTAAATATTATAAAAAGGGAACTTCAGAGGATTAAAATTCTATTATTCTTAATCTTCAAAATATCTTTAGATCAAAATTATCTTGTTTCCTAATCAAATATTGTCAAACTTTTCACCTTCCAAGATTTAGTTTCTTTTTAAGTAAGCTAAAAGTCTCAAAAATTATTTCTATGTTATTTATTTATCATATAATTAAAATAGAGTAATATGAATGAAGAAAATAAAAATTAGATTTAAGAAGTCACATAGAGTTTGTGAAAATACACTTAGGATATTTTTATGCCATAAATTCTTATTAAAAATAATGGGGATGTAGTGTCTTTTTGTTAATGCTTAAAAATAAATGTTTATGTTACATTTTAATTATTTTGCCTTTAGAAAAATCTCAGTTTTTAAGGTGATTGAATTGACAGGCCACAACTAATAGTTAACAATTTGATATTGTATGTTTGTATTGGTGCATCAAAACTAGTTAGAAAATGAAGAATTTAGTTGACCTTAGCTACTGGTTTAATTAACACAAAATTATAGAATTTGATGCAATTAACATTGAAAATGGTAGGTTCTTCCATGATTTCTAGATGTATGACACATTCTTTTTTGGTCCCAACTCTAAGTAGGTACCAGTGTCCATCTTATTGTCTGCAGTCAGGAAGGGACTCTTAGTAGTGACAGTGTAGTGATAGTTGCTCAGTCATGTCCTACTCTTTGGGATCCCACAGACTGTAGTCCTCTGTCCTCCTGGTCCGTGGGATTCTCCGGGAGAGAATACTAGAGTGGTTTGCCGTTCCCTTTTCCAGGGGTCCTGACCCAGCGATCTCCTGCATTGTAGGCAGATTCTTTACTATCTGAGCTACAAGGAAGTCCATTAGTAATGACATGATCTTAGCAAATTGGTTCATCAACCCTCACCAGCATTTGTACCAGTGACCTTGACTTTGAACAAGCAGGATTAATGCCTTCCTGCTAATATAGGCTCTAAGTGTCTCTCAATCTTGTAAATACCAAATTTTAAAAGCCAAAATTTATTTTCTAAAAGCTTATTAATGATTTCTGTTATTTGAATGTGCTTATTCTAATTATCAGAGAAGGCAATGGCACCCCACTCCAGTACTCTTGCCTGGAAAATCCCATGGATGGAGGAGCCTGGTGGGCTACAGTCCATGGGGTTGCTAAGAGTTGGACACGACTGAGCGACTTCACTTTCACTTTTCACTTTCATGCACTGGAGAAGGAAATGGCAACCCACTCCAGTGTTCTTGCCTAGAGAATCCCAGGGACAAGGAAGCTTGGTGGGCTGCTGTCTATGGAATCGCACAGAGTCAGACACGACTGAAGCGTATATATTTTAATTATAGGGCATTTTTATATTTGCATGCAAAAAAGTTCAGAAAATACCAAAATATGTCAAGAGGACAGTAATATTCCATTTCAAAAGTATTTCAAGAGAGAATTGCCTGATGATCTAGTGGCTAGGATTCAGTGCTTTCATTGCTATGACCCAGGTTCACTCCCTTGTTGGGGAACTGAGATCCCATAAGCTGTGCAACACAGCCAAAAAAAAATTTTTTTTGACATTACTATAATATAGTTGATTTGATGGTCCTTGATTTTCTTATCATTCAGTTCAGTCGCTCAGTCATGTCCTACTTTCTGTGACCCCATGGACTGCAGGACGCCAGGCTTACCTGTCCATCACCAGCTCCTTGAGCTTGCTCAAACTCATGTCCATCGAGTAGGTGATATAATCCAACCATCTCATCCTCTGTTCTCCCCTTCTCCTCCTGCCTTCAATCTTTCCCAGCATCAGGGTCTTTTCCAGTGAGTCAGTTCTTCACATCAGGTAGCCAAAGTCTTGGAGCTTCAGCTTCAGCATCAGTCCTTCCAATGAATATTCAGGACTGATTTCCTTTAGGATTGATTGAATGGTTTGATCTCCTTGCTGTCCAAGGGACTCTCAAGAGTCTTCTCCAGCAATTAATTAGCATATATAAATAACTACTATTTACTGCAAGTGACTCTGTGCCAGGCACTTTTTCAGCCTTTGCGTGTGCATATTGCATCCTATAACGCTTACAACAATAGAATGAGGTAGGCACAGCAGTGCCCTCTTTCATGCAGGTCTGCACTTTCAGTTATCTGCAGTCAATCCAAGTCCAAAAATATCGAATAGAAAATTCCGACAAAGAATTCATACGTTTTAAACTGTGTCATTCTGAGTAGCATGATGAAATCATGTGATTTAGGGACAAACACCGGGGTAGAACTCATCCCTTTGCCCAGTGTACCCAGCCTATATACGCGACCTACCCATCAATTTTGGAAAAAACATAGTATATAAAGGATTCTATACTATCCACGGTGCTTCCCAAATGGGGCTAGTGGTAAAGAATTTGCCTGCCAGTTCAGGAGATGCAAGAGGCACAGGTTTGATCCCTGGGTTGGGAAGTTTCCCCTGGAGAAGGAAGTGGCAGCCCACTCCAGTACTCTTGCCTGGAAAATCCCATGGAATGAGGAGCCCAGCGATCTTTAGTTCATGGAGTTGCCAAGAGTCGGACACAACTGAGCGCAAGCACTTTCATACACTTTCATACACTCCACGGTTTCAGGCATCCTCTTGGGGGTCTTCGAATATCCTCTGTGGATAAGGAGGAGCCATTGTATTATGATGGTGATCCACAATTTTATAGCTGAAAAAAAAAAACCTACAGGAAAGTTGCCCCAGATGAGAGAGTAAATGGTTGAGTGACGTTGAACCCAGGTCACCTGACTATAAAGCCCACCTCTTACAACAAAATGCAATTTAAAGTTATAAGATCTGCATGTAGACACTGCCCATGGGCCATGTCTTAAAACACCAGACAGGTGGGACAGCTTAAATTAGTTGAGCCAGGACTTCCCTCAAGGTCAGTGGTTAGGACTTCGCCTTCCAATCCATGGGGTGTGGGTTCTATCCCCAGCCAGGGGGCTAAGATTCCACATGCCTCATGGCCACAGAAACAGAATACAAACCACAGAAGCAATATTGTAATAAATTCAATAGACTTTAAAGAAAAAGAAAGTAAATCAGTTGAGATAAATTGCAAGGTACTCTATACTATTAGTAAATTTTACTAGTATATAATTTATTTATTTAAAATTTTTATTTTTACTTTATTTTACTTTACAATACTGTGTTGGTTTTGGCATACATTGACATGAATCCACCACGGGTATACATGAGCTCCCAAACAAGAACCCCCCTCCCACCTCCCACCCCACATCATCTCTCCGGATCATCCCCGTGCACCCAGCCCCAAGCATCCTGCATCCTGCATCGAACACAGACTGGCAATTTGTTTCTTACATGATAGTATACATGTATATAATTTATTTAAAGCAAATCAGAAATATATACATATTTTGACAGTATATGGTCTACATCATTTCTTTCATACCGTAATCTATCCGGGGTAATTTGAAGAGCTAGGAATTGATTTACAGAAGGAATTTCTTTTTTATTTAAACCTTATTCTAGTTCCAGTCTTTTCAGTTGACTGAACTTAAAAAAAAAAATCACCATCAGCCATTTTCTACTTCTGCTAAAAATTAATTGCTCTTCTGGAAAGTGGTTTCCTTTTCTTCTCTTTCCTGCTGCCTTTTCCCTAGAATGCACATCCAAACCCCCATCCTGCCAGTCCTGTGGGAACGAGCAAGAGGAGAAGGCAGCCACCGCAGGGACCCGTGAGCAAGCATTCCAGGCAAGGGGAGATTTAGGAAGGGCAGGAGAGGCTCCTTCTGATCTGGCATAGCATCACAGGCGAGAACGCTTTTATCCCCCGGGGTCTGCAGGCTGTCAGTGAGCAGGGATCACTCTTCCTGAGTGACAAGCCCATCTCCCAGCTGACCTGCCTGTATACCTGCCTCCGGAGCGGCCAGGAGCAGCCTCCTGCCTGCCAGCCACAGCGCAGAGCTCCATCCAGGGCGCCGGGGCTGCAGCTCGCGTCCTCAGAGGGGCGAGGGGCGCGGCGGTTAGGAAGAGCAGGGACGCAGTCAATGGGGTTCAGCTATGGGATCGCCTGTGACGGATGACAAAGGGTAACACTGATAGCGCAACGTCTCCTCTCTGGTGTGGTAAATCTCGCCCCTCCTTCCGAATAGAGTCCAGCTGCCTGGTGTCTGTTCAAACTAACGTTTGCAGTTCCTGGTCACAAGCTGACCTCAGCTGTTCCACCTGAGTGGCTGTGAGCAGTAACTGGTTATTTCACTGATTCAGCAAATACTTATTTGATGCCTCCTGTGTGCCATAGAAGGTTCCAGATACTGGCAATTTAATGCTGTTCAGGAAATTGTTTCAGATGCTGGGGGTATAATGTGTTCAATAATTGCTCCAGCTACCAGGCAGATAAAGCTCTCCTGGAGCTGACAGTTCATAGAAATCGGTCTTTTCCATCTTGTCCCTGACCGCCCCCCCCAACCCAACACACAGTTAGCATGGGGTCTGTTACATAGAATAGGCACCCTTGATTCACTGATATAAATCCAAGAGTGAAAAGCACACTTGGTTCACTGGTAAGAGTCAAAGCGGTGAAAGGTGCCGGGGCAGAGAGGAGTCAGAAAGGGTCAGGAGTCAAGTGTTCCACCTGATGAATCACATCACCTTGCTGTTTCCAGTTTCTGAGCTGTGCTGAGATCCACTTACCTCCCACCTGGCTGCCCCGTCAACCCGTAGTGACTTCTCCATCAGGGTTTTAGGTGAGCCTTTCCCTTTGGCTGCTTGGGCCTGTCTTCAGAACCTGATGGATGCTCCAGGGGCTTGGAGCCGACTGTGAAAAGCTGGAGAGGTCTGTGGTCCAGTGGAGAAGGGTTGGATTGAGAACACCCGGGAAAGAGAAAGTCAGGGTAAGTAGTTAAAAGCAAGCATCCCAATTGTAAAGGGCTTTCCTTGTGGTTCAGTCATAAAGAATCCGCCTATAGTGCAGAGATGGGCTGCAGTGTGAGAGATGCAGGTTTGATCCCTGGGTCGGGAAGATCCCCTGGAGAAGGAAATGGCAATCCACTCCAGTATTCTTGCCTGGGAAATCCCATGGACAGAGGAGCCTGGCAGGCTACAGTCCATGAGGTCACAAAATAATCGGACATGACTGAGTAACTAAACCATCACAATTGTCGAAAGTGCCAGGAGACCCCCAGGAAAGGTCTCTTGGGTAGTCAGATGGCTGTGCTATGTTCTGTTTCAGGAAACGTGGGCTTCCAGAGTCTCTCAGTAGAGATGTGTGAGTGATTTCCACAGAGACAGCTTCATTTTGCTATTTGCCTATTCAAATTAAACATTCTGTCCCTTGAAATACATCACACAGGTGTTTCTGTTGCAGAGTCATTTAAAACAATCTTTTTATTGGAGTATAGTTGGTTTACAATGTTTTGTTAGTGTCAGCTGTACAGCAAAGTGAATCACTTATATATATATATATATATATATATATATATATATATATATACACACACACACATATATCCCCTTTATTTTAAAGATCCTTTTCCCACATAGGTCATTACAGAGTTCCCAGTGCTATACAGTAGGTCCTTTTTAGTTATCTGTTTTACAGATAGTAACGTGTACATGTCAATCCTAATCTCCCAATTTATCTCTTCCCTCACCCCACTTTCCCCTCTGGTCACCTGCAGTCATTTGGAAAGTAGATCACTGTAGCCCAGGGGATCCCTCTAGGTGCCCGCAGATCCTGGCCGTTTCCCTTCTGGGAGGGCACAGCAGCTGCTTCCTGGTCATCTTGCTCTTCTAAGAGCGAAAATTTGGGCAGGCTGAAATTGCTGCTCCTGCCAGCATAGCTGTGCAGGTGAGGAGCTGCTTAGACAATACACGTGTCACAGTTCATGCTATGTACGGAAAGGTCATAGTAAGCTGTCTTGGCTGAAACCATGACAATGAGAACTGTGGGTGTTTTCTTATTCTGCTTTTGCCAAGGGCAACCTCGGGAGTAGATTCGATTCCTCTAGACCGAGAGGCTATTCCTGGTATTTGGAAAGTGGTCCAGGGATGAAGATGAGCGTGTCTGCTATAGCAAAAGACAGAGTTCTTGGTCCAGGAGGGCTTCCCCCTCCACACCTGATGTGTGGCTGTGCCGTCTGTATTCTCCCCCAGTGACCAAGTTCTAGAATGGCTGGAGAATCTAGGGCTACAAAGAGCACGTCCAAGACCTGGGCCTGTGGCCTGGATGGGTCTTCCACTGGATACCCAAAGCAGTTCCTACTCAGAATCTTTGGGTTACACTAAACTCTCCAGTAAGTGGATTTTTGCCTGTTTTGGTGGTAGTGGTTACTCTGTGGTTGTTATTTCAGAAATGTGGGCTCAGTGAGCACACTAAGAATGAAACAAAGTTGGGACCCATTTTTCTCCATTAGTAACAAAACTACCTGAGGATATTTACATGTCTGTTGTTACTGTCTCCTCTGAGAGAGGAGAGGAGAGGTTGCAAGCTCCTCATTTGAGGTCCTGTTTGGTCCAGCTGATTAGGTCTGCTGCTGCTACTGCTGCTGCTGCTGAGTCACTTCAGTTGTGTCCGACTCTATGCGACCCCATAGATGGCAGCCCATCAGGCTCCCCTGTCCCTGGGATTCTCCAGGCAAGAACACTGGAGTGGGTTGCTGTTTCCTTCTCCTAATGAGATCCAAAGAGTTTGTGCTGCTGGAAAGCCACCGGAATGTAACTGAAAGTGGGGTCGGGGTGCTCAGTACTCAAAGCCAATAAAGAGGCGAGGCTGGTGGAGAGGAATGTTTGCTTTATTTTGGATGCCAGTTGTGGGGGTAGGGGGAGGGTATGCTCTTGTCTAAAAGGCAGGGACTGCAAACAGCTCTGACAGTTATCTTGAAATTGGTCATTGGTGGTCTCACCAGCATAATGACTAAACTATTATTATTTGGCCTCCTCTGACTATTGGTTTCTGCATTTCCTCATTTCTCTGATTCAACATGTTTTTTGGCTAAAGTTTTTCCAAGGTAGGCAGAGGACATGGGGGACAAGGACCATATGGTCCTGCTCCATTTCGAGAATACGTTGAATGACCTTTCTTAGCTGGGGACACATGATGGCATGTGAGCAGATTAAATGAGCTGCATTTGTGACTCAGAATTTAGGTAGATCTGACCAAACTACAGGACTAAGGGAGAGTGATTTTTTAAAAATCAGATTTATATAGTCTGGCTCTGGGAAAAATTATAAAAATGAAGGAAAGTGAAAGTGAAGTCACTCAGTCATGTCTGACTCTTTGTGACCTCATGGACTGTAGCCCACCAGGCTCCTCCATCCATGGGACTTTTCCAGGCAAGAGTACTGGAGTGGGTTGCCATTTCCTTCTCGAGGGGATCTTCCTGAACCAGGGATCAAACCTGGGTCTCCTGAATTGTAGGCAGACGCTTTTACCATCTGAGCTACTAGGGAAGTCATTTTTTTAATTAATAGATTTAACTTTTAGAGCAGTTTTAGCTTTACAGATCTATCAGGTAGGATGTACAGAGTGTTTCCTTATAGTCTATCTTCCCAGAATATATTTGTCACAACTGATAAACCAATATTGATTCATTATTAACGAAAGCCCTTGGTTGGTTTTAGGGTTCACTGCATGTGTGTGTGTGTAAGAGTTTTAGGTACCCAGCATTGTATTGGGTTGGCCAAAAAGTTCATTAGGGTTTTCCTGTAAGATCTTATTGGATCTTATTGAAATTTTTGACCAACCCACTATTTTGACAGTGCTTCCAGATCGTGCAGTGGTAAACAATCACATACCAGTGCAGAAGATGTAAGAGACGCAGGTTCTATCCCTGGGCTGGGAAGATCTCCTGGAGTAGGAAATGGCAACCCAGTCCAGTACTCTTGCCGGGAAAATTCCGTGAACAGAGGAGCCTAATGGGCTACAGTCCATGGGGTCAGGAAGAGTCGGAAACTACTGAGCAACCACATCTGGATAAACTAGAGTGATCACCCCCAAAAGTCTAGGTATCATCCACTGCTACACAGTTGACCCCCCTCACCCATTTCACCCACCCTTGTATCACCTTAACTTCTGGTAACCACTGGTCTGTTCTCAGTATCTATGGGCTTGTTTTTATTTTGTGTGTTGTTGTTTAGATCCCACATATGAGTGAAATCTTGCTGTAGCTGACTTTCTCCTTTTGACTTATCTCACTTAGCATAATACCTTCAAGACCTTCCTTCCATGTTACAAATGGCAGGATTTCTGGAAAGAGTTAAAGTTTGTCTCTTCTCCCCTGTGTGTCTTGTACTTGCTTTGCCAACAAAATTCAGGGGTGTGTGTGTGTGTGTGTCTGTGTGAATGCATGTGTGAGTCTGTGCATGTGTCTGCTGGTGGGTTCAGCCCAGTCTTCCAAAAGTGATAATTACTGATACCTTCAGTGTGTCGCTGGTGAAGCATTCTAAATTCCTTACCTAACAGTGGTTTCATACACATAGACTGTTGTTTGTATAAGAAGTGTGTGTCTGTTTTCCCTCACTTAGGTCATATCTTTTTAAGAGTCCTCAACTCTGCTATGCCTTGGTTTAATTTAGGCCTCTTTCAAATTTCTTTACTAAGTGACAGTCAGCAGCACTTCTAACCCTTTATAAAAAGAAAACATCCAAGTAATGCCCAAGGGAAAATAGTGACCAGGGTACAAGGTCAAAGGGGAAGTAATTCTGTTTATATTGAACCCTCAAGAAGATCGGTTGAATGACCAGAGGTGACCATTATATAACTCACAACCAAGGGGGACAAGGAAAAGTCAGCTAAGGAAATATCATGCTTATCTTAAACTATCATGCTTTCTTTCTTAAACTATCATGCCTTCTTAGAAATGTTTGAATCCTGGCAAAGTATGATTAATTTTAAAATATCCACAAAACTTATAGGCAAATTACAGAAATATTTCAAAAATTGCTCTGCTGCTGCTGCTGCTAAGTCGCTTCAGTCGTGTCCAACTCTGTGCGGCCCCATATATGGCAGCCCACCAGGCTCCACTGTCCCTGGGATTCTCCAGGCAAGAACAATGGAGTGGGTTGCCGTTTCCTTCTCCAATGCATGAAAGTGAAAAGTGAAAGTGAAGTCGCTCAGTCGTGTCTGACTCTTTGAGACCCCATGGACTGCCAGCCTACCAGGCTCCTCCATCCACGGAATTTTCCATGCAAGAGTACTGGAGTGGGGTGCCATTGCCTTCTCTGAAAAATTGCTCTATAATTTCCTATATGTATGTATCTACCTAGCTGCCTATCTCTATGATAGCAATGATGTAAACTGGTTTTCCTCAAACTGTATTCCATCTGCAAGATGCTCAGGGCAAAATGGTCCCATAGTGAATAAGTGTGGGCATCACCATCTGCTTTCTATACGCCTCTCTCATTCAAAGATTCAAAGGACTGTCTTAGAGAATTCTGGGAACTGCAGTAAGCAACCCTACCAAACTCCCCAGTTTACTTGAATCCAATTACTCTTTTATCAGCAATACCTCCTTTGCTTTCTTCTTTTTGACAAATGAAAGAAAATAGACAAATCTGTTTTAATGGGGAGCTAAATTTTATGAAAATTGACACCAAAAATTTTAAATATCAACTTTTAAAAGAAATCTTAACAGATCAATAATTATGAAATGAAAATTTCCACTTATCAGAAAGTTGCTTACAGGCTCCTAGGTAACATATTTATGTGGTTAATTTATAGAAATCTTTAAGGACCTATTTCTTATTCTGTGTATTAAAATAATAAATCATTCTGGAGCATACAATCTGATAGATAATATCCTCACTACAAACACCCAGAAAAGATTTCCCTTTTCTTCCCCTCCCTCCCCAACCAAAGAAAATCTCAGAACAGTTGTTGGGAATGTATATACAAAATATCTTAAGTGATAGTGAATCATATTCCTTGGTATTTTTAAGAAGAAATCCAATGTAATTAACTCATGTTAGCCAGGAATGTAAGGGTAGTTTACTTATTAGGATATCTATTAACACAATTAATATAATTATTTCAAAAGGTTAATAATGATATGATCATTGAGAAAGCTTTTGAAAGCCCATGATAAAATGAAACCTCTGATTCTGCATAAAATTGTCTGTGATCTCAGACTTGAAGAATAATTCCTTAACAAGATAATTAGGCCCCACCTCAAAGCTGTTGCCAACATTTTATTTAATAGTGAAAAACTACAGTCATTTAACATCAAAAATGGGATAAATATGTCATTATCACTAACATTTATATTTCAAACCAATAAAAGATATAAAGCAAAAACAGGAGGTTTAGCAATCAAAATTATAATTGAAACACAAAATTAGTGTTATTTTAAGATAATATAGATTAGTCTAGAAAACCAAAGGAAATTAAAAAAAAAAAATTCCAGTAGTTCAGGTAACTGGTCGGTATACAGTAAATGTAGAGAAAAAAACAGAGTTTTCTTTAAATACCTAAATATCCTATTAGCTGAAGATCTCATTAACAGTATTAACAACAGCAACAGTTTCCCATATAAAGGAAATTTTAAATATGTATTGAGTAATTTTCCTTCCCATAAATAGTGACTCTAACAAATGAAGATGTGATTGGTTCTTAAACAGTAGACTTATTCAGATAAGGATATTGATTCTTCCCTACTAATTTAAAGTATTAATGAATTCTAATTAAAAATTCAGTGTTGCTTTAACTTGGACAAAATTCTAATTTTAATTTGAAAAACTAAACAGATAAGGAAGAGCTAAACTATTTTGAAGATGAAAAAGAATGCCTAATAAAGGAATTCTACTGTACTGGAGTAGATAAGCAGATGAATGGAAAAATCTATTCATTTAAAAAAATTGTATATTGCAGAATAGTTGTGCTATTACAGGAAATTATTAGGATTAAATACAGGAAGTTGTTAGGGTCACATAAATGAAACTATTTTAAATGGGTTTTCAAAAATTGTATAACTTTGCATAACCTTAATTTTGTTCACATATATTGTGAATGTCCGAGATTGAAGTTTTATATGCCACATTCTCACACTCATTTAAACATGAAACCTTTTTTTTGTAACCAGAGCATCGCTGGAACCATTGTTTCTTGAAATGTCATTTGCAGAAGGCTGGCAAAAACCATCTGGAGACCGAAAATATTTGTTAGATAAGAAAGCCTCTCTTCCTCACTGCATGAATCTGTGAATGTATCTCCTTACTGAGTGCTTCCTGCTAACCTCTGAATATGTCCCTCTCAGTCTAGAACAACAACTTCCTCTGTGTCTCACAATTTCTGCCATTAGCAGAATGCCCAGCCTCCTCTTTGTGCTATTAATACTCTTTGGTCACACTGGGAGAGTGTATAACAGCATTTACCATTTAGATCTTATTTTTGATTATTACTTGTACAGTGTACCATGTGAAGAACATATGAACATAATTAGCATTAGAATATAAAGAGCATTAGAATGTAAGTGCACAAGAAATATCCTTTTTAAACAAACTTTTATTTATTTCTTTGGCTGCACCAGGTCTTAGATACAGCACATGGGATCTTTTAGTTGCAGCTTGTGGGATCTAGTTCCCTGACTAGGGATTGAACCTGGGCACCCTGCATTGGGAGCATGGAGTCTTAGCCACTGGACCACCAGGAAGTCCCATAAGAGCTATTCTTAACCTAAGTATGTGTGTGTGTGTGTGTGTGTGTGTATGTGTATATATATTTATAATGTGTGTGTATATATATATAGAGAGAGAGAGAGAGGGAGAGAGTGTTCACAAGCTGGGTCTACGGAGGTTAGTTCATTCTAAATAAGCATGGTTTATTAGGCGGGTCCTGAGAATAGCCAATAAGTCTGTGAGTTTGGGATCCTCTGCTGCTGCTGCTGCTGCTAAGTCGCTTCAGTCGTGGCCGACTCTGCGTGACCCCATAGACGATTATAATTTTATAATCCTGGAAATTATAAAATGAATATGAAGGTTTGGCCAGGACTAGCAGTTTACTTATTTGTTGTAGGTTTTTTGGTAGAAGACAAACCCTTATGGAGGTCTGACTTTCAAAAAATAGCAGCAACGAAGCTCGTTTTCCCATTTTAATTTAGACTGTAAGATAGTACCAAAGACCAATGAAATCAGTTGTCTCATGTAGTGGTGTCATTGTGGCTATTCTTAGTAAAGTAAAAAGATCCTCCTGGACACTGTTTCCCACCAGCCCCTCCTCATCCCCATGCATGCATACTCAGTTGCTTCAGTTGTGTCCAAATCTTTGTGACCCCAGACTTGGGGACTGTAGCTTGCCAGGCTCCTCCGTCCATGGGATTCTCCAGGCAACAATTCTGGAGTGGGTTGCTAATTCCCATAGATGTAGCTTTTTCAGTTGAGTTTAATTCAGTCTCTCAGTCATGTCCAACTCTTTGTGACCCCATGGACTGTGCATGCCAGGCTTCCCTGTCCATCAAAAACTCCTAGAGCTTGCTCAGACTCATGTCCATCCAGTTGGTGATGCCATCCAACCATCTCATCCTCTGTCATCCCCTTCTCCTCCTGCCTTCAATCTTTCCCAGCATCAGGGTCTTTACCAATAAATCAGTTCTTTGCATCAGATGACCAAAGTATTGGAGTTTCAGCTTCAGTATCAATCTTTCCAATGAATTTTCATGACTAATTTCCTTTAGGATGGACTGGTTGGATCTCCTTGCAGTCCAAGGGACTCTCAAGAGTCTTCTCCAACACCACCACAGTTCAAATGCATTAATTCTTCAGTGCTCAGTTTTCTTTATGATCCAACTCTCACATCCACACATGACTACTGGAAAAGCCATAGCTTTGACTAGAAGGACCTTTGCTGGCAAAGTTATGTCTCTGCTTTTTAATATGCTGTGTAGGTTGGTCATAGCTTTTCTTCCAAGGAGCAAGCATCTTTTAATTTCATGGCTGCTATCACCATCTGCAGTGATTTTGGAGCCCCCCAAAATAATCTCTCACTGTTTCCATTGTTTCCCCATCTATTTGCCATGAAGTAATGGGACCAGATGCTATGATCTTAGTTTTTTTAATGTTGAGCTTTAAGCCAGCTTTTTCACTCTCCTCTTTCGCTTTCATCAAGAGGCTTTTTAGTTTCTCTTCACTTTCTGCCATAAGGGTGGTGTCATCTGCATATCTGAGGTTATTGATATTTCTCCCGGCAATCTTGATTCCAGCTTGTGCTCCATCCAGCACAGCATTTTGCATGATGTACTCTGCATATAAGTTAAATAAGCAGGGTGACAATATACAGCCTGACGTACTCCTTTCCCGATTTGGAACCAGTCCGTTGTTCCATGTCTGAGTCTAACTCTTGTTTCTTGACCTGCATACAGGAAGTCATACATTTTTCAGGAGGCAGGTAAGATGGTCTGGTATTCCCATCTCTTGCAGAATTTTCCAGTTTGTTGGGATCCACACAGTCAAAGGCTTTAGTGTAGTCAGTGAAGCAGAAATAGATGTTTTTCTGGAATTCTCTTGCTTTTTCTATGATCCAACAGATGTTGGCAGTTTGATCTCTGGTTCTTTTGCTTCTTCTAAACCAGCTTGAAACATCTGGAAATTCTCTGTTCATGTACTATTGAAGCCTAACTTGAAGACTTTTGAGCATAACTTTCCTAGTGTATGAGATGAGTGCAACTGTGCGGTAGTTTGACACCTGGTAAATACCATTTTGTCCTCTGATATTTCGTCTGTGTTCACTGTTGAAATTTAATCCCTTCCTGGTTTTTAATAACTCCTTTTCTCTTCATCCTTTCATGCCAACCTTATAACCAAACCGTCACAGATTCTCTCCTTTTTATACACACTAGTTCATTGTCCCACAAGCAGGGTCACCGCGGAGGAACACAGCTGTCCCTTCCTTTCCCTTTTTCCTCCCTAGGGCTGCCTCAGACCTAGGGCTGCCTCAGACCTCAGACCACATCTTTGGTTTAACATATCTCCGAGCTGAATGCAGCCTAAAGATACAGTTAGCTGAGCAATTTTCTTGCATACCTAAGTATTTAAAAATCATACCCTCCATTGGTGTTTACTGCCTATATGGCAATATAATTATCATGTCCAGTGAATGTCAAGCAGCTGACCAAATGGTTCTCATTAGCATACCCCAACTTTTCCACATTTATACAGAGCCTTACTCTATCCTGGAAAGATGGACTTAAGTCAAGAGTTCAACCAAATGGACACATGGATTATGGAAATTAAACAAGTTAATTCCAGTTCCTCTATAGCATGCTTCCTCTAAAAGCTTCAAACAATTTAAATTAGGGGTGTGAAAGTCTAATCCATCACACCGAACTCCAAGTGTCGCTCTAATTAAGACTTTAATTGTAGATGAGATACATTTACCCAGGGGAAATTTATTCATTTGAGTTTGGGGAATAAAGTTTCAGAAGAAGTAGGACCATATCTAATAGATATTATTTTGGTTACAATACTATGGTTCATCTGCTTCATACCAAATATTACAACACATTTCTCCAGACTTAAAAATCAGATAACATCTGTCTTAATTTATTCCTTTTCTAGACTGTCACAGACTACATCACCTTTTATAATAAAAACTATATGCAGAATTTAATGACATTATATTTTAAAATGTGAAAATGTACGTTTTGTCTTTTTAGTGAAAGGCAGAATTCACAATAATTCAGTGAAAACAAACATATACTCAGTGATGAGATTGGTAAAAGTATTAAAGCATTTGAAGTGAAAAATATAAATTTTATGAGTTGGCCAATGGAAAAGCTTCAGTGGAATGAGAAATTATATGGCAAAAATCTTGCATTTCTCCTGACGTGGTGCTATAAAGCAGGCCATTTATGAGATTTGCTGTTTATTCCTGATCCCCACATGACATGAGGTGTGCCTGAGAT
Organism: Ovis aries; assembly: GCF_016772045.2. Lineage (NCBI taxonomy): Eukaryota > Metazoa > Chordata > Mammalia > Artiodactyla > Bovidae > Ovis > Ovis aries. The sequence continues at coordinate 11,173,866 of NC_056070.1, forward strand.
TGTGGCCTCAGAATATGCCTTCAGAGGGAAGAATACTTGACAGGGCCAGGAGCTATGGCATTATTAAATCATAAACCACACTCTGGGAGGGGGACACGTTCATTGTCATTTTGTAATGCAAGCAGAAAAGAAGAAATTACTCCTGAATCTCATAGATTAATAGAATAAAGATGTGTTGTTTCAAAATAAGAAGATAAGAAAAGGCAATGTAGAAAAAATTGGTTTCCAGCAAGGTTGGGGATTGATCAGTACTTGTTGGCATCTCTCATACAATCAAACCCATTGTTTAAAGGTGTGATTAGTAAAAGTAACAAATTGTATAACACAGTACTGTAGCCTTTACTGAAATCTGTATGTCACATTATATTGCAAAAGCTTTAAGTTTTGTGTATTGTCATACTTTTTAAAAAATAATGGATTTCTGAGAAATAAATACAAGTAAAATATAATGCTAAAATTACTGCAGTTGTAGCATTCTCAGAAAAAGGAAATGCCTATAAAATGTGTGGGTTAATATCAGAGAAAATTAATGAATTTCTTTCCAGTTACATCAGGGAAGAAGAATTACCCTGTCCCTTCCAGAAGGAAAATGACATTCTAGTTTGGCCAGTATTGAATTTCAAAGCAGCTTATTTTAAATCGAGCTTCATGCAGAAATAGGGTGAAATGGCTAGTTTTAAGAAATGGCTACACATATATTTTATAAAAAATAAAACCTTCAATGGAAAAAACTAAATTCAGTAATACCTGGCTTATTCTTTTTTGAGCTACACAGAAATAAATAATTAGATCAACAGTTTCACTTTTTAACTGGTTATTTTTTAAACAGGTCCATGCTATTGAAATGAAAAAATGAAATATAGAATTGGTAGCTCATCCATGCCTAAACTGTGAATGTTTTAAAATGACAAGAATAAATAACTTCGTCAAATGTGAACCATTAATAAGGGATTTCACTTGAAATCTACTAAAATAAAACTATATAGAGAAAGTATCACATTTCTACACAAAATCTGACAGTGAACATTATAAAAAGAATGAGTTCTTATTTAAAATGAACTTTCTTTTGTAAATTGATTTTCTGCTCTTGTTAATAATTATAAAAATGCCATCCATATTCTTAGTCTACATCAGTATCCAATAATGTGCATGAAAAATTAAAAGAATTGAAAAAAAAAGGGCATTTTCCAGGCAGTAACTGTAGTCCAAAGAGTTGGTTCTATCATGACTGAAGCCAGACTTTCCTTAAAGCCATGGTGATTACAAATAATTTTTAGAATTTTGCATGGTTTGTTATTAATTTATGAAACAATTGCTATAAACCTACAATCCTCAAAAACTTTTCAATCATAATCTTCTTCAAAATGACAGAGATGTTGTAGGTTGGCCATTCTGTCTGCTTGTGAGAGATATATAATCAGATAAAATAAATCTTTCCTCAAAATGGAAAGACTATTTTTGAAATTGAAAAGGCTAGTTTTATATTTTATGAGATGCAAATAAACTCACTAAGTATTATTCATCTCTGATAAATTAATAGCACAACTGTCCTAACTAGTTATCATTAGTATCATAACAGTGGTAATAGCTGGGATAATGATTAAGATTAAAAATGATAAATCACAAGTCTTAAGACATCTTGAAGCCCTTTATTGTCTATGTTGAAAGCATTTCAGAGCCCTTCTCCACCTCCCCTGAAAAACTCAGTTCTCAGTCCATTAGGTAAGCAAAGCAGGCATCCTAGGTGTGTGTGAGTCAGGAAGGGATAACAGGGGCTGAGACTGCAGGCAGAGTGATGGTGGTCCACACTAGGGCTTCATGGTCAGAGCCCTAGCAGAGCAAGCAGGGTATGCCTGAGAAAGGGAGGGGAGGCTTTGCTGGGGAGTCAGAGCCCAGACTGAGTAAGGAGGGCATCCACACAGAGGGGATGAGAAACTGGCGTCAAGGGTTGGAGCTTGAGCAGGGTAAGAGGTGTCCCAGGGCAGAGTGGGAGCCCAAGAAAGATAAGAAGAACATCTTTAAGGAGTGCTTGCCTGGTGCTGGTGGAAGAGCTCAAGCAGGGACAGGAGACTCTCCATGCGGAGAAAGACCTTGGCTGGAGTGCTAGAAACCAAGAAGAGGGGAGAAAGAGGACACAGTGAAGGATATCAGAGCTCCAGGAAGAGGAGTAGGGTCTCTTTGCAAAGGGGAGATAGGAAGTGTCAGGGCCCAGGTGTGGTGAGAAGCTGTCCACGTGGAGGTGCAACTTGGAATATGGAATCAGAGCTACGGCAGAGAGAGGAGGCAGCCACACAGGTGAAGACCTGTCAGTGGGGTTGACCCGCTGAGTAAATACGTTAACAGTAAGTGGAGATGACTTTCTCACTTTAGGAGAAGGGAGTTAGGACTATGAAAAGGAAGGAAGCGAGAATAAACCCTGTTATGTTGGACCGGACTTGGGAGTATCCATGTGAACTCAGGGTCTGTGACAAGTAGGTAGGTAGGTAGGTAGATAGATTGATGGAGAAATAGTAGATGGATAGATAGATGATAGATGAGTAGATAGATAATCAGTAAATAGATATAGAAATAATGAAAGGTGTAACTAGAGGGATATGGAAGTGATTTGGATACTACCTACATGTATTTCCCGGTTCTTTCCAACAAAAGAGGCTTGGAGCACTGACACCTCAATAATAGTGAGCACATCTAACATTCAGAATGTGGCTTTTAAATATTCTTTTCCATGCAAAGGAACCAGGGATCCTTGAAGAAGTGGCTAATTCCAGAGGCAGGTAGGGAAAATACAAGATTACGACATATTGTGTTAGAAAGCAAGGAAATACTAGAAGGATGTTGGATTCATGTCAAAAGGAAACAGAATTCGCCTTGAATGGGCTCCTTCTAGCCACATTTGGGACAATTGGAGCATAAAAATTATTATAGTAATGGGTTAAAGCCCATTGAACAAAACTGGCGATCCACTTAGTTACAAACAAACTCATGAATAACTCAAACATTTGAAGAGCATCAGGATATCCATATAGTTGCAAAGTATCTCTCTACAAAGTAATGATTAATTTCTAAGGGGAAAGGAGGGACTTTTTACAAAAGAGAAGTCTTGCAGGCATGGCTTCACTCAAAAGATCAAAGTAAACATCGTCAGTAATGGACAAATAGAAACCATTTGCCATCTGACAGAATTAAGTGAGAAGTACATGTTTTCACTTCTGAAATATTCTTGCCAGAAATTCACAGTCTGAATCTAATCAAGAGGAAACACCCAGTGAAGCCAAACTGAGGGACATACTACAAAGGAGCTGCTTCGTAAGTGTCCAAAGTGTCAGGGAAGTCAAGCAAAGACTGAGAATCTGGATCAGCCTGAAGGAGGCTGGGGACGGCACAGCCAAACGTGGTTCTGGACTGAATCTTTCTGTTGCAAAGGATATTGTGGGGGAAATGTATTAAAAAAAATAAGCAGAATCTGAGAATTAAAGTGGTAGTACCCCTGTTAAGGGCTTCCTAGATGGCGCTACTGGTAAAGAACCTTCCTGCCAGTGTAGGAGACATGAGAGACACTGGTTCGACCCCTGGGTCAGGAAGATCCCCTGGAGGAGGGCATGGCAACCCACTCCAGTATTCTTGCCTGGAGAATCCCGTGGACAGAGGAGCCTGGTGGGCTACAGACCACGGGGTCACAAAGAGTCAGACACGACTGAAGCGACTCACTTCACAAGTGCATGATCAGTTCAGTTCAGTTCAGTTCAGTCGCTCAGTCGTGTCCGACTCTTTGCGACCCCATGAACCGCAGCACATCAGGCCTCCTTGTCCATCACCATCTCCCGGAGTTCACTCAGAGTCACGTCCATCCAGTCAGTGATGCCATCCACCCATCTCATCCTCTGTCATCCCCTTCTCCTCCTGCCCCCAATCCCTCCCAGCATCAGAGTCTTTTCCAATGAGTCAACTCTTCGCATGAGGTGGCCAAAGTACTGGAGTTTCAGCTTTAGCATCATTCCTTCCAAAGAAATCCCAGGGCTGATCTCCTTCAGAATGGACTGGTTGGATCTGCTTGCAGTCCGAGGGACTCTCAAGAGTCTTCTCCAACACCACAGTTCAAAAGCATCAATTCTTCATGCACTTGGTCAAAAGTCCAGTGACTCCTGCCCTTCCTGACAGGTGAGGCTTGAGGACAAGTAATCCTTTCTTTGTCTAGCCTCCTCACTTCAGCTGGGCTCCCTAGTAAACAAAATTGAGTCCAGTCTGTAACTAAATCTTTCTAAGCAGCCTAAAGTGTCTACACGTCCAAGGGGGAAGCTGTGACTCATTCTTTGGAAACCCTGAGACTAGCTGAACCCACCATGCCTCCAATCTCTAATGTCCTTGATCAACATGCAAGACATAAGCTCTTCCAGTTCTTTCTTATCTCAAGTATTCTTCCTCAAGTCAATCTTGAACTAGCCTCCACCCTCTCTGATTTGACCTGTGAGTTGTGGAACCCTTCTCTGTAGTTAACCGACACCATTCCATCCGCAGCCCGCCTCTGTTGGTGCCGTTCACCTCCTGGCTCAGGTATCTGCCTGCTCCTGAGGAAATGGCTTCCCCTAGAGCTCTCTTGAGTCAGGTGGCTTGTCCGACTATTTTAGGCTGAGCATCCCTCTCTTGGGCTTATTTTAAACCACTACTCATCCACCCTCACATAAAAACTCCTGCCTCTTTGGGGCTCACGCTCTTTGACTGTGTGGTCTTTATCCCTCTTCACTGACCTTATCTGTGACCGTGCCTTGCTTCTTAAGAATCTTCTTGTCTAACCTCGGTTTGGCTGCTCCTGCAGCACCTTGCCTCTTGGATCCTTAACAGTCTCAGCTCCAGTGACCTTCTCCTCCAGACCTCTTCAGCTGCTCCCTCTCCTGAATACAGCTGGACTATCTCCTGGAACTTCTCTGCCCCTCTGAATGTTTACATCCATCACGCCACTCTCCCACATCAACCTCGCTTCCTGCAGTCTCTCACTCTTAATGACCTGCATTATACTTGCCCTGCTACATCATAGAGTTTCTTGCCCCTTTTGTTATCTCCATCTCTCTTCTTCATCCTGATTTCATTTCTTTTCAGCTTTCTTTTAATGCTTTCTCCCTTTGGCTCAATGTCCTCAGACCCTTCTGCTCTTTTGTTCTTCCTCCATACCCGCCTTAAAGCCAAGTCATTCCAAACGTCTGCTCTCTCAGAGCATGCGCAGGACTGAGCAGATCCATGCCACTGGAAGGGTGTGGCTTTGGTCTCAAGCAAACACTCGGTGTCACCCAGACACTGTGTGCGCGCACGGCATCACTCTGCGCTTTCTTCCAGTGTGGCGATTTCAGATCCCTTTCTTTTCTCACACTTCTTACCCTAATTCCTTCCCTTTTCACTCTTGGCAGCAAATCTTGCCAGCGGATCTCAGAGAAAACAGAAGCAAAAGAGTTTCCTCAATTCCTGCCTCCAAATTTCAGACTTGAGCTTATCCACGTCTGCCGTTTCCTCCGTCCTCCTGTCCCACTGGGAGATGTGTCCCCTTCAAGGCTGCTTCTCCAGTCTGCTCTCTGGATCCCAGTGCATCCTATGTCCTCAAGGACTGCTTTACTGATTGTCTTCTCTCTTTATATTTTAAGTCTTCCGTATGGATTTGTTAATATCAATATTTGACATGCTCAATTTTCTCCCTTCCTGATAAACAGTCCCTCTCTTGGGCAATGACACCATTGCTCTGACCATCTTCAACTTTTATGTGGGCTACTATAATCCATGTTTTCCTCAGATCTGTTTTCTTTTTAAACATAAAGGTCAGCATTTTAATCTTTTAATTAAAAACAATTAAAAAAAATTTTTTTGACTGCACCATCAGACATGTGGGATCTTAGTTCTCCAACAAGGGCTTGATTCTTTACCCCCTGCAGTGGGAGCACAGAGCCTTAACCACTGAACTGCCAGGGAAATCCTGGAATCTGTGCTTTAGTCTGCAGTCAGTATTACTGTTTAAAATAGAAATTGATTTTCACAGCTTCCCTGCCTAAAAACTTGCAAAAGCTCCCAGTGCCCTAGGGATGAAATTAAAAATATTTAATATGACTTATGAGACTCTTTACAACTTCTCTCTTGCTCACCTCCTTTAAAACGTGAGCACCAGCCACACCTCCCACTGCCCCCCATTCCAGTTGTTACATACTTGTAATTTCTGAAACATACCTCTCATCTCTGGAATTTTGAAACTATGTCTAGTTCTGATTAGAACATTCTTCCCTCTGTTGTCTACTTGGGTAAATTCTTGTCATCCTTGATGTTTTAGTTTGATGTTGTTTCCCCTGTAAAATTTTCCTGACACCCCAAGACTGTCTGGTGACATGCCCTCTTGGTTCCTGGTACTTATCTTCTGTGTTGGTCCTTAGTCCTCTTGGAATTCGCTGTTGACTGGTGTTCACTAGGAAGTCCGTGCCTGAGGGCAGGATCAGTTATGCTTGCTTGCCTTTCTCTTCCCATCACCTACTTCCGTAGCTGGCACAAAGTGGAGGCGCAAAGCGGTAAACATCTGTTGAATGAATGGTTGGATCCAATCAGCTTTAATCCAAAAATCAGATACTGGTGGCAAAGAAATTTGAAAGTTAAAAAAATTTAGGAAATGTATTCAAATGCACCTACAAACTACATGCACAAAGCATCAAAGTTGGTGAGCAAGAACTTCTTTTTTAATATTTTTATTTATTTATTTATTATTTAATATTTTATTTATTATTTATAATAGTAGCACGTGGACTTCTGATGCAGGCTCAGTAACTGTGGCATGCTGGCTTAGTTGCCGTTCAGTATGTGGGATCTTAGTTCCCTGAGCAGGGATCAAACCTGCATCCCCTGCATTGGAAGGCAAACTCTCAACCCCTGGGCCACCAGGGAAGTCCTAGGAGCTTCTTATTTAATTCAATAATAATTAAAATTAAGAGAAACATCTCACTTTGGTAGGGGGATGTTGTAGAGATGCTGGTGAGGAGGATTTGGGGAGAAGACATTGATACTATTTTAAGAGACCTGTCTAGAAGTTTCTTGCCTTGTCTTTAGGGATTAGAACACCTTTTCAGAAAAGGGATGAATTCAGTTCTACTTTAGCAGAATTCAGTGAACTGTGATGGAGGTGTAAGTGGAAAGAAAAAGAGGTGTTTGATCAATCTTTCCAGAAAGAACCTAAGGCCTTAACATGCTCCTGTTTCTCCCATTGTCTTGTCAACGAGTCCTTCCCTTGGCCTGATACCACTGCTTCCATTACTGCCTAGTTTACACAGGTTACTAGAGTCCACATTTTCCTGAAATCTGTTTTCAAAATGTGTAATTTATCTATCTTTATCTCCACAGTGTCTGATGTAGTACTTGGCACAAAGTATGGCCCAATAAAGACTTTTTAAATAAACAGATGAAAGACAGTAATGGCTTTTTTGATCCAAGTCTATAATTTTCTTTTTCAGTCTATTCTTCAGAAGAAATTGCCATCCTCTTCCTTATCATATACTTTCCCCCGTGAGGTTTTGGGAATATATAGATGCTTATCACGATTTTGTTGTTGTTGTTCAGTTGCTAAGTCGTGTTTGACTCTTTGTGACCCCGTGGACTACAGAATGCCAGGCTTCCCTAGCCTTCACTGTCTCCTGGAGTTTGTGCAAACTCATGTCCATTGAGTCGGTGATGCCATCCAACCATCTCATCCTCTGTCATCCCCTTCTCCTTCTGCCTTCTATCTTTCCCAGCATCAGGGTCTTTCCCAATGAGTTGGCTCTTCACATCAAGTGGTCAAAGTTATCATGATCAACACCTCGTATTTTTACACATTTCTATTGTGTGATCAATGGTAACATGACATTTTTATGAGAAGCTCTCTGCTGATTGCTAATATTACCACACTCAGGTTTCACTTTGCCCCGTGGAAGCATGAATCTTGGGAAAATGGTGCCTCCTGGAAACTCTGTTATTTATAAAGTTGGGGCTAGTTGACTTCCCTTCTTTCCTTATCAACAAACTGGTCTTTATCTGCAGTCTCCCAGAATGACCTTACCATGATCTTTACCTTTTTTCTTATCTTTACAACCATATTCTAGTGTGTTTGCTCACCCAGGGCCCTTTGCCTTTTTCTTCCTATTTTATTTACAGGTCATGAGAGCAAAATTATATAAGATTGAAGCAAACCCAGCTCCCAAGGCTGCTGACCCAAAGCAGGTCACAGCTCTGGGGACATCTTCTCCGCAGCACTCAACCTCACATTCCATTCTGACCATGCTTTCCCTTGTTAATCCTGGCGCCACATGAAACCCGCTTTAGAAGCCAAAGTTTGGTTAAGCACATTTCCAGTGACCGACTTTGGCCCTGATCTTTGTTGGCAGATATCATTTTCAACCTATGTATGTGAGTCATCTCAGTTGGCTGTTTGCTGAGAAGTGAGAACTCTGGTACTTTACTGAATGGTATTTGTAAACTTCTTAATGAGTCATTGTTATTTAGGAGAAAATCTGCAGTAATTTCCCTTAATACATTAAGGAAAATTATTTATTCTCTGCTTAAGGACATTTCTTCTCAGAACATTGCCTTGCAAAGCAATAACTTAAATTATACCAAACATGTCCAAAACACAGCCTCCTGGTAAGGTTCATTTCCCTGTGAGTGAAGACAAATATAACTCTCTCTGTTTATATCAGTAACTGTTATTTTCTCTGGTTTAGTTTGTAAAGGCTCACAGTCCATCCTAAGACATTGATTAGGATTTCCAACCCCTGACATGCTCTTACCCCAAAGCACCTGCTCACTGGGTCTTGTCACATTTTCCCATGCCTGGGCCATGGGAGCTGAGAGAGGCACCCAGTTTTCACTTCTTAGCCTACTCATGTATTCATTCCATACCTATTTATTTGGTCCTGCTGGTGTCCCAAGCATTATTATTATTATTATGTGGACCGAAGGTAGGCGTATGCTAGTAAGTTCTTCCTCATGTCCAGTGGAGGGAATCAGAAGACAGGTAGTTGATGAGTGGAGAGCTAGGCAAATATTGAGTAACAGAAGTGCAGTGTGGTATATTAAAAGGGGAATCTGAGTGAGAAGTGAGGCTTTGGGTAGAAGGGCTTTTTAGACTGTGAGATTAAGGAAAGGTAGTGGGGTACTAGGCAGACCAGGCTTAAGCAGAGAGTTAATGACAGGGAAGAGCCGCCCTACAAAGATGAGGAGATGGCTTGCCCCGTGTGGATCCCTACGGCAGGTATGAAAGTGAAATGAGAATGTTAGTCATTCAGTTGTATGTCTTTGCAACCCCATGGACTATAGCCTGCCAGACTCCTCTATCCATGGAATTCTCCAGGCAAGAGTACTGGGGTGGGTAGCCTTTCCCTTCTCCAGGGGATCTTCCTAACTCAGGAGTTGAACCCAGGGATCCAACCCAGGCATCCTGCATTGCAGGCAGATTCTTTACCATCTGAGCCACAGGGAAGCTGTGCAGCAGGAATAAACTTGGGGTCTTTGCAGGCAAGAAAGAAGACACCTGAGTGGCTGGAGTCTGATGGGAGAGGAGGAGATGGTTCAAGAGGAAGATTTTGAGAAGTGCCTTATGAAGCAGGATAAGACGATTGTGTTTTTATTCTAAGGCCTGGCATCTCTGGGGAGAATGGAGGCAGAGGGTAGAAAGAGAGGCCAGCTAAGGGGCCATGGTGGGGGTCCAGGTGAGGGTGGAGGCTGGAACTGGAGAGGTGGTAGTGAAGACGGACAGACTCAGCAAATTTGGGAAACCTTCTAGCAGAGACAGAGAAAGCACTGACGCTCGGATGGAATGTGGGGAACTGGCTGACTCAAGGATGAGTCGCAGCTTACTTGCTTCCTTTCCCTTCAATATCCTTGTTGGGTGGGCTTGAGAACCTCAGAAACATCTTTTGTGAGACTAAAGAGGCATCTGCTGTTCTTGGAAATAACCCCAAGAAGGCTTTCAAAATGAGGGCACTAGGAAACAGTATTTTATATTTTCCTCCAGATGAGGGAGGTTGTGATTTATTTTTATTTGTTGAGGGAAATTTTAGGAAAGTTTTTGTTAACAAAAATTATTGCAATGAATAAGAGCTTCATTATAGAAAGATATTGTATGAAAAGCTTCTAGCATTTCATCTTAGAACAGACTACATTGACTCTTTGTCCCCAGCTCTTTTTGATTATGGAGAGATGTGTGATTAACATTTGTTTGGGGTTCTTAGCAGCACTATGGTTACAGAGTGATGGTTGAAAATGTTCTATCCAGCACATTATTAGTTATTCCATTTCTTGATAAAACAGACATTTAAGAACAAGGCAGAGTCTGGGAGTGCAGTGGGGGTGGGGCCGAAACTCTGTGAAATGTTTAACCTTTTCACATAGTTCAACAAAGTTTAGATTTCTGGCAAAACGCCTAGACTTTGCAAAGCAGTTCATGGTTGCAAAACCCGACAAGACCCTAGTGCTTAAATTATTCTGGCTCAAAAGTTGAGACAATGTGAAGAGAGCAAAAGGAAAGAAACACACACACACACACACACACACACACACACACCCTGATAGTTGGGCCCATGGCACAGAGTAAGTCATTTGGAAAAGGATGCTGGAGTGGTGGTGATTATAACCGATGATGCCTTAGAAGTGCAGCAGATGCCTCTGCTGAGAGAATAAGCTATCCCCAAAGGGAAAGCAAGTTCAGCATTAAAGGTGAAGAAGGATCTGAAGAACACGTGACAATCCAAGGATGTCCTAGATTAGCAGGAATTTTTTGTTTCACACAATCTCAGCAATGCCCTCACACAGAGCAGTGGCAAAGACTAGCAAGGTGTCACGTCTTGAGTGTTTAGTCTGGAAAGAGCTGTCTCCATCCAAAAATGCACATGTGGGCCACCGTGGCTGCCAGTAAAGTATCAGGGGTCAAGTCTTCTAGCCAGGGAAAATGGAGGATCTGTAGCTAGCTTGAAGAAATCACAGATTTCACTACTGTTTGACTTTCTTTGGTTTGTGTCGACATGTGTGTTGATTTGGATTCCCTGGGAGTTTCTCTGAAATTCTTTAGAATGTATCTGTCATTACCAAATAAGAAAATATGCAATGGTAATTATTAAAATATCAAAAATATTAATATGAGCATTAATCAAACATTATGGATGAACATAGTAAATGTTTCCCACATATAGTCTTTAGAATCCTAATTCTGAGAGGTAGACAGTAAATCAAGGGATTGGTTGAAAAATCAATTCGGTGGTCAGTTAAAGGGATGTATCTGAATGTCATTCCAATTTGTCTATTTTATTTATTCTTCTTTTCAAAGTCTGAAATAGTTTTGTGTTTTGCAAATCTCTAGAATAGACTATCCAATGTTTTCCAAGTATATTTGGTCACGAAATTTCCCATTCTCTCTCTTTTTGTGTGGCGTATATCCTCAAACATATGTTCTGAGGCACATTCATTAGTAAACACTACATTTATATTTTATTAGTGGAATATATACCATAGATATGTGTGCAAAATGGACATACTTTAACATGTGAATCTAAGAATAGTGGAGAAAGAATCTGATGAAGAAAAAAACAATTGAAATAAACCACAGTACTGAAAACTGGCAATAAACAGGTTCTAAGAAATAAGAATGCTGTTACCTACAGAGAAATCCAACCACCATGACTCAAATAGATAACAAGAAACTGAAGCTAGATCATTTCTTGTTTTATATTAAGGTCTTAACGAGGTTAGAGCTAAGATTTCTGCATTTCTTTGGCTATTCCCTTATACTTACAATATGGCTGTAGTGATTCTGACTCTCACATCTACATCCTACGCAGAAGAGAGAGGAAAGGTTTAGGAAAGGCTGCTCTTTAAGTCAGGAAGTTAAAAATGTTTTCAGGAACATCACAGCATAGTTATAAATATAGTTAGTTGTGTGGGACTCTGTCACAGAGCAAAAGAGCTATGGGAGAAATTAAATTGGAGTTTTATATTGCTAACTGGGCACTTTTGGGTTGGGTGACTTATGCACTAACAGAAATGAGGCCAGAAGTTTTGAGTATGTACCTCTGTTTTGATCTATAGAAATAAGGAGGTAGAATGTGTTATTTTAGATAGATTCCATTAGGCAAGCCTTCTGAAGTGTCTAGGTCCTTCTGAAACAAAGTGATAAAATAGCCCACCTTCTTTTGCTGTCTTGGAAATAGTATGCTGTCTTTAAAAAAAGACACATGCATGTTCACAGACTTACAACTTTCAAGTGATGTTGGGAGTAGACATGCCCTCCCCACCCCATCCCTGGAAACACCGTCTTGTGGCTTGTCATCTGAATCTAGGTCAGCCACTTGCCCGAGGTCCAATGTTCTGGGTCTTTCCTTCAGGTTACTAGTAGACATTGTTGCTTTACTGGATGGGAATCTTCCAGGACCTAATTCAGCCCATGGCTTAAACCATGAAAGCATTTAGAGAACTTTAAGATAATTACCATTTTTTTTTTCACTCCCTGGGATCTTAATGGAGATAAATATACACTGGGAAACAAATTGGCTCAGTTCGCTTTTGAAATTTTCTTTGATAGTGAGACACAACATGTTGCTACAATGCTGTTCTCCCTGGAATGGAATTTATTAAAAGGAAAGCCCATGATGAAACTCATAGAGGGGGCTATCCACTTTTAATCTGTGTACTACTAAAAAGGAGCATTTGCTATAAAATGATTTCTTCTAAAAAATGGCAATCATGTGGACCTCAAATCCATGTTATAACAAAATCCCACTAATATTCCTCTGGCATAGAAATGCAAAGCCTGTTTCTTCTTGTTTTTCATTATTAAAGTAGTGTTAGCCTCATTATCAAATCTTGAGACATAGAGAAAAATACTACTCTGAATCCAATCATCTTAAACATTTTTGTGAAATGTTTTCTTCTCTTTTTATGCCTTTTAACAGCTTTTTCTTCCCTCACTGCTGTGTTGTAAGCATTGTTTTCATGATGCAATCTAATCTCATTCTAGTATATAAACAATTAAGTTTTTTCCACTTTTTTCTCAAAGTGGTTTTGAATCTATTTTATCATTCTTCATATAATAGTTGTGTCCATAGATGCAAAAGTTATTCATTAGTGTATTTAATCCTTCAGTGGTGGTACTGATTACTGCCTACTGACCATGTGCCAAGAATCCATGGGGGATATAGAAGAGCGATTAGTGGTCCCTCATGGCAGGAGTATATAAGCAAGTAATACACGTGCAAGTGCGTGCTCAGTCATGCCCAACTCTTTATGACTCTATGGACTGTAACCCACCAGGTTCTTCTGTCCATGGGCTTCTCCAGGCAAGAATTCTGGAGTGGGTTCCCATATCCTCCTCCAGGGGATCTTCCCCACTCAAGGATCGAACCTGCATCTCCTGCATTGGCAGATTCCTTATCACTTGAGCCATCAGGGAAACCCCTTCCCTGATACATATGTGTATCTAATTGGGATTTACAAAACTAGCCTTTTATAGAAAGTACTTGTAAAAGATAGTGGGTGCTATGGGGGTTTCCAGGAGTGAGAAAACACAGATTGGAAATGAGATCACCATTCAGCTTGGATTTAGAGAAGTAGGGAAGGACCTGCTGGAGGACCTTCCAGGCACAGGCAGAAGAAGGTGGGAAATCACTGACTGTGTCCAAGGAGTAGTTAAACTTAATGCCTGTTCCACATAGTGGAGTTTATTTTAACCTCAATTTCCTGCATATCCCAAGGAAAATGGTCTGGAACCTTTCTGTGCTGAAAATGACCTCGGTTCTCCTCTTTACTTGTTTGTGCAGATTCCATCAGCAAACACGTGTTCGACAGTGACTAGATGCCAGGGTCTCCTTTTTCCACGCTTTCCCCAGACTTAGGCTGTTTGCTGTCATCTCTTGCAAAATCTGAAAAATGAAAGCCTCGTTTAGAAGAGAAAAATCAAAGCCATTTGTACCTTTGTATACTCAGTCTTACCAGAATGCTTATATTGGTTCATATGTCTTAGGTAAAAGCTGGAGTGATTATTTAATCTGAAAATATCTCCGCATCTTACTTTGTGAGAACAATATTGAAATGTACATGCGAGTTGGTGAAGTTATAGAATCAAAGGGTCTGGCCTCCTTGCAGATCATTTACGTCACTTTGCCAGTGTTTCTCACACACTGTATTTCTTTAGGTGTTATATTTTCTTACTAAATGGAAGTTTTACCTTTACGACCAAATGGAAATTATATGAAACCAGATCCGTAAGCACAGTATCTGAGTCCCTAAAAAGCCTCTTGATGAAAGTGAAAGAGGAGAGTGAAAAAGTTGGCTTAAAGCTCAACATTCAGAAAACGAAGATCATGGCATCTGGTCCCATCACTTCATGGCAAATAGATGGGGAAACAGTGGAAACAGTGTCAGACTTTATTTTTGGGGGGGGCTCCAAAATCACTACAGATGGTGATTGCAGCCATGAAATTAAAAGACACTTACTCCTTGGAAGAAAAGTTATGACCAACCTAGATAGTATATTCAAAACCAGAGACATTACTTTGCTGACTAAGGTCCGTCTAGTCAAGGCTATGGTTTTTCCTGTGGTCATGTATGGATGTGAGAGTTGGACTATGAAGAAGGCAGAACGCTGAAGAATTGATGCTTTCGAAGTGTGGTGTAGGAGAAGACTCTTGAGAGTCCCTTTGGACTGCAAGGAGATCCAACCAGTCCATTCTGAAGGAGATCAGCCCTGGGATTTCTTTGGAAGGAATGATGCCAAAGCTGAAACTCCAGTACTTTGCCCACCTCATGCGAAGAGTTGACTCATTGGAAAAGACTCTGATGCTGGGAGGGATTGCGGGCAGGAGGAGAAGGGGACGACAGAGGATGAGATGGCTGGATGGCATCACTGACTCGATGGACGTGAGTCTGAGTGAACTCCAGGAGCTGGTGATGGACAGGGAGGCCTGGCGTGCTGTGATTCATGGGGTCGCAAAGAGTCGGACACGACTGAGTGACTGAACTGAACTGAAAGCTTCTCAGAATACAGATTAGGACTTCCCTGGGGGTGTGAGATGAGAGTCCGCATGCCAATACAGCAGAGACGAGTTTGAACCCTGGTCCAGGAAGATCCCCCATGCCGTGGAGCGACTAAGCCTGCATACCACAGCTGCTGAGCCCCACACCGAGAGCCTGTGCTCTGCAATAAGAGAAGGTACCACAATGAGAAGCCTTCACGTTAAGGCTGGAGAAAGCCCACACACAGCAACAAAGGCCCAGTGCAACCAAAAATCAATGAATTATATATATAGGGACACAGGGGCCTGGTGGGCTACAGTCCATGGGATCGTAAAGAGTCAGACATGACTGAGCGACTAACACTTCACTTCAAAGAACACAGATTGAAAAATACTTGTTTCATCTGTCTACTTATTTACAGATGGAAAAATTGAGTCCTAGAAAATCAAGAAGCCATGAAGGATTTCTGGCCTTGAATTCCATCATGAAAGCAAATATATGCAGGACTCAGTGTTTTGGCTGACTCAGAGCCTTTAAATCAGAGATGAACGAATTGGGCTGAACCATAGTATAAACGGCTCTTCCATTTATTCTTCTATCACTCTTCCTTGAGAGAAAAGAGACAGAGAAAGAAAAAGACCTTTCTTTTCTAAACCCAGTGGGCAGGGGTGCTGAGAAGGGTAATCCCTGGTAGTCAGCCACACCCTCTGCTTCTGGTTACTCTAGGTCCCAGCCTCTGTGCTTCCTCCTCCCACAGCCCCAGGAGAGCTGGGAGCCACCTCACTGCACGTCCTCTGGCTCAACAAGGCCCTGAGCAGGACCAGGTCCCAGAGCAGTCATTCTCATTCTTAAAGACTTACACGGGACTGAAGAACTAATTTTTACTTTCCTGCTCATTCCCCGTTGCAAAACTTGAAATTCTTCTGGTAAGTTAACTCTGTGACACATACATAATATAAGAAAAATATTCAAAATGGAAAGATTTTCTGGTTCAGTATTCCTACTGGTACCTAACATGCCCTGATGCTTCACTGGCAAAGATGTTACTGTAATATTACCTTGTCGTTCATATTGAGAGGGTTTTGGCTAAATCAACCCACAGGACAGATGACCATGTTTATAACGTGACTGACCTGTTAGGTTATCTTGCAGGGACCACAAATTAATGAACTGTGAACCAAATATAGCAAACAGATTTGCTCTGTGTGGCCTGTAAGGTGTTTTGAAATAATTGCCAAAACTTAAAAATTAAGAGATTTAACATAAAAATCCAGTTTCCCAGTGTCTCGAAAAGAAATCAAAAGATTGGGCAACACTGTGTCCAAAGCCTTAAGGACTGCTGACAGGATTAATTTTGATCTGGGCTGTGTAGCTGCTGCCCCCTGTAGATGGGACATGTATTCTTCAGTTTGTATCATCCCTGGTGTGTAGCCTGGTTCTTTATGGTGGACAGTAGCCACATCTTTATTAAAAATGAGACAGGATACTTTTCAAAACAATGTTTCCAGGTTGCTTTGAGTACTTATTTCTGAATGATTTTCTACAAAAAGTTTGTTTGGACAAAAAGCTTAGAGATGTACAAATAAAATACAATAAAATAATTTTAGAAGAAATAAATGAGAGGCAAGAAAGAGTTGACATAAAAGGTACTTGTTTATATAGAATTGGTCTAATGTACATAGCATATATGATTTTGTGGACATCTGAGTCTGCTACCCTTGTACAGTATGTGAAGAGATAATACTGTGTGCTGCTAATTCTAAGATGCACATTTCCCCTCATGTCTGACCAGCTCTGAAATGGAGACTCATTGCAGAATTGCTGTCAGCCAGGCAGCCATCCTGGTGGAGTGGCTACTGCCTGCAGATATCGTCATCACTGTTTTTGGGGCTGTGTCGATTGAGATTATGTGCAATGCTGGGGAGGTGCATAGTGAGTGTAACTGTTATTTCAATTTCAAACATCTTCAACAAGAAGCCTATTATTCAGCCTCGCCATGAAAAGTGACCGTCTATGCAGAAAGACAGCAGCTGGCCACAAATTTGATGCTAGTTGAAGCCAGTGTTTTTTTGTGGGAGGAATGACTGCAATTCCTTCATTTCTTGGAAAGAGCAGCCAAACCCTTTAGCAGACTAAAGAGGGGAAAATCTTACCGGTCTAGGAGGCTTTGTTACATTTTGTTACTGAGATAAGTGCAAAAGTATTCCCGTTACAGGCCAAACAGTGCAATAGGAGGCAAGAGAAAATGTCAAATAATTTGGAAGAGATGAAAGAAATATCTGGCCAAAGCAAACTGTGTGGCCCACCCAGGCTGCAAGTAGAACCAACATTATTGTGTCATAGATTGATTGAGAGTGTATACTCTTTTTTTTTTTGTATTGCTGCATAAAATGGTGACTCTCTCAATCAATGATGTCTTAAATTCAAGAAAATATGGTAAAATACCACCTGCTGTCGTTGTTCAGTCTCTGAGTCATGTCCAACTCTTCGTGACCCCATGGACTGCAACACACCAAGCTTCCTTGTCCCTCACCATCTCCTGGAATTTGCCCAAGGTCTTGTTTACTGAACTGGTGATGCCGTGCAACCATCTCATCCTCTGTCACCCCCTTCTCCTTCTGCCTCCAGTCTTTCCCAGCATCAGGGTCTTTTCCAGTGAGTTGACTATTTGCATCAGGTGGCCAAAGTATTGGAGCTTCAGCTTCAGCATCAGTCTTTCCAAAGAGTATTCAGGGTTGATTTCCTTTAAGATTGACTGGTTTGATCTCCTTGCTGTCAAAGGGACACTGTATGACCGTCTCTAGGTGGTTTATTAAAAAAAAGGCAAAATACCACCTTTTTGTCACAGAGAGTGAAATAAGTCAGAAAGACAAAAACAAATATCATATATTAACACATGTGTGGAGTCTGAAAAAGCTAGTATAGATGATTAGAAAGACATAGAGAACAAACATATGGAGACCAAGGAGGAAAGGGGGGTGGTGGGATAAATTGGGAGATTGGGATTAACATATATACACCACTGATACTATGCATAAAATAGATAACTAGTGAATTGAGAGAGTAGCATGGAAACATTCACTACCATATTAAAATAGATAGCCAGTGGGAAGTTTCTGTATGACTCAGGGAGCTCAAAAGATTCAGTGGTGCTCTGTGATGACCTAGAGGGATGGGAGGTGGGAGGGAGGTTCAAGATCAGGGGATATGTGTATGCCTATCGCTGATACAAGTTGATATATGGCAGAAACCAACACAATATTATAAAGCATAGTCTTTCAATTAAAAATAGACTTTTAAATTAAAAAAAGGTAACTCGTGAGAATCTATATAGCACAGAAAACTCTTTACTTGATGCTCTGTGATGACCCAAATGGGAATAAAATCCCCAAAAGAGGGGATACATGTATATGCATAGCTGATTCACTTTACAGTACAGTAAGAACTAACACGGGGGAAGCCTGGCGTGCTGCAGTCCATGGGGTCATGAAGAGTCGGACGCGACTTGGTGACCGAAAAACAGCAAGAAACGTGTGCAAGGTTGTAAAGCAACTATACTCTAATGAAAATTAAAAAGAATCAAACAAAAAGAAAAATATGGTAAATAAAGCCAAAAATCAGTGTTGAGTGCAAAAAAAAAAAAAAAAAAAGACAACCTGAGAGTTATGAGTTAAGTTTTGTTTGGAGCCAGATGAGGACTACAGCCTGGGAGACAGCCTCTCAGACAGCTCTGAGAGACTGCTCCAAAGAGGCAGAGGGGAGGTCAGTATACGTGTGATTTTGTTGAAGGATGATACGTGCAGTTGAGCACACATTTTGGCAGACGGTCGCTGCTAGTCATGAGGAGCAGATGTCACCGTTTATGGTTACAGTGCTTTTCTAGATAAGTGCAAATATAAGAAACTGAGATCATAAAATCTCATGCAGTTATTTAACTATCTGAAGACGTGTTCTGCCAGTTTTTCCCAGGGCGCAGAGAGTCCCATCCCTGATCTCCACCCTGAACCCCTTTTAGGAGGTATTGAAAGTCAGTGACTACTGTGGCTAGTGAATTCATTCTTGTAGACAGGCGACAATTTTCAGTTGGCAACAGGAAGAACTAATTGAGCTAGCCATCGACACCATCTCTTCACCTAGCAACTACCCACCTTTTTTTCAAAATTGCTTCCTTTCCCTTTCTGAGCACTGAGTGAAAGAGAAATGGAGGCAAAAACGAATAAATGGCTTAGCTCTCAGGAAACAGTAAATGCTGGTGAAGCAGAAAACAGAACCTGAGATTGGTGCTCAGTCATGATAAGTAACACAACCTCCCAAGCTGCCTCTAAAATTTTAAAGGAAAAGTAATTAAGACCAAAACACCAGAGAATTATCATCCCAACTATTTCCGAATTAAAAAAGGGCATGTTTTAATCCTAAGAGTTTTGGAGGAAGTCACAAGTGAAGGGCGAAGTGAACTTGACTTACTGCCTTTACAGACACCCAAACCCACTGTTCAGGACAGGGACACATCCAGCCTTTCTCATGTGTTATTACTTATAGTACGTGCCATAGGACAAATGTTTGTTATTAGCAGAAGTTTCATGAACAAGTTTTATCATCCGTTTTCTGGTCCACTCCAATTTAACAACAATTTTCTATTTTGCCTGCAGGCTAGTAAGCTAAGTTTATGCCAAACACATTTCTATTTTCGCTGTCATGGCCCTAAATGAACATTTTGTTTTGAAAAGGAACTGGAAAAATACATGCAAGAAGGAGAATGTAATTTACTTTCTGACGTTTTCTAAAATAATTTAAAGTGATTCCAAGCAACAAATAGCTGCTTGCTTCAGTTATCTTTCCAGAAAGTGAACTACTGGCTTTGGTTTGATTGGAAAAGACTTGTTGTTACTCTGCAAAGGTCTGCCTTGTTAATGCACATATTTGGGGCATTGTCTAGTTTTACCTCTGCTCAAGGGGCTTCCTAGGTGGCTCAACTGGCAACGAATCTGCCTACCAATGCAGGAGTCTGAGGGGACTCAGGTTTGATCCCTGGGTCAGGAAGATCCCCTGGAGGAGGGCATGGCAACCCACTCCAGTGTTCTTGCCTGGAGAATCCCATGGACAGAGGAGCCTAGCAGGTTACAATCCACTGGGTCCCAAAGAGTCAGACGTGGCTTAGCATCTGAGCATGCATACACCTCTGCTTGAAGAACCCTTGAAATGGCCTTGGAAGTTATGAAATTCACTTGGGTATTTTGTGTTCCTCACATTTTAAAGTTGTGATATCAACCAAACAAAATGCCAATTGGAAATAGCCTCATCTTATCCCTTTTGGTAAAATCCTTGACTTCCAGGCCTAATTAGTACATCTTTTATTTGGAAAACAAAATGGAAATGGCCTTTCATAAAAGTTAACCACACATACTCCTCTCTTCAGAGGGAAAACCAGAGCACAAGGTATAAGATGACTTTCCCTAGCAAATTTCTGCTTTCATTTTTAAATTGCTGAATGATTTTGCCCTTGGGCTGACATGTTTTCATACCCTTTACAATTTTCTAAAAGTGAGATTTTGGTGATTGTTTTGAGAATATCAGTATAACATGTTGAAAGCCAATTGAAAATAGAAGCTGTTTATTGCTAGAAATTTTGCACTTGGATAGAACTAAAGCTGGGAGGTGTCAGAAGCTTAATTGGGCTGGAACATATCAACATACTTTTAGTTTGTACAAGTTTGTGATACAGAATAAGTACTTAATAAATATTTGTTGAATAAACCCTGTGGCATATGCATGCACAAATGCCTGTGTGTGAGCTATACATACTATCAATACAATTTGAAATTAGGGCATGTCCTACAGGTAAAATATTTATGATTAATCAACAGATGAACTCAGTAATGATAGCCATACTAGTAACAATTTTTAAGTTAATAATAATAATTCATTTTGCTCTTCTGCTGTTAACTCCAACACAGATAGTGACTCCCAGACCTTGGTAAATTGTAAGCAGATGAGAAGTCTCTAGAGTAATCACCAGATTCAATCTTTGTTAGGTTACAGAGCTCCATCTTCATCCTCCAGTAGAGTAAGACCAAGAAGGATCTTTTCACTGGTTATACTTGGTTGGGATGAGAAGAGCAAAAAGACAGACTTTCATTTATTCACTGATACATTCCATATATCTATGTGAAAAGGGCAAGTTATATAAAATTTCAGGTGATGGAAGAAAGCCATTTATACATGGACCAGAGTATCCTCTTTCAACTTTACCTAGAAATTCTCAAGTATTTCTCAGTTAATTTAAAATAATTTGATTTCTTTAGGTAGATATATTCCTAAGTATTTATTCTTTTCATTGCAATGGTGAATGGAATTGTTTCCTTAATTTCTCTTTCTACTTTCTCATTATTAGTGTATAGGAATGCAAGGGATTTCTGTGTGTTGATTTTATATCCTGCAACTTTACTATGTCTATATATAGAAAACTATAAAAGACTGGTGAAAGAAATCAAAGAGGACACTAATAGATGGAGAAATATACCATGTTCATGGATTGGAAGAATCAATATAGTGAAAAGGAGTATACTACCCAAAGCAATTTATAGATTCAATGCAATCCCTATCAAGCTACCAACGGGATTTTTCACAGAGCTAGAACAAATAATTTCACAATTTGTATGGAAATACAAAAAAACCTCGAATAGCCAAAGCAATCTTGAGAAAGAAGAGTGGAACTGGAGGAATCAACCTGCCTGACTTCAGACTATACTAGAAAGCCACAGTCATCAAGACAGTATGGTTCTGGCACAAAGACAAAAATATAGATCAATGGAACAAAATAGGAAGCCCAGAGATAAATCCACGCATCTATGGACACCTTATCTTTGACAAAGGAAGCAAGAATATACAATGGATTAAAGACAATCTCTTTAACAAGTGGTGCTGGGAAAACTGGCCAACCACTTGTAAAAGAATGAAACCAGAACACTTTCTAACACCATACACAAAAATAAACTCAAAATGGATTAAAGATCTAAACGTATAAGACCAGAAACTATAAAACTCCTAGAGGAGAACATAGGCAAAACACTTTCTGACATAAATCACAGCAGGATCCTCTATGACCCACCTCCCAGAATATTGGGAATAAAAGCAAAAATAAACAAATGGGACCTAATTAAAATTAAAAGCTTCTGCACAACAAAGGAAACTATAAGCAAGGTGAAAAGACAGCCTTCAGAATGGGAGAAAATAATAGCAAATGAAGCAACTGACAAACAACTAATCTCAAAAATATACAAGCAACTCCTGCAGCTCAATTCCAGAAAAATAAATGACCCAATCAAAAAATGGGCCAAAGAACTAAATAGACATTTCTCCAAAGAAGACATACAGATGGCTAACAAACACATGAAAAGATGCTCAACATCACTCATTATCAGAGAAATGCAAATCAAAACCACAATGGGGTACCATTTCATGCCAGTCAGAATGGCTGCTATCCAAAAGTCTGCAAGCAATAAATGCTGGAGAGGGCGTGGAGAAAAGGGAACCCTCTTACACTGTTCATGGGAATGCAAACTAGTACAGCCACTATGGAGAACAGTGTGGAGATTTCTTTAAAAACCAGAAATAGAACTGCCTGCCGACCCAGCAATCCCACTGCTAGGCATACACACCAAGGAAACCAGAATTGAAAGAGACACATGTACCCCAATGTTCACTGCAGCACTGTTTATAATAGCCAGGACATGGAAACAACCTAGATGTCCATCAGCAGATGAATGGATAAGAAAGCTGTGCTACATATACACAATGGAATATTACTCAGCCATTAAAAAGAATACATTTGAATCAGTTCTAATGAGGTGGATGAAACTGGAGCCTATTATACAGAGTGAAGCAAGCCAGAAAGAAAAACACCAATACAGTATACTAATGCATATATATGGAATTTAGAAAGATGGTAACAATAACCCTGTATGTGAGACAGCAAAAGAGACACAGATGTATAGAATGGACTTTTGGACTCTGAGGGAGAGGGAGAGGGTGGGATGATTTGGGAGAATGGCATTGAAACATGTATAATATCATATATGAAACAAATAGCCAATCCAGGTTCAATGCATGATACTGGATGCTTGGGGCTGGTGCACTGAGATGACGCAGAGGGATGGTACGGGGAGGGAGGAGCGGGGGCTGTTCAGGATAGGGAACACGTGTATACCTGTGGCAGATTCATGTTGATGTATGGCAAAACCAATACAATATTGTAAAGTAATTAACCTCCAATTAAAATAAATAAATTTATTTAAAATAAAAAAAAAGAAAAAAAAAATTGATTTGAGAGGGATTTGGAAAAGTTTAAGAATCCAAGCCATTCCCTGGTGGGCTCAGTGGTAAAAAAGCTGCCAGCCAATGCAGGAGATGCAGGTTTCATCCCTGGGTCGGGAAGATCCCCTGGAGAAGGAAATGGCAATCCACTCCAGTATTTTTTCCTGGGAAGTCCCATGGACAGAGGAGCCTGGAGGGCTACAGTCCATGGGGTCACAAAGAGTCGGGGACTGAGTGACTAAACAACACAACAATATGTGGCAACCCAGGTGCAGTACAAGGGTGGTCAACCAGGAGATGCTAACACCCAGACTGCTAAAATTATTTACTTAGATGTAAATATGTTCATAGACTATCACTTAAATTTCTAAGTTATTAATTTTATACTCAGTTCCAAGTAAATGTAGGTATATTAAATTACAGTAATTAATACTATGACTAGTTAAGACTTCTATCACAGATTTAAATTTTAGAGAATAAAAAGTTCTGTATTGGCCTGTGGAATGTCAAAATAATAATAATCGGTTTCTTTTGTAATTCTATGTTTTTTATTTCATGCATTTATCTATTGGTTTCACCAAAGTGTTGAAGAAGTCCATGGCACAAAAGTACTTTTAATAAAAGGAAACCACTTGCTCTACTGAAATAACTGTTAAAATAAAATATGAGGGAGACTGCATTCTACATGCCTTAGTTTGTTAGAACTTTGAACGGATCCTCCAGGTCAATGACTCTTCCTTTTAAGACAGCTTTGGAAGGATGACCTGGGACGGCATGAAACAAGTTGGTGTGGTTTAAATCTTGGTGGAGAGTTACAGGCTTGTCCTGGATGCTACCAAGCACAGTTCTACAGTACCCCATAACTGAATTAATTTCCAAGGAAGTTCAAGCTTGGACATTAAAGGAAAATGGCAAAAACTACTAAATTTCACTCCTGGGAAGTAAATGTTCCTTGTAGTATTATTACAGTGTCATGGGCCGAGTTAACCAATTGGGAGGAAATGGTTTGTTTGTTTTTTGGGGGGATTAAATATTTAACGGTGACACATGTCTATAGTTATGGGTATAAAGAGAGAAATGAAATAGTGTGAGCTCTGTATTCTGACTTTGTTGGCTGACAGGATGTTGGATTGTTTGTATGTATTGAGCATCCATGTTGCTCAATACATGGCCCAGACATTGTGCTAGCTTTTGAAGGGTCTGTAAAGTAAATGAGACAATTTAAGAAAATGAATATATTATTTGGGCACAGAGAATGGTCATTATTTCTTTAGAACATGAATATTTTGTTAAATGACATTGTTGTGACTTTAAACGGTTAATTCTACTTCTACTAAGATTTCTTATCATCAGGAAACAATTGAATCAATTAGTTTTCCTTTCCTTTAGAAATTCCCAGACTATTAATATTCATTGTCATGCCAAGCACCAAATGCGGCCTCCCTGAAGAGGACAGCACATAGGGCAGGGAGTCTAGCTGAGTCGGTGAAGTCACTAGATATCAGTGAGGGGCCTTGGGCACTTGGAAGGTGATCTTGACCCAAAAGATCTCTCCTACATTGTCTCAGATGGTTCACCTTATTGAATAGCTCTTCCGTAGAGAATCATTGAAGTGAATGAAGCCTCCTTGTTGGGACTGGCCTCAAATGTGGACACACAATTTCTGATAAATATTCAGAGCAGAGCTAAATACAAGCAGGAACATTGAATAACATTTTATTAACAATTTATGACTATCAGAAAGGAAACAGACACAGGAATATAAAACTAAGTGATTTGGCATGTAAGGAATAATTCCTAGCGACATTACCAAAATGACAATTTAGGGTCTTGAGTTCAAGCATAGGGTCTGAATAGACATTTTTCCAAAGAAGGCATCCAAATGGCCAACAGGTGCATGAAAAGGTGCTCAGCATCACTCATCATCTGAGAAGTGCAAATCAAAGCCACAGTGAGATAGGACCTCACAACTGTTAGAATGGCTATTATCAAAAAGTTAAGAAATAAGAAGGTTGGTGAGGATGTGGAGAAAAGGAAAATTTTGTGCACTGTTGGTGAAAATATAAACTGGTATAGCCACTGTGAGAAAAACAGTATACAAGTTCCTCAAAAAACTAAAAATAGATCTACCATGTGGGCATTTCACTTCTGGGTATATATCCAAAGGAAATGAAGTCATTACCCGGAAGAGATATCTGCACTCCCATATTGATTGCAACATTTTTCATAGTAGTTGAGATATGAAAATAACCTAAGTATCCATCAATAGATGAAAATGTGATATGTATATATAACATTCCGTTATATATAATATTTAAATATATGTAGTAATATTATTCAGCCATGAGAAAGAAGGAAATCCTGTCATTTGTGGAAACATGGATGGACCTTGTGCATTTTACATTGAGAGAAATAAACCAGACAGAGAAAGACAAGATATATCACTTATCTGTGGAATCTGAAAAAAAAATTGGACTCGTAGAAATCAAGTGTAGAATGGTGATTGCTAGCAGCTGATGGGGTCAGGGGACTAGGGAGAGGTTGATAAAAAGGTACAAAATTTCAGTCACAAGTTACATAAGAATTGAGGATCTAATGTGTACCACAGAGACTGTAGCTGATAATCCTTTATTGTATAATTAAAATTGGCCAGGCCTTCCCTAGAGGTCCAGTGCTTAAGGCTCTATGCTCCCACCACCAGGGCATAGGTTCTGTCTCTGGTCAGGAAACTGGGATTCCATGAGCTGATTAAAAAAAAAAATTAAAATTTGCTGAGGCAAGAGAGTAGAACTTTAGTGTTCACACCTAAAAAAGAAAAAAGACAATTATGTGGGGTGTCAGGGATATGTTAATGAAGGGGACTTTCACACTGTGTACACATATCAAATCACCATGTTGTACACTTTAAATATAATTGTATTTATCAAATATATGTCAATAAAATTAGGGGGGTTGAGGAATAACTTCTTTCTCTTGAGGTTGTGGTCCAGCAGCTCCAGAGAGGCCATGCTTCCTGCTCCACCTGGGGGCGCCCTCCAGCACCTTCATGCCCACTAGGCTCATTGAGGTCCCAACCCCAAAAGGACGCTCAGAGAGAAGAGCTGTCACTCCTGTGGACCGTCCCCTTCCTGATGCCAGAGATCACATCTGTTTTGCTTGTCCTTCACTGAACAGTTGTTTATCGAGTGCCCACCCTCTGCCAGATGCTTGGGATGTGTCAGGAAACTGGAGAGACAAAAGCAAAACAAAACTGTCATCGAGCAAAACACAATAAGGAAGTTTGAGTGGGATGAATTCTGTGCCATGGGGGAAAAAAAAGAAGAATAGGTTGAGGAAGATCAGAAATGCCAGTAGGGAGTTGGTGTGTTCAGGGTGAGCTGTCTTTACAAGATAGAGTGGTATGGAGAGGACATTTAGAGAAGGTAGAGCTGAGAAAGATTGGAAAGAGGTACAAGAATTAACCTTGGGAATATATGCTGGTGGGGGAGAGGATTGTATACCAGGCAGAGGAAGGAACCAGCACCTAGAACTTAAGCTGGTTGCTAATTAGAGGAGGAAGGTGCAGAGACCAGTGTGGCTGCAGAAAGGGACAGGGTGACCAGGAGCAAGTGTCAAGGAGACTTAGAGGCCATAGTAAAGACTTAGGCTTTTCTTGAGTGTAAGGCAGTCACTGGACGGATTTGAGCAGAGGTGTGGCATGATTTGAACTTAAATTTTATCAGACTCATTTGAGCTGTACTGTTAAGAGTAGACTATAGGGAAGCAAGGGGAAGACTGAGGAATTTGTGTGGAGGATGTTATAATATTCCAGTTGGGACAATTCTGCTATTGTCTACCCTACCAGGGTTTTAATGGTGGAGGTAGTAGAGAGGGGTCATGCTCTGGTTATATTTTGAAGGTAGAGACAATGGGATTTCTCTTTCTGTTTTTTAATTGGAGGATAATTGTTTTACAATGCTATGTTGGTTTCTGCTGTACAACAACGTGAATCAGTCATAATTATATATATGTGAAGCGACTTAGCATGCATGCCTCCCTCTTGAGCCTCCCTTCCCCCTCCCATCCTACCCCTCTAGTCATCACAGGCTGGGCTCCCAGTGTTATATAGCAGTTTCCCACTAGTTATCTGTTTTACATGTGATAGTGTATATATGTCAATGCTATGCTCTCAATTAGTCCTACCCTCTCCCCAGCTGTGTCGATATGTCCACTTTCTACATCTCTGTCTCCACTCCTTTCCTGCAAATGGCTTCATCAGTACTATTTTTCTAGATTCCATATATGTGCATTAACATGCAATATTTGTTTTTCTCTTTCTGACTTACTTCACTCTGTATAACAGGCTCTAGGTTCATCCACCTCACTAACACTGACTCAAATTTTTATGGCTGAGTAATACATAGAAGAACTGTACAAAAATCTTCATGACTCAGATAATCACAATGGTGTGATCACTCACCTAGAGCCAGACATCCTGGAATGTGAAGTCAAGTGGGCCTTAGGAAGCATCACTATGAACAAAGCTAGTGGAGGTGATGGAATTCCAGTTGAGCTATTTCAAATCCTGAAAGATGATGCTGTGAAAGTGCTGCACTCAATATGCCAGCAAATTTGGAAAACTCAGCAATGGCCACAGGACTAGAAAAGGTCAGTTTTCATTCCAGTCCCAAAGAAAGGCAATGCCAAAGAATCCTCAAACTACCGCACAATTGCACTCATCTCACATGCTAGTAATGCTCAAAATTCTCCAAACCAGGCTTCAGCAATATGTGAACTATGAACTTCCAGATGTTCAAGCTGGTTTTAGAAAAGGCAGAGGAACAAGGGATCAAATTTCCAACATCCACTGGATCATGGAAAAAGCAAGAGAGTTCCAGAAAAACATCTATTTCTGCTTTATTAACTATGCCAAAGCCTTTGACTGTGTGTATCACAATTAACTGTGGAAAATTCTAAAAGAGATGGGACTATCAGACCACCTGACTTGCCTCTTAAGAAACCTATATACAGGTCAGGAAGCAACAGTTAGAACCAGACATGGAACAACAGACTGGTTCCAAATAGGAAAAGGAGTACGTCAAGGCTATATATTGTCATCCTGCTTATTTAACACATGTGCAGAGTACATCATGAGAAATGCTGGGCTGGAAGAAGCACAAACTGGAGTCAAGATTGCCGGGAGAAATCTCAGTAACCTCAGATATGCAGATGATACCACCCTATGGCAGAAAGTGAAGAGGAACTAAAGAGCCTCTTGATGAAAGCGCAAGAGGAGAGTGAAAAAGTTGGCTTAAAGCTCAACATTCAGAAAACTAAGGTCATGGCATCTGGTCCCATCACATCATGGGAAATAGATAGGGAAACAGTGGAAACAGTGGCTGAATTTATTTTTCTGGGCTCCAAAATCACTGCAGATGGTGATTGCAGCCATGAAATTAAAAGATGCTTACTCCTTGGAAGGAAAGTTATGACCATCCTAGACAGCATATTCAAAAGCAGAGACATTACTTTGCCGACTAAGGTGCATCTAGTCAAGGCTATGGTTTTTCCAGTGGTCATGTATGGATGTGAGAGTTGGACTGTGAAGAAAGGTGAGCGCCAAAGAATTGATGCTTTTGAAATATGGTGTTGGAGAAGACTCTTGAGGGTCCCTTGGACTGCAAGGAGATCCAACCAGTCCATCCTAAACGAGATCAATCCTGTGTGTTTATTGGAAGGACTGATGCTGAAGCTGAAACGCCAATACTTTGGCCACCTGATGTGAAGAGCTGACTCATTGGAAAAGACCCTGATGCTGGGAAAGATTGAGGGCAGGAGGAGAAGGGGACGACAGAGGATGAAATGGTTGGATGGCATCACCGACTCAATGGACGTGGGTTTGGGTGGACTCTGGGAGTTGGTCATGGACAGGGAGGCCATGGCATGCTGCAGTTCATGGGGTTGCAAAGAGTTGGACACGACTGAACAACTGAACTTGAACTGAACTGAATATTCTATTATATATATATGTATCATATTTTCTTTATTCACTCATCTGTTGATGGATATCTAGGTTTCTTTCATGTCCTACCTATTGTAAATAGTACTGCAGTTTTTTTGAATTGTGATTTTGATTTGTGGTTTTCTCAGGGTATATGCCCAGTGATGTAATTGCTGGGTCATAGGGTAGTTTTATTCCTAGTTTTTAAAGGAATCTCCATACTGTTCTCCATAGTGGCTGTGTCAGTCTGTGTTTCTGCCAACAGTGTGGGAAGATTCCCTCTTCACATCCTCTCCAGCATTAATTAATTGCAGTTTTTTTTTCCCCCCTGATGCTGTGAATTGATACCCCATTGTATTTTTGAGTTGATACACCATTGTAGTTTTGATTTGTATTTCTCTAATAATGAGCAATATTGAGCATCTTTTCATGTCTGTTTAGGTCTTCTGCACATTTTTTTATTGGATTTTTCTGATACTGAACTGTATGAGCTGCTCATATATTTTGGAGATTAATCCTTAGTCAGTTGCTTCATTTGCAGTTATTTTCTCCCATTCTGAGGGAGACAACAGGATTTCTTAATGGATTGAATATACAGTTTGAGAAAAGGGAAGGAATCAGGTATTTTGAGTAACTGGAAAAGAGTTGTTAGCAGCTGACCTTGAGAGCATGTTGAGGAGTCAGAATATGAGACCCTTAGTTATGAGCACATTGAATTGGAGGTGCCTTTTAGATTTCCAAAAGGACAAGCTGAGTGGGTGTTGAATATGTGATCTCCAAGGAGTTCAAAATATGCCACTCTAAAATATGCTTCTTTGGCATATTGATTATATCAAAGTCAAGGGTGCTTAAAAAACAGCAGATGCAAGAAAAACACTCTGATCTTCCTTGTTTTTCTCAAAACTAGGACATGAAATTTCTATATGAAAGATGTTCTACCTATACAGTAAATCTCCTATGGACAAATAAATTCTGTTCCAAGAGCATACTCATAAGTCTAAGTTTGTTTCTAAGTTACCCAAGGTGTCCGACTAACACACTCAGCTGTATGGTGCTGCTTTTCCTCTGGCTTCTGGACGTCCTGGGCTTGGAATAAGGGTGCTGTGTCCCTGTACTCTGCACAGTACTGTATGGTAAAGTGCACAACAGCACAGCCACTTGTAGAGGATGCGCACAAGTGACAGTGTTTGCAGACACGTGAATCAGCTCACGTGACTGGATATGTGAACACTCGTTTGAACGTTCATAACTGGAAGGTTCGTGTGTAGGGGACTTACTGTACCAGAAGGAAAGTAGCATTCTCATCCTCAAGGACAAGAAACTGAAATGGAAAGAATTCTATATAAATAAACCTTGCTAAAATAATTCTTATCTTCCTTCAGCCTCCCCACGTGGTTTAGTCACATTTCCACACTGCCTCTCTTTGTTCAACCTGATGCAAAAAAAAAAAAAAAAGGTTTTGCCATTTCTTTGGGTTAGAATCTCATGTCACATAAAATTTCTACTAAATTTGTATGCTTTTCTCCTGTTGCTCTGTCGTATATCAATTTAATACTCAGGCCCAATCAAAAGAACCCTAAGAGGGTCGAGGTAAATGTTTTTCTCTCCTACAGTCTCCAGTCTGGACAATGGTTTGGGCTGGAGAACACTGCCAGGTGTCTAGTAAGCCCTCAATAAATATTCATTGAATGAAAGAATGAATGAATTTAAGGTTTGTTTTCCAAGGTCCAGTTTTCTCTCTGAGGACTTTCCCCTTCCCCAGATAATTATCCCAGAAATATTAACTCTCTTTAGTGGAGACATCAGTCTGTTTGACATCACAAGACAACATGGTCAAGACCTAGCAAAGTGAGTCTAGCAAACCCAGGAAAGCACAGATTTCTATTCATATGTAAATTGGGTGTAGGTAGGAATGTTGGTTGGATGGGTGCCTATTATAATTTTTGCAAGGTCACTGAACAAATGGAGAATAAGTTGGGGCCAAGGAAAGTGACATGGGTCTTAAATACATAGGGCATACTCCTAAAAAAGGAGATTGCTGCTGCTAAGTCACTTCAGTCGTGTCCGACTCTGTGTGACCCCAGAGACGGCAGCCCACCAGGCTCCCTTGTCCTTGGGATTCTCCGGGCAAGAACACTGGAGCGGGTTGCCATTTCCTTCTCCAACGCATGAAAGTGAAAAGTGAAAGTGAAGTCGCTCAGTTGTGTCCGACCCTCAGCACCCCATGGACTGCAGCCTTCCAGGCTCCTCCGTCCATGGGAATTTCCAGGCAAGAGTACTGGAGTGGGGTGCCACTGTCTTCTCCAAAAAAGGAGATTAAGAGATGTAAAAGTCAGTACCATGGGATCAAAGGCCTCTAGGAGGCACCATATGTTACTGTTTGACCTGAAAATGCTCTCACCAATTCAGAGAGGGCAGAAGTGAATATCTAGGTTTTAGATTTTATGATGTAAACTCCCTTCTTTCCCCATTCGCTCCATTTGCTTTTCTAGAAAATTTGCCCTGTGAAAGACAAAATAGCTTAGCTATTGGAGGAGTTGCCCTCAATTGTAGTTAGTAATACTGTAACACAACTTTACTTTTTAAAACTGAAACTTCCCTATCCAGTCAAAAATCATGTAGGTCTTTCATACACAAAGCATTTCTATAAAAGTAGCTAAAACAACATGAAAGAATTACCAACTTGGCGGAGAGTCTTTTTAAACAGCCCAACTAGTCTGTTTATAAATGTGGTTGTCTAAAGACATGCTTAGAATTCTTTGCAAATAAATATTTGTATGATATTTTTGTACAAAGATTAATTTGTCTTCGGAGAAAATGAGTTGAGAAATATTCTTGTGCATAGCTTCACACTTTCAGTGATACGATGAATTTATAGAATTATTTCTATTAAGTGAAAATTTTGGTGAAGTTAATTAAAAATGTGGGCCATATTCAAACTATGGAATATGCTGTTTTAAATAATTTACTACAGAGCTAAAGGAAAACAAAAAGTATATCTAGATGACAGTAGCTTAGCCATTTTAAGAAATCAATCTCACTAGAGGCTAAGTTACCCTCTTTATGAGATCATAATTTCTAAAGCACAGATATTGAGTTCTGCTGCTTATATCTGAGAGTGACTATACATCTGTGGAATATTTCTAAAAGATAATTCATCTTTTTGTAAAAATAAACACAAATTTAGTTGTTGGACAAGGCTATTTGTACACAAAATATTACTTTTTCACCTAACAAGAAAAGATTTGAAAATTTTGCATCCAAATCTCATTTGTCTTCTACTAAGACTGATTCTTTTATTTATATCATATTTATCATCGATGAAAAACTTTACTTGGTTTGGTGCTTTATTTTGGCAATTCCCAGACATTCTATTTGCTTTTACATCAGTTTCCCTATAAAAGGAATAGCATATGTTGGTTAATTTTGGCAACAAAACCTCTTACAGTTTTATGACGTTGAGTTAAATGTTATCATGAGGGAAATAAAACTGGAATTTGGAGTAGGTGTCAGAACTATATTTATCAAAGTACAGCAACTGAAACAATGAGTTCAGGTAGTAGGTGGCTAGATTTGAACATTAGCATCATTTGAAGTGATTATGATTGTCGATTTAGCCTACAAAAGTTCAAATTCCTGAAATGCATGAATTTGTAAGTAAGATCTGGTTTCCTAAGCAGGAAGATTGTATTGCCACACACAGACACAAATAGATCCTAACATACTCTGGCAGAGTTTAGTTGAACCAGAACAAGATTAATATTATAAGACTCATCCTAGCTTGAAGGATGTGCTCAAGAGAGTATGTTTTTAAGAGAAAACCAGTTCTAAGGAATGGTTTCTCACCATGAATTAAAGTTAATTAAGCTTGGCTTTCTTCCTGGAACTTGATGAGAGGGAGATCCTGACTTAAAAACAT
This sequence comes from Ovis aries, assembly GCF_016772045.2. NCBI lineage: Eukaryota > Metazoa > Chordata > Mammalia > Artiodactyla > Bovidae > Ovis > Ovis aries. The sequence goes on from NC_056070.1 coordinate 11,207,072, forward strand.
CCTGAGTCCTTTTGGGGACCCGACTTCAGGCTTATCCTTCACTCGCTGCAGGCCAGTTTGGCATGGAGTGCCCTTGCCCCGTAGCTCTGGCTTCATGGTGACAGACTGGGAGTTCTCCGACGCTTCCAATTGCTCACCAGGCAGTTTCTCTATCATAATGCACCTTTGCAGATTGGTGCATCTCTCAACTAGAACAGAGGAAAGCTGCCATGAGGAAGAGCAAGGGGTACCCCTCCCATCCCCCTCCTACTTGGCATCTCCTTTTCTTTTTCATTCTACTTAAGGTTGGAGTCAAAAAGAAGCTGCACTAGGGTGCTCGAGGAGGGGAGAACAAAAACCTAATGTAAATCCTGAGACACTTTCTATTCCGTAAACAACTTGCTCTGTGTGTTACTGAGCCCAAGCTTATACTGCTGACCATACAACAGGCCAATAAATTGAGAAGTGAATTATTGGGGCAAGAAATAGCAACTTTATTTGGAAAATCAGCAGACAGAGGAGATGGTGGACTGTTTTCTCAAAGAGCCATCTTGCCTGGGTTAGAATTCAGGCTTCTGTTATACTGAAAGATTCATTCATGCATGCATGCTCTGTTATGTCCGACTCCACGACCCCATGGGGTGTAGTCTGCTAGGCTCATCTGACCATCGGATTTTCCCAGACAAGAATACTGAAGCGGGTTGCCATTCCCTCCTTCCAGGGACCTTCCTGACCCAGGGATTGAACCCATGTCTCCTGCATCTCCTGCTTGGCAGGTGGATTCTTTACCACTGAGCCACCTGGGAAGCCCCTTATACTAAAACAGGATAACGTAAAGGTAAACATTTCCTGGTTCTGGTCAGCCCCCAGAAGGGGTCTGTTAATTTCATTCTGCATGCAGCCATTCACAGGTGGGCCTGATCAGGATGTTTTCTGTGAACTAAACACAGGTATTTTAGTCTGATGCTCATTACCTGGGAGGTAGGATTCCCAGAGATGTGCCTTTATGTATACCTTGAGCTTATAGGCAACGTCCCTTTAGTGATTAACTTAGAATAGAATATGTTCTTCCCTATTGTACCTGAAGCTGCATGTCCAGATGGCAGTTCTCAGCTCCTTGCTCCTTGCTCCTATCTTTGTAACACAGCGCATGATGTTTTGAATACTGTGTTTAACTGGACAATATAATGTTTGAAGACATTTAACTAAGGGACTTTATCTTGTTCGTTTGAGGGCAGTTTAGAAAGCATCAGTTATCCTATATCCTTCTTTGGTGGGCATAGGTACCCAAGGATATTTTAGCAGCCAATTGAATCGGCAGCCTCAAGGCAGTCTTACCATCGTTACGGTTTTTGAAATTCCCTAGCTGACAATACTTCTAAATTTTCTTTTAGTTGATGAAATTGTAATCAGTTTCTTTGAGTTCCCTGCTTTATGGAGAGCAAAAGGCCTGGATGGAATGAGCAGGGTTGGAGGCTTTTCTTGCTAGCTGGGTGAACTCCAGTCAGGAAGAATGGGATAAGCCAGTCAGAAATGCTAGACACGGCTCTGCTCTTATCTGATCAGTGTGTGTGGTTATTTTCTTTTAAGATTTATGTATTCATTTTTGGCTGCTTTGGGGTCTTTGCTGCTGCAAATGGGCTTTCTCTAGTTGCTGTGAGAGGGGTCTGCTCATCACTGTAACGTGTGCCTTCTCATTGCAGTGACTTCTCTCATGGAGCGTGGATTCTAGGTGTGTGGGCTTCAGTAGTTGTGACTCTCAGGCTCAGCATTTGCGGCTTCCGGGCGTCAGAGCACAGTCTCAGTAGTTGCAGCTTCTGGACTCTGCAGCTAGGGCTCCATAGTTGTGCTACACTGGCTTGGTAGCTCTGAAGCATGTGGGATCTTCCTGGACCAGGGATCGAACCCATGTCCCCTGCACTGGCACACACTTAACCGCCAGATCACCAGGGGAGCCCTGATCAGTGTATTTTTTTTTTAGGAAACATTTCCAGAGAGCTGGAATGACTTTATTAATTCTGGTAAAGAAGTGAATTTAAAACCTAAGAATCTAATAAACTGGTCTAGTTTCGAGTCTGGTCATCTTTCTTTTTTTTATTTTTAAATTTTTTTAAAAATTTTTTATTTTTTTTACTTTACAATACTGTATTGGTTTTGCCATACATCAACATGAATCCGCCACTGGTGTACATAAGTTCCCACTCCTGAACCCTAATGATCAACAGCCCTTGGGACTTCAGTGACTAGGACCGCTCACTCATGCCATAACTAATAGTCCTGCATGCTGCAACAAGATCAAAGATCACGTGTGCCCCAGCTAAAACCCAGTGCGACCAAATAAATAAGTACACACCCAAAAAAGACCTCAACAAGGACCAAAACCCTTTGTAACTTCTGTGCCCCCTGAGCATACGTGATGCTGGGAGGGGTGGTCTCCTGGGTTGGCGATGAATTAGCTGAACTGCTCAAACTCAAGCAGTGGTGACGGTGCAGGGAGAGGAGACCTGAGGGGTGGAGATTCCCTGGCGGTGGTCTCCACCAGCCTTGCTTGCTCTGGCCTCAAGCTCGACAGCTGGATGAGCATGGGGACTGGAGACACTGGGCAGAGCTGTGTTCTGATATGAGCCTCCCATGGACCAGGCATCCTGATCCCACCATCACACCCACAGCATCTTGAGGTCACAGGTTCCTCTCCAAGAGCAGAGTGTACTTGTCAGGGCGGAATGTTCCCTTACAAATGATCAGAGAGTGGCAATAACATTGTAATCGGGATACAGAAAGTACTTTTCACCTCTGCCAAGTTTTCCTATGTTCTTCAAAGTGCATTTTCTCATTTTCATGAATTCTCTTTCCTTAGGCAGAGTTTAGAATTCTTCCTCCACAGACAATGCCTTATTGTGTCTGCAGCTTTGAACAATGTTCACCTTTTAAATTGCTAATGTGGACTGTGAAAGTGACAGAATTTTGATGGTAATCCTTCCCAAGATGAATACACCATGATTCCCCCAGCTGTCCTAATCCTGACCTGACCCTGGAAGGACTCCTGGAAGGACTCCCTTCAGGAGGCGTGTTTTCCAAATTAACACATTCCCCTAAAATGGGTTTCCCTTGGTAAAATAATTACTCTGTAATAAAATCCATTGACAAAGGGAGGGATATTGTGTCGATATTAATGTGTCAGATTTTATCTTTTAGAATATCCACTAGCTTAAGGTACTTTGTTCTATTTTATTTTCTATTTCCCTTGTCTTTCAAGAAGCTTACAGATGAAGAAATGAAAGACCTTGAATGAGAGAGGAAAGTCTTTTTAATGTAGATGCAGTAAACCTCAGAGCTGGGACCACACAGTAGCTCACATTCTGGTTGTGTTTTGCATCCTTCCTCTGTCCATTCTTGGTTGTATGACTTTCAACCAGTTCCCTGACGAGTCCTGCTGTTGGAAGCGGTGACTGAAGAAAGTGGGCACTGCACAAAAGTAAGAATGTGAAATCAGTACCTGAAATAGTGTGGTCACTTAGTACACATGTGCTGGTTGAGTACAATGACCAGCAGGCTAGAGCATCTAAGTCTGGAAGAAGGACAGTGCCGTGCAGACAGTGGTGTCTCTGGGGGCTTCAAAGAGCTCCGGTCCTTGATGTCTCATCACAGAAAGAATTCAGCAAGAGAAAAAGTGATAGATAAGAAGTGATTTATTAGAATAGGACTCTTGTGAGGTTTACAGGCTGGCAGGTGAGAAGGTGCCATGCCTGAGAACTTAGTGGGCTATAGCTTTATAATCAAAGGAAAGTGGGGAGGGGGAGAAGATCTTCTTTGTCTTTCTGGTCATCATCGATTCCTCCTCCTGTTTGAGCAGGGGAGTTTTCTTGTTCCTACATGGTCAAACTAGGTCCACAAGTGACTGCTTTATGCATGCAGAGAGCAAGTCCGGGGGGTCATTAACTTACTGAGCTCACTGGGCAGGATGTGGGTCTCATGCTACGATTATTTTATTATTTTGGGGCATGTCTCATGCTTCTGTTGCATGGTTTTGTTGCTAAGCAAGCCTGCTTGGTTTTGTAGTCAAGCAAACTTGCTTTCTTGAGTAATCATTAACTTAGGGATTTCCCATATTTTTCTACTTACAAGCCACTAGTGGGATTAACTATTTAATCACCTACTTTGTTCCTTTGTCTGTCCCTACCACCTAAGTGAAGATACTCAATGGTGGGGGAACAGGGACTGAAGCAACTCCAAGTGAACTGAAAGCAGAACAAGATGCTCCTATCAGCAATTTGGGGCAAAAAGAGGCTGAATGCTCCTCTGTACTTATACAGATGATCTAGTCTGTGATATGTCAGAAATGTGAAAAGTCCTTTCCCACACTTCCTAATCACCTATAGCTGTATTCCAACCAACAACAAAGTTTGCATGGGCAGTGGAGAGGCCCATATCTTAAAAAATACCCATTATTTGTGTGAGTGGTTTTTTTTTTTTTGCTATATAATTTTTAAGATAAAATTTTGGAATATTATTTTTAATAAAGAATTGAGTTTCAACTAGATTGCATCTAGTGTACATTTATTTCATCTCTGTTTTGGAAACACTCATCGAGAGAGAAAGCTTGAGTTTTTCCAGGTGCATATGATGTGATTATCCAGAAAATGATGATGAAAAAAAGCAGGAGGATCAGCTATAGGGGGTGGGGGAGATGGAGAGAGTCCTTATCCCCCAGATATTTGAGATTTGCTGACAAGAAAAAGATTACATTTGCCTTAGAAGAAGGATGGAAAGGAAAACAGAGCTGTATTTTAGGACCTAATTCTTTCTTAAAGTCTGAATAGAGGAAATCCCTGGTGGTCCAGTGGTAATGAATCTGCCTGCAATGCAGGAAATGAGACTTGGGTCCCTGGGTTGGGAAGAGCCCCTGGAGGGGGAAATGGCAACTTACTTCAGTATTCTTGCCTGGAGAATCCCTATGGACTGAGGAGCCTGGCGGGCTACAGTTCATAAGGTCACAAAGAGTCGGACAAGACTGAAGTGACCTAGCACACACACTTAAACACCAGTGGTTAAGACTCAGCACTTTCATTGCCAGGGCTCCAGGTTCGAACCCTGGTTGGGGAACTACAATCCTGCAAGCCATGGGTCTCAGCCTAAAAACAAATTACCAAAAAAAAAAAAAAAAAGAAGAAGAAGAAGAAGAAGAAGAACAAACCGGAAATAATGAGATTATTTACCAGACTACACAAGGTGAGTAGAAAAGTTACCACCACAGCCATGTCCGAAAAGAAATCCATTAATCTGTGGATCTACAGGAAGAAAGTAGGAGGCAAAGTAGTCATGATGTTTTGACCTTGGGTTAGAGAAAGGAAAAGTCCATAATCCAGGTGTGATTTAGGGAGGTGAAAAGTCCAAAAACATCAGCTGGAAATCTGGCTTCTTTGCAGAGCAGGAACTTGGCAGGAGCTCATGGTGACGGAGACACGTTATCTTATCACCCCCCAGAGAAGGCCTCTAGCCCTGAGCTTAATGGGGTTGGCAAGGAAGAGTCAGGGAACTGAAGAGTGTGTAGCTTTGCTGGACTGTGACTGCACCTACTGGAAGATGGGCAAGTAACCCCAGAGCTCTCTACCACCCTTTAGCTCCAATAAGGATTACATTTCTCCAGATGCATGGGTATTTTTAAGCCAAAAATGAGAACAGGAACACATCCACTATGGAAAGAGATAAGCTTTGGACTGCTTAGACAGCAGAAGATCCAAAGAAACTAAATTCCAGGACAAAATATCACCCTGAGGAGTTCGGGGAGGTGGCGGGGAGGGCGGGGTGTGGAATTCTTAATCTCTGTGAGATGACAGACTGCAATTGATTACCTCAGCAAATGGAATTACCTGGGACTTGGTCTCAAAAATCAAGAGACACACTTGTTTTAGGCTTCATAATTTTTTTTTATCGCCTATTACAGGTATCAGTTTGCCAACAAAGGTCCGTATAATCACAGCTATGTTTTTTCCAGTAGTCATGTACAGATGTGAGCTGAACCTCAAAGAAGGCTGAGTACTGAAGAATTGATGGTTTCAAATTGTGGTGCTGGAATAGACTCTTGAGAGTCCCTTGGGCAGCAAGGAGATCAAACCAGTTAATCCTAAAGGAAATCAATCCTATATATCCATTGGAAGGACTGGTGCTGAAGCTGAAGCTCCAATACTGTGGCCACCTGATGCGAAGAGCTGACTCATTGGGAAAGACCCTGATGCTGGGAAAGACTGAAGGCGGGAAGAGCAGGGGCAACAGAGGTTGAGATGGTTGGATGGCATCACTGACTCAATGGACATGACTTTGAGCAAACTCCGGGAAATAGTGAAGGACAGGGAAGCCTGGCATGCTGCAGTCCATGGAGTCACAAAGAGTCTGTCACGACTTAGCAACTGAACAACAGCAACAACAACTTTGTCAACTGAAGATTTGGCACAATATGTGATTTTGAAAAGAATGTATCCAAAATAAAGGCAGCGTTTCTATAGAGATGCAGCCTGATGTAGCAGAAAGAGCATGGATTTGGGGGCCAAAACTGTGGGATGAAATCTGAAATCTTCATCTTGCCTCCTTTGATATCTTACGTAAGTTACTTACTGTCTCTGATTCCCCGCCCCTCCCGCCTTTTTTTCATCTGGGGATATGAAAACCTACATACTATTTTGTGGTGAGGATTAAATGAGATGCTGCTATGAATGTGCTGGGCTCAGAATAGACATGTTAAATGACTGCTCCTAACATCATATTGTAGGGTTTGGGGATATAATCTGAATCCTGAAATTCTCAAATGTCCTCAAGTGACTTCATTTCTTTCTTCTTAGATATAGAATTGGGAGGTGGGGGACAAGGATGAAGTAATTGGAGAATTATTTTAAAATAAAAAGAGAGCACCAAAGTTTATTTTTTAAATATAAATTTATTTATTTTAATTGGAGGCTAATTACTTTACAATATTGTATTGGTTTTGCCATACATCAACATGAATCCGCCGCAGGTATACAGGTGTTCCCCATCCTGAAGCCCCCTCCCTCCTCCCTCCCCGTACCATCCCTCAGGGTCATCCCAGTGCACCAGCCCCAAGCATCCTGTATCTTGCATCAAACCTGGACTGGCGATTCGTTTCGTATATATTATACATGTTTCAATGCCATTCTCCCAAATCATCCCACCCTCTCCTTCTCCCACAGAATCCAACAGACTGTTCTATACATCCGTGTCTCTTTTGCTGTCTCGCATACAAAGTTTAAATATAAAGCTTAGAATGTGTTCTCTGTCATCCTCCACTGTTAGCTTGCTCTGCTTCAGTGTATCCATCTCTGAAATGGGATTCCCATTCCTCACAGTGATGAATAATTTATAACAGAGGACAGAAGAGTCATTGGCACTCTGCTTCCCCATGTCAGAAGGTCTATATTTTCAGTGGCCTAAGCTTCTATCTTTACCAATGGCACTCAAAACCATGAGGGGTTTTGAAAGACCCCCCTCTAAAATGGCCCGGTTTTCTCCTGCTATAGAAATGAGAGATGAGGTGTATTCAAGTGGTAAGTCAGTGACACCCAGTGGCTGTTGCTTTTATATTTACCTTTTTCATTTTCAATATAACTTTGTAAGGTTCTGCCCCAGAACAGAACTGATACAGCTGATACAGCTTTGCTAGCAGATGGGAATAACCTAAAAACAATACCAAAAATAGAGTGCCAGAAGGTGGGGAAAACAGTTCTGGGAATTTCCTGCCCTGTCATTTTGCATTTTATTAAAGTATGTCCTTAAGCTTTCCTGTCACTGTTACGTTTCCCAAGAAACATTCCCATCACTGAAGTGATAGGTCAACTGTCCACATTTCCCCGAAATTCTAATCTGTTAGAGATAGTTTGGGAACATCCCTGAGAAATTAGACTTCATAGGTGTCAATAAAACTTAGCTGAAGGTTTAATCCAAAGCTCCACAAAGCTTCTCTTTGACATAATAATGGTGGGGGGTTAGAGGTCCGGGAACTCCTGCAAGTGCTTGGTGCCCCATGGATGAAGCTGAGTAGATATTAGTGGAATGATGCACAGCTGGGCTCAGGTCCCAGCTTGTACCCTCTGTTGTTGGATGCTCTCGGACCACTCATCACCTCCTGGAGCCTTGATTTCTTCATCTGCACAATGAGACTAATGATACCTAATCTATAGGCTGTTCTAAGGTTTTAATGAAGTAGTGTACCCCAGATAATGGACATACAGCAGCTACTCCCTAAATAGCAATCACCCTTATCCTTATTTTTAATCAGCTGAGGTTCTTTGCCAACCCTGATGGAAGACGTCTGAGAAAAACCCTTCTGTGAAGTTAGGTCTCCTGACTCTTCTCTCAGGTGACCACATGGGTGGGACTCTGCTCACTATCATGTTTATAATGACTCTTGTATAGGACTGTCTTCCATAGAGGATTGCTGGACTGATCTTGCTACAGTACTTTGGGTTTCTAGAATGAAAGACTCTAAAGAGTGCATTAGAAAATTCTTAGCTAAGAACTTACTTGGTAAGGATTAGTATTTTCACCATATGAAACAGTGAGGCAGTTATTACAGCATAGAGATATGTGAAGGCAGGCAACTGAGTAACATAGTTTGTAAAGGATTCCACTCAGGGCTTGTTAAAAACAGGAGAATCTTCTAGCTCTTGGTTTGTTGCTCCTTTTAATTGCCTCATAAATATTTTCAACAAATGGTTTATTAAAGTATTTAAATAGGAATATGGTAGCAAGTACAGTTTCCAAACCAAGGCCTATTTCTTCCCCTTTCCTTCCTTCCTTTTTTTACATTCACTGAATACATGGAATGGTTAAGATGCCAGGTCTTGCAACCATATGAACTTGAATTTGAAACCTGGCTTTTCCACGTGCTGGTTAACTTCGATTCTCTAAACTCCGGTGGCATCCTCTATAGAATGGAGATGATAATGCCCACCTTACAGAATGGTTGAGAGAAATAAAGGAGAGAATGTCTGGAAAATATTGAGTGCCTGGCACATAGTGCGAGCTCAGTGTAGAGAGGGGGAAAATGGTGATGACCCAGTGCATAGCTCTTATCCTTACCTGGGTCCAACTCTCGTTGTATAACAATTATTTTTTACTCCCCCTTTACTATCTTAAAATGAAATTGTAGAGCTAATATTAGCTGCCTACTCCATTCTTTAAAAATCAATGCAATGCTCTCACTGAAATATAGAGGAGGGAGAGGAAGTTCGCTTCTCCGTCTGCTGACAGCACCAGCACCATAGCCAGGGTAATCTCCTTACCATGTGTGCATCTTCTGCCATTTCAGACATGTTTTGCTCTTTGTGACTCTATGGACTAGCCCTCCAGGCTCCTCAGCCCATGGGATTCTCCATGTATGTCAGGGTGATCAGGTCACCCAAGAGATGGATGCACAAGGACTCAGGGACCCCACAAGGGGCTGAGCCAGACCTGACTTTGAGTGTCTGAGTGTATTCTATGGAGGCACGGGTCAGCAGTGGCTGGCCGCGGGGATAGGGGCTCTGATTGCAGCAGAGCTGGGAAGCGTGGCATGTGAGCCCCACCATAGAGCCACTGAGCAGACAATCCACAAACTGGAGAACAATTATACCAAAGAAGTTCCTGCACTGTTGTGAAAATTCTAGGGCCCGTAACAGATTTCCCAACCTGGGGATCCAGCAAAGGAACTGAGAAGACCCAGGGAATTTGACTTTGAAGGCTAGTGGGATTTGATTACAGAAATTCCGCAGGACTGGGAAACAGACTCTTGGCAAACAAAAGGGTGCAAACAAAGCCTTGTGTGCACAAGGACCCAGGAGAAAGGAGCAGTGACCCCACAGAGACTGAGCCAGACTGGCCTGTGAGTGTCCAGGAGTCTCCAGCGGAGGCTTGGGTGGATGACAGTGCCTGGCATGGGGTCAGGGGCACCGAATACAACAGTCCTGGCACAAGCCCTTTTGAAGGCGGTCATCGCCATTACCCCTACCATAGTTTGCCCTCAGGCCAAATTACAGGGAGGAAACACAGCCCCACCCATCAGCAGAAAACTGGATTAAAGATTTGCTAAGCATGGATTTGTCCAGCTGAGCAAAACCCAGATCCCCCCACAGACAGTGGCTCCCATCAGGAAGCTTCCACAAGCCTCTTATCCTTATCCATCGGAGGGCAGACAGAATGGAAACAACAATACAGAAAACTAACCAAACTAATCACGTGGACCATAGCCTTGTCTAACTCAATGAAACTGTGAGTCATGCCGTGTGAGGCCACCCAAGATGGACGGCTCATGGTGGAGAGTTCTGACAAAACATGGTCCACTGGAGAAGGGAATGGCAAACCACTTCAGTATTCTTGCCTTGAGAACCCCATGAACAGTATGAAAAGGCAAAAGATAGGACACTGAAAGATGAACTCCCCAGGTCAGTAGGTGCCTAATATGCTACTGGAGAAGAGTAGAGAAATACCTCCAGAAAGAATGAAGAGACAGAGCCAAAGCAAAAACAACACCCAGTTGTGGACATAACTGGTGATGGAAGTAAAGTCCATGCTTAAAGAACAATATTGCATAGGAACCTGGAATGTTAGGTCCATGAATCAAGGTAAATTGGAAGTGGTCAAACAGAAGATGGCAAGAGTGAACATCAACATTTAAGGAATCAGTGAACTAAAATGGGCTGGAATGGGCAAATTTAATACATCGTATCTACTACTGTGGGCAAAAATCCATTAAAAGAAATGGCGTAGCCCTGATAGTCAACAAAAGATTCTGAAATGCAGTACTTGGGTGCAATCTCAAAAACAACAGAATGATCCCTGCTTGTTTCCAAGGCAGACTATTCAGTATCACAGTAATCCAAGTCTATGCCCCACCCCTAATGCTGAAGAAGCTGAAGTTGAATGGATCTATGAGGACCTGTAAGACCTTCTAGAACTAACACATAAAAATGGCGTCCTTTTCATCATAGAGGAATGGAATGCAAAAGTAGGAAGTCAAGAGATACCTGGAGTACCAGGCAAGTTTGGCCTTGGAGTACAAAATGAAGCAGGGCAAAGGCTAATAGAATCATAGCAAATGCCCTCTTCCAACAATGCAAGACACGACTCTACACATGGACATCAACACTGAAATCAGATTGATTATATTCTTTGCAGCTGAAGATGGAGAAGCTCTTTACAGTCAGCAAAAACAAGACTGGAAGCTGACTGTGACTCAGATCATGAACTCCTTATTACAAAATTTAGTCTTAAATTTAAGAAAGTAGGGAAAACCACTAGACCATTCAGGTATGTCCTAAATAAAATCCCTTGTGATTATACAGTGGAAGTGACAAATAGATTGAAGGGATTAGATGTAATGGATAGAGTGCCTGAAGAGCTGTGGATGGAGGTTCGGGACATTGTATAGGAGGCAGTGATCAAGACCATCCCCAAGAGAAAGACATGAAAAAACGCAAAATGATTGTCTGAGGAGACCTTGAGAATAGCTGAGAAAAGAAGAGAAACTAAAGGCAAGGGAGAAAAGGAAAGATATGCCCAACTGAATGCCGAGTTCCAAAGAATAGCAAGGAGAGATAAGAAAGCCTTCCTCAATGATCAATGCAAAGAAATAGAGGAAAACAATAGAATGGGAAAGACTAGAGATCTCTTCAGGAAAACTAGAGATACCAAGGGAACATTCCAAAGATGGGCACAAGAAAGGACAGAAATGGTATGGACCTAACAGAAAGAGAAGATATTAAGAAGAAGTGGCAAGAATACACAGAAGAACTATACAAAAAAGAGCTACATGACCCAGATAATCACGATGGTGTGATCACTCACCTAGAGCCAGACATCCTGGAGTGCGAAGTCAAGTGGGACTTAAAAAGCATCACTACGAACAAAGCTAGTGGACGTGATGGAATTCCAGTTAAGCTATTTCAAATGCTAAAAGGTGATGCTGTGAAAGTGCTGCACTCAATATGCTGGCAAATTTGGAAAACTCAGCAGTGGCCACAGGACTGAAAAACATCAGTTTTCATTTCAATATCAAAGAAAGGCAATGCCAAGGAATATTGAAACTACTGCACAATTACAATGATCTCACATGCTAGCAAAGTAATGCTCAAAATTCTCCCAGCTAGGCTTAACATATGTAAACCAAGAACTTCCAGATGTTCAAACTGGATTTAGAAAAGGCAGGAAACCAGAGATTAAATTGCCAACATCCATTGGATCATACAAAAATCAAGAGAACTCCAGAAAAACATTAACTTCTGCTTCATTGACTATGCTAAAGACTTTGACTGTGTGGACCACAACGAACTCTGGAAAATTCTTCAAGAGGTGGAGTACCAGACCACCTCACGAGCCTCCTGAGAAATCTGTATGCTGGTCAAGAAGCAGCAGGTAGAACTGGACATGGAACAATGGACTGGTCCCAAATTGGGAAAGGAGTACCTCAAGGCTGTATATTGTCACTTTGCTTATTGAACTTACATGCAGAGTACATCATGTGAAATGCCAGGCTGGATGAAACACAAGCTGGAATCAAGATTGCCAGAATAAATATCAATAACCTCAGATATTCAGATGACACCACCCTTATGGCAGAAAGTGAAGAAGAGCTAAAGAGCCTCTTGATGAAAGTGAAAAAGGAGATTGAAAAAGTTGACTTAAAACTCGACATTCAAAAAACTAAGATCATGGCATCTAGTCCCATCACTTCATGGCAAATAGATGGGGAAACAATGGAAACAGTGAGAGACTTTATTTTCTTGGCCTCAAAAATCACTGCAGATGGTGACTGCAGCCATGAAATTAAGACACTTGCTCCTAGGAAGACAAGCTTTGACAAGCCTAGACAGCATATTCAAAAGCAGAGACATTACTTTTCCGACAAAGGTCCGTATAGTCAAAGTTATGTTTTCCCAGTAGTCATGTATAGATGTGAAAGTTGGACCATAAAGAAGGCGGATGAATGGATAAGAAAGCTGTGGTACATATACACAATGGGATATTACTCAGCTATGTTGTAACTATATTCAAAATGTACACATCTGAATCAGTTCTAATGAGGTGGATGAACCTGGAGCCTATTATACAGAGTGAAGTAAGTCAGAAAGAAAAACACCAATACAGTATATTAATGCATATATATGGAATTTAGAAAATTGGTAATGATGACCCTATATGCGAGACAGCAAAAGAGACACAGACTTTTGGACTCTGTGGGAGAAGGTGAGGGTGGGATAATTAGAGAGAATTGCTTTGAAACATGTATTCCCGTGGGTGAAATAGATCACCAGTCCAAGTTTGATGTATGAAAGAGGGCACTCAAAGCTGGTGCACTGGGACAATGCTGAGGGATGAGATGGGGAGGGAGGTGGGAGGAGGGCTCAGGATGGGGGCACGTGTACATCCATGGCTGATTCATGTCAATTATGGCAAAACCCACTACACTATTGTAAAGTAATTAGCCTCCAATTGAAATAAATTAATTAATTTTTTAAAAAGAAAGCTGAGAGGTGAAGAACTGATGCTTTTAAACTGTGGTGTTGGAGAAGACTCTTGAGAATCCCTTGGACAGAAAGGAGATCAAACTAGTCCATCCTAAAGGAAATCAGTCCTGAATATTCATTGGAAGGGCTGGTGCTGAAGCTGAAGCTCCAGTACTTTGGCCACCTGATTGGATGAACTGACTCATTGGAAAAGACCCTGTTGCTGGACAAGATTGAAGTCAGGAGGAGAAGGGGATGACAGAGGATGAGATGGTTGGATGTCCTCTCCGACTCCATAGACAAGCTCTATCGAGCTGGTGAGTGACAAGGAAGCTTGCTGTGCTGCAGTCCATGGAGTCGCAAAGAGTCAGACACGACTGAGCAACTGAACTGAAAACGAGTTGACTTATAATAATATGCATTTCAGTATAATGCTTGGGTGCACCTTGAGGCATGAGCTTTGTGCCTCCATGATGGCCCTGACTGACAGCTAACTGTGCAGACAGGGTCAGTAGTGTGGTGCAGCTACAACAAATAGTAGTGGTCTTGGAGACTTTGGAATCAGCGGAAAAGCTTTTGCTAGTATTGCACACAAGGCAAAGAATCATATTCTATTATGTATGCATTAGTTACAGTGCTGGAAATTTTATACTGGTTTATCTAAATTAAATACATCATTTATATTTAAACCATATAGAAACAATTTGTTAGAGTTAGATTTTAAGCTCAGAAAATTATCATTAGAGTTTTCATCTATAAAAACTTTGGAAAGAATGAATTTTCATCATGGAACTGCCTCCTTCATGACAGGATGTTGAGCATCCTTGGTCCTTATCCCTAAATGCCAAAAATTTTGTGCTGCCCAATTTTTTTGACAACCAAAATGAAAAGCACAACTTTCTAAAATCCCCCCTAGAACCACTGACCTGCTGCTGCTGCTAAGTCACTTCAGTCATGTCCGACTCTGTGCGACCCCATAGACGGCAGCCTACCAGGCTCCCCCGTCCCTGGGATTCTCCAGGCAAGAACACTGGAGTTGGTTGCCATTTCCTTCTCCAGTGTATGAAAGTGAAAAGTGAGCGTGAAGTCGCTCAGTCATGTCCAACCCTCAGCAACCCCATGGATGGCAGCCTTCCAAGCTCCTCCATCCACGGGATTTTTCAGGCAAGGGTACTGGAGTGGGGTGCCATTGTCTTCTCCGAGAACCATTGACCTAGAGAGGCTTAAATCTCAAAGTTGACTTGCTTAACTTCTTTGAAAAGCCAAAGGTTTTGAAAACCAGACTGTGGGGAGCTAGCCTGAGGAAATTTCTAATAACTAAGTTTCTTTAAAATTTCAAGAGTTACGAGCAGCTGGCCAGGGTGTAGAGCTTTGACAAGGGAATCCTACCCCAACCCTTCCCCACCAGGAGATTGTTAGAAGGAGGAGAAAATGCAAGAGGCTGGATGAGACACTTAAACCTCATCTTTCCTCTTTCAGATTAGGTGCTGGGGGAGGAGAGGTGTTAGGTTTAAGGTTGAGAGTCTTTTGCCTACTTTGGAACTCTGCAAGGAGCTTCTATACAGATCAACAATGTCAACACTGGATGTGGGTAGGGGATGGCTACATCTGAATAGATTCAATAGCAGAGTGGGATTGAGCAAGGAGGCCAGGCTTGTTTTATCCAGGCCCTTTAGTCTGTTCAGGCTACTGTAACCAAAATACCATTAACTGGATATTTTTGTTACAACATCCTCACTGATGGTCAGGCTGGAGTCTCTTTTATGAGGACATTAAACCCCTTCAAACTCACTCCTGACCTCATCACTTTCCAAAGGCCCCAACTCCTAGTAAATTCCCTATGGGAGTTAGGATATCAACCAATGAATGTGTGTGTAGCTGGAAGCTGGGGACACAGATATTCAATCTGTAGCAGTTCCCTTGGCTCTTCCACGTGTGAATGGAACTCAGAAAGCTCCACAGTCCTCCAAGGGGAGCTGGTCAGTGGGTCGTGGAGCTGCAGGGGGTGCTGCAGTGGGACAAGGGTGAGAAGATGACCCTGCAACAGAGTGGACAGCCTGGCCAAGGGCAGGTGGAAGATGAGGCGGAGACTCTGACGGGCCTGCAGTACTTGTGTGAGACGAACTGAAGCCTGGAACATGAGCCTGGAAAAACTGCAGCCTTTCACAGCAAATGCCAGCCAAAAGTCCAGAGATGAATTTTTCATAACTCAGTGTTTTAATCCAGCCTGAGCAAGTCGCTGTCTCTAAGTGGTCCATGAAGATCTGGAGGACACCCCCCTGGTTCCATGGAACCCCTGTCACGTCACCATCATATGATCACATAGTCCACACTCCCTGCCGATAAAGAGATGATCTGGGATGATATTTGAGAGAACTGACCTTGGCCTAAAGAGACAGAGTGTTTATTTAAGGGGTATTTTAAAAAATGATTTATTGATATAAAGTTGATTTACAGTGTTATATTAATTTCTGGTACACAAAGGTGATTCTGTAATGTATATATGTATATGTATTTTTTATATTCCTTTCCATTATGGTTTATTGGTGATGGTTTAGTTGCTAAGTTAGGTGCAACTCTTGCAACCCCACAGACTGTAGCCCACCAGGCTCCTCTGTCCATGGATTTCCCAGGCAAGAATACCGGAGTGGTTTGCCATTTCCTTTTCCAGGGGATCTTCCCAACCCAGGGATTTAACCTGTGTCTCCTGCATTGCAGACGGATTCTTTATCACTAAGCCACCAGGGAAGCCCATGGTTTATTACAGGATATTGAATATAGTTCCCTGTGCTATACAGTTGGACTTCATTGTTTATCCATTTTATAGTAATACTTTGCATCTGCTAATCTCAAACTCTCAATCCAACCCTCCTCCACCTCCCTTCCCCCTTGGCCAACTACAGGTCTGTTCTCTGTGTCTACGAGCCTGCTTCAGCTCTGTACGTACGTTCATCTGTGCCATATTTTAGATTCCACATAGAAGTGATACCATATGATACTTGTCTGTCTGACTTCGCTTAGTATAATGATCTCTAGGTCCATCCAGGTTGCTGCAAATGCCATTGTTTCATTCTTTTTATGGCTGAGTAATATTCCATTGTATATATACATCACATCTTCTTTATCCTTTCATCTGCTGATTGACATTCAGGTTGTTGCTCTGTCTTGGCTTTCATTAGTAGTGGTGCTATGAACATATAACTTTTTAAATTAGAGTTTTCATCTTTTGTG
This sequence comes from Ovis aries, assembly GCF_016772045.2. Lineage (NCBI taxonomy): Eukaryota > Metazoa > Chordata > Mammalia > Artiodactyla > Bovidae > Ovis > Ovis aries. Next base: position 11,223,772 of record NC_056070.1, read on the forward strand.
GATATATGCCCAGAAGTGGGATTGCTGGATCATATGGCAGTTGTATTTTTCATTCTTTTGAGGAATTTCCTTACTGTCTTCCATAGTGGCAGCCAGCTGGTGCACAGTGCAATACCAATTTATGTTGAAGAGGTATTTTTAATTATTGTGCTAGACTAAGTTGATTAAGAAATTTTTCTCCCATGATCCAGTAAGTGGAGGCCTATGAAAAAGGTAGACTCAATTATAGGGGGATGTGGAAATCTTATTTTCTTTACATATGATTACAGACTGAATAAATTTGTGATCATTCTGTGCTATTATTAACCTGGTATTTAACCCTAGGATCTAGACATTACGCAGTTAAAATGCTGTTTTGGTGAGAGATGGTTCAAACTCATATATCATAGCTGCTTGATTTGCAATATCACTTCAGATTCATATTTGGGTCCAGAATTTACCTTGCTAGCAAACAAAAGCAGCTCAGTAATTTCCATTAGAAAATTAAAATACCATGGAAGTTTTGTTTGAAAACATGGGCTCAATTTAGTTATCACCTGTAGGCAAGTTAAGCTTGAATCTTGTTAAAGAAATTAAAAGAGCAAATGCCCATGGTTTGAGTTTTCATGCATCTTTTCAATTTCTGGACTTGATGGCCCTTAACAGGGACCCCTGCAGAGAGGAGGAAGGCTTCCCCTAAGGTGGGCACAGCCTAGAAGCCTGTTCCCCTCTCTCACCAGGAGACACTGCCAAGAGTCTGCCAGTCCCAGTGGCCATGGCTGAGCTCCCACATTTATAAATAGACTCTTAGTAGTTCTGGGAAGGGTATGGAGTCACCAGAAAATAGAGCGGTTCTGGGTCAGCTAGGAGACAGAGGACCGTGATACATGTTAAATTAATGCCAGAACCCAGAGCACTATTACTAATAATGTTTTCTTTCTCAGAAGGTCGGGCAATTCTCTGGCTCCAGGGGATTTTTTTCCCCCATCTTGCCAAATCACTTGATTTCTACAAGTGCCTGTCTTTGCCTTTTCCTGGCAAGCTCCGAGGCTGACTTCCAGTTACTTCCCCCAGTGGGCACACACTTCCAGGGTTCTGTGAGCTCATGGAGTTGATTTTTATCTTCATGGTTTTGTGGCTACAGTCATTCTAACATGGCTCTTTTTTTTTTAATTTTTATTTTTACTTTATTTTACTTTACAATACTGTATTGGTTTTGCCATACATTGACATGAATCTGCCACGGGTGTACATGAGTTCCCAATCCTGAACCCCCCTCCCCCCTCCCACCCCATATCATCTCTCTGGATCATCCCTGTGCACCAGCCCCAAGCATCCTGTATCCTGTATCGAACATAGACTGGCGATTCGTTTCTTACACGATAGTATACATGTTTCAGTGCCATTCTCCCAAATCATCCCACCCTCTCCCTCTCCCTCAGAGTCCAAAAGTCCATTCTATACATCTGTGTTTCTTTTGCTGTCCCGCATACAGGGTTATCATTACCATCTTTCTAAATTCCATATATATGTGTTAGTATACTGTATTGGTGTTTTTCTTTCTGGCTTACTTCACTCCGTATAATCGGCTCCAGTTTCATCCATCTCATTAGAACTGATTCAAATGTATTCTTTATAATGGCTGAGTAATATTCCATTGTGTATATGTAGCACAGCTTTCTTATCCATTCATCTGCTGATGGACATCTAGGTTGTTTCCATGTCCTGGCTATTATAAACAGTGCTGCAGTGAACATTGGGGTACACGTGTCTCTTTCAATTCTGGTTTCCTCCGTGTGTATGCCCAACAGTGGGATTGCTGGGTCATAAGGCAGTTCTATTTCCGGTTTTTAAAGAAATCTCCACACTGTTCTCCATAGTGGCTGTACTAGTTTGCATTCCCATGAACAGTGTAAGAGGGTTCCCTTTTCTCCACACCCTCTCCAGCATTTATTGCTTGCAGATTTTTGGATAGCAGCCATTCTGACTGGTATGAAATGGTACCTCACTGTTGTTTTGATTTGCATTTCTCTGATAATGAGTGGTGTTGAGCATCTTTTCATGTGTTTGTTAGCCATCTGTATGTCTTCTTTGGAGAAATGTCTATTTAGTTCTTTGGCCTATTTTTTGATTGGGTCGTTTATTTTTCTGGAATTGAGCTGCAGGAGTTGCTTGTATATTTTTGAGATTAGTTGTTTGTCAGTTGCTTCATTTGCTATTATCTTCTCCCATTCAGAAGGCTGTCTTTTCACCTTGCTTATATTTTCCTTTGTTGTGCAGAAGCTTTTAATTTTAATTAGATCCCACTTGTTTATTTTTGCTTTTATTTCCAGAATTCTGGGAGGTGGATCATAGAGGATCCTGCTGTGATGTATGTCAGAGAGTGTTTTGCCTATGTTCTTCTCTAAGGGTTTTATAGTTTCTGGTCTTACATTTAGATCTTTAATCCATTTTGAGTTTATTTTTGTGTGGTATTAGAAAGTGATCTAGTTTCATTCTTTTACAAGTGGTTGACCAAAAGACTCCACCAGAAAATTACTAGAGCTAATCAATGAATATAGTAAAGTTGCAGGATATAAAATCAACACACAGAAATCCCTTGCATTCCTATACACTAATAATGAGAAATTAGAAAAGAAATTAAGGAAACAATTCCATTCACCATTGCAATGAAAAGAATAAAATACTTAGGAATATATCTACCTAAAGAAACTAAAGACCTATATATAGAAATATAAAACACTGATGAAAGAAATCAAAGAGGACACTAATAGATGGAGAAATATACCATGTGCATGGATTGGAAGAATCAATATAGTGAAAATGAGTATACTACCCAAAGCAATCTACAGATTCAATGCAATCCCTATCAAGCTACCAGCAGTATTTTTCACAGAACTAGAACAAATAATTTCAAGATTTGTATGGAAATACAAAAAACCTCGAATAGCCAAAGCAATCTTGAGAAAGAAGAATGGAACTGGAGGAATCAATTTGCCTGACTTCAGGCTCTACTACAAAGCCTCAGTCATCAAGACAGTATGGTACTGGCACAAAGACAGACATATAGATCAATGGAACAAAATAGAAAGCCCAAAGATAAATCCACACACCTATGGACACCTTATCTTTGACAAAGGAGGCAAGAATATACAATGGACTAACATGGCTCTTTAAATGCCACCAAAAATACATATTTCTTGAAGATATGTATACATGGGGAGAATTGTAGGTTTGAGTAAAATGTAATGGCTAGAAAAAATTCATTGTAAAACAGAGTTTTAAAAAGATCAACAGTTGTTGAATAAACTAAATTTTTTAAAAAGGCAAAACTCCCTCCACACTTTGAATAGACCACGTGGTCCAACTTATGTAATAATGTGGAAATAGATTAATGTTTATTTTACTACATAAGTGCATAGACAAAAATGAATGGCAACATAAAAGTTGGAAGGAAATCTAATGAAATGTTTATACGAATTGACCTTTATGATGTGAAATTAACAAACAATTTTAATTATTTTCCTTATAATTTTCTTCACTTTCAAGTTTTTCCTATAATAAGTACCCAGAAGTTTTATAATAAGAAAATCCCTTTTAAAACTGCCAGCTGTTTTTCATTTCCTTTTCCACATCAACTAGGATTTATATTTCTCTAAAATGACAGTAGATGTGTGTGTGCTGCTGGAGGTGGAGGGTATAATACAGGAAGAGGGAAGGAGGAAAGAACAGTGTTTTCATAAGGAATGAATTCATGCTGTTGTCTTAGATACAAAGGATTTTACTTGAATTGCTCCCGGCTTCTCATTTACAAACAAGGGTTATAAACTGTAAAGATTGTCTGGATTTTGGCAATGCAGAAGGCATTTTGCCTTACTTTTCATAAAATTTTTATTTTATATTAAACTATCATTGATTTACAGTGTGTTAGTTTCAGGTATATAGCAAATTGATCAGGTGTATGTATATATACATTCTTTTTAAATGTTCTTTTCCATTATGGTTTATCAAAGGATACTGAATGTAATTCTCTGTGCTAACAGTAGGACCTTGTTCGTCCATTCCACTAGCCCAGATTTCCCACTCCATCCCTCTTCCAGACCCCTCCCCTCAGCAACCACAAGTCTGTTCTCTGTCTGTTTCTGTTTCAGAGTTAGGTTCACCTGTGCCGTCAGTTAGAGTCTACATATAAGTGCTATCACACCGTATTTGTCTTTTTCTTTCTCGCTTACTTCATTGAGCGTGATCATCTCTAGTCGCATCCAAGTTGCTACAAATGGCATTATTTTGTCCTCTTTTATGGCTGAGTAGTACTCTGCTGTATATATTTATCACACTCATCTGTCAATGGACATTTAGGTGGCTTCCATGTCTTGGCTATGGCGAATAGTGCTGAGGCTAGCAGTCTTTAATAACAGCTCCAGAGGGGGGTAATGTACCATGATTTCTTCATGAGTGGGCAAAAAACTAAGGGGCACCCTAGAAACATTTTCCAAGATACTGTACGTCATAATGAAGTAGGAGAGACTTGGACCATCTTCTGTGAATGAGGTAAACCCTGCCTGTTCCTGGAAGGATGTTGCAGCCGTGGCTTAATGGCAGAGCTAATGAGCATATGTTAATTGCTCTTTTTGGATGCTTCTTCTTGGTCCTACTTCCTCCACAAAATTCCATTCTCTGGTTGCATTCTTCATGCCTCTCTAGCATTCTTCAGTCGCTTGGTGAATCTTAAACTAAGATCTAGTGAACTTTTTGAGAATCAGTGAACTATGTGTTCCAAAAATGCTGTTTATGCATTGTGGTCAACCTGTAGACTAGTTCTGGTCTGCAGAGAATTACAGCATTCACAAGCCCCCATAACTCTGTGCCTATCATTTAGGAAGAATTTCTTGCCTCATTGTACTGTCACAAGAGTTATTTTTGCATCTTTTTTTTATCTCCCCTACTAGCTGTAGGCATCTTGATTGCAGAGACTTATCGTTTATCTTCCCATCCCCAACACCATCAAACAAGTGCCTTGCACATACTAAGTGTTCAACAAGCATTTATAGAATAAGCATGTGTGTGTTTGGACATTTGATAGACAAACTACCAAAAGCCCCCCAACACCTGTGTTTTGCCTCCTGCTCTATTGTCAAAATTTTGAGAGTGATTAGAAGGAAGTATAATAATTTAAAATTCAGCATCAAAATATTTGGAATAGAGTGATTTTTAATCTCATATATCATCTGAGTCCTGGTCCAGGTACAACCTAATCTCTTTCCCAATCTATCCAGTACAGCGCTGTGGAATGAGTACTGGCATTCCTGATGAGGAGCCAGAGGACTCCCCCAAAGCCTTTAAATTAATCTAGGAAAACATGTTGTGTGCCATATGGTTTCACTTTTGCTTTGTTGAATTCTAATTCTTGAGAAAGGCTGAAGTTCCGCACAGTAAGGCAGTTTTGTACAGCAGGTAGAAGATTCTGGAGACATATTGTGTGGAATCAAATTCCATTCCTACACTTGCTGGTTGTATCCTTGGGCAAGTCCTTTACCCCTGCTCTGCCTTAACTTCAGCATCTGTAAAATGGGGGTGATGAAAGTCCATGCCTTTTAGGCGGGCTTCTCCAGTGGCTCAGCAGGTAAAGAATCTGCCTACAATACAGAAGACACAGGAGACTCAGGTTTGATCCCTGAGTGGGGAAGATCCCTGGAGGAGAAAAATGGCAACCCACTCCAGTATTCCTACCTAAAAAGTCCCATGGAAGAGGAGCCTGGTGAGCTATAGTCCTTAAGGTCGCAAAGAGTCAAACTCGACTGAACACCTAAGCACGCACGCACCTTTTAGGTACTTATGAGGATTAAGCCTCCCTCTCCCCCTTTCATGTAATTATTAAAACAATTCCATATCTAAGGCCTCACTAGCCAGTAATTTTGGATACAGTCCAGAAGACTGCTCATAAGCTGGTATCTTTCTCTGGGGGAAGTCTCTGGCAGGACTTCCGGCATGCACACATATTGGTACAGGGTGCGTAGAGTCCCATCCCTGTTGGGTGGGGCACCTTTTCATTCTCACCAGACTGGATAACAAATACAGAGGTCCTAAATCAGTTAAAAGGAGAAGGAAATCTTAAGTAAGAAGGCCTTTTATTCGGGTAAAGATGAAAGTGTGTCCCAAGATGGAAGTGTTAAATGAACAGAACAAGGAACAGTTAAGTCCCAGACATGACCGGTGTCTCCCTCTAAGAAGTGTATTTATGAATTTTGCTGCAGGACAATCCTTTCTAGCCTTCGCTGGGGGACCCTACTTCACGCATAAAGCAGGTTATTTCAGTGCTCTTTGAAAGACAGCATTATATCCTTCACCTCTTTTTAAAAATTGGAGCTTAATTGCTATACAGGGTTGTGTTAGCTTCTGCTGTGCAATGAAATGAATCAGCTACGTGTATACAGATCCCCTCCCTCTTGGACCTCCCTTCCACTCCCTATCCCACCGCTCAGGGCATCACAGAGCACTAGGCTGGGCTTCCTGTGCTGGAAGCAGCCCAATCTCCCCATTCATCCCACCCTCCTTTTCCCTCCCCATGTCCACATGCCTGCCCTCTAGGTCTGTGGCTGTGTTCCTGCCCTGCAAATAGGTTCATCTGGACCATTTTTCTAGGTTTACATGTGTGCTTTAATATACCATGTTTGTTTTTCTCTTTCTGGCTACCCTCACTCTGTATGGCAGGCTCTAGGTTGGTCCACAGCTGTACTACAGCCTTTTCCTTTGAAAGATACACATGATGGCTGCCCCCAAAGTAGTCTTGAAACCTTCAGAAATTAAAAAATAAATAAGAGTAACACTCAATTTAAGAGATCACTTAGACCAAACCAAATATTTAAAATGAAAATAACTAAAATTGCTGAATAATATGCCTTTTCTTTGATGGGTGCGTTTCCTTCCTCTATGATTCTATGTGTGTTAACTCCCAGGGAGGAGTGTATATGCACAGGTGGATGCAAAAGCCGCCCTCATCCAGTGATTTGGGAGGCCAGCTCCATCATACAATGGAGTGCTGGGAACATGGGCTGTTCCTAGAGGAAATGCCTCAAGGAGAGAGTACCGCCCCTGAGAAGTCAGAGGTGGGGAACTGCTGTAGCACCTGCCTTTGAAAGGCTTTATGTGTTCAGACAGCCTGAGTGATTGGATAAACCAACGGGCCTGCCACTGTCGTGAAGGACGGTGCCACTGATGGCCTGAAAGACCCCTGCTATTAAAACTCACCTTAGGTGGTGGTTTAGTCACCAAGTGGTGTCCTACTCTTGCGACCCCATGGAGCCTGTCAGACTCCTGTGTCCATGGGATTCTCCAAACAAGAATCCTGGAGTGGATTGCCATTTACTTCTCCAGGAATCTTCCCAAGCCAGGAATTGAATCCAGATCTCCTGCACTGGAGACAGATTCTTTCCCAGCTGAGCTATGAGGGAAGGCAAATTCACCTTTGAAGCTACATACATATGAGCAAATTTACATTGTCATTTTTTAAAAAGCCAAAGGAAACACAATTCGGCTGTCTTGTGATTCTAGAACCTGTGATTCTAGAAGCTGACACCAGGGCCCAGAGGGCCTGGGGGTAGTAATCCCTAGTTTAGAAAAAATATTTCAGTAATAGAAATCTTGACTGAAATTTGTTTACCTTCCTCCCATTTCACAAGACATTCTGATTCTTTAATGTCTCCACTTGACCACTAGATGGCAACATCGTCCTTTCGTGTCACAACTCTGATACAATTAACAGGATGGATTTCTTTTCCCAGCAACCAAATTAAAAAAATTAAAAAGCAAAGACTAGTAATTTAATCCCTCTGTATCCTAGAAAGAAGGTAGAGCATATTGAATTATGATTTCACAATTTACATACCTAGAAAGTGTACTAAACAACATTCTGTTTCTATGCCTGCTTTGAAAACAGGTAATTTGTGCTTGATGCTTATAGATCCTAGAGTGGTTTCTATTCCTCTGGCTTTTATAGCTGCAAGGAATGAGCCAGACATTGGATGATTTTTTGAATAAAACAGTCTAACATCTCGATTATGCAACAATCCTGGAGGCACTGGTTTCCAAAAGCAGAGGCATAATATTAAATAAATAAATGAAAGCTTCCAGTGACCTTCCCTCAGAGATCCTCATTCAGTAGGTCTGCAGCGAGGCCTGGGTGTCTGGATTTTTTAAAGCACTTTCACATGCTCCCAATTATCAGTAAGTTTGAAAGTGGACCCAGTGTCCTTAATTTTTCATGTAATTCTCAAAACAAAATGAATTTTAATTTAATTTAAAATTGCCATATGCACTTTTTAAAAAAGACAAAGTGTACTAACTGAAAAATACTCAAACATCTCAACTGCAAAAAAGCTGAATCTGTAAAAATAGTAGAGCTCTAGTAATTGAAATATTTATTCACCTGACGTATCTAAAACAAAGGTTATCAGACCTGCGTGTGGCCCGGTGTTGATGTGATGAAAAGGTAGCTTTGGAAAAATGCCCTCTCTCCTGTGTGTTTTTTATGATGGAACATTCTCAAACTGGGAAGTGTTGAATTTCTACAGAAGTGATTTCAGATATTCTAGAATGATGCCCCTCTGTTGTTATCTATTAAATATTAGGGTGTATATCCTTAAACATCACTAATTATCTGAAAGTATCTGAAAAATTTGAGGAGCCCATCAGCTATGTGAAGTGTGGGTTTTCTTCGTCATTATTTATTTTCCCTCTCCTCGCCTTCTCTGTCTGTCTGTCTCTCTTTCTCTGTGATTCCCTCTCTCTCTTTCTCTATCATTTCTCTAGGTCCTTATTTAGTGTTTGGTTTAATGTGATAGATTTACCAACTCATCACCTTTCAAATATTATTTGCCTTGACCCATTTGAATCCACAAACCTCATGAGTTTTTTCTTGTACCTAATATGATCTTTTCTGAAATTAAACATTATCATGGTGATGAGTGTTAGAAAATAAACACCACCCTTTCTGGTGTTAACTCATGGTTTTAAATAAAGTTCCTCATAGTGACAATTTAAAGAGAACAGTGCTTTCTTGAATGTATTTAAAATGAAATTACAGATTCTTCTTAAACGTTACAGAACAATTTTATTTTCATAGCAGAACACCAGAATGACATACCATGATTTCTCCAGTTTAAAAGAATCAAATTAGCTGCTCACCAGACTATACTTATATGACTTTTTGTTGCTAGCAGGCAAGATTTGGGGAAACTTACTGCTTTGTTAAATTCCTGTGTCTTCTTTTTTGTTTGTTTCTTTGGTTCTTTGGAGTTAGTATTTAATGGGGACAGAGTTACAGTTTAGGAAGGTGAAAAATCTGGGAATGGATGACGGTGAGTGTGATTGTACTCAGCACCCCTGAACTGTATGGCTAAATATGGTTAAAATTGTAGGCTTTATATTATGTGACTTTTACTACAATTAAAAAAAAACACTTAAAAGAAATCCTTGAATTTAAGGACAAAATTCCTATAAGTTTTCTAGTTCATGAAAGATATTTCTAATTTTTAAATGGCATTGCAAAAAGTCCATCAGAAGATGGAGCAGGAATTGCACGGTGCATTGGCTTCAGAGTCAGATGAAAGTCAGAGGACTCCTCGCTCGGGAAGCTGTTCTTTCTTCTTGTCATAAATGGTGTCCCCCTGCTCCCTTCCCTGCATCCCACTGCTGGTCCTTGGCGGTAGGAACAGAGTAAACAGAACATTCTATTCGGGAAGTTTTGATTCAGAAGCAGCGTCTCTGAAGGCAAGCTGATGGGAGATGTTCCCACCGAACAAGGCCAGCAGAGGGACCTGGCGTTCTGCACATCTGTCTAGGGCGGCACGGGAATGTGTGTGTCCAAATAAACATTTATTTTCTGAGAATTGTATCCCCTATTCCTCTTGTTTTAAAAAATGCAAGAGAATTATCTGCAGGAAAACATTCAGCATCAGATCAAAACAGGAAAATGAAGCCGTGCTTTCTAGTGAGAAAGCTGTGCCTCTTCCGCCCTGAAAAATTGGCAGTGATTTTGATTAGCGGGAACCACTGACACTGCAAACCAACCCTGTGTTAATTTTTTAAAGGCACTTGAGGTGTGTTTCATGGCATCTTGTGCCTGTGCAAACTAAAAAATTATAATAAATTTCAAAAATATTTTAAGCCCCCCAAAAAGTGTGTTGGAGGTGGAGGTGGGGAGGACCTCTAAATTTAGAAGATTCCAAATTGTAAACACCTGAAAACCCTGTCCTGGTTTCCAAATGTTTACCTGTCTACAGAGCTGGCCCCCTGATTAGCTTCTCTCATCAAAAAGAAATTGTGGTACCCCGAAGATTGGTTTGACAGTGTTAACAACAACTTGTTTAATGAGCAGTATTATTGAACAATGCAGGGGATGCTGAAGAGTTTTCTTGAAAGAACTATGGTGTTCGAATGTTGTTATGTTATATGCTCCTACTGTCTCTTATTTTGACAAGCTATCGAAAAGTTTGAGATGAGCTTGGGTAATTTTTGTTTGTTTTTAAACCTGGTTGCTAAAATAGAAATGGAACCCTCGCTTACTTGCTTTTAAGGGAACCCAGGCTGTGCCATTTAAGAGAGCATGTGGCATTAATACAGCACCGAAGATTCTCCAAGTCTGTACATACTGATGGGCAGGAACCACAGGGGATGTGCTTATTTATTTTAAAACACTAGGCCCACCCCCCTCCTCTAAGTAAAGGCTATTTACTAAAAGGTAGGCAAATTGCCAGTTCTTGAGGCTGGCAGGAGTTCATCTTCAGAAATCATTAACTGCATTCCAGGCTTTTTCTTGAAGCTGCAAATCCGTTTTTCTTGGAGTGTCTGCCTCCTCCCTCCTCTGAGATGAGTATCTACTCCAGCGTTTGTTTATTTTAAATTAATTTATATTGGAGTATACTTTTTTTACAATGTTGTATTAGTTTCTGCTGTACAGCAAAGTGAATCAACTATATGTTTACGTATATGCCCTCTTTTTTTTTAATTTCCTTCTCATTTAGGTCACTACAGAGTACTGAGCAGAGTTCGCAGAGCTATACAGTAGATTCTCATTAGTTATCTATTTTACATATAGCATCAATAGTGCATGTATGTCAATCCCAATTTTCCACTCAGCTCCAGTCTGAAATCTCGCCATAGACTGTATGCATTCTATCTCTCATAACATGTAAGATCACTTTCTTTAGAAGTCTAACCTAAGTTTCCCTTCACAAAATTACAATGATTACCTTTTTTCTTATTAGAAAAACGCATCCTTTTTCTTTGTCAAGACAAAACTCCAAATCCTTTTGTTTTGTGTGTTTGCCATTTTGCTTCTGAAGTTTGGTCTTCTTTCTCAGCTAGTTCGGATTACCTTATGAATTGTTTGGAACTTTCCCCATTTTCCTTATTTGTGGAGCCATGACCTGAGAATAAGATGATGTTAAGCCCCTGGGAAATGTTGAATTAAAAGAAACTCGGGATAATATACTGAAAAACAAACACAGAAATTAGTGTAAACCTACTATTGTAAAATTCTAAATTTCATGGTTGACTAAAATTGCACATCTTATTAGTAAGCAGCTTTATTCCCTCCCAGTTGATAAAATCAGACTTATTTACTTATAGAATCCCTTAAAAGCAAACAGGTGGGATAAATAGTCTAAAGATCCCAGCCTCTTTTTCTTCTTTTGTTTTTAAATTAATTTTTATTGAAGTGTAGTTGCTTTATAACGTTGTGTTATTTCCTGCTGTGCAGCAAAATAAATTAGGTATACATACACATATGTCCATTCTTTTTGGAACTTCTTCTCATTTATGTCATCACCTAGCATTGAGTAGACAGCATTACTGTTTTATCCTAGAATTTTCAGATTTTTGCATGTAATATTTTCTTTTTCGTGTCTTCACAGCGAAAGGAAGTCAATATTGTTCAAAGTGAATCAACTACAGTTTTACATATATGCCCTCTTTTTTCAAAATTTCCTTCCCATCTAGGTCACCACAGAGGACTGAGCAGAGTTCCCTGAGCTACACAGTAGATTCTCATCAGTGATCTATTTTACACAGAGTGTCAATAGTGTATATATGTCAATCCCAATTTCCTGCTCAGCTCCAGTCTTATAAAGTCTAATAAAGACTGAATTATTTACCTACTTCAGAGTCATTTTGTCAGAGTGATTTAAAGATTGAGACATAACTACAAATATGTGCAAGACAAGAGGTGTTTATTTTTAAAAACAGATGCTTAAGTGCAGAGCTTTCAAAGGAAAAGACTGTGGAACTGATTCTGTGGAGATACAGCAATATTGTGATTAAATTAAACATCTGCTCTCCTTCAGACAGACTTCTGTATTCACAAGGGCGAAGATTTCCCTCCACTGAGCAGTAAACGAGATGGAATAAAATAGCTAGTCGTTTTTTTTGAGGGGAAATGCTTCAAGATCGGGAAGTACAGATTACGACCAACAGTGACTGGTAAAAAGTACAGTGGGTTCAGAGAAAGCTCTTCAAGCTGACTCAGAAAGCAAACGTGCAAACTGGGTTGTGAAATGGACGGTACCACCTGTCATAAAAGAAGGCTCGCGTGCGTGTGTGTGCGTGCACGCACGCACGCACGTGGTATTTTCTGTGGCCAAGAGCTAGGCAGCAGATAGTAAGAGGGGGTGGCCAGCAGCCAGAATTTCTGAGCTAATTCTTTCTCAGTTTTAATGATCAAGACCCTTACAAAATCGCAACTTTCACATGGGGAGCGTAATGTTAACGTCTTTATTTTTATTTGAAGTACAGTTAATTTACAATGTCGTGTTAATTTCAAGCGTACAGCAAAATGACTCAGTTATACACACACACATTCTTTTTCAGATTCTTTTCCATTATAGGTTATTACAAGGTGTTGAATATAGTTCCCTGTGCTATACAGTAGGACCTTGTTGATTGTCTATTTAATATGTAGTAGTGTGTATATGTTGGGCTTCCCTGGTGGCTCAGACGGTAAAGAATCTGCCTGCAATGCAGGAGACCTGGGTTCAGTCCTTGGATTGGGAAGATCCCCTGGAGAAAGGCATGGCATCCCACTCCAATATTCTTGCCTAGAGAATCCCCATGGACAGTAAAGCCTGGAGGGCAACAGTCCATGGGCTCACAATGAATTGGACACAACTGAGCAAGAAAGTTATGACCAACCTAGATAGCATATTAAAAAGCAGAGACATTACTTTGCCAACAAATTTCCTTCTAGTCAAAGCTATGGTTTTTCAGTGGTCATGTATGGATGTGAGAGTTGGACTGTGAAGAAGGCTGAGCGCCGAAGTATTGATGCTTTTGAACTGTGGTGTTGGAGAAGACTCTTGAGAGTCCCTTGGACTGCAAGGAGATTCAACCAGTCCATTCTGAAGGAGATCAGCCCTGGGATTTCTTTGGAAGGAATGATGCTAAACCTGAAACTCCAGTACTCTGACCACCTCATGCACAGAGTTGACTCATTGAAAAACACTCTGATGCTGGGAGGGATTTGGGGCAGGAGGAGAAAGGAACAACCAAGGATGAGATGGCTGGATGGCATCACTGATTCAATGGACGTGAGTTTGAGTGAACTCTGGGAGTTGGTGATGGACAGGGAGGCCTGGTGTGCCGAGATTCATGGGGTCACAAAGAGTTGGATACGACTGAGCAACTGAACTGAAATGAACTGAGCAACTAAGAGGAGAAGAAAATGGCAACCCTCTCCAGTATTCTTGCCTAGAGAATCCCAGGGACAGAGGAGCCTAGTGGGCTGCCGTCTATGGGGTCACACAGAGTCAGACACAACTGAAGCGACTTAGCAGCAGCAGCAGCAGCAGAGCAACTAAGCACAGCACAGTGTGTATCTGTTAGTCCCAAACTCCTAATTTATCTCCCCCTCCCCAGCCCCTGCAGTCCCTGGTAATCATGAGTATGTTTTCTATGTCTGTGAGCCTATTTCTGTTTTGTAAATAAGGTGATTTGTATCATTTATATATAAATACATATATATATATATAGGGAGGGTGTTATAGTAGTGATAGTGTCAGTCGTGTTCGACTCTTTGTGAGCCCGTGGGGTATCACCTGCCAGGCTCTTCTGTCCAAGGGCTTCTCCAGGCAAGAATACTGGAGAGGGTAGCCATTCCCTTCTCCAGGGGATTTTTCTCACCTAGGGATCTAGGGTGTTAACTTCCAAACAAAACCCCAGGAGGTGGCACCCAAGGAGAACAGATGTTGACAACCAGCGATTGTTAGAGCAGCAAGGATCCCTGGGACTCTGGGACCTCCAGGTTACAGAGGAGGAAGCTGCGCCCAGTTAATGTTGTGTGGTCAGGGATCCCTCAGTGAGACCTTGCTGGCCAATGCAGCTCCCATCACTCTGCCAGCTCATTCGTTTCCCTTCTAGACCAGATGGGTCACGAGTCCTTGACTTTCTTTCCCACCAGTTATCCTCTTCCTCACTCTTCTCAAGGGGAAAATGATCTTGAAGTGGTAGTGTGGAAACTTGCTGGGTTTGATCTCAGTGAGTTAAGTAACACCTCAGTTTAAGCTGGATCACCAGAGAACTGTGTATTTCATCTGGTGGAGAATGGACTTTGGTGAATTCTGCTTTCTTTGTGTGGCGCCACTGGCTTGGGTTATACTGTGTCTAGGAAGAGGCTCTATGAATCCTGCTATCTACTCACTTCAGGGATTCCCAGGTTCTCATCCACAAAAATCGAGCACTGGGGAATGCCTTGATATGACTTCAGTTCAATCAGATCAGTCGCTCAGCCGTGTCCAATTCTTTGCGACCCCAAGGACTGCAGCTCGCCAGGCCTCTCTGTCCATCACCAACTCCAGGAGTTTACTAAAACTCATGTCCATTGAATCGGTGATGCCATCCAACCATCTCATCCTCTGTCATCCCCTTCTCCTCCCACCTTCAGTCTTTCTCAGCATCAGGGTCTTTTCAAATGAATCAGTTCTTCACATCAGTTGGACAAAGTATTGGAGTTTCAGCTTCAGCATCAGTGCTTCCAATGAATATTCAGGACTGATCTTCTTTAGGATGGACTGGTTGGATCTCCTTGCAGTCCAGGGGACTCTCAAGAGTCTTCTCCAACACCACAGTTTAAAAGCATCAATTCTTCAGCACTCAGCTTTCTTTATAGTCCAACTCTCACATCCATACATGGCTACTGGAAAAACCATAGCTCTGACTAGATGGACCTTTGTTGGCAAAGTAATGTCTCTGCTTTTGAATATGCTGTCTAGGTTGGTCATAGCTTTTCTTCCAAGGAGCAAGCATCTTTTAATTTCATGGCTGCAATCACCATCTGCAGTGATTTTGGAGCCCCCCAAAATAAAATCTGTCACTGTTTCCATTGTTTCCCCATCTATTTGCCATGAAGTAATGGGACCTGATGCCATGATCTTAGTTTTCTGAATGTTGCATTCTAAGCCAACTTTTTCACTTAGGGGAATGACATGACTTAGGGGAAGACATTTTTTAAAGTTTTAGAACCCAGGAAAAGCTGTGTTTCTCTCCAACAATTAGGGTGTGTGTTTTTCAGAGGCTATGAGTCTCGTAAACGGATTTTCTTTTTCAATCAGGCCATTAGGAAGCATCATTTGTCACTAGAAAGACAGTAGAGGATGGTGATTAGATCTCAGAACTGAGAACCAAAAAGATCCTGTTTGGGGGCTTAGCATCCAAACACAACTACCAGAAGCCTTGGTTTCCTCACCTGTAAAATGAAGATTCTCATAATCTCTCTATGGCTCCACTGTGAAGAACAGACTTTTTCACAATGATAACAAAGGTAAAACAATGGGCATGTTTGTGGCTTGTGTGTGTGTGTGTGTGTGTGCACGCATGCTGTGTGTGTGTGTGTGTGTGTGTGTGTGTGTGTGCATGCGTGCGCTTAGTCACTCAGTCATGTCTGACTCTTCTTGATCATTTGGACTATAGCTCGTCAGGTTCCTCTGTCCATGAGATTTTTCAGGCAAGAATACTGGAGTGGGTTGCCATTTCCTTCTCTAGGGGATCTTCCTGACCCAGGAATCGAACTCCTGTCTCCTGTATCTCTTGCATTGCAGGCAGATTCTTCACTCACTGAGCCATCAGGGAAACCTGTGACCCATGGTAAATGCTTAATAAATGGCAGTGAGTATTATTTTTTATTCATGCAGTGAACAATAACATATAGTTAAGCCATAAACATCAGGCACTCTGCTAGGTTCTGGGAATAAAATACAGAGTGACTTATACCTTGTTCCTATTCTCAAAGAGTGTGATATCAGACAGCAGAATTAGGAGATTAAGTAAATGGTAAAATGTAACAGATGCTAAGATGAGGGGTGTTAGGTGAGAGCAGGTTTCAGGAGCCTCAGAACTGGGGATGGACCCAGAACCGGAGGAAGATTGGCTGGCAAAGCTTTGCAGGGAAGGACATACCTGGACTGTTGACCAAGGTGCCATGTGGCCAGAGGGATGAGTTTGAGAGCAGTGAGGAACTGGGTCATGAAGCCTTGTGAGCTACACAGAGGAATCCTGACTTTATCCTGAATACAGTGGGAAGTCATCCATGTGCTGTCAGCAGGACTAAGACCTGATCTGATTTGCTTTTTAAAGGTACCTCTCTCCGTGGAGAAGGAGATTAGATGGGGGCGATGGTGGGCTTTGGGCCAGGGTTGCAGCATCCAGAGTCAGATGTGTACCTTTTACCTTCCAGCAGCCATACTGGAGTGAATGGTTTGTATTTACATATTTTGGAGTATTTCCTTTGGCCTTTTAAAAAGACCTATTTTTCCCTTGGCTTTAAATTTCAACTATTTACTGTATACTTTTGTATCATGTACCTTGGTTAGTCTCCTGAAATATACTTTGTGGAATGAGGATTGAGAGAAAGAAAGAAGAAAGAGAGGAGAGAGTACTTATGAACTGATGCCCCTTTTAAAAAACACATTTGGATGTATGTGTGACTTGGCGGTAAAGAATCTGTCTGCAAAGCAGGAGATTTGCAGGAGATGCAGCTTTAATCCCTGGGTCGGGAAGATCCCCTGGAGGAGGGAATGGCAACCCACTCCAGTATTCTTGCCTGGGAAATTCCATTGTCAGAGGAGCCTGGTAGGCTGCAGTCCATGGGGTTGCAAAGAAATCAGACACAATTGAACAAGTAAACACCAACAATGTACGTATATTAATAGCTGATGTACTTTGTTGTACAGCAGAAAGTAGCCCAATGTTGTAAAGCAATTATACTCCAATAAAAAAAAAGACAAATTTTAAATTAAAAAAAATTAAAAATACATTACTTCTGAAGAACCGAAGCGTTTCTGTCGTGGATGTGACTTGACTGGGGAGAAAGACCACAGAGCAGAGTCCGTGGCACGTTTTCACCATCAAGTGCATTATATTCTTGTTAAGGGTGTGACCTAGAGAGCCTCCCCACTTTAGTCCAGTCCCAGCTTACATCCTCTGTTAAACAT
Organism: Ovis aries; assembly: GCF_016772045.2. Taxonomy (NCBI): domain Eukaryota; kingdom Metazoa; phylum Chordata; class Mammalia; order Artiodactyla; family Bovidae; genus Ovis; species Ovis aries. The sequence goes on from NC_056070.1 coordinate 11,241,228, forward strand.
CTGACCGTAATTCAGAGAAACCTGTTTGTTAAAGCTGGTGCGGTCAGAATAGTTTATCGAAATCAGAGTTCATTTGCTCTTTACCCAGCAAGGTGTGTCTGAGAGAAAGATTTGTTCAACCAGGTGATATTCAGCTGCATAATAGGCTAACCTGAGACCTTTGAATTCAAGCAGAAGAAGTTCTCAGCCTGATTGGAATTAACCCACTCTGACTTCTGCTTCATCTTTGCTAAAGCAGAGATGATATTGTTGGGCAGGCAGAGAACCTATTGGGTGTTAATGGGAGGCGGGGTTCAAGTTGGTTTTGCTTTTCTCAAACTATTAAGAAAGAACAAAAAACATTATTTCGAATGAAATCAGTTTCCAGGAAGAAGAAGGAAAAAAAAACCTGAGAATTTATTATTAAAGAAAAAAATAGAGCCAAGGTGAAAAAAAGGCCTCCTCACATCTCCTGGCCAGGTGCTCTGTGCATATAAATGTTTCAAGTTAAGCTTTAAGATCAAGGGGAAGTCTGTAGGGAGCCTTGTTTCCTGGAGATCTGCTTGCTGGAGCTGCTCCCGAATACAGGCTGCCCATTTTTATTTGGTTATTAAGGATTAACGGGGGTGACGATTCTGGAAAGGTAGTTCCTTGGTTTCCATTAACTTGGTACAAGATAGTGAAAAGCAAGTGTCCAGGGGAGAATTTGCATATGTATTTGGGGCTATCAGCTCTCATCCTTCCCTGCCATCCTGTGTGTATGTTTAACACGAAATTGCCCTTCCTCTCATGAGCTCAAGCCAGAAAGCAGCTTTGCTGCAATGACTGAGAATCTCGGTGCCTCTCAGAAATCCTCCTGGTTTGCACAGGAGTGCAGAGGGAAGATGAAAAGAATTTCACATGAGATGGTGGTTGCTCGAGGTACCTCAGCGGAGCAGTCACCTCAGAAAGCAGCTGGCCCTTCCCAAGTTGGCTGGGCTTCCAGCGTCTGTGAACATGCGAGCAGGGAGGCCACCCGTCATTCCATATCCAGATTTTAAAACTTCGTTTGTTATTGCTTCTGTCACAGCATGTCCTCCGAACTAAAGTGTGTCTGAAGTTACTTTTGCCAAGTGCCTAAGAAAGCTTAGTGATAAAATAAGAGACCCTTGAAGAGAAGACTTTGCCACTGTGGTGGGTCATTTTATTCCAAAGATCTCAGAGTTTGGGGTCATAAATGCTTATTGCAATAATAGTCATTAAAATAAAAGTATCAGTGAGGAGCTCTGCCATCAAAAAGAACAAAATAACACCCCCCCCCAAAAAAAAAACAGTTCCTGATTTCCACCCACTCCTAGCAGAATGAGACCTCCGAGTTTATAAAGATTTACACTTTCTGTCATCACCATTTTTCATCCCCACGACAGCTCAGGAAATTCAAACGTAAAGACCAATGGGCTGAGTCTAAGGGACCGAAGTGACTTGTCCCAGATCATGTGACTAGCAACTCATCCACTTTGGATTGGAACCTAGATATTTAGACTCTTGATTCTTGTGACTTCAATACTGCACCTTCTTCTTCAATTATTCCCAGGTTTTGCAGCACAGAAATAGGCTGCATAGTTTGAATAGTGAAAGACCAAATAAAGAAATATAGTTCTGGAACAGTGTCTCTTACTGACTGTATGTTTTTAATTGAAATTTGAGTGTGCTCAGGGCCTAATATTTTCCATGTTATAACTTCATAGTTTCATGTTCATGACTACCCAGTATCATGGAGATTTTAAATGTGTGGGAGCTCAGTGGTACAGTTGTGTCAGACTCTTTGTGACCGCATTGACTGGAGTCCGCCAGGCTCCTCTGTCCATGGGATTTCCCAGGCAAGAATACTGTAGTGGGTTGCCATTTCCTCCTCCAGGGAATTCTCCATCCATTACTTCCTAGTAATGAACACAGTTAAAGATTATAGACATGTAGTTTCACTTTGTGGTTATAGCAGTCTTCTACTAAAATGTGAACTACTTCTGTTTGAGATGGAATAATAACCTAGAAATAAAGACCTAAAAATATTTTACTGCCGTGCATACTAGTCCTTAGACCTCTGTAAGGTACTTGCTAGCTCTCCGCTTTTAAAATGTTTCTGAATGCTGCTGTTCCAGTCTGTGACTTAGAGGTGTTAGAGAAATTCAGGTTGAGAACAGGATTGCTGCGAAGTAGACAGTCCACTTCATTTATTATTAGAATATATCTCAAGAAAAAGCCATACACAGGCATTTGAGGGTGTTGGGTTTAGCCATGATCAGATGCAGAATCTGACTCCCTCTCTCGGTCCCACCAGCAGTGCCTTAATTTGTGGGTTTTTAAGGAGAAAAGATGTGTTGCCTCACTCATCCATGCAACAAGTTTTCACCCCATATCTACTGGGCATGGGGCACGAGCTGATCACCCAGAAGTCAACTAGAGAGAAGACCTCAAAGAGCTTTGAGTCGGCAGTTCCGGCGGCAAATAGGAGGCTAGTGGGAAGGGGGCGTTCTCAGTGGGCAGCCCAGGACCACTCAGACCCTTGTGAAAACCCTGAAGAACCAATATTGTTTCAGTATGACCATCACTGTTACTTAAATGTGATGGCAATAACTTATTTTCTACTGCAATTCTTGTTGCCAATGCACATGGTGAAAATTTCTAAAATAATTTACCATTGTATTGTTCCAATCTTTTTTTTTCCTAAATAGTATGAATTATTGTAAGACAACTCTGTTTAGGGTTGAATTGTTTGGGGATGAGAATGGAAAATTAAGCTATCAGACAAACTAACAAAATGAAAGTCGCAACTTGAGTGATCTAAGAAACCCCAGGCTGCAAACTCTACCGGAGCCATGGATAGGTTCTCTTTAACTTGTTGCTTTTCCAGAAACCTCTGTTTTAGTAATATAACAAGTTGGATTCCAAACGCTGGATGGTTTAGAGTTCATTCCCACGCATTTTTATTTCCAGATATTTAAACAACTCCATGACAGTGACCTAGTCAGAGCAGATGTTATTATGGCCATTATCCAGAGGAGTAGACTGAGACTCAGGGATAGATTAAAGATACCAGTTAGTAGAAGAGACTGGAATTTAACTTCAAATCCAATCATTTTTTCTACCTTCCTACCCTGAATTCTAAATTAGGTCTTCAAAAAAATTGAATATTTAAAACACCCAATATGTCTAGTTAAGTAGCTATTTGGGGAGCTAAGTGATCTTCGAGACATCCACCCTTGCAAGCGACTCCATCTCAGAACTGAGAGTCAATTCAGTTTTTCCCAGCTTCAGAATAGAGGAGCCTTTGGGAAAATAAGTTTAAAGGTTGTGGATCACCAGTCACTTTTGACTGGTAATTAAAAAAAAATCAAACAAACCATCTGGCAGTTGTGTCTTAAGTTCTTTCTGCTGCCAGTAGCTGGACCTATACACATTCAGACCTCACACACAAATGCCAATGTCTGCATATTCTCACTATGAAGAGGCATTTTCAGTCAAAGCAGAGAGAAATGAGGCTCTGCCTGTCTGTTGCAATAACATTAATATTATCTCTGTTCAGATGCTTTTAGAAGTACGAAGTTAAATGCAGAGCCCTGGAGATGCCTGGGAGCGCACATGAGGTAAGCGTAACCATTCACGAAACACCTAAGAAGCCGAAAATTTGCAGAATAAACCTCACCATGACTAAATAGAACAATGTCGCCTTTCCCATATGAGATTGACAGCAGGAAATAATGACAATAAGTTAGCGTAGGATGTATTTGTGATGCAGAGATGTGGAAAATATATATATATGTTATATATGTTCTTGGTCATGATATTATTAACTATCCATGTAAATTTAGGCTTGGGTAATAAAAGGCTTGAAATTTGAGGGAGGCACATTCAGTCTGGCTATAGATAAGCTAAGGAAGAGTAGATACAAAATAAGTGTTCATTGCAGGTGCTTTGACAAGGAAATGTCATTCATATTAGCGGATAGCATTTCAGGATTTAGAGGCACAGAGGGTCAGCTTTGCAACAAGAGCTTCAACTGCAGAATGGAATGTGCTGAGTAAAACTGGCCTGAGATGGTCCTGCCAAAGGCAATGATGGGCTGAGTTGGCCCCTGGGGACAGGGAAGAAAACGCTGGTGTCCAGTGGCCTATTGACCACTTCAACTCTTATCTTTTCCACTGCTGTTAAGTGAGAAAAGGATTTTACACACACACACACACACATCTATATATATGCACATCTATATACATGCTTGCTTATCTATGTAAGACTTAATTTTTAATTAAAAAAATTTTCTAAGACTTTTTTTTTTTTTTTTTGCTGTTTTAGGTTCCCAGCAAAATTGAGAATACAGAGATTTTCCATGTACCCGATATACGTGTGTAGCCTCCCCCTTATCAACATCCTCCCGCAGAGTGGTACATTTGTTATCATGAATGAACCGACATGACTTATACTCACCCCAAATCTGTAGTCGGCATGATGTTTCGCCCGTGGGCTTGTGCCTTCTATGGGTTAGGACAAATGCATAATGACATACATGCATCATCATAGTGTACGGAGATCGTCACTGCCCTTCACATCCTCTGCGCTCTGCCTGTTAATTTCTCTCTGCTCCCCTACCTTCAGTTCCCGGCACCATTGATTCTCTTGCTGTCTCCATACTTTTGCCTGTTTCCAGAATGTTGGAATGTCACGGTATGCAGTCATTTCAGATTGGCACCTTTCACTTAGTAGTATGTGTTTAAGTGTCCTCCGTGACCTTCATGGTTTGATAGCTCATGTCTTTCTCATTGTTGTCGAGTCACTCGGTTGTGTTTGACTCTTTACAACCTCATGTACTGCAGCACGGCAGGCTTCCCTGGCCTTCCCCATCTCCTCGAGCTTGATCAAACTCATGTCCTCTTATCCTCTGTTGTCCCCTTCTCTTCCTGCCTTCAATCTTTCCCAGCATCAGGGTCTTTCCTAATGAGTCAGCCCTTCACATCAGGTGGCCAGAGTATTGGAGCTCCAGCTTCATTTCTTTCTAGTGCTGAGTAATATTTCATTGTCTAGATGTATTAAAGTTTACATACCTATTTATGTAATGAAAGCATTTTGGTTGCTTCTAAGTTTGCCCTAAATATTGGTGTGTAGGTTTTGGTATAGGCAAAACTTTTCAACCCCTTTTGGTAAATGCCAAGAATGTACTGGATTGTACACTAAGAGTATGTTTGGTTTTGTAAGAAGCTGCAAAATTGCCTTCTAAATGTCTGTACCATTGTTCATTTCTACCAGCAGTGAAAGAAAGTTCTTGTTGATCCACATCCTCACCAGCATTTGGTATTGCCAGTGTTCTGGATTTTTGGCCATTTTAATAGGTGTGCACCTGGATCTTGCTGTTGTTTTAATTTGCCTTTCCCTGATGACATAAGACATGGAGCATCTTTTTCTGTGCCTACTTGCCATCTGTATATTTTCTTTGGTGAAGTGTTTGTTCAGCTGTTTGACTCATTTTTTAAATTGGGCTGTTTGTTTTCTTATTCTTGAGTTCTAGAAGTTTTCTGTACATTTTAAATAACAGTCCTTTATGAGATGTGCCTTTTGTAAATATTTTCTCCCAATCTGTGGTTTGTCATCTTGTTCTCAGGATGGTTTCTTTCATAGGGCAGAAGTTTTTAATTTTAATAAAGTCCAGCTTGTTAATTATTTCATAGACCATGCCTTTGATGTTGTATCTGAAAAGTCATCACCATACTCAAGGTCTTCTAGAAAACCTAGATGTTATCTTCTAGAAGTTTTATAGTTTTGGATTTTACATTTAGATTTGTGATCCATTGGGAATTAAGTTTTGTGAAGGGTATAAGGTCTGTGTCTAGATCTATCTTTTTGTATGTGGATGTCCATTTGTTCCAGCACAGATGGTTGAAAAGACTGTCTTTGCCCCACTGTATTACTCTGCTCTTTTGTCAAAGATCAATTGACTATATGTATGGACTTCTATTTCTTGGCTCTCTATTCTGTTCCATTCTTCTATTTGTCTGTTCTTTCACCAATAGCATACTGTTTCACTTCTGTAGCTTTTTACTAAGGCTTGAAGCTGAGCAATGTCAATCCTCCAACTTTGTTTCTCTTCAATATTGGGTTGGCTCTTCTGGGTCTTTTATCTTTAATACAGATTTTAGAGTCAATTTGTTGATATCCACAAAATAGCTGGAATTTTGATTGAGGTTGCATTGAATCTATAGATCAAGTTGGGAAGAAATGATGTCTTGAATCTCTTTATCCATGAATATAGACTATCTCTTCATTTGTTTAGTGCTTTGATTTCATTTATCAGAGTTTTACAGTTTTTCAAATATAGTTATTATTTCTATTTTGCTAGCATTATACCTAAGTATCTCCTTTTTTTTAGAGTGGTAATGTAAATGGTATTTTGTTTTAAATTTCAAATTCTGCTTGTTCATTGCTGATATACAGGAAAGCAATTGACTTTGATAAATTAACCTTGTATTCTATCCTGAATAGAAGGACTATAAGCCCTTGTTAGTTCCAGGAACTTTTTGTTGTTGATTCTTCTGAATTTTCTATTAATACATAGATGATCATGTCATCTTTTTTTTTTTTACATTTCTTTTTTTAAAATTTAATTTAATTTTATTTTTTAATTTTAAAATCTTTAATTTTTACATGCGTTCCCAAACATGAACCCCCCTCCCACCTCCCTCCCCATAACATCTCTCTGGGTCATCCCCATGCACCAGCCCCAAGCATGCTGTATCCTGCGTCAGACATAGACTGGCGATTCAATTCTTACATGATAGTATACATGTTAGAATGCCATTCTCCCAAATCATCCCACCCTCTCCCTCTCCCTCTGAGTCCAAAAGTTCGCTATACACATCTGTGTCTTTTTTCCTGTCTTGCATACAGGGTCGTCATTGCCATCTTCCTAAATTCCATATATATGTGTTAGTATACTGTATTGGTGTTTTTCTTTTGGCTTACTTCACTCTGTATAATCGGCTCCAGTTTCATCCATCTCATCAGAACTGATTCAAATGAATTCTTTTTTACGGCTGAGTAATACTCCATTGTGTATATGTACCATAGCTTTCTTATCCATTCATCTGCTGATGGACATCTAGGTTGTTTCCATGTCCTGGCTATTATAAACAGTGCTGCGATGAACATTAGGGTACATGTGTCTCTTTCAATTCTGGTTTCCTCGGTGTGTATGCCCAACAGTGGGATGGCTGGGTCATAAGGTAGTTCTATTTGCAATTTTTTAAGGAATCTCCACACTGTTCTCCATAGTGGCTGTACTAGTTTGCATTCCCACCAACAGTGTAGGAGGGTTCCCTTTTCTCCACACCCTCTCCAGCATTTATTGCTTGCAGATTTTTGGATCGCAGCCATTCTGACTGGTGTGAAGTGGTACCTCACTGTGGTTTTGATTTGCATTTCTCTAATAATGAGTGATGTTGAGCATCTTTTCATGTGTTTGTTAGCCATCCGTATGTCTTCTTTGGAGAAATGTCTATTTAGTTCTTTGGCCCATTTTTTGATTGGGTCGTCTATTTTTCTGGAATTGAGCTGCATAATTTGCTTGTATATTTTTGAGATTAGTTGTTTGTCAGTTGCTTCATTTGCTATTATTTTCTCCCATTCAGAAGGCTGTCTTTTCACCTTGCTTATATTTTCCTTTGTTGTGCAGAAGCTTTTAATTTTAATTAGATCCCATTTGTTTATTTTTGCTTTTATTTCCAGAATTCTGGGAGGTGGATCATAGAGGATCCTGCTGTGATTTATGTCTGAGAGTGTTTTGCCTATGTTTTTCTCTAGGAGTTTTATAGTTTCTGATCTTACATTTAGATCTTTAATCCATTTTGAGTTTATTTTTGTGTGCGGTGTTAGAAAGTGATCTAGTTTCATTCTTTTACAAGTGGTTGACCAGTTTTCCCAGCACCACTTGTTAAAGAGATTGTCTTTACTCCATTGTATATTCTTGCCTCCTTTGTCAAAGATAAGGTGTCCATATGTGTGTGGATTTATCTCTGGGCTTTCTATTTTGTTCCATTGATCTATACGTCTGTCTTTGTGCCAGTACCATACTGTCTTGATGACTGTGGCTTTGTAGTAGAGCCTGAAGTCAGGCAAGTTGATTCCTCCAGTTCCATTCTTCTTTCTCAAGATTGCTTTGGCTATTTGAGGTTTTTTGTATTTCCATACAAATCTTGAAATTATTTGTTCTGGTTCTGTGAAAAATGTGCCTGGTAGCTTGATAGGGATTGCATTGAATTTGTAAATTGCTTTGGGTAGTATACTCATTTTCACTATATTGATTCTTCCGATCCATGAACATGGTATATTTCTCCATCTATTAGTGTCCTCTTTGATTTCTTTCATCAGTGTTTTATAGTTTTCTATATATGGTCTTTAGTTTCTTTAGGTAGATATATTCCTAGGTATTTTATTCTTTTCATTGCAATGGTGAATGGAATTGTTTCCTTAATTTCTTTTTCTACTTTCTCATTATTCGTGTATAGGAGTGCAAGGGATTTCTGTGTGTTGATTTTATATCCTGCAACTATGAACAAAGATAATTTTATTTCTTCTTTTCTAATCTGTGTATCTTTTCTTACCTTGTCTTATTGCATTAGCTAGGACTTTCAGTACAACATTGAAAAGGTGAGAGGGAACGTTCTCACTTTTCCTGATTTTAGTGGGAAAGTTGCTAATTTTTCATCATTATGGATACTGTTAAAGGTAGGTATTTTGTAAATGTTTTAGATCAAGTTGAGAAAGTTCCACTATATTCCTAACTTGCTGAGAGTTTTTAAAATCATGATGGGTGTATTTGATCAAAATTTAGTGATATGATCATGTGATTTTTCATTTTTAGCCTATCAATGTGATGAATTATACCAACTGATTTTGGAATGTTGAACCAGCCTTGCCTACCTGGGATATATCCCATTTGGTCATAATATATAATTCTTTTTGATATTGTAAGCATGCATATTTATTTAATTTTGCATTTACCCTTCTAACTTTGTGTGTGTGTGTGTGTGTGTGTGTTAGTTCTAGAAGGTCTTGTAGGTCTTCACAGAACTCTTCAGCTTCTTCAGCATTAGTGGTTGGGGCATAGACTTGGATTACTGTGATATTGAATGGTTTCCTTGGAAACAGAACAGAGATCATTCTGTCATTTTTGAGACTGCACCCAGGTACTGCATTTCAGACTCTTTTGTTGACTATGAGGGCTACTCCATTTCTTCTAAGGGATTCTTACCCACTGTAGTAGATATAATGGTCATTTGAATTAAATTTGTCCGTTTAGTTCACTGATTCCCAAAATGTCAATGTTCACTCTTGCCATTTCCTGTTGGACCACTTCCAATTTACCTTGATTCGTGGACCTAACATTCCAGGTTCCTAGAGTCCCTTGGACTGCAAGAAGATCCAACCAGTTCATCCTAAAGGAGATCAGTCCTGGATGTTCATTAGAAGGACTGATGCTGAAACTGAAACTCCAGTACTTTGGCCTCCTCATGCGAAGAGTTGACTCATTGGAAAAGACCCTGATGCTGGGAGGGACTGGGGGCAGGAGGAGAAGGGGACGACAGAGGATGAGATGGCTGGATGGCATCACCGACTCAGTGGACATGAGTTTGGGTGAACTCCAGGAGTTGGTGATGGACAGGGAGGCCTAGTGTGCTGTGATTCACGGGGTTGCAAAGAGTCGGACATGACTGAGCAACTGAACTGAACTGAACTGATGCAATCTTGTTCTTTACAGCATCGGACTTTACCTCCATCACCAATCACATCTACAACTGGGCATTGTTTTGGATTCGGCTCCAACTCTCCTTTCTTTTTGGAGTTATTTCTCCACTCATCTCTAGTAGCATATTGGGGGGTTCATTTTCAGTGTCATATCTTTTTGCCTTTTCATAGTGTTCATGGGGTTCTCAAGGCAAGAATACTGAAGTGGCTTGCTATTCCTTTCTCCAGTGGACCACATTTTGTCAGAACTCTCGAGCATGACCCATCCATATTAGGTGACCCTAAACAGCATGACTCGTAGTTTCACTGAGTATAGACAAGGCTGTGATCCAAGTGGTCAGTTGGTTAGTTTTCTGTGATGGTGGTTCCCATTCTATCTGCCCTCTGATGGATAAGGATAAGAGGCTTATGGAAGCTTCCTGATGGAAGGGACTGGTTGCTAGGGAATCTGGGTCTTGTTCTGATAGGCAGGGCAATGCTCAGTAAATCTTTATGCAATTCTCTGTTGATGGGCAGGGCTGTTTTCCCTCCCTGTAGTTTGACCTGAGGCCAAACTGTGGCAGTGGTAATGGCAGTAATGGTGACCTCCTGCAAAAGGACTTTTGCAAGCATGTCACAGCCCCTAGGGCTGTTGCATTCAGTGTCTCTGACCCTATGGCAGGCCACTGTCAACCCATACCTCCACCAGAGATTCCTGGACATTCACAGGAAAGTCTGGCTCCGTCTCTTGGGGGGAGGTCACTGTTCCTTTCTCTTGTGTCCTGGGGTGCACAAGGTTTTGTTTGTGCCCTACAAGAGTCAGTTTCCCAATTACTGTGGAAGTTTCGCCGTCCTGTGGAAGTTCTATAATCAAATTCCTCTGGCCTTCAAAGTCAGATTCGCTGGGGGTTCTGAGTCCCTTTGCCAGAAAACCAGGTTGGGAAATCTGTTGTGGGCCCTAGAACTTTCATAACAGTGTGAGAACTTTGGTTAATTGTTCTCCAGTTTGTGGGTTGTATGCTCGGTAGCTCTAAGGTGGGGCTAATGGTGACCTCCTTCAAGAGGACCTATGCCATACACCGTGCATCCCAGGTCTGCTGCAGCAAGAGCCCCTGTCCCCACAGTAGGCCACTGCTGACCCTTGCTTTCACAGGAGACACTCAAACATTCAAAGAGATATCTGGAGTAATAGGCAAGTTTGGCCTTGGAGTACAAAATGAAGCAGTACAAAGGCTAACAGAGTTTTGCCAAGAGAACTCACTGGTCATAGCAAATACCCTCTTCCAACAACACAAGAGAAGACTCCATACATGGACATCACCAGACGGTCAATAGAGAAATCAGATTTATTATGTTCTCTGTAGCCAAAGATAGAGAAGCTCTATATAGTCAGCAAAAACAAGACTGGGAGCTGACTGTGACTTTGATCATGAACTCCTTTTTGCAAAATGAGACTTAAATTGAGAGAGAGTAGGGAAAACCACTAGACCATTCAGGTATGTCCTAAATAAAATCCCTTATGACTATACAGTGGAAGTGCCAAATAGATACAAGGGATTAGATCTAATAGACAGGTGCCTGAAGAACTATGGACAGGGGTTCATAGCATTGTACAGTAGGTGATAATCAAAACCATCCCTAAGAAAAAGGAATGCAAAAAGGTAAAATGGTTGTCTGAGAAGGCCTTACAAATAGCTGAGAAAAGAAGAGAAGCAAAAGGAAAAGGAAAGATACACCCATATGAATGCAAAGTTCCAAAGAATAACAAGGAGAAACAAGAAAGCCTTCCTCAGTGATCAGTGCAAAGAAGTAGAGGAAAACAACAGAATTGCAAGACTAGAGATCTCTTTAAGAAAGTTAAAGACACCACGGGAACATTTCATGCAAAGGTGGGCACAGTAAAGGACAGAAGCAATGTGGATCTAACAGAAGCAGAAGGTACTAAAAGAGGTGGCAAGTATACACAGAAGAACAATACAGAAAAGATCTTAATGAATCAGATAACCACGATGGTATGATCACTCATCTAGAGCCAGACATCCTAGAGTGCAAAGTCAAGTGGGCCTTAGGAAGCATTATTACAAACACAGCTAGTGGAGGTGATGGAATTCCAGTTAAGCTATTTCAAATGCTAAAAGATGATGCTGTGAAAGTGCTGCACTCAATATGCCAGCAAACTTGGAAAACTCAGCAGTAGCCACAGGACTGGAACAGGTCAGTTTTCATTCCAATCCCAAAGAAAGGCAATGCCAAAGAATGTTTAAACTACTACACAATTGCACTCATCTCACACACTAGCAAAGTAACGCTCAAAATTCTCCGAAGTAATGCTCAAAATTCTCCACGCTAGGATTCAACAGTACGTGAACCAAGAACTTCCAAATGTTCAAGCTGGATTTAGGAAAGGCAGAGGAACCAGAGATCAAATTGTCAACATCCCTTGTTTCATAGAAAAAGCAAGAGAGTTCCAGAAAAACATCTACTTCTGTTTTATTGACTATTCTAAAGCCTTTGACTGTGTGGATCACAACAAACTGTGGAAAATTCTGAAAGAGATGGGAATACCAGCCACCTTACCTGTCTCCTGAGAAATCTGTATGCAGGTCAGGAAGCAACAGTTAGAACCGGACATGGAACAATGGACTGGTTTCAAATTGGGAAATGAATATGTCGAGGATATATATTGTCACCCTGCTTATTTAGCTTTTATGCAGAGTACATCATGTGAAATGCTGGGCTAGAGTAAGCACAAGCTGGAATCAAGATTGCCAGGAGAAATATTGATAACCTCAGATATGCAGATGACACCACTCTTATGGTAGAAAGTGAAGAGGAACTGAAGAGCCTCTTGATGAAAATGAAGGAGAAGAGTGAAAAAGCTAGCTTAAAGCTCGACATTCAGAAGACTAAGATCATGGCATCCGGTCTCATCATTGCCTGACAAATAGATGTGGAAACAATGGAAACAATGAAAACAATAAGAGACTTTATTTTCTTGCGCTCCAAAATCACTGCAGATGGTGACTGCAGCTATGAAATTAAAAGACGCTTGCTACTTGGAGGAAAAGCTATGATCAACCCAGACAGCATATTAAAAAGCAGAGACATTACTTTGCCAACAAAGGTCCGTCTAGTCAAAGCTACAGTTTTTCCAGTAGTCATGTATGGATGTGAGAGTTGGACCACAAAGAAGGCTGAGTGCTGAAGAACTGATGCTTTTGAACTGTGGTGTTAGAGAAGACTCTTGAGAGTTCCTTGGACTGCAAGGAGATCCAACCAATCAACCTAAAGGAAATCAGTCCTGAATATTCATTGGAAAGACTGATGCTGAACTGAAACTGAAGCTCCAATACTTTGGCCACCTGATGTGAAGAGGTGACTCATTGGAAAAAACCTTGAAGCTGGGAAAGACTGAAGTCAGGAAGAGAAGGGGACAACAGAGAATGAAATGTTAGTATGGCATCACTGACTCGATGGACGTAAGTTTGAGCAAGCTCTGGGAATTGGAGGTCTGGTGTGCCTCCCTGTCCATGGGTTCGCTTTGCACCCATGGGTTCACAAAGATTCCAACATGACTAAGTGACTGAACTGAGCTGAACTTCTAACTTTATAAGGGAGAGGAGAATATATCCTGAATATTTAAAAAGATCTAAATATCTGAAACTGTTGGTTTATGTCACAAACTGAATACAAGTTCTGCATTTTCACACTGTTTTTTTTTTTTAAATTTTGATCTCTTTATTGAATTCAGCAGGTAATGAGACTGGAAGTTTTCTCTTTGAACATGATGGTAGTGATCAGACTATCTGCAATCTTGTACTCACCTAAGATTTGAAGCTATGGCCAAAAATTATATTTATCTTATTTTTAAAAAGTACAAACTGTGTTTTTTGCAATATAATTTTAGGATTTCATGTTACTAAATGAACTTAGTAAAGATTTCACTATCCTGCAATTCATATCTTGCTTTTTATTTCCCATGTAAATAGGACCAACATACAGTTCAGTCTTGATTTTGTATTAATACCTTCAGTTCAGTTCACTTCAGTCGCTCAGTCGTGTCCGACTCTTGCGACCCCAAGAATAGCAGCATGCCAGGCCTCCCCGTCCATCACCAACTCCCGGAGTTCACTCAGACTCACGTCCATCGAGTCCGTGATGCCATCCAGCCATCTCATCCTCAGTCTTCCCCTTCTCCTCCTGCCCCCAATCCCTCTCAGCATCAGAGTCTTTTCCAATGAGTCAATTCTTCACATGAGGTGGCCAAAGTACTGGAGCTTCAGCTTTACCATCATTCCTTCCAAAGAAATCCCAGGGTTGATCTCCTTCAGAATGGACTGGTTGGATCTCCTTGCAGTCCAAGGGACTCTCAAGAGTCTTCTCCAACACCACAGTTCAGAAGCAGCAATTCTTCGGCGTTCAGCCTTCTTCACAGTCCAACTCTCACATCCATACATGACAGGAAAAACCATAGCCTTAACTAGACGGACCTTAGTCGGCAAAGTAATGTCTCTGCTTTTGAATATACTATCTAGGTTGGTCATAACTTTTCTTCCAAGGAGTAAGCGTCTTTTAATTTCATGGCTGCAATCACTATCTGCGGTGATTTTGGAGCCCCCAAAAATAAAGTCTGACACTGTTTCCACTGTTTCCCCATCTATTTCCCATGAAGTGATGGGACCGGATGCCTTAGCACTATCTATTTATTGCATGTTATAGTTGGATCATTTCTTTTCCTCACTATTGTGAAATAGAAATAAAAGGATTCGTCACACATTATAGAATTTATTCAATGTCTATTGATTGGCAAATATAAGTGAAGTCGCTCAGTCGTGCCCTACTCTTTGCAACCCCGTGGACTGTGGCCCACCAGACTCCTCTGTCCATGGGATTCTTCAGGCAAGAATACTGGAGTGGGTTGCCATTTCCTTCTCCAGGGGATCTTCCCAACCCAGGGATCGAACCTGGGTCTCCTGCATTGCAGGTAGATGCTTTATCCTCTGAGCCACTAGGGAAGCCCCTGGCAAATATATACCAGGGCTATAATAAACAGCAGGGATCAGAGATGAATAAAACAAGGTCTCTGTTCTAGTGGAGCTCACAGGTAAATGATACAGGTGAGTAAGCAGATAAATAATTCGAGTGCTCTGTCCTAGACATGACTAGAGTTTTCTGAAAATTTAGGGGATAATGGATCACTGGCACTTCCCTGGTGGTCCAGTGGTTCAGAATCTGCTTGCCAATGCAGGGGACGTGGGTTCAGTCCCTGGTTTGGGGAGATTCCACGTGCCTGGGGGCAACCAAGCCCCTTTGCCACAGCTACTGAAGTGCTTAGAGCCTGCAAGCTGCAACAGGAGAAGACACTGCAAAGGAAAACCAACACGCTGCAGCCAGGGAGCAGCCCCCGCTTGGCAGAGCTAGAAAAACCTGCGCACAGCCACGAAGACCCAGCACGGCCAAAACAGATGCTACCAGAAATGAAGACTTTTATAAAAGAAGCTCTGCCTTAGGGAGTTCCATTTGACTTGTGTCCTGAGTACTTTTTATATATGCTCGACAATTCTCTTAAATGGAGTAAGGATTACTGTCTTCATGGGTTTCACAAACCCTCTCCCCAGATGACTGAGATATACTCCAAACTGACTCCCTCTCCTGTAATAATATGCATTATTTTCAGCTTACAGAGCATTTTCTCATACAAGTCTTGACACAATGCCTATTACTCGGATGTGATGCTCCTCATTTCACAAGTGAGAAAGCCAAGCCCAGAAAGGTTGGTAATGTGCATGAGGGCCCATTCCATACAGTCTGGCTTTGAACCTGGGTTTCTTTCTGGTTCCCTCAAACTGAAGTCTTCCCTCTTGTTTAACTCTGGTTACCTAAATGGTAAAGTCTAACAGCAGTATTTCATTAAGCTTCCTGTTTAAAATGGAACATTTTTCATTTATGTTTCTATTGAAGAGATGGGCATTCATGGGCCCAGATACCCAATCTGTTAAAATGAATTTAGGAACCATTCTGCTGGGCAAGCCGGCTGTTCTATCCAACCCAGTCTAGTGTCGACAACAGAGGCCTCAAGGGATTTGCCAGGAAGGGACGTAGGTTTCCTCCCTGACATTAACCTTAAAGGTTAGGTGTACTCTCAGTAGCCATTTATGGCCCTGACATTCATAAATTTGGTCAAAACCTTTATGAATCCATTTATATTCCTTGCCTGTACCTCTTTTGTGGTAATGAGCTCCATGGGTTTATTATTTTCTTATAAAGTAATACTTCCTTCTATTTGTCCTTAACTCACCTAAGTGTGAAGAAGCTTTCCTCCTCTAGTGAGGAATTGAGAATTCAGAGAATTGAACTTGCATTTATTTTGCATCCGATCTCCCAAATTATCCAGGATTTTTTTATTTTTTTCTTGAGCAAGAATAAAGAAAATTGTGAATTCTATTTCTGTTGCAGAGGGACCAATATTTTATTTAAAGATTAAGAATCTATCTTCTGGCGTATTTTCTGTGCACTTTTTGATGATGCTTAAACGTGCTCTGGAGTTCTCTTTTAGAATAACCTCATTTTGGTATTCATAATACATTTTTTGCATGTTGAAGGCAGCTCAGATCTGGGCCTAGGGAAGCTTGAGGAAATTTTTGTTCTAATCTACAGCCACTTTTGGAGAGTAAGTATATAGTTTATTATGTTGTATGTATTTCATAGCTGAGTATAACGGATGTATTATAGAAGCTTATCACATAGGAGAAGAACACTGGCCAAGGTGTGAATAATTTGTTATTCTAGAACCATCTCTGGATTGTGGCCTCCAGCTTTATAAAATTAAGGGCTGAATTAAGTGAATTTCAACATCTCTACATACTTTAAAATTTGGAGTCCCCCGTTTCCTTGGCGGTTGAGTTGCTGATTTAACTGAACACACCCAATCCTCTCTTCTCTAAGTCCCAACGGCTCCCCCGAAACTTCATCACCATTCATTTGCTCAAAGGCTTTTAGATGGATCAAATACACTGTTTACTTTTCTCCATGTTGCCTATTTCTCACTTCAGAGGTCCCTTATTAAATGAAAAAAATCATAATTTCCCTACCCCACCCCGTTATAGAAATGATGAACTTTCCTATAGATTGTTCTCAAGTGATGGGTTTGTTTTAGGTTCCACAAGCTTGTCTAGTTTAGAAGTAAGTCTTCAAGGTCTCCTCTGGATCTCTTCTGTTCTAGTTGTTTACCCTTATAATTGATCAGCATCATTCTTTAGGAGTTGCCGTTGACAAGGGTAAATATTAACCAAAGGCTCTCCATTTGCATGTTTGAGTTTGCTCAGAATTTTAAGGCCCAGTGGTATCTATCCTAGCTATATTTGTTTGTTGGCTCAAGTTGATCTTTTTTTAGCATTGGCCTCTTACTGGTTTTGCCATGAAGTGCACACATTGGATAAGAATTTTTTTCTGCACTTTTTTGCAAATAGCAAAAGCAGGGCTGTCAATTTTGAATCATTTGAATACATTACTCTGCTCAGCAAATGGCAGTCATCATCCTTGCATTTGTGACCAGGCCTTCTCTGCCTGGAGGCTCTGATGCTTCCAGCACACAGTTCATGCATGTGAACTCATGGGCCCAACAATGTCATCTGTGAAACGGAGCCAGTGATCCCCGTCCTAGGATTGCACGTACACACCTCTGACACACAGAGGGCATTTCAGTCTGTGGGTGCTTTCCTCCCTGGTGCTTTCTAGATCTTTCCTCCACCCTCCAACAATGCCAGCAGGAGCAGAGCACCGTGGCAGAGGCGTATGGAAGCCTCCGGACTCCAAGTCCAGAAGAAGTGGTGTTCGCAGGTGAATGCTATGCTCTGTGAAAATACACGTGGATTTTAATGTGACTTATAAACTTGACCAGACTGATGGTCACTGTGTTTAGAGAGCTTGCTTTTTACGGTCAGGTCGGCTCTAGGTGTCATCACGCTAGGCTCTTCTGCCTCTGCACCTGTTTACTGTGATGATCTGAGTCTTTCTCTTCGATAGCCGACTTTATTAGACTATAAAGCTTCGTCTGTCCAGGTTTGAAATCAGAGCCCCTGCTCCTTAGAAGATTTCCTTTGACAGTTGAGCACTTCTGCCAACCTCTTTGTGCTGTCAGAGCGTTACTGTCAGGAGACAGCCAATTTCTACCACCTGCCCTAGGACAGCCCTTAAAGGACTTTTAATCCCCTCTGTTCACCACCAGTACTTGTCTCCTTTCTCTGCATCTTTGAATGGAGAGGTGAGGCTGCTAGGAAGAGGGGAAAAGAAGAAGCATAAATGCTGGCCAGATCTTTAGAAAATGCTAATTTTATAGAGCATAGCATTTTGTAAAATTGGTCTCCTTTAGTATCTCTAAAGTTAAAACAAAAATGTAACAGTTCTGAGATATCAATCAGAAAATAATGAATGGCTTCCTTACAGAAATAATAAACTATGTATTTATTCATAAAGATACCCCACGAATGCTAGAGGATTCATGAGGCTGGTTTTTGAGTTTTAGAAAGCTTGAATCACTCCTTGAGGTTCCTAGTGCAAAGCATTTTGTAGAGACACTGGAGATTATAATCACAAATAAAACACAGGTCTTCTCTTAATTCCATTTATAGTCTGAGAAAAGAAGCTGAGCATAGACTTACATATCCAAATAAAATTAATATCAAGCCGGATAACACGATAAAATTCTACATATGATACAGATGAAATGCTACCAGAATCAAACAGAGAGGGAAACCAACTGTGGGCCGGGGATGGGGGTCTGGGAGGTGAGGGTTTTAAAACTGAGCCCTGTGGAAGGGATGAGATTTAGGCTGACAAGTGGAGGGAAGGGCAGCAGTACTAGAAGAACTGAGTCATCGAGAGATGAGGCTAAATTTTCCCATGTTTGGGGACTTTCTCGTGTTTCCCATTGTTTAAAAGGATCTGGGGAGTGTGAGGGAAGAATTTGGTGGATGATGGGCATGGAAAAACTGCCCAGTTCTTTTCACCTTTATCTGGCTACTTCTTCTGAAGGTCATTGTCTCACACACATTCCTTGAAGATTTTAGATCTCACGCTCTAATTTAGAGAAGTCCAAGTTTTTCCTCATGGCACTTTATGATTTGCTAATCTAAATTCAACTGGGCAGGTTAACAGGGTGATAGCTCAGGCATTCACTTCTGAACGTTTCTTATTATTTTTAAAAAAAATTTTTTTTAAACTTTCCCTTTGTCCTCCACCCCCCAAAACCATAAGTTCATTTTCTAAGTCTGTGAGCCTCTTTCTGTTTTAAGGTCATGTACACACTGCTGTATTTAAAATGAATAACCAACAAGGACCTACTGTAGAGCACACGGAGCTCTACTCAATGTTATGTGCCAGCCTGGGTGGGAGGGGGTTGGGGAGGGAATGAATACATGTGTATGTATGGCTGAGTGCTTTGCTGTTCCCCTGAAACTGCCACAACATTGTCAATCGACTACACTACAAAACAAAAAGTTGAAAGTTACCAAAAAAAAAAAAAAAAAAAGTGGGTTTTCGTGACTCACCAGGGAAAGTTGGCAAGTTTAGGACATGATGGTATTTTATTATTTTTCTTAAAGAAAATAACTGATGCTCTGAAGACAGACTGCTTAGGTTTGAATCCTGATTTCTAAATTCCATGCCTTAGTTTCTCTAAAGTGGGTAGATAATAATAGGACCTATTTAGCATACTGTAAAAAGTGAAAAATCTGTTATTTCATAGAACAGGAAATCCAGAGGGAGGGCAGTTTTAGGGCTTACTCACAGTGAGCAAGCACTGTCTTGGTTTGGGCCGGGGTGGGCAGTGGGGCAGATCAGCTCCTTTCTATCTTTTTCTCTGCCATCCTTAGCAAATGGCTTGGTATCTAGGCTTCTCAACTGATGATCCCAAGCTGACGGCTGTAGTTCCTAGTTTGATATGACCATTTCCTGCTGGTGCATCTTCTCACCAAAGAGGGAAATCTTTCCCGGAAATGCCAAGAAGACCACCTCTCGTTTCTCCTGGTTTACTGCTTCTCTAGGTACAATATGCCTGCCTTGAATCAGTTGCTGGCAAAAGGGATAATTGACAGAGCCAAAGGTTCCTCCACTGGGGCTTGAGGAAGTACCATTTTCTCTGAGCTCTTGGCATGAAGGTGGGAAACAGGGGAAAATACTGGGACTAAGACAGCAAGGAGGAAGCGGAAGCGTGGCTCTGGGGCTGGCAGCAGATTATCTGCCTCATTTCCGCTGTTCGGAGTATTAAGGGATAGAAAAGATCCATAAAAATAATTAGCAAAGTGCCGGACACATAATAAGCCCTCAATAAAATTTAGTGGTTATCCTTATTCTTATTGTTATTTATTATTCTTATTAAATATTAAATTTAAATAATCTAATATTATTTCATTTAAACGAATATTTTCTCTAAGTGATGTGGGCATAATCACCTTTCTCTTTTTTAATAATTTTTTTTTAATGTGGATCACTTTAATGTCTTTATTGAATTTGTTACCCTACTGCTTCTGTTTTTTGGTTTCTTTTTTAGCCAAAAGGCACGTGGGATCTTAGTTCCCCAACCGGGGATAGATCCCACACCCCCTGAATTGGAAGGTGAAGTCTTAACCACTGGACCTCCAGGGAAGTCCCTCATCTTTCCCTTTATAGCTGGTTTTATCTTGGAAAGTGAAAGTTCTATTCTCTTAGTCATGTCTGACTGTTTGCAACCCCATGGACTATAGCCTGCCAGGCTCCACAGACCAGGAAATTCTTTGGGCAAGAATATTGGAGTGGGTAGCCATTCCTTTCTCCAGGACTGGTTTTATCTTCCGGGGTAGTAACTGATATTCTCTCAAAGATGCAAATGGGAATTCATCAGTTTCCCAATCTACCTGGAATGGCAGTGTTTTTTCCTTCACAGTACCTACTCTTCACAGTACCTACCCACAGTACCTACTCTTCACAGTACCTACTCTTCAGGGTACATATGCTGTAGGCTCAGTCTGAGCCATATTGATAATAGTATTGTGCTTCTTATTAGCTGAGTAACCTTGAATTAGTTATTATGTGTCTTCATTGCTTCATCTCTAAATGCGTGTGAACTTGATACTTAACCTCATTGGGTTCTTACGAACACTAAGTAAGTTAATTCATGTACAGCCACACTTCAAGGGTGCTTAGTATATAGTAAGCACTCAATAAATGTGAACTATAAGAAAGTGAGCATTGAGGGACTTATCATTTAGATTTCCAACCTGCCTTCTGGAACATCATTGATTTAGATTTATGCTCAATGCCCGGTAGATTTTGAACTCACCTCACTATATCCTCATGAGCTTCTGGTGACAGTGCATAGGGAAAAGAGAATGGGCATAACCAACATTTATTTGTATGGTGACTTGATCAGAGGATAAACAGCTATTTTTATTCTCAGTGCTTTTGGCAGTGAACAGCAGAACTGTGGTCTACAAGGTCTAGAGAAACAAGTTTATTTCTGACCCGCAGCAGAATGGTGGTGCTGCCTAGTGGCGAAAGAGATGCTTTACAGTCTCAAAATGATGAGTGCAGTTCCAGAAACACATCCGCATTCCAGCAGAAACAAAGGAAAGAAATATCTTATTTTTAATGAGGAAAATAAGCACTTTCCCAGGATTCCCCCAATCCCCACCCCCGCAAAATCCTCCTTGTGTCCTAGTGGGCAAAACCAGGTGAGAAGCCCATGTGAGCTTCAAGGGAAGCTGGAAAAATGAATATTCTGTTTTGGCAATTTCTAAGTTAGAGGCAGGTCAAGGGAGGATGGTGTTGGGAATGGTAATTGGGACAGCCAGTCAATGATGTCTGCCATAATAGTTTTACTTATTCATTTATTTGGCTGCCCTGGGTCTTAGTTGCAGTGTGCGAGATTTAGTTCCCTGATGAAGGATAGAACCCTGGCCCTGTGCATTGGGAGCACAAGGTTTTAGCCACTGGACCACCAGGGAAGTCCCATGCCATTACAGTTTGAGACGTTAGAGCCTCAAATCAATGCTTCGTATTTTCACAAAGTCCAAGGCAGAGAAAGCAAAAGGACACAACTGAGTAAAGATATCACTGCTCTGTTGAAATGGCCCATCAGGTATCTTCTAATTTGTATAGTTGCTTTTAGGAAAAAAAAAAAAAAAAAACAACACATTATCCATTTGTTTGACCATGCTGGGTTTTCCAGAGTCTCGTTCCTTTTCCATAATTTATTATGCAAATGAAAGAACACGAGACCTGCCATTTGGCATGTAGGAGAAAAGCCTTAAGTTACCTTGTGTTTTAAATATAAAACATCCTCTTGGAGCCCTACCCTGTGGTGCTGGGAAGTCAGAGCCTTCCCCCTACTCACCAGGCTAGACTCACACAGCTTTCCTAGAAAGAGTCCATTTCCCATCTCTTGGTGTTTGTAAACCCTCTCTTTGAGAAGAAAATGGGCTGGACTAGGAAGTCGCATGAAGACAGAAAGGGGATCTAGGCCACCTCAGTAGTAAAAGGTAAAGACATTTAAATTCATTTGGTTGAAAAGATAAGTACAGATAAAAGCCCAGTAAAAAGGAACCAGATGCCCTGGGCCAGGAAGCAGACAGACAATGGACTTGGCGGTCGTCCACTGGGCCCTTCACCTCTGTTGGTGCTTGGTTCTGAGAAGCTGTAGGTGCCAGCCTACCCAGGGGCTTCACCCTAGTGCCATGTGGGGAAGAGAGGCACTGGATGATGAGCGCTGGGGAGGGAGGGGCAAGGGTGGGCAGAAAGGGTTTCAGGAGGGTGAGGAAGTGGATGGGAAGGCGGGGAGCCTGCACAGCTTCAAGCGCTACACAGTCAGAAGAACCTTGGTCCATGGAGCTCAGAAAACTTTTTCAAATATGCCCTTTGCTTTTAGAAAGAAAACTCGAATACCTCTGTCCTTAGCAGTGGAACATCATCTTAAACTCGAAAGTATCTTTATTTAGGAAGAACTGAAAGAATGCTATGGACACCGCCTGGGCTGTCTGGCGTTTCTAGAGCAGCGACATATTTTCCATGATTCAGATCAATTAATTAAGCACAGGCTGAGTGTAGGTTACAAGCTAAGGTCTCTGCCAGTTTCTAAGTTTAATAAGGTGAAAAGGATAAGGCACAGCCCTAGAGTGGTTTATACTATACCTGGGGCTAATTTTTGTCCTCTTGGGGACATCTGGAGACGTTTTTGGGTTGTCATGACTTGGAAAGACCCTACTGGAAAGAGGTTAAAAAACTTTGCACTGTCTTAGGGATACATAGGGAAAAAAATAAGAATAAATAGTGATACGATTTTAGAAGTGTACACAAAATAAAGAAGTGCGTTGAAGATAGGACCCAGAAATTCCATCCACAGGAAGTCATGAAAGATATAAGAGTAAAGTCAGGCTTTCAGTGAACCTTGAAGTATACTTAGGAGTCCATCAGGAGCAGGGGTGAGAGAGAACTCCTTAAGGAATTACATAAAGAAGAGAAAGTAAGACTGTAGGCAGAAGCATGTGGAAAAGCAGAGAGACTCCAAATTGCATGATGTGAGAAGTAAGAAGGACTGGGAAATGATTCTGGGTAGGGTTGGTGGGGAGGCAAGATTGAATTATTACCAGCCCAGGAAGCCAGACTAAGAAGCCTGAATTCAGTTCTATAACTGATGGGGGACAATTGAAAAACTTCAGGCCAATGAGTGACATAACCAACATTTTAAGTGACTCAACATTTAAGTAACTCTACATTCTGAAATTTAAAAGGACTAGAGTGGGGCCCACTTATTCTAGCCATTAGCATTCCACCAGGTCTTTCTCCCCATCTCTGTCTCTTTCTGTCTCTGTCTCTCTTTATGCCTTTGTCTCTGCCTCTGCCTCATTCTCTCTCCCTCTCTCAACTTTAATTATATATCTCTAGAACCATCTATACTTTTATACTTTACCAAAATTGTTGCTTATCAACAAAGAAGTCTGGTCTAGAAGGAAAATAAAGTCAACAAGTGTCTAATCACCCGGGAGAATATGGAAGCATAGAGAGCTTAGAGATTTCTGTGAAGTCAAAAGAATAAAGTTTAACAAGAAAGAGACCATGAGAAAAATGATGAAGGACGGGAGGTGTTGTTGCTTAGTTGCTCGTTCGTATCTGACTCCTTGCAACCCCATGAACTGCAGAACGCCAGGCTTCCTTGTCCTTCATCATCTCCCAGATCTTGTTCAAACTCATGTCCATTGAGTCGGTGATGCCACCCAACAATCTCATCCTCTATCATCCCCTTCACCTCCTGCCTTCAATCTTGCCCAGCTTCAGGGTCTTTTGCAGTGAGTCAGCTCTTCGCATCAAGTGGCCAAAGTACTGGAGTTTCAGCTTCAGCATTAGTCCTTTCAATGAATATTCAGGACTGATTTCTTTTAGGTTTTACTAGTTTGTTCTCTTTGCCATCCAAGGGACTCTCAAGAGTCTTCTCCAACCCCACAGTTCAAAAGCATCAGTTCTTCAGTGCTCAGCTTTATTTATGGTCCAGCTCTCACATCCATATATGACTACTGGAAAAACCATAGCTTTGACTAGACGGACCTTTGTCAGTAAAGTAATGTCTCTGCTTTTGAATATACTATCTAGGTTTGTCATAGTTTTTCTTCCAAGGAGCAAGTGTTTTTTAATTTCATGGCTGCAGTCAGCATCTGCAGTGATTCTGGAGCCCAAGAAAAGAGTCTCTCACTGTTTCCATTGTGTCCCCATCTATTTGCCATGAAGTGATGGGACTGGATTCAATGATCTTAGTTTTTAGAATGTTAAGTTTTAAGACAGCTTTTTCACTCTCTTTCACCTGCATCAAGAGGCTCTTCAGTTCCTCTTCACTTTCTGCCATAAGGGTGGAGTCATTAGCTGCAGAATATTAGAATTTAACAGTTTGTATGTAGAGCAGATCCAGGCAACACCAGGTGCCTAAGGTGTTGGTGAATGAAGCAGAAGAGAGTAGCCACTGGGTTTGAAGAGAGCAATGAGTCATTGGATTGAGGAGTTCACTGGCTTATTCTTGTGACCATCAAAGATGCCTGAGATGATGACAGGGCTTGAGGTAAAGATGAAGAATTTGAAGCAGGTGTCACATGTATCCATAAACCTGATGGAATGGTTGTGAGACCACAGAGATGAGATGGGTAGAAGACATCCAGTGGCTTCACCTGCATAACGAGGAGGAATTTTACAACATAGCAGGGGGGTAACTCTCTGGAAATAGCAACAGGGAGCCAAGAATACCAGCTTAGTACTTGATGAATAGTTCTCAGAAGAACCACATGAAAAGCACCATCCTTAAGGGAGAGCCAGAAATCAAGAAGTTATTTGATGAAGAAAACAAAGAAGTGTGGACATTTATTTAGCCTGGAATGGAGGGTCTAGAGATCACAGCTAAACTCCTTGAGAAAAGGAGCTCTATCTTATTCACATGCATCTCCCTATTGCCAGTAGTATGACACAAAGTAAGTGCTCAATAAATAAATGAACTAATTCCACGTGGTAATAATATAGTCATGCTCAAAATTCTCTAAGCAAGAAGTATATAAACCGAGAACTTCCAGATGTTCAAGCTGGATTTAGAAAAGGCAGAGGAACCAGAGATCAAATTGCCAACATCCACTGGATCATAGAAAAAGCAAGAGAGTTCCAGAAAAGCATCTACTTCTGCTTTATTGACTACACCAAAGGCTTTGACTGTGTGGATCACAACAAACTGTGGAAAATTCTTCAAAAGATGGGAATACCAGACCACTTTACCTGCCTCCTGAGAAATCTGTATGCAGGTCAAGAAACAACAGTTAGAACTGGACATGGAACAACAGACTGGTTCCAAATCAGGAAAGGAGTATGTCAAGGTTGTATATTGTCACCTGCTTCTTTAATTTATGTGCAAAGTACATCATGCGAAATGCCAGGCTTGATGAAGTACAAGCTGGAATCAAGATTGCCGGGAGAAATATCAGTAACCTCAGGTATGTTGATGGCACCACCCTTACGGCAGAAAGTGAAGAGGAACTAAAGAGCCTCTTGATGAAGGTGAAAGAGGAGAGTGAAAAATCTGGCTTGAAACTTACCATTCTAAAAACTAAGATCATGGAATCCAGTCCCATCACTTCACAGAAAATAGATGGGGAAACAATGGAAAAAGTGAGAAACTTTATTTTCTTGGGCTCCAAAATCACTGCAGATGCTGACTGCAGCCAGGAAACTAAAAGACTCTGGTTCCTTGGGAAGGAAGGCTATGACCAACCATAGACAGCATATTCAAAAGCAGAAATATTACTTTACTGACAAAGGTCCGTCTAGTCAAGGCTAGTCAAGGCTAGTCAAGTCATGTATGGATGTGAGAGTCGGACCATAAAGAAAGCTGAGCACCAAAGAATTGATGCTTTTGAACTGTGGTGTTGGAGAAGACTCTTGAGAGTCCCTTGGACTGCAAGGAAATTCAACCAATCCATCCTAAAGGAAATCAGTCCTGAATATTCATTGAAAGGACTGATGCTGAAGCTGAAGCTCTGATACTTTGGCCACCTGATGTGAAGAACTTATTCACTGGAAAAGACTCTGATGCTGGGAAAGATTGAAGGTGGGAAGACAAGGGGACAACAGAGGATGAGATGGTTGGATGGCATCACCAACTCGATGGACATGAGTTTGAGTAAGCTCTGGGAGTTGATGATGGACAAGGAAGCGTGGTTTTCTGCCATCCTTGGGGTTGCAAAGAGTCAGACACGACTGAGTGACTAAACTGAACTGAACTGAATAATATAATCACATTTAGTTAACAATGAGTTCATAGGGAAATACTGGGAATGGAAATATATTATCCTTGAAAATTAACTCAATATCTTTTATAATATATCAGATTTGGCTGAAAGATGCAGTATGTCTATGGTTTAGACTTTAGCTGACTCTCTGGAATACATATTTTTTCTCTTATAGAGTCAACTTCCATTTACTACTTAACTGTTTCTAAGAGGTGGCAATCACTTTTATCCAAACGATGTTTGAAAATAAGTATTGTGGTAGGCAAGGCTTTGGGTGTTTTGTGTGTGTTTTGTTTTTTTGTTGGTTTTTTTCTTTTTCAGTATTATAAATTTGATAATTCAGGTTTGCCTAATTGAACAAGAAAACTGTTTTGACATCATTATCTCAATGGAGAAATTCAAATGGCTCTATAATAATGGATTATGGTAGGTAGGTGATCTGATTAGTAGCATCAAGTTAATCTGAAAAGTCATAAACTATTTAGCTGAATTTATCCAGATCATATGAAAAATAGGGAAAAAAAAGTTATTGAATGATACATTCCAGGATTTTAAACATCAAAATTTTCTAGAAGGCTAAAATTATGTATCAGTTAAGATCCTTTTCACTTAAGCAGTAAATTCAAATTAAAGTAACTTCAGTGTCTCACTGTTTCATATGATAAGGAGGAGGTAAGCTATGCTTGATTGATGGATTCCACATCTCAGGGATGTCACAGTGGATCTGAGTTCCTTCTGTGCCACCTTCTATCACAAGTCAGGAAATTCCTTTAGTATCACAGGAGGACCGTAGCAGCTCTAGACATAATATATATTCATTTACTCAACAGGGCTTCCCTGGTGGCTCAGATGGTAGAGAATCTGCCTGCAATGCAGGAGACTCAGGTTCAGTCCCTAGGTTGGGAAGATCTCCTGCAGAACAGAATGGCCACCCACTCTAGTATTCTTTCCTGAAGATCTCCATAGACAGAGGAGCCTGGCAGGCTACAATCCATGGGGTCGCAAAGAGTTGGACACAACTGAGCAACTAACATTCAACAGTAATTTATCTAGTCAACATTATGGGCCAATGTTCTAAGTAGTGGGGATATTATAATGGGACCATGTGGACTCAATGGAATAAGCTGGCCATGAGTTCAGATAGATGTTCTGCTATATTATCAGATAAGATTCTGTGTTGTTTTCAAGGTAACATTCCAATGGAAACTGAGCCCAAAAAGAAGCAGGGGGGATAGAATAAATATTTATTTCAAGTAATTAAATAGTAAAGAACAACGAAGCCAGGCTTGGTACTAGAGGCCATTGGAGGGCCTCTTTTATAAATGATTGTCCAGGGGATTTCTTTGGCTACCATGGAAGACTTGAATGAAGGTAGGGAGTGTGCATGGGAACTTCTTAGGGAAGGGATTCCAAGCAAGCACAAAGCCCCTAGTGTTGTGGTGTGGTTGATATGTTTGAGAAACAGCAGGGAGGCCAGTGTGGCTGGAAAGTAGTGAGTAAGGAGGGGATGTATAGGACCTGAGATTGCCGAGGTAGGCAAATGTCAGATCCTAAGGGCTCCATAGGCCGTGGTCCCAGGTGGTGCAGTGCTTCAGAACCCACCTGCCAATGCAGGAGTCGCAGGAAAGGCAAATTCAGTCCGTGCATTGAAAGATCCCCTAGAGTAGGAAATGGCAACCCATTCCAGTACTCTTGCCTGGGAAATCCCATGGACAGGAGCCTGGCGGGTTACAGTCCATGAGGCCACGAAGAGTCAGACACATCTGAGCATGCACATACACACAGAATCTTGAATTATATCATAAGATAAAATTTGGGGAGAGTTTTAAGCAGGTAGGTGACATGATATATGTTTGTAAAGGATAGATTCTTCCCACTTCATGGAGAATTGACTGTAAAGGGGTGAGAGGAGAAATGGGGGGAGGGGGGCCTGTAGGCTATTGAAAGCAGCCCAGGTAAGAGGCGACTGGGTTTTGGTGGTGGAGAGAAGGAGAAGTGGTCAGATACAGGATATAATCAGATAACCATACTCATCAATGTCTTCAGGCTGGAACAAAAGAAACTTTCCTCCACTGTTCCTTTTTATGTTTGAGGAAAGGTTTTTGAGAAACTTCCCAGCTTATCTCTTCCTACTCCTTATCTGTTTGAACGGTATCTTCTACCCAGATCTAAACCAATTTCCTGGCAACTGGGGTGAAACTAAAGTGTATGGATCAGATGGATACAACTGTCCTCTGTGTTACAGAGGGGTCTGGACTCACTTGGAGGATGGGCCACCTGGAGAAGGGAGAATGAAGAATCTGTGGAGCTCAGTGTGAAATTAAAATGCGAGGCCCTTTGTTGAAAACTGGAGAATTTCAAGCTGGACCGCATGACACCAGAACATTAAACCAAGTAAGTATCCTGCATCAGACATAGACTGGTGATTCGATTCTTACATGATAGTATACACCAGTCTATGTCCAATGCAGGATACAGCATGCTTGGGGCTGGTGCACGGGGATGACCCAGAGGGATGTTGTGGGGAGGGATGTGGGAGGGGTGTTCATGTTTGGGATCGCATGTACACCCATAGTGGATTCATGTCAATGTATGGCAAAACCAATACAGTATTGGAAAGTAAAATAAAGTAAAAATAAAAATTAAAAAATAAATAAATAAAATTTAAAAAAATAAAAATAAAAAATAAAGTAATAAGCATGTCAAAAAATAAATAAATAAAAAATAAACCAAGTAAGTACAGGGCCCTTCTAGATATGGGGGCCTTGTGACCCTGCCAGCGAAGCTGGTCCTGGCCGTTAGCAAAGCAGTGACTTTGGGTGAACAGCTAACATTTTTGTCTCACATCAAAATTGTTTTGTTGGGAGTAATTGATCAATACACAGTCTTGGTGGCAACATCAAGGCTTTCTTTCAGGTCATTGAGTTCTTGATTATTGTCCTACTGGCCAGAAAGAGAAATTAATACCTGCTTGATATATCATCCAGCACTGAATTCCTTCTATTTGCTTTCCCCTTTCACTGTCATGTCGAGCTGAATCCCTTGTCCGTAATCTCAGGAACAGTGAACTCATGTTCTACTCCGTTTCCTAACTTAATTCTAACTCAACCCCTCGACCCTTTTGAGGTCTTGCCCCGCTGCTTAGAATCCATATGTGCTACTGTTTCTCTTTCCCTCCGCCTTGGGATTTCTAGCTATCTTTTTGTTTGTGTTTGTTTTGGCTCAGTGGCCTTTCTAGTCAAGGCAAGCAGGCTGTTGCCCCAAGGCATGTGAGATCTTAGTTCCTTGACCAGGGATCAAACCCCTGTTTCCTGCGTTGGAAGGTAGATTCTTTTTTTTTTTTTTCCTTTTTACTGAGATAACTTTATATCTTTATTTTAAAAAGAAAAAAAAAACTTTGATTTTACTTCAGATGACACAGAAGAATTAACTTGAGATGGGTTAGGTGGCCCCGAAGGTAAAGAATCAGCTTGCAGTGCAAGAGAGTTCAATCCCTGGGTGGGGAAGATTGGAGAAGGGAATGGCTACCCACTCCAGTATTCTTGCCTAGATAATTCCATGGACAGAAGAGCCTGGTGGGCTACAGTCTATGGGGTCCCAAAGGAGCTGGACATGGCTAAGCAACTAATGCTCTCTCAGAGACCAAAC
This sequence comes from Ovis aries, assembly GCF_016772045.2. Classification (NCBI taxonomy): domain Eukaryota; kingdom Metazoa; phylum Chordata; class Mammalia; order Artiodactyla; family Bovidae; genus Ovis; species Ovis aries. Next base: position 11,271,389 of record NC_056070.1, read on the forward strand.
CATAAGTCAAAACCATAAAGTTTATAGAAGAAACATAGGAGAATATATTTGTAAATTTAGTGTAGGCAAACATTTCTTAGGACACAAAAAATATAGCCATAAACTAAAACTTGATAAAGTAGACTTCATCAAAATTAAGAATATTAACACCTCTGTAACATGGGTGAAAACATCAAAGAGATATCTCATAACATATAATCAGATTGGCTGTTTAGCACATAAATAGTTGCTCAATAGAAGGGGATGACAGAGGATGAGATGGTTGGATGGCATCACCAACTTAATAGACATGTGCTTGAGCAAATTCCAGGAGATGGTGAAGGACCGGGAAGCTTGGTGTGCTGCAGTCCATGGGGCTGAAAAGAGTAAGACATAACTTAGCAACTGACAGCAACAGTGCTGCTGCTGCTGCTGTTGCTAAGTCGCTTCAGTCGTGTCCGACTCTGTGTGACCCCATAGACGGCAGCCCACCAGGCTCCCCCGTCCCTGGGATGCTCCAGGCAAGAACACCGGAGTGGGTTGCCATTTCCTTCTCCAATGCATGCAAGTGAAAAGTGAATGTGAAGTCGCTCAGTCGTGTTCAACTCTTCGCAACTCCATGGACTGCAGCCTACCAGGCTCCTCCATCCATGGGATTTTTCCAGGCAAGAGTACTGGAGTGGGGTGTCACCCTCTCCAGACAACAACAGTAGAATTAGTCATTAACAAAATGCAGATTAAAATACAATGAGATAACACTACGTACCCACTAGAGTTACTATTAAACTTTTTAATATCTAAAAGATTGAAAATACCAAATAGTGAGGCTATAGAGCAAATGGACCTCATATATTTGTAAAATGATCAAGCCCTTTGAAAATTATTTGGCAATTTCTTATAAAATTAAATATATATGTATTCTCAAATTATGCAAGGATATTCAATAGCTACTTGTTGAGAGTTTGACTAAAGACAGCAGATTCTTAACTACTAGACCACCAGAGGAGTCTTAGCCTGTTTTGACAATGCTTTGTGAGATCTCGCAGGATATTTACCTTTGAGGATAGACATTGGCCCCTGGCTTTGTGACCAAGGGTTCCTGCAAGGCTTCTCTTCAGCACTCACAAATCCTCTTTCCAGATAATTTTGATTTGTGTGTGTGTGTGTGTGTGTGTTTTCTTAACTTGGTCACCCCATTAGTAGGATATCATGGCTTCCTCGGTGGCTTAGATGGTAAAGAATCTGCCTGCAATACAGGAGACCTGGGTTCGATTCCTGGGTCAGGAAGATCCCCTGAAGAAGAGAATGGCAACCCACTCCAGTACTCTTGCCTGGGAAATCCCATGAACAGAAGAGCCTGGCAGGCTATAGTCCACGGGGCCACAAAGTGTCAGACGTGACTAAGTGACAAACACTTTCATGTTCCTGGAAGTACACAATACTTTCCACCTCAGAGGAATTCTTGACACTTGTCACTGAATGTATTACTTTAGAGCTTCCCAGAATTTTAACTATATGGTCATCACTTGTGGGATTTCACCAGTGATGGGGACAAGGAAAGGAGGGAGAAAATGTCTCTGAAGGGTCAATATTGCTACTATAGAATGAGCAAATTGTTTTCCAGTGGGGGGCGGGGGTGGGGAGGAGTATATAACTATCAGCCAGTATGTAGAACAAAAGAAATTGCACTTTGCTTTTTTTTTTAAAGATTTTTAAAAAAATTTGGACCATTTTTAAAAGGTCTGTACTGAATTTGTTACAGTATTGCTTCTGTTTTACATTTTTGGGGGGTTTTTTGGCCACAAGGCACATGGAATCTTACTTCCCCCACCAGGAATTGAACCTGCATCCCCTGCATTGGAAGGCAAAGTTTTAACCCCTGGACCACAAAGAAAGTCCCAAGAAATTGCATTTTAAATAGGCAAAAATTGGTTTGGGGGAGGACAGAATGTCTTCCCTTTTAGCAGATGAATTTTTTATATCTCGAAGGAGAGAACACCCAACTGCTCTGATGCTTTAGACATTCACCAGTCAGAATAATTTGGATGTCACTCTCTGAAATCAGCAGTCTTTGATTTTTCTTCTCCCTTGGGTTAGAGTTCCAAGTGAAGGCTGTGGGTTCCCAGGACATTGTTCTTTTAGAATAAGGACAAGCCTGGTAGCTGCCAAGTCAGGAAGACCTCATTCTTGAGGTTTCCAATTGCTAGTGAAATTCAGTGTTCTATGTGATCATTCTTGTGATCACTGAGAAATGAAAATTATCTCCGTATGTTCAAAGATACCTGGCAGCTTGTTTTTTCCTGTAATTATTATCATTGGCTAATCAGAAAATAAAATATTTATAGAATCATATCTGTATGTTATTATTTAAAACTTTTTAATGAACTCTTTAAACTTTCTTCAGCAAATCAATGATGCCCACCCAACCACTTTTGCTTGAGTTAATTCTTTGCTTGGTCCTGAGTGTAAACCTCTAGTCTCAGCTGTCACTTATGACAAATTAGAGCTTCCAGGCTCACAAACACAGATCTTGCTGGTCACATGTCCCAGAGATGGAGAATGTGATTTCTCCCAAGGGCCAGCTCTGCAGACCCATTATATCGTCTCACACTCTGAGTGAGTCTCCCCTTCCCAGACTTCCTGAGCACCCTTTGACTGTACAGCATCTTTGTCTCTGACCTCTGAACAGGGTCAGTGTTGTAATAGCAGAGAGAAAGCTTTCAGGAATGAACAAATGCTCAGAGAAATCAGGTAGCAGACTGTGTCCAGCATGGTGATCATTTCTGACAATGCTGATAGAGGAACTTCCACTGCAGCCCATTGATTTCAGTGTCAGGCAGATGAAAAGGAACATATTGATGAGCCTTTGTCGTTGCTTTGCCAAAGGTGTCTTGTCAGATAAAAGACCAATAGAGGAAACCAACTTACGACAGGCCATCACATCAATTTTCTCAGTGCTGAAGGGAAGGGAATGAGCTATGATATTTAAACTAATCGATGCCTGTAAAGACACTCTTAAACTCTTACAATAAATTGTTTTGATTTGTTAAAAAAAAAAAAGAGTGGTCTGTAAAAAGGATAAAGGAAAATGGGCCACAGACATTGAAATAAGAGATTTCTATTCACAATGACAATGATGTTACAACACGTAAAAACATTTTTTAATGTTTGCCCATATTGTGAGGCTTCCCTGATGGCTCGGAGGGTAAAGAAGCCACGTGCGATGCAGGAGAGAACAGAAGATGTTGTTTTGATCCTTGGGTGGAGAAGACCCCCTGGAGGAGGAAATGGCAACCTACTCCAGTATTCTCGTCTGGAGAATTCCATGGACAGAGCAGCCTGGCAGGCTGCAATCCAGAGGGTCGCAAAGAGTCAGACATGACTGAATGACTAAGTACACACACATGGGCTTTTAGCATAGCACGATAGTGTAAAGTACTTTGTGGAATCTTTTTTAACTTCCCAGTATTGGCTCTTAGAACTCACAACTGAGAGCAAAAGCCACTATTCTGCGTTCTGAAGTTAGAGATGATAACTTCAGGCTGGGGTGCCAATCATCTTTCTAAAAGGCTTGTTGAAAGATACCATTTCAGCAGTGTGTGTGCGCTAAGTCACTTCAGTCATGTCTGACTCTTTGCGACTCCATGGAGTGTAGCCTTCCAGGCTCCTCTGTCCATGAAATTCTCCAGGCAAGAATACTGGAGTGGGTTGCCTTTCCTCCTCTGGGGGATCTTCCTGACCCAGGGATCGAACCCAGGTCTCTTGAGTCTCCTGCATTGGCAGGTGGATTCTTTACCGCTGAGCCACCTACAAAGCCCTCTCAGTGGAATCAGAGACCAACACTGTTTCTAACTTCTCTCATCCCACTCTCCACTCATGTTGTCTTTGTGTATGTTTAGAAAACTGGAAAAGGGCCAGAACATAACTTTCAGAGGCCCTGTGATTTCCCTGAAGGAAAGAGGAAGGCACTTGCTGGTTTCTCCTCTGAAACCAAACGGAGTGGGAGCAAACAACTTCTTCACAATGTTTGCAGGTGTCAGTGAGAAATAGACACTCTGCCCCATGTGATGTCTCCTAAGTGACAGGGCTTGCTGGCTTGCTGTGGTGTTTGAAGGCTGGTGCACTGGAGAAGGAAATGGCAACCCACTCCAGTATTCTTGCCTGGAGAATCCCAGGGACGGAGGAGCCTGGTGGGCTGCCGTCTATGGGACTGCACAGAGTCAGACACGACTGAAGCGACTTAGCAGCAGCGGTGGCAGTACTGAGAAAACATGGTAGAATTATAAGGCTGGATAAAGAAGGATGAATTAGTTCTCTTATTTCAGGGTTCCCATGAATGGGCTGGGAAAGGATGCAGAGTAGAGAGGAGGTGGGCAGGGATGACCATAAACTTGCTGGGAGTCACTGCAGGCTGGGATGTGATATGGTGGCCAGGTGAGGCTCAACTTTTGAAGATGTGTTTAGATTTCTCAAAGACTTGAGATCTCAAATAGTCTATCTTGTTATTTTCTTTAGTGAATTTTTTGGAGTTAAAGCCAATGGTATCAGGGTATTGAGACATCTTCCTACCCACTTCTACTTCAATGATCACAACTTGATTAGTGAAACTGACTACAGGAAAGCAACAGGAAGGGACTTCCCTCATGGTCCAGTGGTTACGAATTCACCTTGCAATGCAGCGAATGCAGGTTCGATCCCTGATTGGGGAACTGGGATACCATGTGCTACTGAGCAGCTAAGCCCATGCACAGCAACTAGAGAGTCTGTGCACTGCAAGAAAGTATCCCACTAGATGCAACTAAGACCCAGTGCAGCCAAACAAATAAATGTTAGAAAAGCAACATAAAGTTTTGCACTTCTGACATATAGCCGCTCACATAAAAGAAAGAGTAGTTTGGCCTAACAAAGAAAAGTGAAGTCACTCAGTCTTGTCCGACTCTTTGTGACCCTGTGGACTGGCCCACCAGACTTCTCTGTCCATGGGATTCTCCAGGCAAGAATACTGGAGTGGGTTGCCATTTCCTTCTCCAGGAGATCTTCCCAACCCAGGGATCAAACCCAGGTCTCCCACATTGCAGGCAGAGGCTTGAACCTCTGAGCCACCAGGGAAGCCACAGCAACGAAAGGACAGCCTATTTGTCAGGCACAGGGATGTCAGGAGACAGATCTACCTTCCTCTTCCCTGTGCTAACACCAGAGGACAAGGACACGGAGGAAGGGGCACTGCAAGCCACTGGAGACAAAGGCTGAGCCGACTTCACAGGCCTGAGGGGGAAAGCTTCCATTCTAACCAGAGACTGGGCTGGACCACGTGTGAATCGCCGGGGATGACAGCAACGCCACGAGCCTGCGTGAGAGATTGTCAGAGGGAAGAAAGTTGGCCGCACCACTGATAGAAATGACCGGGAAACGGAAATTTCCCTTCTTCAAGCTCAAGGACTTCAGACTTCAAATAAACTATTAGGTTATCTTCTTTAGTGAATGCTTAAGTTGAGTAACTACAGGCTTACTTTTAACAGGACAAGGAGATTTCATGTGCATCCTCCACAACGAAACCATCCTAAATTCACGATGGCAGCAATTCACACCTTGATGTAGGGAGGATGGGGTGTCCTAGCTCAGGGTCAGCCTGCTTCTGCTGAACTCACATCTGACTGCCGACCCAAGAGAACTCGGGTCAAAGCGGACAAAGTGGCTCAAGCTGCTAACCGCAGATCTGTGAATGAAATAGTTTGTGTTTATGCCAAAATCTTTAAGGGTAGTTTGTGATGCAGGTTAAGCTATCAGATACCTTATTATTTTTAAAAATTTATTATTTACTCATGTATTTTTGGCTGCACTGGGTCTTTTTTGCTGCGCACGGGCTTTTTCTAGCTCAGGTAGTGGGGGATACGGTGCTTGGGCCTCTCTTATTGCCAAGCGTGGGCTCTACGTACATGGGCTTCAGTAGCTGAGGCACACGGGCTTAGTTGCCCTCCAGCATTTGGGATCTGAGTTCCCCTGAACAGGGATCAAACCTGTGTCCCCTGCATTGGCAAGCAGATTTTTAATCACTGGACTGCCAGAGAAGCCCAATACATTATTATTTGAAGTTTGCAAATCATAAAGCACCTGTTAAATAAAATCATCCCATTGTCCTGTCTCCCTAAAATAGCTCAGCACTTAAGCCTTAGTCTGCTACGTACCCTTGGTCTGAAATTCCAGCTCCTCTTACAGTTTCTGAGATGACATAGATATTCTGACCAAACGACGCTTTTTCTAGCGTGCAAGCCCATACAGAGCGTGTGTGCCTGCACGCATTCTCATTGTGTCTGGCTCTTTGAGACGCCCTTGAAGCTGTAGCCCGCCAGACTCCTCTGTCTGTGGGGGTTCCCATGTAAGAATACCAGAGCGGGTTGCCATTTCCTCCTCCAGGGGGTCTTCCTGACTCAGGGATCAAACCCATGTATCCTGTATCTCCTGCATTGGCAGGTGGATTCTTTACCACTGCACCCCCTGGGAAGCCTCAGACATTCAGAATTCCTTTTTAAGACACTGGTGTCATTGAGCAATTGCTTGTGTTGGGTACCTTCCACACCAGTGCTTCATCTTCATGGGGGTTTCATCCAGTTGTCACCGCTTAGCCATCTCCTTGGTCAGATCCGAGGCTTGGTTTGCTCACAGTAGCGCTTATGGTGGCAGCCGAATTGGCAGAAACAGAGAACACCTTGGCTCACCTTGGTGGCCACTGACGTTAAATTCACCCTTAAAGATGTCATCCTCTGTGATTCTTTCTGTCCAATCTCATTTTATGGGGAAAAATATAAATTGTTTCTTGTTTTAAAGGATCATCGATTTCTTATTCCCCCCACTCCCATCATGAGATGCTTTTATGTTTCAAAACTCTTCTCCAACTGGCCAGGTCCTTAATGGCAGGTGATCAACTCAGGCCAAGATAAGAGATCTGCTTGGCTTGATCCAGGAAAGGACTATAGACCCAGGCAGGAGTCAGGAGATTCCTTTTCCTCTTGGCTCCATCACTGCTTTGTGGAGCTCTAGAACAAATCACTTTAGTTCACTGTGCTTTATTTTCCCCCAACTCTAAAGTGAGTAAAGTGTACCTTAACTGGCTTAGCGTGTGGTGATGAGGATGATACAGAGAGAAACCATCTGTCCCCAGACAGACAGGACAGAGGGTGTAGGCGCATGAACTTGGGGGGTAGGTGGAGCTCCAGGCATCCTGTGGATCCAGGGGGAACAGGGGTGAACTCACACACAGAAAATCAGCTATTGTCATATCTTGCCTCCTTCCTCTCTCTTTTCTTCCCATTCAAAACAACACTGTAGTGGGTTGTGCTAAATGGAAATCACATTCATAGATGGCCAACCTGGCTCCTTGAATATAAAGGTACCAATTTCAACAAGCGAACAAAAGCATTTAACAGCTGAGGAAACAAATTGACAAAGCAAACGCAGGCACACTGCATACGAATTATTATCTTCATCAAGACAATATAATATTCTCATTAGGGTATTTACAAAACAAAAATAATTTCTGTTAAATAATGAGCAATATGAAAAATAAAATTGTGATCATAAAAATCAATAAAACCTAAAAAGTGAATATTTATATGTGTAGTTCCACTCAGGTCAAACAAAATGAATAAAATATGCAACCTAGGCACATCAAAGCTCAGAGAGAAAGCGATGTTGAATTCCAGATTCTAAACATGGCCAAACTACAGTGAATTGATAGGGTAGAAATGAAACAAAAGGGCTATAAGAATGCACAAATAGAACAGGAATGAGGTCATTAGAGGCCCATAGACTTTAACACATATTTGAAAGATTGAGAGCAGGCAGGATAGTGTTGGTTGTTGGTGCAGCAGGGCAGAGAAAGCCGGAGCCTAGAGCGTGGACAGAAGATTTATCCTCCAAGGGAGTTGCTTGTTCCAAATCTAAGGTGCCCAAACATTAATCCCAGCGGGCATCACGCTTGCCAAAACACAGATTGCTAGACCCCCATCCCACAGTTTCTGACTCGGTGGGTCTGAGGTAGAACCTGATAATTTGCATTCCTGATAAGTTCTCAAGTGGTGCTGCTGTTGCAGGTATTAGAACCACATTGGAGAACTCTGGATAATAGTCTTGGGTAGTTTTAGGACATTGATTTAATCATCAGGTGTAATAGAGGGCAAGCCTGAGATATAGGCCAGAAAACGGGGGGCTTAGCAAAAGTCTGTGTACAGAACAGTTAATTGTCTGATCAGCTCCTCAAGCATATTCAGAATGCTAAATAATCAGGAATTGCCTCAAACGAGAAATCCGGATTTTTTTGACTGAAGCTCAAGTGAAAAGGCCTGGTGGTAACTAGTCTGTATTGTTTGATTTTCCTACAGTGATAATGTATACACATAGTGTTAGTCACTCAGTCATGTCTGACTCTTTGCAAACCCATGGACTGTAGCCTGCCAGGCTCCTCTGTCCATGGGATTCTCCAGGCAGGAATACTGGAGTGGGTTGCCATGCCTGCCTCCAGGGGCTCTTCCCAACCCAGGTACTGAACCCGGGACTCCCACATTACAGGCAGATTCTTTACCACCTGAGCCACCCGGGGAAGCCCCATATTCATGTAGGACTTGTGCAGTTAAAAACCAGGTACGCATACTATACAGGGGTGGGATTTCACCCCAGTCTCCATCTTTATCCTGAAAGATCAAGGAATATGCTAGAAGAGCCTTGGTCCTTGAGAAAGAGGTTTTCACAAAATATGCTTTTTGCTATCTCTAGAGAAATTGGAAAAGGAAAAGAAGACATTTTCACCCACATATGGAAGGGTACATTTTTCAGTTCTGTCAAGAATCAGATTATAGCATGTACATACACAAATGATGAACCTCTTAATATCTGTTTATAATGAAAACTTCTGTTAGTAAGGACTTGAGTAATTTAACTGCTCTATTTATAACTGTTTGTAATGTGTCTCAGAGCCCAGATTTTCTCACTACAGTTACATTATTTAGGGCTAGACAAGAAAGCTACAATTCATGAGACAATAACCATTTTCTCACTAAAAAATGAATGCGCATTAGTATACATGAATGTGGGCTTATCATTTTAAACAGCTCAAGTCAAATCGTCACATCTTTTAATGATCTTTTTGCTTCTAAAACTCCTCAGAGTTACCAAATGTTACTTTAAAAATGTAATTATACAAATTCTGATCCACTCTAAACTGTATCCATCTTTCCTTGTGTGAATTTCTGTTTTTAGTAGGAGTGTCAATGGAAACCAAATGTACATTTTCAAATAGGTTCTGGGAAAAGAATTTTGCCTCTCTGTAGTATGGAACCCTACTAGACCATGTTCATTGGTACCCAAGCTGACGGCCAACAGAGCTATTTTCCTTCCATGGGAGACACCTTGCAAAGCAACTCTTTCCAAGAATTTATGACGGAATCAGTTGGCACTCCAGACGTTTATGCTTTTCTCGAATAACTTCATTCTTTTAGCCCATCATCAGCAGTGTAATGAAAAATGGACGCCAAAATACCGTGTTGCCAAAATATCGTAATTGACATAGCAAAAGTCTAGTCTTTGCTGCCTCACTTGGCTGGATGCCTCCAGAGAGTCAAAGGCTATTGGTGATCTGAGTTGGTATGCACTCTAAGGAGGGAAGAAGGGTCCTTAGTAGATGGATGCTTTGACAGAGTACAAAAGAAAATGAAATAGCCTGTTTTAAAAACAAAAGAGGGGAGGGATTTCGTATGCCCTCTACCCCCAAACTCTCAGAGATTATTTAATTTAATTATCATAAGTATTTCTGTCTTTTTTTCAACCTGTGTGGACTTTTACGTTGAAATCAGATTACTAATACTAAAATGAGAAGTAGAGAATAGCTACTACTCTCCAGACTCCATTCAAAACTTTCAGGTATTCTTCCCTTTAATTCTCATAACTCTTGAGATGAGTATTGTAAATCCTCATTTGACACATGATGATGCTGAGGGACAGAGAGGTGAACTAGCTTGCCTAGAGAGAGGTCTCTATTAACAGTGGGAGTGAAACTCAGTCCCCAGTCAGTCGGACTCTGTTGCCCATGACTTGAATGCAGAGCTGTGTGGAAAGCAGTCAATAGGATGCAAATGTTATACAAGTGAAAAACACTTTTAATCAATCACCTTGATATTTCGTGTGATACAAACTAACTTCTTGTGGATAAATTGAATTTTACCAGATGCAGGATGATTGATCATTCCTGATTGAAACAAGAAGCCCTCGTTTTGTCTCTTCTTGGGTCTGGTTTGATAAGAGATACTTTGCAGAGGCATTGATATCCAATGTTATCTCATAACATCTAGGCTGTCCAAACCTCTAAAGCAAATACAGATCTTTCTCATGTCTAGGGTTACTTTGTTTTTACAAAGGAGAAACTAAGACGTTTATTTAAATAGAAATAAGATACTGGGTAAGCTACATACCAGAACCAGATTCATTTTGAAGATCTCTGAAGGATTTTGCTTGATATCAGCTTCTATTTTTTTCCCTTAAAAAAATGTTATAGGCCAGTGGGCATTGTGCGTAGGGCTCCTGCCTCAGGAAAATGATACTAGTAATTGTGCCTGAAAAATAAAATACTTAAATAATAAAGGGGTGAATGAATGTCCAAATTGTTTGGACAGCAGAATAATTCCCAAGTTTAGAAATTTCAGAGATAAAATGTTTTTAAGGGTGAAAAATATGATACAATTTAAATGGATGAGTAACCAACTCCCTCTTACACAGTTCATGAGGTTCTCACGGCAAGTACACTGGGGCGCTTTGCCATTCCCTCCTCTAGTGGGTCACATTTTGTCAGAACTCTCCACCATGACCTGTCTGTCCTGGGTGCACCCCACGGCATGGCTTATGGCTTCACTGAGTTACGCAAGCCCCTTTGCTGTGACAAGGCAGTGCTCCATGAAGGGGAGAGAGTGAGCAATGGTGTCCAGGCCTGCCGCAGTCCATGGGGGTCACACAGAGTTGGACACAACTGGGCAGCTGAACAACAACCATCAATTTTCATTTTACTTGCCTTTCTTGCTTTTTTTCTCTTGAAAATTTTTTACTCTTTATGTGAAAATTCTCTGATACTTACCCACTCTTTAGAAAATGCTCCCTCGCTAATTCTATAGACCAGCTCCTCTGCACCTTCCCAGGTGCTGCTGTCTTGTTGGGATTGATATCATTTCTCATGGTCCTGAGTAGGAAGCCTCAAAGAGTTAATGTAGTTCCCTGAACCCTTCATTTCATTGGCAGGCAGTGGTGAGACTAGAACATATTCACTGTGAAATTGCTTCAAGGGAAAGTGTATTTACCTACCATACGATCCAGCAACTCACATTCTGGGAACATATCCAAAAGAAGCATAAACAACACCTTGTAAAGAAATCTCAACCCCCACATTCATAGCAGCATCATTTATAATCCCCAAGACATAGAAACAATCTTAATAAAAAATGTAAAAGTGTAATGTATATGTTATATAATTCCCCAAGAAGAAGAAATGCAAAAAGGCAAAATGGTTTTCTGAGGAGGCTTTACAAATAGCTGAGAAAGAAGAGAAGTGAAAGGTAAAGGAGAAAAGGAAAGATATATCTATGTGAATACAGAGTCCCAAAGAATAGCAAGGAGAGATAAGAGAGCCTTCTTAAGTGATAAATATAAAGAAATACAGGAAAACAATAAAATGGGGAAGACTACAGACCTCTTCAAGAAAATTAGAGATACTAAGGAAACATTACATGCAAAGATGGGCACAAGGAAGGACAGAAATGGTATGGACCTAATAGTAGCAGAGGACATGAAGAAGAGATGGCAAGAATACACAGAAGAACTATACAAAAAAGATCTTCATGACCCAGATAACCACGATGGTGTGATCACTCACCTAGAGCCAGACGTCCTAGAATGTGAAGTCCTTAGGAAGCATCACTATGAACAAAGCCAGTGGAGGTGATGGATTTCCAGCTGAGCTATTTCAAATCCTAAAAGAAGATACACTCAATATGCCAGCAAATTTGGAAAACTCAGCAGTGGCCACAGGACTGGAAAAGGTCAGTTTTCATTCCAATCCCAAAGAAAGGCAATGACAAAGAATGTTCAAACTACCGCACAACTGCACTCATCTCACATGCTAGCAAAGTAATGTTCAAAATTCTTCAAGCCAGGCTTCAGGAGTACATGAACTGAGAACTTCCAGATGTTCAAGCTGGTTTTAGAAAAGGCAGAGGAACCAGAGATCAAATTGCCAATATTCGTTGGAGCATAGAAAAAGCAAGAGAATTCCAGAAAAGCATCAACTACTGCTTCATTGACTACGCTAAAGCCTTTGACTATGTGGATCACAAAAAAAGTAGAAAATTCTTAAAGAGATGGAAATGCCAAACCACCTTACCTGCCTCCTGAGAAATCTGTATGCAGGTCAAGAAGCAACATTTAGAATTGGACATGGAACAACAGACTGGTTCCGAATTGGGAAAGGAGTACATCAAGGTTGTATATTGTCACCTTGCTTATTTAACTTGTATGCAGAATACATCATGGGAAACGCTGGGCTGGATGAAACACAAGCTGGAATCAAGATTACAGTAAGAAATATCTATAACCTCAGATATGCAGGTGACACTGCCCTTATGGCAGAAAGTGAAGAGCCTCTTGATGAAAGTGAAAGAGGAGAGTGAAAAAGCTGGCTTGAAACTCAGCATTCAAAAAACAAAGATCATGACATCCAGTCTCATCACTTCATGGCAAATAGATGGAGAAACAATGGAAACAGTGACAGATTTATTTTCTTAGGCTCCAAAATCACTGAAGATGGTGACTGCAGCCATGAAATTAAAAGATGCTTGCTCCTTGGAAGAAAAGCTATGACAAACCTAGACAGCATATTCAAAAGCAAAAGCATTACTTTGCCAACAAAGGTCCATCTAGTCAAAACTATGTTTTTTCCAGTAGTCATGTATGGATATGAGTTGGACCGTAAAGAAAATGAGCACTGAAGAATTGATGCTTTTGAACTGTGGTATTGGAAAAGACTCTTGAGAGTCCCTTGGACTGCAAGGAGATCTAACCAGTCAATCCTAAAGGAAATCAGTCCTGAATATTCATTGGAAGGACTGATGCTAAAGCTGAAGCTCCAATACTTTGGCCACCTGATGGAAAGAACTTTTTCATTGGAAAAGATGCTGATGCTGGGAAAGATTGATGGCAGGAGGAGAAGGGGACAACAGAGGATGAGATGGTTGGATGGGATCACTGACTCAATGGACATGAGTCTGAGCAAGCCCTGGGAGTTGGTGATGGACAGGGAGGCCTGTTGTGCTGCTGCTGCTGCTGCTAAGTCACGTCAGTCGTGTCCAACTCTGTGTGACCCCATAGATGGCAGCCCACCAGGCTCCCCCGTCCCTGGGATTCTGCAATCTATAGGGTAGCAAAGGGTCAGATACAACTGAGTGACTGACCTGAACTGGATTCAGTCATAAAATTGAGGCAATTCTACCACAGTGACAACATGGATGAACCTTGAAGTAAATTTTTATGAAAGTGAAAGTCGCTCAGTCATGTCCAACTCTTTGCAATCCCATGGACTGTAGTCCATGGAATTCTCTAGGCCAGAATACTGGAGTGGGTAGCCATTCCCTTCTCCAGGGGATCTTCCCAACCCGATATCAAGCCCAGGTCTCTTGCATTGTAGGCAAATTCTTGACCAGCTGAGCCACCAAGGGAAGCCCAAAAAAGGGGACCCTGTGGCTGCATGGATCAGGAAGATGGTATACTAAATGAAATAAGTCAGACATTGGACAAAAAATACTGTATGATCTCCCTTATACATGGAGTCAAACCAAACAGATAAACAAAATCCAAACCATCATAGAAAAAAGAAATCAGATTCGTGGTTATGGGGTATGGATGAGGGGAATTTGGAGGAAGGTGGTCAAAAGGTGCCAACTTGCTGTTAAAAGATAAATATGTAGTAGGGGTGTAATGTACAATGATATATATATATATTTATGATATACAGTAAAATTGTTGAGAGTAAATCCTAAAAGTTCTCATCGCAAGGAGATTTTTACTCTTTTATTTTTATTTTATGTTAACTAAATCCATTGTGGTAATCATTTTGCAATATATATGAGATTAAACCATCATACTGTACACCTTCAACTTCCAAGATTTTTAAAATTTGTGTTAAAAATTTATGTGAGTAAACTGGTCAACCACTTGTAAAAGAATGAAACTAGATCACTTTCTAACACCACACACAAAAATAAACTCAAAATGGATTAAAGATCTAAATGTAAGACCAGAAACTATAAAACTCCTAGAGGAGAACATAGGCAAAACACTCTCCGACATACATCACAGCAGGATCCTCTATGATCCATCCCCCAGAATTCTGGAGATAAAAGCAAAAATAAACAAATGGGATCTAGTTAAAATTAAAAGCTTCTGCACAACAAAGGAAACTGTAAGCAAGGTGAAAAGACAGCCTTCAGAATGGGAGAAAATAATAGCAAATGAAGCAACTGACAAACAACTAATCTCAAAAATATACAAGCAGCTCAACTCCAGAAAAATAAACGACCCAATCAAAAAATGGGCCAAAGAACTAAATAGACATTTCTCCAAAGAAGACATACGGATGGCTAACAAACACATGAAAAGATGCTCAACATCACTCATTATCAGAGAAATGCAAATCAAAACCACAATGAGGTACCACTTCACACCAGTCAGAATGGCTGTGATCCAAAAGTCTGCAAGCAATAAATGCTGGAGAGGGTGTGGAGAAAAGGGAACCCTCCTACACTGTTGGTGGGAATGCAAACTAGTACAGCCACTATGGAGAACAGTGTGGAGATTCCGTAAAAAGTTGCAAATAGAACTGCCTTATGACCCAGCCATCCCACTGCTGGGCATACACACCAAGGAAACCAGAAGTGAAAGAGACACATGTACCCCAATGATCATCGCAGCACTGTTTATAATAGCCAGGACATGGAAACAACCTAGATGTCCATCAGCAGATGAATGGATAAGAAAGCTGTGGTACATACATGCAATGGAGTATTACTCAGCCGTTAAAAAGAATACATTTGAATCAGTTCTAATGAGATGGATGAAACTGGAGCCGATTATACAGAGTGAAGTAAGCCAGAAAGAAAAACACCAATACAGTATACTAACACATATATATGGAATTTAGAAAGATGGCAATGATGACCCTGTATGCGAGACAGCAAAAGAGACACAGATGTGTAGAGCAGACTTTTGGACTCTGAGGGAGAGGGAGAGGGTGGGATGATCTGGGAGAATGGCATTGAAACATGTATACTATCATGTAAGAAACGAATCGCCAGTCTATGTCCGATGCAGGATACAGCATGCTTGGGGCTGGTGCATGGGGATGACCCAGAGAGATGTTATGAGAAGGGAGGTGGGAGGGGGGTTCATGTTTGGGAACGCATGTACACCCGTGGTGGATTCATGTCAATGTATGGCAAAACCAATACAGTATTGTAAAGTAAAATAAAGTAAAAATAAAAATTAAAAAAAAAAACAAATAACTTCAAAAAATTTTGTGAAAATTAATAAATGTTCAGTACAGGTCAGTCGCTCAGTCTTGTCCGACTCCTTGCGACCCCATGAACCGCAGCATGCCAGGCCTCTGGGATCTTATTTCATGTGACATGTAAGACTATCACCACGATAGCTCCATCTGGGGCTCTGTGAAGACCTAGAGGGATGGGATTAGGGGTTGAGAGGGAGAGGATACATGTATACTTACGACTGATTCACACTTTTGCATGACAGAAACCAGCACAACATTGTAAAGCAATTATCCTCCAATTAAAAATAAATTTAAAAGAAGACTGCCACTCCAGGATACCCAACTTCACCTGTTTACTGACCAAATTCTCAGCTGCCTGACAAGCCTCCTCCCTCCTTTGCAGGCTTTTCAAATTTTACATTTCTAAAATTGAAATAGCCATGTTTTCTCATTGCATAAAGCTTGTTCTTTTCTAAAGAAAAAAACCCCAGCGCTGTGTCACGATCACGATTTGTGTGCTTTGTGCACAATTTTGCATACCTTAAAAGATATACGTTTTGCGTACCTTAGTGGTACACATATTTGTTGAATTAAAGTATTTGCTATAGTTAAAAGGTTTTCTACCTAAAACTTGTAAATAATGGTGCTGCCCGTAGCTACATGGGGATGGGGATGATGTTCAGAGAATTGTCAGAGATGTAAATAACATACTTTCCGGCTAAGGGACACGAGAGCTCGATTTCTTCTTTTTCTTTTTCTTTTTTTTCCTTCAATTTGTTCAAACTTATTTTTTTGTCGCTCATAACTCAAAAACAGTTTAATGGAAAAACTTCAAGTGTTATAAATATATTAGTCCTTGATGAGAACTCGAATGTAAGAATAATTTGACCAACACGGAATTTAAAGTTTTTTTTATTTATTGAAGGTTAATTTTTCTTTTCAAGAGAGAGCCCCATGAAGTCCCTATGGATAAAATCATTTCCACCAGGCATCTGGCAATATTTTCACTAATCTAAGGTTTCATTTTGAAAAAATAAAATGCCCAGTCCTTTCTTTGAAAGGACAAACTCTTCACCATAAAACAGTTTCCTGTGGGTCAAAGCTTGTCATATTTACTTCTGTAGAGTGGCAGGTTATCCCACAGGCTCTATTTTCATTTGCTCCATATAGTTCTGCTTCACCTTTGCTTGCAGACCATTCTAGTGCAAGTCAGCAGAATGCCTCTGTCTGGAGAAATGTGTGTTGGCCAGTGGGAAAGATTGGGTCAAGTGAGAACCATGATGGCTACCGGCATCAGCTCCCTAGATACCCTCAAAGCAAGGCCAGGCCCTATTCAGGAAGCAGATGCATTTTTCCTCAACTCTCCCATTCAGGTTAGTCCTCTCCACCTCAGTGAGCAGGGAAAGTCAGGCTTTCCCCCAAGAATGCCTGAGCCACATGTTCTGTGAATGAATGTGGGCTACCGCTTTTCCAATGCTTTCTCCAAAGAAGTGTAGGGTCTAATGGAGACTCTTGGACAGCAAGTAGGAAGGAAAATTGAAGTCACAGCTTTTAGGACAAGTGCCTTCTCTTCCCACACACGCTATGGATTGCTTAATGCTGACAAGAAGCCCATGGCCATGAAATTCCTTCCAGAAAGTCCCTACAAGGAAACAGAATAAACCACAACCTCCCCATTATGGAAGGCTAGTAGCCTGCATTATCCTGCAGGAATGAAGGGCCTGTGGCTCCACAAAGTCTCAGGCTTTTTTTTTTTTTTTTCCAACTTGATTTGTAGAACTGCTGACCCCTTATCCCTAGGAAGCAGGAGATAATAATAAACAGGTAAAAGCTATCGTTAAGGCCAACCTTGCTCACTGATGATGTTTCCTCCATATTCCTCTTATTAAATGCTTTTAAAGCTGGCCACCAAATCGGTTTCGAATGCATTAAAACTCCTGCTGAAAGGATCAGCCTAATATAATATGGAAAAATGATAAAGAGCCATGAAATACTGCTTTGGGTTCATTGGCTCAGGTATGGAATAAACATCATCTTTGAGGTTCGTGCTGCCATTATAAACTCTTCTTGTGGTAAGTAGTTCTTACCACAGTCAATGCAACTGGCAGACAATATGTGTACTCTAAAGCTACACGACAAACAAAAGGACTTTTTTCCTTCCCAGGAAAGTACACCTTCCCATATTCTGTTGTAATGATACACAGGCCTTCACCTGGGATGCCCTGTTTTGTGCGGACTATCTTGGTGAACATTTCTATTAGCATCAGTTAATTCTCAACCCTGGCTTGTGTTTCTATCTGGGTTCTTCCAGAGGGTAAATTGATGCTACAGAGCCTCTGCTAGTACATCATGGGAAAGGATTCCAAATAGATTCGGTGATATGCGCTGCTGGTGGGGGTTGTGGATTGGTGGACTGTTCATTCCTAGCATTTTTGCACCCTGAATGTGATCAGGGAGTCACCAAAAGTTGGTGGAAACAGATAAGCAAGTGGTTGTTGACAGCACAGCAGTAATAGTCTTGAAGCTCCAGTTGGGGAATTAGACTGGATTGGAAGACTAGCCGAGCTGACTAGGTCAAAGAGCAATGAACCTTGAAACAGTTTTAAAAGCAAACAGATGAAGAGAATGAAGAATTCACCAGGAGATACACAGCCTAAAGGCAGACAGAGGGGTCTTAGCTATACCAACAGGAAGTATGAACTACTGCCAGAGGAGGAGGAAATTCAAACTGGCTGTGGACACTTTTTTTTTTTTTGGTAGGCAGTCAGAAGATACAATATTCTATAATGTATATTTGGGCACTTCCTTGGGAGTCCAGTGGTTAAGACGCCATACTCCCAATGATGCAGGGGGCATGGGTTCAATCCCTGGTCAGGGAACTAAGATCCCAAGTATCAAAATAAAATAAATTTTTTAAAAAAAGAATACAATATATATTTCAGCTAACAAGGCATGAAGTTGGGTAAACAGATGAATAAGGATGAATGAATAAGGGCCTACCCAGTAGCTTAGTGGTAAAGAATCTGCCTTCCAATGCAGGAGCTGCAGGAGATGCAGGTTCAGTCCCTAGGTCAGGAAGATCCCCTGAAGAAGGAAATAGCAACCAGTATTCTTGCCTGGAAAATCCTGTGGGCAGAGGAGCCTGGCAGTCTACATTCCATGGGGTTGCAAAGAGACAAGACTTAGCAACTAAATAGCAACAATATATATTTCAGCTGATGAGGCATGAACTTGGGTAAATAAGAACTTAATATTATTCAGTTTTGTAAAATAGTATCAAAAATTAGACATTTCCAAAAAGAACTGATTTCCAATCCACTTCCCATTGCATGCCCCATGCCTTTTTGTGTTGCTCCTTGAGCCCATTTTGAACATAGACTATTTATTTCTTCTCTTTGAAATTTTTAAAAATACATTGTAGATTTCAGTTTGCAGATATACATTTTTAGAAGTTTTATGTATATTTGTAATAGGCTGTGGTTAAGTCTATTGTGGTTCTAGTGTTGCAATAAAAACAAAATACATTGACACAAAACTGTGTCATTATAGAATAGAAGGAATTGTTTTATATAGTAGTAGAAAGGAAAAGAGGGGACAAAGGGTGAGATGGTTCAAGGGACATGAATTTGAGCAGACTCTGGGAAACAGGACAGAGGAGCCTGGCATGCTGCAGTTCATGGGGTCGCAAAGAATTGGACACAACTTCCAGACTGAACCACAAGATAAATGGTGATACAATCCCTCTCCTCTTCTAATGCACATATGGAAGCAAGCTGGTGACTTGGGCTTTTTTGATGTGATGAGTTGCTCATCCTACTCTCTCTTCTTTCAAAATAAAACTTAGGAAACACCTCTCTGAGAAACTAGGCAAAGCTGGGAAACTGTATCTTCTTTCTCAGTTCTGTCTTTAGCATATATTTTTTGTTTTAAATGCTTACTTGTTCAACAGGAATTGAAGTGAAGGTTACCATGAATTAGATTTGTCATGATTCCTAGCAGTCTTTGAACTTAAACTTTCTGGTTCAGCTTCACTCTATATTAAAACTGAAATTGGCTTATAATTATTTTTTATACTCTTCTGATTTTAATTTAAACTTATGTTAATCTTACTTGAGATGTTTTTTCTCTATTGTTTTAAGCTTGGTGTAAATTGCTGATAGAATTACTTGGCCTTGACCTTTTGATATTGTTCTTTGTGTTTGTGAGGGTTGGAAGTTATGTTAATAGCTTTATCTACTGATTCAATTTCTTTAGTGATCATTAGTTATTTTAAGGATGTTTGTCTTTCTTTTTAAGTTAGTTTTGGTAGGTTATATTTTCCAACAGGACAATTTCCTTGTCTAAGTTTTCAATTTTTTTAGCTTAAATTTATTTACAGACTATTTCTTCTTTCTGCCCTCTTGAATGAGGAAAGATGGGATATTAGCTGGGATTCTTTTGTTAATAAATAATAAAAATATGACTCCAGCTCTTTTATGTTCTTTCATGGAAGAGGGAAACGTACTGATTCCCAGGGCTGATGTTCAGATGTGACTGGACCCAGCTGTTCAAAAGGGCTTCCCTGGCGGCTCAGTGGTAAAGATTCTGTCTGCCAGTGCAGGAGACATAAAGAGATGCAGGTTCGAACTCTGGCTTGGAAGGATTCCCCGGAGGAGGGCATGGCAACCCACTCGATTATTCTTGCCTGGAGAATCCCCATGGGCAGAGGAGCCTGGTGGGCTACAGTCCATAGGGTCGCAAACAGTCAGACACAACTGAACACACACAACAGTGCTCAAAAACTGTTAGCAAGTATCAGATGTCATCAGATGTCATTTTCAAAAAATCTCTTGATTCTGCTGTTCCAAATAGGCTTCATTCTACTGGCTACCCTTAATGGGAAAGAAATGTCCACCCCTAGCTCCAGGCTTATATCCTAAACACTTATCTACTCCAGAAATACAGAACGATACTCCTTTCCCCAACTTTTTCAGTAAGTGATTCACATGTGAATCACTTTATTACTAAAGAAGTCATCCATCTAGCCCTAGAGCATGTGCATCTTTGATTGGTGAACCCTAGGGAAGTATGGTATGCTGTGCTGCTCTCAGGAGGAGGGAGAATCTATACTGATTAGGTTAAAGAAATGGATATGCAGTGTATGTGCTCGGCAGCCAGCACCTTTCTCCATCATCAACTTGCATTGCCTTAGTGCTTCACTAAAGCGATGCTTACAAAAATGTAAGGCCTCCTGGAACTGCTTGTTGGCTACAGAAGAGTATATGGGTAATAGATGCTAGAATTTACTGCACTGAATTAACTTCTTTATTAAAAAAGTTAACAGTGAGCTCATACAATGAAGATGGTCCTAGGTGCGGTGGGAGCTGGAACTGCTGCTTTGGGAAATGGGAGAAGTTGATGGAAGACATGTGAAAAATTTACAAGTGGGGTTACAGATGGAGTTAAGACTGGAAACCATACGTTTAGAATTATGTCAGCTTAATGTGGTTTGAGACGTTTCTCAAGCTCTGAGTGAAGAAAATAATGTTAAAATTGGATCATGTTGAGATTCTTATGGGGCTTCCCATGTAGCACAGAGGTAAGAATCTGACTACCAAGGCAAGAGACTCAAGAGACATGGGTTCAATTCCTGGTCCAGGAAGATCCTCAGAAGGAGGAAATGGTGCCCTACCCCAGTATTCTCTCCCAAAAATATCCCATGGATAAGATATCTTTTCCACTTCTTTGAATTTTGTTCAATTTTCTTCATTAATATTTTATAGTTTTTAGAGTATAATTCTTTCTTTGGTAGAGTTTATTCTTATTTCATTTTTGATGAGATTTTAAACAAGATTTTTTTACTTTCTGTTTCTGATAGTTCATTATTAGTATATAGAAAAGCAACAAATTTCTGTATATTAATTTTGAATTCTACAACTTTGCTGAATTTATTTCCTAGTTCTAATGGTTTTTAGGTGGCAACTATAGGTTTTTCTATATAAAATATCACACCATCTGCAAATAGTGACAGTTTCCCCCTCCAATTTGGATGCCTTTTCTTTTTTTTTCTTGTGTGATTGCTGTGGCTAGGACTTTCAACAGAATAGAAGTGGTGAGAGTGGGCATCCTTGTCTTGTTCCCAAATATAGGGAAAAGGCTTTCAGCTTTTCACATTTGAGTATGATCTTACCTATGTGTTTGTCATAAATAGTTTTTATTATGCTGTGATTTGTTTCTTCTATACTCATATTGATGACCATTTTTACCATGAATGGATGTTGAATTTTGTCAAATGCATTTCTGCATTTATTGGGATGATCATGTGACTTTTATAGTTCCTTTTTATAATGTGATGTATTGTGTTGATTGATTTGCAAATATTGAACCACCCTTGTGTCCCTGGAATAAATCCAACTTGATCATGGTGTATAATCTCTTTTATTTATTGTTGGATCGTGTTTGCTAATATTTTGTTGAAGTTTTTTGCTTCAATATTCATGAAAGATATTGGTCTTCAATTTTCTTTTTCTGTGTGACATCTTTGTCTGCTTTTGGTATTAGGGTAACTGTAGCCTTGTAGAATGCATTTAGGGGTGTTCTACCCTCTTCAATTTTTTGGAATAGTTTGAGAACAGTAGGTAGTAGCTTTTTTTCTATAAATTTGTGAAATCATCCAGTCCTAGACTTTCGTTTGCTATGAGTTTTTCCTTCATTATTACAAATTCAGTTTCACTGCTAGTGATCAGTCTGTTCAAATTGTTTGTTTCTTCTTGATTTAGTCTTGGAAGGTTGTATGTTTTTAGAAATTTGTCAACGGCTTTTAGGTTGTCCAGTTTGTTGGCATAAAATGTTTCAAAATATTCTCTTATGATATTTCATATTCCAGTGGAATTGGCTGTTATTTCTCTTCCTTCATTTCTAATTGTTTATTTGGGTCCTCTCTCTTCTTGGTGAGCCTGGCTAAAGGTTAATCAATTTATCTTCAAAAAACCTGCTTTTGTTTCATTGATTTTTTTCTACTTTTTAATCTTTGGTTTATTTATTTCCTCTCTGATCTTTGTTATTTCATTCCTCTGCTGACTTTGATTCTGTTTGTTCTTCTTTTTCTATTCTTTTAGGCTTGTAGGTTAGCTTGTTTATTTGAAATTTTTCTTATTCCTTGAGGAAGACCTGCCTCACTATAAATTTCCCTTTTAGAATTTCGTTGCGTCTCATAGATTTTGGAGTGTTGTGTTTCCATTTTCATTTGTCTCAAAGTACCTTCTGATTTCCTTTTAAATTTTTAAATTAACTACTTTTTAGTTTTTTTCTTCAGTATCACATAATTTAATCTTCGTGTGTTTATTGTCTTCCCACTTTCCTTTCTGTAATTCACTTCTATCTTTATACCACTTTGGTCAGAAAAAAATGCTTCATGTAATTTCTATCCCCTTAAATTTATTGAGACTGCTTTCGTGGCCTAGAGTGTGATTTATTCTGGAGAATATTCTATGTGCACTTAAAAAGAATGTATATTCTACTGTTTTGGCATGTAATGCCCTATAGGTATATATTAAGTCCAACTGGTCTATTGTGTCATTTAAGACTACTATTGCCTTATTGATTTTCTATCAAGATGATTTATCCAGTGATCTAAGGGGAAGTGTTAAAGTCCCCTACTATCTTGCTAGTATTGTCAATTTCTCCCTGTTAGTATTTCCTTTATTCATTTAAGTGATGTAGCCTGTATTGGATATATGATATGTGGTATACGGCTATATGATAAGTGATATATGTATCCTGTATTGGATACATATATGTTAAAAAGTATAATGTCCCCTTGCTATATTGATCACTATATCATTTTATAATTCCCTTCTTTGTCTTTTGTTATAGACTCTGGTCTAAAGTCTACTTTGTCTGATATGACTATTGCTATCCAAAAATGGAAGATTATAGTTACAGAAGTAGTTTCAGAAGCAAAAGTGGCCATAAAAGAATACTTTTTTTTTTTCTGGAGAATCATAAAGACAAAGGTTCCACTGTTTCTATTTATCTGAACATCTCAAGACACCATTTTTATTAAACTTAAGTTTATTCTTACCCTGTTTTATTCAGATTATATTGTTTTGAAATTTCCTTTCCATGACAGATACACGTTGGTTGTTTTCATTATTATTAATTTCTACTTGGATGAGGCTCTGCATAAGACCTGGTAATACCAGGACAGAAGGGCTCAGACACTGCTCTCCAACTGTCTCTCCACTGTTGTTGGAGGTCAACATATACACAGACCTTAAAATGATTAGAGATGTGCAAAAGGTCCAGAGGAGAAGAAAAAAAGTAATACTTAGCTCTTCCTAAGAGAGGCATTCACATAAGTGGTAGTAATTAACTTGGGTCTTGCTGCTACTACTAAGTCACTTCAGTCATGTCCAACTCTGTGCGACCCCATAGATGGCAGCCTACCAGCATTCTCCATCCCTGGGATTCTCCAGACAAGAACACTGGAGTGGGTTGCCATTTCCTTCTCCAATGCATGAAAGTGAAAAGTGAAAGTGAAGTTGCTCAGTCGTGTTTGACTCTTTGCAACCCCATGGACTACAGCCCACCAGGCTCTTCCGTCCATGGGATTTTCCAGGCGAGAGTACTGGAGTGGGGTGCCAGTGCCTTCTCTGAACTTGGGTCTTAAAGAAGAGTAAAATGATAATAATCACAATAATATATATTTATACAGTCACAGTTATAAATGCCTTCATATATTAACTCTTCTTTGGTCTTCAAGGCAACATTATGAGTTAGGTTCTATTATTATTCTCAATTTACAGATGAAGAAACTGAATCACAGTAAGCTTAAGTAATTTGACCAAGTTCATATAGCTAGTAAGCATTGGCACCTGGGTTCAAACCAAGGCAGTCACATCGGGTAAGCAGTTGTTTCCAGGGGAGACAAATACAGGAAAGCATGAAACTATGGAATTCTCAGGAAATCACAAGCAGTTCAGTATTGCTGGATGTAAATTACGTAATTGAAAGTAAAGAGGTAATTAGGGAGAAGGACATCATCTAAGAGAATTTAGGTATTAGTCTGTTGGCCACGGGGGTCGTTGAACAAGTACAGCCTATCTCAGAGAAACTATTCCAGGGAAAGTATGAAGAGATTGAAAGGAGGCAAAAATTAAAGAAAAAAGAACTCTACAGAGTTTTTTGACAGATATCAGGTGAAAGTGATGAAATGAACCAGAGCATTGCAGTGCTGCCTTGGAAACATTCTTGCCATTTTTTCTCTCTAGATCTGTTCCCTGCCCTGAGCATCCTTGTTCTCTGTTCTTGAGGTCAAGAATTGCATTTCTCAGATTTCCTTCCTTCTGGCTTCCATGTAGCCATGGGAAATGGGAGACAACAGCTGAGAGTTAGATTAAGGCAAAACCAAGGGCATTTCATCTTCCCTGGTGGCTCAGATGGTAAAGCATCTACCTACAGTGTGGGAGAGCCGGGTTTGATCCCTGGGTTGGTAAGATCCTCTGGAGAAGGAAATGGCAACCCACTCCAGTATTCTCGCCTGGAAAATCCCATAGACGGAGAAGCGTGGTAGGCTACAGTCCATGGGGTTGCAAAGAGTCGGACACGAATGAGCGATTTGACTTTCACTTTATTTTCAAAGGCATTTCTTCTTTCTTAACACTGCTACGTCTTCAGCAACACTGCCTGTCCTCCAGGGCTTCAAGTCAGCTGGGCGGCCTCATCCTCTGTGAGCCCAGGCCCTACCGGAGGCCTTTGCCGAGTCATAGCTCCTGGTCAGAGGCCCCTGCTTCCAGTCCCTGACAGCACTACCTCTCCTCTTTGTCCTCTAAACATTCATCACCTCACATGGTTACAAAAGACATTTTTGTGTGTGATGAAAATAATTATTTTTTAAAATCTTAAGATGTTTTGACCTCTGTTTAGGTTATTTAAATAATCTGAAATTAGACCTTGTATGCCTTTTAAAGAAACATAAAGGAGCTAAACTTACCTAAAGAACCGAAGTACAAGTTGCAGCCAAGAGAATAAACTCTGTTTGGACTCTTGTCACTTTCTTAGCTCTTGTACAAATCTTTGACGTTTTCATCAGTTATTTATCTGTCACTGGTGTTTTATTCTGAGTGTCCTCAGGGAAGATGCTCTTATGTATTTCCAGAGAACTGTGAAAAGCCCCATTTATATATTATTGTCTCTTAATATTAAAAATATTATTGCCATAATGATCAGATTTGAGATTTTTTTTGAAAAATCTCAGTTAGGAACTCACTATTGGATATTGTACTGTTGGTAATCCTCAATAGGTGAACTCTTCAAAGGGATTATTTTTTTTAGGTTTTCAAAAATTACTATCATAATGCCTGTTGTATGTAATATAACAATGTAATATAATTTGCTTATGTTGTCATAATTCTAATACAGTATAATGCATTAAATTACAAAATTCAGCAGATAAAAATGATTATAGAGACTGAATTTTGTCACAAGTTGGCATCATAGTCTCTCAATCCTACTATATAGCTTTTATTTTTAATAACATTTGCAACTCTTCAGTTAACGCATCTCTTTATATAACATGCATTTTTATTAACAAGAAGGAAATCAAGTGCTATGTTCTTCTAAGTTCAAGTTGTACGTTTCCTATAATTAGCATCTTACTATTATACAGGAGTTTGGAAATTAAAAAAACATTTAAATTCAACTCAGATGTGCACATGAAGAATATGGCTTAGAACAAGAATCTTGAGAGTCACCACTTTTTTATGTGACAAGAGTCGCAGTAGTAAAGCAACTAATTGAAATTCTAGCTCTAGGGAAAGCCATTAAGGTTAACATACTTCTTCAGGGGAAAAGATATTCTTGAGGCAAAGGAAGGCTTACTTGAAAACCTCATACAGCGTTTTTAAAAGACTCTGGATATTAGTATTTCTCTCCTGATTTTTTTTGTGTGTGTGTGTGTGTGATTCCCTTTTACATTCCCTTGTTCTATTTTCCTTAGAAATGTTACAGCAATTTGTACATTTAGGCCAAACACATGGACACATTAGTCCTAAAAAAGCACTGCTAAGAGGATGAAGCTCATACTATATACAGGCAAGAACTTTCATCGTTTGCTTTTCTTCGCATGATTTACTTTTCTGGTTTGAAGATGCTTTGCTCATGAGATCTACTTGAGTTACTCATATTTTGTATATTTCCTCTGAGTGGATTTTCCCACCTCCCAAGAATTTTATTTTTTGTGACTTTCTTTGCCATTTTACCACTATTTTACATTTTCACTTTCAAAATTCTCCAAGTGAACACAGCCAAGGACCCCAAACTGCCAACCATCTGAATTCTCAGAGCCCTAACTGTGTTACTGGATATCTTAGGCTGCAGGATTTGTCATCAAATGTTTTTCAGTTAATCCCACTAATTTGAAGCATTGGTTTTCTCCATCACCCTATACGTCAAGCAAACCCACCAGTAAGACAAAAATACCACTGGATTAATATTAAGGCCACCAAAATCACATATAATTTTGCGTGTTCTTTTTTCAGTCTTACACGTTTTTTCCAGCGTCTCATTGTGTGTTTTCAATGGAACCTGCGGAAGTTGTATCAAGTTCTCCCTTTGAATACAGGCTGTCTGCACTCCCTCTAGTGATCCCACCGTGTATAAACAGCATTTCTCTGCACGTAGGAGAGAATTTCCCTAGAGGCCCACAAAACACTTAATGAAGTGTGAAGCACAAACATTTCATTACAACATATTGTGTATTTTTGCCTTTAATAACTACATTCTTCATCCAGGAACTCTCTATGGCTTTCGAAAATGAATTACAGTAGTATTATTTTCCCCAGAAAATAGTTTCTCCATGACAGAAGCAGCACTTTCCTAAACTATTGTATTTATTAGCAACCTGTTGCCCTTCGACACCAGAGCCATTTTCATCGACCCCGATCGAGTGTGGATCATTTAAACTTCCTTTAAAAATTATTAAAATAGTTTTATGTTATTGGATTCCCCTTTTCTTCACTGTACACAGCACCACCGAAAGCAAGGCATGGAGAGGGAAAGTGTGATTTTTGGGGAGGTTACGTGGAGTGGAGAGCTAGTTCTCCACTGCCAAAGAGCAAGCATTTAATTGAGGAGTAAGCAGGTAGTGGGTGGGAGGATCTTTCCTGTGACTGAGCACAAAAAAGTCAGATAAACTCTGGATTCCTGCACTTTACTACTCCCAACGTAGGCCCCTTCAGAGGAACTCCCCATCTTTGCCATCTGTCTCTGCCTCTACAAGGCAGCCTCCCATTGGCTCTTTTAAACACATCAGGTGATTAGGAAGCAACTAACCCTACTGACTCTGGTCCTGTAACCGTTAACGGAAGAGGATCGCTGCTGAACTCCATAACCCCAACATGGACAATGCAGAATGATCTTAAATGTTCACAGAACATGTGTGTGTGTGTGCGTGCACCACTGTATCCCAAATGCCAGCTTTTTTACAAAATTAAACCAAGGTAACAACAAAAAAACAGACCGCATGTGAACCTGTGGTGTGCAAGGAGGAAGCTGGTCCTTTTGTATAGGTGTTTTTCCTTAAGTTCAAATGCCACAGGATTTCTCAGATGAAGTGGGTTGTGTAATGTTTTCTATTTTCTTTAGAATCATAGCTGCATCTCATAGCTTCCCTGAATATCGGTTTCTACTGGTAGTCTGTTTACAGAGTTTTGAGAAAATTAAAAGGAAAACTCTGAAGATTATATAGAGTTTTAGGGGCTTTAGGTCAATGTTTGTGCAAGTGGATGTTAAGCTAGCTCTTCCTTTCTTCCAGAATCCTTTTTACTACAATGAATTACCATGGAGCTTGGAAATACAACCATCTTACCTCTCTCTTCTCTAACAAAGCAATATGTCACTAAGCCAAAAAATATTTTTACAGTTTCTTGAAATATTTCATTTGTGTTTGCTAGAATGGGAGATATTTTTATCCACCTTTATTTCCATTAGATGTGACCCTTTAAGCTGCTTTTGAATCTCTTAACAATCCTGGTGGTATAGTGGTAGGCAGCCATGAACTCATTAGAGAAGGCAGAAGGGATAAAGCTTGTTGATACTTGTGAATTTGGGGCTGGCAATACACGTTATGACTATGACATGAAGTAGTTTGCCTTCGGCCTATGATAGCCTCTCTGTTTATCAGTGAAGTGAGTTATCTAAGTGTTGTTAACATCACTGATTTTTAACAAACCTTTAATTGGCTTCTCTGGTGGCTCAGAGGGTAAAGTGTCTGCCTGCATTGCTGGAGACCCAGGTTTGATCCCTGGGTTGGGAAGATCCCCTAGAGAAGGAAATGGCAACCCACTCCAGTATTCTTGCCTGGAAAATCCCATGGACTGAGGAGCCTGGTAGGCTACCGACCATTGGGTTGCAAAGAGTTGGAAACGACTAAGCGACTTCACTTTCTTTCTCTTTCTTTAATTGTTAGTAATTTGTGTCTAAATTATCTTTAATACGAAACATCCATTTTTTTTTTTTTACTTTCTTGGATTTTTTTCTTAGAAGGTAGTCTTTTAAGAATGTTATCAAAATCTGTTAATAACTTATAAATGAAATTAAATAGGCCCTTGATAATGGTTCTTTCAGACAGATTTTGAACAGACGAAATAAGTAATTTCAGTGATTTAGAAGTCTACTACATATACATAAATTAATATAATCAGTTGTTTAAAGTTTAATTCTTTGGTCTGTAAACTTTCTTAAAAATACATCTTTTTTTAAATTTTTGGATGCAGAAAGAACAATTTGTTCAAAATAACAATTTGCTCTTTTCCTTGTGTTAAGGACATCCAAGCAAGTTTTCATCAGTGGCGAAAGAAAAAGTGGACAGTTGGTGATGAGGATCCTCTTTCTCTGCCACTTGCTTCTTGCAGTTTTCAGTAAATAGAGCTTATTTTAAAGGTTGGGGTGTGTGTGTGTGCTCAGTCACTCAGTCCTGTCCATCTCTTTATGACCCTGTGGACTGTAGTCCACCAGGCTTCTCCATCCATGGGATTTCCTAGGCAAGAAAACTGGAGTGGGTTGCCATTTCCTCCTCCAGGGGATCTTGCCAGTCCAAGGATCAAACATGCATCTCTTGTGTCTCCCACATTGCAGGCAGAGTCTTTACTGACTGAGCCAAAAATTGGTAGTTTGATGATTTAAATAAAACCCTTAAAATGAAACGTTGAGGTTGTGCTAGCTGTGGGTCCCTTTGCTTAACTCTCTTTTGCCCCTATTTTGCATACTGTGCTTGTAATATACATTCACTCCTACACTCATTCATTCTGCACATAGGCCTTGAGCACTGCCTGTGGGCAAATGGGAAACAAAGCTGAACAAGACATGAGTTATGTTCTCAGTATGCCTACTCGATGTGATGTTGTAGATTGGATCAATCTTGCCTGTCCCAGTTGATGCCTTTCTGCATTACAGAGGATGGATACCTAGAAATAATAATGGATACCTAAAATAAAGTCTATTTTCTGACCTAGAAATAACACATCAATCAACTACAGATTCCCTTGTAGCTAGAATTCCATGTAGGCACTAACTTTCACTAAATTAACACACCCCACTTAAAACTGTTGGGTTTTTTAAAATTTTTATTTTTACTTTGTTTTACTTTACAATACTGTATTTGTTTTGCCATACATTGACATGAATCCACCACAGGTGTACATGCGTTCCCAAACATGAACCCCCCTCCTACCTCCCTCCCCATAACATCTCTCTGGGTCATCCCCATGCACCAGCCCCAAGCATGCTGTATCCTGCATCAGACATAGACTGGCGATTCGTTTCTTACATGATAGTATACATGTTTCCATGCCATTCTCCCAAATCATCCCACCCTCTCCCTCTCCCTCTGAGTCCAAAAGTCCGCTGTATACATCTGTGTCTCTTTAGCTGTCTTGCATACAGGAGTCATCATTGTCATCTTTCTAAATTCCATATATATGTGTTAGTATACTGTATTGGTGTTTTTCTTTCTGGCTTGCTTCACTCTGTATAATTGGCTCCAGTTTCATCATCTCATTAGAACTGATTCAGATGTATTCTTTTTAATGGCTGAGTAATACTCCATTGTGTATATGTACCACAGCTTTCTTATCCATTTGAAAATGATAACATGAGTTTGGGGTCATGTGTGGGGAGATTGAATGAAAGCATTTGGTTTTCCCAAGGCATCTGAAATTTAGACTCTCTGTTTTTTTCCTGGTAGGTGCCATGAACCAAGAGGAGGCAGTAGAAATGGAATTTCTATACAAACAGTTCCTTTGGTGGAGCCAAACAGTTCTTTTGGCTGCATTGCTCCTTGGATGTACATGATCGAAGCTTGATTCCCTGGTCCTGCCAGTAATTCTGTAAATTGTGTAATAATCTGTAATAGACGCCATTCCGTATAAGCTAGCTGGAGTGGATTCTGTTGTCTGCATCAGAGTTCTCCGACCTTTACACTATGCAGTTGGCAGATACTGTGGGAGTAGATTATTTTCATATCAAGTAAACATTAACTAGTGCTATAGAAAGGTAAGGATATATATGTATGAAAATTGGGAGGAAGAGATTATTCCTTGCTTGGGTGTTCAGAAAGAAAGAGCTACTGATTCTTGAGAAAGGTTTTGGAAACTTCTGGAATGGGGAAAACGGTGCACCAAGTGAAGGAAGAGCACAGAATAAGATATAATAATAGGAACGGAGCTAGAACACCGACACATGATAAGCAATACACCTCTAATGAGACAGTAAGAGGAAATGTTAGAAAGATAAAAATGAAAATAAGGAGAAACTGACGTTTTTGTGCAGGGTGGAAAAGAATCACTGATTGGTTAGTTCATTTAACAATTGTTTCTTGAGACGCTATCCTGTGCCAGACACTGCCAGAGAGAACTCAGCCTCATTAAAATTAATCTAATTGTAAGTAATCTAATCTAAACAATGAATTTTAGTGATAAGAGCACTTCGCACAGGGTGCCAAAAGGCTTTTTACCATAGTCTAATGAGAGATAATCATCTGTGACAATAGGAAGGAGTTTACTATAGTTTTTACTGTCAACTTCTCTACAACTTCTCCCGTTTTCTTTACACGGCACAATTTTTGACTTCATTCTATTAGTTTAAAAGTTCCATTGTATGTACTGACACACACATGATGAGTTCTGTCTTGCTTATAACTTTTATGTAGGCATGCTTTGTCACCTCGCATGAGATTGCAAGTTCCCAGTGAATAAATGACTCTGATATTTCAGGCATTCACTAGACAATAAAAATCTTGATAAAAATCTCCAAATCTTTATAAGATTTGCAGAAATTATCTGAGAATTCTGTGATCCCTTTAAACCATATACAAGCTAGATATTAGCACAGGTCATCCAGGCTTTTGTGATTCAAGAAAAATCGGTCTCACCTCCATCTCACCTGCAGTGCAAGACCTGGCCTCCCTGAGAACCTCTGAGGGTCCTCCTGGGACAGGTTTGGGGTAGGTGAGAAAGGCTGAGACTACCCAGGTCTCGTCTGGCCCCAGGTTCTGAGTCCTCTAACTGTCCCAGTTTTGCCATCCCATCCCATGGTGAATAGAACCTCAACTCATTCACTGACCCAAATGTCAATACCAGCCTTGATGTCAACTTACTGATGAGTTTGAGCCACAGAGAGGGCTTCTACGGGTTATAATAAAGTAGGCAAATGCTTTTCTGCTGGTTATTAAGAGGCTCTGTTTCTAACAGTCCTTTCGAGCACCTGACCTCTGTCAGTCTTTCTCCAGCTGTTTCTTTGTCATATCCAGCTTCTTAACACGCTGCTGTCTTTTTGGTTCTGTTATGCGCTCCTTTCTGTTGATTTTTACTCCCATCTCCAATCCTCATTAACTGTGTTAGTGGAACAATCTGATTATTTGCTGGTTTACTACTCTCTCCTCCTCTTGCCATCCTCTTGGATTAAGTTAAAGCCTAACTTCCTCACTCAAGGAATTTTCCCAAACAAACAGGGAACAAACCGCTTGTGTCATTTTATATAATGTATATTTATTCAGCTATGCAAGCAGTGACAGAGACCATGTATTCCAAATTCTTCTGTTGGAGGAGAACTTAAATTCCTGCCAGGAAAAAGGAGGTGAAATTGGGAGAATAAATTATGCTAATTTATGAAAAAACCATATAGACAGAATTAAAATGTCGATTGTTAAATTGTGACACATTCTTGAGTTCTGTCCCCCATTGGAAAAAGCAGTAAGGTATTAAAAATTTCTCTCTGTTTTAAAACTTTGTCTGAAACTGTAAGAAGTGAACCTAGCTTACTAGAATTCCATTATGACAACATTGAAATCCTGAAATTTACAATAAGATGTAAATTTGTTTTAATGCGTTTAGAATTTTAAATTCTAAATATTAGAATGTTTTGCTATAGATCAATCAAACTTTTCAAAATTTACAAACCCTTCCAAAACATAGGATTTTAATGTATTAGATGGTTTAATATAAACAAAAACCTTATGCCTTTGCCCATCTGTGAGCCAGAAATATATTGGCTGCTAGGAAATCACAAATCAATTAACAAAGGCATCAGAGATTTCTAAAGCAAGGGAAAGCATTCAATTAAGCCAGAAAAGCTTTTTCCCTTTGTCTGATGAGTCTTCTGTGGCTGGTTCACATTGATAGTCCGCAAAATCTGAAAAGAGACCACACAGTGCCAAATAGCAATTTTTCTCCGACCTGCTCATTGGCTTCCAAATCTGCTTTGTCTTATGAACAAACAAGCCTCAGGCATCTTTCCTACTTTGGGTTATATTCAGACTGTCTGTGGTAGATGGTATGTGACCTGTCTCAGTTTACTTCTCTCCACATATATGATACTTTCAGCTCAGAGTTCTGACTACTTTAGATAACTTAACAGTCATTTATTTTAGAGCAAAAGATATGTGTGCCTAGGGAGGGAAGTGGTCTCAAGCTCCCCTATTTTGAAATAGGGAAAGGCGATTCTCTAAGGCAGTTTTTAAAATAGAGATTGTATGGTTTTTTTGAATATGGAAATGATACATTTTCATTTTGGGAAATATTGAAAAAGAATAAAGTAATTATACCCAGAAATGATCATTGTTATTATTTTTTTTTACTCTAGTCTTACAAATGCATTTAAATGTGTATAAATTATATATTCTACATAAAAGAAATAAACTTTTTTATAGTACATTATGAGATCATTCTATGTTATTGGATATTCTCCTAGAGTATTATTTTCATTGCCTAATAATACATACATATACCATAATTTATTTTAATTAACCGCACACTGTTACGTATTTCATTTTTTCCTGTTTACTGTTTCAAATCATGCTTCAAAAAAATGCACATGCTTGCGTATATGTATGAAATTGCAGCCTTTTCATTATAAAAAATACTGATAATCACAGTTTCTTCACCAAGAAATATGGTAAATTTTTAAACTATTTTCAATAAATAGTGCTCAGTTGTCCTCGAGAAATGCTGTACCGCCAGTAGTGTAGGAAAGTGGGCATTTTCTTGGTCATTTTGATTGACATTGTTTACCTTAAGCTTGTTTATTTCAATTTTCATCATTTTTGTGCTTTTTCTAGAGATTGCACAAATGGCATTATATTAGTTTTCTGTTACTCCTCTAACAAGGTACCACAGATTTAGTGGCTTTAAAAAATCCCACAAATTTATCATCTTATAGTGTCATCTTATAGTTCAAGACCAGAATTGAAGTGATCTCATGGGGCTAAATGAAGGTATGAGTAGAATTCCAGGGGAGAATCAGTTTTCTCACCTTTCCTATCTTCTAGAGGCTGCCTGCACTCCTTGGCTAGTGGCCCCACTCCATTGTTAAAGCCAGAAAGGACTGGTTGAGTCTTTCTCCTAACACTGTCCCCATGGTTCTGATTCTTCTGCCTCTCTATCCCCCTTTCATGAATCACTGTGATTATGTTGGCCTACCTGGATAATCCAGAATGATTTCTAGCTGATTAGCAACATTAGTTTCACTCCTTGGCTATAACATAGCACATTCCATTCACCAGCTCTTGGGACATGGATATTTTGGGGTCATGTTATTCTGCCTACAACCTGTTTTCATTTCTTACAAGGAAAAATACAGCATAGGAAAGAACTTTTAATGAATAGGTATACACGCAATTTGAATTCTACATTTGTATTACCTATATGCATATATATATATATGTATATGTATGTCATTTTATGTATATAAATGATCCCCAGCTTAGATGGTTCAACTTGCAATTTTTTGACTTTATGATGGTGCAAATGTGATATGTACTTAGCAGAATCTGTATTCACATTTTGACTTCTGATCTTTTCTTACGCTGGTGATATATGGTAGAATATGGTATGATCATCATACCACCATGAGAAACGCTGGGCTGGATGAAGCCCAAGCTGGAATCAAGATTGCCGGGAGAGATATCAATAACCTCAGATATGCAGATGACACTACCCTTATGGCAGAAAGCAAAGAAGAACTAAAGGGCCTCTTGATGAAAGTGAAAGCAGAGAGTGAAAAAGTTGGCTTAAAACTCAGCATTCAGAAAACTAAGATCATGGCATCTGGTCCCATCATTTCATGGCAAATAGATGGGGAAACAATGGAAACAGTGACAGACTTTATTTTCTGTGCTCCAAAATCACTGCAGATGGTGACTGCAGCCATGAAATTAAAAGGTGCTTGCTCCCTGGAAGAAGAGTTATGACCAACTTAGACAGCATATTCAAAAGCAGAGACATTACTTTGCCCACAAAGGTCCGTCTAGTCAAAGTTATGTTTTCTCCAGTAGTCATGTATGGATGTGAGAGTTGGACTATAAAGAAAGCTGAGCACCGAAGAATTGATGCTTTTGATCTGTGGTGTTGGAGAAGACTCTTGAGAATCCCTTGGACTGCAAGGAGATCTAACCAGTCCATCCTAAAGGAGATCAGTCCTGAATATTCATTGGAAGGACTGATGTTGAAGCTGAAACTCCAATACTTTGGCCACCTGATGTGAAGAACTGACTCATTTGAAAAGACCCTGATGCTGGGAAAGATTTTAGGTGGGAAGAGAAGGGGACAACAGAGGATGAGATGGTTGGATGGCATCATGAACTCAATGGACATGAGTTTGGGTGAACTCCGGGAGCTGGTGATGGACAGGGAGGCCTGGTGTACTGCAGTCCATGGGGTGGCAAGGAGTTGGACACGACTGAGCGACTGAACTGAACTGAACTGATGATATGATCACAACGGTAAACAGCTGATACACTGACAACCATTCTGTTTTTCACTTTCAATACAATATTCAATAGATTACATGAAATGTGCAACATTTTATTATAAAATAGGCCTTGCATTAAATGATCTTGTCCAAGTGTAGGCTAATGTAGTGTTCCTAGGACTTTAATATAGGTGAGGCTATACCATGATATTCAGTAAGTTAGGCACATTCAATGCATTTTCAACTTACAATATTTTCAATTTACAATGGGCTATATCAGAATATAACCCCATTTTAAATCAAGGAAGATCTGTATGGTACTTCTGTATGTATGGTTCTAGGCAAAAATCCTTAAGCTTCCTTCTGGATAATTTCTCCATTAAAATTGAGACTCTGATACCAGCCCTATCAACATCACTGGAATGCTTATACATTTTGATAAGCAACAGTGATAGGTGAGTTTTACAAAGGAAATCTGGAAAAATCATTATTTGAAAAGAAATTGCTGCATTGCTATGTTCCGTATTCCAGCACTAAAAAATAATGTTTTGATTGTATTTTCCTGGCTTTTTTTTCCTCTCACTGATGCCCTGAAGCAGCAGCACCCAACCTTTTCGGCACCAGGGACCAGTTTTATGGGAGACAATCTTTCTACGGATCAGGGGTGGGGATGATTTCGGGATGAATCGAGTATATTACATCTTTGAAATTGGAATAGAATTATTTTACAATGTTCTATTATTTTCTGCTGTGCAAAATCACGTACCAGCCATGTGTATACATACATCCCCTCCGTCGTGAGCCTCCCTCCCACCCTGCCTGACCCGATCCCTCTAGGTCATCACAGAGCACCGAGCTAAGCTCCTTGTGCTATACAGCAGCTTCCTGCTACCTGGCGGGACAAACTGAGAGATTAGCATCAACAGATTACTATATACACAACCATGCGCATTACATTTAGCGTGCACTTTATTCCTAAGATTATTACATCAGCTGCTCCTCAGATCATCAGGCATTAGATCCTGGAGGTGCGGGACCCCTGCCCTATGGGATCTCAGAGTATTTTCATTATTTTAACATTGCTTCCTGGCAAGGGACAAACCAGTACATTGAATTTTGCAGTAGCCATTTGAAATGTATTCAAATCCAAAGGTTTAGAATGTATATTGGAGAAGGCAATGGCACCCCACTCCAGTACTCTTGCCTGGAAAATCCCATGGGCGGAGGAGCCTGGTAGGCTGCAGTCCATGGGGTCACTAAGAGTCGGGCACGACTGAGCGATTTCACTTTCACTTTTCACTTTCATGCATTGGAGAAGGCAATGGCAACCCACTCCAGTGTTCTTGCCTGGAGAATCCCAGGGACAGGGGAGCCTGGTGGGATGCCGTCTATGGGGTCGCGCAGAGTCAGACATGACTGAAGTGACTTAGCAGCAGTAGCAGCAGAATGTATATTGCTTCTTTTGTGACTATTAAAAATAATTGTGTAACTTTCCATGGACAGGATGCACCTCACAGAGATCAGTGATGCTGTAGTCTACTGAAATATACCAAGACTGGAGCAGAGTGTCAACAAGAACCAGCCCAAATTAAATGAGTATGAGGAGCCTTCCTGTAATAAGGTTTAAAGTGAAGTGATCAGAAATATTTTTTCCTTTAGCATACAGTTGAAAGGAAGGGCAGAAAAAGGGGAAAGCCAACCACCATGTCTCAACTTCATCAAGAAGCACTCCGAAGCAAGAGAGAACAGCTCAGACACAGTTTCAACACCTCTGGTTTTCAGAACACAGTTGGATGTAATGTCAACATCAAGGAACTGACAGAATGAAGCTAACTGGTGTGAGAAAAAAGATCCACCCCACTTTTTGTGAAGACGCTTCTAAATACCAGTTGTCTAAACCTATTGATAAGCATGGATGCATTATTAATAAGGCCAGCAGTCGGCCTGGTGCTACTCAGATGGTTCAAGCATTTAGTAGGAAGCATTGCTGTGAAGTTCTGCACAAAATAATGACAGTGTCTGTCTTAAATCGAAACAAACGGCTGTTGCAGGCTCTGGGGAGGCTGGGCGGAAGCAGCTGCTTTCCAGAGAAAGGCAGAGGGCCACCACCTGCTGAAGACAGGCGGGCAAGCAGTGGTCCACTGAACATTGACTGCTTAATAATTCAGGATAACAGGAACCCCTGGCTCTTCAAACATGGCACTGCCCCTTCATCATGGGCTTTTCATTCCCCTAATGAGCTCCTTGAAGAATGAGATGCTAAAATGTCTTCCAGCAATTCTCCAAAGACTGGGACTCAGACTGCCATAACAGAAAGTTCTCTGCAACTAAAGGGTCGAATTTCATAGTTTCTCTCTCTCTTTCTTTCTCTTTTTTTTTTCCTTCTCCCTCCTTCTTAGCCTCTCATATTCCCTTTCTTTCATTGTTTCTTTTGAATATTTCACCCATACTTCCATGAATATCATAAAAATGCCAGGTAAAATAAGTCAAAGGAAAGCTTGAGAATCACTTTCTCCATAAACTTCTGATGGATTTTAAGTGTTAAAGTGTTAGTCGCTCAATCGTGCAAATCTTTGCGACCCCATGGACTGTAGCCCACCAGGCTCCTCTATCCATGGGATTCTCCAGGCAAGAATACTGGAGTGGGTTGCTGTTCCCTTCTCCAGGGGATCTTCCTGACCCAGGGATTGAACCCAGGTCTCCTCTGTTGCAGGCAGATTCTTTACCATCTGAGCCATGGATGGGACTTCCCTCTGATCCATTAATGGAACAAAGATACCTGGGTGGTCTGATTAGATTCCTATGAGAATCACTTGGAAAAGATCGTGTGTTCCATGGGGCATTTCTCACACTTGGAGACTTTCATGGCCAATCTTGAAGATAAATCCAACTCTCCTATCATGTCATGCCAAAGGAGAGAAACTCTTGGGCTCAGCAGAATGATTCTAGCCATCTGAACTGCCTGAATTGTCACATGTGAAGCCTGATTCTCATGACTCAAACAAATCAGAACTGCAAGAGAGAATTTGAGGTTTAATTGGTCACACCAAAGAAAAATATTGGCAAAGTGATGTTTTCATTTATTTGTTGAATAACAGTTTCTTAGTTCTACCCCCACTCACCTTTGTTTAACGAGGATTTATTGGACAGTACAATGCACGGAGAAGGAAATGGCAGCCCACTCCAGTATTCTTGCCTGGAGAATCCCATGGAGGGAGGAGCCTGGTGGGCTACAGTCCGTGGGGTCACAAAAAGTCGGACACGACTGAGCGACTTCACTCACTCACAATGCATGAGGCATGAGACTGGGTTCTGGGAAAACAACAGTGTTGAAGGCCCACCTCGGCTCTTATGGGGTTTACACTCCTTCTTTGTGCTGTGCTTAGTCGCTCAGTCGTGTCTGACTCTTTGAGACCCCATGGACTGTAGCCCAGGCTCCTCTGTCCATTGGGATTCTCCAGGCAAGAACACTGGAGTGGATTGCCATGTCCTTCTCCAGGAGTGTCCCAACCCAGAGAACACTCTCTTTATGGAAACACAAATGATAAGCTAGTGAAAATATGTAAAGGCAGGAATACTGACTGTGTCAAGTGCTTTGGAAGACGTAGCAGAGTTTCATGGCGAGCATAGTGGGATTAGGGAAGGAGGTTCCTACAGACAAGAGGTGTGAGGACAGTGTCACAGAGGAGGTGACATTCTGCCCACGTGAGGAGGAACCAGCCGTGAAAGAAGCCAGATGACAGACTCTCCATGGAGAAGGAAAGCAGTTGTAGGAATTCTACAGGTCCTACCAGAAAGCTGTCATGTTGGGAGCAGAGTGAGTGAACAGGATAAGGTTGACAATATTTATCCTCAA
This sequence comes from Ovis aries, assembly GCF_016772045.2. Lineage (NCBI taxonomy): Eukaryota > Metazoa > Chordata > Mammalia > Artiodactyla > Bovidae > Ovis > Ovis aries. Next base: position 11,311,018 of record NC_056070.1, read on the forward strand.
GCACATGTCATTACATCATTACAGGATGTGACTTTCCCAGTGTTCACTCTCCTTTCCTTCATTAGTAACAAAGTCTTGATTTTTAAAAATAGTAGCATGTCTAAACAAAAGATTACATTTCCTGGCCTCTTTTGGTAAGGATGGTTAATGAGGTATGAGCAGAAGATATTGAGAAGTTGGGTAGGATTTCTGGGCAATCTTTTTAAGGGAATTGACTCAGCTAGAAAACATGACCTTTTGACCTTCCTTCCCTTCCTCTCCTTTCTTGCCTGGAATTCAGGAGTTAAGCCGGAGCTCCAGCAGCCATGTTGGTCCATGTATCAGTCTTGAGAATAAAAACTGTGATTAACAATAGTGGAGCACAAACTAGCTAAGAAGCAGACTTCACGTCGACCAGGGCACCTCCATATTAGTCTATGAGTGCCTAGCCCCATGAAAGAGAAAAATAAACCTCTGTTTTACTCCATCCAATTCAATTTATACCGAATTGTTGCATGCAACAGAATATAATTCTTTCAGAAATACCACGTCTGGTGCCTTAGACTCTACCTTTTGTGTTCAAATACTGATTATTGAAAGAATGAACATGTTGACTAGGAAAGAAGACATTGGTAAGATTTTTTTTAAAGAAGTATTTTGAAAATAATTTTCTTGGTACTAATAATACTCTTGAAAAAACTATTTTTAGAAATGATGCATATATACATTCTGTCATCCTTTTAATGTTTAAAATGAGACCACTTGGAAGATCTTACAAGTAGGGAAATGAAAATCTCAAAATGTTCAATGAGCCAAGAGGGACTTTGTCAATTCTAAATCCCTGATCTTTTGAGTTTAATGTATTATTGCTTGTTATAACTATTATTTGGTGCAGGAATGAAAGTAGCTCATCTAGTCATATTTACGTTTTACCAAAATCATTCCCAGAATCAGTTGAATAAAATAGTTTTTAAAAATTAATGGGTTTTCTTGGCTGCATCTTTCTTTTGACATTATTATGCACCATATATCATCTTAGGACTTAGGAACCCATGTTGTAAGTGAGACCTTATCATATTTATAGTCCTATGAAATATCATCCACAGTAGCAATGACTACTGACAAATTTTTGTTCTCCATTTTTACCCAGAGAAAAGTAAAAATGTAAAGGTGGAAATATAATTGTTCTCCTTAAGTTGCCATTATTTGTCAAAGGACATTTGAATTGCTTTATAATTAACCTGCTTATGGCTGAAGTCTCAAATAGCAAAGATTTGAGACATTTGAATGAAAATTCTGATAGAGAAAACCAGTGACTTTACCAGTTTTGTTTAGTGAGTGGAAACATCCTTTGTCTATTAAGTTATACAATTTATTTGTTGAAAGGAGATGAAGCATAGAATCAATGTTGTTTAAAATTTAGAAAACTCATACTGAGAAAAATACCCCAAACCATCAGAGGTGTGGTTATGAAGGTGACAGACCTGTGTATCACTAACTTTGGTTCAAACAAAGGTGTGTCTGTGTGTGTTAGCTGCTCAGCTGTCTGACTCTTTGCAACCCCATGGACTCACTCTGTTTATAGGATTCTCAAGGCAAGAATACTGGAGTGGGTTGCCATTTCTTTCTCCAGGGGATCTTCCCAACCCAGGGATCAAACCTGGGTCTCCTGCATTGCAGGCAGATTCTTTATGATCTGAACTACCTGCTGCTGCTAAGTCGCTTCAGTAGTGTCCGACTCTGCGCGACCCCATAGACAGCAGCCCACCAGGCTCCCCCATCCCTGGGATTCTCCAGGCAAGAACACTGGAGTGGGTTGCCATTTCCTTCTCCAATGCATGAAAGTGAAAAGAAAGTGAAGTCGCTCAGTCGTGTCCGACTCTTTGCGACCCCATGGACTGTAGCCTACCAGGCTCTTCCATCGATGGGATTTTCCAGACAAGAGTACTAGAGTGGGGTGCCATTGCCTTCTCCGAAGGCACCAGGGAACCCCAAACCAAGATGGTATTAATTCTATAAATAAAGTGATGCTAAATCTCAAGGAGAAAGTAATTACGAATACAGGAATCAAAGAAGGCTTCTGAGATGAGAGGACGTTTGATTGGAGTCTTGAAAGACAAAAAAGGGAATTCCCTGGTGCCCCAGTGGTTGGGACTCTGCACTCTCACTGCCTACCACAGGCCCAGGTTCAGTCCCTGGTTGGGGAGCTAAGATTTCAGAAGCCATGTGGTTCGTGCCCCCCAAAAGAATACAAAGATGAGATTTTGAAAGTCTTCAGTTCGTAGACTGTGAAGGAGCCATCCAGGCAGAGAGCAGCATAGTCGCAGAGTCTGATGAGGTGCAAATGTTTGGTAAATTTGGGAGAAGAGGAAAGGTTCGATCCTTGGAGGCAGGAGATGGGCGAGTAGACGTGGTTTTGGGCTTAGCGTGACTCTTCTTGAAAACCACACGTTATGAAGGCTACAGAAATTGGAAAACCTCACTCAACTACCTGAGGGCCAATTAAAGTGGGATAAATGAAAAGGGAAATAGGGTGCTGGGCAGGAGAACAGCCCTGTTCAGGCAGGCAGCCACAGGCACTTGCGTAGCAGTGAAACTGGCGTGAAAGGAACAAGCCATAGATTGTTGGGGAAGGATCCTTTAGGCAGAGCGAGCAGAGCACAGTATTTTGAAGAGATTGAAAGTGTGTTGAGAGTTGTTGAGAGTTGATGGGGGAGTGGCAGGCAGTAAGGTTGGAGGCATGTGTGAGAATCAGATCATGGCTAGCTCCTTGTGCCATGTAAGGAGCTTGGGATTCACTCTGAGTGCCCAGGGAAACCATGGGAAGGACTTATTCCTGGAGATGGAAGGGTTTAGATTATGATTTACAAGGTCATTAACTGATTAATGAAGACTAGGTTGGAGAGGGAGCAGAAAGCCATTGCAGGAATCTGACTGAGCCATGACCATGGTTTAGACTGAGGGATGGCCGTGAATATGAGAGATGTTTGGGAGGTAGTCCAGTGTTAGTCGTTCAGTTGTATCTGATTCCTTGCACCCCTGTGGACTGTGGCTCACCAGGTTCCTCTGTCTATGCAATTCTCCAGGCAAGAATACTGGAGTGAGTATGCATTTCCTGCTCCAGGGGATCTTCCTGACCCAGGAATTGAACCCAGGTCTCCTGCATTGCAGGCAGAGTCAAGAGGATTTATTAAAAAGACTGAATGCTGGGTCAGTGGAAAGAGAAGAATCAAGAGGAATCAAGTATGACTCCCTTAAAGTCTCGGAACTAAAGTTATAATGAAATTCCTCAAGTCATCAAATTCAGGAAGAGGTTTTTAAAGAAGTCGGGAATTCCCTAGAATTTTCAAGATTCCCATTCTACTTAGGAATTATAGAACAATAAACAAAGATAGGGACTCCGATGCCAGTCGTGTCCAACTCTTTGCGACCCCATAGACTGTAGCGTACCAGGCTCCTCTGTCCATGGGATTTTCCAGGCAACAATACTGGAGTGGATTGCCATTTCCTTCTCCAGGACTCGAACCCAGGACTCGAACCCAAGTCTCCTGCATTGTAGACAGACGCTTTACCATCTGAGCCACCAGGGAAGTCCTGTTATACAAGTCAGATCTGCTTAAATCATAGTCTCCCTTCAATGGACCCACTGCTCTAAAAATAAATTGTTTTTAATGAATTAGTCTCACTTAAAATCTACAAGTGAATGTCCTAAAATAAGCATAGTAGTTTGTGGTAGTTGTAGGTTAATTTTTGGTTTCTCTTGCCACACTGTTAAATGTCTTCTTTAGCCAGTTACATTTTCTTGTTGATTCTGACAGCTTATAGCTTAATCTCTCTCTTTTTTTTTTCCTGATGCTAAATGATGAAATATTTATCTCCTGTGATGGTGGACAGATTCAGTTGAATAACTGAATATTTCAAAACTAATTTTAAGCATCTGATTATTTTCCTACCAGGACTTTGACTGGTTTGTTATAAAGAGTGAAGAAAAAGGGTTTGTTGCCCTTCTCAATTTTGCGCTTGATTTGGTGGAATGATGTTCTGAGCAAATCCAAAAAGAGTAGAAAAGGAGCCATATTGTGTGAGCGCCATGACTTTACCTATGTAATCGCTTTTTGGCTGAAACCGATCTTTCGATAGTTTGCCTGTTACAATCTCAGGCAGGCACAGGTTTTTAAACATCTGAAAAGCCACATATCTTTTTGTTTTCAAATTTCAAAATAAAAGTTTTCAGAGCTCAGGTAAATGAGACGGTCAGTAATGTTTTTCTTGATTACTGCTGTTCCACCATCTAGAAAGAAGAATTTCTTTTGAAAGATGTATTTTTAAGTGTCTTTCAAAGAAGTTTGGATGTGGGCTCCTGGTGGTGCCCAGGAAGTGAAATGAACCATAAATGAGACACATCAAAAGTAACTTACAAGGAACTTTTTTAATATTAAAGTGATGAATCAGAGCTCAAATTAACAAGTAAAGGAGTCCGCCTATATAATGAAAATCTTTTTCCAACATAACACTTCATTATAAAGGGAGTTTTTCTATAATAGAAGCAAGTGTAATTACATTTTTATATATAATTAGGACATTATTATCATTTCACCATATCAAAGTTCATTATAAGACATCTCCGATACATTTTTCATAGAGCAAAAATAAAAAGAGAACAGGAGTCCTTCAATTAGACTCATATAAGGACATCCACAGAGACTGAGAGAAGCTGATCAAACAGCTTACTTAGCCCAAAAGGGACCAGGTAGAACCCACGTTGCTTTTATGACACAGAAGTTGCTTTTTTTGTATCCCATATAATTTCTAATTACGGTTTTTTTACCCCGTTCGTATTCAACCATGAGAAATTAAAGGTGCAACGTTCCCAGCTGGAACCCAACTTTCCCCAATATTTCAAACTCTGCATCACGGCTCCCTGGTGTTTACTGGGCTGTGTGGAATTCTTACTCTGCCCAATGCAAACACCTGTCAAGCAAGAGGCAAGCTACAAACTGTTCTGTTTCACCAGCTTTATGAAAATGAAAAAGGTTCCCTTCTTCCCTTGCCCCCATCACCTTGCAATATTTTTGGAAGATAATTAACGCAGCTTCTAAAAAAATTAAAAAGTGGCATATTTTTAGAACAGATCATCTCTAGTTGAGTGTGAAAAATGTGTCATGAGTCAGGACTTTATAAATGTGAGAGCAAATAAATTTTGACTTGTAAAAGTAGCATATTAACATGCTCCAAGTTAGTTAACACAAAGTGCATCTTTTATACATGACTTTACAGCGGAATGTTGCTTTTGGTACAGATGGAATGATGAAGATAGCATGATCTGAGGAACTGACTCTTAGTACGGCAGCCTCAGAATTTCAGCTTTTTGGCTTACTTAAAGGCCACTCACCAAGCAATGCCCCCGTGAATTTATCATTTATGTTCAGCTTGGTTTTAAGATGTTCAGCCTCTTCTCTATCTGCAGGATGTGTGGGATGTGCCAGAGAAAGATTTATCTCTGTCCCTCGTGACTGGAAGGAACATAGGAAGGTCAGCACTGAGTGGTCAAGGGTGTCCACTTTGTACAAACAGGGAAACTGAAGTATACAAATTGCTGTTCCTGCTCCTAGAACTGGCTTTCCTGTCTCCGTGTCCAGGGACCTCTCTGTTCCACCACATTCCAGAGGCACTTGTCGTGTTTCTCTACAGTTCTCACAGTTTCATAGATTTTTAAAAAATCAATTTATTTCTTCTGCACGAAATAACAGTTTTTAATTATTTGTTGCTGCACCACAAGGTATGTAGGATCTTTAGTTCCCCAACCAGGGTTGGAACCTGCATCTCCTGCATTGGAAATGAGGCATCTTAAATGCTGAACCACCATGGAAGTCCTAATATATTTTTATTTTAGAGATCTTGTGTGTGTATATGTGTGTTTATGGTATACCATTGCAAACTTCTCACCTTTTCTTTTTTTTTTTTTTGCGTATGTGTATGTAATCCTGATTTTTTTCCCCTCTCTTACATTTTCTTTGAAATTGAGCCCCAGCTGTGGAGTTGTTGGTTTTTTTTTAACTTTTTTTTTAATTTTTATTTTTACTTTATTTTACTTTACATCACCCTTTTTAATTTTAAGATAACGATTTGGTATGAATTAATATGTGTAGACAAACAAAAGACATGTATGCTCTCTCTCAAACTAATGATTCAGAAGATATTTCAAGGATGCCAGATTTATAATTCTGAATACCAATTTTTATTATTATTGTTAAACTATTAACAGATATATCACAATTAATTGGACTTGCTGATAAACAGAATTTAAATAAACAGACAAATTATAGATGACGGTTTTACCTGGGCTTTATTGATCACTTCATTCTGTGTTTTTGATTCTTCTGGGTGCATATTACTTGTTATAAAATTCCCATAGACTACATATCAAAATGTTAAAGAAGACTACAAATAAACTGGTCATTTATGGCAGAGATGAATTTGAAATAATGCCTTTATTATAAATCTAAGCACATCCCTTCTTAAAATAAGTGGTAACTCACAGATCTCACAACTGTGAGTAACTCATTTGACCAGTCACTTATACAGCTGTAAGTACAGACACAGAGAATCCTGTTAGGAATTAACTTGTCTCCCTAATTTCTTAACTCAAATATAGTGATCAATAACTTTTCAGGGTACTTACAATCCTGCCTGTAATCCTACCGTGTATACAGTTGTGTCATCGCTGTCTTACAGATTAAATCTTTATCAAAAGTAGCAGCCAGTCTTTCTCTACTCAGATAGACCATCTGCTTATTCCTTTTGAATGTTTATGAAATTTGGTTCTAAATATTAGAATTTTCTATGAGAAATTATTTCCTAGAACCAGATGCCTTCTTCTTTCTCCATCCTAACCAAATTCTAAATGTTCAGATTATAATAAAATTAAGAGGACAGTAACAGTCTTAATATAACAGGGAAAATCTGTTTAAATACTTTCTTATTCCTTGCCTCATAAATTTAAAAATCTCAACATTACCATAGAGATATGTCACATTTCCCTCCAAATAACCTAAAAGATATCATATTTCTGGCACATTAAATATGACCAGTTAAATGTCTACCTCCTTTTTAGCTAAAGCAATAAATATATATTAAAATAAATGCAATATTAAAATAGCTAAACCATAGTCCGTTGAGATCAACAGAAGAGTGTGTAAATCAATTATTGGATTCATTTTATTAAATTTGTATCATATTATCAAATCATGGAGCTTCTCCCTTATCTCATAATAAATAAATGCTTTGACAGAAAATGACGAAGTTTGTGTTGTGGGCAGCCTTGTCATCCAGCTGTGTGTCTGTGCCTGACGACCTAAGTTTTGAGGCTGTCTTGGATGAATTCAGCCTGCCAGTGACGTGCCTTTGCACAAATTCGTGTGCATTCACTTGTAATTTGGTTTTGCATGCTCTGATTTCTTTTAAGGTTCACACGCGTTTGTTTATATATGATTCTTCCATTTGACTTTAGGCCTTTGGAGGAAAAGGAACTATATTTGCTATCTGATTTATGCTTTTCCGTGGTGCCTGGTAATAAGCTCTGCCCATCACAAACCTTTAGTAAACACTATTGAATCATTTTCTAACTGCTATTTTCCACTATTACATGAGGGGTTTTTGTTTGTTTCTTCCACTTTAGTTCTAATAGTACTGCTGTCTCCCAAATCAGCTGAAAACTTTCCTTTTCAGAACATATGCATTTTAAATATAGCAGTGTGTACATGTCGATCCCAAACTGTATAGCACAGGGAATTCTGCTCAATGTTATACGGCAGCCTGGATGACGGGGAAGTCTGAGGGGAAATGGTTACCTATATATTTAAGGCTGAATCCCTTTGCTATGCACCTGAAACTATTACATTGTTAATTGGCTGTACTCTAAAATATAAAGTTTAAAAAGTTAAAATGAAAAATGTTATATATATTTCACTCTCTAAAAATACGTTTATGAGATAATATTTTTAAAAAATTTTAGTGCTAATAAACTTGGAGTTGTACATATTTAAAAGAAAAAAAGAACACGAATGCTGGTGGAAAGACTGGGACTGAAGGACTGTAATGTACTATAATGCCCCCACTGCATTTGTGATAAATTCTAAGGTTTCGGAAATCTTTCTAAGGAAATGTCAAGTAGGTGCTTCTTATTTACAGCAGATGCATCTTTTCACAAATCAAAGGCAGTATAGGTTTCCCACTTTGCTTTCAGAATGCGGGGCTGGATGAAGCACTCTTTTAACCTATCAAAGGACTGATCCTGCGTTCAGAGTCTAAAGTTATGTGGATTCATATTTAATTATGTTGGCCAATTATTTTGCTACACTCACAGGATGGGGAGGGATGGTGACATAGAAGAGAATTCCCAAACCACATAAACTATTGCTATTCCTCTCTGCCATCACTACCATACTATCTACATATTGCTGTACCTTTTTTTTCTTTTTTAAATGAAACTTTCATCTGTGGAAAGAATAGCATTAACATAAAGTGCAACAGAAGGAAGCTGCATTTGGCATAGAGCAATGTGCCGGAAAGGCTTGCATTTTAGAAATGCAGTTTTTGCTTCTTCAGAAAGAAAAATTATTCATCTCATTATGTTTACAAGTGTAAAGCTCCAGACATGTTTTTACAACATTAACTCAAAATTGGACTGATTTAGTATACTTGCAAATGGGAACTCTGTTGTTTTTATTCTTTGGCTCCTTGAGGTTACTATTACCTAGTATTTTTCACAAAGAATGTGTATGTTATATTTGTATTTCTTTCTAATTAGTGGCTATCATTGGGACAGCATTCAGGTAAAATGAAAAAAGATGCTTTGTGAAACTTAATGAAGTCACCAATCTTGTGCAAGAAACTAGGGATTTTATGAAGGATAAATATAAGTATCTAGATCTATTCCCTTTTTAAATTTCTGGCCCTAGATAAGGGGCCATTCATAAAAGGCCAGAATGATTTTGTTTTAAGGTTTTGTTTGTGGCTTCATGTTTAAGATAGAGTAAATCCTGTTACAATACTCCAAGTCAACTTCTAACTATATTTCTCCTCTAGAAAATTAGGTAAACAACAGTCAAGTATCACTCACAGGGCAGACCTTTTTATCTGACTGTACAACCAAAGAAACATAGACTTAAAATGTTCTCTCTTCCGTGAGATTCATTCTGAAAAAGCTCACTCCTCAACTCTGCACCAAGGTATATGTGTTTTGCAGTTATCAAATTGTCTGTTCATTCATGCCTGTGTACATGCTTTTGTTCGGAGAGTTGCTTAAGGATTGACCACGATGCTAATAGCTCCTCTCATGGAGCTCCCAGCCTGGCAGTAAAGCTCACTAGACAAGCAGAAACGTGAGGTTAATGCTTTCCACATTTCAGAAGCAGTGTTTGCTGGCTTTTCCGGCATCCTCCTCCAGGAGAGTTGCTTTGCCTGGGAAACTTGCCGTAGGGTTGAAACACCATAGCAGCAGTGATTCTGGTGGACAGAACCTCCTCTCCAAGAGCAAATGCAGTTCTGACTCCAGTGCTGTGAGCGGCATCTCCAGGGCAGCTTGGACAGCTGTCACGGCCAGCTCATCTCTTGTCTTTTTCTGACCTCTTCTGACCTCATTTCATCCATAAGTAATGTCTGAAGTTTCATACAGTGGCTGGTGCTCTGGCTTCAATAATGTAATTATTAGGGTCCCACAGTCGACCAGTTGGCCAGATGAGCATGGAGCACATCTCTCCCAGATGCCCTTGGCGCCTGACAGATGGCAGTGTCAATCGTGTCTAAAGACCTTGTTGTGTGCTTTGGTTTCCTTTTAGGTCCCTTTAAAGCTGTACCAGCCAAGTTGATTGTGAGAGAAGGTCCAAACATCAGGGCTGAAATGAAGCTCAGAAACCACTGAGAAAAAAAAAACAGGGGGAAAGATACTTTGAAAGGACACGATACAGACTGGGGAGGAGGGCATAGATATGATTGGGTGTTTGTCTGTGAAACTCCCAGCAATACCCTTTTCAGGTCATCTTAACTCGAGTCCAGGATCCCATTCTCCCATCCAGCTCTTGGGTATGATTAAGAAAAAGCCCCCCTCAAGACAGACACAACTTCTCGATTTCACTTGCCCCTTGGCAAAACATCCCGGTGCAGGGCCCAACCAACCCAACAGTCCCTGTCAGCCACACCCACCTCGTGTTTCTTTAGTAACATCAGCAGAAGGCAATGAATCTCCTCTCTTACATCATCACTCGTCCAAAAAGCCCAGGCCTGGATAAGCATTTCTTGAAGCGCATCTTCCACGTAACCACATATACCTACTCTGTGTGTGTCACACGAGAAGCCAAGAAATCAACATTCTAGGTGACCACCTAAATAACATACACTTAGTTTTATTTCTGCAAAGAGATGGAGGCTCACTTCCGAAAAGCACCAGAGGGGAGCGTTGTTGGTTTTTTTTTAAATCTGTTTACAATAAACTGACTACTTCCCTTCTCTCAAAATTAAAAAAGTAAATACATTTTACAATCCAGCAATGACTTTTTTTTTTCTTTACAGTCTGGGGCTGGGGAGGCGTTGCGTTCGGTTTCTCACTCATTTTGAATCATTCATTCAGGAAAACAGCATGAAGTTTGTGCTCCCTTCAGTGCTCTATTTGGATGCTGTCTGAGGCAACGGAGGAGAGAAGGCATAGCTGCCATCTGTGTTCACAGAGCTCACAGTGGAAGAGGGAAGACGAATGAGCTTCCTTCATGTATCTTACTAGACTCTTATGCACTGAGTGCCGTTTACCTGGAGAGGAGCTTGGAACTCGCAGCAAGTTCCCTTGGAACTGCAAGATAGCTGTGAGATCATCCAGAAGGGACAGGGGACAAGGTGGTCACAGATAGACATTTTGAGCTGGCGCTCAGCTCTGCTCCTCCAAGTTTCTCCATAGTGTATTTTGAATCCAGCCTCTTTTCTTCAGCTGACTGTGGTCATCACAGTCTGGAGAATCACACATGCCCCTGACAGTCTCTTCTAGAGGGGCCATGTCCTTCCTTTCAGCCATTAATTTATCACAGAAAAGACCTCAGATTGTGTCACCCTTTTCCTTTGGCGAAGCTTTCTGTTGGCTTTCTGTTGCCTGCGGTGTAAATTCTAAAAACCTGGTAGAGCCTGATTCAGTGACTAATCTTAGGGCCCATCATGCTGTTCCACTCGCTCAGCCTCCCCCAAATACAGCCTAAGCCCCGGCCCTGCTGACGTCCTGCTCGTCCGTGACTCCAGGTCTCAACCCCTGCTTCTCCTTCTCGTCTGTCCAGCTGGTACATTTCTCCTCACACATAAGAGGTGCAGAACTCAGATGCAGTCTTGCCCCGTTTGGCCCGGCAGACTGCTCTTCCTTCCCGGGAGAACCCACGGCGTTTCTTCATTCCTTTAAAAGATGATAGGGCAGCTTTTCTGCTTCCACTGGACTCTGAGGTCCTTGAGGGAAGGGTTTGTGTCTCACGTGACCTTATATCCTGGGGACCTAGCAAGATCCCCAGCACAGAGTGGCATCCTGACAAATCCTCCTTAAATGGACAGATACATGAAAGAGAAATTGACTGTACCTTCTCCAAGGCCTTTTGTCATCAATACCCTCCTTTTATTCATTGTTTAAGAGAGCTCAATGATTCATTGAGTCATTCCATGGATGTTTCCAGAGTGAGTGTGTGACCACCTTTGGCACACACCTCATTCAATATCAGGCTACAGATGCATTGAATATAGCTACAAAAAGTCAAGCTCAGAATATGAACAGATTACTTCTTGAGCCCAAAACTTCTGTCCCTGATTCTCTCAGCTCCCGCATTATTAGCATCTGGGTCAGATCCCTGTGTACGGAGCCGCTGACAGGCTTTATTTTCTTTATGATTATTTTCCTCTGGCTTCGAAGAAGTGCAGCCGTGCTGTTTGGCTGCTCGTGGTTCTGTGATGCCAAGATGTTTTAGAACAATGTTGTGATGCCTGGTCCACACCTACTACCACTGAGACAAGCCCAGAAGTTAAATTATGAAGCAAACGTAAGCTTTGAAGAAATTTTTATTTAATCTGTATTCCCCTGTTTCATCTGCACATCCATCCAGCACAATCTGCATCATTATTAGCCACATCAACTTGCTAAAAAAAAAAGAGAGAGAGAGAGAGTAAAAAGTAAGACATCTGTGTTATAGCATTAATATATTCAAAGGTTTTTACTTTCATCTTGCAGGCATTAACAGTGTGTAAATGCAATGTAAGCGCAACCTACAACAGCACCAAGTTAGCAGAAGGAAAACGGACTCAGGAGCCTAGCAAAAGAAGGGCGCCTACAAAAAAAAGCAAACAAGGGGAAAATAAAAGGTATGTGTGTGTGGAGGGGACATCCAGGTTAGGAATGATGTAAAAAGCAGAGTTTTATCAAGAAATCAAGTATTTTGCCTATTGCTCTCGCAGAGCCTCCTAATTGCCAGCACAATTTCTAAGGCACTGAGGCAACCCTCAAGCAGTGTGCTGAAGGTGTGTTTGTGCGGCTATGCCCTCTGGCTTGGCTGCCAGCCTATTTCCTTAGATCAGAGCCAGAAGGCAGACTGTTTTCGAATACCGATCACCTCACCCGGACCTAATCCTTTGAGTTCTCTTTGGCATCTATTCCTTCTGCCAGTTTCCTCTTCTGTTCCTCTCTTTTCTTCTGAAGTTGACAACAAAGACATCCTCAGGGTCCTCCTTGATGTAAGACCACTCTTGATGTTATTACAGTGTGGTTTTTTTTTTTGTAACCTAAAGTTGTGCTACTTTCATATTCAGCTAGCACAATATTTGCACACCAGAAGATAAAGAAAATGTGAATATGTTATCCGGAGTGATAGTTCCTTTTTAATTTGTGCCCCTCCGTGTTTTTTTGATGTAAACCCCTTTCCTTTCCCTGCCCCTCATCTCCATACCTGATCAAGAACCCAAAGGTCTCTCTTTAGAGACGATGTTACTTCTATACCTTAAATTGGCCTGACCTGCCAGTTTTAATTTTAAAAATATGGCTGTATGCGATATGGATGAATATGGAATTTCTATGAAGCACAAAACTTTTGAACGGTTCCTGTCCTCTGTGATAGTGGGTTTTTAAAGGGAAATCTCCAAAGAGCTAATTAGTAGACAAGTAGAGCTCAGGCTGAACAAAGCTGAAAAGATAGCAGATAACTAAAAGGACCTGGCCATAGCTGACAAAAATCAAAGCCCTGACTGAGAGCTGGCAGTAACCTTGGGCTGCTAACTGACAGAGACAATAAAAAAAAAAACCCTCTGAACCTGGCAGAGAGTGACAGCCCCACTAGAGATTCTTGGAAGAGCGCGGGACCTCCACCACAAGGAAGCAGGAATCTTCCAGCAGGCAGAACCCAAGGCTCTTGCTGCCCATCTCAGCTCCAAAAGATGAGAACTGGCTCTGTTCCGACCGCCCCTTATGGAGGAGACAGGGAGAGAAGAGGCCCAGGAGCTTTTGAAAGTTGCTCAAAAAGTTTCAGGCTGGCCTTGAACTTGAGGGTGGAGTCGTGGGAAGGAAGAATGGGGTGGGGGGACAGCCTGAGATGGAGAAAGAGCCCCCCCAGCCGCTCCCTGGTTGTTGCCTGGGGCTCAGACGGATGAGCGGTGAATAAGGGCTGAGGGGAGGCGCTGGCTGGGAGAAGCCAATTCAGGCCAGGACTTATTGAGCCCAACAACCTACGAAATCCAGTCAGAAATACAATGAATGACTCTTGCAACTTGAGGCATGCCAGGGAAAAAAAGCAAGTGGGGATCAAGGACAAAAGTCACGGCAAGGGCAAGAGTCCTTCTATGTTAGAACACAGAATTTATAAGAAGGGTGTGGAGCAGATAGCTGCAATTTCAAACCCCTAGAAGTGAGAAATAATACAAAAATGATGATCTTTTTAAAACCCTCTTTAATTCGCTAAGAAGAGAGAGGAAGCTCTGATAGGTTTGTTAGTTTTTAGGCACTAATGAACCCGCTTCTAAAATTCCAAGGGTGTAAAGGGTGGTAAGAAAGAATGCATCTGTTAACTGAGTGATCTGAAAATATCTCTCTGCATTCATGAGATGCCACGATGTATTTCTGGGCATACAAATAATTTCTATTTAGGGAAGAAGCCAAGCCCTAACAAAGTGCTACAGCTATGAGGAGGTAGAAAACTTGAAAGCAAGCACTTAAAAAGCATTCTGCTTTGAAACCCAAATGCTAATAACATACATTAGGTGATTTTCATTATCCCTAAAGAAGGTCTTAGTTCCAGACAAGGTCTTCTGGTTCTGTATTTATTCCTTTCTGAGATACTGAACTCTGAATCCGTTGCAGCTCTTGAAGACACGACCAGTGTTTGCAAACCCCAGGGACCTCATCTCAGAGGAAACAAGCAGACCAGGTGAAAGCTTTAGAAGGATAAACCCGAGGGATGTTTTTAAAAGACAGGCATGTATTAAAAGAAAAAAAAGCATATAAAAATGCTTACATTCAGGGAAAATGCATCTCAGTTATCTTGTTCAGACTCCAGTGTCTGCCATCATATACTTCAAAATGTTTATCATATTGATATAATTATATTTTTATGGTAAATATGATTATATGTACCATTCATCTTAAGCGTGTCTTTGAATCCTCCCTAAACTGCAGTCGTATTTCCATGAAGAATACATTGGATGAGTTAAGAAGCTTGGCTTGGCTCAGAATGAGTCTGATCTCAGATGTTTGTTGGAATCTGAGCAATACTGACAGATAACTGAGAAAGGTCTCCCTGAGTCAAGCAAATATTTGAAGACTTGGCTCATGGAAAATCTGCCCTGTATTAAACTTGGAATAAAGAGGAATTTTTCTCTTTTGATTTGGGTTTGAGATTCAACATCCAGTTTGAAAAAATAAATGTATAGCAGAACATGGTGTTTTTTAAAATGGATCTGCTCCTATTTAGAGGTGAGAGCATAATCTCTAAAATAATCTTTTAAAAAATGCTTTATAAAAACAAGGCAAGTAACTTAGAAGCTATTATAAAGCATAGCCTGGAAAAATGGGTTTTGTGGTCTCCTTAACTCATACCTGCAAGAAAAGTTGAGGGTTCTCTGTTTCATATTTAATAATTTAGGCATGATGGAACATGTAGTGAGTTATTTTCTCTAGGAATGGAAATAGATTTTTGGTGCGCCATTGTTAGGGCTAAGCCAAACCTCTTCATCCCAGACCATAGCACATATTTGAGGTGTCTGCAGGATTCAGAATAATTATAGGGAGAATCTGAAAGGATTTTGCTCTGTGGCTGTACAGATGAGGTTCCCAAGGCCCAGACAGGTTAGGAAATTGAAGCCACGTGTTAAGCTGCACAGTGGCTAAGCAGAACGCAGGCCTGATTCTCCATCATTTCATCACTGAGACACATGACCTATACTGCTTTAGTCCCACCTAGCTTACTGATCTGCTTTGGTGTTAATCAATTACTGCTTTTTAAAAATTATAGAAAAAATAAAAATAAACTGTCCAAATATAATGGCTGTAATGACCATGTCAAGGTAGTGTTATCTTACTGCTGAAATCCTCCTCCTACGCTTCTCTCCTGAAAGCACCTCTCTTGCCCTCTTAGTCTGTCTGGGCTGCTGTAACGAAATGTCCCAATGTGGGTGGCTTAAACAGCAGACCTTTAGCTCTCAGTTCTGAGGTCTGGAAATTCTCCGGTGCAGGGTGCCAGCGTGGTCAGGCTCGTGGGGAGGGCTTCCTGGCTGCTGCCCTGCAGTGGCCTCACCTGGGGGACAGAGAACAAGCTTTCTGGTCTCTTCTTATAAGGATACTCATTCCATTAGGAGGGTTCTTTGCTCATGACCTCAGCTAATGCTAATCACCTCCCAAAGGCCCTACTTCCAAATACCGTCACATTGGGGATTAGGGTTTTAACTTGAATTTAGGGGAGGACACAAACATACAGTTCATAACACTTGCTGTTGTTTGTGGTTCTCATTTTTATTTATCTTCCTAAGATGTGTCCATTTGAGAAAACACATCAGTTATTGATTTTTCCCCTCTAGCATGTATAGGAGTGTCTGGCACGTAGATACAATGATATCGGGCATGCAGAAGGTGTTCAGTAATAATTTTTGAATATGTGGATGAACCAGTTTTCAGTTCTTAGTTGAAAATCAGACAGTGGCTCACCTGATTTTTTAAAAATAGCCCTCCTTATGAATCTTAGAACTCATGAAAATGTCCCTAACAGGCTTCCTGCTTCCTCTCTCAACTTATGCCTTGCTGATCCCCCATCTTACTAATTGAAACCTCTTCTAAGATGGGTTGACTGATGCAAATGCTGAAAGTCCTTCCTCTCTGAAAATGAGTGCTCGTGCATTTAAGTGGCTTTTCCTTCGTGGCTCCCTGTGACGAAACCTTGATGTATGTCACAGGAAAATGGAAGAAAGAGTGGGACCACACTACCACATAGGCACCAATTATATATGCCTCATTTACATAATTTTGGACAGATTTCCTTTTTTTCTCTGAATTTCTTCAGTGGGAAATCTTTAATGAATTCTTCAAATTCTTCAGTGACTTTAAATAGATGCTTTCCATTCTTTTTCAGTCATCCAACTCAGCTTTTTTAAACAGTCTCTGTGGCAGGACCCATGTACAATGCTATCAACATAAAATTATACAAATATGATATTTTCCCAGTCTTTACACACTGCAGTGAACTCATCTCAGCATTGACTTCCTTTTCCTTTTAGCTTAGAGAACAAAAACAATTTCTAAAGAACAATATGGCTTAAAAAAATAGGTCGGCCTGAATAGTAAAAGTTTTGCAGCTACCCTATGATAATTCAATATCCTTCAGGGAAATTCTCAAAAGATATCAATGTTAAATGCCAAAACATCTCTTAAAAATGACAGAAAGAACATTCAATATCATTATGTTAATATGGAGTGTCAGCCTTCACTCTAAGTAGTCAGTGTAACCGTAGTCCATTATTTTCATGGCAGAGGCATAATCGTTCTTTCTTTAACTCTCTCCTTTCCTTCCTTCCATCTCCATATATCATTTGAAAGTATGGAAAAATCATGTTTGAGATCTTTTAAATACATTTATTAATATAATTTTCTTTGTTCCTTTTTTTTAAGTCCGTGTATTTCAGTGGAGGCTATGTTATTCCAATCATTAAATTGCATTTAGAGATTATTTATAAGCTAAAATTTCTTATATTACTGATTGACTTTGGGGTAAGGATTCTTGATGGGACATTTTTCTGTGTGCATTTTAATGTGAAAGCTCCTACATTTCTACAAATTGAAAAAGTCACAAGGCAGTTATCTATAAAGTTGATGCTACTAAGAAAACTAAGACCTGTGGTTCTTGGAATAACTTTTGCTAGCTATTTAAAAAAATAATTTATTTATTTTTATAATGGATGGTATGTTTTTTCCTACATATAGAGAATTAATGTAGAGAATCCTTTATGATCATTTTTTTAATTTAATTTTACAAGGTTCTGCCTCATGAAACAGAATAAATAAATTAAAGGTCTTGAATATAAATTGAGTCTACATAATCAGATTGACTTGACAAAGCTAGTTGAATTGAATAAAACAGTTATGCTCAAAACAACAACCTGAATTCAATCAAATGCTATTGATAAAAGGACTCTGTCTAATGAACTGTTTGATGTGTTTGTGTGTGCGTGTGTATGTGTGTACACATATCCACACATAAGTACAAATATGCATATGGAAGAGGTAAATAATCTCTAACTCCCAAAACAGCTCTTCAAAGTACATCACTTCTGAACACACAGCTCCAGTATGAGTGGAACAGTCTGAAAAAGCATGGTACAACCCAACACGTAGAACAGTCTGGGAAAGCCTATTCAACAAGAATAGTGAACATTCACAGTGAAAATTTGAATGTATCCTCTTAGCCAAATTTTACCTGTACAAAAAGAAATAAATATAATTGTGTTTATGACATGGTTTTTACCGCCCTTTATCATCTAAAATATGATTTATTAAGTTTCTACTTCTCTTTGTAGCTGGGTGGGATTAAGAATGAAGTTTATAAACTGATGAGCTAGTTATATCTTATCCTTATCTAACTCACTGCGGCTTTGCAGGTGTCTCCTTTCCTCGGTTATTTGTAAAACAATGATTCCAATTAGAGATGAGAAATACATACACTCACAAAATACAAGGTGGCGTAGACTGCTGCCTGTAATGATTAGATGAGATGCCCCCCAAGCGTTCCCACTTCTCAAATACTTGAACCATCGTAAATAGAATCTATGGAAGACCTCCAATTAGTGGCTCCAAATCATGACAGTGGTTAAAGTTACAGCTGTACTCTGAGAACTCCACTTTGTATATATGTGGTAACAATTTTCATCTTAAAGTGCTTCTGCTAGTGCTTGTTGACGATTTTCCTCCCAATTTTATAGTTGGTGAAAGTAGACAGTGTGTTAAGTCAAGCTTTAGAGTTAAATGCATGATTTTCCAAGTCCCTGTTTATCCATGAGACCCATGCTCATGATTCAGTTGCCTCTCTGAACATACTGATGAGAAATACACTGTCTCTTCTTTTTCGTAAATAGTCACAGAATAATATTTAATGTTAAAATTTTAAAAATTAATTAAAAATAAAATAGCTTTCCAGTATAATAGCCTTTTAGTATAATGACTTCAGAGTTGTTTATTTTTCAGATGAAGATCAATGTACCATGCTTTTCTCTAGGTAATGCTTTTTTAATGTTTTATCATCAAATCAAGTGATGCATATATCACAGAACTGACTAAACGCTCACCGTAGTACCAACAATGGGTGCACTCAGCACTGGATTGAAAGCATTGTAAAAGCCAGCAGCTGTTCTATGAAAGGGGCAAATTATGCATGATGAGTGTCTAATTTGAGAACAACACAAAGCTCATTTCATCCAAACAGCACAAAGATTGATGTGACATACTCAGTGTATCTCTTATGGATTTTTTGATTGACCTCACTAAGACGAGGAGTAAATGAATGCCACTCCCTACTTGTGGCTCAGAAACCAGGGAAAAGGGGGTATATTTTCCTCTGGGAATGACTTCTGACTTGTTCATGCTGCTGAATGATTGATTCTAAGTACCTTACTATTTAAATAGGAACTTCTTGGCTCAGTACTGAGATGCTGTACATTGAAACAGAAGGCCTATGATGCCTTTCCGCAATACCTCTGCAAAATACACAGGTACTCGGTGGGATACGCTCATTGATGAATCCAGATAATCAACCACAAAATTTTCCTTTAATGACTTATCTCATATTTATGAAATATCATGGTTAAACTCTATCTAATAAAATAAATATTTTAAGCCTGACTAAATAGAAGCATTACTGATCCTGCTGCCTTCTTTAAATCTCATAAATTATTTCAAAGCAGCAGCAGCTATTTGTACTTGACTTCTCATCCTCTGAGGCAGGCCTCTAGGAGCCATATACCACTTCAGAATCCAGAGGTCGATGTATGCTATGCTGTCCCCTGTTGAACATTTCCATCTTGTTTATCACTCTATCTCAAATGTCTATCCCAGGGCCTGACACATAGCTGGAAATCAAAATGTTTTTGGTGAAGAAAACATGAATGGATGGAAATAGAGCAATTCTGGCCATGCAATTCCTTTGAGTTCTAATGACATGGCTAGGTAGTTGGGTAGACAATTTCCATTTTCATCACTACTTTTTGCCTTCTACAGGAAATATAGAATCATATATCATGCATGGTGAGGTGACACCTTTAGAGGGTTGAATCATTCAGATGAAGTGTTATCATTAGGTAAGTGATAAGACCACTTGGAGGAAAGAATACATGTTTTTGAAGAAAACAGACTCAGGCTTATATCCTAAGATATTTCAACTCTCAGCCCCTGTGGTCCCTTACCTTAAAATATTCACTGTGAAAATTTTCTTAGAAAATGAATGTACACTGTAGCATCACACTTGATATATGGTACATTGGGATTACGTATCATCTTCTCTCTCCTTTCTAACTATTTATAGGTGATTGTTATATGGAGAATTTGAGGGAAAGAATTAAGAATGCATTAAAATATTAGCCTTTCCTTTTAACTTCACTGTAACCTGTGAATGATGCATCATTCTGTTTCCACTTACAGCTCTGGACAGTCTGTCCTCTGCTTGTTTGATCTAGTCTCTTTACAAAACACAGAACCTGGCTCTTGCCTCCAATGGACTCATCAAGCAAATGAAGCATAGCCATATAGACATAGATTTTCAGGAAGAAGACAAACAGTTACTTAAAGGAAATCAACATGAAACTCAGCTGGCCATATTAAACACTTAATAAATCCACCTGAGCTGCACTCACTCTCCTCTTGACAGGATAATTGCAGGGGTGAGTCGTCAGGCTGGAGGGTGACGTGATCACGCAGATGGTGGGAAGGGGTAAGACAGGTGTTTGAGCAGACTCACTAGTCTGTCCAAGTCAATGATTTTCAATATATTGTTTTGCCCCACAAGCTCCATTCTTTTATTCATATTGGTTCTGCAGATGACCACTGAGTAAACAGATACAAATGACAATAGAGTGTATTTAAATATTAAATATGACATCGACATGGGCTGATCTAACCATTGAAAATGTACATGGCGTACAAATATTAAACATGACATTGACATGGGCTGATTCTAACCATGGAAAATGTACATGGTGTCCTTTTGTGATGAGAGGTTCTTACTGTTTAATGCCGTCATTGAGCATGGGTTCTGAAAGCTACAAGCAGATTTGGCCGCCAGAAGAGAACCACCAAATCCTAATCACCAATCGTAATTCACAATTATCTGATCACTTGTTGTTCAGTCGCTAAGTCATGTCCAACTCTTTGCCACCCCAAGGACTGCAGTCCTTCTCTGTCCTTCAGTATCTCCCGGTGTTTGCTCAAACTCATGTCCATTGAATCAGTGATGCCATCCAACCATCTCATCCTCGGTCACCCCCTTCTCCTTCTGCCCTCAGTCTTTCCCAGCATCAGGGTCTTTTCTAATGAGTTGGCTTTTCGCATCATGTGGCCAAAGTATTGGAGCTTCAGCTTCAGCATCAGTCCTTCTAATAAATATTCAGGGTTTATTTCCTTTAGGATTGGTTGGTTTGATCTCCTTGCTGTCCAAGGAATTCTCAAGAGTCTTCTCCAGCACCACATTTCAAAAGCATCAATTCTTCTGCACTGAGCCTTTATGGTCCAACTCTTAAATTCATACATGACTACTAGAAAAACCACAGCTTTCACTATATAGACCTTTGTCAACAAAGTGATGTCTCTGGTTTTTAATACACTGTCTAGGTTTGTCATAGCTTTTCTTCCAAGGAACAAGCATCTTTTGACTTCTGGCTGCTGTCACCATCTGCAGTGAATTTGGAGTCCAAGAAAATAAAACCTGCCACTCTTTCTACTTTTTTGCCATCTATTTGTCACAAAATGATGGACCCAGATACCATGATCTTAGTTTTTGAATGTTGAGTTTTAAGCCAGCTTTTTCACTCTCCTCCTTCACTTTCATCAAGAGGCTTTTTAGTTCATCTTGCTTTCTGCCAGTAGTGTGGTGTCATCTGCATATCTGAGGTTGCTGATACTTCTCCCGGCAATCTTGATTCTAGCTTGTGATTCATTCAGCCCAGCACTTACGTTGGACTTAAAAATGTATTGTCTACCCGAGTCCTCATCAACACTAGAGAGGAACAAGCATGTGTAATAGTCCAGCTGATGTCAGTAGCTTTAAAGCAATATCTGGGGACACGGGAGGACAACTGAAAGCTGCATCAGATTGAATCTGGCCCTTCTGGAGAGACTGCCCTGACCCAATTGGCAACATTAGGTCAAAAGTCCTTGAGGACCCTGAGCTATTAGAAATCAGTTATTACACTGAGAAGCACAGATTTTTTTTTTAATTGAAATATAGTTAATTTACAATGTTGTGTTAGTTTTAGGTATACTGCAAGGTGATTCAGTTATATGTGCTGTGCTCAGTCATTTAGTCATATCTGACTCTTTACAATCCCATAGTAGCCCGCCAGGCTCCTCTGTCCGTGGAATTTTCCAAGGAAGAATACTTGAGTGGGTTGTCATTTTCAGCTCCAGGGGATCTTCCCAACCCAGAAATTGAATCCATATCTCTTTGGCAGGCAGACTCCTTACCACTGCGCCACCTGGAAAACCTTGATTCAGTGATATATATATGTGTGTGTGTGTGTATATATATATATATATATATACACAATTTTATAGATTCCCATTATAGCTTATTATAATATATATATATTCTTTTATAGATTCTTTTCCATTACAATATATTGATAGATGTTGAGTATAGTTCCCTGTGCTATATAGTGGGGTCCTTATTGGTTACCTGTAATATTTTATATATAGTAGTGTATATATGCTAATCCAAAACTCTTAATTTATCCTTCCCTATCTTTCCTCTTCGATAACCATAAGTTGTTTTCTGTGTCTATGAGTTGATTTCTGTTGGTAAGTTCATTTGTATCATTGTTTCAGATTCCACACATAAATGATATATGATACCTGTGTTCCTCTGACTTACTTGACTTTGTATGATAATCTCTGGATCCATCCATGTTACTGCACATGGCAGTATTTTATTCCTTTTAATGACTGAGTAATAGTCCATTGTATATGTATGAACCACTCCTTCTTTATCCATTCATCTGTCAATAGATACTTAGGTTAGAAGCATGGATGTTTGGATGCTGTTGTTTCAGAATAAAGCATGAGGCACTGGTGACCAGAATGAAAGAAGAGGTGCAACTCACACATCAGGGGAGGCTAACAGGAGACTTGCTGCAAAGAAAGTGGTGTCAAGAAAGTAGAGAACCAAGGATATTGTCTTCTTTATCTCATACAGTGTGCTGGCAAGGCTTCTCTTTTCTCCAGTTACATTCTTCCCTTCAGCCAGATTCCGCCTAAACTAAAAAGCACTGCAACTTAATAAGATTAAATGCAACACTAGACTAGCTCAGTTCAGTCGCTCAGTCGTGTCCGACTCTTTGTGACCCCGTGAATCGCAGCACGCCGGGCCTCCCTGTCCATCACCATCTCCCGGAGCTCACCCAGACTCATGTCCACCGAATCCATGATGCCATCCAGCCATCAACACCTAGATGTATCATAAATTGTATAAGCCATCAGAATTATAAATTATAAATGAACACTTTATTTACTGGCAAGCCTTTCTCACCTTGGGCACTGACAGCTGGCTCCTCCACGTCTTAATGCATTTGCATCTGGTCGTTCTCTTCACCGTCCTTTCTCTGCTGGGTGGTCTCAGTCATCTGGTGGGATCCTCTGCATTTCATCCTCGGCTTGCTACGCTCATTCTCCTCCTCTCTGCTCTTCCCTTGCGTTTTCTCCTTCTTCCCTCATTACTTTGCTGCTCTCTC
Source organism: Ovis aries (assembly GCF_016772045.2). NCBI lineage: Eukaryota > Metazoa > Chordata > Mammalia > Artiodactyla > Bovidae > Ovis > Ovis aries. The sequence goes on from NC_056070.1 coordinate 11,334,472, forward strand.
TCTGGCCTGCCCTTTCCTGCTGCTGCGCCCTGTGCTGATTTCTGGTCCTCTCCTGCTCTGTCTTCTTTCTTCTTCTCTGTCTTCACTCATGCTTTCTCTCAGGAAACTCTGCTACTTTGCAAAGGAGAGAAGGAAGTGAAATTCCAAATTTACCCCATTTGGAATGAAGTTGGGGTTTCTAACACAGTCAAGAGAAGAAACTGCTTGGATGAAAGAGCCACAGTCCTACTTCCAGGAAGCAAAAACAAGCTATTGAGTTGGCCAAGAGGTACATATGGATTTTAAAAGTTAGTACAGGTCTTTCTATAAGATCTTAATATGAACTTTTTGGCCAACCCAATATGCTGACCAGGAATTCTTCAAGGCTCCATCAGCACACTTTCCCCCCAAGAAGTTAGCCTTGTTCTACCACTAAAGCTCCTCCTTTGGATGAAGTTTTCCCTTCTTCTTTACTTTCTTCATTACCAGATGGGGGCAATTATTAGCCTATTTTTTGATAAACTAATATCATCACACATACAACAAACTGAAACAACCATACAGTCACATGAGATCAGGGTTTTTAGAACTTAGAATGAAAAGGATGCTAGAAAAATTTAAACAGCATATTAGTTGGCAAGAGTAATTAGATACCACCTACCAAGAAGGAGGCTTTAGGGCAATACAATTAAGGAGAGGTTTCATTTTTGTAGGATGGAGAGGAGAGGACAGAGTGAAGGGAGTGAAGAATGACTCAGCTGTCCTCAGGGTCTCTGGGAAGAAGATATCAGGAGAGAAGGCCATCACCATGATTCGGGGAAAAGATTATAAGTGGTATCTACTTTCTCTCTGGGCATGGTTTTGGACAAATGGGGACACTAGACCAGGTACGTGCAGCTTTGACAATGGAGACTGTGTTCAGCCACCTGTGAATTTTAGCTCTCATATCCCGAATGTCACAGGAAAAGGAATCTGAAGGCTTGAAGTCATGTATGTATTTGCGCATTTGACAAATGATTATTTGGGCTTTACTGTGTGCTCTACACTAGCTTTAACTTTTTGGCCATGTCACATGGCATATGGAATTTTAGTTCCCCAACTAGAGACTGAGCCTGTGTCCCTCCATTGGAAGCAGGATTCTTAACCACTGGACTGCTAGGAAAGTCCCTCAGCGCTGTTCTTGACAAGGAGAATGCACAGTAAACTAAACAAAATTTCCAGCTTTAAGGAACTTATGCTGTAGTGAAGGACACAGATAATAAATCCCTAAACAAATAAATGAGCGACTACAGCTATTACTGCCGCTGTCATCACTACCGCTGCCATTTCTGCACTCCAGTGGGTGGCCGTTCCCTCCTCCAGGGGGTCTTCCCAGCCTAGGCATCGAACCCAGGTCTCTCGCATTGCAGATGGATTCTCTACCTGCTGAGCCACAAGAGAAGCCCACTAATAATGATTATCAACCCTTATTTGATGCTTGCAGTTGGCCAAGCATGGTTCTGATTCTTTTACATAGATTACCTCTCTTAATTCCCATAACTTTCTTCTAAGGTAGGTGCTAAAATAATACCCATTTTTGTAGATGAAGCATAAATAGATTAAGTATTTGTGGTATGAAGGTCTTCTGGCCAGAAGTGGAAGGGTAACATAATGTCAGTGGTGAATATTATGAATAAAAAGTCAATGCGCACTGTCTACAGATCTGGCAGATGGAAGTAATAGAATATATAGAGGAACAGCATAACATTTGGAATATGAGATCTTAGGCCAATGTTCCGTATCTGAGCCCTGTGATTTTTGGCAAAAAGTATTGTTTATTTAGAACTTCAGATTTCTCATATGTTAAATGAGGATAAGGAAACCTAGTTAGCGGGGTTTCTGCAAGCATAAAATAAGATTGTGCAATGATCAAACAGCACTTAGCACAGGCATAACATTCAGTATATACATAAAAATTTAAAAATGGGGAGAAACCAGAGCGAAGAGAAAGCAAATGGCTTATGGCTACATATACCTGGGTCAGGAAATAATTGTGTTTTCTTAAGGAACACCAAAAAAAAAGATGTCCTATTCATCATAGGGGTCTGGAATGCAAAAGTAGGAAGTCAAGAGATACCTGGAATAACAGGCAAGTTTGGCCTTGGAGTACAGAATGAAGCAGGGCAAAGGCCAACAGAGTTTTGCCAAGAGAACGCACTGGTCATGGCAAACACCCTCTTCCAACAACACAAGAGACTACTCTCCACATGGACATCACCTGATGGTCAACACCAAAATCAGATTGATTATATTCTTTGCAGCCAAAGATGGAGAAGCTCTATACAGTCAGCAAAAACAAGACTGGGAGCTGACTGTGGCTCAAATCATGAACTCCGTATTGCAAAATTCAGACTTAAATTGAAGAAACTAGGGAAAACCACCTGACCATTCAGGTATGACCTAAATAAAATCCCTTATGATTATACAGTGGAAGTGACAAATAGATTCAAGGGATTAGATCTGATAAAGAGTGCCTGAAGAACTACGGATGAAGGTTTCTTAACATTGTATAGAAGGTGGTGATTAAAAAAAAAAAAAATCCCAAAAGGAAGAAATGCAAAAAGGCAAAATGATTGTCTGAGGAGGCTTTACTTTGTAAGTTGAGAATAGAAGAGAAGCAAAAGGAAAAGAAGTAAAGGAAAGACATACCCATTTGAATGCAGAGTTCTAAAGAATAGCAAGGAGAGATAAGAAAGCCTTGCTAAGTGATCAGTGCAAAGAAATAAAAGAAAACAATAGAATGGGAAAGACTAGAGATCTCTTCAAGAAAATCAGAGATACCAAGGAACATTTCATGCAAAGACAGGCTCAATAAAGGACAGAAATGGTATGGACCTAAGAGAAGAAGAAGATATTAAGAAGAGGTGGCAAGAATACACAGAAAATCTATACAAAAAAGATATTCATGACCCAGATAGCCATGATGGTGTGATCACTCACCTAGAGCCAGACATCCTGGAGGGCAAAGTCAAGTGGGACTTAAGAAGCATCACTACGAACAAAGCTAGTGGAGGTGATGAAATTCCAGTTGAGCTATTTCAAATCCTGAAAGATGATGCTGTGAAAGTGCTGCACTCTATATGCTGGCAAATTTGGAAAACTCAACAGTGGCCATAGAGCTGGAAAAGGTCAGCTTTCATTCTAATCACAAAGAAAGCCCATGCCAAAGAATATTCAAACTACTCCACAACTCCATGCATTTCACATGCTAGTGTAGCAACGTAACACTCAAAGTTCTCCAAGCTAGTCTTCAGCCATGAACTGAGAACTTCCAGATATTCCAGCTGGATTTAGAAAAGGAAGAAGAACCAGAGATCAAATTGCCAACATCCACTGGACCATAGAAAAAGCAAGAGAATTCCAGAAAAACATCTACTTCTGCTTCATTGACTAAGCTAAAGAATGTGGATCACAACAAACTGTGGAAAATTCTTAAAGAGATGGGAATACTAGACCACCTTACCTGCCTCCTGGAAAATCAGTATGCAGGTCAAGAAGCAGCAGTTAGAACAGGACATGAAACAAAGGACTGGTTTCAAATTGGGAAAGGAGTATGTCAAAGCTATATATTGTCACCTTGCTTTAACTTATATGCAGAGTACATCATGTTACATGCTGGACTGGATGAAGCACAAGCTAGAATCAAGATTGTAGGAGGAAATATCAATAACCTCAGTTATGCAGCTGATACCACCCTTATGTCAGAAAGCAGAGGAACTAAAGAGCCTCTTGATGAATGTGAAAGAGGAGAGTGGAAAAGCTTGCTTAAAACTCAACATTCAAAAAATGAAGATCATGTCATCTGGTCCCATCACATTATGCAAATAGAGGGGTAAACAATGGAAACAGTGACAGACTTCATTTTCTTGGGCTCCAAAATCACTGCAGATGCTGACTGCAGCCATGAAATTAAAAGATGCTTGCTTCTTGGAAGAAAAGCTAAACCAAGCTAGATAGGATATTCAAAAGCAGAGACATTACTGTACTGACAAAAGTCCATCTAGTCAAGGCTATGGTTTTTCCAGTGGTCATGTATGGATGTGAGAGTTGGACCATACGAAAGCTGAGCACCAAAGAACTGATGCTTTTGAGCTGTGGTGTTGGAGAAGACTCTTGAGAGTCCCTTGGACTGCAAGGATATCTAACCAGTCAATCCTAAAGGAGATCAGTCCTGAATATTCATTGGAAGGACTGATGCTAAAGCTGAAGCTCCAGTACTTTGGCCACCAGATGCGAAGAACTGACTCCTTGGAAAAGACCCTGATGTTGGGAAAGATTGAAGGCAGTAGGAAGGGGTGACCGAGGATGAGATGGTTGGATGGCGTCACTACTCAATGGACATGGGTTTGAGCAAGCTCTGGGAGTTGATGATGGACAGGGAGGACTGGCGTGCTGCAGTCCATGGGATTGCAAAGAATCAGACACAACTGAGTGACTGAAATGACTGACTGACTAAAGGATTAAGTCAGAAGACTAAGAAGAAATAGAGGAGATTCAGATCTTTCTGAGGGAAATGGACTCTTTAAAAAGATGGTCATTTCTGGAAGAGGAAGTGGAGGTGAGCTGCCTCTGAGGAGCTCAGGCTGTCTAGAAGAGAGCATCAGATCTCTAAACAGGGGCTGAACCTGGGCCTCCTGCATTCAGAGCACAGAGTCTTAGCCACTGGACCACCAGGGAAGTCCCTAAGAATTTTATTAAAAAATAAACACAGTCTTTCAAGCCACTTGATTTTTTAGTGCATATGAGAAGTATACTAAGTGAAAAGTTTTAGGAGAAGAGTTCCCACATATTTGTCATTAGCAATATTAAGGTGCTTTAGTTAAATGTCTTCCCTAGTGGCTCAGATGGTAAAGCATCTGTCTGCAATGCAGGAGACCTGGGTGCGATCCCTGGGTTGGGAAGACCCCCTGGAGAAGGAAGTGGCAGCCCACTCCAGTATTCTTGCCTGGAAAATCCCATGGACCATGGAGCCTGGTAGGCTACCATCCACGGGGTCGCAAAGAGCTGGACACGGCTGAGCGACTTCACTTCCACTTTCCTTTCTTTCAGTTAAATGACCAAGTATATGTGACTCTTTTTTTTTGGAACACTTAGAGGATGCTTGCAGGTGGCATGTGTCAGTAAGACCACCTGATCTAGCCTCCTTGGTCTACCAGATGTTCGGTGGGCGCTTGTGAGCATTTTCTAAGTGAGTCAGATCTGGACTTCCCAGTTGCTTCTTGGCTTCTACTTTTTTAACTATGAAATTTATTTTGTTTCCAGCCGTGGTCTCTGTATTTTCTCTTGATTCACATGCCTGACAATTTTTAGTGTAATTTTCTGACACAAATAATGTGGAATGACTAATCAGTCAAAGTCACCATTGCAGATTCAAACTGTATTCATTAATACAGATAATTCTTACGGTGCCCAGTAAATATGTGTAAGCCTGTTAATAGTCAACCGCAGTGTGAGTGATTGACATTCTCCTCCTTTCTCTGAAAGACCCCGTCCTTTGAGTGTGAAGCCAGTGGGACATATGGAGATCAGCACTTTATAGAGTGTTGTGATTCACTCCGAGGAGTTACAATAAGAGATTCAAAACAGAGACAACATACAAACAAGATGCTTTAAAGGCTTCAGGAAACTGGCCTATAAACCAGACAAGCTTTGAGTGGCGATGGGACTGTAGTCAAACGTTAATAGCTCTAGACAGGACTGATGGACTTGTAGGCAACACTGGAGCAAAAGTGATCCCCTTTTCAGTATAAAACTCAGTTTCACACTAACTTTACAATTTTTTTTCCTGAGCTTCTAGCATATCAAAAGTATCATCCTCTATTTTTCAAAACATAGAGTACAATCTGTGAAATATTTTGAGCTTTGGGGGTTCAAAAAAAGAAGCATTCATTTTCCTTTTCCCCCTGTTTATTAGAACCCACTCTCCATGAGGGCAGTTACCTGAGTCAGCTCTGCCTCTCTCCCCACCAAGGCCGATAGCAGGCTATGGAAGGGATGGTGAGGACACCCCATTCATAAGTTGTGGGTGTTGTTATCCTCTACTTTTTGTGTGTCACTACATTCTTTCATTGATTCAACAATTATTTATTCAGAACCTAGTATGCCAGACACTGATGTAATCTACGGTTGACGTGAACTCACCAAATCACAGTGGGTTTTTTCACTGTTTCTTATGTAACCCTTTCAAAGAGAAAAACTTACTGTGAAATACCTACACCTATATTATCCTGTCCTATGAAGACATAGTCCTCTTAATATTCAAAAAAAAAATTACACAAAAAAATAGAGAATGATCCTTTGCCCGAAACTCAACAAAAAGTATTTGGAATATCTAATGTGAAATTGACTTTTTTAATGTACTGAAAAGGCAATCAGTTTTTTCAGATGTTGCCTGCTAGAACTAGGGAGGCCAGATGTGGGTGTCCACTCTTTCTAGTCCTTGTTTATATTCACGTGCTGCTCTCCTGCTGGAGGTACATCTGCTTCTCTTCCGGGACTGAAATGATGCTATTATGATATGTGTGTGCATGCTCAGTTGGGTCCAACTCTTTGTGACCCCATAGTCGCTACAGCCCACCAGGTTTCTCTGTTCAGGCCAGGAATACTGGAGTGGGTTGTATTTCCTACTGCAGGAGATCTTCCCAACCCACTGACTGAACCCATGTCTCTTGCATCTCCTGCAGTGGCTGGCAGATTCTCTACCACTGCACCAAAGTACTCTGAGACAATGCGGAATAAAGCCGAGGAGCTCAGGTCTTGGAGGTACCCTTCATGGATTCCAAGCCTGATTCTCCACATGTGACTCTGAGACTCTGAGCAATTTGTGTAAACTACAATTTGCTCAAATCTGTAATTCAGATTCTTCCTTATAAAGTAAAATTTCATCATACGAAAATTATCTGTTGTGCTCCTTCTCAGGGAAGGCTGCTATTTTGGGGTCTGCTGCGGATACAGCCATAAGCAAACTAGATAAGTCCCTGCTGCCATGGAACTTATGTTTTGTATTTATTAATACAAATAAATATTAATATATACTGTCAAGAAGATAAGAGCTATGCAGAAAAATAAAGCATGGTAAGAGAATAAAGAGTATTTAGATAGAGTCATCAGAACAATCTTCTCTTAGAAGATGATATTTGATCAGAGGTCTGCATGATGTGAAGAATAAGCCATGCATGTAACTGGTGCTTCTATGACAGAAAGGTGCAGGTGCAAAGGCCCTGAGGCTAACGCGTGCCTAAGATGATGATATTACTGATTAAATACAGTTGTTGGGAGGTTCAGTGAGTTAATTCACTCAAGAACTTTAGATAGAGCCTATGTATAAGTTTGCTATTGTTGTTTACTTGCCAAGTAGTGTCTGACTCTTTTGCGACCCCATGGACTGTAGCCCACCAGGCTCCTCTGTCCATGGGGTTTCCTTCTTGATAAATGCTAGTTCTTAGTTTTGCAAGACGGCTGCATATATTCTGGCCCAGCTAGTGCAGGTCCCCACCTGGCCTGAGGCTAACCCTGGTGTTTGGGGACACTGCCACCTGCTGCTTCCTGCTGGAAAAACTAGCTGGTTCAGGTAACATTTTGAGAAGCTGGTGCTGTATCTCATCTGAGGCTCACCCTTCTTCCTGTGTCTTGGTTTCTACTGGTGCGACATCCATCCAGCTCCTCACATCAATTCCGCCTTCTGCTTTGTATAAGGTTTCTATCGCCAGTGCTGCCGATGTCACCTGCCACACTCCAGTGCCCTCACCACCAGGGATCCAGGACGATCGTCTATAAGGCAGATGCCTTCAGACACAGATGACTGCCTCCAACTCATGTTTCACTGGGGCCTGTGTTTTTGTCTAATGGCTACCTCCAGGTGGCTCTCGCGGTAAAGAACCCTCTTGCCAATGCAGGCGACACAGGAGACGCAGGTTGGGAAGATCCCCCGGAGGAGGAGTTGGCAGCCCACTCCAGTGTTCTTGCCTGGAGAATTCCACTGATGGGGGAACCTGGTGGGCTACAGTGCATGGGGTCGCAAAGAGTCGGACACTACTGAGACAAACACACACCATCTTTGAGCAATAATCCCATAGAAGAATAGAGACACCCAGTTATGATGGGGCTTATGAGACTACCCGCCTGCTCCAGGGGTGCTCTGCTGGTCTCATGAAAGAAAGAGGGACCGGCTCCTAAAGAGCTGCCGCTGCTTCTGTGCACCCACCAATGGAGGCTTGTACCTGCTCCCACAGATTCATGACCTGAAACACATCTGTTGAATTATTCATGATTTGTCATTTTTAGAAAATCACACTTCTGGGTACCTACAATCTTGTCCGTAGTTGGAAAAGTGACAAGTGGTGGAAAATGACCTCCTAGTCACACCTTGGTCTCGCTGTGCACACGATGATGCCATTTGGTGTACCTGGGTATTGGCAGAACTTGCTTAAGGAGCATATATTCTATGACCTTCTGTTCCAGTGCCTTTACCTAATCCCCTAATGTGCTATCCCATGCATGCATGCTCAGTGGCTCGGTTGTGTCCGACTCTTTGTGACCCCATAGACTGTTGTAGCCCATCAGGCTCCTCCGTCCATGGGATTCTCTGGGCAGGGATACTGGAGTGGGTTACCATTTCCTCTTCCAGAGGATCTTCCCCACCCAGGGTTCGCACTCACGTCTCTTTCATTTCCTGCGTCGGCAGGTGAATCCTTTACCACTGAGGCACCTGGGAAGCCTGCTATCACATGGTCAATCACAATAACATCAGCTACAGTGGATATTGTCAGCCTATTACAAGTTAGATGTTATGCTAAGACTTTTCATCTGTTATCTCATTTCAACCTCACAACAATCCTATGTAAGCCAGGAACTCCATGCACTGGTGGGCTATGAGATCACATCTCCCATTTGTACCCAGGTCACAATCGTCTGGTGTGAACTCCTTGTCACTAACAGATGTCCAGCTTCTTTACCAGTTCTTCTTCCATGAATTTCTTGGAACCCCAGGAGATTCCTCCCACCCCCAAACCTGGCTCTCTCTGCCATGTTGGTGTGGGGCTTGGCCACTCCTGGAGGTTTTGCCACTCTCCTTTTCCTATCCCAAGGATTGTTTCACTTAGGCAGCAGTTCTTGTTCCCTTTGGCACAGCTCTGTCTCACCTGTAGGCTCAGATGACTCCCATATTTCCTTCTGTGATAGGGAAAGTTGAGCTGTAATATTTTAGCCAGATTCATGATGGCTTTAAGGACTAGAATGGAATATTATATGGAAGACTTCAAACTGGAGGTATGTTTGCTCTCCTTGGGCTCAAGACCCTCTGAAGCTCCTGAAACTCTGAGACCCAAGCCTCTACAATACAGTGATCTCCCAGCCCCTTTCTTCCAGCATGATACAGAGGCCAACTCTTGTTGGCAAGGAGACTTCCTTGCAAATGTGTCTTGTACTCTGATTCCAAATTTCTTCTTCAGCTCTAAAGAAGGACAGTTATGGGGACAGTTATCCCCATTATCTGAAATGTAATCCATGGGCTCTCATTTTGCACTCCAGGGTGAAGAACAACTTGGTCCCTATGTGCAAAGCCTTTCCCTAAGCTTTACCCTCCAAAGGCAATGCATGACAACACCACAAACCAGCACCACAACATTCACTAATTTCTGAGTTACTTCCTGTTGACTCACCTCCATTTGAGATGTAAACAGAGACATCCAAATTGAGTTCCTGCATTCTCAGCCCGAGCTCCCATAAACATGAGGCTGAGACTAGTGGCTATACTCCTTGGCACTTGCAGTCTCTGTCCCTAAACCTCACCATTCATATTATCCCAGTGGCTTCCCACCACAGCCCTATGGAGTCAGCAGTATTGGTATCCCTTTGGCACTTATTATGCACAAACACTGATGAGATTGGCGCTATAATTAGGTCTATGTAACAGACAAGAAATACCAGGTTTAGAAAGTTTAAAAAACTCACCAGTGTGGTAGACACTTGTGCATAGCGCACATCGTGTGTTTGCCACGTTCCCTCATGCAATGCTTCCCATCCAATGCTAGGTCAAGCATAACCTACTCCCCTTATGAACTCCTTGGCCATTTTGAGACAGGCTGGGACCTAGAACACAGGACCTTTTGCAGCAGTGCTTGTATCTGGACAGACATCTCCTCAAGCAACAAAATAGGAAGAAACTATAAGGGACTAAAAATAACTGCATGCACGTGCAATTAGGCAAATTCTGGACAACCAGATACGAAAAAAGTAAAAATAAAAAAACCCACACCAGAAAACCAGCTGCCACTTTTGAAGTGCCGGGAGCAAAAGCAGGGTACTGCACACGACCTCTGCACACAACACTACCTAAGGGGTGGACAAACCATCTAAACCAGCCCTCTGTCCTCATCCCTGGACACACCCCCACCCTCATTCCATATAAGGAACCAGCTTGGCCCCCGCTGGAGAGCAAGCCAGGGAACCTGTTACTTGTTTTCATGCCCTCCTCTGGTCCCAGAAGCCCAAATAAAGCCTTGCCTGAGTTTCCTGTCTGGCCTCTTATCAATTTCTATGGATTGCCAAAGGCCAAGGATCCTGACTGGTATCAATTTCAATAACTTTGCTTTCTAGCTTTGGAGCAGCCTATAGAGATATTCAAGCATGTCTCCAGGTCTACACCTCTGGACTAATCACCAAATAAGGCAAATACCACTTTTTTAAAACATGCCACCCTGATTTATCGCTCATGGACAACACAGCCCTCCTGCCTCAACCTTGGGGTCACTACAAAGACCTTTATGGACTCCTCAATCCAGAGAGACCTTCCTTGTCTGCACTGCCATAAGTACTTCTTTTTATTTTTCTTAAACCACACAACATGGTGTTTTGTTATTTATTGCAAAAGGCCTTTATTAATCACTGTGTTTCATTGTGCTCTGTTCCCTGTGCTTTTCATCTTTATATGTGTTGGATTTGTCTTCCACGTAAAATTAGAACTCCTTTGAAGGTAAAGACCATGTCTTAAACTTCCTTTATGTTTTCTTTGAAGAATTTAATGTTATGCCAAGTTCATACAAATGAATATTGGCTTGAATATTGTTGACAATAATTAACCCAAAAGAGGGAACTGGTAGAGATAATTTATAATGTCCCGTAAAGTATGTGTCTTGAATTATTTTCCTACAGACAAAAAAAATTCATAAGTGCTACAAGTTGTCCATGACCATTTTAGAAGCAAGTAGTAAAGTCTTTTTATCTTTATTTAAAATTTTTCAGTGATGAATCTTACAGTTCATAGATAAATAGTGAAATAGGAAGCATAAACATGGTTTTTAATAACTTGAAAAAAGTTACAATAGTTTCCTAAGGTTACTAGGTAATAATTTTCACACATTAATTGCTAAGTAGTCTTATCTCAACATTTTCTAAAGTGTCTCTGGATGTCTTAATCATCCACTTTGTAAAAATATATTAAGAATGTGAGCCTTGCAATTATATATAAAAAAGGAGTGTAGCATTTTGGTTTGATTTTGGTGACAGTATTTGATGAAGGGAAATGCTACTACCTCCTTTTGAAGCATTTCAGTTTAATGAAGTTCCTTTTAACAAGTACTTACTAAAATATTGAATAAAAAGTTCGACTATCTTACTAGGTGGTTGGTGAAGCACTTCTCTTTCTACCTTTTTGGGAAACTGTACCGCTTTCTGATTATAAATGATCTATATTTTGTCTTATTTCTTAATGTTTCTGGAGTCTACTGTTATGGAAAAGTTAAACCTCCCTCAAGAACATAAACATATAAAGCCAAAGATTACCTTGCCACGGGCCATCACTCTGCCCTTAAATAATATGAATTTGATCAAAATCAGATATTGAAGTAGACGACATTCACTGGAAAGTTTGCATTCCTTTTCCTGTTTTCTTAAAATTTCCAGAAACTTGTTTATTTCCATAAAGAGCCCATTATCTTCCAAACGCATCAGCCTTTCGAAAGCTTTATTTAAATACCTCTGCCAAATGAAAGGCTTCTTTCATGCCATTTCAAGCCCTGAAGTACCAAAAGGGTAAATAACCTGAGTATCACTTTTGACTGACTTGACTTTGAAAGAGGCGCAGGCTAGGTAAACAGTCACTCAGCCGCCAGACTCTTCCCTGCCTCTCTATACATCATCTGCAAATATTGGGAACAGTGATCAACACCTTAATTCACCGGATTAATGAGTTAGAGCCCACAGAAAAGGACAAAAACCCATAACTTTTCCACAAACTTAGTTAAATGTCAAGGTTTTTAAAGGCCTAGTTAGCAAGTATATTAGATGAGATATGTCAGTTTCCCAATTTACGACTCTGACTTGTCTCTTGTGATTCCTTATAGCCTCTAGCCATTCTCCTCTTACCTGAGGCATTCTCTGGCAAAAACCTGATGCTTCCAGTCATTCTGCATTCTTGTGTTCCTTCAAAAATAATTGGACAGGCACCTTTCCATAAACAATCATCATTAGTTATATACGGTACACAGATCCGAACACCACACAAATAAGTTTCAATGGAATGTCTTGAGCCAAATAGTAGTAATTTGGTCTGCGTGTTACAGATGTGATTGACAGAGACTTAATGCACTTAGCACTTTTCCAGGAGGCTCTGTGCATCAGCTCCTTGATGCTCAGAAAGTCCTGCTCCCAGAAAAGTGACATAGACATTGACCATTGAGTTTGTTGCTATTCAATAGCCGGTCCGTTTCCAGACTCTATGATTAAAGTCATTATAGGAACTGTCAGCGGAGGAAAGAAATGAAAACTGTCACAAGAAGCAACTGTCTGAAATGCTCATGATTCCCATAATGTTTAACAGTTTGAAAGCAGGAAATTTTAAACTAATGAAGATCAACCTAAATTAGAAGCTGCAAGCTTCAAATATTTTCTGCTAGGTGGATGAACCCCACATCTCCCCCCTTTTTTTTCTTTTAACCTTCTTGGGAAAATTCTGAAAAAAAATTAAAATAAACCTTTGTATCCATGGCTACAAATGAAGTTTACAACAAATATGAATTAACACCTTTCAAGGATCTGCTATTAGAAGCAGGCATATTCTACAGATAGATTGAGGAAATAAATGTTGAAACTGAATAAAACACTAGTACCTTATTGGAAAGGTTTGAGTCATTATTTTCCTATTCAAAGACCATGATAACTTTAATATTTGATAGGACACAATATTTCCAATTTGACAATGATCCTGAACATGTTTATAAGTTGCTAGCATGGTTTTTTTCTGATATTAAAAATGGAAATTTCTGAAGTAAAATAAGAATTTGTTATGATTTTATAATATTCCACAGAGAGCTTTATGGACATTAAAATGATTTATCAGTTAAACACATTTTTGAAATGTATTCACTAAAAAATGATTCTAAGAGTTTAGTACCACTGGTAGATTATCAGTGACTAGTTTAGCTCATTTTTCACTGTATTTAAAAACAAATGGCATGTCTGAAAAACTGTCACAGACTGTAGGAGCTTGGAAGCCAGGATAACTAATTATAATGTGGTATTCTGAATGAGATCCCAGACAGAAAAAAAGGACATTAGGACAGACTAGTGAAACTTGAATAAAACTTAGAGTTTAGCTGACCAGTATTTGTTCCTTAGTAGTGACAAACGTGTGATAGCACTTAGAGTATGCCGTGGGACTTACTTAAACTACAAAAATAATTTGTTATTTACCCGAAATTCCTGTTTAACTGGATGTCCTGTACTTTATCAGTTAAATCTGGCAACCCAAATAGTAATGTAAGATAATAACATTAGGAGAAGCTAGGTGAGAGGTATATTGGAATTTTCTCTAACATCATTACAACTTTTCTATAAATCTAAAATTATTCTAAAATAAAGTGTATTTACATTTTCAAAGAGCAATGGGGAAACATATAGCCATGAAAGATAATTTGCTTTAATATTTTAGTTGGAGTATTTATATTCCTAAGAAATATTAAAATCTGACACCAGCCTAAACTTTATTTTTTTTCAATATGTAAACAAGTTCACCCTTTAAAAAAATGTATGGTTTAACCCCATTTGTCAGTAAAAGGAGAGCCTAATAAAATAATGCTAACAGTAATATTCTATTTATTTTTCGTTCCTCACCTGCTATGCCCAGGTTTTGACATTAAGAATATTGTGTTTGATATTTTCTGCATTAAAAACCACTTCAGGCTTTGGTTCCATTTTACTCCCAGTCAGAAAGATCAGAAAAAGCTCAAGTCACACAGTGAGAAACTTTATCCACTGAATGAGACATTATCCATTCCACCAGACTGCAAATCAAAGAGTATCTCTTAGGCTGCTTAAAAATTCATTTTAAAATCTGATCCTGATTGTACTTTTATGGTAATTTCATACCATCAATCATCCTTTTACCTTTAGTCTCTGGGTCCACCGCTCTCCCCATAGATCTCATTCATTCTCCCTCATTATAATTCTTTAGGTGAGAAAACAGGAGAAGAAACCTTAACAGAAAATGAGGGAAAGATGTAAATTTCTTGAGAAAAGTCAGGTTCACTAAGAAGCAGAGCTAATGATATGTTCTGATCTTCCCTTTTATTGGTAATTAAAAGATGGGAGGAAAAAGGGACCCCAAAAAGACAGAAAAAAAAACACGTCCCCCATGCAAATAACATGTTTGTAATCTGCATTCGATTTTATTAATCGGCTTGATAGTTTTAAGCTGTCAGCATTCTTACTTATTTCTCGCATTGGATGTGAACAAAAGAAATATTTTTGAAACTCTTGAGCACTTCTCTTTCATTGTATGATGCTTGCCTGCCCTTCATTGGGGTTACCTCCTTTCTAATTCTGTTTTTAGTAAACGGAATTATCAGAGCATAGAATTATCAGCAGGCAGCTATGAGCCACACAGAGCAGGCCCCTCTCTAGGTATATAGGTTCACACAGAGTTATGGGAAATCAATAACATAACTTTGGTTATTATTCTCCATTTGGCAACGTACAGATGCCTGCTCCAGCTAACAATTAATCACTGGAAGGAAGGAGCATGGGGCTGTGTATCAGCCAGAAAGCGCTCATGGCAAGTGAAATAATTTCTAACGTTCAGTTTAAGTCAAGCATTCATTCAGCCTTTTCAGCGTGATTCAATTTTCCTAACAATAAATGCTATATTTTGGCTCCATTGATTTGAATGCTGACTCTGGTGTAAAGTATATCTCTTAGAGCAACAAGAAATGTAGCAGGTAATAAACTCAGCAGTGAGCTCAGCCTCGGAACATTTCGATTGGAATTTCAAAAAAAAAAAAAAAGGCCATTAATCACAAGGGAAGAGAAAAGCCCCAAGTCCAGCTGCATCTTCTTTTCTACTGCCTTTAACAAAATGTTACCATAAACCACAGAATGCCAATAATAGCAATAATCCCTCCAAAATGGGTTGTTACCAGCAGTTAGTGACCAGTTTCTTAGTTAATGGCCTGAGGGGAAAGGCTTTAAGAAAGCTGTATTCACTATTTCCTCTCAGGCATTTTAACTGGATGCATTAAACTGCATTTTCATTGGGATTTCAAAATGTTTGTGCTCTGACAAGGCACTCATCTTAAGGTCTTTCGATTAAATCTCCATCTCCACAGTTTTAAGAAGAGCAAATAAGCATTGCATCTAAGTGGGAGGGGGATAATTTGACCAGTCCCTTAATTAATAAGTTAAATGACAGTCGGAAATATGTAAAAATATATGTGCCGGTATCACGCGGAGGTTCTTTGTTCTGATGTAGCGGCTTTCTGTGTTGATGAGCTGTAAACAGATCTTCTGTTCATTCATTTCTTCAAGCAGATGATAATCTCCTTGCTGTCTTTGTGGGGTGGTCGTGAGAATCAAAGGCGATTCTGTTCGTGAAACAGATCGGAACCTGGGTGGTGGTGCCCGGTACCAAAGGCAGGGACAGCTACCCGGCCACCACCTTCACCACTAGTAACCAGATGCGCTTTGGCATAGCTAACTGGTTAATTCTCACCTATGTCCAGAGGGTTAAATGCTAACTCCCCGTTGTAAAGGCAACTGGGGGGTGGGAGTGAGGGAGTGACCAAGGAAATGAGTTTTCCTTAACAGCTTCTAGCAAGAGTTTGAACTCATTCACATTTAGATTGCAAACATCAAGATTTAAGGGATTCCATTTTGATCTTAGGGCTTATAAAACATCAGCGCTACTTCTTTTGAAAATGTAACCTTTTTATCAAATGTCATGAAACATCTGTTTATCAGAGTATAGTTTCTGTTAGAAATAAATTGTGCCCAGCATGCAAATTAAGTCAGGTCTATAGCCCTGGGACTTTGAAGTGATTACGAGGAATTTTAAAATTCCACAAGTGAAATAATAACGCTGCAATAATTAATGTTGGGACAAAACGATACTGTTCTTTTCTGGCAACCTAATGTACGTGAACACAGAGGTGTTTTACTAACATGTGGGAGAAGCTGACTTAAATATAATTCAGGTGATAATATAGCATACCATAGCTGAGATGGTCATAACTGTATAATAATAGTAATTAAGAATAACATTTTTCTCTTAGGAATGCCAAGATGCCACCTTTTTTAATGCATTATTTTTTGTATTTACACCTGAAGTAACTTCTTCTGATTCATATTTTATACATGCAGTTAACATATTATCATGAAGCATGGCCATCAAAACACTTTTTTTACTTCACCACATTAATCACAGAAATGCACTTCTAGATTTAAACTCAAACATTCTGACACTATTTATATACTAACCATTAATCATTCAGAAAGGTAAAGAGGTTACATAGTATTATATAATTCATCAACTTCCACAGTCTATTGGTTCTAGGTGAACCACTTCAATTGCTCATTAATTGCAACCATTCACCTGACTTTGTAAATCAAGACAAAAATGATTGACATTAGAAAGGAAATAGCCAGCATCAGGCACAGGTCTGCTCCTACTGAAGTTCAGTGCTGTTTGAGATTACCAATGCTCAATTTTATGTGTGCATGGTGGGGAAAATGGTAAAGGGTGTGCCATCTATCTGTCTATCATCTTTTATTACATATTATATGTATACATATTTTTTAAGTGTGTGAAAAAAATCAAAGCAATAGAAATGAAACCTTATATAGTAAGTTTATCAAATTGAAATTACATCTCATGAAAAATCAAATATCCGTTTGAAGTCAGAATTTCCTGTTTTCCTCATAACCAAAGTTCCAGGTTGGTCTAGCACCAATCCCTTTTAAAGGATGGCTGGAAAATGATGGAGAGCAGGGTTATCCCCTGAAGTGTCTGTGTTATGAATGAATGGAGAGAAAGATGCTGCCCCCCTCTGAGGCACCATTTTACAATGTGAAAGGCAGGATGAGATGACCCTGCAGGAGGTAATAGAAACCTTTGCCCCAGAAACCAGGCTGAGCTTGTGCAGAGGAGGGTGGTGCCAAATCTGTCTCATTCAAACCTGATCTTTCTCCCCCAGCTCCCTATATGGCCGTTTTATGAATGTCTCAAGTTATTGCAGTGGAGACAAAGCCTTTTATGCTGCAATGCATCTCAGAAGAATATGACGGTGCACAAGGTCTGGTTGAAAGGGACAGAGTATGAGGTCATGAGGTCATGACCTCTACAGGGAAGTACAGAGCAATTCTGAGCATGGGTGTGAACACGTGAGGGGAGGCTGTGGACATGGAGACCCAACACGGCAGCTTTTCAATGTTTCTTCCTTGAGCCAGTCCTTTTGCCTATAAATGCATCTCTCAGAAATGTTACACGGGTTACAACATAGATTAAGAGTACTGAATTCCTCAGGAGGAAGACAGGCAAGCATTCCTCTACAACCACGTCTTGAAAGATTGCAAAGAATGGAGGGAGAATGCCATGTCTTGCATATAAAACACGACATTAACTCAGAATTCTGCTAACTTAATTTTCTTCTGTCGGACACGGTGCGAATGTATCAGACATCCAAAGAGTAAACACAAATGTGAAAGGAATGGTAATGAGCACAAACTCTTCTGGGGGACCCAAGTGCTTTGTGCTCCCTCAGCAACATGGCTGGTGGTGGGAGAGAGCAATGCGGGGTCAGAGGGAAGAGAAAGAAAACACGCTGATTGGACTGGTCAGCGTTTTCTCACATATTATTGTATTTTAGCTTCAACTGTGAGGTAGCTATGATTATCTCCAGTTTACAGCTGGAAAAGCCATAGCAATATGCCCAAGCTAGTATTCTGCACAGGCTGAGTCCCCAACCCCAAACCGCATTTCCCAGATGCCGACACTGATGTTCTTTATTCAGTAATAATTCAGGGTCCCAGTGTGTGCGAAATCAGCTTAGCAGGGTCTCTGCCTACAGACCCATAGATAACAATTAATCTGAATGATTAGAACCTATCTATTATTGCAGTTACATTTTAGAATACTAATTTTAATGTCTACACATTTCCAAAAGAGATTTCCCACAAATATTTTTGATCCCTGAGGTAAGTTTCCATATCATCTAGGCTGGAAAAAAGGGTCTTGAAAAGGATGGTTTTACCTCCACTCCTGACCTAGTTACTTTGCAAAATTATCAAAAGATTAAAAAGAGCTTTTCTGAAAGATTTTTTTTCGGATTCTGGTATGTACATTTCTTTCACTCACTGCTCCCTAATCTGCTTTTATTTTCAGAGTTTAAGAGATTTCCGAAAGACACACTTTTCCAGAGTCTGACACCAACCCTCAGGCTGCTTATGAAAATGAAATGCAAACACACCGCACTTGTACCTTGGGCTTACGCAATTGGAAAATGTTTTTCCAATTACAAGATAATTCAGTAACCTAAGCCATTTCATAGGAATTCACAAAATTTCAGGACTAAAAGGGACCCCTAAGAACATTAAGTCTAACTTTTCAAATATGTTTGGAAAAAACATAGTGAAATACAAATTACTGAGTAAAGCTGATTTCTTCAAAAGCCTTTATCTCAATGTGAAACCCTCTTGCTAAGGACATTTTACTGTTAATACAAGCAGTTCTCAGCATTCTGACTGGAAAATAGTTCCTGAGTGTGAACAATGTGATCAAATCTGATTTGTGCCCGGAAACTACATTACAATGGGGCAATGAGTTTCAGACTCTGCTCCCACTCCATAGGATTTCACTATTAAAACATATTGAGAGTGATCTTTTCTCAAATATGTAGGAAAAGATTAAATTAACTGATAGAATTCTCTCTGCTGAAATTTTTGCCCCCTCATATTTTTAAAGCCTTCTCTATAATAAGACACTAGTGTAAACTATCTCATTTAGAACAAAATTACTTTGAAATTGTTGTTTTAATATTTCATTATGTTTTACATTATGACTTGTGGTTGTTCAACTAGCTGAATATCTTTGGGACTCACGGTAATAGTGGGCTACTTTCCTGACCAAAGGTACCACAAAGTACCATTTATTTTTTTTTTAATTTTACTAAAGTACAGTTGATTTACAATGTTTCATTTCTGCTGTATAATAAAGTGACTGAGTTATACATATACATTTTTTTTCAGATTTTTTTCCAGTATGGTTTATCATGGAATATGGAATATAGTTCCCTGAGCTATACAGCAGGACCTTGTTGTTTATCCATTTTATGATAAGAGTTTGCATCTGCTAACCCCAACCTCCCAGTCTATCCCTTCCTCCTCCTACCACCCCTGACAACCAAGGTCTGTTTTCTGTATCTGTGGGTCTGTTGTTTTTGTAGATATGTTCATTTGTGTCATATTTTAGATTCCACATGTAAGTGATATATGATTGTCTTTTTCTGTCTGACTTACTTCACTTAGGAAGATAATCTCTAGGTCCCATCCATGTTGCTGTAAATGGCATTATTTCATTCTTTTTAATGTGCATGCTAAGTTGCTTCAGTCGTGCCCAACTCTATGCAACCCTATGGACTGAAGCCTACCAGACTCCTCTATCCTTGGGATTCTCCAGGCAAGAATACTGGAGTAAGTTGCCATGCCCTCCTCCAGGGGATCTTCCCAACTCAGGGATTGAACCTGCGTCTCTTGCATCTTTAATTGAGCAGTATTCCATTGGCGATATATATATATATATCTATTATATATATATAATAGATATATGTATATATTACATATATTCCAATGGAATATATTTATGTATACATATATATGCACACATGTTATATAATATAGATACATCACATCTTCTCACAAAGATACCATTTAACAAACTCAGAAATACTTTTACATCACACAGCATAGAATGTTCTAAATTCGTTTCTGTAAATGGTACGTTATAAACAATATTTTCTAAGTGTGTGTCAACCAGATAGGGAAGCAAGAAAAGAACCAGTGATGCACATTTATTCACTAGATCCCCAGAGAAGCCTGAGAAAGCAACTGAGGACTCCTGGGCTGGGGCCCATCCTGGGCAGGCCTGGAGTAAGGGGTCAGGGCAGCAAATAGGGGAGTTGCACCCCAGCAAGGTGATACAGTTGGTACATTCTCTTTGATAAATGTTGGAAGTAAATAACAGGGGTATGATTTCCAGGATTTTGCCCATATGACTCTCAGTAAAATGAATCATTTGTGAGTCAAGAATGAATCATAGTCTAAGTGATGAAAGCACAAAATAATAGGACTCTATTGTAAAATACATGAAAAGAAAGTCTAGTAGGAAAAATTGAGTTCATAAAATGGAAAGGAAATGGTAGCTGCTAATTTTTCAAAGAACAGACATAGAAATTTGAGGCTATTTTTCTACGGATCTGGAAAGACTTTTAAATTGTGCCTGACCTGGGACTTTTAGAACAAAAGCTTCTAAGGCTGGGATTCTCTGCTTTGTTGGTAGAGCATTGTGAGTCTCACTTAGAATGTCCAAATTTGAGATAGAATTGCAGGATTAACTTCTCTATTTCTATTTATCAGAATGGAGGTTAGATGCTGAAAAAAGTCACCTAAGAAAATTGGGCAGAAAGACATGGAAGCAATCTAGGTGTCCATTGGCAGATGAATGGAAAAAGAAGTTGTGGGGTACAGAATACAATGGAATGTTACTCAGCCATAAAAAAGGAATAAATTTGAGTCAGTTGAACTGAGGTGGATGAAACTAGAGCCTGTTATACAGAGCAAAGTATGTCAGAAAGAGGAAAACAAATATCATGTATTAACACACACACGCGCACACACACACACACCTGTGTGTGTGTGTGTGTGTGTGTGTGTGTGTGTATATACTTCTCCAAGGATCTTCCCAGGGATTGAATCTACTCTTTCAGTGTCTCCTGCATTGGCAGGCAGATTCTTTACTACTGAGCTACCTGGGGGGCTCTAGAGAGAAGGTAGTAACATTATGTTAAGATTCAAGCCTACAGACCAAGATTTATGGGTGGGGAGCATAAACCTCAGCAGCAAAGCAGGTGGGGAGCTGAAAACAGGAACAGCTCTTTACTAGCAAGTGTCTGGGGGAAGATCCTCTAGTTGGTCCTCTTATTGACCATGAAGATGGATAAGAAGATATGAATGAAATGAAATCAGCAAATAGAATTCTGTGGAATAAGGATAGACTATACCCGGCAAAATTAAACTAAGAGAATTCTTTTGCCTATGAGTTACAATCCCCCATATTTTTCTTATGCCTTCTCATGCAAGGCTAAAGCATAAAATAGTATCTCATTAAGAACTTGTAGGATGAAGTGGTTTGGCCTTGATGACTGAGCAAATGATTTGTTGGAAACAGCTGAAACAGCTGTTGGAAACACTGCAATAAACTATTGCTAAGGATAAATAAATGGGTGGCTGCGGTGTGTGGGGGATTCTGATGACTGCAGAGGGAGTGGAGCGTGAGGTAGAATATTAGGACTACCTTAAAAGGGGCATAATTTCAGAATTTCTTTCCATTTCCATTTCTACCACCTTGGTCCAAATGTTATCATCTTTCACATAAACTACTACAGGAGCCTCTTACTTGGCCTTCCTGCTTTTACTCTTGCCTTTTACATCATTATGTTCTCCAAAGAAAGGCAGAGGTGACCTTGTTAAACTATAAATTGCATCATGTCACCCTCTTGCTTTAAAGCCTTGCTTGGCTTCCTGTAGCATTTGAAGTACAATCCAACCTCCTCACTGGGCCTACAAAGGCCCTGCCTCGCCTGACATCTGCCTAACTTTCTTACATGTCATCCTTTACTCTCTGCTTTAACCACTGTGCTCATCTTCTTCCTGTGCCAACTATGTGCCAAACTTATTCCCACCACAGGGCCTTTGCACCAGCTGTTCTCCCTACCTGGTAAGCCCAGTTGCTCACAAAGCATGCGTCTTCTTATCATGAGGCCTCATCTTACAATATCTTTTTGGAGAAGCCTTCTCTGAACACTCTGACCACGCATCCAAAAAAGTCTCTACTTGTTTTCTAGGATATCACTCTGATTATTTTCATCATTTGGCACTATCATCACCTGCTATTTTCTCATTTACCTTTTTATTGTCTGTCTCCCCTGTTTTAAAGAAAAAGTATAATGAGAATTTATTCAAACATGTATCCCCAAGGGCCAGACAGTCTGGCATTTAATAAGAGTGCAGTGAAAGTGTTGAAAAAACGAATGAACAAATGAATCATTATCTTGGCTTGACAAAGAGCCACAGTGGGGAATTTTGACCAAAAATGAATGTTTTGTAGGTTTATAGGTCCTTCTCTGCATGTCCCAAATGCCAAGCAATGAATTAACCCAAGGAGGAAAATCATTCAAGCAAGAATATTTTTGGTGCTGTACATAGAGGTTCTCAGATGGCACTAGTGAAAAGAATCTGCCTGCAATGCAGGAGACTAAGAGATGTGGGTTCCATCCCTGGATTGGTTAGATCCTCGGGAGGAGGGAATGGCTACCCACTCCAGTATTCTTACCGGGAGAATCCCATGGACAGAGGAGCCTGAAGGGCTACAGTCCACGGGATCACAGAGTTGGACATGACTGAGCATCTGAGCGCTTAGAGATCCTTATTGCTGTTGTTCAGTCACTAAGTTGCGTCCAGCTCCTTGTGACCCCATGGACTATGGCACACCAGGCTTGCTGCCCTTCACTATCTCCCGGAGTTTGCTCAAATTCATGTCCATTGAGTTAGTGATGCCATCCAACCATTTCATCCTCTTCTGCCCCCTTCTCCTCCTGCCCTCAGTCTTTCCCAGCATCAGGATCTTTCCTAATAAGTTGGCTCTTTGCATCAGGTGGCCAAATTATTGGAGCTTCTGCTTCATCATCTGTCCTTGCAATGAATATTATAGATGCTATGAGTGAACAAACTAACCATCTTCGCTTGAGAAGGATCCATAATGGGGAATCTTGACCCAAAATGAATGTTCTGTGGGTTTATAGGTGTTTCTGTGCATGTCCCAAATGCCAAGCAACAAATTAACCCAAAGAGGAAAACCATTTAAGCAAGAGTATTTTTGGTATCATGTAGGTAATGCAATGGCTCCATGTATGGGATTCGTCTCTTTTTGGTCTTCTGTTTGGAACATTCCTCAAATATGAACTGTTTAAATTTCATTCAAGCACACGTAAAATGCAAAGTTTTCAAGTGGCTATTTTCTCACAACTTCTGAACTGTTTCACGAAATCTATATTGTTTTTGTGTGAGATTCTCCAGCCAGTGTAGACAGGATGGTCTTCTGTGTTGTAGGTTTATGAAACTGTTGACAAATAAACATGGACTGCGTCGGGAGGCAGCGTATTCCTAGGTAGGATGTTCTAATAGGAATGTGCAATGGGCTGGGGGGAGGGGTGCAGATGATGAAGTGGGAATCTGTCCACCCACACTGGTTGGAAAACCTACTTTAAAACTTACCCAGCACCAACTGAGCTTAATGCGGCTGTTACAGGGAGTGTGTGCGCTATGATGGCAATGTGTCAGGCCTAATTGGGACCTTCTGAGAGCTAAGAGGACATGTAATTCTAGCAGGAAAATGGTAATCCACTCCCAAGCACTGTATTCACAGGAAAACTTTCCTTCAGCCCTCCCTGCCTTCCTCGCTTAGCTATTCAAGGGAAGTGATCGGTGCATGCAAACTTATAAAAATTTAAACTATTTGGGTGCTTTTAGAAATGAGTTACAGACCTTGACTAAACAGACTAAAAAATTCCTCAGTGACAATGAGGTACTGAATAGGTATGACTGACTCCTCTCTCACATAAGGGCAGGTCCAGCCAATCAGAAAACTACCTGGATTTACAGAAGCGACATATTCGGGTGATTCCAACTCAAACTGTGAATGTAAGCCCTAAGGAATTCATTTTAAATGTTAGTTGCTCAACTGAGTCTGACTCTTGGTGACCCCATGAACTGTAGCCCTCCAGGCTCCTCTGTCCACAGAATTCTCCAGGCAAGAATACTGGAGTGGGTAGCCATTACCTACTCCAGGTGACCTTCCCAGCCCTGGGATTGAACCCAGGTCTCTTGCATTGCAGGCAGATTCTTTACCATCTGAGCCACCAGGGAAGTTCTCTGCATTAACCCTGATTTCCAATTTTAATAAGTGTTCACCAAACCCTTTCTGGAACAACAAATGGGAAGTGGTATAAGACAGACACCTCTCCTTCTCTAGCTTAGAGAGAAGCTGTAGTGGGCTAGAAGTTTGCATACGTCGATATAATCAATCCTGATGTCATTAACATCGAGAGAGGTGGCCATTCTCAGTAGGGTACTGACCAAGCTTCTAGTCTCCATTGATCTTTTGCTGGAGTGGAGGCATGGGATCAACGTACTTCTTGGAAGCACAGGGTCAAAGTACTTCTCAGATCTGAGCTGACTCCAGATGCCATGACCTTCATCTCACCTTGCTAATTAAATTGTTGTCCAGTTATTCAGTTTTGTCTGACTTTTTGTGACCCCATGGACTGTAGCATGCCAGCTCTGTCCTCCACTATCTCCCAGAGTTTACTCAATTTCAGGTTCGTTGAGTTGGACGTAGTGAACAAGAAAAGCAACCACTCATAGATGCAAAGAAATAGTTTCCACCTCTCACCTGTGGGTCATACAGTGTGGTCCACCATGAAAAGAAGCTTTTGACCAATAAACTATGATCTTTATAAAGATGAATCTAAAGGGAATAAAGCTAGAGAACTTAGGGAAATATATTTTTACCATGCTTCTCCTTTTTGCTTGCAAACAAAATAAACTCTAAAGGGTTTTATTGGGAATCTAGATGTTTTGGAGGAAGTTTGATGTAACTGTTGAATATTTTTATCTTGGCCTGGTTTTTATTAACAATTATGGATCACATACTATGTGCCAGGTACGACTCCTGTGCTTGATACACATGAACTCCAAGAAGCAAGTTTATACCCAAGTTTATCATTTTCACAGACAAAGGAGATGCACAAACCAGGTGGCGCTAGTGGTACAGAACCTGCCTGCCAGTGCAGGTAAGTGTAAGAGACCTGGGTTCAATCCCTGGATTGGGAAGATCCCCTGAAATGGCAACCCATTCCAGTATTCTTGCCTGGAGAATCCTATGGACAGAGGAGCCTGATGGGCTTCACAGAGTTGGACACAACTGAAGTGACTTAGCACGCACACGATGAGAATAAAACACCACCTATCACAATAAACTGTGGAAAATTCTGAAAGAGATGGGAAAGCAGACCATCTGACCTGCCTCTTGAGAAACCTATATGCAGGTTAGGAAGCAACAGTTAGAACCGGACATGGAACAACAGACTGATTCCAAATAGGAAAAGGAGTATGGCAAGGCTGTATGTTGTCACCCTGATTATTTAACTTCTATGCAGAAAACATCATGAGAAACGCTGGGCTGGAAGAAGCACAAGCTGGAATCAAGATTGCTGGGAGAAATATCCATAACCTCAGATATGCAGATGACACCACCCTTGTGGCAGAAAGTGAAGAGGAACTAAGAAGCCTCTTGATGAAAGTGAAAGAGGAAAGTGAAAAAGTTGGCTTAAAGCTCAACATTCAGAAAACGAAGATCATGGCATCTAGTCCCATCAGTTCATGGGAAATAGATGGAGAAACAGTGGAAACAGTGTCAGACTTTATTTTTTGGGGCTCCGAAATCACTGCAGATGGTGACTGCAGCTATGAAATTAAAAGATGCTTACTCCTTGGAAGAAAAGTTATGACCAACCTAGATAGCATATTGAAAAGTAGAGACATTACTTTGCCAACAAAGATCCATTTACTCAAGGCTATGGTTTTTCCAGTGGTCATGTATGGATGTGAGAGTTGGACTGTGAAGAAAGCTGAGCACCGAAGAATTGATGTTTTTGAACTGTGGTGTTGGAGAAGACTCTTGAGAGTCCCTTGGACTGCAAGGAGATCCAACCAGTCCATTCTGAAGGAGATCAGGCCTGGGATTTCTTTGGAAGGAATGATGCTAAAGCTGAAACTCCAGTACTTTGGCCACCTCATGCGAAGAGTTGACTCATTGGAAAAGACTTTGATGCTGGGAGGGATTGGGGGCAGGAGGAAAAGGGGACGACAGAGGGTGAGATGGCTGGATGGCAACACTGACTCGATGGACGTGAGTCTGAGTGAACTCCGGGAGTTGATGATGGGCAGGGAGGCCTGGCATGCTGCGATTCATGGGGTTGCAGAGGGTCGGACACGACTGAGTGACTAAACTGAACTGAATGTATTATTTTCAAAAGAGGATTTGAGTAAAACTGGAGAAAATATTAGACTTGTAAGGATTCCAGACTAGACGATACTTAGGAAAAGACACTGGCAATGACAAGGAGAAAGAAAGCAGTGTTCCAGACTTAAATGAGACTTTCAGACACTGGGTAGGAACAAACAGTGATGAGTCAGAACCAAAGCTTCCATAGATCAGGAATGCTGCAGCCAGACCATTTCCCCTGCTGCCTAAAGCAAATGAAACCATGGTTCATAGTATTTGCCTGGAGAGCTCCCCTGTGTCCTGTTAGTTGTTTGCTGAAGTGTTTGCTTTGTTTTGTATAAACGTGCCATCTCAGGGGCTACAAGAGGAGCAACATGGTAAATCTCCCTAACAAGAGCTCTCCCAGCAGTCATTTGTTTCCTGAGTCTAGTGTGTAACTACAAGTCACTTTCTGATCAGTTCTTCTCAGAGCGAGGTGGCATGATGTGTCCTGCCAGGTTACCCAGAAGCAATTCTTTATTTATCCAGATTTCTCCCAGATCATTTCCACAGATCTGTCTACTTGTGTTTTAGTTCACCAATGTTTTATTTACAGCATCTCGCCGAGACCAGGCAGTACAGAAAGGGACCCTGTGTTTTGTGATAAGCTTTCCTTTCAAAGCTTCATGCTCAAAGAGAATTGACTAGAGTGTCAGCTGACCTTTAGCTGAAGCTTAACAAGCCAGTACCGTGCTATGAACAGAAAACAGCTTCATTGGACATCACCAACCAAACAAAACAGCATTTCAAATTGTTCTTAAGAATTCGAAGTTAGAATAACGCCTATTATAAACTAAATTTTAAAACATTCACTTGGGGAATTTGATTTTGTCCCTTAAAATATTTTTCTTCTCTGATGAAACTTATAAAAAAGTAGTCAACATTACTTTTCCTTTCCTCCATATTCAGCTTGGTAAAAAAATAATGTCAGCCAGAGACATTAACTCCCGCCTTGTCATACATGCTAAAGTGTTCTCATTATCTGCCTT
Organism: Ovis aries; assembly: GCF_016772045.2. Classification (NCBI taxonomy): domain Eukaryota; kingdom Metazoa; phylum Chordata; class Mammalia; order Artiodactyla; family Bovidae; genus Ovis; species Ovis aries. The sequence goes on from NC_056070.1 coordinate 11,362,123, forward strand.
GCCAGCTCTAAACTTATTCAACAAAAAAAAGATCTCAGCATGAAACTCATTCTGACTATGGGGAGCCCCATGAACTGTGTTTAAAAATTCAGCACAAAATGTCCTCATCGCATATAAGAAGTTCTCTTTATAAATGACTAATGCTTTGAAATTTAGGAGCCACTTTCAGGACTGTGTTTCTGGGGCATCTATGAAATCAAGAAAAGATGCTCTACAGGTGGCATTTTCTGAGCCTATGGCATGCTCCTGGTTTAAGAAGACCAGACAAATGCCGCTGGTCCTTGCTGGATTAGCACAATGAAATCTTTTTAACGTTGGCCTGTGGTGCTTATCTCTGAAACTGAAGAACCAGCCAGTGGCAAAATGGGGAATGTCACCAAATAGTTCAGACACAGAAAAGGCTGGTTTGATGAGTGCATAAGATACCTGTACAACCCAGTCCATACCCGCTCACAACCCACATCCCCCATTAAGGTGGAGGGACACAAAAATGAGGTCTCTAACGTGTAGAGTGATGCATTCCAGGACAGCAGTGGATGTTATTTGGATTCTCCATCCTCAGTAGTAAATGCAGAATTTCCTCTCTCTCTTTCTAAAAAATTTTTATTGGAGTTCAATGGCTTTACAATGTCGTGTTAGTTTCTGCTGTACTGCAAAGTGAATCATCTATATGTATATATAAAAATCTCCTCTTTTGGAGGTTTCCTGCCTATGTGGGTCACCACAGAGCATTGAGTAGAATTCCCTGTACTATCGAGTAGGTTCTCATTAGCTATCTATTTTATGTACAGTAGTGTACATATGTCAATTCCGATCTCCCAATTCATCCCACCCCCCTTTCCCACTTTAGTATCTGTAAGTTTGTTCTCTGTGTCTGTGTCTCTATTTCATCTTTACCAAGAGCTGTGCCATTCTTCTAGCAGCCATATGGAGGACATCGTCGCGGTTTCTTTAGAAACGATAGCACTACCGTATAACCCAGCAATCACACTCCTGGGCGTATGCCCGGAGAAAACCATAATTCCAAAAGATACATGCACCACAATGTTTGAAAGTGAAAATGAAAGTCGCTCAGTCATGTTTGACTCTGCGACCCCTTGGATTATACAGTTCATGGAATTCTCCAGGCCAGAATACTAGAGTGGGTAGCCTTTCCCTTCTCCAGGGTATCTTCTCAACCCAGGGACTGAACCCAGGTCTCCTGCATGTCAAGTGGATTCTTTACCAGCTGAGCCACCAGGGAAGCCCAAGAATACTGGAGTTGCAGCACTATTTACAATAGCCAAGACGTGGAAGCAACCTAAATGTTCATCAACAGAGGCAAGGGTAAAGAGGTGGCACATGTATCCAATGGAATATCTCTCAGCCATAGAAAGCAATACTCACTCTTTCCTACTTGCTCTTCCCAATTCACCTCAGGCATCTCTGCTTTAGTTCATATGCATCCGTGTCAAGACCTTCTAAATCACAGGCCCAGGGCAATTTCTCTCCTTTCTTTGGTGTGACATAGGTCACAATTCTCCTACAGAGCTGAATGGATATGATGGGATACCTAAACTTAAGGCAAAAAAGGAGAAGCAAAACTGTAGATTCTAATGATCCAAGAGGATTGACTAACTCACCAGGCCCTGATGGGTTTCCGTGGGGACCCACTCAGCACTCCTTCTAGACAACAAGGGTTCTTTATTACTTACCATAATCTAATTTTGATAATCCACCTATCTTCTTGGGACAAAAGTCCCTTACCGTAGATACTCACTGACCTGGGTCCATGGCAGTGAAAGGGTGTTGGAGGATTGGGGCATGGCTGGGATGTAGATGTAGGCTGTCTATGAAATGAACATCTCTAGCATGATGGTTTTCCAACTTTGTTGTGTGTTTGAGTCACTTGATTCCTGTAATTCCTGTGGTATGCTCAGTCATGTCTGACTCTCTGTGAGCCCATGGACTGTAGTTCACAAGGCTCCTCTGTATATGGAATTTTCCAGGCAAGAATATTGGATTGGGCCATTTTCTACCCCAGGGGATCTTCCTGACCCAAGGATTGAACCCACATCTCTTGTGTCTCCTGCACTGACAGGAGGATTCTTTACCAGCTGAGCCACCAGCAAAGCCCCATGAAGAGCAGGCAGGTCTTTATATTGGAGGAAGACAAGGATGGGAAGCCAGGTACTAGTCAGCGTGACATCAGGGATCATGCCTCATACATAGTAGGGCCGGGCAGACAGTAGGTAATTTGTGATCATTTAATGAAGGAATAATTGAAAGAAAGCACAAAGGTGAAACACATAGAGACTATTTAAGAAACCGCAAGTTGTCTGGTTTGGCCAGAGAATAAGGTAGGTTAGGTTTTTCCAACCTTGGTACTAACAATGGTTTGGACCAGATAATTCATTGTTGTGGGAGGTGATGGTCCTTTGCATTTCAGAGTGCTTTGCAGGGTCACTGACTTCTACCTATGAGATGCCAGTAACATCTCTTAAGTTGTGAGAGCCCAAAACGTCTGCAGATATTGGTAAATATCCCCCAAGGGGGTGAAACTGTGCCTGGATGAGGAACATCGTGATAGGAAATTGTTGGAAAACAGGAGGAGAAGGGATGTAGGATCAAAATTTGAGAGCTCTGATATGTCAGGGTATTACACTTAGGTATTTACATAGAGTGTTAGGGTACATAAGGTTTTTACACTTCATTTAATAGACAAAGCGTATTTATTAAAGATTTCTGGGCTAGGGAATTACAGAATCAGGGTTGTGATTTAGAGAGAATAATTTGGCAGTTTATAGAACTAACTGAATTTTATAAAATATATGTATATAAATATACAAAACAACAAAATTACTTAACGTTCTTGTGCCTCAGTTTCCTCATATGAATAATGGCGATAATTATGGCTTTATTATAGTGAGGATTAAATGAGGTAATTCATATAAGTACTTGAAACAGTGCCTGGTAACTTTTAAGCAAAAAATAATTTTTGTTATTTTTAACATTATCTTTTTTTTATAATTGAATTTCTTTATTTTTACTTGAAGGATAATTGCTCTACAATATTGTGTTGGTTTCTGCCAATATTATCAAGAAACAAGACACTTAGCTCAAACAGCTTTGAAACATTTTTGAGATACAGCTACCAGTTTTCATATGAATCAGTATCACAACATTTGTTCCAAAACTAGTCCAAGTATAATCCAAATCAGCACACTCAGAGGGATTGCTATTCTCATTTCTCCTTACATCCTGGGTGAAAAGCTCATCAAGTCACACTTAAGAACGAAATGGGAGACAATGTGGAAAAGAGAAAGAAAAGTGACTTTAAAGCTTCTTCTGATACACATTAACGGAGAGCCTTGAAACCATGTAAAGAGAGTCTGAAGCCAACAGCAGACAACTGCTTGCTCTACAGGGGCATCTTTGCATGGGCTGGCTTCCACGCGCAATTGCTAACAAGCCACAGGTGCCAAGCCACAGGAGCCCGGGAGAGCCTGATTTTAAGAAGAGAAATGACAATCCTCTACCCGTCATTCATCCCAAGGTGTGCTTGTCATCTTTCATAGCACATGGTGAGTTACCTTTTTATTAGTGGCTTTGGAAATATTTTCATGAGTGAGAAGCTGCAACACCCTTACCTGCAAAACCGCTCGTAAATGAGACTATGCTGGATGGAGGATGTGCGATCCACCTGCCAGGAGATGAAAGGCGTGCATTCACTCTCTTAGACAATCGGATTAAGGGCCTCTTTCCTTCCTGCCTGTCTCTTCACACTGTGAAAGTGATGGGCACATGCAGTTCTCCTATCTTACTTCGTTCTCTTCCCCATTTCTCTAACCATTTAAACTAGCCAGCTTGAAATCAAGATACTTATAAGAATGAAGTTAATCTGAGGGGTTTGTTTAATAATATCATCTGACATTTTGAAGTTTTCAAAATGCTTTCCCATAAGTCATTTTGCCTGAGCCCAGTCAAAGCCATTAAAATGAACATTCTGTACTCCTTACAGAAAGAAACTGAGGTTCAATAAAGTTTAATGCCTTGTCCATGGAAATCATGGAACCTGAGAAAGAAGGTAGATTTGCTGACTCCGGTTCTAACATTGTGACCATCTCTTAATTATTCTGCACCACCGTGTCCGACAATATTTACATATTTCTTCCTTTTTTTATTCTAGCCAGAGTCATACTTCCAATGAACACTTATAAGAATAATTAGACCCATCTCATCCTTTGACTGATCTTCATAACCTTTTGCTAGGTCTTCAGGCCTTTATCATGACTGCCTGAAATTCCTCATTACCCTCTGCTATCAAAGTTAACCTCTCCTCAACACTGTGGTGGGATCCCATCTGTTTTCAGGTACTTTCAGAACTATTCAGGTATTTAAGAACCATTCGTGTATTTAAGATTTGTCCTTCTCATCTTATCTTTGCTCTCAATCATGTCCAAAACTCTTCTTTCCTACTTCCCATTTAAGTGGGATTTATGACTATAAGTTCTAACATAGTGGTAAAAACAAGGCCTGGGTCTCCCATACTTCCTCTCCCTCTCTCTTCTAGGTTGGTTCCTCCAGTTTGCGGATAGAAAAGGGGGAGAAAATAAAGAATGTCTCCTAACCTTCCTAAATTGTAAAGATGCTAGACAGCAGAGGGGAAGAAACATTGTCAACTCTTTCCATACTGTGGAGCTTCAACGATCACTGTGTTCTGCTGATTCATTTCCTTGGTGTGAAGCAACAGCTGAGCCTTCTGTTTCTCTCTTTTCACCATTTGGTTTTTCTTCATTTTCTCTCACTCTTGGGATCAGGTGTGTGTGTGTTCACCTCCGTGAAAAAGAGTTGTGGCTCCTGAAGGAGACCTTCGTCATCAAGGTCAGAGGTGACAAGAATGGATACAAGTTTCTGTCCATCCCTATGGAGGTCCAGCATGCTTACCATGTTCCCTTCTTGAGTGCTTGTCCACACTCTTCAGGCTCCAGCATTTGACAGAGGCATTTTCACAGAGGCAGTTCAGCCAGCCCCTGCAACTGTATAAACCAATTCTGCCTCTCATGTAAATCCATGGATGTGTGTGTGTGTGTGTGTGTGTGTGTGTATAGCCTATTGCATCTTCTTTTCTGGTTGAACCCTAATCATACAAAATTTGGATGTGGGGTCAAGAGACATTTGTTTTCAGAACAATATAAATAATTGCATACTTGTATGCTGATTGAAATGAACCCAAAAATATAGTGTAGTGGGAGAAAAAGGGCTCAAGTCACACCCTCGAATAGAAAAAGGGGACAAAGTACAGTGTGCAAGAGGAAGTTCTGGCCCTAGCTAGGGACACAAAAAGGCCATGTACATCAGCAAAAAACAGATTGTACAGCTACAGGTACTAGTAAGTGGATAAATAAGGTGCTGGCACCCTGGAGAAGTTTTCTTCTGAGCACTCTAAGTGGAATTTGTAAAATATTTACTTCAAAAAGAAGGAAAATAATATGAACCTATAAAGAAAATCTGAGATACAAAAAGTAATAATAAGAAAAGAAAATGATAAATTTGTGCATGCTAATTTGCTTCAGACTCTTTGCAACCCCATGGACTGTAGCCCACAGGTTCCTCTGTCCATGGGATTCTCCAGGCAAGAATACTGGAGTAGGTTGCCATGCCCTCCTCCAGGGGATCTTCTCAACCCAGGGATCAAACCCATGTCTCTTTTGTTTCCTGTATTGGCAGGTAGGTGCTTTATCACTAGTGCGCCTGGGAAGCCCAGATAAAATACTAGTTTTACCTAAACTATTCTAGATCATAGAAGAAGAGGGAAACCCTCTCAACTCACTCTATGCAACCAGCATTATACTAGTACCAAAACTAGACAAAAACTCCTAAAATTTTAACTAATCAAATCCAGTAATACATAAGCGGGATAGTACATCATAACAAAAGGAATTTAACTTAGGAATGTGACATTACCCTAACATACTAAAATAAATTATTATAATTCTATACAGTTTAAGTGGAGGTAAAACATTTGATAAAATGTATTACCCATTTGTAGGGGCTTCCCAGATAGCTCAGTGGTAAAGAATCCGCTTGCCAAGCAGGAGACACAGATTTGATCCCTCAGCCGGGAAGATGCCTTGGAGGAGGAAATGGCAACCCACTCCAGTATTCTTGCCTGGGAAATCCCACAGACAGAGGAGCCTGGAGGGCTCCTCTGGGGTCCATGGGGTCACAAAGAGTCAGACACGACTTAGCAACTAAACAACAACAACAACCACAAAATCACCCATTTGTAGTAAAAAGTCTCAGTAAAGGAGACAAAAGTTCTTTAAACTGATCAACATCTACTAAAGCATGCAGCTAACATCTTACCAAATGGTAAGAGACTGAATGCTTTTCCCGTAATATCAGGAACAAGGCAAAGATATCTGCCTTTCTAGTTTGGAAATGTTTAAGTAAAGTGGTTTTTATTTATAAACCATATAATGTCCATGTAGAAACAAATAAAAAATGCCAGTATTAGTAAATAAGTTAAGCAATGCTGCAGCATTCAAAAATTAATTGTATTTTTATATACTAGTAATGGCTTCCCTGGTGGCTCAGATGGTAAAGCACTTGTGAGATCAAGGAATACCTAAGTAAATGAGAAGTATGTCTTTTCCATGGGTCAGAAGACTCAATATTACTAAAATGTCAATTATCCTAAAACTGGTTAGGAGATTCAAGGCAATTCTGATAAAAAAAAAAATCCCATAATTTTTATTGAAAACTGACAGGCTAATTCTAGAAGTGCCTGGAAACCAAAGAACCAATAGCCAAAACTATTGGGACCAAAAACAAAAAAATTTAAACCAACAAATTCAGATGACTTACATTATTTTATTTGAAAACTTATTATAAAGCTAACAAGAGTATTAGTAAGGCTAAACATACAAATCAATGGAATAGAATAAAAGAGTTGAGAAACAGACTCACATATAGATGGTTAATTGAATTTCCATAAAAGGACCATGGACACTCAAATAAAGAAGGAAAAGCTGGAGCAATTGGATAATCTTAAGAGAAAGAAAAAAAAAGAACCTGAGTTATTGCCTTAATCCATACATATAAGATTAAATTGAAATGGATCACAGTCTTAAATGCAAGGGTAAATTTATACAATTTCTAGAAGAAAACACAAAAGTTTTTGTGACCTTGAATGAGACAAAGATTTCTAACTAATTTTTGTGTTTCATTTCATGGATACAAAAAGCGCAGATCATAAAAGAAAAAAAAATTGAGTTCATCAAAATTAAAAACATTTTCTCTTTGAAAACCACTGTTAAGATAAAAAAACAAACCACAGACTGAGAGAATACATTCACAAAACATATATCTGGTAAAAGACTTGTTTTTATGTATAAAGAATATATAAAGAACTTTTACTACTTAATAAGACGAACTTTGCATTGAACTCTTCACCAAAGAATATATGCAAAACACAGAAACAATGACAAACCTGCAAGAAAAGATGTAGCATTGTTAGTCATTAGGGGAATGCAGATTACACTTAAGCGAAAAAGACTATAGTGGAAAGAATGGCAACAAGTACCAAATATTGCCAAGAACTTGGAGCAATAGGAACTCCTGGATGTTGCTGTTGGGAATGTGAAATTCGACAGCTACTTGAAAGATAGCTTGGCACCCAAAAAGTGAACCATATGTTTACTATATAACTCAGTAATGTTATTCTGAAGTGTTTTCTCAAGATTAAAAAAAAAAGTCCACACAAGGACTTGTACTCAAAGGATCACAACAGTTTTATCACAAATTAAAAAATATAAACTTACCAAATATCCATAAACCCATGAATCAATAAAAAGGTAAGGCATATTCATACAGTGGAGTATTATCCAACAACAATAAAAGCTACAAGGGCTTCCCAGGTTGCTCAGTGGAAAAGAATCTGCCTGCCAATGCAGGAGATGGGGGTTTGATCCCTGGGTCAGGAAGAGCCCCTGGAGCAGGAACTAGCAAACCACTCCAGTATTCTTGCCTAGGAAATCCCATGGACAGAGGAGCCTGGCAGGCTATTGTCCATGGGGTCGCAAAAAACTCAGACATGACTTAGCACCTAAACAACAACAAAAGCTACAAACTCTGATTTAAAAAGACGCATGCACCCCAATTCTCATAGTAGCTCTGTCTACAATAGTCAAGACATGGAAGCAACCTAGGTGTCCATTGAGAGATGAATGGATAAAGAAGACGTGCAATATATTAATGGAATACATATATTAATGGAATACCACTCAGCCATCAAAAGGAATGAAATAATGCCATTTGCAGAGCAATATGGGTGAACAAAGAGATTATATACTAAGTGAAGTATGTCAGACAGAGAAATTCGAATACCATGTGACATCACTTACATGTGGAATCTAATAAAGAAACAAATGAACTTATTTACAAAGCAGAAAGAGACTGACAGACATTGAAAACAAACTATGGCTATCAATGGGGAGGGGAGGCGAAGGACAAATCCAGAGTCTGGGATTGGCAGATGCAAGCTAATGTATATAAAATAGATAAACAATAAGGTCCTACTGTATAAGCACCGGAGGAGGCAATGGCAACCCACTCCAGTACTCTTGCCTGGAAAATCCCATGGATGGAGGAGCCTGGTGGGCTACAGTCCATGGGGTCGCTAAGAGTTGGGCACGACTGAGCGACTTCACTTTCACTTTTCACTTTCATGCATTAGAGGAGGAAATGGCAACCCACTCCAGTGTTCTTGCCTGGAGAATCCCAGGGACGGGGGAGCCTGATGGGCTGCTGTCTATGGGGTCGCACAGAGTCGGACACGACTGAAGTGACTTAGCAGCAGCAGCATATAAGCACAGGGAAGTATATTTGATATCTTGCAATAAACTGTAATGAAAAAGAATTTTTTTAGAAAAGACGCACTCCTTAGCTCACTCCAGCTTAAACAGAATTTTGTTCAGGACTCAATTTGCCCATTTGGCCAAATTAAATTATTGAATTGTAGAACAGAAAGAATAGGTGAAATATAATCAAATGCCAAATCAATTGCCTAGACCAAGGAGATAAATTTTCTCTTGTCATTTATAGTATGTGTTGTTTATTTGATAGTAAGTACACCAGGCAGAAGACTTATGTTTCTGCAAATTTATCATGGAGTCAAAATTTCATCAGCACTCACTGAAAAAAAGTAATATATAGAAGCACCCTATTTATAATTGTTCATAATATTGCATTATATCCAGACCATACAAGCAATTATGGTAGAAAGTAGAGCTTTGTGTGTGTGTGCGTGGCTATTGGTGATGAACTATCAAATGAATTTTTCTCGAAAGTCATCATTGCAAACATTTAGCATTTATTGCATGCTGACAGTATTCTGAACACTATACCAAAAGGAAGAATGACAATCTTTTCTGTACTATATTTGCTATCTATAATTCATGGAGACACAAAGAAAAAAAAACAAAACCTCAAATCCACAAGAAAACTCACTCACGAGCTGTGCAGAGAATGTTCGGTGGCCTTCTCTGATAGGGCAGGCAGTTAGCTGGGGCAGTGGGGGATCCTGGACTTTCCCTCTGCTCAGTTCACCTATTCAGAGACCAGAATATTCTTAACCTTTTCTGGGTGGGTGAACGACAGATTAGGAATTTCTAATTGCCTTCTCTCTGAGGGCTCTCTCCCAACCAAGTGGCGAAGGTATTAGCAGAAAGTGCTGTGCATCCAAGGTGATGATAACTTTTTGTGAAATTAAGAGACCTTTATTTGAAAACAGCTTCAATAGCTGGAGGCGTAGAATAGAAGAAAGGTCCTTCAGGCTGTAATAATTGCCGGCTGCCCTGGGAAATGGCTTCAAGGCCGGAGCAGTCGTGGCTTCATGCAAGCACATCCTCTAATTATTGAAAAACCTGTGTAGAGTCTCCATGTTAATCAGTCTCTCAGAGACTTTAGCTTTATGTGGTTAGTGCAGATTTACGGCATTTTTCTTTTCCTGTTATTAAAACTGATATTTCACAAGGAAGAAACTATCTCCAGACAACTGTTAAAATGCAAAGTTTCAGTCATAAAAGAAAACTGCAAGATTATTCTGAGAAGATTCCACAGAGATTTCCAAACAAGGATAAGAAACAACACATCAAAGACAGGGGGTGGGGGGTAGAATTCAAAAATAAAAAGGCATGAGTTTAAAATATTAACAAAAAGACTCCAACAGTTGGCCCATAGAATCAAGAGGTTAGAGTGTAATTAATTTAAGTGCTTGTTACAATTATGGAAATAAACATTTCATGCATAAATGCAAACTGAATTATACATAATTATGGAAGCACTAAACTAATTGGAACATTTGGATTAACATAGTAGAAGCCAAATTGGCTTTTTAAACCAATGATACAGTGCTTTGCAAGTATCCTGCATGTACGTGGCAAATATTAGTTATTATGGGTAAGAAGTGTATTTAGAAACATACATTTCTTTCAAGTGTTTTGTTTCTCTTGTAAAGTACTGTTGTTTAAGTTGTTAAGTCATGTCTGACTTCTTGTGACCCTTTGGACTATAGCCTGCCAGGTTCCTTTGCTCGTGGGATTTCCCAGGCACGAATATTGGAGTGGGTTGCTATTTCCTTCTCTAGGGGATTTTCCTGACCCAGGGATCAAACCCACATTGGCAGGCGGATTCTTTACCACTGAGCCACTGGGGACGCCCTCTTGGAAAGTATAGAGAGATATTAACGTATTAAACCGTGTGACTCTCATTGAAGAAGAACAGGCTAGAGCTATCTGTTGTGCCCATTATGTTCCAGACTCAAGTCTCCTTCCTACCTCACCACTTCATCACCAAAGCTTGAGGGATACCTGGAGATGGGTGCCAGGAATTGGCGATCTGAGAAAAGTGAAAGACATGCGTGCTTAACTGAGATGAGGCCAAAAAGACTGAAGATGAAGTCTTCCTCATTAAGTTTAAATTTAAAAGCTTTTTTAAATAGGTCATCTAGCTACTTTTATTTTTTTAATTTTATTAGAATGTAGCGTATGTACAGTATTGTATTAGTTTCAAGTGTACAACACAGTGAATCAGTCATCCATATACATATATCCTCTCTTTCTTAAGATTCTTTTCCCATATAGGCCGTCACAGAGTGTTGAGTAGAGCTCCCTGTGCTACACGTGTGTGCTCACTCAGTCTTTCAGTTGTGTCTAACACTTCAGTGACCCCACAGACTATAGCCCGCCAGGCTCCTCTGTCCGTGGGGTTTTGCAGGCAAGAATACCGGAGTGGGTTGCCACTTCCTCCTCCAGGGGATCTTCCTGACCCAGGGATAAAACCCATGTCTCCTACATCTACTGCGTTGGCAGGTGGATTCTTTACCACTGAACCACCGTGCTATTCAGTAGGTCCTTATTAGTGCTCCGTTTTGTAAATAGTAGTGTGTATTGTCATTCCCAGTCTCCCGATTTATCCCTCCCCCCACTATCCCCTGGTAATATAAGTTTGTATTCTACATCTGTGACTCTACTACTGTTTTGTAAATAAATTAATTTGTACCTTTTTTTTTTTTTTTTGATCCCACATATAAAAGCTTGTCTGTGCCTTCCTTGCTACCTTTTGGCATTTTTCAACATTAATCTGTCACATTTGTTTATTAACGTGCTTTTCCCTCTCCCACAGGCACCGCATCACTGTATGACTGTATGCAAATCTTTGTCAGTATATGTAAACATGACCCTCCTCGAAATGTCCTGTCCTACTAAAGCAAAAGGAGAAACAAACAATTATAGTGACAAGATTGTTCTTTCTCCTCTTCTTCTGTCATTAAAGTTCACATTCCTATAGAGAAGCAGAATCTGATCATAGCTTGATTTCAGGAAAGCCATCTGATTAAACTACATCGTACTACAGTTGGAATGACTAAGGAAGCTCCCAGGGGTATCGTGTTGTTAGTACATGTGAATCTGTAAGTGGAAGGAAACGGTTCCCCAGACATGGCAATTACATCAGATAAGGGATCATATTAACACTAGGGACTCTTATCTCACTGGCTTGGAATCTGTGTGCTCATGCATTATCTCATCTCCTTGCAGGATCTCACTCCATGATTTCTAAACTCCTGGGGAGTTGCTTTCCTGTGTCTAGGTATGAGTTAGCTGGCTACAATCTGCAGTGTGTGCACTGTGGTCCTCCTGTCCAACCGTGGCCTTTTTCATTTACATGCTTTCTGCAAACCCCTTCACTAGGACCATTGTTCCTGGTGCTTTTTAAGAATCTTGGCACCTAAACCAAAAGCACTACATACTCCTTGAGGGTATTAGGAAACAGTCATTGAGGTCTTCAGTGATTTAAAGCCATTCTATCTAGTAGTGAGGACAGTGTTTTCATTTCTAACCCTGGGTCCTTATAGACACCAAAGTAACCCTCATGAACTTGTGTCTCCTATAATCCCATAAAAATAGTTTCTTGACACAGGGCTCTGATGCTCTTCCCCAACTCTTTTATCCAGACTCTAAACCCCACAAAACTCAGTTTATAAAAGTAATTGCTTGTAGGCCTTTACTCACTAAATGTTCTGACTTTCAAGCCTATAAGCATGTCTGGAAGATAGCAAGGGTTTGATGAATCTTTGTAGAATTGACAAATAAATAAGTCAGGAAAAAAAATCAAGTACTATGGATCCCAGTAGCAGACATAGTTCAGGCTGTGGCTGGAGCCACAGTTATAAGCAAATTTCCAAAGTAATATTTTAAAAGTATAGAGACCTTTCTGAGATTTCTAAAACCCATTTGGCCCCTCCACCTGAATACATACACAAACACGCACATATATATGGGATTCTAAAGAAGGAAAAGAAAATTCTTGGAAGTTCTGGTGCCTCCTTCTCTTTTAAGAAGAAAGGGTAGCGCTCTTCCCTGTGATAATGTTTGCCCTTGTATTGCCAGTTAATGCCAAGTTAGCTGACTGTGGATCATGGTCTACGTGATGGACCGGGACAAGAAGGTCTGTCTTATGCTTAGGAGCTGGGGGCCCAGAGCAAAGAAGAAACACATAGATAATCAAATCTTTGGAGGAAAACAATCAGACCTGGAGTCAGCTACTTACTTTTATTCTTTATTTGGCTGTGCTGGGTCTTAGTTGCAGCTTGTGGGACATATAACAGTTCCCTGACCAGGGATCCAATCCAGGCCCCCTGAATTGGGAGCATGGAGTCTTAACCCCTGGACCGCCAGGGAAGTCCCTGGAGTCAGCTACTTATTGAGGACTGAATATTTTATTATCATGATCTGAGTCTCCGAGAGATTATATAACTTGCCTAGAGTCATACTTCTAGTGAGATTCAACTGTAGTCTGTCTGAATCTAGAACTTAAGCAATTTCTGCTCCCATTCAACCTCAAAGCTAGCACATATATCATTAAGTCTGATCCACACTGAGTAAGTGAACAGAAGTATCATTCAATGCTATAAATGCTACTTTTATCAATTTTCCTCTTATGCTGAATATTTTTCCTTTCATTTATAGAATTTTTAGAGCAGACTAAAGTATTATGCATTAAAATGAGATGAGATTTTTATCTTGCTCTGGCATCCTATTTACTTAAAAATTTTAAGCTTTAGTTAACTGTAGTAAAAATGTAGTTTATTCTTTCTAATATCTATTCTTATCAAAATTTCTAACCTTTATTCAACAATTGCTCTATGTGTGGCTCTTCATACAGAATATTTTATTTAATTCTTTTCCCGCTCCTGTTCAGTCACTAAGTCGTGTCAGATTCTTTGTGACCCCGTGGACTGCAGCATACTAGGCTCCACTGTCCTTCACTATTTCCTGGAGTTTGCTCAAAGTCATGTGTTTTGAGTCAGTAATGCTATCTAACCATTCATCCTCTGCCACCCTCTTCTCCTTTACCATTAATTTTTCTTTTTACTTTAATTCTTTATTTTTAAACCTTAATTCCTTTACCATTGTTGTAAAACTATTATCTTTAATCCCATGAAGTAGATAAACGGATGTCTTGAAAGTTTAAGTATCTTTCCCAAGACTAAATAAAGAGAAGTGACAGGGATAGAATATACATTTCTTTATTTTTAATGATAGATTTTATATTATTTTAATTAATTTTTATCAGAGTATATTCACTTTTACAGTGTTGTGTTATAGAACATGAACTCAGGTTAGCAAAATTTGTGCTCCTCTCCAGATGGAGATTTTAACTATCCTTCTCCTGAATTCCCACTTACTCTCGCATTTACTGACAGCATTCTGAAAGTCATTATCCCTTACTGTGGTATCATTTTGCAATGTAATATTTAACATATTAATCGATCACCGTTTATAGCATTCCTCTTAGACATCCAGGAGTTCAGCAGTGGACTCTCAGAGTGGTCTTTTAAATCTCACCACCATTTCTCCCTTTTCTCAGCTTCCTTAGACATGTTCATCCTTTGCTACTCTCTGCACTTTACCTTTTCCACTTCCTCTCTCCTACTGCAGACTGAGCCCCCAATAGCGAAATTTGGATATGATTTATTAGATAGTTTTAACCAAGAACATCTATCCAAAAACAGATAGATGGACTGCTTTGCCCTGGGCAGACTTCTCAGACAAGGGGTGTTTCCCTGGAGGGGCTTCAGTGGGATGGGACAAGTAAGCCAAGGTTTTCCACCATAGTTGACTCCCAACCATCTATGGAGCAGCAGCTGCTGCTGTACAACAGTCTGTCTACTCACCGTGAATTTTTTCATCCACTTACATTTTTTAAAAGTCGCATAGAATTTTTATTAGAGCTAGAATTGCCTAAAGAGGCAATATTCCCCAATGTCCATCAGTGGACAATTTTTCAGTGTAATGGTTAGTTGATTTAAGCTCTTTTTCAGAAGATTTTTGAAAATCATAACAGAATAAAAATAATCCAATCTTATAACAAAAGGATAAATATGCATAAAATTTATAATTTTATCTTAATCATATTAAGTTTGGTAGCTCCAAATGAATCTACCATTTAGCAATTAAAGATATTTTTCAACAGATCACTGAAAGGTTAACATATACATGGACCCAGCCCTGTATATTCTGATTTAGTACTTCTCAGATAGGGCTTGGTGCCAACATAAAAATTAAAAGAAACCCTCATAGGTGAAACAGTAAGTGAAAGTGAAGTCGTTCAGTTGTGTCCGACTCTTTGCGACCCTATGGACTGTAGCCCACCAGGGTCTCCATCCATGGAATTTTCCAGGCAGGAGTACTAGAGTGGGTTGCCATAATAATAAACATCTATTCAGGATTGAGAAGCACTGATATACTATGTACTAATTCTTAATAGATGCCACCTGCCTTTACAATGTCTCTTAAGTAGAAATGGTGGGTTGGGACAGCTCTTTATGAAAAAAATAAGTCATCTATCTTTGTTGGCCTCTCCTTCCTCCTAATTCTTAACAGATACTGTTTGCCTTTATAACATCTCTTAAGCAGAAATGGTGCTCAATTTAAGAGAGAGAAGCTGTTGGGACAGCTCTTTGTGAAAAAAATAAGTCATCCATCTTTGCTGGCCTCTCCCTCCTCCCTTATATCTATCAAAGTCCAGGGCTGGGTTGGGTGGGACACTTACCCTCAGGCAGCCCAGCCATTAATGACCCAGCCGTTTACTCTGTGAGCAATGAAGCTACACTCAAGATAGTGCTTTGGTTCTCTCAGAAGGAGCCTAAGGGAATACGACATCTGATCCAGCTTGTGAGGTAGTTGTTCTTTCCTGGGGTTCTCCAAGTTTCTAGAACCACTTACCCCATCCTGCCAGGGCCCTGAAACTGTTGTTCACTCTATCCAGAAGAGTGAAATCAAATCCTCTTCTTTGAGGTGGGGAAGCTCTCAGTGGGTGTGGAGAAGGTGGGAGAGCATTAATGGTTGTTTGGGTTTCACTCTGGAGCAGGATCTGTGCAGCCTGTGTGGAAGGTTTGATCATACTGGGAAGGAGAAAATGAGCGTTTCATAAGACAAAGACTTCACCCTAGTTCTCTATCTACCTGACCTGGAATTGCTACCATTAGAGCTACTTCTGCAAATTCAGAACACAGTGTGGGGGCTTTATCCTCAAGAAATCAAAGCCAATTTTGTGCAGGTCACTTCAGATGGGACAGTGTCAGTCACTCAGTGTGCCCCACTCTTTGTGACCCCATGGACTGTAGCCCCCCCAGGCTCCTCTCTCCATGGAATTCTCCAGGCAAGAATACTAAAGTGGGTTGCCATTTTCTTCTCCAGGAGACCTTCCTGACCCAGAGGTCAAACCTGGGTCTCCTGCATTGTGGGCAAATTCTTTACTCTCTGAGCCACCAGGGAAGCCCATGGATGGGAACGGGGTAGAAAAATCATTAACTCTCCAGGTAACTTTGATATTGTCAGGTCCCAACTAAGTAGGTAATGAGTCAGGCAAACTGGATGGGATATGTTCCCAGGGAAAGGAAACCTAACAGGGAAATGTTTAAACACCTTAATTCTAATTTCAGACTGGCTGCCAGTTCGCTTAAAGACCCATGCAGAGTAGAAAGGCACTGGATTACATCATTGATTTTTGCCACCTCGATTGCAATGCAAATACATAGGCATGGACACCTACAAAAAATATTAAGTCAGAAAGAATTCTAATTAATTTAGAATGATTAAATCCTGGTATCCCATTGCTGGAAATGAACACAGAAATCATTGATTCATTGATCCTCCTTTCACAGATGGAGAAGGCCAACCCTGAAGTTAAACAATATGTCTCAGGTTGCACAAAGGATTGATCCTACTAGAACCATGGTGGTTGGATTCTCCCAGTTTAAAATTTTCCAGTTGGTTTACAGCCAGTCCTGATTTCCAGATAAAAGTTTTCTTTGTAAGACTTTCAGTGTAACATAGTTACTCTTAGAGGTATTTTTAATCAGCTGTCCATGTGATTGTCAATAAGTTACTTGCTGCTGCTGCTGCTAAGTTGCTTCAGTCCTGTCTGACTCTGTGCGACCCCATAGACAGCAGCCCACCAGGCTCCCCCATCCCTGGGATTCTCCAGGCAAGAATACTGGAGTGGGTTGCCATTTCCTTCTCCAACGCATGTATGTGAAAAGTGAAAGTGAAGTCACTCAGTCGTGTCTGACTCAGAAACCCCATGGACTGCAGTGCACCAGGCTCCTCTATCTATGGGATTTTCCAGGCAAGAGTACTGGAGTGGAGTGCCATTGCCTTCTCCAATAAGTTACTTAGCCCCTCTAAATCTCAGTTTCCACATTTGTGACAGGATTGGACCAATTTTCCCTAGTATGTTAATAGATCCTCTAGTATCTCACACCACAATTCTTTAAAAAAAAATTTTTTTTTTAGTGAAGTATATTTGCTTTATAATGTTCTGTTAATTTCTACTGCACAGCAAGGTGAATCAGTTATATATATATCTCCCCCCCTTTTCAAACTTCCTTCCCAAAAGAAGAATGGATAAAGAAGATGTGGTACATATATACAATGGAATATTATTCAGCCATAAAAAGGAACAAAAGTGGGTCATTTGTATAGACGTGGATGGACCTAGAGACTGTCAGACAGACTGAACTAAGTCGGAAAGAGAAAAACAAATATCATATATTAACACATATATGCAGAGAAAGCAATGGCACCCCACTCCAGTACTCTTGCCTGGAAAATCCCACGGATGGAGGAACCTGGTGGGCTGCAGTCCATGGGGTCACTAAGAGTCAGACATGACTGAGAGACTTCACTTTCACTTTTCACTTTCATGCATTGGAGAAGGAAATGGCATCCCAGTCCAGTGTTCTTGCCTGGAGAATCCCAGGAATGGGGAAGCCTGGTGGGCTGCTGTCTATGGGGTCGCACAGAGTTGGACACGACTGAAGTGACTTAGTAGCAGCAGCAGCAGCAGCAGCAGCAACACATATATAGGTCTACAATTTTTGAAAGTGAAGTCATTTTTCAATCATCAGAGAAGAGCAAAAGTATCAACATTTGCTATGTGCATGCAGACTTTGTGAGCACATGTGTTGGAAGCTGGATGAATCCAAGTCTTAGGTGATCTTTCTCATCTCCAATTCTTGTTGTACTTACTGCTCATGTCTCCCATGAGGCATGTATCACTTGCCTTACACATATTTGCAAGTACATATATATACATGTTTACACACAGATTTATTTGGGGTCCCCAGAAAGCAGGAACTGTGACTTATAGTTCTTCAAATTCTCAATGCCTTGTATGTAAGAGTAAATGATAATATTTCCCTGGCATGAACTTAGATGCTTCATTACTACTTTCTTTACTGAGGACATAAATAGTATAAGGTATCTGGCATGGATCATTTCCCTACAACTACAGCAGGTTCCAACTGGTATGGGATGCATCTCTTTTTTTCACTGGGGTATAGTTGCTTTACAGTGTTGTGCTGGTTTCTGCTGTACAACAGTGTGAATCAGCTGTATTTACACTTACATCCCCTCCTCCCACCGAGAGCTCCCATCACAGAGCACCAAGCTGAACTCCCTGTGCTATGCAGCAGCTTCACACTAGCTATCTATTGCACCTCTTTAGATTTCCTTCTCATTGCAAAGGATATGAACAGGATCAAGAATGGGCCTAAATACAGAACCAAAGTGCAGAATCATTAGGCAATCTAACGACTTCCTTCTCCCTTTCTTTATAAACAAAAGGAAATAAAGGTAGTGTTATTTTTGCCGTATTCACTTTGTTTAATGAAAAGATATACCATATGAGCAAATAAAAATAATTTCTAGCACAATACTAGAAAGTTGCATTACAAGAGCTTTCCTCAGCAGCCTTCCCTTTTCATATATGATGGGAAGAGTTTGGGTTTATGTCAGATGTGACTTAATTTCTCTGAGTCTCTAAATCTCCCTTCTGAAACAGAGTTAACAATGCCTTTCAGGAAATTTTTACAAGGATCAAATGAAATAGTCCAAATCCATGCGCCTGATTTGTGAGTGGTCCTCAATAAATGACTTGTATTTGCAAAAAAAATGGACAAGACCACTGTGTTGCTTGTCACTCTTTCCCAGCCAGTCACTTTTGTCCTGAAAATGCTTACCACGATACTTACTTTTCTGCAGATCTTCCTAATGAAGTGGAATTGATCCTTCATGACAGGGAAGCCAACTATATACAAATATACACGTGTACACACACACACTACTGTTCTCTGAGGTTAAGAAAATTTTAATATTTATGCATACATATGATCCACAGTTTTATATAAATATGTATGTATGGTATACATATTACACAGTCGTTTAGAATATAACTTCTTTAAAGGCAATGAATCTTGTGCTAGTTTAATTCTGTTTAGTTACCGAGTATATGAGAATACTACATGAATGCTGTTGTGGTTGCATTTTGTTAGAATGAGAGTCTCACTCACCACAGACTCATCCCCCGAGTGTTTCATATTGTAAGCATTTTTTTTCCTCCCCAATCCTCCTGCCTCTTCCACGCATTTGCCTTTATATTTGCATTGTCTGGTAATTTGGATATTTTTATTTGAGATTATTTGGCCTGTGTCAGGTATTCTTCTCTGTGGTCCCCAGGGTCTTGTATCTTGTTTTTAACTTCTTCTCTTGCCTTGCTCTCTTTTTATCAGATGTCATCTATTGTGCCTCCCTATTTTACCCTTGGGTGTTTCAATTATGCATGAATGAGATCTGCCTCACAGTTGCACGTTTCCATTTTCAGTCTAAATAACTGTTCACAGAATGAAAAATCTCTGCACCGAACTTGAGAGGCTCTCCGCTGCTCCTGGGTTTCATATGGGCTCATTCCAGTCCTCTGATCCTGGTAGCCATTGTAGGGTCGTGTTGATGTCAACTGTCCTTAGCATTCACCTCCGCTATTACTATCACCAAAGCTCTTGCATCCAGCTCCCTTCAGCTCTTCCTCCAATACTCCAGCTAAGACACTATTTCCACAGTCATATTTCTGTGATGACTATAGTTCCTTTGCCACTCCAGTATTCTTGCCTGGAGAATCCCATGGATAGAGGAGCATGGCAGGCTATTGTCCATAGGGTTGCAGAATCAGACACGAATGAAGTCTCTGAGTACATATGCATGCCTGGTTCCTTTGAGTTTCCTTTCAAACTAGCACCAGATAATTTAGCAACAGGTTCTCTAAGAGTCTTAAATCAATGAATACTGTTTCAGCAATACCAATAAATCGCTATTCCCCTAGAAAGCCCCATGGTTTAAATAAGTCAGAATTTCTCAAGATTTCAAACTTACTATGTTTATGAGGAGGCAGGATAGAAAGGAATGGAAAAATATCATGTTAGTTAGCATGAAAAGGTGTATGTGCCTGAAGTAAGTATGGGGTAGAACAAAAAGGGGATGAAGGTTCAGGTTGGTTTCCTTTTGTGAATCATTAATCTGGCCATGAATATAAGAACTTAGTTGTCTCAGCTTATGCCTGATATAGAATTACCACTTTCTATTACTTACTGTATTGCATTTATATGATTCTGTGTCTCTAGTATTCAGTACAATGACCAACCCATAAAAGAAACTCAAGAATGAAATCACAAGGATGTTGCAGTTGTGACAATAAAACAAAGTATTATGTTATGCATTTTAAGTGTAAATTGGTAAAGTAAATCTGAAGTCATCAACCTAAGCAGCTGACCTCTAAAATTGACAGCTTTGTAACTGGAACAATTTAAGGTGACCATGGTTCTTGTAAGTAATCCATTGAGTTCTACACACAAAATCATTTTAAATATACCAGTTTCAATCCCTAAGTTGGGAAGATCCCCTGGGGAAGGGAATGGCTACCCACTCCAGTATTCTTGCCTGGAGAATTCCATGGACAGAAGAGCCTGGTGGGCTACAGTCCACAGGGTTGCAGAGTCAGACATGACTGAGCAACTAACACTCTATCATCTTTATATAAGAAGGCTTATCTATAAACACAACGGGAGTAACTTGTGTAATCACAGAAATGCAGTATAAAGTAAATCCTCTCTTGAGAGAATAAGGTGGTTATTTCAGCCCAGTTAATGGTTTAATTCTCCTCACTCTGTACAGCCCATGTTGTGTAAACAATCCTTAGAGCCAACCTATAAAGCAGAGTTGATGGAGGTCTTGCTAACAGTCTTATTTAGTTGAGAAGCAAGTGCTGTCCAGGAAAATGTGTGCGCAGATTCCTGAGCTCCTCTAGCGCCACTCCACTATAGGAGAGCAGATTTTTGAACAGCTTTGTGTCAAGCCTTCCAGCAGGGCTGTCTGGTCAGAAAGATCAGCACCCTGTGCCGTGGAGATGATGAACAATCCCATGTTTTCCAGTGCATAGACACACTCTTATAACATCAGAGGGGTGACCAGAATTTGGAAGCTGCAGCATCAGTTATAAGCAAGAAAGCTGTATGTAGGCCAGCATTTCCCAGGCATTTTCATGAGACAGACAATTTCAAAATATTTTAAAAGTATGGGCAGAGCCAATATAGAGGCCATGAGGAAAACACATATGCACCTGCCTACGGCTCAGACAGCTACAGAATCTGCCTGCTATAAAGGAGACCTGGGCTCCATCCTTGGGTAAGGAATGTCCCCTGGGAAAGGGAATAGCTACCCACCCCAGTATTTTTGCCTGGAGAATTCCATGGACAGAGGAGCTTGGTGGGCTATAGTCCTTGGGGTTGCAAAGAGTTAGAAATGACTGAACGACTAACACTTTCACTTTCACACCCACCTACTAACTGTCACCATCATAAGTTGAAAGGATAGGTAATACCAATAAATAAATAAACCGGGAAAGATATCATTTCAGTAGTTCTATAAGTGAAAGTATTTTGTTCTTTTTCACAGGGTTTGGCCTCTGTGGTTGATGGCTCAGCCTTGGCAACTGCCTGGGGAAGCTGCCTGCCCCAGCATCTTAGAGGACAATCTCACTAGCCCTGTATTGAAGACCTCATCAGCCACTTTTGTTCAGTCCTGGGTGACCACGCAAGACATGTTTAGATTTTTACTGCTTCTTTAAATAACCAAATAGAAGTCTGTATTCATCCTTAAAGAAAACATTCAAAACCCACTCCACCAATATCACAGTGACTCTCTTGTTCTGTGGAAATTTACAGAACAGCAGGACAAGAAAATCCCTCGGAAATAAAAGCGTGTAAAAAAAGATGGAGAACTTTGTCATTCAATCTGGTCAATAATTACTCTTGAGTATACATTTTCAAGGATACTAAACAAAAGCGTTCATCTGTGCTGTGATCAGCAGTGTTTCTAATGGGATATGGAGGAGAAGCAAAGTAAATACAAATCAACACATGAATTTAGAAAAAATAACACTGTCCCTCTGGGGAACCTGAGAGAAAAAAACGAAACAGAAAACAATCAACTTGCTCAAAGTCTAGGTATAAGCGACATGATGATTAGTTAAATCATCTTAATGAAATGTACAGACCTATGTGCTCTTAGATAGATAATTCATATGCAATTTTATTATCTCTCAAGGTTTAATTAAATATTTGCCTTTTGGCTAATCAACAGCAATTAATAAGAAATGCTTTTAGTCATACAGCTTATAAGAAATATGGACATGGCCCACACTGGAATTTCACTGGTCTCTTAATGAAGGCAAGAGTGTACAATAACATGAGAGTGTGGATCTCAGGCCTGGGTTCTCTAGGGAAACAGAACCCACAGGGGCTGTGTGTGGGGCTCCCCAGGTGGCACTTGTGGTAAAGAATCTGCGTGCCTGTGCAGGAGATGCAAAAGACAGTTCAATCTCTATTTACATGCATGAGGGACAACTTCTCAGGTCAGGAGTGATGAACAAATTAAACTTTTCAGACCCCTTCTTTCAGCCTCCCAAGATATATTTCTAAAAAGTGCCTTGCCCCAGGGTTCTCTTTCAGCAGCTGTCTGCCCTTGAATCTGTCTTAACTGGCTTCTCTGGTGACTCAGTGGTAAAGAATCCACCTGCCAATGCAGGAGATGTAGGTTCAATCCCTGGGCTGAGATTCTACTCCAGATTCTTGTCTGGGAAACCCCATGGACAGAGGAGCCTGTAGGCTACAGTCCATGGGATCACAGAGAGTTGGACACAACTTAGTGACTAAACAACAACCATAGGGTGTGTGTATGTGTGGAGAGGGAGACAGAGACAGATTTATTTTAAGGAACTGACTCCTGTGATTGTGGAGGCTGGCAAGTCCAAATTCTGTAGGTCAACCTACCAGGCTGGAGACCCAGGGAAGAGCTGATACAACAGCTCTAGTCCAAGCAAGTCTGGAGGCAGTCATTCCAGGGACTTCAGTTTAAATATTAATCACCAGAAAATTACTAGAGCTAATGAATGAATATAGTAAAATTGCAGGATATAAAATCAACACACAGAAATCCCTTGCATTCCTATACACTAATAATGAGAAAATAGAAAGAGAAATTAAGAAAACAATTCCATTCACCATTGCAACAAAAAGAATAAAATACTTAGGAATATATCTACCTAAAGAAACTAAAGACCTATATATAGAAAACTATAAAACACTGGTGGAAGAAATCAAAGAGGACACTAACAGACGGAGAAATATACCATGTTCATGGATTGAAAGAATCAATATAGTGAAAATGAGTATACTACCCAAAGCAATCTATAGATTCAATGCAGTCGCTATCAAGCTACCAGCGGCATTTTTCACAGAGCTAGAACAAATAATTTCACAATGTGTATGGAAATACAAAAAACTTCAAATAGCCAGAGCAATCTCGAGAAAGAAGAATGGAACTGGAGGAATCAACCTGCCTGACTTCAGGCTCTACTACAAAGCCACAGACATCAAGAGAGTATGGTACTGGCACAAAGACAGAAATATAGATCAATGGAACAAAATAGAAAGCCCAGAGATAAATCCACACACCTATGAACATCTTATCTTCGACAAAGGAGGCAAGAAAATACAATGGATTAAAAACAATCTCTTTAACAAGTGGTACTGGGAAAACTGGTCAACCACTTGTAAAAGAATGAAACTAGAACACTTTCTAACACCATACACAAAAATAAACTCAAAATGGATTAAAGATCTAAATGTAAGACCAGAAACTATAAAACTTCTAGAGGAGAACATAGGCAAAACACTCTCTGACATAAATCACAGCAGGATCCTCTATGACCCACCTCCCAGGATATTGGAAATCAAAGCAAAAATAAACAATTGGGACCTAATTAAAATTAAAAGCTTTTGCACAACAAAGGAAACTATAAGCAAGGTGAAAAGACAGCCTTCAGAATGGGGAGAAAATAATAGCAAATGAAACAACTGACAAACAACTAATCTCAAAAATATACAAGCAACCCCTGCAGCTCAATTCCAGAAAAATAAATGACCCAATCAAAAAATGGGCCAAAGAACTAAATAGACATTTCTCCAAAGAAGACATACAGATGGCTAACAAATCCATCTAGTCAAGGCTATGGTTTTTCCAGTAGTCATGTATGGATGTGAGAGTTGGACTGTGAAGAAGGCTGAGCGCTGAAGAATTGATGCTTTTGGACTGTGGT
Organism: Ovis aries; assembly: GCF_016772045.2. Lineage (NCBI taxonomy): Eukaryota > Metazoa > Chordata > Mammalia > Artiodactyla > Bovidae > Ovis > Ovis aries. The sequence goes on from NC_056070.1 coordinate 11,386,660, forward strand.
GTTGGAGAAGACTCTTGAGAGTCCCTTGGACTGCAAGGAGATCCAACCAGTCCATTCTGAAGGAGATCAGCCCTGGGATTTCTTTGGAAGGAATGATGCTAAAGCTGAAATTCCAGTACTTTGGACACCTCATGCAGAGAGTTGACTCATTGGAAAAGACTCTGATACTGGGAGGGATTGGGGGCAGGAGGAGAAGGGGACAACAGAGGATGAGATGGCTTGATGGCATCACTGACTCGATGGACGTGAGTCTGAGTGAACTCCGGGAGTTGGTGATGGACAGGGAGGCCTGGCGTGCTGCGATTCATGGGGTTGCAAAGAGTCGGACATGACTGAGCGACTGAACTGAACTGAACAAACACATGAAAAGATGCTCAACATCACTCATTATCAGAGAAATGCAAATCAAAACCACAGTGAGGTGCCATTTCACGCCAGTCAGAATGGCTGCTATCCAAAATTCTACAAGCAATAAATGCTGGAGAGGTTGTGGAGAAAAGGACCCTCTTACACTGTTGGTGGGAATGCAAACTAGTACAGCCACTATGGAGAACAGTGTGGAGATTCCTTAAAAAACTGGAAATAGACTGCCTTATGACCTAGCAATCCCACTGCTGGGCATACACACCAAAGAAACCAGAATTGAAAGAAACACGTGTACCCCAATGTTCATTGCAACACTGTTTATAATAGCCAGGACATGGAAGCAACCTAGATGTCCATCAGCAGATGAATGGATAAGAAAGCTGGGGTACATATACACAATGGAGTATTACTCAGCCATTAAAAAGAATACATTTGAATCAGTTCTAATGAGGTGGATGAAACTGGAGCCTATTATACAGGGTGAAGTAAGCCAGAAAGAAGAACACCAATACAGTATACTAACGCATATATATGGAATTTAAAAAGATGATAATGATAACCCTGTATGCGAGACAGCAAAAGAGACACAGATGTATAGAACAGTCTTTTGGACTCTGTGGGAGAGGGAGAGGGTAGGATGATTTGGGAGAATGGCATCGAAACATGTATAATATCATATAAGAAATGAATCGCCAGTCTAGGTTTGAAGCAGGATACAGGATGCTTGGGGCTGGTGCACTGGGATGACCCAGAGGGATGGTACGGGGAGGGAGGTGGGAGGAGGGTTCAGGATTGGGAACACATGTACACCCATGGCAGATTCATGTTAATGTATGGCAAAACCAATACAATATTGTAAAGTAATTAGCCTCCAATTAAAATAAATAAATTTAAATTAAAAAAGTAAAAAGAACATAAATAAATAAATAAATATTAATCTCATATGTTGAGATTAACACATGCACACTATGATATATAAAATAAGTAACCAACAAAAATCTACTGTATAGCACAGGGAACTATACTCAGTTATTTTTATAATAACTTGTAGCTCAGTCAATAAAGAATCTGTCTGCAATGCAAGAGATCTGGGTTTGATCCCTGGGTTAGGTAGATCCCCTAGAGAAATAAATGGCTACCCACTCCAGTACTGTTGCCTGGAGAATCCCATGGACAGAGGAGCCTGGTGGTCTACAGTCCTTGGGGCTGCAAGAGTCAGACAGGGCTTAGTGACTAAATCACCATCATAAGGGAAAAGAATCTGAAAAGGAATATATATGTATAAGTGTATATGTGTGTGTGTAAAATGAATCATCGGGCTGTACATCTGAAACTACCATGATATTGTAAATCAGCCATACTTCAATTAAAAAACAATAACCTCAGGGACTTCCCTTGTGGCCCAGTGGCTAATTTGCCTTCTAATGCAGGGGATATGGATGCGATCCCTTGTCAGGGAACTAAGATTCCGTATGCTGCGGGGCAGTTAAGCCTGCATGCCACAACAAGAGACACCCAGGGGCCTCACCTTCTGAGCCTGAGCACTCCAGCGCCCTTGCTCCATAACAAGAGAAGCCCGTGAGCCACAGTTAAGATCCAAGTGCAGCCAAAAATGATAATTAAAAAATTATAGTCTCATCTTGAAAACACCTTGGCAATAATGAAACTGGTGTTTGATCGAATACCTGGGTTCTGTGACTTGGTCAAGTAGACACATATTAATCATTGCAACCCTGGAAAGAAAAAAAGAGAAAGACTATTTATTTAAGGAGGCTTAAAATAAGATAAGAAAGTAAATTAAACACTTGCTAAAGTCTCAGTATCAAACTAGGAAAGGGAGTTTGGGTTGAAAAAAGAAAAAAGCAATATTGGGTAACTGATATGGAGTCAGCTTAAGAATGTCATCCTATGTTTTATGCACAGAATGCATTCATAGCACCTAAAATATACACATGTAGTATTCTTCAACTGTCACCATACAAAGCATAAAACTGCACTGTAAAAAGAAGGGGTGCTTATTAAAAACATAAAGAACCAAGAGTGTCATTTGTTTCCTAACTTGTCATGAAATAAATAATGACCTTTTGATCCTCAGCTTAGCACTACCATTTCATGCAACCATTTCATACCATTTCAAACTACTACATGTTTTTACAGTCCTAGTTTCCCTGGAAAATAAAAAATCAAGGGAGGAGGAGAATAGTGAATGACAACAAATTACCAGTGTACTTTGTACATTTGGACAGTGGTAAGTGATTTGAGCATATAAAAAGAAACTTTGAGTAGTTTTTGGTAGAAATTTATTTGCCATAGTTTAAGCTAGCTGATGCTTCATTAAAAGTAATTTTTAGCGAGGTAAATTCTTAAACTGCAGTCAACAATAAAGCATGGTTTGAGGGACGAGAAAGTCAAACCCTTATGCAGAATTTAATTAGGATTCATTTATAAAATTGATTTCATTTCCAAAGAAAACTTGGAAAATCTCTATTAATCTCATGACTTCATTTGAAGACATTATAATTTAGGGGGGAATTCCCCTCTGGACAAGTGGTTAAGACTCCACCCTTCCAATGCAAGAGGTGCAGGTCAGTCCTTGGTGGGGGAACTAAGGCAAATGAAAGCAAATTAAGGACAAGTTAAGCCAAATTAAAACAAAAAGACATTATAATTTTTAGTATGTCCATAAAATGAGCAGAGAATTGATCCTGTGGCAGCTGATACAAAGCTTGGCCAACCAAAGGGGACTTTGCAAGACAAAATATGTCACCCAAGAGTGACCCCATTTTTGAAGGGGTTCAAAATGTTGCCCCTTGGAAAGAAAGTTATGACCAACCTAGACAGCATATTACAAAACAGAGACATTACTTTGCCAACAAAAGTCCGTCTAGTCAAGGCTATGGTTTTTCCAGTAGTCATGTATGGATGTGAGAGTTGGACTATAAAGAAAGCTGAGTGCCAAAGAATTGATGCTTTTGAACTGTGGTGTTAGAGAAGACCTTGAGAGTCCCTTGGACTGCAGGGAGATCCAGCCAGTCCATTCTGAAGGAGATCAGCTCTGGGATTTCTTTGAAAGGAGTGATGCTAAAGCTGAAACTCCAATACTGTGGCCACCTCATGCGGAGAGCTGACTCGTTTGAAAAGACCCTGATGCTGGGAAAGATTGAAGGCGAGAGGAGAAGGGGACAACAGAGGATGAGATGGTTGGAGGTCATCACCGACTCAATGGACATGGGTTTGTGTGGACTGCAGGAGTTGGTGATGGATAGGGAGGCCTGGCGTGCTGTGGTTCATGGGGTCGCAAAGAGTCGGACATGACTGAGCGACTGAACTGAACTGAAAAGGTAAAAAAAAAAAAAAGAAAAATAATAAAATATAATGATAATATGATAAAGTATAATAATGGCAGCCACTTCATTAATTTGTTTGCAGATTCTGAGCTACAACACGGAAAAGTGCTCAGTACAGTGCCTGGCTTATGTAAGTATCCCTTCCATGTCTATTACTCTTGAGGTGATGAGGGCTTGTTAAAAACCTGGCTGCTGATCTCACTCAGCCCAGTTGCTTGCCATATCTGAATAAGGTTGCTCTTCTTGCATTTTCCATACACATAACATTCATTAAAGATCAAACTTAGTTTTCCCTTTAGAAAAAGAAAGAGAGAGAAATTTCCCAGTCTTGGCTACTAGAGAAATAGGAATGAATTGTTTCTAAAAACAAACAGGAAAAGGAATTCACCCCTTTCTGCAAGGAGTAGTCCTGGCTGGAATACAAGGCAGCCCAGTGGAAATGGACTGGGTTTTGCCCCCACTTTGTATCCCCTGCCCTCAGGGGCCTTTGTAACAAATCTGAGACACACAGTGGTGTCTTTGACCCTGTACTCATGTAGCTGAGGGGTCTGATGAGATATTTCACATGCCTGTATGTGCTAGGTCAATTAAATTTGGTTTCTCTATTTCTGTCAATGGAGTTGATATCCAATTAGATGGATATATAAAGCTTTTAAATTTTTATTTATTTTTTTCAATTTTTTTCTTTTATCAATGAATTGTTTTTGGCTTTTATTTCCAGTGCTGTTAGTTGCTCAGTCATGTCCACTGATGACCACTGGGTCCACTCTTGGTGACCCCACGGAATGTAGCCCACCAGGTTCCTCTGTCCATGGGATTCTCCAGGCAAGAATACTAGAGTGTATTGCCATTTCCTTTTCCAGGGAATCTTCCCAACCCAGGGATTGAAGGCAGCTCCTGTATTGCAGGTAAATTCTTTACCATCTGAGCTACAGGACTTGAAGAAAGTATATTTTTAAGATAATACTGGATCCTTTTTTTTTTTTTTTTTGCCTTTAAACACATTTTTAATTGATTTATTTTAAAACTGAAGGATAATTGCTTTACAGAATTTTGTTGGTTTCTGCCAAACATCAGCATGAATCAGCCATAGGTATACATATGTCCCATCACTCTTGAACCAACCTCCCACCTCCCACCCCATCCCCCACTTCTAGGTTGTTACAGAGCATTGGGTTTCTGCTCCCTGCATCCTACAGCAAATTCCCACTGGCTATCTGCTTTACATATGGTAATATATATGTTTCCATTCTACTCTCTCAATTTGTCCCACCCTCTCCTTCCCCCACTGTGTCCAGAAGTCTGTTCTCTATGTCTGCATCTCCATTGCTGCCCTGCAGATGGGTTCATCTGTACCATCTTTGCAGACTCCATATATGTGCTACTGCTGCTAAGTCACTTCAGTCGTGTCTGATTCTGTGTGACCCCATAGATGGCAGCCCACCAGGCTCCCCCGTCCCTGGGATTCTCCAGGCAAGAACACTGGAGTGGGTTGCCATTTCCTTCTCCAACGCATCAAAGTGAAAAGTGAAAGGGAAGTTGCTCAGTCGTCTCTGACTTTTAGAGACCCCATGTACTGCAGCTCACCAGGCTCCTCTGTCCATGGGATTTGCCAGGCAAGAATACTGGAGTGGGATGCCATTGCCTTCTCCCCATATATGTGCATTAATATGCAATTTTTGTTTTCCCTTACCTTACTCTGTATAATAGGCTCTAGGTTCATTCACTTCATTAGAACTGACTCAAATGTGTTCCTTTTGCAGATTACAAAGAAAACTTCAACTGATGCAGCAAGAACCAGAAATGGATTGTTTAAGGGGGAATATATATATATATACATGTTTTCTGTTCCTATGTTCTGCCCACTTTTCCTGGATTCTGCACGTAATAGAGCCAGGAAGGGGATAGATACTCACAGATACAGGAGATGGGCCACCAGAAGAGTAACCTTGGCTGGGAGATAGGGCTGATTTTGTTGGATATTTCACCTTCAGGACAGCCGTTTTGAAGGGTCTCTTTGTTTTTCTCTGCCCATCTATCCATTGCTCTCAGAATTATAAAATTTCTCTTTGCCCTTTCTACCAGGGAAACAAGTCAGTAGAAAATAGCTGAAACTCTGGGTAGAGTCTGGGCCACAGGAGACGGCAGTGGCTTGGAAAGATGGGAAGAAATGGTTTTAAAAGCCAAGGGATGGGGTTGTCTGGAATTGGGAGGTTGGGGCTAAGATAAAAAGAGGGTCAAGAAAAGTAGACTCAGTAATGACCATGGAGGCTCACTGTGGGGGAGAGGAGGGTTAGCTGTGTGTCTGTGAAAGGCAGCAGGGGTAAGTTAGCCACCCCAGGAAAATGCCCTCCAGGCCGTTAGCCCTTTGGCATTTATCTATATTGGTGTGGATGGAATGACAGCTTTTCCGGAAGGAGCTGATTGATTACACAGCCCGCTTGTGCACGGGCACATGCTCAGAAGGGGGATGGACCACCTCACTCCTTAGGATGCTTTAGGAAGCATCCCTACAAAGAAAGCTACTGTAGGTGATGGAATCCAGTTGAGCTATTTCAAATCCTAAAAGATGATGCTGTGAAAGTGCTGCACTCAATATGCCAGCAAATTTGGACACAGGACTGGAAAAGGTCAGTTTTCATTCCAATTCCAAAGAAAGGCAATGCCAAAGAATGTTCAAACTACCAAACAATTGCACTTATCTCACACGCTAGTGAAGTAATGCTCAAAATTCTCCAAACCAGGCTTCAGCAATACATGAACCGTGAACTTACAGATGTTCAAGCTGGTTTTAGAAAAGGCAGAGTAATCAGAGATCAAATTGCCAACATCCATTGGATCATCAAAAAAGCAAGAGAGTTCTAGAAAAACATCTATTTCTGCTTTATTGACTATGCCAAAGGCTTTAACTATATGGACCACAACAAACTATGGAAAATTCTTAAAGAGATGGAAATACCAGACCACCTGACCTGCCTCTTGAGAAATCTGTATGTAGGTCAGGAATCAAGAGTTAGAACTGGACATGGAACAACAGACTGGTTCCAAATTGGGAAAGGAGTACGTCAAGGCTGTATATTGTCACCCTGCTTATTTAACTTCTATGCAGAGTACATCATGAGAAACACTGGGCTGGAAGAAACACAAACTGGAATCAAGATTGCCAGGAGAAATATCAATCACCTCAGATATGCAGCAGACACCAGCATTACGGCAGAAAGTGAAGAAGAACTAAAGAGCCTCTTGATGAAAGTGAAAGAGGAGAGTAAAAATGTTGGCTTAAAACTCAACATTCAGAAAACGAAGATCATGGCATCTGGTCCCATCACTTCATGGCAAATAGATGGGGAAACATTGGAAACAGTGTCAGACTTTATTTTGGGGGGCTCCAAAATCACTGGAGATGGTGATTTCAGCCATGAATTTAAAAGACACTTGCTCCTTGGAAGAAAAGTTATGACCAACCTAGACAGCATATTACAAAGCAGAGACATTACTTTGCCAACAAAAGTCCGTCTAGTCAAAGCTTTGGTTTTTCCAGTAGTCATGTATGGATGTGAGAGTTGGACTATAAAGAAAGTTGAGCACCAAAGAATTGATGCTTTTGAACTGTGGTGTTGGAGAAGACTCTTGAGAGTCCCTTGGACTGCAAGGAGATCCAACAAGTCCATTCTGAAGGAGATCAGTCCTGGGTGTTCTTTGGAAGGACTGATGCTAAAGCTGAAACTCCAGTACTTTGGCCACCTGATGCGAAGAATTGACTCATTGGAAAAGACTCTGATGCTGGGAGAGATTGAGGGCAGGAGGAGAAGGGGACAACAGAGGATGAGATGGCTTGATGGCATCACTGACTCGATGGATGTGAGTCTTAGTGAACTCCGGGAGTCAGTGATGGACAGGGAGGCCTGGTGTGCTGCAATTCATGGGGTCACAAAGAGTTGGACATGACTGAGTGACTTCACTTCATTTGTGCCTAGAAATCTTCTATGGAGCCAGTGGTAGCTATGGAATTTATTGGCAACTTAGAGTCTTTGTATCTGTCTAACCTCCTTGTGATGGACAGGGAGGTGATGGGCAGGGAGGCCTGGCTTGCTGCGGTTCATGGGGTCTCAAAGATTTGGACATGACTGAGTGACTAAACTGAACTGAACCTTCTTGTGACTATTTCCCATCATTTTATGAGAAAGGCATCATTTTATGTATGTTTGGTGCAACTTGGGGTCATAAAACAGAACCAGAAATCTGGTGTGGCTCTCTTTAATTCTTCATTCCTTTTCATGTTCTCCCTGCAGACCTCTAGCCAGTTCCTGTGGCCATGCCTCTTGTTTCTTCTTGTTTCTGGAGCACTGATTAGAAGTGGCCTCCTCTTCCATGCTCCGTGCTGGACAAGTGAACTTTACTGTGACTAAATCCCTCATCAGGGACCTGGCTATCAAATCTACCTCTTTAGCATCTCCAGGCTTCAAGTTATGTAAATGCTAACTGCTACTCTAACAAAATGCAGACATCTATTCTAAGTAGTCCTCTTATTCTGGTATAACTCCAACATACTCTTTCTACCTTTTTTAACACTTAATTTTTTTACTCCCAAATAGTCCTGTAGAGTCTTTAGCCAGAGAACACAATTTTGGTCTGTATCTGAGTCTTTTGGGATTCACTTTGACTTTATCCTAACTTAATTCATGTATAATGTATTTTCATGCATCATAGGGAGCCAGAGTTCATAGCCAACTATATGAATGAATTGATAAAAGAAATTCAAAAATAATATAGTTCATTTAAATACACTTAAACACCAAATTCATTCGTTGTACGCTATGAACTAGAGTGTTGAAATGTAGGTCAAATGTAGTATAGTTTAATTTCTTCCGTAAAAATCGATTCATTTTTTATTTAATATTTTTATTCCCCACCAGTTGTCCTCCACCTTGTAAGATTTTGCTAATTCACAAACTTTTTAGTTCTTACTTTTAAAATAATTATTATAAAATTTTAAAAGTTAATTTAAAAATAAATTTTAGATTAAAATTTAAAATTTAAATGATAACTAGAAGCAGTTTCCTTCTGGTTCTCTGAGGGTAAACTGTCTTTGTCATGCATCAGATTAGGTCCTTTTTTTCTTTGCCTTTTTTTCATTTTATTTCACTTTTTTTTTTTTTAACCATAAACCCTTTCTTTTCATTCTATCTCTGAAAAGGTATATTGAAGTTTCTAAAGGTTTCAGACCTATACCGCATACCTGTATCTTGAGAAATAGATGCAATGAAGTTTGATATCTTTGTAATGATAATTTAATGACTGTACTACTTGATGTTAGAAAATTCCTCAAAGTAAAATAGTCCTAATGTGATTACAATGTGTGCAGTCACTGAGAATATCTGATAGGCATGGTATGAATCATATATTAAAATATGTTCTTACTTAAATTTAAAGCATTAGCTTAAACAATTCTCTGTAGAATAAATAGTATCTTGACCTAGATTTTTATTGTTATCTTTCATTCAGTCTTGAAGAAGACCTTCAAACTCACTTGCCTGGGGCACTGCTGAGCGCAAGGTTTTTTTCATGCTCATGAAAGAAAGATAAGAGTTACTCTTGAGAAGTCAGAAATCCTACAGTAAAAACTCAGTGTGGGATTATCTGTTTCCTTTATCCAAATCACATCTATGTAGACCCTTGGTTTATTTTTATCAATTTGTTTGACTCTTGAACCACAATCCATGGTTATCATGTGTTAGCATCACTACAACTAAAGAGTGAGAGTGGGTATGGTTCAAATGTATTCCATTAAGTAATTTTATTTTGGAGGTAATCATTTCTAACTACTACGTTAAAATGGCAATTTAACAAGTGTGACTAATGGTTGAAAGCCTAGAAGCAAAGAGGTCACATAAAACCAGGAAAGAGTGAAGGTAGACTAATAGAGATGGCTCACCAAGTTTGAATCAATAGCTCAAGTATAAACAGGGGTGGAGGGGAGGGGGTGACTGGAAGGCCTGGCCAGGGAGGAGCTAGCCACCAAGACGACTGCAGGGGGACCAGCAAACCTTGGTTTTGCTTTACACATCACTCTCATTTTTCACATTCTAAGCAAATGCTAAGTGCACATGAAATAATTATTCTATGAATGTTGTTGAACATAGTGATAATAGCCTACTGATAGTATATCTTCTGATAATGTATCAATTTTTTCCCACCTGCCCACTTCCTCTAACCTACCTCTGGTCTACTCTCCAACTGTTGAACGCATAGCTTGAACCCTAGAGCTTCTTTCACTTTTCATTTATTCCTGCTTAACATGCTCTTTCTCCCTGACCTGCTTGCCCTTCACCCATCTTTTTCAGAACCACCTGACATATGTCATTCGGATCAAGTTCTTCAGGGATATCCATGCTCCATCACCCCCCAGCTCCTCTTGGCACTGATCCTTAGTTCAGCCTGGGAGCTGGAGTCTGGGTGTTCGGGGACATATTGCCTCAGTTGTATGATTTCCCATGGGCTTCATTTTGCCCTAAGTAGTTGAGCAAAACTCTGTGCTGACCCAGAAAAAAAGCACAAGGGCAGGGAGCTCTGTGCATGGAGCTCTCTGCACATGCACACAGCTGGGCTCCACTTGCACCCCTTGAAGCCCAGAACTTTCCAGTGCTCGCAGGAGGCATCAGGAAAAAGACACCCTGAGTTTAACTGGCCTGACACACTTCTCCAGGGGAAACTTGTGAACCTGAGCCAAAGGGCTGGTGTAGACTTGTTTACTGTGTAAGCAAGAAAAGGTGTGTAAGTAAATAATGTGAGGTGTGTGTATAAGAATGTTTGATGTAGAGTGGAAACTTGTACAGAATAAACAATAGCTTTGAAAAATTTAAAAAACAATGATGTTTACAAAGCAAGATTCTCTGTTCAGTGTCAGAAGCAAGTTTATATATTTATTTAACTTTTTTCCTTATTACATATCAGGTTAACACTTCCTCCTTTGATGGTTTTCATCCCTTTTCTGGCTTAACTACTGTCAGTGTTTTAATTACTTCCAAATATATATCACTCATTCTGAGTTCCAGTCCTGTTTATTCAGCAGCTTCCTTGACCACTTACCTCTGCACATCTCACTGACATCTCAAATTTAACATGTCAATATAGCACCCTGGATTTGCCCTCCTTCTGTTCTGAGACACCCCACTTTCCCTCTCTCACGTTTCTCCATTTCAGTAAAGAAACCATATTTCGAGTTGCTGAGTCCAAAGATCTAGGATAACAGGGAAGCCCCTCTATTTAAAAGGATTATGAAGACAAAAGATAGGATTTATAAAACTTTTATCTCTGCAGTGATAATTTTATTCCTAAATATATTATACTTGTTTATATGAAGGCTAGTCTCTTCATGTATATATGGTAGTGTGTCGTGAATTTTGCACACTCTAATCACAGAATTTCATCTTAATTTACATAACTCTTATGCCTTTCCAAGTTGGAAGAATAGAAAATTTGAATGGCTGTAATACTAGCACAACAGACATATTGGGGTAGGCTGCTCTGTAGAGTTTCACAGGAAGACAGTCTTTGGTGGTCTTGAAAAACATCAGCTCAGTGTCTAGTTTACAGCCCTACAGAGTCCAAAAGGAAGAGTATTTACCAGTTCACCAAGAAATAATCTGGAAGCAGAAGCTGTTTTACATTTAGTTCAGTTCAGTCACTCAGTCATGCCCGACTCTTTGCGACCCCATGAATCGCAGCACGCCAGGCCTCCCTGCCCATCACCAACTCCCGGAGTTCACTCAGTCTCACATCCATCGAGTCCATGATGCCATCCAGCCATCTCATTCTCGGTCGTCCCCTTCTCCTCCTGCCCCCAATCCCTCCAACATCAGAGTCTTTTCCAGTGAGTCAATTCTTCACATGAGGTGGCTAAAGTACTAGAGTTTCAGCTTTAGCATCATTCCTTCCAAAGAAATCCCAGGGCTGATCTCCTTCAGAATGGACTGGTTGGATCTCCTTGCAGTCTGAGGGTCTCTCAAGAGTCTTCTCCAACACCACAGTTCAAAAGCAGCAATTCTTCGGTGCTCAGCCTTCTTCACAGTCCAACTCTCACATCCATACATGACCACAGGAAAAACCATAACTTTGACTAGACGGACCTTAGTCAGCAAAGTAATGTCTCTGATTTTGAATATACTATCTAGGTTGGTCATAACTTTTCTTCCAAGGAGTAAGCGTCTTTTAATTTCATGGCTGCAGTCACCATCTGAAGTGATTTTGGAGCCCCCCAAAATAAAATCTGACACTGTTTCTACTGTTTCCCATCTATTTCCCATGAAGTGATGGGACCGGATGCCATGATCTTCGTTTTCTGAATGTTGAGCTTTAAGCCAGCTTTTTCGCTCTCCTCTTTCAGTTTCATCAAGAGGCTTTTAGCTCCTCTTCACTTTCTGCCATAAGGGTGGCGTCATCTGCATATCTGAGGTTATTGATATTTCTCCCGGCAATCTTGATTCCAGCTTGTGTTTCTTCCAGTCCAGCGTTTCTCATGATGTACTCTGCATAGAAGTTAAATAAGCAGGGTGACAATATACAGCCTTGATGTACTCCTTTTCTTATTTGGAACCAGTCTGTTGTTCCATGTCCAGTTCTAACTGTTACTTCCTGACCTGCATACAGATTTCTCAAGAGGCAGGTTACGTGGTCTGGTATTCCCATCTCTTTCAGAATTTTCCACAGTTTATTGTGATCCACACAGTCAATCAAACATTTTAAAAGCTAGTTTATGCACCACCTTGCCAATTAATATTCAAATCTGTATTTAACTGGGCAACAAATCCTGTCTACTTACTTGAGAGGTAACTTTCCATTTCACAGTAGAAAGCAGCTTGAGAGTCAGAAGTGAGAAAGGTGTCAGATGTCCTTACAAGATATGCCTGCCAGACTTTGGCCCCCTTTAGTACTGCATTACTCCAGGGCGATCTCTGGCCAGATGATTGGAATTTGCCAGTGGAGTCAACCCGTTTCCCTGGAAATGTGAAAATTCTTCCTCACCCACTGCCTTCCACTTTTATCAGTCACATTATCTCTTCTAGGCAACTTCCCTGGTGGCTCAGTTGGTAAAGAGTTTTCCTACAATGCAAGAGACCTGTGTTCGATCCCTGGGTCAGGAAGAACCCATTGAGAAGGAAATGGCAACCCACTCCAGTATTCTTGGTCAGAGGAGCCTGGTGGGCTACATTCCATGGGGTCCTAAAGAGCTGGACACAACTGAGTGACTAACTCTGGCTAGGAAAGTTATATCTCAGTGGAATCAATTACAAGCACGATTTTCTAAAAATGCTACCAAGTTTTGACAACCATAAGCCCTCAGTCTCAGAGGCAATGTGTTTATAAGCCCTCTTATATAACAGGCTACTTTTACAGAGGCTTCGTCTGCCCAGGAGAGTTGCTTTTCACAGCTCCCAGTTTCACTTGACACCCTGTTCTTCTCACAGTTCTCACATGCTCTTGATACAACCTCCTTGGTCCCTGTAGCTTCCTATGAACTGACTATATATGTTGTTCTTTATTTTATTAAATAATTATCCGCTTTGATCGTTTCAGTGGCGCTAACAGAGAAAAACTGAAAAACATTTTTTGCTATGAATTTCATCAGTGTTTTCGAAGAATAAGCTATTGGAAAAGATCTGAAATTTTCTATCACAACTTTCAGCTTTCTATCTCTGGAACAGAAGGTGATGAAGAGAAAAATGAAAACACTGAAATATGTAAATTGGGTGTCAAATTTATGGAAAATATTTTACCCTTCTTTCAATGTGTCATTGCAGCAATGAGATATGACACTGATGCGCTCTTCTGAAATTTACGTATATAATGACTTATCTACAGAGGAAGCTTACAGTGGTAGTTTATTTGATCTTCAACAGCACTGCCTTCTCCATCTCATCTTTCAATCCGAACATTTTTCAAGAAGACAGGTGGTTTGGAATGGAAACAAAATGTGTCTCTTGGTGAATCACTTCTCTCTGTGGTACTAAGAACTCTAACTCAACACATCTTGAAATTCTAAATTTTTACAAATGGGACACTAGGTATAAAATCAAGCAGAACAATTCCCTCTTCTAGCTCTTGGTTGTTGTTGGATTCAGGTATACTGGCTCTGGGGGAAAACACCATCTGTTAATTCTTGGTTTGGTGTACATAGTGTATCCTATAGCACAGCACCCCAAACTTAGAAATTAGTATATGCCAGCTGTTCAAGCCTTCGTTTGTTTCCTTTTATAAGCCCAAGTCTTTGTGGATAACAGGTTATGTGTAAAAGCAGCTTATCCGTGAGTATCAAGTCCCCTGACTTATTCCCCAGAAGCCATTGGTACTGTGGCCATAAATAAGGCGTTTATGACGCATAGCTGATGCTGCTTTTAGAAACATAACCAATAAGGAAGGGGAACCTATACAGGATATGCATCTATTCTAATTAAGACAAAATACTGCCTCTTCTTTGATGAAGGGGATATGATATGACCAAATTGCTACCAGGTAGTAGATTGGCCCTTCCATGGTAAGGGATCCTGAACAGGGGGTTGCCACATAGCCTCTTAGCAGTAGGAAAGATCCAGTCACCCATGGAGAGAGCAAATCCTAGCTACTGTGCTTATCCATGGGCAACCTCCATTCCTATGAATATGATTACATTGTTCATAAGTTTTTTAGTAAACACTGGAATAAGTTTACCTCTACTGAGCAGTAAAGTATATCTGCCTTGTTATTAAGAGCCTCTTCTGTCTATTCTGGGTCCATTCTAAGTAGTCAGTCCAGGTAATTCTCCCCAGACCCCTTGCTTCTTCCATGTCTCTGATCATTCAGAAAAGCAACTAGAAAATGCCCATATATCAGTGTGGACTTCTTTCTCAGACACTTTCTCCATCTAGGTAAAGTGGACAAGAGTAAATGCCATTTAACACCCATGGGGAGCATTAGCCCAGTTCCCATTCTAACTTCAAATATCAAGACATAAAATGTTGAAGAGAATTTAGTAAAGTTTTTAGACATATTGGTCAGGATCCTTCAAAAGCTGGTGCAAAAATGGGGTAATATACGAGGATCTTATTTGAAGATGTTCCTGCTCGAGCAAAAATAGGGAAGGAACTGAAGGAGGCTAGGAGAACTATCAGCCTGTGACGCAATTTTGACCCCAAGGAGAGAAGGAGAGGTCAGGCAGCCATAGTTTTAGACTGCTAGGAAACCAGAGGGGACTCCTTTAGCCAAAGTTGGCTTTCAAGGGAGTTCAGTGTCTCTCAGGAAGGGGTTTGCCTTAGTACATATGAGGCTGTGAGTGACTCATGAAAGATGAGGAAGCAAATTTCAAAACACAGTAACTGGGACATGTGATTAATTATACACCCTGTAGTGAGCAGCCTACGAGATACAATCTCATGATCACTGCAGTGTATCCTTAATCATCTTACTATCTAAGAAAAATATTAAGATGGTACTGTTAAAGTTGTTCACAGAACCACTGGGGAAGTTATTTTTTTTTTAGCATTTTAATTTGTATTATCCAAAATTCTATCTTCCTGGTTATGTTATTAATTAAGTTTAATTGATTTTCTATTTTCTCTATTTTCTCTTATCATCCTTTACAGTACTCAAATTTTTTTAATAAATTACATGGACTCATTATTATTATAGTAGTAAAGAGAGTTATATAGAGGTATGAACAGAAATCTCAGCGGCCACTAAATTGGCCTGTACAGATGGCTCTTTTTGGATAGATTACCCTAGTTAAGGGCTTCCTTGATGGCTCAGACTGTAAAGAATCTGTCTGCAATGCAGGAGAAACAGGATATGTGGGTTCGATTCCTGGGTCAGGAAGATTCCCCTGGAGAAGGGAATGGCAACCCACTCCAGTATTCTTGCCTGGAGAATTCCGTGGACAGAGAAGCCTAGTGGGCTACAGTCTGTGGGATAGCAAAGGGTTAGGCACAACTGACTGATTAACACACACACCCCTTGTCAAAGACCTACTTCTCAGTTTTGAAGATCCAGAAATGTGACTTTGAAGCATACCCAGTGGTGATCAATCTTAGTAAAGGCTTTAATCCCACATAACTAAAGTCACACGTGTTGACACACAAACCAAATGCCACTGTCTTAATTTACAGTGAGAATATAATTTCCGGGAGAACATAAATATTCATGTGAGTTATTTAGCCAGAACACACTTTTCATCCATTTAGGAATCTCTACATAGAGAAGGAAATTCTACTTATGAGATTCTTGATAAGCATGGAAAAGAGTTAATTAAAACCATGACTTAGGGGAAACGCTTTGGAGTCAGCTAGACCAAAGTTATATGTAGACTATTCTGTAAATAACCAATTTCACCCATAAAGGGCTGATAAATTTTATTTTCAAATATTATTTCAGTCTTCTTGAAGGTGATACTTTTCCCATGTCATAGCTACAACAAACTCTATAAAACTGACATCTATTTCAACTATAATCCTGAATATCCTAGATCAATAAATATGTTGTTGTGTGTCCAGGTTTTCCTTGCTTTTGTTGGAACTCAGAATATTTTATCGCTGTAGTTTTTCACAGGATAAGCTCTTCTTCCACAGCTTTCTGCCTCTGTATTCTAAAACTGATCATATATCCAAAGAGCCACAGTCATCTGCTCTTCGAGTCCCTTTGGTATACCTGACACACCTCTACTCTCTTTCTTGAGGCTCAAAGTCACATCTCAAGCACCATCCTCTCTGTGAACACTTCTGTGCCTGCCAGTCCTGTCCAGATGTGTGGTCCCTCCTGGGGGCACCAAATGTGATGTCATCTTTGCAGCACTTGCCGCATGCACTGTGGACGTCCACAGGATTGGACGGTGCAGCGTGGAGCACCAGCCACAGTGGCCTGTGCTGCACCAGGTTCCATTGGGTTCACTGATTACATCAGCTGGTTGGAGGCCAGTAATCAATGGGGTTGGGGTGGAAATACTTGGGAGGCCTGAGGTCAATACCAGAGAAGAAAGTCCTATCTCAATGTTAAGCATATCATCTTATATAAGAAGCAAGTTAGGAGCAAAGAGGATTGAGAACAGAAGAGGGAGCCGAATGTGATGGCAGGAGACAAGGACCTCATCCAGTTCTCTCTTTTTCTGGTGAAGATGGGACATGGAGCTTGAAAGCAAAGGAACAGTTGTCTCTGTTGTACCTCTGTGAGTTCACTGAGGACATGACTTACCTTTATATTCCTACCCTAGCAGACCACCCAGTTTGTTGAAATGATGGATGGATGGATAGATGGATTTGTAAATTTAGACTTTCAAATTTAGTGTTTAGGACCGTTACTTTATATATATATTTTTTTCTGCTGTATCTAATTCAGCTTTTATTTATACTTTTATTTAATATGTTGCTTCCCTCTGAGACTGAACTGGAAGTGTTAGTAGAATTTTACCAAATGTGGTATTTGTCATCTTGTTTATAACAGTCTTTGTAAAATGTCATTATAGTCTATATTTTTGTTCATGAACTTACAATTCCCCTTGCATATAAACAGTTAGATCTCTGTCTTTGGAGAATGGGAAATTTCATTTCTGAATTGCCTTAGAAAAATACTGATATGCCTCTTAATATCTTAGAATGATATTTGTGTAAATGTAAGTAGCTGGATGAAAGTATAGACGTGAATATGTTTCTTATTGGACTTCCCAGGTGGCACTAGCGGTAAAGAATCTGCCTGCCAATGCAGGAGACATAAGAGGTGGGTTCAGTCCCTGGGTCAGGAAGATCTCTGGAGGAGGGCATGGCAGCCCACTCCAGTATTCTTGCCTGGAAAATCTAATGGACAGCAGAGCCTGGCAGGCTGCAGTCCACAGGGCTGCAAAGAGTTCAACACAACTGAACGACTTAGCACGCATCCATGTTTCTTATAGACACACAAAACTAAGTTTTCAAGAGATTTGACAACTATTGAAGCAGATTATTTTGTAGAAATTTGTCTTCACTTGTAGAAAACATTGCTGCTGTACCTTGACTCAGTGTGTGAGGCACAAAATAATGAGTAAAATTAACAATGAAGCATATATGTATGTTCAAGTTCAAATGATACTGGTTTAGTTAGCAGATTTAGGAGTCTGAGAAAATAGAATTGTACCAATCAGAACCAAAAGTATAAAAACGCTGAAAGAAATGAGTTTTAATACTGATATTTATAAGACATGATTTAAGGAAGTTGTTTTTTGTATACTTCATATTTTAAAACAATGTGGTTTGTACACATTAAGGAAAAAAAAAGCAGCTAAAACTATATTTAAACCAAGAAAATATACATTAGATGTTAAAAAAGGTAGTTTAGGTTTTCAAGTTAAGTCCTGACCGTCAGGCTTCTTAAACGTTGATGGTGTTAAGGAAATCTTTTTCCAGATCCTTGGCTTTCATATGTGCTTTTTCCTAACCTTGGTATGCCTGCTTGTTAAGCCTGATCCTTCTCCTTCTCCAATCCCTTTTCATTTTACAAAATCTTGACTAACAAAGGGACCACTTGAGAATGCATAATTCAAAAACTTTTTGCTGATTCTATTCAATTAAATCTTAAAAGGTATTTGTCTAGGTTCTTTTCACTGCAAAACAATTCAAGGGTGAATGTGGCTCAGACAGTAAAGAAACTGCCTGCAATGCAGGAGGCCCTGTGTTCAATCCCTGGGTCAGGAAGATCCCCTGGAGAAGGGAATGGCAATTCTCTCCAGTATTCTTGCCTGGAGAATCCCATGAGAGAGAAAGCTGGCAGGCTACAGTTTATGTGGTTGCAGAGTCAGACATGACTGAGGGACTATTATACCTTGTGGCTTAGCTGGGAAAGTATCTGCATGAAATGCAGAAGACACAGGAGACTGAGTTTAGTCCCTGGGTCAGGAAGATCCTCTGGAGGAGGAGCATGGCAGGCTACAGTCCAAAGGGTTGCAAAAAGTTGGCAATCACTTAGCAACTGTGCACACTGCTGCTGCTGCTGCTGAGTTGCTTCAGTCGTGTCCGACTCTGTGCGACCCCATAGACAGCAGCCTACCAGGCTCCCCCGTCCCTGGGATTCTCCAGGCAAGAACACTGGGGTGGGTTGCCATTTCCTTCTCCAATGCATGAAAGTGAAAAGTGAAAGTGAAGTCGCTCAGTCGTGTCTGACCCTCAGCGACCTCATGAATTGCAGCCTACCAGGCTCCTCCATTCATGGGATTTTCCAGGCAAGAGTACTGGAGTGGGGTGTCATTGCCTTCTCCGAACTATGCACACACATGCATATATATTGGTAAAATCTTTTATCAAAAGGCATTCAATTCTAAATTCAGTGTAAAAATGATTACTTGCAAGTGTTGATAAGCAAACGGCTTTTTGTTTTTACCTTAGAATATTTAGTGCAGTGCCCTGTTTATGTATGATCAATACATATTGACTAGGGTTCTCCACCTGATTTATTGCACAAATAGAAAATATTTAAACATCAAAAGCACTTTCTAATATTTTCAGCCAGATCAAACCCACATCATTTGACTATATAAGTAGGATATTTTGGCCTCAAATTTTTAAACAAATTTTATCAAATCTCTACATAATAATAGAAAAATAAATGTAATAACATATGCTCCTTAATGCAATTTCTTAATATAATTTTAAAAGTCTCAGCTATTACTTTAGAAAACACAATGTTCTCATGTGTTTAGTGTGAATAATCAATATTGTCTGTAATTAATACATACTATTTCACAATAACATTTTATCTCATTTGTAATACTTTCTTAACTACTGTGTAAATTAACTTTACTTGTAAGTAATAAAATCAACTCTGGCTAACTTTAGAAAAATTAAATTATTGGAGCGATATCAGAAGTCTAAAAGTCATTGTGAAACTGTGAAAGAGACATGGGAAGGGCCAGTATCAGGGCAGAACCTGGGGCTAGAAAATAAAAATTATAGTTATTATGTCAGGGCAGGTTACAGCTTCCAACATGATGAGAGGCATAATTCATAACATATCAGGCTCCAAAATCCAAAGATATGTAAATAAGCATTTGAGTTTGATGTGCAAATTTCAATGAACCATACGTTACTTTGGATTAGAGTACCCATCCACCTAAACCACCCCCCACCAAACTTCACGGAGGTGAAAGACTCCTGTATTTTCACAAGATATTTATGCTTCCTTTTGGCATGCATGTATAGCACCAAGGCATGGAGGGTGCATGCTAATTTTTGTTCTCCGACTCTATTAGAGAACCTCCCAGTGCAGTGATCTAGGCTGGTATTCTGTAAGATGGTGAGCTAATTAAGGCACCTGTGTACTAAGTTGCAGCAAGGAGCCAGAGCTGACAGATTACTGAATTGAAAATAAAAGCATACTGCTGTCCCTGCTAGGTCACGGCAAATTGTTTCTGTTTGTTTGGGTTTTTTTTTTTTCCAATTAATCAAAATATAGGGAGTAGAGGAGTTTATGTTGTGTTTGTCCAGGCAAGAAGGCTCTATTAGAAACAGCAGCATTATGAGAGCTACCATCTGATTAACCTTTTATTCTTCAGAATACGAATCTATTTTGGTCAGATAATCCTGAGAATTAAATGGAAAAGGAATTGGGGCTTCCCTGGTGGCTCAGTGGTAAAGAATCTACCTGCAATGCAAGAGATGCAGGAGGCTCGGGTTTGATCCCTGGGTTGGGAAGATCCCCTGGAGGAGGACATGGCAACCCGCTCCAGTATTCTTGTCTGGTGTATCCCATGGATAGAGGAGCCTGGCAGGCTGCAGTTCATAGCGTCACAAAGAGCTGGACACAACTGAAGCGACGGAGCATGCACACAAGGAATTATCATTCTTATATTTTTCAAGTCTGAAATTTCATCATGGTGCAACACTACTTTTAACTCACTATTTTGGTAGGAAAGTGTAGGGTTAGTTTGAAACTGATCCATGGTAGCTTTTGATTTATCTCTAGGGACACCTGCACCCATGGTACTTTCCAGTGTCGACCAAGATAGGAGTGAAATGTATTGGCTGGTGATATATAAGGTGCTGTGTAAAATCTGAAACTCCCTTGAAGGCACTATGGACTAGCTTGTCTACATTATTTATGAAAAATATATAGACTGTTAATCTGCACCTGGTTTACCTGGTTACATGGCCTATTTTGTCTATAAGACTGGTAGAATATAAAAGACCCCTTGGTGAAAAGGGAACCCCTGCACACTGTTGATGAGAATGTGAATTGGTCATACAGAAAAAAATAAGGAACTTCCTCAAAAACTTAAAAATAGAATTCACATATGATGTAGCAATCCTAATTTGGGGTATAAATCCAGAAAAGACAAGAAATCAGTATCTTGGAGGGATATCTGCCCCCCCACTTTCAAGGTAGCATTATTTTATAATTGCCAAGATATGTAAACAATCTAAGGGCCTTCAATGGGTGAATAAATAAAGAAAATGTGATATATAGCATATATAATAATATATATAATGTTTCATATTCTATAATGAAATATTACTCAGCCATAAAAAAGAAGAAAATCTTGCCATTTGCAATAATATAGATAAATTTGTAGGGCATTATGCCAACTGAAATAAGCCAAACAGGGAAGGACAAATACTGTATGGTATCACTCTTATGTAGAATTTTTTAAAATGGCCTATTACATTGAAGCAGAGAATGGAATGGCAGTTGCCAGGGGCTGCTGGCAGGAGGAAAAAGGGAGGTGCAGGTCAAAGGATACAAGCTTTCAGTTATAAAATGACTAAATTCTGAGGAACTCGTGTACAGCATGGTGATCAGAGTTACCACTATTACCGTAAAGTATGCTTGAGATGTGCTGAGAATAGTGATCTTACCACACGCACAAAGAGTTAACTATGTAAGGTGATGAAAGTGTTCATGATCTTGATAACCATTTCACAATGTACAGGTTACATCAAATCATCACATTATATACTTTAAATATTCTTCTTATTATTACTTAAAATTTTTATTTTTTCAGTTATTCCTTAATAAAGGTAAAAAATTAGAAAAAAGAAGTTATTTATTGTTTTAATTCTAAAAAATAATAAATAAAAGATCCCTTGGTACACTTTTCATTCTGGAGGCAAAGTGCATCCTTTACAACTGGGAGAGGATGAGAGAAGTTGTCCCTGGGTGTTCAGGACCAATCTGAAGCTGCCTTATATATGTTGTCTCTGCTTCTCTTTGTCATCTGCCTATAGGAACTCTTTCTGAGTAAGCTGTGCAGGAGTCTATTAAATCTTTTCAGTTATCTGTCCCAGTGTAATTGCTGCATGAAGGGAGAGTTCCAAGAGCTTCCTCTTGATTTTCTCTTACCATCCAGTTCAGTCACTCAGTTGTGTCCAACTCTTTTTGACCCCATGGACTGCAACACGACAGGCTTCCCTGTCCTTCACGAACTCCCAGAGTTTGCTCAAACTCATGTCCATTGAGTTGGTGATGCCATCCAACTATTTCGTCCTGTGTCGTCCCCTTCTCCTCCTGCCTTCAATCTTTCCCAGCATCAAAGTCTTTTCCAATGAGTCAGTTCTTTGCATCAAGTGACCAAAGTATTAGAGTTTCAGCTTCAGCATCAGTCCTTCCAATAAATATTCAGGACTGATTTCCTTTAGGATGGACTGGTTGGATCTCTTTGAAGTCCAAGGGACTCTCAAGAGTCTTCTCCAACACCACAGTTCAAAACCATCGATACTTTGGTGCTCACCTTTCTTTATAGTCCAACTCTCACATCCATACATGACTACTGGAAAAACCATAGCTTTGACTAGATGGACCTTTGTTGGCAAAGTAGTGTCTCTGCTTTTTAATACGTTGTCTAAGTTTGTCATTGCTTTTTTTCCAAGGAGCAAGTTTCTTTTAATTTCATGGCTGCAGTCACCATCTGCAGTGATTTTGGAGCCCCCAAAAATAAAGTCTGTCATTGTTTCTATTGTTGTCCCATCTATTTGCCATGAAGTGATGGGACCAGATGCCATGATCTTCGTTTTTTGAATGTTGAGTTTTAAGCCAGCTTTTTCACTCTCTTCTTTCACTTTCAGCAAGAGGCTCTTTAGTTCTTCTTTGCATTCTGCCATAAAGGTGGTGTCATCTGCATATCTGAGGTTATCAATATTTCTCCTGGCAATCTTGATTCCAGCTCATGATTCATCCAGCCTGGCATTTCACATAATGTACTCTGCATGTAAGTTAAATAAGCAGGGTGACAATATACAGCCCTGACGTACTCCTTTCCCTATTTGGAACCAGTCTGTTGTTCCATGTCCAGTTCTAAGTGTTGTTTCTTGACCTGCATATAAATTTCTCGGGAGGCAGTTCAGGTGGTCTGGTATTTCCATCTCTTTAAGAATTTTTCACAGTTTGTTGTGATCCACACAGTCAAAGGCTTTGGCATAGTCAATAAGGCAGAAATAGATGCTTTTTTGGAACTCTTTTGATTTTTCTATGCTCTAATGAACGTTGGCAATTTGATCTCTGGTTCCTCCATCTTTTCTAAATCCAGCTTGAACATCTGCAAGTTCATGGTTCATGTACTGTTGAAGCTTTGCTTGGAGAATTTTGAGCATTACTTTACTAGCATGTGAGATAAGTGCAATTGTGCGGTAGTTTGAGCATTCTTTGGCATTGCCTTTCTTTGGGATTGGGATGAAAACTGACCTTTTCCAGTCATGGGACCACTGCTGAGTTTCCCAAATTTGCTGGCATATTGAGTGCATCACTTTCACAGTATCATCTTTTAGGATTTGAAATAGCTCAACTGGAATTCCATCACCTTCACTAGCTTTGTTTGTAGTGATGCTCCCTAAGGCCCACTTGACTTCACATTCCAGGATGTCTGTCTCTTATCATAGTCAGTTTTATTTAATAGGTCAGGTGGTCACTAAAAAAAATCCTGCCATTGTACTGTATACATTTACAAATGTAAAGGGAATAATCATAACATTGGCTTGGTGTCTACTATGCCTATTTTTTTTTTTTAGTTTTTTATTTTTTTAATTTTAGAATCTTTAATTCTTACATGCGTTCCCAAACATGAACCCCCCTCCCACCTCCCTCCCCATAACATCTCTCTGGGTCATCCCCATGCACCAGCCCCAAGCATGCTGTATCCTGCGTCAGACATAGACTGGCGATTCAATTCTTACATGATAGTATACATGATAGTATACATGTCCAAAAGTCCGTTATAAACATCTGTGTCTTTTTTGCTGTCTTGCATACAGGGTCGTCATTGCCATCTTTCTAAATTCCATATATATGTGTTAGTATACTGTATTGGTGTTTTTCTTTCTGGCTTACTTCACTCTGTATAATCGGCTCCAGTTTCATCCATCTCATCAGAACTGATTCAAATGAATTCTTTTTAACGGCTGAGTAATACTCCATTGTGTATATGTAGCACAGCTTTTTTATCCATTCATCTGCTGATGGACATCTAGGTTGTTTCCATGTCCTGGCTATTATAAACAGTGCTGCGATGAACATTGGGGTACATGTGTCTCTTTCAATTCTGGTTTCCTCGGTGTGTATGCCCAGCACTGGGATTGCTGGGTCATAAGGTAGTTCTATTTGCAATTTTTTAAGGAATCTCCACACTGTTCTCCATAGTGGCTGTACTAGTTTGCATTCCCACCAACAGTGTAGGAGGGTTCCCTTTCTCCACACCCTCTCCAGCATTTATTGCTTGCAGATTTTTGGATCGCAGCCATTCTGACTGGTGTGAAGTGGTACCTCATTGTGGTTTTGGTTTGCATTTCTCTAATAATGAGTGATGTTGAGCATCTTTTCATGTGTTTGTTAGCCATCCGTATGTCTTCTTTGGAGAAATGTCTATTTAGTTCTTTGGCCCATTTTTTGATTGGGTCATTTATTTTTCTGGAATTGAGCTGCAGGAGTTGCTTGTATATTTTTGAGATTAGTTGTTTGTCAGTTGCTTCATTTGCTATTATTTTCTCCCATTCAGAAGGCTGTCTTTTCACCTTGCTTATATTTTCCTTTGTTGTGCAGAAGCTTTTAATTTTAATTAGATCCCATTTGTTTATTTTTGCTTTTATTTCCAGAATTCTGGGAGGTGGATCATAGAGGATCCTGCTGTGATTTATGTCTGAGAGTGTTTTGCCTATGTTCTCCTCTAGGAGTTTTATAGTTTCTAGTCTTACATTTAGATCTTTAATCCATTTTGAGTTTATTTTTGTGTGTGGTGTTAGAAAGCTATCTAGTTTCATTCTTTTACAAGTGGTTGACCAGTTTTCCCAGCACCACTTGTTAAAGAGATTGTCTTTACTCCATTGTATATTCTTGCCTGCTTTGTCAAAGATAAGGTGTCCATATGTGTGTGGATTTATCTCTGGGCTTTCTATTCTGTTCCATTGATCTATATGTCTGTCTTTGTGCCAGTACCATACTGTTTTGATGACTGTGGCTTTGTCTACTATGCCTATTTTAGAACTTTAAAAGAAAAACAATTAACTTACCTTAACTGTTTATAATTTGTTCTTCATCCTTAAAAAATAGCATTAGCTCAGAATTAGTGTCCAGTGTCTAGCTCAAAAGTTTTAGATATATTCTTTTTGCCATTGTAGCTACCTAATTAAATAAGTAATTATCTCAGAGGGGAAGAAAAGAAATTCACAGTGTGCATTGTGGTATTATTTCTGGACTCCAAGGTACATCAGTTCAGTTCAGTCGCTCAGTCGTGTCCAACTCTTTGCGACCCCATGAATCGCAGCACGCCAGGCCTCCCTGTCCATCACCAACTCCCAGAGTTCACTCAGATTCACATCCATCGAGTCAGTGATGCCATCCAGCCATCTCATCCTCTGTCGTCCCTTTCTCCTCCTGCCCCCAATCCCTCCCAGCATCAGAGTCTTTTCCAATGAGTCAGCTCTTCGCATGAGGTGGCCAAAGTGCTGGAGTTTCAGCTTTAGCATCATTCCTTCCAAAGAAATCCCAGGGTTGATCTCCTTCAGAATGGACTGGTTGGATCTCCTTGCAGTCCAAGGGACTCTCAGGAGTCTTCTCCAACACCACAGTTCAAAAGCATCAATTCTTCGGTGCTCAGCCTTCTTCACAGTTCAACTCTCACATCCATACATGACCACTGGGAAAACCATAGCCTTGACTAGATGGACCTTAGTTGGCAAAGTAATGCCTCTGCTTTTCCCTATGCTATCTAGGTTAGTCATAACTTTTCTTCCAAGGAGTAAGTGTCTTTTAATTTCATGGCTGCAGTCACCATCTGCAGTGATTTTGGAGCCCCCCAAAATAAAGTCTGACACTGTTCCCACTG
Organism: Ovis aries; assembly: GCF_016772045.2. Lineage (NCBI taxonomy): Eukaryota > Metazoa > Chordata > Mammalia > Artiodactyla > Bovidae > Ovis > Ovis aries. The sequence continues at coordinate 11,412,667 of NC_056070.1, forward strand.
TTTCTCCATCTATTTCCCATGAAGTGATGGAACCAGATGCCATGATCTTCGTTTTCTGAATGTTGAGCTTTAAGCCAACTTTTTCACTCTCCTCTTTCATTTTCATCAAGAGGCTTTTTAGTTCCTCTTCACTTTCTGCCATAAGGGTGGTGTCATCTGCATATCTGAGGTTATTGATATTTCTCCCAGCAATCTTGATTCCAGCCTGTGTTTCTTCCAGCCCAGCGTTTCTCATGATGTACTCTATATATAAGTTAAATAAGCAGGGTGACAATATACAGCCTTGACGTACTCCTTTTCCTATTTGGAACCAGTCTGTTGTCCCATGTCCAGTTCTAACTGTTGCATATAGAGCTTTCATTCAAGAGGCTGTGGGTCTAATCCTGGTGTATAAAGAGAGACCAGTACTTTCCAGTCTCTATTTTAGTAGCTCAAGTCAGGACTGTGTTTATCAGCTTTAGGATATTTTTTTCCTTCTCATACAAATACATTTCTAAATAAAATGGTTACTCATTAATTTGATTCCAAGCAATGACATGAGCAATGAATCACAGCCACAGATCTCTGTAGGTGAGGTCATTCTAATGAAAACAGCAGCGTGGCTGTGTATCATGGTGAATATACCCCATCTCCCATTGAGCTGTAATAACCTGATTTCCCTCGCCCTGGAAACAGTGCATCATCACTGAAGCCATGGTGCTCATTTCAATGATAACATTTCCCACCAGCACTCTTAATGATGGGAAATAATCTAGTAGAGAACTTACAGAGTCTATGGCATTTTCCTCCATAAATGGTTTGTGAAGGAAAAATGTTCAGGACTTTCTTTGGGAACATAGTTCAGAGGTGAGACATACAATATTGTATCCTAGAATTCCTTTCTCTGAAAGACTTTAAGTTACTTCCTTTAAAGTAAACTAAAAGTAAGTTTGCAACACAACTTACTTTCCAGTTGGCCAGATAGTCATTAACTAAACAAAGATACTGTTAAATAAAAATATACCTAGTCACCCAAAATAGCATGTGGACTCTAGATCTTTTGAAAAAAAAAAAAAAAACAACAAAAACAAAAACAAAAAAATCCTCCTTGACAATTTTATTCTTTATAATATTATTGTTTCACCTTTTTCATTCAAGAGTCCCCAAACTCCATTCTGAAGGAGAAATGATGTACCTAGGGTCTGGCTAACATAAACTAGCAAACTCCTTGTATGTGTGAGGTTTTTTCAAAGTAAACTAACAATTTCTGCCTCTGTGTGTGTGTGTGTGTGTGTGTGTGTGTGTGTGTGTACACACATGAGCCTTCTCAGAGACTGAGTTTTTCATTTTTGTCTCCCAGGATATGATGGGGTATACTTCTAATTATAGATCTGTGAATATTATGAGATGTTGAATAAGAAAGAACTTAGTCCACACGCTACTTTCTCTTCAAGGAAATGACCTTGGGCAAAGGTGTGTAAGAGGGCATTTCAACTTTAGGTTGCTCAGAGTCTTCTGAATATGCCACTGTGATCCCAATTCCATTGTTAAAATATCACTCTTTTCTCATGAATGCCCTAACATTCATATGGGGGCTCGTCCCTGGCTGAAAAATCAGCTCTTAGTGGAATTAACTCACTTGACTTTTTTCCAGAATGGTTATATAAAGGGTTTTAGTCCATGTTTTGAGAACAGAACTTACTATTTTGATTTTGTCATTCTCTTGTTTGTGTATATATATGTATATATATGTGTGTGTATATATATATATATATTTCTGGCTAGGCCTTCCACGTATCCATGTAGGGTTTCAACAGCTGTTAGAGGAGTGCCTGTGTGTGTGCTAAGTCGCTTCAGTAGTGTTTGACTCTGCGAACCAATGGACTATTTCCTGCCAGGCTCCTCTGTCCATGGGATTCTCCAGGCAAGAATACTGGAGCGGATTGCCATGCCCTCCTCCAGAGGATCTTTCCAACACAGGGACTGAACTGGCGTCTCTTACATCTCCTGTGTTGGCAAGCAGGGTTGGTTTGCTTGTATTTTTAACCACTAGCACCACCTGGGAAGTGTGTCTTCAAAAGCAGGCACTCATCCTCAAATGCTTGAATTCCTCATTTTCTCATGAGGCCCTTTGATGGTAGCTCCATGATCTGTTGGAGTTTCACCCTCAGTGAACATTGATTACAAGTAATCTCAGTTGATAATTACTGTTTCACAGAAGTTGTCACAGCTTGCTGCTTCCTTACAAAACTATGAACTAAAGCCTCATTACTTTTCACGTTAATGTAGGTGGCCAATCCCAAGAATCTTACCTTTTCCTGAAGACTATTTCCCACTATCCGGCCACTAGTACCAATATTTCTATCAGTTAGAATTCAATCCCAATGAATAGAATTTACTGTGCAGTTAGTCCCCTACATACGACCTTCAAGTTTTGAACTTTGAAAGATGTGAATGTATGTTCGCATGTCTAGTCACATAAGTTAGTTCACGTGTCTGCATACATTGTCACATGTGTGGTTGTGCTTTTGTGTACTTAACTGTACAGTACTGTATAGAATATAGAAGTACACTATCTTTATTTCAAGCCCAGGAAGTCCAGAAGCAAGTGTAAAAGCAACAGTGATGTTGCTGGTACTGGTAATAAATGCCAGCTATTGAACTGTACTGCAAGACTCCTTGGTGGCTCAGACAGTGAAGAATCTCCCTGCAATGCAGAAGACCCAGGTTTGATCCCTGGGTTGGGAAGATCCCCTGGAGAAGGAAATGGCAACCCACTCCAGTATTCTTGCCTGGAAAATCCTATGGAAAGAGGAGCCCATGGGGTCGCAAAGAGTCGGACTCGATTGAGCGATTAACACACACACACTGTAGGATTAATAATGTTTGCTTTCTTGTGTGTGTATGTTTGTTTTTTATGTCTTATTTGTGTGAAAAGTATTATAAACCTACTATAGTACAATTCTATATAGCTGATCTTGTTAGTTGGGTACCTAGGCTAACTTTGTTGGACCTAGGAACAAATTGGACTTACGAAAGTACTCTTGGAAATAAACTCATTTGTATGTAAGGGACTTATTTTAATGAAAATTTACTGTGACTTGATAAAAAAGGAATGGACAGGGATCTGAAAAATAAGGGCTTGGAACTGGCAAGAATCAATGCAGATTCTGAGACTAAGAAAGTAGAAACTACAACAATGATCGAAAAAGCCCAAAACTGGCCTTGCTTATGTCATATTCTGCTTTCTTGGATAGAGGAGAATAGAATACCTAAATCTGCCCCCCTGGACCATGTCTAATGGAAAGTTGTCATTTTCTTAAGACACATTTTCAGAAATAAGAAAAGGATGCAAAAACAGCCAAGCCACATGCAAATTTTTGGTTGTACACAAAAGCTCTTGTAGAGGATGCACACGAATGACAGTGTATGTCAGAGGATTCCTAATAACCAACCCACATACAAATAAATTAATTTGATTCAGATTTTTAGAAAATTATTTTAGTTCATTTTTTTGCTACAAATTTAAGACAGGGAGTTTGTAACTTGGCTATTATGAGTTCATCAAGGCCTCCCTGTCACTTTTCACCAGTTTTTATACTTGTTCTATATTTTCTTTTCCTCTTTTATACCCTTTAATTTTCCCTTTGTCTTAATTTAGTATTCCATTCCTAAGAAAGGTTCAGAGGATGACAAACAGCACATATATTTATCTCTTTTAATAAAAATGTTTAAGTAACTAAAACAATAATATTAATAATAGTGATACAAAAATAGGGTAGGAACTGTCAGTGGATGAGGGATTTTTAAAACTGTCAGAAGATACACAGCGGAAGGGAGCAGAGTGAAAGGCAAGATAGTAAAGAAAACCACAGCCCTCAAGTGGCTGAGGATAATCGTCTAACAAAACCCTGGCGTCACTGCTCAGCATCTACAGGGGAAGAAGAGTAGGAGAAGCGGGGCTGAAAATAAGGGGAAAACTCTGAACATGATACAGTTTAACTGCTCAACACCCTATGTAACCCCCTCACCCCCAGGCAGAGAGCAGGAAGGAGCCCTTTAAATAGCACATTTAATAAAGACTTTCAGTGAAATTTCAAGGAGAAGTTTAGGCTCCAGGTGGACTCCCTGTTACTCTGGCATAGAGGACACAGCCTGAGCACTGATTCTCTAAGTTCTCATCCTAAAAGAAATTCAAGGAGATGTAGCTTGCCCACCTTATCCACAGCTCTGGAGACTCTCATCTAAGGAAGAAACTTGGAGAACAGTACTATTCAAACAAGGAAGGAAACTTACACAGAGACACAGTCCTTCTCTATTAAATATGAATCAATGTCTTTAGCACTGATGCTGAATCCACCCCCCTTATTTTCTAAATTCCATAGTTGAAGATCTTGATGTTTAGCATTCACATGACTACTCAAAATAAAGATCATATTTTCCAGCTGTTCTTGAAGCCAAAGATGACAATGTGATAAAGTTCTTGCCAATGGGGTGTAGCAAGAAACCAAGCATTCATCTTCTTGGAAAGACCATGGTATTATTCCCAATTCTAGGTGGGGAAGGCAGAGAAAGTAACGAGAGGAATTACATACGGAAGAATCAGTTCTAGGCACCTCTGTTTATTCTGTTACTCATTCAATTAACTAAAAAAAAATTTTTTTTGAACACATACTATCTATGAACTCCAGTACCATTCCAGGGAATTCAGAGAAAAGTAAGACAAAAACAAGAGCTCTTTGCTCTTAAAGAGCTCCTAATATTTCTGTGGAAATTTACTCATATAAACCAAGCACCACACAAAGTAATGGGATTCCCTGGTAGCTCAGTTGGTAAAGAATCTGCCTGCAATGTGGGAGACCACCTGCAGTGCAGGAGACTTGGGTTTGATCTCTGGGTCAGGAAGATTCCCTGGAGAAGGAAATGGCAACCCATTCCAGGATTCTTGCTTGGGAAATCCCATGGACAGAGGAGCCTGGCAGGCTGCAGTCCCCATGGGTTCGCAAGGGTTGGACACAATTTAGTGACTAAACCAACTCATGCAGAGTAATACTTTTAATAATGAAAGTAGGCCTAAGGGAAAGGAGTTGAGAGAGAGAGTTTAATTCTGTGAGGCTGTTGTAGAGTCCTTAAAGTTTTCGAAAGAGTCAGTCTCTAGATACAGTTACACCTGAGGCTGGCATCTGTGTGTTGCAGAAAACAGTGTTTCCATTTTTTGCTTAAACCAGTTTGAGTTTACCCTCAAAGTGTAATCTTCTGTCACTTACAAATAACATTCTCTGAGCTCCTTAGCTCTATGAACTCTCTGGCTAAGGAGTGGAGAAAGAGAATAACCAAAGAACTGCCAGTGAAAAAGAGCAAACAGGAGGAATAAATCCAAAGAGGCTGGAGGAACCTCCTAGAAAGCCACACTGGGAGAGCCGCATGCTGGAAGGAAGGTGCATGGAATTTACATACCTCAAAGCTGAAAAGGCAGGAAGAACTTAAACAGAATTCACACAGTCACCTGTGGAACTGTGTTGTTTCTGGAAACTGAGAAATGAGTTCATGAGAACAGAATTCGAGGGGTCCCATGGAGCCCAGTCACAGGTAGTCAGTGATCGACTGAATGTATTCAATATAATGTAAATTTACTTGGTGGAAGTAATTCAGTAATTTATTGCAGCAAATTAGATGTTGGAATGAAAGTGTGGCTATGGTTGTTATGCTTGTAGTCCAAATAGAATCGATTTATGATTAACAGAATGGTGTGAACTGTACAGCTGACTCACTTTCTTACAGTGCGTGACAGTAGCCAATGAATAAACGCTTAGCTTTCCAGCACATCTATATTTGCGGAGTAATAAGCAACAAGCTTCACTGTCTTGCCCTCTATCTGCATGAGACAATGAGCCAGGAAGTTCACTTCCTTATATTTACATGTGAGAGAAGGGGTGGAACCTTGGACTGCGATTAACTGGCTGACATTAAGTGGGTGTAAATATAAAATCCCGAGTTTCAGAGGAAGTTTTAAAATATATATGTAAAGACAGAACGCAGGGAGAGTCTATGAAAGAGACCTTGAGTTTTTAGCTCATCACCACTCAACACTGGATTCTCTTTCTGAAAACAGGATTGAAAGGTGTTTGCGTGGGACATGAAAAAAATGGTTCTGAGCGCAATAGAGGCTGAGGAAGATGAGAATGAACGACTTATCCAGCTGGATAGTGGCGGTCTTGGGGGTCTTGAACGCCAAGCTAAGCGTTTTTCCATCAATGTGTGGACGATAGGGCAATGTTGCAAAATATTGAGAGTGCAGTGAGGGAAATGATTCAGGGCGGCAAATTAGAGGCCTCTTGGATAAGGTGAACTAATTGCTGAGAACTGTCTAACTTCTGAGAGTCGTCTGGCGGGAAAAAGCTGCCGGGTGTGGACCTCCCCAGCACTGCGCGCACTAGGCCCCGCCCCTGCAAGGCTCCGCCCCTGAATCCGAGGAGAGTGGAAGCTGCACCAATCCAGAATCTCAGTTTAGCCTAACCCCGCCCCCTTCCGTCCCGTCCCGCCCCCTTTGTATCCCTGGAGACACTCTTGCGTCCTCTCTCTGCGCCTGCTCCGCAGTGTCTGGGAACCACCGCGGGAGGAGAGGGCAGCGCCGGCGCCCAGCACCTGCCACAGGTGAGGGACACACTTCGGCGGAACAGAAAACCAGAGTTGTTCCCCAGGACCAATCCATCGAGATTCGTGGCGGACTCCAAGAAGCAGATGGGTTATTTTTCCAGGCAGTCCCTCCTCTGACCCATACAGACCTTCCTCAGTCAGTCGAGCGACAAGCTTACTAAGCCAAGGCCCTCGCCATTTATTTCAAGAAATGCATAGAAGGGGGAGCACAGAAGGGCTCTCTCCTCGCCGCCATTTACCCTCTGAGGGCAGTGGAAAAAATCAATTAGTCCTGTTTAGAACTGGGTAGGAACTGAGATGCCCTCGGTTTTGGTAGATAACCAAAGTTTGAGAGATCACATTATCACTAGTCACATTTATGTAAGAATACACCGATTTTTGTTGTTGTTTAGTCCCTAAGTTGTGTCTGACTTTTGGGAAGTCCCATGGACAGTTGGAGCCTGGCGGGCTACAGACCATGGGGTCCCAAAAGAGTCCCAAAAGAATATATCAATAGTATTTCAGATGTATTGATATTTCATTGAATTAGTGATTAGGTTCTCCAATAGGAACTATACTTCGTTTTATTTTATTTTTTTATGGTTTGCATCTTTAATCATTGACATAATAAGTCAGCTGTCACAGCAGGATTCTTTTTTTTAAGTTTATATAACTACAAGTAGATACCTGGTGTTTTGTGGTACAAATAAATCTTATTCCATGATTTGGAGCAGTGAGGGGAGTTAGTGAGTTAGTCTGTTGACTAATTTTTAACTTTTTTCTTCTCTCCTTTGCTATTATTCTTTGCTTCCAAATTTTCAGGCTGAAGTCTGTAAACCTGGAGAGACCTTCAGCAGTAATCTCCAAATGTAAGTCGAGTGAAACATGGCCCACTTTCAAACACTTTTCCTGCTTTAAGTGTTGATTTAACTATCAGTGCATGTCAGTTAGCAGGAAATGTGTGGTTTCTGTTTCTTTAACAACCTGTTTACCTATCATAGAATGCTAAATGTGTCCAAAAATACAAGGGATAAACATTTACTGACTTTTTGTTTTATGTGATTTTTTTTTTTTTACTCTTTTCAGGAGCAGATTACTGACGTTTCTTCTATAGTTTTTCTTTAAACTTTCATAGTAAAAGAGCTTGTGATGATAATAGGAAAAGTTCCAATTCTTATCGATGATCTTGTTGATGATGGTAGAATCATATTTATTTTGAACTCTCTTGTGACACATGATATGTTTGCTTGCTGTGTGTTTATTGGTTTTCTTTCTCACATTTCACCTTTTTCCCCCAAGGTGACTGAATTCTGGAAATAGTGGTCAGCCTCAAACGTAGTTACTCCCCAGGTAGCCTGTGTCTATACAACTCTAGGCTTCCCCTTCCTTTGTGTTTCTTGATAAGGGTATCTCTGGGGATTGTGGGGGAAAGAGGATTACTCTTTGAAGAATTTTACTTGGGGGCCAGAAACTTAAACTCACACCATGGGACACATTCAGCCTGATCCACCCCTCTCAAACCTTTCATCCTGTATTTCTCCATTCTCATTTGTCTTTGCATGTGGGGGCCAAACTTAGAGATTGTAACTGTGATACAGGAGCCAACCAGGAGATCAAAGAGTCCACCAAATCTCCTCTGAATACCAACAGTGGAATGGCTTAAGGCAACCTTTTGATCTTTGTCTCAGCTCCTGTGATGCCTAGAGTACACTGCCCACTTGGTAGCACTGGGGGAGCTGCCTCTGGGTCCCCTAACAGACAGCTTCACCCTGACCTCCTAGGGCTAGGCTCACTTGGGTACCAGCCAGGGAAGTACCTCTCATTATTCTCCCTTAGGTACCCGTCCTGCGGTAGCACCCACCATGTGTGGTGTGGAGCTAGGAGGACCCTGATAAAGTGTCAGTTGTGAAGGATGATGGGTTCCATTTCTGCTTCAGGCCTAGATCAGCCACTCCCAGCACTAGTCCCATTCCTCTGGATGGAGCCCACTAGAAAGCAGGGAACACTCTCTAGTCCACACCAGGAAAATGATACTGTTCATATTAACAAAGAAGAAAAGGCTTTCTTCACTCAACAGGTATGATTTCAGCCTGAAATGACAGGCCCCTAAGTGTGCTTGCATTTTTTCTCACTTATTTTCCCCTTGGTTTGCTTCTATATGCTAAAATGCAGCTATTTTCTACTCTAAGAACATTCAGCAGAAATAAGACTGAACTGATCAGACATAAAAGAGATGGTGATTACTTAGATAGGAAAATAATATGTTACAGGATCCTTTTACATATTTGATGCGTTTCAAATATTATGTGTGTCATAAAATTTGGTTAAACAGCTACCTATTATGTAAAACAAAATATCTTTACATAGCCATGTATGGATTGTAAAAAACAAATACCCCTTTCCCAATAGGCATAGGCTAGGGAGGATGTGGGGCTTAGAGCAGCGAAGGGAGCCCATCACATTCCACCCTAACTTTGAGCTTAAACTTTCAACATAAAATGGTTGAGGGATATTTTTTCCAGCGCACAGTTAATAATTTTTTTCCACTTTATCATTCAGCTCTGACCACCCCCCATTCAGAGTTGTGCCTTGAGGCTTGCCAGCAGGGCTTGCAATACTTACATTAAACTAAATTTAAGAGTAAAGGTGCTCCTGCTGCTAATGTTCTTAGATCAGAGGAGAGCAAAATGAAGGAACTGGCAGCTGAAACTTTAATGGTTGGAAACATTGACTCAGATTAAAAAAAAAAATCGCAGTTGATCTGCGTGATGAAGAAGACATGTTCCTCTCCACGTCTAACATGTGCATAAGATTTTATTAGATGCTTGTATTTTCTAGCAAAAATGGTCTAACACAAGTAAACATCAGTGAGGATTAATTTTATATCACAACCTGGTAGGCCAGCTCTTGGGAGGCTTATACACGCCTTGCTGGAATACGTGAGATGGCACTGAGTTTCAGGGGTTTGGTCCCTCTGTGTGCGAGCTAAGTCGCTTAGTTGTGTCCGACTCTTTGTGACACCGTGGACTATAGCCCACCGGGCTCCTGTGTCCATAAGATTCTCCAGGCAAGAAGGGGGTAGCCATTCCCTTCTCCAAGAGATCTTCCCAACCCAGGAATTGAACCTGCATCTCTTATGTCTCCTGCATAGACAGGTGGGTTCTTTACTACTGGTGCCACTTGGGAAATATATTTAGTCCCACTGTGTACAAGTGTCTGGGTCTTCCTAGTGTTTGAAGAAATTTCAAGTACCTTTTTCTGGTTTTGAAGCTCCTTGAGAAACCCTTCAAAGGTCCCTAAGATTATGCAGAGATCACCTCTGCCCAATGCCTTTGGTAAGCATAGGGACTGTTAGAACAGAGTCTTCATTTGTCAGAGAAGGAATGTCCAGACTGAATCAAGCACAGGCTTCCTTTCTTTCCCTTTCCAAATCCCCTCGGGGCAGACACTGGGTTAGGAGCTGAGATGGCCCAGATTTGCTCTTATTTTCTCCATAACAGCTGAGGACTCTGCAATGTAGAGTCTTCACAGCTTCTCTGAAACAGGCTTACAAGGAGTAGGATTGGGGAGCCTTTGCCCTTTAAATCTGTCCACTGGGTCTAATTTTGCCTTAGCTTTAACTTCTCACTATGTGTTCTATACAGTATTGTCATTTAGTAAGTTCTGTTTATCCAGTTAACAAGTTGATATAACATCTGATCAGAAAAATACAAATTTTTATATACAAAAAAGTAACTTTCTTATGAAGTTATGGCATGCAATACATTATGTTTCTTAAACGTTTGTTTTGGAGGCGATGACTGACATTTGCTATTTAGACTGAGTGCTTTAAAACTATAACTGTATAAAAATAAGTAGACCTTATGTTTCAAGGATCATATCATAATCTAATAATCTGGGCAATGTTAGGATTCTATAGACTTCCCCAATGGCTCAGTGGTAAAGAATCACTTGCAGTGCAGGAGGCACAGGAGATGCAGGTTTGATCCCTGGGTCAAGAAATCCCTTGGAGGAGGAAATGGCAGTCCACCCCAGTATTCTTGCCTGGAGAACCCCATGGACAGAGGAGACTGGCGGGCTACAGTCCAAAGGGTCGCAAAAAGTCAGATGCGACTGAGCACACACACACACGCATTATATCTAAAACATGACACTTATCTCCATTAGAATTTTCTCTTTATTATGCAAATAATTATTTTCAGGCCAAGGTAATTTTTTTTTTTTTTCAGAAACACTAGACTGCCTATTTCCACACTGAATTTCAGAAGGCTTTTCCTCAAATCTCATTGCTTTTCCAGCCTCCATGTTGCCATGGCTTTGTACACAGCTCTAGAGGAATAGGTTGTCTCTGCAGGCTGCAGGCAGTCCTACCTTGAATCTGACCACATCTCTCCACCACCTCTACCTAAACCACCATCCTCTGTCATCCAGATTTCATAGCAACCTCCAGCTGGTCTCCATGTCTTTCTTTCTGTCCTCTACAGTCTAAGTCCAAAAGAGATGCCAGAGTAATCCTTTCAAAGCAGAAGTCAAACTGTGTCACTCCTGGGCTCAAACCCTCCAATCAGCGTTAAAGTCCTTTAAGACCCCGTTATCATCAGAACACCACCAAATTTCTCCCTAACTTCTCTGATGTCATATTTTTCTGCTGTTATTCATCCCTGACTACTGGTGAGCACTGGGTCCTTTTTAGTTCCCTGCTTGATTTTCAGCTATAGATCCCATCATCATCTAATCTTCTGTGTTATTTTTGCTTGTTTGTGTATTGTCTGTTTCCCCACCATACTGACCCTATAATATAGATTCTGTGAGGCTAGAGATTTTTGTCTTTTTGTTCACTGCCTCATCTTTAGCACCTAAAATAGTACCTGGCACTAAGCAGTAGCTTAATGCATATTTGTTGATTATATTTAAGGCCCAGATTGATGGTGATTTACCCTAGGTCACAGAGATAATAAATACTGGAGGAAGTGATTTAGAACCTGAAACAAGCCTTGCTTATGGGTATGTGACCCAGGATGGTAGAGGTAGAAGTGAAATGGTAGAGGTCAAAACTTGTGGAGGTAGTGGTGGTAGAATCAAGAGGCTCTGGTCTTCTGAATGCCTCTCCAACAGGAGAAGGTGAGTTCTTTTGTATCTGAAAGTGCTTGTAACATGCGACAGTTTTCCACTATAAGTTCATCAACATCACGCCCACACTTCTTCCTTTTTGGAGTAAGATTTAGATAACTGGATTTTATAGATCTGCCTTCATTATGGCTCACTTACTTTCTCCATTGTAGCATATTGCACTTCCCAAAGATAGCCACAATATCTTCCATCCCACATCTTCCTCTTACAATGTGACTTCAATGCTTTCCCCTCAGTGGGTGAGTCTATTTCATTAGCCTTAAATCTAGGCAGCCTGTTTTAACAATGGAAGTCATGCTATGTGACTTCCAAAGCCAGACCCTGGGAATACAGCCTCCACTTGGCTTTTCTCTGGGTGCTTGCCTTTCTAGCCCTGAGCAACCACTTAAGAAGTATGAGGCTGCCATACTAAGAGAAAGCCCAAGCCATATGAGGAGGTCACATGTATGTGTTCTGATAGATAGCCCCAGCTGAGGTCCCAGATAATAGCATTCACCACCAGATATGTGAGTGAAGACCTTATGGGTATTTCCTCTTTCCCACCACTGAGTTACCCCTAAACTTCTGAGTCTTCTCAGCAGAGGCCCCAGTAAAAATGAAGTAGGGAAAAGCTATCCCCACTGTGCCTTCTCCTAACTCCTGACCCACATAACATGAAAGGTAATACATTGATTGCTGTTTTAAGCAATCTTTTTTAAACCACTACACTTTTAAATTGAAGTATAGTTGATTTATAATGTTTCAAGCATATAGCAAAGCGATCAGTTATATATACTGAATATATGTATAAGGTGAAGTGAAGTTGTTGCTCAGTCGTGTTTGACTCTTAGCAACCCCGTGGACTGTAGCCTACCAGGCTCCTCTGTCCATGGGATTTTCCAGGCAAGAGTACTAGAGTGGGTTGCCATTTTCTTCTCCAGGGGATCTTCCCAACCTGGGGATTGAACCTGGGCCTCCCATATTGGAGGCAGATGCTTTACCATCTGAGCCACCAGGGAAGCCCCTGTATACATATAATATATGTATACTCTTTTTCAAATTATTTTCCAGTATAGGTGATTACAAGATATTGAATATGGTTCCTTGTGCTACACAGTAGATTCTGTTATTTATTTTATATGTTGTAATGTGTATTTGTTAATTACAAATTTCTAATTTATTCCTCCCCCCTTTCCTTTTTGGTAATCATAAGTTTGTTTACCACATCTGTGCGTCTGTTTCTATTTTGTAAATAAGGTAATTTGCATAGTTTTTTAAAAGATTCCACATATAAAGATTCCACATTCCACATATATCACATCTAAGTGATATTATATATGATATTTGTCTTTGTCTGACTTCTTCACTTAGTATAATAATCTCTAGGTCCATCCATTGTTGCTGTAGATGGCATTATTTCATTCTTTTCTATGATTGAGTAATATTCCATTGTGTTTGGAATATTATCTTTTTTATCCATATCTTTTTTATCCACTCTTTGCTCAATAGGCATTTAGTTTGCTTCTACATCTTAGTCATTATAAATAGTGTTGCTGAAAACATTGGTGCATATGTTTCTTTTTGATTTAGAGTTTTCATGTTTTCCAGATATATGCCCAGCTGTCTCCTTATTTAGAACTGTTCTTAGCATTTAGCACTTCTAAGGGAAAGCCTTTATTTGTGAGAAAATTTTTAGAAAACAGCAAAGTATGAACAATTTTAAGTTATTGTTTGTAACAGGAGAGCAAAGCATGAGTATTTGAAATCCATAGCTGCCCTAAAAATCTTCACTTTTTAATTGCAACCAGCTCTACTGACGAAACCCATACCAAAGCTCCTAGTTGTCTGAATCTTCAACACATTTATCAGATTTTCTCTTCTCTACTTTGTGATGGAGATGCAGACAAGTAATAAATTGGCCAAAAGGCAGATAGTGAGAAAAATAATGAGAGAAGCCACCTGCAGTATTCACTCACTGAGCTTCATGCCTGAATAACAGAGCTAAAGATCTACGCGCAGAGGCATTCTCAGCTCAGATGACTGACTAGATCTCTAATAATGTCTTAAAAGATTCTTTGAATGATTTACTGTTTAAATACTGTTTCCGTTTATTTATTTTTTTTGGCAGTCCAAAATGACTACCCTGCCCCCGCTGCCCATGACACGCCCAAAGCTTACGGCCTTGGCTAGACAGAAGCTGCCGTGCTCACCAAGAACAATTCCAAGGTATGTGACCCTGGCTTTCTTTTTTTTTCCCTACAGAAGAAATTTCTTGCAGTAAGAAATGTCAGTAACATATCTCAGCAATAAAAATTGTTTAAAGACAAAAGTACTTTTTTATATTCAGAATGTTCAAATTTGCTGTTTCAGAAAGATTGATAAATCTTATTCAAAGATTAAGATTATATTTATTTAGCAGGCAAGTGCTCATTTGGTCATTTTATTTCCTATTGCCATTATATTGTGGTTCCTGCAAAGCTTTGGAAATACATTTCCTTTTTAAAATATGTGTGGAAAAATTGAAAGCAGAAGCTGTAGGCGTGAAAGTTGTATGGCTTCTAAACCACAAGACCTCGATCCTGATTTCTGTTTTGGAGGAAGGAAGACACAGTCTTACTCTGAGGGTAAACTAGTAGTCATGATTTAGCGCCTGAAATGATCCTAGAGCTTGAAAATACATCAAACCTCCCCTGCCTGTGAATGGCTGCTGAATTCAGGGAGTTTTCATCTTGGGCCGAAAACCTGCAGGGCAGGAACTTGATGTTTTTGATTGTAATTATGCATATTAACTAAGACTGTGTTACTTAGAAGTTTCCACGTCTAGTTTTATTGATTTTTAATTATGCACATATTATTTATCAACAGAAATAATTTGCATATGTAGGTTTGATTATCTTTTTATGCATGCCTTTCAATTCCTACAAGGCATAATGATCAAAGTATTATGAGACTGCTTTGTTCGAAGAAGCACCATACCTCATTTTTGGTATTTCTGGCAGAGACCAAAGCTCCTGGACCAAAATAAATACGTTCAGCTAAACTGGCCCCAAAGTTCTTTTGTAATAGAAATGAAATTTGTAGAAACTGTAAAATAGAATTGAGGAAAATTATGTTTACTTTCAAATAATTTGAAAAGCAACATTTTTGATAGAGGCATAACTTCAGTGTATACATTCTTATTTTCCATCTTCCTTTTGGACAATGTGAAATATTTGCAAAATCTGAAAAAGCTAGCTGCTTCTTCCTGTCATTTTGTAATAACTGAGTTTACATTTTCTTTTCAACATGAGCAAAAACATAACTCAGTGTCACATCCCTAGGATAAGACAGATTTTAAAGAAAAAAATTTTGAATTCTTTTTATTAAAGAAAAACATTTTTATCATAACCATTTAAGGCAAAATTTTTAATCAACATTCTCCATTAGTTTCTGAATAAAAAGAGATACTTGTATATCCTGTATTTCAGTTGCCATGATATGTTAATAGTCTGCTTATTCTTAAAGGTGCAAGGGGTATGAAGAATGAATATATTACATGTGTAATATATTTCTCATTAAAGTCTTCCTAAAATCACTTTTAGCTTGAACTTTTAATAGTAATTTGAGTTTTATGTGTGATTTTTAAAAACCGCTCAAACAGAATGTCAGAGCAAAATTCTATGTTTTCAATGAATAAATTCAACACATTTGTATCAAATAGGGGTGTTTTAGTTCACGATACTGTGCTGAACACAATCTGACTTCTGTAGCTGGAAGGTTGTGAGAGAACATAAGTAAAATGGACAATCTTAAAAGTTTTGAGGAGAAAACCCCATTTATTTAAGAAGGTAGACTATTTTAGTATGTTGGTGTTTTATTTGTTTACATACTGAGTTCAGTATTCTTCCCTTTTTCCATTCAAGAAAGTTAAAAATTTGAAATTATCAATGAAGAGCCTAACACTGTAGCTCTTGCAGAACATTTATTATCTAAGATATTATACCCTGAATATTCCTGTTCTCCTGGCAGCATTTTATATGTTTCGTAGCTTTTCACCTCGATAAGGCAGTTCTTTATTATTTCTTTCTATTTCATTTAGGTCTGAACTGATCAAAGAAAAAGATGACATAGATCATTATCTGGAGGTGAATTTCAAAGGATTGTCAAAAGAGGAGGTTGCTGCGTAAGTATATACCTCTTAAAGGTACTTTAATATAAAGTTTGTTTTTTTGTCTTGATTCTTTGTTGAAATTTCAATTTTCCTGTGCAGTTCTTTTTTTTCACTGGAACATGACATTTAAAAATTAAAGCTCATATTAAATAGTGATAAGTCACATCTATTGATCTTATACATATCAAAGTCTTTAATTTTATGACTTTCAAAATTCTCATATTTACTAAGATATTATACTATCGTATTTGTAATATTTTAGTTAAGTCGGTGTCATTGATCACTTAATAGCTTCCATTTTAGGGTATATTGCCTCCATGGGGGAAAAATGCTTTATTAAGAGAAAGAGTTGTGTTATCTTTTTTCCTGGTGATTAAAAAGAAATCCCTGACTAATGTATATTTTCTCTCCCATCAAAAACTTATAAAAAGAAGTAATGGATCATAGTTTATTGGTTAATTTAAAAATAATTCCATGTTTTTTTTAATGAACAATGTAAACTTTGCCATTTTACTGCTAGTTAGAACCTAATATGTGGTCTGAGTAAAAATAGTATAAAAATCCATGTAAGTTACTGAGAAATAAATAGAAACCTAGAATAATAGCTAAACAGGTTTAATATTTCTTACCTATAGATGTGTTGACTCTGTTATTATCAGATTTTTAGATGTAAGTATTGACAAATAGAAATCTTATATACGTACATGCATCTTATGGAATTTATTAGATGGCTAAAATGTTAAAATATTTTATAAAACAAATGCTTTTAAAAGAGTTTTTCTATGTATATTATCTAGTGCTATGGGATTCCATTGAAGAGGTATTCCTATTGATGGTTTTGGTGTAGGTTTTCTTGCAGTTTAAAATTCAAAGTCTCTTGATACATTTCATTAGATAATTGTCAGTGTGCATATAGCATGGAAAAATGGAATAGTTCATTCTATCCATATTTTATAGAGTGACAAAAGTTACAGTAAATATAATCACTGTCTTCCTTGGAGTTCTATTGACTGCCAAGTGTAATATCTGGGACCTTTGGTTTTTAAATGCTATTCTAGTTGCTAATTCATTAACTTTCCATGGTAACCTGTTGGGTAAAATTAAAGGTCAATATAGTCTGATGGTGTGATTCTTTCTTAAAAGAAAAATATATGTGAGTGATATTTTCATTTTGATTTAAATATGGGATATCTAAAAAAATAAATATAATGACTAGCTATTAAGAATTAAGAATTAAATTTGGAGTTAAACTTAGGCTTCACTTATTTAACAAACTAGACACCTTTATGCTTAAAATTTGCTTTCATTCTGCACTGAAGAAAACATTATTCTTAAACAGTCCAGAATAGGCTGTACTGATGAGTGTTCTCTTACAAATATTGTTTTCACTAAAGAAGTGAAAGTGAAATTGTTAGTGACTTAGTCATGTCCAACTGTGTAACCCCATGGACTGCAGCCTGCCAGGCTCCTCTGTCCATGGGATTTAGCAGGCAAGAATACTGGAGTGGATAGCCATTCTCTTCTCCAGGGGATCTTCCAGACCCAGGGATTGAACCTGGGTCTCCTGCCTTGCAGATAGATTCTTTACTTTACACAAAACAAGTAGCACTGGGTAGTTCTCAGTCTTCAACATTGAATTCTACTTAAACCTACCTACACTTGAATACTTTTTTAGGTCAGAGCTCTTCCCTAAGATAGTGGGTACAAATCTTAGTAGGAAGTTTTTGTACTTGACTCACTATTATGCTTCTGACTGATACACATTTTAAATCTTGCCCTAAACGAACTAATTGAATAGCATGTAAAGGACAAAATTGATTTCAGCATCTCCCAGCAATACCCAACAGATGCCATGAGGAATTATGCATATTCCAAGCAATTTCTGCATACAACTTTTAATCAGCCATTCTACTCTAAAAAGATGAAAGATAAATGCAGGAAGCATTTATTAAGTGCCTACTTTATATCTAATACTAGGATTTTCACAGAGCGAGAAACAGTGTTATTTTACTGTAAAATATTTGGTCTCATCTTTATCTTTATTTGAGATAGTACAAGTAGGGAATAAATATGCAATGAATGAATCCTGATTATACTGTGAGATGTAGCCTAGAGGTCTGGAGAAAAATCAGAGAAAACTAAGATGTTGGATAAAACTTGTCAAAGAAGACATATTCCAAGTTTGGCTCCTTATCTGTTAGCATTGTATAATGAACAAACTGGTGAGTCACAGGTCCTCACTATACAAGGACATAATGGGGAGAAATGGATGAATCAGATTTTCAATCAAGCAAAGCAATATCTAAGATATATCCTCAAATGCCTCTCTAGACTGCCGTATTCCCTAAGATGATAATAGAAATGTATACTTAGATAATTCATGTCCATTAGCTTTGATGTCCTGTAATGTGGATGTGTTCTTTGTCTAGTCCCAGAATAACCCTTCACTGTCTACTCTAAAATTTACCAAACTATTGGTACTAATACATAAACTCGCACTCCATGTCCCTCCTATTGCAATGGGTTGGAAAGTTCTGTTCTTGTCTAAGGATTATGTCTCTACTTGTACTGCAGGTGCCATCCCCTCTTACTTGTTCCAAGACTTTCTCCAGCCGTTAAACATATTTAATTGCTACATCATCAATTTCTTTTTTTGCACTGATTCAGTTTCATCAGCATTCATATCTACTCTAGTATTTACCTTGACTTCTTATCCTCTTCCAGATTCTACCCCATTTTTCTCTACCCTTCACAGTAACTGAAAGCACTATTTCCATATTTCTATATCCTGTCCTGAGACCAGCTGAGATTGACTCTGAATAGATTTCCAGACCCAGAACTCACTGAAATCTGTTTATTGTGATCAGTATTCTCCTTTTAAATCACACCTAATGGTCATATGTCTGTCCTTATCTTTCTTGATGTCTGCACATTATTTGATAGAGTTGAGTTCTTTCTCTTTGAACATTCTGTGCTTGTATCTTCCACGATGCCATGTTCTGTGGTTTTCCTCCAGACTGTTTGACCACAGGCAGAGCTCAATAGCTAAATGATAAATGAATAAATAGGTGGAGAATAACTGTTGGATTACTAACACCATGAAATCCGTATTGTGCTATGATATTCTTTGATTACAGCATTTTTAGTTCAGTATTGTAGGTAGCTGGTTCACTGTTGTATTGAGGAAGTTTAATTCCTCAAAAGTGTATTATGTTTACAAGTAAGAGTATAAAATTTAAATGGATAGTTGAGCAGGACAGGCTAAAGTAGTTGTTACTGGAATGGCCAAACCTAGTTGATGGGGAATCATTTTACTTTAGACTGAGTAAAATGGTTCAAAGGCAAAGGGCTTCTGAGTTTTTTATCATCTACATTTACAGAAGGAATCCTAGTGTAGTGTTCTATACTTCTTAAGTGGCCAGATTATTGCTGTGCCTGATAATGACATTTTGACTTTCTTAAATAAGTGGTTGAATAGTTCATTGATAGTATTTGACTGATCTTTAACAACTAAAGAAGATTATGTTGTATTTCTGTACTTTGTGCTTTTTTATTCTGTGTTATATTATCAGAGTGCATTATTTAAGTGATACTTAAAGTACCACTTATTATTATAATTGCTTTGAGTAGCTAAATAGTAAAAGTGTCATTTATAGATTCAAATAAAATTTTCTTGGGGGCAGTTTTTACAGCTTTAGCTATGTATATGAGGATACAAATAAGCAAAATTATCAAGGGACAAAGAATGTTAATCTGCTCAATATTATTTTCTGCTTCAGATATCAAATTCTATTACACAGAAGAATAGATTTAGTTCAAAATTGTGTGCATCTCTAAGATATTTTCTTCTTTGAGAATATCTTCCAGCGTGTTTACTGAGTGTCACTTGGTCAACACAACCTTTCTATCCTGCCTTTGAATTGTGCCTTACTCAGTTAAGGTCCTGGAGAAGGGAAAGGCCACCCACTCCAGTATTCTGGCCTGGAGAATTCCATGGACTATATAGTCTATTGGGTCACAAAGAGTCGGACATGACTGAGTGACTCTACTCAGTTAAGGTAAATTAGTATTTTGTCAGTCTTAGGTTTTCATCTTGAAAATATTTCAAAACTGTCTTCCGAAAGTGCTTTTATAAATGACAGACATACTTGTTATGGGGCTTCCCATGTGCCTCAGATAGTAAAGAATCTGCCTGTAATGCAAGAGACCACGGTCCGACCCCTGGATTGGGAGGATCCTCTGGAGAAGGAAATGGCTACTCACTCCAGTATCCTTGCCTGGAAGATCCCATGGACAGAGGAGCCATGGGATTGCAGAGTTGGATATGACTGAGTGACTGAAACTTTCACTTTTATCCTTGTTGTGAGCAAATTTAGCATTTGGCTTTGCCATATAGTCAGGCTCTTAGAATATCTATAACAAGGTGAAGGTGTTTATTCAGAATATAATATTTCGACATAACATCAGGAGGATTTAGGCCCTTTAGGTGAACTCTTCCTCTGCTTCATTCATCTTGTTTACTTTTAAATAATTTTGTGATATTTTGTTTTTTCTTCAAAACACTTTGCTCCTCTTTTTAAAGTGATAAATTCATACAGTTTTGACAGTTAAACTTTCTGAAGATGCCAGTTGCTAAATAAATGGCTACATGACTAGCGTGTAGGAATAGGCAGAAGAGAGAAGGAAAGGACAATGACCCACTTTCCTTCTCAGACGCAAATCAGACTTTAATATTTTCTTCCTTGAATACTCATGGCTGATTCATGTTGTTGTAAGGCAGAAACCAGCATGACACTGTAAAACAGTTGTCCTCCAATTAAAAACAAAATTTCAAAACAAAGATCTTCTTGATTTAAGAAAAAGAGACAGGATTTTGGTGTTCTTAAGTGGAGAGACAATTAATCCTTACTTTCTCCTGAATATAAACAAAATAAGCAGTAGCAGAGAACACAGATGGGAACAGAAGAGAGATGCCACTCCTTTTTATTTTTATTTATTTACTTATTTACAATCTGGTGCTGTTTTCCACAGCAGATCCCTAAGTTGTGAAACTAGGAAAGAAAAGAATTTTTGACCATAATTTTTTGAAAAAGAATATTGACATCAATAAAGTTTATAGTTTGGGAATTTAAAAAAATGCAGAGGAAAGGAACTTTTAAAAATTGTTTGCTGGATACAAACGGGATCTCAAGTTTACACCAAAACCAAATCTAAGTAAATAAAAAGGAAAGATTTTAAATGTCAATAAAACAGAGAAATGTAAATTTCTTAGGCATTTATATCTTTATGTCCTTTAAAAGTTTGCTTTAAAATGTTAATTTTCACATATGGTATTTAAACTTAACAGCTTTAAGTAGACTTAAAAAAAGCTTTATAAGAGAAAAGCATACGAATCACAGGAATCATGATGTTAAAGTTCTGGCTATTAGGGGAGATTTCTTCCTCAGCTGGAAATTTGGCTTTGCTACTTAAAACCTGTGGAATTTGTTGCAGGTCACCTGACTTCACTAATCTTTGATTTCCAAAACTACTGGGAGACTGTAATAATAAAAGAAAATTCTTATGAGAGTTAAAAAGAGAATCTGTATATGAAACACAGTTTCACTTTCTTTAACTGCCATTGATCATTTTTCTTTGGCTTTTAAAACATTCATTAATGTAAATGAACTAGATATTTTGCACTGACATTAAGTGTAGATTTAGGTAGCAATATTAATTTATCTTTTTTCTTTAAATATTTATAGTTACATATTTTATTTTGTACCAGGTATCGTTTTTAGTAAGAGATACATTTCAAACTCAGTAGTGCTAACCAAGTAGGGGAAATGTTTTTAATTTCAACTTACAGTAAACTTTTCAGAAATTTTTTATGCTGTACTAAACAACATAATTTGCATAGCTTCCTAAGCTGTGCCGTTTTCTAAAATGTCTATAAACTGCTTAAACTTATTGTTACCATGATAAGATTGCTTTGAATTTAAACCTACTGTTTCAGAAATGTGTAGAATATAGTCAAAGAATGTGACTCTTCCTACAATAGCTCATAAACCTGGAAGTGCATAATGGCACTGTATTTAGAAATCATTTGGGAGATTTAGTAATGAAGAACAAAGTGATAAAAGGGGATAAGCACCCAGGTACCACAGAGGTTGAGTCAGTTGAAATTCAAAGTGGGGTCAACAGACCCAGGCACATCATATGTAATTTATGAAGCCAGATGATTTTACTATGTGAGCTTTTTCTCTGATGTTGTGTTCTGTCCGTATTAAGAAAAACTTGCATGGGAATATCCAAAACTAATTTGACTCTGTTCCATTCTCTCTTATGTTCATCTTGCTTCAGTTCTATAAAAATCATCCCCCTGACTCATATCCATACCCTGTTCTGTTTTCTGTGTTGGAAAATGGAGATGTTGTAATAAACAGTGTCATCTTCTCAGTGCTTAAAGTAAAACCAGGCTATGGACTCACAAATGCTTGTATGCTTTCCTAGGGCTTGCAGAGTCCTCCGGGTTCTTCCATGTTGTAGTATTTGTAACAATTTCCTTCCTTTTTAAGGCTGAATAGTATTCCACTGTATGTTTATACCATATTTTGGTTATCCATTCATCTGTCAAAGGCACTTGGCTTGCTTCCGTGTTTTTCCTATTATGAATAAGGTTAATGTGAACATGCCATGCGTGGACAAATATCTCTTGAAGACCCTGTTCTCAATTCTGTGTATATACTCAGACGTAGAATTGCTAAATAATTTTGGTAACTCTAGTTTAAATTTTTTGAGAACCACCATGCTGCCACCACACCACAATGGCTATGAAATTTTTCATTCTCAACAACAATGCACTGTGCTTTCTCACCAACAGTGTGCAATGTTTATGTCTTCCAATAACATAAACAGATCATTTTGTTATAGAAGGACTTTATTTTTTAGACTTTTTGATTCACAGCAAAACCGAGGGGAAGTTTCCCAGATACCCCTTGCTCCCACACATATTAATACATTGTTTTTTAATGCTGTATCCTAAATTACGTACAAAACAAAATGTGGAGTTATATATCAAAGTTACAGTAATACTAACTCTTAGAATAATTATTTGTATAAGTTCATTAGTCTCTTAAATTATGTAAAAAACAGAATGTGAAGTTACCAACTATTATTAATATTACAAAAATACTAACATATAATTGACCATGTATCTGTCTTTACTGAGACCTTTATTTCTTTATGTGGTTTCACATTACTGTCTATTGTCCTTTTATTTCAGTCTGCAGGACTGCTTTTAGCATTTCTTGAAGGGCAGGTCCAAGGAAAATAAAGTTCCTCAGTTTTAGTTTATCTGGGAACATTCTTAATTTCTCCCTCACTTGAGAAGTACAGATAGGCCAGATGTAGAATTATTGGTTGACAATTGTTTTCTTTTAGCATTTTGGACATTTTAGACCCTGCTTCCTGGCTTCCAAAGTTCCTAGTGAGAAATCTGCTTAAAAACTTATTGATGATCCTGTATATCTAATGAGTTGCTCCTCTGTTGCCCCTTTAGAGATCCAGACTTTGCCTTTGGGAGTGTGATGGTAATGTGTTTCAGTGTGGATCTCTTTGAATTTTCCCACATAGAGTTTACTGAACTTTTCAACTATTGATATTCGTGACATTTATCGAACTTGGGAAATTTTTATCATTTTTCTGAAACGAATCTATCTACCCACCCTCTGTCCTCTTCTCCTAGGACGCCCACAATGCATTGTTGTTGTTGTTCAGACACTTAGTCATTCCAGGCTTCCCTGTCCTTTACCATCACCCTGAGTTTGCTCAAATTCATGTCCATAGAGTTGATGATGCCATCCAACCATCTCATCCTCTATCATCCCATTCTCCTTCTGCCCTCAATCTTTCCCAGCATCAGGGTCTTTTCCATTGAGTCAGCTCTACACATCAGGTGACCAAAGTATTGGAACTTCAGCTTCAGCATCAGTCCTTCCAATGAATATTCAGGGTGGATTTCCTTTAGGGTTGACTAGTTTGATCTCCTTGCAGTCCAGGGGACTCTCAAGAGTCTTCTCCAACACCACAGTTCAAAAGCATCAATTCTTCAGTGCTCAGCTTTCTTTATGGTCCAACTCTCACATCCGTACATGACTAATGGAAAGACCATAGCTTTGACTATATGGATCTTTGTCAGCAAAGTGATGTTTCTGATTTTGAATATGCTGTCTAGGTTTGTCATGGCTTTTCTTCAAAGGAGCAAGTGTCTTTTAATTTCATGGCTGCTGTCACCATCCACAGTGATTTTGGAGTTCAAGAAAATAAAGTCTGTCACTATTGCCATTTTTTCCCTATGTATTTGCCACAAGGTGATGGGACTGGATGCCATGATCTTAGTTTTTTGAATGTTGAGTTTTAAGCCAGCTTTTCACTTTCCTCTTTCACCTTCAACAAGAGGCCCTTTAGTTCCTCTTTACTTTCTTCCATTAGAGTGGTATTATTTGCATATCTGAGGTTATTGATATTTTTCCCAGAAGTCTTGATTCCAGCTTGAGATTCATCCAGCCCAGCATTTCACATGATGTATGCTGCATATATGGAGAAAGCAATGGCACCCCACTGCAGTACTCTTGCCTGGAAAATCCCATGGATGGAGGAGCCTGGTGGGCTGCAGTCCATGGGGTCGCTAAGAGTCAGACACGACTGAGCGATTTCACTTTCACTTTTCACTTTCATGCATTGGAGAAGGAAATGGCAACCCACTCCAGTATTCTTGCCTAGAGAATCTCAGGGACGGGGGAGCCTGGCGGGCTGCCGTCTATGGGGTCACACAGAGTCAAACACCACTGAAGCGACTTAGCAGCAGCAGCATGCTGCATATAAGTTAAATAAACAGGGTGACAATATACAGCCCTGACATACTCCTTTCCCAATTTTGAACCAGTCCGTTGTTCCATGACTGGTTCTAAGTGTTGCAACTTAACCTGCATACAGGTTTCTCAGGAGGCAGGTAAGGTGGTCTAGTATTTCCCTCTCTTTATGACCAACCTAGAAAGCATATTCAAAAGCAGAGACATTACTTTGCCAACAAAGGTCCGTCTAGTCAAGGCTATGGTTTTTCCAGTAGTCGTGTATGGATGTGAGAGTTGGACTGTGAAGAAAGCTGAGCACCGAAGAACTGATGCTTTTGAACTGTGGTGTTGGAGAAGACTCTTGAGAATCCCTTGGACTGCAAGGAGATCCAACCAGTCCATCCTAAAGGAGATCAGGCCTCGGTGTTCTTTGGAAGGGATGATGCTAAAGCTGAAACTCCAGTACTTTGGCCACCTCATGCGAAGAGTTGACTCATTGGAAAAGACCCTGATGCTGGGAGGGATTGGGGGCAGGAAGAGAAGGGGACGACAGAGGATGAGATGGCTGGATGGCATCACCGACTTGATGGACGTGAGTTTGAGTGAACTCCGGGAGTTGGTGATGGACAGGGAGGCCCGGCATGCTGCAGTTCATAGGGTTGCAAAGAGTCGGACATGACTGAGCGACTGAACTGAATGGAACTGAATAATTTTCCATGTTTCTTGTGATCCACATAGTTAAGTGGATCAAGTGTGTAGTCAGTGAAGCAGAAGTAGATGTAGTGTAATCAATGAAGCAGAAGTAGATGTTTATATGAAATTCCTTTGCTTTTTTTATGATCCAGCGGATGTTGGCAATTTGATCTCTGGTTCTTCTGCGTTTTCTAAATCCAGCTTGTATGTCTGGGTATTCTTAGTTCATGTATTGTTAAAGCCTAACTTACAGGATTTTGAGGATTACTTTGCTAGCGTGTGAAATGAGTACCATTGTGCAATAGTTTGGACATTCTTTGGCATTGCCTTTCTTTGCGACTGGAATGAAACTGACCTTTTCCAGTCCTCTGGCGACTGCTGAGTTTTCCAAATTTGCTGGTGTATTGAGTGCAGCACTTTCACAGCATCATCTTTTAGGATTTGACATAGCTCAGCCGAAATTCTATCACCTCCACTAGCTTTGTTCATACAGATGCTTCCTGAGGCCCACTTGACTTTGCACTCCAGGATGTCTGGCTCTAGGTGAGTGATCGTACCATCATGGTTATCTGGATCATTAAGATCCTTTTGTACAGTTCTGTGTGTTCTTGCCACTTTTTTAAAATATCTTCTGCTTCTATTAGGTCCATACCATTTCTGTCCTTTATTGTGCCCATCTTTGCATGGAATGTTCCCTTGGTATCTCTAATGTTCTTGAAGAGATATCTAGTCTTTCCCATTCTGTTGTTTTCCTTGATTTCTTTGCATTGATCACTGAGGAAGGCTTTCTTATCTCTCCTTTCTGTTCTTTGGAACTCTGCATTCAGAAGGGTATATCTTTCCTTTTCTGTTATGCTTCTTTTCTTTGCTCAGCTATTTGTAAGGCTTCCTTAGACAACTATTTTGCTTTTTTGCATTTCTTTTTCTTAGGCATGGTTTTGATCACTGCCTCCTGTGGACAGTGTTATGAACCTCCATCCATAGTTCTTCAGGCACTCTGTCTATCAGATCTAATCCCTTGAATCTATTTGTCACTTCCATTGTATAATTGTAAGGGATTTGATTTAGGTCTTATCTGAATGGCCAAAGTGGTTTGCCCTAGGTTCTTCAATTTAAGTCTGAATTTTGCAATAAGGAGTTCATGATCTGAGCCACAGTCAGCTCCTGGTCTTGTTTTTACTGGCTGTATTAAGCTTCTCCATCCTTGGTTGCAAAGAATATAATCAGTCTGATTTCAGTATTGACCATCTGGTGATGTCCATGTATAGGGTCATCTCTTGTGTTTTTGGAAGAGGGTATTTGCCATGACCAATGCATTCTCTTGGCAAAACTCTGTTTGCCTTCGCCCTGCTTCATTTTGATCACCAAGGCCAAACTTGCCTGCTATTCCAGGTATCTCTTGACTTCCTACTTTTGCATTCCAGTCCCCTGTGATGAGAAGGACATCTTTTTTTGGTGGTTGTTCTAGAAGGTCATTTAGGTCTACATAGAACCATTCAACTTCAGCTTCTTTAGCATTAGTGGTTGGCTCATAGACTTGGATTACTGTGATATTGTATGGCTTGCCTTGGAAATGAAACAATGCATATTTTGGTCTATTTAATTAAATGTACACATTTGTAGAGGATATTTTTCCTTGATTATTTTAATTAGATTATTTGGAAACTTTCAGAATTTGTACTGGGATGAGTCTAAAATCATTTTAAATACTCTGAGCTGGGAAGTATGTGTTTAGAAATATGTTTATAAATATATATAGTGTGTATTTGTGGTACATATGGAATGATGGCAACTATGCTCACATCTGCATCCTCAGTACTCATATGGTGCTTGGCTCACGGGTGTTGGGGCAGTTGATGAATGGGGATCTTTTACTCCTTTGCACATGTCCTCTGCCTGAAATGCCTGCTCCTTCTCCCAAGCCTTGTGTACTTGTTAAACTTCTCTACCAGCCTCAACTTAACTGTTCTTGCTCTGTGAGGCCTCCTTTGATCCATCCTCATTCACGTGGTAGGGTTCAGAGTGCCTTCTTGAATTTTCTTCATAGCCATTGATAACCATGTACTTGTGGATTTTTTTTCCTTCTTGATTAAAAATAAAATATTGTGGTCCACTAGTAGATAGTGATTATGACCCATCAGTTTGGCGATCATGTGTGTGCATGCACTAAGTGCTAAGTCGCTTCAGTCATGTCCACCTCTTTTCAACCAGCATTTAAAATATGAAAGAGAGTATAGTAGAATAGAATTAGAAAAGGGTGCCTTTCATAGAGAGATTCTGCCAGATGTAATGAAATAGGGTGTGGGTTCTGAAAACAGACTCTCAGGACTCCAAACCCCAGCTTTACACTTACTAACAAGGTAACTGATCATCTTTGACCAAGTAACTTAACATTTCTGTGCCTCAGTGTTCTCATCTGAAAAAAATACAGATGATTATCGGACCAGGCTCATGAAATGGTTATGAGGATTAATTGAGTTAATATTTATAAAACAATCAGAACATTTTGAGTATTAGTGCTTTTAAATTTTGTTTCATATAACGTACCTATGTATGTGAAATATACATGTACATTTACTGAACTGCAATGTAAAATGTCTTTCTTGCCGTGAATTGCCGTATGGAGAGGACTCTGCTCTAGACTCAAAGTTCTTTGAAAGCAGTTTTTCATTCTTCTTTAAGACTTGACTTACATAGGATAATGCTTTATTTCTTGCTAACTTCCTATCTAGAGAGGATTGAAGAAACTTGGTGTTTTATTTTACATAGCTGTCAGATATATACAGTAAATGAAAGGCTAGTATGGGAGAAGTATGTAAATATGCTCCCCACTAGAGTTAATATAGTTCCTCTGGAAAAAAGATTAAATTTAATTCTGAATTTCTGTTCAGACTGGGCAAAAGGGAGATATGATGGACTGCAGAGTTCTCATTATCTGATGAAAAGAAGCATATCAGTTCTTCAAAAGAGAAAAACTTTTTCCTGCTAAAATTCCAAAAGAAGGTTATCACATGACCTTATATAAGACAAATGGAGCAATGTAATAAAGTTTTGCACACCTAATGAAATGGGTGTATAGACAGCTTGTCGTAAATATTACATCTCCTAGCTAGGTTTTAAGGAAAGGAAAGGAAAGTGAAGTCGCTCAGTCGCGTCTGACTCTTTGCCACCCCATGGACCATAACCTACCAGGCTCCTCTGTCCATGGGATTTTCCAGGCAAGAGTACCGGAGTGGGTTGCCATTTCCTTCTCCAGGGTATCTTCCCAACCCAGGGATCAAACCCGAGGTCTCCCGCATTGCAGACAGATGCTTTACCATCTGGGCCACCAGGGAAGATAGTAATCCATGAGACAGATTAAATTAATACTGTGTGCTGCTCTGTGTTTTAAGAGAACTTCACAATAAACCTGTGAAGAGTTGTTACTGCTCTCAGAGACCAAGGCATGGAGAGGTTAAGTAGTTTGACCGAGGCAGTCTAATGCTATAAAGAAGTACAAACGGTAAGATAGAAAAGATAATTCATAGAGAGGAAAGAGTGAGTAAGCTAGAAAGAAAATGAATCAGGCATATGTCAGAGATCAGATTTCTAGACTCCTCCTGAACAGCCAGTGCTATTACGGATCGAGAACCTCCCTCTAGGGTCATCCATAAGGACCCAGTTATTCTACAACCCAGGCTCGTATGTCCGTAAACTCCCCTTAAGCTTGTCTGAAACAATCCCTTATCCTGCAGCCCAATAACCGGAGAAATACATTACTGAATAAGGGAATTGTCTTGAGAGTTAAACTTAGTGTTTTGTTTTTTTTCCCACTTCAAGATCAAGATGGATGGCTAAATAAACATCCTTCCTATGTTTGAAAGGATGGCACAAAAGTCCAAAAGACAGAAAATTCTTAACATGATGAGAAAGAAAAGAAGAAAACTGAGAATTACCCAGATTTTCAGAAATCTATTTTAAGAGAGCAGTTTGAAAATTACCAGAGATAATAATGATAAAAGAAGTTGGTTCATCAAGAAGTTGTTCAGTCGCCCAGTCATGTCCAACTCTTTGCGACTCCATGGAAAGCTCATGGCAGGCCTCTCTGTAGATTCATCAAGAAGATATAATCATAAATGTGCTTGTGTTCCTATGACAGAACTTCGAAAGGCTGATGGAAAGAAAAGGAAAAACAGATAAGTCCACAATTATAGTTGAAGATTTTAACACCACTCTTTCAATGATTGATTAAAAATCAGCAGAATATTGAGGAGCTGAAAAATACCATTGATAAACTTAATTAGCATTTACATACATTCCACCAAGCAGTAGCAGAAAACATGTTATTTTCAAGTACACATGGAACGTTTTTCAGAAGTGATGATATTCTGAGCCATAAAACAAATTTTGATATACTTAAAAAGGTTTAAATCCTAAAAATTTTCTCTTACAACAATGGAATTAGAAATAACAGCAGGAACATCTCTGAAAGATCCCCACAAATTTAGAAACTAGACAGTGTATTTCTGAATAAACCATGGATCAAAGAAGAAATCAAAGTATTTAAAAATCCTTTGAACTGAATTTTTTTAAAATGACATATCAAAATTTTCAGCTAAAGCAGAGCTTAAAGGGATGTTTATAGTATTAAAATGTTCGTATTAGAAAAATAGAAATATCTAAAGTTATTGCCCTAAGTTTTCATTAAAAAAAAAAACTAGAAAAAAATTGAAATTATAGAAAAAAGAGTAGTAAAATGGAGGCAGAATACAGAAAACAGTAGAGAAAATTGACGAAACTAAAAACTGCTTCTTTGAAAAGAGCAATAAAGTTGATAAATCTATAGTCATAATGATTAGAGAAAAAAAGACACAATTTACCAATTTCAGAAATGAAAGAGGGGATACATCACTACAGATTACATGAATATTAAAATGATCGTTAGGAAATAAACTATATACTGATAAACTCAACAACTTATAGAAATGGTTAACTTTCTTTCAGTGTGTCTGACTCTGTGTGACCCTGTAGACGGCAGCCCACTAGGCTCCTCTGTCCCAGGGATTCTCCAGGCAAGAACACTGGAGTGGGTTGCCATTTCCTTCTCCAATGCATGAAAGTGAAAAGTGAAAGTGAAGTCGCTCAGTAGTGTCCGACTCTTAGCAACCCCATGGACTGCAGCCTACCAGGCTCCTCCACCCATGGGGTTTTCCAGTCAGGAGTACTGGAGTGGGTTGCCATTGCCTTCTCCACTAACTTTCTTGAGACACTGCCAAAGTTCACTTAAACAGAAATAGATATGACAATGGATTCACTAAACATATTGAATTAATAGTTTAAAAACTTTCCGCAAAGAAAATTCCAGGCCCGTTTGGCTTTACTGTGAATTCTAACATTTAAGAAAAACAAGAAATAAAAAAACCCATCAATTTGGCCCAAACTCTTCAAGAAAATAAAAGAGAAAATGCTTCTCAACTCATTCTATGAGATCAGAAAACCCTGATGCCAATACCATTAAAAGCCATTACATTTAAAAAAATAGAGTGATAATATTTCTCATGAATGTTGATGCAAAAAAATCTTTGAAAAAGATAACAGTTGGTCTGAGCTCCTGCTAGGGAAGCTGGTGTGCCATGCAAAGTCCTTTCGTTTTGGCATCAGTGCAAGGAACAGCCAGCTCATGCTCTCCTGAGCCATTTACCTCAGGATGAAGCCTACAAACAGAGGAAAACCAAACACACTACCCGTGTTAAGAAATCTAGAACTTTATTATTTTGAATAGACAAATAACTTCTGATTATTTGAAAAAATATTGCAAAAAAGAGTAAAAGATTAACAAAGAGAACATTCAACATGAGCTGAAACAAAGTTCCTGTAGAGAAAAAGAACTACTTTAGGAGATTTCCCATTTCTTTCCTTACAGACATTGTAGATAATCTTACATCCTTTCAATATAACTTGATGCTATGAAATAAGAGAAAAAAAATTCTTTAAAAGTTGCTGAAATATTTTTTTAAAACTCAAAGAAAGGATGGAAGAGAAAGATAAGGTTAGCTCTTAACATGCAGAATAAAAACACAAAAGATATAGAAATATTTCAGAAGGCTTGAGCTACAGAACATAGTCTGGGTGGAGGATATTTATCCAAGAGAAATAGAGAAGAGAAAATGGAGAGAATGGAAAATAATAACTACATAGATAGAGATGTGGATAGATTTGTAGACATAGAAATCTTAGATTGGAAAAAAAAACCTACAGATCTTTGGACTGTGACTACCAAAAAAACCCAGAAATTAAATAACCAAAAAAAAAGAAAAAGAAAAAAAGAAAAAACCCACTTGGATATATCTTTATGAAATTTCAGAATACTAAGTATAAAGAGGATACTAGAAGCTTTCAGGGTTTGGAGGAATGGTTGTCATCAAGAAATAAAGATCAGACAACCATCACAATTGTCAGTAATAACACTTGGTTCTAGAAAAAAAAGAATAGATATCTTATGCAGAATAATTATTTTAACTTAGGATTCTGTACCCAGGTAAACTATTAATCAAAACTGAGGGCAAAACAAGAATCGTTTCAGATAGTATGAGAATTGGTAAGCATCTTTTCCTACGCAGTGTTTTTGGATACTTTGTCCCTGCTCCAGATGGTCACTGCAGAGTCTAGGGCAGAGGCCCCCAACCCCATGGACCAGTACTGGTCTGTGGCCCCTTAGGAACTGGGCTGCACAGCAGGAGGTGAGCCGCAGTGGATTGAGCGAAGCCTCATTTAAATGTATTTGCAGCCCCTCCCCATCGCTCCGGTTACTACCTGAGCTCCGCCTCCTGTCGGATTAGTGGTGACGTTAGTGGTGACATTATAGGAACAAGAACCCTATTGTGAACTGTACATGCAGGGGGTCTAGGTTGCATGCTCCTTGTGAGAACCTAATGCCTGATGATCTGAAGGGGAGCTGGGGTGGTGATAGTGCTGGAGAGCAGCAGCAAATACAGATTGGCAGAGACCTTTGACTGCACAGAGACCATAATAAATCAATTGCTTGCAGACTCATATCAAAACCATAGAAGTGAGTGGCAAGTGATGGTGAGTTGTATAATTATTTCATATTTTATATCACAATATAATAATACAGAAGTAAAGTACACCACAAATGTACTGTACTTGAATCATCCCAAAACCATAACCCTCTCATCCATGGAAAATTACCTGGATGAAACCAGTCCGTGGTGCCAAAAAGCTTAGGGACTGCTAGGGGAATGAAGGGGATTTCCTGGTGGCTCAGTGGTAAGGAATCCGCCTGCTAATGCAAGAGACATGGATTTTATACCTGCGTTGGGAAAATCTCCTGGAGAAGGAAATGGGAACCCACTCCTGTATTCTTGCCTGGCAAATCCCATTGACAGAGGAGCCTGGAGGGCTGCAGTCCATGGTGTCACAAAAGAGTTGGACATGACTAGTGACTAAACAACAGCAACAGCAGCAAGGGGGAAGAAAAGAGAATTCAAGAGAGAGTTATGGGGTCTAAGAAAAAAAAGTCCCTAACTCAGAAGCTCAAAGTAAATGTCTACAAAGTTGCTTTAAACTGATGTGATTAAGCACCTGAAAGTTCTTAGTTATAATGGTTTAATATATAATATATCACACATATTAAGGTTAGGAAAATGATTGGGAAATTGAGATTAAAGTGTATTATTTAAATATTCTATTAAATGCAGAAAGGTAGTATAATGTATACTATCATCTATATTATATAAAAATAATGTATAGAAATATTAATGTATAAAAAAATAAACCCAACAAAATTTGCAAATAGATCAGTTGTCCCCAAGAATTGAAATGTCATTTCTATTAAATACTAATTTTGATGTGTGTATACATACACATGTACATACATGTTCTGTTCCCCTGACTTGTCTTTTCTCATATCAGTGCCACAACTTATTTTATTTATATAGTTTAAATATATTTTATATCTGACAGTCTCCTTCTTCGTTCCAAGTGATCAGGTTTTTCTTGAACATTAACCATTTTATATGGATTTTAGAATTATCTTTCCAAGAGTCAGGAAATATCATTGAGGTTTTTATTAGGATTGCCTTGATTTTACATGTTATTTTAGGAGACTTGGTATCATTAAAATATTGAGTTCCACGTCAGCAAGAACATCCAGTTAACACTACATGGTGTTAAATAATAGGAATGACACCAGTCGGTTTTTCAAATCCCTAACTTTAATGGAAATGATTCTAATGTATCACAAAACAGGAACTTTATGCTATAGGTTTGTAATAGACACATATTACCAAGATAAAGAATTCATTTTTTAGTTTCCACTTTTCTTAATCATGAATGAGTTTTGAACTTTACTAAATAATTTTCTAGCATCTACTGAGATTATCATAAAGTTAAGAGAGTTTCTAATTTTGAACCATTCTTAGAACTCTGGGATAAACCCTACTTATTCATTATAGTTTTAGTTTGCTATGAGATCTTTTTGATGAGGGAGTATTATTGGGGGAATTTTGTATCTAAATTATGATAATATTGAACAATAATTTACTTTTGCTATACAAAAAATTAGCAGTTACCAATATTAGAAAATATATTATCTATTTACTTCGTGATACTTTGATGACTTCTGCTTTTGTTGATTATAAAGTGGTTGCAAAATTTGTCTTGTCACATAATCAAAGTTTTTTTTGTTTCATGGATCACATTTTTTTTCTGTTTTACTAATTTATACATTTGCCTTTAATACTTCCCTCCCTGTCTTTTATTTGACTTCATGACATTGTTATTGTATTAGAAATTTTTTCCTAGGATCCTGAGCTGAAAGCCAGCTTCTTAACTAATGTTACTCTTATTTCCTAACAAATGCACTTAATTATAAATTTCTTTTCAAATACCATGATGGTTTCTTCCCCCAGGGTTTAATATTTTTTTCTTTCAGTTCTAAATATATGAAAATTTCTACAGTGATTTCCCCTTTTGGCCATGAATAAATTAGAAATATATTTATACATTTGCAGTGTATAGTTTTTCCTTGTGGCTTTATTTTTTTTTTGCAAGGGAGAATGCAGGATTGGGGACTGAATATATATTTGTGCTCAGTAAATGTGCCATGTGTGATATCAGTTTATGAAATGTTTAGTGTGGCCAGTACATGATTAATTTTTATAAATATGCCATGTATGTCTGAAAAGTAAATATATATTCTCTATTTGGTAGTAGTTCTTGGATAGAAAGCAATCAGAATCTAATTATTAGATTGAGCCTATTATTTCAATCAAGTTAGACAATTGTTAGTCAAATATTTTCCCCTCTATTTTTATAATTTTCTGGAAAAAAATACCTTTTTTGGCTGATTTTACATATTTTGAAGTTATTGTTATTAGGAGTATTATTTGTAGCTGCCATATTTCCCAGTAAAATAATCTTTTTATTAATCTCTGATGTTTGTATGCCTATTTCATCTTTTTTGCCCAAATTCTATTTTATTTGATACAAATAATGTTATATAAGCTTTATTTTTGTTGGAATTTGTTCTATTATGTAAAAATACAAAAGGAACAGATTGCATGTTGCTCTCTGTCTTAAGGAAGTTGTAATCCCTACTTTATGTCTAACTTGGATAATTTTTTAAAAGTTTGAATTCAAGGCTATTTTATTTTCTCACAAATACTCCCTTTTGTTCTTCCAATATTCTTTATGATGTCTGTATTTGATTTGATATACCCTAAGCTCTTAGTTACAAGTAGGAATTTTCTAAATGTTTGAAATAGCTGCAATAAAATGAATGAAACATACCGGAAAATAAGATATTTATATATAGATGTTGCCTGACCAAAGCTTCAAAATGATCAGTTGATTTTTTATTTTTATTAATTCAGTTTTTACTAAGCATAAAATGAAAAATATATTCTGGAAGTTTAACCACTGTGAATGTACAGCTTGTAAGAAATCCTGGCTTCACTGTTTGTAATACACAAACCTTTGCAACAGTAGTTAAAGAGCCCACAGTCTGAAAGGTTTCTTCATAGGACTTACAGCATGGAAGTTATCTTTTAAGCATTCAAGTTTGAAAGGAAAAAATATATTCTTAATTTATTTTTTGATATGGGGAAAATTGAAATATATTTATTGAAAAAAAATTACTCCACCAAAAAAATTTTGAAGACATAATGAGGTCACCAGCTGCTCTAAAATAATCAGAACTTAACATTTCTCCTCAGTTAAATTTACTCTAGATTTCTTATTCAAGAAAAAAAGAATGATAGCGCTGGAATGAGCCTAAAAATCATTTATTTTTTGTCTGGAAAAAAAAAAAGACAAAAGAAAAAGAATGTAGTTAACAGAGCCCAATGGATAGTTTGCAAGGAAAAGTTTTTTAAAGCTATTTTTTTTTTCCTCATGACAAAATATTAACTCACGAGAAGAAATGTCATAGTAAGAGAAGTCGAAATACAGGTTTTGTTATTTATCCTCACGCTATCCTAATGCGATTACATTGCTGAAAAGAGCACAGATAATGTTTTGTTTTCATTTCTAATTCATGTAATTTTCCCTTTGTAATTTAAACATGTTATATTTTTCTTTTAGATACTTGTCATATTTATAGGCCAATGTACACTATTTTCTTGCTGTCATTTTAATAGCTATTTATACATTATAAAGGGATATATGTTTGGAAGGAACAACATTAGAATATATTATGATAAAGTCACAGGTATAAGGAATTGATTGGTTTTACTTTTCCCAAAGAAACCTCCTCATGCAGTTGTTTAATGTGAAAGGTTTTTCTTGAAAAGGTTAAAAAAGTTCTAATCAACTTTTGTACATTATGTAGAACTTCATTTTCTAAACTCTGCAAAAGAAAGTTTCATATTTAATGGGAAATCATGAATTATTCCATTTATTATCTACTTCCTCCTTTCAAAGACATGATCTGGATAAAAGGCGGGGTGAATAATTTCAAAAAAATACAATACATTTTTAATGGGAAGGTGCAAACTACAGATTCTCATGACTATTAGCAAGTGTAGAGGAAACAGAATTTTACTTGCAAAACTCGTCAAACTCTTGCAAAGATAAAATGCATGACATACTTTAGTTAAAAAAAAAACATAGTGAGATGAAGTTTTCTTTTTAATGCAACTTGTTGTTTTTACTAAGTTTTGTCTTTATATTCTCCAGCTTTCCATCTTTATTAAAGTTTGATTGTTTCCCTCAATATATGTGGAGAATTGATAGTTCTTTTATTTATAAAGATATGAAGATGAATAATTCAAAGAAAAGTTTTAAGTGATATTATCTGTGACAAAATTTCCTAAATAATAGAATTTCACAAAATTTGAAGTGCAATTACAGAATTGTTTTAAAAAAAAACAAAGTGACTCTTGTATGGAGTTTTATATTAATTTAAAAATTACAAATATTAATTTAGACACAAATATGGAGTTGAACTAGCATGCCGTGTTTACACATGTGTATAGTCCATTGTTTGTAGCATGAAGCTTAATTTTTCCTTTTCTCCTCTTTTTCTTATTGCCATTATAATAGGATGTAGAATCTGACAGGATTATATTACTTATTCAGATTTTTTATCATTATAACTTAATACAAAAGCTACGATTATTTTTAGGGTTTGATTTTAAGCCTATATTTAATTGGATAAATAACAATATAATCAGTATAAACTGGGTATAAAATTATGTTTTCCTGTAGTGGAAAGTTACAATGTAAACTGAAAAAACAAGATTTTGGTATGATTTCCTCTCCGTTAGCCAGGGTGTTTGGATTCAAGTGTGATATTTCTGGGTTGGAAATATTTTCCCTGAAAATTCTTGTTAAACAATGACCTTCATTTATATCTTTCCTTGTTTGATCTTTGGCTTAAAACATTGTTTCATTAAAAAGTCTGAATTTCTTAAAGGGGTTTGTAAATAATAAAACCACGTATAAAGATTACGAGTGTGATTAGTCTCACATAAGGCAGTTTCTTCGGGTGTTTTTTCACTGAACTGCTAAGGAAACACTTTAAAAATGGTAGGTTTTAGATTTTTATTCCAGTAAAGGAAATCTTTCGGTAAAGAAAATGTGTGTGACAGGTACATGTATAAATATTTTAGTGATATTTTATATTGATTGATTGATGAATAGTTTATTCCTTCCTGATTGATGAAAATCTCTGTACTTCAAATATTTGATTGAATGGAAATCATTTGAGTAAATCATTCTTACAGAGTATACACATAAAAAATACCTTTATATTATTAAGGAAATCATTTAAAGTCATTTTAAGGATTGCACTCGGTACTGTTTGCTGAAAAACCAGTTTTCCTCTGCTAAAGGGTAATACTCATCATCAAAAATACTGTTTAACATTTATTGATCTCACAAAAGTTACTGCCTTTTGTGCTAAATACCGGCTGTGACATAACTGAAACTGAGAAATCATCTTTGTTCCATTCTTCACAAACAGTCCATATATCCTAAAATAAAAATCACTCGTGTCGAAGTGAATTCTTACTGTGCTATTGTTGAGAGAATTCTTTGCTGATCAAATTTTTTGGTATCTTATTTTTTGTTGAAAGAATTATATTAGTAATAGTCCCATTGACTATTATTATTACATTTTTAAAAAAAGAATTAAAGGTTCAACTTAGGTTAAGTAGTTTTTTCCCAAATGGAATTTTTCAATGTGCATATACTTTTAAAATGTTGAAAATCCAACTGTGCTAACTTTGATTATTAATAGATGAAAATTTATATTTTCCAAAAATCCAAGCAAAACTTGTGTATGTAACAGTTTCCTCTAAAGATTCAGTTTAGCAAATAGAATTGTTTAGAAAATCACAAAAAATTCTGTTCCATAACCTTTGAGGTTGGAATTTATTTTTTTCAATTATCAAGTACCGCCAGCTATAAAATGAATCAAAATCTGAACTGAAACAAAAGTCCTGCTATATTAATAACTTATATTCTGACTTTTACTATCATTTTATGGTGATTAGTTTTTTCAGTTTATACAATTAAAGATGATAACACATTTATTTGACTAATAATTCTAGTGAAGTTTCCAGAAACTATAAACTTATACCTGCATTAGTGATATTTCTTTGGAATGAAGCCAAAACGTTAAATATTTTTCAGTCTTTATATAAAATTATAGCAATAAAAATGTATTATAGTCCAATTAAGTATAGCACAATAGATACATTTTCATAATTATTTTAAAATTTTTCTCTTAAATACAACCAATCTATTTTACAAAGAGAATCAAGATTGTTTAATGGCTGTGATGTTACAATTCCTATTGCAAGATTAGTCACAGCTGTAATTATATTATGAGTTATTTGGCTTATTTTAAATATATGTTAAAGGTATACATAAGCTGAAGTGATTATATTATGTTCATCATATGTTCATTTTCCTTAAAGAAGTTCTCCAAAAATATGTAGGGGAAATTAATAATAATATTTGTAACTAAGTATAATTGTAATATTAATTATAACAATAAATTCTTTTGTTCCAAGCATAACAAATTCTAATTTTTGAGACAGTAACATATGTATTAATACAGTCAAATTAAGTTGTATAGAATATAATTAGTGATTACCAGGTTGTTTGTGATTAGTGGATATATGGAGACAGAAAATGAATATGTTTTAGAGAAATCATCATAATTTTAAAAGTGCCCTTAACATACATTTAATTTGGATTAATAAAAATGCCTTAATAAGTATATTTCTCTCTAGAATATGTTTTTAGTTTTTCAAAGCTTAAAAATGGAATGGTTTGAAAACTGTGAATGTGTGATATGCCACCTGCCCTATTTACATTTTTAACAGTTGAGTATTTGTTAACTGATCCCATAGACAGCTACATGTTTTGCTGTTACCAGATGGATGAGATAGAATGCCATGCATAACTTTACATTTATCTTCTTTGAGTGTCACCTTATTTGCATATCAATTAAAATAATATCTGTATTAAAATGGATAATGAAAGTTATCAAATTTACATGACATGACTGCAGTTTGCAAAATTTCCAGTAGATGCCCCCAGAGACCAGTCAACTCATTGGAAATCCTTGAAATTTAAAAGAGTCTTTTTTATATTGAAACTTTTTCTCTTGCTGTATTTTGAAGTACATAGAAAATAAATTAGAAGTCCGAAAAAAATTCTCAACTCCAATAGTTTATTGTGAAAAATCATATATGAGTGAGTCATATATTTGTAATCCATATTACTCAACTCTAATA
The DNA here is from genome assembly GCF_016772045.2 of Ovis aries. Lineage (NCBI taxonomy): Eukaryota > Metazoa > Chordata > Mammalia > Artiodactyla > Bovidae > Ovis > Ovis aries. Next base: position 11,452,314 of record NC_056070.1, read on the forward strand.
ATTGTTAAAATCCTACATGTGCAGTATTAAGAAAAATGCTGTCAGTTTTCATTGTAAAAGCATTCTGTATGCTTTTAAACTAAAATCATTTCAAACACAATTTTTTCTTTCTACCTTCTCTGTCTTTATATATTTACATGACTAAAGAAATGCTATATCCTTGTTTTAGCATTTTAGAAATAAGTATCCTTTTCACACACAAAAAAAAACCTATAAAACATGCCTATATAACATATGATTCTTACCAGTGTGTGTGTGTGAGTCAAGAAACAGATTTGTTCCTCCTTCTAATTATACATAATATCTACCTTCACTGAAAAGTATGGGCAAGATTGGTGACTCACTTTATTCCACAGAAATTATATTAACTGAAGCTATTTAAGTATTAATTTGAGTCAATGTAATTATCCCGTAGGTGATTCTAATAACATTTATCCCTACAATACGAATTTAAGACTGTTATTACTGACACATAGATAACCCAATAGTGACTTATAAATATTAACTTAGTGGAATAAAAGTATTATACTGCCTTTTGATTAGATATAACATATCTTTTGAGTTTATCTTTGTCATATTAAGTAAAAATTTTATGATCTTGTTTTAGAGTATTGAGCTTATTGAACTGCTTTTGAAATATTTTACTGAATGTGAAGCATCACCTTGGTTCAGTATTTCAGTTTGACTTATGAAAATGTTGAGTTACATTAATCATAGAATAGTTGATAATGCATTTTAATTTTGAAAATCTATCTAATGGCTAGTATGAATACTTGTAAGTACAAAGTGAAGACGATAAATTGGCATTCTGCTCATTTGTGTTTTTTATACTCATCCAGTTTCATCCTTTTATACGTTTGTCTTATGTGCTTGTCAGTGTTACCCGGTTAGACTTCACATCTCTGCGTGGGGATCACGTCTATTCAGTTTGCTTTGCCTGGATGCTACTGATTGTCTGCTGCCTTGTTTGAAGGAAAGGGATTCTCTCTCTGGAAGAGTCACAAAGTGACAGCCGTGTGTTACCCCAATCCAGCACAAACATTCGTTAACACGGATAAAGAAGATGGCTTTCTTTCTCCCTTTTTTAAACTGAAGTATATTTGATTTGCAGTGTTGTGTTAGTTTCAGGTGTACAGCAAAGTAACTCACACGCACACACACATGCATATGTATATACATACACATATGTTTGCTTTGTTTCATTGTCTTTTCCCATATAGGTTATTACATATTATCGAGCTTAGTTCCTTGTGTTATAGAGTAGGTCCTTGTTGTTTATTCTATATATTGTAGTGTGTATATGTTACTCCCAAAAGACAATGGCTTTCTAACTGGAGTCACATCATAATTGTATAATGATGTCAAATTTCTCAACAATCCATACAGGTAACAACAAAAAAAAATGTGTGAAGGGGGAAGAGAAAAAGAAAATTAACATTATTTGATATAATCAGGGGCAATGTGATAAAGTGAAAAAAATTCAGAATTTGTAATCAGAGAAACCTGATTATGAAAGCCACCCCAGCCAGTTATTATCATGTATGACTTTGGGCAAGCCAAAACCTCACCGAAGAGGGTTTCTTTATCTGTAAAAATGGAAGTCGTATTTTTAGAGTTATCGTGTGATTTAGAAATGATGTCTGACACATAGTACATGCTCTGTGAATAGTAGCTATTCAAAATGGTTTAAGGCAGAATTTAAAAATGATATAATATCTCTGTGGCCCTTTAGTAGAAAGCTCTCCATTTCCCAGCATCTTCGCACATTCAGCTGCTATAGAATTGTGTTGGATTGTTCAGTTTTACTTTCTTCCAGTATATAGATTCTTTTTTTATGGAGTATAATTGCCTAATAATGTTGTGCTAGTTTCTGCTGAACAGTGAAACAAATCAGCGGTATGTTTACATATATCTCCTCCCTCTTGGGCCTTCCTCCCACCCCCTCCCATAAAGGGAAATTTTGTTGTAAATTCAAAATATTTAGAATCTCCATTGAATAATGCATTTAAATAGTAATAAAAACCCATATGAAATGCATGACCACTTAATTCCATTTTTAAAACCACTTTTCTCCAGCTGCATCCCTTAGCCCGGTTACGCCTTAAGTGCCTGCAATGGCAAAGATCTTCCTTAGGATATAGACTTTAGATGTTCAGCATATCTGTGAATGTCACAACTTCTGTTTCTATGAATGGCCTCTTTTCTGTCAAGAGGACTCTCCTCAAATTCCGTAATATTGAAACTTTCCAGAAATTTTACCAGAATTCTCAGTTTTCATCCATCAGGGTGATTTCAGGTCAATGAGATTTTTCTTATTCTGATGCTGAAAAAGGGCATATTCTAATTTAGATAAGTATTTGTTGTAATATATAAATAAAACCAAAGACTAATAACTTCATGTCCAAATGAAAGAAGTAAAATAGGGAATTTGAATTCTCTTTATGTTTCTGTTTGCATTTTTTAAAATTCCTTTTTGTAAATCAAGTAAACTTTGCCTGTTAGGAAATGTAAAACCTGACAAATTCACATATAATAGTAGAAGTTGACATGCATTTGTATTTTCAGATAGCAGATTCATTTTAAAAATTAAAAATTATCCTGTTTAAAAGAAATGTTATGCATTAACTGTGAATGTTTAAATAAGAACCTATTTAGTAAAGCATTAATTGCTCTTTCTGGTTCTAAAATATTAGTAATGAGGCTTTAAGAATGTCATACATGTATGTGTGTATGTGTACACAAATGTGTGTGTAAAATTGAGTTGAGGTCAGAATAGTCATGTATGCTTTCTAAATACATTCTATTTGAAATATTTTTTGCAAAGAATGGTCTTTTAAAAAAATGTACTAAAAATTTTAAAAATTGATACCAGTTATATATCATGGATGTTTGGAGCTGTCTTGGGTACCAAGACAATCCCTTCTGAATCAGTTCACGTTCTTTGGTCACAGGCGCAGAGACAGAGTCTGATTAAGTAGAGTGGAAATGATTTTATTAGAAAGATATTTGGTAACTAGCTGAATTTAGGAGAAAACCTGGCTCAGAAGAAAAGGAAAAGACATGGGACACTTGGAAGGATCTAGGTAGGCAGAACCACTTTCAACTCTTGTCAGGATGTTGCTGCCAGGTGGGCTGAACTCCGAAAACCTTCTACCTCTTTGTGTCTCTTGCTTCAAGATTCAGAATGCTGGGAGAGAGACCAGTGGCTTAATGTGGGAGGGAGTCTTTGAAATCAGGTCCCACCAAGATGACACACGATGTGCCATTTCCAAAAATACTTCAGAGTACTGCGGACATGGAGCTAGATGCTGAGCGGACCAAATCCAGCCCAAGCACCCTCAAGGAGTGACGTTGCACCCTCAAGGAGTGACGTTCTGCGTTTCTGTCCTGGCTGGGATGAGCACTGAGATGGCCTCCTGATAGTTTGTTTCTACTGTTTATATCAGGGATCCCCAACCCCTGGGCCAGGAACTAGTGCCAGTCTGTGGCCTGTTAGGAACTGGGCCACACAGCAGGAAGTGGGCGGCAGGTGAACGAGCAAGCGAAGCTCTACCTGTATTTATAGCCATTCCCCATCCCTTGTATCCCCCTGGTCTATGGAAAAATTGTCTTCCACAAAACGGATCATCCCTAGTGCCAAAAGGGTTGGGGACCACTGTTTTAAATCAATGATCTAATTTTTATTTATAATTTATACACACACAGAAACACACATATATATATATATTCTTTTTCAGATCCTTTTTCATTATGTTATCACAAGATGTTGAGTATAGTTCCCTGTGCCACACAATAGGTCCCTGTTGCTGATCTGTTTTATACACAGCAGTGTGTATCTATTAATCCAAACTCCTAATTTATCCCCCCACCACCTTCTCTTTTTGATAACCATAAACTTATTCTCTATGCGTCAGTGCTTGTTTGAAGCAAGGCTGGATTTCCAGCCCCCTGACCTCTCAAACTTCCTCACCATCCCCCAGATTATCTTTTGGGTACCTCTTGGATGTCTGCTTCAGGTTCCTCAAACTCAAGTTACCTGAACTTTGGGGAAGCTTGTTACCCTTCCCCAAATCTAGTCATCCTTTTGTGTTCCCCTCTTTAGCAAATTGGGCTTCCCAGGTGGCGCGAGGGGTAATGAACCGGCCTGCAGGAGACATAAGAGGCATGGACTCGATCCCTGGGTTGCAAAGACCTGGAAGATGGCATGGCAACCCACTCCAGTATTCTTGCCTGAAGAATCCCCATGGACAGAGAAGCTTGGTGGGCTACAGCCCATGCGGTCACAAAGTGCTGGACAATACTGAAGCAGCTTAGCACACATGCATACGCTTTAGTAAATTACCAACTGCCCACCCCCAAAATCTTATTGCCATCGTAGCTCTTCTCTTTCCATCAACCCTAACATCCACTCAGTCACCAAGTAGTCAGTATTTTCATATCCTGAATATGTATCAAATCCACCTACTTCTGTGTGTTCCCCTGCCTCAACTTCAGTTAGTCCCATGGTCACTCTGTCCATGAACACCAGTGTCTCCTGCCTCTTCTCCCTGCTCCCGGTTCTACCCTCCTCCCAGCCATTCTCTTGGACCTAGTGTGAATTTCAGAGTCACAAGCTCAAGGATGCCAAGTTGAATGTCTTTTTTTTTTAATAACTAATTTTAATTCCTGGTCCTAAGCCTTGATTCTCCCTAATGTAAAAATCCGACCTCGTCCCTCTTAGGTAAAGTCAGTCCAATTCAGTGATTTCTCAGGCTATTCAGAGTCTTACACTCCTTCCCATCACCCTGTGTTCCTATATAGAAACAATGCAACACTGATGCCAAGAACACAGCACTGATGCCAGGTAGGAAGAAATAGGGTTACTAGGTTTAGCAAATAAAAATACAACATGCACTTCAAATTTCAAAAAACTGAAACTATTTTCGGTATAAGTATTCCCATGCAATATTCAGGATACACTAATACAAAAAACCATTTGTGGTTTATCTGATATTCAGATTTTACTGGGTATCCTGCCCAGGTTTATCTGGCAAGCTCAGGAGAGGGGGTTTGTCAGCATTTACTCCCAGATCTTGATCTAGGACCTTGTGATAGACTCTAAACTTGCCTGGTATCCATTTCCCCTCTTTACTAACCCAATTCCAGTTTCATTTGAGGCAACAGTGTGCCTCCAAACAGGCAGGATATTTGTTTTTCTAGTCTTTGCAGCCAGGGATGGCCACGTGACACAGTTCTCACCAAGGCTACAAAGTGGAATTCCAATAGTAGTTGCAGGAATAAAAATATTCCCAGTAATAGAGAAAGACACAGCTGATGTGACCCGCCTACCCCATTTCCTCTTGGCTGGAAGGTGGACTTGATGTCTGCATTGGGGCAGCCCTCCAGTGACCAGGGACAGGCAGGAAATAATCCCTGAAGCACAGGCCTTGAACTCGCCAGGCCACGGAACCAAGGCTAACAGCTGCCTATCTTTGGCATCTCGTGCTGTGAGCAGTACAAACTTGTAGTTTTGAAAGCACCATGAGCCAGGTTTTCTCTTCCTTGGAACTGAATGGGTTCCTAACCTCTGGGGTGCTGTCCAGGGCTCTGTCACTGATGCGCTTGATTCATCCTTTTCTGTCAGCTCTTGAAATATGCTGACCTGCCTCTTTCAGGAGCACCCCAGTGCTGCTTACTCGCAGAGTTACAGCTGTGTCCCCATTCAGTCCCAGGTGGGCAGCACATCCGACAGCCTTTTAGCACACACGCCCTTGCTAGGGCCAGTGACAGAGGGCAGACATCCCAGCCCTCTCTTCCCATTAACTTTGATGTCACACACAGAGGTCACCAGACAATTCGCAGTCTTTGACCCATATAGTCCAGGGGCCATGGGACATCATGCAGGCTGTTTGGGTTTTCTTCTAATCAGAAGCTCTCTGCAGTGACTTTTGCTGCCTTTCCATGCCCTGTGTTGGGGCGGTGGGGAGGGGAGGGAGAGACACAACCTGATTCACCTTACATCTCACGCTTTCCTTCTCCACGCTCTCAGCCAGAGGGCAGAAGCAAAAATCTGTGCTTGCTTCTCTCTTCTCCATTTCAAATATTTTTGGTCATTGTTTTGACAAGATGGTGGCCTTTGACTTGTGGACCTGGGAATGTGGTTTCCTTACTCTCCTTATGGACTAGTCCTGTAACAGTAGGTGCCTTGCATTGGCCACTAGGTTGAGGAGGATTGCAATTCAGTTGCGAATCCATTTCCAAGTAATTTTTCTAATATATTGGGTTGGCTGAAATGTTTGTTTGAGTTTTTCCATGCAGCTTATAGAAAAGCTCAAAATAATTTTTGCCCAACCCAATGCAGAAAGCTGAGCACCAAAGAATTGATGCTTTTGAACTGTGGTGTTGGAGAAGACTCCTGAAAGTCCCTTGGACTGCAAGGAGATCCAACCAGTCCATCCTAAAGGAGATCAGTCCTGGGTGTTTATTGGAAGGACTGATGCTAAAGCTGAAGCTCCAATACTTTGGCCACCAGATGTAAAGAACTGACTCCTTGGAAAAGACCCTGATACTGGGAGGGATTGTGGGCAGGAGGAGAAGGGGACAACAGAGGATGAGATGGTTGGATGGCATCACCGCCTCAGTGGACATGGGTTTGGGTGGACTCCGGGAGTTGGTGATGGACAGGGAGGCCTGGTGTGCTGCAGTTCATGGGGTCGAAAAGAGTCAGACACGACTGAGTGAGTGAACTGAACTGAGTACAATCTCATTGAGTCATTTCCCAGACTCAAATACTTCTATGACTCTATTCCACACTTAGCTTGGAGTCCAAACTGCTTACTGTGCTCTGAAGTCTCCACAATATGGGTTCTGCCCTCCCCTTTTTTTAACTTCCCTCTTCCTACTCCCTTCCTTATTACTGTATGTATTTAGTTCTAGAGCAAAGCTGATCCACTGAGTAAAAAATGCTGGGTGTGTGGCACCTGGGCATTTCTGTTTTGTTTGCCTTTTAAACTCTATAGGGTGAGTCTGTTGCTGGACTTCATGTTTCTCAGAGAATCTTCACGTACATATTTTTGCTTGGTTCTTAGAAGAATCCTGTGATATAGGTATAGCAAAGATTAATATATATATTTCACAGATGAGAAGAAGTGAAGTCCAGAAAAGTTAGGAAGAAATGGCCTGAACCTCAGGGGTTTTAATTCTAGACTGTTACCACTCCACACTGAAATTTTTATTGATAGTAATATCACATCTTGTCAGTTCTAAATATTTAATTGTCCCCTATTTAAAAATGTAAAATAATTAGTAAAAAGTGATGTCATTTGGCCTCTGATTACTTGCTTAATAGATTAATAGCTATCACACAGCTATTATTCCATAACTCTTTATTTCCTATATAACAATGTTCATGCTCTGAAATTATTTATGATTTGTTTACTTATTTGTTGGTTGTGTTCTTCCACTAGAATATACACCTCACAAGGGTATTGACTCTATTTGATCTAGAACAGTGCCTAGCACTTAATAGGAAACTCAATAGCTATTGATTGAATAAATAAACACACTATTCAATTGTTTGAATAGTGTATTTGATCTGCAAGGAGATGAGACCAGTCAATCCTAAAGGAAATCAACCCTGAATATTCTTTGGAAGGACTGATGATGAAGCTGAAACTCCAATACTTTGGCCATCTAATGCAAAGAGCTGACTCATTAGAAAAGACCCTGATGCTGGGAAAGATTACAGGCAGGAGGAAAAGAGGACAACAGAGAACAAGATGATTGGATGGGATCACTGATTCAATGAGTCTCATGTCCATGAGACGGTGATGGACAGGGAAGCCTGCAGTGCTGCAGTTCATGGGGTTGCAAAGTGTCAGACACAACTGAGCAACTGAAAAATAACAACAACTTTCAATTGTCATTTTATCTCTTTGCATATGATTTATTATTGTTAGAAGTGAAGTAGTAATCTAACACGTCATTAACTTAATCCTAACTGAAAATAATTTTTAAAATATATTTAGCAAGAGATATCTATAAACTCTTTCTGCATAAATGAATGAATGAATGAACCTTCATATCATACAGGGAAGCCACTTAATAGAGCTTTGTTTTGATATTCAGAGACACATTTAAATTTTGTTTGCCTTACTGGCTTTTTGTGTTGTTTGAGGGGGAGGATAACTTATTAAGTATTTTTGGTTATTGTCAATTGCTATGGTCTGAATGTTGTGTTCCTAAAATTCATATATTGAAATCCCATTCCCTGGAAGTGTAGGTAGATGGGGTTTTTAGAAAGTGATTAGGTCATGAGGATGGGGCACTCATGAATAGGATTCAGTTAGTCAGTTCAGTCGCTCAGTCATGTCCGACTCTTTGCGACCCCATGAATCGCAGCACGCCAGGCCTCCCTGTCCATCACCAACTCCCAGAGTTCACTCAGACTCACGTCCATCGAGTCAGTGATGCCATCCAGCCATCTCATCCTCTGTCATCACCTTTTCCTCCTGCCCCCAATCCCTCCAGCATCAGAGTCTTTTTCAGTGAGTCAACTCTTTGCATGAGGTGGCCAAAGTACTGGAGTTTCAGCTTTAGCATCATTCCTTCCAAAGAAATCCCAGGGCTGATCTCCTTCAGAATGGACTGGTTGGATCTCCTTGCAGTCCAAGGGACTCTCAGGAGTCTTCTCCAACACCACAGTTCAAAAGCATCAATTCTTTGGCGCTCAGCTTTCTTCACAGTCCAACTCTCACATCCATTCATGACCACTGGAAAAATCATAGCCTTGAGTAAATGGACCTTTGTTGGCAAAGTAATGGCTCTGCTTTTGAATATGCTATCTAGGTTGGTCATAACTTTCCTTCCAAGGAGTAAGCATGTTCTAATTTCATGGCTGCAGTCACCATCTGCAGTGATTTTGGAACCCCCAAAAATAAAGTCTGACACTGTTTCCACTGTTTCCCCATCTATTTCCCATGAAGTGATGGGACCAGATGCCATGATCTTCATTTTCTGAATGTTGAACTTTAGGCCAAATTTTTCACTCTCCTCTTTCACTTTCATCAAGAGGCTTTTAGTTCCTCTTCACTTTCTGCCATAAGGGTGGTGTCATCTGCATATCTGAGGTATTGATATTTCTCCCAGCAATCTTGATTCCAGCTTGTGCTTCTTCCAGCCCAGCATTTCTCATGGTGTGCTCTGCATCGAAGTTAAATAGCAGGGTGACAATATACAGCCTTGATGTACTCCTTTTCCTATTTGGAACCAGTCTGTTGTTTCATGTCCAGCTCTAGCTGTTGCTTCCTGACCTGCATATAGGTTTCTCAAGAGGCAGGTCAGGTGGTCTGTATTCCCATCTCTTTCAGAATTTTCCACAGTTTATTGTGATCCACACAGTCAAAGGTTTTGGCAAAGTCAAGAAAGCAGAAATAGATGTTTTTCTGGAACTCTCTTGCTTTTTCCATGATACAGCGGATGTTGGCAATTTGATCTATTGTTCCTCTGCCTTTTCTAAAACCAGCTTGAACATCTGGAAGTTCACATGTTGCTGAAGCCTGGCTTGGAGAATTTTCAGCATTACTTTACTAGTGTGTGAGATGAGTGCAATTGTGCAGTAGTTTGAGCATTCTTTGGCATTGCCTTTCTTTGGGATTGGAATGAAAACTGACCCTTCCAGTCCTGTGGCCACTACTGAGTTTTCCAAATTTGCTGGCATATTGAGTGCAGCACTTTCACAGCATCATCTTTCAGGATTTGAAATAGCTCCATGAATAGGATTAGTGCTCTTATAAAAGAGGCTCCAGAGAGTGCTCTAGCTTCTTACATTATATGAGGACACAACTAGAAAGTTCAGGCTATGAACCAGGAGGGGCAACCTTCCTAGAGCCTTGGTCTTAGACTGCTGGCCTCCAGAACTGTGAGCAATAAAGTTTAGTTGTTCACAAGCTACTCAGTTAGTGGTATTCTGCTGTTCAGTTGCTCAGTCGTGTCTGACTCTTTGCGACCCTATGGACTGCATTCTCTGCTACATCAGCCCAAATGGACTGAGACACCTGTCAGCTAGCTTATTTGTCCTTATCAAAGGGAGCTCAGCTCTGGAACTGATATATTTATAATGTAATTTCCCTAAAATTACTATATTTAGATAGCTCTTGGCATCTTTCATTAAACTGGAGTTGTTCAATTATAAGTGTTTGAGGTCAAGATAGCTTTCAGCCCTTTCACTGAGAAAAAAAAAGGCAGCGTGATCCAACCTTTAATTATTATAGGATCAAAAAAATCAAACGATTTGAAGGATTAAAATAACGAGTTCAGTATTCTGATTCTTATTCCCAGTTACCGGAACTCGTACACGAAGAACGTCTGTGTGGAGATGCTGCGGGATGGTTATCATAAGTCCTTTACCGAGTTCTTTGCTCTGACAGAGAAGTGGGGTGCCCTGAGGGAGGCTGCGAGGGTCCGATCCCTGTCCTGGGCACAGAGACCCCTGGAAGAGCAGCCTGACAAGCTGGATCACTTCTACTACTACCTGACCAGGGCTGAGACAGCTGAAAGGAAAGGTACGTGGAGGGGTTTGGGGAAGCAGCACCGCCGAAACCAGAGCAGGGAGCACCTGAGGGCAAGTTCCCAGTTGCTTCATATGTGAATTTAAGACCATTAGGACACCTCAGCACAATTCAGCCTAGTCAACCAAGCATCTTCATGGAATGGACAGTAGAGAATGCTGACCCACAAGAGTGCCCAGACACACGGCCGTCCTGGCGATGTCACTCTAAGCCTGGGGAGACACTAAACAAATAGCACCTAGTAACATCTCCAGGGCTTCCCAAAGTATTAAAATCTTTGGTGTCATTAATTATACATCTTTATATAGTTTTTTTCTTTATATGTAATCTGAATATTGACTTTCACTGAGGAGCCCTTTGCAGAGTATTGTAATTTGCCAGTTAAACTTATTTTCTAGTATTTATAGAATGGAATTTGAAGGTTTTATCCTTAAGTTCTATGCTTAAGATTTCTATCAGAGAATTCTTATTAGTGAATTGTGAGGAGACAGGAAAAGTCTGTAACCCATAATTATGAATAAAATTGTTAATTTTTTATTTTCTATCACATCATCTCATTAATTCCTTTTTTGATATTGTAAATTTTTCCAGAAGGTCAATATGTTTCAATCCACTCCAGCTATATGATATCATTGTCGTAAGTATTTGTTAGTTACATGTCCAGAATTGGTCATTTTATACAATCAAAGAAAGGAGATCCCCAAATTTGGCATATACATTTGGTATTCTCAATTGTCTTTTTTGACATTTTTTGTGTGAAAATACCATGGACTCAAAAAGAGAGAAGCCTTAGGCTCCACCATGAAAATGTCTCTGTTTCATTGTACAGCACAATACATAAGTGAACTCGTGTGTGTATGTGTGTATGTGTAGATGAGAGGTGATTATTTGTATAATGAAAATATTTAACTACAGAATTGACTTTGAAAAGAGTCCTTTGGTAAATTTTAAAATGTGATTTACATATACGTTCTCAAGAAATTAACTGTTTTAAATTTTAAAATGCTATTGTAAAAAAAACTTATTTTCTAGGTCAGGCCCAAATTCTGAGGTGATATTTACACTGAAAATAGACTTGATCAAGATAAAATTTGTTCATAAGTCATTTTTTTCAAGTTGAATTAATTTGATTCATTAAACATTTTAAATAGATGCATTCATTTTAGTAGCATAATAGGATAAATTTAGGCCAAACACATCAGTAGTCATTAAGTATCATAAAAGAAACTTATAAAGCATTTTATAATTATAAAGAAACTAGAATGCTAAATAATCTATTTGAAGGTAGAAAAATACTTTATTTGAAAAAGTAATTATATATAGATTAAAATGATTCTCCAATCCCCCAAATTTAAAAAGTCCGAGCTTCATAATAGCCAGTGTCTTATACACATGTGCAAGTAATGAAATAGTTTCTCACTGAGTAGTTTGTCACGTGTTCTTGGTAACTAAGGTTCTATTTGATAAATGGAATAAAATTACTTCTTGCTCAGAACAACTCTTCTGTAGGGTTATTGACTTCAAAATGCTGTGGCTTTTGCCTGGTTAAAATACAAAAAGTTAAAATTATTGCAAAAAGACATTATTGGAAATACATCAGTTGAAGGACAAGTAAACATTTATATGCTTCTCTGAAAAGAAATGTGTAGTTTTTTTCACATTTAACACATGAACTTTATAGGAGAAAAACTGTAATTTAAGAATGTCCTAGAAAGTAGTGCAGGGAATATGTATAGAAACTCTTAATAACTTGAATTAATTCTAAATCTTAAAACCCATGTATACCACACACTTAATCTAGGATATAGAAATCTGTTAATAGTTCCTGGACGATTTCACCCCATATGTTTGTGGAATCGGAGACAATTATCTTGAAGCAGCATCGTATCTTTGAGTATTCTTATTGCTTCTCATTGGAAAGACCATCACTCTAGGGTCACAATGAAGTTCATTTAATCAAAGCTATGGAACTAACAATAGTCATCTCAGGTCAGTTCTGTCTCTTGAGACTCACAAAGCAGAAACCCAGAGTTATTTAAATTACTTTTCAAAATATCATTTTCTGTTTTATAGCAAAGAAATGTTTAAAGAAAGCCGAGCATTCTTTTTGGATCATTTTCCATTTGTTACAAAGTATTTCTTTGTCCCTGATATCATTCTTATATGACCCAATGTGAGTCATCTCTGTACCATCTGTAACATGATTAGGGCCTGGTGCCCCATGGGACTGAGGAAGAGATGGCAATAATGGTAATGGGTAACCGAATCAATAGATAATTCAAACATTATTTACACTTGACTTTAAGTTATTGTCAAGGGTTAAGCAGCAATTTTTTTCTCTAATAACATTTATTTAAGATACCCAAAGTATGTTTTACTCAAGCAGAGTCCCACTGGATGTTTGTATAGTTTATATAAAGAAAAACAAAAGTGAGTGTCTGGTGAAATAAGTTTGAGAAACAACCATGTGAATTAACATATACATTAAGCAGGTTGGTTTGTTGCAGGACTTATCAGAGCCTTTGACATGTTAATGTATCGTGTGTTTCACTGAAAGAGAGAAATTAGTAGGAGCACTTTCCAAATTTATTTCATCATGAGATCTCCTTTTAAGGCAGCATAGTGAATATTGGTCTAGGGAATAAATCAACAATAAAATTGATTTTCATCTTAATATAGCTGCTGGCAATTTGAGGAAATGTTGTGCAAGCAAGGAGAAAAGGCTGTTTAGAATGTAAAGGGTATAAACCATGTGTTTGTATTATTCAAAGGTTCAAAACTTTCAATTTTTCCATAGAAGAATAGCTTAGCTGACAAGTAGTCTTTAAATATGTAATCTAAATAGCTTCTAAGCAAAACCAAAAAGTTTATCAAATGTTGGAAACTGTTTTTCTATTAAAGCTTAATTACTGAAAAATGGAAAATTATTTTAGGTTTGCATACATATTTTTTTAAAGCTCTTTGTGTCACTTTTTAAAATGGAAGATATGAAACATTTTATTCACAGGTTTTAAAACTACCAGTTCTCTAATCACTGTGTATGTGGGCTTCCCTGGTGGCTCAGATGGTAGAGTCTGCCTGCGGTGCAGGAGACCAGTGTTCGATCCCTGGGTTGGGAAGATCCTCTGGAGAAGGAAATGGAAACCCACTCCAGTACTCTTGCCTGGAAAATCCCATGGGTGGAGGAGCCTGGCAGGCTACAATCCATGGGGTCACATAGAGTCGGACACAACTTCACTTTCACTTTCAATCACTATATATGAGTAAGAATATAAAATATTACAAAACAGATTTTAATGCTCTATTCATATTAGGCACAGGTCCAGAATGGAAAGATAAAGCACAAGAGAAATCAGTTCTGAAATGAGAGTATTTCTTTTAAATAAATTGCTCAGGGTTTTACCCCCTACTTTTCACCTAAGCTATTGCTTATTGTGAATAACCTTTAAAAGGCAGAAAGTCTCTGCAGAATCTCCAGTTCCTTCAAAACTGGGGAATAGGGAGAATGTATTTTAACTTTAATTTTTAGTTCTAAAACTTATTTTGAGATAAATGTTCATTTCCTATGGAATTATGAAGTAGCGATTTCCCTGGGGGCATAGTGAGAAAGAATCCACCCACCGATGCAGGGCACACAAGAGATGTGGATTAGATCCCTGGGTCAAGAAGATTTCCTGGAGGAGAAAATGGCAACCCACTTTAGTATTCTTGGGCTTCCCTTGTGGCTCAGCTGGTAAAGAATCCGCCTGCAATGTGGGAGAACTGGGTTTGATCCCTGGGTTGGAAAAATCCCCTGGCGAAGGGAAAGGCTACCCACTCCAGTATTCTGGCCAAGTATAGTCCAAGAGGTTGCAAAGAGTCGGGCATGACTGAGTGACTTTCACTTACACTTTCTGGTATTCTTGCCTGGAAAATGTCCATGGACAGAGGAGCCTGGCAGGCTGCATGGGTGTGCAAAGAGTTGGACCCAACTGAGCGGCTGAGCACAGCACAGCATACACAGTGTGTAAAAGCTGACATTACGTAGGTCTTAAATTTCTCTGGGAACATTGGAGTGACTTATGTACAGTTTTCAAAAGTTAATTTTTGTTGTAATCAGCCTATTGTCAATTTTTTCTCAGCCTTTTGACTTTAATCGTATAGGAGTACCAGTGGGCAATATGTAATGCTTTTCATAATTGTAATTATTTCAGGCAGATATAGATTGACTCTTCTGATAGTAGTGAGCAATTAATATCACTTAATTCCAACAGATAGTGATTGCTGTAAAAAGTCCTTGGAAGGGTAATCCATAGCCTACCATTTACTTGTGACTGTGTTTTTAGCACAAATGCAAAGAAATGCAAAGATTATGTATTTTTTCATGTCCACCAATAGAATGAAATCTACAAGAAAGAAGTACAATTTAGCACAAACATTTTTGTTTAAGTTTATGACTGTTTGCAATGAAGTTTGTAAGACTGATTCATAGTTTATCAGTATATTTTTTTGTGTACAAATAGGTCAGATATTTGCCACTTTAGGGGAAAAAAAGAGGGATTTAATAAACTGACAGCTAATAAACTAGTAACTTCCTGAGTGAGAGAGATGACTAGTATTAACACATTTTCAGCAGAAGAAGATACTCATAGAAAAGATATGCTAGAAATCTACTGTTTCTTAACATTGCTAGTAACTTGTACTGTCAGGAACGGTGCTGTAAAGTGTATGGAATAGACAGTGATCATCATTTCTTGTATCTATCTATAAGCTGCATGCTTACTTTTTCTTTTGGGTGAAAATACCTTGATATTTTTAGATTTCATCTGCTTTCTTCCTTTATCTTTTTGCCATGGTTAGGAAACATTGCATTCTCTGGAATCTCTAAATACTTTTCAAATCTTCAGTGGGATAAGTACTTTCTGATACCATATACTCATTTATTCCAAAAGAACTGAGCCCATTGCTAGCAGACACCATTCTGTTTTTGTCTTATATAAAGTCTACTATATCAACCAAAGAGTATATCAGTCTGAGCGCTTCAAAAGATTTTTTTTTCTCATGTGTACATCCTTTAATTAATATAACTAGTTTAATAGTTAAAACACATTAATTTTTACATTTCCAGTTTTTAAATAGTTAATCATGCTTTTAAAGAAAAATAGAAACTAAATGTCACTATATTGGTTTGCCATTTTAAGAGATGTGCCTTGAGACATTTTTCTAATGCATTTTCTGATGTTTTTCTCTCTTTGAAGAGTACTTTGAAGAGGTCTATAATAACTTGTACGCTCTGGCCTGTTACTTCAATAATTCTGAAGACAAGTGGGTTAGAAACCACTTCTATGAACGATGTTTTAAGATTGCTCAAGTCATCAAAATAGATGGTGGGAAGAAGGAAGCCGAGGCACATGGACACATGGGGCTGCTCTTCGAGGAGGATGGTGAGTAGCCCTTTGCCAGGGTGCCCTAGGGGCTTTGGAGGCTCTTGAGTCCAGGCAACCAGAAAGCATGTAGGGGTGGAGAAAAAGACCTGAGGCTTGGTGTTAAGAATGTAAGTTGTGTGTGCTGTGTGCTCAGTCTTGTCCAACTCTTTGCTACCCCATGGGCTGTATGTAGCCTGCCAGGCTCCTCTGTCCATGGGATACTCCAGGCAAGAATACTGGAGTGGGTTCCATTTCCTCACCCAGGGAATCTTCCTGATCCAGGAATTGAATTGAGCCTCTTGCGTCTCCTGCCTTGGCAGGTGGGTTCTTTACCACTGTGCCACCTGGGAAGAATGTAAGTTATTGAGATTAAAAAGCAAAGGGATGTGACTTTGGACTCACCCTCTATATTGCTACTCTCATACCCCAGCTGAGTACTCAGCCTAGAGTTCCCAGCAGCAGCATCACAGAGAGAGAACTTCTTCCCAGTCTTCCACGTACATCTTTCCTCCGCATTGCACCATTTCAAATTATTTTTCCTTTCGTGTAGACCTTTTCATTCATTTTAACTTGATTTCTCATGTTTGAAAATGGAAAAGAGGAAAGACACACATGGTGATTTTCCTGACCTGCCAAATCCCATATATTCAATCTCTATAACTCAGATACCATTTGTTGTGGTTTTATAATAATTTCTGAAGGAAATATTTCTTTATAAATAATGTCATGCTTAATAATGTTATATTAAGACAAGCCAAAGCCTGAGACAAAACCGCAAATTCATCAGAAACATATTTCTTATGGTGGTTTAATAAAGATTGTGAGGAGAAATTTAAGAATTAAAGTTATTTGTGGAAGAATAGTGGTTAGATCATTTACAAACCAAATATATGGGAAGATGGAAATATTTGATCAGAAATAATTCTGTTTCTCCCCTCAAAGCACTCTCATCTCCATGAGAGTTTTTGGCAATAGGGTTAAGTTAGAAAATATTTGCTATTTTATGGCTAGAACTGCCTAGGACTTTGAGAAAGGAGGGGAAAAAAAGGCTTTCATGCCTCAGGAAATTGCGCATTGCATTCTACAGCATGGTAGGTACTGGAACGTGGCTGCTGGTCAAGGGCTCTCTTGGGTGATAGGTGTGAAGAAGAGCAGAACAATTCAAAGAAGTGAGAGCTCATAGGTCCTAGATTCAAGGAAGGCAAGACGGAGCCAGAAGGAACTGGTGGGAGAGGACTTCACTGGTGGTCCAGTGGCTAACACGCCAGGTTCCAAATGCAAGGGGGCACAGGTTTGATCCCTGGTCGGGGAACTAGATCCCACATGGTACACAGAGAGGCCAAAAAAAAAAAAAAAGAGTAAGATGTAAAAAAAAGAAGAAAAAAGAAGGGACTTGTGGGGGACATGAAAGATGGATGTAATTTAGGCAGGTAAAGAAACAGGAATATATTCTGTAAGGCAGAACTACATAGACCAAAGCAAAATTAGAGAAAATGGTAGGTGCAGCAACTTGGTTAAAGTGGCAAGTATATTTCTGAGCAGTGACTGGGGTTGAGTGTGTATGGAAAGATGTGGGTTCAGAGTTTGGGCCTCTGTCTCTTCAGTCTAAGGAAAGGAGTGTGATAGGAGTCTCACTGTGAGACACCCCATGGGAAGAGGAAGGGGGAATGGTTAGGAAGCTGCTGCATTCATTCCACCTTGAAGGAACAATCCAAGAGTATTTAAAAGAATATATTTGAGCATATCCATAGCAAGAAAAAAAATTATTTTTTGGCTTCACCTGTGGCATATGGGATGTCAGTTCCCCAACCAGCGCTTGAACCGGTGCCCCCTGCCTTGGGAGCATGGAGTCTTACCTGCTATACCACTAGAGAAGTCCCTACAGTACAATTTAGGATGTCTCAAAGCAAAGGGTTAGCAACATCAAGCGATACCTATACAACAGAGTTCAGTGCAGTCATGAAATTACAAATTAGAGCCAAATTCATTCGTTTAGCAAGTATTTGTTTAGGACCTAATGTCTAGAGATAAAACAGCTAGCAAGATAGACAACCTAGATGTCCATCAGCAGATGAATGGATAAGAAAGCTGTGGTACATATACACAATGGAGTATTACTCAGCCATTAAAAAGAATTCATTTGAATCAGTTCTGATGAGATGGATGAAACTGGAGCCGATTATACAGAGTGAAGTAAGCCAGAAAGAAAAACACCAATACAGTATACTAACACATATATATGGAATTTAGGAAGATGGCAATGGCGACCCTGTATGCAAGACAGGGAAAGAGACACAGATGTGTATAACGGACTTTTGGACTCAGAGGGAGAGGGAGAGGGTGGGATGATTTGGGAGAATGACATTCTAACATGTATACTATCATGTGAATTGAATCGCCAGTCTATGTCTGACGCAGGATGCAGCAGGCTTGGGGCTGGTGCATGGGGATGACCCAGAAAGATGTTATGGGGAGGGAGGTGGGAGGGGGGATCATGTTTGGGAATGCATGTAAGAATTAAAGATTTTAAAATTTAAAAAATAAAAAACTAAAATTAAAAAATTAAAAAAAAAAAAAGTTAAAAAAAAAAAAAAGATAGACAAAATATTTTCCTTGCGACACTAAGATTGTGCTGGGAAAAACAGGCCTTAACCATTCCCATCTGCTATAGCGCATGAACTAGTGTTAAATGCTGTGACGGAAAATGAGGC
Organism: Ovis aries; assembly: GCF_016772045.2. Taxonomy (NCBI): domain Eukaryota; kingdom Metazoa; phylum Chordata; class Mammalia; order Artiodactyla; family Bovidae; genus Ovis; species Ovis aries. The sequence continues at coordinate 11,470,977 of NC_056070.1, forward strand.
AGAGGAATAGATAGCAGTTGCTACTTTACATACAGTGTTCACCTTCTAGAAGCTGAAGCATGGAGAAGGTGAGGGAGTGAGCCTTGTAAAAATCTGGAGGAAGAGTTTTAGAGAGAGGATGTAGGGAGTGCCCAGTGAAGGCTCAGCACTGTCTGGAACTCAGTGAGGAAGGTGGGGGATGAAAGGAAAGGAGCCAAGTTTAAACTAGGAGGTTGGGATCACATGGGAGCTTGTAGGCCAAGCTGAGGACTTTGGATTTTATTCTGAATTGTGTGAAAAGTGAAAGTTAAAATGTTAGTTGCACAGTCATGTCTGACTCTTTGCAACCCCTGCAACCCATGGACAGTAGCCTGCCACGCTCCTCTGTCCATGACATTCTCTAGGCAGGAATACTGGAATGCTGCTGTTTCCTTCTCCTGAGGATCTTCCCAACCCAGGGATCGAACCTGAGTCTCCCACATTACAGGCAGGTTCTTACCATCTGAGCCAACAGGAAATCTCAAAATATATATCAGTTTAAGAAAATGCTCATGGTACATTAAAGAAAAAATGAGATCCAAACACAAGGTAAAATATAATTATATTTGGCATGTGTTATGTACCAACCAAGTGTTAACAGTGGTTGTTTTCTGAATGTGGGGATCATACATAGGTGATTATAGAATTATGTACTGAAGAGTTATTACTTACTGTAATTGAGAAGTTACTTGTTAAAACTCTAGAGCCTGTTGTTAAAAGTAAAGTTTAGTTTTTCAGTTTGTAAAAATGGAATAAATTCTTGCTTATGTAAAATTCAAAGTAAAATCTTTGCATAAGCTTTTTAAAATGATTATTTTTAAGCTTTTAAAAAATGATTAGCTTTTTTTGAAGATGAGGAAACTGTGGCACAAAGAAATTGAGCTTGTTAGTGCTGGGGCTGGTGTTGACTCAGCTGGCTTCAGAGCCTGTGTTGGCAGCCACCGCCCTACGCAAACCAAGAACTGCTTTACTTTCAACTGTGAAAATTCCCCAAAATTATACACTACAGTGTAATTTAGCACTTTCTCGTTCTCTACTGTAAGTATATCCCTCAGATGTTGTCTGTCTTATTTTGTTTTTATAATTGGAACCATCAAATTCTCCAACTATGAGAAATCGAAGAATGGAACTTTCAATTACAGACTCCCCCCCCAAAAAAAAGAATTTAAGAAAGAAGTAACAAATAATATACGAAAATTAAAGCTAAAGAAGCAGGGCTACCCTGATGAAAGTTTAGGATTGGCCTCATTGAGTTTCAGATAGCTACCACAGACATATTCTGAACTTTTCTATACATTTTATTTCTGATTTTTAAAACTTGATGTGATATTTTTAAATTTTTTACAGTAAAAAACACATAATAGAATTTACCATCCTAACTATTTGTGAGTGAGTTCAGTAGTATTAAGTGCATTCTCACTGTTGTGTAACAACAGTTCTGGTCTCCAGAACTTTTTCATCTAGCAAACCTGGATCTCAGTACCCATGAATCAACACTTTCTGATTTTTAAAATCTGTGAATGTTTGTATTGGAGGATTTATAAATTGTTTTCTTTCTTTCTTTATTCATTCTTCTATTCATCCACTTATTCAACAAATGTTAGAGCTACTTACTAATGGTTACTAATACAAGTTAGCAGCCAGGGCACCATATCAACTTAGTGGCTGAGAGTGAAAATGAGTTTGGAAAATGTGGTCAAGGTGGGGCTGCTGTCAGATTACATTCACGGGTCAGTGGCTTACTCACAATTAGATGCCCCCCCCCCCACAGCATGATAAAATGTACCCAAATGCCATAATAAATAGGATGTTTTGTCTATAAACCTATTCTTAAGTTAGATTGTGTTTGTTTGGGGTGTTTTTGCAACTCCTTTTTGAAAGATCTGAACTAGTTTTCTATGCCCTTAATCAGTTCATTGGCCACAAGACCTGTGCCTTTATTGCCTGATTGATAAAATGATTTGAGTTGATATTGATGAAAGTTTTAGAGATTCAGTTTATAAGTTCGTAAGTTCATTCATTCATTCATAAGTTCAGTGTACTTAGGAGGATAAACTAGGACTACTTAAAATACGGGACTAGAGTGCCATGAGGGCTCACCTGAACATGGGGTCCCCCTGAGGTGATGGTGTGTAGCTTCCGCATATCTGATCTGATGGGTCCAGACAAGCCCCATGGAGGCCCCACAGCAACAGCTAGGTGGCAGCTGTGCCCAGAGGCAGGTGGCAGCCTCCTGGTTCCAGGGCGCCCATTCAGGTTAAAGCAGGGTACCAGCCAGCAGATGGCAAAGGGCAGTTTGTCACAGCGCAGTGAAGTAGGCTGCAGTCCAGGGCATGGCTCCAGCACCCTCGGGGAACTAAAGAGCAAATGAACATGAGCAGAAGCCATGTCATGGGGACTGGGCACCTGGGTGCATTTGGGGCCATTGTTCAGCCCACAAATACACCGTCTGACCAGAGCACAAACTGTAGTCTCCACTGCTGCTAAAGATGGTGCTGGTATGCAATGTGGACTGGCTTCCATTGACTCAAAGACTGGCTGTCTATTCTTCAGTTCAGATATCTGCTAGGGTAGCAGGCATGGAGTACTCATGGTCTGACAAACACTTGTAGCAGATCAGAGGCCGTGTCTTCTTTCAGAATTGTCACCTACTTGGAAGGACAGATGGATAAGCAGCATTCACACCACATCTGTGGAGCATTGGAGAAAGTTCTCAGACCCTGGACTGGTAGGAAACATTCCCATACATTCCAGAGCAGCACACAGAGGTCTGGCAGGGCTGGATGTCAGAGTCTGGGAGAGAGATGGTTTTCTAAGTGCTGTGATTAAGGAAGTACCAGGCTTCTCCCTGGGTATGGTCTGGGACCAATAACAAGATGATGTGCCAGAACCTTAACTTCAGTCCTCTCTTTCCAGGTCACCGTTTAGTTGTTGGGTCAGGGAACTAGGATCCAAGTCTTGCAGTTGCAGCTTTATTAGTGGTAAGCAAAGAACTGGTGGGTCTGAGCACATCAGCATTCAGAATTCAGCTCCTACCTTCTTTGCTTCCACTGATTTAGGATCTGAGTCCAAGCCTTGCCTTTGACCAAATTAGTGAACTTAGCACTGAGACTAGCCCGTTTCCTTGGAGTCTTGTAAGAGTTGAGTCTGTTTTTTGGGAGAGCTAACCTGGAGGATTAGAATTGGTCAAGGAAACACTTGATTTCTATCTAGCTCTCTGTCCTGTCCTGTCTCCCCCTAGTTCAAAGAGGGCTGGCTTCAAGCAGCGTCTCTCACTCTGCCAACAATCTATTCCATTTCAACTCATATGGACTTGGAATGTGGACCCCCCATCTCGGGAGGCAGAAGGATGATAAGAGTAGACGTTGGGTGACCACCGTTGGTGCTGATCATCTTCCCTGAGAACAGGCAGGGGGAGGCCCTTGTAGGAACAGCTTAGGAAGTGCACATCTCCCAGTTCCAGAGTTCTTCATCTGTAGCTGTAGCACCGGGATTGAGTAAAGACTGACCCAGACCCACAGCGTTGATTCCAGATTCTCCTAGTAACCGGGACTTCTGCAGAAGAGTTGTCCTGGTTGGCTTGGTCAGTTCAGAGCCTACAATTTACTGTTGACAGCCAATTCTTTGGACGAATTCTGGATGGTGTATTCCAGTGGGATTTGCCAAGGGGCAGAAGGAACCAGAAGGAGGGTTACAGTGGAATGGCTCCCCCTCCCCCAGACCATCTGGTAGTGCAAGACAGATCCAACACAGGAGGCCCCACTCTATGGGCTTCCCTGGTACCTCAGGTGGTAAAGAATCTGCCTGCAGTGTAGGAGACCCAGGTTCAATCCCTGGGTGGGGAAGATCCCCTGGAGAAGGGCATGGCAACCCACTCCAGTATTCTTGCCTGAAGAGTTCTATGGACAGAGGAACCTGGTGGCCTACAGTCCATGGGATTGCAAAGAGTCAGATATGACTGAGCGACTAACACACACACACCCCATTGTAAAGGACTGTCCCCTTTACCATCTTCATCTCATGGCTGCTGCTGCTGCTAAGTCGCTTCAGTCATGTCCGACTCTGTGCGACCCCATAGATGGCAGCCCACCAGGCTCCCCCGTCCCTGGGATTCTCCAGGCAAGAACACTGGAGTGGGTTGCCATTTCCTTCTCCAAAGCATGAAAGTGAAAAGTGAAAGTGAGGTCGCTCAGTCATGTCCGACTCTTCGTGATCCCATGGACTGCAGCCTACCAGGCTCCTCCGTCCATGGGATTTTCTAGACAAGAGGGAAGTAGAATTTGGAAGCCCACTTTTCTTGTCTTGTACATAGATTTGGTGGTGGTTTAGTCACTAAGTCATGTCTGATTATTGTGATGTCATGGACTGTAACCCGCCAGGCTCCTCTGTCCACAGGATTCTCCAGGCAAGCATACTGGAGTGGGTTGCCATTTCGTTCTCCAAGGGATCTTCCTGACCCAGGAATCAAACCCAGGTCTCCTGCATTGCAGGCAGGTTCTTACTTCCCTGGTGGCTCAGAAAGTAGAGAATCCACCTGCAGTGCAGGAGACGTGGGTTTGATCCCTGGGTTGGGAATATCTGCTGGAGAAGGGAATGGCTACTCACTCCAATATTCTGGCCTGGAGAATTCCATGGACTGTATAGTCCATGAGGTCACAAAGAGTCTGAGTGACTTTCACTTCCACTTTATCCTGTTTTGTAATAGTCAGCCTTTTCCTAACACATCCTCCACCCATTGTAAGGAAGATGCCCCCTTTCATTTTTTTTTGCATTAATTTTATGAGGGGCAGTAGTTCAGCTTTCCTCTCAGTGAAGTGTCCACTGTGTATTACGTAATGACTTTCAATATCATACACACACATACCACCAAAGGAATTCTATCACTGAGAGTCCTAACCCCACAGGGGTTCCACTGCTAAGGATTGTTCAAAGCTAGTTCCTGCTAATGATCTCTAGCCAGCCATCCTGAAGGCTGACCACAGTATCACTAGCATTTTCTTCCCACTCCCATCTTGGTCTTTGATTTCTTTCCAACCCCCCTGACTTGCTTCCAGAAGGCCATGTTATTGGCCTGGAGAGATGCCCGGTTTGCTGGGACAACTGCCATGCTAACAAAGTAATTGGTCAGCCGCACTCACAGCAGGCCTACCAGGGCCACACTGCTCTGAGAAAACTCAGAGAGACAGGAGCAGAGCAGGTGTGCAGGTCTCCCATTGCCCTTCCATTGGATGCTCTGTGTTTAGGGAGCTGTTGTTACACTCTTGGTATAATCGGGGACCAGACCCAATAACAACATGACATGGCAGAGCCTTGACACAAGCTCTACCCTGTCACCTCAGCATCCATCGTTTGATGTCAGATCAGCCAGCCCTTCCCCTGTGATTGGTATGGAGGAACGGATGAGGTCTCTGCATTGGGATTGCAATCACAGGATTGTTTGTTGTTTGGAGAAGGAAAAGGCAACCCTCTCCAGAATTCTTGCCTGGAGAATCCTGTGGACAAAGGAGCCTGGTGGGCTACAGTCCATGGGGTTGCAAAGAGTCAGACACGACTGAGCAACTAACACACATAGAGTATGGCAAAGAAAATCATAGGCTATGTCACAAGATTTGCCACCTAGGCGTTCGTAATTTCGGGAGCCCCAACCTCTTTCCTGTCAGGAGAGAACTTTAGGGTCTAAGCCTTCGCTATAGGTCAGGATTCATTGCCCTAAAAATACTAAACCTAACTGGTTTCTTTGGAACTTTGCCAGAGTCCATCTCTTTTTCTAGGAAACTAGTCTACAGGGTATCAGTTCTGGACAAGTTAACCCTTATTTGTTAAATCTGGAAGTTCTGTGTAAGGAGTGACATGAACATGCAGAGACTAGGGTCAGATTATGAGCACAGAAGTGCTATCCTTTAAAAACTAGGACAAAGTCGGTAAGATGGTAAGCTTCAAAAGGATCTCTACCACCGAAGACTCCCTGTTTTAAAGAGTGGATCAAAGTGGAAGCATCAGTTAAACCAGAGGATCCCTGTGCTATACGACACGTTCTCATTAGTTGTTTGTCTTCTATGTAGTATCAGCAGTGTACCTGTGGTGACCTGGATGGGAAGGAGGTCCTAAAGGGGGGGATGTAGGTACGTGTGTGGCCGATTCATTTTGCTGGACAGTAGCAACTAACACGTTGTAAAGCAGCTATACTCCAGTAAAAATTAATTAAGAACAAATGAATGAGCAAAAGTAAGAGAAGATCCAATTTCAGTCCTAGAAGAATGCCTGCTAGATGCTGAAATTGAGTGAGTGCTAGTCTTACCAGCTAGCAGATCCAAGGGCAGACTGTCCATTCTGCTTGCCTTTAAATACCTAGACTAAATATTCCCAATTGAGAGATGTAGAAAATTAAAGAAAAACAAACCATTAATCTGAAAAACAAACCTATAAATGGAATAATTAGAAAAATTCCTAGTGTCTTCAGGAAGATACAAGAAGGCAGAAAAGTTTAAGGATAAAACTAAATGAGATGACAGTGAGCCCCAGATGAAGTAAGGAAGGCTTTCAGTGAAATGCAGGTTTCATTTCAATGAAATGAAATTATTCATAATTTCAATGAAATAAAATTAATTGGTAGAATTAAACTACAGAGGGGAAAAAGAAAAGAGCAAGATTGTGTTTATGCTCAGTCACTTCAGTCGTGTCCAGCTCTTTGCAACCCTATGGACTGTAGCCCACTAGGCTCTTCTGTCCATGGAATTTTCCTGGCAAGAATACATGCCTTCCTCCAGGGGATCTTCCCAATCCAGAGATCAAACCGTGTCTCCTGCATCTCTAGCACTGCAGACGGATTCTTTACTACTGAGCCACAGGGAAAACCCTAGTGTATAAAAAGTTGACACCACGGAATATTAAATCAGGGGTGTTGAGGGCAGGCAGACTTGGAATGTTTTCCTGAAATGCAGGTGAAAGACTAAGAAATGAAAACAATGACATTATAAATTTGGAAGTTTCTGAGATAGAGTAGATAATAGCTAAAATGAAAACAATAACCAAAGACATTTTAAGAAAGCTTTCTTGACCCCCACAAATGATGAGTATGCAGATTGAAATAGCTCTTTATGTTCTAGTCAAAAATATAAGGAAAGATCCATAACTAGATAATTCTCAGGAAATTTTTTGAACGACTCAGATTAAGACAGATTCGCACCTTTAGCTGAAGAGAAAACACAGATTGCCTGCATGGAAAGCAAAATTAGATAGTCTCATTTTTTTCTCCTTTGCAACAAAAAATGCCATGAAACAAACAAACAAGTAGAGTCCAGGGGATTTGAGGGTAGGGGAAAGAGAATGGGCTGCTATAAACTTCAGAGTAGGCTACAGAAGTAAGTTCTATTCCCATGTGAAGCAACTGGAAGATATTCTTACCTATGCAAGCTTCAGAAAATACACTGTGAATGTAGTTTCCCTGTATGCCATATTCTGTAACCCAACAAGAGATAAATCAAAGGTACAAATTTTAAGAAGGAAGTCCTAATATAAAAGAACTGACAGTATACACCGGAACTGGTTAAATACTAAGTGTATACAAATTGTCAGTAATTTTGGAGATAGAAAATACAAAGTATAAAAATTGTGTTGTATACAATATACACTCCTTTGAAGGAATGTTTAAAACTGTGTGATTAAAATTATTCTTTTTATGATTTTTTAAACATTTTATGGTAATGTTAGTTACATCAATGACTTATTTTAAGGTTAAATTTTATAAGAAACAGTTAAACATAAACTATAAAAAAATAGAAACTATGAAAAATAGAAACTATAGGCAAGCATTTATTTTAGTCTTAGGTGGGAAAGACCTTTGAAACATAAAAACAGTGGAACAAAGCGCAAAGAAAAGTGATGGGATTTATGGAAAGATAATGATATCTTCTCACTGCTCCAAGCTCAGAACCCAGTCAGAAGAAATACAGGAATCAAATAGATCATCATTGCTAAGGATAGGTGGGGAACAGAGCTTATATCTGTTCAAATCAAATCGATTATCTCACAGAATTCATCATAACCACCTAGCTGCTGAAAGTCAGCTCATGCTCAGACTCTCCTGTGGGTTCTAAGCTTGTGCCTGTGAACTTCAGCATGGCACTTGAGAACAGAGGCTAGAGAAAATGAAAGTTTAGGATTTCACCAGTCAGAGATATTGTTGCTCCTTCTCTGTGGTAAGAAGTAAACAGGGAAGGAGACAGGAGGTCCCCTCATGGAAACAGGAAGCTAGTGAAATAGCTTCCCCTCTTTCAGAAATACTGACAGATTTGATACATCAAGAAAAATTATTTATTGAAGACTTCATTTAATTAAAGAGAAGCTAAAACTTGAAATTATTGGAAACAAATAGGATAACAGATTAGTATAATTATTATATAAAGAACATTTACAAATTGCTAAGAAAAAAACACTTAACACACATAGCATTACCACAAACAAAGCTAGTGGATGTGATGGGAATTCCCGCTGAGCTCTTTCATATCCTAAAAGATGATGCTGTGAAAGTGCTGCACTCATTATGCCAGCAAATTTAGAAAACTCAGCAGTGGCTACAGGACTGGAAAAGGTCAGGTGTTTCATTCCAGTCCCAAAGAAAGGCAATACCAAAGAATACTCAGACTATCACACAACTGCCCTCATTTCACATGCTAGCAAGATTATGCTCAAAATCCTTCAAGCTAGGCTTCAGCGGTACATGAACTGAGAAATTCCAGATGACCATGCTGGATTTAGAAAAGGTAAAGGAACCAGAGATCAAATTGCCAACATCTGCTGGATCATAGGAAAAGCAAAGGAATTTCAGAAAAACACCTACTTATGGCCTCATGACTACGCTAAAGCCTTTGACTGTGTCATAATGAATGATGCACATTTGATGAAACACCACAAACTGTGGAATATTCTTAAGGAGATGGGAATACCAGATCACCTTATTGCCTACTGAGAAACCTGTATATAGATCAAGAAGCAACAGTTAGAACTGGACGTGGAACAACAGACTGGTACAAAATTGGGAAAGGAGTATATCAAGAGTACATCAGGTGACAGGTATATTGTCACCCTGCTTATTTAACTTATATGAAGAGTACATCATGTGAAATGCTGGGCTGGATGAATCACAAGCTGGAATCAACAACCCCAGATATGCAGATGATACCACCTTAATGGCAGAAAGCAAAGAGGAACTAAAGAGCCTCTTGATGAAGGTTAAAGAGAAGAGTGAAAAAGCTGGCTTAAAACTCAACATTCAAAAACTCATATCATGACATCTGGTCCCATCACTTCATAACAAATAGAGGAGGGGGAAAAGTGGAAAAAGTGACATTCTGTTTTCTTGGACTCCAAAATCACTGAGGATGGTGACTGCAGCCATGATATTAAAAGATGTTTGCTCCTTGGAATAAAAGCCGTGACAAACTTAGACAGCTTATTAAAAGGGAGAGACATTAGTTTGCTGACAGAGGTTCGTCTAGTCAAAGCTCTGGTTTTTCTGGTAGTCATGTATGGATGTGAGAGTTGGACCATAAAGAAGGCTGAGAGCTGAAGAATTGGTGCTTTCAAACTGTGGTGTTGGAGAAAACTCTTGAAAGTCCCTTGGACAGCAAGGAGATCAAACCAGTCAATCCTAAAGGAAATCAATCCTAAATATTCATTAGGAGGACTGATGCTGAAGCTGAAGCTCCAATATTTTTGGCCACCTGCTGGGAAGCACCGACTCATTGGAAAAGACCCCAATGACTGGGAAAGATTGAAGGCAGGAGAAGCGGGCAACAGAGGATGAGATGGTTGAATGGCATCACAGACTCAGTGGACGTGAGTTCAAGCAAACTCAGGGAGATAGTGAAGGGCAGGGAAGCCTGGCATGCTGCAGTCACAAAGAATCATGCACACAAAGAAAATAGAATGCCATGACTAGGTGGGTGAACAACAATAAATTATATACAATAAACTCTTATCCAGCCAGTCAAAATGCTATTTTCCAATGATTATGGTAATAAGAGCCACCGCTTATTGAGTGCTATGTGTCAGTCACTATAAAAGTGCAAATTCTGGCCAGTGGTTTATGAGTACTCACTTCCAGGCTGAAGCTTGGAGGAGCAGCTGAGTCCTTCCTTTTACCTCTGTTTTTGCCATGATGGCCATGGAGGAATTATGATGAGATGGTGAAATCTTGAGTTGGAAGCAGCCTGCTCCCTGAATGAGCATTTGGAGGGGAGCTGCTCAAGAGAGTCACTCTATCCTAAGGGGACTTCACCTGAACGAGAAAATTACTTTGTCTAAGCCCCTGGGATTTCAGGGTCTGTTTACTACCATGGTGCAGCCTCATCTAACTTTGACAGATACAATCTCCAACACTTGCATGCCCTCATTTGAATGAAAGATTTCACAAGTCTTGTGAATGGCTTTTGGCTGTTTCTCTGAAAATGTCACACTAAAGCTTTCCTTTGGGATGTGATATATAATGTCTTTGTGCTTTTTCCAAACACTTCCATTTTAACATTTTGAGACACTTTACAAATCTTTTTTCAATTTACTAACATAACTTAGTTTCCCAAAAATTCCATTTCTATTTTTAATGTAGAAAACATAGATGCATTTTATAACACATTTCTATATTGTTTGAATATAATAGATGAGCAACATATTTATGATTCAGAAAATAAAAATAGGTGACTTTTTTCTTTATTTTTTAATATAAATTTATTTATTTTAATTGGAGGTTAATTACTTTACAATATTGTATTGGTTTTGCCATACATCAACATGAATCCGCCACAGGTATACACGTGTTCCCCATCCTGAACCCCCCTCCTTCCTTCCTCCTCCCTCCCCATACCATCCCTCTGGATCAGAATCACTCCATCACAAGTCTGCAATAGTGTTTTGCCTGCTAGGCAAAACAGGGTCCTAAACTATTTCAACATCCCCTGATTATCATTATTGAAGAGTAAATCCAGGAGGAAATAGTGGTCTACTTGGCTGATCTTGTCTTGAAGTGTTACCACAGAGACTTATTACCTGATCATGGGTCTTGAAATTGGGATCCAAAACTTGAGCTCACTCACTCAGTCTGGACTTCTCATTCCCTTCACTGAAATCTCTCAAAGCTCCCTCTAGGCTAATTCAGTAACTCAGTGTGGAAGAACCACCAACCATGAGAGCAAAGATGTCGAAAATACACAAATAGCAGATGTGATTGTCAGCATTGAAAACTGCTCACAGACACTTCAGAAACCCATCAAATGAGAGCACTGAACCAGTTTCACAGATTCTCTAGATGCCTTATCTGAGAAATCTAGGGAGTCTGATCTGCTGTCCTCAAGATAATCTACCCTGAAAGTATCTCTGGCACTCAGCCCCACTGAACCACCATCTCAGGTAATGCATACAGCTCGAAACATCTAGCTGTCTGTGGACATTCTCAGAACAGGTTTTCACTGCTGAAGTACAGCTTTAGAGACACACATGTTACATGTAGATCCTTGCCAAGAATACTCAGACTCTCATCCTGTGCCTCTAGGGACGTTGTTGTTGTTTTAGTCATTCACTCATGTCCAACTCTTTGCAATCCCATGCAAAGCCCACCAAGCTCCTCTGTCCACGGAATTCTCCAGGCACAAATACTGAATTGGGTTGCCATTCCCTTCTCCAGGGGATCTTCCCAACCCAGGCATAGGACCCCAAGTCTCCCACACTGCACGCAGGTGTTTTTTTTGTTTTTGTTTTTTTTTTTTTTTTACCGTCTGAGCCACCGCGGAAGCCTAGAGACATTGGGTAGCCTCGAACCATACCAGTATATCTGCTCAAAAGAAAAAAGCCCTGTAGCCCTGCTCACCACCTAATATTCATAGGCTTTTGTATCCTTATATTTTTATTTTCCAGCTGCCCCAGCCTTGGGGCATTAACAACATGATTGTTAATATTGACTTAGACAACATTTTTGTGAAAATGCCGAGATCTCAACCCGCACATCTGCCCCTGAGGCAGAGTAGTAACGCCACCACAGATCATGGGCTGTGGTGAAAGGAAAGCAGGCTGAGGGTCTTATGCTCCCTCAAGTTCTACGGTCTCTCTCTCCCACCTAGAAAAAGCACCGGGATTCAAATGAGTAGGACTTTTAAAAATGTGTGCCCATTCACTCAGTCATGTCCGACTCTGTGCGACACCATGAACCCCACCGGGCTCTTCTGTCCATGGGATTCTCCAGGCAAGAATACTGGAGTGGGGTATCATTTCCTTCTCCAAGGAACTCTTAAAAATGGGTAAATCGTCGTTATATGTTAAAAAAAAAAAAAAGGCATTCAAAAGTTCGGTTGTTTCTTGTTATAAAAATTATTGGGAACATGTGTACACCCATGGCAGATTCATGTTGATGTATGGCAAAACCAATACAATATTGTAAAGTAAAAAATAAATAAATAATAAAATTAAAAAAAATTATTGGCAACACTTTTAGAATTGATCACGACACACAGTTGGGCCTCAGCACTGTTCAGGATAGAGTTTCTGGCTCTGCTCAACCTGGAGTTTGACTCATAAATTTCTGGGACCCTTTTCATTGTTGCCATCAACAGCCTGGCTTTCTTGCCTTCCACCTCGCCTTCTGTATCTCTCCGTGTACATTCGTATTTTCAGATCCATCATCTGCCAGACCATTAGACGCCCATCCTTCATTGGATGCCTCTTCAGAAAGTAAAGGAGCCCTCCAATCCCCACCCTGTCTCCTCTCTGCTTGAGCTCAGATTCACCACTGCCACGGGCTCCCACCTGCATCTCACTCATAACCATGTCTGAGATACTAGTTGTGTCTGGCTTTAGTGGGATAATAAGCCTTTTTCCCCCAGCCTGCAGTCTCTTATCCTGGAGCCAGATGTGCTGCCCGGCCTTCCTTTGCTTCCCCGGTGTTGGTGCTGACTGCTCTCAGTACCGCACACAACCAAGACGGGACCGTACTATGTATGAATCTGATACTCATTTAGAGAAAAATTTCAATCATATTTGCTATGGATTGAATTGGGACCCATCAAGAGATGTTGAGTTTTTCCTTTTTTTTTAAGAAAAGGCCTTCTTTGAAAAATTTTAATTTACTTGTTTATTTTTGTCTGTCCTGGGTCTTCATTGCTGCGCATCGACTTTCTCTGCTTGTGGTCAGTGGGCTACTCGCTAGTTGTGGTATGCAGGCTTCTCACTGCAGTGCTTCTCTTGTTGAGGAGCATACTCCCCGCCACCAGGGAAGCCCTTCTAGGTGTGGGCTTCAGTAATTTTGGCTCATGGGCTCTACAGCGCGGGTTCAGTAGCTAAGGCACACGAACCTAGTTGCTCCCATGGCATTTGGAATCTTCCCCGACCAGGGATCAAACCCATGTCCCCTGCACTGGAAGGCAGACTCTTAACCACTGGACCACCAGGGGAGTCCCCAAGAGGTTGAATTAACCTCAAGTACATGTGAATGTGACCTTATTTGGAAATAGAGTCTTGGCGAACGATCAAGTTGAAATGAGGTAATTAGGTGGCCCCAATCCGATATGACCGGCATCCTTATAAAATGGGCAAATTTGGGTGCAGAGAAAGACGTACAGAGGGAAGATGTGAAGACATAAGGAGAACCTCATCTACAGGCCAAGGACCAGGGGACCTCCCTGGTGGTCCACTGGGTAAGACTTACCTTCCAATGCCAAGAGTACAGACTCGACCCCTGGTTGGGGAGCTAAGATCCCACGTGCCTCGGCCAAAAAAAAAGTATCCAAAGAACACCTGCTAGGAGTGAGGTATTGAACAGATTCTCCCCGACAAGCTCCAGGAGGAACTAGCCTTGCTAACCCATACCTTGATTTTGGACTTCCAACCTCCAGGACTATGAGAGAGTATATTGTGTTATTTAAACCACCCAGTTTGTGATTCTCTGTTATAGCAGACTCAGGAAACTAATACAATATTTGATATAGTGTCAGTGATTTTTGTTAACTAAAAAAAATGGTTTTTTTTTTTTAGGAAAAAATAAAGGAATATAATAGTGGAAGGTGATATAATTGGACATGAGAAGGATGTAATGTTCTCTTGTTTTAAACACTTATTGTGGGTGGTGATCAATTGAATATTATCTAAAATAATATAAGAAAAAATTTTTTAAAACTCCTTAATATCTAATATAAACAATCTCTTCCTAGAGTTTTGGCTTTTTACCTTACTCTATATTCTATTACAAAAATGACTTCATTTGGTGAGTATTTTTATTATTCAGCATTTGAAATGAAATTTATCGTCACAGTATTCAGTTCTCAAAAAAAGGTTGAAATATAATAATATAATCAAAGATTTTAATATTGTCAAAGATGCTACATCAAATGGATAGAAATTTCATGGTAATTTCTTATTCGTCATAGAATAATGTTTGCCAGTTTAATAGAAAAACAGCCTTAATAACTAAAAGAAATGCAAAGGATATATCAGTTTTTAGTGTGGTATTTTATTTTCTCTTTCATTTTATTAAAAATTAATAGCGATGTAAGCTCTGTTGAGAGGATTTAAAACCCATCAAATATACAAAATCTTAACTGAGACAGCCCTGGAGAAAGGCACCAGTGCTGTGGAATGGTGGCAGACTTATTTTGCTTTAAATGCTATTTCACACTATTAGAATTGGTTCTTGTGTGTGTGCTCTTTTATTTGGAAAGCGAAACTAGCTAATTTTTAAAGATTTCATTGAATTACGAAGCAAAGAGAAGGACAGAAGGTTTTTACAGTTGATAAAAATAATAATGATGAAGATTAAAGAACTATCAGAGATCCAATCATATTGTTAATCATGAAGAAAAGTGAGGGGGATGTTAATTATTGATTGGTTCTTTGGATAGCAAGGGAACTCCAAATCTACAAGGATATTAGAAACATGGGACAAAAGCTTTAATAAAAATATGAGATATATAATAAGTTTATTATATAAAGATATAATAAAGATATATGGCAAACCTTAGTCATGGATGTTTAGACATTGGATGACCATATTGGTCTGCATAGTTAACCGAAGGGCATTTGAGCATCAGGCTAGAGATGAAGTCTAGCAGAAGAAAAACTGTTAGATTGGACAATAACCTTAGATTCACTTTTGACACTGCTGTGTGCTAGACAACTATGTGTATCTGGGTGAGTTATTTAATCGTGGTAGATCTTGCTCTCCTTGTCTCTACAGTGAGGGAGTAGGGGCAGGATTGCTCTGAGTTCACTTCCAGCTCTACTCTGTATGGTCACTTAAATAGCTATTGAAAGATCAGTCCTTAAAAACTGTTAACTTCTTTAATTTTCCTTTAAAACATTAAGTGTATTTGAAAGGGGAAGCCTTGCTTCCATGAATAACTTTTCTGCTGCCTTTCCAAGTGGTGGGATTACTATTGTGTATGCAGTAGGTGCTTAGTAGGTACATATTCTCCTGGTATCAAGAGCCTGCAGGCTTTATCTGCTGATCCCTGTTGTTCCACTTGGATGCTGGGCTACTGCCTACAAACAAGGAAATTCTTTGAAGCATAGTAGCTTGGGTGGGAAATAGAAGAAAAAAATTGTTCCCTGGGGATTAATTTTATAAGTGTTCATGATCTCTATAGTTGATATTCAAGAAGAGATGCTACAGGGGTGACACTAAGGGTCAGGGAAAAGACCAGTTAACACTTCTTAAAATGCAAAAACAAAGCAATCCTGGTTCCTTAAAATAATACTTATATATATTGCTAGTGATAATGTAAATCATTTAAATGGTTTTAGAAAGCAATGTAGCAATGCATAGCAACTACAAAATTTTCCATACATCTTTATCTGCTAATTTCACTACTAGAAATTAAAAAATATATATGGAACAATTGCACTCAACTCACACGCTAGTTAAGTAATGCTCAAAATTCTCCAACCCAGGCTTCAACAATACGTGGCCGTGAACTTCCAGATGTTCAAGCTGGTTTTAGAAAAGGCAGAGTAACCAGAGATCAAATTGCCAACATCCACTGGATCATGGAAAAAGCAAGAGAGTTCCAGAAAAACATCTATTTCTGCTTTATTGACTATGCCAAAGCCTTTGACTGTGTGGATCACAATAAACTGTGGAAAATTCTGAAAGAGATGGGAGTACAGACCACCTGACCTGCCTCTTGAGAAATCTGTATGCAGGTCAGGAAGCAACAATTAGAACTGGACATGAACAACAGACTGGTTCCAAATAGGAAAAAGAGTATGTCAAGGCTGTATATTGTCACCCTGCTTATTTAACTTATATGCAGAGTACATCATGAGAAACACTGGGCTGGAAGAAGCACAAGCTGGAATCAAGATTTCTGGGAGAAATATCAATAACCTTAGATATGCAGATGACACCACCCTTATGGCAGAAAGTGAAGAGGAGCTACAAAGCTTCTTGATGAAAGTGAAAGAGGAGAGTGAAAGAGTTGGCTTAAAGCTCAACATTCAGAAAACGAAGATCATGGCATCCGGTCCCATCACTTCATGGCAAATAGATGGGGAAACAGTGGAAACAGTGTCAGACTTTATTTTTGGGGCTCCAAAATCACTGCAGATAGTGACTGCAGCCATGAAATTAGAAGATGCTTACTCCTTGAAAGGAAAGTTATGACCAACCTAGATAGCATATTCAAAAGCAGAGATATTACTTTGCCAACAAAAGTCTGTCTAGTCAAGGCTATGGTTTTTCCTGTGGTCATGTATGGATGTGAGAGTCGGACTGTGAAGAAAGCTGAGTGCCAAAGAATTGATGCTTTTGAACTGTGGTGTTGGAGAAGACTCTTGAGAGTCCCTTGGACTGCAAGGATATCCAACCAGTCCATCCTAAAGGAGATCAGTCCTGGTGTTCATTGGAAGGACTGATGCTGAAGCTGAAACTTCAATACTTTGACCACCTCATGCGAAGAGTTGACTCATTGGAAAAGACCCTGTTACTGGGAGGGATTGTGGGCAGGAGCAGAAGGGGATGACCGAGGATGAGATGGCTGGATGGCATCACCAACTCAGTGGACATGAGTTTGAGTGAACTCTGGGAGTTGGTGATGGACAGGGAGTCCTCGTGTGCTGTGATTTGTTGGGTCACAAAGAGTCAGACACAGCTTAGCGATTGAACTAAAGTGAACTGATGGAAAAATACCCAAAGAGGTTAATTGTAACATAATTTATAATGGAGAAATAATCTGAATATTGAAGCACTAGACAAATGATTAAAATATACATCTGGGCTTCCCTGGTGGCTCAGACGGTAAATCTGCCTGCAATGTTGGAGACCTGGATTGGATCCCTGGGTCAGGAAGATCCCCTGGAGAAGGAAATGACAACACACTGCCGTGTTCTTGACTGGAGAATTCCATGGACAGAGGAGCCTAGTAGGCTATAGTCCATGGGGTCGCAAAGAGTCAGACACAACTGAGTGCCATATAAGTGGAATCAAACCATATTTGTCTTCACATACTGTGTATTGAAATGCATTTTTAAGGTTTACTTAAAAGGTCCTAGCATCTTAAAAGTCCCTTTGGAGGAAACTTTTCAAAGAAGATTCTCTGGAAGAGGAAACATGTAATTCTATTCAGGTTTCCTAGTAAACATGTGAAATAAATCCAGTCCAGAAAGTGTCTAAGTATGAGCACCGATTACTCTTAACACCCACCCTTCACTGAGGCTGTTAGACTGATTGCAGGCCTGTGAAAGCAGCTCCCCTTTAATCTCTGCATGATTTCGAGACTTACTACTTACAGTATTTCGTTTCCTGGGTAAATTCCAAGACTGGATTTCAGAAATGGGCACTGGTATACATTATCTAAGGTGCATCTGACTGGATCAATATTAGAAACTGAGTCACTTTATATTTGAATAAAAGTGAATGTCGTAGTTTAAAAGGCTTTTTTTTTTTTTCCAGAAGTTAAGTGATTAGCATTGCTATTTCTACACAAATTAATTGTCACTTTTCGGGGCATGTCAGTTTATTCTCCATCTGCCATGTGTACATGTTCCTAAGACCTTATAGTATTTAATGAAGAGATCCTTTTTAAGTATTGATAGCCACAAGAAAATTATTCCATGTTTGATCTGTGTTAAAGAATCAAAGTCCAAGATCTTTGAATGGAACTTAGAATAAAAATGTAATTAGGTTACATCCCTAAAGTCTGATATATCTTTAAACAAGACTGCAAATGAAACTTTATTAGAGCTTCAAATGAATTATTTCATTGCCTTTTTTTTAAATTCATTTTCTTCCCCTTCTCTTTCATGTCTGTGTTACTGACATTGCAGCTTGTATTTTACCTGTCTTTTTCAGGGTGATTTAATTATTTACTGCTTAACGAGTAGTACAGAGAGGAAGCTTCATTCAGAGGTGCCTGCTCTGTAGTGGGTTTCTCTTTTTCAAAGCTTTGCAAGGAGGTCTTGAATAGAGGCACCAAGGCTGCAGTTCTTGCCCCACTGGATGCACCATTCTGAAAGCAGTATTTCCTCTTGTCTCTCTGAGCAGAGGCACTGCCCCAGAAATATCTCCTAGGAGGGGCCACTGACCAAGAGTGAAAGGGGTGCTGGGCACAAGCTGGATGACACGTGCTGTTTGCAACTAGTGTCTTAAAGGCTTTCCATTTGAATAAGTGATACTGTTCCATAGCATTTACATTTGAAGCACTCCATAGAAGAGGCTCATCTGGGGTGCTGACACAGCTTTCTCAGTGCCCCTTTCAGCCACACCCTGAGGTTGGCACTGCTCTCCTTGTCTCAGAACCTTTAAAGAAAGCGTGGAAGAGGTCCGATGATATCCTGGTGTTGGGGTCTTTGCTTTTAAGTCAAACACTGAACAGTTTCCAAAACCGGGTCACCTTGAACAAGTAAAGCCATCATGCGCTTTGGGCGTCAGCTCTGCCACCTGCTTGGTATGTGAATTTAGGCCAGAGAACCCCTGATGCTCATTGTCTTTATCCCTAAAATATAGATACTATTATCACACATGTGCAATCTAAAGAACAAATGAAGATAACAAAATGGAAGCAGACTCCCAGATAACAAGAACAAACTAGTGGTTACCAGTGAAGAGATGAAAGGGAAGAGGGACAAAAGAGAGGTAGGGAATTAAGTGGTACAAACTGCTATGCACAAAACAAGTAAGCTATCAGGGCATATTGCACAGCACAGGGAATGTAGCCAATTTTCATAACATTAATAATCTATAAAAATTTGGAACACTGTTGTACAATAGAACTAATCTAGTATTGTAAATCAACTATACCTCAGTAAAAAATAAAGATTTTAAATAAGGTGAAGATGCATATATATGCATATATGCACATCTGATATATTGGGTTGGCCAATATGTATATGTATATATGTGTGTGTATATATATATTTACTACTGTTAGTGCTAGGCACATGGTAAGGAGTCCATTAACATGATTTTTCTCCCTCCATACTCACCTAGATTACTTTGTTAGTTGCTGTTGTTTAGTTGCTAAGTTGCACCCAGCTCTTTGCAGTACCGAGGACTGTAGCCCATCAGTCGCCCCTGTCCCTAGAATTCTCCAGGCAAGAACGCTGGGGTGTGATGCCATTTCCTTCGCCAGGGGATCTTCAAGACCCAAGGATTGAACCCATGTCTTCTTTACCACAGGTGGATTCTTAACCACTGAGCCACCAGGGAAGGCCTTCAGTTAGTTAGGTTTTTGTAATACCCCAAATTGGCAGATACTTATTTCAATCAGAACAGCCATGTATGGGGAAAATCCTCCTCATTCCCCTCATCTCCCATAGGGGAATCAATAGTGATACTTCAGCATCTACACTCCCCCACCTTTCTCTTGGCTCATGTAACCATAGTACACGTCATCAGAACGTGGTTTATTTAAAATCATGAGCAATCTGTAATTCAAGTAAGAATTATGTGATTGATCAAGTCCAGAGCAAAATAATTCATTAGTTGATCTAATGTCAATATTGACTGTATTTCTCCTTAGACTTTTATGTTTGTCAACACTTTTTACTTACAATTTTAAGATGAGGTAGAAAGCTCTATAGGCTTTTTAATGGCTAGTATTAATTTCCTGTTGTTTATACAGCATACAAGTGGTTTACCCTTTAAAAAATTATTGGAGAGATTTCAGTACTTCCAAGTGTGAACATTTAAGAGCAAAGCTGCCTAATGCTTAATCCTTAGAAATTATAACTCTTGGATAGAAAGTACCATCTGAGCATAATAATTGGTGTATTATAAGTTTGTGCACCATGTCCAGCACTGACCACAATTCAGCTATCTAAAATCACAAGCAACAGCAGTTGATAACAGTTCCTCCAGAATATTTCAGAAGTCCTGGCAAATTTTTTGGAATTTAAAAATTAGCTCACCGACATTGCCAACATCAGTGATAAAGGCTTTGGTGAATTTCTCCCATGCCTTCCTTTCTGTCTTCCTGGGACCTATTTTCATTGTCTTGGTTTAGTGACCTGTATTCTTTAAAAGAGGCATGGTAGCACACCTACAACTTCCATCTGAAATCTTTGCTCAAAATTATAAGGAAAGGATTCCAGTTTTTAAATAGCACCTTGAAAGTGTTACTCCTTCAGTCATGTCCGACTCTTTGTGATCCCATGGACTGTAGCCTGCAAAGCTCCTCCGCCCATGGAATTCTCCAGGCAAAAATACTGGAGTGGGTTGCTATTTCCTTCTCCAGGGATTTTTTTCTTCCCAACTCAGGGATTGAACCCAGGTCTCCTGCATTGCAGGCAGATTCTTTACCAACTGAACCACCACCTTACATTTTCTCTAGACGTCCCAGAGAAGCTACTCAAAAGTTATGGGCACATTGTCTTCCCAGTTTATTAGGGATGCTCTTGAGTTTCAGAAACAAAATCTTTGTTTTCTGGCATTCCACCTTGCACTGGTGTGCAGTGAGTGAGAACGCAGAACACATCTCCCCTGATAAGAGATAAATCCTTAAAAGTGATAGTTTCCATTGGGAAATATGACAGACCCTTAATATTTCAGCATGGATCATGCCTTTATAATTACCATAATTGAATGTTAAAACCCAAAGATAATATAAATTGTTCATGCAGTTAAACTGAAATGGACAGCAGTGTCTTTTGTTTTAATAAAAAGGCAATAATAACATTTTTCTCTCTTTGCTGCTGTTCAGTATTGCTTCTAGCAGAGTTTATGCCTACATCATACAGAATAGTACCAACTGCCAGAGATGTCCAGTAGCTTCAGATTAAAATGTAATATGAGATACATAAAGCTTTATTGTTCCTTTAGGTTGTTGTTTTAAACCAAAGTGGAATATTTCCTTAAATTCTTTAAGGAAATGTGCACCATTTACAACTAAATATGCTTATGACTTATACCAAGGCTGCTGAAGAAGTAGGCCTTATGAGCCTGTCAAATTATTCTCATGCAATTGTTCCTGTAGCATTATTTTTACTGGCAAATGTACAAGTTGATAGAAAAGGAAATAATTAGCTACCTTCAGAATTGCTGATGCATGGAGCTAAAGCAGGCCAGCCTGGGCGTCTTAGAGATTGTGACATTTGAAATTACCTGAACAATTCCAGAGCCATCTTTGGACATAATTAACACCTTGCCTAATTAATGTCAAGTCTAGACAGAGTCACAGCCTATTTATGAAATATTATTTTATTTCAAACTTGCTCTCACCTTTATTATATTGCAAACTTTAGATTCGTGTGCTGTTTTCTTAAGTGGAGCAACTTCTTTTTTTTTTTTTTCTTTTTTTCTTTTCCCTCCCCCTTCGAGTAATCAATGCACTGCTGAATGAGTTCATTTTAATGCACTCAATCATGCCTCTAATGTTCGTAGCTTACGGGCGCAAGCATCAGTAATGCAGGAATGTTATATGGCTTTAGTTTGGGCCATTTCATAAAAT
This sequence comes from Ovis aries, assembly GCF_016772045.2. NCBI lineage: Eukaryota > Metazoa > Chordata > Mammalia > Artiodactyla > Bovidae > Ovis > Ovis aries. Next base: position 11,492,915 of record NC_056070.1, read on the forward strand.
ATTCATGGAATCAAAAATGTGCATCAAAATAGCGGCTGGGAGAATTACATTTATGTTCCTGCTTTTATGGCAGCTTCACATTTAAACCCATTTGTGTTAATATCTAGTCAATCTTCCTACTTTAAAAAAAAAAACTAAAATGGGAGAGACCATATACATTCTCCTTTGCTTAATATTTGTTCTAGACATCTGCTGTCATACAACAAATATCTATAAACTTTCAGAGATGTGCCAGGAAAGAGGGGTAAGCAGCAATTTGGGTAACACCCAAATATATAAAACCTTGTTTTTTCTACAGAGTGTTTATCTTAACGTCCTACCAAACATTTTGCAGTTTACAACACTGTCCAGGTTTTTGTTTGTATTTTTAAATAAATGGGAGGATTTCTTGTTTATGTGGGCTTTGGGTAAAGGGAACTCCTTTGTAGCAGTTTTATTTTAAGGGTACACTTTCTTTTAGATGAAAAACTATAAACAACATCTGTAGATGTTGTATAATTGTTTACAAAAGCAAAAGCAAACCAGAAAAACCAAGAAACACTTGGGACTGAGCCTACTTCTGTGCACGCCTGGATTCTTCTCGTATGCAGTTGTTCACAGTGTGACTCCCACTGTGATATGTTTTCTGATAGTATCTCATGTTCTTGAGATAAATTGATTTTTGATGGAAGGCCATCTCCAATCACTCCCGCAAAACATCTTGGCTCCATTTTCTTCCCTGATCAGCTTGAAATATGAGTGGAGCTCTGGATTTTTGTTCTGGTGTAGAACCAGGCACTCCTAATGATGAGACACGGCATGTCTTCCTTACCACAGTTACTCCTGTGATCTTTGTTACTCATAGTGATGAGTAATTCCTGGTGCAAGAAGATAAAGCTCATGACCCCTCAAGATGCCTTTACCATCTCTGAATGTGCCTGAATCCTCCTCTCTTTGGTTTTCAGTAAACTTTTGCTTTTGTGATACCTTGTTCTAATTGTTTTTCTTCTCTCTGCCCTCTTTCTCAATGAAAAGTAATGTTAATGCCTGAAAATGCCAGAGAAGGATGCCTGTCTAGACACTTGTCCTTCAGCAAGATTGATGGTGGGATCTGGGAATCTTGCCTGGCCCTGATATATTAAAGCTCATCTGCTAACAAAGGGCAGACACACTGAGCATGCTGAAGAAGCTGTAAAGGGCTGCCATGAGCCAAACTTGAAAACCTGACTTAGGATCTCCATTTATATTTTACATTTAGCTTTGTCAAAATAATCACTGGATTGAAGACTTTTTATATTATTTCTCTCAGGTATATTAAATTTAGAATTTTTAGATAAGAACAGGGTACATTATGTCCTAATAAATATCTAATTGATATTAATATGAGTCTTTACTCATAAAGTAAAAAAATCTTTAAAGTCCTGTTCACTGTTGGATGGAGAAGGAAATGGCAACTCACTCCAGTACTCTTGCCTGGAGAATCTCATGGATGGAGGACCCTGGTGGGCTACAGTCCATGGGGTTGCAAAGAGTCGGACACGACTGAGCGATTTCATTTTCTTTTCTTTCACTGTTGGAAATACAAATTGGATGGAAATGATCACATTGTTAGTCATGCTTAAAGGAAAATATTTTCCTATTTAAATTCATATGCTCCCTTCATAGACATTTTAATATTTTTAAATCAAATATTATACCATATCATAATATGTACTTTCACATTCTGACCAGTCTTTAGAAATTACAGCCAGGTCATTTGTATGCTTATGATTATTTGGATCAAATCCTTGCTGGCTTACTTACTCTCCTATTTGCCACTGGATAACTTTAGAAATGATTCCCTACATTCAAGAAGGGCTAGAAAACTCTTCTTCCTCTAAATAAGCACCTCGGTTTAAAACAGTGCTGATCACTACTATATATAAAATAGATAACTAATAACTAATAAGTACCTACTATTAGTTATAGCACAGGGAATTCAATGCTCAAAATAACCTATATGGAAAGAGAGTCGAAGAAAGAATGAATATATGTATATGAATAACTGATTTCCTGTGCCTTACACCTGAAACATTATAAATGAACTCTGCTCCAATAAAAATTTAAAAATAAATAAACAGGGCTGATCAGAACCCCCCGGGACCTCCTCTGTAGCAGAGTGGTTGAGGAAGCAGACATAAAGCCATGAGTAGCTGGATGTGATCACAGGTTGGGACTATGTTTTTGACATCCTAGGTACCCTCACCCCATGGGTGTCACCTCCCAGTTTAGGTTAAAGTAGAGAATTTAGATGCGGACTACAGAGCTGGTTGTACATTAGACTCCCTCAGGGAGAGCAGTGAGAAGCACATCAGTGTGGAGTATCAGTTCGTTCATGTTGGAAGTTCCTGTGACTACCTGAATAGGGGCACAGAGTTATAGACCTGGAACACATCATGTAACTCCAGCATTGTTTTAACTTGAGAGATTTATGTCCAGGCAATCTGACTTACTCCATCTAAGTTTTCTAACTTGTTCTGATATGGTAGAACCAAGCTCTAGGGGTGGTTTGGCAATCCTGGATTTAAATCTTAAACATCATCTTTTAGCAATTTGAGTCATTTAATGTTTGTGAGTCTTGGTGTCCTCTTTGGTGTAAAAGAGGACACCTTTTGAAAGGTTTGAAAGGTTGTTTTGAAAAGTTAACTAGGATAATGTATGAGGGGGAAAAAACCTTTTTTTGACTAGCAGCCATCGCTCTTTGAGAAACAGTAGTCTGTACCTTTTACTGAGTATCTTGGCCTAGGCTCCTTTCTAATAGCAGAAACTCATGCACAAAAGAGCTTAACTTTGGCTAGTAATTATCAGCTAGGCAGTACACTGATACTAGTCCCCACTGCTTAATCAAAAATCAAACTCAACTGAAAAGTCTATTTCTCAATCATTCCAAGGCCCCCTTCCATGCTAATTAACTGAAACCAATGTCCCAAGAACCTCTCATTTCATTTCTGCATAGACAGCCTGTGCAGGAAATCTGATGACATCAGTAACCGGGAGAGAAGTCTGGGTGGTTTGGAATACCGAGACACAGTCCCCAACTTTCTCCCTGTCTTCCCCATCTTCATTCCCCTCCCCATTTCCTCGACATCTCCTTTCCCCACTTTCCCCCTCCCCTTTCTGCCTGATGTGGATCAAATCTTGGACCCAGTTACCACTTCTCATATACTGCCTACATCATTATGCATCATTTGCATATCATTATGATTAGTTGGGTTACCCAGAGCTTCCTCTCCTGGCTCTCCTTCTGGAATTCTTAGTGAATCTGTTATTGTATAACACACCTTCGGACCCTAGGGTTGCTGTGTGCGACCGCAGATGCTGTCAGGCCCTTCTTAGTCTCCTTATAGTCCCCCATTTTTTTTTTTTTAACTCTCTGGTTTACTCACAGTTCCCTGTATCCATCCATCCCTATTTACATGACCAAAGAGAAATATGTATCCATACTTTATGAATAAATGGATGCTGGATGAAAAAAAAAGAACTCTCATATACAATCTTTCCAGGAATACAGAGCTACACTTTACAGGCAGAAATATAGTTAACAGAGGAAACATAACACGCATATATGTCAATGCTGCATTCGAGTTTTAAAAAAGAAATGAGAGTCGTGGGTATTTGGAGAAAGGTGTTTCTGCTGAGTGGTGCTACAGGAGAGAGGTGAAAAACTGTGCCTGCTTTTGTGGGAGGTAAGAGAAAATTTGTCAGTTAGATGTAAAGACAGAACAGGAAACCTCAACCGTGAGTATTTGTATCAAAATGAAAAAGAACTGGGCATTATTTTAAAATAGCTCCTATTACATATTTCTTTTAACACACTGAACAGGTTTTGATGCAAGAAACAGTAGCAAATGCCAGTAATCAGAAAGAAAAACAGAAAACAAACCATTCATCACCCAGATAACACTGATACAGCTTTGTAAATGTTTTCTGATAATCTTCAGTATTTTCACTTATCATAAGCACCTGTCCATGTAATCAAATATTCTTCTGTAACATCATATTTATGTCTTTGTAGTCTTTTATCATGTGAAAATTTCATAGTACAAGTTTATAAACAGCTCAGCATCACAAGCCACCCCCTCCCATGTTTCTTTGCTGATACACCCTCCTTCTGCAAGGGGCTCAGACTAGTCATGTCTTTACTGAATTTTTGTACAGATCATTTCCTGATTATATATCTCTGTCGTATTTCTTTGAAAATACTACTTCTTTATATGTGCATTTTAATATTTATTTTGATAACAAATTCAATGCAAAAATCAGTTCAGTCGCTCAGTCCTGTCCAACTCTTTGCGTCCCCATGGACTACAACACACCAGGTTTTCTTGTCCGTCACCAACTCCCGGAGTTTACTCAAGCTCATGTCCATTGAGTCGGTGATGCCATCCATCCATCTCATCCTCTGTCGTCCCCTCTTCTTCCGCCTTCAATCTTTCCCAGCATCAGGGTCTTTTCTAGTGAGTCAGTAGGAAGAAATTATACACAATAGTCATAGCAGGGGAGTGTTCAGCCTGTACTGTGCAATGCATCTTTTCTTCCGTTGTTTATTTGTATAGCTTTATTGAGATGTAATTGACATATAATATTATATAGGTTTAATGTGTACAGTGTGTTGATTTGATATAGTTACATGTTGCAAAATGATTCTGACTGTAGGGTTAGTTAACACCTCTATCATGCATCTTATTTAAGGAAATTGAGCCTAATCTGTCCTACATAGGGTCCTTTAATCAGTCGTGATAATATTTTCATCAGGACTCAACTACATATTTTGTTGGAAGAATATGTTGTACTTAAAAGAAAAATAAATAGTGGTTATGTTTCATTTGGCCTGTGGATTTTTAAAAAATAGTATCACTATGCCAGCTGGTAACAGTAGGTATGTTTATTGAGTACCTACTCTGTATCAGATATTGAACACATAGTAATTCATTTCTCACAATAACACCTCGAATAGTTACACTATAATCTTGTTTGCAGAAGCCTTAAATTTGGGCACAAAGAGGGTAGTAATTAGCCTGAGGCTAAACAGCAGAAGGGCTTCCCAGGTGGTGCTAGTGGTAAAGAACCTACCTGCCAGTGCGGGTAGACATAAGAGATGGAAGTTCAGTCCCGGGGTTGGGAAGATACCCTGGAAGAGAGCACGGCAATCCACTCCAGTAGTCTTGCTTGGAGAATCCCATGGACAGAGGAGCCTGGTGAGCCATGATCCAATGGGTCACATAGAGTCGAACATGACTGAAGTGACTTAGCATGCATGCACGCAAACAGCAGAAATGGTAAAAGCGGTATAGGTACTCAGACTGTCTACTTGGAGCCTACAGTTACTCTTAAATAGTATTATTGGAATGCCTAGATGTAAGTGCCTTTTTGGTTAATTCCAGTTAAGTAATTCCAATACTATAACATTGGTATCTATATTACTACAGGATTTTGTGGGCATTTCTATAAGTCCGTTCACAAGTAAAATAGAGTCTATAGTGGGGAACTACAAACTACCCTTCCAGAAATGTGCTTGCTCACATTTTAAGGAATCAAATGACTGTAAGTTAGAGTTTTGGCTTTGAGAAGATATATTTTCAACTATATTATAAAATATAATTCAGAAGGGCAGTTGTTATTTTATTATTTAAAATTAAGCAGAGTATACAAAGTCTCCTTGAAAAGTTCAAACTTTCAGAAGTAGTTTAAAGCTTCATAATATTTACATTTGAGATCTGTAGCAAATGCACCCTCTCTCAAGATACCTCAGTTATTGAGAATGAAGAATTGCTGCTTTACTGGGATAACAGGACAGCAGAGAGGTTTAGAACACGGGCTCTGGAATCAGACTGCCCAGATCTGCAAAGCCACTGGCCATGCAGTCTTGGGCAAAATAGTTTCCTGAATTGATTATTTATTTATTTATTTATTTATTTATTTTTAGCTGTGCAGGGTCTTTGTTGCTGCACAGGATTTTCTCTAGTTGCAGCAAACAGGGGCTACCCTCTGGATGAGGTGCTCGGGTTCTCATTGCAGTGGGTTCTCTGGTGGAGCACACAGCTCTAGGGTGCTCACACTTCAGTAGTTGTGGCACGTGGGCTAAACAGTTGTGATTCCCAGGCTCTAGAGCACAGACTCGATAGTTGTGGCCCACAGACTCAGTTGCTGCATGGCATGTGAGGTATTCCCAGGTCAGGGATCAAACTCGTGTCTCCTGCATTGGCAAGTGAGTCCTTTACCACTGAGCCACCAGGGAAGCCCATGGGCAAAATTCTTAACCTTACTCTTTTCTTCTGTAAAGTGGAATCATAACAAATCTATATTCCATAGGACTGTTTTGATGATTAAATGAGAAATGCATATATAGTGCATGGCAACCATCCCTTGCATGCATCATGTTGAGTAAATAAATGTTAGCTAATATGATTCTTGTTAATAATTATTACTTAACATTCACACCATCCCTAAACATATTCAATTCTCATTAATTTCTACTAGCCCAAGTATATCCCTTTAACAAGTGTCCATCCAAAATCAGTGCTGACTGTTCACAATAGCTAGGAAGGACATGGAAGCAACCTAGATGTCCATCTGCAGACGAATGGATAAGAAAGCTGTGGTACATGTACAGAATGGAATATTACTCAGCTATTAAAAAGAACTCATTTGAATCAGTTCTAATGAGGTGGATGAAACTGGAGCCTATTATACAGAGTGAAGTAAGTCAGAAAGAAAAGCACCAATACAGTATATTAACGCATATATATGGAATTTAGAAAGGTGGTAACGATGACCATATATGCAAGACAGCAAAAGAGACACAGATACAAAGAACAGACTTTTGGACTCTGTGGGAGAAGGCGAGGGTGGGATGATTTTAGAGAATAGCCCTGAAACATGTGTATTACCATGTGTGAAATAGATCACCAGTCCAAGTTCCGTGTATGAAACAGGGCACTCAAAGCCGGTGCACTGGGACAACCCTGAGGGATGGGATGCAGAGGGAGGTGGGAGGGGGATTCAGGATCGGGGACACATGTACACCAATGGCTGATTCATGTCCATGTACGGCAAAAGCCACCACAATATTGTAATTAGCCTTCAATTAAAATAAAGAAATTAATTTTAAAAAATCAGTGCTGAACCTCAGAACCATATTGAGATAGCTCCTTTCAATCAGCTGAAGTCCTCTTCAGCCTTAGAAAGACTTGAATGCATCCCTGGTTCCACCCTCCTTCACCCCACTTGAATAGTAAAGCACAAGAAGTCTTCAGAATATCTGAAGCTACGTTCTGGTCTGTGGTTGGTATTTATGAATGGCTTTTATTCCTCAGGTCAGCTTCTGGAAGCTGCGGAGCATTATGAAGCCTTCCATCAATTGACGCAAGGGCGGATATGGAAGGATGAGACAGGCCGTGTTCTCAACTTGTTGGCCTGCGAGAGTCTCCTGAGGACCTACAGATTACTCTCAGACAAAATGCTGGAAAATAAAGAATACAAACAGGCCATCAGAATTCTAATAAAAGCTTGTGAAATAGCCAAAGAAGGTGGGTGGAAAAGAGCGCTCTCACACTGCTGCCTTTAATGGGCAGACACTGCTTCTCCCAAGAGGGAGGTAAAAACCGTCAAGTGTTTGGGTGATTATTTCCTATGAAATGCAGAGACAAATGCCATCAATATACTTCCAAGTTTCACTGTAAAACAGAGGGGCCTTAGTGCTGACAACAAGAAATCCATTAGTTTCTGGAAAGCTTTATCTCCAAAATTGCAACCCTCTGGGAGTAATGTGATAAACCAATAAACCCATAATGAGAAGGTAAGGTCATTTGCAAAAGTTAAGGGTGTGTGTGTGTGTGTGTGTGTGTGTGTGTGTGTGTACATGTGTGTGCGTGTGTGCACACACATGTGCACGCTTAAATTCATATATTTTTTAAAATCTGAGAGACCTTTCACTTTTTGTAAATTCCCTTTTGTCAGGTAATAGGAAATATATGATGGATATTAAGTTAGGAATAACAGGAAGATGAGGTTTAATATATTTTAGACCCTTGCCTGTCAAAGTGTGTGGCCTTTGGACTGACAGCCTCAGCATCATCTGGAAGCTTGTAAGAAACGCAGCATCTCCAACCCCACTCCAGACCGACTGCATCAGGATCTGCAGGTTTGCAAGGTCCCCAGGTGATTCATATGCACGCTCACAGTAGTGAAAATGCTTTTGTGAGAGCTGATCACATGCTTGATATTCTATATCATTTGCATATGTATAAAATATTTAAAAAAATTTGGAACATAAACTCATAAGCTTTTACTTTGTGAGATGCAAAGTAAAATAAATTACCTCAGAGTAATTTATTAATAGAGTAGAGCCCTTTCACGAAGGAGGAAAAGATGGAAGTTATGCCCTTGAACCAAAGTTCATTAGCTTGTGTTTATATTTAATCAGTTGGTTTACTCAGTAACAAATGGTTTATTTGGAGTAAACAGGAGTGATTTTCTGGGTTTGATTTTAATTTTTTAAAGAGTGAAAGTAAAAAGCTTATTCTCTCTGTTACTTTTTAAAAATATTATTAGTTGAAATAAATATAACATTGAAAGATGTATCCCTTTGAATGAATGGTGATTGAGTACCTACCCCAAAGGGGTAAACACTGACATAAATAGTTAGCTCTTAGATCAATTTCAGCAGCTAACTTTAGTTATGTGAAAAGTTATGTATAATTTTAATGTGAGTTAATGTTATCAGTTAGGAAAAGGTATTTCACTTTAGGTTCACATTTGCTAAATCATAAGGTAATTCACAAAGAAAGCAAAGTTCTTAGGGTCTCTTCCAACAGTCAGAGCCTGCCAAGCAGTCTCCTTTCTGAAAGCATCTCTCACTTTCCAAAGGACAGATAAAGAGAATAGGAGAAAACCAACTTCTTATGCTGTAATAATTTTGAGTATCTTTTGAAACCAATAAATATTTGTGCCCATATTTTTCATATAAGAAAGAACGCAGATTAAAAGATGGCACAGTATTTCACAGAGCTCTGACAGCTGCTGAAATGCTCTGAAACAAATCAGCCCTTCTTGTTGCCTTCTGCTTTGGTCAGGGAGCCTGAAGCAGCAAGCTGATGATTGCATGCCTTGCCTCCCACATTGGATTACATAGTATTTGAAGAAGACTGATATCCATAGTGCACCAGCTCCTTTGTTAGGGTGCCTTCGTGTAATGCACAAGTATAGCAACCGCCATACAGTAGTCTCATGACTCTAGTATTCTATTATTTTCATATTTCAATCATCATTGGTCTTTAATAAATTCACAAAGTTGTACAAACATCAACACGAACCCCATACTCACTAGAAGTCATGCCCTACACCTTTCTTCCCCTGTCCCCTAGTAACCATTCATCTTTCTGTCTCTGTGCATTGACCTCTTCTAGATAGTTCACACAAATGGAATTATACTCTGTATGTTCTTTTGTGTCTAGCTTCTTTCACTTAGCATCATGTTTTCAAAGTTTATTCATCTTGTAACATGTATCACTACTTCATTCATATTTATGGCCAAATAATACCCTATTATATGATTATTATCACATTTTCTTTATCCATTCATTAGTTGGTGGACATTTATGTTGTTCCCACCTTTTGTCTCTTATGAATAATGCTAGTCTGAACATTTGTGTGCATGTTTTCAGTTCCTCAGGATATATACCTAGTTGTGGAATTGCTGGGTCATATAAATCTATGTTTAACTTGTTGTTGTTGTTGTTCAGTCGCTCAGTCATCTCTGACTCTTTGTGACCCCCTGGACTGCAGCACGCCAGGCTTCCCTGTCCTTCACCATCTCCCAGAGCTTGCTCAGACTCAATGTCCATTGAGTCAGTGATGCCATCCAACCATCTCATCCTCTGTCATCCCTTTCTCCTCCTGCCTTCAATCTTTCCCAGGATCAGGGCCTTTTCTAATGAGTCAGCTCTTCGCATCAGTTGGCCAAAGTATTGGAGCTTCAGCTTCATCATCGGTCCTTCCAATGAATATTCAGGAACTGGCAAAGAGTTTTCCCGAGTCACTGAATTGTTTTACATTCCCATCAACAATGTATAAAGGGTTTCACTTTAGCCACCCCCTCACCAGCAGTTGTTGCTCGTCTGTTTATTATAGTCATCTTTAGTAGGTATAAAGTGATATCTCACTGAATTTATTTTGCCTATCCCTGTTGGTTAATGATGTTGAGCATCTCTTTGTGTGCTTACTGTCCATTTGTATATCTTCTTTGCAGAAATGTGTATTCAGTTTCTTTGCCCATTTTTAATTGGGTTTTTTTTTTATTATTGAGTTATAAGAATCCTCTAATATTCTAGAGCAAGTCCTTCATCAGATTTGTGATTTCAAAACGCTGGGTTTTCTTTTCCCTCTCTGATGGTATCCACTGAGGGCCAAGCTTTTAATTTGATGAAGCGCAAAGTAATGTATTCCTTCTTCGGTTGTTTGTGCTTTTGATATCATGACTGTGAAGGTTTTCACTAATGCAAAGTCATGAAGATTTACTTCTATATATTATTCTAAGAGCTTTATAGTTCTAAGTCCTATATTTAGGGGTGTGTGTGTGTGTGTGTGTGTGTGTGTGTGTGTGTGTGTGTGAAGAGGGTCCAACTTCATATTTTACGTGTGGATATCCAGTTGCCCCAGTACTAGTTGTTGAAAATGCTCTTCTTTCTCAGTCTTGTCTTGGGACTGTTGATAAGTTTAATTGACCATAAATGTGAGGGCTGGTGTCAGAGGCCAGCTTCGTCTTCTTCCTGATCTTAGGACAAAAGCTATCAGTCTTTCACCATTAAGTTTAATGTTAGCTGTGGGGGTTTTTGTAAATACTTTTTTTTTAACACGTTGAGGAAGTTCCCCTCTATTCTGAATTTGTTGAGGGTTTTTTTTAAATCATAAAAAAGGGTTGAATTTTGTGAAATGTCTTTTTCTGCATCTATTGAGATGAAAATGTGGTTTGTCCTTTCTATTAAAAATAGTATATTACATGGACTGATTTGCACATGTTGAATCAATCCTAAATTCCTGGGATAAATCCAGCTCGATCCTGGTGTTTAATCCTTTTCCTTTAACTCCTGGATTGGCTTTGCTAGTAAATATTGGGGATTGTCTATATTTATGATGGATGTTGGCTTGTCGTTTTCTTTTCTTGTGGTGTATTTTTGATGTCAAACTAATAGTGGCTTCATAGAATGATTTGGGAAGTGTTCTCTCAGTTTTTGGAGGAGTCTGTGAAGAACTGGTGTTGATTATATTTTTAATATTCGGTAGATTTCATCCTTGAAGCTAACTGGGCTTCTTTTGTGGAAACTGCTTGATTTCTAATTTAAGTTCTTTACTTATTGTGAATCTATTCATATTTTCCATCTCTTCTTGAGTCAGTTTCAGTAGTATGTGTCTATTTTTCCATTTTATCAACTGTATCTAATTTGTTGGTATACCATTGTCCATAATATTCCTTTATAATATTTTTTTATCTCTGTAAGAACTGTGGTGATTTCCCTCATTCATTCCTGGTTTTCATAATTTGAGGATATTCTTTTTTTCCTTGTTCAGTCTAGCTAAAAGTCTGTCAATTTTGTAGACTTTTTCAATGAATCAACTTTTGGTTTTGTTGAGAACCTCTTTTTTTTCTACTCTCTATTTCGCTTATTTCCTCTCTATATTATTTCCTTCTGTTTGCTTTAAGTTTAATTATTCTTTTTCTACTTTTATAAAGTGAAAAGATGTTTCCTTTTTAAAAAAAAACCAGGCATTGATAGCTGTACATGTCCCTCTCTACTCTGCTTTAGCTGAATCCCACAAGTTTGGGGGTTTTGTATTTTCATTTTCATTCATCTCAAAGTATTTTTAGTTTACCTTTTCATTTCTTCTTCGATCCAATGATTATTTAGAAGCGTGTTTAATTTCCACATAGTTGTGAGTTTCTCAAATTTTTCTGTTATCTTTAATTTCATTTTCTTGTGGATACCATCTCCTCAGTGATATCTACTACCCTGACAACTGTATTTAATATTGAAACCTGCTTTTTTCTTTGTACCCCTACTTAACATTCTCTTTTTTTTTTTTTTTTTTCATTTTTATTTTTTTTTTATTTTTAAATTTTAAAATCTTTAATTCTTACATGCATTCCCAAACATGAACCCCCTCCCACCTCCCTCCCCATAACATCTTTCTGGGTCATCCCCATGCATCAGCCCCAAGCATGCTGCATCCTGCGTCAGACATAGATTGGCGATTCAATTCACATGATGGTATACATGTTAGAATGTCATTCTCCCAAATCATCCCACCCTCTCCCTCTCCCTCTGAGTCCAAAAGTCCGTTATACACATCTGTGTCTCTTTCCCTGTCTTGCATACAGGGTCGTCATTGCCATCTTCCTAAATTCCATATATATGTGTTAGTATACTGTATTGGTGTTTTTCTTTCTGGCTTACTTCACTCTGTATAATCGGCTCCAGTTTCATCCATCTCATCAGAACTGATTCAAATGAATTCTTTTTAACTGCTGAGTAATACTCCATTGTGTATATGTACCAAAGCTTTCTTATCCATTCATCTGCTGATGGACATCTAGGTTGCTTCCATGTCCTGGCTATTATAAACAGTGCTGCGATGAACATTGGGGTACATGTGTCTCTTTCAATTCTGGTTTCCTCGGTGTGTATGCCCAGAAGTGGGATTGCTGGGTCATAAGGTAGTTCTATTTGCAATTTTTTAAGGAATCTCCACACTGTTCTCCATAGTGGCTGTACTAGTTTGCATTCCCACCAACAGTGTAGGAGGGTTCCTTTCTCCACACCCTCTCCAACATTTATTGCTTGCAGATTTTTGGATCGCAGCCATTCTGACTGGTGTGAAGTGGTACCTCATTGTGGTTTTGATTTGCATTTCTCTAATAATGAGTGATGTTGAGCATCTTTTCATGTGTTTGTTAGCCATCCGTATGTCTTCTTTGGAGAAATGTCTATTTAGTTCTTTGGCCCATTTTTTGATTGGGTCGTTTATTTTTCTGGAGTTGAGCTGCAGAAGTTGCTTGTATATTTTTGAGATTAGTTGTTTGTCAGTTGCTTCATTTGCTATTATTTTCTCCCATTCAGAAGGCTGTCTTTTCACCTTGCTTATATTTTCCTTTGTTGTGCAGAAGCTTTTAATTTTAATTAGATCCCATTTGTTTATTTTTGCTTTTATTTCCAGTATTCTGGGAGGTGGATCATAGAGGATCCTGCTGTGATTTATGTCTGAGAGTGTTTTGCCTATGTTCTCCTCTAGGAGTTTTATAGTTTCTGATCTTACATTTAGATCTTTAATCCATTTTGAGTTTATTTTGTGTGCGGTGTTAGAAAGTGATCTAGTTTCATTCTTTTACAAGTGGTTGACCAGTTTTCCCAGCACCACTTGTTAAAGAGATTGTCTTTACTCCATTGTATATTCTTGCCTCCTTTGTCAAAGATAAGGTGTCCATATGTGTGTGGCTTTATCTCTGGGCTTTCTATTTTGTTCCATTGATCTATATGTCTGTCTTTGTGCCAGTACCATACTGTCTTGATGACTGTGGCTTTGTAGTAGAGCCTGAAGTCAGGCAAGTTGATTCCTCCAGTTCCATTCTTCTTTCTCAAGATTGCTTTGGCTATTCGAGGTTTTTGTATTTCCATACAAATCTTGAAATGATTTGTTCTAGTTCTGTGAAAAATGTGGCTGGTAGCTTGATAGGGATTGCATTGAATTTGTAAATTGCTTTGGGTAGTATACTCATTTTCACTATATTGATTCTTCCAATCCATGAACATGGTATATTTCTCCATCTATTAGTGTCCTCTTTGATTTCTTTCATCAGTGTTTTATAGTTTTCTATATATAGGTCTTTAGTTTCTTTAGGTAGATATATTCCTAAGTATTTTATTCTTTTCGTTGCAATGGTGAATGGAATTGTTTCCTTAATTTCTTTTCTACTTTCTCATTATTCGTGTATAGGAATGCAAGGGATTTCTGTGTGTTGATTTTATATCCTGCAACTTTACTATATTCATTGATTAGTTCTAGTAATTTTCTGGTGGAGTCTTTAGGGTTTTCCATGTAGAGGATCATGTCATCTGCGAACAGTGAGAGTTTTACTTCTTCTTTTCCAATTTGGATTCCTTTTATTTCTTTTTCTGCTCTGATTGCTGTGGCCAAAACTTCCAGAACTATGTTGAATAGTAGCGGTGAAAGTGGACACCCTTGTCTTGTTCCTGACTTTAGGGAAATGCTTTCAATTTTTCACCATTGAGGATAATGTTTGCTGTGGGTTTGTCATAGATAGCTTTTATTATGTGGGACACTATAAAAGCAGTGCTAAGAGGAAAGTTCATAGCAATACAGGCATACCTCAAGAAACAAGAAAAAGTCAAATAAATAACCTAACTCTACAACTAAAGCAACTAGAAAAGGAAGAGTTGGAGAACCCCAGAGTGAGTAGAAGGAAAGAAATCTTAAAAATTAGGGCAGAAATAAATGCAAAAGAAACAAAAGAGACCATAGCAAAAATCAACAAAGCCAAAAGCTGGTTCTTTGAAAGGATAAATAAAATTGACAAACCATTAGCCAGACTCATCCAGAAGCAAAGAGAGAAAAATCAAATCAATAAAATTAGAAATGAAAATGGAGAGATCACAACAGACAACACAGAAATACAAAGGATCATAAGAGACTACTATCAGCAGTTGTATGCCAATAAAATGGACAACGTGGAAGAAATGGACAAATTCTTAGAAAAGTACAATTTTCCAAAACTGAACCAGGAAGAAATCGAAAATCTTAACAGACCCATCACAAGCACGGAAATTGATACTGTAATCAGAAATCTTCCAGCAAACAAAAGCCCAGGTCCAGATGGCTTCACAGCTGAATTCTACCAAAAATTTCGAGAAGAGCTAACACCTATCCTACTCAAACTCTTCCAGAAAATTGCAGAGGAAGGTAAACTTCCAAACTCATTCTATGAGGCCACCATCACCCTAATACCAAAACCTGACAAAGATGTCACAAAAAAAGAAAACTACAGGCCAATATCTCTGATGAACATAGATGCAAAAATCCTCAACAAAATTCTAGCAATCAGAATCCAACAACACATTAAAAGATCATACACCATGACCAAGTGGGCTTTATCCCAGGGATGCAAGGATTCTTCAATATCCGCAAATCAATCAATGTAATTCACCACATTAACAAATTGAAAATAAAAACCATATGATTATCTCAATAGATGCAGAGAAGGCCTTTGACAAAATTCAGCATCCATTTATGATAAAACTCTCCAGAAAGCAGGAATAGAAGGAACATACTTAACATTCTCAAATCCCCTTAACCTGCTTAATTTTTTCCCCTGACATACTTATCACCCTGAAACTTACCATATACTTTATTATGTTTATTTTCAACTTTCTGTCTTTTTATTTTATTTCTCTAAAATATAAACTCGCCAAGGACAGGGAATTTGTCTGGTTAATGTACTGATGGATTCCAAGTGCTGAGAGTTGTGCCTGGTTTTTGGTTTTCAGTTACTAAGTTGTGCCTGACTCTGCGACCCCATGGACTACAGCATGCCAGGCTTCCCTGTCCTTCACTATCTCCTGGAGTTTGCTCAAACTCATGTCCATTGAGTCTATGATGCCATCCAACCACCTCATTCCCTGTTGCCCCCTTCTACCTTGTATAGGATGGTCCTAATAAATAAGCACTGAATAAATGAATGAGTGAATATGTGTTAGCCAAATAACAAAAAGAAGGTTTAGGGCACATTTTAATAAAACGTTTGAGTTACTCCCAAGAACATTGTGTCCATTATTCCACCTGGGATGACTTCCTCTTTGGATTCTCTAGTAAACATACTAGTGTAAGAATGAACAATTTAGTTTTGAAAATAGAAACATATCAATTTCTTTAAGGCAAATGATTATTGACTCGGATAGCATGGCTAATATGAATTTCACCCACTCAGGTAAACAGTGCAATATAACTAATCTTGGACACTTTTTCTGTATGTCACTGTTGAGCAGGTCACTCAACTGCAATGCTTTCCTTCAGTGTTTTATTATTTTCAGTTTATCTTAACTTCATCTCAGTAAACAGGAAGTTCTTATGCTTAAATCCTACTATTATTTGGTGTGATCTATTTCAATTAGCTGTTTCAAAATCTTTCTGTCTACAGGAATAGATTTTTTTTTCTACTTTTTTGGGTTGCTTTTTACATAAAGTTTAATGCAAATAATGATCCTGTATGCAAACATGCAGTTGTCACTGCTTTACTCCATTTAACACAGCAAGTACAAGTCTCAGGTAATCAACCTTTAATTATCGAAGAGGCAACTTCCCACCATAGTCTCTTCATTCTACCCCTTCTTTTCCTCCCCTAGTCCCACCTTTCTCCCCAGTAGTCGTAAGCCTATAGCAGAGAAAAAGTGAGGACCCAGCTGAATTGAGTTCAGATTTCCCAGACTGAATCACTAGCATCATCAGCTCTGCTGAAGTGGGATCTTGAGGGTATAATTCTCTGCAATTGATGAAATTGTCAGAGAAGAAAAAATATACTGTCAGTGGCATTTGCTGTCCTGTTTCCTTGCAGTCTTCCAGTTGAGCCATTGCTTCACAAGAGGTAATTCAGTGAGTGCTGAGCAGAGAATTGCTGGCTCCTGTGGAAATCCATCATGGTGGAAATGCAGAGTGCAGAAATCTAAGGATCTTTACTTTCCAAAGATAAAAAATGAGGGTAGATAAATCAGCATTTGCACTACCCAGGAGTTAAGTAACATTAAAAGGAAAAAACTTCCAAAAGTAAAAGAGAATAGTATTATTTTAAAAATAAGAACCTCCTGTGGTTCTTGCAAGTGTATTAGATTTACATGGTAAATTCTGCACATTAACTGTTAGTAAATTATCTATTTATTAGACAGTGTGATGTATGTCTTAGTGAAGCACATGTTACATGGTGACATATTTTGGGAAGAATAATTTGATAATGCCTGGAATAAAGCACATCCTACAAAAATTAGGCTAAATTCCTTCTGAAAAGATGGTGAAAAGCATTTACCAATCACTAGCAAGGGAAAATGTGTTTGGATTTCAAAATATGCATGGAACTTTATACCAAGAAACGAAGCTCTGGCATTCTTACCCAAGTTTTAAGCAATAACTTTCCAACTAAAACCTAGTCAAGGCAACAATTGCTTAACTTGCTAATTATCTGCCTTATTGGAGACTTAGCTGAATGCCAGTCTGTGGGTGTATGTGTGTTTGTCCACCAAGTAAGGCTGGTACTCCTTATCAATTATTTCATGTATGTAGTCACAGCTATGGTGAATGGCTGTAGGTTTTACATGGTGGTGCATGTATATTAAGTTGCTTTCGTCGTGTCTGACTCTTGGCGACCCTATGGACTGCCAGACTCCTCTGTCGATGGGATTCTCCAAGCAAAAATACTGGAGTGGGTTGCATGCCCTCCTCCAGGGGATCTTCCCGACCCACAGATCAAACCCGTGCCTCTCATGTCTCCTGCATTGGTAGGCAGGTTCTTTACCGCCAACCCCACCTGGGAAGCCCTTGCATGGGTGACTGATATAGAAATCATATATGGGTGTCAAAATGCTAAGACTGGATTTTGTACACAGAGGAAACTCATCATAATTATATTGCTCATACACCTTATTCTAACATCTGTGACCCAGGTAAATTATATTAATGTCAGCCTTTTTGATCAGTACACAGCTAGGTTTCAGGGGTTGTTGATATAAATCTGTATACTTTGTTATAATAACTTTCCAGTGTCTTGAAAAGCAGAGACTCTGTTTGTGGTAATAAGCCAGTTTCTTCAATACCATAATATTTTTTCTACATTTTTGTTTTAGGAAATGACAAAAAGATGGAAGGAGAGGCTTCCTATTACTTGGGCTTAGCGCACTTGGCTGCTGGAGAGTATGAAACAGCATTAGCAGTAAGTTCAAGGAGACTTTTCATCACTGCCACTTTTAATTTTTATTTTATTATATTTGTTTAATTGTATGTTGTTATAAGGCCAACAGGAATGAGATGGGCCTGATGTAAGTGTACCTGTTTATAGAGACTAAAGCAAAATAGCTATTCTAGAAGCATTAAAAATTGGTTTTACTGATGAAGTTAAA
The DNA here is from genome assembly GCF_016772045.2 of Ovis aries. Classification (NCBI taxonomy): domain Eukaryota; kingdom Metazoa; phylum Chordata; class Mammalia; order Artiodactyla; family Bovidae; genus Ovis; species Ovis aries. The sequence continues at coordinate 11,511,106 of NC_056070.1, forward strand.
TATATCAAATAATGGGGCCCTCCACTCCCATAGCACCGAGGACAAGAGGAAATAGATTTAAATTACAGCAAAAAGTATACAGTAAAAAAAATTATAATAAACTTGTGGTTTGGGACTTTTTTTTTTAGGCAAGACAGTGGTTAATAAGGAACAGATTGAATTCCATTGTTGTGGACTTTTCGTTTGTGGGAGTTAGGGGAGAGGGCACCAAGTGGGGAGGGCATCGCTAGTCCCAATCTGAGAAGTAGCCTGTTTCATGATAAAAATCACTGTTTGCCTATTTTATGATCAGGCTTGGGGTGTTTGACACACAAAAAAATGTCAAGAGCTATCTTTTCTATAACAGAAATAATTTTTCTCCCATTGTTCTCTTACCTCTAATACATTTCAAGTGTGGCTTCATATTTAATTTTGTTTACATCTCAGGTAATAACCCTATTTGGCAGGGAGTATTGGCTTTATTTTCAGCTTTTAGGAGCTCTTACTGGCTCTTTTAGATATTCATGCTATGTAGCATTCCTGTAATTGAGCTAGACACATTCTTTATCGTCCTTAAAAGTGGGTCATCATAGGAAACATGGGTTTTCCTAGTTGACTCTTCTGCTTAATATTTTTTAGTTAATGACATGCATTCAGCAAGGCTGTTGTGTTCCAGATACTTTCAGGAGCACAGAAGCCGACAAGATGCACATTTCCCTTTAGGAGCTAATTTAATTAGGTTGACCAACTTGTAAACAACTATAATTCAAAGCAGGATGGACAGGGGTTTTCTGAATTCAGAAATAAGTATGTATTTAGTTCCAATACCGAAAATCAAGAGGGTTGCACAGGAGAACTTTTGAGGGGTAGGCTATCTATAGGCAGAAAGTATGAGAGTCATGGATAGTGGAATATTAGACACACACTCATTCACACACACTCAACACATGAATGTTTGAGTAGGTTTGAGAAGCATTGAATTGTTATGTGCAAGGTAGGATACAATAGGAGATCAGGCTGGAAAATTAAGTGAAAACTAGCTTAAAGATATTCCCCCCACCTCATCACATGGCAAGTGCATAGCAAAATAAATTCAAACAATACCATAGTGTTTACAGTGAAAATAAATCTTCCTTCTACCCCTATACTCAGTCTCACAGTTTTCTCAAAGGCAATTAATAGTTACAAGTTTCTGATTTATCCTGCCAAAAATTTTCATGTCTATACCTGGCATATAAGTACACATATATGTGTGCCCATTTTGTTGTTTACAAAATAGTAAGTTTTTATACACACTGTTCTGCCTCCTGAATTAACTTCCTCCATACTGATGGATATCTAGACAGGTCGCATTTTAAAAAGGACTCATGGTGCCCCATGGTATAGCTATACGATAAGGGATTTAGCCATCTCCTGTTGGTGGGCATTTAGGTTATCTCCAAGCAGTTTTTTTTTTTTCCTTTTAAAAAAATTAATTTATTTATTTTGATTACTTTGCAATATTGTAGTGCTTTTTGCCATACATCGACATGAGTCAGTCACGGGTGCACACGTGTCCTCACATCCTGAACCCCTCCCAGCTTCCTCTCCACCCAGTCCCTCTGGGGTGGCCCAGAGCACCTACCGGCTTTGAGTGCCCTTCTTCATGCATCGAACCTGCACTGGTCATCTGTTTTACACATGGTAATATACATGCTATATAATAATACATCAATGCTATTCTCTCATATCATCTCACCCTCACCTTCTCCCACAGAGTCCAAAAGTCTGTTCTTTACATCTGTGTCTCTTTTGCTGCCTTGCATATAGAATTGTTGTTACTGTCTTTGTAAATTCCATATATATTGCTTTACTATACTGTATTGGTGTTTCTCTTTCTGACTTAACTTCACTCTGTATAATAGGCTCTAGTTTCATCCATCTCATTAGAACTGACTCAAATATGTTCTTTCTTATAGCTAAATAACATTTCATTGTGTAAATGTACACAACTTCCTTATCCATTTGTCTGTCGGTGGGCATCTAGGTTGCTTCCATGTCCTCGCTATTGTAAATAGTGCTGTGATGAACGCTGGGGTACACGTGTCTCTTTCAGTTCTGGTTTCCTCAGTGTGTATGCCCAGCACTGGGATTGCTGGGTCATATGACAGTTCTATTTCCAGTTTTTTAAGGAATCTCCACACTGTTCTCTATAGCAACTGTACCAGTTTGCATTCCCACCAATCAGTTTTTAATCACATAGAGTACAGCAGTGAACAGCTTTGTGCTGAAGTAAGAGATGATCTACAGAGTAAATTCCTACAGGTGGAAACGCTGAGTCAGAGAGAAGGTGAATTTAAAAATAAATTTATTTTTATTTCTGATCTTCACTTCAAAGACACTTCACACATTTGTAGTCATATAACAATAACAATCAGTGAAAGTGCCTGCTTTCTCAGGAGCTATTTGTATTTTAAGAATTTAGACATTCAGTTAATATGTGTTGTGAATGTTTTTCCAGGCCATTTTTAAAGGTGTTTTTTAATTAATTGGAGGATAATTTCTTTACAATGTTGTGTTAGTTTTTGCCATACAACAAGATGAATCAGCCATAAGTACAGGCCATTGTTGGTTGTTGTTTTTTTTTTACCTTATTATGAAATTCTTCCATCCCAAGCTTTTAGATATGTATGTGGCCAAATTTATCAATTTCTTCTTGTATGATTTCTGGACATTCTCAGAAAGACTACTCATTCTCAGAAAGTTTTTTTTTTTGAGAATTAGAAATTCATTCTAATTCCAAGATCATACTTTTTTAATCTGTGGGAGGATTGGAGAGTCTTAAATGCTTTGCTGGGGAATGTGAGGCTCATTTTTTAAGCAGTGTGGAACATTTGATGACTTTGATGAGGCTGGTGACATGATCTCCTTAATTCACTCATGGTTGTTTACTGAGCACCTTGTCACAGAGACATCATGCTAGGCGCTGGATCTGATCATTCTCACGCTGAGAAAGTGCTCCATTAGTTTTAGCCTTTGCCTTCTTATATTCAGTCTATCATTAATTCTTATCATCAACTCCATACACTCTTTTTATTCTCTCACTCATATTTAAAATTTATGTTGGAATATTTTCAGATTTTCAGTATCTTGCCCCTATACTCAGCTACTATCTCTCATAAATTTCTTCTCCTTCCCAAAATGTTGTCCATCTGTTTAAGGATTTTTATGTGATTATTTTTTCCAAAGAATCTTGACTTAGAAAAACCTGTCACACGTAAATATCCCTAATTAATGGTTCTCATGATGTGAAACAGAAGGAACTCTGAAATTTTGCTAATTTTAATCTCAATTTGAAGGCTTTAATATGTTAATAAATGATTAATACATGTAATTGGAGAAGGAAATGGCAAACCACTCCAGTACTCTTGCCTAGAGAATCCTGTGGACGGAGGAGCCTGATGGGCTGCTGTGCATAGGGTCACACAGAGTCAGACACGACTGAAGCGACTTAGCATGCATGCATGCATTAGAGAAGGAAATGGCAACCTACTCCAGTATTCTTGCCTGGAGAATCCCAGGGACAGAGGAGCCTGGTGGGCTGCCATCTATGGGGTTGTACAGAGTCAGACACTACTGAAGTGACTTAGCAGTAGCAGCAGCAATACATGTAATAGAAGAATATATTGACAAGTATATGCGCTAAGAATTAGTTTGTTGAAGGGTTCCATAGTTGAGTTAATGTTGCCACCAGGCCTCCATATCCTTTATCTTTTAGGCACGTGGGAGGATATTAATCAATGTAAACGGGATGCAGAAAAAGGAATATAGTAGGTTTGATGTTAGCAACACTAGACTTTTGAGTTAATTACTTTCTCTTTGTTATAAATCACTGTACTCCTTTTCCTTGTTATAAATTGTTGTGCCCTTGCTATGTAAGAATGTAACTTTATTTAGTGCTTTCTGAGAGTGGCACCAAACTTTGGGAAGAACAACACTATTACCCTTACCAGAAAAGGGCTGTAAAATGCTAATTGGCCTTCTGGCCAAAAGATGATGTAAATCACCTAAGACTTGTGTATACAACAGGTATGCAGAGAGAAAGCCTGGTCTCGATAAGAGTCAGGGCTGCTGACGCTGCATAATTTTGTATTATCCATTGATCTCTATGTAAAATCAAAAGTATATAAGGCCTTTCTGGACAATAGAGGATGGGCCAGTCACTGGAAAGACGGGTTTCCCCCATGTCAAGTCTCTCTCTCTCTCTCTTTCTCCCTCTCCCTCCCCCTCCTTTTCAGGCTAAATTCCCATCTGGGGCATGGAGGCTCTCCGATTCTACTTACTTGCTCTGGCTTCCAAGATCCACACGAGAGGGAGCCTAAGACGGGGCACCGTCAGCTATTCAAGTGGCGCTGGTGGCCTAACATAGATGGTGCAAGTTCCTTGTCTTGGAACTTTATTAGTTTTCTGTGTAAACCAAGTTATTCAGCCTCTTTTCTCCACTAAATTTCCCACTACACTATTTCTTCCTAATCTCTCTTTATATTTCTAAATAAATAAGTTTTTCCTCGGCACGCCATCCCCATTGACAAAGCATTTATTGAATTATGAACTAGCACTAAACTAAAAACAAATAGTGGATTTTTTTAGAGCTAAAGTACCTACTAATGGGGAAAGTCCATTTGGTGAAGAGAAGCGATGGTTCCTATAATAAACCTGTGCAGAAGGTCACAGAGACCCTGATATTTAAAAGAGAAGAAAGCTACCAATATACATCAGATGCTGAGGAAAGAAGTAGTAATTCCCTTCGACCATAGTCAATTTACACCTGAAAATTTCCAAGTAGAGTAAATTCTTAACTTTAGAAAATAAATGTATCTTATGAAGTCCTAAGATTTCAAGGAGGAACATATTTTACCAAAAAATCACAGTCAAGACCTTATGCAAATCTGGCCCAGCTCCTACAATCAAACATTGCAACCATAAAGTTATTTTAAGGAAAAGGATGGTCCTATCTAAGTAAATTGTTTTTGTGCATGAATTTTCTTTCTCTGTAAATACTCCATTCCACTTCCTAATCTTAGGAACATCAACTTAGATCAGTCTTCAGTACATTCATTGAGGTATTTCCCATTATTTGGTTATTTTCCATTATTAAGCAGAACTTATTTCTAGAGTACATCATGAGAAATGCTTGGCTGGAGGAAACACAAGCTGGAATCAAGATTACCAGGAGAAATATCAATCACCTCAGATATGCAGATGACACCACCCTTATGGCAGAAAGTGAAGAGGAACTAAAAGCCTCTTGATGAAAGTGAAAGAGGAGAGCAAAAAAGTTGGCTTAAAGCTCAACATTCAGAAAACAAAGATCATGGCATCTGGTCCCATCACTTCATGGGAAATAGATGGGGAAACAGTGGAAACAGTGTCAGACTTTATTTTTTGGGGCTCCAAAATCTCTGCAGATGGTGACTGCAGCCATGAAATTAAAAGACGCTTACTCCTTGGAAGAAAAGTTATGACCAACCTAGATAGCATATTCAAAAGCAGAGATATTACTTTGCCAACAAAGGTCTGTCTAGTCAAGGCTATGGTTTTTCCTGTGGTCATGTATGGATGTGAGAGTTGGACTGTGAAGAAAGCTGAGCACAGAAGAATTAATGCTTTTGAACTGTGGTGTTGGAGAAGACTCTTGAGAGTCCCTTGGACTGCAAGGAGATCCAACCAGTCCATCTTAAAGGAGACCAGTCCTGGGTGTTCATTGGAAGGACTCATGTTGAAGTGAAAACTCCAATACTTTGGCCACCTGATGCAAAGAGCTAACTCATTTGAGAAGACCCTGATGCTGGGAAAGTGAGGGCAGGAGGAGAAGGGGACAACAGAGGATGAGATGGTTGGATGGCATCGCCAACTTGATGGACATGGGTTTGGGTGAACTCTGGGAGTTAGTGATGGACAGGGAGGCCTGGTGTGCTACGGTTCATGGAGTCGCAAAGAGTCGGACATGATTGAGTGACTGTACTGAACTGAAGTGATCCTCTGAAAGGAAAATTCTCCATATTGGTACTTCATTTGATTTTATAGTACTAAATTCTTGCACTATATTTAATTATTCCACATATACAACAGTAGCAATTTCTATGTTTGCAGACATGTCAGAATCTTTATAATAATTTATAATGCTTCTAACATTGATGTTAGCTCTTATATATGGTTAACCCAAATCTCTAGCCATATCAGCAGCATCCCATAGAAAAATGCAAATAAATAATGTATCTGAAAATAGTTATACTAATATTCTAGTGACTTATGGATTGTTGATAAATATTAACAATGGAGGATATGGGTTAAAATGATATCATCTTAAGGTTTCACTAAATAATTGTAATCAAATTTTATTTATTCTTTGACTCAACAGATATGAAGATTATATATATATATCAGGAAGCATTTCTATCAAAGGATAATTTATTTCTAATGTTTAGGATATAGAAAGTTTGGGGCAAGAAGTTTCCTATATACTTGTTCCCATTTAGTTCCTTTCTTGTTTAATTTGTTACCATCTCTCTTAATAGTAACTCCCTCTTTCATAACAGTAAACTCTTCACCTAAATGATAATCTAGCTGACATACACATGCTTGCAGATTCTACAATAACATACATGAAACAAGTTTTCCTTTTAATCAATTTTATAAGTGATGATTTTTATCTACCACTGAAACTATGATGCAACCCAAATAAGTGTGAGCTCTTCACAGCTCTCTTAGTGGGATACCATGTTAAAAGGAAAACATCCAGCAAGCTAAAAGAACAGTAATTTCAATTTTTCCATAGTTGTCTTCAGAAAACTAGAGATAAAATTCTTAACTCACAGCAACATTATTTTTAAAAAAATTCCTCTCTCCTCCCATTAAAAAAAATTAATTTGTCTTTCTCTAAATATCCTGAAGGATGTATTTTCATGTCACTTCCTGGGCACAAAAGGTCCCTCCTCTGTTCCACTCACAGGTGTTTAATCACCCCTTTCTCCCCCATCTCTCCTTCCACCTGCTTTTCTCTCATGGGTCAAAAAATCATGACTCTTCAAAAGGCACATGAGATGTTCAACTTTGATAATATGTGTGTGTGTGTGTATGTGCATGCACATGTGTGTGCCCAGTCTGGTCCGAATCTTTACAACCCCATAGACTGTAGCCAGCCAGGTTCCTCTGTCCATGGAATGACATGTCCAGGCAAGAATACTGAAGCAGGTTGCCATTTCCTTCTCGAGGGAATATTCCCAACCCAGGAATCCAACCTTCCTCTCTTGTGTTTCCTGCATTAGCAGGCAGATTATTTAGTACTCATACAACCTGGGAAGCTCCCACTAATTGTTCAGTTCAGTTCAGTCGCTCAGTTGTATCCTACTCTTTGCGACCCCATGAATCGCAGCACGCCAGGCCTCCCTGTCCATCACCAACTCCCGGAGTTCACCCAAACTCATGTCCATTGAGTTGGTGATGCCATCCAGCCATCTCATCCTTTGTCATCCCCTTCTTCTCCTGCCCCCAATCCCTCCCAGCATCAGGATCTTTTCCAATGAGTCAAATCTTCACATGAGGTGGCCAAAGTATTGGAGTTTCAGCTTTAGCATCAGTCCTTCCAAAGGACACCTAATTGTTAGAGAAATGCAAATCAAAACTACAGTGAAGTACCACCTCACACTGTTCAAATGGGCCACCATTAAAAAGTCTACACATAACAAATGCTGGAGAGAATGTGGAAAAAAGGAAACCTTCCTACACAGTTGGTGGGAATGTAAATTGGTACAACCACTGGAAAACAGTGTGGAGGTTCCTCAAAAAACTCAAAGTGGAGTTGCCATGCGGTCCTGCAATCCCGTTCCTGGGCACATAGCCAGAGAAAGCTATAATTCAAAAATATATATGAACCCCAATGTTCATAGAAGCACTATTTACAATAGCTACCACATGGAAGCAATCTAAATGTCTGTTGACAGAGGAACGGATAAAGAAGATGTTGTACATATGGACTATTACCAGAAAAAGCAAGGGAATTCCAGGAAAACATCTACTTCTACTTCATTGACTACACTAAATCCTTTGACTATGTGGATTACAATAAACTGGAAAATTCTTAAAGAGATAGGAATACCAGACCACCTTACCTGCCTCCTGAGAAACCTGTATGCAGGTGAAGAAGCAACAATTAGAACTTTACATGGAACAACTAGCTGGTTCGAAATTGGGAAAGGAATACAACAAGGCTGTATATTGTCATCCTGCTTATTTAACTACTATGCAGAGTACATTATGTGAAATGCCAGGCTGGATGAATCACAAGCTGGAATCAAGGTTTCTGGGAGAAATATCAACAGCCTCAGATATGCAATTCATGCTCTCTAATGGCAGAAAGTGAAGAGGAACTAAAGAGCCTCTTGTTGAGAGTGAAAGAAGAGAGTGAAAAAGCTGACTTAAAAGTCAGCATTCAAAAAACTAAGATCATAGCATCTGGTCCCATCACTTCATAGCAAATAAAAAGGGAAAAAGTAGAAACAGTGAGATTATTTTCTTGGGCTCCAAAATCACTGCAGACGGTGATTGAAGCCACAAAATTAAAAGATGCTTTCTCCTTGGAAGAAAAGTTATGACAAACCTAGACAGCATATTAAAAAGCAGAGACATCACTTTGCTGTCAAAGGTCTGTCTAGTCAAAGCTATGATTTTTCCAGTAGTCATGTATGATATAAGAGTTGGACCATAAAGAAGGCTGAGTGCCAAAGAATTGATGCTTTTGAACTGTGGTGTTGGAGAAGACTCTTGAGAGTGCTCTGGACAGCAAAGAGATCAAACCAGTCAATTGTAAAGGAAATCAACCCTGAATATTTGTTGGAAGGGCTGATGCTGAAGCTGAAGCTCCAATACTTTGGTCACCTGATAGGAAGAGCTGATTCACTGGAAAAGACCCTGATGATGGAAAAGATTGAAAGCAAGAGGAGAAGGGGTGGCAGACAATGAGATGGTTGGATGACATCACTGATTCAATGGATAGGAGTTTGAGCAAACTCCAAGAGATAGTGAAGGACAGGGAAGCCCCGTGTGCTACAGTTCATGGGGTCACAAAAAGTCAGACATGACTTAATGACTGAACAACCACAGTATATATATATATATGTTCTTTTTTAGATTATTTTCCATTAAAGATTAATTCAAGATATTGAGTAGAGTTTCCTGTGCTGTACAGCAGGTTCTTGTTGTTTATCTATTTTATATAGAGTAATGGATATCTATTAATGCCAAATTCCTAATTTACCCATCCCTCCCCTTTCCCTTTTGGTACTCATTAGTTTGTTTTCTATGTTTGTCTTATTTTTGTTCTGTAAATAAGTTCATTTGTATCATTTTTTTAGATTCCACAAATATGTGATATCTCTAATTGTCAAGTGGTTAAATACTTGAACTAATAGTAAGTTTTGAACGGGTCTTTATGTGGAAGATAACTATGGTATAGAAAGAGTAGGTGCTAGTTGAAACTAGAAGACATGGATCTTAGTCCTTCTGTCACATTCAAGCTGCTAACTTTAGCTTAGTCACTTAACTTCTTGGAAGCTCAGTTTTATTTGTAAAATAAAGGTTACAAATGGCACTTTCTTTGTGCAAATCAAAAGAAAAAAACATAGGTTTACACTTTAGACTGTCGTCAGTTTTCAAATGTGAGAGCGTTATCACTGCAGATTGTGATGTAATTAGCACTGAACAATGACGGCAACAATACCCTAGCGTGTTAGGCTTCCCTGGTGGCTCAGACAGTCCTCTACTAGGTAACATACTAGGTGGCATATATTCGGTATCCAACCAGAGTGCCTGCTTTGTACTTATTTTTTTTTTCTTAACTGTAATTTACTAGTTGTATCATAGGTAAATTACATAGTGCTTACATTTATCTTTGTAATAGCATATTTTTATAGTACAAATATAATAGACCATCATTTTATGGAAATATTAATTTATTATTAACTTTTCCTTAAATAGAAAAGGCATTTACCTTTTTTTAAAAAAAGGAATTGAAGTCATTTCTTTATTTGAAGATCAGACCTCTTCACTACCCATTAAATAGAAGTTGTCTTTCCCTGTAATTTAGAAATCATTACCTAAAAGTGACCCTTCTGTTCCTGTCTAATAGCCTCAGTGTCTGAGGGGAGCTCAGATGCAGGCACGGAGGAAGTCATGACCTCCTGCTCCCAGAGGGCTGCTGGTCATCATTATACAAAACATGCAGACAGTGCTTCACGCAGCCAGCGAGCCTCTTGGTCCCTGCGTAGTTCATCACCAGCTTGGAACATATGCTGTAGCGGACTCGCCATGCAGTGTTGAGACAGGTCAGGTATAAGCTCAGTCATTTGCCTGCTTGATATCCAAGTTTTCATCGCTTTATCCTTTTGTCCTGTGACCACCTCAGGCAGTCTCCTTGTCAAGAATCTAAAGGAGGAGCTGTTCCATACCTCTCTCTCCCAGTTGCTGCCGTGCAGACGCCTCTCTACTCAGGACCGTATCCCCTTGACACACATCCTCACCAGTATCCAGATGGAAAGAGACACGTGTACCCCAGTGTTCATCGCAGCACTGTTTATAATAGGCAGGACATGGAAGCAACCTAGATGTCCATCAGCAGACGAATGGATAAGAAAGCTGTGGTACATATACACAATGGAATATTACTCAGCCATTAGAAAGAATGCATTCGAATCAGTTCTAATGAGGTGGATGAAACCCGAGCCCATTATACAGAGTGAAGTAAGCCAGAAAGAAAATCACCAATACAGTATACTAACGCATATATATGGAATTTAGAAAGATGGTAACGATAACCTTGTATGCGAGACAGCAAGAGACACAGATGTATAGAACAGTCTTTTGGACTCTGTGGGAGACGGCGAGGGTGGGATGATTTGGGAGAATGGCATTGAAACATGTATATTATCATATGTGAAATGAATCGCCAGTCCAGGTTTGATGCATGATACAGGGTGCTCGGGGCTGGTGCACTGGGATGACCCAGAGGGATGGGATAGGGTGGGACTTGGGAGGAGGGTTCAGGATGGGGAACACATGTACATCCATGGCAGATTCATGTCAATGTACGGCAAAACCAATACAATATTGTAAAGTCATTAGCCTCCAATTAAATTATATATTTTTAAAAAAGTATCCAAATAGCACTTCCTTCCTTTTCATTTCATACTTTGCTAAGAAGAAAAATGTTCAAAATATCCGTTATCTGACAAGTGAAAGAAAGGTCATTGGATTAGAAAAAACACTGTAGAGGAAGTCATATTTCCCAATTTTTTTAAAAAAATGAATTTATTTCCAAATCATGGCATTACATTACCCCAAATTATTAAGCAATAACTTCAAGTGTGTGTAAGCAAGTAGTCCACATCTGATCTTATTTGAAAGTGTAGTGAAAGTGAAAGTCGCTCAGTCGTGTCTGACTCTGCGACCCCATGGACTATACAGTCCGTGGAATTCTCCAGGCCAAACTACTGGAGTGGGTAGCCATTCCCTTCTTCAGGGGATCTTCCCAACCCAGGGATCAAACCCAGGTCTCCCACATTGCAGGAAGAATCTTTACCAGCTGAGCCACCAGCCCTCTGATCTTATTTAATACCTTTAAACAGCTTTATTAAGAAAATAGTATTTTACATAGTTCATTAAAAAGTTTTAATTTAAGCACATTTTAAACACATAAGAAATGTAAAAATGTGTTTTAAAATAATTTGGAGATTATGAAAACGTGTTTTACTAATAATTTTGTGGATATTACCTCTCTGTTTAAAGTCATGACCTTTCTAAAGCATTAAAACAAATAACCTTACAGTGACAATTTAGTATAAATTTCTGTAGCAAAGACTGCAGACTAAAATCTTAGTAAATTAAATTTTAATTTTAAAATTTCCCTCTAATAGGGAGCTAACTATCCTTAAACCTTTCTTTATTTATAGTTTTCCTGATTTTTTTTCTTTATGGTATTATACCTTAGGAATTACCTGTGTAGTTTTTCTTCTTTTTAAATGATGACTACATGATGGTATTTTTCACATAAATCATAGTCACTTAGGTGGCAAAAGCATTATGGAAAAATTTAAAGGCTCAAGAAAAAGGAAAATTTGTATTTTAAAAAACAGTAATCTGTATGGCAAAATTTACAAATTGTAGACTTTCATAAATGAAGAGATGCTGTATGTCAAAAAATGAAGTTCATGGCCTATATGAATATAAACACTGATAAAATGAAATTTATTGATTTTTAAAATGTGAAAGCTCATTTTAAATTCCCTTGAGATATAGAATACCACTTTGATTATTGTCATTTATTGTAAAAATTAAAAAGTACCGCTAGAATAGCTGTTTACAAAGCTGCTGAAATTTTTGTTTCCAGTCATTCACATTTTAAGAAATAGTGCAAAAATTTCTAATATCTGTTTTGAGAGAACATGAAGAGAAGGATAATTATTTTTATCTGGTTCATTCAAAAGAGGATGAACTTCAAGACTGAAAACTGAGACTCTAATCAACTATCCCGAACAGTGACATATGGAACATAATGTATGTAGACTCCTTAAAGTTCAAGGCCTAGCATATGAAAATGTTCTCTGGAGCAATAAAGCAACCTGAATAGTTCATCACAAGACTAATTGTATGACAGACCTAGAGGCAACAGCACAGCTGTTAGGACATGTGGATCCAGAGGCCCACAAAGAAGTCATCACACCTGCAAGGACCTGGAGATGACTGTAGGATTAGATGGGCGAAACCACAATCATGTGCAGATCAGACTGCATCATTATAGATGGAGCCAAATCACATATATTTCCTCTACAACATGCAAGGTAACTTCAGAAAGAAAATATAATTCAACGTCTTAAAATTTATCCAAAGTATTCTCAAATCTATCTGTAGTGTAGACAGTTACATGATCCTTCAGGTAACTGCTGCATTTTTAAAGATTATCAGTATAATTAATGCTGCTGATGGTTCAGTCAGTAAAGAATTTGCCTGCAATGCAGGAGACCACCTGTGATGTAGGAGACTGTCTACAATGCACGAGACCTGGGTTTGATCCTTGGGACAGGGAGGTCCCCTGGAGAAGGAAATGGCAACCCACTCCAATATTCTTACCTGGGAAATCCCATGGAGAGAGGAGCCTGGCGGGCTACAGTCCATGGTGTCACTAGAGTTGGACACAACTTAGTAACTAACCCACCACCACCAGTGTGCAACAATAGCAACATATACAAGATTCTAAAAAATAGCATTAATACTATACTCTTAATTTTCAAACTATATCCTTAAAAAACTATGTAAAAACTATTTTACCCAGTAATTTCAACTTTCTCCTTAATGATATAAAGGTTTAGTTTATAACTAAGAAAGTAGACTCACTGAAGACTAAACCACTGTTTTTTTTTTTTTTTTTGTGAATGTCTTCTATTGACCCTATTATTTTTTTCTAAATGATAATGCTGATGGCCAGGGATAGAGAAAAAGAAGGAAGACAGTGAAAAAAAATAACCAACCCTGAAAATGATGTTTAGTTCTTGAATAATCAAGGGTTGATTACATAGATGTGTGTAACAGCTTTCATTTCTGAGCATTTCAAGGGAGAAGGTTAAGATTCTTTTACATAAAAGTGTGACTTAGAGGCAAAAGATTAGAAAGTCAAATTGTATCAAAGGTTGGCAAGGGTGTGAAACAGCAGGAACAATGGTTAGAAGTGGAGTCCGGTTTAGAGGGATGGGGTGGGCGAGAGTCAGTGTGATTACCCTGTGGTGCCAGCCCCACTCCACAGAGAAACTCTTCAGCAACACATTAGAGAGGGCCTTTGAGTGGAAAGGGAATAAAAGATGGAGGGAGAACGGAGGGGAAAATATGTACTAAAAACAATCAGGGGGACATGCACAGTCAGTAGTGCGCCCTGCTCTAAAGAGTGTTGCTAATTTAACTGTATGTGCTGTCCTTAGCCTCTCAGTCATATCCGACTCTTTGCAACCTCATGGAATGTTGCCCACCAAACTCCTTCGTCCATGGGGATTCTCCAAGAAAGAATGCTGGAGTGAGTTGCCATGCCCTCCTCCAGGGGATCTTCCCAGCCCAGGGATCAAACTCAGGTCTCCCGTATTGCAGGCGGATTCTTTACCATCTGAGCCACCAGGGAAGCCCATGAATACTGGCGGGGTTAGCCTATCCCTTCTCCAGGGGATCTTCCTGATCCAGGAATCGAACCAGGGTCTCTTGCATTACAGGAAGATTCTTTACCAGCTAAGTTATAAATCACTTAAACCAACAGTCACAAAATGCTTTTGATTGCAACCTGAATGTGTCTCATGGTTCTTGCTCAAATATGCATTTTCAGATATTTTTTGCAGAGCTTTCAAAGTGTTCTTTGAGTTTCTGGTATACATTTTTGCACTGCTGTTCGATGGAGAATCTTGACATTTTGACTGGGGTTCCCCAGTCGCAGACTCGGAGACATGGATTGGAGGACAACTTGTTTATCTGGGAGAGGTTCCACCGGCAGGAGCATCAGGCAAAAGAAGAAGCCCACAGAGGTGTGTTGCCATTAGAGGCAAATAGAGCTCAGACGTGCTGGCACTCTCTGGAAACTAATCAGTTATCCCAACAGAGGAACAAGGGACCTGGTGTATTTACCCATGAATTCCCATCCTCTGTCTTCCAAGGACACTAATTCTCTGGCAGTTCCACTTTACCATGAACCCAGCCATCAGACAGGAAGTTCCAGGTGCTGCCTCAGCAGCCCTTGGCTGCACAGATTATGGGAGCAGCACTGATGTTGTCAAATACACCCTTGCAGATCACTTGACTCCTGAGCTTCCTTTTCCATCCCATAAAATGGGGTGATAAAGTTACTGTGAGGATGAGATGAGACAAGATAGTGATGTACTTGGCACTTAGTGAGCATTCAATAAATAGTAGATTTGTTCTGTTTTAAGAACACTCATAATTTTGCATATCTTCTGACTCAGGAATTATCCATTTAAAGAATTTGTCTAGAGGAAATAATATTAATTTATATAAATATTTAGTTATAGTATTCTTTTAATTATTAATATATTCAGAAATTTAGCAGTAACTTTTATACACAATGTTATGTGTTGTTTATAAGGGGGAAAAATCCAAAAACAAAGTAAACGTTCAATAGCAAATTGATTAAACATTGTTGAGTACCCTATGACACAAAAAATAAATATTTTATAACAATAAAAACATTATTGCCATATTTAGCAAAACACAGGGGTACAGTACAATGTATATTAAGGCTGTACTTATATGTATTTACATTGCATACATATATATAAAATAATGGACCTTTCCCAGTGGCTCAGCTGGTAGAGAACCCACTTGCCAATGCAGGAGATGCTGGAGATGTTAATTTTACCTCTGGGTGGGGAAGATCCCCTGGAGAAAGAAATAGCAACCTGCTCCAGTATTCTTGCCTGGAAAATTCCACAGACAGAGGAGCCTGGTCATCTACAGTCCATGGAGTCCCAAAGAATCAGACACGATGGAGCACACATGCACACCACGTATGAAAATACTAGAAACACCAAATTATTTTCAGTGGTTATCCTGGAAGCTGGAATAATGGATGACTTTAATTTTCAATTTTGGGGGGAGTGATGGACTGTATTCCCCAAAATTTCTAACAGCATATATTGCTTTTGTAGTAAGAAAAAGTAAGCTATTATTTCTTTCTATTCCATGAAAATTTAAAGACTTTAATTAATGTTTTCAGTAGGTTTTATGTAGACTGTTTGTAGTAAAAATCTCCTGCACAGTATTGATCACAGCAGTTGGTCATTTCTGCAGCTCATCTTATCCCAAAATATTAAAGAAAGTTATTAAATGCTTAAAAAGTAATAAATGACATTTAAAGATGACCTGAAAAAGTGAAAAGACAATCATATAAATTACAAAATATAAAACAATGTAAACAGGGAGAAAAATACAGCCTTATGGCTTTTGGTATCCTTAGTAAATCTGGCCAAAGTCCATATGAACAAGAAAAGTAATTACTGTGTCGATGAAGAAAGCCTTCCTCAGCAATCAATGCAAAGAAAAGGAAAACAACTGAATGGAAAAGACTAAGGATCTCTTCAAGAAAATGAGAGATACCAAGGGAACATTTCATGCAAAGATGGGCTCAATAAAGGACAGAAATGGTATGGACCTAACAGAAGCAGAAGATGTTAAGAAGAGGTGGCAAGAATACACAGAACTGTACAAAAAAGATCTTCGTGACCAAAATAATCACGATGGTGTGGTCACTCACCTAGAGCCAGACATCTTGGAATGTGAAGTCAAGTGGGCCTTAGAAAGCATCACTACGAACAAAGCTAGTGGAGGTGATGGCATTCCAGTTGAGCTATTTCAAATCCTGAAAGATGATGCTGTAAAAGTGCTGCACTCAGTATGCCAGCAAATTTGGAAAACTCAGCAGTGGCCATAGGACTGGAAAAGGTTAATTTTCATTCCAATCCCAAAGAAAGGCAATGCCAAAGAATGCTCAAATTACCGCACAATTGCAGTCATCTCACATGCTAGTAAAGTAATGCTCAAAATTCTCCAAGCCAGGCTTCAGCAACATGTGAACTGTGAACTTCCAGATGTTCAAGCTGGTTTTAGAAAAGGCAGAGGAACCAGAGATCAAATTGGCAACATCCACTAGATCATGGAAAAAGCAAGAGAGTTCCAGAAAAGCATCTATTTCTGCTTTATTGACTATGCCAAAGCCTTTGACTGTATAGATCACAATGAACTGTGGAAAATTCTGAAAGAGGTGGGAATACCAGGCGACCTCACTTACCTCTTGAGAAACCTGTATGCAGGTCAGGAAGCAACAGTTAGAACTGGATATGAAACAACAGACTGGTTCCAAATAGGAAAAGGAGTACATCAAGGCTGTATATTGTCACCCTGTTTATTTAACTTCTATGCAGAGTACATCATGAGAAACGCTGGGCTGGAAGAAGCACAAGCTGGAATCAAGATTTCTGGGAGAAATATCAATAACCTCAGATATGCAGATGACACCACCCTTATGGCAGAAAGTGAAGAGGAACTAAAAAGCTTCTTGATGAAAGTGAAAGAGGAGAGTGAAAAAGTTGGCTTAAAGCTCAACATTCAGAAAACGAAGATCATGGCATCCGGTCCCATCACTTCATGGGAAATAGATGGGGAAACAGTGGAAACAGTGTCAGACTTTATTTTTTTGGGCTCCAAAATCTCTGCAGATGGTGATTGCAGCCATGAAATTAAAAGATACTTACTCCTTGGAAGGAAAGTTATGACCAACCTAGATAGCATATTCAAAAGCAGAGACATTACTTTGTCAACAAAGGTCCATCTAGTCAAGGCTATGGTTTTTCCTGTGGTCATGTATGGATGTGAGAGTTGGACTGTGAAGAAGGCTGAGTGCCGAAGAATTGATGCTTTTGAACTGTGGTGTTGGAGAAGACTCTTGAGAGTCCCTTGGACTGCAAGGAGATCCAACCAGTCCATTCTGAAGGAGATCAGCCCTGGGATTTCTTTGGAGGGAATGATGCTAAAGCTGAAGCTCCAGTACTTTGGCCACCTCATGCGAAGAGTTGACTCACTGGAAAAGACTCTGATGCTGGGAGGGATTGGAGGCAGGAGGAGAAGGGGACGACAGAGGATGAGATGGCTGGATGGCATCACTAACTCAATGAACGTGAGTTTGAGTGAACTCTGGGAGTTGGTGATGGACAGGGAGGCCTGGCGTGGTGCGATTCATGGGGTCGCAAAGAGTTGGACACGACTGAGCGACTGAACTGAGCTGATATAGATGATGGACTATTATTATGTATTTTTAAAAAATGTTTTATTAAAATATAGTTGATTTACAATTTGTGTTTCAGGTGTATAACAGTTATATATGCATATATGTTAATATTGTCACTGTATATGTATATACAAATATTATAACTGCATTGCTGTTCATATATGTTCAATATATTATAATATGAATATATTGAACGCTCAGTCCTGTCCAACTCTTTGCAACCCCACGAACTGTACAGTCCATGGAATTCTCCAGGCCAGAAAACTGGAGTGGGTAGCCATTCCCTTCTCTAGGGGATCTTCCCAACCCAGGGATCAAACCCACTTCTCCTGCACTGCAGGAGGATTCTTTACCAGTTGAGCCACCAGGAAAGATTTTATGTTATAATATATATAATATTAATATATGTGTGTGTATACATATATATATATATATATATACCTTTTCTGATTCTTTTCCATTATAGGTTATTGGAAGATGTTAAAGATAGTTCCCTGTGCTATTCAGCAGACCTTGTTGGTTTCTTTTTTTTAAAGTAAGAATTTATTTCAATTAATTTTTTTTTTTTTTTTTTTGCTGTACCACGTGCCGTATCAGGGTCTTAATTTTCTGACCAGGGAGTGAACCCAGGGCCGTGACAATGAGAGCAGTAGGTCCTTGTTATCTATTTTATATATAGTGATGATAGACTGTTATTTGTTTTAGAGTTCAGTTTGGTGCACATTGTTGAATAAGAGATTTGAGCCATTTCCTCATCCTCAAGTAGGTTCGTATTGTGCTGCAAGCCTGCATTGTCCACAGAGGAAATAGGCCCCTAATAGACACTCATGCTGGGCTTGTAACAGGAACCAGAGCCAGAGAAGCAACAGGGAAGCCTTATCTTATTTGAAGATGGAGGTAATGACATTTGAGTGGGACCTTTCCAGACCCCTCAGTGGAGAGGAAGCAGCTCAAGTAAAGGCTGAGGAATGCAGAAAAGCATTCCAGTCATGCTGGAGTGTGAGTTGGAGGGAGTGGAGCTCTTGGGCAGGGAGGCTGGAGAGCCTGGGTGGGGAGGCTGGAGAGACTGGGTGGTGGGATGACACTGAGTAGGGGAGGGACTTGTTTTGAAAGATGAGCGGGCAGTTGTGTGTAGGTGAAATCAAAAAGAAAGAGTAGAGGAGGGAAGACTAATTATGGGGTTCTTCTGAAATATTTCCAGTGAAGAAGGATGAGCCCTTGAACTTGGTGGTGGTGGTGTAAATCCTAATAGACAACATTTGAGAGATATTACCCAATTTTACAGTTCTGCTGTCTGGGTAGATGAAAGTATGGAGACAGGGTGGGAGTCCAAGTTGAATCTGGGTTTTTTTGTTCAAGTAATCCTAAGTATGATGGTATTGTTAACTGAGATAAAGCCATTGGAGGAGAAGCAGCTATGCAGAGGATTTAATAGCAATTTGGAAGACATCTGTGTCTTTCCAGAACATCACACCATTCCAAGTGCCACCTTTCTGCTGGCTACAGCCTCATTTCTAACCTTGGGTTACAAATATTACCAACACCACTGCCTCTTGACCCAGCGAATCCCTAGGAGAGGGTTCTGAAATGAGCTAAGTCAGATTGCTTACCTCATAAAGTTTGTTTTTAAGGTGTTTTTTTTTTTTTACATGAATCTTTTTTAAAATCTTTATTAAATTTGTTACAATATTGCTTCAGTTTTATGTTTTGGCTCTTTGGCCATGAAGCATGTGGAATCTTAGTTCCTGGACCCACATCCCCTTCTTGGGAAGGTGAAGTCTTAACCACTGGACTGCCAAGAAAGTCCCAATATATTTGCTTAATCAGAACCAGCCTTCTGTGCCTGGGAACTTCTAGAGCCATGGAGGATGGTGGGCTGAGAGAATACAGTTGACACAGAGAGAGAAAAACCAACGTAAGAAATCAAGAGAACAATTCCTAGCAGCATTTGAGTCCCTATTTTCCCCTTTGGTCTAAATTAGATTGGGGTGGTTTTTGTCTCATGACTTCAAATGAGCCCTAACTGAACAGAATCATCCTGAGCAATAACAACCGATGTGTCTTTGCATGTTATGTGTCTAGAACTGTATTCATCCTTATTATTTATATGCTTTGCCTCATTTAATACTCACAAGAACCTTAAGAGGCAGATATTACTAGTATTTCCTGTGTACTGCCATTTCACAGATGAAGAAGGTTGAGACTTAGACTAAGTGGCCTCCTCATGGTCACAAAGCCAGCAAATGCAGAGTCAAGACTGACTGAGGAGGAGTCAGCTCCACACATAACTGCTGATGCTGTTGCAACTGGGGGAGTTGTCAGTAAGATGATTTTAAACTCCCTTGTTGAGTCTCATCACAGATCTCTCATGTACACTTTTAATAACATTCTCATCTGTTCTGCTTAAGTAACTAGTGATTGGCATAAATAACATTTTGTTATCATGCCCAGTAGAAATTAGTATTGAATAATGCTTGATGATTAAAAAGAAAAATCACCTCCCAAGTGCTGGGCCAGTTCAGGATGAGCACAGAATTAGGAAGAGAGGGTGTGAGGATGCAGGAAGTAGTAGCGTCCAGTGGCGTCAGGCTAGCAGTGACCCACTGCTTTGTAGCTTCTCCAGAGAAGATGTCAGGAATTCTCCCCTCTCATTTTCATCTTCCATCTCCCTCTTGTGCTCATAGATAATGGGGTACCATGGGTTCCTCTTGGGTTAAGACTTGCCTGCTTCGCTGAATTTGCCTTGTTTCCTCTGGCTGTTTAGCTGACAGTGAACTATGTAGCAGCACTGGTGTTAATACATCTGTAGAACAGAAAAAGCAATCGAATTCTTTTTCGAAAGCAGCGTATTTAAACACATGCCTACAACCCCTGGTCTCTTCTTGCTGCTGATACAAATCTTCTATCTCTCAGTAAATGCAAGGGGGTGAGCATTAAAAGTGTCTTTCACTAGATTTGCAGCTGAAACAGCTGATAGGGCAGAATGATTATGATTTTTGAATAAAATAAAATAGGGGGAGGGAGACAAGGTCCTTCCAGTAGATTGCAGTTCTCTCGGTTGCTGTCTCAACCATTATCACAGTGTGATGTAGTCTTTAAGAGCAGGGCCCCTAGAGTCACGTTGCCTGATTCCAGATCCTGGTCCTGCCACTTCTAGTCCTGTGACCTTGGGTGAGCTACTTAAGCTATCTTGTGCTTCTGTTTCTCACCTGCAGCATAAGGATTACATTAGTAACAGTTAGGTACTAATAGGTACTCATAAGATGGTGGTGAAGGTTAAATGGGTTAATATGCAGAAAATACTTAGAACTATGCCTGACATACTACACTCCTTCAATAAATGCTGGTGAATAGTATGGAAGAGTAGAAGTGGTTTTGTTTTGTTTTTTATGTTTTTTGCTGGGCTAGTGCAAGGATTATGTTATTCCAGCTGCCACTGCTAACTTAGCAGATCATTGACAAATCTCTCAACATCTTACTTTGTAAATGAAGATGGTATTTATTAATATAGCATGTAGCTGACAATTCCAATGGAATAGTAAGAAGTTAATGGTTTATTGGTCCTTATTATTGTATTGCAAATGATTTAACTATACCTTTTCTCTAAATTTAATTAAACATATTCATTTTCCCTATGAGCTTATATTAGCTTACAGCAGAGTGACTGTTTATGATATTCATTTTATATGTTATAATATCATGGATATTACCAAAATAAACATTTTCCCTTTAAAATGTTACGCAAATATTCATTAATAATTGTCTCAAGTCTGCAAAGCGAAAATGACTTTTTAATTGTTTTTTGTAATAGATTGTGTAGGAATGGAAAAGTACTGCCCAAACAGTCGCTCTGATCTTAAAAATCAGTTCTGAATGCACCAGAAAGACCACCAAACTGGGAGTCAGACTTCCTGAGTTTTAGTTGTGGTTCTGTTAACAAGTACTTTGGCCTTGGGCCAGTCATTAAGCCTTGTTCAGTTTCCTTAACGACATTGTTGTAAAACGTTGCTCTTATAATCTTGGCTGACACCAGGACAGGTGGTCCCAAAAGGAACTGGAACTTGGAGCCCCGTCTGCATGGTGGTGCTGTCAAGGAGCCTTGTGGGAGAGAGGGCCGGGTAACAACACTGCCTCTGAAATCAGGTGACCTGGGTCCACTGTGTTTCCTTGATCACTTACCACTTGTATGATCTTGGCCCGGTGGCTTCACCTCTTTGTGCCTCAGTTTCCTCATCTTTAAGAAAAAAGTAGTAATGGTAATAATAATAATAACAATAATGCCTACCTGTGGGTATTGGGGAGATTAAATTAGTTAATATGTGTAGTCTCAAAAGAAGTCTATGACATTTTCATCCAGGAAATCGTTTCAGAGCACCTGTTGCCAAATCCTGCTCCAGGCACTTGAAATACATCAACAGCCAAACAGACAAAGGTTTTTGTCCTCACGGAGCTTCCATCCCAGCAGAGAAAGACAAGGAACATGAAATAAAACGAACAATTGATAGTTCATTAGACCATCATAACCCATAGAGGAATAAAGAAAAAATACAAAGAAATAATTCAGGCGTGCCAAAGCAAGTGGTAGGTGGGAGGAAATTTAAATAGATGATCAGAGGCCTTGCTGAGAGGTTGACATTGGCCGGAAGACTGGAAGCAAGTGAGAGAGATAGTCACGCAGCTGAGAGAAGGACATTCCAAGCAAGGGTGATGGTCAGGATTAAATCCTCAAGGCAGCAATATGCCCCAGAGGCTTGGGGCCAGTTAGGCTGAGGAGAAGCAAAAGGGGAGCAGAGGAAAAAGAGCTAAAGTCAGACAGGTAAAGGTGGGATCACAGAATGCTTTGTGGGCATTGTAATGTGATGTGGTTTGTGTCTGGGTGAAAAGTGGGTCACTCAGGCAGAGGAGAGACACAGGAAATACTCAGTGTGAAGAATTCTCTGGTGGTCTGGTGGTTAGGGCTCTGTGCTTCCATTGTAGAGGGCCAGGTTCAATCCCTGATCAGGAAACTAAGATCCTGCAAACCATGTGGTGCACCCCCAAAAAAGAAAAAGATAAGGAGGGTTAATTAGTACCAAGTACTGTCATTAGCCATGTGGTGAAAAGTAGCATCTAGTAATAGACAAAGCTGTAACTGGGCAAGCATGAGGTTAACGTCTAGAACATTGGATACTGGGGAGTGGGTGTCCCTGTAGGTGAGTGGAGGATATCTTGCGGGAATGGTGCCAGGAGGCAGTAAGCTGTGAGGTCTAGGTCAGCACGACCATGCTCAGGGTTACCCGGCAGCAGACCTATCACAGTGCTTAAGAAGAGAAAAGGCAGGATTTTAAGTCCAATAAACCCAGTTCAACATCCTTTCTTCTCTTCCTACTCTAGCACTGTGTATACTAGCGCGAGTTAACCTCTCTGCACTTCCTATTTCTCATTTGTGCAATGGGACTATTACTATTTGTCTCAGGGGGCTCTGTGAAGATCAAATGTATCAAAACTGTAAAATACGGCACACGTAGTTTTTGCTCAATTAATGGTGCGTGGATGCTGCATCTCTTCAGTCGTGTCCAACGCTGTGTGACCCCATGGACTGTAGCCCGCCAGGCTCCTCTGTCCATGGGATTCTCCAGGCAAGAATACTGGAGTGGGTTGCCTTACTCTCCTCCAGGGGATCCTCCTGACCCAGGGATGGAACCTACATCTCCTATGTCTCCTGCATTGACAGGCGGGTTCTTTACCACTAGCGCCACCCAGGAAGCCAATTAAAGTCGATCAATGGTAGTGACTGCCACTGGCAAGTGACAAGCACCAGGTCACAGGGACTGGGGTTTAGGAGTGGAACTTCTGATGGGAGTGTGCTGATGGTGGTAAGGAAGGTCTCCAGACTCACAGCAAGTAGGGAGCCGACCAGGTACCAAGGCAGAGATTCAGGTAAGAAGGCAGGGATGCAGCTCCGAAGGCTGGGGCAGTTGCTGGGGACTTGGTTTCAAGGCACACGGCAAGAACCCGGTCACTTTCAATAAAGTTTGAAATCAAAGTATAATTTGCGGCAAACCAATCTGATACAAAGCTTCTGCCCTGGAAGACCGTGGGTAGGAATGGTTCTAGGGTCTGGGGTAGGTCGAAGTTGCTGACTAGGGAGACCCCAGCAGGGCAGATGGCAGAGCTCAAGAAGCCAAGTCACTAGAACATGATTACAGAAATGATCTTTGGGGCTCTATAATTCTGTTTCTAGGTATTAATAAATAATTTGAAAATGCCCAATATAATGGTAATTTTCTAGTTTAGCCTATAAAGCCTAAAACTTCCTATAAGAATGTTAGCAGCAATTTGTTTTGCCTTTTTATTTTCAGCTCATGTTATTTCCAGGGCTGATCAAAGGCATTGGTTGCAGAGTATAAAATAAATCACACTTCTAAATAAACCACTGAAGAGTGTTAAATTGATTTAAGTGATTTTCAGAATATTAATATTTAAAACAGCTCTGTCCCAAGCCTCTTCATGGCTACCTATAGCAGTAATAAGCACCATTTCCTTCTACCATTCTTCATCTTATATTACATAGAAAACTGTGTAAAAAACATTATTTTTTAGCACTGGAGTAGGAATGTAAGATTTCAGCTGTTTATTTACGTTTAAATATCTTGAATTTTATTCAGTCAATAAAAGTATACTCGATTATTGCATTTCTTATACTCCTCTCTGCCTAGGTTGAGGTGACTAGAGTGTCACGTTTGTCTTTTTACTGTTAAAGAAAACTTTGCCTCCCACTCACAGTCCTTAGCACTTAATTTGAATTTAGGCAGCATGTATTTCAGGATTAGTCTCAGTCTTAAGAAACTGGGCAGCTGCACAATTATGCAATTTTGGCTTATCTGAAAATACTAAAATTGCATACATGATTTTCCTAGTTTTTTTAATATATAGGGAAAAATGGCATCTGCAGTGTTAAATGGAATATCAGTGAATATCCCTCAGTGGGAAGGTTTGGGCACCAAGGTGTCCCATGCATCCACTTTGGTGGTCGAGTCATCCCGACAGCACAGAGTGACAGCCAGCGATGTGGGCAGAGACACACTGGTGATGAAAGCAGCCAGCCAGCTGGGCCACAGCACGCATATTCAAAGGCATTTCTGAACCACACACATCTGAACTTACCTGGGTCCCCAGCCTTGCCCACTCAACCTTTTCTTCTCTGCCTCCAACTGTCTTCTTCTTTGTGTGTGTGTGTGTGCGTGCGCGCGTGCAAGCTGCAGCACCCTCCCTTTTCTTTTCCAAGGCCCCTGCACCTGTTTGTGTGTCAGTGTGGCCCTCCTGCCACTCAGCTCGCCTGCCAAGAAATCCGAATCATCCTCCCGGCCTCCGCTCAGCCTCGCCGCCCGCCTGTCACTGCTCCACGCTCTGCACCACGCTGGCTTGTTTTGTCAATAACCATTTATTTGTTGCTGGAATAGCAGCAGCCATTACATCTGACCTCCCTGTTTCATCAATTATGGATAGATTATTGGATGTGAACATCTGCAAAAGCTTGCTGTTGAACTCACCTCCTGGCTAGGATTAGATAAAGTACTAAACTGTTGTTTATTGTCAGGCCAAAACTCTACTGGGAAGGCAGGGAATTCCAAGAGTCACAGAGCCCCCATCCGAAGGACCAAACATCGTTTCATATTGCCACCGTTTCCCCTAAGATTCCAGCCATTTATTATTTACACTTATTACTCGTCGTTATAACCTAGTTATAAAAGCTCTTGGCAGGCATTGCATTTCCCATCATTGTCACATCTGTCAGAATGGAAATGACTCATAAATTGTTTTCTCGTCTCTTCTCTCATGGTGAAAGGGAAATAGATGAAGCTTCCTCTGTGTGCAAGCCTTCAGAGGAAGACTTTCCTACCATGTTTTATTTTCAAGAAACGTGTTCACGCAGCCAGATAGGAAAGCATTACACTGTGGATCTAAATTAGGGTTTACTGAGTTTAGCAGAGTAATGGCCTGTGGTGGAAAGGATATCAAATTGTACAGAGACAATATGCTCAAAATGTTTTCTCACAGCTTTTATGGATTTCTGAGAAGGGGGAACCAGAATGAAATTTTATTGAATCCAGCCTTAAATGAGGAAAAAATCTAGTAAGGGGGATTATGAATAGATGATGGTTTTTCCGCCACGGGAAAGACAAATCTCCTAGTGGTAATTGGTTCATGCAGAAATACAGAAATTGTCGCAGCATCAGTGTTTATTAAAACATTCCAGGTCGTCACTTGCTAATATAGAACCCTCCGTGAGCCTTCCCTGTGGAACCAGAAACCGTTTTGTGCAAAATGGTCCAACGGAGGGAGGTTGGTAAGTGGCCATTTCAGGGGAAGCTGAGGAGCTTGCTGTGTCACTGAGCTAGTGGCTTTTCACTGCTCAGCTCTCCGACTTGTTGCTTTTAGAGTAGAAACTGTAGTTGTCTAGATTAAAAGAGAGGGAAAAAGTGATCTAAAGTCCTTCTACAGGCAGGAAGAATGACTCAAGATACCATGACGAATCTAACATGATTTCAGCCTCTAATCTGCCTCCTCGCTAAATTCCACTTGGGCTCATAATGAGGGGAAGTTGTTTATTTAGAAATGTGACCGGATGAAATAGGCACACATTTAGATAGGGGAATTCTTGTCATTTTAAAATGTCATACAGGGACTTCCCTGGAGTTGCCAGTGGTTAGGACTCATAGCCTTCACTGCTGCAGCCCCAGGTTTAATCCCTGGTTGGGGAACTAAAATCTCACAAGCCACGTTGGCACAGCAAAACAAAAAAAAAGTCATTTGAATCTTCCTTTAGGAGTCTGACTTGTTTGCTGTTATGATATTTGAACTCTCCAGGATGGCTGTTAGCTAAAAATGTTCACATGCTTTCTATTTACCATAGTTTTAAAGTGCTGTATTTTTTCCTTATTGAGTGAGTTATAAGGCAAAACATTATACAATATAATTAATACATATTAAGCTCTGATATACATTAATATGTAATATATTAATATTATATAATACTTAATATATGAGCTTATTTCCTTTGAGCCAAGTAAATATTTATATATAATATTATGTGATATAATACAAAAGCTCATTATATCCACATTAATGCTCCTGCAGGTACTGTATTACCAGGACCTTCCAAAACTCTACCACATTCATTCAACAATTGTGTGTGTGCTCAATTGTGTCTGACTCTGTGCAACCCTATGGACTATAGCCTACCAGAGTCCTCTGTCCATGGGATTTCCCAGGCAAGAATACTGGAGTGGGTTGCTATCTCCTCCTCCAAGGGATCTTCCTGACCCAGGGATCAAACCTGCGTCTCTTCACTACATTATCATAAGACTAGGAGCTAAGAGTACAACAGAGAGAAAAACAGATATCATTCCTGATCTTGTGGCACCTGTGATCTAATTGGAGAGAGAAACATTATTAGGTAGATACATATGGTGCTTTACTCAGTGGTGAAACAGAACAAAGTAGAGTGTGTGTGTGTGTGTGTGTGTGTGTATGTCTGTATGTGTGTGTTGTGTGTGTGTGTGTGTCTGCCCACCAGAAGAGTCGTGCATGAAATCAGAAAGAGCAGTACAGGCAGAGGGGCAGGGAGATGGAGAGATCTGAGTTGATTCCTGACAGCAGGAGGTCTTTGTGGCTGGAGGGAGGTTTCCAGAGTCCTGCACATTCCAGTAAGACATACATGTTGCCATTTCTGCATGGGCAAAGTGACAGTACCTGTTTGGCCAAATTAAAATTGATGGGCTCTTCATTTGATTCTGTTTGCCACCACCCTCTTTAGTCTCCATAAAGAGCAGAGAACTGAAATGGCTGGTAATGTTATCATAACACAATCATTCTTCACACTCCCTTTTCATCCTTCTATGAACATTGTTGTCCTAATGCTCCTGCAGGTACTGTATTACCAGTACCTTCCAAAACTCGACCACATTCATTCAACAATTGTGTGTGTGTGCTCAGTCCTGTCCAACTCTCCGTGACCCCATGGACGCAGCAGGCCAGGCCTCCCTGTACCTCACCATCTCCTGGAGTTTGCCCAAGTTCATGTCCATTGAATCGGTCATGCTATCCAGCCATCACATCCTCTGCCACCCTCTTCTCCTTTTGCCTTCAGTCTTTGCCAGCATCAGGGTCTTTTCCAATGAGTGGAACTGGAGACTTTGTTAGTTTGAAAAATATGCAAAATTTTCCCCTCAAATCTTTTCTGACAGTGAAATCTCTAATCATTTTATATAACCTGCATCAATTCTTGCTGTAGAAAGAATCCGCCTGTATTGTTTTTCACTGATAAACATGGAAGGGGAGAAAGGCTTGAAGTTATTTACTTGCCACTTTAGTTCCACAGAACTCTTTTACTTCTCAGTACTTCTCAGTTTTTTCCTTTGAGTGCAAGAAAGAGGCTCATGCAGTGGACCTCTGGTAAGTCATTGATGGTAAAGATTCCCGTGACCAGAAGGGAGATCATAGCCCGTGAGTCCCTAGGGTCAGTGGACAGTTGGCTTCACAAACTGAAAGACTCTCAGGAACTGGAGGAGTCCTGGAAGAAGAGGGGCTCAGTTTCCTTATCACCCTCTTAGCAGTAGTCGTCTGTCTGACCCACTCTGTTGACGTGACTTGACCACATTCTTGGTGGTCTTTGAGCACCTTCTCACTTCTGCCATTACCCTCTGTGTAGTGTTCCTGAATTTCCTAAGAGAACATGACTGAGCTAACTGACCACTCTATTCTTCCACTGAATAGAACTTTTCATGTCTGGCCACCTCAGTAATGCCTTTGGTCAAGGGCCTTCTACAAAATATACAGCAAAACCTCCGGTGGATTTCCCAAGCAGGAAATAAAGGGCAGGGAAATTTTCTTTTTAAGGAGCTATAAATATAACTCACACCATGATTGGGCTGTCCAAGATAAATGTTTCCATGGTTTCTAATTTACCACATAGAAAATAGTCATTGAGAATTAGAATAAAAATTCTTTGTGAACATGTCTCTTGTTAATATAGTACACACATATATTGACTGATTTAGAAACTGACAGTTTTAAGTAATATGTTCCAATTTACTACTGAGGAAACTTTTGTTTGTAAGTGTATTTCTGTTTCATTGTTTTGAGGGTCATCTGTATATTGAATGTATATATAGAGAGCTTTTAGTGAAGGAAAATTCTTGGAAATTTTTGAGATTTATTTTTACCCTTACAGCTTTTGAAAATGCAATGTAAACTCTAATATGTGAGAGATTAACCAGCAATTCTAATTTGGTTTATGAATTTAACTGAAATTCATGGTGAATTTTCATCCAATTTTTGAATATTTCAAGGTATAAAAATGTTTACTATCTTTGAGCAGCACTGATCATTGTATATGTAACAGTCACTATTTAATATGAACCAAAAGCTTTGTAGATTTAGCCTTTCTTGTTATCACTTACTCCATGGTAGGGATATTTTTTTTAAAGCAGTTCATTAAGAATATGCAGTATTTTTCAAATAAGGGAGAAAGGTTGAAAATAAAATTTCAAGTGCATGAAATGACTTATCATTTTGTTTCTCTTGTTTAAAAAAAAAATTAAACATAAGATAAATTCATCAGGGATTTTGAACCCAAAGATAAATGATTGAAAATAATTAGGACATACCTTCAACTCCTTAATATATCAACATAGTCTAAAATCAAAGTCATATTTTTGGAACGGAGAATTCTAGATCCTTTGGTCCTACCCCTTTATCTTTCAGACTTGGAAACTGAAGCTCAAGGTAACCAAGTGACCTGTCCAAGGTCACCCTCTGAGCTCAGGGCCTAAGAGGAGCAAGAACTCATGTCTTTTAACACTGGGCTCTTTCTGCACTGGGCCATCAGCCTTCCCGTTCTGTGTCAGGTGATGTACACAGTCGGTGTGCAACAGTTTAAAGAAAGAGTGATGCATTTCAGGGAGAAAGCACACCCAGTCCAAACGATCCATAAAAATAGTAAAGCTAGACTACTCCTAACTTAAGGCTATATTTTCAGCGGAATGCAAAATACTTAACTACTTTTGTGTGTTATTGTTTGCAGAGCCGCACACTTGATTGTCCTCAGTGTTCATTCAATATAACATATTTGCAGCAAAAGATTACTGTATTTATTGCATGTCAGATACTATGCCTTTGCAGAAAGCATACAAGAGCCTTTAGGTGATGGGGAAATAGTATGTTTACCTCATTTTTATCGTCTTCTCCCATCGCCTATTGCTGTCCCTGGTAAAATGCTCTCAGTGTCGTTGATGCCCAGTCTGGTCCTCAGCCTGTTACTGCAGCGCTTGTCAGAAATCATTAGCCACTGATTTCTTTGACTAATGTTGCAGTTGATTGTCTGAATCATGTTCAGACGCTGTAAATGAGGCAGAAACATCCTTTCTGCTCACCAACTGTGAAATGGCTAAAGGGGGTTAGATTGCCAGAAATCAGAATAAATGTATTTCCGATAAGATTTGACAATGATTTCAAGCTCAAGATGGCAAACTTGATTTTTTTATTTCTGTATTTCTTATTGCACAAGAATAAATCTGTATCATTTCCTTTTTCTCTTCAAAGTAATGCACAGTGTAGAGCTCAGTGCTGCACCTTTGTTATGAAGTGGCACAATTTCGGTTTTGTGTAGGGCTGTATAACAAAATGTTTGCTCTGCTGCCTTTTTATGGTGGGCAAGGAAGAAAAAGATTTTAAAAAATGCACCCCAGGCAATGGGCTCATAACTTCATATTTACAGACAAGTCCGATGGACCCCTGTTGTGGTTTTATAAATGTATTTTGGTGCAGTTCGGTTTATTTAAACTCTTCTAAAACTCTTAGACTTGTAGACAGAATTTGAAATAAAATGTTCAGATGTTGAGCAAAACTGTTGGGGTTTCATCCTCACTTGTTTGGGAGTGTCCTGGATGCCTCTGTGAGTTTGGAGGCTTTAAGGGGGAAAAATGGCTCTTTTCGGTATTGGAAGAACCATCACATGGAAGAGGAATGGACTTATCTTGTCCCACAAAACACAACCTTGGCTAGCAGGCAGAGTCATAGATTTTGATTGAACTTAACGAAAAAATTTTTTTCACGTAACTCTCCAATGATTCAGTGCCTAGTCTCACAGGAGGATAGTCTCCCATCAGGAAAATTGTTCAAGCAAAGACTAGATGAGAATTTCTCAGTGGCAGTGCCATTTACATTTGGAGCTGGTCACTTCTTTATCATGGGAGAAGGGGGTATATCATGTGAATTATAGGCTGTTGGGCCGCATCCCTGGCTTCTCCCAATTATGACAGCCTAAAACATGTCCAGACATTGCCAAATATCCCCTATAAGGCAAACAACCCCCGTTTGGGAACCACTCAGTTAGATAAGACTTGGGAAAACTAAGCAGGTGCTTCATTCAAATCCTTAGTAGTAGAACCTTATAACATCTTTTCAAGGTAGACTTTATTCATTTCAATTTTACACCCGAGGAAATAAAACTCACAGATACTAAGCCACTTGACACATGTCACTTAGCTCAGTAGTAAGCCTGTCTGACTCGAGTGTAAGGTATTTAAAGAAAATTTGAGCACCCAGAGGGAGATTGGATTAATTTCCCATAAGGCCCTTCCAAAGCCTGGTCGATGCCTTCAGAGTAAAAGTCCCAACAGGTTTCAAATATTGCATTAACTAAGGAAGAGAGTAGTGGGGGGAAGGTAGTAAGTGGAGAAAGAAATGTATATACAAAAAAATACCAAAAATGTGAAATAAAAGAAGTGGAGTTTACTGAAATTTTTGAAAAGCTACAAAATTTCCATCTCAAATGAGCTAGATGCTATAACTTATTTTCGATGTCATTTTCCATGGGTTGTTTTCCTACAGAAACAATGGCAGTTTGGGTCACCAGCCAGAGTGCAGAAGCCCATTTTAAATTTCATGCCACGGATCTGTATTAGTTTGAGTTGTGCATGCTCTGTGCCATGCTAGAAGGAGACAGAAAACTATTTCCCCTCTTTTCCCTAAGCATTAAACCTTGAAATCTTGGAATGATGGGAAGCCAGGCAGCCAACTGCATCATCTTTGATGTGGCATTTTCATCAAACACACTGAGCTGCCTAGAAAGTAGAAAAGACAAAAACTGTGAATTTCCCTTCCCCTAGACTTAGCGACTAAATGACCACCATGACAATGAGTTTTGAATGCATCAAAATACTTTGCTCCTGATATTCTTTTTTCTCTTCTCTTCTCTTTGATTTGTGATGACAGAATTTAACCTTCCAGACACTAGATATATTTCCAACAAATTGCATGCCACAGGAATATTCAATCAAATACAGTGGATCCTTCAGATTTCCACACTGTATTTTCTCACTTAAAGTATTCTTTGTAAAGAAGACTCCACTATTTGTCGAGTGATTTAAGTTGATCAATATTCATTAATTTGCTAATTGTACCTTAGTTAAAAAGCAGGTAACATAACTTACTGTAAGGTCAATATAACGCATCTTTATTTTCTACACAATTTGTTTTTTTGAGGTATTTAATATTCATTTTTAAAATTGAAGAATAATTGATTTACAATATGTTGTTAGTTTAAGATATACAGCAAAGTGAATCAGTTTTATACTTTTTTCAGATTATTTTCCATTATAAGCTATTACAAGATACTGAACAGTGTCCCCAAAGTAAACCTTTGTTGCTTATCTGTTTTATGTATAGCAGTGTGCATCTGTTAATCCTGTACTCCTAATTTATCTCTCCCTTTCCTCTTTGATAATTTACAGTTTGTTTTCTGTGTCTGTGAGTCTGTTTCTATTTTGTACATAGATACTTTTGTATTATTTTTTAGATTCCACATATAACTGATATCCTATAATATTTATCTTTGTCTGACTTATTTCACTTAGTATGTTAATCTCTAGGGTCATCCACGTTGCTGCAGATGGCATTGTTTCATTCTTCGTGGCTCAGTAGTGTTCCACTGTGCACATATACCACATCTTGTTTATCCATTCATCTGTCGATGGACGTTTAGGTGGCTTCTACGTCTTGGCTGTTGTGAACAGTGCTTCAGTGCACATTGGAGTGCATGTATCTTTTTAAATGATAGATTTTGTCTTTTCTGGATATATGCCCAGGAGTGGGATTGCTGGATCATATGATAGCTCTACTTTTAGTTTTTTAGGGAACCTCCCTACTATTTTCCATAGTGGCTACACCAATTTACATTCCCACCAACAGTTATTTTCTACACAATTTATAATGTTATTTTTCCACATACCATATATGTGTATATTATATATATGTGTGTGTGTATACATACATGTATGTATTCCCCTTTGGGCCAGTAATGAACTATATTTTTCCCACTGTCTGATATTTCTGATTTTTAGGTAAAGTGTTTAAGCTGAGTGATGAACTCTCTCAAGTCACAAATAGAATGTATTGTCCTTACTCTGAGGAGGGGTTCTCTGGGAGCTCTTCACGGATGGCTGGTTAACAAAGTCCCAGAAAATTCTCATCCCAAGTTCAAATGGCTCTCTGTATTATCTCACACCTCTCAGAGGGAGGTTTTCATTTTTGCTTCTGAGGAAAGCTTCTCAGGGAGATTCCTTAGGCCAGATGTGTTGGGTGTAGTAGAAGTACATCTTGCATCCCAGTCTTCTTACTCTAAGCTGAGTGTTCCTTCCAGCCAACCCCATCGTGTTCCATGAGGAAGCTTCTGTAAAATCAAGTCCAAGGTCAAAACTAGAAGCCCAGACTGAGCTGGTATTTGCCTCAGCTTTTCCCTGGGAGTGCTGCATACTTGTGTGGGAGAGGAGCCATCAATATTGAAGTGTTTACCTATCCTTTCTTGGACATCTACCCTCTTAACCATGATCAAAGGAGGCACAGTCCTAAGATAATGCTGGGTACTTCCAGATGTTGCATTACTGCTTCCGGGTTCACAGTGACCAGGGACATGGGAGCATGGTGCAGGATAAGCGGCTAAAGCCCTGGGAGAAACTTGTCTTCAGTCATTACTAATTCAGACAGCTGCATCAGTGCAAACCTCTGTACCACTAGACTGTAAATCCCTTGAAGGTCTGTAGGCACGCTCTCTTTTCTGTAAGATTTTCCAGGGTCTAATAGAGGGCTTCGCCAGTGGCTCAGCGGTAAAGAATCCACCTGCAGCACTGAGCTGCAGGAGACCCAGGTTCGATCTCTGAGTCGGGAAGATTCCCTTGGAGGAGGGCGTGGCAACCATACTTCAGTATTCTTGCCTGGAGAATTCCATGGACAGAGGAGCCTGGCAGGCTATATATAATAGTCCATGGGGTCGCAGAGTCAGACACGACTGAAGCAACTTGGCACGCAAGCATGCAGTGTCTATCACAGCACTGGCATCCAGTAACAATATTTACTGAATAAATTGTTTTTGACACAAAAACATAGTAATATTTGATCTTTAAATTTCTAGAATGTCGTATAAAACATGTATAGGCCAAAAGAGACACTAGACAGTCTCTTTCTAAATATTTTGATGTTTGGATTTAATAAAGTCTCCTATAAATTCACAAAATTCAAAGATTCTGTCCTTTAACTCAGAAAGCTCTATGTCATGTCATATCAGACAGTCTGAGTGCTGTCATTTGTGTAGGACAGAGTGAACAGAAAATTCTCAGGTTCATACAAGACTTACTAAGAAGCTTAAAAATAAGAATTGAATTGTTGAACTTTGCAGGTTTAACAGGAATTACAATACCGGGTCAAGATGCATCAGTAAGTTTTAATATCAGTATTATTTCAAACAGTCATTAGTAAACCACACACACACACACACACACACACACACACACACACACAAATTAGGAGGTATCACCATGGCCTCACTGAAATTATTTCCTAAATATCAACTTTAAGAAAGTAAAGATGGATATCAACACTGTCTGTAACATGCAAACTTTCTAAGATGCCTAATTCAGGCTGAAGACACATCCTGAATGTCCATCTTCCCTCCTGCTGACTCTCTCTCAACGCTGTCAAATGACTTTCACTAATTCTTTCTTAGAAAATGTGCAAAAAGGATTTCCATAGAGGTCTTTGGAGATTTCCTGTGTCTTCATGTGTGTAATAGGTTGGGTCAAGTAACAATCAAGGAAGAAGAAGGAATTTTATTTTCCTGCTTCTAGCCCTTGAAAAGGAAATAGAATAAAAAGGAAAATCATACCATGCAGATGTCAGTGTTAAATTAAGATCATACTTTGGGCTGTGGCAGCCATAATCTTTTGATTATTAAAGAGATTGTTGGTAATGAAGTACATTTGTAAGAAATAGTTTTAGTGTATTCTGAACACGTGTACAAACTGTGAGATATGCCTCTAATAAAATGATAGATTTAGAAATTACCTGGCACCTAAAATCATGCTTTTCAAACAGCTATTTATAGGAAGAGAAGTGATATTTAACCTACCCTGGTAGACTATTATAGTCTGCCTTATATTACCTAAGATAATAGTCCTATATTTTCAAATAATGTTGTAACCCATTCAGTTATTTATTCACAGCTAAGTTATATCAATTGGAAGATTTTGGATTGTGCAGGAAAAGAATTATTTTTACAAAAGTAAGACTTCACTGTCAAGGCTCAAAGAGACTGCTGTGAAACGAGTAATACAATAGATAAAAATAAACCAAACCAACATGAAATTTTAATAAAAAAATTTTATGGTGACATGAAAAACAGCTATTAATTTGGATCTTTTCTGTTTTGAAATGAAACATCAGTGAATCTGGTCATGTTATATGTTTAATATGTATTGCTCTTTCCCCATAGGTCCTCAACACGTACGGCAAAATCTCTACAGACCTGGATGATGATCTCAGCCTGGGGAGAGCCTATGAAGCCACGGCCAAGGTCCTGCAGAGGTAAGTTTGCACATCCTTGTCTTGCTGTCACTGTGAATTCACTCAACTGTGAAAGACTTAAATTGTTTGAGGTCTGTCGCTTTCCATTACTGCCTGCTTAAATTTTAAGCAGTGCCCTTCTTAAGTGACCCTTTCATCATAAGTTATTTTAAGCCAAGGTGGTATTTTTAAACTTGCACCTAAACTCTTCTTTTGTCTGTTCCTCCTCCATATTATTTTATGCTTTTGATTTTCTGAAAGTTTGGTGATGACCTTGAATGAGAGGGGAAAATCAGGTCACCCCTCACAGGTTAAAAAAGCAGAGAGCACATAGACAGTACGCTTCAGTGACTGTGGTTCACCGTAACCTTTCCAGATATCTTCTTTGAGGAAAGTTTCCATTTTATGCTTCTTCCATTAAGACATCCATCTCTCCTTTGAACACATCTGGATAAACGATCAGGTGCAAAAACAATATTCCCAGTGTTTCATTTAAAACAGAAAAATTGAACAAAAATATACATAAACAACTTGTGATACAAATTTTTCCATGGAAAATATATGATATGGCATTCAGTCATCATATTGTGATCATTGTGTACTCCATTTAAGCACTGCATTATATTTAGCCAAGATAGAGTAAGAATAAGAAAAGTTATCAAAGTTATGGCCTTGGTTTTTGGTATGTTACCTTATATCCAAGATATAGCTTTTAAATAATTTTGTAATAGTAGTATTAGCTATGTAGTAGTAATACATAGTATTACTATGTAGTAATAATAGTAGTAGTAAATATTGTTGTTATTGTTGTTTAGTCCAGGTGTGTCCGACCCGCTTGCAACCCCATGGACTATAGCCCTCCAGCCTACTCTGTCCATGGGATTTCCCAGACAAGAATACTTGATTGGGTTGCCCTTTCCTTCTCCAGGGGATCTTCCCGACCCAGGGATCGAACCTGCATTTCCTGCATCGGCAGGCGGATTCTTTACTGCTGAGCCACCAGGGAAGCCCAGTAGTAAACATAGATTGTGTCAAATTCTGATTTGTTCCTATCTGTATTTCAGTTGTAAATACATACAACCGGTGGTGTTTTAAAAGGTAAAATTATTATTCCAAAGGCACTTAGAATGTCTAATGCATTGAAAATGGATCTTCATTATGTAATTATCATTGCCAATATAGTAATCATTGAATATTAAATAATTAATTAAATATCAAAACACCAACACCAGTGAAGTGTAAGGTGCCGAACAAAATAAATTAAGTGCACTGCAGTCTTCACTGGATGAATGATTGGGACAGACATATTTATAAGAAGGATATGGATATATACTCTAGGAAGGCAGGGCCAGCCATGTGTCAAGCAAGCAACCTGTGAGCGTTGTGGTCCCTTCAAATGAAGGCTGATAGCCGTCCTGTGGATGATCAACCTAGCTACCCCTTAAACTTTTCTTTTCCAAACAATCACTGGAAAGAAGCAGATGCTTGAACACACAAAAAAGAGATATGTAACGATTCAATTTAATGTCTGTTTGGAGCACACCAACTCTGTACCCTTTTGTTCAGCTCATTTTGATTATTTAATTGCTTGAATCTGCTGTGAACCTTGTTTAGAACCAGTAGGAAACAATGGGATGATTTGTCTTGCCTTGTAGCAGCAGACCTAGCCTAAGCCTAAACAGTTAAATAAATGCATCCCTTAACATGTTTATAAAATAATTTCTACAAAATTACATTGTGTTTTAATATAACCAAAGAGATAAAACTTCAGGGAAAAATCTTTTCTTCTATAACCTGTTATATTGAGCACTAACTATGTCACAAAACAGGTGTTGGTCTTCACCTTTGGTTACTGATAGTCTTTATAGTTATTTTTGAAACTTCTGAAAACCTGTGGTCATCTTAAAATACTTTTCACCTGTTAAACTGGGGTCTCATCTGGAATATTTTATTTTCCACTCCACGATTTTAATTTCTCATCTATATTGTATACCTTTTGATGAAGGTGAAAAAAGAGAGAGAAAAAGCTGGCTTAAAATTTAACATTCAAAAAACTAAGATCATGGCATCTTGACCCCATCACTTTATGGCAAATAGATAGGGAAAAAATGGGAATGGTGACAGACTTCATTTTCTTTGGCTCCAAAACCAATGCAGACAGTGACTGCAGCCACAAAATTAAAAGACACTTGTTTGCTGGAAGGAAAGCTATGACAAAGCTGGACAGTGTATCAAAAAGCAGAGACATCACTTTGCTGACAAAGGTCTGTATGGTCAAAGCTGTAGTTTTTCCAGTAGTCACATATAGGTGTAAGAGCTGGACCAAAAAGAAAGCTGAGCACTGAAGAATTGATTATTTCAAACTGTGGTGCTGAAAAAGACTCTTGGGAGTCCCTTGGACTGCAGAGATCAAACCAGTCGATCTTAAAGAAAATCAACCCTGAATATTCATTGGAAGGACTGATGCTGAACTCCAATACTTGGGCCACCTGATGGGAAGAGCTGACTCACTGGAAAAGATCCTGGTGCTGGAAAAGCTCGAGGGCAGGCGGAGAAGGGGGTGACAGAGTATGAGATGGTTGCATGGCATCATGGACTCAATGGACATGAGTTTGAGCAAAATCGATGAGATGGTGAAGGACAGGGAAGCCTAGCTTGCTGCAGTTTATGGGGTCCCAAAGAATTAGACACTAGCAAGTAAATAGCAGCAATACCATAAAACCTGAGGGGAGAGTCGAACAATTAGTTTTGCAACAACAGTCAAATGTTGTAATTTCGCTGCTTAAGCATTATTTGAGAAAAAGGGTCCATATATATCCATATATATATATATATCCATATATATATATATCCATATATATATATATCCATATATATATATAAATCAACTCTATTTCAACTATATAGATATAAAACTATATATATATGTATAGATTTACAACATTGTGGTAGTATCTGATATATAGCAAAGTGATTCAGATGTATAGATAGATATAGATATGCTTTTTTATATTCTTTTCCTTTATGGTTTGTTACAGGATATTGAATATAGTTCCCTGTGATATATAGTAGGACTTTGTTGTTTATTTTATATATAGTAGTTTGTATCTGCTAATCTGAAACTCCCATTTTATCCTTTCACCCTCTTCCCCTTTGGTAACCATAAGTTTGTTTTCTCTGTCTGTGAGTCTGTTTCTGTTTTATAAATTCATTTGCATCATATTTTAAATTCCACATATAAATGATATCATGTGATATTTGTCTTTCTCTGACTAACTTCACCTCATATGATAATCTCCAGGTCCATCCATGTTGCTGCAAATGGCGTTATTTCATTCTTCTTTATGATTGAGTAATATTCTGTTGCATATATATACCACATCTTTATCCATTCATCTGTTGATGGACCGTCAGGTTGCTTCCATGGCTGTGATAAATGGTGCTGCTATAAACTTTGTGGTGCATGAATCTTTTAGAATGAGAATTTTTGTCTTTTCTGGATAGAAGCCCAGGAATGGGATTGCTGGCCCATATGGTAGTTCTGTTTTTAGTTTTTTAAGCAACCTCCATACTGTTTTCCATAGTGGCTGCTAATTTATATTCCTACCAACACTGTAGGAGAGTTCCCTTTTCTCCATACTCTCTCCACCACAATGTTGGCCATTCTAATCAGTGTGATGCGATTGTAGTGTTGTTTTGCATTTCTCTAATAATTAGCAAAGTTAATCATTTTTTCATTTTCATATGTCTTTACTGGCCATGTGTATGTCTTCTTTGGAGAAATGTCTATTTAGGTCTTCTGCCCATTTTTGATTGAGTTGTTCATTTTTTAGTTATTGAATTGTATGAACTATTTGTATATTTTGGAAATTAAGCCTTGTTGTTTGCATGATTTACAAATATTTTCTCACAGTCTGTAGGTTATATTATCATTTTGTTTATGGTTTCCGTTGCTGTGCAAAAAAGTAAGTTTAATTCAGTCCTATTTGTTTCATAGCCTTGCTTTTATTTGCATTGAGCTTCCCTGGTGGCTCAGACTATAAAGCGTTTGCCTGCAATATGGGAGACCTGTGTTCGATCCCTGGGTCAGGAAGATCCCCTGGAGAAGGAAATGGCAACCCACTCCAGGGTTCTTGCCTGGAAAATTCCATGGACGGAGGAGCCTGGTGGGCTACAGTCCATGGGGTCGCAAAAGAGTCGGACATGACTGAATGACTTCACTTATATTTACATTGACTTGCGAGACTGATCTACAAAAACATTGCTATAATTTATGTCAGAGAATGTTTTGCTCATGTTGTCTTCTAGGAGTTTTATGGTGTCATGTCTTATATTTAAATCTTTAAGCCATTTTGAGTTTATTTTTGTGAACAGTGCAAGAGATTGCTCTAATATCATTGATTTAAAAGTGTCTGTCCAACTTTCTCAACACAACTTGCTAAAGAGACTTTTTCTCCACTGTACTTTCTTTGTCAAAGATTAATTGACAACAGGTGTGTTGGTTTATTTCTGGGCTATTTTGTTCCATTAATACATTTGTCTGCTCTTGTGCAAATAGCACACTCTTTCAGTTACTTTAGCTTTGTAGTATTGTCTTAAATCTTGGAGGGTTGTGGCTCCTGCTTTGTTCTTTTTGCTCAAGATTGCTATGACAATTCTGGGTCTTTTATGGCCCCTATAAGTTCTAAGATTATATGTTTTAATTCTGTGAAAAATGTCATGGGTAATGTGATAGGGATCTCATTAAATCTGTAGAGTGCCTTGGAAAGTATGGCCATTTTAACAATATTAATTCCTCCAATCCAAGAGCATCGGTTATCTTTCCATCTCTTTGTATTATCTTCAATTAATCAGTGTTTTATAATTCTCAGCTTATAGATCTTTCGCCTTTGTTTATTCCTACATGTTGTTTTTTTTGATATGTTTAAAAGGGATTTTTTAGCATGCTGTTCTTACTGTTTTTATGTGTTGTTGGATTCAGTTTGCTAATATTTTGTGAAGAATTTTTGCATCTACACTTATAAAAAATATTGGCCTTTAATTTTCTTTTTTTGGTAGTATCTTTGTCTGGTTTTGGTATCTTTGTCTAGTGCCTTCATAGAATGATATTGGGAGGGATCCCCTTCTTTCAGTCTTTTGGAAGAGTTTGAGAAGGATTGGTATGAATTCTTTGTATGTTCAGTAGAATTCTACATTGAAGCCATCTGGGACTGACTTTAGTTTGCAGGGAGTTTTGTTTTTGTTTTTACATATTCTGTTTCACTTCCAGTGATCAGTAAGTTCAAGTTACTGTTTCTTCTTGATTCAGCTTTGGTGTGCTGTATGTTTCTAGAAGCTAGTTCATTTGTCTAGACTGCCAAATTCGTTGGCATGTCGATCGTTATTCATAGTATTGTCCTATTTTTCTGAATTTCTGTGGTATCAGTTGTTATTGATCCTCTTCCATTTCTTATTTTGTTTGTTTGGGTCCTCTCTGCAGAAGCAGAGCACTCCCACTGGGAGAGAAGCCACTGAGTATTCCTCCTCAGGGACTGTCCACGGGGAAGTGAGTTCTGTGGTGTCACCTGCCATTCACTGTGTGAGCTTACACGGTACCCTGTTTGGGGAACCGCTCTTGACAGTGCCTCAGTCATGGGAATGCAGGCAGTGTGCCCTGGTGTCCCTGAGGCACTGCATTCACAAAGCTACCCGTGCAGATGTATAGGCACAGATCCACTGAAGTCAGGTGCCAGAACCGCAGTAATGCCAACACCACACTGTTTCAATTACTGTAGCTTTGTAATATTGTCTGAAGTCTGGGAGGGTTATGCCTCCTGCCTGGACCTGCCGTGGGAGCTATGGAAGCATCCAAGACTCTGGCCCCATCCCTGGATGTGTGTAGGCGTGTGTACCCACAAAGTCCACAGCTACTAACCCCAGCAGCAGCAGTGGCAAAAATTCACAGATCACACAACCATGCGGAGAGGACTCAGATTTCAGGTCTGCTTCCTAAGCGGTGTGGCCCCTGGGGATTGGCTCTGATTTCAGCCCTGCTCCCATGTGTGGGCAACCTTCTGGCACCTGCGTGTTCCCAAACTTGTAGAAGCAGAGCTGCACCAGCTGCGAGCACTCCAAGTGTGAGCCTGCTGTGGCGGGGCCCCTGCCCCTCCCTCTGTGTGCCTGTTAATAGTAGTGCTTCACTTCTAGGCTCCTTCTGAATATACCCCCTACTTGCAGTCTGTCCCACACTCTAGCCCCTTTAGGCTGTCTCTGCACAGCCAACCCCAGTCCTTCCCCCAGGTCTGTCCCCCGAAGCCTGAGCTTCAGCGCTCAGCTCCTGTGCACACCAGCAAATGTGCATCTTGGGCTGGGGAGTGCAGCGAGGTGACACAGACCATCTGTGCAGGTCTCTCTCTCTGTTCTACTTGCTGCAAGCTGGTTGCTGCACTCTTGTCTAAGCCTCTGAGGCTGCCTTTCTGTCCAGCTGATCTCCTTACCAGTGAAGAGGCTTCTCGGAGTGAGAGAACTCTTCCTCTTTCACAGCTCCGTCCTCGGAACACGGGTCCCATAACGGTTCCGTTGCCCTCCTTTTGTCATCCTACCTGGATATGTGGTAACTTTCTTACAATTTTGGCTGTTGGAGATTTTCTGCCAGCATTCAGTAGGCATTCTGTCAGAACTGTTTCATGTGTAGGTGTATTTTTGATGTATTTGTGGAAGAAGGTGAGCTCCTTCTATTCCACCATCTTGATTGGAGACCCTCGGATCCAGCTATATTTGATTTATCATGAAGTATGACGTGTTTTGGGGAGGATAGAGGCAACCAAGTAACAACAGTCCAATAACTGTTAGACTGTTTCAACAGTCTAACAACCTGCCTTGGGGCAAACATATAATGGACAAGAAAATGTATCCTCAGCTCACTTTTATACTAAATGAAGTTATTTCCCCTTGTAAGAATTCCTATCTACTAAAATACCAATGAAGTCGTCAGTGATTTGTATGGTAGATATGGGTTCTTAATTGTATAAATGTGGCACAATGTTAAAGAATCCACCTGCCAATTCAGGAGACACAGGTTCTATCTCTGAGTCAGGAAGATCCCCTGGAGGAAGAAATGGCAAACCACTGTATCCTTGCCTGGGAAATTCCACGAACAGAGGAGCCTGTTGGGCTACAGTCCATGGGGTCACAAAGGATTGAACTCGACTGAGCTCATGTGTAGCCAGATAATGCACAGAAGAATATA
Organism: Ovis aries; assembly: GCF_016772045.2. Lineage (NCBI taxonomy): Eukaryota > Metazoa > Chordata > Mammalia > Artiodactyla > Bovidae > Ovis > Ovis aries. Next base: position 11,554,056 of record NC_056070.1, read on the forward strand.
GAAAAGGGCTCCTCCAAGGTCTTGAAGAAAATGTCCCAAGGCCACTATAAGCTTTCCAATCCAAATCTGCTATTTTGCAGCTTTTTTTGCTGTTTTTGGAGTACCAGTCAGGGGAGTGTAAACCACAACATATTCTTTCACTATTTGTGCAAAGTAACTCTAGAAACATTTCAAAAATAAAAATTCTATACCTGTAGGAAAACAGCACCCTAGATACCTAACTGTTGTTGTTGTTTAGTCGCTAAGTCATTTCTGACTCTTTTGTGAGCCTGCCAGGCTCCTCTGTCCATGGGATTTACCAGGCAAGAATACTGGAGTAGCTTGCCATTTCCTTCTCCTGGGGATCTTCCCAACCCAGGGATCAAACTCATGAGATATCTGATACACATTATTAAATTGAGTCCACTCATCACCAGAAATACTTTGATATACATTCTGTGTTCATTTTTAGAAAATTTCACTTCAAGAGCTTAGTGTTCTCTGGCATATACCTGGATACACACACACACACACACACACACACACACACACACACACACACACACCCTTTCATAGTCCTAAACTGTCCTCAGATTAGCAGTAACACACAAGAAATGGAGCACAACCAAAATAGAGGAAATTATGGTGGTGGCGACTGGAAAATAAATCAAGCTGCACATGAAGCTTAGCATCACCTCTAAATCTCTCTCTCCTACTCTATGCAATTGCACAAGTTTCACTAATGGGAGTCCTATCTCTATAAACATATTTCATCTCTTTAAAGGAAATGGAAGAGGATAGCCATGTCTAGGATAAGTGTGTGTTTAAGACCATCAGCTGAGCGTGCATGAAAGGTGAATAAGCTGCAAGGCTGGAAGGTTCTAAAATGGTTATAAGAATTTATACTAAGCTTTCAATTGAAAAACATGCCACATTCCCTCAAGACTAGGGACTTGGTAATACAGTTGCCTGTTTGGTAATGGTAGACTCAGCCCTGGTGTTAGGGTTATTGATGAAGGTTTTAATAGTGAGCAGGGCTTGTTATTTTTGCTGTTGGTCTGAATAATATTAATTGCACAGGGGTTTAAGTAGTATAACAGAAAATAAGCATTTACAATGTCTTTTCCCTCCTACTTGGAATCTAGTGAAAAAAAAGTCAGTGTTCTAAAATGAGAACAATTGCCTATGACACAGCTATAAAAGCCAGAATTATAGTCCATAAAACAAAGACAGACTGAGTTGAGAAATTACCAAGTAAATATTATTATTACATAGATAAACAATTTGAGTAAATACAGGAGGAAATATCCTTATTTTCCTTTTGGCATTTTCCCCCCTCGTTTACTGAAATTCTTCAAATAGTCAAAATGATTTTTTTTTAAATCTAGGGGAAAAAATCACAAAAATGAGAGTTATTAAAGACATACTGGTCACCACTAGCCCATCTCTGGGTTTATTCCTTACCAATTGTAAATTTTTTTGCAAACTCGGGTTAAATTATTTCCTCGAAAACTTTCCACAGTGAAGATCTTTAAATCAATCAGTACAAAGTTTCAAGTGTGAAAATTGCCTTTCTGTTATAGCTGAAAATTAATTTCTTCTTGCTTGAGAGAAATGACATGCCCTAGTAATTTTCATATATTCTTTAAAATGGAACATCCAGGCTTTGATGCGAAATTTCCTAAAAATGACCCTGCAACATACATCAAAACATTTCTATTAATTCATGAAATTAAGAATAGCTTTTTACATTTTCTCCTGTCACTGATTCCATTTGCCTTATTACTTTCATCTGTGGCCCACAAACTTGGTGGCACAATCAACAAACCCCTCAGTGGCTGTTTCATCTCTGCTCTATTTGATTTCTTCTCTCTGAGTAAATGATTAAGTTTTCATGCATTGGTTCAACCAAAATCTATGTTCACTCAACCACATCCTTTATTGATTACTTCTACTGCAAACAGTAGGCCAAGTGTGATATACATAATTGGACAGTTGTCAGGGGATGTGGGTGTTAACAGTCCTGTTTTCCCAGTTGGAAACTGGAATCACCTTGATACACAAATATTCTGCACTATTTCATTCTCATTCTTTGGACCGAGGAGTCCTGTTCCTCAGAATATATGTTTTTAACTCTCTAAGGTCTGGTTGAATGAATTTAATGATTATACCATATAATATGCTGTTCCAGTTGCACCTGTGCACTGCATATAGAAAACTGGAATTAATATTTGTCTAACATTTTAACCTTGTCCTTTAACTTATACAAATAATCTGTAGTTTCCCATAAGAAAATATTTGACTTTTCCCCTTGCAAAGAAAGACTGGTTTCTAAATCTATTGCTAACTTTTAAATGTGCAAATCCTTTAAGTAGCATATAATGCTTTTATTTCAGATGTTATATTAACAGCTATACTGGCTTTAGCACTGCACATTCATTGAGTGGGGCATACAATTTATAATAGGAAGCCTTTTTGTCTAGCATTATTTGTTAGAGCAAGTTCCAGATAATTCTGGATGTTTTGGAGATCTGTAGCTCCTTTGGGAGAAAAACAACTTGAGTCACCTAGCAGCAGTTTTATTTATACTGTTTTGTGTTTCTTGTTCACTGAACTTGTTTTTTTGTTTGTGTATATTGCAGCTTAACAGTCCTCAGCCGTCCAAACCTAACGCAAAATGTTCTTCCATCAGAAATAGATCAGCTTTCAGGAACACAAACATAAAAAGCTTCGGTGAATCCATTTTTACTAAATAAAGATAATAATTTCCCCTATGGTTTGATAAATAGTTATACAACATCTTCACTGTCTCATTTCATCCATTTTTTCCTTGAATATTACAGTTCAAGAAAGATCTTTGAGAGTTACATTAATACGATCAATTTAGTCCTAGAAATCTGCAAATTTGCTTAAAATTCTAAGTAAAATAATTATTTTATTTACTAATTTGCCTATACTGTCAAGCTTTCTCAATACCATTCTAGTTGTTCCACAAAACAAATATTATAAAGTAATGAGTGCACCTCTCATGATATCTGCATTTGAAATATTCAGCTTCATGACTTTTTTTTGGAGAACTGAACTATTCCCACATGTGGAAGAAGATTATTCATAATTTTGTTATAAAAAAGTGAGAACAGAATCATAAAATGCAATATTCACAACTTCAGTAATATAAAATTCCATTCCATTTCTGAAACATAGAACATTCTTTTACCAATAAGAAAGGAAAAAAGAATGCATTGACAGTACCTGATACTCGGGTAAACAGTGTTAGTTCTTTTACTCTGTCCCCTGGAAAATAGATACCAAGACTTTATGTGCCTGTCTTGCAGAGTATGTGTTCAAAATATGGTGTTTAATTCATTGCATAATGGAAGATTTTCAGAAAACAGCGCTTAGTTAAATTGATTTTCCTCTCAGCTATTGACAAATAATACCACGTAGGAGAAGGCAATGGCACCCCACTCCAGTACTCTTGCCTGGAAAATCCCATGGACGGAAGAGCCTGGTAGGCTGCAGTCCATGGGGTCGCTAACAGTCGGGCATGACTGAGTGACTTCGCTTTCATTTTTCACTTTCATGCATTGGAGAAGGAAATGGCAACCCACTCCAGTGTTATTGCCTGGAGAATCCCAGGGATGGCGGAGCCTGGTGGGCTGCCATCTGTGGGGTCACACAGAGTCAGACACGACTGAAGTGACTTAACAGTAACAGTAACAGCAGAGCTATGAGTCTGATAGCTTTTTATTTCACTGAGAGGTAATAATAACGCTGGTGTGTGTCTGTTAGTTGCTTAGTCATGAACTCTTTGTGACCCCATAGACTGTAGCCCACCAGGCTCCTCTGTCCATGGAGTTCTCCAGGCAAGAATACTGGAGTGGGTTGCCTGTTCCTTCTCCAGGGGACCTTTCTAACCCCGGGATTAAACCTGGGTCTCCTACATTGCAGGCAGATTCTTTACCATCTGAGCTATCATTTATTGAATTTTTACTGTGTGCCAAGCTATCCATATATGTAATTTTTCATCTCACAATACATATGACCATTTCAAAAATGAGGACACAGAAGCTAAGAAATAGTGCAGATGTCATCAAAGTTATTTATCTAAGAGGCCAAGCTGGGATTCAAGCTTAGATCTTTCTACCATTTACCGTAGCACATACCATGATTTTAAAGCAATTTAATTTAGTTTTACAAGTATACCACAGCTTATCTATGAAAATGGATGTTGTTCCCAACAAATCTTTGGAGGTTATGCAAGTTTATACCTCTAATCCTGCCACTGTCTTTTAAAAATTAAACTCTTTTGAAGTTCTTTCTGAGCTCGTGGGATGTCCTTTTGAATAGCTCCTACTCAACATCATAGATGGAGAGGTGGGCTTGATCTTTCAAAATAGCCAAACTGATCTAGAGACACAGTTAGAAAACATAGAAAATAATCTCTGAGAGTAACCCCATTTTTAGAGCAAAACACATTAAATGACTTGTGAACGCTTTGTATCACTCCACTATGAAGCGGTTTCCTGAAGATTAATCCCAAAAATGCCATTGGTGTCATCATTAGATGATATCACTTGGAAAGAACTGTTTTCCTTAGCATACCAACTATGTCTGGACAATTGGAAATAGAGGGTGAAATCAGGGCTAGAAATATAGATGTGTCAGGCATGTGCATATGGGAATTAGTACATACATAATAGGTAGTGGTACATGATTAAGAAATTGCCCGTGAGTTCAGTTCAGTTCAGTCGCTCAGTCGTGTCTGACTCTTTGCAACCACATGGACTGCAACATGTCAGGCCTCCCTGTCCATCACCAACTCCCAGAGCTTGCTCAAACTCATGTCCGTCGACTTGGTGATGCCACCCAACTATTTCATCCTCTGTCATCCCCTTCTCTTCCTACCTTCAATCTTTCCAAGCATCAGGGTCTTTTCCAATGAGTCAGTTCTTCGCATCAGGTGGCCAAAGTATTGGAGCTTAAACTTCAGCATTAGGCCTTCCAATGAATATTCAGGACTGATTTCCTTTAGGATTGACTGGTGATCTCTTTGCTGTCCAAGGGACTCTCAAGAGTCTTCTCCAACACCACAGTTCAAAGGCATCAATTCTGTGTACTACATAAATGTTTCCCATCTCAAATTTTCAACCATTTCCTTATTCAAAAATATACGAAGACCTAATATATACTAAGCACTCTACTAGAACTTGTTTGTCTTTCTAAGCATTTTGCTACTTATATAGATGACACTGGGGCTTCCCAGGTGGTGCAGTGCTAAAGAACATGCCAGCCAATGCAGGAGACCCAAGAGACGCAAATTGGATCCCTGGGTCAGGATGACACCTGGGAAATTCCATGGACAGCGGAGCCTGACAGGCTACAGTTCTTGGAATCGCAACGAGTCGGACACAGCTGAATGACTGAGAATGCACCTGCATAGGTGACTTTCAGTTTGGGTCAGTCACTCAGTCATGCCTGACTCTTTGTGACCCCAAGGACTGAACCAGGCCAGACTTCCCTGTTCATCACCAACTCCTGGAACCTGCTCAAACTCATGTCCTTTGCGTCGGTGATGCCATCACACCATCTAATCCTCTGTCATCCCCTTCTCCTCCTGCCTTCTATCTTTCCCAGCATCAGGGTCTTTTCCAATGAGACAGTTCTTCATATCAGGTGGCCAAAGTATTGGAGTTTGAGCTTCAGCATCAGTCTTTCTAATGAATATTCAGGACTGGTTTTCTTTAGGATTGACTGGTTTGATCTCCTTGCAGTCCAAGGGACTCTCAAGAGTCTTCTCCAACACCACAATTCAAAAGCATTAATTCTTCTGCACTCAGCTTTCTCTATAGTCCAACTCTTGTATCCATACATGGCTACTGGAAAAACCATAGCTTTGACTAGATGGACCTTTGTTGGTAAAGTAATATCTCTGCTTTTTAATATTCTGTCTAGGTTGGTCATAGCTTTTCTTCCAAGGAGCAAGCATCTTTTAAATTCATGGCTGCAGTCACCATCTGCAGTGATTTTGGAGCCCAAGAAGAGAAAGTCTGTCACTGTTTTCATTGTTTCCCCATCTATTTCCCATGAAGTGATGGGACCAGATGCCATGATCTTAATTTTCTGAATGTTCTCCTTTCCCAATTTGGAACCAGTCTGTTGTTCCATGTCCGGTTCTAACTGTTATTTCTTGACCTGCATACAGATTTCTCAAGAGGCAGGTCAAATGTTCTGGTATTCCCATTTCTTTAAGAATTTTCCACAGTTTGTTGTGATCCACACAGTCAAAGGTTTGGGGTAGTCAATAGAGCAAAAGTAGATGTTTTTCTAGGACTCTCTTGCTTTTTCGATGATCCGGTGGATGCTGGCAATTTGACCTCTGATTTCTCTGCCTTTTCTAAAACCAACTTGAACATCTGGAAGTTCACGATTCAAGTACTGTTGAAGCCTGGCCTGGAGAATTTTGAGCACTACTTTGCTAGCATGTGAGATAAGTACAATTGTGTGGTAGTTTGAACAGTCTTTGGCATTGCTTTTCTTTGGGATTGGAATGAAAAGTGACCGCTTCCAGTCCTGTGGCCACTGCTGAGTTTTCCAAATTTGCTGGCATATTGAGAGCAGCACTTTCGCAGCATCATCTTTTAGGATTTGAAATAGCTCAGCTGAAATTCCATCACCTCCACTAGCTTTGTTCGTAGTGATGTTTCCTAAGGTCCACTTGACTTAGCACTCCAGGATGTCTTGCTCTAGGTGAATGATCACACCATCGTGGTTATCTGGGTCATGAAGATCTTTTTGTACAGTTCTTCTGTGTATTCTTGCCACCTCTTCTTAGTATCTTCTTCTGTTAGGTCCGTACTGTTTCTGTCCTTTATTGTGCCCATCTTTGCATGAAATGTTCCCTTGATATCTCTAATTTTCTTGAAGAGATCTCTAGTCTTTCCCATTCTATTGCTTTCCTCTATTTCTTTGAACTGATCACTGAGGAAGGCTTTCTTATCTCTCCTTGCTATTCTTTGGAACTCTGCATTCAGATGGGTATATTTTTCCTTTTCTCCTTTGCCTTTCACTTCTCTTCTTTTCTCAACTCTTTGTAAGGCCTCTTCAGACAACCATTTTGCCTTTTTGCATTTATTTTTCTTGGGGATGGTTTTGATCCCTTTTCTCATGTACAGTGTCACCAACACCTGCCCATAGCTCTTCAGGCACTCTGTCTATCAGATCTAATCCCTCGAATCTGTTTCTCAGTTCCGCTGTATAATCGTAAGGGATTTGATTTAGGTCACATCTGAATGGTCTAGTGATTTTCCCTATTTTCTTCTATTTCAGTCTGAATTTGGCAATAAGGAGTTCATGATCTGAGCCACAGTCAGCCCCCCATCTTGTTTTTGCTGACTGTATAGAGCTTCTCCATCTTTGGCTGCAAAGAATATAATCAATCTGACTTTGGTTTTGATCATCTGGTAATGTCCTTGTGTATAGTCTTCTCTTGTGTTGTTGGTGTTTGCTATAACCGGTGTGTTTTCTTGGCAAAACTGTTAGGTGACTTTAGTGATACAGATTTCACTGCTGAGGGACACTTGCAAAAACAAACTACCATTCACCCATTATAAACTTTTTAAAGGTTTTATTTTTTTTTGTAACAGCTTTATTGAGATATAATTCCTATACCATATGATTCACCCCTCTCTTTTGACATTAAAGACTAGTTTTATTAAATGTTTAGTATAGATCAAAGACTGTGGATTAATGATATGCAGTTTTTCCTCAGAGCTGCTGTGTTTATTTCCATATAGATCACAGAAAAATAGCATTTAGATAAACTAGCTCATTTTAGTCAATGTTTCAAGGCAGGTTGACATTTTTTCCAAGGTGAATAAGAGTTCTAATCTTAGATAATTCCTCCTTGGTATAAACATAATTTTCTAACTCATTTTAATTGATTTGTGAAGAAGCCAAACAAATTTAATTTTCCTAATGGTGATGCTAACACACACACCCCATTATATAATAATGGGATTATTTTATGAAAATTCTAAATGTATAAAATGTTTTTGCATTAACTTATTTATTCCATATATGACCATTTCTGGTGTGACAGATCTCAAGGCCTTACCACTAATAATCAAATATTATCTTTTACATTACCTTGTCAAGAAGTGCTTTTCCAACTATTTATTACATATAGTAATAGCTCATCAATTATTGATTATAGACACTCATGGAAGAAATGATTCTACAGTGAGTTCTATTTGTTCAGAGATTTGGGTGAATGTTAGATTTTGCTCTTTTAACTGCAACCAGGAAAATGAAGGCCATTTTGCAAATGAATGTGTAAAGTGAGAACAGTTAATATTTTGATGCCCAACATACAAATGGAACAGTGTTGGATATTTCATCGCTTTATGGCTATACACACATGACATAAACAGAAACATGAAAAATTGGGTAAGTTAACTTTTGCATAAAATTAAGTTGAGTCAATTCAGATAGAGATTTGCTAGAACCATAAATAATTAGACCAGTTTTAGAGTTGTTTGATGTCATTATGTCCTAGTTGTTTCATGTATATACATATAAATTCAATGTGAATTTCACACTTCCTAGACATTTTTAATCAAAAAGTCATTAACCAGTGAACTAACTGAATTCGTTATACTGAACAAGTAGCTTTATTTTCAGATTTTACTGAATCTAACATTCTTCCTATTGGACTACACATTGTACATATCCAATAAATAAAAATATTCCAACTAAACTGTGACATAATGCTTTCTTTTTGCTTAGAATTTGTATTTTACACTTAATAAGAGAGCTGTTTTAGACTCATTCACAATAAGTATTTTTACAATGATTCTTGAGAATTCTTGTAAAAAGAAACTATAAACAAAGTAAATTCATATTCCTTGAACATCTTTGCATTCAAAGTCCAATTCTTCTGAATCACCATTAAACTCAAATTGTCACTATTTTTTTCTCATCCATATCTTTTTTATGTCATCAAGAACATTGGTGCTATGTAGCCTTTCTTCAAATAGGGCTCCAGTGTCCCCTGCTTTCAGTATTTCTTCCAAGTCATGGGTTACCAATCTGCCAGTCTTGAAGCTGGTACTTTCTTATCTTCCAGGATTTCAGAAAACAATCAGTCCTCATATTTCTTTCTGAAATTATCATTAAGTAGTTGTCAACAGAAGGATCAAGGCATTACCATCATGAGTCATGTCAAAAGACATGGACAAGTTCAGTAACAACTATGACTTGACCACTCCTGTCTATGAAAAACTATAAGATGTCACCTGTTCTCAGGGAGGGATCTCAATTTAGGGAATGTTAAAATATGGGAAAGTGTGTGTTTTAGAATCAATGAAATATGGTTTTAATATTGCTGAATTTTTCTATAGTTGTAATAATTAAAAAAGTTGTTAGTAAAACTTCTCCATATGCCATATTTGATACCACCCTATCTGGATCTCCTCTGAGTAAATCTTTGCCGTATAAACATAAAGAAATGCCCTTCTTGGGCTTTCCTGTTGGGTCAGATGGTAAAGAGTCTGCCTGCAATACAGGAGACTTGGGTTCAATACTTGGGTTGGGAAGACCCCCCTGGGGAAGGAAATGGCGACCCACTCCAGTATTCTTGCCTGGAGAGTTCCATGGATAGAGGACGCTGGTGGGCTACATTCAATGGGGTTGCAAAGAGTTGGACATGTTTGAGTGACAAACACATTTTCATGCAAGATCGCAAAACAAGCTCTGAGTTTCAGAATTTCATTTTGTTATTTATTAAGGGTCAGAGCACAGATGCTCACTGGTAACTGCTGACCTGTGAAAGCAAAGAAAGGTGGTTCTAGGAATTCAGAGACATTCAGGAGTAGGGGTTTTCCTTTGTTATGCTCCTTTGAGGAATACAGTGACGGTGTTTCCTGTTACTTTAAAAACCTCTAAATTTTGGATTTTGTCACTTCAATAAAAAATTCCAATATTTCTGAGTGATTTAACAATGGAATTGTGTATCATCTTAGATTCATCATTCTTTTTTAGGGATTGACCCCCAAAATGTCAGATATTCAAAAGATATTGAATTTTTTCAGGATGCTTAATTTGGAGTCATTATTTTGAAATCAGTTCTGGCCTTGTGTGTAATGTTATGCCTATAAATCTTTATGGCTCTGAATCAGCAGTCTTTGAGTCAGCAGTTAAATGTCCCTTGAGTTGTTAAAGGTAGCTTCAGCTACATCTATTAAAAAATGCTCACAGCATATGATACCTTGGATGGAGCTGTTTATACAAATTAATGTCTTTTTCATTGGTTGCTCAAGGATTTTTCACCTTTGTTCTTGATCTCATGGGCCCCCAAGTGTTCTTCACATAAGACATCACGACAACTAGCTCTTTAGACTGACTTTCAAATAATTGGCTCTTTTAAAGAGATTTTTAGACCCTTTCCACTTGTTTAGTCGCTTAGTTGTGTCCGACTTTGGCGATCCTGTGGCTTGTAGCCTGCCAGACTCCTCTGTCCATGGGATTTCCCAGGCAAGAATAGTTGGAGTGGGTTCTCCAGGGGATCTTCCCAACACAGGGATCGAACCCACTTGGCAGGCAAATTCTTTACCACTGAACCACCAGGGAAGCTCCTTTCCACTTGTTATTATCCTTTACTGTTTAGCTCTTACTCATTGGAGAAGGCGATGGCACCCCACTCCAGTACTCTTGCCTGGAAAATCCCATGGATGGAGGAGCCTGGTAGGCTGCAGTCCATGGCGTCGCTAAGAGTCGGACATGACTGAACGACTTCACTTTGACTTTTCACTTTCATGCACTGGAGAAGAAAATGGCAACCCACTCCAGTGTTCTTGCCTGGAGAATCCCAGGGACAGAGGAGGCTAGTGGGCTGCCATCTGTGGGGTCACACAGAGTCGGACACGACTGAAGCGACTTAGCAGCAGCAGCAGCAACAGTAGCAACAGTCTCCAACATCTCAGTGACTTATGAAAATTAGGTCTTATTTCTTGTTTATATAAATTCTTGCCATTTACCAGAAGCTTATGCCAGGAGCCAGGCTCCTTCCATCTCCGGGATTTATCTTTCCTTTCTTGAATCCTGGTTAAGAGATTTAACAATCCTCTATTTTCATTATATTTTTTCTAATACCTCCAGCAAATATTTTATGAATCACATATGCCTCCATCTCAAAGAATTGGTTTAATTTGAAAAGGAATGTATAAATTTTCAACCTTTTTAGAGGTTTTATTTTTTAAAAAATATAACAGCTTTACTGAGATGTAATTCATATAGCATACATTTTACATTTAAATTTTAGGATTCGGTAGTTCTTAGTATGTTCACAGAGTTGTGCAACCATCACCACTACTTAATTTCAGATCATTTTATTTGCTTCAAAAAGAAATCTGCACCTGTTAGCAGCCACACCCAGTTCCCTACCCGAGACCCCCTCCCCGCCTCCATCGCCCCAGTCTCTAGTAACTATTAACTTGCTTTCTATCATTGTTGTGTTAGCTGCTGAGTCATGTCTGACTCTTCAGGACCCCATGGATTGTAGCCTGCCAGGTTCTTGTCCATGGAACTCTCCAGGGAGTGGGTAGCCACTGTAGATTTGCATTTCTGGACATTTCACATAGATGGAATCATATCATATGTGGGTTTTTTTTTTGTGTGTAGCTGGCTTCTCTCATTTAGTATGTTTATCCATGTTGCAGCATGTATCACTACTTCATTCTTTTTTATGGCTGAATAACATTCTGTGGTATGAATGTAGCACATTTCGCTTATCCCTTCAATTGATAGACATTTGGATTGTTTCCACTTCTTAGCTATTATCACGATTATTGATATAAACATTTATGTACAAGTTTTTGGGTGAATGTGTGTTTTCTTTTCTCTTGGGTATATATATAGGAGTGTGATTCTTGGGTCATATGGTAACTATTACACTTTTTGAAGAATTGACAAGTTGTTTTTCCAAGCAATGACACCATTTTATAATCCTACCAGTAATCCATAAGTTTAAAGGCTCACGTCCTAACTCACTGTACACTCTATCAAAGATGAGCTACATGTTTTTAAAATTTACACCCTACATTTCATTATCATATCAGGATATCCTGTCTTAACACTTTCTAAAGCAAAGACACAAAGAAATCTTCTCTTAATGTGATATTAAATGAGACGAGACTTTCATGGTTTCTTTTTTTTTTTTTTTTCCTAGCCAAGGACAGATGGCAGAAGCAGTCAAATACTTGAAAAAAGTTATGAAAATTGCAAGAAACAACTTTCAAAACCTGGATTTTGTGAGAGCAAGTACAATGCTTGGGGACATCTACAACGAAAAAGTGAGCATACTGTGTTTCTTTGCATAATTTTAAACTTCTGTTTTTATTTGATCCTCATCTTCCCATAGTATGTTGTCCAGAATAGCCCAGGAAAGCAGGACTTAGTCAATGCAGAAGGCAGTGGCTGGGAAGGGAAATGCCTGTTACTTCTTCCTCTTCCAGGTTGTTGCTGCTGTTCAGCTGCTCACCCGTGTTCAACCCTTTGTGACCCCACAGACTGCAGTGCACCCAGTTTCCCTTTCCTTCACTATCTCTCGGAGTTTGCTCAAACTCAAGTCTGTTCAATCGGTGATGCTGTCTATCTCACCTTTGCCGCCCCCTTCTCCTTTTGCTTTCGATCTTTCCCAGCATCAAGGTCTTTTCCAATAAGTTGGCTCTTCACATCAGGTGGCCAGAGTAATGGAGCTTCAGCTTCAGTGTCAGTCCTTCCCATCAATATTCAGAGTTGATTTCCTTTAGGATTGACTGGTTGAATCTCCTTGCAGTCCAACGGACTCTAATGAGTCTCCTCCAGCACCACAATTCAAAAGCGTCAATTCTTTGGCACTCAGCCTTCTTTATGGTCCAACTCTCTCCAGTACAACTACTGAAAAAACTGTAGCTTTGACTATGTAGACCTTTGTAATATTCGAAGTGATGTCTCTGCTTTTTAATACACTATCTAAGTTTGTCATAGCTTTCCTTCCAAGGAACAAATGTCTTAATTTCGTGACTGCAGTTGTCGTCTGCAGTGATTTTGGAGCCCAAGAAAATAAAATCTGTTACCGTTTCCACCTTTTCCCATTCTATTCGCCATGAAGTGTTGGGACCAGATGCCATGATCTTTGTTTTTTGAATGTTGAGTTTTAAGCCAGCTTTTTCACTCTCCTCTTTCACCGTCTTCAAGAGGCTCTTTATTTCCTCCTCACTTTCTGCCATTAGAGTAGTATCATCTGCATATCTGAGATTGTTGATATTTCTGCCAGCAATGTTGGGTTGCTGGATGAAACCCAGATCAGATTGGGTTTCATCCAGCCCAGCATTTCACATGATGCCCTCTGCATAGAAGTTAAATGACCAGGGTGACAATGTACATCCTTGTCATACTCCTTTCCTAATCTTGAACCAGTCAGTGGTCCCATGTCTGCTTCTAACTGTTGCTCTCACATAGTATCACACGGTTACCTTTTTTCCAAGCTCAGAGTGCTGGAGTAACCTACCCCAGCTCGCCAAGCTTCTAGGTGGCAGTGGTATTCAGACTCATCCACTGAACCACTGCATTTGCCATGTCAGTGATTTTAATCATTTCAGAATTATTTAGACTTTTTATTAAGAAAGTAAGAGTTTGAAATCAATTTGAATGAATAAAATTACCATATGTAGTTTCTACAGTGAGAAACATGCATCTCATTTCTTTTCACACCCCTCTCTCTTGCTCACCCTGGCTCATTGCCTTCTCCCTGTCCTCTCATTCAGTAATAATGTTTTGTGCCCTTTTGTCTTGGCTGTCACCCTTTCTTCTCTCCTCCTCCTTCACCTACCTTGCTTGCCTCTCGCCGGCCCCATCTTTCTGGAACCACTCTGGCCCCTGTGGCCATCCTCTCCCTCGCCCACTTGCTTGCCTCCCGCCGGCCCTGTCTTTATGAAACCACTCTGGCCCCCGTGACCGTCCTCCCCCTCTCCCCACTTTGTTGCCCCTCTTTGTGCTCCCGCCCATGTGTCACCCCCAGGGTTCTCTCTCTGATGGATGCCTGCCCGGCCAGTCTCTGTGTTCTGCTGTCTGCCTCTGGTGACCCTGTATCACTGATTTTGTATTTCCTTTTATGTACTTTTTCAGGATATAGTGATGAAAACAAGAGTCAACGCTTATGCCTTTGTGTAGCTCACCATCTAATGGGCAAGCTTATCTTAGGGTGGCAGAATTGACATTCCTAATAAATATATGTAGTCTTTTGGGAGGGATGGAGAAGAGTGTGGACAGTTTTCTTGAAAGTCTTTATTGAATTTGTTATAATAATGCTTTGTTTTAGGTTTTAAGACCGAGAGGCATGTGGGATCTTAGTTCCCTGACCAGGGATCAAACCCACACCCCCTGCATTGGAAGGCAAAGTCTTAACCACTGGACCCCCAGAGAAGTCCCAAAACATGTGTAGTCTTACCTTTTTAAAAGGATCGTCCTTCAAAAGAGAGGTGCAAAAAGCACAAATCGTTTCACCCTCCTACCAAACAATACCCAGAATACAGTTGTGTGTTTTTTTAACTATAACGTGGACATAGAATATCAGCCTGTATTTTCCCAATTACAGAAAGCATAAGGAAGGTAAAAGGCATAAACATATCTGAGGGGTAATATTTTTGTAAGGGCTTCCCAGGTGGCACTGGTGGTAAAGGACCCACATGCCAATGCAGGAGACGTAAGAGATGCGGGTTCAATCCCTGGGTCAGGAAGATCCCCTGGAGGAGGGCATAGCAACCCACTCCACTACTGTTGCCTGGAAAATCCCATGGACAGAGGAGCCTGGCGGGCTACAGTCCATAGGGTTGCACAGAGTTGTACACAACTGAAGCAACTTAGCATGCATGCCATATTTTTATACTCACATTTTCTTAATTTTTTACCAAGAGTATCTTATCCACATGTACTTTATTCTCTGATTAGTAATTTTTGAAGAAGAATTTAATATCTAAAGCTAGAAATGAATAATATCCAAAGGCTGTGTTAAGTACAAAAGTTGATATTTTTTACCAGTGTATCCCTATTCTGTTATAAAATTTGGAGGATTCTAGGTATCATGCTCTCTTCAAATATGCATACCTTTAATGATACAAGTAGATTCATATGCCTTTGTGATTGCTTTTATCTTAATGTAGTAAATAGTCACAGTGTAATACTGAGAACGTAATACTATAATGTTTTTATGACATCACAGACTTCAAGACAAAGCTTTGAAACTAAAATTATTAATGTTATGCTCCGTTTTTGTGCAGTTTTGTGATTCTCTGCTGGTATTTTCTCAAGTCAGAAAATCTACTGATGACTTCTCAGGCTGAGTCTGAGATGTCAAATCATTACCCTAAATCATTACTCTAGAAGTATGATTTGAAAATATATAGCTAAGTGGATTAGAACTAAGTGATAGTTATTTTTTCTTCTCCTTGTCTTTTTGCAGCATCCTACATTTCCTCCTACTCCTAAAAAGCCATTTCCTAGAAAAAGCATCAATCATTATTAGCATTATTTCATTAAAAACATTATTTCATATATCTGCTATTCAGTTGCTTAGAAATGTTTCTTAATTGTATTAAATGCCTTTGTTCCAGTTATCCTACCCAAACAATTTCACAAGCTATTTGGAACACACACTATCTATTAATGTTAAGCTTTTCCTTGAATAAAACTATAGCAGGACAGAGGAACTATACCAACTTTTGCCCACCTGACTTTGAATCTGCCCTTAGATGTTTCTTAACTGTGACCTTGGGCAAGTTAATTCTTTCATCCTCAGTTTCCTCTCTTTCATATATCAGTAACAAGACACCTTGAAGACTGGTTATCTGAGGATGAGAAATTTAAAAATATGTACATGGTTCCTGGCATATATTGGATACACAGTAGCATTTAACTTAGTTTCTCAAACTCAGGTCTCCCTCCTTCCTGTAGGCTCATTCTCACTGCCTATTTGACATCTTCACTTAGATCTCTTCAAATATAACCTATTAAAAACTGAACTCAACTCATCCATCTTTCTCCCTAAATTCTGTTTCTCTCCCTACTTAGTGTTTAAGCAGGATAGAATACTATTCAGGCATTCTGTAGGCAAACTTCTCAATCTGTGAGCTCTTCTTTTCTGACCTCAGATAGGCCCATGGCTTTAAATACCATCCAAATGTATATCTCCAACTCTGATCTCGCCTTGGGACTCAGGACGTGTGAAGCCAGCTGTCCCCTAGCATCTCTCCCTGGATGTCTCCTAATAGACATCTCAGATTTGTATGTTTCCTCCCTCCCTTGACCTACCTCTCCCAAGGCTCCCACATTTCAATAAATGACAACCATTATCCATCAGCTCCACTGCTCCAGCCATTCGTTTGGATAGTCTTGATTCTTCTTTCCCTTCCTGCTTTGTATCCAATCCAGAAGCAAACCCTGACCTTCCTGCCACCAAAACACACCTCAAATCCACCCTCCTCTCTCCAGGTGACCCACATCTGGTTCGGACACTATGTTTTCTCATGTGTACTATTGAAGTAAGCTCTGAACCTCTTTCCCCATTTCTCCTCCATCTAATCCAGTCTGCACACAGAAGCCCAAGTAATTGTTTCAAAATGTGAATAAAATTGCTTCCCAGGTGCGCTAGTGCTAAAGAACCTGCCTGCCAATGCAGGAGATGTAAAAGATGTGTGTTCAATACTTGGATCAGGAAGTTCCCCTGGCGAAGGACATGGCAACCCACTCCATATTCTTTCCTGGAGAATCCCATGGACAGAGGAGCCTGGCGGGCTACAGTCACCACCTTTTGGGGTCACAAAAGGTCGGACACTACTGAAGTGACTTAGCACACACTCACGTAAATAAAATCATGTTATTTCTTGTATTAAAATATTTCCATTGCTTCTCAGGCTTCTGGGAACATAAATATAAATCCTCACCCTGTCTGGAAAGTCTGTATGAGATGCATTATCTCCCCCACCCCCAGTCTCTGATTTCATTGCCTTCCTCTTTCCTTATCCTCTCCACCACAGGCAAAGGGACTTTCAAGGAGTTCTTCAAATATGCTGAGCTGATTTCTACCTGAGGACATTTGCCTTAGCCAGGATGCTTTGTGTGGACAGCTCCCCAAGCAGAACTTCACATGGCTGGCTTCTTGTCACTCAGAACTCAGCTAAATGCCACATCTTCAGAGAGGTCTTCCTTGGGGCAGCCTAATAAAAGTAGCCACCAGCTCACCCTTTCGTGTGACTAGAGTTTGCCATGCAGCACTTATCATCATTTTCTTGTTTATGATGTTTTTTTTCTTGTTGAATGTGTCTAGAATGCGAGCTTAATGAAAACAGAGAACAGGCCTGCCCTTTTAAAATTTCTTTCCGATTTCTAGAAGAGTACCTGGCACAGAGTTCAAAATATTTTTGTGAACAAAAATACATGAGTTCATTGAATTGATCCATAAATTTGTAACCAATTTTATACTAGTTGAGAGTAAGTGGTCCCTTTTAAAATTCCAAGCTTCTGCTTCATTTTTGTCTAGTATTTTGACATTTTGAAAAATCGCGCTGAACCTTTAAAAGCAACTCTAACAGTGCTGATCCTTGTCAGTCTACCTTTTAAGGACCTCTATAAACAGCCCTCGTCATACCTTTTCTGGCTCTATATTATTCATGAAATATATTCTAATTGGGTTTTTTTTTTCAGTATTTATTTAATTTATTTGGCTGCACCAGGTCTTAGTTTGCAGCATGCGGGATCTTCAGCTATGGCATTTGAACTCTTGGTTGCGGCATGTGGAATCGAGTTCCCAGCCAGGGATCAACTCCAGGCCCCCTGCCCTGGGAACACAAAGCGTTAGCTATTGGATGACCAGGGAAGTCCCTCTGATTGTATTCTTAACAGTGATTTCCAAGAAATAATATTATTTATAAGACCACAATTATAATATTAAACTCTATTTGGAAATATACAGTTTTCTCTAATTATTATAGTGCTATTATAATTAAAGTTAACACATCTTAAAAACATCCTGATTAATTTACCTTTTGCTGTATAATGATAGAAGATGGACCACCCATCCCACCCTCCTGATGTGACTGGTTTTTAATTCAAAATATACCATCAATGTAAAGGAGTCAGGTGAGAATATTTTAGGGAAAATAAATAGATGTGGACCCTTTATGAGATCTTTTATCCTCTAATGAGGTCAGAGCATAATCACATAATTAAAACAATGGTAGTTCCAACAGTAACATGGTAAGGAAAATATGTAAGAAATGATTCCTCCTTTGTACTAAGAAAATGCCCATTTACTTTGAGCTTGCTCATTGGACAGAGTGATGAAAATTTAGACACTAAGAAGGATCACAATAATGCATGAAAATTCTCTTATAGTGTAATAATGCAAGTTTTGTTTCAAGGTCTATGATGTCATCAAGATCCTGTCCTGAAATTGTCCACTAAATGCTTGTTACTGATACTTCTAACATTAAATGAAGTTGTTTCTTCCAATAAAATGCACTTATGAGATGCATAAATTCATTTCTATATATCACTTATATATCCTCAAACTCATATTTGGGATTACCAGGATTAATTACTGGAATCTCCTGAATTTTATAATAGAATAGGAGGATTCACTGATAACAGAAACTGTGGAGGGTTGGACAGAACCTTTGGAGAGGGGATTAAAAGAGTAAAAATCTGGAATTACAAAGCACACTAATGAAACCTTGCTCTAAAAAGGTATGTGTAAAAATTCTTGCATCAGAGAAGAATTGATATTGTATTACTTAAGAGAGCTTTAAACTAGAGAAATCTAGGTTGATAGCAGTTTTATGACAGGTATGTGTGTCTCAAGATTGAACTCTAGGCACAATTTGATGGAAGAATGATTGCCTAATATAGAAGTATTTAGGCGAGAAAGCATTTGTTTAAAAAAAAAAAGCCTAATAAAAGTTAGAATACTAATAAATGAATACTTCCACGAGCAGTAGAGCTTCCCTTGTGGCTCATCTGGTAAAGAATCTGCCCGCAATGCAGGAGACCTAGGTTCAATCCCTGGGTTGGGAAAATCCCCCAGAGAAGGGAAAGGCTACCCACTTCAGTATTCCAGCCTGGAAAATTCCGTGGAGAAGTCCATGGGAGTCACAAAGAGTGGAACACGACTGAACGACTTTCACTTTCACTTTTTCACTAGCAGTAAGCTTGCCTGCTTGTATAAACTTTATTCATTGCTGAATCTCTACTGCCTGACATGGGCCTGGCAAATAATAGCTGTTCATTGGATGAATGAGCTCGTTTCAACATAATAATATATCAAAATAATTCTGGAAATTCAAATATATGTTTATTTATTTATGAATAATTCTTCGAAATTGATATTACCACCTGAAACAGTACAGTGGTTAAGACTTGCACTTCTAGTACACTTCTGGTACAGGAGTTACACATTTGATCCCTGGTGGGGGAGATAAGATCCCACATGCATCTCAACCAAAAAACCAAAAACATAAACAACAGACATAGTATTGTAACAAACTCAATAAAGACTTTAAGAAAAAATGAACAGCCTAAAGCTCAGGATGATAGCTAGAACAATAATTAGATAGTTATACTTCTCTGGTTTTAAAAATAGAAACATTTGGTCTAGTCATGTATTTTCATCTATTTTGTCCCATATCTTTGATATCTAACAGAACAATTTATAATTTTAAGTAGTTTTATTTTCATAGTCAATATTGATATTATTTTCCAATCATATAATTTATTTAATTGGCATACAAATGTATTTGATACAATTTTATATTTTCTTAATTACAAAATCTAATTCTCATATAAATCCTGCTTTAGAGGACTTCTTCTGCAGTCCAGTGGTTAAGACTCTGCATTTCCACTGCCTAGGGTGTGAGTTTGATCCCTGGTTGGGAAGCTGAGATCTCACATGCCTCAGAATGTGGTCAAAAAAAGGATCCAAAAAAACCCTGTGTTATATTTTGAAATAGCATTCCACCTGGTTGATATTCCTTTCTTGGTGAATTAATTTTAAGATATTGCATGGTTAGTAGTCACAACTTTTAAAAGAAAACTTACTCTAAAAGAGATCCTGCTTGTCATCTTTCTTCTTGAAGATAAACTGCTAAAACTGTTGAAAGATTAGTGTGGCGCATGCCACGGTGGGCAGATATGTGGAAGAGTAAAATAAAAATTAAGGAAAATATTTCTCTTACATCTTTAGGGCCACTATAGCAAAGCTTCTGAATACTTTCAGCAAGCTTTCCACACAACAGCAGACATAATGAACATATCTCTGATGGATGAAACTAAAGTTCATTATGGAATCGCAAAAGCTCATCAAATGATGCTGATGGTTAACAGTTGTATAGAATCTGCAGACCTCATCAGCCTTGACTGCCTGCTGTCATGGAAGGAGAGTAGAAGCGACATGATACCTGATCCAACTTCTGGTAAGTCATTGCTTTTTGTTTGTTTGTTTGTTTCAATTGGAGGATAATTGCTTTAGAACGTTGTGTGCTAAACAACATGAAACAGCTGAAAGTATATATATGTATGCCATCCCTCTTGGGCCTCCCTCCCTTCCGCCTCGCCCATGTCATCACAGAGCACCGAGCTGAGCCCCCTGTGCTGTCCAGCAGCTCCCCACCAGCTCTGTTTCACACATGGTGGTGTATGTACGTCAGTGCTGCTCTCTGTCTGTCCCAACTGTGTCTCCTTCCCCCACTGTGTTCAGCTCAGTTCTCTACATCTGCATCTCTATTCCTGCCCTGCAAATTTAGTTTCATTCATACCTGTTTTGTCGATTCTGTATATGTGTGTTAATATACAATATTTGTTTTTCTCTTCCTGACGTGCTTCACTCTGTACAACAAACTCTATATTCATCCACATCACTACAAATGACCCAGTTTTGTTCCTTTTACGGCTGAGTAATATTCCATTGTATATATGTATCACAACTTCTCTGCTTTTTGAGAACACTGTAGATTTTTGTATCATTCTTAATGGCTGAGTCATTTTCGTTATAAAAGTTTATTCAACCGTTGGCGATTTTAATTTTAGTGGTGATTTTATTTTGGTTTATTCATCACTATGTGAATGTTGAATGCATTTTCATGCTATATTGTAACTTCAGTGTTTAAGGAAAGCATACAATAGTGATAATGACTTATTCAACTTGACAAATCACCATTTTTTCAGTTATCTTAAATACTCAACAGTATGTACTGATCAGTTGTAAGGAATATGAAATAGGTTTATGTTTTTAAAAATGTTCAGTGTTGTACCTTACTGACAAGAGCAAGTGTATATAGACGCTAATTAGTATTATACTCTTACTTTTCTTATGATAGTTTTCCTATCTTTCTCTAATTCAGTTGTGACTATTAATTGACAAAATACTTGATAATAATTTCTCTTAATCCTACTTTTTCCTACATAATCACAAGACTGTGATAATTAGAATAGTCTATTAAAAACAAATAAGTGGATGTAAGGGTCGATTTTATATATCAACTCAACTGAGTTTTAGTCCCCATTTAAGAACTTTAGGATTTTTAAACAATTTTTTAAAATGCTGCCTATGAAAGACCTTTGCATTACGTAACTATTTGCTTGTAAATCAGATTTTTAAAGCAAAATATTTTAAATGTTTGGGAACTCAAATCAAATCGTAAGTCAAAATTTCATAATGTAAAGGGGCATCTCCTGTCTGTATTTTAACTTTTTACACAATTTTTAGAGGTTACTTTCCATTTACAGTTACAAAGCACTTATAAAATATTGGCTGTGTTCCTCTTGTTGTGCCATAGATTCCTGAGTCTCTCTTACACCCCATAGGTTGTAGCTTTCACTCCTCTACCCCTTGTGGCCCCTGCCCCACACTGGGCATCAGTAGTTCATTTTCTGTATTTGTGAGTCAGCCTCTTTTTGGTACTAGTCACTAGTTTGTTGTTGTGTTTTTTAGATTCCACATGTAAGTGATATTATATGGTATTTGTCTTTCTCTATATGACTTTACTTAGAATGCCTTCCAAGTCCACCCATGATGCTGCAGAAGGCAAAATTTCATGCTTTTTTATGACTGAGTATTGTTCCTGTGTGTGTGGTGTGTGTGTCCAGGGGGTACTTGTTCTCCTTCCCATTCATCTGTTGATGGACACCTAGGTTGCTTCCATATCTTGGCAGTTGTAAATAATGCCAATATGAACATTGGGCTGTTCTTTTTGAATGAGTGCTTTTTTTGGCTATATTTTCAGCAGTGGAATTGCTCAGTATCTCCTATTTAGTACTCTTTTTTTCCCCCTTAGGTCATTTACATGAAACAATCATTTGTTTGGCTGTTTCTTTCCTCCATAGAATAAGTAATAAATAGTAGTAAACTTGGCACAAAGAAATTTTATTGACTCTTTTACATCAATAGAATACTGCTTTGTGACTATCTGTCCTCTAGGTAGAAAATAAGGAAAGGTCTCATTTAATGGAAGCACAGTAAGAGGAAGCAAGATGAAATCTTCAGAAGTGGATGGCTTGCTGAATTTCAATGTGCAATTTCAAGTGCTCAAAAAATATTTATAGTCAACAGTTAACTTTCACATAATACTTTGCTTATTCAGGATGTTGTCTTGTCATATATTTGGGCACCTGTTCTGTAGTTTTGAATTATCTTCCCTTTAGGCTCTCACCTTTTCTGCCCAGGAGCTACAACAGTGAAATTATGATCCATTTATTAGATTACTTGTTTTGACGAATGGTTTGGTGCAAAATAAGTTGAGTTACTCACATTTTCAGATTTAGTTGGGATAAACTATAACCAACACAATGATAATCATGAAAAAATATATACTCCTCAAAACTAGCTTCAGATCAGTCATGTGTTCATTTATTGCAGTCTTATTTTTGGCTTTTTAAAAATCTCTTTTGCTTTGCTTTAGTCTATAAAGCTATTTGTGTTTCTATTCTTTTTACATTTTATCTCCCCATTTTTTATAAGGGCATGTTGTGTTCTAAAGAGCTTAAGAGCAAACAAAAATGCACTTCAAAATATTGTTTAGACATATAAAATACAAACAAAAAGCAAAATGAATGAATAAAAGCAAACACATAGATACAGGAACAGAGTAGTAGTTGTTGGTGTTGGTGGTGGTGGTTTAGTCACTCAGTCGTGTCCAACTCTTGTGACCCCATGGAGTGCAGCCCACCAGGCTCTTCTGTCCATGGGATTTCCCAGGCAAGAACACTGGAGTGGGGTGCCACTTCCTTCTCCAGGAGATCTTCCGGGATCAAGGACCCATCCTGGATCTCCTGCATTGGCAGGTAGACTCTTTACTGACTGAGCTGTCAGGGAAGTCCTAGAATAGCGGTTACCGCAGGGGAGGTGGGGAAACAAAATGGGTGAAGGGGATCAACCATATGGTGATGGACAAAAACTAGAGTTTTGGTGGTAAGCATGCTGCAAAGAATACAGAAGTAAAAACAGAGTGTTCTACACATGCAACTTATGTTATAAAGCAGTGTTACCATAATAAAAAAATAAAAAGTGTTATTCAGACAGTAAAAATTCAGGTATTCATGTGGTGGAGAAGATTAAATTCCCCATAACTCTATAAAATTATACCCCCTTATTGATTCATTTGACCAAAACTAAAAATTTATGCCTGAATGAGCTATATCATTATAAAAGTGAAAAATAATAATCTTTTAGATTCATGGCAAATGAGAATTCACATTCTATTGGTATAGTCAACATTTTTAGTGGTAGCTATTTTGTTTGTACATTAAACCTGTAGGACATTATCAAACACCTTGTTTGTTTTACACAAAAATTTTGTTGTTTTTAGTCACTAAGTCTTGTCCAACTATTTTGCGACCCCATGGCCAAAGCCCGCCAGGCTTCTCTGTTTATGGGATTTCCCAGGCAAGAATACTGGAGTGGGTTGCCATTTCTTTCTCCAGGGGATCTTCCTGACCCAGGGATTGAACCTATGTCTCGTGCATTGGCAGGCAGATTCTTTACCATTCAGCCACCAGGGAAGCTCCACTAAAATTTAAAAATGCTTCAAAATTATTTCTTAAACCATAACTCTTTTTTATTCTGTCTTTGCTCTGTTTAAAAATTTTCATGGAGTCATTCCTGTTCACAAGTTAAATACAAGCTTCTCAACCTTTTTGACCACCTATCCCCACTGTCTATATGTACACCATAACCCTATTATTGCCTTACTTTCAGCTAAGGCCAACCCTCTCCAGGGAAATCTCACCACCTTGAAAGGCCCTTCTCAAATACTGAGATCTTCCCTCATTCTCTTCTCACTTAATATTGTTTCTCCTCTCTCTTCTCATATTAAATATCATCCATTTCTCTCCAAGTATTTTTCATTTGTCATATTCTGCATCTTATCATGGCCGTTTCTATATTTGCCTTGTCTGCCTGATCAGAGTAAGAGTCTCTTGAAATCAGATTCAGATTCTTGATATTCTCTACAAAAGAAGGCATGTTTGACACCTACTAGGTACCAAGTAAATATTTGTCAAATTAAATGGAATTCAAAGTGTGTATGTATGCCCTCGGTATGAGCTAGTTTGTATTAACTACTGTTGAAAACAAGATTTGTAGTTCCGTGCCTCCTTGGAAAATATGGGGGAAAAAACTATAATGATCCAATACTTCATTTTTGATTTACCATCCAATTATGACATGAATGGAGGATAACACCAATATATTGACAAAATTAAGGAATGCAGAAATATTATTTGGAAATCTGAGGAGCTTTTAGTTTTTCAAATTTTGCCTTTCTTCTCTGAAGAGGCGTCTTTAATCTTGCTATTGAGGGGTCCCAGGTATTCAGTAAAAAGCAGATCAAAGATTTGAAAGATACATTATAAAAGCCGTGAGGTTATCTTCACCTCTGAGACTTACATCCTCCAAACAAATCATTAGCTCACAGAGCAGGCAATATTCTTTTAAGCAAAGGAACATGACCTCCTAAGGGAATAGAGCCGTGAGAGCACTTGGGTCTCTAGATAAAATAGAACAGCGATTCACCAGAATCACCTCTCATCTCTGTGTCTTTCAGAGGGAAAATAGCAAATATAGACACCTCTATACTCTTCTAATACATTTAAGATTATGGTGGGAATGATTTCGCATTCCTCCTTCCCCTACCAATAGTAAAGTAAGAAGAGATTCTCCTCCAAAATTTGAGAATTTAGAAGGAATTCAAATTTTATTACAGTTCAATAGAATTATTCAAATCTGAAGCAACAGGAATCGTTTGACTCTGGAAAGCTTAATCTAGGAATTTCTGCTGATTTCTCCACAATATAGTTTATTTTCCTCACCAGAACTAGTATCTGTACCATCATGAAATTTTTTTTAATGAAAAGCTAATTCATCTTGCCTTTTGGAGATCACAGACCCCAATGAGGAGCAGTGACACAGAAGCCCAAGCTTTCTTTATCCAACTTAATACAACTGTTAACCTAGAAATGTGATTGTGCATGCTGTCACCTTAGTCATATCTGACTGTGTGTGACCCAGTGGACTGTAGCCCACCAGGCTCCTCTGTCCATGGGATTCTCTAGGCAAGAACACTGGAGTGGGTTGCCATGCCCTCCTCTAGGGGATCTAACCAGAGATCAAACCCGAGTCTCTTGTGTTTACTGCATTGGCAGGCAGGTTCTTTACCACTAGTGCCACCTGGAAAGCAAACATGGTTGGGCACTTCACTGATGATATCAGTAGCGTGGTCTTCATGCACATTCTTATTGTAACCAAGTGTAGATTATGTCAGGTAAATAGGATACGAATCCTCAGCATAGAAATAGATGAACACACTGGCTAGTCAGTAAAGATACTGTTTTCTACAAAAAGGCACATGAAGGTTTCCTCGAGTTGCCAGAACTATCATCCTAGTTTTATAAATCATTTAATATTCTTAAAGGAAAACAATAAAAAAGCTTGAAATTGTCTCCCAGCCTTGGTTTGTGTTGGCTTGATGTGTGGTTCTTGGTTTAATGTCAAGCCACATTTTCTCACCCTATCCTTTTTTTTATTTTTCACTGATGACTTCATCCATTATAAAGAATGTGAAAAAGCCACACTCACTCACATGTGTGTCTCATGTTCTCTTATACTTTGATTGCTACTTCTGGAGGGAGATGTTATGAAATTAGCCAAAAAGTCAGCAAGCAGGTTTTATATCATCCTGTGGTCACCCAGGATGACCCGTTGCAACCTCTCTCCAATCATGTGTTCAAAAACATGACGCATAAAAAGATTCTAGTGAAAACCATGGCTGAATCAATGCTCAACCTACTGGCAGCTTAGTATCGTTGAGAGAGACTGTTACTCAAGAATCTGATGACCTGGGTCCTAATACCACATTGAGCATTAATCTGCTTTGTGACTTTTGGCAAAAGATTCAAGTCTCTTTAGCCTGTTATCTCAGGTTCAAAATAGGTCAGATTCCTCTGGAACCGACCACAGTTCTGTCATAAGAGCATCTTCTAAATAAGTAAGGTATTTTCTAGTCCTTAAAAAATACAATCTAAATCTTCATGAGCATTTTATCTGTTGTTTTTCCCCCATAAACCCTGGTTTCTGAGAGTTTCCACAAGAAGTAATTTTATTATTATTATATCAAGTAGCTATCTAAATGCTAGGTGTATTATTTGACCCTTCTGCTAAAATTTATAATAAAGGAGTTTCTAGATATCAGATATCACATGAAATCTAACTTCTCCCTGGTTGGCACTGCTGAGGTTGCTAAACCTAGTTAACCATTTTATCTACAGCCTTTCAATTCATGTACCATCATCAACCTTATGTCATACTTCCCGTCAGTATTTCCTCAGCTCCAACATTTTCCCCACTGTTTGTGAAGCTTCCAGGTCCTATACACACCTGCCTCTCTGCTCATCATTATCCCCTCTTCATGCACTTTAGTCTGTGGCTATCTGTGAGCCCCTAAATTTGATATCACCCCTACAGTCTCACTTAGTCATGTCCAGCTCTTTGTGACCCCATGGACTATACAGTCTGTGGAATTCTCCAGGCCAGAATACTGGAGTGGGTTTGAATGCTGAGTTTTAAGCCAGCTTTTTCACTCTCTTCTTTCACCTTCATCAACAGGATCTTTGGTTCCTTTTCGCTTTCTGCCATTAGGGTGATATCATCTGCATATCATGGTCGATATTTCTCCTGGCAATGGTATACTCTGCATAAAATTTAAATAAGCAGGGTGACAATATACAGCCTTGACATACTCCTTTCCCAATTTGGAACCAGTCCGTTGTTGCATGTCCAGTTCTAACTGTTGCTTCTGACCTGCATACAGGTTTCTCAGGAGGCAGGTAAAGTGGCCTGGTATTCCCATCTCGAAGAATTTTCCACAGTTTGTTGTGATCCACACAGTCAAAGGCTTTAGCATAATCAATGAAGCAGAAGTAGATATTCTTCTGGAATTCTCTTGCTTTTTCTATGATCCAATGGATGTTTTCAGTTTAATCTCTGGTTCTTCTGCATTTTCTAAATCCAGCTTGAACATCTGGAAGTTCTCTGTTCAAGTACTGTTGAAGCCTAACTTGGAGAATTTTGAGCATTACTTTGCTAGCATGTGAATGAGTGTAATTGTGCGGTAGTTTGAACATTCTATGGCATTGCCCTTCCTTGAGATTGGAATGAAAACTGACCTTTTCCAGTCTTGTAGCCACTGCTGAATTTAAAAACAAGTGTCAAATGGATCAAACTGTTTCTAAGTAACTTAACTGAATTCTAGAACAAAGGTCAAGAATATTTCTAAGAATAAGAAATATTTAGCACGCAAAGTAAAATGCAGGGCTTCCTTGGTGGTTCAGTGGTAAAGTATCTGCCTACAATGCAGGAGAGGGAAGTTTGGTCCTGAGTTGGAAATATCCCCTGGAGAAGAAAATGGTAACACACTCCAGTATTCTTCCCTGGGAAATCCCATGGACAGAGGAGCCTGGGGAGTTACAAGTCCATGGGGTCACAAGAGTTGGACATGACTTAGCGACCAAACAAGAAACAAAACAAATGGTAGAATACACAGTATCTGGCATCCAATCAAAATTATGTAGACAAGCCAAGGAGCAGGTATAACTCATAAAGAGGAGAAAATATATAAATAGAAACTAACCCAGAAATGCAACAGATAATAGAATTAGTAGACCAGGACAGAAACAGGATATTAAAGCTATATTCCATACATTCAAGGATATAATAGAAAGATAGACATATAGAGTCTGGAAAGATTTTTAAAAGCCCCAAACTGAATTTCTAGAAGTAAGAAAATGCCCAAGATGAATTAAAAACAAAACAAACTTGAATGGCTTAGCAGCAGATTTATATAATGCAAAGGGAAAGATCAGCTTTGGAGACATAGCAGTAGAAACTATCCAAAATGAAATACAGAGAAAACATACTGAAAGGATATGAATAGAGCATGTTAGAGAACCCGGGGTCACTTTAAGAAGCCTAATGTGTGAGTAATTTGGAGACCTCCAAAGAAGAGGAAAAGAAGAGGGACTTGAAACATATTTTAAAAAATAATGAAAGGCTGATTTTTTTTTCTGAATTTGATGAAAGCTATAAACCCACAGATCTAAGAAGTTCAATTAACCCTAAGCAGAAAAACATGAAAATTAAACCAAGGAGCATCATAATCACAGTGTTTAAAATGAGTGATAAAGAGAAAAATCTTAAAAGGTCCTTTGTAAAGGGTGAGGTGGAACAAACATAATAGGACCTGAAATCTCCTTGGAACCCTGTAAATCAAAAGAGAATAAATAAAGTAACTTAGTTAAAGTACTAAAAGAAAAAAGGACCATCAAAATGGAAATTCCATACCCAATGAAAATATCTTTCAAAAGCATAGGTAAAATATTTTTCCAAGCACACAAAAGCTAAGAAAATTCATCTCTAACACACCAGTATGTGAATTCCATGCTTAGTCACTCAGTCATGTCCGACTATTTACAACCCATTGGACTGTAGCCCACTAAGCTCCTCTCTCCTTAGGATTTTTTTCAGGCAAGAATAGCGGAGCAGGTTGCCATTCCTTCTCCAGGAAATCTTTCCGACTCAGGGATCAAACCCTTGTCTCCTCTGTCTCCTGCACTGCAGGTGGATTCTTTACCTGCTGAGCAATCAGGGAAGCACAACAAATGTTTCACTCCAGGCAGAATAAACAGGAAATCTAGTTAGAAACCTGGATGTACATAAAGCATGAATAAGAAAATGAGAAATATTTTAGTAAAAATAAAACCTTCTTTTTAAAATTCCTTGAAAAAAATAATGGTTGAAAACAAAAGTAATAAGAAAGTATTGAACAATTTATAACAAATATGGAATTCAATTCAATTCAATAGAGATATCTTGTTTTATAAAAACTACTTTCAGTTTCAACCAGGCAGATAACTGTCAACTTAGGGACCACAATAGCTCCATATTTCAACTGAATTTCTTATTGCTCACCCCGTCAGTCTTGTTGTGAGGAAGCCCCTGTTTTAGAAGCATATTCTCATTACCTAGTGGTCAGCTCTCTTTAAAGGGAATTTATTTTGATTTCCATCTTGTTTTTTCTTGGATTGAAAAAAACAATCTGGCTTAGGATAAGTGATCCATTTTTATCTAAGTATCTTTTGGCCCAAAATCATTCCAGCCTCCCACAAAAAGCCTTCAGTGTAGGCATTGTGGGTTTCAATGGCTGCCTTGTTATCTGGTGTGATAACTGTTTCAGGCTCCATGTACGTATCTGTGACTTCAGAACTGCCATCAAACATTTCTCCAAGGAGCCCTAACAAAAGTAAACTTTGAAAAAACAGTCACTAAAAATAAAAAACAAATTAAAATTAATGATCCTAAATATGTATCCAGTTGGTGATATAGTTGCAGAAAAAGAAAATATTCTAAGTGGCTTTAATTATTTTTTTAATTTTTTACATATTTCACCACATTTTTAAAAATATAAATTTATTTATTTTAATTGGAGGCTAATTACTTTACAATATTGTATTGGTTTTGCCATACATTGACATGATTCTGCCACGGGTGTACATGTGTTCCCCATCCTGAACTCCCCTCCCACCTCCCTCCGCATACCATCCCTCTGGGTCATCCCAGTGCACCAGCCCCGAGCATCCTGTATCATGCACCAAACCTGGACTGGCAATTCATTTCACATATGATAATATACATGTTTCAATGCCATTCTCCCAAATTATCCTACCCTTGCCCTCTCCCACAGAGTCCAGAAGACTGTTCTATACATCTGTGTCTCTTTTGCTATATCACATACAGGGTTATTGTTACCATCTTTCTAAATTCCATATATATGCATTAGTATACTGTATTGGTGTTTTTCTTTCTGGCTTGCTTCACTCTGTATAATAGGCTCCAGTTTCATCCACCTCATTAGAACTGATTCAAATGTATTCTTTTTAATGGCTGAGTAATACTCCATTGTGTGTATGTACCCCAGCTTTCTTATCCATTCATCTGCTGATGGACATCTAGGTTGCTTCCATGTCCTGGCTATTATACACAGTGCTGCGATGAACATTGGGGTACATGTGTCTCTTTCAATTCTGGTTTCCTTGGTGTGTATGCCCAGCAGTGGGATTGCTAGGTCATAAGGCAGTTCTATTTCCAGTTTTTTTAAGGAATCTCCACACTGTTCTCCATAGTGGCTGTACTAGTTTGCATTCCCACCACCGCAAGAGGCTTCCTTTTTCTCCACACCCTCTCCAGCATTTATTGCTTGTAGACTTTTGGATCGCAGCCATTCTGGTTTTGATTTGCATTTCTCTGATAATGAGTGATGTTGAGCATCTTTTTCATGTGTTTGTTAGCCATCTGTATGTCTTCTTTGGAGAAACGTCTATTTAGTTCTTTGGCCCATCTTTCGATTGGGTCGTTTATTTTTCTGGAATTGAGCTGCAGGAGTTGCTTGTATATTTTTGAGATTAGTTGTTTGTCAGTTGCTTCATTTGCTATTATTTTCTCCCATTCTGAAGGCTGTCTTTTCACCTTGCTTATAGTTTCCTTTGTTGTGCAGAAGCTTTTCATTTTAATTAGGTCCCATTTGTTTATTTTTGCTTTTATTTCCAATATTCTGGGAGGTGGGTCATAGAGGATCCTGCTGTGATTTATGTCAGAAAGTGTTTTGCCTATGTTCTCCTCTAGGAGTTTTATAGTTTCTGGTCTTACATTTAGATCTTTAATCCATTTGAGTTTATTTTTGTGTATGGTGTTAGAAAGTGTTCTAGTTTCATTCTTTTACAAGTGGTTGACCAGTTTTCCCAGCACCACTTGTTAAAGAGATGTCTTTTCTTCATTGTATATTC
This sequence comes from Ovis aries, assembly GCF_016772045.2. Classification (NCBI taxonomy): domain Eukaryota; kingdom Metazoa; phylum Chordata; class Mammalia; order Artiodactyla; family Bovidae; genus Ovis; species Ovis aries. The sequence goes on from NC_056070.1 coordinate 11,585,451, forward strand.
TTGCCTCCTTTGTCAAAGATAAGGTGTCCGTAGGTATATGGATTAATCTCTGGGCTTTCTATTTTGTTCCACTGATCTATATTCCTGTCTTTGTGCCAGTACCATACTGTCTTGATGACTGTGGCTTTATAGTATAGTCTGAAGTCAGGCAGGTTGATTCCTCCAGTTCCATTCTTCTTTCTCAAGATTGCTTTGGCTATTTGAGGTTTTTTGTATTTCCATGCAAATTGTGAAATTATTTGTTCTAACTCTGTGAAAACTACCATTGGTAGCTTGATAGGGATTGTACTAAATCTATAGATTGCTTTGGGTATACTCATTTTCACTATATTGATTCTTCTGATCCATGAACATGGTATATTTCTCCACCTATCAGTGTCCTCTCTGATTTCTTTCACCAGTGTTTTATAGTTTTCTATATATAGGTCTTTAGTTTCTTTAGGTAGATATATTCCTAAGTATTTTATTCTTTTCGTTGCAATGGTGAATGGAATTGTTTTCTTAATTTGTTTCTACTTTCTCATTATTAGTGTATAGGAATGCAAGGGATTTCTGTGTGTTGATTTTGTATCCTGCAACTTTACTATATTCATTGATTAGCTCTAGTAATTTTCTGGTGGAGTCCTTAAGGTTTTCTATGTAGAGGATCATGTTATCTGCAAACAGTGAGAGTTTTACTTCTTCTTTTCCAATTTGGATTCCTTTATTTCTTTATCTGCTCTGATTGCTGTGGCCAAAACTTCCAAAACTATGTTGAATAGTAGTGGTGAGAGTGGGCACCCTTCTCTTGTTCCTGATTTTAGGGGAAATGCTTTCAATTTTTCACCATTGAGGATAATGTTTGCTGTGGGTTTGTCATATATAGGTTTTATTGTGTTGAGGTATTTTCCTTATATTCCTGCTTTCTGGAGGGTTTTTATCATAAATGGATGTTGAATTTTGTCAAAGGCTTTCTCTGCCATCTATTGAGATAATCATATGGCTTTTATTTCTCAATTTGTTAATGTGGTGTATTGCATCGATTGATCTGCGGATACTGAAGAATCCTTGCATCCCTGGGATAAAACCCACTTGGTCATGATGTATGATCTTTTTAATATGTTGTTGGATTCTGATTGCTAGTATTTTGTTAAGGATTTTTGCATCTATGTTCATCAGTGATATTGGCCTGTGGTTTTCTTTTTTTGTGGCATCTTTGTCAGGTTTTGGTATTAGGGTGATGGTGGCCTCATAGAATGAGTTTGGAAGTTTACCTTCCTCTACAATTTTCTGGAAGAGTTTGAGTAGGATAGGTGTTAGCTCTTCTCTAAATTTTTGGTAGAATTCAGCTATGAAGCCGTCTGGGCCTGGGCATTTGTTTGCTAGGAGATTTCTGATTACAGTTTCAATTTCCATGCTTGTGATGGGTCTGTTAAGATTTTCTATTTCTTCCTGGTTCAGTTTTGGAAAGTTGTACTTTTCTAAGAATTTGTCCATTTCTTCCATGTTGTCCATTTTATTGGCATATAATTGCTATAGTAGTCTCTTATGATCCTTTGTATTTCTGTGTTGTCTGTTGTGATCTCTCCATTTTCATTTCTAATTTTATTGATTTGATTTTTCTCCCTTTGTTTCCTGATGAGTCTGGCTAATGGTTTGTCAGTTTTATTTATCCTCTCAAAGAACCAGCTTTTAGCTTTGTTGATTTTTGCTATGGTGTCTTTTGTTTCTTTTGCATTTATTTCTGCCCTAATTTTTAAGATTTCTTTCCTTCTACTAACCCTGGAGTTCTTAATTTCTTCCTTTTCTAGTTGCTTTAGGTGTAGAGTTAAGTTATTTATTTGACTTTTTTCTTGTTTCTTGAGGTATGCCTGTATTGCTATGAACCTTCCCCTTAGCACTGCTTTTACAGTGTCCTGCAGGTTTTGGGTTTTCATTTTCATTCATTTCTATGCATATTTTGGTTTCTTTTTTTATTTTTTCTGTGATTTGTTGGTTATTCAGCATCATGTTGTTCAGCCTCCATATGTTGGAATTTTTAATAGTTTTTCTTCTGTAATTGAAATCTAATCTTACTGCATTGTGGTCAGAAAAGATGCTTGGAATGGTTTCAATTTTTTTTAATTTACCAAGGCTAGATTTATGGCCCAGGATGTGATCTATCCTGGAGAAGGTTTCATGTGCACTTGAGAAGAAGGTGAAATTCATTATTTTGGGGTGTAATGTCCTATAGATATCAATTATATCAATAGATCAGGTCTAACTGGTCTATTGTATCATTTAAAGTTTGTGTTTCCTTGTTAATTTTCTGTTTAGTTGATCTATCCATAGGTGAGAATGGGGTATTAAAGTCTCCCACTATTATTGTCTTATTGTTAATTTCCTCTTTCATACTTGTTAGCATTTGTCTTACATATTGCGGTGCTCCTATGTTGGGTGCATATATATTTCAGAGAAGGCAATGGCACCCCACTCCAGTACTCTTGCCTGGAAAATTTATAATTGTTATGTCTGCTTCTTGGATTGATCCTTTGATCATTATGTAGTGTCCTTCTTTGTCTCTTTTCACAGCCTTTTTTTTAAAGTCTATTTTATCTGATATGAGTATTGCTACTCCTGCTTTCTTTTGGTCTCTGTTTGCGTGGAACATCTTTTTCCAGCCTTTCACTTTCAGTCCGTATGTGTTCCTTGTTCTGAGGTGGGTCTCTTGTAGACAACATATATAGGGGTCTTGTTTTTGTATCCATTCAGCCAGTCTTTGTCTTTTGGTTGGGGCATTCAACCCATTTACATTTAAGGTAATTATTGATAAGTATGATCCCGTTGCCATTTACTTGATTGTTTTGGAAACGCTGGGCTGGAAGAAACACAAGCTGGAATCAAGATTTCCGGGAAAAATATCAATAACCTCAGATATGCAGATGACACCACCCTTATGGCAGAAAGTGAAGAGGAGCTAAAAAGCCTCTTGATGAAAGTGAAAGAGGAGAGTGAAAAAGTTGGCTTAAAGCTCAACATTCAGAAAATGAAGATCATGGCATCTGGTCCCATCACTTCATGGGAAATAGATGGGGAAACAGTGGAAACAGTGTCAGACTTTATTTTTTTGGGCTCCAAAATCACTGCAGATGGTGATTGCAGCCATGAAATTAAAAGACACTTATTCCTTGGAAGGAAAGTTATGACCAACCTAGATAGTATATTCAAAAGCAGAGACATTACTTTGTGACTAAGGTCCGTCTAGTCAAGGCTATGGTTTTTCCAGTGGTCATGTATGGATGTGAGAGTTGGACCGTGAAGAAGGCTGAGCGCCGAAGAATTGATGCTATTGAACTGTGGTGTTGGAGAAGACTCTTGAGAGTCCCTTGGACTGCAAGGAGATCCAACCAGTCCATTCTGAAGGAGATCAACCCTGGGATTTCTTTGGAAGAAATGATGCTAAAGCTGAAACTCTAGTACTTTGGCCACCTCATGAGAAGAGTTGACTCATTGGAAAAGACTCTGATGCTGGGAGGGATTGGGGGCAGGAGGAGAAGGAGATGACTGAGGATGAGATGGCTGGATGGCATCACGGACTCGATGGATGTGAGTCTGAGTGAACTCCGGGAGATGGTGATGAACAGGGAGGCCTGGTGTGCTGCGATTCATGGGGTCGCAAAGAGTAGGACACGACTGAGCAACTGAACTGAACTGAACTGAACTTGTGTTTCCTGTCTAGAGAAAATCCTTTAGCATTTGTTGGAGAGCTGGTTTGGTGGTACTGAATTCTCTCAGCTTTTGCTTGTCTGTAAAGCTTTTAATTTCTCCTTCATATTTGAATGAGATCCTTGCTGGATACAGTAATCTGGGCTGTAGGTTATTTTCTTTCATCACTTTAAGTATGTCCTGCCATTGCCTCCTGGCCTGAAGAGTTTCTATTGAAAGATTGGCTGTTATCCTGATGGTAATCCCCTTGTGTGTTGTTTATTGTTTTTTCCTTGCTGCTTTTAATATTTGTTCTTTGTGTTTGATCTTTGTTAGTTTGATTAATATGTGTCTTGGGGTGTTTCACCTTGGGTTTACCCTGTTTGGGACTCTCTAGGTTTCTTGGACTTGGATGATTATTTCCTTCTCCATTTTAGGGAAGTGTTCAACTATTATCTCCTCAAGTATTTCTCATGGTCTTTCTTCTTGTCTTCTTCTTCTGGGACTCCTATGATTCGAACGTTGGGGCATTTAACATTGTCTCAGAAGTCTCTGAGATTGTCCTCATTTCTTTTAATTCGTTTTTCTTTTTTCCTGTTTCATTTATTTCTACCATTCTATCTTCCACCTCACTTATCCTATCTTCTGCCTACGTTATTCTACTGTTGGTTCCCTCCAGAGTGTTTTTTATCTCATTTATTGTATTATTCATATATTGACTCTTTTTTATTTCTTCTAGGTCCTTGTTAAACCTTTCTTGCATCTTCTCATTCCTTGTCTCCAGGCTATTTATCTGTAACTCCATTTTGTTTTCAAGATTTTGGATCATATTCTCTATCATTATTCAGAATTATTTATTAGGTAGAGTCCCTATCTCTTCCTCTTTTGTTTGGTTTGGTGGGCATTTATCCTGTTCCTTTACCTGCTTGGTATTTCTCTGCCTCTTCATCTTGTTTATATTGCTGTTTGGGTGGCCTTTCCTTATTCTGGCAGTTTGTGGAGTTCTCTTTACTGTGGAGTTTCCTCGCTGTGGGTTGGGTTGGACGGGTAGCATGTCAAGGTTTCTTGGTTAGGGAAGCTTGTGTTGGTGTTCTGGTGGGTAGAGCTGGATTTCTTCTCTCTGGAGTGCAATGAAGTGTGCAGCAATGACTTATGAGTTGTCAGTGGGTTTGGAGTGACTTTGGGCAGCCTGTATATTGAAGCTCAGGGCTACATTTCTGTGTTGCTGGAGAATTTGCATGGTATGTCTTGCTCTGGAACTTGTTGGCCCTTGGGTGGTGCTTGGTTTAAGTGTAGGTATGGAGGCGTTTGATGAGCTCCTATGGATTAATGTTCCCTTGATTCAGGAGTTCTCGGGTGTTCTCAGGATTTGGACTTAAGTTTCCTGCCTCTGGTTTTCAGTCTTATTCTTACAGTAGCCTCAAGACTTCTCCATCTATACAGCAATGATGATAAAACGTCTAGGTTAATGATGAAAAGTTTCTCCACAGTTAAGGATATCCGGAGAGGTACGCAGAGTTACATGGAGAAGAGAAGAGGGAGGAGGGAGATAGAGGTGACCAGGAGGAAAAGAGAGGGAATCAAAAAGGGAGAGAGCAAGCTAGCCAGTAATCACTTCCCTATGTGCTCTCCACAGTCTGGACCACTCAGAGATGTTCACGGAGTTACACAGAGAAGAGAAGAGGGAAGAGGGAGACAGAGGTGGCCAGGAGGATAAAGGGGGAAATCTAAAGGAGAGAGACAGATGCAGCCAGCAATCAGTTTCCTAAGTGTTCTCCACTGTCTGAAACACACAAAAAGATTCACAGAGTTGGGTAGAGAAGAGAAGGGGGAGGGAGGAAATGGAGGCGACCTGGTGGAGAAAAAGGAGAATCCAAAATGGGAGAGAGCAGTCAAGCCAGTAATCTCGCTCCCAAGTAAAAATGGATACTGAAGATTGGGTTCTTAAAGGTACAAAATTGATAACAAATACCTAAAAGCAGAAATTAAAAATCTAGAGTAGAGATTGGATTGTCAGAAATACAATATTAAAGAAAAAAAAGTCACAAAATTACAAAATATATATATATATATATGAAGTTTGCTCTAAAAAAATAGGGTCTTTATCTTTTGCAAAGTAATAGTATGTTATAAAAATGAAAATTATAAGAGTAATAGAGGACTTAAAAATAGTATGTTATAAAAATGAAAATTATAAGAGTAATAGAGAACTTAAAAATAAAAAAAATTTTTTTAATTTAAAGAATGATAATAGTAAAAATATGTCTAGGACTTTCTCTGGTGTTGTTGTGGACAGTGTGGGATCAGTTCATTTTCAGATAGTTCCTTGAGCCAGCTTATACGTCTCAAGATCTATAGGTCCCTTCCTATGTCTAAGTAGCTTTAAAACAGAAATTTGACTGTGTGGCTCTAGTCAGCTAAAAAAATGCACTCCCCCCACCTACCCCCCAAAAAAAACTTAATTTATTTTCAGTAGTCATATTATTGGTACTTATGTTGGTTTTATTATTGTGAGACTGTGTTGTGTGTGATGCATCAAATAGATAATTGCTTTATACTGTCTTTTATTCCCAGTATCGTTGCAAACTGGGATTTTTCAGTGTTTTACAAATTTCCTCATTTGTAAAATCATTGTAGGAAGGGAATTAAACTATATCACCTCTGAATTTATTTTTAGTTTTCTAAATCTATGTCTCCTAAGTTTCTAAGAAAATTCTTACGCTTTTAAAATTCACTTTCCTTTAATTAAATTTAAGGAAATCTTGAAAAACCATAAGAATTAGTATGGTTTTCAAAAGCATAATATTCTCAATATGATTTGCAGTGGACCCCATATAACAATAGGGGCTTCCCAGGTAGCACTGGTGGTAAAGAACCTGCCTGACAATACAGGAGACGTAAGAGATGCAGGTTTAATCCCTGGGTTGGTAAGATCCCTTGGAGGAGGGCATGGCAACCCAGTGCAGTATTCTTGCCTTGAGAATTCCATGGACAGAGGAGCCTTGCAGGCTATAGTGCATGCGGTTGCAAAGAGTTGGACATGACTTAAGCAGCTTAGCATGCACACCTGCCGTATAATAACTCCTTTATATTGTTTTTGCCATAATATTACAAGTATATCAACCTATAGTGAAGGAGGAGGATATAGATTTATACATAAACTGAAGCACAGTTACTTCAAAGTTCCTAAGTCATACTCTACAGTAACACATCTCTACAGATTTTTGTGATGAGCTGAAGGACAGAATTAAGGCACATTCAAAAGAGAAACCACCCCCAAGAAAAAGAAATGCAAAAAGGAAACATGGTTGTCTGAGAAGGTCTTACAACGAGCTGAGAAGGGAAGAGATACTAAAGGCAAAGGAGAAAAGGAGAGATATACCCACTGAATGCAGAGTTCCAAAGAAAAGCAAGGAGAGATAAGAAAGCCTTTCTAAGTGAACAGTACAAAGAAATAGAGAAAAACAATGGAATGGGAAAGACTAGAGATCTCGTCAAGAAAATTAGAGATATCAAGGGAATATTTCATGCAAATATGGGTACAATAAAGGACATAAATAATAAGAAGAGGAGACAAGAATACACAGAACTATAAAAAAAAAGATCTTAATGACCCAGATAGCCACGATGATGAGACCACTCACCTAGAGCCAGACATCCTGGAATGCAAAGTCAAGTGGGCCTTAGGAAGCATCACTACAAACAAAGCTAGTGGAGGTGATGTAATTCCAGCTGAGCTATTTCAAATCCTAAAAGATGATGCTATGAAAGTGCTGCACTCAATATGCCAGCAAATTTGGAAAACTCAGCAGTGGCCACAGGACTGAAAAAGGTCAGTTTCCATTTTAATCCCAAAGAAAGACAATGCCAAAGAATGTTCAAACTACCACACAGTTACACTCATTTCACATGCTAGAAAATAATACTCAAAATTCTCCAAGCTAGGCTTCAATAGTACTTGAATGGAGGACTTCCAGATGTTCAAGCTGGATTTAGAAGATGTAGGAGAACCAGAGATCAAATTGCTATGATCCACTGGATCATGGAAAAAGAAGATAATTCCAGAAGAATTCTGGTTCTGCTTCATTACTATGCTAAAGCCTTTGACTATGTGGATCACAACAAACTGTGGAAAATTCTTTAAGAGATGGAAATACCAGACAACCTTTACCTGCCTCCTGAGAAACCTGTGTGCAGGTCAAGAAGCAATAGTTAGAACCAGACATGGAACAGCAGACTTGTTCCAAATTGGGAAAGCTATACATCAAGGCTATACATCAAGGCTCTCACCCTGCTTATTTAATTTATATGAAGAGTACATCATGTGAAATACCAGGCTGGATGAAGCATAAGCTAGAATCAAGATTGCCAGGAGAAATATCAATAACCTCAGATATGCAGATGACACCACCTTTATGGCAGAAAGAGAAGAGGAACTAAAGAGCCTCTTGATGAAAGTGAAAGAGGAGAGTGAAAAAGTTGACTTAAAACTCAACATTCAGAAAACTAAGACCATGGCATCTGGTCCCATCACTTCATGGCAAATAGATGGGGAAACAATGGAAGCAGTGACCATTGTTATTTATTTTGGGGGGCTCCCAAATCACTGCAGATGGTGACTGCAGCCATGAAATTTAAAGACGCTTGCTCCTTGGAAGAAAAGCTATGACAAGCCTAGATCACATAGTAAAAAGCAGAGACATTACTTTGCCAAATAAGGTCCATCTAGTCAGAGCTATTGTTTTTCCAGTAGTCATGTATGGATGTGAGAGCTGGACCCTAAAGAAGGTTGAACACTGAAGAATTGATGCTTTTGAACTGTGGTGTTGGAGAAGACTTGAAAGTCCCTTGGACAGCAAAGAGATCAAACCAGTCAATCCTTAAGGAAATCAGTCCTGAATATTCATTGGAAGGGCTGATGCTGAAGCTGAAGCTCCAATACTTTGGCCAGCTGATGCAAAGAGCTGACTCATTAGAAAAAATCCTGATACTGGGAAAGATTGAGGGCAAGAGGAGAAGGGGACCACACAGGACAAGATTTTTGGAGGACAAGTCAGCATCACTGACTCCATGGACATGAGTTTGAGCAAGCTCTAGGAGATGGTGAAGGACAGGGAAGCCTGTGTGCTATAGTCCATGGGATCAGAAGAATGGGACCCAACTGGGAGAGTGAACAGCAGCAACAAAAGAGACACAGCTATGAATTTGGAAAAAAAAAAAACAACACACATTTCAATGATGGGCAGTTTTCTTTGACCAAATTCATCAAATATTGCATGGTGAGGAATTTGGGCTTTGAAGTCAGGTGATTCCTTCACTTTATAGACTGTAGACCTGGGTAATTTTACTTCTGTTACCTCATCTGTAAAGGAAGATGCCTGTTCTCAGTCCAACAGGTTGCCTTGACAGCCTAGTCAAGGTCTAGTGACATAATGCATCTGTGGGGAAGATCCCATTGATTCCCTACCCAGTAGCCGTTGCCCAACTTCCTTCCTGGTAACAGTCCTGATTGTTTTCTCTCTTCAAGTCCTCATGTACTTGAAGAAGATTAGGGTTAGGGTTAGGGTTAGGGTTAGGGATGGCCCTTCTCCATCCCCAGTGTTTGAGTGTCTACTAATGTCAGTGACCATGACCTCATTATTACTTGCCCAGTGATAGCTTTCTGGAGGATATTTAACACAATTGTAATTAATAATATGAGAAGAAGATCTCCTAAGGAACTCTTTGAAACATTTTCCTCATTCTTAAAAAGATGTGCAAACAAGGAGATCCCCCTTATTTCTGATGTTAAATGTTGATGTGTGAATTTGTGATGCCTGGAGCTGCCATAGCCAACATAAAACTGAGATATCAAAATGATGAGGATGGCAGTGGGGAAGCATAGAAAGAATCTAGATCCTTAATGACTCCTTGCATGCTGAATTATCTAATCCTGTAATTGCCTGCGATTCATGGGGTCGCAAAGAGTCAGACATGACTGAGCAACTGAACTGAACTGCACTGAACTTTAAAAAAAAAATCTTTATAACATTTGGTTTAATATTGCACCTGCCGCTGCTGCTGCTAAGTCACTTCAGTCTGTCCAACTCTGTGTGACCCCAGAGATGACAGCCCACCAGGCTCCTCCGTCTCTGGGATTCTCCAGGCAAGAACACTAGAGTAAGTTGCCATTTCCTTCTCCAATGCATGAAAGTGAAAAGTGAAAGTGAAGTCGCTCAGTTGTGTCCAACTCCTAGCGACCCCATGGACTGTAGCCTACCAGGCTCCTCTGTCCATGGGATTTTCCAGGCAAGAGGACTGGAGTAGGTTGCCATTGCCTTCTCCAAATATTGCACCTATATCCATCAAAATCACAGTCCAGCAGAAGTGTTTTTACTGTATTTTTAATATATATGCTAAGGGGAAGTGAAAAAAATAAAAGCCATATTCAGTACTTTAAGAACTACTAAAGAAAATATACAACAGTTAAGTATACCACCCCTTTTTATATGTGACGTAACTTTCCTTAGGCCACTTTCAGTGGCTTAAGTTATTGTTGAGTGAGTGAAGTTGCTCAGTCATGTCTGACTCTTTGCGACTCCATGGACTGTAGCCTTCCAGGCTGTTCCATCCATGGGATTTTCCAGGCAAGAATACTGGAGTGGGTTGCCATTTCCTTCTCCAGGGGATCTTCCCCACCCAGGGATCGAACCCGGATCTCCTGCCTTGTGGGCAGACTCCTTATCATCTGAGCCACCAGGGAAGTCCTATGACTTATGACTTAGTACTATATTAGCAACTCTTATTCACAATTAATTGCATACCACTTAAAAAAAAGCCATGAACTGAACTTAAAAAAAAAAAAAAAACAACGTACTATCATTTCTTCAGTTCAGTTCAGTTCAGTCGCTCAGTCGTGTCCGACTCTTTGCAGCCTCATGAATTGCAGCATGCCAGGCCTCCCTGTCCATCACCAACTACCGGAGTTCACTCAGACTCACATCCATCGAGTCCGTGATGCCATCCAGCCATCTAATCATCTGTTGTCCCCTTCTCCTCCTGCCCCCAATCCCTCCCAGCATCAGAGTCTTTTCCAGTGAGTCAACTCTTCGCATGAGGTGGTGAAAGTACTAGAGTTTCAGCTTTAGCATCATTCCTTCCAAAGAACACCCAGGACTGATCTCCTTTAGAATGGACTGGTTGGATCTCCTTGCAGTCCAAGGGACTCTCAACAGTCTTCTCCATCACCACAGTTCAAAAGCATCAATTCGTTGGCACTCAGCTTTCTTCACAGTCCAACTCTCACATCCATACATGACCACTGGAAAAACCATAGCCTTGACTAGACGGACCTTTGTTGGCAAAGTAGTATCTCTGCTTTTGAATATGCTATCTAGGTTGGTCATAACTTTCCTTCCAAGGAGTAAGTGTCTTTTATTTCATGGCTGCAATTACCATCTGCAGTGATTTTGGAACCCCCAAAAAATAAAGTCTGACACTGTTTCCCCATCTATTTCCCATGAAGTGATGGGACCAGATGCCATGATCTTAGTTTTCTGAATGCTGAGCTTTAAGCCAACTTCTTCACTCTCCTCTTTCACTTTCATCAGGATGTTCTTTAGTTCCTCTTCACTTTCTGCCAAAAGGGTGATGTCATCTACATATCTGAGGTTACTGATATTTCTTCCAGCAATCTTGATTCCAGCTTGGGCTTCTTCCAGCCCAGCGTTTCTCATGATGTACTCTGCATAGAAGTTAAATAAGCAGAGTGACAATATACAGCCTTGAGCAACTCCTTTTCCTATTTGGAACCAGTCTGTTGTTCCATGTCCAGTTCTAACTGTTGCTTCCTGACCTGCATATAGGTTTCTCAAGAGACAGGTCAGGTGGTCTGGTATTCCCATCTCCTTCAGAATTTTCCACAGTTTATTGTGATCCACACAGTCAAAGGCTTTGGCATAGTCAATAAAGCAGAAATAGATGTTTTTCTGGAACTCTCTTGCTTTTTCGATGATCCAGCGGATGTTGGCAATTTGATCTCTGGTTCCTCTGCCTTTTCTAAAACCAGGTTGAACATCATTTCTTACTTGCGGCTAAAAGCACTCTACAAAAAAATGCCAAGTAGTGCTGGCACATCATCACGGCACAGAGTGGCACATGTGGTTGTGTCATAGCCCCAGGCACTAGCACAATGCCGGGCACATAGTAGTGCCCAGGGCATACTCAACTGCAGACTGTGGATTGAAAACCCTACTTTTTTTTTGTTAGGCTCAGGTTTCAAGCATTAAGTAGTGTCTCAGAATCCTGACATTCTTTCTGAATTTTAAAAATGCCCCACGTTTTAAATTTACTTATCCCTCCTCTCAACTTAACTCTTTTCCTAGTTCAGATACCTATTCTTCAGAGGACTGAAATCATGAACAATGTTAGGAAGAAGTCATCTGATTGAACCAATTCATACCTTATTACGAATGACTGCAAGTGCTTTAACCTATTCAGAGCAACTGGAATTTTTTACGTGTTGGAAGATTACCTATTGTCAGAACTTAGTTGTACTGTAGCATGCAACTGAAATCATTCAGAGAATGTCGAGCAGCTAACATGGCCTGGTCCTCCAGAGTCTTGGTTGCTGCTGCTGCTGCTAAGTCACTTCAGTCGTGTCCGACTCTGTGACCCCGTAGACGGCAGCCCACCAGGCTCCCTTATCCCTGGGATTCACTAGGCAAGAACCCTGGAGTGGGTTGCCATTTCCTTCTCCAATGCATGAAAGTGAAAAGTCAAAGTGAAGTCACTCAGTTGTGTCCAACTCTTAGCGACCCCATGGACTGCAGCCTACCAGGCTCCTCCATCCATGGGATTTTCCAGGCAAGAGTACTGGAGTGGGGTGCCATTACCTTCTCCACCAGAGTCTTGGAGTTGACCCTAAATTCAGCTTTGCTCAGCTATTCCTGAATTTCTTCTTCATTTTATTTTATTTATTTTTGCTAGTGCTGGTTTTTCGTTGCTGCAGGAGGGCTTTCTCTAATTGCGGCCAGTGGGGCTACTTTCCAGTTGTGGTATGTGGGCTTCTCACTGCAGTGACTTCTCTTGCAGAGAAGAGCAGAGCAGAGGCTCTAGAGCATGGCCTCAATAGTTGTGAAGAAAAGGCCTAGCTGCCCCTGGGCATATGGGATCTTCCCCGACCAGGGATAGAACCCGTAGAAGGCTGCATTTCTTAGCTGTGGGCAACTAGGCAGGGTGCTGTGACTACTTCTGGCAGAAATTACTTTCAGGCCAAAGTTACTTCTGGGTGAAAGCAAAACAGAGCCCACCTGAGATATTGCAGCTGATGCTCTCCCTCCTGTAAGGATCATGGAGAAAGTTTTAATAAACATTATGGAGACACAAGATCAAAGCAGCTTGAATCACTAAATCTCTGCATGTAAAACAGTTGTCCTAGAAAGCCATTCGTAAGTGCAGTGAACACAGAATAATCCTTTATGGTGGTGAACCACTGAGACTTCAGAGTTGTCTGTTGCCACAGCTGAATTTAAACTTCCCTGATGCCCACAAGCTTCAGGATTCTTCCTGACAGGTGCCTCAACAGCAGCAGTGGGAGCCCCAGTGGGAGATCTGGGCTGGCATTTCTCTATTTGACAATTTACAAATTGTGTATATATAGGTTGTAGGTCTGCATATAATTTTTTAAAGGCAGAAATCCCAGAAATCCCTTGTTTTTAACTTCCATTCCTACTCACAGGAAACAAGTTTGATAAGACAAGTAGAAGATAAAGCATGAAAACGTGTCCTTTATATATTCTATGCTGCTGTCAAAAAATTGACAAAAGATAAACATCTTTTCTGTTAATCTCATTTCAATCACAATAGGTTAATCAAAGTATATGTCAAGAAAGAGCTTAGAGAATTCAATGGCTTCCATACCTGATAAGAAAATAATTCCAAAGATGAAACATGCTGAAAAAGACAAGTCAATACTTAATTGTAGCCATATTTTTAAATTAAAAAAGACCGCAGAACTAGAGCATGAATTTCAAATTTCCTTACTCTAATGCAGTTCATCCATCTTCATATGTTTTCTGTAAGTGACAACTTTTCTTCCTTAGGAATCAAGTGTGACTTCAGAAAGCTAATGCTCACTTCATTGGGAAATAATAATGTAGCTCTAGATCCCTCGGGTTGAAAGATCTTTTTTTTTTTTCCTTTTTCTTTTTTTCCCCCTCTGAGAGCCTCCTTCTCTATCTGCTGCCTTGGTTCAATAAAAGAGAATTCTTGATTGCTCAGACAAAAACTATACTTCTTTTAGATTCTGCTCACAGTTCTTGGGAGCGGGTGGTGTTACCAGTTTTAACTTTCCAATGTACGCTGAACTCACTATATCTAAGAAAAATGTAGCTGGGTTTCTCTAGTCTGATTTAATTTGTCTTTATTTGCTAGCTTGAAGAGCTTATGAAAATCCTGTCGATTGGTTAGACCACAGTAAAACTGGAGTAAACGCTGCAGCTGTACCAGCGGAAGGCTAGGCTTTGGAGTCCCAGCAGAACCCTGTTGTCACCTGTTTATGTCTGTCTCATTCCCAGAGAGGGGTTCTTACTTTGCATCTAGCTAATACAAATACAGTCAATTTAGCTAAGCACTTTCTGCCATTGCTTTAGAGTTTGAAAGCAAAAAAAAAAAAAAAAAAACCCTCTCCTGTGTATATTTGATTCTTCTTTGGTAAGGCTCTATTAGGACAATTCCATATTGTCTTTATGAAATTCCAATAGCTTCCTTCTGAAAAAAGAAGTTAACGCTAACATTATGAACATACTGGAGGCACAATTCTGTTGGATTCTAATTTTTTTCCAAAGTTTCCCTGTTTGGGGGTGTTGCCTGGGAGCTTTGCTTTCTAATTATTTCTCTCCTTGGTATTTTCATTATTGTGAATTTTGAATTTTGATTTTTTCTAACCAAAACATCAATCAAAAAATATATCCATGGTCTCAGGATTTGCTTTCCTTTGAATTCTTTTACTCTGTCCTCCTTGTAGTTTTAACTCCCAGACATGGGTAAATGTTTTTATAATCTAGGTTCCCCAGCATAATTAATATAAAAATAAATACTTTTCATGATGAATATTCTTTTAGAAATTAGAAATCATTTATAATGCCTTGTTATGATGACTGACTTAGCTAAAAGTCCTTGGATGTATATTTCACTCCTCATGGGTAATGTCTGTCTCCCAGGAATAGGTAAAATGTGCTCAATATGGGAAATATGGAGCAAGAGTCTAATCAGATGAAATGCTAGTATATTTCTTAATTTTAATGCCAGATCATCTCAACTGGTGTCTTGAGCTTCTGGAAGTGAATCCTCGAAAACAGTGCAAATGTACCTGAATTCATTTACTTTTTTAATCTCTGAGCCACTGTAGCAATAAAATAACTGTTAAAACACTAATATTCGTCATCCAAAATCCTTTAACACAGCAGTATGCTCAGGTTTTTTTCTTCCTTTCAGTGCCTTCTAACCTTCAATCAAAAAATCTGAGGCAAATAGATGTTCTTTCACCATGCCCTCAAGATAAACAAAGTTGGACTTTGTCAAACCAGTAGGGAAAACTAAAGTTAGCTAATTTAAGTGCTGTGCCTCTAAGGGACTGTATTTATTGACTTCTAACATGGAATCAGGCACTCAAAATGAGAAAAGACCAGTTAATTTTAGCCTTTAGTGAGACCTGTCTGATTTCTCAGAATTAAGACTACATATACCTTTCATTGTATCAGCAGCTAATAAAGTGTGTTTTGCACTCTTAATCAAAGGAAGTTTAATTTAACACCTTCAAAGATCTAGTTTTGCTTATCAAATATGCTTCTGGGAAAAGGTACATAGTTTTCCTCGAGTCTCCACATTTTTGTAACACAGGTATAAAAATAACAATGAAGAAATATGAAATGAAATGAAGGTTCAGAATCAATAGTCAGGAAGATGATTAATGAGAAAAACCAGGGGAGAAATTTGGGTCAAAATGACCATCATAAAATTTTGAGATTAATATTTTTGCTACTCAGATTTGCTTGGCCCATGTTTTTAATACCACCCACAAACTAGGTTATAAAAAGGAGAAAATTTAGCATACTGGAGGAAGCTATTATGTCCAAACTTTTAGGTATGAATTAAAATTTAAAACTAAATGAATAAAAATAAACCTAAATGAGAAGGAAATCCAAAAAAGAGGGGATATATGTATATGTATAGCTATAGCAGAAACTAACACAACATTGTAAATCAACTATACTCCTATAAAAATTAGTTTTAAAAAATAAATTTGAAAATTAAAAAATAAAAAACTAATTGTGTTGAATACAACATTAAGAAAAGAAACAATCTTTTTCATAAAGTCTTTAGTAGAGACAGATAGACAGAATGATATGACTTTGTCGTAGGGATACGCCCTAAAATATTGATGTTCAATGTGTGTGCGTGTGTGTGCATGTGTGTGTGTGTGTGTGTGTGTGTGTGTAAACTGAGTGAATTCACTTGTTCGCTCAGTTTCATCCAGGGCTTTACAGTTGTAATCTTATTTGAAGATTTATATGATGAAATGTGAAGATAGTATATTCCTTAGTAATTTGATTGGCAGGAAGCAGAGAACAAAACATTACACACACAACTTTTAAATAATTTATAATTAGTTACATGAATCTACTAAGTTTAGGCACACAATTATATGACTAATTATGTTGAAAATCCAAGTGGATGCTTAAATAGATGACCATGCCCTGAGGCCTTTCCAGTTGTTTCTGCTGTCTCATTTAACCATGCAAATGTTATTAAGGATTTCCTGGCTAAAAATTTTCAAGCATGTGGAAGTGTAATTGCATAGATAATTATGCATAATACTGTCACTTTCTATATTTAACATAGAATTTTCCCTTAAAAAATACAACAGCTTTCTACTGATACCCTTTTCAATACATGCCAAGAAAAATATAATTTATAAAAGATAGGTAGATCAAAACCAATCTATTATATTTTCTCCAGGAGGCATCTTGACTCTCTTTAGTATATCAATTTGAAGAGAAACAAAAATTAAGCCATATGTAAATTTTAAACACCCATAAATGAAATAATCTATACTTGTAATAATCCAGTAACTATTTTTAGACCCACATAAATATTTATACAAACTTGATAACAGAGGATATAAGAGAACTAACTCTCCTGTTCTACAACTAAATATGTATATAGCAAATCTTTCAGGTTTTCAGATACTAAGGCCAGTTTATACAACAGCAAAAAATGTTCAGAAAAAATTAAGGAACACATACACATTGTGGCAGGTTGATTTCTTGTCAGGAGAATCTTAAGGAAGTATTACAATGTAGAATTCTGCCTGATGCCATGGTTGGCTTCTGCACAGCCCTGCAGATCCCAATGCAGAGTTCAGCATGCATGCAACTGACTGGTGGAGCCTGGCTCACACGACTCTGCACAGCTCAAGGGAAGCTGAGGAAGTGAATATCTGGCTTTTCAATGACTAGAGTGAGAACAAGTCCTAATTTGCCACTTAAATGTATAAAGCAGAGAATTTCTTAAGCATGGAAACAGTTGCTGGCAGGGAACCACTAGAAATAGTGCTGAGTGCCATGAAGGAAAAATAAAGCTGGGTAAGAGGAGAGACAGTGATTGGGTTTGGGAGGGCTACTTTAAACAGAAGGTTCAGAGAAGTCTTTCAAAATATGTATGGCTTATATAGAAACCTGATTTGGAATGATGAAGCTGTCTAAAAGGGTAGGGGAAAGATGTCCAGGTAAAGCCAGGCTAGTTTGAGTAACAAGAAGACCCATATGGTAGAAGCAAACTGAGTAAGGACAAGGAAGAATTCAAGTTCCAGTGACAGCTAGTTAATTTAGACCTTTCAAGCCATAGTGATGACTTTGGTTTTTATTCCAGTTGTGGTGGAAAATTGTCCCTAAGGTCTGAGAATAGGAGTCTGACTCTAAAAAGATCACTTTGACTGCTGTGTGAAGAACAGGTTGTCAAGCAGTGGTCCTTTTGATTAAAACCTCCCTTAAGAAATATATCTTACCTTGTGATATGATGTATAATATGGGACTGAATCAAGACTTTGACAAAACCATACTTACTACATGTGATGCACTCTGGTATTCTTCTGTTGTAACCTAGTCTATAAATTGCAAATAGATTCTTATGAGGAAAAATGACATTGAGATTAGAATTGTTCATTGGTAATTCAAGATATTTTGTAATTCTAATATGATTCAAATAAGTGTAGATACCCTGTGTAAAGTTAAACTTCACAATAAGCCTTAGGCAGTTTCTCAAGGATACAACTCAAGGACCACTTGCATCAAAAATTACCTGATTAGTGGTGGTGGGAGACGGTGTTATAAATGCATATTCTAGAGCCTTGTGTGCCTTGCCAAGTCACTTCAGTCATGTCTGACTCTGCGACCCCATGCACTGTAGCTGCCAACTCGTCTGTCCATGGGATTCTCCAAGCAAGAATACTGGAATGGGTTGCCATGCCCTCCTCCAAGGGGTCTTCCCAACCAAGGGTTCAAACCCATATCTCTTACATCTCCTGCGTTGACAGGTGGGTTCTTTACCATTAGCGCCACCTGGAAAGCCTTACCACAGGCTTATTGATCCCGATTCTCCAGTGAAGGGACTTGAGAATCTGCTTTCAACAAGCTCACCAGGTGATTCTTATGTGTGAGAATGCTCTTAAATTTTTTCAGTATTTTAAGGTAATAGTGCAAGGTTATCTTTGCCTCGTGAATACGTGATGTTGTCCTAATATCTATAAACCAATTTAGTGAGTCTTCAGGTAATATTTCTTAGCAGTATTAAAAATTTACATATGGTAAATGGAAAGCACTTTAAATCAATACATCTCTTCCCTTGGCCTTCTTTATATATCCAGTATTTTAAAATCAAATGAAGGCCTTTGAATTCTTCCTTCTTAATTCCAGTTCTTATTTGCTCACATCATTTATCAAAATTATCTTTTTCTCTGCTCAGTTACCTTCCCTTTTCCTTCTAAATGTTTCTAAAATTTCACTTCCTTAAGTCTATTTACCCATGTTGAAATGTAGTTAAATACCACATATTCACAACTCCACAATTCCAAGTGGTATATGGCAGTGGTTGGTATATGGTATGCTGGGAAAGATTGAGGGCAGGAGGAGAAGGGGGCAACAGAGGATGAGATGGTTGGATGGCATCTCAGACCCAATGGACCTGGGTTTGAGCAAACTCCAGGAGGTGGTGAAAGACAGAGAAGCCTGGCGTGCTGCAGTCCATGGGGTCACAAAGAGTCGGACATGACTTCACAATGAACAACAACAATGACATAATACCATTTTTCAGTAGGTTTGCATGTCCTTGATATTTGCTAAACATTATCCACCACTGTAGCTCAGGCCATGTCATGTCATTCTGTTCTGATGCATTTTGGATACAATAGGTTAGAAGGTTTCTCTAGGAAAGGCTTCAATGTATTATTAAAGTGTGTGGGAAGTTTGTCTTTAGCTAAGCAGCTGTCCTGTGGGTCACATGCATGTGAAATCAGGCTTCAGTCTGGCACATTCGATGTCGGTAAAGAATGGGGTTTGAGATGAGGTGATAAAGTCACTTTGTAAAATGTTTTCCAATTTCACATTCGCTTTTGTTGTGGGTGGAACAATGTGCCCCACTGCTGGAGTCACCACAGCAGTCGGTCCAGAGGACATTATCCGCAACTTTTACCTAAAGCTGAGAGTCCCGACTTACGGGTCTGTACGTCAGAGGCATCCTCTCCCATCGACTCCGCTTCGGATGCAAAAAAAGCGACAGAATCCCTATGTTCCTGGGGAAACATGGGGTTAAAGTGGACTGCCTTTCGGGGAGTGTTCAGTTGACTTGCCCTGTGGTGGGAGGCTGCGGTCCTAGCTAATGATTTGTAGGTACGGAATCCTCAGTTCTCTCAGGTGGTTTCAGTCGATCAGTTTCAGCAGAATGATGAAAAGGGTGAGATAAAATAAACTGACAGTTGCTACTCATCGTAGGCAGCAGGCTGTACCCAGGCAGCTGAGACCCTGGGAGCCCTCTTTCTTAAACAAAGGCTTTCACTGCAGTGAGCAATGAACTCCAAAAAAAAAAAAAAATAGGGGCAGATTGGCAGCTGGTGACCGACAGGAGGAGGGAAAGGAGGGAAACGGGGAACCACAGCAATTGTTGGCTAATTAGAAGCCATTCCCACCTACTTAATACCAACCCATTAAGCAGAAAATACTTTTCATCTTTCTCTCCTACACATGACATTATACTCCAATCAATGCCCTCCCGCTGGCTGCCTCAGTGCCCACAAATGAATACACTGCAAGTTTAAGAATGTGGTAATTGACTGGGGACAATGAAACTGCAACTTTCACAGTGTATTTTCTGAAGACCCTACTGCAGTGTTGGTGATGCTTAGATCAAGTAATCATATCTGTAAACTGACAGCTGTCAAAATGGAAAACCAGAAAAGAAGGCAGAATCGTAGGAGAGTTATCGGAGCCTTAATAGCAAACAAGCGTGTGAATCAATTTCCCCCCTTTGGGGGAACAACTCAATATTTGGCTTACTAAATTCACTGTCACTACCTCCATTTCAATCTTCTACACACGCTCGCAGACACACATGAAATATATAAAGTGACCTATGGAAAGTATAATAGGTGTACATAAAATCATCTGGCATTATGTTTGAACAGCATATTAATCAAATTATTTCATTAGTCTCGCTTTTAAACTTATGAGACTTTATCTCAACAACTTAAATAAACTACTGGAAATTGATCCTAACTCAGTAGGACGATACTTGTGTACCATACCTTCATGTTACTTGAACAATTTCCCATATTCCCTTTGCAAGTGTTTGATGACTCTCAGAAACAGATCCTGTCCTAAATAATATTTACATGAAAATAGTATATATAATGTTATTTTCCCTGTTTCAGTTTTGTGACATTTATAAAGCATTTTTTTCTGAACCTAAATATCAACTTCCAAATTTTATACAGTTTTCTAACCAATATTCAATCCCTACACACTGCTTCTGAGACACTGATCACAGTGTTAGCCAAATACTTAGATTTTGGAGTTTTAGGTAACAGAAAGGAAAACATTACTTCCTATGCTATGTCAACATAAGTAGGAATGTCTTTGAAGAAAAAATAGGATTTCAGAAACTGGGGTTTAATGTCATTGTATAGAAGAAGGTGATGATACAAGAAGACTGCCTTTGGATTTCAGTATAGGGCCTTAAGTAGGAAAAACTTACTGGAAATTATGCTGTTCGAAGGGCTTCCCAAGTGGTGCTAGTGGTAAAGAGTCCGCCTACCAATGCAGGAGATGCAAGAGACACGGGTTCAATCCCTGGGTTGGGACGATCCCCTGGAGGAGGCAATGGCAACCTGCTCCAGTGTCCTTGCCTAGAGAATCCCTTGGACAGAGGAGCCTGGTAGGCTACAGTCCACGGAGTCACAAAGAGTCAGACATGACTGAGCACAGCACAGCCCAGCATGCTATTCCAAAGAGGAGAGCATGGTACTCTGGTTTCATTTGTGTGCATAGAACAAATGCGTGAAATCCAAATTATCTTTTACTGAGTGTGAGTAGGATGGATAAGCTTTACATGTTGGCACAACTGTGTTATTTTAAAGCACACATTTCAAACATAGGCCTGATTATTACCCACAGTATTGTCTGAAAGTGCCGGCTGTTTATAGAAGAACACATATAAACCACCTCTGCGTTACAATTTGCACACACCTGTAAGAGGAGACTTCTAAGGATGACACACTGCAGGAAGAGGAAAAGGAGGACGTAGTCTTCTTACCTTAAAATTATGGCCTAATTCATAAGCACAGTCCCATTCATTAGTTTTATTTGTCAGAAAACTTTAAATTAGATATCAAGCCTTGTAAGTAACTCATAGAAAAATTCTTCTGATCTCTGTAGCCAACCAAGTTTACTGTTTCACATGGGAGTGTGTGTGTGTGTGTGTGTGTGTGTGCAGGCAGGTCCATGGCTATGCACAGTCGCAGATTCTATTAGAAAGACGAAAATGGCAGCAAAAGTGTTATTATCACTTTAAGATTTATTAACAGAAATGTTAACAGAAATAGCAAGATTTTTAATGTTAGACTGCAGTTTTTGTTTTGAAACCAGACAGCTTTAAAGGCAAGTGAAAGCCCTGAGAAGGATTTACAAAATCATAATGAAGAACTTTAATCATCGGGAAAATGTGGCAAACGGGTAAAGCTTGAGACTACTTTAGACTGTGGGGAGAGAATAATTACTGACTTCAAGTAGGTGTCATTAAGGTAAGACTGCTTTAACAACTGCCTTCCATCTTCTCAGGGAAGAAACAAAAGAAAATGGATTAAGTACTAGAGCATATAAATCACTTATCAATCGGTCAAATTTTGATGACTTCAACAAGCCAAACATTTACTTTGTCGTTGCTGTTGAAGCAATTATAACATACTTTATAGAAGGGTATATTTACCCACTAATAAGTGTGTTAAAAACAAGACAGCATGGTATAAACAGCACTGGGACAGCATCAATAAACATTAGCTGAAAATAAAAATGTTTGCATACACACATAAATACACATTCATACAAACACTCAGTAGTCTGAGGTAGTTTTATGTGGGAGCAAAGAAACCCTACAGACTCAAGTATGTTATTTTTCCATTATTTTTTCACATATGTTATTTTTTCTATTGATGACCCTTAGTCACCAGAAAAGATTAAATTACATTCATTTATAGTCGATTTGAACATGCAGGGGAATCTCAAGGAAATTTTCTTTTGTAGAACTTCAGTGTTGTAAAAGATTCACAGATTTGTAGTTGAGTCTTCATTTTAAAGATGAAGAAACTTAACGTTTACCGGAGGTAAGCTGTCCTGCTGCTGCTGCTAAGTCTCTTCAGTCGTGTACAACTCCGTGCAACCCCATAGTCGGCAGCCCACCAGGCTCCCCCGTCCCTAGGATTCTCCAGGCAAGAACACTGGAGTGGGTTGCCATTTCCTTCTCCAGTGCATGGAAGTGAAAAGTTAAAGTGAAGTCGCTCAGTCGTGTCCGACTCTTAGCGACCCCATGGACTGCAGCCTATCAGGCTCCTCCATCCATGGGATTTTCCAGGCGAGAGTACTGGAGTGGGGTGCCATTGCCTTCTCCAGTGAGCTATCCTACCCCAGGCCAAACAGAGGAAGTGGCAGGGTCAGACCTTGAATGGATTTCAAGGCATACCCCACACTCTTTCCATTTTATTGTGCTACATGCAATAATCTTATTACCATTTAATTTTTTAAATTTTGGGTACCTAACAGAGTGAAAGTAAAAGTCACTCAGTCGTTGTCTGACTCTTTGGAACCCGATGAACTATAGCCCACCAGGCTCTTCTGTCCTTGGGATTCTCCAAGCAAGAATGCTGGAGTGGGTTGCCATCTCCAGAAGATCTTCCCAACCACTCCCGAGGGATCGAACATTGTCTTCTGCATTGCAGGCAGATTCTTTACCATCTGAGTCACCAGGGAAGTCAAAAAGAAAAAAAAAAGTTTACCCTCTGCCTTCTAAAGAAAGATCGACAACGTAAGGGGCTTTGAAAACTAATTCAAGCTACAGAGTTAATTGTTTAATCTACTTCACAAGTTTTCAGAAAGTTTAGAGAGAGAAGTGAGCCTTAGGTAGAGAAAGATGATCATAGATAGAGGTAGCAGCATAGGAAATCCTGAATTCATCTCCTCCATGGACACACAAAGTCTGCAGTAACCCGTGGGATACCATCTGCTGAAAAAGAGCTGAAAGCAAGCTTCACAGCCTCCTCCACCACAAGGGATAGAAGGGCACATTGAGACACTGGGAAAGGCAGAGACATGACCTCGCCAAAACCCCTACTCCTCATGCAATGACACACACTAGGGAAGAATCTCACAGACCTAGAGCCTGTCCCCTGAGGACCGGGAGTTTGTGCCCTACACTGGGGAACCCAGCCCTGGGAACCTGCAGCAGAGAAATGGGGCCCAAAAATATCTGGCTTTGGCCAGATATTTGGCCAGACAAGCAGAACTTGCATCTAGGGGACCTGGAGTATTGTAGGGATCTGAGCAGCTAACATGCTTACTTATCTATCCCAGGAGCCAGGACAAAAGCAAGAGTTTGAGAGATGATGGAAATATACATGAAGGAGATTCAGCTGCTAATCTTTTTGTAGTTAATTTTTATTGGAGTATAGTTGCTTGACAATGTTGTGTTAGTTTCTTCTGTACAAAAAAAAAGGGAATCAGCTGAATATATATATATCCTCTTTGGATTTCCTTCCCATTTAGGTCACCACAGATGGTTTTATTTGCAAATTAGTTGTGAATCTTAAATTGTCTGCTGCAGGGGTTAATTGGACTCTTCCTCGGGGACAGAGGTGCTGGGAAGCACCATTTTTCACACTCTCCCTTAACTTTGCTGGCATGGTAGACATGGGTAGATACAAACTTAATAAAGCTGAACATGTGCTGCACCCTCAGTGTTCACCCCAGGCCTCGCAAAAGCCACAGGTGTGCTCCCCCCCAGAACTCTTTTCTGACATTACTAAAATTAAGGGCATGCCCAATCTACAGCCTCACTGAAGCTGGTGGGCCGGCACACTGCATACACAGCACACCTCTTGATTGCCTGTCTCAGATGGACAGAGGGTTATGCTCCTGGTCCATAATAATTGGGCAGACAGAGTTCTGGGTAGGCTCCAACACCCAGAACATTCCACAGACAGCAAACTGAAACACATCACCAGGCTGCAAGTGAAAAGGTCCATTTAATTGTCCTGCAACTTTAGCCTGACGGACAGACTTCGGGTCTGTGGCACATCTAGTGGCTAGATGTGCACCATCTATGTGCCCTCCCTTGCACTCACCACAGCTCCCCAGAAATGCGACTCTACATTTAAATGAAGCCCTGATTCTTGCAACTGTTGCCCCAAGGATATCTCCAGATCTTCTAAAGGTTAGCAGGGTCTACAGCTTTGGCTCCACAGGACTGCATCTATCTGCGTACTTTAAAGCTGCTGCCTGAGAATCTAGATTCCAATAAGCCCGGAAGTGCTGACCAAGATCACTCCCTTTGAATACTGAGGCCTTGGCACACCCTCAACAACTGAGACCTACCAAGATTATGTGTGATGGAATCACTTTGTTCGTATATAAGAGACTGACACAACATTGTTAATCAACTGTACTCCAATATAAAATAAAAAGTTAAAAAATAAATATGGCAAAGGCAGAAGAAAAGCATAAATCTGGCTACTGAAACAATTACAAAGGTTCAAGAGACAATCAGGAACTAGGACAGGGATGAATGATAAGGTTCATCTCCTACACAAGGCCCCCTCCTTCTAGACTAGGAGAGGTATTTGCTTTACCTAACAAATAGAAACAACACAAGATTCAAGGAAAATGAGAAAACAGGAAATTATATTCCAAACCAAACAACCAGACAAAGACCTTTGTCTGAAAAAGAAAATGGTGATCAAAATAATGATCACAAAAGATGCTTACAAAACTCAAGAGAAGAATGGTTGAACACATGAGAATGTCAACATTGAGATAGGAAATATAAGAAAGTACCTAGCAGAAGTCATAGAGTTGAAGAACTGAACTGAAAAATATACTAGAGGCATTTAATAGCAGATTAGATGAAGTAGAAGAACAATCAGTGACCTGGAAGACATGGCATTGGAACTCACCCAAATAGAGCAGCAGAAAGAAAAGAGAAGTTTAAAAGTTAAGAAAACTTAAGACCTGTGGGACAACATCAAGTGGAATCACATTCACATTACTGGGGTCCATCCAAAAGCAGCAGAATACACATTCCTTTCAAATGCACGCAGAACATTCTCCAGGTTAGATTATATGTTAGGTCACAAGTCTGAATAAATTTAAGAAAATTGAAATCATATCAAGTACCTTTCCCAACCACAATCAAATGATACTAGAAATCAATTTAAAGAAGAAAAGTGAAAAAAAAAAAGGTGGAGATTAAACAACATGTGGGTCAGTAAAAAACAAAACAAAAAACCCAGTAGATCAGTAAGAACAAAAGGAGAAACTAAAATACCTACAGACAAATGAAAATAGAAATACAAGATACCCAAAATCCATGGGATAAAGCATAAGAAGATCTAAGAGGAAAGTTCATGGTGATACAACCCCACTTCACGCAACAACCCATGGACTGTGGCCTGCCAGGCTCCTCCATCCATGGGATTTTCCAGGCAAGAATCCTGGAGTGGATTTCCATTTCCTTCTCCAGGGGATCTTCCCGACCCAGGGTTGAACCCAGGTCTCTCACATTGCAGGCAGACTCTTTACCATCTAAGACACCAGGAAAAGAAAAAGGAGAGAGTTCAAACAAGTAAGAAATGAAAGAAGAGAAGTTACAACTGATACCAAAGAAATACAGAGGTTCATAAGAGAATACTATAAATAATTACACACCAATAAACTGGACAATGGGCTTCCTAGGTGGCACTAGTGGTAAAGAATCCACCCCTCCCCAATGCAGGAGACGTAAGAGACACAGTTTCAGTCGCTGGGTCAGGAATCACCTGGAGGAGGGTATGACAAACCACTCCAGTATTCCTGCCTGGAGAATCCCTTGGACAGAGGAACATGGTGGGTGACAGTCCATAGGGTTGCAAAGAGTTGGGCATGACTGAAGCGATTTAACACACACACACACACACACACACACACACACACACAAACTAGACAACAGATTGGGTCAGGAATCACCTGGAGGAGGGTATGACAAACCACTCCAGTATTCCTGCCTGGAGAATCCCTTGGACAGAGGAACATGGTGGGTGACAGTCCATAGGGTTGCAAAGAGTTGGGCATGACTGAAGTGATTTAACACACACACACACACACACACACACACACACACACACACAAACTAGACAACAGATAAGAAATGAATAAAATTCTAGAAACATATAATCTTCTAAAACTGAATCTCTAAGAAATAGAGAATTGAATAAAACAATTACTAGGAATGAGATTGAATCAGTATCAAACACCTCCCAACAAATAAGAGTTTAAAACCAGACAGCCTTACTGATTAAGTCTATCAGGCATTCAAAGAAGATTTGATACCTGTTCTACTCAAATTTTTCTAAAACGTTCTAAAGGAAGAAGTGCTTCCAAACACCTTCTATAAGGCCTGAATTACCCTGATACAAAACCCCCCCAAAAAAGGACACCACATTAAAAAGTTACAGACCAATATCCCTGATGAGTAAAGATGCATAAATTCTCAGCAAACTATTTGCAAACTGAGTTTAACAATACATTTAGAGGTTCATACACCATGATCTAGTGAAATTTGTTCCAGGTATGCAATTCAACATCTGCAAATCAATCAACATAATACAACGCAATAATAAAATGAAGGATAAAAAGTCACAAGATCATCTCAAAAGATGCAGAAAAAGCATTTGACAAAATTCAATATTTGCTCATGATAAAAACTCTCAATAAAGTGAGTATAAAGGGAATGCACCTCGACATAGTAAAGGCCACATGTTACAAGCCTGCAGCTAACTTCATACTCAGTGATAAAAAACTGAAAGTATTTCCTCCAAGATGAGGAACAAGACAAGATTGTCCACTCTCCACTTACATTCAACATAGTACTGAAAGTCCTAGCCATAGCAGTTAGACACGAAAAAGAAATAAAGAACATCCAAATAGGAAAGAAAGAAGTAAAACGGCCACAATTTGCAGAAAACCCCAAAGACTCCACTAAAAAATCTTAGAATTAATAGTAAATTCAGTAAAATTTCAGGATACAAAATGAGTATTCAGAAATCAGTTGTGTTTCTATACACTAAAAACAAACTAACTGAGGAATTAGAAAAGCAATCTTATCTGCAATTGCAACAAAAAAATTTAAACCTATGAATAAATTTCACCGAGGTAAAAGAACTGTACACTGAAAACTATAAGACACTGATGAAGGAAACTGAAGAAGACACAAATAGATGGAAATATATTTCATGCTCATAAATTTGAAGAATTATGTTGGTGAAATGTCCATGTTCATATTACCCAAGCAATCTATACATTGAGTAAAATTTCTATCAAAAATTCCAATAGCAAAAAAAATAATAATAATAAATGTAACATTAAAAAATTCCAATGGCAATTTTTGCAGGAATAAAACAAACAATCCTAAAATGTCCATGAACCACAAAAGATCCCAAATAGCCAAAGCGACCTTGAAGAGAAGAACAAAGCTGGAGGTATCACTGTCTAATTTCAAGCTACACTGCAAAGCTAGAGTAATATAAACAGTATGATACTGGCATTAAAAAAAGTCATATCGATGGAACAAATTAATGAACCTGGAAATAAACCCATGCTTCTATGACCAATTAATTTACAACAAAAGAACCAATAATATACAATGAGGAAAGGACAGTCTCTGGAATAAATGATGTTAGAAAATTGGACAACCACATGCATAAGAATGAAACTGTACCACTATCTTGTATCATACACAGAAATTAACTCAAAATGAATTAAAGGCGTAAATGTAAAACTCCTAGAAGAAAACGTAGCTGGTAAGTTCTTTTACATCACTCTTAGCAATATTTTTTTAGATCTCACTCCAAATGCAATGACAATGAGAGCAAATATAAACAAGTAGGTCTACATAAAACTATAAAGCTTCTGCACAGCAGAGGAGACCACAATAAAACAAAAAGGCAGCCTACTGAATGGGAGAATATATTTGCAAATCATATATCTGATAAGGGATTAATATTCAAATATGTAAGTAATTCATATAGGTCAATAACAAAAAGGCAAACAATTAAATTAAAAATGGGCAAATGATCTGAATAGACATTTTTCCAAAGAAGGCATACAGATGGCCAACAGGCATTTGAAAAGATGCTCAACATCACTAATCATCTGAGCAATGCAAACCAAAACTTACCAGAGTAAGTTGTCATCTCTCAGCTGTCAGAATGGCTGTTACCAAAATGGCAAGAAACAACAAATGTTGGAGTGGTTGTAGAGAAAAGAGAACCCTCTGACACAACTAGTGGAAATGTAAAATGACACAGCCAATATGGAAAACAGCCTGGAAGTTCCTCAAAAATTAAAAACAAAACCACAATGTGATCCAGCAACCCCAGTTCACTGGGTGGTTAGAAGAAAACAAAACACTTTCTCAAAAAGATATATATACACTCCCATTTGATTGCAACACTCTTTATAATAGCCAAGACATGAAAATAACCTAAGCTTCCATCAGTGGATGAATGGATAAAGAAAATGTGGTAAAATACACAATGGAATACCACTCAGCAATAAAAATTAAAGAAATCTTGCTGTTAGTGACAACATAGGTGGACACTGAGGGTATTAGACTAAGTGAACTAAGTTGTTCAGAGAAAGACTGATGCTGTATGATTTCACTTCTATGTGGGATCTAAAAAAGAAAACTAATGAACAAAGCAAAACTCAGATACAGAGAAGAGATTCAGTTCAGTTCAGTTGCTCAGTCATGTCCGACTCTTTGCGAGAAGAGATTGGTGGTTAACAAAGAGGAAGGGGTCAACTTTATGGTGACAAATGGTAACTAGATTTATTGTGGTGATGACTTTGTAGTATATATAAACATCAAACTATTATGTTATACACTTGAAACTAATATTATGCTCCAATTTTACCTCTATATGTTAGAAAAGGAAAACTGAGTCTTAGGTTAGTTGAACATACCATTTAAGAGTAGGGTCCGAGGTTAATTCCTCTATTTATGAAGAATCCACTTGCAGTGCAGGAAACATAAGAGATGCAGGTTTGATCCTGTGTTGGGAAGATCCCCTGGAGGAGGAAATGGCAACCCACTCCAATATTCTTGCTTGTAAAATCCCATGGGCAGAGGATCCTGGTGGGCTATATACAGGCCATGAAGTCGCAAAGATTTGGAGATGATTAAGCATATGGCACATAGAGGACCCTGTCTTTTCCTTTTTATCTTGAAAAATAATTGAGATAGTATTTTTAAAATGTGTTATGTTAGATTCTGAAAGAAATGGTATTATAGGTATTATATGATTCTTTCGAAAACAAACACTATGCAGGCTAATAAAGTGGCAGACTTTATTTTTGGGGGGCTGCAGATGGTGACCACAGCCATGAAATTAAAAGATGCTTACTCCTTGAAAGAAAAGTTATGAACAACCTAGACAACATATTAAAAAACAGACATTACTTTGCCAACAAAGGTCTGTCTAATCAAGGCTATGGTTTTCCAGTAGTCATGTATGGATGTGAGAGCTGAGCACCAAAGAATTGATGCTTTTGAACTGTGGTGTTGGAAAAGACTCTTGGGAATCTCTTGGACTACAAGGAGATCCAACCAGTCCATCCTAAAGGAAATCAATCCTGAATGTTCATTGGAAGGACTGATGTTGAAGCTGAAACTCCAACAGCTGATGTGAAGAGCCACCTGATGCGAAGAGCTGATTCATTTGAAAAGACCCTGATGCTGGGAAAGACTGGAGGCGGGAGGAGAAGGGGAGACAGAGGATAAGATGGTTGGATGGCCTCACCGACTCAATGGGCATGAAGTTGAGTAAACTCCAGGAGTTGGTGATGGACAGGGAGGCCTGGTGTGCTGCGGTTCATGGGGTTGCAAAGAGTCGAACACAACTGAGCGACTGAACTGAACTGATGCATGCTAAGTCACTTCATTTGTGTCAGACTCTTTGCAACCCCACGGACTGTAGCCTGCCAGGCTCCTCTGTCCATGGGATTCTCCAGGCAAGAATACTGGTCTGGGTTTCCATTTCCTACTCCAGGGGATCTTCCTGGCCCAGGGGTTGAACCCATGTCTCTTATCTCTCTTGCATTGGGTTCTTTACCACTAGTGCCACCTGCAAAGCCCCCAAAACACTATAATGGATAGCATTTTACATTATAGAATTGATTGCAATAGCAAAATCAGTCGCTGTCATTTCTTATTAAAAGAAAACAATGGACTAGTTGTTGCGCTGAATGTGGTATTCCAAAATTTATTTCTCTGTACATTTCACCAACACAATAAACACATGATAGTTTATTTCTTATGTAACACAGAAATATAATTTAACAATCATTTTATCTTGTTATTTACTTGACTTTTCCCTTCTCTTGATAATGCATTCTCAACAACCATTAATTTTAAATAATAACATTTTCCATTCATATGGCCAAGATAGAACATTTAATATCTATAAAATAATGAACTCAATAATTTATTTTATAAGTGGTCACTTTCTGCACTGAAGTGGCAGGGAAGGGACTATTAGGAGACCAGATAAATGCTGTATAAAAGAAGTGAAGAAATGTACTACAGAGTATAAAAGTTTTAGTGTCTTCTGCATGTATTAGATCAGGATGTCAGAAATCAATTTGTAGAATAGAAGTAAAACTAAAGAAAGGGAATTTGTAATTGACAGTTGCAGCAGAAGATTTACTTATAAATTAGGGCATTACATCTAAAAAGATGTCAGTGTGGATACCATGTTTTGATTAGCCTTGAAGCATGTTTAATAGCTGCCATTGTCTTGCTTTTTGGTTTGTTGTCTTCCTTGTATCAATTGGCCTGAAGATCTACTTCTGGTTGTCATTTTAGATTTTTATTTATTGAAAATTGTCAAGATTTTCTCATTTAGATACAGAGAACAGAGTAGTGGTTACCAAAAGGGAAAGGACAAGGGGCAAGGGCAAGTGGGTAAAGGAAGCAACTATATGGTGACAGATAGAAACTAAATTTTTGGTGGTGCTCATGGTGTGGTGCATACAGAAGTATAAACATAATATTGTGTGCATGAAACTTATATAACATTGTAAACCAATGTTATCTCAATAAAAATAAATTTAAGAAAATGAAGTTTTCTCTTAGCTATCCGAATACTCATCTGGCTTACCATTGAATCTCTACTATTACCAAATTTCTTTAATAATCCATATATGTATACAAAGAATTCTGTAGAGACACTCCATGTGCACAGCTAGGTATATTTCATTTCCTACAGATTATAAAGTGAAAATGTTTCAAAAGACTGCTGTGATAAAATTTCATTTCTGGTAGTCCTACATCAAAGGTGAATAATTTGAGGTAATGCTGTATTGAAGCAGCATGTTAGTAAACCTTGCTTGTAATGAAGTCTTGAGGTGAGGTGAAGTCTCTCAGTCATGTCTGACTCTTTGCGACCCCATAGACTGTAGCCTTCCAGGCTCCTCCGTCCATGGGATTTTCCAGGCAAGAGTACTGGAGTGGGTTGCCATTTCCTTCTCCAGAGGATCTTCCCATCCCAGGGATCGAACCGAGGTCTCCCACATTGTAGGCAGACCCTTTACCGTCTGAGCCACCAGGGAAGCCTAATGAAGTCTTAGTAAACTCAAAATATAGCGAGCTGGTTTTATATGATGCTTGTTTTATTGAACAAAACTTTCGGAATACAGTCCTTGTATTAACTTTATATGGTAATGAATGAATTTTATAGTCTACTGGTTTGTTTTTCATGGGCATCTCAAGATTTAAATCTCAAACTATAAAATTACATGTTTTCGACCGTCATTTGCTTAAGAATATTGGAGTCGCACCATATTTTAAATTTTGATTTCAAAATCTCAGCTTTAGTCAAAAAGAAAGGAATCTATTCACAGTTTGATTCTTTGAATCCCTTTTCTTCAGGTTACTATAAATTAACTCATTTCAATGTGGTTAACTATAAATTTTTATTCAAAATATATTTTTGATTGGGAAAGAAGTGTAGCTACCTAATACTGGATAATCCAACTAGCCATTTGTCTACTCCCATATTTTCAGATGTATTTCTGAACATACATTGTTATTTCAAGAAGGAGAATAGATATTTTTATAAACAAAGTTATGTCTCCTAACATTCTTTTCCTTTATAAATCACTGCCTTTCTTGTGTAGCTTTTGTTGTCTGTCTAAATAGTAAATTACACAGAGTTTATCTACTTTAAGTCCTCAGTTCCAAGATTGTCAGGATATTTTGATGTTTGTGAGATTCATGCAAATCCACAAGCTCCAATACCTTGGAATGTAATTAAGAGAAGTTATCTCTGTAGTGAGACCCAAGAGATGATAATTCAGATTCAAATCCAGCCATTTACTGTCTGATCTTCATTTTCTAACTCATTATATGAGCAAATTGTTCCAACTTTATAGAACTATTGAAAACCCCTGGTACAGTGATATCTCTCATATATAGAGAGAGAGAGAAAGAGAGAGAGAGACTCTATACATATGTAAACTCTCTCTATATATAGAGAGATTTCCCTCATAGCTCAGTTGATAAAGAATCCACCTGCAATGCAGGAGACCCCAGTTCGATTCCTGGGTTGGGACCTGCTAAAGAAGGGATAGGCTACCCACTCCAGTATTCTTAGGCATTCCTTGAGGCTCAGCTTGTAAAGAATCCACCTGCAATGCAGGAGACCTGGGTTTGATCCCTGGGTTGGGAAGATCCCCTGAAGAAGGGAAAGGCTACCCACTCCAGTATTCTGGCCTGGAGAATTCCATGGACTGTATATAGTCCATGGTGTTGCAAAGAGTAGGACATGACTGAGCAACTTTCACTTTCATATATATGAAGGGAGAGAATATTAGTTAAATATTAGATCAGCTGTTTAATAGATGGACTTCTGGAAAGGCAAATCCATGAGAAGCCCCAGAGAGTGAAAGCTGAAATTAACCAAAGGAAGAGATCTTAGTCTTAAGAGAAAAAGAAATTGCTTACAGTTATTGTCTACTATATACATGCTTGAATGTCTTATCTTTTTCCCAAATGGGACACATGATCCTAAGAAGAGAGCTGGAGACTGCTGTTCTCAAGAGATTGTACAGTGGAATATACTTTTTTCTGTACTTATGAAATTGTTTAAGCAATTTAAATAATAAAAAGATATATGTATAATGCAGAAAAGGAAGATACTCATAACATCACACACACACACACCAAGTTTAGAAAGGTTCCTTTAGAAAATTACTCACTCAGTTGACCATGCTGTATCCATGAAGATGCCCAACCCTTGTGCATTACTGGGATGACTGAGACAGTGTGATTTTTACCCTAAATGTTGACTGAAATGTGCCTTTTAAAATGTATTCCGCTGGGTTTAATTTGGGGAAAGCAGGTAGAATCCAGCAGATCTGGAAAGATATATCAATTCTGGGAATCTTTTATCTCTAAAATTGCCCTTTCACAACTGTTAAATTTGATTAAAATATTTTAAAAGTTCTACTACAAAGTATAATGTCACATTTACTTCAAATGGGAGGATTTTAGAAGGAAGAAGATAACTTTATGTTTTAAACATTATTTCCTTTTATCTCTCGTATTGAAAATTGATACACATTTAAACATCTTTGCTTTCTCTTAAAGCTAAAATTTTTACTTAGAATTGTGTTTACTATCCTTAACACTTCAAAGAAAAATAAAAATGTACATAATACTTTCAAATAGTAAAATATTCCAACTTTTGAGAATCTCTACAGGTTTAGAATCCTAAGTAGCTATAAATGTCGTTACTGAGATGGGGTGGGGGTGAAGTATAACATCTTATCAGCCAAAAAGATGATTTGAATGTAGTATTGAATTTAAGATTCACTTCTGAGCTTCAGCTATCCAGTTATAAGAGGCTCTAAAAGCAGTGGAAATAGCAGGTGGTTTCATTCTACATGAAAACCTGTAAATTCAGTCTTATTTTGACTAGCTTCCAGGGTGGTGTTCCATTAAGAGGAGATTCAGAACCAATGTAAAGGAAGAAAATGAGCCCTTGGCAGTATCACCAGTAGTTGAGAGCCAATGACTGTGGGGCAAGTGTAGTGATGCTCAAACTCAGTGAGATAAAGCCAAATCTAATCTAATTCTAATCTGTCCTAAAGCTCCAGTCTGTAATGGCTATCATGACAGAAATTAAAACAGAATCCTATCATCTTTCTATTTAAAATATTAAATTAAGTCAATATTTTTAAATTACTGATCAAACTCAAATATTGTACAATATTTACCAATGGATCCAGCTCAAAAATATGTTGCGTATTTTACTTGAATTCAATTTGCAGTATTATTTTAAAGCTTCTCCTAAGCTGCAGTGAATTCCTTTAGAAACTTATTGCTCCTATTTGTTTAATGTATCAAGCTATCCCTAAACACTGGGATAAGTAGAAATTATTTGGGAAAATCTGGATGTTAATGGAGAGGAATCAAAAATAAAAAGAAATGCTATAAATTATTACCAGGAGATATTCCACTGAGGTTGGCAATGAATGATTATAAAATAGTTCTCAGAAGTCTTCAATAATTCTGGACTGAGGTATGTATTATTTTATTCTTATATTTTTTACATGATCTTTATGGGTATTCCAACCAGGTTATATTGAGACCAAAAACACTTCAGATTTCAAGTTCCTTCTTTTATGGTCCAGAGTCTTTGCTGCTCAGCCTACAAATCTCAAAACAGTGTTTCAAAGCTGCTTTTTACTAAGTTGCTCGTTATTGCTCATCATTTCTAAAAACTAACTTAATATGTGCTCTGTTTCTTTCCTGATGTGGACTGTGCAATCACATCCCTACATTTACAGACATAAGATGTAGTTATGCCTGAATATGGATGTGGAAGTTGCTGTTTGATATGTGTACATGTGCAGCTGCTTCTCTACCACAGAGAATCTATAAGAACCTAAGCCTGCAGAATACAGAAAGCAAAGTAGGACGGAAATTTTTCACCTAAATTCCCACCAAAAGAAAACTGAATAAAAAGAAAGGCTAAATGACATGCTGAAATTCTGTCCCTCTCTGAGAAGTTTACTGGCATCAAGGTGGTGGCACAGATGTAGTGATAAGAAGAAGCAGACAAACTTGAGACGTATTTTTGTACAGAACCAAGGTTTGTTGAGGGATTACATTTAAGGATGAACAACAAAGAGAAATAGAGGATTCTTAAAATTTTGGCTTGTAGACATGATTTTGACTGGGAGACACCAAAAGTTCTGTTTTGAGTGTATTGTTTTGGATGTTTAAGATTTTTTAGATCCTCAACTACAGGTTTCAGACAAGAGTTGGATATGTAAGTCTGGAGCTCAAAGGGAAGGACTGGGCTGCAGATACAAATTTAGAGTCACGGCTTACAGATAGCACTTGAAGCAATGTTACTTCATGAAATAAGCTTGAGAGCGCCTAAGCGGAAAGAAGAAAAAGAGGTCACTGCAAGCAAAAGTTGGGATTGAGAAGACATAGAGCCCCGGTAGGCTGCCGTCTGTGGGGTCGCACAGAGTCGGACACAACTGAAGCGACTCAGCAGCAGCAGCCGCCGCAGTAGAGAACAGGGAAAGGCACAGATGACTGTGGATTCATGACGTACTCTTTTCCATTGAAATGTAGAATAAATAATTTTTGACTTTAAAAACAAATGGCCAGGACTTCCCTGGTGGCTCAGTGTTAAGGAAGCCCCCTGCTAACATAAGGTATATGGGTTTGACCCCTAGTCTGGGAGAATCCCACGTGCTGAGGAGCAGCTAAGCCCGTGCACCGCAACTCTTGAGCCTGCGCCTTAGAGCCTGTGCTCCAGTAGCGAGAGAAACCATCACGGTGAGAAGCTGGTGCCCTGCAACTGGAGAGGAGCCCCAGCTCACCACAGCTAGAGAAAGCCCGCCCACCGCAGCGAAGACCCAGCGCAGCTAGAAATGAATGAAGAAATTACAACGTTTTAAAAATGAGTGGCCAAGTTAGCAAAACATAAAGAAAATACCCAAGGACCTAAGAGATGATGTGCTTGTTATGCTTGAAGTTGTTTTGTCTTAGGTGTGAGCAAGAAAACAAGTAATGGCATATGGGATCCCGGACTTAGGGGCTTCCCAGGTGGCTCACTGGGTAAAGAATCCGCCTGCCAATGCAGGAGACTTAAGAGACACAAGTTCAATCCCTGGATCAGGAAAATCCCCTGGAGGAGAGCGTGGCAGCCCACTTCAGTATTCTTGCCTGGAGAATCCCATGGACAGAGGAGCCTGGCAGGCTACAGTCCGTAGGGTTGCAGAGTAGAACACGACTGACGCGACTGCATACAGTCGCTTACATTGCTCAGCCATAAAAAATAAATAGATCTTGCCATTTGCAACGACAGAAGGACAAATACCATGTGATTTCACTTACATGTGGAAACTAAAAGAAACAAAGAAAACAAAATATAACTAATAGGTAGAGAGGACAAATTGGTGGTTGCCAGAGGAGAGGAAATTTGGGGGCTAGACAGAAGGGGATCACGAGGTGCAATCTTCCAGTTATAAAATAGATGTCATAAGGATGTAATATATAGCGTGGTGACTATAATCAGGAACACTGTATTGCATGTTTGAAAGTTTCTAAGAGGATATATCTTAAAAGTTTTTGTCATACACACAAAAATTGTACTGTTACATGGTGACAGATGGTAACTAGACTTATCATGGTAATCATTTCACAGTACATACAAATGGCAAATTATTTTGTTGTACACCTGAAACTAATATGATATGTCGGTTATACCAACTGTACCTCAACTTAAAAAAAAAAACTGTATCTTTTAAAATGTGAAAAGGAAAATCTGCGTTAAAAAGTATTTCATAATTAAATGAGCCATTGTCAACAATACTAAGCTAATGAGATACAAAGCTTTTATCAGTGAATTTGGATTC
This sequence comes from Ovis aries, assembly GCF_016772045.2. Classification (NCBI taxonomy): domain Eukaryota; kingdom Metazoa; phylum Chordata; class Mammalia; order Artiodactyla; family Bovidae; genus Ovis; species Ovis aries. The sequence goes on from NC_056070.1 coordinate 11,622,884, forward strand.
AAGGAAATTTAAGTCTTTCTTCACTATTGCCAGTGATTGCATTTACTGATCACTTTTACAGGCATACATACTCATCAGTTTCATTTGAAACATCTGAACAACATACAACCTTTGACCAAAAACTGACCATAAAACTAAGAACTAAAGTCCACACATTTTGTAATAATGAAGGTTTAAGCTCTCTCCTCCTGGGCATATTCACATTATGTGCCTGTAAGCTCTTTTCTGTATCCAAAATTATGATTAGTATATTTAATCAATGGTTCCTGTCCTTATTGGGGCTATCAACATATCAAAACGGCATGTGCTAATTGGATATAATAACAGCTAAGTCTTAGAGCTAATATAAAGTAATGACTAACATTTATTGAGCCCTTACATGTTAGGTCCCATACTAAGCAATTTCTAGGCAGTATCTCTTTTATTCCTGCAAAGAATTATAAGTTAGGTACAGGTAAGCTTCTTAGTGGCAAGGACTTGGCTGCCTTCTTCACCACTGAGTATCCGTGCCTGGCATTGAGTAGGCTTTGAATGTATTTATCAAATAAATGAACGAATATTATTAGTGCAACTATTTTACACCTTAAAGACCAGACGTTTAGAAGGTTAGGAGACTCAGTGAGTGACAGAGCTGGAATCTGAACCCAGGCTTGTTTGATGGCAGAGTCCCTGCACTGAACCACTGTGCTAAGTGTGCTAAGTCACTTCAGTCATGTCCGACTCTGCAATGCTATGGACTGTAGCCCGCCAGACTCCTCTGTCCTTGGGATTCTCCAGGCAAGAATACTGGCATGGGTTGCCATTTCCTTTTGCCCTATTTGATCATTGATCCCAAATTTTCTAAATTTGGAGTTTGTTATCTCATTAGAGTATACTTAGTTTTGAACACTTTAAAAATCAGAATTCAGTTGAGTGTCTTTTTGTCAAGCAAATTGTAATGTATTTAAGTCAAAGTAATTATAGACCTACTTGAGGAAATACTTGCCTCCAACTCCTTAAACACAAAAGATCCTGTTTGTCAGAAAGTTGATGATGTTCTACGTTTTCCCATCAAAGTGGTAATGGAAACTGAAGTGAAGGAGGAAGTATGGCCTTGTTACGCAAAACATTTGGACATCACGAGGAGTATTTTAGAAATGCAGCAGCTCAGTCTACCCAGATCTACTGTTTTGGAATCTGCATTTTAACAAGTTCCCTATGGTTTTTAATGCAGGCTGCGCTTTAGAATCCTCTGTCAGCTTCGATTCTCTTTGAGCCACAATATATTTTAACAAAACATTAAAACATGAATATTCTGATTTCAACCACAGACCATTTACTTTAAAAGATTTGTTCAAACAGTATTGATCACTTGTGATTTCAAAGTATACTCCCAAGAATAGTTACTAAACTGTCATTAAGCTAATTAGTCATCTTTTTCATTAAGTTCATCAGCTGACTTCCAAAAATATCCATGAACTAGCATTGACTAAGATCATTAGGAATGAATGCCTCTTCACTAAACTATACTTAAGGATGCAAAATCATTGTATTGTTTTGTATCATGTGACCTTTCAGTTCAGTTCAGTTCAGTTGCTCAGTCGTGTCCGACTCTTTGCGACCCCATGAATCCCAGCACGCCAGGCCTCCCAGTACTCAGACTCACGTCCATCGAGTCAGTGATGCCATCCAGCCATCTCATCCTCTGTCGTCCCCTTCTCCTCCTGCCCCCAATCCCTCCCAGCATCAGAGTCTTTTCCAGTGAGTCAACTCTTCGCATGAGGTGGCCAAAGTACTGGAGTTTCAGCTTTAGCATCATTCCTTCCAAAGAAATCCCAGGGCTGATCTCCTTCAGAATGGACTGGTTGGATCTCCTTGCAGTCCAAGGGACTCTCAAGAGTCTTCTCCAACACCACAGTTCAAAAGCATCAATTCTTCGGCACTCAGCTTTCTTCACAGTCTGACTCTCACATCCATACATGACTACCTTTACCACAGTAAAAAAAAAAAAAAAAAATTCTTTTTTAAATACCATAAATGATATTACAGTGTTGTTGTTCACTTGCTAAGTCGCTAATATTGCAATGCTATGGACTGTAGCCCATACTACTTTCATGCAGTTATTTGATTGTGCTCACTATGTCAGCTTTTTAAAACTGCTAATGCAGAGACTTCATATCCTGGGATTTGGGTTTAAATGGACATTCATTGGGTGGCACCCAGACAATAGTATATTTTTTAAAGCTTCCTAAGTGATTTCTAAGGAGAGCTAGAATGGAGAACCACTAGAAATGTAAGTTTGAGAAATCTAGATTCTTTTCCCAGTGCCCCCACTACCTGAACAAATCAGCTAACTTCTATAGGTCTGCCTTTAATCTGTTCAACAAAGATGATATATATACCCTGCCTACTTCAGGGGAGTTGCAACAGAACAAAAGGCTTTAAGCACAATATGGATGTTAATTTTATCATTTTGAACTGCATGTATAATTTCTAATGTTCATCATTTGAATGTTATTTTAAATGACCCAGACTGTGTAGTGTAATACTTTTTTTAGAAATTATTAAAGCAACTAAAGACATATAAGCTCCTTAAACTTTGTAAGAATAACAGAGAAGTATCTGAATGAAAGCCAGTTTTGGGTCATTTTTGTGTGACACTGATTATCAGCCCCAAGTGTAACTAAGGTAATAATTGGAACTAAGGCACACCCACTATGTGAAGATGCATTTCTTCTGTCCTACTAAAATCACAGCAGAAATAAGGGACTGACTTTGTTTTTAAGAAATGTGTAAAGTGCTTTTGAATTTACATCTTTATTTGGGATATGTATGGAAAATATATTCCTTTATCTTTTATTTTAGTATCTAAAAGCTATAAATAGCCAATGGCAGGCCTTTTTACTAACTTTCACTATTATATTTTTTGTGGGTATGCCTTAGTAAAAGCCCATAATATATAAAATAAGAAGGAATTCTTTTAATCTTCAAAATCAGGAAAATATTCTGAAACATGATTTAAAAGCTTGAGTATTTGACTTTACCAGATATGGTGTTTTTTATTTTGTATACGTCAAGTCTAAAAGGAGGTAAAAATATTTGCAGTCATTAACATAAAACATTTGTGACATTATGTCATGTGTACTTTTAGAATTCCAGTCCTAAATACTGATACTAGGATTTGATTCAAAAGTGTGGTATTATAGGGCAATATGTAGTTTTAAGAAAGGAAAGATTTGAAGAGAAGAGAAATGCTTGAAAGCAACCGTTTTGTTGCTGAAAGTTAGGAATAGTTAATAGGTTAATTTCTGTTTATTGAATAAGAGCACCCAATGCTGATTGATATAGTAATTTCAGTGTTTGCTATGGCAAATATTTAGCTCATTATCAGTTTTAATAGCATTTTGCAGAACAAGCCTTTTCTTGACATCTAGAAAATACTATTAAATTTCCCTGCATAGATACATTGTTATGACATGCAATAACTACTTGAATATAAAGGGGATTAATAATTTAAAAGGTGTTAACAAATTAGGGCCATCATTAAAAATAGACTTTGAACCATTTTGTAGCAAAATCAGATTGAGGTAATGCTCTGCTCTTATGATAAAGAATTACTGCATTAATTCTGCAAAGTGAACTTATTGCTCCTATTCGTCTCCAAAACCCTGGAGCATTAAAAGACAGGAAGAATGAAATGATCACTGCTTTTTTTTCAGACACAACAGCTCTAATATTTCCATCACAGTTTCACAGCTCAGCCAGCCTAGTTGTGTTAATGGGGGAGGAAAAACCCTTCCAAATGTCATCTTTTTCTTTAATTTTGCTTTTAGCCTGTGCTATAAAATTGGGCCAGATTTTCTCGGACAGTTTATGATAATAATAGAGAATTGTATTTCACTTAGGCCACATCAGTACTGACTACATGGCTTAATACTGTTTTATATCTGACTTTTTAAAATTTGATCCACAAGTATGAGGATCTTATTTCCACATGTCTTTATCTGCACATTTCCAATTCCTAAAGGCCTGAGTTGATCTGGCTGATTGGGATGGCTAAGTGATGGCCCCCATTTTTCTCCATGTACATCCCTCTCAAAATTAAGCATTTTTCCCTATAGAAGATTACCCCACAGAAGTTGTTTGGTCAGGAGAAATTGGTAGCTACATCTTCCTATTTGAATCTTTAAATTTAGTGCTCAATTTACTCTCTCCCCTTATCTCTTAAAAATATATGTGATAACATTTTTAAACACTTTTATACTTTCTGGTAACTAAGTTCTCAGTGTAAACTATTGCCAGAAACTGAAAAGAATGTGGAAAATGGTATAGAAATTGCATCTGTAATGCTAATGCTCCAAGAACCATGGAATGTTAAAGCTGAAATGAATCTAAGAGGTCGCCTTGTCCAACCTTTGAGTTTGAAAGATGCAGAAACTGAGGCATAGACAGGTTAAATAGATTATCTTAGAGCACATGGCTCTGAGTGAGGGGCAGGGCCCTCCACTGCTTATTTCTGCATTATCAGCCATCCCTCAGGTTTGAGATTCCCATGCTTCTCACTACTGCCTTACAACAGCTGTGAAGTGGAATGAATACTGCCCTAGGGTCAGCTGGCCTAGAACTTGAATCTCAAATTATGCATGTATTCTTAAGAAAATCTCATGACCTCTTGTTAGGGTCTGTTTCCTCATCTACTAGATATAGATAATAACATCCGACTTCAGGGATGCTGTGTGAATTAACTGGGATTATATTAATATATGTATAGGCACTATTAATATATGTATAGGCACTATAGGCTTCCTCAATGGCACTAGCGGTAAAGAGTCCACCTGCCAAAGCGGGAGACTTAAGAGACACAAGTGACCACTGGATCGGGAAGATCCACTGGAGGAGGGCGTGGCCACCCACTCGAGTGTTCTTGCCTGGAGAATCCTCTGGACGGGGGAACCTGGTGGGCTACAGTTCACAGGGTCACGAAGAGTCGGACACGACTGAAGTGACTCCTCACGCATGTACACATAGGCACTACAAACCTCAAATCAGTACACAGATATAAGTTATTATCATTAAGAAGAAATTTCTGCTTCCACTAAATTAAGGCATTTTGTTATCTGGGAGGGGCATTATTATTAGTTAGCTAACACGTTAGTGAGGCCTTCAGGCAATGGGACAAAACAATATGTTTCTATTTGGGGGAGAAGAGGGGTGGGAAAAGGTCTAAGGCACGGGCAAATAGAACAGAAGAGTGAGGCAGCAAGGTCTGCTGTCAAAGACAGCAGAAAGACAGTAGAGGAGACAGGGAGCTCCTGTTTATAATTGGGACAGTGTAGGTTTTGGAGAGAGGTTAAGTATGGGGAAAGGTTCAAGTTTTTCCATAACATCTTACAGAAAAACTCAAATGAACTTTTTTGACAAACCCAATCATTTGGCCCCAGTGACCCAGCCAAAGAGTGATAGGACTAGGACTGAACCCAAGCCATTCTGGATTGGGTTTCAGTCAGTCAGTTCAGTCACTGAGTCGTGTCCGACTCTTTGTGGCCCCATGGACTGCAGCACGCCAGGCCTCCCTGTCCATCACCAACTCTCGGAGCTTGCGCAAACTCATGTGCATCGAGTTGGTGATGCCATCCAACCATCTCATCCTCTGTCATCCTCTTCATCTCCTGCCCCTAATCCCTCCCAGCATCAGGGTCTTTTCCAGTGAATCAATTCTTCGCATCAGGTGGCTAAGCTGATATGATTAACTATAAGGGGGATAAATTACAGTATGATAAGTTTAAAGACAAGGAAGCCTGGTGTGCTGCAGTTCATGGGTTCTCAAAGAGTCGGACACGACTTAGCGACTGAACAAGTGGAATCAAATGTTTATGCTAAGATCGTAAGAAAGCATTTTCTTATATCCAAAGCTGGAAGTGAAAATATTATGAAGGAAACCTCAGGAATCTCTGAAGATCTATAATGCCAACTTGCTAAAACAATAATGTTCCATTACAGCACAATTCAGTGGATGATTCCGAAAGAATTCTGGTTGAAATTTATCAATGATCTTCTTTAACCTTAAACAATTCACTGAAGACCTGAACAGCTTCTAAATGTTCTGAGAACACTGTATTTGCCCACCAAGGCTTCCTGTCAACTCACAGTCCTTCTAACAATATCTCTAACCCAACTGGAGGCCATATTTTCTTCTTGGGGTATAAATAGATTATGCAAAGTATTTAAGAATTCTTTAAATCTTGTGATTTAACCCTCTGCCAAAGATCCCAGAAAACCTAATGCTGAAATGTGTTTATACATAATGTCATTTAACCCAGTTTTTGGATATCACTTGCAGTGGAATTTAGCAGTTACGAGACTAATGACTTTATCACAAACCTACTTTTAAAAAATAGTATATAAATTTTCTTGTTAATTTTTCTGTCAGACAGGTGCAGTAAATCTAACATTAAAATATTCACTTAGAAACATTTAGCTCTGCCTGTTCCATCCACACAGTGAAGCTTCCTCATGCACCATCCATGCCATAAGAATGTCAAAATGAATGTGACCTTTTGAGAGTACCTATTAGTACAGAAGTAAAGAAAGAGAGAAGCAGCTCTGAAAATAGCAATAAATTAAGGAAAGATTTATTCCGTGGTAGACGCTAACCCAAAGACCAGTCTTATACGTAATGATCCCCTAATCAAAAGCATCTTCTCTCCCATGTAAAGATTATTTGCTTACAAATATCTTGCTTCTCTATTTGAGGTTACATAATTATAGGTATTTCTTTAACTTAACAAACATTTGTTTTTAAATCCAGCCATCATCTCTAAAGTCATGCCCATTCAGACATTAAAACGGGCTGGCTTAATCTGGTTGCTTTTTCCCTAACATTTAGTGGAGCCCAGCTGAACGGAGACACAGTGAGTCTGAGTAAATAATTTTTTGACTCAAGACCTCTCTGCTCCCCAGATGTACTCCATTTCTGAAACCCCCAACTTGCCCTTAGCATTCTGCTCTCCTTGAGAATTTAGCTATCTGACCTGCATATGTGCCTATGGCAGAGGCCATATATTCTGAGCAGTAGTCCCCTCTAGAGAGTGGAAGCTTTAAAAACATTTCAGTCAATATTATTGATAGTTGATTTATGTCCTTTGAATGTGCAGTCCTAGATCAAGATTTTTTTTTTAAATTTCCAGCCATAGAGAATCATCATCATTTAAAATGGTGAGTCTGGGCAAATGCCAAGGTCTGCCTGTCTTTTGAAGGCTGCCTGTCTCATCGATTCACTTGGTTTGAGGCCACAGTACAAGCCAAATCAACTGCATTAGGGCTGAAATAAGATGATGAATACCTCGTTATCATCGAGGGATTGTGTCCTTATATGCAGAGATGTTTACGGGGAGAAATTACATAGAATGCTCTCAATTTTGTAGGTAAGATATAAATTAGGGTCTTATTTTCAAACTTAGCCAATCCTTTGATTTAGAAATGAAAACCTGGAAAGTTGAATGCATTTTACTAAAAGTTAACTTGTGATTTGGGTTTCTCTTAAAGAAATAACTGGACATTTAAATTATAATTTTAAGTTGTAAGGGCATGAGAATTTACCTTAGTATAAACTCGTCTCCTTTTTTATACTGAGGATGTAATGTTCTAAATGTTTTTTAAAAAATAGCATACAATTACCCTTTAAAACATAGCGACACATAGATACATTTAAGACACACAAGGCTAATAATTTTTAAATAAGCCCTAAACTTCTTCTAAACCTTTAGTAGCATTTTTACGATCTATAGAGTGATGAAATCACACCTTAAGATCTGACTTATTAATGATTCTTTGGTAAAACATATAAGAAATATACAAATAATGATTGTGGTCAAACTTAAAGTCAACAAGCTTTTGCATGAAAAGTGAAATAGTCTAATCAGTAAACTGGAAGCTGATGATCTTTGTGGAGGAAAAAAATTGAAAAACAAATCTCTTTATAGTTGCTGTCACTTTTAGCAGACAGTAAGAAAAAAACAACTCACATTAGTGTAACCTTGGGACCTGATCATCCTTTTTGAACTGAATTTATTCAGTGCATTTCTGTTCTTCAGCGTCTTGTCTCCAAGCATCGCTTTGCTCATCGTTGTTAAAAGCCTCAGTCTGGAGGTGATCCGTTTATTGTATTTTGATCATCTGTAGATAAAATGTCAAGTACAAGTGATGTAACAGAAGCAAATGATATCAATGTTAGAACATGATAAAAAAACAACAAAGTCCTCTTACCTCACTGAGCCTATACATATGTACTCTCCTAAATAGATTCTACTGTAAAGTGTTTTTCTATCTTTTTAAAATTAATTATTCTTATTGAAATACTTATTAACCAACTAACCAGGGAACTGCATGTCAGTAACGCCTCAAGGAATATTTCTTATTGGGGTGATGGAGGCTTGGAGTTGGGATTGGATATGATGCTATCATTCCCCTCCCCCGCCAGCCCCATGAGAGGGGTGAAGGCTGCATCTCTCTCTAGTAGCCCCTTGAGGTTAGCTTAGAGCAGCACTTCTGCTTTGGAAGAGGCTGTAAGCCCTCTGGGCTACAGGAATATGCTGTTTTTAATAAGAACCTTGCACAAGACACTAGCTATAATTCGGAGTCTATTTTCTCCCCTCTACCACTCTTGAAATGGAACAGATCACAAGGTGATTGAATACTTAGTGCCAAACTAGTTCTGAGCATTAAAAATCACTAAGAACATCAAACTCATAAGTTAGGCTTTTTAAAAAATGGCTTGATTAAGATGCTTTGGGGTGCATCCTTCGCTTTATGCTCTGGGAGTGTCACTCTGTTGCCTTGCCAGACGAGAAGGGTGGAATGTGAGAATTACATTTGGGTTGCTGACGTCATTGTCCTCCCCTCTGGCTTAGCAATCATCCACCCTGTTATTTAGTGTCATCTTTTCTCTAGAACAAAGTTTAGAACTCACATGGAGTCAGCCTATAAATATTAATGTGACATCTCTGAAAAAGGAATAAGGTGCAGATGGGGAAAGAAAGAGAAGTCTTTTGGCGAAGGCTGTAAGTACAGCAAATTTGGAGGTCACGGTCTATGACTTCCACTTTCAGAGTTCACTTTAAATGGTGACTAAAGTGAAAAAAATTATATAGCCTCTATTTCTCTCTTTGCTATGCTGTCTGCCTTCAATCAGTTAAGCACTGAAAGAGTTTGCCTTTTGAAAAATGTGTCATTTAACTCAACTTATCTGAAAGTTATGAGCTGAGTACATCTGCTCATTGTGTTACCTTAAAAACTGAAATGCAAGTGTTAGTTGCTGAGCTGTGTCTGACTCTTTGCAACCCCAGAGACTGTACTCTGCCATGCTCCTCTGTCCATGGAATTCTCCAGGCAAGAATACTGGAGCAGGTAGCCATCCCCTTCTCTTAAGAGATTTTCCCAACCTAGGGATTGAACCCTGGTCTCTTGCATTGCAGGAAGATTCTTTACTGTCTGAGCCACCAGGGAGCCCCCTACCTTAAAAGCACTAGCTTAAATTCCATCGCTCATCACCATTAACAAACCTTTTGCAATCTCACAATACATACACTAATTTGCATTGAGTGAATGTTATGTTCTACCACACTGTCCACTACATTCCGATGAAAGTGGAAATGCCTGAGACTTATAGCCACCATGCAATGAGGTGGACTTTGACTTGGATTGCCTTTTACTTAGAAAAAATAAGAAATAGGGGAACTAGGTATCTGTAGAGGAGATTAGGCAATTTTTCACCCCTATCCCCAAGAATATATGGCTCTTCAACATAAAGCAAATGAAGAGATAAAGAAGAGCTCATTGACTTTTCAGAGGAGCTTCTTTATTGACCTAAAGTATTAATAGTTCAGAGGGTGGTGGTGTTGAGGGCAAAGAACAAAGCAGGAGAGCATAAACAAGCAAGAAGAGAATGTTTGATTTCAGCTTGACTAAAGAGCCTCGTACTTTAGCCTAAGAAACTGATGCTGGGCAATTAACATAGAGACAGAGAAGTGGTGGGAACTGAAAATCTTAACTCTGAGTAACCAAAGAGGGGAGAGAATGACTGAAAAAGCAAAAGCACTGACTGCTGAACTTCATTCCTAGGGAACTGACTTCAGGTGCCAAACCAAGAAATAACTTTAGCTTAACTGTTTGCAGCTTCAAACTCAAATAACAAAGCTTTGTTGGTCAGATTTGACAACTAATGTAGAACATGGGTGTACATTTTTATTTTTTTAAAGGATGGTGTTCTTGTCATTGTGGAAATGTATCAGAAGTCAGGAAAAGTGACAAATGGTATTTCATCTGCACTCCTTAGCATCAGATAAGCCAGTTAAGTTTAGTTCAGTTCTTCAGTCATGTCCGACTCTTTGCAACCCCATGGAATGCAGCACACCAGGCTTCCCTGTCCACCACCAACACAGGAGGTTGCTCAAACTCATGTCCATCGAGTCATTGATGCCATCCAGCCATCTCATCCACTGTCGTCCCCTTCTCCTGCCTTCAGTCTTTCCCAGCATCAGGGTCATTTCCAATGACTCAGTTCTTCACACCAGTGACCAAAGTATTGGAGTTTCAGCTTAAGCATCAGTTCTTCCAGTGAATATTCAGGACCGATTTCCTTTAGGATTGATTGGTTTGATCTCCTTACAGTCCAAGGGACTGTCAAGAGTTTTCTCCAGTACCACAGTTCAAAAGCATCAATTCTTCAGCACTCAGCTTTCTTTATAGTCCAACTCTCACATCCATACATGACTACTCGAAAAACCATTGCTTTGACTAGACAGACCTTTGTTGGCAATGTAATGTCTCTGCTTTTTAATATGCTGTCTAGATTGGTCATAGCTTTTCTTCCAAGGAGCAAGTGTATTTTAATTTCATGGCTACAGTCACCATCTGCAGTGATTTTGGAGCACAAAAAAATAAAGTTTGTCACTGTTTCCATTGTTTCCCCATCTATTTGCCATGAAATGATGGGACTGGATGCCATGATCTTTGTTTTTTTAATGTTGAGTTTTTTAAGCCAACTTTTTCACTTTCCTCTTTCACTTTCATCAGGAGGCTCTTTAGTTCCTCTTTGCTTTCTGCCATAAGGGTGGTGTCATCTGCTTATCTGAGGTTATTGATATTTCTCCCGGCAATCTCGATTCCAGCTTGTGCTTTATCCAGCCCAGCATTTTGCATAATGTACTCTGCATAGAAGTTAAATAAGCAGGGTGACAATATACAGCCTTGATGTACTCCTTTCCCAGTCTGGAACAGTCTGGAACAACCAAACAGTTGTTCCATGTTTGGTTCTAACTGTTGCTCCTTGACCTGCATACAGATTTCTTAGGAGGCAGGTCAGGTGGTCTGGTATTTCCATCTCTTGAAGAATTTTCCACAGTTTGTGTGATCTACACAAAGACATTGAGGTAGTCAGTAAAGCAGAAATGGATGTTTTTCTGGAACTCTTTGCTTTTTCAATGATTCAACGGATGTTGGCAATTTGTTCTCTGCTTCCTCTGCCTTGTCTAAATCCAGCTTGAACATCTGGAAGTTCATGATTAAGGTACTGTTGAAGCCTGGCCTGGAGAATTTTGAGCATTACTTTGCTAGCATATGAAATGAGTGCAACTGTGTGGTAGTTTGAACATTCCTTGGCATTGCCTTTCTTTGGGATTGGAATGAAAACTGACCTTTTCCAGTCCTGTGGCCACTGATGAGTTTTCCAAATTTGCTGGCGTATTGAGTGCAGCACTTTCACAGCATCATCTTTATAGTTTGAAATAACTCAACTGGAATTCCATCACCTCCACTAACTTTGTTCATAGTGATGCTTCCTGAGGCCATGTTACTTTGCACTCCAGGATGTCTGGCTCTAGGTAAGTGATCATACCGTAGTTGTTATCTGAGTCATGAAGATCTTTTTTGTATCGTTCTTCTGTGTAGTCTTGCCACCTCTTCTTAATATCTTCTGCTTCTGTTAGGTCCAGACCATTCCTGTCCTTTATTTAGCCCATCTTTTCATGAAATGTTCCCTTGGTATCTCTAATTTTCTTAATGAGATCTCCAGTCTTTCCCATTCTATTTTTTTCCTCTATTTCTTTGCATTGATCACTGAGGAAGACTTTCTTATCTCTCCTTGCTATTCTTTGGAACTCTGCATTCAGATGGATATATCTTTCCTTTTCTCCTTTGCCTTTCTCTCCTCTTCTTTTCTCAGCTATTTATAAGGCCTCCTCAGACAATCATTTTGCCTTTTTGCATTTATTTTTCTGAGGGATGGTCTTGATCACTGCCTCCTGGGTCACAAACCTCTGTCCATAGTTCTTCACACACTCTGTCTATCATATCTAATTCCTTCAATCTATTTATCATTTCCACTGTATAATCGTAAGGGATTTGATTTAGGTCATACCTGAATGGTCTAGTGGTTTCCTACTTTCTTCAATTTAAGTCTGGATTTAATTTAAGTCAATTTAACTCTGAAAAGAGTTCATTATCTGAGCCACAGTCAGCTCCCCAGTCTTGCTTTTGGTGACTGTATAGAGCTTCTCCATCTTTGGCTGCAAAGAATACAATCAATCTGATTTTGGTATTGACCATCCGGTGATGTCCATGTGTAGCATCTTCTCTTGTGTTGTTGGAAGAGGGTGTTTGCTATGACCAGTGTGTTCTCTTGGCAAAACTCTGTTAGCCTTTGCCATGCTTTGTTTTGTACTCCAAGGCCAAATTTGCCTGTTACTCCAGGTATCTCTTGATTCCTACTTTGCATTCCAATCCCCTGTGATGAAAAAGATATCTTTTTGGGGTGTTAGTTCTAGAAGGTCTTGTAGATCATAGAACCATTCAACTTCAGCTTCTTCAGCATTGGGGCATAGACTTGGATTACTGTAATATTGAATGGTTTTCCTTGGAAATGAACAAAGATCATTCTATGATTTTTGAGATTGCATCCAAGTACTGCAGTTTAGACTCTTTTGTTGACTATCAGGGCTATGTCATTTCTTCTAAGGGATTCTTGGCCACAGTAGTAGATGTAATTGTTATCTGAATTAAATTCACCCATTCCAGTCCATTTTAGTTCACTGATTCCTAAAATGTCAATGTTCACTCTTGCCATCTCCTGTTTGACCACTCCTAATTTACCTTGATTCATGGACCTAGCATTCCAGGTTCCTATGTAATATTGCTCTTTACAGCATCGGACTTTACTTCCATCACCAGTCACATCCACACCTCGGCATTGTTTTCACTTTGGCTCTGTCTCTTCGGCTCCATCTCTTCATTCTTTCTAGAGTCATTTCTCCACTCTTCACATGTGATCAGTTTGGTTAGTTTTCTGTTATTGTGGTTTTCATTCTGTCATAGTGAATCAGATAAGCCCAACAAGCTATAAGTCTGAGGTCACTGAGAACTCAATTCTCATCTCTTTTTCAGCCCTGAATTCCTTTATGCCGATATTTCAATAGTAAAAAAAATTTTAAACTATACTAATGTGCATGTGTGAAAAGCACCTTCTTCTTTAAAAGATATTTGTGAATTAACAAGTAGAAGCCAAAAATATATATACATTAAGCACTCATTGGAAAAGACCCTGATGCTGGAAAAGATTGAAGGCAAAAGGAGAATGAGGGCAGCAGAGAATGAGATGGTTGATGATGTCACCAACACAATGGACGTGAATTTGAGCACTCTGGAGATAGTGGAGGACAGAGAAGCCAGGCATGCTGCAGTCATGGGGTTGCAAAGAGTAGTCCCTAGAGCCACAAAGACTTAGCGACTGAACAACAACAGCAACAAAGCACTTCAGTTCAGTTCAGTTCAGTTCAGTCGCTCAGTCATGTCCGACTCTTTGCAACCCCATGAATCGCAGCATGCTGGGCCTCCCTGTCCATCACCATCTCCCGGAGTTCACTCAGACTCACATCCATCGAGTCAGTGATGCCATCCAGCCATCTCATCCTCGGTCATCCCCTTCTCCTCCTGCCCCCAATCCCTCCCAGCATCAGAGTCTTTTCCAATGAGTCAACTCTTCGCATGAGGTGGCCAAAGTACTGGAGCTTCAGCTTTAGCATCTTTCCTTCCAAAGAAATCCCAGGGTTGATCTCCTTCAGAATGGACTGGTGGGATCTCCTTGCAGTCCAAGGGACTCTCAAGAGTCTTCTCCAACACCACAGTTCAAAAGCATCAATTCTTCGGCACTCAGCCTTCTTCACAGTCCAACTCTCACATCCATACATGACCACAGGAAAAACCATAGCCTTGACTAGATGGACCTTAGTCGGCAAAGTAATGTCTCTGCTTTTGAATATACTATCTAGGTTGGTCATAACTTTTCTTCCAAGGAGTAAACGTCTTTTAATTTCATGGCTGCAGTCACCACAAAGCACTGGATGCATTTTATCATTCCTTGAATTAATGTGGTGTGGGCAGAGGTGTAGGAATTGCCTAGGTTAGTCAGATCATCCCTAAATCTGGAAGACTCAAAGAGGTTTGTTACTATTTTCCTGAAACCAAAATTGAACACAGTTACTAAAACTGATGTTTCATGGAAGCCTCGTTGTGTGTTTAACAGTTGTCTGCTGCTGCTGCTGCTAAGTCACTTCAGTTGTGTCTGACTCTGTGCGACCCCATAGATGGCAGCCCACGAGGCTCCCCCATCCCTGGGATTCTCCAGGCAAGAACACGAGTGGGTTGCCATTTCCTTCTCCAATGCATGAAAGTGAAAAGTGAAAGTGAGTTAGATCAGTCGTGTCTAACTCTTCACAACCCCATGGACTGCAGCCTACCAGGCTCCCCTGCCCACGGGATTTTCCAGGCAAGAGTACTAGAGTGGGGTGCCATTGCCTTCTCCATAACAGTTGTCTACTATATACTTATTTGCGAAGGTGATTCTTGAGTGGTTCTCATATCAGTGTAATCACAGTAGAGGGAAATGGCCAGTTCTCATTGTCTGTGCACTCCATTGCCTTAAAAGATATTGAGACCAGCAGACAAATGAAGTTACACTGATCCAACAGATCTGCTACTGAGAGCTTTCTATTATATTCCTACCTCAGATATTGTACCACCATTAAATTCACACATTCAAGTCCTGGGAATCTAGCCAACCTGACACAGAACTTGGGCTAAAATAAATCTACTGTATTAGTTTTGGGGAAAGTGATTAAGCTCTATGGATTCAAGATCAGTTCTATTTTTCAAGCAGTCAAAAGCAAATAAACCCTAATGTAAGAGACAAAATGAGAAGAAGCCTGGCAGAGATAAAATCGAATCACAGAGGGAAACAAGCTGCCATAAGACATGATCTGAGCCAGAAAACAACACAAGATCATCAATTTGGCCGTTGGTTTTGTTTATTTATTTATTTTTTTAAATCTGCTAACAGGAAACTTTTTTTTTAAGTCATTTAAGGAGCCTGTCCACACAAAGGCATAATTTTAATCAGAATTCTTGCAACGTTTCCCAAATTCCTAAAGGCAATCAGCTCTACTCAAATTAGTAACTCAGATAAATCACCATTAATTAGCTAATATAAGCCAGCAGGTGGTTTTGAGCCCAGAGACATTCCCTGGTTATTTAAATTATGTATACTACACCACAGTAAAGAAAGTAAGTAAAAGGGGGCAAAGAGACACGTCTATTAAAAAAAAAAAATCTGTTTAGGAATAATACTCTAAAATCTCCTGCAACTTCCACATCTTACCCAGAGGAATACAAGGCAGCCTTGACCCCCAACTCAAAAAATATCATTCACCAACAGCCAGCTCTCATTTCAACACTGATTATGCATGCGATGTGCAAAGTGTGCATTGGAGCTTACTTGAATATATTTGTTCTAGAAAGATTACCAATTACTAAAGAATAGGACAGGAAGAATTGTTTTTCATGCATAACTTGTGACATAAGAGAATCTTCTTCATAATCTTTATGCCCTGGTGTTCTTTAATTGACCTACTCTAATTCATGTAATTGAGGGTTATTTCCTAGACTACAAAATGAGAAAGAGGCATGGAATAGCTGCTAACCATCTAAGATTGCCTTTGCAATGGGAATGGTGTATAGAAGATGGTAGTTTGTATTGAAAATTCCCTTATCCATATAGGGGCAACTTTTCTTAATCCTGGTAAACACCTGTCCACTGACTTTCTTAAACAGTGAACTTTTTGACAGTCTAACCACAGAATAATTTTTCGACAAAATGATGTTAAGACTTCAGACACCTAATTTTATTCTGTTCTGTAAATGATGCCCATTTGTCCTTGTATTATTTCAAACTTCATAGCTGTGATGTCTACTTAGTAGGACTCCTAAAACTTGAGCATGAGAAAATTAGTAGACATCTGATAACCTGACTGATGCCTTTGCTAAAGAAAATCAGCGTCTGACTCTTTGTAAACATGAGGGGTGAATTTCAGCAAACTATAATATGTTGAACCAGGAGATATACATTTGCTTTAAGAAGACCAAAAGTCTATTTGAATTGAAGCTTCCAGAAATAATCTAGCTCCTGGGTTAGGCTGGACTTAGGTCTGGATCATTCTTTGAGCTACTTTTGGACCTGTGTGCAGAACCTTAATATGTGTATCTCAGTTATGCCTGGAAGGGGGCAGAAACCACACCAACCTATGAAATTGGGGAAGCGAGGAACGGTCCCCTCTAGCATTCTGTAAATATACTTTGATCTCAGTGGGGAGGGAAAGATAAAACAACCCAACAACAACAAATAAAAATCACCTGAAAGTAGTATTTTCGTTAAAACTAAAATTATCTGGAAAATACTCGTAAACCATTATTTCATTGTGTTCTAATATTTGCCACAGGATCAAATGAAAGGGAAAATCATGACTGATTTCTCAAGTTAGAGTTCACTATCAAACAGCATAATTGCTTCCGAAATAAAAATAGCTAACGGCATATTGTTAAGGCAATTGGAAAATTGTCACCAGTATACTTGGAATTTGTGACATTTTTAACATCCCCCTTTTAACACAACTTTCCATCATTTTTCGAGCATACTAACAAGTCCTGCATGGTGGTACAGCCCTGCATAGTTCAGAGAAGCAAATACTGGCTTGTTGCTGGTTTCATGTAACCGTGCCCTTTGATATCTTTTTTTTTAAGTTTGTAATAATGCTGTGACTACTGCTGTTCACAAATATTTTATTTATAAAATCTATCCTCCCCTAGGGCTGGTACAGAGGATCTACAAGCTGAAGGCTAGTCTATAAACTCCACTCACTCTAGGAGACTGAGCTTCTTTCTCTAACATCAATCGCTGAGCTGGGTGTTTAGACAGAGTAAACTAGCTGTGCTTCCCAATGACAACAGAGAAAGCAAAGCATCTCTTTGCAAATAGGTTTTCCTGTTGTAGCATTCCTTAGACAAAACACATTTAGAGAAATACCTTGTGAATAACAGGGCCTTGTCTTTCAGTGGGAGTGCTAGAGGCCAGTGCTAAAGGCAAGAGCAAAAACAAAATGCCTTTTTAAAAGCCTATCACCATCTCTAGACAAACATTTGAATAATAACCCTTAGGGACTTCATACTATTGACACGTGACCATGTTGTTCCAGAGATTATTGAAAACACTGGTACAGCATGAGTTAAGGTCAGGTCGGTAGAGGGGAACTACATTTTGTACCAGAAGACCTGGGGTCTCAAGAGCACAGAGATTGTTCCTATCAGCTCTCATTTACATGGACTTCCATCCATGGAGTATTAAGCATGACTATAGTTAATGGTGGCTCAGTTGGTAAAGAATCTGCCTGCCTATGCAGAAGACCTGGGTTTTGATCCCTGGGTAAGGAAGATCCCCTGGAGTAGGAAATGGTAACCCACTCTAGCATTCTTGCCTGGGAAATCCCATGGGGAGAGGAGCCTGGCAGGCTTCAGTCCATGGGGACGCAAAGAGTCGGATACAACTGAGCAACTAAACCACTATAGTTAATACTAAACTATGAGCTGTATTTCAGACTTTAGTTAAATTTTACTTACTAGCTAAAGCAAGAAGAAAAAGGCATTCTTCATTTCCTCTCCCGATTTCCTAGCCACGCTTTGTTTACTGCAACCAACAGAGAACGTGGGCAAGGCCAACCACGGGAGGTTAGCACCCCTTGACACTCATGGCTGGTCCCGGTTCCATGACCTGGGTGCTCTTCTTGCCTGCCTGCATGTCTTTTCCCCCTTCTGCATCCAGGAAGCATTGGTTTTTTTCCAACAAATTTCCGCTTTCTCTCAGTCCACTCAGAGTGCCCCATGCCCTTTTTTCTCTAGGCTCTTGCCTCATTGTGGTCCACCAGTTTCTGCCTGCATCTGTCTCAGATCCTTCATCTAATATCCCCAACTTAATATGGCAGGAGCTTGATCAAAATTGGTGATAGTCCAACACCCATACCAGGTATCTGGGTGTTAATGTTCAGCATTGTTTTCTCTCTGTTTTGTTTTGTTTTTATTTTCACACTGCACAGCATATAGAATGTTAGTTCCCTTACCAGGGATAGAACCCGTGTCCCTTGCATTGGGAGCTCAGAGTCTTAACCACTGAACTGCCAAGGAAGTCCCTGCTCTCTGGTTCTTGATCTATTGATGATGAAAGGGAACCTCTCTCCACTTTCTTCTTAATATTTTACTCCTAAAATATTATAGGATTGGGGGATCACTCCCCATCTTCACCTCTAAAACTTCCCCACAGGGAGTAGGCCACTGGCCAGTCATTCATCAAACTTGAACATGCAAACCATAAGCCAGGCATTCTCTAGACCCTGGAAACAGAATATGAATAAAATGCAAATCCTGCCATCAAAGAGCTCATATACAGACCAGTGAGCAGATGATAGCATACTCCAGTGGTTGATGAGTGAGGCATTCACAGCGTGGGAGCACTGAGAGCCCGCCACCTGCCCATCAGAGATAGTTACTGGGTCTCCACACGAAGCTCAGGGAGTAATTCAGTAACTGGTCTCCACCCTTTGTGGGACTAGAATGTCTGCAAGAAGACAGCTTGGGTGGTTTAATAGGCATTTACTCCATCAGATGCAAACTGAGGAAACTCTAGTTTCTACCTCTGCACTTGGTTACCTATTCACTTTTCATTTCTCTCCTCTGCCTCCCCTCTACTCCCCCTCCATCTCTCACTTGCTCTCTCTCTCACACACACACAAACACACCAAACACCCACTCTTCATGGCAGCAATCTAGAAAAAGCTGCCTTCATTCGAGGTACAGAGAGGCAGCAACCAGATATGTTATTAATCATACAGACATAGAAGTATTTTAGAGGATTATCAAGGATATCCATACTCATTCCTTTCCCCTCTTTGCTCCCCTCAAAGCCATGCTGGCAACACTCTTCCTTATTGATAAATAAGCCACTCTTATCAATACGCCACTCTTCCTTATTGATAAATCAAGTCTGGGTGACTTGGGTTTGCAGGCACCTGCTCCTCATAGTAAATGGATGCTCTAAATGCCCCCATTACAAAGCTCGGTCTGCTCCTTTGATGAACGGTTCCATGTGAGGGAAGCTCTCACACTGCAATTTGTAGTCCTTTCCTTTCAATCAATCCCAGATATGAAGGATGCACACTCCACTGATGGGCCAATTCAATAACTGAGCCGCCACCCCCTTTACGGGACAATGCAGATGAAATGCTCTGTCAATTTAAACTGCTAGACAAATCTTGATTTTTCCAAAGCTAAGTGAGAGGCAAAATGCCCAGCAGAAGGAAATCAAACTATAATCATCCTTAAAGAAGATGTATTTATGACCCCTGCACTGACACTTGAAGGAAACTGATGGGCTAAAGATACATGAGTGAAATTGGACTAGGTATTTCTTTGGGTACCGTAAAACTGAAGGGCGTCTTATATCCCATGTTTTGTTGTCTTTAAGACATGAAAAGAAAAAAAAACAACAGTATAACCCAGAAAAGGCAGTCTGGTCATGCTGCTTGCTCACTGTTGAACTCTCTAAACCATCTACCTCTAATTCAACCTGACACTGCTAATTTTGGCATTAGAGTTTGAAACGAAAATCAATATCTGTTTTGAGCTTGAAAGAGAGTGACTGTACCTTGGGTAGAGCATGGGCCAGGCACTTATTTTCAGTGATCTGTAAGGAAGGTAATAGAAATTTTCCAATTTGGAGCATTGAAAAGGCTTATCCAGATGAAATCTGATTGTCTTGAAATTCACTGTGAACTGAGTTCTTTCAGTGCTCTTAAGGCCTATTATAAAATGCTTTTCAAGCTTCCTTGCATGTTTTCCATTTTAAAAACCCATGTTCCTGAGCATGTTACCCCCATGAGATTTGGAGACTTTGCCTGCCTTTCCTGCTAGGACAAAAGGTCTTCGACTAATGCAGGTGAAGAGTGAAAGGCTCCAGACCAGAAGACTGATTTATCCTGCGCTGTCAGGCTGAGAACTCGCCAACAGCTTTTGCTTTCAGCTTTTGCTGAAAAAGAAAACTCCTGTCTGCAGAGTTTGTTTTGCATTGTGTTCTCTATTATCTTCACTTGTTTTCTATTACATTCAAGTCTCTTTGAAGAAAATTAGATCACTAAAAGATGTTTTATAGAATGTAGGCTGCTCTAATCTAACCTTTACTTCAATCTAGTCCTCTGATCAGACTTCATTTTTTGGGGCTCCAAAATCACTGCAGATGGTGACTGCAGCCATGAAATTAAAAGATGCTTACTCCTTGGAAGGAAAATTATGACCAACCTAGATAGCATATTGAAAAGCAGAGACATTACTTTGCCAACAAAGGTCCGTCTAGTCAAGGCTATGGTTTTTCCAGTAGTCATGTATGGATGTGAGAGTTGGACTGTGAAGAAAGCTGAGCACTGAAGAATTGATGCTTTTGAACTGTGGTGTTGGAGAAGACTCTTGAGAGTCCCTTGGACTGCAAAGAGATCCAACCAGTCCATTCTGAAGGAGATCAGCCCTGGGATTTCTTTGGAAGAAAGGATGCTAAAGCTGAAACTCCAGTACTTTGGCCACCTCATGCAAAGAGTTGACTCATTGGAAAAGACTCTGATGCTGGCAGGGATTGGGGGCAGGAGGAGACGGGGACGACAGATGATTAGATGGCTGGATGGCATCACCGACTCCATAGACATGAGTTTGAGTGAACTCCGGGAGTTGGTGATGGACAAGGAGGCCTGTTGTGCTGCAATTCAGGGGGTCGCAAAGAGTCGGACACAACTGAGCAACTGAACTGAACTAAACTGAAGTAAATCCTCTGATCAACTGTTTCGTTTGAACATAGGAAGGAGGAAGTGAGAGGAAAAGGGAGGGGAGAGAGAAAGGAAGGAGGGAGAAGAGAGGAAAGTTCGTTCACACTGATGTGTCTAAAGAAAAAATTTTTAGTGTTTTGAAATATTTCTTCTTTAAGATTTTTTTGGTGTGGACCATTTTGAAAGTCTTCGTTAAATTTGTTACAGTATTATTTCTGCTTTATGCTTTGGTTTTTGGCCATGAGCCATGTGGGAATCTTAGCTCCCCGACCAGGGATTCAACCCACATCCTCTGCATGGGAAGCATAGAGTCTTAATCAATGGAACACCAGGGAAGTTCCTTTTATTTCTAATTATTAGATATATTTGCTATATATACTGAATTTTATACCATCTGAGCTGCAAAGACTGCAAGAATTCTCTCCTCCTAGAAAGCAAGAAGTATGGGAAGAATCCTTGTGTGCCCCTCTATAAAATTACCTAGTAACTCCAGCAATATATGCTCTATTGCTATTCCAAAAGGGACACAAATGAATTCTTTTTTCAACCAAGATGTCACATTCCTTACTACTCCATATCTGGTCTTAACTTTTAACTTGAGCCTCCACACACACCCATTCATACTTAGATAGCATCCTTTCCCCAAATGCTCTAGGAAGGAAAATGTAGATGGTCAAGAGTCAAAGTGCCTTCCACACACAGATACTTTCTTGAGGAGTAGTACTATTGACAGCTTAGTATGTGTCCTCCCACGCATGTCTCTAGGCAGCTGAGTCCGTGGTTTTGCTTTTCCTTTGTTCCTGTTTTGTCTTGTTTTGAAGTGTAGTTGACCCAGAACACTGTGTAGATCCAGGTGCACAGCAGAGTGGCTTGATATTTCTCTGCATTCAAAAATGCTCAACACCACACGTCTACTTACCATCTGCTACCATGCAGAGATATTACAGTGCTACTGGTTATATTCCCCATGCTACATATTTTATCCATGTGACTCATTTATTTTGTAACTGGAAGTCTGTGCGTTCTAATCTCCTTCATCCATTTCACTCATTCCCTCAACCCCCTTACCTCTGGCAAACACCTGTTTGTTCTCTGTATCTGTGAGTCTGTTTCTGCTTTTTTATGTTTGTTCATTTATTTTGTTTTTAGATTATACATACAGGTGAAATAAAATGGTATTTGTCTTTCCCCTTCTGACTTATCTCACATAGCAAAATATCCTCTAGGTTTGTCCATGTTGCTGCAAATGGTAAGATTTCATTATTTTCTATAGCTGAGCAATATTCCATTGTATATTTGTGTCACATTTTCTTTATCCATTTATTTAATCAGTGGACACTTAGGTTACTTCCATATCTTGGCTATTGTAAATAATGGTGCACTGAACACAGGGGTGCATATATCCATTCAAATCCTTGTTTTTGTTTTCTTTAGAAAAATACTCAAAAGTAGAATTGCTGAATCCCATACAGTAGTTTTCATTTTTGAGGAACCTCCATACTATTTTGCATAACGTTTTAACAGTTTACATTCCTACCAAGAATGCATGAAAATTCCTTTCTCTCCACATTCTTAGGACTTATTTGTTTTCTTTCTGATAATAACCATTCTAATTGGTGTGAGGTGGTATCTCACAGTGGTTTTGGTTTGCATTTCCTTGACGATTAGTTATGTTGAGCATCTTTTCATGTGTCTGTTAGTTATTTGTGTGTCTTCTTTGGCAAAAGGTTATTCAGGTCCTCTGATCATTTTTTAATGGGGCTGTTTTTTATGTTAAATTGCAAGAGTTCTTTTTATATTTTGAATATTATCAGATATGTCATTTGCAAATATCTTCTCCCATTCAGTAGGCTACCTTTTAATTTTGTTAAGAGTTTCCTTGGCATGCAAAAGCTTTTTAGTTTGATGTAGCCCCATTTGTTTATTTTTGCTTTTGTTTCCCTTGCCAGAGAAGACATATCAAAAAAAAAAAAACTACTATAATCATTGTCAAAGAGAGAACTGCCTATGCTTTCTTCTAGGAGTTTTAAGATTTCAGGTCTTACACCTAGGTTTTAAATACATCTTGAATTTATTTTTGCCCTTGGTGTGAGAAAGTAATACAGTTTGACTCTTTTACAGGTAGCTTTCCAGTTTTCCCAACACAGTTTTTGAAGAAACCATATATTCTTGCTTCTTTTGACATAGATTAATTGACCATATAAACATGTGTTTATTTCTAGGCTTTCTATTCTGTTCCATTGATCTATGTGTCTGTTTCTGTGTCAGTACCATACTGTTTTAATAATGGTAGCTTTGTAGTATAGTTTTGAACCAGAGAGTGTGATATCTCTAACTATGTTCTTCTTCCTCAAGATTTTTTGGCTATTCAGCATCTATTGTGTTTCCATGCAAATTTTAAAATTGTTTGTTCTAATTCTATGAAAAATGTCATTAGTATTTTGATGGGGTTTGTATTGAATCTATAGAATGCCTTGTCTATATGGTCATGTTAACATTATTAATTCTCCCAGTCCATGAGCACAGTATATCTTTCCATTTGTTTGATCATTTGTAATTTTTCTATTAATGTCTTAAGATTTCCCCACTTCAAGAAACAACCCATGGGCTGTAGCCTGCCAGGCTCCTCCATCCATGGCATTTTCCAGGCAAGAATACTGGAGTGGATTGCCATTTCCTTCTCCAGGGGATCTTCCCAACCCAGGGGTTGAACCCAGGTTTCCCATGTTGCAGACAGACTCTTTACCGTCTGAACAATCAGTGAAGCTCCTCTGGAGAATCCCACGGACAGAGGAGCCTGGCAGGCTACAGTCCATAGGGTTGCAAGAGTCAGACACGACTTAGTGACTAAACCACCACCAAGGTTTTCCATGTACAGGTCTCTCACCTCCTTGGTCAGATTTATTCATTTTGATGCAAAATTGTAAATGGAATTGTTTTCTTAATTTCTCTGATACCTCATTGTTAGTGTGTAGAAATGCAGCATATTTGCATATTAATTTGTATCCTACAATTTTATTGAATTCAGGTTGCCTGCACCAGTGTCCTCAAGGTATAGTGAACTCCCCAAAATGGCTGCCACTGTGCAAGATCAGCAGGGGAGTCTGACCCAGGATCTTTTCTAATTAGTGCCTCTGCCTTAGGTCTCAGAGCTTGGGAGGTTCTGCAGGAGCCCCTTAAGAGCAGAGTCTCTGTCTCCTGCAGCCCTGTGGCTCTCCTGAACACAAACCCTGATGGCCTCCAAAGCCGGGTGTTCTGGAGGCTTGTATTCTGGTGCAGTGCCAACAGGCTGGAGTGCCCACTGCCGGGCTCCTTGGGGAGAACCTCTGCATTTAAAAAAAATACCTCACTGATAACGTAAAAGAGATGGCAGTGGTCTCTCAGAAGCAAATGTCTAGGTACACTGGAAAGCCATAATATTATGTTTACATGCTAATAACAGCCTGGCTTGTTCAAATATTACCTGAAAATCATCAGTGTAATATTTCCTCCCGCTCCTATTTGACACCTTGAGAAAGCCACTCTGGAAGACATTTTTGGTAGGCATTTGTCATTCTCAAGATGAAAACCAGTGATTTAAACAATAAGTTATCCATACTCTAGCTAGATAACATAATAACATAAAATAGGGTAAGTAACTAGATTCTATTTAAATAATAGGTCTAATAATACTTTAAAATATGCCTCTTAAAGTCCATTAAGTATTAAGCTATGATTTTTTTCAAGGAAAACATATTTGAAATTAGGTCTATGACTGCCTTTATTTCCTGCAAGCTCATGAATTTTTGTAATTGTGATATATATCATACTTACAGAAGTGTAAAACATATATTTCATCCAAATGTTCATGTATTAATCAAAACATGATGCTAAATTCCATAGCATGTCAAATCCATACTAAGTGAGAATGTTCAGAATTTACCTTAAATTGTTAGAGTAAATCATTATCAGTTTTTAGATCTATTCACTCACCCATTCAAAAATTTATTATTGAATAAATGCTGTAAGTGTTGTAAAGATCTCTAAGTTAGGATTCTTACTACCTTCAAGAAGTTTTCATTTTGCTAGAGGATGCAAGATACTCCGACATGATTTTTTTCAAATAACTATGAGAGATAACTCTGTCTTCATGAGTGGATTCATGGAAGAGTTGCGCTTGAGGAATGAGCTTAATTCTTTGTCCCAGTGGGTCAGGAAGATCCCCTGGTGCAGAAAATGGTAACCCACTCCAGTATTCCTGCCTGGAAAATCCCATGCCTGGTGGTCAACATTCTATGGGGCCACAAAGAGTTGGAAGCAATTGAGAACTAAGTGCGCACATGCACGCACACACACACACACACACACACACACACACACACACACACACACACACACACCCCCCCAAGGACAGGGGAATAGAAAAAAAAAGTCTAAATGATGAGTGGAGGCTTCTCAGGTGGCTCCGTGTTAAAGAATCCACCTGCCAGTACAGGAGATGCAGGAAACACATATTCAGTCTGTGTTGAGAAGATCCCCTGGAGTAGGAAATGGCAACCCACTCCAATATTCTTGCCTGGAAAATTCCATGGACAGAGGAGCCTGATGGGCTATGTCCATGGGGTCACAGGGAGTCTGACGTGAACAAGCAGCCAGGCAACAGGCACAATAATGAAGGTGTATGAATCTTCTTAGAACATAAATAAATAAGCAGTGGAACAGCAGGAACAAAGAACAGAAATAAAAAGACAAAAATTGTTTGTGAAATGGCAAGGAGCCCAGCTTACCTAAACATACTGTGTCTATGGGAAAATGACGAAAGAGAAATGGGAGATGGATTGAGGTAGAGAGCAGTGAAAGGTTTGGACTTATGTTTTAGTCACTGGGAAGTTTCTCAAAGTTTTTAATGCAAAGGTTGGATGGACCTGGAGATTATCATACTAAGTGAGTCAGGCAGAGAAAAACAAATACCATATAATATCACTTAATTTAAAATTTAAAATATGACACAAATGAACTTATCTACAAAACAGAAACAGACTCATAGACATAGAAAACAGACTTATGGTTGCCGAGGGGAAAGGGAGATGGGAGGCTGAGGTTAGTAGATACAAATTATTATACAAAGAATGGGCAAACAAGGTCCTACCATATAGCACAGGGCACTATATTCACTGCTAAGTCACTTCAGTCGTGTCCGACTCTGTGTGACCCCATGGACGGCAGCCCACTGGGCTCCACCGTCCCTGGGCTTCTCCAGGCAAGAACACTGGAGTGGGTGGCTATTTCCTTCTCCAATGCATGAAAGTGAAAAGTCAAAGTGAAGTCACTCAGTCGTGTCCGACTCTTCGTGACCCCATGGACTGTAGCCCACCAGGCTCCTCCGTCCATGGGATTTTCCAGGCAAGAGTACTGTATAAACCATAATGGAAAAGAATATGGAAAATATATATATATATAAGTGAATCATTTTGCTGTACACCAGAAATTAACACAACACTGTAAATCAACTATACTTCAATAAAATTTTAAAAAATTAAGTTTTTATGCAAGGGTCAAATGAATAATGAAGAAGGCAATGGCAACCCACTCCAGTACTCTTGCCTGGAAAATCCCATGGACGGAGGAGCCTGATGGGCTGCAGTCCATGGGGTCGCGAAGAGTCAGACACGACTGAGAGACTTCACTTTCACTCTTCACTTTCCTGTGTTGGAGAAGGAAATGGCAACCCACTCCAGTGTTCTTGCCTGGAGAATCCCAGCAATGGCGGAACCTGGTGGGCTGCCATCTATGGGGTCGCACAGAGTCGGACACAACTGAAGCGACTTAGCAGCAGCAGCAGCAGCAAATGAATAAAACAGCCCTTTAGGAAGATTAACCCAGGAGTAGAATCTTAGATGGATACTGGGGGCAAGAAAGAGAGAAGCCAGAGAGAGCAG
This sequence comes from Ovis aries, assembly GCF_016772045.2. Classification (NCBI taxonomy): domain Eukaryota; kingdom Metazoa; phylum Chordata; class Mammalia; order Artiodactyla; family Bovidae; genus Ovis; species Ovis aries. The sequence continues at coordinate 11,650,020 of NC_056070.1, forward strand.
TTAAGAGAGTAGTATAATAGATCAGCTAATAGAGGCTAAATTAAAGTGGGAGTCTTGAAAATGGAGAGGGAAAGCTAGTAAAAATCTTCATGTTAACGTATTTTAACTTACACTTTTCTTCTTGAAATAATCATAATTTGTATAGTTTGTTTCAGGCACTCAGCTACATGCCAAGGCTAAAGAGATAAAATATGGATTCTCTTTTCAAATATTCAGTATAATAAAAAGCAATAGTAACATTTCAATCCTATAAAAAGTATTCACAAATGAATTCTACCAAACTTTTAAGAAATATATAGCTCTAATGCTATTTAAACTTTTCAAGGTTACAGGAAAAAGGAAGCATCCAGTTATTTTTGTGAAACCAGTATAAGACTTAATCCAAAAATTTAACAAAGCACTAAAAGAGATAAGTAATTATAGACCAATTTCACTTTCAAACAATACTACAAAATCTTGAATAAGCAGAATCAAGTAAACTATTAAAAGAACACCATGCCATGACCAACTGAGGTTTCTAACAGGAGTGTGAAGACAGCCCCTATTAGGAGATCTATTAATATAACTGCAACTGGGATGAGCATGGCCTTCCCTCAGACCCACTGTAAGAGTACAGATGGACCCCAGGGCTCCCCTATTCATCCACAGAGCCAGGTGTTGTATAATGCCCCTTCATTTCTGCCTCCACATCAAAGCTGGCCTGCATAGAGAGGGGAGCCAGTCTCTGTGAGCTCCAAGCAAAAACCCTTGCATTGGCCCAGTCTTGCAGCTTTACCCCCACTATCTGTAGACTCTCAGGAGGAATCTCATTATGTCTGTTGTCACTGTTCAGAGCAGTGATGACAAAAAATCCTCATCTCCCAAGACTGTCTTCCCAAAAGGTTTTCTGTATATCCATTTGTCCCCAATCCTAGTTCTCTTCAAACCCTGAAATCTTTCATTGAGTCCTCAGAAACCCACAGTCAGAAAAGCAGCACCCTCCACCTTTTCTCCCAGTATTCTTTTTATTGCTTGTGCTAACTAAAACCTGGCTGTCTTCCCAAGACATCACCTTCTCTGCTGTGTTCTCAAGTGTTGGCAGTCTTCTCCTCCATAGCCTTGGGACCTTTGAGCCTAAAGGTATGACAAGTAACCCTGACCTTACTGCTACTTTTTGCAGGCTAAAACCCTACCTATAAATCTCAAGTAATGAGACTGTATTCTCTTATGGTTTACAGTCATCTGTCTCCATGTCTCTCCTCTTCATCCCTTGACGCTTTCAGCTCCTGGTTCATTGTTACCACACATAATGATCTTCGAGCATTTTCGTCTCTCATTTTCTTAACTTCCTCTCCTTGTCTCTCATCTTATCTTACCTACTCATTCCTGTCATTAAACCTAGACCTTTCAGTAGTGAAAACTGCACTGCCTTCAGAAACTCAGTTTCAAAAATCCCACTATCTTCTGCCCCTCCACTTTGCTTCACATAATAAATACAGAGAAAGAGACAAGAAGGGGGCAGGGCACAACCTTTGAAAGAATGACATAGCCGTTGAGGACACGACGAGAACTGGTCAGGATCAACTAGTTTCACGATGGCAGACAAGTCAACTTCCACTAGAACAGTATTTATTTATTTTTTAAATTGGAGAATAATTGCATTGCAATATTGTGTTAGTAGCTGCTGTATAATGAGGTGAACCAGGTATATGTACACATACATCCCCTCTCTCTTGAATGTCCCTCCCATCCTCCACATCCCAGCCCTCTAGGTCATCACGGAGCACTGAGCTGCGTTCCCTGTGCTACACAGCAGCTTCCCACTGGCTGGCTGAGACGTGGCGCCGTGTATAAGTCAGTCCTACTCGTCCAGGTCGTCTCACCCTCCCCTTCCCCCACTGTGTCCACACATTTGCATCTCTGTTCCTCCTCTCCAAACAGCAAATCTACACCATCTTTCTAGATTCCATACGTATGTGTTAATATAAGATGTTTGGTTTTCTCTTTCTGACTTCCTCACTCTTTATGCCAGACTCTGGATCCATCCGCATCACTACAAATGGCCCAGCTGCATTCCTTTTCACGGCTAAATAATATCCCATTGTGCGTGTGCACCACATCTTCTTTATCCATTCATCTGTCAGTGGACACCTAGGTTACTTCCGTGTCCTGGCTATTGTAAACAGTGCTGTAGTAAACAAAGCAGCTGACAAAGAACTACTCTCCAAAGTATACAAGCAGCTCATGCAGCTCAATATCAAAACATACCAGCAACAAGCCACTCAAAAATTAGGTGGAGGGCCTAAATAGACATTTCTCTAAAAAAGACATACAGATGGCCAGTGAAGACATGAAAAGATGCTCAACATTGCTCATTATTAGAGAAATGCAAATCAAAACTACAAAGATGTATCACTTCACACCAGTCAGAATGGCCATTATCAAAAAATCTGCAAACAATAAATGCTGGAGAACGTGTGGAGAAAAGGGAACCCTCTCACACTGTTACTGGGAATGTAAATTGTTGTGAATGTAATTCACAATCACTATGAATTAAAGTATGGAGGTTCCTTTAAAAACTAAAAAAAAATCACTTCTCAGCCTTTTGGCTAAGATTAAGTGTAAAAAACTAAAGATAGAACTACCATATGACCCACCAATCCCACAACTGGGCACATACCCTGAGAAAGCCATAATTCAAAATGGTGTGTGTATTCCACTAGACCTGAGCCTCATTATACGCTCATTGTAATACATCAGCATGCTAAATAACACACTCACAGGCGCTGTGACATTTCTGAGGACAATCATAAAAGGCCAAAAAGTGAGCAGCGATCCAATTCCTGGAAATCTCTGCCCCTTTCTCAAAATAGTTGGAATAATCCTCCCATCCATTCACCTATGAAATTACCCAACCTATATAAAGATGTAAAAGATGGATCACAGACTTTAAGCTGCTTAAAAACAAAGGAAAAAAGATAATAAATTGGGGACACAGGTAAAAGTGTAAGAATTCTCCTGTGAGACTTAAAGCTTAACAATGTGGAGATGTTAGTTTCGGGAAGAAATCTACCAGCATCAAGTTGAAAGCAAGAGCAGGAAATGCTGACACTCAGGATCAAAGTTAAGGTTGACATTTCTGGAAACTTAATGAGAGCAACTTAAGTCTGTGATCCATCCCTTACCTCTCTGTCTTCTGCGTACTTGCCTGATAAAACCATTACATTAATCACTGAACTCTCTGCCTACTTCTTATTTGTATCTTTACCACAGAATGTCACTGCAGAAAAATATACAGCCAAGTGGTTGGCCTCGTTTTAAATTCATGATCACTAACCTCAAGTGGGCCCTTAATGCTAACTCTGATCACTATATTCCCTGAGTTCATTCTCTCTTCCCTTCTCCTAGACAATTATGCCACATTTTGTCCCCTTTACCCAAACCTCCAACACGTTTCTTGTCCATCCTCACTCTCAATAGATGACCCCATTTCTTATTTCATTTTTTAAAAAATCGAAAGAATACTTCAGTGAAATATCATCACGTCTACTCATTCACTGACATCTCTGCTCAATATACATTCTCTCCTTTTACTGAGGATTGAGTGTTACGCTCCTAGCCTAGGCCAACCTGTCCACCTGTGTACTATGTCTCATCCATTCTCATTTTCTCAAAGCCATTACCTCCAACAGTTCTCCCCTCCCTCTCCATCTGCATTAAATGGCCTGTAGATCATTCTTATCAGTATATGAACGTACTGTCATTTCTCTCATCTTTTAACCTCACAACTTCTCACCAGTTACTGTCCCATTTCTCTATTCCACTTTATCGCAATTTAAAGAGTCATCTATGTTAGTTGTCTGTAATTACTGTCTTCCCATTCGCTCCTGAACCACTTAGTTCAGTCCCACCTTCTACCAAGATTGCTCTTCTCGAGCTCGTCAATGAGTTTCACATCGTCAAACCCTGTCGTCATTTCTCAGCCCTCCTCATCTTATTTGACCTATCAGCAGCCCTGAGCAGGGTTCATTACTCCCTCCTCCTTTGTCTTTTTTTTAATATTTCTTTGTTTATTTGGCTGAACTAGGTTTTAGTTGGGGCACTCAGGAGCTTTGATCTTTGTTGTGGCATGTGGGATCTAGTTCCCTGACCAGGGATTGAACCAAGCCCCCTGCGTTGGGAGCTTAGAGTCGTAGCCACTGGCCCACCAGGGAAGTCGCACTGCCTCTGCTTTAAATATTCTTCCCAGTGGTTTACCTTATTGGCTCCTCCTTCCTCCCTAGCCGCTCCTTCTCAGTCTCCTTTGCTGATTCCACCCAATCTACCTGATCTTTAAATATTAGACCCATAGCTTGAGCTTTAGTTTCTTCTCTGTTTTGTTTGCACTCATTCTCTTATTTATCTCCTCCAGTTCCATGGCTTAAGTATTAGTTATTCATTAATAGACGGAGAAGGCAATGGCACCCCACTCCAGTACTCTTGCCTGGAAAATCCCACGGATGGAGGAGCCTGGTGGGCTGCAGTCCATGGGGTCGGGAAGAGGTGGACACAACTGAGCAACTTCAATTTCACTTTTCACTTTCATGCATTGGAGAAGGCAATGGCACCCCACTCCAGTACTCTTGCCTGGAAAATCCCACGGACGGAGGAGCCTGGTGGGCTGCAGTCCATGGGGTCGGGAAGAGGTGGACACAACTGAGCAACTTCAATTTCACTTTTCACTTTCATGCATTGGAGAAGGAAATGGCAAGCCACTCCAGTGTTCTTGCCTGGAGAATCCCAGGGACGGGGGAGCCTGGTGGGCTGCCATCTATGGGGTTGCACAGAGTCGGACACAACTGAAGTGAGCTCAAAGTTATATATGCAGCCTGGAGCCCTCCCCTGAATTCTGTACACAGGTTCCTCCTTGACATCTTCACTTGGATATCTACCAGACATCTCAAATTTGGAAGGTGCAAAATCATCCTCTCATCACTTAACTTCAAATGAGCCCAAAGAGTGCTCCCCTAGGCTTTCAGGTCCCAGTTAATGGATGCTTCATTTGTACGTGGGTGCTAACCTGCTTCAGTCATGTCTGACTCTTTGTGACCCTATGGACTATAGCCCACCAGGTTCCTCTGTCCATGGGGTTCTCCATGGACAAGAATATTGGAGCGGGTTTCCATGCCCTCCTCCAGAGGACCTTCTCAACTCAGGGATCAAACCCGTGTCTGATAGCGTCTCCTGCATCTGCAGGCAGGCTACCACTAGTGCCACCTGGGGAGCCCATTCGTGTACAGATTTAAATGTGAGTGTCGTCCTTAGTCTCCTCACATCCACGTCCAGTCTGCCAACAAATCCTGTTCCTTAAAAATGTGTCCAATATCATGTAACATCTTATGATCTCCCTGCTACGGCATGGTCCAAGCCATCCTAACCTTGCTTGGACTGTTAAATAGCTTCTTATACAATCTACTCAATAGTTTTCAGAGTTATCCTTTAAAAATAAAGTTAGATTACATCACTTCTCTGCTTAGAATCCCTCCAAATGATTTCCTATCTCACATGGAGTGCAAGCTAATGTGCCCACAGTGGCCTGTGAGACCATGCATGATCTGGCCCTCCGTCACCTCTCTGACTATCTTCCTACTCATATCACCGACCTGTGTTTCTCTTCCTCTGCCCGTAGGGGTCCTCTTTCTGTTCCTAGACCACACCAGGCGTGCTCCCACACCAGGACCTTCGTATTTGCTTGTGCAGTGCTCCTTCAAGATATTTCCAAAGCGTATTTCCCTTAGAATTTCAGTCAAATATCATCAGGTCATACTTTTTTATTTGGGGTATAATTGCTTTACAATGTTGTTAGTTTCTGCTGTACAGCAATGGGAATCAGCTATATATCCCCTCCCATTTGGACCTCCCTCCCACTCTCCCTGGTCATACTTTTAAAAGTTGCAAACCACCCCCCACACACACAAATATACATTCCTTATAGGTATACACTTTGCTTCCCCTATAGCATATATTATCATCTGACATAACATGTTTTATTTATTTACCATCTGTCTTTAACCTCTAGAGATATAAACTCCATGACAATAAGATTCTTTTCCACTTCCTTTCCTCAGTATTGTATCCCCAAACCTTAGAACATAGACACATTATATGTGTCTCACCAATTTGCTGAATGCATGAACAACTGAAGAGAAAGATCACTTGATTATTCCAATGGAGAGCACAATACATTTAATAAAATTTATTATCTATGATAGGAATAATTCCATTAAAGATAATAATAACATAAAGATACCCACTATCACGGCTATCTTTTAACCTTGTCATAGAAAAAAAAAAAGAAGATATATAAGAACTAGAAAGGGATGAGAAGAGTGCATGCTTATTTATGTAGATATAATCACTTAATTGAAAAACCAAGGAAAAGCAAATGAAAATCCTTATAACTTGATGACTAGATACAAAATTAATATGTAAAAATTAATAGTCTTCTAACTTCTGCTTAAATGTAGAAAGCTAGAAAAAATGTCATTCTCATCCTTACAGCAACAACAGAACTACAAAATCTGCAAAATAAATTTTTCTTGAGCTCATAAGAGACCTGAGATCACAGGGTAACCAACCGAACTCTACAACCAGAAGAGGAAAACTAGCAATGTGCCTTCATAAAAATAAAGCAGTACTACATGACAACATACCACAAACGAGTTGGTTTTTTGTTGTTGTTGTTTTTAAATGAACCTGGGGGAAAAATCTGTAAATATCACAAAGATTTCATCTCTTTTATAAAAATAGATCATAAATCAGTAAGCCAAAGACCAATAACCCCATTTTTTAACAACAACAACAACAAAAAGGATATGGAGAGTTTACTGAAAAGTGAATTTTAAAATTGTGTAAAATTTTAAAAAGTGAAAAAATGCTAATCTTTACTCATGATAAGAAAATGTGAATGAAAAGTATAAGAAGAAATGTTTAGCTTTCAAATTGGCAAGTTTGATAATGCAATATGTTTGGTGAGCATGTGATGGCACAGTTATATCCCATGTATTACTGGTAAAAGACTAAATACAACCTCCAGGGAGAGTGGTCTGGCAGTTATAGAAATTTAAAGTGCACACAGCTTTGACCCATAATTCTATGTTTACTCAACACATTCATTCATTCATTTGCTTGTTCATTCTTTCACCTATTTACTAAGCATCTCTATGTGCTAAGCATTGTCTGAGGCACTGGAGATAGAGCAGCAAGTAAAACATAGTCTCCATTCTCATCCAGCTTATTCACTAGAGGGGAATCTAGAGCTGCAGACATAAGCATATAACATGACATAATATGATATATATATCCCACTGTGTATGGACAGAGAGTGATGGAATAAGACAATTCTACTTTAGATAGAATGGCTAAAGAAGACCTTTCAGAAGAGGTAACATTTCGGGAGAGACCTTATTAAAGTAAGGGAGTGAACATAAGTGTCTGTTGGTGGGGAGAAGGGTGAGGGACAATCCAGACTGAGGGAAGAACAAAGGCAAAAGCCTTACAAATGCCTAAGTATTGATTCACAGTATTGTAACTATAAAAGGTTGCAAACAGTTTAAATGTTCAACAAGGCATTTAGTGACTGGTTAAGTTATGGTGCATCCATAGGTGAAACACTCTTACACTATTAGCAATGAATGAAGCAACTCCATATGTACTAAAAAATAATAGTCAAGAGAATGAGAAGACTAGCCATAGACTGGGAGAAAATATTTGCAAAAGACACTTGTGATAAAGAACCTTATTCACAATATACAAAGAACTCTTAAAACTCAACAGTAAGAAAAGAAACTACCTAGTTTTAAAAAAAGCCAGAGATCTGGAAATACACTTCACCAAATATCATAAAATATTTGTGTCTCTTTGTCTGGCTTAATTCACCTAGTATGGACAATCTCTAGGTCCATTCGTATGGCTACAAGTAGCATTATTTTGTTCTTTTTAATGGTTGAGTAATATCCCATTGTGTATATGTACCAGATCTTTATCTATTCCTCCATGAATAGACATTTACATTTGCATGTTTTGGCTGTTGTAAATAGTGCTGCAGTGAACATTGGAGTGCGTATATCTTTTCAAATTATGGTTTTCTCTGGCTATATGCCCAGGAGTGGGATTGTTGGGCCATGTAGTAGTTTTATTTTTAGTTTCTTGAGGAACCTCCATACTGTCCTCCATAGTGGCTGTACCAATTTACATTCCCACCCACAGTAGAGGAGGGTCCCCTTCTCTCCACATCCTCTCCAACACTATGTCATCTGTTAAATAAGAAAACAGATCAGCATGAGTGACAGAGAACTGAGATAACAGGGCAAGGTTGTGTCAGAGAAGTTTTTTAGATAGGTGGTTTAGATGTAAAGCTACAAGAGACTCTACTCAAACTGTTATGTAACTCACTTGACATTCCCAGCACATATGATAAAAATGCTGCAAGATTCAGGAACAGATTCACACAACTTTAAACTGCGTGAAGTCTTTGGTTTTTTACTCCCAGTTTCTTAAATAAAAATTGCAATGAATATATATATATATATATATATATGTATACATATATATACTTTGTATCTATACTATACATGTTTTAATATATTTATATTATATTCACTTATATAAAATCCCATGGATGGAGGAGCCTGGTAGGGTGCAGTCCATGGGGTCTTGAAGAGTCAGACACAACTGAGCAAGTTCACTTTCACTTTTCACTTTTATGCATTGGAGAAGGAAATGGCAACCCACTCCAGTGTTCTTGCCTGGAGAATCCCAGGGACGGGGGAGCCTGGTGGGCTGCCGTCTATGGGGTCGCAGAGAGTCAGACATGACTGAAGCGACGCAGCAGCAGCAGCACTTATATATCCCTATTATTTATATATCAAATATTCATATAATTATGTATTGTATATATACTTGTAAATTTGATGTGGCCTTTTTAAAAATTTGATATAGTCCTATCACTGAAAATCTTATTTTATATTTTTCTTCAACTTAATTTATTCTTAATGGGATTAACCATAAAAAATAAACCTTTTCAAGTAATTTTTGTCATCTGAATATGTATTGTCATCATTTTTAATAGTTTCCCATTCATTAAAACATAATTTATGTATTGTCTTTCCACATATAAATTGTCAGTTATGAAATACGGTACTTTTTCTTTCCCCCAGCCACATTGCAAGAGAGCCAAAGAAGGTGAACTTGAAAGGAGGAGGTTATTTGTGTAGTAAGGAAAAGCAGTCTTCCATTTCTGCTGTCTTCCTCTTTTCTGTCCTCTATGCCTAATACAATTACATAACTGAAATGCACAAAAGTGACTCCATATCCTCTTTGCTCTTTAAAACAACAGAATCCATAAAAATTAAGATACTTTGTGTAGCGTAAACCTTCTTTCGTTAAAGTGAAAGTGTTAGTCACTCAGTCATGTCTGACTCTTTATGATCCCATGGACTGTAGCCTCTGTCCACAGAATTCTACAGGCAAGAATACTGGAGTGGGTTGCCATTCCCTTCTTCAGGGGATCCTCCTGACCCAGGGATCGAACCTAGTCTCCTGTATTGCAAGCAGGTTCTTTACTGTCTGAGCCACCAGGGAAAAGAAACAAATTTTGAATAAGTGGGCTTTTTACTTATATACAAAACAGAAATGAACCCACAGACATAGAAAACAAACTTACGGTTACCAGAGGGGAAAATAATATATTTAAGAAGAAAGCAAGTTCTTTAAAACTGAGTACTTCTTACGTATTCATTAAAGAATTATCTATAGATCTTGCTGGGGAACTTTTTTCTAAATTAGCTGGCTTTTCAGACCAATAGTTTTGTCTTTTGTGCTCTCACCTGAACTTTTAAGGACAGACATAGGTCATTTATTCTGTTTTTCAATAGATATTTATTGGTCATCTACTCTGTACCAAGCAATACTTTATTAAATCACAATTTTTTGGTACAAGCAGAGTTGAGAATTTTTTAAAGTGTATCTGATTTACAATGCTGTGTTACTTTCTGCTATATAGCAAAGTGATTCGGTTATGCATATATATTCTTTTTTATATTCTTTCTCATTATGCTTTATCACAGGATATTGAATATAGTTCCCTATGCTATACAGTGAACCTTCTTTATCCATTCTATATCTAATAGCTCACATCTGCTAATCCCCAAATCCAATCCATCCCTCCCCACGCTGCCTCAACAACCACAAGTCTGTTCTCTGTGTCTGTGAGTCTGTCTCTGTTTTCTAGGTAAGTTGACTTGTGTCATATTTTAGATTCCACATATAAGTATGTCATATGATATTTGTCTTTTTCTAACTTATTTCACTCAGTATGACACTCTCTGGGTCCATCCATATTACTACAGATGGCATTAATTCTTTTTATGGCTGAGTAATATTCCACTGTATATATGTATTGCATCTTCTTTTTCCATTCCTCTGTCAATGATATGTTGCATTTTTTTAAAAAAATTATCGAAGTTTAGTTTGATTTACAATGTTTTGTTAGTTTCATGTGTAGAGCAATGTGTACTCTTATAAATATATATAATCCACTCTTTTTTAGATTCTTTCCCATATAGGTTATTACAGAGTATTGAGTAGAGTTACCCATGCTATACAGTAGGTCCTCATAAATTATTTATTATATATATAGTAGTGTGTATATGTCAATCCCAAACTTCCAGTTATCACTTGTCACATATTTAAAACCAAATCATAAGCTACAAGCTGTGTTCATTCAGGAAACATTAAGTATATACTCAGAATGTGGTCCACTGGAGAAGGGAATGGCAAACCACTTCAGTATTCTTGCCTTGAGAACCCCATGAACAGTATGAAAAGGCAAAATGATAGGATACTGAAAGAGGAAATCCCCAGGTCGGTAGGTGCCCAATATGCTACTGAAGATCAGTGGAGAAATAACTCCAGAAAGAATGAAGGGATGGAGCCAAAGCAAAAACAATACCCAGTTGTGGATGTGACTGGTGATAGAAGCAAGAACCAATGCTGTAAAGAGCAATATTGCATAGGAACCTGGAATGTTAGGTCCATGAATCAAGGCAAATGGGAAGTGGTCAAACAGGAGATGACAAGAGTGAACATCGACACTCTAAGGATCAGTGAACTAAAATGGACTGGAATGGGTGAATTTAACTCAGATGACCATTATATCTACTACTGCAGGCAGGAATCCCTTAGAAGAAATGGAGTAGCCATCATGGTCAACAAAAGAATCCGAAATGCAGTACTTGGATGCAGTCTCAAAAACGACAGAATGATCTCTGTTCGTCTCCAAGGCAAGCCATTCAATATCACGGTAATCCAAGGCTATGCCCCAACCAGTAACACTGAAGAAGCTGAAGCTGAATGGTTCTATGAAGACCTACAAGACCTTTTAGAACTAACACCTAAAAAAGATGTCCTTTTCATTATAGGGGACTAGAATGCTAAAGTAGGAAGTCAAGGAATACCTGGGGTAACAGGCAAATTTGGCCTTGGATTATGGAATGAAGGAGGGCAAAGGCTAACAGACTTTTGCCAAGAGAACGCACTGGTCATAGCAAACACCCTCTTCCAACAACACAAGACAAGACTCTACACATGGACATCACCAGATGGTCAACACTGAAATCAGATTGATTATATTCTTTGCAGCCAAAGATGGAGAAGCTCTATACAATCAGCAAAAACAAGACTGGAAGCTCACTGTGGCTCAGATCATGAACTCCTTATTGCCAAAATCAGACTTAAATTGAAGAAAGTAGGGAAAACCACTAGATCATTCAGGTATACCTAACTCAAATCCCTTATGATTATACAGTGGAAGTGAGAAATAGATTTAAGGGACTATCTGATAGACAGAGTGCCTGATGAACTATGGACAGAGGTTCGTGACATTGTACAGGAGACAGGGATCAAGACCATCCCCATGGAAAAGAAATGCAAAAAAGCAAAATGGCTGTCTGGGGAGGCCTTACAAATAGCTGTGAAAAGAAGAGAAGTGAAAAGCAAAGGAGAAAAGGAAAGACATAAGCATCTGAATGCAGAGTTCCAAAAGAATAGCAAGAAGAGATAAGAAAGCCTTCCTCAGCAATCAGTGCAAAGAAATAGAGGAAAACAACAGAATGGGAAAGACTAGAGATCTCTTCAAGAAAATGAGAGATATCAAGGGAACATTTCATGCAAAGATGGGCTCAGGAAAGGACAGAAGTGGTATGGACCTAACAGAAGCAGAAGATATTAAGAAGAGGTGGCAAGAAAAGATCTTCACAACCAAGGTAATTACAATGGTGTGATCACTCATCTAGAGCCAGACATCCTGGAATGTGAAGTCAAGTGGGCCTTAGAAAGCATCACTACGAACAAAGCTAGTAGAGGTGATGGAATTCCAGTGGAGCTATTTCAAATCCTGAAAGATGATGCTGTGAAAGTGCTGCACTCAATATGCCAGCAAATTTGGAAAACTTAGCAGTGGCCACAGGACTGGAAAAGGTCAGTTTTCATTCCAATCCCAAAGAAAGGCAATGCCAAAGAATGCTCAAACTACCACACAATTGCACTCATCTCACGAGCTAGTAAAGCAATGCTCAAAATTCTCCAAGCCAGGCTTCAGCAACACACGAACTGTGAACTTCCTGATGTTCAAGCTGGTTTTAGAAAAGGCAGAGGAACCAGAGATCAAATTGCCAACATCCACTGGATCATGGAAAAAGCAAGAGAGTTCCAGAAAAACATTTCTGCTTTATTGACTATGCCAAAGCCTTTGACTGTGTGGATCACAATAAACTGTGGAAAATTCTGAGAGAGATGGGAATACCAGGCCACCTGACCTGCCTCTTGAGAAACCTATATGCAGATCAGGAAGCAAGAGTTAGAACTGGACATAGAACAACAGACTGGTTCCAAATAGGAAAGAGTACATCAAGGCTGTATATTGTCACCCTGCTTATTTAACGTCTATGCAGAGTACATCATGAGAAACACTGGGCTGGAAGAAAGCACAGCTGAAATCAAGATTACTGGGAGAAATATCAATAACCTCAGATATGCAGATGACACCATCCTTATGGCAGAAAGTGAAGAGGAACTAAAAGCTTCTTGATGAAAGTGAAAGTAGAGAGTGAAAAAGTTGGCTTAAAGTTCAACATTCAGAAAACTAAGATCATGGTATCTGGTCCCATCACTTTATGGGAAATAGATGGGAAACACTGTCAGACTTTATTTTTCTGGGCTCCAAAATCACTGCAGATGGTGATTGCAGCCATGAAATTAAAAGACACTTACTCCTTGGAAGAAAAGTTATGACCAACCTAGACAACATATTCAAAAGCAGAGACATTACTTTGCCAACTAAGGTCCGTCTAGTCAAGGCTATAGTTTTCCAGTGGTCATGTGTGGATGTGAAATTTGGACTGTGAAGAAAGCTGAGCGCTGGAGAATTGATGCTTTTAAACTGTGGTGTTGGAGAGTCTGTTGGACTGCAAGGAGATCCAGCCAGTCCATTCTAAAGGAGATCAGTCCTGGGTGTTCTTTGGAAGGAATGATGCTAAAGCTGAAACTCCAATATTTTGGCCACCTCATGGGAAGAGTTGACTCATTGGAAAAGACTGATGCTGGGAGGGATTGGGGGCAGGAGGAGAAGGGGACGACAGGGGATGAGATGGCTGTATGGCATCACCGACTCAATGGACGTGAGTTTGGGTGAACTCCGAGAGTTGGTGATGGACAGGGAGGCCTGGTGTGCTGTGATTCATGGGATCGCAAAGAGTTGGACACGACTGAGTGACTGAACTGAACTGAACTGAACTGAACTGAAGATACCATGCAAGGTACAGGGATGAATATATTACATTTCAGAAGAGAAAAGCCTATAATCTGAAGATTACAAAAAATTGTGATTACATACTTATATTCAAACCACAAAAATTTTTTCAAAATGACATCTTCAAGTCAAAATACACGTTCAGGTGTGTAATGTACACACATTAAGGATACAAACTCTAACACGAGATTCTTTGCTCCTCAAGTTTTTGACCCGCCAATCAACCTATCAAAGACTCTGAGTCTGACCATGGGAAACCCAACAGGCTTATGTTCCCTGATACAAGCACTTAAATGCATTTATATGTATTCTTTTAATGTGTTAGTATTTCCCTCATAGTTGTTTGTTGCTTAGTCATTCAGTCTTGACCAACTCTTTGCAACTCCTTGGACTGTAGCCTGCCAGTCTCCTCTGTCCATGATATTCTCCAGGGAAGAATACTGGAGTGGGTTGCCATTTCCTCCTCTGGAGCATCTTCCTGACCCAGGGATTGAACCCACGTCTCCTCTGTTGGCAGGCATATGCGTGTTGGCAGGCCTGAGGACCTCTTCCATCCTTGTCCAGGGGAGTGCTAACCTTCTCTCCTTTCATATAGCGCTATTGATTGCTTTAACAAGTTGTACGTAAGACTCTCACTGCTTCTCGGAAAACCAGGCACTAGTGCAGAAAATCATGCTGAGTCCCCGCTGCAACCCTCTCCCCAGCCATGGGCTCCTGAATCCATCTCACCTGAACGCTGCCACCAGCGGTGCCCCAGCATCTGTCACTCTCGTTTTTCACTCAGGTGGTCCTCAGTGAATATCTGTTGAATGAATGACACTGAAAGGGATTACCAGTGGACAGACACAGTGTGTGTTCAACATAAGCTCTACCCACTATTGGAAAAGCCCCGTTCAAAATTTGTGTCACTTGAACAGTAAAGTAGCATTAATCTTCTTCTCACTCATTTTTATACAAGGGGAATTTAAAATATGCTTCATCAAAAGTGTTCACTGAGCAATTGGATTGCTATTTGGGTTCTACAAAACACCTGTGGTTTTAGACCCAGAGGTGGTCTAAGCAGCATTTCAGAAGCCTTTGCGTACACTTTTTATTTCTCATTGTCCTTACCTTCTCTGAAAAGAATGGCTGACAACCTTTCCTTGTGATATCTGAGCTTTTAAGAATGTTGTTTTATCTATTTTTTATGACCAACCTTACACTTGTTAAGTGTACATGAAGACCCTGCGATAGGGTGCTCCGTGAATTAACAAGATTGGCTGGACAAAAGAAAAGAAATCATTTAGAAACAAATATTCACATTAAATACCTTGGATAGGTAGGCCTTCTGGGGATTTCTCTCTAATGCAACAAAAGCACACCATTTCTGTTTTCAGAAATAGTTTCTCTCAGATCCAGAGCTTGTCTAAAGCCATATTACATAAGTAAGGGCTTTGTTTGTACATTGGCATTTTACATCTTACAATCTTACTAAATCCTTTTCTGATCAATCTGATATTGAACAGATCTATATTGATTTCTTGTACACTTGTTTATGGTATTTGTTTTGCTATATCTAGGATTAAAAGCCAAATTAACAAGTGTAATCAATTTTCTTAGTGATAAAGAAAAGTCCTCTAGTACTCTTAGACACATTTATCTAGGGATTAAAAAAAAAAAACTTAAGTGAAGATGTTGTAATAAATGGATCGATTTATTCAATCACTGGGCAGAAGAACATTAGCTCTGGGAAAGGGCTTTCCTCTAAGAGCTTTAGTTACCGAGTTTCTCTTGTGTTGCACCAAATGATTTGCATTTTTAGAGAAATTTCATGTCTGCAGCGAGTTCCAGTGAAAACATGAATAAATTGCTTTTCTTTCTCTCTTTTTCTGACTTTATGAAGCTGAATCCATTAGGGGTTGAGTCAAAGTATAATGAAATAAAGGCAGCAACACACCCGATGGAAACCCTGGCTTAAGTTCCTCATTGCCCAAGCCATTGTCCTGTTAGTGGTCTTCAGGGAGATCTCTGGGGCATGTTGCAAATTTTTTAAACCACTACTTTAGAAACCATCTCTAGAAGACTAGAAAATAGGCAAACAACAATTAGGAACTTGACAGCCTTTCCACAGCAATTCTTCTCAAGGTCAAATAAATCTTCCTCTCTGAGCCTAACACAATACAGCTACCTAAGAGGCTCTCCTGTTACTCACCTTCCTCCTTTTGAATTCACTGGAGTGAGGGTGAATATCGCCTTCCCAGTTGGTGCTAGTGGTAAAGAACGTGCCTGCCAATGCAGGAGAGGCGGGTTCTATTCCTGGGTCGGGAAGATCCCACGGAGGGAGGCATAGCAACCCACTCCAGTATTCTTGCTTTGAGAACCCCATGGACAGAGGAGCCTGGCGGGCTACAGTCCATGGGGTCACAAAGAGTCAGACACAACTGAAGCAATTTAACATGCATCAAATAGAATACGAAAAAGAATATGTATCTATGTATTATGTGTGTACAACTGAATCACCTTGCTGCACAACAGAAACTAACACACCCATTGTTCATCTACTGTTCCATAAAATGCAATATCTGACAATAATTAGGATATGATTTTTTTAATTTATAAAATATGAAAGGTTCTATCATATCTCCTCATACAAAATACACTCTCAATCCATGGAAACGAATTTCATTTTTACTCATGATCTGAATGTTGCAGCTGAACAAAAGGCAACCTGGTCTCCTTCCTCCTCTTACCAAATGGGCTGTTTTGCTCCAATGTTAAATAGTAGATATAAGAAAGAAGAAATTTATACAGAACAGTGAATGTCAAACTTTAGTGAGCAAGCAGATGACCTTGGTATCCTTTTAAATTGCAGATTCTGATTTACTAGATTTAGAGTGGGAGATTTACAGGGTTTGGGAGGGAGAAAGGGGGTTGTTTCATGGAAAACATTAATCTGATTTTGGTTTATTCCATCTTGACTAGAAAATAATGCAGAATCTGTAATGTGGCATTCACTGGAGAAATTTTTAAAATGGTATGAAGACATCACCACTGTATTTATTTATCTTAAGAAAGCGTCAGGGCAGATTGATAGATGTGAATCAGATACTCTCATTAAAAGTTTAGATATCTTGAAAAAGAAATGCAGGATAATACTGTGTCAATGTAATCAATTCAATTCTTCATCCGGTCTGGCTCCATTCTGTATTTAAGATAATGATGCTTAAGGGGAAAAAAAGCTATAATTTTGAGTTTGAATATACTTCTGATCCTTGTATAAATTTTAATAGACTTCAAATATTAATGGAAGCCTTTGAAAGCGGAATTGCTATGTACCAGAACTTGTAATGGTATGACCTAAATCAAATCCCTGACGATTATACAGTGCAAGTGAGAAATAGATTCAAGGGATTAGATCTGATAGACAGAGTGCCTGATGAACTATGGATGGAGGTTCGTGACATTGTACAGGAGACAGGGATCAAGACCATCCCCAAGAAAAAGAAATGGAAAAAGAAAATGGCTGTCTGAGGAGGCCTTACAAATAGCTGAGAAAAGAAAAGAAGTGAAAAGGAAAGATATACCCATTTGAATGCCGAGTTCCAAAAGAATAGCAAGGAGAGATAGCCTTCCTTGGTGATCAGTGCAAAGAAATAGAGGAACACAATAGAATGGGAAAGACTAGAGATCTTTTCAAGAAAATGAGAGATATCAAGGGAACATTTCATGCAAAGATGAGCTCGAGAAAGGACAGAAATGGTATGGACCTAACAGAAACAGAAGATATTAAGAACAGGTGGCAAGAATACACAGAAGCACTATACAAAAAATATCTTCAATACCCAGATAATCACTCACCTAGAGCCAGACATCCTGGAATGCAAAGTCAAGTAGGCCTTAGGAAACATCACTATGAACAAAGCTAGTGGAGGTGATGGAATTCTAGTTGAGCTATTTCAAATCCTGGAAGATGATGCTGTGAAAGTGCTGCACTCAATATGCCAGCAAATTTGGAAAACTCAGCAGTGGCCACAGGACTGGAAAAGGTCAGTTTCATTCCAGTCCCAAAGAAAGGCAATGCAAAGAGGGCTCAAACTACCACACAATTGCACTCATCTCACGAGCTAGTAAAGCAATGCTCAAAATTCTCCAAGCCAGGCTTCAGCAACACACGAACTGTGAACTTCCTGATGTTCAAGCTGGTTTTAGAAAAGGCAGAGGAACCAGAGATCAAATTGCCAACATCCACTGGATCATGGAAAAAGCAAGAGAGTTCCAGAAAAACATTTCTGCTTTATTGACTATGCCAAAGCCTTTGACTGTGTGGATCACAATAAACTGTGGAAAATTCTGAGAGAGATGGGAATACCAGGCCACCTGACCTGCCTCTTGAGAAACCTATATGCAGATCAGGAAGCAAGAGTTAGAACTGGACATAGAACAACAGACTGGTTCCAAATAGGAAAGAGT
The DNA here is from genome assembly GCF_016772045.2 of Ovis aries. Classification (NCBI taxonomy): domain Eukaryota; kingdom Metazoa; phylum Chordata; class Mammalia; order Artiodactyla; family Bovidae; genus Ovis; species Ovis aries. The sequence continues at coordinate 11,668,294 of NC_056070.1, forward strand.
ACATCAAGGCTGTATATTGTCACCCTGCTTATTTAACGTCTATGCAGAGTACATCATGAGAAACACTGGGCTGGAAGAAAGCACAGCTGAAATCAAGATTACTGGGAGAAATATCAATAACCTCAGATATGCAGATGACACCATCCTTATGGCAGAAAGTGAAGAGGAACTAAAAAGCTTCTTGATGAAAGTGAAAGTAGAGAGTGAAAAAGTTGGCTTAAAGTTCAACATTCAGAAAACTAAGATCATGGTATCTGGTCCCATCACTTTATGGGAAATAGATGGGGAAACACTGTCAGACTTTATTTTTCTGGGCTCCAAAATCACTGCAGATGGTGATTGCAGCCATGAAATTAAAAGACACTTACTCCTTGGAAGAAAAGTTATGACCAACCTAGACAACATATTCAAAAGCAGAGACATTACTTTGCCAACTAAGGTCCGTCTAGTCAAGGCTATAGTTTTCCAGTGGTCATGTGTGGATGTGAAATTTGGACTGTGAAGAAAGCTGAGCGCTGGAGAATTGATGCTTTTAAACTGTGGTGTTGGAGAGTCTGTTGGACTGCAAGGAGATCCAGCCAGTCCATTCTAAAGGAGATCAGTCCTGGGTGTTCTTTGGAAGGAATGATGCTAAAGCTGAAACTCCAATATTTTGGCCACCTCATGGGAAGAGTTGACTCATTGGAAAAGACTGATGCTGGGAGGGATTGGGGGCAGGAGGAGAAGGGGACGACAGGGGATGAGATGGCTGTATGGCATCACCGACTCAATGGACGTGAGTTTGGGTGAACTCCGAGAGTTGGTGATGGACAGGGAGGCCTGGTGTGCTGTGATTCATGGGATCGCAAAGAGTTGGACACGACTGAGTGACTGAACTGAACTGAACTGAACTGAACTGAAGATACCATGCAAGGTACAGGGATGAATATATTACATTTCAGAAGAGAAAAGCCTATAATCTGAAGATTACAAAAAATTGTGATTACATACTTATATTCAAACCACAAAAATTTTTTCAAAAATGACATCTTCAAGTCAAAATACACGTTCAGGTGTGTAATGTACACACATTAAGGATACAAACTCTAACACGAGATTCTTTGCTCCTCAAGTTTTGACCCGCCAATCAACCTATCAAAGACTCTGAGTCTGACCATGGGAAACCCAACAGGCTTATGTTCCCTGATACAAGCACTTAAATGCATTTATATGTATTCTTTTAATGTGTTAGTATTTCCCTCATAGTTGTTTGTTGCTTAGTCATTCAGTCTTGACCAACTCTTTGCAACTCCTTGGACTGTAGCCTGCCAGTCTCCTCTGTCCATGATATTCTCCAGGGAAGAATACTGGAGTGGGTTGCCATTTCCTCCTCTGGAGCATCTTCCTGACCCAGGGATTGAACCCACGTCTCCTCTGTTGGCAGGCATATGCGTGTTGGCAGGCCTGAGGACCTCTTCCATCCTTGTCCAGGGGAGTGCTAACCTTCTCTCCTTTCATATAGCGCTATTGATTGCTTTAACAAGTTGTACGTAAGACTCTCACTGCTTCTCGGAAAACCAGGCACTAGTGCAGAAAATCATGCTGAGTCCCCGCTGCAACCCTCTCCCCAGCCATGGGCTCCTGAATCCATCTCACCTGAACGCTGCCACCAGCGGTGCCCCAGCATCTGTCACTCTCGTTTTTCACTCAGGTGGTCCTCAGTGAATATCTGTTGAATGAATGACACTGAAAAGGGATTACCAGTGGACAGACACAGTGTGTGTTCAACATAAGCTCTACCCACTATTGGAAAAGCCCCGTTCAAAATTTGTGTCACTTGAACAGTAAAGTAGCATTAATCTTCTTCTCACTCATTTTTATACAAGGGAATTTAAAATATGCTTCATCAAAAGTGTTCACTGAGCAATTGGATTGCTATTTGGGTTCTACAAAACACCTGTGGTTTTAGACCCAGAGGTGGTCTAAGCAGCATTTCAGAAGCCTTTGCGTACACTTTTTATTTCTCATTGTCCTTACCTTCTCTGAAAAGAATGGCTGACAACCTTTCCTTGTGATATCTGAGCTTTTAAGAATGTTGTTTTATCTATTTTTTATGACCAACCTTACACTTGTTAAGTGTACATGAAGACCCTGCGATAGGGTGCTCCGTGAATTAACAAGATTGGCTGGACAAAAGAAAAGAAATCATTTAGAAACAAATATTCACATTAAATACCTTGGATAGGTAGGCCTTCTGGGGATTTCTCTCTAATGCAACAAAAGCACACCATTTCTGTTTTCAGAAATAGTTTCTCTCAGATCCAGAGCTTGTCTAAAGCCATATTACATAAGTAAGGGCTTTGTTTGTACATTGGCATTTTACATCTTACAATCTTACTAAATCCTTTTCTGATCAATCTGATATTGAACAGATCTATATTGATTTCTTGTACACTTGTTTATGGTATTTGTTTTGCTATATCTAGGATTAAAAGCCAAATTAACAAGTGTAATCAATTTTCTTAGTGATAAAGAAAAGTCCTCTAGTACTCTTAGACACATTTATCTAGGGATTAAAAAGAAAAAAAAACTTAAGTGAAGATGTTGTAATAAATGGATCGATTTATTCAATCACTGGGCGGAAGAACATTAGCTCTGGGAAAGGGCTTTCCTCTAAGAGCTTTAGTTACCGAGTTTCTCTTGTGTTGCACCAAATGATTTGCATTTTTAGAGAAATTTCATGTCTGCAGCGAGTTCCAGTGAAAACATGAATAAATTGCTTTTCTTTCTCTCTTTTTCTGACTTTATGAAGCTGAATCCATTAGGGGTTGAGTCAAAGTATAATGAAATAAAGGCAGCAACACACCCGATGGAAACCCTGGCTTAAGTTCCTCATTGCCCAAGCCATTGTCCTGTTAGTGGTCTTCAGGGAGATCTCTGGGGCATGTTGCAAATTTTTTAAACCACTACTTTAGAAACCATCTCTAGAAGACTAGAAAATAGGCAAACAACAATTAGGAACTTGACAGCCTTTCCACAGCAATTCTTCTCAAGGTCAAATAAATCTTCCTCTCTGAGCCTAACACAATACAGCTACCTAAGAGGCTCTCCTGTTACTCACCTTCCTCCTTTTGAATTCACTGGAGTGAGGGTGAATATCGCCTTCCCAGTTGGTGCTAGTGGTAAAGAACGTGCCTGCCAATGCAGGAGAGGCGGGTTCTATTCCTGGGTCGGGAAGATCCCACGGAGGGAGGCATAGCAACCCACTCCAGTATTCTTGCTTTGAGAACCCCATGGACAGAGGAGCCTGGCGGGCTACAGTCCATGGGGTCACAAAGAGTCAGACACAACTGAAGCAATTTAACATGCATCAAATAGAATACGAAAAAGAATATGTATCTATGTATTATGTGTGTACAACTGAATCACCTTGCTGCACAACAGAAACTAACACACCCATTGTTCATCTACTGTTCCATAAAATGCAATATCTGACAATAATTAGGATATGATTTTTTAATTTATAAAATATGAAAGGTTCTATCATATCTCCTCATACAAAATACACTCTCAATCCATGGAAACGAATTTCATTTTTACTCATGATCTGAATGTTGCAGCTGAACAAAAGGCAACCTGGTCTCCTTCCTCCTCTTACCAAATGGGCTGTTTTGCTCCAATGTTAAATAGTAGATATAAGAAAGAAGAAATTTATACAGAACAGTGAATGTCAAACTTTAGTGAGCAAGCAGATGACCTTGGTATCCTTTTAAATTGCAGATTCTGATTTACTAGATTTAGAGTGGGAGATTTACAGGGTTTGGGAGGGAGAAAGGGGTTGTTTCATGGAAAACATTAATCTGATTTTGGTTTATTCCATCTTGACTAGAAAATAATGCAGAATCTGTAATGTGGCATTCACTGGAGAAATTTTAAAATGGTATGAAGACATCACCACTGTATTTATTTATCTTAAGAAAGCGTCAGGGCAGATTGATAGATGTGAATCAGATACTCTCATTAAAAGTTTAGATATCTTGAAAAGAAATGCAGGATAATACTGTGTCAATGTAATCAATTCAATTCTTCATCCGGTCTGGCTCCATTCTGTATTTAAGATAATGATGCTTAAGGGGAAAAAAGCTATAATTTTGAGTTTGAATATACTTCTGATCCTTGTATAAATTTTAATAGACTTCAAATATTAATGGAAGCCTTTGAAAGCGGAATTGCTATGTACCAGAACTTGTAATGGTATGACCTAAATCAAATCCCTGACGATTATACAGTGCAAGTGAGAAATAGATTCAAGGGATTAGATCTGATAGACAGAGTGCCTGATGAACTATGGATGGAGGTTCGTGACATTGTACAGGAGACAGGGATCAAGACCATCCCCAAGAAAAAGAAATGGAAAAGAAAATGGCTGTCTGAGGAGGCCTTACAAATAGCTGAGAAAAGAAAAGAAGTGAAAAGGAAAGATATACCCATTTGAATGCCGAGTTCCAAAGAATAGCAAGGAGAGATAGCCTTCCTTGGTGATCAGTGCAAAGAAATAGAGGAACACAATAGAATGGGAAAGACTAGAGATCTTTTCAAGAAAATGAGAGATATCAAGGGAACATTTCATGCAAAGATGAGCTCGAGAAAGGACAGAAATGGTATGGACCTAACAGAAACAGAAGATATTAAGAACAGGTGGCAAGAATACACAGAAGCACTATACAAAAAATATCTTCAATACCCAGATAATCACTCACCTAGAGCCAGACATCCTGGAATGCAAAGTCAAGTAGGCCTTAGGAAACATCACTATGAACAAAGCTAGTGGAGGTGATGGAATTCTAGTTGAGCTATTTCAAATCCTGGAAGATGATGCTGTGAAAGTGCTGCACTCAATATGCCAGCAAATTTGGAAAACTCAGCAGTGGCCACAGGACTGGAAAAGGTCAGTTTTCATTCCAGTCCCAAAGAAAGGCAATGCAAAAGAGGGCTCAAACTACCACACAATTGCACTCATCTCACGAGCTAGTAAAGCAATGCTCAAAATTCTCCAAGCCAGGCTTCAGCAACACACGAACTGTGAACTTCCTGATGTTCAAGCTGGTTTTAGAAAAGGCAGAGGAACCAGAGATCAAATTGCCAACATCCACTGGATCATGGAAAAAGCAAGAGAGTTCCAGAAAAACATTTCTGCTTTATTGACTATGCCAAAGCCTTTGACTGTGTGGATCACAATAAACTGTGGAAAATTCTGAGAGAGATGGGAATACCAGGCCACCTGACCTGCCTCTTGAGAAACCTATATGCAGATCAGGAAGCAAGAGTTAGAACTGGACATAGAACAACAGACTGGTTCCAAATAGGAAAGAGTACATCAAGGCTGTATATTGTCACCCTGCTTATTTAACGTCTATGCAGAGTACATCATGAGAAACACTGGGCTGGAAGAAAGCACAGCTGAAATCAAGATTACTGGGAGAAATATCAATAACCTCAGATATGCAGATGACACCATCCTTATGGCAGAAAGTGAAGAGGAACTAAAAAGCTTCTTGATGAAAGTGAAAGTAGAGAGTGAAAAAGTTGGCTTAAAGTTCAACATTCAGAAAACTAAGATCATGGTATCTGGTCCCATCACTTTATGGGAAATAGATGGGAAACACTGTCAGACTTTATTTTTCTGGGCTCCAAAATCACTGCAGATGGTGATTGCAGCCATGAAATTAAAAGACACTTACTCCTTGGAAGAAAAGTTATGACCAACCTAGACAACATATTCAAAAGCAGAGACATTACTTTGCCAACTAAGGTCCGTCTAGTCAAGGCTATAGTTTTCCAGTGGTCATGTGTGGATGTGAAATTTGGACTGTGAAGAAAGCTGAGCGCTGGAGAATTGATGCTTTTAAACTGTGGTGTTGGAGAGTCTGTTGGACTGCAAGGAGATCCAGCCAGTCCATTCTAAAGGAGATCAGTCCTGGGTGTTCTTTGGAAGGAATGATGCTAAAGCTGAAACTCCAATATTTTGGCCACCTCATGGGAAGAGTTGACTCATTGGAAAAGACTGATGCTGGGAGGGATTGGGGGCAGGAGGAGAAGGGGACGACAGGGGATGAGATGGCTGTATGGCATCACCGACTCAATGGACGTGAGTTTGGGTGAACTCCGAGAGTTGGTGATGGACAGGGAGGCCTGGTGTGCTGTGATTCATGGGATCGCAAAGAGTTGGACACGACTGAGTGACTGAACTGAACTGAACTGAACTGAACTGAAGATACCATGCAAGGTACAGGGATGAATATATTACATTTCAGAAGAGAAAAGCCTATAATCTGAAGATTACAAAAAAATTGTGATTACATACTTATATTCAAACCACAAAAATTTTTTCAAAAATGACATCTTCAAGTCAAAATACACGTTCAGGTGTGTAATGTACACACATTAAGGATACAAACTCTAACACGAGATTCTTTGCTCCTCAAGTTTTTGACCCGCCAATCAACCTATCAAAGACTCTGAGTCTGACCATGGGAAACCCAACAGGCTTATGTTCCCTGATACAAGCACTTAAATGCATTTATATGTATTCTTTTAATGTGTTAGTATTTCCCTCATAGTTGTTTGTTGCTTAGTCATTCAGTCTTGACCAACTCTTTGCAACTCCTTGGACTGTAGCCTGCCAGTCTCCTCTGTCCATGATATTCTCCAGGGAAGAATACTGGAGTGGGTTGCCATTTCCTCCTCTGGAGCATCTTCCTGACCCAGGGATTGAACCCACGTCTCCTCTGTTGGCAGGCATATGCGTGTTGGCAGGCCTGAGGACCTCTTCCATCCTTGTCCAGGGGAGTGCTAACCTTCTCTCCTTTCATATAGCGCTATTGATTGCTTTAACAAGTTGTACGTAAGACTCTCACTGCTTCTCGGAAAACCAGGCACTAGTGCAGAAAATCATGCTGAGTCCCCGCTGCAACCCTCTCCCCAGCCATGGGCTCCTGAATCCATCTCACCTGAACGCTGCCACCAGCGGTGCCCCAGCATCTGTCACTCTCGTTTTTCACTCAGGTGGTCCTCAGTGAATATCTGTTGAATGAATGACACTGAAAAGGGATTACCAGTGGACAGACACAGTGTGTGTTCAACATAAGCTCTACCCACTATTGGAAAAGCCCCGTTCAAAATTTGTGTCACTTGAACAGTAAAGTAGCATTAATCTTCTTCTCACTCATTTTTATACAAGGGGAATTTAAAATATGCTTCATCAAAAGTGTTCACTGAGCAATTGGATTGCTATTTGGGTTCTACAAAACACCTGTGGTTTTAGACCCAGAGGTGGTCTAAGCAGCATTTCAGAAGCCTTTGCGTACACTTTTTATTTCTCATTGTCCTTACCTTCTCTGAAAAGAATGGCTGACAACCTTTCCTTGTGATATCTGAGCTTTTAAGAATGTTGTTTTATCTATTTTTATGACCAACCTTACACTTGTTAAGTGTACATGAAGACCCTGCGATAGGGTGCTCCGTGAATTAACAAGATTGGCTGGACAAAAGAAAAGAAATCATTTAGAAACAAATATTCACATTAAATACCTTGGATAGGTAGGCCTTCTGGGGATTTCTCTCTAATGCAACAAAAGCACACCATTTCTGTTTTCAGAAATAGTTTCTCTCAGATCCAGAGCTTGTCTAAAGCCATATTACATAAGTAAGGGCTTTGTTTGTACATTGGCATTTTACATCTTACAATCTTACTAAATCCTTTTCTGATCAATCTGATATTGAACAGATCTATATTGATTTCTTGTACACTTGTTTATGGTATTTGTTTTGCTATATCTAGGATTAAAAGCCAAATTAACAAGTGTAATCAATTTCTCTTAGTGATAAAGAAAAGTCCTCTAGTACTCTTAGACACATTTATCTAGGGATTAAAAAGAAAAAAAACTTAAGTGAAGATGTTGTAATAAATGGATCGATTTATTCAATCACTGGGCGGAAGAACATTAGCTCTGGGAAAGGGCTTTCCTCTAAGAGCTTTAGTTACCGAGTTTCTCTTGTGTTGCACCAAATGATTTGCATTTTTAGAGAAATTTCATGTCTGCAGCGAGTTCCAGTGAAAACATGAATAAATTGCTTTTCTTTCTCTCTTTTCTGACTTTATGAAGCTGAATCCATTAGGGGTTGAGTCAAAGTATAATGAAATAAAGGCAGCAACACACCCGATGGAAACCCTGGCTTAAGTTCCTCATTGCCCAAGCCATTGTCCTGTTAGTGGTCTTCAGGGAGATCTCTGGGGCATGTTGCAAATTTTTAAACCACTACTTTAGAAACCATCTCTAGAAGACTAGAAAATAGGCAAACAACAATTAGGAACTTGACAGCCTTTCCACAGCAATTCTTCTCAAGGTCAAATAAATCTTCCTCTCTGAGCCTAACACAATACAGCTACCTAAGAGGCTCTCCTGTTACTCACCTTCCTCCTTTTGAATTCACTGGAGTGAGGGTGAATATCGCCTTCCCAGTTGGTGCTAGTGGTAAAGAACGTGCCTGCCAATGCAGGAGAGGCGGGTTCTATTCCTGGGTCGGGAAGATCCCACGGAGGGAGGCATAGCAACCCACTCCAGTATTCTTGCTTTGAGAACCCCATGGACAGAGGAGCCTGGCGGGCTACAGTCCATGGGGTCACAAAGAGTCAGACACAACTGAAGCAATTTAACATGCATCAAATAGAATACGAAAAAGAATATGTATCTATGTATTATGTGTGTACAACTGAATCACCTTGCTGCACAACAGAAACTAACACACCCATTGTTCATCTACTGTTCCATAAAATGCAATATCTGACAATAATTAGGATATGATTTTTTAATTTATAAAATATGAAAGGTTCTATCATATCTCCTCATACAAAATACACTCTCAATCCATGGAAACGAATTTCATTTTTACTCATGATCTGAATGTTGCAGCTGAACAAAAGGCAACCTGGTCTCCTTCCTCCTCTTACCAAATGGGCTGTTTTGCTCCAATGTTAAATAGTAGATATAAGAAAGAAGAAATTTATACAGAACAGTGAATGTCAAACTTTAGTGAGCAAGCAGATGACCTTGGTATCCTTTTAAATTGCAGATTCTGATTTACTAGATTTAGAGTGGGAGATTTACAGGGTTTGGGAGGGAGAAAGGGGGTTGTTTCATGGAAAACATTAATCTGATTTTGGTTTATTCCATCTTGACTAGAAAATAATGCAGAATCTGTAATGTGGCATTCACTGGAGAAATTTTTAAAATGGTATGAAGACATCACCACTGTATTTATTTATCTTAAGAAAGCGTCAGGGCAGATTGATAGATGTGAATCAGATACTCTCATTAAAAGTTTAGATATCTTGAAAAAGAAATGCAGGATAATACTGTGTCAATGTAATCAATTCAATTCTTCATCCGGTCTGGCTCCATTCTGTATTTAAGATAATGATGCTTAAGGGGGAAAAAAAGCTATAATTTTGAGTTTGAATATACTTCTGATCCTTGTATAAATTTTAATAGACTTCAAATATTAATGGAAGCCTTTGAAAGCGGAATTGCTATGTACCAGAACTTGTAATGGTATGACCTAAATCAAATCCCTGACGATTATACAGTGCAAGTGAGAAATAGATTCAAGGGATTAGATCTGATAGACAGAGTGCCTGATGAACTATGGATGGAGGTTCGTGACATTGTACAGGAGACAGGGATCAAGACCATCCCCAAGAAAAAGAAATGGAAAAAGAAAATGGCTGTCTGAGGAGGCCTTACAAATAGCTGAGAAAAGAAAAGAAGTGAAAAGGAAAGATATACCCATTTGAATGCCGAGTTCCAAAGAATAGCAAGGAGAGATAGCCTTCCTTGGTGATCAGTGCAAAGAAATAGAGGAACACAATAGAATGGGAAAGACTAGAGATCTTTTCAAGAAAATGAGAGATATCAAGGGAACATTTCATGCAAAGATGAGCTCGAGAAAGGACAGAAATGGTATGGACCTAACAGAAACAGAAGATATTAAGAACAGGTGGCAAGAATACACAGAAGCACTATACAAAAAATATCTTCAATACCCAGATAATCACTCACCTAGAGCCAGACATCCTGGAATGCAAAGTCAAGTAGGCCTTAGGAAACATCACTATGAACAAAGCTAGTGGAGGTGATGGAATTCTAGTTGAGCTATTTCAAATCCTGGAAGATGATGCTGTGAAAGTGCTGCACTCAATATGCCAGCAAATTTGGAAAACTCAGCAGTGGCCACAGGACTGGAAAAGGTCAGTTTTCATTCCAGTCCCAAAGAAAGGCAATGCTAAAGAATGTTCAAACTACCACACAATTGCACTCATCTCACGAGCTAGTAAAGTAATGCTCAAAATTCTCCAAGCCAGGCTTCAGCAATACAAGAACCGTGAACTTCCAGATGTTCAAGCTGGTTTTAGAAAAGGCAGAGGAACCAGAGATCAAATTGCCAACATCTGCTGGATCATCGAAAAAGCAAGAGAGTTCCAGATAAACATCTATTTCTGCTTTATTGACTATGCCAAAGCCTTTGACTGTGTGGATCACAATAAACTGTGGAAAATCCTGAGAGAGATGGGAATACCAGACCACCTCACCTGCCTCTTGAGAAACCTGTATGCAGGTCAGGAAGCAAGAGTTAGAACTGGACATGGAACAACAGACTGGTTCCGAATAGGAAAAGGAGTATGTCAAGGCTGTATATTGTCACCCTGATTATTTAACTTCTATGCAGAGTACATCATGAGAAATGCTGGGCTGGAAGAAGCCCAAGCTGGAATCAAGATTGCCGGGAGAAATATCAATAACCTCAGATATGCAGATGACACCACCGTTATGGCAGAAATTGAAGAACTAAGGAACCTCTTGATGAAAGTGAAAGAGGAGAGTGAAGAAGTTGGCTTAAAGCTCAACATTCAGAAAACTAAGATCATGGCATCCAGTCCCATCACTTCATGACAAATAGATGGAGAAACAGTGACAGACTTTATTTGGGGGGGTCTCCAAAATCACCACAATGGTGACTCCAGCCATGAAATTAAAAGACTCTTGCTCCTTGGAAGAAAAGTTATGACCAATCTAATGTTAGTGTTAGTCGCTTATTTGTGCCCAACTCTTTGCGACCCCATGGACTGCAGCCCACCAGGCTCCTCTGTCCATGAGATTTTCTGGGCAAGGATACTGGAGTGGGTTGCCATTAAAAGCAGAGACATTACTTTGCCAACAAAGGTCCATTTAGTCAAGGCTATGGTTTTTCCAGTAGTCATGTATGGTTGTGAGAGTTGGACTATAAAGAAAACTGAGCACCGAAGACTTGATGCTTTTGAACTGTGGTGTTGGAGAAGATTCTTGAGAGTCCCGTGGACTGCAAGGAGATCCAACCAGTCCATCCTAAAGGAAATCAGTCCTGTATATTCATTGGAAGGACTGATGTTGAAGCTAAAACTCCAGTACTTTGGCCACCTGATGCAAAGAACTGACTTATTTGAAAAGACCCTGATGCTGGGAAAGATTGAAGGCAGGAGGAGAAGGCGATGACAGAGGATGAGATGGCTGGATGGCATCACTGACTCAATGGGCATGAGTTTGAGTGAACTCTGGGAGTTGGTGATGAACAGGGAGGCCTGACGTGCTGCAGTCCATGGGGTTGTAAACAGTCAGACACGACTGAGGGACTGAACTGAGCTGAACTGAGAACCTGCAATATAAAAGACTACAGGTCAGTTTAAGAGCATCTACCAAATCTACCCAAACTTAAAAGATGTGTCCTGGTTTAAAATTTGTTGTATCTTGACGTTACACTCATCAGATATGGAATAACCACATCATGATTTCTGCCTCAAAACATCAATGGAACAGATTACCTTGTTTGTTAACAAAAAGTAGGAAAGTATTACCAAGAAAATGTTGATGGTTTGGTTTTGTTTTGGTCAAGGGTGGGGATTGTTTGGTTGGTTTTCATTGTTGTTTTTGGTTTGTTTGTGTGGTAAAGTGGGATTAACTCTGTCATCTCAGGCTTTTGTTCACAGAATTGTTATAGGCTATAAAATGAGAAGTTCCATGAATGACAAACCAGTATTACCGAAAACGGGGGGAGGGGTAAGAAAAGAGAAAAGGGAAAGAAAATCAAGAAAAAGAAGAAGCATCAAGTCGTATGCTACCACCAAGGATGTTGACACTTAAACCACGCCTCACATGGCCAAACTGGTGACATTTGCACTTTGTGATTATTATATGCAATTTCTTTCTCTCTCACACACAAAATCCATTCTCACACTTTGCTGTGTATCCCAGGAGACTGACTTCAGACTGCATCTCACAGTTTCATTGCCTTCTGTCTTCCTAGTTTGGATTTATCCAAAGGAGTCATCAGCCAGGGAATAGAGGTTATGTGGTAAAAAGGTCAAGAGTTTTGCACTTACCCCTGACTTCAGCTCAGTCCTGACATCTGTGACACCACGGCCGCTTCTAGGCTCGGTTGGGTGAGCCCTGTTCTAAACTCTCATCCCTCACTCCCAAGTCCAATAACTCCCTCCTCTTGCTCTTTACTCTTGGCCTGGGGAAGGTAATGGCGTAGCATCCTTCCACTGCCAGTCCCCGAGTGCCTCAGCATCCTTAGTTGTTCAAGTTCTGCTCTTATCTCTCTCTTCTCTTCTTTTTAATTCATTTTAATTGGAGGATAATTACAGTATTGTGATTGTTTTTGCCATATATCAACATGAATCGTCCATAGGCATACATATGTCCCCTCCCGCCTGAACCCCCCTCCTGCCTCCCTCCACCCCCAGCCCTCCAAGTTGTCACAAAGCGCTGGCTTTGGGTGCCCTGTGTGGTATAACCAACTTCCCCTGGATATGTTACATGTGGTAATGTGTATGTTTCAATGCTATTCTCTCAAAGCATCCCACCCTCTCCTTCCACTGAGACCAAAAGTCTGTTCTTTGTGTCTCCTTTGCTGCCCTGCACACAGGATTATTGGTACCATCCTTCTAGACTCCATATATATGTGTTAATATGTGATATTTGTTTTTCTTGTTCTGACTTACTTCAGAACTCTGTATAATAGGTTCTAAGTTCATCCACCTCATTAGAACTGACTCAAATACGTTTCTTTTTACAGCTGAATCATATTCCCCTGTGTATATATACCACAACTTCCTTATCCATTCATCTGCCGATGGACATCTAGGTTGCTTCCACGTCCTATCTGTTGTAAACAGTGCTTCAGTGAATGCTGGGGTACCTGTGTATTTTTCAATTCTGGTCTCCTCAGAGTATATGCCCAGTAGTGGAATTTCTGGGTTGTATGGTAGTTTTATTTCTTTTTTAAGGAATCTCTATACTATTCTCCCAGAGAAGGAAATGGCAACCCATTCCAGTAATCTTGCCTGGAGAATCCCGGGGACAGAGGAGCCTGGTGGGCTGCCATCTATGGGTTCACACAGAGTCGGACACGACTGACTCAACTTAGCAGCAGCAACAGCAGCATACTGTTCTCCAGAGTGGTTGCATCAGTTTGCATTCCCACCACCTGTATAAGAGGGTTCCCTTTTCTCCACGCTCTCTTCAGCATTTAATGCCCTTGTCTCTTAACGGCCCCTGCATTAATGTCTCTTCAGAATCCCAGTTGAATGTGCCATCTGCTTCCTCCTGACCGATACCCACTCGTCCTCCATTGTGAGTATCGAGTGAGGTGGCTAAAGGCGAGTGAGTACAAGGAATATGAGGAAGATTCCCCTTGCTGAAGAGTTCAGTCGATGAGAGAACAGTGCTAATTAGGCCATAATGTGTGTCTGGCTGCACTCCAGGCTCACAGGCTGCATCTCTGACCAGCCATTGTACGCACCATCAGTTACAAGGAGGACCATGCCTGAAAGGACATGTCTGTGCCAGCCCATCACCACTCCTGGGAATAATAATTCAGAGATGAGCCATTCAGTTGAGATAGCTTCAAAATCATCTTGGTTCCCAAAGGAAAGCTTTTGTAATGTGATTCTAGTGAAAATTTTATACAGGTTATTTTAAATAATAAAACCATCCCTGTCAATATCTTTGTCCAAGATCTAATTTCATTTTGTTACTTAATCTGTAGCTCATTCCTAATGACATAGGTTAAAAGTCAAGTTTATTAAAATATGCCTTATATTGGCAATTGGACTCAGGATTATAAGTATATATATATATATATATATATATATATATATATATATATTCAACTCACTTCTTTAAAATGTTTCTACTGTTGTGATTAACTGAATGAAATGATATAATGCTGTCTAGAGGATAAGCAGTTAAATTTTAATTTATTTATTTAAAGTGATTTTCTGATTATCAAGTGTGAATGACAAATTTCAGTATATAGACTCTGTTCTCAGTAGAGTTACCTTTGAAAACCACATTGTAATAGGCCATTGTAGATGTACTACTGTATCAATGCTGATATACTGGGCTTACTTCCATGGTGTTAATTCTATATGCTCTGAATACATGGGGCGGGGTAGTGACTTCTCATTTTTTGGAAATCAGTTTCTGAGACTCTCTACTCTCAGCATGAGAAAGAGCAATTTCTACTAAAATTGAATCTATGTCTAAGTAAATTGTGCTGCAATGCAAAAGTAAAATATAAGCTCCTCATTAACAATGTCATAATGCTACAATCACCCAGAAGATACGAGCAGTTTTCATACATGGTATTTATTCTTAATCATTTTCATAAAACACAATCTGAATTTTATTTTTGACAAAACCCTTTGAGACATTTTGATAAGGTCAACAGAAAGCACAGTCTTTTAACAGGAGGTGATCAACTTTTTGACAATAGCAGGACCAGCAGACCTAATGGAGTAATAGCCTGCAGGGTCCAGCTAAATATAATATACGAACGTAATCAACCTCTATGATGACTATTCAGAAGTAATCCCTTTAGCTTTGAACTGCAACACATATTTCAACAAGGCAAAAACCTTATGAAGAAATTCTCTGCAGACCACACTGATACAATACAGCCTTCATATCCTGCTCGATGTGTTTGCTGCTTATAGTGTTTTAAATTTAAGATAATGACTGCTGTATATTCATGTGAGCATACAACAATACTTTTGATTTGTTGTGGAAAGGTTGAATCCATTACCAGGGGTCTAGTCTATAAACTCTGACACAACCTTTACATATGAGTTATTATTTACCCTTTTCTGCTAAGACCATTAAGATGTTTGGCATGACAAAATGATAAAATTTCATTCACCTTTTCAGCCACAGAACTACCAGGTAACATCTTTTCCCTTTCAATTTATATTCACTTACAGATAGCATTTTAAAAATCTCATTTGTGTATCATACTGTATTATATGAAAATTATATGCCATTGTCTTTGTGTAAAGGAATGGGATTGTAGGTTTATTGCAATTCAGTATCGTTGACTTATTCTATTGCTCTTTGGTACAAGGTTAAGCTAAAAGCTGGTGAAATCAGATCCTTTTCTTGCCCACTTATGGGAATCTATGCTTTGAGAGTCTTTAGCTCAGATGGTAAAGAATCTGCATACGATTCAGGAGACCCAGGTTTGATTCCTGGGTGGGGTAGATCCTATGGAGAAGGGAATGGCAACCCACTCCAGTATTCTCACCTGGAGAATTCCAGGGACAGAGGAGCCTGGCAGGCTACAATCCATGGGGTCTCAAAGAGTTGGACACAACTAACACTTTCACTTTCACTGTTATTAACAAGGAGATACTTGTTTCTTGTGTGTAAGCAAATGCCACACTCTCAAGTTTGCATTGTTTCTGGTCTCCCTTGTTGGAGTGATATGGGTCCTAATCTTCCAGCTTTCTTGAAGACCTATAGGTCAAACATCTCAGATCATACCTTAAGTCAGACCTACAGCAGGAAAACTAGGTTAGGAATTAAATTGAGTGCTTTTACAAGATGGAACCAAGAGTCAACCGTCCCATGATTCTCACCTTATTGCAAGTGAACAGAAATCTCCAAACACCTGGATGATAACTTCATATCTTCTTTTATGTAAGTTAACCTTTGTTAAGGTTTCCTATGACAGTGGAAAGAAAGATGTCCCTTTCAATGTAGGGGACTGGAATGCAAAAGTAGGAAGTCAAGAGATACCTGAAGTAACAGACAGGTTTGGTCTTAGAGTACAGAATGAAACAGGGCAAAAGTTAACAGAATTTTGCCAATAGAACACACTGATCATAGCAAACACCCTCTTCCTACAATACAAGAAACGACTCTACACATGGATATCACCAGATGGTCAACACTGAAATCAGATTGATTATATTCTTTGCAGCCAAAGATGGGAAAGCTCTATACAGTCAACAAAAACAAGATCAGGAGCTGACTGTGGTTCAGATCATGAACTCCTTAAATTGAAGAAAGTGGGGGAAACCATTAGACTATTCAGGTTTGACCTAAATTAAATCCCTTATGATTATCCAGTGGAAATGACAAATAGATTCAAGAGATTAGATCTGATAGAGTGCCTGAAGAACTATGGATGGAGGTTCATTATACAGGAAGCCATGATCAAAACCATCCCAAGAAAAATAAATGCAAAAAGGCAAAATGGTTGTCTGAGGAGGCCTTAAAAATAGCTGAGAAAAGAAAATAAGAAAAGGCAAAGGAGAAAAGGAAAAATATGTCCATCTGAATGCAGAGTTCCAAAGAATAGCAAGCAGAGATTAAAAAAAAAAAATCCTTCCTAAGTGAACAATGCAAAGAGATAGAGGAAAACAACAGAATGGGAAAGACTAGAGGTCTCTTCAAGAAAATTAGAGATACCAAGGGAACATTCCATGCAAAGATGGGAACAATAAAGGACAGAAATGGTATGCACCTAATAGAAGCAGAGGATATTAAGAAGAGGTGGCAAGAATACACAGAAGAATGATACAAAAAAGACCTTAATGACCCAGATAATCACGATGATGTGATCACTCACCTAGAGCCAAACATCCTGGAGTACAAAGTCAAATGGGCCTTAGGAAGCATCACTACGAACAAAGCTAGTAGAGGTGATGGAATTCCAGTTGAGCTATTTCAAAGTCTGAAAGATAATGCTGTGAAAGTGCTGCACTCAATATGCCAGCAAATTTGGAAAACTCAGCAGTGGCCACAGGACTGGAAGCAGTCACTTTTCATTCCAATCCCAAAGAAAGGCAATGCCAAAGAATGTTCAAACTACCACACAATTGCACTCATCTCACATATTAGCAAAGTAATGCTCAAAATTTTTCATGCTAGGCTTCAACAGCACGTGAACCGTGAACTTCCAGATGTTCAAGCTGGTTTTAGAAGAGGCAGAGGAACCAGAGATCAAATTGCCAACATCTGTTGGGCCTTGGAAAAAAACAAAAGAATTCCAGAAAAACATCTACTTCTGCTTAATGGACTATGCTAAAGCCTTTGACTGTGTGGATCACAGCAAACTGTAGAAAATTCTAAAAGAGATGGGAATACCAGACCGCTTGACCTGCCTCCTGAGAAACCTGTATGCAGGTCAAGAGGCAACAGTTAGAACTGGTCATGGAACAACAGACTGGTTTCAAATTGGGAAAGGAGTACATCATGGCTGTACATTGTCACCCTACTTAGATGCAGAGCACATCATGCAAAATGCTGGGCTGGATGAAGTGCAAGCTGGAATCAAGATTGCCAGGAGAAATATCAATAACCTCAGATATGCAGATGACACCATCCTAATGGCAAAAATTGAAGAGGAACTAAAGAGCCTCTTGATGAAAGTGAAAGAGGAGAGTGAAAAAGTTGGCTTAAAACTCAGCATTCAAAAAATGATGATCATGGCATCTGGTCCCATCACTTTGTGGCAAACAGATGGGGAAACCATGGAAAGAGTGACAGACTTATTTTCTTGGGCTCCAAAATCTCTGCAGATGGTGACTGCAGCCATAAAATTAAAAGATGCTTGCTCCTTAGAAGAAAAGTTATGACCAACCTAGGCAGTGTAACCAACCAAAAGCAGAGACATTACTTTGCCAGCAAAGGTCTGGATAGTCAAAGCTATGGTTTTTCCAGTAGTCATGTGTGGATGTGAGTGTTGGATCATAAAAAAGGCTGAGCACTAAAGAGTTGATGCTTTTGAGCTGATGTGTTGGAGAAGACTCTTGAGAGTCCACTGGACTACAAGGAGATCAAGCCAGTCAATCCTCAAGGAAATCAATCCTGAATATTTATTGGAAGGACTGATGCTTAAGCTGAAGCTCCAATACTTTGGCCACCTGATGCGAAGAGCTGACTTATTAGCAAAGACCCTGGAACTGCAAAAGACTGAAGGCAGGAGGAAAAGGGGATGATGGGACAAGATGGTTGGATGGCATCACCAACTCAATGGACATGAGTTTGAGCAAGCTCCAAGAGATGGTGAAGGACCAGGAAGCCTGGTGTGGTGCAGTCCCTAGGGTCAGAAAGAGTCGGACATGACTGAATGACTGAAGAACAACACAGCAAGTGTGAATGTCTTTTATTTAAACCAGAAACTGTGACCCAAATTGAGTAAAAGAAAAGTTGTGCATACAGTTATTCTTCTCAGAGAATCTACTTGGAAATATTTCACAATAAAAATCACCTTGGCTCAACACCTGCGAAATGAATGTTAAACAATTATTTGAGACCAGCCAGGTATAATTTCAAAGTTGGAAAGTCCAGGAACAGTTTCTCCAGTTTAAGAAATATTGTTGCTGCTACTGCTGCTGCTGTCACTTCAGTCATGTCCGACTCTCTGCAACCCCAGAGACGGCAGCCCACCAGGCTCCCCTGTCCCTGGGATTCTCCAGGCAAGAACACTGGAGTGGGTTGCAATTGCCTTCTCCAGTGCATGAAAGTGAAAAGTGAAAGTGAAGTTGCTCAGTCATGTCCGACTCCTAGCCACTCCATGTGGACTGCAGCCTACCAGGCTCCTCTGTCCATGGGAATTTTCAGGCAAGAGTACTGGAGTGGGGTGCAAGAAATATTGTTACACCCTGCCAAACCAAAGGGAATGCTGGATTGAAGACATTAGATAGTATAAAACAGGCATTAGGATGTCTGGATGGTTCTCTATATTATGATGCATTGAAAATATTCAACTGAGAAGCCCAAGGTAGTTCTTTACTTCAAAGAGTGATGAAATATATTAGTTAAAGTAAAGGCTAAGCTTCTATTACAAAGAGTCCCAAAGGTACAGTAGCTTAAGTATAGGGGAGTTTGTTTCTTCCCTAATCCTGAAGTGAGCTGTCTATATTTACAAGGTAGTCCCACAGGCATTCAGAAGGTCCTGACCTTCTGTCTTATTGCTCCACCATCCTCCGGGGCAGGGTCTCTCAATATTGCACTATTAAAATTTTGAGGTGAATAATTTTTTTTGTTGGGGAGAATGGTATGTCTGTCATGAGCATTGTAAGATATTTAGCAGCATCCTTGGTCTCTACCCACTAGATGCCAATTGCACTTCCACCTACCAGTTTTAACAACAAAAATATCTGCAGATGTTTCCCAATCTTCCCTGTGGAGAAAAATCATTCAGTTGAGAACCACTGACTTGGATGTCATTATCATCCGCATGGTCGGAACCAAATCATAATTCTCCGTGTTCAAGATTGAGGAAATGGAAAGTTTAAGGAGAAATGAATGCCCATTGCCTAATGCTCAGACCCAGAAGCAGTGTGTTTCATTCTGTCCACACTCATTGATGAGAACTTATTCATGTGTCTTCAACCAAATCTGTACATGCTGATGGGGAAGATTTAGTGGAGTACAAAAAAACTGATACGTGAAAGACAGAAGGAATTACTGGAGCCATGTCTTGTGTATTCAAGAGAGAATGAGATCTAGTAAAGAAGTAGCGGGGTTGGCCTTAGATAGGAGCATGGGGGCATGAAACATACAGGACAGAATTAAGAGAATAACTCTTGACACAGAGCTTGTAGAAGCTTTTTCCTACTATGTTTTATTTCCTCTATGAAAATGGAAAATAAATCATCAGATGAGAATTATGATGCATATGGAGAGTTGTAGGTTTTGGAAAATGGAAAAAAAAAAGAGTAGATAAGTCATCTAGGAAAGTGGAAGAATGAATGGACTTAGGAATGTTTAATAGGATGGCCTGAACATATTAATGACATGACATGCATGCAGGCTCAGTCTTGTCCAACTCTTTGGGACCTGTAGCCTACCAGGCCCCTTTGTCCATGAATTCTCCGAGCAAGCATACTGGACTGAGTTGCCATTTTCTACTCCCGGGGATCTCCCCAATCCAGCGATTGAGCCTGCATATCACACATCTCCTGTATTGGCAGGCAGATTCTTTACTACTATGCCACCTGGGAAGCCGTGAAGGGTTCCCCCTAATGTCTGTGACCATGAATTTAAAGTGAGACCCACTTGTATGTTTTTCCAGCTGAGCCTCATGCTTCCGGACAGGAATAGGCAGCACGTTGGATTTACCTAGGGTTATAGTTTTGTCAAGTGAGTACAACAAAGTGAGAAAAGGGTAAGGAAGTCAGCACTTATGCAAGAGGGTGAATGACCATGGAATTTAAACGGTTCAAAGAAGGGAAAGAGGAAATCAAAACAGAGAGGAACAATGAAAAGATGATAGAACTGGAAATCCCAGTAGGGTTGAAGAACTGCTGGTGGTGGGGTAATAGAGGGAGTGATCTAGAAAGGATGAAAACTGGTAGTCGGCTAGTTGAATGCAGGTAACTGAGGGGGCCTGCAGTTACTGGTAGTGACGAAGTCTGAGAATGAGCATGGGAACTGGTAGCTTCAGTAAGGTAAAGACACAGCCTAAAAGAACAGAGCTCAAAGAATTGAGATCCAGGGCGAAAGAGTCTTCTGCATGAACATCTAAATTGGTACATTAAGAAAGTAGTCAGAAAGTGACAATAAGCCAATGATCCAATGGACTGAGAATACTACAGCTGCAGGTAGATCACAACAGTAGTTGAGTATGTAACCGATGATGTGAGTTTCAGGAAGAGAAGAAGGGAAGGCAGGTGCCCTGAAAGAGAAAAATAGGGGGGAGGACACCTGCCCTTCTCCACGTCCAATAGTAAGAGGACCAAGGGAAAGAAAAAGTAAAAGGGTTTCTGGGCTGGCAGTATCCTCAGAGGACAGCCAGGTTTCTGTCAGAGCAAGAAAGGAAAAGAAATTTCAGAAAATAGAGTGAGAATACAGTGGAAATATTTCAGGAGTTGTAGTGAGAGATAGGGACCAAATATGAAATGTGCCAAACCTTATGAAAAGTAGAATGCAGGAAATGAAGGGGCACATGGACACCTGTCATCAGCAAGGATAAAGAGCATCTTGTTAGATACATCCCAGTGCCTTCAAGTCAAAAGTGGAAGGGCAGATAAGAAGGTTAAGTAACAAACTAGTGTATCAATTCATGTCTAAGTTTCCTAAATCTTATTTATTTGGATGCTTTATATCGGTCTCTAAATTAATTGTCCTTCTCAGTTTTTGTTTAACGAGTCATCTGATCCCCAAACAGTGGCTATTCCAGTTGCTGTTTCACCCCACAAGAATTCTGTGGGTTAGGAACTCCAGTATGGCTTGGCTCAACATCAGCTGAGGTTACCTAGTGATGATACTCAACTGACAGATGGGTGGATTTGCTAACTGACTGGAACTTTGGTGGGATGGTTAGAAGGTCATCTGGGACTGTCAACTGGAGCATCTATACATGGCCTTGCAGGACGGCAATCTCAGGGTGGTAGGATTTCATATATGGCAACTGGCTTCCTCCAAAGCAAGCATCTTAAGAGAACTGAATGGAAGCAGCATAGCTTTTTCTGATTTAGCTTCAGAAGTCATGAAGTCACTTCCTCCACATGCTATTGATTACGAAAGAGTCCAAAGCCTAGCTCAGTTTCAGCAGGAGGGAAATTGGATTCTACCTTTTGAAGGGGAAATGGCAAGGTCATACTTCTAAGGAACATGCAGAGTGGGAGATATCATTGTGGCCATCTTTGACCAATATTCTCTGTAACACAAGTGATACATAACAGCTGTGTTTATATAACATTACATTATACACAGTTGATATGGGTTAGAGTTGTTGTTGTATTATGTTAATCCCTCAGTGTGTCCAGTTCTTTGTGACCCCCATGGATTGTAGCCTGCCAAGCTCCTCTGTCCAAGGGATTCTCCAAGCAAGAATACTGGAGTGGGTTGCCATTCTCTTTTCCAGGAGATCTTTGTAACCCAGAGATCAAACCTGGGTCTCCTGCATTGCAGGCAGTTTCTTTACTGTCTGAGACACCAGATACCCCAAAAAGGGATTTCCAGGTTCAAACTCGTAAGAACTGTAAACTGTTTTTGAGATAAAACATTAAATGTATACATCTTTTTTCTTTAGGAGAGTTTAGAAGATCCACAATGGAAAGTTTATATCACACCTCAGAGTTTTCGGAAGAGGAATCCAGTGGGTATGATAAATCAAGTTAAACTTTCTATTAAGTATCCACATTATACAAGATACTAAATATTAATACAATGTAACTCTCCAAACACACAGAAAAAAGTAACTTCATCTAACACTTGGTAAGTCATAGATAATACTGAAACACCATTTAAAAAATCACAAATGTACTTTACATAAGGTTAAGTACTTTTAATCTTTTCAGCTAAGTCTAAAAATTACAGAATACAAAATGCAGTCAATCCTTGAACAACATGGAGGTTGGGGTGCTAACCCTCCTCCACACAGTAGAAAGTATCCATATACCCTATAGTCAGCCCTTCGTATACTTGTTTCCTCCATATCCTCAGCTCTGAATCTACAGATTCAACCAGCCACCAATTGTATAGTACTGCAGTATTTACTGTTGAAAAAGTCTGCATATAAGTGGACTCCCAAAGTTCAAACTTATGTTGTTCGAGGTCAGTTGTAATGTGGCAAGTGTGTGTGTGTGTGTTTTTAACTTTCTAGCCCAATATAAAATTTCATAATTTATTTTAGATTTTCAGGTAATCAAAAAAATGACACTTAAACCAGCTTTTGATTCAGCAACAAAGGATGAAGAAATGTACCACCTCAGTCTTCAATACCTGCTACAGGAGTATGTTACAAATAATACAGACAGAGTTATAATAAAGATAGGGTTATAACAAAACTATGACTATGTTTTCATTGGAATTTGTATTACAATTTACTACCAATTTAGCCTAAAACATTTAAATTCTTGAAAAATAAATTTATCTCAAATGCTTAGGAATACCAATAATTATCCGTAAGCTAAACTGTAAAATTTTCCTCTTATCCATTATTCTACAAGAAATAGTGCTACTTTAGAATTGAAATTTGGTTGTGTCTAATGAGAAAATCATCTTAAGCTTAAGGAAATCTGTGCTGAATAAAGGTGGGTAAAGATTTTTTTTAATTCCAGAGAATCTTTTTAATATACATAAAAGGATTATAAGCAATAAAGACTACCATATTGATAACTACTGCTCCAACAGTTTCCTTTACCTGGGAAAGTGAGAATAATTTTACTTTTTATACATAATTGGTTAAAATTTTTCCACATACATGACTATACATTGTGTACAGTACGTTTTATTGTTTTAACAATAAAAACTATTAAAGACCAAAATGATTCTGTTACCATAGTGTAAAGTGTTTCCTTAAGCATTTTCTTTACAAATACACCATCTCATCTCACTGCTTAAAAAGATTGACTATGAGAAAACTTTTATTTGTTTTATAAGAACAATTCTAGCTTTGAAGTTCTAAATCCAAATAACAGATGCTTATTTTTCCCTTCTAAAACCACTTCTGTAATAGCAGCCTTTTGCTGGAGTGTCTTCTTAAACTAATTTTAAGATCCTTTAAAAAGATGTTTGGAAAGTTTTTTGGGAATATTTTTAATCCCCACATTTTTGAAAACACTTCAGGACATTAGATGCATGAAACATAAGCCTGTCGGGAAGGTTAGTAGAAACTAGAATTTACGATCAAATGCTAAACAGCCACACTGCTCTCCCTTCTGATAGATTTAATCAAAAGGTTTCTGTGGTGGTTTCTCCTTAAATTTCAATTTGAGTCATTTTTATTTGTGAAACTGAAAACAAAATCAAGCTCTTATGATGACAGATGCAAATTACAATCACATCAAATGCTAGTTCTTACCTATAAAAAGCCCTTCCATAAATAATGCAGCGAGGACCACTCACTGAGAGGTATAAGTATTTACAATGGTCTCTAATTCCTTTTTTATCAAAATGACAGCACCTAAAATACAGCATTCCAGAATGTACCACAATTACTTGAGCTTTCAGGTTCTTCTTTTAAAAACTGGTACAATATCATCATGCCGTTTCAACTTTTCATACTTTCTCACAAGAATCCCTGAAAGTGGTTAAAAAAAAATGTATCCCAGGTTACAATAAACAAGTATTTTTGTGCTTCCACATTTTAGGTTAACATTGATAATATGCTGGGGTAGATATGCTGATCTAATTTTTAGAGGACTGTTTATGTTTATTCTCTTCCTTCATTTCTTCCCTTCTAGGGACCTTCCTTTCCTCTCATAGGGAGGTGATAGCGTCTGCACAGGAATGATAGTATATTTAGGAATGTAGAAGACATTTCTGGTTAACTTTCAAGAGTCTCCTTTAAAGGTGAAATATAGGGAGTCTTTAGAAAAAGAAATGACCACAACTTCCATTTGTTTCAAAAGTTTTAAATGCCTTCTTTCTGAAGTTACTTTACCCAGATATTTTTTAAGGAATGTATTGTATTAACATTATTACTAATTGATAGTTATCTCTTCTCGCCCTGCCCCCTACATACATACCACAGAAATTATAAACAGTGACCTGGAGAATAACATGGTCATGTAATTATTTGGAGATTCTTATTTTGTAAAAAAAAAAAAAAGAGAGAGAGAGAGAGAGAAAGAAAGAAATGACCCAAATTGACTGAAAATCAAATAAAGAAAAAGACTCAAATGCTCTAGATTTAGTTTATATATTACTAAAAGTTGATTTTGTTTCCAAACATCTTGCTTTTGTTTCTAACTTCTCAAGCTCTGTCTGACATAACAGTTCATAAAATCATACCCATAAACAATGAGATTGCAACTGATTATATTGTTATTGTCTCCAAATTTTTAAATGTATATTTAATAACTTTATATTTTATATAGCTGTAATTATATGTATATATAAATATGAATTGTATCAGTATTAAAAACAGTTTTTCATCATTATTTGCTTAGACAATAAAGAATTTACCAGGGTGAATAACTTTGGCATCAGAGAACAATTAGCTTGTCACCATTTGTAATGCCTGAACTTTAAAACATGTTCAGAACCCATGAGTGGTCAAAGACATACAAGTTGAAGCAGCAATGTAATCCTAACATTTTATCTACCATATGATCAATATTTGAAAAGAATAAAAAATAACCAATGGTAGGTAAAACAAAGCAGTAGAAGTGTAAGTTGTGAAAAATAAAAATATTTTTAAATCTCAGAGCAAATTGACAGCATGTACCAAAAGCCTTTAAACATTTTTTGACTCTGAAATTTCACCTCTAAGAATTTGTCTCAGGAGATAATTAGACAAGTGAGAAATATTGAAGATGCAAAGCTATTTATTGACGTTCCTTTTGCAGGCTAATATATGAATACACAAAACCTATTAATAGATTCAACCTAAATACCCAGTAATAAGTAATTAGTCAAATAATTTATAGTAGTATCAATACCTTCACGGGCTTCCCTGGTGGCTCAGTGGTAAAGCATTTGCCTGCCAATGCAGGTGATGCCAGTTCGATCCTTCAGTCTCCCCTGGAGAAGGAAATGACAACCCATTCCAATATTCTTGTGAAAATCCCCGTGGACAGAGAAACCTGGCAGGCTACAGTCCATGGGGTCACAAAAGAGTCAGACTCGACTTAGCAGTTAAGCAACAACAACAGTAATACCTTTCATACTAGGCATATTAGTTTTCTATTGCCGCTACAACAAATCACCACAAATTTAGTATTTATATTTATATTTATATTGCTGAATATGCATAGAAGCAATTCCTGAAAGATATACCACTGAATGTTAATAATTACTTATAAAAGCTAGAGTTACAAGTGATAGAATTTTTTTTTCATTTTCTGTATTTAAATCCATGAGCATGTATTGTTGGCATTTGTTTTATATTTATTTATGTATTTATTAATACAAAAATAAACATAAAATAATTTCTCTACTTTTTCTTCTGTGACCTTGGGAGAAAAATTCCCTCATTTTTGACCCCTTTTTGTTTTAAGATTTATTTATTTGCTTTTGGTTGCGCTGGGTCTTCAGTGCTGCGCACAGGCTTTCTCTGGTTGTGGCTAGCAGGGTCTACTCTCCGTTGGGGAGCATGGGATGCTCACTGCAGTGGCTTCCCTTGTTGCAGAATACAGGCCGTTAGGAGAGTGGGCTTCAGCAGTTGCAGCACGGGGACTCAGTGACTGGCTCACAGGCTCCAGAGCGCCAGCTCAGTAGTTGCGGCACTCCGGGCTTAGTTGTTCCATAGCAAGTGTGAAGCTTCCGGACCAGGAACTGAACCCATGACCCCTGCATTGGCAGGCAGATTCTCACCCACTAGACCACCAGGGAGGCCCCCTGACCCCTATTTCTTAATCAGAAAAATGAGCTACATGATATTTTTCTCATCCTTTCCAACTCTAAGACTTTCTGATTCTAAATCAGCCACTCAATTCAGGTTCGATCTAAACTTAAAAAAAAAAAGGAAAAAAGGGGAAAATTTTAAGGATGGAAGGAAGCCATCAAGGATATAAGAAATCCTCTTCATTTTGCCAATTTCACACACCGTAGAAAACTATAATTGCTTTCTAAGGCAACATAATTCATTCAAGACTGAGGTTCCCAATGAAGTTGTTTATTCACCTTTGTTAATTGTCAAAATGCTCTTGATTTATTCTAGCTTTTAAACTACATGTCCTGAACTGTTATTATTAAAGCAACAGCACTGAGGATATTGTAAATTATCAGAGATAAGACAGAGAAGCTATTAATGCATCCATGCAGCCAACATTCATGATGGAGAATACAATGGATGTCTTATCAAATGAGTAACTAAATAAGACACATTGTTATAAAAACTTGAAGGATATAAATGAGATGTGATAGATAATAGTGGAGAAGGGCCATAAGGGAAGGACTCTCTGAGGAAGTAACATTTGAACAGAGACCTGCAAGATCACTTCATCTCCATTTGGCTAACTATAGCAACAAAAAAAGATGGACAATAACAAGGGATCAGGACAATGTAGAGAAATTGGAACCCTCACACATTACTGATAGGAATATCAAATGATGCAACTGCTTTTGAAAGCAGTTTTGCAGTGCCTCAAAAAATTAAATTTAGAATTAACTTATAACTCAGAAATTCCAATTCCACCCCTGATGGGGAACATGTGTATACCTGTGGCGGATACATGTTGATGTATGGCAAAACCAATACAATATTGTAATTAACCTCCAATTAAAATAAATAAATTTATTTTTTAAAAAAGAATTGGAAATATATATTTAAACAAAAATGTGTACCTAAATGTTCACAGAAGCATTACTCATAATAGCTAAAAAGTAGAATAACCCAAATGTCCATAAACTAATAGATGGATAAATAAAATTTAGTCTATCATGGAATGGGATGTATAAAGGTTGCACACCTTTGTGAATATACTAAAACCACTGAATTGTGCAATTTTTAAAAGTGTGAGCTTTATGTTTATAAATAAGTGATAAACAAATTGTATCTCAATGAATGTGTTACTTTTGAAGTAACAATAAAAATAATATGGGATAATGATAGCATCTATTTCACCTTCCTCGTGAGTTTTATCAAATTTAAAATGAGTTAATATGTATAAAGTACTTAAAGGAAAATATTTGACCCATTGTAAGTGCTATGGAACTGATAAATTAAAAAATTTCCTGTCAAGGTAAAAGTTTATGTTTTGATATACATTTCCACCCCTTCCAAACACATAGTATTAATGGAATAAATATAAAAATAATTTGAAATATATACAACCAATAAACTACTAGTATTTAGAATGTAATAAATCTACAAGATCAATAAGAAACAATATAACAGAAAAATGAGCAGAATATAAGAATAATCCATAGGCAAAGGACTCCAAATAGTCAATAAAATATGAAAATATCAACTTCACAGTTAATCAGGAAAATCATAGTAAAATAAGAAAATGCATTTTGTATTCACCCACTTTGACAAAAAATTATAAATTCTAATAACCTCAATTGTTGATGAGGATATGGAGAAATAGACATTTTTAGAGAACAATTGGACTCTATCTAGTAGATCTGACACTGTATTGGATAATAAAGTTAAAGATACTTAGAATGTATGAACCAGAAATTCCATTTCTAAGCACATTCCCTAAAGAAATGAGACAAATTGAGAATTTTCATGGTATCCTTGTTTATGGTAGTAAAAATTGAAAAATATCTATTAAAATGAGTACGGATTCACCATGGTATTGGTACGACAGAAGCCATATAGGGTAGTGGATAAATGAATAAATGAACTAGTATGCCTAGCAAGGACAAATCTCCAAAAACTAATTTTGTACAAAAAGAAATGTTTCTGAATAATTTGTATATTATGTGTATACATATAGAACAGTGTGTGTATTTTAAAATTTTTTAACATGTGAAACAATGCTATATATTTCATACACTCATACACATACACATAGCTACAAAACAAAAATAGCTTGAAAATAATTAACAATAAATTCAGAATAGTGGTTATCTCTATGGAAGGAAGAAATGAGATCATAGAGGGATACACATAAGACAGCATCTGTATCTGTAATGCTGTATTTCTTTAAAAATTCCTACCTGAACTAAGTACAGTACAGAGTAAGATAAAGATTTGATAAAGCTGACTGGTGGAAACAGGGATATATGTATATTTTCCAAACGTGTCTGTATAACAATAAAAAAAGAAATAACAGGCCCAAGGTGGAGTCATCCCACACACAGCAAACCGAAACTCAACTGTGTTTCAACCTCTCCCAGGATCTTGGCATTTAAAGAGACAGTCTGAAATTTCCTGGTATGCACTAGTGAGGTAACCAGTGTGATAAAACCCTGCCCTTCCTTTTCCCCAAGAAGATGACCTGGCCTGAAACAAGTCTGTCTTTTCTTTTGCTAATAATTTATTTGCCCCGCCCTCCTTCTGCTTATAAAAACCTCCCAATTTAGTAGAACTCTGTGAAGCACCCTTGTGTGCACTAGATGGGATGCTGCTTGATTTATGAATTGCTGAATAAAGCCAATTAGATTTTCAAATGTACTCAGCTGGATTTTGCTTTTTAACAGATTGGGTGGCAGTGACGTGATCAACATCTGGGGACAATGAGAAACACAGGTGTGGCAGCACCTTTTGAGAATGCTTTTGAGTTCTCTGTCTTACATCATTTCCAAGGGGCCCTTTGCCGAGTTCCTCTTGGTTTGAGCCCTGCTCTTCTTGCATTCAAGTTCGTGGTCTAATTGGTTTTCCTTTACTGGACAGGTCAACTTGAACTGCTACATGATTCAGCCTGGAGCCCAGTTGAACTGGCAGACAATTCTGCCTAGACCCAAGCCCCTAGCCTTTCAGACTGAAATCCCCAGGTTTTTGAGCGGATAACACAGCTAATATTCCACCTTGGGAACTGTCAGTGGTTTAGTCCACAATACCCCATTTCTTTGCAATCCATCCCCAGATGTCACACTGGGAACTTGGTGGCAGCTGCAGTTCTCCATTCTGTTTTGAATCAGTCCACATTCCCAGTCCTTGGGGTTTACTGGTTCGGTCCTTTCCCATGTCCAGAGTTCCATAGGAAATGGTAGTGGTACACCAAGGATTTCTTTTGGCCAGCGTGCAGTAACATTTCTTGGTTCTTTCCAATATAATCACATGTTCATTTGTCTTGTTTCATGTAGATAAAGGCAAACTGATAATGGGATCCTTTGTATTCAAAGAGTTAGGCGCTGCAACTTTTGGCCCACCTGTCTGGAACAATGATGTCAAAAGCCGTGGATGTCTACAAAGATGGACAAGTTTTACTCCAATTAGACAAGATCACTCATTTAAAGGGGTTTCCCAGGTGGCTCAAGTGGTTTAAAAAAAAAGTCCTCCTGCCAGTGCAGGAGTGGTGGGTTCAATCCCTGGGTTGGGAAGATCCCCTGGAGTAAGAAATGGCAACCCACGCCAGTATTCTTGCCTGGAAAATCCCATGGACAGAGGAACCTGGTAGGCTACAGTCTATGGGGTCTCAAAGAGTCGGACACAACTTAGGGTCTGAGCACATACATTTTTTTAAAATGCACTTGATTTTCCATTTCTTCCTAGATCAGTTTTGGAAGGTTATACTTTTCTAAGGATTCATCCATTTCTTCCAAGTTGTCCATTTTATTGGCATATAGTTGCTGATAGTCAGAGAAGGTGATGGCACCCGACTCCAGTACTCTTGCCTGGAAAATCCCATGGGCAGAGGAGCCTGGTAGGCTGCAGTCCATGGGGTCGCTGAGGGTCGGACACGACTTAGCGACTTCCCTTTCACTTTTCACTTTCATGCATTGGAGAAGGAAATGGCAACTCACTCCAGGGTTCTTGCCTGGAGAATCCCAGCAACGGCGGAGCTTGATGGGCTGCCATCTATCGGGTCACACAGAGTCAGACACGACTGAAGTGACTTAGCAGCAGCAGCAGCAGTTGCTGATAGTAGTCTCATGATCCTTTGTATTTCCGTGTTGTCTATTGCGATTTCTCCATTTTCGTTTCTAATTTTGTTGATTTGATTCTTCTCCCTTTTTTTCTTGATGAGTCTCTGAGGGAGAAGGCGAGGGTGGGATGATGTAAAAGAACAGCACTGAAACGTATATTACCATATGTGAAACAGACAACCAGTCCAAGTTCAATGGATGAAACAGGGCACTCAAAGCCGGGGCACTGAGACAACCCAGAGGGATGGGAGGGCGAGGGAGGTCAGAGAGGGGTTCGGGACCGGGCGGGGGAGGGGGGGGGGGTACACCCATGGCTGATTCATGTCGATGAATGGCAAAAACCACCACAATATTATTGTAACATAATTAACCTCTAATTAAAATAAATAATTTTAAAAAATAAAAAATGCACTGAAAAACAGGGGATCCCAAGCTGAACAAATAGAATGGGATGCCTATTTTAATTGGTGCATAGAAACTTATAAAAGACTAATGAAAAATTAAAGAGGCAAAAGGTACCTAGGCAACTCCTAGTTCTCACCCATGACATCTCCAAGGTTTCATCATCAGAACACTTGCCCAGAAACCAATGTTGCAGTTGTAATTTCCTGGGGTATTGGAAAAGAAATTGTCCTCAAATGTCACGTGCAAATTCTTCAGTGCCCTCTTACCTACCCTCTGAGGAAAACCTCTTCCTACCCCTCCCAAAGTTGCTGGGACTCAGGGATCTTTCTGGTAAAACTGTTCGCTTATTCTCTTAAAAAGCCAAAGTAAACTAAAAATTAATGAGGTTGTTTAATACTGCCAGAAATATTTACTGCTTGTCCTAGCCAAAACCTGACAAGATATTTGAAAGAGTTTAATAACTTTTATGATCTGAAATTTGGCCAAATTGGTAGCTGATAATCAGAGCCTGATAGGAAAATTTTTTCAGGCAGGCCCTCTCTTCCAAACTAAAATAAACTATATGCCCAGAGGGAAATAAGCAAATTGGAGAAAATGTAGTTGGAAGGGTAAGTCAACCTCTTTATCATCCAGGCTGCAATCCTGTTCTTTGGGGAATTGGAAACAACTGTCTTTCTCTTGCAAATTTCTGCTGCAGGGCCACAGGTGTGGCTCCAAAAGTTCAAAGCTCACCTCCCTTTTTTTAAACCAATTTCCCAAACCTCACCTATTCCCTTTCAAAATCCTAAAAAAAAAAAAAAAAATCAGAACATCTTTAATGTTTTTCCTAGATTTAGTGAAATCTTCTCTGAGGCTACCAATGAGCTGGTAAGATATATTTTGGGGAACAAAGATGAAACAGTTACTTTTTCTCCCTCTCCAATCCCTCCAGAATTCAGAAACTTGAGCAGTCTTATTACTAACAAATCAGTCTTGAGAAGAACTTGTAGGGTAAATTACTATTGTAGCTACATTTATATAAATGATCAGGCCAAGTTTCATACAAATAAATTAGTTTTACTATGATTACCTTTGGTAAAAATGAGGCTAACTGTAGAGGAAAAGATTATAATTGCACTTCTGTGGATATTAGAATCTAGTCCTGTTAATTGTCTTTGAAATTTTATTATATCCCTGTAAACTGAGGTGCTCAGTCACTAAGTCATGTCCAATTCTTTGCCACACCAGGAAGTACTCAAGTTTAGTTTTGCTACCCCAGAATTGTAATTCTATTTCAGTCTTTCTTCAACAGCCACACTCCCTCAAGATCTTATTTATCTATTTTATACTATGTGTCAGATATATTATGTGTCAGTTAAAAATAGCCATATTTAATGACAAGCATTTTTTTAATAATTATTTTGTATCACTAAGATTAGGCTACATAATACAACAATAAGAAATCACGCCAAATTTCAATGGCTCACAACAAAGTAGATTTCTCACTTGTGTTATATATTGACTTTGGGTGCAGTTCTACTTCATAATCTCTTTACTGCAGGATCCAGGTTGAGGAATCCCCAGTCTGAGACAAAATTATTCTCATGACAGAGAGAAAAGCGAGCATGGTGGACATATAGGATGACTCAAAAATTTCTGCTTATAAGTTCTGTATAGCGCATCCACTCACATTTCACAGGCCCTCCTGCACCTGGGCCATGGAGAGGTCAGAAATCCAGACCCGTCAGATCAAGGCCAGCTGTCCTCATTGATCAGAATGAAGCCCAATTCTGATTTTATTTTATTCAAGTCTATATTTCTTCCTTCCACAAGCTATCCCAAAGCTCACTACTTTCTTTAGGCACATCGCCTCCTACTCCAGCGTGTTTGGAATATGCCTTAATGTGTGTGCTCTTGACAAATACAAAGTGTTGTTGGGTGAATGTTAGTGTCTGCAGTGAACAAAGACATCGTGCCAGATGACGTGTCCACTGCACGATAGCTTTCCATTCCCCTAGGATTAAACCTTCACACTGCTTCCAATTTCCTATCCTGCAATCTTCGATGAGGACCCTTGTACAAATCCCTCCAGGACTCCGTGGAAAGGTCCGAAAGGTATGCTGCAGAGCAGGGGTATTGGCTGAAGGGCACCCAGGTAATATTGCAGAGGGCTGTCCGAAGGTCCTCTCGGGCCAGTTACCCTCCCACAGTAGCATGCTGGAGCCAGTTTACACAGGTTTGCAAGTGCCAATTATTAAATTTTTAAGAATTTTACAAGCTTGTCATTAAACACAGCCATTATTAAAAATTAAACTTCATTGTATTGTATTCATTTTACTACTTCACCTTTTATAATGTATTTTACCTCATTTCACTGTTACCCAGCCTCTGGATGTTATTTACATCTATTATAACTGAATGATGGAATTGCTATGTAACATTGTACTACTGACGTCTCTTCCCAGTTCCACCTTCATTGATGTCACATTGGCAGCTTGAACTCAGCCACAGTGGAAGCATTTACACCATGTGCGTGCATGCTAAGCTGCTTCAGTCGTGTCCAACTCTGCAACCCTATGGACTGTAGCCTGCCAGGCTCCTCTGTCCATGTGATTCTCCAGGCAAGAATACTGGAGTGGGTTGCCATGCCCTCCTCAAGGAGATCTCCCTGACACCACAGGTATTGGCAAATGCTACAGATCAGGGCTTGATTGATTGCCTAAGATCTTTGCTCAAATATCACCTACTGAGACAGGCCTTTCCTCACACCTCTATTGTTAAGAATACACGTGCATCTTCGTCACAATACCTACCTTCTTTATTCTTTATCTTCATAGAATACCCAGTTTATCTATGAAGTTACTTGTTCATTCTCTTTTTATCAGGGAATACTTATTTTAAATAATTAAATTACCATTTGTTAATTGTTAGTCGTGTCCAGCTCTGCGACCCCATGGACTGTAGCCTGCCAGGCTCCTCTGTCAATGGAATTCTCCAGGCAAGAATACTGGAGTGGGTTGCCATTCCCTTCTCCAGAGGATCTTTCTGACCCAAGGATTGAACCCTGGTCTCCTGCACAGCAGGCAGATTCTTTACTTTCTGAACCACCAGGGAAGCCTATTTATTAATTAGCAAATGTTAAATTAATGTTTGTAGAGTAGAGCACAGGATGCCAGATGACAAGCAGCAGCAGACCAGAAGCTAAATTAAAGAATTTCATTGCTCACAGGTCCTGGAGGAAGTACACAGGACGTTTCGAGGGGCCTCACTGGGAGGCCAGGGTGCAAGCAGAGAAAGGGATGGAATCTGGGGCACCAGCCTTTACTGTGCACCCACGGGGTTTGAGGTTGTGCTTCGAGGTTTCCAGGCTAAAATCAGATTGGTCAATTCAAATCAGAAGCAGCAGCATTTCAGTAAGCTCCACAGGGGTCTTACCTAAGAAGCACAAAAAAAGAACGGTCCTGGAAGGTCTTGGGAGGTCGGGAAGACTGTTTATCACAAGGGCTCTTGGGGAAGTCATATCAAGAACTTAAAATTACTTCTGATTCTGTTATCTAGGGCATGCTCTTACATAAAGGGAATAGTGTCCATGTAAGGCTTTATTGGGAGAAGGCAATGGCACCCCACTGCAGTACTCTTGCCTGGAAAATCCCATGGATGGAGGAGCCTGGAAGGCTGCAGTCCATGGGGTCGCTGAGGTCGGACACGACTGAGCAACTTCACTTTCACTCTTCACTTTCATGCAATGGAGAAGGAAATGGCAACCCACTTCAGTGTTCTTGCCTGGAGAATCCCAGGGATGGGGGAGCCTGGTGGGCTGCCGTCTATGGGGTCACATAGAGTCGGACACGACTGAAGTGACTTAGCAGCAGCAAGGCTTTATTGACTATGTCAAAGCCTTTGACTGTGTGGATCACAATAAACTGTGGAAAATTCTGACCACCTGACCTGCCTCTTGAGAAACCTATATGTAGGTCAGGAAGCAACAGTTAAAACTGGACATGGAACAACAGACTGGTTCCAAATTGGAAAAGGAGTGCGTCAAGGCTGTATATTGTCATCCTGCTTATTTAACTTATATGCAGAGTACATCATGAGAAACACTGGGCTGGAAGAAGCACAAGCTGGAATTAAGATTGCTGGGAGAAATATCAATCACCTCAGATATGCAGATGACACCACCTTTATGGCAGAAAGTGAAGAGGAACTAAAAAGACTAAAAAGCCTCTTGATGAGAGTGAAAGAGGAGAGTGAAAAAAGTTGGCTTAAAGCTTAACATTCAGAAAATGAAGATCATGGCAACTGGCCCCATCACTTCATGGGAAATAGATGGGGAAACTGTGGAAACAGTGTCAGACTTTATTTTGGAGGGCTCCAAAATCACTGCAGATGGTGATTGCAGCCATGAAATTAAAAGACGCTTGCTCCTTGGAAGAAAGGCTATGACCAACCTAGATAGCATATTGAAAAGCAGAGACATTACTTTGCCAACAAAGGTCCATCTAGTCAAGGCTATGGTTTTTCCACTGGTCATGTATGGATGCGAGAGTTGGACTGTGAAGAAAGCTGAGCACCAAAGAATTGATGCTTTTGAACTGTGGTGTTGGAGAAGACTTGAGAATCCCTGGACTGCAAGGAGATCCAACCAGTCCATTCAAAAGGCAATCAGCCCTGAGTGTTCTTTGGAAGGAATGATGCTAAAGCTGAAACTCCAGTACTTTGGCCACCTCCTGCGAAGAGTTGACTCATTGGAAAAGACCGTGATGCTGGGAGGGATTGGGGGCAGGAGGAAAAGGGGACAACAGAGGATGAGATGGGTGGATGGCATCACTGACTCGATGAACGTGAGTTTGAGTGAACTGCGGGAGATGGTGATGGACAGGGAGGCCTGGCATGCTGCGGTTCATGGGGTCGCAAAGAGTCGGACAAGACTGAGCGAATGAACTGAACTGAAGGCTCTTGAAGTCTGGTTGGCCAAACAAAATGGATGCCAAGGAAGCAATACCATGGAGCAACTAGGCTAAACTCTCAAAAACCACAAACTCCTAACTTCTATGAGAGTGTGAACATTGTTCAACTTATTCACTGCTGTAATCACAGCATCAGAATAAGAACTGGAATATAGTAGGTCCTCAACAAATATTTGGTGAATGAACAGATCAGTGGATGTATGTGAGTGAATGAATGAATGAACTCAGTGTTTAATGCTCATAACATTGGAATAAATCTAACTATGGAAGAAATACTGGAGCAAAGCCCAAAGGACCACCTCCAGATATCCTTCATATTCATTAAAATAATAACTTTTATTGAAAGCCAGCTGTGTGTCACATCCTGTGACTATGAAAAGCTTTAAAATGAAGATCCGTCCCTGGGGGGAGGGGGGTGGTCACAAGGTAATTAAAGAAATAGAACATATGTAGAAAGAATAATAGAATATAATAATTTCTTCAAGTGGTACAAGACATTTCAACTTCATACAAATAGGTGTGTATAAATATATGAGAGATTTTTTAAATTTTCACAAATAATTGTGATATAGGGGGAAAAAAATCAAAGCACACTTGTCAAAACCAAAAATATTTGCCAGTAACTTGTTCTGTCTTATCACACAGTACTCAACAGCATTCCAAAAAAAAAAAAAAAATCCAACCTCTCCAAAGTGGATCATAACAATGCCCAGCATACAATAGTGAATTATTAGATACATGAAAAATTGGAAACCTATGACTCATAACCAAGAAAAATAGTGGGCAATAAACACAGATCTGATCTGGATTTTAGTAGTAGCAGATACGCATTTTAAGATAGGTATTATAAATTTTCATATTTTTATGGAAAAGAGGATCATGATAAGTAAGCATGTGAGAAATTGCAGCAAAGAAATAGAAACTGTAAAGGAAGAGCTGAATGGAAGCCTCATAACTGTAAATCATGCTAATATATTTTTTCAAAGGGCTTCCCTGGTGGCTCAGATGGTAAAGAATCTGCTGCACTGTGAGACCCCAGTTCGATTGCTGGGTCAGGAAGATCCCCTGGAGAAAGGAATGGCCACCCACTCCAGTATTCTTGCCTGGAGAATCCCATGGACAGAGGAGCCTGGCAGGCTACAGCCCATGGGATCGCAAAGAGTTAGACATGACTGAGCAACTTTCACACACACACACACATTGTTTTTTTAATTCCCAGAAGGGCTTAAAAGTATATTGGAGACTGTAGAATAAAGTTAAAATGAAGGCAAATCAAAAAGAATTATCCAACAGAGCAAAGAGAAAGTACTTGAGAAAAATTAACTGTGACCTGAAGGACAATATAAAATGGTCTAATGCATAAAGTGTAACTAGAGTCCCAGATGGAGGAGAGAAGACAAAGGAAAAAATAATTATATATATATATAGAGAGAGATAGATTTATACATATATACATATGTGAGTGCATGCTGCTAAGTCATACCCAACTCTATGTGATCCCATGGACTGTAGCCTGCAGGCTCCTCTGTCCATGGGATTCTCCAGGCAAGAATACTGGGGTGGGTTGCCATTCCCTTCTCCAGGGGATCTTCCTGACCCAGGCAGTGAACCCATGTCTCTCTTGTCTCCTACATTGGCAGGCAGGTTCTTTACCACTAGCACCACCTGGGAAGCCCATATATATACACATATACATATATGTGAAAAAATCGTGGCCAAAATTTTACAACTGTGGTGGAAAACATCAACTTATAGCTCCAAAAAGCTTTGTGATCCCCAAATAAATGCAAAGGGAACAAAATCTAGGTACGTGGTAGTCAAACTGCTGACAAATGAAGTTAAAGAGAAAATACAATAGAGAAAAAAAGTACATAATATACAACACAAGCCATGGCAGAGTTCATATCAGAAATAATAGAAGTCAGAGGACAATGAAATGATATATTTAAATTGCTGAAGGAAGAAACTGTCAAAGTAAAACTCTTTGTCAAGTGAACATGTCCCAAATGATTAGAATAAAGGCTGTTGAAAATGAACAAAATCCCAGACAACTCAAAATTAGCAGCACTCAACTGCTAATGAAAACTGTTACGAAAATAAACTCAAAACCACAGATTGGGAGAAACTATTCACAAGACAAGTATATGACAAAGATCTTCTATCCAGAATACAGAAGGAACTCATACAACTCAATAATATCAAGACACAATTCCAACGTAATAAATAGGCAAAAGCTTGAACAGACACTTCACAAAAGAACATCTACAGGACTTCCCTGGTGGTACAGAGGATAGCAATCCTCCGGCCAATGCAGGGGACATGGGTTCGATCCCTGGACTGGGAAGATTCCACATGCTGAGCAGCAGCTAAGCCCATGTGCCACAACTACTGAGGCTGTGCTCCAGAGCCTGCAAGCTGCAACTGCTGAAACCCATGCACCTAGAACCTGTGCTCCACAACAAGGGAAGCCACAGCAATGAGAAGCCCAAAGACCCAACGAAGACTACCCACATGCTGCAACTAGAGAAAGCATGCACACAGCAACAAAGACCCAGGACAACAAAATTATAATAATAATAAAGAGCAAAACTTCCCTCTGCTTCCTCAAAAAAGAAACAAACATCTACAAATGAACGATAAACACAAGGTGCGCAGCATTACTACTCACCAGCGTGATGTGTAAGAAAACGCAATGGGATATGACCTCACACCCACTAAAATGGCCAAAATTGAAAAGACTGATACTCCTAAACATCGGGCAGGGATGTGAGCAACCGGAACTCTCATGTGTTGCTTGTGGGAATGTAAAACGACACAACTACTTAGGAAATTATTTGGAAGTTTCTTATAAATCTAAACATATTTCTATGCTATCACCCTCCAACTCCATTTTTAGGTAGTTACCAAGAGAAATGAAAATATTAAGTCCATACAAAATGAATATTTAGGGAAGCTTTATGAATTGTAGCCAAAAACTGAAAACAACCCAAATGACCATCAGCATGAGAATGGACTAACAAATTGTGAGATATCCACGTGATGAAAAATTACCCAACAATTTTAGAAAACAAGTACTTGTGTACAGATATACACAAAACATGAATAAATCTCAAAAACATGTTGCGCAAAAGAGTCAGACAGAAAAGAGTACATACCAAATGAATTTATTTAAGATTCCAGCAACACACAAAACTAATGATAATAGAAAACCAGAACAATGCTTGCTTCTGGCAAGTAGAGAGGAACTGAAAGGGATCACAAGGGAACTTTCTGAGGTGAGAGAATCACTCTACATCTTGATTGGCTATTGGCTATATATGGTTATGTGGCTTCCCAGGTGGCTCAGGGGCAAAGAACCCATCCGCCAATGTGAGAGATGCCCGAGATGCAAAGTTCAACCCCTGGGTGGGGAAGGTCCCTTGGAGGAGGCACTGGCAACCCACTCCAGTATTCTTGCCTGGAAGATCCCATGGACAGAGGAACCTGGGGACTACAGTCCATGAGGTTGCAAAAAAGTTAGATACAACTTAGCAACTAAACAATACACTTGTACACTTTTGGTTATACACTTTTCAAAACTCATTGAATCGTACATTAAAATTCTGTGTTTTACGGTATGTAAAGTTTACTTCAGGAAACAAAAATCACCGCAGAATTTTCAAATAAATTGACAATCCAACTTTTAAATTATCAAGGAGAAGCAAAGCTTACAAATAGTCAAGATACTGTTGAAGGAGAAAGAGAACAAGTTAGGAACACACTTTTTGCACCAAAATCAAGACATTATAAATCCATGGTAGTTTTAAAATTTAGTATTTTTACATGAATAAATAAATTGATCAATGGAAGAGAGGCCAAAAGCAGACGCACACACAGATCGGAGCTTGATTTATGCCAGAGATGACAATGAAGATAACTGAAACAGACTATTCAGTGACTAGTACTGAAAGAATTGGCTATTCAAATGGAAATAAAATTTGATCCTTGTCATAATACAGACACACAGAAAATAAAATTTTCAACTGATTGAAGATTTAAATATGAAGGGCTAAAGTTAAAAACTTTTAGAAAAAAATATAGGTGAATACCCTTCTAACCTCGTGTTAAGAAAGAACTTTTGAAACAAAAGATACCAATAAAATT
This sequence comes from Ovis aries, assembly GCF_016772045.2. Taxonomy (NCBI): domain Eukaryota; kingdom Metazoa; phylum Chordata; class Mammalia; order Artiodactyla; family Bovidae; genus Ovis; species Ovis aries. The sequence goes on from NC_056070.1 coordinate 11,708,585, forward strand.
GACAAATTAAAATTTAAATTACTGTTCATCAAAAGAAGAGTAGAGAAACAAAAGCTACAAAATGAATGATAAAACACAGATAAACAAAGTTTAAGAACTCTTACAAAGCTGTAAGAAAAGATTAACATCACCTCCTAAGAAATGAACAAAAATGAAACAAAAACAAAGAAAATGAACAAAAACAAACATTTCAGAGAAGAAAAAAAATCACAAAGTGACTCAATAACCAGAGTAAAGATGTTTTATCTCATTAGTAGCACTATGAGCTCATTCTTTTTCTCTTATTGTTATATAGCAGGGAAGGTTCTCAGTTCAGTTCAGTTGCTCAGTCGTGTCCGACTCTTTGCGACCCCATGAATCACAGCACGCCAGGCCTCCCTGTCCATCACCAACTCCCAGAGTTCACTCAGACTCACACCCATCGAGTCAATGATGCCATCCAGCCATCTCATCCTCTGTCGTCCCCTTCTCCTCCTGCCCCCAATCCTCCCAGCATCAGGGTCTTTTCCAATGAGTCAACTCTTCGCATGAGGTGGCCAAAGTACTGGAGTTTCAGCTTTATCATCAGTTCTTCCAATGAACACCCAGGACTGATCTCCTTTAGAATGGACTGGTTGGATCTCCTTGTAGTCCAAGGGGCTCTCAAGACCTTCTCCAACAGGGAAGGTGTAGTGCTCTTTTAAAAAAGTAGATATGCACCAAATTATGTGGTAACACAAAATAAACAAATGTGAAAATCAATATTCAGCCAAATCTAAGACCAAACCCTTAGGTCACCACCATAGACTGAATTTCTTAGATGTCAGAATCTTTGGATTTTGCCCCCACAGTAGTTTTTACTAAAATTTTTCATTAAAACCACTAGTCAATTATTTAAAATTTAACATAAGAAGAACAATTCCTCAAAACTTTCAGCTGATGGATTGCTCCTGTGTTCACCATACACGTCATGTGTGAAACTAAATAGATTTTCTTTCAACCGAGGTTGGTAGAGGGGCATATTTAGGAGTTCTTCATTTTTGTTTAACGCTGTCTCCCTTTCTGTATATTCTTTGTTATGTCTAGATCAAAGATGGTTTAGTACAGATAGTGTACATGGTTTGGGTTGTTTTCCCACCTTGTCAAATTGAATAGGTCAAACTTAACATTTTACTTTTTATCCATCCTTCAAGATATGGAGAATTTTTTCCTGAACGACTCATGGCCTAAACAGAATTAAATAACTAAAAAATACTGTACAATAAGAATAGTTTTAAAGATTATTTTCAGTAATATTTGAATAGTAATACAACTTCAAAGATTAATTCTAACCTCTGTGCTATGATTTCTATTATTCTTTCTTGTACTATTTAAATTTTATAAATATTCACTGGCTCTAAGAGGATATAATATTCTTTTAAAGTTATCTAGCCAACATGTTCTATCTTAATATTAATCTTTACTTTAGATCTATTTCCTTATACATTTATTATTTGAAATATTCTGATTATTCTAATAATTTTAATTTCTACAATCATTAAGTATTGGTGCATTTCACTCTGGCAATAACATTTACATTTATACTTCAACAGATGGATAGACTCTCAACATTTAGAATCTACAGAAATTTTTTTCATCATGAACTACAAATGGAATGTAATCTGTTTGAAAGTGAATATCCAGGTTGCTGTTGTTCAGTCGCTCAGTTACGTCTGACTCTTTGTGACCCCACAGACTGCAGCACGCCAGGCTTCCCTGTCCTTCACCATCTCCTGGAGATTGCTCAAATTCATGTCTATCGAGTCGGTGATGCCATCCAACCATCTCATCCTCTGTCATCCCCTTCTCCTCCTGCCTTCTATCTTTCCCAGCATCAGGGTCTTTTCTAATGAGTCGGTTCTTCACATCAAGTGGCCAAAGTACTGGAGCTTCAACTTCAGCATCGTTCCTACCAGTGAATATTCAGGGTTGATTTCCTTTAGGACTGATCCAGGTAGTGGCAGTAAATCTGAATTCTATGCCTTGTTCATGTTGTTGGCATTGCTTTGCTGATTCAACATGGTAGTAACTTACATGACCACACGGCTGAATGTTTAGGGATGTCAACTGAAGTGGACATTCATCTAGCCATCCTTCCAAAAGCCTGAGCCTGAACCAAAGACAAAAATATTGGCCGAATATTTTAGTTAACAACAACCTACAGTGCATCCGCAAAAGGAAGTATGTAACCAAACATCCATCTCCTAGACAGAACCTTATCCTATATCCACACAAATAATACAGAAATTCTCTACCTCCAAACTTAAAATTTTCCCAGACACAAAAACAGAGATGGACTGTAAAGATGCTCTGATGGTTGTTCTTGTTCTTGTTCTTGTTGATAATGATGACTTCTTATCCATAACCCTCTGCCACTTGCTGGGCTTCGCATGTGGTGCTAGCAGTAGAGAACCTGCCTGCCGATGCAGGAGGCATAAGAGACGCAGCTTCAGCCTCTGGGTTGGGAAGATCAGCTGGAGAAGGGCAAGGTAACCCACTCCAGTACTCTTGCCTGGAAAATCCTATGGACAGAGGAGCCTTGTGGGCTATGGTCCATAGGGCTGCAAAGAGTTGGACACGACTGAATTGACTTAGCAAGCATGCACTGTCACTTATAAAACTTCATAGCAGCCTCTCAAGAAACACCACACAGAGCCACAGCCCGCGTTTCACGTATTCCCCCCATGGCGATAGCACTGCTTGAGAACAGACTTGGACAAAGTAGACGTCTTGGTGAATTCTGAATAAAGGAATAAAAATAAAATTAAGGCATAAAAAGTATTTATATAAATAGGAAATAAACCCATATAAATACAGTCAACAGATCTCTAACAAAGGGGCAAAGGCAATACAACGGAGCAAAAGTCATATTTTCAACAAAGGTGCTAGACCAACTGGACATCCACATGCAAAAACATTCATCTAGACCCAAATTCACACCCTTCACAAAAATTAACTCAAAATGGATTATAGACCTAAATATAAAATGCAAAAAACTTATTTCTAGAGCATAACATAGGAGAGAACCTATATGACCTGGAGTATGATGATGACTTTTAGATACAGTAGCAAAGGCATGATCCATGAAAGAAAGAACTGAAAAGCAGAACTTACTAAAATTGAAAACTTCTGCTCTGCAAACGACAACACCAAGAAAATGAGAAGTCATGGACTGGGACAAAATATTTGCAAAATACACATGTGACGAAGGACTGGTACCCAAAATATAGGGAGAACTTTCAAAACTCAACAGTAAGAAAAAAAAAAAAAAAGCATGATTTTTTAATGGGCCAGAAATTAAAGAGATACCTCACCAAAGAAGATAAACAGAAGGAAAATAAACATGAAAAAGATGTTACACATCGTTTGTCATCAGAAAAATGCAAATGAGATACTAATGTAACTATTTGGTCATTCTTGGCCAAAATCCAGAAAAATGACACTAAATGTCTGTGTAGGTGTGGAGCAACAGGAATGCTCGTATATTGTTGATGGGACTAGAAAATGGCACAGCCACTTTGGAAGAGACTTGGCTGCTGCCTATAAAACTAAACATACTCCTTGTCATACCATCCAGCAATTACACCTCTTGCTAATTTATACAAAGGAGTTGCAAACTGATGTCCACACAAAAACCTGCACATAAGTATTTATAGCAGCTTTATTCATAACTACCAAAACTTGGAAGCAAGCATAATGTCCTTCAGCAGGTAAATGGAGAAATAAACCATGGCACATCCAGACAGTGGAATATTACTCAGTACTAAAAAGAAACGAACTATCAAGCCATGAAAAGACATGGAATAATATTAAATGCATGTTACTGAGGGAAAGAAGTCGATGTGAAAAGGTCATACACTGCCAAAGTCCATATGTGTGACATTCTGGAAAAGGAAAAACCATAGAAACAGTAAAAAGATCAGTGGTTGCCAGGGGTTAAGGGTGGGGAGAGGGATGAAAAGGCAGGGCATAGAAGATTCTTTAGGCAGTGAAAATACCCTGTGTGATATAATAACGGTGGATCGGCTTCATTATAAATTTGTACAAGGCCACAGAATATACAACACCAAGAATAACGCTGATATAAACAAAAGACTTTGCGTGTTAATGATGTGTCAATATAGGTTCATCCATCGTAACAAACGTACTCCTCTGGTGAGGGATATTGATAATAGGGGAGGTTACGCATGTGAGTGGACACAGGGGTACCAGAATCTCTGTACCTTTCTCTCAATTTCCCTGCCAATCTAAAACTGCTCTAAAAAATAATATCTTTTAAGTTTTTTTATTTTAAAAAACAGTGGAAGGATACACACAAATGTAATGAAGCAGATCTGAGTTATCAAGAAAACAGAGACGTGAATGAAAGCTAGACTTGGAGATGTATGCTTTCGTAGATTTTAATTTTTGTTTCACAAAAGTTATGTACTAACTCATAGCAAAATACTAAATGCTTAATAAAGTCTTTTTATAAACACAGATATAATAGAGCAAAATATTAATGATATTCAGCTCTATGATTTTTGTTAATTTACTTATTTTTATTGTTTACTTATTTGTATTTTGTGAGTTTTCTGCAATAAGTATATTTTCTACAATAAATATGCATATGATTTTCAGTAATTTCAAAAACTCATCATCCCACTTCCCTAAATTAATGGAAAATAATTTCAATAGTATCTCAGTATAAGCACTTTGAGCAACCTCAGAAATGTTTATAAACTCCCCGACCCCCAAAGTAAATTTGCCCTATCTGAGATCTACTGAAGACCCCATCATTGAAGAACACTCGTTACCAATTTTAAAAGAGCAAAGTGCTCATTATTTTCAAGCCACGAAATGCTTTTTAAATTATTTTTATCTTTTACGTGAAGAATAGTTGTTTTACAGTACTGTGTTAGTTTCAGGTATATGGTACAGCTATTCAGATATATATATTCTTCTTCAGATTCTCTTCCTTTGTAAGTTATTACAAAATATTGAGTACAGTTCCCTGTGTTATACAGTAGGTCCCTGTTGATTATCTGTTTTATATTTAGTTGTGTATCTGTTAACCTCATCCTCCTAATTTATCCCTCAGCCCTCCCTTCCCTCCCCTATGATAACTGTACATTTGTCTTCTATGTTTGTGCTTTGGAGATAAGTTCACATATCTTTTTTTAATGTTCCACATACAAGCGATCATTTTTCTAATTTGACAGCAATCAATCTACTTTCTTTTACACAAACCAAATTTACTTAATATCTAGTTAGTGATACAAGTTACATTATATGTCCATTCACATTTATTTCTGTGTTTAAAGATAAACAGAAATACTTCATTTTCATAGATGCCCCTAAAATATGTTTGATTGATAGCCTCGTCTTCCCACTTAAGCGCAGTTGGATTCTCTTCTAATACTCATCCATTCATAAAGATGAAAAGTGTAAAACTACTTTATTAGAAATATTGATTTTAAATTTAAAACTGTTGTGAATAAATTGCTTGTTTAAGAAAAGCCAGAGGGGAAACAGGGAGCTGGGGTGTTCTGTGTAAATAAGCACAGTTAGAGCATGGCATTCTCCTTATAATTTCTATGGGAGATATTGTGCAATCAAGCATAGTTTCTGTCATCTGAAGCTCAGCTGCAAAGAACAAAAAAGTCTGTGGCACAGTATTGTCATAGTCAATGTCTATCAACAACTTACATCTGTGGCACATACCTAGTACCAGCACATTCCTTGTTCTCCGTGCTCATTCACTGAATTCACTGGCAAATAAACATTTTGCCAGAGGAAGATCACAAAGTGATTTCAGGAAATATCTAAAGAAAATGAAGGAAGACATTAATCAAATCCAATAAGCAATGATCCAGCTAGTCAATATTCTTCAACAAACACTGCTCCAGCTCCCTCAAAACTGGTCTGTTAGTGGGCAGGAATATCCTCCCATCAAGCATAAAAGCAACCTTTACCAGGGTGATCTGAGTTCTTCCTAGTACGTCCTTTAGTGAGGAGATAAACACTTGTCTCCAAAGGACTTCCTAGAACTCCATGCAGTATGGGTAGGAGAATTCTGAAAAAGTACAGCCTCCTTTCAAAGATAAACAAATCATGCTGTGCAGGATTTTAAGTGTAAGAATGATAATTCTTATGCTGGTGAACACCATTAATCCATTAAGTTTTCAGCAACTACTAAATACATTAATGTCCTTGTTAGATACTCCAGGCTTTCCTGGTGGCTCAGATGGTAAAGAATCTGCCTGCAATGCAGGAGACCTGGGTTCGATCCTTGGGTTCAATCCCTGGGTCGGGAAGATCCCCTGGAGAAGAGGATGGCTACCCACTAAATTCCATGGACACAGGAGCCTGGCGGGCTACAGTCCATGGGGTCTCAAAGGGTTGGACACAACTGAACGACTAACACTCACTTGTTAGATATTCCACGTAGGTGAATGTTACTAATAACAGAAGCCCTTATTGCAAAGCAGTGTTTTTCCACTCCAAATATGTACAAAGAGTTCACTGCACCACAATATCATTTTTCAAATAAAGAGTGTTATAAAAGTAATTTCACTCTTTAAGTCTATTGGAGACTCATGTAAAGTCCTATGAGGCAAGGACTGAGAGGTGTAAGGCCGTCCATTCCCATACACTGCATGCCACTGATGGCAAGGCTGTGCTTTCATGGTTTCTCTGTCAACTTTTTGCATTCCTCTGTTTTCTTGCTAACTGCTGTTAATTCCGGAGAAGGCAATGGCACCCCACTCCAGTACTCTTGCCTGGAAAATCCCATGGACGGAGGAGCCTGCAGTCCATGGGGTTGCTACTAGTCGGACACGACTGAGCGACTTCACTTTCACTTTTCACTTTCATGCATTGGAGAAGGAAATGGCAACCCACTCCAGTGTTCTTGCCTGGAGAATCCCAGGGATGGGGGAGCCTGGTGGGCCGCCATCTATGGGGTCGCACAGAGTCAGACACGACCAAAGCGACTTAGCAGCAGCAGCAGCAGCTGTTAATTCAACTTCCTAACAGTACACGCTGCCCCTTTTCAAACACTAGGCGCAGTTGGTAGTGCTTGGCTTCTCTTACAGAACCCAGTGTGCTCTGAGCAGGCCTTTGAGGTTCAGAAGCTTTTATCAAGTACTTCTAGGCTTAAGAAGAAATACGTTATAGTTTAAATCTGACTTCTGGAAAACAGGTGAATTAATTTAATATAACTCCAGAGTTATAGGAACTATTTCAACATTCTAACCTGCATCTTGTCACAAAAGATAACACTATATTTAAGTCAAAACTCTATGGCATGAAAAAAAAATCCACAACACAACAAAACAAAATTCTAGGCATAATCTTCTCAAGGTTGTCACAAAATGATGAACTCAATCAGGTTCCTAAAGCACATCCCTCAGAACATAGGTGATCAGTGCTGATACAGTGAGAAGCAATACTTAGAACCCAGCTCTGGGGCCTCTGCCCTGGGCACTCCCCACCACCCTCACTGCTCTTTCTTCCTCAGGACCAGGAGGGTAGATTTAGGATGAAAAACACGTGCCAGCAAAACTTCCCCTGGGGTGGAAAGAGAAGTGGGAAAGAGACTCAGAAGCAGAGAGCCAGGCAGGGCACCAAATGCCAAGAAACCCAAAAATTCTAAATGAAAGTCTGCATCCCAGGTCATTTTGCAGGTATGTCCATCAAGGTAAGAACATTTTAATAATTTGTTAGCTCAATGGATAGCTTTTGAGTATACAGACATGTAATATTTAGCTGCTCATTTGTACTCTTGTTCCAGCAAGGCAAATAACCTATCCACTGTAAGTTCTACAAACTCAGTGAAAGCAGAGAAACATTTTACCGTGCTCATTACTATACTTCCAGGAGCAGACACAAAGTTGATGATGAAGAGTGTGTCCCCTGGTTAGAAAAATGTTTGAGAAATGCTACCTTTCGCAGTTTCTTTTGGAAGATTGTGCATTTTAAAGGCTTTGAGAAACTACAGTTGTAAGCAAGCCCCTCCTACCTTCTCCTCTAGAGACCTTCTCACATCTACCTTATGGTCGAAGTCTTTCAGGAATGTTTCAAATCAATAATATGTATCAACCAGCCCACACTGGGAGCAACTCAAGACACCTGGAATGGACATCATTTACCCTCAAACAGGATCCCAGATACAATTCAAACATTACAAAAACTAAGAAATATATTGGGTCCTCTAAAGGAAATAAACATAAGATTTTTCATGAACAAACCAAGAATTTAATGAAGGCAAAAAGTTAATATTTTACTGTAATTTTTCTACCTGAGAATAGACAGTTTAGAGAGGAATACAGACAGAAAAAGTAACGAACTTATCATAGTAAACTCAAGGTGAAGAATAAATGTCCTATAAACTTTCAATACTCATTTAACACTTTGTTTATTCATCAAAGTGTATTGACTTCTGCTCTCACTAATCTGGATTCAAACGTCGACCAATTCAGCACTTTTAGTTTAGTCATGGACATCAGCTGTAATTAATACTAACACTGATAATGACTAACACTTAGCATCAGAGGAAGGCAGAGTGGGAAATTTACACTATAGACTTTTAGTTTAAACTATAACTACAGGGGGGAAAAGTGGGGATGTATACTAGGACTCTTTCAGAGACAAGTCAAAGATACCCTATTCAAACTAACTTAACCACGTAAAAGAGTTACTGGCTGATGTAACTAGGAAAGATATGGATGCCATTAATTTCAGAAATCACGGAATTAAGGAACTCAACTCACTCCATTCTCCTCTGTTCTATTTCTCTTCCCCATTCCTTTCTCCCCTCTCCTCACATCTCTTACCTTTCACACATCTCCAAGTGACATCATCGCAGTTTAGAAACCCCAAAGGACAGAATATCTCAACTTTCAATATACAAAAACTCAAGGAATGAAGTCTCATTGGACTAGCTTAGGTCACATGTCGCATTAGATCAATTGTTACAACCTAGGAAGGTAGGCTGGGGCTTCCCTGGTGGCTCAGATGGTAAAGAGTTTGCCTGCAATGCGGGAGATGTGGGTTTAATCTCAGGGTTGGGAAAATACCCTGGAGAAAGGCATGGCTACCCACTCCAGTATTCTTGCCTGGAGCATGCCATGAACAGAGAGCCTGATGGGGTATAGTCCGTGGAGTCCCAAAGAGTCGGACACAACTGACATCAATCATATCATGAGGTGAGATCACTCAACACAATGCAGGTACTCTTACCAGAAGAGCGTACAGGCATGCTTAACATACAGAACTTCAGATGTCCCACGCAGCATGTAATTCACAACACTCTTCAAGTGTCTACAAAGGAGAATAAAGAATGTCTTTAAGAACATCTTCTAAGACAGAACTGATGATCCTATTTGCAGGGCAGCATAGGAGAGCAGACATAAAGAACAGACTTAGGGTCACAGTAGCTGGGGGAGAGGATGGGAGAGAGTAGTCCTGGAGCATATACATCACCATATATAAAACCGAGAGCCAGTGGGAATTTGCTGTATGATGCAGGGAACCCAAAGCAGTGCTCTGTGATAACCTAGAGGGGTGAAATGGGAAGGGAGGTTTAAGAAGGAGGGAACACATGTTTACCGAGGGTTGATTCACGCTGATGTACGGCAGAAGTCCTCACAATACTGTAAAGTAATTATCTTCCAATTTAAAATAAAACTAAATTTAAAAAAACAATTATCTTCTAGGACTTCCCTAGTGGTCAGTGGTTAAGAATCTGCCTGCTAATGTAGGGGACACAGGTTCTGTTCCTGGTCTGGGAAGATTCCACGTGCCTTGGGGCAGTTAAGCCTGGTGCGCCACAGCTACTGAGCCTACCCACCGTTGAGCCTGTGCTCCACAACAAGAGGAGCCACCGCTACGAGAAGGCCATGCACGGCAACCAGAGAAAGTCCACGTGCAGCAACAAAGATCCAGCATAGCCACAAATAAATAAATATTAAAATAGACACACTCAAAACAAAAAAAAAATTTTTTTTAAGTATCTTCTAGTCAAGAGGTCAACGAGGCAAGACGGGAAGAGACAACTTCAGAGACAGAGGCACACACAACCGTCGTTTCCTACTGATGCTACTGAGACAGCACAGACATGCCTCTAGTCTCCCCAAGGTCAGCCTCACAGTCAGCAAAATGAAAAACTGCTTTGAAAATCACTGTAATGACGGTGCACATACAGTGATTGATATTGGTAACAATTTATTTCGCTTTTATGTTACCCTAATTTCCTATGAGGTCATTATCCGACTACATGGCACATAATAAAGGATCCTTCTATAGGAATTTAACCACTGCTAACTTGCCATGTGACCTCAGACAAATCACTTCATCTCCAAATATGAGAAGTTTGGACTAAATCATCTCTCAAATTTCTTTTGATTATAACGTTTTATTTTTCTATGGAGGGCTTCCCTGGTGACTCAGATGGTAAAGAATCTACCTGCAATGCAGGAGACCTGGGTTTGGTCCCTGTGTCAGGAAGATCCCCTGGAGAAAGGAATATCTACCCACTCTAGTACTCTTGCCTGGAGAATCCCATGGATGGAGGAGCCTGGTGGGCTACAGTCCACGGGGTCGCAAAGAGTCGGACACGACTGAGCGACTTCACTTCACTCCCCTTCCAGTATTCCTGCCTGGGAAATCCCATGGACAGAGAAGACTGGGGAACTACAGTCCATGGGGTCACAGAGTATCAGACATGACTGGGTGACTAACACACACACACACTCTATGGAAGTCTTTTTCCAAAGCTTTAGCTACTGTGCTTCAAAATATAGGGCATAGGAAATCCAACCTCTTTTGTTGGTGCTTGCTAGTTCTGTTTCCCTTGGGTCTTTCTCACAGCATGAATCTGAAACTTCAGTTGACCAGTGTGCTTCTTACATATACTAAGACTTTAAGCTCAAGTCTAAACTCAAAATGCTAGTATTAAAAATGAAAAGAATCACTTTCCTTTAACATTTTCACAGAAAAAGTTCAGCTATTAAAATTTAGCTAGATGATTAAAATTTAAATAACCACTCTAATATAAAATAGATTTTAGATAAAATCTCTTCTAAGAAAAAGATGGAAGAGAGCTTTGAGGGAGAGATTGAATATGGGGAATCAGATGATTAGGGACGGAGAGGGACTGGGGAAGAAGAGAAGGAAGGAGAGAAAAAAGTTCTTTACCTTTACGTAACATGGGAAGAGCATTTGAAAACCAAAAGCTTAGTTAAAAATATCATTTGAATTTGAAAAATACAACCAGGGAAGTCAACTTTTCTCATCCCTTATATCATACGTAATATCTACTAAAATTCCCAGACAATAGAGACCAAATTATCTTTATAACACACACTTTTGCTTCTCAGCTTCTTCCCCAACCTCCCAACAGAATACAAAAGTCTTAGGCAGCTGATTTAGCTGCTGAGTCTTAATCCTGCCTTTCTTACCCACAGCTAGGGCTGGGCTGCATGCATTAATGAGCCTGAGGGGCAAATGACCAATTCTACTCTGTAGATGGTGCTTGACAACGCACTAAGCAGTAGGCACAACATTTTGCTTTCACAATAGATGAGCCAACTTTATACATATTAGTTGGAGGATAATTGCTTCACAATGTGTTAGTTTCTGCTGTACCACAACATGAATCAGCTATTATGTGTATATATATCCCCTCCTTCTTGAGCCTCTCTCCCACAACCCCGTCCCACCCTAGGTCATCACAGGGCACTGAGCTAAGCTCCTTGTGCTACACGGTAACTTCCCACCAGCTATCTATTTTACACATGGTCCTCTATCTATGTCAATGACACTTCGGATGAACCAACTTTAGAATGCCCTTTCTCAGGACTTCACCTATTATGTGAGAACAATAAACAGTTCTTATTTTCAAAAATGTAAAAGTTGACTTCAGAGACAGGGGCCACCTGAGGATATGACCACTCAAAATTTGTAATCTATAAGAATTGGAGGATTTAAAAGGAGCTTTGTATAGACAACATGTCCAGACTGAGGAACCTTCCAGGGCAATAGTCCACAGGTATAAAATAAACAATGTCTGGATAAACCCAGGTTGCTGCTGCTGCTGCTAAGTTGCTTCAGTCATGTCCGACTCTATGCGACCCCATAGACGGCAGCCCACCAGGCTCCGCCATCCCTGGGACTCTCCAGGCAAGAATACTGGATTGGGTTGTCATTAGCTGCATACAAATATGTAAGTGGAATGTGTTCAAATGTCATATTACTTTGATAAATGCCACATCTGCTTCCTATGCCCAGAAGGGTGGCTACAATAACTGGAACAGAGCCCCCAACTCCTTGAGGTGCCTCAGATCTCTCATCTCTATACAAATTCTTGCAGGGTCCTGGGTCTCTATACAATAGTTCCTAGGTCTCTATTCTCATCTATACAAATTCTATACAAATTCTTTAAAGCCTTGCTATTGTGGTGCTAGAAAGACCCTTGAGAGTTCCTTGGACTGCAAAGAGATCAAACCAGTCAATCTTAAAGGAAATCAACCCTGAATATTTATTGGAAGGACTGATGCTGAAGCTGAAGTTCCAATACTTTGGCCACCTGATGTGAAGAGCTGATTCACTGGAGAAGACCCTGATGCTGGGGAAGATTGAGGGCAGGAGGAGAAGCAGCAACAGAGGATGAGATGGTTGGATGGCATCACTGACTCAGTGGACATGAGTCTGAGCAAACTCCAGGAGACAGTGCAAGACAGGGAAGCCTGGTGTGCTGCAGTCCACGGGGTCACAAATAATTGGACACGTCTCAGCAACTGAACAAAAACAACATACCTCTGTACTCTCACACTTCAAGCTCAGTAAACTGTTACCGCTTACTTCAATAAGTGGGCTTGTTGAGCATTTGAAGGATAACTGAAGATTTGAGTCTCTGTACATCTCTGCAACAGGAAAGAGTGAGTTAATTAAAAGCTTAACTAATTCTCCTCACCAGACTTCCACACAGCCTTTCCTTGTGGCCTGGCTTCCAGCCAAGTCCTGAAGGGCAGTCAAGGCTGCCAAAGCCAGCTCCCAGCTGCTGGGGAATGCGGGGCTCAGATTATTACAGAGTGGCCAGATTATCATATGTTAAAAGTGAATAAAAATAGACTTATAATACAGAACTGATGCTGACTAACAAGCTAGCATTTTCTTAAATGTATTGGCAGTATGTGCTTCTCATCTCAAAAACCACCGCTCTTAAGTCCATAGCCGTTAAAGCATGGAGTGACTGCTTCTCTCCCCAAAACATTTCCCCTAAATATTGAACTGACATGTTTTGCAAATAATAAAAGTGAAATGCCTTTGAAGCAGTTCAGTTCAGTTCAGTCGCTCAGTCATGTCTGACTCTTTGCGACCCCATGAACTGCAGCACGCCAGGCCTCCCTGTCTATCACCAACTCCCAGAGTTTACTCAAACTCATGTCCATCGAGTTGGTGATGCCATCCAGCCATCTCATCCTCTGTCGTCCCCTTTTCCTCCTGCCCCCAATCCCTCCCAGCATCAGAGTCTTTTCCAATGAGTCAACTCTTCGCATGAGGTGGCCAAAGTATTGGAGTTTCAGCTTTAGAATCATTCCTTCCAAAGAACACCCAGGGCTGATCTCCTTAAGAAGGGACTGGTTGAATCTCCTTGCAGTCCAAGGGACTCTCAAGAACCTTCTCCAACACCACAGTTCAAAAGCATCAATTCTTTGGCACTCAGCTTTCTTCACAGTCCAACTCTCGCATCCAAACATGACTACTGGAAAAAACCATAGCCTTGACTAGACGGACCTTTGTTGGCAAAGTAATGTCTCTGCTTCTGAATATGCTATAGCCTAGAAAATATAATCATCCTGTCTCACAAAGAGAGGAAAAGAAACTCTGTCCAGTAGGTGACCTACTAAATTTCTCAAAACTGCATTGATTTAAAAATAAAATCACACTGTTTTTGTAAAATAAAGACAGGAAAATCTTTCCTACTTCTACTATTCTGCTATCTAGAAACCAAAATGAAATTACCTATTTTCACTCAAGGGGTAGTTGATGGAGTATTATTTTCCCTGAGCCAAGACAGTAAATATGGATAAATCTAAAATTCTTGAGCAAATGTATGTATCAAATGTATGTTAGTTGAAATGACAAAGGCAGGCAAAGCTCAGTGGTGAAATGGAAGCTTTTTTTGAAACTCCATAGTGGTTATCTCATCTCTCAACTTGACCTTAACAAATAATATCATTTCATGTGAGCCAAAATAGGCCCCAAAGAAAAGAAATTCTTCATTCTGCCTGTGTTAGTTCAAGGTGTGAGTTGCAGAGGTGAAGGGGAGGGCTGGTATAAACCACTATCTGTTCTTTCTTTATTTTTGTTTTGACCACACCATGGGGCATGTGGGATCTTTTTTTGTTTTCTTGCTATCTTTCACTGTTAATAGCTTTATTGAGATGTCATTTTTATAGAATTCACCCATTGTCAGTATACAGATCCTCCATTTCTAGTAAATTTCTACATTTGTACAAAAGTAACCTGTTCTATATTTTTATAAAAGTATATTTGATGTACAATATTGTATGAATATAGCTGTATGATACAGTGATTCAATATATTTTAACTTGTAAAATAAGCTTTTATTTTATTTACTTTCATTTTTTAATTGGAGGATAATTGCTTTACACTGTTGTGTTAGTCTCTGCTGTGCAACAGCGTGAGTCAGCTATGACACGTGTAATCTTCTCTAAGCTCCCTGATCAGACACCAAACCTGCACCCCCTGCAGTGTGCACCCAGAGTTTTAACCACTGGACCACCAGGAAAGTCCCTTAAGTCCCTTAAACCACCGTCTGATGAAACGTAGTTGCTGTCTCAGCTTCCCTCCTGCCAAAGCACATGGGACTTAACTCAACCACTCCCACCATTTGCTCATCATTTTCTTCAGGTGTCTCTCTCTCCCTAGATGCATGAACTTTTCAAAGGTAAAATACGTCTTTTATCCGCAGCATCTCTCAAAATATCTGAAACAAAGTTTATTAAACCAATGATTTCAATGTTCAATTTATTCATTAATATAGTAATCCCAGGAATCTTGGTTTAAAAAAAAAATCATGTAATGGAGAAAAGAAGATCTCATATTGAACTCAAACCATAATCACAGAATTCCCTAAAGGGTAAGTACTCCCAGAATGTACCTTCAACCATAGGCTCATGCATAAAGCCCCAAAAGTATAAAAGAAACTAGAGAAAATCACTCTATTCATTTCCATTCTCTGCATATGCTGATGGTATCATATTTTGAGTTCTCTTCATTCTTTGCATGTTGAACTCCTGCCTAGCTGGAACATCCAAACTAGTGTCTTATTCCCTGGTCATTGACCTCCTAGATTCCAGCATTCAGCTTGTTTCTAATACCTGGTTTTGCTAGAAGCCTGTGTGGTTGCCTCGCCAGTTCTGCTGGGCTGCTATTTAAATCCTAGCATTAGGGACTTCTCTAGTGACCCAGTGGGTAAGACTCCATGCTTCCACTGCACGGAACTCAGATTCCATCCCTGGTCAGGGACCTAGGATCCCACATGCTGCATGGCACAGCCAAATAAACAAATAAAAATCCTAGTGTTTTAGTACTTAAGCCAATACTTACATCCACCTCTAGAGCGGTAGAATGTGATTTACCTTTAGTTTTCTCAAAAAACATAAGATGGAGAGAACGAGATGATGGAGGAGTCGGTGGACATGGAGTACATCTCTCTCCATGGATACATCAGGAATACACTTTCAGACACAGAAGTGCATTGCAGAACGCCAGCTGAGAGTGGACAGGAGTACCTGACCAGTGGAAAAGAACATATAGAACCACGAAAAACTTGGTAGGATGAAGGAACTGGGCGGAAAACAGGAGTGTTAGTGGGACTGGACCTGCCCTTGGCAGGTGGGGGAACTGAAGCAGGGGTCTGATCCCCACAGCGGGGCAATTGTCTAAGTCAGAGGAGAAACATTTAAGGTTGAGAGTGAAACAGCTAATCTGTGGCACCCTAAATGAAATGAGAATCAGACATTACCACAGCCATGCATACCCTGGACAGGGACGCAGGTTCCCTAGAAGGTGCAGCGGCTGGAAGTTGGACTTTAGGAATTGGGGAGCAATCCCAGGGCGAGGGCTGCTGTTGACAGTAGAGAGACGGATGGAGGGGATGTGAGGGAGAAGATTGGTAGGAAATGCCTGTGGAGGAAAGCCAGGCAGCCATGGAAGCAAGGGGATATGCTGAGTCATGTGTAAGGGGTAGAGCCGTCACCATAGCCTCTCTCTCCCTACAGGCCAGCATGCGGAGCTAAACAACAAAGAGGCTGGCCCATCAAACGCCTGACACACTGAACTACAGAGTAGGACCCCACCCAGGGTGCCCCTTTAAGTGCCTGACATGCCAATCTACAGAGTAGGACCCCAGCCAGGAGGGCCCCTCTATGTGCCTGGTGCACCGAACAACAGAGAAGGACCCCAGGCAAGAGAGCCCACTAAGTGCCCGAACGGTTGAAGCTATGGAGAAAGACAGGCCAAAGGGGCCTTCTGATCACCAGCTATAAGAGGCTCGAAAAAAGACTCTGATAGGGCCATAACTCCTGCGGCAGAGGCAGTCCGTGTCCCTGCACACTTGGCACCACTAGGGTCCCCGCAAGCCAAGCAGCTGTGCCACCTTCACGCTCAACCCTCACTGGGGCAGAGCTGCCACAGGCAAAAAAATCTTGGATCTATGCGCGCAGGGTCACTTCAGTCGTGTCTGACTCTGCGACCCTGTAGACTGTGGCCTGACAGGCTTCTCTGTCAAGGGGGTTCTCCAGGCAAGAATACTGGAGCGAATTGGCCAATATTGGTTGCCATCCCCTTCTAGAGCACTATATTTCCTGCTGCCCTAACTGCCAACTCCCCTGAGTACCTGGTATTACCAGAACCCCTGTGACCCAAGCACCTGCCTCACTGCCACACCTGGCCCTCACTGGGGCAGATCCAAGCCCTCCAGGGCAGCCTCAGCAGCAAACCCCATATGGACAACCCACATGCAGAGGTGGAAATGAAACCACAGTTGAAACCCAGGGTCAGTGTGGCTAAGGAAGAACACCCAAAACCTTCCCACCAGCTGTACAAGCTACAGATGAAATCCACATGACCAACTAGGCAGACTCTGTGTCTATGGAATATATAAAAAGACAGTGAGAGTTCCCACAACAGAAAACGCACTAGTTCCCATAGCTGTGGACATTGGAGGCAAGAACACACAGGAGTAGGACCAGATTAGAATCTGAGCGGCCCCCACAGCAGGTCCAGAGATCAGCACAGTGTCGAGGGCATTTTAGGGAGGTGAGGTGGACTGTGACTTCCAGCAAGGGAAAGAACTCTGACAGCAGTAACCCAAGAAAAACATTTATTATTCTTATGTTTTGACTTCTTCTATAGATTCTTTCGGGTTGTTTTTCTTTTTTCCCCCATTTTCCCCTCTCTGTTGTAGTTGTCAATTTTATTGTCACTATGAAATCTAATTAAGCTTTTCAGCTTTTTTTTTTTCCTCAGTCACATTTTTTATTGTGGTTATAAACCTCTACCTCTGTGTTGGGCTTTTGCAGTTCTGTGGAGTTTTCCTTTTTTGTTTTTTCTTTCTTCTTTTTCTTTTCTCTTTTTTTAATTTTAATTTTTTAAAACCTACCATTTTTTCTATACTTATTCCGTTGTTTGCTTTTCCTTTGTTGTTCTTTTCCCCTTGCACTTAATCTTTAATGTACAGAAATCTTCTTTATCAACCTCTATTTAACTTTGCATATCTATTCTTTCATTTCTTTCTTTCCTTTCTGCTCAACATAGTTCTTGGTTTTGTTTTCATTGCTTTATTCCCCACCTGGCAGCTTGCTTTAATTTTGTTTTCCAGTTTGTGCTTTAGTTAGTTGTGTTCTTAACTGGTAGATATAATTTTTTATTTCCTTTGTTCACCAGGTTAATTTAGTGCACTTTATTTTTGTTGGACTGTTTTGATTTCGCTTGTGTCCGCACAAGAGACTGACCCAGACTTGCCTGTGAGTGTCCAGGAGTCTCCAGCACTGGCGTTGGCAGTGGCCTGCTGCAGGGTCGGGGCACTGAGCGTAGAGTACACGCATGCTACTTTTCATAATGATCTTTTGAAGGAGCAAGAGCAGAGAGCCCATTAGGCATTACTAACAGTCATGATTATCCACCATAGTCTGGCCCCAGATAAATAGCAGGGAGGGAACACAGCTCTACCCATCAACAGAAAATTGGATTACAGATTTACTGAGCATGGCCCCACCCAGCAGAACAAGACCCAGTTTCCCCCTCAGTCAGTCTCTCCCATCAGGAAGCTTCCATAAGCCTCTCATCCTTCTCCATCAGAGGGCAGACAGACTGAAAACCACAATCACAGAAAACTAACCAGTCTAATCACAGCTAACCCAGCCTTGTCTAACTCAATGAAACTATGAGCCATGTTGGGTAGGGCCATCCAAGATGGATGGGTCATGGTGGAGAGTTCTGACAAAACATGGTCCACTGGAGAAGGGAATGGCAAACCACTTCAGTATTCTTGCCTTGAAAACCCAATGAATAGTATGAAAAGGCAAAAAGATAGGACACTGAAAGATGAGTTCCCCAGGTCGGTAGATGCCCAATATGATACTGGAGAAGAGTGGAGAAATAATTCCAGAGAGAATGAAGGGATGGAGCCAAAGCAAAAACAGCACCCAGTTGTGGATGTGACTGGTGATGGGAACAAGGTCTGATATTGTAAAGAGCAATATTACATAGGAACCTGGAATGTTAAGTCCATGAATCAAGGCAAATTGGAAGTGGTCAAACAGGAGATGGCAAGAGTGAATGTCTACATTTTAGGAATCAGCAAATTAAAAAGGACTGGAATGGGAGAATTTAATGCAGATGACCATTATATCTACTACAGTGGTCAAGAATCCCTTAGAAGAACTGGAGTAGCCATCATGGTCAACAAAAGAGTCTGAAATGCAGTACTTGGAGGCAATCTCAAAAACTACACAATCTCTGTTTGTTTCTAAGGCAGACCATTCAATGTCACGGTAATCCAAGTCTATGCCCTGACCAGTAATGCTGAAAAAGCTCAAGTTGAATGGTTCTATGAAGACCTACAAGACCTTTTAGAACTAACACCCAAAAAGATGTCCTTTTCATTACAGGTGACTGAAATGAAAAAGTAGGAAGTCAAGGAACACCTGGAGTAACAGGCAACTTTGGCCTTGGAATACGGAATGAAACAGGGCAAAGGCTAATAGAGTTTTGCCAAGAGAATGCAATAGTCATAGCAAACACCCTCTTCCAACAACACAAGAGAAGACTCTACACATAGATATCACCAGATGGTCAAAACCGAAATCAGTTGATTATATTTTTTGCAGCCGAACATGGAGAAGCATTATACAATCAGTGAAAACAAGACCAGGAGCTGACTGTGGCTCAGATCATGAACTCCTTATTGCCAAATTCAGACTTAAGTTGAAGAAAGCAGGGAAAACCACTAGACCATTCAATATGACCTAAATCAAATCACTTCCAATTACACAGTGGAAGTGACAAACAGATTCAAGGGACTAGATCTGATAAACAGAGTGCCTGATGAACTATGGACGGAGGTTTATGACATTGTACCAGAGACAGGGATCAAGACCATCCCCAAGAAAAAGAAATGCAAAAAAGCAAAATGGCTGTCTGAGGAAAACTTACAAATAACTGTGAAAAGAAGAGAAATGAAAAGCAAAGGAGAAAAGGAAATATATACCCATCCGAATGCAGAATTCCAAAGAACAGCAAGGAGAGATTAGAAAGCCTTCCCCAGTGATCAGTGCAAAGAAATAGAGGAAAAAATAGAATGGGAAAGACTAGAGATTGCTTCAAGAAAATTAGAGATACCAAGGGAACATTTCATGCAAACATGGGCTCAGTAAAGGACAGAAATGGTATGGACCTAACAGAAGCAGAAGATATTAAGAAGAGGTGGCAAGAATACACAGAAGAACTGTACAAAAAGATCTTCACAACCCAGATAATCATGATGGTGTGATCACTCACCTAGAGACAGACATTCTGGAATGCAAAGTCAAATAGGCCTTAGGAAGCATCACTACCAACAAAGATAGTGGAGGTGATGGAATTCCAGTTGAGCTTTTTCAAATCCTAAAAGATGATGCTGTGATGATGCTCAATATGCCAGCAAATTTGGAAAACTAAGCAGTGGCCACAGGACTGGAAAAGGTCAGTTTTCATTCCAATCCCTAAGAAAAGCAATGCCAAAGAATGCTCAAACTACCGAACAATTGCACTCATCTCAAATGCTAGTAAAGTAATGCTCAAAATTCTCCAAGCCAAGCTTCAACATTACATGAACCGTGAACTTCCAGATGCTCAAACTGGTTTTAGAAAAGGCAGAGGAACCAGATATCAAATTGCCAACATCTGCTGGATCCTGGAAAAAGCAAGAGAGTTCCAGAAAAACATCTTTTTCTTATTTATTGACTATGCCAAAGCCTTTGACTGTGTGGATCACAATAAACTGTGGAAAATTCTGAAAGAGATGAGAATATCAGACAACCTGACCTGCCTCCTGTGAAATCTGTATGCAGGTCAGGAAGCAACAGTTAGAACTGGACATGGAACAACAGATGGGTCCAAATAGGAAAAAGAGTATGTCAAGGCTGTATACTGTCACCCTGCTTATTTGACTTCTCTGTAGAGTACATCATGAGAAACGCTGGGCTGGAAGAAGCACAAGCTGGAATTAAGATTGCTGGGAGAAATATCAATACCCTCAGATATGCAGATGATACTACCCTTATGGCAGAAAGTGAGGAGGAACTAAAAAGCCTCTTGATGAAAGTGAAAGAGGAGAGTGAAAAAGTTGGCTTAAAGCTCAGCATTCAGAAAACAAAGATCATGGCATCTGGTCCCATCACTCCATGGGAAATAGATGGGGAAACAGTGGAAACAGTGTCAGACTTTATTTCTGGGGGCTCCAAAATCACTGCAGATGGTGTCTACAGCCATGTAATTAAAAGACACTTATTCCTTGGAAGGAAAGTTATGACCAACCATCGCATATTGAAAAGCAGAGACATTACTTTGCCAACAAAGGTCCGTCTAGTCAAGGCTATGGTTTTTCCAGTGGTCATGTATGGATGTGAGAGTTGGACTGTGAAGAAAAAACGTATATTTTAACCCAAATCTTAGGTCTATATTATGAGGCAAGGCAAAGAGGGAAATCATAAGGGTAGCAAGCAGTTCTCATTTATCTAATAAAAAGACTATCAGTCTATTAAGAAGGAGGAGCAGCTTACAAGTTCCAAGAGAGATTTCTTATACATGTCAAAAACCGAACGTTATACAACAGAATCCACGCCTCCATAGCAGTTGTTAAAAGACTGCAGAAATGTCATTCACATAGCTGTTTCTTTCACCAACCCACTTCTATAGCCAGGTACAGGCAGACCAAACTAAAGTGCTGATAGCATAACTGAAGAAAATATACGTCACCATACTAAGTTTTAATTTCCTCAGATCTGAGACTTCCCTTCTCATCCCACATTCATTCACAAAACACCTTCCTAATAACAAGTAAGAATGGGCCTGCTGTCTCTGCCAGAACTACCGGCCACTCTTTAATTCATTGATCAATGACTGATCATTCACTGATCAATCAATCAGTCAACAAATACTTATGGAGTGACCGTCACTTGCCAAGCACTGTGCTTGGTACAAGTGAGCTCAACAGATCTGGTCCACTCTGATGAAGCTGACACTCTGATGAAAGAAACAATTTACCAAGTCACACAAATAGTTATATGCCAACTCCAGTAAGTGTTATGAAGACATGACGAAGTGCTATGAGAGGCATAATAAGGACAGGGTTCAGCTTAGAGCAAAGGCAGGCAAAAGCGTTAAGAAACACATCCCTGAAGGGACTTCTCTGATGGTCCAATGGCAAAGACGCTGCACTTCTGATGCAGGGGGCCTGGATTTGATCCCTGGTCAAGGAGCTAGATTCCATATGACACAACTAAAGAGTTTGCATGCCTAAATGAAGATCCTATGTGTTGCAGCTAAGACCCGGTATGGCCAAATAAATAAATTTAAATATTTCAAAAAGTGACATATGAGCTGAGATCTGACTTGCTCTCATTAAATACATAATTAGCCACTGGCTTTTGCTAATTAGGCACCATGTGTACAATTGTTCAGTCGCTAAGTCATGTCCGATGCTTTGCAACCCCATGAATGCAGCACACCAGGCTGCCCTGTCCTTCACTATCTCCCAGAGCTTACTCAAAATCATATCCATTGAGTCAACAATGCCCTGCAACCATCTCATCCTCTGTCGATCCTGTCTCCTCATGCCCTCAATCTTCCCAGCATCAGGTGGCCAGAGTATTGGAGCTTCAGCTTCAGCATTAGACCTTTCAATGAACATGTGTACAGTGCCACCTTAGAGCCTAAGAAGTATACAAAGAAGCCTAACATTTGAAGAAGTTTAAATTCACTTACTATGCCAAGAAAGGTCCGTCGAGTCAAGGCTATGGTTTTTCCAGTGGTCATGTATGGATGTGAGAGTGGGGCTATAAAGAAGATTTGGGAGAATGGCATTGAAACATGTATAATATCATATAAGAAATGAATCGCCAGTCTAGGTTCAATGCAGGATACAGGCGGCTTGGGGCTGGTGCACTGGGATGACCCAGAGAGATGGTATGGGAAGGGAGGTAAGAAGGGGGTTCAGGATTGGGAACACGTGTACACCTGTGGTAGATTCATGTTGATGTATGGCAAAACCAATACAGTATTGTAAAGTAAAATAAAAAATAAATTTAAAAAATTTAGAAAATAAGAAAGCTTTTTGGAAAAAGAGAATTGATGCTGTTGAACTGTGGTATTGGAGAAGACTCTTGAGAGTCCCTTGGACTCAAGGAGATCAAATAGTCCATTCTAAAGGAGATCAGTCCTGGGTGTTCATTGGAAGGACTGATGTTGAAGCTGAAACTCCAATACTTTGGCCACCTGATGCGGAGAGCTGACTCATTGGGAAAGACCCTGATGCTGGGAAAGATTGAAGGCAGGAGAAGGGGATGACAGAGGATGAGATGGTTGGATGGCATCACCGACACAATGGACATGGGTTTGGGTGGGCTCCGGGAGTTGGTGATGGACAGGGAGGCCCGGCATGCCT
The DNA here is from genome assembly GCF_016772045.2 of Ovis aries. Lineage (NCBI taxonomy): Eukaryota > Metazoa > Chordata > Mammalia > Artiodactyla > Bovidae > Ovis > Ovis aries. The sequence goes on from NC_056070.1 coordinate 11,731,821, forward strand.
GACACAACTGAGCGACTGAACTGAACTGAACTGAAATTCATTTACACAGAAGAGACATGAGAACTCAATAATGACAAACGCATCAAATACTTGGCACAAATAAATTATAATGGGAAAAGGGATTGATGACTCATCAGGGGCTGGAATAACCCAGAAAGAGTTCTCAGAGAAGGTAGGACATGATGTAGACTTACAGCAATGGTTTTTTTTAATGTTTTTGATTAAAATACACAATAAAAAATAAATTTTACTGAGTCACTTTACATCAGAAATTAACACAACATTGTAAGTCAACTACACTTCAATAAAAATGGGGTTTTTAAAATTTTTTTAATTTAAGAGAAAAATGCATTTGACACTGTAGGCCAATGTAAACATACAGATGTAAGCACAAGCAAAACTCACACTTTGAGATACAAACCTTGTCCTCACAAAAATGAGTTCCAATTGATTATTTCTACTCTATTTCATTTTCTTAAATTTTTCTTTCTGCTGGTCACAATCCACTAAATTAAGCTCATTATGCACTAATGAATCATAACCTAAGGTTTGAAATTTCTCTAACAGAAAATATTTCTACACAGAGTAAAGATTCTTTGAAATGAAGGAAAACCTGAAAGTAATTCTCACCTCCTACAAAAGTGATTCAAGCCAGCGTGACCTCTAACTTTCCCCCCCCCATTCCTCCTGCTTCCCCTCATTTCCAGTTGCATAGGTACCTTCACAATGAAAGGGCTTCCCGGGTGGTGCAGTGGTAAAGCATCCACCCGCCAGTGCAGAGGACACAGGTTTGATCCCTGGTCCAGGAAGATCCCAGAAGCCGCAGAGCGACTAAGCCCATGCACCACAACTATTGAGCCTGTGCTCTAGAGAGCAGGTATGGAAACGATTGAGCCCACGTGCTGCAACTACCGAAGCCCATGAGCCCTAGGGCCTGGCTTCATAAGAAGAGGAGCCACCACAGTGAGAAGCCCGAGCGCTACAGCAAAGAGGACCCCCACAGCTACAACTAGAGAAAAGCCCACACAGCAAGGAAGAGCCGGCACAGCCGAAAATACACACATACAAAGTTACATAAAAAATAAGAGATCCGCACTTGGAATGTGGCCACACCACATACTTACATGATTTCTCCCAGGCATCATCTTCTCTGCCACCTTCTACCACCAGCATTGGTAACCGGCCTGATTCTTAGTTGGAAGGCATAAAGCTTTTTCATACAAGCAAAAGTGAGGATTACTATCAGAGGTAGGACTAGATCAAAATTTCAGCTCAGACCTACAGGTGGGGTCCTGAGACTACACATGGACAGAGGGAATTCTTCCATTAGACCTCTAGGTTTCTTCATGAGCATTAATTTTCAACCCAGTTCAGTTTTCCAAGGTCAGGCCTTTAAAAATTGATCAGACTTCCAGTTACTAGAGACAGAAAAATATATGTCATGCAGAGTAAGCTACCAAATCTTCCATGAACTTTATGGTGATCCCTCATCAATACCCACCAATGCCAATAAACTCATCTGGGAAGGAGCTTTCATTCTTTAGTCATGCTGATCTGTAATACTCACTTTCTGTTTCGTATATATATATTAAACTTTTTATTTTATATTGGGGTATAGCTGATTAACCAAGTTGTGAAAGTTTCAGGTGAACAGTGAAGGGACTATGCCATACATTTACATGTATCCATTCTCCCGCAAACTCCCCTCCCATCAAGGCTGCCACATAACACTGAGCAGAGTTCTGCGTACTATATAGTAGGTCCTTGTTGACTATCCATTTAAAATATAGTAGTATGTATATGTCCATTCCAAACTCCCTAACCCTTCCCCCTGTTCTCCCCCCACCCCAAACCATAAGTTCATTCTCTAAGTCTGTGAGTCTCTTGTTTTGTGAACTACTCACTTTCATCAAGTATAGACTTAACAAAGCCTCCCAAAATTTGCCCTACAGATTTGACCTAAGAGCCTCAGAGGAATAGTACTCATCATTACCAGCTTCATAAATACTCCACAGACATTCCCCAGCAGTTTGTTTTTTTTTTTTTAAGGAAGAGATAGTTGTTTCAAAATAAAGTGTTAAAATAATAATCAGTCTGAATCAGGCAGGAAACAGGTTCAGAAATTTATCCATTGCACTTATTGATACAAATAATGAAAGTATGTTTAGTGATTAGGTATTAAAAGTTAAAGGGCTTCCCAAATGGCTCAGTGGCAAAGAATCCGCCTGCCAAGCCAGAGATGCAGGTTCGATCCCTGGGCTGGGAAGATCCCCTGAAGAAAGAAATGGTAACCCACTCCAGTATTCTTGCCTGGGAAATTCCATGGACAGAGGAGCCTGGTGGGCTGCAGTCCCTGGGGTCACAAAAGAGTCAGACATGACTTAGTGACTAAAGAGCAACAATTAAAAGTTAAAACAAAATTAGTGAAAACGAATTTCTCTAGAGACACACATGTAGAAAAACCAAGGGGCGGAAGGCGGGGAGGTAGATGAATTGGGAGATTAGGATTGACATATACAGTATTAACACTATACATAAAATAGATAACTAATGAGAACTTCCTGTATAGCTCAGGGAACTCTGCTCAGTGCTCTGTGGTGGCCTAAATGGGAAGAAATCCAAAAAAAACACAGGATATGTGTATACACATAGATGATTCACTTTACTGTACAGCAGAAACTAACAGCATTGTAAAGCAACTATACCCCAATAAAAATTAATTTTAAACACATGTACATATATATTTCTCACTCTTCCCTACTATTTACAAGCTGCCCTTAAAAATATGGAAGACTGGTCATCTCGGTCTGCTCATAGGCATAGCTAATGCTAGCACTCTGGCAAGTAACAGGGGAACTCCTCAGCTGACATACGTGTCACTGTGTGTCATACACACCCGATAACTCACCAGGGTCCCAACATTACCAGGGGAGATTGGAGCTGCCTCTTGGCCTAGTTTGGCTCACTCAGGGGGGTTTTGTTTGTTTAATGTGTGCATGTAATCTGAAGAGTACTGATGCTAAAAAGAAGGCATTTGATGCTCTAAAGTTAAACCATGAAAAAGAGAAGGCATGCTCATTTCTGGCTACTCCTAATGATGTCAGTCCAGAGGGCACCCTTAGGATTATCATTCTCCTTAAAATGAGTCTTCAGACCCACGTAGGCCCCAATTTCGGGACTAAGGTTCTTCAAAGCATGAAAATAGAAGGTCTGTCTGGCAACCAGATCAGGAAGGTTATCTATGGGGTTGGAGAAGGAAATGGTAACTCACTCCAGTATTCCTGCCTGGAAAATCCCATGGATGGAGGAGCCTGGTAGGCTACAGTCCATGGGGTCGCAAAGAGTCAGACACGACTGAGCGACTTCACTTTCTTAATGACTAAACGACCTGTTAATGAGATCTGAATCAGATCTGACCATTCTTCCTTCTCTAACGCCAAAGATAGTGCTTACTTAGTATTTACATTTTTAAGCTTCCGTTTAACAAACTTGAGACAAGACTGCTGTCCCTGTAAATTATGCATTCACTGACTCATTACCGTATTTGCTCTCCTACGCACCGCGCTGTTGATAGGTCAGGCCTGGGAAAGGCAAGTTGTTGCTGTTACATCTTTCAATCAAAAGGCAAGGTAGGTTGTTTTTCTCGGGTTCTTTGTGGGATAACTTGCACATTTACATCAGGAAGGGCTGGCTTCCGCCAGGTGTGGCCTCAGAAGGGAGTCCCCCAAAAAAACGTATAATGCACTTCCAGGGCCAGAGTCTCCGGAGGAAAAGGCCTTGGAGACCCGGGCGTAGCTGGGCCGCTCCCCGGGTATGGGGCCTCAGCCGTGTGGCCACCTAGGCGCCAGGGCGGGCCTGGGATTCCTCTACCAAAGTACGCAGTGAAGGCACCTCTGCGGCCTCTTCGCTCTGGTTTGGGGAAAAAAAGGCGACAGAGGCCCCGAAGGCAGCCATGGGAGGACCGAGCGGCTGCAGCGTGCAACCACAGCGCCGGAGGTACCCGGCGGGGCGCAGGCGAGGGTGCTGCGGGCAGGCGCGGGCTGCGGGACCCGTGGCTGCAGCGACCCGGTAGACCCTCCCCGCGGCCTGGGGGAGATCCCGGGAAGGCCCTGGCGCCCAAGTGGCGCCCACCTCGCGGCCGATCGGTGGATGAGCCTGTGGCTCCCGAGGCTCGAGGCTCGAGACGCCCCCCGCGCGGCTTCCCAAGCCCGCAGCCGCGCTCCGCCTCCCGAATGCAATTTGACCGGAGTGTCCCCGGCCGGCCGCCTAAGGCCACGGCGGCGAGGACCGAGAGGCCGAAAGAGAAAAGGGGAATGGAGTGGGGGAGGGGACCGGGAGCGAGGAAGCGGTGTCATTTCCACCAACTGGGCTCTTTCCTGACCCAGCCGCTCATCTGTCACCGCTGTCTCATTCCTGTTATTTACATCTGTCTTTAGCATTCTAATTACTCGCTTTATTACTTTAGCCTGAAGGAATCCTGTAAAAAACAACGGAGATGAGGATCCTACCGCACAATAAAACTGCCCAAAATCCCCACTGCACATTATACAGAGCACTTGAGAATATTTGTGCTGTTATATGACCTCAATATGTCCTTAGATTGATCTTATTATATCTTTCTCCCTTCTCTTTCTCCCAGTGTGTATGTGATGACTCTTTTAGGGTGTGGAGCACAAGAATAAACTGTTTAACAAATGATGAAAACAAGATTATTCTTGAAGCAGGAGATAAAGGGGGAGATGGGGTTTCTCTAAAAAGACTTTTCCAACCAACCCCATCTAGGTCCAGTTCCAGTTCCTAAACTCTTGGTTTTATTTTTCCCTTCAATCTAATAAAGTAGAGATATCTTCGCACACAGGCTTCTAAGGCTGAAAGAATCTTGGCAATTTAGAGGAGAGAATAAAATGCCTAATGTCTTTCATTATCTGGCATTAATCTCTGAGCTCCCAGAAGATCTCAGTAGGGGAAGAGAATTTAGAGATCAGAAGTGGGGTTCAAAAATCATGGTGGTTTGAATGCTTTTTTTAATGTGAGACTTAGAAGAGGGTGCAATATCTTGCTAAACCCCTGATAGCAAGATTCATGGATACACTCAATACTGGAATCCAAAGGAGGCTGATCAAACCTATCAGAAAATCCAGGACAAAATGCAGCTTTTTAACTGCTATTTATTCCTGCTAGTGGAATTATCCTTGCACTCAGTTGCAATTTTCTGCCTGTGCTAATGGTTTTCTTTATTGTGTTACACTAACACAATCTCCTCCAGAAAGAACATGACAAAATATATGGATTTTCAGATAAATAACTGAGGTAATTTATTGGCCTTTATGCTCTTCTGATGGCGTGGTTGATAGATAATGTAATAATATGTACATAATTAAGCAGGTTTACTGTACCTCAGTCAAAATAGGTCCAAGGGCAGTATCTCTGTCTTTAGGCCTATGGTTTTTCTCAAGATATTTACTTCCTCCACCTTGTGGAATAAAGGGCAGAACCTCAGGAGATAAACAGCTAGGCAATAAGTGAGGACTCAAGGTGCGAAGAAATAAGAAAGGAAAACTGGCAAATTTTCTCATAAAGGATCTTAGATTGGAGCCCATTCTTTCACACCACCCAAACCTCATAAGATTCAGTGAACTGATAAGAAATAAAATGAATCGTTGAAGACAAACATACGCCTTCCCAGAGAAACTTACACCCAGTTAGGGAGTGAGGCTTCAAAACCACCTTTGCAGGACCCAGAGACCTTCTGTCAAGAAAGCACAAAGGCTTCTGGGAAATTATTAATAGTGAACTTGGTCACCACATGCCCCTCTGCCCTGGCTTCTGGAGGTTGCCCATTCAAGGCATGGTGTACTTGCTCTTCCAAACTCATCTAAATTACATCAATAACAGAGCGCACTCTTTAATGAGCTCTCAACTTTAAAGACTTGAAGGATATTAACAAGCCGCTTGACAAATGGTGCTTAGAAGCACATTAAAGACGCTGCTAATGGAGCGCATAATGACGGCTAATTTTCGATCAGATATAAATTAGAGCCCCAACAGTTATTTGCCTTAAGGACTTTATGTAAATGATTCTGTTCTGTATAAACTGAAAAGCGAAGAGAGCCCTGCCATTTTGGCAATCCTCATGGATATGATTAATAGATCTGCAACAGAACTGGGCAGAGACAACTGATGGCATTTCCATCTAAAAGGCAGTGTGTTTAGGCAGTAAATATGATAGCTTCTAGACTTCATGTGCGCTTCTTCTTCAACCAAAAGAGTAAAAACGTCCTTGGCATCTCCTCCACATGGTTAAAGAGATTCACAAAAGAAGAGCATCGAGACTCACCTCCCTTAGACCTGTACCTCACACCCACCAAGATGCCCAGGACATATGCCCAGTCATAACTTTGTCCTACACTGGGACCCAATTCTCCATTTTATATGCTCCCTAAACACATATCCTGCATCATCATCAGAGACACAGTTCACTCTACTGAGATCTAAGCTCTAGTGATCACTGTTTTTAATCCTCTCACTGTGAAATTGCTAAAGTACTCATTCCCAGCTTTGCATGCAACTCAAGTCCTCCAAGAGCATGCTGGGAACAGGAAGGGATCGGGAGAAGGAAAGTGAAGGGGAGGAGTAGGGGGTGAGGGGGGGAATGATGAAGAGGTTCGAAGAAGGGGAGTGGAAAAGAATGTGAGAGCAGAAGGGGCTCAGGCAGGAAAGATGAGAGGAACTGTAATATCTAAGCAATTTAAAGTGGAGGAAATATTTTGGGGCTTTGCTTTTTCTTTGCTCGTTTGTTTCTCTTCTGAGCCTCCACATTTTAAGTGTTAAGTCTCAAGCCATCAGAATGAATAAAATGGTTTGGGGACTGATTCTACAAATTGATTTCCTTCCAGCCTATTCCTGCTCTGGTGGTTCCTATAAAGCCTGGAAGAAGAGTTACCCCAAGATGGTGTCATCTGTGTCCAGTTTCTTCTTCAGCACATCTGCTTGGTGTCAGCTGGGGTGGATGTCATGTTTAAGGCTGGGATTGCTTACAGTTACAACTGGCAGCAGTTTCATGAATAACATCCCTTCCTGGACAAGAGGAGAAAAAGTTTGTGTAAGAGGAAGATTGCAAAACCTGACAAACCAGAGAACTCTAGCTTGTCAATGATTTATTCCTACAAGTAAAAAAAAAAAAAAATACCAAAAAAGCAAAACTTCAGTCTTTCTGCTGCAGGGAAGTCAAGTATTACTGCATCTCAGGGCAGTTTTCTCTGTCTTACACACACCAGATAAATGTGGACTTGGGGGAGGGGTCATTTTTTATAAGCAACTCTTAGGCAGTGTTCAAGTTAAAACAGAAATCCTGCCTCAACAAGGGAACTATTTCTACCAGTGACACCAGCTTCTAAGATTTCCTCATCCAAGCCATTTGAGAGATGAGAGCAATGACAAGCGGGCAAGGGAGGGGAAAATGGAAGGGTGATGGGTTGCTCGTTAAAAGAGATTCCTCCTAGACTGATTAAATCATTTTATCTTGCAGTAACTGATACCTATTAGCCAGGAGTAAATGGTGGAGAGTAAGGATGCTTCTTACCCTCATTACTGAGTTATGAAGTAGTTTTAAATGGGGGCACAATAAATAAGATTCTTCTCATCTTCCATTAAGTCTGTCTACTCTTCCCTCTGACCCTCCTCTCCAGTCACACGCACCTCAGGAGCTAAAGGCACATGCAGGAAACCTCTGGACATTTCTTCTCCCCACCGGTATAGGATTCTGTAGCAATGGGAGCAAAGCAGAAAGAGCAACCTCAGCTCTCATTTTGTCTGCCAGCAACATCCGGCTCCCCTCTGTTTTCCACTGGCTATCAGATGCTCTGTGTGATGGCAGAATTGGGTGGTAAAAACTAACACTGAAAAATAAAACTTGGAGTTATGGGACCACCAAAATGAATCACAAAACTGCAGAATTCTTATCTCACTGGATTGTGAGAGGGAAAATTGCTGGGTTTTTCAGGATGGCAAGTGATGTTTGGCGTATTTCAGCTCGGAGAAACGCTTCTTCTTCCACTTTGTTCTCCTGCTCAGAGTGGATAATTCATGTCACCTTTAGGGGATTTTGTGATTTTTATTTACAATGAATGAGCTCATATTATCAAGACTAATTCCCAGCTACACGTAGTACTTCCACTTCTCCTGGAGACACATGGAGGATACCTGACTCAATGGAGCCGATATGGTTCCCTGTGATGTGCCTTTTCTGTGTTATGATAGCTCCCTTTTCTTCGGGGGCATTGACACTGTCTAACTTAGGGAGAAGGCAGACCAGATGTGGTCACTCTGCATGTCTGCCTCTCCCCAGGGAGAGGAAGGTATCATTTCCTATTAACCACCCATCTCCCTGAAATTCCCTTTTTCCCTGTTCACCTCCCAAACTCTGAGTGAATTCCCGAGAGGGGAAGTGGGGGCTGGAGGGTGTGTGGGGGGCGGGGGAGGGAGCTAAATCTTACTGAAAAAGAAAGCAGCATGAGGGGAGGGGAAATCAATGAAATTATTTAGGAATTGGAAGGATGGGCCCCTCTGACAGTACTAATTAAAAGCTCTCAGGGCTGCAAAGTGAAAAGTTGAGGAAAGAGCAACTTGCCAAGTGATTCTTCACTAACCCATTTAGGGCCATTTCTGGAAAGCCAGAGACTTAATTTAGGGACGTGAATCCCACATCCTCAAAAATGACTTTCCTCTCAGAAGGTGTCAGAAGTCCTAGTTGGGCAGCGAGGGCCTGAGTTCTCTTCTCCACTCACCCCCATCTCCACCCCAAAGACCAACAGTTCTGGAGGAAGTGGAGAAAGTGGTTGCCTTCATTCTGGTTCCCGGTAAAGATTGTTAGTTACCACCTCAAAGTTGGTGTCGAAATGACACAACCAGTGAGCCAGGCCACCCTCTTTGAAAGCCATGCCTGAAGCACTGAACTCTGATTTCTCAGGGCCCCCTGATCTAATCCCGGCTCCCCCATCCCGGCTGAGCGCAGCACCCGCCGGCCTGGTCCTCGCGATCTTCCCGGGCGACACAGACGGTTTCCGCCCCATCTCACCCGCGGAGCCGGAAACGCTGCCCCCGAGACACCATATTTTAGCTCCCCGCCAAGGCAGGATAGGCCGCGAGGACACACACCTGCGGCAAACAGAAGGTCAGAACCTGTCGGCACTCTAAAAGAGGCCCGCAGGGAGCCTGGAGCATCTTCCTAGGGGAACCGCGTGGCTTGGATAGACTAAGGAGAGATTTGGGGTGAGTTTGAAGTTTCACCCAGGCAGGCGCGCCCCAGGGAACGGTCTGAGTGTAGCTCTGTGTTGGTCTGTGAATGTCCAGCTACGCGTGTGTTGCTGGATGACCACAAGCCAGGGAAAGAGGATCTCTCCTTCTCTTCCGGTCTGTGGCTTCAGGCCAAGCCCGCGGAGGCTCGGGGTACTGCGGCCGGAAGTGTGGCTCCCCACGCTGCAAAGTAATTTGGTTCATCTAGGACTAGAGCAGAAAAGGTGATGACGATTCTGGGCGAGGGTCAGATTCTGGCCTTCCTGCGAAGTCTACCCTTACGTCCTTACAACATGTCTGGATATTTGTCCTGCTGTTGAACTTGGAGCATAAGGTGACTCCCTCCACCACCACCACGCCCAAAGGGATTACTGTCTTCCCTCACCTCCACTACCAACACTTTACACCACTATGCCAATAATTCCCCAAACCAAGGACCCACTCTAGAAATCAGGGAGCTTCCACCCCGTTTAACCAAAATGCACAGAGATGCAGACTGCCATTTAGCAAAGCCCCAGAGGCCCACTGAGAAAGTGGGACTTTCTTTCCCACTGTGTATTAACCCTCCATCTCCCAATGAGTCCACCAACCTCCCAGTCACACAGGCTTTCGGAAAATTTACTGCCCCAGCCACTCATGCAGAAGATGTGACCTTATGCCTGTCAAGCGCTTACAAACGCGTCAATTACTTGTTTGTTTTATTCTTTTTAACCAAAGCTCATTGATTAACAGGACTACTCTGGCATCTTACAAGTATTCCAAAAGCCAGTTGGCTTCTTTCAAAAATGTTGGACACAGACTTCTGATTTTCTGGTGGCCTTCCATTACTCAGGGAAACCTGGAAACTACAAGAGAACCCGCTGGCCAGAAACAAGAAACGAAACTCACCAGTAGACACAGATGAGACTCTGAATATGCTCCCAGGGCCTAGATAACGGGAGGGTTTGGGGGAAAGGTTTATGAAAAATTATGCCTAAATTTTAAAGATCCACTACTCAGACCCTGGTGTGGGGGAGGGTGTGGGGGGGGACGGTGTTGGGGGGTGGGGAACGGTGTGGGGGGGGCGGTGGGGGGGCGGTGTGGGAGGGGGGCCGGTGTGTATGAGGGGGCAGGTTTCTGATGGCTACGGCGGGGTCTGGGGACGGGGGAGGGCTCTCGCTTTCCGCCGAGTGACAGCTGGAGTAATGGCTGCAGGGCCAGAGCGGAGGTTGGGGGGCGGGTGAGGCTGGGTGGGGGCAGTAATTACTAGCCCGGCTTACCCGCCTCGCTACTTTAGAGCGAACACGTTCTTTTTGAGCGTCCCCTGCGCGCTCGGCCCTAGCGCGGCCTCGGGGCATCCTGGAGCCTGAATTGGGGGCTGGAGAGCGAGGGGGAAGTGCTAGAGGACTTTAAATCGTGGCTCCTAAAAGGCTTCTCAACTAGAAGGTCCCCAAGGCCTCACCCTTGCAGGCCTGTGGAGTAAAAGAAGACCGAGCAGAGACTGCTCCGTGCCCAGCAGCCCTCAACGACCGGGCCCGCATTAGTGCCCCGGCAGAAAGTGAGGGGTGGGGGTAGACGCTGAAGCGGGTAGCCGCCTGGAAAACGGTGATCCATTTGATCGGGTTGCACAGGACCGAAACCTTTCCACGCGGGTGGAACGAAAGGCGAGGCCAGGTCTCAGCCTACACCCCCCACCTCCCCTCCCGGCCCACTGAGCGCAAACCCTCAGAGGGCGCGCCCGCTCCCTTGGGCCCCAGAACCCTGAAGTTAAGCGTCCGCCGAGGGATCCGCGCTGGGGAGGGCGGAGAGGAGGGGTGAGGAGTCGGGGCTAGGTTCTCCACCTCCTCCCGCCGCCTCCCTCCCGCAGGCTGGAAGCCTCACGTAGTCTGGGATTTTTTCAGAATAATTGATGGGTCCAGTTCTCCAGAGCTTTCCCGGTGAGAGCGCGGCAGACCGCGCTAGAATTTAAATAGACGTGATTAGTAAAATGCAAGGGGGCGAGGAGCCTGGGCAGCTTTTTCTCGCAGGTTCCTGGCTGCGCGCCTGGTAAGGCGGCTGTTACCCGCCCCCCGCCGCCCCCAGGCTCTAGGGGCCACGCGGGGCCAGGGCAAGCGCGTCCAGCTGGGAGGGCGGCTCTGCTCCCCACTCCCTAACACTGTGGCTCTAACACTCGGCCCCTCCCAGCCAGTTTCTCAGCAGCTTGCACCCCGAACTGGAGGAGAGGGGAGTTAGGGCTGGCAGGGAACCCGAGACCGGCGGGTACAAAGTGGTGGGAAGCCAGCGGGTGGGTGCGAAGATCTCGGTTCCTCCGCACCGCCGGAGCGGGCCAGGCGAGCACGAAGCCCTAGCCTTGAGCAGAGGCAGGCCTCTCAGTGATCACGGTTCCCGCGTCCTGCTTCTCAGTCTCACTCCTCCCCACCCCTACCTCCGCCCTCACTGGTAGCCCTTGCTCCTGGCTGCTGAGACCGCAAACCCCGGTCTCAGAACTCAAGGCGCCCCTTCACTTACCCAAAGCTCTAAGAAGGTCCCCTCCACAAAGAAGTGACCTAGGCTGGGGAAAGCCTTCGCCTTCGCTCCCTCTCACATCCCTATCTCATCGATTTGTTCCTGAAAAGGGGGCTGTGCATTCTTATAACATCTACAGCCAATTAATATTGCATTAACTCTATTTAAAAAAAAAAAAAAACACAAAAGCACCAGAATACTGCACCCTATCAAAGCCATCTATTATTCACGGAAATGTAATTGGAGACCTAAGATATGTGTTATGGGCCAGTGGAGGAAAACAGAGTCGTGACAATATTTCAGAAAGGAAGGGAATCCGAGGGTATCTAATATTTAATTTCAAGTCTGTGGTTTTCTAATTCGAGATTAAAAGCAGTCACGTCTTTGAAGCCAGACAGTTGGTATAAATGTACAGTTAAAATATTCTATTCCTTGGTCCCTAGACAGAGCTCTCTGCTCGTCCCAGGCTTCATTAAATTTTTATTATCATCCCAGACTAGAGCAGGGAATGAGCGGAAAGACTGTCCATCTAATTGCAATTGATAAAAAAAAAAAAAGCTCTTAGATTTTCCCCCTCATTTTAATATATTAACAGCAGTTTTCTTCGTATGTCCAGTCTTTCTTAGCCCTGTGATGTACACACTTTGTCACATGGATACATTTCCCACTTTCCAACAGGCATGGAGCTTGGCTGTCTTCTCTGCCCTTTGAGAAAGCCTGGGGGTGGGGGTGGGGGGTTGTTGATGGGAGTGGAGGGAGAAAGGGTAGTGGAAACTGGCTTCAGAAAGTGATACTATATGCTGAGGGTTGTGGGGGGGGGAGGTGACATCAGTTCTTGAAGCATCTGGTGAAAGATCAACGTGAGACAACATTTGCACAAAGCTGGTTCTTCCAGTGGCACGATGAAAGCATATTGTTACCCAAACAAAACAAACAGATTATTAGACCAGGCTGCACTTTTTGACAGCCTTTCCACTGTGTGGGATGAAAGCAAGGCGTAATATTTTCATTTTATTTCTTTCTCACTGCTGCCCCCAAACACACACACACCCCCACCCCTCAAACCGTTTGTTCTTGAGCCTTCTTCCTGTGCTACTTATCTGTCACACCAGAGGACTAGGATGTGTGTGTGTGTGTGTGTGTGTGTGTGTGTGTGTGTGTTCAAGAAGCCTGTCTCAACAAGGGTACTTCAAAAAAAAATTGAAACTGGTATAAATAAAGCTTTTCATCTCCAGGCAGAATAAAACCCACAGTTTGCTTTCTGAGCAGCTTCCTATTATCACATCGCCACTTAATTTTATTTCTATTCTCTCCAAGTTAAATAGAAAGACTGGCTCACAAGGGAGCTGCCATGTGCCTACAGACTGGGGATGTCAAGCAGAGAGACTCACTGTGCAAAGTTAATTTCAATTCCCGAGGAGGATTTCACATTCCGGCTGGCTGTGACCCACAGTAATTAGCTGAGATAACTAATGATTACTTACTTATTCCTTGTAATTATCTGGATTTAATAATTCGCTGTGTAATTTATTAATTCGCTCATAATAGCCTTTCAGGACTGGGAATGGCTCCTTTAAAGGAGCAAAGCAGGGGGAAATTTAGTGATTTTTTTCTCATTGTCATAAATCTGTCTCCTGACAAATGTAGACTTCAGAAACATTTCTATCATCATAACTATCCAGGAACCTTTGTCTTCCTTTTTGTCCTACCAGGATACCAATCCAACTTCTTCTTCTTTTTTTTTTTTTTTTTCCTTCTGTTGCAGGCCCTCTCCTTAAGATCAAATGAAAAGTAAAGTGTAGTTTTAAGTTCTAATGTAGACCATTTACCTAGCAATATAAATTGTTGTTGCCAAACAATTGAAAGGATGAATTTCTAAACTTACTGTCATAGCTTGCTTAGAAAAATTTGAGATTCATTCTCTGAATAATATGTCTTTTAAGATCAAGCAAATTTTTTAATGCCTTTTCCACCAACTCTTAAAGAGCTGCCCCAACAGATGAAATTATGAATTGATTCATTTAAAGTTTAAAATAAAGTATTTTTACCCCCTCCCCGAAATTCCAGTTCTCTTGGCAAAAATAAAGATCTAGAATCTCTCCTTGATAATAAAAGACTTATATATTGTTTTTTATTTTTAAAATACATTTTCTAGAAGTTAGGATAGGGTTCCTTTGAACATAAAGCCCAATTACTTCATTTGCTTTTCATAGTTCCATTATATTTCCCCAAGCTGTATGTCAATGAAACTCAATCTATAAAGGATTGACCAACTTATTTAATGTCAAATATCAAAAGAAAGTTGCATTCTTTCTGGATAATAGTATTATCCAGTTGGTATAGATTGTACTTAACTATCAACCAGGCCTTAACGATCTTTGCTATTCTCCTTTCCACTTTAAGGAGTCACTTACTCCTTTCCATTTTAGACTTAAATGATTACACCAAAAAAATGCAATCATTTGCCATTAAAGAAGTTAAAAGAAAATAAACTACATAGTTCTGAAACATCAGATTGAGGAAGGCTAGGTGTGTGGCTAAGTCAATTCATAAAATATCTTTTTCCAATAAAATAGTCATTGTGTACCTTAGGAGAAAAAATTAGGAAATGAGTCATGAATACCAATAGATTTGATTAATATGACAAGGATCGTCAGGCACAATCTGCTATTTATCCATCTGACTATTTTGAAAGCCAATATCAAATGGATATTTCTCAACAATTTGTACACAGTTCCTTCTTGCCTTACCTTTAATTTTGTCTTTAAGACCAAGCCTCTTCTTTTCAAATCCCTTTGTTTCGGTATTTCTCTGTAACTATCACTAATACAAAACTTTCAGAATACATTTCTTGTAAAATTTCCACTTTTTAATAAAATAAGCATGTTTAAGCAGGCTTAAATAATAGATAAAATTTCCATTTTGTAGGCAAGAAAGGTTTTTTTACTCTTATAATAACATAAAGAAGATGAACTTAAAATGTGATAGTTGTAAAAGTCCAGGAACACAGGAGACAAAGAACACTTAATGAATGAAGTATATCTAGGCCTTCACTCAACTGTTGGAGTAAATGGATAGTTGCTTTTTCACTTCACTTACAAAACCTTAGGACAAGCATGCAACATGGAAGCTATCATATATTTCAAAATGCACTAAAAAGAACACCTCTGCTATTTCTATCCATTATATTTCTCAGTTTCTACTATTTTACCAGATTTTTCTCTTCATTTAAACATGTTATATTTGTTGAGAGAAAATACAAGCACACCTATCTGTCTTTCGCCTAACTGACTCCCCTTTCTCCTAACACACACTAGATAACAGCTACACGTAGGAGGAAGGAGGTGTTATTTATTGAAGATAATTTTTATCCTTGATCAGAAGTCTGGTTTGCTATATATTCAAACCACTTAATTCATTTTCTCCACTCAAGAAAAAGTAAGCAAGCAGAAAGCTCTCCTACTGGCTAGAACTGTACAGTCAAACGTTGGAGCAAGAATGAGTCATGTGGTTACTATCCGTGGTGCTGAAATCAGTATCCGTTACAGTGAGATTGAAGGTAGGCTGAAAGACTTTCAGGAAAACTGAATCTAATAACAGGCGGTAAAGTGGAGGAATGGGGCAATCAGCCTTCAAAACACAGAAATAAAATCAAACCATCAATATCACTATATGTGGGATTACAATTTTTTCTTTTAAATCCCACAACTTTCTATATTTCCTTAGATATCTTTGCAGTGTATCTGGTTATTTCTAAATGGACATATGAATTTTGTTCTTTGGGTTATCTTTTTTATTTCAGCAATAGAGAAAGAAGTCTTTTCACCCATTATCCTTCCAACTTTCATAACTCTTTTTGTTACTTCTGAAAGTCATAATCAATTTTCCAACCATACTTAGTTCCAACTTGAGCCACTATAACAGTTTTCATTGGCACATGGGATATTTTGTAACCTCATCCTCAAAATAAGAAATGTTCCAAGACAGTTCCATATTCGAGGGATAACATCTCAGGTTAGCAGAATTACCCATGGAGGATGGCCTGTTTTCTCCCTCTTGTTGGACCTATAACTCACATGATATTTTAATAATAGAAATAATATAAATATCTAAACCAGAACTTTCCTGGGAAAAAAGACTTTAAAAACTTAATATGTTGCCCAACTGTTGTAAGAAGTCTGAAAATTATTAAAATTGGTGAGGAGGTTTCTTGAAACTAGGATCAGAAAAAGAAAAGTTGATGTATCAAATGGGCAGAATTTCTTTGTGCCAGACCTCTAGTAGACAGCTTTCACCAACTTTGATGTCTGGATGAGTCATAGAAAGGGGGCAAAGTTTTGCTTCCCTAACCACCTAAGATTTCTTCCTCAGCCCCACTCTGCCTCTTGCAGAATGTGACTTTCCTTAAAGGCCATGGAAAAAGAGAGAGAGAGAGAGACGCTTTACTTCATAACCCAGTAACCTAGGTGCTTCCTGCTCTGACTGTGGAGCACTGCTCTTTAGGAGTGGTGACTGGACTGAGAAGTATAGTGGGTTATCCCCTAGGCCTCAGCCAGGGTGTCCCACTCCCCCAAACAGGCCTTAACATTCGCCACACCCAGCCTCCCAGTGCTGCTAAAAGCTGAACTGAGCTCCCTTCTACCTTTTACCTATGCAATATCTCTGCTCATGAAGATTCTCTTCGCAGAATTTTGCCCATCTGGAAAAAGAACTCCAAGTGAAGTATTTGGAGCCAAATGTTATGACCTTATCTGCCCAGAAAAGCAAAGCACCCTGTGAGATGAGCTTGGCTATCATAAACCCTGGTGTTTTCTACTTTCCTAGAGAAACTCCCTCCACTAAATCCAAGTCAAACTTGGCAACAATCAATGCATAATAAACCATCAAAATGTGTTTCTGCTTTAAAAAAAAATCCCTCATCAAAATAGTTCCCATGTAAATGATTTAAAACAACATCACATTTTAAAAGCCATTTAATTTTAATAGCATATTTTAATGAAAAAAGCAGCATACTTTGCCAATAAAACATTAAAGTCATCTCTTCAATGAAAGACAATCAAACAACACCAAAAATAACTTAGTACATTACCATAGTAAATAAACCATCTATTAACAAAAACAGGAAACCAGGTCATATACAGAATTCAAGACTTCAGAGAGCCTTAAATGGAACAGCAATACAGCAAAATTTGTAAGAATATATCTATATGTGCATCATTTTGAATGAAATATTTACAATAGATAAGGTACCAGTCATCATGTACCTATTTTTTTGTTGTTGTTGTTCCAAAAGAATTCTACCAAACAATGTGAATTTACAAGCAGTGCACTGTCTTTCTTATAGTTCAAATTAGTTTTTCTACAAACAAACCTCCAAAAGGAAAAACAGAAGGAGGAAGGATTCTTGTAAATGTTAAAATGTAGTCCACAAAGCAACTGAAAACTAGAAGACTGAAACACCTTGGTGAAATCTTAAAATCTGGAAGGGCAAACACCAAGTGCCAAATGCAGCTAAAGCTAGAAAATGATGCATCACACTCATGCTTCCAACTGCTTGACTTCTCTCCCATTAGAGGGGTGTGTGTGTGTGTGTGTGTGTGAGTGAGTGAGAGAGTGCGTGTGTAGCAGGGACAGTGTGGGAATCCCCATTAAATATGTAACAAAGTAAACAATACTTTGGACCGTGAATCAGGTCTATACGGTTAAGACATCCATTACTGAGTATTGACTCACAAATCAGAACACTACCAGTGAAAACAAAGAAAAAAACAATCTTCATTCAAAGTGAGAATATACAAATAGGCCAAAAGGAACACAGTATAAGAGGAAAACTGTATAAATTCAGTAAACTCATTAAACATAAAAAAATTTTAACGTCACTAGCTATACATCCCCCCGTTTGTTAAGACTAAAGTTTAATTAATTAGAATGTGCACAAATTAAGTTGCTAGAGAGATAAATTAATAATTTACAGAGGGTTGTTCAGCAATAATCTAATAATAGCTTTCAAGATCAGTGAACACAGAAGGCGCAACTCCTTTCTTAGGCATTAACACTTCAGAGAAGGAAGAAGGGGGTAAGAACCACAATAAAAATATATATATAATATACAGTGTAAATGCAGAAAATCTGCCATCTTTTTTTTTTAATTCAAAATACTTTAGAGATGTCTCTATCACATTAAGCATCAACTCTAGTTTAAAGTTTCAGTCCTGAATCAATTTCTACTTCTGAAAAATAGCTGCAAAGTGTACTTTTAAACTTGAACAAGGGTGACGTCTTTAGGAATAAAAACAAATCTTACTTGATCATTCTGGGGGCCTTTTAAAAGGCTCTCTCGTCTGCTTTCCTGCAAACAGCCAGCTCCAGACTTCCAGACTTCCTCTGAAGAGGCCGAGGTGCCTTTTCCGAGTGGGTGGGGTCGAAAGGGACAACTTTGCTACAACTTGACAAATCCCTTCTTTTGTTTTTCTTTCCTTTGAGAAATCGTTTCACATTCTCACCGGGCTTGGGCTCAGTAGCTCACGCGTTCGCTCGTGCTCCAATCCTCGCTTTCTCTGGATTCACATTTACTGGAATTGTTTTCTGGTTGCGAAAAATGGAAAGAAAAGAGGCAAGAGGGGTGGGGGTGGGGGGAGAGATGAGGAGGGGGCCTGTCCCTGGAGAGGCCTAAAGTGGGTCTCCTAAATGCCCGCGGAATATTTCATTCTTTTCTGTTTCTGCCTCTGGTTGCAGAACCAGACGCGCACCACGTTTTTCTTAAGGTCCAGCTTCTCGGCGATCGCGGCGATCTTTTCGGAGGAGGGCCGCGGCTGGATGGCGAAGTAGGCTTCCAGCGAACGCTTCTCTGGCGCCGCGATGGACGTGCGCTTGCGCTTCTTCTCCGCGCCGTTGAAGAGCTCCGGCTTGGTGAGCTTCTCCCGGTGAGACTTCTCCGCCTCCTCTAGCCACGCTTGCAGGATGGGCTTGAGCGCGATCATGTTGTTGTGCGAGAGCGTGAGAGACTCGAACCTGCAGATGGTGCTCTGGCTGAGCGAGCCCACGCCGGGGATCTTGAGGTTGGCCAGCGCGGAGCCCACATCGGCCTGGGTCACCCCCAGCTTGATGCGTCGCTGCTTGAAGCGCTCGGCGAATGCCTCCAGGTCCCGGGGGTCGGCGTCCACGTCGCTCATGCAGCCCATGTGTGAGGGCAGCCCGTGCGCGTGGGCCATGCTGAGAGCAGCTTGGTGCATGGGGTTCATGGTAGCCATGTGCGGCGCGTGAGCTGGAGTGGACACCACGGCGCCGTCGGGGCCCGCCATGGCACCCAGCGCCAGGCCGGGACTCAGGTGCTCCAGCAGCTCGCCCTCCAGCGCCTGGTGCGGCTGATGGTGGTGATGGTGGTGATGATGGTGGTGGTGGTGCGTGCCCGCCAACGCGGACGGGTGCGAGATGGGCACCGACGAAGAGGAGGCAGCCGACGTGCACGGGATGGTATTCATGGTGTGGTAGGTGGCGTCCGGCTTGAAGGGGCTGTGGTGGGGCGGATGATGGTGGTGGCTCTTGCTCTGGGAGACGATGTCCACCGCCGCCAGAGCCTCGGCGCGGGCCAGCAGACTCTCATCCAGCCCGCCGAATATATTGCTCTGCAATTGCAAGTAAAAGGCACACATTACTCTCAGCAGGGAATTGTGCGCACTCTCTCCGGAAGCTCCGGCCCAGCGCTCCGCACCGCCGCCGCGCCTACAACATTCCCAGAACGTTAAAATAATAATAGTAATAATGATAATAATAATCCTGAAACTAGCGGGTGAGGAGGAGAAGAGGGCAGCCACGGAGAGAAACCAAGAATGCACGAGGAGGAGGAAAGTGAGCCTGCAAACACAACACAACAACACGCGCACAGGCAACATTCCAGGTCATAAAAATTAATATGAAAGGAAAGACCCGCTGAATACATAAGCGAGAGAGAGGGGGGAAAATTGGTTGGAGGTGTGGGGTGATTTGCTGTGCAGACATGAAAAAAACATCAAGCAGATAAAGGGGGCTGTCAAAATGTGCCTTTAAGCGGTGATTATGCAGAAATACGCACCGGTGGGGTTGGAAGACACGCTCTCCGCATCGCCTCGGAGCCCCCGCCGCTGCCGCCGCTGCTGCCGCTGCTGCTGGAGCTGCTGCTCCGGCCTCCACCGCCCCCGCCACTCCCGCCGCCGCCGCCAGCATTGCTCGAGCTGCTCGGAGAGCTGGCGGAGGGCGCCGCGGGTGCAGAGGACCCGGGCGAGGCGCTGTGCAAGGCCGAGTACTTGGGCTCCACGTGCAGGCTGCCGCCGTGCGGCATGCTGAACGCCTGCTTGCTGTTCAAGGACATCATCATCATCTTCCCCGCCCGCTCGGGCGCCGGTCCGAGGCGCACGCACTGGCTCCGGCTGCTGGGACCCTCCCGAGAAGTGCTGGGCGAGAGCCGAAGCGGGGAAGGGCGATGCAAAGTTGTGCTCACTCGCCACCGCCCCGAGCTCTGCGCGCCTGGGCCCGGCTACGCGCTCCACCGCTGGCTACTGAGGTCAGTCTGAGCGGATGCTGGGCTCGGCTTGGCGCTGGCTGCAGAACCTGGGCGCCCGAAACTGCCCCCGCTCTTCGCGGCCGCAGAGTTATACTCCCCTCTCCCCGCGCCTGCCCCCGCACACTCCGCCCTCCCTCCCTCCCGCGCGCCTCCGCCCTCCCCTGCCTGGAAGCGCCGGTTTCTCCTGCTCGGATTCTAGCGTCGCCCCTGCTCCCTCTTGGCTTCTTCCAGGCTTTGGTCCTTTCTGCTCTCCTGACACCCCCCCTCCCCTTACCCCCGCCGCTCCCCTCCCCGCGCCCTCCGCCTCCCCTTCCTGCCCCCGCCCGCGCGCTGACGCCGCCGTCCCTTCCCCGCGCCCCACAGCACTCACTCACAGCAGTCCCCTGCTCAACTCTACCGGGCTGGCCAGGTCTGCGCTCCAGTCGCTGGGCGGTTCCTACCTAAGAGCCGACCTCCAGCCCCTCCGGCTTCCTGAGCCCAGTATGCGCCTCGCCGGGAAAAGAAACTGCTAACTAAAGTTGCGGGTCGACGCGGCCTCGGCTGAGTTTTCCCCTAGACTGTAACGAAAGCCTCTTACCTGACTGCCTTCCCGCCTCCTGCTTACTGCTAAGTTGCAGGCCTCCGCCCCCAGCTCGGTCCTACCCTCCCTGCCGCTCGGGTGACCCCGATCCTTGCTTCGCGACCACAGTGTCGAGAACGCGGACCCTGCCGCGGACCTGGATGCTCCGCGCTGCTCTGCGCTTCCGGCTGGTACGCGCAGTGGTTGGCGCTTGGCTCTGCGCCCCCTCGGCCCGGCGGGTGCCTGGTGCCAAAGAGACCTGGGGTCGACAGGGCTGCAGGGCTTTCTCTGACACTCGGTTTTTCACTGCTCTCAGCGGATTGGACGGCGGAGGAGCCGGCTCCCGTCGCCTATGCGCATGCGACGCCCCCCCACCCGGTGCCCACCAGGCCCCCGGGTACTCCCCCCAATACTACCACCGATAGTCACTCCTCTCCACCCTCTTTTCTCTTCCTCCGGATCTTCCTTCTCCTCCCCCCTGTCTCCAGTTCAGTGTGAGTTAGGTCTTGGGCGGATCCACTGGCAAACCCCGCTACTGGATTTATTATTCTTCATTAGCCACAATCAAAGAAGGAAGGGGCAACTGACGACAGGCAGGGCCAGAGATCGCAGAGCGCATGTGCTGCAAAAAGTCCTCCCCACCCGAATACACACACACACACACACACACACACACACACACGCACGCACGCACGCCCTCAGGGGCTGGCACGAGCCCCACTTATCTTCATTTCCACAGCCGCTCGGTGCAGAGAGAGCCTATTTTTAGCCAACACTTTGCTCGCACTTTTGTCCCAGAGCGGACCACTTTTATTAGAAGTGGACACACACTCTTAGTTCCAGTTGTAAAAGAAGCAGGCACTCTCCTACAACAAGACACGCGCGCACCCACACCCCTCCTTCCTTCCACTTCTCTCGGTGTTGGGGAGTGCTGTCACACAACCCCCCACCAGAGTGCGGAGGGAGCGGGGGACCGGCGAGGGTGAGAAGACCCTGAGACCCACACGCTAGAGCCCGCGGGTGGCCCGAACCGGACGGGGGTGGCTGGGAGCAGGTGCAGGCACGCGGTGCCTGGGGAAGGCGAGCAGGTGCGAGAGCAGGCGGTAGGCCTGAGAGGCTCTGGCGCGCGCTGGGACAAAACAGAGTGGCAAGGAGCGTGGCGAAGGGGGGCCCTCGAGTGGTTGGCGCCTGGAAGCCCTGTGGCAGTGGCACGTAGGGGGTCTCTCGTTCACCCATGACTTCTGCGGGGCAATACCAGGTTCAAGTCGGGAGCTCAGTCCTCGGGAGTCGCCAAAACTAGGAAAGCTGAAGCAAACGGCGCGCGGCGGGCTCTGTCCATGGTGCTTAACCCCTTTGCAACTCCGAGGCTTGCCTTCCTCCTCCGTTACATGGAGGAAAAGAATAAATAGTAGCCGAAGGGAATTCCTACTAGCAGTGTTCCCGAGAAGCAGCCCAGGGAAGGCTGGACACGGGACTGCAGAGAGGTGTTGACATGAATGAATGTGGCTTGCGCCGGTCGGTTCAAGTAAATGCTTAGGTGTTTAATTTCTACCTCAACAACAACCAGGGCAATTTCAAGGAAATTAAAAAAAAAAAAAAGTGACATTGTACAGCTCTCACTGTCTCAAGCTTCGAGAAATGAAATAAATCAAAGTTAAAGGCTTGAGTATCATTTAATTATAGTGCGAATAGTGCTTTGAAAGAAGTAGAACAACATCTCTAAACAAATTATGACTGGGCCAGGAAGGAATTATTAGATTGAAATTTCATTTAGGCTCGGGAGACACTGCGCTTCACTGTGTAATCTGCTATGCCTCATCTGATTTGTATGCTTAATTCAGCTTGACGAATTTATTAGTTTTCATAATAGTGAAAAAATTGAGCAGTACTATGGACTAATGCATTGTGTATACTATAAATTGTATGTCATCTTGGAAAGACTGAAGTCTATAGAAATCTTTTATTAATGTCGGTATAGGAGGGAGGATTTTTGTGCAAACATTGGAGAGGTTCAAGCCAAACTCCAGTGTTACTGGGTCTCACTGGTCTATTAACATATCATCATATTAATTAGACTACTTCATCAATGATATAATTTCAAACTTCAAATTATGTTCTAATTAACAAGGGTTGTCCAATTTGCTTAATCTTCAAAAGGCTTTGGATGATCTAATTAGTATAAACTGTTGAGCAACTCTAAAACCTAAAAGAAATCCATTAAAATATTTTTGGTGTATACTCTAG
Organism: Ovis aries; assembly: GCF_016772045.2. Classification (NCBI taxonomy): domain Eukaryota; kingdom Metazoa; phylum Chordata; class Mammalia; order Artiodactyla; family Bovidae; genus Ovis; species Ovis aries. The sequence goes on from NC_056070.1 coordinate 11,754,941, forward strand.
CAGTACTGTTTAAGAACCAAAGGACTAAAAGTAAGAGTGGAGGAGGAGAATAACTGGAAGGCAAAGGCATGCAGGTACCTAGTTCTTCCGGATTATAATACTAAGGGAATCACAGGAGAAACTTTTGGGTATTGCACCTCATAAACAATGTGTTTATGTATTTAAATAAAGGCATAAGAATATCAAGGAGAAAAAAAACCACAAGGGGAAAAATTCTTCTCTTTCATTAGGTGCCTAATTAGATGTAAAGTGAAAAGCAACCCCGAGGAGTTTCCCAAGCATTATTGTGGCATCAGTCAGCTGAACTTGGATTGCAAAATCAAATATTTGGGGGTGTTTTGAACCTCTCCCTGTCCCCTCCCCCTTCATTGAGCTTAATTACTTGCCATAGTTGTTTTAATGTATGTTGTCACCTGGGAGTATTGAGAAATGCATATCGTTAATATGAATTAATCTTGATTTTAATAGCAACTGACAACTGATCTCCAAAATGCTAAACACTTGTCACCATTTCATATGGTAAATAAGATAGTACAATAAATTCATGAAATAAAGAGGGCACTGTTGAAATGACTGGACAAACTTTGTTTGATATGAAGTTTAGTGATTAAAACTATCTTAAGCAGGACAACTCCCAAGAGAGTATTTTCCTCATGTCTAAAATCTATATATCACTGAATTAATTTAATACAGCTTTTAAAAATCTTTCTGATATCTCTCAATAGCATCTTTAATTCCAGATCAAAAAAGGGGGGAGCCCTTTATTTTAATTATCAAAGTGAAACAAATTACTATGTAGTTGTAAAGCAATTCAAGAGTTTATTTACCTGCATTCACAGCCTCTTAGAAAACACACTTTTTTTCCCCCCAAAACCAGGTGAGAGATTTCTCCTTTTCTCACTCAATAAGAAAATGAACAGCAGTGATCATGTTGTATTAGAGGGAAAATGCAATTCTTCCTTCGTCACCACGACTTGCAGTCTTGAAATCTCTCCTACCAGAAGTGTCCAGAGTACCAAGCTCTTTGCGGTGTTATCAATAAAACCCATTTGGTTTTGCCCACAGGCAGTGTTGCAAAGTGCACCGGCAAGTGTGGAGGTTGCTTTCCGAGGAAGTGAGACTCCAGTCCCCCAAGTAGCGGAAACCATCTAAACAGCAGGAAAGTCGAGAATAAACCCAAGGGACGGCAGCAAATGGCCCAACCTTGGGAATCTGCTTCATATGACCTCCACATCCACTTCTATGTCCAAGCATTTAGCTGCCCTGGTGCCTATGCACACCTTCAGACCTACCTAATAAACTGAAAGCAGAGAAGGGATTTTCTTTCTTTCTTTCTTTCTTTCTTTTTTTTGAAAGTGAAATAGAAAATGAATCAACTACATGTGTGCCACATGTGTGTGCCTACCAGAGGGGCGCCTTTCTTTTCGCCTCTTTGTTTGACAATAGCTTCTGTCCCATCGCTGCCAGATGCGATAGACGTGACCAACTTCGCTCCCGCGGGCAAAGAATCGCTTGAGGTTCCACTCAAGCTCCCTGGCAGCGGGGTCCCTGCGGTAGGCACCCCCTCCCACCCCGAAATCAGCCCGCAGCCATCCCGAGAGGAGAAATCACTGTCTCCTCTCCTGTATCTGGGACCTAATTTACTATTAAAATTTTAAGCAATGCATTCATATTTTACTGGACCTAATGTGTTTTATTAAATTTTAATCCATTAAGGGCAGTGTGATTTCTCTGTATTTCAAACAGAATTGAGTTGGATTACAAGGGAGATTTTTTTTTTTTTAAGAGAGATCTGACTCCTTTCATGCTCCATCCCGACCTCGGGTTGTTAGGGATTCAGGGAGGGAAGGGAGAGAGGATGGATTCTTCCGCGTCCCATCTTCTCAAGGTCAATCTGCTCTGGATCTGAGTAGACTCCGACCCCCTGAGCTCTCTCTGCACTCTGTAGCTTAGGGCACAAACTCCTCCATGGCTTCCGCTGTTCCGAGGAAGAAAAGAGGAGGAAATTAGCCCTGAAATTGAGCCCTCTGGGAGAGCCCAGAGAGCCCAGCTACAGCGCGGAAGGGGTGGGGAGGAGGGCTCGCCTGGAATTCTTACGCCCTGGGGCTATTTCGAGGAGTAGGGATGTGTTTTGCTCAAACACCTTTCCTCTTCCCAATAAGGCCACCAATAAACACTGTTCTTGTGTTTGTCTCTAACTTTCTCTCTCCGCTGGCTCCCCTCTGAGTCCCAAGCCCCCTTCGCTTAGAGGTCGCAAGGAGTACTTCTTTCCCCTAAAGCTCCCAGGCAGGGCCCGTGCGCGAGGGCGCACTCTGGCCTCGGTGTCTTCCTGGCTAACTCTCACTCTCCACGCCTCCGGCTGCAAACACTCAGCAAGTGTCTCCGGAAACCTCTACATCCGGCAGTTCCCAGGCTCTCCAGGATCGAAATTCGGGCTCGCCAACTCCTGCTTTTCCAACAACGCCTGGCAGGGCGAATGGAGGGGGGGCATTGGCGCTCGGTAGCGCGTACTTTGCGGGTAGGGAGAGACTGGCTCCAGGGCCAGGGCCCTGTAGTGGCCGGACAACCCAAGTGGGACTCTAGATAATTCTGGACTGAGGACAGCGGCCGAGCAGGGGACCAGAGGATGAGAAAAGGCAAGGTAGAAAAGGAAGGCAAACGCTTCCCCTTTCCCCGGTGGAGGGAAAGGCGCGGAGCTGCATTTCAAATAAAGCAGGCTAACTGAGAAGAGGGAACGCGGGACTCGCCAGCCCCAGGCCCGCTGGATGCTAGCAAAGCTCCTAGACGCCTTCACGATTCCGGCGGGCAGGTTGACTGAGGTCGAAGTGGGGTGAGCACTGGCGTCGACCAAGCTTCGGAGCAAACACAACAGGCGCCAAGAAATTAACAGCCTCCGAGGGAAAGAGTGAGTCCTCCGTTTCCAACTCCTTACTCCCCAGAGCTCCAGGGAGCGAATCACACTCAGGCACGGACACACACACAGACACTCTTACACCCACGCATGCAAACACACAAGTGCTGACACTCACGCACACTCACTCAGATCCACACCTGTTTCTCCCCTCCCCACTCTCTGTGCAGAGGAGAGGCGGGCAGATCTCCGCGTTCTGTGCCCAAGCAAGCGCCCTTATGTTTACTTTCCCCAATGAAACTGTTATTTTTCGTCGTAGTGAATTTCCCTGGTCGGTGTGTTTACCTCTTCCCAAAGTTAAGTCCAGTCACGAAATCAAACTTAAGGCATTGGAACAATCAATGAAGACTTTTTGCAGTCCATGGCGCCTTGCGCTTCCTGGAACTAAAATAAATGCAAGAAATCGAAACTTAATTACTTGAAAGAAATCCAGAAATCCCTCTGCATAATTTATCCAGTCATTTTTCGTAGCGTTCGTGTTCGGTGCAGTGTGTGTTAACTTTATACTTCTGGCTAAGATCAGGTTTCCTTCGCCGATTCCTTGGGGGTGACTCCACCCGACCTCAGCCAGGAATTTTGCCTTGCGCTAGATCCCCTTCTTCTTTATCCCCAGAGCTGATCTAGTAACTTTTTTTTTTTTAATTCCGAGGTCATCAACTGTCATGGTACAAGAATCCCTGGGGCTGAGTGTTCTGTGTAGTTAAAAGATTGGAAAAAAAAAAAAATCTCACCCATTTTCTCTTCTTTTTGCTCACTGGAGCTATAGTCTAATTTGTGTGAGTTGCCTAACACTAGATCTGAAATCAGGACCCTTAGTAAATACAAGGCAGGAACATTTCTCTGAAGGAACAGTGCCCCATCAGAAAGTGCCAATCTGCTGGTGATGGAAAAATTGATTAAAAGGTAGACTTTTTTTCCATCTCTCCAGGGAAATTCCCCCTCTTCCTCCCTCCCTCTCTCTCTCTGTCTCTCATTATCTTCCTAAGGCACACTACTTGAATATTTGTTCCTACCACACTACTCTTCAAGGTATATAGCTAGACCACAAACCCAGTACATTAGTTTCTGCCTCTGATATCTGTTCCTTTCAGACTCACCCATTTTCTCCTTTGGTTTCTAGTTAATTGAGAATCTTCGTAGTCATAAAGTGCCAAAAGATCTTCATGGGAGGGGGTTATGAATGGAGTTGATGTTCCTGTGTTCAGTTTAAAGATGCTAGCTAATATCAAGTGAATTTTGTACATATTGTGATTCTGATGTTGAGTCCTATTGGGAATTTAGAAATTTCATGATTGCTAAAGCTATGGCTAGTGGATTTGCAGAACACAGCAGTCCCTGAATCTATTAGCATGAGGAGGGTGTTTCCAGAAAGACAAGCTTTCTCACAGACATCTTATAGAAATCTGAAGTAGTGTTATGAAAGAATGAAAAATACATTGGGGAACAGCTTGGAAACTGAAGTACATTTTGATTTAACTTACATTAACAGAAATGTAATGTAAAAGTGAAAGGATCTAACAAAACCATTAATAATTAAAAAATAATTACAGATAGTCTATCCTTACTATTCATAACCACTCAACACTTTAGACAAAGAAAACGGAATACTCTTAATGGGAATGAGATGTGAGCAGACTGCTAATGAGAAGTTAACCAAGGACTGTGAATTTGTCAAAGGAGACGAGTTTCCTTGTTCCCCTCACACACACACACACACACACACACACACACACACACACACACACACACACTTTAATGCTCTCAGAGTTGGCTTGGACCTTCCTTTTCCATCAGCATATACACTGAGTGTCGGTTTATGCAGCAGAAATCTCTTGAGCAATAACAATAGAGACCTTATCGAATTGTGAAGATCAGGGGCACCAGATGGTTTGTCTATTAACCATCCTCACTGACAAATATTTATAGGTGCCTAAGAGATCCATGCTTCTGTAATAGATTTTGGTTGGACAATTCCATCCCACAAGGATTTCACAAACCAATGACCCTCTACAGACAGCATTTGTTTCTGTTCCTTGCTTGTGACCACTTTTTTCAAAAGATGTCATTCTTTAAGGATTCATTGTCATCCTTTTTCTTTGTACCTTATACATTCATTGTACTCCTCACCAGAGGAGTTGCGTTCCAGTATTTTTTTAAATGTGTGTATTAATTTTTCTGTTACCTAAATTATATTTATTTTCTTTCCAGTATGAATTTTCCAATGTTCCAAGGCTTTAGAGCAGTTTTCCACGTATAATCAAGCAGTACACTTTTAATCATGCGATAGACCTCTAAAAAGATGTTGGGAGGGAAGATACAGTGACTCCGTTCTGATTTACACTGCATATTCTTCTTTATTTTGTTTGAGAGTCACATGGGACTGCCCTAGAGTGCTTCGTTGATGTTTGGAGACACTGGGAGGAAATCAAAGGAGCCTTGCAGAAAGCAAACTTCACTGCCTCTTTGCAGAGATAAAGGAAATTCATACAAAAGGAGAGATTTGCAGACATACAACTGGAATTCAGTGAAGTCATGGCTGAGGCATCTGCTGAGAAGCTCCCAGGAAGTGGAGACCTACAGCCCATGTCAAATCTTTCCAATCTAAAGAATTTGAAGCTTCCTTCCTTCCCCATCCCCAGAAGAATTAGAAACAAAACAGCATGCCTTTTGTAGGAAACCAAAAAAACTTAAGGAGAGATGCTAATGGACTGCCCGAAAAGATTATAAATACTTCTTAGCTGTATAAATATGACCTGAGTGCATAAAACATGATAGAGTCCGTGTAGGCGTTCACTCTCAGTTTCTGTTTAATGCAGTTGAAGGACATTGTAACAGTAATGATAGCAAACACATTTAAACCCTTTTTCCTTTCTTGAAATTTTACATATTGTCCATGACTTGCCTGTAAATCCTGTATATATAGAAATGAGTGAATCGATCTGAGAATTTTAATATTTGTACCTAAATATGTGTCATTGTCTCCGTCTACCGTTCTCTCCTTTAGTATCTTCCCTGGTGGCTCAGAGGTTAAAGCGTCTGCCTCCAATGCAGGAGACCCGGGTTCGATCTCTGGGTCGGGAAGATCCCCTGGAGAAGGAAATGGCACCCCACTCCAGTGTTCTTGCCTGGAGAATCCCATGGATGGAGAAGCCTGGTGGGCTGCAGTCCATGGGGTCCCAAAGAGTTGGACACAACTGAGCGACTTCACTTACTTACTTACCGTTCTCTCCTTTAGATCCCTGTGTAGATCATCCAGATCAGAGTTCAGCTAACATGTGCTCTGGAAGATGTTATAATTTGGCGCTTTGACTAGGTTTTCCTGATATGCACTTAAGACATGAAATTGCTCTATTATTGTGATAGTCAAGCTTTATTTGAAAGCCTTAAGATCGCTCCTCTTCAAAATACAAACTATGTGCTCTGTTGTTCAGTCGCTAAGTCGTGCGACCCCATGGACTGGAGCCCTCTAGGCTTCCCTGTCCTTCACTATCTCTTGGAGTTGGCTCAGATTTATGTCCATTAAGTCAGTGATGCTGTCTAACCATCTCATCCTCTGCCTCCGCCTTCTCCTTTTGCATTCAATCTTTCCCAGCCTCAGGCTCTCTTCCAATGAGTTAGCTCTTTGCACCAGGTAGCCAAATTATTATGATACTTCGTGATGCCGTGTTCTTATTGCACCCCTTTGCTTGTAAGGCCACAGAAGGTGTTGTCAGTATTGTGCTTATCTGACATATTCCTATATTCATAGACCATTGGTTTCTCCTGGACTGCACTGCCTAGTCTGGACCACATGATCAGTCATTTCTATAGTAACCATGCTAGCCACGGTGATCTCTTTACTCCCTTGCCTTCCTTTGTCAAATTTAACCTGTCCTGTTTTCTCCCCTTTTGCCAGTAGGCTGCTGATTGGACTGGCAATAAGAGAAGAGGCTACTGTCTCTTTAAATTGTAATTTAGGGACTTGCCAGGTGGCTCTCAGCTGTGTCTGACTCTTCACGACCCCATGGAGGTCGTGGAGTGGGGTGCGTGTATGTGTGAGGAGCACTGGAGTGGGGTGCCATTGCCTTCACTTTTCACTTTCATGCATTGGAGAAGGAAATGGCAACCCACTCCAGTGTTCTTGCCTGGAGAATCCCAGGGACGGGGGAGCCTGGTGGGCTGCCATCCATGGGGTCGCACAGAGTCGGACACGACTGATGTGACTTAGCAGCAGCAGGTGGCTCTAGTGGTAACGAATTTGCCTGCCAATGTAGGAGAGGAAGGAGATCTTCCATCCCAGGGTTGGGAAGATCCCCTGGTGAAGGGCACAGCAGCCCTCTCCAGTATTCTTGCCTGGAGAATCCCATGGACAGAGGAAACTGGCAAAGTACAGTCTGTGTCATCACAAAGAGTCAGATATGATTATAATTTATTGTATACATTATATATCAACTATATATAGATATGTATATCTGCAATATCTTGAAACTTAATTTCCTTCTGATGCTCCTTCCTCTGCTACACAACCTGCGATGCTGAAAACTACATTTCTCATGTTCTCCTACAGTTCAGGTACTGGCTGTGAGGCGGAGGTGTGGCTCAGTTATTGTCTATTGGTGTGAACCCAAGAGGAGTGGAACTTCCTTACAGCCAACAGGTGTTGCTAAGAACGGTATATTCCTGAAGTCTGCAGTTTCACCAGTGTCTTTCTTATTCTGCTAGAGCTCATGACTTTTCTGGCAAAGTAGTTCTGCACTAATTCTGGGAGTTGTTCCCAGAAGTTCAGTGTAGAATCTAATGCTTCATTATTTAAAAGCTGTGTAAGCACATGCCTGTCTGAAATCTGTGTTTGTTTAAAACAGATAAAGTAGTTTCTGTGAATTGCAGCTAGACTCCCTGATCTCAGGGCTTCCCAGGTGGTACTAGTGGTAAAGAACCCGCCTGCCAATGCAGGGGATGTAAGAGACGTGGATTTGATCAGGAAGATCCCCTGCAGGAGGGCCTGGCAGCCCACTCCAGTATTCTTGCCTGGAGAATCCCATGGACAGAGGAGCCTGGCAGGCTACAGTCCATAGGGTGGCAAAGAGTCGGCCGCGAGTGCAGTGAGTGAGCACTGCTCTGTCCACTCCATCCTTAACCTTGTCTTCTCTCCTGCTCAGTACCTTTTTTACTCACCTTTAACTGACTCCCCATCTCACTCCCTAGAGAATCTGCTGCAAACATTTTCCACTTCTGCCATCATGACTTGGAGCGTGTAACCTCACCTCACAGTTTGCTAAGAAAATAGTCCACCACCGCATAGTCCCTTAAGCTTTCTACTGCCGCTGAGGTATGTTTCCTGTGTTTTTACCCAGCTTCTCCTTGGATTCTCTCATAAGTTCACCTCCTCCCTCAAGCTGACCCTTTACTTAACTCACGATTTCCCATCCTCTCACTGCCTCCGAAACCTTGGTCTGTCAATGTATTCCTTTTCCTGCATCTTTAATTTTTCGTCTCCCATCTCTCTCTCCTTACCCTACTAATATAAGCAAGGTGCTTTGGCCGTAACACTTATTTTATTAGTTGGGGCATCTGGTATTTAGCTCCCTGACCAAGGATCAAACCCAGGCCCCCTGCATCGGGAGCTTGGAATCTCAGCCACTGGGCCACCAGGGAAACCCCTGGCCATATAATTTAAATAAAACAAAAACTCTTTACATTTCTTTCCTCACATATCGCTCTTCTTTTCACCATCAAATTTTGCAAACGTTAGTTCCCCTTACTGCTTTCATCTCCTCACTATCCAGTCACTTCTCGACTTGCTACTGATGATGCTGCCACATAGAACACCAATGACCTCTAAGTTTGCACACTTGGGTATTTTTCCCAAAAGCACAGGTTTCAGTGAGGAATTTTGTACTGGTTCTACCAGTTATTAATTCCAATTCCCATTTTACCCCTCTGAAAATTGTGGATAATAATAGCATGTTCTTCCCCCAGAGTACTTAGCGGATGGCATGTAAAGGGCTTAGCATATTTCCTTGCATGGGATAAGTACTTGATAAATACTAGCTAATGATACAATACCGATAACAGTCCTTGTGGAATGTGAGTGTTGGCAGTTCTCTCTTTCCCAGATAGATTGGCTTGGATCTCATCATATGATCCATAAAGGCAGGATTAGCAGCCTCAGCAGACTCAAACTTTAAACCAGATTTTGGCTTTTCTTGGTATTCTTTTCCACCGTCATCTGTCCATCAAACAAGGCCAGACCCCAGGGACCCATCTCCCCAAGGCTGTTATATCAAAAATGTGGGCTTGTGTATCATTTATTTGTTAACTCAAAGGCACATTCAGAGAAACCAGTGGTTAATTATTATTGGTTAAATGCTTAGAAAGACCCAAAATTTTGTCAATCCTACCATTTTACCATAATTTCTAACTTATTTCCTCAAAAAGTAAAGTTTTGAAAGAATACCCAGTATCTACAGCTGAGCATATGGGTCTTTTCCTCAAGTCAAAAGTATTCTGCACATATACCTTCTGAAACATGTTTCCTTTCTTCTTTAGGCTGTTCTCCTATTTGCTGAAAGATCTTGATTACCTAAGGATCTATCAACTCTATTTCTGCCTCTCTCTTGCTAATTCCATCATTTTCATAGTCCCTGGGTGTGTGCATGCTAAGTCGCTTCAGTCATGCCCTACTCTTCGCCATCCTGTGGATCGCCAGGCTCCTCTGTCCCTGGGATTCTCCAGGCAAGAATACTGAAGAGGGTTGCTGTGCTCTCCTCCAGGAGATCTTTCCAACCCAGGGATCGAACCCACATCTCTTGTGTCTCCTCCGTTGGCAGGCGGGTTCTTTACCACTAGCGCCACCTGAGAAGCCCTTCATAGTTCCTGCTGCTGCTGCTGCTAAGTTGCTTCAGTCGTGTCCGACTCTGTGCAACCCCATAGACAGTGGCCCACCAGGCTCCGCCGTCCCTGGGATTCTCCAGGCAAGAACACTGGAGTGGGTTGCCATTTCCTTCTCTAATGCATGACAGTGAAAAGTGAAAGTGAGGTAGCTCAGTCGTGTCCGACTCTTCGCGACCCCATGGACTGCTCCAGGACCAGGCTCCTCCGTGCGACCCCATGGACTGCTCCAGGACCAGGCTCCTCCGTCCATGGGACTTTCCAGGCAAGAGTACCTACTCTCACCCAAATGCCTCCACACACTTCATTACCCTGATCTCTTCTGAAAGGCAGTTTCACATTTCAACAGTTTACTCAATTTCTTTGCCTGGATATCTGCTTTACTTTCAAACCCAATCCCTACAGACCCATACCACTTCATTGATATTTCACTAATGAAATTTACTACTTTCTGTTTGTATAATCTTTTATTCTTGTTATATCTCCCAGATGAGACTGTGAGATCCCTGAAGTCAGAGTCTATATTCAGTTCCTCCTATGCCCTTAACAAGCTTATCGTCACTTCCTGTATAGAGTAATGCCGGGAGCCACCACGGGAGATCCGACCCATGACAAAGGTCATGCGGAGAACATCTGACGGGCAAAGGCGGATCAGAATTTGAGGGACCCCCCTGGACCCGCCCAAGCATCTACCCCAAAACCAGAATCTGTCTGTCTTACTATTTTATGTCTTTAACCAACTCTTCTGACAATAACGGGGGGCTATCCCCGACCATCTTTTTCTGGAAAAAAATCACCTTAGGGCTCTAGCTAATAAGTCTCATGGACATGAAAGGAATATTCCAAATCAAACCCCTCTGATGGCTTTCTAGCTTGCTTGACAGGTTTATCCAGACTCTTGCAGCTACACATAGGATTGTTCACAGCCTCCCAACTGTGAGAGGCACAGGAAGCCTAAAACACAGAGCCTTTCAAAGAGTTAAAAGTTATTAGAATAGTGCTGGTGTAGGATTTCATTGTTGAGCCAATGCTTGCTGCTAAGTTCCCGTATCTCTTATCCACTGTGCACCTGGGAGTGCATTAGTTAACATAGTTGGAATGTAAGAAAAATAAGTGTAGCCTTGAAATTAACCACATCAGACCTTTGAGCTAATTGGTTCTTTCTTGTAACTCACTGCACCATTGCTCCGTGAGAAATGTAACTCTGTTTGAAACTGTCTGAAGATGACATAGATTAGAAATATAAAGAAAATACACTTCAAGGGAAAATAAGTTTTCTGGTTGAGCAGCCTTTATCAAAAGAGGGCCATAAAATGTTCACAGGTCTCCAAGGCCAGAAGATAATGTACACAACACTGTTTATGAAAAAAGTATGCAGAAAAAATCCTGGTTTCGATAAGGGCAAAACTGCTGGAGTGTTTGGGCTGATTCTGCATGACCTTGTATCTTTCATTTCCCTCTATGTACAAGTCAAGGTATAAAAGTTCCTTTTGAAAATAAAGTTACGGGCCTTGCTCACTGAAGAAGCTTGGTCTCCGCGTGTTTTACTTTCTTTTCTTTCTTTCTTTCTCTCCTCTGTTTTCTTATCTGCAACATTCTTTCTTTATCTCTCTCTCTAAATCATTCTCTTCACCAGCGCCATTTCTCCTGAGGGTTCCCTTGGATCCTGAGGGGGCTGGACCCCGGCAGAGTAAGTGCTTGATATCTATTCAATGATGGGCTGAATAACTGATAGTTATGATAGCAAATGATGTGAATGTTGTACATAAAAATCTCACTAATACTTGTTCTTTTCTGAATCTTTTTAGAACTTGACCCCAAATTAACAGGTAAATGAGGGACTGAAAAAAAAGATTTTTTCATTGACTAAAAAAGGCAAAGAAACACTAGATTACACAAGGTACCCTTGCAGACTACCATGAAAAGAAATATATCAAAAATATAGAAACATGCCAAATAAGCCATTTATAGACTGGCAAAGCTAAATGTTAACTAAGATTTGAGAAATGCCAAATCTACTTAAGTAACCACACAAATATTAATTAAAACAGGGAGGTACCAATTTATAGGTATCATCATCATAAAATTGAAAAGTTGGATAATGTCTAAAGTCATTAACAGTGTGGGTTAGAAACCATAACACAATACTGATAGAAGTATAATCATTGGCCATTGTGGAATGCAAACATAATTTCTAGTAAACATGATTATGCAAATACATTCTGACCTACCAATCCCATTGCTCGGTTTTAATCCAAAGAAATTTTTCTACAGATCCAAAAGGTGATATTTGAAGATGTTCCTCTCAGTGTTGTTTATGATATCAGAGGAGTAGAGGCGGCAGTAAAAGTAATGACTCTATGGCAGTCTAGAAAAGCCTTAAAAAGTCGAGTGAAAATTGAACAATGTATGTAACATAATGCTATTTTTATACTTGAACACAAAAAATCTGTGTATTTTTCAAACAAATATATATATATATATATATACAAAGATATAGTCAGCTCATTAGCATAAGTGCCATTGGCTAGCAGGAATGTAACTGGGAAAAAAATTCATGAAGACACATCAAAAGCCTTAAAGGATCATTTTCACCTATGAATCCTACTCCTAGGAATTTCTCCTTAAAAAAAAAAAAAAAGGAAAATAACATTATGCCCATGAAGATGAAAAGCAGTTTTTCTTTAAGGCAAAAATTGGAGTGTCCAGTAACAGAAAAATAGTTTTAAAACTGTAGTGCAGCCATATTGTTAAATACATACTACAATCATGTTTTCAGAGACTACTTAATGACTTGGGAAAATATATTCCTTAAAAAAAAGCAAGCATGATATAAAACAGAGATCCTTCCTGTTTAAAAGAAGTATATAGATGCACAGAAAATAGGGAAAAAATGTTTCATTTAAAAGGTTACATTGTGAGAGATTTTAATTTCCCAAATTGTTTGTGATGAATTGTGTTTTTCTTCTTACCAGAATTACATGTGTATACAGATTTAGATCATGGCATCTGGTCCCATCACTTCATGGCAAATAGATGGGGAAACAATGGAAATACTGACTGACTTTATTTTGGGGGGCTCCAAAATCACTGCAGATGGTGACTGCAGCCATGAAATTAAAAGATGCTTGCTCCTTGGAAGAAAAGTTATGACCAACCTAGACAGCATATTAAAAAGCAGAGACATTACTTTGCCAACAAAAGTCCATCTAGTCAAAGCTTTGGTTTTTCCTATCGTCATGTATGGATGTGAGAGTTGGACTATAAAGAAAGCTGAGCACCAAAGAATTGATGCTTTTGAACTGTGGTGTTGGAGAAGACTCTTGAGAGTCCCTTGGACAGCGAGGAGATCCAACCAGTCTATCCCAAAGGAAATCAGTCCTGAATATTCTTTGGGAGGACTGATGCTTAAGCTGAAGCTCCAATACTTTGGCCAGATGCTTTGAAAAGACCCAGATGCTGGGAAAGATTGAGGGCAGGAGGAGAAGGGGACGACAGAGGATGAGATGGTTGGATGGCATCACTGACTCAATGGACATGAGTTTGAGGAAACTCCGGGAGTTAGTGATGGACAGGGAAGCCTGGCGTTCTGCAGTCCATGGGGTCTCAAAGAGTCAGACAGGACTGAACTGAACTGAACAGACTTAGATATGGTTATAGATATAGCTTTCGCAGGTTGACTACTTTTTCATGTAAGATTCACTGTACCTCTTATTTAAAGTGCTATAACTAAGCAATCTATCAGCTGAACCATCAGCTGAAGTCATTCAGCTAGTATTAGCTCTACTGAATATTTATAGATTGGAAAATGGTATTTAATTTACTTGAAAGGGATGTATTTTTTGCTATCTTAAGTTTTACCTTTTCCACATCTCTGAATGTGGAAAAAATCACAGGGTTACACACAGAAGCCAGTCTTGACTATCACATGCTCAGCTGGGGACTCCACAAAATAACCCTCTAAATAAGGCCTATATTATTTCGACTGCAACCAGCTCAGCTCTCTTTGCTTAAAGTGGGACCAAGATGCTCCCTAGGTATCTAAAAGACAGGAACCATTGTGGTTTTGATTTGCATTTCTCTAATAATGAGTGATGTTGAGCATCTTTTCATGTGTTTGTTAGCCATCCGTATGTCTTCTTTGGAGAAATGTCTATTTAGTTCTTTGGCCCATTTTTGATTGGGTCGTTTATTTTTCTGGAGTTGAGCTGCAGAAGTTGCTTGTATATTTTTGAGATTAGTTGTTTGTCAGTTGCTTCATTTGCTATTATTTTCTCCCATTCAGAAGGCTGTCTTTTCACCTTGCTTATATTTTCCTTTGTTGTACAGAAGCTTTTAATTTTAATTAGATCCCATTTGTTTATTTTTGCTTTTATTTCCAGCATTCTGGGAGGTGGATCATAGAGGATCCTGCTGTGATTTATGTCTGAGAGTGTTTTGCCTATGTTCTCCTCTAGGAGTTTTATAGTTTCTGATCTTACATTTAGATCTTTAATCCAGAAAGTGATCTAGTTTCATTCTTTTACAAGTGGTTGACCAGTTTTCCAGCACCACTTGTTAAAGAGATTGTCTTTACTCCATTGTATATTCTTGCCTCCTTTGTCAAAGATAAGGTGTCCATATGTGTGGATTTATCTCTGGGCTTTCTATTTTGTTCCATTGATCTATATGTCTGTCTTTGTGCCAGTACCATACTGTCTTGATGACTGTGGCTTTGTAGTAGAGCCTGAAGTCAGGCAAGTTGATTCCTCCAGTTCCATTCTTCTTTCTCAAGATTGCTTTGGCTATTCGAGGTTTTTGTATTTCCATACAAATCTTGAAATTATTTGTTCTAGTTCTGTGAAAATGTGGCTGGTAGCTTGATAGGGATTGCATTGAATTTGTAAATTGCTTTGGGTAGTATACTCATTTTCACTATATTGATTCTTCCGATCCATGAACATGGTATATTTCTCCATCTATTAGTGTCCTCTTCACTCATTATTAGAGAAATGCAAATCAAAACCACAATGAGGTACCACTTCACACCAGTCAGAATGGCTGCGATCCAAAAATCTGCAAGCAATAAATGCTGGAGAGGGTGTGGAGAAAAGGGAACCCTCCTACACTGTTGGTGGGAATGCAAACTAGTACAGCCACTATGGAGAACAGTGTGAGACACATGTACCCCAATGTTCATCGCAGCACTGTTTATAATAGCCAGGACATGGAAACAACCTAGATGTCCATCAGCAGATGAATGGATAAGAAAGCTGTGGTACATATACACAATGGAGTATTACTCAGCCGTTAAAAGAATTCATTTGAATCAGTTCTGATGAGATGGATGAAACTGGAGCCGATTATACAGAGTGAAGTAATACAGTATACTAACACATATATATGGAATTTAGGAAGATGGCAATGACGACCCTGTATGCAAGACAGGGAAAGAGACACAGATGTGTATAACGGACTTTTGGACTCAGAGGGAGAGGGAGAGGGTGGGATGATTTGGGAGAATGACATTCTATCATGTATACTATCATGTGAATTGAATCGCCAGTCTATGTCTGACGCAGGATGCAGCATGCTTGGGGCTGGTGCATGGGGATGACCCAGAAAGATGTTATGGGGAGGGAGGTGGGAGGGGGTTCATGTTTGGGAATGCATGTAAGAATTAAAGATTTTAAAATTTAAAAAAAAAAAAAAGATGAATGGATAAAAAAAAATAAATAAATAAATAAAAATAAAATAAAAGACAGGAACCAGAAGGAGTACATTATCGGATTCCTTATTTTCATCCTTTCCAGTATTTTATCAGGGGAAAAAATGCATACTTGGTTAGTTTCAGGGAAAAAAAAGAAACTTTACTAAGAAAGAGTTAAAATAGCATCTCAGTTCTCAGAGTCAGGGTCCATTATATTCCCTCCTTGGTTCCCTAGTTGATGTACACTTAGAGAGCTTTTGTAAACTAGTTGCTATTGTGTTTAATTGAAAAACTAACACTCGATGATTGAACTCATGCTCAAGATGGTGCAGTAACTCCAGCCTTTGACTACCCCTTTAGTTGCAAACCCATGGCAATGGTAGATAAGAAAAGAAAACCTCTTAGGGCTTTGTCTACATAAATAATTTGGTTAAGGATATATTGATATTCATAAGGCCACATAAGATAGAGGGAATTATTGATAGAGCTTTAGAGTGATGGATAGAGAAGAGGTACTTACGTACATGTTTATTGCCAAGCAGTAAATGTGAATACTCTTTATTTACTCTATGCAGGCACCATCCCTTCCTGTACGTGACCAGAAACCACTCCTTCACGTTCTTTATCCTTAAATATGCTCTTTCTGGCTGATTTCATATCTCCCATGATAGGAAAATCACAGCTTTTTGGAATCTGTTTATTTTCATGAAGCAATAGATTTTCTTGCTCTACAGTGTCCTAATGTGTGTGCATGTCAGTCACTCAGTCATGTCTCACTCTTTGTGTCCCCATGGACTGCAGCACGCCAGGCCTCCCTGTCCATCACCAACTCCTGGAGTTTACTCAAACTCATGTCCATTGAGTCAGTGATGCCATCCAGCCATCTCATTCTCTGTCGTCCCCTTCTCCTCTCACCTTTGATCTTTCCCAGCATCAGGGTCTTTTCAAATGAGTCAGTTCTTCACAGCAGGTGGCCAAAATATTGGAGTTTCAGCTTCAGCATCAGTCCTCCCAAAGAATATTCAGGACTGGTTTCCTTTAGGATGGACTGGGTGGATCTCCTCACTGTCCAAGGGACTCTCAAGAGTCTTCTCCAACGCCACAGTTCAAAAGCATCAATTCTTCGGCACTCAGCTTTCTTTATAGTCCAACTCTTACATCCATACATGACTATAGGAAAAACCAAAGCTTTGGTTAGATGGACCTTTGTTGGCAAAGTAATTTCTCTACTTTTTAATATGCTGTCTAGGTTGGTCATAACTTTTCTTCCAAGGAGCAAGTATCTTTTAATTTCATGGCTGCAGTCACCATCTGCATTTATTTTGGAGCCCAAAACTATAAAGTCTGTCACTGTTTCCACTCTCTCCCCATCTATTTCCCATGAAGTGATAGGACCAGATACCATGATCTCAGTTTTCTGAATGTTGAGTTTTGAGCCAACTTTTTCACTCTCCTCTTTTACTTTCATCAAGAGGCTTTTTGGTTCCTCCTCACTTCCTGCCATACGGGTGGTGTCGTCTGCATATCTGAGGTTATCGATATTTCTCCCGGCAATCTTGATTTCAGCTTGTGCTTTATCCAGTCCAGCACTTCTCATGATGTACTCTGCATATAAGTTAAATAAGCAGGCTGACAATATACAGCCTTGACGTACTCCTTTCCCTATTTGGAACCAGTCTGTTGTTCCATGTCTGGTTCTAACTGTTGTTTCTTGACCTGCACACAGATTTCTCAAGAGGCAGGTCAGGTGGTCTGGTATTCCCATCTCTTTCAGAATTTTCCGCAGTTTGTTGTGATCCACACAGTCAAAGGCTTGGGCATAGTCAATAAGGCAGAAGTAGATGCTTTTCTGGAACTCTCTTGCTTTCTTGATGATCCAAAGGATGTTGGCCATTTGATCTCTATTTCCTCTGCCTTTTCTAAAACCAGCTTGAACATCGGGAAGTTCACAGTGCACATACTGTTGATGCCCAGCTTGGAGAATTTTGAGCATTACTTTGCTAGCATGCGAGATGAATACAACTGCGTGGTAGTTTCAGCATTCTTTGGCATTGCCTTTTTTTGGGATTGGAATGAAAAGTGACCTTTTCCAGTCCTGTGGCCACTGCTGAGTTTTCCGAATTTGCTGGCATATTGAGTGCAGTACTTTCACAGCATCATCTTCCAGGATTTGAAATAGCTCAACTGGAATTCTATCACCTCCACTAGCTTTGTTTGTAGTGATGCTTCCTAAGGCCCATTGACTTTACACTCTAGGATGTCTAGCTCTAGGTGAGTGATCATGCCATTATGGTTATCTGGGTCATGAAGATCTTTTTTGTATAGTTCTTCTGTGTACTCTTGCCACCTTTTCTTAATATCTTCTGCTTCCAGTAGGTCCATACCATTTCTGTCCTTTACTGTGCCCATCTTTGCATGAAATCTTCCTTGGTATCTCTAATTGTATTGAAGCAATCTCTAGTCTTTCCCATTCTATTGTTTTCCTCTATTTCTTTGCATTGATCACTGTGGAAGGCTTTCTTATCTCTTCTTGCTATTCTTTGGAACTCTGCGTTCACATGGGTATATCTTTCCTTTTGTCTTTTACCTTTTGTATCTCTTCCTTTCTCAGTTATTTGTAAGGCCTCCTCAGACAACCATTTTGAATTTCTTTTTCTTGGGGGTGGTCTTGATCACTGCCTCCTGTACAATGTCACAAACCTCCGTCCATAGTTCTTCAGGCACTCTGTCTATCAGATCTAATCCCTTGAATCTATTTGTCACTTCCACTGTATAATCGTAAGGGATTTGATTTAGGTCATACCTGGTCTAGTGGTTTCCCTACTTTCTGCAGTTTAAGTCTGAATTTGGCAATAGGAGTTCATGATCTGAGCCACAGTCAGCTCCCTGTCTTGTTTTTGCTGACTGTATAGAGCTTCTCCATGATTGGCTGCAAAGAATATAATCAATCTGATTTTGGTATTGACCATCTGGTGATGTCCATCTGTAGAGTCTTCTCTTGTGTTGTTGGAAGAGGGTGATCAGTGTGTTCTCTTGGCAAAAGTCTATTAGCCTTTGCCCTGCTTTGTTTGTACTCCAAGGCCAAATTTGCCTGTTACTCCAGGTATCTCTTGACTTCCTACTTTTTCATTTCAGTCCCCTATAATGAAAAGGACATCTTTTTTGGGTGTTAGTTCTAGAATGTCTTGTAGGTCTTCATGGAACCATTCAGCTTCAGCTTCTTCAGCTTTACTGGTCGGGCCATAGACTTGGATTACTGTGATATTGAATGGTTTGCCTTGGAAATGAACTAACCTTCTTATCAAGTTGATTAGTGGCTAATACATGGTTCACAGGAAAACAGTAGCATAGGATTAGAAGAATCTTGTATCCTAAGGTTAGAGAATAGGAATTGCTGGGAACTTGAAATATTCTAAACAAACTCCAGACCAGCAAGAATCATCAGTTCTTGCAGTAATCAAGGCTGCTGATTTATGCTACTTCTATGCTACTTCTTATAGTAGCTCAGAATCTATTTTCCTTTGTCAAATTTAAATTTTTTCAGTCTTCATAAAAGGACATTTCTATGATATCTGTTGTCCCAATATGATGCTGATTTGTGTTGGATTTTAAGACACTCTAGTCAACTGCCCATTTCATTTCTCCAGTCTTACAGATAGGCATGGATCAATGGTACTAAGTGAGCCTATAAATTTCTTGTAGCTGTTGGTCTAGGTTAACCTGAAAATGGCTTGGAAGCTTGTGAAGTTTTAGTCTGTGCTTTAACTAACAACATTTTCTCTGTGTTGTTTTTAAAAAATAACAACTATAAAATTAAGTTGTTTCTTGCTGAAGTTACAGGTTAATATCTTTATTAGTGTGTGATGTTTAAATGTTTATCCAAGATCGATATGCAAATAACCATTTTCAAAATCTTTTAATTTTCTTTTTATTTCTCAAAAATCTTTTTGAAGAAAAGTGGATCCATACACACACACACATTACTCAGCCTGCACACCTCTTGAAAAGAATTGCCTGGATCCTCTATCTATTCTCTTTCTTTATCCAATTGCTTCATTCTCTTTGTCTTTTGGAGGGTCCTTTGCTCCCACCATTCTCAAAAAGGCTCAGAAAAGGCTCTGACACATTTGTTCACATTAACGTGTAACTGACTTATTGCTCTGTTGTGCAAGTATCATGAATCACTTTTTTGTAGTGGTTTAGTCACTATGTCGTGTCTGACTCTTTGCGACCCCATGGATTGTAGCCACCAGGCTCCTCTGTCCATGGGTTTCTCCAAACAAGAATATTGGAGTGGGTTGCCATTGTTTCCTCCGTGATATCTTCCCAGCCCAGGGATCGAACCTGAGTCTCCCGTATTGCAGGCAAATTCTTTACCAAAGTAACCCTGACATCGTGATATGCAAATTACTGTTTAGTCTACCTACTTGTCAGAATGGACATGACAAAAAGAGGCTAGACTACTTGAAATCTCTTTTTAAAATGAGCAGAAAGTTGATCTATTGGAACTTAAACCTGTGAATAGGCAGCATGTGTTAATAAAACTGGAGACAATATTGAGATGTTATCTTCAGTAATTCAACATGCATATTAAGTATCCACATGCATATAAGAGTGATGAGAGATACACTTATCAAAGTAAATATACATTTAAATGTTACCCTGTTGGCCTTATTACTTTATTCAATTACTCTGCCATTTTTACAGATTGAACAACAGAGCTGAAAGAAAACATAACCTTAAGATGGTAAAGGGAATTCCCTGGTGATCCAGTGGTTAGGACTCTGCAGTTTCACTGTCCCATGCGGAACAGCCAAAAAATAAAATGAAATAACTAAGATGGTGAAAAAAATATCAGAGGTATAGCTGGAACTCCTTCTTAAGGAAAGCGATTTTGTGACTTGCGCAATTTGAAATGGCAGCAATTAGTTTCTCAGTGGGACTAACCACTTGCACATAGAGAAAACATATCATTTTAGATACAGAATCAGCTTTTGATTTGATCAGCAAATTCCTAATTTGAAAAAAGAAAAATAGCTTCAGAGCTTGGGTGGGCCAGAGTAGTGAACCATGAATGTAAAATGCTGAGCCTTTGATTGAGAATACAAATAATTATTAACTTAGACCACATAGTGTTTCCCCTTTGTTTCTCTCTCTTGCTCTGTGTCTGCAGGGTATTTTATGCACTTTAACTGTGGGGTGGCGGACGAGCAAGGGTGGGGCCCCGATCCTTGATTATCTCTGTTAACAGGGAATTCTGAAAACCTTATTAAATGCAGATTCCTCTTGTTAGAGGGGTAAGAAAACCATAGATGTCAGCTGTGGACAGAATATAGTAACATTTGGGAGATTCTAAGACACCTTGTTTCTTTTTTTTTTTTTTTTTTGCTTTATTGTCCACTTTTACTAATTGTTTTATTAAGCAAATTATATATATATTTATTTTTTGAAAAGGTACATTATGTGGATTATTTTTTTAAATCAAACATAATCCTGTTACACTGAGATACTGATTGTTTGTTGAAGATGTAATGTCTAATCTTCACAGTGTGTTAAAGCTTTTCTTTAGGAAATCAAGTCTCTGTTCTTTCAGTTCAGTTCAGTTCAGTCGCTCAGTCATATCCGACTCTTTGCGACCCCATGAATCGCAGCACGCCAGGCCTCCCTGTCCATCACCATCTCCCAGAGTTCACTCAGACTCATGTCCATCGAGTCCGTGATGCCATCCAGCCATCTCATCCTCAGTCGTCCCTTTCTCCTCCTGCCCCCAATCCCTCCCAGCATCAGAGTCTTTTCCAATGAGTCAACTCTTCGCATGAGGTGGCCAAAGTACTGGAGTTTCAGCTTCAGCATCATTCCCTCCAAAGAAATCCCAGGGTTGATCTCCTTTAGAATGGACTGGTTGGATCTCCTTGCAGTCCAAGGGACTCTCAAGAGTCTTCTCCAACACCACAGTTCAAAAGCATCAATTCTTCGGTGCTCAGCCTTCTTCACAGTCCAACTCTCACATCCATACATGACCACAGGAAAAACCATAGCCTTGACTAGATGGACCTTAGTCGGCAAAGTAATGTCTCTGCTTTTGAATATGCTATCTAGGTTGGTCATAACTTTTCTTCCAAGGAGTAAGCGTCTTTTAATTTCATGGCTGCAGTCACCATCTGCGGTGATTTTGGAGCCCCCAAAAATAAAGTCTGACACTGTTTCCACTGTTTCCCCATCTATTTCCCATGAAGTGATGGGACCAGATGCCATGATCTTCGTTTTCTGAATGTTGAGCTTTAAGCCAACTTTTTTGCTCTCCTCTTTCACTTTCATCAAGAGGCTTTTAGCTCCTCTTCACTTTCTGCCATAAGGGTGGTGTCATCTGCGTATCTGAGGTGATTGATATTTCTCCTGGTAATCTTGATTCCAGCTTGTGTTTCTTCCAGCCCAGTGTTTCTCATGATGTACTCTGCATGTAAGTTAAATAAGCAGGGTGACAATATACAGCCTTGTAGCTTGCTTATAATAGGAAAAAATAAAAAGAAATACCCTTAATGTCCAGCTATAAGGAATCCAGTAATGAGAAATGTTGTTATGTGTAAGTACCTATGTGTTTATATGCCCGAGGCTTATTTAAATGGTATCAGGCTATACGTATTGTAAGATCTCTTGTTTTTGATTCCTTTTTTTCTAAAATGACAAGTGCCTGTATGTTCAAAAACTAAACATGGACATATTCAGTTTTAGGTAATAGCGTTTTCATGCCAAAATTACCATTGACATTATGCAGTCTTTTTTTTATCAGACTTTTTATTATGGAATCAATTTTATTTAAGTAATTCTATTCCTTTCCAGTGATATAAAGCACTGTTATCTCAGTTTCGTTTACATATTCATTTATTTTTGGCTGTGCTGGGTCTTCATTGCTGCACGCGGGCTTTCTCTGGTTTCAGAGAGCAAGGGGCTGCTCTGTAGTTGCAGTGCCTGGGCTTCCCTTGCTGTGGAGCCTGAGCTCTGGGGCGTATGAACTTCAGTAGGTGCATCTTGTGGGCCCTGGAGCATGGACTCAGTAGTTGTGGCACACGAGCTCAGTTGCTCCCTGGCATGTGGAATCTTCCTAGACCAGGGATGGAACCCATGTCCCCTGCAATGGTAGGAGGATTCTTAATCACTGGACCTCCAGGGAAGTCCTCAGTTGCTTAGTAAAAGAGAAAGGTATATTTGGCTAAGCATTTTTTCTGAGAGTCAAAACACTGAAATTTGATGGAGTGACCTTTTGGACTTTAGAAAAATGTATTCCTTTTAAACTTGAAGAAACTCTGCCTGAATATACAGATATACAGACTAATATGGACCTTGAGAGCTTGTTTGGAGGTTCTAGCAGGGGAGGGCAGCTACTTGTGTACCCTAGACCGAAGACGGGTCTTCCTCTATTGGGGATGATCCTCTTCTTCGGCCAAGTGCGCGGCTTCGGGAGGGATGCACATGGAGCAGTGAGGGAGGAAGGGGACACCCGCCTAGCCAGCCAGATCAGCCGAATCAACCCTGGCGATCAGTGGGGTGACAATTCTTCAGAAAAAAAAATCAATATATACTCTCAGCCTATTTCCTTTCATGGAAAAATTAGTCTAAATACTAGTTAGTCCACAATATATTGTGTGTGCCAATTGGAGGGATAAACTTCCTAACAGAAATGAGGGTTAAGGAGCCATAATGCGCTTAATGTTTCTGCATCTGGGGACGCAATTGTCAGAACAAATCTCCCAGCTCAGGTCCTTAACATCTAGAGGAATTGTGTTTGCTGAGTACTTCACTGAGACAACAAATGGGTAAATTAACTGCAACCCTGTTATGAGCAGTTTGTTTTCAGGTAATCTAAACAAGGGACCAGCAATGATGCCCAGTGTTGATCTGTGGTTCACCTCCAAGCCCCCATCTTGAGGGTGCGGTTATTTATGAATTAGTGCCCAGAGGGATTTTCATGGGCCATTGTCTTAGCTATATGCATCTGACCCAACCTTCATTCCTCATTTTACTTTGACCTGCATTTATCTGGCCATTTTCAAATAGTAACACTTATTTAGTAATTGTAGAGAACCAGAGTTGGACTGTGAAGAAGGCTGAGCACCGAAGAATTGATGCTTTTGAACTGTGGTGTTGGCAAAGACTCTTGAGAGTCCCTTGGACTGCAAGGAGATCCAACCAGTCCATTCTGAAGGAGATCAACCCTGGGATTTCTTTGGAGGGAATGATGCTGAAGCTGAAGCTCCAGTACTTTGGCCACCTCATGCGAAGAGTTGACTCATTAGAAAAGACTTTGATGCTGGGAGGGATTGAAGGCAGGAGAAGAAGGGGATGACAGAGGATGAGATGGCTGGATGGCATCACGGACTCGATGGACGTGAGTCTGAGTGAACTCCGGGAGTTGGTGATGGACAGGGAGGCCTGGCATGCTGCGATTTATGGGGTTGTGGAGAGTTGGACATGACTGAGCGACTGAACTGAACTGAACTGAACTGAACTTAACTGAGTTACTTTGTGGATAACTATTTTATGTTCTTTCTTTAGATAATGGGTTTTCTGTTTCCTGGCAGAGTTCTTTTTTTTTTTTTTTTTTTTTGCCTTCTCTGTTTAAATCTTGTCCCTGATTTACGTTATTCAAAAGTGTATAACTCAAGACATGTAGGAAGACTCCTGGATTATGCTCCATCTCTATGATTTTCCCCTCTTCTTGTCTGTTTCCTAAAATTTGGAAAGGGACTTTACAATCTACCATGGATATAGGTAAAGAGAGAAAGAAATCTTTAAACCCAGAGCTGTGTGGAAATCTTTTCAAATTTTTCATTTATTCTCATTCACGTTAAAGGTCCCTGCTGCCAAGAAAGTGTTTTCTATGGTGGAGAGAATTTCATGAGTATGTGTACAGGTATGATCATTAATAACGTGATCCATGATCCATGTCTCTTACCGAAAGAATAATTTTGTCTGGAATCTTTTATATCAGAAATAGAACACATCATCAGAAAGGTCAACTTTAGATGTATGATACAGAGGTTTTGAGGTGTGGGTATATTTTAAAATACAAAGAACAGATTTTAAAAGTTTTTATTTATTTATTTTTGACCACAGTGGGTCTTTGCTGCTTTGCACTGGCTCTCTCTAGTTGTGGGGCGTGGGGTTTTCACTGCAGTGGGTTCTCTTTTTGTGGAGCACAGGAGAGTGTGGAGCACAGGTGTGCAAGTTTTAGTAGTTGTGGGTCCGATAGACCCAGCTGTCCCATGCCATGTGGGATCTTCCCAGACCAGGGATCGAACCCATGACTCCTGCATTGGCAGGTAGACTCTCAACCACTGGACCACCAGGGAAGACCTAAAGAAAGGATTTATGTTTTAAAAATTCTCATCTTGACCTGGATTGTAGGGAAAATGAAAATGGAGACTTAAAGTGTTATGTATTCTTCATACCAGTTATTCAGCCATACATGCTTTGTAAGATTTAAAAAAAGCAACAACTTTCATTCACTTGAAAAAATTTTATCAAATGCACACTATATCATTTTAGATGTGATGGAATCAGCAAAGAAGATAAGCTCCAGAGCTTACTTTCTGGGAAATGGCCAGATAGTTAACAAATAGCTTAACAACAACAACAACAAAAAAAAAAACAAACAGATACTTAAACACAAGAAAGAAAAATAAAAGACAGTAAGGAGAGAGAGAAGACCAGGGTGTGCTAGATAAAGTGGGTTTGGGAAGGCCTACCTATGGAAGGAGAGCATCCAGGAAGATGGAAGAGATGCATGAAGGCTGGAGGCAGGAAACGGCATGATTCTTGAAGGACAGCAATGAATATTTAGGACTGAATTCCTTTAGGATTCACTGGCTTGATCTCCTTGCTGTCCAAAGGACTCTCAACAGTCTTCTACAATACCACAGTTCAAAAGCATCAGTTCTCTGGTGCTCAGCCTCCTTTATGGTCCAACTCTCACATCCAGACATGACTACTAGAAAAACCATAGCTTTGACTACACGGACATCTGTTGGCAAAGTGATATCTCTCCTTTTAATATGATGTGTAGGTTCGTCATAGCTTTTCTTCCGTGGAGCAAGCATCTTTTAATTTCATGGCTGCAGTCACTGTCCGTAGTGATTTTGGAGCCCAAGAAAATAAAGCCTGTCAGTGTTTCCATTGTTTCCCCATCTATCTTCCATGAAGTGGTGGGACCAGATGCCTTGATCTCAGTTTTTTGAATTTTGAGTTTTAAGCCAGCTTTTTCACTCTCTTCTTTCACCTTCATCAACAGGCTCTTTAGTTCCTCTTCACTTTCTGCCATAAGCGTGGTGTTATCTGTGTATCTGAGGCTATTGATATTTCTCCCAGCAATCTTGATTCCAGCTTGAGTTTTATCCAGCTCAGCATTTTGCATGATGTACTCTGCATAGAAGTTAAATAAGCAAGGTAACAATATACAGCCTTGCTGTTCTTCTTTCCCAATTTAGAACCAGTCCCATGTCCGATTGTAACTGTTGTTTTCTTGACATGTATACAGGTTTCTCAGGAGGCAGGTCAGGTGCTCTGGTATTCCCATCCTTTGAAGAATTTTCCACAGATTGTTGTGATACACACAGTCAAATGCTTTACATAGTCAATAAAGCAGAAGTAGATGTTTTTCTGGAATTCCCTTGCTTTTTTCTATGATCCAATGGATGTAGTCTTCTTTCAGATTTCCAGTTTGATTTTTGGTTCCTCTGCCTTTTCTAAATCCAGCTTCAACATCTGAAAGTTCTCCGTTTGCATACTGTTGAAGCCTAGCGTGAAGGATTTTGAGCTATTACCTTGCTAGCATGTGAAATGAGATCAATTTTCATCATTCTTGGCAAAACTCTGTTAGCCTTTGCCCTGCTTCATTTTGTACTCTAAGGCCAAATTTGCCTGTTACTCCAGGTATCTCTTGACTTCCTACTTTTTTCCTACTTTTCCTCTATGATGAAAAGGATATCTTTTTGGGTGTTAGTTCTTCATGACCCATATAACCAGTTCTTCAAAAAGATCTTCATGACCCAGATGACCACGATGGTGTGATCACTGGACTAGAGCCAGACATCCTGGAATGTGAAATCAAGTGGGCCTTAGGAAGCATCACTATGGACAAAGCTAGTGGAGGTGATAGAATTCCAGTTGAGCTATTTCATATCCTAAAAGATGATACTGTGAAAGTCCTGCACTCAATATGCCAGCAAATTTGGAAAACTCAGCAGTGGCCACAGGACTGGAAAAGGTCACTTTTCATTCCAATCCCAAAAAAAGGCAATGCCAAAGAATGCTGAAACTGCCACACAATTGTACTCATCTCACTTGCTAGCAAAGTAATGCTCAAAATTCTCCAAGCCAGGCATCAACAGTATATGCACTGTGAACTTCCAGATGTTCAAGCTGGTTTTAGAAAAGGCAGAGGAACCAGAGATCAAATTGCCAACATCCGCTGGATCATTGAAAAAGCAAAAGAGTTTCAGAAAAACATCTACTTCTGCTTTATTGACTATGCCAAAGCCTTTGACTGTGTGGATCACAACAAACTGTGGAAAATTCTGAAAGAGATGGGAATACCAGACCACTTTACCTGCCTCCTGAGAAATCTGTATGCATATCAAGAAGCAACAGTTAGGACTGGACATGGAACAACAGACTTGTTCCAAATCAGGAAAGGAGTATGTCAAGGCTGTATATTGTCAGCCTGTTTATTTAACTTCTATGCAGAGTACATCATGAGAAATGCTGGGCTGGATAAAGCACAAGCTTGAATCAAGATTGCCAGGAAAAATATCAATAACCTCAAATATGCAAATGACATCACCCTTACGGCAGAAAGCAAAGAAGAACTAAAGAGCCTGTTGTTGAACGTGAAAGAAGAGAGTGAAAAAGCTGGCTTAAAACTCAACATTCAGAAAACTAAGATCATGGCATCTGGTCCCATCACCTCATGGCAAATAGATGGGGAAACAATTGAAATAGTGACTGACTTTATTTTGGGGGAATCCAAAATCACTGCAGATAGTGACTGTAGCCATGCAATTAAAAGATACTTGCTCCTTGGAAGAAAAATTATGACTAACCTAGACAGCATATTAAAAAGCAGAGACATTACTTTGCCAACAAAGATCTGTCTAGTCAAAGCCATGGTTTTTTCAGAAGTCGTGTATGGATGTGAGAGTTGGACTATAAACAAAGCTGAGTGCCAAAGAACTGATGCTTTTGAACTGTGGTGTTGGAGAAGACTCTTTTTAAGAGTCCCTTGAACAGCAAGGAGATCAAAACAGTCAATCCTAAAGGAAATCAGTCCTGAATATTCATTGGAAGGACTGATGCTGAAGTTGAAACTCCAATACTTTGGCCACCTGATGTGAAGAACTGACTCATTGGAAAAGACCCTGTTGCTGGGCAAGATTGGAGGCAGAAGGAGAAGGGGACAACAGAGGATGAGGTGGTTGGATGACATCATCGATTTGATAGACATGAGTTTGAGCAGGCTTCTGAAGTTGGTGATGGACAGGGAAGCCTGGTGTGCTGCGGTCCATGGGGTTGGCAAGAGTCGGACGTGAATGAGCAACTGAACTTAACTGAACTGAACCTGAACATTCTTTGGCATGGCCCTTCTTTGAGACTGGAATGAAAACTGACCTTTTTCAGTCCTGTGGCCACTGCTGAGTTTTCCAAATTTGCTGGCATATTGAGTGCAGCACTTAAACAGATTTTGTAGAGCCCTGTAAACCAAAGTAAAAGCAGGTTCATTCCCAGTGTAAGAAAAAATCACAGGAGGGCTGAAGTCAGAGAAGGGAATGTGATTCAGACTAAGTTTTGGCTTTAAAAGATCATTCTAGTTGCTGTGTTAAGATGAGCCTATAGAAAATCAAGCTGGGAGCAGGGAATCGAATTGAAAGCCTATATCTGTATCTAGATGAGAGATGAGTGCAGCTCGGATTAGGATATTAGCAATGAAGTGGTGAGAAATGGTCAGTTTCCGTTTCATGATACTAGTATTTGAAAGTGGTCAGACAAAAGCAGGTCAAAATAAAATGAGGAATAAATGGTGGGTCAGAAACACACATCTAAGACAATGACCCATGAAGATTGTGTCAGATACTGATTCACAAATTACCACACCCTCAAGACGGGGGCTTGGAGATTAACTACGAATCAACACTGGGCATATATTTACAAAGTAGAAAACATAGAATTGGCTAATACACTAAATATGAGACAGAGAGAAAAAGAGATTCAAGAATGACTTCTAGTATTTGGCCTGAACATTGGGATGTATGGACATCCCATTTACTGAAAGGGAGAACTTTGAGAGAGGAAGAAGTTTAAAGAGTGAAATCAATTAGAAAAAAAAAAAATCAGAAGCTGAGCTCCATATGTTGCGGTGTATCTCATATTTTTTAAAGACTTATTTTACCATGAAATAAAATCTTCACCCAGAAAAGAACATAAAACACAGATGTACAGTTTAACAAATAGTAATAAAACAAACACCTGTACACACACTACCTGGGTCCCCAATTTTTTAAAATCTTCCCTGATGGCTTAATACATAGCCAGAGTTGAAAATGACTACTTGGTGATGGTTGCAAATTTAATAAGCAATTACAGTTTCTGAGATAACTTTGGAACAATTTTTCTTTAGACCAGAGGTTAGGATTAGATGAATTTGGACAATTCTTTTGCGTCTGTGATGAGGTGAAGCAAACTTAGAATATTAGATTAGATTAATTAGCAAATTTAAATTAATTAGAATGTTCAGTTGTGAGATGTGGTAGTTAATTGGTGTTTCTGGTCAAAACTTGTTCTGATACTTACAGTTAAGGATGCTTTGAGAAAGAATACAGTGTTTCTGATTTTAGTAACACAGGCAGAATAATCCTTTGTGCCCCTTTACCACTGTTGAAAATTATATCTATATGATACGATAATATTATTTTCAGTACTATGGTTGTGCTGCTTGTGGGTAGGGCTAAAAATGTTTGAATCTCTTCTGGGCTAGATATACAACAATACCTCTCTGAACCAATAAAATTAGAACCATTAACTAGATCATACAACCCCCTTCTTAATCTTTATTTCTACAATTGATACAATAGTCTGAGTGGTGGCCATACCTTCAGAATTTTAAAGAAGAACCATTAATATCTATTACTTTTGTTAGAATTTGTCTTGGTCAACTAATAATACCATAAAGAGTATTCCAAAAAAGTAATTAGGACTTACAATTGGCTGTGTCTTAAATAAGAGACATTTGCTTCCAAATCCAACAAACGCTTCACTCATTATAGTTGGCTATCTCTTCTCTCCTCCTGCTCTGTTCTCCTTCCTTTTTCAATGCCTCATATTTCATAATGGGTCTTTATAGTATGGATATATAGTTCACATGTATGAAGTAAAAAGTCCAGAATACCTAATACCTAACACCATACGAACATGTATTTCTTCCATATAAATGGCTCTGGCAAATGGGAACAGGGTGGGGTTGCTGCTGCTGCTAAGTTGCTTCAGTCGTGCCCGACTCTGTGCAACCCCACAGACGGCAGCCCACCAGGCTCCCCCGTCCCTGGGGTTCTCCAGGCAAGAACACTGGAGTGGGTTGCCATTTCCTTCTCCAATGCGGGAAAGTGAAAAGTGAAAGTGAAGTCACTCAGTCGTGTCTGACTCTTAGCAACTCTATGGACTGAAGCCCACCAGGCTCCGCCTTCCATGGGATTTTCCAGGCAAGAGTACTGGAGTGGGGTGCCATCGCCTTCTCCAAGGGTGGGGTTAGGAGACAATATATTCTTACAAATGTAGTTAAAATCTAAGATTATTATATTTTGTTCCAAAAGGGAAACTAGTCAACTTTTCAAAATAATTGCATGCTTTCTTTAAAATTACAAAACCCATGTATTTAGTATTTCACACAATAGAATTATTAATAACTTAAAATATGTCTTTTCACCAAAAGTCTCATGACACACGTTAGTAGTGCAGTAAAAAGTGTTGACTATACAAAAGTCGTTTTTAAGGCTATCCATCACCATTTCTGGCAATGCCTAGGAAAAAGAGAAAGCCTATCAATTGAAAGGCACTGCATCACACACAGTGTCAGCAGCACCTTCAGAAAGCGTTGGAAGAGCCCATAAATCATCTAAGAGAATTCTCAGAGGATCAGGGAGGAAAGGTCTCCTGGTGTATCTAGTCCATCTGGGAGCACGGACTGCAGACCTGGAGCCCCGCTCAGTCTCTGGGGTTTACCTGCTCTGCACCCATCTGACGTTGGCCTGGCAGCTGTCTTCTTCGGTCATTTTTAACTTTGGGAGCAGCCAATGATGCATTAGGTCTTGCATGACAGAAGCTTAGGCTGATGTGGGGGTCCAGACTTCTGTGTGTGTTTATGAAATAAATCTTGTTAATTGACGTCTTCAAATCTTGTTTGTTTACTAATTCTTTATTGTTTTATCTATCAACCAATCTTTAGGAAAGTGCATTTATTAGTTTCTCCTCCAGTTTTACACATTTTTCTTTATGCATTTTGAAGTCAATTTATTATCAGAGACATTTTACTTAAGAATTGTTATATCTTTTGTTATCAAGAAATGAATGTTTTATCATTAAATAATGACATATCTTATCCTTAAAATTAATTTTAAGGTAAAGTCTATTTGGTATGATATTATATAGAAACTCCAGCTATCTTTTGTTATACTCCTGACTTTTTAAATTTGTCCCTCTTTCTTTGTTTTCTCATTTTATTATTTACTGTTTATTTTTTTAGTAATCTTTGAAATTGTAATCTTTTAGTAATCTTTGAAATTTTACCTTGGTTACTTAACTTGAGAAAGCTCCAAGCTAACCAATATATTAACTCCTCTTCTCCCAAAATAAAAGTACCTAAGACAATTTTATTTCAGTTGTCCTCTCCCCAGATTGTATTGATTTGTTTTTAACAGGATAACTTTGGCTTCTGTGTGGAGAATGGAGGCAGGAAGAGCAAATGTGAATATGATGAAACCAGTCAGGAGGCATTGGCACTAGTCCAGGCAGATGATGATGGCAGCTTAGATTGATGGATTGGGTGCAGTAAGACAATTAGCTGCGATTGCTTCCCAGCATAAGATAGAACCAGAGTACTGCTTCATGCTATGTAGCTGACTTCAGTGTGACCATAAATAATAGCTATTAATATTATTAATTGAAGGTCTCTATGGGTCATGGAATAGGACTTAAAATGCATTTCTCCTTTAATTCTCACAAGAATCCTGTAAGATAGATTTTTTTTTGTTTTACACAGAGACCCAAGATTGCAGACTAAGTGCTTGGCCACATTAGATAGGCAAGAAGTCAGACCACGGTGTGGACAGCTGAGCCAAGGGTCTATGATTCATAACAGGAATAAAATCTTCTCCTTGAGAACCAGAGATCTAATATCACCTTCCTGTTGTTTGTTTGTTTGTTTATGTTTCGGTAGTGGGTTGTTGTTGTTATTTGGTTTTGGTTTTTTTAGCTGCGCCAGGATCTTAGTTCTCTGACCAAGGATTGACCCCTGGACCTCAGCAGTGAGAGCATGGAGACCTAACCACTGGACCACCAGGCAAGTCCCTGCTTGTTTGTGTTATATTTCAAAGTAAGGTTAAATATCCTTGTCTTTCCATTCTTGAAACTACAAAGCATGGTATGGAATTGGAATGATGGTAAAAATAGAGATTTTTCTTTGGGGGCCATGTTAGGGTAGAAAGACAAGTATTTTATTTTTCTGTGAATATACTGCATTATTTTATAAACATATGCAGTATCTATTTTGCATTTCATGATTACAACTCTAAGTTAATAGCTATTGAAGACTCTCCTTTGTATTAAAAGGGTGGAAGATTCGAAAGGATGTCCCACATTAAACAGTTTTTTTTTTTTGTCAGTAAATATTAAGAATGATGAAAAATGTTACTGATGTATTGATTATGCTGCTGCTGCTGCTGCTAAGTCACTTTAGTCATGTCCGACTCTGTGCGACCCCATAGACGGCAGCCCACCAGGCTCCCCCGTCCCTGGATTCTCCAGGCAAGAACACTGGAGTGGGCTGCCATTTCCTTCTCCAATGCAGGAAAGTGAAAAGGGAAAGTGAATTCGTTCAGTCGTGTCCGACTTCGCAACCCCATAGACTGCAGCCCACTAGGCTCCTCCTTCCATGGGATTTTCCAGGCAAGAGTAGTGGAGTGGGGTGCCATTGCCTTCTCCAGTATTGATTATAGATAGTCCCAATTTATAAATAGCCAGTGGTCCCAAAATTGGTTTGAAATTTCATTTGCATATCCATGTAAAACAATAATTATAGTCAGCATATATAAAGTGTCTGCTATGTATTGGGCGGTTTACTAGAAAATATGATTTTCTAGTCTCCCAGAAAATATTATAAAGTATGTTAATTACTCCCATTTTACAGATAAGGAAACTGAAACTGAAAGAGGTCAAATAACTTGCTGATGGTCATGCAGCTTACAAACAGCAGAGTTGGGATTTTAATCCAGGTCAACTCCAAGTCTTGCCCTCTTCACATCAAAAAGCTCAAAAAGGCTATTGAAGTCATAAATGCAGCCAGGCTTAATGTATGAGATTTGTCTATATATTTGCCTTTCGTACTCTCTCCAAAGATACCCTATTGGGAATTAAATGTATTTCAGAAAAGAGGAAGGTAAATGAATTTTGGCAAAATAACTCAGAACTAGATCTCCCCATCCTGTGTGACCATAGGATTATTTCTATACAGCTCAGTTCAGTTCAGTCGCTCGGTCGTGTCCAACTCTTTGCAACCCTATGAACCACAGAATGCTAGGCCTCCCTGTCCATCACCAACTCCCAGAGTCCACCCAAACCCATGTACCTCGAGTCGATGATGCCATCCAACCATCTCATCCTCTGTCATCCCTTTCTCCTCTTGCCCTCAATCTTTCCCAGCATCAGGGTCTTTTCAAATGAGTCGGCTCTTCGCATCAGGTGGCCAAAGTATTGGAGTTTCAACTTCAGCACCAGTCCTTCCAATGAAAACCCAGGACTAATCTCCTTTGGGATGGACTGGTTGGATCTCCTTGCAGTCCAAGGGACTCTCAAGAGTCTTCTCCAACACCACAGTTCAAAAGCATCAAGTCTTTGGCGCTCAGCTTTCTTTATAGTCCAACTCTCACATCCATACATGACCACTGGAAAAACCATAGCCTTGACTAGACAGACCTTTGTTGGCAAAGTAATGTCTCTGCTTTTTAATATGCTATCCAGGTTGGTCATAACTTTCCTTCCAAGGATAAGCATCTTTTCATTTCATTGCTGCAATCACCATCTGCAGTGATTTTGGAGCACAGAAAAATAGTCAGCCACTGTTTCCCGTTTCCCCATCTATCTGCCATGAAGTGATGGGACCAGACGCCATGATCTTACTTTTCTGAATGTTGAGCTTTAAGCCAACTTTTTCACTCTCCTCTTTCACTTTCATCAAGAGACTTGTTAGTTCCTCTTCACTTTCTGCCACAAGGGTGGTGTCATCTGTATATCTGAGGTTATTGATATTTCTCCTGGCAATCTTGATTCCAGCTTGTGCTTCTTCCAGCCCAGCATTTCTCATGATGTACTCTGCATAGAAGTTAAATAAGCAGGGTGACAATATACAGCCTTAACATACTCCTTTCCTTATTTTGAACCAGTCTGTTGTTCCATGTCCAGTTCTAACTGTTGCTTCCTGACCTGCATACAGGTTTCTCAAGAGGCAGGTTAGGTGGTCTGGTATTCCCATCTCTTTCAGAATTTTCCACAGTTTATTGTGATCCACACAGTCAAAGGTTTTGGCATAGAAGACCAGGTCTGATTTATTTTTATGCTTTCTATACTGACTTAGACATAATCGGGGTTCAATAAACATATAATGAAGGGAACTGAAATCCTGATGACTAACATGATGAGATCAGAAATACATTTTCCTAATAAACTGCACTGAAAATGTTTGAGGAAGACAGGATTACAAAGGTAGACAGCATTGCCATACATTTGCAAGGCTGAATCTGCCAGTTTTACACTAAGTAGAATATTTCCAGCTACTTCTTAAAATTACCAACAATCTTATATCTTTCTGCTGAAATATAGGATGCCATTGCCTAAAGTCCAGGGAATTCCCCTGGCTGTCCAGTGGTTAGGACTACACACTCTCACTACTAAGGGCCCAGGTTCAATCCCTGGTCACAGAACGAGGGTCCCACAAGCTGAGTGATGTGGCCAAAAATAAGTAAATAAATAAAGTCCAAACTGTTAATCATACCTTACTTGGCTCGCCAAGGTTCTGGGTAGAAGGAAGAGCGTGTCTGAAGACTCCCAAGGTGAGAAGGATCTGTTCTGTGAACAGAGGAGGTCAGTGTGGCCTCTCAACATTACTAATACTCAAAGAAAAGTAAGTCAAAATTTTTGAAAAGATTGATGAACCATTTTGGATGAAATGTTTGGAAAGTGGGGAAACATACAATGTTGGCAGGGGTATAATAATTTTTCTGAAGGCAGGTTGGCAACATGTTTCAGTTTTTGAAAGGTGTGTAGTTTTGACTATGAAATGCCCTGGTTCAGATTTTAACCAAAGACAAGAACCACTCAAACACACAAAGACCCAAGTACTCAAAGCCACTCACTATAATGTCATTTTTATTAGCAAATATTTGGAAAACTATTTAAACATTCATCAGTAGGGAATCAGTGGATTAAATTACAAAACTAAATGGGCTTTAGAAATGAATCTATAGAACTATATTTATCATTGAACAAAAAGAAAACATTTTAACATCACATTTTTAAAAACTCTTATTTTGGAATATAGCTGATTAGGGATTCCCTGGTGGCTCAGATGGTACAAAATCTGCCTGCAACGCAGGAGACCTGGGTTCGATCCCCGGGTCAGGAAGATCCCCTAGAGAAGGGCATGGCGACCCACTCCAGTATTGTTGTCCGGGGAATTCCATAGACAGGGAATGGCAGGCTACAGTCCATTGGGTTGCAAAGGGTTGGACACAACTGAGCAACTCACACCTTCACCTTCCCCATAGCTGATTAACAATGCTGGGATAGTTTCAGGTCCACAGCCTAGCGACTCAGCCATACACCTACACGTATCCATTCTCCCCCGTGCTCCCCTCCCATCCAGGGGCCACATGACATTGAGCAGAGTACCCTGCACTGTACAGTAGGTCCTTGTTGGTTACTCATCTTGTATATAACAGTCAACGCTACATTTATAGGTAATCCCATGTTGTAAAGAATGTGGTGTGTTTTTCCAGTCAAGAGAACACTGAAGCTTCAGATGATCTGAAACAAGGAAGAAAGTGTTAATTCAGGGAGGAGGAAATTGGATCCAGAGGAATACAGAGGGAACATATAAATTGAAAATTTTAATGATAAATTTGTATTTGTAAGTTAAAATGAAATTCCAAACAGCAGTACCAGGAAAGATGAGAGAAGGGTTTTCAGTGTGTGGTTAGAGCTGGCCAAGGTCTTTATCCTGAGGCGTACGGAGGCAGCGGGAAGCATGAGACGACTGGAGAAGCTTACTACTGTTTTTAAAAATTTTTAGATGAAATAATGGTATTAAGTTTTAATTAGATACAACAAAGCCCGGTATGTACTGAAAAACTCGATCAGTTGCACAGTACGACACTTTGTATTATTGTTGTTTAGCTGCCAAGTCGCGCCCAGCTCTTTTGTGATCCCATGTACTGTAGCCCACCAGGGCTCCCGGTCCATGGGATTTCCCAAGCAAGAACACTGGGGAGGGTGGCCGTTTCCTTCTTCAGAAACTTATTGTTGAGTAAGCATATTAAAACTTTAAATGTAAGTACCACCATATATAGCTTCTTATAAGTCTAAGAAACATAATTTTAAGTGGACAAAGGACAGAATAATATAGAGAAAATAATACCATTCATTTAAAGTTTTAAAATTTGTAAGACCATACCCTATTCCTTAGAAGTTCAAAATTTTCTAGTAAAACTATGAAAACATGATAAAAAATAATGCATACTAGCCTCAGATAATGTAACTTCTGAAAATAAAAGGAAGAGAAAGGAGCCTGGGATCATGGAAGCATACAAAGTTCTCTATAGCACATTTTATTTCCTACAGTAAAAATATGTATGTAAAGCAAATACAGTAACATGCTAACATTGATTAAATCTGAGGTGGGTATGTGAATTTTGCCCTTGTGATTTGTGGTCTCCACACATTTGAGCAATGGGGTGGCCCTGAGTTGAATGAATGTCATCACAGCCATGGATACCTTCAAACTTCTGGGTATGTAGTGAAATGAGACAGAAATGTGATTGAGGGCCCCGCCAGGTGCTTGTCTTGCTGGGGCTAGTGTACTTCAAGTCCTAATCTTGACTCTGTACATCAAGAAACGTGATTTTCCTCAGTTTACCCTGAGATCGGAGCTCCCCAAGTGGTGCTAGTGGTAAAGAAACCTCCTGCCAATGCAGGGGATGCTAGAGACCCGGGTTCAATCCCTGGGTCAGAAAGATCCCCTGGAGGAGGGCACGGTAACCCACTCCAGTATTCTTGCCTGGAGAATTCCGTGGACAGAGTAGCCTGGTGGGCTATGCAGTCCATGGGGCCGCAGAGAGTCCAACACAACTGAAGCGACTTAGGACGCACGCACCCTAAGGTGAGGATCAGACTTAAGCTCCCGAGTCACACCAACCCAGCAGAGTAAAGGAATGCATTCACTGGAGAAACATACCACCTTTTCACTCAGCCAGCCAACTCTGCTTTCATAGATTACACCCCTGGGAAACCAGATTATAATCAAAGGCTTATTTAGTGACTGTGAAATTGTTCTTTGGCCAGGCAGCAGGACCTGTAGGGTTTCAGTTCCGTCGACCAGCAATGGAAGCCAGGGCCCTCTGAAGTAGAAGCAGAGTTCTAACCACTGGACCACCAGGGAATTCTTGAGCCAGGGATATTCTTAATAGTGTTATTGCATTGTGTTAGGTTAATTTATCCATTTCAATAGAATTAATTAAATTCTGTGATTGTCTACTGAGAACCCTCCAAAATCCTGTGAGACAGACCCAGCGATCGTGACGGGCTGTTTGTGCAGCCTCTTCCTTGACAGCCCTGGAGATTTGATGACAGATACTTCATCTCTGCCTCTCCACTCTCCGACCTTCCTGGTGCCACACCGCTGGTGGTCCTTTCCTTGGACTAGCCAGAGTGCAGGGTGTTAGTTCAAAACTTTCTTGATGCTATTGCTTTCCATGTAACATGTGTTCACATCACCCAAACAGAACCTGTGTCCCCAGTTCTTTTTTGCCACCCTTCACAGTCACTTAGATTACTAGCACAGTGGTAATTTTATTCATTCGTTGATGCTTAGTAGATGTATTCCTTTAAAATAAAGCAATTATTCTTTTTAAAAGTTGACTTTTTAATATACATAATACAGGCACATCATATGAAATGCAGCGAAAGGATGCACAGTGAAACCTCCACTTCCTTTCTTCCTTTGTCGCCTGTTTATTAATTTATTTTTCATCTTCTTCCAGTTGTCTTCCTGCTGCCAAAAGCTGAGGAATTGCTTAGAAAACACATTCCAAGTTAGGTTCTTTCTCATACATGTTTTCCCAGCAATTCATTCTTGCTCACTTGTTTGTCTCTGTTTATAGATTATCAGCTTCTTAATGGATGGAATATTCTTTACCTTGTTTTATTCCCAGCACCTAGCACAATAAATATACCTTGGTACATGGTACAATAAATATTTGTTGAATGAGTATATATTACCAGTAATCGGCATTTGCTAAGTGGGTAGGATAAATTGGAATAAGATATTGTACTAAGATCATTATTTATGGCAGAAGACAGATACACCTCACCCATATTCCCCCTGCCTTTGCTATTTGGGTATATACAGGGCCAACTTTCAAATATGTATTTTTGCCTGAGCGCTTTCTCTGGTTATTCAAGCCCAAGATGTAAGGGATTAATGATCCCTCCCACCACCACCAGTGCATGGGTGCTAAGTTGCTTTAGTCATCTCCAACCCTTTGTGACCCTATGGACGGTAGCCCAGAAGGCTCCTCTGTCTATGGGATTCTCCAGGCAGGAATACTGGAGAGGGTTGCCTTTCCTTCTCCAGGGGATCTTCCTGACCCAGGGGCTGTACCCTGTCTCTTTACGTCTCCTGCATTGGCAGGCAGGTTCTTACCACTAGCACCACCTGAGAACCCCTATTGCCCCCAGTGGCTCTCAACGAATGACTGACGGGAGGTGGGGAAAAAATCCCCAATTCCTTTGCCTTTGGGTGGGATAACTCTGAGATGTGTGTCCTACATTTACTTCCAGGATTTCAAAGCAAGATTAAACACCAGTGACCTATAATGATAACCTGTATGAAAATGTACCAGCTGATACCAGTGATGCTGAAATTACACTGTTGTCTCTAATTGGTCTAACTTGTATCATGTGATGTTTCTAAACTAATCACCACCCCTGGTCTGGTTGATCAAACTTGGGTCACATGTCCACCCTTGAAATAAATTTCACCAGAATCACAAAAGATTGAGGATGAGAAAGAGAAAGAAATCAGAAGCCATTTCCAGAAAGTATTGTGATTAGATGTGGAATGGTCAAAGCAACTATGTTCCATTACAGACAGAGGACTGAGATTCGCTGAAGAAGAAAAAAGATTTTTTTTCATTAAGATTTATAGCTAGTCTGAATTATTTATCAGGCCTTCTAAGGAAAATAATATTTCTCTATTTTAAACTTTCCCATAGAGCATAAAATGAAAGATTTCTTTTTAAAATAAGATAGATACTTTTCTTTGGTGGAAGCATGATAATATTCACCCTCAGTGAGGCCATAGGCCAAGCAGTTGGCTTTTACAAACATATTGAAGTATTATTCACCTCTGCAAATATACCTGAGTGGACAGAATTTTTCGAGACAATATTTAAAGGAGCTTTCATAAAGAGAGAAATATTTTGAGCATCTGAATGCAGAAAGTTTGAGGTGTCAGCAATCCAACGTACTTGAAGTTTCTCACATTAGAAGGCCTTAAACTGAGATTTCCTTCCTAAAGTGTCTTGTTTTTGCCATTAGTAAAGTCTTCAAATCTAAAGGATTAAGTTTCTCACTGAACATTCCGATTCTTTTATTCTTCTACCTCCCACTGTCCTAGAAATACTAAATTTCTCATGAATTCAGTAGGTTCAAGTACAGGAATAATTATGCTACCCATCTTCAGTGTACAACCTAATTAGTCAAGGAATCGCTGGCCCTGTGGAATGGATGTGGAACCCTATCTCATCTGGAGGTTGTGCATGCTCAGTCATGTCTGACTCTTTGAGACCCCATGGACTGTAGCCTGCCAGGCTCCTCTGTCCATGGAGTTCTCCAGGCAAGAATACTGGAGTGGGTAGCCATTCCCTTCTCCAGGCGATCTTCCCAACCCAGGGATTGAAGCTGTGTCTCCTGAATTGCAAGCAGATTCTTTACCACTGAGCCACTGGAGAATTCCCTAATAATAGCTCACAATAGAATATGAAATGTTGGTGATGAAATTAAAGAATTAGTTGGGGGCACTTTTCCCCTGTCTTTGGAGAGCAGCTGGTTTTTTAAAAATTTTTTTGGAGTATAGTTGATTTACAATGTTGTATTAGTTTCAGTTGTACCACAAAGTGATTCAGTTATACATATACAGATATTCATTCTTTTTCATATTCTTTTTCCACTTAGATTATTACAAAATATTGAGTCGAGTTCCCTGTGCTGTATAGTAGGTCCTCCTTGGTTATCTATCTTATATATAGTAGTGTGTGTTGACTGTATCTTAAAGACTAAGTCTCTTTTCTGGGTCTATAGGGATCAAGAGAATGATTAGAAAGAGATGGCCAGAAAAACAGATCAAAGATCAAACCATTCCTCCTAACTTGATATGACATAAGAAATAAAACTGCAAAAAATTTAAAAGTCAAGGAGAATGAGTCCTTTAATGAGGTACTTTAGAGCAAAGAGGAAAGAGAAAATTTCCGCAAAAGTCAATACAAGCGTGCGTGTATGTGTGCGGTCAGTCGCTCAGTCGTGTCCGACTCTTTGTGACTCCTGTGGGCTGTAGCCCACCCAGCTCCTCTGTCCATGGGATTCTCCAGGCAAGAATACTGGCGTGGGTTGCCATTTCCTACTCCAGGGGATCTTCCTGTCCCAGGGATCGAACCTGACTCTGCGTCTCCTGCGTCTCCTGCGTCTCCTGCGTCTCCTGCGTCTCCTGCGTCTCCTGCGTCTCCTGCGTCTCCTGCGTCTCCTGCGTCTCCTGCGTCTCCTGCGTCTCCTGCGTCTCCTGCACTGGCAGGCAGATTCTTTACCTCTAGCGCCACCTGGGAAACAGTTAGTTCAGTCACTCAGTCGTGTCCGACTCTTTGAGACCCCATGAACCGCAGCACGCTAGGCCTCCTTGCCCATCACCAACTCCCAGAGTGCACCCAAACCCGTGTCCATTGTGTCGGTGATGCCATCCAACCATCTCATCCTCTGTCGTCCCCTTTTCCTGCCTTCAATCTTTCTCAACATCAGGGTCTTTTCAAATGAGTCAGCTCTTCACATCAAGTGGCCAAAGTATTGGAGTTTCAGCTTCAACATCAGTCTTTCCAATGAACACCCAGGACTGATTTCTTTTAGGATGGACTGGTTGGCTCTCCTTGCAGTCCAAGTCTCAAGAGTCTTCTCCAACACCACAGTTTAAAAGCATCAATTCTTCTGCACTCAGCTTTCTTTATAGTCCAACTCTCATGTATACAATTTTACATTTCCCATGTACAGAAATCCTCCCCTTTCTTTCTCTCCAGTGCTGGCTTGGATATGGGTGGCCCCAGGGTGACTGCAGAACAATTCAGGCCTGCTTGACTTACAGTTATATCAATGTAAAGGAAAGTTTCTTTTCAATAGAAAGAAAAGACTTTGTGGGGATAGTAATTGCTGGAATGAATTCTCAGCTTGACATCTGTTCCAGACTCACCTGCAGCTGTTGCTTACCTACTTAGAGGCAGCTGGTGACGGGACAAAGCACAAGATGTGTGAGAGAAGGAGCGGAAAACTAACCCTTTCTATGTCACCACCCCCTGAGCCCCAGGCTGAGTTACACGGGGATCACACAATCATTCTTTCTACAGAGTGTCCTCAATTTTGGCTACACATTAGAATCACCTGGAAGCTTTAAAAATTCTGATGTCCCATCTACACCCTAGACCTCTAAGAATCTCTAAGAGTACGATCCAAGCATTAATAGTTTGTAAAGCTCCCAGGGTGGTTACGATGTATGGTTAAGTGCTAAGACCCATTGCCTAGAGCCCTAGGATTGTTGCTCCATTCCCGGCGGAAGTTAAAAAGAATGGAGAATGAAGGTAAAAAGAACAGAGGGGTCTGGGAAAGACAAGGGGCCAGGGGGTAAAGAAAGGCTGCGTTTGTAAAGCTCGGAACTTCTCTGGTGGTTCAGTGGCTAAGACTCCACGCTCCCAGTGCAGGCAGTCCTGGGTTTGATCCCTGGATGGAGAACTAGATCTCACATGTTGCAACTGAAAATCCCACATGCCGCAACTAAGAGCTGGTGCAACCAGGTAAATAAATGAATTTTAATAAATACTTTTTAAAAAGACTTGATTGTCATGGGGAAGATACGTACTTTTGGAAAAACATTGGAGTTAAGATTTGGGAAAAATAGAGGGAAAAAGTCTCACATTTAGAAAAAACCAAGATATGTTTCAAGCTTGGAAAGAAGCAGCCCATGAGAAGCATGAATCCAGCCTCTATTCTCATACTGACAGTGAGGGCTACTCAGTCAGCATCTTCCTTTGGAAAGGTCTTTATATTACCAACTCAGCATCTACCTTCTTTCTAAATTATATTCATGCTTCCATTTCTGCTCTTTAAATGATTTAGAATAAATCCAATTCTCTTCTATCCAGCAGCTCTTTGTACAGAAGGTAACTTTCTCCTATCCCTACACACATACCCCCTGCATTCTAATTAGTGCTAATATTAAAACATCAATTCAGATGTTTAAAAAGCCCTTCATATCCATTGTTATTTGGTCCTCACCATGCCCTACAAAGTAAGCATTACTTTATTTTTCCAGTTTACACATCATAAATGCAAAGTTCAGAGAACATAATGCTTGGCCAAAATCACATAAACAAATGCCAGAGTTAAGACTTGAACCCAGACTTTCTGTGTGTCTTTTTCCATCATATTTGTTATAGACTCTAGTCTTTGGTTAAGGCATCTAGGATGCCATCAGGGGTTCTTTTTTTCCCTCTGTTTTTTTTAATAGAAGTTTTATTGAGATATAATTTGTATACCATGAACCTCACCTTTTTAAAATATACAGTTCCGTGATTTTAGTATATTCACAGAGTTGTGCAACTATAGCAAAAATCTAATTTTAGAACATTTTCATCACTCCCCCAAAGAAACTTCATGTCCCTTAAAAGTTACTCTCCATTACCTCTTCCCTCCAGCTCCTAGAAAGAATGTGGTTTATCCATACAATGGAAGATTATTCAGCTATAAAAATGGATGAAGTATTGGCACATACTATAACATGAATGAACTTTGAAACATCATAGGGGGTAAAAGAAGCCAGATACAAAAGATCACACACTGTATGATCCCATTGATATGGAATGCCCAGAATAGGCAAATCCATAGAACCATTAGCATGTTTTTAATTGTGATAAAATACACGTAACATAAATTTTACCATTAAAACTCATTTTAAGTGTATAGTTCAGTGTTATTAATT
This sequence comes from Ovis aries, assembly GCF_016772045.2. Lineage (NCBI taxonomy): Eukaryota > Metazoa > Chordata > Mammalia > Artiodactyla > Bovidae > Ovis > Ovis aries. Next base: position 11,798,234 of record NC_056070.1, read on the forward strand.
TCATTCACATTACTGTTCAATCATCACCATTATCCATCTCCAGAAGTTTTTCATCATCCCCAAATAAAACACTTTACTCCTTAAACCATAACTTCCCAGTCTCCTCTCCCCCAGTCCCTGGCAACCACCCTTCTGCTTTGAGTCTATGAATTTAGCTCCTCTAAGCCTCTCATGCGGAGAAGGTGATAGCACCCCACTCCAGTACTCTTGTCTGGAAAATCCCATGGATGTCCATGGGATTGCTAAGAGTCGGACACGACTGAGCGACTTCACTTTCACTTTTCACTTACGTGCATTGGAGAAGGAAATGGCAACCCACTCCAGTGTTTTTGCCTGGAGAATCCCAGGGACAGGGGAGCCTGGTGGGCTGCCGTCTATGGGGTCACACAGAGTCGGACATGACTGAAGCGACTTAGCAGCAGCAGCAGCAGCAGCAGCAGCAAGCCTCTCATGTAAGTGGAGTCGCACAGTGTTTGTTCTTAGGTGCCTGGCTTACTTCGTTTGGCATAACATAAGATACAGCCATGTTGTAGCATGTGTCAGAATTTCCTTCCTTTTTAAAAGCTATGTAATATTCCATTGTACGTATATACCACACTTCACTCACCCATTAATCTATCAATGGACATTTGCATTGCTTTCACCTTAGGCTATGGTGAATAATGCTGCCGTGAACTTGAGTATGCTTTTGCTGCTGCTGCTAAGTCGCTTCAGTCATATCTGACTCTTCGCGACCCCATGGACTGCAGCCTACCAGGCTCCTCCATCCATGGGATTTTCCAGCAAGAGTACTGGAGTAGGGTGCTATTGCCTTCTCCAGAACTTGAGTATACAGAGAGTAAAACTCTCTCTGAGATCCTGCTTTCAGTTCTTTCGGGTGTATATCCAGAAAGGAATTCCTGGCACATATGGTAATCTGTGATTACCTGAGGATGCAATCATTGCAGATGGTGATTGCAGCCATGAAATTAAAAGACGCTTGCTCCTTGGAAGGAAAGTTATGACCAACCTAGATAACATATTAAAAAGCAGAGACATTACTTTGCCAACAAAGGTCTGTCTAGTCAAGGCTATGGTTCTTCCAGTAGTCATGTACGGATGTGAGAGTTGGACTGTGAAGAAAGCTGAGGGCCGAAGAATTGATGCTTTTGAACTGTGGTGTTGGAGAAGACTCTTGAGAGTCCCTTGGACTGCAAGAAGATCCAACCAGTCCATTCTAAATGAGATCAGTCCTGGGTGTTCAATGGAGGGACTGATGTTGAAGCTCAGACTCCAATACCTTGGCCACTTCATGTGAAGAGTTGACTCACTGGAAAAGACCCTGATGCTGGGAAAGATTGAGGGCCAGAGGAGGAGGCGACAACAGAGGATGAGGCAGTTGGATGGCATCACCGACACAATGGGCATGGGTTTGGGTGGACTCCGGGAGTTGGTGATGGACAGGGAGGCCTGGCGTGCTGGGGTTCATAGGGTCGCAAAGAGTCAGACACAACTGAGCTACTGAACTGAACTGATGGTAATCTGTTTTCAGTTTTTTCAAGGAACAGCAGCACTATTCCCATTAGTATTTGTAAGAAGTCACAGGAGCTTACAGTAAATGAATGCTTCCATTCTATCTGTCATTTGTGTGGAGGCAGGACAAACCTGCCTGACCACAGTGTAATTCCATGTCCCCAAACAATGAGTAAGAAGCAATTAATCTGTTCCTTATCACTTGCAGTGTTTTTCACAAACTATCAAGTTAATCAGATGTCTCATTTTTCAAACTTCAGTGAATAAAGTTGATATCATCCTCAATGTATTATCAGCTAACTTAAGGGAAAAATTAAAGTATTTCTTCGTTTTTAATAATCCAGAGAGTCAAAGTTTTCTCCTTGCTTGAGCAGAGCCTGCCTGTGAATGTTCAGAGGAAAAGCCTGTTTGCAGGTGGGTGGTGTCTACATGTGGCCCAAAGAGCATGTTATAAGCTGGATTTTAGTCAGAGAGGATTCAATTTGCATCCCCTAATGGTTTAGTTACCCTCATGCCTCAAGGCATAGGAATAGACTGGATTTTGTATCACTTTATTTTTCTGACTCATGAGAGAAAAGGCAGATTGAAGCTGCTTCTCATTTGGAAAGAAGGAAAGGACAGACGTCCTACCCATTTTCCCTCACCTGTTAGTGTTGTCTTTTTTTTTCCCCCCATCCCAAATGTCTTTCTCCCCAAAAAAGAAAATATTCAGTCTTAAATTCCTCAATTTATTACTAACATTTTCTTTGCAGAAGTAATGGAAAGAAAACCACCAGGTGATCCGACTAGTATCAGTGCCTATGGGGAGGACATTCAGCAACACAAATAATCTTCCTGTGTTGGGAAACCCTTCTGGCCCCCCTAAAATGGGCTCCAATTTAATAAGCTGGTACACGTCTTCCATGAAAAAGGCATCTCCTACTCAATGACACTTATATTAAGCCATCTCAGAATTATTCATCTCTCAAATTCTTTGCCAACAAAAGCAAGAATCTTAAGTGGGATTTTTTGGTTTTGTTTGTTTTGAGCCACACAGTGTGGCGGGGGATCTTAGTTCCCCAATCAGGGACGGAAGCCGTGCCCAGTGCAGTGGAAGCTCAGAGTCTTAAATCGCTGGACCACAAGGGAAGTCCCCAGTAACTTTTGAAATTAACTAGTTTGCCTTGATTATGTGGTTTGTGCAACGCTCATCTTCTTATTGAAGAGAAATCCATCGAGCCCGCCCTCTGGGCTGTGTAGAGTGACAGGTGTGCTCCCAGGAGTGAACTCCAGGGGAAACACAGGTTACATTTGTTAATCTTTGAGATGGAGAAAACAATTTTGCCCATGCTGATAGAAGGCCATCAAGAACTTCCCTCCATCTGCTACGAAGGTCCCACTGCATCAACTGACTGTGCCAAAGTCCCCAGGATCCCTGGTGCCACTACATTTGCGTCAGCCTCAAAGTCACCATCAGAATGACTGAACTCTGAGCTCTACCTGCTGCGGGCAGGAGCTCTGACTTCACTTTCAATGAACTCTCAGCCTCTGCACATTTATCTGCCCCGAAATCTCCTAGGAAAAATCTCATATTCTCCATCCCTATTCACTTCAGCAACCTTGAGAAAGCCAAGACTCCCAGATCGCAACTTTACTCTAACACTTGACTTCCTCTGTGAAGCCCATAATAACCTGACCCAATCTTTCTTTCCTCTGCAATCATGGCATCTTTTGCTGTAACCTCCAAGCCGGCTCAGTGGTAAAGAATCTGCCTGCCAATGCAGGAGACGCAAGAGATGCAGGTTCAGTCCCTGAGTTGGGAAGATCCCATAGAGTAGGAAATGGCACCCCACCCCAGAACTCTTGCCTGGATAATTCCATGGGCAGAGGAGCCTGGCAGGCGACAGTTCATGGATTGCAAAGAGCGGCTGAGCACACCAGAATTCAAATCTGTATCCACAGCGTCTCCTAGAGATGCCCCTTGCAGTCCAGTGGTTATGACTCTCTGCTCTCACTGCCAAGGGTCCAGTTCAACCCCTGGAGGACTGTAGCCATCCAGGCGCCTCTGTCCATGGGATTCTCCAAGCAAGAATACTGGAGTGGGTTGCCATGTCCTCCTCCGGGGGATCTTCCCCACCCAGGGATCAAACCCACATCTCCCACGGCTCCTGCACTGCAGGCGGATTCTTTACCACTGAGTCACGGGGGAAGGTCTGGAAACTCATACTTTTGCCCCTTCCTCCACAATGCCTCCATGTTGTCATCACCCACAGCTCTCCAGGTCACTCCCCATCAGTTCTTAAAGATTTTAGCTCTTGCCTCACTGCCACCTCTTCAGTCATCTCATTATCACTGAGATGACCCTTCCATTATCGTGAGTTTTGGGTCCTTGACTGCCTCCCTCCAAGGATCTTGTCCCTCACACTGTTCAGCCACCTACCTCCAAAGTTATCTACACTTCATCACTGCCTTTTCCATTTTTGACTCATTTTCAAGCACTTTTCACTCCAACTCCACTTCATTTTCTCTAATATCCAGATACAGGTGGTTTTTCATCCCCTCCAGAACCTCCGCATCCATTGTTTCAGCCAGCTTTTCACTCAGCCTCACTCTCCTCATACCTTCTTCTTTTTTTGGCCACACCAAATGGCTCGTGGGATATTAGTTCTTTGACCTAGGATTGAACACGAGCCCTCAGCAGTGAAAGCATGGAGGTAGTACCCAGGTAGACCACCAGGGTACTTCCCTTCTGATGTAGTTTTGACTCAGTTATTCATTAAAATTATTCCTTAGGCATATGTTCAAATCTCTTGCTTTTCTTTCTTCAAGCAGTGATTATGTGGGAAAGTGCCCGCTTGGCTAACTCCAGCCCCTCCCTCCCTTGCTGGTCTCACTGCCAGCTCATCCCAGCCCTCTCAATGTCCAGCTGGTACTGCTCCTGCCTCACCTCCCAGTCCAGTCACCCTAAGTGCCTCCAGATTGTCGCTTCTCCCTCAGTTCTCTTCCCTTCTCCTGCTCTTTCTCAGCTTGCAACTGCTGACCTTGATTCTTATCTCATTGAGGAAACGGAAACTATCAGAAAATACCTATTATTGGCTCCTGCAACCAAATCTACAAAACCTGCTGTATTGGTTCCCACCTCTTTTGTTGGGCAATCCCCAGTTCCTTCTTACATCCAAGGATCTCACTCGTCTAGAGGTCTCTTCTCCTGCACCATTGACTTTCTCCTTACTGCACTCTTCCCATTGGCCTGTAAACAAGCAATAATATTGCCCAACTTAACTTTAGGAAAGAAATCTCTTGATCCCACATCTCCATTCAGCTATAGATTCCTTCTTTTCTCCTTTCTGCAGCAAACTTCTAGGGCTAATTAGTCTTATTCTCACAGCTCCATTTCCTCCAAGAATGGGTTCTTTTTCTGAGCCCGCTTTTATCAGACTGGAGGCCATTCTCAGCACAGAGTTAGCTTGAAACTCAGGCCAGAGCTAGATTGAAAATGCTGAAGGTGAGTGATGCTGTTTATCTGCTCCAAACTTTCCCATTACTTAAAGTCAAAGACAGCTTGCTCACTGTTACCCGCAAGGTGGCCCCTTTCCCTCTTCATCACCTACCCTCTCCCTTGCCCTCTCCGCAGCAGCTACATGGGCCTCCTTGTGGGTCCTAGAAGGTGCCATTTATGCTCTCCAGTCTTTTTTCACATGCTGTATCACTTTGCTAGCTCTCTCACATCTTTCAAAAAATGAACTTCTCTTTAAGGCATTCCCCGGTCACCCTATTTAAACTTTCAGTTTCCTCAATCCTTGATATTTTGTACCTCTTTTCCTTCATTTAATTTATTTTTTCTTTTTTCACACTGAAAGTTAACATGTATGCCAAATATTTCACTTATTTGTCATGTTTATTCAGTACCTTCTTCATGAGGGTATTTTTTCAGTTGTGTTTACTATTATCCTTAGCACCTAGTACAATGTCTGGCACATAGTAGGTATTTGCTGAATTTTGACTGAATAATGCTTTGAGATGTTGATATTGATCATTCCTGCCATAGAATATCAAATGATGATAATAAAAGTGATTGCTAAGTCACTTCAGTTGTGTCCGACTCTGTGTGACCCTATAGACGGTAGCCCACCAGGCTCCCCCATCCCTGGGATTCTCCAGGCAAGAACGCTGGAGTGGGTTGACATTTCCTTCTCCAATGCATGACAGTGAAAAGTGAAAGTGAAGTCGCTCAGTTGTGTCTGACTCCTAGCGACCCCATGGACTGCAGCCCACCAGGCTCCTGCATCCATGGGATTTTCCAAGCAAGAGTACTGGAGTGGGGTGCCATTGCCTTCTCCGAAAAGTGATTGAGAATATGATATAAAGTGATGGTGAGAGAAAGACTGCTTTTATGGAATTCAATGTTAGGATGAATTCTAACCTTTGTTTTTGTGGGAGGAGATGGTAATAAATAAACAAATAAATAAAGGAGAGTGCATAGTGCATCAAATGATAGATGCTGTGAAAAAGAAAATGGTAGATGGAATTCTCTGGCATTCCAGTGGTTTAGGACTCTGTACTGTCAGTGCTGAGGGCCCAAGTTTGATCCCTGGTCAAGGAACTAAGATCCCACAAGCTGGGTAACTTGGCCAAAAACAAAAAAAAAAAAGAAAAGAAAAAAAGAAAATGGTAGATAAAGGGAAAGAGAGTATGGTGTGGGTGTATTTTATTTATTTATTATTTTATTGAGGTATAATCGCCATGGAACATCCTGTTACTTTCAGGTGTACAACACAATGATTCGCTGTTTGTATACATGGCAAAGTGATCTACACAGTAAGTCTAGTTACCGTCAGTCACCATACAAAGCTAACCACTGGTTTTTCCTGGTGCTGAGATCCTCTAAGGTTTACTCTCTTGGCAGCTCTAGTCACCATGCCGGACACTATGGATGTGTTATTTTAGAATGGGGACCATGGAAATCCTCTTAGAGGAGGTGATGTTTGAACAGAGACCTAAAGGAAGTGGGGAAGGAAGCCAAGAGGATGTTTCAGTGAACATTCCACACAGAAGAGATCACAAGTACAAACACCCTGAAGCAAATGTACACCCAGCGGGGAGGGCTGCGGTGACCACAGTGAGTCTAAGGAGCATGGGGCAGAGTGGGCCTGATATAGAGAGAGGGGTCTTGATGGAAAAGCGAGGGACACTCTGGGCCCAGCTCATTTGAGTTCTTATAGGCTGGGGTATTAAAAAGCAAAGACATCACTTTGCCAACAAAGGTCTGTATAGTCAAAGCTATGGTTTATCCAGTAGTCATGTACGGATGTGAGAGTTGGACTATAAAGAAGGCTAAGTACCACAGAACTGATGCTTTGGAGTTGTGGTACTGGAGAAGACTATTGGACAGCAAGGAGATCAAACCAGTCAATCCTAAAGGAAATCAGTCCTGAATATTCATTGGAAGGACTAATGCTAAAGCTAAAGCTGCAATACTTTGGCTACCTGATGCAAAGAGCCACCTCATTGGAAAAGACCCTGATGCTGGGAAAGATTGAGGGGAAGAGGGAAAGAGGGCAACAAAGGACGAGATGGCCGGATGGCATCACCAACTCAATGGACACGAATTGGAGCCAAGCTCTGGGAGGTGGTGAAGGACAGGGAGGCCCGGCGTGCTGCGGTCCAGGGGTCATGACGTAGTGACTGAACAGCAACAGCAAAGGCTGGGGAAAAGCGTTTGGACTATTACTTGGAGTGAGCTGGGAAGTCATTGGAGAGTTTTGAGTAGAAGAGAGTCATGATCCGACTTGCATGTTATAGAAGACTCACCCAGGCTGCTGGGTGGAGACTTAAGGGCAACAATAAGGAAGCCAATGGCCATCACCAAGCAGGAGTTGATGGTTTTAATAGAAATACTAAAGAGTGGCAAAGTTTGGGAATGAATTGAATGTAGAGACAACAGCATTTGAGATGAGACACGATGATAGAAAAGATTTAAAACAACTTCAATATTTCAGGAGACTGGAGTTGCCACATCATAAGAAGGGGCAGATTTTGAGGGGTGGGGTGATAGCTTAAATCAAAAATTTTTTTCCATGCTAAGTTTGAGATTCTCAAGCCAAGAGTTTCAGTGTGTAGTTGGTTATATAGATTTGAAGTCCAGGGAATAGATAGAGGCTGAAGACACAAATTTGAGAAGCCTCAATAGATAGTATTTAAAGTCCTGGGGTTGGATGGCTTTACATTCCAGACAGTGAGTATAATAGAGGATCTGAAGAGATCTCAAAGATGGGAAGGAATCAGCCAAAGAGCCTGGAAATTAGAAAGAGAATCTGGAAAGGATGGAGACCTTAGGCTAAGTACAGAAAGTGTTTCAAGAAGGAATGAGCAATTATCTCTGTGTGACAGGTAAGAGGGCTGAGACACATGAAGACCTTTAGTGACCTTGACAAGAGCAGCTTCACAAAATGGGAAGTCCATTGCAAAATTTTGAACAGATAAATGGCATCATTGCCTTCAGGTTTTCAAGCTAACTCTAACCACTGTGCTGAGAATAGCCTGCAGAGGTTAAGAGAAGAGAGAATAAGGATTTTCGTAATCCAGATGAGAGATGAGCAGTTTGGGCCAGAGAGATGGTAAAGCAGGTACTGAAAAGTGGTCTTATGCTAGATGTACTTTAAAGGTAGAGCTGTCAGTTTTTGCAGATGGACTGGAGTGGATTGTTAGGAAAATGAAGGAGTCAAGGATGACACCCAAGCAATTGGCTTGAGCAACTGTGGAACAGAATTGCCATAAACTGAGATGATGAAGGAGGCAAGAGGTGACAGGAACTCAGTTTTCAATGTATTTACCCTGAAATGCCTATCAAGCATGTACCAATTAAAATGTCAAGTTTGTTGTCCAGTTGCTCAGTCATGTCTAGCTCTTTGCAATCCCATGGACTGTAGCATGGCAGGCTTCCCTGTCCATCACCAACTCCTGGAGCTTGCTCAAACTTACGTCCATTGAGTCAGTGATGCCATCCAACCATGTGGTCCTCTGTCATCCCCTTCTCCTGCCTTCAATCTTGCCCAGCATCTGGGTCTTTTCCAGTGAGTTGCCTCTTCCCATCAGGTGGCCAAAGTATTGGAGCTTCAGCTTCAGCATCAGTCTTTCCAATGAATATTCAGAATTGATTTCCTTTAGGATTGACTTGCAGTCCAAGGCACTCTCAAGAGTCTTCTCCAACACCACAGTTCAAAAGCATCAATTCTTCGGCACTCAGCCTTCCTTATGGACCAACTCTCACATCCATACACGACTACTGGGAAAACCATAACTTTGACTAGATGGACTTTGGTTGGCAAAGTAATGTCTCTGCTTTTTAACATACTGTCTAAGTTTGTCAAAGCTTTTCTTCCAAGGAGTGAGTGTCTTTTAATTTCATGGCTGCAGTCACTGTCCACAGTGATTTTGGAGCCCAAGAAAATAAAATCTCTCATTGTTTCCATTGTTTCACCATCTATTTTCTATGAATTTATGGGACTGGATGAATAAGCAGGGTGAAAATATGCAGCCTTGACATACTCCTTTCCCAATCTGGAACCAGTCTGTTGTTCCATGTCTGGTACTAACTGTTGCTTCTTGACCTGCATACAGGTTTCTCAGGAAGCAGGTAAGGTGGTCTGGTATTCCCATCTCTCTAAGAATTTTCTACAGTTCTTTGTGATGTGATTCTTGATAAGAGAGTTTTGAATATTAAGTCTAGATCAGTCGGTTTTTTTAAATGATTGTAAGTGAAAGGAGAATGTTGGAAGTAGCCTGTATTAGTCTGCATTAGTCTTGATAATCTAGGGATTTTGAGCAAGATTGAATTATTCCAGAGAGTTAGAAGCTTATATCATTATTGAAAGCAAGAAGAGTGAAGATCTACTGATGATCAGCTCTAGTTTAGTGATGAAGTAGGACATGTATGGATGTGAGAGTTGGACTGTGAAGAAGGCTGAGCACCGAAGAATTGATGCGTTTGAACTGTGGTGTTGGAGAAGACTCTTGAGAGTCCCTTGGACTGCAAGCAGATCCAACCAGTCCATTCTGAAGGAGATCAGCCCTGGGATGTCTTTGGAAGGAATGATGCTAAAGCTGAAGCTCCAGTCCTTTGGCCACCTCATGTGAAGAGTTGACTCATTGGAAAAGACCCTGATGCTGGGAGAGATTGAGGGCAGGAGGAGAAGGGGACGACCGAGGATGAGATGGCTGGATGGCATCACTGACTTGATGGACGTGAGTCTGAGTGAACTCCGGGAGATGGTGATGGACAGGGAGGCCTGGCGTGCTGCGATTCATGGGGTCGCAAAGAGTCGGATATGACTGAGTGACTGAACTGAACTGAGGACACAAGATACAGGGTTTTGAGCAGTTAGTAAAAGTTGAACAAGGTAGCAAAAAGATTTCCCCAAGCCAGCTCATGATATGTCAAATGAAGAGTTAAATTTGAGACATAATGAAATTTTATGCTGTTTGTTTTCTCTTCAGGCATTTAAAGTAGGTCTATGTAAGGAATTCCTCAGTGGTCCAGGGGTTAAGAATCTGGCCTGCAGTGCAGGGGATGCGAGTTCGATCCTTGGTTGGAGAACTAAGATCCCACATGCTGGAGAGCAGCTAAGCCCAAGCTTCACAATTAAGACCCCACACAGCCAAATAAAAAAAAAAAATTTTTAATAGCACTTCTATTTAAAAGCTCTTTCAGGAGTAGAGGTGCACACTAGTTGTCAGTAGGAAATATAAGCAAAGATTCAACTCTGATTTTGTAAAAATGCAGATTTTTAAGCCCACTCCAGTGATCCTGACCCATTCTGTGGTAAGGTTCAGGAATTTTTAACAAAAACCAGGAATAATTTGGAACACTGTGATAAACATGCTCTGCGTTGCTTGCAGACTGGAATTGTCAATAGAAACAGCTGCTGATGGTGTGAGGTGCCCTTGATGGGTGCTAGAAGCCAGTGCTACCTAGAAGCCAGTAGAAGGTTCAAAGAGAAAGGGTATTCTTATGACACAGGCTGAAGGTCTCCATTATTCTAGAATGTCCTCCATTATTCTAGAATGAATCACACTTAAGAAAGAATAGGTCAGGCCCCACTGTCTACCTAACTGTTGGGGAAAAGTGGGGATTCTGGCCTTCTGTTCTAATTTTTAATAAAGAGAAAAAATAGCAATTCTCTCCAAATTTCTTGGAGTTTAGCTCACAAATGCTAGACGTTGAATCTTTTACAAATTTTAAAATAATATTAATAACTTGGCTGTCAAATGCTTACCCAGGATGATGTATCCAAGAGAAATGAGAAAATAGTTATTTTTCCCAGGGTTAGTGTTAACTTTTGACTGTATTTGGCCAAGTAGGAGGTATGGGCAGAGGTAATCGTATACTTTTAATGTGCAGATAAATCCCAAGCAAAGCAGATTATTTTTCTTAGTAAGGCTGATTTCATTATGAAGGAGTTTGTTGGCTTTTTCTTTTTTGCCTTAGAAAGTTGTTTAATCAAGGTGTAAGTGTATTAATTCAAAGAAGAGTTTCAACCATTTAAATAAAACCAGCATGTCAGTATGTACCTGAAATATTTTCCTAAAATTTTCTCCTTATTACTAGCAACCACTTAACACCCTTTAACTACTCAGCTCAATCAATTAAATTAGTCCCATGAAATAAAATGTGCAATAGAGATGTTATCTGAAATCATTTTTATTCATGGTTAGAGACTATGAAGAGGATTTTGACAAGCCCTTAAAAATCTTTTGGGTGATGTTGAAAACTTCAACGTACAAGCGATGATTCAGTTTGAGGGGTGAGAACCTCCTGGTGTGATAAGAGGCAATTCTACATAAAGAACACGGGAATGGCAAACCCCTAAGCTATACAAAGATGGCTAGACTATCCACACACTCGTTACTGGAGTTTTCTGCTGCTGAGAAACTGAGAAATATGAATATGCAAAGCTCGTAGACTCTGATCAGCATATGCCTCTTTCAGCTGGTCCTCTTTCTGAAAAGGAAGTCGTTGTGCCCCCTGGCTTTCTAAGTGCTGTGTTCTGAATCTCCAAAGCAAGCAGAAGAGAGAAGAAAAGGGAGGGGGGGTGTGTTTACTTGTTTTTATACAAAAATTGAATTTGCCTTTTACAGAGCATGTGTTTTCAGACAAATAACGGGATTTAGCCAGTGATTTCTCATAGAGCTGTCTACCAGGATTCATTGTTCCTGGTTGTCCAGAGGTGAAGTAAGAAAAATCCCAATGCCTTCACACCCTGAATTGCCCTCAGTGATCCACAAACTCTATAACTCCACCTCTTTCTGTTTTTTTTTTAATCCAAAAGATCAAAAGCAAATGCACCATCATGTTCATTTCATGTATTTCCATAATTGTCTTTGTACTCAAGATTTTTTTTAAAGTCCCAGTCCTTTGTGAGAATTAGTGCTTGTTTGTCTATCATAAAAATATTAATTTTATGTAAGAATGGTTAATCCAGAAAAGCAGAGCTCTTAAGTCTACCAGCATCCTCTCATTTTACCTTGTGGCAAATATATTGCCTTCTTCCCATCACACCCAGTCTCTGACCTCCTTTCCCTCCCTTGGCTATCAGTTCAGTTCAGTCACTCAGTCATGTCTGACTCTTTATGACCGCATGGACTACAGCACACAAGGCCTCCCTGTCCATCACCATCTCCTGGAGCTTGCTCAAGCTCATGTCTATCGAGTTGGTGATGCCATCCAACCATCTCATCCTCTGTCACCCCCTTCTCCTCCTGCCCTCAATCTTTCCCAGCATCTGGGTCTTTTCCAATGAGTCAGTTCTTCGCATCAGGTGGCCAAACTATTGGAGTTTCAGCTTCAGCATCAGTCCTTCCAATGAATATTCAGGACTGATTTCCTTTAGGATCGACTGGTTGGATCTCCTTGCAGGCCAAGGGACTCTCAAGAGTCTTCTCCAACACCGCAGTTCAAAAACATCAATTCTTTGGCACTCAGCTTTCTTTATAGTCCAACTCTCACATTCATACATTACTTCTGAAAAAAACCATAGCTTTGACTAGGCGGACCTTTGTTGACAAAATAATGTCTCTGCTTTTTAATATGCTGTCTAGGCTGATCATAGCTTTTCTTCCAAGGAGCAAGCATCTTTTAATTTCATGGCTGCAGTCACCATCTGCAGTGATTTTGGAGCCCCTCAAAATAGTCTCTCAGTTTCCATTGTTTCCCACCTATTTGCCATGAAGGGATGGGACTGGATGCCATGAATTTAGTTTCTTGAATGTTGAGTTTTAAGTCGACTTTTTCAGTTTCATCAAGAGGCTCTTTAGTTCCTCTTGGCTTTCTGCCATAAGAGTGGTGCCATCTGTGTATTTGAGGTTATTGATATTTCTCCCAGCTATCCGGAACAGCAACCAAGCTATCTCGGGCCAACAGCACCACCTATTGGTGATGACAGTAAATTGTTTAAAGAAATGACTGACAGGACTTCCCTAGTAGTCAAGTCGGTAAGATTCCACATTCAGAATGCAGGGGACCTGGGTTAGATCCCTGGTCAGGGAACTAGATCCCACACGCTGCAACTAAGAGCTCACACGCCATGGTGAAGCCCGAGGATCCCTCATGCCACAACTATAGGTGCTGCCAGCTGCAACTAAGGCCCGGCACAGCACCTCCCCAAATAAACCCTGAAAAAACAAACCAAAAACCCCAATGTACATACCTTAATTGTTTTTAAAAAAAAGAAAAGAAATGGCTTTAGCATGTGCACAAGCCATATTCTCCCATGTTCTCTACATTCGAAACTGAGTAAATCATCCTGGGAATTTTTCTTAATTGCACATCACATGCACACACACTATCTCCGCCGTCAGGAAAAGCTCCAACAATACTTGTCATTTTAAATCACATCCCCACACAGCTCTGACCCTCCCTTTATATGACCCAACCTCATATTCTACCCAAGGACACAGACTGTTCACTATGCCCTCTGGAACTCACTGTCTGTCATCAAAAACATTTTCTATATCCTCACGGTCTTCTCCATATTCTCCACCTCTTCCGCCTCTTTATTCTAAATGAAACCTACCACTGCAAGTGTGTGGGTGACTAGTCGCTTCAGTCGTGTTCAACTCTTTGCAACCGCATGGACTGTAGCCCTCCAGGGGCCTCTGTCCATGGGATTCTCCAGGCAAGAACACTGGAGTGGGTTGCCATGCCCTCCTCTAGAGGATCTTCCTGACCCGAGGGTTGAACCTGCGTCTCTTGCATCCCGTGCATTGGCAACCAGGTTCTTTACCACTAGGACCACCTGGGAAGGCCCACAGTTGGAAGTACTCACTGCCAGTTCTAGAGGATTCGCCTTTTCTTCTCCCCAAACATTCTTGCTTCCTTTGAAGCTCAGCCATTGCTCATCCACTTCTCCACGTGTCAACCATCTACAGACTTGAGGGTCATTTCTCATTCCTTGAATAGTCTCATGCATGACCCACTGTCATTCTCTGCAACAGCACTCTTCTCATAATTCTTGGTGATTTCAAAATCGGGCTTTTGATGTCCTCTTCTCTCCTGGTCTTATTCTCCACATCATCCTAGCCCCCTGCTCCACAGTCATGCCCTAGACAATATCATCTCTCCGACCGCACAGTGTTAATTTCACACACCATGCACTCCCACTCTGATCATTTTTTTTAGCCCAGGAGAAAAACTTATATTGACCTTAGCTTTTGTCCCTCACCTCACCTGGGTGACTGAGCAGGCAGCCGTGCAAGCCTCGACCTGAAGTTACGTGCTTGCCATCCTTGCCCTGGTAGTGCTAGACAACTCTTGTATTAAGGACAGTTTCATAACTTCTGAAATTAAATTTGGAAAAATATAAAAGTACATCACAGTCACTTTGAGAATTTCCTCATATTTGTCCCCAACATTTCACCCACATTAAATTAAACTTACTTTTCCTCAAGTTCTAGCATGTGAGGTGTCTAAGTTTTCATTACTTTCCGTGGATTTTGACTCTATTATAAAAGTATTTTCCTACTATTTTCCATCTGAATGTTAGTATTTGGTACAGAGCATTTTCTAGACCGTTTATAAGGCCTCAGACCCCTCTACCATAACCCTATGGTGACTCTTTTTAGGGGAAGCAAGTGGGATAAATGAACTGTGATTACTGTAAGCAAGACAGATCAAAATCTGTGTGCTTCTTTCCAGAAGATAGATCACAAGGAAATAAAACGTGCTATGTCTGAAAAGTCTCTGCTTAAAACTCCTGTTTTTAAAACTTTGCTCATTTTTTTCTGTGTTTCTGTGAGAGGAATAGGGAGCCATTCCCAAGCAGTGTCCCCAGACAGGGTAAGAGGGTTGTGTTGGAAGTTCACACTCAAACCATGAGTTACGACTAAGATGAGTCAGGACTCAACCCCTGATCCTACCTTTTTACCTCCTCCCTCCATATCATCACCCAGTTATGCAAACCAGTCATGAGTCACCCTCTGTTCTGTGAAAGACTATAGTCCTCATCAGGCCAAGATGGGCTCAGAGCTACGTACTCATCCCTCAGCATGTGAAAGGAAATAAAGGTCAGGGCTTTCGTCCAGTATTTTCTGTTTCACTGAAATCTTTAAAAATCACATACACTCCATCCTGTCTGCTTCACTCTTGTGTGATCCCAGAAGCCTGTGTTTGCATTTCGGCCTCTGGTTTTTTAACATTGTTGTCATTGGATGATGCATTCCAAGCAGCTAACTAACAAGTGAGTCTTTGACATAAATTGAAAATGTTGCTTCTTCTTGTATAGGACAAAATTCAACAAAACAATTGGCTCGGAGTGGCTACAAATGAAGGCAAGGGGAGCTGAGCACTTTGGATGTTAGCACTGTAGACAGCATCTGTCTCCCATTCCCCAGTAACCAAGACTTCTGAAACGCAAGGGTTCTTTCCTTCAAATTCATGGCTCATTCTGGAGACAAAGACATTTTGCAGAACTAACCAGATAATACTCGAAAGTGGATTATCAGGAGAACTATACAAACATGTCACTCCAAAACAGACCCTAAAAAGAATAGGATACATACTGCAGGTTCTTTTCTGCTTTTTGGCCATGCTGCAAAGCATGCAGGATGTCCACACATAGCTTTTGGGATCTTAGTTCCCCGACCAAGTATTGAACTTCAGTTCAGTTCAGTCGCTCAGTCGTGTCTGACTCTTTGCGACCCCATGAATCGCTTACGCCCCCCTAAAGTGGAAGCACAGTCTTAACCTCTGGACCACTAGGAAAATCAGCAAAATAGGATTCAGTTGCTGGGCCACAAGTAAGGAAACTGGCTGAGTTGTGAAATATGTTGACAACAAAACTTCAGTTGATACTGGCGCTGACTCCAGAGCTCAGCTGTAGGGATTTCTACTTCTGAGCAGAGTTCTAATACGCAAACAGAAAAGTCAAACCATAAAGCTAACAGGAAATTGTATCTTCTCAGAGGTCAAATTTGCTGAAACTTTTGAATAAGGTACAAAAGGGCAAGAGGACCAAAGACCCTGGTGAAATCAGGACCCTGTCCCCTGAAGCCAGTGACTGAATGGGAAAATAATTTCATATCCTCATGCCTGGATTTTAAGTGCAGAAAGCAATATAGCCTGGCAAAAATAGGGGACATAAATTTAATAAAATGAGGTTTATGAGATGGGGCACAGCACAGCTTCCCTAATTAAACTTTATCCTCACGTTAGAGCAATTTTCTTCTTTTTGAGACCAGCCTATCCTTTATTTCTTAACTTCCTGTCATCCTTTTTATTGGCAAAGCAATTATTTTTACTAAAACCTGTGGACAGAGCTCATAAAGTGACCCTGTTTTGCCCATAGTCCACATTGTTGAGAGATATAAAGAATAAGTATACATTTTTGGAGGGGAAATAGATCACCAAGTAAGGATTACTCAACATAGTAGATTGTGCCCATATTGTAATTTTTTAATTTATTTTATTGAAATATAGCTGATTTACAATGTTGTGTTAGTTTCTGGTGTGCAGGAAAGTGACTCAGTTATACACACACACATATATATATATATGTATTTATATAGATATATATTATAGTTGGTATTTGCTAATCCCAAATTCTTAATCTATCCCTCCTCCCATACCCCCCCATGACTGTAATTTTCAACTAGATTTTCCGAATAAAGATTATAAAAGTATCCTTTTTAATGTAAGAAAACAATGTTTGCTTTCGGAGACATTGTACAAAACAGATTTTAGATTAAAATTCTAATTCATAGCCACCTAAAGAAGATGTCTAGAGATCCTTAAATATATTCTCATTGATCAGAAAACTGAACATAAAGCAGTCAGTACTGCTAAAGCTGTTTCATGCCAGTTACTCAAAGTGATTTGGTACAGTTGCCTAGCTAAAATAACTGCCTGTAAGAATGCTATGCCGTGCTGAGTCGCTCAGTTGTGTCTGACTTTTTGCGATCCTAAGGACTGTAAGCCCGCCAGGCTGCTCTGTCAATGGGATTCTCCAGGCAAGAATGCTGTACTGGGTTGCTATGCCCTCCTCTAGGGCATCTTCCCAACCCAGGGTTTGAACCCAGGTTCCTGCACTGCAGGCAATTCTTTACCATCTGAGCCACCAGGGAAGCCCAAGAATACTGGAGTGGGTAGCCTATCCCTTCTCCAGGGGATCTTTGTGACCCAGGAATTGAACTGGGGTCTCCTGCATATCAGACAGATTCTTTACCAGCTGAACTACCAGGGAAGCCTGCGTGTAACTATATCTGCAGGCAAAACAAACTTCTGACACAAGTCACTATCAGCTTCTATTTTTTAAAAAATGTAGGGACCTCCATGGTAGTCTAATGGTCAGGACTTCACCTTCCAATGCAGAGGATGTGGGTTTGATCCCCGGTCAGGGAACTGGGATCCCACATGCCTCATGGCCAGGGAACCAGAACATGAAACAGAAGCAGTGTTGTAACAAATTCAATAAGGACTTTAAAAATGGTCCACATCCAAAAAAAAAAAAAAAATCTTAAAAAAATAAAAAATGAATAATTTCTTTAAAATATACATCAAGTTTCATCATTAAATATCCTTTTGGTTATTGAAAAGTCAACCAGGTATATACTGAGCACTATTCATTGGCAAAGTTCCAGTAGTAATAGAATTTCATCATGTAAGGGAAAATCTCCATGAAAAGATCACTTGCTTTATTGTATTGGGTTAACTTTTAGACAGACAGACGGATAGATAGATAGGCAGATATTTAGATTTTAGGAGCTTTAGCTCCTTCGAAAAGAGTTGTATTGTCATTTTTAGAAGATCACACCATTAGGTACATTTTTGATGTTTCTTTCAGTTAAAAGACCCTAAGCTATGAGTATAGTGGTGTAATATATCCACACAAAAAAATTATAACCACATTCTTTGAAGTCAATATTCTCCAGATATCAGTGTATTCTACCTGCTGGGAGTCTACAAAGAAATGCCCAATGATGTTGGTGATAGCCTCAGACTATTTTCCTTTGAAAAACTAAAAATAATTCTGATCTGTGAACCACCAGATGCCAAGTAGATACAACTGTTATAAGGAGAGCACAAGAACTTCAAAGCTGCTGACCCAAGACGAATTCATGAGGTAGTCTCTGTAAGATTAATTTGCTTTCATTATTTGTTTTTCAAAAAAAAAAAAAAAGCTTTCAGGGCATTTGCCATTTAGAAGACGGTGGAGACCCCTGCAAGGAGAGAGTGGAGGTAAGGCTAAGGGGTAGACTGAAGAAGCAAACCCGAAGAAAGGGACTCCATTCTTTCCCATTACAGTTTTTCTCCCAGAAATTAAAAAAAAATTAATATAAATTTAGGTAGATTATTTGCTTTGGGCTATGTTAAATAGAGCCTAAATAAAAAGAATAAAAAGATGCCAAGTGTGGATTTAATCAATGTCTTTCAGCATCACAATATAGGCTTTCTTAATTTTCAAAAGCAGAATAGGAAAATTTAAAAAGCAATCCAGTGTTCAGGGATATTTTACTTACTATTTTAATAAACCTTTGTTTATGCCTAGAGGTGCCATTAAATTACCAGCCAGACATTAATACACAGCTCACAGGGGACTGGCGTATACGCCGTGATTATTGCTGGGCGTTTGCTCTGCTGTTTATAAACAGCTACTGGACAGAAGTGGTTTTTTTGTTTTGTTTTTTTTTTTAAGTCTGAGCTTCATTTATATCCCAAGATTGTTTTTCTATCTACTTGGAGATGAATAGCTATTTATGATGTGGATCAAATAATCACAATAGCAGACTTTAAAAAATAAGGCATTTTTTTTTAACCAATAAGGACCTACTATATAGCACAGGGAACTCTACCCAATATTCTGTGATAACCTATATGAGAAAAGAATCTTAACAAGAATGATTATGCATATGTGTACCTGAATCATTTGGCTGTACATGTGAAATTTACACAACATTGTAAATCGACTATACTGCAATAAAATTAAAATATTTTTTAAAATAAGGTGACTTTAAACAGTTTTTCTGTGGTTACAGTAGAAGATAACAATTTTTTCTTACTTAAAGATGTGATGGAAAATAGAGCAATTGATGCTATATAGTCTTATGCTCTTTCCAGTTTACAGTGCAGAGCTTAGCTTAGGTCAGGCTAAGAGACTATTATATCTGGGAGGACCATCAAGGCGACACTGGTTTTCACCTGTGTAAATACATGCCAATGACTGTGTATTTCAGAAAATCAATCAGAACATTTTGGTGAAACCCGAGCCTGAATGTGCTTGGTACATTAACTCTAATTATAATAATGAGACTATAAATAATTCATCTTGTATCAGTACAATGAGTTAAATGGCATCATATTTCTTTGATGAGTAATCTTGATTTTTCTCCTTGCACTTAAGGAATACAAATGCTACCAAGATGCTGTGATTTCATAGCTGTAAATTGTCTTTGTTTTTTAAGTTTATAACGCAAATCAGAGCATAGAAAATCTGATAAATGATTTCAAACAATTTTGATACTGCTTTCAGGAGGCTGGAAGCAAATAGCACAGCAGTAGAATGAAAATCTGGAGAAGGCAATGGCACCCCACTCCAGTACTCTTGCCTGGAAAATCCCATGGATGGAGGAGCCTGGTAGGCTGCAGTCCATGGGGTCACTGAGCGTCAGATATGACTGAAGCGACTTAGCAGTAGCAGAATGAAAATCAGAAGGCAGTGCTGGCAAAATGAAGCTGTTTTCCTCCGTTAAATAGCATTCTGAATTTCCATAACTGGTGGAATGAGTGTATATCTTCCCACTGTGTCTCTCAGAACTGTTGACTGGAGCTCTATTTGGTTACCTGGCAGAGCTTGGGAAACATGGTTATTGAAGGCCTCTTTCGCTTTCTTTTTTTTTTGACTGGGTGGCATGCAGAATCCTAGTTCCCCAACCAGGGATTGAACCAGTGACCCCTGCAGTGGAAGTGAGGAGTCTTAACCTCTGGATCACCAGGGAAATCCCTCACTTTTAAAATACAAGTGATAAGATTGATGAGCCAGGTAAGACTTGAATTTTTCCAGCATCATTAAAGAAGTAATAAGTCTATAGTAGTTACTCCCAATTATGTGTGCACTTATGCATATAAATAATAAATATAAACATTAGATAAAATACAAAGGAAAATGTAAACTCTTAATATCTTTTGAGAATGCAATTCTGGATATCTCTATTAAGATTACACATACACACACACTCCCTGTCCCAGCAATACCATCAAAACTAATCTACCAGCCCATAAGGATGCATAGGAAAGGATGCTCAGAGGAGTGAAAAAATAGAACTACAAAGGGAGTGCTCATCACCAGGGAAAGAGGTAAGCAAACTGGAGTTCATTCGTACCATGAAATATTATGCATTCACAAAAGAAAACGTGTTAGGCAATATTTTTAATCAAATATACTCTAATAAAATATAGAAAAAAATTTTAAATTTAGAAAAAAGTTTTTCAAAAAGTGTTAGGTATGTATTAGTTGGGGCTTCCCTGCTAGCTAAGCTGGTAAAGAAACCGCCTGCATTGCAGGAGACCCTGGTTCGATTCCTGGGTCTCAAAGATCCCCTGGAAAAGGGATAGGCTACCCACTCCAGTATTCTTGGGCTTCCCTGGTGGTTCAGATGGTAAAGAATCTGCCTACAATACTGGAGATCTGGGTTGGATCCCTGGATTGGGAAGATCTCTTGGAGGAGGGCATGGCAACCCACTCCAGTATTCTTGCCTGAAGATTCTCCACGGACAGAGGAGCCTGGCGGGCTACAGTCCTCCACGGGGTCTCAAAGAGTTGGGCATGACTGAATGACTAAGCACAGCGTACGTATTAGTTGATTTGGAGGGACTTTTACACTGTGCGTTCAGGTGAGAAAAATAGTTTTCTAACATTTTTTTACAGTAGTGATGAGGAGAGATGGATAAGAGAGGAAGAGGAGAGATGGATAAGAGAGGAAGAGGAAAGATATACAGAATTTAACAAAATGCTTTTAAAGAGCATCCTGAAATACATATAGAATATGATACTATTTATTCAAAATTTTATATATGTGTGCATATATTAGCCTGAAGAGATATAGGAAAGGATGTTACTGAAGTTTTAATAGTGATTATCTTAGAGATTTTCTTTCTTCCTTAGATTTGTTTTTATTCTGGTTGAGTACACTATAGCTTATTTTAATGGTATAATGAGTTTTTTAAAAAAGGTTATCAGAAAGGTTATAAGAACAACTTTTTCAATCTGTAGGATAAAGACTATATAACTAGGCTTTTGAAAAGCCAAAATGTAATATTTTGTTCTCCTATATAAGGTTTAATATAAGCTCCAGATAACCAGTAAAAAAATTATTTGATTTGGCAGGTTTTAAAAAATTGCATCAGGGCTTTATATGAGGCTGATATGTTATGGTTCAAGTATAAGAAACAATGTTTTATTGTAAAGAATGGTAGCAACATGATGTCTTTCACTTGGGTGATGGGCATGAGGACATTCATTGTATTTTTATTTTTCGTCTGTGTTTGAATTCCATAATAAAAAGTTATATATATATATATATAAAACCTCTAGGATATCTGTCAAAATGGGATCTGCAGGCTTTGAGGTGCTGGGTTTTGATACAAAAATTCAGAATATATAGCAGAAGCTAATCCTCCTAGGTAGGAGGAATTAAGTCCTTGTTCCTTCCAAGGACTTGGAACACACAAGCCCAAGGTTTGCAGAAACCCCCAAAAGCCATCTAGGGATATGTATACATCATGTCACTGTGGACTTGTCCAAGTTTTTAATATTGTGAAATGAACATCTTGGTTGCCACCTATAGAGCTAGCATAATATCTACTGTAGGAGAATAAAAATGTCTTTTTTCTTTATCTGCTATAACAGAGGGAAAATGTTCTTGACTGGGGTCCCTGTCATAAAAGATTAAAAAGAAAAAAGCAAACAAATTTATTTAATGTAAGTTTTGCTGAAAACCTGGAGACTTCATACGGAAATAAGACGTGGCGAAGTAGCTAAACCTGAGTGTTTTTATGCCAGGTTTAATGAAGAGAGGACAGTGGTGGGCAAATGTGATAAGACAAAAAAGCGGTTGTGGTCGCATCTCTTGGTGTCTCTCTGTCTTTGGAAATTAAGAAGTCCCTTTCTAAGGGAGGCAGTGGTCATATGAGGGTTTTGTGAGCTACCTCAGGTGACGGTCAGAAACTCCTTCCTGCACCCATTTCTCAGATTCCTTCAGCTTGGAGTATGTAATAAGTGAAGGCACCACACTTTAGGGTACTCATCACTACCACCGGCTGATGACAGATAAATGCTTTCTATGCGTCATCTAATTTACTGCTGTAACAACAGCTGGGTCACGCTATCTTTGCATGGCTTATCTCTTATCTCATTCAGATCTCAAAGGGCAGGTCCTGAGATGCCTTCCCTGGTTACCCAGGCTAAATTAGAGTACCTCTGATACCCAGCAGCACCCTGTGGGGCTCCTGGGCACAAGAGCCTTTCTGTGTCCCCCATTTCTTGATTATAGGAAATAAGGTTCATTCAGCCTCCATGACCTTCTCCAAGTTCCAAGGGCAGGTTCAGAGTTGCTAATCAGTGAAAGGAGGAGATGCCCAAAGGGGAAGCAGCCTCAAGGGATATACATAACACTGTCTGTGAGCTGTTTTGTAGATACTGAAACTCCCACCAGGTGGTAGAAGTTAGCAGTATGCTGCCCACCAGCAAGTAGACCCCAGACAGGTTGGAACCTGAAGGCTGAAGATGCTGACTCCTATTTACCTCACCGCCAACCAATCAGAAGGATGTCCACGAGCTGATCATGCCCTCCTGGAACCATTACAATAAAACTCTTCACCACCCCTTCCAGGTCAGGACACACATAGTCTTGAGAGCAGTACCCCGCTGTGGCCATTCTTTCCTTTTTCACCTTTTTCACTCTGTCTTCCAGAGTCAATTTTGTGTTGGGGTACAGAGGCTGGATTCAGCTTCACTTCCCCCTGCGCAGCAGGAGGGGCATGGTAGTTCTAGTCCAGAGCCTCTGAACCTGTCTAGAATGTCTTAGGCATTCAATCAATATTTGATGAATAAATGAATTCATTTCTCCAGTAACATAAGGGAGTGAGCCTCAACTTTGTCTGTTTCCTTTGTTGGCTCATTTATTGACTTAACAAATATTTGTTAACATTTAACTATATTCCAGGCCAATTTAAAGCCTTTGGAATGTGCCAATGAACAAAGATTCCCTGGTGACTCAGACAGTAAAGAATCCACCAGCAATGCGGGAGACCTGGGTTCAATCCCTGGGTTGAGAAGAGCCCTTGGAGGAGGGCAACCCACTCCAGTATTCTTGCCTGGAGAATCCCCAAGGATTCTGGGGATTCTCAGGGGAGCCTGGCAGGCTGCAGTCCATGGGGTCGCAAAGAGTTGGACACAACTGAGCAACTGTGACAGAAGGAACAAAGAGGCAAAGTTCCTGCTTCCGTGGAGCTTACTTTTCAGTCACTAAAATCTTAGGTTCTTTTTTTCCCACCAGTTTCACTGATTGCCCTAAAAATAATAATAAATGTGGACACTGTCTTAATTTCCTTCTGTGGTACTTAAAAATGTAGATATGTTCCTTTTATAGAAATCAGACAAAACCCATACGTTTCTTTTCTTGTAAATATTTAATTCCATACTTGTCTTAGTTGGCTGAAGAGATAAAATTAACTTCTTATAAGCTAATGATAGAAATGTCTAGTTAATAAACCATTGTGCATACTTGTGTAACTGATTCTTTGTGACTCTATGGACTGTAGCCAGCCAGGCTCCTCTGTCCATAGGATTTTTCAGGCAAGGATACTGGAGTGGGTTACCATTTCCTCCTTCAGGGGATTTTCCCTACCCAGGGATCAAACCTGTGTCTCCTGCATTTCCTGCCTTAGCAGGCAGATTCTTACCACTTAGCCACCAGGGAAGCCCTAAACTTTGTACTTCTACATATAAAATAGATTACTAATAAGGACCTACCGTATAGCATAGGGAACTCCACTCAATACTCTGTAATGACCTATATAGGAAAAAATTCTTAAAAAGAATGTATATGTATAACTGATTTACTTTGCTGTACATCTGAAAGTAACACAGCATTATAAATCAACTATAGTCCAATAAAAATTAAAAAATAAAACTACTGTCTTTGTATATAAAGTCATGAAAAGAAGTTAAGGAAGACATCTTTTTCAGCCCATATTTTCTATTCCTTGTTAGTATCGATAGATTTAACACTTTAAAAAATGGTTTTATCAAGTGTAAAATGCTATATTCTAAACAGTCCCTTCTTAGAAAAAAGGAATGCTTGCAACTGCCTATGAAACAGGCTTAATCAGATAGTCTGTTTTTGAACCAATGCTCACCCTGGGCAGAGTCCTCAAACTATCCTGAGTTTCCTTAGCAGCAAAACAGGGATAAGGACTACCCTGGTGGTCCTGTGGCTAGGACCCTGTACTCTCAATGCAGGGGGTCCGCTTTTGATCTTAAAAGTTGAAGACCTTGTGTGCCACGACTAACTCATCACCACCAAATAAATAATTTTCTTTTCTAAAGTGGGGATAATAACGCCTGCTCTATGCCATTATGAGGAGCAAATGAATTTGTGTGGTTTCCATAACTGTAGAGTACTACTTACAATTATATCTAAAACATAATTTTTACTTGGTACAATTTTAAGAATATAAAAATAGACCCTCTTAACAACACCTATATGTATGTAAATAATTTTAGAATGAGAAAAATTAAGTTGAGCGCCTTCATGAAATAAATTCCAGAGACTTAAGAATAACCAATTTCAAGTCTACATTGGTCTTAGAGACAGTGTAAGAGCAAGAAAAACTCAAGAATTCACTTTGCTGCCAATTTGAATTTATAGTTCTTGTAGAAGGTCAAAAGGCAAGGTCAAGTTGCTGAGAAATCATAAATCTTTTGGTATTTCCCCTTGATAATTTAGCTGGGCAAATTAATATGAATACAAAAGAATAAGGTGATATTCAAGGTCAAAAAAGAAGATTTTGATGAAAAGCACAAGAATAGGACTTCCCTGGGGGTCCAGTGGCTTAGACTCCACACTCCCAATGCAGGGGGCACTGGTTCGACCCCCGGTTTGTGAACTAGATCCCACATGCTGCAACTAAGACCCAGTGCAGCCAAATAAATAAATAAGAAAGAAGTTGCCATCCTCCACCTGAGTGGGGGGCCTTAGTTTCTGCAGAAGAACTCAGAGATACAGATCAGATTGTTCTGTATATTCACTGAGGAGGAACCAGGGCCCTGCCCCATCACTGCACTGTTATTTCTTGACTGCCTTTCCTTTGTTTTTGCATCCCTTCTCTCCTCTAATTAGTAACTGGTAACGCTGCCCTCTGGGACTCACAGAAAGTCTAGGAGACTGAAAGCCTTTTTCCTACCAACAAGAAACGAGGGACATGGAGAGTCTTCTGTACCCAAAAGGACCCCACCGGGTCTGCTCAGTTTCAATGTTTCCAAAGCATTCTTGTTAATCTTCATAGAAACACAAACCTCTTTCTTTTGTATTCATATTTTATTAGTCCAGGTGATATTAAATTAAATAAAATAATTCAAAAAACAAGTACAAAAGACAAACTGGTGTCAACTAAAATCATGCACAAGGTCAGAGTTGCAGGTTAGGCTTTACTGGGGGCAAAATGAGGACTGCAGCCTGGGAGACAGCACCTTAGACAGCTGTGAGAGACTACTCCAAAGAGGCAATGAGGGAAAGTCACTCAGTCGTGTCTGATTCTTTGTCACCCCATGGATTGTAGCCTGCAAGCCTCCTCTGTCTATGCAATTCTCCAGGCCAGAATACTGGAGTGGACAGCCATTCCCTTCTCCAGGGGATCTTCCCAACCCAGGGATTGAACCCAGATTTCCCTCATTGCAGGTGGATTCTTTGCCATCTGAGCTACCAGGGAAGCCCAAGAACATGGGGGAAGGTCAATATATAGGATTTTGGTGAAGGGGGAGTCCAATGCAATCAAGCGATTATTTTACAAAAGGCTTTCTGCTAGGCGCTGATGTCAACATGAAGGGATTTGGGCATTTTTCTAGATACGAGGAGATGCAAGGATCAGGATCATGAAATCAATTTCTGAAACTATCTCACTGTCTAAAGACCTGTTCCTTTGGTTTCCCTAGAGCACAGAGTGCCTCACTCTTCATTCTGAATTCCCCTCTGGGGGTTAAAGGTCAGCAGCTGCAGCAGCACAGACAGATAGCAAATGCCCTTATTGTTGTTGTTGTTAAGTTGCTGGCAAATGCTTTTGGCAAGTGCCAATTTGTAGTTGACACTGCTTTGGGAACACATACGATTGATTCTTGGTAAGAGGATTTCTGCTATATTCTTGAGTAACTTCACATTAGCATGTAGGACAGTCCCCAAGCAGCTCTGAACTAGAGGTTAAGAATTAGAAAGGCCTGGGTTGAATCCAGACTCTGCAGTTTACTTTCACTAGCTGTGTGATCTTGAGTAGGTGATCTGTTTTTTCTGAACCATGGTTTCTTGGCAGGTAGCATGGTAATCATAACTCTGAAAAGTCAGTGCAGAGTTGAGCTCATCTAAAATTGCTCCTGGTACAATGTAGATACTCAATAAACACTCCTTTCCTTACTTCTTTATAAAAGAAAGGATAAATATCTATTACGATCACCTCTACCAGCTTTTTTGGTCAATACTTTGTATAGTTAGCAAGAGTTTTACTAAATAAACAAGTCAAATCAAACTGATTTAATCATTGGAAATAAAAGGTTCCTGAAAGTGAAAGTTGTTCAGTCGAGTCCAGCTCTTTGCCACCCCATGGACTATGCAGTCCTTGAAATTCTCCAGGCCCAGAATACTGGATTGGGTAGCCTTTCCCTCTTCAGGGGATCTTCCCAACCCAGGGATCAAACCCAGGTTTCCCGCACTGCAGGTGGATCCTTTACCAGTTGAGCCTCAAGGGAAGCCCTAAAAGAGTCTTCAGTTCAGTTCAGTCGCTCAGTTGCAGTTGCAGTCCAAGGGATTCTCAAGAGTCCTCTCCAACACCACAGTTGAAAATCATCAATTCTTCGGCACTCAGCTTTCTTCACAGTCCAACTTTCACATCCATACATGACCACAGGAAAAACCATAGCCTTGACTAGACGGACCTTTATTGCCAAGTAACGTCTCTGCTTTTCAATATGCTATCTAGGTTGGTCATAACTTTCCTTCCAAGGAGGAGTTCAGTTTCAGTTTAGTCGCTCAATCATGTCCGACTCTTTGTGACCCCATGAATCACAGCACACCAGGCCTCCCTGTTCATCACTATCTCCAGGAGTTCACTCAGACTCATGTCCATCGAGTCTGTGATGCCATCCAGCCATCTCATCCTCGGTCGTCCCCTTCTCCTCCTGCCCCCAATCCCTACCAGCATCAGAGACTTCTCCAATGAGTCAGCTCTTCGCATGAGGTGGCCAAAGTACTGGAGCTTCAGCTTTAGCATCATTCCTTCCAAAAGAAATCCCAGGGTTGATTTCCTTTAGAATGGACTGGTTGGATCTCCTTGCAGTCCAAGGGACTCTCAAGAGTCTTCTCCAACACCACAGTTCAAAAGCATCAGTTCTTCGGCACTCAGCCTTCTTCACAGTCCAACTCTCACATCCATACATGACCACAGGAAAAACCATAGCCTTGACTAGACGGACCTTAGTCGGCAAAGTAATGTCTCTGCTTTTGAATATGCTATCTAGGTTGGTCATAACTTTTCTTCCAAGGAGTAAGCGTCTTTTAATTTCATGGCTGCAATCACCATCTACAGTGATTTTGGAGCCCCCCAAAATAAAGTCTGACACTGTTTCCACTGTTTCCCCATCTATTTCCCATGAAGTGATGGGACCGGATGCCATGATCTCAGTTTTCTGAATGTTGAGCTTTAAGCCAACTTTTTCACTTTCCTCTTTCACTTTCATCAAGAGGCTTTTTAGCTCCTCTTCACTTTCTGCCATAAGGGTGGTGTCATCTGCATATCTGAGGTGATTGATATTTCTCCCGGCAATCTTGATTCCAGCTTGTGTTTCTTCCAGTCCAGCGTTTCTCATGATGTACTCTGCATGTAAGTTAAATAAGCAGGGTGACAATATACAGCCTTGACGTACTCCTTTTCCTATTTGAAACCAGTCTGTTGTTCCATGTCCAGTTCTGACTGTTGCTTCCTGACCTGCATATAGTTTCTCAAGAGGCAGGTCAGGTGGTCTGTATTCCCATCTCTTTCAGAATTTTCCACAGTTTATTGTGATCCACACAGTCGAAGGCTTTGGCATAGTCAATAAAGCAGAAATAGATGTTTTTCTGGAACTCTCTTGCTTTTTCCATGATCCAGTGGATGTTGGCAATTTGATCTCTGGTTCCTCTGCCTTTTCAAAAACCAGCTTGAACATCTGGAAGTTCACGGTTCACGTATTGCTGAAGCCTGGCTTGGAGAATTTTGAGCATTACTTTACTAGCGTGTGAGATGAGTGCAATTGTGTGGTAGTCTGAGCACTCTTTGGCATTGCCTTTCTTTGAGATTGGAATAAAAACTGACCTTTTCCAGTCCTGTGGCCACTGCTGAGTTTTCCAAATTTGCTGGCATATTGAGTGCAGCACTTTCACAGCATCATCTTCCAGGATTTGAACAGTCTTAGGATATGCTTAATGGACTATCCTAATCACTTGTAAGTGCCATAGAATAAAAATGTTAGTCTATGATCTAGAGATACATGAGTATTTCAAATAACAAGACCGGAAGGCAGGGCAGGGCACAATCTTCAAAAGAAGGACACAGCTTTGAGGACACAACATAAAGTGGTTAGAACCCACTAAGTCTAAGATGCTGGATGAGTCAGACTCCACTAGACTGCAAGCCTCAGTACACTCTTATTGTATCACATCCGCTCGTGCTAATGACACACCCACAGGCTCTATGACAGTTCCAAGGCTGACCATCAAAGGTCAAAAAGTGGGTGTTGGCCCAATTCCTGGAAGTCCCTGCCCTTTCCCCCCAATTTTTGGAATAATCCTCCCACTCAATAGCCTATGAAACTATCCTCCCGTATAAAAACTGACAAACCCATTCAGAGGGGCCTCTTGCCTGCTGAGATGGCCCACACTCTGCCTACGAAGTGTGTAGCTCCCCGAACACACATTTTCCCATTTTACTATGGCTTACTCTTGAATTCTTTTCCTGCTTTTGTGAAGCCACTAACCCACACTCTGCAGCCATCCCAGGGACTTGCCTGAGACCTGAAATGTGACCATCCTCTCTCACTCCACTCTCTTTCCTGCAACAATTTCACAGACTCATGGTCCAATTGGCTGCATGCCTCCCCACAACTCTTTTTTTCTTTTTTGTTCTTTCTTTTTTTCTATAGTGATGATAATAGCTGGTAACTGGAGAACCAGAGAAAGAAGAAATTTAAAAAGGAAGGGTCTTCAATACAATGGGAGCATTTTGTAGTCTTCTATTTCCATATTCCTTTCGTCTTCTCTTAAGAAAGTGTTATTTTCCTGGATTGATAGAATTATGCCCCCAACCCTTTGCCAGAGCCTAAATATTCATATACAATCCTAACAGGCTGCTCTTGGGTCCAGCGTGAGTTTTACTGTCCTCTCTAGAAAGCCTTTGTATGCTTTCACTTGAACACTGAATCTGGTGATAATGGGGAGGACGATATGGGTTATTTTCCTTCACAGAGGTGTCATAAGGATAAATGAAATGATATTCACACAGCACTTTAGGATGGTCTTACAAACTGCACCTTTGTAAACGTGACATATTCTAAAAGACCAGCGACTGCAATTTCTGTTTTAAATAGAAATTGCTGACAACAATTTCAACCCTGAAAAGTAAACACATCGGCTTGAAACTGAAGTGCACATTGCCAAGTAGCAGCAAGCTGATCACCTATCTGGGTCCTTACTGCAAATAAAGTTATATGTTCACATAGATCATTGTGTACAATTCATCCTGCTATGCTATTTGGAAGTATCAGAAGCTAGTGGCCTGGTCCTGCATTCTCTGTGATCCAGTAACATCTGGAGGTGCGTCTTGGTCTTAGAACCTCCAAGGGCATTGCTGTCTATCTCAAGAAAACTATGATTAGAGACATTTTGAGAATACTGAACTGTAGCAGTGTCTAAGCTATGGCGGCACATTAAGAGCAAACCAGTCAATCTTAAAGGAAACCAACCCTGAATATTCATTAGAAGGACTCATGCTGAAGCTGAAGCTCCAATATTTTGGTCACCTGATGTGAAGAGCTGATTCAATGGGAAACACACTGATGCTGGGAAAGATTGAAGGCAAAGGAGAAGGGGGCAACAGAGGATGAGATGGTTCGATAGCATCACTAACTCAATGGATATGAATTTGAGCCAGCTCTGGGAGATAGGGAAGGACTGAGAAGCCTGGCATGCTGCAGTTCATAGGGTTGCAAAGAGTTGGACACGACCAAGCAACTGAACAAAAACAACAAAACCATCCTACTGAGGTTACTCTGAACCCAGATAAAACTCTGGAAAATATTCAATCTGGAGACAGGAGCAAAACTCCCATCTTTCAGGTGGCCCTGGTCTGAGAATGAGGCCATGTCCTGGAACACGTTTGGAGATCTTTGTATGCAAACACTAAATGTCACCCAGGTAGAGTGTACTAGAGGATGCTCTAGCCCTGTCCCAAGGCACTGATGTGTTTTATCCTCTATCAAGCCAAGGGTGGCCGAGGACTACCAGAGATCCGTCAGTAAGTTAGCATCCCAGGTGCAGAGGGCAGTAACCCGGCAGCAGTGAAGCGCGCATGAGTTCACGTGAAGCTTCGCTGACACGTCAGAGGGCCAAGCTAGCAAGTGCAACAGGAAGAACTGGGAAGAGAGTCAGTCTTGAAGATCACATACCTGGGAGAGACCTCAGGCCACTGTGCAAGTGAGACCTGGCTCTCAAGTAACATAGAGTAAGTTTCACGGACTCAGCAATGGAAACACAGGAATTTAAGTAAGAGAAAGAGGAAGTGAAAATCAAAGTGTCAGTCGCTCAGTCTTTGCCCGACTCTTCTCGACCCCATGGACTGTAGCCCACCAGGCTCCTCTGTCTGTGGAATTTTCCAGGCAAGAATACTAGAGTGGGTTGCCTTGCCCTTCTCCAGGGGATCTTCCTGACCCAGGGACGGAACCCAGGCCTCCTGCACAGCAGGTGGACTCCTTAACATCTGAGCCACCAATTGCTTCTTCACAACATGTGCACTTGCTTGCTTATAGATGCATTCTCTGCCCTCCATTGTGGATGCCTTCAGGCCCCTGATCTAAGCCTGTAATGAGATATCTATTTAGAAATGCACGGAAAAGAGAATTCGTGGTGGCCCAGTGGTTGGGACTTGGTGACCTCACTGCCAGAGCCTGCATTTCACCCCTGTTGGGGGAACTAGGATCCCACAGGCTGCTGCTGCTGCTGCTAAGTTGCTTCAGTCGTGTCCGACTGTGTGCGACCCCAGAGATGGCAGCCCACCAGGCTCCCCCGTTCCCAGGATTCTCCAGGCAAGACCACTGGAGTGGGTTGCCATTTCCTTCTCCAGTGCACGAAAGTGAAAAGTCAAAGTGAAGTCGCTCAGTCAAGTCTGACTCTTAGCGACCCCATGGACTGCAGCCTATCAGGCTCCTCCATCCATGGGATTTTCCAGGCAAGAGTACTGGAGTGGGGGTGCCATTGCCTTCTCCGCCACAGGCTGCATGGCAGGGCAAAAAACAAAAATGCACAGAAGAAAAATACAATCTAAAAATAATTGGTGATTTCACTACTGCTTGCTGACACACATATTAATACACCAAGTAATGCCTCAAAAATAAATGGTTTGTTTTTAGAATTTTGAGCTTCAAATTCGGAGATTTTGACTTTTTTTTTTATCTGATCTTAAGTAACTTCAGAGACAGTGTTAACATTTTGATGCTTCTATGTCTATGTTTGCAGAATGAGGGAAACTGTGTGATATTTTCCCTGTGCAAAAGGCAGCAGAAAGGCATTG
Source organism: Ovis aries (assembly GCF_016772045.2). Taxonomy (NCBI): domain Eukaryota; kingdom Metazoa; phylum Chordata; class Mammalia; order Artiodactyla; family Bovidae; genus Ovis; species Ovis aries. The sequence goes on from NC_056070.1 coordinate 11,830,299, forward strand.
TCTGTTTTGCCTCATTTCATGTTTATCATTAAAAAGTCTGAGACTTTCCTCTTATTTGGTTTGCAAATCCATTCCACAAATATTCATGTTTAGAATCACTGCAGACTTTTCTCCTTTTTAAGAACAGGAATACAGACAAAACATGAGGGGAAAAGAATGAACATTTATTGACCATTAACTCTCCTGCTACATGCTTTATCTATATTTGACTGTCATGACAACTTTGTGAAGTATTATTAACCATAACATGTTTCACTAGGGAGTAAAAAGGTCAGTTGCTTCTCAATTGAGATAGCATGAGATTTTTATACAATTCTTAAAAATCACAACAAAATCATACCTTCCCTATGATTTTTGAGAACTCACATATGCCAGACAGTAGCCTGGCTCCTTGACTACTGTGTTCTGTCAGTGAAGAAACAGACCTATAACTGTGGTTAGGTAATTTACTCAAATGGTGGATGTGGAGTTTGAAGGCTCCAGGTTTTCACTCTCTTGCATTCTTGTGTTTTAAAGTAAGGCATTTCAAATGGGTGATTCATCTGTAATCACCACTTAGCCTTCAAAATAAATCTTCAGGTAGACGACTAAAATGATCATGAGAAAGTCATAAAGCGTGAAAATGGAATCATTTAGAGCTTGTTTACTCTTTTCTTCGTTATTGTTTTTGGAGTGTTTGGTTTTAGGACATTCAACAAGTGGGAGTAACACCACGTCAGGTGAATAGACTCCAGCTGTTTGCAACACGGTACCAAGAGAGAAGGCATATGATTTCAAGAAGAATGGGGTGAGGGGAAAATAGACTGTTTACAAAGTTCTTTTTTCGTAGCTTTCCTCCTGTTCTTCTAGAAAGCAATGCAAAAACAGATTTATAATATGTCGTTTGTGGTTCATGCAAATCTGACTCTTTGTGACCCCTTGGACTGTAGCCTGACAGGTTCCTCTGTCCATGGGATTTTCCAAACAAGAATATTGGAATGGGTTGCCATTTCCTTCTCCATTTGTGGTTCATTATTTTTTTAAAGCACCAAGGTTTATACTTTGCTTTCTTGGGCTAGACAGTCAGTGGGTTTTGGCAAGCTTCCTATAGCATATATCTCAAGTATAGGGACCCAAGCTGGGAAGAGATCAAAGTATTTGTCAGATATTCCTAGCTCTTTTAAAACATTTTTAAAAATTTATTTTTCAAAAACAAGAGCAACGAGAAACCTCATTGGTAAAAAATATTAACCATCATCTGAACTTCAGTGAGTTGTAATTTTTTTTTGCTGGTGGAGGGTATGCCTTGATGTTGATGGTGGCTGACTGCTCAGATGGTGGTTACTATAGGTTGAGGTGACTGACAATTTCTTAAAACCCAGACAATAATGAAGCTTGCTGCATCAATTGACTTTCTTTCATGAACAATTTCTCTGTAGTATGCAATGCTGTTTGATAAAATTTTATCCACAGTGGAACTTCTTTTAAAATTGGAGTCAATCCTCTCTAACCTTGATGCTATTTTATCAATAAAATTTATGCAATATTCTAAGATATTTCCAGCTTTTCATGAAGCTAACCCAGTAAAGACATGACACATAACCAGGGGAAATGAAGATTTTCTCTTTGAGAAAACCCAGTCTTCTTACAAGTCCATCAAAGCAGAGAACCAGGAAGAGCTTTTTAAAAAGATACTTCAGTTTAAAATGCAGCAGATGACAAATTTAGTCCTAGAGCCCTCTGGGGATTTGGCTGCCAAACACTGATATATTGCAGAAACATTTATTTTGTAAGTGATGTTAATGATATTCTCAGAGCTCTGTGTTTGTTGTTTAACACTGCTATCATTTATTGATGACTAATGGCCAATAACAGAGCCCATTGCCTTACTTTGGGTCCCAGTGAGTATTTATGGATTAGGTCCATTAGTCTCCTTTCAAAGGCCACTGAGACAATGCAGCTGGCACCCAGCTGAAGAAGAGACGCAAAAAATATCTGCCACTCAAGGAAAGACAAAGAAGAGAACTTGTAAGGAAGACGAGCTATTGCCGCCACAAAGAAACACTTAAATTAAGTATTATTATGACCTAATTAACATTCCTAAATTTCTAGTAGCTTGGCTTACCGTTTTATTCTCGTTTCTGTCTCTAAAAGACTCCATATTCTCCATCATAGTTCCATAAAGGACTGTGGGAATACAGTGATTGAGATCACTTTAAGGAAAATAAAAGCTCAGGCACTGAAGAATGTTGAAATGAAAGAATGATAAGAAAATTTAATTATTGGAAGCACATGATAAAAGAAGATGGCACACGTGTGCTGTGCTTAGTCGCTCAGTCGTGTCCGACTCTTTGTCACCCCATGGGCTGTAGCCTGCCAGGCTCCTCTGTCCATGGGGATTCTCTAGCCAAGAATACTGGAGTGGGTTGGCATGCCCTCCTCCAGAGGAGTCTTCCCAGCCAGGGGTCGAACCCAGGTCTCCCACATTGCAGGTGAATCCTTTACCTTCTGAGCTACCAGGGAAGCCCAAGATGGCATGTAGCTCAGCGAAAAATACATCAAAAAGTTACAGTAATTAAAACACTTAGAATCATTTTATTAGTTTGCTTACAACATCAGGAAAGAGGAAAAATGTTAGTGGAGTTTTCCCCTTCTCTAGTCCTAATCTGAAGATATATTTGGGTTATCAAAGTACTGTTACATTACATTCTTTGTGTAGCCAGCACAGGTACACTTGAGAATTGACTTTTATCTTTTAAAGGAACTCCTGAAGACTTATCTTCCAATTGTTTAGGCAACTCTAAATCTCTGAAGGCTTTATACTTTCTTTCCCCAAAGTGAATTCTGTGTCATAAAAATCTTCACCTTTGGGTTTCCCTGGTGGCTCACTGGTAAAGAATTCTCTTGTCAATGCAAGAAAGGCAGATTCAATCCTGGGTCGGAAGATCCCCTGGAGAAGGAAACGGCAACCCTCTCCACTATTCTTGCCTAGGAAACCCCATGGACAGAAGAGGCTGGCAGGCTACAGTCCACGGGATCCCAAAGAATTTCACACAACTTAGCAAGTAAACAACAAACATCTTCACCATTAAAACAGCTTTCTGGGATTGTATGTCCTAGCACAGTGTACCTGAGAGAAAGTACAGCTTGATTAAGAGCTGCAACTGTTTGTCCCAGCTCTGTCTCCATGCTGTGAATTTCAAGAGGAGTACAATTGGTTCTTGTTGGTATAATTAGAATATTATACTAGAATGATTTTTAGTTTTAAAATTTCATTCTGGTTTTGAAGATAAATCTGGCCTCTGTACCCCAACACCAAATTAAACCTTGGAGACAGAGTTTTGGGATCAAATAGAAAAAAACAGCCTTATTGATTTGCCAGACAAAGGGGGCCACAGCAAGTTAATGCCCTCAAAACTGTGTGTCCCCATCTGGAAGGGATTCAGTTCAGTTCAGTTCAGTCGCTCAGTTGTGTCCGACTCTTTGCGACCCCATGAATCTCACCACGCGAGGCCTCCCTGTCCATCACCATCTCCCGGAGTTCACACAGACTCACATCCATTGAGTCCGTGATGCCATCCAGCCATCTCATCCTCTGTCGTCCCCTTCTCCTCCTGCCCCCAATCCCTACAGCCTTAGAGTCTTTTCCAATGAGTCAACTCTTCTCATGAGGTGGCCAAAATACTGGAGTTTCAGCTTTAGCATCATTCCTTCCAAAGAAATCCCAGGGCTGATCTCCTTCAGAAAGGACTGGTTGGATCTCCTTGCAGTCCAAGGGACTCTCAAGAGTCTTCTCCAACACCACAGTTCAAAAGCATCAATTCTTTGGCACTCAGCCTTCTTCACAGTCCAACTCTCACATCCATACATGACCACAGGAAAAACCATAGCCTTGACTAGACGGACCTTAGTTGGCATAGTAATGGTTCAAAGAGGGCATCATTAGCTCCTGGACATTCTTCTTCTTTTTTTGATGAAGTTATGGCAGAAAGTGAAGAGGAACTAAAAAGCCTCTTGATGAAAGTGAAAGAGGAAAGTGAAAAAGTTGGCTTAAAGCTCAACATTCAGAAAACTGAGATCATGGCATCTGGTCCCATCACTTCATGGGAAATAGATGGGGAAACAGTGGAAACACTGTCAGACTTTATTTTTGGGGGGCTCCAAAATCACTGCACATGGTGATTGCAGCCATGAAATTAAAAGACACTTACTCCTTGGAAGGAAAGTTATGACCAGCCTAGATAGCATATTGAAAAGCAGAGACATTACTTTGCCAACAAAGGTCCGTCTAGTCAAGGCTATGGTTTTTCCAGTGGTCATGTATGGATGTGAGAGTTGAACTGTGAAGAAGGCTGAGTGCCGAAGAATTGATGTTTTGAACTGTGGTGTTGGAGAAGACTCTTGAGAGTCCCTTGGACTGCAAGGAGATCCAACCAGTCTGTTCTGAAGGAGATCAACCCTGGGATTTCTTTGGAAGGAATGATGCTAAAGCTGAAACTCCAGTACTTTGGCCACCTCATGCGAAGAGTTGACTCACTGGAAAAGACTGTGATGTTGGGAGGGATTGGGGGCAGGAGGAGAAGGGGACGACAGAGGATGAGATGGCTGGATGGCATCACTGACTCGATGGACGTGAGTTTGAGTGAACTCCGGGAGGTGGTGATGGACAGGGAGACCTGGCGTGCTGTGATTCATGGGGTCACAAAGAGTCGGACACGACTGAGCGACTGAACTGAACTGAAAGCATTTAGTCTTATTTTTCCACTATAATTGGGCTTCCCTGGTGGCTCAGCTGGTAAAGAATCTGCCTGCAGTGTGGGAGACCTGGGTTCAATCTCTGGGTTGGGAAGATCCCCTGGAGATGGGAATGGCTACCCACTCCAGTATTCTGGCCTAGAGAATTCCGTGGACTGAGTCTCTGAGGTCACAAAGAGTTGGACATGACTTTCACTTTCTACTATAATTAATTTAATTACCTATACATTATCAGTATGTATATTTACTGCTTTTCTTTTTTTAAAAAAATTAGTGGAGTATAGTTGATTTCCAAAAGTGTTAGTTTCAGGTGTACAGCAGAGTGAATCAGTTGTACATGTACGTATGTGTACTCAGCCCTCTCCCACTCTTTGTGACCCCATGGACTGTAGCTCACCAGGCTCCTTGGTCTATGGGATTCTTCAGGCAAGAATAGTGGAGTGCATTACCATTTCCTCCCTCCAAGGGATCTTCCCAACCTAGGGATCAAACCGGCACCTGCTGCATGGCAGGTGGATTCTTTACCACTGAGCCATCGAGGAAGCCATGTACATCTATCTATTCTTTTTTTAAGATTCTTCTCCCACATAGGCCATTACAGAGTACTGAGTAGAGTTCCCTGTGCCATACGGACTTCCCAGGTGCCACTAGTGGTAAAGAACCCACCTGCCAATCCAGGAGGTGTAAAAGATGCTGGTTCAGCCCCTGGCTTGGGAAGATCCCCTGGAGGAGGGCCTGGCCATTCACTGCAGTATTCTTGCCTGGAGAATCCCACGCACAGAGGAGCCTGGCTATACTTGTAAGCCTTCTTCTGATTGGTTTGTGATGAGGTAAGAGGGAGTCCACATCATCACCTTTCTGGTTTCAACTGGTCTGGGGTCTGGATGCTTATAGAAAGCACACAATTCACTTGTCCCACCTGGTGAGGGGTTTAATATCCATTGAACAGCTCAAAGGTATTGTTATGTGTATCTTTTGAGGGAGAACAAGGACCTTGCCCCAGTGCAGCACTACTGTTTCTTTCTTTCTTTTTTTTAAAATTAATTTTTATGAAGGATAATTGCTTTATAATATTGGGTTGGTTTCTGCCATATATCAACACAGATCAGTCATAGGTACACACACGTGCCTACCCTCTTAAACCTCCCTCCCAATTTGTTCCTCACTTGTCTCCTCCTTTCCCTCATTAGCAACTGTTTGAACCTACCCTGGGAACTCAGGGAAGTGGAGGTTGAATGAAGCCGATCTCCTGTAATCAATAAATGGGGGACAGGGCTTCCGTGGTGCCCCAGTGGTTGGGAATCCGCCTGCCAATGCAGGCAACACGGTTCAATCCCAGGACTGGGAAGATCCCACGTGCTGTGAGGCAGCTAAGCCTGTGTGCCACAGCTAGTGAAGCCCGAACAACGAGAGCCCATGCTCTGCAGCAAAAGAAGCCGTGGCAGTGAGAAGCCCATGCATCACAACAAGAGAGTGGCCTCCACTGGTTGCAACCAAAAAAAAAGGAAAAGCAATGGGGTAAACAGAGAGGCTTATGTGCTCGGGAGCCCTGTAGGGTACTGCTCAGTGTCAGTTTCACCTTCAGTTTTAAATATCTGATATCGCTGGAAGATGGTGACACACCCAAATAGGGTCAGTGTCAAACAAACTTTTTTAGGTAAGCACTTATGGAAGAAACATGTGAATTTTTCCAACCAGAAAAGAATGGTTGGACCAGGCAAGTCTAACTATTCACCTTATTGGAGTATGTCTGCCTACCTCAATATACCTCCTCACACTGGTTTTCCTCTATGCTATTTTAAGTTGTCTACTTCTACTTCTTTCCCTCAGCCATTGAGTGTCTGCTGAATCCTTTTTCTTTTGTTTCGTTGATGTCTTGTTAATTTCCTTTCCTTTGTATTTTTTCCACATTCCAGAAAGGAACAAAAGTTATGTCATAATTTCTTCTGACTACCCAAGGACATAAGATTCTAGATGCCAGTACTAGGTTGAATTGATACCATCTTTGGCTTCTGGTCTTTATATTGTCAGAAAAGTGTTGCAGGCAAATTTGCCAGTAAGCCCTGATAATAATTTTCCACTCATGCCCTAGCAAAAAAATCTACCTGCAGTTTGGGAGACCTGGGTTTTGTCCCTGAGTTAGGAAGACCCCCTGATGGGAATGGCAACTAAGTCCAGCCAGTATCCTTGCCTGGAGAATCCCATGGACAGAGGAGCCTGGCGGGCTACAGTTCATGGGGTCACAAAGAATCAAACACAACTGAGCGACTAACATGCCCTAGTAAAGCTGGTATGCCGTATCCAAAAGTAGACCTGGAGAGTTATCTTAGGGTGTCTGCACGTACACTTAGTTGCTAAGTCATGTCCCACTCTTTGCCACCTGATGGAGTATAGCCCTCCAGGCTCCTCTGTCCATAGAATTTTCCAGGCAAGAATGTTGGAGTGGGTGGCCATTTCCTACTCCAGGGGATCTTCCTGACCCAGGGATTGAATGCATGTTTCTTGCATCTCCTGCATAGGCAGGAAGATTCCTTACCACTGAGCCACCTGGGAAGCCCTATCTTAGGATAGGAGGGACTTAAAAGTCAAACAGGAAGATTAAAAACTTTAACTTTTTCTTATCTAAGGTTATACAGTATGAAGAGGGAGAGGGAAGCAAGTTTTTTCTTTTACAGGGACAAACCTCTGGAATAGGCCAGATAATATTTTTGGCTTTGCTGGGTAAGATCATACTACTGAACTTTGTAGTAAAAACAGCCAGGTAATACCAACAAACAGGCAGAGCTGTGGCTAAATTTCAATAGGTTTTATTTATAAGCCCAGTATTTATTTACCAAAAAAAAAAAAAAAAGGGGGGGGGTGCTTTGGGTTTCCCACTCCTGGTATAAGAGAAATACTAGGTTAGTAATTTGGAGATGTGAATTCAAGAGCTCTGCTTTGATAAACTGAACAGATTAGGAAATGTTATCAGACTTCCCTGGTGGCTCTGATGGTAAAGAATTTTCCTGCCATGCAGGAGGCCTGGGTTCGATCCCTGAATCAGAAAGATCCCCTGGAGATGGGAATGGCAACTCACTCCAGTATTCTTGCCTGGAGAATTCCAGGGACAGAGGATCCTGGCTGGCTATAGTCTGTGGTCTTGTAAAGAGTCAGATATATTTGACTGTGTAACACTTTCCCTTGGTCTATTCAATCCTTTGTTTCTAGAAAGCACAATCGCCGCAGCCCTCCCCGTAGAAGAATAAAGCGACACTTTCCTCGGAGAACGGTAGTGGCACCTGTTTTCTTCCTCAGTGTTTGAGTTTCCATATCAGTACCTAGGGTCACCTAAGAGTTCATGAGTCAGCCTCAGGAATACTACTAGGAGATGAGGTGTATTCAAAAATAATATTTATAGATGTTTGACCTGTGTGGCTTTAAGGTTTTTAGATACAGCTTCTTGCCACCAAGGTCACCCTTTTTCTTCCTCCAAATCCAACACATTGGATTTACCAAGACAGGTAGGCCAATCACAGCAGCAAACTCCAGTCTTAGTTTCCTACTTGATAATATATTGCTTTTCTGCAAATCTGCTGAGGAAGAAAGATTATATGAGGCACTGTCAGCCACGTTGGCCAGGTAGCAAGAGAGACTTCAAGGTACAACAAAGCACATGGGTTCTGAAGATACATGAAGGTCACTGGGATAAATGTTTTCCAAGGACTTGGTGTAGAGAACAGCTGTGAAAAAACCACCAGGACCACAGGTGCATTTAAGGAGCATACAGGTAGTTGCAGATGAATATTCAGAAATCCTTCATTATCTCAAATGTGGCATACAATGTTTCAGAAGGACTGAGGAACTAGATCAGAACAGATGAACAGAAGCAAGTGATGAAAAGCAGTATTTTATTTGGCACTGATAACCTCGCAAAAATCATGTAGAAAAATAAAACCAAAACAAGAAAATCTGTCACCAGTGATTCAGTTTCTACCAGATATAAGCTCAAGAAAGACTGTATGAATGGAAAACAATCAGTTAAGCAATAGCATTTTTTTTCTCTTTTGGCTGTGCCGGCTGTGGGACTTTAGTTTCCCCACCAGGGATTGAACTGGTGCCCTCCGCAGTGAGAGCATGGGGTCCTAACCACTGGACTGCCATGGAATTCCCAGGAATTCATTTTTTGATCACTCAGATCAAGAGATGACGGCTTTCTTTTCAAGTTTTCAAAACCGCATGGCATATTAATTAAGATTAAGCTTGCTTATGTCGAGCGAGAAAATACACACAACCTAAAAGCTGAAAGCTACGCTTTATCCCGGAGAAGGCAACGGCACCCTACTCCAGTACTCTTGCCCTAACCCTAACCCATGGGCAGAGGAGCCTGGTAGGCTGCAGTCCATGGGGTCGCTAAGAGTTGGACGCGACTGAGGGACTTCACTTTCACTTTCATGCACTGGAGAAGGAAATGGCAACCCACTCCAGTGTTCTTGCCTGGAGAATCCCAGGGCTGGGGGAGCCTGGTGGGCTGCCGTCTCTGGGGTCGCACAGAGTCGGACACGACTGAAGTGACGCAGCAGCAGCAGCAGCAGCAGCAGCAGCAGCAGCAGCAGCAGCAGCAGCAGCAGCAGCAGCAGCAGCAGCAACGCTTTATCCGGCAGAAATTTTGGGGACTTAAGCTCAGGAGGCAGCATCTAAAGAAACCCTGAGAGCAGGAGGAGCAGTGCTCGAGGAGGTGGGTTGCGGGGAGAAGCCAGGTTATAAATAAGTTTTGCAAAAAAGGGCAGGTGGTCTGAACCTCAAAAGTATTTTTTTGTGAGTTAAAGAAAACCAGATATCCCAAGTTAAAGAATTTAGCGCTTTTCTGTGTAGGGAAGTTGCAAAAGTCCAGACGCAGTGAAATCATTCGTTTGATATACATCTCAGCTATCTGGGGCCAGTATCCTGTTCTCCCTTTCTGAGTTCCTCAGGGCTTATCAGAGGTAGTGGCTCCAGGCTGATGGCTGCTAGATAGCAAGTATACTCCTTGTCCCTGAGTTCCCTCAGGGCTCACTGGCTCCCACTGGAGGGCTGCAATTGCTGATGACTGTGATATCTTTGTTTCCTAGTATGGCAGAAAATATTCCATTTCTCAGTTGTAAGCAATAGAAAGCTCACTATAACAGTAATGACCAAGATAGAAGTCTGTTTTTCCAGTACAGACATACGGTCTGGAAGTAGGCGGTCTAAAAAAGCTGTGGCAGCTGCAGGAAGCCCCAGTCTTGCTGCTCAGCCAGCCTTTAAGCCTTTCCATCTGCACTGCCACCATCAAGAAGAGTACAAAGAAGTGACTGTTCTCTTCCTAGAAGAATCATCCTAGAAATCAGGTGCTTCCAACTGCCTTCTATTCCTGGAACTTAGTCACATACCTATATACTAGCTGCAAAGGAGGCTGTAATCTTTTATTTGGTGGTCCTGTGCCTACGAGAATCGGGAGTTTTGCCACAAAGAATGGGTCCAACCACCCATTCCATAATAATTCCACAGATTTTATATTAAGCAATGAAGTCTATGAAAACTGCAGCGTTGGAGAGCTCCATGAACCCAGTGAAGAGCACACAGGTCTCCACGTCACAGAGCCTTAGATCTCGGAATTTCTTTTGCTTAGTATTTATGCATTTTTGGCTGGGCTGGGCCTTTGTTGCTGCACACGGGCTTTCTCTCTGTGGTGAGTGGGGGCTTCTCATTACACTGGCTTCTCTTGTTCTGGAGCACGGGCTCCAGGGCACAAGGGCTTGGTAGCTGTCGCACCTGGGCTTAGTTGCCCTGAGGCATGTGGGATCTTCTTGGACCTGGTATCAAACCCTTATTCTCTGCACTGGCAGGCAGGCTCAACCACTGCACCACCAGAGAAGTCCTTGAATTTCTTTTAGATCTTTACTCTTTTTTAATTGGACTTATAATTCCAGTTGATGTCCCATCTTAGAAGAGGTTCAGAGATAAAGCTATGTGTAATTTTCTAGGAGGAGAAAAAACTGCCCTCTGGAGAATTTTAATATGTTTGGCATTTCCCTCAGGAATATGAAGTGGACAACCACTCTATAAATGATCTATTCACCTGCCCTCCAGGAATGCAGGCAGCTATCTTTCCCCTGGAAACCAATATTTTTAAAAAGTTACATGGTAATTATATATTTTTTTCTGATAATATGGTAAAGTTATATATTTATTTTAAGCAACAAAATCCATACTATTATTCATATTACATTCCACACACACATGCTTCTGAATTTTCCCTTTTTATCTCAGTTCTTCTTTGGTAAAGGTGCCAAGTTTTGTCTTTGTTTTCAGCATAGCTAGTTTTTCCAAGTGCTTCTATGATATTGCCATTCAGAGTGTTGAGTTTCTTTCTTTTACTCTATCTATCCTTTATCATTTATTAATGACACAGATTGTGTGATGAACAGTTGTCAACATGAGCATTTTTCCATATTTACAGGTATAAGAACTGCATTGATGTGGATTTATCATCTAACAGCATGAAATGATCCCCCTCTTTCGGCTGCATTTCCTTCCATTATTTACTGTTCCTCCCAACTGCGTATCATCCACTGCTGTTGACTCTCCTCTCTGTCCTTAATTTCCTGAGATGGATTTCCACTTAAGAGACTGAGAAACTATTAGGTGGAGAGTTTCCACAAACCACCAGAGCAGAAGGTCTTCTGCAAAGAGACACATCTGCCCACTATGGATTCAAGAAAGACAGAGGCATTTTGTCCTCACCTGAGGAACCCAGCACCTATCAATATGAAGAGGGCAGAAATGCATTTGAATTGAGGGAATCTACAAGTACAATCTCATTAACACAAAGACAATAAGAGCTAAGAGCCTAAATTCCCGTGCCTTGAAAATGGAAGTGGTTATACTTCTGGTCTGACGTAAAACATGACCTCCCATATTTGAGTTGCAATTTTCATAACTGTTTTAATCTGTGAGTTGTTCTAAGGAAAGCCAAAAGCAAAGAAGAAAATAATGCTCTTATCTCCATAAAGCATTTTAGCAATGGTCAGAGAAGTGGACTACCAGATATTTATTTGGAAATTAGCTAGTTAGTTATGATGTATTTTCAAATTATGCATGTATTGGTAGTTTTCTGCTGTAATTGGCAAGGCCACTATATATCTTTATCTTTGCTATATTTAGAATACTGTACAGGAGACTAAGGCAGCATTTCCATTCATGGGAACATTTTGGAGCTAAACAATATTCACTAGCGTAAAAGTATTTTCTGATCAAACCAATTGCTCTCATATATACGTTTGTTGGAAGATTACATGATATGTTGAAGATTATGTTATTATGGATTTGTTTTCATTCAATTTGTAATTACTTCCAATGTTTAAAAGAATACAAATGACTTAACTTCTCAAAAGAAAAATATAAAATAATATTACCACACTCTATATACTTTTCACCAATTATTCATCAGTGGTAAATTACATGGATTGATTACTGAACTAAGCACTATCAACTAAATTGTTACTGTGCATTGCCAGGTACCCTTTTATTAAATTTTTATTGCATAGGATACATAAAGCCAGAGTTGAGTGGGGCCATATTTCTGGAGAGGGTGAGATTTCTGGATGGTAGCTTAAATGCTAAAGAATCTGCCTGCAATGCTGGAGACCCAGGTTCAATCCCTGGGTCAGGAAGATCCCCTGGAAAGGGGCATGGCAACCCACTCCAGTATTCTTGCCTGGAGAATCCCATGGACAGAGGAGCCTGGCGGGCTACGTCCATGGGGTCACAAAGAGTTGGACATGACTGGGCGACAAACAAACACACACTTGCCTCACAGTCCCTTATTTAAAGGCTTTTTTTCTGTTCACGCTGTCTCTCTGGGAAATCTTATCCAATCGTATGGCTTTCCAAGACTCCTATGGCTCCTACATTTTTGTCTCTCTCTAGCCTTGATTGCCTGTGAACTGCTTAGTCACCTGCCTGATCTCCACCTAAATTTCTTTCCTGTTTCTTATTTTTTGGGGTGTGCTGTACAGCTTGTGATATTTTAGTTCCCCTACCAGGGATTCAATCCCAGGCCCTGGCAGAGAAAGTGCCAAGTCCTAACCACTAGACTGCCAGGAGAGTCCTTCCACTTGAATCTCTAACAAGCCCTCTTCAAGCTATCTCAAAATAAATTTTGATTTTCTTCACTAAATCTGCTCTTCCCTATCTTTTTCATCTTCGTAAACTGATACCAACATTCACCCAAATAGTGTGTGTGTGTATTAGTCGCATGAGATGCAAGAAATGTGGGCTTGATCTCTGGGTGGGGAAGATCCCCTGGAGGAAGGCATGGCAACCCACTCCAGTATTCTTGCCTGGAGAATCCCTTGGACAGGAGCCTGGCGGGCTACTGGGCTACTCTGGTGTTGCAAAGAGTCAGACACGACTTAGGGACTTAACAACAAAAACAAAACATTTCCTATAGCTTCCCTCCACACTTAAATAAAATCTAAACTTTATTACCTGGTCTACAAATACCTCCATGATCTGGATGCTGGGGCCCCTGCCTCCTCTGGCTTCCCAGCAGAGTGAATTACAGTCCTTTGGCCTTCCTTCCTTTAACATGCTGTAGTAGGCAGAATAATGGCCCCTGAAGATGACAACATTCTAATCCCCAGAACCTGTGAACTATGTTACTGTGATTAAGTTAAGAATTAAATCAAGATAGGAACATTACCCCGGATTAGCTGGGTGTGCCCATTGGAATCAGAAGGGTCTCTGTAAGTAAAAGGAGGAGGCAGTGCCAGAATGATTGATCATGAGCAAGTCTGGGTGGACCACTGTGGACTCTGAAGATGAAAGGAACCTAAAGCCAAGGAATGCAGGCAACCCTTAGAAACAGGAAGAGGAAATACATTCTCTAGAAACCCAGAAAGGAATGCAGACCTGTGGACATATTGATTTTAGCCTGGTGAGAACCATTTTGGACTTCTGAACCCCTAAACTATGAGGTGCTAAATTTATGTTGTTTTAAGCCACTGAGTTAATTCGTCACAGCAGCAACAGGAGACTAATACACATGTCGAGATCCTTCCCACCTTAGGCCCTTTACAAAGGTTGTTCACCAGTTGCTCCTTCTGCCTGAAGTGCTCATCTCCCAAATATAGGCATTCTGAACATCCCCCTATCATTTGGGTCTGTTTAAACTGCACCCTTTCATAAAGGCCTCCCCCAAACACTCAAAGTAGCTTCCTTGTTACTCTCTCTCACTGGTTGGACCTGTTATGTTATCATCATGGCACTTCTGTTACTTTTCTATGTCATTGGAACACACAAGGAAAGCTGAAACCTTGTCTCTCACTTTTCCTTGTAACAACCCGTATCTAGAATAATGCCTAGCACAAAGTAGAAGCCCCCAAAACATTTTTTTGGAAGAAATGAATGAGTATTTTTTTCCATGCAAAGCAATGGACATACACTATACCACTGAATCTTTTTAACAGCCTGATGGGATAGGTTCCTATTACCATTTTATTAGACATAAAGTCCATGAGAACAATGTAAGGTGGACTCCTATTGGGATGTTAGTTGCTCAGTGGTGTCCAACTCTTTGCAACCCCATAGACTGTAGCCTGCCAGGCTCTTCTGTCCGTCCATGGAATTCTCTGCAAGAATACTTGAGTGGGTTGCCTTTTCCTTCTCCAGGGGATGACAAATGTCTTTACAGGAGCCATCCAGAAGAGCAGCCAGCAATGTGAAAATAGATGCAGACACTGGAGTGCTGTGGCCGTAAGCCAAGGAAGCCAAGTAATGCCAACAACCAATCGTGGCTGTAAGAGACACGGAGGGATTTTCTCCTCACAAGCTCCAAAGGAAGTGCACCTTGGCAACACCCTGATTTTGGACTTCTGGCTTCCATTCTGAGGTGTATGTTACAGTATCCATAGGCACCTGATGCAGAATTCAGTGCTTTGTGTTCTTCCCCTTTAAGTAACCACTACAACTAAAAATCATTTCCAGTTGAGTTTGATTCTGCCGTAAACAAATCAGAGAGTTCCTAGTAAATGAGAACACAGCATTTTCCTGATTTATTTATTGGGGTGCATAAGAGAAGGAGCGGATGTTCCTGCAGGGTCTATGGGTAGGAAGTCCATTCATGAAACTATCAATGTCACTGTTTATCAGAAAACACTTAAAGGGAGAAATGGGGACGGAGAGAATCTAGCACGTGGGGCAATGGAAGGCAGGGGACGGGGACCCTTCCGCCCCCCCAACTCGGTCGCTCACCACTTTTTCCTTGGCGAAGGTGACCCTCTTCCCACAGTTGCCCTGATGATGGTTGGGCAAGGTCTGGGGTCAAGCAAAAGCGTGCACTCTTCAGACAAGCCAGCTCAGACCCCCACTCTGACCCTCGTCAGCTTGGTTGAGAGGTAGGGAGAGAGCTCGAGATCGGGTCTCCGGCAGCGGGGCTGAACCTCCGAAGTCCCCACTCCCGGGCTGGTGGTGGCGAAGGGGGTTGGGGCTGAGTGCCCTTCCGGGGGCGACCGACCTGGGGATCTGGCAAGCCCTCCCGGGACGCGTCGGCCCTCTGTCTGGGGGCATCTGCTCGGTGCCCAATCCTCAACCCATTTCTCGAGGTTAAAGCTTCCCCGCTGCGGGGGCGCAGCTCTCCCGAGGCGGCTGACGAGCTCGGCTAACTCCAGGGGCGCCGAGAGCTCGGAGACAGAGCTCTCCCTTCCCCCCGCGTACACGTCAACGCCGGCGTCTAGGAAGCGTCGTAATGTCTCGAAGAGACTCGCCACCCACAACCCTGCAGCCCGCCCCTCCAGCTGCCGACGGAGAAATCCCTGACCCAAGAGCACCCTGACCCTTCCCGTAGGCTCAAGGCGAATCAAAAGAGAATCTTTCCGCAGAAGTACTCCGAGAGGGCGGGTTGCTGTGCCTACAGGGAGGGTTTGTTGGAGCCCTTAATAGAAAACAAGTTGGCTGTGGCGCCTCACGTCTCTCCCCGTCCCTGTCATTTTTAAGGTTCCTCAGGTCTCGATTGCGGCGAGTTTGTCAGCCCTACCCGACAGCCAGCTTTCCTGCCCTAATAGCCAGCGCCGGCCGGTTTCGCCCAAACGTTCGCTTTTGAGCGTTTGCGCTTGGGAGGCGCGGCTAGAGCCGTGGTTTCGTGTGTGCTTCTATTAGGGGTCATCCGGTAGTGATGGCGGCGCTCAGTGAGACTTTCCTGTCACTGGATACTACTACTCCCAGCCCTCCTCAAAGCCGCCGGAGCAACCCCCTGGTCTTTAATTTACAAGTAGCAATTTGACTTGCTCTGCTGCATGTCAGGTGGGAGCTTGGAAAGTGTGGAGAAGCCCCGGGGATTAAGCGATCGCAGCTTAAAAAGAAAAAAAGCCAAGCAAATAAACAAAACCCACCCACCCTAACAAACATGAGGCTGCTGGAGAGAATGAGGAAAGAATGGTTCATGATTGGAATAGTACTGGCGATCGCGGGAGCAAAGCTGGAGCCGTCCATAGGGGTGAATGGGGGTAAGTGCTCCACCTCTGCGTGCTCTGCCGCGGTTCCCACTTCAGAACTAATTTTCGAGTCTTGGGCAGGAGGGGGAGACAGGAATTGGGGAGTGTCTGCCTCTCTTAGGGACACTGACCAGCCCATGGTGTCTTTTGGCCTTTTAGCTGATTTTTCAATTTGCCAGCCCCAGAGAGGATTTATAATTAGGAAGGAGGCAAGGGAATTTGAACGCAGGTTGCCTTTGCCGCGGACAATCAATGAGAATCCTTAGTGTCAAGCAGTGAGGTTACCGAGAATGAAACTTATCCCTCCTGCCTTCAAAGTAGCATCACATCCCAAGGGACGCTAGGTTGCCAGGAGTTCCTTATCTGTCTCGGAGTGAACACCATTACCTTGTCCGTTTCCGACACTCCCCTCCCCCACGTTAAAAAAAGGAAAGGCGGGCCGGCGGCGGGGGGAGAAAAAGGGACCCTTTTTTCTCTTTCCTCTTCCAACTCCGATTTGGTGGCCCACATGTTGGAGGGTGGTGTTTTTCTGCAGTTGCTGCCGCTCCACAAACTCCCAAGCCGACTGACACGTTGCACTCGCTGCTTCCGTGTACGGCCGGCGCAGTTGCTACACTTAGCAGTTTCACAGATACGGGCTGTGTTAGATCCTATGTGCTGTGTATTTTGGCAAGGAAATGTAGGCGGGCTTAAAAATCACACCCAGATCTCTGAATAGTGGAATCCTTGTCCTGTGTGGATGGGCTTTGGTGGAAATGACTGGAAATAGCATTAGCCTTTCCTGTCCCACCACCCCTCCTCCCACCCTTAGACAAGCATGTCCCACTTTTCATAAATGTTAATTGAATTTCTTTAGTTCATTGTCTGCTTGACCTTGTTTGGCAGTTTTCATGCTTATTGACAGGTTTTACACACCAGCCATACAGGGACAGATAAGGACGAAGTGAGCACACAATCTTCATGCCAGTGCGAACACTCAGGAGGCTATTTGAAGTTATTTGTACCTTTTTGTTCAAACATGATGAAAGTGAATGGAATGATCTCTCAGGAGAACAGCGGTTCCTTCTACCCTCTGCCCTCAATACCTCCATTTAGAGGTAGCTTCAGAAAACATTTAAAAGAACAAAGACAGTGGAGATGAAAACTTTTTCTTTTATGTTCTTTCCTTCTCTGTTCAACTTAGTCCACAATGTGGAGGGTGTATAGCTGTGAGAGTAAAGCTGTTGGGCTGGTTATCCGGCTGAAGATACCAGTTTCTACTTTGACATAGTTTCTCTGTGAGCTTTAGGGAAATTTGTGAAGGCTAGTATTCAGGTTCTGTCCAATCAGTTCCCTTGTCCCTGCAGCTTGCTGGATTTGAAGAATGTTAGAGAGTATCTTTGTGGTGCTCTCGGATGTACATTTCACTAGCTTCACTTGCAGACTTTGTAGCTTACAGTGTTAGGTCTCTGATTTGCTGAGTGTTAAGGTGAAGTTACAGGTAATGTGTGATCCTCTACGTTGAGATATGCAGAGACTAGGTTTGGTCAGATTCCTTTTTCTCTTACATTCCTGGGCTGCTCAGTGGGAAGGAGGGTTGTGGACTGCTGAATCACTTCCCCAGGGCTCCCCCCACAGCCCCCCCCCCCACCAGTGACAGGTGTGAGATGCATTCTTGCTTGTTCTCTCACATTCTACTTAGTGAAGTTTTGGGGGTTATTGTATGTTAGAAATATTATTTCCCATTTTCACTAGTCCCTATGCCATTAATCTAGAGTTTGTTTAATTATAAAAGAGGAGACTATTAAGAGCTGAGAGGGAACTTTAAATCCTTTTAAGCCAACATGTTTCTTTTACAGCTGAAGGTATTGAGACCTGAGGTCAGGTGACTCACCCTAGGTCAAGTTAGCTAGCTCAGGGAAGAGGAAGGACTGGGAACCGGGACTTCCGTTATATCCTACCAGTTGCAACATCCATACATTCTTGGCAATAAATCCATTCTTGGCAATAAATCATTAAAAATGAATAACCATTATAAAGAAAGGCTCTCTGTAATAAAGATGTTTTCTATACCCTGATTTTTTTATAGCCCAAAAGAAGCTGAGCAGATTCAGCTAATATTAGACAACTGTGTACTCGTGTGATTTTTTTTTTTGAGAGAGATATCCAAGTGTAAAAGTTACTGTTTCTAAAAAAAAAAAAAAAATGTTAAATGTTTGGGATTTGTTATATAGGCCCTCAGGATAAGTTCTTGATAGTTCAATTGACCTTCCAACCTGTAAAACTTCTTCAATAAAAACAAACTTCCAAATAACACTTTGACTCCATTAGTTAAAACAACAAAAATCTAGGACCCGGGAGAGGAATGGTGGCTGAAAGTGTTCTGGCCTCTTGTGCTCTACAGAATGATCTAAAGCACCTCTTTTTGCTGGTCACTTGTAGTCAGAAGTTTCATTTTGGGGTCTGTACACTGGAATTCATATACATTTTTAATGCATTCGCATTGACTGAGAAATTTTCAGTTGAACAGTTTTCTGTTCTCTTCAGCAGAAAGTTTTGATTGTTTTCAACTTGTTAAGAGGTTCTCCTCATCTTTACCTGGATCAGTACCTTAATGACCTCACTCTGTTTTGAAGTGTAAGACTTCTACGCTTAAAGTATCACATCTTTGCTGTGACCTCCCTTTAAAAGCAATGTATATAACCAACGGGCGAGTTATGTATGGCTGGAAATTTACAGAGGTGGGAACACTAAAGTGAGAGAAGCTGAATGACTTTCCATGTTGGAAAAAGTGGGACAGATACTAGCATAGATCATTTAATTCTTACTTTTCTGTTCTTTTTACTCAGTTACATTTCATGCTTAAATATATTAAAAAGTTGAAAGTGAAGAGCCAGGAGAGATGTGAATGTGCAGATTTTCAGGTGTAGATATTCTGCTGCATTTCAGCCCAGGGGCACCCTGAGCTCTACCCATCTTGGAGTTTACCAGAGTTCAACACTGTGCTATTCATTCCAGGAAAGAAACGCTTACTTCTTTGGAAGTATAGAGTAAGCTTCTTATTTCTACTTGCATCTATAACTGGAATTATTGCTATTAATAAGACATACCTTCTATAAAAGAAATTGCTTCATTTTTCCTTTAAGAAAACATAACCAGAAACATGCTCCTGCATAAACTTAAGAACATTAGCATGAACACCTTAGATGAAGTTTAGGAATGAAATTTACTTGATGATAGTAGGTTTTATGAAATAATGGTTTGTTGCATTCTTAGGCATTCCAAATAAAAATATGAGTTTGAAGTCCCAAAGTTGCTCTGTTTTTTATGGTCAGTTTTTCTTTTGATGTTGCCACCCCATCCCATTTTCACTGCTAAACCTCTTTTTTTTTTTTTTTGCTTTCATTTAAGGAAAAGTTCGAATTTACATTTCTCCTTTGCTCTTTATAGCCATCTCAAGATCTGAACCTGGTTATATTCATGACTTGGAAGATATAATCATGGCCTTGGAGAGAGGCCAAATATCATTCCACAGCATAGTTTCAACTCTCACCACTGTGCAAATATTTACCAGCTTTTAATTTCAGCCTTGCCAGCTTCTAGTTCCTCATTCACACAGTGGACGATCCATTAGCAGCTGTCTCAAAGGGGCTTTAGGTTTCTCCAAATTAGAATTGATTCCCCCTTCCCCTTCAAATGGTACATTGTCAGTGGACCTGGAATAGCCTCACCGGGTTCTTTCATGGATTAGAGTTATTTAGATCTGCATCTAATAAAAAAAAAAAAAAGTACACATTGTTTTTAGGATTTAAAACATTCAAAGTGAAGGCTCATTCCACTGAATTGTGCCCATTAGTTAATAGTTATGATGTTTATCTATATATGTGTGTGTGTGTCTGGAGTGTGGGAAGAGTTAGCTTCTTAAAAGATTCAATTGTTGGCTAACTAAAGTAAGCTTTAGCTGCCCAAAAGAAACGTGCAGTCCAAGTCATTTCATGTGCTTGCTGTGGAGATGCATCTTTGGACGCATCGCCTAGCTATCGCTTGCAAACATACTGCTAACTCTGTGTGTGTATGTGTTAGTTACTCAGTCGTGTGACTCTCTGCGATTCTATGGACTGTAGCCCACCAGGCTCCTCTGTCTATGGAATTCTCCCGGCAAGAATGCTGGAGTGGCTTGCCATTCCCTTCTCCAGGGATCTTCCTGACCCAGGGATCAAACCTGGATCTCCCACATTGCAGGCAGATTCTTTACCGTCTGAGCCACCAGGGAAGCCCATACTGCTAACTCTAACCCATCATATACAGAACATCAGGGTCACCACTGTGGACAGAAGCGCAGCTGAGAAGAACAGATCTCAAAAAATACTTGGGACTGGAGGAAAAGAAAAATGAGTGTTTTAAAAAAGCAAACAAACAGGATATTAAAAATTCCTGGAAGGCATTTACTTCCAAAATGAACCCGATTCCTTGACTTTCAAATCTGCTCCTGAATCACCTTTCCTCAGCTTTGATGAAATATTATTCCAAAGTGTGAGTGGCTGAGACCGATTCACTCACAAGTAGGGTAGAAAAAAAAAATGTACTTTTTTGAACCGCTTTCACTGCACTGAAGTGTAATACCTCTTTACCTGCCTTCTCCCTTTGCTCCTTTTTTCTCAGATCACAGCAGAATGATTTGTGTGAATGCCGGGTGTCTAAAATAATATATCACAGTGCTGAAGGAGATCTTTGTTTCTTTTTTTCACTGATGCACTGCTGCTGCTGCTAAGTCACTTCAGTCGTGTCCGACTCTGTGCGACCCCATAGATGGCAGCCCACCAGGCTCCCCCGTCCCTGGGATTCTCCAGGCAAGAACACTGGAGTGGGTTACCATTTCCTTCTCCAATGCATGAAAGTGAAAAGCGAAAGTGAAGTCGCTCAGTTGTGTCCGACTCTTAGCGACCCCATGGAGTGCAGCCTACCAGGCTCCTCCGTCCATGGGATTTTCCAGGCAAGAGTACTGGAGTGGGATGCCATTGCCTTCTCCGAAAATGTAGCACCGTAGCAGCTCAAAAAAGGTTTGTGGACTGAACTTCCTTGGTGGTCCAGTGGCTAAGACTCCGAGCTCCCAGTGCAGGGAGCCTGGATTCCGTTTCTGATCAGGGAACTAAGATCCACGTGCTGCTACTAAGACCTGGGGCGGCCAAACAAACAAATAAATATTTCTGTAAAATGTTGTTGGCTGACTGAGTGGTGATTTTTCCTGAGTTTGGTCTTTTTCATTGAGCAGTGCCTATAGGAATGGCGGAGGGTGGCAGGCAGCGGAGCAACCACGATTTTGGTCCTGTTTTCGGTTCTGCAGGAGTGTATTCATTCCCCAGCGCTGCCACGACCAATTTCCTCAGACTGGGTGGCTTAAAACAAGAGAAATTTTTGTTTTGTTTTGTTTTCGTTTTTTTTTTCAGAATTCAGACATCAAAATGTGATCATGGCTGTCCTCCCGCCGAATGCTCTAGGGAGGAGCTCTTCCTTGCTTCTCCTGGCTTGTGGTGGTTACCAGATGTCCTTGTTACCTTGCCTCAGTCTTCACAAGGCCATCATCCCTCTGATTGTGACCATACCAGAGTTGCCTCCACTTACCAGAATACCAGTCACTGGATTACAGCTCACCCCAATCCAATTAGACCACTTATTAATAACCTGATTACATCTGTGAAGACCCGATTTCCAAATTAGCTTCATAGGTTCTAGTAGACATGAATTTTGGAGGGACACTGTTCAACCTACTGCAAGAGGGCTGTATAAAATGTCAAATATGAGGTGATCTCAGATTTTAAAATGTTGGTCTGTGCTAGGGTTTCCCAACCCTGGCACTACTGATGTTTTAAAAAAAATTTGCTAATACTTATTTGGATTTATTTCATTAGTTTTCCATATAAGAAATAATGAAGTACAGATACATTTGAACTCCCCTCTCTTTTTTTATTGGAGTATACTTGTTTTACAATGCTGTGTTAGTTTCTCCTGTTATTGACATTTTTGGATACGATAATTCTGATACGTTTGATTTTGGATATGATAATTCATATCATTGGATATGATAATTCTGAAAAACATTCTCCAGGATGTTTAGGAGAATTCCTGGTCTCTATGAGATGTCAGTAATGCACCCTACCCCCTGAGTTATAACAACCCTCAAAGATGTTTCAGAACATTGCCAAACGTCCGTGGGTGACAAAATTCCCGCAGCTGGAGAGCCACTGTTATGCGGTATGAAATGGCTCTTTCTCAGAGTTGCAGTTGTTGTCCTTTGGTTAGTGCATTAGGTCTTCAAGTCAGTTGTGTGTGTTGTTGTTGTGTAGTTGCTATGTCATGTCCAACTCTTCTGCAACCCCATGGACTGTAGCCTGCCAGTTTCCACTGTCCATGGGATTTCCAGGCAGGAACACTGGAGAGGGTTGCCATTTCCTTCTCCAGGGGATCTTCTTGACCTAAGGATCGAACTTGTGTCTCCTGCTTTGGCAGCTGGATTTTTTACCTCTGAGCCACCAGGGAAGCCCCCAATTGTGTATAAGCTACATAAATAAATAAATAAATATTAGGGTCGTCCCTGTTATACCCATAGTATTAACACCTCTAGGGTGGTGCCAGCTTGTCTCTAGAGAAGATTTTCCAGAGGTGAAAGATCAGTCCTGTCTGGTTCACCACAGGATTCCTAGGGCCTGGCAAAATTTAATCTTAGCAATCTTAATAATATATTGTTAAGTACTATGCTACTCGGGCTTCCCAGGTGGCTCAGACGGTAAAGAACTCGCCTGCAATGCAGGAGACCTGGGTTCGATCCCTGGGTTGGGAAGATCCCCTGGAGGAGGGCATGGCAACTCACTCCAGTATTCTTGCCTGGAGAATCCCATGGAAAGAGGAGCCTGGCAGGGCTAGAGTCCATGGGGTCGCAAAGAGTCAGACACGACTGAGCGACTAAGCACACACACTCTGCTTCTCTATATGCATTGTCTCATTCATATAGTAAGTGCTCAATAAATACTTGTGCTCTGAGAGCACTCAGGCAGAACTGAACATGCGTGAATATAAGCTTTGATCTCTGATATCCTAGGAGAAATAAGATAATATTTGCTAAAAAGAAGGGGACTTCTTCCACTGATTTTCTTTTTTTGGTGGTGCTGGTGGGGGAGAATTTTGATTGTTATATAAGCGCAGATACTGTGGCAGATAAAATCAGAATTATGTAGAAGGATGCTGTCTCTCTGCTGTGCTGTGTGAGAGTATGTTTATTTTCTTCTGGTCTGAGGATTCTGTGCTGAACTGGACAGCTGTGGTCCTTGCCCTCTGGAAAATCCTATCCAGAGTTAGGCTGCCTCACAGTGAACACTCACCTCTGTCAGCTCATTAGTGCAGTAGGGGCCACACCAAGATTTAAAGTCCCGTTTGTTCTCCTCCAATGGATTCTTCTTTTGTGTCAAGTAAATGCCTGTCAGAAATGCTTATCTAACGGTGACTTATTTCTCTCTCTTTAGGACCACTGAAACCAGAAATAACTGTCTCCTACATTGCTGTCGCAACAATATTCTTTAACAGCGGACTATCATTAAAAACAGAGGTACTGTTACCTATGGGGGCACATGAAAAGCAGGGAGAAAAATTTAATTTGCGCTTACCGCTTTGAAATTTCAGATTCCTTTTGGAAAGCCATGTGTAGTTACAGTCTGAAGGCTTCACTATCACAGAAAGTGACTTGGACCTCTGCAAAGGGCTTGCGTTTTGTACCTAGTAACTGTGAATCGTAGACACTATACTATAGTTGGGCAGTGGCGGAGACTAAAGAAAGGTGTGGTTAGAGTGGTTATGTCTTTAATACGGTGACCTGAATCATCTACTTCCGGTCTTTCTCAGCTTGTGGGGCTGGGGCACTCTGGAGTCAGTGATGTTCAGTTAAGTTTCCATAACTTGTGGATCTTCGTTAACTTCTAGGACTTGTGCTGCTCAAGTGTTGCTTCTTATAGTTTTTAACTAATTTGTGTGTTTTTTTTTAAAAGTATATTCTTTGCTGGGTTATCTATTACCTGTTAATATGGCGTGTCTATTACATAATAATATATAGACATACTGAAATGCAGGAATCTTTCACATTAAACCACCATCTATCATGAGCACACACAGGTAATTTTATTTACTGATCTAGCTATTCCTGAATATGAGATTCTTTTAGAATTAAACAAATCCAGATACTTTAACATCCAAGAGAGGAATGAGTAGAATTTATCATTCTCCTTTGAATTGAAATAAAAGAAGAAAATACCCATTTACCTTTGAAGAAATTATTGAGCTTGTAAAGTTGTCATTCTAAGATGTGCTTATTCATATGTAGATCGGGACTCTTACTACAGGATTTGGGGCATTTTTGGAAATGGGTTTAAAATTCTGTTTCCACATTTGGTCTTGCTTGTATTTATTTTAATTTTCTTTTAAGTGTGCTTTGAATAAAAACCGTATTTAGTTACCTTCATTTTTTGACCATCCTAGTATCAACTTGGAAAAAGCATGGTCTGACTAAATTTATGTATTCTGTAGTTGTCAAGTTGGTATAAATCTTATCAATGGGCATTTATGATATAGAAGGGATCCCTGTGTAGTGTCTGAGAAATTTTGTCTCAAGAATTTGAAATATTGTCACTAATTACTTGCTTTTTTGAAACTGACTTAGAATGAGATTTCCTAAATAGGTTAAATTCTAGTTTTTGTAAATTATTTTGACGTGAGAGGACTGTGGTTGGTGCTTCGGGGTGGGGAGTGGCTCAGGCTTTCTCTGTCAACACTTGAGTTCTACGCTTGGTTCTCAAACGTGGGATCCAGTGATACAGAAAGATACTTGCCGCTCCTGTGGTACTGGATGGATCTTCCCTTGAGGTCTTCCTGCTGGCCTTGGCTGATTCTCTTTGTGGAACAGGTGCCTCACCCAAGCCCTGTGCTTGAGACATTGCTCTAACTACATCCCCTGCTGGCTGCTTAATGTCTGCAGCTGTTCTCTGTTGTGAAGTTGCCAAGTCGATTCCAACTCTTTGTAACCCCGTGGACTGCGTCCCTCCAGGCTCCTCTGTCTATGGCATTTCCCAGGCAACAATACTGGAGTGGGTTGCCATTTCCTTCTCCAACAGTTTTTCTTTATGCCTTGGGAAATCTGGCAAGATTTGATTCTCTCACTCCTTTAGTTTCTTGTTTAATGCTATCCTGTCAAGCAGCCAATTCTGTGGGATGCAGGAGTTGAAGAAGGAAGAATGTCATACTTACCAGCATTTTCTAAGGACCAAATGCTTCTGTAACCACCTAGGAAACCTTCATCTAGCCAATTTGGCTCTGCTGATGAAATGCCTGGATCCTGTGTTTTATCTTGGTATCTAAGCAGCCATCAAACCACTTCTTCCATTAAGGGCCCTTTTCAAACTAATACAATATTAAGTCATTTTCAAGATCCATTTAACTTAAGATGCCCTAGATTGCATCATTATGTAGTGTAGAACCATCTCTAGGCCTTGCTAATTTCCCAGGCAAGTGAACAGTTGTAAGTTAGGAAGTAGCAATCTGATCTTCATGTTACTTGTTTTTAAGTTAATAATGAAATTAATATCAGCTGGGACTACTATTTTTTTTATCCTACTAGGTCCTGGAATCAGAGAAGGCAATGGCACCCCACTCCAGTACTCTTGCCTGGAAAATCCCATGGACGTAGGAGCCTGGTAGGCTGCAGTCCATGGGGTCGCTAAGAGTCAG
Source organism: Ovis aries (assembly GCF_016772045.2). Lineage (NCBI taxonomy): Eukaryota > Metazoa > Chordata > Mammalia > Artiodactyla > Bovidae > Ovis > Ovis aries. The sequence goes on from NC_056070.1 coordinate 11,856,269, forward strand.
ACACGACTGAGTGACTTCACTTTGACTTTTCACTTTCATGCATTGGAGAAGGAAATGGCAACCCACTCCAGTGTTCTTGCCTGGAGAATCCCAGGGACGGGGGAGCCTGGTGGGCTGCCATCTATGGGGTCGCACAGAGTTGGACACGACTGAAGCGACTTAGCAGCAGCAGCAGGTCCTGGAATAGTGCATTTTTGCACATAGGAGACAGCAAGTTATTCTTGAGTCTATTTGCAAGCATTTACATTGGTCCCACTCAAGTTTGATTTATCTTGAACATTTCATGTAGCATTACTTATACATTGAGGTAATGATGTGTATTCTAAAAGTTGTTTTGTTCATTTATTAAAATTATAAAGGACTGTGTATTAGTACTCCATGCTAGAAAGATTTAATGCTAAATCTTGTTTTATGACTCTTGGTTTCTAGTTTTGAAATCCCTGTTGAAATGGTTTCTGAACTTTTATTGTAGTATTATGAAATAAGGTCACATTTGAAATATATTTTACATTTAGTTAGCTTCAGACCCGCAGTTTCAGAGGATTAGTCACTGAAGAGATTGTGATGGGACCAATCTCACTTAAACAGGTACCTAAGACGTGCTTATGACCACAGGTCCTGCAGCCCTGTAAACTTGTTCTTGGCCTGGGACAGGAGCAAAGATGAACAGGAAGCTCAGAGCCTGAGAAGGGTCTCCAGTAGGGCTAAAATATTTAGTTTTCCTTATTTTCCTAAACAGATCATTTTTTAAAAATCCTACTAGCTTAGAAGTAACTATATCAAATTCTAAACTTGAGGCTACTGCTGCTTATATCCAGCCCAGAGCTATAAGGCTGCTTCTCAAAGCAAATCCAGTAAAGGTCAAATAAGGGTTAGCAGGGAAATTGGTATGTAATGAAAATATTTCTAAATCCCAGTCTGAGCCTCTAATTTTAAGCAATTCTTGATGCTGTCAGTGAGGTCCTGGTATGTGGAGTATCTCCTTAAGTTTATTTTAATGGAATTCGACCTGTATTACATGTGAGTAAACGAAATGTCATGTGAAATCAACTTTTCAATTATTCATGATAGTGTTTATTTAAGTATGTGGCCCTAAATTCTACATGGATATGTTTGGAGTAATACTCTTTTGAATTTTATAGTGTTTACTTGCTTTTTCTTTTCCACTGCTACGTTATTTTATCTTTAAGATTGTATGAAAAAGATATAAAAAATATAGAACATTGGGTTTTTGTGACCGTCTTGGAATCTTTCTTGGAAACAATTCATGTCTGTTAACTTCATGTTGTTAAGAAGCCCTTGATGACCCAACATAGTAGCCCCTTGTGATTCATTTTTCTGGTCTTTACTGTTCCATTAGTCTGACACAATGTCAGTTGTTTCTAATTGTCATTTATCAGGTCAGCTTGTATTTTTTTAACTACATTTTTTATAACTTTTTTCATGATTCCAAAAATAGTATTTCCCCATGTAGAAACATTAGAAAGAATAAAAATAACTGCTCTTAACATTGTGTGAATTTTTGTCCTTTTCTCGTAGACATATTTTTTATATCAGTTCAGTTCAACTGCTCAGTCATGTCTGACTCTTTGCAACCCCATGGACTGCAGCACGCCAGGCTTCCCTGTCCATCACCAACTCCTGGAGTTTGCTCAAACCCATGTCCATTGAGTGGATGATGCCATCCAACTATCTCATCCTCTGTCGTCCCCTTCTCTTCCCGCCTTCAATCTTTCCCAGCATCAGGGTCTTCTGAGATGAGTCAGTTCTTCACATCAGGTGGCCAAAGTATTGGAGCTTCAGCTTAAGCATCAGTCCTTCCAATGAATATTCAAGACTGATTTCCTTTAGGATGGACTGGTTGGATCTCCTTGCAGTCCAAGGGACTCTGAAGAGTCTTCTCCAACACCACAGTTCAAAAGCATCAATTCTTTGGTGCTCAGCTTTCTTTATAGTCCAACTCTCACATCCATACATGACTACTGGAAAAACCAAAGCTTTGACTAGATGGACCTTTGTTGGCAAAGTAACGTCTCTGCTTCTTAATATGCTCTCTAGCTTTTCTTCCAAGGAGCAAGCATCTTTTAATTTAAAGGCTGCAGTCACCATCTGCAGTGATTTTGGAGCCCCAAAAATAAAGTCTGTCACTGGTTCCATTGGTTCCCCATCTATTTGCCATGAAGTGATGGGACCAGATGCCATGATCTTACTTTTCTGAATGTTGAGCTTTAAGCCAACTTTCTCACTCTCCTCTTTCACTTTCATCAAGAGGCTTTCTAGTTCCTCTTCCCTTTCTGCCATAAGGATGGTGTCATCTGCATATCTGAGGTGATTGATATTTCTCCCAGCAATCTTGATTCCAGCTTGTGCTTCTTCCAGCCTAGCATTTCTCATGATGTGCTCTACATATCAGTTAAATAAGCAGGGTGACAATATACAGCCTTGATGTACTCCTTTTCCTATTTGGAACCAGTCTGTTGTTCCATGTCCAGTTCTAACTGTTGCTTCCTGACCTTCATATAGGTTTCTCAAGAGGCAGGTCAGGTGGTCTGGTATTCCCATCTCTTTCAGAATTTTCCACAGTTTATTGTGATCCACACAGTCAAAGGCTTTGGCGTAGTCAGTAAAGCAGCAATAGCTGTTTTTCTGGAACTCTCTTGCTTTTTTGATGGTCCAGCAGATGTTGGCAATTTGATCTTTGGTTCCTCTGCCTTTTCTAAAACCAGCTTGAACATCTGGAAGTTCATGGTTCCATATATATGCATTAATATACTGTATTGGTGTTTTCCTTGCTGGCTGACTTCACTCGGTATAATAGGCTCCAGTTTCATCCAGCTCATTAGAACCGATTTGAATGCCTTCTTTTTAATGGCTGAGTAATACTCCATGTACACAGCTTTCTTATCCATTTGTCTGCTGATGGACATCTAGGTTGCTTCCATGTCCTGGCTATTGTAAACAGTGTTGCACTGGGGTGGTCAACACAAATGAATATTGGGGTGGTCTACACAGTTTTAGCATATTTTCTAATAGCTCTTAACACTCTGTTGCTACCTTAAATTATTAGTTATTCTCCCCCTTTTGGACATATACATTGATTCCCGATTTTACTGTAATAGATAATGCTGTAACTATCAGTTCTTTCTATAAATAAATGCTTGTAACCACTTTTTATATCCTTAGGTGAAATGCCTCGCCAAAACATTTTGAAATGCAGGAATATGAGTCATATTATAGTCCTTGAGATACTCTCCCAAATTACTTTTCAGAAAAGTTAAAGCATTTTATATTCCTGTGAGAAGTGTATACCAGCACCTTTGTTTACTGCATTCTGGCTAATCATTTTAATTTTTTTAAAATAACCCACTGATAGTTATTTGCTGTTTGTAGAATCCCTCTGAGTGTGTTTGAGTGAGACTTGGTTTCAAGACTACTGAGAATTTTTCCAGCTGCTGGTGCTCAAATTTTTTCTGGGGTGAAACTTCTGGTTCAGTGTAAGATGGCTCCTTTTACGTGAGCTCTGATCTGCGCACCCAATGTGGCTTCAGGTTGGCCCAGTGTTATTCTCCATTAGATCCAGGTTGCCAGAAGTTCCATAGATGCCTGTGCCTTTAGAGATGTATTGAGATTGAATCTACATATCTCCCAGTGTGTCTTCACATAGAGAGATGAAGGGTGGGAGCTGCTGAGACAGGTGGCAGGAAGTGGTGATCAGTGAATGAGTCTGCATTAACCTACTATTTATTACTCTGTAAACTGTCCCATGGGCAGAGGAGCCTGGTAGGCTGCAGTCCATGGGGTTGCTACTAGTCAGACATGACTGAGCGACTTCACTTTCACTTTTCACTTTCATGCATTGGAGAAGGACATGGCAACCCACTCCAGTGTTGTTGCCTGGAGAATCCCAGGGACGGGGGAGCCTGGTGGGCTGCCTTCTATGGGGTCGCACAGAGTCGGACATGACTGAAGTGATTTAGCAGCAAACTGTGACTAATGTCTCTGAGGCCACTTCATGACTTAACTTGAACTAGGGAAGGTGGGGGACATTGTAGTGCTAAGTTTATAACCGGTGACTCTGTGGAGTCTTGGAATGTGTTTTAATGACTGCATGTTTCATATGTTTTCTGTTACTTTCTGAATTTGTTTCATTTCCTCTGAATAATCGCATAACCCAAAGAAATTCAAATGTAAATGCTTGTTAGTTCGGACATATTGAAATCCCAGAGTTTAATGTTACATCCTTTTCCAGCTGTGAGACTCATGTGTTCCTGGTATGTCATGTCTCCATGCAAACCTTCTCCCTCTCGGGGCAATGGTGTGACTTGGTGGTAGAAACAGGCGTGCATGGGTTTGATAGTTTGCCAGAAATGGGTTTGATTCTGATTCACTCTCAACCTCAATGTTCTCATCAGATCATATCTTCCTAATAGAGTTGTTGTCAGGATTAAATGAGGTAACATACATAAAAATGGCAAGCCCAGAGCATGGCACAGAGCCCTGCTATTCAGTAAGTTTAACAGAGAAATCTAGTGAGTAAAGAAATACTGGTTTATAGTTTTTTTATTTTGTATTACATGTATTTACATGATAAAAAGGTAATATTAGACCCATTTAAAAAAATCTAGTGAGTAGATTTTGGGGAAAGAGCCATTTGGAATTATAGAATATTAATGGGAAAAACATTTTTAAAAATTATGATTTGTGTGTAGATTTAGTAACATCCTGCCAAGTTGAGGCCTTGCCAGGTCTGGTGTAATGAATAAAGGGTATCAAATTTAATTAAAATGCTAGGTCCTGCCAAAATTTTTAAACAAGATTTTATTCTTTTGAGTTAGCCAAAAAGTTTGTGTGGGTTTTTCTGTAGCATCCCATGTGTTTATAGTGTCAGCAATTCTGAAATCTATGCTAGTGTTAAGGTAGTTAGCTTAGTTGTATTCCAGAATTTTATGAATCTAAATTGTTATGGTGTATTATATTTGATAGAAATGAGAATGTTTCATAAGTTTTATATAAAAACATGATTATGACGAAGAGTTTTTTTTTTCTTAAAGTCCATCTCTTATGCGTATGCTTATAGGTAAAAACTTTAGCTGTGAAATTACTCCAAATTGGTAGATATTAACTAGACTTACTGTGGTGATCATTTTGCACTATACGCAATGAATCATCATGTGGTATGCCTAAAACTAGTACAACATTGTATGTTCACTGTATCTCAGTTAAAAACCTAATTCATGTGATGTTGTTTTGGCAGCAGTCTCTCTTCAGAAATAGTTTTCTTACCTGTGTTATTTTGTGTCCTTCATTTTCACAGGAGCTGACAAGTGCTTTGGTGCATATAAAACTGCATCTTTTTATTCAGATCTTTACACTTGCATTCTTCCCAGCAGCAGTATGGCTTTTTCTTCAGCTTTTATCAATCACACCCATCAATGAATGGCTTTTAAAAGGGTATGTTTAAATATTTTGAAGGGTCCACTTTTCATGGGGCATCTTTATGACGTTATCATTTCTGTGGCAACTGTATATGAAAGGGCTTATGTGTGATATAAGCAAATAAAAACAGTTTTAACATTATTATTATTCCTAAAAGTGATAGTGTTTCATCAAGGAAGTTCATTAGAGAATTTTATGACAGAATCTTAAAAGATAATGCTCTTACTTAATCTTATGGTTCCAGGAGAGACAGTTTTCTGTTGGGAGAAAAATGGAAGGCGCTAGAGGATGTAAGATCTATGTTTGTGTGTGTAATGTAGGCTCTAAGTTGGGTGCTTTAACTTTTGCACACTATATCTTACTAAATACTACATGTTTTTAAAAATATATAGGAAATAAAAAATATAGAGAGGGGACAAACATTTACTTTTTCACTTGCTCTGTTTTATGTTTGATAGGATAATTGAATTACCAATACATTTTTGTTAAAATCTTTTTTTCCCATTAAAAATGTTGCCATGTTTGTTAAAAGCATTAAATGACTTAAAAGTTATTTGGAGTGGTTTAAAGCTAGCCACATTTTAGCATCATGGTATAACAGCTTAAACACTGAACTCCAGGCCTAAAGGTTGCATTTTAATCTAGTCGGAAACGTAGACTAGGTTTAAGCTAGTCTGAAACCTCAACTTCCCTGTTTTGTAATTATGGTGGTGGTTTAGTCTCTAAGTCATGTCCAACTCTTGCGATCCCATGGACTGTAGCCCACCAATCTCCTCTGTCCATTGGATTTTCCAGGCAAGAGTATTAGAGTGGTTTGCCACTTCCTTCTCCAGGGAAAGAATTGAACCCAGGGATTTCAACCCAGGGATTGAATCCAGGTCTCCTGCACTGCAGGGAAATTCTTTACCAACTGAGCTACCAGGGAAGATGTTTTCTAATTATAAAATGAAGACAATCATATTTTTATTGCCTGCTTATTAATGATTTGGGGGACATCAATTGAGATCACTTATTCATTCATTCATTTGCTATTTATTTAGCTCCTATTACATGCTAGGAACTATAGATACTGGACAAACAACAGTGAACAAAATTGGCAAGTGCCAGTTAGCTTTGCGTGTCAAGGACATTCTTGGTGTGATTGTCAGTAAACAAGTAAATCCGTGATCAAGATAGAGACAAATGATGTGAAGTAAAACTGTGTGATATGGTTGAAAATGGTTGAGAGGATAGACTGGTGATTAATTTACACTGCAGAGTTCTAGGGGTAGAAGATTCTAGAAAAAGAAATTAGAATGTGTAAGGGCTAGAACAAGCCTGGAATGTTCTAGAGTCAGGAAAGTGACAGTGATGATCAAAGCCTAATGATGTAGAGGATGAGTAATATGACTTAGGGTTGGAAAGGTGGACAGGACCCTTCCCATAGAGTTTTGCAGGCCATGGAAAAACATTCAGTTTTCATTTTGTGAAGCTACTGGAGGGATTTAAATAAGAGTGTGAGGTGATTCGGATTTGTATTGCAAATGATTCTTCTAGTTCTGGTATGGAGAACAGATAGTAGAAGGGCCTGAGAGAAAGCTTGGGGACCAGCTCGGAGGTTAGTGTGGTGAGGTGGCAGTGCAGTAGAAATAAATGGATGTATGGAGATTATGTTTAAAAATTAGAGCTCTCAGAACCCATGGGTGGATAGGGTGTAGAGACAGAAGGAAAGGGAGGAGCCAAAGATGACATCTAGATTTGGGGTATGAGCTACTGGTTGATAGGTGGCATCATTTACTTAGCTGGGGGAGAAAGTTTAGGACAAGAGGGGGAATCAAGGGTGCTGTTTTAATTGAGTTTGAGAGAATGATGTAAAATTTCACCAGAAATTATAAAATGCTACATAAATATGATGACATCATTTTAGAGCAACAATGTATGATGTGTATTAAGAACCAGTATTTGGGACTTCGGTGGTGGTCCATTGGTTAAGACTCTGCACTTTCAGTGCAGGGGACATGACTTTGATCCCCAGATGGGAACTAAGATATCCCATGTGCTGCAGAGTATGACCAAAAAAAACCCCAAACAAGCCCAGTATTTACTGAGTATCTGCCCTTCATAGAACACTCAAGAAGTTGGAAAAGACTAACATTTTCCTTGTATTCAGGGAACGTTGTTTAGTTGGATATGTAGAACATATGCAGCAGCAGTAGGGCATGGGGCTTCCCAGGTGATGCTGGTGATAAAGAGCCGACCTGCCAATGCAGGGGACTTAAAAAATGTGGGTTCAGTCCCTGGGTGGGGAAGATCCCATAGAGCAGGGCATGGCAGCCCATTCCAGTATTCTTGCCCGGAGAATCCCATGGACAGAGGAGCCTGGTGGGCTTACTGTCGATGGAGTCACAAAGATTTGGATACAACGGAAGAAGCACAAGCTGGAATCAAGATAGCCGGGAGAAATATCAATAACCTCAGATATGCAGATGACACCACCCTTATGGCAGAAAGGGAAGAGGAGCTAAAAAGCCTCTTGATGACAGTGAAAGTGGAGAGTGAGAAAGTTGGCTTAAAGCAATACGTGAACCGTGAACTTCTTGATGTTCAAGCTGATTTTAGAAAAGGTAGAGGAACCAGAGATCAAATTGCCAACATCCACTGGATCATGGAAAAAGCAAGAGAGTTCCAGAAAAACATCTATTTCTGCTTTATTGACTATGCCAAAGCCTTTGACTGTGTGGATCACAATAAACTGTGGAAAATTCTGAAAGTGATGGGAATACCAGACCACCTGACCTGCCTCTTGAGAAACCTGTATGCAGGTCAGGAAGCAACAGTTAGAACTGGACATGGAACAACAGACTGGTTCCAAATAGGGAAAGGAGTATGTCAAGGCTGTGTATTGTCACCCTGCTTATTTACCTTCTATGCAGAACATCATGAGAAATGCTGGGCTGGATGAAGCACAAGCTGGAATCAAGATTGCTGGGAGAAATATCAATCACCTCAGATATGCAGATGACACTACCCTAATGGCAGAAAGTGAAGAGGAACTAAAAAGCTTCTTGAGGAGAGTAAAAGAGGAGAGTGAAAAAGTTGGCTTAAAGCTCAACATTCAGAAAATGAAGATCATGGCATCCGGTCCCATCACTCCATGGAAAATAGATGGAGAAACAGTGGAAAGAGTGTCAGACCTTATTTTTTTGGGCTCCAGAATCACTGCAGATGGTGATTGTAGCCATGAAATTAAAAGATGCTTACTCCTTGGAAGAAAAGTTATGACCAACCTAGATAGCATATTCAAAAGCAGAGGCATTACTTTGCCGACTAAGGTCCGTCTAGTCAAGGCTATGGTTTTTCCAGTAATCATGTATGGATGTGAGAGTTGGACTGTGAAGAAGGCTGGGCGCTGAAGAATTGATGCTTTTGAACTGTGGGGTTGGAGAAGACTCTTGAGAGTCCCTTGGACTGCAAGGAGATCCAACCAGTCCATTCTGAAGGAGATCAACCCTGGGATTTCTTTGGAAGGAATGATGCTAAAGCTGAAACTCCAGTACTTTGGCCACTTCATGCGAAGAGTTGACTCACTGGAAAGACTTTGATGCTGGTAGGGATTGGGGGCAGGAGGAGAAGGGGACAACCGAGGATGAGATGGCTAGATGGCATCACTGACTCGATGGATGCGAGTCTGAGTGAAATCTGGGAGTTGGTTTTGGACAGGGAGGCCTGGCGTGCTGCGATTCATGGGGTCACAAAGAGTCGGACATGACTGAGTGACTGAACTGAGCTGAACTGAAAAGCTCAACATTCAGAAAACAAAGATCATGGCATCTGGTCCCATCACTTCATGGGAAATACATGGGAAACAGTGGAAACAGTGTCAGACTTTATTTTTGGGGGCTCCAAAACCACTGCAGATGGTGATTGCAGCCATGAAATTAAAAGACGCTTACTCCTTGGAAGAAAAGTTATGACCAACCTAGAGAGCATATTAAAAAGCAGAGACATTACTTTGCCAACAAAAGTCTGTCTAGTCAAGGCTATGGTTTTTCCAGTGGTCATATATGGATGTGAGAGTTGGACTGTGAAGAAGGCTGAGCGCCGAAGAATTGATACTTTTGAACTGTGGTGTTGGAGAAGACTCTTGAGAGTCCCTTAGGTTGCAAGGAGATCCAACCTGTCCATTCTGAAGGAGATCAGCCCTGGGGTTTCTTTGGAGGGAATGATGCTGAAGCTGAAACTCCAATACTTTGGCCACCTCATGCGAAGAGTTGACTCATTGGAAAAGACTCTGATGCTGGGAGGGATTGGGGGCAGGAGGAGAAGGGGACGACAGAGGATGAGATGGCTGGATGGCATCACGGACTCAATGGACGTGAGTCTGAGTGAACTCCGGGAGTTGCTGATGGACAGGGAGGCCTGGCGTGCTGCAATTAATGGGGTTGTAAAAAGTTGGACACGACTGAGTGACTGAACTGAACTGAAGAGACTTAACATGCATGCACATAGGATATATATATATATATATATATATATATATATATATACACACATACATATATATATATACAGAGTAGTAGCCAATCAAAATGGTCTAGCTTGTGATCTGTTAGATAAGTATAACCAGTTGTAGAGGAAGAAGGCCAGACATCCTGTAATACTAAGTCAAGTGGGCCTTAGGAAGCATCACTATGAACAAAGCTAGTGGAGGTGTTGGGATTGCAGCTGACTTATTTCAAATCCTAAAAGATGATGCTGTGAAAGTGCTGCACTCAATACGCCAGCAAATTTGGAAAACTCAGCAGTGTCCACAGGACTGGAAAAGTCAGTTTTCATTCCAATCCTAAAGAAAGGCAATGCCAAAGAATGCTCAACCTACTGCACAATTGCACTCATCTCAGTTCAGTTCAGTCACTCAGTTGTGTCTGGCTTTTGGCGACCCGATGGACTGCAGCAAACCAGGCCTTCCTGTCCATTACCAACTCCTAGAGTTTACTCAAACTCATGTCCACTGAGTTGGTCATGCCATCCAACCATTTCATCCACCATTGTTGCCTTCTCCTCCTGCGTTCAGTCTTTCCCAGCATCAGGGCCTTTTCCGTTGAGTCAGTTTGTCGCATCAGGTGGCCAAAGTATTGGAGTTGCAGCTTCAACATCAGTCCTTGCAATGAATATTCAGGACTGATCTCCTTTAGAATGGACTGGTTGGATCTCCTTGCAGTCCAAGGGACTCTCAATCGTCTTCTCCAACACCACAGTTCAAAAGCATCAATTCTCCGGTGCTCAGCTTTCTTTTTAGTCCAACTCTTATATCCATACTCATCTCACATGCTAGCAAAGTAATGCTCAAAATTCTCTAAGTTAGGCTTCAACAGTATGTGAACTGGGAGCTTCCAGATGTTTAAGCTCGATTTATAAAAGGCAGAGGAACCAGAGATCAAATTGCCAACATTGTTGGATCATAGAAAAAGCAAGAAAATTCCAGAAAAACATCTATTTCTGCTTTATTGGCTACACCAAAGCCTTTGACTGTGTGGATCACAACAAACTGTGGGAAATTCTTAAAAAGGTGGGAATACCAACGCACCTTGCCTACCTCCTCAGAAATCTATATGCGGGTCAAGAAGCAACAGTTAGAACCAGGCATGGAACAACGGACTGGTTCCAAACTGGGAAAGAAGTAAATCAAGGTTGTATATTGTCACCCTGCTTATTTAACTTATTTGCAGAGTACATCATGAGAAATGCTGGGTAGGATGAAGCACACGCTGGAATCAAGATTGCTGGGAGAAGTATCAATAGCCTCAGATATGCAGATGGCACCACCCTTACGGCAGAAAGCAAAAAGGAACTAAAGAGCCTCTTGATGAAAGTGAAAGAGGAGAGTGAAAAAGCTGGCTTAAAACTCAATGTTCAGAAAACTAAGATCATGGCATGTGGTCCCATCACTTCATGGCAAATAGATGGGGGAACAATGGAATCACTGACAGACTTTATTTTTTGGGGCTCCAAAAATCACTGCAGATGGTGACTGCAGCCATGAAATTAAAAGATGCTTGCTCCTTGGAAGAAAAGCTATGACTAACCTAGACAGCATATTAAAAAGCAGAGACATTACTTTGCCAACAATGGTCTATCTAGTCAAAGCTATGGTTTTTCTAGTAATCATATATGGATGTGAGAGTTGAACTGTAAAAAAAACTGAGCACTGAAGAATTGATGCTTTTAAACTGCGGTGTTGGAGAAGACTCTTGAGAATCCCTTCGACTGCAAGGAGATCCAACCAGTCCATCCTAAAGAAGATTAGTCCTGGGTTTTCATTGGAAGGACTGATGCTAACGCTGAAAGTCCAAATCTTTGGCCACCTGTTGTGAAGAACTGACTCATCTGAAAAGACCCTGATGCTGGCAAAGACTGAAGGCAGGAGGAAAAGGGCATGACAGAGGATAAGGTAGTTGGATGGTATCACCGACTTGATGGATGTGAGCCTGAGCAAGCTCTGCGAGCTGGTGAAGGACAGGGAAGCCTGACGTGCTGCAGTCCATGGGGTTGCAGAGTTGGACATGACCGAGTGACTGAACTGAACTGACGGGAAGAAGTTCAGCCTGGATTGTGTACCTCTAAAGTACAGAATTCAAACATGAAGCATTAGTGGGTGAGAAAGATAAAAAGTTTCCTTTAGGCCAAGCTGCAAAAGGTGGGACCTACTGGTCTGAAGAGTTTGGGTTTAAATCTGTGGATGATGGAGAATTCTTAAATGTGCTAAACACGAGAACACTGCTCAAGAATGGTCATTAAGGAAGATTATCTGATAGTATTGTTCTGGGTATGTCGTAGCGCTTGTAATCTCCATATGCTAAATATAAAAAAGTATACAATTCTGCAGCTCAGGATATTGAACTGAAAGGAGCATAGACTAAGTCTGCCTCACTTAGAGAAAGCTTTTCCTCACTCATTTTTCTCTCCCGTCCCCTCCCAATTTGAGAGTACACACTTAGTATGTTAACTAGAGGGAGTTGCTGACTTCTGTATCAGGATCCTGTTTAAATCACTGAAATAAATGTATTCTGAGTACATACTCCCTTACCTTTTTGTGTTAAAAGGAAAGAGTGGAGGTAGAGAGAACACTGAGTAGGCATTTAGATATGTCTAGACTTGGGCAAAAAAGCGTCTGAAGGGGGATGATGACAACGGTCATGGAAAACAGTGGAAAATTGGTTGTGGTGACTGATTGGTTTATTAAGACTGAGTGGAGCTCCGCTTAACTCGAAAGTTTCAAGCTAGTTCATTAGGAGTAAAGTGATCCATTGACAGAGATAAGCCAATTGAGACGCAAAGTTGATTTCTTTGAAAATACATAAATTCTGTATTAGACGTGTTTAGTTTAAGGTGGTAGTCTTAGGCAGCAATCGAGGGAATGGAGGCTGGGTTTAGCAATAGAAATTTTTAAGTATTCTTACCCATTCAGGTTTGAAAATAAGATTGAGAAGAAGACGGGAGTAGCCAGCAAAAACTTGAACGGGTTTGTTTGAAACACAAGGTAAATTAGAATGATGCTGTCCTATGACAACCAGGAGAATAGAGTGCTTTGAGAAGCAAGGGGGTGAGAAGAATGGATGTAGGGAAAAGGATGTTGAATCTGGTGACTGGGAGATTTCTGGGGATTTATTAGGTTACTGCTTTTACTAGAGGGGCTTCCCAGGTGCCTCAAGTGGTAAAGAATCTGCCCACCAATTCAGGATCCATGGGAGGCCTGGGTGTGATTGCTGGGATGGGAAGATCCCCTGGAGGAGGAAATGGCAACCTACTCCAGTGCTCTTGCCTGGAGAATCCCATGAACTGAGGAGCCTGGCGGGCTGCAGTCCATGGGGTTGCAAAGAGTCGGACAAGACTGAGCATGCGCAGGCACATACACTTTTACTAGAAGGGTCAAAAGTCCGATTCCAGGGGAGTCGAGAGAGAATGAGCTTTGGGGCCAAGAAAGTGGAGCACAGCAGTGAGCCGCAGTGATAACGGTAGGACTGTATCTTGAGGAAACAGTGCTAATTTCGAGGTTAGTTATCTACATTTGTGTGTTGAATGTTTTGCCTTCTTGAAGGCAGAAATGATGCCTTCTACTTTTTCTTTAATACCCTTGTGTAGTATCCTACCTATAGAAAGCGTATATATTAAATGTATAGATTAGTATTTTTTTTTTTAAGATGTTGAGAACTCTCCTCCTTTGTACATAGAAGAGAAGGGGCCAGATGAGAGGGAAAGATTGGAAAAGCTAGAAAGATTGAAAATACCTGAGAGGGCTTATCACTAGTCTTGGTGGCAAGGAATATAGAAGGCAGAGGCTGGAGAAATAGGCTCTGCGAAAGTTGTTGTCCCTGGATTCAGGAGTAACTTAATCCTAGATAAGCGGTTTTGTGAGTTTGGTTGTATCACTTAACTCCTTTCTTAACTTCAGTTTTCAGAAAGAGAATAGTAGTATTTATCTTAAATACTCATGAGGGATAAATGAGTAAAGTGTCTATTGTCCAGAATAGTATCTATTACAAATGGTAAAAGTCTAGCAAGTGTTAGTGATATTCACGGTGCTGATCACAAGAAAGGGTGAGAGATTGGAAATTCATAATCAGACACTACTTGAACATCATTTGGGAAAATAGATCTTAAAAGAAGACCATATTTGGGGATTCCCTGGTGGTCTAGTGGATAGGATTCTATGCTTTTGCTGCTAAGGGCCCAGGTTCAATCCCTGGTATGGAAATGATCCCATAAGCCACGAGGCATGGCCAAAAAAAAAAAAAAAAAATTGCTATATTCATGTGAATTCAACTGAAATTCCATATAAGGATTTTTCTTAAGTCTTCAGTCAAAATTAATGAAAACTTTTATGTTTTCTTATTTCAGAGCTAATATAAATTCATTTGTAAATGTTAGATAATCCATTATTACAAAAGAGAATAAAAAATCACCTGTGATCCTACTTTCAAATATTAGTCAGGTACTCTGTGTCCTTGATTCCTTGTATAAACTTTCCACTTTCCACTTTAGTTGGGCCTTTTTCTCCTTGTCCCCAGAATGTATATTCTGTATGAATGCTGAATAATGTCTTTTTATCTTTAATACTTGGATTCACTACTCATAATTTCATTTTCTTGTGCTGCAATATATTTTTCTATTCTAAACTAAGAGAATAGACTTCTAATTATGATCTAAAGAGTATGTACATAATTAATAAGAACCAAATTTAGAATAGACACTAGAATTTACTACAGAGTCTGCATCTAAGAAGTATATGATTCAGTTCAGTTCAGTCACTCAGTCATGTCCGACTCTTTGTGACCCTGTGGACTGCAGCATACCAGGCTTCCCTGTCCATCACCAACTCCTGGAGCTTACTCAACTCATGTCCATTCAACGATCTCATCCTCTGTCATCCCCTTCTCCTCCTGCCTTCAATCTTTCCCAGCATCAGGGTCTCTTCCAATGAGTCAGTTCTTTGCATCAGGTGGCCACAGTATTGGCGTTTCAGCTTCAACATCAGTCCTTCCAATGAACATTCAGGACTGATTGCCTTTAGGATGGACTGGTTGGATCTCCTTGCAGTATATGATTGTGTCATGCCTATTTTTACAATGATATAGCAACATGAAAATATCTTTTATGAGATGAAAGTTTCAGAATTGATGTTTTGTGGAAAAGAATTAGCAAATGTAAGCTTGTGTTTTTGTTAAATACATTTGAACTTTGCAAGAGGTTTTTTAAAATATATATGTAACTTTATTTATTTATTTTTGGTTAAACTGGGCCTTTGTTGCTGCTGAGGTTTTTCTCTAGTTTTGGTGATGGACGCTACTGACTAGTTGAGGTACATGGATGTCTCATTGCAGTACTGGCTCTTGTTTCAAGCTCTAGGGTGTTCAGGGTTCAGTAACTGCAGCATGTGGGCTCAGTAGTTTTGGCTCCCAGGCAAGAGCTCAATAGCTGTGGCACACGAGCTCAGTTGCTCCACGGCGTGTGGGATCTCCCCAGATCAGGGATTGAACCTATGTCTCTTCCGTTGGCTTTCGGATTCTTTACCACTGAGGCACCATGGAAGCCCTGAAAGAGGTTTTAAAGTTTTACTTTTGCCAAAAGCCTTCCTATAAAACATATAAGGAAAAGATACCTGAACATAACTAAGCTTATATACGCTTACCAAATGATAAACTGTTTGGATTATTTTTGATCACCACACTCACCATAATATGACTGTTTTTTGAATTGTATAAGAGCTTAAATAATTTTTAAAATGAGATCACTCAAATCTGTGGCATGGAGTGAGAGTTTCTACTAAGCCGCGTTGGCTCATACAGAATTGTCTGAACTCGACAGGACGTGTGCCCCAATAAATGTTCTCCTAGCTCTGCTGTTTTAGAATGAATGTAGTGAAAATTTTATAATTGGAAAAAAAAAGAAACCTGCTTATAATTGCTTTTTGTTTTCTACTTCAGGTTGCAGACAGTAGGTTGCATGCCTCCGCCTGTGTCTTCTGCGGTGATATTAACCAAGGCAGTTGGTGGAAACGAGGTGAGTCATGGGGCTAGCTTTTTCAAACATACGTGGGTGCTATCCTTTTATTTTATATTTTATTTTATGACAAAGGACTCATCACAGAAAATGCATAACTATAGCAGCTTATGAAAGAAGTGGGTAGATTCATGTGTTAGAAAGAGGCTAAAATTGACAATAATGAGTGGAATTCAGGATTTCAAGGAGAAGAGCAAGGGAGGTGAATGAGACAGATAGGTCGTGATTTTTCTATTTCAGTGAGCAATGAGGAGACAGAGGACAAAGAATCCAAGCCAAGGGGCTTTTACATCCAAGACTCGTGAACTGAGGACACGCGCTATGGCCATTCCTCAGCTCTTAAAAATATTTAGGGCAAACTACGGTCATGGAAAAAGGGTCAGTAAAAGTTTAATGGCAGGTGAAGATGGTATTAAACAAGGAGAAATGACGCCAGGTGTTTAAGATGAGTTCAGAGAAATTATCCTGGGGAACCGTAGCCAAAGAGGAGTGCTTATGTATCGGGATGGCAGTAGTCCCGTGTGGGAGCTGCTTATAGGTAGTTCTTCTTGGCTGAGAGGCCCTGCGACTTTGTACCAAGGGACTCTGCTTTGTAGTCGCTTATTTCTCCTGATATCTTATCATTCAGAAAAGAATACAAATTTAAACATTTTTTAATTAATTCATGTATTTTTGGCTGTGCTGGGTCTCTGGTGCTGCGTGGACTTGCTCTAGTTGCAGCGAGCCGGGGCAGTTCTCTGGTTGTGGTGCTGGGACTTCTGGTTGCCGTGGCTTCTTTTATTGCAGAGCACGGGCTCTGAGCACCTGGGCTTCAGTAGTTGCAGCGCAGGGCTCAGTAGTTACGGCTTTCGGGCCCTACAGCTTGCGGTCAGGAGTCGTGGCACACAGACTTAGTTGCCCTGCAGCACGCGGGATCCTCCCAGCCCAGGGATTGAACCTGTGTCCCGTGCGTTGGCAGGTGGATTCTTAACCACTCGACCGTCAGGGTAGTCCAAGAAAAGAATACTTTTGAATGAGGCAGGATAAATGTAATTTTAATTGGGGGATAATTGCTTTGCAATATTGTGTTGTTTTCTGTCATATATAGGCATGAGTCAGCCATAGGTATACATATATCCCCTCCCTCTTGAATCTCTCTTACCTCCCACGCTCATTGTGATTTTTATTTAATTTGTGTTACCCAGTGACTAATAATGGTGAGCATTTTTATCTTTCCATGTGCTTATTTGTTATCTGTGTCTTCTTTTGGGAGATTCTACTAAAATTTTGCTTTTTACAAAATTGAGTGTTTTGCTTTCTTATTGATGAGCTTTGAGAATTCTATATTCTGGATACAAGACCTTCATTATATATATATATATATATATATATATGCTTTGTAAATGTTTTTTTCCCAGTCTGGTTTGTCTTTCATTTATTGAGTTGACCAAAAAGTTCATTTGGGTTTTTCCGTAATGTATTTTGAAGGCACAGGATATGCTGATGGATTTGGATGTCGGGTGTGAGAGAAAGGGTCGAGAGTGACTTCAAGGTTTTGACTGAGCAGCTGGAAGGATGGAGTTTGCTGACGTGGAGAAGAGTGCTGTGTGGCAGCAGAAATGTGGGGTTGTTTAGTCTGGGTAGCCACAGTATACTGTGATAACTAAGAACTGCAAAATCTCAGTTAAGCATAAAGGGTTATTTCATGCTAATGGTACCTGTCCCATGTGGGTCAGTGGGAAGATCTTTGCCATTACTAAGGAAACCTGGTTAGTGGAGGCTTATGTTTTGAAGGTACATCATCTGGATGGAGCACAAAGCATTTTAGGTGTGCCATAACAGAGATAGAGAGATTCAGTTCAGTTCAGTTCAGTCACTCAGTCTTGTCCGACTCTTTGTGACCCCATGAATCGCAGCACACCAGGCCTCCCTGTCCATCACCAACTCCCAGAGTTCACCCAAACTCATGTGCATCAAGTCAGTGATGCCATCCAGCCATCTCATCCTCTGTTGTCCCCTTCTCCTCCTGCCCGTAATCCCTCCCAGCTTCAGGGTCTTCTCCAATGAGCTTAGAGAATCACAAATAGACTTTGTATTTTTCAGTTGGAAGTGATATGTGGTGCTTCTGCTCACATTACATTGGCCAGAACAAGTCGTGTGGCCTTACCATATTCCTGTGCCCTCAAGGAGAGGACAACTGGATTGATGAACACTTGTAATGTCAGCCATATGGTAAACATGGAGAACTGGTTGTTGTTGTTGTTGTTGTTGTTGTTGTTTTGGTATGTTGAGATGCCTATTACATATCCAGCTGAAGATGTCAGTGAGCAATTATAGACACAAGGGTTGACAGTTGAGAGACTGGCCTAAACCTGGAGATGTAAATTAGGGCATCATCAATGAATAAATGATATTTAAAGCCAAGATTGTGTATGAGATTCTGTAGACAGGAAAGAGCAAAGGTTCAAGGATGGAGCCTGGGGACCCTCCAACATTAAGAGGTTAAGGCAATGAGGAATAACCAGCAAAGGCAACAGTGAGAGTATAATTAATGAGACTGAAGGAAAAACAAGAGAGCATGGTGTCCAGGAAGCCAGGTGAAGAAGGGGTTTGAAGGAGGAGGATGTGAAGAGTGGTGTCAGCTTCTGACACCAGTGCTTCCCAGATGGTGCTTGTGGTAAAAAACCTGTCTGCCAGTGCAGGAGACTTAAGGGACTTGGGTTCGATCCCTGGGTAGGGAAGATCCCCTGGAGGAGGGCATGGCAATCCACTGTAGTATGCTTGCCTGGAGAACCCATAGGCAGAGAAACCTGGTGTGGTACAGTCTATAGGGTCCCAAAGAACTGGACATGACTGAAGCGGCTTAACATGTATGCATGTCAGATTCCGCTGATGGGAGTTGTGTAAGTGAATTCTGAGAATTTACCGTGAAATTAAGCTATGCAGAAGTTACTGTTAATCTTTAACAGGCTGGTTTTGGTAGAAGGCAGGGGCAAAAGCTTGTTTGGAGTAGGCTTAAGGAAAACAGGAAGAGAAGAATTAGAGACAAGAAGTATAGACTGTGGTTATGATGTACTTTGTGATAAAAAGGAATAGAGAAATGGGGCTATTTTTAGAGAGAGGTGTGTGGTCAAGATTTACTCTTTCAGAAAGGACAGCATTTTCTATCATGATGGGAGCTGTACAGTGGAGAGAGAGCTGTGGGTTTAAGAGAGAGTGCTGGAGCAGTTTATTTGATCAAGTGAGAGAGAGTGATGTTGGGTTATATGAGCTTCAGTTAGGAACTTAGACCATTTATTCGTAATAACAGGAGGGAAGACAGAGTGCGTGGCTATAGACCTGTGTAAGTGAGTTGAGGGGGACACTTGGAAGTTTTATTCTGATGCCTTTTATTTTTTTGTTGCACGTGAGAATGAGGGTGGGGTAAATGCTACTCATGTTTCAGATGAGAGGAGAAAAGGTGGACTTGCCATGCAGATGAGAGTGAGTTACCTGGAGAGGATGCCAGTGTTGCCAGGTAGCACCAAGGACCGGCTGAGATCAAGCCCTGCCTTTAAAGTGAAGCCAGGCATCGTGGATGTGTGTTTTCTCTCAGTGTAGGAATGAAATTGGCAGATAACTAGATTTAACCAACATCTCATTATGCCAAGAGATTCTTTCAGTTGCCACATAATTAGTGAGGTAGGGAAGTTACGAAAGTCTTGGATTAGCGCCTGCTATGATTATCTATCTACTGCCTTGAAAGAATTTGAGGAAAGGGTTAATTTGTTTAACAGTGTCATTTATCTCTTTCTAATGTGATTCCCTTAAAAACCTTTTCTTTCTCAAATGACTTTTGGCAGAAGTTCAAAGATCACTCATTTTCTTGACATCAACATATGGCATTTGAACGTGTATCTACATGTTCATTCCCCAGTAGATAATTAAATTATTTACATTAATGTTGCATTTTAGTAATACTGAATTTATGTACATCTTCTTTGTCTTCTAACATTATTGGTCTAGTTCTTTAATGTTTATTATGCAGTTTCATGATTATCAGGAATTTTTGAAGTCCTGGAGAGTGAGACATAATTGTTCACAAATATTGAACACTGAGCTTCGGAAAAGAAGCTTGCAAAGTCCAGTTTGGTCATATCTTCTGATATGAAGTGAATAGACTCTTTTATTTTTATATGAAATTATGGGAGAAAATGATCTGCAAAAAGATATTAGATAATTTTAAGTTTTAAGCCGTTCTAAAATTAATTGAAGAAAGTAAGGAAATCCACTAGACTATTCAGGTATGATCTAAATCACATCCCTTACGATTATACAATGGAAGTGACAAACAGATTCAAGGCATTAGGTCTGATAGACAGAGTGCCTGAAGAACTATGGACAGAGGTTCGTGACATTGTACAGGAGACTATGCTCAAGAACATCCCCAAGAAAAAGAAAGGCAAAAAGGCAAAATGGTTGTCTGGCGAGGCCTTACAAATACCTGTGAAAACAAGAAAAGTGAAAGGCAAAGGAGAGAAGGAAAGATATACTCTTTGAATGCAGAGTTCCAAAGACTAGCAAGGAGAGCGAAGAAAGCCTTCCTCGGTGATCAATGCAAAGAAATAGAGGAAAACAATAGAATGGGAAAGACTAGAGATCTCTTCAAGAAAACTAGAGATACCAAGAGAACATTTCATGCAAAGATGGGCACAATAAAGGACAGAAATGGTATGGACCTAACAGAAGCAGAAGATATTAAGAAGAGGTGGCAAGAATACACAGAAGCATTATACAAAAAAGATCTTCATGACCCAGATAACCATGATGGTGTGATCACTCGCCTAGAGCCAGACATCCTTGAATGTGAAGTCAAGCGCACCTTAGGAAGCATCACTACGTACAAAGCTAATGGGGGTGATGGAATTCCAGTTGAGCTATTTCAAATCCTAAAAGATGATGCTGTGAAAGTGCTGCACTCAATATGCCAGCAAATTTGGAAAAGTCAGTTTTCATTTCAGTCCCAAAAAAAGCCAATGCCAAAGAATGCTCAAACTACCGCATAATCACACTCATCTCACACGCTAGTAAAGTAATGCTCAAAATTCTCCAAGCCAGGCTTCAACAGTACATGAACTGTGAACTTCCAGGTGTTCAAGCTGGATCTAGAAAAGGCAGAGGAACCAGAGATCAACTTGCCAACATCTGTTGGATCATAGAAAAAGCAAGAGAGTTTCAGAAAAACATCTGTTTCTGCTTTATTGCCTACGCCAAAGCCTTTGACTATGTGGATCACAACAAACTGTGGACAATTCTTCAAGAGATCGGGATAGCAGACTACCTGATCTGTCTCCTGAGAAATCTGTATGCAGGTCAAGAAACAACAGTTAGAACCGGACGTGGAACAACAGACTGGTTCCAAATTGGGAAAGGAGTACATCACAGCTTAATATTGTCACCTTGCTTATTTAACTTATATGCAGAGTACATCATGAGAAATGCTGGGCTGGATAAAGCACAAGCTGGAATCAAGATTGCTGGGAGAAATATCAATAACTTCAGATATGCAGATGACACCACCCTCATGGCAGAAAGCAAAGAGGAACTAAAGAACCTCTTCGTGAAAGTGAAAGAGGAGAGTGAAAAAGTTGGCTTAAAGCTCAACATTCAGAAAACTAAGGTCATGGCACCTGGTCCCATCACTTCATGGCAAATAGATGGGGAAACAATGGCAACAGTGACAGACTTTATTTTTCTAGGCTCCAAAATCACTGCAGATGGTAACTGCAGCCATGAAATTAAAAGACGCTTACTCCTTGGAAGAAAAGCTATGACCAACCTAGACAGCATATTAAAAAGCAGAGACATTACTTTGCCAACAAAGGTGCATCTAGTCAAAGCTCTGGTTTTTCTAGTAGTCATGTATGGATGTGAGAATTGGACTGTGAAGAAAGCTGAGCACCGAAGAATTGATGCTTTTGAACTGTGGTGTTGGAGAAGACTCTTGAGAGTTCCTTGGACTGCAAGGAGATCCAACCAGTCCATCCTAAAGGAAATCAGTCCTGAATGTTCATTGGAAAGACTGATATTGAAGCTGAAGCTCCAATACTGTGGCCACCTGATGAGACGAACTGACTCAATGGAAAAGACCCTGATGCTGGAAAAGATTGAAGGCAGGAGGAGAAGGGGACGACAGAGGATGAGATGGTTGGATGACATCACTGATTTGATGGACATGAGTTTGAGTGAGCTCCGGGAGTTGGTGATGGACAGGGAGGCCTGGTGTGCTGCATTCCTGGTATCACAAAGAGTTGGACACGACTGAGTGACTGAAGTGAACTGAACTGAACTGAAAATACTGTTATAAGGTAACTGAGGGTAGGCTATTGTTGAAATAGATGTAAGGGAGGCTTACTCTTTTGTACTGTATATTAGTAAAATCTTACCTAAGAATAGAAGGAGAAATTTTTGGTGCCTGTACATGAAAAGAGTAAAAAGTTGAGTCCAGTGTCGTGTGCCACTAGGTGAAGATTTCGATTCTATTCTCTGTGATTGTCTGCTCTGCCTTGTACACAGCAGCTCTGTATCCACACCAGTACATGTCCTGGGTACATTTCCATGTTGCCGTGTTCTTTTCAACTGACCATCCTTTGCCGTGTTTGTACATGGAAGAAAACATTTTTCCTTCTAGATCCTGTTATTTCTTGACATTGACTTTATGATCTCACATACTTATATATACATCTTTAATACTTATATTTAGCATATGCTCTCGTGGGTTAAAACGTGTCACTGTGTGGCCTATTTCTATTTAATGCTTTGGGGGATGTATGCAGATACAGTAGTGTCATTTGAAATGATTCTGTTCATTTATTTTGTAAAGTTGTTATATAATTTAGGAGGAATTTTTTTCTGTTACTTATATACCTCTCATTGTAAATGCCTTTTCCATAAGATTGGTGGTTATAGAAAAGGTTTTGTCATGAGTTGAAAGTTATTGCATCCCTTAAACTCACCTCTTGTCCTTTGGTGAGAATAGCCTTATTACTTTTTGGTAAAATTAAAGAACAATTTCTGTTTTGATAACTTACATTGTTGTTGTTTCAGCGAGCCAACTATAATCATTCCAGTGGCCGTGGGCACTCGGCGTGTGTGCAGAGCAGTGCGTGCAGGCTAGAACGCCAGCATGCCCTTGAAGTGTTAGAGGGAGACTGTTTAAGGGTGTAGCTGACTGAGAGTCTCATTTTGTGGCTTTTAAATTTTAAATTACTTTCATTTAAATATTAGAAACTTGGTTAGCTTCTTTTTTGTGATTGTAATTTATTCATTCCGGTGTTTGAAATGTGATTTTTCAAACTCCAGAGTAGTAGGGTATGCGGTTCACATGGTCTGATTGGTGGTGATGGTGATTATGTGTGTGTATGTATGTGTGTGCATGAAGTTTTAGTTCCTTTTTTGAATAATAGAGAAAGTGATGACTTGGTGAACCCTATTTTCATTGTCAGGTATAAAAAAGAAGATAGATCAAAATGTTCTCTCTTCTATTCTAACTTGTGAGACATAGGATAAACACATTTTCTTTACATGGTTTTTTTCGCTCCAAAAGCCTTACATAGGTTTTAAGCCTTATAAGATTTGCTAAGAGAATCATTGCACTCAAATTCGAGTAACTTCTACCTTTTAGTAACTACCACAGGGATTTCTTAAAGTTTCTTTAAAAAAAACAAAACTGGAAAATAATTTCCTGAGTTTGGAAAGTATTATGTGGTTTTCATATTGTTGTTACAGAAGTATTTTTATTTCATTTGACACTTATACTGTTGTTTAATGAAAAAGCAAGAGGGGTAAGTGTTTGGGAAAAGATACACTGTTTTTTTACCTTGATATTCATGTTTTTGCAAGCTGAAGAAGGGAAGGATTCAGCTAAAAGCCATTCCTCAAAATATGAAATAAATATGAGGTCTTAATTCCAGAGTAAATTTCCAAAGCTGCATAACTTTGTAAAATTGTGTGAGTTTGGGTGATGAACCAAGTAGGAGAGAAATATAATCAGGGATTTCTTCCCTCAAATATTTGAAGGAAAAAGGAAATGAAAAGCATTATAAATTGTAGACAAATCAGAGCAAGTTAGGAAGAAATTTCTAGGCATATCTGAGAGTAATATTTTATGTTAAATACTTTGTTGTCTGTGTTAAGGCTAAACCTGATCATTTGAACCATGAAAATAAGACACCATCACCACTAAAGCAGTATATTAATTATAGGCATGTTATTTATGTTGGTTTATTTTTTTGTTTGTCTTTCAAAGTGAATTCTGTAGATCACCCACATCTGCATTACCTGGGGTGATTAGGAAAAAAAAAATCCCTTATCTCCACTTTAGACCTGTTGAATTAAAATGTGTAGTCGATAGGCCTCAGGATTTTCATCCTTCTTCTTTCTTTCCTTTATTAAAATTATGAAATAGCATACCTACAGAAGGTACATAAAACATAAATACAGTCTAAGGCATAATAATAAACACCTCTGTGCCCACCATTCAGCTTTAGAAATAGGATATGATAGTCAGCAGTAGTTCAGCACCCTCTTCATCTAGGCAGTGCCTTCTACCATAGGGAGTCAAAAAGGGGACTAAGATTTGGGGCCTGCCTTCCAGAAAGCTTTCATGGAGTGTGATGTTACACTATTCAAAACCTCTATTTCATGGTATAAACCTCAAAAAAAATAGGCAAAACAGACTAGAATGGCTTTACATTGTCCCATATCATTAAAATCATTGTTTTTCTTCTTTAGTTTAAAAAAGTTCCAAGAGGTACCCCAAATGAGTTCAGCCTCCTTCAGCTGTGTGGGGCAGCCTGCAGTTCCATTTGGGATCTGGACTGTGTTTGTTCCTGTAGGCATTTAGGGTATCTGCTTGTTTAGTTAAGAGGGTGTGCTTCTTTTACTATAAATAGATTTAGCTGACATTTTTGTTGTATTTTAGTTAGCAGGCTGAAGGATTTTAGAACCCTTTGATAGTCATACAGAATTCTAAGTACATTTTAAAGAAAAGTTTTGATTTCAGGTATGGTACAAAGGTGACAAGTTGAAAGTGTGTGTGTGTGTGCGTGTGCGTGTGTGTGCGTGTGCGTGTGTGTGCGTGTGCGTGTGTATGTGTATGCACGCACGCACGTGTGCTTAATTTCAGCAATAGGGTTATTGCCCAAATCTCTTCAAAGAAAACTGAAGAGTGTCTCCTGAGCAAAGAAAATTATTGCATGTGGTGAACTCTTTAAGTCATTGACGAAGGTCATGGTAGTCTGAGTGTATTTAAAAAAGGTTTTCTATCTGCTTGGAAAGCAAATGAAGCACTCATTATGAACTTAAAAATTATAGCTCTGAGAAGATTTTTGCTAGAGGTGAAAGATCAAGATCATCACAGCCCAAACGGAGCCGGAAAGTTCAATTTCTGGCTGATCAGCAAGGCATGAAACATTTCAGGGTTATTTTGCATTATCAGTGGGGAGTTGATCTTGCTAATCCAATGCATGAAGATAAGATTCACTGAAACATTTATAAAGGCATTTAGAGTAGATCTGATCAGCAGAGAGAAGACTTGAAGTGAGAAGGAAATCTGATCTGCCAGTCACTGTCTTAGCTTCAGCTGCCACTGGGCTTTGGTGTGCCTTGCCTTTCTCTTCTGTGAAATGGACTTGATCACTGCCTTTGCTGGGCTTCCCACATAGCACTAGTGGTAAAGAACTTGCCTGCTACTGCAGGAGGCAGAGGAGACGCAGGTTCAATCCCTGGGTCGAGAAAATCCCCTGGAGGAGGACATGGCAACCCACTCCGGTATTCTTGCCTAGAGAATCCCATGAACAGAGGAGCCTGGAAGATGAGAGATTGCAGAGTGGGACACAACTGAAGCGGCTTAGTACACACACACTGCCTTTGCTTGGAGTGAGAGTTTAATGGTTTTCTGGAGCAATCTTGTACAGCCTGAAAATGGCTGTCAATGTTGAGCACTCTAGCAAGCTGGCCTGTTTGTACTTTCTATGCTCCAGCCATTTTTGAGGGCTCCAGAATCACTGCAGATGGTGACTGCAGCCACGAAACTAAAAGACCCTTACTCATTGCAAGAAAAGTTATGACCAACCTAGACAGCATATTAAAAAGCAGAGACGTTACTTTGCCAGTAAAGGTCCATCTAGTTAAGGCTATGTTTTTTCCAATAGTCAAGTATGGATATGAGATTGGAACTATAAAAAAGCTGAGTGCTGAAGAAGTGATGCTTTTGAACTGTGGTGTTGGAGAAGACTCTTGAGAGTCCCTTGGACTGCAAGGAGATCCAACCAGTCCATCCTAAAGGAAATCAGTCCTGAGTATTCATTAGAAGGACTGATGTTGAAGCTGCAACTCCAATACTTTGGCCACCTGATGCGACAAACTGACTCAATGGAAAAGGCCCTGATGCTGGGAAAGATTGAAGGTGGGAGGAGAAGGGGACGACAGAGGATGAGATGGTTGGATCGCATTACTGACTCAATGGACATGAGTTTGAGTAAGCTCCGGGAGTTGGTGATGGACAGAGAAGCCTGGCGTGCTGCAGTCCATGGCGTCACAAAGAGTCAGAAAAGACTGAGAAACTGAACTGAACTAAGCTAAACACTCCAGCCTCCTAGGCTCTCTCGGAAGTGGTAACAGTGTTCCCTCTTTGACAGATGAAAGAACAGAAGTCATAGCAGCAAGGAATTCCATGTCCATGTGCATCTTCAATTTCTACCTTTTATCTTTAGTCTCATTTTCTGGATTGGGTTAGCATTCTTACGAGCCCTTGAATGAGTTAACTGTGTTTGTTTGAAGCTGCTATACAACTGGCTTGAAACATATCCAGATTTCCCAAGATTCTTTGTGTAACTTAGAATTCCTTCATTTCTTTATGCCTCAAATTAGAATTCCTCATACCTTAATGCCTCTCGAATTGTCTTCCTTTTGTACCACTCTAACCAAATGAGTCCTCTTAATGGTTGGCTGTGGAATCTGTTCACCAAATGCAGGGGCCAGTTCTCGGTTCTCACCCTCCGTGACCTGACGGCAGCCTGTGACCCCGTGGCTACTTGCCTCCAACTTCCTTTTCCTTCCCTGACCCTCTTCTCTCCTCATTCTGCTCCTACATCTCTCATCTCTCCTTTTCCTATCTAGCTCCTCTCCCATATGAATGGGAGACTCTACCAGGGACTTGATCTTGAAACTCCCTGTTCCACATCGCTAGAGTCCTGTTTCTGACTCTTTCTATAGATGAAGTCATTTGACCTCCAGCTTTGGGTCCTGCTCTGCCTCGGATCCAAGGACCAGTCCTGATCTTGGGTAAGAAGTATTTTAAACAACACCAGCTGGACGTGCTGAGGCTCAGCATCACCACCTGTGTGGACCTTTTAGCCAAGGATACACTTGCCAGGCAATCAGAGCAGGTGTTTGATTCCCCTTTTTGCTGCTGCTCACCTAGTGGTGCTCACCAGGTAAGCCCTGGACCTCTCTGAGCCTTGGTTTTCTCATTTGAGGAGCAATAGTATTTGCATCCTTATTTCATACGTTTCCTTACAAGGATCTCATGAAATCATATGCAGAAGTACTTACAAGTTGTAAGGGAATGTATCAAGCAGGCATCAGCATTATCCTCATTGTAGAGTTTTGTCACTGATGAAATCACCTAGTTTAGAGAGTCATTATCATTGCTTCTTCAAAGTTTGCTCCAAGTTCATTCATTTACTCTATTCTTTTTTCTTCTGAACTTTTTATGTTTTATTGGGGTATAGCCACTTAACAGTGTTGTGATAGTTTCAGCTGAACAGTGAAGGGACTCAGCCATACATATACTTGTATCCATTCTGTCCCAAACCCACCTCCCATCCAGGCTGCCACATAACATTGAGCGGAGTTCCATGTGCTACACAATAGGTCTTTCTATCCACTTCAAATATAGCTGTGTGTATATGACCATCGCAAACTCCCTAACTGTTCCTTCCCTCCTGGCAGCCTTCAGTTTGTTTTCTAAGTCTGTGCGTGTTTTTTTGTTTTGTAAATAAGTTCATTGTGTCGTTTCTTTTCAGATTCCACATATAAGGGGTGTCATGTGATATTTCTCCTCTGTCTGATTTTTCACTCACTATGACACTCTCTAGGCCCACCATGTTGCTGCCAGCGGCATTCTTCCTTTCTTTTTAATGGCTGACTAATATTCTCTTGTATATTTTTACCACATCTTCTTCATCCATTCTTCTATCAGTGGACGTTTAGGTTGCTTCCGTGTCTTGGCTGTTGTAAACAGTGCTGCAATGAACATCAGGGTGAATGTATCCTTTCAGATCATGTCCTTTTTTTTTTTTTTTTCCTGGATACATGCCCACGAGTAGGATTGCAGGGTCATCTGGTAGCTCTAGTTTTCTTTTCTTAAGGAACCTCCATACTGTTCTCCATCGTGGCTGTAACAGCTTGCATTCCTGCCAACAGTGTAGGAGGGTTCCCTTCTCTGTACATCCTTTCCAGCATTTATTGTTTGTAGATCTTTTGATGATATCTATTCTGGCCGGTGTAAGGTGATACCTTATTGTAGTTTTGATTTACATTTTTCTAATCATTAGTGGCGCTGGAAATCTTTTCCTGTGTCTGTTGGCCATCTGTATGCATTCATTTACTCTATTCATTAATCACTCAAAATATATGTTGAATGCTTGTTATAGCTTCCTACATTATGGTACCTTCATATAATTTTCAGTTGAGTAAGTAATATAAAACATAAACCATAAAGTACAACATGAAGATGGGATTTAAATAAATTTACAAGATGGTGGATTTTTAAATAAATGTAACAAACTGGGTAATTCCAGTTTGTTAGTTTGTGTCTTAGGTTCTTAACACTTTTGTATAAATATTTCGTACTATAATATGGAATATTCATTTTAGATATCCAAGATTACTCCCTCTGGGAATTAAAGGGCACAGGAAGTCAAATTAGTTATGGAAAGATTGCTTTGGGAATTTAGAACCAGATAAAGGGGATTGAACAGGCTTGTTGTAGGATGTTTCCTCTAAAGTGTAAAGCCTGGAAAACCATCCCAGTTGCATTCCAGCTGACAAACAGACCACAGAAACAATCAGCTACCATGTGTCCTTGAACAGTTCTTCATAAACATTGGACATTTGTTATCTAGTTATTGTTCAATATCAGATTGTTTGCATATGTTATGAATAACAAAATGTTTTAATAATTCGATTTATTTCTATTGCTGCTGCTGCTGCTGCTAAGTCGCTTCAGTCATGTCCAACTCTGTGCAACCCCATAGACGGCAGCCCACCAGGCTCCCCCGTCCCTGGGATTCTCCAGGCAAGAACACCAGAGTGGGTTGCCATTTCCTTCTCCAATGTAATCAAACTTTCTTTTTTAGGGAGGTACCCTGGGTCCATTAATGATTTTGAGGAAACAGTAGTCTGAACAACTACACATTCATAGCTTTTTTTCTTAGTTATTCTTATTTGATTAATGTTCCTATTTGTTATATCATAGTGCAGAAAATTTGATTATTTATACCTTCATTTCCAAATTGTGGGCAGGTACCGTCTTTAGGTTCTTTGGCTTATATGTGCATTGACTATCTTCCAGTTACATATATATTTGTATATATTTATAAAGTTGTTACTATTGAAAACAGATTTAGTCTCAGTAATTTTTTCAACCATGGAGTTATGGGAATATTCATAAATTATATCTGAGAAGACTTTGTCTCTTCTCTCAGCCTCACTGCTCATTAGCTCTTTGATTTGGGGTGTTCTTTTTCAGCTTTTTCATCAGTTGTATGTAGGCAAGTTTGTTTTACATGTACATACTTTGGGAAAACATATTTATGAGGCCCTATATAAGTAAGAGGAAGTAATCTGTCATTTTAAGCTGTTTCTTCTTATTGAAATATGATCTACTTTATTGCATCAATTGTGGATCTTTATTCTTTCTCAGTTTACTCCCCCATGAGATTATCCACCTAATAACAGAATTACATTACCCATTTATCTTTCACGTGAAAGTGTTTAGCATCTATCTGTCTATGAGTCAAGTATAATCTCTATTGCAATGCTACAAACTCTGGAAATGACTCTTTTAAACTTTACTTTCCTTATGAAGATATCAAACTGTGTCTTCTAAGCATCTAATGAGAACATCTTGCTTAGTGCAGTTAAGATTTTTCAAGCAATTATTCATGACCAAGAACACTTGGACCCAAACTAATGGTCTGAATATATTGAGTGAACTGAGTTGCATTCTAATCAAGTGCCAAGGTATTAGACCTGCAGGGCCCTTTAAATAAGTGATTTTCATTAAAGTGCACACACACACAATCCACAGCTAGAAATGGAAAAGTTTCTTGTGTAATGCACTTTCTCTGCTCCCTCTCATGCCTTCTCCCCTTTACCTTCCTCTCTTCCTCCGCCTCCAGCTCTCTTTCCCTTCCTTTTCCTTTGCTTTCTTTAATTTTGGAAAAGAAATGCCATTTCACTAAATTGATCTTGTGAACTACAGTTTGAAAAACACTACCCTAAGCTGTAGTGGAAATGCGCCATCCCCATTTCCTCCTGAGCGACTTTGATCCTCTGGACAGACTTTCCAGCCTTTGGTGTGTTCTCCAGGAGATTCCTGGCTTCCTGTTACTTGCAGACAGTTCCTTTGGTGTTGGCCCTCAGACCCGTTTGAGAACTTTGTGTTCCTGAGAAAATCTCCTGCTGCTCGTGGTCAGCTCACTTGACCAGTCTGTTTCCTTAATAGGGACCTCCTCCTCATCTTCCAATATCTGCCAGAGCAAGTCCTGCCCATCAGTCAAGGCCCAGCTCAAATTACCATTTCCCTGTCAAGAAGGAGGGCTTCCCAGGTGGCTCAGTGGTTAAAAAAAAAAAAAAAAAATCCACCTGCCAATGCAGGAGACGTAGAGATGCAGGTTCAATCCCTGGGTCGGGAAGATCCCTGGAGAAGGAAATGGCAACCCACTCCAGTATTCTTATCTGGGAAATTCCATGGACAGAGGGAGACTGGCGGGCTACAGCCCACCGGGTTGTAAAGAATCGGGTACAACTTAGCGACCAAACAACTAAAACAAACAGCTCTCAAGAAGGCTGGCAGATGTCCAGGCAGAATTATTCATCTTTTCTTCTTTCCACAGTAGAGACTGTTTTTGTACCCTTAATCAGATACTTTTCAGTGTATTTGACTCTGTAATCAATTTTTTAGTTTTCTCGGCAAGAACTGCTTTTTATTGTATCCTTTTAATGCAGTAGAAGAGTATCGATAATAAAAATGGCAAAGAATGGGGGAAGCTAGAGAAGGATTCCGAATTCCCCTTAGTCACACAATGGTCCCAGCAGAGTTGTTCGGAACAGTGATGAGGTCACTTACATTGCAGTCATTTCCACAAGTATATGTTCTGTATCTCTCCTTCAAGGATCTTTTCGTATATTTACTGTGCCAGAATAAAGTGGGCTAGCGCGGAACAATGTTCCATCTACAT
Source organism: Ovis aries (assembly GCF_016772045.2). Classification (NCBI taxonomy): domain Eukaryota; kingdom Metazoa; phylum Chordata; class Mammalia; order Artiodactyla; family Bovidae; genus Ovis; species Ovis aries. The sequence goes on from NC_056070.1 coordinate 11,887,732, forward strand.
TAGACACATGTTCTCGTGAATGCAAGCACATTTTAGATCCCACTCAGAGTGCTTATTGTGGGAAGTCTTTGAAGTTTATGTGCCGTAGTGTTTCTTATTAAATGGTCCTTTAGATCTGGACTCTGAGATGGTATTATTTCTAAGTTCCTGTCCAATTATGATTACATTAAGTTCGTATTGTTTGAGAATGATATACTTTCTCAAATAGACAAATCATGATAGTTTAATAGTCTGAGAAACTAGCTGTATAAGGCAAAGTATATTTATATATGCTAATCTTTTTTCTCCTGGCAATCTTGATTCCAGCTTGCGCTTCATCCAGCCCAGCATTTCTCATGATGTACTCTGCATATAAGTTAAATAAGCAAGGTGACAATATATAGCTTTGACATACTCCTTTTCCTATTTGGAACTAGTCTGTTGTTCCATGTCCAGTTATAACTGTTGCTTCCTGACCTGCATATAGGTTTCTCAAGAGGCAGGTCAGGTGGTCTGTATTCCCATCTCTTTCAGAATTTTCCACAGTTTATTATGATCCACACAAAGGCTTTGGCATAGTCAATAAAGCAGAAATGGACGTTTTTCTGGAACTCTCTTGCTTTTTCAATGATCCAGCGGATGTTGGCAATTTGATCTCTAGTTCCTCTGCCTTTTCAAAAACCAGCTTGAACATCTGGAAATTCACGGTTCACGTATTGCTGAAGCCTGGCTTGGAGAATTTTGAGCATTACTTTACTAGCGTGTGAGATGAGTGCAATTGTGCAGTAGTTTGAGCATTCTTTGGCATTGCCTTAAATATCAATAACCTCAGATATGCAGATGACACCACCCTTATGGCAGAAAGTGAAGAGGAACTAAAAAGCCTCTTGATGAAAGTGAAAGAGGAGAGTGAAAAAGTTGGCTTAAAGCTTAACATTCAGAAAACGAAGATCATGCCATCCTGTCCCATCACTTCATGGGAAATAGGTGGGAAACAGTAGAAACAGTGTCAGACTTTATTTTTGGGGGCTCCAAAATCACTGCAGATGGTGACTGCAGCCATGAAATTAAAAGACGCTTACTCCTTGGAAGGGAAGTTATGACCAACCTAGACAGCATATTGAAAAGCAGAGATATTACTTTGCCAACAAAGGTCCGTCTAGTCAAGGCTATGGTTTTTCCTGTGGTCATGTATGGGTGTGAGAGTTGGACTGTGAAGAAAGCTGAGCGCCAAAGAATTGATGCTTTTGAACTGTGGTGTTGGAGAAGACTCTTGAGAGTCCCTTGGACTGCAAGGAGATCCAACCAGTCCATCCTAAAAGAGATCAGCCCCAGGTGTTCTTTGGAAGGAATGATGCTAAAGCTGAAACTCCAGTACTTTGGCCACCTCATGCAAAGAGTTGACTTATTGGAAAAGACTCTGATGCTGTGAGGGACTGGGGGCAGGAGGAAAAGGGGATGACAGAGGATGAGATGGCTGGATGGCATCACGGACTCGATGGACGTGAGTTTGAATGAACTCTGGGAGTTGGTGATGGACAGGGAGGCCTGGTGTGCTGCGATTCACGGGGTCGCAGATTCAGACATGACTGAGCGACTGAACTGACTGACTGAACTGACCGACTGAATCTTTTTCAAGTGCATGATGAGTTAGCTATGAAAAATGCTTTTCAACTTTTGTGGCCCTCCTTATCAAGGACATGAATTTGAGGAAACTCTGGGAGATAGTGAAGGACAGGGGATCCTGATGTGCTGCAGTCCATGGGGTTGCAAAGAGTCAGATACAACTTAGCAACTGATAACATTATCAAGAACAGCTGGGACCAACGTGCCTTAAATCTTGTTTGAGTTCACACTAAGTCCTTGTCAAAATAAGCCGTTGTAAACACTCGTTCATTACATTTGTGCAGTGGAGTTGCTGGCATGCATTTATTTTTTTTGTTCCTCCAGCATTTGATGTTTCTGTTTCCCCAATAATATTAATTACCAACTGCTCTCCTGTGTGTTTGCATACTTGCTCTTAAAGGTGGGATGCATAGTCACATTTTCAGATGAAAAATGAGAGCTGGCATTAACATTAAAACAGTTCTACCATGCTCGAGTAGTTTTTAAAGAGCGAGACATAAGTTCTGTTGGTTTTATATCATCTTTTTGTAAATAACCCAAAATGGAATTTTGTTTGTTTTTTACATTTTTTGCTTTTGGCTGCACTGGGTCTTCATTAATGCTCTTTCTAGTTGTAGCATGGAGAAGGCAATGGCATCCCACTCAGGTACTGTTGCCTGGAAAATCCCATGGACAGAGGAGCCTGGTGGGCTGCAGTCCACGGGGTTGCTAAGAATTGGACACGACTGAGGCGACTTAGCAGCAGCAGCAGCTGGTTGTGGCATGAGGGGGCTTCTCTTGTTGCAGAGCATGGACTCTAGAGTGTAGAGGGGGCTTCTGTAGTTGCAGCACATGAGCTTTGGTGCCTCACGGCATGTGGGATCTTAGTTCCCCAACCAGGGATTGAACGCGCATGCAGTGGATTAGAAGATGGATTCTTAACCACTGGACCACCAGGAAAGTCCCCTCAAGTGGAATTTTCACTGGAGGAATTATATAGTTCTCTTTGAAATTTTTTTTATTTTCAAGTTGTGTTTGAAATACTTCCGAGGGTAATAAAATAGCCTGCTTCAGGAAACAGTTTGCCTGTGGTTGATGGAGTTTCACAACTTTAGGCCCAATTCATTATAAATTGATTGTCAATAGAGAAAGAGGAAAGGAGTTAATTGAGTTAGAAGATTGTTTGCTTAATTAAAGGAGGCTTTTACTGGTTGGAAGAAGCCTGACCTCAGGTTTTACAAAGCCTCTTAGGGATGTGAAGCACTGCTAGGATTTTCCCCATACTTTCCCAATTTCTGACCTGGAAGAGGAAAAAAGGGCACCACAGGACGACGGAATGATGCAGGACCTCAGCAAAGCACAATTCCAGGAAACACTCTTAACTTTTGTGGACAATTCCTCTGCCCTGAGTGCATTTATTTAGCTGCTGATCCACACAGCAGGAGATGACTGCAATCACAGTAAGGTCTTGCCATCCAAATAATAACATCCCAGTGTGTTTATAGGTCATGATATGTGACAATCCTTGTTTTCAGTGCTTTATATATTTACTTACTCCTTTAAGCCTTTTAACAACACTTGAGCTAGGTACTATTATTATCTCCATTTTATACATGGACTTCCCTGGTGGCTCAGACGGTAAAGCGTCTGCCTGCAATGCGGGATACTTGGGTTCGATCCCTGAGTCGGGAAGATCCCCTGGAGAGGGAAATGGCAACCCATTCCAGTACTCTTGCCTGGAAAATTCCATGGACGGAGGAGCCTTGTAGGCTACAGTCCATGGGGTCGCAAAGAGTCGGACACGACTGAGCAACTTCACTCACTCACTCAAGCTGATTCAAAAAGAGATTCAGAAACTGGCCCAGGATTATGTAGCGCAAAAGAGGAAGAGCAAGGATGTAAACCCAGGCACCCAGCTTTCAGCGCATGTGCTCCTAATACTAAATTCTCAGTTAACACTAGAGGTCGGATGCGTGGCACCCAAAGCTCTCCGTCTACACATGGCTTAGTGCCCAAACTACTCAGGTAAGAAAATTAAGGGTTGATTTAGGAGTAGACCAAGTAGAGGGTAGCTAAAAATAATTGAGTCACGTAAAACACTAAGAAGTTGTGTAGATAGTGGTGTTCCTACTTGACTGTGAGTCTCCCTTCAGGAAGCGTTCCTATCTCTCTGCCAGGTTCTGCGGTTCTTACCCCATCAGGGCACATGTAGCACAGTGTATTGTAAATGCTTGTGTTTCTCACAGCCATCATTAGATGACAGGAAATGTGTATTTCTTATTCACAGTTGTATCCTGTGTCTGGCGCACCATTTGGCATGTATTGGGGTCACAGTAAATATATTTGCATAGATTAATACTTTGAAGGATTTTGTTTAAATATAGCCCTATGCGTGTCTTGATTTAAATGCCTATTAAAGCAATAATTCATATCTAGTTTTACTTTGTCCAGTGTTAAGCAAACTTTTATAGAAGAATCATAAATTTTTGTAGAAAAACCAAGATACTTAATTGGCTGTCTCTTGTAATATTTTGACTTTTCTCAATTATTCACACCTGTTCTGCTTTGTTTAAGCATCAGCAGCCACAACCACTTCCATGGTGGCAGCCTCCAAGATGTCTGGCATAATGCCTAGAAGGAAATAAAAGATTTCTAGTGCTTGGAAGGGAATAAAAGGCTTTCGTATGGTTGATTTGGCCTGGAAGGGGAATAAAAGACTTCTATGGGGTTGATCTTGCATTTTCAAACCTGTTAGGTGATGAAAAACATACACAAACATTTTAGTAGCTGAATGGGACCTTTTAGTCTATTTTCTTCCCTTTTGAATTTTGGATGCTGTTTAGTAAATATCTCATGTGGGAAAATGATTTTGACATTAGAGACATGGGTAGATACTTAAAATATATTTATTTGCAAGACTGATGAGGTAAATTTTTTTTCCCCTTTTTTTACAGTGATTTCTGTATAGAAGTTTCAGTATACAGTTCACCATTAACAGCATAGGAGTTAGGGGTGCCAACCCTCCTTGAAGTTGAGATCCATGTATAATTTGTAGTCAGACCTGTATCCTTGGTTCCTCTGTATCCATGGACCCGACTCTGTCCACACATCCATGAGTCCAACCAATCACTGATCATTAGTACGGTAGTGGTGGCTGCTAAGTTGTGTCTGACTCTTTGCGACCCCATGGACTGTAGCCCACCAGGCTCCTCTGTCCATTGGGTTTTCTAGGCAAGAATACTGGAGTGAGTTGCCATTTCCTTCTCCAGGGGATCTTCCTGACCCAGGGATCAAACCTGCATCTCCGGCATTGTAAGTGGATTCTTTACCATTGAGCCACCAGGGAAGCCCAATCATCTGGTATGGTAGCACAATAAATACTGTAGTATTTACTATTGGGAAAAGCCTGCATATAAGTGGACACGGGGAGTTCAAATCATGGTTCAAGGGTCAACTGTATATAGAATTAAAGTATATGAGACTACTTCTTTAAATCATCTCCTATTGTGATAAATACATTTATTTTGCATATCTTATGAAATACTTTTACCTGTATTTTCTTTTTTAACCTCCCAACAATTATATGAAGTAGGTAGGACGGGTATTATGTTATCTTGATTTTTGTAGTTGGTCAAATTAGGATTTGGAGGTGAGTTGACTTGTCAGACAGCTGGGAAGCACAGACTCCTTTCCCAGGACACTTTCATCCTTTTATACAATATCTTAAGCAAAGCCAATAAAACTCCAGAAGTCAGTCACATAAGAAGGTACTCTTGAATCTTGTGTTGGCTCCTCATTAAAGGTGGATGGCTTGAAATATTTCTGAGAGATGAATGTCAGTGTACCATTGAATTAAAATAAATTATTGAGCACTTGTAATTTGTAGAACACTGAGCTAGTATTTTGTGGAATGGGGAGGCAGAATACAAAGAGGATGCAATGTTGTCTGCTTTCAGAGAGGTTGGTAATGAAATGGACAAAACTGGGTGTATGAAATCATAAGTGTGGCAAGTGAGCAAGTGGGGTAAGTCAAGAGGGAGCAGAGGAGGGCCCTAGGGCTTGAGCCGGTCCCGTGGGTCCTGGTTGGTAATTTGGTTCTTGGAAGTGATAGACTCTCAGATTCTCTCCTAGGAGTTAGGGCATCTTTTCAAAGGCCTCCCTTCTTAGTGGGGTTAAGGTAACACACGGGTTGGAGACTCCGAGAATGGACGGGCCTGATGGAAGCGCTTAGTGCATGTGTGTGTGTGCTTAGTCACTCAGTCGTGCCTGACTCTTTGCCACCCTCTGGACTGTAGCTCACCAGGCTTCTCTGTCAATGGGATTTTTCAGGCAAGGATACTGGAGTGGGTTTCCATTTTCCTCCTCCAGGGGATCTGCCCGACCCAGGGATCGAACCGGCGTCTCCTGTCTCTTGCATTGCAGGCTGGTTCTTTATCTGCTGAGCATGGCCTGATCCATGCAACATACTTGCCTGCACGTTGGAGCCAGAGTGTAGACCGACCAAGGAAGCAGCTGCATTGCAGCCGACAGTTTGACTGCAAACATGGCTTCCCTTGTATGTAGTGAGTTGGTGGCAGGATTACTGCTTTGCTGTGCCACATAGATACCAAACCTGAGTGGAATAACCAAATGCTTGGGTGGTGTGGGCGGGTCAGTGGCACCAGGAGGCCAAGCCCATGTGCTGCCCTGCTTCATGGCAGCTGTGGAGTTACAAGAAAAGCCCACCGCTGCCCTAGTCCTGGTGCTCCTTCACGTCCATCTCAGTGGCTTCCATTCCCTGCTGGATGAAAATGTGAAAAGCAAAGCTGGACTTTCCCTCTACAGCTCAAACACAAGAGACCTTTTGTCTTGAAGTTGTTTTGGTATCGCAGACCCAAACTGTACCACCAGGAAGCCAGTCCCACCTGGAAACACAGCAGCAAATCCATCCCTTTCTAGCAAATATTATTCCAGTATCTGAAACTGTAACAGACCACGTATATGCTTTTTCCTTAAATGCTGTTTATTTAAATAGAAAAAATGAATTTCGGTGCTACAAATCCTGTAAGTACATATCCACTTTTCCCCCTTAAGTCCATACCATAGATTAAGTTACATAAAATACCTCCTGGCAATAGATACATGTTATTTAGTGTTAGCTAGATAAGTGATTAAATTAATGTGCACATGCTTTGCAGGTTACATTATATAATTATGTTACTGCTATGGATGACTGGCTTTTAAAAATGTTGTTGATTGGAAAGTCTATTGGATATAGTTAATTGTTGATAAATTAATCATTGCTCTCTCGACAGTTTATTTTAAAGGCCCATAGTTCCTAGTTGAGTATTGAATTGTCTTATTGAATGCTGTGTTATTACTTTAGGGGTTAGAAGTTAAATGTGTTATTTTTCTACCTTGGCTAAGAAAACTAGTTTTATCATGATACCTGAAGAAACATTTAGTATTTGTTTATTATCTCTCTGATTGCCTCAATTGCTTTTTTTTTTTTTGCCTCACGTGGACTATGAAAAGGGAATTCCCTGGTGATCCAGTGGTTAAGAATCTGCCTTCCAGCCCAGGTGACCTGGGTTCGATCCTTGGTCAGAGAACTAAGGTCACATATGCTACCGGGCAGCTAAGCCACAGCTGCTGAGCCTGGGCTCTGCAGTAATAGAAAGCAACCCAGCACAACCAAAGTAAAAATAATAATAAAAAGCTGGCAAGGGAGGATATTTTGATGGTCTATTGATTTTTAACAGCTTATTCATGTTTCTGTATTTATATTTTTAAAATCTATGCATTATCATCTGAGCTTCTCTCCTTCTCTTTCCTGTCCTTTTCCTCTTTTCCTTTTATCACCATTTCTCCTTCTCTTTGCTGGTGGATTTTCGTTCTTCCACTACCCAGGTCCCCACCAAGCCTGGTCCTTCAGTAGGTCCCTGCCTGGTCCCCTGGTGCCCTTGTTGTTGTCACAGCCCTCATGGTCATCTTGCCATGTGTGGACTCCTGGAGGCTCCGGGCATGACTGTTTTTCAGCCCCGAGTGGGACATCCACTCAGGTTTCCAAATCCTGAACCGGGCCTTATAATGAGGAAAGTATTTACTTTCTTGGCATGCTTCCCTGGTGGCCCAGTGGGAAAGAATCCGCCTGCCAATGCAGGAGACGCAGGCTTCATCCCTGGGTTGGGAAGATCCCCTTGAGGAGGAAATGGCAACCCACTCCAGGATTCTTGCCTGGGAAATCCCATGGACAGAGGAGCCTGGGGGGCTATAGTCCATGGGGTCACATAGAGTCGGACATGACTTAGGGACCAAACCACAAACAATAGCATCGTGTATTTTCCTGGCACTACATATTCTTCCAAGGTTGTTAGGGTCAGTTAGTCTGCTCCAACAGTGCTGACCTCTGACGATCTCCTAGGGTGGGATTGCTACATGGGTAGCAGGTGTTTGCAGGGTCCATGGTGCTCTGTGAATCATTCTGTCCTCCAATCCGGTCCAGTCGAGCTTTCTACTGTGCTCAGTCGCCCAGTCATATCTGACTCTTTGTGACCCCCAGGCCGGAGCCCGCCAGGCTCCTCTGTCCATGAGATTGTCCAGGCAAGAATACTGGAGTGGGTTGCCATTTCTTCCTCCAGGGGATCTTCCCGACCCAAGGATTGAAACTGCCTCTCTTGTGTCTCCTGCATTGGCAGGCAGATTCTTTACCACTAGGAGCACCTGGGAAGCCCATTCTGCCCTCAGCACCCAGATATTAGGAAGCTGCCTTTAGAATGTGTGATCCTGTTGTGCTTGCTGCTCCAGTCATGTACCTTTGGGCCTTTTTTTTGGCAGCCACTTACTCTTTTTATTTTTGGAGGCTAATTACTGTACAGTATTGTATTGGTTTTTCCATACATTGACATGAATCCGCCACGGGTGTACATGTGTTCCCCATCCTGAACCCCCTTCCCTCCTCCCTCCCTGTACCATCCCTCTGGGTCATCCCAGTGCACCAGCCCCGAGCACCCTGTCTCATGCATCAAACCTGGACTGGCGATTCGTTTCACATTGAATAATATACATCTTTCAATGCCATTCTCCCAAACCATCCCACCTTGCCCTCTCCGACAGAGTCCAAAAGACTGTTCTATACATCTGTGTCTCTTTTGCTGTCTCGCATACATCTTTCTAAAGATGTTACCATCTTTCTAAATTCCATATATATGCGTTAGTATACTGTATTGGTGTTTTTCTTTCTGGCTTACTTCACTCTGTATAATAGGCTCCAGTTTCATCCACCTCATTAGAACTGATTCAAATGTATTCCTTTTAATGGCTGAGTAATATTCCATTGTGTATATGTACCACAGCTTTCTTATCCATTCGTCTGCTGATGGACATCTAGGTTGCTTCCATGTCCTGGCTATTATAAACAGTGCTGCGATGAATATTGGGGTACACGTGTCTCTTTCAATTCTGGTTTCTTTGGTGTGTATGCCCAGCAGTGGGATTGCTGGGTCATAAGGCAGTTCTATTTCCAGTTTTTTAAGGAATCTCCACACTGTTACTTTTTAAAGTATGTGCTGCTTCCTGAGTTTTCTCACAGTGATTCACTGCAGCTTTATATGGATGTTTCAGAAGTCGTGGAGATCAATGGCCACATGAGAGGTCTTTGGGGTTTAACTGGAACTCTCAGAGATCTCCAGTCAGAGTCAAATCATATAATCTTCTTAAACTCCCTCCTTCATGATTCTGTACAAGTAATTCTCCATTTTATCTGGGAGATAGGTCTGAAAGGGAAGTGGTTTGATTATTGTGATTTTCTCACTTTTGCTCCTTTTCTGACATTTTTTCCTCTCAATGCTGGTAAGGGATGCAGGTGGGATGATGGAAAATCACTGTCTTTCAGTTCAGTTCAGTTGCTCAGTTGTGTCCGACTCTTTGCGACCCCATGAATCACAGCACACCAGGCCTCCCTGTCCATCACCAACTCCCAGAGTCCACCCAAACCCATGCCCATTGAGTCGGTGATGCCATCCAACCATCTCGTCCTCTGTCAGCCCCTTCTCCTCCTGCCCTCAATCTTTCCCAGCATCAGGGTCTTTTCAAATGAGTCAGCTCTCTGCATCAAGTGGCCAAAGTGTTGGAGTTGCAGCTTCAGCATCAGTCCTTCCAATGAATATTCAGGACTGATTTCCTTTAGGATGGACTGGTTGGATCTCCTTGCAGTCCGAGGGTCTCTCAAGAGTCTTCTCCAACACTACAGTTCAAAAGCATCTGTTCCTCAGCGCTCAGCTTCCTTTATAGTCCGGCTCTCACATCCATACTTGACTACTAGAAAAACCATAGCTTTGACTAGACAGATCTTTGTTGGCAAAGTAATGTCTCTGTTGTCAAAGTAATGTCTCTGCTTTTTAATATGCTGTCTAGGTTGGTCATAACTTTCCTTCCAAGAAGCAACCGTCTTTAAATTTCGTGGCTGCAGTCACCATCTGCAGTGATTTTGATGCCCCCCCAAAATAAAGTCTTTATTTGCCATGAAGTGATGGGACCAGATGCCATGATCTTAGTTTTCTGAATGTTGAGTTTAAAGCCAACTTTTTCGCTCTCCTCTTTCACTTTCATCAAGAGGCTCTTTAGTTCTTCCTTGATTTCTGCCATAAGTGTGATGTCATCTGCATATCTGAGGTTATTGATATTTTCCCCAGCTATCTTGATTTCAGCTTGTGCTTCATCCAGCCCAGTGTTTCTCATGATGTACACTCCATGTAAGTTAAATAAGCAGGGTGACAATATATAGCCTTGACATACTCCTTTTCAGACCTAAAATTACCCAAGATTGGTATTTTAGCCAATCTGGTGAGTTTTTTGTGACTCTATATGTGTGTGCTTAGTTGCTCAGTTTTGTCCAATTCTTTGAGACCTCATGTTGCCTGCCAGGCTCCTCTGTCCATGATGATTCTCCAGGCAAGAATATTAGAGTGGGTTGCCATGCCCTCCTCCAGGGGATCTTCCCAACCCAGGGATTGAACCCGTGTCTTTCACATAGCAGGCGGATTCTTTACTGTCTGAGCCACCAGGGAACCCCATGTCTCTATATAAGAACATAAAAACATAAATTTCATGTTACAGTGTAATACTTGATTTCATAGAGTATTTGGATGTATGACAAATAAATAAAATGTGATTTTAGGATAAAATTTTCAAGTTCACAGATTAGGCAGTTATCCCAATTGGCTTATATTCTGTTTGTGTAACGAATGGCAAATTATTGCTTCTTTCTCAGAATGTATAGATTCAGGGGATTGAACAATAATCTGTAAAAGGAATTAAGAAGTTAAAGATGATTTGTTGCCTTGGGGGGAAAATATTGATAATATTTATTATTTCAAAAATAACATTTTGTCCTTGTCTGAATTGTTTGGCTTATATATATATATATATATATATATATATATATATATATATTTTAAAGCTGTATCACTTCTTGTGCCCTCTTGTTTTCTTCCAGAGGCACATTACAGAAGTGTACTTTAATCAAATCTTTCTAGTAGACTGGTATTATAGCTAAGAATCTTAAAAAAAAAAAAATCCCAGTTGAAAGAAGAAACACGATAGGGAGTTGGCGTAATGGGAGGCATGCAACTGTATTTGCAAATCTTAGACATTACCCCACAGTTTTGGTGTAACCTTTCAGCTAACAATTAAAACCTTTGTTTTATCAGTCACCACCCAACCCTAACAGATGGGTGAAGAACTAATCTGATTTGTATTTTTGCTCACAACTTTCTCCTGCACATTGTAATATTCCGTGATTAACATTCAGTGGGTTCTTAAAGATGATTGATGGGCCTTAAAGATAGAATGTGTACATCCAATTTAAATGATGCTGGAGGAAAACCACCGAACAGAAGTGCTCCCAAGACCCCTGTAGAAATCTGAAGACGATTTTGATACTCTCGTCCACTCGAAAAGAAATCCGCTGTAAATAGTGTAATGTTTTTTCCCTTGCCAGGACCCTCCTTGCCTGGTGTCATTTCTTGAGCTCTCCTGGGAGGAGATTAGTCTAAAACAACAAAGTAGCCAGATGTCTGGTTCTGAGAGAGTCCCAGAGGCCAGGCTACGGTAGGCACCAGAAGCCGCATGGGGCTGAAGATCAAAGATACCTGAGAATTACTTATGGGCACATAGTATGTGTCATTCCCATTATCAACAGTCTGAGAAAATTTGTTTCTCTAATTAACCCTTTTGTTGGAGCAACCTTAAATTTTAGTGAGTATATTTCTTTTTTGATACGTTTTCTTTTGTGGATTTTTTGAAAAGTGCGTGTATCAAAAAAGAGAAGTGAAAAGGAAGTCACATGCCTGATTGCAATCTCCAAAATAGATAACGCTATCCAGTGTGTAATCATTTATCATGAGATAAGTGGACATTATGGTTCTAAGTTAAAATTACAAATTAAGAGTCTGGAACTGCATGATATCTTCTGTACAAACAGTTGTTCCTCACTTTTAAAGTACTGTTATTTCAACTTTTTAAATTTTCAACTTTTTAAATTTTTAGATCATAGCTTCCTGGTCTTAAAATGAATTCAGAGTAAATCCCAGTGGTGGGAAACCTGTCCCTTATTAATAGTTGACCTCTTTCTTTTCACACTGGTATTATAATGAAATGTTAATTAAAAATGCTTGCCATCCTTTACCTGTTTGCTTTATAGGCACAATTTTGTATTGTTTGGACACACACAGATTTGGGCAATATGAGTACATTTGCTCTTTTGAGTTACTCCCCATGCCTCTCAAAGCGTATAGCTAAATTTATTCTAAGGCATGAGGAAAAACCTAATGATAACTTCTGATGTCTTTAACCCCAAGATGAGAGTATCCAAAGAGAGAACAAAAGATTTAGGTTGGCCCCGCATCCTGTGTTTTTATTTCTGTTCAATATCATTGTGTAACGACAAAATCATGTAAATGCCTAATTCCTGCTTTCCTTGAGAGATCATCATAAACCATTGCTATTTAGAGCATGATTAGCCCAGCTTCAAGTGCTACCACACATCCTTAACATCTGGTAATATAAACTTGGCATAAAAGCTATAAAAATGTCCTGAAACCTAATTGGAAATATGTGTTTGCAACATAGTGCAGAGATTTCATCTCCTGGGTGCTGTGGTCAAGCCTTCTTGCAACTCCTTGAGGAAAAGGAAGCCCCGAGGAGCAGTTTATAAGGATTAATTGATTGACCTCTTTGTTTCTAGATTTAAGTATGGAAGCAAGAATAAAATTGGCTTCTTGCACAAAGAACTAGAGAGGCAACTGTAATTCACCCCCCACCCCCGGCCCCCAGAGGAGAATTTGTTGTTTCTTCTGTGACAAAGGGCCACCTGCATTTTCTCTCCTTCCACCTGGGTTTTCCTTACGAGCTACCACTGTGAGCACCATTTCTATCACCAGAGTCTTCTTGGGCTTCCCTTGTGGCTCAGAGGGTAAATAATCCGCCTGCAATGCAGGAGACCTGGGTTCAATCCCTGGATTGGGAAGATCCCCTGGAGGAGGGCATGGCAACCCCCTCCAGTATTCTTGCCTGCAGAATCCCCATGGACAGAGGAGCCTGGCAGGCAACTGGGTCGCAGACACAACTGAGCAGTTAAGCACAGAACAGGGTCTGGTTATCTGTATTTCTTTTTTTCCCTTTTATTTATCTGCATTTATGTCATGCTGAATTTATTCCCAGCCCATAAGTTGTTTCTTCTGGGATATCGTTCTCCTCCTCTGCAACCTCCTCTTCTGGTTTAGCAGCAGTCTGCTGCGTTTGAGTGAGGGACCGGCTCAGTGTGGCAGACAGCACTCGTGCACGGGCTGTCTGTTAAGTCCTGCAATGCGTCCTGGGGGCTGCGTTCACCTGGTGTGCTCAGGGATCAGAGAATGTACTTCTAGTCCCTTCAGTTCAGCATCACTCTCTGCTTTTTGAAGCAGGAGCAGAAAAAAATTCAGCACTCTTTTGTGGGCCATCAACCCTGCATCTAGCCCCACTGTTTGGCCAGGCACACCTCCCAGCTCCACCATTGTAACCACAGCGTGGTTTACACTGCTTCTGTAAAGTAACATCCTTCCCATACTTGGTGGCTTTTTGGATATGCCAGAAGAGGCAGGAGACACTCACTGGGTTCCATCCCTGGGTTGGGAAGATCCTCTGCAGAAGGAAATGGCAACCTACTCCAGTATTCTTGCCTGGAAACTTCCATGAACAGTGGAGCCTGGTGGGCTACAGTCCATGAGGTCTCAGAGTCGGACACCACTGAGCACACATATAATCAGCAGTCTGTCAGTTACAAGCACTGTTTCATAAATATTTTTCAGCCCCGGTTAATGGCTAATGTTAAGCAAGCAGTATTCGGAGTAACGAGGCACCTCTTAGTACCACAATAGTAGTCAGTTTGAAAGATTTGATCTGAAAGGCATATTCCCAGGACTGAAGTCCAGTGGTAGAAGTAGCCATTCTACCCTTTGTAGTTCAGGGAGCTGTTCTTGTTTCCTGTTTTCCCCTCACTCCCAGGACACACATACTCATGTACACACACACACACAGAGGTAAAATAGGGATTTGCTAAGAAGACTAAAAAGTAATGCCTCTTTTTAGCTTTCAGAAGTTACCAATGCTGCTGGCTATGAACCTGTGAATGTCTTCACCTTGGGTTACTCCATTGACCACTGGGGCTCATCTCTGCCCCTGCCCAGCCCTGTTCCTTCCCCCCACATCACCCATACCTTATGAATCGTTACTATGTATGTCAGCTCTTTATGAGGTATTTCTCCCACAATACTGTATACAGAGATGTATTTAATTATGTTTTTTAAAAGTTAGATATTCTCAAATTTAAGGAGGTGAAGAGTGTGGGCTTTCTAGTTCCTGCATCGATCTCTTCACTCTATCTTCCTTATTCATAAATTTCTTTTTATATTACCTTCTCCTCTACCCTCCTCTAGCTTTATTTCCTTGGGCTCCAAAATCACTGCAGATGGTGATTGCAGCCATGAAATTAAAAGATGCTTGCTCCTTGAAAGAAAAGCTATGACAAACCTAGACAGCATATTCAAAAGCAGAGACATTACTTTGCCAACAAAGATCCATCTCGTCAAAGCTTTGGTTTTTCTAGTAGTCTTGTATGGATGTGAGTGTTGGACTATAAAGAAAGCTGAGTGCTGAAGAATTGATGCTTTTGAACTGTGGTGTGGGAGAAGACTCTTGAGAGTCCCTTGGACTGCAAGGAGATCCAACCAGTCCATCCTAAAGGAAATCAGTCCAGAATATTCATTGGAAGGAATGATGCTGAAGCTGAAACTCCAATACTTTGGCCACCTGATGCGAAGAGCTGACTCATTAGAAAAGACCCTGATGCTGGACAAAATTGAAGGCAGGAGGAGAAGAGGACAACAGAGGATGAGGTGGTTGGATGGCATCACCAGCTCAATTTGAACAAGCTCTGGGAGATGGTGAAGGACAGGGAAGCCTGGCGTGCTGCAGTCCATGGGGTCGCAAAGAGTCGAACTGAGCAACTGAACAACAACCTCTGTCATATTTTATTTCTCTTTTTCTTCATCTTTGAGTTCTTAACTCTGTTTCAACATTCTGGCTGTAGCTTTCTAGGCCAGGTTCTGATCTGAAACAAGAACTAAGTTATAAGAGCAGGTAATAAAGACCTCTTTTAAAAATTCTTTTAATAACAATGCATAATGATTTAGTACTTGAGCAGCCATGGAGGGAGTAATCCATAAACTTTTTATGATGGGCTAATGTGCGAAATAAAATTGCTTGTGGTATAATCAAGTTGCCTTTGTTAGAATGTGATGACCCAATTGCATTTTAATTTCTCTTAATTTTAAAAGTTTTGAGGTTAAGGGTAGAACCTTAAGCTTTTCTTTTTAATCTAGGATGTCTGAAAGGTCTGCTGCTTACTTACTTATCTTTTACTTGCTTGCTAAATTTCTTTAGTTTTAAAGTTATGTTTATCCTCACATGAGGTTTGGAGTAATAGCCTTAGAACATCTGCTTACTGTTCATTTTTTACTTATTCATTTTACAGTTTCTGCTGTAGACCAAAGTGAGGCAGCTCTACCTGTACATGTATCCCCTCTTTTTCGGATTTCTTTGCCATTCAGGTCACCGCAGAGCCCTGAGTATAGAGTTCCCTGTGCTATACAGTACTTGTGTGTGTGTTCAAAGAGTTGTGTCTGACTCGTTGCCACTGCATGGACTGTAGCCCACCAGGCTCCTCTGTCGTTGGAAATTTCCAGGGAAGAACACAGAAGTGGGTTGCCATTTCCTACTCCAGGGGATCTTCCCAACCCAGGGATTGAACCCAGTTCTCTTGCATCTCCTGCGTTGGCAGGTAGACTCTTTACCACCGTGCCTCTTAGGAAGTAGGTTCTATTTACTGTTTAAAATGGTGTTCTCTGACTTTAAATTGCCTGCAGCTCAGAGGTTGCAAAGTGATAGGATTAGACCTCAGCAAATGACAAGGTCCTTTCCCCAGGGGCAAGTGTAGGGTAGCACGCTGCTGGAGAAGGCAATCTTGGAAGAAAAGTTACGTTTTGAGTACAAAATGATCAGTTCTTGGATCCTTGTAATGCCTAACCCTATTACTAAAATGAAAAACATTTTTTTAGAAATTGTAGAAAATTAAGTATTGTCATTGATTGTAACTATTATGAGCAGTTGACTGAAAAGGAATGTTTCATGTGGAGTATTTTCCCTCTTTCAAGTAACATTTACATGATTCACTACGAAATGAAGCTACAGCCCATGGATAATCAGATACCTCAGAATAATGTTTGGGAAGCTGGGTTTCCTGAAGATATGAGGCTTAGTTATTTTAGCCTGGGGATTTTGCCTGGGGAAAAATGTATGTGCCTCAACAGCTGAAGGGCTATTCAGGAAGAAACAAAGTAAAATGGCATCTATTTTAACGTGTAATTTCGATATTTCATACTTAATCTTATCCTTGGCAGAAATGTCAGAATATACTGGCTACAAACCATCTCTGAAGCCACATCTACACTACCAAATTGAACTGGGTAAAGTCCTTAAAATCAAGTTGTTTTACATGGGGAGAAGAGGGTCCTTTCTCCATAATTCCCTAGTGGGAAGGGACTACTCTAGTAGAATAAAAATGAAGATGTGGTGTATTTCAAATAGAGGAATACACGGTCTAAAGGAAATGGCTGCAGGGAGCGGAGGGAGCAGATTTTAAGCTTTGGTGTATCATACTTCAAAATAAATATGGTTTCTTTTGCATTGTTTTCTATTTCTATTTGCTCTACTTAATAATTTGAAATAGCACTTTTCTTTGTTTACGTTTAGATTTTTTTTCATTTCTTAACCTCATCCAAAATTGAATTCCTGATGTTAGAAATGATACCACAATTCTGTTCTTTCTCTACCGTTCTTTAGAGGCTGAATTATTCTAGCTGTGTAATATGCTGTTTAAGTTAAAATCAAGTTCTTACTGATGGACTAGCTAAATTGCTATTTTCTATCAGTGTTTTTCTTTTGTTTATGCTGAAACAGAAACATACCCCTTGAAGGAATTAAAATGGTAAAGTCTAGGCTGCCATTTATTCTGTCACCACGTGGCTGTTGTTTATTGTTTTGTAATCAAATATCAAGTTTCTGTACTTAATGACTTGGAAGATACATTACATTTTGTCAAAATATGAGAATTTATGAAGAATAAAGAGCCTCTGGAATCCCCACAAGATCAAGGAAGGGATGTGTATAATTTTGCTGTTTAACACATGTATAAGCATTAATATTTATTATTGAGTTTAGTATTTTGTATTTACACTCCTGTCAACATATAATATATCAGAGTATATTGTTTAGAGACCATTAAACAGCTCACGATTTATTCACAGAAGAAGGAAAAAAAGTTAGGTGTTTTTTTTTTTTCCCTCTTTTATTTGAATTTTCCCTTGGTTGCTTGGTGAAGAACAAACAGATTTGTTTCTGATGAGGGAATTTACATTATATAAAATCCTGCCTGGTATGTGTGGAGGTAATCAAAGAACTGACAGGTCGCTGCATGGGCACCATAATCTGTTAACATAATGTCCAGATTTTTAATACCAAGGTAACAGAGGTAACCTTGACAATGAAAATCCATGGTATATGCAGATATGGCCCTTAATACTTAACTCTTACCTAATTATTAGAATGTGATATAAAGCACGCCAGGTTGGTTGACTTAAACAATACTATTAGTTCCCTATCATTTAAAATTCATAGAAATGTTAGATGAATGCACTTTTGTTTGACTGGAGGATTCATTTTTTATTAAAATAGCCATTAAAAAACCCCCAAATATAATATTTCTAGAAACTCATTCTTTTTTAAAAGAAATACTTGAGTGGTAGAAAATGTTTCTCTAGCCAAATTGGTAGCCTTGTGCTCTTTTAAATAGCATTACTTGAAATGTTTCTAAAAGTACTTTTTCCCATATTAAATTAAATGTCAAATTATACACCTTCCTTGCAACTTTTTTTAACGGAGAAATTTCATCAAAGAACGAGACTGTGTTTCATTCACTGAAGTGAATTATAATTTCAAGCATATGTTTATAACATTTTGAAGGTGATCTTGAGTAACATATAAATAATATCTTTTTAGTAGAATATACCCCTTGGATTGTCCTTATTTGACTGATTTTGTGGCATGTAAGGCTTCCCTGGTGGCTCAGGGGGTAAAGAGTCTGCCTGCAATGTGGGAGACCTGGGTTCAATCCCTGAGTCAGAAAGATCCCCTGGAGAAGGAAATGGCAACCCACTCCAGTTTTCTTGCGTGGAGAATCCGTGGACAGAGGAGCCTGGCAGGCTACAGAAGAGTGGGACGCGTCTGACCACCTAAGCACAAGCACACAGGTGGCTTGGAGAGAAAACCACGTACAGAGCAAGTCAACGACTCCAGGGGCCAAACAGCGTTAAAACAACATGTGGATTTCACACACATAAAAGTAAAAAGCATACAGATGGGCTGGCTTTTTTGTTTGTTTGTTTTAAAGAGTCTTTAGAAATAATTTGAGATTAAAATTTTTTTTCATCATATCTTTTGTGATTCTCTCCTTCAGCCAGTTGTAGTGATCCACACTCTTCCCACATGAGGGGCTCGGCATGCACACAGGCTTACACTTCGTGGGAACCTTATAATTGACTTGGGTTAGAATTAAGAAGAACTGCATTTCGAGAAGACAGGGAGGTAGGATTTCCCTCCCACCGCTGTCCCCTTGAGGAAATAGCGATGGCAGCCTTTCAGGTCTTCCCCACACCTCGGGTCCTCTCCATCAGTGAATGATGAAACAATCTTTAGACAGCTGGTGACCAAGCAGTTGGTCACCAAGCTTTACCAACTGGGCTCTCGTATTTGAAACTTTGGTTTTCAGTCCCATTCCTGCCAACTGCAGTGATACGGCCTTTGGACAAGCAGACTTTCAAAAGTTAAAAGGCAGTAAGTCAGTTCTCTGGAAATGTTGCAGACGCACAGATTGAAAATCATAAATAAGGAAATGCATTGAGTACATTAAATAGACATAGAAAAATGGATTTCTGTCTTTTGTAGTAAGGTAATTGGGCACCACTGCTTGGCAGGAGCTGGTGCTATTGAGCCCGCCGTAGCTGCCACAGGTTGATAGGCAGGTGATCAGGCAGCTTCCACCGGGGTCTGCACAGGAGGCCTACCTAATATGCTGTCTGCCCTAAGGGCCTATGGGAACACAGTTGGATTATTATGTTAATGCATGAGCCTGCTGCCCTCTTCCTATCCCAGCTGGGTTCCCTGTTGTTAGGAACTGCTTTGCACTGACAGTGGAGTAATATGCTTCATGATTGAAAGGGCAAAGGGGCTTGGAAGGGGAAAAAAATAAGAATAGGGCTGCACAGATATGTAAATGAGGGAAGGAAATCTGTAGGAAGACTTCACTCTTAAGTCGAGAGAGAAAGTTTATTACTTTTCTCATAACACAATGAGTGGTTTTGCTCATTTCTTAATTAATTTCTGGGCTTGCTTTCCATCCTAACGCTGGTATATATAGCACAGGGCAGTGTTTTCCAAAACAGGCACTTACGTTGATTTGTTTTCAACTAAGATGCTCTTACATGTTGGTGCCCAGGTAGAGCGCTGGCGATAGTGCATTTTCCCCACACCTTCATTATTCTTTAATTCTTGTCCCATAGTTATTCCACTATATTCTTTAGAAAAAAAATTTTCTTAGGTTGCTGAAGAATTTATCGTTGTATTAACACCACTTTTATTTCTCTTTATTTTTGATGTGGCTTTAGAAAACTGCCTGAACCTATCTTTTGGGTGTAGGTAGGAGTGGGTGTGAGGAAATGGTTGAGTGAGGTGGAAGGATATTTGAGAGGGTTATAAGTTTGATATTAGTAAGGGTTCAAATTGTAGTAGCATTTTATTTTCAGTTGAGGTTTTTAATGTTGACATTGTAATACAGTTGAAAAGAGTATGAGTTTTGGTGTCTACAGGCCTGTACAAATCCTGGCTTTATGAATGACTAGCTCTCTAGTTTTAGATAAATTACTTTACCTCTTATCTAGTTTACCTGTAAAATGGGCATAATATGAATTTAAATGAAAGGATAATGAATGTAAATCATTTAGTCTGCCCTAGAGTGAGTACTCATAAATGCACGACATAATAATACTTAATTGCCATTATAGCAGTATTAATTTTCAGTTATTAGATGATTATTTTAATATGTGTGGCTCTATTCATTGAATAGATTTCAATTACCTTTCAATTTCAATTTTTTCTTTTTCCTAGATGATCTACCTTTTTATCATCAAGCCTCACTAAGTGGAAGTAACTGTAGGTTAAACAAAAATTCAAGACAGAAAAGACAGAAAATTGTTCAAATAGACATTATTTAACTGAAAGGGTTAATCTGAATATATATGTGTATGCTGTATGCTTAGTCCCTCAGTCATGTCCGACTCTTTGTGACCCCATGAACTGCAGCCCTCCATGCTAGAATCCTAGAATATATTCTTAAATTATTAAATTTAAATTCGTTAATTAGCTTAAATTAGTTTTATAGTATGACATCCTTCAAATGCTAAAAGAATATTGAATGGAAAAGGAAATCTAGTTGGGCCAGCGTTCTAGACAGTTCTGGAGGTACTTTTAGCGTTTGCCTAAATGTAGTGCGTGTATGCTAAGTCTCTTCAGTTGTGTCCGACTCTTTGCAACCGTATGGACTGTAGCTTGCCTGGCTCCTCTGTCCATGGATTCTCCAGGCAAGAATACTGGAGTGGGTGGCCATTTCCTTCTCCAGTGCATGAAAGTGAGAAGTGAAAGTGAAGTCGCTCAGTCGTGTCCGACTCCTAGCGACCCCATGGACTGCAGCCCACCAGGCTCCTCCATCCATGGGATTTTCCAGGCAAGAGTACTGGAGTGGGGTGCCATTGCCTTCTCCAACTTTAAATGGCAGTATATTTCAAGTGTATCTCTTGTGTTTATTACTTAGCACCGTACCTGATGCATGAGATGATTGTGTAGAGATGACGTGTACACAGTGCCTGACACACAAGGAAGCATCGGGAGGTGATGGTCACGGATATTACTGCCATCTCATCCCAGCAGACCAGCCTGTGTTGGTAACTTTGCAGATTAAAAAGCAGGAACTTCAGGGAGATTCTCAAGCTCAGCAAATGCAGAAAGTCTGGGTCTAGTATAGGCTCCCTAAGGCTAGTAGGATGGTTACCATATATCTGGCAAGAAAGGGTCTACATGATTCTCTATAATTCTTTCAAATCATTTTACTATCCCATTGAAAGCTTTGTTAAAGTTTAAGATAGGTACCTTGTGTTATATTAGCAAAAAGACTATGTTCTAAAAAGGTAATTGTGTATTTACATATACAGAATAAAAAGGGGAAGGACCAGTTTTAAGCAATCCTTCTTTGTGATTATAGCAAGATTTTGTACATGTCTCCACATTCCTCAGTTATATGTTTGGGGTGTGTGTGGAAACAGTAAGACCATGAAATAAGAAAGTGAAAGAAAGTGAAAGTGAAGTTGCTCAGCCGTGTCCGACTCTTTGCGACCCCATGGACTGTAGCCCACCAGGCTCCTCTGTCCATAGGATTCTCCAGGCAAGAATACTGGAGTGGGGTGCCATTTCCTTCTCCAGGGGATCTTCCTGACCCAGGGATCGAACCCGGTCTCTGCATTGCAGGCAGACGCTTTAACCTCTGAGCCACCAGGGGAGCCCTAGAAATAAGTAGAGAAATAGTAGAAGAATTTTGCCTTTCTTTACATCCTTGTTTTCCACCAGCCCACAGTGCATGCTGTGTGCTCTATCTCTTGTCAGAACACAGTTATATATCTGCCCCACACAGAGCTATTATGCACAGAAAGAAGCCCATCCCAGGGTAAATAATAAACTGTTTTAAAGGAAGTCTACTTTGAAGAAAATCTAAGCAGCCTATTTGATTTAAACGAACATTTGTCCAATGTCTAGTTTTCTTTTAAGTAGCTTTGGATTTGATATATCCTAGGTGGCGCTAGTGGTAAAGAACCTGCCAGTGCAGGAGGCATAAGAGATGCAGATTCAGTCCCTGGGTTGGGAAGATCCCCTGGACGAGGGCATGGCAACCCACTCCAGTATTCTTGCCTGGAGAATCCCGTGGACGGAGGAGTGTGGCAGACTACAGTCCATAGGATCTCAAGGAGTCGGTCGCGACTTAGCACACACACTGTAGATTGAATACTCCATTGTAGATTGAAATATTCTTGAGGACAAGGGTCCCATCTTATAGTAAACAAAACAAAACAGAAGCCCAGTTCCTTATACACAGAAGGAATGCATCAAATGCTTATTGACTGGATAACTGGGTTGGTTTCAACGATGATACTCAGATTTTAGGTTCATGGATCCTAGAGTTCCTTCTGTTCTCTTTCCTTTCCTCAGTACTGCTCTCGAGAAAGCTTTGTCCACATACCCTTTGGGAATTTTTTGAAGCTGCCGACGGGGTTCCATTTTCAACCTCTCTGACGCCAATGGTAACTTCTAAGGACCATCTTCCTCCCGCTACCCACCATTTGAACCTTGTTACACCTTCCCCACATTGTTATTTTATCAGGGGTGTGAGAAAAGCCAGAGTTGGAGAAATGATGACTGGATTGGGATGTACTTCACAGAAGGATGCAAAGATTTTGCCAGAGGGATCGGTTTCTGTCCTCCTGGGAGCCATTAGCTTCTCTAATGACCCTGCTGTCCCTCTGGTTGTGTTCTGCATTCAGCCTTTGCCTTTCAGAAGACTCTGTGAGCACCCTAAATGGTTGTTTTATTCCCAACCCCAATCCTAGTTAGAACTGTAAGGGACCCACTCTGCTATAGAGGTTCACTTCTACCTTTTCTCCCAACCCCGTTCTGGGACTTGTTTCAGGTTTTAACCCAGAAAATGGTTTTAAAAAAAAATTGTTGAATATTTTCTGAGGTCTGACAAATCTCTAAATACTAACAAAGAATTCTATGTAATAAGTTATGGATTCAAAACACAGTGAATTATGTTGTAAAAAACAACACTGTATTTTTTAAAAGACTTGCTTGCTTCACACCAAAATATACCTCCCTCCTTTTTTTTCCCCCACCTTAAGATGTTTGTCTCTTACTTTTTCAAATTTACCAGAAATTTTGCCTCTATTTCTGGATTTCTAACTTGGCAAGTCATAGGTTAGTAGTTCTTACCAGTTAATAATATAATATTGATGGTATAGTTAATACTGATATTTATTGAGCAACCCACTCCAGTACTCTTGTCTGGAACATCCCATGGACAGAGGAGCCTGGTAGGCTGCAGTCCATGGGGTCGCAAGGAGTCGGACACGACTGAGCAACTTCCCTTTCACTTTTCACTTTCATGCATTGGAGAAGGAAATGGCCACCCACTCCAGGGTTCTTGCCTGGAGAATCCCAGGGTCGGGGGAGCCTGGTGGGCTGCCGTCTATGGGGTTGCACAGAGTCGGATACGACTGAAGTGACTTAGCAGCATTGAGCATTTATTGTGCTAATACTTTATATGAATTGTCTCATTTAATTCTCACTTACTATTTACAAATAGATATTAATATTACACCTACTTTTGAGTTGAGGAAGCAGGCTCCATGGTTATGTTGATCTTGGAGGTCCGTTTCATGCTGGTGCTGGATTCAGACCTAGTTCAGCTAAGTCTAGCGCCCTCTAGTGTGTGCCTGTATGTCATGGCTGTTTTTGTACTGAAGACATAGCCCTCTTTTCCTACCTGTCTCTCTCCAGTCTTTGGGTTCAGTTCAGTTCAGTTCAGTCGCTCAGTCGTGTCCGACTCTTTGCGACCTCAGGAATCGCAGCACGCCAGGCCTCCCTGTCCATCAGTCGGTATCTACTTTTGCGCAGGAGGTTGTGTCCCATCACACATAGTCATATCACTTAGGTCTAGGAGGATGGATCATGGATAAATAAAAGGAAAACCATGCTAGTAAGTTGTTGTTGTTGTTTTTAACCCTACTTTTCAGGGTTGACTATGTAGGCAACTTAGTAATGTGGTGTGTGTTCCTGCTAAGTCACTCAGTCGTGTCTGACTCTTTGTGACCCAATGGACCATAGACTGCCAGGCTTCTCTGTCCATTGGGTTCTCCAGACAGAATACTAGAGTGGGTTGCCATGCTCTCCTCCAGGGGATCTCCCTGACCCAGGGATCAAACCCACGTTTCTTATGTCTCCTAAATTGGCAGGTAGTTGTTGTTGTTTTTTTTTTTACCACTACTACCACTTGGGAAGCCCTTAGGTAACTTGGTATTATCTCATAATAATGACCTCAAAGGAAAAAATAAGAGCTAGCCTAACTAGTCCCTCTTTTGCTAGTAAAGCTTGGCAGCAAAGGTTGTATGGGTAGTGAATAGTTAACAGGAAGCTGCTGCTGAAGGGAGTGGAATCTGTATTGCTTTTCTTAAAGATGAACCTCACCTTGGAGGTAACAGTCTCCTAGGTGCACTGACAGACCTTGAAGAGAAAAGTTACTAAGAAGAAACTGGGCGTAAGTGAGTAAGTCAGATTTTGTCTTCATGGTAAAGCCTGTCCTGACTGCTGGAAAGTGATTGAGAAGGCAGTGAAGTAAGCTTGGCTTTCAGCAGGATTTGGGGATTTGTAGGAAGACTCCTGAGAGTCCTAAGAATGAAACTTCTGAAATCATTTATTCAGGCTCTCGGCCAGATAGGAAGTTGTCTGTTGAAATTCCAGTGGTCTGAGAGAATTCTAGTGAAAGTGGACAATTGAAAATAGGTGCTGTGTCCTAAGGCTTTCTTTGAGCCTAAGACTGCATGTCACATTGATACAGTGGGTTTAGGAGTTCCAGTGCACATGTTTCCCTCAATCACTTCACTTCTCTGAGCCTTATTTTTCACAAGCTGTAAAATGGAATAATACCTCATAGGGTTATTTGGGGAATTATGAGAAATATCACTTGTTTGGCATATAGAAGATGCCAAAAAAATGTCAGTCTCCCCCGCACCCTGCCAACTTATGAAATGCTGTTTTGGAGGAAAAGTAAAGTAATAGAAGTTGTCGTTTCATTATAAATTGCTGGGTCAGGAAACAGGTTTTATCTCCTGATCTTGTAGAATATTATGTATCAACTCTCCTTTAAGCCCCTGTGAGCTTCCAATATAGGGGAAAAAATAAAGTTTGGTTAAAAACTCTTCGAAGGTAGTTTTTAAACTGTGATGAAGCTCGGTTGAAGGTAGCCAAGTGGGGCCATTTCCAGGGGTCTTGGAGGTGAGGCAATTTGTTTTTGTACTTGTATCAGTGCCTTTACTCTTTCCAGTCTCATTTCTAGTCCCTTAGGATCCATAATAAAGTCTTCAGTACTATACATTTTTATTAAACATCTTTTTTGGACTCAAATTTGCATTTCAGATAATATAACAAAATGTATGTGTTTCAAGTATTCACTGCATAATTGTGATTAGAACATGTAATCCCTCAAAAGATGTTAATTGCAATTTAAATTCACACTGAATTTAATTAAGTGAGTTGGGGATTAGAAAGTAGATGTAAGGAGTAGTTAAGGGAATACATTTTGAAAAAGCATCCATATTTTTTTCTGAAAAATATAAACCTCTTTCAAGCTGAAGATTAGAAAGCTGAAGGAAATATGGAAGAGAGGGGAGGAAGCAGGTTAAGGAACATGCTAGAAAAAGCTTAAAACTGTGTTCACAATTTAGATCTTGTATTTAAACTAATTGTGGTTAAAGAAGGAGAGCTGGTTTGAGTAATCTTCTCATTTATATTCCTAAAGAGTCTTTCAGTGCTTGTTAACTCACTTGGTGTCTGATAAAGACTTCAGTTAAACTGAGATCTTTAAGAACTCCAGAGAAAGGGAAGGAAGTATTGAATAGATAGAGGCCTTTCAATCTAATCATTAATTGATGCTTCAATGTTCCTTACAGTATTCTGGTCAACGGGGTGTTTTATGAGTAATTAGGTGTGATAGACACTTTGTGCACAGACAGTTCATATTTAAACAGTGCTTTTCTACAATAACTTCATTGTATTAATAGATATAACAAGTAGCACTGAAAGAAAAACAAATGCATTATTTTTCCCCCTAATTTCTGTAGGATATTAAAATTTGAGATTTAAGGTCTTAAAAATAAGTGTTGAGCAGTCATCTATCTAAGTGATTGGGAGAATGAAGTATTGAAATTGTTTGATATTGAATCTAAAAAGCAGTTTTCAAAAGAAATAACATTGTGGCTCATTTTGTTTTAAGTTAATTTATTTATTTCAGGAGGAGGCTAATTACTTTACACTCTGGTGGTGGTTTCTGCCATACATCAATGTGAATCAGCCACGTGTTCACATGTGTTCCCCAGTCCTGAAACCCCCGCTCCCACCCCATCCCTCTGGGTTATCCCGGAGCACCGGCTTTGAGTGCCCTGCTTCATGAATTGAACTTGCACTGGTCATCTATTTCACATATGGTAATATACATGTTTCAATGCCGTTCTCTCACACCATCCCACCCTTGCCGTCTCCCACAGAGTCCAAAAGTCTGTTCTTTATATCTGTGTCTCTTTTGCTGCCCTGCATATAGGGTTGTCATCACTGTCTTTCTAAGATTTAAATATATGCATTAATAAACTGTATTGGTGTTTTTCTTTCTGACTGACTTCACTGTGTATGGTTTCATCCACCTCATTAGAACTGACTCAAATGTGTTCTTTTTTATAGCCGAGTAATATTCCATTGTGTATATGTACAATAACTTACTTATCCATTCGTCTGCTGATGGACATCTGGGTTGCTTCCATGTCCTAGCTATTATAAACAGTGCTGCAGTGAACATTGGGGTACACGCGTCTCTTTCATTTTTGGTTTCCTCAGTGTGTATGCCCAGCAGTGGGATTGCTGGGTCATATGGCAGTTCTATTTCCAGTGTTTTAAGGAATCTCCATACTGTTCTTGTAGTGGCTGTACCAGTTTGCATTCTCATCAACAGTGTAAGAGGGTTCCCTTTTCTCCATACCCTCTCCAGGGTTTATTGTTTGTGGACTCTTTGATGGCAGCCATTCTGACCTGTGTGAGATGGTACCTCATTGTGGTTTTGATTTGCATTTCTCTGATAATGAGTGATGCTGAGCATCTTTTCATGTGTTTGTTAGTCATCTGTATGTCTTTTTTGGAGAAATGTCTGTTTAGTTCTTTGGCCCACTTTTTTATTAGGTCGTTTATTTTTCTGGTATTGAGCTACCTGAGCTGCTTGTATATTTTTGAGATTAATTCTTTGTCAGTTGCTTCATTTGCTATTATTTTCTTCCATTCTGAAGGTTACCTTTTCATCTTGCTCATAGTTTCCCTCATTATGCAAAAGCTTTTAAGTTTAATTAGGTCCCATCTGTTTATTTTTGTTTTTACTTCCATTACTCTGTGAGATGGGTCATAGAGGATCTTGCTGTGATTTATGTCAGAGAGTGTTTTTCTTTTTCTTCTCTGATTGCTGTGGCTAGGACTTCCAAAACTATGTTGAATAGTAGTGGTGAGAGTGGGCACCCTTGTCTTGTTCCTGACTTTAGAGGAAATGCTTTCAATTTTTTGCCATTGAGGATAATGTTTGCTATGGGTTTGTCATATATGGCTTTATTATGTTGAGGTAGTTCCTTTTATGCCTGCTTTCTGGAGAGTTTTTATCATAAATGGATGTTGAATTTTGTCAAAGGCTTTCTCTGCATCTATTGAGATAATCATATGGTTTTTATCTTTCAATTTGTTAATATGGTAAATCACATTGATTGATTTGCAAATATTGAAGAATCTTTTCATCCCTAGGATAAAGCCCACTTGGTCATGATGTATGACCTTTTCAATATGTTGTTGGATTCTGTTTGCTGGAATATTGTTGAGGATTTTTACATCTATTTTCATCAGTGATATTGGCCAGTAGTTTTTGTGTGTGTGTGTGATATCTTTTTCTGGTTTTGGTATTCAGATGATGGTGGCCTCATGGAATAAGTTTGGGAGTTTACCTTCCTCTGTAATTTTCTGGAAGAGTTTGAGTAGGATAGGTGTTAGCTTTTCTTTAAATGTTTGGTAGAGTTCACCTGTGAAGCCTTCTGGTTCTGGGCTTTTGTTTGTTGAAAGATTTTTTATTACAGTTTCAATTTCCACACTTGTGATGGGTCTGTTAACATTTTCTATTTCTTCCTGGTTCCATTTTGTAAGGTTATATTTTTCTAAGAATTTGTCCATTTCTCCCAAGTTGTCCATTTTATTGGCATATAATTGCTCGTAGTAGTCTCTTATGATCCTTTGTATTTCTGTGTTGTTTGTTGTGATTTCTCCATTTTCATTTCTAATTTTATTGATTTGATTCTTCTCCCTTTTTTGTCTTGAGGAGTCTGGCTAACGGTTTGTCTATTTTATTTATCTTCTCAAAGAACCAGCTTTTAGTTTTGTTGATTTTTTGCTATAGTCGCCTTTGTTTCTTTTTCATTTATTTCTACTCTGATTTTTACGATTCTTTTTTTTCTTCTACTAATTTTGGGATTCTTCTTTTCTTCTTTTTCTCATTGCTTTAGATGTAAAGTTAGGTTGTTTATTTGATGTTTCTCTTGTTTCTTGAGGTAGGCTTTTATTGCTATGAACCTTCCTCTTAGCACTGCTTTTACTGAATCCCATAGGTTTGGGGTTGTTGTGTTTTCATTTTCATTTGTTTCTATGAATGTTTTGATTTCCTTTTTGATTTCTCCCATGATCTGTTGGTTATTCAGAAGCATGCTTTTAGCCTCCATATGTTTGTATTTTTAATAGTTTTTTTCCTGTAGTTGACATATAATCTTACTGCATTGTGATCAGAAAAGATGCTTTAAATGATTTCAGTTTTTAAAAATTTACCAAGGCTAGATTTATGGCCCAGGATGTGATCTATACTGGAGAATGTTCCGTGTGCACTTGAGAAAGAGGTGAAATCCATTGTTTTGGGGTGAAATGCCCTATAGATATCAGTTAGGTCTAACTGGTCTATTGTATCTTTTAAAGTTTCTGTTCCTTTGCTAATTTTGTTTGGTTGATCGATCTGTAGGTGTGGGTGGGGTATTAAAGTCCCCTACTCTTATTGTATTACTGGTAATTTCCCCTTTCATGCTTGTTAGCATTTGCCTTACATATCGAGGTGCTCCTATGTTGTGTGCATGTATATTTATAATTGTTACAGCTTCTTCTTGGATTGATCCTTTGATCATTATGTTGTGCCCTTCTTTGTGTCTTTTCAGAGTCTTTGTTTCAAAGTCTGTTTTATCTGAGTATTGCTACTCCCTCCTGCTTCTTTTGGTCTCCATCTGCATGAAATACCTTTTTGCAGCCCTTCACTTTCAGTCTGTGTCCCTAGGTTTGAGGAGGGTCTCTTGTAGACAGTATGTATAGGGGTCTTGTTTTTGTATCCGTTTGGCCAGTCTTGTCTTTTGGTTGGAGCATTTAACCCATTTACATTTAAGGTAATTATTGATAAGTATGATCCCATTATCATTTACTTTGTTGTTTTGGGTTCATTTTTATAAACCTTTTCTATGTTTCCTGTCTAGAGAAGATCCTTCAGCATTTGTTGAAGAGCTGGTTTGGTGGTGTGGAATTCTCTCAGCTTTTGCTTATGTGTAAAGCTTTTGATTTCTCTTTCATATCTGAATGAGAGCCTTACTGGGTAGAGTAATCTTGGTTGTAGGTTATTTTCTTTCATCACTTTTAGTATGTTGTGCCATTCCCTTCTGGCCTGAAGAGTTTCTTTTGAAAGATCAGCTGTTATCCTTATGGAGATCCCCTTGTGTGTTATTTTTTGCTTTTCCCTTGCTGCTTTTAATATTTGCTCTTTGTGTTTGATCTTTGCTAGTTTGATTAATATGTGTCTTGGGGTGTTTCACCCTGGGTTTACCCTCTCTGGGACTCTTGGTTTTTTGGAACTCTTGGCTATTTACTTCCCCATTTTAGGGAAGTTTTTGACTATTATCTCGTCAAGTATTTTCTCATGCCCTTTCTTTGCATCTTCTTCTTCTGGGACACCTATGATTTGAATGTTGGGGCATTTAACATTGTCCCAGAGGTCTCTGAGGTTGTCTTCATTTCTTTTAATTATTATTTCTTTTTTTCCTCTCTGCTTCATTTATTTCGACTATTGTATCTTCCATCTCACTTGTCCTCTTTTATACCTCAGTTAGTCTACTGATGATTCCCTCCAGAATGCTTTTAACCTCAGTTATTGCATTGTTCATTATTGATTGACTCTATTTCTTCTAGGTCCTTGTTGAACATTTCTTGCATCTTCTCAATCCTTGTCTCTAGTCTATTTATCTGTAACTCTGTTTTGTTTTTAAGATTTTTGACCGTCTTTAGTATCATTATTCTGAATTCTTTTCCAGGTAGACTCCCTATCCCCCCCTCTTTTGTTTGGTTTGGTGGGTTTTTGTCATGTTCTTTCACCTGCTGAATATTTCTCTGCCTTTCCATTTTGTTTAGATTGCTGTGTTTGGAGTGCCCTTTCTACAGGCTGGATGTTTGTGGTTCCTCTTAATTGTGGAGTCTGCTCCCTAGGGGTGAGATTAGACTAGTGTCTTGTCGAGGTTTCCTAGTTGGAGGAACTTGTGTCTGTGTTCTGATGGGTGGAGCTGGATCTCTTCTCTCTAGAGTGCAATGAAGTGTCCAGGAGTAAGTTTTGGGATAGCTATGGGTTTGGCATGGCTTTGGGCAGCCCGTCTTTTAATGTTCAGGGTTGTGTTCCTGTTTTGCTGGAGAATTAGGATGGTGTGTCTTGCATTGGAACTTGTTGACTCCTGGGTGGAGCTTGGTTTCAGTGTAGGTATGGAGATTTATGGGTGAGCTCTTTTCTGTTAATGTTCCCTGGAGTCAGCAGTTCTCTGATGTTCTCAAGTTTTGGAGTTAAGCCTCCTGTCTCTGGCTTTCAGTCTTACTCTTACAGTAGCCTTAAGACTTCTCCATCTATACAGCACAGAAGATAAAACCCCTGGGTTAATGGTGAAACAATTCTCCACAGCCTGGAACACCCAGTGAGATTCACAGAGTTATATAGGGAAGAGAAGAGGGAGGAGGGAGATAGAGGTGACCAGGAGGAGAAAAGGGGGAGTCAAAAGGAGAGAGCAGTCTAGCTGGCAGTCAGATCCCTAAGTGCTCTCCACAGCCTGGAACACCCAGAGAGAGTCACAGAGTTATGTAGAGAAGAGAAAAGGGAGGAAGGAGATAGAGATGACCTGGAGGAAAAAAGAGAAAGTCAGGAGGGGAGAGAGCAATCAAGCCAATAATCAAATCCCTAAGTGAAAAAGGATACTGAAGATTAGATTCTTAAAGGTGCAAAATTGATAACAAATATCAAAGAGCAAATTTTTAAAACCTAGAATAGAGGTTAGACTCTGAAAAATACAATATAAAAAATACAAAACAAAATCAGTCACAAAATTAAAATATATATATATATATATATATATATAGAATTTGGTTTTAAAAGAAATAGGGTTTGTTTTTAGAAAGGTAATAGTAGGCTGTAAAAATGAAAGTTAAAGGAATAATAAAGAACTAATTTAAAAAAATTAAAAAGTGGTAATAGTTAAAATATATCTAGGAATTTCTCTGGAGCTATTGTGGGCAGTGTGGCGTCAGTTCGGTGTCAGATAGTCCCTTGTTTGGCTTGTACAAGGTTTATAGGTGCCCTTCAAATGCATAGTCTCAGTGTTATTTCCACCCTGGAACAAGGTGGTGAAGGTGGCCACTTGTTTAGGCTCATTGTTCAGTCGTGTTGTGGGGAGGGAGGCCCACTGCAAACAAATACTGCTGGCGTGTGTAGGGGGTGCTCGCCGTGGATGGCCCACACTGCGTTTGCCGCAAGTCACGGCAGCATGTACTTCCCGGGCCCACACTGCTCAGGCTCCAGGGTGCTCTGCAAGGGCACTGTCCCACGTGGGCCCTGCATTTTGTGCACCTCCCAGGTCTAAACTGCTCAGGTTCTTGGGTGCTCCACAGGGTCACAGACCTAGATTGGCTGTGCATTTTGTGCCCGTCTCAGGTCCAAGCAGCTCAGGTGACCGAGTGCTTGGTGAGTGCACTGTCCCAGGTGGGCTGTGCATCTTATTCACCTACCTGGTCCCAGCCACTCGGCTTCCCAGGCGCACCCTGAGAGCACAGTCCCAGGTGTACTGTGGCCCTCCTGCCAGATGTCAGCCATCCAGGATCCCAGGAGGATGTGGTTAGCAACCGGTTGCCTGCTCGCAGTTTGGTGGAAGACGTGGTCTCTGGGGCTGAGATTGCAGCAGCCCCTTGCCTTCCGGCTTTGGCTGTCGCTTGCCTGCCTCTCTGCCTCTAGGGAGGGAGGCCCCTATAGGGCAGCCAGCTTGCTCTCCTTTGGTGTTCTCTCGATCATTTGAGAACACCAGGGGTCACTGTGCGGTGTTATAGCCTTTACCGGCAAGGTCTTTTTTTCTCTTTGGCGATCCCATGGTTTGGGTTGCTGTCTCACATAAGCTCCCTCAGATTATCCTCAGGGCACTCAGGCCCGGTGCCTACCCTCAGGACCGGTGTGCAGCCCAGGCCTCCCTGCCCAGCCCGCACTCGCTGGCGGCAGACACAAGCGTCTATGCCATTTCTCTGGCTCTGCTTGCACTTGTGGTTAGGTGCATTTTCTGTGGGGCTTTTTTTTCTTCTCCCAGTTATGTTGCCCTCTAAGATTCCAAAACTCCCCACAGACATGCCTGTGGGAGGGTTTCCTACTGGGTGGAAGCTTCTCCTTCATGCCTCCCCCACAGGATGGGTCTCCATGCCTAAACCTTTCGTCTCTGTTGCTGTCTTTTATATTTTGTCTTACCTCCTTTGGAAGAGACTGGGCTGCCTTTCTGAGTGCCTGTTGTCCTCTCCCAGCATTCAGAAGTTGTTTTGTGGGAGTCGCTCAACATTCAGATGATCTGTTGATGAATTTGTGGGGGAGAAAGCGGTCTCCCTGTCCTATTCCTGTGCCGTCTTGAGACCACCCCCTCATTTTGTTCTTAAATTTTCCCAGGGAAATGTTTTAAATCAAGAATTCAGTGTAAGATGATCTAAACACAGGTTGGGCTTCCCAGGTGGTGCTGGTGGTAAAGAATGCAGGAGACCTAAGAAACCGCAGGTTCGATCCCTGGTCAGGAAGAGCCCCTGGAGGAGGGCATGGCAGCCCACTCCAGTGTTCTTGCCTGGAGGATCCCATGGACAGAGGAGCCTGGAGGGCTACAGTCCATAGGGTCTCAAAGAGTCGGATACAACTGAAGCGATTTAGAATTCTTGCAAACAGAGCTTTAAATGTAAAGGTAAGTAAGTAAGCAAGTAAAGTCACTCCGTCGTGTCCGACTCTTTGTGGCCGCATGGACTGCAGCCCACCAGGCTCCCCAGTCCATGGGATTCTCCAGGCAAGAATACTGGAGTGGGTTGCCATTTCCTTCTCCATAAATTATTATTCCTATATTTAAGACATTTTACTATTTTCACATGTGTTTAGAAGAGGAAACGTCTCAAAGATGTTTAAATTGTCTCTTAGTAGAAATATTTCATGTGAAAATTCAAGTGGGAAGCTCTGTCTCTGTTTTGTTAGAAGTTTATTTGTGTGTGTGTGTGTGTGTGTGTGTGTGATCAGTCGCTTTGCTGTGTCTGACTCTTTGCAACCCCACGGACTGCAGCCTGCCAAACGGTTCCTCTGTCCATGGAATTTTCCAGGCAAGAATATTGGAGCAGGTTGCCATTTCCTACTCCAGGGAGTCTTCCCCACCCAGGATCAAACCCACCTCTCTGGCATCTGCTGCATTGTCAGATGGACTCTATCACTGAAAAAGAACTGTGAATCTGACTTTATATCTTTGACTTTAAACAGAATTCTTTGACTTTATCTGTGCTAATGCAAAGGCATATTTAAGAGAATAAACTTTTCAAAATGAGTAAATAATACACCCTCTCTTAAAGTAAATAAAAACTCTGTTTTACCTGTTTTGTGACTTGAAGTATTTAGACTCTTACCCATTTTGCTTGCAACCTAAAATTATTCCAGATAAATGTCTTTGTTTATTTGCAATTTAATTTCTCAGAATGGCCACTTTGATAATGACTGTCATGAGTTCTTTTTCTAATAACATGAAATACTGTTATTCTCAATGAAATGACTTTTGTCTTTTGGGTTAGATTCTCATTATTGGGGCTTCCCTGGTGGCTCAGATGGTAAAGAGTCTGCCAGCGATACAGGCGACCCGGGTTTATCCCTAGGTCGGGAAGATCACCTGGAGAAAGGAATGGCTACCGCTCCAACGTGCTTGCTTGGAGAATTCCATCGACAGAGGTCTCATTATCACATAAACATAATTTTTGACCAATGACATTTCAAAGGAAAGTCTTATACCATTCATTCACTGTTTTGTTGAACATTGTATTGTGTCATCTTGAAGTCACATACAATATTCCAAAATGGCTGAATGTATAAAATTTTATATTCTTATTCTGTTTTAAAATTTTTTTAGTAACTTCCTTTTTTCTGATCACAAAAGCAACCTGTATTCCTAGTGGATAATCTAGAAAATATAGGTAAACAAAACAAGGAAATATCATAATCCCACTGGTTTGATAATCATAGGGAAATTTTATGTATATCTTCAGGCCTTTTTATCTGTATATATGTTTAATAAGAACTTCCCCTGTGGATCAATGGTAAAGAATCTGCCTGCAATCGGAGATGCAGGTTCAACCTCCGGGCCAGGAAGATCCCTTGGAGAAGAAAATGGCACCCACCCCAGTATTTTTGCCTGGGAAATCCCATGGACAGAGGAGCCTGGCAGGCTACAGTCCATGGGACTGCAGAAGAGTTGGACATGAATTCACGACTGAAAACAACAAGGTTTAATACAATAAGATCATATAATATACACTGTTTTGTAATCCTAATTGGTCCACTTAACAATACATTGTGAATGTGTCTCCATAGGGTTCTACCACAGTCTTTGTAAAGACAGCTGACCACTATAATGTATGGATGTTGAGTGATTTGTTTCAGCCCTAGGTAACTTTTGCTATTAAAAGACAGGTTAAAATGAAGATCCTTTTAGTAACTTTTTTCTTGGATCTGTAGTATTTTCTTAGATCCATCTTTAAAAGTGGAATCCTCTGATTAAGGGGTATGTATGGATGTTTTTTAAAATTTTGCTACTTATTGCAACATTTCCAGCAAGGTTATACAGGATGCAAAGGCATCTTTTCCCTGACCTGTGATCAGTCTTCAGCGTTATTAGTTTTTTTGATTCATGGCTCACTTGATATTTTCTCCCCACCCAACTTTTGTTTACTCTTCTCAGTGCAAGTTGGTCCATGTTGTAAAGATGAGGAGTCCACGTAACATTTTATAGAACTGTGTATTTAATATTTTTATTTCATCCTCCCTAGACCCCCTCCTAATTTCTACTGCTCATATTTTAGAGTAAAATCTCGAGGGCAACATTTGAAAAGTTGCCCTGTTTCTTTTATTTCAACCAAAAGAAAGACACAGTGTAGTTGTGGAATGTGTTGCTTAACTAGGTCTCTAAACGTATTATGAACGGTGTCTGTAGAAGGATCCGGGGACAAGACCTTTAAGGTTTTTTTTTTTTAATCACATCTTTAGATCTTGGAAAATCTGAACTTATATAAGAATGTCTGGGCTGCTGTTATTGCAGGGAATCCTTCTGAGAGTATCTTCTCAGGTAATTTTTTTAGAGACAGTCACTTACAGATATAAAACGTTTGACCAGAAGAAAGCCTCAGGTTGTCAGAGTTACTTACACACCATTGTTCAGCTGGGCGTCTTTGTTCAATCATCTCTTGGCAGTCCATTAGTTGTGGTGTTACAGCTGTTGCATGGCCCACTAAGCTAATATCCCTTCAATCACTACCAGAAGGATAACCTTAATAAAAATGTGAAGTCGCTTAATGCTTCACTGCTTGCTGACTAGTGTTTTATGTTTTAGTGTGTCTACTTAATTTCCATTCTGTGTACTTTTGATATTCACATATATCTTATCTACATAATATATTACAGTCTAATAAAGATTAATGGCCTAAATAAGGAAGAGCATTCGACAGCTCTTTTAATCCTGACTCGGCCACTGCCAGAAACTGCGTGATCTTGAACAAGTCACTTCCCACATTGTGCTTTTGTCCAAACATTATATGTAAAATTTAGGGAAACTGGGAAGATATCGGCTGATATTTCTTCCTGTAGTATTTTATTATTTGTAGAAAATTACATTCTGCTGAATGTAGCACATGGAAACCTTTTTCAACTTAGTAATACTTTTATAGGAAATAAAAAGAAATTGGTCTATTCAACCCCCCATAAAATTTGAATAATTAAAATTAAAAAAAGATCCACATTATTCAATGGTAAATGATACAGAAGAAAGCTCACTTAAAGTCAACCAACTTTAAAAAGAAATTAGCATTTAGTAATAATTACTGAAAAATATATTTAGTTTTTATTTTGAAAAAATGAAGCAGTAATGGAAATAAGCTTATGTTTTAAAATTTATTGAACAGAGTTCAGGTTATAACCGCCTGCTAATTCTTAAGAGTCAAGGATTGTTTTGGAGGCCAGGGACCTATGTCATTTTCCCAGGGAAATTGTATGATGACATGATGTCACATCTTTTCCTCCTGTTTATTTTTCAACACAATCATAAAGATACAAATTTGCAAAGAGAAATTGAAGCCTCATTAACTTTCACAGTTGATCTCACTAAAAAATTTTTGATTACTCTCTTTTTCAATACCTATTTTGTCATTTACTTTTGTCTTACTTGTCACTGACTTTCTTTTGACTATACTGACTAGTGAAATCTTGCATCTTCTATAAAAATTGCAGTTATATTTGACAACCTATTTGTTTTATTTATGTTATATTGTCAGGTGTTTAAAGTACTGCACAATTGATGAGAATAAATGAATCAAATTGGAGTACATAGATGGATATTACTGTGAAGTAGTTGAGTGTTAGTGTGGGAGAGGGAGATATTTTCTTGAGAATCATTTTAGAAATGGTCGTTTCATTGGTGAACCTTCCCTTGCTATGATGTCTTTCCGTGTACAGACATAAACCTTAATTCTTCGGGAACCTGGAGAATGAACACTTGTATGATGAAGGCTTCCTGGGTCTTACTATATATGAGACTTGATAAGGGAGTTTATATTTTTCATCTCATTTAATCCTCACAAAAATTTTATGAATTATTTCCACTCAATAAAGTGAAGAAACTGAGTTAGTTTTCATAGTCAAGTGCTCTGAACATTTAAGTACAAGTTTTTATACTTAATATATTAATATCTGTCTCTTTGATAAATAAATACCCAGTGGTAGGGTGGCTGGGCCATGTAGTTAGTATATGTGTAACTTTAAAAGAAACTGCTAAACTTATCTATATTAGCTCTATCATTTTGGAGTCCAGTGATATATAAGAGTTCTACTTGGTCCACATCGTGACCAGCCTTGAGCTATCAGTTTTTAAGTTCTAGCCTTTTTGGTAGGTGTGTAGTGATATCTCATGATTTTACTTTACATACCTCCAGTGACTAATGATGTTGAGCATCTTTTCACGTGCTCATTTGTCATCCATATCTCTTCTTTAGTGAAGTTTCTGTTCAAATCATTAGCTTACTTTTGTTGGATTGTCATCTTATTATTTGTAAGAATTTTAAAAATATATTCTCCCTACAAGTCCATTATCAGATATGTGTTTTGTAAATACATTCTTCAATATGTAGCTTACTTTTGCATTTTTATTAATAGTGTCTTTGAAGGAAATAGTATTTTAACTGTGATGAAGTCTAATTTATCATTTTTTAATTTTAAAGTTGAGTCTTGTTTCATATCTGAGAAGTGTTGTCCTCCCCCAAAGTCACAGAGATTTTTTTCTGTTACCTTCTAGAAGTTTTTTTGCATAGAGATGTCAGTTACCAGTTACTAAAAATTCTTTCCCCACTGAATTACTGTAGCACCTTTGTCAAAAAATAATTTACCATATCAATATCGATCTATTTCTGGAATTTCTATTTCGTTCCATTGATCTACATCCTTGTCGTTAAGCCAGTACCACACTATCTTAATTACTACCACTTTATATTGTGTCGAAACCAACTAGTGTGAGCTTTTCAACTTTTTTTTTTTTTTTCAAGAAGATTTCCGAATAAATCTTAATCATCTTGTCATTTTCTTCTAAAAATCCTGCAAGGGTTTTGCTTGGAATTACATTAAATTTATAGATCAATCTGAGGAAAATTGACATCTTAATAACTGAGGGTTTAACACATACCTCTCTATTTAGGATTTTAAATATTTCTCAGATATTTCATGTTTTTGATGTGCTGTTAACAGTAAATGGTACTTTTTATGAATTTCATTTTTAAGTTAGTCCTTGCCGGTATATAGAAATTCATTGATTTTTATACCTTGTGTTCTTCAACATTGCTAAATTCACTTATTATTTCTTAGAGTTTTGGTGGATTTTTGATTGAGATTTTCTAGGATCATATAATCTGTGAATAAATGGGTTTATTTCTTCCTTTCCAACCTCTTCAGTTTTTATATCTTTTTCTGGCATTATTGCATGGTGAGGATTTTTTGGACCTGTGTTGGATAGAGGTGGTGGTAAAGAGCAGACATCCTTGCTGCGTTCCTGATTTTATGGGGAAAGCTTTCAGTCTTCTCTCATAAGTATGATGTTGTCTGTTTGGTTTTTCATAAAGATGCCCTTTATCAGTTGGAGGAAATGCTTATCAATTCTAATTTTCTCAGTTTTTATCATGAATGTATATGGACTTTCGTTAAGTACTTTTCCCCATCTGTTGATTTGATAATTTTTTTAAAAATTTGGTGATGAAGCGAATTGCCATGACTGATTTCAGATCTTAAGCTGACTTTGCATTCTTGGAATATTTCCACTTGCTGTGATGTATTGTCCTTTTTGTATATTATTGGATCAGTTAGCTAAAATTTTGTAAGTTTTGTGTCTGTGTGCATGAAAATATTGTTCTGCAGTTCTTTTATGATTTTTTAAAAGTAAATTTATTTATTTTTAATTGAAGGATAATCAGCCTGATGGGCTATATAGTCTATGGGGTCACAAAGTCTAAGCAACTAACACTTTTACTTTTATGATGTTTTGATTTGGTTTCATTATCAGGCTAATGTTCATTTTGTAAAATCATTTTCCCTCCTCTTGTATCTTCCGAGTGAGTTTTTACAGAATTAATATTATTTCTTCTTTAAGTATTTGGTATAATTCACCTGTGAAGCCAGTTGGTCTTGGAGATTTCTTTGTAGGAAAATTTTAAACCATAGATTCAATGTTTTTAATATATGATGGGTTATTTAGGTTATGTATTTCTTCTTTAGAGAGCTTTGGTAATTTGTGTCTTTTAAGGAACGTATCCATTTCATCTAGTTTTCAAATTTGGGGGCATAATGTTGTTCACAGTATTCTTATTCTTTAAATATCTGAAGGATTTCAAGATGTCACTTCTTTCATCCCTGTTATTGATCATTTCTATCTTCTCTTTTTCTCCTGGAGCAAAAATGGGCAATTATGACTTGCAGGCTAAATCAGGCTTGCAGCATGTTTTGTATAGTAAATGAGTTAATAATGGTTTGTACATTTTTCAATGGTTAGAAAAAAAAAGAAAATAAAATTTCATGACACATGAAATTAAATGAGCGTCAGTTTTACTATGCATAGATGAAGTTTTATTTGAACGCAGCCACACTCATTATCCTCTACACTCTCTATAGCTGCTTTTGTGCTGTAATAACAGGGTTAAGAATTTGTGACCATTTCGAATGGATGGCCATTAGGGACCTACTGTATAGCACGTGGAACTCTGCTCAGTGTTATGTGGCAGGCTGGATGGGAGGGAAGTATGGGGAAGGATGTGCTTGTGTGCTAAGTTGCTTCAGTCATGTCCTATTCTGTATGACCCTATGGACTATAGTCAGCCAGGCTCCTCTGTCCATGGGATTCTCCAGGAAAGAATACTGGAGTGGGTTACCATGCCCTTCTCCAGGAGATCTTCCTGATCCAGGGATTGAACCCACATCTCTCATGTCTCCTGCATTGGCAGGCAGGTTCTTTACCAGTAGCACCACCTGGGAAGAATGGATACATACGTACATGGATGAGTCCCTTTGCTGTTCAACTGAAACTATCAGGACATTGTTTGTTAATTGACTATTGTTTAGTCATTAAGTCTTGTCAAACTGCAACCCCATGGACTGCAACATGTCAGGCTTCCAAAATAAAAAGTTAAAAGAAAAAAGAAAATTTGTGACCATATCAGCTACAAAGCCTAAAATACTTATTGTGTTGCTGTGGTATAATAAAAAATATGTCTAATCTCTGTCCCAGGTAATCAGTGCGCATGTGTGCTAAGTTGATTCAGTTGTGTCTGACTCTTCAGGCACATATACCAATTACCTGGGACAGAGATTGGATATATTTTTTATTATACCACAGCAACACAATAAATATCTTAGCTAATTTCTGTCCCAGGTAATTGGTACAGAGCTTCAAAAACACTTGGAATTTATTGAGTGATTAGAGTGTCTTTGTTATGCTAGTTAGGTCATTCTGATGGGCCTCTAGATAAATTCAGGATGGAGGCTGGTGAGGAGAAAGATCAAATACATGATTAGAGTGTTGAACTTTTAGCCACTTGACTTTCTAGAAAGGAGGAGAGGGGGCTGGAGATTGAGTTCAATCGTATGATCTGTGATTTAATCATTTATGCCTACATAAGTGAAGTTCACTCAATCGTGCCTAACTCTTTGCAACCATATGGACTGCAGCTCACCAGGCTCCTCTGTCCATGGGATTTTCCAGGCAAGAATACTGGAGTGGGTTGCCATTTCCTTCTCCAGAGGATCTTCCCAACCCAGGGATCTAACCCAGGTCTCCCACATTGTAGGCAGACGCTTTAGCATCTGAGCCACCAGGGAAGTCTACATAATGCCTGCACAATGAAACCCAAATTAAAAACTCTGGACACTGAAGCTTAGTGATGCTTCCTGGTTAGTGAAACATTGATGTATTGAGAGAGTGATGTGCTCTGACTCCATGGGGGCCCAGACTGGAAGCTCCCAGACCTCATTCCATATGTATCCTTAATATAAAACTATATTCATAAATATAGCACCTTTGTTGAGATCCATGAGTTATTCTGTTGAATTATTGAACCAGAGAGGGCCAGGGGAACCCCTGGCTTGGGGACTATGAAAGTTCAGCTGCCACCTTAAGTGAGGGCAGTCTTGTGGAAGACTGAGCCTTAAGCTTGTGGGGTCTGCAGCAACTTCACATGGTTATGTCAGAACTGTCTTGCTGTATATTCAGCTGTGTTAGACCAGTTGGGACGAAACAGAAGAGTGACTCTTTACAGAAAAAGTATGGCAATCTTTCCATGTTCTAAAGTTTTTCTTGATTCCCCGCCTCCACCCCCTCCAGAAAACCAGCTTTTGATTTCATTGATTTCTGTAGTCTTTAGGGTTTTGATTTCATTTGTTTCTATTCACATCTCTATATCATTTTCTTCCTATGCTGATTTTGTGCAGCCAGGATTCAGCCATATATATATATGAACTTATTTTTATATATATATATGAACTTATTATATATATATGATTATTTTCCATTATAGGTTAGTACAAGATATTGAATTTAGTCGTCCTTGTTTTTCTATTTTGTATATAGTAATGTGTATCTGTTAATTTCAAACTTCCAGTTTATCCCTTTCTCCCTTTCATCTTTGGTAACCAGAAATTTATTTTCTGTCTGTGAGTCTATTTCTGTTTTGTAAATAAGTTCATTTGTATCATTTTCTTAGATTCCACATATAAGTAATGTCTTGTTATGTTTGTCTTTCTCTGACTTACTTCACTTAGTATGATAATCTCTAGGTCTATCCATGTTGCTCCAAATGGCATTATTTCATTCTTTTCTATGGCTGAGTAAATAATATACTCCATTGTGTGTGTATGTATGTGTGTGTGTGTGTGTGTGTGTGTGTATATATATATATATATATATATATATATATATATATATATATATATATATCAGCTCAGTCGGTAAAGAATCTGCCTGCAGTGCAGGAGACCCAGGTTCAATCCTTGGGTCAGGAAGATCCCCTGGAGAAGGGCATGGCAACCCACTCCAGTATTCTTGCCTTGAGAATCCCATGGACAGAGGAACCTTGCAGGCTACAGTCCATAGGGATTACAAAGAGTCGGGCACAACTGAACAACTAACACTAATACATCTTCTTTATCTATTGATTTTGTGTGTGTGTGTGTGTGTGTGTGTGTGTATCACATCTTCATTGGAAGGAGTGATGCTGAAGTTAAAACTCCAATATGTTGGCCTGATGCGAAGAGCTGACTCATTTGGAAAGAACCTGATGCTGGGAAAGATTGAAGGTGGGAGGAGAAGGGGATGACAGAGAATAAGAAGGTTGGATGGCACCACTGACTCAATGGACATGAGTTTGAGTAAACTCTGGGCATTGGTGGACAGGAAGGGCTGGCCTGCTGCAGTCCATGGGGTCGCAAAGAGTCGGACACGACTGAGCAACTGAACTGAATTGGACTGATCACATCTTCTTTATCTGCTCATTTGAGGATGGACACTTAGGTTGCTTCAGGTCTTGGCTGTCGTCAGCAGTGCTGCAGTGAACATAAGTGTGCATGCATCTTTTTGAATTATGGTTTACTCTGTATATATGCCCAGGAGTGGGATTACAGGATCATAGGGCAGATCTATTTTCAGTTTTTTAAGAAACCTCCATACTCTTTTTCATAGTGGCTGCACCAATTTACATTCCCACCAACAGTGTAGGGGCGTTGCTCTTTTTCCCCTCCATCGCCAGCATTTCTTATTTGTAGACTTTTTGATGATGTCCATTCTGACTGGTGTGAGGTGACATCTCATTGTAGCTGTGATTTGCATTTCTCCAAGTAAAAATGAAAGTGTTAGTCATTCAGTTGTGTCTGACTCTTTGAGACACCCTGAGCTGTAGTCCACCAGGCTCCTCAGTTCATGAAATTCTCCAGGCAAGAATACTGGAGTGGGTTGCCATTCCCTTCTCCAGGGGATCTTCCCAACCCAGGGATTGAACCTGGGTCTCCTTCATTGCAGGTGGATTCTTGACTGTCTGGGCCACCAGCAAAGCCACACTTCTCTAATAATTAGTGATGCTGAGCATCATTTCATGTGTCTGTTT
Organism: Ovis aries; assembly: GCF_016772045.2. NCBI lineage: Eukaryota > Metazoa > Chordata > Mammalia > Artiodactyla > Bovidae > Ovis > Ovis aries. The sequence goes on from NC_056070.1 coordinate 11,931,118, forward strand.
ACTATCAACACAGCAGTTTTTCAGTCCTCTCAGGGGACCTAACATAGAAAGATAATCTCAGAAGTTAATTCAGAAGAGGAAAAAACTTGTTAGTGAAAAAAATGTGGTTTAAAATACAGATTTTAAAGCTAAAATTCTAAGCGAGGTTATGAAGTCTGATCCTGAAATCATGAAGAATAGGATAGTAGGTTCTATCTGTTAGTGATGCCAGTGTAGCCCTTTTTGAGAAAAAGTGCTGTGATTAGATGATCTGAAGAAGTCCATTGCAGTTCTGTAAAATCTAAGGTAAGTTATTTCCCTGAAGGTGATAGGAAAGCTATTTTATTGCTAATGAAAAGCTGATGAGAGAGTTATTACTGCAGGATTGATCCATTGCCCTTTTCAGAAGCTCTGAGATTCTCAGACCTAATGGATGGAAAAGAGCAGAAATAACAGTTAGGTAGCTAGAGTTTAAAATTTGAAAGGAACATTCGATGGCTTGACATAGGTTGTCACTTATGTTTTGTGGATGCCCTTCTAAGCAAAGCGTTAGGGGAATTCTTGGCCAATTTCTCTGTTGGTGTGCTGAGAGCTTAGTTCATGTGTTTGGCATTAAATAGAACTTCCATTAATTGATCAGAAAAGTGCTTGTATATCACTAGGAAGTATTGAAAAAGCCCACTTTAAAGGAAATTTTAGTAGTTAATTTCTCTGCTGCCATAACTTTGATCCCATTGATCTTCTCATAGCCTGTCTGTCTTCTAGCCTGAAACTCTGAGCAGATACTCTGTGGTATTTATTTTCGTATTCTCAGGGCTTAGCATGATACACTGCTTAATAAATTTGTGTTGAATGAATGAATAATTAAAGGAACCTTTATTCCTTTTTGGCAGGACATAGGGAACCCAAAAGATTAAGCTCAATTAAACTTCAGGAATACTGAGAAAATTCACATTTAAAAAAGATGTAATGTCAAATTGTGTGTTACATTTCAAGTATTTTTTTTCAGCTTCACCTTAGATATTTACAAGTGTTTAATAAGCTATGAATAAATAAGTAATGCATATTTTCAATTTAATAGTTGATATTCTGAATTACAATTGTTCCTCTGTGTATTCAGCATTAATATAACAAGTAAGACGATGTAGGTAGTTTCTTCTCAACATTATCCTCAATTTCATTCAATTTTTGGTCAGACATTCAATTTTTAGTCCCCAGCACAGCACTTTTCATGGTTTGCCTCAAGATTAAAGGAGAACCTCTAAAATGTTATGTACCCAACATTTAACTTTTATTGTGTGCTTTTCTTCTAATAAATACATAATCAGGACAAAAACCTTGAAAATCTGGGAAAAGCGCAAATGAAAAAATATCCATAATCCTATTACCCCAGCATGACCACTATGAGTATTTTGGTGTGTGCCCTTTTTATACTATAAAGCTACAAATAGCTGTTTAAAATAATAGGTAAGAGGGGCAGTGTGGGTGCTGTAGAAGGGGTACAGTGAACAGCTGGCGATGAGTTCTCTTCTGGCTTTGCCATTAGCCAGTACGACCTTGGGAAAGATCTTTTATCTCTCTGGAGTTCTGTTCCTTCATTTATAAAGGGATTGTCATAGTATCTAAGGGCCTTTTCTCACTTAAAAATTCTGATTTCATTGAAATTGAACACCTTTGAAGACTGAGATTTCAGAAGAATGAAACTGAAAATGTGTAAGTCTGTTCATCTTAATTATATGGCAGATTTAAAAATCTTGAACTGGTATAAATATTTTTTGCTAATGCCATTAGGTTCTATTATTATGAAGCAGTTATACTTAAAGTAGCAAATTTCTCTTGAAGCAGGAACCACAGTCTGGATTCCAGATGAAGGCATTTGAGCTGATAGATATGTTTTTAGGAAAATGTTATATAACAATTCCCATAAGCTTTTGTTGTTTTTGTTCAGTCTGTAAGGCATGTCCAACTCTTTGTGACCCCATGGACTGTAGCACACCAGGCTCCTCTGTCCTGCACCATCTCCTGGAGTTTGCTCAAATTCACATGCATAAGCCTTTAGGTGATCAGAAATAAACACGGTACTGCCACTATTTTAGGTACATGGTATTTTATCAAAACAGCCTACCAAGGCAAAATATCAAAGCAGCTATTTTACTTGATTCTTTTTGCACCTCCAGAAAACTGGTTTTGTCTTCTCTCCCTCTCTTCCATGCATACTGTTTGTGCAAGAACTATTTTGTATGATGCACCAAAGCTCTAAAAGTGTTCAGAGGTGTGTCTGGTTTATCTTAGAAGGATGCGGGTTCACATTGAACAATTTCTGTGGAACAGTTAAGATGTCCTTACTTTTACCATTCCTTAGTTTGGTATGCATTTTAACAGTTATTTAAGAGTCCCCATATGCTTAGCAAGGAATCTGAATATATGTGCCTTTTTCTCTCTTTAAAGCCTTGGCACAATGCTGGTTATTCTATCAATACCATCAAATGACTGGGAGCTGGAGTTGGAACAATATGTAAAAATACAGCTCATGAAAGATTTCCTTTATTAACTGTCATCATCCGCAGAATATATGTTCAAATAAACGTTGTGTAATAACTAAATTTGAGATTAATAGGCCCCTTAAGAAACAGTGAAGTCATTCAGAATAGTCAGTGAAAAATAGGCTGTAAGACTGTAACGTGCTCATATTGTCCTGCTTACACGCTCTCTCTGGTGTCATTGCCATCTATCACTGTCGGCGGGCTCGGTTCTCATTAAAACACTCTTGCACAAAAGCAACTTAATTTTCTTAAGAGGAGAGGACACCTGATTCAATTTAGCACCCAGAAACAGTAACTTGAATATATTTTTTCCTTGCTTGAATTGAGATGAATAGTTACAAATAAGAATAGCAACTCCCCCCATTCACCTCAAGATTAAGGATGCTAAATAATTTGTTTCCAGATACCAAGAAATTGACCCGTAGAAATAGGCAAGAAATGTTGTTTCGTCTCAGAATAGCAGTTAGATGGCATTTTTTCGAAACTTGCATATAGATGGACTTCTCTTCACTCCTGTAATGTTTTTAAAACATAGAATGAAAGTGGTCCTTAAGCTAGTGAATTTTAATGGTATATTAAATAATCTTTTGTTTAATTGGCAAATGCCTTGTAGCAATTCTTTAGTCTTTATTTAGATGTATTTGTTGGGAAGAAATATTCAGCAATGATTTTAAAGCAATATTCTACTTTTTAGTCATTGCTGTTTAAAAAATCCAATGTAAATAGTGGAATCAAATGAAGAATGCCTCTTTCATGTTGAACATGGTATATCAACTTGCATTTTAATTGCTGTGCTGTATATTTACGTTTGTGTGGTATGGTTCAATAATACTTAACTGTAAAGGTGGAAATGTATAACTCAAATTTTGCTTGTTACAAAATTTATACAGGGAAAACAGTGGTAACAAAGTAGTCAGTACTAAAATGTTCAATTAACATGCTTATTAGCCAATTATAAATTTTAAAACAGACACTAGAAGCTTATTTTTTTTGGCCTTTCTATAGCATTTTGCAAAATACCTTTCAAATAAAAAGAAAATATTTTGTATTTCCTTGTTTAATTGGAGAGCAAGGAGAAGGAATTCAATCTTTCATGTCTTTGTACTTTTTCCAACTGAACCTATGCTTAGAAAGGAAAGAAATCCTAAGGCTGGTTCTCTTTCTAGTGAGTCAGAGGCAGGAGTGATACAAATTCACATAGTTAAGAAACTTTTCCAGTGTAGGATAATGCAATTTTGATCTCCAACAACTGTCACCAGTATTCATTTTTTTTTTCCTCTTGGCTTTTCATGATGTGGTATGACATACGCAATAGTAACAAGAAATTATGCTAAATAAAACTTAATAGTCTCCTCAAGTTTATGTCTTGATTTATCTAATCTGCCTGATTAGTCTTTTATTAGTTACTCCTTTGTTTATGAACGTGGTTGCTATCACTGAGGCTTCAAGTAATGGAAAATCTGGCTCAAAGTAGCTTGAACAAGCAGGGACTTATTTTTCTCATATCCCAAGATGCCTTGCAGTGGGAGTGGCTGGCATTGTTCTGTGGCTCAGTGACATTAGAGTGGTTATCTCTGCATTGCTCTTCCCTTTCTCTTCTGGATGCGAGGCAGCTTTCACCGCTCTAGGCAGGAAGAACAGAAGAAGGGCAGTGCCAGAAACTGTCCTCCCTAACCCCTCACCATCAAGCGGAAACCAGTTTTTATCTCATTGGCCAGAACTTTGTTGCATGGCAACCCTTAGCTTTTCCTTTTTCATGTGTACTTTTTGTGTCTTATTTTTAAAAATTGCTTCCTGTTCTGAAGATGTAGAGTTAGTCTCATATTCTCTTCTGTTTTGTTGTGCCTTCCAATTCCAGGTCTCTAATTTATGTAATATTTTCTTTCTTTCGCATATCGTGAAAAACTCAATTCCCCTCCTTTTCCTAAGTGTGTTAGGATGGAGCTGCTGTCACGCGTGGTTTTCTCACATTGTCTGTATTTTTTTCCTGTAAACTCCTGTTCTGTGGGGGCTGTTTAATTGGAATCTATTTTGTTCTGGATTGTGGAAGTAACTCCAGAGAAAAGTTTTGCATCTGCTTACTTCTGGGCCTCAAGAGTTCCACTGGTCTTTGGTCCGCCTTTTCTTTGAATGAAGATGCTTCATTTCTTTGTGATGCTTGAATCAATGGTAAATCAAGTAAATTTCACCCTGTGCCGCGCCCTCCCCGCCCCCCTGCCCCCCCCATGCAGGCTCTATGTTACCTTCTTGACTGTTGGAGAAGAGCTTTGTACTTGCTCCAGCCCGGTAGCAGCCCCTCCAGCCTCCTGTTCTGCTGGCCACAGGTGCCTCAGCTTTCTGCTCCTCACCGTTTGCAACCAAAGCCAGCGCATCCCAGTGCTTCATGCGTGTACATCAGTATCACCCGGGTGAGCTCAGCCTCAAAGCCTGTGCTTGACCCCTCTGGTCTTGACTATCTTCTTGTTTTGTTTTGGCGCAACTGCACATTTAAAATGTGGTGTTGTTGTTATCATCTAGTGAGTGGTGTGAGTCCGAAGATTACATACATGAAGCGCTTTCTCACATACACCTTTCCCCCACCCCTACTCTCTCCCTTGACAGCATCTCTGGCAGATCTCAAGGTTTCTTCGATCACTTTTTGTTACAAAAGCAAACATGTATTTAGTAGTTAAGTTCAACTTTCTAGTATTAAATGATTCAAGGCAGTCTAGCTTAACCAAGTTCCCTTCTTTGCCACCCTAGGCCTAATCTTTGGTTATGTCTGTTTGTTTTTCTGGGGGTGTTGGGGAGAAAGAAGGATTTATTACTTGCAGCAAGTAAGGAGAACATCAGAGACCTTTTCCCAAAGCAGTGTCTCCCCGAATTGCAAAATTGGGAAATTTTACGCTAGGGGTACATGCATGCTCATGAAAAGGCTTGAGCAGAGGAGAATTCAGCAGAAAACCGGGGTTGACAGAAGTCGAGCTTTTCTTGATTGAAGTCAGAAGGATTAACATCATCATTCCATCTTCCACCTGGGGTGTGTGTGTGTGTGTATGTGTGTCTCTCAGTTGTGTCTGACTCTGACCAAATGGAATGTAGCCCACCAGGCTCTTCTGTCCATGGGATTTTCCAGGCAAGAATACTGAAAGTGGGTTGCTATTTCCTTCTTCAGGGGATCTCCCTGATCCAGGGATCAAATCAGGTCTCCAGCATTGCAGGCAGATTCTTTACCATTTGAGCCACCTGGGAAGCCTCCACCTTCCACCTGGATGGGGGTCTTTGTTCCTAGTGATAGGGCTTTACTCAAGCTTAGGTTCTTAATGTCTCACTGCAGAAGGAATTCAGGAAGAGACAAAGTGATAGGAAAGAAGTGGATTTATGTAGAGAGAGATACATACATCGTGAGCTTCCCTGGTGGCTCAGTGGTAGAGTTTGCCAGCCAGTGCAGGAGATGCAGGAGACGCGGGTTTGATATCTGGGTCGGGAAGATCCCTTGGATCTTCCAACCCACTCCAGTATCCTTGCCTGGAAAATCCCATGGACAGTGGAGCCTGGTGGGCTACAGTCCCTGGGGTCTCAGAGTCGGACATGCCTTAGATACTAAGCAACAGCACCGCCAATAGATACCACACACAGAATGCAGTCCATGTCAGAAGGCAAGAGTAGCGCTGGGACAAACAAAGTCTGCAGGCTGTGGGCCATCTCAGAAGGCGAGAGGCCCTAATCTGTGTTTTCAAAGTACAGAAAATTGTACTTGTTTCTATAAACTTTTTTTGCTAATAAACAGATAGGGAGGAGGGTGTGGTCTGTTTCACTCTTTTTTTTTCTTTCTCACCCTCCTTACTCTTCAGAGTCCAGGGTAAAAGTAGGACTTTTTCATGAAAGGGAGATCAGAGTCTGATGGTATTGGCGCTGTTCTAATCTGGCCCTCAGGGCCTGTGTCTTAGAGGCATCCACCTTCTATTTCTTTTTCCAGGACAGGTTAGGGGAAGGAGTTCTTCAGAGCATACCCTCAGCCCTCACCCCTCCACACAGCCCTTCATCTCTCATTGCTGGAGTCTCTTTGGCTTGGAAGACGGTTCTTTAGGGTCTCTCACAATGAATCGAGTTTGATGGCAGTCCTCTGAGGCACCTGTTTGGCCCTTGCAGTTGAATCTTGCCACATCGCTGAGTTGAAGTATGCTCTGCCCAGTTGCCTACTTTCGTCCTTGCCCTCCCCTTGTGCTCTGTCCCTGGCAGCCTCCCCACCTTTGCTGTTTCTGGTTGGGAAACAAGCACCTGTCTCTGGTTTGTTATACATCTTCCCTGTGGCCCCACTGCAGTTCTAGGGAATAGACCGAGATGACTCTGCAAGCTTGCAAAGTGCACTCTGCTCATATGGCATCCTAGCAAGTGCTTTGTCCCTCAGTAAATATCCATCTCCAGCCTGGGCGGTATGATGGGTGTGTCAGCTTTCTACCCTAGAGAAAGAGGAAAAAGTTATAAGACCCACTACTTCTAGAAATTTCTTTTTTATCTTCTCCAGAACTTCTAGCCTTTTCTTATATAGCCTGCCTATGAAATGGTCCTTAACCCCAACTTAGTTTTCATGTCTTTCTATAAGCTCTGCATGTGTGTGTCTGGAATATTACTTTGTACTAGTGGGTACTTACCACAGCATGCTCTTTAACTTAGAATATTATTAGAAATTCAGAGACAATCATAAATGTCCCATTTTAGCATTTCGATAAGCATTGCTGTGTATGTTGAATGAGGAGGCAGGTTATGCAACAGCAAACACCAGAAGTTTCATAAATTAATTTGCAACAGATCATTCATACTCACTGTAAATGCTGGATCTTGTTTTTTTCTAATTTAGTAGACTGATGAGGGAAAGAAAAAGAGAGATATTGTTCCAGAATTATGAAAATTGTAGATACAGTTTTATGAGGAGAACAGTTGAGTAGGACTCAACAGTGTCATGCATTTGGAATGCAGTCATTTTATAAAGGGACCGCATGCTTATGTAACTCCAGAGCATGGAACACGGTCAGTGCACAGCAGTTTCAGAAGGTGAAGTTTTGGGCTTACTGTCAGGTAGGACTTCATAATATTTAAAGGCATTCAGCAATGGAAGTGCTTGTTTTCCTGAATTAGAAAACTCTCTGTTCCCATGCTGTTCATTTTCTTTTTCCTGTTGTTATTTTTTTTTAAAGCTACTATTTTCTTTCCTTTTGTATTTTTGGCCATGCCGTGTGACATGCATTATCTTAGCGCCCTGACTAGGGATTGAACCCACACCCCCAGCATTGGAAGCACAGAGTCTTAACCACTGGGCCACTAGGAAAGTCCTTGTTTCCTTCTCTTCTAAGGAATTTCTACTTACTTTTGCTTACACTGGGTCTTAGTTTCGGCACCCAGGCTTTCCCAGCTGCAGCGAGCGGAGGCTGCTCTTCATTGCAGTGTGACCTTCTCATTGCTTTGGCTTTTCTTGTTGTAAAGCACAGGCTCTGGATGCATGGGCTTCAGTAGCTGCCGCACTCAGATGTAGCATTTTCCGTGTGTGGCTCTGGGGTGTGTGGGCTTTGATAGTTGCAGCTTCTGGGCCCTAGAGCCCTTGGGCTTCAGTAATTGTGGAACATGGGCTTAGTTGCGCTAAAGCATGTGGAATCTTCCTGGGCCAGGAATCAAACCCATGTCCCCTGCACTGGCAGGCACAATCCTATCCACTGAGCCACCAGAGAAGTTCCTGCCCTTTTTAAATTTACCTTTTTATTTTAAATAATTCCAAGTCCATTATGAAGAAATTAATTTATTGAACTTGCTCAATTTTCCAAAATAATTTAATAAAGACATGTAGTAATATATATTAAACATTAGTAAAATACCATATAGCAAGTAAATATGATACTAAAAGCAATATATTATCTAAAAATGTGTAATATAAAGGAAGTCAATCTACTCAGTATTAAAGGAAAACACCTAAAAAAACCCCACCTCAATTCAAGCTTTTTTATTTAGCATTGGTCAAATTATCCATCAAACATGATTACATTAAGGTATATACTTGGCACATGGGGTTGCTGAGTTAATATTGAAAATCTTACTGTTCAGGGCATTTAGTTGACATAAAAATTATTCATTCATTCTTTGATTCAGTAATATTTATTGGATTTACTACAAGTCAGATGCTGTTCTAGGCAGTGATGAGACAAGCTTGTACACATTAGGCAAGCTTGTACATATTGTGATTAAACATTCTTGAGGGGGAATGAGTAATTAAGTTGATTCTAGCAAATGAGATAATAAATGAAATCCTCTGTTTAAAAATAAGTGGACCCTCTCCAGTATGGCTTCCAGAAAACTCATATCCTAAGAGAGTCTGGTCATATATCCTGAAGGGTCCTCCTTTCAGAACAAATTGTCATTGGTGGTTCATGTTTGATCTTAGGACATGAAATTTATATGTAGCCATGTTTGTTTTAATCAAAAAGTAAAAGCGCATTTTTGGTTTATTTTCAAAACCAAGTATTTACATGCTGCAGATACCCATGGAAGATGCCCTCTGTTCATCCTGTGGCTTCTCATACACCCAGCACAGACGTGCCTTCTAGAGAGTTCTCAGCCTCCAGCTTGTCAGGCAGCAGAGTTATCACTACTGTGCAAACTAGAGATCAAAATCTTATTTAAAAATAAAACATGTATCACATTTTTTTAACACAAAGAGATTTAAAATGCAAGCAATAAATGGCTCAGCATCTTCTTGCTCAGAAATAGAAATTTTAATATTAAAAAGAAGAAAAAGGGGAGGGAGACAGAACAAAATGAAAGAAATGACCCCCACCCAATTCCCCTCCAATTTAACCATAGTTAAGAAGGGGGTTTTTTGTGATCCCTTTAGAAAAAAGTGTTTTTCATTCTTATCTGTGTATGTGTGTGTGTGTGTGTGTGTGTGTACCTATACATTTACACAGTAGGAATGTGGTATGATTACAATCAGGGATTCCCTCGTGGCTCAGATGGTAAAGAGTCTGCCTGCAATGGGGGAGACCAGAATTCGATCCCTGGGTTGGGAAGATTCCTTGGAGAAGGAAATGGCAATCCACTCCAGTGTTCTTGCCTAGAAAATTCCATGGACGGAGGAGCCTGGTGGGTCGCAAAGAGCCTGGACACGACTGAGCGACTTTACCTCATGATTACAATAAGAAATACGTAATACATATTCCTGGCACAGAGCTCCTAAAATGCTTGGATTTCTGAAGTGAAGAGAGTTGGAAAGGTGTCTTTTGTTATGCTAATCAGGAGACTTCTGGAAAGGCCCTAGCTAACCTCAGACTGGGGCTCCTTGCCAGAGGATCAGAGATTAGATGGTTGGATCTCTTGGGGTGGGGAGTGGGGCTGGAGTTGAGTCATTAAACTCGCCAGTCGATTCAGCCACCAATGAATTGGTTCATTGAACTACTTGGTTCAGTCACCAAGGCCAGTGTTTAAATCAATCATGCTTTGTAATGGAGCCGCCATAGAAAACTAAAGGAGGGGTTCTGAGAGCTCCTGAGTTGGTGAGCACTGGACGCGATGAGAGAGGAGTGTGGTTTACGGCCATACCACCCTGAACACGCCCGATCTCGTCTGATCTCGGAAGCTAAGCAGGGTCGGGCCTGGTTAGTACTTGGATGGGAGAGAGGAGTGTGGTCAGAAGGCATGGCAGCTCCACTCCCCTTCCCCACACCTTGCCCTCTGGCGGTTCCTGAGTCATGGGCTTCCATAACATAAAATAATTATATAATATAATATAATATAAAGCAATACTGTAGTGAGTAGGTTGGTTTCCTGAGTTCTGTGAGCGGTTCTAGCAAATTAATTAAGCTAGATTGGACTGGTCATGGGAAGCTCTGATTTAAAACCAGTTGGTCAGAAGCACAGGCGACAACCTTGACTTTGGATTAACATCGGAAATGGGGACCGTCTTATGGTCCTGAATCCTTAACCTGGGGAATCTGATGCTATTTCCGGGTAGATTGTGTCAGAACTGAGTTGAATTGTAGGATGCTGTGGCAGCAAGCATGGGGACACTCAGGCCACCTAGAAGTGTGGATGTATGTGTGTTGGAGGAGGTGACTGGAAGCTTCTTGGAATGACACTGCCTAAGCTGAGTCGCTAAAATAAATGGGAGTTCCTGGGTCGAGGAAGGCAGAAAGGCATTCCAGGCCAAAGAGCAAAGAGGTCAGAAAGAGCATGAGTGCAGGGATTCACAAGTGATTTGCTGCTGTCAGAGGATCAATTCTGAAGCATAAATGAGATGGACGGAGACATGTTCATGGAGGGCTTTGCACTTCATGCTGAGGAACTGGAAATTCCCCTTTAAGTCAAGGGATAGGCATGTCTTTATATATCAATTAAAAACTCTCCATTTGCCTGGAACCGTAGTCAGCTGTATCACCAATGGTTATCGGAGCCCACTGCATGGTGAATGATTTCAAATCCATCATCACTGTCAGAAAAACAGCTAAGAAGATGGCCTGCAGCATCTTTGGATACCCAAGATATCTCATCACTGTCATCACCATCATTTTATAAAATGTGGGAGTATAGTCAATCCACAGAAAATATATTGCTTGGGTTTGGGTTAAAAGAACAGGATGGAGTGGTAGTATGGCAGTTTGATCTGATGAGTCATAGTTGATACTTATTTTACTTTGACTTCCGAGTCTTCTTCCTTCTGATGTTCCACGTGTTTTTTGTAATGCTGGAGAAAAACCATTAGTGATCCTAGTGTAAGATTGGCAAAAGGCCCTGAAAAGAAAAAAAAGAAGAGGAATCCAAATGGGAATACCTCATTCATTTACTAAAAATAGAAACTGGTTCTAAGCATAAGATAGAGTCCAGAAATAAACATTGTGGGAAAGGTGCATTTTTATAGAAAGGAAGGCAGAGTTCCCTATTGATCTCCCCACAACTCATTTGTTTATTCACTTTTACTTATTTTTCTCCACACATAAAACTTTTCCTGAATCATCCATAGTGGGATTCCAGGACGCTGCGTTAAATATGTTACTATAGTTTCCCTTTGTCGTCTGTGATGTTTTATTTAGCAGAATCTTTACTTTTTTTCCTCTGCTCCCTGTACAACACAGAAGACCATATGCCATTGTCCCTGCCAGGGAGCAGAGGTTCCCCTGGTCTGTAGCTGTGTCTGTGTTGATGCCACAGAGGAGCAGTGGTCCAGTGCCATCTTTTATTGATAAGGCCAGCAAAGGAGAAATCTAATGAAATTATCAAAGCTTTGAATTAATTATGAACTTGAATAGGAGAGCTAAGCTCTCTGGAGCCAAGGATCTCATTACCCATGCACTCTCATTGCATTCTCTTCTGGAGCAGAAGGCATTTTCAGCTACATCTCTTAGCTTGGCTTTGGACCTTATTCAAACTTGGCTAAACTGACATCCTCTTTTTACTACAATGTGGCTGCTGATGTCCATGATGATTAATTTAATTTAATTCTGCTCTGGATATATAGGAAATGTCAATGGGTTTTCTCTACCCCTCCTTCTGCCTTTTATTATTTTTTCTTTCTCTCCTTTTCTCCCCCATCATATTGGATATCATACGAGTTTTTATCTTTTTGGAGTCACATGAGAAGCTCTCAGAAATTCAGGTATAGCTTCATGGAATATAGTGATTGATTTAAAGCTAAGAACTTTAGTGTATCTGCTATGTATTCCCGGGATATTTAGGTAAGCACAAAGTCAAATATTTCTTCTTCAAATTTTGAACACCAAATAGAAGTTTTTCTTGCCTGTTTCTACTTTAGAATTAATGGTGTAGCAGTAACTTCCATGAGCTTAACAACTGTTCACATTTCTGATGTGTGTTGTATGGGAACTACAGATCTCACTTTATGAGTGTGGCTCATAGGACTTTCGCTTTCTGATGAAGAGTAGTTCATGTCTGTTTGCTGTACAATTCTGGTATTCCTTTTCTAATAATTTGAATTTTCTTTCTTTCTTTTCTTTCTTCCTTCCTTTCTTTCCTTTTGCTTTTTTTTTTCTTTCTTTTTTTTTGGGTGAATAAATCAACCCATGATTGTTTTAAGTCTCAAGTAGCAAAAATCAATAACAACAAGGCTTTGATTTGCTATTGGTGATGATTCTTTAGTACTGTCATATAGGTTCAAAGCATCTCATGGCAAGCCTTTTTTGCTTGCTTTTGAGACCCATTATTTATGAATTCCTAAGCTGAAGTTCATCTATCTTAGTAAACGACAGGCCATTGGCAATTATTGTAAACAGTGACTAACTTTGCTTTACAGAGTCGGTGTTTTAAGGTTTTGAATATTGAGGGGATGGGAGAATGATAGTTTTTGCTTTTCCTTTTCCTATTTACTTTCAGTGAGTTTTTTCCCCCCATTTATTTTCTCTATAGGCAGCTGCAATATTTAACTCAGCCTTTGGAAGTTTTTTGGTAAGTAAACATGATTTAATTTGTCTTTTATAACTTTTGTTGTGATGTTTATATGAAAGATTTAGTGAAAATCAGACATTATTTTTTTTAAATTTGGTTAAATATAAAATATTGAATCCTGTCATGTGTTATTCTCCACACTGTAAAAAAAATTAGTTAATAAATAAAAGAAATGTTCTCTGACAATATAATTTGGAGGCTTGGGTTTAATATTCTATTCAATGGATTCAAGGAATCAATTAAAATACTATGTGTCTCCTTATAGAGGTTATGTCAATATATTGATCATTTAATGAGGTCTTTTAGATTATTATTATTTTGTATCAGTGGGACTGAGGATTTTGAAAAGGAAACATGACCCAGCTGGTCAGAAAGGGAATGCTACTTTACTTGTGGCCATGTCATTTATTTTGTACATTTCACTGTCAAAGAAGCTACTGTCTTAGATATTTCTGAGAAATCTATGTGAAAATTTGAAATGAGGAAATAACTAATGAGTAATTTGCAAGAAAATACAGTATTTTTGACATGTGAACTATAAATTGTATATAAAAAGATTAAAATAGTTCATTTTTCATAAGCAGAACTATTGTAACTATAAGGACAGTCCTATTTTAGCATTTTTAAATCATTATCTCTGAAACAGATGATATAACAAAGACTTGGTTTGTGTTATGGAAGACTGAGAAAGAAGCTGAGTTTTCTGTCAGTTGAGGGTTTTATTTATACCCTCCCTAAAACTTTGCTCAAAATTCATGAAAAAAAATTAGAATGTTGTATTTTTAGATATATAGCTCACTAGTAGGTATGTGGTGCAGTGATTTACAAAAAATTGAGAATGGAATCAGTGAGGTAGATAAACTGGCTCATGAGTCTCGGCAAAATATCAATTACCTCTGTTTAAAATGTTCTTTATGTCACTTGTTATTTTATGTTTTTGAATGTAGTTGAAGCTTTAAAACTTGTTGTTCCATGGTGTTAATTCTGCATGGTGCTGTATAACTTGTAATGTCCCAGTGTTACAGAGTTTCTAGTGATGGACCTTCTGGGAAATACATGCTTAGATTCTACCTTATTTTTAAAGAAGTGGTAATGTTATTCTCCATGGTGTATTCTTATTATTGGGTTTTAGAAGAGAGATAATAGAGTCTGCTTAATGAAAATGATCTCTGGAGCCACTTATTTTAGACTCAGTAATGTTTTGTGGTCATTATTTCACATATCCAAGTATTATTTTCTGAATGTTGTCACAATTGATAACATACTGTCTGTAAGGTATGTCCTTGTTGGAAGCCAGTTTTTTTTAATATGGTTGGGTTCATGTATATCCACTATTAAAACATGGTTTCTTAAGCTGGATCCCTTACTCTTTAAAATGCCTAGTATAAGTGAGAAAATAACTTTGAGGCAATTGTCTGAGTAACTAAAGCAAAATACAGTCCCTCAGTTGGAGGACAAGCTCACTGAGTACAGTTTGAGCTGTGCATTGACTGGATGAACAATAAATATATCATGATATTTGTTCTACCAGGCCGAATTCTTTCATAAAATCCACTGAAGTCAAACTTGTTCTAGGGATTCTTTTGGATTTCTGTTATGCTCTTTCATTTTTAAAAAGTCATGCATTCTCACTCCTTAGTCTTTTTGCTCTTTTTCATCTCTTCACCTTTTTACTGATGAGTCAATCAGAAGTATTTATTGATCTCTTACACACAGAGGTAGCTTTCTGAAGCTGTAGAGTTGCAAAAACATATGACATCATCCCACTCTTCTATGAAGGTAACACAGAAAAAGAAATATAAAAAGCTAAGAAATCAAACAAAAGATATTACTAGATGATATATGATTGCCAGATATGAACTCTGGGTTGAAAGGTTGGACAGAAACAATTTTGCTGTTGGACCTTGAAATGTGATAAGACTTAGCTAGTAAAGAAGAAAGGAGACGAAAAGGTGTGAGCAGTGGCAGAGAGGCAGAATTGATTCCATTTTTTTCCTTTCCTTCCTTTTTCTTTCCCAAAGCTGAAAATTACCGGAAGGGTTGAGAATAAAAGTTAGGATTGTTTGAGATGTTTTGTTCCACTGTTATAAGAGAAATAATTCTATTTTCACTTTTTTGTTCTCCTCTAAAGCTATGAACAAACCTTATGAACTGTATGCAAGTCTGAACTAATCAGTTAGAACTTAAATCAGGTAGTTAGATTCAGCTTATTTACCTGAAAAACAGATAATAATGACTTGGACAAGATAAAAGTTTGTTTCTCTATTATGTAAAATTTGGAAGGAGGCTGGCCAGGTGTGGTGTGGGAGCTTCATGGTCAGAAAGAGCTTTCTCCTCCAGGACCCATAGCCTCATGGTCCAAGATAGCTGCTGGAGCTCCAGCCTGAATAGCAAGGGCTTTACCTTGGGAAAGCGCGAAAGAGCTCTCCTGAAACCTAAGTCTGCTTTCTTTAAACAGCATTCCCAGAATTCCAACACCATACTTGTAGTAATATCTTATTGTAGAACTTAGCCTTATGGTCCTACCTAGCCAGTGGAGAGGCTGGGACATTGTGGCAATTTGCTAAGGGCTATAAATTGGATTTCTTTAACTAAGAAAAAAGAATGTACAAGAGACAGCTTGTCCTTTCTGCAAAAGAGCAGTGTACACAATTGTCAAGTGTTTCAATTAAGAGATTAAGCTCCGTTGAATAATATGAGATGGCTTCAGGGAGAAGTTTGTGCTTGAGTTGGGCTTGGGAAAAGGACTTATTTCAGAGGCAGAAAATTTCCGACTATAACCTTCATGTTTTATTTTGTTACTCCTAAAGGGTGGTATTTGTTAGAGTGGTTTTTAGAATATTTTCTTACATATGAAAACCATCCATCTATCCTTAAAATTCAAGATTATGGATAGTAGCATGGATTCTTGAGTTAGACGGTCTGGATTTTCAATCCTTGCTTGACTGAATGCTATTCTAACCACAGAACCTTCTCTATGTATAAAATGAGGTAATGATAAACTGTACAGTTGAGGTAAGGATTAAATGGGATAATCTATATAGAATGCTTGAATGATGTAGTAGAAATAACTGGTCTAGGTTTTGTCCAAGTTCTACCGTGGATTGTTGGTGCACGACCATGGACATTCATAAAGTGAAGAAACAGGTTATCTGTGACCAAGTCCTATAATTCTGAGATACTGATTCAGTGACTGTTCTCTGGTTTTAAGTGACTATTTCTTTTGTATTTGCAACATAGAGTCTGAGAAGGCTGTTTCCTTCAGATTACATTAAAACTTTGAATGAAAGGCTTTTATGAGATGAATTATTGAAGAGAGAGCTCTTTGGGCATCCTTGTTGATGATCACATATATTGTGTATACATGCTTAGAGGCTCGTCACGTCTGACCCTATAGACTGTAGCCCACGAGGCTTCCCTATCCATGGGATTTTCCAGGCAAGAATACTGGAGAGGGCAGCCATTCCCTTCTCTAGGGGATTTTCCTGACCCAGGGATTCAACTGGCATCTCCTGTGTCTCCTGCATTGCAGGCAGATTCTTTATCTACTGAGCCATCAGGGAAGCCCTTCAGACATCTAGACACACCAAATAAACTACTATACGTGTTATTATAGCTAGTCTAATAATGTCCCAGGTCTAATTAAAACACTGTTTTTAAAGAACTAATTGTTACAGAAAACTTTGTTTTTAAAATGTAGCTAGGCTGGTAATAACTAATGATAGATGAATTCAATTTACATAAATTTCAGACCAAGAGAATATTTTAAAATTGTGCCACAGAGGATTGCTTTAAGTTGAGAAATTAATGTTATTATCTACTCCCCTCATTAAAATTGTTTGGTTTACAATAATTGTGGAGCATAATAAGTGTACTGAGATTTCCCTCTTGATAAGACTTTAATAAAATTTGATAGTTAACCACCCTGAATAATGAAAATGTTATGAAATTTTATATGTATATATGTAAATATATTTCTTTGTCAAGCCATGTATTTCAGGTCCAACCATTTCATATATTACTTCCTCTTCAAAAGAAGGATTAAAAAAAGTGGATTTAGATATTGGCAAGTTTTTGAAAAATTCCAGTTAAAGAATCATTTCTTTAAAAGAGTCGGCTGTATTGAAAAAAAAGATCACATGATTTGTTAAACCCTTAGCATTTTTGGTTTGGAGGCTACTTTCAGTGTTTCCATGTCTTTAAGAATTAAAAGTTAAAGTTTAAAATGAAAAAGTAGAAGTCTTTCTTTTTAGATCCCTCAGTCTATTTTATTATTTTTGGTAGCTCCTAATCTTAAAGGGAAATCCTGCTGTTGCTGCTGCTGCTGCTGCTAAGCCACTTCAGTCGTGTCCGACTCTGTGTGACCCCATTAAAGGCAGCCCACCAGGCTCTTCCATCCCTGGGATTCTCCAGGCAAGAACATTGGAGTGGGTTGCCATTTCCTTCTCCAGTGCATGCATGCTTGCTAAGTAGCTTCAGTCGTGTCCGACTCTGTGCGACACCATGGGCAGCAGCCCACCAGGCTCCTCCGTCCGCGGGATTCTCTAGGCAGGAATACTGGAGTGGGTTGCCATTTCCTTCTCCAAAGGGAAGCCCTAGTGAGTAACAAAGTCAATATGCCAAACTGAGTTTCTAACAAGTATGTTATACAACATTATAGCAATTCATGGCAACATGAATGTAAGGAGTTCTGAAATAGCAGCAAAGAGTCCAAAGCAAAATTGTCACTTTTGTAAATTGATAACACCTAGTCTAATAAAGATCTTTAAGAATCACTATGTAATTTCTAAATCTCATTTAAAACATCAGGAAATAGGTTTCTTTTACATAATTCTCCTTTGAAATAGCCGTTGCTGTAACCAGCAGAAGCTATTCTAAGACGAATAATTGTATTTCTTTTTATGGCTAGACCACGGGTTAAAAGAAACTGCTTACCTTGAGCTAAAGAACTAACCAGCACATATTCTTCTTCCCTTACCCAACTGTTCTGTCTTCCCTCTTTGCTTTGGTTCATTGGCTATGATTGCCCATCCTTGTAGGAAAATTTAAGAATTAACTGATACTGTCATTATAGTTGCCTAAAGTCTCTTGAGAAATCTATATGCAGGTCAGGAAGCAACAGTTAGAACTGGACATGGAACAACAGTCTGGTTTCAAATAGGAAAAGGAGTACGTCAAGGCTGTATACTGTCACCCTGCTTATTTAACTTCTATGCAGAGTACATCATCAGAAATGCTGGGCTGGAAGAAGCACAAGCTGGAATCAAGATTGCCAGGAGAAATATCAATAACCTCAGATATGCAGATGACACCACACTTATGGCAGACAGTGAAGAGGAACTAAAAAGCCTCTTGATGAAAGTGAAAGAGGAGAGTGAAAAAGTTGGCTTAAAGTTCAACATTCAGAAAACGAAGATCATGGCATCTGGTCCCATCACTTCATGGGAAATAGATGGGGAAACAGTGGAAACAGCATCAGACTTTATGTTTGGGGGCTCCAAAATCACTGCAGATGGTGATTGCAACCATGAAATTAAAAGATGCTTACTCTTTGGAAGAAAAGTTATGACCAACCTAGACAGTGTATTCAAAAGCAGAGACCTTACTTTGCCGACTAAGGTCCGTCTAGTCAAGGCTATGGTTTTTCCAGTGGTCATGTATGGATGTGAGAGTTGGACTGTGAAGAAGGCTGAGCGCCGAAGAATTGATACTTTTGAACTGTGGTGTTGGAGAAGACTCTTGAAGGTCCCTTGGATTGCAAGGAGATCCAACCAGTCCATTCTGAAGATCAGCCCTGGGATTTCTTTGGAAGGAATGATGCTAAAGCTGGAACTCCAGTACTTTGGCCACCTCATGCGAAGAGCTGACTCATTGGAAAAGACTCTGATGCTGGGAGGGATTGGGGGCAGGAGGAGAAGGGGACGACAGAAGATGAGATGGCTGAATGGCATCACTGACTTGATGGACATGAGTCTGAGTGAACTCTGGGAGTTGGTGATGGACAGGGAGGCCTGGCGTGCTGCGATTCATGGGGCTGCAGAGAGTCGGACACGACTGAGCGACTGAACTGAACTGAACTGAAAGAAGAAAAGTCTCAAACATAAACGCTGTGTTTTAATAACATGGAATACATGTTTATCACCTTTATTTTTCCTTTCTTGTACAAAAATGTGCTCAGCCACACACCAAATGATTAGAGAGGAAGCACATTAACTTTGTTACTCATTGAGTGTTGTGTAACACTGCTTTTTAAAAATCAGATCAAGATCCTCAAATATTAATGGAGAAGGTTAAGAATGGTACCATACAAGACTTAATTGTTAACTTGGTTTTCCTTTCACCTAAATCTAGGATGTCGATTTTTAACTTAGTTTATGTTTATGGAATACTCATTTTGTGCAATACTGAAAACTGTGGCTTATTTTTTTCCTTAATTTTTTAAATAAAATCTTTAGCAACCCAAGTTATTCAGTTGAGATCTTAGTTTCTCTGCAAAAATTCATGACTTGTTTATAATGCATGATACTGAATAATGCAAGCAACTGAATTTTTGAGCAATATTCAGTACTACCTTCAGTTCAGTTCAGTCACTCAGTCCTGTCCAACCCTTTGCAGCTCCATGGACTGCAGCGCGCCCGGCTTCCCTGTCCATCACCAACTCCCAGAGCTTGCCCAAACTCATGTCCATTGACATGATGATGCCATCCAACCATCTCATCCTCTGTCGTCCCCTTCTCCTCCTGCTTTCAATCTTTCCCAGCATCAGGGTGTTTTCCAATGAATCAGTTCTTCTCATCAGGTGGCCAAACTATTAGAGTTTCAGCCTCAGCATCAGACCTTCCCATGTGTGTTCAGGACTGATCTCCTTTAGGACGGACTGGTTTGGTCTCCTTGCAGTCCAGGGGACTCTTGAGAGTCTTCTCCAATGCCACAGTTCAAAAGCATCAATACTTCAGTGCTCAGCTTTCTTTATGGTCCAACTCTCACATCCATACATGACTACTGGATGTAAGTACTACCTTACAGGATGCTATTTCAAGTTTATCATTTTATTCCTAAGGACTTGATAAGACCCATCCTGGGCTTTAAAATAGCTTATGAACGGTATTTAGACAATAGGAAGCTGGTTTCTACCTTTATAAAACAGAATCCATTATGATGCTATATGTTTCATTTTTTGCCTCCTTGAGTAAATGGACACAATGAAGCTGGATTGCTGAGGCTAGACTGCTTTCTCTTTAAAAAGTACCATTGGTTCAATTAGCAGTAATGCACAAAATGGGGAAAATAACATATAAAATTAACCCATATGTACTCAGAGTCAATTAGACTCAAGGAACTTTTCTAGATACTGAAGCAAATAAATAAAACATAAATATGTGAAAAATAAGTAATGATAAATTAAGGCAAGAAGGAAGACACGAATTGCTTTCAAGACAATGTTTTCCAAGTTTCAGGTACCTTTATGACTTCACATGTCAGCATATTATTTGTATTATCCATTAAATAAAACTGACTTTTAAAATTTAAATGTATTTTAAAGCAAAAATCTACATCAGCTCGGCAAATAGAAACTAATCTTGATGTGAACAGAGAACAGCTGTTAGGAATTTGTACTCCACCGCCTACAGAAGACTATGAGTCCAATGGCCTGTTCTGCTTTTGATAAGAAGTAAAGTTAGCATCAGTACCAAACCAAGAACTGTCTCTTCCTGCAATCGGAATGACTGAAAAAGATCTTTTATAAAGAAAGCTTTATCACTAATTCTCTGTGCGTTAAGTCATCTCGCTCTGACTTCCACTTTGAGCAACACCTTTCTAAGACCGTGGAAGCACGGCTCTCCAGGGTCATTTCTCAATCATCTCAGCAAAGAGGTGACTTAAAACCATCTGGGGAGGTCAGATGAGGAAATGAGCAGAATCAGGGGCTCTGGCAACATGACCATGTTCGTGTTTCTCTCATTATAGTATTTTCTACCTGACACTTGTCTAGAAAAGCAGTATGCCTGTGTGCCAAGCATGTCTGTCTATAGAGGTAAACGTACGCTATATTGCTTGAGTGAGGAAAACCCCGTGAGAGGTGTGTTTGCATTCGTTTCTCAAACAAACTTTTATCTGAAGTACAGTCATTGTAAGTAAAAAATGGTCTTTGTTACTTCATAAAAATGTATAGAATCCTTACCTACTCCATTATGGCAGTATAATGCTCTACGCCGTCTGACAGGACTTGTGTAGCAAGTAAATGCATTAGTCACAGTGACCATTTTTCTTGCAAATTTGTGACATAGATTTAATTATAGGAATGACCAGCAACTTACAAATCTAATTTTGGTGGAGGCTGAGGCAACTTTTTTTTTTTTTTCTTAATAATGATGGATTTTTTTTAAAGCAATGATTTCATTACTATTTAAAGAAATCTACTGGTGTAGAACTAGCCAATTTACTGAAGTTATTTTATTACCCTTTAACAAAAGCCATGTACTTTCATTTTTATTTTTATTAATTATTAAAATGTCACCATTTCCAAACTGAAAAAGTATTTGCTGCTATATAGATTTAGGTAAATGTAAATAAATATAAATTGGGTGGGAGATGGACAGGATATTAGTAAAAGGCCCTTGAGAAACAGGATCTTAGTAATTGGTTAAAAGCAGGACTATCTCCTTGGTTTGAATTCAGCCTAACTACAGAACTGTTTAGTCCATAGCCATTAGTAAGAGATACCCACTAGCTATTAATACTAAATGATGCTAATCTGGTAGATGGTTCTCATTCCTTTGCTTTTGTTTCTCTGAGCTAAAAATTTACCATGATTAACTTGGTTATTAGTTATTAACCTAATATTGGGGGATCTGTGGATGATAGCACAGTGAGTCAAACAGTTAAGTTTCCTGTCTTCATCAGCATTACAGATTCTTTTTTTTTTTTTTAGTTTTTTATTTTTTAAATTTTAATATCTTTAATTCTTACATGCGTTCCCAAACATGAACCCCCTCCCACCTCCCCTCCCCATAACATCTCTCTGGGTCATCCCCATGCACCAGCCCCAAGCATGCTGCATCCTGCGTCAGACATAGACTGGCGATTCAATTCTTACATGATAGTATACATGTTAGAATGTCATTCTCCCAAATCATCCCACCCTCTCCCTCTCCCTCTCCCTCTGAGTCCAAAGGTCTGTTATACACATCTGTGTCTCTTTCCCTGTCTTGCATACAGGGTCGTCATTGCCATCTTCCTAAATTCCATATATATGTGTTAGTATACTGTATTGGTGTTTTTCTTTCTGGCTTACTTCACTCTCATCAGCATTACAGATTCTTAAGGTGAGAATATCAAGTCCCAAAACAGGGCAAGGGGATGAGGTAGTACTTTTCCACTCCTCATATACCTCTTTCACTCATATCTCACTGCCTTGCCACAACAAATCTGCATGGGCAAAGAAGCAGAGGACATCTGAGGATGCATAAACTGTTTAAACTTGTGGATTCTACCAACCAAAAAGAACCTTCTCTTTAACAACTGGTCTTTAGGATGACAGCAAAGTTACATATCTAAGCTCCATTGTGGACTCAGGTTTCCAAGTAAGCATTTAGCACTTTTAGAAATCAGTGTGTTGTTAGAAATGGTAGAATGTCATTTTTTTTTTTAGTTTTTTATTTTTTAAATTTTAATATCTTTAATTCTTACATGCGTTCCCAAACATGAACCCCCCTCCCACCTCCCTCCCCATAACATCTCTCTGGGTCATCCCCATGCACCAGCCCCAAGCATGCTGCATCCTGCGTCAGACATAGACTGGCGATTCAATTCTTACGTGATAGTATACATGTTAGAATGCCATTCTCCCAAATCATCCCACCCTCTCCCTCTCCCTCTGAGTCCAAAGGTCCATTATACACATCTGTGTCTTTTTTCCTGTCTTGCATACAGGGTCGTCATTTGGAATTAAGAAATTAAACTTTTTTTAAAGCTCAATTCACTGCATGTCATTGTGTGACCTTATATCAGTTTTATTAATGCAAATTAATAAGTAGGGGACTTCCTACTGTGTGCTAGGCTCTGGACTCGGTTTTAGAACTAACTAAATTGATCTAACTAAATGCACTGTCTTGGCATCAAGAAGTGTAAAATTCTTGGATTTAAATGGCATTGTAGTGTGTTTCTCAAGGCAACCTGATTTTTAATCACCCCTAAATGATAATTTTGCCCCATGGAGTTTAAAGACCGCTTATTTTAACTATAAAACTTCAAATAGAAGATTAACACTTCCAAATACTAAAAAAAAAGCTTTTTTGTTGTTGTTGTTTTTTAATTGCAGCCCCAAAGAACACTGAATCTTGTTTGGTTATCTGCCAATGTAGGTGTTTAAAAAAAATAGCATATCAGATTCTAGATTCAGTTTGTAAGTGTATCAGAAGCTGACTTAGAAAAGTACCTTATAATATATGACTTATTATGTGGGAACATTGTGTTAAAAACTAACTTCTTAAAAACTATTATAATTGTAGTATAGTTAGCCCTCAGTATCCTCACCTTCCACATCCAAAAATTCAACCAAATGAGATTAAAAAAAATATTCAGGGAAAAAAATAATGATTCCAGGAAGTTCCAAAAACGAAAACAAATTTGCTGTATTAGCAACTATTTACATAACATTTACATTGTAACCAGGATTTTATGTAATCTCTTAGATATGCATTGGGTTTCCCTCATAGCTCAGTTGGTAAATAATCTGCCTGCAGTGCAGGAGACCCGGGTTGGATTCTTGGGTCTGGAAAATCCCCTGGAGAAGGAAATGGCAACCCACTCTAGTATTCTTGCCTGGAGAATTCCACGGATAGAGGAGCCTGGCAGGCTACAGTCCATGGGGTCACAAGAGTCAGATACGCCTTAGCAACTAGAGAGAGAGAGAGGATATACATAGGGTACATGCAAATTCTACATCATTTTATAGAAGGGACTCGAGTGTCTGTGGATTTTAGTATCCATGGGGTGTCTGGAACCAACTCCCTGCGGATACTGAGGGATGACTGCATATGTTTAATATATGAACTCACCAAATCATTTTCCAAGTGATTATACCATTTTACATTTCTACTAGGAATGCTTGAGGGATCTAGTTGCTTTATTTGCTGGCCAGATCCCCCAGAGAAGGGAATGGCTACCCTCTCCAGTATTCTTGCCCAGAAAATTCCATGGACAGAGCCTCCTGGGCAACAGTCCATGCCGTCACAAAGAACTGGACATGACTGAGTGACTAACACTTTAACTTTTTACAGGTGTTTAGTGGTCTATCATTTTAGGTTTAATTTGTATTTCCCTAGTGGCAAATGATGTTGGATAATTTTTTCTGTGCTTGTTTGCTACCGGTGGGGCTTCCCAGGTGGCGCTAGTGATGAAGAACCCGTGTGCCAGTGCAGGAGACATGAGAGAGACCAGTTCGATCCCTGGGTCGGGAAGGTCCCCTGGAGGAGGGCATGGCAACCCACTCCAGTATTCTTGCCTGGAGAATCCCATGGACAGAGAAGCCTGTTGGGCTACAGTCCATAGGGTCGAACAGAGTTGGACACGACTGAAGTGACTTAGCCTGCACACATTACCAGATACGTCTGGTATCTGTGAAGATATATCACAGATATATCTGTGGTATACATCTGCGAAGATACATCTGTGTATCTTCTTGAGCATGTCTGTTCAAATCTCTTGTCCTTTTTTTTTATGGGGTTGTTTTCTTCTAATTGGATTGTGAATTTTTAAATATGTTTTTAACATTAGTCATTTATCAGATATATATTTTGCAAGTGTTTCCAGTCTATGGCTTGTCGTTTCATTTTCTTAACAGTGTCTTTCAAAGAGCAGAAGTTTTAAATTTTAATTAAATCCATTTATTTTTCTTTTATGCCTCATGGTTTTTGTGTTCTCTAAGAAATTCTTGTTTAGCTCAAAATCAAAAAATTCTTTGTCTATGTTTTCTTCTAGATGATTTATAACTTTTGCTTTTTACATTTGAGGTCTATGATTCATT
Source organism: Ovis aries (assembly GCF_016772045.2). Taxonomy (NCBI): domain Eukaryota; kingdom Metazoa; phylum Chordata; class Mammalia; order Artiodactyla; family Bovidae; genus Ovis; species Ovis aries. The sequence goes on from NC_056070.1 coordinate 11,956,090, forward strand.
TTGAGTTAATGTTCATATATGATGCTGTATGTGATTTGGGATTCATCATTTTGTATATGATTGTAGAAGTTTAAAGTTCTGTCTAAGTTTATATCTGTCAGATGTGTCCGCCTTTCTCTTTATGGATTTTTCCATAGTCTTTATACTGAAAAAGCCCTTTCCTAGTCACAGTGTCAGATAAAATTTCACATTTTTCTTATTTGTTTTTGGCTTTATAGTCAAAATGCGTATATATGTTTAAAAGTAAAGCTTGTTGTTTCACGGTTCAATAAATACAAATAACAGTTTGAAAGTGTTTTACCTGATTAAGACACCATTGGTTAAAGGGGTCAGTTTCTGATGTTACTGTCCCTACCGTTGTTTTTTCCCCATGTAGGTCCATCTTTGTACGGATACTCTCATATCTACATAGTGACATATATGCTTGTCCCTGAAAATAATTAAATCAGTATTCATGACTGTTAAAAATTATTTCTCTGTTTTAGGATATTACCCATGACATTAATATAATTACCTAAGATAAAATTATTTTTTTGAAGTATAAATTGGAGATGTACATAGCAGAGTGATTGAAAATTATAGAAACCTCCTTTTGATCTCTATCAATTTAATTTGCAAATATTCAGACCCATTAACAGCAAAATGTTTCTACTTGGAGGATTGTTGAATAAGGTGAATAGCTCTTTTAGAGTTTTAAATAATAGAAGACTTTAAAGAAATAAATATGATTTTTAAAAAACCTTGATCAATTTGATTTAACTTTTCAATTGAACAGGCTGTAGTCATCAGGGAAAAAGAATCTCTTCATGATAAGAACATGACTCCTGGAAATTAAAGGCAAAATGTCACAGATCTCCAGACTCATGAGATGAATATTGATTCACATTTTACATGTCCACTGATGGTCATACTCTGAGTTTACAGTTTATACATCTTCATTTTCAAGAATCACATACTTGTTTACTTTTCCTGGGTAGTTTTTTCTGTGATGTTTCTAGTAAGTAGGGTACTTAAATTAAAGACGCCTACTGTGTTTATAGTTTTACTCTAACAAGGCTTGGTCTAGTGGTCAGTATTTGTGGTTTAGTGCTTTTTACTACTCAGGCAATAATCTTACAAGTAATTATTTTCTAAAGTGTTTCTAGGTTTTCACTTGAAAGCTTGTGTTCTTTTTATCCGTTCACTTAGGAGGGATAATGTTTAACATTACTGTGCTTCTGGTTATTCTCAGGAGCCAAGGCGATGCAGCTTATCCTCTTTCTCGCCATCCTCTGTCACCGTAAGATGAGCTGTCTTTGCGTACTGCTTTCATATGCCATCCCCACGCCTCAGTGCCTTCAGTGGCTCTTAACTGCCCCCCACCCAGCTGGCCGTTCTGGAGTTCGCTCAGTGCAACCCCACGCTCTCTCTCTGGCATCCTCTTTCATTCCCATATTAACTGTTGATTCACTCTTCTCCTCCCTCTCCTCTAAGCATCTGGGGCTCCCACCTTTGCTTACGCTATTCTCATCCTTTCTGTATCTTATCCATCTCTCAAAAGCTACCTGACCCTTCCAGCAAGTTCTCTAACTTTTCTTTTATGGTTATTTAGCTCTTGGGATTTAGCTTTTATGGAATTTAGCTCTTGGGACTTTCCATCTATGTTGTAACTGGTTGATATAGTTACAGTTAAAATTCTGACCTTTTCCCCACCTTTGACTTTTCCTGTGGTCCTGTTCTTACTATTTTTTCTAAAATACTTCTCTTCTAATGGATACATTTGTTTATTATTTTTATTGTCTGTCTCCACTTATTGAAATAAAAGCTCCATGAAGGCAGGTATTTTTGGGGGGTGCTTTGGTTCACTTCTCTGCCCATAGCACTTGTACCTGGAACTTGGTAAACACTTAAAAAATATTTGTCAAATGAATAAATAGAAATCATTCAATGAATGTTATTTTAACCTCTCTTCTTCATGTATCTAAAATTTTAAAATATATATATTATACACTTAAATGCATGCTCATTATTACAATTACATGTTAAGTTAGTTTGACAAAAATTCCAATATCACTTTAATCGCTTATCCACCAAATTGTTCTTACTTATATTAACATGGTTTTAAATTGTTAGCTTTTAGTCTCAATAAACCATATGCTATAGCCATAGAAATCTGTGTTGTTTTACATTCACAGTATTGGTTCAGAATGCAGAAGCAAACTCATTCCCACATCTAAATTTGATATTGGATAATTTGTAAGATTTTCTATAATAACTCCCTGTGAGTAGATTAGGGGAGATTGTCTCTATTTAATAGATTACCAACCCATATGCTATTATCATTCAAATAATTTATTTTAAATATCAGAAACTCTTCCATGAAAAATTGCTGTTTGATTACTATATATATAAGAGCTGGAGATTTGTATATAAGAGAATATAATAAGTGATTGCCATCACATAGGTTTTAAAAGAATTGTACTGTTGGCATTAAGGAAAATGATTTTATCATTAAAGTTTATCCTTTAAGAACTTGTAAAATATATAATTAAATTGACAAGTGAGAATTAAATTTCTAGACAATGCTGAAAAAAATTGTGTAATATCCCAGAGAAGAAGTAAAAATACAAGGAAGCATGAAAAGTGGAGGAACCAGTTCAATGGTATATAAAAATGAGATCAAGTCTGTATCTGAGAGGCAATAGGAGTACTTAGGAAATAGAAATAGCCAAAAAAGGAAAAAGAAGGAAAGCAAGCCAAGGCGATGATGAGGAAGCTGATAGCTTGAACTTGGAATATGATATGACAGCAAGTGCAAGCTGGTGCAGGTCCTTCTTCAGAAGCATCGTGTTACAGCCATCTGCACTTGATCTTGGCAGGTTCGTGATTCGGAGTATTGCTTTGACGTTGGTTTTTTAACTTGCTATTGAGATATAGAAAACCATGAAGGTGTGCCTGGCTAGAGGAGCTTTAGAGAGTGAGTTATAGCTCTATATAATGGAGAAAAGGAGAGAATTTTAGGATACTAAAGGAAGAGATATATAGTTAATCAGACATGATTGTTTCATGAGAGAGCTGATTCCATTTTCTTATGATAATCTAAAAAATACATTTGTGCCATTTCTGTTTGTTATAGTATCCTAATAAGCCATTTAGAATACCTAATCTGCTGAGGTATGCAAATTTGGAGCAGGACAGAGATTTTCAGTGTTTTTCAATAAATAAAATCAGCAATAGGGAAGATTATTTCTTCTTTACTGTCGCCCACCCCCACCCCCCACCAACATGTAGACTTATATGTTACTTTTTCTGCTCTTCATTAACGTCTAAATACTTCTTTAAAGAGGAAAAAATGAGTAGAAATAATGAAAAGCATTAGAGATATGTATGTAAAGGCTTCCTGCTTTTTTTCCTTTAATTCATAGGTGTTTTCCTTCAAAGATGGTTGAATCCTGATTCTGTATCATTATATATCTCTATAGAATTTTGGACCCATAGTTCACGTAGTTTCAAGTCAAACAATTTTGTTGAAGTCAAAAGGTTAAATTTCCAACTCTTAAAAAAAATGGAATAGAAACTCCCACCAGTGCAGACAAGTGGTTTTAAGAAAAGACTTAAGTGTGTAACAGAAAGTATTTATATTGGGAGAATACTTCCGTCTTGTAACAGAATGCTGGATTTTGTGTGTGTATGAAGTTTCAAGGTATTTTTGAAAAGTAGCATCAAGATCTCTCTAAGGAGCAATGTCAACAATCATCAGTCTTCAAATGAATCTTCCATCATGTTTGTCTTTTCCCCCCAAGTTCTATCAACAAGATGCCACAATCGCTAAGCGTTTATTACTAACAAAAATTTTATAAACTAATGAAAATCTCAAGTAGCATTGTGCACATCTGAGTTAGTTTTCCCAGATATTGTTAATTTTTCATTTCTACATGGAAACTGTATCTAGTAAGTCACCTAACACATACTTTGATTGTGTTATAAAAATACGAACAAGCTATGAATAGAAGGAGAAGTTTCTCTCCTTAAAGAAGTTGGGTGCCATATAGTTTTTTTTGTGTGTGTGTGGTTTTATTTTTTTGTCATATAGTTTTAAAAGAAGTTTTTCTGTCTCTGCTGTAAATCACACCTGATGCTTCAACGATCTGAGATCTCTTTTCTTGGGTTAAGCTTTTTCTTGGCATAATGTCACCCCTAAGCAGAGTCATACCCAGTAGTATTGCTATTTTTTTTTCACTGTCTATTTGAATTATCCATTTTTAAGATACTGAGTTCTTCATTGCCAGAGATCTAGGTAACATATACTTTGTAAAATTAGTATGGTCCTTTTTCAGAAACTGATTCTGTGGCTCCAGCTTGCAGGAATGAACTCACATTAATCACACTCAGATATCAAGCAAATTGCCAATTTATTAATTGAGAGTGAGAAAAATAATTATGAGAAGCACTTAGACACTTGGGTTGATGCCTTCTTGCCTCATGGTTAAATTCACACAAGACGATGTTTTAATAAGTTTACTTTGTGGGAATGGAATTAGAGGAAGGAGATGTAGGTAGAGAACTCCCAGTTTGATTCTATCAGGCTTTTTTAAGTGAACGTGTCTAGCTCCACAACCAGGATTATGTTGCTCTTGGAAACAGACAGGTCCATCATTTGGATCAAGGAATCTTCTTTCCTAGATGGTTCTTAGGTAGGTATTGTTTAAGGTACTTTCTCACTGCTTCCGTTGCCGCCTGGTTTTCCCTTTTATAGATTTACCATACCTTAAAGTGAAATCTTGCGGATGTTGAAACCAGCCTAATATTTTAAAGTGATTTTGCCTGTCTATTGTATAAAGGCATTTCCTTTATTTCCAAGTTCAGAGAGGGAAGAAATACAAATATAAAATCCCATTTTGTATCATCTATATAGTTAAACTGACTGAGACGGTAGTCATAAGCTACATGCAGCTGTTTAAAATTTAATTAGTTAAAATTTAAAAAGCATTCAGTTCCTCAGTCATACATTTCAGAGATTCGTTAACCACATGTGACTGCTAGTTGGAGTTATGAACAGTGCAGGCAGGATGTTGAACATTTTTATCATTGCAGAAACTTCTACCGGACAATACTAAAGAGACGTTTCATTGACAAAATAGTTTGCAATTATCTATTTTAATATAATTTGCGGTCTGATATCTTTATGCATCTTCATTTTTATTTATTTCAGTATAGCCAAACTTACTATTCCAATCCTCTCTAGTGAATTTGAATTCGATCATATACACATGTTCAGCTGGACAGGGATTTTGTTGTTGTTAATAGTTGGTTAAGTATCCAGCACTTAAGTACTCTGTTTATTAAACAGTGCTTATGAATTTCATTGGCTATTAATGAGAGGACTATTTACTTTGAAATCTTAAAAAAAAACAAACCTCATGTAGAGCCAAAACATTTTTAAATGTTGTATTATAATTTTGACTGTTTGAAATGGTAGATTTCCTTTTTCAACAGTGTGCTATTTTGATAAATTAAGAAAGCTCATTCACAAATGCTGACAATGCCAGGAAAATAAAGAGCTGTCCTTTGGAAAATAGCATAACGCTGTAGCTAGGTGCCTGAAAGTCAGTGCATTTTCAAGGCCTGGATATGATTTGATTTTTAACTTGTGTGCCTTCCTGTGCATTTAACAGTGCCTGTTCTCATGCAAATCGTAGAATTTTTAAAAATCTGCTTTCACCCCCTGCGCACTTGAAAGAGTATGTTCAATAAGACTGTTCTTTTGTACATGGTAGTTTAACGTGGTCAGTGATTTCAAATTTTGGATTTCTCAATCAGTACTGTATATATATATATATATATATATGTTGCTGTTCAGTTGCTAAGTTGTGTCCGACTCTTTGCGACCCCATATATAGTTTCTACCTGTGGAATTTTTATGTGCTTGGTAGACTTGTGAAATAAGTTCTTGGAGAGTATGTATCTACACTCAAATAAATATTTACTCATTCATATTCTTACACACTGGAGAAGGCAATGGCACCCCACTCCAGTACTGTTGCCTGGAAAATCCCATGGATGGAGGAGCCTAGTGGGCTGCAGTCCATGGGGTCGCGACTAAGCGACCTCACTTTCACTTTTCACTTTCATGCATTGGAGAAGGAAATGGCAACCCACTCCAGTATTCCTGCCTGGAAAATCCCAGGGACGACGGAGCCTGGTGGGCTGCCATCCATGGGGTCGCACAGAGTCAACTGAAGCAACTTAGCAGCAGCAGCAGCATTCTTATATACAATTGTTCTTATCTTTAGGAAAGGTCATTTTTTATTGAGTACTTTCAAGGTAGTGGTTTCAGTGTACCTGCTGGGAGAAGTACCAAGAGGTCTCCAGGCGCAGACCCTGCTCTCAGAGGGCTTATGCTGTAGTAATCAAATATATACAAAAGTCCATGTAAAAGAATAGCTTGGACAATTGGGACTATTTCCCAGAAGGGATGGAATGAGAGGAAGTCTTTCAGAATAAACAGAATTTGAGAATATAGTGATGTTCATTCCAGACTAAGGCTAAGGAGATCTTACTATTACTAATTCTGTATGCAAAAGTCTTTCTAGTAGGCTTAGTTAACGACGAGTTACGATGTTAGCATCTTGTAGACGAAACCTGGTATAAGGCCTGGTCTAATATTTGTCATAGTTGAAGATGAATTTCTGAAAGAAAGGTGTGTTTGATGTGAGAAATCTACAAATTCATTTGTTAGATTTTTTTAGTTACACTTTTACACATGATTAGCTATAGTAATATTTTTTAAAGTAAATTTTATATACACACAATAGTCTCTATATATAAAAAATGAAAATGGTCTCTACATATAGAATATTAATCTTTGCTTCCATTGAAAATAGTTCTTTTAAAAAAGTTAAATAAGTAAAGACCTCATTTACTTTTATCAATATTATTGACGTCTTACCAGAGCCCTATTAAATTTGCCCTATGGTATGGTCTCCAAATTATGTTCTACAAAACACATGAATTAAACAAAACAAAAAAAAAACCTGACGTTTCATAGAACTTATAAAGTATCACACATGATTGGGAAACAGTTATGCCATATAGGAGAAATTTTTTGTTCCTCTTTTTTCATTTACAGAACTATACTTTATATACCTGTTCCTTCCCTAGAGATTTTCTTATATCTCTATTTGCAAGGATAAATTAGATCTTGGTCTATGGTTAGCTTGACTTAGTATTCTAAGCTCTTTCCAAAAGCCATTTAAGGACATATCCATATCCATGAATTCAGCTGAATTACATTCAGTCGGGTGATGAAGAAAAGTATAAGACACAGTTTCTTTAATTTAAGAGACTTAGTGTAATGGAGGAAATGAGACAAGCAGAAGTAAAATACTGGGAGAAAAACAAGAAAAAATCTGGTCAGGTGCTTAAATGTGTGGTACCATTAGTTCAGGAAGGGAGAGCAAGACAAGAGGGAAGCGATCAGGAAAGGGTTCCTGGAGGATGTTCAATGTAAGATCTTGAAAACTGAGAACAGCCAAAACAGAGAAGGTCAGCCTGAGAGTGGCTGTGGCCTGCAAGGGCAGGGGCCGGGCCTGGTATGCTTGCTGTTCTCTTTCTTTATGTAGATGTAATGGTAAATTCGGGCTTCTCTGGTAGCTCCACTGGTAAAGAATCTGCCTGCAATGCAGGAAATCCCAGTTCCATTCCTGAGCCAGGAAGATCCCCTGGAGAAGGGATAGGCTACCGACTCTAGTATTCTTGGGCTTCCCTGTTGGCTCAGATGGTAAAGAATTCACCTGCAATGTGGGAGACCTGAGTTCATTCTCTGGGTTGGGAAGATCCCCTGGAGAAGGGCATGGCAACCCACCCCAGTATTCTTGCCTGGAGAATCCCCAGAGCCTGTGTAGTCCATGGGGCTGCCAAGAGTCAGACATGACTGAGCAACTAAGCACTGTATTTGCCATTTCCCTGGTGGTCCAGTGGTTAAGACTTCTTGCAGTGCAGGGGGTGGGAGTTCAATCCCTGGGCGGGAAGCTAAGATTCCACATGCTGCAATATCAAAAAATCAAAACATAAAAACAGACGAAATACTGTAACAAATTCAATAAAGACTTTAAAAATGGTCCACATCAAAAAAAATCTTAAAAAATGTATAATGAGTAAATACATGAATGGGCAGTCGTAAGCAAGATAAAGTAAAAAGAGATGTTTACTGGACTAAGCCAGTTCTTGTTGGTGACTGGCGGAAATTACGTGAGACAGGTTCATGAAGAGCCTTGAATGGGAAGCAAAACTTGAACTTGATACCCGGTGAGACATGACTGAGGCATCTTCTAGGAGTGTAGCCCGCTGGAAATGGTGTCTTATGAGCAGAGGCCTGGCAGCAGTGTGCTTGTTGGTGAGCTGGTATATGAAAGACTGATATATACCAGTCTCAGTATAAACCAAGAGTGATGAATGTCCTAGCTAGAGCCTTTGAATTTTCTGACAGAGAAAGAGCCACAAACACAAAAGAAAAAGGAAAAATTTTCTTAGCCATTTATTAAATTACTCAGACAACTAATATTAATGGAGTGCCCACCAAACAAAGGCCCTGACATAGGAGCCTCATCACCAAGCTTTGAACCCAGGATTCCTACTCCCAAGCACCGTTAAGGGGATTCAGTGAGATCAAGTCTCTGAGACGCTTAGCAGGGTGTCTGGCACATTAGCAAGAATTATAAGTGGTAGCTGCTATGGTTATTGTATTATCTAGCTAATTTTAGACACCCTGACCCTCCTTGTCCCTATGGCCAAAACCCTCTACTATAATCCTTGTATTGAGACTTTTTATCTAGTCTCTAATGTTTGCCTGAACCTATGGTCCTTTAAAAACATTAACAACATTTTAAAATTAGAGACTCTGAAACTTGTGCAAGGCAGATCAGATAATATTAATGAATGGTGAGGCCCCATCTCTCCGCTTCAGCGGTTGTTAACTCACTGTTTTCCTGGTCCAGATTTGCATGAAAGAGTTTGGGATATCTTTATGGCAGAAAGACCAGGAAGCGCAAGGGACATACGCAGGGGACGCAAAGATTTTAGGATTAAAGCTGTGGTGTTGTGAAGAAAAACAGGGAATTTAAGCAAGGGAATAATTTTGAGTGAGATGATTAAGTTTGGATTGGTACCTGTTAGTTACATGGCAGTACTGGGACATCCGAGGCCAGTGTCCGGGGATAGATATGGGTGGAATCTCCTTTCCCTTTGCAAATGCACAATACATGGATCTTAAACTCATAAAGATTCTTTGGGGTTGGCCGTTCATTCCCTTCCCTCTTTTTTTTTTTTTAAGACTTCTGAGCTCATCCTTTCTGTATTCCAGTCTCCAACTCTCTTCTGCCACTCCCATATGTTTTTGGTATATTTTAAAAATCTTACTTTTCTATTAATTGTGTTTGTTGGAGTTCATTGGGTTATAGTTTGTTTTTTTCTTAAAAATGATTTGGCCCATCTGACAGTACTTTGAGTCAGTGATGATTAGGTAATGAATAAATATTCAAATGGGATGGATAATAGCTTCAATTTTGATTTTATAGTGATTTCAGTTCACTTCTTTCAAAGTGTAAAGCAGTATCATAGCCAAAGTTCCATTCATCAAAGGGAGACATAAAGAGATGCCACTGATTCCTGAAATTAAATAATATAAAATTAATAAATTTAATATATAAATTAGTGTCTTTAATTCTTTTTTTAAGAAGTACTCAGCTTTCAAAATATCTGTTCCTATTTCACTTTGAAAATAGTGTAAACAATTTAGCTCATAGACCAAAACAGAGATCCTATTATTCTTTTTGATGCATAGATGTTAAGACATTAATGCTAATTTGGGTTATGTGTATTCATCGAGAGTAAAAATCAGGCTCATTTTTGCACCTGATTTAAGCCTGCAGCAGACTTTCATATTCAAATTAGGAATTGAGAGATGCATATAGAAAGTGGAGATATATATGTCTAGGACCTACTTCAGCTTTATAACAGGCTCATAATTATTAGCAATGGGATCCAGGCTGTTAACACTGGACACTGTTAGAATGTTCTGTGATAATTTATAGGGTTGATTACTGTAGCGTCAAGTGGAACCTTAGGAAGAAGAGCAGCAAATGGTAAATCTTTGCGGTGGTCCCTGGAGTAGCATTTCAGTTTGAGACTCTGAGTTATGTGGGTCTCAACCTCTTTTCCTCCACTGGCCTTTCCTGTGGCTTGTCGGGAGCACTGTCATCTGTTCAGATCATGCCTGGTCGGAAATCACTGGTCCCCGGGGAGGAGAGAATGGGGTGAGCCCTGTTATAAGCACACTCGCTGCAGACCTTTCCCCTTGCTGTCAAGGTGACAAATGTTTGTCCTTAAGGGAACACTGGAGGTTAAATCACCAGTGTTTCTCTCACTTATCTTCTTTCCTGTACTACCCAAGCTCTTAGCCAAATTTATAGCTGAAAGAATCTCAGAAAATTAGGCTTCTTATAACCTTTATGCACCTTGTTCAGAGATATGTTTTGTGCAGGCTCAATGCACTGGGGGCTTATAATTAGTTTCTTAAAAGTTGTTATATAAGTACATTTTCATTTCAGAGCTTATTCAGAAGGAAATAGAGACACAGACATAGAGAACAAACGTATGGACACCAAGGAGGGAAAGGGGAGATAGACTGAATTGGGAGATGGGATTGATATATGTACCCTATTGACACCATGTATAAAACAGATAACTAATGAGAGCCTACTGTCTAGCACAGGAAACTCTGCTTAATGTTCTGTGGTGACCTAATTGGGAAGGTAATCCAACAAGGAGGGAATATGTGTATACATATAGCTGATGCAAACCAGTCAATCCTAAAGGAAATCAGTCCTGAATATTCACTGGAAGGACTGATGCTGAAGCTGAAACCCCAATACTGTGGCCACCTGATGCAAAGAACTGACTCATTGGAAAAGACCCTGATGCTGGGAAAGATTGAACGCAGAAGGAAAAGGGGACAACAGAGGATGAGACGGTTGAATGGCATCACTGACTCCATAGGCATGAGTTTGAGCAAGCTCTGGGAGTTGGTGATGGACAGGGAAGCCTGGCATGGTGCAGTCCATGGGGTCACAAAGAGTTGGACACCACTGAGGAACTGAACTGATAACTTTCACTTTGCTGTACGGTAGAAACTAGCACAACATTGAAAAGCAACTATGCTCCAATAAAAATCTTTAAGAAACATGAAAATTTTGAGAGATAGTGTCGGGAGCTTTGCAAATATAATTGTGATAAGGCGAGCAATGCATTCTTTTCACAATCAGCATACGTTAAAGGTGTATACATCCTTGCACAAAGAAACATGAAGCCATGCATTAACCCTGGAAATGGAAGTTTCTTTGGATTTTTCCGATTCTTTTTTGGCCCATTCCATTCCACTCTCTCTCAGTCGTGTCTGACTCTTTGCAACCCCATGGACTGTAGCCTACCAGGCTTCTCTGTCCATGGAATTCTCCAGGCAAGAATACTGGAGTGGATAGCCCATCCCTTCTCCAGGGTATCTTCAGAACCCCAGGAATTGAATCTGCAGTCTCTTGCGTTGCAGGTGAATTATTTTACTGTTTGAGCCGCTAGGGAAGAGACCCTGATGCTGGGAAAGATTGAGGGCAGGAGGAGAAGAGGGCAACAGAGAATGAAGTGGTTGGATGTTATCACCGAATCCATGAACATGAGTTTGAGTCAACTCGGGGAAGGATAGGGAATCCTGGCGTGCTACAGTCCTTGGGGTTGCAAAGAGTCAGACATGACTTAGCAACTGAATAACACAAATTCCATTCTCTGATGGCAACCCACTCCAGTATTCTTAACTGGAGAATCCCCATAGACAGAGGAACCTGGTGGGCTACAGTCCTTGGGATTGCAAAGAGTCTCAGGCAACTGAGGCAACTTAGCACAGCACATATAACAGTGAGAATAACCTTGAACAATCTAAATTGGGATGTCATTTTCCTACTTAAAATCCTTCAATATCTCTTGGGATAAATACCAAAATTCCTTATATGACTTACAAGGCTCTGTATGACCTGTACCTTGCCTCCTGCTTCATCCCATGCCACCTTCTTCACGCTCAAGGCAGCTTCCATATAAACATACTTGAGTGTCTCTAGTTCATTCGTTCAGCAAATACTTTATTGAGCACATGCTCTATACTGAGGCTACGCAAATGTATAAAACAGACAAACACTCATGGAGCTTACCTTTCTAGTGAGGGCGTATGACAACTAAAATGTATAGATTTGTGACTAAACATATATATTTCACATAATTATTATATATTAGTTTGTATTGTATATTTTAGTTATAAATCTATGTATTTTACTTAGATGTCATGTGGAGGAAATGGAGAAAAGTAAAGCAGGAAGGGAGAAAGACAAGAAACTAGAGAGATTGCAGTTTTTTAAAAGGTGATAAGTGACAGTCTCATTTAGAATGTTTAGACAGAAACCTGAAGCAGGTGAGGGAGGAAGCTATGAGAATATTTTGGGAAATAGTGTCTATATAAAGAGAATGTCCCCTGGCAACCCACTCCAGTATTCTTGCCTAGAGAATCCCATGGACAGAGGAACCTGGTGGGCTATAGTCCATAAGGTTGCAAAGTGTCAGACGTGACTGAAGTGATTTAGCGTGCACTCATGCACAAAGAGAATGCACGCAAAGGGCAAAGGGCCAGACAGGAAAAGAGCCAGAAAAGGGAGGGCAATAGAGATAAGTTCAGGTATGTAAAAGGGGCCAGATTATATGGTTAGGGCCTTTGTGGGCCATTGAAAGGTTTTTGAGTTTAAATCTAAATGAGATGGTGTGTTAGTCAATTTGAGCTGCCGTAACAAAATGCCATGGATACAAGTGTATCTACCTTGGGTAGTATTGTGCAGGTTACATGAACTATTCTTTGTAAAAGATTTAATAGAGTGTCAGACACATTGATAAGTGACAAAAACTAGCTGTTATTACTTTCATCAGAAAAGTCCATTGGTTTGTCCAAACTTACCTAGCTAGCAATGAGAAGAAACTCAGCTAGAACCTGTCCCTATTATTTCGCATGCAGTCTACTTTCCATTATATCATGAAGCTGAAGGAGTTTTCATTTTTACATGCATTCCCAAACATGAACCTCCCTCCCACCTCCCTCCCACCTCCCTCCCCATAACATCTTTCTGGGTCATCCCCATGCACCAGACTTTTCAATTTTGATAGTATACATGTTAGGAGTTTCATTTTAAACCAGAGGATAGTTCAAGTTATAGAAGGCAGTAAAAGTTTCTTTTAAAATACTCTATAATGTGAACTTTGTAATATTGCATCCTGACTCACATTCCTTCCTTTTAATGGGATTTCCCCATGTATCTGTTTTTTCATAAAGTTTAGCTTTGTTTCCTTGAAGTAGTCCTAAAGTTTGAATATCCTTTGAATTGTTAAAGGATTCTTTCTCTGGAAGTTGCTTAATTTCTTTCTATTGTTTTCTCAACTATTCACTATTTACTGGGAATGAAAATACTGATTCTAGAACTATTAAATGAAGACTTTAAGGAGATACCTTCTGCCCCTGGAGAGAAGTTCAAATGGTCCTTCAGGATCCCTTTCCATTCAGTCTGGTAGAAAATTTTTAAATTCATTTCTTTAAAAAAATTTTACATGGTATTAACTGTATGCCTAGGACTAAGACAGATATTAGGAATATAGTGGTAAATTAGTCAGGCATAGTCCTTGTAGATGAAGTGTACATTCAAGTCAGGAAAAGAACAATAGATGAAATAGTCACATTCTAATGTTAGTTATGAAGGAAAATAGCAGAATGAGGATAAAGCAGAAAATGTTCCCTTTTTGTCCAGTTCTTTCCTCAACTACTCCCCGTTTTTCCTCGTCTCCTAAGATAATTTCTTTATGAGAGAACCTCGTTCTTTAAAGTTTTTTACTTAAACCATCCAGATGAAGTTGTTTAATACAGGACAAATAATGTGGATAGCTGACAAAAGATAGTCAATTTTGACTGATGTTGATATATACAAAACTAACCTAGGTCACCTTATGCATGCTAAACTAAAGAGGATCATTTTCTGAGCGGAAATTGAAGCATAATTGCTTTGCAATATTGTGTTAGTTTCAGCTGTACAACAAAGTGAATCTGCTATTATATAGCAGATTCCCACTTGCCCATCCCACCCTGCTAGGTCATCACAGAGCACCTAGCTGTGCTAGAGAGCAGCTTCCCACTATCTAGCTATTTTACACAAGAGTAGCATTTTAATAACAGCACAATAATAAGTTTAGAAGAAATATGTTACAAATGACTTTATCAGTCATCGCATTTAATTTTTTTTTTTTTACTTTCCTTTGCTCCTAAAACAGATACTCATTGCAGAGAAATAGCGATGCTATTATTTTTGCTGTATAAAATTAATGTTTAAAGATGTGTACAATAAGGAATGATGATGAGTAACTTGTTTTAAAATTATTTTTGGAAAAGATAAAGGAAAATGCCTTTCAGAAGATCATGTGAGTTCCTCCCATCTCTTTTAGGCCAAGTAATTATATTCTATCATGCTCTTTTTTTTTTTTTGGTAGAGGGACAGAGTGAAGATAAAAGACAGCCATAGAGATAACAGCCTACTTCACAGCTGACTGAAGCAGGTGTTAGAAATGCAGATGAAGCGTGTTGACTAAAGACTATACAAATTTGAAGTGAAAATGCCGCTGGTCTGCATGCGGCGTTCTGCACATATGAAGTTTCAGGCGGTTCAATTATTCATTGTATTGTGTGAACTAGTTCAGGAGTTAAGGAAAAGGTGCCTTTTACGTTTAAACTGTTTCTTCCCCTTCTTCCTTTTATCTGCACTTGACAAGCAAAATGAACTTCATTTTGTAAGTTTTATTCCTGCAAGTGAATGACTTGCATTTCTGTATGGGGAAAAAAAAAAATCTTAGAACAGATAACTCACAGGTTTAAGGGACACTATGAAACAACAGAAACTGGCAATTGGTTTTCTTTTTCGTGTTTGTTATAATCAAAGCCACTAAAGACAAATAAATGTGAAAGTGGCTTTCGAATTGTCATTACCGTCAACCTCACCATGAAATATTTCTTAAATGCCTGCATGTGTGTCCCTTACTCCTTATTGGATAAGAAGGTTTCAGAAAAATAAAGCATTTATTCTCTAATCTTATAATGAAGGGCCTTGATTTTTCAAAGGTAGAGCTGAGATATTTTTAAGCATTTACTACGTAATTTTAAGCAGACTTACATTTTAGGGGAAATTCCACAATTCATGGAGTTATTTCTACCCTCATTTTGGTTCATTTTGGTTTTTGGTCTCAGGGGTTGGTTGACCTTGCTACACTGGTACTAGACCGACACTGGTGTCAAAACACCCGCTTTTTGTGAACTCAGAGCACTTCAGGCCACCCAAAGAGGTTTGATTATGTTTGTGTTACTGTGTTTGTGTTTTCCTCCGAGACATAAGCAGGAAAACATAAACGCCTCATTTTAAAGGTGAAGAAGCTAGGAACAAGAGATGTCCTTCTCTTTCTTCTTTCCTTCTTCCCTTCCTTCCTTCCTCTGTTGAGACTCAACATTTCAGAACTGCTGAAATTTTGACTCTGTCTGTACAAATGTATAGGTTTAAGATATCAGTTTTTTGGCTCCAAACACAAAAGGCTTCAGCATTACATGCTTTGTGACCCCTTGGTAGCAAGCTGGCTGCTGCAGCTTCAGGCACCATGCCTTTGTTCAAGGCGGGATAGAAGGGGAAAGACACTGCTGGGAAGCATTCTTCTCATTTCTGCCCTTCGTAAGAACAAACATTCCCAAGAGGTACTCAGCAGACTTGCTCTAACATTTCATTGGCCTGATCTCAATCACAGGGTTACTGCTCGCTGTAAGGGAAGGAGACAAGTAGGGTATCAAAGGGAACAGAGTTTGGCTTAGACCTATCCTTCTTGACCCCTTCCCTTCATGACACACATAAGAAATGTAACATCCTAGGGGCAAAAAGAGTGTTCCTGCTGCTCTAGGTCCTGCCCTTCTGCCCTGAGAGTTGAGTCGGAGGATGAATATCTTCTCTATCTATGGGACATTTAAGACTCATATTGGTGGGACTTCCCTGGTAGTCCAGTGGCTAAGATTCCGTGCTATCAGCGCAGGGAGTCTGGGTTCAATCCCTGGCCAGGGAACTGGATCTGACATGCTACAACTGAGAGTTCTCATGCTACAACTGAAGATCCTGCATGCTGCAATCAAGACCCAAGATCCCACATGCCGCAGAGCATTTCTTTGATCTTGGAATATGTTGTGTTTGGATTTGAATAAATGTGTATCTGTTACTCTTGGAAGTTACCACCACCACCCCGCCCCCGCCGCCTCCCATCCCTTTAATAGTGAAACTTGTATATGCTGTGAAAGAAACTTGGAGCTAGAAAGTTGACTTATTTTTTTCAGGCATACTTTCAGCCTCACTTGTGATAATATGACTTCTGCATACATTGAGTTATCCTGGCAGTTTGTAAAGAATCACCAAAGTGAACCACATTTATACATGAGAGACCAGAGCTGCATTTTAGGAAGGACCCTAGGAACCAGGCACTAAGCAGATCAGCGGCCATTGGCTGCTTATGTGTCAAGCTGCAAAGGCTGCTCTGTCAAATTATTAGGTCTCCAGTGTAGTCACTCGGGATCTCCTTGGAAGTTATCTGTAGCTGAGAGTGGAGATCAGGTAGAAGCTGCATCAGTAGTGAGTTATAGAGGCTGACAAGGCTTTATTCTGCAAAGCACTAATGAAGAGTTTATGGATAAGGTGAAACATACAGTGAAGCCCTAATGCTTCTACGCTGCAAAGGAAATAGATGGAGTGCCTAAGGTAGAAACTGATTGGTTTGTATATTAGGTATTTAGTGATAGTCCTAAAAACCAAATTTCCTCTAGAGAAAGAATTTTTTAGCCTGGAGACTTGGAGTCCTAGTATGTTCTGAAAATTTATACTCAAAATGTATTCTGTAATTGTATATGGGTTTTTCTAGAGAGAAAGGTCATAGCTTTCATCTAATTTTCAAAGATTAAAAACAGAGAATCTGTTGAATGCTTAAACAGCCCAGACTTGAAGCAGTTTTCCAGGTCTCACTAGAGTTATTTTAAGAGAACTGCAACTTCTAATTGTTCTACGACCTGATAATCTGTTTAAGCAGTAATTTCTCTTTGATGTATATGGTGCTTTACCATGCACCATGCAGTAGATGGCATAAATGGTTTTATGGTAAAGATATGTTTTTCTGTAAAATATCCATCAGTTCAGAGTTCGCAAAATTCAGTTTTTTCTGTTGAGGAAAATAAAATGTGTTGTATGAAAGGACCAAAATTAGGCAATGTTTTTGTATGCGATGTTGTAAAGAAGCCATAAAACTCTTTTACCTTCAACATTATGTAGTGTTAAGAGTAAACTAGTTATAATAGTCAAATGCTTAATTATTTATTAGTCCTTCCAGAATTTGAATACCCAAGGTATTTTGATATTTACCTACTTAGACTTTTGCGGTGAGGTGGAAGTGCTCAGTCATGTCTGACTCTCTGCGACCCCAGGCCAGAATACTGGAGTGGGTAGCCTTTCCCTTCTCCAGGGGATCTTCCCAACCCAGGGATTGAACCCAGGTCTCCCACATTGCAGGTGGATTCTTTACCAGCTGAGCCGTAAGGGAAGCCTACCTTTAATCATGGCAAAATAGCAATAGATGATAAATAGAAAAAAACCTCTCTTTTTCTCTATTATAAAATAATTCTCAGTTCTTCATTGCCTTCAAAGTTACTCCTACCCTTTTAGATGTGTGTGTTTAAGTAATTTCCCCACTGTGGATGAAGCTGACAGCATTTTCCAAATTGATTTTCAATCTGTAATATTCCAACCATACCTCAAACCTCATTAAAGCTCTTTTCATCATTTCTCTGTCTCCATTAGTTATGGCAGCATCTCAAAATTTAGTTTTCTCTGTAAATTTCATTATTGTGGTTACCAATTCATTATAAAATGATCAGAGGAGTAGGAGGAAGGGAAGAGGAATTGACATATGAGGACAAAGTGAAAGATTAGGACTCATTGGCCTGCAAAGTAGAAATCTATCAAATCCTGAATGGCACGGGTAAGGAGAAATTGGACCAAGATGCTAGATCTGGAAATGGGAAGATGGAAGGAAATTCTTGAAACTCTCTTGAAATATAAGAAGTGGAGCTACCTAACAGGGACAGGAAAGTAATTTTTAAAAGCTTGGGGTGAATTTATTTTCAAGCAAAAGAAAAGATGTAGCAGATCTTCCTGTATACTCTGAACGTATCCTAAGTAATTGTAAATGTTAGTGTGCTAAACAGGCCTCCTTTTTTTATTATTATGATGTTCTCTGGGACATCCTATAGAAACAGAATTTTGTGCTGATTAGGCAAGATGAAGTCAAGTCTGGCTTGGAAAGAAAGATGAGGTCATATGCTATCTTCGTATGAGTCTGGCAAGCAAGATTGGTAATAACCAATACCACTGCAAGTACGTCACTGAAGACGACTTCTTCGGTTAATTCTCACAGTGATATGTCAGTGGATTCATCCTCTGTAAAAAAAAAAAAAAAAAAAGTGCTTTCAGTATCAGTTTGTTCATTGTAACTACCAGGCAAAATATACTCAAGGATGTTTTTATTTTATGTATAAAGAATTCTTGCAAATAAAGAAGAAACAAATACATATACCAGGAGGAAAATGAGTAAAGATCTTTAATGGTCACTCACAGGAACCACCATGGATGAGCAATAAACCTAGGAGATGTAAAACCACACTGCCAATCAGTGAAAATGAAAATGTTTCCATCTATAAAATTAGGAAAGTTGAACAAGATCGACAAGACCTGTTATTGGTTAGATTGGAAAGACTTAGCAATACACACTCTTGGTAGGTGTGTATGTAGATACAATCTTTTTAGATGGTAATTTTACAGTGTGAAGCAAAATTGAAAACACTTAAAAATAATAACAGGAACACTTAAAAATAATAATAGCAGGGCCTTCCCTGGTGGTCCAGTGGAAGGAATCCACCTTGCAATGCGAGCGATCCAGGTTCAATATCTATTCAGGGAACTAAGATCCCACATACTGCAGAGCAATTAAGCTCATGTGTCTCAACTACTGAGCTCACACCGCAACTGGAGAGTCCATGCACAGCCACAGAGATCCCACATGATGCAATAAAGATTCCATGAGCCGCGATGAAGACCTGATGCAGCCAAGTAAATAAATCAACCTTTACGTATTTATTATTGTTGCATACAGTAGTACCAGCTATCAGAGCTGCACTGGACTTGGAGCGATTGCTAAACATTTAGTAGGTATTATGTTTGTATTATATTTGTCCTAACAGTAGCTGTTATTATCCTATATTATAAATGAGGAAGTGAAGTCGCTCGGTCGTGTCCGACTCTTTGCGACCCCATGGATTGTAGCCCACCAAGCTCCTCGGTCCGTGGGATTTTCCAGGCATGAATACTGGAGTGGGTTGCCATTTCCTTCTCCAGGGGATCTTCCTGACCCAGGGATCGAACCCAGGTCTCCCGCATTGTAGGCAGACGCTTTACCGTCTGAGCTACCAGGGGGTTAGTGTTCTTCTCTCCCCAACACTGATACAGTTATTAAGTGATTAAGTCAAGATTTGAACTTACATCTTTCTAACTTCAGATTCCACAATGACAAACCATTTTGTTGTTCAGCCTACTCTCGGTAGAATTGGTCAGTTCCAATTCTCAGAATTTCTGTCAAAAGGACAATCATCAGTGCCAAAGTTGTACATGTAAGAATGTCACAGACCTTCATATTTAGGCACTATTTCCTGGTGGCTCAGTGGTAAAGAATCCCCCTGCCAATGCAGGAGATGTGGGTTCAGTCCTTGACCCAGGAAGATCCCCTGGAAAAGGAGCTAGCAACCCACTCCAGTATTCTTGCCTGGGAAATCCCCTGGACAGAAGAGCTTGGCAGGCTACAGTCCACGGAGTGGCAAAAGAGTCAGATACAACTTAGCGACCAAACAACAACGAATCCATGCAGCTACATGAAATGTAGTTTGGGCATATTCAAGGCAGTTAGCTAGAACTGAGACCATTATATAAATTTGGGAACCTAAGAAGTGTCCCCTCAGTGAAAGAAGTACTAGAAAAAAACCCTACTTATTGGCCAAGATAAGTGATAGTGTTGTCCTAGGCTGGGAGTTTGAATGGAAGAAAAAGAATGTCTTGTGAACAACAGAAATTCCAAGCCTGTTCTATAGATGGTTTTGAGATAATGAATTTATACTATCTTTATGGGCCCAGAAATTAATGTAAATGCTTGTTTCAGATTGGAGCTCTGGAAAGAGATAATTCTTTTGAATTAGTGAGATATAATCTTTAGATAGAAGTTCACCGAGTCCCAAGTAGAATAAATATAAATAAATCAAAATTAAACTTCAGTACAATACAGACCACTGCAATTGCAACCATTACTAGTAATACTAGCAAACACTTATACAGTGTCATTTTGTGCCAGATTATCGCCTAAGAACTTTGCATACATATTAACTCACTTGTTTATGGATAGTAACTCACAATTATTTTATTGAAGAGGAAAACAAGGTACAAAGAAGTTACTAAATTTTCTTAAGGTCACTCAGCTACTCTGTGGCCAGACCGAGATCTGAACCCAGATAATCTAGCTCCCAAGTCTGTGCTCTTAACCTCTGCACATGGTGCTCAAGGAGAAAATCTTCAAAACAATCAGAGAGAAAAGACAGCTTTCTGAAGCAACAACCACAGCTAGTCTCGCAGCAGACTTCTCTAAAGCAGTGAGAGAAGACGAAATATAATGGAGTATCTTCAAGTGCTGTGGGAAAGTGATGTGCCCTGTGCCCCCCTGCCCCTGCCCGAGAATATTCACAAATAATCATTCAAGAGCGAGGCTGGGTTCTTCTTCCTGTCCTCCTATTCCTCTTCCTTTCCTTGTCTTTTTCTTTCTTCCTCATGTTTTTCTTTAAAAAATAAATTGGGTTCCCTTCCCTCCCGTTGAGGCAGCCAGGGTTGGGGTAACCTGTGGATCCAGGACTAAGGAGGTGGTCAGAACCAAGAGGGGCAGTCAGTGGTCGAGCTGAGATTTTGGGTGGGAGGTAAGACTGAGGAGGCCATCAAGGCTGGCAGGGCCAGGATATTGACTGCATGCGGCGGGTATGAGGACATGAATAAACTGAGGATAACTAGTGCTCAGAAATGTATGATATCACTTATATGTGCAATTGGGGGGAAAAAAAAAACTAATGAATATAACAACAACAAAAAATAGACTCAGGTATAGAGAACCAACTAGTGGTGACCAGTGGGGAAAGAGGAGGAGGAAGGGACAAGGTAGGGGTAAGTAGTTAGGAGATATAAGCTGTTATGTATAAAATAAGCTACAAAGATATATTGTATACCACATGGAATAGAGCCAGTATTTTGCATTAATGGAATATTTAACCTTAAAAAATTGTGAATCACTATTCTGTACACCTATAACATGTAAACTATACATCAACTATACTTCAATTTAAACAAGTGAAAAAAAAGTCATGAGACCATGTCAGAAGTTACACAGGAGCCGACCTGAAAGGACATAATTCTAGATTAATTCTAACAAATCTATAATTATTTGAGCATCAAAATAAATGATAGTAAAAGAGTATACCACCGTGAATAAAGTAGGAACCCAAGGGTCCATACTGATATAAGTAAGTGAATAAGCTAATCAATGAGAAGAATCCCAGGCTATGAACTTCTATAAATTAAAAAAATGATGGCATTAGAAAAGTGCCACTTGGCAACTATTGTAGAAGTAATACTAATAATTGATTTAGGTATGAGTCATCCATGGAGGTTAAAAGCAGCTCATGAAAGTTAATAAAGAAAGAGCATGGCAGTACCCTCAAAGTATTTTAATTAACAAGGGAATAGTAACTTCACTGATGAGAAACCTAGAAGACACCACCTTTAAACCCAGTGAGCAAAGTGAACATCCCCAATAATGGGGCAAATAGACATCATTGCTGCTGGGTGTGGTATACTGAGCAGCGTGTAGACACTGAGACAGTCCTGTGAAAATGCCTCACCTGCGTTTAATCACGAGAATGACACAGACAAACCCAAACAGAGGCAAACTGAAATAACTGGGCTGTACGCTTCAAAAAATACGAGGTTATGAAACAGCATGGGAAGATTAAGGAGTAGTTCCAGATAAGCAGACATGACAACCAAGGACAAGATATATAATTCTAGACTGGGATAGTTGGTGAGACTCGATGGGACTAGACTCGATGGTAGGTGGTAGTATTACTATCAAGGTGATTTCCCGATTTAGCATGTTTTACCGTAGTTATGTCCCTGGAGAAGGAAATGGCAGCCCACTCCAGTATTCTCGCCTGGAGAATCCCACGGACAGAGGAGCCTGGCAGGCCGTGGTCCCTAGGGTCACAGAGAGTCGGACGCGAATGCAGCGACTAACGCACACACACACACTGCAGTTACACAGGGGAGAGTCCTTGATTTTTAGGACGTACACGCTGAAGTGGGCTTCCCTTGTGGCTCAGCTGGTAAAGAGTCTGCCTGCAATGCGGGAGACCTGGATTCCATCCCTGGGTTGGGAAGATCACTCCAGTATTCTGGCCTAGAGAATTCCATGGACTGTATAGTCCATGGGGTCACAGAGAGTCGGACAGGACTGAGCCACTTTCACTCAACTCACACGCTGAAGTATCAATGGTGTATCACACCTTCAGCTTACTCTCAGTAGAATAATTGTGGGTTGTGCTTGCACACCCGTGTGTGTGTGTGTCCATTCTTCTTTTGTGTAGTTTTGTAGATGTAAGTTTTTATTTCATTCTAAACAGGCCTACAGGCTTCCTTGCTAGCTCAGCTGGTAAAGCAACTGTGTGTAATGCAGGAAATCCAGGTTTGATCCCAGGGTCAGGAAGATAGATCTCCTGGACAAGGAAATGGCAACCCACCCCAGTATTCTTGCATCAGAAATCCCCTGTACAGAGGAGCCTGGCAGTCTACAGTCCATGGGGGGTCACAAAAGAGTAGGGCTTGACTGAGTGACTAACACACATACACAAACAGGCCCACACGCTATGTAATTATTGCCCTTTAACCCGGTTTCTAAAAATGGTTCACAAAACTTCTCTTGACCTAGTTTTTTGTTCGTGGTTGTTGCAGTTTTTGGACTGCATTGGGTCTTTGTCACGGTGCAAGCTTCTCTAGTTGTGGAGCGTGAGCTCCAGAGCACACGGGCTCTGCAGTTGTGGCAGGAAGACTTCTCAAGGTGCAGTGTGCCCGCCCTCTAGTTGTGGCTTGCAGGCTTAGTTGCCCCAAAGCTTGTGAGATCTTAGCTCCCTGACCAGGGATTGAACTTGTGTCCCTTGCACTGGAAGGCAGATTTTTAACCACTGGACCACCAGAAAAGTCCATTGATCTAGTTTTAGCTACTTGACTTTTGCAATCTCAACAAAAAATGGTGATTCACAGCACCCCAAATCACAAATTCATTATACATTTTTAATTGATTATTTTCATGTAATTTCTTTTGATTTATTCACTTTGTAATTTTATTAGTTTCTAACTTTTAATTGAAATATAGTTGATGTATAAGTCCCTAGTTTCTAATTAATTTATTTTAAGCATATGTAATCCACTCCATGGTGTTTTATAATGAGAAAATAATGATATTTAGAGTCAAAAATTTGGCTTCACGTAGCAATTCTGCTTCTATCTAGCTTCTTGAATGTGGGCAAAATTCTCATCTTTTGGAGGGGTCACAGTTTCCTCATCAGTAGGCAAGTCAGGATTGTTGTCAGGAACAAATATGGAAACACGAAAAGTCTGAGCAGAGCTGCTGGCTTGTAAGAGGAGTGCAAACTAAGTATTGTCTTCCCTCATTCATTCTTTTCTCTCTCACCAAAAGCATCCACACAAGCCTCTCGGGCATAGGGAAATACAAAGCTTATTAAGAGACTATAGGAAAGGGCTTCATCCTTGCCCTTTTGTTCATATTTGGCTTCTTTCCTTGTAGCTGATTCTTGCCTTTATTTCCGTAATTAAGTCATCCATCATCATCCAGAAGGTGAATCAAGCCAGACGGTGACCACGGGTTGGGGGGAGGATGGGAACAGCACAGAGAGGGTGAGGGGATTGCCCGAGCACCTCGGGTTACTGGGGGCCAGCAGCCAGCGTACGTGAGGGCTCTCAGACGGAGTGCAGGCTTTTCCAGCACGGAGACTGTTAGCTCTGCTGTTACAGCAGCTTGCAGTCCCTAAGAAAAATACTGATTGGTCGTGACCGAATGACTGATTCTCCTCTCTGGCTCCTTACTCAGCAAGCCAATTTTAGCTGTTTCTAGTCTTGGGGACCTTCAGTGTTTACAATTTCTTTCCTTTCAGTGGGACTTTCGTTTTTGCTTTGTTTTCCTTGGGGTGTTTTTCTTATTTCTCACCCTCTTTACATGCCTATATGTAAATATATATTCCCTAAATGTCAACATACATTTTACACAATCTTTATTACATGTTAGTTCATTTCTGTTTCCTTGGTATTCTTTTACTTCTGTTTTTAATATTTGGAGAAGGAAATGGCAACCCACTCCAGTATTCTTGCCTGGAGAATCCCATGGACAGTGGGCTACAGTCCACGGGTTGCAAAGAGTCGGACACGACGGAGCAACTTCACTTCACTTCACTTTTAATATTTGTGGGGGTGGGAAATGAACTGGGTAAAGATGGTCAAACAGTACAAACATCCACTTGAAAAATCTTAAGAAAAAAAAATCTATATATCTGCAAGGTCAGACTGATAACTGTTGTAATGTGCGTGGAGAATAGCAACTCTTGATAGCCTGTCTGTTCATCTGTCTGTCATCAGACAGTAAGTCTA
The DNA here is from genome assembly GCF_016772045.2 of Ovis aries. Lineage (NCBI taxonomy): Eukaryota > Metazoa > Chordata > Mammalia > Artiodactyla > Bovidae > Ovis > Ovis aries. The sequence continues at coordinate 11,981,064 of NC_056070.1, forward strand.
GAGGGACCCTAAGCTTAGCCTGTTTTTTTTTTTTTTGAACCAGTTTCCCCAAGTCAAGGGTTAGGGTTCTGCTCCTTATCAAAGAGCTCAAGTGCTGAAATTCCCAGCCCATATCTTTAAAAAAAAATTTTTATTGAGGTATAGTTTCTTTATAATATTGTATTAGTTTCAGTTATAAGCAAAGTGATTCAGATATGTGTGTGTGTGTATATATATATATATATATATATAATTTTTTAAGATTTTCTATTATATTAAAAATATTGAATATAGTTCCCTGTGCTATACAGTAAATCCTTGTTGTTGATCTATTTTATTTTATAGTAGATTGTATCTGCTAATCCCAAACTCCTAATGTATCTTTCCTACTTACCTTTCCCCTTTGTTTGTTTGAAAGCAAACCATAAGTTTATTTTCTGTGTCTGTGAGTGTTTCTGTTTTGTAAATAAGTTCATTTGTATCGTTTTGTTAGATTCCACACATAAGTGATTTCATATGGCATTTGTCTTTGATATGCTTCATTTAGTATGATGATCTCTAGGTCCATCCATGTTTCTGCAAATGACCTTATTTCATTCTTTCTTTAAACGGCTAATATCCATTATATATATGGGCCACATCTTTATCCACTCATCTGTTGGATATTTAGTTTGCTTCCATGTCTTGGTTATTGTAAATAGTGCTGCTATGAACACAGGGGTGCATGTATCTTTTTAAATTAGAATTTTCTATGGATAGATGCCTAGGAGTGGGAGTATTGGATCATGTGGTAGCTCTATTTTTAGTTTCTTAAGGAATCCCCATGCTGTTCTCCATAGCGGCAGTACCAATTTATATTCCCACCAACGGTGGAGGAAGGTTCCCTTTTCCCCACACCCTTTCCAGCATTTATCGTTTGTAGACTTTTTGTTGATGGGCATCCTGACAGTTGTGAGATGTTACCTCATTGCATTAATAGTTTTGATTTCAAGTCCATGTCCTTAGTTCTCTTCTGATTCCTGCCACAGTAGGCATCCTCATCTAGTAGATGTTTAATAAACGTTTCAAGTATTTTTTGTATCAGTCACTCAAAAAATGACTCAAGATCCTGCTTCCCATCCCAGATATTTTGTGCTCCTTTTATGTGGGTTCTCTGCTCTGCTTAACTTCTGAATGTTAGAGTGTCTCAGGGCTTCGTGGCAGGTTCTGCTCTTTGCTTTGTCTCCCTTGGAAAGTTATCCAATCCCATGGTTTTATGGAACATCAAAATGCATCTGCTTCCAAACTGATATCTTCAGCACCAACTTCTTCCTCAAATGCCAGACTCATACATCAAATTGTCTATTTGGTGTCATATCTTGGATGTCTAATAAGCATCTCAGGTTGACCATATGCAAAATTAAATTCTTGACCTCCCCCCATCCTTAAAATGCTTCTCCCCTAATCTTTCTCATTTCAGTAAATGGCTCTAACCAGTATATGTTGCTTACCTGGTGGCTCAGATGGTATATAATCTGCCTGCAGTGTGGGAGACGTGGGTTCAGTCCCTAGATTGGGAAGATGCCCTGGAGGAGGGCTTGGCAACCCACTCCAGTACTCTTGCCTAGAGAACCCCATGGCGAGAGGAGCCTGGCAGGCTGCTGCCCTTGGGGTCACACAGAGTTGGACATGACTGAAGCAACTCAGCAGCACTGCATTGCATGTTGAGTTGCTCAGTCATGTCCGACTACAATCCCGTGGGCTGTAGGGAACCCGCGTCTCCTGCATTGGCAGGTGGGTTCTTTACCACTGAGCCACCTGTGGAGCTGCTCTAACCGTTATTTGAATTTAAAAGTTTTTCTAGACTTCTCTCTTTTCACCACTTCCTTCTCTCTATATCTAAGTCATCAGCATGTCCTATTGGATCTACCTTCTAAATATATCTTGAATTCATTATCTTCTCTTTGTCTTTACTGTGAAGTGAAGTCGCTCAGTCATGTCCGACTCTTTGCGACCCCATGGACTGTAGCCTACCAGGCTCCTCTGTCCATGGGATTTTCCAGGCAATAGTACTGGAGTGGATTGCCATTTCACTACCCAAATGCAAGATGCCATCAACTCTTGCTTGTTAGGGCTGCTGCTGCTGCTAAGTCACTTCAGTCGTGTCCGACTCTGTGCAACCCCATAGACGGCAGCCCACCAGGCTCCCCTGTCCCTGGGATTCTCCAGGCAAGAACACTGGAGTGGGTTGCCATTTCCTTCTCCAGTGCATCAAAGTGAAAAGTAAAAGTGAACAGTTATGCCCTAATTGATCCCCCTGTTTCTACTCTAATCTCTTAAAGTTTTTATTTCACATATCAGCTAAAGTAATCCTTTCAGAATATAAAACTTACATTGTGTCACCATGCTCTTTCCTAGCTCTTCCCTGTTTTTAAGACGTCTCTGGTGTCTTCTGTTGCCCTTAGGATAAAAGCTAGACACCTTACTCCAACCATAAGGTCCTAATACCTAGCCCTGCTTTCTTCCTCAGCCCCATCTTATACTATACCCCATGCTCACCACACTTCAGCAACACAGCAAACCTGTTTTTCCTTAGGACTTTTGTATTATTAATATTAGTAATACTTAGTATTATTAATGTTAGCCATGCCCTCTCTCTGGAACATCCTTTCCTCCAGTCTTCACTGGATCGTATCCTTCTTGTCACTCGGATGTCACTTCACACGGCACCTCCTCCATGACCTCCCCTGAGCGCCTCCCCAGTACTTTCTATCACACCAGCCTGTGTTGTTTTCTTCAAGGCTGTTATCGTTATCAAAGTTATTTTGTTAATGTATCTGTTGTGTGACAATCCCCATTAAAGTATAAGCTCTGAGAGAGGAGAGTCCTTGCCTGCCTTTTTCATTCTAATATTGCTACTGTCTGTATAGTACCTGGCACCTAGACTGGGTCAAATAGCTGTAGAATAAATGAACCATTTTCCTGGACTCAGGGTAGAACAAAAAGTCTGGGGATTTGCAAGTTTTCCTAGTTAGTAATCTGTCTGTGATACATATTCACAGGCAAGTTTTCCCTTTTCCCACCTTGCCTATTTTTTCTCTCCCTTCTTTTCTCCTTCAGGATAGACTTGCCCTTGTTTCTGTCCACAAAAACCCTTTCTAAGGCCACAATTCATCCTTCTTGTCTTTAGCCATCACCCAGAGATTTGTTTCTGAAGGAGAGTAAGTCCAGCATGCAGTGGTCCATAAAGCTGATTCTTATTACATCAAATTAAAGGGCTTCCTGATCTCTGGTCCAAGACTTGTCTACTTTTCTTAAAAGGATGGTTCCACTGTTGTTACAATGTCATCTCATGTAGATTCTCCTTCGGAGTTTCTGATTTTCTTGATCTTCATTTGTCTTCTTTGACTTCTTTTGTGATGAAGAACCTTTTTGATACTCCTTCTCTTACTGTGCTTGAACTAGAAAGACAACCAAATAGGTAAGCTGTAGTAGATATCACACATTCATTCTATGTGCTCATTGTGTGTGCGTATAAGTGTCATTAAACTATGACCAGTGTTCATGTGGCTCGTTCTTGTATCTTGATATTTCATCACTGGAATAAACATGGAATTGTAAGGACACTGACTTACGTTAAAGAGATTTAACTCTTCTTTTTTCAGTACGGAATCTTTTTCTCTTTTTGGTTGAAGGGGTCTAGCAGAAGACTCCACGAGAGTTGCTCGCAGGTGTTTGCTTATGCCCACACATTTCCACATATCTTCAGAAATCTCAGAGTGCTCTGATTACATGCTATTGAAGAAAATGCCAACGTTCTGTCAGTAACGCTTTGAACACCTGTGCCATTACACACATGTGGACTGCCTGAAGAGCTCACTGTGCTTCACAACTCCGCCTCTTAAACTCTGGTCCCCAGAGCCTCCACCCCAAGTGAACAACTTCTTTTGTTATTGCTTTGTGCAGTTTTTTCTTTTAGTTTCCACTCTGGTTTGTATCCTTAAATCATACTCCAGAGAATCTGTAAAGGTGTTTCTCCACTCTTCTGTTTACCCCAGATTATTCAACTGTACAGGGATAACATCCTTGAGTATCCTGCTGCAATCTTTTATTCACCCGTTTTTAAAAAAGAAATTATTTATCTCTTCAGCTGTAATGGCTCTGAGTTGCCGCAGATGGGATCTTTGTTGCAGCATGCAGGTTCTTTAGTTGTGGCATGTGGGATATAGTTCCCAGGCCAGGAATCGAACCTGAGATCCCTAATTTGGGAGCCCAGAGTCTTAGCCACTGGACCACCAGGGAAGTCCTCATTTGCTCTTGAACAACCCACAGATTTACATCTTAATACCACGTCAGCATGAGAGGCCAGGACAAACTGAAGGACTTCTCTTGGGCAATCTCACTTTGAGACTTGGCTGTTGAGGAGTGATATTGGTGAAAAACCCTGCTAAGCAGCCTGTGAAGGAAAGCTCAAGCTGCCCAGTTGCTAAAAATCTCAGACTGCTGTGCAAATTCTTCCTGGTGCAGACTAGAACATAGTCATGGATTTTTCAAGCTAAAGGTTATAGTCCCACAGCAAAAGCAGAAAAGTTACCTGTGGTCGATTTGTATATATTTGGGGAATTGTGTTCTGAAAGCAGCTCTATCTTATCCTGAAATGCTTGGATTTCTTTGTTGTTGCTGGAATTGTTAAGTTGGAAGAAACTCCCAGATGTCTGAAAACTTTTGTGACATTATTTCAGTTGACAAATAGTGTACAGGTCGCCTGGTTTTTAAATGAATGTTGTTATTTGATCCACATTAAGCCATCTTTTAGTTCTTACATCTGTCTTAACTTTATTAAAGTCAAAAATAATGTTTAGAGAAGGTAAAATCATAAATATGATTCATAAATACTTAAAAAATCAACAGTAGAGCTCCTAGTTGAATAGAAATCTCAGAATTGCAGTTTATCTTTGAAAGAAAAACTTCTGGGATTGAGGGTAAACCAGTTTTAGAAAAGAAATCAAATATTATGGAATTTGAAAATCTAATTTGGCATATATTAGATTAATGCCCTGTAAAACCCTAAAGTCTGAATTCATTTTACAGAATGTTTGACTTAATTCTCTTATTTTTCTCACTTTTCCCATTGTTCTTTATGTGTAAATCTCAGGGACTTTTCCTTTTATGGGTTTAAACATTTAGTACTGAATTCTAAAGGAGTAGATCCCTTCCTGCTTTTTTACTCTTGGTGAACTTTTGAGAAGGTGGTGGACTGAAATGTGTGTGTGTGTGTTTGTGTGAAAGTACTTTTTCTATGAATATATGCATAATCCCATAATTTCACCAATGTACATATTTTTTGCTTGCAAATAAGGGATTTAAAAATTCGATACATAGAAAGCAAAGTTGATAAAGACCTTTTCATATATTTCTCTCCTAATATGTTTTTATTTTTAAAAAATATGCTGCAGCTGATTGAACATAATTTGATTTTGACTTGTGCCACACAACTATAATTCCTTCAAAAGCATGTCAATATGCAGTATATTTAAGGTGGTGTCAGCACCAATTCCTTCTTTATTTAGAGTAATGTAATCTAAAAGTATCAACCTTTTCTACTTTCATGAGCTTTTGACTTTCATACCATAATGCATGAAATATTGCATTTTCTTTAAAGCTTTGGGTAGAATATCCATCACTGGAGAGAAATTATATATTTCATTCACCCCCTCCATTGAAACAGGCTTTTCTACCACTGTCTGTGTGTCTTTCAAGATTCTCAGCCCTTTGAATTACTTTGGATTCATTAGTTATCTCTTTATTTAAAACAATATAATGGTCCCCCTTTTGCCTCCAAAGAACTGGATTAAACAGGGTGAATAAACTGGGGTATAAAATATCCAACGATACCAGAGTCTACTTACCTTATCAGTTCTCTTCAGATAGACATGATTAACCTGTTGGCTAGTAGATCTGGACTAGAGAGAAAAAAGAATAATTAATATTGAAAGGATGTAGAGAGGGAGGAAAAAGCCTGTAAATTGACCTATGATAAGAAGAATCCATGATGTGAGGCAAAGAGTATGATCTGTGTCTGGAATTCAGGGCCAACTTGGCTTACTTTTATGAGGATCTCTTATATATTTTTGTGAATATTAAGTTCTATAAAGTCCAAATTGAGCAAAGAAAAACAAATGGCATATATGGTTATCTACACGTACAGTGTGGGGGCAACCTTTGGGGACAGAACATACGTTGAAATATTGACTAACCAAAGGAGAAATGCTCCTTTAGCAGGGTAGTCCTCTAACTAGCTCCCTAGCTATCCATATACACATTGTTTTGATTTTCCACTGTTAGTCACAACATTTTAGTAGGTTGTTACCTCATATCTGATGCTAGTATATGTTGGAGCAAATACACACTAGCACCTGAATCCACTGCACACACAGCAGCCACGTTCAGTCACTTGTGAAGTGAATTGTCCTATCGTTTTTGTGCATTCATTATGACTAGTGCTTGGGGAAAGCCGGGCCGATTTTAATCATGTAAAAAACCTACCCCAAATGAGCTGCTGCTGTAAAGGAGGATACATGTACACATGAATTTATGAAGATCGAGAGAGTAGAAACTGTACAGCTTAACAAGGAAGCATGTAACTGAGGGGCATGTGACATGGTAACAAGGAGTGAGAGCTCAGAGATTTTGTGGGTGGGATAGAAATAGTCAGGGAAGTCTTCCTGAGAGAAGGCTATTTGCCTTAGACAATTCTGATAGCTGAACAAAGTTCTTGGATGTCTAAAAAAGACGTGTTTTTTAAAAAATATAGATTGTTCACTTTACACTCATAGGAATGAGAATATGAAGGAATGTGATCCCACGGAAACACGGATGCAAAAAAGGATGTAGAAGGGACATGTCTTTGCATCTTTCCCAGGTCCTCCATATTTTTAGTTGCTCATGTGGTTTATATTTATTTACTCTGTGAGCCAATGCAGGCTCTCTAAGTAGGCGTATTGTTAAAGGCATAGTGACAGTTTTTTGTCTTGGTGTCCTCATATAAATGCTGGCCTAGTATAGTTAGCCTTTATAATGTGTGATTAAAGGTATGGTGTTTGTACTCCTTGAATTTTTTATTATAGCAAACTGTCTCACGGCTTTGGCCATGTCGATAATCATTAACACTTTGTTACAGAAAGATAGAAAGGAAGACTATGGAAGAAGACCTATTTATTTTGCTTTTCAGCTGCAGTGCTGGGAGATGAAAGACTTAATGAGGAAAAATATTGAAACTAATATTTAAGTCAGGTTTTTGTTCATGTCATAACCATGGATTATGAGAATTTGGAATCTGCGACTGACCTTGACACAGACCCATAGTCATTGATTCTGGCCTTTCATATTAAGTTCAAGAAAATTTGCAGTTATTCTGAATAGATTTTCAGGCATAGCATGAGTAATACTGACTGTTTAGTCTCCTGCGTTGGCAGGCAGATTCTTTACCACTGAGCCACCTGGGAAGAGCATGTTTAGATGCTAGGATTAGTTATGTTCATTGAGGTAGATCTTCTGTAGGTCTTTGAGACAATTTTACTGTAATCATAACACAATTTTTTAATGTGATTTATTTATTTACCTGTTTTTATTGACATGTAGTTGCTGTACAATATTATGTAAGTTATAGGTATACAATATAGTGATTTACAATCTGTAAAGGTTATACTCCATTTATAGTTATTGTAAAATGTCAGCTGTATTTCCCCCAGGTTGTGCAGTAGTTCCAAAGAGCCAAAAGAAAGTCATTGTGCCGGAACTCAGAAAGTGAAGTGAAGAATGGCTTGTGATGAGGCTGAGGCAGGCTGGGGTGGCTGGATCACACAGGGTCTCATGGGCCTTGTTAAAGAGGATTTAGGGCTTTATTCTAAGGGCAATAGGAAGAATTTCCACAGGGGAATGACATAATTAGATTTGAGTTTTAGAAAGATTGCTCTGGCTCAAGTATTGAGAATGCTTTGAAATCTTTCATCAAGGATTGAGAGTTTGGCTCATCTCTAAAGAGACCTTTTGGGGGAATACTGAATATTTACGCTAGTATTCCTTTCTTGGGTATTGATCCCTGGGATAAAAGTCAGTGATGGCATTGTCAATTTCCAGGTTTTCAGTAAATCTGAGGTTCATGGTTATATGACTGTGTACATGTATGACTATATACATATGAGCATGTTATGTGTGTGTATATGTATCTTGTTCAGTCACTAAGTTGCGTCCAACTCTTTGCAACCCATGGACTGTAGCACATTAGAGTCGTCTGTCCTCCTGGAGCTTTCTAAAATTCATGTCCATTGCGTTGATGATGCTGTCTAACCATCTCAATTCTCTGCCACCCCCTTCTCCTTTTGCCTCAATCTTTCCCAGCTTCCGGGTCTTTTGCAGTGAGTCAGCTCTCTGCATCAGGTAGCCAAAGTATTGGAGCTTCAGTTTCAGCATCAGTCCTGCCAGTGAATATTCAAGGTTGATTTCCTTTAGGATGGACTGGTTGGCTCTCCTTGCAGTCCAAGGGACTCTCAGGAATCTTCTTCGGTGCGACTATGTGTGTGTGTGTGTGTGTGTGTGTGTGTGTGTGTGTGTGTGTGTACATACATACATGTATGTAGACACACACATCTGTGTATGCACACATCCATTCTGTCTCCCAAAATAAAGAGATCCCAGTGTATTTTTTCTCCATCTTTTGCCTCTAACCATTCAATTTTAATCTTTTTTCAGTTGTGACATACATGTGTAAGGGATGAGGAAGAGAAAATATAATTACCAATCCCTTTAATCTATAACATATGATGACGTGTTATGAGGATTCTCCATAAGAGACTGTGAATGTGTTATGTTGTGCATAACAATTTTATAATGTAGATGCCAAGTTTTCAGAAATTGTAGACATACAGAAGAATGCTGTGTCTTCCTCATCATGATGAGCACTGCAGTTGCGGACACATATAGGACTCGATCATTCTGAGCATTCCCTGAGCTCCATTTGCAGAGAAGTCGTTTCTCCACCATGACAAAATTCCCACAAGATTTTGAATAATTAATTTCCTGGAATGTGCAGGATTCAGCAGTTATGTTCAGCATTATTGATGGCAGCCAACTTTATCTCTTTTATTTCTGAGACACATAATGAAATAGGGAGTCCCTCAAAAAACCACTGTGGTTAGTCGAGACTAATTTTGTAAGGGGCCAGTGGGCTTTTGCCTTAATGTGTGTAAGTACGATTTTTTTCTCTCTCTCTCTCACAGCAGAATGCACAGTAGACACAGGCAGAGTGAATTGGCACTAATTTATGAACCTTTCCAACCTTCTCTGTGCAGTACACCCTGTGAGGGCAAGATGCTCTAATTACACTCACGTCGCATAATGAGAGCTTTTAATGACAGTTACTGATTAGAGTTAGGGATGTTTGGGGACCTTAAGAGAAGGTGTATTGACTTTCAGAAGGAAAGGCTTCATCTGCCTTTTGTGTAGCTCAGCCCCAACCACTGACCAGTTACTCAATGAAATTCAACTCCATGACCCCAAAGATATAAGTGGGCTCTAAACCAAGGGACACTTTTCTTTCTTAACTGAAATTAGGTCAAAGAGTTCAAGATTCTGTTTGCTTTTAGCAGTGTTTTTGTACTTTGCGCTTTTTTTTCCTTGGTGATGGTCACACTGGCTGTTTCCTTTTTAGTAACAAGAATAACCCATAGTCCAGACTGCTCTTTTTAGAGACATTGATTTGCACAGTCACAAATGGATACCTGACATTGTTTTCCTCTTTACACATTTGCAGTGTTCAAATTGGAGGGACTAGTATTTAAAAGTTCCGGTATCCTTTATATTAATATGGATATGAGAATTACAATAAAGACAAAAATCGAGATAATTACTGATTGTACTAAGGACATGAGTTTCTACGGTCTACTTGCCCTTTTTTGAGCAAGGCAGAAATTTTCTTTACAAGGCAGGATGACGTATTTTGTATATGTCATCTTTCGCAAACAATTAGAAATTTTAATTACATAACACATCAACATTTAGCTAGTAGTATGATACTGCCTTTCTAGCTTCAGTGTCTGTCTCTCTCCTTAATGAAGATACATCAGGCTTTGTCTGTTTCTTTTCTTGTTTCAAGTTGTTCTGGGCATTAGTTTCTCCCACAACCCTTCTTGCTTTTATGTTCTATATTGTATACCATTTCCATTGTTTCAAGCTGTTTGCATTTTGAATTTTCTATCTTTATGTCTGCTAAATCTGAAGCTAGAATTAAAAGCAAAACATATTTGCAATGCACACAAGTTTAAACCCAGTAAATTTAAATAACTTGCAAGTAATATAACTGATAAAGTTGAAAGGGAAAATGGCTCATGTTTTCTTGGCGCTTTCTACTCAGCACATTCCCAGCTCTAGGATTCTGATTTAAATGACTATCTTTTACATATACTAAATCCTTACCCTACAACTCCCCAAAGCTAACGTGCTTTAAGCCCTTAAAAAGTGCTGCTGCTGCTGCTGCTGCTGCTGCTGCTGCTGCTGCTGCTGCTGCTGCTGCTGCTGCTAAATCACTTCAATTGTGTCTGACTCTGTGCAACCCCATAGACGGCAGCCCACCAGGCTCCCCCATCCCTGGGATTCTCCAGGCAAGAACACTGGAGTGGATTGCCATTTCCTTCTCTAATGCATGAAAGTGAAAAGTGAAAGGGAAGTCGCTCAGTCGTGTCCGACTCTTAGTGATCCCATGGACTGCAGCCTACCAGGCTCCTCTGTCCATGGGACTCTCCAGGCAAGAGTACTGGAGTGGGGTGCCATCGCCTTCTCTGTAATAAGTGCTAGCTTTAGCAATACTGTCAGTTTTTGAAACCATGAAACATTACAATTGCCTTTCATCAGTTTTAATACAGTTTCTTGTGAATGAGTATGTTTATAACCAAAGATCGTATTTTTCAGTCATGAATTCATTTATTCCGGCTTTCCAGGTGGTGCTACTGGTAAAGAACCCTCATATTAATACAGGAAACGTAAGAGATGTGGGTTCAATCCCTGGGTCAGGAAGATCCTCTGGAGGAGGGCATGGCAACCCACTCCATTATTCTTGTCTGGAGAATCCCGTGCACAGAGGAGCATTCTATGGTCCATAGAATCGCAAAGAGTCAGATGCAGCTGAAGGTGTTTAGCACACACATGCATCCATTTATTCATTCACTGGACACACACTTTCATTGGTTGGTTGCTCTGGACAAGGTACAAAGTACAAGTCATCCTTCAAACAGAGAATCTAAGATATCTATAACAAACTGTATAAAAGGTTAAAACTAACATTTATCAAGCGTTTGTTAAGCTAAGCAACAGTGCTACGTGCTTCTACACCCGCAGTCAGAAATGCTATCAGTTGCCCCAGGAAGGAATTTTTTGCTGAGGACCCCAAGTGTTAGAGACCAAGCAAGTGACGTGCCCAGGCTCTCAGAGCCAGGAGGCCATCACAGCAGGCTTCCTAATTCCAAATCTGGAGTTGGTATCTATACATCAGCCATTGGCTTCCCCCTCTCCTGCCCCCCACTTTGTTAGAAGCTGATCCTCTGACCTTGGCCATAAAGACTGTGAGGCAGGAAAAGGACACTGACGTTCTCGCTGAAGGTGTTGGTCTGCTATTTGTCTTGGCTACTTACTGCTCTTAAAAGAGTTAATAGAGCTTATTAAGCCTATAAATATATTCAAAGCTAAAACATAGCCATAGTTTCAAAGACGTTAATTCAGGGAAATAAAATTTGACACAGATTGTTCTATGCACTAACTTTTCTTTATTCATTTGAAGAGCAAAGCCTATCAGTTTTTGGCATCCGAATTTAAGAGAACTGTAGCCCAGTTATTTGAGGTTCCACATCCCTAATCAACCAGAAAGATTGTACCTGGCCACTGACTCTCAGTCCTGTGAAAAATAGCACCATATCCTCTGTTTGGTGACAGAGGGGCCTGACACTGGACTCTTGGCCTGAGCATTGTCCAAGGTCAGGAGATCAGCTTCTAGGAGAGTTTAATAGAGAAATCACTGATGCCCAGGTGAGGCATTTTGGTGGAACTGCCAAGTATAAAAGCAGAGCTAAAATTGCCTAGCTCATCACCAGACCCCAAAGAAAAAGCCCCTTAATGTGGCATGTTTCAAGCATGCACCTCTTTATGCGTTGCTGCTGTTCATGATAAATCAGGAAGTTAAAGCCAAACCAATTATAGAGTCCCAAAGATTAATGTGTCACTTCCTGTGTATAACAGAAAGTTTCAGCTTTTCTTTAATTATCTGTATGGGTTTGTTTTTTTTTTTTTTTCCTTTTCTGTGGCTAAATAGCATTAATCATTGAATTTCTAAAATTCCAAGCAGGCACAAAGAAACACCTAATTTATTTAGTTTTGTTTTTTTCCCCTAGTTTTATTTAAAAATAATTGACAGATATCACTGTATACATTTAAGGCATGCAGGTTGATGGTCTGATTTGCCTAAGTTATGAGATGACGTAGATCCAGCTAATATCCATCCTCTCGTATAGATGCAATAAAGAGAAAAGAAAGAAAACAGTTTTCTCCTTGAAGAAATACCCCAGTTTTAAGCAAGTTATTTTGCAAACATTTTTTGAACATATATAATAGGTAAGATGACAGGGTCGTACAAAGGTCAATAAGACAAAAAAATCATTGAGCCCACGTGTCATCTATGATTGGACATATTACTCTATACACTTCTCTTTCCACTTGTAATATGGTAATAATGTCTACTTCACAAAGCTGTTGTAAGTACTAAATGATATAGTGTATGTAAAGTGCCTCCTCTTGAAAAAGAAAGTTATTATTTTATCATCAGTATTCTCCCCACTAAAGTTAAGTGACTTGTAGAAAATCAGCATGAGTTGCTGACAGGATCAGGATCCCCCTCTGATTCTCTCATACACAAACATCTGTCCAGTGGCTTTGCTGGTTGATTTTGCAGGTATTTGTTGAGTGCCTCCTATCAGCAAGGAGCTGTGCTAAGCTCTGTGAAAACACCAGTTGGCTCTTGGACACACTTTTTGGCCTCAAGTGCTCCTGAGCTATTCAAGGATGCGAGGCATATACAACGCATACATAAACAGCTGTGGTGCCAAGAAGAAAGCAGAAAGTGATACGAAAGAGACACAGGCCAGGAAATTTGGGAAGCGAAAGCTGCATGGACTCAGGACATTTGGGCTGGGCCTTCAAGGAGCGATAGATTTGGACATTCCAAGGAAAGAAAACAGGAAATGCATGGCGTGATACAGGAAGTGGTGAAAGTTCACTGTGCTTGAGTGAAGTTCTTTGAGGGAGCAGGATAGTGGACGGTATTAACAGGCACAGACTAGATGCTATAGTGTTTATGAGAAGTGTCACGGTGTCTCAGAGTCCCCAAGTAACCGAGAAGGAACTTAGGGGACGGAGGTTTGAGAGAGAGAGCTGACAAAGTGTTAATAATCGGTCATTGGTGAATAGAAGTGAAGGGTGTATGGGTGTTCATTATACTATTCTCGGGAACCGTTCTGGAGATTTGAATTTTTTTAAAAGTTGAGGGGGAAAAAGAATACATAGGAAACTCCTATAATCAGTAAACAAAGAACAAACTACCTGGTTAAACAAATGGGGACAGCATGACAGGAAATGCCACAGGAGATTATAGAAATGGCCAATAAATATGTAAAAATATGCTCAATCTCTCAGAAGAGAAATTTAATTCAAAGTAAAAGGAGGCTACTCTTCACCCACCTGCTCACCCCATTTTTAGAGTGTAGTCACATTGTATGAATCTGAAAAAAAAGAGATGTGAATACCGACCTTCTGTGATCACCTTAGGAGTCTAAGAGAAGAGTATATTAGGTATCCGGCACTAAAAGAACTCAGGAAAACATCTCTCTCTCTCTCTTTTTTTGGGGGGGGATGTTTTGTCTTCTTTATCTGCCTTGTTCATACAATACATATAATACACTTAAGTCAATTGAGTGGTCAAACAAATGTATTTCATGTACACGAGAGAATTTATTAAATGCTTTATACATTGTAACATTTAAAAGTTCAGCAAAACTCTAAACATTTATAGTTTTTAAGACTTATAATCTTTTCGTTTTGAAACTATAAAAAAAATCGTTTGAAGAATCAGTAAGTAAACACTCTGAAAAAGGAAGAAAACAGTAGCAAGATTCAATTACAGATATTCACAGATTTTGTTCTTTTGCCTTCAAGAGCCAGCAGATAATAATTTCTCATAAATAAGATTATGCCTTCAAATGTCTTTGGTCCTATTCATTTCTTCACACCATCCATGTATACATACGCACACATATCACTTAAACCTTCTTCTAATCTGTTTTAACTAGAAGATAACCGAATGAACAGACTGCTTGAAATAAAGACACATGAGAAGTACCACAACTAAGTTAACACAATAAGAAGAAATCCAGGAAACTGAACGAACAGCATCTCCTCCTGCCGCTACCATTATCCAGAGAAAGATCATGAACGCTTGAACCAGAGGATCAGCAGGAGTGTGGGAGAGAATCCACAGGCCATGCAACTGATTGCATTTGAGGGAACAAGGAGAAGGACAGAGTGCAAGAAAAGATCCAGGTGTTGTTTTTTTGTAGAAGAAAAACTGCTTCGGAAAGGAGAAAATGCTGGCTTAATTGACTTGTTTGCCACACAGATTGTTAAATACCGTCAAGGGAGTCTTTTCAGGAAGGGTGGTTGATCCCTCGAAATTATTAAAGATACACCCATAGTTTAAAGACTCCTTAAATAAATGCTCTGTTTGTAAGAATTATACTCTTAAATATATATTACTGGCACACACAAAATAAAACCATTATTGAAAGTATCCTTCCCTGGCCTCTTCTTATGGAAAGAGATTGATTTTTTTTTTTTTTTGAAGCCAAGAAGAAAATATTTGTTTCATCCCACAATTATTTCCCATTGTAGAATTAAATGGAATTAAAAGTAATGGAAGAAATCACAAATAATGATTGAAACATTAAACAAGACATAGGTAGTATACTTTCAGTTGAAATTGACAGCATATACAATTACTTACTTGACTGAGACAGAAAGAAGTTGTATTGTTTCATGAAACTGGAGTCTGGAATTGCCAAGCATTGACATGATCCAGTGAGCCCAGCTCCTTTTCTTTGTGATTAGTATATCCTCATCCACCTATGTTGGCTTCATCCTTCAATGAATTCCTCTGGTGTTGGGAAGATGAATATAGTAGGTCAAGGTTTCATATCTGCAAACCCTCTTATCTTTAACCCCCAGAAAGCAAAGGCTATGTGCTACCATTATATCAGAAAACATAACCGAGGAGAAGCAGGAGCGAGGGAAAATGAGAGTGAAGCAGCAACGGAAGAAGCATCAATTATCAAGCTGACTTTTGCTTGGTATCAAGCATCACTGATTGCTTGACTTTTTCATACCCTTGACCCACCAAGAGGTTACAGACACATTTATATCTCAGGATTGGCCTTCCAGACAGAAGGAAAGAGCATTTATCTGCCGCTTCTCTCAAGGGTCAAAGGATTACCCAACATAGGGGAAATTCCCCTAAACTTCCAGGCTGTGCACATGTGTTACTGAGCAAGTCCCACGCCATCTCACGCTTCCACATCCACAGGAAGACCGAGTTCTGTGTGGATCTGTGTATTCCTTTTGGATGGACAGGAACTCCTGCCCACTCTCAGCAGGTGCTCTGTGAGGTCCTCTGCATCTGAAGAGGTGTTCCTGACGCATCCCTGGAGAGAGGAGTGCTCCCCCTCCACCTGCTCCCCGACCATATTATCTTCCTCCAGGATAGCCATTGTTAAGTTTCTCATGTTGTCTACCAGAAAAATATTTGTGACAATACCAGAATAATATCTGTGTGTACACACATGTGCGTACATGTGGACTTTCAAAAATTCACACAAATGGTAATATATAAAAATAGGAGCCTTGCTTTTTTTCCCCTTAACTTAATCCGATCTTCCTATGTTCTGTTAAACATCTGCCTAAGAATCCATTGACCAGGTATATCATAATGGCTTTAAGTAATTCTCCCTGAATGAATATGTAAAGTTGTTTTTAGTTATTTACTGTTATGATAACTGATCATGAATTAGTATGCATTTATCTTGGTTGGTTAGTTTGTGGGTTTTGGAGCATATTATTATCAACAATTCCTAGAAGTAGAATTGCTAGGCCAAAAAGTGTTTATATATATATATATTTTCTCTTTATTATTATTTTTTTTACTTTACAATACTGTATTGGTTTTGCCATACATTGGCATGAATCCACCACACGTGTACATGAGTTCCCAACCCTGAACCCCCCTCCCACTACCCTCCCCATATCATCTCTCTAGGTCATCCCAGTGCACCAGCCCCAAGCATCCTGTATCCTGTATCGAACCTAGACTGGCAATTCGTTTTTTACATGATAGTATACATGTTTCACATGTAGGTGGCAATCCGTTTCTTACGTGATAGTATACATGTTTCACTTAAAAGGTTCTATCATTTACCTTCCTTTCAACAGTGTGAGGGAGTTCACCACATGCTCACCAATAGTGGATGTTACCAACTTGTAAGTTTGTTAAGAGAAAGTATCTTGTTTAGATGTGTATTTATCCATTCCTGTGGTCATGTATGGATGTGAGAGTTGGACTGTGAAGAAGGCTGAGCACCGAAGAATTGATGCTTTTGAACTGTGGTGTTGGAGAAGACTCTTGAGAGTCCCTTGGACTGCAAGGAGATCCAACCAGTCCATTCCGAAGGAGATCAGTCCTGGGATTTCTTTGGGAGGAATGATGCTAAAGCTGAAGCTCCAGTACTTTGGCCACCTCATGCGAAGAGTTGACTCATTGGAAAAGACTCTGATGCTGGGAGGGATTGGAGGCAGGAGGAGAACGGGGCGACAGAGGATGAGATGGCTGGATGGCATCACAGACTCGATGGACGTGAGTCTGAGTGACCTCCGGGAGTTGGTGATGGACAGGAAGGCCTGGCGTGCTGTGATTCATGGGGTCGCCAAGAGTCGGAGAACAACTGAGCAACTGAACTGAACTGACTATCCGTTCTTTATTATGGCATTGCTTATTTGTTGTTAATTATAAGTGATGTTGAGCCATTTTTAAAGTGTTCATTAACTTTTGCCTAACCTTTTCCTTTTTAACCCAATATTCTGATTTTATATTCCTATAAAATTCTATATGTAAAATTAACCTTAAATCACTATATACATCCATATATGCATATCTATCTGTATTTTATGTGCTTTAAAAAACCTGAGAGTTTATTATTAGTTTATTATTTATTTCAATCATTAGCTTTTTTACCATGAGTTTCTCTCAAGGAATCATGCTAGGCATCAAAAGATACAAAAATGTTCATATCTTTTTTTTTTTTTTTTACCAATTTAGCCATTAATCATTTGTGTTGATTTGTAAGCTATTTATATAATAATAATGTGTGGTAAACCCTTTTGTTCATTTATCTTTTAACTGTATTTTTTCATACAAATTTGTTGTGTAGTATGCAATTAGATTTCACAGTCTCTTCCTTTATAGCTTCTGGGAATTTTATTTTATTACTCAGTGTGCTTAGGCTGCTTTTAACAAAATGCTGAAGACTGGGTGGCTTAAACAACAGAAATGTGTTCTCACAATGGATAGGAAGTTAAAAATCAGGGTGTTGACTGATTCACTTCCTCGAGAAGAATCTGCTTCCTGCCTGTGTATGGCCTCCTCCTCACGGTGCCCACACAAGGTGGAGAGAGACGTATAGCAATCTCTGCTGTCTCTGCCTTTGTGGCAAGGCACCAGCACTATTAAGACCATATATGAGCTCATTTAACCTTAATTACATCCTAAAGTCCCTATCACCAAATGCTGTGCCAGTGGGAATTAGGGACGCAACGTATCACCTTGGGGTGGGGGAGAGCACAGTTCAGTCATAGCAACTGCCAAATGGAGTACTGCATTCTGTGTTCATCCACCAAGTGGCAGTTTTGAAACATGTGAGATCTTTGGGGTCTTAAGTCACTGATATTGTTTGACTTAGTATACAACTTTTTTGAGAGCAAGAATATAATTTCATTCTAGTACCCCCAACACTCATCTCAAAGGCCTCTTCTGTCCTATTCTGAGTGGGCCAACTATAAATTTGATGTTCGTCCTCAGAGATCACCTGTACAGTAGCTTCAATGTGTATCTGTGGAAAATGAGACCCAGACAGACTGAGGTGACTTCCCCCAAGTTTCAGAGTTAATCAGCACCAGAACTTAGACTGGGATTCTGATCTCTCTGACTTTCAGTCTAATGTTGACTCTTCAATAGTGAATAAATACATATGAGTACTTAGAGCATGCCTGGCACCTAATAAGTACTGCCTAAGTCCAATGGCACCCCACTCCAGCACTCTTGCCTGGGAAATCCCGTGGACGGAGGAGCCTGGTAGGCTGCACTCCATGGGGTCGCTGAGGGTCAGACACGACTGAGCAACTTCACTTTCACTTTTCACTTTCATGCATTGGAGAAGGAAATGGCAACCCACTCCAGTGTTCTTGCCTGGAGAATCCCAGGGACGGGGGAGCCTGGTGGGCTGCCGTCTTGGGGTCGCTCAGAGTCGGGCATGACTGACGCGACTTAGCGGCAGCAGCACTAAGTATTCACTATTATTGTTATTCTGCTGTTGTCTTCAGTATGATCATCATTATTCACAGAGAGCAGATGCTGAAAGCAGACTGAGACTGAATCTTAGTGAAATTAGCTGTCAGTTAGTCCTGAGCCTCATGTGTTTCAGCTTTAATAGAGAACAACAGTAGAAGCTATCTTATGGGGAGTTGAAAGAAAGTTTTGTTTTTTAATATGCAGAGCACTTGAAGCAGTACCTGGATCAAAATGATAAGTATGTATTATATAAAATAGTATTATTATAGAATCAAATAGTCTCCTAGAATCAGCTTGAACCAACTTGCCAATCTTGTCTAAATTGCTTCCCTCTACCTTCTAAAGTCCTGATGGTAAGCATATGCTACAATGGTCACTAATACAGTACAAATACTTAACTTGTGTAACGAGAGAGTGGAGCACAAACTAGATAAGGAGACAAACTGCACATTGAATTGTTTTCGAGGCCTGTTTGCAAAAAGAAATTAGAGCCATGCAAAGAGGAGGTGATACCAAGAAGAACTGAGAAGATATCAAGGAAAGTCTCGTTGATATTGATTAGATTTAATCCTCCTCTTTCCCTCCTCTCCATATTGATATAATTCTGTCCTGAGGTATCTTGGCTTATAATAGGGAAGAGTTTCACAAGCCCTAGCTTTCTATTTTTCTCATGTGTGAAAAGGCAAATGTTATGAAAAGGAAGGTCAGGACTTAAAGTATCATTCTTATAAGAAATTTGAAATAAATGATATAATTTTTTTAAAACATCTGGAATGTGTTTACTCTCTAGGTTTTGAAAAGTTTTTCTGAAAGAAAATTTACTGTGTATTAAAAAAGAATCATTCCATACTTAGCATTGCTGAGTTCTGTAGAGCACATCTTTTGTGGTTGCTTTTTATATAGTAGCCTCATTATTTGATTTTCAAAATGCCACATTGATTCCTAAAATATTGGGCTCCCTGCCATTCATGTTTAATTGAAGAGCAAAATTCCAATTCCAATTTTAAAATATTGAAATCTCCCCATCTACTGTGATCCATTCCATGATTTCAGTAAATCTGCTTACTATGTGTCAGCACTCTACTCATCACCAAGGAGACAAAAATGAAGAGTCCCAGTGCTCCCCCTGCACCCCAGCTTTGGGAGTTTATAGCCTGTGGGTGTAACAGTCATGAGAAAAAGTACTGGATTGGTTGAAAACTTCTTTTGAGTTTTTCATAGGATCTTATAGTGAAAAAGTTGGCTTAAAGCTCAACATTCAGAAAACGAAGATCATGGCATCTGGTCCCATCACTTCATGGGAAATAGATGGGAAACAGTAGAAACAGTGTCAGACTTTTTTGGGGGGCTCCAAAATCACTGCAGATGGTGACTGCAGCCATGAAATTAAAAGACGCTTACTCCTTGGAAGAAAAATTATGACCAACCTAGATAGCATATTCAAAAGCAGAGACATTACTTTACCGACTAAGGTCCGTCTAGTCAAGGCTATGGTCTTTCCTGTGGTCACGTATGGATGTGAGAGTTGGACTGTGAAGAAGGCTGAGCGCTGAAGAATTGATGTTTTTGAACTGTGGTGTTGGAGAAGACTCCTGAGAGTCCCTTGGACTGCAAGGAGATCCAACCAGTCCATTCTGAAGGAGATCAACCCTGGGATTTCTTTGGAAGGAATGATGCTAAAGCTGAAGCTCCAGTACTTTGGCCACCTCATGCAAAGAATTGACTCATTGGAAAAGACTCTGATGCTGGGAGAGATTGGGGGCAGGAGGAGAAGCGGACGACCAAGGATGAGATGGCTGGATGGCATCACGGACTCGATGGATGTGAGTCTGAGTGAACTCCGGGAGTTGGTGATGGACAGGGAGGCCTGGCATGCTGCTATTCATGGGGTCGCGGAGAGTCGGACACGACTGAGCGACTGAACTGAACTGAACTGAACTGAACTTATAGGAAAACCCAAGCAAACTTTTTGACATCCCAATAATTACAGCATGACATGAGTACTGTAATAGTGTAAATCTTTAGTGATAGCACAGAAGAAGAAATGATTGATCAGAAATAGACCATTTCACACACAGTTCTTGAGCTCATTTAGTCCTTCTCCAGAAAATAAATGATTACCAAAATGTCTGCATAACCAAAACTTTTATCCATTCATAAATGTCATTTTATCTGATTGCTGTAGTTATACAGTGTTTGTAATCCCCATATCATAACCATAGAACCCAAACAACTTAGTTGTGTGTTTTTGTTTTTGTTTACAAAAGGTTGATTTTTTTTCTTTTTTCTTGTGATTATGATTATGATATGGAGATTCCAAACATTGTATAACTCCAGCAATCAGATACAGCAATCAGATGCTTCACCTTCAGCATCAGTCCTTGCAATGAATATGCAGGACTGATTTCCTTAACGATTTCCTGGTTTGATCTCCTTGCAGTCCAAGGGAGTCTCCAGAGTCTTCTCCAACACCATAGTTCAAAAGCATCAATTCTTCAGTGCTCAGCTTTCTATGATCCAACTCTCACATCTACACATGACTACAGGAAAAACCATCGCTTTGACTAAACAGACCTTAGTTGGCAAAGTTGTTTCTCTGCTTTTTAATATGCTGTCTAGGTTGGTCATAGCTTTTCTTTCAAAAAGCAAACATCTTTTAATTTCATGGCTGCAGTCACCATCTAGAGTGATTTGGGAGCCCCAAAGAATAAAGTCTGTCACTGTTTCCATTGTTTCCCCATGTATTTGCCAAGAAGTGATGGGACCAAATGCCATGATCTTAGTTTTTTGAATGTTTAATTTTAAACCAATTTCTTCACTCTCTTCTTTAACTTTCATCAGTAGGCTTTTTAGTTCCTCTTTGCTTTCTGCCATAGGGTTGGTGTCATCTGTATATCCGGAGAAGGCAATGGCAACCCACTCTAGTACTCTTGCCTGGAAAATCCCATGGATGGAGGAGCCTGGTAGGCTGCAGTCCATGGGGTCTCGAAGAGTCAGACACGGCTGAGCGACTTCATTTTCACTTTTCACTTTCATGCATTGGAGAAAGAAATAGCAACCCACTCCAGTGTTTTTGCCTGGAGAATCCCAGGGACGGGGGAGCCTGGTGGGCTGCCATCTATGGGGTCGCACAGAGTTGGACACGACTGAAGCCACTTAGCAGCAGCAGCAGCAGCAGCAGCAGTATCTGTATATCTGAGGTTATTGATGTTTCTCCTGGCAATCTTGATTCCAACATGTGCTTCATCCAGCCCAGCATTTTGCATGATGTACTCTTCATATAAGTTAAATAAGGGTGACACTATACAGCCTTGACGTACTCCTTTTCCAACTTGTAAACAGTCCATTGTTCCATGTCCGGTTCTAACTGTTGCTTCTTGACCTGTATACAGACTTCTCATGAGGCAGGTAAGGTGATGTGGTATTCCCATCTCTTTTAGAATTTTCCAGTTTATGGAGATATACACTGTCAAAGGCTTTGGCGTAGTTGATAAAGTAGAAATAAATGTTTCTCTAGAACTCCCTTGCTTTTTCTATGATCCAACTGATGTTGGTCATTTTATCTCTGGTTCCTCTGCCTTTTCTAAATCCAGCGTGAACACCTGGAATTTCTCGGTTCACAAACTGCTGAAGCCTGGCTTGCAGAATTTTGAGCCTTACTTTGCTAGCATGTGAGATAAGTGCAATTGTGCAATAGTTTGAACATTCTTTGGCATTGCCTTTCTTAGAGATTGGAATGAAAACTGACCTTTTCCAGTCCTGTAGCCACTGCTGAGTTTTCCAAATTTGCTGGCATATTGAGTGCAGCACTTTCACAGCATCATCTTTTAGAATTTGAAATAGCTCAGCTGGAATTCCATTACCTGCACTAGCTTTGTTCATAGTGACGCTTCCTAAGGCTTACTTGTTTTTGGACTCCAGGATGTCTGGATCTAGGTGAGTGATCACACCTTCATGGTTATCTGGGTCCTTACAATTTTTTTTTAAATAGTTCTTCTGTGTGTTCTTGCCACCTCTTCTTAATAACTTCTGCTTCTGTTAGGTCCATACTCTTTCTGTCCTTTATTGTGCTCATGTTTGCATGAAATGTTCCCTTGGCATCTCTAATTTTCTTGAAGGGATCTCTAGTCTTTCCCATTCTATTGTTTTCCTCTATTTCTTTGCATTGATCACTGCAGAAGGCTTTCTTCTCTCTCCTTGCTGTTCTTTGGAGCTCTGCATTCAATGCATGTATCCTTCCTTTTCTCCTTTGCCTTTTGTGTCTCTTCTTTTCTCAGCTATTTGTAAGCGCTCCTCAGACAACCATTTTGCTTTTTTGCATTTCTTTTCCTTGGGGGTGATGTTGATCACTGCCTCCTATAGAATGTCCGGAACCTCCATCCATAGTTGTTCAGGTACTCTGTTTATCAGATCTATCCCTTGAATCTGTTTGTCACTTCCACTGTATAATCGTAAGAGATTTAAGTCATACCCTAATGGTCTAGTGGTTTCCCTATTTTCTTCATAAGTCTGAATTTTGCAATAAGGAGCTCATGACCTGAGCCACAGTCAGCTCCTGGTCTTGTTTTTGCTGACTGTATAGAGCTTTTCCATCTTTGGCTGCAAAGAATGTAATCAGTCTGATTTTGGTGTTGACATATTGTGATGTCCATGTATAGAGTCATCTCTTGTGGTGTTGGAAGAGGGTGTTTTGTATGACCAGTGCATTCTCTTGGCAAAACTCTGTTAGCATTTTCCCTACTTCGTTTTGTACACCAAGGCCAAACTTGCCTGTTACTTCAGGTATCTTTTGAGTTCCTACTTTTGCATTCCAGTTCCCTATGATGAAAAGGACATCTTTTTTTTTGGTGTTAGTTCTAGAAGGTCTTGTAGTTCCTCACCGAACCATTCAACTTCAGCTTCTTCAGCATTAGTGGTTGGCGCATAGACTTGGATAACTATCATATGAATGGTTTGCCTTGGAAATGAACAGAGATCATTCTGATACCATACATACTTCTTAAAGAGATATTGAATACCTTGTTTCACAGATTTTAGACTCTAGGGCTAAATAGTCTTCTTATAACAGGTGGAGAACAGGCATAAAAAAGGGATAAATGCTGTCTAGATGACTGATAATATGGTTGTCTGTCTCAGGGGCTACCTTCTGAAAAGGGCCATCCAAGGGCAGTTTTAAAAACAATTGCCTATGGCTGTCTTGGGCTGAATGTGTGAGAGAAACAGCACTCACTCCTCTGGGGGAAGGGAAAAGAAGGTTCACCATCCCAGAAGACTTACGGCTTCTCTTTGTCTGATGAAACAGTGGCATTGACAGAGTACAGAGTGGATGATAGCAAATCTCGCTTGTCTCCAGTGAAGATTTTTCTTTAGCAGAGTGGAGGGATTCAAATTGTGAAGTCTATTTGGGATGAGTTATCTGTGATCTCTCCCTGTCCCTGGAGAGAAGGAGAATGACTAATTGAAGCATCCCGTAACAGTAATTGAGACAGATTGAAAGGGGAAATGAGTGATTAACATTGAGCCTTCTCTTGATGCTGTGCATGGTAACGTTAGAGGTTTCTGGGAGAGGCAAGTATCTCAGGAGCTCATTTTCACAAAAGTCCACATAGCTCCTATAATTCAATTTCAGAGAAATATGTTTCCGCCCCAACTTAAGTTTCAGATACTTGTTGCTCTGTTTTACATCATGTCATTAGCAAAAGCCCATTACTGATGGCTGAAAACCAGAGACAGATTTGCTCAGAAGCTAATGAAGCTTAAACTTTTTAGCCCCTCTCCCTGGAAATAATTTTGCATTCCTTTCTTAAAGAAGAGCCCCCAGATTGTATCAGCTTTGGATCCCACAAAAACTGTATCTGTTCTTGCTGGTAAAATTCCAGTTGAATGAGTGATCTGGCATGAATTGAAAAGTTTGCCAAAATGAAGGTCAGCATTTCTTCACTCCTTAGGGATTCTGGAGGTGTTCACATTTCATAAAAAGACCTAAATATATTTACTCTAAATTATCGAGTTTTTGAAGTTATGGGAATGTCCATGAATGACATCCTAACTAATTAGATGTTTCTGTGAGTATACTGATTACTTTATTCCCTAAAAACAGTGTTAGTAATATTAAAAAAGGAAAAGTAGGGAAAAAAAATCCTATGATGTGTTTATATAGAGATACCATTTTTAATATATTTCTGTGCACTGATACAGTAATTCTAAATACAGATCAAATGGGTTAATTTTTAAAAGAGTCTCAGATTTTCCTGTATTCTGAATTGTGAGGCAGTTTATCCCTCTACTTTTAGCAGTATCTAATCTAGTGCCTTGTATACAGTAGGTGGTCAAAGAGCACTTGTTGAATTGAAACTAGGTATACATTGTGAAAAAGAAGTGTTGGCAGAATCTGGCTGATTTCAAAACATAAAACACTTAACCTAAGTGTAGTGGTATGCCCATTGAGGGCAAGTAACTTTTATAGAGCAAAACTCTGCTTCTCAGAGCACTGGCTTTGGGTTCCCTGCATCATACATCAAGCTTTGACTGGCTATCTGTTTTACATATGGTAACATATATGTTTCAATGCTATTCTCTCAAATACCTGGAAAGGTGAGGTGAGGAGGGAGGTGGGAGGGGGATTCAGGAGGGAAGGGACACATGTATGCCTATGGCCAATTCATGTTGATATATGTCAAAACCCATCATCATTATTACAGTCCAGTGCTGTAAAGTAATTATCTTCCAATTAAAATAAAGAAATTAGGGGGAAAAAAAAAAACCACCTCTCTACTTACCAAAAACTACATAATCATCCTTTGGCAAGTATAATTCACATGATATCACAGACTTGCTACTGCATTTTTATTTGATAAGTAAGTCCATGCCCATCCTAAAGGAGACCAGTCCTAGGTGTTCACTGGAAGGACTGATGCTAAAGCTGAAACTCCAGTACTTTGGCCACCTCATGCGAAGAGTTGACTCATTGGAAAAGACTCTGATGCTGGGAGGGATTGGGGGCAGGAGGAGAACGGGACGACAGAGGATGAGATAGCTGGATGGCATCATGGACTCAATGGACGTGAGTCTGAGTGAACTCCTGGAGTTGGTGATGGACAGGGAGGCCTGGCGTGCTGCGATTCATGGGGTCTCAAAGAGTCGGACACGACTGAGCGACTGAACTGAACTGAACTGAAGTCCATGGTTAACACTCAGACGTCCTATGTGACTCCTCTGAAAATTCACATATGCCCCAAGATAGGTGATCTGGGGATCTTTTTTTTTTTTCTTATTTTTTGTTATTGCTGTTGATTTTTTCTTGCTTTTGATAGGGATGTAAATTGACCTGGAGAAATTATCACTAATGGAGTACATTTAGGTTTAGACAGAGTTTTATTTGGCTTGTTATATATTTTTATTGCTGTTATTTAGTCACTAAGTTGTGTCCAACTTTTTGCTACCCCATGGACTGTAGCCTGCTGGGCTCCTCTGTCCATGGGATTTCCCAGGCAAGAATCCTGAAATGAGTTGCCATTTCCTTCCCTAGGGGGTCTTCCTGACCCTAGGATCAATCTTTCATCTCCTGGCTTGGCAGGCAGATTCTTTACTCCTGAGCCACCAGATATCTGAAACATATACTTTGGATAGTTTTCTTCTGTGGATATCAAATTTTGCTCCAACCCCTTTCTAAAACAGAGGAGCTTTGGTCTCTTTTGATTACTCATTCATATGCTTGTGTACATGCACATGGATAATTTTTTGACAAGCTGATATTTGTGTAGTTTGAATCACTGAATGATCTCTGAACTATGTAATTTGACAAGATCTGGGGCCATCCTTCAGTTTATCAGGGATTTTCTGTCTTTCCGCTTGGACTGGTATGAAGTGAAGGGATGACAGTCACTCAGTCATGTCCAGTTCTACGACTCCATCGACTGTAGCCCACCAAACTCCTGTGTCCATAGACTTCTCCAGGCGAGAATACTGGAATGGGTTGCCATTGCCTTCTCCAGGAGATCTTCCTGACCCAGGGATTGAACCTAGTTCTCCTGAATTGCAGGCAGATTCTTTACCATCTGAGCCACCAGAGATGCCTGGAGTGATATATCTGGTTCAATATTCAAACAGTGGGATGGTCTAGAAATACACAGTGAAAGATTATAGTCTCTGATGTCCATGTTCTTTGAAGAGAATTAACAATATAGAGAGAGTATAATGATTTAGAACAAAATATTTGCTAGTGTCAACATAGTCCGTTTAAAATTTTTCTTCTGCCTGAGAGGTTGTCAGCATTGGGGTTTCATCTCTGAAGATGCTTATTTCTCAATTTCTGATCCTCTTAGTTATCAGGCAATTTCAGGAAATTAAATGAGATTAAATATTTGTTTCATTTTAGACCAGCTGTCCTAGGTTTGAACATACGTGGTGTTGTGTTTTTTTTTCCTACCAGCAACACCAATTACAATAGTAAGATAACGAGTAACTGTTTTTGAAGGTCTTGTTCTTCCAAGACCTGTTTATACTGATGATCTTGCTGAGGTTTCTGATAAATCTGCATCAATAAATGATGTCATATTCATCGATCAAGTGTTCAAGCATAGAGCTGAAGCTGCAAACAACATATTACACGTGTTAAAGCAAAGATTGTCACTTTTGATAGGAATAAGGGTAAGTAATGTTGAGAACACTACAGCCCTTTATAACAAAGACTAATATGAACTGTTTTGAGCTGGTGGGCCAGCATATATCTGAACAAATATGTTCCTAATGGTTCTGTGAACTGGAAGACAGAATGAAAGTAATTTCGGTAGCATTCCTAAGTCTGCAATTCTGTTAGGCCAGTTCAGACTCTCTCCACAGGAAGCAGACATTGAGGTCAGAAGTTGGGTCAAAGCCTTTTAATTGTGAACCTCCACGATGCCTCTGGGCTCAGGTCAATAACCTGAGAGGCTCTGTTTGTGGGACTGGAAAGGGTATATTGTAGGGGCTCAGGTGGCCCACGAGGCTGTTCTAATACTCAATTGCGAGAAACAGATTATCTGCTTTGCAGATTATCTCATCTTCTATCATCAGGCTCCCCATTGGGCTTTCAGTTACCAAGGATGGGGCTCAAATGTGAAGTACAGGAAGTTGGGCAGAGTGGAGTCTGTGTGCAATCCCATTACAAAGCCAAATATAAATCAATCAACAGGCACTGCTTTGTTAAATGACTTCAGGCTTATTTGGTTTGGCCTTTTCTGTGTCTTAATCTATATTCTCTAGAGTTACCTAAGCCCCATTTATTTCATGCTTACCTCCTAGAAATCTTTAGAAAACAGACGTATCATGAAATCCATGCCAAATGGAATGACTCCAACCCCTTTCCTTTTTTCATGTTCTCTATAATGTAGGCAGAGCATTACAAAGTAATTTAATTTCTTCTGTGGAAATTCAGAAAGCCGTTCCCACCTAGGCAGTCCTTGGTGCCCTGGTAATCTTGCTTGATTGTGCCCTTCAAGGCAACTATGGTTCGCTTAAAAGAAAGAGTGGTCATTTCTGTGAGTCACAGTTTTCTGTGGATTAGGAAATCAGGGCTGGATTGTGAATTATGTTTGTATCAAAGACCAGAATATTATCATCATTCTCTCCTGTTTTTAGAAACAAAGAGAGAAAAAGACAGAGGGAGGGAGAGAGTCTGATATAAGTTATAATATTTTTTATGGCTATGGCACTAATGGTAGAGAATCTGCTTGCTAATGCAGATGTAAGAGACGCAGGTTTGACCCCTGGGTCTGCAAGAGGAAATGGCAACCCACTCTAGTAGTCTTGCTTGGAAAATCCCATGGACAAAGAAGCCTGGTGGAATATGGTCTGTGGGGTCACAAAGAGTCAGGCATGACTGCGTCTGAGCACAGTCTGAGCACAGCATGGCTAGACAGGTAGTATTCTTGATAAGTTTTTGTTAAGAAAGTATATTTTATGCCCTCCTTTGCCACAAGAAAGCATCCCCACATACTTACAAGCAAAATGGCAAACTCTTGGGACTTCCCTAGTAGTATACTGGTTAATACTTCATACTTCCACTGCAGAGGGCATGGGGCTTGATCCCTGGTCTGGAAACTAAGATCCTGCATGCTGTGGTGCAGCCAGAAAGAAAAAACTCTTCAGTCCTAATCTCTGTTTTCACCCCTTGATCATGCATCACTCCCAAAGCAGTGCTTCCAAAAGTAGTTTTCCCCCTAAAATGCATAGTCTTTCCTGTTTTCTACTAGTCCTGGTACAAATACTCGAAGAACAGAGCGCTGATTGGTACTAGTTAATAAAAACTTCTAGTTTCAGCAAAGCTTTCACATATCCTTTTCTTTTTATAACCAGTTTTGATGACTTGGCATGCTCACTTATGATACTGGCGTGTACATCAATGACTTGTGAATTTTGTGGGCAATTTATAACTCTTATTAGTCAACAGAGGTTCATTCTATACCTACTTTTTGCCAGGCACTATTCTAGGTCTTTGGTATAATAATAATAATAATTTAACAAAACAAGTTATTTCTGCCCTCGTAGAGTTTACAGCCTATAAAGAATAGACCGACAATAAAAAATAAATCAGTAAATTATGCAGTTGGTTAAAAGGAAGAGTTTAATAGGTTAAAGAAGTGAGAAATGTTGAGGCAGAGACGGGGAGGTTGTGATTGAAGTGGGGTGATCAAGTTGACCTCATTTAGGAACAGCAAAAATTGAGGGCTATCATGGGAGTTAGTTATGAACATTTGTAGTCAAGAAAATTCCAGGCAAAGGGAACAGCCAGTGTAAAGGCCAGGAGGTGAGAGCGTTCTTCCAGGTGTTCAGACACCCTGTTTTTATAAACTGAAACTAGAATGCTTTTCCTAAAATCAGCCTTTCGTTGTCAAGTACTTTTGTCTATCCTTTTGTTGTTGTTGAGTTGCTCAGTCGTGTCCGACTCATGGCAACCCAATGGACTGCAGCACACCAGGCTTCCCTGTCCTTCACTATCTCCTGGAGTTTGCTCAAACTCATGTCCGTTCATTTGGTGATGCCATCCAACTATCTCATCCTCTGTTGCCCCCTTCTCCTCCTACCTTCAACCTTTCCCAGCATCAGGGTCTTTTCCAATGAGTCAATTCTTTGCATCAGGTGGCCAAAGTATCAGAGGTTCAGCTTTAGCATCAGTTCTTCCAATGAATCTTCAAGATTAATTTCCTTTAGGATTGACTAGTTTGCTCTCCTTGCTGTCCAAGGGACTCTCAAGAGGCCTCTCCAAAAGTTTGAAAACATCAGTTCTTTGGTGCTCAGCCTTCTTTATGGTCCAACTCTCACATCCATACATGACTACTGGAAAAACCAGAGCTTTGACTATACAGAGTTTTGTTGACAAAGTGATGTTTTTGCTTTTTAATAGACTGTTTAGGTTCCCCATAGCTTTTCTTCCAAGGAGCAAGCATCTTTTAATTTCATGGCAGTCACCACCTGCATTGATCTTGGAGCCCAAGAAAATGAAGTCAGCCACCATTTCCATTGTTTCCCTGTCTATTTGCCATGAAGTGATGGGACTGGATGCCATGATCTTCGCTTTTTGAATGTTGAGTTTTAAGCCAGCTTTCTCATTCTCCTCTTTCACCTTCATCAAGAGGCTCTTTAGTTCATCTTTGATTTCTGCCATAAGGGTGGTGTCATCTGCATATCTGAGATTATTGATATTCCTCCCAAGGAATTGATTCCAGCTTGTGCTTCATCCAGCCTGGCATTTCACATGATGTACTCTGCATGTAAGTTAAATAAGCAGGGTGACAATATACAGACTTGATGTACTCCTTTCCCAATTTGGATCCAGTCCATTGTTCCATGTCTATCCTTATTGTTTGTTTTGAAATAATTTAACAAAATTAGAAGCAGGTGGTTTCCCTCAATGTATCTTTGTTTCTCAAAATGATAGTAAATTCTCTCCCAACATCCTTTTTAAGTGTCTTGCATCTTCTGAGAAGGAGAAGTCACGTGTGTGCGTGTATGCTCAGTTCCTTCAGTCATGTCCAACTCTTTGCGACCATAGCCTGCCAGGCTCCTCTGCCCATGGGATTCTCCAGGCATGAATACTGGAATGGGTAGCCATTTCCTTCTCCAGGGAATCTTCCTGACCAGGGGATCGAACCTGCATCTCCTGCATTGACAGGCAGGTTCTTTACCCCCTGTACCACCTGGGAAGCCCAAAATAATTTCACATGTTGAAAGAAATTTAGTTCCTTTAGGAATTTAAATGAGTATACTTGGAGTAGCTGTGTTATAATATGGAAGAGAAAACCATTTATTAAGCACCTCTTATGTGATAGACACTGTCCTAGGTCCTAAAAGGACCTGCATTATCTTGCATAATCTTTACTATGGTGAAGTAAGTGCTATTGATTCCATTTTGTATAGAATTAAAAGAGCTTTTAAATAATTCGGCCAAAGGCTCAAAATAGAAACTAGACAATCCAGATCTAAACCCGGGTCCAGTAGAATTTAAGGCCAATGAATAGTACCACTGTTGGCCCATTTTCCCAGGGAAATGTTAGCCATTCAGTCGTGTTGACTCTTTGGGACCCTAAGGTCCATAGCCCGCCAGGCTTCTCTGTCCATGGGATTCTCCAGACAAGACTACTGGAGTGGGAAGCCATTCCCTTCTCCAGGGGATCTTCTGGTGGGTTGAAGACCCAGGGATTGAACCCAGGTCTCCTGCATTGCAGGCGGATTCTTTGCCATCTGAACCTCCAGGGAAGCCCTTTCCTGGGGGAACCTCAAGGTAATTTTTGATTCACGTTTTTCCCTCACTTTTCACAGATATCCTGTTCATTCTAGCACCTGAGTTATCTGTCAAGTTTATTCACGTTTCTCCATCTCCATCACCAAGGCCCTTTTTCAGACATGTTCTCTCCAAGGCCCTGCTGGTCTCCAGGCTTCCAGTCTGAGCAGTAGTTCTCAACCCTGGCCATACAGTAAAGTAACTTGGGTGTTGTTGTTGTTGTTGTTGTTTTAATTGCTGCTGTGTGGCCCCCACTCCAGACCAATTAAATTAGAAATGTAGGGAGTTTAGACACTGATATGTTTTAAAAGCTCCTGGGTGATTCTAATATGTTTTCATGTTGATAACTACTATATTAGACTCTTTTACAATGTATATTTTACCACTAAAATCCCTGAGTAGCTCCTCCTTCCTTGCAGGATGAAATCTGAGCTTAATATGGCCATTCTTGACCCAGTCCCTGGGCTTACCCTGCCAGCCTTTGTATCTTGCCTTGCCCTTGAGGTTTATTTGTAAATTACATAAAATTACATTAAAATTATAATACCAGGAATGTGTTTTTGTATTTTGAATCAACATTTTGTTTAAAATGTTCTTCTTCTCGGACTTCCTGTCCAGTGACAATCAGCAAACCCTTACAGGGCACTAAGAAGCTATAAGTGACCTTAATAAAATAAATAATTATTTTGTGAAGCTAATAGGCCTCTCTGATATAGCTGATTGATATTCTTTCAGACAAATCCACTGAAAGAACACACAGACTCTGGCCAATCAGAATTTGAGTCTTCCTTGTAGTAGTGTTGAAACCAACATGAATTCCTTCGACTTCTCATTTCGTAATTTATACTCTTAAATGTATCTGAGAATAGAATAAATATCGGTGAAACAACTTAATTTGGCAGCATTGTGATATTTAATCTGAGGAAAGTTTATTTTCTTTTTTAATGATTGATGAAAAGTTAACTTGCCTGTCATTTCAAGCTCTTTTATGCCATCATCCTTGCAGAGTGCTTCAGTAACTAATTAACAAAGAAGTTATACTCTTATTAATGCCTTTTTTCAATTAATGAGAGTGTTTTCTGTAAGATTAAATTGGAGGCCAGCACTTTTATGAATCTCTTATTGTTAGATAAGCTAAATGTTATTTTATTCAACGGGCAATAGGAGTAAAACATATTGACCTGGCTTATGAGTACACTGCAATGAAGGTCTCCACATTTAGCTATTTATCAGAATCACCGGGGAAACTTTTTTAAAAAAGTACAGTTTCCTCAGTTCCACCTTAAATTTATTCAATAAGAATCTCTATGTTTAGACCTAAGAGTGTTTTTGTTTGTTCATTTTGCTTTTTGTTTTCTTAAAAATCAGATTCCCAAGAGACTCTGATGCACAGCCAGGTTTACAAACCACTGGACCAAAACATATTTAGGTAATGGGAGGAGACATAGAGTCACCTGATAAAAGTAACCTGTTCACGGATTTGTGATAAAATATCGCTTTTAGGGACACATACAGACTGAAAGTGAAGGGCTGGAAAAAGATATACCATGCAAACAGAGACCAAAAGAAAGCAGGAGTGGCAATACTCGTATCCAATAAAATAGACTTTAAAACAAAGGCTGTGAAAAGAGACAAAGAAGACCACTACATAATGATCAAAGGATCAATCTAAGAAGAAGATATAACAGTTATAAATATATATGCACCCAATATAGGAGCACCGCAATATGTAAGACAAATGCTAACAAGTATGAAAGGGGAAATCAACAATAACACAATAATAGTGGGATACTTTAATACCCCGCTCACACCTATGGACAGATCAACTAAACAGAAAATCAACAAAGAAACGCAAACTTTAAATGATACATTACACCAGTTAGACCTAATTGATATCTATAGGACATTTCACCCTAAAACAATGAATTTCACCTTTTTCTCAAGTGCTCATGGAACATTCTCCAGGATAGATCACATCCTGGGCCATAAATCTAAACTTGATAAATTCAAAAAAATCAAAATCATTCCAAGCATCTTTTCTGACCATAATGCATTAAGATTAGATCTCAATTACAGGAGAAAAACTATTAAAAATTCCAACATATGGAGGTTGAACAACACACTTCTGAATAACCAACAAATCACAGAAGAAATCAAAAAAGAAATCAAAATATGCATAGAAACTAATGAAAATGAAAACACAACAATAACCCAAAACCTGTGGGACACCATAAAAGCAGTGCTAAGAGGAAAGTTCATAGCAATACAGGCATACCTCAAGAAACAAGAAAAAAGTCAAATAAATAACCTAACTCTACACCTAAAGCAACTAGAAAAGGAAGAATTGGAGAACCCCAGAGTTAGTAGAAGGAAAGAAATCTTAAAAATTAGGGCAGAAATAAATGCAAAAGAAACAAAAGAGACCATAGCAAAAATCAACAAAGCCAAAAGCTGGTTCTTTGAAAGGATAAATAAAATTGACAAACCATTAGCCAGACTCATCAAGAAGCAAAGAGAGAAAAATCAAATCAACAAAATTAAAAATGAAAATGGAGAGATCACAACAGACAACACAGAAATACAAAGGATCATAAGAGACTACTATCAGCAGTTGTATGCCAATAAAATGGACAACGTGGAAGAAATGGACAAATTCTTAGAAAAGTACAATTTTCCAAAACTGAACCAGGAAGAAATAGAAAATCTTAACAGACCCATCACAAGCACGGAAATTGAAACTGTAATCAGAAATCTTCCAGCAAACAAAAGCCCAGGTCCAGACGGCTTCACAGCTGAATTCTACCAAAAATTTCGAGAAGAGCTAACACCTATCCTCCTCAAACTCTTCCAGAAATTGCAGAGGAAGGTAAACTTCCAAACTCATTCTATGAGGCCACCATCACCCTAATACCAAAACCTGACAAAGATACTACAAAAAAAGAAAACTACAGGCCAATATCACTGATGAACATAGATGCAAAAATCCTCAACAAAATTCTAGCAATCAGAATCCAACAACACATTAAAAAGATCATACACCATGACCAAGTGGGCTTTATCCCAGGGATGCAAGGATTCTTCGATATCTGCAAATCAATCAATGTAATTCACCACATTAACAAATTGAAAAATAAAAACCATATGATTATCTCAATAGATGCAGAGAAGGCCTTTGACAAAATCCAACATCCATTTATGATAAAAACTCTCCAGAAAGCAGGAATAGAAGGAACATACCTTAACATAATAAAAGCTATATATGACAAACCCACAGCAAACATTATCCTCAATGGTGAAAAATTGAAAGCATTTCCCCTAAAGTCAGGAACAAGACAAGGGTGCCCACTTTCACCGCTACTATTCAACATAGTTCTGGAAGTTTTGGCCACAGCAATCAGAGCAGAAAAAGAAATAAAAGGAATCCAAATTGGAAAAGAAGAAGTAAAACTTTCACTGTTTGCAGATGACATTATCCTCTACATAGAAAACCCTAAAGACTCCACTAGAAAATTACTAGAGCTAATCAATGAATATAGTAAAGTTGCAGGATATAAAATCAACACACAGAAATCCCTTGCATTCTTATACACTAATAATGAGAAAGTAGAAAAAGAAATTAAGGAAACAATTCCATTCACCATTGCAATGAAAAGAATAAAATACTTAGGAATATATCTACCTAAAGAAGCTAAAGACCTATATATAGAAAACTATAAAACACTGATGAAAGAAATCAAAGAGGACACTAATAGATGGAGAAATATACCATGTTCATGGATCAGAAGAATCAATATAGTGAAAGTGAGTATACTACCCAAAGCAATTTACAAATTCAGTGCAATCCCTATCAAGCTACCAGCCATATTTTTCACAGAACTAAAACAAATAATTTCAAGATTTGTATGGAAATACAAAAAACCTCGAATAGCCAAAGCAATCTTGAGAAAGAAGAATGGAACTGGAGGAATCAACTTGCCTGACTTCAGGCTCTACTACAAAGCCACAGTCATCAAGACAGTATGGTACTGGCACAAAGACAGACATATAGATCAATGGAACAAAATAGAAAGCCCAGAGATAAATCCACACACATATGGACACCTTATCTTTGACAAAGGAGGCAAGAATATACAATGGAGTAAAGACAATCTCTTTAACAAGTGGTGCTGGGAAAACTGGTCAACCACTTGTAAAAGAATGAAACTAGATCACTTTCTAACACCGCACACAAAAATAAACACAAAATGGATTAAAGATCTAAATGTAAGACCAGAAACTATAAAACTCCTAGAGGAGAATATAGGCAAAACACTCTCCGACATAAATCACAGCAGGATCCTCTATGATCCACCTCCCAGAATACTGGAAATAAAAGCAAAAATAAACAAATGGGATCTAATTAAAATTAAAAGCTTCTGCACAACAAAGGAAAATATAAGCAAGGTGAAAAGACAGCCTTCTGAATGGGAGAAAATAATAGCAAATGAAGTAACTGACAAACAACTAATCTCAAAAATATATAAGCAACTCCTGCAGCTCAATTCCAGAAAAATAAATGACCCAATCAAAAAATGGGCCAAAGAACTAAATAGACATTTCTCCAAAGAAGACATCCGGATGGCTAACAAACACATGAAAAGATGCTCAACATCACTCATTATTAGAGAAATGCAAATCAAAACCACAATGAGATACCACTTCACACCAGTCAGAATGTCTGCGATCCAAAAATCTGCAAGCAATAAATGCTGGAGAGGGTGTGGAGAAAAGGGAACCCTCCTACACTGTTGGTGGGAATGCAAACTAGTACAGCCACTTTGGAGAACAGTATGGAGATTCCTTAAAAAATTGCAAATAGAACTACCTTATGACCCAGCAATCCCACTGCTGGGCATACACACTGAGGAAACCAGAATTGAAAGAGACACATGTACCCCAATGTTCATCGCAGCACTGTTTATAATAGCCAGGACATGGAAACAACCTAGATGTCCATCAGCAGATGAATGGATAAGAAAGCTGAGGTACATATACACAATGGAGTATTACTCAGCCATTAAAAAGAATACATTTGAATCAGTTCTGATGAGATGGATGAAACTGGAGCCGATGATACAGAGTGAAGTAAGCCAGAAAGAAAAACACCAATACAGTATACTAACACGTATATATGGAATTTAGAAAGATGGCAATGACGACCCTGTATTCAAGACAGCAAAAAAGACACAGATGTGTATAACGGACTTTTGAACTCAGAGGGAGAGGGAGAGGGTGGGATGATTTGGAAGAATGTCATTGTAACATGTATACTATCATGTAAGAATCGAATCACCAGTCTATGTCCGACGCAGGATACAACATGCTTGGGGCTGGTGCACGGTGATGACCCTGAGAGATGTTATGGGGAGGGAGGTGGGAGGGGGGTTCATGTTTGGGAATGCATGTACACCCATGGTGGATTCATGTCAATGTATGGCAAAACCAATACAGTATTGTAAAGTAAAATAAAATAAAATAAAATAAGTTAAAAAAATATATATCGCTTTTAGAATACTGAGTAATTAGATGCCTGGGAGTCAAAAAGCAGAGTGAAAAATAGCACTCTGGTCACCCATACTTTTGTTTCCCTTACACTTGAGTCATCCCCAACCTATTGAGACTTTTCTCATAATGATGGGCTTCCCTGGTGGCTCAGCTGGTAAAGAACCCACTTGCAATGCGGGAGACCTGGCTTTGATCCCTGGGTTGGGAAGATCCCCTGGAGAAGGGAAAGGCTCCCCACTCCAGTATTCTGGCCTGGAGAATTCCACGGACTGTATAGTCCATGGGGTCGCAATGAGTCAGACACAACTGATCAGCTTTTACTGTCACTTTTCACTTTCTGATAATAATAGGTCTCTTAGTATATATATGCTGCTGCTGCTGCTACTAAGTCGCCTCAGTCATGTCCAACTCTGTGCAACCCCACAGACGGCAGCCCACCAGGCTCCCCTGTCCCTGGGATTCTCCAGGCAAGAACACTGGAGTGGGGGGCCATTTCCTTCTCCAGTGCCTGAAAGGAAAAGTGAAAGTGAAGTCGCTCAGTCATGTCCGACTCTTCGTGACCCCATGGACTGCAGCCCACCAGGCTCCCCCATCCATGGGATTTTCCAGGCAAGAGTACTGGAGTGGGGTGCCATTGCGTTCTCCAAGTGTATACATATGTGTATATATATATGTGTATATATATATATATATATATATATGCTTTTGAACTGTGGTGTTGGAGAAGACTCTTGACAGTCCCTTGGACTGCAAGGAGATCCAACCAGTCCTTCCTAAAGGAAATCAGTCCTGAATATTCATCAGAAAGACATGCTGAAGCTAAAACTCCAATACTTCGGCCACCTAGCGAAGAACTGACTCATTTGAAAAGACCCTGATGCTGGGAAAGATTGAAGGTGAGAGGAGAAGGGGACGACAGAGGATGAGCTGGTTGGAAAGCATCATGGACTCATTGGATGTGGGTTTGAGTAAACTCCGGGAGTTGGTGATGAACAGGGAGGCCTGGCGTGCTGCAGTCCATGGGGTCACAAAGAGTCAGACATGACTGTGTGACTATACTGAACTGATTTATATATATAAGCTTCTCTGGTGGTGCTAGTGGCAAAGAACCTGCCTGCCAATGCAGGAGACCTAAGAGATGCTGGTTCGATTCCTAGGTTTGGATGATCCCCTAGAGGAGGGCATGGGAACCCACTCCAGTATTCTAGCCTGGATAATCCCATAGACAGAGGAGCCTGGCGAGCTACAGTCCTTGGGACTGCAAAGAGTTGGACGTGACCAAGTGACTGAATGACACCAGTCCACATGTATATGGAAGGTATATACATATATTCTCCACTTAATCTTCAGTATACCCTATGACACAGATATTGTTATATGTGGTAATAAATGAGGAAAATGGATAAGCAGGTTACCCCAGGGGATCCCAAGGAGGCAACATCATCCCAGCTCAGGCAGATTAATCCCTACACCCCCATTTGTAACCACTCTCCTCTGCTCCCCCTAAACACACCATGTGCTTTTTTTTTTAATGTTCTTTTTATGGTTCCACTTTTCTCCCTCATGATATTTTCTTTGCCAAAAATCCCTTACTTCTCATTCTTCTCTATTGAAATCCTGCTTTTTCTATAAAGCCAACCTTAACTCTGCTCTTTCTTTGACCCCTTGTCCAATTATCTTCTCTGCCCTAGAGCAAATCAATAGTCCTTGACTTTGTATCCAAGGAGGAAAGCGAACTAATGTTTATTAACCATCTACCAAGAGTACTAATAATACTAC
This sequence comes from Ovis aries, assembly GCF_016772045.2. NCBI lineage: Eukaryota > Metazoa > Chordata > Mammalia > Artiodactyla > Bovidae > Ovis > Ovis aries. Next base: position 12,019,811 of record NC_056070.1, read on the forward strand.
ATCTGTGTTACATTGGGCAATGTAATGAAGTTCAAGAAGGTAGATGCGTTTTCCAGGAGCCCCCTCTCTGTGTGTGGAGAAAGACAGATTTGAACCCCTGTCTGTCTCACTCTAGCTCTTTATGCCATGATATGTGTGTGGTTCTGTCCTTTGATATTTTGTTCATGTCCTATCACAGCACATTTCATGCTGTAAAATAATGAATTGTGAATTCCCTGAGGGCAAGCACATTATATCCACCTTTGAAACCCGCATTCCAGAAAAAGTGCTGTACATATAATATGTGCTCTGGACAGTATGTGATGAATGAATTTCTAGGTTCTTCCAATAATTGAGATCTTGGAAATGTTTATGATGGTAAGCATACAGTTGGCAAATGTGGTTAACTTTACTTTCTCTTCATTCGAAGTGTACAGATTATCTCACAAATCATCAGGAAAATGCCAGATTAATCTGTTAGGAGGGTTACTAGATTCTTTCTCTCCGGGCATGGTGTGATTTAGTGACTTTTATTTGCCTTCTGATTTCTGTCCGTAAGGAATACCATTTGGAGAGATAAACAAAAAAGATAAAGAAGAAAACCTGGAAAGTAGAAAGAAGGGCTTGAAGTAATTTTTGTTTTTACAAAGCCAAACTTCCTTCCATGAAAAGTACCTCTGAGCTCCATGGGGGGAAGATAAAACCATGAAGGTTGAATCTTGGTATTTACTTGGCATGCTTGAGAAGTCGACATCCTTCTTGTCACTGTGCCCTGCAGTTTTAATGCAGAAAGAGGCAATTCTGACTTGACCTTAAGTGCCTCACCAATCTACTCAGGGGACTCCCTTTAGGAATATGAGCTGACACCACCTTGCCTGAGCTTCTTTCAATCAATAACATGGCAGAGTACATGATACGAATAGGCAGACCGATAAGAAATAAAAGCATATCTGTTGGTACAAACGGAGCGATAAATGGACTAGTTTTTGTCCAAGGACTTTGAAGGGGAAAGCACGGAGGGATGAGATGACGGCCAGATGGGAATGTGTAGCAAATTCATTGTTTTCTGAAGGGTGACTTTACTTTCATTCCTTACATTCAGGAGAAAATGGTCAAGTTGTTCTATGCCTGAAAGGAACTTGTTTCTCTGATTCTTGGAATAAAATAAGCCTCCTGGGTATGTGCATTTTGTGACTGTAAATCTACAGTGACAAAATTGCGTTAATTTGACTGACTAGAAATATTAACCACATTATATCAAATAACTGCCAGAAATAATTCTCTACCATGCCCTGTGACTTTATTTTAATTGATTTTTTTTTTTTTTTACTTTTGGCTTCTGTGATTTTTGTTTCTTCTGACACATGTTTATTAAATGCAGGAAGAAAATTGTTTTGCAAATTATTTTTAGTGTGTTTACCTTGTTTAACTCGGTGGGTTAACTCTCTTTCTTCAGAATTCCAACCTCTTTCATTTTCAGGCTCAATATCGCTGATTTCGCTTTTTGGGCTCACTAATGGCATTACCGTCCACATCAGCAGTCTCCACAATTAAGCTGTATGCTTAGCAGTATCATTTGATGTTTTGCAAAGATTTGAAAGTCAAAATTGAATATGATTGATTGCTGCAAGATATGTTAATATTAGGATTCCTGAGCTCTGGTGTAGAATAAATCATTCCCTGTAATAACAAAGATAATGCCTCTAACATTACTCATTTTATGTTCTAGCAGTAATCAGGCCTTAGGAATAAGCCTCATTTGTCTGCTGTAGAGCCCTTATACAAATCATAAGGTGACTGTTCATAGAAACATCATTGAGGATGGTAGAATTTACCTGTCAATATTACTGGCAAAGATGTATTCCAAAGGATAACTTCATTTCCTTTATCAGCCTTTCTTTCTATTTACCCAATATTGGATGTTTAAAAATGAAGCTGTCTTATGCTTCACATCAGGGTTTCCATAATACATCCCCCAATCCAGCAAAAAGAAAACCTGTTTTGTTATTTTTTAATGATGCTTGTCTAAAAAAACCCTACTCATAGCAGTATAAACCAACATCTTTTGAATATGTACCAAGTGCTAAGAATGGTACAATGCATTTAGCATGGATAAATTTATTTAATCTTTACGATAACACAAACAGGCCTTATAATTACATAATAAAAAATCCTTACAATGACACAAAGACGTGTAGACCCTGTATTTATTCCCAGTTAACTAAAGAAACCTAGGTTCAGAGAGGTTAGATAACTTGCCTAGGGTCACACAGATAGTCAGTGGCAGAGTTGGATTTGAAGCTAGGATGCCTGGCCCCAGGGTGCATGCTCCTAACCAACAGAGTAGACCTGCGGGAGGCATGTGTGAGAGATATAGCCCATCCTCAGTGGCTTTCTTTCTCATTTTGGTGATGATAATCATGATAGTATAGCATAATAAAAGATCAACTACTCCTTTAGTGCTCTTTATAGGTGCTGCAAGAATTAAAGCAGAGAGAAGGACTGGCATAGGCTGGGTGGCATTCAAAACAGTTCGTCATTACTTAAAACCGAAATGGCCAGTAAAACTTCAGAATTTTCAACCACTGAGTGTTGATGCTGGAAGTGATTGCTAGACTGCAGTATCTTTATTTTCTACTTGTGATTCTAGATACTGGTCGGAGCATCTCTTTGTGATTTTAATTTACTCCCAGATTATTTTGAATATTCTTCCTTTGGGGGGAGCTTTGCACTTGCAAATCTCTTACCTGTGAAATAAATTGAATCTACACTTGATAAATATGTTACACAACGCCAGCTTGTTATCTAGCAGGTTTGTTCAAGAAAGAAACAAGTGATTCTAGTTGTGTTCTTTCGTGGTTTCTGGTCTTACTCCTTTAAAGTTTCTGGCCTGACAAAAGGATCCTTCGTTTTCTTCAGTTAATCAAGTCAGTGCAGGGTGACTACTTAGGTAAAAATAACTCGCTAATTTAATGTCAAAGTCTAGAGTGAATTAGTTTCCCTTCCTTGGTTGTCAACAAGTTTGGAGTTTTGGCCAGTTCTGGTGAAGCAAAGCCCAGTGACAGAACATTTGTACCACTAAGCCTTCAAACTCTTACTCAGCTGTCAACACATGGGCACTTTCTGGAACCAGATTCTCTCATGCTGTGCACTGCCTGCAGCTCGCCCGAAGCTGTACTTTGACTAAAAGGGCTGATTTCTCTTCTCTAACCCTTGTTCTCATTTAGTGTTAAAACCCACTTAAAGTCTGCCCTTCGTTCTGAAAAGTACACAGGCACGTGTCATCTCCTTAACCATGGTGATGTGGAAGGAAGGGGCTCCAAAGAAACGCTGGACATCTGAGTGAATAATTGATTAGCGAGTAGACTGGCGGTGTTAATTGTGAGCTGTGGTATAATGACTGCTGAAACCAAAGCTTTCTGGAGGTTTTCAAAACTTGGGGAAAGTTTTAAATACTGAGCAGTGGAGTCAATGCACTGAGGTGGAATTTAAAGTCTTTTTCTACTTTTTGACAGTAATGGGCTTTTTTTCTTTTTAAGAGTATGGTTTACTTACAATATTGTCCTAGTTTCAAGTGTAGAGCAAAGTGATTCAGTTATCCTTACATACACACACACACACACCCACACACACACCCACACACCTACACACACCCACACACACATTCTTTTTTAGATTCTTTTCCCATATGGGTTATTACAGAGTATTGAGTAGAGACTTGGCTTTTGCCATTTGCCACTTTTGTTCCCTGACTGCAGGCTCATTTGTTATTAACTATGTGTGGTGTTGTTTTGTTTTTAATGTTTGTCTGCCTGGAGCCACTTTGGGGGTATTTATTTATTAGAAGTACTTGGGAGTGCAGGATGGATAGAACAGCCTCTAGAACCAGAGAATAATAGATAGAGACAAACAAATGTTGGATAAAGCAATGAATTCTTTAGCCATCTCCCACCAGTATAGCACAATGAAACAGAAACTTTATTCATGTAGGTCCTGACAATTTGATCTTCAGTGATTCTTTTCAAGTGAAATTGTAGAAAAGAGCTCCTAAGTTTCATCCCGTGGAAAACATTACAAATCCTTTAAAAATAGAAGTGGCATTCAGTGTCTCCATTGAAAAAGAATTCGTAAACAATTGGCGTTTTGTTGACCTGCACTGCCTAATACACGAGTAACTAAACGCATGTGGCTAATTAAATTTAAATTTAAATTAATTAGAAAATTAAATGAAATTTAAGTCAGGCCCCTGGTTGCAAAAGCCACATTTCAAGTGTTTAAATAACTACATGCGGCTACTGGCTATTGTGTTGAATAGAGCAGACTGGAAGTTTTCCATCGTTGTAGAAAGTTCTAGTGGACAGCAGTGCACTGGACAATGCTAGGGAAAGCCAAATGAGTTTTTGCTCATTTCTTTTGTCTTGTATTGTTTTTAGTTTTGGTTTTTAGTTACAGTTTTTAAATACTTTTTTATGGAGGCAAAGACTGTAACTCTTTAGTGTGAGAATGTTGGTGTTCATCTTGGTATCTCACTGTTTTGGTATTAAACAGCTCACAGATCTATAAATACATTCCAGTAACTCAGAAACTAAAGAAATACCTTGTAGATTGGCCAACCCATGTTTTTTTAGTATTCATAGCAAAAGAAAAAAAAGAAAAAGAAAAAAGCTTTGCTTATAGGTTGCTCAGAAGAGGAAAAAAACCCATCTGATTACAGAGCCAAAGAATAAAGTTTCTTTGCCTCTAATGAATTTATAACCCAAGAACATTTCAACACAGGGAACTCAGAAGAATTTTTGTCTATGTGATAAAAGGCAAGATTAAGAAAATCTAGAATGAAATACTTAAGAAAGTAAATCCTTTTAAATGAAGGGAAAAAAGTATTTTCTTAAGCTGTATAAAACTATTTCACAATAGTAAAGGTCCGTTATAAAGAATTTATACAGTAGAGAAAAGGATACCTAACAAGGTAAAATTCATTTGGAATTCTATCAAACAGCAATCAACTCTTGTAACGATTTAATATATTTTCTGGTCTGGCAAAATTATAATAATATTGATGACAGAGGGGTCATTGACAACTGAGTATGGGTAAGAGTGGGTTGTGCTTTCCGTGTGTTATGATTTAATACTCACTGCAGCCCCACAAAGGGAGAATCACAGGTCTTTCACTCCTTGACCACATCCAGTAACAGAAAAGCTCTGAAAACCAAGAGCAAAACAGAAAGAGTCTGGGTCAGGGCAGTCTGACCTGAAAGGATATGAGGTTGTTTTTCCACTTTATTTATCTCATTAAATATGAATACTAATATATTTTTCTGGAGAAATAGATAGTGTACTTAATTATAGAATTCTTCCCTAGAGCTTACTGGAATGTTTACTTAAAATATATATACACTATATGCGTGCTGAATTGCAACCCTATGGACTATAACCGGCCAGGCTCCTCTGTCCATGGGATTCTCCAGGCAAGAATACTGGAGTTGTTACAGGAAGGGGGACCCCTTCCAGGGCCCAAAACTGGGCTCTTGTCTAACACTCAGAAATGAATTGTCCAAGGAGACACACGTGCTGACAAAGCAAGAGATTTTATTGTGAAAGGGCACCCAGGTGGAGAGCAGTAGGGCAAGGGAAACCAGAACCGCTCTGCCACGTGGCTCACACTCTTGGGTGTTATGGCAATGGGATTAGTTCCTGGGTTGTCTTTAGCCAATCATTCTGGCTCAGAGTCCTTCCTGGTGGTGCACGCCCTGTTCAGCCAAGATGGATGCCAGTGAGAAGGATTCTGGGAGGTGGTTGGACAGGTGATGTCTCCTTTGGACCTTTCCCAAACTCTTCCGGTTGGTGGTGGCTTATCAGTTCTGTGTTCCTTAAAGGATCTCCTGTCCTTAAACAACTCATGCAAATGGTTACTATGGTGCCTGGGCAGGGTGGGCGGTTTCAGTCAGTGTGCTTCCCCTAACAGAGTGAGTGGCCATGCCCTCCTCTAGTGGGTCTTCTTGACTCAGGGATCGAACCCACATCTCTTATGTTTCCTGCATTGGCAGGCAGGTACTCCAATTAAAAAAAGAAAAACTCCTGCAGTCCTCCTGGTTAGTGGGAAACAGAGCTCTGACTCGCTGACTCCAGAATTTGAGTACCTAAAGCGTTGTTTCATTTGAGCAAAATTACTGTGTATTGAGAAACAGTAAATAAACACCTACCCACCTTTTGGAGACCCAGCAGAACTTTCAGATACTGATAACTTGGTAACCATCCCTATAATTTTGAAGCATTATTCGTCAACAAGAAGAAAAATTTGGGTTTATTAAACTTCTGAGGTTGAATTTAATGTTTCAATTTAATGATTTAATTTAAAATATCTGTTAAAATACATATGGAAATATTTGAGAAAAGGAAGCAAATTTCTGACTGATAATTAAATTCAGTGTTTATCTAAATATAGTATTTTTCTTGTGATTTCTAGGAGTACAAAAGATATTATTAATGAACCATGATTTGCAGGCAAAAATTTTTTATTTTCTATATTTACTGGATTTTAAAAATAATTTTATTTATTTCTTTTTTTGGCTGCGCTGGGTCTTTGCTGCGGCATGTGCTTTTCTCTAGCTGCTGTGCACAGACTTCTCACTGCAGTGGTTTCTCTTGCTGTGGAGCATGGGCTGTGGGTCATGGGCTTCAGTAGTTGCGGTTCCCAGGCTCTAGAGCACAGGCTCAACAAGGGCTGAGTTGCTTCTCGGCATGTGGGAACTTTCTGGATCAGGGATCGAACCCATGTCTCCTGCATTGGTAGGTACCGTGGAGCCACAAGGAAAGCCCTATTTGCTGATCTTAAGCTATAATCATGTGATCTTAATATAATAAGCAAAGTTAGAATTACAGAGTACCCTGATATTTTGCTCAATCTGTGGGTCTCACGACATCAGCTTTGGCCAAGGATTGGCAGTCTGCCTTTTGGATGACAAGCGATTTACCTTGTTGAACACTCCAATGAAAGCAGTATTAAAAGGAAATGGAAGAGGCTTCCACTGTGTGCATTGGTTTATTTATTTTTTCTTAAACCATGTATTTGTTAGAATCTTGGACAAGCAAGAATCAGTGACCTAAATCTTCTTTGTGATTTTGCTGTGGCAGTCTCATATTAATTGGCTCCATCAAAATAACTCTTCTAAATCTTTCCAAGTCCATTCTTCCCATTCACCTACAAAGCACAGTTTTAACTTGGCTTCAGATAAACAGTGAACACTTGATCCACCTTAAAAAAACCCTTGATCTGACTGTGGCATTGGCTCTTTTTAGAAATGCAATAATCTCTCAATCCACCCAACTAGCACTTATTATTGACCAACAATGTGTAAGGCTTTATACCTGGTATTATTTGTTGTTGTTTAGCCGCTAAGTCATGTCCAACTCTTGGGACACCGTGGACTGTAGGCCACCAGGCTCCTCTGTCCTTGGGATTCCCAGGCAAGAATACTGGAGTGGGTAGACATTTCTTTCTCCAGTAATCAAATCCTTATCTTTTATATTTCCTGCATTGGCAGGTGGATTCTTTACTGCTACCACCACCTGGGAAGTCTACTACTGCCACTGCCCCTAAAACACATTCGTCTCTTCTGTGAACTTCTTGAAAGCAAATGTGTTAGATACCATTTTACCTCCATCCATAATGCCAGGAAGGCTTCCCTGGTGGCTCAGTGGTAAAGAATCTGCCTGTCAATGCTGGAGAGAGATGTGGGTTCAATCCCCACATTAGGAAGATCCCTTGGAGAAGGAAATGGCAACCCACGCCAGTATTCTTGTCGGAAGAATCCCATGGACAGAGGAGCCTGGTGGTCGCAAAGAGTCAGACACGGCTGAAGCAGCTTAGCAGATAGATAGCAGTAGTAATCATAGAAATAGTAGCAGCAGTATCATGGCATTTTTTCTGTGTTTGGCACCATTCTAATATTTTATACTAACTCATATAATCCTTGTATCAACCCTAGGAAGTAGATATTTTGGAGAGTGGAGGGAACAAAAAGTGCCCACTGAACTGAGAAGGCATCTTTAGACCAAAAAATGAGACAGGCAACTCCATGTGATCAGTTGTTCGGTTTATTATAAAGTAACTTACAGGCTGGGATCTGGTGGACAGTGATCCAGAAGCATTCACAGCTGTACTCCACACTGCCAAAGGGCCGTGGAGACAATCATATTAATAGTTAACCTAGGGTGTGGAGTAGGTGTCGGGAAATAGGATGTGCATTCCTAAGTGAAGACTCACGAATGGGCAACTAATCTTGTGGGCGCTGGGCATCTGTCAGAGTTTAGTCATTGCTTTAATCATTGTTTGAGACCTATCAAAGCACAGAACCCACCGGATCCTGATGATTAGTAAACAATATACTACAAAGGGCTTCCCTGGTGGCTCAGCATAAAGAATCTGCCTGCAGTTCAGGAGACTCAGGTCCAATCCCTGGATCAGGAAGGTCCCCTGGAGAAGAAATGACTACCCACTCTAGTACTGTTGCTTGGGAGATCCCATGGACAGAGGAGCCTGGCGGGCTACAGTCCATGGGGTCGCAAGAGTCAGACACGAGTCAGCAACTAAACCACCACCACTACTGGTTTGGCTCCGGAATTCACATTAGGCTGTATTTTCAAATGAGGGGATTCTTGAGTGTGTCTCCAGTCATAGGTAGGGAGGATCATTCAAAGAGAGGACTGCAAGAAATTCTGCTCAGTAGACACTTGATAAATGTCCAATGTGTGGAAAGCACTCTAGATGTGAATAAGATACAGACCCTGCACTCCAGGGATTTATAGCAAGTTTACCTCCTTGCTAATGATCTATTTGGGGGCTGTTCGAGAAAAGAGTATGATTTCTATCTGATGGTTTATTTTGCCTTTTTGTGATCCATTGTATTTCTTACTGAATAATCCACCAATCACAAAATATTTTGCTGACACTTTTTTTTTCTTTCAACTTTTATCAAGTGCCAAGTAAAACTTTGGCAGTGTATGGGGGCCTCAGAAACAGTAATAAGTGAGATAAATCATCCCTTCCCTCACAGAATATGCAGTTAGTGACGATGATTAAACAAGTATCAAAATAAAGTGTGAAAAATGCTCTGAGAGGTGAAGATATGAGAGGGTTAAATAGAGACCTTAACTCTCAAGGACCTCAGGAGTGCTGATGCCTGAAAGATGAGATGTCATCTCATCTGAGGAAAAAGGGGTTTCAGGAGTAAACAGGAGAAAACACATATTCCAGGCACAGGGAACAGCATGCTCAGGGGCCCAGCACAGAGGAAGAACCTGGTTCATCTGATGAACTTGAGGGCAAGTAGGTGGAGCAACCTGATCTTGCAGATGCCTTCCTTCTCTGAATCATCTTGGGGAAGTTGCTTTTACTCTTAAGCTTCAATGACTCCATTTAAAGAATGATAAATACAGTACCTCCCTCTTTGGGTTGTTAGAAACATTGAATGAGATCGTGCTTACAAAGGACCAAGCCCAGAGTAGGTGCGATAGGAGACTTCATCATTATTAACTTAGAGGGGCCACCTTGACTGCTTGTGGAAATTGGGTTAGAGCAGGGCTAGACTAGAGGTGTGGAGACCAATTAGGAGGCTGGTACAGTAATTTAGGAGTAAAAGAACCTTGGCATAGAGGAGAGCACCACGGGGAATGACGAAAGGCAATGTGATTTTAGAGGCAGAACAGAGCCCTTAGTGGGTGCAGACATAGCAGGTGACAGGGAAAGGATTTAAGGTTGACTCCTAGATTTCTAGTTTTGGGTTACCAGCTAGGGACAGACAGACAGGTTAGAAACCCAAATCCAACCTTGTAATGTACAGTTTTGGAAAATTAACTCTATGGCTGTGGATGAGCTATTCTTACGTAGTCAGTGACAGAATAGATGGGAAACACTTCTAAATTCCTTCCCAGCATCTTTTCAGCATGACACACAGTAACTCGGTTAGCAAATACCATTTCTGTGAAAACCAAATTATAAGAGAAGAAGCATATCTTTGCATGGAGTGCCCTAGGGCAGTTGATATATATTCAACAATGAAAAGTCTTGATTCTGTTTAGTTAGGTCACATGTATAATATACTTAACTAAAAAATGAGTGTCTCTTATGCTCACTAGGAGGGTGTTCATTTGCCAAAAAGAGATGCTATGCTTCCTTCTCAAATGAATCTTCATAATCAAGTCAGGTATAACTGACTTATTGATGATCTAGACTTGACTGGGTAAAAGCACAGAGCAAAATTACTGTCACTCAGTAATTTTAAACATTATTTTTCCCCCCTTTTGGTTAAAATTTCAGAATAAACCCCATAGTTTCTCCAGTCATTTTCAGGTATTAAACGCCCTGTCTTCTAGGAGAAAACATATGAGAATATCTTAAGTCACAAAATCATAACTATATATCAAAAGATTGATCAAATAGACTTTATTAAAATTAACATTTGTTCAACAAAAGCCACCATTTAGAGAATAAAAGGCAAGCCACAAGTCAGAGAAGATATTTAGAATACACACATCATTTGTCAGGTATCCAGCAAGAGAATTATATCTAGACTATGTAAATAGCTCATCAGTTCAGTTCAGTCACTCAGTCGTGTCCAACTCTTTGTGACTCCATGAATCACAGCACACCAGGCCTCCCTGTCCATCACCAACTCCCGGAGTTCACTCAGATTTGCGTCCATCAAGTCAGTGATGCCATCCATCCATTTCATCCTCTGTTGTCCCCTTCTCCTCCTGCCTCCAATCCCTCCCAGCATCAGAGTCTTTTCCAATGAATCAACTCTTTGCATGAGGTGGCCAAGGTACTGGAGTTTCAGCTTTAGCATCAGTCCTTCCAATGAACACCCAGGACTGATCTCCTTCAGAATGGACTAGTTGGATCTCCTTGCAGTCCAAGGGACACTCAAGAGTCTTCTCCAACCCCACAGTTCAAAAGCATCAATTCTTCGGCGCTCAGCTTTCTTCACAGTCCAATTCTCACATACATACATGACCACTAGAAAAACCATAGCCTTGACTAGACAGACCTTAGTCGGTAAAGTAATGTCTCTGCTTTTGAATATGCTATCTAGGTTGGTCATAACTTTTCTTCCAAGGAGTAAGTGTCTTTTAATTTCATGGCTGCAGTCACCATCTGCAGTGATTTTGGAGCCCCCAAAAATAAAGTCTGTCACTGTTTCCACTGTTTCCCCATCTATTTCCCATGAAGTGATGGGACCGGATGCCATGATCTTCGTTTTCTGAATGTTGAGCTTTAAGCCAACTTTTTCACTTTCCTCTTTCACTTTCATCAAGAGGCTTTTTAGTTCCTCTTCACTTTCTGCCATAAGGGTGGTGTCATCTGCCTATCTGAGGTTCTTGATATTTCTTCCAGCAATCTTGATTCCAGCTTGTGCTTCCTCCAGCCCAGAGTTTCTCATGATGTACTCTGCATAGAAGTTAAATAAGCAATATACAGCCTTGACGTACTCCTTTTCTTATTTGGAACCAGTCTGCTGTTCCATGTCCAGTTCTAACTGTTGCTTCCTGACCTGCATATAGGTTTCTCAAGAGGCAGGTCAGGTGGTCTGGTATTCCCATCTCCTTCAGAATTTTCCACAGTTTCTTGTGATCCACACAGTCAAAGGCTTTGGCATAGTCAATAAAGCAGAAATAGATGTTTTTCTGGAACTCTTTTGCTTTTTTGATGATCCAGCGGATGTTGGCAATTTGATATCTGGTTCCTCTGCCTTTTCTAAAACCAGCTTGAACTTCTGGATACAAATCAGTAAAAACTATAGGTGACATAGTAAGAAGTGGACGAATATTTGAATAGACATTTTGTTAAAGATGATATCCAAATCTTCAAGAAGCATATAAAAAAGCATTCAACATTGTCATCAGGAAAACGCAGAATGACTAAAATTTAAAAAGATGGTCAATAACAGATATTCATGCAGATGCCTAGGGACTGAAATTCTCATCTAATACTGATGGGACTGGAAAATGGTTCAAATATTAATACTTGGCGAAATTGTTTGGCAATACCTATGACTACCTATGGTATATGCATGCTGCCCTCTGACTTAGCAATTCTGGTGTCACACACACACCCAGCAGATGAGTGCACATGTCCACTGGAAGATGTGTTCTGTAGCAACATTGTTTTTTTAATAAACAAAAATGGAAAAACCTCAAATGTTGATCATCAGGGAATAGAAAATAAGTTGTGATGTATTTGTACAATAACACACAAAATACGGATGGAAAAGATGAGCTGCTCCTCCTCCCAAATACATAGTTAACTCTTACAGACATAAGACTGAGCTGATCAATGCAGACACAAGAGAGTTAATATGTATGATTTCACGCATATGAAGTTTAAGGTGAGAAAAATTAACCTGTGGTGGTAAAAGTGGGGATAGTGGTAACATTAGCTGGGTGGGTCTTGACCAGGAGGAAGCAGGAGGAATCTTTCTCGATTACTAGAAACGTTTCACGTTTGGGTCTATGTGGTGATTACCCAGGTATGTATATATGTGTATGAGAGATATATAGAAAAACCTGGACCATCTTTGCTCTACTTCAATAAATAGAGAAAAAAACCTAGTCCAGTGTCCTGTCAAAACTTCAATCTCCTATCCAGTTGGAAGCTTTTCCCCTTTCTTCCCCTCCCTATCAACTCATGGTCAATAATCTGTAGTGAGAAGGGAGAGTTCTAATAGGTTTCTTCTCTCATCCTTGGTCCACCTCCTTTCCCATTCCTGAGCCATTGTTTTTATCCCCTCTAGGATCAGGAGAATGGAGGAAGGAGGGGTCAGAGATGAATGGATACAGTGACATGTCTTGGCTTGTAATCACGTTCAGATGCTGAGTGTGGCGCATCTTCAAAGGCCAACTCTTTCTCTTGTCAAGATGCTTCTGTGGGTTTTTCAGTGATCCTGCTTATTCTCTAGGAACCTCCCAATACAGCATTAACTGACACGAGCAATGATCGTTTTCCTACTCCAGCTGCAGCCCTTGGCCTTTATGGATCTACTCCTCTCAGTGGGGTCCTAGTCACAAGGACTCAAGTTCCATCTCTTCCTTAGATCACTTGACCCAGAGGAAAACCAACGTGTCTTTGCCTGGCCAGTGGAGAACTTGCATTCACTCCCACTGTAGCCTCTCTTCCCCCCAGCCTCTCAGCTTTAAGCTTCCCAAGGAGCGAACCAGGGCCCACTCTCTTGCTGTATATTTTTGCCATGAGGATAAAATGGAAATAATTATACAGAAATAGATGCATATAAAGCTACACATGCACGTATACACGTGTTATACACGTATATTCAGTACAAAAGTAAGTGTGCCAAGTGTTAGCTTCTTTCTTCCTGGACTAAGTGACCTTTCACTGCCTTTCTTTCAGTAAAGCATCTTTCTGTAGTTACAGGCTTTGGGGAGAGCAGAGAGGACAGGGGTTAGGATCCATTATTGAGATGTATTGTGTCCTTGGAGTTTACTCTTCAGCAACTTTTAATACAGGTGTGCTATATTTGAAATTAAACCAGATGTGGTAAAATACTCATAGCCCTAGAGTTTAGAAAGGCCTGGATTTGCATCCCAGCTTCACAGTTCTAGGCATGCATTCAGTCAGCATGTGTATTGAGGGCTTCCTTTGTGCCAGGGACCTTTGTAGGCACTGCAAATATAGGCAGAATAGGCAAGGTCCCTACCTTGAGGACCTTCACCAGGGGGTGAGTGAATAGTAGGAGGAACAAATAATAGGCAAATAACTAAATATAAATCGAGTGGTGTTAACGCAGTGTATTTAGTGGGTGGTCAGGGAACATCTTCTAAGAGACATGAATTAAGGAGGAGGAAGAAGAAGGTAGAAGAGGAGCAATATTCCACAAACCAAAGCATTTCAAGAAGGAGGAAGTTTAAAAAAAAAGGAGGAGGAAGTCAGATGCTGTTGAGTGATGTATAACAGGAGGGGCTGTCAGTAGCCATGTGAGCCCTAGACAAGTTACGTTCCTTACTGAAGCAATAATAGTCTGTAATACCTTTCTGAGGATTGAGATAATTATGTAAATCACCTGTCACATAATAGACCAGAAACTGAAGACTTTTTTCACATTTCATGTGTGTAATAAAACATGAACTTAAAAATTCACCGTGAAAGATATTTTTTTAATGGTCTTCATCCATTTCTCACTGAATTTGCAGTATCTTCAATTAATTGCACATAAGCCAAAATATGGAAGTCAATAAGGTAAAGCATAATCGTAGTGGAACTGTAGCTTTGTCTTTTTTAACAGACTGTATTAGTAACAAGCAGTTAACTTGATGTGCCAAGTCATGTGTTTCGTATCACATGTTGTGTGAATTGTCATGTGTTTAAATATGTCAGAATTTTTCACTTCCACACTGGCAGAGATCACTTGTTAAGAGAATAAGAGCTAAGAAAATCAGATATTTCAGCATTTATAGGAATCTGTCTTGCTAAATTACAGCTTCTATGAATGATCAGCAAATTATTTCCATTTTAAATCTAAGAAATAAGGAAATTGATTTGGTTCTTCTCTGTTTCGGGTATTCCCTAATGACTTAGCATTGATTTTTAAACATGCTTTCAATTTTATAGAATGGCTGAATAATATGACATTTGATCTAACCTCTGCAGGAATGACAACATGAGACTGTTACAGACTCTTTAAAGTAATATAAAAAATTACGGTATCTTTGTCTGGCTACTTCACAATATTGTCACCTAATTTATTTTATAAAATCAGGCATTAAAACTTCTACCAAAAAGTGCTGAAGAACAAAGATACATTCAAGTGGGTGCTTTTAAATCTACTTAAATGTAAATGATATGTTTCTATGCACTAGAGTTTCCTGCAGAAGAAATCCGTATGCTTTTTGAAAGCACAACTCACTCTTAGATGTTTAAAAGCTTGTCAGATACCTTACAGGGAAGGAATAAAGTCATTTTACTCCAAGTAAATAATTTCTCCAAATTTTCTTGAGCATATTTATGTAGGTACTCAGAGAGATCAAGAGAATTCTTTTTCACGTTTTAAATTCAAAACATACCAGCTGCTACCTCAGCTATCCACTAGAGAAAGGGAGAGTAACTGAAATTCTGCAGCCATGTGTAGAACTACATTTATTGAAATCCCAGGGAAAGCTTTTGTGTTTTGGATAATAGGGAAAATTCCACACGATATCTTGGATTGCATTTTCAATCATAGTCCTGGTATTCTCCGGTCAGTGTCTAAAAATGCTTCATTCATTTAGAATGAAAACTCACACCTCAGAAGTCAGCCAGGTTTGAGGATTACAAGACATTTTATTTCAAATAACGTGACTACTCCTTGCTGGAAACATTGAATTCTTTGAAGTTGGTTCAGAAAGGCCAGAGCTGGGTGACCGCCATTTAGTTATTTTTCCTCAAATTAATGAAGAATGAACGCTGTGTATTCTAAAGTACGTGGCTTTGATGAACTAATCTCACCCTATCATAGATCTATTTTTGAGGGCTTTTTGCCCCCTAGTCATATTTCTGGTATCAAGTGCTTTTAAAAATTTCATTTTCCTGTTATTACAAGAAGTCAATTTATATTTTGAGGATTACTCCTATTTGCTCTCAAAGATCTTCCTCTTTTCACCTAAAAGAAGACACAGTCAGATGGTTTTGTTCCTCTTAAGAAAACCCTGGCAGGCCCATGACACTGGCTACTGCTGTAGCTGTACATTTCTCTACATAATTGATGATGTGGGGCCCGCAGACAGCACCAGTACACAAGCCATATAGATTACCATACTGCGAGGGGTCTCAGGTCTTTGAATTTTCCATTTTTGAATAGAAATAACTCCTTGCCAAGTAACAAAAATTCCAGAAGGAGTAAGTTTACCATAATAATAAATATTCTTCAGAGAACAAAGCCTTTGCCAGCAACAGAAGATTCTGACAGTCTTAATATCCCAACTTTATTACCCTCCTCTCCACTCCAACCCTCTCTCCACCTAGCAGCTCTGGAAGTGTTTGGTTTGGCTGCCATTTCGGTAATGTATATAGATTCTTAAGTTTAGTGCTGCTGCTGCTGCTAAGTCGCTTCAGTCGTGTCTGACTCTGTGCCACCCCGTAGACGGCAGCCCACTAGGCTCCCCCGTCCCTGGGATTCTCCAGGCAAGAATACTGGAGTGGGTTGCCATTTCCTTCTCCAATGCATGAAAGTGAAAAGTGAAAGTGAAGTCGCTCAGTCGTGTCCGACTCTTCGCGACCCCATGGACTGCAGTGGAAAGTTAAAATTCCAGGTGGCACTTTTTGAGGTCGTCCCTTAATCTGGTTGCCCATTCTGGTTCTTTACTAGAAGGTGAGAAGGCTAGTAGATACCGGTCGCCTTTTTGGAAAAATCATTTCTTTTTGGTTGCATCGGGTCTCAGTTGCGGCATGCAGGATCTGTGCAGGATCTGTGTCGCAGCGTTGGGGCTTCTCTAGTTGTGGCTTGTGGGATCTCAGTTCCCTGACCAGAGACTGAATCTGCATTCCCTGCACTGGAAGGCGGATTCTTAACCACTGGACCACCAGGAAAGTCCCCGCTGCTGGTCATCTTTTCATGAGCAACCTGGGAGGTTCTTGCCTCCAGAGAGGTATTGGTTACATCCTGTTCATCCTGTCTGTCCTCTGTTCCCTCTAAACACCATGAGCGCACTTCCTTGTGTTTAGTCCTGTGTGCATATGCTGTCCCCCCACCGCCCAGACCATTTCCAGAACCTTCCACGTCCACCCTTCTCTTGACTCTTCCCACTCATCATTCTGGCCTCAGTTTAGATGTCACCTCTTCCAGAACTCCACATTCAGTGAGCAGTCCTTTCTCTCACACTACTTGGCCTCTACCTTTTTACTTTGCCACAACTGGACATCATATCTTATTTGGTAGAGACCAGGCTGCCTCTAACATTGTTTCCCCAGCTTCTAGGATATGCCTGCCATAGAACTGTGTCTGATAGTTAAATTTGTTGAACAGAACTACAGAGATACTGACAATATAAAATTGAACTTAAACATAAAAGTGATGATACAGAGTATTAGGTTTTAGATGATAAACTGTCTGAATCTGTAGTATTCCTAGATTTACACTTAGTTTTGCTTATGTAATATTTATTCTTAAGAATGCTGTGATAACCAAAAAAAAAAAAAAAATAGAGTCAAACTACAACCATGTTTTGTCTTTAAAGACTCATAAGACCATAGCTTGTAATTTCAAATGGCCAGGTTAATATAAATAAAACCTGTGTTTGTTATGAAATAAACACACTGAAATTTTTGTATAAAACCAAATTGGGGAGGAGGCCATGTATCTATTTAATTTGGAGAGTTTAGGCTTATTGCTTTATCTGGGTTCATTTCCTTTTTAAAAAATAAAATCTCTTAAAGAGCAAAGTTTTTTTTATTTTTTTCTAATTCTTAACTTGTATACTATCTAGTTCTAGATGTCTAAAACAGAATATCATTTTTGTCATCATATCTTGGACTACTCTTTTGCTTTTGGAACACAGAATGTACAGATGTCCATTTCTCTTTTAATCAGTGAAAAATAGACAGCTACTAAAGCTGCAATACAAAAATAACTTTCTGTTGTTTTTTTAAACACCTTTTATTCCAGAACATATTCCACAGTTCTCCATCAGGGTCACTCTTCAATTGCTAGCTAGCTTCCTAAACTTTGTAAATCTTTTGTTGATTCTCTGAGAAATAGTTTTGAGTTCCAAGCTTATAAGTGAAGATTAAGCTCACAAATTATTGTTTTTGTGTTATAGGCTCTAGAATTAAGCTGTTTGAGTTCATATCTTGACCTCATTACTGTTTCACCTTCTGTGTCCCTTGATTTCTTCTTCAATAAGTGGGGATAATCATTTGGTTTGTTTTCAGAATATATGACACTGGCAAAGTACATAGAACGGTGTCTGTGCTCAAAAAATACTATTATTGTTACTATAATTCATCAGTCCTAGAAGCAAGAAATTATTTATTCCTCCATTCAAAAATATTAATTGCACTCCTACTATGTCATGACAAAACATGGTCCACTGGAGAAGGGAATGGCAAACCAATTTAGTATTCTTCCCTTAAGAACCCCATGAACAGTATGAAAAGGCAAAAGATAGGACACTGAGAGATGAACTCCCCAGGTCGGTAGGTGCCCAATATGCTACTGGAGATCAGTGGAGAAATAACTCCAGAAAGAATGAAGAGACAGAACCAAAGCAAAAACAACGCCCACTTGTGGATGTGACTGGTGATAGCAGTGAAGTCTGATGCTGTAAAGAGCAATATTGCATAGGCAGCTGGAATGTTAGGTCCATGAATCAAGGTAAACTGGAAGTGGTCGCACAGGAGATGGCAAGAGTGAACATAGACATTTTAGGAATCAGTGAACTAAAATGGACTGAAATGCGTGAATTTATGACCATTATGTCTACTACTGTGGGCAAGAATCCCTTAGAAGAAATGAAGTAGCCCTCATAGTAAACAAAAGAGTCTGAAATGCAGTACTTGGATGCAGTCTCAAAAATGACAGAATGATCTGTTTCCAAGGCAAACCATTCAATATCACAGTAATCCAAGTTTATGCCCTGACCAGTAAGGCTGAAGAAGGTGAAGTTGAATGGTTCTGTGATGACCTACAAGACCTTCTAAAACTAACATCCAAAAAAGATGTCCTTTTCATTATAGGGGACCAGAATGCAAAAGTAGGAACTCAAGAGATACCTGAAGTAACAGGCAAGTTTGGCCTTGGAGTACAAAATGAAGAGGGCAAAGGCTAACAAAGTTTTGCCAAGAGAACACACTGGTCATAGCAAACCCCCTCTTCCAACACCGCAAGAAAAGACTCTACACTTGGACATCACCAGATGGCCAACACCAAAATCAGATTGATTATATTCTTTGCAGCCAAAGATGGAGAAGTTCTATACAGTCAGCACAAACAAGCCTGGGAGCTGACTGTGGCTCAGATCATGAACTCCTTATTGCAAAATTCAGACTTAAGTTGAAGAAAGTAGGGAAAACCACTAAACCAATCAGGTGTGATCTAAATCAAATGCCTTATGATTATACAGTGGAAGCAACAAACAGATTCAAGGGATTAGATCTGATAGACAGAGTACCTGAAGAACTATGGACAGAGGTTTATGACATTGTACAGGAGGCAGGGATCAAGATCATCCCCAAGAAAAAGAAATGCAAAAAGGCAAAATGGTTGTCTGAGGAGGCCTTACAAATAGCTGAGAAAAGAAGAGAAGCGAAAGGCAAAGGAGAAAAGAAAAATTATACCCATTTGAATGCAGAGTTCCAAAGAATACCAAGAAAACCTTCCTCACTGATCGATAAGAAATAAGAGAAAACAATAGAATGGGAAAGACTAGGGATCTCCTCAAGAAAATTAGAGATACCAAGGGAACATTTTATCCAAAGATGGACACAATAAAGGACAGAAATGGTATGGACCTAACAGAAGCAGAAGATATTAAGAAGTGGCAAGGATATACAGAACTATACAAAGATCTTCATGACCCAGATAATCACCATGGTGCTATCACTCATCTGGAGCCACACATCCTGGAGTGCAAAGTCATGTGGGCCTTAGGAAGCATCACTACAAACAAAGCTAGTGGAGGTGATGGAATTCAAGTGGAGCTATTTCAAATCCTAAAAGATGATGCTGTGAAAGTGCTGTACTCAATATGCCAGCAAATTTGGAAAACTCAGCAGTGGCCACAGGACTGGAAAAGATCAGTTTTCATTCCAATCCCAAAGAAAGGCAATGCCAAAGAATGCTCAAACTACTGCACAATTGCTCTCATCTCACATGCTAGCAAAGTAATTCTCGTAATTCTCCAAGTGAGGCTTCAATAATACGTGAACTGTGAACTTCCAGGTGTTCAAGCTGGATTTAGAAAAGGCAGAGGAACCAGAGATCAAATTGCCAACATTTTTGGAACATAAAAGCAAGAGACTTCCAGAAAAACATCTACGTTTGCTTCATTGGCTATGCTAAAGGCTTTGACTGTGTGGATCACGACAAACTGGAAAATTCTCAAGAGATGGGAATATCAGACCACCTGACCTGCCTTCTGAAAAATCTGTATGCAGGTCAAGAAGCAACAGTTAGAACTGGACATAGAACAACAGACTTGTTCCAAATCAGGAGAGTATGTCAGGGCTGTATATTGTCATCCTGTTTCTTTAACTTATATGCGGAGTACATCATGTGAAATGCCAGGCTGAAGGAAGCACAAGCTGGAATCAAGATTGCTGGGAGAAATACCAATAACCTCAGATATGCATATGATACCACCCTTATGTTAGAAAGTGAAGAAGAACTAAGGAACCTCTTCATGAAAGTGAAAGAGGACAGTGAAAAAGTTGGCTTAAAACTCAACATTCAGAAAACTAAGATTATGGCATCTGGTCCCATCACTTCATGGCAAATAGATTGGGAAACAATGGAAACAGTGACAGATTTTCTTTTCTTGGACTCCAAAATCACTGCAGATGGTGGCTGCAGCCATGAAATTAAAAGACACTTGCTCCCTGAAAGAAAAGCTATGACCAACCTAGACAGCATATTAAAAAGCAGAGACATTACTTTGCCATCAAAGGTCCATCTAGTCAAGGCTATGGTTTTTCCAGTAGTCATGTATAGATGTGAGAGTTGGACTATAAAGAAAGCTGAGTGCCCAAGAATTGACACTTTTGAACTGTGGTGTTGGAGAAGACTCTTGAGAGTCCCTTGGACTGCAAGGAGATCCAACCAGTTCATCTAAAAGGAAGTTAGTACTGAATTTTCTTCAGAAGCACTGATGCTGAAGCTGAAGCTCCAATACTTTGGCCACCTGATATGAAGAACTGACTTATTGGGAAATACCCTGATGCTGGGAGGGATTGAGGGCAGGAGGAGAAGGGGATGACAGAGGATGAGATGGTTGGATGGCATCACCAACTCAATGGACATGAGTTTGAGCAAGCTCCAGGAGTTGGTGATGGACGGGGAGGCCTGGCACGCTGAAGTCCATGGGGTCACAGAGTTCAACCTGACTGAGTGACTGAACTGAACTATGCCCTAGGCATTTTACAAGGGACAGGAAATACAAGATGTAGTAAAAATAAGACCAATCCTGTTCCTCACAAAGCTTATAGCCTAGAGGAAGGCACAGAAAATAATTTAAAAATCATACAAATAACAGTAAATTTTTTACTGTGCCAAGTTCTGCAAAGGAGATCCATGATACCATGAGAGTACATATTCAGGGGAAATTGATGTTGGCAGGAAGATGTCCTTGATGACTCAAGGAATTCAAACTCTGCAGGTGGAAGGGAACAAAGCTCAGTCAAGGAAATGACCTGACCAAGGACTGGACCCAGGACTGGAGCTCATGGAAAACGAAGAGAGATGGAGATGGAGATGTAGGCTGAAATAGATCATACGGGATGTTGTAGGCCAGTACTGGTCTTTAAAGACAAGCTGGAAACCCATGAAGGGTGGCATTTCATTGTGGAGGCTGGATTGGAATCTCCCAAAGTCTAAGAGTTAAGCAAAGGTCGAGAACAACGACCACTCTCTAGAAGTAGCATTGGTCACAGGCCACATTTTGAAATCCAAATATTTGCCATTGTACCCTCCTGACTCCCTCTCTGCCCCCTCTCCTGAGTCATTTCACCTGGCCCTCTAGCTCTCCTACCACTATTGACCCCCTGTATCAAGTTTGACAGATCTACCTTGCCCAGGTGAGAGATACCTGCCCCCAAATGCTCTACCCTCCCTGATTTACAGCAGTTTATTCTGGTAGATGTTTCATATTCACAGTAGTATGCATAGGAAAGCCCCCAGATAGAACTGATTTAGACTAAGCTGTGAGTAGGGGCTGCCCTGGTGGCTTAGATGGTAAAGAATCTGCATGCAGCGCAGGGGACGTGGGTTCGATCCCTGGGTGGGGAATATCCCCTGGAGAGGGAAATGGCTACCTACTCTGGGTGTTCTTGCCTGGAGAATTCCATGGATAGAGGAGCCTGGCGGGCTATAGTCCATGGGGCCGCAGAGAGTCAGATGCTGACTGAGTGACTAACACTTTCAAGATGGGAATAGCTTACCTCAGTTATATCATTCTCAAACTTTTAGAACCCTTTACATTCTTAGAATTTGCTGAAAACCATGAGGCGCTTTCATTTGGTTCCATCTGTATTTATCATGTTTGAAATTAAAGCTGGGAAATTAATTGGTTTAAAAATAACAATAGATGCCTGTGGTATGTAAACATACATATTTTTATGAAAGGTGACTTTATTTTCCAAAACAAGAAGAAAAGTTAATGAGAAGAATACCATTGTTTAACATTTTGCAGATCTCTTTAATGTCTGGCTTAGCACAAGACAGCCATAGTCTCATATCTGTTTCTGTATAAAATCTTCCAATCTCACATGTTCGGTAACTTCTGGAAAACTTCACTGTGCAACTGTGAAAGAAGGAAGGTGAAAAAGGCAAATAGTGTCTTGCTTAGTAGAAAGTAGTTTTTTGTCTCACTGTCCCCCCAAAATGGTCTTAGGGACCGCTGGGTCCCTAGACCACACTGTAGGTACTGCTGCTCTAGAAGAAGACATGCAATTAAAAAAACCAAAGATGCTTATTAAATGAAAGGATGCTCAAAAAAAAAAAAAAACAAAAAAAAAACAAAGATGCTCATCTGAGATGGCATTTCAGGCAATCTAAAAAGTGAATTAAAAGAATTCAGCAGTGTGGCTCTAATCTGCTCTGCCCTTCATCACCTCTTCCATAGATCTGTGTTTGACTGTATTAAATTCTCTAAAAATTCCAACTGATTTTTAGTGTTATTAGAGACTCTTGTGGATGTTTAGACAGTAACTGAAACATGCTGATTTTGCCTTGGTTTCGGGTGTAAGGCTTATTCCCCATACAGAGCAAATTGTGATTCCCTCTCGACTTCCCCTGAGCTTCAGGTCACTTAGCTTTCTACAGCACAGCCTCACCTGGAGACCACAGCTTCACCAGTTTTATCTTTCAGGAAGAACTGATTTGTGATGGGTAGCTGAAGTAACAAGAGAATTTTTCATGTCTGTGGTCTCTTCTAGTTCAGAAATGATGTGATTGTATATTATTTTCTTTGGTGGCACATACTTTCTGAAGACAGCTAAAAGTATTTGGAATGACATATCATTTCAAATGAGTTTGGCTTCTGTCCATGACAAACTCAAAGGACTGCATTCCTTTAGATGAATTTTGTTGGCGTTTGTCAAAAATTTACTCTCATTTCCTTTCGTCACACCTTGCACCATAAGTTCCACCATTACCAAATGCCCTTACAAAATGTAGGTTTGTCATATATTTCTACCCATTCAATATTAAATGTTTCATACCACCCCACTGCCCAGCCCCCAGGCATTCAAGTGGCTGCAGGGAGAGAAGACCCTGCCAATGGAGGAAGACCGCTAAGTCTTACGTTTTTCTTGAACCAGTACCCCATTATGGAGAATTTAAGTCTCTTGACTGCTAGAGTTTATCTGCTGAATCATTAGTGACTTCTGTTCTTTAACAAGGGACATAACATAAATGATGTAACAGTCTAGGAGGACAGCGCACACCCCATTTGCACACCTTCATTTGAACTGAAGTTCCTGGCTTCTCTTGTAAATTGTGTTGTTCATAGATTGATGGTTAGGGATGTATTGGGCTTGGCTGGAAATCATGAATAAGGGGCCCACAGGCTTCACACAGACCCCAGATGCGCTTTCTTTGGCCTGCATAGCAGGATGTCTAGCTGTGTCTATGTGTTGCTTTTGTTTTTCATCTGGATTTGAATGCATATACTCTGTTTTTCCCTAGGTTGCTCTCACTCGTTATTATCTTAAAAGTGGCCTGATTCAGACATTTACCTTGTCAGTCCATGCCACTGTCAGTATTTGAATTAACAACTCTACAAACAGTCACATCTAGGGGGATAGGAAAATACTGTAGAACCCAAGAAGACAATATGTACTGTGAAATAAGAAATCGCCTAATAGAAAATGATTTAAAAATATGTAATTGCTGACTTTTAAATTCTTGGATTCATATGAAAACATAACATTAGAGATAAGTGAAAAATAATAACTGATTGAGAAGCATGCCTCAAAATGACATTTATAATACAGAGATATTTTAAACAGCTTAACATAGAAGTTAAAGAGTATGTTACTATGAAAATATGTTCTGTGACAGGGAGTCATGTCTTTCTGAAGGAGGTCATCTATCAAACCTTTACTTTTATGTTATTTTTATTATTTGTATGCCACTAATTTATCAAGAAAAATATGTAATGTACATTTAAATATGTAGGATCAGCCACACAACTAACTTATGAAAAGTGCAGAGCTTTGCGGTGTTGGTTTATCTGGAAGGTCCGACAGCACCACCTAGCGCCCTGTATTTTATTTTGCATAATATTTTTATAAAGTAAAAAATTCTTATGACCACATATGAATATCAAATCTGACACTAAAATAAATACATGGTTTAAAGCAGTATTATAAATAAGATGAGATAAAGTAATTCTTGCATGTTTACTTGAAGACTTTTAAGTGGAACACGAAAAATGATTGTATAACACAAAACCATTATAAAAATTGACTAGAAAAAAAAAATTTCTAATTCACAACCAAAGACACGCTTACATTGTATGTGATCTAATGAGGTTGTTTATAAGTTTTTATCCAAAGCAGATGGTGATTCCTCTTTTAAAATGTACTGCTCTATAGCAAAGGTAATTTTTCCAGGTTTCTTTTTGAAATCTGTAAATTCCTGGTCTTCCTAAATTAAAACACACCAATTAATGACATATTCCACAGCTCTTATCAATTCCAGGCAAAATTATGTAACCACTTTTAAAACTAGAATTTTGAGGATTTTAGAGATAGAATGTTATAAACTACTTCTATATTAAAAAATAAAATGAGTCAAATAAAAGGAGATACACATATATATTACTTTATGAAATGCACCTCAAGAAACATAGTAAAACAGGAAAAACTAAAGTTATGTGCAGAATACTGTGTGAAGTATGAATGTCTCAAAAGTGTAAGTTTGAATAATTTAACAAGACTGGATGAGTGGGAAGAAGGATGGATAAATACTGGCATATTCTTTTCTGGAAAGAGTCACAAGAAACTGCTAACATCTCTGGGAAGAGGAGAGTGCTAGAAAATTTCACTTTTCCATATAATTAATATTTTTCTAATCAAACTTATATATTACTTTATTTTAAGGTCAACAGGGGTTCTTTGAATATGAAGATCATGAAGCATTCAATTTTTCCTTGTAATATTTTTCTAAATTAAAAGCAAAGTATAATTTTTTAATTAGAAAAAGAAACTAGTGTTATGAGACATTGTAAGTATCTATCTTATAAGCTTATCTTTTCAGAAGGCTTCATGATATAATTTTTTATTAGCAGGGATATAAGCTCCAAGAAGGCAAGAAATTCTGTCAGATTAACCACACTGTATCTTTGACTTCTAGAATGGTCTATGGGACATAGTAAATGC
Source organism: Ovis aries (assembly GCF_016772045.2). Classification (NCBI taxonomy): domain Eukaryota; kingdom Metazoa; phylum Chordata; class Mammalia; order Artiodactyla; family Bovidae; genus Ovis; species Ovis aries. The sequence goes on from NC_056070.1 coordinate 12,045,369, forward strand.
TCAGTAAATAAATACCGAATGAGTGAATGAATGAGAACATAACACGTTATGTCCAAATGTCTAATCGTAATGAGCTGTTATAGTAGAATCTTACTCTGTTTGCAGATACATACATATACATGGTTAGTTGCATAGTTATATCTGACACCATTTAAAACATGGACATTGATAATTATTGCTTCAAAGTTTATAATAACAAAGGTAGTTAATTATATTTTGAGATGCTTATGGCTTTTTTTGCTAGTCTTAATTAGAGTTTATGCATTCATGTTAGCTATATTTGGAACTCAGTCATAACGAAATTCAATCAAAATGTTTACGGAAGAACAGAACTCTCATCACTTACAGTTTATATTTCATACTATCTATCATAGTGACCTAAATGGTTGCTACTTTAAAGTTACTCAAATGGTTACTACTTCCTGCAATAGCACTTATATTAATCATAAAATGCTAATTACTCATTATTAAGCATATTCAATTTCTAATTACATACTTAAAATTTCATGACATTTTGTTGCTACCTGTTAGTGAAAATCCGTTCGTAGACATAAATCGTATTATTTAAATGTACAGTGGTTCTTACTGATGCGGTGTGCATAGATTTTTTTTTTTTTTTTGGACCATTAAAATGTGTAAAAGTTGCCCTCTACTGGGGAACTAGAAAAGTTATATTGACATAGATTTCCAGTTTTCTTAAAGACTCTTGGTTAAATTTATTGGCGTGATTTACTTAATGATCACTTCTTGCTCTCTGGCACTTTTAAGTTTCAAAGATACTGAAATGATTATCAGAGTACATATCAAAATAAATATCTGATGTGGTAAATAATCCACCTGCCAATGCAGGAGACATAGGTTCGATCCCTGGGACAGGAAGATCCCCTGGAGAAGGAAATGGCAACCCACTCCAGTATTTTTACCTGGAGAATTCCATGGACAGAGGAACCTGGTGGGCTATACAGTCCTTGGGGTCACAAAGAGTTAGACATGACTCAGTGACTAAACAACAACAAAAAGGATCCCTACTGACATCTTTTAATGAAAACATTGGCTATTCCTTCTTAGTGACAGCACCCAATAGCATAGCTCCAGAAATCACTGTTTAGGAATGAGTCTTTTCTGAAACATTAAGGGGAATTAGCTGTAGTTAGTTACATAATCAAAACTGAGTTAGGACTGTTTTAGCAACTCACCATAGGAATTTTGAAGATAAAAGTCTAAGCACTCTAAAAAAATGTAGCTAGCTCATTTGTATTTTCCTAGGTCATAAAGTGAAATTTAATTATGCAGTAGTGATTAACTTGTTGTATTATCTACCTTTTTATACCAAAAAGTAAAATCACATGACCGTAATATAGCATAGTCTGTTTCAGTTTAGTTCAGTTCAGCTGCTCAGTCGTGTCCAGCTCTTTGCAACCCCATGGACTGCAGCACACCAGGCTTTCCTGTCCATCACCAGAGTTTCCCGTCCATAAACTACTGGAGTTTACTCAAACCCAAGTCCATTGAGTCAGTGATGCGATCCAACCATCCCATCCTCTGTCGTCCCCTTCTCCTCCTGCCTTCAATCGTTCCCAGCATCAGGGTCTTTTCCAGTGAGTCAGTTCTTCACATCAGGTGGCCAGAGTATTGGAATTTTAGCTTCAGCATCAGTCCTTCCAATGAAAATTCAGGACTGATTTCCTTTTGGATGGACTCGTTGGATCTCCTTGCAGTCCAAGGGACTCTCAAGAGTCTTCTCCAACACCACAATTTGAAAGCATCAATTCTTTGGCGCTCAGTTTTTCTGATAGTCCAACTCTCACATCCATACATGACCACAGGAAAAACCATAGCTTTGACTAGATGGACCTTTGATGGCAAAGTAATGTCTCTGCTTTTTAATATGCTATCTAGGTTGGTCATAACTTTTCTTCCAACAAGCAAGCGTCTTTTAATTTCATGGTGGCAGTCACCATCTGCAGTGATTTTGGAGCCCAAAAAGTTAAGGTCTGTCACTGTTTCCACTGTTTCCCCATCTATTTGCCATGAAGTAATGGGACCAGATGCCATGATCTTAGTTTTCTGAATGTTGAGCTTTAAGCCAACTTTTTCACTCTCCTCTTTTACTCTCATCAAGAGGCTGTTTAGTTCTTCTTCACTTTCTGCCATAACGATGGTGTCATCTGCATATCTGAGGTTATTGATATTTCTCCTGGCAATCTTGATTCCAGCTTCTGCTTCATTCAGTCCAGCGTTTCTCATGATGTACTCTGCATATAAGTCAAATGAGCAGGATGACAATATACAGCCTTGATGTACTCCTTTTCCTATTTGGAACCAGTCTGTTGTTCCATGCCCAGTTCTAACTGTTGCTTCTTGACCTGCATACTGCTGCTGCTGCTGCTGCTAAGTCGCTTCAGTCGTGTCCGACTCTGTGCAACCCCATAGACGGCAGCCCACTAGGTTCCTCTGTCCCTGGGATTCTCCAGGCAGAAACACTGGAGTGGGTTGCCATTTCCTTCTCCTGCATACGGATTTCTCAAAAGGCAAGTCAGGTGGTCTGGTATTTCTAGCTCTTTATAGAACAGTCTTTTGGACTCTGTGGGAGAGGGAGAGGGTGGGATGATTTGGGGGAATGTCATGGAAACATGTATAATATCATATAAGAAATGAATTGCCAGTCCAGGTTCGATACAGGATCCTTGGGGCTGGTGCACTGGGATGACCCAGAGGGATGGTACGGGGAGGGAGGTGGGAGGGGGGTTCAGGATGGGGAACACGTGTACGGCCGTGGCAGATTCATGCTGATGTGTGGCAGAACTGATACAATATTTTAAAGTAATTAGCCTCCAATTAAAATAAATAAGTTTAAATTTAAAAAAAAGAATTTTCCACAGTTTGTTGTGATCCACACAGTCAAAGGCTTTGGCATAGTCTGTTTACCAGTTCTTAAAAGCTGGTAAAGATAGTGTTCCTCCTCACCTCATCTGTACTTTTCCCTCTGCTTCTAGGAATCCTGTCAGACTTTGGATAGCACTGCCCTAGAGAGGTTCAATAGCTAGATTCCATCTTCCTCAGACCTCAGAATCACATTCTGTGTTTTTCTTCTCCCACCTGCTTGTACTTAATAAATCCAAACGTGTTGTTGAGGAGAAGCTTGTTTAAAATAAACATCAACGGTGGGGCTTGGATTAGGAAAGAAAAGACTGCCCAGATTCACCCTGACTATAGGATCCTACCGCCTCTGCTCTGGTGTGGCAGGAGGGTTTGTGGACTTACGCGCACATGAGGAATAGCCTTTATTAGGGGTCACTGGTTCATCTGCCTCCTTCCCCTGGCTGAAGCCTCTCTGAGTCATAAAGTTCTGGACCACTTGGCTCTGGCTTAGGGGTATTATAAAAACTAGAGTAAATCAGACCATTGATATATGAGACAAGGCAAGTGGAGTGCAGCTGTCTCCATTCATTTTGTCCATCTTCACACTTGGTATTGATCGTCACAGCTAAATCTAGTGGCAGCGTGTGCTATCATTTAGACACATCCAAAAGAAATGGATGAGCTGTGCCAAACCCGTTCATTTCACATGTGTACACGTGGTCTGGGTTTTTGTTTGTTTGCTTGCTTTTATTGGACTATAATTGACTTACAATGTTGTGTTAGTTTCTGCTATACAACGAGTGAATCAGCTATACATATATCCGCTTCTTTTATAGATTCTTTTCCCGTATAGTTCATTACAGAATATTGAATAAAGTTCTCTGTGCTATACAGTAGGTCCTTATTAGTTATCTCTTTTATATATATTGTTGTTGTTTAGTTGCTAAGTCATATCCAGCTCTGCGACCCCATGGATAATAGCCTACTATGACAACCCACTCCAGTACACTTGCCTGGAGAATCCCAGGGATGGCGGAGCCTGGTGGGCTGCCATCTATGGGGTCGCACAGAGTCAGACGCGACTGAAGTGACTTAGCAGCAGCATGGCATCCCACTCCAGTACCCTTGCCTGGAAAATCCCATGGATGGAGGAGCCTAAGAGTCGGACATGACTGAGCAACTTCACTTTCACTTTTCACTTTTTCATGCATTGGAGAAGGAAATGGCAACCCACTCCAGTGTTCCTGCCTGGAGAATCCCAGGGACCAGGGAGCCTGGTGGGCTGCCATCTATGGGGTCGCACAGAGTCGGACACGACTGAAGTGACTTAGCAGCAGCAATAGCAGGCTCCTCTGTCCATAGGATTTCCCAGCCAAAATACTCAAGTGGGTTGCCATTTCCTTCTCGAGGAGTTCCTCCCCACCCAGGGGTTAAACCCAGGTCTCCCTGCATTGGCAGGTGGGTTCTTTACCACTAGCCAAGGGGAAGCTAATTCATTCACTCTGGGATGTGGATATTGATCCACAGGGCTTACTGACTGCTACCTCACTCCAGGATCAGAGCTAAGATGCTCCCATTATGTCCACTACGGATTAGTGCTCATTTGATGAGAAGTTTGAGAATGCAAAACATGGAAACTCCACAGCTGAGCAGTGGCACAAAGCCACGTTCACCACGACAGTTCAATGCAAGCCTACTTCATTTAAACCTAATATGCCATGGGAAGAAAAAAATGCAGATTTCCATCATTTAAAATATAATAAAAGCACTAAATTCCTACTATATTGAAGGCAAAAATAAGGCCCTGACTCCTGAACCCTGGTCTTCACTCACAAATCATTGGCACTTAATTCAAGATGAAAGTCTACAATGGCAAGAGCTGCTGGCCTAATTCTAATGTTTGACCATATACGTCAACGAACATATATACCTCTACAATCTCCCTTTTTATCTTTGTGCAAAGTAGTTGAATCAAAATATTTTAATCAACAGTCTGTATATAATATATATGTTTTTTTTTTTCTTTCTAGACACTTGTAGAATCTTTCTGACTTCAGTGTTCTAAAACTGTATGAGGCTGGGACTTCCTGGCGGTCCAATGGTTACAACTTCTCCTTCCAATGCAAAGGACGCAGGTTCAGTCCCTGGTCAGGGAGCTAAGATCCTACACGCCTCATAGCCCAAAAACCAAAACATAAAACAGAAGCAATATTATAAGAAATTCAATAAAGACTAAAAATGGTTCACGTTAAAAAAAAATCTTTAAAAAACACCAATACAGTATACTAACACATATATATGGAATTTAGGAAGATGGCAATGACGACCCTGTATGCAAGACAGCAAAAAAGACACAGATGTGTATAACGGACTTTTGGACTCAGAGGGAGAGGGAGAGGGTGGGATGATTTGGGAGAATGGCATTCTAACATGTATACTATCACGTAAGAATCGAATCGCCAGTCTACGTCTGACGCAGGATACAGCTTGCTTGGGGCTGGTGCATGGGGATGACCCAGAGAGATGTTATGCGGAGGGAAGTGGGAGGGGGGTTCATGTTTGGGATCGCATGTAAGAATTAAGGATTTTAAAATTAAAAAAATAAAAATAAATAAATAAATAAATAAAAATAAACTTATAGATGCGTTAGCAGGAAAAAAAAATACACTGTTGTTTTGTCACTAAGTCGTGTCCAACTCTTTGCTAACCCAGGGACTGCAGCACACCAAGCTTCCTTGTCCTTCACTATCTCCTGAAGTGAAGTGAAGTGAAAGTTTCTCAGTCGTGTTGGACTCTTTGCCACCCTGTGGACTATACAGTCTATGAAATTCTCTAGGCCAGAATACTGGAATGGGTAGCCTTTCCCTTCTCCAGGGGTTTTCCCAGCCCAGGGATCAAACCCAGGTCTCCTGCATTGCAGGGGGATTCTCTACCAGCTGAGCCCCAAGGGAAACCCAAGAGTACTGGAATGGGTAGCTTATCCCTTCTGCAGTGGATCTTCCCAACCCAGGAATTGAACCAGAGTCTCCTGCATTGCAAGCAGATTCTTTACCAACTGAGCTATGAGGGAAGCCCTCACTATCTCCCGAAGTTTGCTCAAATTCATGTCCATTGAGTTGATTATGCCATCCAACCATCTCATCCTTTGCTTCCCCCTTCTCCTTTTGCCTTCAGTTTTTCCCAGCATCACGGTCTTTTCCAATGAGTTGGCTCTTCCCATCAGGTGGCCAATGTATTGGAGCTTAACTTCATCAATCCTTCCAATGAATATTCAGGGTTGATATCCTTTAGGATTGACTGGTTTGACCTCCTTGCTGTCCAAGAGACTCTCAAGAGTCTTCTCCAGCACCACAGTTCAGAAGCATCAGTTCTTCAGCACTTAATCAAAATATTTTAATGAACAGTCTGTATATAATACGTTCTTTTTTTCTTTCTAGACACTTGTAGACTCTTTCTAACTTCAGTCTTCTTTATGGTCCAACTCTCACATTGGTACATGACTCCTGGAAAAACCATAAATTTGGCTTTATAGATCTTTGCCTGCAAAGTGATGTCTCTGCTTTTTAATACACTGTCTAGGCTCATCATAGCTTTGCTTCTAAGGAACAAGTGTCTTTTAATTTCGTGGCTGCAGTCACCATCTGCAGTGATTTTGGAGACCAAGAGAATAAAATCTGTCATTGTTTCTTCTTTTTCCCTTTCTGTTTGCCATGAAGTGATAGGACAATATGCCATGATTTTAGGGGTTTTTTTGTGTCAATATTGAGTTTTAAATAAAATTGTATAATGCTATATCATGGTAGGGGGTGTTTATTTATACCAAGTACTCATCTTAAACAGTTGAAAACATTTACCTTGAGAAAGAGAGCATTTGGTAGGATGTAAGAAACTTCAAATTTTTATTTTCAGCATTTTAGAACCATTTGTCTCTAAAATATTTTGCATGTATTAACTGATAAATTCCAGCTTAAAAAATAGAATACAAAAATGAAAAAAATTAACCTAGGCCAAAAATGTTATGCTTTAGTACCTAAGCAGGAACCCAGATGGACTGGAATCCAAAACACAGTGAAAAGTGTGGTTCATACATATAGTAGTGGGTATGTGTCTATTCCAATCTCCCAATTTATCCCCGCACCTTTTTCCCCCCTGGTAACTACAGGTTTGTTTTCTATATCTGTGACTCTATTTCTGTTTTGTGAATAAGTTCTTTGTATCATTTTTTTGATCCCACATATAAGCAACAGCATATATTTGTTTTTCTGTCTGACTTCATCCCAGTTCAATTCACTTGCTCAGTCGTGTCCAACTCTTTGCGACCCCATGAATTGCAGCACACCAGGCCTCCCTGTCCATCACCAACTCCTAGAGTTTACCCAAACTCATATGCATCGAGTCAGTGATGCCATCCAGCCATCTCATCCTCTGTCGTCCCCTTCTCCTCCTGCCTCCAATCCCTCCCAGCATCAGAGTCTTTTCCAATGAGTCAGTTCTTCGCATCAGGTGGCCAAAATATTGGAGTTTCAGCCTCAGCATCCGTCCTTCCAATGAATACCCAGAACTGATCTCCTTTAGGATGGACTGGTTGGATCTCCTTGCAGTCCAAGAGACTCTCAAGAGTCTTCTCCAACACCACAGTTCAAAAGCTTCAATTCTTCGGCGCTCAGCCTTCTTCACAGTCCAACTCTCACATACATACATGACCACTGGAAAAACCATATCCTTGATTAGACGGAGCTTTGTTGGCAAAGTAATGTCTCTGCTTTTCAATATGCTATCTAGGTTGGTCATAATTTTTCTTCCAAGGAGTAAGCATCTTTTAATTTCATGGCTGCAGTCACCATCTGCAGTGATTTTGGAGCCCAAAAACATAAAGTCTGACACTGTTTCCACTGTTTCCCCATCTATTTCCCATGAAGTGATGGGACCAAATGCCATGATCTTCGTTTTCTGAATGTTGAGCTTCAAGCCAACTCTTTCACTCTCCCCTTTCACTTTCTTTTTTTTTTTTCCTTTCACTTTCATCAAGAGGCTTTTTAGCTCCTCTTCACTTTCTGCCATAAGGGTGGTGTCATCTGCATATCTGAGGTTATTGATATTTTTCCTGGCAATCTTGATTCCAGCTTGTGCTTCTTCCAGCCCAGCGTTTCTCATGATGTACTCTGCCTATAAGTTAAGTAAGCAGGGTGACAGTATACAGCCTTGAGGTACTCCTTTTCCTATTTGGAACCAGTCTGTTGTTCCATGTCCAGTTCTTACTGTTGCTTCCTGACCTGCATATAGGTTTCTCAAGAGGCAGGTCAGGTGGTCTGTATTCCCATCTCTTTCAGAATTTTCCACAGTTTATTGTGATCCACACAAAGGCTTTGGCATAGTCAAGAAAGCAGAAATAGATGTTTTTCTGGAACTCTCCTGGTTTTCCGATGATCCAGCGGATGTTGGCAATTTGATCTCAGGTTCCTCTGCCTTTTCTAAAACCAGCTTGAACATCTGGAAGTTCACGGTTCCTGTACTGCTGAAGCCTGGCTTACTTAGTATGATAATCTCTAGGCTCATCCCTGGTGCTGCAAATGGCATTACTTCATTCTTTTTTATGACTGAGTAGCACTCTGCTGTAATGTGTACCGCATCTTCTTTATCTGTTCATGTGCTGATGGACATTAAGTTGCTTCCACGTCCTGGCTATTGTAAATAGTACTGCTATGCACAGTAAGGCCCATGGATTCTTTTTGAATTAAGAGTTTTTTTTTCTGGAGCGGGATTGCTGGGCCATAGGGTAGTTCTATTCACTTTTATAAGGAACCTGTGTACTGTTTTCCTTTAGTGGCTGCACCAATTTGCATTCCTTCTAACAGGGTAGCAGGATTCCATTTTCTCTACACCCTCTCCAGTGTTTATTGTTTGTAGACTTGTTTGTTATGAAGGTCTGTTATAAGTGTGAACACTGATTTTGACTACATAGTTATTTTGAATATTTTATCTAAAAGAAAGTCAATTTACCATTCATCTGAAAGTTTATTTTAACATCCAGAGGCCTGCATTAAAAACCCTTCTCCCAAATCTCCTATAAATCCTCTTTCATTGCCTTCCTTCTCCATCCTCATACTCTCCCTCCCATCCATCTTCCATGATGCTACCTTGCTTTTGCAACATTTTGCAAAAATGTTCTCTCATAGCCTTGCTGACAAAGGAGGAGCTCTCCTTTTGGGAAGGCGGGGAGAGCATCTTTTTCAAGGTTTAATTTCCTTCAAAAAACCCCTCGATAGTCAGTTCTCATTTTATTGTCTGTGTCTTTTTTGCTAATGCATATGATAAATAAAATCATAAATAATTAGTCATATTTCATAAGATAGGTAATAGCTTCCTTAGGGCTTCCTAAGTGGCACTAGTAGTAAAGAAACCACTTGCCAGTGCAGGAGACACATATACGCAAGTTTGATCCATGGTTCCCCTGGAGGAGGAAACGGCAACCCACACCAGTGTTCTTCCCTGGAGTTTTCCATGGACAGGAGCCTGGCAGGCGACAGGCCACAGGGCTGCAATGAGTCAGACATGACGGAAGCAACTGAGCATGCATGCAATAGCCTTCAAGTCTTCCATTTTTGAGTTTTCCTCTATTCAGCTAGTTTGTAGGAGACAGTCTGATGTCAGAAATAAAGAACTGGACACGGAATTTGAAACACTTCCTGTTCCAGTCCTAGTGTCTCCACTAACCCTGAAGCTTTGGGTAAGAGACCCTGACTCCCTGGGCCTCGAATTTGCACTTTGTTAAGTGAGATAGCAAATTACCTCTACTATTCCTTTCAGCTAAAATTCTCTGCTCTCTAAGTTTTCAGTGAACTCTTAACCGCTGTGCAAGCATGCAATAGTCGAGACTGGTTTCTGAGGCCAGATGGATGGCTTACTTCCTCATTCTTCCACTTATTGTTTGGGAATTTCATATTCTTCTGCCTGTACACTTCAACTTTCTGCTCTGTAATATGGGAATCATTGATTTGCTGAGGCCTGAATGAGTTAGTATACCCGATGAGCCATAGAACAGTTCCTGACACATACAAAGTAGGCATTCAATAAGTCAGCTAATCTCATTATTTACAAACATGATATTAAAGCATTTCATAAAATCTTTCTCATCAAATGTTTAGTTTTGAATAAGTATCTTATTGATGTATTCATTTATTTTGGACTGCACTGGTTTTTGTTGCTGCGGGCAGGCTTTCTCCGGTTTTGGGGAGCAGGGGCGACTCTCTAGCTGTGGCACATGGGCTTCTCATTGTGGTGGCTTCTCTTTTGCAGAGCACAAGCTCTAGAGTTTGTGGGCGCAGCTGCACATTGGCTCAGTTATTCATCAGCAGCTGAAATCTTCCTGGAACAGGGCTTGAACCCTCGTCCCCTGAATTAGCAGGCAGATTCCCGGCCTCTGAACCACCAGGGAAGTCCTCCTCAAACTTTATGCTGCTGCCTGCAAGAAGCACTTGTGGACATGCATGCATGCATTCATTCGTTCAGCAAAAAATAGTGTATTGAGCACCTAGTGTATGTCAAGTGCTATTCTCTTATAGACATCAATGAACGCAATGGTAGACATACATTAAACCTTTTAAGCCAATGAGTAGTAAGTATTCAGTGTCTCCCTAGTGACCTGAGAGAGTTACTTGGTGCTTTCTTTTCATATATTCGTATGCCACTGGTAGAACACATGTGTGATCATCAATCCTATTTTAAATCTATATTACGTATTTTGTGTTGGTTTCTGCCCATCCATTTCCTATATATGTTTTTAAGTTTCCTCCTTCCTCCTTTCCTCTTTCATTTTTCTTTTTTAACAACTGTTCTTCCACTTGGCCAGTCTCCTGACTCTCAACTTTTGTTTTTATTCCTCTGGGTAGGGCTGTGCCTCTTGGTATTCCCTAGTCTCTATACACCTCTGGTTTTTTTGTTTGTTTGTTTTTTTACCTATTAAACCAGGATAATCAATTTACTTACTAGATAATGCTTGTAAAGCTCTTAGCACAGTTTCCATTGGCCCTTGTTAAGATGGTGGTATTTGATGTCATTAAATCAGTGATTCCAAAGTAAGAGATATTACAAGCTCCTGTGTATAAGATTCAGACCATGGGAGCTCTCGTGGACATTAGGAAAATGGGACCATCCTTCTAGCATTTTGTGAGAGTTGTACTTGTTGCATAAAATGTTTGTTTTGCTACTAATGATCCTTAATAGGCTGCCATGTACGTTCCCAGAGGAAATAAAACTGCAGCCATGTTGGCTTACAGCCATGTGCCCGCAAGTGGAGGCCTGCACGCCAAAGTGAACCCAGGCAAGTCCTTTTTTAGCTACAAAAGCTGGTGACATCAGAACAGAAAACTTGATTTACTTTTGTCTCGCTGCATTTTTGGTCTAATAGGTACTCTTCAGATGTGCATTTTTAAGAAACTCTTAGAAAATTACTTATTGCATGTTAAGTCTCTACACTTAGAAGTCATTCATATGAACATTCTTGGAGAGTACAGAAAGTTCCCACATCCATCTTGCTGTGAGGTTTAGCAGAATTTCAGATTGTTCCTATCACTCTTAATCTGGATAGAAAAATCCAGCTTAATATTTAACAGTTCTAATACAGGTCCATGAGTTTGCATAGTCTGAGAAGAAGACTAGCTTTTTCAGTTAAACAGTAAGAGGAAAAATCATGAATTTGAACACTGCTTTTCAGCTGTAATGCATATCACTATACAGTTCCAATGGGCAATGCACATGTTACTCCTCTTTTGTGTTCTTGTGTGTATTGTTTGCTCTTCTACAGCTCTGAATCTTAGACCCTAAATGCCACACATTTTGCCTGCCATTCAGCATCCTTAATTCCTCCCTCCCTGCTGGCTTTTCCCTATGCTTCCATCATCTCTGGCAAAGAACCATCTCCAGAGTGGAAATGGTAAAGTGAATACCGGTAAAAGGAAAGTGGCTCAAGATAAGCAGACTCCATCTGCCTGCTCAGACAAATTACTTTGTAAGGTTCTGAGAAAACTAACATTTGAGACCATTGAATCTGTATTTTTGACAGATCTAAAAGAAAAGGAGTAGAAGCATCAACTGGGCATGAGCAAATGTCACTGCAAATACCAAAAAGAGGGAAAAAGTAGATTTTACACACTATTAACTGATAATTTTGCTTTCAGTCTGAAGAAAAGTTGGAAGACTAGATAATTAAATAGCATGTCATAAGCTGTTACAAAAGAACTGCTATGATGTTTAGAAGCCAGCTTGGGTTCACCAAAAACAAAGTCATTAAAAATAAAAGTTTGTTACACTAATTTATTTCTTTTTAAAATGTGATTGCCAATCAAAAACAATACTTACAGCATTGGTCCAAGTTACAGCCCTTGCGCCAAATTTGACCATGCCCATTTGTTTCCTCATCCTTTGCACTGCTTCCCAGCTATGATTGTGGAGTTGAGTAATTTTTTTAAACTGTATTTATTTGGCTGTACCAGGTATTAGTTGCAACATGTGGAATCTTTAGTTGCAACATATGAGATCTAGTTCCCCAACTAGTGATCGAACCCAGGTCCCCTGCATTGGGAGCTTGAAGTCTTATCCACTGGACTACTAGAGAAGCTCCAGAGTTGAGTAATTTTTAAGAGAGTCTGTATGGACAGCAGTGCTTGAAACAATTATTATCTGACCTTATACAGAAAAGGTCTATCTGCCTCTGCTCTGGAACCTAAATCGGTTCTTTTTGAATTTTATGTGTCTACAGATTACCTGCAAATCTTCTTTAAAATGCAGAAAATGAAACAGTAGATCAGTGGGATCTGCGTTTCAGCAATTCCTGGCAAGCTTCCTGGTGAGGCTAGTGCTGCGGCTCTATAGATCACAGTACAGTCTAGCTGGGATCTAGATTTCAAAAAGATTTAAAATTCCTCCATTTAGAAAAATCAAGAGAATGAATCGTGAGTTGGAAGTCAATTCAGTTGGTTCAACTCTTACTTATTTGAATGATAGTGCCCAAGAAGTGTTAAAGGATCAGTGTTTATCTTGGAGAGAAGTTTTTCTGGTCACTTAAAATTATATTTTAATGACGATTTCCCTGTATAAGGACATTGGCTCAGTGATGACATTTGAAGGGAGCAATAATGAGCTTGATAGCTCAAATGTTTAGGTGACCAGTATCAACTGGATTGGTCTGCTGGACGTTTCCTCTGCTGGAAGACAGCTGTCCATGTTTTGCCTATGAACATATTCTGACCATCTTGTGCCCTTGACTGCTCTTTGTTACGCACTCTCCTTCCAAGGATGTTTGTATAGTGAACTACCTTGAAAGACACAAATAGTATCTCCCTTTGGAGCAAATAGCAAGTTTGCTAACTGCCAATTAAAAAAGATTTGGGTTCCCTAAACTCAGTATTTGAAAAGACCCTGATGCTGGGAAAGATTGAGGGCAGGAGGAAAAGGGGGCGACAGAGGATGAGATAGTCGGATGGCATCACTGACTCAATGGACATGAGTTTGGTGGACTCCGGGAGTTGGTGATGGACAGGGAGACCTGGCGTGCTGCGGTTCATGGGGTCGCAAAGAGTCGGACATGACTGAGCGACTGAACTGAACTGAAACTCAGTATTCATTTCTTGTAATGTAACCCACCATGCATACAGACATCCACCCGAGCCCATCTGCACTTGCCCGTTGACTGAGGGCCAGGGGAACTGATGCTAACATCCTGCTAGGTTACTTGCTGTGCTTTGTGTAAGTGACTCAGGCTTTGGCTCTGACTCAGCAGTCTTGTGTCTGCTTCCAGCATCCATGAAGCTATGGCAGGATAACTTGTTATCTTCAAATATGGTAAAAATCTCAGCCCCATCAGTTTTAGGCACCCTCTCCCATGAGTTAACAGCCCAGGTTTTCAATCAGTAACTTACCTGTGTTCACCTCATTTTAGTAAAACTTTTCACCTTCTACTTAATATATGAAATATGCTGTGCTCAGTGGCTCAGCCATGTCCAACTCTTTGCAACCCCGGGGACTGTAGCTCACCAGGGTCCTCTGTCCATGGGATTTTTCAGGCAAGAATACTGGTCAGTCAGTCAGTCAGTTCAGTTGCCCAGTCATATCCAACTCTTTGCTACCCCATGGACTGCAGCACGCCAGGCTGCCCTGTCCAGCAACAACTCCCGGAGTTTACTCAAACTCATGTCCATTGAGTCAGTGATGCCATCCAACCATCTCATCCTCTGTCATCCTCTTCTCCTCCTGCCCTCAATCTTTCCCAGTATCAGAATCTTTTCCAAGGAGCCAGTTCTTCGCATCAGGTGGCCAAAGTATTGGAGCTTCAGCAACAGTCCTTCCAATGAATATTCAGGATTGATTTCCTTTAGGATGGACTCGTTGGATCTCCTTGCAGTCCAAGGGACTCTCAAGAGTCTTCTCCAACATAACAGTTCAAAAACATCAATTCTTTGGTGCTCAGACTTCTTTATGGTCCAACTCTCACATCCATACATGACTACTGGAAAAAACATAGCTTTGACTAGATGGACATTTTTCAGCAAAGTAATGTCTCTGCTCTGTAATACACTGTCTAGGTTTAATCATAGCTTTTCTTCCAAGGAGCAAGCATCTTTTAATTTCATGAAGCAGTTGCTGTCCTCAGTGAATTTAGAGCCCATGAAAGAAAGTCTGTCACTGTTTCCGTTGTTTCCCCATCTATTTGCCGTGAAGTGATGGGACAGGATGCCATGATCTTAGTTTTCTGAATGTTGAGTTTTAAGCCAGCTTTTTCACTCTCCTCTTTCAGCCTTATCAAGAGGTTCTTTAGTTCTTATTCGCTTTCTGCCATAAGAGTGGTGTCATCTGCATATCTGAGATTATTGATGTTTCTCCTGGCAGTCTTGATTCCAGCTTGAGCTTCATCCAGCCCGGCATTTTGCATGATGTACTCTGCATGGAAGTCAAATAAGCAGGGTGACAATATACAGCCCTGACGTACTCCTTTCCCAATTTGGAGCCAGTTTTCCCTCCATACAGGTTTCTCAGGAGGCGGGTAAGGTGGTCTGGTATTCCCATCTCTTTAAGAATTTTTCACAGTTTGTTGTGAGTCACACAGTCTAATGCTTTAGCATAGTCAATGAAGCAGAAGTAGATGTTTTTCTGGAAATCTCTTGGTTTTTCTATGATCCAGCAGATTTTGGCAATTTGATCTCTGGCTCCTCTGCCTTTTCTAAATCCATCTTGTACATCTGGAAGTTCTTCGTTCACATACTGCTGAAGCTTAACTTGAAGGATTTTTAGCATTGCCTTGCTAGCATGTGAAATGAGTGCAATTGTTCAGTAATTTGAACATTCTTTGGCATTGTGCTTCTTTGGGATAGGAATGAAAACTGACCTTTTCCATATAGTTATAGTATATATATCCCTATATACTATATTCCTTAACTGTCTATCTTCTCTGTAAGAGTAAACCACCAACCAGATGCTGAGGACTCACTTACCTGTAGCCACTGTCCACACTACCCGGAGCCTGAGTCCCATGTATCCAACTATATCCAAAATCTCTAATAGTAGAGGCCTTCTTGTAAACACCTCAAACTCACCTTCCCTAAGAAAAAGTTAATCTATACATCCCAATTTTTTCCTAGCCCTTTGATTGGATCTGCAGTCTACCTATAGGTCAAAAGTCCCTTGATTCAGGAGACTAAAAAACTATCTTTCCTTTCTTTTTGTCACCATTCGTCTAATATTTAATCTACCAGTCTGCATTTCAAATGCATCTTGAGTGTGTTGAATCTCTTCATTTTGATCACTCTCCTTAGCAGAGTTCTCCAAGGTTCTCTCTCAGCACAAATCAACTCCTGCCTGGATTACTGAACAATCTCCTAGTTAGCCTCCCTCCCTTTAACTTTTCATCACTTTAATCTATTCTCTAAACTATACTCAGAGTGAGATGTAGATAGATAGATAGATGTAGATATATTTGTTGAGAATAAGATAATAGAGGCATTTCTTTTTTTTTCCCTTTTTTAAAATTAGAGGATAACTGCATTATAATACGTGTTGGCCTCTGCCACACGTCAGCATAGATCAGCCACAGGTATATATATGTCCCCTCTCTCCTGAACCACCTCCCATCTCCCAGCCCATCCTACCCCTCCAGGTTGTCACAGAGCACTGTGCCGAGCTCCCCATGTCACCCAGCAAATTCCCACTTGCCATTTGTCCTTCACATGGTAATGTATATGTTCCCATGCCATTCTCTCAATCATCCCACCCTCCCCTTCCCCACTGTGTCCGCAAGTCTGTTCTCCACGTCCGCATTTTCACTGCTTTGCTGCAAATAGGTTCATCAGTACTATCTGTCTAAGTTACATATGCATGTGCATGTACCAGAGAAGGAGATGGCAACCCACTCCAGTATTCTTGCCGGGAGAATCCCACGGACAGAGGAGCCTGTTGAGCTACAGTCCATGGCGTCACAAAGACTCATACACAACTGAAGTGATTTAGCACGTGTATGTACAATATAAATATACAATATTTGTCTTTCTCTTTCTGACTTCATCTGTATAGTAGCCCTAGGTTCATCCACTTCATTAGGACTGACTCAAATGTGTTCTTTTTTATGGCTGAGTAATATTCCATTGTATATTCGCACCACAATTTCTGTATCCATTCTCCGGTCGATGGACATCTAGGTTGTTTCCATGTCCTAGCTATTGTAAAGGAGAAGGCCATGGCACCCCACTCCAGTACTCTTGCCTAGAGAATCCCATGGATGGATGAGCCTGGTAGGGTGCAGTCCATGGGGTCTCGAAGAGTCAGACATGACTGAGCGACTTCACTTTCCCTTTTCACTTTCATGCATTGGAGAAGGAAATGGCAACCCACTCCAATGTTCTTACCTGGAGAATCCCAGGGACGGAGGAGCCTGGTGGGCTGCCGTCTATGGGGTCATACAGAGTCGGACACAACTGAAGGGACTTAGCAGCAGCAGCAGCAGCTATTGTAAAAAGTGCTGCCATGAACATTAGGGTACATGTGTCTCTTTCAATTATGGTTTCTCAGGGTATGTGCCCAGTAGTGGGATTATTGGGTCATATGGTAGTTCTACTTCTAGTTTTTTAAGGAGTCTCCCCCTTGGACTGCAAGGAGATCCAACCAGTCCATTCTGAAGGAGATCAGCCCTGGGATTTCTTTGGAAGGAATGATGCTAAAGCTGAAACTCCAGTACTTTGGCCACCTCATGCGAAGAGTTGGAAAAGACTCTGATGCTGGGAGGGATTGGGGGCAGGAGGAGAAGGGGACGACAGAGGATGAGATGGCTGGATGGCATCACGGACTTGATGGACGTGAATCTGAGTGAACTCCGGGAGTTGGTGATGGACAGGGAGGCCTGGTGTGCTGCGATTCATGGGGTCGCAAAGAGTCGGACACGACTGAGCGACTGAACTGAACTGAACTGAACTGATACTGTCTTCCATAGTGGCTATATCAATTTACATTCCCACCAACAGTACAAGAGTGTTCCCTTTTCTCCACATCCTCTCCAGCATTTATAAATATTTCAGTTTGTAGATATTTTGATGATGGCCATTCTGACCGGTATAAGGTGGCACCTCACTATAATTTAGATTTGCATTTCTCTAATAATGAGCAATGTTAAGAATCTTTTCATGTTTGTTGGCCATACAAACAGCTCGTGTAGCTCAATACCAGAAAGGCAAACAACCCAATCAAAAAATGGGTGGAAGACCTGAACAGACATTTCTCCAAAGAAGATGGAGGCATTTCTCAACAGAAGCATTGCAGTTACGGAAACACAAGGTAGAAGTGCTTTCTATGATGAAAACTCTTTATGGGCAGGGAGCATAACAGAAATGAAAAATCACATAAATACATATCCTATCAGAGACTTGGCTTGAAAAGCTAAAAATCACTCTAAGTGCATTAGTGAGAATCATCAGTGGTTGTAGGACAAGAAAAACAGGAAAGAAAGAACAAAGATCTGTCAAGACAGTCCTTAGAGATTACTCCAGGGACTTGAAAGAAACCACTTTTTAGAGTTTTATGTAAAAGTTCACTTCAAAATGGCTAAAGTTCTATGTACTTAGGACACTTGGAATCTTTTCCCCCTGTAGGCAGTTGGCACTCAATAAATGTCTGTTTAATTAAAAGAGTGTCATTGAGACAAGCCTTCTCAATGGTGTCCTCTCTGGTGGCTCAGCAGTAAAGAATCTGCCCGTAATGCAGGAGAGGCAGGTTCACCTCCTGGGTCTGGAAGATCCCCTGGAGGAGGAAATGGCAACCCACTCCAGTATTCTTGCCTGGAGACTCCCAGGACAGAGCAACCTGATGGGCTACAGCTCTAGGGTTCTAAGAGTCAGACATGACTGAAGCAACTGGGCACGGAGCACACAGAGCACACGGAGTCAGCAGCTACAATTCCTCTAGGGTGGGCTCCACTGCAGTAGAGGACGGTGTTATCCAGCTCAGATAGTCTGATGCAGCTGCCTTTGCTGTAGTTCACTGTACCTAGCAAACACAGCAGAAGGCTCATATCAGCTCCTGAGGCACCCCTGTCCCCAGACAGAGCTGTGAACAAACTCAGAGATGCCTAGTTGGGCATTTTAAGGCACTGACCCTGTGAAGGCCCAGTTTTAACGAAAGGTGTACAGAGACCATACCCAGACCATGGTCATTGGATTTTGATTTTTAAGCTGTCACTACATACTGCCCACAGAACAAGTTTTAGTTGGCAGTGCAGGTTCAGAGTATTCCTTGAGGAGCCAGCAGGCTGGTAAATTTGGCTTTGAGGAAGTGATAGAAATAGGGGCTATGTAGTCCATGAGAAAAGCAGACTGAAATAAGTTTGCTGAGTTACAGACAAAACCAGCTAAGTCCTATGCTATGTGCTGTGCTCTGCTAAGTCACCTCAGTCATGTCCAGCTCTTTGCGACCCTGTGGACTGTAGCCCACCAGGCTCCTCTGTCAATGGGGTTCTCCAGGCATGAACACTGGAGTGGGTTGCCATGACCTCCTCCAGGGAATCTTCCTGACCCAGGGATCGAACCCGAGTCTCTTACGTTTCCTGCATTGGCAGGAAGATTCTTTACCACTACTGCCACCCAGAAGCCCAGCTAATTCCTATTACAGAGTAAAAGTAATTACCCGTTGTAGTTGATTTTCTACAAGATAGAAATTATTTCGATCTCTAGTAGACAAACCTTTGTAAGTTAATGTGTGATCTTACAGTCTGGGCCCTAATCAGTAGTAAGTAGAAATAAATCAAAAGTGGCTTCCCTGGTGGTTCAGACAGTAAAGAATCCACTTGCAATATGGGAGACCTGGGTTCGATCCTTGGGTTGAGAAGATCCCTTGGAAAAGATAAAGGCAACCCACTCCAGTATTCTGGCCTAGAGAATTCCATGGACCGAGGAGCCTGGCAGGCTACAGCCCATTGGGTTGCAAAGAGTCACACATGACTGAGCGACTTTCACTTATTTAACTTATTACAAAAGTCAGTCAAAGGTATATCCCTCTAGGTAATTAAGTAATCCTTGGATTGATCTATTAGACAGTGCTCCAGGGTAACAGTGAAAGGACACCCAGTCCTCTTTTAACTTTGTTTCCAAGTTTTGGTCAATTTTTAGGAAGTGAGAGCTATGGATGATCTTAAGTTCATCTGGATGAGATGATGTCTAAAAGAAGACTTTCCCCACCCCTCCCCACCAGGAGGAATGGCTAGGAGGACCTGGGGACTTTTAGTCTGGACAAGATCTAGTGTGAAGACCCAAATGCTCACTGCAGCATTCTTAACAATCAGCCCCGAGGAAATAGTTTAAGAGTGCAGAGATTTTATGTACAGCATTCAAAAGCAGCAGCTAAAAGGCCATCGCAAGAAAGAAGGGGGTCGACGTGCCCTAAGTTCCTCCAAGGGGACGACAGGGCAGCAGTGGAGGTGGTTTGGGCTCAGACTAAGAAAGACTTCCTCATCGTGAAAGTGTCAACTGGGGCCCGTGTGCCTTGAGAGCAGGAACAGCTGTCTGTCTGCACACTCTCGGGCAAGAGCTTGGCTGTCACAGCGTTCTATCAGGAGCAAGTAAGGGGCAGGAGGAGATCACATTTCAGGTGAGGACTGGACCAGTCTCATCTAAGATCCCTTACAAAACCTTGAGTCTGTGTTTTTGTGAAAATTGAGTTATTGCCCTTTTATTAAAAAATAAAAAGCACCTCTTCCAAGGCTTAACATTTCATATCCTGGAGACAGAAGCCTTATTAGTTTTAGTAGCTATGTGATCACGATAGTTGTTGCAATGAAGCCTTTTGATATTTTTTCCTATTTTTAAAAAATGATAATTTACTTCAGTTTTGCCTTTTGTGCAAGTCCTGCTCCTGAGAGAAATGCAGACACAGTTCTGTTGTTTTTGTTGTTATTTGCAGAGGTAGGGGGGTTGGCTTGTATTTTAATGTGGCTCAATCTCAATGTCTCAGGTTTGACAGTTTTTTTGTGTTTTTTTTTTTTTCTCCTTTCCACTGAAGTCATTGAAATATATTCACCCAGTCATTCACATCAGAGGTGTAAATGGATTTTCTAAAGGTTTTTCAGAGACAAAGTCAGTCGCTTTGTGACTTGACTTCTTCAGGTGTTGCAAAAAGAAAGCTTAGCATGCCACTAAGCACACCATCTCAATTGCAAGGATGCTAAAACTGTTTGACCCTGAATCTGCAAAGAGATGGGCAACATCTTTTGCTAGAAGTGGCCCATTCGCCACTTCCTTGCTTTATCCATCTGTATAGGATTTACTTGGGAAAGAGAAAAGAGAAGGAATCAGATATATTCGAGAGAAAATAGCATGTTTATTTGATTTTCCAGCTTCTAATGACAGCTGCATTCACAGTTTAAACTTTTTAGTTTACCCTTTTCACCACTGATATTTGCAAAATCCAAACTTAAAAAAACATATATATCAGCCATGTCATACAAAGGTTTATATCTCAATTTGTTTCATGTCATTAAAAAGACATACTGAGTTTGAAGCTCCTTTTAAATTTATTCTTAAAATATAAACCCAGGGAAATACTGTAAGACTGCAAAGGTTTTATTTATACCATTCAGGATCACAGGCTTTGGAGTCAGGCCAATTTGGAGTCAGAGATTCAGTGCCTGACGTCACCTTTTCCTATTTCACTCCGCGTCTCTGAGGCTCAGTTTCCTTCCCTAATTGTTGTTCAGTCACTAAATCATGTCTAACTCTTTGCGACCTCATGGGCTGTAGCCTCCAAGGCTCCTCTGTCCATGGGATTTCCCAGGCAAGAATACTGGAGTGGGTTGCCATTTCCTTCTCCAGGAGATCTTCCGGACCCAGAGATCAAACCTGTGTCTTCTGCGTTAGCAAGCGGATTCTTTACCACTGAACCACCAGAGAAGCTTAGTACCTGCTTCATAGGGTTGCTGTGAGGGTTCCGTAAGGTAACATACATAAACTGCTTAGTGCTTCATCTGGTACAACTATTCCATGACTATCAGCGATTTTACTTTATAGTGATTGGAACAGTGGGGCTTCCCTGGTGGTCCAGTGGTTAAAGTATCTGCGCTTCCACTTCGGAGGGTGCGGCTTTGATCTCTGGTTGGGGAGTGTAAGATCCCGCATGCCAGCACAACGTGGCTAGAGAAAAAAAAGACAAGAATTAGAACAACTTCACCAAACTGTAATTACAGTCTCTTGCCAGAATTAATGGCACCGTGGCTGACTCATTGCCTCATACAACTGAAAAACAAATTTCAGCATTGTGTAACAGCTAATGAACATGAACAGCCATTCTTGAGAAAATAATGAGGAATTCTGAATGCAGAATTATAAGATTCATCCTATTTGCTAGAAAATATCTTAGGAACATATATCTGAAGTCCTGTAAGAGTTGTTGTGTATTAGTGACCATATACTTGAAATAGTCAAGCAGGAAAACCTGCAGATAATACTGCTCTGCCTTCTAGAATGAGGCCATTTCTAAGAATTGGTAATCAATGGAGGCCAAGATCATACCTCAACTAATTACTACATATATGTCACAAGCAGAACCCTGTAGGAAACAGTATTGTTTGTTAATCTGCTACTCAGAGAACAGTGCTATAGTAGAGTCAGTTCAGGGTTTGGAGCTGGACAATGGGCGCTAGTCCAGTCTTTGCCATTTAATTTGCTGTGTGGCTTGGGGCCAGTTGCTTGGCTATTCTGAACCTCAGTTTCTTCATCCATTGTCATTGTTGTTGTTGTTCAGTTGCTAAATCATGTCTGACTCTTTGCGACCCCATGGACCATAGCACACCAGGCTTCCCTATCCATCACCAACTCCCAGAGCTTCCTCGAACTCATGTCCATCGGTTTGGTGATGCCATCCAACCGTCTCATCCTCTGTCATCCCCTTCTCCTCCTTCCCTCAATCTTTCCCAGGATCAGGGTCTTTTCCAAGACTGAATTCTTCCCATCGGGTGGCCAAAGTATTGGAGCTTCAGCTTCAGCATCAGTCCTTCCAATGAATATTCAGAGTTGATTTCCTGTAGGATTGACTGGTTTGATCTCCTTGCAGTCCAAGAGACACTCAAGGGTCTTCTCCTCATCCATAAAGTGGGGCTATTATGATCCCAACCCCGTCAATAGAGGAAGGTCAAATTTTAAAATATGCATAGAAGTACTGGAGCCAAATACCATTAATAGTACTGATATTATTACAAATACTATTACTAGTCCATTATTGCAAAGAAAATGAAAGGGCACCAGGAAGAACCTCAGTCCCCCCGTGTCATATGACACCAGTGTAACTTCTACTCCTCTAAAACAAGACAGATGTCTCCAGGGTGGTGACAATGCTCAGCCTTCTTGGGTCGGGAGTTGGGGGAGTTCTTATCCTATTATAGATATCATGCTGTTTCTCAAAAACATCATCAGTGCTATTGAAATTCCATAATAAACATTAACATAAGTTTCCATTTTCTTTTACCTAAATTTAGGTGAACTGATCGATAACAAGGGTAAAACTGGCTCAGTTAATAAGTAAAGTCAAATCCATTCTCCATACACGAAATTATGTACTAACTCATTACACCACCTCCCTCCCTTAAGTTCTTTAATAGTTTGCCAGTGTTAAAAGGATCAACTTGAAGCTCCCTCTCCTGGCCCCCAAGACCTTCGATGGTCTCTGAGTTCCTCCACTTGATACTTTTCTTCCCTCCCTGCTCAATTTTTTAGAGTTTTGCAGAGGTCCTTCACTCTTCCTGGAATACCCTAACCCCCTTTCTGCCGAATCAGTTTTCATTAATTCTTCTAATTAATTGGAACCATGCCTGGCATGTATAAGTGGACGTTCAATAAACATTTAAACAAATTGACTTGAAATCAGATGGCTCCCACATAGACTAAAATAACCAGATATTTCCGTTTCCGCGTGGCCTTGCAAAGTTCAGAATTATTCCTAGAGCCTGAATAGATTCCATGTCATTGAAGGACAGTAGCTCTTAAAAATTGTTTTGGCATTTTGTGCATACTGCTGCTGCTGCTGCTGCTAAGTTGCTTCAGTCGTGTCCGACTCTGTGTGACCCCATAGACGGCAGCCCACCAGGCTCCCCTATGCCTGGGATTCTCCAGGCAAGAACACTGGAGTGGGTTGCCATTTCCTTCTCCAATATTTTGTACATGCCACTCTTCTAAATGGTGCTGATGAGAAATTGCTTCCTAGACACCGATGGAGCTGAGAAGTCACAATCCATGTTTTAATAAATAGATTTTAAAATATAACACTTAAAATGCAGTATTCCCTATCACCAATCACAAAAGTCTGCACAATAAAGAAGCATTTATTCTATTATTTAACGATAAAGCAAGTCGGCGTGTGGATATTCACATGTGTATATGCCTAAGAAAGTTATGATAGCAATGTTCATATAAGGTAAGCCATTCCTTTGGGCCACAGTCAAAAGAATTTAGTTACTGTAATGACAAAAGGGCTTCCATATAGTAATACCAAAAGGCCTTTTCCCCAAAAGTAATGAAGAGGTCCCAAAACTGGATCCTGGTCACAGTATTGTCTCTGTCTGTCTCTGTCTCTCTCTCACACTCACACGCGCAGACTCACAGAATCTTTGGGATTTTAAAGGTCCAAGTAGAATTCATTAATAGAAGGATGAAATGCTCTTTCTTCTATAAATCATAATAAAGTGTTGAGAGATAAAGGAACTAAGTTTGCAAATCATCAGCTGCTGCTCTAAAACTGAGACGTGTCATGTTAACTCCCAACTCAAGCACCTAGTTTTAAAGATTTACCTTTAAGAAACCTAAAAGCTTGTATCCTGCCTCATCAACAACAGCCTCAAACTGTTCCCTGTCATCGAAGAAAACAAATCTTTAGCTCCTTCCTGCCTCGGGGAGACAGAGGGACCGAGGTGGTCCTCGGTGGCTGAATTAGATGAAAGACTTGCCTTCCACCATGGAGACATGGAGTCTAATCAAGTGAAATGAGTTTTGAGATCTCAGCTCATTTCCTCGGGGAGATCAGTTCACATTACAAAATCACGACATCTCATTCATCACAGCTGACGTGGTCTTTGCTCAGGAGAGGACCCCGACTGGGACTAAACCACCTGTCTCCTCTTGAAAGGGGGCACTTTATCCAAGTTAGAGTTGAAAGCCTTGGAGTGAGAAAGCTTGCCAGCTTTCACCCAAGTGATGCATATGCAACATGGAAGGGAACTTAGGCTTGAAAAAGGGAAGACCAGTTGAAGGAAGATTGGTAGTTGTACTTTAAATGATACAAGATATGAATAACTACACTGGAGACGCTAAGGCCTTGTGGTCAGGAGAGCCAAGAGTGGGGCTCCCTCTTCTTTATCTCCTAGATTTTATTAAACAGAAATGAGAAGGATAAACATTTCTGTGCATCAGGGTTTAAAACGGCAAAGAAAATCTCCTGCGGTCCAGGCTGATAGATGATCATCATTCTCTTTTATTTCTTTCAGGGCATCGTTGTCACACCCCTGCTACTGCTGCTTTTTGTGAGTATTTTGATACTGTTTTTAATGTCTTTCATTAAAAGCCATCTACAACCCTTTAAGAAAGATAGTTAGGAAAAAAACTGAAATTGAAACCTTTTACACCACTTGGCATCGTATTTTGAACTGTTCTTCCGGATGAGCTGTACAAAGTCAGAATCTCTGTAGTCTCGTGACCACGGACAGCAGCAGGGCCCATTTGTCAGGCCTCTGACTCCTGGCTAAATCATTAATTATTAGAAATTAGCACCCTGTGACATGGGTCAAAAACGTGCTGCACTTTATTTTCCCATTAGTAAGACTAAAGTGATTACTAATGGTCTAGGCTGATAGAAAGAGCCTTGGTCCAGGGGACCGGACAAAGCTTAGTTCCCAGTGCTGGTACGGATAGGAAATGGCTTTCTCACTCTGGGGAACATTGCCTCAATTTTTTCATCTGTAGAATGGGAAACAGTAACACCTATCCCAGTCTGTTCCCAGGGATGTGCTTTAGGAAAAGAAAAACTAATATAAGCTACTGGTACACCAGTAGCAAAACTTGTTCTGAAAATAAGAAATGCTAATTACCTACCTTATTTCTTTTTTTGGCACTAAGCATATGAGAAATTAGATGAGAGATTATAATGAAATTAATGTTATCTCATGCTGAGAAAAGCATATGTAATCATGAATGATACCTAAAATATTTTATGAACTGTGCATTTTTCATACACAACATCTCCCAAATATAAATCACTCTACTCATCACTGAAATAGAGTGGGGATGCGTTTCTAGAAGTGAAATGTAGCTGTTTGACTAGCACTATTTGTCAGTGAATTAAAACTGTGGGGGAAATTTATTTAATTATAGTGTAATTACCCAAGTTGGAATTCAATTAAAGTAATAGAGTGAGGGACTTCATTTCTTACAAGCTGTGTGGGAAGTGGAGAGGAAAAGATGCCTTACTGAACAGTTGGATTTTGCATCTTTCATGAAAGACATTACCTGCCAGTAATAATCCTCAGCTTTACCATGCCGTTTGAAATGCCACCTCTATCCTTAGAAGGTAAGGAGTGTCAATAATCAGATCACTTCCCACAGCATAACAGACCTCATTTATTTAGAATCACCAGTTCAGAATTTGCCGTGAGTTACGCTGAAACTGAAGTGAGTGTTATTTGCATTCATTGGGAAGAAAAGACTTGGTATGTATCTACCTGCTCACTAAATGTGAGAGCTAGGATCATCCCTCAGTGTTATTTCCAGGACCTGGGACAATAATTTCCCAGGAACAGCCCTCAGTGGCCACAGGATGCAGGCCAGCCTGGGGTCCCCAATGGCAGTGAGCCAGAGAAGTAGTGTAGAGCTGGGCGTATACAGAATGTCCAATGGTACGTAGCCTAGGTTTTCTCCATTGCAGAAGAGTAGCATCTCTTACTCCACAGCCCTTTGAAAAAGATCACAGCCACAGCTAGGGGGCTGAGACCTAGGTAGCACTTTTGAGTATCTCAGAGTCTGGAGTCTTTTGAGACACTGTTTCAACTTGTGATCAAAGAACCAAGTGAGTACCTTTCTCCCTTTCCTACCTATTACTGTGTTATAGCAAGACATGCCCAGCTGGTTAATATTAATGGTGTCACGCTATTGCAAGTTTGCCCCACTCTTAGCCCCATAGACTTGTGAGCTTTAGTTGGTTCAACATTTTTAAATCATCGAGCTACAAGAATAGTGAAAGAGACCCCAAGACCCTCAACTCAAAAGTCTAATGCCTCCCTTTTGAGCTAACTGGGCTCTTCCACTAGGTTCAATGGCACCATCATACGACCTCAATGACTACTTCTATATTACATGACTTAAAATCACATACACAGTATATAACACTTTTTATCTGTTTAGGTTGGTGTGCATTTTTACAAACAATGGGAATTGCTTGGACACTTGGGTGACCAGGCTTCACTTTACTGCATACGGCAAAAATCTGAGTGACTTACGTTTCATTAAAAACATAGTGTTTTTCATCAATAGTTCTACTGCGGTTAACCAATGCGATGTTGTGTTTCCCTGAAAGAAAGATAGGTGTGTGTGTGTGTGTGTGTGTGTGTGTGTGTGTGTGTGTGTGTGTGTGCTAAGTTGTGTCTGACTGTTTGGGTCCCTATGGACTGTAGCTCACCAGGCTCCTCTGTCCATGGGATTTCCCAGGCAAGAGTACTGGAGCGAGCGGCCATGCCTTCCCCCAGGGGATCTTCCTGATCCAGGGATCGAACCCGCATCCTTATGTCTCTTGCATTGGCAGGTGGCTTTTTTACCACTAGCACCACCTGGGAAACCCCTCTAATCTCTAGCGCATCAGAATGTGACCTTATTTGAACTAGGGGTGTTGCAGTTGTAATTAGTTAAGATGATGTCAAACTGGTATAGGGCGGGTCCTTAATCCATCATGACCAGTGAACCAGTGAAGTTGCTCAGTCGTGTCTGACTCTTTGTGATCTCAGTCTCCTCCATCTCTGGAATTTTCCAGGCAAGAGTACTGGAGTGGGTTGCCATCTCCCTTTCCAGGGGATCTTCCTGACGCAGGCATTGAACCCAGGTCTGCCACGTTGCAGGCAGACGCTTTCCTGCCTGCAGCCACCAGGGAATCTAACATGACTGGTGTCCTTAAAGAAGACGAGTCAGAGACCCACAGGGGGAGTGCCGTGTCCTGATGGAGGCAGAGATTAGAGTGATGCACCCGCAGGCCAAGGAGCAGGGGTTGCCAGCCAACGTCAGAAGCTGGAAGAGACAAGGAAGAACTCTCTAGGGATTTAAGAGGGCTCACAGTCTTGCTTGATTTCAGACCTACAGTTTCCACAGCTGTGAAGCAATACAGTTCTGCTTTTTTAAGCCGCCCAGTTTGTGGTATTTTGTTAACGAAAGTCAAAGAAACTAATACAGCCCATGAAAATGGAATTGTCTTTTTGTTATATAATATCTTAAAAATGGGAATTTCTAGACAGTCAGGCACAGTAGCTAGTAAAAGCCATTTTTGCTGATGGAATCTCAGATGTCTGTATTCTCAACATCTTCTCAAAATGTTCCTGTTACTACCTTGCTCCAATTGAATGCTGTCTTCTGATTCATGTTTGTGCTGCTGGCACCTTTCATATTACTGAGCCTTAAAGGGGGATAAGGTGTCTTTCTTGCACCTCATTACCAATTCCAGATCACTTCTCATGCCTTCTCCGTAAAATCCCCTATTACCTTTAAAGGTAATGCCATACACCTATATTACCTGCTGCTGCTTATTGTAATTGTCAGTGAAATGCTAGGTCATGCTCTAAGTGTCCAGAGAAATGTTTGCACCTTTCCATTGTCCCTTTTTTAACAATACACTTGGATTGACTTTTGGTGTTTTCAATATTCACATGGTTGACCTTTCCAATACCTTGACCTCAAAATTCTTGACCCCTTCTCCAATTAGATTGCCTTCCATTTAATCTCAGCCAGTCATCTCTGCAGTCAGACCCTTGGCTTAGTACTGCCAATAACAAATCCTTCCATAATCCTATTTTCAAACATCTCCTCCCACTGACATCTCCTATCTTTGTAACTTATTCCACAAGTTGCGAATTCTTCAAACTTGCCAGAAGGGCCAGTTTATTTACCTTATCACCTTCACAATACTTCTAGCAAATCCACCCTACCTCACCCTCTTATCCTCACGTTCCATCTGACCAAGCTTGGATCTCATGTTTCATCACTGTAATTACTTTGTTACATCCACCATCAACAACCTTGCTCATCTCTTATTGCTTCCTGTTTGCCTGGCCAGTGCCAAGTCTGCTTAAATCCAACTCTACACCTTTTTTTGTATTTATACCTGAACACACTGGAGCACCCACTCTCATGCTGACTGGTCTCACTGGAAATTCATGACAACTGATTGTAAACGAGCCTGGCAGTCCTACTGCCTTCCCCTAATCAACAGATATGCCCACTCTCTAGAGAATCATTTCACCCTTTCTCAAATCTCCATTGCCTCTTTTTTCTTTTTTCATCTCAACTGATGCAAAAAGGGAATGAACTGATGCAGAAGTCAAAAGCAATCAGATAAGTTCATAAGATCCCATCTATTTGCGCCTGTATTCTTCACCTTCTCTCCTCTTTCTGTGAATACATGATCTTGGCTCCCATCTAAGGCTAGTCCCTCCAGTTGTGCCATCCCTCTTCCTACCTGACAACAGGAGCTGCCCAGATGTCCCTCCTTCTCCGGTGTCATTAAGGTTTCTATCTCCACTGGATCATTTCTATGCGCATGCAAGCATTCTGTAAGACTGCACATCTCAAAAAGTAAATTTCACCCTCTCCTATGTGCACTCCACTTCTATGCCCTCTTTTATAACCCAGTTCCTCCAAAAAGCTACTTAAGCTTATTCATCACTCATTCAGTAGTATGTATTCAGTTCTTCCAATATACCAGACACTTTCCTGGGTGCCAAGGATATAGCAATGAGCAAAACAGATATATCTTTGCTCTAATAGAGGATACATACTGGTTTCCCAGGTGGTGCTAGTGGTAAAGAAACCTCCTCCCAATACTGGAAACCTAAGAGACACAGGGATGATCCTTGAGTCATCCAGATTCCCTGGAGCAGGAAATAGCAACCCACTCCAGTATTCTTGCCTGGAGAATCCCACGGACAGAGAAGCCTGGGGGGGCTACAGTCCTTGGGGTCGCACAGAGTCAGACAAGACCGAGCCGTACTACTACTTCTTAATACTAGGGTATATACTAGTGGAAAGAAAGAACCAACAAATAAGTAAAAATAGATTGTATAAGGTGGGTGCTAAAGAAAAAATAAAGTAAGGAAGGGAAGTGGGTTGGTGTTTGCTATTTTAAACCAGCTGGTCATGGTTAGACCCACTGAGCAAAGACCTACAGGAGATAACAGAGTGAGTTTTCTGGTGGTAGAATGTTCCAGGTGGAAGGAACAGCAAGTGCAGAGGTCCTGAGAGTATGCCTGGTGTCTGGGGAACAGTAGGGAGGCCATTGTGCCTGGAATGGAGTGAGCAAGGGGCTGAGTACATGGAGATGAGGTCAGAGTTGTAGTAGAGGCCAAATGAGAGAGGACCTTAAAATCCCTCATAAGGCCTTTGAATTGTTGTTCAAGAGAGGCCGGAGACCATGGAAAGAGTTTTGATCAAGGGAATGGCATGTTTTGGCATTCTCTGTAAAATGGTGATTCTGGATGCTGGGTTGAGTAGATCGTTAAGGGGATCATGGTGGAGACAGGAGGACCAGCTAGAAAGATAGTACAAGAGAGGCTGTTAACCTGGGCCAGCGCAGCTGAATAAATCTGGTAGGAAGTAGTTTTTTATTTTCTGGAAAGAACTGAGAGGTTGAATAAAAATCATAAGGGAAAGATATGAATCAAGGGTAATTACACCCCTGTGCAACTGGAACTATGGAATTGCCATGGATTAAGATGGGGAAGACTATAGGGTTGAACAAATTCAGCCTTGGACATGTCTGGGTTGAGCTGCCTTTCAGACATCTAAGGAGGGAAGTCAAGTAAGCAGTTGACTATATATCTGGAATTCAGGAGGAAGGTCTAGACAAGAGATACACATGTGGGAAAGGTCAGCATAGAAATGGATTTTGAGTTGGATTGGATGAGATCACTAAAAAAAGACTAGGGAAAGAGAAAGTATCAGCAGACTGCATTTGGGGCATTCTAATGTTAGGAGGTCTGCAGAGAAGACCAAGGATATCCAGTTTGCTTAGGAAGAACACCGAAAGATGCCAGGGTCCTAAGTCTAGCGGTGAATGTGCTTCAGAAGGGAGAAAGGGCCAACTACTTCAAATGCTAGTAATACTTCAGATAAAATAAAGTACAACTGGCGATTGATTTTTAATAAGATGGAGGCCAGTGGCAACCTTAATAAGACCTATTTCAGCAGAGTTGTAGAGGTGAAAGCCTGACTGACATAGGTTCAAGAATGGATGAAGAAAAAAGAGTTACAGACAGAATTCATTTTGCTCTAAAGTGTGCAGAAAATAGGACAGCAACAAAGTTAGTGAAAGATCCAGAGAGGATTCTTTTTTAAGTTGGGAAAATTATTAGCATATGTGTGTTGAGAGGTTCATTTGTACTGATAGATTAATCCAGTTAAAGAAGGAAAAATTGATACAGAAAAAAAGAGGGGATAATTTATGGATCTCTGTCCACGAGTAGAAGGGGAATGAGTTCAAGTGTGTAGAGGGTGTATGGCCTCCTAAGCACAGGTAGTTCATCGGAGTAATGAGAGGGAAACCAGGAGATGTGAGCAGAGAGGTAGGTAAATTGGTGGATGCAAGTGGAAGAGCTTGTTAAGTTCTCCTCTGGCTCTATTTTCTCAGTGGAGTGGCAAATAAGGTTAGGGGTAGGAGGCAAGAAAAGGCAAGGAGGGGGTGGAGATTTGATGACAAAGGAGAGGACATGAAATAGTCATGTGGGAGAGTGAATGGGATGCACAGATGCAATGGGATGGTCCAGCAGCCCCAGGGACCATCCTCAAGATCTCTACACATGGCATTGGCTCAGCGTAAATCTCCCCACTTCCCCACTCCCAGATATCCACCCCCAAGGCTCCCTCCCTCACTTTCATCTGGTCAAATGTCATTTTAGAAGAGAGGTCTTTCCTCACTACTTCATGTGAAAGAATATATCATATTATTACATCCCTCACTCCCTCCCCGCCTACCATGCTTCATTGTTGCTCTTAGCACTTACTATCCTGTAACATCTTAATCACCAGTTAATGTGTTTATTATCTCTCTTCTCTAAGGAGAGCAAAGCATCACAAGATAGTAGAGGCTTGATGTTTTGGTCACTGCTGTGACCCAGTGTTCAAAATCATGCCTGTCTGTAGAAGTCACTCACAAGCTTTTTTTTTTTTTTAATGTGTTTTTTTGGCCAAGATGTGCAGCATGTGGATTCTTAGCACCTTGAGCAAGGATCTAAACCTCACCCCTTGCATTAGAAGTGCAGTCTTATCCACTGGACCACCGGGGAAGTCCTCACAAGCATTTTCGAATGGATGCTTGGTAAAGGACAATTGAGTACTCTGTGCTCAGAGTACTTCTGATGCCAAAGGTATAGGTTTTCCACAACAACCAATCTTCCAGTTCTCTTAGAACACCAACTGGGTATTCTACAGTGTAATTCATTTTGACACTGACTACACAGATTTAATACATATCCCTCACAAGTGAAGGGTCCAAGTCCCACAAGACTGCCTCTCACTTCAGGTGCCAATCTGAAGTAGTGGTTCCCAGGTTATCCACACTTTGGTCCAACTTAGCTACAAGTCACAGAGAAGGCAATGGCACCCCACTCCAGTACTCTTGCCTGGAAAATCCCATGGACAGAGGAGCCTGGTAGGCTGCAGTCCATGGGGTCGCTAAGAGTCAGACACGACTGAGCGACTTCACTTTCACTTTTCACTTTCCTGCATTAGAGAAGGAAATGGCAACGCACTCCAGTGTTCTTGCCTGGAGAATCCCAGGGACGGGGGAGCCTGGTGGGCTGCTGTCTATGGGGTCGCACAGAGTCAGACAGGACTGAAGTGACTCAGCACCAGCTACAAGTCAGGGTGTCCCACAACCCCATCCTCGGGTTCAGTAATTTGCTCCCACTGTTCACAGAACCCAGAGAAACACTGTATTTACTATCACAGGTTATTTGTAAAGGAAACAAATTAATAGCCTGATGAACAGGTACATAGAGCAGGGTCCAGAAGGGTCCCAAGTGCAGAATCTTTTGTGCCATGGAGTTTGGGCTGAGTCATCTACTCCCTGCATATGGATGCATTCCCCAACCTGGGAGTTCTCTGAACCCTTCTGTGCCAGGTGCTGAGAACAAAATCCGAATAATGTAACAAAACTTGCTCTTATCACCCCATCACTCAG
Organism: Ovis aries; assembly: GCF_016772045.2. Taxonomy (NCBI): domain Eukaryota; kingdom Metazoa; phylum Chordata; class Mammalia; order Artiodactyla; family Bovidae; genus Ovis; species Ovis aries. Next base: position 12,078,168 of record NC_056070.1, read on the forward strand.
GAAATTATGAGGGTTTCAGAACTTCTGTACTCGGGGACAAAAAGCGAATATATTTTTCTTACCATATCACTACATCACAGTTGTGCAGGTTGATGGGTGCCTCTACTCAAAGAATCAGGGAGGGTGACTTTTAAGGTGACTATTTCCTGGTTACATGCCCTACCTTCAGGGCCATGTTTCGTACTGTAAAGCCATTTTTAAGGGACTAATTTCACTTCCCTCGCTGTCTGTTGTGGGGAGGCAGCGTAGTATGGGGAGAAGGCATCTTATTTTGGTTCAATTCACAGTCAGCATCTGTTGTGAACAGTGAATTTTCCATAACTCTTGTCAGCCTCAGTTTTCACCTCTGTAAAGTAAGAATTTTAATAAGATGAAATGAGTCTGTTTATGGGAAAGCATGTTGTAAACTGTAAAGAATCATCAGATGCTAGTTATTTTACTATTGTTATTATTTTGGCTGTGCTGGGTCTCTTGCTGCTCATGCGGGCTTTCTCTGGTTGCAGCCAGTGGGTGCTACTCTCTGGCTGTGGTGCTCAGGATTCTCACACTGCAGCAGCTTCTCTTGTTGCTGGGCACAGGCAGGAGGGTGCTCAGGCTTCAGGAGCTATGGCACATGGGCTTAGCTGCTCCTCAGCATGTGGGATCTTCCCAGACCAGGGATCAAACCCGTGTTCCCTGCATCGGCAGGCAGATTCTTAACCACGGAACCACCAGGAAAGTCCAATGCTAGTTATTTAAATTTGACACTTTATAAAAGAAAATAGAAAATAATGCCAAGAAGGATGTTCAGTTCAGTTCAGTCGCTCAGTCGTGTCCGACTCTTTGCGACCCCATGAACTGCAGCACACCATGCCTCCCTGTCCATCACCAACTCTCGGAGTTCACTCAAACTCATGTCCATCGAGTCGGTGATGCAACCCAGCCATCTAATCCTCTGTCGTCCCCTTCTCCTCCTGCCCCCAATCCCTCCCAGCATCAGAGTCTTTTCCAGTGAGTCAACTCTTTGCATGAGGTGGCCAAAGTACTGGAGTTTCAGCTTTAGCATCATTCCTTCCAAAGAAATCCCAGGGCTGATCTCCTTCAGAATGGATCTCCTTGCAGTCCAAGGGACTCTCAAGAGTCTTCTCCAACACCACAGTTCAAAAGCATCAATTCTTCGGCACTCAGCTTTCTTCACAGTCTAACTCTCACATCCATACATGACCACTGGAAAACCATAGCCTTGACTAGACGGACCTTTGTTGGCAAAGTAATGTCTCTGCTTTTCAATATGCTATCTAGGCTGGTCATAACTTTCCTTCCAAGGAGTTAGCGTCTTTTAATTGGTTTCTGCAAAAGCATGTATCTGATGAAATGCCCCAGTGGTCCACTTAGTCCAGACCTTAGTGATGGGCTGTGTCTTAAAACTTTAAATTTTAAGATTCTTTAACTATCTGTAGCCTATAATCTTATAAACTTGTGTGTAAATGAATCCAGTATTTACCATGGCTGGCAGTTAGCACAGTGAAACTTCCCGAAATAGCACTGTTCACTCCTAAGATGCAAAGTTTTTTTTTTTCCATATATCACCTCAGTTTTCTTGATGACACACCTCTGATGTTGGCAGAGGCAGAAATTGTTGTCTTTATTTTGTCAGTGGATGTGTATCAAACCATGGATTTCAAATCTGTAAGGATAAATAAAAGCTTTGTCGGTTTCCCAGGTGGCTCAGTGATGAAGAATCCACCTGCCGATGCAGGAGACACAGGGTCAACCCCTGGGTGGGGAAGATGCCCTAGAGAAGGAAACTTCAGTACTCTTGCTTCAGTACTCTTGCCTGGAAAGTTCCGCGGACAGAGGAGCCAGGTGGGCTACAGTCCATGGGGTCACGAAGAGTCAGACACCTGAGAAACCCAGCACACAAACTAGCTTAAAACTACACTTCCCGAAGTTCATTGCTTGCAGTTCTGTGTGAATGGTCCTTGTGAAACAGTATTTCACGTGGTCGGCAGCCGCTAGATTTTGTTCTCCTGAGCCAGCAGCCATGACTATTTTATTCATTAACTTATCTCTGATGCCGAATATTCAATATTGGTTGAAAGGAGGGAAATAGAAAGATAGATGAGTAGTGATTCAGTTCAGTTCAATTCAGTTCAGTTGCTCAGTTGTGTCGAACTCTTTGCAACCCCATGGACTGCAGCACACCAGGGAGGAGTGATTGGTGTGATTCAGATGATAAACAAGTGGTTCAAAGGTTAGGATCTCAGCCTGCTTCATGAAACTTTACTTTGTATTTGCTGTGAAAAATAATGTACAATTTTTTAAATAATGTTCAACAAAACATCCACTCTCTTATTCAGTGTTTGAATGCCTACTGTGCATGGTGAATATTGCACACACCAGCCTGACATTGATCCTTCCCTCCAAGAATTCATGATTTAATAAAGAAAATAGAATGGCTTCACAGATAATTAAAATCCAAAGTAAAAATTATATCGCAAGTATAATATTTCAAGGGAGATTACTAAGAAAGAAAACGTGTTATTCAATAGAAGTGTTCTTTTTACAATGAATTTGTTACTGAGCAACAGGTTTAATTTTTTAAGTTTGTTTTATTAAAGTATAGTTGATTTACAATGTTGTGTTAATATCTACTGTGCAGCCAAGTGATTCAGTTATATATACATTAGTTTTCATTTTTTCCATGATGATTTCTCACAGGACAGTGAATGTAGCTCCCTGCGCTATACAGTAGGACCTTGTTGTTTATCCATCCTGTATATAGTAGCTTCCATCTGCTAATCCCAAACTCCCAGTCCATCTCTCCCCCACCTCTCCACCTCCTTGGCAACCACACGTTTGTTCTCTGTGTCTGTGAATCTGTTTCTGTTTTGTAGGTAAGCTCATTTGTGCCATATTTAGAAATGATATCAGATGGCACTTGCATTTCTCTTTTTGACTTACTTCACTTATGATAATCTGTAGTTCTATCCATTTTGTTGCAGATGGCATTATTTCATTCTTTTTATGGCTGAGTAATATTCCATTGTGTGTGTATATATATATATATATATATATACACACACACACACACACACCACATCTTTATCCATTCATTTGTCAGTGAACATATAGATTGTTTCTGTGTGATGACTATTGTAAATAGTGCTGCTATGAACATATGGGTGCTTGTATCTTTTTGAATTAATATTTTGTCTGGCTATATACCCAGGCCATATGGTAGCTCTATTTTTAGTTTTTTGAGGAAACTCCATCATATTGTTCTCCATAGTGGCTGCATCAATTGACATTCCTACCAACAGTGTAGGAGGGTTCCCTTTTTAAAAGAAAACTTCTGATTGGAGGAGAGAGAGAGGTAGATGGAAACTTCTACTATTTCTCAAGGGATGTCCTACTTCAGGGTCTTTTCATGTGCATGGTTCTGATTCTCAAGTATGCCTAACATCACTTGAAACTTGCAAAGTCTTCCTTCCTTTTGATGTGGTTTTTCACTAACACTGTGTTTACCAGCCATGATTACAGTTCTCTTCAACAGCAAATAACAGAGAAGAACAGAGAAGAGAGATTTGAATGCTTGAAACACAGTGTTGTGGGTGATGAAGATGACGAGGCCCTGGTGCTGAGTCAGAGGCTTAGGCTGTGGGGTCAGGACCAGCCAGCAGGCAGCATGAAGCTCCTCCCTCTGTGGACTCCTGTTCCCCTGAGTCTCCTTAGCAGCTCCCTCACACCTTCTTCCCAGCCTCATCTCGGTGACTGAGGAATGAAAGGAAGCAGTGTCCAAACTTCTGTCTTCCTGCCTGTAAAGTTAAAACATAGAAGGTCAGAAATAACTGTGTTCATACTATAGAAGAGATCAGTCTAATTTGACGCAATTGCGATATAAGGAGACCAGATATGGGATGGTGTTGCCATATCTCAAGCCCCATGATTTTGTAGACCACCAGTTTATTTAAATAAGTTCGTGCTTGCCAGGGAAAGGTCAGTAGCACTCTGAATTTGTGCCATTAGAATTGCAGGTCAAGACCTCGTTCCCACCCTAGCTGCAAGGGTGATCTGACCATCAAGAGCTCTAGAAACGTGTGAAGTGGAAACTCTGCTGAAAGGCACATCCTCAGAGTTAGAGACCAGACTGTATTCCCGTGTGGGGGTGGTCACATCAATACCTTGTGTGTATGTGTGTGTGTGTGTGTTAGTTGCTCAGCTGTGTCTGACACGTTGTGACCCTATGGACTGTAGCCCTCTAGGCGCCTCTGTCTGTGGAATTCTCCAAGGCAACAGTACTGGGTTGGGTTGCCATTCCCTCCTCCAGAGGATTTTCCTGATCCAGGGGTTGAACCTGGGTCTCCTGCTTTGCAGGCATATTCTTTACCATCTGAGCCACCAGGTCAATACCTGAGGATATTTAATAAACATTTACCCACATATTTATCCATTCATTAGCATGTAAGCTCCCCTTGAGTAAGTGGGAGCGCCACCAGCTCTGTTATTGTATCAGTTGATTTTCTATGACTTGACTTATGACTTGATTCTTAGAAATCTGGCCCCTCATCAAGCGGATATTTCAATGCCCTTGTGATAACTGGACACATATACACACATGTGCACACATACCAACATATGTGCGTGACCCCACGGGGCACACCACGCCCTGTTTCTAGGCTGACTGTGTGTCCCATTAGTCTGACTGTCTCTTCCGTCCCTTTCTGTCCCAGCAGTTTTTAAACCCAATAGGCCTAAATTCTCACAACACTGTATAGGAAACCTTATTTTTCCAAAGATGAGGGGGAGGTGGTGGAGAGAGAGGTAGAAAAATCTTTATTGAGTAGTTGTTGTGTTGTGTGTGAGTTGCTACATGGTACTTTGTGGGGCTCCCTGGATAGCTCAGCTGGTGAAGAATCCACGTGCAATGCAGGAGACCCCGGTTCGATTCCTAGGTCGGGAAGATCCCCTGGAGGAGAGCATGGCAACCGACTCCAGTATTCTTGCCTGGAGAATCCCCTTGGACAAAGGAGCCTGGCTAGCTACAGTCCATGGAGTCACAAAGAGTCAGACTGAGCAACTAAGCACAGAACAGCACATAGTATTTCTACATAATTACATATGAGTAGCATGAGTACCTTTAGAAGCAGGTGTTATCCTCACTCAGAAGAGGTTTTGTGCTTCTTGAGATCGCACGACTGGTTAAGAACACAAGGTGCTTTCAGACAGCATTCCTTCCAGGTTGCGCTTACAAAACATGCCTCCTCGGAGACGGGTGGTTTTACTTATTTAATTTTTTTAAAGATTTTTTTGATGTGGGCCATTTTTAAAGTCTTTATTGAATTTGTTATACTGTTCCTTCTGTTTTATGTCTTGATTTTTTGGCCTCAAGTCACGTGGGATCTTATCTCCATGAAGAGGGATTAAACCCACAGCCCCTGCATTGGAAGGCAAAATCTAAACCACTGGACCACCAAGAAAGTCTCAGACAGGTGGTTTTAAGACATATTATCAGCACTCAGTTACTACTTCCTGGACATGTATATTCTAAGTAACATAGGAAGGATAAACAGAGTAAGGTATAATTATTGTCTCGAAAAAAGCTTAAACCTTATGTGAGTAAATAAGAATAAAGATTATGGAGAAATTGACAGGAAAAATAAACTAGCGTTCTGTGATTCAGACTGCATTTCATAGGAGTTCACAGAGGAGCACCGTTAGCGTGGGCAAGAGACATCAGTGGCAGCTTTTGAGCCCATGGTCATCATTAGTTTCTCTAGTAATTGGCACCTGTGATAGAAAATCCCCCAACTTTTGATGCCATCAGTGTAAACAAAAACAACAAATCCAGTCATTAGTGTCATGTACAGTACTGTTATTTTTTGTGGTATATGCCCAACGATGGGGGCAAGTCCGAGGGGTCACTTATGTGTGATGTAGAAAATACGTGTGTGTGTTTGGGTGTTAGCCGCTCAGTTGTGTCCGACCTTGCAACACTATGGACTATAGCCTGCCAGGCTCCGCTGTCCATGGAATTCTCCAGGCCAGAGTACTGGAGGATCCCCTTCTCCAGAGGATCTTCGTGACACAGGAATCAAACCTGGGTTTCCTGCCTTGCAGGCAGATTCTTTACCACCAGTCTGAACCACCAGGGAAGCCTGGAGAAAATGATAAAAAAAAAAAAAAAAAGCATAAAGCACTTGAAGAAAAATTACCCTCTGATAAACCCAGTAGCTCCATACTTATCCTAATTTGTTCTTAAAGCAAGTAAGATGGATCCCCTCCCACTGAGCTTGAGAGCCCCTTACCTTCTGACTGTGGGCGTAAACCACAAAGAGATGTTTTCACACAGGGAGAATCTTATGAAGCAAAAGATGCTCACCCCAGGGCTCCCCCAGACCTCGTTGAGATAACGGGGAAGGGAGAGCACCTCAGAAGTCATTTTCCAATGCTCTTGAATGGCGGCCCCCAACCTTTTTGGCACTAGGGACAAGTTTCGTGGAAGACAATTTTTCCATGGACCAGGGACAAGGGGGATGGTTTGGGGATTATTCAAGCACATTATGGTTACTGTGCATTTTATTTCTATTATTATTATATCAGCTTCACCTCAGATTATCAGACATTATATCCTGGAGTTTGTGGACCCTTGCTCAAGAAGCAACTTGGGCTCAAGAAGCCCACTGTGTCCTGGAAGCGCATCTCCCCACAGCTTTCCTCTATAAGCAATGGAAAGTCGATTCACAGTCCACTGGGGGGCCCATTTCACTACAGTTTCTGTGTGGTTTGAACAACCAGTTCAGTTCATTCGCTCAGTTGTGTCCAACTCTTTTTGACCCCCATGGACTGCACCACGCCAGGCTTCCCTGTCCATCACCAACTCTTGGATCTTGCTCAAATGCACATCCATTGAGTCAGTGATGCCATGCAACCATCTCATCCTCTGTCATCCCCTTCTCCTCCTGCCCTCAATCTTTCCCAGCATCAGGGTCTTTTCCAATGAGTCAGCTCTTCGCATCAGGTGGCCAAAGTAATGGAGTTTCAGCTACAACATCAGTCCTTCCAGTGAACACCCAGGACTGATTTCCTTTAGGATGGACTGGTTGGATTTCCTTGCTGTCCAAGGGACTCTCAAGAGTCTTCTCCAACACCACAGTTCAAAAGCATCAATTCTTCAGTGGTCAGCTTTCTTTATAGTCCAACTTTCACATCTATACATGACCACTGGAAAAACCATAGCTTTGATTAGACAGACCTTTGTCAGCAAAGTAATGTCTCTGCTTTTTAATATGCTGTCTATGTTGGTCATAGTTTTTCTTCCAAGGAGCAAGCGTCTTTTAATTTCATGGCTGGCTGTCACCATCTGCAGTGATTCTGGAATCCAAGGAAAGAAAGTCTGTCACTGTTTCCATTGTTTCCCCATCTATTTGCCATGAAGTGATGGGACTGGATGCCATGATATTAGTTTTTTGAATGTTGAGTGTTAAGCCAGGTTTTTCACTCTCCTCTTGCACTTTCATCAAGAGGTTTTCCAGTTCCTCTTCACTTTCTACCATAAGGGTGGTATCATCTATGTATCTGAGGTTATTGATATTTCTCCTGGAAATCTTGATTCCAGCTTGTGCTTCATCCAGCCTGGCATTTTACATGATGTACTCTGCATATAAGTTAAATAAGCAGAGTGACAATATACAGACTTGACATACTCCTTTCCTGATTTGGAACCAGTCTGTTGTTCCATGTCCAGTTCTAACTGTTGCTTCTTGACCTGCATGCAGATTTCTCAGGAGGCAAGTCAGGTGGTCTGGTATTCCCAACTCTTGCAGAATTTTCCACAGCTTGTTGTAATCTACACAGTCCTGGAAGCCCATCTCCCCACAGCGTTCCTCTGTGGACAATGGAAAGCTGATTTACAGTTTACTGGGGGGGCACAATTTCTGTGTGGTTTCAATAACCAGAACCTACAGTTGTATGTAGTTGCTATCAATTGTTGGAAGATAATCTTTTGATCTTATGTTTTAAATTAGCATATAACCCAAATAAATATTCCCTATTTTTTAATCTTTTAAAAAAAATCATTTAAAGCCTATTTTTTTTCTTTGTTGCTCAGGAAAGGAAAAAGATCGTGCATCTAGATATAAGAAGGATCATTTCCTCCACAAACTATATGCCTTCCATGCCCATAACCCGTCTTCACTTTGATAAATGCAGCTGAATCAGTACAGCTTTTTAATAACCATATTCTTAACTTTGATAAAAATGATAGTCTTTTCCATTGAGCCTGTCAGCTGTTATACATTTCAGTCATTGATTTTGAGTAAGTTATCAGTGCAGTTTGCATGTATCCCTGTGTTAGTGGCAGCAGGAATGAAAGACGGCTGGACTGTAGTTTTAGGGAAAGACGGGAATCCAGAAAGCTCAGGGGTTGGAAGCCAGGGACCCTCTCTCGTCTCCTGTGTGCATGCCTTGTCTTTGTGACGGGAAGGGGACAGTGTTTATGAGCGTGTCTGTGTGTGGGTACAAGAGAGTTAGATCTGGGGACTTCCCTGCTGGTCCAGTGGTTAAGAATCAGTGCTTCCAATGAAGTGGGTGTGGGTTCTATCCTTGGTCGGGGAGCTGAGCAAAAAACCAAAACATAGATCAGAAGCAGTATTGTAAAAAATTCAATGAAAACTTTAAAAATGGTCCATATCCAAAAAAAGTAACAAAAGATGGGGACCCACTGGTAAGCAGGCCTCCTCCTCTTTCCATCCCTTGGGGCTGGGCTTGGGTGGCGGGGGGCCGGGGAGGGACCAGAACTGGGCAGGAAGGGAATCCTTCTTCCTGATTTCCTCACGGAAGAGATTGAGCATTCCTTCCCCTACAGTCTGAACTGTAAATATCTATTCTTCTTTTTCTCTGAATGTGGCACTTGTGAGAGCAAAGACCAGTCATCAGGGGTGAATTATTTAATACAATAATGTTTTAATAGCTGAGAGGAGACACAAATAGTCGCGGTGCCTGTGGCTAATGGATTTCTCTGGTAGGAGATAAAAGGCTGATTACACAGCAGAGCAAGTGAGGGCCTGGTGCGTTAATGACAATTTACAGGTCAGCTCACTTACAGGAGTGATTTAAACGCACCATCTGTTTTCTAACTGTAGGTTGATAACTATGATTTTGCAGACAGCCGGCGTCTCTTCATCAAGAACTTATTTGTCTTTTGGAGTCTGGTTAGTCGGGCCCCATAAAATTTCACTGACTGGTCCATCCAGATTCCTTGCAAATGAAACAGTTTCTAAGTTGAATGGATTGACAGCAGCCAATCTTGCTTCATTCGACTCAGCCTTCCTCTGCCAGGATGGAAAATTAAATGCTAATGCCCTAAAGCAGCCCTTGTATGTACCGGATTAGCTTCTTCCTTCTCTTTAAAAAAAAAAAAAAATTATTTATTTGGCCGCACTGGGTCTTCGGTGCAGCACACGGGATATTTGATCTTCATTGTGGCACATGGGCTGCTAGCTGTGGCGTGTGGGATCTAGTTCCCTGAGCAGGGATTGAACCTGGGCCCCCTGCACTGGGAGCTGAGTCTTAGCCGCTAGACTACCAGGGAAGTCCCTGGATTAACTTCTTTCTGATACATATACCTCAGTACTAATCATGTACCATCCTTGAGAGACTTAATAAAAAGTCCCTCAAATAATTTTCTGAGTCCTCTGGTTCAAATCCAGAAACCCAGTTGAGAAAGGCTGTGCCGGCATCCACTGCTTATCAAGTTTCCTGCCATCCCCCCTTTTTATCTTTTTTCCCTCCCTCTTGCTTCTGCCTATATCCCTCTCCATGCAGGCCCCCAACACACACTCACACTCACACTCTTCTTTCTCTCACATGGACAAGCAGAGCCCAACTTTGGCCTCCATTCTTGTCCCCTCCCACCTCAATGCTCTGTTCTTCGGTCATTCAGTTCAGTTCAGTCGCTCAGTCAAGTCCGACTCTTTGCAACCCCATGGACTGCAGCACGCCAGGCCTCCCTGTCCATCACCAATTCCCGGAGCTTGCTCAAACTCATGTCCATTGAGTCGGTGAAGCCATCCAACCATCTCATCCTCTGTCGTCCCCTTCTCCTCCTGCCCTCAGTCTTTCCCAACATCAGGGTCTTTTCAAATGAGACAGTTCTTTGCATGAGGTGGCCAAAGTATTGTGCTGTAGAACCTAAGGATTAAGTGTGACGCTGTGGAGCCAGCCTTCTCGGTTGAGATCATTGCTCTGCCACTTTGGAGATACAGTAACCGAGCTGTTGGACTGTCCTGCCCCACTGTTTCCTCTTGTGAAAATGGGGTACTAATGAGACCCACCTCAAGGGGTCACTGTATTAAGTCATCCAACACTTTAAGCTTCAGAGCCATGTACAGACAATGTGGCTTCCCAGGTGGCTCAGTGGTTAAAAAAAAAAAAAAAAAAATCTGCCTGCCAATGCAGGAGATGCAAGTTCCATCCCTGGGTCAGGATATCCCATGGAGGAGGGCATGGCAACCCACTCCAGTGATCTTGATGGGAGAATGCCACAGACAGAGGAGCTCTGGCAGGCTATGGTCTATAGCGTCGCAAAGAGACACAACTGAAGCAGCTTATCACACATGCACCCACTATGTGCAGTACCCACTCCAGTATTCTTGCCTGGAGAATCCACGGACAGAAGAGGCTGGCGAGCTACAACCATGGGGTCTCTCAGAGTCTGACATGACTGAGCGCATAGCACGCACCACGTGCTGTAGTAACTTGTCGTGGTTCTCACATGCGAACCCCAGCTCCGCAGCAGCTCTGGAGGGGCTGGTTAGAAACATTCTCACCATCCTCCTTTCATCCTTCCCCCGGGTCTTCTGAATTGGAAACTCTGAACTGGTAGGTGAGACTAAGGAATCAGTATTTTCACAGGCCCTCCAGATGTTTCTGGTGTGTTTACATTTGAAAACCACCACCCTCGATGTAAGAAGTAGTCACACTGCTGGGCACCTAGATATAGACATGAAAAAAGACCACGTCTCTGACCTTCAGGAGCGCATGGTCTACTGGGAGAGGCAGATGTGTAAACAAGACCAGCCAAGGATTCTGAGCAATACATTGGCAACACAGAGCAGCCCCCAAAGAATGAGGAGCCACATCTGCATTTGGGGAGGAGGGTTTGCAAATAATTTCCAAAGAAGTGATGCTTGAAATAATTTTTAGAAAAAAGACTAGAACTTTTCCAGTTGTAAGTGAGGGGAAGACATCCTATAGAAAGGAGTGTGCATGGATCCACATACAGACCTCAGCTTTGAGAAAGCAGCTCCTGGGGAGAGGACGGGTTTGGTCTTTGGTTTACTGTTGGAGCCCCTGGACCTAGAACATGCCTCTGGTTCATAGGAGGCACCAGTGACTATGTGAAGGATTGAACAGGAAGGTCTTAAATTCCCACGTATTTCATTTTCACGGAAACATTTCTTTGCAACATGATGTTAAAACAAATAAACCTAATTGTGAGTTCCCTGTTTTAAAAAACTATAGTCCTGAAGCAAATTAGCCAATGCCTGGGTTGTTTATTTCACACGCGGTATCTTAAAGCACAAGTTGGCAATGTGAGACGTGGGAACTTTAAGCCTGCAAGGTGGCTCAGCAAAGCCCAGAACAGTTGCTTGACACAAGCTTATCTCGAGCCCTTATCCAAACATGCAAATTATTGATGCTTCTTATAAACACATTGGTCTCTGAAATAGAAACCACATGAGGTTTCCTCATTAAAATGTGAAGAACCAGCTAGCCCAGGCAACGTATTTCCTTCTGCTTCAGTTAAAATCGACTCTGCATGTAAAATGACTGGGTCTTGTAGTTTCCTGGTCTTGCTCTCAAATGCAGGTGCCCACTCTTTCTTCCGGCTGCCAGGGCGTACTACGTGGCCCCAGAGCTTCCCCAAGGGGACCGCTGCACCTTCACACTGACCGCAGCGACAGGTCTGGAGGCTGATTCAAAAGAAAGGACTTATGCCAAGGTAGACCCCAGGACTGAGGTTTCCTTCCTTTCAGAGCCACTTCTAAAGGGAGCTACCCTGCAGGATTTCCTCCCTAGCATCCCCACCGTACTTCGTCTGGTTTCATATACCCAGTTAATTACATCCCTGGCTAGCTTGCTCTAGCCTCTGATCTGACAAGGCCCCAGAGGAGGGCTGCTCTAACCTATGTTCCTAACCAAGTGGATCAGAGATCAAGGGTGTTTTTGAGGACAAAGGGACCTTGGGGATCGTGGACAACCTCCCACCCTCCCCCTCACCCCAAAGCCTTTCCCACTGTCTTCCGGAAACAAGAGGCTTCCAAACACTGAACGTGCAGGTGGTCTATCATGTGATGGATCTAGAGAATAACACACACAATATTCTTCAACACCAAAGGTGAAAAGGGTTTTCCTCTACTTCCCTTTTAGATTGAATTGGGATTAAAAAGAACCGCCCCCCAAATGGACTCAGTGCATGAAATCAGCTTTTAACTTTTCTCTTCATTTGCTCTTTTGCTGCTCTGCAGTAATGCTTTCCGGTTAAACTAACAAGCCCTCCCAGTGTGGGTCTGGCGGCTGTCACAGAGCAGATCTGGCTGGAGTCGCTTGCATGTGTTTGAGAAGCACTGCCAATTTCACATCGTAATGCAGGGATTAGAAGTGTTCACTGCAAGTGATTTCTCTCTGGACCTCAGTTTTTCAGTCTTTCAAAAGAGTGACCGGGACCACAAGTCGCTTGCAGGGATCCTATCAATTTTAGGTCTTCTCTCCACAGCAGCATTGAGGAGCTGAGGACAGGGTGGAGGAGAATCAAGGAACACAGACCGCCATGATCATTGCTGTTTATGCGCGCGCCTGCGTGAGCTGATCCTCTCGCCCTTGGTTCTTGTCATGAATAGATGCCCTTAGTTACTAGATGCACATTAGGATTCGTTGTATGACTAATGATAAGAAGTGAAAAAAAAAATACCAACTGATTCTGTAATGCTGCAGGATAATGACTTTTTAGATGTACTTTAGTTTTATGTGTGTGGGGGATGTGATTTTGAATAAGGTTTTGTCCCTTTTTAGTACCCCATGTTTACAGACTACTTCATCTGTTCATTCTGCATGGGTTTTTGCTTCTGCAAACATATTCACTGTGCCAGTTCCTGGGATAAGCACTGGGCTGACAGAGGGGATATAATTTCATATGATTATTCATGAAAACATTTTAAAAATACATTACATAACTTAATAAAGTTGAGCTAGAAAGAGGAACAGAGAGATCACCCATGAGATTCCAGGCAAGAATGGAGACTTTTTACCTGCAGGTTATCACGCTCTACCCCACTGCCTATCTTCAAAGATTGTGAACCCTCTGGATAAAGCATTGATTGAGCTGAATGTCTTTGAACTTGAAAACTTTGTTCTTTAAAATTTATTTTTCTATTTATCCAGTGCCTCAATTTCTTTGTAAAATATATTTTTCCGTATTTTAATCCTTGCCCTTGGAGCATCTTTAGGGTTAATATTTGTGGAGAGAATATATATTTGTTACATACCTTGGACTTCAAGGACATAGTTGCTTTAAAATAGGGCGGAGTCATTAGCTTTTAATACTTTAGCTTTGCCTAAAAAGAAACATCTAACAGCTGTGTAACATTTGGGGCTTCGAAGTGGCCCTAGTAGTGGTAAGGAATGCACCTGCAAGGCAGGAGCTGCAGGAGGCGTGAGTTCAATAACATTTCACACACCACACATCCTATGTGATCTTCGCCAGTTTCACTTTCTCTGGTTGCTTTTTTTTTCAGTTTATATTGGTCCTGGAGGAAAAGGCTGGAGGCTACACTTTTTGTAAGTTAAGCTGACAGCCAGTGATGAGTGTTGGAGGCAGTCTTAAGTGAATGCAGGCCACCAGGGGACAAGACACATATTCTTGGTCTCTAGAGTGCATATCAGAGAAGGCAATGGCGCCCCACTCCAGTACTCTTGCCTGGCAAATCCCATGGAAGGAGCAGCCTGGTAGGCTGCAGTCCATGGGGTCACTAAGAGTCTGAAACGACTGAGTGACTTCACTTTCACTTTTCACTTTCATGCATTGGAGAAGGAAATGGTAACCCACCCCAGTGTTCTTGCCTGGAGAATCTCAGGGATGGGGGAACCTGGTGGGCTGCCGTCTATGGGGTCACACAGAGTTGGACACGACTGAAGCGACTGAGCAGTAGCAGAGTGCATATAGATTGGGGCCAAGGATAGGGGGGCAGAGTCATAAAATGCACCACCTAGGGTTTAGAAAAGATCTTGGTGGGCTGGTGCATGCAGAAATCAGTGAAAACACTGGTCCCAGGGAACTTCGTTCTGAGCTATTGACTTCACTTAGCTAAATATTTGTTATTTAACATTCTCTTTCCTCTGTCATCACTGCCTCCACATCTTTCACAAAAATTGTTTTCCAAAAGATATTTCCAAGTTTAACTAAACTTAGGTAAAGACAGAAATTGAGGTTTGGTCTGCAGAGGAAGGTGAATGAAAGTTCCAAGGCCCGGGGAGATGTTGCAGAAGGGACTCATGAAAGAGATGAACGTCTATGAAACAGCTACTCTTTGTCCAGAAAGGAGGTTTTGAAAAAATATGAGAAAGTTAGCAGGTGGATTTCCCTGTCAGTCCAGTGGTTAAGACTCTGCACTTCTAATGCAGGGTGTGGGTTCAATCCCTGATCGGGGAGCTAAGCTCCCACGTGCCTTGTTGCCATAAAACCAAGACGTAAAGCAGAAGCAGTATTGGAACAGGTTCAATAAAGACTTTTTTTAAAAAAAGAAAGTTAATAGGAAGGCAGCAATTCTTGGCAGTAGAGGTTAATGCGAGTGTGTGACTGTGTTCACAGAGAAACGCTGCCTTATGGTCCGGCAGTAACATGTTTATGAAGCTGAGACTGCAATCATTAGCAAAGCAAGAACCAGAAAATGAGGCTGGAGTCAAAACAAGAATTATGATCAATGTTCAGGCATACCAATTTGGAGCGGTACATTGAAATTTTAAGTTGAAAAATAAGTTGTTTCAGGATTTCCCATTTCCAAGGTTTTGTGTAAGAATAAATTTTTAAGGGTATGAGGTTCATTGCCTTTGTTTTGGAGGATTGGGGGAATTATAAACTATTTCATTTACATAAGTAAAAATATTATCTTGATAATAAAATAATGAGACATACTTATTTGGCTTAGGTATCTGCAGATGGGTAAAATAGAAATCACATAAACTTTGATTACAGATGAAATATCATGCCATGTGACTATAGACAGTGTAGGCACAGAATGACTTAACAGGCAGTAACGTATTTAATAACAGGGCTTCCCAGGTGGCGCTGGTGGTAAAAAAAAAAAAACCCACCTGCCAAAGCAGGAGACATAGAGTTCGATCCTTGGGTGGGAAAGATGCCCCGGAGGAGGGCATGGCAACCCACTCCGGTATTCTTGCCTGGGGAATCCCATGAAAAAGGAGACTGGCAGGTTCCAGTCCATGGGGTCGCAAAGAGTCAGACATGTAATAAACCATTAAAGTTAATTGTGAAACAGTAGTTATTTTTCTTCAATCTTAGTCTCACAATACAAAATTATATATTAAGCTACTCAGTTTATCTTGTGCTAAATTTCGAAAATAAAAGTAACTTCACTTGCTTTTTGTCTATAGCTACCAAGTTTTGGGTGCATGTAGATAATTCATTTATTACACTAATGAACAGCATTCTTGATAACTAACTGAAAGTAATTCTAGCTCCTCTTATATTCTTGTTTTGCAGCTTGGCTCATCCTCTTCTGTGCCTTTTACATCTATTTTTTCTCAGCTTTTTATGACTGTTGTGGTTCCCCTCATTATTGGACAGGTAAGGTCTCCAGTTCTCTCGGCTCTTTTTCTTTTTAGATCAAATTGTGAACTCTTATGTAGTGTCAGAACAGTTGAGAGAAAAGCTAGTCAGGGGAAGAGATGGTTAAATAAAAATCTAAGACTGTGAAACACAAGTTTCCTCAATCATGATAGTCCTATCTTTTGATTTTTTTAATGAACATCAGTCTGCTTTGCAGATAGCTATATATAGGGACACCTGCATACAGTCTTGATTTTTTAATTTATCATTCCTTATTGTAGTTATGTTGCTAGCTTGAAAACATCTAGCAAATTATTACCTTGATTTCCAAAGCATTTAGGACCATTTGAGGAACAGGCACCTGCATTTGACCACCGTCTTAGCCTTCTCTGATAGCAGTGATCATGCTTGTGATGCTGTAATTGATAAAACAAACATTTAATTCTATTAGCTCTTTAAATTCGATCTTAGAAAATTTAGTTTCCTTTATTATTCTTACTGAATTAGACTCATAGAAGAAATTCCTAACTTCTTATAACAGGTTGATAATAAGTATATAATTCAATTATGAGCATACAAATTTAAAAACAAGGTTGTTGTTTTAATCCTAGGTAGCCACAGTAACAGCATACAGAATTTAATGCACTGCTAATGCTAGTGAGTCTTAGCAAAATAGTACGTTAGGATGGTGAAGAGCCCAGACCTTGGATTAAGAGCAACTAGACTCTGGTTCTTAGTCCTGCCTTCTATTTGCTGTGTGACCTTGGGCAAGTCATTTAATCTCCTTAGCTTCAGTTTCATAATTTATCAAATTGTAGAAAGGGTTATTGTGAAGGTCACATGAAATATGATGCATCTAAAGTTTTTTTCCCTCATACAGCCTGATACAGGTAAGTGTTCTACAGTGTCATCATCATTTTCAAATTCCCTGTAGATACGAAACAGGAAGTAATTCTTTGAGGCATTGGCTATTTAAAAACGGTGTGTGTATAGACATGTAGTCTTGACCTGCTGTCTTAGGATCTCCAGGAAATCAAATCTGAGACCGAGGTTTCTGTGCAGCAAGTTGAATTGGGGGGACCCTTGGGATCAACAGCAGGGAGCCTGAGACAAGTGGGATGAGGGAGGGGTTGTCTGTGGTGCTGTCCCAGTGGGATCTCAGGCCAGACCCACCCCTCAGAGTTGTCCTCCCTGAGACATGCTGCTGCTGCTAAGTTGCTTCAGTCGTGTCCGACTCTGTGCGACCCCATAGACGGCAGCCCAGCAGGCTCCCCCATCCCTGGGATTCTCCAGGCAAGAACACTGGAGTGGGTTGCCATTTCCTTCTCCAATGCAGGAAAGTGAAAAGTGAAAGTGAAGTCGCTCAGTCGTGTCCGACTCCTAGCAACCCCATGGACTGCAGCCCACCAGGCTCCTCCATCCATGGGATTTTCCAGGCAAGAGTACTGGAGTGGGGTGCCATTGCCTTCTCCCCCTGAGACCTGAGTGCTCGGTTTTTCTCCTCTTGCAAAGAGCAGTCATCACATGCTGCCTCCCACTCCCACCCACCCTCTCGCCCGGGAGAGGTCTACCCTTGCCTGAGTCTGCTGTCTTAGCAGCAGTTCCCAAAGAGGACCTCAGCTGAGCTGGTTCCATCAGTCAGATTGCTCTCTGTGCTGGAAATCCCTTCCAATCTCCAGCCAGTATCTTCACTGTCTCCAGGGTAGTCCTAAAAACAAAACAAGCCAGGTTCTGTTATTCCTCTCCGCAGAAACCTCGCCTGTGGCTCCCTGCCACCTGCTCGTCCTGTGGCCCATGAAGCCCTCCCAGTCTGACCCCAGCCCGCTTGTCAGTGTCCTTCACATCCGCCTTCACCATCTGCTTCGCAGCCTTCCCTTCTGCCCTGCGGTGTGCCCCTTCTCTGCTCCATGCCTTTACCTTCCTGTTTCCTTCCTTTCTGGCAGAAAACTCCTGCTCACCCCTAAGACTCAGGACCGAGGTGCCCTCTGGAGCGCTCTGACACCCCAGCCCTAGATTAAATTCCAGTTCTCCCATCATACTTGACTCATCATATGGATTAGGAGCAACAATAAGGTAGCCCCGTGAGCTTCCCAGAAGCAGAGGCTCTAGCATAAGTGTATTTAGTAGCATACTCAGCTGGTGAAGAATCCACCTGCAATGCGGGAGAGCTGGGTTCGATCCCTGGGTTGGGAAGATCCCCTGGAGAAGGGAAAGGCTACCCACTCCAGTATTCTGGCCTGGAGAATTCCATGGACTGTATAGTCCGTGGGCTTGCAAAGAGTTGGACACAACTGAGCGACTTTCACTTTCACTTCCTTCCAGGAGTCGGATGTACACTGTATGAAAATCTTGGCTGAAGGAAACTTTGAATTTATCCTCTCTGTAGCCCTGCCAGCCATTTTCCCAAGATCTCCGGCTTCACTCAGTCCTGTCCAACTCTCAGGACTCTTCTGTCCATGGGGTTTCCCAGGCATCACCGACTCAATGGACATGAGTTTGAGCCAGCTCCAGGAGATAGTGAAGGACAGGGAAGCCTGGCGTGCTGCCGTCCGTGGGGTCACAGAGTCGGACATGACTGAGCGACTGAACAACAACAACCAGCTTCGCTAGAGAGGAATATATCATTAGTGCCCATCTTGTTTTAAATTCATGACCCCACATTTAAAATGTCATTCAGCGCTTCCCAGACATCCGGCTCTGCTTCCTTATGAGATCCTTTTACCCTGTCCTCTGCTTTCAAATCCCTTTTACCTCCCCTGACACTCTCCCCCTTGCCATTACCCTTGGGTCTCACTGACTTTGCTTCCATTTCTGAAACCTGTCAGCCTCTGTCCTGCCTGTCCCCTCTGTTTGGGACACCTTCCTACCTGTCACCTCCTAAGAAAGGCCCTTCCTCCGCAGGCTGACCCATTCAGTCCCTAGTGTCTTATGCAGTTTGAACCTCTGTTTGGTATGGAGCATTATCTACTTCTTGTTTACTTGTCGCTTTTGCTTTTTATTTATTTCCTCAAACGTGAGCTCCATGAGACCAGGGACCTTGTCTGCTTTTTAGTCTCTCTGTTCATTTGCTCACTGACCAACCTAACCTTTGAGATATGGTCTTTGAGGGCCTCATCAGAAGTGCTCAGTGTCCTACTTCAGAGGAACTAGGTTCCTGGCAACGCAGCCTCATTTCTCAATTATAATCAGAGTTGCCATATATTAAAGTAAACATTTCTGTAGATTTTTATATGCATTTTAAATGAGATTTTATTATTACCTGTTAAATAAATGTTGGGAACTAGAGAGAGAAGAAAAAGACCAGGAAGGGTGAGTTGAAAATATTTTCCTTAATCTTTTAATGATGATAAAACTTTTATCATTCCATTTCTTATTTACGTTTCTTAGAGTGGACTTTGCTTTTTGAGTGTACGTGTTTGCTCCAGACAATGCTTCTTTTGGACTGAAATCATTACTGAATGACGGGCACATCAGTCACAGGCGGTCTGACATGTGACACACTGAGGCACAGTCTGACACGCTGACGCCTGTGGTCTAGTTTGGTCCTTGCCACTGCCTGACTATACACACGATTTCTAGGACTCACTTACCTCGTTTGTAGAGCTTAGAGTTTAATATCTTCCAGCTCGGAGATGCCGTGAGTGTATGAGATAAGATTAGTCTTTCCATAGATGGTTGGGAGATTGCTTGCTTCCATCAATTCTAGAATGAAATTAAGTGTGTGTTATTGTAATGTTTCTTCTTTTCTGATAAAGCCTTCAATATATCTAAGTGCCTGTGACAAATGCTTATTTTATGCATTAGATTTGAGAGATTTGTGAATCAATGTTAATGAAATAGAATTTCCACTACCTTTGAAAAATATTTTTTTAAACAGCACACTAAACCCCACTTCAATAAGTTAATAGTAAAAAAGCATATTATTGGTCGTTTATGCATTTTCTAGCCCCTTGTTCATGCTTTGTTTCTCAGTTTGAGATTGACTTTTCATATTAAATAATCTCCAGCTGAAGCTGCAGTTAATGTTATTAATGCTAGTAAAATTTTGCACTTATAAAATGATATTAGGTTTTCATCGCTTCACTTGAATCACTCTGGGAGAGGAATGGCTTCTATTAATGTATCATACAATGGGATATATAGGTGAAGAGTGCTGTGATAGAAACATCAGCAGACTGGGACTTGGGAATAAGAATAGTTCTTATTTACCATGTACAGTCCCTGGTTCTAAAGCATTTTATATTTATTTAATCACTTAGTCCTCGCTACAATTACTAGCCTATTCATTTTAGAGGTACGGCCCAGGGAAGTTAAGGAGTTTGCCCAAGAGCACAAGGTAAGACGCTCCAAAGTCTATACCTTGAACCCCTGTGCTATTGTTCACTCAGGAGATAGAGGTGAGAGTCCTAATAATCCATGTGACTACTTTTTAGCATTCGATGCAAGCTGTTTGGGCTCTCAGGTGCCTTTGTTTTCAGCTGTAACCCAAGCAGGATAGAATCTGCTTAACCTTGTTCCCGAGAATGGAAGTAAATGTTAGTAGAGGGAAAGAATTTCAGAGAGTGAAGTCGATGATGGGTGCTTCTTTTAAATAGATGGGTGCTTCTATTTAAAATAAATAATCCATTTATTATTATTGTTCCCACTTTTATTTAAAGAAAGTGAAATATTAGTTTGAATCTACTCAGTGGTTAATAAATGTTACACAATTGGATTTGATGTCACATCCCTAACTGTACATTTCAAAAGAACATTAATGAAGAAACAAATCACTTTCTGAAAAAATATATATTCAGTGGAATAGAGGATTAAAAAAAAAGGCAGACTCACGATATAGAGAACAAGTCAGTGGTGACAGTGGGGAAGGGGCGGAGCAGTACAGAGACTGAGGAGCGGGAGGCACAAACTATCGGGTGTAAGACAAGCTCAAGGATGTACTGTACAACACGGGAAATATAGCCAATATTTTGTAGTAACTGTAAATGGAAAGCAACCTAAACCACTACAGTACTGTAAAGTAATTAGCTTCCAATTAAAATAAATTAATTTTTTAAATTGTATGAACTCTTAAAAAAATTTTTAATAAAAGACACAAAAAATCTTCTAAAATATTGAAGAAACAATCTAAAACTACCTGAAAAAAAATGAGCTTTAAAATCAAACTTAACCTGAAAAATCAACTATCATCCATCCCCACTCAAAAATCAATTTGTAAATGTAAAGACAGAATAGAAAGAAAAACACAAGAAAATGGCCTGGAAAAAAAATGAAGAAAACAAAATGATGGCTATTATACTTCTCACTTACCTCTGCATATCAACCTTCTTCACCCAAGACTGTTATTTTTCCAGGGTCTCACCTTGGAGATCATGCAGTAATTGGCATGCAGTTCAGCTTATTAGAAACACAAGGATTCAAAAGTTTAAGTTTCGTTTTAACCTTTCCTGGTGCTTAATTTAAAGTAAAGAAAATCAAAATGCAGAAGGCGAAACAATAAAAGCAAAAGGCTTCTGATGGAAGTTTTTTTTTTTCCCCTTCTATCTCCATAGTGAAAAGCAAGCAAGTAGTGAGGGTTTGTCATTTAATTTTGAGAGAATGCATCTCTGTGAGCTATGAGGGAAAATGAATTAGTATAGATTCCGAAGAAAGTTACAACAAGCCGCCTCACCAGAATGCATTTTTCCACTTCATTTTGACTTTTTTTCCCCCCAAAAAAGAGAATTCTGAGTGGTTTATATGAGGTCGCATTCATCTATCTCTGAGCAAGTCTTGTTTCCTATGAGGTTATTAAACACTGGGGTAAGGCAGAGAGGTTTGGAGAATTTTTAAATGACATGAATTCTTGACGAGTGGAGAATGTTTGTGTCAAAAGTGTAAGAGAAGTTGGGTTTCCTGGAGTTTATATCCTAAGCCCATATTTGAGGCATATCCACACGACTTCACCCAGTAGTTTGTGAAACATTTTAACATTTTTCTAGCTACACAGTGCAAAAGAAGGTGTTTTGTGATTTTAATTTTAGAAGGAGATGAAAACGCCCTGTGGAGGCTGGCAAGGTATAGAAACACAGACAAATATCACTATAAGACTAAAAACAGTAAAGAACAATCTATTTTCCACTAGGGTTATCGTTCCACTTATAAGTCTGTAAAGTTTCCAACCTTCTAGTTGTTTTCTATTTTGAGATTCAGTATCCAACATGAAGAGTTGAGGCGAAAGGCATGTTAGCTAGGAGGATGCAGAATTTGGCATCCCTGTTTCTTGCCATATTAGAAGAATCCTAATATACTATGAGACTCTGAGTACTTTGTAATGAAGAAAGAGGTACTAATTAGGTTGACTAAGTCAGATTAAAACTTATAAAGTTGATTGACGATTACAGGTTTGTCTTGGTTTTTAAACTGGTGAGTTACACCTCGTTCACATTTATTTGTTTATTTTGTCAGAGGTGGTGGGGCTTTTACTTTTGGAATTGGGATCCCGCATTCTATAATCTATTGCAGAGAAAGGACTTCTGTGTTTTTAACCATTATATATTAAAACAAAATTGGAGACTATCAATTTCAATAACCCCATGTCATTTCCATGTTTTATTTCCTAAAGATGTTGAGTTGCATTGATTAGAGCAATTATCAGCATTATTGCTACTAGGAACAGTAAGTTATAGAATGACCTTTTAAGTGAAACATCTGTGACCTTCTATTAAGCAGCTACCCCCATGGCGCCTGGAGAAGGAAATGGCAATCCACTCCAGTATTCTTGCCCGGGAAACCCCATGGACAGGGGAGGCTGATGGATGATAGTCCATGGGGTCTCGAAGAGCCAGACACAACTGAGCACACGTGCCCCATGGTGATATATCTGAACATGGGGCCGTCTGAGTCCCTCAGTTCAGGTCAGTTCAGTCGTTCAGTCGTGTCTGACTCTTTGCGACCCTGTGGACTGCAGCACGCCAGGCTTCCCTGTCCATCACTAACTACCAGAGCTTGCTCAAACTCATGTCCATTGAGTCGGTGATGCCATCCAACCATCTCATCCTCTGTTGTCCCCTTCTCCTGCTGCTCTCAATCTTTCCCAGCATCAGGGTCTTTTCCAATGAGTCAGTTCTTTGCATCAGGTGACCACAGTATTGGAATTTCAGCTTCAGCATCAATCCTTCAAGTGAATATTCAGGACTGATTTCCTTTAGGATGGACTGGTTTGATCTCCTTGCAGTCCAAGGGACTCTCAAGAGTCTTCTCCAACACCACAGTTCAAAAGCATCACTTCTTCGGTGCTCAGCTTTATAGTCCAACTCTCACATGCATACATAACTACTGGAAAAACCATAGCTTTGACTAGATGGACCTTTGTTGGCAAAGTAATGTCTCTGCTTTTTAATGTGCTGTTGAAATTGGTCATAGCTTTTCTGAGTCCCTCTGGTACCAAAATGTGTGTTCTGATACATCAGTCTGTAATGCTGTGTAATAGAACTAACTATTTCTTTATACCTCACTACATTTTCATTGTAAAGAAAGAAATGATCACTAGATAAGTTACTATGGTTTGCAATTGCTTTTACAGAAACAAAACACAATTTTTAAATAAATACAGCTATAACTTTAATTCCAAGTTGTACTTTTTAAAAACATTTAACACTATTGTGGCTCAGATGGTAAAGAATCCACCTGCAATGCGGGAGAGCTGAGTTCGATCCCTGGGTTGGGAAGATCCCCTGGAGAAGGGAAAGGCTACCCACTGCAGTATTCTGGCCTGGAGAATTCCATGGACTATATAGTCCACGGGGTCACAGAGAGTTGGACACAACTGAGCGACTTTCCCAAACACAGACATTTCGATATAAAGCCCTCTTTCTCCTCCCGCCCCACCCAGCCTTCAAGGTGCTGACCCTGCTTCTCTTACCAACCGGTCAGCTTTCTGCCAGAACACCTTTTTCAACACTTCTTTCACCTACTGAGTCCTTGAGGTGGGAGGAAACTGATCCAGTAGCCGGCCATCCGCAGGTTCTCTGGAGAGTCGTTTATTTGTTCTTGAGGATCTGTGAAGGCATGCCTCGTTGCGAATTAAGCCTTTTTAGAGCCGGAGTAGAAGCTGACAGAACCCCATCAGCCTTGTCAGGAGAAGTTCCCTGACCTCATTATTGCTAATGGATCGTGGTAATTCAGCCTGTTGTGAAATCCCATGTTCAATTATGCAGGATAATGAGTGACTCAGAACTTAATGTGTCTCAACTCTTGTCCTCATTATCGGGTTTGTTCAGCTTCCTTCAGAAGCCAAAGGTTTTAAATAGAGTGGTTCACTTTTCTATCCAAACTTAAAGTTATCACCAGTGTTCAGGCTGTCCTGAGTTGAAATATCTGATTTGATTTTAAAATATGAGGGGATTTGCCATATAACTTCATGTTTCACTCACCTTTTTGTAGGAAAGTTAGGACAGGTTTATTCATTTTTAAGTGTTAATTCTAGAATTCTGAAAGCATGCAAATGGCATTTGTCTTTGGATTCACAAAAACTCTAGATATTCAGCATCTGAATTATTTAAACTCCCACAACACATGCACTTTTGCTTTTCAAGCATGAGTTATAATTTAATTAAAAACTTCTGGTGCATTGCTAGCATTTTAAATATTAATATGTTCCATGGATCACTTTCGATTATCTACCGTCTTGAAATTCTTGAAGATGTCAGATTTTTAAGATTCCCAAAGTTGCACTTGGAGTTGTCTGTTGAGGCAAAGGGGACTGTGATAATTACACACATCCATTAGGATCAGCAGAGGAGATAAACTTTGGGGAGGCTTAATGGGCATGTCTCCCTGACAGCCAGCAGAGAGCATTTGGCATGATTTAGGATGGATTTGAATGCAGTTGAAAATACACTCTCATTATGGACGCTAGTGGAAGCTGCAGTACAAATGTTAAATTCCCCAGGAGAAGAATGGGGTGGCGGGGAAGCTCTGAAATCCACCGTGGCCCTCATCCAAGTTATTCTCTTTCCGTTCTGTCTTTCGCTGTCAGAATCACTTTGCGATGCCCAGCCCGACTCCCCCTGAAAAGAGGCAACCTGTTGGTCTGTGTGTTTCAGATTGTCCGAAGATACATCAAGGACTGGCTCGAAAGAAAGCAGCCTCCTTTTGGTGCCGTCAGCAGCAGCGTGCTCCTCATGATCATCTACACAACCTTCTGTGACACATTCTCGAACCCAAGTATCGACCTGGATAAATTCAGTCTCCTTCTGGTACTGTTCATAAGTAAGTCGGACGGTGGCCTTCTCGTACTGTTCATAAGTAAGTCGGAGGGCGGGCTGTCCTGGCTCCCTCCTCAGCCTCCCCACTAGCAAAGCATAACTATTTGTGATCCCTAAATTCATTGCCAAGGTTCATTTGATTAGAAAAGAATATTTCGTTTCATATTATATGTAGTGACTGTGGCTATCTGTTCTTTAAAAAGACATCAGCATCCACGTATGACTTAATCTCCTTTGTTTATTTTTGTCTGATTTATAACAGTTGATGAAAGAAGCTGTAACAGCTATCAAATTCAAATGTTAAAGTGACCCCTTTCTTGCCTATTTTAAAAATTTTAACTTGAAGTTTATTTTACCCTTTATTGTGAGTTAAAAGTGGGATGTATAATA
Organism: Ovis aries; assembly: GCF_016772045.2. Classification (NCBI taxonomy): domain Eukaryota; kingdom Metazoa; phylum Chordata; class Mammalia; order Artiodactyla; family Bovidae; genus Ovis; species Ovis aries. Next base: position 12,103,629 of record NC_056070.1, read on the forward strand.
TATGGTACTGTTGTTTTCTGAGTATAGTAATTGGCTGCACTGGTTAAAATGTGACTATTTAAGTCATTTTTTTCAATTATTAATAAAATAAACCCAAAGTAATATCATTTCATATTTAGAATCAGCAGACTATACCATGCAAAAAACTGCTAGGCTCAAAAACTAAGCTTTTGCTCCATACCCTGTAATACCAAAGACAACTTTTGGTAATTGTAATATCAAAGAGTCTTTTGTTACTAAAATCAACATGAGTTATTCTAAAATATATGTTACATGCTACCACATTTGTGATTTGCTATTTGCTAATTTTCATCAGATAAACCAGCTTTTGCTAAACTGAACAAATTAAATAACCAAATTTTAAATCAAAGAAGGTCTTAGACCTACCCTGAGTAGCACATATCATAGCTTATCTCTGGGAGTATCTTTCATAAGAACAGATCAAGTCCTGCTAGTGTAAATGATTCTGCCAGTTTAGCAATGTGTGTGTGTTTGGCTTATTCATTTGTTTTCGTACTTGAGTTCCCATAACTTTCAGATAAAACTAAGCATACCAATAAGTAGGCTGCAGATATTGTTTTTACAGTGCTAATTTAGATTTAATCTTTTTTTTTTCAGTATGTTCTATTCAACTGAGTTTTATGCTTTTAACCTTCATCTTTTCCACAAGGTAAGTGATTAGATGTGTGTGTGTGTGTGTGTGTGTGTGCGCGCGCACGCGCGCATGCACTCAGTCATGTATGACTCTTTGCGACCCTATGCACTATAGCCTGCCAGAGTCCTCTGTTCATGGAATTTCCCAGGCAACAATCCTAGAGTGGGTTGCCATTTCCTCCTCCAGTCAATCTTCCCCACCCAGGGATCAAACCCGATTCTCTTGCGTCTCTTGCGTCTCCTGCACTGGCAGGTGGATTCTTTACCACGAGCGCCACTTCCTGAGAATCATGCTCTGTACTTGACTTCTAGGCCCCTACACCCTTCCCTAGTCTTCTGTCTCCTGGCTGTTCCATCTTGCTCTCGCCGCCATCACGTTGTCGGCGTTACCAAGCGACCTGGGCTGGGCCCTCGTCTCTTCACTCCCACTGTGTGCTTAGGCAGCCTTCTCTGTCTCACTGGCTGCAGCTCTCAGCTTCCTGCTGATGGACGCTGGACCTTCCACTGCAGTGTTTTCCCGGAGCTCCTGCTCTGCTTCCCACTTCGCTTCTGGATATCTTCACCTGACTGTCTTAACAAGACCTCAGACTCAACACCTTCAAAATGGAATTAGTCTTTTGCCCTAATACTTTGTCTCTCTCTCTCTTTTTTTAATGAGAATGGCACTAGTATATATTGAGTTCTTTATATGTACCAGTTTTTCCAAGCTCTTTGAATGTATTAACATATTTCAGTCTGACAACAACCATATAACTAAGTGAAATCATTCTTTCCGCTTTGCAGATGAGGGTAAACCTGCTTATCTAAAAATCACACAACTCTTACATGGTAAAGCTGGGATTTGAACCCAGGGAGTTGATTTACTGGAGCATGTATTCCTTTCTCTTTTTTGGAGTATAACTGCTTTACAATACAACTAAGTGAATCAACTCTAAGTGTATATATATACATATATACATATATATATATATATATATATATATATATATATATATATCCCCTGCCTGTTGGACTGTCCCCTCACCCCATCCCACCCTGCTAGGTCATCACAGAGCGCGGGGCTGAGTGCCCTGTGCTATATAGCAGCTTCCCAGTAGCTAGCTATTTTACGTGTGAAAGTGAAACTGAAAGTCGTGTCCAACTCTGCGACCCCATGGACTATAGCCTGCCAGACTCCTCTGTCTGTGGAATTTTCCAGGCAAGAATAACTGGAGTGGGTAGCCATTCCCTTCTCCAGGGGATCTTCCCAACCCAGGAATCGAACCCAGGTCTCCCGCGTTGCAGGCGGATTCTTTACCAGCTGAGCCACCAGGGTAAATTTTACATATGGTGGCGTATATATGCCAGTGCTAAACTCTGCCAGTTCGTCCTAACTTCCCCCTCCCACCCTGTGCCCACGTGTCCATTCTCTGTCTGCATCTCTATTCCCAAAACTAGGCTCTTCTCTACCATTTTTCTAGACTCCACATATATGTATTGATATATGATATGTGTTTTTCTCTTCCTGACTTGCTTCACTCAGTATGCATGAAGCTGTCATCCACAGAGTTGCTCAGACTGGACTCCTTCACATAACTCTTTTTTTAATGTCTTGATCCTGCCTTGGTCATATTTCTTGTGCTTCCAAAGCTGCTTCCCTAATTCAGGCTCTCATTGCCTTTCTCCCTAGACTATTGCCATGGATGACTTTCTGATATCCTTCCTTTGCAGACTGGATATTTCTTGTGCTTTTCATTTTGTTTCCAGTGGCTTGGAGTTCTGATAATAGCTGTCTTGTTCAGAGATCTTCAATGGTTACCCAGTGCCTGCAGAATGAGGTTCGTTTGAGGGGCTGAGTGAACCGCTACTAGAGTTCACACTGTCTAAGCTGTAGGTCGAGGTAAAATCTTTGCTGTTCCCTAGAAGGCAATGGCACCCCACTCCAGTACTCTTGCCTGGAAAATCCCATGGATGGAGGAGCCTGGTGGGCTGCAGTCCATGGGGTCACTAGGAGTCGGGCACGACTGAGTGACTTCACTTTCACTTTTCACTTTCATGCATTGGAGAAGGAAATGGCAACCCACTCCAATGTTCTTGCCTGGAGACTGCCAGGGACGGGGGAGCCTGGTGGGCTGCCGTCTATGGGGTCGCACAAAGTCGGACACGACTGAAGCGACTTAGCAGCAGCAGAGGCAGCAGAGGAATCTCAAACATTCTCATTTCTGTCCCTTGCTTAGGCTGGCCCCATGTCACAATTGGTCTCTGTGTCCTATTTCATCTTTCTTATTCGTAAAGGCTCACCTCTAATGAAACGTCTTCCACCAGTATTATACGTTCAACAGATATGAGAAAGTTACCATAGTGAATACTACACGTGATGATTTTGATCCTGTAGGACTTTATAGACTAGGTATATAGGTACTGATAGCTGAGTGTTCTGTTAGTGCTGCCATAACACAACCCATAGACAATTCAAAGAAGAAGGCACTTTCAAAGAGAGTGGGAAAGCAAGACTCCATGGAAGCGATGGGATTTGACATGAGTCACAGAGAATAGCTAACTGTTTAGCAAATGCAGGCGCAATGGGGAATTTTGGGGAGAAGAAATAGTGATGCACATGAAGACACACACACGACCTGGCTGAACAATAGGAGTCAAAGAAAACGGAAAATAATGCTAGTAACTGGGAAGGAAAGCTTGGGCCAGATTGCCAGGCCCTGGAATGCCAGTTTCTGGCAGTGAGTTGCCGCAAGGGGAGGAGCCTGGCTTGTTTAGGAAGCCTGGAGTGGTGTCCGGGCGTGGATGGTTCAGGCTTCGCATTAGGCGCTTGGCTCTTAGAGTACTTGGTGCGGCTCAAGGCCAGTTGTAAACAGTCAATAAAAATGTATTGATTGGTGTAATTGGAAACATTTTTCCAAGCCTGTGCTTGTGATTTATGAAGTAAGAATAAAGCCCAGAGCCATTAAGTTACAGAGAAAATGTGACTTAATTGGGTAAGTCTGGGAGTAGAAGCTATTTTAAAGTTCCTTTTGTCAATGGCTCGTTATGTCATCTTCAAAAAGATGTTTGCCTTTTGCTGGTCGTTTGCTTGCTGGTCCTTGTGGCAAAAGTAATCATCAGACTCACTCATCCATCCCGTGAGGATAAGTGGAATACAGATACCCCGTCAGTGACTGAAAAACACCTTGAAGGACCTCAGAACAGCCACTATTGGGATTATTGCTGGGGGTGAGAGGGCATATCCCAACCAGTCAAATTAGAAGCGAAGATATTCCTCATGAAAGAGGCCGGACTTTGTAAAAGCCTTGTGGTTTTGAGGCCCTTCTGTTCTGCCTTCACTGAGGTTCTGTTGTGTTTTGAACTTGCTTGACCCCCTGCCAGAAGTGTATGCTCTTTGGTGGACAGCAGAATGTGGAGCAGCTATAACTCTGCTCCCCGGTACTGGCTGTAGAGCCCCGAAACGCACCATTAAAATCTGGGCATGTTTCAATTAGACAAAATTTATGATCTTCACGTTCTGTTTTCACTTTGGAAGACCCCCATAGCACCTGAGGATTTTACCGGAAAAATACCAACATTTATTGAACCCTGCTCTGTGTCCAGTACCATGCTACAGTTTCTGCATATGTTATTTTGTGTAAGCCTGACAGCAGAAGACCAGGACACTGTGCGTGTGGGTGCTATTCTGCAGATGATGACCCACGCTTAGAGTAGTTTAGGAACTTGCCTGAAATCAGATTCTGGTAGTTTACTGACTTACCCCAAATCAGATGGCAGGTGCTGCACTTAGAATTGCGTGTCATCTCCATTTGACATTTCCAAAAGCATTTGCCCTTGCCGTTTCCACCACACTAAGCTACTTCAGTTACTTTTAAAATTCCCAATATTTGTTTTGATTGGGGAATTTGTAGTGAGTATGTGACTGGATTCTTCAAGTTCACACACACACACAAATTAGTCAACAACACCCAGAGTTAGAACAAGAACCCATTGGTTTATACGGCATTGAGTTCTTTTCTTTTCCTACGTTTTGTTCCTTCCTTCTTAAAATTAATAAAATTGGCCTGTAGCAGGTTTTTTCTTTTCTTTAACTTACCAGTCCAATAAAACTAAATCAGAGACAGAAATCTCAGCAGAGAAATCAGTCTGTCTTTTTTTGTACAGCATGCCACTGACCTCTGATGGTGGAAGTTTAGCATAAACCAGGAGAGACCCAGCCAAGAAAATTCAACTTCCCTTCAACACTCTGCTTACCTGGTTAATATTTCTTAGGTTTACAAACCTGAACTGTTACCTCTATAGTGTGCGGCATGGGAACCTCTTCTATTAATACTCTGAGTATTTAAAGTACATTTGAGAGTACATTCTGTATCCTGAATTATCAGTTCACAGAATAGCATCAGGGTTAAAAATTCCAACTCTGGAGTCAGATGGATTTGAGTTTTCATTGTTTAATAACTTTTGTCAGTGTCCTCATTTATAAAGTGAAGACAGTACTAATACCTATCTCATCGGGTCATTTGGAAAATTAAATAATATGTACATAAAGCCCTCAGCATAATACCTAGTATACAGCAAGTGCTCTGGAAATGTTAACTACTGTAAAATATTTGTTATATCACAGTAGTTTATATTATTTCAAAAACTAATTATGGAAGAGAGAGAATCAGCATTTCTAGTTTTGTAATACATTCTTTTTGACACTTCTCTGTCGCGGTTGCTAGGAATGGGGAGTTCATTCATCAAACCAAGAGTCCTTTGTCTACAGTGACCTAAGCTTTCTGTGACTTTTGGAAGCTTCAAAGTTAGAAGAAAAATGCTAAAAAGCTTAGGAAAAAAAGCAGTAATGGGGAACCTTTTCAAAATAAGACAGTTTGGTAGGTTGACAACTGGAGTAATAGAAACAGAGAATGTCTCTGTTTCTTCTCTGTGACAGAAGAAACCATAAAGAAAGAAAAGGGAACAAATATTTAAATATTTGTAGGACACGACTGAGCAACTGAACTGAACTGAACTGAACTGGGTGGTTGGTCCTTATCAGTACATTTGCTATGAGATGTCTCATTCAGCCTCTGACCATAGCCCAGGGAGGGAAGGGGGGCTGGCCTGAAGAGTAGGAGAAGGGGAGAGGCAGGCAGGGAGGAAGGGAAGACGAGCCTTTTTTTTTTTTTCAGTTTTTGTGGGTTTTTTTTTTAATTTATATATTTTAATTGGAGGCTAATTACTTTGCAGTACTGTAGTGGGTTTTGCCATACATTGACATGAATCAGCCATGGGTGTACATGTGTCCCGCATCCTGAACCCCCCTCCCACCTCCCTCCCCATCCCATCTCTCTGGGTCGTCCAGTGCACCGGCCCTGAGCGCCCTGCCTCATGCATCGAACCTGGACTGGCGATCCATTTCACATTAATGGGAAGTCTCCTTACTATTCAGAGATGGGGCAACTAAGCCAGAGTTCTGCTTAACTTGTTTAGTGCCACAGAGCTGGGAACAGACGAGGTCTCCTAAAACCAGTGAAGACAAAACACTGGTACCGAGGTTAACAAAGGAAAGTTTTCGCACGGAACTTTCCCCCTGTAAAAACAGTGGGCTTAGACGGGACTATCTCAGAGGACCTTCTCTGCTCCACATTCTGTAATTCTGCTAGTAAAACCTTCTGACATGTTTTCCTTTGTGGGTACTGCAAAGGCAGGCAAAATAAATATTATGTGGAAAACACTGATTGAAAGCTTTGTGAGAGAATAAAAAGACCAGTTGGGAGGCAAAGGAAATAAACATCTCGAGGGAAGCCAAAGTAATCAAAAGAATTGTAAGAATGAGATAAAAAGAAAATCAATATTAAAAAGAGATAAGGTAGAATTGAAAATAAATAGTAATGCAGTTCCTTTCAAGAATGTGAGCAGGCACAATAGAGATGATACTCACTGAAAATAATTACAGTCGTCACTACTTAGTATAATGTACAGGACACCGTTTTTTTGTGTTATCTTGACTTTCTGCCATTTAACCCCAGAGTGTAGGTGAAGGAGGCTTACTTAACTGCTGTCATCCACTAAATGGTGTGGTGGTTTTGGTTTTTTATAATATTCTTCTCAGAAAGCAAACTTGTCTTCACAGTTTGGGACAGCCTCCTTATCTATGTGACTTGCTGCAACTAACTCTGCTTTAAGATCCCTTTTTGGAAAAAGCAAAGACAAAAATACTGTTACTGTATAAGGCTGTTCTGTGAAGAAAGAAATACTGGATGCAAAATGCTTAAAGTGCTCAATAAATACTGCAAATCGACTGTTGTTCAAGTAAATATGTATATGTATGATAGAATTTTTTGGTAAGTTTGCTGCTGTGGTTACTCACCATCCTCCCCCTCCCCACCCCCCATCTCGGATAGACCATTAAGTGAGTTCCTGCTCTACTGGCTTCCCAAGATCCGTGATATAGAACAATCTGTTACTGTAGAGAAAGGGTATGTTGTTGTTGTTCTAAGTCACTAAGTCATGTCCAACTCTGCAACCCCACAGACTGCAGCACACCAGGCCTCCCCGTCCTCCACTATCTCCTGGAGTTTGCTCAAGTTCATGTCCATTGAGTCGGTGATGCTATCTAACCATCTCATCCTCTGCCTCCCTCTTCTCTTTGCCTTCCGTCTTTCCCAGCATCGGGGTCTTTTCACATCAGGGGGCTAAAGTCTGGCAGCTTCAACTTTAGCATCCCAGTCCTTCCAATGAATATTCAGGGTTGATTATAATCAGCGATAGAGTATGTCAGCCCTGTTTAGGTGGAATATTGTTTTAACCTCAAACATTCCATTTTTATATCCTGACTCTCCCTCCCCACTGAAGGGCTTTATGTCAGTAGAAACCTAGGGCAGTGTTCAACCCACAGCAGGGCCAGACACCACCTCGCGTGGGCTTACCTTGGGTCTCCCTACCTAAATGCAGAGGACAAGTAAGCATATCTTAGAGACATGCTCCTTGGCCACATTGGCAACTCTGCTCCAGCATGGCAGACAGCAGAGCCAACACCAGATTAAGTCAGAGCTTTCTTGGCCAGAGAGATTTAGACACATCAGAAATATACTATAATCTGGAAAAGAACAAATATCAAGCAGAATAGCATTCACCAAAGAACTGTATTGCCTGACTCTCTTGGAAGAAAACCAAATCACGTAAATCCAGAAACAGTGAGGATGGGTAACAAACAAGGTCAGCCAAACGCCTCGAAGGTCTTCATAGTGTTACTATCACCGGAGCGTGGCTGGGGGACAGCCCCAGGCCAGGCCAGCTGGGCACGTCCTGCCCACGTGTTCCACCATCGCAGCTGAGCATTCATCCCTGGAGACATTTCTCGTTCATTGGGAATTGACCAGGTCATGTTCCTCAATCTGCTTATCTCAAGCTTTTCTTATTTCTCAGGTCAGGTCATAGGGTCACCTCTCTGAGGACGAATGAAGCGCCTTACACTTTACAAAGAGAGGAAAATCCCTGACACGAATTACCTCCACTTTCTTGTTCTTTACCGGAAAAATTTCTTGTGTTTTTCACTCACCTTGCCTCGTTCTTCCAGCTCACAGACTCTCAGACCAGAGGACATTTTCAGGCTAATCTCAGTCTCCTCCTCTCGGGCTCCTTTGAGGACGTGGTTTCATCCATTATTTCTGTATAATCACGCTCATCTCCTTGGACCTTTTCTTCTCTTCATCAGATTTCTTGAAAGCACACCACCTCTCACTACTATGAATTCAGTAAACTTAAACCCTAACCCTCTGCCTCTCACTCTCTCTCTCTCTTTCTCTTTCTCCTTCCCGCCTTTTCTCTCACCTGAGAGACACCAAAAATTCAGTTTGGAAAGATGTTATTAAAAAAACAAAAAGTTGCAAGTAAGACTGGTTAGGAAGCATGAACTTACATTCCTTTTCAAAGGAGAGGAGACTAAAAGGCAATTTAAATATTCTTTTTTTTTCATTGGCATATACTTGCTTTAGGATGTTGTGTTAGTTTTTGCTCTTCTTCAACGTGAATCAGGAGAAGGCAATGGCATCCCACTCCAGTACTCTTGCCTGGAAAATCCTATGGACAGAGGAGCCTGGTAGTCTGCAGTCCATGGGGTCGCGAAGAGTCAGACATGACTGAGCAACTTCACTTTCACTTTTCACTTTCATGCATTGGAGAAGGAAATGGCAACCCACTCCAGTGTTCTTACCTAGAGAATCCCAGGGGCGGGGGAGCCTGGTGGGCTGCCGTCTCTGGGGTCGCACAGAGTCAGACACGACTGAAACGACTTAGCAGCAGCAGCAGCAACATGAACCAGCCAGAAGTACACATGTATCCCCTCTGTCTTGAGCCTCTCTCCATGCCCTCCCATCCAAGCCCTCTAGGTTGTCCCAGAGCACCGAACTGAGCCCCTTGTGCCACATAGCAGCTTCCCACTAGCTATCTGCTTTATGCGTGGTAGTGTGCATATGTGAATCCTGTTCCCCCCGTTCGTCCCACCCTCCCCAGCCCTGTGTCCACACATCCGTGCTCTGTGTCTGCGTCTGTATTCCTGCCCTGGAAATAGGTTCACCTGTACTGGTTTTCTAGATTCCACACATATGCATTCATGTACGATGTTTGTTTTTCTGACTGACTTCACTCTGTATGACTATCTCTAGGTCCATCCACATCTCTACAAATGACCCAGTTTCATTCCTTTTTATGACTGAGTAATATTCCACTGTATATAGGAACCATTATGCAGAGAGGTGGAGGTGGTAGAAGAGAGGGTCCTTTTCCCTCCAGTGAGAATGTAACGAAGAAATGGGATGAGAGATCTATCGAGGGAAGTTTTTTCTCCCAGTGAAAATTATATATAAGGTTCATTTTGGGGCTTCCCTAGGGTCTCAGTGGTAAAGAATCTGCCTGACAATGCAGGAGACAGGCAGGAAGATCCCACATACCTCATGTGGGAAGATTGCCACGTACCTCGGAGCAATTAAGCTCTTGCGCCACAACTGTTGAGCCTATGCGCTAGAGCCAGAGGGCCACAACTACTGAACTCACGGGCTGCAGCCACTGAAGCCCAAACTCCTAGAACCCATGCTCCACAACAAGGGAAGCCACCACAATGAGAAGTCTATGCACCTCAACCAGAGGGCAGCCCCAGCTTGCCATAACTAGAGAAAGCCTTCACAGCAACAAAGACCCAGCCAAAAACAAATAAATAAAAATTTTAAAAAAGGATAAGGTTACTACGGGAAATGGTGGAGTCACTTTCTTTTGAGATCATTGACAATTGGGTAGATTGTTGTATTTGCAACTGTACAAAGTCAGCCTTTAAAACATTGTTCCCTTTGGTCACTCTCTTGTCTGAGTTCAGGGCGGAGAATGAATACACTCACATAGACTATGTCTTCAAACACTGATTCTGAAGGAAGGAGTAGTTTCTAACATATCAAAGATGCAATAATAATAATTGCATTTCTAACTTTTTTGGTCCTTGGTTCTCTAAATCTTTGTGATCTAAAATAGGAAATTTCGATATGATATTCACTAGTACTGATCCCCATAACATTTAATGGATTTTCTAAGTTCAATATTATTTCTTTATTGAATTCTAGTGTTTGAATATCCCACTCCCAACACAGGCACAAATGATTGTGAAGTTTTGATGATCTGTTAGAGGAAGAATGGATACATGTATATGTATGGCTGAGTCCCTTCACTGTTTAACTGAAACTATCACAACATTGTTAATTGGCTATACTCCAATACAAAATAAAAAGTTCAAAAGAAAAAAAAAGATTACATGACAAAAATTTTAGCTCTAACATTTAATGGGAGTTTGACTAAGCAAGATTTTTTTATCTTTAGCATAGTGAAGTGAAGCGAAAAGTCAGGGGCTTCCCAGGTGGCTCAGTGGTAAAGAATCCACCTGCCAATGGAGGAGATGCAGGTTCAATCCCTGGGTCGGGAAGATGCCCTGGAGAAGGAAATGGCAACCCACTCCAGTATTCTTGCCTGAAAGTCAGTCGGTCACGTCCGACTCTTTGTGACCCCATGGGCTGTAGCTCGCCAGGCTCCTCTGTGTGGAATTCTTCAGGCAAGAACACTGGAGCAGGTTCCATTCCCTTCTCCAGGGGATCGTCCCAACCCAGGGATCAAGCCCAGGTCTCCTGTATTGCAGGCAGATTCTTGCAGGCAGAGCCACCAGGGAAGCCTTTTAACATATTATTTAGCAGTTAAGCATAGACACAGGAGCTGGACTTGGTTTAAACCCTGACTCTGTCACTCACTCCCTAGCTCTGAGGTCCTGAGTAGGTTACATAATTTCTGTGTGCCTTGGTTTTCTCATCTGTCAATAGGGATATCATACTGGCTACCTGATAGGTCTTTTGTCTTTACATGCAAAGGCCTTAAAGGAATACTTGGCACATGGTAATTGCTAACAATTGGTAATTTGTTATTTTTACTGAAACATATGATGTTAAATCCTTGTTCACACCATGTAGTTCTCAAAGGTGTGCTGCCTAAAGGATGTGTTGCTCCTTGAGGGAAGCCTTTTTGGAGACACATTAACTCTTTCAAGCCACTGCATTAAAATCAAGCGACAGCCTAGTGAGGGCACTAATGGAGTTTCTTGCTGCAGGATTTTTATAAAGTCCTATGCCACAGATTGATGACGCATATGCTCTTAGAGACCTCCCCCCCCCCCCCCCCCCCCCGCCACCACATTTTTAAGACTGTCTCTTCTTCATGCTTAAACTAGAAATTACTCTCTAAAAAGAAATTTGGACATTTCTGTGCATTTGGGTATAGAATTACTGCTGTCTCCAGGATTGATCAAAAGGATGTTTGCATGAAGATAGGTACTACATTTGATTGAGGATGTGTTAAATAGGCTTTTTTATAACAATATTTATAAAGCATTGTTTTGGTTGTTGTTTTTTTTTTTTTGCCCTCAGGAATAATTCGGGTTTCACACCAGCAGACACTGTAGCTGTCATGTTCTGTTCTACACACAAATCCCTCACGTTGGGTAAGTAATCCACAGACTGAAACACCAGCTTAATATTACCTTCAGATAATTGCCTCTTATGATTTTGAAATTCAAACAACTTTTCAAATTAAATGGAATGCGGGTATTGTCTACTTTGTCACCTAAAGAACGATAGCAAAGTGGGGATCAGTCATGACTCTGAAATACCATCATGAATTAAACTCACTTTTGTGAGCCTAAATGTAATAGTGTAGGGTTTAGCTTTACTTGTAATCATGTTTTCCATTCTCATAGAAGGTTTTCAGGGTTGAATGTTCATGTTAAAAGTTGGGGAGTGGGGTAGTTGTGGGGGTTCAGTGAGCACAAACTTGGCTTTGGAAGGCCCTAGAGTGACCCCTGGAAGATGTTAACATATTTTCTGGAAGCTTGGAGCAGGGTGAAAATAATTGACATTAGTCTGAAGTTTGTTTCAGAGTGTTATTTCTGTAAAGAAACAACAATATATTTAGTTATCGTGAACTCAGTCTCATTGGTACCTAAAGTGAAATAAGTACGTATTTAATGGACAAAAATAGATCAAGAAAAGTGCTATTCTTTCCTTACCTTTACCCAGTTTAAAGGCATTATCCCAATAACCTATCCAGTTATCTAGAATCCATGCTTTCAGTCATTAGAGATCATTAAGTCATGAGAAACTTTATGGAAACATCATTCACAAACTCCTTGGGGTAGTAGGCACATTGTGGTTAAACTCATATTAAAAATTCCTTTACATTTTGGCGTATAACTGACTTAACATTTCTCTAAGTCTGTTTATGTTTAAGTTCAGTCTGTAAACTAGAAAACAAAGATATTTCATAGTGGTTTTACTAGACCCAGACATTTCTGTCTGGTAGAATTATTTTCAGTCTTGCAAAGTTGGGGAAATGATTTAGAAATTGGACATACTCTTAAGCAATTGCTATCTAGGACTTCAGCTTATTTGAATAAATCATATGTGTCCTGTCCCTTCACTGCAATATGTCTATTAGGTTTTCCTTAGAATCATCGCCAAAAGGAAGCTGAGGGAGCTTTGAAAGCTACTTTCTGGTTCCAGATTTTGTAAACCTGGACAAATCACTTAAGCTCCTGAACCTTAGCTTTCTCACTTTGTAAGGCTTTTTCTTACATTGTAAGGGTGTTGCAAAGACTGAAGATAAAACCTGTTAGTTATCCATCACAGGACTTGTCCCTAATACGAGTCAGTCCGTGAGAAAATGTGCTCCGTGATGGTGCTGTGTGTAGGTTGCTGCGGATGGAGCCGGAGTGCCCACCGAGAGAGCTTGGTGTGCTGCCTGGCACGTGACACGCACCCTGAGAGCAGCTGCTATGATTAGTTGTTGTTAACGGTGTTGGTCATGAATGTGTTACTGTTTCCAGGGTTTCAGTCCCCTGCCCTGGGTCTTGTTGATGCTCGTATAACAGATACGGTTTAACTGTTGCCCTCAGAATCAACCTGCACTTTTCCCCCCATGTCGCTGTCATAATGTGACGCCAGTGCTCCAGGTCTCCTGAAAAGAAAGGGGCTTCTATAAAGGTAGGGAGGCCAGAGACTGGGTGCCTCCAGACCCCTCAGCAGTCGCGAGTCAGGGACCAAAGGCGCCTGTGTCGTCAGAGCAGGTGCTGAAGCCTGATTGCGTCCAGTATGCTTCCGCATCTCTGCCCTGGCTTCTGAAACCCGCCCCGCCCTTAGGATTTGCTTTTGTCAGGAAAACCCAAATGGATTGTGGGTTTTTACATTTTATTTTTATTTTTTGGCTGTGCTGGGTCTTAGTTGCTGCGCGTGGGTTTTCTCTAGTCACAGCTAGTGGGGGCTCCTCTAGTTGCTGTGTGTGGGTTTCTCGCTGAGGTGGCTTCTCTTGCTGTGGAGCATGGGTCCTAGGGCCTGTGGGCTTCAGCAGTTGTAGCTCACAGGCTCTAGAACATTTGCTCAACAGGCTTAGTTGCCCCACAGCATGTGGGATCTTAGTTCCCAGACCGTGGATCGAACCCATGTCCCCTACATTGGCAGGCAGATTCTTAACCACTGGACCACCAGGAAAGTCCATGTTTATTTTTCTCTCCATTATTTTCTTCTGTGCTGGAGCTGGCCATGATGAGCAAAGCTCTACCCGAGAAGCATACTGCAACCTGATCAGTATTCTTCTCTGTAAGCAAAATATTCATGCTTTTTTTTTTTTCATTTTTTTAACCTCAAAGCCATATCATTCTGTTCTTGAGGCTTCCTGATTTTCAGTCATCTGCAAAATAAAACGAACACCAATCAAAAGTAGCTATTTTACTGAAAACATTGGGGTTAACTTGGACTTTGGCTTTTGCACTTTGCTTTTGCAGTATTCTCCCATGAAATAGATACTTGGATCCTGCAATAATATTCTAGTATGATAACTAAGTAACCACAGTGGTGTAAATCCTTAGTTATTTCCATAAGATGGTAGGATGGTAGACTTGGAATTGCAAGTCCTAAAGACTCATCCTGACTCTTCCATTAAAACATCCCCAGGCCTTAGTTTCCATAGCTCCTGAATTAGGGAATTTTACTTGCAGCTAGGATATTCTATTACACCTTGATCACACCTGGCTCTCTGCCTGCAGTTTCCTAGGTGGCATTTATAAAAATGGCCTCTTTGCTGCTTTTTTATCTCAGTGAGAAGCCACAGAGCACTCTTATTTCTACACACAGCAAGGGATGTTTGGGTCCTATTGCTTGAATGGCCTTGTTGAGCCCTATAAATTCAGTGTATCAGTTTCACAAGACCCAAAGCATGTTTCCCTCTGCTGGTGACCTGACATCTCTGGTACAGAGGAGATGCGCAGCAGTCACCCAAGCTACAGCCGATAATGATCCTAATGGGACTTCTCATCTGCATGGCAATGATAGAGCATCACAATAAGTGTGAAGAATTCATGTTTCAGAAAGCAGGGGGCAAATTTCAGGTAGGATCTATCACTCAGAGTGATACTTTCTCTTATTTCTCACCAAGATGAAAGACACCAGATTTAAATATATCTATTTGGCGTGTAGGACATATATTTGTCCCTTTTGTGATCACTGTCAAAAGATTTCTTCTAGCGATTTTACACACACACACACGTGCAAACGCACATACACCTAAGGTCTCAAATAGAATACATTAAGAAAGCTCTATGAAATAACATTGTTTAGTATTATAGCCAGTATTTGTATTTAAGAGTAAATTATTGCTGGCCAAGTGGTACCCAGGTAACTAATGAACCAAAGATGAAAACTCTGGTTTTGAGCAGCCTTCTGAGTATTCTCCTGTACATATGCCTGCAGTTTATTTTACTGTTCCTGCTTTTGCCCTGTCTCCATCTCTTCGATGCACTTACATCTACACACATGCTGAATTTGATTCATTGCTTTTATTAGTGCATTTGCCATTGATTGATTAGTTCTTCGTATTAGTACTTTTTCTATTGATTGATTGCAGATGAAGTGACTATTTGACCTTTAATTATGAGGCTTCCTATTGAAAATGACATTGAGCTATGGCTCCACATAATCCATCTGGAAAGCCTGACATGATGCCATTCCCTGGAGTTCGTTCAGGAAGAAAGAGGAGGCCTGGAGGAAGTGCAGAGCTTTCAATGTGCTTCATCTAAAACAATACTACAGGGCTTGTTTACTGCCCTCCTGTAGTTGCAACTCAGGGTTGGAGGTAATTATATTTTGTCAAGAGAGCGTCACTTGCTGTGGGTTGCTCCAAAAGCCGTGAACTCTCCCAAATTATTTTCTAGTCTGATGGTGATATTTGTATAATAATGAGAAGGTGTTTTACATGGCAGAGTTGGGGGAACAGCTCGCACCCTAGTTACCAATGGTTCAGTGCCCAGTCAGTCAATAGAGCTCATCAGTAGAGAAATTCAATCTGAGGGTCCTGTGGAATTAGTATTTAACTTTTACTTTATTGATCTTGTTCTCTTGAGTGTTCAAATCACTTTGCTTATCTAGAGTTCTAATGCATGTAGAAAGTTCTCACTGTTCCTAGAAAGAGGATGTTTAAAGATGTTTGAGATCCTTAAGTGTATGTTTATGTTAGGTTTTCATGTTTTCAAATAGCAAAATGAAAGCATAAACTCCTAGAGTGTTTCAGCTGACAAATGGCAGTCAATTGTGAGACTCCAAGTCGTCTGCTATTTCCAACAGTTTTTCTGAATTGAAGGAATGCTGTTTAAAATTTAAATAGAGTGTCGTGATCAATGTGTATTAAAAGTCCACTGTGGGTCTTACCATTTCTAGACATTTGTGAACAAAGATCAAGGCAGCTGTTCCTCATATTGAACTGCATTATGAGTCACAGTCACACAGCTGGGCTGTGAGAAGAAACTATGCATTAAAGCAGAAAGAATACAGCTTTTTGGGAGACATGGGATTCTGGAGAGGGTGGAAGGAATACAAACCTGATTCTCATCTGGATTCCAGTTCTCTCATCAAGTGTGAGTGAGTAAGTGAAAGTCACTCAGTCGTGTCTGACTCTTTGTGACCCCATGGACTACACTGTCCTTGGAATTCTCCAGGCCAGAATGCTGGAGTCGGCAGTCTTTCCCTTCTCCAGGGGATCTTCCCAACCCAGGGATCAAACCCAGGTCTCCTGCATTGCAGGCGGATTCTTTACCAGCTGAGCCACCAGGCTGGAACAAATCATTCAACTGCTGTCAGCCTCAGTTTCAAAATCTGTAAAATGAGAAGATGGGTAAGATGATCCTTGAGATTCCCCCTAGTTTTACGTTCCTATAAGTCAGGCGCTCAGTGACTACTTAACAGATAATACCACCATTCTGTAACAGTTTCCCTGCTATATGTAAAAAGGAAGAGTTTTTTAAAGGAACGTCTGTGTAGATAATGTTGTAATATTACAAGAAAGGAAACATGGCTATTACATCTTCCTAAAGAGGCTAAAAATGTCTTTATACTCTGCAAAGAGCTTCACAGTGCTGGTGGCGGTGCTCAGTCATTTCCAACTCTGCGCACCAGAGCCCTCTGCGGTCCTCTCTCCATGGGATCCTACAGGCAAGAATTCCACAGTGGATAGCCATTCCCTTTTCCAGTGGATCTCCCCGACCCAGGAATCGAATCTGTATTTCTTGCATCTCCTGCATTGGCAGTCGGATTCTTGACCACTGAGCCACTTCAGGGTTTCATGGGAGAAACAAAATCTGAGCAGGGTCTTGCTTTCAATTTTCTTTGAAAGCTTTTCAAGAGTGCTAAAGGATTACCCCACCAACTTGGGCTGAAAAGATCATTTAATAACATCTGGGTTGTTTTCTCCAGGGGAAATGGAACTGAAATCCGAAAGTTTGCATTTGTTTTCCTTATCCCATAAAGCTTCTCTGTGATTCTATTTGGCGCATAAAGACTATTATCTTGATGAAGCTACCCTACAGTTGGGAAGCACTTTTTTAAAGCCTTTAACCATTAAGTCATGTTACCTAAACAACCTTAGAAAGTGAAAGTGAATTGAAGTCGCTCAGTCGTGTCCGACTCTTTGCGACCCGTGGACTGTAGCCTACCAAGCTCCTCCGTCCATGGGATTCTCCAGGCGAGAATACTGGCGTGGGTTGCCATTTCAGCAAATCAATAATTATTATTTTTCATAAGAAGTGAAAGCATAGGAAAAAATCTAAAAATGTATCGCAGGTCATATAATTAACAGAGACTAGATTCCAGGTCTCCTAACTTCCAGAACTGCCTTGGACAATAGCATATAAAAGTTTTTCAAAGACCCAAAAGTGCCAAACTGGTTCTGAGTATTGTAAGTATACACTGGCAGTGTGAGTTTGAATCATTTAAAACCAATACAATATTGTAATTAACCTCCAATTAAAATAAATAAATTTATAAATTAAAAATTACTTCTGATTACATTGCTAGTTAAAGACAGTTTTAAAATATTCAGTATATATAATTGCAGCCATATGCATATATTCCTTGTGGCCCCATCACAAACTGGCACGCAATCCTTATATTTTCTTTATTAACAAAAAGCTATATTCTATGTCAAGTGTTTCTTGATGAGTCACCCCTTACCTTTCATGGGGTATCCCTGCCCTCTGTTCTTGCAGACTAAGAGCTATAGTGCTGTTTCACAATAAACTATTATAACAGAAATCAAAGTCCAGGGTAAAGACAGAAAATAGAAGCTTGTCTTTGAGGCATAACCGTAAATATATCTTTTGTCCTGTGATTTGCTCTTAAAGCTGAAGTTCTGTAAGGAAAGGCAGTCTGGAGACCCCTACCATCTGACAGATTATTATTTTTTTTATGAAGTATAGTTGATTTACAATGTTGTGTTAGTTTCCCATGTACAACAAAGTAATTCAGTTATAAATATATATATGTGTGTGTATATATCTGTATATTCTTTTTCAGACTCTTTTCCATTATACGTTACTACAAGATGTTAAATATAATCCCCTGTGCTATATAGTAGGTCCTTGTCATTTATCTGTTTTAGGTATGTATGAATGTGCTAAGTTGCTACCCTCTCTCTTTAGTTGCCAAGTCATGTCCGACTCTTGTGACCCCATGGACTGGAGCCTGCCAGTCTCCTCTGTCCATGGATTCTCCAGGCAATAACACTGGAATGGGTTGCCATTTCCTTCTCCAGGGGATCTTCCAGACCCAGGAATCAAACCCAGGTCTCCTGCATGCAGGCAGATTCTTTACTGACTGAGCTATGAAGGAAGCCCCACAGTCATGTCCAATTCTTTGTGAGCCTAGGGGCTGTAGCCCACCAGGCTCCTCTGTCCATGGGATTTCCCCAGCAAGAATACTGGAGTGGGTTGCCATGCCCATCTCCAGGGGATCTTCCTGACCCAGGGATCGAACCCAGGTCTCTTGTGTCTCCTGCATTGGCAGGCAGGTTCTTTACCACTAGCGCCACCTGGGAAGCCTATATAGTAGTGTTTATCTGTTCATCCCATTATTGTTGTGTTAATCACTCAGTCCTGTCAGACTCTTTGTGACCCCATGCACTGTAGCCCACCAGACTCCTCTATCCATGGAATTCATACTTCTAATTTATCCCTCCTCCTACTTCTCCTTTGGTAACCGTGAGATTGCTTTCTGTCTGTAAGTCTATTTCTGTTCTGTAAATAAGTTGATTTGTATCATATTTTAGATTTCACGTATGGTGATATCATATAGTATTTGTCTTTATCTGACTTCTCTTAGTATGGTAATCTGCAGTTCTATCCATGTTGCTGCAAATGGCATTTTTTCATTCTTTTTTATGGCTGAGTAATATTCTGTTGTGCATGTGTGTGTGTGTGTGTGTGTGTGTGTGTGTGTGTGTGTGTGTATAGATATATATATCACATCTTCTTTATACATTCTTCTAGCATCTGCCAGATTCTTAAAGATGCCACTGAAATTAAGGGCCCAGTAGGTTCCACCACCATGCTGAAGACAATTTAGGGGGAGTATCTGTCCTTCTGTACTGTTTTCTGATCCATAAAAACAAAGAGAAAAATGCAGATTCTCGAACAAAGTGATACACTTATGTTCAGAGGTTTGAAGATTACTTTACTTCAAATTTTTGATTCTGAATTTGGTGTCTGAACTTAATCACTGGTGTATCCAGACTGTAATAAAAATTTAGAAAGTCCCCAGGTTCTGCATAAATATCCAACTAAAGACATTTAAACCTCTCTGAGCTTCCCTAGCCTGATGCTCAAGTACCACCCTTCTTAATGATACAGCAGATGTTCGTCATGTTCAGTGTTCACCAGGACCAAAGCCCTGATGCCCCCACATTACTGCTCCTTGTCCATGTTTCCTGTGCCAGGGACTGCCAGACATTTTAAACCACAACCTGCAGTTAGAAATACATTTTACAGTGTGATCCAGAAAACATTTGCATGTATGTAAAAAGTTTTACCAAACAACATTCACTCTCACTTTCTGTGATATATTCCATATTCTAGCCAAGTGCTAGGTTAAAACCCATTGCACTGATTCTGTAACTCATTAACGGATCATAATGCAAGGTCTGAAAACTACCACTTTACATCTTGCTTGGTGAAACTTTATTCCTTTTCTCAAATACTTACCATGTCAGTTTTGGCGATTGCTATGCCTTTTTCACTGAACCTTAACCCAAATTTCTGATACCACATGGGAACCAGAGCTGAATTAAGACTTGGAATGTTTCTTGATTTGCAGTAAGATCACTTCCATTTAGGTTTTGTTAACCCAGTTTACATAACAGAGTTTCTATGCCTTTTGTTGTGTTTTTTAAATCATTTCTCTATTCAACATGTTTTTGATTAATAATAATTATAACAAAGATTAATTGGGTACTTAATAGGCTAAATGCTTGTTACAAGAAGTAATTTACTTGAAAATATTTTATGTCAATGGTTCCTGTAGACTTCAGTGCCCAGGAGAGCCCACCGTTCTCATGGAAAATTCTCACTGGAATATTCAGCTACTATTTTATCAGGAAGAAAGTAGCCAGGGACTTCCCTGGTGGCTCAGTGATTAAGAAGCTGACTTCCAGTGCAGGGGACAGGGTTTCAGTCCCTGATTAGGGAACTAAGATCCCACACGCTGCAGGGTAACTTAAGCCTGTGAGCTGCAACGAACAGCCAGTGCAGCCAAAATTTAAAAAGAAAAGAAAAGAAAAATGTACTCCAGAGGAAGCTACAGCAAATGCTTTTATTATCCTGTATTTATCAGAGACTTTACTAATTAGCATAATGAATTCAGAAATAGGTTTCTATTGAGGAAATTCCACCTCTTTGCTTTGTACGGTAAGTGTAATAAACGGACCTTCTCTCATATGTAGACCGTCTTAAAACTTCAGAGTTGCACATTCCCCACTTGCTCGAAGAATCTAGGAAATCCTGTGTCCTGAATGTGAAATCCGCAGGGCTGCTCTGGGGGCTGATCCCTAAGGGGTTTTGTGTTCAGCCTCTGTCTGGAGGCCCTGAGGGCTTCCCAGGGGGCTCAGTGGAAAAGAATCTGCCGTCCAGTGCAGGAGCCACAGTCGATGCAGGTTTGATCCCTAGGTCGAGGAGATCCCCTGGAATAGGAAATGGCAACCCACTCCAATATTCTTGCCTGGGAGATCCCAAGGACAGGGCAGTCTGGTGGGGCAGAGTCCATGGGGTCACAAGAGTCAGACACGACTGAGCAACTGAGCACACAGCGGCCGTGTAGTCCCCTGAGGCTGGCCATTAGAGTTACTGAACCCTGCGTTGAGAGCCCTCTTATGCCACGTGTTGGTGAGAACCCTGGAGAGGTCAGAGCTGGGACTTCACGGGACACGTTTACTGCTATGTGCTAAGTTAAAAATATCTGTATCTGTGGAGCTTACTTTCATTCAGAACTGCTGGCAAAACTTTGGGGGTGGAGAAAATTTTCACCTACCTTCCAAATTTCTGTAGCTACTGTCTACTACCTGCCACAAGAATCTGAAACTTACACCTGACCAGCCTGGTGCAGGATGTCCCAAAATCCCGTTCCACACCCCAGCTCACATCACTCCCACAGTCACCACCACAAGGGACCTGAGCTCGCAGGGGCACAAAAAGCTTGCACAGGTCATGTGACCCCAGGTGGCAGAGCCAGATGTCAAGCCAGGTCGGACTCAGCCCCTGTGCCAAGCTGCAGTGAGAGCTCCAGGAAGGTCCTGTGCTGTGAAGCTCAGCTCGAGGCTTATCCCTTAAGTCTAGGCTGGATGATCTCTGGGACGCTTCTGGTTCTAAGAGTCAGTGATTCGCTCTGATTTTGAAAGACTTAAGTGTAGCTTTAGAATCTTGAGTTATTCGGAGAAACACCGTAAGATCAGCATTTCTTGAAAGGCGGCCCTTAAAAATATAGCAAATTGCTCCCTTAAGAAAAAAATGTAGATTACTGGGCCTTATTTGAGGGATTCGGAATTTTTAAGAATAAGACCTCAGAGCCTGCTTTTTCAAACATATTCTAAAAAGTAGAGTGTTTACACAAAAGTGTGAGAGCCACCATATCATGTCCATCCATAATCACGTCCCCGCTTCTAGAGAAGCTAACTCACCCTCTCAGGTCCCCAGGTCTCAGGGATGGAGCAGCAACAAGAGAGGTCGGCGCGTACTTGCAGCAGCTTCACCGCAGCCAAGCCCGACTCACAGTTGCTGCTACAGCTCAACGGCAAGGAGACAGAAAACCCCACATATTGCACAGCGGCACCTCCCCCTGGGTCCCGGATCTCTATCCCTCTGGGCCTCTTCATGTCCGTTGTTCCTGGTAGAAACTTTTCATTCCACAGCTTCACATTTCTTTCAAAAGAAAAACCACCGAGTCATAGTTAGAAGGAGCTCTAAAGAGTTTCGTTTTACACATTAATAATCAGCTCCCATGCCTGAAGCCAAGTGCACCCTGTGCTTCTGAGAGGGAAACCTCCACGGGAATTCAGGGGCCCGTCCCTTCTGAGGGGGCCTCTGCCGCATCCAGGAGGACCAACCACGGCCCGCCTTCCAGGGCTCCCCGTCATCTCTGCACCCGCCGCCAGTTGCAGAGGGGATTGTCTGTTATTATTATTAATACTTAGAAAGGTTGCCTCTAGCGGAACTAAAATGTGCATCACAGAACAACAGTTGTTTGCTGCGTTTGAAGTGGAGCCTCACACCCAGGAGAGCGCCTTCACTTGAAGTTTCTCTCTCCCCATCTCCACTTGCAAACAGAGATTGATGAATAACAATGATTGTTTCAGAATTGCCTCTCTCCCATTATTTATTTGGTTGTGTCTCTTCCCAGAAACCCCCTTAATTGAACCAGACACTATAAACCAGTTTGCGTGGATTTGATGACAGCCGGCTCCTTGCTTCTTTACAGGAAATAATAAAGGACTCCAAGGCTACAGAATGAGGTGACACCCACCACCTCCTTGTCCCCACCTGCAGCCCATGCAAAAAACGCCAGCCAGATAGTAGAGTCCGCTGCCCATTTGTTAAAGCCGTGGGGAATGCTGCAGGTTCTTGACAGATGACCCTGGAGGCAGAAAGATATGTAAAATTGTACATAAAAGGTTCCTGGGCCCCAGGAAGCCAGTTCATTTGGAAAGTCACCTGTCCTGAAGCTGAGCACGTTCATGGTTTTGCAGCAGTGACGTCTCCCAGGTTTGATCTCCGTACTAGTACCCTGCTCTTCATGCCAGCATTACTGTACTCTAGTACTGCTAGATCAAGCTTTTTCAATAATAATAAAAACCAGCTCCTCTGCAACTGACAGCAAGTGCAGGGATGTGCAGGAATAAATAATGCCAATGAAAAGAAGCTTTTAACATATCATTTGCTCAACACATGCATTCATTCAAGTGTTTGTTCATGCCGAGTTTGCGCCAGGCACCATTGTGGGCCCTATTCTGTCCACAGCAGTGGACAAAATACGAAAACATATTCCCCCTTATCCATCTTCCTTTCTAGGGGAGCGGAGCAAGCAAACACTCAGACATATGGCGCATCACATGATGGGAAGTGGGTGGAGAAATAAAACCAGAAAGGAGAATAAGAGCGCGAGATGGAGGCGGGGACATGTTAGGCTTAAAGGGGGCTTTGGGTCAAAGACCTGTAGGAGAAGGGGAGTAAGCCACACGAGGTATAGAGGGAGGAGGCTCCAACCAGAGGGAACGATGAGGGTAAGGAGCTGAAGCCACAAGGGGCTCAGCAAGTGGGAGGCAGAGGACGATGAGGCTGGAGTTCGAGGAGTGGAAAGTGTGAGAAGGAAGGAGAGGATGCCGAAAGGGAGGATGGGTGATATGTGTGAGACCTCATCGACCTGTCGTGAAAACTGCCTTCTATACAGAAGGCAAAGGCAAAGATCCTTGAGAGGTTTGAGTGACACGATGCAGCTCCCACTTTGGCTGCTGTGTTAAATAAGGACTGGGCTTGGCCGGGGGACGGGGTGCACCAGCGAGAAACAGGAAAGCCAGTTAAGAGCCTTTCATCCAGATGAAGGCTCAGGGTGGAGTGATTAAAGGTAGTAGTGGAGGAGTGGTGAGAAGCTCTGGTGGTATTTTGAATCCCACACCACTGGGATCTGCTATCGAATTGGATGTGTATGTAAGAGAAGGGAATTAAAGATGATTCTGAGGGATTTGGCCTCGAGGGGACTAGAAGGGTGGAATTGCCATTTACTAGACTGGATGAACTTCCAGATATTCCAAGCTAGTTTTCGAAAAGGCAGAGGAACTGGAGATCAAATTGCCAACATCTGCTGGATCATGGAAAAAGCAAGAGAGTTCCAGAAAAACATCTATTTCTGCTATATTGACTATGCCAAAGCTTTTGACTGTGCGGATCACAATAAACTGTGGAAAATTCTTCAAGAGATGGGAATACCAGACCACCTGACCTGCCTCTTGAGAAACCTGTATGCAGGTCAGGAAGCAACAGTTAGAACTGGACATGGAACAACAGACCGGTTCCAGATAGGAAAAGGAGTACGTCAAGGCTGTATATTGTTACCCTGCTTATTTAACTTATATGCAGAGTACATCATGAGAAACACTGGCCTGGAAGAAACACAAGCTGGAATCAAGATTGCCGGGAGAAATATAGATAGGCAGATGACACCACCCTTATGGTAGAAAGTGAAGAGGAACTAAAAAGCCTCTTGATAAAAGTGAAAGAGGAGAGTGAAAAAGTTGGCTTAAAGCTCAACATTCAGAAAACGAAGATCATGGCATCTGGTACCATCACTTCATGGGAAATAGCTGGGGAAACAGTGGAAACAGTGTCAGACTTTATTTTTGGGGGGCTCCAAAATCACTGCAGATGGTGACCGCAGCCATGAAATTAAAAGACACTTACTCTTTGGAAGGAAAGTTATGACCAACCTAGATACTTAGGTCCATCTAGTCAAGGCTATGGTTTTTCCTGTGGTCATGTATGGATGTGAGAGTTGGACTGTGAAGAAAGCTGAGCGCCAAAAAATTGATGCTTTTAAACTGTGGTGTTGGAGAAGACTCTTGAGAGTCCCTTGGACTGCAAGGAGATCCAACCAGTCCATTCTGAGGGAGATCAGCCCTGGGGGCTCTTTGGAAGGAAGGATGCTAAAGCTGAAACTTCATGCGAAGAGTTGACTCATTGGAAAAGACTCTGATGCTGGGAGGGATTGGAGGCAGGAGGAGAAGGGGACGACAGAGGATGAGATGGCTGGATGGCATCACAGACTCCATGGATGTGAGTTTGAGTGAACTCCAGGAGTTGGTGATGGACAGGGAGGCCTGGCGCGCTGCGATTCATGGGGTCGCAAAGAGTCGGACATGACTGAGCAACTGAACTGAACTGAGGATGGCTGAGATACAGATTTTACCCATTGAAGAGGGATGTGGGGGCAGATCAAGAGTTCCATCTTGAATGTGCTAAGTTTGAGATGTCTTTTCAACATCCAGAGGAGAGCCGGCTTTGTGAGCCTAGAATTCTGGTCCAGGCTGGAGTGTTCAGCTTACACTAAGCCATCAGGCTGAATGAGATCAGTACAGAAAGGGTAGACAGCACAGAAAAGGGCTCTGAGCACTGGCCTCTGAGGCACTCCAGAGGTTAGGGAGGCTATGAAATTACTTGGAGAGTAAAATGATATGTAATTCAAAATCAGCCAGACATATAGACATCCAAACCAGCTAGCCTCTATCTTCCTCGCATTTCGTAAGGTTGAGGTGACCATTAAATCAGAAAGTAGACATGAAGTCACATGACACCCCCTGCAAACCGGGCACTGTATCAGGCACATGAATGGCCTTATATCTCACTGGATCTTCACAAAAGCCCTGCACAGTAGTTATTATTGATCCCACTGCCCACGGTAGAAAACCAAGCCTCAGAGAGGTCAAGCAACTCACTTCAGTTTATACAGTGAAGAAAATCGCAAAGCCCGCACAGTCTGTCTCCAGAAACCCCTAGAATCCTCTTGCTCTCCCTTATTACCAGACCCGGCTTCTCAGCCTGACTCACATCAGAATCACCTGTTGGTTGCTCAGTCGTGTCCAACTCTTTGCAACTCCATGGACTGTAGCCCGCTAGGCTCCTCTGTCTGTGGGATTCTCCAGGCGAGAACACTGGAGTGGGTTACCATTCCCTCCTCCATGAGACCTTCCTGACCCAGGGATCAAACCTGGGTCTCCTACTTTGTAGGCAGATTTTGAACCATCTGAGCCACCAGGGAATCACCTGGGATCATTGCAAAACTGCCTGGACAATCTCCTGACCTATTTCCTCTGAATCTCTCAGGATAGACCGAGGTATCCCAGGTTTTACAGCTACCCGGGTGATTCTAATGAGCAGCTGGCACTGAAAACCACTGCCTTTGACCACTTCCCCTATTTGTGCACAGGTATGATCCACTGGGTTCCAGAAAGGATTACACATGTTCATTTCCTAATAAAACTGACCGTTTGTTTATGCTGATCTGTGAAAACCACAATTCTTTGTGCTTTGATTAGATATCTAAGTTAAGCATTCAGTTTAAAGAAAACTGAGGGCATTAAAAAAACATTATTTCCAGAAATGGTTTCCAGGGTATTCTTCCTCAGCCTAAAAGTCTTGTGAATGAGGTCTTGGCTCCCCAATTATTGAAACAAATAAAGGGGAGAAGTAGGTTTAGGTTAGCAAAAAATTTTCTAGCCAAGTTTAACTACAGAAATGTGAGTCAGCCGGTAAATAACTCTGATTTCTCATCCCCAATCAGAACTGCCTTGTTCTTTTGTGTCAGAAGACATTTCTTCTGAGGCTTATGTTTATCATAAACATGGTACCATCAAAAAGGAAATTACCACCAGCGGGTGATTAATAGCCATGTTAACAAAACAAAAAGTGTGGGTGCATTTGGGTCACTGTTTTCTCACCTTTACCACTTAACTATGATTTGGACGCCTTCTGGAAGTTCCTCTGTCCATTAAGAAGATGATCAGTGTGAGATCTTCAGTTCAGTTCAGTTCAGTCGCTCAGTCGTGTCCGACTCCTTGCGACCCCATGAATCGCAGCACATCAGGCCTTCCTGTCCATCACCAACTCCCAGAGTTCATTCAGACTCAAGTCCATTGAGTCAATGATGCCATCCAGCCATCTCATCCTCTGTCGTCCCCTTCTCCTCCTGCCTTCAATCCCTCCCCAGCATCAGAGTCTTTTCCAATGAGTCAACTCTTCACATGAGGTGGCCAAAGTACTAGAGTTTCAGCTTTAGCATCATTCTTTCCAAAGAACACCCAGGGCTGATCTCCTTCAGAATGGACTGGTTGGATCTCCTTGCAGTCCAAGGGACTCTCAGGAGTCTTCTCCAACACCACAGTTCAAAAGCATCAATTCTTCGGTGCTCAGCCTTCTTCACAGTCCAACTCTCACATCCATACATGACCACAAGAAAAACCATAGCCTTGGCTAGATGGACCTTAGTTGGCAAAGTAATGTCTCTGCTTTTCAATATGCTATCTAGGTTGGTCATAACTTTTCTTCCAAGGAGTAAGTGTCTTGTAATTTCATGGCTGCAATCACCATCTGCAGTGATTTTGGAGCCCAAAAAAATAAAGTCTGGCACTGTTTCCACTGTTTCCCCATCTATTTCCCATGAAGCGATGGGACCGGATGCCATGATCTTAGTTTTCTGAATGTTGAGCTTTAAGCCAACTTTTTCACTTTCCTCTTTCACTCTCATCAAGAGGCTTTTTAGTTCCTCTTCACTTTCTGCCATAAGGGTGGTGTCATCTGCCTATCTGAGGTTATTGATATTTCTCCCGGCAATCTTGATTCCAGCTTGTGTTTCTTCCAGCCCAGCGTTTCTCATGATGTACTCTGCATAGAAGTTAAATAAGCAGGGTAACAATATACAGCCTTGACATACTCCTTTTCCTATTTGGAACCAGTCTGTTGTTCCATGTCCAGTTCTAACTGTTGCTTCCTGACCTGCATATAGATTTCTCAAGAAGCAGGTCAGGTGGTCTGTATTCCCATCTCTTTCAGAATTTTCCACAGTTTGTTGTGATCCACACAGTCAAAGGCTTTGGCATAGTCAATAAAGCAGAAATAGATGTTTTTCTGGAACTCTCTTGCTTTTTCCATGATCTAGCAGATGTTGGCAATTTGATCTCTGGTTCCTCTGCCTTTTCTAAAACCAGCCTGAACATCAGGAAGTTCACGGTTCACGTATTGCTGAAGCCTGGCTTGGAGAATTTTGAGCATTACTTTACTAGCATGTGAGATGCGTGTAATTGTGCAGTAGTTTGAGCATTCTTTGGCATTGCCTTTCTTTGGGATTGGAATGAAAACTGACCTTTTCCAGTCCTGTGGCCACTGCTGAGTTTTCCAAATTTGCTGGCATATTGAGTGCAGCACTTTCACAGCATCATCTTTCAGGATTGGAAACAGCTCAACTGGAATTCCATCACCTCCACTAGCTTTGTTCGTAGTGATGCTTTCTAAGGCCCACTTGACTTCACATTCCAGGATGTCTGGCTCTAGAAGAGTGATCACACCATCGTGATTATCCAGGTCGTGAAGATCTTTTTTGTAGAGTTCTTCTGTGTATTCTTGCCACCTCTTCTTAATATCTTCTGCTTCTGTTAGGTCCATACCATTTCTGTCCTTTATCGAGCCCATCTTTGCATGAAATGTTCCCTTGGTATCTCTAATTTTCTTGAAGAGATCTCTAGTCTTTCCCATTCTGTTCTTTTCCTCTATTTCTTTGCACTGATCACTGAAGCAGGCTTTCTTATCTCTTGCTATTCTTTGGAACTCTGCATTCAGATGCTTATATCTTTCCTTTTCTCCTTTGCTTTTAGCCTCTCTTCTTTTCACAGCTACTTGTAAGGCCTCCCCAGACAGCCATTTTTCTTTTTTTGCATTTCTTTTCCATGGGGATGGTCTTGATCCCTGTTTCCTGTACAATGTCACGAACCTCTGTCCATAGTTCATCAGGCACTCTATCTATCAGATCTAGGCCCTTAAATCTATTTCTCACTTCCACTATATAATCATAAGGGATTTGATTTAGGTCATACCTGAATGGTCTAGCGGTTTTCCCTACTTTCTTCAATTTACGTCTGAATTTGGTAATAAGGAGTTCATGATCTGAGCCACAGTCAGCTCCTGGTCTTGTTTTTGTTGACTGTATAGAGCTTCTCCATCTTTGGCTGCAAAGAATAGAATCAATCTGATTTTGGTGTTGACCATCTGGTGATGTCCATGTGTAGAGTCTTCTCTTGTGTTGTTGGAAGAGGGTGTTTGCTATGACCAGTGCATTTTCTTGGCAAAGCTCTATCAGTCTTTGCCCTGTTTCATTCTGCATTCCAAGGCCAAATTTGCCTGTTACTCCAGGTGTTTCTTGACTTCATACTTTTGCATTCCAGTCCCCTAGAATGAAAAGGACATCTTTTTTGGGTGTTAGTTCTAAAAGGTCTTGTAGGTCTTCATAGAACCATTCAATTTCAGCTTCTTCAGCGTTACTGGTTGGGGCATAGACTTGGATTACAGTGATATTGAATGGTTTGCCTTGGAAAGGAACAGAGATCATTCTGTCGTTTTTGAGATTGCATCCAAGTACTGCATTTCGGATTCTTTTGTTGACTATGATGGCTACTCCATTTCTTCTGAGGGATTCCTGCCTACAGTGGTACATATAATGGTCATCTGAGTTAAATTCACCCATTCCAGTCCATTTTAGTTCGCTGATTCCTAGAATGTCAATGTTTACTCTTGCCATCTCTTCTTTGACCACTTCCAATTTGCCTTGATTCATGGACCTGACATTCCAGGTTCCTATGTAATATTGCTCTTTACAGCATCGGACCTTGCTTCTATCACCAGTCACATCCACAGCTGGGTATTGTTTTTGCTTTGGCTCCATCCCTTCATTCTTTCTGGAGTTATTTCTCCACTGATCTCCAGTAGCATATTGGGGACCTACTGACCTGGGGAGTTCCTCTTTCAGTATCCTATCATTTTGCCTTTTCATACTGTTCATGGGGTTCTCAAGGCAAGAATACTGAAGTGGTTTGCCATTCCCTTCTCCAGTGGACCACATTCTGTCAGACCTCTCCACCATGACCCGCCTGTCTTGGGTTGCCCCACGGGCATGGCTTAGTTTCCTTGAGTTGGACAAGGCTGTGGTCCTAGTGTGATTAGATTGACTAGTTTTCTGTGAGTATGGTTTCAGTGTGTCTGCCCTCTGATGCCCTCTTGCAACACCTACCATCTTACTTGGGTTTCTCTTACCTTGGGCGTGGGGTATCTCTTCACGGCTGCTGCAGCAAAGCGGAGCCACTGCTCCTTACCTTGGACGAGGGGTATCTCCTCACCACCGCCCTTCCTGACCTTCAACATGGGATGGCTCCTCTAGGCCCTCCTGCGCCCGCACAGCCACCTCTCCTTAGGGAAAACTAAATTTAGGGTGTTGGAAGCTGTGGCAGAATGTGAAAGTTCCTGTCACATACATCAACCTCTCACTGCTGCTGCTGCTAAGTCACTCCAGTCGTGTCCGACTCTGTGGGACCCCATAGACGGCAGCCCACCAGGCTCCCCCATCCCTGGGATTCTCCAGGCAAGAACACTGGAGTGGGTTGCCATTTCCTTCTCCAATGCAGGAAAGTGAAAAGTGAAAGTGAAGTCGCTCAGTCGTGTCCGACTCTTCACAACCCCATGGACTGCAGCCCACCAGGCTCCTCCGTCCATGGGATTTTCCAGGCAAGAGTACTGGAGTGAGTTGCCATTGCCTTCTGCCAACCTCTCATTGGCTCACACTTAAAACGTTCCAAGTGTTTTTCTTCATTATATAAAAACATGTCTTTTAAAAAAATCTGTGAAACTAGGCAAAGCTTCCCAGACCCAATCAGATGGGGCCAGTTCTATGTTGGTGACCATGTTACATCTCTTCTGATGACCTTATGTTATTTTTGTCATGTGAAATTCTTGTTGTATTTTTGAGGTTTCACATCCTGTGATTGTGAACATTAGGCACATTTTTCTCTTTAGAAGACAAATGACTCTTCCTTCACAGCCCAGAAAGCTCCCACTACTTCCTTCCCACCTGTCTCCATGAATATGGTGACCCCTCCCAGAAGCCATCGCCGGCATCTGAATGAAGCCTCCGAGGTTTCAGCTCTTTAATACACTCTTGAATTCCTGTCTGCTAATTGCTCCTACAATGCTGTCAGACAGGTGAGGGTGTGCCTCATCTCCCGAGGCTGAAACCTTCTATTGGTAGAGTTAAATGTTTCATTGTCAGCATCTGGTGAGCCAGCTCAGGCCATTCATTAAACATCTTTTCCAATCAGAACATACCTGTTTCAAAACAGAAATAACACCAGCTGCTCATTTGGGTCTTTTCTTGCATCTTTATTTACGTAAAACTTTCAGCCCAGGATTACAGGTAGGATTACAGCCCAGGTGATTGAAGGCTAAAATACAGTCTTTCATTTTCCGATTGGGCTGGAAAATGATCAGAAAATGGTCATCGACCAACTTTTATTCAAAGTGACTAAAGGCTGGTTCTCTAAGCTCCTCAGTCAAAGGGAATCTCTCTCTTCTTTGCAGACCTTTCTTGTGTAAATACTCTTTTCCTTGGGTTTTTCCCCCTCCATTATTCTGTAATAATAGCATCAAACATCTCTTTCTCTCCGGTTCCTGGGTGTTCTTCCAGATCACCATTTTAGGCATGTAGGGTGGTGGAGGACACAGAACTGGGGACCCGTCCGCCTGTGTTCACATCCCAGCTATACCCTGTCACTCGCTGTGCATAGCCTTGGGAAGATTTTTACTCACCTGCGGCCTCTGTTTTCTCATCTGAAAAGTGGAGATAATAACAGTAGCCTCACTCACATTATAGATATGAGGAGTGAATGAGCTGATGTTGGCACATGCAGAATATCGTCTGCCTGACCCAGAGTAAGCCCTGTGTATTGGGTTGGCCAAAATAGTCATTTGGGGTTTTCCATACAGTGTAACGGAAAAATCTGAACCAACTTTCTTGGCCAACCCAATAATGATTTTTCTGCAGTCTGTATTCCACCTGCCAACATACAAATAAAGGCCAAAAAGTCCGTGAACTCCAGGTACAGCTTCTGAAGTCCTCCCAGAGACGGGATGACTAAAATTACTGGAGAGATTGTTCTTCTCTCTTAGTAATGGCCTCAAGACTTTCCATTTGTAGCCTTGTATTTGGTCATTTTCCTGCTCTTCTAGGCCTAACTCTCCCTTTTGGATAAAGGGAGGTATATTTTTATATATTATTATAGAATATATTTTATAGGGCTTCCCTGGTGGCTCAGACAGTAAAGAATCCACCTTCAATGCAGGAGATCGGGTTCCATCCCTGGGTCAGGAAGATCCCCTGGGGAGGGGAATGGCAACCCACACAGTATTCTTCTTGCCTGGAGAATTCCATGGACAGAGGAGCCTGGTGGGCTACAGTCTGTTGGGTCACAAAGAGTCAGACACGACTGAGCAACTAACACTTAGATAGTATATGTTTTATAATATATAAAATGTTATTTGTTTGAATTCTGGTTTTGAAATGTGAAGGATAGATCTCTTGTACGCCATCTACAGGGAAGTAGGAAAATAAGTGAAACAAGTTCAAAAGACACAAAGGACGTGTTTCAATGTATTTCCTCTCCTACTCCACAACTCAATACTCATTTCAAAGTTTGGGTTCCATGGTTAGTCCAGTTTCTCTCTTTATACCATATCAAATATATATTTCTCCTATGAAATATAACCTTCACCTGGAGGAATGTGTAAATGATTCTCTTTATAGTTCAGTAAAGCAACTAGGAAAGTTTAACAAAAACATCGACTTGAACTTCAGTTCACTTTAGTCGCTCAGTCGTGTCTTTTGCAGATCCAAGGACTGCAGCATGCCAGGCCTCCCTGTCCATCACCAACTCCCGGAGTTTAGTCAAACTCATGTCCATTGAGTCGGTGATGCCATCTGACCTCATCCATCTCATCCATCTCATCCTCTGTCGTCCATCCCCTTCTCCTCCTGCC
Source organism: Ovis aries (assembly GCF_016772045.2). NCBI lineage: Eukaryota > Metazoa > Chordata > Mammalia > Artiodactyla > Bovidae > Ovis > Ovis aries. The sequence continues at coordinate 12,136,255 of NC_056070.1, forward strand.
TTCACTCTTTCCCAGCATCAGGGTCTTTTCAAATGAGTCAGTTCTTCACATCAGATGGCCAAAGTATTGGAGTTTCAGCTTCAACATCAGTCGTTCCAATGAACATATCAAATATATATTTCTCCTATGAAATACAACCTTCTCCTGGAGGAATGTGTAAATGATTCTCTTTATAGTTCAGTAAGGGAACTAGGAAAGTTTAACAAAAACATCAACTTACACTTAGCATAGCTAAATAACAGCTGACTTACATGAAAAGAAGTGGAACTCTGAGTCTTCCTAAGTGTCAAGGGGAGGGTAGTAGGAGAGCCCTGTAAAGACTGCAGACGGGATGTAAGGGTCTAGTTGGTTGAAGCACGTGGCCAAAACCCCCCATGTAGATTTCCACACGTCCCTTTCCATCTTGTATGCCATCTACAGAGATAACCATAGGAGGCTTCTCAGGCCTCAGAGGTCGGAAATTAAAATTCCACTTGTACTTACCTGTGAAACTGGTATAAGATTGTCCTGTTTTTCTGTCAAAGGTCTAGCCAAGGGGGTTGTTAGCCATCCTCTAGCTGCTGCTGATGTCGCATTTGTGTTCAGTGATTTGGAAATGCCCTCATCTATGTGGATTCCCTGAACCCATCTCTGGGACGCTGAGAAAACTAGAGAGCTCTTATTTGCATATATTATTTAGTTGTATGTCGTTTTAGATGTCGCCTTCTACATGAAGGACAAAAATCTTTTCTTCTATGGTTCAGAAAGCAACAACAGAAGTTCTGATGGTGATGGGACTTCCCTGGTTGATCCAGTGATTAAGACTGCACCTTCCAATGCAGGGGACGTGGGTTCCATCTCTGACCAGGGAGTTAAGATCCCACATGCCTCAGAGTCAAAGCACCGTGACATAAACAATATAAGCCACCTTGTAACAAATTCAATAAAGACTTTAGCTATGGTCCACATTAAAAATATATATATCTTAAGGAAGTCCTGATGGTGAAATCACACCAAAGTTAAATGGCAGTTTTCAGTTACAGATAGAATGATAGGAAAAGAACAGGGAAGCACATAAAATGTAAATCATCAGACTTGCCTGGTGGTCCAGTGGCTAAGATTCCATGCTCCTAATGCAGGGAGCCCGAGTTTGATCCCCCGTCAGGAACTAGATCCCACATGCCACAGCTAAAGATCCTGCATGCTTCAACAAAGATTGAAGATCCCAAGCGCCACAACTAAAACCCAGTGTAGCCAAATAAATAAAAATGAGTAAATACTAAAATAAAATACTTTGGAGAACTTGAGCGAAAGACCAGTCATTTAGATGGGCGTGAATGAGAGCAAGTCACATAATTCCATGACATCCTGTCTGCCTTCCTAAGGGAATCTGTAGGAGGTGGACTTGCTAGCCTTTAGAATGTTCCGAATGGGTTTCAGGGAACATCCTAGGCAAGCCAGAAGTAGGAACATAATGTAATGCTGAGGGCTGTGCAGACTAAACCCCACCTGCTCCCACAGGCCACACCTGAGGATGACTCTTGACTAATCTGGTGAGCCTCTCTCTGATGGACGGCAGGCCAGGCCATACCCACCAACCTGGAAGTGGGTTGCCGTTCTTTCTACTCACTCTAAAAGAGAGACAAAAATTATAATAACCCAGATGCTCACTGCATCCGTTTTGCCCATCAGCTTTTTTCCCAGATGGCAGTGCTGCGCTTCCTCACTGCCCTGTGCCATGACTCTGTGGTTGGGTGGTGTTTGCTCTGGTCCAGCGCTCTCTGTCATCTGTCCTGGGTCAGTGAGCAAGAACATGAGCTCCTTGAAGGCAGGGGCTGCATGTGGGGCTGGTTCAAGGCTTCTCTGTCCGTGAGATTTTCTAGGCAAGAATTATTTACTGCACCTGGAATAGTGTCTGAAGACTTACTACTTACCAGACATGGTGTACTGTTTCATTTCTGTCTATTAAGGGGAAAAAACCTACAAAGTAGGTACATTTTACAGACCTGAAAACTGAGGTTCAGTCACTTGCCCGATGAGAGTAACAAGGTGATAAGTGGTAGGCGTGGGATTCCACTCAGGGCCCTCTTGTGTCTTGTATCAGCCTTCCTAACAGCTACACTGTACCGCCTCCTGAAGGCTACTGGACATAATCAATTATAAACCTCTGTATAAAGCAACAGCTACATTAACTGAAAATTAGCTTGCTCTAGGATAATCCTGAAAGTCTTTTCTAATCAAATTCTTTTGGAATCATCATTTAATGTTCTGTAAATGGCACGTGATTGCCCCTTTGTTGGCTGCTCAGATGATAAAGCGTCTGCCTGCAATGCGGGAAACCCGGGTTCGATCCCTGGGTTGGGAAGATCCCCTGGAGAAAGAAATGGCAACCCACTCCAGTACTCTTGCCTGGAAAATCCCATGGACGGAGGAGTCTGGTAGGCTACAGTCCATGGGGTTGCAAAGAGTCAGACAAGACTGAGCAACTTCACTTTCACTTTCACTTTAGTGGTTGGAATAAATCAGCATCAACGAGTTTGACTTTCTGTGAGCGTTTGTCTCTGAAGAGAAAAATGTGTGTGTGTGTGTGTGTGTGTGTGTGTGTGTGTGTGTGTGTGTGTGTTGGAGAGGGGGACCCAGACTGGCATTTAGTGATGCTGGAAAAAGAATGGCCTTCTTGGATTACATTATGATGGGGAGACCATGTATCCCAGTGACTCTTAAAGGCAAACATGGGCTTTTAAGCTGAGAGATTCACAAAGGAGGAAGAGATAGAATTCAAATAACAATGTGTAGGACATTTGAAGAGTAAAATTATGGATGTTTCTAACTAAGAACAAAGTGAACAAAAGTGGGAAATCTCCATGACAACTAGAGAGCGAAGCAACTGGATTCCAGATTCGCCTGCAGCTCTCTTCAAAACTCCCTGGAAAGTCTGAGAAAGCATTTAAATGGAAAACAAGTCAAGTGAATTCAGGCGAATGAATCTCTGAAAGACAGGAAATGATCCAGGTGATTGGAGTATACTCTCTCTTAGGGAAGTGGGAAAGTAAGTGAAATAAGTTCAAAAGACACAAAGGACATTTTTCAATATATTTCCTCTCCTACTCCATAACTCAATGCTCATTTCAAAGTTTGGGTTCTGTGGTTAGTTCAGTTTCTCTCCTTCCTACCATATCGAATATATATTTCTCCTGTGAAATACAACCTCCTCCTGGAGGAATGTGTAAATGATTCTCTTTATAGTTCAGTAAAGCAACTAGTATTTGTTCTTGTGCAGGCCTTTTCAATGGGAAACATTGCTTCATCCTGTTCTTAAATGATCAATCATTCACATATTGAGTGGGGGCTCAGCAGTAGAGAATCTGCCTGCAGTACAGGAGAGGCAGGAGATGCTGGTTCAATCCCTGGGTCGGGAACATCCCCTGGAGAAGGAAATGGCACCACAATCCAGTGTTCTCGCCTAGAAAATCCCATGGACAGAGGAGCCTCGCAGTATACTGTCCATAGGGTTGCAAAGAGCGGGACACGACTGAGCACACCCGCTTGCACCTGTGCTTAAACACTGCAGGAGATTCAAGGACTTTGCCGATGTCCAGAGGGAAACAAAACTTGTGCAAAAGAAGATCATGGCATCATAAGCAAATGCTAAAGTTATGGGATGCAGTTGTTGCAAGAAAAGGGACCCCTTCCAGGGCCCAAGAGTGGGCTCTTGTCTAACACTCAGAAATGAGTTGTCCAGTGAGACACGCGTGCTGACAAAACCAAGACTTTATTGGGTAGGGGCGCCCAGGCAGAGAGCAGGAGGGCAAGGGAACCCAGGGCGACCGCTCTGCCACATGGCTCAGAGTCTCGGGTTTTATGGTGATGCGGTTAGTTTCTAGGTTGTCTGTAGCCAATCATTCTGACTCGGGGTCCTTTCTGGTGGTGCACGTATCGCTTAGCCAAGATGGATTGCAGTGAGGAGGATTCTGGGAGATTGTTAGAACATATGGACTGGAGTCTCTTCTCTCCTTTTGACCTTTCCTGAATTCTTCTGGTAGGTGGTAGCTTGTTAGTTCCAAGTTCCTTACCAGGAACTCCTGTTGTAAAATAACTCATGTAAGTGGTTACTGTCTTGCCTGGCCAGGATGGGCGGTGTCAGTCAGTGGGTCCCCTAACACAATTAGGAAGAGAGGCTTCATTCTTCAAAAGAAGAAGAAATCAGTAGGAAGCCCACCTTCATGGGGAACCCATAGAATTTAGTCACCCAGAAAGAAAGGACAAGATCTAGGCAGGGGCTCAGCATTCACAAAGACACGTGCTAGGCCTGAGCCAGTGACAGCAATTGGCAACTGGGAGTTAATGTAGAGAACATACATGCGGAGAAGGAGGGTGGGGCAAAATAGAGAGGAGCCTTGACATATGCGCGCTACTGTGTGTAAAATAGCTGGCTAGTGGGAAGCTGCTGTGCAACACAAGGAGCTCAGCTCAGTGCCCAGTGATGACCCAGAGGGCTGGGATGAGGGGGTAGGAGAGAGATCTAAGAGGGAGGGGATCTGTGTACACACAGAGCTGATTCACTTTGTTGTACAGCAGAAACCAACACGATATTGGAAAGCAATTATACTCCAATTAAAAAAAAAATAAGGTTAAAAATAAAAAGTAAACCATTGTCTAATTCTGCCTCTACCACCTAACCAATGTATGATGTTAGGCAGGTCATTCTAACTCTCAGTTGCCTTGTGTTTCATCAGGGAAATGGCCACTTGCTTCTTAGGGCTGTTGTAAGGATTAAATGAGATAATGCAAACAAAGCCCTTACAAAATGGCAGTGTCATAATCCTTCTCCATTGATGTTGAAAGGATAGAGGATTTGATGAATGGGCACTGGAAAGGCATTGTCATTCTTGAGCAGGGTCTTGGCTTTAATTAATGTGGGTCTTAGGAAGATTAATCTGGCTGTGGTTTGTAGGATTGATGAAGGGAAGAGTCTGAAGACAGGGGGTTCTGTCAGGAAGCCGAGAGTCATTTGGCTTGATTTTATGAGGAACTGAATTAGGAAGGTGGCCGTGAAGACTGAGGGAGGACAGCACTAGATGGAGAAAAGACTGTCCAGAACTCGGTGACTTCATCTACAAGTCAAAAGACAGCTGGAGTTAGTCAAAGATGAGCCCCAAACTCTGAGCTGTAGAAACCAGGTAAGCGTGTGCCAGCCCTGCACTCAGAAGGGAAGCCAAGGTCATCGGGGCAAAAGCTACAGAAAGCAGGTCCCAAGAAGGCAGGCCTCTGGTCTGTATTATTTCTCTTTAGGTCCTCAGCACTAGAAATAGTAACTCACATATAGCAGAAGCCCAGAAGTATTTTTTGAATGAATGATGGAGGGATGGAATGAAAGAATGAGTAGATGGTGAGAGCGCATGCATCTACAAGTAGACTCTGAACAATTACATAAAGTAGATGGTTTTTGTTTTTTATTTATTTGGCCATGCCAGTTTTCAGTTGCATGCGAACTGTCAGTTACAACATACGGAATCTAGCTCCCCCACCAGGGATAGAACCCAGGCCCCCTGCAGTGGAGCGAGGGGTATTAGCCACTGGGCCACCAGGGAAGTCCCAGTAAATGGTTTTTATATTTTGAGTCATAGAGCAGCCTTCTAAATAAAGGTCCATATTTAATCTAGGGGGGGAAAAAAAGTATTTCTCAGGAAAAATTTAAAAACCATCCATCCAATAGAAAGAGGTAACTGTTAAAACTTAGAACCCTGATACAAAGGGAATGTTCTAATTCAGAGAACATAAAATAAACATGTTCCAAATAGGGGAAAGAAAACCCCACTTGTTCTGGTATGTATTGTTTTATCCTTCCCATCCTGGGTATAGGATAAAAGAAACCCCTTACTTGTTTGTTAGAAGAAGAAAGCTCGCACTTGAAGTTCTTACTTGGCAGATGTCAGTTGAAAGCTCTGCTTATGGAATATGCCGCAGTGTCAAAGTCTGTTGGATAATTTCAGACGAATGTGTCATGTGTGACATGGAAATATGGCACGCTGTACATTAGTGATTTCCCAAGTGTTTGGAGCAGGTAGTAATGTGCGGAGAAAGTGCTCTTTATCTCTCCACACAGTGTAGTTGTAGAGCAGTGGGGAAATGCTTTTGGTGGAAATTACTTTAGTCAGAAAAAGAATCCATTTACAATATGCGCCTTCTAACATCTTTCAGACAATGCATTGTATTAAAGAGGCATTTTTTGATTAATGTTTTATAAACATTTTTCAGCATGACAGCTTAAAGTCCCTGTAAAATTGTAAATGCGCGCATGGTGTTCACTTCCATAAAGTCAAACGCCATCTCATATAGTCTAGTTGGATCCTGTCAGCCACAGTGACACAGAATCAGTACCTGGGAGCATTAAAATTAATTTGCTTCATTTATATTACTGCACTGATCGCAAGATGAAAAGAGTCCTATATTTAAATTTTACTTGAAAAAGAAAACTCTTTCGAGCAAGTTTGTTTGGTTTTTTTTTAATTATTGCCCCTTTTTTTCTCCCTAGTTAATGAATGGAGTGAAAATGGAGTGATAAGTCTACACAGTAACTTTATGATGGGGTCTGGATTAGCACAATTCCAATCCTTCAGCACTCTCCTTCTGAGCACTAAGGTGCTCAGAGACGAAGGCGAAACAGTTGCTGACCCTAAAAAGCCCACAGCTTAGTAAGGGTCACATACACACACACACAAACATACACACACACACACACACACGAAGCAAGCAGTAATAATAAATCAGCAAATGCTAGGCTGGAATGCACCTCAACTGGGTAAGCCTAGAGCAGAAAGGAGGCTTGAGGCAATAAGGATGACTTCCCTGAGGAGGCAAGTTTGGGAACTGAGGGCTTAAAGTTTGGGCAGGTCAAGAAGTGGGTGACAAGAATTCTGGGCAAAAAAAGAGCTCATTGGCAAAGATCAAGAGGCGAGACCTCTCGAGCCTGCGGGGGGGGGGGGGGGGGGGGGGGGGGGGGGGGGCGGGCAGAGGTAGGAGGAGAGGGTACTGTGCTCCCAGTGGCTGGAGCACAGGGGGAGTCGAGGGGCGGGTGGTGAGCCACAGAGGGGTTTGCACTCAGTCTGGCTCCTGACGAGAAAATACCCTGCACAAGACAAGCCTGAAGGCAGAGAGCCCGGTTTGGGGAGTGTGTGGGGGGCACAGGTGAGGCCCACCATGCCCTGAAGGAAGGTTAGGGGGAGGAGGTATGCGTGGTCACCCAGGGGCTGCTGAGCCTCCTTAGTGAATGAATGAGCGATGGGGTATACTAGTGAAAGGGTGGGTGAAGAGGATGAAAGGGCGGTGCGTTACATGGGCTTCTGGGAAATGAGATCTAGCCCATGTTCTCTGGTTTGACTTGAAGATCAAGTTTTGCCGAATTCATGGCCAGGTGACAGAAATCGCAGGGTGGGAAGTGCAGTGGCCGGTGCTGGGAAGCTCTCTGTTGCATTTCCAGTGTTCATCCTGACAGTGCTGGAACCCAGCCAGGAGGCCTGAGAACAGAGGTCAGAAGCTCATTGCTTCCAAGTGATTGTGGCCACTGCCTGGACCACTCGGGCGTGGAGAAGCTAATTCTCCTCCCCTCACTCACTCCTCCCAGCTTCTCTTTCTACTCTGACTCTTGAGAAAATGAAAAGGCACTGAGCAGAAGCTACTGACTTGGGGCCAGAAGGGCAGACAGGGAGAAACTGAAGGAAGCATGGGAAAGACACACAGACACAGAGGAGACGGCAAAGACACTAATGATTGAAAAGGAAAGTGACTCCGGATGATTGAGAAGTGAGGGAACATTCCAGACCCAGGGGACAGAAAGGTTCCAAAACAAAGAGCTTGACTCTGGAGCCTCGGTCCTTTCATGCAGGGACTAGCCTGTCGGGAATCCACCGTGAGAGGGTGACAAGACACAGCAGAGGCACCTGACCCTCATCTTCGGAAGCCAGGTTTTCCTCTCTGATTTTATTTTCAATCATATTTTTAACAGTCACCAGGAAGAGTGGCGATAGGAAATCTGATTAACAATGAACAAGAATGAGAGGCTTCACTGGTGGCCCAGTGGCTGAGACTCCACGCTTCCAATGCAGGGGGGCTAAGTTTGATCCCTGGTTAGGGAACTAGATCTCACATGCCTCATCTAAAGAGCCTGCAAGCTGCAATGACGATTGTAGATCCCATGTGTCACAAGTGAGACCTGGCACACCCAAACAAACAGTTAACCAGAAGGAATTGCAGGCTCACAGAGTGGTGAAGGGAATTCCCTGCTTTGTTTGACAAACGGCTATAGCAGCTGCCAGTCATGGTAGAACCCTCTCTGGAGGTAGATGGCTGGGGTGCCAGGCTGAGTGAGAGCGTGTCTGTGTCTCCAGGGTGAGTCAGGCAAATGCACCAGCCCATCAACCCAGGGACAATTAAACAGCTGGAAAACTGGAAAGTGGAGAGGGGACAATGAATAGCCGGAGCTGGGGGAATAAAGGAAGAAGCTGGAGATCTCAGAACCTATCAGTAGAAGTCTGGAGAGGAAATGAAGGTCAGCCTTCCTAGGATGGGGCATAAGGGGCTATCCACTGGGGCTAACCCCCAGGCACCTGCCCCTTCTCCAGACTTCCTGTGGTGCCCTCTCTGGGCAGAACAAAGAAGGGAGCCATGACGTGATGAGGAGGAGTGATGTTTGCAGAATCCCAACCCCGTCAGCAAATATGTACGGAGGAGTCTGTTGGAAGATGAAATAAAAGAGCTGAAGAACCAGCCCGGGCCAGAAGAGAACTTCACATGCATCGGTACTAGGGACTACAGGAGGTAGAAGGTCAGGTGTACTCTGGAAGCTTCTGGAAGTCAACTTCCATCTGGAGTTCCCTTGCAGCTATGAGAATAGGCCTCACAGTTACTGAGCTCCTGGCTGATGTGAAATCACACGGAGCACTCCTGGGAGGAACCCGAGGGGAGAGTGTCCCAAAAAGACTCTGGATTGGAGAGCTCTTTGCAGCCCAGGTCCTGTTCTGCTTCATGGAGCCACCATCCCCAGGACGTCTTGAAGACCTCAGAGGCCTTGACCCCAGCCTGACACAGAGAACTGGAAACCCAGGGGACCTGGATTGCAGTAAAGACCCCACCTCTTGGGAAAGTTATCCAGCCTCTCGGCATTTCATTCATATGGGAGAGCCCTTGACATCTAGTAGAGCACCTGGCATCTAGTTAAGCGCCCACCGCACACAGAAACATTGTTGTCATCATTACTGTTATCTTTTCATCGCACTCCAGTGAGCTGCTGAGGTCCTTTCCATGATGATACCTTGTGTATCTTGCTTACTGGAGAGGTAGCTCTGCGACTGTAGCTGTGAACCTGCTTTGGCTTACTGAAGAACGTCACAGAGCCTGCCTGAGCGTAGCCAAGAAAGTGGAACTCAGGTGATTTAGCCCAGCAGCCCTGGGCCTTGAATTTTGAGTAAGAAATCCCTGCTCTGATCTCTTTTAGAAACAAATACTTCCATATTTATATCATTTGCTCCCTTTATGCCCCGCTGTTACTCCACCCTACCCTCCAACTCGTTCACATCATCCTTTTGGGCCAGATAACCTCTCCTGAGAATTTCCCTGGTGGTTCAGTGGTTAAGAATCCACCTTCTAATGCCAGGGACGCAAGTTCGATCCCTGGCCAGGGAACTAAGATCCTACATGCCTCAGCACCACAACGAAGATCCAGAGCAGCCAAAAAAAAAAAAAAAAAGTAATAGCCTTTTCCAAAAATAGGAAGAATATATGTTTAGATCTTCTTCGTTTCTCATTGTGGAACTTTTTTGAATGTTGCAAATTCAAATCCAATAAATGGATTAAGCATATTACATTCAAAAACAAAGCTCCTTTGTTCTTTATATTAGCGAGAAGACAGAAACTGTGCAAGATTAAACATTTGGAGCTTCGAGAGAGACATTGTTTGGGAAGAGTTAAGTGTTTGCAGTTGATGGCAATGATATGTGAGGCTATGAAAAAGAAAGCAGCCATGAAATACATTTTTGCATAAAGGTTTGAAATTTATTAGAAGGTAAAAATAATTGAAAAAGCAGAGCTCTCCTCACTGGGTTATAATAAAATGTTATTTATGGGCCATCACTGCATGTGTTTAGGAGCTTGGTTCCTTTTCAGTGGCTGTTCTCAAAGAAACGAAAAGAAAGCTAAGCTCTTAAAGCTGTTCAGATGACAAAACTGATGTGTATACACAATCTTCTGATGACTGGGTCACATTAAAGCAAGTGGTGGTAACAGTCAAATCACCGGAGTCTGAATTCTGTTATAGAAGCTTAATAGGTACACATGCCAGGTGGGTACTTACAAACTCTGCATGCTTTGCCATGGGTACAGTAGAGCCGCAGACTCATTTAGTAGTACTATCCATTTACCTAAGTACCAGTAAGACCTTCACTGTGGGGTTTAATCACTCAGCACAGATTTTAGAATTTTCATCTGCCATACATAATACTGCTTAAAGCGCTTTGAGCTTCTTGGCCCAAAGAGTGGGCAAAGCCTTTATAACTGTCTCTTTGGCTAAAGTACCCTCCTCTTTATCTTATCAAATCCTTTCAGCCCCTAAGTGAACTTAGGTGCTTTGAAATGGTGTCTAGCAGGCCTCCATAAAGACCAGTGGAGTGTTTTACTGCTAAGCAAATGACCCATTTTTAACCTCTACCAGTATGCCTCAGTCTTCTAAAGCAACTCTCTTCCACACTGTCTTCTCTCCTCTCGTTAGACAGGCAGTGAGAATTACCGGTGCCCTCGAACTGACCCCCTTTTCAGTTTTAATCTCTTCTAGAGCTTCGAGCTTTACATAGTAAAAGGAAGATGGAAAGGTTTGGTGATTCATTCGAGACGTTCCCTGTTTGGTTCTGTGAATATCCACAGGGGGAGGATGGTGCGTGCCCACGTCCAGCTTTAACAGCCTGTGTCTTTAGTTTGATGACAGACTGAATTTGCCTCTGGGTTTTCCGTCCTCTTTGTTCATCAGGAATCCCAATGCTGAAGATCGTGTTCGCAGGCCACGAGTACCTCTCTTTAATATCCGTCCCCTTGCTCATCTACCACCCGGTGCAGATCCTCCTGGGAAGCGTGCTCGTGCCAACAATAAAGTCCTGGATGGTGTCAAGGCAGAAGGTGAGACTCTAGAAGGATCTTCTTTGGATCCAAGTCACACTGAAATGCTATTTCTGAATCTTAGCCATCATATATGTTAGCATTTGCACATATAACCTTGTTCTCAAGTACACATTTTAACTAAATTCAATAATAATGATGCATTAATCCATTTCAATTTGAACAAGCGAGCTGAGGACCAATTGTTCTACATTGTTATAAAAGCACGATGATACTTAAAATGCAGTTTTTAAAAGCCGTTTTTAATTTGCTCATGTTGAAGGGCATATTACAGTGAAGTAAAGGTTCAGTAAACATACTCAAAATATACGTGCCCCACCGCTCGGATGCCCACCATCTTTGCCTCTTCATCCCGCCTCTTCATTCGCATGTGTCCTGATTTCACATTTTTCTAAACATAATAGCACTTGGATTTATCTAGAATGTCTCTTTCTCTTTAATTTTCCAGACACTTCACAACTTCTTTATATTGCCAAACTATGTGTTTGGGAATTAAATAAGAGTTCAGTAGCAAACGAGGCCACACAGTGATGTCAATTTCACCACACTCGGCTCAGAAGCCTTCTTATTTGATATTTGTGGATTTATAAAATTATGTGTGCTAAGTCACTTCACTCATGCCCAATTCTTTATGACCCTGTGGACTGTAGCCCTCCAGGCTCCTCTGTCCATGGGATTCTCCAGGCAATAATACAGGAGTGGGTTGTCATGTTCTCCAAGGGATCTTCCCAACCCAGGGACTGAACCCACATCTCTTATATCTCCTGTGTTGGGAAGCAAGGGTTCTTTACCTCTAGCACCACCCACGAAGCCCAAAATTATATATCAAATTAAAAACCAAAATAAAACAAAGTGAATGACTCATACGAAATGTAGACGCAGTACCTACTGCAGAAGCACCCATTGAGCTGACTCCTTCCCAGCGGCTCAGACTTTGCAAGACTACTTTCAGCCCACTTACAAGGTGGCAGCTGTCACAGGAGATGAGGAGGAGGAGGAGACAGCCAGTGACACAGCCTGTGTCATGTCCTTCAGTTCAGTTCACTCACTCAGCCATGCCCAACTCTTTGCGACCTCATGAACTGCAACACGCCAGACTTCCCTGTCCATCACCAACTCCCAGAGCTTGCTCACACTCATGTCCTTCAAGTCAGTGATGCCATCCAACCATCTTATCCTCTGTCACCCCCTTCTCCTCCTACCTTCAATCTTTCCCAGCATCAGAGTCTTTTCCAGTGAGTCAGTTCTTCTCATCAGGTGGCCAAAGTATTGGAGTTTCAGCATCAGTCCTTCCAGTGAATATTCAGGACTGATTTCCTTTAGGATTGATTGGTTGGCTCTCCTTGCAGTCCAAGGGACTCTCAAGAGTCTTCTCCAACACCACAGTTCAAAAGCATCAGTTCTTCGGCACTCAGCTTTCTTTATAGTCCAACTCTCACATCCATACATGACTACTGGAAAAACCATAGCTTTGATTAGATAGACCTTTGTCAGCAAAGTAATGTGTTTGCTTTTTAATATACTGTCTAGTTTGGTCATAGCTTTTCTTCTTCAAGGAGCAAGCGTCCTTTAATTTCATGGCTACAGTCACCATCTGCAGTGATTTTGAAGCCCAAGAAAATAAAGTCTCTCAGTTTCATGTCCTAAGTGTCCTGAAAACAGAATAGCCCCACCACCACCTGTTAAGCTCCATGTGTGCTCAGCACGTCCAGCCTTCACCAGATTCAGAGTGTGGACCCTCGAGCCCGGCTGCCAGTTCTGCCACCTTGCCCACATGACCCTGCCTGTGTTCCTTCACTTCTCTGAACCTGTCTCTGCCACTCTGAGACTCATGATAACATCTGCTCTTTGCCGTTACGGAGGATTACATGGCAGGTGTTTGACAAAAGCCAGCTGATACAATCACTGTCATCATCACTGAAGTCTGGGCTTCTCTACAACTGTTTGTAGCAATCTCTGCTGTCCCCACGGAACACATGGGAACTAGGCCCAGAGAGCTGAGCAACTTGCCCAGAGTCATATGGGTAGTATAGTCAGTGCGAGAGTTAGGACTTGAACCTTGGTCTATTTGTCCACCCTGATCTTTCCCCCACACCACGATGATGCTCCGAACAGAAACACAAGATTGTTTTATTTAATTTATTGCAGTTCATTTACAGTGCTGTATTAGTTTCACGTGTACAGCAACACAATTCGATTACATATAAGAATAAGAATATGTAGTCTTTTTCAGATTCTTTCCCATTATAGGTTCAGTTCAGTTCAGTTCAGTCGCTCAGTCATGTCCGACTCTTTGCGACCCCATGAACTGCAGCATGCCAGGCCTCCCTGTGGTTATTACAAGATACTGACTATAGTTTCCTGTGCTATACAGTAGGTTCTTGTTGTTTATCCATTTTATATCTAGCAGCGTGTATGTATAAATCCCAAGCTGTCATAACTGCTCTCCCCTACTACAAGACTGCTTTTAGAAGGTGAGCCCTAGGTCCCCAGAATTATGAGAGAGTAGCGCTCCAGCACCTTCACTCGCCTTGTTACTGAACAAAACATGAGCAAACAGCGTTCTATGCTGGGGCCCATGCCAGGCTGGTTGCTTCCCACTCAGAGTTGCTGCTGCTACTGCTGCTGCTGCTAAGTCGCTTCAGTCGTGTCCAACTCTGTGCGACCCCATAGACGGCAGCCCACCAGGCTCCCCCGTCCCTGGGATTCTCCAGGCAAGAACACTGGAGTGGGTTGCCATTTCCTTCTCCAATGCATGGAAGTAAAAAGTGAAAGTGAAGTTGCTCAGTCGTGCCCAACTCTTAGCGACCCCATGGACTGCAGCCCACCAAGCTCCTCCGTCCACGGGATTCTCTAGGCAAGAGTACTGGAGTGGGGTGCCACTGCCTTCTCCACAGAGTTGCTAGAGGAGTGGTTTAGTAACAATTGTTTCTTTTACTCTTTTTCCCCTTTGAAAACTTCCACTTGTATTCATGCTCATGGCTAACAATGTGTATGTACACAATAGACTAGAATTTATAGATATCAATTTTGACAAAGAGTGAAGAAAATTATTTGAAATTCCCAATATTCCATCAATAATATGCAATCCTAGTAAACTGGAAATTAATCAGAATGAAGTTTTTCTTCTAAATGTTTAAAAGCTCTGGGATTTATCCTACAGAGTAACAGAAGCATGTCCAAAAGGGAAACTAACCTGGACAACACCACTCATTTTTCCATTTGTACAGAAATTACTCCAAACCAGGGGGCCACTGGCTAATGTGGAATCAGCCAGAAGGCTCGAAAATTATTTAGCCGTCCCATCCGGCCACAAAATAAATAGAAAGTGTCCATCGTAAGGGTATCCATGAGTGTCTCCTCCACTTTGCTGATAATACTAAGACCCACGGGGACCTTCTAGCACACAGCAGATGAGATGAGTAGCCACGCCAGGCAAGGGGACATGCCAGAGTCTGTGGCCAGTGAGGTGGGCAGGTGAACTTGTTTGGATCCAGGAGTTTGGATCATGGGTTGTATAATGCTGTCTAGGCAGGCCTCTTCTTCTTCCTTGTAGCATAAATTATCTGGTGTTAATTGATGATCTCACATTGTTCATGGATACAGTCCAACTCTAAACGTCATGTTTTCCTTTCTTGCAGGGAGTGAAATTGATGAGGCCAACCGTATAACAAAGGAGGCGGTCGTTCCGCAGCCATGTATATATGTACAGGATTGTACTTACAGTTCTGAAGACTTGTATTTGTGAACGTTGCTTCGATGCATATTTTATTTTTTTACACACAAAAAAATATGATATAACTGTTTAAAGTGCCTTAAAATGTATTTGACGAGAGCATTATTTCCAAAACCTCCTTTGTTGGTTACTGCCAGGGGCGGTACAGTATTTTGGAGTTGTTTAATTTTCTTTTTTCCTAACGCAGAAAACGGCCATTGAAGGTGACAAAAAAACAAGCACGTTTTCCTCGTACCATCTTTCCTGCACTTCAGCTCTCTCCTGGTTACGATACTGTTTGAAATGAGGTCACATCATCAGGAAAATGCCCTTCCCATGACAGTGAATATTTCCAAAATCTTATTTGATTTACCACATGATTCTTTCTTTTTCTGCAACTGTGACATGCCTCTTCCTTATCAACTCAGCAGGGGTCACAGATTGAATAGCTGCTGAAAAGCATATAAGTCATCTGCATTTCTTGATATCATTTTTTAAGACATTCCTTCAAATAGTTTCCACGCAGAAATTCCTCAGTTCCATTATAAGAGACTGTGGTGTTCTGTGTCTTAAATTTATTATAAGCTGCTTCAAAGAAAGGGCCTGATGTTTGAGTTATGAGTCAAAGTACATGAGGTTTTGAGATTAAACTACAGGATTTGGGTTTCAGGATTTTTTTCAAATTCTATTTCAAATGTTTTCCCTTTTTCTTCCGTCATTTCTTTCTTACCTGTTTTCCAGCACACTTGGAAACTCCCAACAGCCAAATGTGAGACACCGAAATGTTACAGTTAGTTTGAGTGGCAACAATTAATGATGGATTATTCCACATTCCACAACTGAGACCAAAATTGTCTTCCTGTTACACTGATGTGCTGAGCACAAATTTCCCCTTTTAGCCAGAAGCAGCCTGTTACATCTTGGAATCAAGTACACTTAAGGCATTTGAAACGTTATTAATGAGAATTTTCCTTGGCAGATTTGACAAACGTTTGCAACATTTTTTAAAAAAAATTAAATCACATTGCTGTTATGAATAAATGAAAATATCAAGGTCGCAGAGGCAAACAAATGTTACATATACACATTCTGTCTAGCTATGTGGAAAGGAAAACAGACACAGAAAATGCAAAACCATTCATTAACCAAAACAGCAAGTACAGTTAGTTCCCAGACTGGCATCAGCTTGCCATGGAGTACCCAACATTTGCTTCTGCTGAGGCTGGAAGAGCTTTCACAACCCAGTTAGAGAATAAAGTCATTGCTTGATAGAAACGAGGGAACACTTTTTCTCTGCTTCCTGCACACCATCCCGTCACACCTCTCTACTGTTCATGATTTAACAGATGACACTGGCATCCTGAGTTGCACTGAGGCCACATCATGTCTTTAGCAGCTGTTTTGTTGTTATTTTATCAATAACAAAGAGTCATTCCTTAGAAGCTCACCGTGTTTACCAATATCATACATTTACATTACTGTTACTGCCAGCTCTTATCTTGTGTTACTTCTGAGTCATTTCAATGTCACTGAAACTCATACATTTCACAAGAGTTAGCCTCAGTGTAAGTTTTAAGGCTAGTGCCAGACCCTGCAAAAATCTATGCTAAACAGGCTATTTGTCAAGAATTCCTATTGTCAAGAATTTCACTTGTGTCTAAAACTGTAGCAATTTTGCTTGGTCTTTTGGATGCTTACATATGGAGCACAGAAAGGTTTTTATGTTTTTTTCCTACAAACTTCTTTGAATTTCAGAGTAAATGGAATTGTCTGTCTGAGCTATCATAAAAATCTTCAGCCTAGTATTAGAATACTGATTTTTTCCCCCTCAACTTATCTACCTCTATAGTCTTTCACCTATAGTAGGTGTGACTATGGGATAAAGTTCAACTAGAAATGCTATAACATTTTATCTTTTGCTTTAAAAAAGTGTCTTCTGTTTTCAAATAATCTTTACATAAGTGAATTTTGGTGGCTTTATTGATATGTTTATGCCTATTTCTTTTTTTACACAAAGGCTGTGCATATTTTTCCATAAAGGACAAAAAAATAAAATCAAATTTTATTTTTAATTCATGCTTACTGGGATTTAATTATTCATATCTTGAAATATGTCCAGGTACTGCTTTATACATTTGTTTTGTCTAAATGTATTTATGAAAGAACTACATTATATTTATGTTTGCTCACTTTTCCACCTGGATTTTTTCAATGGCTGTTATGAAATTTTATTTTTTAAATGGGTGAGAATATTCATCTTTTCATGTGCTCTTTTCTAAGTTTTCAATTTTTGTGGGTTCTTTTTATTCTTCCCTCTTCTGGTTAAAACTAACACACCTCTGGCTAAATGTTCAGTGTTTATGCTAAATACCAAATTTTTTTAAAAGGATTGGTGAAGTAACGGAGTGGATTATTTATGATGAATGGAAGATGAAGATAATTCTATGATTAAACAAAGGTGTTTCAGAAATCACAAGAGAGCCTGTGGCTTATTTTTGACCTGGTTTCAAATGTACTCATAATCCCTTTCAAGTATCTGTAGATTTCTTTTTTTTTTTTTAATTCATTCCAATCCTCTTATATTATCTGTAGTAAAATGGATATAAGTTCCATAGTCTTCCCATGTTTCCATCTTGTAACCCCCCACCATGCCATACTGTTAAAATCCAGAAGTTAGCCCTTGCTGGTTAGAGATTTTTCTCAGCATCGGGGTTGAGAACCAAGAGAAACATACTCAACAGAAGGGACAGAATATAGGTGATCTGAGTTTTTTCCACCCTTGTCAATTGTTTCAAGGGTAAGAAAGGTGGACCCCTAGAATGCAGAATGCCCTTTCCAAGCCTGGAGCATCTTTACGGGTGAGTACCTTGTGCAGAGGGCTTCCCAGGTGCCACTAGTGGTCAAGAACCCGCCTGCCAGTGCAGGAGACAGAGGAGACCCAGGTTTGACCCCTGGAGGTGGGCATGGCAACCCACTCCAGTATTCCTGCCTTGGGAATCCCATGGACAGAAGAGCAAAGGGGGGCTATAGTCCACAGGGTCGCACAGAGCCCGACGCGACTGAAGCGGCTTAGCATGCGCGCACCTTGTGTAGAATTCCATACCTTTGTGTCTTGTTCTGCTGTCTTGGCTTCCCTGTAAGGCTGACGGAAATGTCACCTCCTCCAGGAAGCTTTCCTGCTTGCCCATCTAGTGCTAGCCTTACTCCCTGTTGACAAGTCCTTAGAAGGAGTCCCTCAAGTCTTCTAAAACCTTTGCTTGTCTAATCATCACTTTACGTTTCTGTCCCCTCCAATGCAGGCCTTGTTTGTTTTTCTCCTGTGCCTAACACAGTGCCTGACTCAGATCTATAACCCACAAAAATATCATTTTCCAAACTGTGACCTTACGAGGTAGGACAAGAACCTTCATAATGATGAGAGCTCTTACCTATACATAGATCATTACTAAGTTACATGGAAAACTGTCCTTTTTTTGCTACTGTTCCTATTCTGTACTCAGTTGCTCAGTCGTGTCCGACTCTGCGACACCATGGACTATATAGTCCACCAGGCTCCTCTGTCCATGGAATTTTTCATGCAATACTGCAGTGGGTTGCCATTTCCTACTCCAGGGGATCTTCCTGACCCAGAGATCAAATCTGTGTCTCTTGCGTCTCCTGCATTGGCAGGTGGATTCTTTACCACTGCGCCACCTGGGAAGCCCCCATATTACACTTGATCTTCGCCAAGAGGCCAAGAAGCACTGCCGATCCTGAGTGCTGCTAAGAGAAAGGCATGGCTTCAGAGCTGTGTAAATACCAGCTCTCCAAGTTGAGACTGCAGTGTGATACACAAACAGCTTTCATCTTTTATATTTTGACAGAACAATAAACCCTCAACAATTCAGGCTAAATCAGCTCAGGTTGATCTGAATTAGTGAATACTTAATATGCATAAAAATAAAGGGTTTTCCTTATCGGAATTCTGACATACTTACTGTAAAGGCTAGATACAAATTATAACTGTCATAGTATTGGTTTATGTAGATATATACAAAAGGTCTTATAAGTTTATTCTCTTCAGCAAAGCAACTAATCTTATTTATACTAAAGAACAGTCTCTCAAATGTGAGTAAAATATTAACATCACTTAAAGGGAAAACAGTTTCTCACAGACCCTGCAGAACTTATCTGTAGAGCCAACGATGAGAAACTGTATTAAACATTAAACATCACTCTAACCACGGGTCAGTGCCAATGTGCCTATAAACACAGATGCAGGCAAGAACCCTGAAGTCATAGGACTGAACCGAGTCACAGGGTAACGGGGTCACCCAGAATATCCCAGACCCCCCCCACCCCACTGAGGCCTCCGGCATCTCAGACTCCTCAGCCACACATGGAATTGTTACAGTTCCTCGATTCCTACCGAACCTTGGACACACTGAGTTTGCGGGGCGGGGTATGGGGGGTGGCGGTACATAAACTTAAAATGAAATGTTAGGGGAAAAAAAGATTAGACATCCTGTTCCCACCCATCTCCCAGTCACCCTCCCACCTGGAATTTCTCACTCACCTCTCTCCCTTCCTGGTAACCCCACCCACCTGCCCTGTTACCATCTCTCCCTCTCTCCCCCCACTTTCTTCTCCTCCCTTCTCCCCTCTACCCCCAAGTTCACAGATCTTCAGATGTTTGTTCATTCTCTGACTTCCTGAACTTGCCTTGGGGCCGCCGGCTGTGTAACTTTCCTCTTGTTGAGCTAGCTCGCATTCCTACACGGGACATTGGAACCAGGCAATCTGAGGATTCAGGTGTGTCCTGAACGAGCTGTAGCTGAAACACTGGGGAGCTGGGACTCTTCTTTCTATGCTAACAAAACAGGCAACCTTTGTGAGTGAGCAATTTGTACAAGTTGCATAACAGACATTTTTAAATATTCAGTCTTACTAGAGACTAGAAGTATTCATTTAAATGAGGTACTAGTTTTCACCTATGACATTGACAAAAAGTTTAAATCTTGATAATATTCAAATATTGAGAAGGGTTTGGGGAGAGGGATCTCATGCCCTCCTAGCAGGAGCATAAGTGGGGATGGAATTTTCTGGAGGGCTATTCAGTCATACCATCAGAAGTTTAAATATACATGTTCTTCAGTTCAGTTCTTTCCCTTCTGTGAATCCAGAAACAGGTAATAGGCTAGGGATCTGTTGACAAAGATGTTTTCAGAGCATTGATAATACTAATAGGTCACCCCTTAAACTCAAGGAGATGTTTAAATACTCAATGGTATGTTCTTACTGTAGAACATGATTAAGGCATTCAAAGAAACAAGGGTAGATTACTGTGTAATGACTATATATTGTTGAGTAGGAGGAATAATAAATTTCAGGAAAAATAGTTTTGTCATCCTGGTTTTATAGGTTCTATTTTTTTTCATTAGTTAAAATATATATTACAGATGTGTAGGGACACTACACAAAGTGTTTAGAAGGGTAATTATAAGTAACATTGTTGAGCTTTTCTTTAGGCCGGGCACTATTCCAGGTAGTGTTAGGTAGATAGCATTATCCCCATTGTATGGATGAGAAACAGTTCCTGACTAAGTGGCTTGGTAAGGCAACAAAATTAAGTGGGCACATTTTAACCACTTGTAGTCTACTTAACAGTGGTTGAGTCCTGGGACCAGGAATGCAGCCCTGTACATTTTTTTTTTTTTTTTTTTTTTTGGTTGTGGTGGCTCTTTGCCACTGCGCTGGGGCTTTCTCTAGCTGCAGCGAGTGTGGGCTCCTCCTCGTTTCCGAGCACCGGCTTCTGGTTTGCCTTGCTGCAGAGCACTGGCTGCAGGGACACAGGTCAGTACTTGCGGCCCCCGGGCACTAAGGTAGTTCAGTAGCTGCGGCACCCAGGCTTAGCTGCTCCCGGAAATCTGGGATCCTCCCGGACTAGGAATCAAACTGCTGTCCCTTGCATTGCAAGGTGGATTCTTAACCACTGAACCACCAGGGAAGCCCTGTCCATTTGATTTTAATCATGCTTTGAAGTTCTAACATGCATGAGGCACAAACCGCAGCTACCTCTTCCACATCTTGAGCAGACAGCATAATTCATTTCTGAACCTTGGTGCACTTGTCAAGCAAAACAGCTTCTGGCTGAGAAGCATCTCTAAACACATCCTAGTGGGGAAATCAGGGAATCTGACTGCCCCCTCATTGACACGAGAGGAATTTTGAGCCATAGTTGACAGTATGAGGAACGGGACTGAAAGGTCCAAGAATTGGGAGAAGAGGAACAAATGAGAGGAAGAGGGCCCAGCACCTGGCTACAGGCCAGAGAGAAAAAGCCCAGTGGGATGTCTGAAGTCCTAAGTGATAGTGATGTGCTGTGCTGTGCTTAGTCATTCAGTCGTGTCTGACTCTTTGCAACCCCGTGGACTGCAGCCCACCAGGCTCCTCTTTCCTTGGGGATTCTCCAGGCAAGAATACTACAGTGGGATGCTCTCCTCCACGGGATCTTCCCAACCCAGGGATCAAACCCAGGTCTCACTGCAGATTCTTTACTGTCTGAGCCACCAGGGATAGTGATAGTGGTTGTTATTATTCTTATTATCATCATTGTCACCCTTTGTAAGTTTTTTCCAGCTTTATTGAGGTATAGTTGACAAAACTGTCAGCAATCTGAAGCGTTTGTGAAAGAATTCCCACAATTAAGTTCATTAACATATCCTTCACTTCACATAGTTACTTTTGTGCGTGAGGATGCTTAATATCTAGTCTCTTAGCAAATTTCAGTTATACAACACAGTATTATCAACTACAGCAAGCTGTCTGTTGGATCCTCAGACCTTGTTCAACCTATACTAGAAAGTCTGTACCCTTTTACTTAAGTACTGGAGCTTCAGCTTCAGCATCAGTCCTTTCAATGAGTATTCAGGGTTGATTTCCTTCAGGATGGACTGGTTGGATCTCTTTGCAGACCTCCTTGCCATACTTTGACCACCTGATGTGAAAAGATCATTGGAAAAGACCCTGATGCGGGGAAAGATTGAAGGCAAAAGGAGAACGGGGTATCAGAATGGTTAAATAGCACCACTAACCACTGGTGCAAGCCATTGTCCATGATTCAGTGGGCATGAATTTGAGCAAACTCTGGGAGACAGGGAGAAGGAGATGGCACCCCACTCCAGTACTCTTGCCTGGAAAATCCCATGGATGGAGGAGCCTGGTAGGCTGCAGTCCACGGGGTTGCTAAGAGTCGGACACGGCTGAGCGACTTCACTTTCACTTTCCACTTTCCAGCATTGGAGAAGGAAATGGTGACCCACTCCAGTGTTCTTGCCTGGAGAATCCCAGGGACGGGGGAGCCTGGTGGGCTGCCGTCTATGGGGTTGCACAGAGTCGGACATGACTGAAGCGACTTAGCAGCAGCAGCAGCAGCAGCAGCTGGGAGATAAAGACAGGGGAGCCTGGTGTGCTGCAGTCTATGGGGTCAAAAAGAGTCAAATACAACTTAGCGACTGAACAACAGCAACTGTTCTACCAACCTCCTCTTATCCCTGCTCCCTCAGCCCCTAACAAGCACTTTTCTACTGTCTGCTTCTATGAGTTCTACTTTTTTTTTAATTTTTTTTTTCTTTTGAGTTCACCCATGGACAGAGGAACCTGGAGGGCTGCAGTTCACTGGGTCACACAGTCAGACACAACTGAAGCAGCTTAGCATAACTGATACTATGCAATGTTTGTCTCTCTCTCTCATTTATTTCACTTAGCCAAATACCACGTGTATCACTTCTCTGCTCATGAAGCCAAAGTGAGAACTGCGTAAGGTCATAGGTGTGTTACTAGGACTGCGTGGCAGACACACAGGGCTTGTCACGGTGCCTGGCACTTGCTAAGAACCGATCAGTGACAAGCCAGTATTATGGTTCCACACGGATGGGACCTGGGTAAACTATATCGAACGTGTGGGGTCAGGTGTCAGGGTCTATTCCACGTGACTTCTAATCTATGCAAATGATCTATTAGGCAGTCCATCAGGAGTCCCCAGTCCAGTCAGGACGTGACCTAGACACGAATCCCTCGGTCAGTTAATGAAGACACCTGATTCTCAACTGTAAGTTGGCTACAGCCATCCCTGGCCTCCAGCAGGAACCAAAAGGCCTTTCCAGCCCACTATTGCTGCCTAGATCTTGCCTTTTTCTACTTACTCCAAAAAACTCCACACAGAAATTCTGGCCAACTCCTGCAGCAGTGCTGGGTCTGGCTGACAAGCACCTGGAAACGCAGCTCACAGAGCTGCCCATATGGATTCTAGTTTGCTAACGCCCGCCCGACCCGAGCTGACTGCATGGCTGCTCTAGGCCTGTCCTGTGGCCTCTCAGGGGGCTGCTCAGCTTCACTTCACTGGATGCGCCTGGAGCGTCTGGCTATCCCATTCACAGGCCCCCTTCCCTCTCACGCCTTTCACGTGGGCCCTTCCAGGCACCCCGGTCTCTGATCTTTCTTCCCACCCCCATGCACTCCCACTGGGAGCCAATCCTGCAGCACCGGCCACAACTCTGAGTCAGCCAGTGCTCCCAGCCCGGCAGCCCTGAGCTCATCTTTGGACATCCCCTACCCATGGGTATCCTCAAGGCACTCTGACCCACACACCCTGAAGGAAGTCAGGAACCTCCTTCCCCTACACACCATCCTCCCCAACCAGCTTCCTGAGTTGTCATAGCAACCAGGTCCAGGGGTCCTCCCCTCAGCCTTCCCATTTCCCTTATTCAGCTGATCATCAAATTCCTTTGCTTCTATCTAAAAACCTCTCCTTAATCTCGACCTTCTTCATCCCACAGCTGCAGCCATCCACTGTGCTTTTTTCCTCCCATAACCCCTTCTCCCTTTCAGGAGCCCCTTGCAGACATTTATCAATCATCTACCACATGCTGGGTTCTCTGCTCAGCGCTTTACACGAAAGGTCCCATGCAATCCTATGAAGATTTTTTTATACTGGTATAATTATTCTCAGCCTCCCCAAGTGGCACAGTGGTAAAGAATTCACCTGCCAATACAGGAGATTCAGGAGACACGGGTTGGATCCCTGAGTCAGGAAGATCCTCTGGAGAAGGGAATGGCTATCCACTCCAGTATTCTTGCCTGGAGTTCTATGGACAGAGGAACCTGGCAGGCTACAGTTCATGCAGCTACAAAAGAGTCAGACAAGATTGAGTGCACACACATACACACACACAATTACTCCCATTGCATAGATAGGAAAGTGGAGGCTCCCATATCATACCTTGTAAGTGGCAAAGCCTGCATCTCCACCTGGAGCACTGACCTGGCCAGCGCCTGTGCTTCTCTCCCCCTCTACACTGCTGACTCCTGATCCGAAGGCTCCCACCATCACCCCACCCCTCTCCCTTCACCGTGAGACACAGCCCTTAGTTTTCATTTGTCTACTGAATTTCTTGCATTGTTTATTTATCTATTGTGTGTGCTATGCTACGTTGCTTCATTCATGTCTGACCCTTTGCGACTCTATGAACTATAGCCCATCAGGCTCCTCTGTTCATGGGATTCTCCAGGCAAGAATACTGGAGTGGGTTGCCATTTCCTCCTCCAGGGGATCTTCCTGACCCAGGGATCAAACCTGGGTCTCCTGCATTGCAAGCAGATTCTGTATCAACTAAGCCACCAGGGAAGGCCCAGTGCTAAGCTAGGGTCCAACCAAAACTCAGTTGGATGAGGAGAACTCGGGGGAAGAGGAACCAGAGCACAGGGGCCGGGCAAAAGGAGGCCGAGGCAGGCCAGTCATTGTAAAGGGAGCCCTGCGCATCAGGGCCTTTTACCTCTGGGTCACTGGTTCAAGTCCAGCCAGGCTTCGGCTGACAGAAAATCATTAGCAGCTCCGTGTCAGGCTGCCTGACAGACGGCAAGCGAGTCTCTGTCTCCATGCAGCAGAAGTGTCCACCTCACACTTGGCGCTCACCAGCCCGGGACTCCGTGGAGACGGAGTAGAAGACACGCGATGGCCGCTGGGGTCTCTGAGGCCAGGCCCGCCTGCATCTCAGCGTTCTCCGCTTGGGAGGCCTGACCCCTCCCTCATCGCTGCCCTTTCATGAGCACTTTATTAATCGAGGTTTGTTTTTCCCTCTGAGGACATTGTTTAGCAAGTAGTCTGAAGTCATGGAACAACTGAGAAAATCTGAGTCTGCAGCCTCAAAAGAAGAGCAGCCAAAAATCACAACAGAAAAATAGCTATTAGACCATTTTATCCTCCGCGGCAGCGCAGGACGAGGCTGGGGGAGGAGGGGGCGGTGGGGGGCTGGGGGGGCCGGTGAAGGGCTTGGCGTGGGGGCCGAACGCGTCCCGGGAAGGTGTAGGCAGTGGCTCCACCACTAGCTCTCCGGCTAAGGGGCACAGGGGACAATGCCCTGTAAGGGAATTTTCATTTCGCCTCCCTTCTTCCCTTTTAGAACCATCTAAGGCATCAGCCGACGGAGAAGGCAATGGCACTCCACTCCAGTACTCTTGCCTGGAAAATCCCACGGGCGGAGGAGCCTGGAAGGCTGCAGTCCATGGGGTCGCTGAGGGTCGGACACGACTGAGCGACTTCACTTTCACTTGCATGCATTGGAGAAGGAAATGGCAATCCACTCCAGTGTTCTTGCCTGGAGAATCCCAGGGACAGGGGAGCCTGGTGGGCTGCCTGCCGTCTATGGGGTCACATAGAGTCGGACACGACTGAAGTGACTTAGCAGCAGCAGCAGCAAGGCATCAGCCGAAAGGCATCTGAAGCTAAGAAAGACCCTTCCTCTTTCTGAGCACAGACCCTCCTTAGAGTGTTTATTGAACACTTCCCCCCCACGCCCCGCCCCAGACTGGGCTCTGGAGAAGGAAATGGCAACCCACTCTAGTACTCTTGCCTGGAGAATCCCGTGGACAGGGGAACCCGGTAGGCTGCCGTCTATGGGGTCGCACAGAGTCGGACACGACTGACGCGACTTACCAGCAGCAGCAGCAGAGTGGGCTCTCCTCACCACCCCAAGGCGGAGGAAGTCCCACCCACCCTGGCTTGTTCTGGCAAACGCACAGGGTGGTCGGCCTCGGCTGCGAACTTCAAAACCCCTCCCCTTGCCGGGTGGTGAAAGCTACAGCGCCGTGTTCCGAGGCTGGGCCGCGGAGAGTGCCCTCGTCGGGGCTGTCCATCCTCCAATGCCTCCTGGGTCATCCCTCCCGAGGCTCGGCGACTCAACAGAAGGCGCCCCCGGGGCTGTGCGAGAGCATCCTCGCCGGTCCGCGGCCGCATCCCCTCGGCCAGCAGGGGGCGGGCCGCACCCACCGCCCCTTCTGGGCACCCGCGTCGGCGGCAGCGCCGGAGATGCGGCTTGCGAGCGTGACTCACGGGTCCCGCGCCTCCCGGGCTCAGCTGGCTTTGGGGGGAAGCCGGCCAAGATGCGTGGAGGGCCCTTCTGAGCCACCGGTCAGAGCCCTGAACCAAGAAATCTACTGCTGCACTTCTGTGTCCGGGGAAAGCCCTTTCTTCCTCCTCTCTGGGTCCATCCCCCAGCCCTGCCTGTTAGGACAGGGGCCTGTGGTTTCCAGACCTGAGCTTGACCCCACCCCCTGTTGGGATGAACCCGGGAGAAGAGACCGAAGCTGCGGACCACTGGGAGCAGGCCTGAGCCACTGCTCCTGCCTCTCTCACTCCGCCGCCCCCCCCCCCCCCCCCCCCCCCCCCGTTTTACTGTTCTAGGGACCTCCTAGGCCTTTCCCAGTGGGTCAGCGGTAAAGAATCTGCCTGTAATGCAGGAGCCACGGGTTGGATCCTTGGGTCAGGAAGATCCCCTGGAGGAGGGCATGGCAACCCATTCCAGTATTCTTGCCAGGAAAATCCCCATGGACAGAGGAGCCTGGTGGCCTACAGCCCATAGGGTCGCAAAGAGCCATACACGACTGAAGCGACTAGGCACACACAGACACAGGTACCTCGTGTGTGTGGAGTCAAACAACATTTGTCTGTACTGTATACACTGCGTGTGTGTTCAGTTGCTTCAGACTCTTTGAGACCCCATGGACTGTAGCCCATCAGGCTCCTCTGTCCATGGGGATTCTCGGCAAGAATACTGGAGTGGGTTGCCATGCCCTCCTCCAGGAGATCTTCCTGACCCTGGGATAGAACCGGTGTCTCCTGCATTACAGGCTGATTATTTATCACTGAGCCACCCAGGAAGCCCCACACCATGGACTTCCCTGGTAGTACAGTGGTAAAGAATCTGTCTGCCAATGCAAGAGACACAGGTTCGCTCCCTGGGTTGAGAAGATCCCCTGGAGAAGGAAATGGTTAGCCAGTCCAGTGTTCTTGCCCGGAAGATCCCTTGGACAGAGGGGCCTGGCAGGCTACAGCCAGTGAGGTTGCAAGAGTCAGGCATGATTTAGCAGAGTTGAGCATGACTTAGCAAACAATAACAACAAATGAGAACCTAAGGAGCTGGGTTTTAAAGATGTATTCATGTATGTGTGTGTGTGTTCACACATGTGCACCTGTGTGTTTAGTTATAAACTCATACGTGCTCCCGGAAAGAAGTTCAGAAAGGGCTCAAGGAAAAGCTGATCTGCCGAGCACCTCTTTGGGAACCACCCCCCAGAGCCCTCCTTGGCTCTTTGCTCTCCCATTTTCTCCACATCCCTAGGCCGTAGGCCACAGGGGCACTCTTCGGGAGTCACCGTGGTCACCTTGCTTCTTGAGAGCCTCAGGGCTACTTTCAAATTTAGCCAGGAATTAGTGAACAAGAAGGCTGCACGGCAAAACCCTGGACAGAGGCTTCTACGGATTGCCTTGTCGTTTGTACCTTTGGGTGTGCAGAGAGGAGGCCAAGGTCAGCAGGGGGGATGGGCCCCAGGAGGAATGGACAGATGTCTGCCTGCCTGGAGCAGCCTGGAGCAAGCTGTGGTCTCGGGCACCTGGTTTACCCAGATTGACCTGGCATACCCTGAAGGAAGGGCGCCCCCTTCTGGCTCCGCCCAGAACCACAGGAGCTCCGACAACCAAGAAGATGCCCACGTGGACAAAGGAAGCAGCGGCCTTTGTACTGCCCCCTTCCTTCTCTAGCTGTGCTTCTGGAAGAATGAAGACCGGTTCCAAGTGAAGTCAAGGTTTGCCTTGACATTTGGAGAACCTGTTTCGGAGGAAGAGCAGGAAGCAGCATCCAGGTCACGCCTAGCGCTGAGCCTGGCACACGGCGCATGCTCAGAAAAACGTTCCTGCCGAAACTGACCTGATACTGCACCGCCTCAACCCCGGGCTGTGGACCGCTTCTGTGTGTCCCTGCTCCTCCCTGAGTTTAGCTTCCTTCTGTAAAATGGGATGTTGATGGTAATACCCACCTCACAGAGCTGATCCCAGAATGAAATGAGGTCACTACAGGAATAAGGTCAACCCTAAAAGGTGGCACAAATCTCGAATGGCAAGGTTGAGTACTGTATATCGAACATGCTCCAGAATTAAGGTTATAGTGGCTAAAAATCAGCTCTAATTTATTCACTGACACTCATATTCATCGAGTAAGAAATCTGTGTTGTAAGAATCTCCTGCCTCCCAACCTCCCACCCCACCAATGGAACTCAATGGAACTATTTTCTTTTGGGGTGGAAAAACACTTTTTAAAATAAATTGGGCTGTGTGCTGAATAAAGACAGCCTATCACCACCCCAGACAGCCCTAGCTATACAAAATGTGCACCGCGTCCTCCCAGCACCGAGGCTTGCTCTTATTTACACTTATTTACATATCGAGCCAGATCTCCATGGCTGCCTGCCTGGAAGCCCTATTTTTAATTGTTTGACGCCCCAGCCACCCCTCTGACCCTTCCTGGCACTTTTCTGAGGATTTCCGGCCACTGCTGGCTTGTGAGAGAAGGCACCCAACCAAACCAGAGGCCCCCAGATTGAGCATCTCTAAGCCTCTTTCCAAGGGGATTCTCTAGGGCTGGCCCCCTATGGCGTGGAGGGGGTTTGGAGTGAGGGGAGAGGGCAGCTACAACCCCTGTGGACAAAACGACAGAGGAGGGAAGCAGCTGCCTGTGGGTTCTCCAGCTTTCTTCTCTAGCTGTGCTTCTGGAAGAATCAGGAATAGGTCCAGGTGAAGAAGGCAAAGGGCTTGCTCTGAAATTAAGACTGGGCTGCAGGTGTCCCCCGCCCCCTTCTTTTTTAAAAACAGCACTTCCTAGACAGAGCAATAAAATATATAATTATAAATATTTTCCAAGAGTGCCCTCTAGTGGAAATCTGCAGGCACCGGCAAGTTTGACAAATGGAAGTGACTTGGCTACCAAACTTCGGAATAAAAATAAAGCACCTTTCCCCCAGACCTTCTTCACACGTGACTTTAAAACGGACCCAGTTTCTTCCACGAGGCCATAAAAATGTCACATGGCCCTGACTGGAAATGAGGGCTGCCTTAAGTCTTTAAAAGGAAATAGTGCTGGAAATCACACAGGTTGTTTTAAGAACTTTCGGGGCAGGGGGAAGTGTGTGGAAGGGGACAAGGGGAGCGAGCCATGGATTGTATTCCTAGGCTGCGCCTGGGTTGCTGGCCGACGGCTTTTATTTTGGCTGCGAAGTGAGCCAAGGCTGCAATAACGTTCAGCCCCAAAGGCCACACACACTGCTGGGCTTTTACCTTGGAGGATGTGGGACAATGAGTCATCTGTGCCTCTTCCTGGTTCTTCCTGGCCAAGGTCAGCTTTCCCACTGGAACCGAGCAGCCTGGCGCAAAGCCCGAGCCGTCTGGAGCCTTCCCCTGGTGCCGAGCCCAGGAGAGGGTGTGGCCCCCGCCGGCTCCCCCAGAGGCCCCAGTTCAGGCTCCGAGGCAGCCTTTTGTCCACGTCAGAAAGCCACTCACGCTGCTCAGTTTAGCAGGAACGGCCCCCTGGCGGAGGCCCTAGGAATCGCCGGCCCTAAAGAAAGGTTCTCACGCACAATTCTGTGAGGCGGAAACTCAACCTGCTTCTGACCTTTCACCCTTTCTGGTCAGAGCCAAATAACTTTTCTCAGTTTGGATGGATTCCAATTCATCTTGCAACCACTCCTATCACGAATAGTAATAAAATAGCTGCCTCTCCTTCCTTTCTCCAGTGTGTGTGTGTGTGTGTGTGTGTGTGTGTGTGTGTGTGGCTCTGTGTTTGTCGCTCAGTTGTGTCTGACTCTTGGACCCCATGGACTGTATCCCACCAGGCTCCTCTGTCCATGCAATTATCCAGGCAAGACTAACTGGAATGGGTTACCATTCCCTTCGCCAGAGGATCTTCCCAACCCAAGGATCAAACCCAGGTCTCCTTCATTTCAGGTAGATTCTTTACCATCTAAGCCACAAGGAAAGCCCCCTTTCCCCACTAGACAAATGTATTTGAGCACCCACTTTGCACAGGCACTGTTCTAGATTCTGACCATCCAGACAGACCAGGTCCACTTCTCATGGAAACTGCAATCTAATTCCGAGATAAATGGTACACAAGCAGATATATCATTTTGAGGCTCTGAAGGAAACCAAGAGAGTGTAATGAATAACTTGGGGAGTCCTGAGAGGAGGCGTTTGGGCAGAATGATCTGAGAAGGTTACGTTTAAACATCTATTATGTGCCAGTTGTTTACTGTGTTAGAGGTTAATGATACAAAGATAAAAAGACAATGCTTAGAATAGGAAATGGCAACCCATTCCAGTATTCTTGCCTGGGAAAGCCCTTGAACAGAGGAGCCTGGAGGCGACAGTCCATGGGGTCATGAAGAGTTGGACACGACTGAGTGAGCACAAACAAACAAGCCAGGGCCCACCTTAAATCCAGGATGATCTCATCTCAAAATCCACAATTACATGTGCAAAGATCATTTTTCCACATAGTCACCTTTGCAGGTTCTGGAGGTTACAACCTGGACATATCTTTGGGGTCCACCATTAAACCTACTCAGTCTGGTAAAGAAAAAAAATAATGCTGTCTAAACCTTCAAAGACCTCAGAGCCCAATGTTGGAATAATAACTGCATAG
Organism: Ovis aries; assembly: GCF_016772045.2. NCBI lineage: Eukaryota > Metazoa > Chordata > Mammalia > Artiodactyla > Bovidae > Ovis > Ovis aries. Next base: position 12,167,119 of record NC_056070.1, read on the forward strand.
GATTCAAAAACTAGAGGATTTCTTAATAGCCCTAAGATCTATCGCTCACGATAAATCGGTCCAGTAAATTCCATCATCCTCACTTTTTAAACATGACGACTGAGTCAAAAGACTTGCCAGAAGTTTTAGGGTTCATCAGTAGTGACGTCAAGTTTGAAATGCAGGCCCATCTTGCTCCCCAACATTGTCTTTTCCTCTGCCTTGTTGCTTGGTGGAAACGGGGAGATAAACAATGCATCCCAGCCCACACGTTTCACAGGGGCATCATGCACGGTCTGAAGTGGGCTCACAGTAACGCCACTCTCTCGCAGCATCTGCTGAGGGACTCTCAGGAATTAGCGGAAGGACCACACACTGCTCCAGGGTGTCGCTTCTGCAGCTCTTGTCAGTGGTACGCAAGTCTGGCAGCTGATGTCAGAGTCCCTTGGCTTCCATCCCGCAGACATGCTGCTGAGACGCTCCTCCACCAAACTAACTCAGATCCAAGTCCACACACGGCTCCTCCTTCGCTTCCCTTCGCGAGGATCCTCTCAACCAGCAGCCAAAGGGACAGGTCTCCTGACTCCAGGGAAAGGTCACCCAACACTTCTGTCAAACTCTTTAGGACCAGACCCTGAGGAGGAACAGTAAGGAAGAAAAGGCCACCGGAAGCGATCCTTGACTCTTCCTCAGTTGCTGGTGGAGAAAGATGATGGCCCATTGTGGGCTGCAAGCCAGTGGTGGGGTGGCAGCTTGAGCCCCTTCTCTGAAAGCTGTGTGGTCACACCAGCGCTCCCAGGAGAACAGAGGAAGACAACTGGACCAACTCCTTGGGTGGTAGGGTTGTTGATCTCATGTCAACTAAAGAACCCACATATAGGGTGCAACATCTGTGTGTCTGCTCGTGCCGGGACAAGAGACAAACATACCCCTGACAGCAGGGCTCTTGGAGGGCTGGGAGGTACCACCTCTGCACAGGTGCCTGAATGACCTACTTACAGCTGTAGTTATTGTTGTTTAATTGCTCAGTCGTGTCTGACTCTTTTGTGACTCTGTGGACTGTAGCCCGCCAGACTCCTCCATCCATGGAATTTCTCAGGCAAGAATACTGGAGCGGGTCCTTCTCCAGGGGATCTTGCCAACCCAGGGATCGAACCCACGCCTCCCTCATTGCAGGTGGATTATTTATACTATGGAGCTACCAGCAAAACCCATACTTGTTTCTAGTACAGAAATGCCTCCTTTCACCCACTAGCCTTTTCTGCAGTAAATCTATATGCAACTTCTACTCTCTGTCAAGCACTGTGCTGGATACCAGAGGATATGGCAGAAGATAAACACGCAAGAGTTTGTGGAGTTTCTGTCCATCAGAATCTAAGGCAGCAGTTCTCAGCCCTGGCGGCCCAATGGAGTCACCCAGAGTGCTTTAAACAATATGGGTGTGGACCCCACTCCTAAGAAGTCTGATTTAATTGGACTGAGACCGTGATGTCAGCGTTCACGCCTGAAGGACTCGGGGCTAGGTGGGAGAGTCTCAGAGAAGCATCTAGTGCCTCCATTTGTGCAGTGAACCAGCCTCCCTCCTGGGTTCCTTGTTAAAGCTGAACCTTTTCCCTAGCGCCAGGCTGGGAACACACTCGGGCTGGATTTTCTGCTCCAGAATTTCACTACAGCTGTGTGTTGTACTTCTCTTTCCTCGTTTCCCGCATCAAGAGTCTTTTCTTCTGAAAGTAGGACCTTGCTGGTTCAGGTCCCGAAATCTGGATTCAGAGAGGCATAGCCTTCGCCTTCTGTCACCCTGGGCAGCAAATCAACTGCCTCTGACTTTTCCCCTTCTCGCTGACTTCCTTTTCTTTGTTGCTTGATTCCAAGCTCTTTTTGTCTCCACCTCTTAGATCCGGGAGCCTTCTCGGTTTGCTTTATGCCTCAGTTAGATAGCAGGGACTCATGCCCGGGACTGAAGGATCTTTTCCCTTCCTTAGGCCCTTTCTTCTCTAATCCCATGCAGTAAGGATCTGTCTCTTTTCCATCCTCCTCACCATTTTCCACCCTTACATCTGCCCATGTCTCCTGCCCCAGCTTCTCTAAACATTTCTGTCCCCGAGGCAGAAGTCCTGGAGGAGACAGAAGAGGTGGCAGCTGGGGGTGGAAATCAGACACTGCGAAACTCTCACCATCTTCCCCATGCCTGGAGGACACCAGCCCTGGGAAGCACCCCCTCCGCTAGCATTAAAGAGAGAGAACGAAATATATTTGTTTATTTGTTTAATATCAAGAAGTCTTTGGTTTTCGACCCCAGAGGGCCTGAGTAAGTAGAAACTCAGCTTAATCAGAGGGCTCAGGCTTACATCATGCCCTACAAATAATAATAATCATAACATAATAGTACTAATGCTTGTGCTACATTTGGAACCCGAAATGATCAGTGACATTTCCCCTGATGAGGTTAAACAGCCTGGCTCTCGGGGCTGCACATTTGCATAATAAAGATCAGAAGTCAGCCGCCATCTACAGCTCTGTCGGCTCGAGCCTGGCGTCCTTGATTCAGGGACAGCACAGCCCCATCTTAATGTACTCTCACAAGCAGTCCTGTGCCTTGATGCTAATCTTTGGCTTGCAAGTGAAATGTCAGCTTTTTTTTTTTAATCTGCGATAACAACAAATTATGTTTCTAAATGAGAAGATGCCATCTGTAATGGATAAGACAATCTGAAAATGCAGAGGCAACATCTGTGACCCGTGATGCCAACCTGGCAAGCTGTAGTCTCGTTTTCTAGCCTGTCGGTTGATAGGAAAACATCACTTTATATATAATAATTAATCATTAGTCCAAGTGGATATCCCCATTGGTTCCTTGCCTCTCAGACAACCCTGCCTAGCCTGACTATAAATCAGGAAAATACATTCTTTAATATCTAGTGGAATGCATTTCCAGGCAGCTTCTTTCCTCCACGAAGTAACTAACAGAACACTTGGCAGAAACCGTCTCTCTCTGGCTGATGGGCGAAGATTGTCCCCAGGTGCTATTTGAAGGGCGGAAAATGCAGAACCCAGAGGAGGGGAGGGAGTGAGTTCAAGATGGTGGTTGTAAATTAAAGCTACGTCTTACACTGGTGGCTCCTAGATGGGTAGTGGGCCAGGACAGCCAGCACACCCCCATCCAGGTCTACTGGTCCTTTCTCCTCCAGCACGTCTCGCCCCTCGGCCCACTGCCGGGCCCTGTCACAGGTCATGCCTTGGCCTGGCCCATCACAGTGGCCAGTCTCCAAAGTCCCGTCATCCTACTGGTTCTAACGGCAACTGTAGATTAATCTTTCTAGGCCATTTTTCTGTTTGATTCCAGGCTCTCTCTGGATCTATTGAAATATTTACAGCACCCAACATACTCCAAGAAGATAAATGATCTGCCAAGTGCGGTGCAAAGAGAAGTATGTTGGAAATTGGGATAGAAGGCAGGAGTCCAAGGACCACCTAGACCCTCCCTTATTTGTCTCTGATGGCTCGGAGGCCTGGCTGTCCTCATCTGCATGGAGGGCGTGTTGTTAATACTTTCCGTCCCTGCTTCTTGGAGCCCTGAGTTTCTGAGGCAGTGCCCCAGGGTGAGGGAGGAGGAGCGGGATGGGAGGAAAGGGAAACATACACAGACTTCAGCTACAGCGTTCAGCTTTTATTGCTGTCCCTAATAAAGTGAAAAATCTAAACCCCGAGAGTCAGATGATCTTTAAAGCCATTCCCGATTTTTGCATCCTGTGGTTCTCTGTCCCAGTGCTGTCCCTGCCATCGCTGAATGTGGGAATGGTTTAGGAGCGGCTGCTTCATCTTAGGGCCTGTCCTTGTACCTCTTAGCTGCCAGGCCAGCGGTTCTCAGTTGGGGATGACTCTACCCGCCCACCCCGACTCCACCCTGCACAGGGGACATCGGGCAATGTCTGGGAATGGTTTTGGTTGTCACACTAGGGGTGCCAGTGTCCTCTAGAGGGTACGAGGCCAAAAAGTGGAAGTGAAATTCGCTCAGTCATGGCCAACTCCTTGCCACCCCACGGAATGTACAGTCCATGGAATTCTCCAGGCCAGAATACTGGAGTGGGTAGCCTTTCCCTTCTCCAGGGGGTCTTCCCAACCCAGGAGCTGAACTGGAGTCTCCTGCATTGCAAGCAGATTCTTTACCAGCTGAGATACCAGGGAAGCCCTATAAGAGACCAGGGATGCTGCCCAATACCCTACAATGCATGGGACAGTCTCCCACAGCAAAGAATGATCCGACCCCCAGTGTTGAGGACATGGAGGATGAGAAACCCTGGGCCAGACCACAGAGACTAAGTAAGTATGCTCAGAGGTGAATCTGGAAAGCTGTTCCGCTTTCCTTCTGTTCAGCCCAGACGGAGAAGTCAAGTCCATTCTCAACTCCTCCCTACCAAGAACTGCACGCGCTGTGGATCTGAGACACAGAAGGTCCTCAGCTGGGGACAGTGGCACCAGCTCTTAGTTCACCTTTGGAGAGAATTCATGTCGCCCGACACTCAGGCAGCTGCAGTGGCCCACAGTGCAGCACATTCAAGCTCAGGCCAGGCAGTGGTGGCGGTGATACAGACCTTGAGCTTTTCACTCCCTCCTTATTTATTGATGACTTATGACAGACTGTGGACAGTTCTAGGTGCTGGGGAAATAACAAGGAACAGAGCAGTTTTCGCTGCCTTTATAAAGCATCCCAGTTGAGGAGAGTCAGAAAACACACAAATGAGTGAAGGCATAGACTTGGGAGGTAAGAAGTGATGTCAATATTAGGAAGCAGGGAGGGGCGCAGAGAGTGGGGAGGGGGACAGTGGTCATGAGACGCCGTGGGAGCACGATTCTGAAGGCTGTGGATACCTGTAGGGGATGGGGCTCCAGACAACAAGAGACGCCAGGCTGAGGGAGGTGGATGGGGCTGTGTTGCATCCCTGGACCACTCTTGAAAACTCTAGGAATGTGCAAGAAGGTGGTCCAGGGACCAGGTCTCATAATACCTGGCCAACCCAGTTCGGCTGTAGAGGTTTTATTCTGAGTAAGATGGAGAGCCGTTAGGGAATGCAGAGAGAGTGCAGCAAAAAAGGATTTATGTTTTAAAAGCGAAATGCAGAAACTAAAAAGCATTTCCCAGATTCCAGTTGTTCTGGCCACTCTACCCATCTGCTCGAAGGAGCAGAGTCTCAAAATGTTCATGTTTCCTTTTCGCATTTAAAGAACGGAACAAAGGGATTTCCCTGGCGGTCCACGAGCTAAGACTCCGCACTTTCAATGCAGGGAGTGCAGGTTCCATCCCTGGTGGGGGGACTAATATCCCGCATGCCACATGGTGTGGCCCCCAAAACAGAACAGAACAAACTCAAAAAACATCAGCCTACTTTTTTCATCATCAAGGCCTTCCTGACATTCTAAGTCAGAGATGATTATGGCTGGTTTTGCAAACCCCTAAAGGCCAGATGCAGCTGAGTTCTGAATAGCTCCCTGAAAGCAGGGAGAAATTCTCAAGCTTAATAAAGCAAATGGATGCAAGTACATTTCACTTGAATAGGAGAAATTCCTTGCCACACACCATTTTTAGAAGGGGATAGTTTGGAGTGGTATGAAGTCCAATCACAGAGCCTGCATTCCAGAAAGACTGGGATCTCTTTTTAATACTGGAAGTCCAAGACTGGGAGAGGGTATGCTATCTATAATTTATTCATAATTTGCCAGCTCTTTTCAGACAACTTTTCAAATAAAACGTGACACTTGTTTAAATATTTACTGGCTTGTTGACCCATTTTTTTTGTTGTTGTTAATTAGAATTTTTCTAAAAAAGAAAACAAACATTGTAACAGCAAATTAATCCAGACAGCCTTGACAGCGAGCAAGCTCAGCCAGGCTACGGTTAAGCGTCAAGTTGTGATTTTCCAAAATCATTGTATCCAAGGGGAGAAATTAATCAGAGATATCAGCAATAGTCTGTGGATGTAAAAAGGTTAAGATCCACCCCTCCTCCTGATCTGTGATTATGGAATTAGCACAATAGATGTAAAACCATTTGTTAAAATAGAGTTTTCAGCAATGGCTTTTCTGTTATTCTCCCTGAAATGTGTGTTTAGCTCCAAACCTCCTTCTCCTCCAAGAAGTGGTTGGCTGAACAATTCTGTAGCTGTTCCCACAAAACAAAAAAGGCTATTTTTAAAGATGCTGCATTGGAGTCCTCGCCTAACTTTTCGGGGCTTGCTTTGAGCTCTAGTTAGTGGCTTCAGGTTAAGTCAACACTTCCTACTCTCTCCTCTCCTCTGGAGTCAGGCTTAGAGGACCTTCAAGATCACTGCGACACAGGGGTTTTATGTGTCCTGACTTCAGGCCTGGAGACTCCAGCCACCTTTGCCAAGAAGAGAGTTTACTCAGAATGCCTCAGAAATAATGTCTGCCCGCCGCCCGCCCCCCCCCCCCCACAGGAACTGTGGCCAGTGGCTGCTGTGACAGCCTAGGCAGGGATCCCACCATCGGCTGGGCCGGGGCAGCGGGGCCGCGGGGGGAGGAGTTGTCCTGGATCGGAATCACGGTTTGGGTGGCCACAGGATTCCTTTAAATGGACTAGGTTTAAAGATAGTGCTGCAGCCGCAGAACGACCTTAATAACAATAGCAAGTTGATTAGTTAGAGACGGCTCAGTGCTTAACAGGCGTTTAGTCTTCACAGCAGCCAGAAGAGGTAAATCGTTCTGTGATCCATTGATCCCCGATGAGGAAGCAGAGGCTCAGAGGTCTGGCCGACTCTTGGGCACATTCACTCGTGTGCCTGACGTGGGGTTCCCAGCCAGGGAAGAAGAGGTTCCTAAACCCTAGAGCCTGGGGAATTCCTGGCAATCCAGTGGTTAGGATTCTGCACTTTCACTGCAGTGGGCCTGGGTTCAATCCCCGCTTGGGAAACTAAGATCCTGCAAACCTCAAGGCACAGCCAAAAAACAAACCCTAAAACCTGGAGACTTCCCTTAGCCCCTTTGAGGCTTTGAAGGGAGGGTGACCCACGGCATCTCCTGGAGATGAGCAGACTGTCCTCCTATGCCAGCCCTGTGGCAGGTCAGCAGTCTAACCGGCGATGCAGTGAGTTAAACACATCTTCAACTCCTCTTTTCACTTCTCCCTTTGAAAAGTGGAAATCTGTTGCCCTTCCCTTGGAAGAATGAGGGCTGTGGATCGCTGTGACCTGCTGTGGCCACCAGAACACGACAGGAGTGCAATCATGTAACTTCCCAGGCCAGGCCTTCCAAGAGTCCAGCTTCTGATTTTGTCAGCCTGGGACATGCCCTCTGGGAACCCAGCCATCAGGCAGTAGGAAGCCACAAAACAGAGAAGCAAACTGTTTCCCACACTTATCAATGGACCCAGCACGAAGTGCCAGCCCCCGCGTGAGTCACCTGGGATATTCCAGCCCATTGGACCGCACTCCGAGCAGAACTGCCCAGCTGAGCCCAGGCAACCCCAGCACCATGTGAGACCATCAGCGGTAGGCACTGTTTCAAAGCACTGAGTTAAAGGGTAGTTCATTTCATAGTAAGGAGAAGCAAAACAGCCTATTTCCACAGGATGATATCCTCTCAGACAGGAAAGATCTGGAAGGCAGTGTATATGTGACGCACCTGGCTCTGATGTGACGTGGCCAGATGGGAGCTCCCCACTAGTGAGATGGGAGCTCCCCGCTAGCGAGATGGGAGCTCTCCGCTAGTGAGATGGGAGCTCTCCACTAGTGAGATGGGAGCTCTCCACTAGTGAGATGGGAGCTTTCCACTAGTGAGATGGGAGCTCCCCGCTAGTGAGATGGCTAGTGAGATGGGAGCTCCCCGCTGGCGAGATGGGAGCTTTCCACTAGCGAGATGGGAGCTCTCCACTAGTGAGATGGGAGCTTTCCGCTAGCGAGATGGGAGCTTTCCACTAGCGAGATGGGAGCTCCCCACCAGTGAGATGGGAGCTCCTCACCAGTGAGATGGGAGCTCCCCACTAGCGAGATGGGAGCTTTCCACTAGTGAGATGGGAGCTCCCCGCTAGCGAGATGGGAGCTTTCCACTAGTGAGATGGGAGCTCCCTGCTAGTGAGATGGCTAGTGAGATGGGAGCTCCCCCCTAGTCAGATGGGAGCGCTCCGTGAGATGGGAGCTTTCCGCTAGCAAGATGGGAGCTCTCTGCTAGTGAGATGTCTCATCTGAATCTTGGGGACAGGGCATCTCTGGGGAGGGTGGGGGTATGTGGGATGGATTTCTGTGGTCCCCATGGGTGTCTCTCTCCACAGCATTTCTAGAACATCTCCATTTATGGACACAACCATCTAGGCCTCTTCCCTGCTGGCTCCGACAGTAAACAATCTGCCTGCAATGCAGGAGACAAGGGTTCAGCTTCTGGGTCGGGAAGATCTTCTGGAGAAGGGAATGGCTACCCACCCTACTGTTCTGGCCTGGAGAATCCCATGCACAGAGGAGCCTGGCCAACTACAGTCCATGGAGTCGCAAAGAGTCAGACAGGACTCAGCGACTAAGCACACTTACGTGCCCCTAGGTCTCCGTGTGCCCGTTAAGGTACTTGCCTGAAGCCAAGGGACAGATGTGCCTGCGCTAGAATCTGGGAGGATAGACTCGGAGCTGATGCCCAGTGAGCTAACAGGCTGGAAACACAGAAGTAGCCCTTTCCTACACACCTGATTTTTATTTTTTTAATGTTTTTGTTATTGAGTTGCAGTGTCACGAATGTCTCTTTCTCTTCAGCAAATTACTGAACTTCTTCCTCATGAAGTTATTGTAGGAGCTCAATGTGAAAATATATGTACAGTTCTTGGCACAACCTACACAACTTAGCTACTCAATCAGGAAATATCATTTCCAAATTTATAGTGCTTTGGTTTCCACATTAAAATGGACCTTGACGCTGTAGTAGGTTTACCTCTGAAAAGGCAGCTAATTCTCATGTGTTATATTAGGTGACCATATTCAAGAGTTATATTCGAACCCATCTGGTATCTATGGAACTCTTGCTACATCAGAGTGATCTTCATAAAGTCACAATGGTCTCCGTCCATCATGCTTTCTTAGACAGATAAAGGCTCTTAAAACTGCACTGGTATTATCATTTGTTTTTCAGCCTGACCTTTGGCAAAGGCAAGAAGTCTGCTAGTTGGTGGGATACTTAGTCTCTCATCAAGTGTAAATGGATGGGAGATCTCAGATCCATTTACACCTGAAGAGGCGGTTTGCTTACCCCTCTCTCGGGTTTAAGGCTTCGTATTGCATGTATATTTCCCCACCGATGTGGCAATCAAACTCTCTAAAATCTTCCTTGCCTTTGACCAGTTTCCACGGCAGATTTGCCACATGTCTGAGTTTCCTGGAAGGCAAAATACCTTTGCACTCACCCAGTCGACGACATCAGAGCCAACTTTGAACTCTAGTTTGGAAAAACAAGACTTCTCTGGGGGGTGGCTTGGCGAGGCAAAGGGAGGGCTGAAAGAGACACGACTCCACCCTTACTACTTTTTTCAAAGAGTTAGAGGTGATGAGGCTGACAATGCTGAGGAGGGACAGAAGTTCTATTTCTGCGGGTTCCTTAAGGCAATGGAGGAAGCGCGGCGGCCACGGGAGTCTAGTTAATGAGCAGGTTATACAATATTCATTGTGTTGGGTTTAAGTCTTCAAACAGAACGTCTAATTGCGAGAACTAAAAAAAAGGCAGCCAAATTACAGATGTTAAGACAACAAAGCTGGGGAAGAATTCCCTCTGTTGAAAACTGTCCTTGTGCTCTACTAACTGCTCCCTGACAGGGGTGGGAGGTGGGCGCACAGTGGATCGCTGTCCTCATCGACTATGCTCAGTAGGTCTGTTCTGGCTGAGACTCTCTACAGGGTCAAGGGGAACCCAGAGAGGCCTGGGACCACGACTTTCTCAGAGGACTGTTTTCTTGCTGCTCACAGAGGGAGCAATCCAGTTGCATTCCCCTTCGACGAAAACAAAACTGTTGTCTCCAATTCTCTGGACGTACACGATCTCACCATCGTCACCTGTGGCAACCGCATCCCTGGCAGGCTCACAAAGGGACACTTCCATCTGCCTGCGGCAATACTGGGTGTGCAGGTGACGAAGGCCGACAACCACGGCCACGCCCAGCACGGCCAAGAGGCAGAGCAGGAGGCCCAGCTGCGGAGTCCCGAGCTGGATCCCCCACGGGGCCCTGGCTCCATCCTGCCCGAGCTCAGGTCTTGGGTTGGTCTTCCTGGGGTCTCCCACCCCAGCCACTCCACTGCCCTCCTCCACTGCGCGCTCCTTGTGCTTTGACCGAGGCAGGAAGCTGGCAGAGGGTCTGGATGCCTCTAACTGGCCATCAGCGGTGGTGGGCCTGAAGGTGGCAGAGGTGTGGAGGGCAGGAGTTGGGTGGGCTGCCCCGGCCCCATGTCCAGTGAGTGCCCCGGAGGACCAGAGGTGAGGGTGGGGGAGATGGACAGTGTACAAAGGAGGCCTCATCACTGTCCTATTAGAGGCCTCCGTCTTGTCCTAGAAAAGCAAAAGGAAAAAGAAAAATCAGAAGAGCTAGTCTTCCCCCCAAGCAGTGATTGAGCTTTGCAACTACCCCAAGTTCCTTAAAGAACCCCAGGCAGCAGCTAAAAACCCAGCCTCACGCCTGCTCTTTAAAGAGCTCAGAAGAAAACACCCAAGCAGATAAATATGCACTTGTTATTGATGGGCACAAGGAGACTAGTGGAAACCCCCCCAAGACAGCATGGAGGCCAGTTACAGGAATAACACAGGGTCCTATTAGAGGGTCCAGGACAATATGGGTGACCATCATCTCCAACGGCTGAAAGCTCTGAGTGTGTCTTTTCATGCGAAGACCCCTGCAAAAGGGACCACTGAAGCTTGCTGTAGGTTCCTATAAATTTGAGTAAGGATATTATACCATGTTTTATTTTGTGTTCCTTTTAAGACTTCAAAGGAATAGTAAATCACTGAGCATGTATATTTTATACTGCCCATTGATCTAACCTCTGGGACCATACATGGTATTTTGAGGCCAATGTTATAAAGGAGACGGTGGGGGAAGAGGAGAGAGGAATTATTAACCAAAGCTAAGTGGGAAAACATATCATGAAAACCACCAGTTTCTGTAATTGCCAATAACTTCAGAGACACTGTGGATAATGGAAAGGCTGGTATTGATTGAGGAAAAAAATGCTGTGTATATATCACACCCTGGCCTCCTTCTCACCGATCTTGGTTACTAGTCTAATAGCTACGATCACCCAGTGTAGAACTTCCCACTCTGGGATCAAAAATATCATACTCACTGCCTGTGTAAAACGTGGCTGTTACCTGTTCATCCCTATCTGAGGGCAGACAAGTTTCTAGTGAATCAAAGCTTGGATCATTCTGAGTCCTAAAAGGAAGAGAAAAAGAGCCGAGAAGGAGTCACTAAGTATTTGGGTTTTTTCCTTACCTTTTATCATAAAAATCTTCAGAACAAAAATGTAGAATAATACAATGAACGCCCAGATATGTACCACCCATGTTCAAAAATTATCGCTTCATGACTAATCTTATTTTATCTCTCTTCCTGCCTACCTACTTTGCCTCCATGTTTTATTGTTTTTTCCTTTAGAAATTTACTTAATTGTTTATCTTAATTTTTATTTTGTATTGGAGTAGAGTCCATTATTGAACTGTGATGTTGGAGAAGACTCTTGAGAGTCCCTTGGACTGCAAGGAGATCCAACCAGTCCATTCTGAAGATCAGCCCTGGGATTTCTTTGGAAGGAATGATGCTAAAGCTGAAACTCCAGTACTTTGGCCACCTCATGCGAAGAGTTGACTCATTGGAAAAGACTCTGATGCTGGGAGGGATTGGGGGTAGGAGAAGGGGATGACAGAGGATGAGATGGCTGGATGGCATCACTGACTCGATGGACGTGAGTCTGAGTGAACTCCGGGAGTTGGTGATGGACAGGGAGGCCTGGCATGCTGCGATTCATGGGGTCGCAAAGAGTTGGACACGACTGAGCGACTGACCTGAACTGAGAGGCCATTAATTCAGTTCTGATGAGATGGATGAAACTGGAGCCAATTATACAGAGTGAAGTAAGCCAGAAAGAAAAACACCAATACAGTATACTAACACATATATATGGAATTTAGGAAGATGGCAATGACGACCCTGTATGCAAGACAGGAAAAAAGACACAGATGTGTATAATGGACTTTTGGACTCAGAGGGAGAGGGAGAGGGTGGGATGATTTGGGAGAATGGGAATTCTAACATGTATACTATCATGTAAGAATTGAATCGCCAGTCCATGTCTGACGTAGGGTGCAGCATGCTTGGGGCTGGTGCATGGGGATGACCCAGAGAGATGTTGTGGGGAGGGAGGTGGGAGGGGGGGTCATGTTTGGGAACGCATGTAAGAATTAAAGATTTTAAAATTAAAAAAATAAAAAAAAAAAATAGGCTTCCCTGGTAGCTCAGCTGGTAAAGGATCTGCCTGCAATGCAGGAGACCCCAGTTCGATTCCTGGGTTGGGAAGATCCGGTGGAGAAGGGATAGGCTACCCACTCCAGTATTCTTGGGCTTCCCTTGTGGCTCAGCTGGTAAAGAATCTGCCTGCAATGCAGGAGACTCTGGTTCAGTTCCTGGGTTGGGAAGATCCTCTGGAGAAGGGATAGGCTACCCACTCCAGTAGTCCTGGTGGCTCAGACGGTAAAGAATCCACCTGCAATGTGGGACACCTGGGTTCTATCTCTGGGTTGGGAAGATCCCCCAGAAGAGGGCATGACAACCCACTCCACTGTTCTTGCCTGGAGAATCCCCAGGAGCCTGGCAGGCTACAGTCCCTGGGGTCCAAGAGAGTTAGACACGACTGAGCAACTAAGCACAGCACAGAACAGAGTCTGTCATCAACAGCGTTGTGTTAGTTTCAGATGCGCAGCAGAGTGATTCAGCTATACATCTATCTAGTCCTTTTCAAAGTCTTTTCCCATTTAGTTTATTACAAAATATTGAGTAGAGTCCCCTGTGCAATATAATAGGTCCTTGTGGGTTATCTGTTTTAAATACAGCAGTGTGTACATGTCAATCCCAAAATCCCAATCTGTCCCTCTCCTCATCCCTCACCCCTGGTAACCATAAATTCATTTTCTAAGTCTGTGAATTTGTTTCTGTCTTGTAAATAAGTTTGTTTATATTACTTTTTTCAGATTCCACGTATAAGCAATATCATATGATATTTGTCTTCCTCTGTCTGACTTAATTCACTTAGTATGATAATCAAAAAGCTATGCTTCCTATCACAGTCATGTATACGGATAACATTATATTTCTTGGAAACACTGGAGTTTGCAGTTGGGGGGCTGGAGAGGGAATGGAGAGGGAGGTGAGTGAGGATGGCAGCGAAGACCCACTGAATCCTTTTATTGGTTTATATACTTCATATTTATATATTGCTGCTGCTAAGTCGCCTCAGTCGTGTCTGACTCTGTGCGACCCCATAGATGGCAGCCTACCAGGCTCCTCTGTCCCTGGGATTCTCCAGGCAAGAGTACTGGAGTGGGTTGCCATTTCCTTCTCCAATGAATGAAAGTGAAAAGGGAAAGTGAAGTCGCTCAGTCGTGCCAGACTCTCAGCGACCCCATGGACTGCAGCCTGCCAGGCTCCTCCGTCCATGGGATTTTCCAGGCAAGAGTACTGGAGTGGGGTGCCATTGCCTTCTCCGATATTTATATATTATATACTTATAATTTTACGTATCTAAATAAGTAACCTACATTTATATTTTATTTATAGCAGCATCTCAGAGACGTCAGCCAAAACAGCACAGTGTCCCAAGATAATCTACCTACCCAGCCCTTCCACAACGAGCACTTCTCATGCACTTAAGGGTAAATACGGTTGAGATCTTCTCCTGTCTGAGCAGGAAGGCTGCGTTTCCTTGGCACCCTCGTGTTTGGCTTCACCCCACCACCTGTCCCGAATGGCCTACCCCCTGATCAGTCACCTGTGGCAGGTGCTGAAGCCGGAAGCGAAGCTCTCTGTGGAGAAGTCCCTGAGGGCTACAAGCCTCTCCAGACCCCGGACATCCAGGGATGGTTCCAGGGCGGGGCTGCTGTCCCTGCTGGGGTGACGGCCATCACTGACTGCAGCAGCTGTGTGTGAAGACGCTTGGAATGGAGTCTCTGCAGCCCCGAGCAACTCTGCCACCCAAACACTGGTAGGAGCAGGACCTGAGCTGTCCTCTTCTCCAGCTCCAGTTACAGCCGCAGCAGAGACATCTGTGCGCCGCTGAAGAAGAGTGATGGGGAGACTGGGGGCCAAGTGGAGGCCCAGAGACACTGTGAAGAAAGAGGGAGAAATCATCCTTGTGTCGATTAGCACACAGCTAGGACCATGGCCTGAATGCCCGAGTCCTTGAAGTGCCTGAGGACAGACTGTCAAGTGTGAGCCACTCAAAAGCATCAACTAAAGATCGTCTGGAGCATCCCAGGTGGCCTTAGTGGTAAAGAACCCGCCTGCCGATGCAGGAGACGTAAGAGATGGGGGTTCGATCCCTGGGTCAAGAAGGTCTCCTGGAGCAAGACATGGCGATCAGCTCCAGTGTTCTTGCCTGGAGAATCCCATGGACAGAGGAGCCTGGCGGGCTACAGTCCAGGGTAACATAGAGTTGGACACGGCGGAAGCGAATTAGCACTCACAAAATGATCATGATGCTCAGTGATAGAAACCCCTGACTAAGCAGCAATAGAAACCCCTGACTAAGCACACAGCTTTTCTTGTTTGTTTGTTTGTTTTTAAGAGTAAGCTCCTAGCCCTTCTGGGCTTGTGCATCTTCAAAAAAAAAAAAAAATGCACACAAAACATTTATTTATTTGACTGCTTCGGGCCTTAGTTGCAGCATTCAAACACTTAGTTGTGGCATGTGGGATCTAGTTCCCTGACCAGGGATCAAACCCAGACCCCCAAAATTGGGAGCCTGGAGTCTTAGCCCCTAGACTACGGGGAAGCCCCTGGGCTTGTGCGTTCTTAACAGTCACCAATCAGAGAAAATAGAAACCACGGTGATCACTCTGTTTTCTTACTTCTGCCCCAAACTGCTCCTTGCTAAGAAAAAAGGTGGGATTCTACAAAAACCAGATTTCCTTTTGAAGCTCTAGGTCTTTCTTGCCGTGGGATTAATGCTAAAAGATTCCCCCATGATGACAGGGACTCCAGCCCCTGCTACTGACAGAGGCGGGATCACTGCCCTCCCCTGTCTCCTCTCCCATCTGTGATGAGTGGACATAACAGCCCAGAGCATCGGAAACAGGGCAGCAAACAGCCAGGCACAGGTTTTGGAGTCATTGTCTGGGTTCAGCTCTTTACTCTGCCAATTCCTGAATACCCTGAACAGGCTAAGGCCTCTGGAGTGTCAGTTTCTTCTTTTGTAAAATGAGACCAATAATAGTATATGGGGCGTAGAACTGCTGACGGGGGAAAGTGCAATCACTGATGTAGAGGCGTGGAGCACAGGGCCTGGTTCAAATGCAAAGTGGACTACGCGTTCACCACGTGGTCAGCAGGGCGACCACGAAGCTGTTGACAAAGTGAGTGCTGGCAGAAGTTTCCCTGGCCAGGGCTCTAACTGGGTTGGATCGAACAACAATCACAAAAAAACTGTGACACTTTGTTCTTATGCCTTTATTACTCAAAAATAGGGAGACTGAAGTGAAAAATAAAGCGTACCCAGACGCACAGAAGTTAGCAAAAATCACGACACTTTCAGCTTCTGCCTGAACTCTGAATGCACTCAGATGCTTCCTGCAGACCCACTGCATGCTGGGCCTTGTTCCGGGAGCTGGGGATGCAGAAATGATGGTGCAGGTTGCTAACTGTTGCTTCTGAACTCAAAACCTACGAGGACAGACTCCTGCCCACCCAACCTTATAAATCACAGTGTGGTCAGAGCTTTAATACCAGAGCTAAAGAAAGCAATTACATTTGCCTACCAAGAAGCAAGCTGGAAAGGTTCACAAAGGATCAAAGGAGACATCGGAACTGCCGCTTGGAAGGTAAACAGTTCATCATGAGGAGCAGTTCCGTTTAAGGAAATGTCAGGAGGCAAACATGGAGACATAAAAGTAGGTCATGCCCAGTGGGGTCAGATATAGGACCCTAAAGAGTCCCCAGGCCCTGCTGGAAAATAAGTTTGAGAAACACAATATGCTATCTTCCCATGGGAAAACTCATCATTCCCATTTACCTTCTGAAGTCCTCTTACAGTTAAAGCAGTTTAGTCCACTTTGTTAGATGACACCTCTCCCAATGCATGTGCGTGTACACACACACACACACACACACACACACACACACACACACACACACACACGTTTTTGCTTTGGGAAGCACTGAGGTTTGTGTAGAGGAATGGGTTGGATAACAGGCAGGAGCAGAGGGAAGGAGTTTGAGCAACTTGAAGTGTTGACCCCGCAGCTGCTCAGACTGGAGTCTGCCAGCCCCTGGGGAAAAGGTGCCCAGCAGGGTCACCCATCAGAAAGACTTTGCAGAATCAACAGGACCCGTCTTCCTGAAGCCTCACTTTCACTCCTATTCATCTTCAAACAAACATGTTAGTCACTCAGTCATGTCTGACTCTCTGCAACCCCAAGGACTGTAACCCGTCAAGCTCCTCTGTCCATGGAATTCTCCAGGTACGAATACTGGAATGGGTAGTCATTCCCTTCTCCAAGGGATCTTCCTGACCCAGGGATTGAACCCAGGTCTCCTGCATTGCAGGCAGATTCTTGACCATCTGAGCCACCAGGGATCCCCACCCATGCTTGGGATCCAAATGCAACATTTGTGTGATTGATAACGTGATACAGGAGACTTCAAACCCATGTTGGGTTTGCAGGGTCTTCTTAAAGCCACCCTCTCAGACCCTGAGAGCTTCTCTCTGCTTTTAGGAGCATCTAGGTGGAGAGGTTGGAGGAGCTGTGCAGGGCAGTGGGGGGAAGACAAAGGTTTTGGTCATAGGCAGAGGGTGGCCCTGGGTTGCCTCTCATCCTGGATCTGCTGGACTAGCAAAGTCAAGGATTCAAATCATGTGCTGGCCTTATCATGTTAGCCCAGAATAAAAGAAAGAATATAGAAAGATGGGATCAAATGGTTTAAAGGTTGGATCTTCTGTACAAGCCATTGGATGCCTTTATGAAAGCACCTGTTCAGAGCACTTAACTAGAAATAAATAATGAAAATAAATTCCATTTCACCAGGAATCTTCAGGTAGGTCAGACATTCTCTAGCTGCTTAGGTGTTGTGGGTTTTTTTTTTTTTTTTTGTCTATTTTTATTTGTTGTTGGTTGTTGTTTTTTTTTTTTTCTGAAGTTCATGGGCCAGTCGAATCTGAAGTCACGTGGTAAGCCTGGAAAAAAATCCATTGCCATTACAACAGCCTGATTCTGTTCTCCAACACAAGCTGCAAAGAGCCATCTACCTACCTCAGAAAGTAACGATCAAAATTGGATGAGGTTTTATTTAAAAAAGAAAAAGAAAGGATTATTTCTGGTGCTCCCCATTTAGTCTCAGGGGTCCAGGGAAAATGGGTAAAATACTGTGGAAATTGATTAGGTCGGGTGAGGGGTGTGGGAGGAGGTGTGTGGCTATTTTTTGATTTTGCAGCTCAAGTGCAGCGCTCCGGGGCCCAGCTTCATCTGTGAGGTTGAGTGGGACAAACTGTGTTCATTGCAGTGAACCCTGAACTTGCAAGCAATCCCCCCAACCCCAACCCACAGCTGTGTGATCATGTCCCAGGAACTGCTGACACTCCCAAGACAGCTCTCTATAACTTATGCCCCCGGAACTGGAAACTGGCAGGAGCCACTTTTAAGTGAAAGTAAGGCACAGTGAAAATAACGCTGCCAACCAGGCTGATGAGTGCAGCAGGAAGCAGTACCTGGGATGGTTCCTTCCATGTCCTCCAGCCTCTGCCCAGAGGCTGGCATCGGTGAGCCAGGCTCCACGTGGCTGTCCGAATGGGCTCTACTGTGTGTCTGTTGAGACACGACAGATGATTCAATCTTCACCCAGTAAACGAAATATGACTGGACTACAGACAAACTGTAGAAAAAGAAAGCAGAGTGATTAGAGGATTTGGTCTTCCCTAAGTCATACCTCGGGCCATCCTAAATAGAAAGGAGAGAACAAACAAAAAGGTAAAGAATTACATGACCGTGTTACTCCCTTGGGCGACTTCATTCTTTTTAGAAACAAAAGCTCAACAGCAGTACATAATTAAAATAGGAGACAACAGGTACAAATCATTTACTCTCCTGAATAAATATAATCATTAAGAATCATTTTGACTAAAAAGTACCTTCTAGAACTGCCCTTCCAGAACTTCTAGAATTTCGGTCTAGAACTGAAATTAAAAGATGCTTGCTCCTTGGAAGAAAAGCTATGACAAACCTAGACAGCATATTAACAAGCAGAGACATTATTTTGCCAACAAAGGTCCATCTAGTCAAAGCTATGGTTTTTCCAGTAGTCATGTATGGATGTGAGAGTTGCTCTATAAAGGAAGCTGAGCGCTGAAGAATTGATGCTTCTGAACTGTGGTGTTGGAGAAGACTCTTGAGAGTCCCTTGGACTGCAAGGAGATCCAACCAGTCCATCCTAAAGGAAATCAGTCCTGAATATACACTGGAAGGACTGATGTTGAAGCTGAAACTCCAATACTGTGGCCACCTGATACAAAGAACTGACTCACCGGAAAAGACCCTGATGCTGGGAAAGATTGAAGGCAGGAGGAGAAGGGGATGACAGAGGATGATGAGATGGTTGGATGGCATCACTGGCTCGATGGCCATGAGTTTGAGCAAGCTGTGGGAGCTGGTGATGGACAGGGAAGCCTGGCATGGTGCAGTCCATGGGATCGCAAAGAGTTGGGACATGACTGAGCGACTGAACTGAACTGAACTGACTGAACTGAACTCCAAAGGCTTCATCTTCAACTGTGCTCATTCACCATGACTGTGTGTTGTGAATTGAATTACACTGCTCACTGAAAATTTTATAATTCTGTTATACAATGGTACAATCCTATCGGAGTTGTAATTGAAAATGAGAGATAAATCATTCATAGTCTAAACAATACTTTGAATACATAATGCCTCTCTTCAGTAAAAACCATCTGTACGGACTTGACCTTATTCATCCTTCCCCAAATTTCACCAAAGCAGGGATTATGGGCAAGTACCATTTTTCTCACTGTAAGTATTCAGAAGACAATCATAAAAATGTGATGAATTTGGCTGAAGTCACCCAGAGAGTGGGCAGGTGGAAGGGTCAACGCGTCGATGTTATGGTGGGGAAGGACCCTGGGGTGACGGCATGTGGGGACCCAGAGACGCATCTGATAAGTGGTGCAGCGCCTTTCCCTGTCCGTGGAGATCGTGGCTTCTGATCTACTCCCACTCCTGCACAGAGAAGCTACTATGGCAAGACTAAAAGTAGAGGAAGATTGGGGTTGACATGTATACACTATTGGTACTGTGTATAAAACAGATAACTAATGAGAGCCTACTGCATAGCACAGGGAACATGCTCTGCGGTCACCTAAATGGGTAGAAAATCTGAAAAAGAGCTGGGAATCCAACATATACATATGTATATATGTATACATATAGCTGATTCGGTTTCCTATACAGCAGGAAATAACAACATTGTAAAGCAACTATACTCCAAAAAAAATTAATTTAAAAAATAAAGTAATACATGAAAAGCAAAAAAAAAAAAATTAAAAACTAGAAATGGAAGGGCTTTGAGAAATAAAAGTAATTGTACAGACCATTGGTGGCTCAGAGTTTAAAGCGTCTGCCTGCAATGCGGGAGACCTGGGTCTGATCCCTGGGTCGGGAAGATCCCCTGGGGAAGGATATGGCAGCCCACTCCAGTATTCTTGCCTGGAGAATCCCATGAACGGAGGAGCCTGGAGGGCTACAGTCCACGGGATCGCAAAGCGTCGGACACGACTGAGCGACTTCACTTTCACTTTCACTTTCAAGGGTTTCATACACAACCTTGAACTGGAACCAAAGTCCTGGCAGGGGCCAGTTACTCCAACAGTCAGGTGGGTTCTGGCCTTTCCTGGTGATCAGAGTCATCAGGGCACGGGTGTTTTCCTCCTTGTTTGTCCTGCTCTCTGTGTTAGGGCACCAGGCAGGGATGGAAAAGGGGCCCTGATGGGTGGGGGCCACACACCTCATCGCTCACATTCCCTAGTGCCGAGGGGACAGCCTTCAGGGGAAGCCTGGGGTCTGGATGCCCCCACCCTCCGGCACGTCCTCCTCTTCTGCACATAAGGGTGTGGGGGAAAGAACCCAAGGAGGACGAGGACCAGCACCACCGAGTGAGCTCTGTCGTGTCCGACCATGGACTGCGGCCCCATGGACTGCAGCCCGTCAGGCTCCTCTGTCCGTGGGACTTTCTTGGCAAGAATACTGGAGTGGGTTGCTGTTTCCTCCTCCAAGGAATCTACCCAACCCAAGGATCGAACCTGTGTCTCCTGGATTGGCAGCGATTCTTTCCCATGGAGCCACAAACCCTCCTCTAAAAACCAAACCCAATCAAACAAATTCACTTTCTTGGGACCTGTGAATGTTTGAAAAGAAGGACAACGCCAGTATCTCGCTTTGAGGAGTGATGCTGTTTGTATAAAGCTGATGGTTGCCAAGAACTGGTTCACGCACTTGGCACACGTTGGCTCTTCGACCTTACACAACCCCACAAGGCGGGAGTTGTCAAGATCACACCCACGTGGTGGACAAGAAGCTGAGGCACAGAGCTGTCAGCAGTTCTCCCGGGCCCGGCAGGCGTCCACTGTCTGCCTGCCTGTCTCTGGACTCTCTCTGTACTTGGCCACCTGCAGCTCTTTTGCCTCCTAGTGAGAATTTTCTGGAGAGATTGGCCAAGGTACATCTGTGCCCAGGAACAAGGGACAGCACACACTCCTAGACCACGGATAATCACACAGAATGGAGTTGCGGGCAATTTTTTTAAAAACTCATCACCTATATAGACTCTACTAAGGGCAGTCCCAGTGACCCTGTCCTTATTATAAGGTGCGGGGAAGGGGAGTGGGGAGGCAGGAACCAAGGAAGTGTGTGAAGTCCCCTCCCTTCATAGTGGAAGTTCAGTTACCGAGACCCAGCACTTAACTCTCTTACAAGAACCTGATGTTCCCCACGGGCTGGGCAGGGGCCTGCCACTTGAATGACAGGTTTCTCTTCCGGGACTTGTCCGCGTGGGTGACTGTGTCAGCCTCTTCCAAGCAAGTTATCAGTTTGGCATGAGGAGGAATGAAGACAAAAGAGCCAGCTATCTGATGATCAGACACTCTTCGGGCCTGGAGTAGGAAGCCCATGAAATCACGGCTGCTCCTCACGGCCACTGCAACAGAAAACGTCTGTCAAGGTCAACATCCTGGAAGGAGCAGCAGTAGGTGACTTTATAGGAGTATTTTTCAAAACAAAAAGCTTAGGACCAGTCCAGTCCCCAGAAAGTAAACAATTCATTAGGGGGGAGAAAAAAGGTTGACGTGCTATTTCACACCCCAAATAAATTCTGTTTGGAACAAAGACATGTAAAAATGAAACACAAAAGAACTAGAAACAATGGTTTGGCTTTTTACTGTTTTTTTGGTTTTTGCTTTTACTATTGGAATTAGGAGTGTCTCTGAGCAACCTCAGTAGCCATAATGGAAAAAAAACTGATTTTTAAAAATTCTCAACATAGAAGAAATCAGAACACAAGGGATAAACTGAGAAAGATATCTGCAAGATAAAACAGGCAAATATACAAAGAGTTATAGTGAATTAACAAAAAAGATGACCAAACTGAAAATTACCAACAGAGACAGAAAATAAGACAGGCTCAATCACAATGGTTAAAACAATTATAAATGAGACACTACTTTATACCTATCTTATTAACAAGTTTCAAAATGTGTAAGTATAACCAGTATTGATAGCACAACAGAAAAACCAGGACACTCATTCAGAAGTGCCAGGACTGTAAACCATGCAACTCTTTGAGGGAGTACCTTGATAATATTTTATGTGCTTTTTTAAATTCCCACACTAACCAATAGAACAACATGATTGGATAAAACCATAGAAGGAGAATCAATTTTATTTCCATTTATCACCTCTAATTCCCATCTAAAGAGAGCAAAGCCAACAGCACTGATGTGCTTGAGTTCCCTGTGGCTAAACAGTGTCCTGTCTACACTGAGCTACCATCTTCAACATCAGTGACTTTCTTTGCTGCTTTCTTCCAGCTAGCACCAAGGAGCTTGGCCCAAGGTAGGCAGGAGTGATTCCGAAGTGTGTGTCTGTGTGTCGGGAGGGGATGGGGTGGGTGGTGGAAAGCGTACCCCTGGGAGACGATCCTCAATCACTGACTCCCCTTCCTCCATCCTCCTGAGGGACGATTCAGAACTGTGTATCACGTGGTTTCTCAAAGGGCCGTCACTGGATTTGGATCCCAGTGTGTTTCCCACAGCAGCAACCCACTCTATTTCACGCCCCATATTAGTGTTTCTTTCTTCCCTATCACCCCATTCTCTCTTTTTCATCAATGCTTCTTGGGTCATATCCCAAATAAACCACCTGTACGCAAGTTCTCACTCTGCTTTTCTAGGCATCTGAACTAAAATAGCAGGAAATGCTCTTTTCACCCCTCAAATAACTTTAGTTTTAAATAAGGAGGAAAAAAGTCTGTTTCTCATACATATTTGATATGAGGCATTTGTTCAGGGTAACTATATTTATATCTTACAATAAACACAAAAAAATTTTATAAGGCCATTTGTACCCTCTTGTACTCTAAAGATTAATATCAGTATGAGATTAGTTATGTGATTTTACTGATGCAAGTATATCATGATTTATGGCTGCAACTAGAGATCAACCCTGGGTGTTCTTTGGAAGGAATGATACTAAAGCTGAAACTCCAGTACTTTGGCCACCTCATGCGAAGAGTTGACACATTGGAAAAGACTTTAATGCTGGGAGGGATTGGGGGCAGGAGGAGAAGGGGACGACCGAGGATGAGATGGCTGGATGGCATCACTGACTCGATGGACGTGAGTTTGAGTGAACTCCAGGAGTTGGTGATGGACAGGGAGGCCTGGCGTGCTGCAATTCATGGGGTCGCAAAGAGTCGGACACGACTGAGCGACTGAACTGACTGAACTGAGAGACCATCATACTGAATAAGTGAAAGTGAAAGTTGCTTAGTCATGTCAGACTCTGGGAGACCCCATGATTTATACAGTCCATGGAATTCTCCAGGCCAGAATACTGGAGTGGGGAGCCTTTCCCTTCTCCAGGGGATCTTCCCAACCCAGGGATCGAACCCAGGTCTCCCACATTACAGGCGGATTCTTTACCAGCTGAGCCACCAGGGAAGCCCCAAAATACCAGAGTGGGTAGCCTGTCCCTTCTCCAGCAGTAAGTCAGAAAGAGAAAGACAAATACCTCATGACATCGCTTCCATGCAGAATCTAACAGAGCACAAATGGAACTGTCAAACAGACTCACAGACGTAGAGATCAGACTTGCGGTTGCCAGGGGCAGGCGGGCAGGGGAGGGGTGGGCTGGGAGTTGGGGGTTAGCAGATGCAAGCTAGTACATACAGGATGGATAAACAACCAGGTCCTGCCAGATAGCACAGGAACTGTATTCAGTAGCCTGAGATAAACCATAATGGAAAAGAATATTAAAAAGAATGTGTATACACATAGACCTGAGTCACTTTACTGTACAGCATAAATTAATATCACATTGTAAATCAACCATACTTCAGTAAAAAAAATAAACTAAAAAAAAAAAAAAGACCATAAATGTTTCATGCTTTCTTGGGTACATAATTTCTTCTTAGGATTAAACCAAAGTATATAGCCCAGGAAACTCCTGCCTTGGACAAACACAACTTGGAATTTGTCACTAGGACCTTGGGGCTCCTGGTGGGAGTCGGGGGGGGTCTCTCAAAGCCTCTCCCACACCTACCTGAAACCGTGGCACCCGGTGAGTAGGAAGAGCTGCCGGTGAGGACGGTGATGTGGTGGGTCCCGGGGCTCTGAGTCCGGGCTGGAATGTGCTTGGGTCGCATGTCCGCACAGGCCGCCGCGCCAGCCCCGTGGGAAAAGGCGGAGGAGCCGGGCACCAGGCAGAGGGCGGCACAGGCCCAGCCTGTGAGGGCGGCAGGCACCCCCATCCTGCCCTCTCCTGCGTCACAAGGAACAGCAGCTTCAATCCAGATGCTCTTTAGGAAAGGGAGGTGATGTCTTTCTGACTGTGCCTGACCTGACTGAATCCCACACTGCCTTTATCCCTGAGATACCTTTGGTGCCCCCTTCCCAGATTGCAAGTGCTCAAGATCAAAACAAGACGTGCCACATTACTACACAGAAAATAGACGCCCAACAAGGGCCTACTACAATAGCACCGGGAAGTGTACTCAACTTTTTGGAATAACCTACAAGGGAAAATAATCTGAATAAGAATACATAGATACATCTGAATCACTCTGCTGTGTACCCGAAACTAACACAACCCTGTACATCAATTATACTTCATTTTTTTAAAAAAAGAATATCTCTTTAAAATAGCATATAAAAAAATCAATGTGGGAATGACCAGTAAATACAGTTAGAGCAACTTGTTAACTAAAAAAAAAAAAAAAAAAATCAACTAAATTAAAGTTTAAATGTGAAAAAAGGAAACTGCAAGAAAAAATAAAAAAAAGATGTGCCAGACTATAGGAAGTGCTTCATTTCTAAACCCTTTTTTTTTAAACTCTCTTCTTGTAATTTTTTTTGTAAGAATGCCTCTTTTTAAAGAGAGGCTATGCTA
Source organism: Ovis aries (assembly GCF_016772045.2). Taxonomy (NCBI): domain Eukaryota; kingdom Metazoa; phylum Chordata; class Mammalia; order Artiodactyla; family Bovidae; genus Ovis; species Ovis aries. The sequence goes on from NC_056070.1 coordinate 12,192,004, forward strand.
ATTACATCAAAGAAATAAGACTAGAAAATGTTTGAATCCTAAAGTGAACTTCTTACAAACTGCCTGATAGCCAAGGACAATGTGAGCTGTAATATATTATAGCTGAAGTGAGACTCCCGATGTTCCAATATGGGCAGGCAGCCTGGCATATGGTGGCTTGGTTTAGCATCTTATCTCTCTAATTGCAAATTACAGAGTTAAATGCTCCAAATCTTCTGCCAACTATCAATTATTTAGGGAGACTGTTAAATTTGCAATGCTTTGATAGCTCCTGTCTTTTCTCCTATTGACAAGTTTTAGATAGTTCACTCCTTTTTTACAGAGAAGATGAGCAAAAAAAGTTATACCCAAGCCCATCCATTTTATGCCTTGCTAATGGCAACCTACTCCAGTACTCTTGCCTGGAAAATCCCATGGACGAAGGAGCCTGGTAGGCTGCAGTCCATAAGGTCACTAAGTGTCAGGCACGACTGAGCAACTTCACTTTCACTTTTCACTTTCATGCATTGGAGAAGAAAATGGCAACCTACTCCAGTGTTCTTGCCTGGAGAATCCCAGGGACAGAGGAGCCTGGTGGGCTGCCGTCTATGGGGTCGCACAGAGTCGGACACGACTGAATCGACTTAGCAGCAGCAGCAAGTATAGTGAGGAAACACACACACACACACATACACACACAAAACTGGCTCAGGAGTAGAATGAAATATTTGGGCAAAAATAACATTTATAGAGTAAATATTTTTGTTTATACCATGAATGCCCATCAACAGAAAGAATTAAAAGTTGACTGTCAAAGAAGTTCACAGGTGAAAATAAAGTGAGGAATAGCAAGTAAGACAGATGAAAAGTTCTCTGAATAAAGATTCAGGGCTAGCAGGCATTTTTTATAATATAGCTGCTTGTTTTTATAGTTCTGTGCACATAAAAGTTCTTTTAATACTGTGATCTAAAGAGCAATGCAAAGCAACAACAGTTCTTCATTTGAATAGGCTGGCTTTAAAAGGTAAAAATAAAATGTAAACATTTAGTGGAATTAGCTATGAAATCAGGAGACTAAGGAGGTAATCCAAACAACCAAATCATCAAGTGTCATCTACTACCATCCTTTCTTTAAACCATCAGTTTCACCATCCCTTACACTGACCAGACACAGGGGGTGCAGAGTATGGTCTATATAGAATTGTGGTCTTTCTATAGAAAAGAGTATGGTCTTTCTTAGAATTGTCCTAAGAGTCCATAAGACAATGCCTTTCTCTGCTAGGTTTGTTCTCCATAAGAAAGTAAAAGTCAAAATCCCTGCACCACCAAGGGCCATTCCTACAGATTTCCAGACACATTAGAAGATGATGAACAAGGAGCTGTAAAAGTATCTTCTCAGCTGAGGGGACTCAGGGCCCTTCTGAAAGACAGCAAGCCTTTACATAGACAACACCCTAGGAGACTCTGTTGTTGGCAGAAGGTGGTCTTGTTCCCACAGAGGCAGACCAAAAACAAATGTCTATGGTGGAGGCAGGGTGAGTACCAGGTTCCGCAGATCAGGGCCAAAACCATACACTTCATCCTTCTCCTCTTTTGATCTTAAAATGTCTTGCCCATCAGCACCTTGTCTATCTGAACCAGAAAAGCATCCACTTACCTAGGAACACATTTTCCTTGAGGCTTGATGGAACAGTTTCCCCTCCCAGAGCTGCACAGACACATCCTTTAAACAAGTTCATTCTTCTCCCTTCAGTTTCTCCTCGAATGGGCAGGACAACAGCTGTTACTGCTAATCCTCAGCGTCCCCAGGAACTGTCCCTTGGAGTCCAAATCCAGCCTTACTTAATCGCATTGGTTTTCCCCTAAGGTCACATACACATCCTCAGGTACAGTTTCCACGTCAACATTGCTCAAGCCTGTGTGAAGATCTGGAAAGAGCTGGGACTGGTTTTGCACACAACTTCCTTTGGAATCTTCAGCAGGAGCCCCTTGCCTAGGGGAGAATGATCCAATCAAACAAACCCAGAGATCTCTGCTTCTGAGTTAACATAGGCTGAAGAAGGTGTACCGGGTGAAATGGGATTGAGGGCGTGGCCAGAGTGCAATGTTTGGGACCAAGAAGTCCCACATAGCATACTCCTTTCCCATCAATTGTACTGAAGCTGGGATTCACCCAGGCACATGCAAACAAGAATCACCCAAGACCCTTGATAATAGTGCAGAGCCATGGATCAGTCGGAGAAGGCAGTGGCACCCACTCCAGTGCTCCTGCCTGGAAAATCCCATGGACAGAGGAGCCTGGTGGGCTGCGGTCCACGGGGTAGCAAAGAGTCGGACACGACTCAGCGACTTCACTTTCCCTTTTTACTTTCATGCTTTGGAGAAGGAAATGGCAACCCACTCCAGTGTTCTTGCCTGGAGAATCCCAGGGATGGGGGAGCCTGGTGGGCTGCCGTCTATGGGGTTGCACAGAGTCGGACACGACTGACGCGACTTGGTAGTAGTATGGATCAGTGGTTCTCAATGTGGGATTCCCAGAGCACCACCTGGGAGCCTGCTGGAAGTGTAGGTTCCTGGACCCCACTCCAGACCCACTGAAAAAGCAGCTCTGGGGTGGAACTGAGTGGTCTATGGCTGAGGTGGTTCTGACATGAGCGTAGTTGGAGAAGCACTGTTACAGATCCCCCAGGTTTCTTTCCAGACCCGTGAAGTCGGACTGTACAGGATGGAGTTCTGGAAACCTGTATTTTTATTACACACCAGGAGGCAGGAGATTCTTGTGACCAGGCAAGTCAGGGAAACACTGAGTTGAAAAATCACCACCAAGCCTCTTAGAGGACCCAACCCACCTGGAAGTTTGTTAAGAGTCAGGCTTCTGCAAGGACTTTGGACTCACTCCGAGCGTCATGAACATGGGTATGTGAACGCTTCCTTTGTGTTAGGCACTTTGTGCTTGTGTGTGTGCTCACACACTCAGTTGTGTCCAACTCTTTGTGACCCCATGGACTGCACCCCGCCAGGCTCCTCTGTCCATGGGATTCTCCAGGCAAGGACACTGGAGTGGGTTGCCATGCCCTCCTCCAGGGGACCTGTCCAACACAGGGATCAAACTCACATCTCCACACATTTATAGGCAAAAACAAAGATGGCTCAAACACAAATCCAGAGCAATAGATACAGCCAAATGGAGGAGACTCACAAGGCTGCAGAGTGTATGAATCTGTTTATATAATATCCTGAAAAAGGCAAAATTATAGAAGAGGAATAGGTCAGTTGGTGCCAGAGGCTGGGGCTGTGGGGAGAAGTGACGCCAAAGGGCCGCACCAGAGAACCTCTTGGGGGATGGAAATATGTGAACCTGAGAGGATCATGGTCATAGTTACACAACCATAATTTAAACCCACAGACTGTGCACCAAAAAGTGCATTTTACTGTATGTACATTAAAAAAAGAGAATAAGGAAAAAATGACATGACTAACATACACAAGAAGTGAAGTGTTAGTCACTTAATCATGTCCGACTCTAGCCTGCCAGGCTCCTCTGTCCATGGAATTCTCCAGACAACAATACTGGAGTGGGTAGCCATTCCCTTCTCCAGGGTATCTTCACGACCCAGAGATCAAACCTGGGTCTCCTGCAGTGCAGGCAGATCCTTTACATTGGAACCACCAAGGAAGCCCAATATACGTAAGTTAACTACTAGGCAAACGACAAGTGGGATACCATAAAGGAATCATGAGCTTCATTCTGTGGGAACTCAGTATCTTTCTAGAGCTTATGCGTCTCCTGCATTGGCAGGCAGGTTCTTTATCACTAGCACCACCTGGGAAGCCCTCAATATCCTATAATAAACCATAATAGAAGAGAATATGAAAAGAACATATATACACACACACCCATACATGTATATGCGTGCCTGTGTCCTCAGTCGTATCCAACTCCTTGCGACCCTATGGACTATATGGACCCAATGGAGCCTGCCAGGCTCCTCCGTCCACGGGATTTTTCCAGCCAAGAGTCTGGAGTGGGTTGCCATTTCCTTCTCCAGGGGATCTTCCCCACCCAGGGATTAAACCCTAGTCTCTGCTTTGGCAGGCAGATTCTTTACCACTGAGCTATCTGGGAATCCCATCTATGAGTATATACATATAGGAAGCCACTGCAGTGTATCCTTGCCTGGAGAACATACAACTGAATCACTTTGTTGTACAGCAGAAAATCAACTATATGCAATATATAAATTATCCTTCAATAAAAATTTTAATTAAAAAAATAAATGCAGGATGTCCTAGAGAGACTCCGAGCATGGACAGTGCAGGGCAACATGGGGCGAGGGTTCCAGAGAGAGTAGCAGGTGGACCATTAGAGGCCTCATCTCCACTCCAGCCAGTCCGAATGAAATGAATGACTCCGCGGTCAAAGCATCAGTTCAGAGACTGCAGGTCCAGCCCCATCATGTCGGTTTGGGGTCCAAGTTGCTCAAGTGGTCTCAGCAAGTCTAAGTGAGACCCTCTGCTCTGCGGACAGCAGGGGAGGCTGGCTTCCTCGGCCAGGACTCCAGTGTTCCCTGTGCTGGGGAAGCCACACTCGTAGAATCTGGCTCCTCCCAGCCTCCGTCCCACCAGGAGGGAGGAAGTCTCAATCTTCTGTTAAGTCAGAAAAGAGTCTGAGGGGCCCAGAAAACTAGGGTGAGGGCCTCCCATCACCTTCATTATCCTGGTTTTCCGAGCTTACAAGGTCACCTGAGAGCTGGCCTGGACCTCCCCCGACACATTGCATAGCTTTTGCCCTTTGAAATTCTCCTGGCTTCACCAGGTCCCACATGAGTGGGGCACAGATGTCTGATGCTGGGAAAGAGAGGGAGTGGCCACTTTCTTCCCCAGCCCTCTCTGCTCCCTTCCTAGTTTGGGGACAACCGGCTCTCCCCTCTCCCCACCACAGCCTCCCGCCCCTGCACCCGCTCGGGTCGCCTGGCATAATCTACCCACCACAGAGAGAGGGGTCATGTGCCAACACTTCTGCTTTGGCCCCATAATGAAAACGCCCCTGATGTATGATTGTCAAGAGACCATTCCCCCGGTTAGAGCTGCTGCTGCTGCTAAGTCACTTCAGTCGTGTCCGACTCTGTGAGACCCCATAGACGGCAGCCCACCAGGCTCCCCCATCCCTGGGATTCTCCAGGCAGGAACACTGGAGTGGGTTGCCATTTCCTTCTCCACCCCAGTTAGAGAAGGGGAGGGAAACAGCTGAAGAGCACACAGGTGGCTCCACAAATAATCCTGCTCTTCACCCAGGCTGATCGTTTTGTTGGAAACCAGGAGGCATGATCTTCCTTGCCTGCCACACCCACAGCCTCTACTGAGCTGACGGCGTCCCCTGTGCCACTCCAGACAGTAGGCAAATCAGTACTGAAGCCACCAGGAGCACCTTCTGTTTTCACATTTTATCTTGGGAAACAGCTCGTGTGTCTAACTTGCTAAAGGTCCCAGAGCTTCCCAGCAGTGATAGAAGTGGTTTTTCCCCACAGCTCTGCACCGACTGCCTGTGTAGCCTCATTTAAACATGAGGACAGCTGTCATTTTTGTGACACCAGGGTGGCCCAGTGGTAAAGAATCCGCCTGCAGTGCAGGAGCTGCAGGAGACACAGGTTCAATCCCTGGGTTGGGAAGATTCCCTGGAGAAGGCAATGGCAACCCACTCCAGTATTCTTGCCTGGAGAGAGGAGCCTGGTGGGCTACAGTCCATAGGGTCACAAAGAGTCAGACTCGACGGAAGCAACTTAGCACGCACATCATTCTTGCACGCATATCGCCATGTTCTTGTGAGGTTTCTTTTGTGGGGATTGCACCAAGTCTTCCTGGCGGCACGGAGGCTCTTCATTGCAGGCTTCTTTAGTTGTGGCCTCCGGGCTCACTAGCTGTGTCATGGGGACTTAGTTGCAATGTGAAGGATCTTAGTTCCCTGATTAGGGATCGAACTGCATTGGGAGCTCAGAGTCTTATCCACTAAAGTCTCAGGCAAGTTCTCTTGCGAGGTTTCAACGAGGTGATAGACAGTAACCGGTAGAACCCAAAGGAAGGGCTCAAAGGCCTGTTTGGGAAAGGAGAAATAGTGGGCTGAGCTACAGAGAGGATGGAGCTGGTTCACAGAGAGGGGAGATTTCGTGACATGTGGCCCTGGGGCGGCGGAGGCTTGAGAGGGTGTGATTGCCAGGAAATAAGAACCGAAGTGGAGGTGAGAAAGAGGGCATCTATCAGTCCAGGCTCCGTGGGCATTCTAATCCCCATTTTGATCTGGGTGCTCAAGGAAACCGAGAAAACATTGCTTTTTGCTTAAATCTACTAGAGTCATTTCACACTAGCAATTTGGCTGGACTTGATACATTGTGACTAAATAGTTACGTTGACATCCCCTGACTCTCCAACTGGAACAGTTACATTCATGTCACACACAGGAAAAGTCTCTTTCCTGTGGGTTTTATGGTTTTAAATCAACAGCTCTGTGTCCTTTGGTAATTCACTTCGCTTCTCTGGGTTGCCGCTGGTATAAAATAAAAGCCTTGAATTAAATGGTCCCTCAGATTTCTTCCAACTAGAAAATTATACATACATTTAGTTTTATTTTAGCCATGAAGGCACAGAATGGGCTAGTTAGGACGACAAACGTCTTAGGACGACGTGGACCAAGTCCGCCACGAGATGGTGACCGCAGCCACACCACCTCATCCCTCCAGGTTCTACAGCAGCCTTGGAAGAGTGTTTCTCAACCTCCACGGAACCCTCAGAGAGGAAGGACCGGCCGAGTTCACCAGCCCAGTCCGTCCCGGGACATTTTCTTCATTTTTAGAGGTCTCTGAAAGGGAGATATGGAGAATGTGCCTTTGGTAACTTATTAATAACTTTTGTCCCTTTTTTATGCCCTGGTCACAAATTTCAGTTGACATTGACTGGTGTTTGTAGGTAGGCATTGGCTATACTAAAATGGTTATTATAGTGACATTGTAATACCGCAGAGACAAAAAATTTATTTAAAAATCTACAGAGTTCTGGGACAATCAGTATAAGAAAAGAGAACATTTTCACAATTTTCTTTGAATTCAACTTTAAAATTTAATTTTGAGTTAATTAAAAATTTTAATTTTTTATTTAAATTAATTAAATATTTTATTATTAATTTTATTAAATTAAGTTTGAATTCAGCTTTAAAAATGGGACATTGATAGACATTCATGTACACACAGCAGGCTTGCTGACTTGCTTCCTTCTCTCTGCTGCCGTGTACTTTCTTCCATTAGAAACACAGAATGCTTTGGTGCTTTTTTTCCTAAGCAATTATACTTCCCTGTATTCTCCCATTAAAGAACAATACAGAAAAACAGGACTGTAAAACAAATAGTTGAATGCTTACTAACAGCAAAAAAAAAAGTGCTTATAGAGAGTTGGCTGATGCAAGAAAATATCAGCAGGATCTCTCTTCTCTAGGAATTAACATTTTATTTAATACTTGGGGTGAGGTGGCAGGAGGTAGAAGAAAGAAGTCAGACAGCAAATAAGTTGTACAGCCTTGGCAAGTTAATTAAATATTGATGAGCCTCAGTTTTCCCATCTATGAAATGGGGAGATGATTGGATTTCTCACAAGGATATTGTAAGGACTGGTGTCTTTGTATAATCATGTATGTATATGTTACTCACTCAGTCATGTCCGACTCTCTGCGATCCCATGGACTATAGCCCGCCAGGCCCCTCTGTCCGTGGAATTCTCCAGGCAACAATACCAGAGTGGATAACCATTTCCTTCTTCAAGGAATCTTCCCAACCCAAGGATCAAACCTGGCTCTCTTACGTTGCAGGCAGATTCTTTACCGTCTGAGCCACCAGGGAAGCCCATGTATAATGTATAATGTAGGTATGTATAATGATGCGTAGCAATAAGTCACAGCTATTTTCAGAAGGGAGATTGAAGCCAGGCTACAGGAATTTAGGGCTGAGAGAGGTATTTCAACTAGAAGAAAGAACAGCTGGTCGATTTTGGAGGTTATGTGTACTTTGGGCAGATAGAGAGGGACAGCAGAACATCCAAAACTAGAGAGACAGATTGGACAACGGTGTGAAAGCAGGAAGAACTATGTTATAATAATCCAGAAATAAAATGAGGCATCCCTGAAGGAGGGTGATGGAGCCAGTGATGCTGATGGGAGGAAACAGAAGTAAAAGGAAGAGTCAGTAACATTTGGAAGCTGTTTGTATGGAGGGAAAAGAGCAGTTTTCAAAGACTTTCTAAAGGTATTAGAAAGACTTAATGAAGAATATAACCTGTATCTAAAACAGGGAAGCTAGCGATCAGTCCTAGACATGTTGGAAATGCCCTCTTAGCATCATCCACTCCTTAGCCAATCTTTTATATATGCCAAGTGCAACCATGCACAGGGCTGGGCTATCAAGATGAATAACACATAGCGTCTGCCTTCGTAAAGCTGGAAATGGAAACTAATTACAAAACTATGAGAAAAGTGATTAGCAGAGACAGAATCACTTATGACTACAGAAGTACAGAGAAGGAGTATCTGGGGGTTGGTTAAAAATTTCCTTTTTCCTTTTCAAAAAACACAAACATTCCTATCTTGTGACTGGAAGCCAAGAATTAGTCTCAAAGATCAGTCTTCAGATAATTCATTTAGGACTGTTTTGTAGCCTTTGCTTAGGACTCTACACCATGTATACTCTTTATCTTTATGTGGCCACTTGGTCCCCCCACTGTCCAGCGTTGCAACTGATCAACTTTGCGCATCCTGTCTTCTCTACCAACCTAGCTCTAAACCCCTGGAGGGTAGGATCCATCTTATATTTGCTAAGCTCTGATGCATAGCATAGCATAGCATACTATGCATAGCACAGTACCATTCTTTCTGTTAGGCTATCTGTTAAATAATTTAGCAGACAGACGCTAAGGAAGATCAAGAAAGGGTGCCTCACTACTGCACCCTGTCAAACGTTTCCCTTCCATCCATGGGAGAATATTTTCCAAATTAAAGAACATTTTAAAATTCTAAGCTTGTATTTTCTTCTTCCCTTTTCTCTCTCCCTTTTGAAAATGAAGAAAGTGGGACTTCCTGGTGGTCCAGTGGCTAAGACACCACGCTTCCACTGCAGGGGGCCTACGTTTGATCCCTGGTCGGGGAACTGAGATCCCACATGACCCTCTGCACGGCCAAAAGATTTTAAAATGAAGAATATGTTTATTCGCGTACCTAAACATCATCCTTCACTTTTTTACCCTTCACACTGCCTTTTTCTGTCCCATCACGGAGGCAGTCACAACTAGTAGGGTTCTGTACTTTTTCCCCTACAGAACCGATCCAAACCTCTTATCCTATCTGCACCAAAAACAAGCAGATTGTTTTCTTAGCACCCCCAGCCCCACCCTCCCTTGATGATGGAGAATACCAGAATCCTTGTACGTGAAGCCCCTTCCTCAAGATTTAGACTTTTTTTCATACCGATGAACCTATTTGCAGGGAAGAAACAGAGACGGAGATGGAGAGAACGAACCTGTGGACACAGAGGGGAGAGGAGAGGGCGGGATAGACTGAGGATAGCACTGGCACAAATACACCGCCATGTGTAACACAGACAGCTAGTGGGCAGGTACTGTGCAGCGCAGGGAGCTCAGCCGTGACGGCCTAAAGGGATGGGATGCAGGCGGAGAAAAGCCCAAGAGGAAGGGAATATATGTATACATACAGCTGATCCATTTTGCTGTACAGCGGAAACTAATACAACATTGTAAAGCAATTATCCTCAAATTAAAAAAAATAATGTCATTATGGCAATAAATGTTTCTAATAAACTTAAAACAAATTAGAGTTTTTTTAAAAAAATATGTTTCCTGGCACCTACAAAGACCAAAGTCCAAAGATGATTCTCTGGCTCACTTTTTATAGACCATTTTTTTAGAAAAAATTCCTTCTTTTGCTTTATTTATGACCCTCAACTCCAGAGCTGGGCCCACATTCCTCCCAGATCCACAGAGTTCTGTCACAATCTGTTAAAGCAGCTCTTTCTCCTAATAAACGGGCCCCTGAAACTGACAGGCCTTGTCCACTGGCTTCTGGTTACATCACAGGAGAAGTCAGCCTCTTGGGCAGTGCCCCTCACCCTGGAGTCTGGCCCAGCGTTCCTACGAAAGTATTAAAGCCCTCGGCACACACCTGTAGCATGTGAGGGGGCCCAGGTCTGTGTGAGTCTGAGGCATCTCAGAGAAATATATTCAGCTGCTTCTGACCAGGAAGCTAGAAAGTGAACCCTCAAGGCCAGTGCTTAATTCTCTCTTCACATAAAAACATCACAGCAAACGGGGCAGGATCCATGTGGCGACAGCACCTGTAAACGTCTAATAAAAGGTCTACCAAGGTGGGACCTCCCTGGTGGTTCGCTGGTTAAGGATCACCTTGCAATGAATGCAGGGTATGTGGTTTCAATGCCTGGTCGGGGAACGAATATCCCACACACCACCGAACAATGAAGGCCAGGCACCGAAACTAGAATGCCCACAGGCCTCAAGAAAGATCCCCCGTGAGGTCTTCCACATGTGAGATCCCCCACAAAGATCCCGTGCACTGCAACTAAGACCCCAAGCAGCCAAATAAACAAATAAATACTTTTGTAAAAGTCTACCATGGGCTGAACCAAAATACCACTTTAACTCCATCATTTCACGAAAACTTCTGTTGGCGTCTGTGTTTATCTTCCATGGTACGATGGCCCAGCAGTACCAAGTTCTCCACCAAAGCACCTCTGTCTTCCTCCCAAAGCCAAATGTATTGAAGGATCTACAGTTAAGCAGAATATAGTAATGATTTGAACATAGTTTTAGTTGAAACGAAATTCAAATATGGCAGCTGCCTCGTGTTTTGCTTTTCTGGGGCCATGTGGATAGCAATAACCCAATGTGAAATATGCAAGATACAGAACAGTCCCAGGTAAAATTTACACAGCCAAAATTTCAAATTACATATATTATAGAAATATATAATTCTTAAAGTCTTTTATGGGCTTCCCTGGTGGCCCAGTGGTTAAGAGTCCACCTGCCAATGCAGGGGACACGGGTTCGCTCCCTGTTCTGGGAAGACTCCACATGTCACGGGGCAGCTGAGCCCACGCACCACGACTACAGAAGCCTGAGTTCTACAGCCTGGGGGCTGCAACTACTGAAGCCTACAGGCCCTACAGTCCATGTCCCACAGTGAGAGAAACCACCTTGCTGAGAAGCCTGTGCACAGCAGCAAAGATTCAGCTCAGCCAAAAATAAATAAATAAAATTTTTTTAAGTTTTTTTTTTTTTTTTAAACCAGAACTTGCTTCCCAGTGCAGGAGATTTAAGAGAAAGATGCTGGTTCAATCCCTGGGTTGGGAAGATTTCCTGGAGTAGGAAATGGCAACCCACTCCAGGATTCTTGCCTGGAGAATCCTATGGACAGAGGAGACTGGTGGGTTACAGTCCATAGAGTCGCAAATAGTCAGACACAACTGAAGTGACCTACACAAACCCATTAAAAAGGGATGATCGGCCCAGGCCCCGAGCTTCCTGGCAGCTAAGTAAGAAAGGTAAATACTGGTTTGGCCAAAAAGTTCGTTTGGGTTTTTCCATAAGATCTTACTTCTCATTATCTTTATGAAACATAGGGAGGAAAATGGGCTAAAATAACACAAGTATAACTAGAAGGATGATAAACTGGTTGAAGGATCCGCCCCCACCCCCCCCACAAAATGATGCTGATCAGTAGCTCCTTTGTGTTGCCTGGCCAGGGGTTGCCTTCCCTCCGGGGCTACGGGAGGAAGGTGTGGAGGGTACGTGACTCTGGCCTGTGGGCGACCAGCGCTGGGAGGAGCAGGCAGATGACTGTATGGCAGAATAATGATGAAAAACAACCTTGACAGGCCGGAGCAATGAGCTGAATCTAACAAGATGAAATTAAACAAGGACAAATGTTAAGTGCTAACATTTTTTTTTCTGAGGTCAGAAAAAACTAATGGCAAAGACCCAGGATGGCAGAGATATGGCTCACCAGCTGGCACAAAAACACGAAACAGACAACTGTGGGAGCTTTCAACTACAAGCACATCACTAAAAACAAAACTTTTTAGTGCCATTTTATCTTTTGAACAAGGGATACAATTGTTCTATCACATTCTGAGATTACTAGTTTAAATTCAGGATTGGATTCTGGGCAGTCTGCTTTGGAAGATGGGTCTACACTAACATTAAAAGCAACTTTGAAACAGAAATTAATTGCCAATAAGCTCCTTCACCCGACACAGCTGTTTATATTGCTTGCATGTCATTTTTCATGTTGCATACTCACTTTAAAATGAGAATCCAGGAGAGTAAAATGAGAGTATCCAGGAGAAAATAAATAAAGCAGAATAATGAAAAAATCAAAGTATTAGTCACTCAGTCATGTCCGACCCTGCAACCCCGTGGAATGAAGCCTGCCAGGCTCCTCTGTCTGTGGGATTTCCCAAGCACGAATACTCAAGTGGGTAGCCATTCCCTTCTCCACGGGATCTTCCCGACCCATGCTTGCATTAGAGGCAGATTCTTTACCATCAGAGGCACAGGGAAGCAGAACAAGCATGTAACGACTGGAGGGCATTTAGAAGAGAGTGGCTGGAGAGGCTTGTGGACTCTGAACCACGAGTTTCTGGAGAGCAGCTGGACAGCCTGGGGAGAGGGTTCATGAGAGCTGTCTCGGAATAGCTGAGGTGTTGACAAGAAAAGATTAAGTTTGTCCAAAGTGAATTTAAGAATTATGAAGAAGAATAACATTTGTAAAATCTTGAGGTTTTAAAAGTGCCTTCTCTAGAATTAAAAAAAAAATTGACTGTCACATTACATCTGGAAAGCATTATTGCTTTATTAGTAGTGTTATTTGTGTTTTTGCAGATTAGGATATCTTGGATTAAAGACATAAAATGGTTTGAGTGAGATCATCTAGCCAGTATGTGGTAGCACTCAGAGACAACTGATGTGCTCAAGTTTGAGACAAACTTAAATTCAGTATTAACAGAAAAAAATCCTCATATGAGTCAGATCAGTACAAAGACAAAGTAGAAGTCTGCAGATTTTCATGCAGACAGTGTCTTATCAATGAAGCAATGAAAGAAAGTTAAGAATGGGCCATAGTAGTGGCTTTCAAATTTTTCAACCACAATCTATAGAAAATTATACATATATATATATATAGATAGATATAGATATATAACCTGGAGAAGGCAATGGCACCCCACTCCAGTACTCTTGCCTGGAAAATCCCATGGACGGAGGAGCCTGGTAGGCTGCAGTCCATGGGGTCGCTAAGAGTCGGACATGACTGAGAGACTTCACTTTCACTTTTCACTTTCATGCACTGGAGAAGGAAATGGCAACCCACCCCAGTGTTCTTGACTGGAGAATCCCAGGGACGGAGGAGCCTGGTAGGCTGCCGTCTCTGGGGTCGCACAGAGTCAGACACGACTGAAGCGACTTAGCAGCAGCATATATATAACCATCCCCAAGAATAAGAAATGCAAAAAGGCAAAATGGTTGTCTGAGGAGGCCTTACAAATAGCTAAAAAAAGAAGAGAAGCAAAAAGCAAAGGAGAAAAGGAAAGATACACCCATCTGAACGCAGAGTTGCAAAGAATAACAAGGAGAGACAAGAAAGCCTTCCTCAGCGATCAATGCAAAAAAACACACACACACACACACAAAAAAAAAAACAGAAGAAAACAATAGAATGTGAAAGACTAAAGATCTCTTCAAGACAATTAGAGACACCAAGGGAAATTTTCATAAAAGATGGGCACAATAAAGGACAGAAATGGTATGGACTTAACAGAAGCAGAAGATGTTAAGAAGAGGGGGCAAGAATACACTGAAGAACTATACAAAGAAGATCTTAATGACCCAGATAACCAAAATGGTGTGATCACCCACCTGGAGCCAGACATCTTGGAGTGTGAAGTCGAGTGGGCCTGAGGAAGCATCACTACAAACAAAGATAGTGGAGATGATGGAATTCTAGTTGAGCTATTTCAAATCCTAAAAGATGATACTGTGAAAGTGCTGCACTCATTATGCCAGTAAATTTGGAAATCTCAGCAGTGGCCACAGAATTGGAAAAGGTCAGTTTTCATTTCAATTCCAAAGAAGGGCAATGGCAAAGAAGGTTCAAACTATTACACAATTGCACACATTTCACATGCTAGCAAAGTAATGCTCAAAATTCTCTAAGCCAAGCTTCAATAGTACGTGAACCAAGAACTTCCAGATGTTCGAGCTGGATATAGAAAAAGCAGAGGAACCAGAGATCAAATTGTCAGTATCTGTTGGATCATAGAAAAAGCAAGAGAATTTCAGAAAAACATCTACTGCTTCACTGACTATACTAAAGCCTTGGAATGTGTCACAACCAACTGGAAAATTCTTCAAGTAATGGGAATACCAGACCACCTTACCTGTCTCCTGTATGCAGGTCAACAAACAGCAGTTAGAACCAGACATGGAACAACAGACTGGTTCAAAATTGGGAAAGGAGTACAGTAAGGCTGTATATTGTCAACATGCTTATTTAACTTATATGCAGTGTACATCATGCTTACTCGCAGGCTGGACGAAGCACAAGCTGGAATCAAGATTGCCAGCAGAAATATCAATAATCTCAGCTATGCAGATGACACCACCCTAATGGCAGAAAGTGAAGAGGAACTAAAGAGCCTCTTGATGAAAGTGAAAGAGAGTGAAAAGTTGGCTTAAAGCTCAACAGTCAGGAAACTAAGATCATGGCGTTTGGTCCCATCACTTCATGGCAAATAGATGGGGAAACAATGGAAACAGTAACAGACTTTATTTTCTTGGGCTCCAAAATCACTGCAGATGGTGGCCACAGCCATGAAATTAAAAGATGCTTGCTCCTTGAAAGGAAAGCTATGACCAACCTAGACAGCTTATTAAAAAGCAGAGACTACTTTGCCGACAAAGGTCCATGTAGTCAAAGCTATGGTTTTCCCAGTAGTTATGTACAGGTGTGAGACTTGGACCATAAAGAAGGCCAAAAGCTTTAATGGTTTCTAGTTGTGGTGCTGGAGAAGACTCTTGACAGTCCCTTGGACAGCAAGGAGA
Organism: Ovis aries; assembly: GCF_016772045.2. Lineage (NCBI taxonomy): Eukaryota > Metazoa > Chordata > Mammalia > Artiodactyla > Bovidae > Ovis > Ovis aries. Next base: position 12,207,145 of record NC_056070.1, read on the forward strand.
TTAAACCAGTCAATCCTAAAGGAAATCAACCCTGAATATTCATTGGAAGGACTGATGCTGCAGCTCCAATACTTTGGCCACCTGATGTGAAGAGCCAACTCATTGGAAAAGACCTTGATGATGGGAAAGATTGAGGCCGTGAGGAGAAGGAGGTGACAGAGGATGAGATGGTTGGATGGCACCACCGACTCAACAGACATGAATTTGAACAAACTCCGGGAGATACTGAAGGACAGGGAAGCCTGGTGTGCTGCAGTCCATGGGGTTGCAAAGAGTCAGATAACTACTTAGCAACTAAACAACAACATATTATACTATTAATATATACATATACTATATAAATATATACTTATAAATAATTCTATGAATATAAATGATTATATTAAATACAGGTATAAATATACTATATAAATATATATAGTGCTGCTGCTGCTAAGTCGCTTCAGTTGCGTCCGACTCTGTGTGACCCCATAGACGGCAGCCCACCAGGCTCCCCCATCCCTGGGATTTTCCAGGCAAGAACACTGGAGTGGGTTACCATTTCCTTCTCCAATACATGAAAGTGAAAAGTGAAAGTGAAGTCGCTCAGTGGTGTCTGACTCCTAGGGACCCAATGGACTGCATGCAGCCTTCCAGGCTCCTCCGCCCATGGGATTTGCCAGGCAAGAGCACTGGAGTGGGGTGCCATTGCTACATTATACTAAATAATTATATAGTAGCATGTATGTGTATGTCTCAGTCGTATCTGATTCTTTGTGATCCTATGGACTGAGCCCTGCCAGGTTCCTCTGTCCATGGGATTTTTCAGGCAAGAATACTGGAGAAGGTAGCCATTTCCTCCTCTAGGCGATCTTCCTGAGCCAGGAATTGAACCCACGTCTCCTGCCTCTCCTGCATTGCAGGTGGATTCTTTACCGCTGAGCCACTGGAAAAGCCAATAGTATCGTATATAGTATGTATATTACACTGTATAATCATATAATATATACTACATATAGTGCATATAGCCGATAGAAAATATATTTTATATTACCACCATACAGATGTAAACTTGATTGAGAATAAAGCGGAAACAAAAGTCTAACTACTACTGTTAATAATTGCTATAAATGGTGCACTTGGGGTTTTTTTTTAAATTTTACTTTTTTAAAATGATGAACTTTATCCACTAAATTGATTTCATCTCCAGTGCCATATCGAGAGGATGGAAAAACATTGGCCTAGAGAACTACTGAGTGGGACTGCTTGGATGAGCTACAGAGCCAGAAAGTCCTTCTCACAGTGAGATTCAGTAATTCGATAAGGCAAACTGTGTTATGTAGCTTTAAAAAACCACCCAGTCCTTAATTGAAGTGCTTTTTGTTTCTAGTTCATTGCTTTCCTTCTCTCGCTCTAGATTATTGAGCTTTTTCACTCGATTCTAATATTATCTGTCCCTGCTATTATACGACATCTGAAAAATCTTTGATTCCTTTGAGTAATTGATGAAAATATGAAACTGTATATAGTAACAAGAACAGAAGGTTGCAACTCTTTTTAAGTGTAGTTGCTCACCCAGCTGTGTTTATTTAGGTACAGTCTCTTTTCCAAGAATCAGCTACACATCCTCCAATCATACCAACAACTTCTCTGTTTTATTTTTGTCCACAAAGTTGAGAAGTTTTGATCAGTGTGTTAAGATTGAGAGACCATGGAAAGACAAATACCATACGCTATCACTTACGTGAGGACTCTAAAATAGGGCACAAGTAAACCTATCTAGGAAACAGAAACAGAATCACAGGCACAGAGAGCAGACTTGTGGTTGCCAAGGGGGAGGGTGGGTTGGGAAGGGAAGGATTGGGAGTTTGGGTTTAGCAGATGCAAGTGTTATATATAGAATGCATAAGCAACAGGGTCCTACTATACAGCATACGGAACTATATTCAATACCCTATCAGTTCAGTTCAGTCGCTCAGTTGTGTCCAACTCTTTGCGAGCCCATGAATTGCAGCACGCCAGGCCTCCCTGTCCATCACCAACTCCCGGAGTTCACTCAAACTCATGTCCATCGAGTCAGTGATGCCATCCAGCCATCTCATCCTCTGTCGTCCCCTTCTCCTCCTGCCTCCAATCCCTCCCAGCATCAGGGTCTTTCCCAATGAGTCAACTCTTCACATGAGGTGGCCAAAGTATCGGAGTTTCAGCTTTAGCATCAGTCCTTCCAATGAATACCCAGGACTGGTCTCCTTTGGGATGGACTGGTTGGATCTCCTTGCAGTCCAAGGGACTCTCAAGAGTCTTCTCCAACACCACAGTTCAAAAGCATCAATTTTTCGGCACTCAGCTTTCTTCACATTCATCCAACACTCACATCTATACATGACCACTGGAAAAACCATAGCCTTGACTAGATGGACCTTTGTTGGCAAAGTAATGTCTCTGCTTTTCAATATGCTATCTAGGTTGGTCATAACTTTCCTTCCAAGGAGGAAGTGTCTTTTAATTTCATGGCTGCAATCACCATCTGCAGTGATTTTGGAGCCCCAAAAAATAAAGTCTGACACTGTTTCCACTGTTTCTCCAACTATTTCCCATGAAGTGATGGGACCAGATGCCATGATCTTCGTTTCCTGAATGTTGAGCTTTAAGCCAACTTTTTCACTCTCCTCTTTCACTTTCATCAAGAGGCTTTTAGTTCCTCTTCACTTTCTGCCATAAGCGTGGTGTCATCTGCCTATCTGAGGTTATTGATATTTCTCCTGGCAATCTTGATTCCAGCTTGTGTTTCTTCCAGCCCAGCGTTTCTCATGATGTACTCTGCATAGAAGTTAAATAAGCAGGGTGACAATATACAGCCTTGACGTACTCCTTTTCCTATTTGGAACCAGTTTGTTGTTTCATGTCTAGTTCTGATGTTGCTTCTTGACCTGCATACAGGTTTCTCAAGAGGCAGGTCAGGTGGTCTGGTATTCCCATCTCTTTCAGAATTTTCCAGTTTGTTGTGATCCACACAGTCAAAGGCTTTGGCATAGTCAATAAAGCAGAAATAGATGTTTTTCTGGAACTCTCTTGCTTTTTTGATGATCCAGCAGATGTTGGCAATTTGATCTCTGGTTCCTCTGCCTTTTCTAAAACCAGCTAGAACATCAGGAAGTTCACGGTTGATGTATTGCTAAAGCCTGGCTTGGAGAATTTTGAGCATTACTTTACTAGTGTGTGAGATGAGTGCAATTGTGCAGTAGTTTGAGCATTCTTTGGCATTGCCTTTCTTTGGGATTGGAATGAAAAGTGACCGCTTCCAGTCCTGTGGCCACTGCTGAGTTTTCCAAATTTGCTGGCATATTGAGTGCAGCACTTTCACAGCATCATCTTTCAGGATTTGAAATAGCTCAACTGGAATTCCATCACCTCCACTAGGTTTGTTTGTAGTGATGCTTTCTAAGGCCCACTTGACCTCACATTCCAGGATGTCTGGCTCTAGGTGAGTGATCACACCATCGTGATTATCTGGGTCGTGAATATCTTTTTTGTACAGTTCTTCTGTGTATTCTTGCCACCTCTTCTTAATATCTCTGCTTCTGTTAGGTCCATAGCATTTCTGTCCTTTATCAAGCCCATCTTTGCATGAAATGTTCCCTTGGTATCTCTCATTTTCTTGAAGAGATCTCTAGTCTTTCCCATTCTGTTCTTTTCCTCTATTTCTTTGCATTGATCGCTGAGGAAGGCTTTCTCATCTCTCCTTGCTATTCTTTGGAACTCTGCATTCAGATGCTTATATCTTTCCTTTTCTCCTTTGCTTTTTGCTTCTCTTTTCAGTTATTTGTAAGGCCTCCCCAGACAGCCATTTTGCTTTTTTGCATTTCTTTTCCATGGGGATGGTCCTGATCCCTGTCTCTTGTACAATGTCACAAACTTCCGTCCATAGTTCATCAGGCACTCTGTCTATCAGATCTAGTTCCTTAAATCTATTTCTCACTTCCACTGTATAATCATAAAGCATTTGATCTAGGTTATACCTGAATAATAACCTATAATAGAAAAGAATAGGAAAAAATGTGAATAAGTGTATATACGTGTGTGTGTATATATATACATACATATAACTGAGTAGATTTGTGTGTAGTAGACATTATCACACTATGAAGCCTGGAATGCTGCAGTCCATGGGGTTGCAGAGTCAGATATAACTGAGTGGCTGAACTACAACAAAACAACTACATGTCAGTAAAATATATACTAAGGAAAGAGAGAGAGACAACGGTTATGCCATGGACGGCTGGTTCTGAGGATGACACGCAGCGCTGTAAGCTGAGTGCTCGAGCCAGCACCTGGCTGGATGACTTTGGTGACAAGGGCGGTGGTGAGACAATGACCTTCCCCTAGAGCACCGTCTCAAAACCACACCCACTGAAACAGGACATGATCTTGACACGTCTTCAAGGGAACCAAACCTGCTTTCTAGAAACCACCCCGTTTTTTCCCAACTCTTTTTAAAGTTCTTTTGAGTATTTCAAGGTTCTGACCTCAAGTCATGGGTCTGTTGTTTTCCTAACTTTTTCTTCCTTTTTTCCGCCTCTCATTTTCCTGGATCTCAAGGGCTCTTAACGACATTTCCTCAAGGGCTCAGCGAGTTGCGCAGGGGATGTAATTCAGTGAGTTACGTTGGACAAGCTATAGAATTTTGGAGGATTCTGTTTCTCTCCTGGGAATGTTTTCAGCTTGGAGACTGTTTTTTTCTTAAAGAATGAAGAAAATTGAATGAGACCTAAGCAACCTGATCTTCTCGCCCCCTTGGTAGCAACCCATTAACAAGTGGCCCATTCCTGGGTTGTTTATATTCAGAAAAGCCTCCATTTATGTGGGGTTTGGCCTTCTTGACATATTCACAGGGTGGTTTAGGGTCTTTGAAAATGAACTCCTGGGTGGAAATCCAACCCCTGCCACTTACTAGCTGGGTAATGCCAAGTGAGTCCCTCTTTGTGATGCAACTTCCTTGTTTGCAAAAGGAAGAATAACTCCTATCTCTTGGGATTGTCCTGAGGAGCTTAGACCAGTGATCAACGTGACGTCAGCTGCTATTGGCATCCTTACCACGCGGAGGTCTGAAGGCCAACTCTTCACCTCCTCTTCAGAGTTTCTGCACAGGAAGGAATTTTACATGTGTTTCTAATCTTCTGAAGTCTCTTCCCACAAGATGATGCTTTCTCTGAACTTCTGGGTATCTGCCTTCCTAAAGGCTGGGACGCGTGTCTGACCGTATTCCTGTTTATTTTAGCCAGTGGCACACGTGCCAGGGAGACAAAGTCACTTTCCTCAATTCCCATCCCTTCTCTGTAGGTGAGTATTTCCTCCTCTGAGACCAGTATCAACCCTCCTTGGCTTGTCTGCTATTTCTAAGCTTCGAAACTGTCAGCCGGGCAAGCCAAAAATGTGTCAGGTGGCCTCCTTGTAGTGAGATAAACTGTCAGCAGATGTTAGAAAGTCAGGGTCCCACGGCACTGTAACCTTCCTCCTTGCCATGTTTTCAAACTTTCTAGTAATAATAATGTGTCTGATGCTGAGAATAAGAGCAGGTCTATCTGGAAGCAAAAATGCTTGCCAATGACCCAGGTGAATTATTTAAGAGCATCAGGACAGTGTTTCTGTGTGGTTACTCATCATCAGGGAGACAGCAAATGAACATTGAAGAGCCAGACGCCTTTCAGGCACTGGAAAGGAAAAGAAGTGTCAGTCGCTCAGTCATATCCAGCTCTTTGCAACTTCATGGACTGTAGCCCACAAGGCTCCTCTGTCCCTGGAATTCTCCAGGCAAGTTTACTGGAGTGAGTTGGCATTCCCTTCTCCAGGGGAGCTCCCCGACCCAGGGGTCAAACTCAGGTCTCCTGCATTGCAGGCAGATTCTTTACTGTCTGAGCCACCAGGAAAGCCCAAATGCCAGGCACTGGAAATACAAAGCCAAACACAACCCTACCTGTCAGGAGCCTCCAGTCAACAATGGCTCTAAAATCCATCTAGTCTCCTCATGTTTTCCTTCTAAACTGGAGTGACATGTCTCTCATGCATGCAGACACTCCAGAGAGGAACTTCTTTCTCCATGTTTTGTTAAATTCCTTTAGGACCCATGTGACTTTGGCACATCTCCTCCACCCCCACACACAAAACTCAAGGAAGGGTTAGCTTGTTCCAATCATCAGAAATTGACATGACATTCAAAAGAAGGGCAACTTAAAAAAAAAAAAAATTGCTTTTAACTTTTTATTTTGTGTTGGGGTATAGCTGATTAACAGTGTTGTGATAGTTTCAGGCGAACAGCAAAGAGACTCAGCCAAACATATACATGTATCCATTCTCCCCCAAACTCCCCTCCCAATCCAGGCTGCCACATAACACGGAGCAGAGCTCCATGTCCTGCACAGTAGGTCCCTATTGGCTATCCATTGTAAACACGCGTATGCACCGTGGAGGTGTGTACTTGTCCATCCCAAACTCCCTAACTATCTCCTCCCCCCAGAGAGGAAGGGCAACTTCGAGAGAAATGAAGTCTGCATAAGTTGGGAGGGGTGGTGTTGGGGACAGGAATTGTAGTGTCTAAAGGCTGGTCTCTCCCACAACACACAAGAGAAGAGATGGTGCAAGGAGAGAAGGCCTTAGTTTGGGGAAGGTTTTAGTCCGTTAAGGGCTTCTGTGGCAGCTCAGGCGGTAAACAATTTGCCTGCAATGCAGGAGACCTGGGTTCGATCCCTGGGTCAGGAAGATTCCCCTGGAGAAGGGAATGGTTACCCACTCGTCTTCTTGCCTGAACTCGTCTTCCTCTTCCATGGACAGAGGAAGCTGGCGGGCTAAAGGCAAATGAATGACAATAACGAGAATATTAAGAGTTGGATAATATTAAGATATATTAAGATATTAATATCTTGACACTCTGTATTTTTTTCTCACAGTTCTCACAATGATCAGTTTTGATGAAAAGGTTTAAAAAATTTTTTTGATGTTATATAATGAAAGGAGATGGTTAAGGAGAAGAGCCAGAGTCCTCATAAGTAAAACTTTTCTAATACAATGTATCTAACAGGAAACACAACCTGACCTGGTTGGATTTTGAGCCCCATGTGTGCTTAGGGTTGGGTGTAGCGGTTTCAGGGGGGTGGCCCTGCTTCAAGGAGTGGGGGTAGGGGAACCCCGAGCACACGCTGTGGGGGTGGGGGGATGCAGAGGCGGGCGGGCGAGTGGCATGGTAAGTCTTCCTCTAGGAGGGGCACGGCACCAGACACGTCAGTCTTTATTAGACATCTGAGCACCCGGGCCTGTGACCAAGGACAATGGGTGCAGCCAGAGTTGGGCCAGGAAAGCGCTGCAGAGCCTGACTCACACACAGCCCGTCTCCACCTCTCTCCTGCACTCACTGGGTTTGAAGCTGCTGCTTCTAACATGAAGAAGCAGTGAAGGTCTGCTGGGAAAACAGCCTGTCATGTAGTAATTAGGATTCGGGAGACTTGGGTGGGGAAAACAAATTCTAAGAGACAGTCATCTCAAAAAACTCAAGATGCAGCGGCTGCAGACACAGCCAAAGGGCAGCTTGTACCTCAGCTGGGGTGTAAAGGGCTGCCGGCCGCCTATTGATCTCTCCTGTCACACTCAAGCACAGCGCCAACAAATCACTGTCAGCAGCAGCATCTTTGAACGCAGAGGACAGCAGTCTGTGTGCACACCTTGGGACCTTCTTCCTGCAGCTACTGGGAGGATGAGTGGAGGAGAACATTGATTTATTGATTAAAGGCATAATCAACGGAGGAGTCAATGGAGCTCAGCAGTTAAGAGCCTGATCAAATAGCAGTGGGAACGGTTATTCTGGTTGCAGCCACGCCCCGAGTCACCCGGGCAAGTCACAGAACTTCTTTGCTTCAGGCTTCGGCATCTGGGAAAGGGCACTGCCTTGTTCAGTGACCACAAAGGGAAATCAAGGCAGAAGTGTAATCCTACAGGAGAGGAAATGATCCCAGAAATCTTTGCATCTGTGCTTATGCCAGAGGGACTCAGGAGAGGATGTGAGGCAGACTTGGCCCAATTCAAAGATTAGGTCCTCCTAACGGGACGTCTTTAACAAGTAGGCAGCACGTTCCCTTTCTCAGAATACGGATACCTCAGAGGGTCTCAAGTATACTGAAAGTGTGTGTGTGCTCAGTTGCTTCAGGCGTGTCTGACTCTTTACAGCCCTATGGACTGTAGCCTGCCAGGCTCCTCTGCCCATGGGATTCTCCAGGCAAGAATACTGGAGTGGGTTGCCACGCCCCTCTCCAGGGGATCTTCCTGACCAGGGATCAAACTGGCGTGTCTTAGGTCTCCTAAATTGGCAGGCACGTGAGCGCCACCAGGGAAGCCCCACTGAAAGTGAGAGCCATACAAACCTGATGTCTGAAAAGTGATGAGGCTAGCTTTAGATGAAATACACCCTGTGCCTCTGAGACATAGCTGACACAGAGCATGGCTGCGATGTATATACTAAAAGATCCACGCCGCTCCACAATATATGGACAGAATACCTATTTGTCTGGCTTGGAATCATGCAGATCTGCTCTATGGAAAAGATTTTATTTTCTGCTTTTTCTCTTAAATCTAGAAATATAATAATTGGGAATTTGTAAGGAATCCTGCAAAGCAATCTATCCAGCCCCAGCTTGGGAAACTACAGAGCAATCACCATTTTCCTTTGGAGTCTCATGAAGAAGTGGTGGAGGCATCAGGAACACAGGTCACTCAATGTATCTTAAAGAAGAAGTGCTTTTTGTCAATGCAATAAAAATCGGAAACTTTGCAGTTTTGAATTTGATCTACTTCCTTTCTGTAAGAAAAATTCATAATGCAAAAAAATACAGTTTAACATACTGTGAAGGCTAATTCTATGAGACAACTTGGCTATGCCACAGTACTGAGGTTTTTGGTCAAACATTCTAGATGCTTCTGCAAGGGTATTTGAAAGATGAGATTAACATTTAAATCAGCAGATTTCGAGTAAGGCAAAATTACTCTCCAATAATGTGGCTGGATTTCATGCCATCAGTTGAAAACTTCATTAGGAAAAAACTGACCTACCCAGGAGGAAAAATTCCACTGGAGACTGCCTTTGGATTCAAATTACAATTCTTCCCCCAGGTCTTCATCAGCCAACCCTGTACATTTTGGGCTTGCCAGCCTCCACAATTCTGTGAGCCAGTTCTTTAAAATAAAAGCCCCCCACTCTCCCATAGATGGACAGACCGGCATGCGCACACACACATACCCTACTGGCTGTTTCTCTGGAGAACCCTAATACCCATACTGTGGTAATATTAACACTGTTCACCAGTATTTCTGATAGCTTCCTCTTCAAGGTCCATGATTACACTTTCCTGAAAAAGTAAGGCAAACCGTGGTCACATAACTTGCTTTGACTAATGAGATAGGAGTGGGAGTGACGTGTGACTCCCAAGCAGAAGCATTTAAGAGCCAGGCATGATGCTATCCACTCTTCCCCCAGGGCACCAAGCCTTGAGTCATGTTGAGGTGGCAGAAACATAAAGTGTGCATCCTATGCCTGGGCCCCCAGGTGACCTCACGAGCGGAGTCTCACCTGCGAGCCCCTGTGGCTGCACAGCATGAGTGGAAATCATTTGTTTCAAACCACTGGAATTTGAGGGTTTATGATTGACACACTGCCTGGAAAAAAAAAAAAAATGTTGTCCAGTATCCTAGCACTATCCACTCAGCCAGCTGATTACAATTTTTTATTTTTTTCATTATTACAAGTTCAGCAGGACTTCAGTAAACACTGAATAGTGATTTGGAATGTTGGATGCACATAATGGTAGTAAAGCCGTCTCTCTAAAATTATTTCATGTAAACTTTTCACCAACTGGCCTCTTCTTTAATCCAAATTATTGGCAGAATATTTTGCCAAACCCACGGGCATCCACTCCATTATAAAACTTGGAATAAATGGAGTCCATATGGATTTGACAATTTTGTAAACAAGACCTTGAAAACTAGTCTATTCCAAACGCACCAATGTTTTATGATTTTATGAAGATCCTAGAATATGTCCACCTTCTATCTGCTATAACTCCCAAATTACTACTAAGAAGAGACAATCTTTCAGTGAGACAGATGACTCAAAACTGAAAATCTGGCTTTCGCTAGATGAAAAAAAAAAAAAAAGAGAGAGTATGAAGATGGGAATTTGAACCATATGGGCCTGTGAGGAAACAGGATGAACAGATGGAGATAATCAGATTTCAAAATTATCTAGTCCTGAGGTTATCTGGAATTCAAGATATGAACATATAGTTGAGATGATCAAATCCATCTTAAGTGCTCAGATTTTAAAAGAATTCTCAAACACCTGGTTCAATTAAAAGAAAGGAGAGTGCCATTTTTCTCCCATAAACATAACCTACAAACTTAGTATGGAGAGCATGAACAAGGTCACATTTATTGATACTTCACTATGCCCACAGGGCCTAGCACAGTGCCAGCTCACACTTACCATTCAATACACGTGACTTCTACCACCTCCTCCTAACCCACTGCCTGGCTCCTTCTCCCATCTCCTAAACGAGGGAATCAGGCTGAGAGAGGGGGTCACAGCCAGCATCCCAACCCTTGGCCTGTGCCCTGCTTGCCCACCCACTTCTGCAGTCTCACCCCCACTGCGGCTAACTGGCCTCCAATGGGGGAGTTGAAGCTGCTCAGTTTAGAGACACGCCTGGGTGCACTGCCGTGACCTTGCACAAACTGGAATAAAACTAGCTGCCGGATATTCAGACCCTGGAGGTTAAGCCTAACTCCAACTTTTAAAAAATATTTACTTATTTATCTATAGCTGTGTCAGGACTTAGTTTCAGCACACAGGATCTTTCATTGCAGCTTGCAGGCTTTGTTGCCCTGTGGCGTGTGAGATCCTAGTTCTGTGCCCAGGGATTGAACCCACGTGCCCAGGGATTGAACCCACGTCCCCTGCACTGGAGGGTGAATTCTTCACCACTGGACCACCAGGGAAGTCCCTCAAGGCTATTAGCTCTCAGAGAGTCCGGCTCAGCGATGACTGGGGCTGTCTTAGTAAAGGCAGTCAGAGACAGGCTGTGGAGTGCAGGGGCTCCAGAAACAAGGCCACGGGAGGCAAAGCCTGTAGTTTGTCTTCCTTTTCCCAACAATTTATTTTAGTGGAGAGATGGGTTAATGCAGTGGAGAACGGTCCTGGCCACAGAATGAGCTGGGGTTTGCCTCTGAATAGGAGAGCTGGCCCATACTTTGAGGATCATTTCCTGAGGACAAAGGTCAGCGGCCGCCCACAGTAACAGGACAGACTGGCCCTGTGGCCTGGAATGCTGCACTGAGGTCACTCGTGAGTCAGTGTGATTATCAAGGACGGTGTTTCCCCTCAGAGGCCGCTTCTATTCTTACAGACTGTTACGGCCCTCACGGTGACAAACCACACACAGCAAGTCATCACTGCCGCATTCTCAGACCTCACACAAGTCCCTCAACGTCGACTATTTGTCACATAATGAAGCTCTCCCAGCAAGCACTCCACATCGCCCTGCATAAAAAGGCTGAAGATGCAAAGCATCTCAATAAGCATTCCCTTCCTGAATGCTGAGACGTGAACGTGGAGATCGCAGCACATGCCTGCCATCTGTATTTGTACTTGTCAACAGCTCTGTTTGGGGATAAACAGTTTTGAAGTAAGAATCAATTCAACTTGTTGGAAGATTAGCCGAAGAACAGCTCACAAGACCAAAACAGAACATGAAGTCAGAAAGTCTTAAAAAAAAAAAAAAAAAAAGTCAAGCACAATTTTCTGTTCCTCACTAAACACTAGTGTCACAACCCAAGATAAAGAGCTGGTTGCTGGAGAGACAGGGAAAAATGTATTTGCTCAAGTGAAAAATTCTTCAACCCAGAACAAATGTCTTTGCCACAATGTAACTGGAAATCATTCACTGACCTCTAGGAGACCACAGTCAAGAAAAAAGTAATTTTAGCATTTACACTTTGTTTCACAGTTCTACGATATGAAGGTATACACAGGGGACAACTTGCATTGGTACAAGTGAATAATACAGTCCTTTATTACCATAAAAACGGCAGCATTTCCCAAAGTTGATCTTGATTAAAAGTAGTTCCATGGTTGAAAACAGTACTCCACCATAGAGCTATTAGAACAGAGAGAGATGGCAAGGGGGAAATAAAGACATAATACCAAAAGGGAGGTCAGGTAAGAAGCTAGTAAAAACAGGATGCTACAGACTGGCAGGCAATAACAACAAAATTGCTTTTAGAAGCAGCTGATGTGAGCGCATGAAGGGGTGAGGGAACCTGGCAGCCCCATCTTCTACAAAACAAATGAGAACACATGTGCTCCACTTGGAGGGACATTCATTTTCCCCTTAGACGACGTCATTTATAAAGGAGCAAATTGGTGATTTGTACTTAGAGACCGAACCCTTTTCAAGCCCCTGTCAGGGAGTGATAAATTATTGAAGCATGGTTTTATTTTTGGTGTGCACACAGTAAGACCTTGTGATACGTTGCTGTTCGCTTTCCCGGGGTTATTAATTAAAAAATAATTGTTTCCAATTACTCTGTGATCTTGAAGCTAAAACCAGACAAAACATCACACATGCCTCTCCAGACTCTTCTCTCCTCTCCTTCCTCATCCTGCCACCGCATCCTTCAGCCAAGAAACAGGTGCAACTTCCCAGGGGGCTCCTGGCACAGGCCTGCAGCTCAGAAGGCAGACGGCTGCAGGAGGAAGACCAACATGACAGCCACACCATTGTCTCGGGTCCCTTCAGCCGCAGGGCCCAGATATATTTGTTGTTCTGAGAGCCAGCCTAAACGGTTCAGGGAATACAGCAGGGTTGAGGGAACCACATGAATAGAGTGGGAAACCCTCTCCGCGGGAGCCACATGAAGAGGAGCGGCCCTGTGCCAAGTGACATGGTTGCTTGAGCGAGCTCTGCTCCCGGACGAGGTACTTGGCTGGAGCTGGAGAGAAAGGCTTCCCAGGAGCCCCTCCCTAAGCAAGGGCTCCGAGAAATTCTGCCCCTCACAGTGGAGCAACTGGAACCTGAAATGAGTTTAAACTCCAGGCCTCCCTTTCATGCAAATGACAGGTCAGATTGCACAGGACTGGCTCCTCCCCGCCACGTTCCCCAAATGAGAGGACGGTGTGGATGTCCAGCTTCCGAAAAGGGAGCAAGAAAACCCACCCGGTGAACCGCATCCAAAAGATGCAAAATGACTGTGCACAGGCTTGGCGTCAAAGGAGTGCTTCCACCTACCTGGTAGGCTGCAACCCTCAGAACCGCCCCACTCCTTTCGTGGAAGGGCCACTATGAGACCCCCCATTCTATCTCCTAATCAAGGTGGTGGAGCCAGAGGCTGAGCATCTGGTCTTGGGGAAACTATGCAGCCTCAGACCTGAAACCGGACGCCTGGTGGCACACCTTCCCTCGAGCCCCCTGCACGGAAAACATGAGAGGACACGAGAAGGTCATCTCTACAGTGTTTTAATTAGCCTCATGTCCATCATTTCGGTCAGTCCCACAAGCAAAGCAGTCAGATCAAATGGCATTGCTTGAAAACCTCCAAGTAGGGAGAAAAAATTTTCTTTCCACTTAAAAAAAAAAAAAATCTTTTTGCTTTCTGCACACTGACATAGAGGTAAAAGGGAAAAAAATGACTGCAACTTAAATATGAAAGAACTCTTTACAATTAAATCCACAATTTTACACGTTTATCTCAATTATGTGTCAGTGGAAAATCACCAACTATTACAAAATAGGAAAAATTATATGACACAAGAAACAAAAAACTTGATAAAAAATATATCTCGGTATGAAAAGTACTGTGTCTTGGTGTCTTCACATCCTCCTCTTCTGTGTACTTATATACAACACTGAAAAGAAAAAAATGAACAAACTGAAAAAAACTGCTCTTAAGTCTCATAACAGCCAGTTTTAACGGCGCACAGACTTCAGCCTGATACCTTTGCAAATTTCAAAGTAATCTTCAAACCACACAATAAGTTCTAGAACTACTGTAAGGCTAATTTTATGATTTGAGACCTGGGTTTGATGTCTCAGAGGACTGTGTTCTGGTCTTAGCCATACGTCTGGCTAGACTTGCAAATCATGAACAAGGGGATAAAATAAAATGTATGTGCAAGTTTCTGGAATCTTAGAACGGTTTATAAATTGCAGGTATAATAATTATGCTTATAGTCAAAGCATATTAGTAAATCTACCAGGCCAGACTTCAGACTAAAAACAGTTAGTTTCATCCATCTCTTCAATATAATCACCAAACTTCCTGTTTACTTTTTAAAAATTACATCAGGGTAAACAACAGCTGAGGAGTTTTAAGTTTTTGTTAAAGACACCAAAGTCCTTCTTCTGAGTTCCCTGTAAAGGGTCAACCTTTGGTGTTATCCAAAGTCTTACTCAGCTAGTCTTCTCATGACCACCCACACAAACTCTTCAGGGTATGTGTGGCACTCCAGAACCAGACCGCACTGGACGACTGGCTCTCGGGAGGCAAGTTTCCACCAGGGGTTACCACCTCTTCCACCCCCATGCCTACCCCGATTCTGACAGCTTTGTACAAAGTGAATGTTAACAGATATCTTGATCAAAGGATATGGTACAGGTTAATCAAGTAGGCCAGGATCCTCTTTAAGAGCCTACGATGTGAATTATGGAGTCTACCCCATGGAAAAGGTTATATAAAGGAAAGCGTCAGAAGGACAGTGGAAACACCCCAAGGAAACTGGCCAAGTTTGAGATGCAGAGTGTTATGTGACAGGATCCACCTTATCACCTCTCACAGAACCCACAGCTGACTGCTGTTATCAGCTGTCTTGAGATGAGGAAAGATCATTAACATTTCTCCGTGAGTGAAATGAGTCAAACAAAAACAATATTAAAGATAGGAGGCCTATTCTTCTTCACACTGGAAGAACTAAAAAGGGATATAAAGATACTATGTGACCCAAATGTTCATAGCAAAACTATTTACAAGAGTCAAGACATAAAAGCAACGTTAAGTGCCCACTGATAGATGACAGACAGATGGATAAAGAAGAGTGCATGGAATATTATACAATGGAATATTACTCAGCCATAAAAAAGAACAAAAGAATGCCACTTGCAGCAACATGCATGGACCCAGAAATTATCACACTAAGCGAAGTAAGTCAGACAGAGAAAAAGAAATATCATGTGGTATCGCTTGCATGTGGAATCTTAAAAAATGATACAAATGAACTTACTTACAGACAGAAGCAGACTCACAGATGCCGAAAACAAGCTCATGATTACCACAGAGGAAGTGGGAACAGATAAATTAGGGGTTTAGGAATAGCAGATATAAACTACTATACACAGATAAAAACTATATAGAGATACATAGTTTTATCCTTATGTAGGTATCTCTACATATAGTTTTTATTTGTATAAAGGTCTGTATAGTCAAAGCGATGGTTTTCCAGTAGTCATGAATGGTTGGACCATAAAGAAGGCTGAGCACCATGATGCTTTTGAACTGTGGTGTTGGAGGAGACTCTTGAGAGTCCCTTGGACTGCAAGGAGATCAAACCAATCAATTCTAAAGGAAATCAACCCTGAATATTCACTGGAAGGACTGATACTGAAGCTGAAGCTCCAAAACTCTGGCCACCTGATGTGAAGAGCTGAGTCATTGGAAAAGATCCTGATGCTGGGAAAGATTGAAGGCAAAAGGAGAAGGGGGAAGCAGAGGACGAGATGACTAGACAGCATCACCAACTCAATGGACATGAGTTTAAGCAAACTCCAGGAGATGGTGAAGGACAGGGAAGCCTGGTGTGCCGCAGTCCATGAAGTCGCAAAAAAGACAACTGAGCCACTGATCAACAACAAATGCAGATAAACCACAAGGTTCTACTGCAGAGGACAGGGAATTCTATTCAATTTTATAAACTATAATGGAAAAACATCTGAAAATAATATATACACATTCAGTTATATATATATGTGTGTGTGTGTATGTGTGTGTGTGTGTGTATATAACTGAATCACTTTGTAGTACACCAGAAACACAATACTGTAAGTCAACCACTTTAACAACAAATTTTTAAATAAAATGAAGACATAATGTGAAGCTATATGGTACTGTATAGACAGGAGATAGAATATCTACCATAAAAGTCAGGATGTTTAGTTCACAGCAAAGAGAACCAATTGTAAGGAGGTGGAAGAACTTATCCAGAACTGGAGGATGCACAATAATAAAAAAACAGAAATCAAGAGTCGCAGAACTCCATTTGGGAGATGAGACCAAAAAGCAGGGATGGGTCAGAGGATAAATCCCCACAGTTTTGATGCCTTCCCTTGAGTACCTTCAGAGCCATATTTCCTCTTCTGTCATCTTTGCCAAACTAAGGGATACAAATCTCCCACAAGAAAAGCATTTCCAAGCTTAACAGAGAAACAGGACAAGTTAACTGTCAAATGATGCAAACCAAAGGGAGCAGGGAAATAGCAGCTATTCTCAGAGCCAGAGTTCCAACTGCCAGGTGAGAGACGTCGTGGGGGGAATATAACACATTGTATCCGAGAACAGAGCTGAGCACCAGTGAACCAAGGCCCTCGGCAAGCAAAGCGAGGGAAGAAGAGAACTTCTAGTTCCAAAATGCCATGAAGCATCTAAAAGAAAAAAAGGCCACAGCGAAGACTTGAGAGGAAATTAGAATTTAAAAACCAACAAAGCAAAACTAAAACCGAATTATCCAGAAAACCTGCTGGTGATCTGATTATAAACAAAGAGGCCTATTGTGGATGCTATATAACTGCAGAGTGAAGGGCTGTTACCATTGTTTCCTCGGATAAATGCATCCCCGTACTTATTCTTCAGCTGTCCATTTACATACTCCTCTGTCTGCTCCAAGGCTATATTCATGTAGCCATCCAGGCACGCCAGGACCCCTGCAGACGGATTCAAAGAGAAGACACACAAAGCAAAAGAGTTGAAAATTACAGGGTATACCTGAGAGCTGACAATCTCTTCATTCATTAGTTCTTACATGCTTAATATAAAAGTTCACACTGTAAATGCAACTCAGTAGAGGGAGGCACAAAAAGTCTTTGCTCCCTGTCGGTCTGAATGGATGCTAAGGCCCGTACAGCAAGAAGGCCGTCGCATACCCACAACGGCTGGCAGGAAAAACAAGGAGCTGGTGCCTTCCTCGATGGATGCGGGGCAACAATGGCAAACTTTCAAAACCTTCACAAAAGCAACATAGAAAGAATATTCCAAGTAAGATCCCATTCTTTGACAGGCAGTTAGGCACGAACACCTGAGCGCAAGCCACGCCTCCTTGCGTCCCCTGGCATGTCATTTCTGACTTCAGCCACTAAGGGAAACACGGGTTGGGCCGGTTTATCTCGTCTGTCACAACATCTCGTGCAGGGTTAAAAGAAGTCTCCACAACGTGTTAAAATAATGGAGAAGAGGAGACAACAGGTGTCCTGAGAGAACATCTTCAAGCTGGGACTCCCAGTGCAGCGCGACGTGAGCACACAGGCACCACGCCGCTTCACAGCACATTCCTCTCCGTGTCGCTCCACGCAGAATCTTTCTCAATCCAGACAAATACAGAAAAACTGCCAAAAACATCCCAGCTTTTTAGGAAATTGTTCAAAGGAATCTTTTCAATTATGTTAACATGGCATCAATTTTGCAAGATTTGATCTGATGATCCTTCATTTAAATGGCAACTCACTCCAGTACTGTTGCCTAGAAAAATCCCATGGACGGAGGAGCCTGGTAGGCTGCAGTCCATGGGGTCGCAAAGAGTGGGACACGACCGAGTGACTTCACTTTCACTTTTATGCATTGGAGAAGGAAATGGCAACCCACTCCAGGGTTCTTGCCTGAAGAATCCCAGGGACGGGGGAGCCTGGTGGGCTAGTGGGCTGCCGTCTATGGGGTCGCACAGTCGGACACGACTGACGCGACTTAGCAGTAGCAGCAGCAAGATATGTAAACCACTGACTCTGAGTTTCTAATTTCAAGTAGCATTTTCCAGAAAGACAATTTAAGTAGAAACAAATACTACAAATTTGATTCGATTAACCAAGTCGACAGCTCCATTTAGTCTCAACTTCATTAATATGCTCCTCACTCTCTGCCTTTGCCCCCATTATCCTCTCAACAAAAAGTTTCTTTTCAAAACTGTGTGTCTGTGATAAGAGCCCAAGACAGTAAGCTAAGAAACCCTCCTACAGGCTGCAAACTTGCAAAGCATCAGCATGGACTGTGAATAGTTAATAATTACTTCCTATCAGAAGAAAGCCGAAGCTACAACTTTATGGTTTCTTTCCTGCTGTATATCTAAACCACAGTCATAAGTGAGCAAGAAACTTCTGAGACAAGCTACGTAAATGTTTGAAAATTAATCAAAAGCATTTAAAATAAAATCTTCCCTTCTCATAAAAATATTCTCAAGGCAAAGGGTTATTTTTTCTTTTTAAGAAAAAGGTTCCTAGAGGTTGGAAACATGATTCTCTCCTGTATTTTAAATACAAGATTGAAGGGAAACTGATACAGAGAGCTGGCTTTTTCCCCCCAGTATTTTTATTTAACCACATTCTTTACAGGATGCCCTCAAGAGTATACATTTTCTTTTAATATATAGAAGCCATGGCCAGACATTCATAAAAGGAGAAAAATTACAGTTACTACCCACATGAAAGGTTGCTGTAACTTACTAATCAAAGAAATATATATGAAATGAGTTGTTACTTGTGGCCAGCTAGAATGGAAAAGTCGAAAGCAAGGCTAACCCAAGAATTGAGGAGAACATAGACAAGAATAAACCATCTGCCCTGATAGGGGCCAGTTGGTGCCCTCTCTGACTCTGAGACCCTAGCCCTAGCCCACAAAAATAAAACCGTGGTCCAAACACTCATGGCACTCCTCTGCAGCCATTCAACAGTCTATATCATGAGAGAACTGAAGGCATTTTTCTAATGTTAAAAAAAAAAAAAAACCACACAGAATGCACATACAACTGATCCCACTTACGTAAAATTGTGCTTATATGGAGACAAGATCCAAGTGGGTAAGGCTGATTATCTCTGGATGGCAGAATTTGGGGAGATTTAGCCTTCTTCTATGTACAGGCTTCCCTGGTGGATCAGGGTAAAGAACCTGCCTACCAATGCAGGGGACACAGGTTTGCTCCCTGGGTCAGGAAGATCTCCTGAAGAAGGAAATGGCAACTCACTCCAGTATTCTTGCCTGGAGAGTCCCACGGACAGAGCCTGGAGGGCTACAGTCCATAGGGTCCCAAGAGTCAGATACAACTTAGTGACTAAACCACCACCATTCAGTACAAAGCCTCTAATGCCACTACAAAAATCAAATTACACTGGAGGTATGTTATTAATGTCCAGACACTAATACACAGACAGCAGAGTACTTCTTAACAAGGCTTTTGAGTCGAACTTGAGTCTGAGCCCTGGCTCCTCCCTTACTAGGCAGGGATAATCAAGAGATCTCAAAAGGATTTACGTGATGACAAGATAAAAATCAAAGTGATTCATGCACACTGGACCCATAGTAATCTCTCAATAAAATTAAGTTTGCATGTGTGAAAAGTAGAAAAATCTCAAGAGACTAGGATCATTATTCAGAAGAGTGATCAAGAAAAGGCTTTAAAACTCTGCTAATGAATTAGCTATCTACAATTGTGAAATATTCCCAGTAATTTAACATATCTGAATTTTGGAAGATTAGGCATTTAGTTACTTCAGAAAGTAAAACTGGATACCTTTCTTCCACAAAGTTAGTTTCAGTAGTGTCACAGCCTCTTAAAAAGGGCACTTCATTCTCTACAAGAACAAAAAGATGGGTTTGGACACCTCACACATTATGTGAGTGGGAAGTTCACGCTTTAAAACGATACTGCCTAAATAGCTGCTTGCCACTCTTGGCTACTTCCACACAAACAAATGTGACTGGGCCAAGGAGTTCTTCAGAATCCAGTCACTCAAGCCTGGCCATCACCAGGGAGGCAGGCACACCAATCCCAAAGCGGAGACCGGAGCCCCAGATCGGGCCAGAAATCACAGACACGGGCTCTGTGGTCAGTTCTCTCTCTAAAATGAACTGTCTTGGGGGTAGGAAAAGAAGTGGGCGTAAAATCTGTTGACAACCAAGGCTTTTTTGGTCTACTGGGTACTTTGTTACTTCTTTAGCAAACACCAGTAAGGATGAAGCATGGATATCTTACCTCGATAATCCACTCCCGAATTTAATTTCACCACAACTGGTCGCCCGATGATTTGCTTCAGGAAGTCGCTGGGTGTTTGCTTCCGCAGACTCATTTTAACAATCGTGATCAGAAATCTAATAAGGAGCAATGAAGGTAATGCCAGAAGTTAGTCAGCAAAAAGACCCAGGAAGCCCTTAGGGTATTTACAGGGAATCAAGTGTCGACAGACCACAAGTGCAGAATCAACTTTACTCTGCCACCATGCCCGTAACAAGACAGCTAACCAGGTTCCAGTACCTCCCAGAAGCCAGATCCTCAGCGAAGCCTCATCCACAGCCTCATCACAGAAGAGCCCCGGGTTTCCAGAGTCCCTGTTCCTAATCACTTGTCACCACCGTTCCCTGCACAGTCAATGTACCCATTCCCAACACGACCACCACTCACCCAACGCTTGTTTTTTGCTGGGTGCTCTGCTAAGATCCTTTGGAACCTATCAAATCTCATCTTCACAAGAACCCTGGGAAGGTTTTAAAATCCCCATTTTGCTGATGAAAATAAAGGCCTAGCAAGATGAAACAAAGTGCCCCAAATGTGGCAAAATCAACGTCCAAGTTTGAATCAGTCATGTTTTAAAGCCACTGTTTATACAGTATTTACAGCAACTGATGTCAAAACAGTATCTCTAGAGAGAATTATAATCATAATTGAAAGCTAATATTTGAATGTACTACAGGTCGGCACTTATGTAAGCACTTCCCATGTATTAATCCACTTAGCGCTCAGAGGTAGGTGTTGTTTTAACCTCATTTTACAGATGACTAGAGACAGAAAGGGCCAAACAGCCTGTCCAAGGTCACATAGCCAGTAAGTAGACGGCCAGCCCATGTCTTAACCACATCTTTATGTTGCCTCCTGAAACCTGCTAATGTAGCCAAAGATTTTTATTTATTCTATTATAGCAAATAAACTCGCTATGACAGAAAAAAATCTTACAAATCAAGTATAACAGGGGTCTGAAGTAGGGAAACAGCATTATACACCCAAATCAATCACAGACATACACAGCTACCCATCGCGCCTTTCAGAATTCATCCTGTTTTACAAGTTCTTGCTTTCAAAATACTTCGGTAAACAAATATAACAAAGCTGCAGTGACTTAAGCAAAACTCGGGAAATTGATTTTTCTGTTTCAGTCATATTCAATATCACTTGTATTCAGTAGCCATATAGCATCACACTGAAAAAAGCGTGGGTACAATACGTGAAGGGCTTGCCTCAAGAACTTCCGTTGGGTTTGGTGTTTTCAATCAAAACTTTTCATTAACCATTCTTCCATTAATAGCACTACTTATTTCACTCCAAGTCTCTCCACTCAAATGATCTGAATTCAGGCTGAAGATCACTGAGGTTTTCTCAGCATGAATCTATATAGACTCAGCAGCAGTCTGGACAAGCTAGAATGCTAGATTTTATTGACTCTTCCTTGTTTAGCAATTATGTGCATGGACACACTCTGCAAGAGAATTCAAAAAATGTACACACAGGCTCTCACCTTACAGATTTTAGAATCTAGAAGAACTTAAACTCTTGTTTAAGAGCATAAGCACAAAGTGATTTTGCTTAGTTCTCAGTCGTGTCTGACTCTTTGCAACCTCATGGATGGTAGCCCGCCAGGCTCCTCTGTCTCTGGGGGTTCTCCAGGCAAGAATACTGGAGTGGGTTGCCATGTCCTCCTCCAGGGGAATCTTCCCAACCCAGGATTGAACCCAGTCTCCCACATTGCAGGCAGATTCTTTACCATCTGAGCCACCAGGAAAGTCCAAGAATACTGGAGTGGGTAGCCTATTCCTTCTCCAGGGGATCTTCCTGACCCTGGAATCAACATCTCCTGCACTGCAAGCAGATTCCTTACCAGCTGAGCTACCAGGGAAACCCTCTTGTTTAAGAGCGTGAGCAAAAAGTTATTGTAACCGAAGTAAAATAATTTTCTTTAACCAAGGAAAAAAAATATCAAATTAAGTAAAATACAAATTTCAAAAACTATTCTTGAATTTGGGGCTGGTACTTGGTCCATCCATCATCCATTCCACCCCATGAAGGGTGAAGGATTTTTTAAATGTGATCAACTAATTATTTTGCTCAGTAAATCTTACCTTTTCCATTGAATTGCCAGTTTATTTTTTTAGCTACACAGGCTCAACAGATAACTGACATTTCAATCACTATTCAGGACAATCACTATTCATTCATGACTCAGGCCACATAACAAAGTTATTTATGCTGTTTTGAGCCCAAGAAAAAAAATTACAAATAAATACTGTAGCAGATTCAGTACCTTTAGTGAGTTTAGTAAAAAGAAATAAATCTTTCCATTTATCTATAAAGTGCCTTATTTCTCTATGGAACATGCATTGTTCTGTGGCTGAGAGGCTGAAGGCCCCAGAGAGACTCACTCATTGAGTCTTAAGCTCATTTCCTGTCAGATACTAAGTCCCATTATGCCAGCTTCTTCATCTACAATATTGAGAGAAAACTAGCTGTTCACTTTCTATTAAAAACCTCACTAAGATGCAGTCTGACGTGAGAATCGGCTATTAACTACCTTGTCTGAAGTTGAAAGTCAATAGAGAAAGTTCTCATTGCTTTCTGAGATGATCCTCAAATTTGACTCAAATAAAATTTTTCACTTCTTTAAAAAAAAAAAGTTAAAGATAAATTTTAACCTAGACTGATAGTTTGCCCAACTGATATTAGTTATTTTTAAAGTGTTACTGTCTTTCCTTGCCTTTTAAAAAAGCACAGATACATTCTTCTTCTAAGTTCACCAAAGATCACACCTCTGTCATTAAGCCTCATCTTTACCCCAATTAACACTGATCACTGATCTGAAGGCATTCAACACTTCAGATCTTCATGCAGCACCAACTGGGGACATGACACCAGTAAGAGTTGACACTCCAAAGGGGGCAGAAGCATGCAAAAGGAGGGTTTCTGGTTTTTTTTAATATTTCTTTTTATTTATGTATTTATTTGGTTACTCTGGGTCTTAGCTGTGGCATGTGGGATCTTTAGTTGCAGTATATGGAATTTAGTTCCCTGACCTGGGATCGAATCCCAGCCCCCTGCATAGGGAGCCCAGAGTCTTAACTGCTGGACCACCTGGGAAGTACTGGAGAAGCTTTTCAAAGTCGTATTTGGATAAAATTATGCAGGGAACGGCACATAGAGAAGACTCATTTAGCCCAGGCCTGGCAGATCAAAGATTCCTAGGGGTGAACCTGAGCTGAGTATGGAGTAAAAGGAGTTCACCAGCCTAAAAGGAGAGAAATCTGAGCAAAGGCATTGGACAGTGTCTGAGTTTGAAGGGAAAATGCTCCCCTACGCCTGGAGGACAAGAAGCAGCTGCAGACGGGAGCAGGGCCACCAAGGCAGGAGCAGGGCAAGTCAGGCTGTCACCCTGAGCCTGCAGGTCAGGGCCACACGTGGACCACCCACATCGTGTGGATATCCTGACTCAGTAGTGCTGGGGCGCGACCCAGGAATCTTTGCCAAAACCTAGGGGACTCTTCTAAACTGGGCAGCATGGGAAATACTTGTGTCAGCAATGGGGACCCTGGGAAGCGTTGAAGCAGAGATCTGATCGACTACAGATTGCAGACAGGCCCTCTCACTGAGTCCTGGCATCACAGTTTACCATCTGGTGGCTGTTGTCTACTCGCTAAGTCGTGTCCAACTCTTTTGTGACCCGGTGGACTGTAGCCCACCAGGCTCCTCTGCCCATGGGATTTCCCAGGCAAGAATACTGGAGTGGGTTGCCATTTCCTCTCCCCATTTGGTTACCTGTCATTATTTATTCTCTTTCATATACTTTTTTTTTTTTAATGAGTCTTTTCTCCCTCAAAAGACGGGCAGTCATATGAAAGAAGAGACTAGTACTCATTTACTCCCCAGAACATCAATTTTGTGCTAAATCTCTTAAAAAAAATTTTTTTTTAAAGTTCTTTGTAAAGAGGATGGTTGCTTCAAATACATTTTATCCATCACTTTAGGAAAGTGTATCTTTTACATTCATCTTCATTAGGCTTCCGTGGTACTCTTGGTTACTTAACGACTCGCCCATAAATCCATTTTGTGTGAGTAAATTGGTCTCGACACCACAATTTTTCCCATGACTTGGCTCACGTAATTTTAAGTTTTCATCTTTTAAATTGGATAAGGCAGAAGGAACAGTTCTGTTTCTGAAGGAAGAAAAAAGCCTCTTGAACCATAAACACGTAAGAGGAAAAAGGCTTCCTTGCTTCAGGGTCACCTTGATAAAATTTCTGTTCAAAATTAAAGCTGTAATCACCCTCTAGGCCTCCTCTCCCTCCCGACTCCTACTCAGGCTTGTTTTAAACGACCTACTCTCATAAATGGCTATTAAATCAAAAGCAGTATATTTCCCAGCAGAAGCTCCTGAGAGGTCTGGTATGAGAACATCTGCTGACTGCCCTGGCAGAGGATTTTTCAGGTAGAAGAATGGGAAGCAGGATGAAGAACCAAACTATATTCATCCCACTAGGGGCCAGGCCACGTGAGATTCCTGAGCAGTTCACAGAGTAACCCTGGGAGGTGGTGGGCAGAGCTAAGGCTTGATCCTAAGGCCGGGACACTTTCAGAGGTACAGCTGCCCTTCTGAATAAGTCAAGATTCTCTTGTTAAACCTGGGGAATGGCCGGAGACAGTGCGAGGTCTGTTTGGAGAGTAGCAACACAGGGGAGGGGCGGGGCCTTCCATGGTGGCTCAGAAGACAAAGAATCTGGGTTTGATCCCTGGGTTGGGATGATCCCCTGGAGAAGGGAATGGCAACCTACTCCAGTATTCTTGCCTGGAGAATTTCATGGACGGAGGAACCTAGCAGGTTACAGTCCATGGGGTCACAAAGAGCTGGACACGACTGAGCAACTAACACACACAGCACTGGGTTGGGGGTAGGATGGATACCTAAAGTGACAAAGGATTATAACTTAGCCTGTGGAGATATAGAAAAATGGTCAGATGGAAAAATATATATATATTTAATATGACTGAGTTATGCCATTGAGCAAAGACATCCAACTCCTTGTTTCGTGGCAATGTTCACTGTAAACTTTCACCCATTTACAGTTTAGGGTGGAAAAAAGATTGAAAAGGAAAAACTGCAATGAAACCTAGTACTACAACCCAAGGAAACACAGCTGTAGACTAATACGTGAGTGTCGGGGGGGCATGAGACACGGTGAAAAACAGCTCCATGGATTTCCCTTTCGAGACAGGGGATACATGACCCTCTCTGAAGGCTTCAAACCAACCCCTCCTTCCCACCCACAAGGGGCTACCTTCCTCCCTGCTCTCCTAGGGGCCAAGCTGACTTGGCCCTCTGCACACCCGGAGCGCCTCTCGCCAGAAAAAAAGAAAAAAAAGGGGTGTATTTGCAACATACTGATTGGCTTTGTGAATACCTGGAATTTTATTGGCTAGGGAAAGGGCCCAACTTTCAGGCTCCATCCTGGGGTGTCTAGCACAGCCAGCCCCTGCCTCTGTGTGGAGAGTTGTCCTTGTTGCCCTAGTCGCTAAGTCGTGTCCAGCTCTTTGGCAACCCCACGGATTGCAGTCCCTCAGGCTTCCCTGCGCATGGGATTTCCCGGGCAGGAATACGGGAATGGACTGCCATTCCCACAAGTCTCAGAACATCTTCAAGGGCTAACAGATGAAAACCAACAGCGAGGTATTAACCATGTGTCAGAGCATAAATCGTAACTTATTAGATATTTTATTCCAACATATAAAGAATCTGAAAACGACCGTCAAAAAAACCTTGACGGGACAGCGACTCTAAATAATGAATTTCTAGTCCTGGCCACGAAAACAGTCACTTTTCCCATTTTTCAGTGCTACAGATCATTCAGGATTACAATCTCTGTTATGTGGCACAATTCTAAAACAGTAGAACATGGAAATATATACATACATGTAAAATGTGACACTTATATGATAGATATACACCTATTACATACATACATGTATATAGCCGAATTACTTTGCTGTACAACTGAAACTAACACAATACTGTAAATCAACTACAATAAAAAGAAGTAAATAAAACAACCAAGTAATCCAAGGGGCATAAGTATCTTTAAATTCTAATCCTGAGTATGTCATTGCGCAGTGAGAGACCGCATGTGTAAAGACTACACACTTGGGATGTGGGAAACCTGAGTTCTAATCCCAGCTCTGCTACTTAATTAGCAGTGTGCTTGGATTATTCACCTTTCCACCTCTCCAGGCCCGGGGGGTTCCTCATTTACAAAATAAGGGAGTTATGCCAGAAGATCACTTAAGACAGACTATCATTTAAGGCATCATCCAGGTCAAGGCCGATGCAGTAACTCCAACAATACACATAGACACATACTAACATCCTCTGACGTGCACAAAATCAAGCAAGGGGAATCGTCACATATCACTATCACACACACACAAATCCAAAGAGGCTCAACCTTGCTGGTTGATATCCTAAAAAAGAATTACTTTTGGCGAAAAAGGCACAGTCAAAATGATGGAAACCACTAAAACTTTTTTGGCAAACAATTTGGCCATGTGTATGAAGGATCACAGTATCTATTTTAATAACTTCACGTCTCAGAATTAGTCCAAGAGAAGAAAATGGCAACCCACTCCAGTATTCTTGCCTGGAAAACCCCAAGGAACGAGGGGCAGGGGTTCGCAAAGGGTCTGACTCGACCTAGCGACTAAGCACGCATGCAATCAACTTAAATATTTTTTTAAAGAAAGGTTTATCAAAGTATTGTTTGGAACATTAAAATGAAGCAAAAATCCACTACAGGACCTACAAAACGATGGTTTAGGCAGCCAATAAAAAGAAGAAACAAAATTAGAAATGATAATTAGGAATGATTTCTAAGTGAAAATGAAAAACTAAATATACGGTTAAGTGATACAATGGGTACAGCCTTAGCTCAAGTACAAACCAGCCCACACAAGCATAAAATTCTGAGACTGTAGTGTCGTGAACATTATTTTCCTCAGTAAACTCTTCTGTATTTACATTTTTTTCTCTAATAATGGGTGGGGAAAGAACAGAACAAATCGCTCTCAATATTATCTGCATCATCCCACTTCCAGACACGGTAATACACGCTGACCACGCGCGCACATCCCTGCAACACGAATGCCGCCGCGATAAGACTTAACACCATGCAGCCGTGGGCATCCCCAATCTGACAACTCCGGAAGGTAGGCTAGCGCAGCCTTTAATTCCCGGGGGTCAGGCGCAGCTACGCCGACGCAGCGGAGGCCAGGCAATTCCGGGAGAAGCCTGGCCCCGCGTACCACCTTCCCGCCGAATCCCCAGGCGCAGGTCGGGACTGCCTGCGGAATCTCAGTCACCAGGAGCGGTCTCGGGAGCCGGCTTGGTGAAGCCCGGCCAGTGCCGTTCCTCCCTGCGCGATCGAGGCGGTCCTCGGGGAGGGCTTCTCGGGGTCGGGATCGGGAATCCCGGCGCCACCGATCCCCGATCTCCCGGCAACGGCAGGCGCCGAGGACCGAGCCTGAGCGCCGCACCTCGCGCGGACCCGCCACCCGCTGGCCCCGGAGTGCGCGCTCGCTCCCGGCCCGGCCCGGGGCTGCCGCTCCCGAACTCTACCCGGGGCGAGGGAACACTGAGGCCTCGGATGGCCCGCGCGGCCGTGCAGCTCACCTCGCGGCCGGGATCCGAACCCCTACTCCGGGGACCCCACAAGCCCGGCCTCCGCCGACCCACCGGGCGAAACCGAAACTGAAATCGCCGAGGCGGCGGCGCTTTTCGGACTCAGCCAATCATTGCTTTCCGTGACTACGGCAGCCCGCGAGGACCGAAAAACCTCACCACGCCGGAGTGCGCAAATCCCAGAATCCTGATTTGCCCGAAGATGAAGTTGATGCTTGGAGTCAAAGCGGAAAGCACTGTTTCTCTCTTCTAACAGAAAGCAAACACCACTACCCCTCCCTCCCCGACTCCCTCGAAGAAAAAAAAGCAACACTGGAAGTGATCTTTTAATCAGGATTTCTTTTAGGCAGAAATGTTAAAAAAAAAAACAAAACTTGAAGTTATAGGAAACTGGAATTCACTGCTAAAGTAATGACTATGCATACTTAGAGATGTCCTGAAATTGGATAAGTAAGTGCAAATAAATAAATAAAGCAAGCAACCTCGAATCTTTAAATCCACTTTTGGATTTTGCTTAAATGTGTGAAGACAGAAGTCGTTATAAGCAAGAGACTGTCTCCATAGCGACGTTAATTGACACAAAAAATTAAAATCACGAAAGTAACTCGTATTTTATAATATAAAGTGCGTTGTGTTACAGACTGGTTCTAACTGGAAATGGTGTACAGACATTATTTAAGTGCTGCTATGGGATATCGGTTTGGAACTTCAGATGAATTCTCAATAGTCTTGCTATTTGAGGGAAAGGAAAAAGAAGAAAACTGTTATGCCAAGACTTGATTCCTTTTTTTGCTACACACATACCCTCATCAAATTAAAACTTATACTTGAATTCTATTCCAAATTTGTGATGCTACAAATAAAGTGATGATAGGTTTAAATAGATCTTTAAACCTGTTTCAGTGTTACAGGATCTAAGACACAGACACCTCTTCTAAGACAAAAATTTCACTCTCCTGTAAGCTTCTGTTAGCTAAAGGCAGAATAAATGAACCTTTGATTGACATAGGGGACAGAGAATGACAAAGTGTGATTTGGTAGAATAGAGGGACTTTATTATGTGCTTTTATAAGTGCTCACTTTGGGTAAAGACCAAGTAATTGCAGATTTGTTGAAAAGAACTGTATTTGCAATATAAAATATAATTTAAAAATTTAAGTAAAATATCATTTAAACAAGTAGATTAGCTGCCGAAAATATCCACAACATAGTAGGATACAAAACCAGTCCTGTCCCCAAAAACCTTCACAAAAGGCATCAAATTGTACTATATTTTCCACTGATCATTTCAATTATTCAAAAAAGAATTTTTATTCATATCCTGTTTCCCTTTACCAAAGAGCCTTCATGGAGTCATCTTGACTGGTGATGGGCAGGGGATAAGGAAGAATTTTAAAGACAATTTCATCTGCAGAGAGACTGTAACCTTCTCCAAAGGGCATAGATCCATGGGCTCCATGAGACAAACAGACTGGACACCATGAATTAGTTCACAAGCCCAAAAGGGTTACCAAAATGTGGCTGTGCCCAGAACTCCTTCAGCAGCTTAGAACAGGCTTCCCTAACCTACAGAGTAAATTTCCATATTTTACAAGTCCTCCCCCACAACCCAGCTAGTATCTTTTATTAAACAAACAAACAAAAAAACATGTGTAAGACTTTTTCAGAATACTAATCCAGTAAGATTAGGGAGAGGAATATGTCAAGGCTGTTTATTGTCACCCTGCTTATTTAACTTATATGCAGAGAACATCATGAGAAACGCTGGACTGGATGAAGCACAAGCTGGAATCAAGATTGCCAGGAGAAATATCAATAAACTCAGATAGGCAGATGACATCACCCTCATGGCAGAAAGTGAAGAGGAAGTAAAAAGCCTCTTGGTGAAAGTGAAAGAGGAGAGTGAAAAAGTTGGCTTAAAACTCAATATTCAGAAAACTAAGATCATGGCATCTAGTCCCATCACTTCATGGCAAATAGATGGGGAAACAGTAGGAACAGTACCTGACTTTATTTTGTTGGGCTCCAAAATCACTGCAGATGGTGACTGCAGCTATGAAATTAAAAGACACTTGCTCCTTGGAAGAAAAGCTATGACCAACTTAAACAGCTTATTAAAAAGCAGAGACATTACTTTGCTAACAAAGGTCTGTCTAATCAAAGCTATGGTTTTTCCAGTAGTCATGTATGGATATGAAAGTTGGACTATAAAGAAAGCTGAGCACCAAAGAATTGATGCTTTTGAACTGTGGTGTTGGAGAAGACTCTTGAGAGTCCCTTGGACTGCAAGGAGATCCAACCAGTCCATCCCAAAGGAGATCAGCCCTGAATATTCATTGGAAGGACTGATGCTAAAGCTGAAACTCCAATACTTTGGCTACCTGATGCGAAAAACTGACTCACTGGAAAAGACCCCAATGCAGGGAAAGATTGAAGGCAGGAGGAGAAGGGGATGACAGAGGATGAGATGGTTAGATGGCATTACCAACTCAAGGAACATGAGTTTGGGTGAACTCCGGGAGTTGGTGATGGACAGGGAGGCCTGGTGTGCTACAGTCCATGGGATCGCAAAGAGTTGGACATGACTGAGCAACTGAACTGACTGAATCCAGTAAGAGCAAGTCTTCAAAACCCTGAACACAAACATTAATTTGTTCAGTTCAGCTCAGTCCGGTCGCTCAGTCCTGTCCGACTCTGCGACCCCATGAATCGACCTCCTGCCCCCAACCCCTCCCAGCATCAGAGTCTTTTCCAATGAGTCAACTCTTCGCATGAGGTGGCCAAAGTACTGGAGTTTCAGCTTTAGCATCATTCCTTCCAAAGAAATCCCAGGGCTGATCTCCTTCAGAGTGGACTGGTTATTAAGGAGCTTTAAAGTCATAAACTTAATATGACATGATTTATTTTAGCTCACAGAGTTTAGTTGCGAGAATTGATGAACCTACATTGACACATCGTATTCACCCCAAGTTTATATTAGGGTTCACTTTGGTGGTGTACACTCTGTGGGCTTTTTTTTGGATGTGGACCATTTTTAAAGTTCATCTTTATTGAATTTGTCACAGTGTTGCTGGTGGTTTTTTGGCCATGAGGCATATGAGACCTTACCTCCTCCATCAGGGAAGTCCCTATTTTGTGGGTTTTGAGAAACACATAATAACCGGCATCCACCATTATGGTATCATACAGAGCAGTTTCACATCGCTAATCATCCATGCCTTGTCTATGTATTCACCCCTCCCTCCTTACTGACACCCGGCAACCACGGATTTTTTTTACTGTCTTCATGGTTTTGTCTTTTCCAAAGTATCATAAAGTTGGAATCAAATAGTATGTAGCCTTTTCAGATCGGCTTCTTTCACTTAGTAGTATATATTAGGATTCCTCCATGTCTTTTCATGGCTTGATGACTCATTTCTTTTTAGCTCTGGACCACATTCCATTGTCTAGATATATCACAGTTTATTTATTTGTTCACTTACTGAAGGACATCTTGGTTGCTTCCAAGTTTTGGCTGTTATGAAAAAAGTTATTATTAAACGTCTGTGTGCAGGTTTTTGTATAGACTTAAATTTTCAGTTCACTTGAGTAAACACAAAGGGGTGCAATTGCTGAACTGTACGATAAGAGTCTGTTTACTTCTGTCAGAAACAGCCAAACTGTCTTCCAAAGTGCCTGTACCATTTTGCATTCCGACCAGGGATGACTCAGAGTTCCTGTTGCTCCACATCTTTGTCAGTATTTGGTGTATCCAGTATTTTGGATTTGGACCATTCTAATAGGTATATAGTAGGAGAAGGCAATGGCAACCCACTCCACTACTCTTGCCTGGAAAATCCCGTAGATGGAGGAGCCTGGTGGGCTGCAGTCCATGGGATCGCTAAGAGTCGGACACGACTGAGCGACTTCACTCTCACTTTTCACTTTCCTGCATTAGAAAAGGAAATGGCAACCCACGCCAGTGTTCTTGCCTGGAGAATCCCAGGGATGGGGGAACCTGGTGGGCTGCTGTCTATGGGGTTGCACAGAGTCGGACACGACTGAAGTGACTTAGCAGCAGCAGCAGTATCTCTTTGCAGATTTTCAGTTCAGTTCAGTTCAGTCACTCAGTCGTGTCCAACTCTTTGTGACCCCATGAATCGTGGCACGCCAGGCCTCCCTGTCCATCACCAACTCCCGGAGTTTACTCAAACTCACGTCCATTGAGTTGGTGATGCCATCCAACCATCTCATCCTCTGTCATCCCCTTCTCCTCCTGCCTTCGATCTTTCCCAGCATCGGGGTCTTTTCCAGTGAGTCAGTTCTTCGCATTAGGTGGCCAAAGTATTGGAGTTTCAGCTTTAGCATCAGTCCTTCCAATGAATATTCAGGGCTGATCTCCTTTGGGATGGACTGGTTGGATCTCCTTGCAGTCCAAGGGACTCTCAAGAGTCTTCTCCAACACCACAGTTCAAAAGCATCAGTTCTTCAGCATTCAGCCTTCTTTAGTGCTCAGCTTTCTTTGTAGTCCAACTCTCACATCCATACATGACTACTGGAAAACCCATAGCCTTGACTAGATGGACCTTTAATTTGCTTCTAATGACATATCACCACATGCTTATTTGTCATTTGTACAATTTCTTTGGGGAGATGTGTTTTCAGATCTTTTGCCAATTTTCATTCAGATTGTTCATTTTTAAAGATTGTTTTAAGAGTTCTTTGTGTATTTTAGATAACAGTCCTTTATCAGATGCATTTTTGCAAGAATTTTCTTCCAAACTATAGCTTGTCTTCTCATTCTCTTGATGTTATTATTCTTTTTTTTTTTTTTTTTTTTTTGCCATACTGCATGATGTGTGGGATCTTAGTTCCCCAACCAGGGAGCAAACCTTCAGCCCTTTGGAAAGTAAAGTCTTAATCACTGGACTTCAGGGAAGTCTCAAAGTTATTAGTCTTAAAATAGGCAAATGCTGGGATAAAAATACTGAGATGAACTTTTGCCACATTTTTTGTTCCAGACTTCTATAGTTCTTTGTACCTATGCCTTTGAAAGATTATGTTCTTCAGTGTTCCATGTGCATAAAAGAAGGTATGGAAATCAAAGTCAGTCACCAGTTAGCCATTAATAAATGATAAAATGTAACCTGCCTTCATCGATCAAGCTTGTTTTGTTTTTAAAACTTCCATGTCCTCCAGATGTCAGGTAGCCTAAACAATAAGATGTTTAGCCCAGTTGTTTTTTTTTTTTTTTTTTTTTTTTTCAGAAACTCAGAGTCAGCTGTGTTCAGTTCAAGTAAATTAAGACTGTTAGGACCACTGGCCTTCCCACTGCTGCTAAGTGCTTCAGTCGTGTCCGACTCTGTGCAACCCCATAGATGGCAGCCCACCAGGCTCCCCCATCCCTAGGATTCTTCAGGCAAGAACACTGGAGTGGGTTGCCATTTCCTTCTCCAATGCATGACAGTGAAAAGTGAAAGTGAAGTCGCTCAGTCGTGTCCAACTCTTCACGATCCCATGGACTGCAGCCCACCAGGCCCCTCCATCCATGGGATTTTCCAGGCAAGAGCACTGGAGTGGGGTGCCATTGCCTTATCCGATTAGGCATGCGCAAGTTTCCAACTGGAGAAGGAAATGGCAACTCACTGCAGTGTTCTCGCCTGGAAAATCACATGGATGGAGGAGCCTGGTGGGCTACATTCCATGGGGTCGGAGAGAGTGGAACACAACTTGGCAACCGAACAACAACAACAACAGTTTCTGATAGGTGCTCTTTCGACATCAGAGGACCCTAAACTCCACCTTCCAAGCATGCGGCTGCCATTCTCTGAACAAGTGTTTCATGAAGACGTCTGTAGCTTAGCTGCACCTGTGGAGAATAACGGTTATCTCCCCTTGTTCTGATCTCTGATCACCTCTCCCCAGGGTCCCCATGCCTCCACTTTATCCCATAAATACCCTGAGTTCCTCACCTTTGAAGAAGGCAATTTCAACATTTGTTCTCCCTTCTTGGCTGCCTTGTGAATAACACCTTTTCTCTGCTGGAAACCTCAGTATCTCAGCATTTGGCTTGCTGTGCCTTGGGCAAACCAACCTGGTCGAGTAACAATATCATATCTAGCTTATTTTATGAAACACCCAACAGCCCTGTGGACGTGTGGGTAATTGTATATTATGTTGATGAGAGGGATGACAAGAGATGCAAACATGAAACTGGGGTGGTCGACAGTCTCCAGAGCAGATTTTAATATCCACGTTGGCATTCTGCTCCTAGTAACGTTGACCATCTTTGTTCCAGAGATACATTAACTTCAGCAGGTGCTGGCTTCCACCCGCAGCTTCAGGGTGGACAATAAAAACACCTGTCACATCCTTGTGTGCAGTATTTGGACCACTGTTATCTACCTTTTGTCATGGGACATGAAAATTGTTAAAGCAACGAGAAGAAAAATATGCTGGTTGTTGAGTATCTTCTGAGAAGTAATAGAAGCGTATTGACTGATGGGCAAATTTCTCAGGAAAGGCAGTGTGCCTTTTATTTTTACCCAAAGATGGGAAGTATGCTACATCATGGGAGCTTGGTTTCAGATATAACATTTGAGATGTTTAAATAAATGCTCCTGCGTCATCAGCCATCACTTCGATATAACTTGAATTCCAGAGGAGATGGGCTCAGGAGCTGAACTCCTATGAGGAAAGTCTTCCAAATGCTATTATGCTTTATGCTTCAGTGTGAACTCTAGAAAACCTCTCTCAGCTGTAAAATTCAGTGAAATCGGTGTGATGCTGCCCTTGTATTTTAATCAAGATGAACTTGAAAGGTGAACCGTATAAGTGGGAGAAATTATTTATAATTTGGTAATAAAAGTTTATGTCTAACACTCCAAATTTCATACATCTGCTGTGTGCTGGCCCTGAGATATAAAACAATTGAAGTTGCCTTTACATTTGGCCTTATATGAAAGGTCATAAATTAGAATGATAGTGTTCGTCCTCTTTCCTCGCTCACAAAATTTCCATATTAACATCTTCACCTCAAACATAAATGGTTACCCAGCTACAAAGAAAAGAGTTGTATTGGCCTTTGATGAATTACAGTTTATGTTGGAAATCTGTGGTCCATAAGGCTGCTGTTCATCTTGCAGTGGAGTGAATCTACTTCAATGAAGCTAATTCTACCAGAGTGAAACTAATTAAAACTGTACAGTCACTTCTAATAAATAAAGTACAGTCTATAAAAATCTAGGAATAGTTTAAATATCAGCAAATGATCTCCAACGTACGTGGTTCTTTTCATTCTTAAAAATGCACATCTCCATCTTTGAGGAATTTTCTCTGCTTGAATTCCTGCCACCATATGTATTTCAAATAAATTCAATTTTCAAAATGTTTCTTACTAATGTGGTTTTAACTGATAATGTGAAAATTTTTATCTTTTCAACTACAAAAAAAAAAACCCACCCACAACCCATGTCTATTGTGACATAACTAAATTCATTCCAAAATATTAATGAATTGGGCCAGTGCTTTATATTTAGACTTTCAGGAAAATGTTTACAGCAAAAACAAACAAACAAACAAACAAAAAACAGATGTCCTTGATTTTCCAGGGTGGATTATCAAATCCATATGCTTTTTTGATGCAACAGTTTCTTTCACCAGCCCTGTGGTGTAGTTAAATTAGAGCATTTTATAAATTAGCAGGGTAAAGTTCAAGAACAACTTCAGAATCTCCAGCATTCAATCCAGGGAGAAAGGGAAAGATTAAGACCAATGCTACTTCTCAGTAATTTTTAGTTTTTAGAAGCTAGTTTTCCCAATTCTGGATTTGTGAACATAATATAGCTGGAAATTGCCGATAGGGTAGCACAAACTCTTTCTTTTCAATTTGGTTT
Source organism: Ovis aries (assembly GCF_016772045.2). Classification (NCBI taxonomy): domain Eukaryota; kingdom Metazoa; phylum Chordata; class Mammalia; order Artiodactyla; family Bovidae; genus Ovis; species Ovis aries. Next base: position 12,243,041 of record NC_056070.1, read on the forward strand.
TCTTAAGCAGTTGCCTTTCCTTTCACTAAAGTCATTACAATAAGAAACACGTCTGGGACTTCCCTAGGGGCTCAGTGGTAAAGAATCCGCCTGCCAATGCAGGAGACGTGGGTTTGATCCCCAATTCAGGAAGATCGCATGCCACAGAGCAAGCCCATGCACCACAACTATGGAGCCTGTGCTCTGGAGCCTGGGAGCAGCAACTACGGAGCTCACGGGCTGCAGCTACTGAAGTCCAGGGGCCCTCGAGCCCAAGCTCTGCAACAAGAGAAGCCACTGTGGTGAGAAGGCCACACGCCACAGCTGGAGAGTAGCCCCGGCCCTGGAAAGGCCTCACAGCAATGAAGACCCAGCACAGCCAAAAATAAGTGAATTAATTTAAAAAACGCACATCAGCTGTTACCTAAAACTCTCAGTAGCAGAGACTATCCAGTTCTTTCTCTTGTGACAAAACCAGCACCAATGTCTGGACGCATTTCTAAATGGTCACCCACACGTAGAGGGTGATAAGATGCTCAAAAACACAACATTGTCTTCTCTTTTTTAAAAAAAATATTTATTTATTTGGTCTTGTTGCATCTCAGTTGCCGCACATGGGATCTTGACTTCGTCGTACGGGATCTTTCGTTGCGGTGCATAGATGCTCCAGGTGTGGCTTGAGGGCTTACATACTCCACACCATGTGGGATCTTAGTTCCCCGACAAGGTATCGAACCCATGTCCCCTGCACTCTTAACCACTGGACCACTAGGGAAGTCCCTTTCCTCTTTTTATAGCTGTCCCCCCCAAAAAAATTTGGGGAACTTGCAGCCATCTTCATAAACTGTAACTAGAGCAAAGAATAATACCCTCTTTCCTTGTTGCTGTTGTTTAATCACTAAGTCGTGTCCGACTACTTGGGAACCCATGGACTGCAGCATGCCAGGCTTAAGGGTATTCTATTATACAAACTCAATTGAGACAAATCCTTTATGCTTGTTAGAAGGAGAAGCAAGGCCTTCTGATTTATGCTGAAGAATTGAAACAAATATGTTGCAGAGGGTACGAAGCATGGTGAGGACAATCACAGCTTCCAATTTAGTCAAAAGCCAGGATAGATGCTACGATTGCCGTGTTTACTGTACTCACACTGGGTCGGGGAGGGACGGAAAAACATAGTCATTTGCTGGATTAGGATCCATCTAACATTATATCCAAATGACAGCTTGCTCCCTAAGTTTTATGTATTTGTTCAGTGCCAGGCAAGGAAAGGTACTCTTAAATAGACATGGATGAATAAATGAATATACGGACGCATCCAAAGTTGGCCCCAGAATAAGAACCTCCAGAGGGGCTTCCCTGGTGGTTCAGAGGTTAAAGTGTCTGCCTACAATGCAGGAGACCTGGGTTCAATCCCTGGGTCGGGAAGATCCTCTGGAGAAGGAAACGGCAACCCACTCCAGTATTCTTGCCTGGAGAATCCCGTGGATGGAGGAGCCGGGTAGGCTACAGTCCACGGGGTCGCAAAGAGTCAGACATGACTGAGCGACTTTACTTTCACTTTCTTTCTTTCTTTGAGAACCACAGCTCAAACAAGTCCTAAATAAAATATAAAAGGGGCTTTACAGTGGTGCTAGTGTTACAGAACCCGCCTGCCAATACAGGAGATGTAAAAGATGCGAGTTTGATACCTGGGTCAGAGTCCCTGCAAGAGGCCATGGCAACCCACTCCAGGACTGTTGCCTGGAGAATCCCATGGACAGAGGAGCCTGGCAGGCTACAGTCCACAGCATCACAAAGAGTTGGACAGGACTGAAGCAACTTAGCATGCATGCGAAATATAAAAGACAACAAAGTTCTTTGATGTGAACTCTATAGGAGTTAGAATTTCTACACTTTGTGAGCCTTATTCTCCATCCCCAATCATGCAATTAATTAATAAACATTTCTTCATCCATTACTAAGTGCCTGAAATGGGTTGTTGTTGTTCAATCACTCAGTCATGTCTGACTCTTTGCAACCCCATGGACTGCAGCACGCCAGGCCTCCCTGTCCATCACCATCTCCCAGAGCTTGCTCAAACTCATGTCCATTGAGTCGGTGATGCCATCCAACCATCTTGTCCTCTGTCGTCCGCTTCTCCTCCTGCCTGCAATCTTTCCCAGCATCAGGGTCTTTTCCAAAGTCAGCTCTTCGCATCAGGTAGCCAAAGTACTGAAAAGGGTAATTGCTTTCAAATCTGACTTTTTGCATCCATGCCTCTTCAGGGGCAACAAAGCTCTCAGAACCTTCAGTGAAGCTTACTTTTCACTTTTCTACCTGCTCAAAGGCCTCCTTCAGCACATAAATTACTCCCTAATCACATGTGAAGGAAAACTAGAGTCTTATGGATGCCAACTCACCCACCCCCAAATAATTTAAAAATGATTTTCTAGAATAACTCAGTGTGAGCAAAATTCAACAGAACACTCATAAAAATTCAGAAGTCAAGACAGAAAGAGATTCTGGAGGAAATCTATTATAGAGAAAATTGATTGCTCTTTCAGAATAGAAAGGCAGATGACTTTTGTATTCTTAGGGTGTATGTGCATGTGCTTTTAAAAATAATATTTTCTTAGTCTCTACTAGCTGGAGCAAAGGAAGGCTTGGCAAAGCTCTGTGCGTGGCCTTTTTCCATCTTTGAAGTTCTTCTTTCCTAAACCTCTGGCAACTTGCCATTGGCCCAAGAGCTCTAGCCTAACTTCAGGGTATGATTGACAAAATACCAGATCATGAATTTCATACAAACTTGCACCATGTGCCATATTAGAAAGAGTGAAACCTTTTGCCTGGAAGCAGCTGCTGGACAAAACTCGAGCAGAGATTATTTTCCTTCTTTGACCATTTGCAAGACTTATCCTAGAACTAAAGCTGAATATTTACATCTGATACTGATTTGCAAGGATCGCTGAAATGGTGGCAATGGTTAAGTAGGGTGCCATAGCTCACCACCCCTCAATGTGAGAGGGACACAGCCAGTCAGATACTGCTCCACAGAACAAGAATGTCCACTGAAGGACACACTAGAAGCAAGGTTTCTATAGAGAAGGGCATGAGGAAGGGGCGAGCCTTGCCTCTCAGCTCTGGAAATAAGCCTCTAAAACAGCACCCTTGGGAATTTGCCTTCCAACGTAGGGCTGAGTGTTCAATCCCTGGGTGGGAAGCTAAGATCCCACGTGTCTTGCAGTCAAGAAACCAAAACATAAAACAGAAACAATATTGTAACAAATCCAATAAAAACTTTAAAAACGGTCCGCATGGAAAAAATCTTTAAAATGGCACCCTCAGCCTCCAATGTGGAGAGTGAGCACCGAGGGAAGGGCAGTCTGAAGAACATAGTTGTCTTTGACATCTTTCCAAAGTTTCCTTGCCAAGATGCTCCTCATTCTGCTCTTCGAGGTCATCCCTTGATAACACTGGAATTCTCCCTGAGACAGACTGGTTTCTCTCAGATGTCCCCAGGAACTGACCTTGGCTCTGAATTTGCACTTCTACCTGCTAAAGTTTCCCCACAGTAAATCTGATACTTTGGGTCTCTTGTCCAGTTTTTCAGCTAAAGGTCATCATGGCAAAGACCTTATAAACTCATTTCTGATAAAGTGATCAAAGCAGATCCAATGTGTGATTTTGCTCATGTGCATTTTTAATAAGGTGGAGTTCTTTAATAGCTTAAAGTCATAAATCTCTTATGAAATGCTGGCGTCAGTGCCAGGTATGGGGAGAGAGTGCAGGTATTTACAGGTGCAAATGGCCTTTCCAGATAAGCCAGAGATGCGCCCACTTGCCCAGAGGTGCAAAGCAGCCTGACCGCCTAACCTTCCTGTTGGAGAGGGCTAAGAGTAGACTGCACTGGATTCTGTCCATTTCATTCAAGCCAAGGAATAAAGCCAAGTCAAGAAAACAGCACCTGTTTGAAACGAGAGAGAGGTAGAGGAAGAAAAGAGGAAGGACATGAAGGTGGCATGGGATATAATCTGCTTAACGTGAATGCTTTCAATATGTATAAGCCCCAAAAGTCAAGCCTCTTATTCCATCCCTGAAGAATGAAAGGCTTCTACCCTGCCCTGCCATCCCATCAATTATAATAGTGGCGTGTGTCAAGGGGTGAGAGCTGCAAAGACGATTGGGGTGAACACTATGACTTCCAAGGAAATCGAGCCCCCAAAACCACAGAGCTGATGTGTTACTCTCTACCGATACTACTGGCATTTTACGCCACTTCAGTGGTGGTTATGCTCCACCCGTGGATCTGGTTGTGGAAGGGCAGGGGTCTTCCAGGAAGAGCATGCGTCACCCTAGTTCACGTCCCGTCCTGGCTGACAAACTTGCACTCCACCTACTCTTCCAGCGCAACTCCATCCAAACAGAAGGCGATTCCAAGTAGGCAAAAACGGGTACTTTATCAAATATGTGTTTTTATTGAAGGGGCACCAAAAAGTGAGGGCAAATAGAAACATCTAATGAGACGGGCTTATTACTCTTCAAGAAAATGGCAAGTCCTGAGTGAAATGAAGTTGTTCTTTTTAAAAAGCACAAATGTGACATTTTCTGTAGATAATTTCAGATGACAAGGGAAGAAAAACTCCTCAAAATTTGACTGTTATTTCACCACTCTGAGCAAACAACGTGCCAGGATGTGGTGCACGCTCTCTCTCACTCAGGTTGTTACCCGTTCTTTTTTGGGGGGAGCTTTTTCCAGTTACAGCAAGCGGGGGCTACTCTCTAGTTGCCTCGAGTGTGGGCTTCCCTTTGGGGTGGCTTCTCTCATTGCGGAGCGTGAGCTCTGGGGCGCATGGACTTTAGTATTGTGATGCCCCGGCTTAGCTGCTCTGCCCCAAGTGGGATCTTCCCAGACCAAGGATAGAACCCGTGTCTCCGGATGCAAGCAGATTCTTATCCACTGTACCACCAGGGAAGTTCGATACTCTTGTATGATCTCTTTTTCTCATTTAACTAGACTTGGAGAAGACGTTTACATGGTAGTGAATATGAGATCATTTTAATAACAGCATAATACTTAGCCGCAATTTAGCTAATCCTCTCATTATTAAACAACTTTGTATTTTAAATTACTTGCTACAATGATAACATATATCTGAATGTGTGTGTTTTCTGAATGCTTATCTGTTTCGTTAGATAAATTGCCCAAGGTAGAATCACTATTTCCAACAATTTGCAAATTTAAGGCTATTTTGCTATAGCTGTTGCCAGATGTCTCTCCAGGAATACCAGTTTATACACCTTACTCAATAAATGAGAGTATCCTAAAGACTGGTGTTTCTGAAAATAATCTGACACATTTGTAAATTTTTGTTTATTTCCCTCCCTTCCTTTGTGGTGGACAAGCTCCTGGAAGACAGGGAGAATGCCTGGTTACTATTATGTCCCTGGTATTTTTTGCCACTGAGTCACCAGGGAAGCCCATATTGGGGTTTAAGAGAAACTAAATTGTATATGCCTCAGGCCCCTATTTCACCGGGAATCCTCCTACTAAGACTTACTCTCTGCCAGGTACTCTTCTATACATTTTATGAATATGAATTAATTTAATCCTTACACAGACCTTGTGTGAAGTTACTACAGTTGTCATCACCAATCTGTAAATGAGTTGACTGAGGCTCAGGAAAATAATTTGCTCAAGATCATATGGTTGCGGGTCTGGGATTTGAGCCTAGAGTTCAAGGTCTTTTAACCACCCTGATTTATTTATTGCACAGATACCCAGTCTGTGCACCACAGTAATCATGAGACAAATTGCTAACTTCTTTTCATTATCTATTGATTCCTAACGAATCACCCCAAAACCTGACTGTTATTTAAATAACAATCATTTTCTCTTCTGCAGTATAGGTAGGTGAGAATTTGGCATGGAGCTGGTTGTTTCTCATTCAGGGTCTCCCTCAAGTTTGGAGTCTGATCGTGACTAGGGCTAGAACAAACCACAGTGGGCCTATGCAGCTGGCAATCAGCTAGGCATCTCTCCTCTGTCTCTCTCTCTCTCTGGATAGTCACAGGACCACTCTCTAATGGTCTCTCTACTCTACATGGGTGAGCTGTGCTTCCTCACAGCATGGCAGACACCTTATAGGGTGGTTAAAGACTTTTTGAGTGAGTATCTCAGCAAGCAAGGCTGAAGACTTTTATGAACCAGCCTTAGAACTCAGGCCACTTCTACTATAGTCTATTGGTCAAAACAGTCACAAAGTGGGGAATTCCCTGGTGATCTAGTGGTTAAGACTCTGCACTTTCAATGCAGGAGACTCAGGTTAGATCCCTGGTCAGGGAACTAAGATCCCAGACTCCTTCCCTCAGTGGGACGTGTGTCAAAGTTACACTGCAAGAACACATGGGATGGGAAATCTCGTTGCTGTCCTCTTTCAAATATACAATCTGTCACATCCCAAACATTTCTTTACCCGTAAAAGGTGCTTTAAAACTCATACTTCATATGGAGCTGATAATGTGTGTGCCAACGCTTTCTTATTTGTCAGCAACCCACTTTTCCTTTATTTATGTATTTATTACCTGACTATTTGAGAAATGGAGTATTCCTGCCATATCGATAAACAAGGATATCGCAGCCATCAGCGATTCCGGCCCAAAGGAGAACAATACCTGCTATCTGGCGGCCATTAGGCTGCAGCTGCTCCCTACAGCAATCACCGAGGATCTGGGGGAAGGGGATGTGAAAAACGCAGGGTACTGGCCCCAGATAGCCGAGATGAATATGCAAGGAATGATTTCAGGGAGCCCAGACCATTGCATCTTCCCATTCATAGAAGAGCGCTAAATTCCTTAACATGAGATATCTGGATTTCCTTGCTGTGGTCCAGTTGCTAAGTTGTGTCCGACTCTCTGTGACCTCATGGACTGCAGCACACCAGGCTTCCCTGTCCTTCAGTATCTCCTGGAGTTTGCTCAAACTCATGTCCATGATGTCAGTGATGCCATCCAGTCATCTCATCCTCTGTCATCCCCTTCACCTCCTGCCTTCAATCTTTTCCAGCATCAGGGTCTTTTCCAATGAGTTGGGTCTTCAATCCCATGGACAGGTGGCTAAAGTATTGGAGCTTCAGCTTCAGCATCAGTCCTTGCAATGAATATTCAGGGTTGACTTCCTTTAGGATTGACTGGTTTGATCTTGCTGTCCAAGGGACTCTCAAGAGTCTTCTCCAGCACCACAATTAGAAAGCATCAGTTCTTTATGGTCCAGCTCTCACATCGGTATACGACTACTAGAAAAACCATGGCTTCAACTATATGGACCTTTGTCAGCAAAATGATATCTCTGCTTTTTAAAACACTGTCTAGGACTGTCATATCTTTCCTTCCAAGAAGCTAGCATCTTTTAATTTCATGGATGCAGTCACCGTCCACAGTGATTTGGGAGCCCGAGAAAAGAAAATCTGTCACCATTTTCACTTTTTCTCCTTCTATTTGCCATGAAGTGTTGGGACTGGATGCCATGATTTTAGTTTTGTGAATGAGTTTCAAGCCAGCTTTTTCACTCTCCTCTCTCAAACTCATCAAGAGGCTCTTTAGTTCCTCTTTGCTTTCTGCCATAACGGTTGTATCATCTGCGTGTCTCAGCTTGTTGGTTTCCCTTAATTAACAATAGTCTTTTGATGTTTAGCCTACCTGCCCCTTGTTGCAAACTTCTCTGTAACCTGAATCCCTCCCTCCTCAAGCCCACCCCACCGCCCGCATCCTCAGAGCAATTCTCAGGGTTACTTGATATTGCTGTCTTTGGGGCTTGAAGTCCTAAAAATTCCCACCAAATAAAACATAACTCTCAATTTTTAGACTGTGACTATTTTTTAAGCTGACATATTTATTTTTGGATGCACGGGATCTTCGTTGTTGCATTCAAGCTTTCTTAGATGCAGTAAGCAGAAGCTACTCTCTAGCTGCAATGCATCAGCTTCTCACTGAGGTGGCTTTTCTTGTTGCAGAGCATGGGCTGCAGGTGCACAGGCTTCAGTGATTGCATCTCGCAGACTCTAAAGCAGGGCTCCGTAATTGGGGTGTCCTGGCTTAGTTGCTCCTTGGCATGTGGAATCTTCCCGCACCAGAGATCGAACACGTGTCTCCTGCATTAGCAGGCAAATTCTTACCACTGTGCCACCAGGGAAGGCCAACTCACTCTTCTGATTGATGCGTGAGGGCATGCATGCTCAGTAACTGCAGTCGTGTCTGACTCTTTGCAACCCTGTGGACTGTAGCCCTCCAGGCTCCTCTGTCCACCGGATTCTCCAGGCAAGAATACTGGAAGTGGGTTGCCATGCCCTTCCTTCTCCAGGGCATCTTCCCAACCCAGGGATCAAACCCATGTCTCCTGCATTGCAGGTGGATTCTGAGCCACCTGGGAAGCCCCTTCTGATTTGTAAAATGTGCTTATAAAATGGCACATGGACAGAGTATATTTACAGAATGGAGGTACAGTTTATGGCTCTGGACCAAAGTAAACTGACCAGCCTTTATATATAAATTGAGCCTGGGACCTTGGCCTCCATGCTTAGGATTTTAAAGCAGTCCGCAAGAAATGCAACTAAATGAGACACAGTTTTTCTGCTTCTAAGAAAATTATCCTTATTGCAAAACTGCTTTTTATTACATACCCAAATTAGATTCACTGTAGGTGAATTTACTGTGCCGGGCTTTCTATATAGAGTCACTGGTATTCAGGCAAGGGCTGGACTCTGGCAGCAGGCCAGCAGTAAAGGGCTGGGAGCAGAAGGGCAAAAGTAATTTGACCTCCTCCCCGTGCTGTGATGCCCACTGCATTGGCTTGACCCCTTTCAGCTGTGATTTCACTTACCAAACAAGGCCGATTTAGGAAGACGTTTGGAGGGCCAAGCAATGACTGCTAGAGGTGTCAGCCCTTTTTACTTTTTGGCTGTAGGTAAAGAAGATAAAGGTCTCCAACAGGGATAGCAACTCAGAGTGATTAGATCAGTTCTTCATGGCTTTGAGGACGTTGGATTCTTACTGTTTGTTTTATAAAGCTTGTCATTAACTTCAAACTCATGGAGTCCAAGGACACTGCATTTCTGGGTGGGTTAGTGTCTCTGGCTGATAAGTCATGACTGGCTGTCTGGGCTAAATGGTCCCCCGTGTCTTGGACATGTCTGAAACCACTCTGGTGCCTGACTATGTTAGGGGGCACAAAGTGGCTTAGGCACTGGCCCATCCTGTGTGGGTGTGTGACTGTGACTTCAGAAGGAACCAGCAACCAATGTCTGTGAGTGCAGAGTACCTGTAGCACAACCAGGAAGAAAAGCATGCCAGAAATCCCCAAGAGACCAAAATCTTTCCTGTCCTCCTTCAACAGAAGGATCATAAAGTCAGAGATTCCCTTAAAACCTCATTGGGTCTGATGATGAGTGAAGACTGGGTTTCATTTTTAATTGTAACCACCCCTTACCCTGGCCCAAGGCCCCCATTAGGTAATTTACCAGGCAGTGGAGTCTGAACTGACCCTTTGAACCTGAAGGCACCTGCTATCAGCTTCCTCCCACTACTAGCTATTAGTTGTCATTGTTAACTTTTGAAACAAGGTTTAAATTTTCTAAGAGTGGGAGCTGGGGGGTAGAGAAAGGACAGGGCTGCCCTTGAGAATTTTGTTGATAAGTTAAAATTGGACAGTTGAGTACCCCAAATTCCTTAGCTTATAACATTGCCAAAGCCAATTCTTTGACGCTAGGAAGTCCAGGGCCTTCCCTGGTGGCTCAGTGATAAAGAATCTGCCTGCTAATGCAGGAGACACAGATTCGATCCCTGGGTCGGGAAGATCCCCTGGAGGAGGAAATGGCAACCCGCTCCAGAATTCTTGCCTGGGAAATCCCAGGGACAAAGGAGCCTGGTTGGCTACAGTTCATGGAGTTGCAAAAATTTTTACACAACTCAGTGACTAAACAACAACAAGGAACTCCTGAACCTGGCTTAGCTTATTTCTAGGTATTTGCGATCATTGATTCATCTCACCCAGATTTCCTTCTCTGCTGAGAAAGCCACAGAGCAGGCCCCAGCGAGCAAGGCTGGAGTTGAGCCACACTACACGGAGCACAGCAAACAGGAGTGCAGCAGGATGTCTAGGCTTCAGCCACTTCCCTGGAGGTTTTCTTTTTTGCTCATGGTAATTGGATAGTTGGTCTCATATCCAGGCTTTTCCTGGGATTGTTGAGTATGATTATTTTCATTCGAATGAGTCTATAGAAAGTCACCAGTCTTGGGCCTACACTTACTGAATTACAGATAAATTACATCCATAAAAATCATTTCACAGCTTACCTTGGAAAGTGATAATGTACAGTTCACCGCAATGTGTCAAAACCAGAGAGAGGAAGCATTGTGGTATTTCTGTTCATTTGTCAGTGGGATGAATATAGAGATATTGATATTTTAGCCTCTTATGAATGAAAGAGGAGTTGATTCCATCCTATGAAAAGTTCTTGTTTTGTCAGCTCTGTAAGCTCTTATCTGAGTCTTCACGAATCCATAGAGTAAGCTGACTACCAAAGACAGCTGAGCCACTTTTATTTTCTTTCACTTAATGGGATGCCCTGAATAACCCACATTGATCTTCATGATCATTTCTTCAGAAAGAAATAATGGTACCTGAAATCTTAGTTCCTCTTCACAACTACCAAGTAAGAATAAACTTGAGATGAATGTAAAAATTCGGGGCTTCCCTGGTAGCTCAATGGTGAGGAACATGCTTGCCAGTGCAGAAGGTTCAGGTTTGATCCCTGGATGGGGAAGATCCCCTGGAGAAAGAAATGGCAACCAACTCTAGTACTCCTGCCTGAAGAATCCCATGGACAGAGGAGCCAGGCAGTCTACAGTCCAGGGGATCTCAAAAGAGCTGGACATGACTTAGCGCCTTAAAAACTATGATGACAACAAGTTTGCTTCACAAGCCCTACTCCTTGAATGCAGCAGTGTCTGAGAGTTTCATTTATGTTTTTGATTGTAAGACTTTTTAGAAAAGCCCAGTGTCTCTGTCTGGAAAGCGTTCATTCAAAACCTGATGTCTCACAGAGGCAATGAGCTATGTTGTGGTTTCTTCAATCATTTTTCTCTATTTTTATGTGGTTAGGTAGAAAGGAAATCCCATCTTCCGTGAATAAGACTCCTTAGACTAACCTTTGTCAGTTGAAAAAAAAAAAAAAGCACAATGTGAGAGTAATGAGCTAAGTTTTATTTGGGACAAAATGAGGACTATAGCCTGGAGACAGCTCTGAGAAATTGCTCCAAAGAGGGGGATGGTGGGGGTGGGGGGGGGGGGGGGGCATGCAGTTCAGTATATATGTGATTCTGGTGAAGGGGGAATCAAATATGCAATCAAACACATATTTTTGCAGAAGGTTGCTGCTTGTCATAAAAAACAGACTTCACCATGAAGGATTTAAGTGCTTTTCTAGATACAGAGAGATGCAGGAACTAGGCTCATAAGATCTTCTCCTGAAAATGTCTAACTACATAAAGAACTGTTCTGCCAGTTCTTCCCAGAGCACAGAGTGCCTTGTTCCTGATCTCTGCCCTGAACTCCTTTCAGGGAGTGTTGAAGGTCAGCAGCTGCACTGCCTCATGATTTAATCCTTGTAGAGGCAGATGGCAAGTGCCGTCTTGAAGTTGGCACCTGCTTTATCCCAGTGTTGGCGAGAGGTTGTCATCAAACAAGTTCTGTTAGCAAGAGATGATGTGGTGAGTCTTTAAAAACGTTAAGAAAAAACTTAAATCCAACACAACTAGTTTATTTGTGAATTACAAGTGAATGGCGGGTTAAGTATTTTTTTGGTCATTTTCTAGACTGGACAACAACAAAAAAAGAAGGGCTAAAATCATTGAAAACGTCTAATGATTTACTCTAGGAGCAGTTATGAAAAGCATGCATTAATAAATCTTACTCCAGCTGTATTTCCTATCTGAGTTATGCCAGTCTGCTTTTTAAGTCTGAATTTTTAAAACTTAAAAAAATGGGGGGAGCTATCTTGTCCAAATGTGCTCCTATAACACTCAGCTAGGAAAATATATATTTATTTTTTTTAAGTAATGTCATTACCAGAAGACTTATGTCTTTCCCTTTGACAGGGAAACAGAGTGCTTATCTTCATATTTTCATAATGAAAACTCCCCAAGCTCAGGCCACTCTGGCAGATTTACAACCTTTGAGCAGGAGAGCTGACAGGCATTTTAATATGAAAGGAGATATGATGTCTTTAATGTACAGTGATGTCACTTCTAACGAGGGAGAAGCTGCTTTCTGCAGCACCATCACCATAACAAGGCCGACCCGGCAGCCTCGAAGGGGACCTTCTCACCTAGAGAAAGGTCACAAACAAGACAGAAGGAGGGACTCTCCCGATTTAGGTGGAAGGGCACCCTGAGAGGTCCTGGGCACGAGCCTATTGTGAGTGTGCCTTCGCTGCGGGAAGTTGAACTGTCTAGACAGAGCTGACCTTGAGAAGGGAAAAGGTAAGGCCTGATGCTGAAAGGGTAATGAAAATCCTCCGGGGAGTGTTAGCGTGAAAGCTGGATTGCCTGTTGACCGTCTTCTCCCCCCTCTCTCCTACCCGGCAGAGGTCTCATTGCTTGGAAGTGATATTGACAGCCCCTCTGTCCTTAGGAGGCTGCCTAGTTATCGTGCCTGGAAGAATGATAGTAAGCAAATGCCAGAAACTTTCAATCTTTTATTTGCAAATGAGACTTTAAAGGTGTAGCATTTGGTGTAGAAAAGACTGGCTATGGTTTTGCAAAGAGCTTTGTGCTCTCAGAGGCTGATATTCAGATGTCCTTATGTCCTCTAAGGCAGGGGTCTCCAACCTCCAGGATCTAATGCCTGATGATCTGAGGTGGAGCTGATGTAATAGAATAAAATGCACAATAAATGTAATGTGCCTGAATCATCCCCAAACCTCCTCCCAACCCTCCACCCCCACCATCCGTGGAAAAATTGCCTTCCGTGAAATTGGTCCCTGGTACCAAAAAGGTTGGGGACCACTGCTCTAATGAACACTGCTCCCCTTCCTGACTGAAGGATTTTTATTAAATCATCTGAGAACTGCTACATTGCTACATCCAACATACCTGGAAAAGAGGGGAAGAGCCCTCCTGCAAGCAGCTTCCTGTGTAATTCCAAAAGCACCCTCCACCTCATCAGAGAAAAAGCTGCTGTGTGGTTATCTGGGAAAATCCTAATAATCCCCAAATGGGGAGGCTCTCACTATTCAAATAAGCTTTCATTCATCAAGCAAAATTTCTGAAAGTCCGAGGGTTAACTTAAGAACTTAGAAGGTTTTGCCAGCTCAGAGAGTAGCTGAGCATTCAAAATTTGCCAGTGCAATTAAACGTACTTCTTTTTAATTAAACATAGGCACCTTCAGCCATCTACACTCTCAATATTAAGTACCAAAGATTTATCATGTAAAAGAGCCAAATAGTAAAGGCAAGGGTTAGAATTGACCAATATCACAAAGGACTATAATTTTTTAAAATATGTTATTATCTAATTAATTTTACTGCAGTGAAGCAGTGGTTATGAGCCTGGGCAGGCAGTCCTGGGCTGGGTTCTGTCTCTGCCACTCGCAAGTTATATAATTTGGAAAATGTACTGAATTTCCTTTGCCTCAGTTTCATTATATGTGAAATGGGAATAAATGTTTTACCTACCTCACAGTTTCTATAAGAATTAATTGAGATAGTCAATGAAAACCACTTGCCACTATTTAAAGCATGGTTAAACACTCAATAAATGCTAACCTCTATCACTACTACTATATTATTAAATAATTAAATTAAATATTAGTTCTAATCAATTTTATTTGATTGTTAGATAATGAAATAAATTGTTTAAATATTTATCACAACTAAAATAAGATAAATATAATATTTATCTTAATTAAAATAAGATTAATATCCACATTAGTCACATGTCTTGAACTAAAATCTGATTTGTAATACTTCAGAATATATAAAATTAACTTATATGTATAGTTTGTAATGGAAATTTTCTTCTTCACATCTTTTTCTTTGAGCTCCAAATTACTGCACCTGACTGTAGGTCCGTGGACTACTGATCCTTGAATGACAAATTTGACATAAAAATGTGCACTCGTTCAAATATTAATTGTGGCCACTACAGCATATACCTGACCTCCCACCCATATGGTCCTCTAACCCAGTGGCTCTCAAACTCTGACATGGACAAGAGTCAGAGGAGTCTCTTGAGAGGATGGACTTTTGGAAGGATGTGTAGTTTGCTCACTCTTTCTTGGTAAGACTTATATTGTCTTCTGCTTAGGAGGTAACTTCAACTCTAGCCAGGTGAAGGCCAAGAGACAAGGCAGATGATTTCTCAGACCACCTCTCTCCTGTGATCTAAGGGAAAGAGATGAATGAGTTCTTGATCTTTCACTGAAGCAGGAGAAGAAGTGAGGACGTGGCTGGAGCCTTGGCACAATATTCGTGGCTGTGCATATGGTTGGAGCATCTTTTGTTGCTGTCTCTTAGCTTTTAAGTAGGATGGGAGATAGTGGGTAAGATTTCAGATTTGGTCAAGGCATGAGAAGCAAACAGTATCTTTGGGGCAGCAAGGTCATACTGTACTACAGGAGCTCTTAAATTTGGACCCTGGTTCACCCTGGCAGAACGCAACAGCTCCTGGCACACATACCATACCAGTTCTTAATTTTCATGTGTATTAGTTCCATTTTCTCTTTTTTTAATCAGCTGAGTATGTGTATATACACACCAGAAGTATTTTGCAATATTGCCAGGCATGGTTGGCAGCCTTTATTAGTAAAATATCGAGTCAAAACTTTCATTAAACTTTATTAACATAAATAAAGCAGATGTCATCATACCTATCCACAAAACAAGAAAAAGGCTGACCAAACAGAAAATCAACAACTGTTCTTAGATCCATCAGAGAATTGAGGTCACAAGGTATACCTCTGCCCCTAAAGTTGGAAAAGACAGACAAATAGATACAGAGAATCACAGCTTACTGGAGCAGAAGGCTTTGCGGAACCAGTGCCAGAGTCAGAGAACCTAAACTGTAATTAAATAATTGCTGGAGTCTCAGTGTGAGCAAGTTTGAGAGTTTAAAAATGCCAGGGTTGCCCCTTCTTAGGTGGTCTCTATATATGCTTTGGTGAGTTTCACCTGTGGGAGACCTGCCAGTTCTCACACTGAAGAGCTGAGAAAAATCCCTTTGTGCTTCCGCCAGGGGAAGGGCAATGTAGCCATTTTGAAACTGTCCAGAACTCCTTGTTCTTAATAAGACCTGCCCTCAGGGAAACTATTCTACAAAAGTCTAAACAACATGGGTTTTACCAGAGCCTAATGACCTTGGGGTTCTCAAGGCAAGAATACTGAAGTGGTTTGCCATTCCCTTCTCCAGAGGACCACATTCTGTCAAATCTCTCCACCATGACCCGCCCGTCTTGGGTGGCCCCACAGGGCATGGCTTAGTTTCACTGAGTTAGACAGCGCTGTGGTCCTAGTGTGATTAGATTGACTAGTTTTCTGAGTATGGTTTCAGTGTGTCTGCCCTCTGATGTCCTCTTGCAACACCTACCGTCTGACTTGGGTTTATCTCACCTTGGATCACAATAAACTGTGGAAAATTCTGAAAGAGATGGGAATACAGACCACCTGACCTGCCTCTTGAGAAACCTATATGCAGGTCAGGAAGCAACAGTTAGAACTGAACATGGAACAACAGACTGGTTCCAAATAGGAAAAGGAGTACGTCAAGGCTGTATATTGTCACCCTGCTTATTTAACTTCTATACAGAGTACATCATGAGAAACACTGGACTGGAAGAAACACAAGCTGGAATCAAGATTGCTGGGAGAAATATCAAGAACCTCAGACATGCAGATGACACCACCCTCATGGCAGAAAGTGAAGAGGAACTAAAAAGCCTCTTGATGAAAGTGAAAGAGGAGAGTAAAAACGTTGGCTTAAAGCTCAACATTCAGAAAACGAAGATCATGGCATCTAGTCCCATCACTTCATGGCAAATAGATGGGGAAACAGTGGAAACAGTGTCAGACTTTATTTTGGGGGGCTCCAAAATCGCTGCAGATGGTGATTGCAGCCATGAAATTAAAAGACGCTTACTCCTTGGAAGAAAAGTTATGACCAACCTAGATAGCATATTGAAAAGCAGAGACATTACTTGGCCAACAAAGGTCCATCTAGTCAAGGCTATGGTTTTCCAGTGGTCATGTATGGATGTGAGAGCTGGACTGTGAAGAAAGCTGAGCGCCAAAGAATTGATGCTTTTGAAGTGTGGTGTTGGAGAAGACTCTTGAGAGTCCCTTGGACTGCAAGGAGATCCAACCAGTCCATTCTGAAGGAGATCAGTCCTGGGATTTCTTTGGAAGGAATGATGCTAAAGCTGAAAACTCCAGTACTTTGGCCACCTCATGCGAAGAGCTGACTCATTGGAAAAGACTTTGATGCTGGGAGGGATTGGGGGCAGGAGGAGAAGGGGACGACAGAGGATGAGATGGCTGGATGGCATCCCTGACATGATGGACATGGGTTTAGGTGAACTCCGGGAGTTGGTGATGGACAGGGAGGCCTGGCGTGCTGCGATACACGGGGTTGCAAGGAGTTGGACACGACTGAGCAACTGAACTGAACTGAACTGAAGGAAAGAATCAGTGAGCTTGAAGACATGTCAGTAGAAACTTCTAAAACTGAAATACAAGAAGGGAAAATAGTGGGAAAGAACAGAATATCTAAAAACTGTGGGATGATTACAAAAGGTGTGAATGTCAAGCATTAGTCACCGTGGTGAAAGGAGAATAAACTCCCCTGACCTCACGTGTCCTTAAGGTAACATCCCTCCTGTGCTGTTATTGCCCGTCGTGTCCGACTCTGTGCGACCCCATAGACAGCAGCCCACCAGGCTCCCCCGTCCCTGGGATTCTCCAGGCAAGAACACTGGAGTGGGCTGCCATTTCCTTCCCCAATGCATGAAAGTGAAAAGTGAAAGTGAAGTTGCTCAGTTGTGTCTGACTCTTCACAACCCCATGGACTGCAGCCCACCAGGCTCCTCCGCCCATGGGATTTTCCAGGCAAGAGTACTGGAGTGGGGTGCCATTGCCTTCTCCGTCTCAAAAGAATAGAAGTAATTAATTACATAGTGAGTGTGGGAGAAGGAATTAAGTACACCAGTTATTTACATATTCTACACTTTTCTACTGCGCAAAAAGATGGCCTGTCTCAATTGGCAATACTGTATTTTCCCACTTTTGCTAGGTGGGTAAATTATATTCTGATAGAATTATCCAGAAACTTATTTTTGTTGCACTTTGTTTTAGCATAAGTTTCCTAGCAAACAGAACCTGAGATGAAACCTACATGCTAACTTCTACTGGGAAGGGATAAAATCCCAGAGCAAATGGAATGAGGGAAAGCATGTAAGGAAGGGAAGAATGGAGAACAACCATAGAGTGGTAGGTGTATTACCAAGCTGGCCACGGCTTTACCAAAAAATTAAAGCATAATTAGTTACCTTGCCACTTGTCACAAGCTGTATGGACCCATTGTCTCAGAAAAGCTCTTTGGTGGGGGAAGGGATAAAAATCATTTGCCAGTTAACCCCTTCCCACTCTGTAGACTATTTCCTATTGGTCACAGTTTGCTCCAGATGGCGTGTGCTCCCTTACGCTTCTGGGTTGTATCACTCAAATTTCCAGGCAGCTGATGGGGAAGTCAGATCCCACATCCACTGGGTGAGAGAAGTCAGCTCATCACTGAGTCCTGTCCCTTAGTCCTAGGGACCAGAGCTGCTACGGCTTTCACTGTGATTTCTTGGAGGAGTAGTGTCAGAGCCTTAGAGGCATGCAGCTGTGGAAGACACCACATCTGGCACAGTAGCTGGGTTCTATAATGTGCAGTGGTTCACTACCATGCCCTGTGATCTCTCTGATTTTCACAGAAGCCAGAGAATTCACTCAAAAGAGAATATTATGGGAACCTCTTCAACTTTAACAATGGTGTTAATCTCGGCCAGTCTTCAAGGAGGGTGGTATTACTCCTGCAAATGGCAAGAGGTCAGGGAGTTTCAGGAGCTAACACACAGCCAGTGGTTGTTAATCAGGGGCGATTTTGCCCTCCTGGCAAATAAGGAAGATCCCTTGGAGAAGAAAATGGCAACCTGCACCAGTATTCTTGCCCAGGAAATCCCAAGGACAGAGGGGCCTGGCAGGCTACAGTCTATGGGGATCCCAAAGAGTCAGACACAACTTTGCAGCTAAACAACAACAGCAACAAGGGGATATTTGGCAATGTCTGGAAATGGTTTAGGTTGTCACAACTAGAAGGTGTTACTGGCATCTAGTGGGGGGGAGGAAAGAGATGCTGTTGAGCTTCCTAAAGGCCCAGGAAATGCCCCACAACAGAGAACTGTCTGGTTCCAAAAGGCAATAGGGCTGAGTTTAGACCTTCCTACCACAGTGATTTGGGAATCCGCAGGACGGGTAATGGATCTGAGGATACTGCCAGAAGCTAAGTATCTCTGTCTTGATTATACATTCAAGAACCAAGGAGATAATCACAAGCAAGTATCCAAAACCACTGACCCACAATTGGATGGACTTGGTCTCTGTAAGCCTCTGTTTTAACCAGAAGACTGTATTGGTGATTCAGACCAACTGCTATCAGTAACATCTCATACACTGTAACTAACAGCCCTTAAAAGCCTAGGTTTGACTCTTACCCTGGCATACAGTTAGTTACCCAGTCAAATTGCCTCAGTTATCTTCCAGAGAAGTTCAGAGGAAAAATTATTGTCTGTATTTTCAGTGGCATTAGAGGGTCCTTCCTCAAGGGGATCCATCCATCAATCCTTCGGTCAATGGGCTCTGGGTTTGTTACCTGACTTAGATCTAGAAACTCAGTGATAGAGTACAGTTTTTCATCATGGGAGGCACTGATGGCATTTTCCTCAACAATTCTTGATTTTTAAAAATTATTTAAATCAAAAAAAAAATTATTTAAATCAAATATCACCCTAGTCAACTTCCCTAGGCGGTATATCCCTGAAAGCAGGCACCCTCACTTGTACGAAGGCCTTTCTGCTTTTAACGTTACTTGGGGATCACTTACCTTTGATGGTAAAGCACTACCACTTGGGTTTTGAAAGTCCAGATACCTTTTACCACCGTGGATTAGAGGGAGTCCAATTCTATAGTAGCATCTTCCACTGTGATCCCTGGCCTACAGAAGGCAGCCACCACTGAGCTTCTCAAAGATGCTGGTACCGCTCCCTCCGGTTCCCCATCATTCCTACCATCTCCCTTCAGGCCTGGGAAACATAGTCAGGGGGCAATTCTTAGAAAGTGAATCCACTGTTGCATGCCCACCTTCCTGAGGTTTCTGACTCCTTTATCTAAACTATGTCAAGGAAGTTCCAGCATCACCCCATCCCCTCCTCTGGCCATTGCAGTGACCAGGCGGAAAGGAGCTGTTGCAGCAGCGAACAAGAACCAGCTCCAGGGGTCCTCACCAGAGCCCTGAATCCTGAGTCACAGGTGAGTGCCTGCGGCAGTCCATGCTCACCCATCCAGCCTCCGTCTGCCTCCTCTGGGCAAAGCATCTCAAGACCCACACTCATGGTATTCCCACCGTTCCTGCCAGGTCACATTGTCAGGCTTGACCTTTCCTTGGGCAAACAGGCTATTTCTTCCCCAGCAGGGTTCGTACTTCCTCTTGTATCACTATTTGCGTGGGGGCAGGGAAGGGGGTCAGAGTGGGTCTTGGGGAAAACTTGAGAATGAGCATCATTTGGGGAGGCACCTGCTTCTGGTGACGTCATTGCATGCCCTCCAGGCGAGGGGGATTCTTCGCCTCTGACTGGGAGAAACAGGCTGTTTCTGCCAGCCAGGGAGAGTCAGGTTTGTCTGCATCAGTGTCTCCGTGCTAGGGTTCAGTTTACCACTCTTTCCTTATCAAAGTCCTGACCTTGACCTAGAGGCATGTTGAGGCTATACTCTTAGTTTTCTTTACAGCTCTGCCACGCAGAACTCATTTTCAGTACAGATGCCTTTCAATGGCAGGACATGCCAGTCTCATTTAAAGCAACTCTCAAGGTCCTTTGACTTTCAGAGCATGACTTAAGTTGGTAACAGGTGCCCCGAGACTATCATTTTATCAAAACCTCAGATTCCTTGAAATCAGCTACCCCTACACCACAATCGTTGCCCCTTCCTTAGCAAACATGGTAGCGCCATGATATTCCCAAGTTTAGCCATTCACTTGTACTTCATCCCAATTAACCGTGGGTGAATGAGTTGGTTACTGTAATGCCACTTCAAAGGGCTCTTACCATTTCACTTACCTGATTGATTTCAGACAATCAAACACAGAATCAATTCCAAAATCTCACTCTGAGGGTCTTTCAAGGACACTTCTGCTAACTTTCTCTGTAAACAAAGCCTGAGGCAATAAATAAATGCTTTATTTATTGGTACTGTAATCCCAAGACAGTGAGAGTCAAAAAAGGCGAAGTGAAGCAGAGGAGGAAGAGCAGCAAATACATGGAAGGTGGTCCGTAAGTGAACTGGCCACAGGGTTGCAGGAAAACACAGCCAATTATTTGACCTTATGAGAAGTAGCCACGTTAGGAAACACCTCTAAGAACAGTCCATTGAGGGCAATGTTCCAATTTTCTATTGCTGCGTAACAGGTTAGTGAGAGAACCTAGTGACTTAAATTAATCGTTATGTTTTTCCCCACTTTTATGAGGAATCTGGGAAGAATGGGACAGAGTGGTTCATCTCCAGTCCATGTGATATCAGCTCTGGTGGTTGGGATAGACAATCCATTGTCAAGACGGCGTCTCCACTCATGGCTGAGATAGCCGGTGGTTGATGTGAGCTCTTGGCTGAGAGCTCAGTTGGGGCTACTGGCACATGGATTCTCCATGTGGTTTGAGCTCCTCTCAGCGTTGTGGTATTCAGAGTGACCATCTCAAGAAAAGGCACTCCAGGGGAAAGAGGCAGAAGTTGTAAGACTTCTTACGAAGTCCAAGAATGCTGCTTCTACTACATTCCATTAATTAAGCAAGTCCCCAAGGCCAGTGTCAATTCAAGGGGAAGGGAAATTAAACTCTACCTCTCAATGGAAAGAGTAATCAGAATATGCCACCATCTTTAGTTTACCACAGTCCGCAGGCCAGGAAAGAGGTCCGCCAGCAAATATAAGATATTACGTGCCTGAGCGGGCCAGCATTATACGAGAAAACACAGCCAGCTATTTGAACATTTCAGTCCCAAATAGGATGTTAGGGAAAAACAGCCTCAGAATGGTCTACTGAGAAGAAAGAAGACTTATCTGCTAGCTCCTCACCCCTATGCTGTGTGCTGCCTGCCACTGTCAAAGTCTGCCATATAAGTCGGCAACTCCTACATTCCTGAGTGGTGTTACTTGCCCTTCTTCCTCCCAGGTGGCTGCTGGGGAAGCCATATTCCATAATCCACTATGTGGCCCTTCATCTGAGTCTGGAAGTAAGTGGGATGATCGACTCAGCACCTACAATCCTTGATGGGAAAGCTGCTGTAGCTCTTGACAATGGTAGGTAGGCTGGGTCACTCTATAGCCAGACCTTAACCTGTGTGTGTGGAGAAGGCAATGGCACCCCACTCCAGTACTCTTGCCTGGAAAATCCCATGGACAGAGGAGCCTGGTAGGCTGCAGTCCATGGGGTCGCTAAGAGTTGGACACGACTGAAGCGACTTAGCAGCAGCAGCAGCAGCAGCAGCAGCAGCAGCCTGTGTGTGTGTGCAGGGTTGGGGGGTGGGGAGCGGGGAAGTGGAAAGATAACTAGTAGTGTTTAGAAATTGGTGCTGGTTAACTTAGGTGACAGTGATGGTGAGTAAGACTCTCCAAAGAGAGCAAATGAGGCTGAGTGAGACTGGGGAAATCTATAAATTTGGTCCAGTGCACACATTTAAACATTACCATTCAGTGCAACTTTCACAAGTAATCAAGTAATAAAAGAGATGCTTTTCTATCCATCTAAGGTCTCTCGTGGTTGATTTACCATCTGTGCCTCTCTCAACTGGTTCCAAACTTGGGAGGGGTAGCTGGATATTTTCTGTTGCCTCTCCAGACCTCCTACCCACATTCATCCACCTGTCTGAGCTCTGGGAGGCTGCCTTTATAGACTCTCTATAGAAGTTTCTGGCTTTCAGTTGGTTTAGCCAATAGGACGCACCAAAGGTCAGGTCAGAGGATAAGACTGGAGTAAGGCTGCACTGCTGGCTGTGTCCCTTTAACCAAGAGCGCAGCTCACACCAAACAATCTTCTACAACAACTCTCATATGACTCCAAAGCCACCTCCTCCCTTGTCCTGTCTGGTCCAGGAGCTCACCTCTGCTGCTGATCCTGGGATACCCACCACTCTTTGTAGGTTTCCTTTAACACAGCCCACATATTTGGAGACCTGGTTTTGATCCTTGTGTCCAGACGATCCCCTGGAGAAGGGAATGGCAAGCCACTCTAGTACTCTTGCCTGGAGAATTCCATGGACCGGGGAGCCTAGCAGGCTACAGTCTATCGGGGTGGCAAAGAGTCAGACACAACTGAGCAACTTTCACTTCACGGCTTCACACATTTGTAAAATGTCTGTTTTAATTTGTTTTATTTTTGGTTGCACTGGGTACTCGTTGCTGCGGGCTTTCTCTAGGTGTAGCAAGCGGGAGCTACTCTCTGGCAGTGCTGCCTGGCTTTCCATTGCAGCGGCTTCTCTTACGGCAGAGCGTGAGTTCTAGAGCATGGGCTCAGGAGCTGTGCATGGGCTTAGTCGCTCTACAGCACGTGGGATCCTCTGGGACCAGGGATCCAACCCATGTCCCCTGCATTGGCATGCCCTCCCAACCACTGGACCACCAGGGAAGCCCAAAGTGTCCTTTTTAAACCTCTCTTTAATTAAAGCCTTGAGTGTGTCTTCTGTTTCCTGTGGGTATCCTAACTAATACAGGTGGGGACAGGAGTGTAGTTAATTATCACGCCTAGATCCACAAAGTAAGCCCTACTAATGGTTAGTAGATCGCTAGCAAATACTCTTTAGTTATATATTAAAATAAAAGTTTTATTATTGGTTCATTGTGCTCCTATAAGTAGCAAATAAAGGACTTCAGTTTTTAATCAGTCTGAGGCTTATCAGGAGAGCCCCTAGGGCTCAACCAGACTATTACTGGGATGGAGTAAATGCCAGCCCATTCTCAGGGGAAATAGATGAAGCTCTCATTTCCTACTATCTGCGAGATAAGAATTGGAAGTAGAGAGCTAATGAAAACAGCTAATTTACTCTTTTTGGGAAATTAGGCAAGGCCCAACATTGATTTTATTTAGGCAAAAGGAATGTTACTAAGTGGCAAATATCCATGAATACTTTTGTCTGAATATGATTCATCCAGTTATAACTTTAGAGATGTGAGTTCAATCAGTGGCTACTTGCCATGTGTGGCCATTTAAATGTGAATTCACTAAGGTTAAATAAAATTTAAAATCAGCTTCTCAGTTACCCTAGCCATACTGAAAGTGCTCAGGAGTCCTGGATGACCAGGGTTACAGTATTGACAGCACAGATACAGAACTTTTCCATCATCGCAGAACACTGTAAGGGTAGCATGCTCTTAAGAGCTAAGTTAGAACTGGACATGGAACAACAGACTGGTTCCAAATAGGAAAAGGAGTACGTTGAGGCTGTATATTGTCACCCTGCTTATTTAACTTATATGCAGAGTACATCATGAGAAACGCTGGGCTGGAAGAAGCACAAGCTGGAATCAAGATTGCCGGGAGAAATATCAAGAACCTCAAATATGCAGATGACACCACCCTTATGGCAGAAAGTGAAGAGGAACAAAAGAGCCTCTTGATGAAAGTGCAAGAGGAGAGTGAAAGAGTTGGCTTAAAGCTCAACATTCAGAAAACGAAGATCATGGTATCCGGTCCCATCACTCCATGGGAAATAGATGGAGAAACAGTGGAAACAGTGTCAGACTTTATTTTTCTGGGCTCCAAAATCACTGCAGATGGTGACTGCAGCCATGAAATTAAAAGATGCTTACTCCTTGGAAGAAAAGTTATGACCAACCTAGATAGCATATTCAAAAGCAGAGACATTACTTTACCGACTAAGGTCCGTCTAGTCAAGGCTATGGTTTTTCCAGTAGTCATGTATGGATGTGAGATTTGGACTATAAATAAAGCTGAGCGCTGAAGAATTGATGCTTTTGAACTGTGGTGTTGGAGAAGACTCTTGAGAGTCCCTTGGACTGCAAGGAGATCCAACCAATCCATTCTGAAGGAGATCAGTCCTGGGATTTCTTTGGAAGGAATGATGCTAAAGCTGAAACTCCAGTACTTTGGCCACCTCATGCAAAGAGTTGACTCATTGAAAAAGACTTTGATGCTGGGAGGGATTGGGGGCAGGAGGAGAAGGGGACGACCAAGGATGAGATGGCTAGATAGCATCACTGACTCAGTGGACGTGAGTCTGAGTGAACTCCGGGAGATGGTGATGGACAGGGAGGCCTGGCGTGCTGCGATTCATGGGGTCGCAAAGAGTCGGACGCGACTGAGCAACTGAACTGAACTGAACTGAAGAACTAAGCCTACCTTTCTCTGTTGCATTTTTTTTTTAACTACCATATTTATTGAACTTTGGGGGCACTCAGTCATCAGATGCCTGAGAACCTGAGCACTTTATTAAGTGTGTATTATATTACTTGGAGAAGTAAAAAGAGTTGTGAACCTTTGGAGGAGAAAAGACTTTGAGTTACTTCAGAAATTTTTAAAGGATGCATTTTAATTCTGTTAAATTTATTAAACAAAATAGTGAAATAGTATATTCACCCTAACTGAATAAAATATGTGTGCTTTCTTTTCCTCAGATACTGGGAACAGCATTATAGCAACTTAATTGATTTTAAAATAAAAAATCTTATAAGCCTTGTATAAAAGATTCTGAATTATTTTTGGTTTTAACATACTGAAAAGGAAAGTACTTATTAAATAAAAATGTGAAAAGAAATTAAAAGGACATACACCCACTTCCTCCAAGTAAGGTAAAGAAAAATTAACATTTTGGGTGCTCATACTTGAAATCTATTTGAAAAAAAAAGAGACAAAATTAATCATGAAGCATTCCAGCCATAATAAGATCTACAATAGCTAGGATATTAGAATGGGTTGGGTAGACAAATAAATCCAAATAAATAGTAAGCAGAGCTTAGATAAGAGGTCTTTATTTTTTTTTGCATGTCAGTGTTCATCCTTTATATATTTTGAGATAAAGCCAGCTTGCAATTTTTGCTTTGAAATTCTCAGAGTAGCCAAGGTTTTCTTAGAAGGGTTGTCATCATGGTTGGTTGTACTGCCTTCTCCTGGAAAATATGTTAAATGCCAGACCACATAGATGAGCACTGAAAGTAAGCTATTGACTATTTTAAATTGGCATGCTGTTCTGCTGGAAGAAAAACAAAACTGAGGGACATGGAAATAAGGTAAATTTAGGTCATCTTGGCCGTAAGTAGACTAAGATCAGTCAGTCTAGTAAGTTGCCAAGATTTGCAAATAATTTTTTTAAGCCACACTTTTTTTTTCTTATTACCAAAATAATTCATATTCATTGTAGACATGTTAGAAAACACAAGCAGATAGAAGAATATGACAATGACCCATTTATTCTCCCTAGAGATAAACTCTATTAATAGTTTGGGATGCATCCTTCCAGAATTCGTGTTTCCTTGTATGGGAAAATATACTAGTTTCACCACTTGAGGGTGTCAAGGTGAAACTTTTAATTTGCAATCTGCCTTTTTCATATTACAACATCTTGTATCATTGGAAATTTTTAAAACACCTTTTTTTTTTTTTTTTTTTTAAAGAGCGGCGGGAACTCTTCTGATCTGTGAAATCCACTTTAGTAGTATTAAGTATCCCAATGCCCCAGGTCAGTCAACTGTCTGATTCAGACTATTTGATTTAGTGATTCCCTAAACAGTCAGCTCTCAATTTTCCATGATCAGAAACAAATGACCAAAAAAGAATTTTTTTTTTTTTTACATCAATAATACTGCCTACTTTTCTGCTTCCCAAACCTCTTTTGAAGACTGTCAATGCCTTTGCAAATCCAACAGGGACACATCCACATATCCAAGAAAGGCAGAGGAGTTTTCTTTAAGTTACTCCGGAGCAACTAAGAAAGCTTTAGCGCTTCATCTTAAACGTGTAACATTGTCCGAGATGAGAGTTGTGACATTACCAGGAGTCAGCAAGGAGCCACTTGTTGGTGTGGACCGCAAGAGTCACGTCATCACTTTGTGTTTCAAGACCAATTTTCCGGAGGCCGTGGAAGCAGTGAGGAGGCTATCGTTACAGACAGAGGGAACGTGGAGGGCAGAGGGGAGGCAGAAGCCACTCGGGTGAAGATGAGGGTGCGGTTCGGCCCGCAGGGCCTTCTGAGAAAGCAGAAGTAAGTAAACTAGTAAATCGAGAGCCACGAGGGGAGAGAGAGTCCACGTGGTCCTGTAGGTTTTTCTTCTTTTTTTTTGGACAACTCAGGTACCAGCTATGAAAGAAGATGAGAAAAATAACATAAGAGGAAACACTTTGGATCAAGCAAAATAATGTCAGTTTTGATCATGTTACCTTTGAATTGCGTGGGACATATCTCACTGTAAGACACAGTTGGAAACACCATTCTGAAACTTGGGCTCTGGGCTCAGAACGCAGACTTAGGGCTGTGTTTTCCCTGTTTCTGCAGGACTTCACAGAGTCTTTAGTTTGACAACATAGCTTGCAAATTTCCAAGAACATGAGATCTGTAGCTGGCATTTCTCTACCTCATTTGTACATGGAATCTAGTGTTCCTTGAAACATTATTTTGGAGGCATCGGTGTGCTGGTGTCACTGAAGGCTGGGCATCAATCAGATCGCCAAAGAGACAGTGTCGCACAGGAAGAAAAGAGGGCTGAGGATGAGACTTGGGAGCCTCTAAGACATGCCACATCCAAAGAGTGCAAGGAGGACACGCAGTGCCTCATTTTGATTCCTTATTTTAGTTTTCTATTCCCATGAAAGCTACGCTGCTTCAGAACAAAATATCATGTCTAAAGTTTCACCATTTCATAGGTATATTATGTGCTTTTCACAGCTCTGTGTCCATTCATATATTTATAAAATTTCTTTCAACTCTTAAAAACTATACCCCAAATTCAGATGGATACTGGAGAACATCAACATTTAAAAGGGACCCAGCAGAAGGAGAGACTGGCAGGAGGCTTGTGGGGAAGAACCCCAGCGGTCAGGAGGGAGGTCTTGCTTGGAAGCTGTGATGGTTGATTTTGAGTCAACTTGGCAAGTCTGTGACGCTGTTATTTGGTCAAAGACTAGTCTAAATGTTGCCCAAAAGGCATTCTGTAGATGTGACTTATCTTTACAATCCTTAAGCAAAGGCGATCACCCTGGATAACATAAATAGATCTCAATCAGTTTTTTTAAGGCCTTCCTTAAAAGCAAAGACTAACGTTTCCTAAACAAGAAGACTAATGCAGAAGTCTTGCCTGAGTTTCCAGTTTGCCTGTGCTACAAATTTCAGGCTTGCCAGCCCCACAGTCTTGTGAGCCGACTCCTTAAAATAAATTTTTCCCTTCTTCCCTCCCTGACTGATACAGAAGCTGAGTGAGGAGAATATTTCAAAGAGGTTATGACCAGGACTATCCAACTGTCTGATGCCCTGAGAAGTCAAGATAAGGAGCAAAAGAAATGTCATCCAACTGAACGGACATTTACATTTTTCCTGTGTCTTTTTTTGGAGGTGGGATACCGCCTGCCAGTGCAGGAGGCATAAGAGACGAGGGTTCAATTCCTGGATTTGGGATGATTTCCCCTGGAGTAGGAAATTTCACCCCACCCCAATATTCTTATTTGGAGAATTTCATGGACAGAGGAGCATGGCAAGCTACAGTTCATAGGAGTCGCAGACTCAGACACAACTGAAGTAATTTAGCACACATGCAGCATGGATACAGTATTATAAAGTAAAATTAAGTAAAAATTAAAAGTTAAAACAAAAACAAAAAAAAACAACAAACGAAAAAAAGTAATGAATAAAAAAAAATTAAAACCTAAAAAAAAAAAGAAAATCAGTTTATTTCTCTTTAAAAAAGTTTTCATTAGGGTATAGTATAGTTGCTTTATAATATTGTGTTAGTTTCTAGTGTACAGCAAAGTGAACAGCTTAGACGTATTCATATTCCCGATAGTATTAATAGAGGTTTTTTTTGAGAAGTATTTCAAGCCAATATTAACACCTTTACACTTTGATCA
The DNA here is from genome assembly GCF_016772045.2 of Ovis aries. Lineage (NCBI taxonomy): Eukaryota > Metazoa > Chordata > Mammalia > Artiodactyla > Bovidae > Ovis > Ovis aries. The sequence goes on from NC_056070.1 coordinate 12,271,423, forward strand.
TTGTCACGTCTTGTTCTTAGGATGGCAAATGGAAACGCTGTACTCCCGGGAATGTGTTCCTGACAGGAGTTATTCTTCTCTGTAATCCTGATAGTTCTTAGTAAGGTCAAAGATTGTGAAACAGAGTTATCTTGGACCCAATCTTCTCTTTCATCCCCTGTAGCTAGAGAGATAGAGTCACCATTTCCTCCTTCTTGCTAAGATCTGTCTTGCTTTGTTTTTTTCTCTTTTGCTCCCATTGGCATCACTAGTGCGACCTTACCTTCACCCCTCGCCTCTGAAGCTTTGAGGCTAAGCAGAACTTGAGGGCTGGGGGACAGCGTGGGTCCCCAAGGGGACCTGAAGAACCTCCTGGGGAAAATGGCTCTAAGGGAGGAGACAGCAGTGCAGAGTGGCTCATGGTCAGCCCCTTGGGTTCAGACGGAGGGAGCCCCGTAGACATTCTGATGTCATTTCCCCTGCGTCGTCACACTGGTGCCCACGTCTTCGGGAGAGAAAAGACTGCAAAGTTCTTTTCCACCACCCTTTTGAGGCTCTGTAAATCCAAAGCAAACCTCAGCTTTGGGAAAATGCAGTCAAAGAATGTAGAAAGTGGTATGAATCAAGGCTGGCCACTTGATTATAGCACACAGAAGTTCAGCTTGTGTGGACTTCAAGCAATGGTGTGCTAATAAATATATTTGAGCAACCGGCTCGCTGGAAAATAAAAAAATAAAAGCCACAATGTGCAGAACTTGCTAATTTTCAGGGTGTAAACGTTCCCATCGTGGCCAGTTTCAAGCTGCAAATGTGATGTCGTTAACCACGGAGCTGGGAGAAGATGCAGAAACACCCCCTCCCCACCCCCTACACATAATAATTTCAGTCACTGACATCATGCTCAGTTGTGTCCAACTCTTTGCAACCCTATGGACTGTAACCCATCAGGTTCCTTGTCCATGGGATTTTCCAGGCAAGAATACTGGAGTGGGTTGTCATTTACAGATTCAATAGAGGCAGGTAAATGTTACACTCATAGTAAAATAATGAGGAACTGATGACTTTTGAGAATGAATTGCTTTTGTTTTTAATATTTTTTATTTAATTGTAGTTTATGTAACTTAGATTTTGGTAATGTCTGTGTTTGATGACCAAAGGCCAAATTCCTGAATATGTCACCACCAGCTATTGTCAGTCTACCTTGCTCTAGCACACCACTGACTCAGGGCCCCAGGGCACAGTCCACTTGGGGCATCAGGGTGCCACAGCATCAGGAGCACCCAGAATTGGGGTGCAGGGAGCTCCCGATGCTCAAGGTTTGCATTGTCAAATATTTCCTAAGGATAGCCAGAAACTCTCCTGAGCTGGGTCAGTGGCCATAAGACCCCGATTCTCATTCACCTCTGTGAACAAGAGCTCCGTTATCTCTACTCTTTGACAGACAGCAAGCAGCAAGCTCTAGAAAAGTCTCATTGGTGATCTCTCCTCTTGGCCAATCTTCCTTTTATCTGAATGCCTTGTCTTGCCAAAAATGCCTTGTGACCTTTGCTCCTACCTTCCAAATTCCTTTGACTCTAGTTTGTCTCACTTTTATATCTTGCAGTCTTTATTTTCCTAAGTGATTTTTTTGGGTACTTTTTTCCTTGTTAAAAAAAGTCATGCATTTATTTCAGGGAAAAACAGGACTATTGACTTAAATGAAAAATTTATAAAGCAAACCTCTTCACTAAAACTGAAAGTGCTAGTAATATTATTACCCTTGTTTTCCTGCATCCAGATGTCTCAGGTCACTTATCTGAACTAGTCTCACTACTAAAAACAAAGTTCATGCCATCTTGAGGACAGTTCTCCTGTGGGTGGGCCCTTTGTGTCTTTTGGGGAGAAGTGGGAGGGGGGGCAGTCGGAGCAAATTTTTTTTCACAGGTTCTTTTTCTTTAAACATTACTTAAACTAATGAGAGTTTACCTTGCTCAGTCTACTGCTAGATTCTACCTGTGTTTCCCACTCTTTCAGCGTCCTAATTCATTCGAGGCTTTTCTCCATGAGCCAGAGGGAACTTCTTGGGAAAGGACAATTCTACAGTGTTTTTACAATAGTGTTTCTCTGTTCTCTAACACCACCAGAGTCGCCTTTCCTAGGTAACAACACCAGCTCATAGAGGGTTTTGCTGTCTGTGATCATGTCTTTTTGTCAGGGCAGTTCTCAGATTTGGGGAGGAAAGACGGCTCCAAACTCCTTACTGCACCCTTCCATGCTTGATAACACTTACCTGTCTATCTTCTGCTTGTAAAGTGAAAGTGTTAGCCACTCAGTCGTGTCCGACTCTTTGCTACCCCATGCACTGCTCTGTCCATGGAATTCTGGTAAGAATTCTGGAGCGGGTAGCCATTCCCTTCTCCAGGAGGTCTTCCTGACCTAGGGATCAAACCCGGGTCTCCTGAATGGCAGGCAGATTCTTTACCATCTGAGCCACCAGGGAAGCTGACATCTTCTGCTTGAACAAGAGAAATTTTCACTTTGAAAGAAGAATCCTGGATCCACAGTATCCAAGAATGCAGATTTCCTCTCTAACAAGACAGAAAATAATCTGAGAATGATGTACAGTGATTAAAGATTTCCACGGTGACGGTTCCCTGGAGAGAAGCACGAGGTCCCATTTTGGCAGCTCTGTCCAGCAGGAAGGATCTCCATGGACATGCTGCATCATCTGCCTCAGTCCCTGTCTGAGCCAGGATGGGATTGGCACATCGCCTTGTTGAAATTGGCTCCCCACCTTGTTGAAGTGGGCATCCCGCCATACTAATTGATGGGTATGAGTGCAGACATGTCAGAGAACCAGAATGAACATCAGATTGGGGTAGGAGAAGGATTTCAGGCCAGTAACATCAAAACAGTCAGTTGTGTTGAGTTCCTGTGCCGGAGAAAGGGAGAAGACGGTATCAATGTGATGGCAGCAGTCCAGAGTTAGATTTATTTTTAAATGCCCCCAAATAGCTGACAAAACAAGGAAAGTGTGGGCCTGAGAGGCAGCAGGAAGGAGCAAGGTTATTGACTTTCAAAAGATATAGCTATTATCTGCCAGCTGGGATGCAAAAAGGGTTTTTTTAAAGGCAAGCAGGAGTTCTCGATTAGAGTAACTTTCTAGCTGAGTACTTTGGTCAGCTTTAAGGAATCAGAGCCACTGTATGGAGGGTTTCTGGGTTGATTGCAGTGAGAACCACTGAGGATGGATGCAGATAACCACTCCCTATCTAGGGAGTGACTCTTCCTGCTTATCTGTCCTGTGGGATCCACCGTTTCCCCAGCAAGTAGGTCCAGCAAGCGGACCAGCCCTCAAAGCATACCCATCAATCCTGTCTTCTGGTTAATTGCATGTTTGATACAGAAGGGTCCCTCCAATGGAAAGGCAGCTCAGTAACAACCCAATTTTAGTATATAAAAGAAACTTTCCAAGACTTTGGGAAAGGTTCTAAAGGTTACCTGTTTCTCTCTACAGCTGTCAGGGACCTTCTTCAAATTACTTGGTGACAAACAGCCTAGGGGCTTCCCAGGTAGCACTAATGATAAAGAACCTGCCTGCCAATGCAGAAGACTTACGAGACAAAGTTTCAGTCCCTGGCTTGAGAAGATCTCCTGGAGGAGGCAACCCACTCCGGTATTCTTGCCTGGAGAATCCCAGTGGACAGAGGAGCCTGGCGGGGTAGCAGTCCATGGGGTCACAAAGAGTCGGCCACAGCTGAAGAGACTTTGCACACAGCACACAAACAGCCCAGGAGAAACTTAAGGTGAAGGGCTGCAACGCTTAATAACAGAGTTGGTGGGCCATCAGATGCGGGACCTAGGTGACAGCTGCACAGCAAACTGGTGAAGATAACATTTGTGCCTTAGCACAGCTATATGTCCCAGGATGACAAGCAAAGTCAAACACAGAGCTCTGATTCAACGGCAAGAAAGCGCCTGTCTAAAGACTTTGAAAATGCGCACTTCGAACTGGCGCATCGTTATTTGAATTCATTGACAACAAAACCAGAATATGGACCCATCAGTTGAGCCTTCCTCAGTTTTTGAACTGACCCCACTTTATTAACAACTGAATTTTCTGCACAGAGCAAGAGAAGATGAAGCCATCACTCTGAGCCCGATTTTATATCATCTCTCTCTTCCCGACTATAAAAATGCTCCATGCTTTTTAAATATTTAAGTCATGAAGTTAAGATGAAAAATTTCATCGTGGTCCAAAAAAAAGTGATCATGTTTAACTCACATTTTTTCTTATGAGTGTGTGCTTTCTCCATGCTAAGTGAGTAGCAAGAGTTTTTTTTAACTTGCTTTTTTATTGAAGTATAGTTTTTGATTTATAATGTCCTGTTGCTTTCATGTATACAGCAAAGTGATTCAGTTATATGTATATATATTATTTTTCAGATTCTGTCCCATTATAGGTTATTTTGAAATATTGAGTCTGATTCCCTGTACTATACAGTAAATCCTTGTTGTTTATTTTATATATGGTACTGATTCTTTACCATCTGAGCCACTAGGGAAACCCCTAAATATACAGTAGTGTGTGTATTTGCTAGTCCCAAATTTCTAATTTATTTCTATTAACTCACTTTTAGCTTCCCTTACTATTTTTTGTATAATATTTTTTAAATGTCAACCTACAAAGAACAAAATCAGGATAGGGTAATGGGAATGAAACCAAAAGCTTCATAACCTCAGCTAAATTAAAATTATTGAAACCAAGTTTACTTTTTCTCCACAACTATTCGTTTGTAAGCAATGGAAAGGATTGAATTTGGAAACAAAAACCAAAAGAAAACTCTTTGGATTATACCTGGAGATTATATTTGGAGATGGTACTGAAGAACAGGCTTCGACTGCATTTATTAAAAGGTAAACAAAACCATTTGAATTGAATGATTCTACTTCAAATGTCTTCTAATGGTGGATGTATTCTAAGCTTCTTCCATAAAACTGTGCGTCCATAATTCCCAGTGGTGCTCATTAGAATGACTTATGTATGTGGCTATTTCCTTATCTGGGATTTCAAATCACATAAATTTTGATCAGTCCAATCAACTTTCTAAACTGACTGTCAGGGAATTCCTTGGTGATCCAGTGGTTAGGATTCCACTGCAGAGGGTGTGGGTTCAATCCCTAGTTGCGGAACTAAGATCCCACATAGATCTTAGTGGGATCCAGGCACGGCCAAAATAATAATAATAATAAATAAATAAAAATAAACTGCCCAATACCAAGAATCTTTCCACACAAACAACACCATTCATGGGGTGCTTTGAAAAGTCCCAGTTTGGTGGGAAAAAGATGGGATTTTTTTCAAGCATCTATTCATGGCTAATTAAGATCAGAGGTAGGGGAAACAGGTCATTTTCCTCAAATAATCTATTTCATTTATTCTGCCTAAATAACCTTGAAAATCCTAATTCCACAATCATCTCTGACATGGCAGATGCTGTTCAGAAGAAAGCACTGGGTGCCTTTTTCTTTGATCATTTCTACTTCTGAAACGGGGGCAGTGTGTGGTTGATTACACATTCAGATCTGGGTGTTTTCCTTCACAATCCTGACTTCTCAGACACTCGGCAGCCGATTCTGTGCAGAGTAAACAACTCTTTTTTTCCCTTGAAGGCGCCATCCTCTGTGGTGCTGAACTCAGTGGCTAGTGGTCAGGCAGGGTGATTTTCAGGCAGGGCACCTTGGGTTCCCCTGTGTCTCTTACCCGCCGTTTTATGCTTGCAGTTCCTGAGTCTGTCTTGACTCAGGAGCCTCCGAGGCCACCAGCTGTGGGGCCTGTGATTACCTTGTAGACATGCACCATCTGGGATACTGTTGTTGTTTAAGTCGTGTTCACCTCTTTTGCAGCCCCATGGACTGTAGCCTGCCAGGATCCTCTGTCGTTGGGATTTCCCAGGCAAGGATACTGGAGTGGGTTGCCATTTCCTTCTCCAGAGGATCTTCCTGACCCAGGGATCGAACCTGTGTCTTCTGCACTGGCATGAGGATTCTTTACCACGATACTCGGGGTGAACTCTGGATCTCTGGTACCTGAGATCCACTGAGTGGGTGGCCCCCTCCTTGTGTTAGTTCTTAGGGCTGCCGTAACAAAGTGCCACAAACTAGGTACCTTAGAACAACGTAAATTTACTGTCTCATAGTTCTGTAGGCTAAAACCCCCAAATCAAGGGCACGCCTTCTCTGAAACACACAGGGAAAGGGAGTTTCCTTGCCTCTTCCAGCTCTGGGAAGCCCTGGCGTTCCTTGGCTCATGGCAGCATAATTTTCACCTGGAGTTCTTGCATGTCATCACATAGTCCTCTGTGCATGGTTCTGCTTGTGTCCAGTTTTGCCCATTTTAGAAGGACACCAGTCGTATTGGATTAGGACTCACCTCCTCCCAACTTGGGCTTCCCAGGTGGCGTTAGTGGTAAAGAATCAGTAGCAATGTAGGAAACATAAAGAGAAGAGGGTTTGATCCCTGGATCAGGAAGATCCCCTGCAGGAGGCCATGGCAACCCACTCCACTACGCTTGGCCGGAGGATCCCATGGACGGAGGAGCTTGGTGGGCTACACAGTCCATAGGGTCGCAAAGAGTCAATCATGACTGAAGTGATTTAGTGCACACGCATCTTAACTTACTCTATCTGCAAAGATCCTGTCACAACATAAGATCACATTCTGAGGTATTGGGCATTAATACTTGGACACATCTTTTTGTGGGAACGCAACTCAACCTATAAGTCTCCCCCTTGACCCTCCACCATGCTGGTCCAGTTCGTCTGTTTTTGTTCTACAAATATGCTTAATTGCATACCTACTATGTGCCACACGGTGGTAAGGCAGTGTGTGCCACACAGTAATGCAGTGAAGAACGGTGGGTCCATTGCTCTCATAAGATTTACATTGTAAGGCCAAGGCAGACATAAACAAACTGCCATGCGAGGGAAAGTCTATGAATAAACAGGGGTTTCTGATAGGAAATAACAAAGGCATGAGGGAGAGGCTGCTTTAGAGAAGGAGTGAATGAAGGGCAAGGGTAGATCAGTCTTTCCTCATGGTCTGGTATTTATTGCTTCTTATGAGAAACCACATAAATTTTCCTTTGCATATAATCTCATTTGAGCTTCCTTTTTATTATAATCCAAAATTCGAACTACTATGAGTGTGTTGTCCCATTTTACTGATGAGGAAGCTCAGTCTCGGAGGAGTTAAATAATTCGCATGAGGTCACATGGCCAGTAAATGGTGGAGCCAAGGTTTAGATCTGGGAGATGCCAAAAAATTGCATTACATGCTCTGTAGTCTTGTTATAGCTGTTAGACTCAGCTATGTGCTATTTCTATGAAACACACTCAAAGCAGACTGTCACTGCTTGGACATAAAAAGCAGGCAATGTCAGCCAAATGTAAACTAAATGGCATGTAAAAGCATATCTGTCCCAAATATGGATTTTAATGAAGAAATCATTAATGCAATGGGAGATATTTTATATTAATTTTAAAATACAATATACAAAGAAGATAAAAGAGCCAAGAACTATTTTATTCTAAGCAATGGTAATCAAAATATATGTAAAAATAAAAAAGTTAGAAATACAAGAATTGTCAAAACCACAATCTTAATGAGAGAATCAGACCTCCAAAATTTGGCAGATTGAGTAATCAAAATCTAAAACATTATGGAGAATTTGAATCACAAACCATTAATAAGCCAGGCAAGATACAAAAACTACACATTCTTTCCAAATCCTCATGGGATATTTACAAATTTTATTATGTATCAGGTTATATATTCTCAATAAACCCCAAATATTATATACAGCTACATTCTCTGATCTTTATGCAAGAAAACTAGACGTTAGGGAAAAAACGCATTTAAAATAAATCAAAATACATGGGAGGGAAAGACTGTTTTAGTTATTCTTTAAAAGAAAATAGAAAGAACTATTGACAGTGAGGTACATCTTCTTGTGTGGCTATAAATACGGATCCAAGTTAAGTGAAATTAAAATAATGTAGGTCATAAAACATTATATAAAGCAATTTAATTTTTATATTTAAAAGATATTCACATATGTGATATTAAATACATAAATATTTTTCTGAAATTATGCACTAGAAACTGTTGACATTGGCTATCTTAAGAGAAAGGGGATATAGGTCAGAGGCAGGCAGGGGAACATTTTAGAGAATTTAAACCACACACAATTAACAAGCTACCCAATATACAAAATTATACAATCTTTCCAAATCCCTGGCGAATATTTTTTAAACTTTATTGCATAGCAGGCCATGAAGAAAAACTTAATAAATTCCAAATACTATATACAGACCACATTTTTAAAATGAAGTTAGTATAACATAGAGAGTCTAACAAAGATTGGACATAAACCAATACAGTATTGTAAAAGTAAAATAAAGTAAAATTAAAAATAGAAACAGAGAGAAAAAAACTAAAAAAAACTACAGACCAAATAGACTTATCAATATCAATTAAATTATCCTAAATAAAATATTAACACACAAAATACAACATCATACTGAAATTAAGATGCACGAGTAAGTAAGGTTTGTTTCAAGAACATAAGAATACTCCAATATTTAGAAACTTTTTATGTACTTTCTCATACTATTACATATAAGGAGAAAAACCATATGGTTATCTCTACAGTTACTCAAAACATTTGGTCAAGTTCAAATACATTCTGGGCAAAACAAGATTCTTAACAAAGCATAGACGGATAACTCTTAAACATCATCACTTATCTGTTTATCTGTAGAATAGATAATAGATACATATTTCTTTCCTCCAAAAACAAGGACTACATTCAGCTATTTGAACTGACGTGGGGCCTCTAAGGTTTACCATTTGGCTAGCAGGCCACATTAGAAGCATTATCAACTTGTGCCCCCAAATGATGTAGGTCTCCATGGGGGTCCCCAACAATTGTAAACAAAATTGTTTTTTCCAGCACACCACGTACCCCCTCAGGATTGTATTTTTTATCTGGGAGTCAAGCATTAATTTGTCTCCCTTTTCAAAATATGACAACTTGCACTTTGGGGGCAGAAGCATATCACAGAGATCTTCAAGTGTTTAAGAAAACACCATGAGTACATCATACCACCCTCAGATGGCTGCAGAGATCCTTGGTTACTTGGTGTTGCTTCTAAGGTAGATAGATGTCTTCACATCTGTGCACACTTTGCAGGCAATATATCTAGGATAGGAGATAAGAGTGGTACAATTAGAAAAGGTAGTATAAAATTTGCCCTTTACTTTAGCTGAAATCTTCAATGACACCACCTGGGGTCTGGAAGACATGTAGGTCAGACCTGTTATGGATGATAGAATTGCTGTAAACTTCCTCCTCATGGGTCAAGGAGAAACTTGTGCAATCGCTAATATGGTCTTCTGTACTTGGAATAATGCCAGGGCCAGGTAGAAAGGTCAATGCTGAAACTTAAGGAGAGAGACACCCAGATTTCTAAGGCAGAATCTGATGGCTTATAACATTCGTTAAGCTGGTTGGCCCAGAACTCTGGGCAGCGTGGCTGAAGTCAGCACTGCAGGTTGCCCTCATCCTGCCGCTTGAAATCCTGTTAATAGTAACCTTAATTGTGACAGCTTCATAGTAGCCTTGTAAGTGCTATAGGAGACAGATTCAATGGATCTGGTTCCAGCCTTCAGCAGTCAGGTAACAGAGTACCCAACAGAGTGGCATGCTGAAGGGAAAACCCTCCAGAAAACAAGACAGTATTATATAAAATAAGGGGTAGGTGTGTTTTTAACTGTGCAAAGCACATTTTTTTTTCTTGCACTATTAGTTTCAGGTGTACAGCATAGTGATTCAATTTTGCTATACATTACAAAATGATCAATGCAATAAGTTACCATCTGTCACCAGTCAAAGTTATTACCATATCATTGACTCTAGCTATATATTGCATCCCTGTGACATTTATTTTATAATGGGAAGTTGTCCCTCTTAATCTCCCTAACCTATTTCACTTATCCCCCCAACCAGCAGACCTATGTGCTTCTCTGACAATCACCAGCTTGTTCTCTGTATCATGAGTCAGTTTCAGTTTTATTATTTGTCCTTTTGTTTTTTATTTTCCACATATAAGAGAAATCATGCAATACCTTTCTCTTTGTGACGTATTGCACTTAGCATAATACCCTCTAGGTCCATCTATGTTCTTGCAAATGTGAAGATTTCATTCTTTTTCATGGCTGAGTATTGTTCCGTTGTATAAAAATATATAAATATATATTTCATACGTATATATATATGTCACATCTTTATCCGTTCATCTATCAATGGATACTTAGATTGCTTCCATATCTTGGCTATTGTAAATAATGCCTTAATGAATATAGAGATACATATATCTTTTCAATTTTTGTGTTTTTGTTTTCTGTGGAAACATATGCAGGAGTAGAATTTCTGGATCATATAGCAGTTTTTCTTTTAATTCTTCTGAGGAAAACCCATACAGTGGCTCTACCAATTTGAATTCCCATCAACAATGCATGAGGGATTCCTTTTCTCCAACACTTGTTATTTGTTGTCTTTTTTATAATAGCCACTCTGATAAGTGTGAGATAATATCTTACTGGTTTTGATTTGCATTTCCTTGATGACTAGAGACATTGAATATTTTTTCATGTCTATTGGTCATCTCTATGTCTTCTTTGGAAAAAAGTCTGTTTAGATTCTTTGCTCACTTATAAATTGGGTTGTTTGTTTCTGAATGTTGAGTTGTATGAGCTCTTTGTGTATTTTGTATATTGATAAATAATATGTATTGGTATTGCATATTCTCAAGTGGCGCTAGTGGTAAAGAATCTGCCTGTCAATGCAAGGAAACATAAGAGATGTGGGTTTGATCCCTGGAAGATCTCCTGGAGGAGGAAATGGCACCTCACTCCGGTATTCCTCCTGGAAGAATACCATGCACAGAGGAGCCTGGTGGGCTACAGTTGATAGGGTCGCAAATAGTCAGACACAAGTGACTGTCTGAGCAATACCAATATACATACCATACAGTAGGCAACCTCTTTGGTTCTTTTTTTAATTTCCTTTGCCATGCAAAAGCTTTTTTAGCTTCCTTTGTTTATTTTTGCATTTGTTTCCCTTGCTTGAGGAGACATATACAAAAAATATTGCTAAGACTGATGTCAAAGAGCATGTCTTTGTTTTCTAAAAACTGCTTATGTTTTCTTCTAGAAGTCTTATGTTTTCAAGCGTTACATTTAAGTCATTAATCCATTTTGAGTCTGCTTTTGTATATGGCCTGAGAAGGTAGTTCAGTTTTATTCTTTTGCATACAACTTTTCAGTTTTCACAGCACCATTATTGAGGAAGCTATCTTTTCCCCATTGCATATCCTTTTTTCCCCCCATTGCATATTCTTACTTCCTTTGTCATAGATTAATTGCCCCTATAAATTTTCATTCATTTCTGGGCTCTATTTTGTTCCACTGATCCATGTTCAATGTTCCATTGATCTATTTTTAAGCCGGTACTATACTATTGCGATTCCTATAGCTTCGTCATATAGTTTGAAATTAGGGAGCATGATACCTCCAGCTTTGTTCTTTGTTCTCAAGATTAGTTTGGCTACTCAGGGCCTTCTGTATTTCCATAAAAGTTTTAGAATTATTTGTTCCAGTTCTGTGAAAAATACTGGTGGTATTTTTTTAGGGATTACATTGAGTCTGTAGCTTGCCTTGAAGAGCATCATCATTTTAACAATATTAATTCTTTCAACCCATGAGTGTGATGTACATTTCCATTTGTTTGTGTCGTCTTGAATTTCATCCTATGAGAGCTTTCCTAGTACCTCCCTGGTTAGATTTATTTCTAGGTATTTTATTCTTTTTGATGCAGTCGTAAATGGAATGATTTTTAAAATTTCTCTGATAGTTTGTTGTCAGTGTATAGAAATGCAAGGTATTTCTCTATATTAATTTTGTATCTTGCAATTTTACTAAACTCACTTATTAGTTCCCATAGTTTTTTGGTGGCACGTTTAAGATTTTCTGTACATAGTATAATGTCATCTGCAACTGCGACAGATTTGCCTTTTCCTTTCGATTTGGATTCCTTTTATTTCTTTTTTTTGTCTGATTGCTGTGACTAGCTAGGACTTCAAATATTACGTTGGATAAAATTAGCAAGAGTGATTATCCTTGGGCTGTTCCTAATCTTAGAGGCAATGTTTTCCACTTTTTACCTTTGTCTATGATGTTAGCTATAGGTCTGCCATATATCAACTTTATTATGTTGAGGTGTTCGCTCTACACTCCCTCTCTTGAAAGTATTTATCATACATGAATGTTGAATTTTGTCAAAAACTTTTTCTACACCTATTGAAATGGTCATATGATTTTCATTCTTCAGTTTGCTACTGTGCTAGATCACATGGATTGATTTATGGACATTAAACCATCCTTGAATCCCTAGAATTAATCCCATTTAGCATGATGTATGATCCTTGAAATACATTGATAATGTCTGTTAGCTAATATTTTGTTGATGATTTTTGTATCTATGTTTATCAATGATATTAGCCTGTAATTTTCTTTTTTTATATATATCTTTGTTTGATTTTGGTAGCATGTATTGGGCTTCCCTGATAGCTCAGTTGATAAAGAATCCGCCTACAATGCAGGAGACGCCAGTTCATTTCCTGGATTGGGAAGATCTGCTGGAGAAGGGATAGGCCGCCCACTCCAGTATTCTTGGCTTCCCTGTGGCTCAGTTGGTAAGAATCTGCCTACAATGCGGGAGACCTGGGTTTGACCCCTGGGTTGGGAAGATCCCCTGGAGAAGGAAAAGGCTACCCACTCCAGTATTCTGGCCTAGAGAATACAGTCCATGGGGTCACAAAGAATCAGACATGACTGAGTGACTTTCACTTTCACTTTTCATGATTATTTTAAGTTGATGATCTCTTAAGTTCAAACACATTCTAACAATCCAGTGTTTTTACTCTCATGCTCACAATATTTAATGTTTTTGACATTATATTTTACATCTTTTTGTTTTGTGTATCTCTTAACTACTTATTGTGGATATGAATGATTTCATTACTTCTGTCTTTTAACCCTCCTACTAGCTCTGTAAAGGGGAAATGGATATTGTTGAGAGGCAGGTATCATTTTTCCTGGGGCCATCTCTGCTTTATCAGTCCCTCCATTGACCCCAAGAAGGTTTCCCATCTCAGCAGCTTTCACCAAGACACTTGCTCACTGAGAGGCACATCCCTCTCCCTACTAATTTGCATACCCTGAGCCCAGTTACTTAAGTAAGCTTTATTGGTTACTGCCTCTGTATACCTCCCCAGGTTCTCATTGCTATCTCATCCCTCAAGTGACTTTGAAGAAATGAGAGTCATGTTAAGCTTTACCACACAGCATATCTTAAGCAGATAACAGAAATAATAGAGCTAGAAAAATAGAATGCCAGCTCCTTACAGGGTTATTTGTCAGCCCAGCAAATTCTTGTACTAACTGACCTGGCATTTTCCTGAACAAAGTAAATAGAGAGTTAGCCAGCTACAAAGAAACGTATGGTGGCCAATGAGAGGTCTCATTTGTTGTAGTGAATTTGCTACCTTTAATCATATTAAAGTAGTTGCTGTCTTCTCTTAAAAGTGTTGGCATTGCAAAATAGTGCTTACCGACCACTCTATAACAAAGCATAGCAATGTCAGTTCCTAAACATCCTCCTTAATCATTTAGATCAGAAGGGGGATGGGACTTTGAGTGGAGGAAATACGTGACCAACATTGAACATGGTTTACGCTTATCCCATATTCAAACTCTGGTATGGGACTGGTGAAAGTACCATTTCTGGTCAGTGCCAGCCAAACTTGCTGTCACCAGTAAGATAAATTCATGACAGTGTAAAAATTGTTGTCTACTACAGAAAACCACTTCTTGTTAGTGATATTACTTTGCTGTTCTATGACCTGCTTCTAGGGGTGATGAATAATATGACAGGCTTTTTGTGTGCTTCTCCAGTAAAATTTATAGTTTCTTGCTTCCCAGGTGGCACAGTGGTAAAGAATCCACCTGCCAGTGCTGGAGATGCTGGAGATGTGGGTCCAATCCCTGGATTTGGGAAGACTTCTCCTGGAGTAGGAAATGGAAACCCACTCCAGTGTTCTTGCCTGGAATATTCCATGGACAGAGGAGAGTGGCGGGCTACAGTCCATGCGATCGCGAAGACTCAGACTCCTCTAAGCGACTATGCAAATATGCATACAGCAACATAAAACTGAGTTGAAGCTATGTACCACGCGTAGGTTAATGTCTTCTTAGATAATAACTTGAATTTATACTGTGATGATGCTACTTTGATTTGAAACAAATCAAAGATGATTGCTTTTCCAAGATATGATTTCTGAGTCTCTGAGGTATACTTCACACAGGCTTTCTCTCTCTCAAGTATAAGCTCAACACTAAATTCAGTCACTCATGAGTGTTTGAGAACCTCGTGTCTAGGGAATTGATATCTAAAATTTTATAGATCTTTAATTTCAAAGTTGCAAACAAAGTAAGTGCTAATGTGAGTGGCGGTTGAAAGATGATTCCATTCAATGTTCTCTTAACTTTTATATGAAAAATGATAGGAATAGGGGCATGACAGGTAATGAGTGGTTCCAGGTATAATGAAAAATATTGGTGAAATTCATTTGTTGTTTAAAAGATAATCAATAAACCTTTCCCCTCTAAGGGAAAAAAAAAAACTAGATGAGGAAAAAGAATTTTTCTTCTTTTCACGCTGACTGACTAAGGAGAGAGTTTCAGAGGATTAAAGAGAGAAGAATCCAGGGGTGGCTGGCAGTGGCTGTGACAGGCAGCCAGAGGCAGAATCTCAGTGACCAGCTGTCATCCCCCACAGCTTGCAGAGCCCTGGAGGCTGTGCCAGAGACGGTCTGAGGAGTGAGGGAGGCTGAGTGCCACGAGTCAAATACCAAACCAACTGTGCCGAGGGTTTTGATGAGCAGGTTTCCATGAGCAAAAACACAGTCACCAAGTTCAGGTTAATTTTTAAGGAAAAATAAAGACAAGTGAGTAAGCTGATCATTGTACCCAGGACCCAACCCAGGCAGGGACTAACAAAGGACCCGCCAAGATCTAACTGTATAGCTTTCTGTAACAGTATGGTGACCACCAGACTTCTGGGTGGAGTTTGGATCCACTGTGCTCCTTTCTTCCATAGCCCTACTCATATTCCCACTATAAACCAAGAGCACCCACTGGGAGGAAACCCTTCCATAAGGAAACAGAGAGTGTGCCGGTGATGGGCCACCTCCCAGGGCACCTTCCTCTCAATCAAAACTTTCTAACTCACCTGCCAATTTGAAATAAGAGTTTTAATTTTTTTCCTTAATCCTTTTCTAAAAATATTTTATTTATTTGGCTGCACTTAGTTGAGACATGCAGGCCCTTTAGGTGTGGCATGCAAACTCTTAGTTGGGAACTAGTTCCCTGATCAGGGATCCAATCTGGGCCCCCTGCACTTGGGGGCGCAGAGTCTTAGCTTCAGGACCATCAAGGAAATCCCTTTCTAATTCTTTAAGGTGTTAAAATTTGGGATCAAAATGGCAACGTAAATTGTCTGGCCAGGCCAGGGAAAGTGCCTGCTGGATATAATGTTCTCATTTTGAGAAGCTTTAGTGTGCCCATCACAGTGAGCCTCTTTTGCACAGGTCAGTGGGTTCCTGACCTATCGGGTGACATCACAGCCACGGCCAAAGCCGATTGGACCAGGGGTTGGTATTGGTAAGCCATCTATAACTTAGCTAGGGGCCTATGAAAGAATCTGGCACAAGAGCTCTGCCATAAAAGGGCATTGGATGGGAGTTAAGGGTCCAACCAGAAAACTTTCTGAGGGATTGAGTGCAAAGCACTCAGAGAGAGTCAGCAGTCAGGAGAGGCCAAGAGACACAGGCACAAAAAGAAGGCAGTAAGCAAAAGATGGGTGGCAGCAAAAGCTCTGAGTAAACAGAAATCTTGAGATAAAAAGAAGAGATTAAACATTGCTATTTAACTACAGTAGTTACAGGAGCAGAAACAGAAGCCAAGAGAGAGTAGAGAATTAATTCTAGGAAAAGCAATAACTGAAGTCAGTTCAGTCGCTCAGTCGTGTTCAACTCTTTGCAACCCCATAGACTGCAGCAAGCCAGGCTTCCCTGTCCATCACCAACTTCCAGAGATTGCTCAAACTCATGTCTATCGAGTCAGTGATGCCATCCAACCATCTCATCCTCTGTCGTCCCCTTCTCCTCCCGCCTTCAACCTTTCCCAGCATCAGGGTCTTTTCCAATGAGTCAGTTCTTCTCATCAGGTGACCAAAATATTGGAGTTGCACCTTCAACATCAGTCCTTCCAATGAATATTCAGGACTGATCTCCTTTGGGATGGACTGGTTGGATCTCCTTGCAGTCCAAGGGACTCTCAAGAATCTTTTCCAACACCACTGTTCAAAAGCATCAATTCTTTGGCACTCAACTTTCTTTATAGCCCAGCTCTCACATCCATACATGACTACTGGAAAAACCATGGCTTTGACTAGACAGACCCTTGTCAGCAAAGTAATGTCTCTGCTTTTTAATATGCTGTCTAGCCTGGTCATAGCTTTTCTTCCAAGTGAAGTAGAAGATTTGAGTCAGGAGCATGTCTGATGGCTAGGGATAACTGTTAAGTCAGTAGACATAGGATGGGAGCTTTCAGTACATCTTAAATAGCAATAATGTTTTAATTCTCTAGGGGCTTAGCCTGGGTTATTGTGACTTTTTCTGGTCTTTCTTACTTTCCTTGTAACCTAACAAAAAACCCTGTTAACTGAGATAGAAGACCATTGTGTATTCCTTGCATCCTATAGTGAAGTCACTCAGTCGTGTCCAACTCTTTGCGACACCATGGACTGTAGCCCACCAGGCTCCTCCATCCATAGAATTTTCCAGGCAAGAGTACTGGAGTGGGTTGCCATTTCCTTCTCCAAGATCCTCGAAGTTCTTCAGGTTTTCTTTAAATGGCTCAGGGCAACCCAATCAAATGCAATAAAATTCAAGGAGCCCCAGATTGTACCTGTTGTGATAAGCAGGTGCTACAATATGTTTCAACCTATCATTCCCTTTAAAGAAGATATTCCACTATGCCCTGGGCTTGAAAAGTGTTGGAAACTTCATTGAAATGGTAGGTCTCTTCTGTTTTTGTGGGGTATATATTTCCTTCCCATCTGCGGACATGTATCTTATTAAGGTATCCAGATTACCTCTCAATTTCTGCTCTTCAGCGCTTGACAGCAGGATGTCACCCATCTACTGGACCACGATGCTGTCCTATGGAGTAATGGGACAGCCGAGGTACTGCTGTACCGTATTGTTGTGTAGACCCCAAAACTGGCATAACCCCGAGGCAAAATAGTAAAGGTGTTCCCCTATTCCTGCCCGGTGAATGCAAAGTTGACTGTTTTCTCCACTTCATGGCACAGAGCAGGAGTCAGCAAAGTAGAGTCTGAAGGTAAAATCCAGCTTGTCACTTTTTTTAAAGTTTATTAACAGACTTAATTTTTAAATTATTTTTTTATTGAAGTACAGTTGATTTACAGTGTTATGTTAATTTCTGATGTGCAGCAAAGTGATGTAGATAGAGGTCTTTTTTTTTTTTTTTTCCGATTCTTTTGACTATAGTTCCCTGGGCTACAGAGTAAGTCCTTGCTGTTTATCTATTTTATATATAGTAGTTTGTGTCTGCTAATCCTATACTCCTAATTTATCTCTCCTCCTCCTTTCCCTTTTGGTAATCATGAGTTTGTTTTCTATGAAATAGACTTAATTTTTAAAAAGAGTTTTAGATGTAGAGAGAAATTGAGCGGATAGAACAGAGAGCTCCATTATAAATCCTTCATCTCCACGGTTTCTCCTGTTAATAACATCTTAGGTTTCATTCGTCCCATTTAATGAAGCAACATCGATACTGTTACTAAAGTTCCTAGTTTTTTCAGACTTCCCTCATTTTTTACCTACTGTTTTTCTTTCTCTGTGCCAGGGTCTTATCCAGGATACAGCATTCCATATCGTTGTCATGCCTCCTTAGGCTGTTTATAGTGGTGACAGTTTCTTAAACTTTCCCCAGTTTTGATGGCCTTGGCAGTTTTAAGAAGCTGTGGTCAGGAATACTGTAGAACATCCTTCTATTGGAATCTGATGATTTTCTCAGAGACTGGGGTTATGGATTTGGAGAAGAGCACTACAGATGTAAAGTGCTCTTTTTATCACATCACATCAAGGGTATGTATGATCCCCCTGATTTATAACTGTTGATGTTGGCCTCAGGCACCTGATGAAGCCATGTTCGTCAGGTTTCTCTACTGTGAAGTCGCTTTCCCACCCTCCATAGTACTCTTCGGAAAGACGTCACTGCACAGCCCACACTTGAAGAATGGGCACTTATGCGCCTCTTTCCTTAGGATGGAGTGTCTACATAATTTATCTAGAATTCTCCCGCATGAGGAATTTGTCTCTTCTCTCCATTTACTAATTTATTCAATCATTTATTTTAATTGGTATCAGTTCATGGATATTTACTGTATCTTTTGGGCTATAATTCAGTACTATTTTAACTTTTTGCTATCTTTGTTCCAGCTTTGGCCATTGGAAGCTCTTTTTGTTGGCTCTTTGACATATCTCCGAAGCACAAGCTGGAATCAAGACTGCCGGGAGAAATATCAATAGCCTCAGATATGCAGATGACACCACCCTTGTGGCAGAAAGTGAAGAGGAACTAAAAAGCCTCTTGATGAAAATGAAAGAGGAGAGTGAAAAGTTGGCTTAAAACTCAACATTCAGAAAACGAAGATCATGGCATCTGGTCCCATCACTTCATGGGAAATAGATGGGGAAACAGTAGAAACAGTGTCAGACTTTATTTTTTGGGGCTCCAAAATCACTGCAAATGGTGACTGCAGCCATGAAATTAAAAGACTCTTACTCCTTGGAAGAAAAGTTATGACCAACCTAGATAGCATATTCAAAAGCAGAGATGTTACTTTGCCGACTAAGGTCCATCTAGTCAAGGCTCTGGTTTTTCCTGTGGTCATGTATGGATGTGACAGTTGGACTGTGAAGAAAGCTGAGTGCTGAAGAATTGATGCTTTTGAACTGTGGTGTTGGAGAAGACTCTTGAGAGTCCCTTGGACTGCAAAGAGATCCAACCAGTCCATTCTGAAGGAGATCGACCCTGGGATTTCTTTGGAAGGAATGATGCTGAAGCTGAAACTCCAGAACTTTGGCCACCTCATGCGAAGAGTTGACTCATTGGAAAAGACTGATGCTGTGAGGGATTGAGGGCAGGAGGAGAAGGGTACGACAGAGGATGAGATGGCTGGATGACATCACCGACTCGATGGATGTAGGTTTGAGTGAACTCCAGGAGTTGGTGATGGACAGGGAGGCCTGGCGCGCTGCGATTCATGGGGTCGCAAAGAGTCGGACACGACTGAGCGACTGAACTGAACTGACGTATCTCCATTAATGAGACTTATTTTTTTTAATGCTTTCCTACTCTTTGGTTCGTCTTATATATTTCTTATCCCAGTCCTAGAATCAGACATTTCCCCGAGGAGCCCTAGTTCCTTTTATTAGAGAGGGACCTGGGACTTCCCTGGTGGTCCAGTAGTTAGAAATCCACCTGCCAACACAGGGGACATGGTTTTAGTCCTGGTTGGGGAAGATTTTACAACTAACTGGAGAAAACCCAGGTGCAGCAATGAAGACCCAGCCCAGCCAAAAATAAACTAGTTAATTAATTAATTAAAACAAATTTTTTAAAGAGAAATCAAGATCTGGGCATAGCTTGTTGCTATGGGCACTTACAGCTGGCTTATTTTGGTAAATAAAACTTTGTTGGAACCCAGCCACGCCCAGTGGTTTATGCATGCTTTATGGCTGTTTTCTTGCTGCCCTGGTGGAGTTGAATATTTGCAACAGAGAGCATGTGATCTGCAAAGCCTGTAATATATACTGTCTGGAAAAAGTCTTCCAAACCCTGGGACAGAGGAAAAAGAATAAGTAGTACCTGCCCATGTGGGCTCTAACAACTGCCTCCATTAAAAAGATGACATCTGGGGTAGAAGCTGCAATTAGAGTCATCGCCTAATTGAGCTTACAATAATCCACTGTACTGTCTAAGATCCATCCATGTTCCACTCCAGTCAAACCAGAAAGTTAAATGGATAACTAAAACAGTTTATGCTTTTAATACCTAATTTCATCATTAATCAGCAATTCCCTCATGAATGTTAGGTTGATTTGATGAACTCTTTTTAGATTGAACCTAGAGGAAGCCCTGAAAAACCAACCCCTACCAAGATAAAGACTAAAATCTTTAATTTAAATGTATGTTTCCCCCTCCTTGACCTAGCACCCCAGAATCCATTTCCCAATCTTATTCCAAAAATATTTCTGATATTACAAAATTGGAAAAAAATACTCTTTTGTTCTAGAAAGCCTTTTCCCTTGCTACTTGACTTTGTAATTGCTTTCCTCTCCCTCCACAAGGCATGCTGGCATTTTAATTATAGGTGTGTAGACAATGAAGGATGTTGAGAGTGTGGAAATAAACAATTGACATTTCCTTGTAGAGTAAATCCTCATAAAGGTTATTACAGGGTTTTCAAATAAGCAAGAACAACCTCTTCAGAGGGTTGACGCTCATCAGGATGTAGACTGAGATCTTCCCCCCCTTTATCTGGTAAAATTCAGTAGAACTTCCAACAGCTGATTTCTGCAGTGAATCATGTCTGTTACCTATGGGCATGTGTGTTCCTTGGTGACCTGCAGGGGCCCAGTGGCCACTGGGGGATCTGAGGCCTCTCCATCGTCCTATCCATCCCCCCGTTTCAGTTCTCAAGATCCTACACATTGCTGTGCAGTGTTCTACTCGTAAGGCCAAGGATTCAACAGATCAAAGCAAACTTCAGAATTAGCCATTGCCTTTGGCCCGCAGTCAAGTTGGCTCCATTGTAGGAGATTATATTAGCATAGTTATACATGATCCTGCTTTGTGTGTGTGTGTGTTATTTGAGTTTAGAATTTGGTGATTCAATTTTGTTACCTTATTTTTTTAAGCTACTTTTTATTGTCAGTAGCAATCACCCCACCCTTGGACAGCAAGGAGATCAAACCAGTCAATGCTAAAAGAAATCAATCCTGAGTACTCATTGGAAGGACTGATGCTGAAGCTGAAGTTCCAAAACTTTGGCCACCTCATGAGAAGAGCCAGCTCATTGGAAAAGATCCTGATGCTGGGAAAGATTAAAGGCAAAAGGAGAAGGGGGTGATGGAGGATGAGACGGTTAGATGGCATCATCCACCCAGGAGATGGTGAAGGACAGGAGAGCCTGGCATGCTGCAGTCCACAGGGTCTCAAAGAGTTGGACACAACTGAGTGATTGAACAACAACACCCTGCCCCACAGTCCTGTGTGCCTGTTCCCATCTGTCCTATCTGACGGCAGTGGCTGTGTGGACCCCCAACACCAGGTTGTTTCACCACTGTGTGCTATAGCCTAACAAATTCCCATTCTTACATACTGTGACTGGAATTTTAATGCCCTTAGTCCCAACTTTCCAGATAATTCATGCCAGAATTCTTTCCTCTCCCCTTCCCTGAGGTACTGGGACTACTCTGGCTTTCTGTTTCTGCACTAGCCAGGGTGATGAGACAGGAATTGCCTGTTTTCATTAAGTACATTACTCTCACCATTTCCACTCAACCTGTAATAGACGTGGTGGCTTTCAGAAGAGAACTTGAAACCTAGTGGCTCAGTCAATACAAGGCTTATTTCTTTGTCCCTAGCAGTTCAGAAGAAGACAGGCACTCTGAGGTGGGCAGGTCGCTGAACTCTGAAGTCACCCAGGGATCCTGGTTCCTTCTCTCTACCTGCCCAATCATCTCCCCAGTGTTGCTCTTATTCACTGAATCAAAGCCAGCTCACCAGTATCACACACGCGTCTAGCCCACAAAAGAGAGGGAAAACGAGGAAGGGGAGTCAAACAAGTCCCTTTGGAGGAAGTCATTTGGGAGTTATACGCAGGCCTTCTGTTTACATTCCCTTGAAGACAATTTAGCCACTTGGTCATGCCTGGCCACAAGGAGAACTGGAAAATTTAGGTGCTAGCCCTGTGGCTAGTCGCCCAGGTGAGCTTTGCGGAAGAGGTTCTAATTATTAAAAGAAAAAGGGGAAAATAAATTTTGGGAAACAACCGCTAAAAAAAAAAGCCTGCACAATATCAAAAATCCAGCGCAGTCAAAAGGGAAATAAATAAATAAATTTTTTTTAAAGGTGAACCGAAATAGAAATCAGAAACAAAGTTTAGGATTACCAAAGGGAAAAGGTAGATGGGAAGGGATAAATCAGGGGCTTGAGATGACCACACACACTACTATATATAAGACAGACAACCAACAAGGACCTATTTGTATAGTACAGGGAACTATACTCAATACTCTGTAATGACCTGGATGGGAAAAGAATTTGAAAGCAAATAGATACATGTGTACTTATAACTGAATCACTTTTCTGTATACCTGAAACTAACACAACTTTGTAAATCAACTATATTCCAACACTAAATTTTTAAATAAAATATTTATTTTTGGAAAGGTGATAAAGAAGCCCACAGAAACACAAGGAAGCGTTGAGAAGGAAGCTCAGAAAACAAGCAGACGAGAGCTGAGGTATTTAGAACCAGAGGGAAAATCACACCACAGGATTATAAGCAGAGGGCTCTGCTTCTAGTGCCACTGAACACGGGACACCAGAGTTTGCACTGTTGCCACAACACAGGAAATCAGATCGACTGTGTGGCATCCATAGAGTGATGCTGCTCAGATTCCCTTTCAATAGAACCTGCACAAGGGATGGGAGCTGACTTCGAGCATCCAGCTGCTTACCTGTCATCACCGAGACCATACTTCCCCCCGAGCCACTCCCAGCCAGTGGCTGAGCCTCTCAGGGATACCAGTGCTGGCCCATTCCTGCCCAATGCAGGGCTCCTCTACAGGGCAATTGTGGTCAGCTGAAAAATGGTCTCCTCCCAAATGTCTGCATCTTAATTTGCAGAATCTGTGACTGTTGCTTTATATGGCAAAAGACATGTGATCTTGAGAAATGAGATTATCATGGGTTATCTGGATGGACCTGATGTAATCATGAGGGTCCTTATAAGAGAGAAGATGAGATCATAGCAAGGAGGAGAGGTGATGAGGTTGGAATGATGCAGCCGCGAGCCAAGGAATGTTGGCAGTCTCTTGAAAGAGACAGGGAGCATCTTCTCTCCTAGAGTGCTCAGAAGACCTCGCACTATCAACACCTTGAGTTTAGCCCTATAAGATGCATTCTAGACTTGACCTCCAGAACTATTAGGTAATGAATTTGTGTCATTTTAAATAGCAATAGGAAACTCATACAGAGCTTTTCCTTGGGACTCTACACTGGCCAAGCTAAGATTTTTGCAGAATTGTGCTGCTGTCTGAGACTCTTCCCACAAATCTGTTCTTCCCTTTCTCCTTTTGCAATGGTCATACCTGCGTCTCAGCCCAAGGCTCTCTCCACCACCTTCCACTCACTCCTTTATCTTACAGAGCTGCTTTCTCTAATAAATCCCTTGCATCTCTAATCTCATCTTAACATCTGCTTATTGGAGAACCCGAACTGATAAATGGTACCAGCCCCTTCTCTCTCCTGCCCCAGGAAACTGGAGGTTTTAGCTGCCCCCATCCCCCACCCCACTTCCGAGAACAGACTTTTCACTGCCCCTCTTCTTTGGCCCACACGTGTTTGCTCAGCCATGTCTGATTCATTATGACCGCAAGGACTGCAGCCTGCCAGGCTCCTCTGCCCATGAGATTATCCCAGCAGGAATACTGGAGAGGGTTGCCATTTCCTCCTCCAGGGGATCTTCCCAACCCAGGGATCGAACCTGTGTCTCCTGAATTGGCAGGTGGATTCTTTACCACTGATTCACCTAGGAAGTCCTTCTTTGGCTCACAAGCCCCTAACTCAGGGCCCTGAGTGGGTGCCTGATTGGCCAAGCCTAGGTCACATTTGTCCATCTGGGCTTAGGGGGCTGAGTATGCAGTATCTGAGCTGCTTGAGGGCCATGGGGGAGCTGGGCTCTAAGTCTCATCAAGGCTCACTGGGGGTGTGGCTGGGGGCTTCTGTAAACATTAAAAGTGTGTTCATGAATCACACAGTAAATATCCATGACAATATCCTCCTTCAAATAATCTGAACCCATTTTCTGTGACCAAGAAATGTCCAGTCTTCTTTCCCAAGAATTTCTTTTGCTTAGTTATCTCTAACGATCAACTCTTGTCATCTGACTGCAGTTCCCTGTGACTTGTCTGTCCTGTGTGGACAGCAGCTCCTCCTTTTCTTCCAACTCAACTGACACCAGCCATCTTGTTGTTCAGTCACCCAGCTGTGTCCGACTCTTTGCAACCCATAGGCTGCAGCACGCCAGGCCTCTTGGTCCTTCACCATCTCCCCAAATTTGCCCAAGTTCATGTCCATTGCATCAGTAATGCCATCCAGCCATCTCATCCTCTGATGCCCTCTTCTCTTTCTGCTCTCAATCTTCCCCAGCATCAGGGACTTTTCCAATGAGTCAGCTGTTTGCATCACATGGACAAAATATTGGAGTTTCAGCTTCAGCATCAGTCTTTCCAATGAATATTCAGGACTGCTTTCCTTTGGGATGGACTGGTTGGATCTCCTTGCAGTCCAAGGGACTCTCAGGAGTCTCCTCCAGCACCACAGTTCGAAGGCATCAATTCTTTGACATTCTGCCTTCTTTACAGTCCAGCTCTTACAGCCACATGTGACCACTAGGAAGACCACAGCCTTGACTATATGGACGTTTGTCGGCAGAGTAACGTCTCTGCTTTTCAACACACTGCCTAGGTTTGTCATAGCTTTCCTGCCAAGAAGCAAACATCTTCTGATTTCATGGCTGCAGTCACCATTTGCAGCGATTTTAGAGCCAAAAAGAGGAAATCCGTCACTACTTCTACCTTTTTCCCTTCTACTTGCCATGGAGTAATGGGACCAGATGCCATGATCTTAAATTTTTTAACATTTAGTTTTAAGCTGGCTCTGTCATTCTCCTCTTTCACCCTCATCAAGAGGCTCTTTAGTTCCTCTTCTTTTCTGCCATTAGAGTGATATCATCTACATGTTTGAGGTTGTTGATGTTTCTCCCATCTATCTTGATTCCAGCTTGTAACTCATCCAGCCCAACATTTCTCCTGATGTGCTCAGGTTATAGGTTAAACAAACAGGGTGACAGCAGACAGCCTGTGGTACTCCTTTCTGAATCTTGAACCAATCAGTTGTTCCATCAGAGTTTTGACTGTTGCTCCCTGACCCACATACTGGTTTCTCAGGAGACAGGTAAGATGGTCTAGTATTCCTGTCTCTTTAAGAGCTTTCCACTGCAGAAGGCAATGGCACCCCACTCCAGTACTCTTGCCTGGAAAATCCCATGGATGCAGGAGCCTGGTAGGCTGCAGTCCATGGGGTCAGAAGAGTCAAACATGACTGAGCTACTTCATTTTCACTTTTCACTGTCATGCATTGGAGAAGGAAATGGCAACCCACTCCAGTGTTCTTGCCTGGAGAATCCCAGGGACGGGGGAGCCTGGTGGGCTGCTGTCTCTGGGGTCGCACAGAGTCAGACACGACTGAAGTGACTTAGCAGCAGCAGCAGCAGCAGCAGCAGCAGCAGCAGCAGCAGCAGCAGCAGCAGCAGCAGCAGCAGCAAGAGCTTTCCACAGTTTATTATGATCCCCATAGTTAAAGGCTTTGGTGTAGCTGATGAAACAGAAGTAGATGCTTATCTGGAATTCCCTAGCTTTCTCTATGATCTGGCGAATGTTGGCAATTTGATCTCTGGTTCCTTGTACTTTTCTAAACCCAGCTTGGACATCTGGGAATTCTTGGTTCACATAATGCTGAAGTCTAGCATACAAGATTTTAAGCATGACTTTACTAGCATGGGAGATGAGTGCAATTGTCCAGTGGTTAGCACATTCTTTAGTACCACGCTTCTTGGAAATTAGGATGAGGATTGACCTTTTCCAGTCCTGTGGCCACTGCTGGGTCTTCTAGATTTGCTGACATATTCAGTGAAACACCTTGATGGCATCGTCCTTAAGGGATCTGGATAGTTCTACATCAGTTCCATCACATCTACTAGGTGTATTAGCAGCAGTGCTTCCTAAGGCCCACTTGACTTTGCTCTCCAGAGTGTCTGGCTCTGGGTGGCTGACCATACTATCGTAGTCATCCGGTTCATCTGGATCTTTTCTGTACGGTTCTTTTGCATATTCTTGCCATCTCTTCTTGATCTCTTCAAAGTCTACGAGGTCTCTACCATGTATATCCTTTATTGTGCTCATCTTTGGGCAAAATGTTCCCTTGATTTTCCAATTTCCCTGAAGAGATCTCTAGTCTTTCCCCTTCTGCTGTTTTCTTCTAGTTTTATGCACTGTTCATTGAAAAAGGCCTTCTTGCCTCTCCAGGCTCTTCTTTGGAAATCTGCATTTAGATGACATGCCTTTCCCACTCTCCCTTGCCGTTTGCTTTCCTTCTTTCTGTAGCTGTTTGTAAGTCCTCCTCAGGTAAACAGCTTGCCATCTTGCTTTTCTTTTCTTTGGGATGGTTTTGTTCGCTGCCTCCTGTTCAATATTAGGGACCTCCGTCCACAGTTCTTCAGGCACACTGTTTATAAGTTCCAGTGCCTTGAATCTATTCTTTACCTCCATTGCATATTCATAGGGGATTTGATTTAAGTCATACCTGGCTGGCCTAGTGGTTTTCCGTAATTTCATTAGTTTAAGCCTGAATTTTGCTGAGCTGTTGATGATCTGAGCCACAGTCAGCTCCAGGTCTGATTTTTGCTGACTGTATACAGCCTCCCCATCTTTGGCTACAAAGAATATAATCAATTTGATTTCAGTATTGACCATTTGCTGATGTCCAAGTGTAAAGTTAGCTCTTGTGTCATTGAAAAGGGGTATTTGCTATGACCAATGCATTCTCTTGGCAGAATTCAAGCCTTTGCCCTGCTTCATTTTGTTCTCCAAGGCCAAGCTTGCCTGTTACTCCAGGTATCTCTTGACTTCCTACTTTTCCTACTTCCTCCAATTTTGAATAGAGCATCGTTTTTTTTTGTTTGTTTGTTTGTTTGTTTGTTTTGGTGTTAGTTCTAGGAGGTCTTCTAGTTCTTCAAAGAACTGATCAACTTCAGCTTCTTTGGCATCAGTGGTAGGGGCATAGACTTGGATTACCATGATATTGAATGACTTGCCTTGGAAACGAACCAAGATCAATTTGTCATTTTTGAGGTTGCAACCCAGGTAATGCATTTTGGATTCTTTTGTTGTTTATGAGGGTTACTCCATTTCTTCTCTGGGATTCTTGCCCACAGTAGTGGATATAATGGTCATCTGAATGAAATTCACCCTTCCCATCCATTTTAGTTCACTGATTCCTAGGATGTTGATGTTTATCCTTACCACCTCCTGTTTGACCATATCCAATTTACCCTGATTCATGGACCTATAACATTCGTTTCCTATGCAATACTGTTCTTTGCAGCATCAGATTTTACTTTCATCACCAGACACGTTCACAACTGAGTGACATTTCTGCTTTGGCCCCGCTGCTTCATTCTTTCTGGGACTATAATTAGTGGTTCTCCTCTGCTCTTCCCCGGCAGCATACTAGACACCTTCCAGCCTGGGGGGACTCATCTTTTGATGCCATATCTTTTCGTCATTTTGTGCAGTTCATGAGGTCCTCGCAGCAAGTGTACTGGGGTGTTTGCCATCCCCTCCTCCAGTGGACCATGTTTTGCCGGAACTCTCTTCTGTGACCCACCTGTCTTGGGTGGCGCCACATGGCATGGCTCATAGCTTCATCGAGTTATGCAAGCCTCTTTGCCATGACAAGTGATCTGGGAAGGGGGACACCAGCTGTAGAGGGTGACGAACTTTGCCAAAATTCCAGGACAGCCTGAAGAGTCACACCACAGACAAAGTAGATAGAAAACTTGATACCATCACTTATTAAGCCCATTGGTCATAGTCCTCTCAAAGGAATCCCTTACAATTAAACTCCATTCTGAACCCCTGCAGGCCACTATGGCATTAGTCCCTACTGTCTGGGAGCTCCCTTCCTTCTCTCTGCTTTGACCTACCTCTCTCTCTTCTGAAGAGGTCATCAGATCTATTAGAGAAAAAAAAAAAAAAAAAAACAAAACAAAAAACCCTCTGGAGAGCTGTTTAACTTTTCCCTGTTTTAATCTGTCTCTTCCAGAATAGAAGCATGCTCCTGTCTTTGTTTTACCAAAAAGCCTATTACAGTGTTTTCCCAATCATAAGAATGATTTCCCTGAAGATGAAGTCTGTCTCCACCTCTAGACTAATGGGTGGAAATTATAGGTAGATTTTAAAATAGCAGTCTCTAGAAAATAAACTTAAAGCTACCACAGGGGAAAGGTGGGGGGGAGGGAGGTTGTGAATTAGGAGTTTGGGATTAGCAGATACACATTCAGTTCTGTTCAGTTCAGTTCAGTCACACAGTCGTGTCTGACTCTGCGACCCCATGAACTGCAGCACGCCAGGCCTCCCTGTCCATCACCAACTCCCGGAGTTCACTCAAACTCATGTCCATCGAGTTAGTGATGCCATCCAGCCATCTTATCCTCTGTCATCCTCTTCTCCTCCTGCCCCCAATCCCTCCCAGCTTCAGAGTCTTTTCCAATGAGTCACCTTTTCACATGGGGTGGCCAAAGTTCTGGAGTTTCAGCTTTAGCATCATTCCTTCCAAAGAAATCCCAGGGTTGATCTCCTTCAGAATGGACTGGTTGGATCTCCTTGCAGTCCAAGGGACTCTTAAGAGTCTTCTCCAACACCACACTTCAAAAGCATCAATTCTTCGGCACTCAGCCTTTTTCAGAGTCCAACTCTCACATCCATACATGACCACTGGAAAAACCATAGCCTTGACTAGACGGACCTTTTTTGGCAAAGTAACGTCTCTGCTTTTGAATATGCTATCTAGGTTGGTCATAACTTTTCTTCCAAGGAGTAAGCGTCTTTTAATTTCATGGCTGCAGTCACCATCTGCAGTGATTTTGGAGCCCCCCAAAATAAAGTCTGACACTGTTTCCACTGTTTCCTCATCTATTTCCCATGAAGCGATGGGACCGGATGCCATGATCTTCGTTTTCTGAATGTTGAGCATTAAGCTAACTTTTTCACTTTCCTCTTTCACTTTCATCAAGAGGCTTTTGAGTTCCTCTTCACTTTCCGCCATAAGGGTGGTGTCATCTGCATATATGAGGTTCTTGATATTTCTCCTGGCAATCTTGATTCCAGCATGTGCTTCTTCCAGCCCAGCATTTCTCATGATGTACTCTGTATATAAGTTAAATAAGCATGGTGAAAGTATACAGCCTTGACGTACTCCTTTTCCTATTTGGAACTAGTCTGTTGTTTCATGTCCAGTTCTAACTGTTGCTTCCTGACCTGCATATAGTTTTCTTAAGAGGCAGGTTAGGTAGTCTGGTATGCCCATCTCTTTCAGAATTTTCCACAGTTTATTGTGATCCACACAATCAAAGGCTTTGGCATAGTCAATAAAGCAGAAATAGATGTTTTTCTGGAACTCTCTTGCTTTCTCCATGATCCAGCGGATGTTGGCAATTTGATCTCTGGTTCCCCTGCCTTTTCTAAAACCAGCTTGAACATCAGGAAGTTCACGGTTCACATATTGCTGAAGCCTGACTTGGAGAATTTTACTAGCATGTGAGATGAGTGCAACTGTGTGGTAGTTTGAGCAATCTTTGGCATTGCCTTTCTTTGGGATTGGAATGAAACCTGACCTTTTCCAGTCCGGTGGCCACTGCTGAGTTTTCCAAATTTGCTGGCATATTGAGTGCAGCACTTTCAAACATCATCTTTCAGAATTTGAAATAGCTCAACTGGAATTCCATCACCTCCACTACCCTTGTTCGTAGTGATGCTTTCTAAGGCCCACTTGACTTCACATTCCAGGATGTCTGGCTCTAGATGAGTGATCACACCATCATGATTATCCAGTTTGTGAAGATCTTTTTTGTACAGTTCTGCGCATTCTTGCCACCTCTTCTTAATATCTTCTGCTTCTGTTAGGTCCATACCATTTCTGTCCTTTATCGAGCCCATCTTTGCATGAAATATTCCCTTGGTATCTCTAATTTTCTTGAAGAGATCTCTAGTCTTTCCCATTCTGTTGTTTTCCTCTATTTCTTTGCATTGATCGCTGAAGAAGGCTTTCTTATCTCTTCTTGCTATTCTTTGGAACTCTGCATTCAGATACTTATATCTTTCCTTTTCTCCTTTGCTTTTCACTTCTCTTCTTTTCACAGCTATTTGTAAGGCCTCCTCAGACAGCCATTTTGCTTTTTTGCATTTCTTTTCCATGGGGATGGTCTTGATTCCCGTCTCCTGTACAGTGTCACAAACCTCATTCCATAGTTCATCAGGCACTCTATCTATCAGATCTAGTTCCTTAAATCTATTTCTCACTTCCACTGTATAATCATAAGGGATTTGATTTAGGTCATACCTGAATGGTCTAGCGGTTTTCCCTACTTTCTTCAATTTACGTCTGAATTTGGTAATAAGGAGTCCATGATTTGAGCCACAGTCAGCTCCTGGTCTTGTTTCTGTTGACTATATAAGATCTTCTCCATCTTTTGCTGCAAAGAATATAATCAATCTGATTTCGGTGTTGACCATCTGGTGATGTCCATGTGTAGAGTCTTCTCTTGTGTTGTTGGAAGAGGGTGTTTGCTATGACCAGTGCATTTTCTTGGCAAAACTCTACCAGTCTTTGCCCTGCTTCATTCCACATTCCAAGGCCAAATTTGCCTCTTACTCCAGGTGTTTCTTGAATTCCTACTTTTGCATTCCAGTCCCCTAGAATGAAAAGGACATCTCTTTTGGGTGTTAGTTCTAAAAGGTCTTGTAGGTCTTCAGAGATCTGTTCAACTTCAGCTTCTTCAGTGTTACTGGTTGGGGCATAGACTTGGATTACCATGATATTGAATGGTTTGCCTTGAAAAGGAACAGAGATCATTCTGTCATTTTTGAGACCACATCCAAGTACTGCATTTCGGACTCTTTTGTTGACCATGATGACTACTCCATTTCTTCTGAGGGATTCCTGCCCGCAGTAGTAGATATAATGGTCATCTGAGTTAAACTCATCCATTCCAGTCCATTTTAGTTTGTTGATTCCTAGAATGTTGACATTCACCCTTGCCATCTCTTGTTTGACCACTTCCAATTTGCCTTGATTCATGGACCTGACATTCCAGGTTCCTATGCAATATTGCTCTTTACAGCATTGGACCTTGCTTCTATCACCAGTCACATCCACACCTGGGTATTGTTTTTGCTTTGGCTCCATCCCTTCATTCTTTCTGGAGTTATTTCTCCACTGATCTCCAGTAGCATATTGGGCACCTACTGAACTGAGGAGTTCCTCTTTCAGTATCCTATCATTTTGCCTTTTCATTCTGTTCACGGCGTTCTCAGGGCAAGAATACTGAAGTGGTTTGCTATTTCCTTCTTCAGTGGACCACATTCTGTCAGGCCTCTCCACCATGACCCGCCCGTCTTAGGTTGCCCCATGGGCATGGCTTGGTTTCATTGAGTTAGACAAGGCTGTGGTCCTAGTGTGATTAGATTGACTAATTTTCTGTGAGTATGGTTTCAATGTGTCTGCCCTCTGATGCCCTCTTGCAACGCCTACCATCTTACTTGGCTTTCTCTTACTTTGGATGTGGGTTGTCTCTTCACGGCTGCTCCAGCAAAGTGCAGCCGCTGCTCCTTACCTTGGATGAGGGGTATCTCCTCACCACCGCTCTTCCTGACTTTCAGTGTGGGATAGCTCCTCTAGGCTTTCCTGTGCCCATGCAGCCACCGCTCCTTGGACATGGGGTTGCTCCTCCCAGCCTCTGCCCCTGGCCTTGGGCGTGGGCCCCCATTTCCCCTACCATAGATGTAGACAAAGCATCTCCCAAGCAGGCAGAGGAAAGACTAAGAATTCTTCAGAGGTGAGTGGAGTTAAGAACCTGACCCCAGATACACATTACTATATATAAAATAGATAAACATCTAGGTCCTACTGTATAGCATAGGGAACTCTATTCAACATCTTATAATAGACTATAATTTATAGTATCAGTTCAGTTCAGTCACTCAGTCGTGTCCGACTCTTTGTGACCCCATGATTCACAGCACGCCAGGCCTCCCTGTCCATCACCATATCCCGGAGTTCACTCAGACTCACGTCCATCGAATCCGTGATGCCATCCAGCCATCTCAACCTGGGTCGTCCCCTTCTCTTCCTGCCCCCAATCCCTCCCAGCATCAGAGTCTCTTCCAGTGAGTCAAGACTTTGCATGAGGTGGCCAAAGTACTGGAGCTTCAGCTTTAGCATCATTCCTTCCAAAGAAATCCCAGGGTCGATCTCCTTCAGGATGGACTGGTTGGATCTCCTTGCAGTCCAAGGGACTCTTAAGAGTCTTCTCCAACACCATAGTTCAAAACCATCAATTCTTCGGCACTCAGCCTTTTTCACAGTCCAACTCTCACATCCATACATGACCACAGGAAAACCATAGCCTTGACTAGACGGACCTTAGTCAGCAAAGTAATGTCTCTGCTTTTGAACATACTATCTAGGTTGGTATAATTTATTATAAAGTATCTGAAAAAGAATATATATAAATTATACATGTGTATATATTATATATACGAAGTGGAATCACTTAGCTGTACACCAAATACTAACACAATATTGTTAAGCCAACTATACTTCAATTTAAAAAATAGTAGTGTCTCCAAACTTAACCTTACACCATCCCACCTCCAAACATACACACATATATAGATATGTAGGTACCTAGATGATTGATAGATAGTAAATAGATCATAGGTAGATAGATAGATGAGTGGCCCTAGATTAGGGTCCACCAGTGGCACAGTGGTAAATAATCTGCCTGCCAATGAAGATCGCAAGAGATGTGATCCCTGGGTCGGGAAGATCCCCTGGAGAAGGGCATGGCAATCCACTTCAGTGTTCTTGCCTGGAGAATCCCCATGGACAGAGGAGCCTGCTGGGCTACAGTCCATGGGGTTGGAAACAATCAGACATGACTGACCATGCTCACAGCAGCAGCAGATAGATATATGATGGAAAGAAAGATGATAGATATAGATAAATTGTGACCATCGTTTCTGAAGGATAACTGCCTATTTCCATATTGGCTTGCCACAGCGGCCAGCATCCTCTCCCTACCCTCAAGCCCTCTGGTCTCTGCTCTAGGTCAAGTGGCTCGCTATGTGGCAGCCCTCCTTGGGGACGATTACTCTTCAAGGCTGCAGTGCTCACCTGCTTCCTGGGCTGGTCTGCATCGGTTATCGGGACATGGTGGGTCAGGAGCTCACACTGTTCTCAGTTGACCTTCCCCAGACCAGATCATCCATCAGACAGCAGCAGTTGTGTGTTTAGCCGTAGAGCAGATCGAGCTCCACTGAGGGCCATGACGGCAAAAAAAATCATCAAGGGAACAAGCAGGTAACCTTTAGGGACAAGCCACTCCAAGGGGACTTGGCGGGGATAAAGTGCACAAGGAGCCTCTGACTCTCTGTCTCCTGACTCTCCCCCTTTCTTTAGAGTCCTTACATTCTGTCTCATCACCCCTGGGGCTTGTGGCCCCCATTTCCCCTACCGTAGACATAGACAAAGCACCTCCCAAGCAGGCAGAGGAAAAACTAAGAAGAATTCTTCAGAGGTGAGTGGAGCTAAGAACCTGACCCCAGACACGGCTGTTCTTTTCTTTCACAAAGCAAAGCAGGCTCAATGAGTAGCAGTTCAAGTCCCTTTCCCTTTCTTCCTTGGCCCAGTGAAGACTGGAATCTTCAGATGGACTTTAGCAGGGCTTCCCTGATGGCTCAGGGGAGAGGAGTCTGCCTGCCACGGAAACCGGATTCGATCACGCATCCAGGAAGACCCGGCATGCCGCGGGGTAGCTCAGCCTGTGAGCCACAGCTATTGAGCTTGTGCTCCGGAGCCCGAGCTCTGCAGCAAGAGAAGTCACCGCAGGAAGAAGCCCACGCACTGCCACTAGAGCGTAGCCCCCACTGGCCACAGCTAGAGAAAAGCTGGAGCGGCAACGAACACCCAGCACAGCCACAAATAAATACAATGATTTTAAGAAACAATAGACTTTGGTGAAAACAGAACAGAATAGTCAAAAGTGCAGTTTTATATATCTCTAAAGGCCAAATTTCCTTAGAAAGCATCACTACGAACAAAGCTAGTGGAGGTGATGGAATTCCAGTGGAGCTATTTCAAATCCTGAAAGATGATGCTGTGAAAGTGCTGCACTCAATATGGGCAGCAAGTTTGGAAAACTCAGCAGTGGCCACAGAACTGGAAGAGCTCAGTTTTCATTCCAATTCCAAAGAAAGGCAATGCCAAAGAATGCTCAAACTACCGCACAATTGCACTCATCTCACATGCTAGTAAGTAATGCTCAAAATTCTCCAAGCCAGGCTTCAACAATATGTGAACTGTGAACTTCCAGATGTTCAAGCTGGTTTTAGAAAAGGCAGAGGAACCAGAGATCAAATTGCCAACATCCGTTGGATCATGGAAAAAGCAAGAGAGTTCCAGAAAAACATCTGTTTCTGCTTTATTGACTATGCCAAAGCCTTTGACTGTGTGGATCACAAGAAACTGTGGAAAATTCTGAGAGAGATGGGAATACAGACCACCTGACCTGCCTCTTGAGAATCTGTATGCAGGTCAGGAAGCAACAATTAGAACTGGGCATGGAACAACAGACTAGTTCCAAATAAGAAAAGGAGTGCATCAAGGCTGTATATTGAAACCCTGCTTATTTAACTTCTATGCAGAGTACATCATGAGAAACGCTGGACTAGAAGAAGCACAAGCTGGAATCAAGATTCCCAGGAGAAACATCAATAACCTCAGATATGCAGATGACACCACCCTTATGGCGGAAAGTGAAGAGGAACTAAAAAGCCTCTTGATGAAAGTGAAAGAGGAAAGCGAAAAAGTTAGCTTAAACCTCAACATTCAGAAAACGAAGATCATGGCATCTGGTCCCATCACTTCATGGGAAATAGATAGGGAAACAGTGGAAACAATGTCAGACTTTATTTTGGGCGGCTCCAAAATCACAGCAGATGGTGACTGCAGCCATGAAATTAAAAGACGCTTACTCCTTGGAAGAAAAGTTTATGACCAACCTAGATAGCATATTGAAAAGCAGAGACATTATTTGCCGACTAAGGTCCATCTAGTCAAGGCTATGGTTTTTCCTGTGGTCATGTATGGATGTGAGAGTTGGACTGTGAAGAAGGCTGAGCGCCAAAGAATTGATGTTTTTGAACTGTGGTGTTGGAGAAGACTCTTGAGAGTCCCTTGGACTTCAAGGAGATCCAACCAGTCCATTCTGAAGGAGATCAGCCCTGGGATTTCTTTGGAAGGAATGATGCTAAAGCTGAAGCTCCAGTACTTTGGCCACCTCATGCAAAGAGTTGACTCACTGGAAAAGACTCTGATGCTGGGAGGGATAGAGGGCAGGAGGAGAAGGGGATGACCCAGGATGAGATGGCTGGATGGCATCACTGACTCAATGGACGTGAGTCTGAGTGATCTCCCAGGAGTTGGTGATGGACAGGGAGGCCTGGCGTGCTGCGATTTATGGGGTCGCAAAGAGTCGGACATGACTGAGCGACTGAACTGAACTGAACTGAAAGGCCAGATTTATAATGTAGAGATTTTTGATAATTAAATTCTGGCAACAAGTTGTCTAGGGCCAGAATTGACATGTGGGCCTTAATACTGAGTTTTGTATGGTACTTTTGGCTTTCCTTAACATTATTTCCTACTCTAAATTCAACAAATAATCATCTACTCTTTTATCCTATTTTAGTATGAGTGATTTAATGCCACTGGTACTCAAAATAAGCCTGCTGCTGCTGCTGCTAAGACGCTTCAGTCGTGTCCAACTCTGTGCGACCCCATAGACGGCAGCCCACCAGGCTCCGCTGTCCCTGGGATTCTCCAGGCAAGAACACTGGAGTGGGTTGCCGTTTCCTTCTCACACCCCTTATGTCAGAGCTTCCCTGGTGGCTCAGGTGGTAAAGAATCCACCTTCCAGTGCAGGAGACACAGGTTCAATCCCTGAGTTGGGAAGATCTCTTGGAGAAGGAAATGGCTACCCATTCCAGTATTCTTGCCTGGGAAACCCATGGATAGAGGAGCCTGGCAGGCTATATAGCCCATGGGGTCACATAAGAGTCAGACATGACTTAGCCACTGAACAACAACAAAAACCCCTTGTGTCAAGCACATGGATTTTGAGGGTTTTATGCATTGTCTCCCTAATTCCTGGAACAACCCACTGAGCTAGATGAGCCTCAGAGATGGCAAAACGGAAGTTAAGAGAGAATCAAGTGGCTTACCCCAAATCACATAACCAATAAGTATCAGAACCAGTTCTGTTAGATTTCAAAGTTGATGGAGAAGCTTACCAACTTATCAGAAGTCTACTTTCCTTGGGGTTTTGTTTTGCTTTGTTTTGTCTGTGTGGCTCCTTTCTTCATCAGCCTGAGAGCTGGCTCGAGTCTAGGCCTTCCCCTCCTCCTGGGCATCTGTCCTGTTCCTCTAAGCTGGGTCGGAAGCCTCCTCCGTGATCCACAGTGTACCACACAGCTACGTCACGGCACTTGGCACCCCGAATGAAATTTACAGGATTTGCCGTCTCGGGTCCCCTTCCAGACTAAGCACCACAGGGCCGCATCCTCTTTCCTCCGCAGTACCTCACACGGTGCCGAGTACTATAGCCGATCCTCGGGGAAGATCTCTGGACTTGAACTACCAACTGAAGCCATTGGTTAGTATAAGGAATAAATATTAATACTTCTGCTAATGTAGAAACCTTGAGATACAAACAGACCACTTATTCCCAAATCTGTTTGCTATGGAGCATATGTGTAAGCTTGTGTGCAAAATTGGGAGTATGTACCATGAGCTTTCTCTCTCCTCCTATCAGACTGTCATGCCCAGCGTCACCTAAAATCATCATTCCTACGGAATTTCCATTTCTCTCCCTGAACATCAGACACTTCTGTCTCCTTTAAATATAATCCCTCGTTTCACCACTCCCCTCTCCTCCTTATCTCGCTTCCTTCAGACAAGCTATGAGCTCTAACCTCCCCTTCATTAAACTCAGAATGGACCGCCATTTGTTTCATGTCAGAGGCAACGAGAAGGTGCTGATAAGACCTTATTTCTGAAACGAACAATCTAACCCCATTGTTCTTGGAAAATAATGGCATAACTAAGATTACAGAACATTTCCCATGTGCCAGGGGCCCTGTGAAGGACTCTGCTTACATTCACTCATTTACTCCTCACAGCATCTCTATGAGGTCAGTGCTATTAATATTATTATTATCCCCAATTTACATATGGGGAAACTGAGGTAGAGACAGGGTCACACAGATAGTAAGTGGTGGAATCAACTGATAAAGCCAAGCAGACTGGCTCAGGTTCCAGGACAGTCTATGAATGCTTCCCATCACCAGGTCCTTCTATTTCTCTATGACATGAAGTCTATGAGACACTGACCTCATGTCAGTTGTCCAAGCTGGAAATTATAGAATCTTCAGATTAGAAAAGACCTTGTAGTCCAAGCTAACTCAATTTCCTACCCACTGCAAACTCCCTTCTGAAACTTTCCAGACTGATGAGCATACACACATTCAATTCTGCTTGAGTACTCCCAGTGACAGGGGAGAAATGCTGTAATACGGAGATGAAATATAAACTGTTCATGGATAAATTATTGCATAATAAAAACATGCCTAATGGCCACGCTTCCCTAATACATTCATTTGCTAGTTATGTTTTTATATGCAAACTCATCTTGATAAAATTGTTTCTTAAAAACAACTTGGAGTGTAATTTGTCTTGAGATGTCTGCATTTTCCTTTCATACCTCCTTATTAATGGGCTATTTTTTGAGAGGAAAGTGTAACAAAGATAACAGAGCAAAAACAGTCATATTTTTTCCTATTGTTGTTTGGGGGTTAAAAATGAATGCTAACAGTGCATGAGTGATCTTTTTAATATTTGCAGTTAATTTCCCACATAGACTTTCAAAAGCTACCGTGATACTGTTTCCTCCCACTATTTAAAAAATCTGTTTGAAACGAACTACC
Source organism: Ovis aries (assembly GCF_016772045.2). Taxonomy (NCBI): domain Eukaryota; kingdom Metazoa; phylum Chordata; class Mammalia; order Artiodactyla; family Bovidae; genus Ovis; species Ovis aries. Next base: position 12,309,829 of record NC_056070.1, read on the forward strand.
AGAAAAGTTAGGACAGAATAAATCCTTCTAAATAGAACAATTTATTTGATATTGAACCCCCAATTATAATGGAAATATCAGTGGCAGCTGTTCATTAGGTATGTTTGTAGTCTGTGTTTATGCCCCAGCAGAGGAAGAAAAACTCAGGATTCCTTACTTTTTAAAAAGAATATATCTTCATTATTATTTATTTTTTCTTCTATTTTCTTGGCTGCACTGCATAGCATGTGGGATCTTAGTGCCCCGAACAGGGATCAAACCCACACCCCCTTCATTGGAAGCACAGAGTCTTAACCACTGGACCCCCAGGGAAGTCCTAGGATCCCATACTTTTCAAGGGAAGTCCCAGGAACCCATGCTTTTGAAGAGCTATCTAAATGCTATAGTTACACAAAACTTACAAATATGGTCTTCATGGAAGACAATGGTACCGTTGCATCTAAGACTGTGGGTTCTGAACTGGATGGTCTAAGTTTAAATCCTTGCAATTTCATACCTGATTAGGATATTAAGAACATTCAAAGTTTTCACCATCATACATAACATTTTAAGTGCTCAATAAATGCTAATGATATTGTTTTCCTATTACAATGAAATGTTTTTCAGATTTGACAGAGGGTTGGGACTGAGAATCAGGGGACAGACTCAAAAACTTGCAGTCCAAAGTTTTCTGTTTCCTCCAATTTATCCAAAAATTAAAACTGGGGCAGTAAGGTAGCCTATGATTGACATACCAAAGCACCAAAAAGACAGACTCGTGCACAGGGGTGGAAGTGCATGAACGTTGTAGGGTAAGATGTGGGCATGACCCATGTCAGGTAAGATGAGAGTAGTCAGGGAGACCCAGAAGGCAGAGACCCGCTTCTGGGGTCATCAGGGAAACAGCCATAGAAATATCTCCCATCCCTAAGGTGACTTAAGACTGAACAGTCTCTACATGTCCTTCCTTGCCATGGAGGAATAGCCCCAGACTGAGCTTCTGATAACCTGGATTTTAGTCCTGGGTCTGCCCTCTGTCAAATTTCAGGTCACTTACATTTTCTGAACCTCAATTTTGTCATAATAATATTGTTTTCTGCCTCCCTAAGGGTTACAGAGATAGTGTGGAAAAGTGCATTGAAACAAGGTTTCAGAGTACTATCAATACAAATGTCACATTTTATCACCGTTACTGTTGTGTCTGCTAATACAATTACTGACTTCCCAGGACCTAGCGAGCAGGGGCCAGGAGGCAGGCTGAAGCAAAGGCAACTGACCACATGTCACAGAGGCAGGCACAAAGTTTCTTTTTGCACCTCACAAGCTGAGCTTAAGGCTGGACCCCAAACCATTGCTAACCAAGCCTCACGTGTTGATTTGAAAGTGTTCCCTTGACCTTGCATTCTTTAGGAACTCTTAGCTCTTGCCTGGAAAATCCCATGGATGGAGGAGCCTGGTAGGCTGCAGTCCATGGGGTCGCGAAGAGTCAGACACGACTGAATGACTTCACTTTCAGTTTTCACTTTCATGCATTGGAGAAGGAAATGGCAACCCACTCCAGTGTTCTTGCCTGGAGAATCCCAGGGACGAGGGAGCCTGGTGGGCTGCCGTCTATGGGGTCGCACAGAGTTAGACATGACTGAAACGACTTAGCAGCAACAGCAGCAGCACTTTTTCAGTGGGTGATGATATTAACATCAAATGGTCAGTTTAAAACATCATTCCAATAATGGGAAATGCATTCTATCAACTAGAATGGCAGAGTTTAAAACAGGGCAGTTTCTACACATGCCTCAGTGCAAGGACACAACAGTTTGCTCACTGATATAAGCAGAGTAATTGCAGATGGCTCTAGTGCTAAGGAACCCGCCTGCCAATGCAGGAGACATAAAAGATGTGGGTTTGGTCCCTGGGTCAGGGAGATCCCCTGGAGAAGGGAATGGCAACCCACTCCAGTATGCCTGCCTGGAGAATCCCATGGACAGAGGAGCCTGGAGGGCTGCAGTCCATAGGGTCACAAAGAGTTGGACACGACTGAAGCGACTTACCATGCACGCAAATATTATACAATAATAGACTAGTTGCTTTTCCACATTAGGCAAATATCTAAGATCTCTTAATATTAAAATTTTAACTATAAAAATTTCCCTAAAATGCATAAGGCCTGATGTCATTTTTAGTAATGAAATGTGACATTTTCTCCATCTTAATGAAACTATTATTTTTGTTCATGCAAGTGATTTTATTCATTAAAAGGAACTATAGGGGTATGGTTAATGGTCACAGAGTTCTTGGAGAGTCCCAGCATTTTAGAGCCAGACCAAATCCCAGGCTGGTACTCACGGTGTACATCCAAGGGTCTCCATCTGAGGGCTTAAAGGCTGCTTTCCTCTGTCACTGGACACGTTATATAGCTGTGTGACTCTGGGCAAGTCATCCAAATGTTCTTTGACAGTTTGTGGTTCCTCTTTGTTGTGGAGGTTCCTCACTGTGGGTGGGATTGGACGGGTGGCTTGTCAAGGTTTCCTGGTTAGGGAAACTTGTGTCTGTGTTCTGGTGGGTGGAGCTAGATTTCTTCTCTCTGGAGGGCAATGAAGTGTCCAGTAGTGAGTTTTGAGATGTCAGTGGGTTTGGTGTGACTTTGGGCAGGCTGTATATTGAAGTTCAGGGCTATGTTCCTGTGTTGCTGGAGAATTGCATGGTATGTCTTGCTCTGGAACTTGTTGGCCCTTGGATGGTGCTTGATTTCAGTGTAGGTATGGAGGCTTTTGATGAGCTCCTATCTATTAATGTTCCCTGAAGTCAAGAGTTCTGTGGTATTCTCAGGATTTGGACTTAAGCCTCCTGCTTCTGGTTTTCAGTCTTATTTTTACAGTAGCCTCAAGACTTCTCCCATCTATACAGCACCGATGATAAAACATCTAGGTTAAAGATGAAAAGTTTCTCCACAATGAGGGACACCCAGAGAGGTTCACAGAGTTCACAGAGAAGAGAAGAGGGAGGAGGGAGATAGAGGTGGCCAGGAGGAGAAGAGGGGAAATCAAAAGGGGAGAGAGAAAGCTAGCCAGTAATCACTTCCCTATGTGCTCTCCACAGTCAGGATCCCTCAGAGATGTTCACAGAGTTACACAGAGAAGAGAAGAGGGAGGAAGGAGACATTCGTGCCAGTCAGAATGGCTGCTATCCAAAAGTCTACAAATAATAAATGCTGGAGAGGGTGTGGAGAAAAGGGAACCCTCTTTCACTGTTGGTGGGAATGCAAACTAGTACAGCCACTATGGAGAACAGTGTGGAGATTCCTTAAAAAACTGCAAATAGAACTGCCATACGACCCAGCAATCCCACTGCTGGGCATACACACTGAGGAAACCAGAATTGAAAGAGACACATGTACCCCAGTGTTCATCGCAGCAGTGTTTATAATAGCCAGGACATGGAAGCAACCTAGATAAATCAGCAGATGAATGGATAAGAAAGATGTGGTACGTATACACAATGGAATATTACTCAGCTATAAAAAGAATACATTTGAATCAGTTCTGATGAGATGGATGAAACTGGAGCCTATTATACAGAGTGAAGTAAGCCAGACAGAAAAACACCAATACAGTATATTAATGCATATACATGGAATTTAGAAAGATGGTAACAATAACCCTATATGCGAGATAGCAAAAGAGACACAGATGTATAGAACAGTCTCTTAGACTCTGTGGAAGAGGGTGAGGGTGGGATGATTTGGGAGAATGGCACTGAAACATGTGTATTATCATATGTGAAATGAATCACCAGTCCAGGTTCGATGTATGACACAGGGTGCTCAGGGCTGGTGCACTGGGATGACCCAGAGGGATGGGATGGGGAGGGAGGTGGGATGGGGGTTCAGGATGGGGAACACATGTACACCCATGGCTGATTCATGTCAATGTACGGCAAAACCAATACAATATTGTAAAGTAATTAGCCTCCAATTAAATAAATTTATATATTTTTAAAAAATGTTCTTTGACTCTATTTGTTGGTCGATATGAACGAAGAACTTCCAGTTCCACCATACTTTGTTTACTATGCTGGTATCTGTTTATATAATTTTTTAAGCAAATAATAATGTGTTTCAGCAGAGTATGGCTTTCTTTCTATTTTTGACCACAAATGGGGGTGGGGGGGGTGGGAACTGGCTGTATTTTAATTTTCTCTGTTATTGGGAAAAACCTAGAATTTCTTAATACCCTGAAGATGGGACCTGGGGTTGATTATTTTGTATTTCCCATGGTGCCTCTAACCTACTAGGTACTTGAAAAGAGTGACAAGCTATAGAATTTCATCATTGCATGTTCCATTGTACTTTGGATAAAAGCATCCTGCTCAGAAATACCACTGGGAAAAAATCTTAATGTAGTATACACTTCCCACGAAGTGAGTTTTAATTGTGTTCACCAATATCACTTGACTAATGCCTACTGGCATACAAACACACTCTCACACATAGTTCATCTAGAGTTTGGGGGAACAGTATTTCGTTTTCCCCCTTACCCTGTGCTATTGGGTCGGTGCATTCCATTGTTAATTTGTATTCAGGGCAACAGTTCCCAAAGCTATTCTCCAGCAACATAAATGTTGACATGCCGGTTAAAATGGATGATGTAAATAGAGCCATTGAGAATATTCTGGACATTCTATTTTATGATTTGGAACCTGCAAAATGTCCAAGACGTGACAGACATTACAATCTCTCAAGGGAGTCACAACTAAACCAGTCTATGACTGGCTGACTTAAGACTGTCTAAATCTCAGCTACAAGATCAATCGTGTCACTCTCTGGAATTCTGTGCTCCAGAGGGGCTATTTTAAAGATGCTGTGGAAGTTCCCACTCCCCTTTTCTGATTTCTGTTACACGGGGTTACCCACTCCCCCGGAGCACGTAGCTCCCTGCCATGGCGGCCACATAAGGAAACCATGGCACTCAAGGCTCGCAACACATGTAATTCATTTTCTTCACGGAATGACTCAAGAAGAGATTTTTTAGAATTCAGTCTGAGTCTCAGTAATTCAATTTATGGAAAGGAGCAAGCAAAATTTTAATTCTATCATAATGAGTTTCATGTGTGAATGGATTAACTAATTTTTTTGCTGGGAAACATATTAGGTAAATAGAGTGGGGAACATGGTGAATGAGGACGGCCAAAGGATCTCCCTGAGGGTTGGGGACTGTTACCCTGTGTACACCCAGGAAAGGCTTCACGAAGGCAGACAGTCTGGGGCAATCCCATCACTGGTCTCCATGCCTGAACTTGAAAGTCCGTCCACACCCAGGATTTCTGTTTCTTCTTAAGCAAGCAGGGACTGGTTTTGCGTGCCCTTCCCACACACAGCTTGATAAAAATGTAACCTTTTCACTCACTTTCTGGGCTCAACAGAGAAAAAAAATCAGCTTTCTCCTGTTAGTAATTAAACCAGCTGTCGTAATACTTAGCTTGGGTTGCAGTGCTTTTCATGTGAGCTGCATGGCTGACTTTTTGCTTCAGAAACTTGGCTGGTGCTTCCAGCAACCACTGTGAAGTTGGTAAAAGATGGACGCTACTCCTGCAGTATCTGACCCTTGATCAGAGTGGTGGAAGATTTCTGTGTTTGCCACGAGGTTGTCTAGATTACATAATTTCATCTTTGCCAATACAATATTACCAATGCAAGAGACAGAACTCCCTAGTTTATGAATAGCATGTTGACTGTTATTTCCTAAAGAAAACCACCCAAGGCTTCTGTGAGATGTTAGTATTGTGCTAAGTGAGGAATTGGTTAAAAACAGATTGTGTGTGTGTGTGTGTGTATGTGTGTGTGTGTGTGTGCGCGCACACACACATATGGATAGTGGCCGGGCAGCAGGGGGTCCTTGTGGTTGGAATTCTGGTAAGCCTGCTTTTGACTGTCTTTCATACCAGCTGTATTCTTCCCTTTGGACATTTTTCCAGTCACTTTTGACCTTTGTTGATTTAAAAGCAGGGGAAAGATCTGTAAGAACAGGAGAGGAATATATTTGCCCACAAATGGAATCAATGTGTCTTCTTTCTACGTAATACAACAGTGTCACTTGCTATTATAGTATTGGTGTTCTTGGTGGTGTTGGATGGAAGAAATGAGAACCCCAGATTATAACAACAGTTATGAAACTGGTACATCTTAAAGACATTGATGGGAAAATGTCTAAACATATAGGCATTCTTGGGCACGTCCTTATAATCAGTTATTGGGAAGGAAATGATTATTAAGACAGAGAAGGGGACAGCTACCCCCACCCACAAATCTCAAGGTCAGTGAGTAGCCCAGGCCATCCTAAAGCTAGGCTATTTGACTTTTATGAATATTACAAAAAGAGCCCTTGCTCTTTGAGAACCACATGGGCTACAGCTGTGTTATAAGGGCACCTGCCAGTTGGTGGTGAGGATGCTTGGTGTGAAAAGGGATGGGTGGCCCAACACCCAGGAGAGATGAGAGAGAAAGTTAGCTCTACCCTACTCGTGGTGCTCCCTTGTCCTTGTAGATGCTATAAATATGAGCCAGGCCCACCACTGAACGTTCCACAATCATGTGTGTATGTGTGTGTGTGTGCTTAGTCGCTTCAGTCGTGTCTGACTCTTTGCAATACTATGGACTGTAGCCCGCCAGGCTCCTCTGTCCAGGGGAATTCTCCAGGCAAGAATACTGGAGTGGGTTGCCATGCTCTCCTCCAGGGGACTTTCCTGATGCAAGGGTCAAACCCTCACCTCCTGTGTCTCCTGCATTGCAGGCAGATTCTTTACCCACTGAGCCACCTGGGAAGCCCAATCCTTATCATAAAGTTGATAATTTTCATGAAAAAAAAAAAAAAACTGAGCCTCAGAGAGATACAGATTCCATGATGAGATGGCAGCGTAAGATTCAATCCTCTGTTGGACCAGAAAACCCTTCTCTGATTCACCTCATCTCATCTTTATTTACACCACTTGCGGTTGGTGTTTACCTCTAACTTCCCTATTCCTCCATCCATATTTCTATGTTCAGTTCAGTTCAGTTCAGTCACTCAGTTGTGTCCGACTCTTTGTGACCCCATGGACTGCAGCATGCTAGGCCTCCCTGTCCATCACCAACTCCTGGAGCTTACTCAAACTCATGTCCATTGAGTCGGTGATGCCATCCAACCATCTCATCCTCTGTGGTCCCCTTCTCCCGCCTTCAATCATTCCCAGCATCAGGATCTTTTCAGATTTCTATGTTAAGTATTGCTGAAAATTTCCATCCTGGGGGACGGGGGCTGGAGGAAGAAAAGGAGTTAGTTTCCTCCTTCCTGTTTGCATACCTATTTCACTTTCCCACACACAAGTTCATTTAAGTCTTAACCCCCCGCAAGCAAGAACATTTCAGTGTTGCGATCTGCCACAGAATAAGGACGTTTTCCTCAGTACCAAGCTCAGAAGTGATTGCCAAATTAATCAAGTTGCCCGAAGCCTTGACTGTGTAGAAAATTTCAATGGAAATGTTCCATTTTACTCTCTGCCCCACCTCTCAGCACATCGATGGGTCCTCATAGAATGCCTTCCTCAGCTATTCCTTTGATTTCAGACCTGGTAGAGAAGAGAAGGGGGAGAGCCTTTTGGAGATAATTTTTCAAATACACAGGGAAGAGTGTGGGGAACAAGCATTTTCCTACATTGCTGTTGATTAAGAAGTGTGGAAAGACCTCTCTAGCAACTTGGTGATACGTTTCAAGAATCTGAACGGTATTTATTGCTCTATGATCAAACAGTTCTGTATCTAGGAATTTATTCTAAGTCAATCATCATAGACATGTACAAATATTTGTTTGCATAGAATTGCTTATCACAGAAATGGATTATGATAGCAAAAAATAGGAAATAATCTGTGTCAATGATAGGGGCTTGGTTAAGAAAACCATGGCACATCCATACATTATAATATTATACAATCAGAACAAGGGGCTCTACAAAGAATACTTAAGGATTGGAAGAAATGATCATTTTTATTATGCAAATAAAAATATTTCAAGAAAATTCTTTTGCTTTTATTCCAAAATCACATTTTTTTTTCACCTAAGCAATTTTGTTCCTGTACCTCATTCATTCTCTGACTCTTAATTTTTTTAATTTTTATTGAAATATATATACTTGAGTTATGTTGTGTTGGTTACAGGTTTACAACAAAACTTATATATATATATATATATATCAGCATATTGATATATATATATTTAAATTCTCTTCCATTATAGGTTATTACAAGATATATTGAGTAGATTTCCCTGTGTAATACAGTAGGTGCTTATCGGTTATCTATTTTATATATAGTAGGGTATATATGTTAATCCCAAATTCTTAGTTTATCCCTCCCCATTTTCCTTTGGTAACCATAGGTTTATTTTATATGTCTGTAAGTATTTCTGCTTTGCAAAAAATATTTCAAGAAAGTTCTATTCAGTATGGCACCTACTAGCCATATGCAGTAATTTAAATTTTGTTAAATGTAATTAAAATTTAAAATCCAGTTTCTCAGTTGCACAAGGCGCAAGCATTCAATAGCTATCATATTGGACACTGCAGACATTTGCAGCAAATTCTATTGCAGGATGCTAACATAGACTAGGATTTTAATTTTTTTCCCAATATATAGGCACACACAGAAAAATTAGAAAAAGAAATATGCACAATAATAATTGTGATGACCGTGTTTGGTGGGACTAGGTAAGAGGTAAGCAAACTTTTTTCTGTAAAGAGCCAGATGGTAAATATTTAGACTGTGTGGGCCATACAGGCAGTGTTGCAACTATTCAACTCTGCTGTTACATTGGCATATATAAGTGGGTGGACATGACTCTGTTCCAATAAACCTTTATAAGCAGAATCGGGTAGTAGACTGAAACTGGCCCAGAGGCCATAATGTGCCCGCTGGATCGGATAATCGGAGATGCTCCGGTTTTATCTTTTATTGTCTGCGCTGGTCTTCGCTGCTGCAGGCAGGCTTTCTCTAGCTGCTGGCTGTGGGAGCTGCTGTCTAGCTGTAGGCTTCTTGGTGGCTCCTGTTTCTGCAGAGTGCTGGCTCTAGGTGCCTGGGCTTCAGCAGGCAGGCTTAGCTGCCCTAGGACATGTGGGATCCAGTTCCCAGGCCAGGGATGGAGCCCAGGTCCCCTGCATCGGCAGGTGAATTCTTAACCACTAAATCAGCAGGGAAGTCCCACCGTTTGGGGGTTCTTGATGTACATATTCATATTTGAATTAGAAAAGTAATTTTCTTTTTAAAAACAAAACTCACTGGAAAAATTATAAGTTTATACATATATTTCCAGACCTGTGGCATCTGGATACAGATAGACGGAATTCTTTGTGAAGTAAGGATGCCAATTATTAATTTATTCAAACTGTCATACACCAACGATTCCATGTTCTCCTTCTCACTCCTGCCATCAAGTCTGTCATGCCACACTTTCCAGGTCCCACAACACATCAAACACCTGTTGCTCCCCTAATTTATTTGCTGTTTGTGTAGTTTTTATTTTATAGTAGAATACAATCAAAATATACTTGATAAATGGCACCTTTTATTTTCTTTTTTCTTTTTCTTGGATTTTTTTTTTTTTTTTTTTTTGGTGGAGGGCAATCTGAGATGCTAAAAAACGATCAAGTGCTTTTACTTGCACCTTTTTGATTCTTGGTGAAGTTGAATATCTTTTCATATGTTTATTGTCCATTTATATTTCTTCCTTCAACTGCTTTGCTCACTTCCTGTTTCCACTTTCCTACTGGAATGTTTTTCTTACTGATATGGGAGAATCTCTCGGTACAACGACTATTAAATTGTGTCTTATTTGTGCTGCGCATATTGTCTCCAGGGCTACCATTTGTCTTTCACCATTGCTATCTGCATATATTTCGACTCAGACATTAAAAGTTTTCCTGCTATCAAACCTGTCTTATATGGATTGCTTCATGAATCTGCATGTCATTCATTTTCAGGGACCACCATGCTTCTCTGTAGCATTCCACTTTTAGTATATGTGCCAAAGCTAGCACTCCCCTAATTGATTAATTTAACTTCTTTGGCGTATAGTGCCTGGGTGTTTGTCCCTGAGATTGCTGAGATGGAAACGCGCCTCTTAGAATACAGTTTCTTGGTGACAGCAATGTATGCATCCTTTGCCTCACATGTTGCCAGCAGAGTGTCCTACATAAAAGTCTTTCAGGGCATGTTTGGTGATCGTGAAGGTGGTGACAACCTTGCCAGCCAAAATTCTGTCTGTTAACAGAGTCCCCAGTGACTCTAAATAAACAGAGAGCTACCGCAGGCACTCGGATGCATGCTCTCTGCACCAGCTGCTGATGCTCTGCAATGGGCGCGGATGGAGAATTCAGGCGACTGGCCTGTCTCTGCTGCAGAAGAGGTTGTGCTCCTTTCTTGGTTTTCAAACTGTGCTTCTTGAGTCCTGGGCGAAGATGGGAAGGAGCTGAATTTTAGGGTCTGGCCCGTTACTTGGCTCCAATCAGAATATTTCCCCAGATACAGCCACTATACAGATGGGGCTTCTGAGTTCAATTTGGACCAAATATTTGCTGTGCGTCTTGAGGAGGGTAGGGAGGCTGGGGTGGGGAGGTAAGGAGAGAAAAAAGATTGTGAAAAACATGGCTAAATTCATCATCACAGGCTGGTGGGCGGTGGGTTCTAGCCATGCTTTGTTGGTTCCAAATGGTGTTACAAAAAGTTAAAATTTGAAACCAATGTTTAAAAAGAATTTTCACATTTAAGAATTTAAACAACAAAACTCTTTGCATCTCTGGATTCTTTTATCTCAGCAAAAGAGATTGCTACCATGGAAAGACTGATAGCACGGATCAGCTTTCTAACACTTTGCACTTTTTGAAACGTTTGGTCTTCTCTGTGATTGTGTTAAAACTTTAGTAAATGCTGAGATAAAACCACATTGACCAGTTTTTTAAAAAATCAGAAAATCTGGCAACAGTCACCTCACAATCTGTCATGATGACAATTAGCAGGTGCTGAGAAACAGCTGCTGGTTTTAGCCAAGACATGTCCTCTCTGTCACCCGGCCCCTACCAACCCCTTCTGTATGATTCTGGGCCCTCCCCACTCATCCACATTACTGCCTGACCCTGGAGCCATTTGAGTTCAAGATCCCGAGGCGAGATGACTGTTAAGGCCCTTGCTATTCCCATCATCTATTGGATTTCCATTACATCTATGGCAATTAGTACTAAAATTAAAGCTAATATCTTTTCTTTAAAGTCATCCTCAGTTTATGAACATCTCAGCCACAAATTTTCTGCTCACATTAAGTTTGGGGTCAGGAGCCATTGTTTTTCATGAATAAAGAAGGTGTGAAGCCTCCAACCAAGCCAACAAGATTTCCCTTCCAACAGGTGCCATATTGAGCTTCATGGGAATCACTAGAAATGTTCTCCGCATCTTTCTGTTTCTTCCTCACTTTGGGGAACAGGGTAAGGTTGGACTCTCTGAACCCTTGACATGTCCGAACCAGGGAGTAGTGAACAAAAATGACTTGTGAGACTTCTGGACCTTGACATTTTATATGCTGTAACCCTGGGCTCTCTCTTCCCTTTAGAACAGAGATTGGCCAAGTTCAAGATGGTGACTGTGACACACGCAGCCTCACTCCCTAAAGTGACAGTGAGCCGAGGACTTCGGAGCTCGTGATAAACCTCTGCTGTGAGCAAGGAGTGAAACTGCAGGTTTCTAGATCTTGAGGCTTGGGGCCGCCAGTTACTGCTGTACAACCTAGTCTGTCCTGACTCCTTTGTCCTAAATGAAAGCACCATTTTCAAGCCCTCAAGGTTGATACTCCCACCTAGCCAACCATTCCTCTTCTCTCTTTGAAGTCCCTTCCCTTGACTTGAAGCACAAAGTTAGAATATTATCAAGCAGTACCTACTGCCATCATGTCCTCACTTCTTGGCGTTTGGCTCTCCACTTGATCTTCACTGCCATGGCCCTCTGTTACTTAACAGATTAGAGGTCCCATGTGTTTCCAACTCTGAATAATTCATCTTCATGAGATCCCAGTATTTCACTTAGAACATTTATTTCTTTCATTTTAATATTTTATCATTTTTGTCCTATATGTATGACCTTAACTGGTTGCCATGCATTTTATTTCTTCTTGCCTTAAATATTTTAAAACTTTCAAAGTACAAACATTTCTCATCGGGAGTGTAGCAAAACTTTGCTCAGTTTTAGTTCCATATTACCTAATTGTGATGGAGTGTCATTCAAATGATTTCTGATTTCTTTCTGCTTTAGCTTTGTCCTCATCTTTTTCAGAGTATTTAAAATAATTTTACTTTTTTTATATTTGGCTGTGCTGGGCCTTTGCTGCTGACGGGCTTCCCTCTAGTTTGGCAACCAGGGGCTTCTCTCTAGCGCCTTCTCGGGCTTCTCATTGCAGTGGTGGTGGTGGTTTAGTTGTGTCTGACTCTTGCAACCCCATGGACTGTACACTTGCCACCCGCCTCTGTCCAAGTGTCTGACACTTGCAACCCACCAGGCTCCTCTGTCCACGGGATTCTCCAGGCAAGAATAGTGGAGTGGATTGCCATTTCCTTCTCCAGGCTCACTGCAGCGGCTTCTCTTATGGCAGAGCACAGCGTCTGGGGGCATGGACTTCTGTAGTTGTAGCACGTGGGCTCAGTAGTTGCAGTTCCCAGGCTGTGTATTGAGCACAGGCTCAATAGTTGTGGCCCGTAGGCTTAGTTGCTCTGCTACATGTGGGGTCTTCCCCGATCAGTAATGGAACCCACGTCTCCCACCTTGGCGGGCAGATTCTTTACCACTAAGCCACCTGGGAAGCCCTTTTCTTGGGATCTTTTAATGCTTGGCATTTGGCCGCAGTGCCTACAGCTGAGAGGTGGACTGTACAACTGTAAGAACTTCTTTTTTTATGGCCGAATAGCATCTGCAGCAACATGGATGGACTTCACTATTATGCTAAGTGAAATGAGTCAGACAGAGAAAGACAAATCCTGTATGATATCACTTAGACGTGGAATCTAAAAACAACCGCACCCAGCAAACTAGTGAATATAACAAAAACAAGCGGACTCACAGATACAGAGAACAAACTAGTGTTTACCAGTGGGGAGAGGGGAGGGGGAAGGGGCAATTAGACGTTGGGGAGTAAGAGATATAACCTATTACGTATCAAATAAGCTACAAGGATATATTGTACAACACAGGGAATAAAGCCAATATTTTATAATAACTATAAATGGAGTATAACCTTTAAAAATTCTGAATCACTCTATTATATACCTGTAATATATTGTACACCTGTAACATAATATTGTGAATCAACTATACTTCAATAAAAAAAACAAATAGGATAGCAAAAAATCAGTTAAAAAAAGAATTCTGGGTCTTTTCCCACAGTAGAGCACCAAGGTTTTCTTCAGAGCTGGCACGTTTGGAGTCCCACATGCCAAATGGTGTGATCAGAAAAAAAAAAAACTCTGTGCTGATAAAACACAAGGTGAGGAAAATTTAAACAATAAGGATAATGTCTCCTTCTTCTGTTGCTACAATAGAGAGTACTGGACTAGGTCTTTTAATCCCCTGGAGAAGAAAATGGCAATCCACTCCAGTACTGTTGCCTGGAAAATCCCATGGAGCCTGGTAGGCTATAGTCCACGGGGTCGCAAAGAGTCGGACACAACTGAGCGACTTCACTTTCATTTTCACTTTAACGTATGTAACAGCTTTACTGAGATATAATTCACATGCAAAGAACTGCACATATTTAATGCGTGCAACTTGATGCGTTTAGACACAAGTAAACGCCTATGATACCACCACCACAATCGTGGTAACAGACATATCCAACACCTCCCAGACTTTCATTGTGCCCTTCCTTGTGTGTGTGTGTGTATGTGTTAAGGACACCTAACATGAGCTCTATCTCTTAAATGTTACAGTGCACAATACCATGTTACCAACTGCAGGCACCATGCTATGCAGCCCATCTCTAGAACCTGTCAATCTAGCATAGCTAAAACTTTATGGCTTTTAACTAACAGCTCCCCAATTCACTTTTCAAGGATAATAAGAAGTAACATTTTTCTATATCCAACCTTATTGTAAGAAATATCTAAAGGCTTTATAGTCACTATCATCATGTCTTATAGGGGAGGCTCCTTTACCCATTTCACAGATAAGGAAACTGAGGGGGCAATTTCTCCTTAATTCATTTTATCTAACCCTTCAAGCTGCAGGGAGGTCCTGACTAACATAAGGGTTGCAATAAAGAGGATAGAGTGTGATAGCGGGAATGCCTCACTAGTCTCTGTGTTTATTCATGTCTTTTTACTTATTTTACTATGATCAGAACACTTTGTGTGAGCTCTACCTTCTTAACAATTTTTAAATGTACAACACAAATATTGACTATAGTCACAACATTGTCCAACAGATCTCTAGAACTTATTTATACTTTTTATCTCACTTAACTGAAAACTATCTCACTTAATTTGAAACTAATCAAATTGCCCATTCTTTAGTATCTCCTCATTTCCCCCTTCCCTGGAAACCTTCATCCTACTCTTTTTTTTTTTTTTTTTTCTGATCACACCATTCAGCATGTGGGACCCTAGTTCCCTGACCAGGGATCAAACCTACACCCCCTGCATGGGAAGTGCAGAGTCTTAACCACTGGACATTCAAGGAAGTCCCGCCATTCTACTCTTTGATTCTATGAATTTGACTCTGTTAGGTACCTCTATAAGTGGAACCAGGCAGTATGTCTTCCTGTGACTGGCTGATTTCATTTAGCATAATGTCCTCAACGTTCATCCGTATTGTTGGCATATTATTCTCAGAGATATTAGAACTCTCATGTTCACTGCCGGTTATTCACAACAGTCAAGATGTGGAAACAATTCAGATGTCCATTAGCAAATGAATGGATGGAGAAAAAGTGATACAGACATACAACAGAGTACCATTAGGCCTTGAGAAAGAAGGAATTTGCACATTCATTCATTCCATTGTGTAATGAATAAATTCATTCATTTATTTTATCCTCTATTAGATTAAGATCACTGAAGAATTGATGCCTTCTAACTGTGGTGCTGGAGAAGACTCTTGAGAGTCCCTTGGATGGCAAGGAGATCAAACCAGTCTTTCCTAAAGGAAATCAACCTTGAATATTCATTGGAAGGACTGATGCTGAAGTTGAAGCTCCAATACTTGGGCTACCTGATGCAAACAGCCGACTCATTGAAAAAGACCCTGGTGCTAGGAAAGATTGAGGGCAAGAGGAGAAGAGGGTAACAAAGGATGAGATGGTTAGATAGTATCTCTGACTCAATGGACATGAATCTGGCCAAACTCTGAGAGATAGTGAAAGACAGGGAAGCCCGATGTGCTGCAATCCATGGGATCACAAAGAGTTGGACACGACTTAGCGATTGAACAACAGCAGAGTTAAGTGTGAAGGGACTTCCCTGATGATCCAGTGGCTAAGACCTCTGCTTCCAAAGTAGAATAAGTGTGGTGTGGCAGCTCTGCCATGCTCTAGCTAGATGACCCGTCGTCTGCTCTAAATAAATGACAACAGTTAACCAATGGTGTAATTCTTAACATCATAATCTCTCACACTTCCTCCTTCGTCTTTACCCCCAAGTTCAAACATGCCGACAAGACACAAGGCCCAATCCCTTAAGAGTTTGTCCTAAACCTTGGACCTACTGACATGAAGCACGACATGCATTAAGAAACGTGGTAGAAGATTTGACAGGCCACGAGAGACAATAATGAGGGTTGCTTCACTTCTGGCCATCTCACTAGTATCTCTTCCTCTGCCTTAGGGCCCTCCCCAAAGACCCACCCCCACCTTACCACCCACAGTACAGAGTCTCTAGAATGAATGGCCCAGTCCTTGCTAAACAAAACCTCCTAGAAGATTCACATACCAGCAGCAAGAGAAGTGACATTTGCCATGTACCATTAGACCCGGTAACAGATTTTTTTTTCCCCAGCTGAATTATCACTTGAACCTTGAGTGCCAGGGCAATACCTAAGAATTATACAAGTTTGCCCTTGGTTAATTTTAGAAGATATCTAAAGCAGAAATTCTATAACGCAGACAAAGTCTAATAATCCAAAGATAATGAAGTATTCATACTCAATTGTGATGAACTTTGTGGAGACCAAAAAGGATTACAACACTAAAATCACTAAAACTTGGAGTTTGAAGGTCCAGATTATTGAAATATTATACCTTTGGGCGTCAACAAGCATCCTGAGTTACAACACAGTCAGAAAGACATTCTTCTCAAACCACAGACGTCGCCAACTTTTTAAGGCTCTAACCTACCAAGGGAAGAATCAGTAGTTAATTTCCTGAAGCCAGGGGATAATTTCCTTTTAAGTTCTTTTCTATTTCCTCTTCGTTTCTTGACCTTGTGAATCTCTTATCTCCATTACTTCTTTATCCCAAGGCTATCAGACTGTTTCCTTTTCCCACCCTTTCTAAAGTTTGCGCTGAGCTTGCTGACTTCCCTTATCTCCATCTCAGTCCCCATCAAAAGCTTTTCAGATATAGGTTAAGTGAAATCTTCTCCTTTCTGATGTTATGGCGTAGTTGGAATCTTGCTGTAGGTCTGTGTCGTACAATAAATGAATTGTAGCGTGGCAGTCCAGCCATTCTTGTTCTCTGCTGGCTGGTTTAAAAATTGGCAAGGCTGTACTGATTGAGGAGATTGAAGGCAATGAGCTGAAGCGACTAGTTTTACTGCCCTGCAGTGTGAGCCAAACGTCGGAACACGACCAGCACCTTCTTTCTTTATAGCCTCCTTAACATCTGTCTATAAAACTCATTCCTATCCTGCAGACTTCCTGCCTCACTCCTTCACCCACTACTCTGTCCTAAACACAGGTTTTAATCTCATTGCTTACACCCCTCTAAAATACGTCTTTTGCAGAGTGAAGACACTAATCCAAAGTAAGACTAGAAAAAACTTCAATTTAGCATGGTTTATGTGAATTAGAGAGTGAAACATTAGGTAATACTGTTGGAAAGTAACATATAAATAATAATATCAAATCATACTCTTCCAGTGCTCTCTTTTAGCTCACATTTCCATTTTGTTTAGCTTACATTTCCATTTTGGCCATGTCAGCTTAGATTTGACAATTTGACCTTTGTTTTTTTAACCTTTCAATTTTTAAATTTATGCTAACATAGTTCATTATTCTATTTTCCCCAGTCTTACTGAGGTATAATTGACAAATAATATTGTATTCATTTAAGGTTTACAACATAATTGTTTGATATATGTGTAGAGTGCAAAATAATCACCAGAATAAATTTAGTTAGCATCCATCACCTCATATAATTACAAATTTTTCTTTATTGTGATGAGAACTTTTTTTTAGTGTTACAGCCTTTATTTATTTATAAAACATTTATTTTATATTGGAGTATAGTTGATTCACAATGTATTAGTTTCAGATGCACATCAAAGTGATCCAGTTATACATACTCATGTATTTATTTTTTTTATTCTTCTTCCATTTAGGCTGTGAGTGTGTGTCTATGTTTAGTCGTGTCTGACTCTTTGCAATCATGTGGACTGTAACCCACCAGTTCCTCTGTCCATGGAATTTTCCTGGCAAGAATATTGCAATGGTTGCCATTTCCTACTCTGGGGGATCTTCTCGACCCAGGAATCAAACCCACATCTCTTGCATCCCCTGCATTGGCAGGTGGATTGTTTACCACTGTGCCACCTGGGAAGCCCCCCATCCACCCATTTAGGTTATTATAGAATATTCAGCAGAGTTCCCTTTGCTATACAGTAAGTCTTTGTTAGTGATTTATTTTAAATAAAGCAGTGTGTACATGTCAATCCCAAGCTCCCAATCTAACCCTTCACCTCACCCTTCCCCCCTGGTAACCATAAGTTCATTTTCTAAGTCTGTGAGTTGGTTTCTGTTTTGACAGTTTGACCTTGAACCATATTTGTCCCATCATCATTTAATGATCCCAACTAGAGCTGAGTCTAACTTCGGCTTAGGTTCAGTTATCTTTCTGAAGTCTACTCTTCCTCCTGGTCTACTCAAAGGCTTGCACCCTTTGCCACATGAGCTATTTAAAAGTAAAAAGCCTGGTAAACCTACGCACATTATTTTCAGTTCACACAGCTATTTGCAAATTAAATTTTAAAATCTAGTCAAAATCACATTTAACGATGATACAAATGAAATTGCTTACAAAATACAGACTCACAGACCAGATAACAAACTTATGATTGCTGGGGGAAGGAGATAGTTCAGGACTTTGGGAAGGTCAGGTACACACTGCTATATTTAAAATGGATAACCAACAAAAACCTACTGTATAGCAAATGGAACTCTGCTCAGTGTTATGTACCAGCCAGGTTTGGAGGGGGCGTGTTTGGGGAAGAACGGATACATGTTTACGTATATCTGAGTTCTTTCGCTGTTCACTTGAAGCTACCACAATATTGTTAATCGGCTATACCCCAATACAAAATGTTTTTGGTGTTAAATAAATAAATAAATAAAATGCTTTTTTAAAAAAATCACATTTAAGTACAAATTTTAATTGCTCTACACCGCCATCTAGTGACACGCAATGTTGCACCAAGTATTGCAATTCATGAACCCACTGGAGACACTGTTTTCCCTCAAGGTTTTTAGGTCCTAAACGGCCAGGTCGTCTAAATTTTCACATGCTCACATGTCCAAATAAAAGTCAAATAAATAGGACATATTTGACTGTAGTCAATGGAAGTAGACTCAGTTTAGTACCAATGGGTACAATACCTTCATTTTCTTTTAAAAATTTATTACAATGCTTTATTCTTACTGATCTTTTTTCCCAAGATAGGCATAATTTCTCTCCTCATTCTTAAATTTTCATATCATGTCACATATATCACTTTCAGATGTTCGCTCTGTATAAGGCACTGGCATAAGGGCTTTAGCAAAATCAACACAGTTGATTTTCATGATAACCCAACAAAATGGTTGCTGTTAATATACATTTAGCTTTGTGAAAAAAGCTGGGCACAAAGAGTGACTAAAGATACACAGTTAGTAAACACTTATCTTTCTGAGTATGTGTTCCTTTCATTCTATTAATAATCCTTTGCAAAGCTTATTTCCAAGGAATAAGACAGCTTGTTAGGAAGGCTACTAAGTTCTTTAGTATTTCACGGAATGAAACACTGCTGCTGCTAAGTCGCTTCAGTCATGTCCGGCTCTGTGTGACCCCATAGACGGCAGCCCACCAGGCTCCCCTGTCCCTGGGATTCTCCAGGCAAGAACACTGGAGTGGGTTGCCATTTCCTTCTCCAATGCGTGAAAGTGAAGTACTCAGTCGTGTCCGACTCCTAGCGACCCCATGGACTACAGCCCACCAGGCTCCTCTGTCCATGGGATTTTTCAGGCAAGAGTACTGGAGTGGGTTTCCATTGCCTTCTCTGGAATCAAACACTATTGCCCTAAAAAGACAAATGATCTTACCTCTCTCAGGTCAGATTGGAGGGCATTAGAGTTCCTTCTATAGGCATAAAGGGGGCTACAATGAGAGGTATTTTATCACTTGGAATTAAGGTCATCTTGGAATTTAAGACCTGGAGAGTTCAGAACATCTGGTCAGGAAAGTTCACCACGTGTAACTGTTACCTAAAGATTATCATCATAGTTGAAGAGACGTGAAACACCCAAGATTAATCAAAGTAACAGGATTATAATAAGGGGGACATAGCCCATGAAATGACAAAAATCTGAGAAAATTATAATCAGGTTGGTTTCACTGTACCCTGCCAATAGCAAGATGGTTATCAGTGATCTTAGGGAACAAGACAGGAATTGGATGATGCTTATCCATAGCCTTCCAGGAGTGACGATCTGGAACCCATAACCATCTTCCTCGAACAGAGGCCTATGCTCTGTTTTAGGACTGGGAGAGCTTATTGAATTTTCCTAGGCATGAATGACATATTTTTCAAAGTTATCTCCCTTTCTATGAACTAATTTCATGCTGACTGACTTGGTAAATGTGCCAGTGGTCAATGTATTGCCTCTCGGCTCCAGATCCACCATCCGCTTCCTGCTCAAGAGCAGGAGAAGGGCCCTGTAAATATTTTTCCTTTTCCATCTGTCAGGATGTTATGCCAGGAGAGGGTAAGGAGGGATCTGCCCTCTTCCCCAGACTCCTTTGCTATGAGTGGCCTCTGCCCTGCCAGGCCCCTGTAGCATGCAGCAGCCCATGGCACCCGGGGCCCAATAGCACCTCCCTACGTGGCTTTCCAGTAAGTTCCAAGGTGTGATGCCTCTGCGGGAATGGCTTTCCTCGGAGCCTGGAGGCTGGGTTTCCAGCGAGTTCTTCCGGGAAAGCATCTGAGTGCCTGTCAGCCCTCGTGTGAGCCGTGGTCTCACTCTCTCCAGCGGAGCGTTTCTTCCTTGGGTGCTCTGTGTTAGCCTCAGGGCCAGTGGATGTTCCTGGTCTCTGAATTCCCATATGCCCTCGAGTTGTTCTGTTTCTTGTTAGCTAATTTCTTAGGTCCAGTTCCATTAGAGTTAATAATGCTGTATATTCAAAATTCCTTGTTTGAATTACTGTGTGGGTTTTCCCCTCTCTTTATTGGACCCTCACTATTACAGCAAGCATCTTTGTGAAATTCATTCAACTTCCCAGAAACCAAGATTCTTTGAAAGAGTGGGTCCTGACTATGGAGCATCAGTCATCTGTTCATGATATGGTAATATTTACCACTATGATTAAGGAGCTGGAATGTTTGTTTTTACGTCAATTCCTTTTGAGTTTGGTTATTCGCTCTTACCCCAGAGCCCAATCACATCTGGTTGTGCAAACAACCAATTCTAGACCTGAAAGTCTGAGCACTTGGGACAGAGGGAGACTCCCCACAACACCACCACTGTATCGGCAGTCATCTGGCTTCTTTTTGTAACACCTCTGCTTCAGCTCTTGAAATTACAGTGCTTAATACTACTTTGCTACATCAGGAAAGATATAAATTTGCCAAAATGGAAAAATTTAATGACCCAGGAAAGAACCTTATCTTCTGGTTCATTTGCTCTGTGGTTAGCAGGAGAGGTTAGGATAATATGATGGTTACTGACAATGAACTTGACCTCCTAATGTGTCACAAGCCAATAGCCATCAATGTGCCATGAAAACAAGTGGTAGACTTCTCTGAAAGCTTACCCTTACACAGATTAGAATTATTTTTCTACACAGGAGAGTCATATAATCTTAATACTTAACCTCCCAAATCTCACCAAAGTGGAATCTGAAAGAGCCAGAAATTAAGTGTTGGTCAAAAAGACATTCCTACTTTCAATTTTCAGTGTAAACTTGTCCTTAATCTGTTGTTGCTACTTTCAAATAAAAGAGTTCAAAATAGACCTTGACCATATTAGGTAAAGAGCTTGATCTCCAAATCACATTATTAAACAACAGTCCTGCACTGCTTACATCAAAGGCACTCTATTCAGATTTGAAGCAAAACATTTGGAATAACATATTTTTTAACCAAAATTTAAAAATTTACTCACACACAAATACATTGGTAAAGAAGAGTAGCAGCAGTTCATGGAAAGTAACAATTTCTTTCAGCTCTTCTTCCTTATATATCACCCATCCATGTAACAGAATCACCAAAGCCTTAAAGTTAAAAAGAACTCATGAATTTACCTTCAATTTCATACATAAATAAAAGTTCCTTTGTGGGCGGTTACCCACTTTACACTTCCAGCCAAAGCAATGAAACTCAAGATACTCTTCAAACCTCTCCAGCACTTTTTTCTCTCTACAGGTTTAGTACGTTTTTTCTCAGAGTTGAAAAAATTGTATAAACTGGACTCCTCAAATGTGTCTATTAATGGACAGATGAGGTTCTCCATTAAAGAATGGAACTTCATTAAAGATGAGTTTCTCCATGTTTTCATCTCCCAATACTGATTACTGTTGTCTCTTCTCATCTTTGTAAATACAGGAAACTACACAATATATGGGGCTTCCTGGTGGCTCAGACAGTAAAGAATCTGCCTGCAATGCAGGAGACCTGGGTCAGCAAGATCCCCTGGAGAAGGCAATGGCAACCTGCTCCAGTATTCTTGCCTGGAGCATCCCATGGACAGAGGAGCCTGGTAGACTGCAGTCCATGGGGTTGTAAAGAGTCAGACACAACTAACTAACACTTCACACACAACATATATCAGGGGCTGTTTGATCTACTTTTTAAATTAGATTTAACTGTTTATCACATGTATTTGCTATTTAATTTCAATCTTTTGGGTAATTTTTCCAAATGGGTAAATTTATTCTTTATGTATGGTTCCTATTCATTTTATTCTCTTTACTCTCACGTTCTTAGGAGGTATCCCCCTGAATAATTCTATATATTATCTACATTACAGACTTTGATTTTCCAACAAATCTGTTACTTATTTGCTTAAGGAGGTAAAAAAAAAAAAGAGGGGGGCTCCATCCATAGAATTGGATTGTGAGCATCTTCAGAGATGATGTACCTTTCTGTGGCATTCGATGCTTTTTCTATTCTTTACTTTGACATCTTTTAAGAATATGCATACCAGGTGGGTCCTACGAATGGTGCTCTGTGGTGCTGTGCAGTGCACAACACACGTGGCAGGCCCTGGCAATCTAGCCTCCTTCCTAGCTATTCTCTTCACCCCTTCCTCCTCTGTGGGCCAAGCTTAGTTATAAGAAGCTCTGAGTTCAGTCTAGAGATAGACAACAGAGAGTTGATGGCAACCGTTTTGGTCAGCGTGATTTTCAGTAGACATTTTACCACATCGCCCAAGTAGCAGAGCACTTTTAACTGATCAGTTCCTTCTCTTCATCGTTCTTGCTGCTGATATTTTGACATCCACATTTTTCTTTAAAAAATTCTCTAGAATAAAAAAAAATAAGAAAAAGGTGTAGAGACTTGAATCTATTATTGTTTCTGCTAGCTCAAAATGGCAATTGAAAAAAAGTGAAAACTATTGATTCAGATGAAGTTTCTAGATTTTCCTGAACACTCTGGTATCTCCATAGCTTAAGTAATTGAAAGCTCAGCTTTATTATATTTCTATGAAAGCCCATGTGAAAATGAGAGCATACACCACGAGACTTCAACAAGACATCATTTTTCTTAAAATAAGTTTAAATGATTTCCAGTTTCACTGTGATATAATTTTGGGGAACCCGTGAGACAAGAGATGCTTCATGCTTACATGAAATTAAACCCTCTGAAAGCTTAGCATCTACTCTATGGCGTTTGTGAATTATTGCTTGTGTGCACATGTATGTACATGTGCATTTAAAAACCAGCAACCAGGTAGGAGTTTCAGAGGAAAGGAAGGACACGATAAGACAAATAGGAAGAATATGCTGGCCCACTGCATTCCTCTCTCCCTACAGGACCTTTTTCTAATTCATACAAAAGTATGGAGTTTGAGTCAAGATTGCCGGGAGAAATATCAGTAGCCTCAGATACACAGGTGACATCACCCTTATGGCAGAAAGTGCAGAACAACTAAAGAGCCTCTTGATGAAAGTGAAAGAGGAGAGTGAAAAAGTTGGCTTAAAACTCAAATAAAAGGAATCCAAATTGGAAAAGAAGAAGTAAAACTCTCACTGTTTGCAGATGACATGATCCCCTACACAGAAAACCCTAAAGACTCCACCAGAAAATTACTAGAGCTAATCAATGGATACAGTAAAGCTGCAAGATATAAAATCAACACACAGAAATCCCTTGCATTCCTATACACTAATAATGAGAAAATAGAAAAAGAAATTAAGGAAACAATTCCATTCACCATTGCAATGAAAAGAATAAAATACTTAGGAATATATCTACCTAAAGAAACTAAAGACCTATATATAGAAAACTATAAAACACTGATGAAAGAAATCAAAGAGGACACTAATAAATAGAGAAATAGACCATGTTCATGGATCCGAAGAATCAATATAGTGAAAATGAGTATACTACCCAAAGCAATCTATAGATTCAATGCAATCCCTATCAGGCTACCAGCGGTATTTTTCACAGAGCTAGAACAAATAATTTCACAATTTGTATGGAAATACAAAAAACCTCGAATAGCCAAAGCAATCTTGAGAAAGAAGAATGGAACTGGAGGAATCAACCTGCCTGACTTCAGGCTCTACTACAAAGCCAGTCATCAAGACAGTATGGCACTGGCACAAAGACAGACATATAGATCAATGGGACAAAAGTAGAAAGCCCAGAGATAAATCCACACACCTATGGACACCTTATCTTCAACAAAGGAGGCAAGAATATACCATGGAGTAAAGACAATCTCTTTAACAAGTGGTGCTGGGAAAACTGGTCAACCACTTGTAAAAGAATGAAACTAGATCACTTTCTAACACCGCACACAAAAATAAACTCAAAATGGATTAAAGATCTAAATGTAAGACCAGAAACTATAAAACTCCTAGAGGAGAACATAGGCAAAACACTCTCCGACATAAACCACAGCAGGATCCTTTATGACCCACCTCCCAGAATACTGGAAATAAAAGCAAAAATAAACAACTGGGACCTAATTAAAATGAAAAGCTTCTGCACAACAAAGGAAACTATAAGCAGGGTGAAAAGACAGCCTTCAGAATGGGAGAAAATAATAGCAAATGAAGCAACTGACAAAGAACTAATCTCAAAAATATACAAACAACTCCTGCAGCTCAATTCCAGAAAAATAAATGACCCAATCAAAAAATGGGCCAAAGAACTAAATAGACAATTCTCCAAAGAAGACATACAGATGGCTAACAAACACATGAAAAGATGCTCAACATCACTCATTATCAGAGATGTGCAATTCAAAACCACAGTGAGGTACCATTTCATGCCAGTCAGAAGGGCTGCAATCCAAAAGTCTACAAGCAATAAATGCTGGAGAGGGTGTGGAGAAAAGGGAACCCTCTTACACTGTTGGTGGGAATGCAAACTAGTACAGCCACTATGGAGAACAGTGTGGAGATTCCTTAAAAAACTGGAAATAGAACTGCCATATGACCCAGCAATCCCACTGCTGGGCATACACACCGAGGAAACCAGAATTGAAAGAGACACATGTACCCCAATGTTCATCGCAGCACTGCTTATAATAGCCAGGACATGGAAGCAACCTAGATGTCCATCAGCAGATGAATGAATAAGAAAGCTGTGGTACATATACACAATGCAGAATTACTCAGCCATTAAAAAGAATACATTTGAATCAGTTCTAATGAGGTGGATGAAACTGGAGCCTATTATACAGAGTGAAGCCAGAAAGAAAAACACCAATACAGTATACTAACACATATATATGGAATTTAGAAAGATGGTAACAATAACCCTGTATGTGAGAATGCAAAAGAGACACAGATGTATATAACAGTCATTTAGACTCTGTGGGAGAGGGAGAGGGTGGGATGATTTGGGAGAATGGCATTGAAACATGTGTAATATCATATAAGAAATGAATTGCCAGTCTAGGTTCGATGCAGGATACAGGATGCTCGGGGCTGGTGCACTGGGATGACCCAGAGGGATGGTATGGGGAGGGATGATGGAGGGGGGTTCAGGTTTGGGAACACGTGTACACCCATGGTGGATTCATGTTGAAGTATGGCAAAACCAATACAATATTGCAAAGTAAAATAAATAAATAAATGATAATTTAAAAAAAAAAAAACACTAAACATTCAGAAAACTAAGATCATGGCATCCAGTCCCATCACGTCGTGGCAAATAGATGGGGAAACGGTGGAAACAGTGCCAGACTTCATTTTGGGGGGCTCCAAAATCACTACAGATGGTGACTTCAGCCATGAAATTAAGACACTGGCTCCTTGGAAGAAAAGCTGTGATCAACCTAGACAGCATATTGAAAAGCAGAGAGTGTCTGGTCAAGGCTATGGTTTTTCCAGTGGTCATGTATGAATGTGAAAAGCAGAGTGTGTCTAGTCAAGGCTATGGTTTTTCCAGTGGTCATGTATGGATGTGAGAGTTGGACTGTAAAGAAAGCTGAGCACCGAAGAATTGATGCTTTTGAACTGTGGTGTTGGAGAAGACTCTTGAGAGTCCCTTGGACTGCAAGGAGATCCAACCAGTCCATCCTAAAGGAGATCAGTCCTGGGTGTTCATTGGAAGGACTGATATTGAAGCTGAAACTCCAGTACTTTGGCCACCTGATGCGAAGAACTGACTCATTTGAAAAGACCCTGATGCTGGGGAAAATCGAGGGCAGGAGGAGAAGGGATGACAGAGGGTGAGATGGTTAGATGGCATTGCCGACTCAGTGGAGATGAGTTCGAGTAAACTCAGGGAATTGGTGATGGGCAAGGGTCCTGGCATGCTGCAGTCCATGGGGTCACAAAGAGTTGGACACAGCTGAGTGACTGAACTGAATTGAGTCAATATTCTGAAGCAGTACATTATAAAACAGGAACCTAGCGCTTGTTCTATACTGTGTACCAGGTGCTTTATATGAGCTCCATTAGATTTCACAATATCCCCAAGAGGTAAATACAGTTGGAGATGAGGGGAAGCAACTTAGTGAGGTTACATAACTTACTCCTGGACATACAGCTAGTCAGTAATGGGAACTAAATTGGGACCTTATCCTTGTTTGTCCTTGTTCAGTCACTAAGTCGTGTCCAACTCTTTGCAACCCCATGAACTGCAGGACGCCAGGCTTCCCTATTCTTCACTATCTCCCAGAGTTTGCTCCAACTCATGTCCATTGAGTCAGTAATGCCATCCAGTCACCTCATCCTCTATCACTCCCTTCACCTCTTGCCGTCAATCTTTCCCAGCATCAGGGTCTTTTCCAATGAGCCGGCTCTTTGCATCAGGTGGCCAAAGTATTGGAGCTTCAGCTTCAACATCAGTCCTTCCAATGAATATTCAGGATCGATTTTCTTCAGGATCAAGTGGTTTGATCTCCTTGCAGTCCAAGGGACTCTCCACAGTCCTCCAGCACCACAATTGGGACCTAGATCTGTCTAATTCTCAGGCCCATTCTCCTTTTAAATATTTGTTATTTCACTATGAAAATATAAACAAAAAATAGAAATAGTACATCAAGTTTACACATATCAACCATCCATTTAATAAATGGGATCATTTTTGCCATATTTTACTCCAATCCTTTTTAACTTCAGAATGAAATGTTACAGACAAAATTGATGTCACCTATCTGATTCCCAGTGGTTAAATCAACCACTAACCTGAAATTGGGTTGCATCCTTCCTGATTTTGTTTTCATATTTTGTATAAATATTAAATTATAAATAAAATGTGTATATTATATCTTAAAATATTTAATTGTTATAACTGTGTTCACAATGCTATATGATAGGCTGCTTATTTTATCTTCTTTCATTAATGGTACAATGATGTATATATACCTTTCGTAGCTTGATTTTAAGACATATGTATTTTTTATAATTAACTTTTGGCTGCACTGGGTCTTAATTGCTACACGTGGGTCTTCGTTGCTGTGCGTGGGCTTTCGCTCATCGTGTTGATCAAGGACTATTCTCTAATTGCAGTGCATGAGCTTCTCACTGCAGGTGCTTCTCTTGCTGCAGAGCATGGGCTGTGGCACACAGGGACTTCAGTAGTTGTGGTGCAGGGCCTTAGTTGCCCTGTGGCATGCTCTGTCTTCCTGACCAGGGTTCAAACCATGTCCCCTGCATTGGCAGGCAAGTTCTAAACCAATGAACTACCAGAGAAGTTACACAATTATATTTAATATAAACTCTGTTCTTGTTGAGAGACCTACAACATACCACTCTGACTTACTCTTTTCAACTATTTATTATTTTATTGTTTGGCTATTTCACCCATTATTTATTCATCTCTAAATAGTGACTTTGGAGTTTTTTTAATGTTGCTATTATAAATAAGGCTGCAACGATTATTCTTTCTACATTTCTCCTTGTGCACAGATGTGAGGGTTTCTCTAGGAAATGTTTTTAGAAATGGAATTTCTGGCTTTTAGGGTAAGTATATTTTCAGATTTGGGGTATTGCAAATTGTTTCTCATGTTTGACCAACTCCCACCCCACCAGCAAGGAAGACAGTTCTCATGACTTCCAAGCCTCATGAGCACTTGGCCTGCTCCTGACCTTGACCTTGTGCCAGGCCAAAGATTCAGATTCCTTAAATTCTATCCCCAGGTCAAGATATGCAGGAATTACTGCATATAATGACATGTTGTCATTTTAGCTGTGCTCTCTTAGAGGTATTTTGAAGAATTTTTGTGTCCAACCTTTTAAATACATCAATTTTCATTATTTAACTTCTTTGAAATAAAAATAACAAACCTCATAACATGACAGGTATTCAGTTGCCAAATACATGTTTTCAGAATATTTTTCACACATTGTAATCTGGGGAGTATAGTAAACTGTGATTAACTCTATTTGTTATCTAATCAATGGTTTTTTTCAACCTAGGACTGAAAAAAAATTTCCCCCATAGTCGATAACAGGCTTAGTCTGAATAAGAAATTATAATGTATTTTGTCTGGAGAAAAAAGGAGGTTCTCCAAAACTTGCTAGTTAAAATATTCAAACTGACCAATGCGAAAGCTCAACCTAAGTGTAGATTTGTAACTGACACTCTATTCTAACAGATTATTTTTGGAAAGAAGACTTTTACTAGAGCTCTTTCTTGTCATTATCAATCCAGTATGGTCTAGGTCCAGATTCCTGTCACTGGCACCCTTTCAAGCTAGCTCATGGAAAGTTCTCACTAACTGCCTCTTGTTTCACTGCACATTAACGCCTTTAATCAAAGAGTCAGAACCCATTACATCTAGATTTCAGGAGAGGTTTCACCAATACCACCTCCTGGACTGTCTGATACCTAAACCAATACACCCACAGATCATTACAAGACCCCGCATGAACTAACCTTTCCTGATGATCCAACCTCATTCCTCAATGGAGTGATGCCTATGGCATAACCTACCACAGTTTGAGAGGTCAGAGGGCAAGATAACAGCTGGATTGCAAGGTACCAAATCCCCTAATATTCCAGCTTTTAAAATTTTACATGGCCTATACTTAGAGTAAGATAGAAAAGAATCTTTCAAGAAAACAGTTAAGGTACTCTTTACTTAGATAAAATTATAAGACGAGTGTAAATGAAGCAGACAGCTCTTTTATTCACCTCCTTCTGCTTGATTACCTGGTGACTCAGATGGTAAAGCATCTGCCCGAAATGCAGGAGACCCAGGTTCGATCCTCTGGTTGGGAAAATCCCCTGGAGAAGGAAATGGCAACCCACTCCATTACTGTTGCCTAGAAAATTCCATGGATGGAGGAGCCTGGTGGGCTACAGTCCATGGGGTTGCAAAGAGTTGGACATGACTGAGTGACTTCACTTCACTTCACTTCTGCATGATAGAGACTTAAAAAGCCTCTCCTTTTGTCGCTGAGGATAAATGTTTCTATTGCTCATAAGCATCCTATTCTCCCAGAGTGGTCCATGGAGGCCCCAGGGGCTCTGAGAACCTTTAAGGGCCCTCAAGCTATTTTTATAATACTGTTAAAGCATTGCCTTTGTACTGTGTTGGCTTCTGCATTGACAGTAGGTAATACTGCTAATGACTCAGTGTGGATGAAGGCGATGACTCCAGACTAAGTCATTGCGCTCTTTACCACCACACGCTTGCAAGGCAGAAATGCCGATTTCACTTAAGCAGCAAAAATGATTTGCTTTAAAAGCAGCAAAAATTATTAATTTTATTAAATCAAGACCTTTGAATACAAGATTTTTAAATATCCTATGTGAAGAAATGGGCACACAAAGCATTTCTGCACATTCCAAAGTACAATGAATATCTTCCAGAAAAGTACATGAGTAATGGTTTGAACATAACTGAACTAGTCACTTTTTTCCTAAAACACCATTTTACTTAAAAAATTACTCTCAGACTAATTCTGGCTTTTCCTATTGATGTATGGATGTATTTGGTAGACATTTCTTTCTATCTTTCTGTCTTTTTTTTAAGTGAATGAAATGATCCTGTCACTTGGAGGAAAACAGCTGAGAGTTTTTGTGGCCAGTGATAAAATTTGAGCTTTCAAGTGAAATTAGAATTTTAAAAACTCTATGTTTGCCTGACAACTTCCTAATACTTAAAGATCTTACAAGTTAGTTTGGTAGTGACATTAATGAATGCTCTGATATCATATAGTTAGGTGTGTCAACCCTTAGAAGATGAGTATAACGCAGTGAACCCGTATTCTGCAGAAAAACAATACAGTCCTTGGGGTCACAAGAGTCAGACATGACTTAGCAACAAAACAACAAAATACGTGTGGCAAAACGATTTTTAAATAAATTTTGATGCCACACCACAGGGAATGTTTATTGGTGTGGTTTCAGATTCTATACTACAACTAACCTTTAAGAAAATACACAGAAGAAAAGATCAAAAAAGATCTTGATGACCCAGATAACCACAGTGGTGTGATCTCTCACCTAGAGCCCGACATCCTAGAATATGAAGTCAAGTGGGCTTTAGGAAGCATCACTACAAACAAAGCTAGTGCAGGTGATGGAATTCCAGCAGAGCTGTTTCAAACCCTAAAAGATGATGCTGTGAAACTGCTGCACTCAATATGGCAGCAAATTTGGAAACTCAGCAGTGGCCACAGGACTGGAAAAGGTCAGTTTTCATTCCAATCCCAAAGAAAGGCAATGCCAAAGAATGCTGGAGGAAACACAAACTGGAATCAAGACTGCCCGGAGAAATATCAATAGCTTTAGATATGCAAATGACACCACCCTTATGGCAGAAAGTGAAGAAGAACTAAAGAGCCTCTTGATGAAAGTGAAAGAGGAGAGTGAAAAAGTTGGCTAAACTAAGATCATGGCATCCAGTTCCATCACTTCATGGGAAATAGATGGGGAAACAGTGGAAACAGTGAGAGGCTTTATTTTGGGGCTTCAAAATCACTGCAGATGGTGACACAGCCATGAAATTAAAAGACACTTGCTCCTTGGAAGAAAAGCTATGACAAATCTAGATGGCATATTAAAAAGCAGAGACATTAATTTACCCACAAAGATGTGTCTAGTCAAAGCTATGGTTTTTCCTGTGGTCATGTATGGATGTGAGAGTTGGACTATAAAGAAAGCTGAGTGCCAAAGAACTGATGCTTTTGAACTGTGGTGTTGGAGAAGACTCTTGTGAGTCCCTTGGACTGCATGGAGATCAAACCAGTCAATTCTAAAGGAAATTAGTCCTGAATATTCATTGGAAGGACTGATGTTGAAGCTGAAACTCCAATACTTTGGCCACCTGATGAGAAGAACTGACTCATATGAAAAGACCCTGATGCTGGGGAAGACTGAAGGCAGGAAGAGAAGGGGATGACACAGGATGAGATGGTTGGATGGCATCACTGATGCAATGGACATGAGTTTGAGCAAGCTTTGGGAGTTGGTGATGAACAAGCAGGCCTGGCGTGCTGCAGTCCATGGGGTTCCAAAGAGGCAGACATGACTGAGCGACTGAACTGAACTGAACTTGTCAAGTTTTGACATGGTCTCAAAGATTATCCACAATTATCTGAAAAGGCTATCAAAATTCTCTTTTCCAATTACATATCCGAGATAGGTTGGATTTTCTTCATATTTTAACTCAAAGAACATATGACAGATTGAATTCAGGAGCTTATCTGAGAATGCTATTGTCTCCTATTCTGCCAGAGATTATAGAGATTTGCAAAAATCTAAAACCTCATTTCTATGTCCTTATCCGCATATCCAGGGGATGGGCAGAAGAAACATATGCTTCTTTCAGGTTCCAAAGAATACCTGCCTTCCACATTTTCTGGTGGGTACCCGGCTATTAAAAATGACACTATCCAAATCTTAACTTGGGAAGGACAACAGAAGCAGTCAAGCAATGAGAGTGTGTGATTTCTGCATTTATCAGTGCTGTGAGAAAGAACGTGTGAAAAAGGATCAATAACCATCTTCTGTATTTTCCTATGGTGTCATTAGATGTTATATATATAAATATTCTGTGGCTTATCCAGGTTCCAGAGGAAAAGCTATCGAGTGAATTGGCATTCCTAGTTTCTTTTATTAGTTTAATTTATAAAATGTCCTCCTTGCTAATACAATCCAATTAAGTTACTTGTTGCAACAGTTAAAATGTTTCAAATGAGGCCATCCATGAGAATAATAAGCAGTTTAAGAGAATCTGGGAAAGGACATCCTTTCTGCCAGGTTATCAGAGCCAAAGACACTCAATTCTATCTTGACTTCTTGGATGAAGACTGTTCCCTGAGTTCCATTTATTATTGCTTCAAATCCTTTTCTTTGCTTTGGCTGATGTGATGGTTAATTTTATGTGTCAACTTGGCTAGGTGATGGTGCCCAGATATTTGGTCAAAAACCTGTCTAGATATTGCTGTGATATTGTATCTATAGATTTATTATCATGAATGTTAAATCAGTTGACTTTGAGCAAAGCAGATTAGCTTCTATAATGTGGGTGGCCTCATTCAATCAGTTGAAAACCTTAAGAGGAAAAAAACCGAGGTCGCCACAGGAAAATGAGATTCTGCCTCCAGACCATTGTCAGATTCAAGCTGCAACATCAGCTCTTCCCTCTGTCTCCAGCCTGCTGGCCTGCCCTGCAGATTTTAGACTCACCAGCCTCCACAATTGTGTGCACTGATTCTTACACCCTATTGATTCTGCTTCTTTGGAGAACCCTGACTCATACAATTGGTAAGGCATGACTTATCATATCATGGCAAGCTCATTGTAAAGAGTGGGCTCTTTAGTGTCAACAGGAGAAGATGATTTGCCTAGAGATCAGTCTAACACTGCATTCTCCAGTGTGGTTGCCACAAGCCACGTGAAGCTGTTGAGCAATTAAAATATGACTATGCCACCTCTAGAAATGATAATATTCTTAATATACTGGGCTAAGTAAAATGTACCACTAATATTAATTTCGTGTGTTTTTTCTTTTTTTATAAAGTGACAACTAGAAAATTTTAAATTAGATATATGTCTCTCATTCTATTTATCTTTTTATAATTTTATGTATCTATGTATTGGCTGGGCTGGGTCTTCGTTGCTTTCTGTGGGCTTTCTCTAGTTGCAGCGAGTGGGGGCTACTCTCCCTTTGAGAGCGCGGGCTTCTCATTGTGTTGGCTTCTCCTGCTGTGGAGTAAGGATCTCGGGCGTGCGGGCTTCAGCAGCTGCCCTGTGCAAACTCAGTAGTGGTGGCTCTGGGACTCTAAAGCACAGGCTCAGTAGTTGTGGCACATGGGTTTAGTTGCTCTGCAGCATGTGAAATCTTTCTGGACCAGGGTCAAACCCATGTCCCCTGCATTGGCAGGAGTATTCCTATCCACTGTGCTTGCTACCAGGGAAGTCCTCATTTTATCTCTTTTTAATTGAAGTATAGCTTATTTACAATATCTTATTAATTTCAGGTGTGCTACATAGTAATTCAATATTTTTATAGGTTGTACTGCATTTAAATTTATTACAAAATAATAGCTACATCCCCTGCACTGTACAATAATATATCTTCATTGTTTATTTATTTCATATATAGCAGTTTGCATCTGTTAATCCCCTGCTCCTATCTTGCCCTTCATCCTTTCCCTCTCCTCACTGATAACCAGTAGTTTGTTCTCTGTATCTGTGAATCTGTTCCCATTTTGCTATATTCATTTGTTTGTTTTATTCTTTATTTTCCACATATCAGTGATATCATAGACTGTTTGTCTTTCTCTGTCTGACTTATTCTACTACCCTCTAGGTCTTGCTGCTGCTGCTGCTGCTGCTGCTAAGTTGCTTCAGTTGTGTCCGACTCTGTGCGACCCCATAGACGGCAGCCCACCAGGCTCCGCCGTCCCTGGGTTTCTCCAGGCAGGAACACTGGAGGGGGTTGCTATTTCCTTCTCCAGTGCATGAAAATGAAAAGTTAAAGTGAAGTCGCTCAGTCGTGTCCAACTCTTCGAGACCCCATGAACTGCAGCCCACCAGGCTCCTCCATCCTTGGGATTTTCCAGGCAAGAGTACTGGAGTGGGGTGCCATTGCCTTCTCTGCCCTCTAGGTCCATCCACATTATTGCAAATAGCAGAATTTTATTCTTTTTCTGACTGAGTAATACTCCATTTTACATATACCATATCTTCTTAATCCATCCGTTCATGGACACTTAGTTTGTTTTCATATCTTGGCAACTGTAAATAATTTTGCTACGAACGTTGTGGTACATGTATCTTTCCAATTTAGTGTTTTTGTTTTTTTCAGATATATATCCTTGATTGGGATTGTTGGTCATATGGTAACTCTATTTTTGGACCTTTTGCAGAATCTCCATACTGTTTTTTATGATAATTTATATTACCACTAACAGTGTACTACGGCTGTATTTTCCCCATATCTTAACCAACATTTGTTATTTGTAGATTTTTTGATGATAGCCCATTCTGACAGGTGTGAAGTGATATCTCACTGGGGTTTTAATTCGCATTTCTCTGA
The DNA here is from genome assembly GCF_016772045.2 of Ovis aries. Classification (NCBI taxonomy): domain Eukaryota; kingdom Metazoa; phylum Chordata; class Mammalia; order Artiodactyla; family Bovidae; genus Ovis; species Ovis aries. The sequence goes on from NC_056070.1 coordinate 12,344,441, forward strand.
TTATCAATGATATTGAATATTTTATCATGTGTTTGCTAGCCATCTATATTGTCTTTGGAAAAATGTCCATTCAGGTATTTTTCTCATTTCTTATTGGCTTTTGTTTATATTGTGTTGTATGAGCTGTTTATAAATTTTGGATATTAGTCCCTTATCTGTCATCTTATTTGCAATGATTTCTCCCATTCAGTAGGTTGTCTTTTCATTTCATCAGTGGTTTCCTTTGCTATGTAAAAGCTTTTAAGTTAATTAGATCCCATTTTTTTGTTTTTACTTTTTTGGCTTTTGTTTCTTTTGTATTAGGAGACAGATCCAAAAATATATTGCTATGATTTATGTCAGAGTGCTCCGCCTATGTTCTTTCCTAGGAGACTTATGGTTTTTACCGGACAGCACTGGCCTAGCATAACTCTCCGGATACCTGATGTCAGGGCTCTACCAGGCCCCTTCAACTTCTGCCAGAGGATGTTCCTACCTGTGAGCGGTTATAACCTAATTATCTTGGGTGAAGACAGTGATTCTTTTACTGAAATCTTTAAGATGTGATCAATCTAAGAGCAATGGTGATATAACTGATTGAGAAAATGCCACGTCAAGGAACGTGGAAGACTGGGGCCAGGTGTCTGAGGACAGCAAGCTCAGACTAGTGGCATTCCTAACAGATGGTGTCAGAATGTTATCAACTCAATCTATCACCATAAACTAAAATACCAGTATCGACCATTTGTAGAAGAACCACATTTGTTTGTTTATTGTCACTTTTTAATCTATATTGTGAAGATTTATTCCCTTTGCTTAAAATTCTTAAATGGATTTGGACTGGCTTATTACCTTTTATGGGCTTCCTCTGTGGCTCAGATGGTAAAGAATCTGCCTGCGATGCAGGAGACTCGAGTTTATTCCCTGAGTTAGGAAGAGCCCCCTGAGAAGGGAATGACTACCTACTACAGTATTCTTGTGTGGAGAATTCCATGGACAGAGGACCCTGGCAGGCTAGATAGAATCCATGGGGTCACAAAGAGTCAGACACAACTGAGCTTTATAGGTTTGATTTTCTTGACTTAATGGGTCGAATGAAACTATTTGGAATCATGAAGGTACAATTCCAGTGGATGAACTTGAGAATTTCAAAACAGAGTTCTCCATGGGGTTGTTTCAGCTGCATTCTCATGAGACCGCCAAATGTTAGCAACTTCTCTAGAGAGAATTAAGAACAAGGAAGTAGTTAGTGAACTCAAAGATGACAAAGGTTTAAGCCCCATCCACTGCCTTCTTATGTGGGCTGGAATGGAGAAGATGATGTATTTTTTTCAATTCTAAAATGCCATGGTCCTATTTCATAATAGGGTACGAGTCATAAAACATTCCAGAAACGTACAATTTATGCTAGATTATTTTTCTTATAATGCCTGTATTTTGTTACTCATGGTCTCATTTTACTAATCTTTGGGAAAATGGAAACATTTTCACACTAAGGTCAGGCAGAGTGATAGATAAAAGAGATTAGAGAATACTTGAGATCTAGGTTACAGTTCAAGCTCTAGAAAATTTACTTAGCTTCTCTGTAATTTATATTTCTTGGCTTCCCTAGTGACTCAGTGGTAAAGAATCTGTCTGCCAATTCAAGAGATGTGAGTTCAGTCCCTGAGTCAGGAAGAGGCCCTGGAGAAGGGAATGGCTACCTGCTCCAGTAGTCTTGCCTGTAAAATCCCATGGACAGAGGAGCCTGGAGGGGCTGCCATCCATGCAGTTGCAAAAGAGTCAGACATGATTTCGCAACTAAAACAACAACAACAATTTATATTTCTTACTCTGTTAAATGAGAAGGTCAACTATATGTTCTTCCAGGTTCCTCTCCCCTGACCCTAATATTTGATGAGACTGGAAGGAATTCAAGAGACCGTCTTTGAAAGTTTGCATTGTACAGCCTCTTCAGTAATTGAAAACATTAGCCAAATTGACTTTGAAGTCTCTTTTAGTTCACTGATACTTTAGGCTTTTTCTACTCAAGAAAATTAAATGTACACCATAAAATGCCCTTTTTTTTTTCTTTTTTTTTTTTATATTCTTAGGTGTGGCAGAGGGTGACTTAAGGCCTTATCATCATTAAGGGCCATCCAACAGGATTCAATCATACAGACCAAACTAGTTAATTTTGAAATAACCACAGTTTTCATTTCAGGCCAATTAAGCTGTGGTTGCATGGACACCATCTGGATTTTCCAGAAGGATCCAGAGTAAACACAGCCGGGCGCCAGACCCAGGTCCTGCTGAGATGAAATGCCCTAGAGGCTGGACCTAGAAATGCAATTAGCAGACGTAGTTGACAAGCCCAATAAGAGGGAGATTCTCCATTGTGAATTTTAAGCCATGGGGAATTAAAAGGTCAAAACTGAGCAAGTGGCAATGGTGAGATCTTCAGGCTGAAAACTGGTCATCTTGTCAAAAGCCCAGTTTGCAAGCAAAGCCCTGAGATTATCGGGGAGAAAACAGTCCAGAAAGAACTGTGCAGCCGTGTTAGAGACAGGAGTGGAGTGAATCTCTTGGCTTAAAACCCCTGAGATAAGGGACTTCCCTGGTGGTCCAGTGGGTAAGACTTCCAATGCAGTGGGTATAGGTTTGATCCTTGGTTGAGCAGCTAAGATCCCACGTGCCTCATGGCCAAAAACTCGAAAGATAAAAACCCTGGGATACATAAACATTCCTCACTCTTCTATTAATTTTGGAAATAGGGAACAACCTTGCTTAACACTTTTTCTCAAGTGTTCTGAAATTTAACAATTCCAGAAGGAACTGAAATTTGTAAGTAGAAGGTGCAAACAAGGGCAGAGTGTCACTGTTGAGGTTTATCGTCTTTATGTGGGTATATAATATTTTGACTGGAATTGCCAGAAACCTCTGGGACATCTATATCTTAATCCACTCATTTATCTTAACCCACTTCTTTTATGTACAGTAAGGATCCATGATAAGCAGCTCTTTGGGGAAACTTGAAAATCCTGTATTGACTAGAACTTAGACTCCACAGAATGAATTTAGGCTGTAGCATCAATATTACCTATAAATGTCAAGAGTTTGTAGTTTTATGTCAAAGGCTTTCAATTATTTTAACATTTCCTTGAATTTGGTTTTTTACCTTAACTTATGAAGGTGAAAAAAGTGGAGGATTTATCTATTGGATGAACTAAGAAGTTTTGTAGGTAAAAAAATATAGTGCCAAAGTGAGCATTTCATGGTATTATTTCACTGTGTTAGAAAAGCATTTTCCTTTACACAACACCCAGAGGGAAACTGGAGACATGTGAAAATCAAACAATTCTTCTGCTGTAAAATGAATGCCAAATTGGCAAATAATAATAATAATAAAACATAAAAGTTAATATTAATGGCTTTCTGTCAAGTTAAGGCTATTTTTTCTAATAAGGTGCTGCCACAGGACAATACTTTAAAATAGTCTCATTAACATTACATAATATTAGTAATAACTATCAGCCTCGAAGATAGACTGAAGACCATATAAATAAAAATTTGAAGATGGCATGATGCTGGAGGGACCACACCTGCAGAAGAAACTGAATTAAAATGTATAAAATTAGAGCAAAGGATGAGATCAATAAAAGGAGTTTAATCTAGATAAATAGAGAAGAGCTATCAGAAGATAGTAATGATTCAAGGTCCGAATTAAGCAGAGGGGAAGGATTAAAGAGGAATACAGCAAAGAACAGTATGACCTTATGTGAGGTGATTATTTTAAAAGACTGTCAAAACAAATCAGGTACTCAGGACCACCAAGAGCTCTTTGTTTACTTGAGGCCTGTTACTTTACACTCTCATCCTTTCAGTTCATATTTGGACTCTGTGCACACCTTCCCAGTGGGAGAAGGCGAGGTAGTGTGCAGAGGATGCCAGTAGAAAGGAAAAGCAAAACCAAAGCCCCCGCAAGTTTACAGGAAGGGAACACCCCTGAGGGATGCTGGTATCAGAAGAGATGGGTCTAACACAGCCCTCTCTCCTGAGCATGTACAGAAGTCGCCACATTGTCTCTACACAGCACAGATCAGCAGTTTGTAAGGGAAATCTAAACGCTATCTGTTTGACATTCTGAATGAAGACTTTTCAATGGAATTGCATCATCCAGCTTGGGTCCATTAATAATCAGCCAACTAGGGGCTTCCCTTCTGGTCCAGTGGTTGGGACTCTGCCTTGCAATGCAGGGGATACTGGTTTGATCTCTGGTCCAGGAATAGCCCACAGGCAGCAGAGCAGCTGAGCTGGTGTGCCACAACTATTCAGCCAGCGCTGTAGAGCCCGTGAGCCACAACTTCTGAAGCCCGTGGGCTGCAGCTCGTGAAGACCTCACACCTAAAGCCAGTACTGCACCACACAGGAGCAGCCCTCACTCACCACAACCTGAGAAAGCCTGCATGCAGCAAATGAAGGCCCACCACGACCAAAACATAAAATAGATAAATAAGTCTTTATTTTTTTAATGGTTAAGATGGTAAATTTTCAAAAACCAATCAGCTAGTTGGTGAGAAATTTCAAGCTCACTCTCTCTTCATTCTAACAGTCTATTTCTTTAACTCAGTGATTCCCAAACCTGATTACATCTGATTCAGTGAGGGAGGTGTTTTCAAATACTGATTCCTGAACCATCAACTCAAACGTACTGAATCTGAATGTTTGGAGATTGGGCTCATGCTTTTCTTTTTTTAATCTGCTGAAGCAGATCAGTCAGATGTGGCCAGGTTTGGGAATTCATAGCTTTCCTTTAGAGTTCTTAGAAATGTAATATTCAAGGCTGCTAATATGTTGAATTAGGTTTATATTTATCTCTTTTATAAATTTGGTGGAGTTTAAAAAAAAATCTCCCTTTTCCTGTATTAATAGTCTATGAGAGTGGTTAAATAAATGACTTGAATGAATGGCAATATCAATACTGGCACTATCTTTTAATTTGTTGATTAATGAGCAACAGCAGTGATGATAAACAGCTGAAATATGGAGCAGAATTTATCACTTTCATCACCTTTAATGACTGTTGACTTCAATCATTTCACTCAGCATGAAATGAACCTCGGAATTTACTGCTCGTTTCTTGAGTACTGAGATGCTGAATCTCAAGGGTCCTAGGGAAGGGTAATAAATATAAAGTATTTTTGCTAGGCTGATTTCTTACAGCTAGTTTCACTTAAAGGCTCTCTTGAAACTGCAACCAAATATTGGCTTTAAGGCACCGAGAATTGATGGAAAGAAAACCTGTGACGATGACATATAAAAGTTAGGGCAAATCACCTTGACTTACAAGGAACTCTACTTCCCTGTCCCCCAAATGAGGGTAATAGCCACTGGTAACTGCTTCACAAGTTGAATTAATGGTGTAATAGCTATGAACTCACCTGAGCTCTGCTGAGCCAAGAGCTCTTAAGAAAAAGATGTTAGATTAAATAACGAGTACATCTTAAGGAAGCGAGAACGTGAGAGTGTCAAAACATATTTATGAAGTACCTACCGTGTGTCATGTACTCTATAAAGCATTGCTTCCTAATATTTAATTTGCTAAAATACCTTGTTAATGAAAAACCATGTAGTTAGCCGTTTAGGGTCTTTTAAAATAAGAAGTAAATTCTGCAGGGGAACATATATTAATTTATATAAGTTTCTGTGAAGAAATGTTTGTGGGTAACATTCTAGTTTGACTGGAGCAAAATGTCTTGCACATGACCTAATCCTGAGGTCCTTGGACATGCAAAGTACTCATCTGATATCAAAACTCTTCAGCACTTTATTTCTTTGAATGAATTGCATTATCTTGCTGGAAAGAGTGCCATGCCGTGCTGACTCACTTCAGTAGTGTCCGATTCTTTGTGAGTCCACGGCTATAGCCTGCCAGGCTCCTCTATCCATGGGATTTTTCAAGTAAGAATACTGAAGTGGGTTGCCATGCCCTTCTCCAGGGCATCTTTGCCACCCGGGAATCAAACTCTTGTTCCCTGCGTTGCAGGCAGATTCTTTACCGCTGAGTGCTGGGGAGAGGGACCAAATTAAATCAAAGGATCTTATCAGTATTAAGAAAACATGTTCACAGACTTGTGGACACAGCAGGGGAAGCAGAGGTGGGATGAATTGAGAGGGTAGCATTCAAATGTATACGTTACCATATATAAAATAGATAGGTAGTGGGAAGTTGCTGTATAACACAGGGAGGTCAGCCTGGTGCTCTGTGACAACCTTGAGAGGTGGGATGGCATGGGAGGTGGAAGGGAGGTTTAAGAAGGAGAGGACACGTGTGTACCTACGGCCGAGTCACATTCTTGCACTGCAGAAACCAACACAACATTGTAAAGCACTTATCCTCCCGGTAAAAAAAAATAATGACCCATCTACTCCAGACTTTAGAAATACTGTGTATTATTTCTACTTAATAAATGAAAACAAAAAAAGAAAATATTCTGAGAGAAGTAGGCGTAAGGAATATTGGACAAGTCCAACTCACAGAAATAAAAGAGGAGCTTTCTTTGATTGTTCTAGGTGATCAAGGGAGGGAGACGACACAGATACTAACTAATAAACACAATGTATAAGCTGCATTATGCTAAAATGATAAGTGCTATGGAAAAATATTAAGCGGGGTGAGGGATATCAGACATCTGGATGTGAGTGTATGTGTGTGTGGTGGAGGGTAAATCACAAATTTAAATTGAGTGGTTAGTTTGGGCTTCAATGAGAAGGTGACATTTGATCAAAGACTTAAAGGATGTGAAAGAGTTATCTGCGTGACTATCTTAGACAAGAGGAAATAGCCAACAGAAGGGCCTCAGGGGAGAATACGTCTAGAATGAACAAGGAATACCAAGGATGGTATACCAAGGAGGCCAGTATGGATAGAAGAGTGTATATGAAGGGATGTATGTTTGTGCTAAGTCACTTCAGTCGTATCCAACTCTTTGTGACCCCATGAACTATAGCCCACCAGGATCCTCTGTCCATGGGGATTCTCCAAGCAAGAATACTGGAGTGGGTTGCCATGGCCTCCTCCAGAAGACCTTCCCCACCCAGGGATCAAACCTGCATCTCTTATGTCTCCTGCATTGGCAGGCAGGTTCTTTACCACTAGCACCACCGCAGGAAATGCTATCAGAGCAGTAACAAGGGCTTGAGGAGATGCAACCTTGCAGGCCTTTAAAAGGAGTGTGGCTTTGATTCTGCATGAGAGGGAACCATTAGATGGGGTTGGGCAGAAGAGGAACATCTGACTTACATTTATAAAGAATCCCTTTAGTCTCTGTAATAAAAACAGACTGTAGCAGAAAAAGGGAGGTGGAGGGGAGGAGGACCAACTAGGAGGCTATGGAAGCAAGAAATGATGGTGGCTTGCACCAGGATGGTTGTGGAATGCAGATAGTGAGGAGTGGTTGGAATCTAGATACCTTTCGAAGGTAGACCCAACAAGGCTTCTTGACCGATATTAAGAGAAAGAGAGAAAGAAAGTGATGGCCCCAAGTGTTTGTTCGAATCGACTGGAAGGAAGGCATCACCATCAGTTGGAAGAGAGGAAGGCTGGTAGAGGTAGGGCAGATCTGGCGATGTTCAATACCAGGAGTACAGTGTGAAAGTGAAGTCACTCAGTCGTGTCCGACTCTTTGTGACCCCATGGACTGCAGCTCACCAGGCTCCTCCGTCCATGGGATTTTCCAGGCAAGAGTACTGGAGTGGCTTGCCATTTCCTTCTCCAGGGGATCTTCCCGACCCAGGGATCAAACCCGGGTCTCTTGCATTGTAGGCAGATGCTTTTACCGTCTGAGCCACAAGGGAAGTCCTGAGTTATGTTGAATTGTCTGTTGGCCATCTAAATGGAGATTTGAATAGTTAACAATCTCTGGAGTTTTAGGTCAATATCTGGACTGGAGATATCATTTAGGAGTCCTAGTTTCCAGGCACCTAGTGGTAACTGAAATTTAGATAAACAACAAACACTTTTTAAGTATAAGTATGTCCCAAATACTGCTTTGGTTGGTTGGTTGGTTTGGTCGCTAAGTCATGTGTGACTCTTGCGACCCCATGGACAGTAGCTGGCCAGGCTCCTCTGTCCACGGGCTTCTCCAGACAAGAATACTGGAGTGGGTTGCCATTTCCTTCTCCTTGGAACATGTAATTAATCCCTTAATATAATTATGAACTATTATGTTTATATTAATAATTAATGACAACAATATTAACATAATTATAATTAATATTGCATACCCCAAGTGATAGTCAATTCTTGAAGTTTGTTTGTTTTTTCTGAAAATAAAAGAGAACTGGGATGATAAGTGGTGGGAAAAGTGAGATCAAGAGAAAACTTTAAAAATTAAAGAAGCTGAAGCCTGATGTTCTCCAGACCAGTGGTTCTCAAACTTTTGTATCTGTCAGAGGGTTTGTGGGGACACACTTGATAGGCCCCCTCCCTTAGAGTTTCTAGTTTGACCCAAGAATTTGTATTTCAAACAGATCCCCAGGAGTTAACTGATGCTGTTGGCCCAGGGAGCACATTTTGTGAGCCATCTAGCTGTGCCCTGCACATAATGTGAACAACTTTATTCAACAACATTTAGAACACTTACCTAATTAAACAGAAAAGAAAATGACATAATTGGTAAGTATTATATGAGGAAAGACAAAATTTCATTTATTTGCCTGTGATTGGATTGTGAACAAAGAAAGCCTAAGATTCTAATAAAACTGCTTACAATGAAAAAAAAAAAATTGGGGGTAGACTACCTCCAATTAAGATAAATACATAAAAGTCATTGGCCTTTCTCAATACTAGCAGTAACTAGTCATTGATAGAACTGATTTTAAAGTCTCACTTATTGTAGCATGTAAAAACAGTATCTATTATTTAAGGATACACTGATAGGAAAAGTTTACATGCATAGCACACAGCCTTTTGGGTGGAAATGACATCTCTGGGAAGTGTGAAGATAAAAGAATGTGTTTTTTATTTTTTTATATAAGGAAATCTTAGATATATCAAAATGCTAAAATCTAATGAGAGGAGGGCACTTGTTGCCTTGAATATTTTCTGTACTTTTCTACATATTTTAAATGTTTAATAATACAATTTGAAATTTAAAACACCTTCTCAAAAATGATGATATGGGGACTTCCCTGGCAGTCCAATGGTTAAGACTCTGCACTTCCACTGCAGGGGTCAAGAGTTCAATCCCTGGTCAGGGAACTAAGATCCTGAGTGCAGTGCAGTGTGGCCAAAAAGAAAAAAGTGATGATAAACAACAGCAATAATGGCTAAGAGTTTTTTAATAATAAAGAACATTGAAGAAGTGAAGTGAAATCGCTCAGTCGTGTCCGACTCTTTGTGACCCCATGGACAGTAGCCTGCACCAGGCTCCTCCATCCATAGGATTTTCTAGGCAAGAGTACTGGAGTGGGTTGCCATTTCCTTCTCCAGGGAATCTTACCGACCTAGGAATTGAACCCAGGTCTCCCATGTTGATAGACAGACGCTTTACTGTCTGAGCCACCAGGGAAAAAACTATAAAATATTTTTTAAGAGAGAAAACATCTTCTAAACAAGTGGACAAGCATGTCATTGCTTCAGACAGATAACATCCATGTTAATTCTTGTAAAAATCAATATATAACTCATACGCAATTTCTATTATAATCACATTGAGTTATTTCAAGAACCTGGATTAAATGAATTTAAAGTGAAAGTCACTCAGTCATGTCCAACTCTTTGTGACCCCATGGAATTCCAGTCCCTGGAATTCTAGGCCAGAATACCAGAGTGGGTGGCCTTTCCCTTCTCCAGGGGATCTTCCCAACCCAGGGATCGAACCCAGGTCTCCTGCATTGCAGGCGGATTCTTAAGCAAAATGACGCGTGTCCAAGAATAAAGAAAATTGTGAAAATAAAGGCTTGTGATAGGGAGACATTCCTTACCAAATCTTAATATGTATTATAAAGTCATTGTAATCCCAACAATATTAAAAGGGGACTAGAAAAATTTATCAGTGGATTAGAAATCGATCCGCAAATAAAAGCAGGTATAAATGAAATCTCATAGAAAGGTTGATATTTCAATTCAGAGGTAAAAGTTTGATTTATTTTGATTTAATACATCATATATTACAATGATGTATTAAAATGATAGTACAAACCTGGCCATCAATCTGGAAGAAAACAAACTCATGTTATAACTCCCACCATATACAAAAACAGGATTCCAATAGCTTAGGCATTTAAACATAAGGAAAAAAGAAAGTGAACTAGCAATTCACAGAAGAGATAACTAAATGTTTAATGAAAACATGCTCCAAGTCATTAAAATTCAGAGATCAACAAACTGAATAAAATGTGGTTTTACCAATAACTTGAATATGATGTAGTTTTAAATAAAAGGAGCCAAAGTCTCACTTACTAAGATAGAAGAATGAAAAAATCAGGTTGCTTAAATGTGACTTTTTTTTTAATCATACAAAAATTTACAGCACGCAAGTATCTTTGTTTTTGCATTTCTGTATGAGCTTAAGTAATGATGTTGACTAAAGTGCATTGAACAGTTACCACTGCTTAACCACGAGGTGAGGATGGAAGGGACTGGAAGGCATTAGTAACGATTTCTTTACGCATATTTGGATATATGCTAAAGATACATTGGGAGAAATGCCTTTGAAAGATATAGGGGTGAGGGAGTGGGGACAGGCAGGGAAACCTTCAGATGATGATGCAAATCTGACTCCATGAAAGGAAATAGGGAAGGAAGGAGGAGCGGGTAGAAAGAGGTTACAACGGAAGTGCAGCTCTGAGAACATCCCGGCTAACTGGGAGCCCCAACTGGCCACAAGGAGTGCCCCGTGTTGGTCCAAAGGACCAGCTCTGGGGCTCGTGCCACATTCAGGGACTGGCTGGGAGCAGCCTGTGGAGAGCCTGACTTCAGCCCGTGCCCGGCAGAGAGTCCCGGAGGGCACTGCAGGTGGAGGCTGTGAGCTAACCCAGCTCACAGCAGATTCTCTCCAGAAGCAAGATCTGGGCAGTGCGCTTCCATTGGCTACCACAGCTCTACAGTAGGTCTCCTACACACGAAGCTTCAAGCTGCAAACTCTCAAAGATTCAGACGTGTCCCTGCATGCCAGGCGCTGCACTGTACCTTTTCAAGGTACTCTGCATGCGTTCACACTGTCACTTCAGTTGTGTCCAACTCTGGGCGACCCTATGGACTGTAGCGCACCAGGCTCCTCTGTCCATGGGATTCCTATGGACTGTAGCGCACCAGGCTCCTCTGTCCATGGGATTCTCCAGGCAAGAAAACTTGAACGGCTTGCCATGCCCTACTCCAGGGCATCTTCCCAACCCAGGGATCAAACCCTCGTCTCCTGCATCGGAAGGCAAGTTCTTTACTACTAGTGCCATCCGGAAAGCCGCTTCAAGGTACTCTGCTGTAAGATCTAAAATGTTTTGGCTTTGTATTTGTTTTTTATATTTTTTGTGTGTAACAAGTATTATAAACCTGTTACAATACAGTACTACATAGCCAACTGTGTTAGTTAGGTACCTAGGCTAACTTTGTTGAACTTATGAACAAACTGGCCTTATGAACATGCTCTCAGAATGGAACTCATTCATATGTAGAGGACTTACTGTATTTGGGAGGAGGATTATGTATGTAGTGATGGAGGGGTTGGAAGTGACCCAGAAGGAAACTCGGTGGTCAGACATAAACGAAGGACTTCGTGGAGAGTATAGAAATATCATATGAGAATTTCACTAGATTCTTCTTTACCTGCCATGCCATGAATTCTTCCCCACCATCTCTCCACTCGATCAACTGACATCTCAGTCTTGCTCTGCCAGAGAGTGACAAAGAGATCAGTCTTGCTTCAGAAGCCTTCTGATTTCACGTGAAAATAAATGGGAGCCCAGTTTGCAATAAAAACAACAACTGCAACTGCAAAGCACCAATTCCCGAAAACTGTATCTTCAAATAAAACAGTGCTCTGATCTTTCCCATGTCGGACACTTTCTTCAACTGGCTACTAACTCTGTCCTCTCAGAATGCTGCCCTGCGCGCACTTCTCTTGAATAACCTGTTAACAGGTTTGCGGCTCCAGAGAGTCTCCACTCCTGCTGTTCTTCTCCACGAGCCATCTGCTCCAGGTCTCCTACCCACAAACAGAAGGCCTCTTCCTCCCACTCTGCCTTTGCTCACAGGCTCCGTCTCTCACTGGAGGTCTGCAGCCCAGAGTCAGCCAACAGACATGTGATGTTTGGCTCACACGGTGTTTTAATTTTTTTTCATTGTTGTCAACATCTAAAAGTAATAAATTTCACAATAAAATGCAGATTCCTCGCTTTTCCTAGAAAACAGAAAGGTCGGGTAGCTCTGGGGTGTCCCCTGGCAGGGTTTAGTCACAAGGCAGAGGAGCTCTTTGCAGACGATCGCCCTGCAGCCTGGCTCATTTCACGCTGGGCCCTGGTAAGCTCTTGAGTGTGCAGCCCTGGCTCGCACGGTGCTCAGCCCACACCACGCTTCCTGTTTCTCTCTCTCTCCTCCCATGGGCACCTTCTGTCCCGATCAGGTCACCTTAATACTGGATCACCATGCCTCCTTTTTCCCGTGCTCTTGCTACCTAACAGATCATCCTGCGGTTGAGGCTCCGTGGGATCCTACCTGTGCTGGTGTCCTGGTTGCTTCTGTATTTTTGCAAGTGGACCCAGAGTCAAGCGTGGTGCCCCACAGTCAGTGAGGGGGTAAGAAGTGTTTGCTGGTGGTGCCTCTTCTGCCTGAGTAACAAGTGTGTTACTCATGCTTTTGGAGGTTGTTGTAAATCCAACCTGAAACAGCTCAAGCAGCTGAGGAGGGCTTTTTTGGCTTGTACACTGGGAATACAGGCAACCAGCTGGGACAACTGGAACCAGGAACTTCAATGCTGTTAGTTTTTTATTTCTCTCCCACTTTGTGGGTTTTTTTTTTTTTTTCCATCTCCATCTCCATCTCCAAATACTTCTGTATGGCGGAGTCATTGTTACCTACTACCTATTTCAAATAAGATTTTTTCCAAGACTTTATTTTTTAAGAATATTTTTAGGTTCCCAGCAAAATCAAGAAGAAGGACAGAGATTTTCCATATACTCCCTGCATCTATTCAGACCTCCCCCACTGTCCACATCCCCTACCAGAGTGCTACATTTGTTTCAAATGATGAACCTACTCTGACACATCATAGTCACCCAAAGTCCATAGTTTACATCAGGGCTCACTCTTGGTGTTGTATATTCAGTGGGTTTGGATACACATGTAAAGACGCATACCCATCGTTATAGTATTGCTATCACACAAAGGATTTTCCCTGCCCCCAAATCCTCTGTGACCTATCCATCTTCTTCCATCCCCCAACCCCTGGCAACCACTGATCTCTTTTGCTGTCTTTCTAACCTTGCCTTTTCCATAATATCAGGTAGTTGGAATCATGTAATACGTAGCCTTTTCGGATTGACTTTTCCCTGAGCAATATGCATTTAAGTTTTCTCCACATCTTTTCACGGCCTGATGACTGTGTTCCTTTCATCCCTGAATAATATTCCATTATCTGGATGTACCACATTTTACTTGCCCATTCACCTACTGAAGGATGTCTTGTTTACTTCCAGTTCTTGGCAGTTATGAATAAAGCTGCTACAAACATCCCTGTGCAGGTTTTTGTACGGACATGAGTTTCCAGCTCCTCTGGGTAAATACGAAAGAACACGATTGCTGGATCATGTTGTAAGAAAACAGCCAAATTGTCTTCCAAAGTGGTTGTACAATTTTGCATTCCAACCAACAACGAATATGAGTTCCTTTCACTCCACATCCCCATCAGCATTAGATGTTGTCTGTTTTCCGAATTTTGACCATTCTAATAAGTGTGTAACTGTATACTTTTACTTAAATTTGCATTTCCCTGGTACTGTATGGTATGGAGCATCTATTCATATGCTTATTGCCACCTGCTTTTTGTTTTTGGTGAAATATCTGTTCAGATTATTTTCCCATTGTTTAATCATTTGTTTATTCTCCTATTATTTAATTTTAAGGGTTCTTTGCATATTTATGACAACAGATCTTTATCTGATATGTCTATTGTAAATACTTTTTCCAGTCTGTGATTTGTCTTCTCATTCACTTGACAGTGTGTTTTGCAGCAAAATTTTTCAATTTGTAAATTATATCCTTCATGCATCATGCTTTCGGTCAATATTTTTTTTAATTTCAAGGTTTATTTTATTAAAAGTTAAAAATACAGTGTCTGGAATAAGAAAAGAAATAGAATCACCATACTTGTTCTGATTAAACCACTTCTGTGTTACTGAACTTAGTTCTTTTTTTATTATTAATTAATTTATTTTAATTGGAGGCTAATTACTGATCAACTTTCAAATAACTATACTGCTACCTAGGCAGTCTATATCTTATAATAACAAACTATTTCTAATTCCTCCTTTTCATCCCTTATTACATTTGCTGTCATTAATTTCACTTATATACAAGCATGCGTGTTATAGAAGTTTTCTTTCTACCTTCATTTATTTTTTCTCTGAATTTCTGATTTATTTTCCTTCTCTCTAAAGAACTTCTTTTCACACTGCTTGTAATTTGTCACCAGGTTTACTGGCAACAGATTCCCTCAATTTGTGTTTAAGAGTCTGTCACTCCTCCTGGGTTCCCAGGTGACTAAGCGATAAAGAATCCGCCTGCCAATCAATGCAGGAGACGTGGTTTTGATTCCTGGAGGAGGAAATGGCAACCGGCTCCAGTGGTCTGACTTGGGAAGTCCCATGGACAGATGAGTCTGGCAGGCTACAGTCCACGGGGTCACAAAGAGTCGGGCAGGACTGAGCGCGGGCGTGCACCCCCCTCCCCACAGCCCACACACTGGGGTAGAAAATTCTATATTGGTGGGTTTTTTGTCTCAACACTTAATACTTCACTCCACCCTCTTCTTGCTTCCATGGTGTCTAGGTGAAATTAGATGTAATTCTCATCTTTATTCCTTTATCGATAAGATTTCTCACCCCTCTGGCTTGTTTTAGGAATTTTACTTGTCTTTGATTTTCTGTAGCTTTACAATGATACGCCTAAAGGTCGGGTTTTTGTCTGCTTGCTTTTGGAGTTTCTCTCTTTCTTTTCTTTCTTTTTTGCCATTTATCCTGTCTCTGAGCTTCTGGGATCTGTGATCTGGTGTGCGACATTAATGTAGGGGATCCTCAGTGATTTCTGTTTCAAATATTTATTCTGCCCCTTTCTCTCTTTCTTCTCCTTCCAGCATTTCCTTTACGCATATGCCGTACATTTCATCGTTGCCCCCACAGTCCTTGGATATATTCTGTTCTGTTTATTTTAGTACTTGTTCTCTTTGCTTTTCAGTTTTGGCAGTTTCTACTGACATGTCCTCAGACTCAGAGATTCTTTCCTCAGTCATGTCCAGTCTGCTAATAAGCCCCTTAAAAGGCATTCTTCATTCCGACATAGTGTTTTTCGTTTTTGGCAATTTTGTTGTTGTTCTTTCTTGGGATTTCCGTCTCTCCACTTAACGTTGCCCATCTCTTCTTGCACGCTGTCTGCTTTATCCATTCTAGCCCTTATCTATCAATCAGCTGTTTCAAATTCCTGATCTGGTAATGCCAACCTCCCTCCCACGTCCAACTCTGATGTTTGTTCTTTCTCTTCTAAATAGTAGGTGTTGTTATTTTTTCTGGATAGTTGGACACAATACTAGGTAAGAGGAACTGCTCTAAGTAGGTCTTCAGTCACATGGTGATGATGTGTGGGGGAGGGGAAGTATTGTATAGTTCTATGATTAGGTCTCAGTCTTTTAGTGAACCTGTGCCTCCAAGCCACGAACTTCACAAGTGTTTTCCCATTGTTTTTCCCTCCCCCTTAGAGGGAACAGGATTGCTAAATTGGGTAGGAGTTAGATCTTTCCTTTCTCCCAGATGAGTTGTACTCTGATAATTCCTCAGCAAGTTAAGCTCTGACTAACCAGCTTCCCTTGAGGGGAGGCCTTGTTAAAAAGAACAGAGTTCTCTGGCATATTTCAAAAGTTTTTTTTTTCCCCCCTTCCCTATGCCAGTAGCATGAGAAAATTTTTCTCCAGTATTTACTGTGAGAAGCTAGTGGAGCTCCTGGAGGTAAACCCACAAAAGTATAGGGGGGCCCAAAGACTGGGTACCCTGGCATTTTTAACTCTCAGAATTGTCCTCATTAAGCCTCCACCAATTCAACAGTTAGGCAGAGGATCCCACAGTAGTTTCTGCTGGTGGGTTTGGGAAGCCCTGACACCTGTGTTTGCCTGTCTGTCTCTCCAGTCTTGAGGCCAGAGGTTTGCCCTGCGTCCTCCCCTTGCTACGGATGCAGGGAGAGCTGCTGACTTTTCAGTCTCATCAGCTTTTTACTTGTTGTTAGGATGAAGTGGCAACTTCTAAGCTCCTTACCTGCAGAACTGGAAACTTGAAGTACAGACAGGATTTTTTTTTCCTCAGAGGGACATACCTGCTGGCTACTCTGGGTCTGCCTCTGCAGAGCTGCATTTCTCTATGCCATTCAGAAGTTTCCAGGACAAGACTCATCGTCCTGTGTACATGATAAGCGATACTACGATAGGCATGTCCAAAAGCTTGTGTTTGGGCTGGAGAAAGAAGAAATGTCTAAAGCAAAGGAGATGCATTTCCTAGAAGACAGGAGGAATGTTGGCTGAGTTATCAGATAACCACAGGGTGATAGCACATTGAGAAGCTTTCTATCTATGAGAAATTTACACCGTTTATGTATCAGTTATCTTAAATATGATTTGCATAATTCCTGACCTTCTTTTTGGGTGATGTGAAGAGAAGGAGTTTTTGCTTTATTTTTTATTTAATTTTAATTTTCTCAAAGAAATTATTACACTTGTATATCAGATTTCTCAAGAGAAAAAACAATGGGATGGAGGCATGAATAGATGGATTCTGAGAAACTGATTACAAGAACTGGCTCATGCCGTTATGAAGGCTGAGAAGTTCCACAATCTACCATGCAGGAAATAGGAGCAAATTCCCCCTTCCTCTGCCTTACAGACACTCACCCTCAGAGGACTGGGTGATGCCACCCACACTGGGGAGGGTCATCTACTTTACTGAGTCCACTGATTCAAATGCTTATCTCATCCAGAAACATGCTTTCAAACACCTATAACTGACTCACTTTGCTATACAGCAGAAACTAACATGACATTTTAAAGCAACTATACTCCAATTAAAAACAACTTTTTTAAAAAAGGAAAGATATAATGTTTAACTGGGGCACCCCGTGGCCAGTCAAGTTTACACATAAAATTAACCATCACAACTTAGTTTTTAAAAGTTAATTATCACAAGGCTTTTAATTTAAGAAAGGAAAAATATCCACCCCACCCCCTATCCTGATTTCTGTTCCTAGGAAGAACCACTTTGAAATCTTTTAGCTATCATCTCTAGAGTTTACCTACACATTCTTCAGAAATAACTCCATTGTTGTGTCTTGACGTTTACACTTTCAGATGCAGTGTGTTAGCCTCCAAGTAGTGGAAGCTCTAGCTCTCTCCCAACCCCTCTCCTCTCCACACTGTGTGTGTGTGTGTGTGTGTGTGTGTGTGTGTGTGTGTGTGTGTGTGTGTGTGTGTGCATGCGTGCACTCGTCTGTGCGCACTCAGTCATGTCTGACTCTTTGTGAACCCATGGACTGAAGCCCACCAGCTTCCTCTGTCCATGGGATTCTCCAGGCAAGAATATTGGAGCAGGTTGCCATTTCCTCCTCCAGGGGATCTTCCTGATCAAGGATTGAACTTGGGTCTCTTGCATTGGCAGGTGGAATCTTTACCACTACCACCACCTGGGAAACCCTTTACACTCTTCTTACATCCTCCCAATACAGTTACTATACATTTTAAAATTAAATCATGAAAAACACTGTTACCAGTGGAGGCATGATGAATATTATGAATGTCTCTTATCATTCTTGCCCAACTGTTTTCTTTCCTGCAGAAAACCACGCCCCTGGCTTTCTATGGAACGCTCATGTATCACCGCCAAACTGGAAAACTGCATCCCTCTCCTTATCATGATGCAATACATCAGGTGACCTCGCAGTTCCATTTTGCCCCTTTGGTGCTTTCCTCCCAGAGACCTCTGTCCTCTTTCTAGGCTGGCTGCACAGCCAGTGCTCAGGACTTCCGGTCACCATCACCCTGGGAATTCCCACTGCCTCTCTCCAGTGTTGGGTGCTCTGCTTCCTCTTTCTCAGGTAATTATATCACATTGGTGGGGCACATCCTCCAGGAACTTCCTGAAAAAGAAATAGAAGGGAAATTTGTTGAGACCTTGCCTACCTTAAAATATCGTGTCTACCCTCAAGCTTGATGAATATGATAGATACGTAGAGAATTACAGGCTGAGAGTCTTTCCCAGCAAAGTTTATAAAGGCATCGCTAGGTGCCACATTAGCACAGTAGGTAGTGCTTCAGTCTCATAAAGGCATTGCTATTAATATTTTGCTTTTTGCTTAAAGCATTAAAAAAAAATAGATCTTCAGGAAGTGAGGGAGTAGGCCACTGAGGGAAGCACCTACCACATAATGAATACCCAGCGTAAAGAGCCCACGGGGCAAGAGGTGGGAACAGTAATGGCCTGTGGAGTTTGGGGCAGAACTTGTAAGAGGGAGAGAAGTTAGATGTGGAGTGCAAGAGGTACTCAGTGGCTAGATGATATCAGGCTTCAGAGGTTTCTATGAGGATTTGGCTTTTATCCTGAATAAGTTGGGGAGGCAATGAAGGGTTTTGAGCAGAGAAATGTCATGATCTGAATTTTATGTGTAAAGGATCACACTGACTGCTGTGTAGAAAAAAGACTGAGTGAGCCAAGGGCAGAGGCAGGGAGAACAGTTAGGGGGTGATTGCAGGAAGCGAGCCAAGTGTGTTCCAGGTAGTGGCGTTGAAAGCTTTGAACAGTGTTGCTGAAAGCTTTGAACAGTGTTTAGAGTCTGATTATGTTTTGAGTGTGGAGCTAATAGGAAATGCTAATGGCTGTAAATGGGATAAAGGAAAAATAGAGTCAAATAGGACACCAGTGTTTTTACCTGAACAAATGGAAAGAAAAAGTTGCTGATGCTGAAATGGAGAAGTCTGTAGCAAAAAGAGGGGCTTAGTTTTAGACATCTCATTTGGAGATACCTACTGGACACCTGAATGGACATCTCAAGTAGGCAGCTGGACACAGGAGTCTGGAGTTAAGGGGAGAGGTCTAGACTAAATGTTTAAGCTTTGATGTCATCAGCAAATAAATAATGACAAAGTTGGTGATATCAGCAAAGGAGAGAGGGAATACAGAAAAGAGAAGAGGTCTAAGGACTGAGCTCTGGGGCATGTCAATATAGTCAAGATCAGAAGAAGAGTCTGCCAAGGAGACTAAGAAGGAGTGATCAGAGAGGTAGAAAGAAAACCAGAAGAGAGTTTCAAGAAGAGGTTGATCCATCGCTGGTTGATTAAGAAAAGACTGAGAATTAACTTTTGGAGTTAGCAAGGTGGAGATCATCAGTGACTTTGATTAGATTTGCCTGCAAGAGTTAAAACATTATTGCAGAGTGTTCAACAGGAAGTGGAAGAGCAAAAATAGAGATAACTCTTTACATTTTGTCCTAAAGAGGAGCAGAGACATGATGTAGCGAAGAAGGTTTTAATTTTTCAATGAAAGGTGTTATAGCACATTTGTTCGCTGGTGAGGGTGAGTGACCCAATAGAGGAAAAAATTAAAACTAATGACACAGGAGAGAAAAGGGACCATTGCTGGACTGTGTAACCAAGTGGATGAGATCTAGAGGATTTTTTTTTAGGTTTAGTACACTAGCTTCCCAGATGGCACTAGCGGCAAAGAAATAGCCTGGCAACACAGGAGACTTAAGAGACATGGGTTCAATTCCTGGGTTGGGACGATCCCCTGGAGGAGGGCATGGCAACCCGCTCCGGTAATCTTGCCTGGAAAATCCCATGGACAGAGGAGCCTAGGATGGGGTCCCACAGAGTCAAACACAACTGAAGCGACTTAGCACACACACGTTATTTTTTTTCCTCCAAGCGGGTACAATGGAGGTTCAAGTGCCCCATGTGGATGCTTTTCCACACCTTCATGTGCTCTATTTTTCACTCCCAGTCATCTTGGCCAGTGTTTACCTAAATTCTCTTCAGCCTAGTAAGTCTCAATTAGGCAAAATAACCCTTGGCAACCACAAGCAAGAGGGATGCGCACCTTGTTGAAGTAACACTTGTATCAAGTACATCCTCAAACTTTAGAGCTGCCAATTAAAGATGGGGACTAGGCTGTGTGAAGAGTTATTAAAAGGTCACAGAAAGTACAGAGATTATTTTAGCTCAGAGCCTGGACAGTCTACACACGGGTAGAATATGCCAAGAGATGCAAGTGAATGCGGTGGTAAGCATGAACAGGGGTGCTTTGCAGATTTCAGATTTCTCAGAGTAGTAGGAAGCAAGGTCGCTACCTTTCTTTCTTTGACTTGTGTTTTGGCTATGTCACACAGCATGTGGGATCTTAGTTCCCCAACCAGGTATTGAACCCACAGTGGAAGGATGGAGTCTTAACAACTGGACCCCCAGGGAAGTCCCCTGGTCATCACCTTGAAAACAGCGTGGAAGAGGGGAGTATATAGAAGATCCAAACAGTCCTTTAGGAGGGTGGGACAGGAGATACAGTAGGAGTGAAGTGAAAATCGCTCAGTCATGTCTGACTCCTTGCAACCCCAAGAACTTTACAGTCCATGGAATTCTCCAGGCCAGAATACTGGAGTGGGTAGCTTTTTCCTTCTCCAGGGGATCTTCCCAACCCAGGGATCGAACCCAGGTCTCCCCCGTTGCACACAGATTCTTTGCTAGCTGAGCCACAAGGGAAGTAGGAGAGCGGACAACAAACAGTCTAGGAAAATATGATGGGATTTTGACTAGTACCAAAGGCTCATGGGAGGTGAGTGGTGATGAATTTAAAATGGGACCACCTAGCATGGATACAGGTTTTCCTCCACCTGTGTTAAGTAGCATGCATGTGAGACCATATAAGGAAGAAAGTTGGGTTAAAACCAGGATTAGGCTCTTGCCAAGAAAATACAATTAAAGGACAGAAGAGCCAGAGAGTTGAGCGTGTATGCAAAGGGCTGTTTATAATGATAGAGTGTGCAGTCTAAGTTAAGTAAGCACCAGAGGTGGACGAGGGACTATGAAAAACCGGTAAGATAAGATTTATTGATTTTCGGTCCTGAAGGACTTGAAATATTTTAGGAGTCAGGATGGGAGTGGGAGTGAATTGGTAAAACAGGAAAGCTTACAAGCTTACAAGTTGAATATCAAGTTAATGTTAATGTGGTTATTTGGTATTGATCAAGTCTAGGATCTGAGTAGTGAGAAGCTGCCTGGAAAAAATGGTGGGAATTAATTAAACAAATAATTGAAGGAAAGGAGGTCAAGGAGCTGAGAGGTCAGGATTCTGGAAGGAATATCTACTTTGATATTGAGTTGCCAGAATATCCATGAGGGCATAGATATTGGAGAGTGATTGTAAGCCAGGAGGTGATCTTCTCCCATCCATTGTATTTGTACTCATGAGCCTATTAACCTGGAAATTCATAGCCTTCAGCTCTGAGACAGTTTCTGGAACCATTTCTTTTTTTTTTTTTTTTTTGGTGATTTCTTCCCTCTGTTTACTACACTTCCTATTTCCTGAAAGCCTATTGTTACTTGGCTCTCCTATTTTTCCATCTCTTTTCATCTCTTTGTTCAGTTTCTTAAGACTGGTCTTCTAGCCCTTTCATTGATTCTATTATTTTACTATCCATTCTACTTTTATTTTCCAGCAGCTATTTCTTACTCTAAAAATTTTCCTTTTGAGATGCTAATTTTTCATTTAACATTATGTTCTTATTTCATGGATGCGATATTTTATATTCCTAAGGTCATTAGTAAATTTGTTTTAAATGCTATCTATTTTTTGCTCATTGTTTTTGTTTACCCCAAGTTATCTTTGTCCATTTGTCCATTTGTTTTAATCTCCATATTTTATTAGACTTTCCACACATGTCTGGTGATATTTGACTGTCCGTTCGTATCAAAGAGTGAGGCACTGTCATAGTTGGGCTATTATAACAGAATACCAGAGAGGAGGTGGCTTAAGCCTCTGGGAAGTTCACAATCAAGGTGCTGGCAGATTCAGCTTCTGGTGAGGACCCACTTCGTGGTTCGTAGACTGCCCTCTTCACACACATCCTCATGTAGTGGAGGGGGAGGGGAGCTCTCTGGGGCCTCTTTCAGTCTTACTCCCATCTTCTTCCCTGGTGGCTCAGACAGTAAAGCGTCTGTCTACAGTGCGGGAGACCTGGGTTCGATCTCTGGGTCGGGAAGATCCCCTGGAGAAGGAAATGGCAACCCACTCCAGAAGGAAATGGCAATCCACTCCAGTACTATGGCCTGGAAAATCCCATGGACAGAGGAGCCTGGTAGGCTACAGTCCATAGGGTCGCAAAGAGTCGGACACGACTGAGCGACTTCACTTTCCTTTCACTTCCCCATCTTATATCAAACGTGGTATCATTCATTCCGAACACTCTCTGGTTTCATTTTCCCAGAAATTAATCCTCTTGTTGCCAGCTGGCCAGTGATACTTTTGGCCCCTTCTTGCACACGAGAAGAGAGGAGTTTTAGCATCCAACTACAGTTTCTTTTTTTTTCAGTCCCATCTTGAACTCCTTCACACAGAGGTAACAGCTATTTCCAATTTCTGAGCCTCTCCCGGGTCTTCTCGTAGGGATCTGCTAGCTCTTTTGATGGTTTCCGCAGCAAGACAGACTCTCTTGCTGTTCGGCTAGCTTTGTTACCACTCATCCTTCTGCCTTCCGTCTTCCAACATTTTGTTGTTAGGTCTTACCTACTGTTGTCTCCTCTATTCTCTTGATCCTCCCAGGTTTTCTAAAAAAATCTGCTACTCCTTGTTAGTCATCGTATAGAGACTTTCCGGCGGAGGTGCGGTAAATGCGCATGCTCCATCCACCATGTTTAACAGGGACTTCCTCCTGGTTTTCTCAGATGGATTACTGAATAGCACGCGTAACAGACAGTCTGTATGTCCTGTCCCAACTCCCCTTTTGAGTTGACCTGTAATCGCAATGCACATTGTCGAACAATACTGACAGGTTCTCAACAAAAACACCTGCATCATTCTGCCTCTATAATCAAGGATTTTCTGTGGTATCACAAAAAACTTGCTCAGCCCTTACATAAGGTATCCTAGAATTTCTGGGCATTTGACACCTCTCACCCAATGAAGAGTGAAATCAGTGGGTTACTAGCTAACTTTCCCATACCTTGGTGGAATTATTATAAGACATTCTTCATGGTGTCTCAGAACTGCCCAGTGGAATTGAGCCCAAGTTGCCTATTCGTATTTATTAATTCAATTCAATCCAATTTGATTGGATTTTCTCCTTTTCCTCTCTCATCTTCCATACTCTCTCATGCTTCCTGAAATCCTTTACAAAATAAATTCCTTGTATCCAAGGCCTTGTCTCAAAGTCGGCTTTTGGAGGAACTCAAACTAAGGGAATTAGTAGTGGAAGTGGCCCTGGAAAGTGTATTCTCAATGATATGGAGGTAACAGAAATCCTACTGATGGTGGTAAGTTGGGTGATGATAAACCCTGGCACTTCATAGAATCATAATTACCCAGACTTGCACCTGTGGTATACTGGAATGAGACCAGTGTAAAATGAGATGATTTGATCATGCAATAGAGCTATGCCTGAAAGTAATGGGGGTTGTGGCAGTGCTAGGAATTGAAGAGGTATCTGGCTTTTGCTCACTGGCCAAAAGCATTGAGGAAAGAGAATGATGCAAATACATCATCCAATGATCAGTTCACAGCTGAGACTGAAGCTACAGTACAAAGCCTCCTGGGAGGGTTCCCAGGACACTCAGTGCATCTGCATTTGGTAAAGGGGTGATTGAAGAAACCAGGGCCTGACAAGGGCAAGATGACCAGTACTCTGCTGCTCAGAGATGAAGGTCTGGTCCTCCTACCAGCAAGCAACTTAGATCAGTGGGAGTACTGACTGAGAGAAAGAGAAATCTAGAACAGGTGGCAGAAGAGAGAGATGGTGGGTATAGATAATGGCCTTGGACCAGCCACAGCAGGGAAGAGTACGGCTTCTCTAACTCTGCTGCTTTCAGTCTTTGGAGGGCTCCAAGATCAACCCTTAACCAATAAAGTTCGAGAGTTGGAAGATAACTGCTCCAACCTCCCTACCCTCCAGTGAATTAGTTCTAGGATGTGTTCTATCTGATTTCTCAGGGCCCCCCAGTGGTGCTGAACCCCAGCTGTCCAAAGGGGTAGTCTGCTCATTAATGCACCTGTTCAACTTTCCTCTTTCTCTTTTGTCCTTTACGCAATCCATCCCTCGAGCTTTCTGTGATGACCAACTAAACAACCCACAGTCCAGTGCTGCTCACAGGATCTGCTTTTGGGGGAGCCCAAAAAAATTCAGTGAGCTCTCACTGTAAGTTTGCCTACCTGTATTTATTTGTTACTTACTATGAAAAAAATTTTGCAGAGAAAGTAATACCATTTCAGTTGATAGGCCTGCCTAAGTAATACTTATTTGTAGTAATAGTAAAAGAACAGCTTTTAAAGTATGTTATTTTCACTAGTTTATAAATAATGAGGAAACTGAACATTGAAAAACTATGCAGGAATACATACTTATACCATAAGAAGAAGAATATTTGAATAACTATGAAAAGAGTTGGCAGGGCTGTCAACTATCAAGGGATTATTTTGAAATTGGTATCATCGGCCAACTACAATGATTAATGAAATCAACATTTTCATGATGCAGGAGAAATAAACATCATAATTCAAATTTAATAAGCATTTTTTCTTCGAAAGTTGTTTAAGCTATTACGTTATAAGGGCCCATTTATCTTTCATTACAGAGAAGTTTTCATATACATGCATACACACAGATACACATCTTCATACTTTGCATATTTTCAAAGAGTAGCTCTACAGATTCAGACATTTTAGCTTTGGTATGGCATGCAGTATTTCTTCTAGAAGGTAACTTACACAGAAACCCCATGTTTGGAGTGAGTGTATGCTGAAAGTGAAACTGTTAGTCACTCAGTCATGTCCGACTGTTTGGAACCCCATGGATTGTAGCCCGCCAGGCTCCGCTGTCCTTGGGATTCTCCAGGCAAGGATACTGGAGTGGGTAGCCATTCCCTTCTCCAGGACTGAACCCAGGTCTTCCACATTGCAGGCAGATTCTTTACCATCTGAGCCACCAGGGAAGCCCAAGTGTATGGTAGCTCTTCCTTCATCTCCTGCACTTAGTATAAAATGCTCCAGAAGTGATATTGCTAAGCCAAATTTAGAAGAATGTCCACATTAACAGAGAGGAAGAAAATGTCAGTGTCATCTTGAAAGCCAGAGAGTGGTCAAGAGTCCCAAATAAACAATCTCTGCTCATTTTAAACTATACAAATATTTGTTGAATAAATCCCATTTCATTTGTCTTCACTTTTGATGAAATGTGAATTTCTGAAACCAAATGATATCCAGACTTGTTCTTCACACAGGCATTTTGAACACCCAAACATCATCCTTGGTATGTTGCCCACAGCCGGGCTTCCCTGAAACGCTATTGCTTTTGTCTACCTAATATTGTTTATTGCTTTTTCTGATGAAAACGTCCCCACTTTTTGGAAAGAATTGTTGTTTCTGCATGTCAGCCATGTGGGAAATTCTAACTGCAGGGTCCTGATTTTCTGTTCTTAAGCTATTAGGTTATAAGGGTCCATTTAGCTTTCACTTTACAGAAGAGTTTTCATATACATGCATACACACACATACACATCTTCATACTTTACATTTTTTCCAAGAGTAGCTCTACAGACTCAGACATTTTAGCTTTGGTATGGCATGCAGTATTTCCTCTAGAAGGTAGCTAACATAGAAACCCCATGTTGGAAGCTAGTGTTCTGATTTTCTTCATAGTGACAGGACTGTTGTTAATCTTCATGTATTATACGCTGTCTCTGGTGACAGCTCTAAGAGGCTATGGAGGTGAAACCAATTAGAGGTCTTCTCCCAGGTTTTCCAAGCAGAGACAAAGGTGGAGGGAAGCCCTTCCTTTCCTAGTGATGATGCCTGAAAGAACCGTGGAACTCCACCACGTGGAGAAAGTGAGTCAGTAAGAATGAAATCAAGTTGGAGTTGTTATTGTTTTTCAGCTGCTCAGTCGTATCTGACTCTTTACAACCCCACGGACTGCAGCATGCCAGGCTTCCCTGTCCTTCACTATCTCCCAGAGCTTGCTCAACTCATGTCCATTGAGTCGATGATGCCATCCATCCATCTCACCCTCTGTCGTCCCCTTCTTCTCATGCCCTCAATCTTTCCCAGCATCAGGGTCTGAAAGTTGCAGAGACAGGTGAAATAAAGCCTCAAGTCCTTGGTTTCAGTGCTTGAGGTCCCCACTGCCATCTTCTGGCCTCCACTGCCTTTGGGGGCTTGACCGTCCCCACTTTCCTTCTATTCTGGAAGCTCCCCTAATAAATATCTTTCCCATTATTCCTCTTTTGTTCTGAAGGTAAATCAAGTGGGGTATCTGGTGTTTACAACCAATAACTTAGATGAATGTCTGGCATTTACTTTTGTTTATTTGATCAAATAGTCATAAAGTCACTCACTGTTTAGTTAGGCAAAGCTTTCTGCTACTTTTCCATTTGGATTTCTCAGTCATAGATTTCTCAGGTATGGAAGCTCCCTTCCTGGGTTTTTCTTATCTGTTGCTCTCCCCTCTCCCAGCTTAGATAGTGACTAAGGCTGTCCAACACTGCTGGCCTGGCTCCAGATTACAGAGGTGGGTGGACACCACCTCTCAGGTGCGGTAGCAAACACATCTCCCTGAACTGTCACATTACTAAAGCTCAATGTCCTCAGGAGTACCTGAGTCATTCCTAGGACTACCTTGACCTTTTAATCCCAATGATAAAAGCAAGAGAGCTCACCAAAACAGTTCTTAACAAGGCAGGACTGACAATTCTTAACATTTTAAAAATATAATTCTGGAGACCTGCTTCAAAGCTGTTTTCAGGGGCATTTTCTATTTCACTGAGTACTCCCTCATGCTTTTAATATTTTTAGAGTTGCCACAATGATGCATGAATATCAGCCATTTTCAGTTTAATCATCACTCTGTGTCTTAGCCTGCTCAGGCTGCCATGACAAAGCACCTGTGTAGACTGTGTAGTTCAAAGAAGAGGTTTATTTCTCACGGTTCTGAAGACTGGGAAGTGCAAGATCACAGTGTAGGCTTTGATTCAGGTCCCAGGGAAGGCTTTCTTCCTGGCTTGTAGACGGTCACCTTCTCACTGTGTGCTCACGTGGTCTTTCCTTGGTCTGTGGGAGGGGGTCTCTCCCTCCCTCCTTTTATAAAGCCACTAATCCCATCATGGGGGCTTCCTTGGTGGCTCAGAGGGTAAAGTGTCTGTCTGCAATGCAGGAGAACCGCGTTTGATCCCTGGGTCGGGAAGATCCCCTGGAGAAGGAAATGGCAAATCAGTCCAATACGCTTGCCTGGAGAATCCCATGGACAGAGGAGCCTGGTAGGCTACAGTTTGCGGGGTCACAAAGAGTCAGACATGACTAAGTGGCTTCACTTTCTCACTTTCTTTCTTAATCCCATCATGAGGACCTAACAACTCTCATAACATCTAACCCTAATTACCTCCCAAAGTTCCATCTCCAAATAACATCAGATTAGGGATTAGGGTTCCAACATATGAATTGGGGGGGAGAGATACAAATATATAGCCCAAAGTAACTCTGATCAAAATTTGGATTTTAGAGAGGGGAAAATGTGATTGGTCTAGCATGGGTCCTGTGCCATCCTTGGCTAAGAAGTGGGCTGAACACCTATTTTAATCCCAACAAACTTTATGCATTGGGAAGTGGTAATTTTCCAAGGGAATTCAAATACTATCAGCAAGAGGAATGAATGCCAAGCAGTTAAATAACCACAAATGTCCACTGCAGACAGCTTCCAAGATTTCAACAGAGCTAAACTGAAAGCAGGGCTCCCAGGTAGCTTAGCTGGTAAAGAATCTGCCTGCAATGCGGGAGACCCCAGTTCAATCCCTGGGTCGGGAAGATCCCCTGGAGGAGGGTGTGGCAACCCACTCCAGTGTTTCTGCCTGAAAAATCCCCATGGACAGAGGAGTCTGGTGGATACAGTCCATGTGGCTGCAAAGTGTCGGACACAACTGAGCAACTAAACACAACACACAGGACAAACTGATGCAATTGGCTTTATCAACTGCTTCATGAACTAGCACATTCACTTATAATATGTAAGTGGATGAGAATGTTTCTTGTGAAATTCTCACTGTCATTTTTCACTTCAGTTAGCCTTAAGAGGGATGTCTAGAATCTGTTTTTCTTCTTTTCATTTTTTTCAGCAGAAAAGAAAAAACACCTCAAAATTCCAGGAGATTTTTCTTTAAAATATTTCCTTACTAGATCTATCTATCCCAGTGTGGAAAATTGCACATCACATGTGGCTAAGTGAAAACAAGCAAGTTTCAGAACAGTAAGTAATGTCATTTTGATAAAATACTTAAAATACAATGTCACTGAACAAGTTACCCCAAAGTCTTCATGGACTTGGTTTGATTACATGCCAAATTTGTAATAGTGCTGTGGTCAACAGCGTAATGGTCCCTCAAAGGTGCCCACATTAGCATCCCCCAAACCTGTGAATGTACTGCCCTACACGACAAAGGGAACTTTGCAGACAGGATTAAATTAAGAATTTGAGATGGGAGGATTAACTTGGATTATCCAGGAGGTCCGGGTATAATCACAAGAGTCCTTATAAGCGACAGAGAGAGGCAGGAGAGTCAGTGTCGGAGTAATGAGGTGTGAGAAAGTCTGGACCGGCTTTGCTGGCTTTGGAGAGAGGAGGGAGTCAAGGGTGCAGGAGGCGAAGAAGCGTATTCTGCCCTGGAACTTCCTGCTCGCAACTCAGCCCCGGCAGCATCTTGATTTTCACCCAGAGAGATGCATTTTGAATTTCCAACCTCCAGAACTGTAAGGTAATAAATATGTGGGGGATTTTTTCGAGCCACGATGTTTGAGGTAATTTGTTCCATCAGCAGGAAACTGATGCAAGTGGTTATTCTTGGGAACAAGGTTTTGCAGGAGTGGGAAGTGAAAGGAAATATCAAAGGACATTAAAACTCCTAAACTGAGAATTTTTGCAAGAATTTATCATCTGTATGCTAACTACTAATACATACTTCTGATGATACTTTGCAAATAGGTTAATAACTCGTTTTTAAAAGAATTTGCCAAAATTCTTTGTTTTTTTAAGGAGAGAAAATTTGCTACTTAATATTCATAGACTTTTATGAAGTGTGTATGTATATATATGTTATATATATATGTGTGTGTGTATATGGCTTGTATTAGTCAAAGAATGTGCTAAGCTGTATGGATATGTGTGTGTGTGTGTGTGTGTGCACATACCTATTTATTTGATGAAGGTGAGGGTTTCTTTTTTCCTCGTGTAACTTGAAGACAAGAAGTCCAAAGGGAAGGGGTCCAGGGATAGTTGGAGGCGTCAAGATGATAAGTTTCTCCGTCTCCTCCTCTCTCTCTTGTTCTGCCATCTGCAGAAAGCATGGCTCTCATTCCCAAAGTTGCCATGTAGCTATAAAATGGTCCCAGGAGCTCATGACATCTGTATTCTTGGCAAGAAAAAGAAAGGATAGGGTGGGAGGCAGGAGGCAAAAGAACACATTCCTGCTGAGCTTTCCCCTTTTGAGGATCATCTTTATTTTTTTTTTCTTTGTCATTTACCTTTTTTAAAAATTTTTATTTTTATTTTACTTTATAATACTGTATTGGTTTTGCCATACATTGACATGAATCATTCTTTGAATCAATCATTGGTGCTGACAATAAGCTAGTCTTGTGGCTACCTCTGTCTACAAGAGAGGTTGGGAAATGTAGGTTTTCAGCTGGGTAGGTAGACATCCTCCAACAAAATCAAGGTTCTCTTAGTGACGGAAAAAGGAGAGAGAGAGATTTGGGGTAAATAATTAACACCTGTACCTGTGTTCTGGCTTCAGTAACAATCAAATTATAAAGCACAGGCCTTTGTAGCTATGTCTTGAAGGATAAATGTTATGACATAATGAACAGTCCTTAACCATTCAAGGCAATGTAAATAGACGTATCATAAACATCTTATCTGTTCAAAGCTAACCTCTGTAGAACTGGCAATAAACATTTAAAACCTAAAACAATTAGTTCTACTCTGAATTGATTTATAGGACATCAACTCAGTATATTTAGGTTTATAAGCAGCCCTGCTGCTGCTGCTACTGCTAAGTCACCTCAGTCATGTCCGACTCTGTGCGACCCCATAGATGGCAGCCCACCAGGCTCCCCCGTCCCTGGGAATCTCCAGGCAAGAACACTGGAGTGGGTTGCCATTTCCTTTTCCAATGCATGAAAGTGAAAAGTGAAAGTGAAAAGTGAAAGTGAAGTCGCTCAGTCGTGTCCAACCCTCAGCAACCCCATGGACTGCAGCCCACCAGACTCCTCCGTCCATGGGATTTTCCAGGCAAGAGTACTGGAGTGGGGTGCCATTGCCTTCTCCGATAAGTAGCCCTAAAAATATACTAAAAATAGTTTTTAAAATGTACCCCAGTGTTCACAGCAGCACTATTTACACTAACCAAGACTCAGAAGCAACCTAAATATCCATGGACAGATGAATGGCTAAAGAAGATGTGTTACAAACATACAATGGAATATTAGTCAGCCACACAAAAGAATTGGACCATGAGAGCTGGACCATAAAGAAGGCTGAGCACCAAGGAACTGATGCTGGAAAGGACTCTTGAGAGTCCCTTGGACCACAAGGAGATCAAAGCAGTCAATCCTAAAGAAAACCAACCCTGAATGTTCATTGAAAGGACTGGTGCTGAAGCTCCAGTACTTTGACCACCTGATGCAAAGAGCTGACTCATTGGAAAAGACTTTGACGCTGGGAAAGATTGAGGGCAGGAAGAGAAGGGGGCAACAGAGGATGAGATGATTGGATGGAATCACTGACTCAATAGACATGAGTTTGAGCAAATTCTGGGAGGTACTGAAGGACAAGGAAACCTGGCCTGCTGCAATCCATAGGGTCACAAACTTGGACACAACCTAGCAAATGAGCAACAGTAGCATAAAAAAGAATGAAATGATTCCATTTGTCGCAACATGGAAAGACCTAAAGATTATTATATTAAGTGAAGTAAGTCAAACAGAGTAAGATAAACATAATATTTATATGTGGAATCTTAAAACTAATACAAATGAACTTATTTACAAAACAGAAACAGACCCCCACCCAGACTTAGAGAATGCACTTAGGCTTACCAGGGAGGAAAGGTGAGGGGGATAGACTGGGAGTTTGGGATTGACATGTACACACTGCCATATTTAAAACAGATAACCAACAGGGATCTACTGTATGTGTGCTAAGTTGCTGCACTCATGTCTGACTCTTTGTGACCCAATGGGCCATAGCCCACCAGGTTCCTCTGTCCGTGGACTTCTCCAGGCAAGAATGCGGGAGCAGGTTGCCATTTCCTCCTCCAGGGGATCATCCCAACCCAGGGATGGAACCCCGTGTCTCTTAAGTCTCCTGTGTTGTCAGGCGAGTTCTTTACCACTAGCGCCACCTGGGGAGCTAGTCTACTGTGTAGCGCAGGCAATTCAATGTCTTGTAGTAACCTAAGATGGAAAAGAAAATGAAAAAGAATATATATTTATGCATATATATTGCTGTACAACTGAAATTACCACAACATTGTAAGTTAACTGCATTTCAATTTTTAAAAACAATTTAAAAAATAGTTCTAGTTTAAGACGAATTTCAGAAGGAATATAAAATACCCGCCTTTGAAATTCTACGCAAAATGTTTGTGTTTGAACATTTTTTTCTGATTAAATGTTGCATAAACCCTCAAAGGCATTGATGACCCAAACAGACTAATAACTGTGGATCTAGGTGTTGTGCCCATTTGGAAGATGCAAACACTTACCTGGGCTTTCGTGGACACTCAGTGGGAAAGAATCCGCCTGCCAGTGCAGGAGATGCAAGTTCAGCCCATGGGTTGGGAAGATCCCCTGGAGGAGGAAATAGCAACCTGTTCCAGCATTCTTGCCTGAAAAAGCCCATGGGCAGAGGTGCCTGGCGGGCTCGCACAAAGTCAGACACGACTCAGCAACTAAACCACCACCACCACCACCAGAACAACTTATCTAACTGAATTTGAATTGAGTGTCATACAACCATTCTCAGGCCCAAACAAAAACTACCTGATGGAGTTAAGAGGGCTGGGGACACAGCTGGAGGCCAGGGGGTGATCAGAGACCAGCATTACACTGCAAAAGGCTCACCGGCCTTTGAAGAAGTGAGAAGGAAGGAACCAGGTCTCAGGCCCCAGGAGACAGCCAAGGGGGCATCCTCAGAATAAGTGACATCCTAGAGAGGGCAGTGTTTCGTTCTGAGTCTGAGAAATAAGAAAAGAACAACACAGACCATCTGTTTGATAGATCTACAAACACAGATATTTGGCATTTAGTATTAAAACTGTTGATCAAGCTCCCAATGCTGATGATGAACAAGTAGAAGCCTCATGTTCTGTGCTGCCCAAGTGATCCCCGGAGGAGAGGAGAGCTCTAATCCATCTGTCTAGTGAATCAACCCAAACAGGTTTAAGACTTCGAGAGCCTTGAGGATTAGGACAGAGGTAATTTGCTAATTTAATCAAAAGGGATCCCCCCAAACAAACAAGCAAACAAAAATGTAGTGTATTTGCAACATCATGGTTATCCGGCTGTGTAAACACCTGGAATTTTATTGGGAAGGGGCACTACTTTGGGGCTCCATCCCGGTGTATCTAGCACACCAGGCCCCTGCCTCTCCTGCGGAAGGGTTGTTGCTGCTGATGTTTAGTCACTAAATTGCGTCCAACTCTTTGTGAGTCCATGGACTGCAGCCCGCCAGGCTCCTTTGTCCATGAGATTTCCAAGGTAAGAATACTGGAGTGGGTTGCCATGTCCTCCTCCAAGGGATCTTCCCCACCCAGGGATCAAACCTCTGTCTGTTTCCTGCACTGCAGGCGGGTTCTCTACCACTGAGCCACCAGGGAAGCCGGGGAGAGGGGAGAGGCTGTCTACCAGTTGGAAGGTCTCCAAAGTAGGGTGTGAGCCTGCCCTCCTGGGATTCTCAGTGTAGTCATTGCATGGTGAGAAGAAAATGTTAGAACTTTTCAAACCTGATCATCTTAGAAAGAAGGG
This sequence comes from Ovis aries, assembly GCF_016772045.2. Lineage (NCBI taxonomy): Eukaryota > Metazoa > Chordata > Mammalia > Artiodactyla > Bovidae > Ovis > Ovis aries. Next base: position 12,377,912 of record NC_056070.1, read on the forward strand.
CCTTCCCTGGTGGTCCAGTGGTTAGGGTGCTATGCTTCCCCTGCAGGGGGCGCAGGTCTTATCCCTGTCAGGGAGCTAAAATTCTATAAGCCACGCTGTGTGACGTGCCCGCTGCACAAAAGGGGAAATAAGCATTATGAATATTCAACATATGGACGGACAGCGGCACCAACACTCAACCCTTGGTAGAGATGTGTGATTGTCAGTCCTCACTCACTATAGGGGGTGTGTCTACGAAAAAGTAGGAACTTCACAGCTTGGAGGCACTGACTGCGGCATCCCACATCTTCCAGTGTCTGGCACAGACCTCTATTTGTGTTAGGTTAAATGGATTTACAGAGCATAGTGGGCTTCCCAGGTGGCACTAGTGGTAAAGAACCAGCCTGCCAATGCAGAGATGCAAGAGACATGGATTCAGCCCCTGGGTCTGGAAGATCCCCCGGAGAAGGACATAGCAACCTACTCCAGTACTCTTGCCTGGAGAGTCCCATGGACAGAGGAGCCTGGTGGGCTACAGTCCAGAGGGTCGCAAGGAGTTAAACATAACTGAAGCAACTTAGTACATACGCACAGATCATAGTACCTAATTTTATGTAAACTAGCCTCACAATATATACAAAGGACTTTAAAAGATTACAGGGAAAAAAAACCCTGCTGATTGAAGATTTGACTAAGACAAAAATCAAACCAGATAATGACAGAGCTGACACTTGTGGTCCTAAAACCAGGTTTATTCAGTCACATTACACAGGAAAAATAAGGACAAACTAATTGGATTGGAAAAGTGGTTCCCACCAAACTGAAAATATCCAGACGACTACCCAAACTATGGAAGGCTACCTACCTTCAAGCACCTAAATTTTACTTTGGGTATACCTACTGAGCTTATAGTGCAATTGTGAAATGTCTTTTTCGACTGTGACAGCTGTTAAAACCAATGACAAAGCAAACTGAACTTAGAAGCGGACCTTTGAATTGCTACAATAACAAAATGTCAAACCACAATTCCCAAAAATAATGAAGCATATTCAAACACATTGCACTGATTAAAAATAACATTTTCAAGAAAAAAATTTGTCACAATTAAAAATAAATGTTTTTAAACATTGTTCATTTCCAACTTAGCTCATCCTTTAAAAATATCTATTTTGTGTATGCTATGATATACACATATATTAATACAGCAATACATATATAGAACAAAATATAAATAGACATCTTTGGAGGTTACTACTCAAAATGTTATTTACTATTAGCCTGTGCAATCAAAAGTGTTTAGAAATCATTGTTGAAGATGACAGAGGGTAGTTGCAATTTACTCATAAAATAATCTAATCCCTATCAGTTTAGTAATCTTCCTGAATGACTTGATGCTTTAACCAAATTAAAATATGATCTCGCCTTCCTTTAAACTCCCACAGCTGTAACTCGAAGATAACTGCACTGTGATTTCTACTAATTACACTTATTTTCTTTTTGGATTACAATTACTTGAGCAGATGAGTGGTCCTCCTATGGACTTGAAAAAAAGCAAACTGTGGACAGAATTTGGGTTTGAATCATTTCATTGATTACTTCAGTATTTATTTCCCCTAGCACTTAGCACATAGGAGGCGCTCATCAAAAATTTATTTGGAAGTTAAGAGAAAATGAGTAAGTGTCTAGAAGGCCTTTAGGACCAAGGATCACAGCAGGCAATTTCATTATTTGACAAGTCATTGAGGTAAGCCACTCTGCACCGAGTCTTGCCGGGAGTGAGGACTCTTCCATCAGCAAGAACTTTTTTCATCCTCTGATCATACAGGTAACTGTTATGCCAAAGACTGCTCACTTCTGCTCAGAAATAAAAAGCAATATATTTGGCTACTGTTTGTGCCTTGGAGATGCCTAACCCATATGGGATCTTAGTTCCCTGACACTAGGGATTGAATCGGTACCCCTGCAGTGGAAGCCTGAAGTCTTAACCACTGAACCTCTAAGGAAATCCCATGTGTTTCCATTTTATATGACTGTGTGTGTGTTCAGTCATTCAGTCCTGTTTGACTCTTACAACCCCACCAGGCTCCTCTGTTCATGGCGTTTTCCAGGTAAGAAGACTGGAGTGAGTTGCCATTTCCTACTGCAGGGGATCTTCCCAACTCATGTGTCTCCTACATCAGCAGGTGGATTCTTTACCACTAGCGCCACCTGAGAAGTGCAATAATTCGATATTACTCTCAGCCTGACTCTTACATGGATGGTCATAAAAAACAAATTCAATATCACCTTTAGCTAATTTATATATAGATGTAAGTTAAAAATTTTTTTAATTAAAAGTTAAAAAAAATTTAATTAAAAGTTAAAAAAAATTTTTAATTAAAAATTGAAAAAATTTTTAGGCTACCCTGAGTCTTCGTTGCCGCCTGAGGGCTTCTCTCTAGTTGCAACACAAGTGTTTCTACAGTTGCAATGGCTGGGCTTCTCCAGTTGTGGTGCAGGGACTCGGCAGTTTTGGAGATCAGGCTCTCAAGCTGCCCCATGGCATGTGAGGTCTTAGTTCCCTGATCAGGACTGAACCCTCGTCGCCTGAGTTCGAAGGTGTATTCTTAAACACTGGACCACCAGGGAAGTTCCAGATGTAGATTTAAAAAAAAAAAAAAAACATGCAATGGGCAGATAACCTCACTGTTCAAAATCATCTTAATAGCTCCATTCCTTATAAAATATGCAGCAAGTTCTAATGGACTCTTTGAGAGTAGGAACTAATGGAATCTTGCTTTATGTGCTGACATGAGAATGTCTTACTTGACTTCAATGTATCTGATTCAGTCATGTAACTGATTCTCTCTTTTTTTTAAATGTCAAAATCATTTTCAGGTCCAAAGGTTCCCCTTGGTTCTTCAGTAATGTCCCAATTTGAAACCCCAGATTTAGTAAAAAATTTCTCATTTGCCTTTGCAAGAAAGTCAATGATAATTTTCCAGTAATTTAGGAGGCAATTTCTGCCCTACTAAATACTGAAAGGGTATGAAAGATTACTAAATTATAAAAAATACATGGGAGATGGATCTTGCTAAAGAGATATGTTCTTTTATGATTTCCACACCAATCTGCAGTTTGTAACAATGCATGCCAACTTACTTTCCATGTTCTAAGGAAATGATAACATGGAAGGACATTGGGCTGCTCTTGTATGAATATAACTCAACTGCCTTCCAGATCTTGGCTTTGAGATTAGACTTGTTTTTCAGAAGCAAGAAATGGGTTGAGCTGAGCCATCCGTAACTCTACACTAAGAGTTCCCATTGTCACCTCTACCACCCAGTAAGTCACTTGGTTAATATATAATGCCAATGAGCCTGATATCAAAAGTCTTGCTTCCATGCAGGACAGTTGGCTTATACAAAGACAGCATAGCACAATCACAGCCCTAGCTACCTTCTGCCCTCTGCGATACACGTCTCTGTTCATATGGAAATGATACAAAACTTGCTGCTGCTGTTGCTGGGTACGTCTAAAAGTTATGCCATGAAACAAAAATCTTTGCAAAATTGGAAAAACTTTTTATAATGATTTTAATTCCATTGGCAGCGCTGGCTCATTTTATATGTCAACTGGACTGGGCTAAAGGATGCCCAGATAGCTGGTAAGACATTATTTCTGAGTGTGTCTGTGAGGATGTTTCCAGAGAAATTAGCATTTGAATCAATAGACTGAGTGAAAAAAATTGCCCTCACCAGTGCGGGTGGACATCGTCCAACCTGCTGAGGGCCTGAATAGAACAAAAGTCAGAAGAACGGCGCATTTGCTCTCTTGGCTTGAGCTGGGGTATCCGTCTTCTACCCTCAGCCGTGCTCCTCCGAGGTGTCAGATCTTCAGACTCAGCCTGGGACCTTTGCCGTCACCCCAGTCCCCACCCTGGCCCCCTGCTCTCATTCTTGGACCAGAGGGCTTGGAAATGGGAACCACACCACTGGCTTCCCTGAGCCTCCAGCTTGCAGACAGCAGACTGTGGGACTTCTCAGCCTCCATAATCATGAGAGCCAATCCCTCATGATAAATCTCTGCATCTAATAGAAAAAAACTAGTGGTTACCACTGGGAGGGGTGGGGGAGGAAAAGGGAGTGAGAGGCACAATGCATTGAGTGTATGATGAGCTCAAGGATGTACTGTACAATGGGAGGCATATAGCCAGCATTTTGTAATAACTAAATGGAAAGTAATCATTAAAAACAGTATAAAACATTTAAAAATCAATTGCTATATCTGTATCATCTATCAGTTCAGTTCAGTCGCTCAGTCGTGTCCGACTCTTTGCAATCCCATGAATCGCGCACGCCAGGCCTCCCTGTCCATCACCAACTCCTGGAGTTCACTCAGACTCACGTCCATGTCGGTGATGCCATCCAGCCATCTCATCCTCCGTCGTCCCCTTTTCCTCCTGCCCCCAATCCCTCCCAGCATCAGAGTCTTTTCCAATGAGTCAACTCTTCACATGAGGTGGCCAAAGTATTGGAGTTTCAGCTTTAGTATCAGTCCTTCCAAAGAACACCCAGGACTGATCTCCTTTAGAATGGACTGGTTGGATCTCCTTACAGTCCAAGGGACTCTCAAGAGTCTTCTCCAACACCACTGTTCACTATATCTACAGCTAAATCATCTCCTACTGGTTCTATTTCTTTGAGGAACCCTGACTAATACAAAGGTGCTCTTCAGCAGACGGTCTTTCGTAAATTGAAGTACAGTTGATTTACAGTATTGTGTTAATTTCAGGTAGACAGCAAAGTGAATCAGTTATATATTTTTTCAGATTATTTTCCATTTTAGGTTACTATAAGACATTGAAACTATGGTTCGCTGTGCTATACAGTAAATCCTTGTTGCTTATCTATTTTATGTCTAGCAGTTTGTATCCATTAATCTCACATTCCTCATTTATCCCTCCCCCTCTTTCCTTTCCCCTTTGGTAACCATAAGTTTGTTTGCGTCTGTGAGTATATCTGCTTCATAAATAAGTTCACTTGCATTATTTTTAGATTCCACATATAAGCGATATTATATATTTGTCTTCAGATGACCTTGAATGAATAAATTCTATCAACTAGAATCACTAAGTAGGAATGGAGAGCAAGCTAAGTTTTAAGGGGATTCATCCAGCCTCACCATGAAAAGGTTACTAAGTCAATATTGAGTCCTCATATTCTGATTTTTGGAAAAGCAATAAAAATGGAGGATACTGAACAACAACAACAACAACAACAAAAACTGACTTTTTCCTGTCTTACTTGCACAGAATCGGACACGACTGAAGCGACCTAGCAGCAGTAGCAGCATTCAGTGTCAACACACTATAAGTTTTCTATAATGGTAAATTTTCATAATAATAAAAAGAATGCATTCTCATTGCACCAAATCTGGAAAATTTCAAAAACCATGGAGAAGATTTCAATTACCCATAATCCCACAATTCATTCATTTGCTTATTTGAGCAACATGTGTACAAAATTGCACACCTTACTATGAGAAGGGCAGCATGTTCAAAGCTCACCAACCAGATAGCTTAGCCTCTAATTGATTTTCTTCTAGCCCGTCTTCTCAACACCCTTTTGATAATCAAACAGGCATCAGGGACTCCTCTGGTGGTCCAGGGGTTAAGACTTTGCCTTTCAGTGCGGAGGGTGCAGGTTTGAGCCCTGGTTGGGGAGTTAAGATCCTACATGCGTCACTGCCCCCAAATCAGAACATAAACAGCAGAAACAATACTGTAACAAATTCAATAAAGACTTCCAAAAAAAAGGAAAAAATTAGGAATCAGATTTTCTATATATTTGGATTCTCTTTTTCAGTTAGCATAAACGTTTTCTAAATTATCAAATAACATTCAAAGATACTATTTTAACAGCAGTGTAATATCACATCACGTAAGTTTACACTGATTTATTAAGTCATACTACTTGGGAACATATACGACTTTCAATGTTTCATCATTGTAAATAATTCTGCAAGTAATGTCCTTTGGCCACATACCTGGTTCCCTTTGGAAATTTTTGCTAGAGTTCGGATTGCTAGATCCAAAGCCTTGAACAATTTTAAGGTTCTAGATATACAACACTCAATTGCTTTTTGAAAGATTGAAATGGTTTATATCCACCAGCTAAGAGAATGTCTGTTACACGGTGAGGTCCCATCCCTCAGAACAGTGAGTGTGTGCGTGCTCAGTCATGCCCGACTCTGCGTGACTCCATGGGCAGTAGCCCACCAGGCTCCTCTGTCCATGGGGTTTTCCAGGCAAGAATACTGGAGCGGGTTGCTCCTCCAGGAGGTCTTCCTGACCCAGGGATCGAACCAGCATCTCTTCGTCTCCTGCTTTGGTAGGCAGATTCCTTACCACTGCACCACCTGGGAAGCCATATGCATATTAGCATTGTAAAAAAAGTCTTTACCAAGTGGATCAAAACGGTTTTTCTTTCAATTTACATTTCTTAATTGACAAGGTAAGTCAAGATACAGTGCTTATATATATATACATGTAATATATATCCCTTCCATGCGCATATGAGGACAAAAGTATGTTTGACATTGCCTCTCAGATCTTTCTGTAAAAGAATGTGATTAGAAAAATGCAAGCCACACTCATTTTAATTCTTTCCTTTCGTATTTGTCATTTGAAACTCATAAATTTGATGCACTCTGTATTTATAAAACTTGCTTAATGTGTGGTGTATTTATATAGATTTGCATCAGAAACCTCAGCTTGTCAGCAAGCTGTACTTATAGCCCCACAGGTAAGCATAGCGCTGTTCCGAGCACTGAGACTACATAATATGGAACAGACACCAGCCTGTGATCTGGGGGAGACAAGACATGTAAACATGCGATTATCTAAATATGTGCATAAATACAGTTCTGTAATTAAAGAGTGAATATGGGGGGAGGGGGGATTTTACCAGCGGGTTGGCGATGTTTACTTCTCTCTTCCCCATAATATCCTGGCATTTTTAACCTCCATGCCTAGGACATGAATTATATAATGCAGGGGCAGTCATTCAGGTTACCTATCACATGCACATAAAAAATAGTCATTAATATTAACACCATCAATAAACTGGCCAGAGATATCTCTTCAGAAAAGGGACCAGACTTTTCACCCTGTCAGGAAAAAAAGTGGTAACAAATATGAGCAAAAGAGAAGAGCAAATGAAAAAAAAGAGAGAGAGAGCAAATACTTCTGGGCTAAATTCACCTTACATAAAAAGAACAGATCCAGAGTTAAATATAAGTGTACTCCCCCGTCCTCAATCAGAGGAACAAAGTGTGGAATATGAGTTGTGTTTTAAAACCCCTTTGTGCTTTCCTATTCATTCTTCCCCACCCACAACACGTTTTGGGTCCCCCCCACCCCAGCAAACACTCTTGTGTGTATTAAGCAACATTTCTAAACATGTACTAACTCATTTGATTCTCATAATAACCCAATGGTGAAAGCACTATTAGGATCACCCCCATTTCACAGATGTGGAAACTGAGGAATCAAGAGACTAAATAACTCTCCCAGGCAGCTGGGATTCAGCCTCAGGAAGTCTGGTTTTATAGTCTGTCTTCTCAACCTTGCAAGTTGCACTGTCTCCTTGGCTGGACGGTGAACATTGTGCATTTGAATAGCTAAGGAGATGTGTAAGGAATTAGGAAAGAAAGAAAAGTTTTAAAAGTTATCACATCATTTGAGAACTTGTAAAGAGAAGAGAAAGAAAGAGGGCAGCCTGGGTTAGTTGTGCAGAGGCAATGGGAGCAGTGGAAGAACAGGAAATGGAAGAGAAAGGCAGAGAGACATCCACCTTTGCCCTGCTCAGCTCCTTGGTGACCGGATCTGGTGACTCAGGGATGGAACAGGGCATCCCTGCTTTTAGGCAGCACGTCGAACTTCACTGGATCCCCCAGACTGCCTCCGCAACAACCCCACCAGAGCCTCTTTCCACAGAGATTACGAACAGAGTGGTGGAGGAAGTGTTGCTCGCTAACTCACGCCAAGGAGCTGCCCCAGTGAAAGTACTAACCCCATAGCACGATCACATTCCGACCCTCACAGGAAACTTTTCGGGAGGCGCCCTTTACCAACTGTTGTTTGCTGTTTAGTTGCTAAATCGAATCCAACTCTGTGACCCCATGGACTGCAGCATACCAGGTTTTCCAGTCCTTCACCATCTCCCAGAGCTTGCTCAAACTCACATCCATTGGGTCAGAGATGCTATCCAACCATCTCATCCTCTGTCGCCCCCTTCTCCTCCTGCCCTCAGTCTTTCCCAGCTTCAGAGTCTTTCCCAGTGGATCGGCTCTGTAAATTGGAAGTAATTTCCTCTCTTGGGCAAGCTAACTGCTGTGGGAGGTGGAAATACATGTAGAGCTTGTGAAGACTTGTGTTTCTCCAATGAGTTCTCTTGAAACATGAATGTCTAATAGGAGTGGTTGAAACAGTGCATCCAGGATCTTTTTCCTCTGTGACCTTGGACCTCAACTTTCCCTCTCCTCTTAAGTGACTGTAGAATGGGGAAGAGATGGTAAGCACTGGACAGCCACAGGGAAATGTCCCTCTAAAGAACTTAGTATGGGGAATGAAAGAAGATGAACATTTCCTTCAAGAGCTAAACAACCAAGTCAACTATTGGATAGCACAGGGAACTATACTCCATATCCTGTGATAAATCACAGTGGAAAAGATTTTTATCTTAATTTTTAAAAGAATATGTATATACACATATAAGTATTCAACATGACTGATTGAATCACTTTGCTGCACAGCAGAAATTAACACAACATTGCAAATCAACTATATTTCGATATTAAAAATCGATATATATAAACATTATATGCAGCAGAGATATGCAGAGTCATCGTGCTAAACATAGTAACCTGAATGAAGATATTAACACAGCTAGAGTGATAATGGTCAATTTGAAGTAGCGATCGATACTGTGGGAGAGGGAAAAGGGGAGAACAGAGGAAAATTCATGAGCTCTGTTTGCATTTTGAAAATTTGCTAAAGCATTGCCCTCAAGATAGTGAATGAAATCGGGCCTGCTCTGCCTTCATGGAGTCCCATGCCAAGCTCACAGCATCCATCTAGAAATAATTAGGGGGGAAAGAGGCAACCTAGTCAAGAACACCCAGTAGCCCAGGCATTGGGTTTGCCCATTTGTGGCTGCCAATGTTAGTCCCCTTCCTGTATCAGCTGATGCTCATAGATGGAGGACCCTGATCCACCCAGCTTGCAGACTATTGCGGAGAACAGGTGGGCGCGCCCTCTCCACCCTTTTATTCTTTTCTCCCTGAAAGAGGCGGGGCTACCCGGACATGGGACAGCCTATCAAGTCCTGGCCTCATACTCCAGGGGGCGGGGTCATGGAGTCAGGGATCCGCTCCTGCACCTCAAACACTTCTGTGCTCTTCGATCCGCCTGCCCAGCACTGGGACCCTGGTGAACCTCACATCCCCAGCAGGCTGCCTTCTGCCTTCTCCTGCTCCAGCTTTTTGGGGTGCATCTGGGGAGGTGCCGTAGAGGGTGAGGGGGTAAGTCCGTTTAACCATGCCCTTCAGTTTGGGTGAGTTGGAGCCTGGGGGCTTCAAGGGACAAGCACTGCTTCTCTCCCTGAACATTCCACGTTTAGAACGTTCTTCTCACTGACTGCGGGGTGAGGGCCAGCAACGGTCACCTTCAAGAGATGCTTCAGGCCATTTTGACCTGCGGGCAGTCAATTGTTGGTCCTCACTGCCCCCTATCTCTACCCCTGGCCCCAATTTTTGTTGTTGTTATCTTCACTGTTTATTTTGTTTTGGTTTATTTTTTATTTTTATTTTTTAAGCTTTATTTTATATTGGAGTACAGTTGATTAACAAGTTGTGTTAGTTTTAGGTGTACAGAAAAGCGATTCAGTTATACATATACATGTATCTATTTTTTAAAAATTCTTGTCCTGTTTAGATCGTTACCTAATATTGAGCAGAGTTCCCTAATATTGTGCTATACAGGACCCATCTCCTTTTCTAATTTAGTGTTCAGCACGCAAGCTTCAGCTGGGCTTTGAGTTCCATGCTTCTGCTTCTGCTTGCTTTGGTGGTCCAGGCTGGTCACTTATTCTCATTGTAAGTTAATCAACAGGCACCCTGGTTGTCCTCTCCTCTGTGAGCTTTAGACAGGTCGCTGATGAAAGTGGGCATCTGAGCCTGTGGAGCCAAGGACTGAGCAAATGCAAATACTACCAAATTAGTAGCATCCTGTGAACTGGTGCATGAGCAACTAGCTTCCTGTTAACCCGCAGAACCAGCAATAGCTGCTGTCCTTTTATACGTAAAACTTCTGCAAGGACAGCCTTGTAAGGTCACTGAGAGGATGAACCGTAATACAGGCCGAGCACCTAAGAGGATGCCTGACGCCAGGTAGACAATAAATATGGGAGTTATTGTTGTTCTTGTTTGCATTTTAGAGATAACTGTACATGTCTTGAATTACAGTCAACCTCCATTATCTGCGAATTCCACATCAACAGATTCAACCAAGCTCAGACCAAAAATACTAAAAAAAAAAAAAAATCAGAAAATTGGAAAGAGCAAGCCTTGAATTTGTCACAGGATGGCAACTATTTACCTAGCATTTTCATTGTACTTAGGATTAGTCACATGGCACTTACATGGTATGAGGTATTGTAAGAAATTTAGAGATGATTTGAAGTATATGAGAAGGGACTTTCCTAGCTGTCCAGTGGTTAATACTTTATCATCCAGTGCAGGCGGTAGGGGTTCCATCCCTGGTTGGGAAGCTTAAGTTCCCACATGCCTCAGGGCCAAAAGCCAAAAAAAAAAAAAGAAAAAATGCATAAAAACAGAAGCAATGTTGTAACAAATTCAATAGAGACTTTAAAAAATGTTGCGCATCAAAAAATGTCTTTTAAAATAAATAAATAAAGTATATGGGAAGATGTGTGCAAGTTATATGTGAATACCTCACCATTTTATATAAGGGACTTGAGCATCAGTGGATCTTGGTACCTGCAGGCATCCCAAATCCAATATACACCATACTCTTAAAAGAAGTAATAAATAACTACTGTCCACAGTAAGTAGGAGACATTCTTTCTCATAATAGGAGACATTCCCAACATATCTATAGGCAGTAAGCTGGCAGGGAGGCCACAATATTTCTAAAGACCTGCAATTCTCTAGCCTCTTATAACTCAGGCCATTACTTGGTCCAAATGGCTCTGTCCAGCTCAACTCTCTTGCTGACTATTCGTGTTCTAAATTATACCCGGGTGCCATCTGCTTTAAAGTGGCCTGCATTTATGGCTTGCCTCCATATCTAATTCTAACCCTGCAAAACACGTCAGGAATGTAGAGGACGCGTTCCCTGTGCACCCACACGATTAGGGTATATTCTTCACAACCTTCTCGTTAACCCCTCAGAGGCGTTCATTAATGCTCTGAGAGGGTCACACCCAAGGGCCGTCTGCGACCACTATGTCCAGTAAGAAATCCACCCAGTGTGCATGCGTGCAGACGGGCCCACACACGCGTATGCACACACACACACCTGTATGACTGAAGCAAAGCCCTTATAAAATGATACTTGCCTTTACTATACAGATCAATTCTATTTTCTATTCTATTTTTTTTTTTCTTTAAAAAAATGCTGACTTAGACCTAAGTAGATTTCAGACCCCACTGAGGGCTCAGGACTGGCTGTTTTAAGACACCATTGTGAGTCCTGTGGGTAGAAGTCCACAACTTGTTCATGCAGCCTTGTTTGTTATCATATTTTCTTCTTGCAAGTCCTAAGAATGGCTTCTGCCTACTCTGGGGCTTTGGTATTATTTTTTGTTTGTTTGTTTGTTGTTTTTACATTTTGGTTAGCTGATGATAATATTGCATCATTTTAATATTGTTTGTATTAGAAACTGATAAAATGTGATTCTCAGGAAAGTTTACTCAAAAAATAAATGATTCTGGGAAACTGGGTATGTTGAGCCAGTCCACTGTTTGAAGCAGGATGATTATTGTTTCTGTGCTTCACTGTGCTTATAAAAGAATCGTTGTCAAAGTACTAACACTGTTCACCAGCCCAGGCCCAGGCTGGGACCCACGGGAGAAGAGTGAAGGCCCTCCTGCCCACCCAGCCCTGCTCTCTATGGGCCCCTGGCTCCAGCATGGCACAGCTGAGGGATAGCTCAGGCTCTGGGAGTGACATCCAGGACACAAACCCAAAGACATCATTTCCTAATGCTGCAACCTTGAGCACACCATCTCATTTCCCCGAGCTCCCGTGCTCTCATCTGTGAAACGGGCATCACACCAAATGCATGGACTCTGCCAGAACTGAGTGGGATCACACTGTATGTATAGCCACAGAACTCACTCTGATATCAACCTGTCAAATCAGCAGTGCCCTGTACATGCACGTGTGCTAAGTCACTTCTGTCCCGCTCTTTATGACCCCATGGGCTGCAGCCCACCGGGCTCCTCTGTCCATGGGAATTCTCCAGGCAAGAATACTGGAGTGTGTTGCCATGACCTCCCCCAGGGGATCTTCCTGACCCAGGGATCGAAGCTCCGTCTCTTAGGTCTCTCTTATCTCTCTTCATTGGCAGGTGAATTGTTTACCACCAGTGCCACCTGGGAAGCCCCAGCAGTGCCCCCTTCCCTCCTAAATCCCTTTCAATCATTTGAAGGTTTTTGTTTGCTTGTAAGTTTGTCTGCTTTTTTTTTTTTTCCAGGATACTTATCTTTTTTTTTAGAGTAGTGATTTTTATTTATATACTTTTTTAAAGTACATTCACTTTTTTAAATTTTTATTTATTTTTAATTGGAGGGTATGGGTCAGGAGTAGTGCCGTGAGAGAGAACCGGTATTTATCATTGTCCCCTTTCTTTCTGTTAATTAATCTCAGCAGCAGATTAATCGTAATCCTTGATTCATGACACACTGTCATCCTTGGAGGTCAGGCATAACCTGCTTTTGCCTATTTGGTGAATTAACTATTTTCAACAATATCATAAGCACCTAGGAGCCCACTACATGTAACGAAAGCTAGGGCCTCGGCGATAGCCTTTATCACAGCGTGTCATGTGGCTCCCACACTCCCTCCTCTGCACCCACCCACCTAATTCCCTGGCCTCCCCCACTCAAGGAAGCCTTCGCTTTGTCTCTTTAATTCTTTAGAATTTAGAAAACCTGCTGTCTTGGATGGAGGCAAGTTCAGGGCCATGCTAAGCTGAACTTTGGATGGACTCTGGATCCTTCATATGCCAGGCAGACACGCAGGGTGGAGGCAGTATTGTTGCCACTAAGTCACGTGTGACTCTTTGCAACCCCACGGTCTGTAGCCCCCCAGGCTCCTCTGTCCTTGGGATTTCCCAGGCAAGAACACTGGAGTGGGTTGCCATGCCCTCCTCCAGGAGATCTTCCTGACCCAGAGTTTGAACCCTCCTCTCCTGCATTGGCAGGCGGATTCTTACTGCTGAGCCACCAGGGAAGCCCAGTATGTTGTAATGAATATCCCTACTCCCAATGCCCCTCAGCAGAGATGGCAGGAAAATTCTAGCTCTACAAGCAGAAAGAAATAGAACAGCTTGCTCAAGCCCCTGTGTTTTCCCTCCTCTCCTCTCCCCCTCTCTCATCCCCCTTCTCTCTTCCTAGGGTTGAATGGTTATATAATATCTCTTTGTGGATAGCTCTTAATTATCTACTTTGTGACATTTAAAAAAAAAAAAAAACTCCTAGGTAAAGTTCCCCCTCCATCCCACACATTACCATAGCATGATCTCGTTTTCTGACTCAGCTAGTATATTTTCAAAAAGCAGGTGAGTGCCAACTCATTATAAAATTAGCTGCATCAAGTGTGCAAGCATATATATTTCAGTGCTATTCATAAATCTGAGGTGATCAGAGCTACCACTCTCCTCTCTCAATATACGAATGAAATTTGTATTTAAAGCCTATTAACTTGTTTTCCAGCTTTCTCCCTTCTAGGATAGGCCATCTCATTTTTCCCCAACTGCCTCAAGAATATGGACCACCCCACCTACATTCCACCCACCAGTGCACAGATTATAGGCTGCAGGAAACCCTGCCTAAGAAATGGAAGGAAGTAGAAGAATGAATTTCAGAACTTCTCCCGAGGGTCATCAGAGATCATGCCACTTTTGTTTAGCAAGATCCAACTGATGCCCCAAAGTAAGTCCAGAGCACTGGGAAAGCCCTTGAGAGGTAAGCTGGTTAATGCACTTATGTCATCAGTAGCGAGCTCTGGAATGGCGGAAAGAAGGGAGAAAAAGAGAAGGTCTCCAGGGCAAGCGAAAGAGAGAAAGAAAGGCAAGACCATCAGTGTGATGTTCCACAGAGCGCAGTCACTGATGAGCTTCAGCTGGTGATGTCTAGCGTGGAACTTCACTGGCAGTTGGCTCATGTCCTAGGCTGCGCTAAGGTCGTCATCCATTACCCTCAACGTCCCGGTGTGTGTGGATGTACCCAACAGCCTGACGGTAGTGGTGTGTTGGGAGAGTGAAGCAGGAGAGAGAGTGGCCACAGTAAGACTTGAGCAGCTTGGAAGACCACTGCAGCATGGAGTGACTTGGCTGTCGGGGAGGCTGCTCTCAGGGTCTGCCACAGAGGAGAGACTGTGTGTTTCCTTCTTTCAAAAGTCTTTTTCTGAGAACAGGGCATGAGGCTGGAATGATGCTAAATATTAATAACACACAGGCTCTCCCCTTCACAGACCCAACATCTAGAGGAGAGGGGAAAAGGCAGCTATTCTAACCCCATGGGATAAGAACAATAAAACAATTTACAGGGACTTCCCCAGTGGTTAAGACTTCGCCTTCCAGTGCAGGGCGTGTGGGTTCGATCCTTGGTTCAGGAACTAAGACCCCCCCATTCCTCTCGGCCAAAAAACCAAAACATGAAATAGAAGCAATACTGTAACAAATTCAATAAAGACTTTAAAAATGGACCACATCCAAAAAAAATCTTTAAAAATAAAATAATCTACAAAGACACACGTGCATTAATAGTGTTGAGGAGTGGAAGGAAGATCTCGGAAGAGGTGATCCTGAAGTCAGCGTTTCCATTAAGAATTCTTTGGCTGCAAATAACAGGGAAAGCAGGCAATCATATCCAGGGCCATAATTTGCAAAACCCTGGTTTTAACAAATAGAAATCCAATATATATATAAAGAGACTCAGAGATATGTAGTTATTGGTTCTAGCTTGGGAACCCCTGGTTGTCATTATGATCCCAGGCTCTTTCCATCTGTCAGCTCTGCCTTCCTTCACGCCTGTTGTCCCATGACACAGAATGACTTCAGTAGCTCCAGCACTGGGTCCACTCATGTTAAGACAGGAAGAAAGAGGAAGAGGCAACCCCAGCAACTCTCCTCTTATACTTGTCCCTTTTATTAGAAAGCAAAGCTTTCCCAACAGTCCCAAATGGATGTAGATTTCTCCCGGCTTCATTGGCCAGAACTGCACACAGTCAATCACAGCAGCAAAGAAGGATGCAAAAGTAACCATCTCTCTGTTTTACAGGGAAATGAAGAAGGGAGAAGGATCTGGGAGCACGATTGGGTCCATTCCAAGCATCTGCCGTAAGTTGGATTCTAGTGAATGTATGAAAGAGAGAAGAAAGTGTATTCAGGCTAAAGAAATGATGGGTGAGAGGACAGAGTTAGGAAGGAGCTACGTATTCTAATTGTTTACGCAGGTTCATGTTCCTGGAGCCTGGATGTGAGCAGGGAAATAGGAAACGGGGGGAGAAGAAGGCAGGGCTGGAGCAGGATGACTTCTGTGGGCCTTGCCAATGAGTCTGGGTTCTCCATCTTTTTGTATCCCTGGCACATTAAGACTACTTTGATAAAAGCAGACGCCCAATAAGTGTTAATGGTTCTTGAGACAAAAAGAGAAGACAAACAAGCCTTGATGGTTGAGAAAATCCTAATTAAAAAGTGAAGATTGAGTCAGGTTTCTTGTTTGTGGCTCATGTTGTCCCCTTGGCATCAATTTTGTTTTTATGATTAACCCCTCAGTCAATGGCACCCCACTCCAGTACTCCTGCCTGGAAAATCCCATGGACAGAGGAGCCTGGAAGGCTGCAGTCCATGGGGTCGCTGAGGGTTGGACACGACTGAGCGACTTCACTTTCACTTTTCACTTTCATGCATTGGAGAAGGAAATGGCAACCCGCTCCAGTGGAGAATCCCAGGGACGGGGGAGCCTGGTGGGCTGCCGTCTATGGGGTCACACAGAGTCGGACACAACTGAAGTGACTTAGCAGCCTCAATCATACCAAGATAAAAGGGAAGCAGCTGTGCCTGAGGATTGCCCATGCTCCAGAACCTCAGCTCCTCTATCAGCAAGCCTGGTGCGGCCCTGAGCACTGCCCAGACTCCTCAGCCCCCTTCCTACCGTGTTTGTGCACCCTTCTGAACTTGATGCGCCATCGCGTCCAATAGTCAGTGTCTGCGGTTTTCCTTTGCAGGACTTGCGTTTCTACTAGAATCACATTGCCCACAAACACAGACAGTAGAGGGCTTCCCAGGTGGCACTAGTGGTAAATGAACCCGCCTGCCAGTGTGGGACACGCAGGCTTCATACCTAAGCTGGGAAGGTCCCTGGAGGAGGGCATGGGAACCCACTCGAGTATTCTTGCCTGGAGAACGCCATGGACAGAGGAGCCTGGTGGGCTACCCTCCATAGCATCGGAAAGAGTCGAACACGACTGAAGCAACTTAGCATGCATTCATTCACAGAGAGCTGGAAATTCCTGAAAACTCCCACCAATCGCTTGGGGCAGCTCTTAAACCATGACTGGCAGGGGTGGGAATATGAG
The DNA here is from genome assembly GCF_016772045.2 of Ovis aries. Classification (NCBI taxonomy): domain Eukaryota; kingdom Metazoa; phylum Chordata; class Mammalia; order Artiodactyla; family Bovidae; genus Ovis; species Ovis aries. Next base: position 12,394,761 of record NC_056070.1, read on the forward strand.
ACCTAGCCCCTTGCCCTGAGGCAAGACAACTCTGAGGTATCACTTGTGGCTCAGACAACAAAAACAAATCTTCCTGCAATGCAGGAGATGCCATTTTGATCCCTAAGTCGAGAAGGTCACCTGGAGGAGAAAATGGCAACCCACTCGAGTATTCTTGCTTGGAGAACCCCATGGACAGAGGAGCCTGGTGGGAGGAGTCCATGGGGTCACAGAGAGTAGGACACGAATAACACTGTCACTTTTCACGAGTCATTTTAGAGTCATTTCCCTGGTGGGATTGGGTGAAAACCACCCCCTGCCTGGCTTTACTGAGATCCCATCCTTGCTTGGAGAGGGCAATGGCACCCCACTCCAGTGTTCTTGCCTAGGAAATCCCATGGATGGAGGAGCCTGGTAGGCTGCAGTCCATGGGGTCGCTAAGAGTCAGACACAACTGAGCGGCTTCAATTTCACTTTTCATTTTCATGCCTTGGAGAAGGAAATGGTAACCCACTCCAGTGTTCTTGTCTGGAGAATCCCAGGGACAGGGGAGCCTGGTGGGCTGCCATGGGGTCGCACAGAGTCGGACACGACTGAAGTGACTTAGCAGCAGCAGCAGTAGCAGCCTTGCTTGGCGTCTTTCCCTCCCCTGTCTGCTTGTCCTATACCTTTACTGGTCCTTCCTGGAAGAACCTCATTAGTAAAGCACTTGCTTATGAATCCTTATCTCACTAAATAGTTGTTCCAGGGGAGTTAGAACCAGACACCCTGACTATCTTATATTACCAGGTAATACTTTATAGATTTTGGAATTAGTAGGGTCAGTTGCCAGAAATAGAAACTACCCAGGTGTGTTAAACAGAAGGAATTTAAACTGGGAATTAGGCCCTTCCAAATCACTGAAGCAGTAATGACTGAGAATTCCCTCCAAATTAACGTCGGACACCACACCATGATCTAAGATGTTTGGAGAACACCAAAAAGAAGATATGGCAAACAAACAAAACCCAAACAAGATAAACCAAAAACACCTAGGCATATCAACATCAGACTTCAAAACTCAAAGATAAAGAAAAAAGTCTTAAGGAGGCCAGAGGGAAAAAAGACCTTACCTGTGGATAAGCAAGAAGCAAAGATAAAAATCATATCCAAATTACATCTTCAGAAACCATACAGATAATAAAGGAACTGAGGGAAATAAAGAGTTGAGAGAACAATCCACCAACCTAGGATTCTTTACCTTGCAAAATTACCCTTGGAAAAATGAGGGAGGAACAAAGACTTTCTCAGACCAAACCCGAGAGAATTTCTTATAAGTAGACCTGCCTTGCAAGAAATGTTATCAGACAGAAGGAATATGACATAGCTCAGAAACTTAGGTCTACATAGGAAAAAGAAGAACATCAGGGGATAAATAAGGGAAGGAAAATAAAATTTTTGTTATTCTTATTTTTAATCTAACAGAAAAGTTTGTTAAAATAGTAATAGCCACTATGTCTTTGATTATGTTTATGTATATGTCTTACGGAGAAGGCAATGGAACCTCACGCCAGTACTCTTGCCTCGAAAAATCCCATGAATGGAGAAACCTGGAAGGGTGCAGTCCATGGGGTCGCTGAGTGTTGGACACGATTGAGCGACTTCACTTTCACTTTTCACTTTCATGCATTGGAGAAGGAAATGGCAACCCACCCCAGTGTTCTTGCCTGGAGAATCCAAGGGACGGGGGAGCCTGGTAGACTGGCGTCTATGGGGTTGCAGGGAGTCGGACACAACTGAAGCGATTTAGCAACAGCATGTATATGTCTCATGTGTATATATATATGTGATATATATTTTTTTCTGTATGCTTAAATATAAGTGAATGAATAGCAGAAATGATACAAGGGACAAGAGGTAGGAAATGGAATTATTTTATTATGCTAAAGCACTTCCTGGGTGGTGCTAGTGGTAAAGAGCACGCCTGCCAATGTAGGAGACCCAAGAGACATGGGTTCGATCCCTGAGTCAGGAAGATCCCCTGGAGCAGTAAATGGCAACCCACTCCAGTATTCTTGCCTGGAGAATCCCATGAACAGAGGAGCCTGGTGGGCTGCAGTCCTTAGGATCTCAAAGAGTTGGACATGACTGAAGCAAAGCAAGCAAGCGAGGTACTTACATACAACATTGAAAGTGGACTTTTTAATATAGTAAGAAATGAGGTAAATAGAATAGTTTTAAATGCTCAATTAAAATCACAAAAGGCAGAAAAAGTCTGAAAAACAAAGATGGAACAAAGAACAAGGGTAATAAGGAGAAACAGTAATAATGTGACAGATATTAATCCAACTTTATAAATAATCACTTCAAATGTCAATGGTCTAGATACACCAGTTAAGAGACAGAAACTGCCAGAGCCAATCAAAAAGCAAGACCCAACTCTATGGGGGCTACAAGAAACCCGCTTGAAAAGTAAAGATACACATAGAAGCATCCCGTAATCCTTTCACTAGGTTTTAGTCTTTTAGTGAGGCTGTGCCTCTGGACTGTGAACTTCACAATCATTTATCAGTTTTTTCTCCCCACTTGGGTGTGTCAGGATGGCTAGAGAGGGTTGGATTGGGGTATTTCCCTTCCTCGGGTTGGTCAGGCTTTGATAAAACCCCAAGCAATTAGGCTGTGGTTAACTAGCTTCACCTGAGGGCAGATCTTGTCAAGAAGAACAGAGCTCTCCAGTGTTATTTCAGTATGGTTCCTCTTCCCCCTCCCTCTGCAGGAAGGATGAGGGGATTTTTCTATGATATTTACTGTGGGAATTTGGTCAAGCTCCTGGAGATACAATTCATGATATTGTGGGGGCCTCCTGATGACCCAGTGTCCCTGGAATTCTTAACTCCTGAATGTTCAATTGATTGTCCATTAGGAAGGGAGTGATAAACAGGCAGCGTATAGAGAAATTTTAGAGCAGTGAATCTGCTCTGTGTAATATGTAAAGGTGGACAGGAGCTTCCCTGGTGGCTCAGCGGTGAAGAATCCACCTGCCAACGCGGGAGACACAGGGTTAATCCCTGATCCAAGAAGACCCCGCATGCTGAAGAGCAACTAAGCCTGTGCGCCACAACTCTTGAGCCCCTACTCTAGAGACCTGGGGCCATGACTAAGGAGCCTGTGGGCTCTAGAACTCGCGCTCCGCAAGAAGAGAAGACACCACAGTGAGAAGCCGGCGCACAGCACTAGAGAGTAGCCTCCGCTCGCCACAACTAGAGAAAACCCACGCAGCGACACAGACCCAGCACAGCCAAAAACAAATACATAAAATTATTTTACTATATATATATAATGATGGATACATGTCGTTACACATTTGTCCAAACCCATAAAAGTACAACAGACACCAAGAATGAGCGCTAACGTGAAGTGCGGACTCTGGGTGATGCTGACGTGTCAGTGTAGGCTCACGGACTGTAACACAGGGACCACTGTGCTTCAGGATGGGGGTAGTTGTATGGGACTTGGGGCCAAGGGGAAACAGAGAGTACTTTCTGCTCAATTCTGCTGTGACCCAAAAACTTCTCTAAAAGACTAAGTTTATTAATTTTTTTTTTTTTAAAAAAGGAGGGGGACTTTCCTGGTGGCCCAATGGTTAAGAATTCACCTTGCAATGCAGGGGCCACAGGTTCGATCCCTGGTCAGGGAACTAAGCCCACGTCCCACAACTAGAAAGTGAGTGAGCCACAACCAAAGATCCCACATGCTGCAACTGAGACAGGACACAACCAAATAGATGGGTTTTTTTAAGATAAAATGCTTCATATCTTCAGTGTTCAAAACTATGACTGGATGGGGGTGGGGAGCAGGTTTCAGAACAGTAGATACAGAATGATCCTTGTGTGTGTGTGTAAAAATGTCTAGAAGGTCATAACTCAATGGTTAACAGCGGTTCTCTCTAGGGAAGAGAATTCAGTTGTGGGAGACAGAGAAATTGTTGGATGCTGGACTTCAACATTGTATTTTATTGGGTTGGCCAAAAAGTTTGTTCTTAGCTGTATGGAAAAACTCAAACTTTTTGGCCAACCCAATAAATACTTTCTCATTATTTAAACTTATATTTTCAAAGCATATGTTTTTTCCCCTAAAATGAGGTTAGTTTTTATTTTTGCAGTTTAGATAATCATTTCTGTTGCTGAATATCATTTTTGCAGCCATGAAATTAAAAGACACTCCTTGAAAGAAAAGTTATGACCAACCTAGATAGCATATTCAAAAGCAGAGACATTACTTTGCGGACTAAGGTCCATCTAGTCAAGGCTATGGTTTTTCCTGTGATCATGTATGGATATGAGAGTTGGACTGTGAAGAAGGCTGAGAGCCGAAGAATTGATGCTTTTGAACTGTGGTGTTGGAGAAGACTCTTGAGAATCCCTTGGACTGCAAGGAGATCCAACCAGTCCATTCTGAAGGAGATCAACCCTGGGATTTCTTTGGAAGGAATGATGCTAAAGCTGAAACTCCAGTACTTTGGCCACCTCATGCGAAGAGTTGACTCATTGGAAAGGACTCTGATGCTGGGAAGGATTGAGGGCAGTAGGAGAAAGGGACGACCGAGGATGAGATGGCTGGATGGCATCACGGATTCAATGGACATGAGTCTGAGTGAACTCCGGGAGATGGTGATGAACAGGGAGGCCTGGCGTGCTGCGATTCATGGGGTCGCAAAGAGTCGCATACGACTGAGCGACTGAACTGAACTGAACTGAACTGAATCCCTTTTAGGCATCCAGAGATGCCAAGGGTGCCCTTTAGATAACTCAGGGCATTGTGGTAGAGGAGCAGTTTGAGAACAGGGTCTTACCTATCAATTAGTGGATCTTTACTTCTATTGGTTTTCTGTATTGATATTCTGAGATGTATTTATCTTCATGAAATTTTTTCTAAGGGTTTTTAAAGATTCTGTTCAGTTCAGTTGCTCAGTCGTGTCCGACTCTTTGCAACCCCGTGAACCGCAGCACGCCAGGCCTCCCAGTCCATCACCAACTCCCCTAGTCCACCCTCTGTCCATCAAGTCGGTGATGCCATCCAATCATCTCATCCTCTGTTATCCCCTTCTCCTCCTGCCCTCAGTCTTTCCGACCATCAAGGTCTTTGCCAATGAGTCAACTCTTTGCATGAGGTGGCCAAATTATTGGAGTTTCAGCTTCAACAGCAGTCCTTCCAATGAACACCCAGGACTGATCTCCTTTAGGATGGACTGCTTGGATCTCCTTGAAGTCCAAGGGATTCTCAAGAGTCTTCTCCAACACCACAGTTCAAAAGCACCAATTCTTCAGTGCTCAGCTTTCTTTATAGTCCAACTCTCACATTCATACATGACCACTGGAAAACCCATAGCCTTGACTAGATGGACCTTAGTCGGCAAAGTAATGTCTCTGCTTTTGAATATGCTATCTAGGTTGCTCATAACTTTTCTTCCAAGGAGTAAGCGTCTTTTAATTTCATGGCTGCAATCACCATCTGCAGTGACTTTGGAAGCCCAGAAAAATAAAGTCAGCCACTGTTTCCACTGTTTCCCCACCTATTTGCCATGAAGTGATGGGACCAGATGCCATGATCTTCATTTTCTGAATGTTGAGCTTTAAGCCAACTTTTTCACTCTCTTCTTTCACTTTCGTCAAGAGGCTCTTTAGTTCTTCTTCACTTTCTGCCATAAGGGTGGTGTCATCTGCATATCTGAGGTTATTGATATTTCTCCCAGCAATCTTGATTCCAGCTTGTGCTTCTTCCAGCTCAGCGTTTCTCATGATGTCCTCTGCATAGAAGTTAAATAAGCAGGGTGACAATATACAGCCTTGACGTACTCCTTTTCCTATTTGGAACCAGTCTGTTGTTCCATCTCCAGTTCTAACTGTTGCTTTCTGACTTGCATATAGGTTTCTCAAGAGGCAGGTCAGGTGGTCTGGTATTCCCATCTCTTTCAGAATTTTCCACAGTTTATCGTGATCCACACAGTCAAAGGCTTTGGCATAGTCAATAAAGTAGAAATAGATGTTTTTCTGGAACTCTCTTCCTTTTTCGATGATCCAACGAATGTTGGCACCTCTGCCTTTTCTAAAACCAGCTTGAACATCTGGAAGTTTTAAAGATTAATTATAGAATATTAAACTTCCCTTGTGGCTCAGCTGGTAAAGAATCTGCTTGCAACGCAAGCGACCTGGATTCAATCCCTGTTTTGGGAACATCCCCTGGAGAGGGTAAAGGCTACCCACTCCAGTATTCTGACTTGGAGAATTCCATGGACTAGTCCATGGGGTCGCAAAGAGTACATGACTGAGCAACTTTCACTTTCACTTTTTTGGACTTCTTTCATGGCTCAGCCAGTAAGGAATCTGCCTGCAATGCAGGAGACCTGGATTTGATTCCTGGGTGATGGTAACCCACTCCAATATTCTTGGCTGGAATATCCCATGGACAGAGTTGGACACAACTGAGCAACTTCACTTCACATAGAATATTACTTTTATAATCAAAAGTTTCAATTTAGAACAATCAGAAGAATGAAAAAGAAATGGATAAATAAAGGAGTCTTTCCATGCAAGCCTCTTTGGGATCTCCATTGTCTTTCTCTCTGGTCAAGAAGAAGTATCATCTCCTGATCGTGAAAGTTAAGCCACGTGATCCATGTAGTAAATTTCTCCCGTGCCTTGTATGAGTCACTTTTCATTCCTTCTTGCCCCATCCCTGTTGCCTCCCAGCCCCCATCTCCTCTTCCCTCAAGTTCCCCTTCTGAGCTTCTAAATCCCTGTGTTCCTGTCACCCTCTTTTCAGCATCCCCTCTGCCTTTCTGCCTTCCGCCACCACCCTCAACCCATTCCAGCCCCACTGCACAAGATGGTTACATTTCATGCGAAGAATGTATTCCTGGAGACCTCCTATAATTCAAAACTTACATAATTCAAGCCTGCTTTTCCCCCAGGATTGAATAGAAAGTACGCACAGGAGGGAGATGAATCTTGAAGTGCATAAATCTGAGAACGTGGCAATGTATATTTGCTTTAAGACTGCTTTTTATTTTCCCTGTATTTCCTCTAATATTTTGAAGTGCTCTCTCTTAAATTAACAGCACAGAGCATCATGGGAGTTGTCTGGCCTTCTCAATTGAGATTTAGCACATCCAAGTTCTGTTCCAAAGTTCCCGACTTTCCTGAGTGTTTTACAGCTCTACCACTTAATGAACTCTTGGGTGACCTTGTTACAGGATTATAGGTTGCATATAAAGAACATTTTAAATTATAATGGCAGCAAATGTTAAAATAACAGAGGAAAAGCCGTAAGGTCTCTTGCAGGCATTCCCATGGAGGTAAGGAGCTGCGGCTCAGTGGGCACTTACAAAGGATGGTGGTTAAGGTGCTGCCATCCTGTGACCACAGTGAACACAGCTTCCAGACTGCTCAGCCTGCCAGCTCTGATGGCGTGTGACTCTTGATGAAGGATTTTAATGGGCAAGGGGGAAGAAGATTCCAATTAGCTTAAATTTTGAATATAAAGCAAGACTGCCAGTGTTTTATACAGCACTTGTTCAATTTTATGTAACTTCAGTAAAACGCCCTGGAGGTGTGTGTTAGTTGTTCAGTTGTGTCTGACTCTTTGCAATGAACTGTAGCCCGCCAGGCTCCTCTATCCATGGAGTCATCCAGGCAAGCATACTGGAGTGGGCTGCTATCCCTTCCTCCAGAGGATCTTTCCAACTCAGGGATCGAACCCAGGTCTCGAGCATTGCAGGTGGAATCTTTACCATCTGAGCCACCAGGGAATATATTATATATATGCATGCATTCATGTTAAGTTGCTTTGGTCATCCATCTCTTTGAGACTCTATTGACTGTAGCCTGCCAGGCTCCTCTGCCCAAGGGATTCTCCAGGCAAGAATCCTGGAGTGGGTTGCCATGCCCTCCTCGAGGGGATCTTCCTGACCCCGGGACTGAACCCATGTCTCTTGTCTTCTGCCTTGGCATATGGGTTCTTTACCACTAGTACCACCTGGGGAGCCCATCATATGTGTGTGTGTGTGTGTTTTCCCCTTTTTCCTCCACATAAAGAAAATGTCTCATTTCTTAGCTTCAAGGCTCTTCTAGCTCCAACTCCAACTTTATCTCCTTGGTGCTCCACTCTCCATCCATACTGAAACTGGTTTTCACCTGCCTCAGTACATTTTTATTAGTTTTAAATAGTTCAGTTTAGAAATGAAGATAAGTAAGCAAACCTAAAATAAAATTCATCAATAATTTCATCACACAGAGATAATCATCACTAATATTTGGTTGTGTTTCCTTGAAGTCTTACACTGTCTACATGAACACAGAAATCAGAGTATGTATGTATATTTGTATATGTAGTTTTTTAAGCACAAAGTGGTGATTCAGTGATACTGTTCTACAGCATACTTCTTTCATCTTAAAATCTCGTTAATTGTTCTTCATCATTTCTTAGGAACTTAATAGGCTTTGACTATTTGGGTATCCCCTAATAGATCAAGAAAATACTATATTTTTCAGCATTTAGACTGTTTACAAATGGGGACTCCTGTGGACAATGCTGAAATGAATATTCTTGCTGCTAAATCTTTGCAAACTCCATAACTATGTCTTTAAAATAAACTCCTGCAAGTAAAATTTCTGGGCCAATGGGAATGAAAAACTTCAAGGCTTTAAATATACACTGCCAAATGGCCCTAGGAAGTTGGAAACAATTTGCACTCCCCTTAGAAATATCTGTGAGTCACTATATACTCATATGATGTGAGTCCTCTAATTCATTTATCTTATTCTCACTCATCTATCTTCCAAATTCAGATTATGATGTAAGAAAAAACCCAAAGGCAGCCATATTAATTTGTTATATTTTATTTTAAATTTTTTATTGGAGTATTTACAATGTTTTAGTAATTTCAGGTGTACAACAAAGTGGATCAGTTATACACCTACGTATATCCACTCTTAAGAGTCCCTTGGACTACAAGGAGATCAAAGCAGTCATTCCTAAAGGAAATCAGTCCTGAAAATTCATTGTAAGGACTGACACTGAAGCTGAAGCTACAATGCTTTGGCCCCCTGATGTGGAGAGCTGACTCATTAGAAAAGGCCCTGATGCTGAGTAACGCTGAAGACAGGAGCAGAAGGGGACAACAGAGGATGAGATAGTTAGGTGGCATCACCAGCTCAATGAACTTGAGTTGGAGCTAGCTCGGGAAGGTGATGGACAGGGAAGCCTGGCATGCTGCAGTCCATGGGGTCTCAACGAGTGGGACACAACTGAGCAACTGAACTGAACTGATACCCACTCTTTCTGCTTCTTTTCTCCGGCAGGTCCTCACAGAGTATTGAGTAGAGATCCCTGTGCTCTACAGTAGGTCCGCATTAGTTATCTGTTTCATATATAGTAGTGTGTACATGCCAATCCCTGTCACATTTGAAAATAATTTCCTGTTAGTAGAGCATGCCAGAGAGCCCTCAGTGGACTCTGCTCATTTCTCTCTTAGGCAGTAAGTTCTGAGAATGCATACAGTATACATGTGTAAATCTCTCTCATATAGGACCACATAGCAACAGGCTCTTAAATGTCAAAAAGCATTTATTAAGTGGGCTGATAGATGTATTTCACTTACAGGCTTGATGTAAGTTATTTGTCTCTCCTTGGTCTCCTGTTGATGGCTTATTCATAGTAATGGATGGCATGGCTGAGGTTGTGTGTGTGTGTGTATTGTTTTGCCTTGATTGTTTAATGATGGATATATGTTTCTAGCCTTTTGATGGGTGCATTTTATAAAATAATTAAAATCAATGAATTAATCTATGGGACCTCAGGGACTGACTAGATCAGTCCTCTTGTGGGGACTAAGTCTATTCTGAAATCTAAAAAATTGGCACTCAATTATTTCTCATATCATCCAGTACTAAGCGACAGTGGTAGGTCACTGGTAAATACACACACAGTGGGACCCAAGTTCATGTGGGAGATAACCGTCTCTTCTCACAAGCCTGTTTCTGTGTCTTATATTTAAGGTTGGCATTTTGCAATGAGTCCCACTCAGACTTCTTTCTCTTTCGGGCATGTAAATCGTGTGTATTTTGTTTTGTAACTTCTAGGCAAGGAACTAGAATTAGCAAAACAACAACTTCCTCCCTCTACTTCTCTCTCCTGGGATGTCCAGCAATCTATCAAGAGATAAAGTGTGTTACTTGCTTAGTCATGTCTGATTCTTTGTGAACCCATGGACTGTAGCCACCAGGCTCCTCTGTCCATGGAATTCTCTAAGCAAGAATACTGGAGTGGGTAGCTGTTCCCTTTTCCAGGGGATCTTCCCAACCCAAGGATCAAACCCAGGTCTCCTGCATTGCAAGTGGATTCTTTACTGTCTGAGGCACCAGGGAAGCATCAAGAGTTAATCAGCCCATTAAAGGATGGATCCATCTGTTCATCTAAGTTACCCACTCAGAAAATGCCCAGTGAGTTAACAAACATCTCACACCAAGAGTCTAGGCAAAAGTCTCATGACAAAGAGTCGCAACAACTACCGTAACATCACATTCAGTTCAGTTCAGTTCAGTCGCTCAGTCGTGTCTGACTCTTTGCGACCCCATGAATCGCAGCACGCCAGGCCTCCCTGTCCATCACCAACTCCTGGGAGTTCACTCAGACTCACATCCATCGAGTCAGTGATGCCATCCAGCCATCTCATCCTCTGTCGTCCCCTTCTCTTCCTGCCCCCAATCTCTCCCAGCATCAGAGTCCTTTCCAATGAGTCAACTCTTCGCATGAGGTGGCCAAAGTACTGGAGTTTCAGCTTCAGCATCATTCTTTTAGCAAGTACATACTCTCCTTGCTTTGGACATTCCCAATCCTTCTTTTCCATGCTAAGCAAACCCCTTACGATGCCATTCTCTACATTGGGGTTAGTTTCTCAAGGTATTGGCTGTTGCTGCAGGCTCTCTGTAGGAGGTGATTACTGCTTTCCCATGAAACAGAGAGAAAGAGGGGCAAGATAATTCTGAAAGAGAAAGAATTAAAATGAAAACCCCCTTTTCTCAGGCTCACCTAGATGCAAGAGGTCACTACTTAGAAAGTATTACCCCTCCCCCCACACACAAACCCTAAATAATGGAAATCTTCCCATCAATTGCATGTTCTAGTCAGTTTGCCTTTAAGTTATTATAAATAAATATTTGGTTCCTTTCCTTGAATTTTTTGCAGGTCTAGTAGCTGCAAAGCGTGTGTGTGTGCATGCTCACTTGGTAAGTCGTATCCCAAATCTTTGCGACCCCATGGGCTATAGCCCACTAGGGTCCTCTGTCCACAGGATTCTCCAGGCAAGAACACAGAATTGAGCTGCCATTTCCTTCTCCAAGGGATCTTCCTGACTCAGGGATCGAATCCATGTCTCCTGAATTGGCAGGCGGATTCTTTACCACTGAGATGGCAGGGAAACCAGCTGCAAAGGGTAGCAGTGAATGAAAAATCTGATTCCTACGCCATGATAGCAGTAATGTGATTGGAGTCTTGCCAGAGAAATCCCAGCACAGATCATGGCACCATCTGCCTATAAACATGTCACCATACCCACTGTGATCTCAAGATCCTGCTGGTCCAACCCTCCCCATATCCTGAATTCCTAAATGCGCTTTTGACAGAATGAAGATGATAAAAGATAAACTATTAAAGACACACCTCTTTATCTGGAAGTACTCTAAGTACTGAAGTTCATCTTTCCTCCCATCTGCATACCATTTCTCTGGTCATTGGTGGCAGAACTCACATATGCCCGTCTTAGATGAAGTACATTGGTTTTCTCTCTTTCAGTTCAGTTCAGTTCAGTTCAGTCACTCAGTCGTGTCCAACTCTTTGAGACCCCATGAATCGCAGCACGCCAGGCCTCCCTGTCTATCACCAACTCCCGGAGTTCACTCAAACTCACGTCCATCGAGTCAGTGATGCCATCCAGCAATCTCATCCTCTGTCATCCCCTTCTTCTCCTTCCCCCAGTCCCTCCCAGCATCAGAGTCTTTTCCAATGAGTCAACTCTTCGCATGAGGTGGCCAAAGTATTGGAGTTTCAGCTTTAGCATCATTCCTTCCAAAGAACACCCAGGGCTGATCTCCTTTAGGATGGACTGGTTGGATCTCCTTGCAGTCCAAGGGACTCTCAGGAGTCTTCTCCAACACCACACTTCAAAAGCATCAATTCTTTGGCGCTCAGCCTTCTTCACAGTCCAACTCTCGCATCCGTACATGACCACAGGAAAAACCATAGCCTTGACTAGACAGACCTTAGTCAGCAAAGTAATGTCTCTGCTTTTGAATATGCTATCTAGGTTGGTCATAACCTTTCTTCCAAGGAGTAAGCGTCTTTTAATTTCATGGCTGCAGTCACCATCTGCAGTGATTTTGGAGCCCCCCAAAAATAAAGTCTGACACTGTTTCCCCATCTTCTATTTTAGTTTTCCTGGAGATCTTGAGCATCTTGTAAATTTCTCTTTACATGTAGACCGAATGTTTGGTTTTGAAAGCACCTGTCCTGGTTAAAGGACTTGATGAAGTATTGAGGGAAAATGACACTTATAGTGAGGTGGCAGGGAAGGCAAATACAGCTGCCTTTCTGTGTCAGCAAATGGCACAGCTGTCAATCTGACTGTGAGACTTAGGTTTGCATTCCCAGATGAACTTCCCAGAAATGGAACAGTGTTGAACAATCCATTGCCTGCTAACACTCCTCTCTCATAGAAGACTTTCATTCCACACTGTTCTCCAGAAATGGGACTCACCATATCCAACGTGATGAAGAGTTTTAACAAAACTTTTCATTTTGTTGAAGAGTCAACTGTCCGATAGAAACAAGACTGAGAATTATCCTTGGGTCACAATGTACAACTGGAGACATGTGTTCAGTGCCAACAAACACGTGCCATGGACTCAATTTTCGGCTTGTTGATCTGATTCTAGCTTCCAGACCTGTTCTGTCCAAGATGGAACCATCTTTTGTGAAATACAACACCACCAGTGGAAACAGTGTCAGACTTTATTTGGGGGGGCTCCAAAATCACTGCAGATGGTGATTGCAGCCATGAAATTAAAAGACGCTTACTCCTTGGAAGGAAAGTTATGACCAACCTAGACAGCATATTAAAAAGCAGAGACATTACTTTACCAACGAAGGTCCATCTAGTCAAGGCTATGGTTTTCCAGTGGTCACGTATGGATGTGAGAGTTGGACTGTGAAGAAAGCTGAGCGCCAAAGAATTGATGCTTTTGAACTGTGGTGTTGGAGAAGACTCTTGAGAGTCCCTTGGACTGCAAGGAGATCCAAGCAGTCCATCCTAAAGGAGATCAGTCCTGGGTGTTCATTGGAAGGACTGCTGTTGAAGCTGAAACTCCAATACTTTGGCCACTTGATGTGAAGAGTTGACTCATTGGAAAAGACCCTGATCCTGGGAGGGATTTGGGGACAGGAGAAGGGGATGACAGAGGATGAGATGGCTGAATGCATCACTGAAACATCATGGCATCTAGGGGATATGAGTTTGAGTAGACTCCGGGAGTTGGTGATGGACAGGGAGGCCAGGCGTGCTGCAATTCACGGGGTCGCAGAGTCGGACAGGGCTGAGCGACTGAACTGAACTGAGAGTGCTTTGCTCTGATAATGTATTACTCTAATACATCTGTTGCTTTAATGATACATTAATGTAATACATTATCAGAGCAAGGACAGTGATGATATATGATGGAAAGAATGGTGCCATTCAGAAAATGAAGGATTCAAAAAAAGATTCATTAAAATTATAGGACAACTGCCAACACATGGGGACTCTGGAAACTGTAACCTTGGTCTGTTTTCTACAGTTAGATTAGCTCCCCAGGCTCCCACACCCACACCCCATCAGGCACCAACTTCCCTAAGACATTGGTGGTTACATATTTTATAAACTCTTAATACATACTAAAAACATCTCCCATGAACCTTGGGTCACCCCAGGCTCATTGTATCCATTACATTGTTTTTACTAGAAAGTCCTCCTTATTTACTCCTCAGCCTAGGAAACCAAGTAACATTGACCTCTGGACAGTCAGAACAGCGTATCATCTCTCATTACAATAATCTGAACTCCAGTCATTGTTCAACATTAATTATTGCCAAGGCTATAATGCTTTCTTGCTACTTGACAGTTGATCTTCATCCTATCATTAACCTGAGGTCAATTTAATCCCAACCTCCATTTTCAGCATCATACAAACAATTTATTTTTGCATTTTTTCCAACCACACAGAGACATACAATGTCAGACTGCTCCACACTGTTTTGTGCATTATGGTGATTAAACATTTTTAAAGACATTCGGACGCTGAAGTTTGGAAAGCACCAGTCAATGGGAGCTCTGGAAATGAGATGTCATGGAGTACTTTTTCCTGTAGGAGAATTACATGAGAAAGGACTCAGAGAGAGTATGAGTTGAGGATTTAAAATCCATTTTATTTTCAGATTTTTGTTTGGCCTTGTATAAGCTAGGAAGATTTATAATCAGTCTCTACTATATAAAAGTATCTACTATGGTATACAATCTCATACACTTAGTGTTCTTAAAGCCATAAGCAGAAGTGATAGCAAAATTCAGACAACTTTATCTGCCTATAAGATTTCCAATTTTTTTCTCCTGGAAATCAGAAGTCTGAACATATAGGAGAAGGGAAGCTGAAATTCCTGCTGAGAAATTTATTTGGTGTTCTCTATTCTTCTTGACCTCATGCTTATATTGAAATGCCAGAAATAATAGTTTGACACAGCAAGGACCATTGAAACAACAGTATTTAATGCGTTTAACTGAAGAGTAAGTAAGCATTTTAAGTGTAATCACAGCCAATTGCAAGTTAAAGCAATGTTTTGCAGAACTTTGTTGAATTCTCCTCTGCTAAACAAAATAGAAAACTTAAAAAAAAAAAAAACTGCTAAAGATGTAAAACTCAGGAAAGCCTTCTTTTAAAATTTTCCAGAGACTAAACACTTTCATGTACCAAAAAGATGTTTTTATATCCATGTTTAAAAAAATTTTTTAAATGGTTAAAGTCAAAGTAAACCAACAAAAATACCCCTCTGTAGCCATATATATTAATATATCTTTATTTAGATTTTAAGTATTTGTGTGGCTTACCAAGTAGGTAAAATAAAAATCTATTGTTCTCTGTTATGACTTTGCATGGTGACAGAGAAAAGGCTTTAAGTACAGATGTTTTATCCTGGCTGAATACGGGCACTTCCTGTTTCTTGCTGTACCCACCAGAAAGGAGAAACTGAAGCACCTTAAACTTCACAGGAAGAGCGAAATGTTTACCTTTTCCAAAGCTATTTACTTAAGCAGGATTGAAAAATAATGCATTCTGAATTTGAGATTCTGGCTTGTTTCCATACAACTCAACGCAGAATGTGGGGTTGAGAGGATGTTACGCATGAAGTTGGTGTTGACATCAGCTCTTACTTATCTCCTGACCTTGAACAATACGGGACTAGTTTCAAATCTAGTCTCAGGGCATCAGAGTGATCCCCAGGGAAAGCTCTGTGTTCACCCTCAAACCCTCAGTGATCACAAGACTACAGGAAGCAGGGGCCTCCTCTCGTTCTGAACGTGTGTGCCAATGCCGATGGCTTTCTCACTTCCAGGGAGGAGTGGGTGCAGGGACAGGGCGACAGTTCCCCTCTGTTGCTGCACTTAGGAACTGACCGCAGAAACAGGTGGCAAGGAGCCTCCCCGGTCGCGCGGTGGATGGGAGTCCGCCTGCCAATGCAGGGGACCCTGGTTCAACCCCTGGCCTGGGAGGATTCCGCATGCTTCGAAACAGCCGGGCCCCTGCGCCACAACTACTGAGTCCACACTCTGGAGCCCAGGAGCCGCACTGCTGAGTCTGCCGACCGAGAGCTTGTGCTCTGCAAGAGAAGCCACCGCAAGCAGAAACCCACGCACCGCAACAGAGTCGTCCCCGCTCGCCGCAACCAGAGAAAGCCCTCGTGCAGCAGCAAAGACCCAGTGCAGACTAAAGTAAATAAACAAAGTTATATGTATTCAAAATAAAATACCAGGTAGGTGACAGAAATCTTAATAAAAGTGTTCATGGCATCCAGGCAGGCTAACATTCTGCATGGTGACCCAGTAGCCAGTTCTGCCTCCCATTCTGTGGGAGCTCAAGGACAAAGGGGCATAAGATCAAGGCTTCCTGGGATGTTAGGAGTCTGGAATGGGTAGATAAGCCTGCAGTTATCCTTTAGCTGTGGGAGAAAGGGGCTCTCCACACTAAGACCTCGAACTAACAGGAGACCTGGAGGCTCATCTTGTCACCCTATCATCAAGTCTGAGAAACTGCACATTTTAGCAGGAAAGGAGTTAGAATTACAATTTTAGCATATTAATTGTATGTATAAATTGAACTACAGCAATTCACCTTTATACTGATGTGTGGCAGGGGTCCACTTAGAACTTTTGTTTCACAACCAATGTAGATAAAATTTTCTTCTCTTCCTTACTTCTCCTCACAAATTCTCTTCAATACCCCCAAACTCAATCTAACTGGCTTCTTTTGTAATATAAAGACATGGGAATCTTGATGAGAAAAGAAGTACATGTATGGGATCTGTAGTGGCCTTTAATAAAGGATTCTTTAGTTCAGATCATGCAAACCTGCCAATGGCAGCTGGCATTTCTCATGACAATGTTGTTAAAGATTTCATTGAAATCTTGGAAACCTAATAACTAAACAACTCTGAATTCAATTAATACTGAAATTTTAAGTTAGTTTAAGTAATTTCACAGTCAAACGCTGAGTTCTTTTACTCAGTGATGACTTTCCGCATTATGTTAAGAACATCTAAATTTAACGTGTCAAGCAGAAAATGTTATCACCATGAGTATGTAGGTCTGCATACCCCAAAGGATGGGGAGCTCAAGGTAGATTTGTCTTGCTCCTGACAAACTGCAGGTAAAGATGGCAGTCTAGCTGAGCGTGTCTACAATGAGGAAGCAGAACCTTGGCATTCACCAGTCTCCACTGCTGCCTTACGAACAACCGTCCTAAAGCAAGCAAGGAATGATCTACAAGCTGATGTGTGCACAGGAGTGCATGATGCCGTGGGGCTTCCCTGGTGGTCCACGATTAAGAGTCTACCTTGCAGGGCAGGGGTCACCAGTTCAATCCCTGGTCCAGGAAGATCCCACATGCCTCTCGGCAACTAACCCTGTATACCACAATTAGAGAGTAGCCCCTGGTCTCCGTAACTGGAAAAAGCCTGCACACAGCGATAAAGATCCAGCGCAAACAAAATTAAAATAAAACAATTTTGAAAATATTTTTAAAAATTAAAAAAAAAAAGCATGATGACAAATTCTCTCCAAAGTCAGGGACCAACCTTTGTGCAATCCTGTAAAAGGATGCCTGGACTCAGATCATAAGACCTCCTGCTGACAGATCGGTGGTGGCCAGAGGCAAGAAGTAGGAGATGGGAAACATTGGTGATGGTGATACAAAGGTATAGACTTCTAGTTATCAGATAAATAAGTTCTTGGGGTGTAATGCACAGTAGGGTGACTGTAGTTTTTAATGCTATATATATTTGAAAGTAGCTGTGCACCAGGTCACAGCCGCCCGCGCTTAAGTGTGCCGGGTCGCAGCCGCCACGGTCAGGGGCAGTGGCCGAGAGTGTCAGGCTGCGACGGCGCAGGAACGGTGGAAAGGAGCTACCCAAGTCCAAGGTCAGGGGTGGCCGGGAGGAGACACCCTGACACCAAGGTCAGGGGCAGCGGCCAAGAAGAGCTACCCCATGCTGGAGGCCAGGGGTGGCGCCAGGGGTGGCGGCCGGGAGGAGCAACACAAGGAGCGGTGGCTGCATGGCCGCAGGAGGGCCTAGAGGAGCTATCCCACGCTGAAGGTCAGGAAGGGCGGCGGTAAGGAGATACCCCTCGTCCAAGGTAAGGAGCAGCGGCTGTGCTTTGCTGGAACAGCCGTGAAGAGATACCCCACGCCCAAGGTAAGAGAAACCCAAGTAAGATGGTAGGTGTTGCAAGAGGGCATCAGAAGGCAGACACATTGAAACCATACTCACAGAAAACTAGTCAATCTAATCACACTAGGACCACAGCCTTGTCTAACTCAATGAAACCAAGCCATCCCCACGGGGCAACCCAAGACAGACGGGTCATGGTGGAGAGGTCTGACAGAATGTGGTCCACTGGAGAAGGGAATGGCAAACCACTTCAGTATTCTTGCCTGGAGAACCCCATGAACAGTATGAAAAGGCAAAATGATAGGATGCTGAAAGAGGAACTCCCCAGGTCGGGAGCTGCCCAATATGCTACTGGAGATCAGTGGAGAAATAACTCCAGAAAGAATGAAGGGATGGAGCCAAAGCAAAACAATACTCAGCTGTGGATGTGACTGGTGATAGAAGCAAGGTCCGATGCTGTAAAGAGCAATATTGCATAGGAACCTGGAATGTCAGGTCCATGAATCAAGGCAAATTGGAAGTGGTCAAACAAGAGATGGCAAGAGTGAACGTCGACATTCTAGGAATCAGCGAACTAAAATGGACTGGAATGGGTGAATTTCACTCAGATGACCATTATATCTACTACTGCAGGCAGGAATCTCTCAGAAGAAATGGAGTAGCCATCATGATCAACAAAAGAGTCTGAAATTCAGTACTTGGATGCAGTCTCAAAAATGACAGAATGATCTCTGTTTGTCTCCAAGGCAAACCACTCAATGTCACAGTTATCCAAATCTATGCCCCAACCAGTAATGCTAAAGCTAAAGTTGAATGGTTCTATGAAGACCTACAAGGCCTTTTAGAACTATCACCCAAAAAAGATGTCCTTTTCATTCTAGGGGACTGGAATGCAAAAGTAGGAAGTCAAGAAACACCTGGAGTAACAGGCAAATTTGGCCTTGGAATGCGGAATGAAGCAGGGCAAAGGCTGATAGAGTTTTGCCAAGAAAATGCGCTGGTCACAGCAAACACCCTCTTCCAACAACACAAGAGAAGACTCTACACATGGACATCACCAGATGGTCAACACCAAAATCAGATTGATTATATTCTTTGCAGCCAAAGATGGAGAAGCTCTATACAGTCAACAAAAACAAGACCAGGAGCTGACTGTGACTCAGATCATGAACTCCTTATTGCCAAATTCAGACTCAAATTGAAGAATGTAGGGAAAACCGCTAGACCATTCAGGTATGACCTAAATCAAATCCCTTATGATTATACAGTGGAAGTGAGAAATAGATTTAAGGGCCTAGATCTGATAGACGGAGTGCCTGATGAACTATGGAATGAGGTTTGTGACATTGTGCAGGAGACAGGGATCAAGACCATCCCCATGAAAAAGAAATGCAAAAAAAGCAAAATGGCTGTCTGGGGAGGCCTTACAAATAGCTGTGAAAAGAAGAGAGGCGAAAAGCAAAGGAGAAAAGGAAAGATACAAGCATCTAAATGCAGAGTTCCAAAGAATAGCAAGAAGAGATAAGAAAGCCCTCTTCAGCAATCAGTGGAAAGAAATAGAGGAAAAGAACAGGATGGGAAAGACTAGAGATCTCTTCAAGAAAATTAGAGATACCAAGGGAACATTTCATGCAAAGATGGGCTCAATAAAGGACAGAAATGGTATGGACCTAACAGAAGCAGAAGATATTAAGAAGAGGTGGCAAGAACACACAGAAGAACTGTACAAAAAAGATCTTCACGACCCAGATAATCATGATGGTGTGATCACTAATCTAGAGCCAGACATTCTGGAATGTGAAGTCAAGAGGGTCTTGGAAAGCATCGCTACAAACAAAGCTAGGAGAGGTGATGGAATTCCAGTTGAGCTGTTTCCAGTCCTGAAAGATGATGCTGTGAAAGTGCTGCACTCAATATGCCAGCAAATTTGGAAAACTCAGCAGTGGCCACAGGACTGGAAAAGGTCAGTTTTCATTCCAATTCCAAAGAAAGGCAATGCCAAAGAATGTTCAAACTACCGCACAATTGCACTCATCTCACATGCTAGTAAAGTAATGCTCAAAATTCTCCAAGCCAGGCTTCAGCAATACATGAACCGTGAACTCCCTGATGTTCAAGCTGGTTTTAGAAAAGGCAGAGGAACCAGAGATCAAATTGCCAACATCCGCTGGATCATGGAAAAAGCAAGAGAGTACCAGAAAACATCTATTTCTGCTTTCTTGACTATGCCAAAGCTTTTGACTGTGTGGGTCACAATAAACTGTGGAAAATTCTGAAAGAGATGGGAATACCAGACCACCTGATCTGCCTCTTGAGAAATCTGTATGCAGGTCAGGAAGCAGCAGTTAGAACTGGACATGGAACAACAGACTGATTCCAAATAGGAAAAGGAGTAAGTCAAGGCTGTATATTGTCACCCTGCTTATTTAACTTCTATGCAGAGTACATCATGAGAAACGCTGGACTGGAAGAAGCACAAGCTGGAATCAAGATTGCCGGGAGAAATATCAATAACCTCAGATATGCAGATGACACCACCCTCATGGCAGAAAGTGAAGAGGAACTAAAAAGCCTCTTGATGAAAGTGAAAGAGGAGAGTAAAAATGTTGGCTTAAAGCTCAACATTCAGAAAACGAAGATCATAGCATCTAGTCCCATCACTTCATGGCAAATAGATGGGGAAACAGTGGAAACAGTGTCAGACTTTATTTTGGGCGGCTCCAAAATCACTGCAGATGGTGACTGCAGCCATGAAATTAAAAGACGCTTACTCCTTGGAAGGAAAGTTATGACCAACCTAGATAGCATATTCAAAAGCAGAGACATTACTTTGCTGACTAAGGTCCGTCTAGTCAAGGCTATGGTTTTTCCTGTGGTCATGTATGGATGTGAGAGTTGGACTGTGAAGAAGGCTGAGCGCCAAAGAATTGATGCTTTTGAAGTGTGGTGTTGGAGAAGACTCTTAAGAGTCCCTTGGACTGCGAGGAGATCCATCCAGTCCATTCTGAAGGAGATCAGCCATGGGTGTTCTTTGGAAGGAATGATGCTAAAGCTGAAACTCCAGTACTTTGGCCACCTCATGCGAAGGGTTGACTCATTGGAAAAGACTCTGATGCTGGGAGGGATTGGGGGCAGGAGGAGAAGGGGACGACCGAGGATGAGATGGCTGGATGGCATCACGGACTCGATGGACGTGAGTCTGAGTGAACTCCGGGAGTTGGTTATGGACAGGGAGGCCTGGCGTGCTGCAATTCAGGGGGTCACAGAGAGTTGGACACGACTGAGCGACTGAACTGAACTGAGAGTAAATCTCAAACGTTCTTATCCCATGGAAAAAATCGTAACTATGAATGGTGACGGATGTTAACTAAATTTATTGTGGTGATCATTTTGCAATATATGCATATATCGAGTCATCATGTCACGCCCTTAAAAGGAATATAATGTTTCATGTCAATTTTATCTCTATAAAACTGGGGCGGGGGGAAGATCTTCTATCATATCAGCCTGGAATGAACAACCCGTGATCTCAAGCGAGGACAACCCTGTAAATGAAACTTCCAAAGAAACAGCTTGGTGTAGCAGAATCCCACAAAGAAAGTGGGAGCAGGAACAGGGGAAGCAAAGGCCTATAGCAGGGGAGAAAGAGCCTACTCCACAGTCTTCGCTCCAGCTGCTGACAAAGAGCCCGTGTCAAAGGAAGGAGACCTGCCTTTTGCAAGGTGGGTGCGGTGATGAGTTTCGGCTGCCCAAGAAAGTGAATTGAGCCAGACCAAGAAAACTCGGGAACGATGAAATTTCACTCAAGAGTGGACATAATGAAACCTCAACCTCTCACCAGTGCCCTTTGCCCAAGTTTGCCTTCAATCATCACATCCTAAAACTCACATTGGACACCTGTATTCACAAGCCAACTAGCACAGAGCTCCATTTGCATGCAATTTGGATTCAATTGCCCCAACTGCATGGACACATTTATCCTGCTCTCGAAAATGTTGTTTTATTCATTCAAACATAAGTGTGATATGCCTCACACAGTAAGGCAAGTTAAATAGAAAAGCGTGAAAGGACAGGATGTTAAAAGCAAATAAAATGTAAACTACAGTCACATCTTAGTATCTGAGGAGGACTGGCTCCAGGACTTCCCTCGGATACCAAAATCCACAGATGCTCAATTCTCTTATATAAAATGGGACAGCGTTTGCACATAACCTACACACATCTTCCTGTGTACTTTAAGTCACCTCTAGGTTACTTATAATGCTTAATACAATATAGGCAGTTGGCCACACAGCAAATTCAAGTTTTGCTTTTTGGAATATTCTGGAATTCTTCTTTCGAATATTTTTGCTTCCCAGTTGGTTGATCTGTAGATACAGAGGGTCAACTGTAATTTCTCCACAAGCTTTCATTGAGCGCCAACTATGTAACCAGCTCAAAGAAGCCTCAAATTAAATTCAAAATGAAGTTATGGACCATTAAAGTTCTTGATACATACACATTTCCAAATGGCTTTCTAAAAGGATTCAGACAATTGGCACTCCCACAAGCAATGGAAGAAAACTGTTTCACTATGTGTCTTGTGTTAAAATTAAAAACTTAAGAGAGTGTGTCACACAAATTGCATGTTATATAAACCCAGTGTCCTGTAGCTTTAACTATTTGACATTTTAGATGGCAGAGGATGTAGCTTATAGTCTGTAGGATGGAGCTTCCCATCTTAAAGCAACAGGCACTCGTTAAGTGAGCAGTAAACAGAACTGTTTCCATCATTTTCAAATATAAGCCAAGGTGCTTATGACCACCTCTCATTTAACTCCAAAAACCTACGGACTTGAAAATTTCCCTACCTATCCTTGATTTTCATACAGATGGTAACCATTATCTCCCCTCCCATATTCCAAGGCCTAGATCCACCCATACCTTGATGAAATGAGTCTGTGTGCCCCAATTTTTATTAGGCGACCCAAACTCCACGACCAAACCTGATTGGACAAGGAGAGACTACCTAATCCAAGTTGAGCCAATCAGATTCCTCCTGTTAAATTTTGGAACACTTTAAAAATCAGGCTCTGTGCAGCAGGCATCAGTCAAATGAAGCCCAAATTTGGCACCATGAAAAGTCAAAGCTGGAATGATAGGCAGGCAGAAGTTCAGAGTGGTGAATGGAAGGATTGGCAGAAAGATACACTGGAAAGGGTGATAGAGAGAAGACCACACCACCACTTCAGTCCTGCTGCTGAGTGACCACCTGATTCTTACGAGGTCTTCCTATACTTCCTGCCGCTGGGTTCTGGGAGATCTTTCTATGACCTTGAAATAGATGCCATTTTATAAGAGCAAACTCTCTCCAAGTATTTTTCTACTCCCATTTTAAGATGCATCTCTCCCCTCTTCTCCCTGCGACTTGACAAAATTTCTAAAATAAGGATTTATCATAAAATAAAACGCATATTCAGAGTAATGGAGATGTTGCCTCTTGACAGATTATTAGGTATAGCTTTCATGTGATGGCATCTCAGAACTGGAGACTATAGAACACCAATGAAGGCCACTGAATTGGTTGGTCAGTGGCATGCTATTTACCCTCATTCCAGCATTCTTGCCTGAAAAATTCCATGCACAGAAAAGCCTAGTGGGCTACAGTCCATGGCGTCCCAAAAAGTCAGACACAGCTGAGCTCACACACATACACACACATCACAAGTTAAAAAGGTCCTAATAGACAGGTCCAGGCAGAGACATCTAGAATTATATATGTATTTATTATATATATGTTACTATATAATTATAATGGCATATATATGTATATAACAAATTTCTAGGTAATGAGAAAAAAACTGGGAGCCAAGGCTTATTAAATTTATTTGAGCTCAACATTTTAAACCAATAAGCCCACTCATCACCAAAAAGTCTAAACAGATGGTCCCATCTGAAACATTCTTAGGGGTTAACCGTCACCATTCTTAATTGTAGAGTGAATTTTTAAATTTTTCATTTATTTATTTATTCTTGCTTGTGCTGGTCTTCGCTGCTGGGAGAGGGCTTTCTCTGGCTGTGGCGAGTGGGGGCTGTTCTTCCTTGTGGTGGACAGGCTCCTTGTGGTGGCTTCTCCTGATGCCCTAGACTCCAGTTGCATGAGCTTCAGTAGCTGAAGGCTCACAAGGCTCAACAGTTGTGGCGCACGGGCTTAGTGGCTCCTTGGCAAGTGGAATCTTCCCAGACCAGGGATCAAACCTGTCTCCCCTCTGCTGGCAGACAAGTTCTTACCCATGGTACCACCAGCGAAGTCCTATAACCAATTTTTTAAAGCCCTGTTTCTAGATTTTGAGAAATCGGAACTTTCTACCAACTCTATTCAGTAGAAAACAATAAACTGAAAAAACAGAATTTTCTGACTTTTGACTACCCCCAGAATTTGGCTCAGCAATTTGAGGCTTTCTCAGTAGATGAACAAGAGATCTGATTGAGAAATCAGGTGTCACTCCCTGATAACTTACAAAAGCCACACCCCCTTCCTTTTTCAACCCACCTCCCTCTTTCCCACTGCAGGAAGGAAAGGAACCTGCTTTCATCCTTCGATGAATCTGAGAATGGGATGCAGAGAGAGGGCTGTCAGAAGTACAGGGAACACCCCACGGAAGACTGTTCTTAAGGGGACCCACATGTGTTTGGCATCTGTTTGCCATCCCTGTGATGACTGGCATTCATGAGCTCTGATTTTGTTCATCTGCTATGTTATGCTTCTTAATTTCTCAAACCCTCTAAAAATGTGGCGCAAGAGAACATAATTCAAATCCAAAAAATTTAGCAAAACTTAAGTATTCATTCGGGATGCGTGGAATCATGTAAATCCTTTTGCCCATTTCCATGGGAGCCAAAGTTTGATGTTGATTCACACAGTCCACTCCAGTATTCTTGCCTGGAGAATTCCTGGACAGGGGAGCCTGGCAGGCTACAGTTCACAAGGTCGCCAACAGTTAGGAATGACTAAAGTGATTAACACACACCCCACACACAACCAAATGGCTTTTTAATTGTAACAAACCTGTTTGCTGCTTTGTTGGGTGGGATGATCATATACAGAGATAACCCTTCTTCATCTGCTTGCTCTCTGTCTGAAGGCCGGAAGATCTGAACTAGAAATGGAATGAGAAAGCACCCCAAATTAAGAAAAAGCTCACCTTCTGCTTCCCAATTCACCAAAAGGCATAATTAGACAAAAATCTGCAGTCCAGGCCAAATATTTAGGGTCACCACTTTCCCAAAGAGGATAAAAGAAACTTTCAAAGTACTAGGTTCCCTCTGGGACTTTCTTCCCAAAAATGTATGATCTGGGATCATATGAAAATGAGGGCTCAAGAGTCTACCTTTGGAGCTCAGCAGTGTTCCACGTAAGGGCCGAAGCACTTCGGAATCCCTGGCTACTGTTTCTCAGTCCAGCGTCTGTCTAGATAGACTTCTCTCTGCAGAATCTAGGCTGATTCTTGCTGCGATTCCCATAGAACTGAGCAATGTGCAGCAGAAATCTCAGGATGATGTGGTCAGCGCTTTTGGGGGGTGATGAGTGGAGGCTTGAAGAGGAGAAGTCAGGAAAGGCTTCAGAAGAGGTCACTATTCAAAGTCATCTTGGATGTTTTCATGATGAGCTGCAGAGCAAAGTTACCCCACCTCAAGGATGTATGTTCCCCCTTTTAGCGGGGAGACAGACAAAATATTCTGGGGGCCAGATTCAGTTTGCGGGCCTTCCAGTGTATGTCCCCCACTCGGAAGGTGGCACAGGAGGCATTTTAGGGAATCAGACAGCATCCACAAAAACACGAAGTCACGGAAGGGCAGGTATGTCTGAGGAAGGTGCAGAAGAGTGGGCAGCTGGTTGCAGTGTCTCAGGGGGTGCAGGAGAGAAGATGACAGTGGTTGGCTGGGATTGGGGAAGCCTTGGAAAACTACCGTAACTAATGCTAGATTCTATCCTAAAACATGCAGATATGCAGGCCAGACATGTCTCTAAGCAGGGGGATGACATGAAAACATTCCCGTTTAGTAAGATAATTGCCACCAGGGCTGTAGAGGAGAGAGGTTGGAGGCAGAAAGACTGGTGGGTGATGTCAGGGACAAGGAATAGGGATTGTGGCCATTGGGGTGGAGAAGATGGGTTCAAATTAAGGGATGTTTCTGAGAAGAGATAAAGGTTAGATGTGGGAGAGAGAGAAGAAGACATTAGGAATGAGCCTAAGGTTTTCAGCTTTAGGAAATGCTTTGGTGAAAATACCAATAATCAAAATTGTGAATCAGGAAAGGAACAAAGGGAGTGGGCTCATTTCTGTTTGGGGTAAATTCAGTTATAAGTACCTGAGGTTTAAGCAGGTGGCAATATTTTTTCTTCTCCCTCTTTGTATATTTTTAATCTTTAAACATCCCAAACTTATAGAAAAGCTGTAATTATAGTACAAAGGAAGAATAAAACTTTTACCCCTTTAGCCCTATTAATTATGTCTAGGTAAACTGCAGACCTGATGCGCCATCAGTTAAGTCGTGTCCGACTCTTTGTGACCATAACTGTATGTAGAGAATACAAAATTCTATAGTATGTATTTCCTAGAAACAGGAACATTCTCCCACATAAGTAGAAGATAGCCACAAAATTAGGGAATTAACTTGAGACACTGCCTGTGTGCCTGTGCACGTGGGCTCAGTCATGTCCGACACTTTGCAACTCCATGGACTGTACCATGGGCTGTAGCCCGCCAGGCTCCTCTGTCCATGGGATTCTCCAGGCAAGAATACTGGAGTGGGTTGCCATGCCCTCCTCCAAGGGGTCTTCCTGGCCCAGAGGTTGAACTCATGTCTCCTGCGGCTCCTGCATTGGCAGGCGGGTTACTGCCACCTCGTCCTCCACTCTCAGTCAAGTTCTGCCAAATGTCCCTTCAGTCATTTTCAGCAAAAGGATCCTGTCCAGAATCCCAAGCTCCATTTCATTGTCAGGCCTCCTTCTGTCTGGGACCACGCCACGGTCCTCCCTGGCCTTTCTCGTCCTGGAGTCTTTTGAAGATTGCGAGTTTGTGACTTGGTTATATGTCCCACAATTTGGGCTTGTCTCTTGTTTCCTCATGATGTGAGTTTCAGCTTATGTGTCTTTGGCAGGAAAATCACCTGCTTCTCATTGCAACGTATTAGGTGATTTCAGTTTATCCCATTACTGATGATATTGGCTTTGATTGCTTGATTAAAAGTGGTATCTGCCAGTTTTCTTCACTTTAAAGCTATGCTTCTCCCCTATGTAATTAATAAGTAAATTTGTTATTTCTCATCAAACTTTCAATTTATTCACTCATTAATTTATGTCAGAATGGATTCATGATTTCTTTACTCAGTTGGTTATAATCCATTACTATCGATATTTATGGATGTCCTTAAACTAACCCAGATTTGGCCAGTGGCAGCCCCTTTAGGCTAGTTTCCATGTCTTTTTTTTGACATGAACCTACCATTCCTGAAACACTTCCTTGCTTTCTGGCATAAATAAGATCTTCCAGACTCATCTTGTACTTTCCCTACTGGCCCTGAAATCAGTCATTTCTCTAAGGATCCTTGGTTCCGTGTGATGAAAGAACACTTAGGAGGTACATTCTGAGAGCTGGATGTGCTCAGATGAATGGTTGCAAGCCCTTTCCATGTACAGAACTAGGGAATACATGTGTGTGTCTACACCTATGCGGGCTTGCTGGGTGGCACAAGTGGTAACGGACCTGCCTGCCAATGCCGGAGATGTCGGATAATGTGGGTTTGATCCCTGAATTGGGAAGATCCCCTGGAGGAGGGCATGGAAACCCACTCCAGGATTCTTGACTGGAGAACCCCATGGACAGTGGTGCCTGGAGGGCTACAGTCCATGGGGCTGCACAGAGTTGGACACGACTGAAGCGACTTAGCATGTATGCACACAGACCTATACACACACAAACAGAGATTCTTACACACATTTATATCTATATTTTTATTTATTTATTTTTGACCATATCATGCAACTTGTGGATTCTTAGTTTCCCCACCAGAGATCGAATCCAGCCCATGGCCATAAAAATGCCAAGTCTTAACCGCTATACCACCAGCAAATTCCCTGCGTCTCTATTTTTTTCATCTCTTCACATTTTTGATACACAGTTACTGCTGATTCCAATCCAGTAGCACAGTGTTCATTCTAATTTTCTCCTTTTCCGTATCTGTAAGTCCATTCTCCAATAGTTAAAAAACAAAACACAGAAGAAACTGGCTCTCTGGTCACTTTTGGTGAGTCCATCTGTGTAACCCAAACCCCAGCTGTCTTTTGTCCCTGGCCCTGCACAGGCATCCTCCAACACTTCCTGTGGGACCACCTCCCGTGGGCACCCTGCTCAAGCTCCCATAGCCCAGTCTGGGGTCCACCCCCACCTCACCTTAGGTTCAGACACCTACCTTGTTCAGCCCCGCTTAACAGCTTTAGGACCAAACTGTGCAGAGAAAAAAAAAAAAAAAAAGAAGGGAACAGAGGCAAGGGGAAGAGAAAGAAAAAGAGGAATATAAAATACAGGCTTAGCCTAAAGGGGAAAGGAATTCACAGGCATAAGGACTCCTCTCAAATTTAAGGGAAGTGGATTCCTCTGGGCCAGAACAGTGTCCCTAGGAGCAGGAAAAACAGAAGTAGAAGTCACTGTTACCTGGCATAGGCTTCTATGAACCTCACATTACCCACCCAATGAGTAGTTTTTGATCCATTTCACAGACTTGTATATCAACAATTAAAGACAAGTTCGCTGGAAAGGATGGTGATACAATGGCTTTTTCTGGTGTTACAGCTGGACATGACATCTCCTTGACATTTCAACCATTTCAACCATTTGAAGACCATTTGAGAAAGAAATATGAGCACTTAACATTGTAAAAAACCTTCCATTGATACTTTCTGGTATGATCAATAACATGTCAGTATCAAAACTTGCAGAGTGGTTGTCATCGTCTTGGAGAAAGCTACAGAGACAGTAGTGACACTGTCTTAAAAATTGCTCCATCGCCCATGCTGGGGTTAACCCAGAGGGTGACTTTACATGGCAAGTCATAGGTATCAACGACGACTTTGAAAAGTGATTCAGAAAATGCAGACACTTACTGTGGTCAAGTTCCTTTACTAATAGATGCATGAGAGTGCTACATAATAAAAATAATGCATAAGTCTAAAAGAGGTTTTTCAGTAAATATAAAAATTAGAAATGATAAATCACTGAGCTGTTGTTTAATTGACATGGTTATTTTCACCAGTGGTACATAAAATAATGATGTATTTTAAAATCAAGAGCTTCCTTTTTGAATAGCATAGTAAGAAATAAAGTGGCATTGGTGAAGAAGACAGGAAAAAGCCTTTCAAGGTATAGAATGAGAACAAGAGCTGAAAGAACAGGAAATTGTTGTTTGAAAAAAGAACAGAGGTGTTTCAGAGGTGGGGTGATTTTTGGCTATAACAAGGTCCAGGAGATGGTCTTGGTAATGGCTTGGGGAGATAGAAACCAAGGTCACTGGCCTAAAGGAGGTTAAGGAGCTTTGAGGTAGGATGGCTAGTGGGTCCTCACCGGGACACTGATGTAACCCAAGTTGATGGTAAGAATTGGGGTGAAGAGCAAAACAGCAAATAGAGATTCTAATTGCTCTACATAAGCAGGAAACTCTCTTGGAGGTCGGAAGATTGCAATAAATAAGAATGAGGAGAGGAGGCAAATTTGTTATAAATGTATTTATGAATTTTTGAATTCTTAGGAAGAACTTTTAAACCTGTTTATATTATGGTACATTAGATGCACTGCAATGACAAAAGTTTAGTCTGATTTTTTGACATTCATCCATCTTGATACCAAGTAAGATTCCTAGGGAATTCAACCTTGATAGAGAACCATGGATTAAACTGAGCAGACCTATGCAAATATCTGAGTTTGGGTATTTCAAAACTCCACATAATTAATGTCTTGAACCAATTCCTGTATAAATGTGGAATTCAACAAATAGCCCAGTAGTTCAATGCAATCTATCAGAAATGCCCATTCAGATGAAGATATATTTGCATATTGACCAGTAATGCCAAATAGTGGCTTATTGACTGATGGTTGATATTTAAAGGCATAGAAAAAAAGACAAATATAGCATTTGAAAGCTTGAGACCATTCTATACTTATACTATTAATATTCCCTTGCCACTTTGAAAGTTAAACCACTGGTAAGGAGATAAGTTAGTTGGGCTACGTTATAAATTAACTTCAAACAGCAAAGCCAAATAAGTAAACTCAACTTCAGAAATGATCTCTTGGCTCAGATTTCAACAGAGAGGTGGCAGTAGGTTACTCCTTAGCTTATTGGAGGTCAAAGACGGCAAGGTAGTCCTGAATGTTAGAGAAAGCATCCAAGAAGGTGTACTTGTGTGAAGGTATTTGGAATAAATAAATAGTGAGGGCATGGTTATAAGAAAAGGGACAAATTTAATCACAGCATAAGATTCTATGAGATTCCACTCAGTTGTGTCCAACTCTTTGCAATCCCATGGACTCTAGCCCCCCAGGCTCCTCTGTCCATGGAATTCTCCAGGCAAGAGTACTGGAGTGGGTTTCCATGCCCTCTCCCAGAGGATCTTCCCAAACCAGGGACTGGACCCAGGTCTCCCGCATTGCAGGCAGATTCTTTACTGGGAAGCCATGAGATTCCACATATGTGTGCTAATACACGATATACAGATGAACCAATTTGCAAAGCAGAAATAGAGACACAGATGTAGAGAACAAATGTATGGACATCCAGGGGGAAGCGGGAGGTAGGATGAACAAGAAAATTGGGATTGACATATATACACTACTCTTTATAAAACAGATACTAATAAGGACCTACTGTACAGCAAACGGAACTCTATTCAATGCACTGTGGTGACCTAAATGGGAAGGAAATCCAAAAAACAGGAGATATATGTATGTGTATAGTATGTGTATGTATGTGTATAGCTGTACAGTAGAAACTAACATGATATTGTAAAGCAACAATATTCCAATAAATTTTTTAATTAAGAAAAATGAATTACAGTATGAGTATCAAAGCATTATATACAAGAATCATCATAATCACTCAAAACATACCAAGAGTTGGGGCAGGGGCATTTAACAGCTGTTGAACCTTAAAGCCGCCTCTTCCTAGGACAACACTGATGGGACAGACTTCAAGGCAGATGATCTCTGGGAGGCTGGTGCTTCCCTGGTGGCTCAGCGGTAAAGAATCCGCCCGCAATGCAGGAAACCTGAGCTCAATCCCTGAGATGGCAAGATTCCCTGGAGAAGGCAATGGCCACCCACTCCAGTATTCTTGCTGGAGAATTCCATGAACAGAAGAGCCTGGCGGGCTACAGTCCATGGGGTCGCAAAGAGTCAGATTGAATGAGCAACTAACATTTTCTCTTCTTCTCCAACCATTGTGTGTTCTTTGCATCAGGCAGGAAATGGCCAAAGGAGAGGTTTTGTCTCTCCAGAAAAAAGTTGCGTAGGAAATAAAAGTCAAAAATGTGGTAAATGAATGGTAAAGAAGAGCCATTAATGCCCCATGTTTTAACTGTTATAGGAATAGTCTTAGGATGAGGAGGTTTCTTTTTCCCCCCACAAGGGTAATAAAGGATCCACCAGAAAAAAAGAGTCATTACTGGCAGCATGGAAAACACTCTCATTATTCATTTCTTTTTCTGAGAGAGAGAGAGAAGGACAAAGCATTCAACTTCCAAGCTTTTAAAGTAATTGTGAGTTCAATAAATAAAAGTTGCAAGACTAATGTCTTTAAAACTGCCTCTATTATGGCCAGTGAAGGAAAGAAAGCGGGGGCAGGGGGGCGGGCATGAGAAAAATGAGGAAATGAAAGAAAGTGAAGAAGATAAGTTGAGGATATTCAGTCAGTGGTTTTTCCTCCTAGACATTGCTACTTCTGCCCCACTTGAAGGACTGCTGGTGGTTGGGGGTGGGCGGGGCTTGCTTCTCCTCTCTCTACTCATCCCACAAACACCTTCAGTTCCCTCCCCTGCCACCCACCACCACACTTGTGTTAATAAAACAGTCATTCTGGGGGTCTTCCCTGGCAGTCTAGGGGTTAAGACTCTGCGTTTCCACTATGAGGGATGTAGGCGTGATCTTTGGTTGGGGGACTAAGGTCTTGCATGCCGTGCAGCCAAAAGAAAAACAGAGCCAATTTCAAATACTCTTTAGGGACCTTCAGCTCCAGCATCACCTATGTTTGAGCAAATGACATTGTTTTTAATTTTCCTGAGAAGTTCAAAGCGGTTGGATTTAAACAGCCCCTGTTAATTGGCCTCAACTCAATATGTTTTCATCTCTTCTTTTTTCCCTCTTGTCCCAGGAAAGATGCTGCCCTCTGAGTTCCAGCCTCACCCATTCGTCTTTGTCCTGAAGAGTTCCTCTGTGGCTCTGTCCTTTCAACCAGTTCCTTTTTCTCTAAATATTTGTATTGTGTAATAGAAGCAACAACAAGAAGAAATAACACCTGTATGGTATTTTTAGGATAGGAAATGTTCTTGCATACGTAACTTCCTTTATATCCCCACAACCTAAACACACACACACACAAAAGAAACAGGTATTATTGTTTTCCCACTTTTAATTTTTTAAAGTCTTTTAGAAATATTTATTTATTTATTTATATTTACTTCTGGCTGCGCTGGGTCTCCATTACTGTGTGAGGGCTTTCTCTAGTTCCAGAGAGTGGAGGCTACTCTCTGGTTGCGATGGGAGGGCGTCACATTGCAGTGTCTTCTCTTGTTGCAGGGCACAGGGTCTAGAAAGCAGGCTCAGTGGTTGCAGCAACTGGGCTTAGTTGCCCATGTCATGTGGAATCTTCTCAGACCAGGGATAGAACCCATGTCCCCTGCATTTGGCAGGCAGATCCTTAACCACTGGACCACCAGGAAGTCCTATTTTGGCATTTTTTAATCTCTGAGAGATGAGGGGACTTGCTCATGTTCACAAGTGATGAGTGCCTGCATGAGGACTCTAATGCATGCCTTCCAAATTCAGGCCCATCCTGCCTGCCAGCCACCACCTCCTTCTTGCAACTATGAATAGCTGGGCTACCCACGTGGGGAGAGCACACTCACTTCCCCAGCCAGGCTGGGGAAGTGCTCAGCTGGGAATTTCCTGTGGCCCTCCCAGGGACCCTGCAAGACTGAGGAGTGGAAAGCTCCCAGACCATCTCTTCCAAGGTGGGTCTTCCCCATCAACTCCAGGATGCTTCATAAAGATAACCATTGTCCAGGTACTGTGACTTGACAAGGTTAGGAGGTTCCTGGAAGACCCATCAGTCTGGTTTGCCTAGGCCTCTTCAGGCTTCATGGGCTTCCCAGGTGGCATAGGGGTAAAGAACTTGCCTGCAATGCAGGAGACACAAGAGACCCGGGTTCAGTCCCTCGGTTGGAGAAGATTCCCTGGAGGAGAAAATGGCGACCCACTCCAGCATTCTTGCCTGGAGAATCCCATGGACAGGGGAGCCTGGCTATAGGGTTCATGGGTTTGCAAACCGTCAGACATGACTGACCAGCTGAGCACACTGTGGCTTTTAGCACTGGAAGTTCGACACTTGGGCCCACAGGTAAAGCTGGCCACCCTAAGAAAGCTCTAAGCAGGTCTGTGTCCTTCGAAGGGTGTTTCTCATACACTGTCTTTTACGACTGTATTTCACATTCTCTTAACAAGCATATATGGAGCCCCTGATGAAGTCAAGAGCACTACACTAGGCCTGGTACATGAAGATGAACACTTTGTATCTTTGCTTTGAGGGGCTTGCAGTCAAGACGGGAAGAGGGTATGCGTTCAAATGAGCATGAGAACTGAAGTGTGATTGTAAAAACAAAAACAGAAGTAACTCTGAGTCTCAAGATAGCCACAGGAAAAGAGGATTTCAGGAAGGGGAGGGTGGCCAGGAGAATCAAATGCTATGGAGGCTTAAGAAGAGTCCACTGGACCTGGTGGCTAGAACTGATGAGAAAGTAACAATGAGCACAGAGAGAGTGGAAATCAGCAGGTAGCAAGGAGAGCAGCCAGAGCCATCCTCTGAAATTTGAGCCAGAAGACTTCTGCTTTTGATCATGAAGGAATCACTGGTACCAGACTAGAAAGTGAAGTCACTCAGTTGTGTCCGACTCTTTGCGACCCCATGGACTATAGCCCACCAGCCTCCTCTGTGCGTGGGATTTTCCAGGCAAGAGTACTAGAGGGTTGCCATTTCCTTCTCCAGGGGATCTTCCTGACCCAGGGGTAGAACCCAGGTCTCCTGCATTGCAGGCAGACGCTTTATTGTCTGAGCCACCAGGGAATCCTGATACCAGACTAGCCCTCCCACCATAAAAAAACTAGAAAACTGGACAAAAACATAGGAATCAACTTCAGACATCAGACAATGGACAGCCGTCATCCCTGGGAGAAGTAAGCCCAGCGGAGCCGAGCTTTCTGCCCGGAGGCGTTCACTGGATTTCAGTTCCGGAGGGGAACCCAAGCAAAACATTGAGCTGAGGAGACAGGCGCAGGGCTCAGGGAGGCAGAATTCTGACCTCATTGCCTTAGCCCTACTTTTCCTCCGAAGCACAAATCACCACCTGACCTTGTAAATTTGATTGCTTTCATTGTGGTTATTTTCCATCTCCCTGCGATTTCCTCTTCAGGATGTCATCTTCATCAGGGCGGGGCAGAGCTATTATCTATTTTATTCACTGTTCCCTCCCTCAAAGGGTGTGTGAAGTAGGTGCTCAGTAAATATTTGTGAAAGATTGAAACAAAAAGGGAGGAGAAAATAATATCAGGAAATAGCTCTTTAGAGAAATGTGCAGAGGAGGGACAAGGGGAGATACACTGGAACCACAACAATGTCATAGAGTTTTAGGAAGGGCACTTTATAGAGAAAGGGGGTTTACAGCATGAAAGTATTTCAGGGATCTTGGCTGCGTATGGTAGCATGCTGTTGGACTGTAACTAGGCGTGGTGGGTGAGGTGTTCAGTAGGGATGAAATTGAGGGAGAACTGGGGGGTTAGAGGTTTCACTGGTGACTCAGATGGTGAAAAATCTGCCTGCAATGCAGGAGAGCCAGGTTCAATCCCTGAGTTTGATTTACTTTGTTTTGTGTTTTTCTTTCTCCTCTCAACAGGCAAAATACAGCAATTATGGTTCAGTAGCACTTGTTACTCAGCAGTAACCACCAGTCATGGTGTTGAGAGAAGAACAGGGGAGTATCTGTCTGCTTGATCTGGTCTTCAGTGGCCTTCTTCCTTGGAGCAGGTAGAGAGGTAAGTGGACCTCTCAATTCTGTGTGGCCTGTGACCAATAGATTTTCTAGAAACAAACATGGACATTCTTGCTCCCCTGATTCCAAACCATAAACTTGGAAGAAGTAAAGTTTGCTTGTGTGAGTGGGCTGTGGCTACCAGGGAGCCCAGGTGAGCCTCTGCCTCCTTTCTATACTAAAGAAAATAAGACACAGTAAGATAAGACATTTGAATGGACAAAGAAGTTGTTATATATATATAAAATGGAATATTACTCAGCCATCAAAAAGAATGAAATGCCATTTGCAGCTATGGGGATGGACCTAGAGGTTATCATACTAATTGAAGTAAGTCAGACAGAGAAAGACAAATATCATATGATATCACGTGTATGTAGAATCTAAAAAAAAATGACACAAATAAATATACAAAACAGACATAGACTCATAGATAGAGAAAACAAACTTATGGTAGCAAAGGGGAAACAGGAGGATGGATAAATTAGGAGTTTAGGGTCAACATATACACACTGCTACATATAGAAAAGATAAACAACAAGATTCTACTTTTAGCACAGGGAACTATATTCAATATCTTATTATAACCTATAGTGGAAAAGATATATATATATTTATATATATATGTAAAACTAAATCACTTTGCTGTATACCTGGAACATTGTAAATCAACCATATTTCAATTTCAAAAAATAAATAAATAAAATAAGACATCTATCAAGCTCTCTTGCCTAACACTTAAGGTTAAGTAGAAAATTATCTGGCAATGACCTAACTTCTCAGAGGCACAGAAATGACTTGCTTAAGATAATCTGGTCAGAAAAACCAACTACTCCTTCTGTACAGCAGCTTTCCTGAGTGAAAGAGTCCTTCCCTTCCCGGAAGAAAGGTAATTCACTCCCCACCCACACCCACACCCACACATGTCTCAAGGCTGAAGTTGCATTAAAACTAAATTAATGTCTTGTGTCTTTTTTAATGCTTCAATAAAATGAAACTCTCCCCTCTTCATTCCTGAGATCATAGGAATTGCTGTCATAACAGGGCGCTGGAATTGTGAGGATAGGAATCTATTTTTCCTCTGCAGTTGCTAATGATCATTTCTTGTTGTCCCTGGAGGGTTTACTATTATTCATATTTCCCTGCAACCTCTTAGTTCAAGTCTCAGCCTTTGATGTGAAACAGTTCATGACTCTTTCTGGAGCCAAGCATAATGCACTTCTGTTTTTTGGCCACTCAGCATCCATACACCTACTTCCTGTAACTGTGGTCTGGGGACCCCCCAGCACACTCATTTCTGCTCCCCAGGGCTCTGGGGCACTCGCACTGCCTTTCCCCACACCAAGGATCACTCCATGAGGTGACCCAGCCCTAAGAACACCAGCACACTCCTCCAAGGTACTGTGATTGGCCAAAGGTAGTAAATGGTCAAATTACAAGCAATGAAATACAATGAGACCTCACAGATAACTTCTAAGAAAGAGACTCACTTACTTCGGGTGCTGGATTTGAGAGGACAAGAAGATGGAGCAATGCCTCCATGTTGCTACAGTGTGGAGCCTGAGATGACACCACTTCAACTGGAGGAGGAGCAACTCAGGCCAGTGAGTTGGCAGAGCTCAAAATCTGGGAAGCCTGATGTAAACTTACCCCTGGACTTTTCAAAGAGCCATGAAGTCTCCTTTTTCCTCAAGAGAGAATTTTGCAACCAAGAGTCATACCTGCTACTTGGAGATCACTCCAGAGACCTGTTTCTAGACATCTGTGATATTTATAAGCTCTCTTTTTTGCACACTAAATGATTCTTGATTCGGCCAGCATATGTCCCCATTTTGTTAAAGCCATCCTCATTCATTTTGTGCAATCTGATGTTGAAGTATAAGTTCTTTAAACTTTTACAGACTCTTTTGTATCGTTCTCTCTTTCCAGTTCATTCACTTTTGATTCAGCAGCAATTTATTGAGTTCTCAGTACATGTTCTTAGAAGTCATGAGGTGCACAGCAAAGGAAGCAAGAAATGAAGAGAAAAAGCAACCAACAGAGTGGGAGCAAATATTTTATGACTCTCTGGCAAGGGATTCATGTCCAAAATATATAAAGAATTCCTACAACTCATGAGCAAAAACATAAATAAGTAAATAACCCAGATAAAAAATAAGCTAAAGACTTAAATGGACATTTTGCTATGAAGACATAAGTGGCCAACAGGTATATGTAAACATTATCAATGTTACTAATTATCAGCAAATCAAAGTCACTGTGAGGTATCACCTCACACCTCTCAGGATGGCTATTATCAAAAAAAAATAAATAAATAAAGCTAAATATAACAAGTGTTGGCAAGGACACAGAGAAACTGGAACCCTTGCATGTTGGAGGTAGGGTTGTAAAATGGTGCTCCCAGTATGCCAAATAGTATGGCATTTCTAGAAAAAATTAAAACAGAACCACTGTACAACCCAAAAATCCCATTTCTGAGTATATACCCCCAAATAATTGAAAGAAGAATTTCGAAGACCTGTCTGCACACCTTCCTATTCGCTGGAGCATGATTCAGTATAGCCAAGATATGGGAGCAAATCATATGTCCATCAGCAGATAAATGAATAAAGAAAACGTGGTCTATACATACAACGGAATATTATTCAGTCTTTAAAAAGGAGATTCTGCCATATGCCACAACATAGATGGATCTTGAGGTTACTATGCTGAGTGAAATAAGCCAGTCACAGAAAGACACATATTAAATGATCCTTTTTATATGTAGTATCTTAAACAGGCCAATGCAAAGTTGGTGGAATGGTGGTTGCTAGAATCTGGGAAAGGGGGGAGGGGAGAATTGGGGAGGTAATACTGCATCAGCAAAAAGTTTCAGTTAAGAAAAATGAATAAGTTCTAGAGACCTGCTGTACCACATTGTACCTATAGTTAACAATACTGCATTAAAAAAATTATTGGGATATAGTTGATGGACAATATTGTATTATAGACCTAAAAAAATCATTAAGAGGGTACACCTCATGTTAAGTATTCTTACCACAATAAAATGCAATTAAAGCCACTCCAATATTCTTGCCTGGAGGATTCCATGGATAGAGGAGGAACCCGGTGGGCTACAGTCCATAGGGTCACAGAGTCAGACACAACTAATCGACTAATACTCACTTTCAAAGAAGAAGAGGGAGAGGAAGATGAAGAAGAGAAGGAGGAGGAGGAAGGTGAGAAGGAAAAGAAGGTGGTAAGTGGGGAGGGGGAAGAAGAGAAGGAGGGGAAGACATGAGGGACGAAAATCCCAGCTTCAGCAACGGTGAGTAATTACAGAACCGGGTGATGTGCATCGAGATAGGGGAACGTACAAGGTGACAGACAGCCCGGAGCACAGGGCCCGGTAGGAAGACCTGGGGGCTCCCAGCATGTCTCCAGCTTTTCCAAGATCTTCCATAAGGTTGGATATTTGATCGATAAAGTCTTTTCCTTTGTCTTTAATGCCCTCTTTCAATTTTCTTTCTATGTAGGACAATGAAGGGTTTAGAATCAAGAAAGCACAAATT
Source organism: Ovis aries (assembly GCF_016772045.2). Classification (NCBI taxonomy): domain Eukaryota; kingdom Metazoa; phylum Chordata; class Mammalia; order Artiodactyla; family Bovidae; genus Ovis; species Ovis aries. The sequence continues at coordinate 12,433,629 of NC_056070.1, forward strand.
TATTCAATATGCACAGACATTTGTGAGCTTCAACTGTGAGTCTTGGCACATTGGGCCCTGAAGACAGAGTACCTAGTCTTACACAACTTACATTCTGGTGAGAGACAGACCACAAACTAGTAAAATATAAATAAATATCTACAATGATGTCAGATGCTTACAAGAAAAGTAGAGTAGGATTGAGGGATGGAGGTGATTGTCAGGAGTTGAGGTATAGGGCCTGTTTTAGATAAGGTGATGGAAGAAAGCCTCTCTGAAAAAAAGGCCATTTCTGCAGGAACATGAAGTGTTTTTGTGTTGTGTGATTATCTGGGGGAAGAGCACTTCTAGCAGTTCAGTTCAGTTCAGTTCAGTCACTCAGTCGTGTCCGACTCTTTGCGACCCCATGAATCGCAGCACGCCAGGCCTCCCTGTCCATCACCAACTCCCGGAGTTCACTCAGATTCATGTCCATCGAGTCAGTGATGCCATCCAGCCATCTCATCCTCTGTCATCCCCTTCCCCTCCTGCCCCCAATCCCTCCCAGCATCAGAGTCTTTTCCAATGAGTCAACTCTTCGCATGAGGTGGCCAAAGTACTGGAGTTTCAGCTTCAGCATCATTCCCTCCAAAGAAATCCCAGGGTTGATCTCCTTCAGAATGGACTGGTTGGATCTCCTTGCAGTCCAAGGGACTCTCAAGAGTCTTCTCCAACACCACAGTTCTAGCAGAGGGAACAGCAAATGCAAAGACCTCAAGGCTGACTTCTCCACCAGGCCCAGTAGACACAGGGCCACAATTCCTTTAGGAGCTGATGAAAATGCTTTAGTTCCTTTTAAAATCAGAAAGAAAACATAAATTTTCAGATCAAAGGGACTATTTTAATATGTAACATTAATCCATTCATCCTTATACCCATGCAGTCATAAAATTTAATTTGAAATTTTTAATGGAAGAACCTGTTATGATGCAGGTTTGGGCCCTACAATGCAGGAAAAAACTGATCTTGTTGAAGGAAAAAGCAGGACTTTGTGACCAGGCACATCTGAGCGGAGGGAGGAGGACCAGAAGTCAATTCAGAGAAGCTGGTTAAGCAAACAGGCAAGTAGAGTCTAGAGTCCTGGCTTGAAGTCGAGAGTTGAGGAATGAACTGCTAATAAGGAAAGAAGAGACAAAGCGAAAATTCCAAGGCTCGGAACTTTTTGACACTTCGTTGAAGTCTGCCATTGCAACACTGGGCCTTTATGGCGTTCTCAAGCAAGTGGCTCCTATTGAGTTTTTAGCTTTGCAACAATGGAAACCAATTACTTCTTTTGGGGTAGGGGGTAGGCATAGCTGTTATTTCCACAACTAAGCGAAACAATAACCCCTCGCTCTTGGTCTTCCCTCCCATCCTCCCATCCCATCCATCTAGGTCTCCACAGAGCACCGAACTGAGCTCCTTGCGTTACACGGTGGGTGCCTGCTAGCTGTCTGTTTTAGGCATGGCAGTGCACACTCCTCAAATCCCAATCTCCCTATTTGTCCCTCCTTCTCCGGCGGATGTCTACACATCCACTCCCTACATCTGGGTCTCTATTCCTACAGACTCATCTATACCTGGTGGCTCAGCCGTAAAGAATCCTCCTGTGATGCAGAACACACAGGAGATGTGAGTTCGATCGCATGCAGGGGCCAGTAAGATCCCCTGGAGGAGGCCACGGCAACCCACTCCAGTATTCTTGCCTGGAGAATCCCATGGACAGAGGAGCCTGGCGGGCTACGGTCCCCCAGGATCACAGAGTCAGACACGACTGAGTATGCAGGCATGCATACCATTTTGGAAACAAAGACTTCCTGTGGGCTTCCAACTCCACCCAAGTTTTGAGACTCAGCTGCTCTGTCTAAGCTTGGTATTTCCCTTCTGACCTTCCACCTGCTTCATCTGTGCAGTAGAATAACTTAGAACAGAGTTGAAGTACTTTGCAATATCCAAATGCCATAAAAACGTGTCTTGTTGTCATTGTAGTGAGCAAGAAGAAGTAATAATGTCTCTACCCGGGGATGGACTTTGGCTGAGAGACAAATGACATTTCTTGCTGGCGCGTCTGCCCTGTGTCCAGGCCCAGCACATTCAGGAATCCCTCAGCCACAACCAATATTTCAAGAAGGATTTGTCACACCGTGTTGTGAACCCATAAAGTTTATGACACGGCTTGTAGCTGCTCATTTACTAATACCGGTGATATTTAAAGCTCTTCATAGCGAAGGCCTGGGCCACTTGCTGCCTCGCCCCTGTGCTGTCCTACATCCTGTTGAGACAATTGAGGTCACCTCCCTTCTCTTGTGTGCACACTCACATTGAACGTGACCTAGTGGAACCGGAGCCTGAGCCGGCCAGCTGGGAGCTCCCAGCATCCCCCAGACCTTTCAAGGTCCTTTGCATAGCTGGCTGTGTGAGCAAGGAAGCTTTTTCTTCCGCCTTTCTTCTTAGAAGGAAATTAGTTGGGATGCCTTAAAGTCCGGCAGGTCAAAAGGGCTCACGGATTTTGTCAGACCGTCTTTAGAAAGTCACTTTTTATTACATTCTCCTAGATGGGCAAATAGCAAATTAGAAATAAGATTAAAAAGTCACTATATTCTAGGATTAGAGAAGGTTCTACAGGAAGGGGGACAATTGATTTTATTGATACCAACGGGGAGGAGGAGCCCGGTTGGAAATTATAACTTTTACACTTACAAGACTGCTTTTATCTTTCAGTAATGAACATGCTGGGAAAGTGGGTGGCAAAGTGTAGAGGAAAAAAAAAAAGTTGTGTTTTAGCATTTTTCAGGCTCTTCTTTGAGCCTCATCTGGGCACTGACGGACACAGCTTCTAGACAGTAAAGTCCACAGATGACCCGGAAAGCCTTTATCAGGGACTTTTTCAACTGTGGGTTAATCTGCAGTGAAAATTCAAATCCATTCAAACCACACTTCCAGAATCCAGAAAGAAATTAAAGTATTGCTTATAGATGGACTTTCAAACTGCTTGATCAAGGAATAACCGTTCCTGATGTCTCCTTTTTTCTGCTTCTTCCCTTTGAGGTTAGCTAGCATTTGCAAATAAATAAGTGAACCAACCTCCGAGGCCCCAAAGAAAATGAGATAAAACCTAAAACACTTGAGTCCCGCAATGAGAGGCCGCCTCCCAGACTTTATTTTTAGGGTAGGGGTGGTCATCCTCCTGTCCCACCTTTTGCACATACACTAGGTTCTGGCCTGGGTGCAGGGGCTCAGAGAGACTGGACGGGCTCTGGAGGAAAACTGCAAAGATGTAAAAAGGGAGTTTGTGAGGTACCAGGACTGCTTTCTGCCAATATTTGAGGAATGGTCAAGTGAAAGGGCAGACTTGCGCAGTGTAGCTTCAGAGGGCAGAGGAAAGAGCAGAGGGTGGAAATGCTAGATTTCTTTTTTACATTTTTTACTGTAGTAAAATACATATAACATCAAATCAATCATCTCAACCAATTTTAGGTGTTCAGTTCAGTGGCATTAAATAGTATATTCACGTTGTTGTGCAACCATCACCACGATATGACTCCAGAATTTTTAGATCCTCCCAAACTGAGAGGCTGTACTCATTAAAAAGAACATTAACTCCTCGGTTTCCCTCGTGGCTCAGTGGTAAAGAATCCGCCTGCCAGTGCAAAAGATCCCTGGTCCGGGAAGATCTCACATTCCACGAAGCAACTAAACCCATACACCACAGCTACTGAGCCTGTGCTCTAGAGCCCGGGGGCCAGAACTGCTGAGCCCATACGCCGCGACTACTGAAGCCCCCAGACACTAGGGCCCATGCTCTGCAACAAGAGAAGAAACCGCCCTGAGAAGCCAGCATATCACAACCAGAGAGTAGCTGCCAATCGCCGTAGCTAGAGAAGAGCCCGCACAGCAATGAGGACCCAGTACAACCAATATAAATAAATAAATAGAATTATTTAAAAAAATAATACCTCGCCATTCTGTCCTTCCCACTGTCCCTGGCATTCACTGTTCTCTGTATCTATGAATCTGATTACTCTGGGCATCTCATAAGAGCAGAAGTATATGGCGTTCATCCCTTTGTGTCAGGCTTATTTCACTTAACATAAAGCCTTTTAGCTTCCTCCGTGTTGTAGCATGTGTCAGAGTTTCCTTTCTTTTTAAGGCTGAATAATGTGCCCTTGTACGTCTACACCACCATTTAATCATCAATGGAAATTTGGATTATTTCTGCTTGTTGGCCACTGTGAATCATGCTGCTATGAACATAGGTATACATATATCTGTTTTGAGTCCCTGTAGTCAATTGTTCAAGTTTATACTTGGGAGTGGGATTGCTGGGTTGTTGCTGTTGTTTAGTTACTGTCCTGTCCAACTCTTTTGTGACCCCATGGACTGTAGCCCTCCCAGGCTCCTCTGTCCGTGGAGTTTCCCAGGCAAGAATATTGGAGTGGGTTGCCATTTCCTTCTTCAGAGGATCAGAGGATCTTCCCAATCCCAGGATCAAACTGATGCCTTCTGCATTGGCAGGTGGGTTCTTTACCACCGAGCCACCAGGGAAGCCTGTGGGATTGCTGGACCAAATGGTAAATCTACATCTAATTATTTCAGACTGCCATATTGCTTTCCACACCAGCCATGAACAAGAGTTCTAATTTCCCTGCTTCCTCACCATTACTTATTATCTTGTTTTTTTTATAATAACCATCCTAATGAGTGTGAGGGAAGTGTTAGATTTTGACTGACTCTACAAAAGAACTATCTCAAAATAAATTCTGTCCAATGAGATGTGTGATGCTGTGCTAAATTGCTCAGTCCTGCCTAACTCTTTGCAACCCCATAGACAGTAGCCCACTACACTCTTCTGTCCACAGGATTCTCTAGGCAAGAATACTGGAGTGAGTTGCCATGCCCTCCTCCAGGGGATCTTCCCAACCGAGGGATTGAACCTGCATCTCTTACATCTCCTGCACTGGCAGGCAGGTTCTTTACCACTACCTGGGAAGTCCAGTGAAACAGTCAGCCTCATTACTTGGGATGACCAAACCAGACGTTAGACTAGATAGTTACCCTAGATAGGTATTAACCAACTCCTCATGTGAAGAGTCTATGAATCTGTAATACACCATGATATTTGAGGGCCTTATTTATTTTTGGTCTGATGTATATAAGTTAAACACAATGTATGAGCTACAATGATTTATTGGGAGCTATGGAAATATACAGAGGAGATTGAAAACTGGTGGTCCACAGATTTGACCTACGATACAATTTGCTTCTAACAGAAGCAGAAGATATTAAGAAGAGATGGCAAGAATATACAGAAGAACTGTACAAAAAAGATCTTCATGACCCAGATAACCACAATGATGTGATCACTCACCTAGAATTAGACATCCTGGAATGTGAAGTCAAGTGGGCCTTAGAAAGCATCACTACAAACAAAGCTAGTGGAGGTGAAGGAATTCCAGTTGAGCTATTTCAAATCCTAAAAGATGATGCTGTGAAAGTGCTGCACTCAATATGCCAGCAAATTTGGAAAACTCAGCAGTAGCCACAGGACTGGAAAAGGTCACTTTTCATTCTAATCCCGAAGAAAGGCAATGCCAAAGAATGCTCAAACTACCACACAATTGCACTCATCTCACACACTAGCAAAGTAATGTTCAAAATTCTCCAAGCCAGGCTTCAACAGTATGTGAACCGTGAACTTGCAGATGTTCAAGCTGGATTTAGAAAAGGCAGAGGAACTGGAGATCAAATTGCCAACATTTGTTGGATCATTGAAAAAGCAAGAGAGTTCCAGAAAAACATCTACTTCTGTTTTATTGACTTTTGATTGTGTGGGTCACATCAAACTGTGGAAAATTCTGAAATAGATGGGAATACAAGACCACCTGACCTGCCTCTTGAGAAACCTGTATGCAGATCAAGAAACAACAGTTAGAACTGGACATGGAACAACACACTGGTTCCAAACTGGGAAAGGTGTGTGTCAAGGCTGTATACTGTCAGCCTGCTTATTTAACTTATATGCAGAGTACATCATGAGAAATGCTGGGCTGGATGAAGCACAAGCTGGAATCAAGATTGCTGGGAGAAATATCAATAACCTCAGATATGCAGATAACACACCCTTATGGCAGGAAGCGAAGAACTAAAAAGACTCTTGATGAAAGTGAAAAAGGAGAGTGAAAAAGCTGGCTTAAAACTCAACATTCAGAAAATGAAGATCATGACCTCTGGTCCCATCACTTCATGGCAAATAGATGGGGAAACAGTGGAAACAGTGGCTGAGTTTATTTTTCTGGGCTCCAAAATCACTGTAGATGATGATTGCAGCCATGAAATTAAAAGACACTTGCTCCTTGGAAGAACAGCTATGACCAACCTAGACAGCTTATTAAAAAGCAGAGACATTACTTTGCCAACAAAGGTCTGTCTAGTCAAAGCTCTGGTTTTTCCAGTAGTCATGTATGGATGTGAGAGTTGGACTCTAAAGAAAGCTGAGCGCTGAACAATTGATGCTTTTGAACTGTGGTTTTGGAGAAGACTCTTGAGAGTCCCTTGGACTGCAAGGAGATCCAACCAGTCCATCCTAAAGGAAATCAGTCCTGAATATTCATTGGAAGGACTGATGCTGAAGCTGCAACTCCCAATACTTTGGCCACCTGATGCGAAGAACTGACTGATTTGAAAAGACCCTGATGCTGGGAAAGACTGAAGGTGGGAGGAGAAGGGGATGACAGAGGATGAGATGGTTGGATGGCATCACTGACTCGATGGGCATGAGTCTGAGTAAGCCTCCAGTGTTGGTGATGGACAGGGAAGCCTGGTGTGCTGAAGTCCATGGGGTCACAAAGAGTTTGACATGACTGAGTGACTGAACTGAACTGTACTGATAATTTGTTTGGTATATATGTCTCACTGCTTGGAGATTTTGCAACAAAATTTAGATTTCCTGCTTCTCTTAAAAGATGGGAAGGCATGTGACAAAGGGTCCACAGTTCCTGGAGTTGAGAAACAGGAGGTGGCCTAACTGACCTGTTCAACAGTGTGAAACGCACTTGCCATCCTCCAACTTTAGCAGTCTATTTAGATAAGTTACTCAGTTATAAATGAGCTGTCCATTTAGGTGATTAATGTACCTAAAGAATTTTCAATAAGATACAAACTCTTTGACCAACGCGTCTGAAATAGATTTTATCACGTTTATCATTTTTCTCCAAATTCATACATTTAGTTACTTTGTTTTGTTAAGTTTTAAACAGAAATAACTGGATTAGATCCTTAGGTATTTTCCTTAGAAACTTTTTACTAAAAAGATGGTGACTTGTCATTATATTTGCTTCACGACAGTAGCAAGCATGTTTCCTTTTTTATACTGTATTCCCAAAGCTTAGTTGGCCTAGGATGTTTATTGGCTATTGTTCTGCATTCTCTGCTATTAATTATTGAGTATGTTTCATGTCAAGTTAAATGTGTTGTCTGATACAGTAACTAACAGGGTGACACAGGTACTTGAAATACTGTATAACTAAAAGCATTCATTCATTGAAAGTACATGGAGACAACTGGACTTGTCTCGTGACCTTAGTCCTTTCAAGGATAAGATTCCAACCTAAGACTTGGTTAAACATTATCAAAATTTGTATATGTGGGCTTTGTTTTGTTTGGGTTTGGTATGGTTTTCTGGTGTAACATTCCTTCTCTGAATTCAGAGAAAGTCCGGGTTTATAAAATAAATTTTGTTTTTGATATTATTATTATATTTTTAGATTTTGCTTGCCTACCCGTTTTAGACAAAGAGAAGTGTTAAAAGGGAAAGAGCTGTCCTCTCTGAGAACTATACTTTTTCCATAGGACTGTAAGACAGACTTGTAAGCAATCCAACGTGGGTTATGATTTATGTCAGATGAATGCCAAATAGCACTGGGTCATTTATTTTGCTTCGGGCACAACAATGGGGGTTGAAGAGGGAGAATAGGTTGGTTTAAAACAAATCAAATCATGAAAACCTCAATAAATGTTTTATAAGTGAAATTTATAACTGAATGAATGCCACAATGCCTAAAATTCCTGCTATTAAAGTTGCTGCTCTGGGATAAAGCATGGGGAGTCTAGAAAGCAGAGGTAATATATTCAAACTTTTCCTCTAGTAGCCAAAGAAAATGAAAACTCATCCTCTGGGAATGTAGGGATAGAGACTGAAGAGGGTTCCGGGAAAAATTTCTTTGAGACCTTGCATTAAAAAAACTTTTTTTATTGAAGTGTAGTTGATTTACAATGTTTGGTGACTTAGACAGTAAAGAATCTGCCTGCAATCCGGGAGACCCAGGTTCCATCCCTGGGTCGGGAAGATCCTTTGGAGTGGGGAATGGCTTCCCACTCCAGTGTTGGTTCATTTTTGGCTGCACCCTGCAGCATGCAGGATGCCAACGCCCCAACCAGGGATTGAACCCACACCCCATGCGTTGGAAGCCAGAGTCTAAACCACTGGACTGCCAGGGAAGTCCCAAGGCCTTGCACTGTAACTTAAAATGCATTTAGAGTTTGGCCCTCATGACAGAGTCTGTGCCACAAGGAACAGTTACTGGGCTCACAGCTTCACACGCTGGATTCCTGTAAGCCAGTGTCCTAGGGAAAAGACAATGCTGTCCTTACCCATTTTCTAGGAGAAAAACCAAGGTACCTAAAGCATGTTTTAAGTTATTTGAACATTAAATTACATAACTCTCTGCCAACAAATATTTGAGTGAAAAGAGCATTCCAGAAAGATGGCCATGTTTATTCTGTGATATCTTGTACTTTTGGGCTCCTTTATGTGTATCCCTGTTGGAAGAAACCAAAGTATAAGCTATTTGCACTGTTGAAGACGCTGGCATAGAGCAGCTAATACACTTAACTGATTACAATTTTTAAATTAAAAAACTTTAATTATGGCAATATGTTTCAATAATGCCAAAAGTTAAAAAAAAAATGAATAGCCCTCTTTATTCCATTGGCTATCATTTTGGGGGAAATAAAAGCATGATGCTACCTTGGGAGATGGGCAACAAGGGAACAGTTGTATTCTGGATGAAGAAAGACTATGAGCTCCTCCTGTCAGCAAGAGGTAGGTTTGGGGACTTCCCTAGCCATCCAGTGGTTCAGACTCCACGCTTCCACTGCAGGGAGCACAGGTTCAATCCCTGGTCAAGGAACCAAGATCTTGCAAACCTCAAAACATGGCCAAAAGAAAAAAAGGAGAGGGTAGGTTTGGTGAGCAGCACAGTGGGTGTTCCTGGGCTAAAAGGAGTGCTGAGAGGGTAAAAAGTCACCAAATATGTGGAAGTCGGGGTAGGAGAAAGGACAGAGGAAACGTAAGGAATGGGTCCTGGAGACAAACATGGCCCCCTTGGCAGTTCTGTTTAGGTCATTTGGAATTTATTCAGAGCTCAGAACTGAGATGGTCCTAGATTGCAGAGGGTCAACTGCAAGGAGATCCAACCAGTGCATTCTAAAGGAGATCAGCCCTGGGTGTTCTTCGGAAGGAATGATGCTAAAGCTGAAGCTCCAGTACTTTGGCCACCTCATGCGAAGAGTTGGCTCATTGGAAAAGACTCTGATGCTGGGAGGCATTGGGGGCAGGAGGAGAAGGGGACGACAGAGGATGAGATGGCTGGGTGGCATCACCGACTTGATGGACGTGAGTCTGAGTGAATTTCGGGAGGTGGTGATGGACAGGGATGCCTGGCGTGCTGCGATTCATGGGGTCGCAAAGAGTTGGACACGACTGAGCGACTGAACTGAACTGAACTGAAGACTTCCTTTGGGAAACTGATTCTGTTTGCTTTTTTTTCATCTACCGTATCAGTCAGCTGGGGCTGCCATAACAACATACCGTATACTGGCTGGCTCAAACAACAGACATCTATTTTCTCACAGTCCTGGAGACTGGGAGGTCTGAGCTGAGGATGCCAGCATGCCCAGGTTCTGGTGAGGACTCTCTTCCTGGCTTGCAGATGGCTGTAAGACTGCTGCACCCTCACATGGCCTTTCCTGAGAAGGAGGAAGAGAGAGACAAAGAGGCAGAGAAAGTGAGAGCTCTTTGGTGTGTCTTTCTCAAAGGGCACTAATCCTGTCCTGAGTAACCCAGCCTCATGACCTTATGTCTAAATATCATCACATTGAGGGCTTCAACATAGAAATTTGGGGAGAGACAAAATTCAGTTCATAGCTTCTACTAATTATGTGCCTAATATCAGGCCAATTGAGCTCACAAGTGGTCAGCTGCGTCCGACTCTTTACAACCCCACAGAATGTAGCCCACCAGGCTGCTTTGTCCATGGGATTTTTCCATGCAAGAATACTGGAGTGGGTTACCATTTCCTTCCCCAGGGGATCTTCCCAACCCAGGGATTGAACCTGGGCCTCTTGTGTCTACTGCTTTGGCATGCATATTCCTTACCACTAGCATCATTCGGGAAGCCAATACTGGGCCAGGGTCTATTGTTACCTCTCATGTAGCCTTGTTCCCTGTTCTGAGTTCTTGGCTGACCTGGAAAATTTCCATACTTTAAAAACCACAAGAAGGAGGGAGTTTTTAGTTTCATGGGAAATAGCAAAGAAGGGTTAACTAAAATAAGCCCTGGAGTTCTGTAAATTCTCAGGGTCAAGGATAATGCCTATCTACTCACCATGGTATTCCCAATAGTTTCTGCAGTGTTTGGCACAGAGTAATGCTTATTAAGGGCTTCCCTGGTGGGTCAGACAGTAAACAATCTGCCTGCAGTTTGGGAGACCTGGGTTCAACCCCTGGGTTGGGAAGATATGCTGGAGGCAGGAATGGCAACCCACTCCAGTATTCTTGCCTGGAGAATTGCCACAAACAGAGGAGGCTACAGTCCATGAGCTGTACAGAGCTGGGCACAACTGAGCGATGGAGGAGCCTGGTGGGCTGCAGTCCATGGGGTCGCGAAGAGTCGGACATGACTGAGCGACTTCCCTTTCACTTTTCACTTTCGTGCATTGGAGAAGGACATGGCAACCCACTCCAGAGTTCTTGCCTGGAGAATCCCAGGGACGGGGGAGCCTGGTGGGCTGCCGTCTATGGGGTCACACAGAGTCGGACATGACTGAAGCGACTTAGCAGTAGCAGTAGCTGAGCGACTAAAGACAATGCTTATTAAATATTTGGGGACTGAATGAAAGGAGCTTGGATCAGTCCAGATTTGGGCAGTGAATGAAATTCACCTCAGATGATTCAGATGATGAGACTTTAACCAAGGGACTGCTTATCGGGATGTAGGTGAGGTTATGGGAGTATATGAGGGCTGATGAGGGATCCAGAGGCTGGCAATGATGGAGAGCCATTACCACATCTAAAGCTGAAAAAACAGGGGGAAGAAATAATCTATGGCAAGTTCAGTGATGTCTGAGCTGCGCTGTATTCATGAAGAGACAGAGCTACATTCAGAGACAAGGCATTGAAGCAGGGAGAAAGAAAAAGAAATATGCCTACCCCTCTGCCCTCCTACTATTTTCCCTCCCACAAGTATACCTCCTATTGGCTGAGCCAACTGTACATCAAGCCAGACAGAGAGGTGGTGCCGTCACTAAAGGTCAGTTCCTAGGGCTCGGAATCAGGCAGGGAGGGAGGAGAACGGAGGAGACAAAGATGGACAAGCCAGTACAATGCGATCTCAACAGTGCACAGGGAGGTCCATGTCCATCTCTGCTGGTCACCATTCTGGTTGCTTGCAGAGATGACTTTGTTTCTTTGTAACAATGGATGTCTACATGGGAGCTCGAACTTGTCTTTCAGGAAACCGGAAACATTTCCTGGAGAGAGTATCAGGGCATCTAGGCTTATCCCTTCCCTCCTAGACAAAAAGTCAGGGTGTCTTACGTATAGAATGGATAGACAACAAGGTCCTACCATAGAGCACAGGGAACTATGTTCAATAGCCTGGAATAACCCATAATAGAAAAGAATGTGAAAAAAATGTATACATTATGTATAATGGAGTCACTTTGCTACACAGTAGAAATTAACACAACATAGTAAATAACTATTCTTCAATTTTAGCAAAAGCTGAAATCTCTTGGCCTCTAGGGCATGACACCTGGCCCATCTGTCACTAGGGTTTCTGCCTGATTGATGGCGAGAGATCACTGGTCATCAAATTATAATGTCTATAGCTGCAAGTGAAAGTGGCCTCGAGTAGTGTCTTAAATGGGTGTGCCTCAGTTTCCCCAGCCATTAAGTGGAAAAAAAAAAAAAAGGTTCAAAGAGTTGATGTGAAGATGAATTAGACAGCCCTTGTCGGTGCAGTGTGCCCTCCCTCATCTCTGCTTTGCCATATGTCACTGTGTTGATCTCAGACAGAAATACTGCTGGACAAAAATTTATATTATGCCAAGGCACAACAAAGCTTCTCATAGACACCCTACAAAGAAGCAAAGTCTCTGAGAAGTTGGAATATGTGAAGAAAAGACAGAAAAATGCCTGAAGCAACCTAACCTTTCTCTAAAACAACAAACAACTGGCGCAGACGGAGTTTGCACCTCCTCGTGTGCAAATTTCTAGAGGCGTGACCTTTGGAAATTCAGTAATTCCTGCGATGCCTGGAGTCTGTTTTTCAGGACATCTTCAGCGGGAGCTGTATGGCGGCCAGTCCCCTGGGCCCCTGGTTTCCCACAGTAAAACGTCCCGGTGCAGCTCCTGTGTCAGAGTGTAACTCCACACGAACTTGTTAATCCCTTCACCAGAGTCTGTTTACTAAGAGGAGGACACTTGCTGAACCAGTCGGGCTTCAGATGCCAGGACAAGTGTGTATATTGTGGTTCAGCCATGCTGTTCCTCCCTGTTGTTTTGAGCAATTAGGAGGTATTGGGTTTTTTTTTTGATCCTGAACATTTCACGATGTTCCACTTTCCCGGTGTCCCTTGAATGGGGACTCCTGAATGCAACGTGGAGGGAGAATGAGGTTTCCAAAGCTGCTGCTGTAAGAGGGCCCATTCTTCCAACATGAAAATGACCCTTTGACCTGCTGTCAGGGAGCGGGGTTGGTGACTCATGGTTTCTGCCTTAAGGGTAATAGATTTGCACTGGTACATTGACATCCTTCCAAAGTACCTACGACCCTCACTGAAAGACTTCTGTAAGACAATCAGCGAAGGCCAAGTGTACCATGGGGTAACATGGGATCTGAAGCTGGGCTTCATAAACTCTCTCTTCATGGTGGTATAAACATTTTATTTTGAAATGTTTGCAACGTTTCTGCTCAGAATGTTAACTTCCTCTCCCCTGCTTTTATTTTGAAGATTTCCATTTTTTATCAACAGCATCTGTATTCTCCATGTAGAGTCCACCGCTACGATTTGTGAACTTTTCTTTGTAATTTTAAAAGTTTCTTGTCATCCCTATAGCTGTCCTTTATTCATTTAAAAGAACCTTCTAGAAGCTAGTAAAATAATAAACCTAAGCTGAGTTTTCCAGGTACAATATTTAAAGGCACTCGGTTTCCTCATTTTGTGTGTTGCTACATCAAATGCTTGTAAGTTCTTGTAGGTTTACTTAAATCCATTAGGCTGGACAAAGAAGCTATCACATTATCCTATGTTTGAGCTCTACTTTTCTGGAATAGCAGGCAGCCGCTAATGAGAACTCAGCTAGATGCATCACCCCCCACTATTTCAGTCCCTCTAAGTTCTTTGTCTGTGAAATACCAGGGATAAACCAAGTGGTCCGCAAGTACCTTCTGGCCACAAAGTTCTGTGATTCTAATTCGAAGCTCTATTTTTCCTCTTTATTAAAAATAATACAGTATGAGATTAAGTGATGGAAGTGAGAGAGCATGTAGTAACCGATTCCCATGGCATTATCATTTGCTGTTTTGTATGAAATGACTTGTAATCCAATAAAAAAGGAATAGCCAATCCTTCAATAACCACGACGCGGCTGAAGCTCAAGGTAAATTGGTCTTTCTGTCAATTCGATATCTGACTACATAAAATTTGGCAAAACTACTGACTACAAAGACAGCAATCATGGAGGAAAGAATATAGGGAAACCCACAGAAAACTTTCTGATTGGTTTCTGCTCCCATTTTATTTGCTCATCACCAACAATCATGAACTGGAAAGTGTTATCATTCTGTTCCATGTTATTCTTGTAGCATTAGGCCCTACAATCCTATAGCCTAAGCAGGGCGTTCCTTGACCTGGGAGTTGGGTATATAACCTTACCGAGAGGCCCTGGGTGGGTACCCCATGGTGGGAGAAGAAGATGGCAAGAAGAACCAACTCAAGGAAGACAGACATTGTAGAGACACTGAATCAGAGATGACTGTAGCCAGAGAAGGGCTCTGAGAGAAACCACAAGGCAAGTCTTGCAAGGAGACAGCAGTATGATTTGAGGCAGGTCAGAGGGTGACTGGGTCAGGCAGCAGAGAAGTACATTAAGCGACCAGACAAATCAGCTGGAAAAATGCATGAAAATGGTGGTGGGGGGCAGTTGCTTAGGGGAGTTTTTTTCATCCATTGCAGATTAAAAAAAAAAAAAAAAGTGAGGCCCAGGGAAGCTAAACTGGTAGAGATGTTATGGATCCTAGCAATGAGGCTTGGGAGACAGGGGCTTAGCATTCAGCTGGGGTTCAAGGTTGGAATACATAAGGAAAGACTGAGTCTCAGTCATTTTAGGAAGGTAAGAGAAACAGAAGCCACAGAGGGCAGAGATCAGGAACTTACTAAATCCAAATATGACTTGTACCCCCAGTCGGTGTTGAGTTGGAGAACTATTGGGAAGAAGTTTAAGGGAAAGACCCCAAACATGAGAATTTGGATGGAAGGCCTCCAAAATGCCCAGAAATGTTACCTTTGCCAGCTTCTCTGCCAGGTCATGTGCCTGTCCACCCACAACCTTTGAAAACACGGTGAGTCCAAATTGTGACAAAACTTGCTGATCCTAGCTAGGCCCTGGCCTCTTCAGAACATACGCACACATGATAACAAAAGCCTCCCCTCTCTGTGTGTGATGGCTGGTCATCGTTACCAGATATTGATTTATAACATGTGAGGTTCAGGCCAGGAGATACGCCAGACACATATCTCTGCCTTGGGACAGGCACTCAGTATTTAAAATGTCAGACTTGAAGCACTTTGGGGGTTAAGAGAGTCCCTGTTTTAACTCTTGAGGCAGATAGCTCAGGCCTTAAGAAAGAGAGAGAGGTGGTGTTCTTGTCCTAAAGGGTCTGAGATCAGAAGAGGGTTGGGTCCTCTGTTCAGAATAACCAGCGTCTCCACCCAGCTGAACAACCTGTACCCACAGCACTTGGTGAACACCTACTTGCCCTCCATGAAGTGAAGTGAAGTGAAGTGGTCTGACTCTTTGCGACCTCATGGACTATACAACCCAAGGAATTCTCCAGGCCAGAACACTGGAGTGGATAGCCTTTCCCTTCTCCAGGGGATCTTCCCAACCCAGGGATCAAAGCCAGGTCTCCCACATGGCAGGTGGATTCTTTACCAGCTGAGCCACAAGGGAAGCCCAAAAATATTGGAGTGGGTAGCCTACCGCTTCGCCAGCAGATCTTCCTGACCCAGGAATTGAACCGGGGTCTCCTGCATTATAGGCGGACTCTCTACCAACTGAGCTATCAGGGAAGCCTGCCCTCTATGATAGTTCATTTTGTGTGTCCATAAGACTGGGTGGGCTAAGGGATGCCCAGATAGCTGGTGTTATTAGTATCTCTAGGTGTGTTTGTGAGGGTGTTTCCAGAAGAAATGAGCATTTGAATCCACAGACTGAGTAGAGAAGATTGTCCTCATCCGCGAAGGCAGGCATAGTCCAATCCACAGAGGGCCTGAATAGGACAAAATGGCAGAGGAAAGGCAAATTCACTCTTGCTGCTTGAACTGAAACATCCCTCTTCTCCCGACCTTGGACACTGCAGGTCCTGGTTCTCAGCCTTTCGAACTCAGACGTGGACTTATACGATTGCCTTCCCCAGTTCTCGGGCCATTTGACTCTGAATTATACTATTGGCTTTCCTGTTCTCTGACAGCTGGTCATGGGACTTCTTGGCTTCCATAACCTCATGAGTCAATCCTGTAATAAATAAATATGTAAATGAATGAATGAAAGAGTGTGTGCTCAGCTGCTTCAGTTGTGTCCCACTCTGCGTAACCCTGTGGATTGCAGCCCTCCAGGCTCCTCTGTCCATGGGATTCTCCAGGCAAGAATATTGGAGTGGGTTGCCATGCCCTCCTCCAGGGGATCTTCCCAACCCAGGGATCAAACCTGTGTCTCATGCGCCTCCTGCATTGCAGGCGAATTCTTTCAACTGTTTTTTTCTCTGGAGAATTCTAATACATCCTCTCTGCATTTCATAAGAAATCTCATAAGAGAAGCCCGTCTTGGGACATACAGAACCAACTTTCATTTCCTGGAGATAAGAGGGCTTCATTTTTTTGAGAAGTGTAACATATTTACAATTGGGTTTGGAGAGACAAGTAAAACACCCATAGAATTTCTTTTGTCCCTTAATTGTATCTCAACTTATTTCTAGGGCAGTGGTTCTCAAACTTTTTGGAATTAGGGATCTTTTGTACTCTTAAAATTATTGAGGATACCAAAGAACTGTTGTTTATGTGGGTTATGACTTGATATTTACTATATAACCACTGTGGAATTTCTAAAATAATTATTTATTAATTCCTATATAATGACAACAATAAGTGTAATTCAAGTTAACACATTCTTATGAAAAATAGACTTTTCAAAACAAAAAAAAAATTAGCGAAAAGAGTGGCATTAGTTTACATTTCTGCAAATCTCTACCATGTCTGACTTATTAGAAGACAAGCTGGATTCTTCTATCTGCGTTTGCTTTCAACCTCTTGTGATATGTTGCTTTGGTTAAAGACACACAAGAAGAAAATCAAGCCTCACACAGATATGTAGTTAGAAGAAGGGAGGAAGATTTTAATAGCTTTTTCAGATGATTGTAGATATTTTTCTTTGATGTAACAGTAAAACTTGATGAGTGGTAGTTTCTTAAAAGTTACTGACAGTGTGGAATTTGAAACCATGTCAATGACCTTTTTACACTGTTATGTTAAAATCCTTTGGTTTATCTTGTACTTTAAATAGATCTTTACTACAATATGATTTTGTAACATCA
Source organism: Ovis aries (assembly GCF_016772045.2). Classification (NCBI taxonomy): domain Eukaryota; kingdom Metazoa; phylum Chordata; class Mammalia; order Artiodactyla; family Bovidae; genus Ovis; species Ovis aries. Next base: position 12,450,779 of record NC_056070.1, read on the forward strand.
TGTATTGGTCATTTGGAAGATACTGAGTTCTTCAGTTCTTCCAAAAGGTTGACACAATATCAAAAAGTCACATTCATTAATATCACTATGAATCTCATCAGAAAAGTCTATATCAGGAAGCTGTTGAAAGTCACAGTGATAGAACAGTTGTCTAAAATTCTACTTTTCACTCCTAACTACAAATGTTATCATTGCCAAAAATATCATGAATTGTTTTCTTTGAAGTTACAGGCTCACTTCAGTCATTTTTGGAGAAATACTCAAGTCTGAATAATCACAGTTTGTCAGTCATTCTTTCAAGTAAAAATAATATTCCATGGAAAAAGTAGCTGCATCAAACCATCTCAAGAGTGATTTTCCTTGAGATAATGATGTACTTCAGTGTGCAGCACAAGTACTTTATATGTACCTAACATTTTGTCACAAAGAATATATTTAAAAGTCTTGCACTCAAGGGTTGAGATTTAATAAAATTAATAACTTTTACTACTCCATCAAGGACATTCTTAAATGAACCTCTTCTTTTTTCTCTTAAGTGACGAAGAGAATGACTACTAATACAACACATTTTTGTGCCATTGTCTTGATTTGAGCTGCTATGTTGCCAGCATTTTATTACGATTGCTTTAAAGCATCAGTCAACGTGGATAAAAGGGCGAATAATTTTCTGAAAAGAGTTTTGACCTCAAGGACTTCTCTAGACCACACATTATTCTAGGGAGGGTGCTCCCCTGTCTACTACCCTTAGGAAGATTTGGGGAAGGATAGAATTACTCCTAGGAGAGTGAGTGTTTATGAAACATCATCTTAGAATGTACAGTTCTGAGAAAATCTATCTTAATCTTACATTTGAGAGGTGAGAGAGATGGAGGTGGAGAGACTACTTTAATTATTAAGATAAAATATGCTTTCAAAAGCTTGGGCGACAGGGGTGAATCAAATAGAATATTACAACTTGATGACCATACTCGACAGTAATCCAAGTTCATGAGAAAAGGCATCCAAAAGATACATATTTCCCGAATTATTTATCCACTTGATTTCAAAATCCATTATAGTAACCTCCAGCTATTTATCTTCCTAATATTTTTAGGTTAGTCAAATGTTAAAATCAGTTTGTGTTCCCTAAACATCTAGGCTTTGAGGGGGAGATGCAGGGCCCTTGAAGGGTGCTTTGCAGCAGCGATTCCAAGCTGAGATTAAAACATAAGTCGTTCTGACCTTATTTCCATTTTCTGTTGCTCTGTGCTAACTCAAATGATTTTTGGAAAGAGGTAGAGGTATGGACAAATTCAATTAAAGATGTTTTTGGCTGTTGATAGAACACCTATATAATTAAATGTTGATAGCATTTGTCTGTATGCCTTTAAAAGGTTGCAGGAAATGTACTCTACTTTGAGGAAAGGCCTAAAGTGTGTTTTCTTTTATAGGGTACTTAAGTTGGTGATGGACAGGGAGGCCTGGCGTGCTGCGATTCATGGGGTCGCAAAGAGTCGGACACGACTGCGTGACTGAACTGAACTGAACTGAAGCATTGGAAAGAGCTGGCAATTCAAAAAGTGGTGATGGTGTGTCTGTGCAGAGTGATAGTCCTCCATAGCCCAGCTACAGGCTTGGAGTGAGTAGTGGTGAAGTGCTGTGACCACTGCTCATCTTGTGGTAGGTGTAGAGATGCTATATGTTCAAGGCAATGAGACTATGTAAAAATTTATCTAATTTACCATTCATATACTAATATCATGACCAATGCTACCAACGGTAGTCAAAAATCATGGCCTAAGTTGAATTTGATCTGAGTTGGAAGATAGTTCTACTTCAAGTTGGAACTTGAGGAGACTTAACTGTTAGTCTGTTTAGTCGCTTAGCTGTGTCCAATTCTTCACAACACCATGGACTGGAGCCTGCCAGGCTTCTCTGGCCATGGGATTTCCCAGGCAAGAATCCTGGCGTGGGATGCCATTTCCTTCTCCAGGGGATCTTCCTGACCCAGGGATTGAATCCGAGTCTTTTGCACTGGCAGGCAGATTCTTTACCACTGATCCAACAGAGAAGCCCATCGGTTTACTTAAGCCGATATTCAAGGAAGAGTTGGTTTAAGCACTGATGCTCCATTTCAAACCTGACTGCTCTCTGTTTGGTTTTAGATTGAATTCAAGCAGGTGTTTCAAAACCTGCTTCAGATAGCATTACTTGTCACTGGGAAGCTAGATCTTTCGGGGGAGTTGGCAATGAGAGTTTCATCCTGAGATTTCGCTATCAATGAAAAACATCTTTTGGGAGATAAAACACTTTTTAAGCTTCTCTAAGAAAAGTGTGCAATATGAAAGCTTATTGTTATTTTTGAAGGGGTGTTTACAGAATTAACCCCCATCACTGTCTTGAACATCACTCCAGTTGTGAGAATTCAGTCAGAACCTCAAAGAGGCGTTATCTATCCATATAAGCGTATGGAGTGTCATTTTAATGTTCTGTATCTTTGCCGTGCCTCCACCTTCTTTGATGAAAAAATCTATTTTAAAATTTGTAAGAAAATATTTAACATAATAAGATGATGAGTCAGAGGTTTTAAAAAGCTAAAAAGGGAAGATGTAGTTAAATAATGCACCTTTTTTATTTTTTCGCTACATCTGACTCATGACATATAATGTATTCTGCTAAGTTCAAAGTTTTCTCTTACAAAGAGAGTTTTATGAAACAACTCTTCTTCAGACCGTTTTTTACTTCAATTATAGTAGCAGATTTTGGAGTTTAAATCATTAACAACCTCTGAGTGAACTTTTATCCAAATGACTGCAAGTCACAAAGAGAACAGTCCTCTTTCACCAAATACCTTTTGTGCTGGAGTGAGACCCATCCTTTTCTATTTTTTCCCCTTTATGTCTCTCTTTGAAGAAAGATGTGTGATTTGTAAAGTAATGAAAGTATGTCTCAGTTAATGAAAACTGCTATATTGAGCTCATAATGCAAACTGGAATTGCTTTAGGGTAAGCTTCACACACCTCCATTATAGCAGGGAAAAAAGTAAATTTCAGAAGTCAAGATTGTTGTGTGCACTGTAGGAGTATCATGTAGCAGTTAAATCGACCATCGGGGTGACCTAATCTTATTTATCCCCCCTTTGTCAAGGAGCTGTAATTTTCATTTAGGCATTTTCCAGTTTTAACTCCACTGGACAGTTCAAAACGGGGCGCTTAGTCCATCCACCTAGTTACTGATTTCACCATATGTTACCTTTTTATTCTCTTTATTTTTATTGGAACGTTTTTGGAGAGTGCGTGGAAGACTGTCACCTCCACAGACTTCAGGTGATGAGATGAGAGAGTAGTTCTTTGAGTGACAAAAGCCTGAAGAATTTTTATACAGAACAAAATGTAGTTTAATCAACAAAAAGAAAGTTAAGAGAAAACCCTTTTTCCTCTTGAAAAATCAAGAAGAATAATGAACTAATCTTCGTTTCAAGAGTGGGAAAAACTTTTTCTCCCCCTAGATCTGGCGAATAGCGGGATAAATTCGAAGACGTCCATCCCACCCCCGCACGCGCGCCCCCCATTCTTTCCAGACAGAGCGGTTGCAAATCCCAGGCTGAGTCCGTCCTGGGAGCCTTAGGGCACCTTCCTCTTTGCTCTGTGTGTGTGTGTCTAGCTCTCGCTCTTTCCTTCAGTCTGTGCCTCTGTGTGTGTGTGTGTGAGTGTGTGTGTGACAGAGGGAGAGAGAGCGCGAGAGGAGAGAGAGAGCGAGAAAGAGAGAGAGAGAGAGCAAGAGAGCGAGCTGTGAGCTGTGCTGCCGCCGCCGCTGCCCTTTGATCCCGACATTAGTGTTAGGGGCTCGGAGACACAGAGCGCGGCCATAGACACCGCCGCACCGGCACTCATTTATTTATACCTCCCATCACACACGCGAGCATAGGACATACACACACACTCACACCTATTAGATCTGTTTCCATTGAAGAATATTACGCTCGGGGACAAGCCAGGTGCACGACCAAAAAATTAAAAAAAAAAAAAAAAAAGGAAAAAAAAAAAAGAAAGGAAAGAAAAGAAGAAAACCCCTCTTCTGGCTCCAGGAAACAAGCTTCAACCCATTGCACACACCGGAGAGAAGGGGTTTCCCCCTGCCCGCCCGCCCGCCCCCCAACTACCTCCCCGCTCCTGCCAGTGTCTGCCTCTCTGCCCCCACGGGGGTTTATTTGATCTCACATTAACCAAGGAGGAGAATGTGAGAAAAGGGGGAAAATGCCCAGGAGGAAGCAGGAGCAGCCCAAGCGCCTTCCCTCACGTAAGTCATCCCTTCTGCACCTCCTCTCGTGCCATTTTCTCGCCCTCCCTCTCCTCTTTCCTCTCCGCAGCCTCCTCCGTCGTTTTCTGCATTAGTTTAGGGTTACAGAGGTGAAACTGACAAAAGACACAGCCCGGGTTACTCCTCGTCTAGGTCTATGCCGAGGCAGCCATGTTGGTGATGATCAGCCCCGTGCCCTTTCTATTCTCTCTCTCTTTTTCTTTCTTTCTCTCACCCCCCCTCTTTTTTTCCTTGAGATCGGGCTTTTTTCCCCTTTCCCTCCCCCTCCCCCTCCTCACTCCGGGTGGCTGGGGGGAGGGGGCAAGAGACGGGAGGAGGGGAGTAGTGTGGATGCCGGGGTTTTTTTTTTTTAATCGGGGGGTGGAGGGGAGGTGGGAGAGGTTGGAATCTTTAAAAAAAAAAAATTTCCTTGCGGATCCCCGGTGCCCGAGGGTGCGGAGGTCGGGGCGCACAGAGGGTTGGGGGGCCGTGACATGGCGTTTGGGGGTGTCGGAGCGAGGGCGCGCGGCCGCCTGCCGGGGACGGGATCCAGGGAGAGGTCCGTCTCCGGCTAAAGGTTGCGCCGGGGTTGGTCGGCCCCGGAGCCGCCGGCGGCAGCGGCGGCGGCGGCAGCGGCAGGAGCAGGAGGAGGCGGAGGTGGAGGAGGCGGCGGCGGAGGAGGGGAGTCGGGGGCGGGCGAGGCGGGAGCGGCGAGGAGGGTGTGGGGGCACCGCACACAAACACACGGGTACACACGCGCCGCCGGGCGGCTACTCCCGCGGCGCCGGGGCGAGGGGGCGCGCCGGGGCGCGGGGCGGCCGGGCGGGGGGCGAGGCCGGGCAGCGGCGGGCGGATGTGGGGTGCGGGAGCTGCGCCGAGGCGGAGGCAGGAGGCAGGGCGGCTCGCGGCGCGCGAGGTCCCTGCAGAGCCGAGGGGAGGGAGGAGCAGGGCTCCTGGCCGCAATAAAATGCGGGGTCAGTCGGAGCAGACGGAGCCGGGCGAGACTCGGGCTCTCAGACCCCCCTCCCCGGCGAGCCTGAGCAGAGTCCAGGACTAAAGTGCATCGTAGCCCTCCCCGGCTGCAGCCACACACACCAACTGGAGACACACACCCGCCGGCACGGCCCGGTCCCCTTCCCCTCCTCCACCCGCGCCCCCGGTCCCTCTCCGCCCTCCCTCCCGCTTTTCTTTGCCAGTCTCTTAACTTTTCCCCCACTCCCTCTCCAGCTCAATCCCCCCCCCCCATCTTTCTCCGCTTTGAGTGTTCCGAGATGCTGCTAAAGCTAAAAGTGAAGGAGAAAGAAGCAACTAAAAATATCCCCCGGGGCCGCCCGGCTCCTTGAATGCAGGGAGGAGGGGGCAGGGGAGAAGGCGTGGGGCGGGGTGACGGGGAGGAGGGGACGCCGGAGGCGCCGGAGGGAGGGGTCGGGGGAGACGGAGGGTCAATTTCTCTTCTCTCTCCCCCCGAATCCCCCCAACCCGCCCCCCCCCGTACTGCTCCCCTCTCTCGGCGGTTTGGCGCTGCTCGGAGCCCGATCCTGCAAAACCCGGGCTGGGGGCGGGAGCGGAGCCGGAGCGCCCGCCCGCCGGGGTGTTAGGCCGACGTGGTCGGTCACCTGAAGTTCACGGAGGGTGGGGGAAGGGTTAAGGTTATGGTGTCTCGGGCTCGGGTTGTGTGAGCGTGTGCGTTTCCGCTGCAGAGAGGCAGCGCGATCGATCTCCCCCTCGCGAAATCTCCGCGGCGGTGCCGGCCCGGGGGGACGGGCAGGGGGCGCGGGTGACTCGGGCTGGGCGCCCCCCGGCGCCTCCGTGTCACCCGGGCCGCGGCCGAAGTGGCGAGCAAGGGCACTTGCAGGCAGCCCGCTCGGCAAACATTCCTCTTTCTTTCCCCTTCCCGGTACGCAGGAGTCGACGCACAGAGCTTGGGTTGTGCTTTTTTTCCCCTTCCTTTAAAAAAAAAAAAAAAAAATGCCCCTGTGCAGTCCTTTCTTCGCCTGCCCGCTAGAGGTTCTGAGGATAATATCACATATGTAATATATATGCACATAAAATCGTTCGCAGGCGGCTGCGTGTGTAGGGAAATTTTGTGCGAGGGAAGCAGGCGGCGGAGTCTGGGAGGGCGAGTTGGGAGGCTCCGCACCGCGATTCACAGAAAACTCGCAGCAGTTGGTGGAAGTGTGTGCGTGCACATGGCCGGCCCGCCGCGCTTCCCAGCTCTTTTCGGGGGCGCTTGGGGGCAGGGACAGGAGGCAGGAATCCTGGGGAGCGGGGCGGCGGTCGGGAGAGGCTTGCCCTGCTCGGACAAAACGGGCTTCAGTGTTCTCTGCGAACTTGCCCTTAGATGGCAACTTTGGGCGCTGATGAGCTGGTGTGCGAAAACCAGGGCGGTGAGGTTATTTGGTCATTTTCCTTTCTTCTCTCCTTAAAAAAAAAAAAAAAAAAAAAAATCTTGGCGGGGTGAGAGAGAGGGTAGGAGCGGAGAAGGGATTTATCTGTTCAGTTGTGACGGAGATGGAACGCCTTCCCTCCCGTTGTGGGTAGTGCAGTCGGGCAGCTGCAGCCTGCCCTGCTGGTGACCTTGACCCTGACCTCGTGCGACTACCCTCTCCGTCTGAGAGGAAATTCAGGCTCCATTTTAGCTCGTGTGTTGGGTGGGCCTCTCCAGGGCGCCGGGGCCTGGTGATTGAGTTAGATTTTGCCAGTGGGCTCTCCCACCCACCCGGTTCTCTAATTGAATACTGTTATACACTCAGTTTAAAGAAAAAAAAAAAAAAACACAACTCCTTCTCCCAGTCACATAAAGCCACTTTTACTGAAGTAAAAAGCAATTACCTTTTGGAAACACCGTAAAAGTGCCTCCAGTTTTTAAAGAGAAGCCTAATTTGCGATGCTTTTTTTCCACTTACCTTTGCTTTGAATGGATTTTTGTGGATGTGTGCAGCCTGTTTTAAGCATGGTTTACACATGTTTTGTAAGCAGCTTGCATTTGAGCTGAGAGCAGTTTCTGGGCAAATGGTGTATTTTGCAATTCAGACAGTAACCCCAGACTGCCTTAAGTGCTGAGGGAGTCTTGCAGGAACTTGCAGTGAGGTGGACTTTGGTAAAAATTAGTGTTCATTTGTGTTTAGTGTAGAATACAATTGTAGTCCTAAATTCCAGTGTGAATGCTAAGTTCTTTATTTGTTTATTTGTGTGTATATGGGGGAGGAAGGGTGTCAGTATTTTTCTTTCCCTGGAGGACCATTTTGAATCTAAATTAAAATACAGTGAGTTGGGGATGGATTGCCCTAATAGAAGTCATCCTGAGTTTTTAAGAAGTTCTGTAGAGGCAGACTTCACAGTTCTCCATAGCAGAAAGGAGTGATATGAGTAGTTTCAGGATGAGAAGGATCAGAGGGGGATGAGATGGGAAGGAACTGCTTTTGAAACCAAAGAGCCTTCTGAGTAAATACAGGTGCTTAAGAGCTACTATTGATAGAATGTCTTTAAAATTTAGGGAACCTGTAAACACATTTAAGAAACTCACATTAGAATTACCAGAAAAAGAAACTTGTGATAACTGCATCTCTAGAAAATTTAGATTGCTTTCTATTTCCTCTTAGGTTCCCCCCCCCCCACCACCATGCTTCTATTCCCCTTCCCCATGAATCATCCCTACGAATAAACTCCTTCTATGTGTTATTAAATACGATAGTAGCCAACCATAGCATGAATCTACAAAGCCCAGAGTCCTCCCACTGTATAGCACAGACACCAGGGAACCTGGAAGTTCCAACCTCGAGTAGATTAGTCCTGGAAATCCAGACTAGCAGTTGGTATTATCTGATACCAAGTCTGGGGTGAGCCTCAGCTTCTGGCACGGAGTCCCAGCAATTCCCCAGGCTGGGCTTCGGCCTGCTAAGGTTTCCTAGCTGCTTCTGTTCAACTAGACACCCATGGGACCGTTCAGAACCGAATTAGCTTTGGGGATGGGTGAGCCTTTAACCTGACACTACTAACCTAAGCGTTAGATTTCTGATTTAAAATTCTGCACAGTCCCTTCCTCCTGGGCCTCCGAAGTAAGTGTATGTGAGGGTTCTTTTTTTCTGTTAGATGGGCCTCATACATGGGCAGAAAAACAAATGGTCTGTCCTATAGAATGGAATGGTGATCTTACTGGCTGTGAGTAAAAAGGGCGAGTTGCACTAGGTTTCAGAGGTGACCCCAAACCAAGGGTGTCAAACTCTTTTTGAGAAGTGGCTCTCAAAATTATTATTCAAAATAAAGCCTTTATTTCTTGGCCTAGAGCAGTGATTATTGTTTGGGGATTTAAATATGACTGCTGCGATTGACGGCTCTTTTACAAAAGTTTTTTCCATTAACAGGGTCCAATACCATGTTCCAAAAAATGTCCTAGAGGTCCTTGGAGCTATACCATGTGCTTATCTTTAGCAGAATCCCCAGACTGCAGAGTTTAAAAATGTTTGTCAGCCTAAGAAAGCAGAAGAGAGGGAAACTGACATGGGGACTGTTGGCCAGGCCTGAGGCTCAGCCCTTTGTGAACATTGTTCCATTTGGGGTCACGAACTGGAGAGGGAAAGGGGTGTGTTGGTTGCATCTGTAAATCCTTTGACCATTGGTGCCATCAGCACTTTTAAGATTTCCTCATTAGCTTCAACTTACCCCTAAACGTGCACAAGTTTAGACCCTGTTCTGTTTATTGCTGGAAAGCTGCCCGATGCCTATTCCCAAGGGGGAGCACAAAGGAAAAGTTCATAAAACAGTTGTTTTGTTATTCCAGTATTTTCACTGTTTACTCAGTTGTGGGTCAAGACCAGAGCAGGTTATTGTGTTTGTCACGAACAAAACTTTATAAAAATTCTTTCTTGCTTTCTCGTAAAATTGGGAAGCAAAATGACTGAAAAGCAACAGGATCTCATATTGTTTTTATTTTTATGTGTCTTTATATGTCTATTGAAAGATAAAAGGTTGAATCTTTCCCTTACTTATTCTTACTAAATTTTTTTCAGTAACCAAACAATACCTCCTGACTAGACAAGGGCCATGGGGAAATTTTCTGAATCTGAAAGAGTAAAGTATTTCACTGTGGATAATTCTGCGACACCACAAAGCAAGCTTGCTTGATTCTGGGCAAAAATGCCCATCTGTTCTTATATGTATTCCTCATCCGATAAGTAGGTCCACTGAGCTTTGCTGTTAAAGTGAGGAAGATAGCTCAAAATCGCATTCCTTCTAATGCTTCAAAATAGTTTCTAATAAAAAAATTGATTTTTAATTTGTCTATGTGTTGCCATCTCGTGCTGGGGATGACACAGCTGGTGTGAATTGACAAGTCTCCTGCACCAAGTGTTAATAAATCACGTTGGGGAGGTATAAATTGGACAGCTTTCGGCCAGTGTTAAAGCTTGCTGTGCATTTGAGGTTTTAGAGTCTTTGAATGGCCTGTTAGGAGAGTTCCTAGGGAGGTGTGGAAAATCTTCATCTCTCGAGGCTTATAAAATTAGATGGACAAAGGCCATAGAGACAGCCAAGGGATCGTGTTGTGTTGGTGGAGTAACCAGGCAGGCTTCTCCTGGTGTTAAAAGTTGGCTTTAATTAATTAATGTCAAGATATCCGTGTAGGAAAGACCGGATTCGAAATGGGGGGTTGGGGGAGGGGGTGGTAACCCTGGCTGGTGGGTAAACCCATTTATTAAGTAATCCCAGTAGTTGAGATTGTGTCTGAGTGATTTTGTTTCCCCAAAGAGAAAAACTCAGCCAGCAGCACTAACCCTGGTCGTTTCATGCAAAGTGGTGTCTTTGGACTCAAAAGATGACAAGACACAGAGGAAATGATGGTGGAGCCCCGATTCACAGTGTAAAAAGCTCCCTTGGTTTCTGTGACTGGTCAAGAACGCCCTTTGTGAAAGCTAAGGGCAGCTTAGTCCTGGGAGGAGGTTAAGACACCCTTTTGCCGTCCCCTTTCCAAGTTGCCTTGTCTCTCCTCCGCTCTTCCCTTCTGACTGTCCGCTGGAGTCTTAGGAGAGGAGGATGGGGAAACAAGCACAACAGGCTGGAAGCTTATCTCTCTATTCTGAGTGATGTATTAGTAATTTTCTATAATTTAATCAGGCTGATCGCAGAACAAGATAATGAGAGTGTGACCTACAAAATAGGACTTTGGGGGGGCATGAAAGGCTTTCCAGCGGAAGGTTTTTACAAGACCATGAGCTTTGTGGTAAAGGAGTGGATTTTGAGTTTCCTCTTATCCGAAAGAAATCCAGACCAGGCCTAGTGATGGTAAGGCATGTGGTTTTGTTTTCGCTTTTCTTCCTCAGATTTCGTTCCCATTTTGGCCTAGTAAAGGCACTCTAGAATCACATTTTAGAGATGCAGATTGTCAGTGAAGTTGCTGTGTCCTGTTTCCTTCTTTTTTTTTTTTTTTTCTTGACCTTGCTGGCATGTGGGATCTTAGTTCCCCAATCAGAGATTGAACCGGTGCCCTCTGCAGTGGAAGGCAGAGTCTTAAACACTGGACCCCCGAGGAAGTCCCACTGTGCCCTGTTTCTGATGGGATCTTTTCTATTTCCTGCTTTCTAGGTGTAGCTCAGTAATGCATGCCATCTAGGGCCATGTGTACAAAATACTTTATGGTTCGTGGTAGCTGAAAATGTCTTTTGTCATATTTTATAAGAAACTAATGTTGCAAGCACAGACCTTAGAAATAGCCAAGAGACTTGATGGACTGAAGTTTCTAGCCGCTTTCCCCCTTCTGTTTAGGAGCAAGTTTTGTATTTTTATGCTCCATCTGTAAATTACCCTTTTATGATATTAGAGAATAGTATATGTGACTAGGTGCTGAAGCAGGGCCTCTCAGGTGACTATTATCATTCCCCAAGGACCCACCTTGGGATAGAATCACTGTAGTTACAAGGTAGTTTCATAAATTAAAATCAGACTTTGGGCTTGATACTGATCTTCAGCTTCATGGGTACATACTGCTGTTTACTTTGTAAAAGTCAGCCTCACTGCGTGTACACACACACACACACACACACACAGAGGCTGCACTGTAGCTAATTTTATAAAATGTACAGTGATACACGCCCACGGTCTGAAATCAGCATGAGGCCTTTAGCCACCCTGTTTTTCACAGACTGACCCAGGGTTATATTAAATGCAGCAGATTCTGTGTGCCTAAAAAGGATATTGTTTCCAGCCGGCCATTCCCTTCTTCTTAAAAAACAAACCTCCACCACTGAAGCTCTCCATCTCGAGTTCTGAAATGACTAAGACTTAGGTGCTCTTTGCTTCTGTTTTTAAGAAAGTCCAAATTCAGCCAAGTTCGGTTTCCCGGCAAGGAAGGAGGCTTCTCCAAGGCTGGGGCCTGAAAAAGCAGACTCCAGAATAATCCCTGTGTCTATCTCTTTCTCTTCCTTGTAATTTCTCCACGGGTCAGAAAAGTGGTTAGACCCCATGAGAAGTGAGGTGTGAGGGGAAAGGACGAGAGGTGAGAGAGATCTATATCTCCCGATGGAGTGCTCTGGAGAAGCTGGCTTTCCAAGCGGACTGGAGAAGGCCAGGGAAGGTGATCTTTTCCATGATTGATCAGCAGCAGCCTGCTTATCTGTGCTTTTGAAACAAGCTACTGTACTTGAGGAGGGCGATAGATTTTTCTAAAGTTACACGGGGCCGGTGTCTTGGGTTGTCTGCTGGTGTATTTTTAAAAGCTTGTGTTGTTGTCTTGTAACCAGGGGGAGAAAATACCATTTGATTTGGCCCTCTTTTCGCTAGGTCTCCTGTAGACGGTGGGCTTCCCTGGTGGCTCAGCAGTGAAGAATCTGCCTGGGATGCAGGAGATGTGGGTTTGATTCTTGGGTTGGGAAGATCCCCTGGAGGAGGGCATGGCAACCCACTCCAGTATTCTTGCCTGGAAAACCCCAGGTACAGAGAAGCCTGGAGGGCTACAGTCCATGGGGTTGCAAAAGAGTCAGACATGACTTAGCAACTAAACCACCACCACCACTGTATACTGTACATCCTAAGGGAAAAAAAACAAAACAAACAGGGACTGGACGTGCTTTTTAAGGTTACAGAGTAGTGGTCCAGTGCACAGCCTCTGGCAGCAGCTTGTTTGGATTCAACCTCTGCTGCCCACTAGCTGTGTGACCTTGGGCAAATTACTTAACTTCCCTGTTCCCTGGTTTCCTCGTCTTTCAGTAGTGACAACAGTTCCTATAGCACAGGGATAGTGTATGAATAATTGAATACATACCGAAGTATCAGTATTATGTGCACACACGAAACCATACCTTAGTAAAGGCTGCTTTGTAGAAAGAGCTCAAGAAGGATTAGCTATTATTAAGTGTATGAAATAAGTTTTCATTTGCATAGCCTGTGATTGGACTATAGATATTTCTGACTCAGAAGTTTTTGGTGATATCTGTATTTATTATTCTTTTTAAAAAATTCTCCATGTATCTCGTACAGTAATAATATGACACGGTAAAATTCTTTTATAAGGCTGTATAATAGGGCTTGACAAGTGTTTGTTTCACAGGCCAACAATATTACTTTCAGCTTTTACTAGGGGAACAACTTCTTCTGTGTGTGTGATTTGACCTGAATTATATCTCAATTGTGTAATAATCATATAAATTATGACTGAGCTTTTCTATAAAGTGAGGATAGTAAATCCATGTTCCCAGACTTAGGCTGAGATTCAAATGAGAAAATAGGTGTTTAATAAAAGTTTATTTATCCATTGACTTACCAGTCAGCCCACCCATTAAAATTACCCAGGGGAAATTTCTGCTGGGTTTTCCATGTGTCACACAGCGAATAGTTCACATTTTTCACAAAACAAAGGAAAGACAGGGTCTGGTGTTTCTAATTGCAGAGAACCAAGCCAAGAGAACACATTAAATGAATTTTATTTATTTAAACTTTTCTTTTAGTTTTCTTTTGGAGCATAGTTGATGAACAATGTTGTATGAGTTTCAGGTGTACAGCAGACGGATTCAGTTCAACATATACATGTATCTACTTTTCAAAAGTTTCAAAAGATTGGGGTATGTGTGTGTGTTGTGTGTGTGTGTTATACGTGTGTTTATGTATGTGTTACAGGCGACATTAGAGGTCACAAGCTAGTGGCCTCCTGGTATGTTTTGCCTCGTATAGTATGTCTAAAACTCAAGACAGCGTTTGGAAATAGGCGGTCTCACATACAAATCCAGGCTTCCAGCTCCCTTTGAAACTTGGACGAGTCAGCGGCGCGGGCCACCTCCTCACGTGGCCGCAATCTGCTTCACTCGGTGGCGGCTGTCTCCCTTCCTTGGCATGTGCTCACCAGTCTGCCGCAGTTCCCACCCCGGGGCTTCCGTGTCCCTGCCTGCAAGCACACCTGCGCGCCCCTGCCAAAGTGTCTTATGTCCTGGCCCCTGCAGGCATTTGGATTAGAAGTTGTTCTATATTCCCCAGTATTGTGCAATCTTTTACGTCCTCGCCGAGGCTAGGATACTGTAAACCTCATCTGATGGCAATATCAGGAAGCTGCCTAGGGTGGGGAGGAAGACCCTGGTACCAGTTTCCCAGTTCTCATCCCACCCTACCGCCTGCTGCTGCTGCTGCTAAGTCACTTCAGTCGTGTCTGACTCTGCGTGACCTCAGGGACTGTAGCCTACCAGGCTCCTCCGTCCGTGGGATTTTCCAGGCGAGAATACTGGAGTGGGGTGCCATGTCCTTCTCCAACCCTCCCCCGACCCCTGGGTAAGATAGATAGCTAGTAGGAACCTGCTGTGTAATGCAGGGAGCCCAACTCGGTGCTCTGTGATGACCTAGACGGGTGGGATGGGGGTGGGGTGGGAGGGGTGTCCCCGAGGGAGGGGATCTGTGTGTACATATGGCTGATTGACTTTGCTGTACAGCAGAAACTAACACGACATTGTGAAGGAACTATAAGAGAAAAAAAGATCCTAGCCCCAGATGCATGAGTTCCATCCCAGCCGCACCACGTTTTAACTGTGACTTTGGCAAGTTACTGCAGTTTGCCTGTTTCCTCATCTGTAAATTGGGAAAGCATTGGAGGGTCTATGGGAACTAAGTGAGTTCATACATGTAGCTATTTAGATTCATGTCTGGGACATAGTATGTGTACAGCAAACGCTGGCTACATTAAGACACTCGAGGTGTTAATTTCTTTCTTGTTTTGTGAATTTCTTTCAGTTAAGGATCTCGGTAAGATTGCTTTAACTGTGTCGTATAATCAGTTAAAGACATCTATTGCTGCCTGTCTGTTTCTGATCATCATTAGCCAACCTAGTGGTTCTCCATCCTGGCAGTCAATTGTAATTCCCTGGGAGATTTAGAAAATGCAAACACCCCCAGAGGTTTAAATTTAATTGGTTCAGAGTGGGGTCTGGGCATGGACAGCCTTAAAAAGCTCCCCTGGTGATGTAAATGGATAGTCAGAGTTGAGGACTCCTGAGCTAACAAGAACTCTCACTCTGGGCTGATGCCATTTTAGCCAAAAATAAAGACATGTGATTTTGAGTCTGGGTAGCTTATTGATGAGAATCTGTTAGACTCCTTAAACCTTTAAAAATAGCTCATGGTTCTGAGTAATCGCCTCCAACTCCTCCAGATTGGAAACCAGAGGTTCAGGGAAGGACCCGGACTAAGCAGAAGGCACAGATTTCAGTCTTCTCTGTCACCTTCTCTCACGACAGTCACCAGGGTTTCTCACTAGCTTTGTGACCTTGGGTAAGTCACCTGACCTCTCTGTGTTTACAGAGTGCCATCTTGTAAAATGAATCAGTTCAGTTCAGCCGCTCAGTTGTGTCCGACTATTTGCAACCCCATGGACTGCAGCACGCCAGGCTTCCCTGTCCATCACCGACTCCCGAAGCTTGCTCAAACTCGTGTCCGTCAAGTCGGTGATGCCATCCTACCACCTCATCCTCTGTCGTCCCCTTCTCGTGCCTTCAGTCTTTTTGAGCATCAGGGTCTTTTCCAATGAGTCAGTTCTTCGCATCAGGTAGCCAAAGTATTGGAGCTTGAGCATCCGTCCTTCCAATGAATATTCAGGACTGATTTCCTTTAGGATTGACTGGTTTGATCTCCTTGCTGGCCAAAGGACTCTCAAGAGTCTTCTCCAACATCACAGTTCAAAAGCATCAATTCCTCCGCATTCAGCTTTCTTTATATTGTAAATGGATACATTGTAAGTGGATAATAGTACATTAATCATGCCTTCTCTTTGTTGTTGTTCAGTCACTCAGTCGTGTCCAATTCTTTGCGACCTCATGGACTGCAGCATGCCAGGTCTCCCAGTCCCTCACCATTTCCCAAAGTTTGCCCAAGTTCATGTCCGTTGCATTGGTGATGCCTTCTCTTTATATAATGCTTATTGTCCACAAAACATTTTCACTGGTATCATCTGCCTGTGAGGCAGGCAGGGAAGAGCTCCTCATCTTACCAACTGGAGAGACAGGGAAACTGGGATGAAGGGAGGAAGAAGCTAGCTTGATGTCACCAGTGTGGGTGCTAACAAGGGCCAGGCCGTCCATGGGCAGGGCTCAGGGGTCTGTGAAAGCTTCATGGGGTCCCAAACCTGGAGAACGTGCCTCCACCACCTGCACGTCCTCGCACACCCCCCCCCGCCCCCGTGCAGGACGCCCCCTTGGTGCTGAGGGAGTACATGCATTGCCCGGTGATTCCGGAAGACTTGTGCCACCAAGAATATTGCTCTCCTCAAAGATTTATTTTGACCTTAGACTAAACAGAAGGTCACAGAATAGAGTCGCTTGCAATGATACTTTCTGAGGTGTGAACTATGTCCTCCACATGGAGAACACTGCCTTCATGTAATGGCCTAGAATTGTGAGTTGTTTTCTAGTCTGTGCTTGTATGACCCTACTTGTTAATCCAGCCAATCTCTCTAGAGCATGAAACGCAGCTGTATTTGGAAGGGAACAAAGTGGGGATACCCTGTGTGTGGCCACACAGTCGCTCAGTCGTGTCCGACTCTTTGTGACCCTATGGGCTGGAGCCTACCAGGCTCCTCTGTCCATGGAATTCTTCAGGCAAGAATACTGCAGTGGGTTGCCATTTCCTCCTCCAGGAGACACTCCCGACCTAGGGACTGAACCCAGTCTCCGTCGTTTCCTGCCTTAGTAGGCAGATTCTTTACCACCAAGCCACCTGGGAAGGTGGGACACACTGTGCTTCAAGAAATATTCCTGAAATGTGCTGAGTGATTTCTCCCTTGTAGGGGAAGGCAAACCTCAAATAACATCTTCCTGGGTTTTAATCTGACCTTAAGAAAGAGGGATGGAGAAGGCACTGGCCATCCACTCCAGTACTCTTGCCTGGAAAATCCCATAGATGGAGAAGCCTGGTAGGCTGCAATCCATGGGGTCGCTAAGAGTCGGACACGACTAAGTGACTTCAGTTTAAGAAAGAGGGAAATCAAATTATAGTGAGCTGCCGCTTGCTGACATTTATAGGAAGAGAGGAGTTTCATAATCTAGAAGGTTTGGGTTGGCTGGACCACTAGATCCTAGAAGTGCTGTGTACCAGTGGCTACTCAAATGCATGTTGATAGATAAGAGAATATATACACAAGAGGAAAAAAGAGAACATGTATTTTATTTTTCTATTAGTTTTCTTTCTTTTTATTAATTTTTATTGGAGTATAGTTGTTTTACAGTGTGTTAGTTTCTGCTGTGCAGCAGTGTGAATCAGGTATGTGTATACATAAATCTCCTCTTTTTTAAGATTTCCTTCCTATTTAGGTCACCACAGAACATTGAGGAGAGTTCCCTGTGCTTTGCAGTAGGTTCTCATTAGTTATCTATTTTATACATAGTAGAGAGTACACATATTTTAAATATGATTTGTATACTCCATAAGGCTGGAACCGTGGAATTAACTAGTTAATAGTTTATTAATTTGTTTAAAAAATCTATATTGGCTTTTAATGACAAGAAGAATGCATATTTAGTATAAATAATTAAAGCCACATGGGGATATTTAAAGTAAAATGTGAAAGCCCCCTTTCGCAGCTTATGCCCTCAGAGGTAACTGCTGTGAACCAACAAGCGGTATTTAAAATTCAGCCATCATTTGAAAAATGGATGCGTATCAGCAGAGTTGGCTGAATTGATGTATGTACTGAATTTAGGACAAAGACGTTAAAAACTGAATAGATCACATGCAAAATAGTGGATCCCAGATCGGGTGCCCTGATTTTAAGGGGGACATTGATAAACTAGGGGCTTCCCTGGTAGCTCAGCTGGTAAAGAATCTGCCTGCAATGCAGGAGACCCCAGTTTGATTCCTGGGTCAGGAAGGATCTGGAGAAGAGATAGGCTACCCAGTCCAGTATTCTTGAACTTCCCTGGTGGCTCAGCTGGTAAAAGAATCTGCCTGGAATGCAGGAGACCTGGGTTCAATCTCTGGGTTGGGAAGATCCCCTGGAGAAGGGAAAGGCTACCCACTCCAGTATTCTGTCCTGGAGAATCCCATGGACTGTATAGTTAATGGGGTCGCCAAGAGTCGGATACGACTGAGCAACTTTCACTTTCATTGACAAACTACTCACCAGGCCAGAGGCAGCTAGCATGTTGTAGGCTCTTGAAATCATCTGTGAAGAATTAGTTATCCCATGTTAAGTACATCATGGGAGTACTTAACATGAGGTGGCTCAGACAGTAAAGAGTCTGCCTGCAAGGCAGGAGACATGGGTTCGATCCCTGAGTCAGAAAGATCTGAAGAAGGAAATTGCAACCCACCCTAGTATTCTTGCCTGGGAGAATCCCATGGACAGAGGAGCCTGGTGGGCTACAGTTCACTGGGTGGCAAAGAGTCCAATACGACTGAGTAACACACACACACATCCACACACATACAGTATGAAGAAAAGAATGAGAGTGGATAAAAGTTGTGCATGGTAACTAAATTCAAATATTTGAAGTTCTGTCAGCTGAAAAAGGGAGTAGACTTACTCTGAATTGTCATTCATCCTAAATTCTTACCTTGTGTCTGGTACTTGATTCATTCATTCATTCATTCAAGCAGCAGTAACTGAGTGCTTCTCTACCAGGGATTAGGGATCTGTGTAGCTGAATGGAGTATGGTCTGAGCTTGCAAGGATCTCAGCACCAAGCAGGCAGAGAAGATGCAAACAAATAATTAAAATTCAGCTTGAAAAGTATTTCCATAGATTTCTGAAATGCTGAGCAAGAAACAGAGACTAGGACCAATAGGGTAAAAGTTAGAGGGAAAATTACTTTGATTTCTTAAGATAAGGATCTGTTGAATAAATAAAATTGCCCCCAAGTGTAACAGAAGATCTTGTGTGTTATGAAGAAGCTGGTTTAACTGCATGTCAGGGGTGATTTTTTTAAAGATTGCAAGTAAAGAGGGGGTGAGATGGGGAGCAGAAATGTTGAAAATTCTGTTGCGTGAATGCTGCCTTGCTTGGTTTCTATTATAAAATGGGAAATCTGCTCCTCTAATTGGGGGCGGGGAAGGGGGCTTGGGGGGATGAGGTGCATCTTTCAATACACTGAATTGAAAGCCTTTTGAGAATAATACTTGGATGTCGACACATGTTAGAGCCATGAGGATTTGGTTAGTTGAGAGTTCGAGTCCCTACCTGGTGCGTGTTCATTGAGGAAAAGTTTTGAGCATTTACCTGGCTCATAAAAGTTGTATGGAATGCAGTCTCTGCTGACAGTTCTTTTAAACGTTGACACAAAACAACGACAGAGCATAATTACAAATCAATGTGCTAACAGGTGCAAGCCAATATAATGTGAATTAGGTGTGTAAATGTTTGAGGAAACTTAGAGTAACAGTGATGGCTAGAAGATTCTTGGAGGAGAGTGGTGCCTACAGCATCCTCACGGACACGATGGATTTAGATCTTGAGAAGAGAGGAAAGCATTCCAAACAGAATGAATAGAATCAGCCAAAAGAGATTGAAATAAAGCAAAAGTAGGCAGGGGACTCTAAGGAACTTTGTTGAACCAGAGGGCCGTATTGGTGATGATTATACAGTGGAAGTGAGAAATAGATTTAAGGGCCTAGATCTGATAGAGTGCCTGATGAACTATGGAATGAGGTTCGTGACATTGTACGGGAGACAGGGATCAAGACCATCCCCATGGAAAAGAAATGCAAAAAAGCAAAATGGCTGTCTGGGGAGGCCTTACAAATAGCTGTGAAAAGAAGAGAAGCGAAAAGCAAAGGAGAAAAGGAAAGATACAGGCATCTGAATGCAGAGTTCCAAAGAATAGCAAGAAGAGATAAGAAAGCCTTCTTCAGCGATCAATGCAAAGAAATAGAGGAAAACAACAGAATGGGAAAGACTAGAGATCTCTTCAAGAAAATTAGAGATACCAAGGGAACATTTCATGCAAAGATGGGCTCGATAAAGGACAGAAATGGTCTGGACATAACAGAAGCAGAAGATATTAAGAAGAGGTGGCAAGAACACACAGAAGAACTGTACAAAAAAGATCTTCAAGACCCAGATAATCGTGATGGTGTGATCACTAATCTAGAGCCAGACATCTTGGAATGTGAAGTCAAGTGGGCCTTAGAAAGCATCACTATGAACAAAGCTAGTGGAGGTGATGGAATTCCAGTGGAGCTGTTTCCAATCCTGAAAGATGATGCTGTGAAAGTGCTGCACTCAATATGCCAGCAAATTTGGGAAACTCAGCAGTGGCCACAGGACTGGAAAAGGTCAGTTTTCATTCCAATTCCAAAGAAAGGCAATGCCAAAGAATGCTCAAACTACCGCACAATTGCATTCATCTCACATGCTAGTAAAGTAATGCTCAAAATTCTCCAAGCCAGGCTTCAGCAATACGTAAACCGTGAAATCCCTGATGTTCAAGCTGGTTTTAGAAAAGGCAGAGGAACCAGAGATCAAATTGCCAACATCCGCTGGATCATCGAAAAAGCAAGAGAGTTCCAGAAAAACATCTATCTGTGCTTTCTTGACTATGCCAAAGCCTTTGACTGTGTGGATCACGATAAACTGTGGAAAATTCTGAACGAGATGGGAATTCCAGACCATCTGACCTGCCTCTTGAGAAATCTGTATGCAGGTCAGGAAGCAACAGTTAGAACTGGACATGGAACAACAGACTGGTTCCAAATAGGAAAAGGAGTACGTCAAGGCTGTATATTGTCACCCTGCTTGTTTAACTTCTATGCAGAGTACATCATGAGAAACGCTAAACTGGAAGAAACACAAGCTGGAATCAAGATTGCTGGGAGAAATGTCAATAACCTTAGATAGCCAGATGACACCACCCTTATGGCAGAAAGTGAAAAGGAACTAAAAATCCTCTTGATGAAAGTAAAAGAGGAGAGTGAAAAAGTTGGCTTAAAGCTCAACATTCAGAAAACGAAGATCATGGCATCTGGTCCCATCATTTCATGGGAAATAGATGGGGAAACAGTGGAAACAGTGTCAGACTTTATTTTGGGGGGCTCCAAAATCACTGCAGATGGTGACTGCAGCCATGAAATTAAAAGACGCTTACTCCTTGGAAGCAAAGTTATGACCAACCTAGACAGTATATTCAAAAGCATTACTTTGCCAACTAAGGTCTGTCTAGTCAAGGCTATGGTTTTTCTAGTGGTCATGTATGGATGTGAGAGTTGGACTGTGAAGAAGGCTGAGCGCCGAAGAATTGATGCTTTTGGACTGTGGTGTTGGAGAAGACTCTTGAGAGTCCCTTGGACTGCAAGGAGATCCAACCAGTCCATTCTGAAGGAGATCAGCCCTGGGATTTCTTTGGAAGGAATGATGCTAAAGCTGAAACTCCAGTATTTTGGCCACCTCATGCGAAGAGTTGACTCATTGGAAAAGACTCTGATGCTGGGAGGGATTGGGGGCAGGAGGAGAAGGGGACAACTGAGGATGAGATGGCTGGCTGGCATCACTGACTCAATGGACGTGAGTCTGAGTGAACTCCAGGAGATGGTGATGGACAGGGAAGCCTGGCATGCTGCGATTCATGGGGTCCCAAAGAGTTGGACACGACTGAGCGACTGAACTGAAGTTTACTCCTTCGGGTACAACACAAAATCAACTGTGGAGTTTGATAGTTTTTTCATTGTGTTATATACATGGAGGCGGAGGATGATGGCCTGAAGCAGGAAATAGCCTTTTTAAGTAGGGAGGGCTGTTGGAAATCTATAAAGTATTGGGTTGGCCAAAAAACTTCATTTGGGTTTTTCTGTAAGATTAAGGAAAAACCTGAACAAATGTTTTTGGCCAGCCCAGTAGATGGATGGCAGTGTATGTGAGCTTTGAAGGTGTCTGAGGAAGAGAGCTGCCCAGTGAAGGGCTTCTCTGGGGCCAGTACTGCAGACCCTCTGCCAGAGCTTAGGGCCCCCATCCCCTTATTTCTTTGGTTTCTTTGCCAAAGAATGCTCTAATGCAATGCCTACCTTTACTGGTATGTGCCATTTACAAAATACATCTAACATTCATACATATATAATGAAACATTCTGGTTAAGTGAACATTAGTAAACTGCTGTCCAGTCTAATGAATTTCAACACTCTCAAATTTCGTCTGTATCCTTCTCCTGCTACTTGTTCCCATTATCCTAAATTTTCTGTTGATTGTTTTCTTGCTTTTTCTCTATAAGTAAGTGTATGTAAGTGTTAGTCACTCAGTCATGTCCGACCCTTTGCAACCCCATGGACTGTGGCCCACCAGGCTCCTCTGTCCATGGCATTCTCCAGGCAAGAATACTGGAGTGGGTTGCCATTCCTTTCTCTAGGGGATCTTCCCAGCTCAGGGATTGAACCCACATCTCCTTCATCGCGAGCTGATTCTTTACTGTCTGAACTACCAGGGAAGCCCTTTTCTCTATAGCTTTCCCATATTTAGTTCCACTCGTCTTTGCCATTTATAAAAATATAAAGAGGGAGCAAGTAACGTGCATTCTGCACTTTGGACTGTTGTCTTTTTAAGACGTATTCATGTCAGTGTGTTTAGCTGGGGTGCATTCATTCTCACTGCTCCCCACAGACACGGTGTGTGTGTGGTTTGTTCCCGCTTTTTGTTGTTGGAACAGTCTGTTGTGGACATGCAAGTACGTATCACTTGAACCTGAGGGGAAATTTCTCTACGACACTGGTTCTCAAATAGTTTGGTCTCAGGACCTTCTCAAAGTTACTGAGGATGTCAAAGAGCTTTTGTATATAGGCAGTGTATCCATCTCTTATTAGATATTAAAATTGAGAAATTTATATTTTTGTTATTAAAATAATGGTTATAATCATTTTTTGGTTAACTATATAGGATATTTTGATGAAAAATATCTTTTTTCAAAAAAATAAATTTAGGGAGAAGAGTGACATTGTTTCCTAATCTCTTTAACGTCTGACTTAATAGAAAGATTCTAATATCTGCTCCTGCATTCAGTCAATTGCAACATGTTGTTTTGGATGGAATAGAGGAAGACTGTCTGGTTTCACACAGATATGTAACAGCTTTTTCAGATAATTACGGCTATTCTTTGATACTTTGCCAAGACTCAGAAAGAGGGAGCTTCTTAAAGCCACCTCTTAGCTTAGTTGTAATGTGGAATCTGAAACCATTTCAGTGGGCTTTTGCATTCAGTTGCATTAAAATGTACTGGTCTATGTTGCATTTTGAATGGACCACCCTGTAGGTACCATCATGCATGGGTCATTTGGAAACTGTTGGCTCACTGAGTTATGTAGACCTACCAAATGTTGATACATTTTATTGCACAGTATAAAAAGTGTATTGTCAACACTGACCTTATTTGAAAAGTCTGTACTGAGAAGCTGTTACCTTCATGGTGTAAGTACAAATTTTCCAAAATTTTGATACTGGCTTGAAAGTTTGAATTTCATCATTGGCTACAAATACTGTCAGTTTTCCCTTAAAATAGTAACCTTACTTCATTTATTTCCAAGAAATTGCCAAATACCCAGATTTGAATGACCAAAGTCATTCAGTTATTTGTCAATTATTCTATTAATTAAAAGTGATGTTCCATGGATGGGAGTGAGGTTCAAGAGAGCGAGGACATATGTATATTTATGTGTCATTCACATTGTTGTATGGCAGAAACCAACACAGCATTGTGAAGCAATTACCCTCTGATTTAAAAATAAAGTTTTAATTGAAAAAAGTGGTCCAGTTCCCAGCTCAGTCACACATGTCCTTTCCCTTGAGACAGCCATCTGACTTCAGTCATAGCAGAAATGCCTTATGCACATATTTCATCACACTGAATATTTTTAAAAAGCTTACTCAAGGGTCAACCTTTAATAAAATGAATAATTTCTACTGCTGCTTCATCAGAGACATTCTTTTGCTCTTTTTGGCTGCGCCGACTGACATACAGGCTCTTAGTTCTCCCACCAGGGATTGAACCCGTGTCCCCTGCGTTGGAATCGCAGAGTCTTAATTGCTGGACCACGAGAGAGAAGTCCCTCGAAGACATTCTTAAGTGAAACTGGCAAGATTGTGTTGTGTGTGTGTTTACTGTGGGTGTGTGGTGTAAAGAGAACAGTGATTTATTACAAGGGTGGTTTGGTGCCACTGTCCCAGTCGGAGCCAAGGTGCCAGCATTTTACCCACCACTGGTTTTGCATCATCAGTGTAAATGTCAGCAGAGTGAAAAGGGCAGATAGCATCTTAGTTTTATTGTGAAAACACTTCTGATCTTGAGGATCCCTGAGAGGCTCTCAGAGAGATCCCCGGGGGTCCACAGCTCAGACTTTGAGAACCACCTTTCTAAGATGCCTGCACAGGAGTAGAAATGCCGAGGTTTGGGGTTCCTGAGTCCTTGGTTTGGCTTGATAAGGTTACAGTGCAGCACTTTATGCCTGTTTGCACTGAAGAACCCCAAAGGCAGGGGACCCTTCCCTCACAAGTATTCTCAGGCTCTATGAGATTTCTTTGAAGTATCTTCGAAGTCTTTTTGTTAGATCTGAAAATTTGGATCAAAATCACCATTTTGCTCTATAACATAATGTTTGTTTTAAGATAATATTATAAATAAACTTAGCAACTAAATTACTTTTCTTCTCCACAAATACATATGTCAAAATGTTGATCTGTGAAGATGCTCCATGTTCACCCTGTGACTTCCTGGGTACCCCCCTCAGAGAAGGAGAACTCTGGTGGGTACCCTGGGTGCAGCATGCTTTATCATGGAGAGTGCATTGTTGGGTACAAAGATGCCTGAGGTTTTCAGGCCCTGGGAACTGGAGGATTTCTGGTCTTGCGGTCCCTGGGCTGGTATCCCCACCGTCCATGAACCCACCTACTTTAGACAGAAACCTGTGTGCACTCCTGCATGCCGCCCACTTCCTCTCCTCCCACGTCAAATTGCCCACCACGTCTGTTGATTGTTCTTTCAGAATCTCTGTAGCGTTCATCATGCACGCGTTCCTTGCCACAGCTCTCATTTATGTTCTTTGTTTTTCCCATAAGAATTGAGAACTTTTTTTGCTTCAGTCTCATGTCTGTCTTCCCTCCCCCTCAGCCTCTATGAAGCCAGTCTTCACTCTGCTACCACTGTAGACTTCCTAAAACACGCCTGCAATCTGGATAATCCTTATTTAGGATCATTGGAAAAGACTCTGATGCTGGGGGGGATTGGGGGCAGGAGGAGAAGGGGACGACAGAGGGTGAGATGGCCGGATGGCATCACCGACTCAATGGACATGAGTTTGAGTGAACTCTGGGAGTTGGTGATGGACAGGGAGGCCTGGCATGCTGCGATTCATGGGGTCGCAGAGTCGGACACGACTGAGCGAGTGAACTGAACTGAACTGAACTGAGGCTTTTCCTAAAAAAGATAAAGTTTGTTATTCTTAGCAAAGTATAGAAGATGCTTCATCACCGGAGCCCCCTTTCTCCTGCCCTCCTGTAATCCCTTATTTCAGTCATACTGAGTGATCTGTTTTGCAGACCGCCATGCTTATATCTCCTTGTGTGTTAGTTGCTCAGTCGTGTCCAACTCTTTTATGACCCCATGAACTATGTAGCCCACCAGGCTCCTCTGTCCTTGAAATTCTCCAGGCAAGAATACTGGAGTGGGTAACCATTCCCTTCTCCAGGGGATCTTCCCGACCCAGGGATTGAACCTGTATCTCCTGTGTTGAAGGCAAATTCTGTACCATCTGAGCTACGAGGGAAGCCTCACTTTGGCATATTCTTTTTCCTACTTCTGGGATGTCTTCAACTCATCTGATTGGCCTGATAACCTTCTTCTTACCCTTCAACACTCAGTCTTGAGAGAAGCCTTTCGTCCCTCTTCTCCCACCATTGTCCTACCTCTTGGGCAAAATTGGGCATCCTGTCTCCTGGTTCCTGTGGGTCTCTCATAATACCTTTTGTGCTATGTTATAATAGCGTATTTGTCTTTGTCCTTATTGACTGTGAGCTTGGGGCATGGACTGTTTCTTCCTCACTCTTGTATACTTTTGCACATAACAGTACTTGGTGTATAGTAGATGGTCGGTAAATATGCTGAATAAGTGAATGAGAGAAGAACAGAATTAAAGATAGGAGCTATTCAGTAAACATTATTGAATATATGAATGGATGAATGAAAGAATGGGTCACAGGATACAGGAGGTGTTCCATCAACATGCTTGAATGACTGAACGAATGAAGAAGTTAAGAATGCATCACATAATCAAAGGGTTTTGGGGAGAGAAAGGACTCAGGGAAATATCTCCTGCTATCTTCCTCTCTCAGAAATGAGGAAAGGATGGGCCTGCACTGATTCACTGGGCTGGGTGGAGGTGATGCGCACTGCCACGAGCATTCCCGTGGATGTGGCCTAGCGATGACTGGAGAAAGTCACGTGTTCCAAGGCAACTTGCCGAGAAGAGCAGAGACTGTGGCCCACGCCACAGAGATACCGCAGCCTGAGAGCGAGTGAGCACTTTTGTGGTTGGCAGTTTGGGGCACATTCCAGACTGCAGAGTCTCCCCTCCGTCATCGGCTCTGCTCTCTCTCTCTCTGTGTCCTCACACTGTGCCAAGACTGTAAGATTTTCCTGATGACGGGGCATGTTCTACATCTGGATTCCATGGTCGTAGCAACCAGAAGTTTCCTGTTCTCTTTGGTTGAGGTGATTATGCTATAGAGCTAGGGTGCAACAGCGACAATTCGGAGGTAAGCTCTACTATTTAAAATACAGTGTTCCGTCATCTGAGATTTCTGGGTGCCTGGGAGGGAGGGAGAAGAGAAACTATATTCACTCCGTGCTAACACTGTACCACACACTTTACTCATCTAATTCTGATTTACCTTGACAGTGACCCTATGAAATTGCAGGCCTTAATATCCTGTTCTGCAAATGAAACTGTGGGCCTGTAGATATTGGGAGGGTTTAGTAGGAGGGTCTGGGTGGGATTTGAGTGAGACTTTCTGGTGCCAAGGCTTGAGCCCTTTCTCTTTTGCCATGCTGCTTCATGTTCTAGAAATGCTGTGCTTTTTTGGTTAGGCAAAACGTGTTGTGGCCTCATTTTATCAACTGGGTAAATTCTTTTTTGTTTTTTAATTTCAATTTTTTTGACTGCTTGGGCTCTTCATTGCAAGGTACAAGGGCTTTCTCTAGTTGCGGGCTGGGATTTGTTGCCCTTCAGCAAGTGGAATCTTAGTTCCCTGACCAGGGATGGATCCCGCATCTCCTGGATGGGAAGGTGGGTTCTTAGTTACTGAGCCACCAGGGGAGTCTCATCAATTGGGTAAATTCTTGAAGCTGCATATACATTATACACTTAAGAGAAGGAGACTCTGTAGTTTTCTAGTTTAATGTTGTCTGTGCTTGGCAGCTGACACAAACTTCGCCATCTCTGCAGGAGCCCAGGGCCGGCAAGAGGGAGCAGGTGTTAATGTTCTACTTTACAGATGAGGGATCTGAGTAACCGAGGGCAGAGTGTTCACATCTGTCTGGTTCATCTCTGTGCTCCTAACACCCAGTCAAAGGGTTGGTATTTAGTAGACTCTCCAGTTTTTTGTTAAATAAACACCAGGAATTATAGTGGGAACCTGTAAGTACCAAATTCAGCCTGGAAGCTGGGTCTCCGGATCTGAGCTCACTGCCCTGTCCAGTGCTAAACCATCCTGCTTTTCCAGAGCCCTAAGCAGAGAGATGCCAGTGTGAACTCTTATCAGTATGCGTGGGGTTTGCACGCATATGATATGGCTATCCGGTGGATTCCCACAAATCTAAGTAAGCACATGTGGCCACTTAGAATAAGATCTCTTGTTTTTAACTTCAGCGTAGGATTTTAAATCATTTCCTCTCTATCTGACACTTCCCAGTACGATTGGAAAAGGACCGATTATCCAGTAATGGATTCATGGAGGATGAGCACTAGGGTGATCCCTGAGATCATCTAATACAGTGTTTTTAAAACTCAAAAGACTTCCCTGCTATTCCAGTGGCTAAGACTCCAAGCTCCCAGTGCAGGAGGCCCAGGTTCCATCCCGGGTCAGGGAACTAGATCCCACATGCTGCAATTAAGGCTTTTCCTGTCATGACTAAAGATCCCGAATGCCGCAACAAAGATCAAATATCCTGAGTGCTCAGCTAAGACCCCCCACTCAGCCAAATAGATAAATGAATACATATTTTTAAAAAAATTAGTGGAACTGCTGTCTTTAAAGAGAGTGCCTCTGTATAGACGAGGAAAAAGGAGGGCTGCAGGTTAGCTGTGCTAGGGTGGGAGGTAAATGGATCCACACAACCAAGCCCTTCCCTGGAGACCTAGGGCTTTTTGAGAGTGTGGTTTATAAATCACGGATCTACTCTAATCCCTCTTACAGATGAAGAAACCGAGGTACCAAGGTGCTTAGTGACTCACAGGTATGGCTAGATTAAGAAGATGGTGATGAAACTTGTGGCCATCTCTCCAAATTTCCAATATTGTTTTTAATGCCATCTGCTTTGACGATAAAATATATATATATATATATATATATATATATATTCTTTAGAACACGGGTCAGCAAACTATGGCCTATTTCTGTGCAGCCCCTTGAGCTAAGAATGGATTTTGTATTTTAAAGCATTTGTTTAAAAAAATAAGCAATGGTAGCAGCAGCAACAAAGAACATGGGACAGAGAATGTATGTGCACCAGAAAGCCTAAAATATTTACTGCCTGACTGTTCACAGAAAAAGACTGCCGACACTGCTTTACAGGATTCACTACTGTTGACGTTAGTGTGGAAATACCAAAAGAATTTGACTTTCTCTAAGTAGCTTCAAACCATGTAGATTGAAAACAAAGCCTGAGCAGTTGAGAATATTTATATCAAAAAGCTTTTCCAATGAAAGCTTTAAATGGCCCTGTAGCTCTTCATGAAAAGTGAAAGTGTGTTAGTTGCTCAATTGTGTCCAGCTCTTCGGGACCATATGGACTGTAGCCCACTAGGCTCCTCTGCCCATGGGATTCTCCAGGTAAGAGTACTGGAATGGGTTACCATGCCCTCCTCCAGGGGACCTTCCCAACCCAGGGACCTGACCCGGGTGTCCTGCATTGCAGGCAGATTCTTTACTGTTTGAGTTACTGGGGAAGCCCCACAGTCTTTCATCCTCCTTTTCAAATACTAGTTGTTGGTTGGAGGATCAGCTGGGTAACTAAGTTCTTATAACATGTGGGGGAATATTGCAGCTAGAGGGTTGCAGAGAGTTATAGGATCTATAAGATGAAAAAGAAGTGGCGTGGTTATTCAAATAGAGAAGTGGGGCATTTTATAGACTCCCAAAAGGTTAACAAGAGGAACTGACATACGAATAGTGTAAGAGGTCACTCCCGGGAAATGGCCAGGGTCACTTTGGGGCCAGACATCTGCGTGACAGAGGGATTTTTTTTGTTGTTGTTGAACATTTACCTTGAGGTTGAACCTTTATCTGCAGCAACAGTAGACATGTTCCCTGACCTCAGCCTTACTACTTAATGCATTTCCAGAAGGATCAAGCTTTGTTGGGAAGTAGAAATGAATGCTTTCTCCTCTGGAGCGTTGCTCCTGGAGACAGAGAGCTAGAAAACAGTGCCAGGTTTCTTTCAGGTGAAAGACTTAGCAAAGCTTTCTTAGTGAAACCCTAAGCGGGCATGCCTGAAGAGAGCCCAGGAAGAGAGGAAATCATCCCTGAAATTCTTTTTTTTTCGGCTGTTCTGGTCTTCATTGTCAGTGGCCCTCCAAAGGTCAGCAACTTCTTGGGACAGAATTAAGAACAAGAACCTGGTTAGTGTAATCAAAGCTGATTAGAGATAGAAGGCATGTCCATTGCCTTCTTTTTAAATTAATATTATTTATTTTTGTTGACTGACTTGGAAAGAAGTTCTAAACATATTACTAGGTAAGAGAGAAGATTCTAAAACTGTATATATAATAGGATCAGTTTTAATGAACTTTTTGGGGGCTGGGCTAGGTCTTCGTTGCTTCGTGCAGGCTTTCTCTAGTTGCAGTGAGCAGGGGCCACGCTCTAGTTGCGGGGCCTGGGATTCTCATTGCACCGGCAGTGGCTTCTCCTGTTGCAGGACTCAGGCTCAATAGTTGTGGCGAATGGGCTTAGTTGCTCCATGGCCTGTGGGATCTTCCCAGACCAGGGATCGAACCCTCTGCTCTGGCGGGTGAATTCTTAACCTTTGGACCACCAGGGAAGTCCCCCCTGAAATTCTGGAAAGAGAATGAAGTGGACAAAACCAGTGGACTCCAAATTGCTCAGGGGCTGTTGATCTGACTCCAGGGTATTGTGGCCCTTGGAACTGCCCTTGTTTGCTGGTTTTGTGTGGTGTTTGTTGTATCCGCTGTCTTTTGGCCTGCTATCATTGACTTCATTTGTGTGTGCCAGAAGGTGAGCAGGGAAAGGAGACAGCAAATAAGTGAACATTTGACCACTAGATAGCAGCTCTGGCACAAAGCCTGGTCCGAGTAAAGGTTAAAATCGTTGACCTAAATCAGTGTTTAAAGTTGACTTTGAATTAGGGTTGTCCTTGTAAGTGGTGTTCTTTAGTGTCATAGATTCTTGTGCATAACCCAGAGAAATATTCTCACACCATAGCACCGTCGACTTCTGTGAGCATGTAGGGGGTTGGGAGTGGCTTCCTCTGCAGCTTTTGTTTTATATGTATTTAATCACTAAATAAAAAGCAATTTCCTCTCCCTTGCTAAATTCTCTTATCCCCTAAGGTTCTTCTCCTTCTGGATATAGGTATATTTTTAGTCAATAAAGGACTTACTGTGTGAACTTTTCTGTTGGCAGGCAGAACGATTATGACCGTGATATGTTTCATTCCAAGGTGGGTGCTGTCAACACTTGGTAAATGTATCCGCAAAGAAATGTACCATTTTATGTATACGCTAAGATTCTACTAAGTAGCCATTTTTCTTTCCATAGAGGGCTGCTCTTAGACTGCTGAGTGCGTTATTATGTTATTACGGCTTTTTGTTGTTGTTGTTAAGTTCTTTCTTGATCTGTTAATAATTTCCCGGTGATTTCAGCAGTTTGATAAGTTATCGCTCATCTTAGAACAGGTATTGGTAATGTTAGGATGAAAACATTTATACAAGAGGAAATGAAAGTCAAGGAAGCAGATAATCGGCCGATTTATCAGCCTTAGCAGACAATTTTTCTGATAATGCCATGGAGCCCATGGTAAATCTACTTCTGATTGCTTGAGGGGACAGACTCTATATGCTTTTTGTAACATGGAGGTGCCTGAAAGGGTGAAGCAGCAAGGAATCAATCCGTGGACTAACCAGTACTGTTTTGGTCTCTTGATTGGGCAGTGAATTCATGCTATATCTGGAACTATTCCTTTCTTATTAATTGGCCACAACATATGTGGTGATGACTACATATACATGTATATGTGTATGCGAGCTAAGTCACTTCAGTCATGTCTGACTCTGCGACCCCATGGACTGTAGCCTGTCAGGCTCCTCTGTCCATGGGATTCTCCAGGCAAGAATAGTGGAGCGGGTTGCCATGCTCTCTCCAGGGGACCTTCCCAACCCAGGGATTGAACTCGCATTTCTTATGTTTCCTGCATCGGCACACTGGCAGGTGGGTTCTTTACCAGTAGTGCCACCTGGGAAGTCCACATATATATCCACACACATATATTTATTTGGAGATTTCTAAGTTACTGTAGTAATAGAAGACTTCTCTTGATTAATGTCTTTTCTCAAAATCTTCCATTGGACAGAAATTTGGCTAAAGTTTAGAGAGAGTCAAAAATAGCTTTTTAGTCTGTTTATAGTCTCTGTAGCCTCAGGGGACTTCACACTGAGCGGTGGGGGTGGCCGGTTCTGTACAATAAACCTAGCTTATACAAAAACTACAGTACCAACTGAGTCTACAGTTTAGAATTCAGAGGTGAAACCCCAGAAAAAAGTCTCAGGCATCTCTGGCCTCCTTCATTCCAACTTAAATATATTCATTTTCTAGAGCTGCTGTTACAAAGTACCACCAATTGAATGGCTTCAATGATGGGAAATATTTTTTTAGTTATTCTTAATCAGTAAGATCATGTAACAGTTATATGTACTGTCAGTCAGTCCAGTTGCTCAATCGTGTCCAACTCTGTGACCCCATGGACTGCAGCATGCCAAGCTTCCTGTCCATCACCAACTCCCAGAGCTTGCCATCCAACCATCTCATCCTCTGTTGTCCCCTTCTCCTCCTGCCTTCAATTTTTCCCAGCATCTGGGTCTTTTTTAACACAAAGCAAATAGATATTGTATTCCCATGATTCAAAAGAAGGTCAGAAAAGAAATGTATTGTCTCACTGTTCTGGAGGCCAAAAGTTCAAGATCAAGATGAAGGTGGCGGCAGCTCCATGCTTCTTCCAAAGAGGCTAAGAAGAGGTGTGTTGTGAGCCTCTCTGCCAGCTTCTGGTAGCTCCTTGACCTGTGGCTGTACACCTGTGGTCTTTACGTGGCTTGTCTGTCTGTGTGCAATCTCCCCTTTTTATTAGGGCACCAGTCATACTGGGTTAGGGCCCACCCTAATGACCTCATCTCAACTTGATCACCTACAAAGATCCTATTTCCAAAATCAATCACTTTCATGGGTACTGCAAATTGGACATTAGCATCTTTATGGGGGTTGCAGTTTGGCCTGTGGGGCTTCCCAGGTGGCTCAGTGCCAAAGAACCCACCTGCCAATGCTGGAGCTGCATGTTCAGTCCC
The DNA here is from genome assembly GCF_016772045.2 of Ovis aries. NCBI lineage: Eukaryota > Metazoa > Chordata > Mammalia > Artiodactyla > Bovidae > Ovis > Ovis aries. Next base: position 12,483,275 of record NC_056070.1, read on the forward strand.
TGGGTCCAGAAGATCCCCTGCAGAAAGAAATGGAAACACATTCCAGGATTCTTGCCTGCAGAATCCCATGGATGGAGGAGCCTGGTGGGCTACAGGCCATGGGGTCGCAAAAGAGTCCCCGTGACCGTGACTTAGTGACTAAACAACAGCAATTCGACCTACAACTCTAGGCTTTCATCCTTAGTTTGCTCAGAATTTTAATAAGCCTGGTGATTGTTGTTTCAGTTATGGCAAACAAAAAGCCTCAAATTTAGAAGGAAAGTGCTCTGCATAGGCATAATAGAGAAAACAAAAAGAATTCATAAGAACTGTTAAAATAGGAATAATGACTTAAAATACCGTTGCTTGGAGCTATTTGATATGGGGGCAAGCTGCTGCAAAGGCTCAGTCGTTTCTGAGACACTTCTCAGAAAATAATAATCATGTTACAAACATAATAATCGTGTTTCACACATCATGTTTGAGTATGTATGCATTTTTAAATCTCATCAAACCAAGATAAAAAAAATATGTCAACTGTGTGAAAGTACTTTGGTACTTTTTGGTTACCTGAAATATTACTTTTTTGACCTGAAATATTACTTTTTTGTCAAGTTATTCATATTCTGAAGGTTTGAGTTTAAACCTTACTTTGTCACTAAGTGTGAATATTAAGTAAGCCTTTTGTAACCTTGGTTTCCTGGTCTGTAAATGGAAAAGAGTACAGTCTCCCGCCTAAAATTATTGTGAGGATCAAATTTGCTGGTGATTATTAAAACACTGAATATAGAACCAGGTATGTTTCTGGTGCTTTATAGATGATTGTTCTCTCATTTAGCAAATGTTTGTTGGAAACCTGTCATGTTCCAGGCCTCTTTCTAGGGTTCACTCATTCATTTACTCACTGATGATCACTTAATGATATAGTAGTTGAAGCTCTGACCTCTGCATTGGGACATCTGAGCTCAAAGATCACCAGCCCTCTCCAAGCCTCTGCCTAGAAGCTAGACATAGGCACTAGGTCTCCAAGGCTTTTCTTCTCTAAAATAATTCCTATAACAAAACTCAGCTTCAACAAACAGAGCTGTAGTTCTTAATATCCCCCAGATCCGTTGGATCAGCCTGGCAAGTACCCTCTGGGCATTCGCTTTGCTCTCGGAAGATGGGGGTACTAGGCTGCATGCTATCTGTTTTCTGATGATAGTAACTCTGCCAGCCACTCCTTACTCTTGACATTGTACTACATGCTTTTCATACATTCTCATTCCTCTTGTTAGGGTACATGTTTCTCCAAAGAAGATGGGTATCCAGAGAGACATTGTGCACTTTCCAGGAGAATAACGTTCTTGGATGGTTTGTGAGAAATGCCCCTGTATTGTTAAGTAAGGACAAGCTCATCTATAGTATAGAGTGCAGAATTCACTTGAAATGTTAAGCTAAAGCTCAAAGAAATTTGGGACTTCCTAGAGGGGGCTTCAGCTTCAGTCACTCATTCCCCTAGACTGCTATTGTCTTTTGTTGGGCAGCAAGGAGGTTCTGGTGGAAACGTTGGCAAAACAGGCTCTTTTCCCTATTCTGTGTTTGATCACATGAGACAAATAGAATTGTCATTTGTAATTTTGAAAACCGTTCTCATTTCTAGTACTGACAAGGGCCACTGTTCTGATTGTTAAGCCCAATTTTTCTTTCTCATTCATACATGTGACAAATATTTGAGCACATGATCCGGGGAGTACCATTCTAAATACTGAGAATACAGCGGCACACAGAACAAAATCTTCTCTCTCAGGGGGCTTCTATTCTAATAAACAATGATATTTGAGGGGAGACTGCAGGAAGTAAGGGAATCAGTCATGTTGCTCTTTTGGGGGAGAAAGATTTCAGGCAAAGGGGATAGCAAGAGCAAAGGCCCTGAGGTAGGAGCCTACCAGGCACAGTGGTAGGAGATGAGGTCAGAGGAATGCAGATTATGTAGGGCCTTGAGGTCGAGGTCAAGGTCAAGGTCAAGGTTTTGGATTTTATTCTGAGAAGCCTGAGAAGCCATCGTGGAGGCTTTAAGGATGAAGCAGTGGAATTAGGGGCTTCCCAGGTGGTGCTAATGGTAAAGAATCCAGTCTCTGGGTCAGGAAGATATCCCTGGAGGAGAGCACGGCAACCCAACCCACTCCAATTTTCTTGCCTGGAGAATCCCATGGACAGGAGCCTGGCGGGCTATGGTCCATAGGGTTGCAAAGAGTCAGATATGACTGAAGTGACTTAGCACGCACAGTGGAATTGGACATAAAAGCTTACTCTGGCTACTGGTTAAGAATATAGTGGGGAGGGGGCGAGAATTGGAAGTCAACCAATCAAAAGGTTACCGCCATAGTCTAGGCCAGGGGTACAGTGCAGTATACGAGGGTGGGAGTGGTGGAAATGTTGAAAAGTGGCAAGATTTGGAATGTATGTTGAAAGCAGAACCAACAGAATCCACAAATTAATTAGATGAGGGGTGTGAGAGAAAGAAGCTAGTGGAGACTGGCCGTGGCATTTTAGTCCCAGCAACTGTAGGGGTGGAGGGGTTGCCATTCGTGTTGAGATGGGCAGCTTGATGGGGGAGCTTGGGTTGTTCCTGGGTTACTGGAGGACCTGGCAACTTTCTATGAGACTATTGAAACTGGCTTAGATATTGTTTGGAGCTCTCTTTGAAGATAAGGAGCAATGTGTTAATGTGTGTTACCTTTGTTTTCTTCGTGGACACTTCCAACAGTAATCTGCAAACACTGCTGTGTGCAAAGTGGTCGTCTTGACCCAGGAGGCAGCCCTGCTGTCTGAGTCTGCAGACTCTTATCCTGTCCAGACTTCCACTCATTTCCCACTGCCCTCATGGCACCTTTTCCCCAGCTGGACTGGTGACAGGCATCTGGCTGTCTTCTCCACTCTGGCAGTTTGAAGTAACTAGCAGTTCTTACATTTTCTTCCTGGCCATGCTGATAAGGGATGGGTGACCCTGGGCGTCAGGTTCAATAACCGTGGTCTCTGCGGCTTGGTCCTGCAGAGCCGATTGCGGGTGTGTCATTTAGACTGTGGACTTGGAGGCCCAGAGCCCTGAGAGGTGCCTTTGCTGAGGGCAGAACCAGTGTGGGGGATGTGCTGAGGCTTTTAGGCTACAAAAGGACGATCGAAAAATTGGCAAGTAAACCGGCCTAAATGAGGATATGTTTTATGCTCAGGATCATAAAATTGGTTCAGAACAACCTGATGTGCAGCATGCTAAGCCTTCATTAAGCATTACCGAGGTCACTGCTTTTGTCCTCTGGGTGCCTCTTCCCTTTTCTGTGACCCACGTGGAGCCCGTTGTAGAGCCCATCCCTTGGCTTCAGCGATAGGTCCAGGGAGTGGCACATGACCTCCAGCAGCCAATCAGAGGGGAAAGACCTTTCTCTTGTGATACATACGTCATTGAGAGTGGACTCCAGAACCTGTGCGCCAGGTTTTTAGCCTCCTGGGAAAGGTGGCCTGGAGGAGGGCGTGACAACCCACGCCAGTACTCTTGCCTGGAGAATCCCCATGGACCGAGGGGCCTGGAGGGCTGCAGTCCACGGGGTCGCAAAGAGTCGGACTGGACTGACTAAGCACAGCACAGCTGGCCTGAGAGGAGGCTAATTTCCCAGAAGAGACTAGACGCAAATGAGAGGGAGCCCTGATGGTGCTTTGGACACCCTCTCTGGTGCTAGGGACATACATCCCTCTCCATGTTTGATAGAGGGACTGAGAACATGACCCTAGAACGTTCATGCACGCGGTCCTCGTCACTGACAACCACAGGAGCCCAACTACCCCTGCTTTGGTCTGGCTTGCCTCATTGTCCTGCTCCAGGCATGTATAACTTAATGGTTTTTTTTATTTCAAAAGGAGTGAGTTGGGTAACGTAGTTGGTCAATCTGCCCTTAACCAGTCAATAGATGGGGTGTTTTTAAAATATGAAGAGTGGAGAATCTGAAAACATTTTCTTTAAGTGAAACTATCTAACAAGATCAGCAGAGTATTAGCTTACTCCACAACTGGGCTGTTTCCTGTTTGATAGTTTGCAGAGGAGGGAGCCCTCTTATAAGTGAATTTCCAGTGTAATCTGTTGAAATCTTCTTCATCCTCCAAGGTCCGTTTCCAAAGCCACCTGCACGATTGGAATGAATGATTCGCTCTCTTAGGCACACAGGACTCTGTGATGGCACCAGCCACTGTGTTTCATAGGCTTGTGCAATTCCTGCTCCCCTGTTAAACTGTTGGCCTAGACGTTGTTACTGTCTCTGAGGCTCTCTGTTGCAGAGAACAGTTCCCTGAATATGTTAATAGTAAATGCTCAGTAAATGTTGAATTAAATCCATTATCAGCATTGGTTTTACTAATAGCTTTTGTACACTGTTGTGTAAACTTTACAAACTGCTTTCATGTACAATTGCAAGGAAAAATCTATTGTATGTTTAAAGGTGGGTATTCCTGGTATAACTGATAATACTGATAGTGGCCTGTTGAGCTATGGAGGCATATTAGGTGGAAATGGAAAACATGCAATATTTTTAGATGCAAATAAACTGGAAAGTTAGGGATCAGGTGAACACACCTGTGGTCACAAGAAGAGGGTGTTGGATGCCAGAGGACTGACCATGAGTCAGCTCCATCCAGGCGAGTCCTAAGAACCTAATCCTGATGCTCTTCAATAACTGCTGATGAGATTCGTGTGTATTGACTGGTGGCAATGGTTTGTGGGTAGATTAAGAACTGAGGCTGTTCGGCTTCCGTCTCCGCTAGCTTTAACCTCAGCCAAAAGGCATGAAAATTAATAGGTGCCTCCTTGTATATTTTTTCTCTCTCTCCTCCTGATCTTTCTGCACAAGGACCTTTTGAATTGAATATCAGTCCAATTAAATGCACCTGATTAAAACTGTCAAACCAAAAATGAAGTGAGCTGGGAAAAAAATGCAGCAAGAGTGATAGATCTCAAGTTACTCAGTTTCTCTGCTTGAGAACTGAATTGTAAATAAATGTGCTAGGTAGTGAAATTTTGTTTTGTTTTCCCCAAAGGAGAAATATTTGCCACATGGAAACAAAATATATTCAGCGTGTTTTCATTCTGTAATTGCGCTGCTTCTATTCTTAATTCTTTCTGAGTTTCTGATTTAAAGGGAAAAACACGGAAACAGACTGTTGTGTAAAATTGACAGGAATGAGTGTGAACCTGGCTGTCAGAGACATAGGTTGTCATAAAATTAGCAATGGAAATAGCTTCCTATTCTAGAAAGTTAAAAATAATGCATCTAGAAGGGAGTTATTTACATTGGCCCTTCAGAGCCTTCCCCTGGAGACTTAGTTAGAAAAACTGTGAAATCCATGGTGGATGCTGGATGTGCAGACAGCATTTCCAGGAGTCTCACAGCTCTGGGAGGGAGAGGGTTGGGGATGGGAGAAGGGGTGGGGATGGGGGTGAGTTCTCAAATTGTGAAAGAGGGTCAAAAGACAAGCCTCATTTGTTCTAAAGTTTGCGATGTCCAACAAATTAATCTGTTAGATTGCAGGAATGCTATTTGAGGATCCCAGTGACAGAAGCCTTTCTCATTCTGAAGCCTGACAGGTGCTGGGGGCGGGGTTGGCCCACAGACCTTGCTGAAGGGGAGCTCCCCAAAACTGAACCAAGGAACACCTCTTGGATGAAACTGAATGTGTAAACAGCAGCCCAGCAGAAGGGAAACCAAATTAATTTATGTGTGGGAGAAAATCCTTGTTGCTGCTCTTTTACGAAGTGAAAGCACATTTGTTGGAGACTTTCAGGGTTTTTCTCTCACCCTCTGTGGGTCCCAGCTTCTCTTGTGTTTATTTCTCTCAGTGCATACCCCAGCTTTTACTTGACCTCAGGTGATGACAGAATAGTTTCAGAGATGTTTCTCCTCGGGTTTCTGGTCTGACTCCTTCAAGGCCATGCACTTCAATTATTTGCTGGTTTATTACTTAAATAACCACGATTGCAGTAGCAGCATCTTCAGAAAAGTGATTAATGGAATATTATGAATTTAAAAGGGCTTCCCTGGTGGCTCAGTGGTAAAGAATCCACCTGCCAATGTAAGAGACACAAGTTCCATCCCTGACTCTGGAAGATTCCCACAGAGAAGGAAATAGCAACCACTCCAGTATGGCAACCCACTCCAGTGTTCTTGCCTGGAGAATCCCAGGGACAGGGGAGCCTGGTGGGCTGCCGTCTATGGGGTCATACAGAGTCGGACACGACTGAAGTGACTTGGCAGCAGCAGCAGCAGCCAGTATTCTTGCCTGGGAAATCTCATGGACAGAGAGGCCTGGTGGGCTACAGTCTATGGGGTCGCTAAAGAGTTGGACATGGCTTAGCAACTAAACAACAACAAAACCAAAATGAGTTTAAAAATACTCTTTAGGTATTTGAGTTTTCTTGCAGTACAGAAAAGAGTATATGTATCTCAGTGAGTGTATCTGCAAAGCACAGAGCAGTAGATGGTTAAGAAATATCTGGGTATTTTAGAGGACTTAAATTGGTATGTTTAAGAAATGCTTTGTTTGCATGTTCTGGGCTTGTGTTTCGGTGAGGTTGAGGAGGTTGCTTTAAAGGTAGTTATCAGCTGTTTATATCAGTCTGGAATGTTTGGATCTCCTTATCACTGTTTGATGGGCTTAGAGCCTGAATTGACAACTTCTTAGTTCTTGACCCACTCACCGGCTTCAGCACATCTGGAGGGGGTGAATTTTCTTCTCACATCTGGAGTAGGCAGGAAATTAAACTTTGCCTTTGGGACTTTGCCAAAAGATGTGCCAAATTTTTTAGGCATTTGAATCCATTTTTGAGAACAGCAACAAAGAAGAGGCAGAGATGGAATGGAGAAATTATAAAAATAATGGATACTTAGCTCTTATTGGTTTATCTGAAAATAAGAGTGAATGATATCTTTATCAATGAGAATCCACTTGCTGATTTCTCTTTCCAGAGGGTGGAAGGACAGCTGCTCAGATTTTCTAGAAGATGCTACTCAGAGGGCATCTGGCAGGGGCTTTGAAAAGGAGCATTGGGCCAGATGTTGAGAGATTTGGGCTTTGGGTTCCAGTGTTAGCAGTAGGTTAGCTCTGTGTGTGCTTTAGATCCAGTGTAACCTTAAGAATATTTAATAGTCTCAGTAAAATGACAAGACTGTACACGGATGTGGTTGTAATTCTTTGTGGTTCTCAAAACCCTGATTTTATGTACCTTGTTAATTGCCCCAGACTGCAAGGAATGACGACCCACTCCAGTATTCTTGCCTGGAGTATCCCATGGCCAAAGGGTGGGCCTTTGGACACGACTGAAGCGACTTAGCATGCACGAAAGGTTCTACACCAATCTTGACTACAGAGAGCTACTCTAGTTTGACAAAAGCATAATTTACAAAAAGGAACATAAACTCAACCCTGTTTGTGAAATTGATGTTGGCTGCTTGGTGGTTGGTAAAGAGCATCTCTTCAAGAAGCCGTTGGTGAGATGAGTGGTTCTGGGTCCCGCCGGTTTCAGGAAAGATGACAAATGTCGAAATCAGATGGGAAGAAGGAAATGTGGTAAATCACCAGGAGCCAGACTGTTTTTAACAGAGAAAACTCAATTTTGCCTGCTTTTCTCCAGCAAATCCCATTTGATATTTTATATTTTCGTGATAACTTAATAAGGAATCTCAGGAAGGAGTTGCCGAACTGTAACTTAGTGAAAGAGAATTTGTCATTTGTGACATTTCTTCTCTAAAGAGCATGGGAAGATCGATGTATTAGCTTGTAGTTCGGGCATTACTACTTCCAGCTATTTCTGTTCAGGAAAGAAACAGCACAATATATGTAGCAAAACTTGACACAGTGGGGAATTTTGGCTCCGTCCCTAAAGCATCATTGAACTCTCTAGGGACCAGGCATTGTGTGAGGCATATGTAGAATCTGTACATAGTAAGCCACCATCCCTACCTTCCAGGAACCCCGTCACTTAATTTTTTAGAAGATAAGTCCATAGTAGACTTAATATTTTAAAAATGGAAATGTTGGATCTGCATTCAAAATACGTAGAGGACCTGCCTGCTTCTCCCCTCGAGCCTCCCTGTTCCCACCTTGCACCTACATTCTCTTTTCCACAGACAGCCTGAACAGACCTTGGAAAACATAAGTCACATCATGTCACTGCCCCGCTGCTGCCCCTCCAGTGGTTCCTAGTCACTCCAGTTGCAAAAGATGCAAAAATCTTTCAGTGGTTTACAGCAGCCTTCTGATAGGCTTGGCCTCCTTCCTTTACATCTCTCTCTCTATTTCTCTGACTTTCCCTCTTCTCTGACACTCACCGGCTTCCCGGATGATCCACGCATGTGCCAGGCAAGTTCTCACATCAGGGCATTTATAGTGACCCTCCTCTGCCTGGGCCCCCTCTCTCAGAGACGGCTGCATGACCGACTGCTGATGTCTCTCAAGTCTTTGCACAGATGTCACCACCTCAGTGAAGCCTCACCCTAACCGTGACTGTTGCACATGACAGCTTATCTCCTACCCATTACCCCCATCCTCTGTGTCCCGCTCTGGATGTTCTCCATAACATTTACCAGTCTCTGGTTTTCCCTAGGATTTACTCATTTATTCATGTTGTTTAGCATGTGTTTTCCTCACCGGAATGTAAGCTCTAAGAAGGCAGGATCTTCGTTTTGTTCAGCATTGTTTAGTCTTGAACGCCTGCCATGTGGCCGGCACTCCCTCCTTAGCTGTTGAATGACTATTGAAGGTTGAAGGACTATTTTATGCAAAGGTAGAGAAGTGGCAGAGCCCGCTTGTGCTCCTGGAAAGGCAAAGAGTCCCAGCTGACTGGTGCCGGGCCCAGTGAGAGCAGTAAGAGTGGACAGATAAACTCATGGATAGAAAATAAGGAAAGGGGACTCTCGGTGGAGTGAGGGAGCAAATGACTAATCACTGCCTGTGTTGAGAGGGCTGGCAAGTTGAGGGTTGGGATCTCAGGCAAGCAGTTTGCATTGTCCCTTTAAGAAGTCAGGGAGAGATTGTCCCTTTAAGAAATCAGGAATGTGAATAGTGTTTGCTAGTGAGATCTCATTTTTGTATAGTACTCGACTGTTTTTTCAAAACATGGCCGCATGTTTATTATGATGGAAGCTTCAAAACAACTCTGTGAAGTTGGTAGAATATCTAATAAGCAAGTTTTTATTTCCATATTTTGATCAGTTAAAAAAAAATGAATTGCATGTTCTATCAAGCCAGCTAAGTGACGGCCCTGAGGTCGTGGAGTTAGAAAGCAGGAACCGGCTTCCACCGCCTTGGGTCTCATCATCCAGTTTCCCCCGATGTCTAGCTGTCACTTTCACTAAGTGATTCTTGACGATCTCATGCTCACTTTTCACTTGGGCACAAGCTTCTCCCCACTTCCCCCGTTGACTGAAAAGCAGTTTCTGCATCCAGCTCCGTTTTTCCCATTCCTCCTTTTCCATTTCCCTTGATTTGGGGTAATTAGAAAAGGATGAACGGGTGTAAGAAGGTGGCTTGTGCTTTAAACCATGGCCCGTTGAGCATCCTCTCAAGCTTAGGTCCAGAGGCTCTGACCCAGCCCCTGACCGGTGCGAAGGTTGTGTCTGTCTGCCGTGTGGTTTCGGTGGGGGCGGGGCGGGCAGGGCAGAGGAAGCATGTCCGTTTTTGCCTGTCTTCAGGCTTGCTTGTTGCTTGCTTTGGGAGTAAACCTGATCTTCTTAATTCCCCCAGATGTTAGTAGGCAGGACGAGGCGGAGGGAGAGCTCAGTGAAGGAGAACACTGGTATGGGAACTCTTCGGAGACGCCGTCGGAAGCCTCCTATGGAGAAGTCCAGGAGAACTATAAGCTGTGCCTGGAGGACCGGATCCAAGAGCAGTCCACGTCCCCCGACACCTCCTTGGGAAGCGCGACCCCCAGCAGCCACACGCTGGAGCTAGTGGCACTTGACGGGGAGGTCCTGCGAGACCCACTGCAGTGTCCGGATCACCTCTCCCCCGGCGTGTCTTCTCTGTGCGAGGAGGACCACCCAGGCTCCACCAAGCCCCTGAGCAGCAACTTGAGGCGGCTCCTGGAAGCCGGCTCCCTCAAACTGGATGCCGCGGCCACGGCCAACGGCAGGGTGGAATCCCCGGTCAACGCGGGCTCGAATCTCGCCTCCTTTTCCCCGCCGTCCCACCACGCCCAGCAGCTCAGCGTGCTGGCCAGGAAGCTGGCCGAGAAGCAGGAACAGAATGACCAGTACCCTCCAAGTAACCGTTTCCTATGGAATCAAGGTAAGTGGTTGCCAAACTCAACCACCACCTGCGGCTTGTCCCCGGATTCCGCCATCCTCAAACTGAAAGCTGCAGCCAATGCCGTCCTGCAGGACAAATCGCTGACCAGGACGGAGGAGACCGTGCGATTTGAGTCCTTTTCCTCCCCTTTCAGCTCCCAGTCTGCCAGCTCCACCTTGGCAGCTTTATCCAAGAAAGTCAGCGAGAGAAGCTTGACTCCTGGCCAGGAACACCCGCCCCCGGCCAGCTCTTTCCTTTCCCTGGCTTCCATGACCTCCTCGGCGGCCCTTCTGAAAGAGGTCGCAGCGAGGGCTGCCGGGACCCTTCTGGCTGAGAAATCGTCACTGGTGCCTGAGGACCCTCTACCGCCACCGCCTTCGGAGAAGAAGCAAGAGAAAGTAACCCCGCCTCCTCCTCCGCCACCGCCGCCGCCTCCGCCACCACCACAGTCCTTGGAATTATTGTTGCTGCCAGTTCCCAAGGGAAGAGTGTCTAAGCCCTCCAACTCAGGTATGGATGCTTTCATTTCCATCAGCCTCTAAGTCTTTTTTTTTTTTTTTTTTTCTGCCTGTCAATTGCAATGTCTAATTCATTGCCTTCTTCCTTCGCGTGGGTTCCCCATCCGATCTGAGGCAGGAATAAAAAAGCGGAAGCAACGACAAAATAAGTAAGCAGCCTCGGGGTGGGTCTTTCATGTATGGATGACACAAAGACTTCACCAATAGCTTTAGTTTTGAAAGGTAATGAATAATCTTAGACACATACAGTACTCCTTCCCTTTCATAGAAACGATTTTTTTTTTTTTTCTCTTACCGAGTTCAGGCTAGGTCCACACAAGATATATTTAATGGAGGAAGATCAAAGTATCTTTGTCAGGGAGTGCATGGCATCACTGCACAGGGGGGAAAAAAACCTCACTGCTTTTGAAATAGTTGACAAGAGAGAGCTTACTGTCCTACAGCTACCATCACAAATGGACTTTTGTGTCATCAGTAACTATTCTGCCCTATTTTATCACACTATATACTTTTTAAAATAATTTTTTATTGGAGTATAGTTGCTTTACAATGGTGTATTACTTTCTGCTGTACAGCAAAGTGAATCATCTATACGTATACATATATCCCCTTTTTTTGGATTTTCTTCCCATTTAGGTCATACACAGAGCAATGTGCTTTGCCATGCAGTAGGTCCTAATTAGTTATCTATTTTATATCAATAGTGACATATGTCAATCCCAATCTTGCAATTCATGTCACGCCTTTTGTATAGCCTTCATTAGCATTTTTATTAATATTTTGGTGGGACGTAAGCCTTTCCATACTCTGTTCTTATATAATTTCTTATTGTATAAGAACTCTAAAGAATATTGTCATTCAGACGTAATCAAAGCATTTCCTGCAAATTCTTTATTTTATTCCAGTCCAATCAGATTCTGAAGGAATGTGCATGTGGGAAATGTGAATCATGGGTTTTTCTTATGGGGATGGTCTTTTCAAAGGAGAAGTTGCAATCTTCTAGAGCCTTGAGGTTCACAGTTATTCATCTGAGGGAAAAACTTAGTCACTTGGGTCCTCGCAGTGGAAACATCATTTCTTGTACTGGTTTGTTTTTAAATTATGCCCGTGGTGAAAAACAGGGTCCTGGAGATGGATGTATGGCGTTTCAGATGTCTCTGGAGGATATCCTGCCAGGCCTGGACAGGAAGTGGGCCGTGTGTATCATCATCAGTAGAAGCATTGCCACTGTGTGTGTCTGGCCAGCTTTTGACTATTTGCAGCCGCACTGATGAGAGGGGCTCAGAATGGCAAATCACTGACTGAATAGTCAACGCTAACATCAGTTTGATGCGTTTATGACAAATTTCCATTTAACTTGCTGAATAAGCTCTATGTACTCATTATAATTGCTTCAAAACTTGTGTAAACAGCAGAATAGAACTGGGAAAATGGATATAGGAACTTTTATGACTCTTCAAGTGATCCAGGCCGCTCACTCCAAGGTTTCTGAAGTGTCAATAAAATCCTAAAAATTTTATCAATGCTGAGTTTCTCTTCTCCTCAATTCTCACCTCCCATCTAGTGAGGTAAAGAGAGAAATGGCTAAAATTAGGGAACAAGGAGACAAACAGAGGGACCAGAGTAATTTTTATAAGGGAATTAATCATTCCTGGTTTATAAAAATTTCATTATGGGGAGCAGCAGAAAGAGAGGTATGGCCATCTATGTAAAATGTTACTTTATGTATATTCTTCATATGGTTCTTAAATAGCTGAATTAAATGGTGTTTCTCCTATAAATTCACCTGGACATTAGTTATTTGGAAAAGCTTATACAAAATAGTAATAAACTTCAGCTTGCTGGTGGCTTGGAAAGAAGGACCTGGTAAGACTGTCTCCTTAAGGCAGACTAAATGGCTTTGTTATTTTAAGGAGTCTTGGGTATAACCAGCAAGTTTAGAAGTATGAGCTTTTCATTCAGGTAACTAGATGCATGGGAGGAGGAGGGGAGATCTCAAGCTTCCAGGGTGGGCTAGACTATTTTTGCCTGTTTTGTTACAGGATCTACAACCCAGGGACAAGATGGGTTCCCGTTTTGGTTTAAATGTCCACGGGCTTCCCTGGTGACTCAGATGATAGGGAATCCACCTGCAATGTAGGAGACCCTGGTTCTATCCCTGGGTTGGGAAGATCCCCCATAGGAGGGCATGGCAACCCACTCCAGTATTCTTGCCTGGAGAATCCCCATGGACAGAGGAGCCTGGGGGGCTACGGTCCATGGGGTTGCAAACAGTCAGACACGACTGAGCAACTACGCACAGCGCACTGCGCAGCACAAACCACGCCCACCGGGCTTCTCAACAGGATTGAATATGGAGGTCTATAAGAGACTGATTTTTCTTTTCTCTTTACTGAATTTATTCTGTTGCTGAAACACTTACTATTTGAATCAATGACCATGTTCCAGTTGAAAGGGGAGGGAAAAGAACTTGAAATGGGACCCTGCCACCTCTTTTGCTGATTGACAGGGACCCCCATGTGCCTCTGTTCACACTCCAAGAGGTAGCTCCGCTGACAGAGTGATTGTATTTAAAAAGAAACATTCATTTTGCAGAACTCAGGCAAGAGAAAAGATGACTGCACAGAAAAGCAGGTGGCTCTTAAAATGATCCCCTGTGTATCCATGTGGGCGCATCCTCAGTTCAAGTTCTGTTTCTTTTAAACTAAAAAAAAAATTTTTTTTTAAATTTAACTACAGTCTGCTTATTAAACTATAGTTGATTTACAGTACTGTGTTATTTTCCATTGTATAGCTTCATATTCTTTTCCATTATAGGTTCTTACAAGATGCGACACAGTAAACCCTTGGTGTTTCTTTTATGTATAGTGTTGTTTATCTGTAAATCCTGTACTCCTAATTAATCCCTCCCTGCCTTTCCTCGTTGTTAATAGGTTTGTTCTCTCTGGCTGTGAATTTGTGTCTGCTTTGTAAATCAGTTGATTGTATCATTTTTTTAGATTTCGCATGGAAATGGCATCACGTGTTACTTGTCTTTCTCTGTCTGACTTACTTCACTTAGTATGATAATCGCTAGGTAATATGGCAATGCTGTGTCGCTACAAATGGCATGATTTCATTCTTTTTAATGGCTGTATCTGTATATACCACACTTTGTTTATCCATACATCTGTTGGTGGATGTTTGGGTTGCTGGACAGGCTCTGTCGCTTATTGCATGCGCTGGAAACAGGAGAGGCGGTGCCTCTGCGCACTTGTCACTTAAAGTGAGTGTTATCACTTCCCAGGATCCTAACTGGGTTATGGATTAAGAAGTGGATAGAATATCTGATTTTGTTGTTTATCTTTGTACCATGGAGAGATGATTTGGCTGGTGTTACTTAGGTCCCTCACCAGTTTTTGAATCTGAGAAGTGGGAGGGAAGGTGGGTCTTTCCATCCGTTCCTCACCTCCCCCCGCCCCCTTCTCCACTTGGCACTGTTGGTTTCAGAGCCACCTAGGGGCTGGATTTGGGTGTGGCTTGATTTTACCTAAGAAGCATTTCGGGGATGCAATGAGAGCTGTCGCCCATGCTTCTAAACAGTTCTCATGACCACTTTCATTTTTATGTTTGGAAGAAATCTTAAGTTTAATTCACAGTAGGTGGGTGGACTGACTTCTCACAGGGAATGGGTTTCTGTTGCCCACTGACTTAAAGAAACAAGTAATAACCACTCCCCCAAGAAGAAGTCCACAAAAATACACACCATCCTGATTCTAAGTAGGGCTTACATTTCGAAGCTGTTTCTCAAAATGTTGCACAAAGGGCATATAAAGTTGATTCTGGAGTTACAAAGCGAGATGTGCTAGAAAAGCCAGCCTTGTGTTGAGTCATTTAGACACTAGCGTTTCTTTGACCTTCTTTAGGTCAAGGGAAGTCCAAACCATGAAAAAAGAAAAGTGTCTTTTAGGTCTGGCCTTATTCTTCTTTTTTGAACAGGATTCAGTTGTTGCCAGGTCATAGTGTATTTAATTCCTTAAAGAGCCCATCACTCGATAGCCTTTCCCCCTGCAAAGAGAGGTGATGCTGGAGTAGGAGGTTTCTTTCATGTGACCCTGCGCCCCGGCACATTCGACACTGCTCTTCTGAAAGGGGACATGGAGGAGAGAAGATTATGTCCGTTTGCTCTAAAGATAAATGTCACACATTGACTCAATTCTCTTTGAAGCTACTGTTCTGCTGCAGCTCAGAACAAAATAAATAGTTTTTATTTTAAAGACAAAGTTTCTTGTAGAAGGCTACCAAGATTCCCAGGATGCCAGGCTCCTGGTTAAAAGAAATCACGAGGAGCCTTTCCCAGAGAATGTCTTCCAAAAATCTTATTTTCCTGAACAAAATTTAAATATGCTTAGAAGCAAGCTGGTCTCATACAGTTGGGAGCTAAGATTATTTCCTGGGTCAATAGATAGGGTTTTCTGGCTGCTGTTTTCATTCCTATTTATGAGATATTATTAACATTATTGCAAAAGCAGAAAAAGTCTAGAAAGACAGGTCACCTCTTCTGATACTCCCCTCAGGTCCATCATTATTAGAGCGGTAATCTGGGGATGATCGCATACAGGGACTTTCTTAGAAAAGGAATCCGCTTTTTAATCAAGATTCAGAACTCTCTGTTGCTCATCTCCATAATATCTCCCTAGGGACTTAAACTTAGATTGTCTCTAGATACCAAGCTTTTCTGTAAGTTTTACTGAATATTTACCAGTTGTTAGAATATGCATCAATTATCTCAATGTCAGTAACAACAGAAGGACCCAGTGACATCCATGACCAACAGAGTTTTGTGTTTCCCTGAAATAGGATTTGAAAGACTTGCCCAATAAATTCCATGGAAAGATATCAAATCCCTGTATGTTGTTACGAAGCGGGGTGTCTTATCCTACGCAGATATGCAGTAGTAGGTTAGTGGACCAGAGTCGAGATGGATGGTGCATGGATTACAGACACCCAGGGCCACCTGTCATCTTAAACTCCTTTGGTGTGTATGGAGAGGTCTGTTTGCAGAAACTACGCACTTGCAAATTATCTTGATTTTCTACAGATTGCCACTTAGGATGTAGCAAGGCAAGGTTTGATTTCAAAACCTATAAAACAATTAACATTTGTTTAAAAAATACCTGCATTGAACTACAGTGATTCAGTTAAAACCCTCCATTTGTTTTTTTAGCCCAGTGACATTTTTATATATAGGCAGTAGGGCAGAGCACCAACCAGGAGTGAAGAGACTGTCTGTTATCACTACTCTCTGCCACTCATGAGCAGAGGGACCATCGTAAGCATCCATCCCAATTCAGTTGCCTCCACTGCACACTGAGCAAGATTTATCTTCAAGGTTCTTCCCTGCTTTAAAATTCCTTACTTTTACTTTCTTTCACTTTATTTGTTTATCCACTCAAAACAAAACTTTTTTTTTTTCCCCAAGTTTTGAGTTACATATGTTGCTTCTTAAAATTCACTCTCAAACTTCCTGCATGATCTCTCTGCCTTGGACAGATCCTGTCCATTGTAAATAGATGGACATACCTGAATTGTACTTTATAAATGAGGTAGTCACACTGCATGCATTTTGATTATAAGCTGCTTGGGAGTTCATTTTGGAAACAAGTGAGCTATGAGTCTGTGAACATCTCTGTGTGATCATCGTGGTTTACCTACTCATTCTTTCAAGATGTGTGTTGGCATAATGTGTGAAAAGCATGTGCTCTTGAGTTAATACTACTTTTGCTGGGACTTACTGGTGGATTCCTATACCTTTTTTTTCTATTTCCAGTCCTTGTTTCATTTTTTGGGATACTATCTTGACCCAGCCCTTTCTACTGAATTTCATTATGGTCCAACACAAATTACTGAATTGTACTTGGTCCCTGGCCCTGTTTTGGGTGCCTGAAACACGTAGGTAAGGACTTCCAGCTCTGCCCCAGCCCATTCCTGCCTCCACCCTGCTCTTCTTCTCCCCTTCCATCCTTTCCATCTTCCTCTTTTCCCTGCTGAGCTGAGCTTGACATCAGAATTCTGCATAGGCCGAGCTGGACCTACATGAACAGCACTGTGGATTCCTACTGAATTTTATTTCCTCTTGGCCCCAGGAGTAATCTGTCCTGTTGGGTTAGGCCCTGGGCTATGTGTTTATTGTGTGATGTCAGTTGTTTAGATTTATCCCTCCTTTGATGGTAAGTTTTCTGCTTTGGAGGGAAGAGTTCACAGTCGCTACTATCATTACAATAGCATTTTATACAGGTTTATTATGTTTTATTCCAATAATATTATTGCTTCTAAAGAGAACACGTTTTCTCCAAGGAAGCAAATCAGCAGCTATCCACAGCACCAGCTCTAGTAGCTCTTGGTGGAATTTAGTTTTCTTTGCAGTGATAACTAACTAGTGGTTTATTGGGGGGAAGTTGTTCATCAAGTTGTAAACTCGGTAAAATGATGAACATTTCGACCCTGTTACCTTGAAAACATGTTGTGGTTCATTCTGAGGAAGTGGTCATATTTCTTTAGACTCTAAATCTGAGAGAAATTTACAGCTGTCAGTTCCTTGAAAATATTTTGGCATACAAAATAGAGTCCATCCTTACTTCTGTCTTTCTCAAAACTAGTTAACAACATCGTATATGTATGGAAAGCATCTTACCAAAATACAAATTTTTAATAAATAAGAATGCAAATATTGCCAGGGGAAATTCCAGTTTTTAAACTCAATCAGTGTTTTCCGCTTACATTGGCTTCTGTCTTCCTTTCCTGCAGTGATCAGTTAAAATTGTCAAATAGTTACAGTAGTGTAGCTATTGGACCACTTATCTTCGAGTTAGTTTCTCTTCATTATGACTATTTGAACTTTTCCCCCCAGTCAGTCCAAGGGCACACTCCAGTATTCTTGCCTGGAGAATCCCAGAGACAGAGGAGCCTAGTGGGCTGCCATCTATGGGGTCGCACAGAGTCGGACACGACTGAAGTGACTTAGCAGCAGCAGCATGTATATTTTGATATTAATTAAACCTAAGAAAGCATGGCTCCCAAATAAATTAATGTGGATGAAATATGAATATGCAGGGTTTAATGCCATGTCGTCTGATCCATGTGCAATGTGGAACAGCTGATTAGGGCAGAGGTGAAGGGTGTCAGGAAAAATAGGAGGCCTGTTGGTCACATTAGGCAAAGCCAGTTGTCCAGGCAAAGCCAGAGGTGTTCCTTTTGTGAGGAAATGCCTTTTGATTGCCTTCCTGCGATGTGCCGTGAAATCTCAGGTCAGGGTATGACATCTCAGCTTTTCCCTCCTCTCCCAGACAATTGTGTGAAAGGCAGTTTAGGGTTTAGACAGTGGAAAGTACTTCCTGAAGATGGGGATTAGTGGCAACCTGTTTGTGTATCTCTTTCTTATTACTTTGATGTTCTTAGTAACCCCAGATGGACATAATTTCCCCCCTTTGGCTTATGGCAGTAATATCACCTAGGGGCCTGATTCAGTCTTCATATATATAGTTTTATTAACTTAATTTTTGGCCGTGCTGCATTTTTATTGCATGTGGGCTTTTCTCTAGTTGTGGAGAGCTGGGGCTCCTTTCCAGCTGCAGGGCGCAGTCTTCTCATTGCAGTGGCTTCTCTTGTTGCAGAGCACGGGCGTGCCGGCTTCAGTACTTAAGGCTCGCGGGCTCAGTAGTTGCAGCTCCGGGCCCTAGAGCACAGCATCAATAGTTATGGCGCACAGGCTTAGGTGCTCTGTGGCACGTGGGATCTTCCTGGATCAGGGATTGAACCTGTGTCTCTTGCATTGGCAGGCGGATTCCCTACCCCTGAGCCACCAGGGAAGCCCCTGATTCAGTCTTCTCTCTCAAATCTGTTATTCAACATGCCGTCTTTGTGATCCAGATGTCAGAGTGGAGGGAATGATGGTCAAGGATAGAAAATGAGACTCCTATCCCCCCTAACCAGGGATAGGAGTCCAGGTCAGCAGAGGCGATCAATAAGATGGGAGGAGAGCTTGAGTGGTTTAAGAAAAAGCGTGTTGATAAGCCTCTACAAAGTGTGCTTTTCCTAGAGTAAAAGGAAATCCTCAGTCTCCACCCTGTCCCCCAATCAGAAAAGGGAGTTCTGTGATGGGAATTTCCAGACTTGAGGGATATGTTTTCAGATGGAGAATTCTTTTTCAAGGTCCTCTGTTGCGCTAACCAATATTGCTTACACCTATAAGCAATGTAAAAACAGCATCTTTGGAATGCCCTGGCTTTATTCCAGAACTCTTCTGATTCCATCCATTTTAAGTGGTTCTTTGCATGTGGAGATTCAGTTGACTCCATGAATAAACAATAAGATTACTTAAAAGTTTACATTTGGGAATATTTCCTTTTAAAACTATAAAAGTAATGTATATATTAAAAAAATTCAAATAGTACAGAGGAATATACAATGAAAACAAGTTTCCCACCATGATCCCTTCCTTTTAATCCACAGTCCTTTAAAATGAATCGCTTCATGGTTTCCTATGTACATTTCTAGATAATTCTCATACAGATAAAAAGATCATTTTTTGTTTCATTTATTCATATCATTCTTCCTGTTTCTCTTTTTTTTTTGCCCAAGTATTTAAAAGCAAATCCCAGACCTCATAGTCATTTGCTTGCAAGTATACATATACATAAGGACTTTACGGGGCTTCCTTGGTGGCTCAGAGCATAAAGAATCCACATGCAGTGTGGGAGACCTGGGTTTGATCCCTGGGTTGGGAAGATCGCCTGGAGGAGGGCATGGCAACCCTTTCGAGTAGTCTTGCCTGGAGAATCCCCATGGACAGAGGAGCCTGGTGGGCTACAGTCCATGGTCGAAAAGAGTCAGACACGACTCAGCGAGTAAGCACAGCACACAGGGACTTTAAGGGCTGCCCTGGCAGCTTCCCTGGTAAAGAGTCTGCTTGCCTATGCCTGCCTATGCAGGAGACGCTGGTTTGATCCCTGGGTCAGGAAGATCTCCCAGAGGAGAATGAAATGGCAACCCACTCCAGTGTTCTTGCCTGGGAAATCCCATGGACAGTTGAGCCTAGTGGGCTTTAATCTATGGGGTCCCAAGTTGATCACGACTTAGCAACTAAACCTCCTCCACCACCACCACCACCACCAAGGACTTTAAAAATGCGTAGTCACAATAACTGGTATTACATGAAATAGGATCAACAATTGTTATATGATATTATGGAACACCCGGGCTATAATCAGTATTTTCTTAATTATCTCCAAAGTGTCCTTTTATAATTGTTTCATTCAAATCGGGAGCAGAAATAAGCTTCACACCTTGCATTTGCTTGATCTGTCTCCTAAGTGTCTTTTCATCTGTAACCTCTTCCCTTTTTAAAATGCCAGTTACTTGTTGAAGAAACTGGGTCATCTGTTCTATAGAATGTCCCACATTCTGAATTTGGCTGATTCCATCCCTCTTGGTGTGTTTAACTTTTTTTTAAATTTTATTAAAACCACCTGTATTTCCAGGAAACTCGCTAGTTATCTAGAAGCTTGATTAAATATTTTGTAAGAATATTTCATACATGGATTATCAAAGGGCACCCAATGTGCATCCATTTTTAGTGATGCTGAGATTGAGTAATGGTTTTCTAGCTGTTGTCAGCTTGTTACATCCTTTATAAAGTCCCCTATCAACCTTTAACCTAGTGGTCTGAGCAGCAATTGGTTCCTATTTTCTAGAGAATAAAAATATAATCCTTCTAGACTTATAGTTTTAAATCTTGCTTTATCTACTAACTACTATCTTGGACATGTTTCTGTATCAGCATCTGTTGATCTAATTTATTTTTTTAAATGGGCTTCTTACATTTTATTTCATGAGTGTATTACAGTGTATTTAACCCTAGTTTGGAAATGTTTCTGATCCCTCATGAAGGGAAAGCCTGAGTCCTTAATTCTGTTTTTATTTCCCTTATCCCCAAATAGCAGAGGCTTCTGTGACCCTGTACAGTGTAAATTGGTAGACCAGAAGTGTAGCAACATAGTGTCACAGCAGACACCCTCCCTTTTGGGGCTGGTGGAGGAGTGATCCCTCCTTTCCTTGCAGGAAGTACTTGGTTTGTTTGCTTTCCTGAAAAATGGAAGCGTTTGCGGCCGCCTGATTGTAGCTTTTCCCAAAGTGGGCGGTGGGCGCCAGGCTCTGTAGAGCAGGGCAGCACACCTTAGTGGCCAGCAGAGGGTCAAAAATAAGAGAGTGACAGCGTCTGACCCTAAGGCCCCCAATGGCCAAATTGGCAGCAGCGTCTGCCCAAGCCATCACAGCACAAGTCAGCCTGAAATTTGTCTCCATTAGGGTTTGGCGTGTGAGGTTTATGATGGTTCTTTGGTTTCCAGCGTGGCGTTATTCTCAGTCCCTTTGACTTGTCTTTATTTCTTGCCATTTTCCAAGTTCAGTAATTCAGATGTGAACTCGAGTCTGGCACTTCCCTTCGGGAAAGCAAAGCCCTGAAGTCGCGTTTCTCTGGGCTGAGGTGTGGGATGCCTTCTGAAGTGCCGTGGGATGGCCTCTGAAAGCAGGACTTTCCCAAGGCAGGATGAGCAGATTTTGAAAAAATGGAACCCAGGTGGAAGTCATGAGATGAACATAGCTTTCTACCTGAAGAAAAGCAGGAATAAAGCTTCCTCACAGATAAAGTCTTGGAATGGGAAAAACAACTAACAAACGAAAAAGGAAAACCAAAAAAGACCTCCAAAACTCAAAACCAAAAAAAAAAAAAAAAACCCAACCCCAAACCAAAAACAACAAAAACGAAAGGACAAGCAAAAAACCCTCCCCAACCCCCAGTTCCTTGTTAGTTTTCTTTATAGAGCAGTGCATGTGAATTAGTGCTGGATGCAATGTGCCTTTTTGTTTTCCTTAATTTTCCTGTCTTTCTCCTTCTCCCAAGCCTCTGAAGAGGAAAGCGGAAAGCCTTTCCAGTGTCCCATTTGTGGTCTGGTTATAAAAAGGAAGAGTTACTGGAAGCGGCACATGGTGATTCACACAGGTTTAAAAAGTCATCAGTGTCCGCTCTGTCCGTTCCGGTGTGCTCGCAAGGACAATCTCAAATCCCACATGAAGGTAAGCCCCCTGCGGACGGGAAGGCGAGGCAGGCACAGCCAGGGCCCTCGCACCAGCCGGGGTCTGAGCTCAGGGTCTAAGGTAGAGTGCGATGCGGGTAAAAGGATCCGCGTTGGAAAGGATCTTGTTATAAGCATCTTCATGTCCATTGGACAGCCCAGAACTGAAAGGCAGAGAGCAGCTTCAGCAGCCAGATAATAAATGTCGTGTAGACCCATCCGTTCCTATTGGGGATCAGCAGCCTAACCTGGCCTTGCAGGGTGATGCATTTGGAGGCACTCAGAGGAAAACTTGGGGAGGAGTAAAAAGCAGGGAGAGAGGTTCAGGAAGAGCTGTTGGACCTGCCCCTCTTCCTAGACGGAGCGCCCTCTTCTGTTGCTTCAAACCCAGAGGCACACCCAGAGACATCGTACAGGAAGTGTGAGGAAGTTGAAAGTCATCTGGGCTTTAACTTCCATGCTGTGGCAGGCTTGGGGGCCATTCCTGACAAGACTGGGTCCCTTTGAGGTGTCAGGGTTTGAGTTTCATAATTCCGAGGGTCACACTTAGCAAACATGGAAGATATTTTTTTCAGTGTTCTATTAGGGACAGTCGGAGGCTTATGCCTGTAACGGGCATATAGGGAATTGTCTAGACTACATGCCGCTCTTAAGTGAGCTGGGGGAAAACTTCGGCAGCTAGATAGTCCTTTTAGCAGACTCTATTAATGCTAATTTTGTCTGAAACGCAAAGAGATCCAGTATCTGAGATGCAAGAGATCAAAAGAGCATGGGCTTTTGATTTTGACAGGCCTGCCTTTAAACCTTATTGTGCAACTTACTGGCTAACTGGCTGTGAGCAAATGCGTCTTTAGACTCAATTTTCTCATCTGTTAAATGGGAATAGTTACGTCCATCTGGAAGGGATATCATTAATATTTAAGGAAATAGTGGCGAAGTATTCAACACAGAAATGTGCAGTGGTAGTTGTTTGATGTTAGCAACTGTTGTTGAACACCTTAATAGTAATAACCGTCATCTTTACTGATACTTGCAGTAGCCTGGCTGCCAACATTATTTGTAAAGTGTTTACTATCCTGCTGTAGGAAGTGTAACGTGTAATGTAAAGTGTAACATAATGAGATAGTAGCTTTTCTCAAATTCTTGTAGTCTCATACTTCTAAATAGATCAGGAATCATTGTTTAGAACTGTAGAAATAAAAGAGTGTGATCGGACAGAACCTCTACTGACATTAGGAAATAACTTGGAAAGTTTAAAAAAAAAAACAACCATAGTATAACTTGTTTTCTACCCTTTGTCTTTGTCTCTAGCGGGTATAACGTGCCCTTCATCATCAGAATCCATTTAGCCAGGGGTTCTGGTTGGTAGAATTTTAATGAGCCGACTCAGGTTTTGTACTTGAACCCTCTTCATCCTCTGTCACCTCTCCCAAAGTAAAATCTTGTATTTTACACCGGCATAAGCGGGGAAGGAGACTTTCAAAGAAGTTCGTTTAAAACTAAAATTTGCCTCCGTTACTACGCCCTTACACTCGGATTTAGAAATCAGGCCTGGCAAATTTAAAGCTTCACTGAGCAGAAAACTTGCATCTGGCCTGACACCTTGTAAGCCTGGTTTCAGCTCATGGTCACTTAAAACAACCTATTTATAAACCCATGGGGGAAAAGAAAAAAAAAGCTGGGTTTTCAATAGCAGGAACTAGTGACCCTGAAACTGCAGGGAGATGAGTGGGGTGCCTTGGTGATACAGACGGTCGGCCACAGCAGCATCACAGATGAGAGCAGGCAGGGCTCTGCAGGTCGTGGGGTCCTAGAATGCTTTCAGAACAAATCAATAACCAGTACAATGAAGCAGTTGTGGGAAGTGACTACTTTATTCAAACGCATGGTGTCCTAACCTGTTGAGCTTTTGAGGAGAGATGTATGAGAAGGGCTCATGCAAGTTTAATTCCTCAGACGGTGTACACTTTCTTTTCTGTTCTCCACGTCACTTATGGGCTCATGGTTTTTGCTTTCATCAAAGAATTCATGATTTAATTTTGATGAGATAGACTTTAATTTTGCTAGATTTTGAAAACGTGGTCTACAGAGAAATATCATGGTGGTTTCCTTAGGAATAGATATTCTCTGCTCTGTTCCCCAGAGGCTATGGTAGGAACAGATTTCCTAGAATAAATCCTGCCTCAGAAGCAGAGGCAGTATTGCCTAAAGGTTAATATCTCAAACCCCGTGGTCAGAAAAACAAAAACAAAAAAGCCTTAGTTAGACTCTCAGTAGCTGTGGAGCTTTGGGCAAATCATTTAACCTCTCCAAGCCTCTGTTTCCGTTCTTAGAGATAGAAATCGTATGATACATCTCATGGAGTTGTTATAAGGGTTAAATGAAATAATAGATATAAAGCACTTAATATGATGCCCAGTGTGAAGAAGCCCTCAATAAATGTGGCTACTATAGTAATTACTATCCAAAAGCCATGTGAATATATATTAACATTTACATTTAGAAATAAATCGATGACATGGCATAAAAGAATGACTCTAAATTTTATTGCTTTTCTCTCTTTGTGACACAAAGAGAATTTAGAAAAACCGATGAAAAGAATCTGAAAGTGGCCCTTAATCCCATCACGTAGAAATAACCATTATTACCATGCTAATCTGTAGCCTTCTGTATTTATTATATAGATTTACTTAAGGAACAATGGGATTCTAAGGGATTTGTTCAACTGTAGTACTTACTGGGTTCTAGGCACCGTACATTTTCTGAGAGGCTGCCTCTTCTTAATATATCATGCAAATGTTTTTATGGCTTGCTTCGGAAGGAGCTTGTAAATGCCTCCAGCTTCCTCAGGGTTATCTTAGATTTCCATTAAGTCTTTTACAACTTTCCTGGATGAGTGAGCATACAGGAATTCAATACGGAATTCATAAGAGAAGATGAGGAGGGCGGAGAACAGGAACACGGGTGAAGAAGCGGCTCGACGCAGGCAGGGGTCGGGGCGCCGACGTTTTCCAGACTCAGGTGTGCCAGGCAAGGCAGCGACTGCTGGGCTCGCCCGTTCCCAGCCTGCCTGGTCCCCTAAGTAGGGTGAGTGGAGGAGATGTTGTTCTCCAAACTGTCCGACTGCTGCGCAGGAGATGAACACACCAACGCAGCGATCTTTAAACTCCTTGTGGTGGTGACATGCACTCTCTGTGCAGGGCGGCCAGCAGGCAGCCCATCTCTATGTGACCTGGAAAGAAGGACACGCTTTAGTCAAGTGTTTCTTGACCGTAGCCGACCGAGAGCGATTTTGAAGGCGATGTCAGGCTAAAGAGAGTACAGATGATCCCAGAAAGGGCTTTTATTGTCAGGAGAGCAGGGACAAGCCTTCCCTCCAAGGCCAAATGCGAACTCGCGCCCCTCTGGGCAGGTCTAGCCCAAATATAATGCCAAGTGTGACCATCAGCACCATATCCACTGTTTTTCTTTTCCACACTCACTCATTTCCCCACAACTAAATATAGCCAAGCCAGGCTCGGGTAGAAAAGGAGCTGTGCACGGGGCTTGGGCACAGACTCTTGAATCCAGGGCTCCCTGTTGGATTTTAGAACCTGGACCCCATCCTTTTTCTTTTCCAGAAGCTGCTTCCGGAGCTTTGTTCTTGGATTAGCGCCTGTCCTCTGCCAGGGCAATAGATGTCAGGACATTTCTGAAACGGGATCTATCCCACCACCCTGCTCCCGGGAATGGCGGAAGCTTTCTGCCTAGTGACCTTTACCACCTGGCTCTGGGGCGAGCCGTGGGTGGCACCTGTCAGGATTCCCTGGGGCTGTGACCGGAGGCCCCACAGGGTGCCAGCTCCCGCGCGGGGAGAGCTGGGCAGAAGAGAGGGTGGGGAATGGTCCCGATTGTGTGAGGGAGAAAGCAAGTGAACCCATCCTCTCCAGAGTGAAATCCTTTTGTTGTGAAAGAGCTGAGGCAGTCCTCAGCCGGCAACAAAGGGTACGTGCCATCCTCCAGCCTCTCCCCACCTGGCAGGCGGAAAGCCTTTTAATGACCAAGGCTTTGCTGCAACTGAATTTAAGTGTATCTGGTTATTTCTTTGGAGAAATTCATGCTTTGGGGGACCCAGAATCTCTTCTGTTGTTTTTTTCAAAAAGCCACAGTGGGGTGCTGTAGCGACAGGATCTCACCATTAACTTTTAATTTCTTTGCTTTTGTTGGTCACTGAACATTATTTAAAAGTATGTTTTGGCTGGTGAATAATGCTTTTGGATTGCACTCAGAATGCATAAACAGCTGTAGTAAAACTTGCTCTCTTAGAAAGGAAGCCCACGCAGAGGGGCCAGGTGGCCCAGTGGATTAAGGAACCTTTAACCTTCATTCGACCTGGGTTCAAATCCTGCCTAGATCGCCAAAGTGGAGAGGTTGGTTTGACTCGGGGTTTGAATTCCATTCCCTCGTTTTTCCAGAAACCACACAGCTCCCCAAATCTTTTGGCCCAGATCTACACCATTGGCAGTTTCTGCTGGAGGGAGGGCCAGTCCTGAAATAGCAGGGTGGAGCAGGTCAGTGCTCAAGTACACTGGCAGAGATGAATGGGGAAGTTACAAGCTTGCTAGCACCTGCCAGCTCCAAGTCTGGCTCAGGCCGATGCAATGATTTCCTCACTTTTTCAAGCCCTTAATTTGATCATGACAGGAAGGAAAGGAAAGTTTCTTCCCATTTTTACAGGTATTGTGCAGGCAAGGCTGGAACTGGGTTTCCAAGTCTGCATTCCTTCACTGTAGACATGCCTATCTAGAGCCTGCTAGAAAGAACCGTATCTGGCACCTCTGGTTTCATCTCGCTGAGACGGTTTGGTGGGCATCAGCCTCTGGTTTTTCTCCCCCTCTGCTCCTTCTTTTTTTTTTTTTTTTAGAAGCTGCCTGTAGATAGCTGGAGGAATACAGAAAGGAAGGGTGTCTTAGAAGCTTAGAGAGTTGCTTTTATTTATTATTTTTGTCCACATTGCACAGCATGCGGGATCTCAGTTCCCTGACCAGAAATCGAACACATGCCCCTACAGAGGCAGTGCGGATTCTTAGCCCCGTGACCACCAGGGAAGTCCCTCCCCTTCTGCTTTCTTTATATGTCCTTTCGCTCCGGCCACGTGCTCCAGGGTCTCGATTTCTCTATGAAACGGGAATGCCCTGGAGGCGTTATTTTCCCCAGTCTTAATTACCTAGAGCAGCATTTTTGAAAGTGGAAATTATGTTTGCAAAGCATAACTACTTCTCCGGGTGGTGATAATTGGGTCCATGCCGCATATTATATTGTGAGAGGAATTACTTGACAGGGTACCTCTTTTGACCACCCCCCCACCAACTGGTAATTATGTGAGTTCCAATTGTGCTGGGTTTATAAAGTTTTCTTTGAAGACATCAGCGGAGATGGGATGACTAGAACATGAGGAGGATTCTACCCTAGACAGTCTCCACGGGCAGACAGAGTCCCCGGTTGAGTTGATCTGCTAACGGACTCTCAACCTGTGTGGACCCCGCTCTGTGTTTAGGGATGACCCTCATGACCTGAGGCACACAAGGAAGTGCTCCTCTGGTGATACGACTCCGTGGGCCAGGAAGGGAGTGGCAGCCCTGTTCCAGTATCCTTGCGTGGAGAATCCCATGGACAGAGGAGCCTGGCGGGCTACGGTCCACAGGATCGCGAAGAGTCAGACGGGACGGAGCAGCTAAGCGACGCGGAAGTGCAGAGGGTGGGGGGAGAGCAGGGCGCTCGGTGTCGGCGCGGCGGCCAGCTCACTCTCCTTGCTTCTCCGCCAGGTTCATCAGCACCAGGACCGGGGAGAGACCTTTCAGTGCCAGCTCTGCCCCTTCACGTCCTCCCGCCACTTCAGCCTGAAGCTCCACATGCGTTGCCATCAGCACTTCCTGCGGACAGAAGCCAAGGTGAAGGAGGAGATCCCAGACCCCGAGGTCAAGGGGCCGCCCCACCTCAGTGACAGTGCCTGCCTGGGGCAGCAAAGGGAAGGAGGAGGGACAGAGCTAGTGGGGACCATGATGAAGTCCAGCACTCCAGAGAGGACTAGCCAGGGTGGGGCTGGCGTCTCACCTTTGCTGGTGAAGGAGGAGCCCAAGGAAGATAACGGCCTGCCAACCTCCTTTCCTCTGAATGCTACTGACAGGCCAGCCAACCACACAAAGCTGAGAGAGCCCTCCGAGTTCGCGGCCAACAGTGCGTCCGCGTTGTTCAGCCAGGACATCTCTGTTAAGATGGCGTCTGATTTTCTCATGAAGCTGTCAGGTACTTGAAGAGGGGTGTCCCCCCTCTCTCTCTCTCTCTCTCATTTTCTCTCTATCTACCAGTATTCGTAGCTTTACAGTGAGCTGGTAGGACCAGGTGATCTCAAGGTCCCTCTAAATGACAATTGTCTGCACGCTCATACATTTTCTCCTTGAGACTATTTTTTTTTAAACAGTCCTATGGAAGTAGGCATGGCTATGGTTTGGGTCTCAAAACAACAGAGATTGTTGATTTCTTTCTGGTTTTCCCCTGTTACGGGTCCTTGCTGTGGGGGACAGGTCACAGGGGAGCCAGGTTGGTGACAGTTCTTTGTGTGACCTTGAGCCCTATTTAACTTGTCTCTCCACTGACCTTAAACCGTATTTAACTTGTCTCTCCACTGGGTTCTTTGAAAGGGCTTGTGCAGGACATCTTGCTTTGCGTATACTCAAGTTCATGATTGCCTTGATGTAAAAGATTCTAAAGGACATATACACAGAGTACTATTAGAAAGTTTTTAGAGTTTTAAAATTTGAGCAGATGATAAAATTATCTTTAGGTTTTGTTTTTTCTAATGGAAAGTTTTTCATTGTGGTAAAAAAAAAATATGAAATTTGCCATTGTAACCATTTTCAGGTATGCAGTTCCTTAGCATCAAGTACATTTACATTGCTTTGTAACCATCACTACCATCTGTCTTCAGAACTTTTTCATCTTCCCAAACTGAAGCCTTGTACCCATTAACCAAGAATTCTTCCTTCCGCTCTGCCCTGGTAATCACTATTGTACTTTCTGTCTCTGAACATAACTGCACTAGGAACCTCATGTAAAGTGGAAGTTTAACAAATTGTTAATATTCTTTTGCAGCTGCCTCAATGCTTTTTAGAAAGAAGTTGTAGTATGTCATAAAAATGTATTACTAATTGATACCACTTTCACCATCGAATTATACATGATGTTTCATTTAGGTTTTTTTTCCTCCTCCTCCCCCCCAATTTCTTGGATTAAGTTGTGGAACTGAACAGGGAGTGTCATGATGCCAAAGGAGCACTGTTTTTCCTGACTTTTTTGTGATGAGAAAACATATTGTGGGCCTGTGCGGCTCCTCATTATTTTTTTTAAAGAGATGTAGAGGGTGGGGAAAGGTCGGCTGAGAATTGGTTCTGTCTCTCAGTTAAGACGGCAGGCCCCACCATGATTTCCAAATGCCATTTCAGCTCTTTGGAGATTGACAATACCCTTTTAAATGGAGAATAATTGGTGACCACCTTCCTTTAAATGGACTGTGAGTCAAATTTCACTAAATGTCACCACCAGGTGAATTAGAGGTTCTGCTTCACTCTGAAGTCCCTTTGCTCAGTGACACGTCAATCAGGTCTTCTGGAATGTTCCCATCACCCCAGGTCTGTGCCCCTCAGGAGTGCTCAGGGCTGGTTGGGAGAAATAAGGAAAGGCAGGGGATGGAAGTGAGGCATCGCAGAAAGAACTGAGATGGAGTGTCACAGGGAGGCACCCTACCCCGCGCGACTGGTGAACATACCCTACACCGTGATGGCCAAGCGGCTGGAAGTCAGGTGCCTGGACCACAGCAACAAACAGTGATCGGTCCCTGCATTCTCCTCTCCCGTCCCAGCCTAGGGAACATGTGCTCCTGAAGACTCTGCATCTTATATAGAAACGTCTTTGGAGATGTGGGGAAAGTGTAGGCTTCTGGGTTTCGTTTTTCTGCAGAACCTTCAATTTTCACTTCTGGGAGAGCACTGGTTCTTTCTTGATAGTATGTCCCACCCATGTCAGAGCCAAAGGGGCTCCTTCTCTGGGCTCTTCTAGTGCTTCCTCAAGGGAAGGAATGCCGTGGTGGGCGTATTCACCTAGGATGGCTAAATGGGACATTTCCTTACTTAGCAGACAAGGGGGAAACCGGAGGGGTGAGTAGCTCGTAGGAAGAAGGTGCCTTCTTTACTCCAGGACTCCAGAAAGTTTTTAAATGTTGAGGAAGGTGAGAGAGGGTGGAGGAAGGCTTGATAATACACGACTTCTGGTGGGCTTAGCTATGAGTGCCCCACGGACGCAGTCTCAGGGAGTGTGAGGTAAGACCTGTGACTGCTGCAAGTCAGGCTTGCAAACAGGAGAAACACAAGAGGCAAAGCCAGTCGGATGGTTGGGGTGGAAAGCCATGCGCCCAGGCCTTCTCCTCTGATCTGTTTTCTCAGTCGGCTATTAACGGGGACTTGTTTACGGGTTTGGCAGTCGCAGTATTTACCGACTGATCAACGGGCATAAGAAAACAGATAACAAATGCACGCTGTTTATGCAAAAGGCCCGTGCAGCTATTTTATGGTGGCTTACTAGAGGTCCTGAAACCTGACTTGTGTGCACTGTTACCTAGCAACCTGTTAGAAAGTCACCGGGGAGTGAGATGCATCGGTAATTTTTGTGTGTGTGCATATTTGGATGTAAATGTAAACTTGGTGAC
This sequence comes from Ovis aries, assembly GCF_016772045.2. Taxonomy (NCBI): domain Eukaryota; kingdom Metazoa; phylum Chordata; class Mammalia; order Artiodactyla; family Bovidae; genus Ovis; species Ovis aries. Next base: position 12,513,931 of record NC_056070.1, read on the forward strand.
GGTACAGCGCAGCCCACGGGAGGAGAAGAGACGTGGAAAGGAAAGGAATACATTTTCAGGGGAGAAGGGGTGATTATTATTTTTTTCTTCCACTTGCTGTCTGGTTGATCAGAGTCCTATAATTGATAGCGGCTCTCGCCAGGGTACTCCACCTGGCTGTGTCCGTGGCTGTGATCCCAGGACCAAAGGGCCAGGCCCCGGGGAGCTGTGGCTGAGCTTCTAGCTCTTTCCCTTATCAGATGTCGGGTTAGCATTGGGCCTCGTCCCCCAGCCTCATAACGGTGCCATTGTTCTCATCTTGGATTTTTGAGCCAGGCTCTGTGCGTGCACCTGCTGGGACCCTGGGTGCAGCTGTTTGTGGACACCGGGGCTGGGAGCCTCTGCCAGCCACGTCACTGCAGAACTGGAGCACAGTGACAAATTCAAGCGTGTCCGTATCGTCTTGTTTTCAAAAGCGAGATGGAGAACACTTGATTCTTTCTTGCTTGGTGACTAAGGGGAGTCTTTCTTGCTCCTTCAACACACGTTCAACACACAAATGACTTTAAGAGAACCCAGGAGGATGAAAGGGCTTCCGAGGTGTTGCTAGGGGTAAAGAATCTGCCTGCCAATGCAGGAGATGCAAGAGAGTGGGTTTGATCCCTGGTTCGGGAAGATCCCTTTGGAGTAGGAAGTGACAACCCACTCCAGTATTCTTGCCTAGAGAATTCCATGGACAAAGGAGCCTGGCGGGCTACAGTCCATGGAACCACAGACTCGCTGTGCAACTGAAAATACACAGGAGTATTAGAAATCGCTGGTGGAATGCTGTTTTAAGGGGACTCGAAGGCCGCCCATCCCAATCCCCATTTTGAGGTTTCCCAGCATCTGTGATTGTGAAATCAAACCCCTTCCCCAAGCTATCCAGTCTTCTCCTGCCTGAGCCCACCCTTAACATTCCTAAGTCCTTCGAGATTAACGTTTCCTAGGACCAAGGCTTCCCAGGCTCAGCACTGTAATTGCCTCGGAGGAGAAGATGGGGCAGCCCTTGCTGATGGCTTTCTGGGATGATGGCAAAGATAATTTTGAAAACTCTGCTCTGCGTTTCAGCCTAGGAAACAAGCCTTTGAGGGCTGCAGCCTGCGTGTTTGCCCAGATCTCTCTTGGAATCCAGAAGACAGAGGCAGACTGTCTCATGTCAGGGCGAGGGCTTCAGTAGCCACATGGCTGGGGCTTTGCAAGGGAGAGGAGGTTAAATTCCTACAGTTCTGTGCCATCTCCCCTTAGTCTAGCAGCAGTGTTCACCTTGACTGACATTAGACTTACCTGGGAAGCTTTTGTTTTTTACATGCCAGGGTCCAGCCACACTGCCAGAAATTATGATTTAGTTGGTCTCCAGTAGGACCTAAACATTGGAGTTTTCTTTAAAATCCTCAGATGATTCTAAAAATGCAGCAAGGCCTAAGGACCACTGACGTGGAAGCTGCACTTGATACCTGTTTTGTTTGTTTGTTTCCAGTATAGTTGTAGTTTTTTTTCAGTACAGCTCTCTCTGTCCTAGACCCTGAAAAGGGCCTGGTGCTGTGGGTTGGGTCAAGGTTGACCTGAACTGGAGGCCTGGCTGAGTCATGGTCGTTGAGCCCCATGTTTCCCCTCGTGGGGCCACATGACAGGAGAATTAAAACAAGCATCTGGATGTTCTGCAGTTAGAATTAGAAAATCTTGAGACTCATCTGTAACATCTAGGAACTGGGAGGATCATCATTAGACGCCTGATTAAAAGTTGCCTGCTGTGGCCTTACATCACTTCTCTTTCTGAAAAAACACACTTTTCAAGCTATCACATGTAAATCTAACTCTCCAAATTAGAACCAAGCAGTTGACAGAAACTTGGCACCTCAGTTGTTGGCTGTGAATATCTTTTTAATCTTCTTGTACTGGGTTTTTTGAAAATAAAAAGATACAAGTCATTTCAACTATTTTTAGTTTGGAAACTGGCCAAAAAAATGTTCTGTCTCCCGCATTCTATTAATTTCATAAAATTGAGGCTGAAAACATCTTAACCATGAGAGGTGGATTTCAGAAAGCACTGACTTGCAAATGAGTCCAAGCTGAATTGTTTCAAATGTGTTAGGAGCTCAGCGGTAAAATGGCAAAGGTTTTCTTGAATCAACAACGGGGAGCTGGTGAATGTTTGTGTTGTATCTTGCGGGTTCCCATGGGCCTTTGCTCTGCCACCTCCATCTATTTCCCAGAATTTTATGCATCTGTAGTTACAATACGATTTGTCTGTAAAGGGCAGCTCCTTATCCAGTGATACCTTTGTTTGTGCTGCCGAAGAAGGAGGGAGCCAGGAGATGCCTGTAAACGAGGCATCCTTATTACCTGCTGACTCTGATTGGCTGTCAAACATCTTAGCATCTTTCTTCCAAAGAAAAGTCAGTTTTCTGCCATTCATGACCTCAGGTTCCACTGCCATTAGGCAGAGCTCTCCCTTTGCCTAAGAATGCCTTCCAGAAAGGTTTATTTTGGGCAGCCTTCCTTTGCATCTGCAGTGTGGCCTTTCTTAAGCCTGCCTGGCTTTTCTCATGATGAGCACTCAACTGATCATGTGACTAAAATTCCTCGTGTCAGAAGCCACTTTAAGGGGCCTCCCCCTTTGTTGAAATCCTGGATTTTACCGAACTGGTGGGTGATTTGTGTGAGAGAGAGTATGTGGCTCTTTCCTGTTTTTCAGTGACTTGCAACTCCACGAGACAGGGGCTGATCTGAGTCACAAAAGGGGGCAGGTGGTTGTTACAAGAAAATGGGGCCTGGAGTCACACACTCACGTGCTCAGGCTTCCAGGGATGGAGGATTTGTGACACTGACTAATTGTTTATGGTTTTTCCTGAACAATCAGTTGCTTAGTGCCTTGTTATTGTTGTTGTTCAGTTGCTAAGTCACATCTGACTCTTTGTGACCCCGCCAGGCTCCTCCATCCTCCTCTGTCTTCTGGAGTTTGCTGAAACTCCTGTCCATTGAGTCAGTGACGCTAGTTAGCACAGCGCCTGCTCCAAGCCAGTGAACCCAGTGGAACTTCAAACAACCCTAGAGGAAGACACTATTAGTGTTCCCATTGTACAGATGAAAACTGAGAAACAGGGGCTAAGACACTGGGTCATGTTTATACAGCTAATAGGAGTTGGGACTGGGGTTCCAATCCAGGCAGTCAGGCTCCAGCATCCCCTCTGCCAAATCACTAAGTAAGAAGTGGTGAAACCAGAAGTTGGCTCTGTCCTCTGTCCTTGTTGTTGTAGTAAAGTCAGAGGCCCCAGCAAGGGAGCCCTTCTCTGAATCTCATACCTTAGAAACTGTACTAAGGCTCTTAGGCTTCTCACCCATTGTTTAGTTCAAATAGAGCGGTGGTGGTAAGGCCAGTTACAGTGTACCTTCAGATACAGTTATCTTGTAACAAGCATGTAGTTGAGGAAATCAAGACAGCAAGTCAGTAGTATAGAGGTGCTGCCACTGGAATCCAGACATTTCTTTCCTCACTGTGCTGGATAAGGTTTACCTGGTTCTAGAATTGTCCACAGAGTAACTTTGTATCTTGATAGACTTGGGAGAGTTGATCAAAGTCTGTATTTCTGCACAACTGAATCCGGGTCATCTTCTGCCTTCCCTCAGAAGTTGCATTTTCTTCCACTCACTGCTGTTGTTACTCTTGTTGCTGCTTCTGCTATCGTCCTGAGCCTTATTACTGATCAGATGGGTTTACAGTGAGCCAGGCGCTGTGCCAACGACTCGATGTAATTTCTCAGTTAACCCTCCCAATAGCCCAATTAATGTTAAACCTATTTTATAGACCAGGAAGCTGAGGCTTAGAAAGTTTCAGAGGCAAGGGATAGAGCAAACTGCCTAACGGCAAAGCTTGGCTCCTGAGCACGTAATGAGCTATTACCTAATTTTTTTTTTTTTTTCTCTCTGTTGAGCGAAGTGTCTTTTGACCTCCGTCTGCTTTACTGTTTATTTTCCTTGGCTTCAAACCATGGCATCCTTTTTAATGCATGCTAATTCAGTCACTAATCTGGTTAAATTTTTTGTGTCTTCAAAATACACCCACAGTCTGTCCTTTGGAGGGCAGCCTCTCTGGGGGCCGTCACCCTCACGTGTAATCAGCTTGCCCCTCCGGCTCCCTCCCTGATGCCTCTCGCCACCCCAGGAGCATCCCCCTTCCAGGCTGCCAAGGCGTTAATGGACCTTTCCAGTGCTTCTGACGTCAGGTTGTGCCCAGCCCTGGCTCCTTTCTGCTGAGCAACTGTATCCCCTCTAAAGGAAAATGCTGAGTCTTCACCAGCGCATAGACATACCCCATCATTTCCATTTACCTGCCTTCAGTCATGCTCCAGGAGTCTGGTCATTTGAACCATAGAGTTCCATGTATCCTTCTCCTGTTAGATAAAAGGGAGGGGGGGCGGTTCTAAAAAGAATTAATAATATTATTAAAACTAAAATAACTAGGAGATTCCCTGGTGGCCCAGAGGTTAGGAATCTGTGCTTCCACTGCAGGGGGCACATGTTTGATCCCTGGTTGAGGAACAAAGATCCTCGAAAAAAAAAAGAAGAAAGAAAAAAACTAGTTGAATGCACCTCTGACCCCCAGTGGTTCTATATCTTTGTAGAGAATTTCTAGCAATATTGAGGCTCCTTGCTGTGATACCTGCCCCTACTGTCCCCGCCCCAATTCTGCTCACTGTGCTGTCACCTCCGCTGAGTCTTAAGACCCAGGTTGGTAGTTGTGTTATTGATTGTGTCTTAGTCTTGCCTCTTCAGCTCTGTTTCAGATTGCTGGGCGGGGTGGTGGGGGGTGGGCAGGGTTCAGGAAGAGATAATATTTCCTTTTTAATGTCTTTATCTTTGTACAGTATCGTCCACAGTGCATTCTGTGGTAGATGATAAGAAAGATGTTTCATTAGTCATATCTATTCTGGAAGTCAGGTTTTCAGAGGTTGTGATGCTACTTCACTTAGAAGGAGAAAGATTTCAAATTCACAACCAACTCTGTAGTGCTGTCAAGAGGCTGGATGGAAAAGATGATCCATGGAAAGAAAGCAAAAGGGAGCCTCCAACAGTGTGAGTACCTTGGTGTTGACCAGGAACTCGGCTGGTAGGGCCAAGTCTAGGAACCAGAGTCTTGCATGCAGTTAAGTAACAGCCTGTCTGCAATTTAGCAGCTCAACACAATAGCCGTTCACTTAGCTCACGAGCTCAGGCGTCTTTGCCCAGGGTGCTTCTTCTGGTCTCTCCTGGCCTGACTCATCGGTTACAGGACCTTGCCAGGCTGCCGGGGCATGGCTGGTCTCAGATGGCTCTGGCCAGGATGGCCTCTCTGTGTTCCCCAGGGTCTTCCATCCTTCAGTGAGTTTGCCTGAGCTCGCCCATGTGGCAGCTGGATAGAGCAGCAGTGCTTCTGGCCTCAGGGGGCTGGACTCAGAACCGGCCCAGCATCACTTCCACCACCTTCCAGTGACTAAAGCCAACCACAACTGCAGCCCAGATTCAAAGGGCAGGAGAATCTCCACCTCTTAATGGCAGGAGCTGTGGAGTCACATGACAAAACAGGTGGGTTTTCAGGGAGAGAAATCACAATCATCGTTTGGTGGAGTTCTTCAGACTCTCTGGGTGGGTGTTGCATGAAGACAAAAAAAAAAAAAAAACACATTACAATATCGGTGTGTGAACCAAACGTATAGTCATTTAAAATGACAGGTGGGGCCATCAAGAGGAGATGTCATTCGGGGCAGATGGGCACCGACTTCCCTGGAAAGTGCTGGAAATCTGTTATCCAATCATTAGTTTTTCTTCTTTCTGATCTCAAGTCACCCCAAGCTGTTCCTACATATAAGTCACTTCACCGCTTTCTGTACAATTTTTTTTGATATGTTAATAGCATGAATTTACAATGCAGTTTTCTTTCCCGTTTACTCCTGGCTTGAGGCTTGATTGGTTTCTCAGTACTGGCTCTTCCTGCTTTTGACAAGGGAGAGATCCTCTCTGTTAAGTGCTGACTGCTGATAGCCACGCTTGCTCATTGTGTGTGGCTTGGAATAGTTTGGATCAGAGAAAAGCTTTATTTATTTATTTTAAAGGTCTGTGGCGTTGCTTATTGTTATTACCCTTGACCTTGCTCCAGAGGCACTTTTGTTTTCTCTTTGTTACTATGTCTATAAACGCAGTAGCTTCACAGGAGACTTGCGTGGTCCTGGTCTGGGGACATAGATCCTGAAGTGTGACTTAGGATTAGCTCATATGGGGATAAACAATGTAATGAAATATAATGAGAAATATAAGATGGTTAAGACTTTCCTAAACACTAAATATAAAATGACTTAAGACCAATTAAGTGGTTTACCTTATGAGAGAACAAGATCTGAAAATATTTAGCTAATGTTTGAAACCTTCTATTTGACTATAATATGCTTCATTGTTATTAGCTATTATTTAATGAAATCTTGGCTTTCCTTATGACTTCAGGAGGCAATTTATTTTCTTCTCACACCAAGGGCATCAAGTAGTCAAAAAAAAAAAAAAAATCCCAGATACCCAAACAGATCATACATCCTTACATATGGTTACAAGGGAACTTGGGTCACTCTTAACAGCCCTGATTTGTAATCTGGAGAGTTGAGCTCTGATTCTATCATGAATGAGCTGTATGACTTTAAAAAGGCTGTATCATTCTCTGAGACTGTATTTTCTTATTGTAAAATAATGGGTTGTAAAACAGCAGTGATTTTCATTTTGTGTGTTTGTTTTTAAACAATTAAATCCATTTTTATCAAGCAAAATCTTAATGTGCAGACTCAATATATAAAGCACAAAAAATACATAATTTATGTATTTAAAAATTTAATCTTTTACGTTCTCATTTATTATATTTATTTCTTCTAAAAGTCCAGCAATTAGAAAAAAGTTGCTAAGTGATAAGCCCCAAACATAAAATTAGTGTTATGATGAGTGTTATGAGCAGTATTAGCATCTAGTATGTTTCTATAAATTTATTTTGCTGATTGCAGCTTCAAGAAATATCATTTACACAAGGGCATTGTGACAAATGAGATAATATTTTTAACAATTCACCTTGTAATTTTGTGATCCCTTTAATTAAATTTGTTCAGCTGCTTGAGAGTATGATAATAAAAAGTTTTTGCTTCTAAGTTGACACATTTAGCAACTGCCCTTATTCTTTATCATAATAAAGGGCAGACACAAACCATCCTAAACTTTCAATAGGCCCTAAAGCTATCTAAAATTCTATATTAACTATTTGGTTATTACTCAGTTGCTTTGCCGATGGTGCTAGTGGTAAAGAATTTGCCTGCTGGTGCTGGAGACTCAAGGGATGTGGGTTTGATCCCTGGGTTGGAAAGATTCCCTGAAGAAGGAAATAGTTACCCGCTCCAGCATTCTTGCCTGGGAAATCCCATGGACAGAGGAGCCTGGTGGGCTACAGTCCATGGGGTCGAAAAGAGTTAAACACAATTGCACACACATGAGCATTCATTACTCTTCTTAACTGATATTTGAAAGTTTATTTAATCTCTTTTTTCATCTACACAGTGGGAACAATGGTAGTACTACTTCAAGGGGTTGTTGAAAGGATCAGATAAATTAATCCAAATACTCCCTGGCCCATACTAAGTGAAAGTGAAGTTGCTCAATCGTGTCCGACTCTTTGCGACCCCGTGGACTGTAGCCCGTCAGGCTCCTCCGTCCATGGGATTCTCCAGGCAAGAGTACTGGAGTGGGGTGCCATTTCCTTCTCCAGGGGATCTTCCCGACCCAGGGATTGAACCCGGGTCTCCCGCATCACAGGCAGACGCTTTAATCTCTGAGCCACCAGGGAAGCCCACACTAAGTGCCCTATAAATGACAGCACCAACTATATCTGCATATGTGAACATGTTTATGTCTGTCAGCCATGGTCAGAAGCTTCATCACAGTAGACGCACTGGAAACTTTTCTTACATCTAGGTTAAGGCAGCGTTCCTCCACCAGAGGCATGCTCAGGGGGTAGTTGCAGTGTCTAGAGAAATGGTTTTCATGGCTGGGAAATGCTGTTGGCATATAATGGGTAGAGGCTAGGAATGCTCCTGGACCCCCTTCTATTTATAGGATAATTTCCCTAAAGCAAATTATCCAGCCCAGAATGTCAGTGTTGCTGAGGTTGAGAAAGCCTGATTTAAGGCATGCATGTAGACCCTACTGATGCCATAATTGTACATTTTACATGCATAGGCCTGAATTTTTGGAAAGCTTAGTGCATGTGCTCAGTTGCTTTATTCGTATCTGACTCTTTTGTGACCCCGTGGACTGTCCCCTGCCAGGCTCCTCTGTCCATGGGATTTCCCAGACAAGGAATACCGGAGTGGGTTGCCATGCCCTCCTCCAGGGGATCTTCCTGACCCAGGGCTCAAACCCGCGTTTCCTGTGTCTCCTGCATTGCAGATGGATTCTTTACCACTGAGACACTGGGGAAGCCACATATAACGAAAATGCTGCCACTCCTATGAGGCAGGAAGAACAAGTGATACACCAGACTGAATTAACTTGTTAGCATAAGTTAACCTATCAGTGGCCTCCAGTGAGAGGACATTTTATATATAACAGAGCTAAGGATCCACATTTTAAAATGAGCTTTTAAATTAAGTTAAATAATTTTAAAAGCTTCACTTTGAAACTGATATTTTTTGGAACCCCTGAAGCTTGACCTAGGGTTCCTTGGAATACTTTGAAAACCACCCATCTGCAGTCCCTTCCTGGTCCAAGAGTCTTTGGCTCTGCTTTAGGGGAGGTAGTAAATAAAATTCTCAATGGCCTAACTTTTTCATGGAGCAGCTCAGTAGTCACAAAACTGCCATACTCTGAACTGAAAGCGAGCTCTGTCTTATTAAACTCAGGGAAAGTGTCCTTTTCCTTCACCAGAGGGAATGGACAAGGCGAAACAGAAGCAGTCATGTTGCAAACTCTTCTTCTCCCGCCCTCTTAGATCTTGAGAAAATTCTTCCCTACCAGAAAATGTCCCTTTGTTTCAGGTTACATCCCACCCTTTCCTCATTTCTCACTAACGATGCTTAGTTCACGCCAGATCACTTCTGTCCAACGCCCACGGTACAACTGCTTGGCTCAGTATCCTTAAAGGCACTTGGACTGTGTCGGAGAGAAAGGAGAGAGCTTGGGTGCGTTTTTAGCAAGAAACCCTGAAGTCTAGTGTCTGATTTGAAGGAGTCAGGCCCTTAACCTCTTGGGGCCTTGGTTCCTTCACCTCTAAGATGCTGCTGCTGCTGCTGCTGCTGCTAAGTTGCTTCAGTCATGTCCGACTCTGTGCAACCCCATGGACTGCAGCCCACCAGGCTCCTCCGTCCATGGGATTTTCCGGGCAAGAGTACTGGAGTGGGGTGCCATTGCCTTCTCCGCCTCTAAGATGAAGATGGTAATAATACTTGTCTCCTGTGGTTGATGGATCGATCGATTCCTGTATAACAATTCAAATGCTATTTGTGTGTGTCATTAAAACAAATAGTGGTCTTTAAAAAATATATATTTTATTTATTTGGCTGTGCTGGGTCTTAGTCGTGGTACATGGGATCTTTAGTTGTGACATACAATCTCTTAGTTGTGATGTGTGGGATTTAGTTCCCTAAGCAGGGATTGAACCCAGGCCCAGCATAGAGTCTTAGCCACTGTACCACCAGGGAAGTCTCCAAATAATGGTCTTTAAGGAAGTTATATAGCATTGTACTGGGGTCAGAGATGGGAGGGGCTTGGATGGAATCTAAGTGTGTATTGATGATACTGATGACACCTTGCTAGAACGATGGTTCCTTTTACAACTCATTAATGCTGGCCTATTAGAATTAGAAACTTGGAATCATTTTATCCTAGTGGCTTCCCCATTCCCTTCCCATATTAGCATTTATCTTGAATCCTTTCTAAATCCTGATTTAGAAAAAAAACTGATTTATTTCCTTTCAGTGGCAACCCAGCTCTGTTGAGTGCATTGACTTAACAGATATACATAATTTTTAGTCATAATTTTCTCAGGTCACAAAATGCTTGAACAGTGAGAGACAGGGGTCTCTTGGTTAGTTGGGCTTCCTTGCTGCGTTAAGTCGAGTGTCTGGAACCTTTAAGATACATAAACAGAAGTCAAGGCAGTTGCTGTGAAAGTTCTTTATGAATTGAGTTCCATATGTGCACAGATCTTCTTAGTGGTAAGACTGAAGCAAAGACTAGGTGGTGAGTCATAAATTACTGCTTTTCTCTAGCAATTTCTCCAAAGAGAAAGACAACATCTTTAGTTCTACCTTTCTCTGTAAAAGATAATAGGTTTTTTTAAAGTACAATAGTAAAAAATGATGGCAATTATTGTCATATTAATTTTAAAATATAAGGCTTTATATACTATTCTCAGTGCAAATATTTCTGGTAATTTAAAGAAAGCAGTGTAGCCTTCATATTGCTATTTTTATATCATCTATTTAGACCCAAGTGTTTGGGAAATTTAAACTTGGACGAATGAGGGTTTCCCACATATTTTTTGATATGTCATTAGCTACATTTATATCTCCCTAGCACATTGCTCATTTTATGCCATTCTTGACATTGTCAGAATGAAAACCAGGTATAAAGTACCTTGCAAATTTATAAAATAGCAACAAAAACAGCAACATACAGCTTGTGTATTTTTTTTTAAGTGTCATTGCAATTCTGTTAAATTTGGGTTGTGCTAACAATGCCAAATATCTTTTTTTCCCATTAAATCTTATATAGCATGTGTTCTGACTAACGCTCCCAAAAGCTTACCTTATACCTTCAGAGAACATTCGCTCAATGGTTGTCCTCTCCAATAGTTGGGATTTGTTTCTAGGGCTCCAGCAGTTTCTTATCTCTTTCCTAGCCTCACCTTAGAATTTTTTAAAGTTTCAAAAATAAAATATGCAGATCTAAAGCACTGCCAACAAAGGTCCATCTAGTCAAGGCTATGGTTTTTCCTGTGGTCATGTATGAATGTGAGAGTTAGACTGTGAAGAAAGCTGAGTGCCGAAGAATTGATGCTTTTGAACTGTGGTGTTGGAGAAGACTCTTGAGAGTCCCTTGGACTGCAAGGAGATCCAACCAGTCCATCCTAAAGGAGATCGGTCCTGGGTGTTCTTTGGAAGGAGTGATGCTAAAGCTGAAACTCCAATACTTTGGCCACCTCATGTGAGAGTTGACTCATTGGAAAAGACCCTGATGCTGGGAGGGATTGGGGGCAGAAGGAGAAGGGGACGACAGAGGATGAGATGACTGGATGACATCACCGACTCAATGGATGTGAGTCTGAGTGAACTCTGGGAGTTGGTGATGGATAGGGAGGCCTGGCGTGCTGCGATTCACGGGGTCACAAAGAGTCGGACACGACTAAGCGACTGAACTGAACTGAAAGCATTTTTAAAAATACATAACCACTCACTTTGTTTTGTTCCTTCCCAAAGAACTGAAGTTACAGACTTAATAGACAGCATCTATTTAATTACTCTGTGTCCACTAAATTAGGATACTCTTGGAAAATGTTTTATGAAGGATTCTGGAAGAAAGGCTTAGGTGAGAGAAACTTTAGGAAATGGCTGGTAAAAAGCCCTCCAGAAGTAGTTGAAAGGGGAGAAATGTGCTAAACAAACAGGATTCTCTTAGGAGTTACCTTCTGTACAGGTCCAAAACACGTGCTTGAACATTGCTCTAGGCACGGCTTTGTTTTCCTGGGTTTGGTTTCCAGTGGCATTCTCCCCAGTGGACTAGATTTTCAGCAGTTTTCTGGAGATTCTTCTGGGTTCCTCCTTTAGTAATACCAAAGTCCAAGTAATCATTCAGAGACACCTCAATGAGAGTTGTAGTGTAGTAGCAGAGCCTTTAGCTTTCTCTGGGCTGGGAAGTTTTATCCCAGATCTAATGATACCTTGGGAAAGCACTTCTGATTGCCTTAGGTAAAATATTTTGGGATTCATGGTTCTTGTTTACCATGAGTTGTAATGGAGTGCCAAGAGATATCACTGATTTGTGACCAACATATTTTATTCATTCAACAAATATATGTTGAGCACCTACTAAGTGTTGTTGCAGGCCCCGTTCTACACATTCAAGGTACATCAGCATTTATAAAAAAAGGTCATTGCCTGTGATGATGGGAAGTAGACAGGATGCAGTGAGCATCCGCTATCCATCCTAGCTCACTTTTGAAAAGCTTCACATACTCCCTGGGCTTCCCAGATGGCTCAGTGGATAAAGAACCCACCTGCAGTGCAGGAAATGCAGGAGATGCAGGTTCCATCCTTGCGTCAGGAAGGTCTCCTGGAGGAGGGCATGGCAACCAACTCCAGCATACGTGCCTGGAGAATCTCATGGACAGAGGAAACTGGCAGACTGCGGTCCATGGGGTCACAAAGAGTCAGACATGGCTGTAGCGGCTGAGCGTGAACGTACTCCCCAGACCTCAGGAAGGGTGCCCGTGACAGACACACCTCTCTTCATAAAGTGGAGCCCAGAGGCCCACCAGCCCGACACATGAGCTTCCTATTTGTTAAGTAAACAGGGCTTTTCTATTTCTTGACCCAAAAGGATTTTTACAGTGTCATTCACTTTGTAACTACCTGTTAAACTCTACATATCTGTTTTATGCACATTTTTGAATGACATTTTATTTCACAATAAAAAGAATTTTTTGAGGGAGGAAGTAGAAAATTAAAAAGAAATGAAACCCCATAAAGGTCATCGCCTTCATGAAAACCTATCTTTGAATTGGAGAAAGTGAAGTCGCTCAGTCGTGTCTGACTCTTTGCGACCCGTGGACTGTAGCCCACCAAGGTCCTCCATCCATGGGATTCTCCAGGCAAGAATACTGGAGTGGGTTGCCATTTCCTTCTCCAGGGGATCTTCCTGGCCCAGGGATAGAACCCACATCTCTTGTGTGTCCTGCACTGGCATTGGAGAAGTAGACCATAAATTGTTAACATAATAAACGAGAGAATGATGTGGTATGGGTTCGTCTGTTGGGGCTGTCTTGGCAGAATACCACGGCCTCGGTGGCTCACACAACAGAAATGTATTTCTCATCATTCTGGAGGTTCGCGATCAAGGTGCGGGCAGGTTTGGTTTCTCCTGAGGCCTCTCTCCTCGGCTCTGAGATGCCTGCCTTCTTGCCGTGTCCCTCGTGGTCTTTGCTCTGTGTGTGCACATCCTCTGTGCCGCGTTCATTCTCAGGACACCGATCATATTGTCTCGGGGTCACACCCAACCCTAACGGCCTCATTTAGCCAATTACCTCCCCGTCTCCAAATACAGTCACAGTGGAAGTTAGGCCTTCCATATATGTATCCGGGGAGGTGGGCAGACAAAATTCAGTCCACAGTGAAGTGTTTTCCGGTGATAAACATTTTGGAGTAAAAAGGAAAGTTGAAGTTGGGTAAGAGCGATTGGGGGTACTGTGGGGGTGGGGGTGGCAGTCTTGATTAGGATGGTCAGGGCCTTCATCGAGAGGGTGGTATTTTAGCAAAGGCGTGAAGGTCAAGTTCCATTCAAGTGTTGGTGTAACACAGAGACCAGAGATGGAGGGATGGTGTGATGGAGGTGGGAAGGGGTACAAAGTGGACAATCCACAGACCTGGGTTTCAGTCCTAGCTCTTTATCTGTCTGGACTTCCCGGGTGGCGTGGTGGTAAAGAACTTGCCTGCCAGTGCAGAACACATGAGAGATGTGGGTTCTATCCCTGGGCCGGGAAGATCCCCTGGAGAAGGAAATGGCAACCCACTGCAATATTCTTGCCTGGAAAATCCCATGGATGAAGAAGCCTGGTGGGCTACAGTCCATGGGGTCACGAAGAGTTGGACACAACTGAGCATGCACACACACTTCATCTTTCTGGTAGTAAAACTTCCAAAGGTCTCTAGCCTTCTGGGGTCCAGTTTCCAAATAGGCTGGTCTGTGTGAACTTCTGGTTCCAGAATAAATATTCTTAGTGGGGCATGAGACAGAAAGAAAGGACTTGGTGCTTACCTATTGGCTGGAGGCAGGTGGTGGGCAGGGGGTGATAGGTGTTTGCATTGGGGATTTATCCTTTTATTATTTTTCTTTGTTAAGCAGGTGTCAGCTTAAGGCTCATTCTAGTAAGCATTTCTGAGATTTCTGTATTGGGATGAGATCTTCTTTCTCAAAATACCAGTATACCTAATATAACCAACCTAAAGTGTTCCTACTATGACCCTTTAAAGGGAAGCGAGATGCCTGTGAAAGTGGCAAGTGGCTCCAGAGGCTGCTTGTCTTCCTTCTTGGTTTTTCCCCAGGAAGACCAGGAAGTAGTATGTAGCGCAGTGGGGAAGACTTGCTGTGGTATAGCCAAGCCGCAGAATCCATCCCATAATAGGCCAGTCAGCTTTGCTCTGACCACACACACCACACCAGCCAACCATGCTAGAAATGGAAAAGGACTTCAGTGGAAAAACTGGTGAAATCTGACTACAATCTGGATCTTAGATCATAGCAATGGGAATTGCTTCGTTCTGACAAATGCCCCATGGTTACGTAAGATGTTAACTTTAGGAAACTCTGGGTGACGGATGTGTGGGAACTTTTTCTATCATCTGTGCAGCTTCTCTGCAAAACTAAAATTACATTTAGAAAATAATATATATTTTTTTCCTTTAAAAATGCCCATTATGGGCTAGGAGATAATTTGGACTATAAGATAAAGGCCAGAAAGAGCCAAATACCTGCCCCACTCTTTGTGGGGCTGTAGCGTCAGCTTATGGAGAAGGCAGTGGCAACCCACTCCAGTACTCTTGCCTGGAAAATCCCATGGACGGAGGAGCCTGGTGGGCTGCAGTCCATGGGATCGCTAAGAGTTGGACACGACTGAGCGACTTCACTTTCACTTTTCACTTTCATGCACTGGAGAAGGAAATGGCAACCCACTCCAGTGTTCTTGCCTGGAGAGTCCCAGGGATGGGGGAGCCTGGTGGGCTGCCATCTATGGCGTCGCACAGAGTCAGACACGACTGAAGCGACTTAGCAGCAGCAGCCTCAGCTTAAATGATAAGGCGAAAGTAGCACATCTCTGTGCTGAGCTTTCCTCTTTGACAGATTCTCCGTCCTCACCTGACCACTGCTGTCTAGGGTTTTGCTTGGATTATTGCCATGAAATGTTTAGGGTCTCCCCTGGTGGCTTAGACCATGAAGAATCTGCCTGCAATGTGGGAGACCAGGTTCAGTCCCTGGGTCTGGAAGACCCCCTGGAAAAGGAAATGACAACCCACTCTGGTGTTCTTACCTGTAGAATTACGTGGACAGAGGGGCCTGGGGGGCTATAGTCCATGGGGTCACAAAGAGTCAGACACAACTGAGCGACTAACATGTTTCTATTCAATGTTTTATGGCAGAGTAACTGTTGGAAT
Organism: Ovis aries; assembly: GCF_016772045.2. Taxonomy (NCBI): domain Eukaryota; kingdom Metazoa; phylum Chordata; class Mammalia; order Artiodactyla; family Bovidae; genus Ovis; species Ovis aries. The sequence goes on from NC_056070.1 coordinate 12,529,377, forward strand.
GCATTATTCTATAACAGGATTAGGTAGGGAGAGTGCTAAGAGGTCAGAGAGGCAGCGACATAATACTGGAAAGAAGACACCGAGGGAAACCAAAGAGAAAATGCCCAGACACTTAGTAGAGACAGCACTTCTTGAAATACGATACGTTCCGGAGATTCAGAAGCCCACACCCTCCTAAGTCCTGCTCTCATGGAGTGTCTTGTATTTTTGTGCCAAGGGCTCAGCCTGTTTTGATGGGGCTGTGGTCCCTCCGGTGCTAGCTTGATGTGTTCATGCATTCCAAACTTCATTAAGTAGGGAGCAGCTAAGAGCAGGAATAGTCTCTCATATATGTATATGTATGTAATCCCTTTCTTCTTTTGACAGCTGCAAATCAGAAGGAGCCCATGAATCTCAATTTTAAAGTAAAAGAGGAGCCTAAGGACGAGGAGACCCTAAGCGTCACATTGCCTCGGTCCAGCTATGTGTTCAGCCCCGAGTCTGAAGTGTCAGCCGCGAGCATCTCTGAGGACACGCTTAAGCCCCAGGAAGCAAAGGGCAACGTACTAAGACGGGATATGTCAGTTAAAGCAGCATCTGAACTTCTCATGAAACTATCAGGTACTTGATTTCTTCTAAAATATTCACATACTGATACCATCACTTGCAAGCCAGCTGGGCTACCCATGGGTTACATTAGCCTGTTGGCAGCAATATCACATTATTAAGGTAAAGTCAGGAATGACTGGCTTAAATTCATGTGTTTCGTGTATGAGTTTGTTTGTGGATGTTAGCGGTGTACCTGTCTTGTTAAATACGCTCCTCTTTTCCTGATTGCGGCTGCAAATTGTTGGGAAACACTGTTGCTTTTCTAAGATAATGTAGGTCATAATTTTAAATGGGTTCTAATGACATGCAAAGCACTTCTTTTAATTGATCAAAATATCTTTCCTTCCTAATAGAGGACTTTGTGCTGTTTGGTGTTTTCGTACTATTTTCCTTACGAACCATTAAAAATATTTTTCTGAACTTAATAAACCATTAAGATGGCACTTGAAGTGATTAGCCATAGAGTAGCAATGAGATTTTATAAATAGAAATTTCTCATAATGGAATATTACAGTAATTAATCTAAGTTCTTGAGACAATATTTTTATTAGTATCTAAATGTCATTTCAGCTTATCCAATTTTGGCAGATCGGTTTAGAATTTGAAATTCATGTATTTTGGGTTTCTTTTCCCACCCAGTCTCCTATCTGTTCCATGAGCTTCAGAACAGATAAAAATTTAGTGTGTTTTGGAAAATTTAGTGTGTTTGGAAGTATGTGCTTCCCAGGTGTTACTGGTGGTAAAGAATCCACCTGCAGGTTCTTTAATGCAGAAGGTGTAAGAGATACAGGTTTAATCCCTGGGTCAGGAAGATCCTCTGGAGGAGGGCGTGGCAACCCACTCCAGTATTCTGCCTGGAGAATCCCATGGACAGGGGAGTCTGGCGGGCTATAGTCCCTAGGGTTGCAAAGAGTCAGACACAACTGAAGGGCCTTAGCACACGCACAGAGCAAGAAACACGTGTAGTATAAAATTCAAAAGTATGACTTTAAAAACAGGGAAAGAAAAGTTATGTTAATAATAATGCCTACCAAATCACATCCCCTCCTTAGTTCATTGCTGCTTAAAGATAATTTTTAGAAAGTCAGAACGCTGGCATGGATCCTACTTGGATGACGGTAAATTCAGTTTGTAATTTACGAGGCTTGGAGGATGAAAGCAAGAAACGTATTAGTGAGACCCCTTCCTAGTGTCACTTCACCAGCAGTTGTGTGTTTCTGGTTGACCGGTAGGTTGGAAAGTAAGAAATTAATAATTATTTACTTAAAGTTATTGCATCTGAACAGTTGAAATTCCTGTATTTGCTAGTTGGTGGGATTGAGAATTCTTTCCTTTGATGTGAATTTAAAACACACTGGAACTTCCAGGGGACATTTTGTTACAGATAAAGCATAATACAATGATTACATCCTTACTCTCACCCCATTTTTCTAAACTGATGGTAGTTTCTCCTATGTAAATGGGAGGTCTCGCAAGGTTGTGCTAATTGCTAAAAGCTGCAAGTTTAAAAGAAAACTTGTTCAGGCCAACATGCTTTCATAATTTGAACCTTCCCTCCTATGTCAAACGGTCTTGGTGACATCCAGTAATCTATTGGCTTTCCAGTCAGTTCAGGGAGGTCACACAGCTCTCTCCTCCTTCTCGCATAACATGGACTTGCATATTATGACTTTAACTCTCTTCCAACAGTGACTCCCGTCCCCTCCTAATGGTAAGATTCTAGTGTGTAATATTTCTGTTTCCGAGTTTGCTGTGTAGCCAGCATTGCGAGCCGAGAAAGCTGGGGTGGCCCCCAAAGATAATATGCAAACACAAGATCGAAGGAAAGACATTCTCTAAGGAAGCCGTTTTATCCTGATTCTTTTGGATGATGCGATTTGAGACAATGAAGTATGAAATCATTTCCTGGGGAGTAATGAGATCCCCGAAATAGAATACAGCTAGGCAGCCATGCACATTTAATGATATTTGTGGTCAGTAATGGCTCTTCTGAATGCTTATGTTGAGTGTCAGTGAATACACATGCTGTGGGACTCCACGATAGTTGAATCGGAAATTCCCTGGTGGTCCCGTGGGTAGGACTCCTTGCTTTCATTGCCGAGTACTTTCATTGCTGGTTTGATCCCCAGCCTGGGAACTGAGATCCCGAAAGCCGTAGGGTGCAACCAAACTTTTTGGAAACAAAAAAGACAATAGTTGAATGGATGACACGTTCATATTTCCAGAGGCATCTCCTCTGCTCCATGCTGTGGAAATGAAAACTTGTTTGAAGACTGAGATAAGTATGTTTTGCCCTGAAAAAATTTCCCAAGCATTCTGTGTGCTTTGACTTAGGTTAAAGAAATATGTACCACAGTCCCTACCTTCTAGATGCTTGTGGTCTAGTCAGAAGTAATCCAGGGCAGTGGAATGCATTCAATCAGTGCTTTGCACTTGGAACTTGGTACTTGTACAGTCTAGCAGATTGTGGCCAGGAAACTGTGAAGAAGTCTCCAAGTCATTCCTAAAAATAGGAGTGTGACTTGAAAATAACAAGTGTCTTTTCATTCCTAAGCCACAAAGGTAAAGAGACCTCACCTTTTATTAGGTTTAAAGTGGGCATTGGGGTTTCTAATCACGGACAGATTGGTACTCTTGGGACAAGGAAGATGTTAGGAAGAAAACCTCCTATGCTGTGGTTCCTCAAGTTATAATTTTAGCAATTCAGTGTTTATGCCCTGAAAGGCATCTGAGGAGAGGACCTGTCTGGGTCCTCAGGCCCCCCTTTCCCGTGGTATTTCCTGTCCCCATATAGACAGGAGTAGCGTCTATGCAGGTAGTCAGTGCTGCTTCTCATCTGATATCCCAACAGGAATTCCTATGTGTGGGAGTCCCTGCCTTGCTAATTTTCTTTTATAGTCTCTGTCCCCCTGGGGAAAATCATATGGTGCAGAAGAGTTGGATGAGAAAAGTATGTCCCATGCATCACCGTATATTTTTTTTCCTTCTTTAAGTTTTGATCCAAGGAATACCTAAAATGTGGAATAAGAGAATTTTTCTTCTCTGTTACTTATATCTTTGACTTTCAAAACTATGATCTGCCATAGCTTAGGTTCTTTCAATCTTTTCCGCGAATTAACAAGAGGAAACTAGTCAACAATTTCAGCTGCCTCATTTCCGGTTTTAAATTAATTTATGTTAAGTCCTCCATGATGGATGTTGGGCTCATGGCCAGGTCAGATATCATGTGAAACTTTCCTAGGTGGAGAAACCTCTGTAGTTATATTGTTTTCCAAATTGACATCTCTGTTTCATGAGGGAAACACAGATGTGTTAGTGACAAGGCAAAAGTTTTCATTCACTGTGTGTTTAGGAAAATCTGAGTTTTCTTCCTTCCTTGTGGCTAAAGTCCTATTTCTAGTTGTTAGTTGGGCAGTCAAGTGCCTGGCAGCTGGGGCCAAGTAAATTGATTACCATAAAGAAAGCAACCCACTCCAAGAAAACCACTGGGTATCTGGGACTACCTGTTGTTATGTGACATGAGGTAGCCAAGATAATCAGACTTTTTTGCTGCATATAGTTGCCAAAGAAAATTCCCAGAAGTCCTGATTTTAAAAGACCCAAATCCTGAAATCAAATTCAGAGGCTATATAACATCAGAGAGACTAAGAGAATCAAGTCACTCTTAACCTCTGGATTTGCAGCGTCTCGTGACTTTGAAAACTTAAAGAGCAGATGTGTTACCCCAGGTATGATGTAGTGTCCTAAGTGACACAAAGCTTTATCTGCTCTGTCTCTTTTGTGCTTTAAGAAGAGTCGCTGTAATGTAAATCAGCCATACTTCAATAAATTAAAAGAAAAAAAAGAGAAGTAGCTAGACTCAAAGAAACAAAGAAATTCCCTCTTTTCCCTGGTCATGCATATGTACAATATACCACATCTGTGGTTGAACCAAGAAGTAGGCAGATAAGAATGCCATTTAAAAATATGAATCCCATAAAAATAAGAGGCTGGGAAGCTGGAGGTATTCAGAAACATTAATGAAAAATTAGATATTTAAATTAATCTAACATGGAAGGAAAGTTATGACCAACCTAGATAGCATATTAAAAAGCAGAGACATTACTTTGCCAACAAAGGTCCATCTAGTCAAGGCTATGGTTTTTCCAGTGGTCACGTATGGATGTGAGAGTTGGACTGTGAAGAAAGCTGAGTGCCGAAGAATTGATGCTTTTGAACTGTGGTGTTGGAGAAGACTGTTGAGAGTCCCTTGGACTGCAAGGAGATCCAACCAGTCCATCCTAAAGGAGATCAGTCCTGGGTGCTCTTTGGAAGGACTGATGCTGAAGCTGAAACTCCAATACTTTGGCAACCTCATTCGAAGAGTTGACTCATTGGGAAAGTCTCTGATGCTGGGAGGGATTGGGGGCAGGAGGAGAAGGGGTGACAGAGGATGAGATGGCTGGATGGCATCACCAACTCGATGGACATGAGTTTGGGTGAACTCCAGGAGTTGGTGATGGACAGGGGGGCCTGGCATGCTGCGATTCGTGGAGTTGCAAAGAGTCAGACATGACTGAGTGACTGAACTGAACTGAACATGGTAAATAAAACCTCCCATTAGATCTTAATTCAAAACATGTATATTGGATTTCTTTTTTCCGTGCTCAAAGAAGGAAGGCACATGGGTTTATATTCATTTCTGATTTATATTCATTTATCCCTACCTAGTCTTGGAGGGAAATATAAATTATAATTGCCTCTTGTAGAGGAATCCAGGTAGGTCCTGGATTTGAAATACATAGTGATATAGAGTTCAGGGAGTCATCTATGTAAGAAAGGGCTTCAATGCAAAGATATTGAGAAGCAGGTAAACTGGGTAGGATGAAGTTTTAAGGTGAATTCAATCTCTGAGGTGAGCTGAAACAGAGAGGAAAGGTACCCAAAGATTGACTTTGTTAACAGTTTTAATTAGGGCCCCTTTGGTTTTAAGTAACAAACCCTCTTCATCCAGTTTAGACAAGAAAGGGGATTTAATAGGAGGTGCACATTTTGCAGGGGGGGAGGTGCTTCCCCAGTGGCTCAGTGGTAAAGAATCTGCCTGCAATGCAGGAGCTGCAGGAGACGCAGGTTCGATCCCTGGGTTGGGAAGATCCTCTGGAGTGGGACATGGCAACCCACTCCAGTATTCTTTCCTGGAGAATCCCATGGACAGAGGAGCCAGGAGGGCTACAGTCCATAGGGTCGCAGAGTTGGACCTGACGGAAGTGACTTAGCAGGCACACATACACATTTGGGGTTGACTCATGGAGTGAACCCAAGGGCAGGGGGACAGCAGGGCGTCAGGCCTCCACTGAAGCCAGGGGTTTGGGGAGGGGACTGTATGGAGCCCAGGAGGTCCTTGCTCATCCCTGCTTCTCTGCTCATAAATGGTTTTTTCTGATACCCAGCCCATATGGTAGAACATGGCAATTGCCAACAACTTGAGTTCAAAAGAGCAGCTGGACAGAAATGTCTTATTCCAGCTGATAGTGTCCAGTCCGGTGGGGGCCCACTAGAGGAAACTCCTACTGTATCTGGGGAGAAAGACGTGTTGAACGGACCTGGCCACAGTCCTGTAGGATGGCGGTGAGGAGAAGAATCCCTAGAATCACACTTCAGATGGGCAAGAGAGAGGGTGGTGTGAGACCAGGAAGAGAAGCAATATGGATGAGCCCCCAAAAGGGAATGGCCACCGCTGTTATTTAAATATTGGATGTAAGTGTGTTTGGCTTTTGGATGGTGTTTGCCTCTCCTTTCTGGTGGAGTTTTGGAGAAAACTGCCCAGCCAGGAGTTGACCTAGCCAGTTGCAACTCTGTGTATGCTGAGGCCGTGCTCCTCAAAGTGTGGTCCCCGGAGGAGCAGAGTCAGCATGAGCTGGAGAAGATAGAATTCTCCAGGCAAGAATACTGGAGTCTCCAGGGGAATCTTCCCTGTCCAGGGATCGAACCCAGGTCTCCTGGATTGCAGACGGATTCTTTACTGTCTGAGACACCAGGGAAGCCCCTTAGGGAAGTTAATAGAAATGCAAATTCTTGAGTTCTTCTGTGGACCCAGTTGAAACGCTGAGTTTTTTTATAAGTAATTCTGAAAGCTTAGTTTTGAGAAGCTCTGTGCCAAGGAAATGGTTAATTAGAGATGTAAGTTTTGTTTATCTGAAAAGAGTGCCTCAGCTTGGAACTGACAGAGAAGAAAGCTCTGTTTTTTGTTTATTTTGTTTTTTAATTGGAGGAAAATTGTTTTACAATATTGTGTTTATTTCAGCCATAATTATACATACATTGCCTCCTTTTTGAGCCTCCCTTCCCTGCCCCCATTCCACCCTTATCTTAAATGCACATTTTACTTTTAAAAAAGAATCATCTCTCTTCAGTGGAGATTCTTTTTAATTTATTAGGGAAAAAATGGAAACCGGGAATGTTTTTTAGAAGGGCATATGTCCCTAATACATCAAGGCATTGCTGGTGAGCCTCAGATAATACTATTTGTTTCCATGTTCTTTGCTGTGAAATTTCATGATTATTTCTGGGCAACGTGTGCATTCTTTGGGGCGGGGGTGGGGGGAATCTCCCTACCCTCACCCCAACAAATCAAAGATTATGTCCGAGACTAAAGAATTCATTGAGATAAAGTAGAGATTTTAGCTAAGTAAGTTCTCAGGGCAAAACTGTTCACTCTTCTATTTAGTATTTCTCCCTTGGAAAATTGTAGTGTATCAAACTTTATAAGCTATGACTTCCTCATGACTTCAGTAATAATCTATAGGGATGGAAAATAGGTATTTTTGGTTTATATTAATGTCATCTCACATTGCCCTCCTTCAAACTTACAAGTTATTTCACTGAATGGTGGAGAGAACCCGGAAGGCCTGGTTTTCCCTAGTTCCCGTGATTCTCCCTGCTTACACACCATGGAAAGGAACTCACTCCTAGAGTGAACACGTTGGACATGCTAGCAAACTATAAAAGAGCTAAAGAGTAATTTAGAAGCGTCAGTAAAAGAAAACAAAAGTATTTATTTTATTAATGCTGCCTGTTTAGCACATTGTCAAATATGTGATGCTGAGGAATTTGAAAGCATGAAAATGTCAAAATGGCCTAGTCTAATCAGTCTGAAATTGAAAAAATGCTTTTTTTTTTACTTCAAATTTTTCTAAGCACCTGGAGAAGCCTGCTGAAGCTGCTACCCTACTTTTCTAATAATGCGTGTATTTTGTTTATTTTAGTTTATTTTTTTACCTGGCTGCTTTGGATCTTAGCTGTAGCATGGGGGTGGGGGGTCTTTCGTTGCAGTGCACAGACTCTCTACTTCTGGCATGCTGGCTTAGTTGCTCTGTGGCATGTGGGACCTTAGCTCCCTGACCAGGGATGGAATCTGTGTCTTCCACATTGCAAGTCAGATTCTTAACCACTGGCCCACCAGGGAAGTCCCATAATCATGTATATATTTTAGATTGTTACGTTAAGGGACTTCTAAACTGCTTTTGTAAATACCATCCTACTTTCTCAGCATCTTTATTGAGATATAATTTGCATACCATAAAAGTTACCTATGTAAAATATACCATTCAGTGGCTTTTAGTGTATGCACAGAGTTGCATAACCATCACCAGTTCCAGTGGCAGAATATTTTTATCACCCCAGAAAGAAACTCTGTACCCAGTTGCTCCTTACCTGCTTCTTCTCCCAATATTCTCGCAGCTGCTAATCCACTGCCTCTCCATAGATTTTTCCTATTGTGGACATTCCATATGAGTATAATCACTCAATAAGTGTCTTCTCTCACTTAGCATAATGTTTTCAAGGCCCATCTCTCTTATAACATGCATCCGTACCTTTTTCCTTTTTATGGCAGAATAATATTCCATTGATATTATTGGAATGAATACACCAATAATACTAATTTTATACATGGTATAAAATGGATATACCACATTTTGTTTATTGACTCATCTATTGCTGAACAATTGGGTTGCTTCCCAACTTTTGCTGATAAGAACATTCATGTACAAGTTTTTGTGTAGACATATGTTTCGTTTCTCTTGGGTATATACCTCAGAGTGGAATTCCTGGGTCAGATGGTAGCTCTATGTTTAACATTTTGAGAAATTGCCAAGCTGTTTACCAAAGCAGCTGCACCATTTTATATCCCCACAGCAATGTATGGGAGTTTCAGTTTTTCCACATCCTCGCCAAAAGTTGTTAGTGTCTGTCTATTTTATTATAGCCATCATCTGGGTGTGAGCTAGTATCTCATTGTGGTCTTGATTTTCATTTCCCAGATGGCTAATGTTGTTGAGCATATTTTCATGTGCTTTTTGGCCATTTGTATACCTTCTTTGGAGAAATGTCTACTCAAGTTCTTTCGCTGGTTTTAAATTATTTGTCTTTTTATTTTTGAGTTGTAAAATTTTCTTATATATTCTGGATATAAGTCTCTTATCAGATATATGATTTGCAAATACTTTCTCTCATTCTGCTTTTCACTTTTTTGATGGTATTATTTGCGGTGCAAAAGGTTTTACTTATAATCCAATTTGTCTCTGTTTTGTTGCTTGTGATAGGGAATTATCACATTTCCATAATTCCAAAAATTGGGTAAAAAATGGAGACTTATTTACTATTAACACGAAAGCCTGTCTTATGTGTGTTTTCAACATATTTAGTTTACAGATATAAAGACTATGAAACCTAATTTATTGAATAAATACCTCCATAGTGGGGTTGACCTCTGTGCTTTCTGTATTTGCTATAACATTCTGTACTTCAGCTGATAGCGAAGAATATTTATATGTCAGCTTTATTTTTTTAATTTTTATTGGAATATAGTCAGTTTCCAATGTTGTTAGTTTCAGGTATACAGCAAAGTGTATCAGTTATACATATCCATATATCCACTCTTTCTAAGATTCTTTTCCCATATAGGTCATTACAGGGTATTGAGCAGAGTTCCTTGTGCCATGCAGCAGGTCCTTTCTAGTTATCTGTTTTCTGTATGGTAGTGTATACATGTCAGTCCCAATCTGCCAATTTACCCCTTGCCCCTGCTTTCCCCTTGGTAACCATAAGTTTGTTTTCTACGCCTGTAACTCTGTTTGTTTTGTAGATAAGTTCATTGTGCTCCTTTGTACTCCAATGTATCATATAAGTGATATGATACATTTGCTTTTCTCTGTCAGCTTTTTAAATGACTTTTAATAAATATAACCAACGGTGGTCTTACCAGTAATGAGGGCGCTCTGTCATTGCCATGTGTACCCTAAGCAGCTCTCAGGATATATGTATCTGTGTGTGTATGCATAAGACATATACACAGAAAACCCATAACCGGGGAAGTTAAATCTTAAATGAGGAATCAGACTCTTTTTAAGCACTTGAAAGCTCAGTGAGAATTGCAAAGGTTTGGAGTGCAAAAACCCTCTCTTATACAAACAGGGAATAGATTGCTTTAATAAGATAGAAATGTGACCTGTTTATGTACCCAGAAAATTCCTTTCTTGTACCTTGGTGTTATTTACCTGGCTGTTTAGACAAGACAGAGTGGGAAAGAGCTTCGTGCAGTTCTGGGAGGGCAAGAAGAGGGAACTTCTTTTCCCCTTAGAGTCCTCACCCCTGGGCCGCCCTTTAGCTTTCTTATCCCGGCTCCCTCACCTCCCATACTGAGACCTGGGCCTCAGAAAGGCTGGACTCAAAAGGGCTCTTGTTTTATTATCATCTCCCTGGTGCAGAGCTCATATATTAATAAAGCTATGAACATTTGTATTGGCCTGTGTTCCAGAAACCGGGCAAAAGCTCAGAAAGGAGTTTCATGGGCTTTACCTTCATTCCAGATTCCTTTTCTGTTTGGCCAGATTGAGTGAGAGAGGGCCAGAGGGCTAGGAGGTGCCAGGTGAATTCGGAACTGGTGAAGGGGTTCTAGGTCCCTTACAATACTGAGCAAAAGAACGGAGGATGACACCTAGGAAATGCGTTCACCGCTGGCATGCCGGTCTCTTGTATTCCTGCGTTGATTTCTGTTTTTCAATAGAAATACAAAACCATTTCTGCAGACATTATCTTATCCAGGACACCAACAGTGGCACGGAGAAGCCATGAGTAAATAGTATTTGATGGTGACAGCTCTAAGAAGAAACTCTTCTTGCTGAGGGAGCCAATTGCAAATATTTGAGTAACCAGTCAAACATTCTGTTCCGTCTTTCACTGAGAGGACGAGTTTCCCTGCCAGGTAGAGACGTGTGTCTTGCCCATGCCTTCGAATCTCTTACGCCACTCTAGCCTCTCCTGGCTACCCCCCTTCAGGCGTTTTAGTGCTGTGTTAGTACAGTCGTGGTCTTGTGAGGCAGACCGTAGCTATTATTTTCCTCAATGAGAGCTCTAAAACATTCTCATTCCATGATGGTTTTTCTCCTTGTTGCCACATTAACCTTTCACTTTTAACTTATTCGTGTCGCAGAAGGGGAACATTTGCATGTATAATTAAACCCCACGTCCTCTGTGCCCATCTGGGCACAGGCTGGTATCACAGACCTACCTCTGGAGAGGAGGTTCCTCTGTCTGCTGCCAAGTGGCCACATCCCACTGGGCTGGGGCTCAGCTGGGTGGTGGTCCCTGGGCCGGTCTGCACAGAGAGCACCAAAGATGTACACGGGGTGAGAGCGATGGCGTCTGTTTCCGCTGAGCAGGGCAGTGTCCGTGTTACCCCATGAAAGGAATGCTTTCCCGAAGAGAGCTGTTTCTCCCTTACGGCTTCTGTCACCCTTCTAGGAAGGCGAAGGCTTGAAGAGTGCTATTTTCTCATTATCAAAGTGTGAGGACCTAGCACACACTCAGTCTTCTTCCTAATAAGTCTTCTGTTTACTCTACACATGTGTATGTTTTGGGAAGATCCCCTGGAGAAGGGGATGGCTACCCACCCCAGTATTCTTGCCTAGGAAATCCCATGGACAGAGGAGCCTGGCAGGCTACAGTCGCCAAGAGTAGGACACGACTGAGAGACTAACACTTTGACGTTGTACATGTTTTCCCCATACGTAGGCTGTCTTGAGTTCGTGCGTTGCGTGTCGGTTTACTTCCTGTTTTCTGACTATGGGCCAGCGGCTGGATTCAAGCCTGTTTCCTGGTTTCCCGTGGTTGCCACATGCTTCTCTCCAGGGCTGGAGAAGTGGGGGCAATGATGAACATACATGTGACCTGCCACCATTTACTGTAATTTCAAAACTGAGCGGTGAGCATCGCTGTTTAAAGAATACGTCACGAACTTCTTTCCTTATTCCTCCTATTGCCGCCTAAGCCCTGTAAACCCACCTAAACACACACACACACACATACACTTCCCTCCTGTTGCTGCCAAGATTTTTCCTGCCCTTTTGGAGTCGCAGCCATCAAGACAGCCTTTCTGGAAGTTCCTGTGACCCATGTCCGTGTTGCCCAAGGTAAACTTAGTAGCCTTCTGGTTGAGAGGGTGAGAGGCCCTCAGCAAAGCTGAAGCCTTACTGGGACTAAAGGTGAAATGGCAGTGATCTGTGGGACTGTATCTTGGGAGCAGAACTGTTGTGCCTCCCTCCACATTTAAATATCGGTAGGAGGGACTTCCCTGGTAGTCCAGTGGTTAAGACTCCACGCTTCCAAAGCAGAGGCCAGAGTTCAGTCCCTGGTCAGGGAATTAAGATCATGCAGCATAGCTGAAGAATAAAAAAATTAAATATTGGTAGGAGTCTTCCCTTGGGATTCACCAGCACTTGTAGCCAAGCTACTGGGTGATATGTAGGGAATATTTTTTTGTACTTTTTTAAAAGCTGTGGAATAAAGAAGAAAACTGGGGACTTGGGATAATTTAAATGAAATGAATGGTTGTCTCCTTTCAATCACTTGTGCTAAAACCTTTCAAGCCCTGCTTATCCTACCCGGATACTGTTCAAGGGCATAAATGGTGGCTCAGATGGTGCAGAATCTGCCTGCAATGAAGGAGACCTGGGTCTGATCCCTGGGTTAGGAAGATCCCCTGGAGAAGGGAATGACAACCCACTTCAGCATTCTGGCCTGGAGAATTCCATGGACAGAGGAGCTTGGCAGGCTACAGACCATGGGGTCACAAAGGAGCGACATTACCGGGTGACTGAACATGCACAGCTTGCCCATACCATACTGTTTAAAAGAGTTTCTCCTAAAATGCTCATAGCAGAAGGCTGGTATGACTCCTTCTGTTTCCTTGAAGACCCTGAGGCTGAAGTCCTCACCCCATGTGTAATAGGGACCGCTCAAGCAGGAGGGCCAACTTCTCAGCTGAGGGTCCCCCTCCTCATCCCCCTGCCCCATTGGGCTGGTGTCATTCTCCACCCCCTGTGCCAGAGAGGACACGGGAACAGAGAGAGGAAGGGACATTAAGATGAGTCGCTCAGGCTACTTGCAAGTAGGTTTGATTTTAAAACATGTGGGAAAGAATGCTGAAAACCAGCCAGAATGCATTGGGAGACTATCCATGCACTCAGCATCTCCTAGAAGTACGGGGAGTTAGAGCCCAGAGGGAACTGGTCCCACTGTCTCATGGTCCCATCCCCACTCCAGGGAGCCCCACAGGTTGGGTCCCAAGGCTGGTGCCCCGTCGTAAGCAGAGGCTCACCTGTTATCCGCCATGAAGGCTTTGACTTTTGGCAAAAGTTCGTAAAGTTTTCTTGGAGGATTCAATGAACTCTGTACTTTAGCTTTTCTCTACTTCTCATCACACCTTTCCATTTCTTCTTACGGTGTTGTTTGTTTTCTTTCCCTTATTCATTCACTCAGCACTATTTATTGAGCCCTTACTAATTTCCAATTTAATTACTGATTCAGTTGATCTGAAGAATTGATGCTTTTGAACTGTGGTTTTGGAGAAGACTCTTGAGAGTCCCTCGGACTGCAAGGAGATCCAACCAGTCCATCCAAAAGGAGATCAGTCCTGGGTGTTCATTGGAAGGACTGATGTTGAAGCTGAAACTCCAATACTTACCTCATGCGAAGAGTTGACTCATTGGAAAAGACCCTGATGCTGGGAAAGATTGAGGGCAGGAGGAGAAGGGGGCGACAGAGGATGAGATGGCTGGATGATTTCACAAGAAGGGTGAACTCCGGGAGTTGGTGATGGACAGGGAGCCCTGGCGTGCTGCAGTTCGTGGGGTCGCAAAGAGTCAGACGTGACTGACGACTGAACTGAACTGAACTAATTTCCAAGCTTCCTTTTGGCCACTAGGGCTACCAAGGTGAACAAGACAGTGTCCTTTCCTGCGTGACCCTGTGTTCTTGTCCCATCCTGTCCTCCTGCTCATGCTCACGCTGGGTTCCAGTTATTATGTTGTTATGCAGTGCTCTGCTTTCTGCACCATCTCGCCAGCCCTTCCCTGCCTTCTGGAAACACTGACCGATGGAAGAGAAGCCGTCAGGGCTTCTCAACAGAGATATCCTTGGGACACGATTCAGTAATATTTAGCACCACCTAAGAAAAGCATTTTAAACTTGTCTGCATATACTAAAGCCCTTTTACCATCTGTTAGTGGAAAATATTTAAAAGTTTGGTAAAACTCTTAGTGATTGAAATAAAACTCTTGGTGTTTGCCTTCCTCTCCTTGGGCATTAAGGGCCCACTCTGCTTTGTCTCTTCATTGAGGGTCAGGCAATGGCCAACCCACCACCAGGCAGAGATGGACCTTGCTTTTTGGTCTTTTTTTTTTTTTTTTTTAATGTCAGCAGGACTTCTGAATCTTTCAGGAGTTCTGTTTAAAATCTACTTGTGTGTTCCCCCCCCAACCCCATCCTTCCTGCATTCAGGTTCATAGAAGGGTATACAAAGGCCTATTAGTCACAACAGATGAGGTGGACAGGACTTAGATTTATTAAGTGGCAAAGAATAATGATGTTAAATCGCTTTAGGTTTAGATCAGATACTTGAATTGACCCTTTCCCCCCTTTTTTTAAAATGTGAGACAAGAAAAGTATATTCTGGACATTAGATGAAAAATAGGTTAATTTTTTAAAAATGAGATCATTTGGAATGGTACCAAATGGCAGACATACAGTTTAAATGCACCTCTTTAGCTAATTTCTCGTGAAATCATCAAATGAAAACAAGATGATTGGGAGAGGTTTTACATTAACACCGGGACACTCAGAGTTCAACAGATAATGACTGGCCCCCTCCACAGCCTCTGCTGGCCAGAGAAGCTCGTCTCCCGGAGCCCTCAGTGACTCAAAGATTTTAATTCTTGTCCTCTGGATAGAAGTGAAATCGAATGCAGCCCTTGTGTGTGATGCTCGTATTCTGACTTGTGATCATCTTCCACGTGGCCGGTCTGAGGGACCTTCCTTTGTGTCAGGGAGCCCCCTACATAGTTTAACCCTGGGCAGTGTCAGGCCCTGAATCGAGTCCAGAATTTGAGCTGTTGCTCTGAGCTCAGTTTTGTGGCTGGAAACATTGGCAAGTGCCCAGCTGAGTTATCTCGGGAAGGAACCTCTTGCATTACTTGCTGATGTCGGGGAGGCAAAAACTAATTGAAGAACGCTCAGAAGAATAAAGTTCAAGTACTTTGCTCTGATGAAAAAGGATATGTTTCTTGGATCCCTGAAAGGGAACTTCCAGGTCTCATTTCACTCTTTATGATCTTTAAAGTTTGAGTTCTGTTCTTTTTTAGGGCATATTTTTCCTTGTAGATTCAGAACAACTAATAAAATGGAACGCTGGGTGTTCCTTATGGTGTCTTTCTGAGCTGACCTCCTACTTAACCCTGTCCATTAATTGTGAATTCTGGTGTCCGTAGCTCACTCTTCAGACCTTCATTAATTCTCCTTCCTAAGTTAGGAGGTAGTGTACTGATAGAGAGGGGAAATGCGACCTCACTTGTGATTTTGGTGATCCAATTCAAAGGGCCAGTTCTGATCGAATATTTGAAGTTTTTATAGGAATAAAACATGTGAGGGGGGTGTGTGATAGAGAGAGACAGAGAGAGAGAGAGAGAGAGAAGGAAGGGGGGCATACAGAAAACCTAACCCCATAACTTTAAACAAGATTCTCCTAGTGTTGAGATGATTGTGCATCTTTTTCACCTAGAAAAGATGGTCTAATATTTTTTTTTTGACATGAACCATTTTTAAACTCTTTTTTAACTTGCGGCAGTATTGTTTCTGTTTTATGTTTTGTTTTTTTTTTGGCCATGTGGCACCTGAGATCTTAGCTCCCTGACCAGGGATTGAACCCGAACCCCCTGCATTGAAAGGCAAAGTCACTGGACTGGCAGGGAAGTCCCAGTCTAATTTAATTAATCAATTAATTGTCTGATGAATTATTTAAAGGTGTGCACAGCTTTGTGTTTCTTCTTCATAGATACTGGCTTGCTCTTGATTTGCTGAGTTACTCCTATGCAGTTCTAGGTGGGGTGTGTGTCTCTGTATGTGTGTCTGTGTGTCTGTGTGAGTGTGTGTGCACTGGAGGTCATTGTAAGGCTCTTCTATTGAAAAATGCTATTTTGTCCTTTTTTTACCTGAAGGGGGGAAATTCAATTCCCTCCCTCACACCATTTGTCTGCCCTGCCCTTGGCTGTGCCTGTTACCCTCAAGTCCAGAGACCATGCATTTTATCCATTGCAGAGACTAAGTCTCCTATTCTGCTGTTCCAGGAAGAGGCAGTGGAACGCTGTTCTTGAAGGTTCTTGTGTATTAGGAGAACTAGAGAAAGATTGCTGCACCACTGTTCCCTTTCATGGAGAGCATTTCTTCTCTCTTTCCTTGGGAAGAGATGACCGATACATCCAGTAGGGACAGTAGGAGCCTGAATTTCCTCTCCTGGGATGTGGAAGCTGCCGTGGGTAAGCCCTGGGCATGAGATTTGTTCCTCAGAGCAGGACTAGGGAGCTTTTACTCAGCTGAGGACCACTGTGGAGACACATGACGTTTATCATTCTTTTAATTGATGTATAGTTGATTTACAGTGCTGTGTTAATTTCGGCTGTACAGCAGAGTGATTCAGTTATGCATATATATACACTTTCTTTTTTTATATTCTTTTCCATCATGGTTTATCATTGGGTGTTGAATATAGTTCTCTGTGCTGTACAGTAGGACCTTGTTGTGTGTCCTTTCTATATAGGAAAGCTTACATCTGCTAACCCCAACCTCCCACTCCGTCCCTCCCCCTTGACAACCACCAGTTTGTTCCCTGTGTCCATGGTTCTGTTTCATACATTCATTTCTGTCATATTTTAGGTTCCACATGCAAGTGATATCATAGGGTATTTGCACTTCTCAGTCTGACTTAACTTCACTTCGTATAATCATCTCTACGTCTATCCACGTTGCTGAAGATGGCATTATTTCATTCTCTTTAATGCCTGAGTAGTATTCCACCATATATGTATGTATGTATATATATGTGGGCTTCCCTTGTGGCTCAGTTGGTGAAGAATCTGCCTGCAATGTGGGAGACCTGGCTTGGATCCCTGGGTTGGGAAGATCCCCTAGAGAAGGGAATGGCTACCCACTCCAGTATTCTGGCCTGGAGAATTCCGTGGACTGTATAGTCCATGGGGCCTCAAAGAGTCAGACATGACTGAGTGACTTTAACATATATATGTATGTAAGTATATATATATTTAAAATTTTATAATATAAATATATTTATATTTTTCTGACTCTTTCACGACCTCATGGGCTGTAGCGCACCAGGCTCTTCTGTCCATGGAATTTCGCAGGCAAGAATACTGGAATGGTTGCCCTTTCCTTCTCCAGGCATCTCCTGCACTGGCATGTGGGTTCTTCACCCCCGAGCCGCCTGGAAAGCCCGTATACACCTGCTACATCTTCTCTATCCATTCGTCTGCTGATGGACACATAGGGTGGACAAGTTCTGTTCTTACTGCATGGATTAGAAACAGGAGAGACGGTGCCTCTGTGTACTTTTCACTTGAACTGAATGCCATCACTTCCCAGCATCCTAACTGGATTATGGGTTAAGAAGTAGATAGAACATCTGATCTTGTTGTTTATCTTTGTACCACGGAGAGATGATTTGGCCGGTGTTACTTGGATCCCTGGTTTTTGAATCTGAGGAGTGAAGGGAGATGGGGGGGGGTCTTCCCATCCGCCCCCTCCCCTCCCCTTCTCCACTTGGTACTGTTGGTTTCAGGGCCACTTGGGGGCTGGATTTGAATGTGATTCAGCTCTGCCTAAAGTGCATCACTTGAATGCAGTGAGAGCTGTCACCCTCGCTTCTAAACAAAGTTTTAAGTAATAAACCTGACACCTCCGGGAATCAGTTCATACATACCTGGACCGCGTTTTTGTGCCCAGCCCAGAGCTTTTTGAGAATGGCCAGTTGAAGACAAAAGATTTTCAGTTCATCTGATTGACAGGGGTATCACTCTAGAAAGTGACATGTTTCCATATGGAGCCATTGGTGTTGCTTCTAGAGGCTCTTTTATCATTATGCAAAAACACTGAGTCCGGATCACGATGGCAGTCCAGAGGGAGCACAGCCGCTTGTCGTTGTTTCCTTCAGTACCACTGCTGGTGCCGGGCCCTTCTGTATGCAGGTTCGTGGCATGCGTGAGTGTCCACAGCAGACTGAGGAGTCAGGGAGGGGGAAGCGTTGCACACCGACTGTGTGCTCTGCCTCAAGCGATGCACGCGACAAACAGGTATTAATCCAATATCTTCAAAGTCCTGGGAATGAAAGTGGAATCAGAACGAGGCCCTTGCCAAGTGTTCAGTCCACAGGGGAAACAAATCTGTAAATAATAAAACTACAGCCCAGTGCAACGTTAGCAAGGTCTGAACTGTCTAGAGGTAGGACAGAGGAGGGAAGGGTGCCATCTGATGGAGATAAAGGAAGGCCCTCACAGAGGGATGTCTAAGTCATTTTGAAACCTGTCTAGGTTATTATCGAGAGAAGGGAATAAGGTGAGGAACCCCAGGCAGCGCTAGTGGTAAAGAAGCCGCCTGCCAGTGCAGTAGATGAAAGAGACAGGGGGCGGTTCGATCTCTGGGCTGGGAAGGTTCTCTAGAGTAGGAAGTGGCAACCCACTCCAGGATTCTTGGAGAATTCCATGGACAGAGGAGCCTGGCGGGCTACAATCCATGGGATCGCAAAGAGTTGGTTGGACACAGCCGAGTAGCTGGGCACAAGGTGAGGAATGGTGGGGTGTGTTTGGGCAGGTGGCAGATTTCAGTGCGGCAGGGAGAGTGGGGCTGAGGGCTTCTGTGGGGCAGACACTAAGGAAAGGAATGCTTGTAAGGGGGTGGGTGCCCAAAGGCAGGAGTGGGCAGCGCCCCTGCACTGCCACCATCGCCACCTTCCCCGCCAACCTCTGTGCACATGGCCGCTGTGCTGGGCCCGCCCTCTCCACCTCTTCCTCCCCTTCTTTTCTTCCTCCTCCTCTGTAGGAGCGGACGGTAACAGTTCTCCCCCATCCTCTGCTCTGTACTCACCCTCCCTTTCTGATCTCACACAGCCCCTTGGATTCAGATGACTTCCAGTGTGTCTGTTCTCTTACTGCCTTTAAGCCATCACGACCCCCACTTCTTGTGGGAATCAGATACTTAGCCAACATAGAGCTGAAAATCTCCCTTCATATTTCTCCCCAACCCAGCTTTCCTTATTCTTGTTTATGTGTGAAGAAGAATGTGGTGAAAGTTGCTCACTTGTGTCCAACTCTTTGTGACCCCATGGACTATAGAGTCCATGGAATTCTCTAGGCCAGAATACTGGAGTGGGTAGCCTTTCCCTTCTCCAGGAGATTTTCCCAACCCAGAGATCGAATCCAGGTCTCCCTCATTGCAGACGGATTCTTTACCAGCTACACCACAAGGGAAGCCCATTCTTATTAGTAGCATTTTCCAAATTTCAGAGGCTTAAAAGTCATAGAATTGTTACTTTTAAAAATTTCACCTCCCCCTTACCCAGACCGTACACAAGTTTTCTTCACAATTACTGTCACGTTGGTGTCTTCATTCTTGAGTCAGACTCCGCCACCAGTGCCTCAGCGCTCAGCCTCTGGAATATCTTGGGAGTCTTTTCTCTCCTTGTGAACAGCAGTTCAGGCTCTCATCATCTCCTTGCTTGGATTGCTGTTAATACAGAAAGTCCCCATCCACTCCCCATTCCCATTTCTGCCAGTCCCTTCGTCCCGTATAAGCATCCCTGCCCGATTGCCCTTGCGAAATGTCATCTGATCATACTGCTTCTCCAAGCAAACCCTCGCTAAAGGCTGGATCCTCGCAGGCTCCCCATTTAGGACCGGCTTCGTGGTTCAGCCTTTAAGATTCCATGTTCTGCTCTGACCTGCCCCTCCAGTGTAATTTCTCTGGAATATAACCTGATGCTCTTTGCTGAACAGGATGTTAAATGGAAGATCTGGCTTCAGCAACAAGGTTTCTGCATGAAGAATTTTTTTAAAATGTGAAAACTCCTGACCTGGAGTCAGAAAGTAGAATGATGGTTGCCAGAGATTGAGGGGAGGGAGAGATGGAGAGTTAGTGTTTTATGGGTGAAGTTTCGGGGGGAGATGAAAAATTCTGGAGCTGGAGGCGGGTGATGGCTGCACAGCAGTGTGAATGTATTTACTGCCCCTGAATAGTATGCTTGAAAATAGTTACAACGATTCATTTATGTTACATGTATTTTACACACACACACACACACACACACACACACACACACACACGCCCTGTACTTCTTAGCCAAATAGAGAGACTATAAAAGCGAGAGGTTATTGAGGGTTGGGGTGAGGGGATTTTGTAGAGAACTGGGCTGATTCCCCCACTGCAGGGTAATGGGGACAGGAGGAGGGGTTCCAGCCTCTCACCTCAAATCTGAAAGGGGCATCATCTGCAGAGTTGGTCACATGTTTTCCTCAGTGGGGAGCCTCGTGGCCTGGCACCTGACAAGGCTGAGAGATGGCAGACTGCCTTGGTGTGGTCTGCGTGGGGCCTGAACTCACTCTCTCTGATCAAATGAAGAGGCAAGTGTTCCCCGTGGCCCCAGCGTGGACCGGATTCCCACAGGAGGGTCACCAAGGATGTTATCAAAAATGCTGTCTAGGAGCTGCCTGGAGACTTGATGGTACCCTTGCCTACTCACGAGATGGAGGCCTGCAGGGGTGTCCCCGGGGAAGTGGGGGAAATCAGTGAGCCCAGGCTAGAGGGCGTTCAGCCAGGTAAAGGAAATGCCGGGGGCAATCACCACCAAGTCAGAAGTCTCTGAAGACCCCATGGGCGGATCCCATAGGTCAACCTAAAGAGGGTAAAACCATTCTAGAACAGGGCTGTGAGCTTTCCCTCCCCTCATCTCTTCTCCCACCACCTCCTCACTTCACTGATTCTGGGGTCTGGAAGGACAGCTAGTGTGATGGGGAGAAGGCAACAAGATCGGGAGAGGGAGCTGACCCCACCACTTCCCCCATCTCGGGCATCCTGGGGACCCTTCCAGGGAGGAGCAGGGATCACCTTCACAAAAGAGCTAAGCTGTGGATTAACCCATGTGGGTGAGCCTGCTATATCCTGAAACAAGAACTTTTTTTTTTTTTTTTTTTTGCCATTTAAAGGGTTGTTAGGCCTTGCATTATCTAAGCATTGTCAGGTTTTAAGCCTGCCTGAGTTTTCACCCAGAAACAAGAGAAGAACGTTTTCCTGCCGGGCAGGTTTAAAGACTGGCAGACAAAGATAGAGTTGCTCTTACGTTGACACCCCCTGAGTCCTGCTCAGTCAGGGAGCCAGTTGCACCTCCCAGCTTTGATGCTCCAGACAGACAGACAATGTGATATTCCCTGGATGCTCTTGGCCGAATACAATTCCACTTCTGTGCTTTGCTTTCTGACCTTCCACGACTTCTCTTCCCACCCTGCATTTGAATTTTACTTCTTGTGTGAGAGGGCTGTTGATACTTGTCTGGTCATCCGTCCATTTGGATTTAAACTGCTTGAGGGCAAGAACCACGTCTTATTTACCTCTGAATACCATGAATCAGCCGTCATGATTCTGAGTACATGGCAGACATTAAAAAAAAAAAAAGAGGATAGAAAGACCGAGTGACTGATGAATGAAATAACCCAGTTTGATAGCTAATATATATTTGTGTTTATGAAGGCGGGAAAGAAAACAGTGTTACGGCATTCCCATTGCCTTTTTCTCCTCTGTTGCCAAGCAGAGTTTGCATGCAGTTTGTTGGAGTCACAAACAACTCTTCTGATGCGTCCAGGCGTGCACGCTGTTCTGTGCACCTCTAAAGAGGAAGTAGTGGCTTTTTACCAGTGCGTGTAATTGTTTTCCATTGAAAAAACAAACAAACAAACAAACTACATGACAAGATACCCATATTCATCATAGAAAATTATAAAATACAAATAAGCATTGCAGTAAACAGTCACCCGCAATCCACCTCCCAGGCATCACCTCCTTTTAGCACTCTCCCATCTTTTGCCATATGCCAAGTTCTCTGTTGAAATAGCAGTAGAGACCGCTGGAGTCAAATTAATATTTGTCTTATCATTTTAGGAAGAGATTGCAGAGGAATCGGAAGTGTGTGAAAGGGGAAGATGTTGGGAAAGCTTAAAATCCTGAATGTCTAGATACGTCCCTGGGTGGGGAAGTCAAAGCTAAGAGTGAGTGAAGTGATGAACTCAACCCTCATTATGTTAGAATGCTGTTGCTGTTTAGTCGCTAAGTCGTGTCCGACTCTTTGCGACCCCATGGACTGTAGCCCGCCAGGCTCCTCTGTCCATGGGATTTCCCAGGCAAGAGTGCCGGAGTGGGTTGCCATGCCCTCCCCCAGGGCATCTTCCCAAGCTAGGGATCAAACCCGCATCTCCTGCTTGGGGATTCTTTACCACTGCGCCTCCTGGGAAGCCCCTATGTTAGGATGCTCCACACAAAAGGCAGCGAGCTGGGGATCAAGAAAGAAATGTAGCAGAAACTTTGTTCGCAAGTCAGCCCACCTCCTGCATCCTCAGCCAGCTGAGATACTGTTGAACCAAGCTGGAACTTAGAAGCAGCTTCTTTCTTCTTTGCCTTGGGTGCTAATTAAATGGGGTCAGAGGAGAAGGGGCAAAAACAAAGAGTGTGGCAAAACTTTACAGCTGTATTTTTCCACTGGGGAGATTTTGCCCCCCAGAGGACTTTGGAGATGCCTGGAGTTATTTGTGGTTGTCACAATTAGAGGGCTGGTGCTTCTGGTGTCTAGTGGTTAGAGACCAGAGATGTTGCTGAGCACCCTGCAATGCACAGCACAGCCTCCCACGTCAGGGAAGTATCTGGCTTCAAATGTCCATAGGTTCAGAAATCCTGCCTTTTAAAAAAGGCAAGGAAACACTTGGCAGCGATGCTATTGCATAGAAGTGCAAGGACTATAAAAATATTTATTGAATTATGTCTCACTTGCCCACTGAGCTGTCAGTTTGAAAACTTCTCAGTGAATCTGGAGTCTGTCAGGTAGGTTACAAATGCTAAAGGTTTTTTAACAGCCATCAGTGTTTTGTGCAGTTTTGAAAGGTCAAGAGTTGTCATAAGAAAGAGAAGAAAGCACTTCATGGAAAAATCATACTTGAAATTATCCCAAGTAGCTTTAAAAAAAACTGATTTGTTAGTAACATCACAAGTCAGATTGCTTCAGGTGACCAATGAGAAAGGAAAAAGATTGAAGGTATTTTCCATCTCTGTCTTTGAGTAGTTTTGAAAGACTGAAATGACTGTGGTTCCCCTCTCACCTTTTTCCTCACCCCACAGTAAATGCCACCAGTTTCAAGTAACTAAAATGTGGCCTATTATTTTGCATTAAGTTCAATAAAAACATCTGTGAAATCTATAAGTCATAATTCAGCTCCCCCCAAAGTTGGTTTTTTAGAGTATGTTCTACCCTAAATTAGCCAGAGGAGTTTATGCAGTATACTCATGTTTAAACATAAGGAAGCTTTGTGCCCAATATGGAGGGAAAAGGAATGCTATGTTAATTTCATTGTTATTTCAGGTCTGTTTCAATCTGAACTTCTGGGTTGTCTGAACTAGCCAAGTAATGTTACCAGTTAGTAATATCATCTTTAAAATGCTTAAATTTAACCATCTGTTATTCAGAGCATCTATGAATCGTTAGGACGATTGAAGTACTTTTGGTATGAAACAAAGGGCTTGGAAACTGGTACCTAATGGGGGAAGCAAAATTAGCTTGGGCTTCCCTGGTGGCTCAGTGGGTAAAGAATCTGCCTGTAATGCTGGAGACCTGGATTCAATCCCTGGGTTGGGAAGATCCCCTGGAGGAAGGCATGGCATCCCACGCCAGTATTCTTGCCTGGAATGTCCCCAGGGACAGAGGAGGGTGGTGGGCTACAGTCCATGGGGTCGCAAAGAGTTGGACACGACTGAGCGACTAAGCACACAGCAGATAGTGGGCATTTTTCTTCTAAGAACTCTGCTTAAGGTGTCACCCAAGCTGCAGAGAAACTTGAAGTGTTACTTTAGTGTTTCAAGTAATGTTGGTGTTACTTGAAGATGTGATAGTTCCTGTGGTTAGCCATACCTTGAAGCACGGTGTTGTATTTCACTAAATATTTTGATTCTAAACTAATCCAGATTTAACTAATGTATTATTTTTTTTTATCTTTGTTGCATTAAAATGTTTAAAAATTTGAAAAATAAAACATTTGAAAGCTGGTGGACAAAACTGATTTCATTAAATCCAGGACTGGAAACAGACAGGTGATTTTTAATCCAGGAGCAAAGCTGGGGAAAAGGGGCTTTTGGGGAGATAAATAATAGAGCTTCTTTCTAGCTTTGCTCTTTCTATGTTTGTTAAGTTGTTGTTTTTTAATGAAATGAATCCCTTTCTAGCATCCCTTTGAGTTTGTCCTCGGGCCTTAGGAAGACTTGCAAGGCTCAGAGACATCATTCTGTACCTGTGACACTGACCCCACTGTTTATTTTCCAAATCCTGAGTAGTTTGAGGGGACACAAAGAGGGCACTGTGTGTGGTGACTGCACCTATTGGTAATCTAAGGGCTGTCTAGTCCCCAAGTCCCTTAAGGGGTCAGGGGGTGCAGTCAGGACTCAAGAAAGAATCAGATGGGCTAGAAGTAAAGGCATAGAAGCCAGGCATGTAACTTGGAAAGCTTTATATTCTTCTTTTCTTTTCCTTTTTTTTTTTTTAGGATGATCAAATCAATGAACTTGGTCTTTATGAGCGTCACACACATGCATAGAAAAAAGAAAAAAAAAACCCAACTTGACAGGAATGTGGGGAGAGGGATCTAAATTAAATATAACAGTTGCCTGCAGTTTAGTTGCTGACAAAAATCAGGTCGTTTTCTCTGAGAAGCATGTGTAATACGTCAGGAAGAAAAAAAGCACAATGAGCACACTTCTTACATGAAATCTTATGGGTAGCACCCTATTAATTTTGTATTTTTAAAAATACTCCTCTATCTTCTTTATTGCAAATCAATAATCTTCATATACTTGACTTTCACCTGCCTCATACTTGGCAAGGAGACCCTAGCTTTCTCTGACTACCCCGCTTAGAGCAATGAGATCTCCCTGTCATATTTCCTAACTGTCCCACAGATCTGCACTTGCTTACTAGTGCCCCTTACTGTTATGTCTGTCTGTCTATCTATCTGCCTATTTATCCATCCACTGGGCTGGCCAAAAATTTCATTCCAGTTTTCCCTTAGGACCTTAAGGAAAAACCCAAATGAACTTTTTGGCCAACCCAATATGTATCTATCTATCCATCCATCCATCCATCCATCACAAATGACCACCAACTTGGTAGCTGAAACCAACAGAAATGGGGGCCAGAAGGCTGATATCTGAAGGTTCTAGGGGAGAATCTTTCTCCGCACTCCTTCCAAATGTGGGTTGGCTCCAGGCAGTCCTTAACTTGTGACTGCAAAACTCCAGTCTCTGTTTGTCTTGGTCTGTTTGGGCTTCTGTTCCAGAACATCATGGACTGGCTCGCTTGTAAACAACAGCCATGTATTTCTCACGGATCTGGCGTCTGGGAGTCGAGGATCCAGGTGCCAGCGTGCTCAAGTGAGAGCCTCCTTCCTGGTTCACTGTCAGGCATCTTTGCCCTGTGTCCTCACGTGGAAGAAGGGGCACGGGAGCTCTCCGAGGTTTTCTTTACAAGGGCACCAACCCAGTGGATGGGGGATGGCTCCGCATGACCTAATCACCTCCCAAAGGCCCTACTTCCAAACACTGTCACCTTGGTGATTAGGCTTCGACATACTAACTTGGGGTGGGGATACCAGCACTCGGTCGGCAGCACAGTATATGTCTTCACGTGGCCTTTTCCACTGTGTCTCTCCCTTGTTCTCATCTGTGTATGATATGGACACTTGCCATTGGACTCAGGGCCTGCCTAGGTAATCCAGTCTATCATCTATCTATCTAGTCCTTTTTGGATTTTTTTTAGGTTTCCCAGAATGCTTGAGTGCACAGTGTACAGTAACAGCTAACAAATGTTTACTGATTTGAAAGTGTGGCCTTTTTTTAAAGTAACCCAAATTAATGGCTGGGCTAACTGTCCCACCTTGTTTCCAGGGTGTTCTCTCATTAACGCTAAGGGCCACATGTCCATAAAGACACTCTCGCCTTCCAAAGTAAATGTGTGTTTCAAGCTAGAGACCAGAAGTTCAATAGCCACGCCTAAAGCTGGAGCAGTCAGCAGGTTGAACTGTTATTATAACTTGTAGGATTGCTGTTTTTCTAAGTGTTATTTCTTGGGCTGCAATTAACTTCCTGGGTGGTCTTGAGGATTACTAGCTCCCAGCAAGGTGTAAATGTCTCGGTTGCATCAACCCTATTTATTCTTTATTAATTTAGGTGCCCTGGAAAAGAAAGAAAAAAAAATATTGATTGGAGCTTTCGAAAGAGGGGGAGAAAATCATAGTATGAATATGCTCGCTCTTACTTGATTCCCTGAAGCTGAGTATGTTATAAATATAGAACAAGGGCAGATATTTGCCGTGTTCTCCGTAAGTTCTAGAAGCAGCATGGCAGAGAAGAAATAGCATGTGAAAGTGATCACGAGACTGCGGTCAGGAAACCTGGTCTAGATCTGGGAGACATCCACCCTGCCTCTGCTGCCATTTGTGTGGCCTTGAGCAAGGCACTTGACCTCTCTGAGCTTCCGTTTCCTACCTTTTCTGGAAGTCAGATGAGTTAAACTAGTTTTCTGTTTTTTTAAAAAATTGGAGTGTAATTGCTTTACAATATTCTGTTCATCTCTGCTGTACAACAAAATGGATCAGCTATATATATACATAAACCCCCTCCCTCAAGAGCCTCCCCCCCGCCCCCCTAGGTCATCACAGAGCTCGGAGCTGGGCTCCCGGCACACACAGCAGCTTCCCATCAGCTCTCTGTCTCACCCTCGGCAGGGTGTATATGCCACTGCTGCTGTCCCAGTTCACCCAGCCCCCTCCTCCCCACTGCTGGGTCCTCTTATCTCTCTTCTATGCCTGCATCTCCATTCCTTCCCTATAGATAGGTTCATCCGTAACGTTTTTCTAGGTTCCACATATATACATTATTATATGATACTTGTTTTTCTCTTTCTGACTTGCTTCACTCCGTATAACAAGAGTTCTAGGTTCACTCCACAGCACTACAAATGACCCAGTTTCATTCCTTTTTTTATGGTGAGTAATATTCCATTGTATACACCTCTTCTTTATCCATTCATCTGCTGGCGGACATCTAGGTTGCTTCCATGTCCTAGCTATTAAAAATAATGCTTCAGCGAACACTGGGTAAGGTGTCTTTTTGAATTACGCTTTTCTCAGGGCATATGCCCAGGAGTAAGGATTGCTAGGTCGGTCATAAGGTTAAACTAGAAGGTTTTCAAACTGTGTTCCAGTGTGCCATGGTGCTTTCTTCTTAACCACTCCCTTGTGGTTCTCTCTGTGATGAAAAACTGGGTTTGGTTCAGAATTAAGAAACTCTAGCATGTTTGTTCTTCATTCACCTGTTTGCATTGCAGCGGAAAGCTACAAGGACACTCAGATGGTGAAGATAAAAGAGGAGCCTATGGAGGTTGACATCCAGGATTCGCAGGTCTCAGTATCACCCAGCTGCAATGTTGGCTACAGCACTTTAATCGGGCGAGAGAAAACGGAACCCTTGCAGAAGCTGCCAGAAGGCAGAATACCCCCGGAGAGAAACCTATTCAGTCAGGACATCTCCGTGAAGATGGCATCTGAGCTGCTTTTTCAATTGTCAGGTACGTTTTCCTGCAGGAAAAATAAAAGTCAATAGTTGGGCCTGATTTGAGGGAAAGCCACTCTAACAAAGTAAAAAACAAAACAAACAAAAAAAAAACAACAACGTGCATTATAGGCTTTTTTAGACAGAAATCCATTTTGTTACTTTAACATGGATTTCGCCACTCAGATGAACAGTCCATCAGATGTTGCCAAGTCAAACTCCTGCCAAACTTTCTTTAATAAATAGTTAAGAATCATTTGAAATTAGAACTCTATTCAGTTCCATGCAAAAGATCCCTGTTGCATGGATGAAATATCTCACCTCTAGTTTTGTTTAGGCAGTTGATCTGATTAACAGCCCTTTTTTTTTCTAATGTGCAAAAGATTAACTTCAATTAACTCTAACAGTGGCTGAATTACCATGAATTCCAAAGTAGTGTGGTCGGAATTAATGAGATTTTACTATATCTTGCCCCTGCAAAAAAAAAGTCAAGGAAAGGGAAGAGTAAAAGATGAAACTGTAGGGACTCTTTCCCCGGCTATAACCTGGTAGAACATTTTCTGTAAACCAACCTTTTCTGCTTTGACTACTTAAAATTCAAAGTCTAGAAGTCAGTTGCTAGCTCAGCTAAATGTCTTGATAGAATAGGTAAGGGTCCTAGAATCTAAGTTGTTTCCTTTATTACCTTTTTCAAGCAGCATCCTCTTTGTTGTTATCAAATGTGCTGTTACTGTTTGAATGTGATTGAGATGAATGAAGGAGACTCATGTAAGATTCAGACTTTTATAGAAACACAGATACTTTATATCTTTGGTCAAGCATTGGCCTACATACTGAAATTCAGGCATCAGTAGTGTTTGTCACTGATGCTTCATGAACTCTGTTTTGCTATGACTTGCAGATTTAAAACACCATTATTTAAATGCCGCATTATTTAAGTGCTAACTTTTTTCCACTAAGAAAAACCCCAGAAAAAGGAAAGAAGCTAGGATCTGCATGCCACTCTGATAGCTCATTTTCTCGTTGGCCTTGTGACACCACCCATAGCTGTGAAGTTACTGGTTGGTGCTGAAAATGGTGGCGGTGGGTTCTCAAACAAGAACTGAGCTTGTGCAGAGCTCAGAGAGGTGGAAATAGTGAAGTCAGTAAACTGAATAGGCCATATAGTTCTTGGCAAGTTCCAAAGACGCTCCAAACATGCAAGATGCTTTTCTTTAAAAAAAAAAAAAAAAGGCAAAATAGGCTGAACACATCTCTAAAAAACAGTGTAATTTTGTGAGTGATTTGGCAGTTCAGATTTGCAGAAGTGAGGCCAGTGTGGCTCTTTTCAAAAAGTCTCTATCTCCAGCAGTACATTAACACGGTCTACTATCAGCTCAAAACTTTGTGTCTGAGAGTTCTCACCCTGGCGCTGTCGCTGACCGCCCCGGTGACCTCAAGCAAGTCATTTAGCCCCGATTTCCTGTTCTCTCAAAGAACCCTGCCTGTGAATCCAAATTCACCCTCGTTGTCACTGTTGAGTGGACAGAAAGGAATCGTCCACGCAAACATGCACACAGCAGCCTCAGACCAGTGTTTAAAAGCATGGGAAAGATAGCATTAATCTTTGTTTATGTTTTCTCCCCGAATCCATGAGATTAGGGGTTTTTCGCTTGCCCTGCCGTTGAAATCTGAAACCCTTGTAGAGGTGGCCAGGTTTCCTCTGGAGACTTAAAAGAAGCCACTGAGAGCTGTGACAGTCAGAAGCCTCACATCTGAACTGGTTAGGGAAGACCAGAGGTCAACTTTTGTGCTCTTGAAAGCTAATTAAATAATTTCTGACAGCTGGTAGATACAGACCTCAAGACGGAGCAAGGGAGAGTTTACCTCCCCTCGTCTAATGATATTTTTTTGTCCCCTGTGACATTTATCAGAATAAGCACTCAATGACTCTCACACCCAGAGGTCTTACGACTATTTTTATAGCCTGCCTCACAAAAGGGCCTGACAATACGGAATGCTTAAAGGTTGTCATCAAAGTCAGAAGCGGAACAGTTGCAACAACTGCAGTTTTCATGCTGAATCAGAGAAAAGCAGATTTTCAGTTGGGGGAAAATATAATCGAAATAACTGTCTTTGTGCACGTGTGTGTGTGTGTGTGTGTGTGTGTGTGTGTGTGTGTGTGTGTGTGGTATGTACATATACTTATTGACGCCTGATGAAAATCGGACACACGCCTGTACTTTGTTAGTAACTCTTTCCCTTTGATTGGTTTTTAGTAAACTATTTTGGTAGATGCTGTTGACATGCTTCCGTTGCCTGCTTTACCAGTAAGACAGGAAGGGTTTGAATGCTTGAAAGAGAAACCAAAAGAAAACCGCAAGAGAGAAAGAGGTGTGGAGGATGTTTCTGCTTCAGCCTTAAACACACAGATTGAGTCAGAACAAGCTAAGAGATGTCTATTTCATCCTCTCTCTTTACAGAGAAGGTGAGCAAAGAGCACACTCAGAAAGAAAACACCGTCCGGACGACCACCAGGTAGGTCACTGTGGGGTCCTCTCGGAATACCCCCTGTGGGAGTCACCAGGCCTGCATCAGAGTTTGAACAGCGTTCCTCAAACCTTTTTCTTTCACTGAGTTCGGAAGTCATCCCCTTTCTACCGTTTCGGGTTTAACTTTGGTTGGTGGAAACAGTAGGGAAAGCAAAGGACCCCAAGGGGAAAGACCATTCATAGTTATTAAACATCTGAGGGTGGCACTGTGCTGGGCGCCTTCTTTATGCTATTTTTTTTTTTAATTCCTTACAATGATATTGTGAAGTGGATATTTATTATCCTCTTGGGCTAAAGTTTCCTGACTTGAGGGTTGAAGCGGGTGGCTGGACTGGGACTGGGAGCTGGGCCTGTGTCTCGGGGAAAGCCTCGCTCGGTTGGTAGACCGAATTCAGCTGTGTTCTTCAGGAGCTTTGCGCTGTGAGCTGATCATTTGTTGCCAGGAACATCCCACCTTTTTAACTCATGGCATTGTTAGGAGAGCAAAAATGTAGAAGAAAGACAGTGCTTTCAAAACTTGCAGGAAAACTGACATCACTAACAACTGTAAGTAAGGAAGCTTCCCCATTTGCCAGAGGAGTTTTAAGAGGAGGTTAGCCAAGGGGTTGCCTGCCTGTCTGCCACCCCTTCCAAGCCTTATAACCACCCAGATCTGAGCTGGCAGACAAGTGCCAACAAGCGCAGACACCATCACTGGAAAAGGAGCTCTGAGGAGAGACAATCTACCCCTTGGAAGGCTTTTTAAAAAAATGTGTTTTATTTATCTCTTGGACGTGCCATGCGGCATGTGGGATCTTAGTTCTCCAACCAGGGATGGAACCTGTCCCCCCTGCATTGGCAGCATGGAGTCCTAACCGCTGGACCACCAGGGAAGGATGTTTCTCCCCCTTGGAAGGCTTTAAGTCAGGGAACTTTATTTCCTGAGAAAACTTAGATTCTTCCTTGTGGGAACTGTTGATGGATTTCAGGGTTTTAATTCTTGGGGCAGAAGATGTGACAGGAATCAAGCTCTGAGCATCACATAGGATGCTCAGAGTACACAGAAACAGTGCTCCTTTGAACCTTCACCTGAGCTCTTTCTTTTTTTTAATCCCGTGAATTGAAATGTGGGACTGGCACATATCCAACAGTGATTAAAAGAGAGCCAGCTTGCTTTACACAGGGTTTGTATACTGTTAGGGACAGAATCTGCCTCTAGCAGAACCCAGGCATGGTCTAGGCCTTGATCCATGTGTGAGTATACAGATGGGAAACGAGTCTTGTGACCTGGTCTGGCCTGTTCGTTGTGTTGGGAAATTGGACTGAGGGGTAGGGAAGTGATTTTGTCTGCTCAGTTGGATGTCTAAATAGGAGGTGCGAACTGCTGGACGTTCCAAACTGCCTTCGCCATGTAAGCTTGTTGTTCAGTCACTAAGCATGTCCGACTCTTTGTGACCCCATGGACTATAGCATCCCAGGCCTCCCTGCCCCTTCCCCATCTCCCGGAGTTAGCCCAAGTTCAAGTCCATTGAATCAGTGGTGCTATCCAACCATCTCATCCTCTGCCACTCTCTTCTCCTTTTACCTTCAATCTTTCCCATCATCAGGGTCTTTTCCAATGCGTCTGCTGTTCACATCAAGTGGCCAAAGTATGGGAGCTTCAGTATCAGTCCTTCAGTGAATATTCAGGGTTGATTTCCCTTAGGATTGACTGGTTTGATCTCCTTGCAGTCCTAGGGGCTCTCAAGAGTCTTCTCCAGCATCACAATTCGAAAGCATAAAATGTAATCTTAAGGCTATTTTTTAAGTATCTATGCTATGTTCATCTGTCTAAACACATGAAATTGGCCAGATTGGTAGACATCGAAAGACAGCAGATTAAAGATAATAGGTGTCAATTTTAATTTGCTTCCATAGGCTTCCTGAAGTGTCACAGGTCAGGTTCCCTAGACGCAGAGCCTGAGACAGGATTCTCATATGGGTGTGTGCTCTCAGGGCAACCTGCCAGGGTGCAGTGGGTTGGGAGAGACGGGTGGAGCTGAACGAGAACGGGGTGTGAGCTGGGTTCTAGCTCCAGCTTCCTTCCACGGAGAGTTCTGAGAAACGGATGGCACCACAGAGTAAATCCTGCCTCGAGGTAAAGGAGCCGGCTCTTGGTATCCCCTTATTATCTACTAATTCAGCAGGAAATGTATGGCCCACCACTCCAACCATGAGGGTGGTTCTCGCTGTGAGCAGCCAACACTCCCAGCACCATGGGGGTGGGTGCACCGGTGCATTAAAGGTGATCTGGGCAGGACCCCAGCAGCGTCTCCTTGGAGGTGTCCTGCTGGCTCTTTAAGACTACATGATGACACTTATGTAAAGGAAAGGTATGCTGAGAGACTTTGTTATGACATGCTTTTCAGATGTTCCCTGGGAAGAGGTAAGAGGAGGTTTGAACTAGCCCCAAAACAAGTGAAATATGCCTCATAGCCTCAATTCTCTTGGCTGGAGCTGGAGCATAATTATAGGATAGAAAAGACTTTTTTTTAAAGCCATTTGGCAAATATGAAGCAATCCTTAAATTCTCCTGTTGCTGGGAGATTATGAGTAAGAAGAAATCCAAATCAGATCTTTTGCCCAAAGCAAATGAAGAGATGCTTCCTGTGGGCCCCCTACCCCACCCCATGATGTAGTGTTCAGAAATCAGTGTTACAGATTTCTTGGTTTATTGTTCTTTGACAAAATCCTTGGTGTGTTTTTATTTTTCCTTTGAGTGGGCAACTTGCCCAATTAGCCTCTCATCAAAGAGATCTCTTTTTTTTCCCCTTCTCACCTCGCTACTTAAGGTGGAATAGAATCAAGCTGCCTTGTGCCAAGAAATCCTCTATAACCTGAATTACTGATAGCAGAAAAAAGAAAAAAATACTAGTTCTGTCTCTTCTTTTTTGATTCCTGTTTTAGAAAGAACTTTTTTATAAGAAGTTTGCACAAGATCAACTAATGGGGGTTATGTTTTAAGGTATGATTTGTGATACTTTCCAAAACGATTTGCATCAAGCCTCCAAATTTCCGTATCTCCTAATTTTTTTAAGTACTAAGTGGAACATTTGGTTAGTTACCTGATTTCCCATGTTTGATTTCCTAGAAGAAGCTGACCGTCCAGAAGGATCGCTAATGATTGAAGTCAGAGTTCGGAGTTGTCCATGTTTAAGGGTTCCTGGACACATTTGAGATGCTTTCCTTACGAAGGGCAGCCCTGGATGCTGGCCTCAGTGCAGTATTGGGATCAGGCACTTCCAAATGCCAGTGATTGCCTGAGCCCCTCTACACGTTGGGGTCTGCTCTTGAGGTCTGGAGATCCAGGGGAACCAGAGGGGAAGAGAGATGTGCAGTGCTGAAGAAAGAAGCTGATTCTCTATAATTCTCTCCCTGTCCTATATCAACCCACAACTTCCACCACAGTTGGTTATCGTTATTAATCTTCACTGTAATTGCAACCACAAGAACAGAGGAAAAGTGTAGCAGGCCAGGGTGAGACACTCCGTAGCTTGGCATTCTGATGTGTGCTGGTTTACCCAGGCTACAGGAAGCCCATCCCATAAAGGCTGATGACTGCACCCCTCTCCTCATCCAGTCCCCCCTCATCACAGCTGTCCATTGGCAATTCTCTTTGTTGATATCTCGATTATAAGATGGGAGACATGGAAAGAGAAAGTCATGTTAGACAACATTCCTTGTTAGCTATTTCATAAAAGAGGTTTTAGGTAAATACAAGGGTTGAAACCAGTAACTGGCAGGTTTCTGGATCGCTGACTGTCAGTCTCATTTTTCAAAACCTCTTACAATGGAAAATTTCAAATATAGGCAAAAGCAGAGAATGTCCCCAGGATAGAGTTTAAATAATGAGCAGTTCATGTTAGTTCACAAATGTTGTCTCGTCCATCCCTTCGTTTTGTTCTTCCTTCCCCTAGATTATTTTGAAGCAAATCCTAGACATCATTTAAAGAACTAGATTGAAAATGCCTTTAAAAAAATCATTCTAATAACTTAGACTCAGCTGCTTAAATTAGGATCATCTTCCCGAAAGCAAAGGAGAAGACAGTCCACCAGGGCATCCCATGTAGCCAGGCAGCGAAATCAATCTGCTTAGCAGCTGGGATTTTGGATCATGTGGTCCTGCTTACCCATGCCTTGACTTTACCCTTTTTCCACCCATGTCTGTGCCCTCCTGGGGGCACCTCCATTGAATCAGTCCTTCAGTTGGAGCTTCACAGTAAATGCTAAAACAGCAGCTCTTCTGCCTGTTTAACCTTAGAGTGGAGAAAATTCAATCTAAGTGTAAAGAAGTCTCTGCGTCCCCTTTGAGATAGCGCGTGGCATTCTTAATGCCATTCTGCCTGACAAATGAGATGGGTCCATCCGGACCCAGGAGAACAGAAAGACTGGAGGCTTAAGAGACTAATACAATCTTGATTTTACAATTTCCTTTCCCGGCACAAGCCTAGGTTCTGCCGGGAGCAGATAACCAGCTAATATGATCATTTGTAGATGAAAACATGAGGCATGATAGCATAACCAGATCCCAAAGTTTAATGGAATAAAAAGAAGATCTACATCTTCTGACATGGACCATCACCCAGCCAGATGCTGGATAAGATCGAAGTAGGAAAATGGAACCCCAGAGTAAGAATCAGATAGCTCCTGGCAGGTGAATTGGACATGCTTGATGTTGCGTAACACCGTGAACTCCAAACAATGGCTGCCAAGAACCTTCTCTTGGTTATTTGTTCTCTCTTCCCCATTAATAATTCAGTGTCCATGGGGATATCGGATTGCAGGCCTATGAGAAAACCTTCTCACACCTGCCTTGCTCCGCTCTAAGAGCCAGGAAGTATCTACCTGAATAGTTTTTTTTTTTCCCCCCCTCCATTACTAGATGAAAAACAGAAGTGGGGAAGTCAGAAGGGTAGAGTCAGATCATGCAGTGCCAACCAGTATTTAATTTGCCCAATTTTCAGAGTTTGAAATGCGGGCTATTTTTCTGGGATTTGGATAAAGGCACTTAGAGTGTTTACTAAAAGACATATGTACTTGGAAGTATCCAATATAGAATTTGCCTGGGTGGTGGTTTGGATGCCTGTCCTTAAATATTTATGAGTCAGTAAAAGAAACCGCACAAATTGGTTAGAGTGCGAGGCGCTGCTTCAGTTTGTACAATTTCCCCCTTTTCGTTTTTTAAGAGGCGTAAGAGAACAATGTTCCATTACCTTAAAAAGTAAAAGATTACAAATAAAGAACACTGGATTACGTGGAAGCAATGAAGAAAATAAACAGGAAACAGAGCAAATGAAATTGATATTTGAGTAGCTCCGCCTGTAGTTGCTTTACCCTTTATATTTTCTGACTTTGAAGGCACAGAACTTTGTTTCTGAAAAATGAAAACTGCTGCTAATTTCACGGGGTCCCTCTAGTTAAGACTTTTAGTGCTTTTTTGGTCAAGTCAAGGCTGTTGGTGGGCCATTGCAAATTTTTGAAAACACCCTTCGTCGAGACACTGCCATCTACTGGAATGCTGTCTTACTAAATATGTAAATCTGTGATGTCTGTGATGTTGAATGCTGATCCACCCCCAGGTAGGACTTCCCTTGTGGCTCAGCTGGTAAACAGTTCACCTGCCATGTGGGAGACCTGGGTTTGATCCCTGGGTTGGGAAGATCCCCTGGAGAAGGGGAAGGCTACGCACTCCAGTACTGTGGCCTGGAGAATTCCGTGGACTCTGTAGTCCATGGGCTTGCAAAGAGCAGGACACGACTGAGCGACGTTGACTTTGACTTTGACCCCCAGATAAGGTGCCTTTGTTCAGTGCACAGCCTGCACCGCTGTCTGTAGCTGCCCTGACATAAATGTTGACTGCAGTGTTTTCCATTGGCAGTCCATCTTTTTCAGCTTTTCTTTGAGTTTTCATTTTTCAAAGAAGTTAAAATCCATCCTTAAACAATGGGTTCTTTGTTTTTAATACAGAGAGCTGCAGACTACTTTGTGCCTTGCTGCCCTTTGAGATTTTTCCCCTTCTTCCTGCGCCAAACCGTCCTCAGTCCTTTTCTCTATGCCTGTGCGCCGTTGTCCTGTAGGTACCACGCTCTGCTATTGTTTCTCCCATCTGTGGCCTCTCCATCAAGCCATTCCAGTTGAGGCACTGTGCTTCCAAGACTGCTGAGGCAGTGTCACTGTGGAGAGGCGAGTTTCAGTCTTCCTTTCAAGGATCTGAAGAGGGCTGTGCCTTTCTTCTCTTCCATTTCTGCGGCCTTTTTCATCTTTATTTCTTCTGGCTTACAGCGGCGTTCTGTGTGTGGAGCCCAGAGCAGTCAGGAACGAGATGTAAGTCTGTGCGTCTCTGTAAGCAGACATTCTTCTTTGACAGATCATACACGGGGCACATGTGCCGTGCGGCTCAGGCACCACCTTCCCTCCTGCTCTTCTAATCTGGGGTTTTCCCTCAAGGGTCTCTCCATAGTTGTTACTAGAAATATCTCCAACAGTCCGGGGTTGACCTCTGTGGAGGGGGCAAGCCCTGGTGGACAGCACAGCAGCCCCGGGCCCCTCCACGTTTCACGGGCATTACAGTGAAATGGGACAAGGGTTCTTGCGTCACTGCAGAGACGACTGAGTTCATCTGTGCTCTGCTCACCTCGGTAGAAGCCCGTTGTCCTCGTTCACGAACACAGTCGGCTTCCTGCGGGAGAGCCAGCTCCTTCCACAAGCTGACATTTCACAGATCTGGACATGCAGGCCCACTTCCGTGGCTGTGCCTGGCTCTGGCTCCCCGGGGTCTGGCCTCCCTGTCTCCGCCACCGT
The DNA here is from genome assembly GCF_016772045.2 of Ovis aries. NCBI lineage: Eukaryota > Metazoa > Chordata > Mammalia > Artiodactyla > Bovidae > Ovis > Ovis aries. Next base: position 12,566,546 of record NC_056070.1, read on the forward strand.
CGACAAGGCCTGGCATTGTGCTCCTCGTCCTGAGAAGTTTCCTGGCTCAGCCGTGGATGAATGCTCGAGTTGCAGCCACAGGCATTGTTCCTTGAAAACTTGGTGTTAGGTTATACGGGGTAGAAGCCTGCATCTAGGATACACTTAACTAGCAGTACTTTTCAGAGAAGAAAATTTAAAAACATTACCAAAATGTATTCTTCGTAAAATACCCTACTTTTCTTCTACAATATTTTAAACAGTCTTTTTCTTCCATGACCTTCAGCCTTCAGCAGCTGAAATCAACTGATATTAATGGAATCAGATTTTAGATGACAATTTCCCTTGCCCATGTCTTTTACAGCTGCTTCCGTTATGTCATCCTTGGCTCATTCTTTAAAAGACTAAGAGTCTCTTTAAAAAGAAAGAATTCCAAACTGTAAACTGTATTCATTTTTTAAGTTTTAAAAAATAACTTTTGTTTCTAGAGAATGTAGAAGGCCATAAAGAAGAAATAATAACCACTTATAAACAATCCTGCTACCCAGAGGCAGCCACTGACTACTAGGATGGTGGTGTGTATCCTGGTTGAATTTTTATCTATTCATAGATGTATACTTTCCTATCAAAACTGGATCCTACCATATGTACTGTTTTATAATCTTCTCTTTTACCTAGTAATATATTTAGAATTTCTTTTCATATCAGTAAACATAACCCAATATTATTCTTTTAAGATTTGCATGTGCCCTAATTTATTTAATATGTCTCCTTAATTATTGAGTATTAAGGGCTTAGTTTTGTTTTCCCAAGTTGTTGCTAATATAAACAATGCCAGGATAAATTGACTCAAGAAACATGCACAGTTTTCAGGCTTTTCTATGAATTGTCTAATTGATTTTCAAAAAGGTTGAATTTACAGTTTTACTAGAAGCTAAGACTTTATTTTTTGGGCTCCAAAATCACTGCAGATGGTGACTGCAGTCATGAAAGTAAAAGACGCTTACTCCTTGGAAGAAAAGTTGTGACCAACCTAGATAGGATATTAAAAAGCAGAGACATTACTTTGCCAACAAAGGTCCGTCTAGTCAAGGCTATGGTTTTTCCAGTGGTCATGTATGGATGTGAGAGTTGGACTGTGAAGAAAGCTGAGCGCTGAAGAATTAATGGTTTTGAACTGTGGTGTTGGAGAAGACTGCAAGGAGATCCAACCAGTCCATTCTAAAGGAGATCAGCCTTGGGATTTCTTTGGAGGGAATGATGCTGAAGCTGAAACTCCAGTACTTTGGCCACCTCATGCGAAGAGTTGACTCATTGGAAAAGACTCTGATGCTGGGAGGGATTGGGGGCAGGAGGAGAAGGGGACGACAGAGGATGAAATGGCTGGATGGCATCACGGACTCGATGGACGTGAGTCTGAATGAAATCCGGGACTTGGTGATGGACAGGGAGGCCTGGCGTGCTGCGATTCATGGGGTCGCAAAGAGTTGGACACGACTGAGCGACTGAACAGAGCTAATGAGAGAGAGAATATTTTAAAGGTCTTTGATTTATCATTAAAAAAAATTTTTTTTTACCAATTGGAAGGTTAAAAATTATGTCTTATAGTTAAGACCTTTTCATTTATTGATTTCTGGTGATACCAAGCATTTTGCTCATGAGGAGGCATTTTTATTTGTTTTTGTTTTTTTTTTTTTCAATTTTTTATTGTCACATTTTTCTGTCTGGTAGTTGGTCTGGGTTGAACTTTTTGTTTGATTGTTGATATTGACTTTTTTATTATGAAAAGTTTTAAAACAAAGCGAAAGAAATAATACAATAAACCACCATATCCCCACCACCCAGGTTGAAAAAATATTTGTTACACTTATTTCACCAATCTTTTTCTCCTTATGTTTTAGATCACATCCAGGCATGACATTCACTCTCACATTCTTTGAGATATGTATCTCTAAAAAATAAGAGCGTTTTCTGCAATACCATTGCATACCTTATAAATTAACAATACGTTTGATTGGTTTATAATTACTAAGAAGGTTCCATTTGATTGGCACCAGCCAGGTATACAGCCATGTCAATGAGGAGGAAAAGGAACCACATCTTGGCTTTCTTATCACCTCCAAAAATTAAAGAAAATTGGGGGTCTGTATGGGTAGCCAAATGATGGAGTGACCTTGGCTCTCCATCTGCCCACAAGCCTCTTTAGGTACCCACTGAGTCTGCAGTGCCGAGTCTCAGTCTGTAGATAAATGTGGTTCCTTCGAGTTTTACTCACTGCAGTCCTTCTTTCTTTGAAAATTCGTGCACCCAACATGATGAATGACCGGCTTTCTCGGCCTAGCCCATGGGGGTCATAAGAGGGTTTCTCTGTTGCGTCCCTTTTCAGCTTGAATAGGGAGCGTGCTGTTTCAGATGTTTGGGTTGTCCTCAGGTCAGAGACTGGCAGTTGTTTCTCATCTCAAGCACTCTGCTCCACCCGCATCCCCTGACCTGCCGCCCAGGGTTCTTATACTCAAATAAATAAATAAATAAAATCACTTAAGAGTAAGGGTCCTCGAGAGGGACCGTGTACATGAATGCCATTAAAACCTTGTGTTCTTTCATTTTATATTACCTTTTTAACTGACCTCAAAGAAGTTATAACAGGGAAACTGGCAGTGACTTTTCTATCTGAAATGTTGATATCTGGGCCCATTTCAGAAGAAGCAGCTGCGCCATCTCATCCAAAATGAAATGAAGGTCCAGGGGAGCAATTAGGATGACCACATAGATCACGATACTGCAGCAAAAGGACCTTACCAAGGTTGCTCAAAATCCTCTTAAACAAAAATCGCTAGAACTAAGCAGTTAATATATTTCAAATACCATCATTTTATAAATAAGTTACAAAACGCAGAGTTACATAAACCTACGCACAAGAAATAGCAAGCATCCGTTATTATGAATTATTAGCAAATGCCCAAGGACAGTACCATTTGAGAAAAAAATAAACACTCCCTAAAGAAAATTGCATTAATCATGAAAATTAAGTTGAAAATGAACTAATGTCATGTGATCATTTTTTAAATGGTGTACGTAAAAATAAAGTGTGGCAGCGTTTTTGTAGTTCTGAGTGTAGTTTCATGCAAGCTAGTCCAGCTTCTCAGAGGCTTTCTTCTGACCCTTGAGGAAATGTTGAGAATATAGTTATAACTAATCCAGATAGTTCCCCTTATCTTCAAATAATTCTTCCTTCTTCGATATGTTTGAAAGCTTTTTTAAAAAAGGAAACTACGATGCTCTGTGTTCTGTGTCAGTGACTATAGCCTATTATTTGCTGGCAAGGTCTCAGTTTTACTGAGAGAAAATGTTTCCAGTTCGTTCTCATTTCCTTTGGTCTCATGATCTATAGGTGGAGATTCCATATAGAAGTTACTGGGATCCATTTCAGTCTGCAACATTCATCTTTCACATGGTCAGAAGGTCCTGGAACTAGAGTAAGATTTATTCTGGGAAGAATTTAGCCCGTCAGCCTGTCTCTGCTTGAGGCTTCCGGAGGCATAGAGGATTGTTTCCTTGACCTCGTGCCACCTGCTCATTTCAGAATATAAGTGTAGCAAGTCAGTCTGGGGTATATATGTCTCAAGGTCTAAGTAATCCAGTAATTCAAGGTCTAATTAATTAAATAATTCGTTAATCTGATTATCTTTAAAATACCAGTACAGTGGTTGTAGACAAATATATGGAATTCCAGCTCTTTAAAAACTTAACCTGATACATCAGTACAGAAAACTAGTAGTTCGGTGTCCTGACTTGAGAGCTGGGGCTGAGTGGAGACTGAGGCAGCCCTGTTACCAGGAGGGGCCTGGGCCATCTGGCGAGGTGGCCCCGGGGCAGGTGTGTCCTGGGAGGCAGTTCGTGGCTGCAGAGAGAGAACTTTGCCTCCCACAGAACTTTTCCACCCCAGAAGGGGACTTCTGGCTCTTTCACAATATATAACTTCTCCAAAATATATAAGTCAGATCATCTGTTCTTAAATTTTCCTTAAAATAAAGCAAAATAAAAATTAACTAACATTCTTTTGGACATATTTTACCCAGCTCTAGGGGAAAAAATCCAGAAGCCCCATTATGTTGCTTGACACATAGCTGAAGAGATCATTAAGTACTTTTACCAGAAAATAGTTGCTTGGCTTCCCTGGTACCTCAGGCAGTAAAGAATCTGCTTGCAATTCAGGAGACCTGGGTTTGATCTCTGGGTCAGGAAGATCCCCTGGAGAAGGAAATGGCTACCCACTCCAGTACTCTTGCCTGGGAAATCTCATGTACAGAGGAGCCTGGTGGGCTACAGTTTGTGGGGTCACAAAGAGTCAGACACAACTAAGCACCTAACATTTTTACTTTTTCACTTGAAGATACATCATCTCTTTATACTGATTGAAGAAAAGTTTGTCTATGTGTGGATTGAAGGCAGAATATCCCTTCAGGATGACTTGCCCAAAACTCTTACATTTAATAGAAATAAGTAGATTTCTATTCTATAAAACAGTCCTGAAATAAGTAGATCCTTATAGATTCTGAGGACAAATTCATTACAGAGCAGTCTTTTTTTCTTGCTTAATCTTTGTTTTATATTTGCTCTCCCCAGGCTCAATCCTTAAAGTCATTACTATTTCTTTCAGAAGGAAAAAATTAATTTCTTCTCTGTTGCTCCTTTAAAATTACAGTGTGATTTCTAAGAGTGAAGTCTTTTTCCTTAAGGCTCTCTTACCTACTGTATCCACCTTCTTTTCCTGTTCCTTTCTGCTTTGTTTTGCTATCACAATGGGAGTGAGAATTCCCCTTAACATGTTGATTTCAGTGGTGGCCCAGGGGGAGGACTGGTTTGTAAGCAGCTGGGTCTTCTGTTTTGCATGAAGCTGAGTTCCCTGTTGGCATTCATATGTTAAAGGTGGAAATACTTGTGCCACTTAGCAAAATGTATCACTATTTAGGGCCACAATCTTTTATGGACTCTTTTATTATTTGTTTTAAATCTTTTATTTTTGCAGCCCTGGGCTGTTGACCTCACAGCCCATGCCACTGAATGCCTGGAATTGTCCAGTCACAGTGACACCAGTGCCCTTTCATGTTTAACTCTTAGGTTTTCTGCAGGAGAAAAATCAAAATATGCATTCACTGTCCCTTTTAGTTTTGTCCAGAAAAGAAACTTGAATAGGACAAATGTTTTTCTCTTTTCTTTTTTGTAAGCATTATTATTATTATTAAAATATTTATTTATTTAGCTGCCTGGATCTTCGAGGCAGCATGCGTGATCTTTATTTGCATCGCACACACTCTTTTAATCCAGTGGCTAAGACTCTGCATGCCCAGTGCAGGGGGCCCAGGGTTTGATTCCTGGTCAGGGGACTAGATCCCATATGATGCAACCAGGAGTTCACATGATACAATGTTTTGTCTTTTCTAAGTGACATAAGCCAGGAAAAGTCATGGAGGAGGTGGACAGTTCTAAGTCTATACCGGCAGCTTCCAGATGCAACGTCTCAGTATTCATCCCGTATCTATACGAGTTCGCTCGTCTTGGAGTGACTTGTCATTCTGTGAGCCCAAAGGGGAGATGAGGTGGTAGATGGTGATGTTGTTAATTGAGAATAAGTGATGATTCCTTCCCCCACAAGGCATTAGCTCCTCTACCAACTTTTTACCAAAAATATGAACCAGAAATACATCATTTTCTGGATACATTTTGCCTTTTTTCCACTTCCTAAACTCTTTCTGTTGGAGGGGCTTTTTCACAGTGAAATGGCTAAACGGAGTTGGAGCGAGAACTGTGCGGCATTCACAAGCCAGCTCCTTTTTTTCTGGGAGAATAGTGACCATCTAAGCAGTTGAACAGCAGTGCACACGCGCCTCAGAGCCGAGTACACCGCAAAGTCTGTAGTTCACTGTCTGTTTTCCTCCCTGGAAAGTGCAGACCCGGTTCATCCTGTGTTAGGCAACCTCCTGGGCCTCCCCTCTCTGCCCACCAGCCCCTCCCACCATCCACAGAGCCTGCAGCCTCAGCGAGGGGCCGATTTGTCCACCGCAGAGCTGGGCATCCGCTGAGAGCAGATGGGCTTCTGCACTTTGCAGACCCTGTGGGGCACAGAAGGAGAAAAGGGGCTTGAGGACCACCATGTCCACATTCTGAGAGTGACAGTGCTCGGAGCTAAGCTACAAGTACAGTGTCTTCTGTCCTCAGAGCACCGGCAGCGTAGACGACCAGCGCTGTTGTAGATCTAATCCCGTCAAGCCAGCCCAGGTTATACAAGGCACACTCCCCAGTTTGGTTTTGCCTTCCTTCTCCTCTGCCTGAAACATGGTTGCCAATCTAGGAGACGGCAAGATGAACATACCGATGTCAGTGTGGCCATATCTCGAGCTGAGATAGAGGTTTCCGAACACCTGATGCAGGCTCTGCCCTTCGTTTGGGCCTAATGGCAAAGATGAGCTTGCCCTGATGCCCTGAGAAGCAGCGGGTATAGGCAGTGGGGCGTGTTAAGGATTGCAAAGTGATCAGGCTTGGCTTGCAGAAGTTTCTTTAGAAAAAGAAAGTTTTCTTTCCTATAGAAAAGGGGCGTGTCTTCTCTTCTAGAGAGAAGTAAATGTTGAAATCATTTTACCGTGTTCTGTTTCTCAACTGAAAAGGCCATTCTTTGGTTCCCTGGGACCCTGCCTACTGAAACGGTGCTCCCATCCTCCCTCCACTCCCCCTCCTTCTGCTGTCTCTTCCTTTGGTTCTGTTTGTTCCAAGAAGAAGCCGTGATTCTGTATTGTTCATGTGTTCCATAGATGGTAAGAGGTCAAGCAGAAGGCAGTGTAGCCTAGCTTAATGGGCAAAGATGCAGAATGCAAGGCCCATGTGCCTCAGTTCAGATCCCATCTCAGCTCATGCGCATGGGCAGCTACTTACCTTCTCCGTACCCGAGTCTCTTCATCTGTAAAATATGGATGATAATAATAACAGTGGTCGTAACCCTGTAGGGTCCTCGTGAGGATTCAGGGAAGTTAATACACACAAAGCAGTTTGCTGCGGCTGCTGCTAAGTCGCGTCAGTCGTGACCACAGACGGCAGCCCACCAGGCTCCCCCATCCCTGGGATTCTCTAGGCAAGGATGCTGGAGTGGGTTGCCATTTCCTTCTCCAGTGCATGAAAGTGAAAAAGGCAAAGTGAAGTCGCTCAGTCATGTCTGACTCTTAGCGACCCCACAGACTGCAGCCTACCAGGCTCCTCCAGTGCCAAATACTTAGTAAGTGATATTGTGTTAGTTGCCATTTTTTATTGAGCATGTACTAAGCTCAATTTTCTTGAGCATGCACTAAGAACTTTGAGATGAAAAATCTTACTTAACCCTTTGAAAGTAAAAAGAAAGTAAAAGTGTTAGTCACTCAGTCGTGTCAGATTCTTTGTGACCCCATGGACTATAGCCCGCCAGGCTCCTCTGTCCATGGAATTCTCCAGGCAAGAATACTGGAGTGGGTTGCTGTTCTCTTGTGCAAGGGATCTTCCTGACCCAGGGATTGAACTCAGATCTCTGGCATTGCAGGCAGACTCTTTACCATCTGAACCACCAGGGAAGTTCCTACTTAACCCTTTACAGCTCACCTATAAAGATGATATTTTAAAAGCTCTGTTCCAATAGTGAAACAGTGTGAGGGAATTCCCTAGTGGTCCTGTGTTTTGGACTCTGCGCTCTCACTGCTGAGGACTCAATCCCTGATTGGAAAACTAAGATCCCACAAACCTCTTGGCGGAGCCAAAAAAAAAAAAGGTAACTGAGGCTAGAGAAAGATTGTTGACTTAGCAAAGTCACTTAACCATTAAGTGACCAGTATGGAATTCAGACTCAGATCCTTCTGATTCCAAACTCAGTGCTGAACCGCAGCACTCCCAGTGTGCATGGATCTGAACGCCAAGCATTGCCGAGCGATCTGAACTGAGACTGACGCTCTGTTAACGAGGTAGCTTCTCTTTCTCGATAAGACCTTACACTAGGCTTCAGCTACCTTTACTTGCCGAAGTTTCTCCGTCAATTCTTTGCCCCTCACGTTGCCAGTCCTTTTGTGCTTTTCCAGCATCTAGCCTGACTCCCTTCTAATTCTCCGCTCCCTCAGGAGAAATCTTTTCTATACAGAATAAAGCTGGCCTCCAGGGTAGAAAATTATTTGGAAGGTTGTTTCCCTCAGCAATTGACTCAATTTCTTCTGAGCAGCTGGGTGGTAATAGGGCTTCATTCCACACCTGGCTGGAAATCTTAAGAGAACACGTGAAGAGGCAGGGCTGGCAGAACCTAAGATGCTCTTCCCAGCATGTAGCGTGGCACCCTCTGCTCTGTTCACCCCCGAACCTTTGGGGTTGGTCAGAAACGTTCCTTTGGTCTTTACCTGACCTGCTGCTTAAACAGGTTTTCAGCCTGCCTATGTCGAGGCCACCTTGCAGTGTCGGCCACCAGAGTCACCATGTCCCCTGCTCTGGCCACCTGCCTCGTGTTCTCCAATTCGCCGGACAGAGCTTCCTGAAACTGAAATTGCATTTCGCGTCCCCTTCCTTAACACACTGGCAGGATGACGAAGCTGTGATCCCTGCTTGCCGTGTGCCCACCCCACCGTGGCTGTAGCCTCATCCCCCTTCGTAGATTGGCTTTGTTCTCTCATTGTGCAGGGGACATGTTCCCTGCCCTGTACCCCCGCCCCAGAATCCTGAGGACATGTCCCCTGCCCTGTCCCCGCCCCCAGAACCCTGACAGCGCTACTCTCCATTCAGCTGTGGCTTCTGCAGCTGTTCCTGTCCTTCCAGGCCAAGCCAGACCCCCCAGTGCGACCCCACGGCCCTCTCTCCCACAGCCTTAGTGTAGTCAGAGTGCCCACACAGGTCTTCGAGCCCCTCTGCTGTTTGCCAGTTTTGCTGATGTTATCTTCCCAGTGCCTGGCACACTCAGGCACTCAATAAATGGTTACAGCGACACTGATGGAAAGTAGGCAATGCATGCCTTTCTCTGTGGCAAGAAAAGGTGATATTGCTAGATACCCTGAGGGGCCCCTCTTAGGATTCTTGGTGTCCCCTAAGGACGTGTCTACATTTCAGACCAGACAGTTGCATGAGCTTCCTGAACTCTCTAGTGCCAGGCTCATTCCAGTGTAACCGAGGGCACACTGCCTGATCTTTCCCTGTGCCCTTGGGCCAACTGGTGGTTGTTCCCAAGTGATGTTCCCAAGTGACCTGTCCACTTGGATGTGAGGATGTCATTTTCACCTTGTCTAGAGGCTTCAGAGCTAAGGAGGGGGTATCGTGGACTCCCACACTCTGGGTCTGACCCAACAGTCCTTCAAGGGCTCCACCTCTTTAGAAGTTCTTTGATGATTAACCAGTCATCCCAGCAGTCCACTGACCCTTCACTATCAGAGTAACCTTTTCTTTATGCATTTTATACAAGGAAACTGTATACTTTTTGTTGATTGATAAGGAAAGGGTAATTAATTTATGCTCCCCTGGGGGCTAGACAGAGATACAGATACAAACAGCGTATGTTGACTGAGCACTTACTGTTTGCCAGACACTGTGGGAAACACATTCCATGGGCTAGTTTGCTTCGTCCTTGTGAGTACGTGTAGATCTGTTCTCTTTCCGCTTTATAGAAGAGAAACGAAGGCTCAGAAAACTTAGGTAACTTGTGCAGGGTCACACAGCCATCAGTGGAGGACCTGAAATCTGGACCTAGAACTGCTTGCCCTCAAGTGCACGCTCTTAGCTCCCACGCTGCTTTTCCTTCCTAGGGTTTTAGGGTCACTTGCAGGTTATGAGATGTTTGGCACAAAGCAGCATGTCTTCCTGCTCCCCATCACTGACCAGCCTGTAGCCAGTTCACTTTCTAAGCCTATTTAAACGGTTTTGTGTTTAAGATGTAGATAAAAAGCGTGGCACACAAAGTTGCATCAAGTCTAGCCTAATAGTCCTGTGAAATTATATTAATTGTGTTTTACTTTTAAAAGATAGGTATGTCTTCCATTTTTATTTTGGTGTTTCCTTTTTAACGTTTAATAAGTTACCCATGGCCGTTGAGCATGTTTAGAAAAGCAGTATCAGTCCTGTGGGTCCTAGGCTTGTGTGCCCCCAGATACATTCCTTCCTGATCCCTGCAGGCTGCGTGCCTCTGACTTTTCAGCCAATCAGAGCCTTTGGTGGGGTGAGGGGCGGGGTTTCAGAAGGAGCCTGGGTATTTCCCTCCCTCCCTGTCTGCCCCCTGCAGCAGCTGTGGTTCCAGCTTCCTGCTAGGCAGGCTCACCTTGCCTCCGGCTTCCACCAGGTGACATAGTCCCCGTAGGCTCCATTTACCTCTTCCTTTTGTCTCTCCAGCCTTAGGATGGTGGTGGCTTCCTGCTCCTCCTATCTCCAGGCTGTACTGTTTTCCTCTAGAACCTTCCACCCCTGTGCACCCAGTTCCTTCAGTGAAATGTTCTCTGTTGTAAATAAATAGGGCTTTCCTTTCTCCATGTTGGACTCTGTTGTATATTCCAGTGTTCTCACACGTGATTGCAATGCAGTTTGTTTTGGAGGCATGGAAGATGGATGATATGATTGGGTTAAAATCCTCTGATTAAAAGCAGCCAGAGCGTTTGTGGTCACTGTGACTGTGGTGTTAGGGCAAAACCCTGCCTGGGGTGTCTGGTGTCTAGCTCTAGCTGAGTCACTAAGGGAGTTTAGAATCACTCAGGTCAGAGCCTCAGTTTCCTGGAAAATGAAAGTGCTCCTCGGGGTCCTTCCCAGCAGCCCCATTAGCTGGCTGTAACTCCTTCCACACCAAAAGAGTTGTAGGATGCAGACTCAAGTTCCTGTGGGGACCAGTGAGTCGTTTCCATCAGCGCGGTGGGCCCTGACTCCAGCCATCTGCCCTTCTGAGACAGGCCGTTGGTCCCCCAGGGACCAGGGGACAGAATGTGGGTGAGCTGGGGCCGCTCTGTCTCCGCCCTGGAAAGAACCTCAAACGGGCTTTTCTGACCTGACCTAGGAGGTGTGTGTTCACTGGGGCACAGCACACTCACAGAGCATATAGTGCAAAAGTACAATATACTGCTCAGCTGTCCTGACTGTGGGTCTAACAGTGTTTCAAAGACGCTGTTTCATATGTTCACCTTAAGTGTAAAACCAGTAGGCAGAGTATACAGATGGTACTTGTCTGATGTAATATATTTTATTTTTCTTCATTTAAAGCACAATCGTGTATTCTCTAAACACCATTAAAAAAAAAAAACTTTATTTCCCATTTGTTTGTGTGTATGCATATATATTGGGGGCATGGGTATCTTAAATAACTTTGATTTACTAAACTTACCTCCTCTTCCCCCACCCCCAGCCCTTTCTTTTCAGAAGATACCTTTAGACAATCACCATTCACCTCCAATTCAAAAGACCTGCTGCCCAGTGAATCTGTGCTTCACGGAAGAATATCAGCTCCAGGTATGGAAAGACTGTCGCTCTTGCTTCTACTATTGGTTGCTTGAAAATTGCTTTTCTGAAATGCGTGGATTTTCAGATATGTTTAGCTCATAGGTTGAAGGTATTCATATGAAGCTTGGTTTTTGAAAAGAGGGAGAAACTCAATTTAAATAGCCACAAAAGTTTGTTAAAAGAAAATGCAGACAGTAATAAGGCTATTCTTCTTTGCTGCAGGAGCTTATTGTTCTTGACCAGCTGATGCTTCATTCGTAGAGTGAATTCCTTTGAAAGAGCGAAGTATAACCTGGAAATAATTTGCTGTCAACGTTGTCAGTATTTTAGGCAGGCAACCGGGAAGATAGACGAGGGCAAGGGCAAGACTGCTAATCGCAGACAGGGAAGGTCATGACCCCGGGGGAGCGTGAGCCACCACAAAGACCTCTTTGGTTTCCATGGCAGCAACACAGCTTGTTAAGACGGTCTTGCCACCCAGATATCACCTCTCTTCTTAAAGGATCTGCATAGATCCATCTCCCTCTCCCTTTTGCCACTGCAGCATCAGTGCCCAGTTTCCTTTTTCATTGCTCCCTTCCATAGCAGAAGGAAAGATGTGCTTGCCCTCCTCTTACCAACAACCTGGCAATCCCTCAGGGCTTCTGTGTGCCCTCTTAGGGTTGTCATGAAGTGAGAACATTTGAGAACCCCTGTCCTGGAACCCGCCCTCCCTACCCACTCCCCATCACCATCCCAGCCCCAGACCAACAGCCAGGAAACTTTCAGCTCCCAGAAACTGAGAGAATCGCAGAAGCTCTCGGTGGCCTCTGCACCCATCCATTTGTCCAGGAGAAACAGACAAGGCCATGTGTTTGCAGAAAGGGCTCACAGCAGGGTGGTTGGCTGGGAATTCCCACAAGAGTAAGTCCAGGGGACCCATCACATGCAAGGAACCCATGTCATGGACGCAGACGGCTGCAGAGCTGAGCGTTTTTCGTTTCAGAAAGAGCCGAGTTGCATCTTCTGAGATACTGGCTTGTGGTTGTTGGAAGTGGTTCGTGACAAACCATGGGGAAGAAGCCACTCTTTGTCATTCTTTAGTCTTGTGGTGGCAGATCTATTTCTCCTCATCTCCAAAGGGTCCCGGTAGCTGCAGGCTTGTTAGCCTCTCAGGGCTATTCAAACGCCATAAATAACATGCTTACACAAAAACATATTACATAATACCTGGTTCTAGAGGTGGAAAGAAATTCTGCTTAGTTGATGTCTTCATTCTCAAACAGGGGCTATTTGAACTACTGTTTACTTCCCACAGTGTCATTTTGAATAGCTATCTCCCCGGTCCCCAAATTATCACCCTGCTGTTAAGTTGATGGATTGTGACTTTCTAATGTCAAAATAACTGCCTAGGAATTGCCTGTCAGAGTGCTGTGACCCATACAGCCAGCATCCTGTGATGTATATACAAGCCCTGCATTGCTGGCTTAACGTTTAGCTTGGCTATATTTTAAGAAGGGTTTATTAGTTAAGTTACAGCTCGACCTCAAAGAGTAATATGTTTAACTGTGTGTGCTGTGTTGAGGGGGGAATGGAGAGCTTCCTGTGATTTGCTTGACAGACTTTTATTACAAATTAGATAAAACTCACACTTTAAAAAAGTTAACTCTTATTTTGAGGGGGAGAATCAGCACCACTTGGGTTTTTAAAATGCAAAGCCACATTCTGAGGGATAGCCCATCTCTGCTCTTGGAAAAGCCTTTCTTTAGGCAGAGGATAAGCAAAATGACTGTAGTTAAATTTTTCCAAAACAGACCATTAAAAGGGGGCCTTTTGTAAAATATGCTGTAGAAATGGAGTTAAAATTAGAAAAATTAAAAGTGGTAAAGACAGCCTGGTGACCACAAAGTTCTCAGTATCTGCTTTGAATGATATGCTTTGCTTCATAAGAGGTATGTGCAATACCTCTTTGAAGATGTGCTTTGTAAGAAAAGACCTTGATAATTTGGACTAATTGTGGAGAAAACCAATCTAAACAAAGGATTTTGCAGTATGGAGACTGTTTAAGAAAACGTGTCTTTGACATCTGGACAGTGGTAAATGGCCATTGTATGCCACCCACTTGAGCTCCCCAGTCCCTTACCCACAGTTCTGAAACGAACAACTCTTTGAATAAGTTGCTTGGTGGCAAAACCTAATGGGAGGCTATTTATAGCCTTTACGTATTATGCCAAGGGTAAAATTCATACATTTTTTTGCAGAAATATCAATGCGCTTGATGATGAAGGCCCAGTGGAGTGTAACATAAAATCATGTCTTATGTACCACATTATCACCCAGAAATCAGAAGAAGTGTGAATCCCAAAATGTGTCAGACCTCAGAGGTCTCAGATAGATATCATAAACCTATGTTTATTCTGGGACTTTGATAAGTGCAGTGCTGGGAACAAAGACATTTTGAAGCTACAGTTAAAGATCTTAAGATTCTAGGGTATAAGAATCATGAATTCCCGTAGAAAATAGAAGGAGTTGCCCAGTGGAGATGCTCTAGTACCAGGTTAGCACTGTTAACGAAGGCCTGTTGTGGTGGTGGTTCACTCGGTCAGTTGTGTCCGGCTCTGCGATCGCATGGACTGCAGCACGCCAGGCTTCCCTGTCCTTCACTATCACCTTGAGTGTGCTCAAACTCATATCCATAGAGTCTATGATGCCATCCAACCATCTCATCCTCTGTCGCCCCCTTCTACCCTTTATCTTTCCCAGCATCAGGGTCTTTTCCAAAGAGTTGGCTGTTCACATCAGGTGGTCAAAGTGTTGGAGCTTCAGCTTTAGCATCAGTCCTTCCAATGAATATTCAGGGTTGATTTCCTTTAGGATGGACTGGTTTGATCTCCTTGCTGTCCAAGGGACCCTCAAGAGTCGAATGAAGGCCTGGATTTGAGAAAAGAAAGAGGGGGATAGGACAGGCAGGCAGTAAGCTAGTCAACTAATTTGGAAGACTGGTTACCTTTGTTGTAAGCATGTTGAGTTAGGGACTGATGGTGACTGAGCAGAAATGGGGAAGCCAGGAAGGAGAAAGCCTGCTTTAGTGACTAGGCAGAAGATCATTGGTTGCCAGTATATAAATAAGAGCCTCAGCATCCTTAGACACCTTCTCTTGGGTAATTTAAACGTCACCATTAAAATATTATTTCTATTCTTTATTTACTTAGCAAACTTCTTGCCACAGATCATGCAAAGATAAACGTCAGCCTGGAGAATGATCTCAGATTCTCAATTAGTGGAGACCATAATTAATGAGGTTTAATGTGCCTAGTCCAGATCCAAGAAAGCCCTCTGCAAATGCTGAAAACCCCTGGCCTTCATTCAACAATATATATTGGCATGTATTTAGATACCTCTATCAATGGAATGAAAAGGCGTCTCCCAGACGCCTTTGGAGTGAGACCATGGGGCAGGGGAGTATATCACGAGAGAGGATCATTTAAGGTCTGGCAGCTCCGGCCGACGGGGTGCAAGCAGTAAGTGGTGATTGTGTTTCAGCTCCGTGGAGAACGAAGCGAGCGATGTGGGAGAAAGCAAAGTGGGGAGAGATGGTCGCACCGTGGATCATGGGGAGCTCGAGAATAGCACAGTTAACTAGGCATTTGCCTCCGGCAGATGGTCTCTGAGACACACAGCTGCCACCATCCCAGAGAAATAGAATAAACACAGAGCTGCATGGTGTCCTGGCCCTGGTTGTTGCCACTATTTCTAGACTGACTTTCCTGAGAACCAAAGAATGCTCACGAGCCAAGACCTAACATTTTTACTTGCTGCGAACGTCTTAGACAGAGGTAGCACCAGGAATCCATAATAAAACAATAAGTTAAAAGCTGCTGTCCCCTTCTGCTGGAGGGATGGGAGGACAAAATATCTTCCTGAAGGCTGTGAATAGATGACTGCATGCACCCTGGGCAGTGCTGTGGCTGATGGGGATTATACAAAAGAGATAAAAGAGATTTCCAATTGTGACGGAGATAAAATTACAGACTGTGCACATAATTTAATGTACTTTGTCTGATTGATAGTTGTCTCACTTTGTAAAAGATTTACAGTAACAGAGGAAAGATTCTGAGGTCTGGGGTTGGGGGGGCGGGTATGAAGGGCAGATCTGTTTAAGGAGTAGCCCCAGAACCACTGTATCTGCGGCTCTGTCTGCCTTCCCATCCTCTTTCTGAAGCAAAGGCTATGAAAAGAAGGAATTGACAGCCCAGCACTGCTTTTCAGCAATGTGGAGCTTCAGTTCCGCTTTATTACGATTTTGAAGTCACAGTATGTTTGCTGTGCATTACGCCATAAAACAAAAACACAAGCAGAGCGAGTGCAAAGGAAAACGCAGGTCTCCGTGGGATTCTTGCGTGTGTTTGGAGTCACCGATGCTTCTGTTTGTTATTTCAAATGGAGCCTAGAGTTAGACACTGCCAAACATATCAGCAATTGTATTTGTCAATCCCTTCCCCCACTATTTGCTAACTTCCCTTTGAAAAAAGAAACTCTTTTTTTCTGGTTATTGGTTATGTCATCCAAACAAGCAGTAAAGAACATGGGCAAATCTAGTTCAAGACCGGATATGCCAATCAGGTTTGATGTTAAATAAAAAGATGGATTTGGAATGGTCTGCCTTGTCCCCAGGCCAATTCTTGATCCATTTTCCTCTTTCTGTTCTGCTCATCAATCTAATACAAGTTGTACTGTGTCATATATAATTTTCTGAAATCTAAATTAATGGTGCCTTGCATTAGAATGCCACCAGCAACTAAGTGATCGCCTGCCACGCTACTGGCCAGATAGGAATGACCTCTCAGGCAGTGGGTTAAAAGATATGTATGTTAAGATTTCCCTACTCCTTTCTCGAGACAGAGACATACCAAGCTTTTCTGGATTACAACAATGTGTTTTCTTCAATCCCTTTTCAAACAAAGCAGATTCTTTTAAAATTCACACTAAGTCATGGACAAACAGTAGAACATGGGGTGTTGTTGGTGTATATCATTCTGTGGCTTAAGCTCCTTTTTTGAGTAAACAAATTTGTCCTGTGCAGAGGAGGAAGTTGATGGTTATCAAGGACCTGCTAAATTGTCAGGCCCAGGATCTGTGTCATCTCATTTAATTTTGAAAACAACCCATGGAGACATAGGCATGGTGTGCTCAGTCGTGTCTGACTCTCTGTGACCGCGTGGACTGTAGCCCGCCAGGCTCCTCCGCCCATGGGATTCTCCAGGCAGGAATACTGGAGTGGGCTGCCATTCGTTTCTCCAAGAGATCTTCCCAACCCAGAGACTGAATCTGCATCTCCTGTGTCTCCTGTATTGGCAGGCAGATTCTTTACAACTACACTACTTGGGAATCCCTGAGACGCAGGAATTAAGCTGAACTTACAGATAACTAAATGGAGGTTCAGAGAGCCGTCATACCATTCCTCCTGTTTTATTGAGATGTAATTGACAGGTTAAGATGCACAACCTGATGATTTTATATAAATGTGTGTATATATATATGTGTGTATATATATATAGCAGAATGAACCCCACAGTAAGCCTAGTTAACAGCCATCACTTCATTGTTACAAATTTTTTTTCTTGTGACTGAGAGCCTTTCAAATATGCAATATAGTATTGCTAACTATAGTCACTGTGTTGTACATACATCCCCAGGACTTGTTTATCTTATAACTGGAAGTTTGTGCCTTTTGCGGAGAGATTATGGGTTTTGTGGGTTCAGTTCTAGGCCACCACAATAAAGCAGATAGCACCATAAGGTGAGTGACACAATCTTTTTGGCTTCTCGGTGTGTATAAAAGTTACGTTTATACCGTACTGTAGTCTATTAAATATGCAGTAGCATTATTTCTAAAAGGTAGTATGAGGGTAGTGGTGGTTTAGTTGCTAAGTTGTGTGCAGCTTCTGGTGACTCCATGGACTGAGGCCACCAAGTTCCTCTGTCCTTGGGATTCTCCAGGCAAGAATACTGGAGTGGGTTGCCATTTCCTCCTCCAGGGAATCTTTCCAACCCAGGGATCGAACCTGAGTCTCCTGCACTGGCAGGTGGATTCTTTACTGTCTGAGCCACCAGAGAAACCATTAAAAAAAAAAAAAAAACAACAACAGTGTACATACCTTATTTAAAAGATTACTTTATTGCTAAAAAATGCCATCATGTGATAATGCAGAGTGGCCACAAACCTTCAATTTGTTTGTTTTTTTTTTAATGGAATCTGTGAAGCACAGTAAAGCAAGATATACCTGTAATTATTTGTTCAAGGTCATCCAGTTGGTGAGCGGCAGCCCCAGAACTCCACAGTACATCTTCTCTCTTTCTGCCCTGTCAGACTGCCTCCTAAGTCAGATAACACGTCCCCAGCAGTGAGCCCAGGAGCACGCCTCTCCAGTGTTTGCCCACACACACTCCCAGTTGACATGTGAAGGATGGCCCTCTTGTAGTGAGGAATAAAAAGTGGTCCTTTAAATAAGATACTTCAAAGCAGTGACAAGATAAGAATATACTGTTTGTTACAATGGTTCTAATTCTGTCCTCTTCTCTTCCACTTCTTTTCTTTCTTCCTTTAATACTTTGGTAATCAGTGTCACTTGAAGTGTTTCTTTTGGTCAAGAAACTTAAAGAAACAATATTTATTTTCAGTAATCTTTCATGGATGGTCTGAGCTGTAGGAAATAGTTTTGTGAAACTGGGTTAAAACCTTCTGGTTAAATAAAACACAGCACTGAAATGAGTTGTGAACTGGTCAGGGACAGAAAAGAAAAAGTTCTCAACTGGAAATCAGAATCCTAACTAAGGTTCCAGTAGAAAGAGAATATAGGAGCTTCAGGCTTCTTTCACATCTCCCTTTTTGGTACTGTAACTTCAGCTCAGGTTCCTTTATTTTCCTTTGTAGAGCCAAAACTATATGCTGGTCCAAGGGAACATCAGTCTAGTCTACTAGAAATTCTACCACTTCTGCTAAGAGTTGAGGAAGGAACAAGAATTTAAACATAATTCTTGAATGACAGTATTGGGGGTGGTAGTGGCTGAGAAGAGCTTCTGGGAAGCTGGCTGCTTTATTGATCTGACTGCTGTTTACATGGTAGGTAGTTTTGTGGAAACTCATCAGGCTGTGTACTTATGACTGTGTCTGCGTGTGTTAGGGCTAACTGGCTTGTTCACAAATAGATGGGTCCCGATGCCATGTGGCCACCTCCATGCCATCAGTAGGAGTGCGCCTTCACTTCAGAGACGTGAAAGAGATGATGATGCCGGCTGCCTTCAATCAGACAACTTTTAGTTTATAGGAATATCTCTGTTTGTCGCATAACGTGTGTTTCAAGGTGGGAAACTGTTCTGTGCGGCTCATAGAATGTCACTGACGCACTTGCAGTATATTGGCTACGTGGTCTGTCCAGCTGTTTACTAGAGGGAGAAGTTTTCATCGTTGTGGAACGTCCTGATCCAGATAGTGTTGCCTGTGTGCTGAGTTGCTTCAGTGGTGTCTGACTCTTTGCGACTCTATGCACTGTAGCCCACCAGGGTCCTCTGTCCATGGGATTCTCCAGGCAAGAATACTGAAGTGGGTTGCCATTCCCTCTTGGATCTTCCTGCCCCAAGGATCGAACCCACGTCTCTTACATCTCCTGCACTGGCAGGCAGGTTCTTACCACTAGCACCACCTGGAAAGTCTAGATTTTTGAGACTAAGAACAATGTGCTCACACCTAGCCCCATTTGCCCCTCACTAGCCTAGTTTGGTCTTAGAGTGTAGATGAATTGCAAAGAGGAGCTGTTGACTCCACTGAAATTTTTTTGGCAGTGAAAGGTCTTGCTTTAACCACAGTCAGCTGTGTATCCACGTTAATCTTCTCAAAAATATAACTAATCAATCTCTGCAGACCAGCGGTTGTGGTGTTCACATACTGAAGGGGAGGCTCACTTTTTTTGAGGGGGGTAACCTTTCCAAAGGAAAAAGGTATTTCCAGCTTCAGTGCCTCACCTGAGCTGTGCATGGAAGCCACAAAGACAGAGGAGGAAAAAAAAACACTGTGGTTTTTGGGCCAAATCCCTTTATCTCTGCCCAGAGGGCACTAGGGTTGAGTCGCTTGGTATTGAAGATACTCATCAACACTTTTGTGTTTGTGGGAAATGGTGACATACAAAAGCCCTTTTAAAAACCCAGTTTTCCATTTTGTAAATGAGTTCATATACAAGTGATAGCATACAACATTTATCTTTCTCTGTGTGACCTACTTCGCCTACCATGATAATCTCTAGGTCCATCCATTTTGCTGCCAATGGCGTTCTTTCTTTCTTTCTTTCTTTCTTTTTTAATGACTAAGTAAACAAGCTTGTGGTTACCAGGGAAGGAAGGGGCGGGGAGGGATAAATTAGGAGCTTGGGATTAGCAGAAACTAACTACTGTATATAAAACAGATAAACAACAAGGACTTACCATATAGCACAGGGAGCTATATTCAATATCTTATAATAAACTATTCCAAGTTTATTACATGGGAAAGAAAACCCAGTTTAAGAACTTTATTTCTCAGGTACAGCTTTTCCCCTGGGGCTGTGAACACTTTGGCCCTGGCCTCGTGTCTTCCTGTGAGCAGAGCATAAAATTTTCTGCATGCCATTTATAAGACCTATGCAGTGCCCGTGGTTGTGTTTTTACTTTTTTGCAAAGACTATTGAGATGCTTGGAGAATGAATAGTGCTATAAAAGGTCAAATCCTCAAGTACGTGTAATGGACGATGGAGAGTATTTGTTTGAAAATTGCCACGTGGTGACCCTGGCTTCAGTTTGGGATAGGCTAATTCAATCTACAAGGCCTTTTCTGTATATACAATACGTTCTTCCATTCCTTTGCTATCAAAAATACATATTCTCATTTCACGCAATTTCTTCTTTGTGTTTATTCCTTTGCATGGCAGCAACTGCCCTCCAGTAACCAGGGGAGAAAAAAAGAAAAGCCATTCCACTTGCAAACTAGACCATCTATTTTTCATTTAAACTGATCCATTCTATATTCCCACATGCAGGCCAAATGGGGACCTCGCCGTGGTAAGAGATGCCGCCTCCCCCCCTGCCCCCCACATCACACCACAGCCGTTTCTCCATGCAGTTGTTGGAATGACAATCAGGGGCTTTATTTGGGGGCCGTTCTCTCTCATGCAGTGTGTTTCCTTTAGCAGAGTCCTTACCATTTCTGTTTTCAATTTATCGTCCAGGAAAGAAAGGTGTGAGGTAGAAGCACAGAGGTATGGGTAGTCTTTGCATTGGCCTCATGAAATCCGGGCCCCACAGCCTCTTTCTTATGTTCTATTGAGACATCCCACATAGGGGTTCTTGCAAGTTCTTTAGACTCAACAGGTCCCTAGTTAAATGTATCATTTTTCCTCCCCTCTGTCCCTCCCCTCCCCAAATAATGAGAATGGATGAAAACCCTCTTCTCTGTCTTCTTTCCTAGCCTAGAGGGTAGCATCACCACCCTCCCGTGGTACAAACCACGGGAGCTTTAAGGTTAAACACCATTTGTTCAGCTTCCTCCGGAAGCAGATCCTGAGACAGATATTTGTGCAAGGAGTGTTTTTTAAGGCAGCGAGACCAGGAGACCCTGGGAGAGGGATGGGGAAGCCAGTCAGGGAAAGGAAGACACCAGCACCGGGTTCCTTCTCAGACAGGTTTCCTGGGTGGACAACCCAGAGATTCTTGTCCCGGGGGACTCTGGGAAGTTGTGGAGGACACACCGCAGGGCTTTTCTGCCTGAGGGGCTTAGAGAGCTGGGATTCATGCTGCTCCAGGGAGAGTCAGTTCCCCAACACCCTGGTCTCAGCCACACAGGAGGGCAGAGCAGACTCCCGGGGCCAGAGGAAGCCCCGCGGGTGCTGAAGTGGTAAAGCCGTGGTGATGGCGGGGAGGGGAGGCGGGAGTGGCAGCGCTTGCTGCATCGCCTTCTGTTATCGCCTCTTCTCCACCCTCCATTTCCACCCAGTTACCCTGTGTTCCCACGGTGGTTCTTCCTCCTCCATTTCTCCTAAATGAGGGTTTTCCTTTCTATCCCAAATGCCAGTAACCTAATTCACATCTCCCATCATGATCCCTCTGGGTTACAGCAGTGGCCTCTGGTTGGTCTTCCTGTCCCCCCATCCTGCGGCCATAA
Organism: Ovis aries; assembly: GCF_016772045.2. NCBI lineage: Eukaryota > Metazoa > Chordata > Mammalia > Artiodactyla > Bovidae > Ovis > Ovis aries. The sequence continues at coordinate 12,588,156 of NC_056070.1, forward strand.
TCTTTCTGTAAGGCATATCTCTTCATCCCACTCTCCACCCTGGTGGCTTCCCATTGCTCTCAGGATAAAGTCTAACTGATACCTGCAAGTCTCTCCCTATAGGCTATTTTTTGTTTGGTTGGTTTTTAATAGTCTCAGAAGGCACTGGCGACCCACTCTACTACTCTTGCCTGGAAATCCCATGGGCGGAGGAGCCTGGTAGGCTGCAGTCCATGGGGTCGCTAGGAGTCGGACACGACTGAGCGACTTCACTTTCACTTTTTCACTTTCATGCATTGGAGAAGGTTCTTGTCTGGAGAGTCTCAGGGACGGGGGAGACTGGTGGGCTGCCGTCTATGGGGTCACACAGAGTCGGACACGACTGAAGCGACTTAGCAGCAGCAGCAGCAGCAGCAGCATCCGTTGGAAATCATTCCCTTCCACTCCAAAACTGGGTTAGGTGCCACTTCCTTCAGTCTCCCTGGATATTTTAGAATTTCCTGTGTAATCATCAGCCTTCTACCCTTGGCAGTAAACTCCCTGGTGGGCATAGGCTGACCTGTTGACCACGACGTCACCCAGAAGCCACCACCAAGTGTAACTGCTCATCAATCTTGGATGAAAACAGCACTGAAAAATTCTGTTGTTTGTAGAGCCAGTGTTAAATGTTCTAAAGAGAGATCCGATAAGACTTTGATTATGACACAGATCTGTTTTTGACTGTAGGTTAAAATGGACCCCTTTATAGATGTAAGGTGTGCAGTGTAGCTTTTTTCCAAATCTGTTTGGTTTCTCTTGCTAATGTGGGTGACTACCCTGACATAATTCTCTTCTTAGAATTAAACAGTTAAGCTTGACAGAAGAAAGATTGTAGGGTCTTTGTGTTCCTTTTTTCACCTTAGATATAGATCTGACTGCCACTAAAGAAACTCCAGAGCAGCATTTCTGAGAGCAGAGTGGAAGATGGAGGTCCAAGAACACTCAGTGGTTTGATGTGAAAGGCTAACACTGGAATTAATGTGAAACTCCAATAGTGATTTTCATGTGTAATAACAAAATTTCCCAGGCATAAAATTCCCTATGTCATTAGTCTTACAAAGCTTGAAATTATTTCAAATAGAATTGTTTTCTCATCCATGTGCCAACTGCTCTATCAAATCAGCCTCTCTTTTCGAGTTAATTATTTTATTGAGAGACAGTGTTATATATTGATTCAAATAAGGCAGAAGTTCACATAGGAGTCTCTCATTCATACTAATGGGAAACTTTGTGTGAGTCAGATTTGAATTCAGGCCTAAAGCCCTTGGGAATGTGGAAATATATTTTTTTGCAAATTATTAAAACGTGATCCATGGCTTTTCCCTCTTGCTCAGGAAATGTCCTGCAAGTTTTCTTGTTTCCTCAATTGTTTCTTACACCTGAAGAGAGAAACAGCTTTCTACCACTGTCAGGCTACACCCCTCCGTAGTCTTACGCCTTCCTCCTCACCTTTGCAAAAATCAGCAGAGATGTGGCCCCTGGAGGTGGAGATCCCCCTGCCCACCCACTCACCCACTTCCCCCTACCACACACACCCACAGCTGTTTCTGCCCTCAGTTACTTTTCTCCTCCTAGGCTTCCCTGGTGGTCCAGACAGTAAAGAATCTGCCTATAATGGAAGAGACCAAGGTTCAATCCCTGGGTCAGGAAGATCCCCTGGAGAAGGAAATGGCTACCTACTCTAGTATTCTTGCCTGAAGAACTCCATGGACAGAGGAGCGTGGTGGGCTATAGTCCATGGGGTTGCAAAGACTCAGACACAACTGATCGACTAAAAAGTTTCCAATTTCTAGACAGTGTATTAAAAAGCAGAGACATTACTCTGCCGACAAAGGTCCACATAGTCAAAGCTCTGGTTTTTCCAGTGGTCATGTATGGATGTGAGAGTTGGACCATAAAAAAGAATAAGCACCGAAGAATTGATGCTTTTGAATTGTGGTGTTGGAGAAAACTCTTGAGAGTCCATTGGACTGCAAGGAGATCAAACCCCTCAATCCTAAAGGAAATCAATCCTGAATATTCATTGGAAGGATTGATGCTGAAGCTGAAGCTCTAATACCTTGGCTGCCTGATGCGAAGATCTGACTCATTGGAAAAGACCCTAATCCTGGGAAAGATCGAAGGCAGGAAGAGAAGGGGCCAGCAGAGGAAGAGATGGTTGGATGGCATCATCGACCCAATGGACATGAGTTTAACAAGTTCCAGGAGATGGTGAAGGACAGGAAAGCCTATGTGCTGCAGTCCATGGGGTTGCAAACACCTGGACGCGACTGAGCAGCTGAACAACAGCGAAGTGCTTTGCATTCTGTCTCAGCCCTATCTTCCCTTCTCTTTTTTCTATTATGAGCCACTGTGGAACTTACATGAGGCAAGTTTTACATTAAATACTCTACTAAACACATCAATAAGAAATGCAGTCTCTATGTTAATAAGAAATGCATTCTGTATGTTACAGAGAAATAACAATGTTCCCTGTTATTTTACGAACTTGGACCCTGATGTGCCATTCTAAGAATTTCATCTACCAACAGACTTGAACAAGTAGCACTAAGGTATACGGACAAGGCTGTGCTTTTGGCATAAAGATCTGAAAACAAATCAAGTGTCCACAGGCAGAGAACTGGTGAAATTAACCATAGGATATTTGGTGGAAAAAGCCGCAGCTATTAAAAAAGGAGGAAGGAGATCTTTTAGAATTTAATTTGCAAAGATGTCTAAGATTGTTAGATTTTTAAAAAGCTAGCTACAGACAACATGATTGACATAGTCTCATTTGTATTTTTCTTAAAAAAAGACGTGGTACACCTCATGTACACATAGTATGCTTGCATATGTGGACATAATCTCCCCACGTATGAACTCTGAACGGTGATGAGTTACCACGAGGAGTGAAAAGAACTGAGATTGGGAGAAGAGGGATAGTGAGAGGGGTGCTTTCATTTTTCAATTTATATCTTTTGTTCTATTTTTTAGCATTAATTTACATTACTTTTATATAATTTTTAAAGTTAAAAAAAGTTGAGAGATACCTGTGTATTCAAATCACTTTTCTTTTTTTTTTAAGAATTTATTGTTTACATATATGATGGCTTGGATCTGTAATACTGTCTAGATTAAATGAACTCAGAAAAATACACATAAAGCAGTAATTCTTAGCCATCTTCCCTTGGTGAACTCCCCTAGCAAGATGCCAGAGTTAATTGAGCGTTTCATTTCATGAGGATATAAATCAGGTTACAGATCTTCGTGCATACATGGTTTGTAAACATGTGTGTGTATAGGGGAAGATTCAGGAAGGATAGATGTAGAAATGTTCATTGTTGTCTCAGAGTTATTAGACTTTCAAATGACTTTTACTTATATTTTATGGACTTTTGTTTTTGCAGTAAGCATGCATTATTTTTATCATCGGAACATCATTTGAACAAAGGTGAATCTATGTTGTTTGTTCTGGTACTGAACACTTGGAAGTTTTTATCGTGAAGATAAGGCCTGGGGCTTTGGACAAGGCAATCAGCATCAACAGAACCACATTTAAATGTGATCCCAGAAAAAAATGGCAGATATACTGAAGTGAACAGAGATACTTTCAGCTGGAAGAGATGAAAATGTTGGGGAAAATCTTGTAAGGGATGTTTGGAACACAGAACCTATCTTAAGATGTCAGAGTACTTCAGACAAAGGGATGCCACCCAGTCTCATGTCTTGCCCTGATTGGCACCTTAGGTATTCATGATTTTCTCATCTTCTATGACATGCACCCTTGGGGACCTTCTTCCCATCCAGGGCTTTCCAGTCAAATGACTCATCTGTCTCAAGATTTGAGTTTCCTGCCTTAAGTATCCAGAGATGAGTCCTTCTGATGAGTTGCTCCTCTTTTAACTTGAATGGAATTAGGCTTAGGGATGTTTAGTTGGAATATTCGTGAATGGGTGAGTCCCAAGAAAGGGAACGGTGAGGTTATCAAGGAAATGAGCTCTGTAATAGGAATGGGAAACAATAGTTAGGGAGTCAGGTAGCCCAGGGGTAGAATGATTTTAAAAAATAAAAAAGACTAGGTCCAAACTCTGGTTCTCAATCTTTGCTACAGTGTGGAGGCAAGAATTAATGGGTTATGTGGATTTTAGGTAACTATTTTGTCTTAAAGGCAAGATGACTCACACAAATTACTTTTTTTGCTCACTAATTTTGTATGTACTGTGTAGGTACTTGCCAAAAGAAAAGCAGGGGAAAATTTTACTCAGGAAAAAAAAATGTGTACTCTTGCAAATGCTTTTAACATGTAGGCATGCTTTCGGTATGTGAAAGTTATTTTTAACACTATTTTTGGCCAAATTGTTTTTCATTTTTATGAAAAATGTTAATTTTTAAAGCACTCCGGTCTATCTCCCAACTGTTACTTTTATCACTCGAAAATGTGGTATTTTAAAAATATCATCGCTGGTGTCATACTAAGACTTGCCTTGGATTACAAGCCTTTCATAGTAATTAATGTCTTTTTTTTTTTTTTAAGGCATTTGGACATGAAAAGGGAATAAAATGAAAGTTCACCAAAATGTTCATAGCAGTTGTCTTTGGGTAATGATGAGAACTGTCATGGTTTGGGGTTTTTTTCCCCATTTGTCTGTGTTCTTCTAGTTTTCTGTAATGAGCATGGAACGCTTATTAAAAAAATCAAATTTATTAGAGTGAGTAAGTTGTTAAGGGAGGAAGGTAAGATTCATAATACTTTGAATTGCATCATAATATTCTCATGGTCCCATACAAAGTTCCCAAACATCTTGTGTTACAATGAACAAATACTGGCAGAGTCATTTCAAAAACTTCAAGTTACATATCCTATAAGTTATTAACAAAGAACTATAAAATCTTCATATGAAATATAAATATGGCCACAGTCTTTATATGTACATATTCCAGTTTGGCTACATACTAAACTCACTGAAGGAATGATTGGAAGTTTGAGGATGGTTACTTATTTTTAACCGTGCAAGGGAGGTTAATGAATTAAATTTATCTTAGAGCACCAGCTGTTGGAGCAGTCTTACTCAACTGGGTTGTTGAAAATAGTGTTTCACGGAATGGCCCTTTGTTCTGTTACATTGCACTATTGGTCCCTAAGTAAATATCTAATATCTAAGCAAATAGTACTTTACTTATATCTAAATAAATATGATTCATTAGATATAATTAATAAAATACTAGCTGCTGATGGAGAATGTTTTCAGTAGTTTTATCAAGAAGTAGAATGAGCATTCACATTGTGGTTGCATCTATTTAGTTTCCCAACAGAAGAGGTCAATTAGAAAAACAATTTTTGTGGTTGCAGACAGATTTACCAGCCCTTAGATTATTTTCATTCTTCTCCATCAGTGTCAAAGGACGCTGAGATGCTATGAAATGGGGATTAAATATAAAAGGGCCTGAGTAGCATTAAGTATTTGATGAGCATCTGAGAAGCTATTAGGAGTTTTATGTACCCCTCAGGTGAAAATAAAGTTTATTCATTCAACAAACACTTATGGAGCAGCTGTGATATACTGAATACTTTTTTAGGTCCAGAGAATAGCAGTGAACAGAACCAGGTCCCTGTCATTACGGGGTTTACATTCTAGAGAGAGAAACAGATCATACACAAATAATTATAATATATACACCCACATGTATAATAGCATTATTAAAATGTATAACATTTTGTGGAATATATAATTTTATTTCTATACTATTTAATAACATCATGAAAAAGCTAAACTGTTAGGTAAGGGGGGTTGGGAAGAGGCCGTCAAAGGTAGGAAGGTCAGAGAAAGTTCCCCCTAAGGAAGTACAGTTCTGGGTAAAGGGATCAGTTACTACAAGGTCTGGAGGTGAGGGTGGGCTTGGCTCCGGGAAGCGGTCGCAGGAAGGGAGGCGGCTGGAGGGGAGGCAGGGGGAGAGCCTGCAGAGCCTGCAGGAGACTCTCTAGGACTGGGCCTTTCCTGCAAGTATCTCAGGAACCACGGGAATGTTTTGAGCAGAGAAATGACAGACTCTCACTTCCATTTTAAAAAGTTAATCTGACTCACTCTTGTTTAATCTTTAAAGGCTTAATAAAGTCTCCTGAAAGGCTTAATGGAAACAGAGAGGCCCTGAATAATGATAGGAGAGTCAGAGAAAGTTAATTTGCTGGGTATCCTTTTGGATGAAGTCTGTGCATATCGCTGTTATAATTAATTAGTGGTGCTGAGCATTGCCCAATATTTATCTCATTTAATTTTCTTTACTATTAAGTTATGAAAGAGGGATTATTTCGCACTGGGAACTGTGCTTAATATTTTGTAATAACCTGTAAGGAAAAGAATCTTGGAAAGAGTATATATATGTGTGTATGTGTGTGTGAAGTACTGATGCACACACGTGGATAAAACTGAGTCACTGCACTGTAGACCTGAAACTAACATGATGTTGTAAATCAACTATACTTCAATAAAAAGTCATAATTAAAATTTTAAATGTTAATATAAAAAATAAAAAAGAGGGTTAATATTTTTACTGTACCTAGTTCAATTTGGTTTTTTTTTTCTTAATCAGTTAAAATTGACTATCAAGATAGCCAACTGAGTATTTATGGAGAAAAGTCTACAAAATTCAATAATAAAAAAGCTTGGAAAGTTACAGAATTTGAAACCATAATTTTTAAAACAAAATGACAAGACAAATCTATTATTTAGATGTTTGTATTATTTAGAATTCATTGTAGACAAGAGAATGCCTTCATAAGAGAAGGGAATTTAGCTTCATCCAAGAATTTCTCCAGCTTTATTTATAAAGAGCTATGTCAGGGAACTATGAATTCACCAATAAAACTGCAAATTACTCTAACAGACGCTCACAAAGCATGCCTAGAGGCTATTGTATATGTGTTTTTTGCCAGTTCTGCCTTTGGAGACCTGATTTACAGTCGTAAAACCACTAATGATGGCTCTTTCCAAATGTTATAGCAAATTATATTGTGTAAAACAATAACATCCGTTATTTACCACAGAACTCCTCAATATTTGTTACCTACATGCATTGGTGGTGGTGGTTTATTCACCAAGTCGTGTCCGCCTCTTGTGACCCCGTGGACTGTAGGCCGCCAGGCTCCTCTGTCCATGGGATTCTCCAGGCACGAATACTGGAGGGGGTTGCCATTCCCTTCTCCAGGGGATCGTCCCAACCCAGAAATCAAACCTGGATCTCCCGCATTGCAGGCAGATTCTTTACTGACTGAACTACGAGGGAAGCCAGCCGACATGCATTACTGATGATCAGAAGAGGTCATATGTGCTCACACATAATTTGATTTTGGGGGGGGGAAATTTTGTGCACCTCTTTTGCCACATCTGACCTTCGTTGCAGTAGGTGGGATTTTAAGTTGCTCTTTGTTGAGGCACTCGGGCTGTCTCATAGTGCAACTCTGACTGTAGTTTTGGCATGCAAGCTTAGTTACCCCATGGAATGTGGGATCTTAGTTCCCCAACCAGGGATTGAACCGCATCCCCAGCATTGGCAGACGGATTCTTTACCACCGGATTACCAGGGAGGGGTCCTCCTAATATGAGGTGTGTGTGGTCGGGGAGGGTGCCTTTCCCCTTTCATGGAAATAGCACTTCATAAGAAATTTATTAGAAATACAACCAAGTACTACCCATCAAAAACTCCGGTTCAAGATGACCTTCCAACTAAATATGTACCTCTGCCCCCCGATTTCCAGCAATCCTCAGTTGCTGAAATCCCGTTTTAACAATACTGTAATGTCATCCGTAATATCTGAGGAATTGGAGATTCTTCATAGACTTTTCAAGACTCGCATCCTGTAATACATTGTTTGGCTAAATTTTTATTTTAAGTTCTTTCCAGCCACCAGAATAAAGCGGAGGGTTCTCTAGATTAGACCTGTTACCATATCATTTTTCAGCCAAGCCATTCAGAGCCCGTTTGCTGAGATAGGGAATGAGATAATATGACTCAGTGATAAAGCAGCAGCCCATTCCTTGCTGGCAAGCTGTGAGGTTGACTACTTAATATCAAGTTGGAGAGTGAGTCTGAATTAGTTTCCTCCGGGGTGATGCAAGCTTCAGAATTCCCTGGGGAAGGGTTGGGGGTGGAGAAGGAGAAACCTTTATAAGCAGTCCATTTACATCCATTTTCGCTCGTGAGTGTGTGTGTTCATTTTCTTTTGGTGTGTGAGAACAAAACTGGTCAAAAATCTCTAAAAGGGCTTTGCTATTTTGCTTTTTTTTTTTTAACTTTTTTTTAATTGAAGTATAGTTGTACCATATTAATGTGTAACTTACAGGTGTACAGTATAGAGATTCACAAGTTTTAAAGGTTATATTCTGTTTATAGTTATTATAAAATATTGGGTATATTCCCTGTGTTTTATAATATATCTTTTTAAAATTTTTTATTTATTTTTAATTGAAGGATAATTGCCTTATAGTATTGTGTTGGTTTCTGCCAGACGTCAACATGTATCGGCTGTGGGTTAACCCATGTCCCCTCCCACTTGACCGTCCCTCCCACTTCCTCCCCATCGTGCCCTTCTAGGTTTTCTTTGAAGCTTATTTTATACCTAATACTTTATGCCTCTTAATACCTTCTCCACCTGGATTGCCCCTCCACTCTGCGGCTGGTAACTACCAGTTGGTCCTCTCTATCTGTGAGTCTGCTTCTATTATGTTATATTCACTAGTTTGTTGTATTTTTTAGATTCCACATAAACGTTAAATTATACAGTATTTGTCTTTCTCAGTATGACTTGCAGACTTTGTTATTTTAAATAGAAATGTCCACTTAAGAGACTTTATAGTTAGAAAGTCCTTGATTGATTCATTGTTCCTAGCAATAGTGACCTCTCTTCAGGGTAGCACATCATGTGTTAGAACAAATAATAACAAAGAAAAATTAATTTGAGGAAATCTACGTCCATTTTGAGAAACTGGATTTTTTTTTTTTTTTTTGGTATGGTATCAATAACCCGACCAGAATGTTCCCGTGTGCTTAGCACGGTGAATGCAGTTAAGTCATTTTCATTTTACCGGGGAGCTGGGGTAAACCTGCAGCAAGACCTTTGGGAAATCATTACTGGCTCAAGGTAAATGATATTGCTGACTCTATTACTGTCTTGGAATCTTGGGGAGTCATATATACTGTTTCATAAGGATTCTTTGATCAACTGGAGGAACTTCTCTCTTCTCGGAAGATGAGGACAGAGAAGTCTCATAAGTCAGTTTGTGCAGGTTGGCATTCTCACGATGATGCTATTAACTCCTCTCAGATTAGGGCCATCACACTTTCTAAAGCCTTTTGCAAACAGCTGGATTCCAGCATGACCACCTTTATTTGCTCAATGGAAGAATGAGAGGGATCCCACTGCTACCCTGCCAGCAAAGAAGTGATTTTCTTACCTTCTTGAAGATGGCAACCAGCTTGGGCTTTTTTTTTTTTTTTCCCCAAATTGCTCAGATGTGTAATATGGAAAAGATTTTTAAATAAAGCCTTTGGGGTTTTTGTATTTATCTTTTTTGGTTGTGCTGGGTCTCTGTTGCTCCTCGGGCTTTTCTCGAGTTGTGGCAAGCAGGGGCTGCTCGCTAGTTGCTGAGCTTGGACTTCTCATTGTGGTGACGCCTCTTGTTGCAGAACACAGGCTCTAGGGCATGCCAGCTTCAGCTGTTTCGGCTCCCAGGCTCTGAAGTACAGTCTTAGTAGTTGTGACTCACGGGCTTAGTTGCCCCACGGCCTGTGGGTTCTTCCTGGATCAGGGATTGAACCCGTGTCTCCCACCTGGTCAGGGGGCTCTTGACCACTGAGCCACCAGGGAAGCCCTCCAAAAAGCATTTAAAAATCTGCACTTAGGAAAAAGATATTTGCAGTCATTTTATATAATGGTTTTGATAGACGTGGACTCTTAAAAATACCTTATCATAACGAAGTAGGTAAAACCATGTACTGAGTCGGTGACTTTCAAACTTTTGGACAAAAACCCAAGGTAAATTTCATGTGTTTGTGTATGTACATGTGTGTGTTAAATGACAATGTAAAATATGGAGAGGTAGCTTGGTTTATTGATTAAGATAGGTAAACAGTCTTCACCATGTACCATGTCTGATATTTTCTAGTCTACCCTATTTTATTCCACCTTTAAAAAAAAGTGCTGCTTGAGCCCAGTTCATTTCATGATCAGCCAGGTCACACCCAGCAATCTAATGGTCACTGGGCTAACCGATAAGCCTACCTGGAGGGTAGCCTTTGAGTTCCCTGCTGGCAAACCCGAGAACTATCACCTTGGTGCCAACTGCTTTAGTCTTGACTCAGCAGGCTGGTTTGTGCCAAACGCTTTGCAGATCCAGACTGCCATCCTATTGAGATGATTGAATCCCCCCTGAACCAGACCTCGGAAGCTGTGCCCCACTGTACTAAAAACAAAACAAAACATAAGAGGAACCAAACCTTTCCCAGAGTGGTCTTGCACTCTTGGGCTTTGTATCTCAAGAGGAATGAGAAAGCAATGATGTTTTACATTTGCGGGAATGATGTGGAAGAACAAATGTCTCTAAATTGCTATCCAAAATATTTAAATAATGGAAAAGTGAACCCACATGGGAGGAAAAAGAAGAAAAAAATTAATTCTGCATTTAGCCATTAACTGAATTGAATCATTGCAATATGAGACTAGTCTTCAGTTTTGTGCCTTCTTGGGTGTAAGTAGCTTTGACAATGTCCAACCTTGATTCTTAGTCAGTGTATTAAACGGGTTGAATGAACCCCATCTTTCCAGTTTGTTGCTTCTAATTCCCATTTTTAAAAATAATCTCTTCCTATGAATGGAAGATCACCTTTCCTGCCATCCCCCTCCACCATCCCTCCGCCCAGCACCACCACCACCGTTAATGTTAATTTTAAAATGCTCAGATTGAAGTAATGGAATTTTTTCAGTTGCTGAAAATGATGGATTGTAATAATCAGCTAAGCTTTTAAAGCATGTATATTAAAGGAAGAAAAAGATATGTCTTGGATTCTACCCACTCCAGGAATCAGCAAAGAGAGAATTCTCTCAATTAAAACAAGGAAATTTCATCCCACCCTTGGGGTAGTACTTCTGCTCTGTTGATGACAACGAACATCAAATTGATCGGCTTCCCACGCCCCGATGGTCATCAGTTATGCCAAGGGTGCTGGGGACCTTCCCAGTGCGTGCAGTGATCTGAAAGAAATGTAAGGTGACAGCCTTTTCCTCACCTCACCCCCGAAGTCCCATCTCGGGAAGGTGACGGGCCTGACGTATTTTTCTACAGTGTACTTCTTCCCCACTCTCTTCAATGGGAAAGAGATTTTGAAGATAGTATTTGCTTTGAATGAGTTGATCCCGTGGAACATAAAATAATTCCATTCGTCATCTATTGTGTAGCACCGGGAACTATACTCAAAATTTTGTAATAACCTATAAGGGAAAAGAATCTGAAAGAGAATAGATGCAGGTGTATATATCTGAATTACTTTGCTGTACACCTGAAACTAATACAACATTGCAAATCAGGTATACCCCAGTAAAAAATAAAATAAGTAGATTCATAATGTTAAGTAATGTGAAGTCTATCAGAGTAGAACTTGCCTGATGGGGTTTAAAATGTTTACACATTTGAAGAGAATAATTCTCACTTATTGCACATATGTAATATCCAAACGTCTGAAAATATAGTGCCAGAGATATAGAAAGGCTAAAGGAACTGAAAGTTTAATAGGGTAACGCTCTCTATTCTGAGAGGGTCAAATTTTCTTCTAACATTAGAGTTTCTGCAAAAGAATCCTATTCAGACCTGGAAGATTCTTTTTTAACTTCACATAGGCAATTATTTCCATCTTAACCTTGGAGAGAGAAAGTTGGACTAATAGTTCAATGTGCTTGGAATTATGCCTGTGACTTTTTTTTTACTACCTTGTGAATTTTCGTCTTGAAAGCTCAGTTGAACTTCTTAATTCAAAAAATAAGAATTGGCTCATGCTCCTTGCCCCTGGTAATCACCAGGGCACCACTCTCGTTGAAGATGTGTGAAGGACCTACCTGCCTGTGTTCCTGCTAGAATTTAAATAGACACAGTCTGCTTTCTCAAAATCTGCAACATAGGCTATATGAGATGTGTGGCTCTCAACTGGGGGTGATTTGCCCCCTCAGGAGACATTGAGGCGTGTCTGGTGATATTTTTAATTGCCATGACTAGAAGGCAGGTACCACTGGCACCTATTAGCTAGAAGCCAGGGATGCTATTAAATATCCTGCAATGCACAGAACAGACCCAACAACAAAGAATTTTTCTGGGCCAGATGTCAATAGTGCTGAGGTTGAGAAATCCCACCTTAGGTGTTGGCAGGTGTATCTAAAGGGCATTTTGAAAACTGAAAGTCATAGACCAGATATACTAATTAAATGGTACTGCTTCACCTGTGTATAAACACAGACCTCTGGAAATTTTCCAACTTTCTAAGCTAGAGTTTTGTTATTTAATAGCTCCATTAACGCTTGTTCTTGTTTCATCATAAACAACTAGGCAATGGCGACACTATTTCAGTGTAACAGTGGCCTGAAAAACAAGCATCAAACATGAACAGAACCTTGCTCATGAATTATTAAAATCCCAGGAAATGGAGAAGGTGCATTATTCCCTGTAAAGTAGCTCTGTGTGTGTGCGTGTGTGTGCGTGTGTGTGCGTGCTCACTCATGTCTGACTCTTTGCTGCCATGAGACTCTACAGACTCTCATGGACTGTAGCCTGCCAGGCTCTTCTGTCCATGGGATTCTCCAGGCAAGAATACTGGAATGAGTTGCCATTTCCTTCTCCAGGGTGTTTTTCCATCCCAGGGTTCAAACCCGCATCTCCTTTGTCCTTTGCATCTTTAGCAACCTCACCGCCTGGGAAGCCTAAATGATTAAAAGAACAAAAATACATATAGTAGTTAGGATACAGTTTTGATGGCTATAAAAAAGGCCAAAATAGCAGTGGCTTAAATAAGGTAGAAGTGTGTTTCTCTCAGCCATGGCAGTCAGAGTGTGAACCATCTGGGGCTGATGTGTTGGCCCCAGGGTACCCAGACTTTTCCTATCTTGTTCTACCAGCCTTAGCATACGACTTCCATGTTACCATCCAGGGTGGCTGCTCAATCTCCCATCATCACATCCACAATCTGAACAGCAGGGAGGAAAGAAGGAAGCCCAGGGCATGGCCCTCGTTGTAAGGGTATTACCTAAAGATTGTGCATATCACTTCCGCTCATCCCACTGTCCAGAACCTGGTCACATGGCTATGTCTAGCTGTTAGGGAGACTGACGGTGTTTTTTGGTGGGCAGACATGTGCCCAGCAAGACCTCAGGGGCTCCTTGATTAAGGAAGAAGAAAAGCATGCAGGTAGGAGGCCACTAGCAGCCTCTGCCTCACATGTCTTGTCTGTGGTTAATTCAAGGTCAAGGAGCCCAAAGACTGTTTAATAATTCCAGTTGGCCTTTGGTCAGGACAGAGGGCACAGACTCCGATGATGTCCACAGTGGCTTGTTATTTCACTCTGTTACGTTAATCCTAAATCACTCTTAGGGCATTTCTAGCTCAGAAGCTGACCCACCTGGGTTCAGATCTTAGCTCCACCACTTGCTGGCTGAGTCGATTTTAGCAAGCTTCCTTCCACTCTCTGAGCCTGGATTTCCTCCTTTGTAAGTTGTTGATGGTAATAATATGTAACTCATTGGCTTATTCATCGTCTTGGGTGGCGCTCGTGGTAAAGAACCCACCTGCCAATGCAGGAGACGTAAGAGACTCGAATTCCATCCCCGGGTTGGGACGATCCCCTGGAGGAAGGCGTCACTCCAATCTTCCTGACTGGAGAATTCCTGGCAGGCTACAGTCCATAAGGTCGCAAAGAATCAGACATGACTGAAGCGACTTGGCTCTCATAGGGCTGTGGTGAAGATTAGTGAAGTCGTACACATGAGGCGGTCAGCACAGTCCCCAGCAACGTGACCAACTAAGAGCGATAAACACTGTTATCATTGTGGGGGACTCCTGTACTGATTTCTTATCCAATGATTTGAGCCTTAACTTACTATAAACACATACATGTCTGTCGATTTCATTTGGTTTTGAAATTCCAATAAAGACTTATTGCTTTGATCTAATTTTGAGTTGTAGCTCCCACCCCCAATAAAGTTATCAAAACATAGGGTTTGATTTGAAATAAAAACAAAGCTAAATCAGGATTGACATGCGCTTGAGCCAACTCATGAACCAGTGGATTGCCAGCGCTTACGTCCAAGTCAAGTTGGTAGACAAGCTAGAAACTCAGGCTAGACAACTGATGTTCCAGTTGCTTTTTTTTTTTTTCAATTAATTTTTATGGGAGTATAGTTGTTTTGATCCAGCTGCTTTGTCAACTGCCTGTTGATTTCTCTACAGATATGAGATTTCTGCTTTGAGCCAACAAATTTCATTAAACTCTATTCTTTCTTTACTCTTCAGTAAAGGAAGTTAAGAAGCCATAGTGGAAAAAAAAAAAAAAGAAGCCATAGTGCAAACATTGCGGCTCAGAAGATCTACACATGGCAGTCATTGTTATCCTTTCTACAGTATTTCAGATTTCATTGTCTTAGAGAAGATACCCTTCCCTGAATTCTGAACAGGTCACTAAAGCTAAGGTTAGAACGTTTTTTAAGCTGCAAATGTACATACCTACCTGTGGGGGTATTAGAGAAAATCCTGTGTGAGTGATCATATAGTTTGGCCCCCAAGCCATACATATTCTTTGTTAGGTCATTTCTTTTTACTAGTATAAATTTGAAAGTAGGATGATATTTTAACCTCTCCATGAAATGAGGGAATTGCGCATCATATATATTGTATATGGGATACAGGGTATATTTTCTGTAGGCTGTAACATACTCCGATGTGAATATGAAGTTAGTGGGACAGCCATATTCCAGGAAACAAACCTTCATCTTGATTTTCTTCTCAAAGTCCCTCTGTTCCTTACAACAGAAAGTTTAACGGTGGCTCAGTGGTAAAGAGTTCACCTGCCAATGCAGGAGACATGGGTTTGATCCCTGGGTCAGGAAGATCCCCTGGAGAGGGAAATGGCAACCCACTCCGGTACTCTTGCCTGGAAAATCCCATGGACAGAGAAGCCTGCTAAACTACAGTCCATGGGATTGCAAAGAGCCGGACACGACTGAGCAACTTCACTTTCTAGGAAAATCTCACAGTCCTCGAAGCAACTAAGCCCATGCACCACAAACTGTTGAGCTTTTGCTCTAGAGTCCGGGAGCTGCAACAACTTTTGAGCCCACAGGCTGCAAATACTGATGCCCAAGCGCCCTAGCACCCATGCTCCATGACAGGAAAAGCCCACCGTGCTGAGAAGGCCAGGCGCCACTTCTAGCGGAAAGTCCATGCAGCAGCGAAGACCCAGCACAACCAGAACTAAATGATTGTTTAGAATTTAATGGATAATTCTACCTCCATTTATTCTCAAACTCAGTGAAGGAGAATGATGGTGACTAATTATAGCAATGCTTAACTGTTTTAGCCACCAAATGATAAAGAAAACAGTTTCGCACCATCGCATGGAAATGGACGTTATTTAGACTCACCCATATCAAAATATTTACTAGGCTGGCTAAAGCTTTAAGTATTCTGTGGGCATGTGAGTTTAACAGCCCTACAGTGAGACTTTCCAGAATAAATCATTTCCATTTCTGCCACAGGAGCTTGGGTCTCTTAAAAGATCAATATATTGCAGTATAAGGCTTAAAAAATTTTTCAGGACTTAAGGAAGCAAGCCCTAGAAGAAAGCTCCCACTCTTTTTCTTTTTAAAATAAATGAAAACAGGAAACAGAAAATCATAGAGGGAACCCGTGCGAATGCGGGCTGCTAGCATTCCTGGTAGGCAAGCTCCAGAGAAAAGGGGGACATGTAACTTTTCCTGGGATGCAGCATTTGTTGACGGGACGGGGAGAGGGCGGTTTCAGAAAGCTCGTGCAGGCCGCGAATCTCTTAAAGTTCAAGGACTTCACAAACCTCTCTTTGGCCAACTTGAAAGCAGCCTAAGACTCATGTGAGTGACCAGGCGAACAGTTGTAACTTGATAGGAAGATAATCCTCCGGCTATTATTATATCCAGGCGGTAGATGGAATGACTGTAAAGGTCAAATGTGAAGCTTTCTACAGTAATTTTACCTAAAGGCAAAGAGTTTACGTGTAAGAGCAGGATCTGTACTTTGTTCTGTGGGGCCTGTGTTATTTAGTACAGAGATAATAACCTAGCACATTCTGTCTTGAGCCACATATGCTTTGTTTGTGCGAGACTCTTCAAGACCTCTAATTTTCATTTTGAAATATTACATAAGGGTTCCATTGATTAATGATTATTGCAAAAGTGGTCCAAGAATTGTGTGACTCAGGGCTAATGCCCCTAAAAGACCAAAATTCTTAATAACACATAACTGAGTGCCTGCCTTTGATCTTGCTTCTGACTTGGCACGTCCCTTGGGAGGATACCCTTTGTATGTGTGGCTTGATTTAGCATCTGTGAAAGGGGGACAGTACCTACCACAGTAGTTGTTGGGAGGAGCCCGTGAGTCTTCCAGGTACTTCACAGAGAGTGCCCAATGCATTGTTAACTCTCAGCAGTAAATTTTATTACTGGTGCTGCTGCCATATTTCTTGCACAGGTGTTAAGGAGTACAGGGAGACATGATATTAAATGTCCAGAGTTGGTTAGAAATCCAACTTGAAAGTGATTAAATCATTACCTCCGCCACCTTTCTCCCCACTCCCAGTTCACTATTCCCTGCTCCTGACCATACCCCCTCTTCCCCCACTTCCCCCTGATCCGCCACTCAACCAGTGTTACCACTTCCATGGGCATCCCTCCAGAGATATTGTTTGCACAAACAAGTGAAAACCTATCTGTGTATCTGCATGTATCCATATTTATTTTTGGAACATTTATTCTTAAGCAGCCCTCCACTTCAAAGAATAAAGAATCTCCTTTCAAGCCGATCCCTGAAACTGGGAAATGAAGTAAGAGGCTCTTCCCTCCATGGTTACAGATGGCAAGTTTTCAACCCTGTGGAATTAAATTGTTGCCTCCTTTTTGATTTAACAAGATAAAGAAGACATTGGCTATAGAGGGCCCTTTTGAATGGACAGACACTGGGACCCAGGGAATAGTTCACACTGGAGTTTATTGCTGCATTGAGCAGGTCATTTTATCTGCATATAGAGTGTGCTGTGCTTAGTTGCTCAGTCGTATCCAACTCTTTGTGACCTTGTGGACTGTAGACTGTAGCCTGCCAGGTTCCTCTGTCCATAGGGATTCTCCAGGCAAGACTACTGGAGTGGGTTACCATACCCTCCTCCAGGGGATTTTCCCAACCCAGGGATCAAACCCAGGTCTCCTGCATCCCAGGCGGATTCTTTACCATCTGAGCTATCAGGGAACTCCATCTGCATAAACAGACATGGTCATTTCACCACGTGGACCAAACGCACAGGTGCCCAGGATCAACAACCAAGTCTCTCTCACATATGTTTATATGCTTTGTTGGCTGACAGGCTCCAAATTCAATTGAAGGGGACTTAGAAGCCTTAGTTGAGGAGCCACTGGTGTAATTCATCCCACTCCAGCTGATCAGGTAGAGCAAAGAATTTCAGAAAAGACAGTTGCTCTCACTTCCCTTCTTATAAGTTCCCTTTGCCTCCCTACACAGGAGCCTGATCAGATTGGATTTAGCTCTTGGACATTCTGTCACTTAGGGCAAAAATGATTAGCTTTGGGATTTATCTGGTGGCCCAGTGGTTAAGAATCCTCCTTCCAGTGCAGGGACTCAGATTGGATCCCTGGCTGGGGAACTAAGATCTCACATGCCACAGGGCAGCTAAGCCAGCGCACCACAACTCCTGAGCCCACGTGCCTCAGCTCGAGAGCCCCCATGCCGCAACTTAGACCCGACTCTGCCGAAAATAAACAAATTTTTAAACAAGGTTAAAAAGGCATACTTCTGACGGTCCTGGTGCCTAAGTACTGTGGTTAATATTATCTATAAATAATGCAGTGAGGGAAACAGACACAGTCACTCTCTGTAAGCAGCTGATGGTGATTCTAACTGCGTGGTTGAAAGGCTTAGTCTAGGTTTCAGAGTTTGCTATTAATGTTTTGGCTAAACCTTCACTTTGGAAGAGGAAATAGATTCCACTGGAGACTCGTTTCTTACCCATGGTCCCCTGTCAGACCAGTATTTAGGCCTTGGTGTTATTCAGTGTTCTGTTCTGCTGAAGATGTTACTGGCTTCCGTAATGGTAGAAATAGTTCTGTGAATTGGGTCTTGACTGGTAAAGAGCCTTTCCACTGGCCTCTACGGGTGTTTGGTATGGGTGTGCTTTTTCAATGAGAAATGTAGATCTCCAGGACGTTCACCTGGCACTGTCTCCTGTGAGATGAGAGTGTGACCACATTTTCAGCTCGGACCACACCAACAGAACCTTGAGGCAAATCATATGCCAGAAAAGCAGGCGTGCACTGTTGTAATTGGAATATGGCAGTGTTCCAACACGCGGAGCGTTTGTGGGTTCTTATATTAATATTAAATGCGAGACTCTTTGTTCTTGCAGCATTAAGGTTGCCAATGTGCACATGCCAAAATTGGGAAGGAGCAGAAAATAAGATTCTCATGGTGACATCTGTTCTCCACCATGTACATGTTCTGTAGTACAGTGTGTGGTTTGAAGACTGATTAGATATGCAAAGCCTTTGGTATGTAGTGTGATTAAGAACCTGAACTTCAGCCTGTTGGGGAGGCAGAGGGATGAGGTGGGGAGGGCAGTGAGCCAAGACTGGTTCTCTCTCAGTCCAGATCACTCTCAGTCCAGATTTTACTGTCGGATTCTAGGCAGGCGATTAGCCGGCCCACACCTCAGGTTCTCTGTAATTTAGAAGCAGTAGTCGGAGCTTTCTTCCTAGTTCACCTGGTTCCCAGAAGGTGGGGCCAAGATTCTGCAGAGGGTGTCTCCAAAGGATGTTGAATCTCTGTCATCATATTGGGTTGGCCAATAAGTTCGTTTGGGTTTTTCCATAAGATACAGCAGGAAAAACCCAAGCAAACGTTTTGGCCAACCCAATAGTTTGAGGTGGTGACTTTCTGTCGTGGGTTAGGATGTGGTGCCATGCTGGACAGGCTAGGGCTTCTCAGCCTTATCTGTTTGCAGGTGCTTTACATTAATTGACACATGTCGTGCACATTTCCTCTCTTTTGCCTGTAACTGGTGAAATTTTAATCAAATCAACCAATATTTATTTATTGTCTATTGTATTTAAGATCGATGTCAGAAGAGAGGCTAGGAAGAGATGCTTTCAAAAAGGACCAAGTCAGGATATATGAGAAAAAATACATACCAACCTACAGTAATACAAGGCACATACGTAAAATATAGTTCATTTCCAGTATGGAGTAGGGTTGTGTCTCCATGTTGCCAAATTTATCATTTGTTTTTTCTCAATTTTGATTTGTAATGGAAATAGTGCGTTGATATTTTTGTATTTCATTTGTTTATTTTTCAATTGGAAAAGTGAAATGGAAGGAAAATATCCTTTTTTTTTTTTTAATATTTCTCCTCTTGCTCAGCTACTTTGGAGTTGTATTACTGAGTATTTTCTGTTCCTTAACATATCCTTAGGCTATTGGATGTTTACATTTTGGATTTGTGAGCTGAAAATCCTCTTCTCGCTCTATCCTTAAATGATTAAATAGAAGGGGTTTTAAGTTTTCATTTAGTTATTAGGTTGGTGCAAATGTAACTGCAGTTTCAAATTGTGAATTTCAAATCATTATATTGATAACTAGACTCAAACACATCTTTGCTAATCAAAATAGGAACCATTACAGTAAACACGTTTTTGCCAACCAGAAATAAGTTTGCTTATTCCTGTAGCATAAAAATCTGTGCTTTCGGATTCAGCCAACTCTTGGAAAGTATTTTCTTTTCTTTCCTTTATTTATTTATTTATTTTTTACTATTTCATTAGCACTTTAAATTCACAAAGAGTATATGCTTAGCTGTATTCAGCTTTTTGAAATGAAGATTTTAAAAGTGCACAAATCTTTAAGGATGCAGTGAACACTGCACAATGTATTAACCAACTAGACAAGCTAGCTGCTGCTGCTGCTGCTGCTGCTAAGCCGCTTCAGTCGTGTCCGACTCCATGTGACCCCATAGATGGCAGCCCACCAGGCTCCCCCGTCCCTGGGATTCTCCAGGCAAGAGCACTGGAGTGGGTTGCCATTTCCTTCTCCAATGCATGAAAGTGAAAAGTGAAAGTGAAGTCGCTCAGTTGTGTCCGACTCTTAGAAACCCCATGGACTGCGGCCCACAAGGATCCTCCGTCCATGGGATTTTCCAGGCAAGAGTACTGGAGTGGGGTGCCACTGCCTTCTCCAGACAACCTAGAGGGTGGTGTAATATGTATTTAGGAGCCAAGCCCTAGAATTGGAGGGAATCCCCACCATTTAGGAACAGAGAATTGGTTGCTGACAGGCTCGACCCTCGACTTCAGATTTGAAAGACAAACTGAGGGGGTCTGTGAGTGCATAAAACCACTGAATTCAGGGCAGGCGGCAACAGGAGTGGCCAGAGTCCGTTTGGATTGTGGGGTCGGTCTGAAGTGAGCTGGGGTGGCCAGAGGCTGGGAATGTTGCAGCCGAAATCCAGGATCCATAAACGGTGAGCAGCCATCTTCTAAACATCGCTTCGCTCCAACCCGTAAGTTGATTTTCCCAAACAAGGGGAAAGCGTCTTCTGGTTGTAGTTGTAGAAGCATTTGCTTGTTGATTGTGGAAGCATTTTCCCTGCAAAAACTTGTCGAGATGCTGGAAGAAGCGGTTGTCAGTTGGCGAGAGGGCAGGTGAGCGCGGCAGCCAGTAGGGCAGCGTGCGCACCTCCTGCAGTGCTGGCTGTGCGGCGTGCAGCTGGGCGTTGCTGTGGGGAAGAGCTGGGCCCTTTCTGCTGACCGGTACTGGCTGCAGGCGTTGCAGGTTTCGGGGCGTCTCATTGGTTTGCTGAGCATACTTCTCAGATGTAAGGGTTTCGCCAGGATTCAGAAAGCTGTCGTGAATCAGACTGGCAGCAGACCACCAGACAGTGACTGTGACATTTTTTGCTGCAAGTTTGGCTTTGGGAAGTGCTTTGGAGCTTCTTCTCAGTCCAACCACTGAGCTGGTCATCACCAGCTGTCTTAAAAAATCCACTTTTCATCATACATCACAATCCAATCAGTAAATGGTTTGTTGCTGTCATGAAGAATAAGAGAACAGCACTTCAAACCAGTGATTTTTCTGGTCAGCTCACGAGGCACCCACTTATCGAGGTTTTTCACCTTCCCAATTTGTTCAAATGCCAAATGACTATAGAATGGTCAGTGTTGAGTTCTTTGGCAGCTTCTCATGTAGCTGTAAGAGGATCATCGAAGCTGATTGGTCGTTATCAGCTTCCTATGGCCCACCACCATGTTTCTTATTTCAAAGCTCTCGTCTCTTTTGTAAAACTTCTTGAACCACCACTACGCTGTATGTGTGTTAGCAGTTCCTATGCCAAATGCATTGTTGATGTTGTGAGTTGTCTTCACTGCTTTATGACCCATTTTGAATTTGAATAAGAAAATCACTCAAATTTACTTTTTGTGTAATGTTATTTTCCTAGTTTAAAATAAATATAAAATAAACAGCAAGGAAAAGTCATTAGCAAAAAAAAAAACATAAAATGAGAAATGTGAAATAAAAGGATGTATAACAAACCATATTTATTTAAGAATGTATTCCAATATCAAACAGCAAATTTCAACAATGCAAAGCCACAATTACTTTTGCACCAACCTAAGCTGGATTAAAGCTCAACATTCAGAAAACTAAGATCATGGCATCTGGTCCCATCACTTCATGGGAAATAGATGGGGAAACAGTAGAAACAGTGTCAGACTTTGTGTTTTCAGGCTCCAAAGTCACTGCAGATGGTGATTGCAGCCAGGAAATTAAAAGACGCTTACTCCTTGGAAGGAAAGTTATAACCAACCTAGACAGCATATTAAAAAGCAGAGACATTACTTTGCCAACAAAGGTCCGTCTAGTCAAGGCTATGGTTTTTCCAGTGGTCATGTATGGATGTGAGAGTTGGACTGTGAAGAAAGCTGAGCACCGAAGAACTGATGCCTTTGAACTGTGGTGCCGGAGAAGACTCTTGCAAGTCCCTTGGACTGCAAGGAGATCCAACCAGTCCATTCTAAAGGAGACCACTCCTGGGTGTTCGTTGGAAGGACAGATGCTGAAGCTGAAGCTCCAGTACTTTGGCCACCTCATGCGAAGAGCTGACTCATTGGAAAAGACCCTGGTGTTGGGAGGGATTGGGGGCAGGAGGAGAAGGGGACAAAAGAGGATGAGATGGCTGGATGGTATCGCTGACTCGATGCACATGAGTTTGGGTGAACTCCAGAAGTTGGTGATGGACAGGGAGGCCTGGTGTGCTGCGATTCATGGGGTCACAAAGAGTTGGACACGACTGAGCGACTGAACTGAACTGAGTATATGAATATATTAATAACAGTAATGCCCTACCTTTCAAATGGGCTTCCCTGGTGGCTCCACTGGTAAAGAATCTGCCTACAATGTGGGAGACCTGGGTTCAGTCCCTGGATTGAGAAGATCCCCTGGAGAAGGGAACAGCTACCCATTCCAGTATTCTGGCCTGGAGAATTTCATGGACTGTATAGTCCATGGGGTCGCAGAGATACAAGTTCAATTCTTCAGATACTTTATGGATAAAATATGTGTTTGGCAGAGGATTAAATTTACATTAGACCTTCCACACTGTAGCTGCATTCTGTTCTTTAACAGGGATGTTTGTGTCTAAGGCAGCTGGATAAGGTTGTCCTTTCATGTGAAACCATAAAATGCAGTGACACTTGCCATCTAGGAGTGAGAAAAATTAAACACGTGACTTTGGCTTCCTTAGAACCCACTAAGTCAAGGTCATCAGCTATCAGCCTTTTTCTGCTTTGAAACAGAGATTAAAGATCCTTCACAAAAACAGGGTGGTGCCTGAGGAACATGCTGGATGTTAACGTGCAGTATAAGGGAAGCCAGAGCACGCACTCTCCCAGACTGGGGGTCCTGGGCTCAGATCTTAGCTCCACCTCTTAGCAGCAGTGTGAGAATGGGCTGATGTCTGAAGTATCCTGAGCTTTGATTTTTTTTTTTTTTTTTCCATCCATACAGCGAGGATATGGCTTCCGAGGTGGTGCTAGTGGTAAAGAACCCACCTACTAAATGGAGGAGACATAGAGATACAGGTTCAGTTTCTGGGTTGGGAAGGTCCCCTGGAGGAGGGCATGGCAACCCATTCCAGTATTCTTGCCTGGAGAACCCCATGGACAGAGGAACCTGGTGGGTCCATACAGTCCATAGGATCACAAAGAGTCGGACACGACTGAAGTGACGGCACGTGCATTGCACACAATGAGGATAACAGTGAGAACAACCTTAACATGTTGCCTTGAGGATTAAATGATACAATGTAAATAAAAGACGTAGCTATAGTGCCTGGAAGAACATAAATGTTATGTGTTTGCTGTGCTCGGTTGCTCCGTCCTGTCTGACTCTTTGCAACCCCATGGACTGTAAAGTCCATGCAATCCCGTGGACTGTAGCCTGCCAGGCTCCTCTGTCCATGAAAATTTTCAGGCAAGAAATATTGGAGTGGGTTGCCCCTTTTTGTTCCGGGAGATCTGCCCAACCCAGGGATGAAACCCTGATTTCTTGGATCTCCCGCATTGGCAGGTGGATTCTTTATCTCTGCTCCACCCGGGAAGCCCAACATAAGTGCCAAGTAAATCCTAACTAGTTGTATTTATAGTTCCTCTTTCATGCATGCGTAGGTGCTCAGTTGCTTCAGGTGTGTCTGACTCTTTGTGACCCCATGGACTGTAGCCCACTGGGCTCCTCTGTCCGTGGGGATTCTCCAGGGAGAATACCGGAGTGGATTGCTATGCCCTCCTCCAGGCGATCTTCCCAACCCAGGGATCAAACCTGTATCTCTATGTCTCCTGCATTGGCAGATGGGTTCTTTACCACTAACACCACCTGGGAAGCCCAGTTCCTCTTTCAGCTACATCTAAATCCACAGCTTTTCCCCTCATTAAAGACAGGCCATGAATAAATCATTGACGATATTATTGTGGAGATAGCCTGTTTTATTTATTTAAAAATAAAATGTTTGCCAATAGTGTTACTTATTATTATTGGTAACACATTGTCAATGCTGCCAATCATTTTAACATGCTTTCATGGGAAAATACTATTCACAGAGGTACTTCCCAATCCCATATTGGTAAGCCCTACCTGAAGAAGAATAATTTAAAAACCCAACAAACAGAAATCTTCATCACATAAAAACATATAACTTTGCTGAATCAAATAAATAGTATTTCTGGTCCAGGAGAAAAATATTTGTGATGAGTGTTGCCTTCAAATGTTAAATCTACCGTCATCTAACACAAATTGTATAATGTGCTAAAACTCAAGGTCAAGAGAAAGACAAACTGAAGAGTTACATTTTCTGTTAATACAGAATTCAATAGATTGGGAGCAGAGAGAAAAGAAGACTGAGAATTTGAAACTGGATGTGGTCACGCAAGAATACTGCAGTGTCTGGAAACTGATAAGGGCTTTAAGGAAATTTAGAAATCTTTAAAGGAACGGACGATATGATCAAGGCTCGTTCATAAGAAAAGAGAGCTAGAATAATTGGGACGACCAGTGGATTCCAGTCTCAGTGGAGGGAACGACAGAATCGCTAGGGGCTTACTTGGATACTATTTGGAAATGACTGTGACTTGAATTTAAAAAGAAACATTAAATATTTTTAAAATGCTCTGTAGGCATGATACATAGCACATCATATAGTATTAGCAGTAAATGAACACGCTTCTTGGCCTTTTGGCTACAATCACACGTAGAAGTAAATGAACATTAAATTCTTTAGTATTTTAGAACTTATTTTAGGAAGTCTAAAATATATGTTAGAGTATTTTAGAAAGTTTAAATTTTTTAACAATGTTGATCTGCTTTTAGCTTATTCATTCTCTCCTTTATTCAGTAAATAAATGTGGAACACTGAGTTCAGCAATATACAAGGGGGAAAAAGATGATTCTCCCATTTGTCCTAGCAATGATAACGTTTGCCCGAAAGATGTTCTCATATGTGCCCATACTTGATGATAATCTGTAGAAGGAAACTCTTTTGTATACAGAGATTCACCGTCACCTAATATAGTCATAGGGTAGCACCACACTTGAATGCCTGTTCCTTTTCTAAGAAAAGTGGAAAGAACAGTCATTGTAGGGTCTTATTCTGGGGCCAGTGAAAGCTGGCCTGAAAGGATTTCATTAAAATTTACATAATTGGTGCTCAGGTTTTTGATATCCAGCAACCCATCAGCAGTAAAGACCTAGAAGGACACCCACGAGGAATCAGGCAAGAGAAGGAAGGTGGGGGCTCCACATTTCACCAGTCTCTCTCCGTCTAGGTCCTGGGGTCAGTATTTGGGTTGCCCCAACAAACCGCCCTTTAAATTTATGCTGTCCTGATGCTGCTTCTTTATGGCTGGTGAATTTAGGAAAATTTAAATTGGAACAAATCGAGATTGTAGCAGACAGATTTGTCTGTGGCGAAATAAATCAGAACCCTTGAATTTTCTTCACTGATCTTGTGTAACTGTGTAATGTAATGAGTGGTTGCGGGGTTGGGCTTTGGAGCCATATAGACTTGGGTTTGGGCTAGGCTGTCACTCACCAGCTGGGAGAACTTGAATTCATTGTTCAGCCTCCCTGAGCCTGATGCTTCTTTTTTTGTAAAATGGGAATGGTAACAATAGCATCTCACCATAGTGCTATTATAAGTCCCTATATAATATGTATACACGCATAGTACAGTACCTGGCTCAGTGCTAAATCCTCCACCCACAAAGCCTATGGCTTTAATTATGCATTATCTTCTGAACGGATCTTTTTTTCCATTGGAGTATCCTTACTCTACAATGTTGCATTAATTTCTGCTGTACGACAAAGTGAATCAGCTATGTGTATACATATATCCCCTCCCTTTTGGACCTCCCTTCCACCCCCACCCCACCCCTCTAGGTCACCACAGACCACTGAGCTGAGCAGCCTATGCTATATAGCAGGTTCTAATATACTTTTAAGAAACTCTGATGCTCTTTTGCATAATGAAGATAAGCTGCCCAAGTAGGATGAATCTCATTGACCAGAATCATGTTTTAGGGCTACACCCTACCAGCAGTGGAAACTGGGAAATGCATGTTTGTTTGTTTTTAACGAGGCACAGTGCTCCCCTAAAGAAAAAAATTGTAGCTCTGTTAGCTATGGAGTAAGCAATGAGCAGTGTCTGCCACAAAGACACAAGAATGACAGCTCCCAGGCCTGATGGTTTTCTAACAAAGATTTGTGAATGTTCTCAACATTGGGACATTCTGAGCATTCTTAGCATTTGCTAAGACTTCAAATCTTATCATCATCATTAAGAAGAGAAGTATTCACTGGTCTGTGTAACTGGAAAGAATAATAACCAAAGCCTCTTGGCTGTCAATCCTGTGTCAATATTGTCCGTTTGCTTCCATGTTGCAATGTAAAATTTGGTTGCTATTTAGTTCACCTGTTATGATGTTGGGGGTATGATGGTCTCATTTATTCAATAAGCATTTATGGAGTGTCCACTGATCTTGGAAAAACAAGTAGAGGAAAAATGTAGAAGCAACATCCAAATTCATACAAATTTCTAATGGATTGATTGATAAGGTGAGGTTATATAGAGATGAGGGCTTCTGAACTGAACTGAAGTTTGAAATGAGCCCCCAAAAGAGATCAAGACCATGAACTCTTTTATACCTAAAAATCTCTGCCCGGTATTTTTAATCAAGCGCAGGTTGACTCTTGCTAAATTCTGCTAGCTTAGCTATTCCTTGATCTGACATCTTGACGAGTGGAAAATCCCGTAATTTGGAAAAGTATTTGGAATCATCTTAAAGGGAAATTTGGTTGCACCAAGACCTGCAGAGAGGTGGTTGTAGGGAACCTAATAGATCTATTCGGTTCAGTTCAGTCGCTCAGTCGTGTCCGACTCTTTGCGACCCCACGCCAGGCTTCCCTGTCCCTCACCAACTCCTGGAGCTTGCTCAAACTCATGTCCATCGAGCTCGTGATGCCATCCAACCACCTCATCCTCTGTTGTCCCCTTCTCCTGCCTTCAATCTTTCCCAGCATCAGGGTCTTTTCCAATGAGTTGGTTCTTTGCATCAGGTAGCCAAAGTATTGGAGTTTCAGCTGCAGCATCAGTCCTTCTAATGAATATTTAGGACTGATTTCCTTTAGGATTGACTGGTTTGATCTCCTTGCCATCCAAGGGACTCTCAAGATTCTTCTCCAACAGCACAGTTCAAAAGCATCAATTCTTCAGCGCCCAGCTTTCTTTATAGTCCAACGCTCACATCCATACATGACAACCGGAAAAACCATTGCTTTGACTATGCAGACCTTTATCGGCAAAGTAATGTCTCTGCTTTTTAATATGCTGTCTAGGTTGGTCATAGCTTTTCTTCCAAGGAGCAAGCATCTTTTAATTCCATGGCTACAGTCACCATCTGCAGTGATGTGGGAGCCCCCCAAAATAAAGATCTGTTAGGACCTGCCAGATTACCCTAAGTTGCAATGACCCTTACAAGAAATTTGTAAAGAATATAGAACTGCAAACACTATAGCAAAGATGCTGTGTGTGTGCATGGTGCAAGTCGCTTCAGTCGTGTCCAACTCTTTGTGACCCTGTGGGCTGTAGCCCTTCAAAGCTACTGACCCCCAAAGAGTCCTAAAGCATGACTGGCCCTCCTCAATTCACAAGCAACCCTCAGAAGGAAGCAGCTTGTCTTAAGCCCGTGAAACCAAAGGACAGAACCAGCAGGGAAAAGACTTACCAGAAAAACCACGTGCCCTGCCTGGGAATGACCGGATAGGTTCTAACCTATAGAAGAGTATGGACTGTAAATGCCAAGGGTTTCAGAAGTTCATTTGAGATATGCCTCGCAACTCTCCAGGCTTGATGATGAAAGAGAGAATCACAGTACCATCTGTCATCACGGAAAACCCAAGGGGCCCAGAGCCTCTTCCACATTGAGCAGCTGATGTGGATTTAGTCAATCTGGGCAGTTATTTATGCGTTGAGGTCACACTTTGGCCAATCTTTTGCTTACGACTTTAACCAAATAAAGCCTTCTCTCTCCACGTGTCTCTTGCCAAAGTCAGGTTGAGAGATGGTTCTTTGAGAGGATTATTTTGGCAGGAGATACAGGGATCCTCTCACACAAACACAGTAACAAAGCCTGATGATACACCAGGCAGGGAGCTAAATGTTGTTAAAGCTGAGAACAAACTAAAGTCCTTTCCTTTGCCCCTCTTGTTCTTTGAGAGGTTTTGCTTGTTTTTAACAAAAATGTTCCCCAAATGTCAATGAAAGGCCCAAAGAGAAGTAGTGTACCTCAGAGGGGCTTGGCTTTTAGAGTTTTCCCATTTGACCTTCCTCTTGCTCTTTCTTTGTTCTCCTTCATGACATACTGGTCTCTAACTTCTCTGTGGGTGGAAATAGACTAGGCTGACACCTTGAAGAAGAGAGATTTGACGTATACACGTCCTACTGTGTAGCACAGGTTAGCACATCTACTCAGTGCTCTGTGGTGACCTAAACGGGAAGGAAACCCATAAAAAGCAGGATAAATGGATGCATATGACTGATGCACTTTGCTGTACAGCAGGACCTAACACAGCATTGTAAAGCAACTGTATTCCAATTGAAAAAAAAGAGAGAGAGGTGGAAATAAATCGTAGTTTCTGTGAATTGTTGCTGAATCACATATGTCCACTTGTAACCAAGAATTTAAACTCTGAGCCAAAACACAGGAGGAGAAAGAAAAATCCCTTCCTTGTTTGCTGTAAACATTGTCTGTGATTCCACGTGGCTTGGAGGAGCTTCAGTGAGACCTAGTCTGGTCACTGCACTCTCAGAGTCACTAGCCAGGTACCTGAACAATTACTTCAGTCCTCTGGGCCTCGGTTTCCTTATATGTAAGAGGAGAGAACTGAACAAAATGATCCTTAAGGTTCCTCCCTGAGCCTTAGTTATGCTGGAAACCTTGATTCTCTTATTCAAACCTGTACATGTTGTGAGGTGCAGTGAGATGGAAGAGGCCCTGGAATTCTATGCTTCGTTTCATCCTCCTGGAAATGAAGGAGTTGGAGTCAAAGAAAGCTGAGTCCTCTACTGGATCCGATGTTCTGCCACAAAGAGTTTGATGAAGCTCCCTCCCAGTCTGTACCGGATGGGTTTATTGCATGGAAGTTTTTGGAGAAATACTTGATGGACCTGCACGTAAAATGAGACCTGTCCCCTCAGATCACTAGATCACAAGAGGCGAGTCTGGCATCCTATCTCTTGGCGGTTGAGCCTCATCATTATGAATGAGGGTTCTCAGTTCACCACAAAGCGGAGGAGCTAAGAGCCTTATACTGGGACTGCTAAGATGGGGTGACTCTCCAAATACCCTCTTTCTATATTCTGAACCATACTGTAAGAGAGAAAAGTGCTTGCTCCTGTATACCTAGTTATTACTTCACTTAAAACAAAAATGTATTTAAGGAAGAGGGAAAGATCCAAATGATAATTCAAAGCGAATATTATGGGTAGAAAAGTAGAGAGAAAAACATCTACTCAAATAGTACCAAGTAGCCAGGAATTTATGGGAACAATTTATGGATATCTCAGGAACCAGAGTATAAGAAGATAAAGGGAAATAAAATGCTTTGTAGGAGACAGAATCCTCTGAGACACTGTATTAAAAAGTATCAGTTCAGTTCAGTCGCTCAGCCATGTCCAATTCTTCGCAACCCCATGGACTGCAGCACACCAGGCTTAATCTTTTAACTATTTTGCTATAAAGGAAATGAAGAAAATTATTCACAGCTTCTTAAAATAATGAAATAAATATTAAGGAATGTGGAAAGAAGAGCAAATTTTAAAAAATAATATCTGTATTCCAAATTTTGCACTGATTACAAAGCAGTTAGTGTTATGTGAATTTTTCTGTTATGTGTTATGCTTCAATTAAAAGTTTTTAAAAAGCAAATTTCTTAATTTAAAAAGGTTCTTTTTTGAGGGGAACAGAAGATCATTAAGACGGAAATATGCTCAGCTGGCTGTACACTTACTGCTGTTGACAGTGAATACGGAGGGTTCTTTACGGGATACAGGAATTTTGGAATACAGCTTGTCAAAGGCAGAACTAACTTCCAGAGTCCTCAGTTAAAGAGTAATCATGGGAGGAGTTTCAGTTAAGAGCATCATAAGTAAAAGAAAACCCAACTGACAGTGGCTGGAACAAATAGTGGTTTATTTTCCTTATCTAAAAAGTAAGTCCAGAGTGGGTGGTTTCAGCCATCTATTCAGCTACTGGAAGATGCCATCCAGGACCCTTCCGTTTCTCCATACTTAACACGTGGGCTTTCACCTCAGGCCTCATATGCCCCAAATGGCTGCCATAACCCCAGACATTGTCTCTGTGTTCAAGGAAAGAAAAAGAAGAAGGCCAACACCAAGTATATCTTTCTCTTTTATCAGGAAAGCAAAAGCCTTTTTATTGGTCATAACTTTAGCACATGACCACCACCCCCAACCCCCGCCAGCTGCCTCTACAGTGGGAATTAGGGAGAGGAAAGTTGAGAATGACTGTTGGATTAACCAAAAGCAGTGTCTGCCAGAGAATGCATCTGGAAGAGAATAATCCTGGAGCTTGTTATTGGGAAGAAGTAAGGAGAGAGGCCCTCTGGGGATATGGCTCAGGACTGCAAACATTTCTAATAAAAATCATTAAATCATGGTTTTGGGGTTGAGTTAAGACACCATTCAGAAAGCAAGTAGCCTTATTTTTTTACCCTGAATCGGCCATTAGCTTTAACTAATGCTGTTTCCAAGCCTCAGTCTTTCACAGTATAAAATAAGAATAATGTTTATTTCCTGCCAAACTTGGGTCCTTTCATTCAGTCATTCACTTCTTCAACAGCTGTCTACTTCCCACCTGCTATGTATCAGGTCTGTGCCTATGCCCAGGATGAATAAATAAATCCTCCAGAACCCCCTCCCTCAATGACTCACCCTCTAATAGGGAGGGGAAGCCAGAGAACATAATTACTGAGCACTGTCGCATGTCGGACTCACTGGGTGCTCTGTGTTAAGAAGATGTGTATAATATGTTAACAGAAGGGACGCGGGAGCCTGGTGGGCTGCTGTCCATGGGGTCGCACAGAGTCGGACACGACTGAAGCGACTCAGCAGCAGCAGCAGATATGTAGACATGATGTAACAGGTAAGGTGGTACAATCGTGTATCCAAGAAAAGTGCTTTGGGACAGAGAAGGGGAAGGACGCATTGCCTGGGGAGCTGGGAAGGGCTTGACCAGGGAGATGCGGTCTGAGACAGGGCTGGATAATGAGCTGGAGTCTGTGTGCGGAAGAGGCGCCAGAGGCAGGGAGTCGCTTCTGGTGGAGGCATAGCTGATTCGAAAGCGCTGAAGAAGGCTCCAGAGGGACTAGCTTGTTTCCGAAAGGAGAGTCGCTCACTCCCCTGAGCCTTTGGGAAGGTGAAGCGGAGAGGTGGCTGGAGTCAGTGTGTGGACGATCTTAGGATCCCTGTGCAGGAGGAGTTTGGCCTGTTGTAGCCACTGGGAACTCAGGACGAGACGTGACCTGCCTTGTGCCTCAGAAAGGTCATCCAGGAATCTCCAGGAGGGGCTGGTGGAATGGTACCCGCGAGTCTGTTTAGGAGGCTTTGGCAGTGTTCCTGGTGAGCGATGATGACTCAGTTAAGCAGTAGCCAGGCCAGTTCCTTTGGTCTCTGGAGGAGGAGATGATGGAGCACGGAACCTGTGACTATGAACCGAGCCGAAAGATGCACACCCTAGGGGCACTTGCCACTTGTCCCCACAGTGGCTTTCTTAATGTAGGGCTACAGTCTATATCCCTAATGCAAAGAAATTAGTATAGGCCTCACATCCATTTCTATAAACATTTATCTATAGGGTTCACAATTTAAATAGTTTACAGTATTTTTGGTAACTTTTGATCCTCAAGAGCTGCAGGGCAGTGCTCAGATCTCTTCCAGAATGTGTCCTGGAGAGCTGGTGGCCCCAGCTGCCAGGCCTCCATGGTCCTGGAACCAGCCCTGCCTCCAGAAGGCAGACAGTGGTCCTAAAACGTGGCCTTGCAGGGCGTCCGTCACATTCAGCTATCGCTCTCGAACCAGACGGGCAGCTTTTGGTGACCAACTGGATGTGCTGAAAGACAGAGAGAGGGAGGGAGGAATCAAAACAGATTCTGAGGTTTCTCTCACAGCAGGCAGGTGACACCATCCCCAGGAAACGTGGAAGAACGTGGCATCCCTTGGGCTCCATTTCAGCTCTGGGGAAAGAAGAGCAAGTCTTTGATTCCAGTACTTGTTTGGGCAAAGTTCTAATTCTCCTCTTGCCCCTGCGCCTCCATCCCCAGCCTCACCCCATGTTCTGGGATGTGCGATGGTCTGCTTCCCTTGCTCCTGCGTGTGAAATGGCAACAGGTGGCCAAAGCAAACGAAGACAGCAAGGAGGGAGGGAGCTGGTCCCTGGACGGGGCGTGGGGCCCAGGCCGGGGCGGGCAGGGGCGCGGACCTGGGCTGAACACCCCCCACCTGCCTCACCATGTCTGTGGGCAGTCCTGCTTTCCCACAGCACAGCCTTCGTGGTTCTAACTGCTTTCTAGACCAGTGGAGGCGATTGGACTTTTCATGACGCTTCAACCTCTCAAGCATGTGACTGATACTTGAAAGAATTACCAAGAGACTTCTCTCTTTATAATTGCATCTGCGTGTTCAGTCTGAGACCCGATTAGTTCATTCTTGTTGGGAGTGTATTGGAAGACCCTGTACCCTCTTGATCTCTCCTTATAATCATTACTACCATCCTCCTTTGAAGCCCTGTTGTGATTACACACTTCAAAGCTACTGAAATGCCCTCTCATGCCGTGTGTGGAAATGCTCACAGCCCGGACTCAAGGACAGTTATCCGAGAGTGGTTCTTGTCCTCACGTATCGGAGCCCATAGCTCCCTTTGCCCTTTCTTTCCTCCACAGCTCCGCCTCTTCCCCTGCAGAGGTTTGTAGTCACACATTCCTACTCTAATAAGAAGACTCAATCTTGTCTCTGAGGCCCAAAGAGCCACATTTAACAAACAAGGAGCAATCAATACATGGGCCTTATCAGTGTTAGGATTGCTGGCAGGTGCCTCCCAGCAAACATTTTTGCAGTTTCACCATCAGTCCCCCGCCCCTTCCAAACATACATTCATATTTGCCTTCTGTCCTGAGATTACACTATCTGGCAAGTCTGAATTCAAATGAAAACTGATCCAGTTGACTCACCCAAATGCAGGTGGAAGCCTGTATTTGTATCTGGGAAGCAGTTTCACCAAACTGGGGGAAATCAGGTTCTTTGTTCTGATGTTTGTCTCTGCCCAGTGGTCTGAATGTTTTCACCTGCTTGATTTTATGGAAAGTTCCTTCCACCATTTAAAATTATGGCCACATGGTATCTGGTTGTATAAAGCACCACCGTGCTGTAGGAACAGTCACAGTAATTTACTGAGATGAAGGACAAGATACTGACTCAGTAAACTATTTGTCTTGCTCTTCAGGGCGAGGCTGAAAGCTGTAGTGGGCCCAGACAAGTGTCCTCATGAAAGTGTCCCCTTCCCCCTTTTGGTGACTCTGTCACCTGTCCCCTTATCTTACTGTTGAAGGAATGTTTATGTAATCCTTAAGTTCCGTGAGAAGCAATATGGGCCTCCCCTGGGGGCTCACTGGTAAAGAATCCACGTGCAGTGCAGGAGAGGTGGGTTTGATCCCTGGGTCAGGAAAATCTCCTGGATAAGGAAATGGAAACCCATTCCAGTATTCTTGACTGGAGAATCCCATGGACAGAGGATAGATGAGAAAATGAAAGGTAACCCCATGGA
This sequence comes from Ovis aries, assembly GCF_016772045.2. Taxonomy (NCBI): domain Eukaryota; kingdom Metazoa; phylum Chordata; class Mammalia; order Artiodactyla; family Bovidae; genus Ovis; species Ovis aries. The sequence goes on from NC_056070.1 coordinate 12,622,375, forward strand.
TGATGATGAGAAAATAAACCCTTTTTAAGATGTCAAAAGAAGGTATTAAGGTCCACGCAGGTCATTCATGGCTCTGAATTACTTACAGATAACTTGTGGCTCTCATTTTCCCAAGCATCATGAGACCTTTGAGGAATTTCTGGTTGTATACTCTTTCATGAGGGCGTTTTATGTGGAGTAGAGTCTGACTCCACTCAGCCTGCTGTAACAAAATACCATAGACTGGGTAGCTTATAAACAATAAAGATGTACTGCACACAGGCCTGGAGGCTGGAAGCCCTTTTAGAGCAGGGTGCCGGCATGGTCAGGCAAGGCCCTCTTCCAGGACACAGACTGCCTACGTCCTGCTGAGTCCTCATATAGCAGAGCGGGCAGGGAACCCTGTGGGGCCTCTTTTTGAAGGACCTAATCCCACTCGTGAGAATGCACCCTCGTGACCTAATCACCTTCCAGGGACCCCACCTCTGAAAAACCACTACTTTGAACATTAGGGTTTCAGTGTATGAATTTGGGGGGACTCACATGTTGAGACCATAGCAAGCAGTACACAGTTGTCATCCTTGAGTCTATGTGCCACTGGTTCCTCATTAAGGATTTTGCACAACTCAGGACATAGGGCAAAACGTTTTGGGCGTAAAGGAAAATGAAAGTGTAATCCTTTCAAGAGATTGGAACCACCTGTTTTTACATCAGAATCTGAGCTTTGGCATTCTTGATTTACTGTCTGATGGCAAGAGTCTGCAGCCCTCCAAGATGGCACTAGTGGTAAAGAACTCACCTGCTAACGCAGGAGACGTGGGTTCAATCTCTGGGTTGGGAAGATCCCCTGGAGGAGGAAAGGGCAATCCACTCCATTATTCTTGCCTGGAAAATCCTATGGACAGAGGAGGCTGGCGGGCTACAATCCATGGAGTTGCAAAGATTTAGACATGACTGAAGTGACTTAGCACACACTCACAGGCAAGAGTCTGCATTTCTGGAATTTTAACATGCAACTCAACCATTCACTCATTGAGCATCTTTTATAGAGTGCCTGCTGTATCTGGAGCAGAGTGCTAAGCCATGCTGTCAACCTGCTGAAGGGCTGGGTCCACAGACTTTTAGTGAGGAAGGAGAGAAACCATACGAGACTTGACTAAAATAGGGATCTATTTGCCACCACAGTTTTCAAGAATGGCCTTCTTAGAGACAGGAGAGGAGCATGAAGACCAGAGGTTGCTTGTAGCAACCATCTTTAGAAGGAAGCCTTGGCTTAAGTTGAATGTTGAACATTAACTTCAATGTTGACCAGGCTGAAACGTGTTTCTGTCGCCTTGTTTATTCCTCACACTGCTTTGTTCTTTTGGCCCAGAAACAGAAAAGATAGTCCTCGAGGCAGGAAACGGGTTGCCCTCCTGGAAATTCAACGACCAGCTCTTCCCCTGTGACGTGTGCGGGAAAGTATTTGGCCGACAGCAGACGTTGTCCCGACACCTGTCTCTGCACACAGGTGAGTCGGGGCCTTCCCCCTCTGGACCACTGGCTTCTTCATGATCAAGAATCTGTGTTTCTGAACTTCTGTGGCAGCCCAGTGGTTAAGAATGTTTCCAGTCCCGAGGTGTCAGTTCACTCCCTGGTTAGGGAACTAGGATCCCACATGCCCCTTGGTGTGGACAAAAAAAAATTTTTTTTAATTAAACCAGGAAGTGGTATAAATGTTTTTATCCTGACCTTTTCAAGTCATTTTACCTGACACATTCAGATAAGGCTCTCGAAAGGAGCCTTCATGTACTAAAAGGATCTGTTGCATTCAAGGAGGGTTGATGAGAAAAGATTCACCTGTAGGTGTGTTCAGGTGAAATTTCTCAACTGTAAGGAGTTTATTGCTCTTGTCTTGAAGGCATAGGGGGTGGGTGACTGCACTCTATCTTATTGGATTCATCTCATTGTGGTAGGTGGGAGGAAGGGGAAAGAGCACCTTGGTGGAGAAATAGTGTCTGTCTTTATTTATGCATAATAAGAGAATTATGGTTGATTCTGAGTGTTGGGAAGTGGGAACCCCAATAAATAGTAACTTAATCAATGCAACAATAATAAGCTAGGACAAAAAGAAGTGAGGTAAAATCAATATTAAACAGAAAGCAAGATGGAAATAAGAAAATGAGGTGTTTGAATTTTTACACTGAAGATCAGCCTTGTTGAAAAATTCAAATGTGTCTTGTTTAGAGCAAACAGAAAATGATAAAATAAAAGTTTTATATATCACACAAAACAAAAAAGCAAGACAGTATTAGTATAATAAGACTAATTTTCTCTTTATATATCTATTTTTTAATATTTTGAATCTTAAATATTAAACCAGTAAAGACCAAATTTAGTCATATACTTAGCCACAAAGAAAACTTTCACTTGTTCAAAAAAGTAGAATTTCTGTGTGCCACATTCTCTGAATATACTTCAATGAAATTTAAAATAACCAAGGGTCCATAAAATGCCCTACCTAATCAGATCAAAGGAAATGAAGAAAATCACAAATTCCAGACATCTAGGAGGAATGAAAGGGGAACATTCATACCTAAACCTGGAACAAACAGCTGCAGCTCTGGACTGAGGAACATTTATGGACTTAAATGTTTTAATTAGAAGGGAAGAAAAACAAAAATAAAGTAACTTAGCACTCATCATAAAGAATTAGTAAAAGAACAAATTCTAGGAAGAAGACCATAAATGGATAAATCCCCTTAAGTCTGTTTAAGAAAAAGAAAGGAGGCAAAAGTATTCAAAATTAGTAATGAGAAAGGAAGCCTAACTCTTCTTTTATACATTTGCAGTTATTACAGAATGTGCCCCGTGCTGTACAATGCGTCTTTGAGTCTGTCCCACACCAGTAGTTTGTACCTCCCACTTTCCCACCCCTAACTTCCCCTCCCCTCCAGCAGTAACCACTAGTTTGTTCTCTGTTTCTGTGAGTCTGCTTCTTTTTTTGTTAAATTATTTTAACAAAATAACTTTGCTTTATTTTTAGATTCCACATATAATCGATACTATACAATATTTGTCTTTGTCTGGCTTATTTCACTTAACACAATACTCTCCAAGTCCATCCATGTTGCTGCAGATAGCAAAATTTCATTTATTTTTATGGCTGAGTAATATTTCTCTAGGGGTTCCTTGGTGGCTCAGTGGTAAAGAATCTGCCTGCAGTGCCGGAGATGCAGGTTCAATCCCTGAGTCAGGAAGATCCCCTGGAGGAAGGCATGGCAACCCACGCCAGTGTTCTTGGCTGGAGAATTCCATGGACAGAGGAGCCTGGTGGGCTACAGTCCATGAGGTCACAAAGAGTCGGACACAACCGAAGTGACTTAGCATGCATACACGCAGTATTTCATTGATATAGCTACCGCGTCTTGCTTATCCACCCATCTATTAATGGACATTTATGTTGGGAAGCCTGATTTCTAATACAGATGTTATTAAAGAATTACTGGAAAATAAAGGCAACTCAGTGGCAAGGGAAAAAAAAAAAGCTGAAAACTTTAAATGACATAGATAATTTAAGCAAAATTTCCAAAATTGACCGAAGCTAGTGGGAAGAAACTTGGACCGTAGCCCGCCAGGCTCCTCTGTCCATGGGATTCTCCAGGTAAGAATACTGGAATGGGTTGCCATGCCCTCCTCAAATAAACTGGTTGCCAAAGGGGAATTTGGAAAGATGAGGAGACAGTATTAATACAAAGTATCAGGTCCAGAAACTTTTCCAGCTGGGTTCTTTTTTAACCTGTCAAGACTAGAAAATTCTGATGTTAAACTACTCCAAATGATAGAAAAAGATAACGACTTTCCTGGTGGTCCAGTGGTTAAGACTCCATGCTTCCACTGCAGGGGATGAGGGTTTGATCCCTAGTTGGGGAGCTAAGATCCCACATTCCACAGGGGCTTGGCCAAAAAAAGGAAAAAAGAGAAAGAAAGCTCAATGGTTCACTTTGTGGAGAAATTGTAACCTTAATACCAAAACTTAACAATCTTAATATCAAAGCTTAACAACCTCGCTTATTAATAGAAATGCAAAAATTCTAAAGAAAAGACTATTCTCTCTACACGGTAGGGCTCCTCCCCAGCCCTGCCTGAACCCAAGCCACCAGCACCTCAGATGTTGGGGACCACCTATAATAATAATGATACCTTAAATTTTGTGGCAGAAAAACTTTTTTTTTTGCACTCTACCCCATGATGCAGGTAAAGCAGACAGGTATTTTCTTTAAGGCGAGCCCTGCATTACAAAGTCAGAACTAAGGACAGAAGAGGAAGTTGTTTTCTTCCTCTGCTGCCATCTGTTATCTTTTGCTGAACCTAAAAGCAAAGCCGGCTCCTTTTACTTTAATTTACTTGATTAGTCAAATGAATTCAGAATGCCACTCTGAAAATGGCCCTGAAACGTTGTCGGTTTTATGAAAGGGATTCTTTTAAGAAATATAATTAAAGTTTTTTATTTTATTTCTGTACCATGAAAATTTCCAATTCAATTATTTCATCTGATTCATTCCCCCCCCCCCGCCCCCACACCTTAATTTTCTTCGTGTTTATTTCTTGACTGACCCAGGCCTGGAGCTTAGGGGAAATGATGGTATGTCACTTACATGCCAGCCCTGGGCAGGCTGATTCCCATGCCCTTCCTCAGCTCAGCACCCACCCTGGACCCACACACCTGGGGGCTTGGATACACACACACACACAGTATTCTTGTAGCCTGTGTGGGGCTCACGTTATCAGGAAGAGAGGCCTCTGGGTATCCAGAAAAAAGCAGATGGTGCAGTCGCACTGAAATTTTCTTTTATCTTTGAAAATATCAACGTAGGAGCCACGAGGTGAAGGCTTTATGTGCGTGTGCTCAGCTGTGTTCATCTCTTTGCAACCCCATGGACTGTAGCCCAGCAGACTCCTCTGTCCATGGGCTTTCCCAGGCAACAAAACTGGAGTGTTGCCATGCCCTCCTCCAGGGGATTTTCCCCAACCCAGGGATCGAACCCGCGTCTCCTGTGTCTCCTGCAATGGCAGGCGGATTCTCTACCACTTGATCCATCATGGAAGACTCTTTAGATATTCACAGTTCCAGAGAGTCCTCTTCGTCCCCACTGGAAATGAGATTTGCGCCCTCCTGTCCTGGATACCTCTGAGTGACCTTTTGTAAGGTGTTGGGCTTTCATTTCTGAGCGTGGTTTGGGTTTTCTCCTGTCCCTTCTCCCCCAGAGGAAAGAAAATACAAATGCCACTTGTGCCCGTATGCTGCTAAGTGCCGCGCGAACCTGAACCAGCACCTGACCGTCCACTCGGTGAAGCTGGTGAGCACGGACACTGAGGACATCGTCAGCGCCGTCACCTCCAAAGGCAGTGATGGGAAGAAGCACCCTTATTATTACAGGTGAGCTGCCGGTGGAGCCCGCCAGGCCGGGCTGCCCAGACTTTCTCGAACACCCCCTGCACGTCTGCTAGGGCACACGTGACAGTGTCTCGTTTCAGCCTCAGGGCTGAGCTTCCTTTTAATATTGACTTTGCTTGGATTGAACCCTGTGTGGCGCTGACTCCTCTGCTGGCTTGGGTGGCCTGGAAGAGTTAATTAAAAGGGAAATGGTCATGGAGGTGGCGCTGTGGGGTGGGGTCCGGAGAGGGGAAGGCTCGGGGGTTTTTAGCTGGGAGGTCCCTACAGCTGGGAAGCTCCCGCCTTTATCACTGAGCAACTCACTGCTTCCTGAGAATTATCCTAAGGGAAAAATGAGTCTGAGAACCGTGAGGAAATAGCCCTGAAAGTATTTCATCCTTTCCCTTCGCAGTGTTATCCTTTAGTACCTGGAGCTGCCTGTTTCTCTTCCATATTCAACCATGACGGTATTTGGTGTGGTTGCTGTTTACAGCCCGAGTTGCCAGGCTTGCGGAGTTTATCGGCACACCAGCTCCGCTAATATCTTGGCCAGGCTGTCCTGCACCCCTTTGCCCAGAGGAGTCAGTTAGATGATGTAGAGCATCTGGAATCTGTAATTCTGAATTAACTGTATGATCATGATAGCATGGATGGGATTGTTACATTCTGCGGGCATTTAATCCATCTGGCAGGGTGGCCGCTTCCGAGCCATCCCAGAAAGCGGAGGAGTTTCCTAATGCCTAGCCCTTTGGTGGGACCCAAGCACATCGAGGTCGGGATTTGGGAGGGGACCGCGTGCTCCCGAGTAGCCTCTGCTTAGAAGCTCACGCATCTCGCCTCCGGTACAGCTGTCACGTGTGTGGATTTGAGACGGAGCTCAACGTCCAGTTTGTCAGCCACATGTCGCTCCACGTGGACAAGGAGCAGTGGATGTTCTCCATCTGCTGCACGGCCTGCAACTTCGTCACCATGGAGGAGGCGGAGATAAAGGCGCACATCGGCACCAAGCACGCAGGTGACCACCCCCACCATCGGCCCCTCCCTCCCTTCTCGCCTCCACCCCTCGCCGCCCTGCCTGACGGGCGTCCGCGTCACCGTGACATTTCCTTCCAAAAGGATGCTACCCTGTAGCCCCAAGGCCATTGCCTGGCCCGGCTGATGTCTCGCCTGTCTGACATAGTCACAGGCTCTGCTTGTTCCTCATCCCAGTCATCAGCATCATAGGTAACAGTCATGGAGCTTTGACGATGCCCTGGGCTTGTGCCTTTGCACCCTGGATCTCTTATAACCACCCTCCGCCCTCCATATTATTGTGGGTGTCCCAGGGAGACACAGGCTTCACAGAGGTCAGGCCTTCTCTTCAAGGTCCGCAGCCAGCCCTGACCACTTCCCTGCTGGAGCCCACTGTGTCCATGCTGTTCTGATGGCCCCTGGCAACCCTGGGCAGAGGGCTGCCCCTCTCCATTTTCTGGGGTCAGAGCCCAGCGCACCTAGCTCTGCAGGCTCCCCTCCTCTTCCCTCAGACTGCAGCCCTGCCCCCCACCCTCCAGAGCGATGAACGGCAGCTCTGTTCAAGCGCAAAGACAACCAGCTTCTCCTGAAACCACTCAAGGGTGCAGCCAAGACTTTTGCCTGCGCTTTCCTTTCCTTTAAGGCCGTGCTGGTTAACACCATCTATTTGATAATGTTAACATTTGACTCCACCATGCGCTCGCCCGCTCCCAAGTGATGGTTACGAATGACACCAGTGTGCAGTCATTAAGTGACCATGAAGAGGAGCTCCCCCTGCCTTTTGCTTACAAGTCACTAGCAGAGGTTGCTGAGTGGCCCATTGGAGCCAGCCCCATTGGAGAAGGACATGGCAACCCACTCCAGTGTTCTTCCCAGGGACAGGGGAGCCTGGTGGGCTGCCGTCTATGGGGTCGCACAGAGTCGGGCACGACTGAAGCGACGCAGCAGCCGCAGCCCCAGGCAGTGATCTGCCCCTTGTGTCCTCAGCCCATGACGGATTTGGGGAGGGGCATTTCCCTGACAGCTGTGCTGGCGGCGTGCGCGGACAAGATCCGTCTCTCTCTGCTTTTCTGGTCGCCGGGGCTCCGTGGTGCCAACAGCAATAAAAGCTTGCTTTTGTCAGTAAGTTGAGCAGCTCTGACTCGGAGGTCTGCAGAGAGCCGTTATGCTGAGCGAGGAGGTGCGTCTTTACAGTCGGTTTTCTGACTGTAACCACATTAGCACCGTGGGCAGCAGGTGAGCTGGGAAACCCACATCCAAGACAAATTAAATTCAGCATTTCTGGAGTGGCCAGTGGAGGGAAAGGCCAGCCTCGCTTCCATTTCCACTAGCGTTCAGATTTTTTTTCTCTTTTCTGTTACACTTTCTTCTAACCCTCTCCATCCCAAAGTGCGCCTCAACCCAGCCGAGAACCTTCTTCCTCCCACCCCGATCCACGCCCCCTCTACACCACCCCAAGGAAACCGTAGAAACTAATGCCTGGAGAAATGTTGGACTTGGTCACCTAATTGTCGTCACTGGAAACCTCACTTTCCCGAGTGACCGCTGCAGGCTCACTCACCTCCTCATTGCCGCAAGGAACACGGCGAGATCTTGTTCCCTCTGAGATAGTGCGGAAGAGTCCTGTTTATTATTACAGAGAGCCCAGAGTGAAATGCACTAAAGACGTTTCTCCTTTACCACAGGAGAAGCCTTTCGTGCTGCTATTAGGGAATAAGTTTCTATCCTGCTCTATAAGCTGGGAGTGCTAAGCAGCATATCTCTTAAGGGCCAGAAAGTAAGTATCTCAGGCTTTCAGGCCATACAGTTGCTGTCCGTACCGTTCAGTGCTGCCATTGGGTGGACAGTAGCCACAGATAATATGTCAAAGAGTGGGCATGGCAGTGTTCCACCAAAACTTGATGTACAAAAACACAAAGTTAAATTTGGCCCAAGGGTTATAGTTTGTGAACCCTAGTTATAAGCTAATGGTCTCACAATGAGGGTTTCTTGTATCTGGGTGCTGCTTTGGGTGTCTGAATTTGCCGCAAAATATGTCAGTCTGCGTCTGTAATCAACAAGCGGTCTGATTGCAAAGTTGTGATATAAACAGTATGTATACACTATAATGGGGCTTCCCTGGTGGCTCAGTGGTAAAAGTTTGATCCCTGTATCAGGAAGATGCATGCAGGAAGATTCTTTACCACCGAGTCACCAGGGAAGCCTGGTCATTTCATTTACCTGTCATAAAAATGGGCATCTTAGGTGTCAGTACCCTGGGAGAGCTGGAGTGCTTTCTTGTTACCTAAGTGAGGTCGTGGCCTACAGGATAAGCTCTCATGGACTGCACATTTTTACGTAGTCTCCCTAGAATCCACGTCCTTCTTCACACTTGCCTTATTGGCCCCTCCTACCCAAGACTCGCTGGTGAATGAAGTGCCGAGCAGGAATTTGAGGAACTGTCTGCTGTTAGTGTTTGACTCTTCCTTACCTTCTTCCTCTCTGGCTCCTTGTCCCCGCAGAGAACACCAGGAAGGGAAGATATTCCCTCTGGTGCTTTCTCAGTGCAAATTTTGCTGCAGTCTTTAAATGTTGCAATAATGGCATTAAGGAATTTGAACAGCTCTTTGGAAAATACACCCATCTGTACTTCACGTCACACTGACACCAAAATAATTCCACATAACTTACCCCATCCCTGTTAACAAATCAACCCTAGAAAGGCTTGAAGAAAATAGAATATTTATTAAACTTCCAGAATGAGAAGGATTTGTAAGAGATTGAGTGACACACAAAATCACAAAGGAAAAAAAAAAAAACTGAGAGATTTGACACAGGAAAGTTTCTTCTGTTTGCAAAAGAAAAGCAAAAGTTAAAAAACCACAGTCTGTAAAATGTGTTTCTAAAAATGACCAAAGGTTAATAAATTTACAGCATGGAAAATTCGTATAAACTGGTTAGAAACACTTAGAGTCTCCAGTTGAAGAATTTACAAAGGACATGAATAGTCAACTCACAATAAAAGAAATAAAAACTAATCACTTAATATCAGGAAAAATATTCAACCTTGCTAGCAGTCAAACTAAAACGCAGAAGTGGCTTATGCGTCACCTATTAAGTCAGGAGCATGTCTTATAATGTTCTCCACTGTTTCCAGAAGCTGCTGATCCTCCTGTGGCCAGGGCCTTGCAGGGCAGCAGAACTTTTGAAAACTAATTAGTATATACCAGGAGCCTTGAAAATGTAATGTACCGTGATCCAGTAATCCCACTTCAGGGAATTTATCTGTAGCAAAAATAAAAGCAGCCAGTAGAATATTAATTTTAATTTAAAATTTAATTTTAAGGCAATATTTTAGGAGAATAGAATAAGTTTAAGGCTTCCCAGGTGGTACTAATGGTAAAGAATCCGCCTATCCATGCAGGAGACCTAACAGATGTGGGTTCCCTCCCTGGGTCGGGAAGGTTCCCTGGAGGAGGAAATGGCAGCCCACTCCAGGACTCTTGCCTGGAGAATCCCAGGACAGAGGAGCCTGGCAGACTGTGGGCGGTAGGGTTGCAAAGAGTCGGACATGACTGAGCAACTAGGCATGTTCACACATGCATGCAGAATAAGTTACTCCATAGACATAATACTATCACTTAAAAATGATTAATTCATAATTATTTTCATAAATTTTTTGAGAGCCAACTGTATGTCAGGTATATACAACAGCATGGGAAAATACAAAATGTTTTTAATATTATTTTATAAATATTGTATGTTATATTTTATAATACAATAATATAGTCTTCAACAATGCTTACCATGAGCCAGGCATTGTTCTTGGTGCTTTGCATATAAAAACCCACTTGAGTCTCACAACAAATATATGAGATACTGATATTATTCCCATTTCTTAGATGAGATAATTGAAGCACAAAGTTAAATACCTTGTCCCAGGTCATACAGCTCCTGAGTGGGACAGATGGCATTCAAACTCAGGTATTCTGGATCTTAAGTCCTTATTCTTAACCACTATGGAATTAAAGGCAACAATTTTTAAATTGAGATGTTTACTTTTTTAAAAAATAAAAACACCAAAAATGTAATGGTATTTGTATTGAGGCAGAAAGAGGGTTGGTATTTTTTTCTGGGCTCAGTTGCTCAATTTTTGTCATTTTAAATTGCAAAATATTTAGGTTTGTAAAGTTCTCTTCAGTTGGCCGTCCTTGAGTTTGAGGTTGCATTACCTGTGCATAGGTGTCCACCAGAAATCTTTGCGATGCTGAAGATCAATGACCACTGGGATCATAGTGAGCCTTGGATTGGGCTGACAAGGGCACCCTGGCTCACACCCTATGGACACAGCGAAGGGAGGGTGTGTGAAGGGGAAAGGAAGCCGTGTAGACAGAGAATCACAGAGCGAGTGGGCTGGGCTTGCTTCCCCATGCTGTAGCCCAGAGTATTTGCCGTGGCTCCCGTGTAGCCGGCTTCCCTTGCTGTTCTATCCGTAAAGAATCTGCCTGCGATGCAGAAGGCCTGGGTTTGATCCCTGGGTTAGGAAGATCACCTGGGGAAGGAAATGGTAACTCACTCCAGTATTCTTGCCTGGAGAATCCGCATTCCTTAATTTAGGTAGCTCTTAATTCCTTAATTTAGGTAGTGCCATAAGCCTGAGGGTACTTGAGGCTATTCTTAAAGATGGTAATTAAAATTATCTGTTTTTATTTATTTAGCCCACACTGTGCAGCCTGCAGGATCTTAGTTCTCCAACCAGAAATTGAACCTGAGTCCCCTGCAGTGGAAGGGCAAAATCTTAACCAGCAAAGTCCCCAAAATTAGCTGGTTTATTTCTAAAAGCTAGTTTAATCATGCACAATATTCTGTTGGTAAGACCAGTCTTAGAGGATGGATTTGGTGAGGCAATGCCGGGGACTCAGGACCCCCACTGAAAATATTCTGTTTGTCTACAAAATGTGACTGAACTGGTTCAATATTTAGATGAGAGACTGGCAATCGTGGTGCTGGCTTTCTGGGTACCAAGGGAGGGATGTGGGTTAAAGGCATGTTTCATCCCTCCACGTGGGTCAGTAAGTGAGGTCACCTCCTGGGGATCTTTAGTTCCCCAACCAAGGATTGAACCCATGACCCCTGAAGTGGAAGCACAGAACCTTAACCACTGATCCACCAGGAAAGTCCCTTTTGCCTGCATTTTTGAGATGCATGCTCACTGGGTATCAAGTTTCAGGTTGGCAGTCGTTTCTTTCATACTTTAAAGAGGTCACTCCATTACTTCTCCCTTGCATTGCTTCCAGTGAGAAGTCTGCCATCATACTTTCTTTTGTTCCTCTGCACATAATGTAGCTTTTTTCCCTCTGGCTGCTTTTAGGGTTTTTTCTTTATCACTCATTTAGAACTGTTTGATTCAGAGAAGGCAATGGCACCCCACTCCAGCACTCTTGCCTGGAAAATCCTATGGATGGAGGAGCCTGGTGGGCTGCAGTCCATGGAGTTGCTAAGAGTCGGATACGACTGAGCGACTTCACTTTCAGTTTTCACTTTCATGCATTGGAGAAGGAAATGGCAACCCACTCCAGTACTCTTGCCTGGAAAATTCCATGGATGGAGGAGCCTGGTGGGCTGCCATCTATGGAGTCGCACAGAGTCGGACACGACTGAAGTGACTTAGCAGCAGCAGCAGAGCTGTTTAATTATGATGTCTCTTGGTATGGATTTCTTTATCTTTCTTATGCCTAGAGTGCATTATGTTTCTTGGATCTGTAGATTTATGGGTTTTCCTCAAATTTGGAAAAATTTTTGTCTTTTCAGATATTTTTTCTGCCCTCCCCACCCTGTTAGAAACTTCAGTTGAACTTATATTAAGCTACCAGCAGGCATCCCACAGCTCACGGATGCGCTTTTCATGTTTGTGACTCTTTTTCCTCTCTCTTTCATTTCAGATCATTTCTATTGCGAGTATCTTCAAGTCCACTGATCTTTTCTTCTGCCGTGTCTAAGTCGCTAATAATCCCATCCAGTCTGTTTTTCATCTCAGACACTATGATTTTCACCTCTCGGAATTTGGATTGGGTCTTTTTTATATCGTTTCTATCTCCACTTAACTTCTGAACATACAGAATACAGTTACAATAAGTGCTCTTCTGTCCTTTTCTGTAAATTCTAGCAACTTTGTCAGTTCCTGGTGAATTTGATTGGTTTATTATTCTTTCTGGTTTGGGGTAGTGTCTTCTTGTTTCCTGGTATGCCTGATCATCTTTGTTTGATGTCAGACACTGTGATGGTTACCTTGTTGGGGGCTTTATACTCTTTAAATATAATATACTTTATATTCCTATAAATACTCTTGACTTTTGTCTTAGGCATTATTCGGCAACTTTGATCTTTTGAGGGTATTGCTTTTCTGATTTGTTAGGCAGGTCTGGACCAGTGCTCCATCTGAGAGGCTAATCATTAGCCATTAGTAAATGTTTTTTCTACTCAGTGCCTTGGGAGTTATGAGCTTTTCTAATTTGGCTAGTGGAAACAGACACTGTTCTTGAAGCCTTTCAGATGGCTTTTTCCCCCTTTAACTTTGGGTGGTTTCCTCACACACGGGCTCTGATCCGACTCTTCTGAGTGTCCTTGGGGGGCCATCTGCAGGTCTCTGGGTTCTTCTTCTGTGCTTCTCTTTCCTCTCGGGTGCTCTGTCCTGCAAAGTCCAGCATGTTAATCTCCTCGGAGCCTCAGCTCCGTCTCCTCAGTTCAGTGAGTCTGCCAGGTGGTTCCCCATCCCTGCTCCGCAGCCTGGATGGTGGAGTCTCTCCAGGCAGGAAGCAGGGCAGTCCGGGGGCCCGCCTCTTGTCTTCCCTTTCTCCCAGGGGCCACTCCCCTTTGCTGTCTCATGTCCAGTGTTGTGAAGATTGTTGTTTGATAAATTTCGTCTGGTTTTTTTTTTCATTGTTTCAGTAGCAGTGGTCAAATCCAGTCTCTGACACTCTGTCTTGAAGAGAAGCAGAAGTCTCCTGATTCTAGATTGTCTTGGCCTCTTGATTTGTTTACTACTGGTTCTGAGGGAGAGCCCAGTGCCCTGATGAAGAGCACAGACACTAGAATCAGACCAAGTGACGCTCTGGTCCACCACTTCCTAGCCGCACGACCGAGGCCACGTTAACCTTGCTTTGTCTCCCTTCCCTTTTCTGTAAAAGGGGGAGGATAACAGTCATGGCTCATTGGATTTTTGAAAGGCTAAAACGAGATCATGCATTTAAAGCATGACACCGTTCCTAGAACTTGGTAACATGTTCATCTTAGCTATGATTTAAATTATTATAAGACCCAATAAATACTTGCCAATTGAATATCTACTCTTGGCCCAAGAACCATATGCATCATCACCGTAGGTGACTGGGACCTGGGACCCAGCACTAGCAAAGCAGGAAACCTCAGTGTGTGCTCCCTGAATGAAGGTGTAGCCAGGAGGCCCCAACTCTCCCCCACCCATGATTGATATTATTCTAGGGTTTTCATCTCCTAAATAACAGACCTGGGTTTTGTTTTATTTTAATTTTTCAGGGGAAGACAGGAAGACCCCTAGTGAATCAAATAGCCCCTCTTCCTCGTCCCTCTCAGCTCTGAGTGATTCAGCCAACAGCAAGGACGATTCAGACAGCTCTCAGAAGAACAAGAGTGGAAGCAACCTGCTGGTCATCTCTGTCATGCCTGGGAGCCAGCCCTCCCTGAATAGTGAGGAAAAGCCAGAGAAAGGTAAGGGAGGAGGTGGGCTGGTCTGCTCAGTCCTGTCCACTCTGCAGGGATGACCCAGTCTTGAGATAAAGCCCTGGAGAGGAGTGATGTTGGAAAGCAGATATTAGGCCTGGGAACCATATAACACTTAGCCTCTAAAATTTGCATATGGATTTTTGAGTTAGTTTGCATCAGTATATGGAATGGAATGAAAGGATGGGGAGTGTGACACTGATGCCAGAACTGTGTCTTTCACTCATTTTAACTCAGAGATGCAGGGAGCGGTGCCTGGAACAGTGTAGCTGGGGGGAAAGAGAAGGAGGAGGGTGGTCTCCATCCCACCCCTGCCCTCCTCTCCCTCCGCCCCCTGCACCTGTACACCCAGCCTCGGTCCTTGCAGGGTTCGAATGCGTTTTTTGCAACTTTGTCTGCAAGACGAAGAACATGTTTGAGCGCCATCTGCAAATCCACCTCATCACCCGGATGTTTGAGTGCGACGTGTGCCACAAGTTCATGAAGACCCCCGAGCAGCTGCTGGAGCATAAGAAATGCCACACTGTCCCCACCGGTGGGCTCAAGTAAGGAAAGCAAGTACAGAACCTTTTACTGTGTTGTTTTATTAAACACCCTGCCTCCACCCCTGCCCCCATCCCCTCCCCTGAAGGTTTTTGGGGTCATGGAGAGGGGGAGCTTGGCCTGGGCGGGGGCATTAGTCGGGCACACCTCTGCTGCCGGTAGCTGGATAGGAATTAGACCTGTCCCCCAGGGGGTCAGCAGATGTCAGCACGAGACTCCCATTTCCCAAGATGGTCAACTCGCTGAAGCAGCCCAACACGGGCATGCAAGAGCAGACTCAGCTGGTACCACTCGAGTTCCGTTCAGACTTGATGGTAAGGGACTTAGGGGTTGTAATGTGTCCACACGTGCAAATCACTACACTGTCACTGCACTTCACCATCCCTATTTTTTAGATGATTTGCCAGAAGTCTTTTAAATAAGCACTACAACTACCCCAACCACACCCGCCTCCAGATATTGGATACTTGCCAGTGTGAACAGGCAAGAGGCAACACTTTTCATGCAGAGATCACATGCCTCGTGTCTTCCTGCAAACATGCCTTACGCCTTCCCAGGAGCTGGAATTGGGATCTCGCTGGTGTCGCCTTCATGAGATCTGACACCTCTGATCACATGTTCTTCGCAGCTCCCCAAAGACCTAGACAATGAGCATCATCATTAACCAACATTTGCAACAAGCCCTCTGGTCAGAAGAGAGACCCATCCGTTATTATCAAAACACGCTGTGTGTCTGGCTTGATAATAGGTGCTAAAGGGCAAACAAGGAATAAAACATAATTCCACCCTCGGGAAATGTACGTCCGAGCTCTACCAGAGTTTAATCTTCTTGGCGCTTCTGAAATCAGAGGCCCCGTTCACGAGGCACTTGTGTTCTAGGAAAGAGAAAGAAGCATCTGTCACTGGGCACAGAAAGACACACCATTTTCAAAGCATAATTATTCATGTTTAGCTGAACTGATGGTGTAATTAAAAGAATGAAAAATGACATTTAACTTAACACAAGAACACCTCTTGTTTTTAAAAACACGTTTATCTTTGAAACTCACAGCTTGCCAAGAGAAGTGGCATGACTGTCCTGAATGGGCGAGGGGTGGAGCAACCCAGCAGGAGCTCAGGAGTCAAGTGTGGGGGGCAATGCACGGTGGAGTCCCTGGGCTCCTGCCCAGTCAGGGCAACCCTCCTCAAACACTCCTCCAGACAGAGGAAGTGGCCCCCACTGTTAGATCCCATTTTGGTTCACTCTTGGGGCTGATTAGGTGGGGTGGGGTGGGTAGGAGGAAGGGGAGTGGGGCGATGATCATTCAGGAAATGCCTAGCACGTGCTTATTTGGGGATTTGATTTGGTTTATTCCCACTGCCCCCCTCAAAATATTAGCATGCTCTTACGTATTTTTATGAAAGCCACGTATTTCCTTGGTTGGTTTAGTGCTCACTGCCCTTCCTGGAAACCCAGTCACGCCCATTACCTGCAGCCCCAGCCAGTTGTGGCTTTGCCAGTTAGAACCCCCTCCCCTCGGGGACCCAAGGAGTTCCCGAGCCTCTGGCCCACTGGCGAGGATGCCGAGTGAGCCTGATGCTTTTGCGGGTGTAGACACTTCCCATGCAGTGCCAACGGCCCCCTTTGTAATAGCTCACGTTCTAGGCTGGCCAAGTAGAAGAATACTTTGACAAAATTGCTAATGCCTTCTGGCTATACAGTGAGTCTTTTTCGTTTTTGTTTTGTTTTCGCTTTGCCGTCTCAGAGAAGTAATTTGTCAGAGTCTTTACGATAAATAACGGGAACATAGAAAACCCTTTCCCTCTGCCTGAGCAGCGAAAGAAAGATTGAGCCGTGGGTCACAGAAACGTCCTTAACATGAAACAGACTGCTGATGTCTAAATTGCTTTTCTGTGATGGAACTGCTTGTACTCTATATCCTGTTCATAATGCAGATCAAATAAGATTATACTATTATTTTTCTTTTGCCGTAGCTCAGGACAGTGGTGAGTTTCAGACTCCTCTAGGTAAGGCCCAGCTTGGCGTAGGGGTTGTGTGTGCAGCTGACCTGGGAATGGGCTTTATAGTTCTCTTGCGTGCACTCTTCTGTGAGCTGAGGTTCCGAGGCTAACGGCGGGCTTGGCGCTCAGGAGCAGTGCGCGGGCTCTGGGTGTGTTGGGCTCTGCTGAAATCCTCTCCAGACCCTCCGAGGACAGTTCACTCCCAGGCCCTGCCCTTGCAGGTGCCAGTCCAGAGCCGAGGCAGCCACTTTTGCATTTGCGTCCTTTTGGTAAAGAGAGCATACACGCTACAGCCATCATAGCAACCACCGACTCGAGCCCGGCAGCTTCTGCAGAGCGAAGCTCAGCACCATCCGTGAACCTGCCCCTCCCTTAGCCTCCTTGCCCCTCTGGACAGCCAGGGGGCCTGAGGGCAGCATAGCCTCACTGCCTAGGATGGAGAGGCCCAGACTTTGTCCCGGGGCACAGCCCGCCCATCAGGTGACGGAGCTCTGCTAGAATCTGCCTAAATGACTTGTAGAGACCAGTCCAGTAAGGAATCAGTGCCCACTATGGGCTCCTCTGCCGAGCACTGCAGAGAACGCAGAAGGAAGGGGAGTCCTGCCCGCTGAGAGCTTATGATCCCTTTGGATGACTATTATTTCCATGATGCAATAACATTAATCATTAATAATGCATTAATGATGTCTTCAAGGTCCAGATAGCAGCTGTCTCCCTCCCCCATCCCTCATTCCTAGACAGGCTGGTGGGTGGGTCTTCTCCTAAGCCCCAGTGATGGTTCTCACCTCCCTTCCCCCATGGAGACCCAATGCTGTAGGAGAGACAGATTTTAGGAGTCCAGATCTCTGTATCTACAGCACACTTGCTCCCACATGCAAACACACACACACACAGGCCTTCTTAATCCTAACCACCCTTTAATCAGCACGATTCTGACCCCTACGACTCTCTGTTTGCTGGAGGTAGCTCTCCCCTATAAGCTGTTCTTCAAAACTCTTAGCCTTTCTGCGTGTGCTTGGTGTGGTGCATGAAAAGTCGATTCTTTGTGTTGCTCCCATCTAGAGGGGAGGTCTTGAGGGTGAGCCCTCGGCCGTGGCCAGTGGGGGGCGGGGAGGGCTCCGAGGGGCCGGGCGGTGGGGACTGGAGGGGAGAACAGCTTAG
The DNA here is from genome assembly GCF_016772045.2 of Ovis aries. Lineage (NCBI taxonomy): Eukaryota > Metazoa > Chordata > Mammalia > Artiodactyla > Bovidae > Ovis > Ovis aries. Next base: position 12,640,223 of record NC_056070.1, read on the forward strand.
CTGGATGCCCCCCCAACCCGGCGCTGGCTCTGTTCCCCTTCCTGGGGGCTGGCATCCGCCGGTGCAGCCAGGAGACTCCTGTCCCCGAGCAGGCCAAGGGATGGCTCTGTCCGCAGCAGAGCCACCGAGGGTCCCCAGGAGGCGGCAGGGCCGGGTTGGGCAGGGGCCAGGTCGGGTTTTGGAGCCGGGAGGGCGGCCGAGGGCAGGCTGGCGAGGCGGGGAGCAGCCGGGGAGGGTACTCCCCTGGACCCCGCGGGGCTGACCCTCTCCCGTGCTTGCTCCCCCCTCCCCCGGCAGGTGCGCATTCTGCAGTTACTCCACCAGCCGCCCCGCCGCCATGGAGTGCCACGTGAAGACCCACTACAAGATGGAGTACAAGTGCCGGATCTGCCAGACGGTGACGGCCAACCAGCTGGAGCTGGAGACGCACACCCGCGCGCATCGCCTGGGCAACCACTACAAGTGCGACCAGTGCGGCTACCTGTCCAAGACCGCCAACAAGCTCATCGAGCACGTGCGCGTGCACACCGGGGAGCGGCCCTTCCACTGTGACCAGTGCAGCTACAGCTGCAAACGCAAGGACAATCTCAACCTGCACAAGAAGCTGAAGCACGCCCCGCGCCAGACCTTCAGCTGCGAAGAGTGCCTGTTCAAGACCACTCACCCCTTCGTCTTCAGCCGCCACGTCAAGAAGCATCAGAGCGCGGACAGCCCGGAGGAGGACAAGAAGGGCCCGGCCCCGGCCTCCCAGGAAGCCGGCGGCCCCGGGGCCCCGCTGCTGGTGGTCGGGAGCGCCCGCCACCTGCTGTCTCCGCTGTCGGTCATGTCCGCCTCCCACGCCCTGCAGACCGTGGCCCTGTCGGCCGCCCACGGCGGCAGCGGCTCCGAGCCCAACCTGGCACTCAAGGCCATGCCCTTGAACGGCTCCCCTCTGCGCTTTGACAAGTACCGGAACTCGGATTTCGCCCATCTCATTCCCTTGACGATGTTATACCCCAAGAACCAGCTGGATCTCACATTCCACCCTCCCCGACCTCAGACTGCGCCGCCCAGCATCCCCTCGCCCAAACACTCCTTCCTGGCCTATCTGGGACTGAGAGAGAGAGCCGAGACTGTCTGAGGGCAGCCGGGCTCCGTACCAAAAACCAAGAGACAGAGACAAACAAAAAAAAAGACAAAACCCATGAAACTTAAAACACAACCCCAGCAGGTGTACGTTGCTGCAAAAACCTACAGGCCCGCTCGGGTCTGAACCACGTGTACTGTATATCTTTAGTAAGGAATAGAGAATTGGCTCTGTGTGTATACCTATTGCATTGACCTGAAAGCTGCTTTATCCAATCTTCAGAGAGGTGACCTACTGCACCGTCTACCTTCAGAGGCATGCCTCCCCAGCCACCCACTCCCACTCTCGGCCCTTCTCCTTACTTTGAAAGGAAACCTGTCTTGTTAAACCCTAAAGAGAGTGTCCTTAATAGCAATCAGCACTTGTAAGCTTCCATACCGGTGCATTTTGTTTTCTGTTGGGCGAATGGGGCATGTGGGCGTTTGTGGATTCGGAAAGAGACAGCCGTGTGTCGTGTGCCATGACGTTTGCACCTTCTTTGTACTGGCTTCTTTGACAGCGATGAGCGTTGTTTGCCCTCCTGGGTGGTTCATGCGCTGCAGTCCCTCCCGGAGCTCCTCCATCACCTTTCCCCTCTCTATTTTGTGGCTGCAGAGTGGTAGGGCCTGGTGCTTACTCGACGGAGGAATGGTAGACAACTCAGTGCTGCCTGCGATTTCTCCAGAGTCCTGGAGATCTTGCGCTCGCATCTCTGGTTATGAAGAGAGCAATCGAGAGCCCCACCTGGAAGAAATAGCTTGCAGCACTGCAGCCAACATCACAAAACTCAAGTGTGTTTTGTGTGTGTGTCCATACGTATGCAATGTGTATGGTACGCACACAGTGCATCATTTTTTAAGGGCAGATTAAATATATATATATATGTGATGTATTAAGTCAGTGGTTACCATTTGTTTGCAGGAAAAGGAAAAACAATGTATGAGTGAAAATTTTTATGGTTGATAAATCCAGCCGAGGAGATTAAAAGGGGTTTGGATAAATTCTGGGTATAAATGCTCAGACTAAAAAAAAAAAAAAAAGAAATGGCAGTTTTGCACAGTGCTTTGGTCTTGCACTAGCTTTTGTTTCTCATCTGCAAAAAAAAAGTAACATAAAAGGAAGAAAATGTACCTTTTTTATGGAATGAGTAGACTGTATGTTTGAAACTTTTGTCATAACCTCTTTGACATATAACAACCCAACAAAAAGGTGCTGTTCAGTCCTACCGTTCAGTTTATGCCCCTGAGACGTTTCCATTGTGTTTGCAAATTGTCTGGCTATAGCAGTGTTCTCCATGTTATTAGTAATTCTGTATTCCATTTTGTTAACGCCTGGTAGATATGACCTGCTAGGAGGCTAACTTTATACTTATTTAAAGCTCTTATTTTGTGGTCATTAAAATGGCAACTTATGTGCAGCACTTTATTGCAGCAAGAAGCAGGTGTGGATTGGTTGTACAACCCCTCGCTATTCTTAAAAAGTCAGGGGTGATGTAAAAAGAAGAAAAGAATCTTTGGCTAAACATGTTAATGGCTTGTATTTTTAAGACAACAGAATTTCCAGTATGAAACAGGCTAAAAGAGCAGGAAGAAATGTGCTTTGTATGATAATGGGAAGTTTGGAATATAAAGTTTATATATTATTTATCTGTTAAAGAACCGGTGTACAGGAGGAATGCTTTCTTACTGCGTTGCTGGTTTCTATCATGTATTACCCTAGAGGTGGGTTGTTTTTTTTTTTTTTTCCATCTGTTTCATCTGGAGGGAAATAAAAGCATCCCGAATTTTCTTCCTCTAGTCGGTTTGCTTCCCCGAAAGCTCCCCCTTGTACAGTTCTACAGGAAGCCGGAAATCTGTACCTTCTGTCCACACCACAGTCCTCCCCCACACCCACCCTTCCTCCCCCAGACCTAGCAGGTGTGCTCCGCTCCCCTTGCCAGTTGTCCAGCCCTGGCAAACCTGTTTACACTAAGGAGCTGTCGCTGGGGGGCAGGGAGGCTGAGCCAGGGAGGGCAGGACGCTCCCGCACCCTGGCTCATTCTCCGGCAGAGACGCCTGTTCTTGGCCACATTTGAAATGCCATTCAGCGTCGCCCTGTCAGTGTTTCAGTCAAAGGCACTGTAGACAGGTATGGACGATACACTCCAAGAACACTGGGCTTATGGGTGGGTTGGTGTTTTTTTTCAAGTCACGTCTTTACCCCCATGTGATGGAGAATGTGCCACTTGGCTAATCACGTGCTTTTCACAATTACAAGTTCAGTGATTACAGGAAAGAGGGCCATGGGGAACCCACAGAGGCTGGCAGGAGGGCGAGCCCCACGTGAGCAACGGCAGGTTAAAAACCTGAAGGGTGGCCCTGAAGGACTGCAGATCTTACAGCATGCCACTTGTGCAATATGAGGTCCCAGGGTGAAACTTTCAAGATCAAGAGGGGTGTTGGAAGGAGACGGTTACCGCTCAGACGTGTGCCACTGAACTTGGATTTGAATGACTTAATGATGCTTAATGTAATTGGGCAACTTTTTTAGCACTTTGGAAAGAGTCATCAATCTTTCTGGTAAATTATAAAAGTTTTCTGAGTGAGAAAAGGTGTGTTTGGAGTTTGTTTGACTTTTTATATTATTATTATTGTTATTAATAAAGAAAAATCTACAGCATTTTTCAGATTCCACTGAGGTAATACATACCCCTGAATTTGGTTTGCAGTTTGATACTCAGGGAAGGATGTATTCCATAGATATCCTTTCCGTGTAAAACACTAACATCTTTGGGATAGTCACCTGCCAACTAACTTTGATTCTGTTTTCACTATGCATTCTTCAATGAAAGCTAGCTTATTTTTCCATATAGTGATACAGTTAGAGTTCTCTGCACTTTCTTCTTTCCTTTTTTTAACTCCTCGTATTATGTTCAGATGATCATACTGTCAAGGTTTATGTACATTACTGAAAATTTGTATTGTATAAAGCTTTTTGCATTACAAGGCTGTACAGGGTCATTTTGACAGTAACTGGTATATTCCTTTGCATCTTACGTTGCATTGCCAATTTCTAGTGTATCCAGTTTGGAAGTATAATATACTCTAATTAAAAAAAGAAAAGGTTGGCTATACTCTTGTTTCTTTTTCTTTCTTGGGTGCCATTCTTGGCTACTTGTTAATCTGAGTTTTGTCTCGCTGTGTTCTGATATTCCAGTTTCAGTGTGTTTTAGGTCAGTTTAGTCTCCAAGTCGTGTCTGATTCTTTGCCACCCCATAGACTGTAGCCCACAAGGCTCCTCTGTCCATGAATTCTCCAGGCAAGAACGCTGGAGTGGGTTTCCATTCCTTTCTCCAGGGGATCTTCCCAGCCCAGGGATTGAACTCAAATCTCCTGCACTGCAGGCAGATTCTTTACTGTCTGAGCCACCAGGGAAGTCCTAGGAAGTGTTCAGTACTAGTTACAACTATTGCAAAATGCAGGTTTTGAACAGCCATGTTCTAACGCAAACTGCTACTATGTAAATCATTCAAGGCCATTAGTATTGAGACCCTCTCATCCATCAGTACAGCTGCAAGCTGGCTCCTTCCAGAAAATACTTAGTGGCACTGGAAAATGTACACCAGCCTTACCCTCTCCTGCTTAACAGCATTTTATTGACCGCATACCCAAAGAGGGGACTGCAGATGAGTAATTCTGTTTGTCTTAATGAAGTGTAGCAACTATAAGAACTGTAATAAGTGGTATGTTTTCTAAGCTAAATAATAATCTATCTGAATGCAAGTACTAGTCCTCCATTCAAAGGAAGGTACTGGAGAAAGAAACTGAGCCCAGAAGAAAGAGAGCAAGCGAGAATGACATCAGGCGAGCAAACACACTGATCAATGCAAACAATTTTTTAAAACACCATTTTAAAGTTCTGTTAGAACGTCCCCGTGACTCGGTGATGGTTGATGAAAAATGCAAGGCAGCAGAAGAGAATCTTCTGCTGGTTCACAGCTTGCTCATTAATGTCCTTTACTTGCAAGAAATTACAAACTGCTTCACTTTAACATGTAAAAGATGAAATTTACTTTTTATAAAATGAGGTAATGTAGGAGAAGCCAGTTTGGAAACGGCCAATCATTAATCAGACACGTCGTGTTTTCATCCAGTAACTGTCTTAGGAGAGTGAATAATCTTCTCTCCCTCGATCCAAATACTCAGTTGTGTTTGGTATTTATTGAAAACATTAAAATAACTCAGACTTCTTTGCTTTTTGCTAGCACTACAGGCAGACATGACTTCTCATTTTGTGTATGTATTTTTTCCCCTTAGATTTCACATCTACCTCACATTTTCCCTTTGGTTGAGAAAAGCCAGAAATAGAAAGAAAATAATCATCAGTTTGGTAGTCATTTCGCCTGCTAATGAGCTTTCAGTAATGTTGAAAAGTGGATGGGATGGGAGCCATCCAGGACAGGACAGGCCTCATCCTCTTCCATCATCATTTACTCAGATCGATGCTCAGGGACCCCGGCACCCCCACCCAGCTGTGTGGCCCCTGTTGGAATTTCATCCAAGATCATACATCCTTTTACTCCCGTCATGTTAACTAGACTGTAAGCTAAGACTCAAGGCCATGTTTTCTATAGTGTATCTACAGCTGACTGCCCCCGTTTGGTGGACCCCAGAAACTGTCCTTGACCATTTCATAGAGCCACAGAGCCGGTTACGGGCACAAGGAGAGATGCCAAGGCTTGATGACCACTGGTACCTCCATACCCACAGCCAGAAGCGTCACATGAGAGCCCCTTGCTGCCAAAGGTCACATGGGGCTCACGCAGGATTTGCAGCGGAAGGCACATCTCCTTAGTGGCCCAAATGCAGAATCAAGTCACCTCGGTGCGTTCAGTCCTTGGGGGTAACTCATACAGAAGGAGGGGGAGCAGTGGGAGGGGACAACAGCTGAGTGATTTCATCTGTTGGCAGGGGTTCATAAGCGGCCCGGGGGCACATACAAAATACACACAACTTCATCAGTTTTTTCATTCGTGCGTGCCAAGTTGCTTCAGTCATGTCCGATTCTGTGATCCCATGGACTGTAGCCCACCAGGTTCCTCTGTGGGAGTTTCCGGGCAAGAATACTGGAGTGGGTTGCCACGCCCTCCCCCGGGGGATCTTCCCAACCCAGGGATGGAAACCACATCTCCCGCATTGGCAGGCAGATTCCTTACTACCAGCACCACCTGAAAAGCCCACTAAGAGAAGGTAAAGCTGGAATCCTTCCCAACAGTGCCTTAAGACCTGTGAGCAAAAACCATAGGATCAGAGAATACTGGGGATTCAGACTGCGTTCCAAGGTGTCACCAACCTCAGATGTTCAAGAGACCCCAGGCAACACTCTTAGATCTAGGACTCTCAGAACAGAAGAATCCCACACAAAATGAGGTTTATTTTGCAAGTAATTAAAATTCACTAAGAAAGCAAATGCCCATAATGCTGGCCCTGGGGTAAATAAAGTGTGGCTGTATGGACCAAGGGGCCCATTCTTCTGTCCAAGGTCTGAATGGTCTGTTATCCATCAGGGCCTCTTCTTTATGAGTTAGCTGTTCTGCCATTCATAATTCTTTCCAGCTGGATCTGTAAAACAGGAAAATGTAAATCCTGCTCATGTTGGTAGGAGCTGCAAAGGAGAAAGGGAAAGTCAATTGCTGTATTGCCTTGGAATTCCTTTCTGATGGAGTTAAGGTAAGTGTAAGTTAATTCGTTTTTAACAGAATTATAGAACTTGAGCAGAGAATCTATCTCAGTTCATACTTCCAATTATTTTCCCCTATACCAGTCCCTAGAGGTGGTCTTCCAGCCTCTTTAGTGAGAATGTCTGGATGACAGAAAAGGTTTTCCAACCATAAAACATTCCCATGGAGTTAGATCACCTGAGTTTGAAGTCTGACTCGGAAGCACCTTATAAAAAGAAAGACTGAACTAGATGGTCTCTAGATCCCTTCCCACCCTAACAGATAACGTGTATGATGAGCCCATGACTCTTGCTGAACAAGCAAAAGTCAGTCTGAAGCAAAAGTGGTCACCGAACAGAACCCTCGCAAGGCACTTATGGCAACAATGGCACCTCAACATTTTCAAGCCACAACAGACTTAAGGGAGAAAACAATGCCTAAAAATATATTTTTGCCCACTTCAGAATTTGGAATGTATGTCTTCTGATTAAACATTAGGCCTCATGCTTGGATTGTCTGCAGTCATCTTGAGGGTGGCTTGGGCTTCCCAGGTGGCTCAGGTAGAGAATCTGCCTGCCAAGCAGGAGATCGCTGGGTGGGGACGATCCCTTGGAGAAAGAAATAGCAACCCACTCCAGTATTCTTACCTGGAAAATCCCAAGGACAGAGGAGCTTGGTGGGCTGCAGTCCGTGGGGTTGCAGAGTCGGACACAACTTAGCAATTAAACAACAACAACAAAATGCTTCACCTAACTATGGGTACTTAATCTGCTTAGATGATTGGGGGTGGCCAGGTGGGATGGAAAGGTTTCGCCCTGGCCATCATCACGCCTCTCACTCCACCCCCTCCCTTTCCCACCTCTTGCTTCCAGCCTCCACCAGGTGACTGGTGCTGCTGTGATTGCTAAGCTCTCCGCCAACCACGTGTCAGGTGTTTTCTGGAGAAGAGCAAATGGTTTTCTTTTAAAAGGTAATGAAAGACACTTTAGTTTTAACCTAAAGAATATATTCTTCTCATTTTGTCACTTGTTTAGAAAGACTCTGGACCCAAGGACTCTAAGCACATCATCAGTGCTTACAGGCACTTTCATTGGATGGAAAGACGACACGTGCTTTCCAGAGACAGGAAAATTACTGACCTATGCCCCTAATCAGACAAGTAAGTCAAGAGCAAACACGGGGCTAGAACCAGGGATATTTATCTAGCCATCTTCCAGCCTGAATTCCAGAATGATGTCTCTCCAGTCACAAAGATTTCTAGATAGGAAATGTCATCACTTGGCTTTAGAGTTCCATTTTTAACTGCAATTTCTAAATAGTGGTCCACAGACTTCTCAATGTGTATTATTACAAACGACAGTCAAGCCCCCTCGTTCCCTTATGTCCCTCTTCAAATAGAAGTTCTGTTAGAACATTCTCCACACAATGGGTTTGATCAGCGTTTATAGTCTGCCCCTTTCTTTTATCTCGGTGTTTTCTGGGTTCCCCTAAAAAGCTGAACCTTGAGATTTATTTTTGGAAGTAATTCCAGAAACAAAAGTGGGAAACTAGAAAGAGTGAAGCAGGTAAGAGGGGAAAGCCAATCCCAGGGCGCTTTGGCAAGATAGTCACTGCAGCGAACAACTGGCATTGCGTCACTGTGGGAACCTCCTAAGGAGCTGTGTGCCTCAGGACTGACAAGTCACATGAGAGCAGGGAGAAGGGGCCCGAGCAGCCGCAGTGTGTGTCAATTCCCTTGCACTTCCAGCTTTGCCCATGACTTGGAATGACTGAAAAGTTCCCCACAGACAGCCGCAGAGGCGGCAAAGAAGCCAGTGGGGCAGCATGTAAGAGGCTGCTGGTGAAGCTGAGGGGAGGTGCTGTCAGCCACACCTGACCAGAGATGGTTGCTGCAGCGAAGGCTGGAAAAAAGCAGATTAAGTCTGTGAGATGCAGAGCCATCGGTATCCGATAAGATAGTCATCTTTGGCATAAATGTTGACATCCCTTTATTGGCCTCTAAACCAATGTTGGCTGTACATCCAACCTGTTAGGTTAGCCTGAAGACTTTCTCCTTTCCCCCACTGGGAGCTGGGAAGAACTGAGACAGTGTTGGCTTGTGGTGCTACGGAAGGAAAGCGGTGGACCTGAGCAGCAGGTATTAATAAAGGCTCTCCCACTTGGATAGCCAGAGAGAAACTATAAAATCTCTTTAGAGCCCTCCCTCCTCTGGAGTTCCCCTTTTGATTTCTCTAATGAGACCGAGTCCTTCTGGGACTTGACTGAGAGGAAATTGCTCGACAGGGACATGGGCTGTCCCCCACCTCAGAGAGCCTCCTAGACTGGGAAAGCCACGAGAGCCCACACGAAGCCAGAGAAGAGCCGCCACGCCTCAGGCTTCGCGCAGCCTCAAGCCCAAGCAAAAGGCATCCTGGTGGCTCTCAGAGGTCCTAACTGATCGCAAACGCTGGTCCAACAAAGGGCTGGCAGCCAGAACTCATCGAAGAATAAAGGAGTTGCATTCACCTGGCATTTTCTCTACGCTTGTACCTCCCAGAGGAACGAACGTGGGGCTGAACAGGGAGGTATCTGCTCTCGTGGAAAATAGCTAATTGAAAACTTCTGTAGAGATGTATTTATCTATGTCGTCTTCTGCCTGCACAAGGGCCTTCTCTGATTGTGAAGGAGGCACTGCTCTTCCTTGCGGTGTGTGGGCGTCTCTTGCTGCGGAACATGGGCTCTGGGCGCGCCAGCGACGGTAGCTGTAGTGCGTGGGCTCAGTAGTTCTGGCTCATGGGCTGACTTGCTCCACACCGTGTGGGATCTTCCTGGACCAGGGATCGAACCAATGCCGTTTGAACTGCAAGGTGGATTCTTAACCACTGGACCACCAGGGAAGCCCCCAATTGAAAATTGAAATGTTCAAGGTATTTCATCTTTTTTTTTTTTTCCACCTGTAACCCACAATTGGGCTTTACCTGGTGGCTCAACTGTAAAGGACCTGTCTGCCAATGCAGGATCCCCTGAAGAGGGAAATGGCAACCCACTCCAGTATTCTTGCTTGAAGAATCCCTTGAACAGAGGAGCCTGGTGGGCCGCAGTCCATGGAGCTGCCAGAGAGTCAGACATGACGGAGACTAAATAGCGCCAACAACCCACAACTGGCGGTGATTTTACTAAGGAAGAGTGGGCTAGGCATGGTTACACAGAACATGCAGACAGCATGCACAGCGGCATTTGTGTGAGAGCAACCAGAGGGAAGACCAGGAATTGTTTTATGCTGGGATTCACACTATTAAAAGGTAACATTTTTCATTCTTCCTTTGTGCTGCTAAAAATACATACAGGCTAATGAAAGAGTATCATGTGGAAAGAATAATTAAGGGGCAAAGAAATCTTGTTAAGAGAATAACCTCTTGACTATCTTTTCTACAGTTAAACAAATGGGCATAGCAATGGGTCATCATCATACTATTGGTCGAGGTCCCATCTCTTTATGGCATCAGACAAAGACACAGCAGCCATCACTGAATATGCAAGGGTTTTGGTCACACAACAAGGCTATGTGTCTTTTTAAATGCGCAGAGTAAAAATTCCCTGTTGATGAAGGGACACTATGATTTGGCCTGTCTGCCCATAAGGCAGGCTACATTGTGTTCACCCATGATTTTGTGGGGCTTTCCCGGTGGCTCAGACGGTAAAGAATCTGCCTGCAATGCAGGAGACCTAGGTTTGATCCCTGGGTTGGGAAGATCCCCTGGAGAAGGGACTAGCAACCCATTCCAGTAGTCTCGCTTGGAAAACCTCATGAACAGAGGAGCCTGGCAGACTGCAGTCCATGGGGTCGCAAAGAGTTGGACACAACTCAGGGACTAACACTTTCACTCTGATTTGGTGTCATGGGATCCTGTCTTTATATATGAACCCCTCACATTACCCATAATCCACTGCCTCCCTCATCATTATTCTCTGCACCTGTTCTCCACAACCCAAGTTCCCATCCCAGTTGTTAGGTTCTAAAGGAAGCCTGTACAACCCATCACTTCTTCCCCCATACCCCAGACTCCACTTCCACTCTGCTGCTGCTGCTGCTGCTAAGTCACCTCAGTCGTGTCCAACTCTGTGTGACCCCATAGACGGCAGCCCACCAGGCTCCTCCATCCCTGGGATTCTCCAGGCAAGAACACTGGAGTGGGGTGCCATTGCCTTCTCCGCCACTTCCACTCTAACCTTGACCAATTTCTCCCTTTTCTTTCATTATTTAGTGAGCAATCGATACGTGGAAAGTTATGTGCTGGCAGCTGGTAAGAAACAGGGATACATGAGACATAGTCCCTAACATTTAGGCATTTGCTGGGATGTGCGGTGCTCAGTCATTAAGTTGTGTCCGATTCTTTTGCAACCCTATGGACTGTAGCCCGCCAAGCTCCTCTGTCCATGCAATTTTCCAGGCAAGAATACTGGAGTGGGTTGTCATTTCCTCCTCCAGGGGATCTTCCTGACCCAGAGATGGAACCCACATCTCCTGCACTGACAGGCAGATTCTTTACCACTGAGTCACCTGGGAAGCCCCTTTTAAAGTGTCTGCCAACCCACAGGAGAAACGCACATTTGAACAAATGCACTATAATACCAGGAAAAAAAATACGCATATATTGCTATAGAAATATTGAATAAAGAGTGACTACTTACAACCAGGGTGACAGGAGGCTTTCTGGGGAACGGAGAAAGCCAACTGCAGTCTCAAGACTGAGTAGGATTCTCCGAGGCGGGAAGAGTGGGGAGGGCATTCCAGATTGAGAGAACAGCTTGAGGAAAAGCAAGAAGGTGAGAAACCGCATGGCTGGCTCTGTTGTGCTAGAAGATGATAATGAAACCAAACAAAGCCAGCTTGGGTAGGGCTTTGAGTCCCTTGTTAAGGAGTCTGAACATCTAAACGACTCTCTAGTTAACAAGAACTAAGCAAAAACATTGAGAAGGAGAATGGCAGGATCTGACCTGTATTTTAGGAGGATAATCCTAGCGATGCTACAGGGAAGGAGGATGCAAAGGGCAGAGAGACGTGGTAGGTTCAGATATGCTAAACTGAAACCACCATCTGCTCCCTGAGATGTGCCGCTTAACCACGTGCTCTTTAGACAGGGGGTCCCCAGCCTCCGTGATCTAATGCCTGATGACCCAAGGTGGAGCTGATGTCCTAAGTAAAGTGCACAACAAATGTAATGTGCTTGAATCTTCCTCAAACCATCCCCCTGCCCCTAGTCAGTGGAAAAACTGTCTTCCACAAAACCGGTCCAAGGTGCTGAAAAGGTTGGGGACCACTGGGCTAGATCAATAAGGGACACCCACCCTCCAAGTTACCTGAGCTACAGGGGTCAACTTTGCCCCCTTCTATCTCTCCTTTTCCTTTCTCTTGTTCCCTTTCTTTGGACAGCTAATGCATCAAAGTCCTGTTCATTTTATCTGCCAAGTATTTTATGAATCTCTCCTGTCTTTCCCCTCTTAACATCTGGGTGCAGGGCCTCAGCATCCTTGCCAAAGGTCTAGAAGTAATTTCCTCTCTGAGTAGGTCATTCTCGAGTTGTAAAGGTTTTAGAAAGTGTTATTCTAGAGCTCAGACAAAGCTCATGATCAGGCTTGTAGGCCCAAAGGTGGTTTTTGGAGCCAGTGGGGCAGGTGATAACGCCACCGCAGCAAGAGCAACAGCAGCGAATGCACCAAAGACAGAACCCTGGGAGATACCAACTGCCCAGGGGAAGGAGGGGGAGGCACCACAGGAGTCCAAAGAGCAACAGTTAGAGAAGTCACGGCAAAGCACAGTGCTTCCAGGGAGCTGTGGCGAGAGGGTCCTTTCAGCAAAATCCCCAAGGAAGAGGCAGCTGAGGTTGAATCCCACATCCTTGACCCATGATCTGCCGGCCCTTGGTGATCTTTCAGGATGCAGCGTCAGTGTCAGGCTAAGGGTGGAAACCAAATTCCAACATGTTCCAGAATGAATTGTTGGTGAGCAGCTGGTGACAAGGAGAAGCATCTACTCTTGGATCAAGTTTGGTTGTTGTTGTTTGGTCATTAAGTCAGGTCCAACTCTTTGCAACTCCATGGACTGTAGCTCACCGGGTGCCTCTGTCCACAGGGTTTCCCATCAAGAATACTGGAGTGAGTTGCTACTTCCTTCTTCAGGGATCGTCCCGTCCCAGAGATTGAACCCGCATCTCCTGCACTGGCAGGTGAGTTCTTTACCACTGAGCCAGCAGGGAAGCCCTGTTAACTTTGGTAGTGAGAGAAAAAAAATCACATGTGCCTCATACTTGCCTGAAGATGCTGAACCCTCCTTTCCCTCGCGGGGAGCCCTAACCTCTCCTGATCCCCACTTCACAGTCCTTTGAAGAAGAGAAGAGTAATCTAGAATCCCAGCCATACTCCGCACCAATTTTCCACATCATTTTCTGGCATAATTCATCCTTTGAAGTGCATCTGGTCTGTCTTCATGCCCTGCTCTTGCTGTCTGCCTGGACAACTTTCTGTCAGTCAAAGACATCCACAGGAAATGGGCTGCGTGGGTAAAAGTCAGTAGTACTTCTAAATACAACTGCCCTCCAGCTCAGACGGTAAAGAATATGCGTGCAAAGCAGAAGCCAGGCTCAGTCCCTGAGTTGGTAAGATCCTCTGGAGAAGGGCATGGCAACCCACTGCAGTATTCTTGCCTGGAGGATCCCATGGACAGAGGAGCCTGGCGGGCTACAGCCCGTGGGCTCACAGAGAGTCGGACACAACAGAGCGACCAAGTACACACAGCACACTAAATTACAAGAGTCTGGAGAACTGCAAAAACAAATAGTCAAGTTAGCCCTGCTCCCACCTTTCTACTATGCCCAGAATGATAAAATAAGGATTCCAGTGTGAAAAGTTGAAGGGTTAGAAGGCAATATGATAGGTCTCTTAAAAAACATGATGGAGGGACTTCCCTGGGGGTCCAGTGGTTAAGACTCTGTTCATCCACTACAGGAGGGACAGGTTCGATTCTTCGTTGGGTAATGAAGGTCCTTAGGGATGCATGGTGTGGCCAAAAATATTTTTAAATTTAAAAAAAAAAAAAAACAATCAATGCAGCTGTTGTTGCTGCTGCTAAGTCGCTTCAGTCGTGTCTGACTCTGTGCGACCCCATAGACGGCAGCCCACCAGGCTCCTCTGTCCCTGAGATTCGCCAGGCAAGAGTACTGGACTGGGTCACCATTTCCTTCTCCAATGCATGAAAGTGAAAAGTGAAAGTGAAGTCTCTCAGTCGTGTTCAACTCTTAGCGACCCCATGGACTGCAGCCCACCAGGCTCCTCCATCCATGGGATTTTCCAGGCAAGAGTACTAGAGTGGGTTGCCATTGCATTCTCCGCAACAAACCAATACAACACTGTAAAACAATTATCCTCCAATTAAAAATGAATAAATAAAATAAATTTTGTTGTGTTCAGTCCCTCAGTCCTGTCTGACTCTTTGCAACCCCATGGACTGCAGCACACCAGGCTTCCCTGTTCTTCACCATCTCCTGGAGTTTGCTCAAACTCATGTCCATGGAGTCAGTGATGCCATCCAACCATCTCATCCTCTGTCATCCCCTTCCCCTCCCGCCTTCAGTCTTTCCCAGCAGCAGGGTCTTTTCCAATGAGTCAGCTCTTTGCATCAGGTGGCCAAAGTATTGGACCTTCAGCTTCAGCATCAGTCCTTCCAGTGAATATTCAGGGTTGATTTCCTTTAGGTTGGAGTGGATGGATCTCCTTGCAGTTCAAGGGACTTAAACTTTAATAAAACAAAACAAAATATGATGGATATGGCCAGAGAGGATAGACTCAGTTACCAACATCCAGAACACTACACCACGGGGCTCTAACCTTGAAACTCAGCAGAGACTGTTCGCGCTGGAGGCCTGGTCTCATGCTACCTGACTGTCGCTTTCATGCATTGCAAAGTCCGCCTTTATACGGAGAGTGGCTCTCCAACCCTTCTGGGCTGTACACACTCCAGTTGAGGCAAGAGAGCTACAACTTAACAATCCTGCTTGCACCCGCTGCCAGCTTGCCAACAGGAAGAAAATAACTCTCATCAGACATAATGGAAAGAAAGGTACAGGGTTTTATGAGTTGGAAATGAAATAATCTGTTTCTTATTAAATATCATGAGAAAATTATTAATTCATGCCAGAAACACAAATATAAACATTATCATATTGAACGCGTTTCTTCTGAAGAAGACCATCTGGCAGGGCCTCACACTTTGACAAACAAGAGTGTATGTAACCTTGGTGGGCTCTTCCATTAAAGCAGTAAATTAGAGCAAGTAAAAACGGAAGGGTTTTTAAGGGGAGTGCGTTACAGTGACGGCATCTGCCAGATACTTGTCACGTGTTTCTCTGGAGGGAGGCCTGCTTTTACAAACGCTGTTCTATGAAAACTTGAATTTTCCAGACAAGGGGTGGTGATTATTTCAGAATTTCTCCCTTTAAAATTAGATTAGGAGTTCTTGGTTCAGTGGCTAAGACTTGAGCTCTCAATGCAGAGGGCCTGGGTTCAATCCCCGGTCAGGGAGCTAGATCCCACACACTGCAACTAAGAGTTTGCATCTAAAGATTCTGCATGCTGCACCTGGTGCAGCCAAATAAATAAATACTTTTTAGGTTATTAAAAAATAATGATAAATAACATTGGATTCTCTTCATGGGGACCAAATTCCAGAAGCGTCTTTACCTACAAAAGTATAGAGCATTCACTGTTTAACATAAACGGTGGTGGGAAGATGAAGGAAAGTGTAGGAAATTTAGAGAGAAGACACAATTATAGAGTAACAAAAAATTGAAAATATAGTATCCTGAAAATTTAAAGCAAATGCATGGTTCTTTTTCAGTACAGTGCAGTTTTAAAAACCTCACACTGTCACTTCTTTTTTTTTTTTTTTTTTGTAGGAAGGCAGGAGAGACCTATAATTGGGAAAACATGCCCCTGCCTGGAAACAGATAGAACAGTGGTTACACACAAGTGGAGGAAATCTTGCACTCTAGAAAAGAAGAAATGCTGATGGCAGCTTGAAGAAACACCCGATTCCCCTGAGGATCCACATGAATAGTTTTCACTATGTGCCCTACATTCTCAGAAGACTCTGAGGGACTTCCCTAGCGGTCCAGTGGCTAAGACTCTGAGCTTCCAATGCAAGGGATGCCAGTTCAATCCCTGATCAGGGAACTAAGATCCCACAGGGCCGCATGGCGAAAAATAAATAAAAGATCATCACAGATCGCTCATTAAAAATAGAAGACTCTGACCTTAATTTTGCTCACATCGTGCGCCTCCACTTGCTCTGAGGTGCTGCTGTTGATAATCAGTGCTATCTTGGTACCTTTCCCAAATCTCTCTCCCCTATGTCACACATCACATCACTGGGTGGTCCTAGAGAATCTCCGAAGAACAATTCCTCCGTCTAGAAGAGCAGAGGTCAGCAGAGCTGATCCTGGTAGGCTTCTACCACGTGAGAGTTCATTCCCGTCTTGGTGCTAACCCAAGACCAGCAGGCATCTACCTGCAAAGTTCAGTCACTATGTTTGGAGTGACCCGAAAAGGACGACACACCAAAGTGGTATTCAAAGGATATACTGCATTTCTACTTAATTAGGCAGGTCTCAAATGCTAGTGAGAGTACCACTAGCATCTATCAACAAGGAGGTCCGAATCTGTCAGGGCATTGGGGCTGCATGGTAGTTGGGGCTACTCAAGCCCTGTGTGCTGTGTGCTAAGTCGCTCAATCGTGTCTGACTCTTTGTGACCCCATGGACCGTCGCCTGCCAGGCTCCTCTATGGGGATTCTCCAGGCAAGAATACTGGAGTGGCTTGCCATGCCCTCCTCCAAGGGATCTTCCCAACCCAGGGATCGAACCCAGGTCTCCCGCATTGTGGACAGATGCTTTACCGCTGAGCCACCAGGGAAGCTCATGAATGCTGGGGTGGGGTAGCGTATGCCTTCTCCAGGGGATCTTCCCAACCCAGGAATTGAACCAGGGTCTCCTGCATTCCCGGTGGATTCTTCACCAGCTGAGCTACCAGGGAAGTCCACTCAAGCCCCAATCACAGTTCTGTCAGGAGAGTGAGTAATTCAGTTTACAGGCTGCGTATGCTTATTGTCTCTTCACAGCAACCACGTTAGTGTGTATATTAGAAGTGGGAGAAACAGCCCCCACACAAGCCAAACCTCCTAGGAGAATTTGGACCTCTAATGTTAACACCTATATTCTTCATATTTTAAAATGTTTACTAACCATCTTTTGCGCTTTCTGAAAGGTAAGACACGCACATGATACATAAAAACTGACCCAACAATTATGTTTATGGAAGAACCACCTAATTTTGTTTGAATCTTCTGCTTTTGTTGGCTCAAAGATGCTCTTTGGGGTTGAGCCTTTCCCAAGTCTCCCTCCTATATGCCACATATCAGCTCCAATGGGTGGCCCAGGAGAATTTATGGAATGAATTCCTCAGGCTAGAATAGTAAGTGTCTATGGTGTGGGTGGGGTGGGGGTTGGCAGAGCTTCCTACACCAGAGCTTAAGCCAAGGGTCCTGGCCTGCTATAAGCTTGGTCACTGTGCCGTCTTCTTTACCCAAATTTATGATCTGCTGAGGACAGCTCACTTGGTGACAAATTAGATTACAGAAATGAGTGAACCAACTATTTGCCTACACTTCTTATAAGCCATTAGTCATAAAAAAGAATATTTAGGTAGGTAGATGAAGGATGAGCAAAAGAGAGAAAGAGAGTTACAGAGAAATGCAAGACTTGGAAACATCTAATTTCATTTCCTCATTATATAAAAGAAGAGGAAGAAGGTCAGTGAGGAGAGAGACACAGAATGAAACAAAGATATTTGCTTAAAATTTTACAAAAAATAATTTTTTCTATAACTCATACTAACTCAAGAGAGTCTTGTGGTTCAGTTTCAGCATCAAATTACAGAAAAATAGTTTCACAGAAAAAAATATAATTAACAACAATTCGAGCTTCAGCTTCTTCATAAAATACCAAAGAAGGGAGTACATTCTTGATGTATATCCAAAGATCTTAAAGATCCTCTGACAACATTTTCCTTACCTCGCTGGCAATGAATTCTTCCAAACCTTACTCTTCTCCCTCTCTTTAGAACCCCTTACAAGTCCCCCAATGTTCAGGCCACATGACCCCTTCTCTCTCCCCAGAACTTTATTATATAGGTCAATATAACCTTTCTGGCTTATTCCTCAGCACCCCACATCCTAGAACTAAAGGCTTGAGTGCTCAGATTGAAAGAGCCTATCAGTATTGAGAAGGATAAGCTTAAAAACTAAATTAACACACAGAGATATCATAATAAAACTCCAGAAGATCATGGTGACAAAGACAGTCCTAAAAGAGTCTACAAAAGAATGAGTCAGATCAATCATCAATCAAGTTTCAAAAAAAAAAAAAAAATAGGGCAAATGGCTTCAATATGCTCAAAAATATATATGTATATATATATATATATATGAACTTAGAGCTTCATAATAAGCCAAATTTTTAATACTGGAGAGAGATGAAAATGAAGTCTCAGACATAAAAGCCTTCAGGAAAATTTATTATTCACAGGTACTTTCTGGTGGAGAGAGCAAAACCTACCAGAGGGTGTACTCCAGCAAGAAGAAAAATTAATCTGAAAGGTAATCAAGGGGGCAAAGGAGAGTTATATTCATTTTTTATTTTTGTAATTAAAAAGTAATTTGTTAAAAGGTTGGGAATAAAGAAAAATCAGAAATGCAAGTTAATTCTTTACTTTTATATCCATTCCTTTTTACCTTTGTATAACATGTCATTACAGTTTACAAAATGCTTTCAGATAAACTATCAGTAGCTGTAATCACAGGACCTACAAAAATATGTTCTAGGATGGACCATGCTGGAACAAATGATAATTCTAGTAAAATCTGAAAATGCCCTTTCTGGGGGTGGTAATGCTCTTCTTGCTGTGGAAGCTGGTTGCCTCGCACCAGTCACCACGATGACGATGACAGCGGCTCTGAGAAGGGGCGGTGAGTGTCAGGTTTAGCAGCCTGATCGCTTTTCCTTCCTCTGTCTACCGAGTTGGACTAGACTATGAATTGGTAGGGAAGGAGCTGAAGAGAGGTAAGAACTCTGACATTTCAGGCCAGCTGAGGCTCTGAAGAGGGGCTCGTTAGAAGACCAGGTTAAGAGGGTGGAGGACTAAAGGCCTCGAGCTGCCAGGATGAAGCCAGTGGAACCCACTTCGTTCAAGAGGCTTGCTGATGAGAGATCTCGGGCTCTGCAGAGGCTTCTGTTGAGAGACCCATGGTCCTACTGCCTATGATGACACACCCCATGAATCTAGGGCTTGGAATCTCTCGCTTGAACTTTTTGACGCCATCCTGATGTGTGCCAGAAAAAGAGTGGCTGCCAAAAAGCAAGCATTTTCCCATCTCTAAAAATAAAATGTGGGCACCACTTCAGGCCCCGTTGCCAAGACCCAGCCCTTCCCAGGATAAACAATAGGTGGCCAAGCTGACCGGAGGCAGGCACTGGGCCTTGAAGTAAGCCTAAGTCCAGCCTGAAATGCCAAGAGCGGGCATGTGCAGCTGTTAAGCTAGAAACCAGAGGGGGCCCTCCCTTCTCCACAGCTGATGGAGGGCAGCTCCAGTGCCCCCAGCCAGAGACCAGGTGTGGCCCACTCAGGGTATCCCAGCAACCTTGACCCAGCTGAGGTCACAGAGTTCCCACCAACCCCTGCCCCCAGAGCCCTCAGGGTGCACGGTGACAGATCTGAGGGCTTGTGGGGTCTTGTCCCGAGAAAGTTGCCTGGGAAGGAAAGTTCCACCAGGATCTATCTGCATTCATCACTCAGGGCTGTGGCCATCACCTGTCAAAACCCATCACGCCCCACCGAGGGCCCTCACCTGCTGGCCGCAGGCCCCACAAAGCACCTTCGTGTGGGGGTGATGCTGTAATAACTCATCCTCCCCACTCTAATTGCCTCGCAACTCGTCAAATGCTTCTGCACAGCTTGTTCCAGCCCCTGCCCCTTGTCATTAGGGTTCAAATCTTCCCAAGACCATAAGCTTGGCTTTTTGCTCATTTGGGGTGTTAAAAAAAAAAAGGCTAAGAGGGGTTAGGGGAGGAGAGGGCCTAAATATAGCAAATATTTGCAGGCATAATCACTCCATAAACATGCTTCAGTGGAAGGGAGTGTAGGGCCGACCCAGATGACGGATGTCATTCACCGGAGTGTCACGTCATAAATGAAACTGAATGAGCCCATTCTCCCTCGGAACCAAGAGTGACGCCTGTTCACACTATAAATATTTATGTAGTCATGGTCCTTAAAAGACTTTATTTTTCCAGGTAAGTAGATTTTAATGAAAAAGTTAAGCAGAGCTTTTCCTGCCATTTCGGAATAGTCACTGTAGCTTTTTGACATGGTATTCCACCGGCAAGGAGAAGGGGAAAAAGGGAAGGAAAGGGGGCAATCAGGCTGCCCTCCATGAGGCTTCTGCGTGGGATCTCATTTATGTCGGTCAAGGTCATTCTCATGCAGAAAGTGACAGCCTTAAATGGGGAGGCGGACACCAGAGGAAGCTCTATGGGTCTCCGTTGGACCCAGGGCCTGTGTAATGAAGGGAGCGCCGACAGACCCTTGTCCTCCAAGTTCAGACGCCCTCCCCCAACTCTGCCAGGAGAGTCGGGCGCCCTAGCTCTCTCAGCTCTCTCCGCCTGCCCCTTAGTAGCAGAAAAAATGTACACTTCAGCCCGTTACTGTGCTCACTGGAGAAGAATTCTCAGAATTCCAAGACGTGTGCCCGAGTGTCTGGGTGTTTATGTAGATACGCTGCTTTTATCTACTCCTCCTGATCACCTGAGCCAGGGCACCCCCCAGAAACCCTGCCAGCCTCGGATCCACTTTTGCTGCACTCCGCACCTCACATCACTTGTCAAGGGGAACTCCCCCCGGCGCCCACGTCACCGTGGGCTCCCAGCACCATTGCCACCCTCCCCTCCTCCAAGACACTCCTGCCACCTGGAGTTCCCAAGCCATTGTCTCCAGAACAATTCTTGCTGCGTTTCCTGTCACTTTGCAGTTTACTCATCACTTCAAGGCACCAAAACCCTAGCCCAAGTCCATCGAGCTGGTTTCTTTCCCAGGGATGGCCTTCTGCCCAGGCTCCCTTCCCCTCCAAACCTCAGGGTGGCCCCTGCTATGTCAGCCTGAACTGGCCTCTTTGGGAAAATGTGATGATCCTCTGGCTCTAGTCTCAGGAAGTCTTGTTTCACAAAGAACAAGAGTCTCTGGTTCGGGGCGGTGAGTCACGGGCAGCCTTGACCATGCCTATCTGGGGAGGCTGAGGCTGCCATGTATGGTCCTTGCCCACCCACCTCTCCGGGTAAGTCGGAGCTCTTTGCCAGGACAGCCTGAGTCATAAAACTCAGCACATTCCTTAGGCGTTGGATAGTCTTTCCTTGTTATTACTTTGCTTTTGTTTTATGTAGCACCTGGTTTCATTTTAAAAATCCAAATAAAAGTCTCATGGATGGGGCTCGGTGGGCTAGGGGGTTAGGAAGGAAGGAAAAAGAGAAAGAAAGGAGTGAAGCCTAGGTTATGGGATGGAAGAAAGGGCTGGAACTCCCCAAATATGCAAGACCCAGAGCAGGAGGGAGTTAGCTGCAGGGAAAAAAGCAGGAGAGAGAGAAACAGGGAGAATGTGTTACGACTGAGCTGAATTTGATCAGTCCTTTTTCTGTCCATGATAAAGCACTTGATGGCCAAGCCTTTCGCCACATCAGGCCCCAGTTCTGAGTTAGCCCTTTACTCCTGAGCCATGTGTATTGTCCCTAACCCCTACACTTTGGGAATCTCCTCGGTAAACTGACAGACTTACTCGTGATGAATTCCAAGGAACTTCTCAGTTACAACACTGTGATTCTACAAACCTATCAGCTCCCTTTTTTCTTAGACCACAAACCCCAACCCCAATTAAGGGACTATTTTTCCAGAAGCTAACTTTTTTTTTTTTTTTTGTCTTTGTGGGGGGCGGGGTTTGGTAGAGGAATGGGGCCCAGCAAAGGAGGTGGTGTAGACCCAACCATATAAATGTTGCTGGCTAAACTGAATTTCTGTGGCCAGGTTAGTCTGCAAAATCATCTCTAAAACTGTTCACATCGGGTTTTTTAACTTAAAGAGTGTTATTCTAATAAGCTATGCCTGCATACAGCAAGAAAAAAAATCCACAAATACTGAAAGAACGAATAACACCTATTGACCTAGAGAACTGTATTTCCTTGGAGTAATAAAACTTTAATTAAAGCATAAGACCAGGAGCATTGGGCAATTAGACCTTCATAAGTAATGGAGTATTTCCTGCCATATCAGTAAATAAGAAAGTAACAGTCATCAGGGATCACAGCCCTCCAACGTAAGCCCTGAGGGCACTCCCGAAGGAGACCTGGCAGCCATTAGGCTGCAGCCACTCCCAAGGATGCTCAGGATGACAAAAAAGAACCACACAAGACATTGGCCCCACATCACTGAGATGCATATGAAAGGAATGATTACAGTGAGCCCAAAACTAATCATGGCATCCAGTCCCATCACTTCATGGCAAACAGAAGGAGAAAAAGTGGAAACAGTGGCAGATTTTATTTTCCTGGACTCCAAAATTACTTCGGACAGTGACTGCAGCCAGGAAATGAAAAGACACTTGCTCCTTGGAAGAAAAGCTATGACAAACCTAGACAGCATATTAAAAGGCAGAGACATCACTTTGCCAACAAAGGTCCAAATAGTTAAAGTTATGGTTTTTCTAGTAGTCCTGTACAGTTGTGAGAGATGTACCATAAGGAAGGCTAAGCACTGAAGAACTGATGCTTTTGAATTGTGGTGCTGGACGCTAGTGGTAACACTGCCTGTCAATGCAAGAGATATGAGAGATGCGGGTTGGATCCCTGGGTCAGGAAGATCCCCTGAAGGAGGGCATGGCAACCGACTCCAATATTCTTGGCCTGAGAATCCCCATGGACAGAGGAGCCTGGTGGGCTACAGTCCAAAGGGTCGCAAAGAGTCAGGCATGACTGAAGCGACTTAGAACTCACGCACACTGGAAAAGAACCGAGAGTCCCTTGGACTGCAAGGAGATCAAACTAATCAATCTTAAAGGAAATCAACACTGAATATCCATTGGAAGGACTGACCCTGAAGCTGAAGCTCCAATTTTTTGTCCACCTAATGGGAAGAGCTGACTCACTAGAAAGCACCCTGATGTTGCGAAACATTGAGGGCAAGAGGAGAAGGAGTATCAGAGGATGAGATGGTTGGATGGCATCATCAACTCAATGGACATGAATGTGAACAAACTCTGGGAGATAGTGAAAGGTTAGCCTGGCGTGCTGCAGTCCACCGGGTGTCAGAGTTGGACATGAATTTGCAGCTGAACAATAACAACAGACTCATGCATCTTCCCATACATAGAAAAGCACTAAATTCCTTAACTTAGGATATCTGGTTTTCTTTAGCTAACAATAATCATTTGATAGTCAGACTACTGCCCTTTGCTGTAAAACTTCCTATAACCTGGCTCCTCCCCTCACCTCTTCTGAGCAATTCTCTATGTCACTGGACATGCTGTTTCCTGGGCTTGAAGTCTTTAAATAGCCCACCAAATAAAATATAACACTCAAGTTTTAGATTGTGAATATTCTTTAAGTCTGGAGAAGGAAATGGCAACCCATTCCAGTATTCTTGCCTGGAGAATCCCAGGGACAGAGGAGCCTGGTGGGCTGCTGTCTCTGGGGTCGCACAAAAACGGACACTGCTGAAGCGACTTAGCAGCAGCTGCAGCATTCTTTAAGTCGACAGTCAATAGAGGCCTTTACCTCCCTCTGCTCAAGAGCTTCTCCGTGAAGCTGGCCAGGGCAAAAATCCTGGAGGTTTCTGAGTGGCTCCAAGGCAGCAGTTTTAAAGCAGTTTGGCGCCCTTAATGGAAACCATACGAAGGGATCCTGGGAATCAGACCAGAAGGCTTTCGGGGATAGTACTTAGCCTAACCTGGGCTAAAGAACAAAAATAACCACTAGGAGGTTTGGGAAGGGTTGGGGGAGGGACGAGGTAGAGATGGTGGTGCGACTTTTAATTACCTTTTCTATTTAACAGAAACCATGTGGAGAGGTCTGTTTGCTAAACGGGAGTAAATCCGGCAGCAGGCAGAGAGGAGGGTAGGGGGGTGCCGAGGAAGAGGGGTAGGGGGCAGCTACTTCCATAACCATGCGAGATTCGGCCTCCCCCTCGGTGGGACAGCAGGCGCGGGGGCCCTTGGCTCCCAGGACAGCGGCGATGACCCCCGCACAGGGTCTCCGCAGGGGTGACCTCCCTCCAGAGCGCTCAGCACAGGCACAGGCCGGGGCGGCGGGGTCGTGGGCAGTGCGGGGCGGGGTGAGGGACTGGCACGTCGAGCCGGGGTGGGGCCAGAGGGGGCGTTGGGAATGCAGTGGAGGAGGGTCGTAGAACTGGAGGAGGAGG
Source organism: Ovis aries (assembly GCF_016772045.2). Lineage (NCBI taxonomy): Eukaryota > Metazoa > Chordata > Mammalia > Artiodactyla > Bovidae > Ovis > Ovis aries. Next base: position 12,664,570 of record NC_056070.1, read on the forward strand.
AGCCGGAGAAGGCGGCGGACCGGGGCACGGAGGAGGAGGAGGATCGTGGAGGGAGGAGGCGGACCTGGAGAGGAGGAGAGGCGAGAGAGGGGCGGAACTCAGAGCCCGAGGAACTCCAAGAGGAAGAGCGCGGTGGGGCGGGGCTGGGGCTGGGACGTGGGCGGGGCGGGACGTGGGCGGGGCTTGTGGGACGCGAGGCCGCTCTGGAGGGACCCGGGACGGGAAAGGCCGCGATTCGCTCCGCCCCCAGATCCCGCCCCCGCCGCGCCGCCTGCCGCCCGCTCCGGTCAACTTGCTTCTCCGCTGCGCCTCGCGGGGAAGGAAGCTGGTTGTGAGAGGCTGGTTGTGCGAGGCTGCGGCTCCAGCGACGATTGCTCTGAATACAAAAGAGCCTTTCTCACGCCCTTGCGCCCTTCCCCGCCTGGGGCGCCCAGATGGACGGCACTGGCTCCTTGGATGCTAGAGCCGACAGCTGTCGGGGCCCCACCACGGTTTCTGTGGTTCTTGCAGAGAAGCCTGCTTCCAAGTCTTTACAGGAAAGTTTAATGATCAGTATAACGATAACTTTGGTCCCCTCTTCCAATTTGAGAGAAAAAACAAATTGATGGCTGAAGGCTTTTGAAGTCCGGGAAGTGCCCAAGAAAACCAACCTGCCTAGGTCCGTGTCTTCCCGGGCCCACTCATACCTCCAAGTCGTTAATTAAGCAGGCTCGGAGCCGCCAACTTTGTGGCTTCGCTTTCCAACTCAGCTAAGCGAATGACAATGGTCCTTTCCGAATATAAACGGCTTGATCAGCTTCTGAGCCTCCAGATGAGCTAGTCTTGCTTATAGAATCACTTGGTTCACGAAACTGGGGGGAAAAAAAAAGGCCCGGTTTTCAGCACTCGCCCATCCGCTAAAGTTAGTTTTTGCACAGTTGGGAATTAAATTGCCAATACATCGATAAGGAGCAGAAATTGGGATTGTTCCTGCATTTTCTTCCATCTCCTTTGTCTATTTCATATATCGTGTCTGTGTCAGGAAGGCCAGATCAATAAGCAGGAGAGGAAAGGGGGGCAAGAACTCTTAGAATCAATAACCGAACCGTTGATTTCCTGGAATCAATAACGGCACCCGTTCACTGCTGCTATTGCTGCTGCCCTTTAATCATCCTTAAGCCGTAAGATTCTTTCCCCGTCATCCCTACTATCCTTTTAGTCCAGATAGCCCTGGGTGTGGATTTCTCTACTTGCTAGTGTTACATCATGAACTTCTTGAAGATAGAACCCAGAAATATAAATATTTAGAAGATGGCTACCAAGGGCATTAGACACCAAGCAAATGCTTTTTAAAGTGAAAATATCGTTAATGATGGTTGAAATTTTCATTCAGTCCTTACTTGTTGCTGAAAACTTCATTCAGTCCCTACTTGCTACTGATGTAGAATATAAAAATTGATTTTGCTTTATCATAAGTTAAAAATCGTGATTTCTTTTATTCAGAATTTTAGGCCCAAGGTTTCCCAAACAAGGAGCCCAGTGTTAACTGTGTGGGGTGTGTCTGTGTGTGTTGTACTTTCAGCTTCTGGTTGCACCATAAAAACAAGAGCAGGATGTAATGTCATTAATTTGTCAGGAATTGTTGATTTAAAAGAGGCTACTAAAAAAAAAAAAAAAAAAAAGAGGCTACTGTGAGTATAGAACATTCACTTTAGGGGAGGGAGGGTGGGGAAGCCCCTCGCAGAGACAGACAACTGTTGCCCCAAACAGCTGCGGACACTGGCAGTGGAAAGGCTTGGCAGGAGTACAACTCTGTGCAGCGAGAGGGACTTATTTATTTAACAATAGTTAATGATTCTCCCAGGCAACTCCCAGGAGGCCAGCTAGCAGTAAATACACTTTCAGGAAATCAGCTACCCTTCCTAGAAGCCTGCACCAACCCTTCAGTGAAGGGAGGTCCCTGGCTATCTGCATAATATGACATTCAGTGGACTGCCCAGCTTCAAATGCCCCGGAATAGTTCTTTCCACAGCTTACCACAGCCCTGCCCTCCTGAGCTAGGAAAGTTACCAAGTCCTAAGGCAAAAAAAAAAAAGACAAATACGCCATTTCTGGAATACCACCATTCTAGTTACCTGGGAACTGAATTGGGCTGTTCAACCCTGTCCTGTTAGCTAAATATATCAGATAAGCTATTTGGTGCCCACAGACTAGCATTTTCCCAAGTGATATCTATCTATACTGTCTGTACTGGTAGTTCTTGTGATAATGTTAGGTGGTACTTGAATAACATTTTTTGTTTTAATGGTCAGAGGTTTTTTTTTTCCTAATGCACATAACTAGCATACCAAACTGATGGTTTTATAAATATAATTACTTAGGGTGAGGCCACATTTTTAAAAATCAATTTAAAGAGAAATCTTAATAAGCAAAAGTAATAAGATAGCAAAAGTCATTGTAACTTTTTTTCAATCTTTTTTTTTTTTTAGGTTGGATCTTAGTTCCCTAACCAGGTATGGAACCTGTGCCCTGTACATTGGGGACACTGGACCACCAGGGAAGCCCCTGTAACTTTTATATTAAATGATGTAATGTTAGTAGGGTGCGTGTAGAAACCAGTTTTTATTCTTTCTCTAGAAGTCTCTGCTAGAACTCTTAAGATAGAGGAAGAATCCCATCGTCACCTCCTGCTTAAAATTACTGGTTTGGAGAAAGTCTGAGCAGGCAAGACAAAGCCTGGGCTCTCGAGGGCCATGTCAAGGGAGCAGGGCCAGTAGATAGAGGGTGGCAGAATGGGCACATGAGGAGGGTGAATCCAGGATACTGGGCACCCAGGGTGGGTCCCCAAAAGGGAAGGACAGTCTGAGAACTTATTGCCTTTTTTGCACGAGGTGCAATCCAGCAGATCCCTGCCATCACTGGTGAGCATTTAGACAGTACAAGAGAAGTTCAAGTCCCTCTAAGCCTCTTTGAGGCTTGTTTCCAAAATAAGAGACCTACGCAAGAAACGTTCACGATACTTTTGGGAAGACTGCTTATCAAAACAGTCTGTTTCCAGGTTTTTCTGTGTGTCACGTGACTGTAAATGTTGGATTACCTTCACACCAACTCTAAACATACACACACCTCCACCCTCGAGGACACACTGTGCAGAATTATTGACACACCCAAGGAGCCACTGTTGGGTGACAAGCAAAAAGATTCTTACATGTTTCAGGAACTCTCTCCTTAGAAGACTGTACTTCATCAGGTTCCGCGGTGCTGGCTTTTTAATTCTCACACCTAGCGTAAAGAGACAGACTGCTAGTGGGTTAGGTACTCATGGTAAAGTATATTACAATATGAATAGATGAACTGTGCTGACATTCCTAAACCATTTTTTAATCAATAGCTCCATACACACTAGGAGAAGGCAGTGGCACCCACTCCAGAACTCTTGTCTGGAAAATCCCATGGATGGAGGAGCTTGGTGGGCTGCGGTTCATGGGGTCGCGAAGAGTCGGACATGACTGAGCGACTTCACTTCCACTTTTCACTTTCATGCATTGGAGAAGGAAATGGCAACCCACTCCAGTGTTCTTGCCTGGAGAATCCCAGGGACGGGGGAGCCTGGTGGGCTGCCGTCCATGGGGTCGCACAGAGTCGGACACGACTGGAGCGGCTTAGCAGCAGCAGCCACACACACATACTGCCCACCTGCCCCCATCCGCAACTTCTGCCGCCAGCACAACCTTCTCACACGTACAGTCTTTTTCGGAGCGGCCGCTGTCAAATGCCTCTGTGGGAATCCTGTTTCTATGTCTGCATCCTACCATCCTTCCATTTAGGTTAGGAGAGGTGTGTGTATGTGTGTTGGTAGCTCAGTTGCGTCCGACTATTTGCGACCCCATGGTCTGTAGCCTGGCAGGCTCCCCCGTCCATGGGATTCTCCAGGCAAGAGCACTGGAGTCGGTTGCCATTCCCTTCTCCAGGGAGAGGTATGTACAATGAAGTAATAAAGTGTGTGATGGGAGGAAGGAGGCAGAAATGCAAAAGGCCTTAAATGGCTTCAGACTCTGGAAGGTGTGAAAATATCCGATAAAGATCCTAATTAAAAGCAAAATGTGGATGTAAAGTGGTAGTTTCGGATCAGACTTACATGGTCTTTCATAACCTGGAGGAGGACGTGCTGGAGGAAAATCCCCAGACAGAATTTGGTGTGCCTATGAAGAAGAGATGGAAACAAATATCAACCAATTTCACAACAATAGAAATTTAATCACATTCTTTTTCCACTGTTGTCCTCCCCATTCAAAAGGCACTTTGATACTGCTGTCAAAGCCACCATAGTAAAATAAAATACTAATACTAAAATGAAAAGACAAAATTGGACAAAATACTTATAAAATTAGACAGCTATCCTTATATGCAAATAGCTATCCTTATATGCAAATATAACATAACTATCCTTATATGCAAATAGCTTATACAAAGTAGTTAAGAAAAAGCTAAACACCCCAATAGTAAGGTGGTCAAAGAAAGTGAATACGATCGATCCTCATTGTTCATGGATTCCATTCAAAATCAATACTCACAGTGCTTTTGAGATCATTCAAGGACAAGCCCAAAGTGGCAAAGAGTTTGAGTTACTTGGCGTGCATGTTCTTGGTGGAGGCCCGACAAGGGCACACTCTGCCTTCTTGTTTCAGTTCTGGTCCTGTAAACAAGTGACCCCTTTGCAGCCCATCTAGAGCCACACCTTCTGGCTTTTCGTGTCTTTTGTTAATGACCTCACTGTTCTAAACGGCCCCCAGGTGCAGTGCTGACGTACTGCTTAGTGCTGCTAAGTGCGAGAAGGCTGACGTGCCTTACAGAGAAAATACGATTGTTAGATAAGCACAAGTTCGGAGAAAGCGATGGCACCCCACTCCAGTACTCTTGCCTGGAAAATCCAGGGACGGAGGAGCCTGGTGGGCTGCCGTCTATGGGGTCGCACAGAGTCGGACATGACTGAGCGACATAGCAGCAGCAGCAGCAGCAGGCACCAGTTATAGTGCTGTAGGATCAATGTTAATGAACCAACAATATATGTTAAATAAGGTGCTGTTAAACAGAAACACAGGGAAAACAAACTTCCGTATTGACCAGTTGGTGAAAATCGTATGACCAGAGGCTCACAGGAAAGAGACCCTATATTTCTCTTAGGAGCAATAGTTCTGTATTCCCTGAGTCACGTTGGTAGAGACTTTAAAAAAGATAACTACCTTGAATAATGAGAACTGACTATAATTCAAGAAAAGAGTGTGAATAACTAGTAAACAAACAGAAGATGCTCAACCTCAGTGATAAATGAAAATCAAAAGAAGATTGAGCTATTTTTATCGAACTAGAAAATATTAAAATTATTTTTAAAGCCAGCATTAGAAAAAATATAGGAAAACAGGCACCCTTGTGGGCTGCTGTTTCATAAAACCAATGTTCTAAAAGGCAATTTGGCCATATATCAGAATTTAAAATAAGTATCCCTGCTGACCCAAGAATTCTGCCTATGGGAAAGTACTCTGAGATGATGATTGTACAATTATAAAAAATTTACATTCAGATTTACTGATTCCCGCATAATTTGTAAGTTACAAATTTGAAAAGCCTAAATGCCCAGCAATATGGCATATTTTTAAAATGATACATCCAGTCAATAGAATATTATATATCTATTAAAATAATGATTATGTTAACACTGAAAGAGGTCCATGAAAACCTTAAATGATTAAAGCAGATTTCAGAGGACAGTGGATCCCATCAGTGTGTTCTACGTGTATGACTGTGTACATCCTTAAAAACCTGTTCAATTGTTTGGCTGTGCTGGGCCTTCGTTGCTACGTGGGCTCTGCTCTGGTTGAGGTGAGCAGGGTCTCCTCTCCAGTCGTGGCGCCGAGGCCTCTCATTGCCCTGATTTCTCTTGCTGAGGAGCACCAGCCCTAGGCAGGAGGCCTTCAGTGGCTGCAGCTCCTGGGTTCTAGAGCACAGACTCAGCCGTTGTGGCACAGGGCCTTAGCTGCTCTGCGGCAGGTGGGGTCTTCCCGAATCAAGGATCGAACCCATGTCTCCTGCACTGACTGCGGTTTGCTTTAGCACGGAGCCACCAGGGAGGCCCGCTGTGAGCATCTTTATGTACACGTAAGTATAGAGAGAGCTTTCTAAGGAAGATCACTAAAACATTAGTGGCGGTTCATCCCTGGGAGGAGGGGAGGGTTTCAGGTAGCTTTTACCTTGTCTCTGTTTCTCTGTATTATTTGAGTTTTCAATCAGAGAAGAGCTGCTTTTGTTTTTAACTGTCAATGTAGTATGTATAGTTATTGTCACACATGGGAAAGAGGAAAAATTCATGACTGTGAAAGAAGCAGAGAATCATCATCTCACAACTAATGTTGGCAATCTTATATCTCCATCCCCTGGAAGAAAGCTAAATGTATAATAAGCACTCAAAAATAAATGTTCCGTGAATGAATATATGAACAACTTCATTCCGCTCCAGTTTGTTTGTTTTCTAATTAATAACGATAAAGCAGTATGCAATCATTTAAGCTCTACATGTAAACAATCACTGAGAGCAGTTGGACTTACCACTCCATGCTTGACAATAGATGAATTTTTAAAGGAACTGGTTATATGCGGTAACAGTCCTGCATGCAAATGAAGAAGAAAAACCAGGATCAAACCCAGTGTCAGAGTAAAATTTCTTGCATTCCCAATTAGGCTAGACCAGCAAATTGTAGCCTGGTGGGCTGCCATCTATGAGGTCACACAGAGTCGGACATGACTGAAGCGGCTTAGCAGCAGCAGCAGCAAATTGTACACACGTCACTTATTTCCCTTTAGAATCTGATCAACAGAAAAGTAAGAAGTAAGACAAAGCTGTGACTAAAAGTTAACTCATATAGTAAACATGGGGTGAGTAGGTAAAAATGTTATTTTTTTAACCACTTTAACGTTATTTTAAAAAGAAAATCATATTGGTAACAGCCAAGAAGACATTGAAATTATTTGAATTTACAGCTTAAAAATATTATCAGAGTAATTCAGTTTTACATGTCCTTTGGCTTTCTCTATAAGGTTTTCCTGAAATAAGTCTAAAATTGGGCCTGTGTTTCAGTATTAATTTTCTTAAATTTTAATTTAGCTACAAAATAATTCTTTATGTCCCCTCTCCCCCATGAGAAAGAAAAAGTAACCTTTTTAAAGTGTTCCTCTTTCTTCAAGATTTTAATTTTTTAGAGCAATTTTAAGTTCACAACAAAACTGAGAGAAAGATACACAGTCCCAATATACTCACTGCCCCAACACAGGCATGCTGCTGCTGCTGCTGCATCGCTTCAGTCGTGTCTGACTCTGTGTGACCCCATAGACGGCAGCCCACCAGGCTCCCCCGTCCCTGGGATTCTCCAGGCAAGAACAATGGAGTGGGTTGCCATTTCCTTCTCCAATGCATGAAAGTGAAAAGTGGAAGTGAAGTCGCTCAGTCATGTCCGACTCCTAGCGACCCCATGGACTGTAGCCCTCCAGGCTCCTCCATCCATGGGATTTTCCAGGCAAGAGGATGGGAGTGGGGTGCCATTGCCTTCTCCAGAGCTTTCCCATTATTGGCATTCCCCCACCAGAGTAGTACCCACTGTTGCAACTGGTACACCTACAATGTATTAATAACATCATAATGACCTAAAGTCCACAGTTTCCATTACAGTTCACTGTTGGTGGTATATATTCTGTCGTTGTTTAGTCACTAAATTGTGTCCGACTCTTTTGTGACCCCATGTAACCCCGCCAGGCTCCTCTGTCCGTGGAATTCTCCTGGTGAATACTGGAGTGGGTTGCCATTGCCTTCTCTGGGGGGTCTTCCCGACCCAGGGATCGAACCCGCATCTCCTGCATTGGCAGGTGGATTCTTTAGTCACTGAGCCACCAGGAAAGCCAGTACATTCTATGGGTTTGGACAAATATAGAAAGGCATGCACCCATCATTATAGTATGACACAGTTTTTTGACTGTCCTAAAAGTCCTCTGTGCTCTATTTATCCATCCCTAATAGAATCACTTTGTTGATATCCACAAAATAACTTGTGGTTTTGATTGGGATTGCACCGAATCTAATTTCAATTTCTACTTGTTCATTGCTAGTATATAGGACAGCAATCAAGTTTTGTATATTAACCTTGTATCCTGCAGTCTTCCTGTAATCACTTATTAGTTCCAGGACTTTCTTTCCTTTTTGGTCAGTTCTTTTCGATTGCCTACATAGGAAGTTGACTCATATGTGAACAAAGAGAGTTTCATTTTTTCCTCCTCAATCTCTATACCTTTTATTTCCTTTTCTTGTCATAATGTATTAGCTAGTACTTTCAGTATTATGTTGAAAGGAGTGGTGAGAGGAGAATCCTTGCCTTGTACCTGATAGTAGTGGGAAAGCTTTGAGATTCTGTCATTAAATATGATGTCACCTATAGGTTTTTTATAGATTTTTTTTTATTAAGTTGAGGAAGTTCCCATCTTTTCCTAGTTTACTAAGACTTTTTTATCATGAATGGGTATTGAATTTTGTCAAAAGCTTTTTCTGAATGTATTGATATGATCATGTGATTTTTTTATTTAGCCTGTTGATGTGATGGATACATTGATTTCTGAATGTTGATCTAGCCTTGTATGCCTGGAATAAATTCCTCTTAGATGTGGTGTATAATTCTTTTATTTGCTAATATTTAGCTGAGGATTTATGAATCTGTGTTCATGAAATGTATTTATCTATATATCTCTTGTAACCTCTTTGTCTAGCTTTGGTATTAGGGCAATGCTGACCTCACAGAATGAATTAGGAAGACTTCCTTCACCTTTTAACCTCTGAAAGAAATTGTAGAGAATTGGTATAAGTTCTTCCTTAAATGTTTGATAAAATTCACCAGTGAACCCATCTGGGCTTATTGCTTTCTGCCTGGGAAGGTTATTGATTCAGTTTCTTTAATAGATCTAAGCATATTCAGATTGTCTATTTTTCCTTATTGAGTTTTGACAGTTTGTGTCTTCAAGGGATTGGTCCATTTCATCTTGGTTACCAAATTTGTCAGCATAGAATTTTTCATAGTATTCCCTTAGTATCCTTTTAATGTCTGTGAGCTCTGTAGTGATTTTCCTTCTTTGATTTATTCTGGTAGTAATTTATGTCCTTTCTCTACTTTTTTATTAGTTAGCCTGTCTAGAGTCTTACTGACTTTTGTTGATTTTTTTCCAGAGAACCAGCTTTTTGTTTCCTTGATTTTCTCTGTTGATTTCCCATTTTCAGTTTCATTGATTTCTCCTCTAGTACTTCTTTCTTTTCTATTGCTTACTGTGGGTTTAATGTGCTCTTTTTCTTCTAGTTTCCTAAGATGGAAAGTAAATTGATTTTAGATTTTTCTGATAAATCAGTGAAATGCTATAAATTTCTAAGTACTGCTTTTACTGCATTACACAAATTTTAAGTTGTATTTTCATTTAGTTCAAAATATTTTTTAAATTTCTCTTGAGATTTCTTCTTTGATCCATGTGTTATTTAGAAGTGTATTTGTAATCTCCATGTATTTGGGGATTTTCCAGTAATCTTTGTTATTGATTTCTAATTTAATTCCACTGTGGTCTGAGAGCAGACATTCTATGAACGCTATTCTTTTAAATTTATTAAGGTGTATTTTATGAGCCAGAATGTGGCCTGTCTTGGTGAATGGTCCATGTAAGCTTGAGAAGAATGTATTTTCTGTTGTTGGATGACATTATTTAGTAGATGTTGATTATATCCAATTGATAGGTGGTAGAGTTCAACTATGTCCTCACTCACTTTCTGTCTTCTAGATCCGTCTACTTCTGATAGAAAGAGGCTGGAATTTCCAAACATGACAGTGAGTCCATCTATTGCTCCTTAAAGTTTTATCAGTTGTCACCTCATATAGTTTGATACGCTGTTGTTTGGTACACTTGTGTTAAGGATTATTATGTCTTCTCAGAAAATTAATCCCCTTATCATCATTCTTATTAATCATTATTATTATATCATAATCATTATTATTAAATGCCCTTCTTTATTTCTGATAAATTTCCTTGCTCTGAAGTCTGTTCTGTGTGAAATATAGCTATTCCTGCTTTATTTTTAATTGGCATTATCATAGTATAGTTTTTCCATTTATTTACTGTTAATCTATTTGAGTCTTTATATTTAAAGTGGGTTTCTTGCAGATAACATATGATAGGATCTTGTATTCAGATCCACTGACCTCTGTCTTTTAACTGGTATATTTAAACCATTCATGTTCAAAATGACTGTTGGTACAGCTGGATTAACCTCTACCATATTTGTGACTGTTTTGTTTGTTGCCCTTATTCCTATTTATATCTTCCACTTTTTCTGCCTTCTGTTGCTTTAATTGAGCATTTTATATGATTCTCTCTCTCTCCTTTCTTAGTATATTTCTTCAGCTTTTTAAAAAGCTCTTTTAGTAGCTTTCCCTAGAGTTGTAAACACATGTTTACAACTATACATTTACACCCAGAGAAGGACATGGCAACCCACTCCAATATTCTTGCCTGGAGAATCTGCATGGATAGAGGAGCCTGGCGGGCTACTGTCCATAGGGTCACAGTCAGACATGACTGAGAGACTCAGCACTAGTGCATACATTTACACTATAGCACGATACAGGCATACCTTATAATAATAATAACATATTCCTATTTCCGCCTTCCTTTTACTTATATCATTCATCTCAGTTATATAAGCATACATACGCACGCATATTATTGAATACATTGTTACATTATTTTTGAACTGTTATCTGTTAGATCAATAAATAAGAAAACTAAGTTTCATTTACTTATTCCTTCTTCAAGGCTTTCCTTTTTATGCAGATCCAATTTCTGACCCATATTATTTCCTTCTCTGTAAAGAACTTTTAACATTTCTTGCAAGACAGACTTACTGGCAACAATTTCCCTCAGTTTTTGTTTGAGAAAGCATTTCTTTCTCCTTCACTTTTCAAGGATAATTTCACAGGGCACAGAATTCTAGGTTAGTAGGTTTTTTCCTCTCAGCAACATTACACATATCACTCTGTTCTCTTTTAGCTTCCACGGTTTCTCAGGAGAAGCGGAATATAATTCTAATCTTGTTTCTCTATAGGTAAGGTTTTCCCCTGTGGCTTCTTTCAGAATTTTTTTAAATATATCTTTTACTTTCTGTACTTTGAAAATTTTATATCTAGGTATAGGGCTTCTGTGCTTCTTTTGCTTGGTTTACATTTATCCTTCTTGATATTCCCTGAACTTCCTGGATCTGTGGTTTGGTGTCTGACGTTAATTTGTGGAAACTCTCAGTCATTATTGTTTTACGTATTTTTTGTGTTTCTTACTTCTTCTGGTGTTCTCATTACATCTTTTGTGTTTGTCTCATCGTGTGTTCTCTATTTTCTGCCTTTGTTCTCCTTGTCTTTCAGTTTTATACTGAGGTAGCCTCAAGCTCAGAGTCTTTATCCTCAAGCTATGAGCAGTTTACTATTAAGTCCAACAAAGGCATTCTTTATTAATAGTATACTGTTTTTCAACTCTAGCATTTTTTTTTGGTTCTTTCTTAAGATTTCCATCTATGTGCATGTGTGTGTGTGTGTGTGTGCACGCACACACACGCACACACTAAGTCACTTCAGTTGTGTCTGACTCTTTGCGACCCTGTGGACTGTAGTCCACCAGGGTCCTCTGTCCATGGGATTCTCCAGGCAAGAAGACTGGAGTGAGTTGCCCTGCCCCCTCCAGGTGATCTTCCTGAACCGGGAATTGAACCCAAGTCTCCTTTGTCTCCTCATTAGCAGGCGGGTTCTTTACCACCAGTGCCTCCAGGGACGCCCCTATATGAACATATTGCTCATCTATTCTGTTTTACCAGAGCCTTTAGAATATTAACCATTGTTGTTTTAAATTCCTGATCTGATAATTCCAGCATCCTACTGTATCTGGTCCTGATGCTCTTAAACTTCAGATTGTGTTTCTGCCTTTTAGCATGCTTTGTGATTTTTTTTTCCTTGATAGAAGGACATGATGTACCAGGTAAAAGGAATTGCTGTAAATAGGACCTTAATAATGTGGTGGTAAATTGTGGGGGAAGAGAAGCATTCTATAGTCCTGTAATTAGGTCTCAGCCTTTTGGTGAGCCTGTGGCCCTGGGCTGTGAACTTCACAAGTGTTTCTAAGTTTTTTTCTCCCATCTTAGGTGGAACAGCATGGCTGAAGTGGGCTGGGTATTTCTCTTTTCCCACATAGAAGGGTAGAGTAGACTGGAGTTGTCAGTTTTCCTTCTCCCAGCTCAGTTAGGCCATGCTAATACCCTGGCAGATTAGGCTCTGGTTGATGGACGTGAGTCTGAGTGAACTCCAGGAGTTGGTGATGGACAGGGAGGCCTGGCGTGCTGCAGTTCATGGGGTTGCAAAGAGTCGGACACGACTGAGTGACTGAACTGAACTGAACTATCTTCTCCTGAGCGGTTGTGTGTGTGTACAGTCACTCAATATTGTCCAACTCTTTGCAGCCCCATGGACTGTAGCCCACCAGTCTCCTCTATCCAGGGAATTCTCCAGGGAAGAATACTGGAGTGGGTAGTGATGCCCTCCTCTGGGGGATCTTCCTGACCCAGGTGGATTTTTTACCACTAGAGTAAAGAATACTCTGGAGTATTTCAGAATGGTTCTTTTCCCCTTCCCCCTGCCAGAAGCACACTCTGATGTTTACTGTGGGTACCTGGTCAAGTTCCTGGAGGTAAATGTCATATAATATTGTAAGGATTCCCCTACTCCTGGGTCTTTCTAGAATTTTTAACTCTCAGATTTGTCTACATTGTTGACAAACTGTTGCATTGTATTGCCTGCATGCTCAGGCTTGTCTACTCTTTGTTACACTGAGCCTCCAGCAATCTGTCAATTCCTGTTCAGATATTCCAACCCTAAGCACTGGTTCCTGTGGCGGCTTCACCCGTGAGCCTCAGCTCTGGTAAGCTGTGACTCTTTGTATTCATCTCTCTCTTCAATCTTGGGAACCGTGGTTTGCTCTGGGTCATCACCTCCCTTATAGATCCAAGACAGTTGTTGATTTTTCAGTCTTTTCATCTCTTTAGCTTTTGTTAGGATGGAGTAGACTCTTTCAAGTACATTAGGTACAGAAATGGAAGCCAGAAGTCAGGGTAAACTTATACCTGAAGCATCCTTCTATGTCCACACAACTTAGAATCAGCGGGAACACCAAGACTAAGCTAAAATTCTAAAGCTATAAATTTTTCTCAAGGTCTAAAGAAGCTCTAGCGTACTTTTAATAATATTCTTGAGGTATAACTTACATGTCATGAAACCGACTCAACCCGTTTCACGATTTCAAGTAAATTTATCAAGTTATACAACCATCATCATAATACTATAAATTAGTATTAGAGCATTTACATTACCCCAATAAGACCCCTCATGCCCATTTATGGCTAATGTCCTTCCCTACCTTCAGACACAGAAGACTACTAGCTTACTTTATCTATAGGTTTGCCTTTATTGGATATTTCATATAAATGGAATCACACACTATATGATCTTATGTGTCTACCTTCTTTTATGTAGCGTAATGTTTTTGAGATTCATCCGCATTCCATATTTTGTTCTTTTCACTGATGGGTAGTACTCCATTGTATAAATAAAACAAATTTCGTTATTCATTCACCAACTGATGGATGTCAGGATTCTTTCCAATTCTCACTATTATAGATAGTACTGTAGTGAATATTCATGTGCAAATCTTTGTGTAGACATATGTTTTCTCTTCTCTTAAGTGAGTTCCTGGGTTTCCCAGGCGGCGCTAACGATAAAGAAGCCCCGGCCAGTGGAGGAGACAGAAGACACGTGGGCGTGATCCCTGAGTCGGGGAGATCCCCTGGAGGAGGGCCTGGCAACCCATTCCAGTGTTCTTGTCTGGAGAATTCCCATGGACAGAGAAGCCTGGTGGGCTACCGTTCATGGGGTTGCAGAGAGCTGGACACAACGGAAGTGACTTAGCACACACACAAGTGTGTACCTAGGTGTGGAATCGCTGGATCCTATTGTAAACGTATGTTTAACTTTTAAAGAAACTGTCGAGGCATTTTCCAAAGTATCTGTGCTAACGTTACATTCTCACCAGCAATGAATGAAGGTCTGGTTTCTCTACATCCTGGCCCACACTTGATATTTTCTATGATTATAGCCATTGTGGGACTGTAAGGAGATCCAACCAGTCCATCCTAAAGGAGATCAGACCTGAGTGTTCATTGGAAGGACTGATGTTGAAGCTGAAACTCCAATACTTTGGCCACCTGATGTGAAGAACTGATTCATTTGAAAAGACCCTGATGCTGGGAAAGATTGAGGGTGGGAGGAGAGGGGGACGACGGAGGATGAGATGGTTGGATGGCATCACCGACTCAATGGACATGGGTTTGGGTGAACTCCGGGAGTTGGTGATGGACAGGGAGGCCTGGCGTGCTGCAGTTCATAGGGTCGCAAAGAGTTGGACATGACTGAGTGACTGAACTGAACTGAACAGATGTAAGGAAGTATGTCATTGTGTTTTAATTTGCATTTTGCTAATGACTAATCATGTTGATTTCTCTAGACTATTTTGATTTAAAAAGTAAGGAAAAAATTAAATTTGATTAAAAGTAAATAAAAATTGACTTAAAAAGGAGAAGAGTGTTGGTTTGGCATAATATGATGGGGTCTAGTCACCGGGGATGAGTCAAGGAAGAGGAATAGCATTTGGCAAATACTCATTATCTGTGCTGTTTAATGCTGATAAACTTTTTAAAGCAGGGTATCTTAAGCTAAAATCAATGAGTTCGATAATTATTTACCTAAATTCAAGAAAAAACCACTTTTTCACAGTGACAGAGCAGGTAGATACGAAGTTTATCTTGCACAATTAGCTCTGATTATTTCTGTAAATCCTTAGCCTTTCAAAGCTCTATAAGACTTTTATAAATCCCATAGGCCTGCCAGAGGCTTTCACTAGTTTTTTGTCATTCTTCCTTTCAAAAATTATATAAGAGAATCATTAATTATCAAGTTATATGATTTAAAAATATAAAAATTTTATAGAAAGTGATTTTGAGGCATTTGATAGATTATGGGGGGAAATGGGGATTAGAATTTGTGCTGGACCACTGTATGAGGGATATGTTGGGATTTTATACCCATCTTTTAGCCAAACTTGTACATTTTTCTCATCAAGCTAGAAACAGCTCTCATTTTCTTCAGTCGTTTGTGGAGAAGAATACCAACAAGCTCGCATATGCTGGTGTATGCTCTGCTGATTTTTTTCTTTGCAAGTTAACAGTTGACAAAATAGAGCCCACAATTCAACATTACCCTGGCAGTTTCAGCTGGCCTTTCAATAAAGGACCTTTAACATTCCCCTAAATTGCCAGCGTGATCCGCCTCCCTGCTTCGACTTCCTAGTCCTAGAACTGTAACCAAATTGGGTAGTTTTGTTGATGAAACTAACAATGTCAGTAACTGCCAGCAAATTCTATCTTACGTATAAGGTCCATAAATCTTGTGCCAACCCTGATGGAATGCTACAGGTATATGGTTTTAAAAATAAGTTACCAAGAAAGCAGGTGTGGGTTTGTGAGCACCTGCTCTTGCGGAATCTCAAGTTTGGAAGTATTCTGGGTCTTCTAATCGTGGAGTCCTCTACTAGGTGCTGTGATGGTACAGCTCTCAGCTGTATTTGTGATTCTGTTTTCTTTTCTTAGATTTGGGGATCATGTGATCTTCGAGCTACCCATCCCCGTGTCCCTTGAAACTTAGAGTTCCTTAAAATGAAGCATCATGAACACAAAACATAATGTTGGAAAGTAAAGAAAAAATTGTTTTTAACCTTTTCTGAGTGCTGTGGTCTTAAACTCCTTTTGTAAAAGAGGAGAGTTTAGATAAAAGATTAAAAGACTTAACCAAGAGTCTGTGGACACCCTGGAGAGATCTAAGGTGTATGCATTGGTGGCTCGTAGAAGTGTCTTGATGGATATTTTTCTGAAGATAGGGCCTAGAGCTTTCATCAGACTTTTCAAAGTGTCTCAAAAAATATGAGGTGTCTTAAAGAAAGAATTGCTAACCATGGGGATAGATGACAGAGTGAATCTTTTCCTGACAGACCATTAAGAATAAAGCATTTAATGGTCTGAACATTAGGTGAGAATATCCTATCAACATGAAGTTTCTTGCATGTAATAACAGTATTATGGTCATATAAGATAATAATAGTATGGTTACTAGCAAATAGTATTACGGTTATAAGCAAACATTGTTGCTCCTAGAGGTACATGCTCAAGTATTTAAGGATATACTGTTACTATGCCTGAAAATTTACACTCAATAGTTCTGCAGAGTATTACATACAAGCATCAATAAGGAGAGACTGAGATAAAACTATATGTTAACAAATGTGGCAAAATGTTAACGATTGGTGAATCTAGGCAGGGAGTAGGCAAATACTGGTTCTACTATTCCTGCAACTTTTCTATGAAATAGAAAATTCATAAAGGATAAAGGGAGAAGGCATTCATTTATCTGCTCAATTTCATAATGATGGACAAAGTGCTATTACCATATTTCATAGATGACTGAAACCAGGCAGAAAAAGATTCGGCAAACCAGGCAGCACCAGCCCAAATTACACTGGAGCCATGACCAAGAACAGACCTAACAGCGATGCCCTCTCCCCGTCTCCTCCCCACATGCTTGTAGCCCACCCCATAGGGAGGGCCACGGTTTGTTCCCAGAAGCCCATAGTGCTCAGTCGTGTCCGACCCTCTGTGACCCCGTGGACTGTAGCCCACCAGGCTCCTCTGTCCACGGGATTCTCCAGGCAAGAATACTGGAGTGGGTTGCCATTTCCTTCTCCAGGGGATCTTCCCCAACCAAGGATCAAACCAGGGTCTTCTGCATCTCCTCCGCTGGCAGGCGGATTCTTTACCACTGCGCCACCTGGGAAGCCTACTGTTGTGCTCTCTTTTCCTCCTGGAGGTTATGCTTGAACAGTAAAGTATGCAGGGTAACAGATGGCATTTTGTGACCTTCTTAATAACAGGCTTAGCTGCCAATGTTCCCTTGTGTCCAGTCTCTGCAGGGAATTTGGACGCTGTTGCCTTACACTTGAATCTTTCCTGGCAAACACTTTTAACCATTTGTTAGACTGTTTCCTAATTTCAAATTGAGCAAAACAAAATTCCCAACACCTGAAAGGGACGGTGGTCGTTCCTGGGTCTGGGGGCCTGTCCTGGGATTCGTTGGGGTGTGCTGGCCATCAGCTGGTGCACCTGGCAGTTTTTAGTCTGGGGAGGACCTCAGTCCCAGTAAACTGCTTTCCAGGCTGTCTAGATTTATGGGGTAGCCAACACAAGCTTTTTTTCTTTCTGTAGTTTAAAAGAAACATATGCACTTCCCACGGCCAGGCAAACGAATTAGCCAGATAAATGAAATCCTGGCATAGCAGATTCTCTGCCGTGACTACCCACACTGGAAGTGAGCTGGGGGACCCCGTGGCGGGGGAGGCTGGTTCTAAGGCATCTTCCCCCCTTCCTCGTACCCGTGGACAGCCGTGTTCTCCATGGGAGGAGGACGAGGAGGGCAGGGGTCAGGTTAACAGAGCGGTCCTGAGAGGAACCAGGGAGGACATTCGTGCTAAAGCCTGAGGCATCAGCCCTCTTCTCCCCCAACACAATGGACCCCCACAGCTTGTGCCTCCAGGGAGGGGAGTGGTCAGGTCAGTCCCCGTCAGGCAACTGGTGTGTGGCGAGGTGAGAGAGGGGAGGGATGGGTGGAGAACATGCTAGAACATTATCAGCACAGATGGTAGGAGTGGAAAGTGTGGAAACTCAGGGTGAGATGACCCAGGTGCCAGGCGCAGGATGGCGTGGAGTCACAGGCAGGAGGAGACAGAAATTACATTTCTGTGAGGGCGAGAGTGTGGCGGGTGTGTGTGGCGGGGTGGGGGGCTTCATTCCGGGGAGGGGAAGCTCCCCCATGCCTCTGCCTGGGATATGATGGCCTAGGTGTCGGGGAGCCTGGATGAGGAGCCGTGAGTCTCTCCCAGGACAGCTAGGGAAGGCTGCCTGGCTTGACTGCCATCTACCCACTTACCATGCCATCCGGGGGCCAGCCTACTGCTCCTTCCCCAGGCAGGCCAGCAAACCTGCTAAGGATTGCTGGATCCAGCAAACTGGATAAGCCCCTCTCTTCAGGCCTGCCCTAACCCATCTGCCCCCACCTTCACTCTAGGGCCTCAGCCTCCAGGAGCAAAAAGCTTTGGGAATGATCCCCAAACAGCACAAGGATGCACCATCCCTGTGACGTTATGGAAAGAAGGTGGACAAAGCTTGGAAGCAAGATACCCACACCACTAAGAAAGGGCAGGCCCTTGGACACCAACATTTCTGCTCTCTTAACTCTCTGCCGCTCATCCCAGATCACACTCGCTGGCCCTTGCTTACAGGGCTGTGTCTGTTTCAGATTTGGGGTTTGCCTGGCTGTGCTTCCTTCCACTCAATACAGAACCTGGGTGCAGGGTGGAGGAGTGCATACAACTAAGGCGGGTGCGTGCGTGCTAAGTCGCCTCAGTCCTGTCCGACTCTTTTCGACCCGTGGACTATAGCCCTCGAAGCTCCCCTGTCCATGGGATTCTCCAGGCAAGGGTACTGGAGTGGGTTGTGGTGCCCTCCTCCAGGGGATCTTCCCCACCCAGGGATCGAACCTGCGTCTCTTATGCCTCCTGCATTGGCACCCCCAGGGAAGCCCCTACAACTAAAACCACATACAAAGTGCAACAGTGCCCTATGCTGTTTTTTCACTCAATTTCTAAGGTATTTTATATGTAATGCTTTAGAATCCCGCCACTAAACACACTAAAGCCTGCCGCTGGAAACACAAGCTTTTGAAAGGTTGCTTCTATTAAAAACTACATTATAATTTGTAAAATTACTTTTATAAATTTCCGTTGGAAAGACAAATTCTACGTAAGAAACTGTCTCTATAAGGAAATATATTGTGGGAAAGAAAAAGTCAACCATAGAAGGTCCATAA
Organism: Ovis aries; assembly: GCF_016772045.2. Classification (NCBI taxonomy): domain Eukaryota; kingdom Metazoa; phylum Chordata; class Mammalia; order Artiodactyla; family Bovidae; genus Ovis; species Ovis aries. Next base: position 12,683,685 of record NC_056070.1, read on the forward strand.
AAACCACTGTTCAACATACAATTAAAGGACACCTGGTTTGTGTTTACCCCTGGCCTGGGTGCTGGAGATAGAGACCAACGAGACAGACAAATTCCTGCTCTCTTGAAGCTGATGTTCTAGAAGAGGAAAGATAATAAATGAGTAAACAAATATAATAATACATAGAAAACTAGGCATTAAGATGAAAATTAAAAATGGCAAGTGTGTGAAGAACTGACTTTAAATAGAGTGGCCAGGGAAAACGTCTCTGAGGAAGTGACATTTACATTCAAACCTGAAGCGTACAGTTCAGCAGAGCTGGGATAATTGGGTTCCAGCAAAGAGAATGTGTGTGCAAAGGTCCTGAGGTAGGAAATGGCTTAGCAGTTTCAAGTCCCTGAGAGAAGCCAATTAACTGGAACAGAGTGATCAAAAAGCAAAAGGCATGAAATGGGAGCAGAGGATTTGATTGCAAGCGTCAGAGGAAACCAAGTGACATTATCTTGTGTATGCTTGAAGGCCTCCCTGTGTGAAGACAGGACTCATGGGAATTCTGGCTGTTCCTTTTACTCTCAGAAGTCTTTTGAGGTTTGGAGGAGTGAGAGTGAAAGAACAGGAGAAAAAGATGATGTTGAAAATGAACACACTCTTGAAGGAACATGACAAGTCATCTTCACGTTGCCCTCTCAGAATATTCCTTGGTTCCTGAAAGGTTTCTCCTGGATGCTGTCATCCTTGTAAAAGGCCATAACACCATGGCACGTCCCTGGTGGTCCGGTGGCGAAGAGGCTATGCTCCCAGTGCAGGGGGCCCAGGTTCAATCCCTGGTCAGGGAACTAGATCCCACATGCGTCAGCTAAGACCTGATGCAGCCAAATAAATAAATGATATGTGTGTGTGTGTGTGTGTGTGTGTGTGTGTGTGTGTGTGTGTGTGTGCTTAAAGGCCTATGCCATAAAGACAATTCTACGTTGCTCTCTAGGGACCTGGAATTTGTTATGTGTGACTAGGGAATATCCCAAGAAAGAAGGCACATTCTCATACATTCTGTCTCGTCTGGGCTCTGATGATGTCAGTCTATGGATAACCTCTTCCCTGGCACATATTACATCTCTTAGAACAGCTAGAATCAAAGAGGCCAGTGTACCCTTTTGCAAGAGTAACTTGAGCTCATCCTGGAGGGACGTACAGAGGCACTCAGAACAAGAAAAGCGGCAGGGACCGCCTTGAGCGCAGCCCCAGAGGCAGCAGGGCCCACATCCCATCTCTCTCTTCATAAATCGGTTTTGTGGGAGAGCAGCTTTTTAAACAAAGCTTGCTAGAATCTGTCTTAGCAGAATGTAAAGAGAGAGGAGCTGCGAACCAATTTCCATCTGTATTGCAGTTTTCAGATGCTGGATTTTAGTTTTTCTTAGTTATTGCTTTGTTCTCTGAACTTGAGAGATGAGCAGATGGTGGGGGGCGCCAAAGGAGGGAAAAGCCACAGCCACGTCACTTGGAAAGAAAATTAATAGTAACGCCAAAGGAAAATCCACCTTAGCGTAGGTGGAATAAGGCCAAATTCTTTGAAAGCCAGTCTTGAAAAAATCTGAGTACATTTTTCCTCTGATGGTTGTGAATCACACTTAGGAACAGTCCATCTGATTTGCGAATCTATCGAGGGACACATTCTACAAGGAGACCATCAACAGACCCATGTCCACGAGCGGTGAGCAAATTTATCCAGTGGACTTGTATTGATTTGGCTTCACGTTTTAACTCCCTTCATTAGATGTTTCTAGCACAAAGTTGAGAAATCTGTATGCAGGTCAGGAAGCAACTGTTAGAACTGGACATGGAACAACAGACTGGTTCCAAATAGGAAAAGGAGTACATCAAGGCTGTATATTGTCACCCTGCTTATTTAACTTATATGCAGAGTACATCATGAGAAACGCTGGGCTGGAAGAAGCACAAGCTGGAATCAAGATTGCCAGGAGAAATACCAATCACCTCAGATATGCAGATGACACCACCCTTATGGCAGAAAGTGAAGAAGCTAAACTAAAAAGCCTCTAGATGAAAGTGAAAGAGGAGAGTGAAAAAGTTGGCTTAAAGCTCAACATTCAGAAAACTAAGATCATGGCATCTGGTCCCATCACTTCATGGCAAATAGATGGGGAAACAGTGGAAACAGTGGCTGACTTAATTTTGGGGGGCTTCAAAATCACTGCAGATGGTGACTGCAGCTGTGAAATTAAAAGATGCTTACTCCCTGGAAGGAAAGTTATGACCAACCTAGACAGCATATTAAAAAGCAGAGACATTACTTTGCCAACAAGGTCCGTCTAGTCAAGGCTATGGTTTTTCCAGTAGTCATGTACGGATGTGAGAGTTGGACTGTCAAGAAAGCTGAGTACCGAAGAATTGATGGTTTTGAACTGTGGTGTTGGAGAAGACTCTTGAGAGTCCCTTGGACTGCAAGGAGATCCAACCAGTCCATCCTAAAGGAGATCAGTCCTGAGTGTTCATTAGAAGGACTGATGTTGAAGCTGAAACCCCAATACTTTGGCCACCTCATGCGAAGAGCTGACTCATTGGAAAAGACCCTGATGCTGGGAAGGATTGGGGGCAGGAGGAGAAGGGGACAACAAGGATAAGATGGTTGGATGGCATCACCGACACAATGGACATGGGTTTGGGTAAACTCTGGGAGTTGGTGATGGACAGGGAGGCCTGGCGTGCTGCAGTCCATGGGGTAGCAAAGAGTCGGACACGACTGAGTGACTGAACTGAGCACACAGTTGATAATCCCAAAATTAGATGTGGAAATTTTCAAAGAAGCACAGAGGCCAAATTAAACAATTCTACCCTGATATACTGTCACCTCTTAATGACGAGAGTAGGCATCAGTTAAACTAAAATGACCATTTGAGGAAACTGAGAAAAGCAACATGGCAAAGTCTCCACTAGTAAATCATCATTATGAATACATTTGTACACTTATGTCTTTCCTACCTTTCTCCTACCATACTTTACCATAAAGACAGGAGAAGATAGGAAAAAAGCAATACCTATCATACACTAGTAAATTATTTAATTTCCCCTACCCTAGACTTGGAGAAGAAGAAGTCTCCAAGTTTAGTCTTCTCTAAACTCAGAGAAGGGGATGGCACCCCACTCCAGTACTCTTGCCTGGAAAATCCCATGGACGGAGGAGCCTGGAAGGCTGCAGTCCATGGGGTCGCTAAGAGTTGGATACGACTGAGTGACTTCACTTTCACTTTTCACTTTCATGCATTGGAGAAGGAAATGGCAACCCTCTCCAGTGTTCTTGCCTGGAGAATCCCAGGGATGGAGGAGCCTGGTAGGCTGCCGTCTATGGGGTCACACAGAGTCGGACACGACTGAAGCGACTTAGCAGCAGCAGCCCTAGACTTGTCTTCAGGCCAGGGGTGTGTGTGTGTGTGTGTGTGTGTGTGTGTTCAGTCGTGTGTGACTCTTGTAACCCCATGGACTGCAGCCCGCTAGGCTCCTCTGTCCATGGAATTTTCCAGGCAAGAACACTGGAGTGGGTAGCCAGTCCCTTCTCCAGACAAGCTAGGTAGTGTGTTTCAATTTTATGATTATCACTGCAAAGGGAGAAAGAAAGTCTTTCTTGATTTTAATAGCGCAAATGGTTCGCTGTCCTGGTCTCTTGCCTAAACAAACCATAGAGGGATGCATCAAATCCATTTCAAATGTACTATTCCCATATAGTCTAGTTTTATTAGGAAAGCCAGCAGAATAGTGATCGTCCAAGGCAGTGGTTAAAAACCTTGATTCCACTTTTCAGGAGAGCTCCCTGAGGCTGCAGGATGGTTCTTGACACCATACCGACAACACGCGGGCATACACTGAATAACAAATGTAACAGCAAGTATTAATAGAATATTTTACAAAGTGCTTTAATATCCTCACCCGAGATGACTCTCATTGGTCTTATTAAACCTTCAAAGATTGAACCCAGAGAGATGGAAATTATATGCTGCTGCTGCTAAGTCGCTTCAGTTGTGTCCAACTCTGTGCGACCCCATAGACGGAAGCCCACCAGGCTCCTCTGTCCCTGGGATTCTCCAGGCAAGGACCCTGGAGTGGGTTGCCATTTCCTTCTCCAATGCATGAAAGTGGAAAGTGAAAGTGAAGATGCTCAGTCGTGTCTGACTCGTAGTGACCCCATGGACCGTAGCCTATCAGGTTCCTCTGTCCGTGGGATTTTCCAGGCAAGAGTACTGGAGTGGGGGGTCACTGACTTCTCCAGGAAATTATATGGGAAAAACCTATTGTGTTTCTTCCTCAAAATCAGAGTGTGGGGTAGGAGGGCTGGCTGTCCCCCTCTGCTGAGTGCAGTTGTTACTGGACAGGGGCTGCCCAGCCCAGGAATCTGAACTCTCATGTAGGTGGGGCCTTGTGACCACTTCCCCCACGGGAATGTGAGCATGTGAGATGTGAGTCACTTCCAGGCTGAAGTGGTGGAAAAGCCATGTGCCATCCCGACCCTTTATCCTCCCCCGCCTGCCAGACGGAGATTCTGGGGCCCCAAGAGATGGTGGAACTCCCAGATGAATGACGTCTGTGTCCTTAGATCTAAGGTCTGTCTGCAAAACGCCTTCCCGGGCCCTTGTATGAAGGAAAAAACTATCTTTTATCATGTTGCCTGCATGCTCAGTCGCTTCAGTCGTGTCTGGCTCTTTGTGACCCCATGGACAGTAGCCTGCCAGGCTTCTCTGTCCATGGGATTCTCCAGGCGAGAATACTGGAGTGGGTTGCCATGCACTCCCCCGGGGGGCCTTCCCCACCCAGGGATAGGACCTGCTTCTCTCCTGTCTCCTGCACTGGCAGGTGGGTTCTTGGCCACTAGCACCACCTGGGAAGCCCATTATCATGTTAAACAACTGGAATGTGGAAGTTTATCTATTATAGCAGCAAGCGTTATCCTGATTTAACTGAAGTGGGGTGGAGGTGGTATCGATTAGCAAATGGAGTTTCTTAGTTGGTGGTTTGTAATGGTTTGGTTTCTCTTCCTAATTCTTTGACATACCCAGTAAAGTTCACATTCTGTTACTTAGAGCTCCAAGCTCTGGGAAGAGGTACCTTCTGAGGAGGACGTTTTTTGCCCTGGAATAACTATTATTTTTAAGAGCGACTGATCCATAGTGGAACATGCTAGAGGCGCCTTGCCTTTAGTAGGTATATGGAAACTGTTCGGATGACAATCTCGAACATAAAAATTAGCAAGGCAGCAACCTTGGCAAAACGGCTGTGCTCAGAACTGATCACACTGCACTCACCTTTAGCATCTGTGGTCTCCTGGAGTTCAGCCCTGCCGGCAAAGCAGTTTGGCAATGCCATCCTACAGAAAGCAAGTTCGAGAAGCAAGGTATGAGCTTATGGGGTTTATAAGCCACAGTCATGCGCTTGCAGGGATTTTCACTCATACTTTCATTTTATTTCTTCAACTTCGGCTTCTTTTCTTCCCCTTTTCTGCTCTCCCAACAGTAAAAATCCCATTAAATCAACCCAAGTTGGACTTTCTCGTTGTCTTTAGTGATTTGTTTGTTCCCCAATTTGTCATAAAAGGGTAAACTGTTCAACTTTTGGACATGAAAAGCTCAAACAGTAAGTTCATAATTGTTTTCACAGAATTTATGAGACTTTCCCTCGGGAGCTGTTTTCAAAATAAAATAAGCGCTATGAATGGAATAGGAAATATTACAGTAATTATGTTGGTTTCCCAGGAAAACTTAGAACTTAATAGCGGCGGGGTAACTTGGGGACTAGCAGATGCTGTGTCTAGCCTTCAAAACATATCTGTATCTCAGTTTCTCTGAATCCAGATATAATGCTCATTTTAGGCAAGCAGTTGGCTTGGTGGGAAGCGCAGTCATTAATTTCTAGAGAACGACTTTTGTTTTAGGGCCTCTCATTGAGGAGAGGAGGGTCTTCAAGCTCCGGGGACCTGGAGCTATATGTGTGTTGGGGTAAAGTGGAATTATGTCAGCCTAGAGTCCTAGTGTGGGGGTGGGAAAGAGGGAGGATTTGGGGGACAGATGCATCAGGAGTTTGGAATTAGTAGATGCAAAATATCATATATAGAAATAGATAAATAACAAGGCTCTGCTGTGTGGCACAGAGAACGGTATCGGTATTAATACCCTGGGATAAACTATAATGGAAAAGGATATGATAAAGAATGATACATATGTATAACTGAATCACTTTGCCACACAGCAGAAATTAACACAACATGGTAAGTCAACTATACTTCAAAAAATAAATTTAAAAAAAAATGTAAAAAAAATAATTGCAAGAGTTCTAAAATGCTTCTGGATATGTACTGAGCCCACAGACTAGCCCTCATCACCCCTGAGACAGGGGCTGGTGGCCCACCCTGCGTCTTTCTTCTCCTTACCTACAGCAGCAACTGAATCACCAGGGAGTGTTAATTTTTAGATGCACATTTGATTTTTTTTCTTTCCTGGTGCATGGGCTCAGTTGCTCCATGGTAGGTGACATCTTCCCAGACCAGGGATCGAACCCATGTCCCCTGCAGTGGCAGGCAGATTCCTAACCACTGGACCACCAGGCAAGACCACCAAATGCACCTTTCCAAGCCCAACCCCCGTAATTATTTTTCCAATAGGTTTGGAACAGAAAGTCAGACAGTCAGTGGGCCAGTTTCCTGACTTCTATGGAATCATTTCTTTGCTTCTCCTTTTATTTATTTATTTTTTACCACCCAAGCAGATACACCAAACACCGTAGTTTGGCTTGGGTTGTTTTTTTTTTTTAAGAGGCCTTCCCAGGTGGCGAGAGTGGTAAAGAACCCACCCGCCAGCGCAGGAGACCTAAGAGACTCGGGTTCAGTCCCTGGGTCGGAAAGATGCCCTGGAGAAGGGCATGGCAACCCACTCCAGTATTCTTGCCTGGAGAACCCCATGGACAGAGGAGCCTGGCGGGCCCCAGTCCGTAGCGTCATAAGGAGTCGGATACAACTGAAGTGACTTGGCATGCACAATTTTTTGAAACTTCTATATAAATAGAATAATATACATATGTTTTGCACCTGGCTCAAATGCCGCATACAGTGTTTGTGGCATTTCAGGGTGCAACCTTAGTTTGTTCATTTACGTCGGCATTGAAGAGTCACACCACCGTCTAGTCATTCTTTTATATTTGAATAGTATGTTTTCTATGTTAGGCTTGTTTTTTAGTTTTTTGGCTATTGTGAAAAATGCTGCTATGGACCACTTGTACATATCTCTTGGTGCATGTGTGACAACATTTTTCGGCTGGATATATACTTAAAATTGCTAAGTCCTAGGATATCTAAGAGTTGGACACGACTGAGCGACTTCACTTTCACTTTTCACTTTCATGCATTGGAAAAGGAAATGGCAACCCACTCCAGTGTTCTTGTCTGGAGAATCCCATGGACGGCAGAGCCTGATGGGCTGCTGTCTATGGGGTCGCACAGAGTCGGACACGACTGAAGCGACTTAGCAGCAGCAGCAGGATATCTGTAGCATCAACTTTAGAAAACAAGATCAAACTGTTTTCCTCAAGAAAACAATTCAGTGCATACACCCACCAGATGTACATGAAAGACCTCGCTGGTTTATACTTTCACCAGTACTTTGTATTAATAATCTTTTTAATTTTAGCAATTCTGGAAGTTTGCCTGAGTCAGCTCATTGTGGCTTTATTTGCCTGTCCTGATCGTTAACGTGGTTAAGGAACTTTTGATACATTTTACTGATCACATGCATATCTTGGTTTATGAATTTCATTTCAACCTCTCTTTCCTATTTTTCTAGTAGGTTGTCTTTTTCATACTAATTTGCATGAGTTTTTCTTTTTAAAATATTTTCGTGTATTTATTTAGCTGTGCGAGGTCTTGGTTGCGGCATGCAGACTATTAATTGCGGCCTGTGAACTCTTAGTTGCAGAATGTGGCCCTCACCAGGGATCAAACCCAGACATGCTGCATGGGGAGCACGGAGTCTTAGCCACGGGACCACTAGGGAAGTCCCAGGTTTTTTTTTTTTAAATATGTATCGTAGTTATGAGCCCTTGGTCGGTCACTGAGTTGAAAATCTCACCTTCGTATCTGTAGCTCAACGTTCATACTTTTAAGGGTGTATTTTGTTAAACAGGGCTACTTTAAGCTAGCCTCATTTACTTGTTTCTTTGTGGTTAGGACTTTTTGTCTTCTGTTTAGGAAATCTTTGCCAACCCCAAGATCATCAAGATATTCTTTATGTCATTATCTAATGGGTTTTTGCTATTTTTGCCTTTCACACTGTGGTCTCTAATTCATCTGGAATGAATCTACCTGGAATTGCAAACATGACCTTTCTCCACTGTTCTGCCACCTTTTACATAAATAAGTGCCCATATATGCAAGGTTCTGTTTCTGGGCCCTTTTTTCTGTTCTAGTCGTCTATTTGTTATCTTGGTGCCATAGTGCCATTCTGCCTTAATTATTGAGGCTTTATGGTAAGTTTTGTTATCTGTAGAGGAAACATGCTTACTTTGTTCTTTTTAAAGAATGTCCTGACTATTTCCTGGCTTTGAACCATCTTGTCAAGTTCCGCAGAAACATCTATTGGAATTGTATAGAATCTGTAAATCAATTTGGGGAGAAATAATATTTTTATAATATCCAGTCTTCCAATCCATGAACATGGTTCATCTCTATTGACTTAGATCTTTATATTCTCTCACTAAGGTCTTACAGTTTCCTGTGTGGAGATCTTACATATCTTTGACTATCTTTATTCTAAAATCTTGACATATTTTAGCAAAGTGGCATTTTTTTTAAATTTCATTTGAGAACTTCCTGGTAAGCACTAATTTTGTTTTGTAGTTCCTAACATTCATGAAAATTTTGTATTGAGCTCTTTCCTTTATTATAAAAATGTTCGCTTTATTATAAAAATGTTTCTGATCTCCATTCTCTCTGTGTCACAGGCATACCTTATTTTATTGAACTTGACTTTCTTGCACTTTGCAGATACTGCGTGTTTTACAAATTCAAGGTGTGTGGCAAGGCTGTGTTGTTAGATGATGGTTACATTCTATCTTTTTTAGCAACCAAGTATTTTTTTAATTAAGGCATGAATATTGTTTTTTAGACATAATGTTATTGCCCGCCTAATCGACTACCCTATAGCATATGTATAACTTTTATGTACTGGGAAACCAAAAAATTTGTGTGACTTGATTTATTGGGATGCCCACTTTATTAGACCAAACCCACCAAGTATCGCCAAGGTCTACCTGCACTTTCCTATTGCTGCTATAACAAACAAATGCTCCCTATTTGTCCTGTGGCTTTTTAGTAAGCCCTGGCACAGTGCCTCTTCATTTCCGAAGCATGATGCAACATGATAATGCTTTTTCACCCAGGGATTTGCCTCTATTAGTACTAATGCAGAAAGGAAAATCACTGCTTTTCAAATAATTTGGGACTCTTCTGAAAGGTTCAGTTAGGGCCCTCACAGTTTTCATCTCCTCTGGGTTCGTATACCTCAGAGAGTCCAAGGTTGAGATGGGGAGGCAAGTATTGCCTCGAAGATTCCCCCAGGGGAATCTGGCCCCCGCTGGGGGGCCCAGAGATGCCTCAAAATTCACAGAATTAGTAAAGGGATTTCCAAAGTTAATTGAGGTACCAACAAACTTGAGAGCTATTGAAAATGCAGACTGTGTAGTTCATTGGCATATACCAGACGAGGTCTCCAATTGGAAAGTACCCCAGAGACATTTCAGCTTTAAGGATTGTTTTGGCAATTTGGAAAGCCCTGGAAGGCAAAATAACTAACAGTCATGAGGGTTAGTCACCAAGTTGTGTCTGACTCTGTGCAGCCCTGCAGACTGTAGCCCCACCAGGCTCCTCTGTCCATGGGATTTCCCAGGCAAGAATACTGGAGCGGGCAGCCATTCCCTGCCCCAGGGGATCTTCCTGACCCCTGCGTGCAGGGATCGAACCTGCGTCTCTTTTGTCTCCTGCATTGGCAGGTGGGTTCTTTACCTCTTGTGCCCCCTGGGAAGCCCATCTTAACCAAATACTCACGCATTACCTTGTAAAAGCAGTTGTGCATCAATTTTAGAAGGACTAAACAGAGAATAACAATCATAGTTTCTGCGGGTAACTGACATTTAGCTCTTCTTCCTGGGTCAGGAAGATCCCCTGCAGAAGGAAATGGCAGTATTCTTGCCCGGGGAAGTCCCATCAACAGAGGAGCTTTGCAGGCTACACTCCATGGTATTGACTGAAGCAACTTCGCATGCACACCCTCTGACATCTACCCAGGAAAATATACAGAGTGGGAGTCCAGGAAGTGTTTCAGGGTTGACAACACCCTCCTCCTTCTAGCATCATTCTCTTCTAGTCGGAGAGACATAGCCAGGGGCAAATCACAAGAGCGATCTTACTTGTGACGCTCAGGCCAGGGCTGTCCTGCCCTAAGGCGGCCGCCCGTGGACTCGTCCAGCTGCTTTTTCCTGTAACTGCCCATGTATGTTGTCACAGACAAATCCGACCACCTTGCTTCATCCTGCCAAGATGCTGCAGCCTTCCGTCTGATCACATCAAACTCTTGAGAAGTGAGAGGGCTGAAGGGCAGAGGAATTTGTGGTGTCAAGTAGAAGAAGTGTGACATGGCCCGCTTGGAAGGACAGCTTTTCGAGCCCTCTCCGTCATGCAGAATTAATTTCCTTTTTGTAGTGGGAAGTAATCAACCCGGCTCAGCAAACTTGGTGACTCTGACGGCTCACAGAATGCAGAAGCTGCACTCAAAGTTGCCAAGCAACAGGTCCCACAATTCCACAAGTGCTACTTCCCGCCTCCCTCCAGTTTTAATTAGCAAATTTAGAACTTTCTGGCTTTTGCTCTAAGTGATACACAGCTACAAATCCTGGAAAGAAAGCAGGTGGCCACTGGTTTTATAAATAAGTGAGTCCTGCTCATGATGGTTTAAGGCGTGGAGCGAGAGGACAGTGCCAAGCATTCATTTCTTCAAGGGTCTGAAGGCAAATGTGTCGTGTTTGTGATGTCCACAATAGCAGCTGATGCGAATGGCTTCTCGTGTGTCATAGAGCAAAGGTACTGAAGCTGGTGGCCCTCTGGAGTCGCCCCAGGGGCTGGTAAAATAAGACCCCACCCCCAGCCATAGATTCTGATTTAACTGGTCTGGAGTAGGGCCTTGGCTTGACTCATTTTTATTTTATATTTTAAACTTCTTATTTTGTGTCAGGGTATAGCAGATTAACAATGTTGTGGTGGCTTCAGGTGAACCACGAAGGTAATTTTTAAAAGCTTACTCCTGGAAGCTTCTAGAGAGCAGCTGGGGTTAAGAATTAAGGTCATTGAAATGCCACTGTGAATCTTTTTTTAGATTGAGAAGTCATAGCACCCTATCTTCTGTTCACCTGATTCCCTGCATCCTTCACTAATAATTACTCTAAAGCTGGTTAGTACAATTGCCTCTCCTTCTCTGCACTAACAATTCACTGGCAAATTGAAATAGATCTTTCCACATGTGTCTTTGCTCTTAGCACTTCTTGGAGCAGAACTTCTCAGTCCTCTGTGCTCATTCACGTGACCCGTGGGATGCTTTATAGAAACAGAGGTCCGATCAAGGTCACCTTGACCAGCCCTCTGGGAGTGGATCCATCATCAACCTTAAAGAAAGAGTCTCCATAGGTGGCTGGATCAGCATCTACTGGGCGCCTTAAACATGCAGAGGCTCGCCTGCCCTGCACAGACTATGGGAATAAAGCCCCGGAATCAACATATTGGGTTGGCCAAAAAGGTCATTCGGGTTTTCCTTACCAGTTTATGGAATAATCCAAACGAACTTTTGGCCAATCCAGGATTTCTATAGTTACGTGAGGGTGTGGCTGTTGATTTTAAATGCTGGGAAGACTGCTCCAAGAGCTGAATTTCAACAATCTTGTAAAGTGAGGCTGACATGCCACAGGGTATGCTTCTTTGAGAGTAAAATTACTTGCAGATACTTGTTAGTATGTCAAAGTAGGAGTATCTTTCTTTAAAAATTTGAAACGTGGAACATAAGCATCTTTGCTGTAGAAGGATTAGGCACATGGCTGCCAGAGCATGCTGCTTTTTCTTGGGGAGTTGGAGGTTTCTTGGAGAAACCCAGATGAAAGACGAAGAAGATGGAGATAGAGTGAAGGAGGAAAATGGAAACCAGGCTGCCCAGTGCTTTTCAATGCACCCAGTGGCGCGTAGCAACTGCTTTGATGCTTAAACCTTTAGCCATTCTAGTAAAAATTGTGGTTTAAAAGCCTCTGCTAGCATTTACTCATCAATTGAAAGTCCTCCAAAAATGGAACTATTGGGAAACTATGGGATGTGAGGTGGAAAAGAAAAGCTCCCTCAGTTGTTTTGGAGGGAATGACTTTAAAAATACTTAACTAGCTAAGTTTACTTGGTACAGTTAAGATTTAAACTTGTTGATTTTAAAATTGCTGTTACATCTGAAATAAACTTATGTGATATTCTGGCAAAAAAACAAAACTCTGCTAGTTAAATATTGTTTTGAGGCAGGAAAATAAATAGAACAGATTGTGAAACATTATTCATAGAAAACATTAAAAATTTTTCTCCTCAGACTATGTGTAGACTTTCCTTACACTTGTCTGTAAAGAAGTGTATGATAACATAAACTCTTCAACAAATAATTATGGTATAAATGTATCTTATGATCACATTCTTGTCCTTTATCTTTATTTATTTCCTTTTTTTCTCCCCAACTCAATTATGATATCATTTTAACAATTAAAACTTTGAGAACCAAGAGTAGTGAAACTTAACAACTTAAGTGCAAAGGTCTAATATCGGTTTCGATAGGATTATAGCTTGGTTCATCAGTCTATTAGACATTGGATAAGTCTGCTAAAAATCGGTTGGACTTGAAATTAGAGGATAAATAGAACAGACTAGTTGAGTTTATTATCGCGAGTATTTAGTCTATAAAACCCTAGAATTCTTTGTTCCCGTTGTATCAGACGCTTCACCTTTCTTGGACATGGGTATTCAGGACTGATTCGTATCGTTTGACTTCCATGTTGACGGTCTGCGTGAAAAACTTCCTTTTGTAACTAAATTATGGCAAGCTATGTTGTTCAGTCCCTGGTTTATTAAATGTGAAAAGACATAACCAAGCGCACAGTGACAATGAGCTCTGCAATTTAGTGAAAATAGAAGCTTCCTGAGTTAAGTGCCCTCATACCCCATATCGCCAGCAGGTGGCGTACATGTCACCTGATGCAGGGATAGGGTATTAACCGCCAGATCTTGACCAGGCTTTTGTCTTGACAGGCCGATTACTTTAATGAGCTGTTAGTAGGTATTAATTAATTAATCGGAGTTTCATGGTTAAGTAAGTTTAGAACAAGTTGGGATAAACATGGTTCTTTGCTGCAGAACGTTATGGCCTTTAACATTTCCGTGTGCCTTTCACATTTCCATGTGAATCTTTCAAAGGGAGCAGCATTTCTAAACTTATTTAACCACAAAACTACTTTTGTTGGGTGGAGAGCATCTCTGGGAATTGCTGTTTTGGAGGACAGTTCAGGAACTTTCAGGGACTTCTCCAGTGGCTCAGCGGCTCAGGAGTAAAGAATCTGCCTGCAATGCAGTAGATCTGAGTTCAATCCCTGGGTCGGTCAGATCTCCTGGAGGAGGAAATGGCTACCCACTCCAATATTCTTGCTGGAAAAAAATCCCATGGACAGAGGATGCTGGCGGGCTACAGCCCATGGGGTCACAAAGAGTCAGACATGACTCAACAACTAACACAGACACACCAGCCTAAACCATTGACAGCCTGGCCAGAGGGAGAATCAAACAGTATTTTTTCTTAATTCAGACGTAACATCAAACAGTAAAGTACACAAATATACTTTATATCGTGTACATCCATGGAACTACGACCCAGATGTATCACTCTTGTTTCTTTCCAGTCAAAATAGCATGTGTATGCTGCTGCTGCTAAGTTGCTTCAGTCGTGTCCGACTCTGTGCGACCCCACAGATGGCAGCCCACCAGGCTCCCCCATCCCTGGGATTCTCCAGGCAAGAACACTGGAGTGGGTTGCCATTTCCTTCTCCAATGTGTGAAAGTGAAAAGTGAAAGTGCACGTTGTTGTTGTTCAATAGCTAAGTCATGTCTGGCTCTTTGCAACCCCATGAATTGGAGCACATCAGTCTTCCATGCATGTCCTTCACTATCCCCAGAGTTTGCTGAAACTCATGTCCATTGAGTCAGTGATGCCATCCACCATCTCTCCTCCATTGACCCCTTCTCCTCCCACCTTCAATCTTTCCCATCACCAGAGTCTTTTCCAATAAGTCAGCTCTTGGCATCAGGTGGCCAAAGTATTGGAGCTTCAGCTTTTAGCACCAGTCCTTCAGCCCTTCCAATGAGCATTCAGGACTGATTTTCTTTAGGATTGACTGGTTTGATCTCCTTACAGTCCAAGAGACTCTCAAGAGTCTTTTCTAGCACCACAATTCAAAAGCATCAATTCTTCGGTGCTCAGCCTTCATTATGGTCCAACTCTCACATCCGTACATGACTTCTGGAAAAACCATAGCTTTGACTCTATGGGCCTTTGTCAGCAAAGTGATGTTTCTGCTTTTTAATACACTGCCTAGGTTTGTTATAGCTTTTCTTCCAAGGAGCAAGCATCTTTTAATTTTGTGGCTGCAGTCACCATCCGCAGTGATTTTGGAGCCCAAGAAAATAAAGTCTGTCACTATTTCCAGTTTTTCCCCATCTATATGCCATGAAGTGATAGGACCAGATGCCATGATCTTAGATTTTTGAATGTTGAGTTTTAAGCCAACTTTTCACTCTCTTCTTTCACTTTCATCAAGAGGCCCTTTAGTTCCTGTTTGCTTTCTGCCATTAGAGTGGTAATATCTGCATATCTGAGGTTATTGATATTTCTCCTGGCAATCTTGATTCCAGCTTGTGCTTCATCCAGCCTGGCATTTCACATGATGTAGTCATCACAGAAGTTAAATAAGTAGGGTGGCAATATACAGCCTTGATGTACTCCTTTCCCAATTTGGAACCAGTCTGTTGTTCCATGTCTGGTTCTAACTGTTGCTTCTTGACCTGTATACAGGCTTCTCAGGAGGCAGGTAAGGTGGTCTGGTATTCCCATCTCTTTCAGAATTTTTCAGTTTGTTGTGATCCACACAGTCAAAGATTTTCACATAGTCAATGAAGCAGAACTAGATGATTTTTTGGAACTCTCTTGCTTTTTCCATGATCCAGTGGATGTTGGCAATTTGATCTCTGGTTCCTCTGCCTTTTCTAAAACCAGCTTGAACATCTGGAAGCTCACGGTTCACGTATTGCTGAAGCCTAACTTGGAGAATTTTGAGCATTACTTAACTAGCGTCTGAGATGAGTGCAATTGTGTGGTAGCTTGAGCATTCTTTGGCATTGCCTTTCTTTGGGATTGGAATGAAAACTGACCTTTTCCAGTCCTGTGGCCACTGCTGAGTTTTCCAAATTTGCTGGCATATTGAGTGCAACACTTTCACAGCATCATCTTCCAGGATCTGAAATAGCTCAACTGGAATTCCATCACCTCCACTAGCTTTGTTCGTAGTGATGCTTTCTAAGGCTCACTTGACTTCACATTCCAGGATGTCTGGCTCTAGGTGAGTGATCACACCATCATGATTATCTTGGTCGTGAAGATCTTTTCTGTACAGTTCTTCTGTGTATTCTTGCCACCTCTTCTTAATATCTTCTGCTTCTGTTAGGTCCATATCAACATTCAGAAAACGAAGATCTTGGCATCTGGTCCCATCACTTCATGGGTAATAGATGGGGAAACAGTGGAAACAGTGTCAGACTTTATTTTTTGGGGCTCCAAAATCACTACAGATGGTGACTGCAGCCACGAAATTAAAAGACGCTTACTCCTTGGAAGGAAAGTTATGACCAACCTAGATAGTATATTCAAAAGCAGAGACATTGCTTTGCCAACAAAGGTCCATCTAGTCAAGGCTATGGTTTTTCCAGTGGTCATATATGGATGTTAGAGTTGGACTGTGAAGAAAGCTAAGCGTCGAAGAATTGATGCTTTTGAACTGTGGTGTTGGAGAAGATTCTTGAGAGTCCCTTGGACTGAGAGGAGATCCAACCAGTCCATCCTAAAGCAGATCAGTCCTGGTTGTTCTTTGGAAGGAATGATGCTAAAGCTGAAACTCCAGTACTTTGGCCACCTCATGCGAAGAGTTGAGTCTTTGGAAAAGACTCTGATGCTGAGAGGGATTGGGGGCAGGAGGAGAAGGGGACAACAGAGGACGAGATGGCATCACCAACTTGATGGACATGAGTTTGGGTGAACTCCGGGAGTTGGTGATGGACAGGGAGGCCTGGCGTGCTGCGATTCATGGGGTCTCAAAGAGTTGGACACGACTGAGCGACTGAACTGAACTGAACTGATGTGTGTTTTCATACAGTAGTGTGTATGGAGTTCAACAAACACACACAGGTCACTACTTTTTTTGATTTTCATCACCATAGACTAGATATGTCAGACAGAAATTTACTGATGAAACCCACATGATTCCAAAATGAAACCCAGGAAGAAACCAAGTAATAGAAATGCCCAAACCCACCAGGATTCTCTTGAGAAAAAAGACCCATATGAAGCTTGAGCTTCCATCTCAACAAGAATCTGTCTCCTGCCCATAAAGTGCCTAATTCTGATATTTGGATAAACACTACCAGCAGCTGACTGAGCATATGGAATGTGTTATAGTTAATAACTGTCTGAGTCTGTCAGTTATGATAATATTAATTTTCAGTCCTTGATCTTTTAATAATTCCTTCAAACTTACCCACTGTGTGATTTGGAAACTTTAGTAACTTATCAAAAACTGTGGTAGGTGGTCTATAAGACATAGAAAACAAGGAGCTAGTTGCCACCAGAATTGGATGGAAATAAAAGAAGGGTAAAATACAAAAGAACAGGAAATAGAAACTGATAAAATTAGTGAAGAGAAGCCTAAAGGGAAGGATCTTTTTCTTTTCTTTCCTGAAATTTATTGGTTATGTTTACCATTTGAAAACTGAAATTGATTACGAGGTGTAGACACTGTGATCCAAATTTTGTTTAATAAAAAGTTTATGTATGTCTAAGAAAAGGCCTAGTGGGTTATGTACACAAATGTTAATACTTATCACAGCTGAGTAGCAGGATTACATGTGATTTTATATTTTACATTCCTTTCTTTATTTTCTAAATGTTTTGCAATGAATATATGTAACTCACAATCAGAGTCAACATTTTACACCACAAAAATGAAGGCAAATGGAATACATCCATATATAATCAATCTCCCTAATCCTGCAAAAGGTCTTTCTTGAGTTTACATTTATTTTTCTCTTCCAATTCGTGTGTGTGTGTGTTCGTGTGGGTAGAGGGAATAGGGAAGTAGAAAAAGATCAGGTATATAATGGACCCCAAGCAATTATCCTTCAATTAAAAATAAATCAACACTTTTAAAAAGGGGATTGATCTTAGTGGATTAGTTGCTAAATGCTTGAAGGCAAATAAAAGGTGATTAAACTCCTCACAGCTTTAACCAAGTTGAATCCTACATGGAGATCGCGGTGGGAGTAGGTGGAAGGCACAAAATAAAGTTGTTAAATCATCAGTTAATGCATGTTTGTTTGTGAGCAAAGACCAGAAGAGAAACCCTCTTAAGATTTAACTGACCCTTCATTCTCTGTTCACTGAGGCGGGGTTATTTGCCTATCTTGTTGGCTTAGTCAAGTGGGAATCTAAGTTCTACTCCCTTTTTCCTGTTAATCGCACTGTGTGCTGATTTGGGGTCCACAGGTTTAGGGGCATGCACAAGGCCTGAGAAAAGGCTACCCTGGAACGATCAAGGTTAATACTTCATCCCACCTCCTTTGTGTACAATATGAACAGCAACAGGTTTATAATGTGCCCAGGTATTTACAGGCCTCTGTTAGCAATTCTGAGGTTATGCTTTGAACCAAGAGACGCGCAACAGTATTTTGTGCTACAGAATTTTGAGTATTCCAATAAACGTAATTTTAGGGTGCTCTGGGGATTTGGACTAATTCAATGTATTCCTGCCCTTTGGATGTACCAGTCTTGGTAAGGACCATTCACTGTGTAGCTTTTTGTCTCTGTGGCTATGTATGAGGTTTACTCAAAATTTGTTCACTCTTCCACTCACTGAATAAAGATTTATTGTGAGCCTACCCTGGGCCATTGAGCAACACCACCTATTATTTTGCACCCTACAGACTACTTCCTACAAACACAGTGATATATGTAATACCAGTGGCATTATTCCTGCCACCCTGAGAACTGTGTTAAAAGGCAACAAACACCGTACAAATTTAACGGGAAACACTTTCTAAATATTGGGAAGTAAGCAAACCATGTAGAGTGAAGTCACTTCTGTTGTTGTTCTAAGATGTTCTATTTCTCCAACAGATCATTTGAGAAAAATTAGTTTGAGTTAAATGTTCATATTGCAAATACTGGGTTGGCCAAAAGTTTCATTCAGGTTTTTCCATAAGACAGTATGAAAAAAATCCAAAGAAACTTTTTGGCCAGTCCAAAGTCAAATGCGAGGGCCTGATGCTAGAGAGGCTTCATGTACATGAGACAGCTTTGAACAGAACCAGGGTGAGTTTAGGAGGGCAGAGCACTGGAGTCCCCTCCAGCCTTCCTGCACTCTCTGCTGGGCTGCACTCTTGTTTCCCGGCAGGATAGCCTGGAGCAGCTAGACATTTCAGCGTGGCTTTCCCATTGCTCGTGGCTAAGTGCTTTCAGACGCCTCTGTGACGTCACCACTACTCTCACAGGAACCCCACCTCCCAGGCTTGTACGCTGTCCTTTGGGATAGTCAAAGCCAGATACTAAGTTCAATACCAAGGTATGGTAGAAACTGTAGAACGTAAACAGAAGGCTGGTCCCTTGACAAGAGAAATAGCAGAAGTCTCTCGTGATCCTTTTATTTTATGGGTTTTCAAGGTACTGAGGGAAGGCAGAACTGGGAGGTCAAGACTGTTCTTATTTGAAGGGGGGATTGGAGTGCGGTAAAATCTTTGCAGAACTTTCCCTCTTTGAGTTAGGCTCAGACAGGAATTGATGATGATATGAGTTTGTGAGCGACTGAACTGAACTGAACTGAACTGAGGGCTGCCTTAAGAAAGTACCACAAACTCAGTGACTTAAAACAACAGAGATGGGGACTTGCCTGGTGGTCCAGTGGCTAGGACTCCATGCTCACAATGCAGGGGGCCCAGGTTCCATCCCGGCAGGGAACTAGATCCTCCATGCCACAAGTAGAAGGCTCTGCATGCCTCAACTAAGACCTGGCGTAATAAAGAAGTAAATAAATAAATGTGGTTTTTGAGAAACAGAAAGGTAAGGTCTCAGGTCTGCAGGCTGAGTCTGAAATCAAGGTGTCAGCAAGGCTCAGGCGTCTCTGAAACACAGAGGAGGGTCCTTCCTTGCCTCTCCTGGGTGCCGGTGGCTCCCTGGCCATCCCCAGCATCGTCTGGCTTGTGGCTGTGCTGCCCCAGCCTCTGCCTGCCTCGTCACCGGCATTCACTCTGCATCTTAGCCCCCATGCGTCTGTCTTCTTGTAAGGATTCACTCTGCATCTTAGCCCCCACGTGTCTGTCTTCTTGTAAGGATACCAGTCACACTGGACAGGGGCCCATCCAACTCCAATATCACCTCGTCTTGGCTAATCACACCTGCAACACTGCAGAATCCCACTTTATAATAATACATCAATCACACTTGTTTACATCTCACCTTATTCCAAAACAGATTAACCTATGTTCAGTAGACATTTGTTTCGTCTGCCTGGCATTCCACTGGGTTCTGCAACTAATGACTCACGTGTCTTGGGAGAATGGGTCTTCCCCCAACCCCAAATGTGCACGCGTGCTCAGTCGTGTCTGACTCTCTGCTGCCCCGTGGACTGCAGCCGCCTAGACTCCCCCATCCATGGGATTTCCCAGCCAAGAATACGGGAACAGGTTGCCATTTCTCCTGCCAGGGGATCCTCCCAACCCAGGAATCGAACTCGCGTCTCCAGCAACTCCTGCACTGGCAGGCAGATCCAACCCCAAATAGTTCCAATCAGTTACGACAGCCCACAGCACTGGCCACGGAGACAGACACGTGACTTGTCAGGCAGACCAGTCCGGTGCTTCCTCAAGACTCTCAGAACTGAATCTCTGGAGATAGGGTGGTTCTTCCTCTGGACCTGGGTGCCGCTGCTTGCCATTTCTCCAGCTAGGTGGAGGCAGCTAGAGAATGGTCTCAAAACAGCGAGAGGAAGAGATGCAGAATCCCAGCATCGCTTGTGGCCCTGAAGCTCGCTGCACCCCTGTTCCTCTCCCTGAATGATTAGATGAGCCAATACGCTCCTCTTTTCACCCAAGCTAATAGGTTTCTATCATTTCGAGACAAGAGTGCTGGCTAATACAGATGCGAATATTAAATTTTGGGAGGCTTGGTTTTTAATGTCTAAAATATTATCTTCAACCATAAGCAGAAAAATTACTGGAAAAGAAATACCGTGAGGCACCATTCTCCAAAAGAGTTAAATATATTAGGTTACCGTGAAGAAAGGTCTTAAAGATAACATACTAAGCAGGACCTTACCATCTGAATTATGTACAAATCTCTTACTCATTCTATACAACAGAGGTATCCGTGAATAAAGACAGTATCCGAACCGTCTTACAGAAAGTATGAAATGAGGTTCATAAAATACTTTGGGCAACTGGAAAATAGTATTTTTAAAATCTAATGTATATAATATTTTACATTTGGGGATAGTGAGTTTAGATAAATTTCTTAATATTCCTATTGCTCAATTTCTTTTTCTGTAAAAAGGGGCCATGATACCTTTAAAGGGTTGTTGACAGAATTAGCAATCATATACAATAAGTCCCCTACATATAAACCTTCAAGTTACAAGCTTTCAAAAATGTGAACATGTGCCTGGTTCCAGCAAGGAACCAGAACCTGTGCCATAACACGAGGCCTGGGTGCAATCGGAGCTTGCCCTTCGTTTGCTACTGCTGACCATCCTTCAGCTCCACCATCTCCCACCCCCTCTCCCTCCTCCAGGAACTCGTCTTGCCTGTTCACTCGATGCCAGCCCCTGTATGCCAGCTGCTGTGCTGTACTGCTGTACATTTCTAGGCTCTGTACTGTAAGATTTAAAAGTGTTTTATTTTTTGTTTGCTTTTTATGTATTATTCGTGTAAAAAGTATTATAAACCTATTTCAGTACAGTGCTATATAGCTAACTGTTAGTTGGGTACCTAGGCTAACTTTGTTGAACTTAGGAACAAACTGGACTTACAGATGCACTCTTGAATTCCCTCATACGTAGGGGACATACTGTATACGTGAAGCTGGGAGATACGATTCCACTGAAGGTGATACTTCCAGACAAGGAGAGACTGATAGACATGCAGGAGCTGATAGACATTTTGAAAAGGGGGCTGGTGTGGGAGAAGTTTTCTGCAGAGATTGTGGGCTTGTGTGCTGGGGAAGAGACAGGAGGGCGAAGGTCAATGGGAGTTGCGGTGGTAGTTGGTCCTGACCCCAGCCTGATGGACCAGTCCCCGTGAGAGAAGAGGCAAGGATTCTATGTTCTGGGAACACAGCACTATCTTGGCAACTTACGAGCTTCACAGTTTAGGAACATTTAAGCAGGCAGCATTCTCCTACAGGAAGAGCGCCAGCCAAAATAGTGGAGCCCAACAGAAGCCTGTGGGAGTAAGCTGCACCTGAGAGCTGAGCTTGTTTGTGAATCAGTGAGGAATCCCTGCTGCTGCTGCTGCTAAGTCGCTTCAGTTGTGTCCGACTCTGTGCGACCCCATAGACGGCAGCCCACCAGGTTCCCCCGTCCCTGGGATTTTCCAGGCAAGAGCACTGTAGTGGGTTGCCATTTCCTTCTCCAATGTGTGAAAGTGAAAAGTGAAAGGGAAGTTGCTCAGTCGTGTCCGACTCTGTGCGACCCCATAGACGGAAGCCCACCAGGCTCTTCCATCCATGGTGGTCTCCAGGCAAGGGTACTAGAGTGGGGTGCCATCGCCTTCTCCGGAGGAATCCCTAGGACTTCCAAGATACTTCAGGGGACCGTGGTCCTGCCTGATGTGATGGAATCCTGAGTCATCAAAATTCAGGTGTAAAAGCAACTTTACTCATAAGAAGAGAGTGTCGATCCTGGGTTTGATATGTAAGAAGATTTGACACTGAAGTATGGGCTTCCCTGGTAGCTCAGATGGTAAAGAATCTGTCTGCAATGCAGAAGCCCCAGGTTCAATCCCTGAGTCAGGAAGATCCCCTGGAGAAGAGAATGGTAACCTAGGCCAGTATTCTTGCCTACAGAATCCCATGGACAGAGGAGTCTGGTGGGCTGCAGTCCATGCGGTCGCCAAGAGTCAGACACGACTCAGCAACTAACACTTTCACTTTTCATGAGCCTTACTTTTAGTAAATGGCTCTACTGTCACCCTAAGACACCCCCCTGTGGAATTCTAACCGCAACTCAGATTGGCCAGGTGGATGGTACAGGCTGCATGATTGCCTCTGTGTTAGTGAACAGCAGCATTAATTGAGATGAAGCATTTGGACTTGCTTAGAGTGGAAAAGTTCACTGACTTGGATGTGCCCACATCTCATTCTGTCAAGAAGTTGAGGTGCCTCAGCAAAGTTAATAACCTCCAGGTTACTTCTATGCATCAAACTTTCAGGTAAATATCTATGTACTTTGACTCATAATAGGATCATTTACATTTTACATGATGATGTTGAATTTTTTCTTGGAAAAAAAAAGGGCATCAGATATTATATAACTGCTTTTGTGCCATTCCAATACTCCATTATCAAACATGCCCCTGATGACCTCAAGAAGTGAACTTCTAAAAATGTTACAGGGAAGAATTATCAACATATATTCACGTCACATGGGTGTTAAATTTAGTAACCGAAATGAAGTAACCTACCATGTAATTACTAATTAGAAGTAATTAGTAACCTACAATGAAGGAAAGAAAGCCAAGTAGTCTACAGTTCCATTCTGATGGTTCTTTTCCAAGGAAAATTCCAACTTGTTCGTCTGACCTGAATAACGATGGTGACATTTAGTGAGTATCCTAATACACTGTGAGTCACACTGTACCCCAAGATGTATCCCTGGATGAGGAGACTTAGACTTTATAAGGAGTTTCAAAACGGCTGACTTGGAAAGCATTTGTGTTTCTGAAGCCCCATGTGGATTTCCCAGGCTCTGGGGGCAGCTGGGCTCCACATCTGCATGGATCAGTCATCCCTGCTTCTCAAAGTCCTTGCAGTTGGCCAGTTCTTGGCAGTAGCACTGTGACTTCTAGGATGGCAATCTACTGGGTGAGTGCAATGTTAGAACTGCTTTCACTGCTTCTTCCTGTTATTTCTTGCATTAAAGACTGGATTACATAAACATTGAGGACCACATGTACACTGTTCATGAGCTTTTGTCTCCAGTGTATACTGGGTAATAGGGACAAAGGCTTAGGGGAAGAGGTAAACAGCCAGCCTAGTGATTATGGAGAAAATTTCCTGCTAGGTTGTATTGTGGCAGCCACTGTTAACTACGGCTATACCTCTACAAGAAAGTCCAGACATTTTAATGAAATTTGGTATTGTTTTAGAAAAATGTGTCAATTTTGGAGCTCAGTTTGGAAGACAGCACATTTTTACCCATCTACAGAAATGATAATGATTAAAATTAATGATAATTTTGCTTTTGACAAAAGTGAAGTTTCCAAATAGGAAAAGGAGTACGTCAAGGCTGTATATTGTCACCCTGCTTATTTAACTTCTATGCAGAGTACATCATGAGAAACACTCGGCTGGATGAATCACAAGCTGGAATCAAGATTGCCAGGAGAAATATCAATCACCTCAGATATGCAGATGACACCACCCTTATGGCAGAAAGTGAAGAGGAACTAAAAAGCCTCTTGATGAAAGTAAAAGTGGAGAGTGAAAAAGTTGGCTTAAAGCTCAACATTCAGAAAACGAAGATCATGGCATCTGGTCCCATCACTTCATGGCAAATAGATGGGGAAACAGTGGAAACAGTGCCAGACTTTATTTTGTGGGGCTCCAAAATCACTGCAGATGGTGACTGCAGCCATGAAATTAAAAGACGCTTACTCCTTAGAAGGAAAGTGGTGACCAACCTAAATAGCATATTAAAAAGCAGAGACATTACTTTTCCAACAAAGGTCTGTCTAGTCAAGGCTATGGTTTTCCCAGTGGTCATGTATGGATGTGAGCGTTGGACTGTCAAGAAAGCTGAGTGCCGAAGAATTGATGGTTTTGAACTGTGGTGTTGGAGAAGACTCTTGAGAGTCCTTTGGACTGCAAGGAGATCCAACCAGTCCATCCTAAAGGAGATCAGCCCTGGGTGTTCTTTGGAAGGAATGATGCTGAAGCTGAACCTCCAATACTTTGGCCACCTCATGCGAAGAGTGGACTCATTGGAAAAGACTCTGATGCTGGGAGGGATTGGGGGCAGGAGGAGAAGGGGACAACAGAGGATGAGATGGCTGAATGGCATCACTGACTCGATGGACCTGAGTTTGGGTGAACTCCGGGAGTTGGTGATGGACAAGGAGGCCTGGCGTGCTGCGATTCATGGGGTCACAAAGAGTCGGACACTACTGAGCAACTGAACTGAACTGAAGTCAGGTTTGTTTTTCCAGAAAAGAATTATCCGTTTGGGATAGAGATGAGCTCATTTAATTCTTACAACAACCCTAAGAGATAGCAACTCTCCATTGTTAAATATTTATTTAGCACTTACTATGTCCAGGTACTGTCTGTATATTAACTAACACAGTTCTTTCTCTTTTTTAATAGTTATTTATTTGGCACATTGAATCTTCACTGCTGCATACGCAAACTGTTAATTGTGGCATGAGAGATCTCGTTCCCTGACCAGGGATCAAACCTGAGCCCCCCGCATTCGGAGTGCAGAGTCTCAGCCACTGAACCACCAGAGAAGTTCCAAGACAGTCCTTTCAACAACTCTGGGTGAATACTATTATCAATCCCATTCATTAACTGAGGCACAGTGAAATTAACTAGTTTGGCCAAACTAAAATTAGATGATGTGAATCTGTTTTGTGAAACAAAGAGTGTCAACTGTAACACCTCCAACAACACCTCCCAATTACCGTGGTCTTCCCAGGTGGCGCTAATGGTAAAGAACTCCCCTGCCAATGCAGCAGACTTCAGAGACAAAGGTTCAGTCCCTGGGTCACGAGGACCCCCTGGAGGAGGGCACGGTAACTCACTCCAGTAATCCTGCCCGAGAATCCGAGGAACAGAGGAGCCTGGCGGCCACAGTCCACAGGATCAGACAGGACTGAAGCGATCTAGCATGTAGCACACACTAATTACCGAGCAATTTAAATACACTCTCATTTTAATCATTCCAACAACTCTATAAAGTAGCTATGCATGTGTGTGCTCAGTCGTGTCTCTTTGTGACCCCACAGACGGTAGCCCGCCAGGATCCTGTGTCCCTGGAATTCCCCAGGCAAGAATACTGGAGTGGGTTGCCATCTCCTCCTCCAGGGGATCTTCCCAACCCAGGGATGGAAGCCACGTCCTGTGTCTCTTGTAATGGCAGGTGGATTCTTTACCACGGAGTCACCTAAGCCCATAAAGTAGCTGTTCTTGCCCTGATTTTACAGATGAGGAGGTCAGTGCATACAGAGGAGTAATAACTTGCCTCTAGTCATATAGCTGGTTAGTGACAGCGCTGAGACTTCACTCTGGGTTATCTAAGTCAAAACCTGTGTTTTTGGCCAGGTCAGGGGTCCAGCATGCTAAAATCAGAGGTGGGGAGGAATGATGGCATTTTTGAACTTAATAAAAGGGAACATGAATTATTTTTAAAGGTCACAAATATTTTACTGTATTATACAGTATATATATACTTTACTATATTATACAGCTTCTAGTATAGCAAATAAAAAAATGTGAACCTTGGAAATTGGTCTCTATATCATGGCCAATTGTATAAAAACCACACAAGAAACACAAAGAAGGTTTTCTAATGCTTTTTATGGCTGTATATATAACATATAAAAGCAGTTCAAGCTGAGAAATAAATGCATAGAAAAATTTAGGCCTAACAAATGCCACCCTTTCTCTGCCTCGTTTGTAACAGTGTGTCTGTGGCCTAGCGCTGCTTCCATTGGGCCACAGATGATAGGGCTGCTATTCCCTGTAACCGCTTACTTACTAAGGGAAATTACCGAATTCCTTCTCTGGAAGATTCTAGAAACAGCTTTTCATCTGATAGGGTGGTCTGATAGTGGTCCTTTTTAAAGTTAGGTAAATTGACTGTGTGACCTTTTCAATTTTCTCCTAATCCTAAAATATCAGGTAGGTATGCCAATAACACTAACCTTAAAAAAAAAAAATGTAAAACAATGTTTGCTAAAATAGTAATAATGGAGAAATTTTATGGTTAGAAATAATTTTACTTAAATGTACATAGTCATAACTATCATCAAATACTATAAAATATATTCAAAGAATTAACTAGAGCAGGTACTTTAAAGACTATCATAAAATATCGTAAGATTATGATGTAATTAATAAGACCATGGGAAAAAACGGAACTTTTTATAAGGTCTGCACAACTTCATGTACTGTAACTTTAACAGAATGATAATAGCAAGCAGACTTTGAGCATTTCCAGTGCACCATCACGACAACAAAATGATTTTCCTGTTAGCTCATTTATCCTCACCAACCCTATGAAGTCACCACGTCAATTCCATTGTGTGTTAGTTGCTCAGTTGTGTCCGACTCTGCCACTTCATGGACTGCAGTACACTAGGCTCCCCTGTCCATGGAATTCCCTAGGGAAGAATTCTAAGTTGGGTAGCCATTCCCTTCTCCAGGGGATCTTCCCAACTCAGGCATCAAACTTGGGTCTCCTGCACTGCAGGCAGATTCTTTTCCATCTGAGTCACCACGTTCACCAGGGAAGAAACTAGGAAACTCAGAACGGTAGGCGTGTGTGTGTGTGGCTGATTCACTTTGCTGTACAGCAGAAACTAGCATGACACTTTAAAGCAATTATATTCCAATAAAAATAACAATAAATGAAAAGAAAAGTAGGTCATTTGTCCAAACTGACATAGCTGGTAAGGAACTGATCTGGGTTTAAACTCACCACTCCCAATACCAGAACCCAAGGTCTTAATCACTGTGCCATGCTTCCTCCAGAGGACAAAACTGGTTCCTCATCATCAAGAATCAAGTACATTTTTAAGATGCTAATATGAAGTCAAACGGCCAAGAAGGAAGAGAAGCAGAAACTCTGATAACATTCAAACTGAATAACCCTTCAATCGTTTTGACCTCACTTGGGCCTTTTCACGATATACTCTCGACTCCTGGGGATTACTGGACCCACATTATTTGCAGCTGATTTCTCCAGTTCCCTTGGGCTCTCCTGCCTACAGCGGGGGATCCTCAAGTCTAGATGAGCAGACTTTAAAGTTGTTCACATCCCTACACATTCCAACTGCTGTGCTACTCATGTACACGGCCACTTCAGAAATTCCTAGAACAGTCTGGCATGCTAAATGTCGTGATTTCCAGCTCTTAGAAACCCAGTGTATATTATTCTAGCTTCAAGGAAGACTTCAAAAATGCAGCCACTCTGGCTTACATTTTCTCTGGAAACTCAGAGAACAGAGAACCAAAGAAAGCATTTTAAGGTACATCTTTCTGTCCTCAGCTGTCTCTGCTTGTGACTGCTGAGAGACACCATCCTACAGGCCACCGTGTCAGGGTATAAGAACAGGAAGAGGTGGAGCTGAGGAACACACAACATGTACCTTGCAAATGCTGCTGACCACCTGACCTTTGACATCTGCGTCTAATGCTCTTCGACTTTCCAAGCACAGTTCACAGATAAGGAGGCCGAGGGGCACCACGAGAGAATTACTGGAAAGACAAGCACACAGGTGACTTTTAATATTAAAATACTTTATTAAAAGATATATTAAAATCACTGTGTAGGCTGCACTTCATTAGTGTCTGCTTTTAAAAGCTTTCAACAACAGGTCTGCTGCTAGTCCTGGGGACAGGGCCCCACTGAGAACCCTCTTTTCCAGAAGAGGAATCTGTTCCCGGACTGCAGGGTGGGTCCTGAAATGCTCTATGACGTTCTCCTGAATGAGGTTCCACATCCAGACCTTCTGCTGCTTCTGTCGCTTGGCGGCCAGCTCCCCACTGACAAGCATCACCTCCTGGAATTCTTTCATTTTATCCCACATTTCAGTGATCCCCTCTCCACTTCGGGCAGAAATACGAATTACCTGTTGAAAAGGGAAGAACCAGAATTATTATATTCACAATGATAGAAAACCCTTTCGTGGGGATGCTGGCATTTGCCAATTAATATTTACAGTCTGTGGAAAGAGCTAAGTGACAAAAATGAGATCTTTTATCACTGTGTCAAAGTAAATACACTGAGACATATGCTAAGATAACTTACTAAGATTACTAAGTGCAAAGCAGAAATCAGACACGGACTCTAGGTCAAATTTTTAGCTCAGAGGTTTATTTTAACCAAGGATTGCTTGCACGGTCTTTAAAGGTCACAGAAGTGAACTGTGGGAGGGTCACTGGGATGAGATGGGCAATGCTACGCAGGTTTCCTTGAGGCCTGCGTGCCATACAATGAAACCGAGTTGAGAACACAGCACTGTTCCGTCAAACAGCATGATTTGGCAGGTGCTATGACCTGAGCATCAGTGCCCACACAGACAAGGTGGCTCCAGACACAGCAAAAAAGACAGGATGCTGGGAGCCAACAGCAAGAGACGTCACCATCATTCTCATTATAGCGAAGACAGCTGATTCTTTAATAACATGGTGTCCTTCTACAGATAAAGTGTATCCATCAATATCACTGCATCACTTACCACTGGATCTTTTTTTTCCTTACTAAAAACATCACCCAACAAATATAATGGGAAGGAAAGTTACCATACCAAAAGACTTCTCTCTCTTACTCAAACTCTAATATAGATAATTAAGTCATTAATTGCGCCATAATCTTAAGGGTGGATCTTTTCAGAATGGATTTGCCATCACTTCCAAACAGCTCCAGCCCAGCATTAAGCAATCTAATCTATCACCTCACATCCAGTTTTTGACATTTGGTGGTTGACGGACTATATTTAAAATCATAACTATGGGCTCTGGCTTTGTCATAAGTTTTAAAACTGTGATCTCACATTCAAGCAAAGATTGACTGTATGTCTAGCTTGGGACTTACATCCTCTCTTCTGATGCGCACAGTCTACTTGGGGAGAAAAATGCAGAACGGAACGCAAGCTAACCTTTGGTCTCCAGACTCCTGAACGCCTGCGCAGTAATTTCAGCGCACTCACATATTCTGCTTGTATCCTTCGAGCTGGCACGATCAAGTCTCCGTCGGATTTGGTGATAGCCACCAGATCTGCCATCTCCACTATTCCTCTTTTGATGCCCTCGTGAGAAAAAGAGAGGAAAGTGACTTATCCCAAATATTTAATGCTAGAAAACATGGGACACCAGTTCACGCTAGGGTTTTGAAAGTCAAATACTGTAACTGTCTCTGCACCTTCTACTAGGAATCACAATTATTTGATGGAATTTACTCAAAAGCATCACATCTCATGGTTATGAAAGTCATTTGTACTATCTCTTTCAAACTTGGAGACTAACATGCTGGAATACATTCAGAATTAGAGTAAATGCATCATTCAGACACAATGTGATTGAGTGACAGTTCACACGGTCTCATGATGGATTCCACTTCTCCCAGAGCTCACCCTGCAGGAAGCAAAATCATCATCATTCAGGTGCTTCTAAAGAAAACACCCTGTCACTAACATATGCATTTCCAGAAACAAAGTCTTTGAAGTTTCCCTTAAATAGATGCAGCTTTTTTTTTTTTTCTATTTGCATCTGAGGAAAAAATAACCTGATGGCTAAAAATGTCTCAATCTCTTGATTTAAATTACACTGTATGAAAACACTAGAAAAATCCTAAGGCCAAACCTTATGTGGAAAATGAATATTTTGCTATCTAAGATTAAAACTCCTTTTCAAGCATTTTAAAACATAACTTTCAATGATTAAATTCTACTAATGTTTCTAAACTGCAGCAGCCGGAGTCTGATGTCACTAGTTTTTCAGAATTTTTCAACTGAAAGTGGGGTGTTGTATAATAAAGAATTTAGTGGAGGACAGAGGAGCCTGGTAGGCTACAGTCCACGGGATCACAAAGAGCAGGACGTGACTTAGCAACTGAACAACAGCAGCAGCAACAGCTGGTCTTTGTCCAAGGTTCCTGGGAGGTAACCTCTAGAGCCTTGTCGTCTCCTGAGTGACAGGAGCGACTCCATTATTCACAGTGAGTGCCCAGAACGGTGCCTGAGTTTATGCAAAGAGATCGTTCGGAATGGGGGCTGACCGCACCGGAAAGTCACCCACATGATTAAGGGGCAGGGGCTTTGAGCCACGTGAGAGCAGCCTGATGGCCTTTGGGGGGTGGCGGCTGCAGATTGAGTTTCCTCACACGGATGGCAATTTGGTCAATCACACCTCCATAATAAAACCCCAACAAAAACGACCGGCACTGAAGCTCAAGAGAACTCCATGGCTGGTGATACACACAAGTGTGCCAAGAAGTAAATGTGTCCTGAGGACACAGAACCTTTGAGGCTGTGACCCTTCCAGACCTGTCTCTCTGTGTCTCTTCATTTGGCTGGTCTTGATTTGTCTCCTTTATAATAAAACTCTTACTGGTGACACAGTGCTTTCCTGATCTGTGAATCCTTCCAGTGAACTACTGAACCCGAGGGGCAGTGTAAACCCCCACCTTTGCAGCCAGTCAGAGGCATGGGGGGCCTGGGAACCCCAGGCTTGCTGCTGGAGTCTGGAGTGAAGCCAGTCTTGTGAAGGGTGGGGCCCCCACTCTGTGAAGGCTGTGCTAACTCAGGGAGTCAATTCCAGACAGGCATTGCAGGCCAGAGGAGGAACTCTATTCTACAATACACAAACCATATTAGTGGGATCCCAGTTTAAAACCAAAGGCATCTCTCATATAGCACAAAACACCATGGAACAGTCTCTTGGCTGGAGCTACTGCTAAACTGGCACACTCGCACATTACAGGCGGAAAGTCTGAGCTGTATTATTAGCTCAAGGTCATAAGTTCTACAACTGTAAGTCGGGGAAAAAAAAATGCAGAGTTTGCCTGCCTTAGGTATTTTAGCCAATGTGAATGATATTTCTTCCCCTACACTAATATCAACTTAACTGACAAAAAATCACAACATTGGGAACTTGTACTTTCAGAGATGTATACTTTGTGTTTGGCAGGGGGTGCTGAAAAAATAGAAATAATTACCTGTAACTCATCTCCTCCCGCTGGTGGCAGTAGTAAAATGAACATGTCAACCATGTCAGTGACAGCAAACTCCGACTGTCCCACACCTGAAATTTTAAGTCACAACCGTCTACTAAAACAGTCACAAAAATCTGACTTTCTCGACTACCCTGAGCATTGCTTCCATTCCAGGTCAGGAATCACTCAGCATCACACGCTCAACCTGATCCCACTTTAAACACCCTGAACAATGTATTAAAGGCCGCTGCCTCACCTGATGAGCAAAGCTGTCCTCCCCACCTCGCCCCCGCCCCCACTCCCACCGGCTCAGTCTCTGAACAGGGAACGTGGAGACCTGCGCTTCCTCCTCGCTCGCGATGCTCCTTCTCGGCTTCCCTCCTGTGGGTGGACAGCCGGAGTGCTTAATTCTAAGCTTAGACCAGGCCTGTCGACAGGGCAGCTTTCTTGCCTCCTCACCCTTCTATCAGCCCTGCAAACCCCACCATGGATCAGTGCTACTGTCTGCGTCTCTCCCAGAGAAATCCCTCGACGGTGTGGACGGGCGCCGCCAGAGGGTCATGGGCTCCAACGCCAGCGCCTTCTTCCTCGCGGTCCAGGAAAAGCGATGGCCCTCAATGCGGCTTCCTTTCTGTTTCCTAAACTGCAGTGCCCCCCGACGGGGCCACGCGCACTCACTGCTCTGATTCTCGGTGGAAGGCCCTCTAGCCCCTCTGTTACTCAACTCTAATTCTCCCTTTAAAACTGAGTTCCTCGGTCACCTCGTCTCCAAAGTCTTCCCTGATCCCCTAAATCTGAGCGAGGCTGTGTCACAAACGCTGATCACACAGTAATACAACAGACTGTCGCTCCATAGGAATGTGAGGTTCTCAGTTTTTCCTTTTCAGTATATTCACTGGGTACAACTATGTCCTAGGGATATAAAGATAAAACATGATGTGCCCAAGTACATTAGCTTTCTTAATGAAAACATATTGTAGACATATGACTGCCTTAAGAAAATGGGGTGTTATGTTTTTTGTTTGGTTGTTTGGGTTTTTTTTTTTTGGCCATGCCACAAGGCTTGTGGGATCTTAGTTCCCTGACCAGCAACTGAAACAGGGCCATGGACGTGAAGGCACTGAGTCCTAACCACTGGACCACCATGGAATTCCCAAATTGGGTGTAAAGTAGTGTTTCCACAGGTCATCCTAATGCTGACAGTTCTCCTATGGGCACTGAAAACATACCACCTCATGTCATTACTACACAGATATAAGGCTTATCCTTTGCCAGACTGGATGAATCACAAGCAGGAATCAATATTGCCAGGAGAAATATTAACAACTTCAGATATGCAGATGATACCATTCTAGTGGCAGAAAGTGAAGAAAAACTGAACAGCCTCTTAATGAGGGTGAAAGCAGAAAGTGAAAAAGTTGGCTTGAAACTCAACAATCAAAAGACTAAGACCACGGAATCCAATCCCATCACTTCAGGTAAATAGGGGAAAAAATGGAAGCAGTGACAGATTTTCTTTTCTTGGGCTCCAAAATCACTGCGGATGGTGACTGCAGCCATGAAATTAAAAGACACTTGGTCCTTGAAAGGAAAGCTGTGACAAACCTAGACAGTGTATTAAAAAGCAGAGACATCACTTTGCCAACAAAGGTCCATATAGGCAAAGCTACAGTTTTTCCAGTAGTCATGTATGGATGCTGGGAGTTGGACCATCCAGAAGGCTGAGCACAGAAGAATTGTGGTGCTAGAGAAGACTCTTGAAGAGTCCCCTGGACTACAAGGAGATCAAACCAATTAATCCTAAAGGACATCAACCATGAAGATTCATTAGAAGGACTGATGCTGAAGCTGAATCTCTAATACTTTAGCTACCTGACGCGAAGAGCAGACTCATTGGAAAAGACCCTGATGCCGGGAAAGACTGAAGGTGGCACAGGATGAGACGGTTAGATAGCACCACTGACTCAACAGACATGAGTTTGAGCAAAGTATGGGAGACAGTGGAAGACAGAGGAGTCTGGCAGGCTGAAGTCTATGGGGTTGCAAAGCGCTGGACACAACTTAGTCACTGAACAATAACGAAAAAGGATTATAGCCTACATACTCGTATCTCCTAGAGAGTCTGAGACAGCTTATATTTAATTATCTCTTTAGTAAGTATCTGTTGAATGAACAAAATGAAATTAGTTGTCACTCATCTCTATAGAACGTCCATTATAATAGTGCTTTATTGCGTGAGGAACTCCGCCCATGGCAAAGGTCATGAGGAAGGAGGCTTGGCATTCGCAAAGGCCTGATCAAGCCTCAGGAAACCCCCTGTTCCCGAGCATCTACCCCCAAAACCAGAGTCTACCTACTTTACTGTTTCATGCTCTCACCTACACCTCTAACTTTATGGGGGCTGTTCTCCACCGGTTCTCTCGGAGAAGGAGTAAACGTGCAGCTCCAAGTCAATAAAAATTCCTGGGCGTGACAAGAGTGTTTCAGCTTACGGACTCCTCTGAAGGTTATCTAGCCCGCCTGTATAGGTTCGTCCGGCCACATGTGATTGTTTACAGCCTCCCAACCTGAGAGGCACGAGATGTTTTAGACTTACTAAAGGCAAATTCCTTTGGTAAGTTGGAAATTGTCAGTATAGTGGGTTGGTTAGGAATTATATTGGTGAAGGGTTTTTTCATTTGTTGTGCCAATAATTGCTGCTAATTCCCTGCCCTGGGTGTGACAAGGGTGTCTCAGGTCAAACCTCTCTGCTGGCAAACTAGCTTGTGTGACAGGATTATCCTGTTTACTACCTATCAACCATAAACAGCACAGAGAGTTTGGGATTATTTTGAGAGTCTTAATTAGCATAGGGCTTTTCTCATTGTTGAGTCAATGATTGCAGCCAGGCCTCCATATCCTTAGGTACCTGGGAATATATTAATCAATGTATTTGGAATATAGAAAAGGAAATATAGTAGTTTTTAAGGTTAACAATACTAGACTTTTTGAGTTAATGAATTTTCTCTTTTGTTATAAATCACTGTGTCCTTGCTATGTAAAAATGTAACTTTATCACTATCTTAAGACCAAATAGATCTTAAGGGGAGCACTGGTGAAAGGATTTTCATTTGTTGGGCTGATGTTTGCTGCTAAATCTCCATATTCCCTGCCCTTATAATGAATATAACTAGCATATAGGAGAAATAAGTATTAACCTTTAAGCATATAGGAGAAGTAAGTATTAACCTTTAAGATTAATCATGTTAACCTTGGGTTAAATAAATTCCTTTCTTGACTGTAACTCACTACACCCTCACCCTATAGAAATGCAACTTTATTTGGAGGGTGGTACCTGGTTTAAGAAAAAACACCCTTGGAAAAAATAAGTTTTTTGGTTATCATAAAGACAGGGTCATAAAATGTCAGCAGGTCTCATGGCCAGAAGATGATGTAAAACCCCTAAGACCTTTTTTTTAATACATTTATGTGAAGCACCTGATTTTGATAAAGGTCAGGACTGCTGACCCCCACGTGACTCTGTATTCATCCCTATGTGTAACAAAAGGTATATAAGCAAACCCAAAACTAAAGAAATGGGATCAGTTTCCGCAAAGACTGATTCCCCCATGTCGCTTCTTTCTTGCTCTCCGTTTTTCTGGCTGAATTCCCATCTGGTGCATGGGTACCCACCAAGCCTACTAATTTTGCCTGGGCTTCTAAGATGGGACCGGGGGGGCCTCAGTGCCTCCTCTCTTTCAGGAGAACGGGAAGACGCCTGCAGCCTACGTAGGTGGTGATTGGTATTCCATGTAAACCAAGTTATTCAGCCTCTTTTCTCTGCTAATTTTCTAATCCCTCTCTATCTGTAATTAAATAAGTTATTTCCAAGGATGCCAACTCTGTCCCCACCTTCGAATCACCCTGGATCCACCGGGGCTGGACCTCTGGCACTTTATTGTTATGAAATAGAAAACACTCACCCACAGTTTCAACAAGAATGACGTCATATCCGCCTCCTTCACACAGAAGAATAGCTTCATTTGTGGTCCTCGTCACACCTCCTAAAGTGCCTCTAGTTGGAGACGGCCTGATGTATGCATTCATATCTCTAGATAACTCAGTCATTCGGGTTTTGTCACCTAAGAGTGATCCTGAAACACACAGTTACATTTTACAATCACAGAATACCTATAAGGGCCAGTGATCAATCAGCCAATTCTTAGGGGAAATGCTTTAGGACATTTCTCCCAAAATCTCAAACTATATCTCATACTATAAAACTTTCTTCCAACACAGTGTATTGTAATGATACCAAATCAATCTGTTTAACATTTCCAACCCCTCAAATGGCTCACTGACTAGCGGTTCAAATCTAGATTCTTCAGCCCTGCACTTGGAGGCCCTGAGATTGCCACCTAATTGCTTGTCCAATTCAGCTTCTACTAATCCCCAAACCGAGCTTCCATTTCAGCTGGCGTGGTTTCTTTACTGTCATCTTAACGTGTTTATCAGTATCTAGAGATATGTGCACTTGTCACACCTGGGGGGTTGGGGGTCCTGGTATCTGGCAGGAAGAGACCAAGGATACTGCCGAACATCCTTCAGTGTGCAAGACAACTGTCCACAACATAGAATGTCCTTAACAACTGCCCACAACATAGAGGGCCATTTAAAGAGAAACTGCTTTAATCTGTGTTTGTTGTCTGTAGGCTCATTTCTTACATATTCTGTACACCTAATGCTTGTTCATGGTAGGCAATTAATGCAATACCTATTGAACAGAACCGGTGCTGTTTCAGGGCTTACTTGCAGGTATTTTGGCAAACATCAGTACCTGCAAATTCTAATAGACTGAGAGCTCTAGAACGAGTGAGATTACCTTGTATCTTCTTTTTGTTAGTACATAGTAACATTTCCCGAGTTTGATCCCTGGGTCAGGAAGATCCCCTGGAGAAGCTAATGGCAACCAACTCTAGTATCCGTGCCTGGAGAACTCCATGGACAGAGGAGCCTGGCGGGCTACCGTCCATGGGGTCGAAAAGAGTCGGACACAACTGAACAACTAAGCACATAACATCTGAAGGGGGTGGGTGCTGTGCTAACCTGAATTTTAATTTCAGCTTAACAGCTGACTTTTCCAAGGCTGATGCTAAACACTGAGGCGTTCCTTAAAGAGATGATCTT
Source organism: Ovis aries (assembly GCF_016772045.2). Classification (NCBI taxonomy): domain Eukaryota; kingdom Metazoa; phylum Chordata; class Mammalia; order Artiodactyla; family Bovidae; genus Ovis; species Ovis aries. The sequence continues at coordinate 12,720,402 of NC_056070.1, forward strand.
TTCCCTGATGAGTCCAATTTCAAATTCTCATAGGTTCTAATTCTAGAGCATATACCTACGACAGAGCTCAACTACCATATTTACTGTACATAAAATATTCTAAGGTAGTTTTCTGGGTGAAATAATCTCTGTGTAAGTCAACAATCTGCCAAAGCTATACTTTAAATTATTATCCTATAGATTCCCTACACACCAAACTAAACATTTATGGAATTACTGTCCCATATAGCTGTCTGTCAGTAAATCCAAAACTGTTGACTGCAGGCCCTTAGGGAGGTCTCCAAACTTCCATTGCAGGGGGCCTGTGATTTCAAAATACAATAAGGGTTGACAATAGCTTCTCAAACTTCAGTTCAGTTCAGTTGCTCAGTCATGTCTGACTCTTTGCAACCCCATAAATTGCAGCACGCCAGGCCTCCCTGTCCATCACCAACTCCCGGAATTCACTCAGACTGGTGTCCATCGACTCAGTGATGCCATCCAGACATCTCATCCTCTGTCGTCCCCTTCTCCTCCTGCCCCTAGTACTTCCCAGCATGAAAGTCTTTTCCAATGAGTCAACTCTTCACATCAGGTGGCCAAAGTACTGGAGTTTCAGCTTTCGCATCATTCCTTCCAAAGAAATCCCAGGGCTGATCTCCTTCAGAACGGACTGGTTGGATCTCCTTGCAGTCCAAGGGACTCTCAAGAGTCTTCTCCAACACCACACTTCAAAAGAATCAATTCTTCAGCACTCAGCCTTCTTCACAGTCCAACTCTCACATCCATACATGACTACTGGAAAAACCATAGCCTTGACTAGACGGACCTTAGTCCGCAAAGTAATGTCTCTGCTTTTCAATATGCTATCTAGGTTGGTCATAACTTTTCTTCCAAGGAGTAAGCGTCTTTTAATTTCATGGCTGCAGTCATCATCTGCAGTGATTTTGGGGCCCAGAAAAATAAACTCTAACACTGTTTCCACTGTTTCCCCATCTATGTCCCATGAAGTGATGGGACCGGAGGCCACGATATTCGTTTTCTGAATGTTGAGCTTTAAGCCAACTTTTTCACTCCCCTCTTTCACTTTCATCAAGAGGCTTTTAGTTCCTCTTCACTTTCTGCCATAAGGGTGGTGTCATCTGCATATCTGAGGTTATTGATATTTCTCCTGGCAATCTTGATTCCAGCCTGTGTTTCTTCCAGTCCAGCGTTTCTCATGATGTACTCCGCATAGAAGTTAAATAAGCAGGGTGACAGTATACAGCCTTGACATACTCCTTTTCCTATTTGGAACCAGTCTGTTGTTCCATGTGCAATTCTAACTGTTGCTTCCTGACCTGCATACAGATTTCTCAAGAGGCAGGTCAGGTGGTCTGGTATTCCCATCTCTTTCAGAATTTTCCAGTTTATTGTGATCCACACAGTCAGAGGCTTTGGCATAGTCAATAAAGCAGAAATAGATGTTTTTCTCGAACTCTCTTGCTTTTCCATGATCCAGCAGATGTTGGCAATTTGATCTCTGGTTCCTCGGCCTTTTCTAAAACCAGCTTGAACATCTGGAAGTTCATGGTTCACATATTGCTGAAGCCCAGCTTGGAGAATTTTGAGCATTACTTTGCTAGCATGTGAGATGAGTGCAATTGTGCAGTAGTTTGAGCATTCTTTGGCACTGCCTTTCTTTGGGATTGGAATGAAAGCTGATCTTTTCCAGTCCTGTGGCCACTGCTGAGTTTTCCAAATTTGCTGGCATATTGAGTGCAGCACGTTCACAATATTATCTTTCAGGATTTGAAATAGCTCAACTGGAATTCCATCACCTCCACTAGCTTTGTTCGTAGTGATACTAAGGCCCACTTGCTAAGGCCCACTTGACTTCACATTCCAGGATGTCTGGCTCTAGGTGAGTGATCACAGCATTGTGATTATCTGGGTCATGAAGATCTTTTTTGTGTAGTTCTTCTGTGTATTCTTGCCCCCTCTTCTTAATATCTTCTGCTTCTGTTAGGTCCATACCATTTCTGTCCTTTATCGACCCCATCTTTGCATGAAATGTTCCCTTGGTATCTCTAATTTTCTTGAAGAGATCTCTAGTCTTTCCCATTCTGTTCTTATCCTCTATTTCTTTGCACTGATCGCTGAAGGCGGCTTTCTTAACTCTTCTTACTATTCTTTGGAACTCTGCATTCAGATGCTTATATCTTTCCTTTTCTCCTTTGCTTTTTGCTTTTCTTCTTTTCACAGCTATTTGTAAGGCATCCCCAGATAGCCATTTTGCTTTTTTGCATTTCTTTTCCATGGAGATGGTCTTGATCCCTGTCTCCTGTATAATGTCACGAACCTCATTCCATAGTTCATCAGGTACTCTATCTATGAGATCTAGGCCCTTAAATCTATTTCTCACTTCCACTGTATAATCATAAGGGATTTGATTTAGGTCATACCTGAATGGTCTAGCAGTTTTCCCTACTTTTCTTCAACTTAAGTCTGAATTTGGTAATAAGGAGTTCATGATCTGAGCCACAGTCAGCTCCTGGTCTTGTTTTTGCTGACTGTATAGAGATTCTCCATATTTGGCTGCAAAGAATATAGTCAATCTGATTTCAGTGTTGACCATCTGGTGATGTCCATGTGTAGAGCCTTCTCTTGTGTTGTTGGAAGAGGGTGTTTGCTATGACCAGTGCATTTTCTTGGCAAAACTTTATCAGCCTTTGCCCTGCTTCATTCCGCATTCCAAGGCCAAATTTGCCTGTTACTCCAGGTGTTTCTTGACTTCCTACTTTTGCATTCCAGTCCCCTAGAATGAAAAGGACATCTTTTTGGGGTGTTAGTTCTAAAAGGTCTTGTAGGTCTTCATAGAACCGTTCAACTTCAGCTTCTTCAGCGTTGCTGGTTGGGGCATAGACTTGGATTACCGTGATACTGAATGGTTTGCCTTGGAGACGAACAGAGATCATTCAATGGAATGCTATTTTCAAATGTTTATGTACTGTTGCGATGATAAGGTAAGACTGGAGTGTCCTGTTTATCTTTATGTAGTTTTTTCTTTCAAAGTCTATGTATTTTCACCTGAAAAGGTGATCATTTTTGGTTTGAGAAAAGTAAAAAAACACACGGCTATGCAGCTTTAATTAGACTACCTTTTTAAAAAAGATATTTATTTTTAAATTTTTATTTACTTTTTTGGCTGCACTACGCAGCATTTGAGCTCTTAGCTCCCCAACCAGGGATTGAACCTGTGCCCCTGGAAATGAAAGTGCAGAGTCTTCACCACGGGACCACCAGGGAAGTCCCAGTCAGATTATCTTATGTCACCATTTCTGCTACTTCCATCTCAAGCTACTGCTTTCTTTTGCTATTCAAAGTATGATAGAGTATTTATGAAGGTGAGGAGAAAAGCCTTTGCACCTATATGGAAATAAAGACCACTGTAAATAAATTCTTTATACCTTATTAATACTTTACACCTGCTAGTACTTACCTTTAACAAAGTTCTTAGACTATAAAAAAAGATAATGCACTGACATGGATTTAATCTTGAACTCTGCAAGTATGAATTTTATTTTATGGTTAACCTTTTCATTATAGTGAATCAAAAACTGTGAATGTTACCAGCTAAATTTCTCAATGGGTGGTAATAGGAATTGCTATCTACCTGTCTGCTGATCTAAAGCCCCTAAAATATGATGATGATATCTTTATTTTTTTTAGCATTAAACCCACAGGATATAAAACAACCCTTCCACAAAGCATGCTGAATTTCCCCCTTCACAACACGCATTACCCTGTAATGGCCTGTGTGCACCTATTTTCCTCACAAGATATAAAGTTCCACAAGGCCAAGAGGACTGTGTCTTATTCACCATTAAATAACACAGCATGTCCTTTGCACAGGGTCTCGCTGTATGTGCTAAAATACTTGTTAAATGAGTAATTGCATGTGAGATGCTTAAATCATAAAGAGAAGGGAAGAAAAAGCTTTCCTGAGTATTTATACAGCATGCTTTATGTTTCCCTTAAATGACCCTTTTGGGAACTAAGTTTATCCATTTTACCTCTGATGAGCTGCAAATTAAGCTTTGAGTGACTGCATGACCTCCAATCAGTAAGTAATTGCACAGCACCATGTGCAGCATACTGGGCTAAGTGCCGTGGGGAACCGCAGTATATCACAAGGTCCTTCTAAGAGCTTTCTGTGTAACTGACAAAGTAGTAGAAACAGGTGACAGGTTAGATAGGGCATGAAGATTTTTTTTCTTTAAGCTTAAAAGAAGTTACAACAATATGAGGAAATGAGTGACCGAGACGTCATTTTCTGTACTTCGCAGGGGTTGATGCAGGCAGGAAAGCCAACAGGAGGGAAAAGGGGCTGAGCCCCAGGTGTGACAGAGAAAGCACTGACATTGGCTTTTGCTTATCTTCAACTTCTGGCACTGTTCCCCTAGCTCTCTACGCACCCAGCTTACTCCTGGGGGACCTGGAAGCTAACTTCCTCTGGAAAACCCGACGACCCAAACCATTTCCCTCAGTCTCCACCTTGCCCCCTGAACTCTCTAGTTCACTGATACCAAACTCAAATCTGGTTCAATCTGCCTCTAAACTGTAACAGAGAGCTGGCCCCAGGAGCCCCTGCTCTGCAATTTACAAAGAAACCAGTGATACTCACCACCACTAGTACAAGAAGGGCCCACGCCCCTGCTGTGCAGTTTATAAAGAACCTGTGATACTCACCACCACTAGTGCAAGAAGAAGGGTCCACAGCCAGCACAGATAATTTGTGTCCTCTCTCAGTGAGCATTTTTCCAAAATATTCTATAAAGGTTGATTTTCCAGCACCAGGAGGCCCAGACAATCCTACAGTGGAGAGTTTGTAATTTAATGAAATAAAATGAAATCAGCACAATAAGTTTCATTAGACTAAAATCTTAGGCTTCCATTTCTCCTAATTTATTAAAACCACCATTAACTCAGTTTAACATTTCCTAAAGCAGTAAATGAAAATCTACCTATTTATCTACTCCCTGAGTAACAGGGATACACAGAGGAAATGATTCTGAGTTCCATACATTCACCAGATTCACTTGTAAAAATTACTAAATGTGATTTTCTTTTTTACTATAATGTAGATCTTTGGGGGCTGATTTCATTTCCTATGTTGTTACTGTGCTCAATTTCTACAGTATCTGCCCACCTCTCACCATGATCAGCAATTATTCCACCCACCCCGATGCCATGTTCCCATTTGAAAAACAACTCTTTACTCCAGAAATTCCCAGTAACTGAGAAACTAACTTTCTATTTACGAAAGATAATTCCTCATCTTACCCGTAACTCAAAGAAATAATATAAACTGAATCCTGGGGAAAAAACTATATGAAGAGAGAAATACCCCTATTTGGAGGGTCCATAGAGCTTAGAAGGTGAAAACACAAACTCTGCAGCCAGTTGGCCTGTTCTGTTTCTAGCCTTGCCTCTCATGAGATGTGTAATCTTGGGCAAGTCACTTAATCATTTTGTACGCTGAGTATTCTGTGCCATAAAATGGATGTAAGAGCACCTTTAGGTTATTGTGAGGATTAGATGAGTTAATTTTGCAATATGTTTAGAACAGCACATGGTGTCAAGAGAGATATATAACTATGTTCAATAAAAACTATAAAACATAAGGACTTAATTGTAACTACACTCAAAAGTTTTGAGGGCAGGTCTCTGTCTTAATGGGTGCTGAATAAACATTTGTTGCTTTAATTTATGCTGGTGATAAAACAACTGCAACAAAGACCCAGGTTTATCTGGCCTCATAAGATCAAGAAGGAAGAACCAGAAGAGTGCTGTAAATTTCCATGAAATTAAAAGATGCTTGTTCCTTGGAAGAAAAGCTATAACAAGCCTAGACAGCATATTAAAAAGCAGAGACATTACTTTGCCAACAAAGGTCCAGATAGAAGAATTGATGCTTTCGAACTGTGGTGCTGGAGAAGACTCTTGAGGGTCCCTCGGACAGCAAGGAGATCAAACCAGTCAATCCTAAGGGAAACCAACCCTGAATACTCATTGGAAGGACTGATGCTGAAGCTGAAGTTCCAATACTCTGGCCACCTGATGCAAAGGGCCAACTCATCGGAAAAGACCCTGATACTGGGAAAGGTTGTGGCAGGAGGAGAAAGGGGTGACAGAGGATGAGATGGTTGGATGGCATGACAGATCCAATGGACGTGAGTTTGAGCAGACTCCAGGAGACAGTGAAGGATGGAGATGCCTGGCGTGCTACAGTCCATGGGGTTGCAAAGAGTCAGACACGACTGAGCAACTGAACAACAACAGTTAGGTGTGAGTTGCTCGTTAACTCTAGGTATTTCTGGACATTTTCTCTTCAAAGATTCTCTACAGCCAATAAGTAAACACTTGATCATAACTGGAATTTCTCTATGGGAGTTTGCTATTTTATCTGTCTACAATACATAATGATTATTAACATCCACTGTAGTACCTTCAAAAAGAGACACCTCTCAGTGAGGGCAGAAGAATAAGATGTAGGAAAAATGTGGACTAGTACAAACAGCAGTTGGTGGGCTCTTTTTGAAATTATCTTTAAAGTATTCTGGCACCATTATCCCCAAAATCTAGGTTTTAGCTCTATACTGCAAATAAACTGAGATATGAGTATAATGTAATGCCAATCCATTTTAAAGCGTATTTACTCACTCCTCAAAAACGTTCTGCACTTTGTCCACCACTTCTACTTGTTTTAAGTGGGAGGGTTGGTTGGAATCACTTAAGTCTGCCATCATGAAAAGCACGCATCCTACCCAAAACTGACCTGCTTAATTCCTTCTGGTCAAACACATCTACATTGTTCTAGACTCCACGATTGTGAAAATATAACAAGCTTATTTGCAATTACAGAAACAGGTCAACTGTTCACGAGATCAAGTGAACATTTTAGATAGTATATGAACATGGAGTCACCTTTAAAATACATTTGGGTATTGAGATGACTATGCTTAGAGCCATTTCCGAAACTCTTAATAAAAAAGTATCTGACAGAAGTGAAACTGGCCTGGAGAAAGACTAATGAAACACCTAAGAAGCATAATTTTGAAATGTGATAAGGACAATTATGGTTGATATAATCCCAACCACAAGGAATTCACTTTAGACTATTAAGCAGAAATTCTGCTGAGAGAAGGGACGAAACCAGTGGACACTTCTTCCTACACCTGTTTCTACTCTGGAAGCCACAGCAAAGGAAGTGTTAGTCGCTCAGTCACGTCCAACTCTTGAGACCCCACGGACCATAGCCCGCCAGGCTCCTCTGTCCATGGATTTCTCCAGGCAACAATACTGGAGTAGGTTCCCATTCCCTTCTCCAGGGAATCTTCCCAACCCAGGGACTGAACCTGGGTCTCCTGCATTGGAGGCAGATGCTTTACCATCTGAGCCACTAGGGAAATCCATAGCAAGGTCTCTGCCAAAATAGAAATCTCATATTATTCACTTAAAATACAGAGCCTTGGTTCAAATGGCCATGGCATTTTCCCTCCACACCAATATAACAAGACTAATGTTTGCAAAGAAAAGGCCTCTAAAAGTCATTCCAAACTTCTGCAAGAAAAAAAAAAATCCCCTTTAAATCATAAGCTATTTAGACTTATTTTAAAAGAAGAGAATTTTGAAAAATATGTACTGAAGAAAAAAAAAAAAAAGACTGACCCACTCGAAATGCTAGTGGTTTTCCTTTATTTAATTTTTCTTGTTCTCTGTTGTGGGCTAATACTTTCTGAAGAAGCACCTGAGCTAACTCCTTTTTCCTGCTGTGTGTTGATTCTACAAGAGTTATGGCCTCCGCTAAACAGGCCCTTTGGCCTTGGATTAAACCAGCATAGAGCTTATCCACCAGTCTTTGTTCTTTATCAGAAAGTCCTTCTGTGTGTTCCTCTAAGGTTGTCTGCAAACATAATTTTCTTGTTAAACCATTCGATGGCAGCATCCACTTTGCCCAATGGAGTCCAGGAGAACTGAGCAGCTGAGCACACAGGATTCCAGATCCGAGGTGAGGACTTGGGTGAAAGATGAAGCGGTAACGTCGGAAAGGTGTTCTCAAAAGGCCTTTTAGGAAGTGCTGGTGAGGACGCTGGAGCAGCATGGGAATATTCATTGTGCTTGTAATTGAAGAAAACGCTGGATGGTTTTTGGTTCAGTGTGATTTGTGACTCCCTAAGAGAGGAAAAAACAAAACAAAACAAAACGTATTTCACCAGTTCAACATCCAACTAAGATATTAAAGTGGTGAAGTGGCAAGCTTAGTGTCCTCCCTAGATTCCAAAACACACAGAATCACGGATTTTGATAGTACAAAGGCATAAAAGTTTCTTTCCAAACTTAAGAGTGAAGACTCCCACCTTGTCCAGAGTTAATATTCAGAGTCACCCAAACCATGAAACTGTTGCTCTGCTGTGAAGTGCACAGCACATTAAACTTTTCTTTTAAACAAAAACCAAACTGACCCCCTCTCCCCCCAAAACCCACAACCTATTAGGATAGAAACTTTATATAATGGTTATTTTCTTCTGTCTGCAAACCTTTTATTTATCATAACAATTTCCTCAGACTGAATATACCTTATTTTGAAACTCATTCAATAGGTTAAAAAAAAAATCCCTTTTTTATTCATCTCCCCAAATGCAAAGTGCCTAGTAATACACGCGTTGAGGTATAAGTTTAGATCCATGTACATATTCAACGGGCTTCCCTGGTAGCACAGCTGGTAAAGAATCCACCTGCAATGCAGGAGACCCTGGTTCGATTCTTGGGTTGGGAAGATGCCCTGGAGAAGGGACAGGCTGCCCACTCCAGTATTGAGGCTTCCCTGGTGGCTGAGATGATGAAGGATCCACCTGCAATGCAGGAGATGTGGATCCAGTCGCTGGGGTGGGAAGATCCCCTGGAGGAGGGCATGGCAGCCCACGCCAGTGCTTGTGCCTGGAGAATCCCATGGCCAGGGAAGCCTGGTGGGCCACAGTCCATGGGGTCGCAAGGAGTGGGACACAACTGAGCGACGGAGCGCAGCACAGCACGCATTCAACAGACTCACCTGGAACACAGACAGACGCCAGGGACGGTCTGACATTCCACAGAGACCACCACAACCACCGCCACAAGCCTTTGCGGGAAATGAACTGCGGGCTTTCTGGAACCCGATCCAGTGTGGGGATGCTCAAAGTATGGAAAGAACCACTTGGGTGCTTATGAAAACTACATACCCCAGCCCCAAGAATTAGAATCTCTGTGGGTAAGCACACTAAAGTCTGAACAACTATGGGTCTGGACAGGGTGCTTTACTTAGATGTACTGGTATTCTGCTTCAGACTGTATTAGACAGTGAAGGCTCACAGGGCCCACGGAGAGTCAGTAGAGTGCAGAGGCTATGGGCCACGGCCCCTCGGCATCTCTGCCACTTGAGCAACAACGACCTTGGGCAAGCCACTTAACCACTGTGTGCCTCAGCTTCCTCTCTAGTTAAGAGAACAGATCAAGGGCTAGGAAAGCTGTGAGAACAAAACGAGTTAATTCATATAGACAGCTGGGGACAGTGCCTAGCACAGAGTAAGAGCTTAATAAACTTTATTAGCTTAATAAACTTAATTAGCGTTTATTCTTGAGATGCCAACTTATAAAACTTTAGTAAAAAGTATGTCAGGCAAATGACATATAATACTTAAGTCTGCATTCATGAGTATTTGAAATTTTTGGTTTTCAAGTACCATGTAGCACAATGAAATAAATTCCTTTATTGCCCTAAAGTGCCTCTCTAAATTACATTCCAAGGCCAGCAGAAAATTAATTTTAACTAAATAACAGTTTTATTAGGAGAAAAAAAGAAACATTTTAAGATTTTTTTATTGTTAGAACTATAACGGCTCATCATTTTTCTATTAGTCTTATTCTAAAAGTACAATTTAATTTAAAACGTGTAAAAATGTATCCAAAAGTTCAAAACATCCACTACTACCCTTCACAAAGGGTAATTTGTGAAGAAATACACAAAGAGACATTTAAAACAAAAACAGTTAAGAGGGACTCTCTTTTGGAAGCTCTCTTCGAGACGTTAAACACACTTCTCATCCACACCACTATCACTACCAGCAAACTGGACGTGCACAGGCAAGGCGATCTTCTGAGCAGTACTACCGTCCACGCCCCACGCCAGGTTACAAGAATAACAGTGATGATAATTTTTCGATGGTGGTGACAATGATATTTTATTATGCTCCAGTCACCGTACTATAAACTTCTATATTAGCACCCGAAGGCTGCTGTAACAGTTACTGTAAACTCAGTGGATTAAACCCACAGAAACCTATCGTCTCATGGTTCTGGAGGTGGGAAGTCGGAGACCAAAATGCTAGGAGGACATCGCTCCCTCTGAAGGCTCTAGACGGAGACTCTTCCCTGCTCCTCCCAGCTTCCTGGGGCATCAGGGGCTCCTCAGCTCATAGTTAAGACTCCAATATCTGCCTCCTTCTTCACATGGCCTACTCTTTGTGTCTCTCTTCTGTGTGGGTATTTGTCACTGAATTGGGCCCATTCAGATAATCCAAGATGGTCTCATCCCAAGGTCTTCAACTTAATTATATCTGCAAAGATCCTTTTTCCAAAGACAATCACATTCTCCAGTTCCAGAGATTAGGACATGGACAAATCATTTTGGAGACCAACATTCACTCCACTACACCTCCTTTGGTGGACTGCCTCATTATCTTACCCTAAATGGGTAAGACCCTAAATGGTCTAAACCCAGCACTTCAACAGCTCAGAGTACTTCAAACACTGTGTTCAGAGAAAGAGCAATGGACTGTGAGAACAGACAAGGTCATGGAAAAGAACTTTCCTGGGGCAGAAGAAGGTTCAAAGTCACCGAGGAGTCAATGGCGGGCCTGGGTATGAAAGGTTAAATAAAGCTGCAGAAGGATGAGGCAGGCCTTCCAGGCTGAGGACGTACTTACAGAGGCTGAGCTTGGCCTCTACCACATCAGAGACGACTGAGGAACTCAAAGAAGCAGACACTGGGCATATGTATTGGGTTGGCCAAAAAGTTTGTTTGGGTTTTTCAGGCTGTTACAGGAACACATGAATGACCTCCCTGGCCAACCCAATATATGGAACTAGTGCTGCCCGGGCGCAGGAGGGCCAAGAGGAGCTACTCCACATTCAAGGTCAGGAGGGGCAACCTTATCCAAGGTAAGGAGCAGTGCCTGCACTTTGCTGGAGCAGCCGTGAAGAGTTACCCCACATCCAAGGTAAGAGAAACCCAAGTAAGATGGTAGGTGTTGCAAGAGGGCATCAGAGGGCAGACACACTGAAACCATAATCACAGAAAACTAGTCAATCTAATCACATGGACCACAGCCTTGTCTAACTCAATGAACCTAAGCCTTGTCCTGTGGGGCCACCCAAGACGGGCGGGTCATGGTGGAGAGGTCTGACACAATGTGGTCCACTGGAGAAGGGAATGGCAAACCACTTCAGTATTCTTGCTTTGAGAACCCCATGAACAGTATGAAAAGGCAAAATGATAGGATACTGAAAAAGGAACTCTCCAGGTCGGTAGGTGCCCAATAAGCTACAGGAGATCAGTGGAGAAATAACTCCAGAAACAATGAAGGGGTGGAGCCAAAGCCAAAACAATAGCCAGTTGTGGACGTGACTGGTGATAGAACTAAGGTCCAATGCTGTAAAGAGCAATACTGCATAAGAACCTGGAATGTTAGGTCCATGAATCAAGGCAAACTGGAAGTGATCAAACAGGAGATGGCAAGGGTGAACGTCAACATTCTAGGAATCAGCGAACTAAAATGGACTGGAATGGGTGAATTTAACTCAGATGACCATTATATCTATTAGTGTGGGCAGGAATCCCTCAGAAGAAATGGAGTAGCCATCATGGTCAACAGAAGAGTCCGAAATGCAGTACTTGGATGCAATCTCAAAAATGAATGATCTCTGTTCATTTCCAAGGCAAACCATTCAACATCACAGTGATCCAAGCCTATGCCCCAACCAGTAATGCTGAAGAAGCTGAAGTTGAATGGTTCTATGAAGACCTACAAGATCTTTTAGAACTAACACCCAAAAAAGATGTCCTTTTCATTCTAGGGGACTGGAATGCAAAAGTAGGAAGTCAAGAAACACCTGGAGTAACAGGCAAATTTGGCCTTGGAATACAGAATGAAGCAGGGCAAAGGCTAATAGAGTTTTGCCAAGAGAATGCAAACACCCTCTTCCAACAACACAAGAGAAGACTCTACACATGGACATCACCAGATGGTCAACACCGAAATCAGACTGATTATATTCTTTGCAGCCAAAGATGGAGAAGCTCTATACAGTCAGCAAAAATAAGACCAGGAGCTGACTGTGGTTCAGATCATGAACTCCTTATTGCCAAATTCAGACTTAAATTGAAGAAAGTAGGGAAAACCACTAGACCATTCAGGGATGACCTCAATCAAATCCCGATGATTATACAGTGGAAGTGAGAAATAGATTTTAGGGACTAGATCTGATAGACAGAGTGCCTGATGAACTATGGAATGAGGTTCGTGACATTGTACAGGAGACAGGGATCAAGACCATCCCCATGGAAAAGAAATGCAAAAAAGCAAAAAGGCTGTCTGAGGAGGCCTTACAAATAGCTGTGAAAAGAAGAAAAGCAAAAAGCAAAGGAGAAAAGGAAAGATATAAGCATCTGAATGCAGAGTTCCAAAGAATAGCAAGGAGAGATAAGAAAGCCTTCCTCAGTGATCAGTGCAAAGAAATAGAGGAAAACAACAGAATAGGAAAGACTAGAGATCTCTTCAAGAAAATTAGAGATACCAAGGGAACATTTCATGCAAAGATGGGGTCGATAAAGGACAGAAATGGTATGGAGCTAACAAAAGCAGAAGATATTAAGAAGAGGTGGCAAGAATACACAGAAGAACTGTACAAAAAAGATCTTCATGACCAAGATAATCACGATGGTGTGATCACTCACCTAGAGCCAGACATCCTGGAATGTGAAGTCAAGTGGGCCTTAGAAAGCATCACTATGAACAAAGCTAGTGGAGGTGATGGAATTCCAGTGGAGCTGTTTCCAATCCTGAAAGATGATGCTGTGAACGTGCTGCACTCAATACGCCAGCAAATTTGGAAAACTCAGCAGTGGCCACAGGACTGGAAAAGGTCAGTTTTCATTCCAATCCCAAAGAAAGGCAATGCCAAAGAATGCTCAAGCTACCGCACAATTGCACTCATCTCACATGCTAGTAAAGTAATGCTCAAAATTCTCCAAGCCAGGCTTCAGCAATATGTGAACCATGAACTTCCAGATGTTCAAGCTGGTTTTAGAAAAGGCAGAGGAACCAGAGATCAAATTGCCAACATCCGCTGGATCATGGAAAAAGCAAGAGAGTTCCAGAAAAACATCTATTTCTGCTTTATTGACTATGCCAAAGCCTTTGACTGTGTGGATCACAATAAACTGTGGAAAATTCTGAAAGAGATGGGAATACAGACCACCTGACCTGCCTCTTGAGAAACCTATATGCAGGTCAGGAAGCAACAGTTAGAATTGCACATGGAACAACAGACTGGTTCCAAATAGGAAAAGGAGTATGTCAAGGCTGTATATTGTCACCATGCTTATTTAGCTTATATGCAGAGTATATCATGAGAAACACTGGGCTGGAAGAAGCACAAGCTGGAATCAAGATTGCCGGGAGAAATATCAATCACCTCAGATATGCAGATGACACCACCCTTATGGCAGAAAGTGAAGAGGAACTAAAAAGCCTCTTGATGAAAGTGAAAGAGGGGAGCGAAAAAGTTGGCTTAAACCTCAACATTCAGAAAACTAAGATCATGGCATCTGGTCCCATCACTTCATGGCAAATAGATGGGGAAACAATGTTAACAGTGACAGACTTTTTTTTTGTGGGGCTCCAAAATCACTGCAGATGGTGACTGCAGCCATGAAATTAAAAAATGTTTGCTCCTTGGAAGAAAAGATATGACCAACCTAGACAGCATATTAAAAAGCAGAGACATTACTTTTCCAACAAAGGTCTGTCTAGTCAAAGCTTTGGTTTTTCCAGTGGTCATGGATGGACGTGAGAGTTGGAGTATAAAAAAAGCTGAGCGCCGAAGAATTGATGCTTTTGAACTGCGGTGTTGGAGAAGACTCTTGAGAGTCCCTTGGACTGCAAGGAGATCCAATCAGTCCATCCTAAAGGAAATCAGTCCTGAATATTCATTGGAAGGACTGATGTTGAAGCTGAAACACCAATCCTTGGCCACCTGATGTGAAGAACTGATTCATTTTGCTGAGAAAGATTGAAGGCAAGAAGAGAAAGGGATGATAGAGGATGAGATGGTTGGATGGCATCACCAACTCAATGGACATGAGTCTGGGTAAACTCCGGGAGTTGGTGATGGACAGGGAGGCCTGGCATGCTGTGGTCCATGTGGTCGCAAAGAGTCAGACACGACTGAGCGACTGAACTGATTTTCCATGTTAGGATCCTCAAAGTTTGCCATGGAGTCTGACATACTGCAATTATTTAAAGAATGCTAATCTGATCTTATTTCATTTCCCACTTGCCTGTCACTCAAGACTGTATGAACCATTTCGAATACTTTATTTCACTTTATTCTCCCAGACAATTCCATGAGGACAATTGGATAGTTATTCTCATTTAATAAGAGAAACTAAGAGTGAGTTAGCTGACTACAGCCATAGCCGGTGGACTCAAACCCAGGTTTTTGACTCTCTGTGGCATTTTCTTCTCCATAAATTGTTTTAGAATAAAGGAGCTACCTTGGGAAATAGATATTAGTAACTCCGTGCCTCCCAAAGTGCTAAGAAGCATTTTCAGTGTACAGTGATGGGGCATCATTAGGAGGAGCCAAAGAACAAGTTACATTTAAAATATTTAATTAACTTAATTAAAAAAATTTTTTTAATTAATTCTTTAATTAGTTCTTACCATGACAATCTCTTACCCAACAGAGCTATGCTCTTCAAAAAGAGGAAAGTAACATAAAGAGAAAGAGAGAGAGAAACAAGATCATAAAGCATTCATTCAACAAAGTAGTTTAGCACTGGGGATGCAACAGTGATCTAACAGAACAATAGTTCTTGCCCCCATGAGGCTAAGATCCAAGTAAGGGAAACAGACAACAGGCTATGAATACGAAGATCAGTGTGGCTGCAGGTGAATGAGCAAGAGAGAAAGTGTAAGGGAGAAGGCCAAAGAGGGGGTCAGATATAGGGCCTTAAAGATGACTGGAAGGAATTCGACTCTGAGTGAGAGGGGAGGTCAAGGGACAGAGGAGAACCCAATTTGACTTCCCTTCAGATCTGATGCAAGAACAGAAAGGAAAAGAGCAGCTAAGAAACTACTGCAAAAATGCAGATGAGCTAAAAGTGACCTCGACCAGGTAGGCTGGAGTTAGATGCTGGATGAATGCTGGAGGAGCTGGTAATATATGAGATATGGATGGGAGAGAAAGAGAACACTTAAGGATGAGGTACAGGTTTTATCTTGCACCAACATCCATTGATCATAGAAAGAGCAAGGGGATTCCAGAAAAACGTCTACTTCTGCTTCATGAGTAAGCTAACGCCTCTGACTGTGAGGATCACAACAAACTGTGGAAAATTCTTAAAGAGACGGGAATACCAGACCATCTTAACTGCCTCCTGAGAAACCTGTATGCAGGTCAAGAAGCAACAGTTAGAACCGGACGTGTAACAATGGACTGTTTCAAAATTGGGAAAGGAGTACGTCAAGGCTGTATATTGTCACCGTGCTTATTTAAATTCTATGCAGAGTGGTGGCGGTGGTCGTTTAATCTTTAAGTTGTGTCCGACTCTTGCGACTCCAGGGACTGTAGCCTGCCAGGCTCCTCTATCCATGGGATGCTCCAGGCAAGTATAGTGGAATGGGTTGCCATTTCCTTCTCCAGGGCATCTTCCCAACCTAGGAACGGAACCCAAGTCTCCTGTACTTCAGGCAGATTCTTTACCAACTGAGCCCCTTCTATGCAGAGTATATCATGCTAAATGCTGGACTGGACGAATCAAAACTGGAATCAAGATTGTTGGGAAAAGTATCAACCACCTTAGAAATGCAGATAACAACACTCTAACGGCAGAAAGTGAAGAGGAACTAAACAGCCTCTTGAAAAAGGTGAGAGAGGAGAGTGAAAAAGCTGACTTAAAACTCAACATTCAAAAAACTAAGATCATGGCATCTGATCCCATCACTTTATGGCAATTAAGATGGGGAAACAATGCGAACAGTGACAGATTTAATTTTCTTGGGCTCCAAAATCACTGCGGATGGTGACTGCAGCCATGAAATTAAAAGACACTTGCTCCTTGGAAGAAAAGCTAGACAAACCTAGACACAGTATTAAAAAGCAGAGACATCACTTTGCTGACAAAGGTCCGTCTAATCAAGGCTATGGTTTTTCCAGTAGTTGTGTATGGATGTGAGAGTTGGACCATTAAAGGGGCTGAGCATCAAAGAATTAATGATTTTGAACTGTGATGCTAGAAAAGACTCTTGAGAGTCTCTTGGACTGCAAGGAGATCAAACCAGCCAATTTTAAAGGAAATCAACCCTGAATATTCGTTGGAAGAATTGGTGCTGAAGCTGAAGCTCCAATTCTTGGCCACCTGATGCCAAGATTCCACTCACTATGACTCTGATGCCAGGAAAGATTGAAGGCAGGAGGAGAAGGGGGCACCAGAGGATGGCATGGTTGGATGGCATCACTGACTCAGTGGACATGAGTTTGAACAAACGCCAGGAGACAGTGAAGGACACGGAAGGTCAGAGAAGCCTGATGTTCACAGGGTGGCAAGGAGTCGGACACAACTTGTGACTGAACAACAGCAATAAATATCAGTAGAATATAGATTTTGCGGTAACATTTAGAATAGTGATTTCTTACAACAATTTATTTGTAGTTTTTCTCAGAAAATCCATGCCAGCTATCTGACAAGCTTATGGCTTATATTGTAGGATTTATAACAATTTGGGATTGTAAAGTTCCCTGCCCTTTCATGCCAACAGAAATCTGAAAAGGTCTTTAAATGAAAAGAAAGAGCCAGGAAGAGGATAACATTTTAGGTCATTCATTCTTTGCCAAAACTAGAAAGCTATCCACATGTATATTATTCCAGAATTTTATACTTTCAAATCTCTCCCTGAGGGCTGATTTTCTTGGTGCTTCCAAACCCTCTGGACCTTCTGAAAGGCAGAGCAGCAGCTGCTACCTTTTACTCAATGTTGATAATGTGTGAGCTATTGAGCAGGCATTTCCTCAGCTAAGCCTCAGAACAGCAGACGAAAGTCCATTTCACAGGTGAGGCTCGTAAGGTGAGGCTGACCAACGCCTAACAACTAGTGGCAGAATCTGGGGAAACTGCAGATTTCATTGAGCCAGATCTATACAGTATCTAGACTCTTGCATCGGAGAAGGCAGTGGCACCCCACTCCAGTACTCTTGCCTGGAAAATGCCATGGACGGAGGAGCCTGGTGGGCTGCAGTCCATGGGGTCGTGAGGAGTCGGACATGACTGAGCAACTTCACTTTCACTTTTCACTTTCATGCATTGGAGAAGGAAATGGCAATCCACTCCAGTGTTCTTGCCTGGAGAATCCCAGGGACAGGGGAGCCTGGTGGGCTGCCGTCTATGGGGTCGCACAGAGTCAAATATGACTGAAGCGACTTAGCAGCAGCAGCAGCAGCAGATTGTTGTATAAAAAGAGGAGTGGTGTCATGTCGCATTAAGGGAACATCAAATAATCATATTTGGTTATGGCACAGGCTGTTTGTGTTGTTCCTTTCTCTCTCTTTGGCTTAGGCCAAAAGGAAAACTTAATTTCCATTTTCTGTGCAAACCTTATCAGTAGGAGATCCTAATAATGTATTAGGTGAAAGAACAGACCCAATTTCTAAAATTTTTAATGTTTTCTTGTTCTACACAGAATAATTCCACTGACAACTAAATGCAAAATATACTTAAACCCATTAATTTCACAAAACCAACTGGATTTTAAAGAAGTCCGTAAACTTTTTAAACGCCAGCACAGAGGAGTTCCCTCTATATTGGTCCAGTGGTTAAGAATCCGCCTGCCAATACAAGGGACATGGGTTCAACGATCCCTAGTCTGAAAGATTCCACATGCCTTGGAACAATACAGCCCGTGTGCGCTTACTACCAAAGCCTGCAAGCCACAGAGTCTGTGCTCTGCAACAGGAAGCCACCGCAAGACCTGTGCACCACAATGAAGAGCAGCCCCTGTTCACTGCAGCTAGAAAAAGCCCGCATGCGGCGATGAAGAGGAAGTGCAATCGAAAAATAATAATACATAAATAAATCACAACAAAGGCTCTTGCTCACAGTTTTTAAAAAGCGCCAATATGACTCAGCCTTCTATGAGCACCTTTCTGCCTGTATGTACATGTCACAGACAGAACAGACTAAGTCTACTAGAGTGGCAAAATCATGCAGGCCCAGGTGGCTCAGTGATAAAGAACCTGCCTGCCAATTCAGGAGACCTGGGTTCAATCCTGGTCCGGGAAGATCCACTGAAGAGGAAATGGCAACCCACTCCAGTATTCTTGCCTGGGAAATCCCATGGACAGAGAAGCCTGGCAGGCTACAGTCCATGGGGCTGCAGAACAGTCCGACACAACTTAGCAACTAAGCAACAACAGGGAGAAGGACTTCCCACCTGCTCATGTATCTAAGCACCCTTTCCTGCCTTCTTAGGGAAAGAAATCAAAGAAGCTGGCCAATAATCAAACTGTTACAACGAATTTTCACAATTCCTAAGAGTATGGTTTCATCCTACAATTTTACACTGAGCAGGAAAATAAAAAGAAATTTTGTAGCACTTACAACACTCAGTAAGATACCTCAAAGCACCAATATTCCCCCAGAAAGTCTACTTATTAATATATAATGCAAGCACCAAGTAGGCAAAAATACTGAAAGAGGCTGGGTAGGTACATCCCCTCTCCTGCAAGAGGGTTCATATGGACAGCAGAATTTTAAGGTGCGTGGTTTCACACTTGTTTTCCTCTAAGTATCTTTTACATCCATTCCATTCTCTTACCGTCACACCCAGATTTCTCTAGTGTAATGGCTTTCAAACTCTGACAGAAGTTCATAGAAACACACTTACACCACTCAATACAGACATATACCTGAAACAAGCTTCACAAAACATTTTTTATCCCTATTACATGTGCTATATGCTAATACTTTTCAAGTTTTTCTTAAGATAAAGACTATAATCTACCAATGGGCACAACCTATTATAGCCATTGCTATGGCCAGTATTTTTAACAAATTCGTCTTTACGGAAATTTAAAACATTTGTGCATCAAAAGACAATGTCAACAGAGTAAAAAGCAACCAACAGGATGGGAGAAAATACTTGCAAATCATATACCCGACATGAGATTCATATCCAGAATATATAAAGAACTTCTGACATTCAACAACAGAAACCACCCAAATCAAAAAAGTGCCAAGGGCTTGAAGAGGCAGCTCTCCAAGAAGATGCACAAATGATCAATAAGCACATGAAAAGAAATTCACCATCATCAATCATAAAGACAATGCAATTTAAAACTACAATGAGATACCACCCCACACTCATTAGACTGACTGCTAACTGTGGCCATTATTAATTCATCTTCCATACCACCACTTATCCTCATAAAATGTAAAACTGACTATATTACTCCCCTTAAAATACTTTAAAAGTTCCTTGTGTATTATTTGTTCAATTTTGTTTCCCCTGTGATTTAGCCATTCATTCACTGAGCAACTATTTACTGAGAGTCTACGGAGCTCTGTTATATCCTAGGAGCTCTGTTAAGGCCTTAGCATTCATTGGTATACGGATCCAACACGGTTCCTAACATGAAGTTTATAATCCAGCCAGGACAGTCATTACATAAGTCTCATATTCTTTATGAGTGCTCTTATCCACCCTTCCAAGTGAATTCATCCCCCTCCTCCACTCTTATCATATTGCTATAGCTATCCTGATCTGCACGAAGGTCCCAGAAAAACTCAGTCTTTTATACATCGTGGCCACTGTTCTTGATGTCTCTTCTTAGAATGCCTTAATCACCTCGCAAATTCCTCCTCAGCCTTGAAGATCAACTTAAAAGGGTCTCCTCTAAAAACATTTCTGTGGCCTCCTTTCTACACTCCTTCAGTCACCATTTCTAACTCTTGAAATCAGCATTACAATGCTGAGCACATCATTTTGTGACCATTTTTTAGAGTGTCAGTCTTCCTGGACTGAGTTATCACTGGATCCACGACATAGTTTATCAGTCACGGAATAAATGAATGACTGTATGCTATAATTTCGTACGTATAACTCCATTATGTTGATTACTTAGTTGACTGATGTTTGAAAACTTACATTTTTCTAGATTTCACTGTATATTTTTAGGACTTCCTTCTTAAAGTCTGATTTCAATATATGGATGTTTTCCTTCATTAAAAATTTGTTCGGCAGCAGCCAGTCTGACTTGGAGTATTTGTCTTGAAATTGATCCAATGAATATTCTTAATTTCAATAACTACTCTGGCAAGAAACAGCAGAGAGGATTTCCAAAATCAATACATTAGGTCAGCGTCTGCAGCACAACAGTTCATACAGGCAAAGTGGTGTTACACCATGGGTTTCCATTTCTCCATGCTAATTACCTTTAATGTGAAGCTAGGCTGTCAGATGCCATCCATCTGCTTACCATCTCCCACCACCCCCATGCAGGAGACCTAGGTTCGATCCCTGGGTTGAGAAGATCCCCTGGAGAAAGAAGTGGCAACCCACTCCAGCATTCTTGCCTCGAGAATTCCCTGGACAGAGGAGCCTGGAGGGCTCAGTCCGTGGGGTCGCAAGTTGGACCCGGCTTAGTGAATACACCACCACCACCACTGCCACTGGAGGCTTTACTTTCTCCTTTTCAAATGATTTTCAGAAAATCTGGGTAGAACAGAATGGCTTTTTAAATAAGCGACTTTTACCTAGGTCATTGTTACAGAAGAGTGAGAGAGAACATGCGCTGAGCTCATGTAGGGAATATTCTAAAGTTCTCTGTCCGCCTTACCTTTGATCACTCCTCCAGTTAGGACTGATTTCCCAACTTCTACTTCAAGGTTTCAGTCTTCTAGGCGAGTCTCGATTTTTCTAAATTCTATCACCAGCCAACGTTTTGATTCATTTCCACTGCTACTACCCTAGTTCAAATCTGAGCTAGTCTTAAGGGGCTCTGATAATCTCAGAGCTATAGGACCTGGGCAATCTCTACTACTCTCCATGTGAAAATATTAAGACTTACACATCAGACTATGAAATGAAATTGTGTGCATGAGAGGACCTGGCACCAACAGGTGTTAACTAACTGTAAGGAACCTTTTCTTCTCTCTTTCCTCCCTTCCCCAATCCTCCATCTTGGACAACACAGCAAGACTTACACTGAACCATGAACGTGATCTCCTTACTAATCCACCTCAAATTCCTCCAATAGTTTCCCCCATGCTAGGACAGTAGTTCTCAGTGTGGTCCCCAGACCAACAGCAACTCCAGCAACTGAGAATGGATAAGAGGTAAATTCTCAAGCCCCACCCCAGAACTTCTGAAGCAAGAACTCTGGAGGTGGGGGCCATGCCTGCCACTATCTCACAAACCTGCCAGGTGATTATGACATAAGCTCAAACTTGAGAACCAGTGCCTGAGGATAAACTCTAGTCTAGTATTTTCAAGGGTCTCCCAAACCAGTTTTCCTCCATTTACCGTACTTGCCTTCTCAGACTTCTCCTAAGGAGAGTTTACTTACGATCTTCCAAACCTACTATTCACTTTCCAACTGGGATTTTACTCACTGGTTGCATTCTCTTTTCTTTCTTTCTTTAAATATTTATTTACTTAGCTGCTTCACATTTATTCTGCAGCATGCAGAATCTTTAGTTGTGAGACCTTAGTTCCCCTACCAAAGGACTGAACCCAGGGAACCCTACATTGGCAATGCAGAGTCCTAGCCACTAGACCAACAGGGAAGTCGTCACTGGTTATATTTTTCTCCTCCATGACACCGCTCCTTTCCAACCCAGCTTAAATCCCACTGTTTTCTTAAATTCCTTCCTGACACAGTTTCCAGGAACTTTTTCCTCTCTTAATTCCAATTATTTCTGAGTACTCAGGTGATAATCTGCAGGTGTCACAAACTGGCTGTTCCTGGCCCATAGAGGCTATGTGAGTGCATAAACGATTGGTTGCCAATAACAATAAAAATCAAGAAATATTACAAAGATAGAGATTTTTGGCCTGTGATGGGGAAAGTCAGATCTGTGCATGAGGGACCCACATTCCCACATGGCAACAATCAGTGGAGGGGCACATGTTTCCAGCAGTCACCAGCTCTTTCCATGCCAAATATAGGTTTTTAGACGTCTTCAAATATCTCAAACCATAACTTACATTTCTTACGCAACTTTTTATGGGGTTTTTTTTTTTTTTTTTGGCTCTAATAGAATACAACCCTTAAAGGAACTGAACTGTCCTGGTTTTCATTACTTCGAACACAAAACGATATGGGTTTTCACTATACAAAAGAATATTCTGGACATTGCTGCTGCTGCTGAAGCCGCTTCAGTCGTCTCTGATTCTGTGCGACCCCACAGACGGCAGCCCACCAGGCTCCCCAGTCCCTGGGATTCTCCAGGCAAGAATACTGGAGTGGGTTGCCATTTCCTTCTCCAATGCATGAAAAGTGAAAACTGAAAGTGAAGTCGCTGTCTTGTCCGACTCTTTGCGACCCCATGGACTGCAGCCCATCAGGCTCCTCCGTCCATGGGATTTTCCAGGCAAGAGTACTAGACCCCCAAACAAGTAGAAATGTACACAGGCTTTTGGGAAACTCCTGGTTTTCTACCAATTTGGAAAAGCTATAGTAGTGTTTGTTTTCCAAAGTATATTAGGGCACAACTATCAAGGTAATTAAAATTTTTCATGCCATTTTGGCTTAGACTGTCTTTCATAGTAACAATTTGTACTTCTTTCATAATGATAAACACGAATTACTTAACACAGTATGTCTGCTGGAAGAGACCTAGCCCACGCCCAGCACAGCATTTCACCGAACCTTGATGCTGTCTCTGTGACTTCCAGTCTAAGTCCTATTTTTATTTACTGATTTTTATTCCGTTAAAGACGAGGTTTAACCTCCCTCTTGGGTAGTTGCTACACTGAACTACAGTGCCTTTTTACAGGCCACCGTCTGGTTAACCATTTGCCAGCGGCAAACTACGAGCCACTTTATGAAAACTGTATTACTGCGGCACAACGGTAAAATCACAAGCTTGTCCAAAATAATGAAAAATGTAACACGCTGTTCACAGAGAATCTCCTTTTTCAGCAGAAAACCAACCAACCTTCCCTGTGAATCCATTTTGAAGACGCTTGCTCGTTCACACGTTTCCCGCACCCCCATCATCATCGGACTCAATCACAGTCTCCTCTCCCTCTCCCTTCCCCGAATTCTCCAGGGGGCGCCCCAGACGCAGAGCTGAGCCCCCGGCGGCCTGAGGCACGAGCCTGGCCCCAATCCGGACGCGGCGCGCAACCCCCGCCCCGTACTCACCCGCCCGCGGCCGTAAAAGTGCAGCGCCCTCCTGCCCCGCCCCTTCCGGCGGGCCGCTTCGCCCCGCCCCGCGCTCTCCCGCGCGCAGGCGCGGCGCTCACTGCCGGGTGCCGGGCCCCCGGGAGCGACCCGGGGCTGGGCGGCGGCGTGGGGCGTGGCCTGGGTCCCGGCGGGCGTGGCCGCAGGATCCCGGTGCGTGACGACGGTGCAGGGACCCTGAAGGCCTGGCGGCGTTCTCGAGCGTGGGGAGGTCCGCGGGGCGACCCCGGGGCGCCAGACATCTGTCTGAGAAGTGCAGCAGAGAAGGGCGGTTGACAGTCTTTAGGGATAGCTTTGCCCTCCTGTAGGTTCACATCGGCTCCAAAGGCGGAGAGTTAAATCCTTTCTGTCCCGGCCTCGGCGCTTCGCGAAGCCGGGGAGATGGAGCTCGAGTCCGGTCCGGATCCGCGCAATCAGCGGCGGTCCCAGCCGCAACCTTTTCCTAACGCTTCCTGGAAGCTTAAAAGTGTATGGGTGTACATATGTTCCCCCATATATATATATGTAGTCATGTATTGATATATTTATATAACTATGGCTGATTCATATTGATGTATGGCAGAGGCCAAGACAATATTGTAAAGCAGTTATCCTCTAATTAAAAAAATAACTGTATGGGTGGAAGGTGAGACATGGGTTGTTTGATAATATGGTGAAATTAAGAAAATTAAAACTCGGCAAACAATTTCCAACCTGTGGGAGTGAATGCTCAGTGTTCAGTTGAAATACAACTCGAGTTTTTAAAGCATGGCGTGGTTTGTAACAGCTGAAGGGCTCGCAGTTTTTTCTCTTAAAAGTTACCCATTTGTACTGATTACTATTTCCTAATTTGTACTAAAACCAAGGACCCACGCTCACCGCCGCCGGAAAGTCACCCGAAGAGGGAAGGCTCTCGCCTAAAATGGGGGTGAAAACGAGCATGCTTACCATTTGCGACCTCACTGGGCGTCAGAATAGTAACTAAGTATTTTGGAAACCTGTTAGATCCGTTGTTGTTGTTATTGTTTGGTAGCTAAGTTGTGGTGGACTCTGGAACCCGTTGGACTGTAGCCTGTCAGGCTCCTCTGTCCATGGGATGTCCCGGGCAAGAATGCTGGAGTGGGCTGCCATTCCCCTCCCCAGGGGATGTTCGCTGCCCACAGATTGAACTCCTCCTGTTTTCTGCCTTCTGGTCTGGTTTGTCCCTTTGGTTTCTCCTGGTTTCTGCCGTTGCCAGGTGGGTCTTTACCACTGAGCTACCAGGAAGAGTGAGCTTCCCTTGTGGCTCAGTTGGTAAAGAATCTGCCCGCAGTGCAGAAGACCTGGGTTTGATCCCTAGGTTGGAAAGATGCCCTGGAGAAAGGAAAGGCTACCCACTCCAGTATTCTGGCCTGGAGAATTTCATGGGCTGTATTCCATGGGGGTCCCAAAGAGTCGGATACGACTGAGTGACTTTCACTTTTCACTATCACGAGGAAGAACAGTAAAACCTGAGCTTGAGTTGTAGGACTTTTAAGAAATACTGGCATCTCCTATATGTTTGCTGTAATGTAGTAAAGACAATCATTAGGCAATAGCAGGGATCAAATTACAGTGAATAAAAATAGTCGTAAATAGGTTCCTAATTATAATAATACAATTAGTGTCTGGAGCCGAAATCCCAGGCCCCCGCATACGATTTGCATAATTGCATGCCTGTGGGAGGGATTAGACCTTCCTCTGCTATTTCTTGATTCTTACTGAATATGGAACAATAAAAAATGAGTTGTCTTCCTTATCATCTTTATTATTCTTATTTAGACTAAAAGACAGCCACTTTTATCCCAGAGTAATTGTAGATCCAAGAAAAGTCAATTACAGAAACTAGAACTGAAGGCTAAGGGAGAGGGGCTGATGGAAAGAACATGTAAGCAGTCAAATCTGGTTTTAGATCTTAGCTCCTGAATAACATAATGATAGAATTTGGGATGGAGAAGGCAATGGCACCCCACTCCAGTACTCTTGCCTGGAAAATCCCATGGACAGAGGAGCCTGGTAGGCTGCAGTCCATGGGGTCGCTAAGATTCAGACACGACTGAGCGACTTCACTCTGACTTTTCACTTTCATGCGTTGGAGAAGGAAATGGTAACCCACTCCAGTATTTTTGCCTAGAGAATTCCAGGGATGGGGGAGCCGGGTGGGCTGCCGTCTCTGTGGTCACACAGAGTTGGACACGACTGAAGCGACTTAGCAGCAGCAGCAGAATTTGGGAGAAGCTTCTTTCTTTAAGCCAGGAGCTGAGCATTAGAACAGTGTTTTGTGGTGGGTTTTGGAAAACTTTATGAAATCTCAGTTTGCATATCCTAAGGAAATGAAGTTTGTAATTAAAAAATGATTTTTAATCCTTACCTGCTTTTTCACTTCAAACTCTAAAACATTTTAGTGCATTTCACTTTTTTTTTTCCTTGTCTAAGTGTTCCCTGAAGCATATTCCATGGAACATTAGCACTTTGCAAAAAGTTAATAATTGCTTCATGGAAAAAAAAAAAAACTGTGGCATCAGTACTGAGTAAAACACAAATTATTGGAAGTACAGTGGTGTAGCATTCTTGTCAGAACATTAGAATCTGTTTTAATGTTCTAACAGAAACACAGCTTGAATCTGTGAAGAAACAGTTTAATTCAGAATGTGATTTGTTTGGACTTTTCCGTAATGTCAGTATCCTGAAAGACAAGCAAGGCAGAGTACTTGTCTGCATTAGTGGGCAACTGTGATTTGGATAGGAGTATGGATTTTTTGAGTCACTAGCCCACCAAGCTCCTCTGTCCATGGAATTCTCCAGGCACAAATACTGGAGTGGGTAGCCATTACTTCCCCCAGGGACCTTCCGGACCCAGGGGTCAAACTCCTGTCTCCCGAATTGCAGGCAGATTGTTTACCATCTGAGCCACCAGGGACACCCTGAGAGAAAATATGGCATTATGTTAATTACTGTGGTTCTTTCTTTCAAATTTTCTATAGGTTTGAAAATTTTTTAATGCTTAAAAAGTTGGGGGGAAAAATGTAGCCAGCACTTACCCTTTAAAAATGCATTGGTTATGTTTATAAGAAAATGCAAAATTCATTTATATACTGTGCTGTGCTTAGTTGCTCAGTCATTGCCGAGTCTTTGCCACCCCATGGACTGTAGCCTGCAGGCTCCTCTGTCCATGGGGATTTCCAGGCAAGAATACTGGAGTGGGTTGCCATGCCCTCCCACCTCCAGGGAATCTTGCCAACCCAGGGATTGAACCCACATCTCCTGCATTGCAGGCGGAGCTTCTGAGCCACCAGGGAAGCCCAAGAATACTGGAGTGGGTAGTCCATCCCTTCTCCAGGGGATCTTCTCAACCCAGGAATTGAACCAGGTCTCCTGTATTGCAGGTAGATTCTTTACCAGCTGAACTACCAGGGAAGCCCTCATTTGTATAGTAGTTTTCTTATAATCTGACCTTGAGAAAGGTGTACCATATTTAAGAACTATATATAGGAAGTCATTTGAGAAATGATCTCATTCTTCAAGGCATGATATTGCATCTGTACACTGAGGTCCATTAATTGCCAACCAAAGCAATGTTAATGTGTTATTATCTGCCCCGCTTTATGCTGTGTATTCTGCATGAGAATTTTAGCATAAATGAATTCTTGTAATCTGTCAATAGTTTTAAAAATATTCCTTTATGCCTACAAATATTTATTGAGTGACTACTGTGTGCCAGGCACTATATTAGGTTCTGAAAATACAACTGTCATCAATATAGATAAAGCCCCTGCTCACATAGAGTTTATATTTAGGGAGCAAGAAAAAAAACAGAATCAACATTCCAGTACAAATAAAATGATTAATTGTTATGTATTATAGAATAATTAGGAACTAGAGAGTGCCAGGTTAAGTGTGGGCGTATATAGGGTGAAAAAGAAGACCTCGCTGAGAAGGTGATGTTTGAGAAGAGACCTGAGAAAGGGAGGAGTGAGTCGTGGATATCTAAGGAAAGCACATACTGAAAATAGGAAATGGCTTGCTTGGCATAGTTAAAGAATAGTAAGGAGACTAGAGTGAATGGATAATAGAAGCAAGAGGGAGAGTAGTAGGAGATGACATCAGAGAGGGAACCAAGGCCAGATTTTGTAATATAATTTCAGATGAGCTTTAGCTTCCTTTCTTAAGAGAGTTAGGTGGATGTAGTGCTGTAATGCAAGAGCATAGCATGTTAGCTGTTATTACTGGATTCATTTTCTATTGCTGTTGTAAGATAATTGCCATAAACTTGGTGCTTTAAAAGAACACAAATATATTATCTTAACATTCTGCAGGTCTAAAGTCCAATACAGGTCTCTCTGCGGGTGAGATCAAGGCATCAGCTGACTGCTTCCTTTCTGGAGGCTCTAGGGAGAAGCTGCTGTTTTGATCTTCCCTGATTCTAGAGGCAATGGCAACCCACTCCAGTACTCTTGCCTGGAAAATGCCATGGACGGAGGAGCCTGGTAGGCTGCAGCCCATGGGGTCGCTAGGAGTCAGACACAACTGAGCGACTTCACTTTCACTTTTCACTTTCCAGCATTGGAGAAGGAAATGGCAACCCACTCCAGTGTTCTTGCCTGGAGAATCCCAGGGATGGGGGAGCCTGGTGGGCTGCCGTCTATGGGGTCGCACAGAGTAGGACACGACTGAAGCAACTTAGCAGCAGCAGCAGCAGCAGCAGCAGCAGCAGCAGCAGCAGCAACATCCCCTGGCTAGTAACATTGGTCAAAGATTGCACTGTTCAAAGAACTTTAAAGATCTGGGTGATCAAATTAGGCCCACCCAGATCATCTCTCCATCTCAGGGTCCTTAACCTTGATCATATCTGCAAAGTCACTTTTTCTCATAAGGTAATTTATTCACAGATTCTGGTGATTGGACTATGGACATCTCTGGGAGGGGCTGTTCTGCTTGTCCCAGTCCACCCTCTGGCTCCTAAAGATTCATGTCCATTCACATGCAAGATCAATTCATCCCCTCTTTAAGTCCCCCAGATTTTCAAGCCATTACAGCATCTCATCTAAATCTCAAAAATCCCAAATATCATCTACATCTAAGGTGTAACTGAGTATAATCCATGCTGGGGCCAAAGTCCCTTTCCATTGTAGACCCGTGAAACTAGAGAACAAGTTCTCTGCTCTCAGAATAACATAGAGGAGGTCCAGGAGAGCAATGATAACCATTACCTTTCAAAAAGGAAGAAAATGGAAGGAAGGAGTCACAAGCCCAGACAATTACAAAATCCAATCTGGCAGTCTCCATTACACTTCAAGGCCCAGGAATCATCCTCTGTGGCTCTTGGTTCTGCTCCCTGGGCTCAAGGCTTCACCCTCCAGGCACTGAGAATTAGGGCGTGGATGGCTTTGAGGGGCTATTATTCTGCTGCCTATCACAATCAATGTTATCATTAGACTTAGTTTTATTTTTTATAATCTTCATTTAGCAGTGGTTCTTCAGATCTTAAGCTTCTCCATAAGCCCCAGTCAAGTGATTAATTACCTTTACACAAATCCACAATCAGTACCTGAGGAGCTCACCGTTTTCAGGAACTAGTATATAATCATTTCATGGTAAATGTAAATATGCCATCTAATTTCTCTTAAATGGAAAATAATACTTTCATTTTTATACATACCGTATTTTCCTTACATGTAGTTAATTTATCCTAGAGTTATTGACTTCTTCCAAGCCTAAAGGTACATATATTATGTTTCATTTTATGGGATAAGCAAACTTTTACAGCGTTTAAGTTCATCATTCTCACCTTTTAAGGATGCTGGAGACCCATATCTGCCTCCCAGCAGGTGGCAGCAAATCAATACTTGATAAGCTGCTGTAAAATCATTGTTTTCTCATCCTGGTAAACATGCTTGGATGTTGCAGACTGGCTTTTCTTAGCTAGAAGAGCAAAAACAGTATTGCCAAATTATAGGAATTTATATCAACTAGTTGTGAGAGTGTATCTTTGTGATTAAATTGTATTTTATTGCTATAATACTGTTCCTTGCTTATTTCTCATAGAACCCAAAATCCATTTGTAAGCAGTTTTGTTGCAAGAATAATGCCCATATGTTATCTGCATAGATAAACAGTACTCCCCATAGCCATTAATTGCCTAATATCCATCAATACCACATAGCATTTTGAAATTTATGAGACAGATAAAGTATTCTTAGAGGGAAAAATTATATTCCCTGGAGAAGGGAAATGGCAACCCGCTTCAGTATTCTTGCTTGGAAAATTCCCATGGACAGAGGAGACTGGTGGGCTACAGTCCACGGGGTCACAAAGAGTCAGACAACTTAGCGACTAAACCAGCAATCACCACCATTACAAAAGAGTTAATGTTCTAAGTCAAGGTCAGCAAAATGATCCATGGGCCAAATCTCGGGCAGAACCTGGTTTGTTTAGTACACCATGCAAAGCTCCTAACAAAATTAAAAAATAAAAAGACAAATTACCAGTACACAGGGTGAAAGATCACTAAAGATCCTATAGACATTAAAACACTGATTCTCAATCAGAGCTGTTGGTCCCCAAGGAACATTTGGCAGAATAAACTGTGGAAAATTCTGAAAGAGATGGGAATACCAGACCACCTAACCTGCCTCTTGAGAAACCTATATGCAGGTCAGCAAGCAACAGTTAGAACTGGACATGGAACAACAGACTGGTTCCAAATAGGAAAAGGAGTATGCCAAGGCTGTATATTGTCACCCTGCTTATTTAACTTATATACAGAGTACATCATGAGAAACACTGGGCTGGAAGAAGCACAAGCTGGAATCAAGATTGCCGGGAGAAACATCAATCACCTCAGATATGCAGATGACACCACCCTTATGGCAGAAAGTGAAAAGGAACTAAAAAGCCTCTTGATGAAAGTGAAAGAGGGGAGTGAAAAAGTTGGCTTAAAGCTCAACATTCAGAAAACGAAGATCATGGCATCTGGTCCCATCACTTCATGGGAAATAGATGGGGAAACTGTGGGAACAGTGTCAGACTTTTTGGGGGGGGCTCCAAAATCACTGTAGATGGTGATTGCAGCCATAAAATTAAAAGATGCTTACTCCTTGGAAGGAAAGTTATGACCAACCTAGACAGCATATTGAAAAGCAAAGACATTACTTTGCCAACAAAGGTCCATCTAGTCAAGGCTCTGGTTTTTCCAGTGGTCATGTATGGATGTGAGAGTTGGACTGTGAAGAAAGGTGAGCACTGAAGAATTGATGCTTTTGAACTGTGGTGTTGGAGAAGACTCTTGAGAGTCCCTTGGACTGCAAGGAGATCCAACCAGTCCATTCTGAAGGAGATCAGCCCTGGGTGTTCTTTGGAAGGACTGATGCTAAAACTGAAACTCCAGTACTTTGGCCACCTGATGTGAAGAGTTTACTCATTGGAAAAGACTCTGATGCTGGGAGGGATTGAGGGCAGGAGGAGAAGGGGACGACCGAGGAAGAGATGTCTGGATGGCATCACCGACTCGATGGACGTGAGTCTGAGTGAACTCTGGGAGTTGGTGATGGACAGGGAGGCCTGGCGTGCTGCAATTCATGGGGTCACAAAGAGTCGGACACGACTGAGCAACTGAACTGAATTGAACTGAACTGAGAGACATATTTGGTTTTCAAACTATCAGCTTCCCTCGGGGAAAAGTCAGGATACTGCTAAACATTCTGCAGCGTATAGAACAGTCTCCCACTAGAGTTTTCTTGCCCCAAATGTCAATAGTTGTTGTTCAGTGGCTCAGTCATGTCTGACCCCATGGATTACAGCATGCCACCTTCCCCGTCTGTCACTATCTTTACAAGTTTGCTCCAACTCATGTCCATTGAGCTGGTGATGGCATCCAACCGTCTCATTCTCTGTCGCTCCCTTCTCCTGCCCTCAATCTTTCCCAGCATCAGGGTCTTTTCCAATGAGTCGGCTGTTCGCATCAGATGGCCAAAGTATTGGAGCTTTAGCATCAGTCCTTCTAATGAGTATTCCAGGTTGATTTCCTTTAGAATTGATCTCCTTGCAATCCAAGGGATTCTCAAGAGTCTTTCCCAACACCACAGTTCAAAGGCATCAGTTCTTCAGCACTCAGCCTTCTTTATGGCCCGACTCTCCTGTCTGTATGTGACTACTGGAAAAACCATAGCTTTCTATATGGATCTTTGTTGGCAAAGTGATCTCTCTGCTTTTTAATATGCTGTCTTGTTTTGTCATAGCTTTTTTTCCAAGGAGCAAGCGTCTTTTAATTTCATGGCTGCAGTCACCATCTGCAGTTCTGCTGAAACCCAAGCAAATAAAGTCTGTCACTGTTTCCATCAGTAGTACTGAGGTCAAAAAATTCTAATTCAAATCTTAAAAGGAGAATATTATAAACAAATTTAGGTCAATAAGATTTGATAATTTAGAATAAATGAACAAATTCCTTGGAAAACAAAATCTACCAAAACCAAGAAGAAACAGAAAATCAGAGTAGTTGTACATTTACTACAGTCTGAATTCGTGACCCAAAAGCACTTTACAGAGAAAACTCCAGGCCCAGGTGACTTCACTGGTAAATTCGCTCAACATTTAAAGAGCACGTAA
Source organism: Ovis aries (assembly GCF_016772045.2). Taxonomy (NCBI): domain Eukaryota; kingdom Metazoa; phylum Chordata; class Mammalia; order Artiodactyla; family Bovidae; genus Ovis; species Ovis aries. The sequence continues at coordinate 12,752,748 of NC_056070.1, forward strand.
TGTCAATCTTGCATAAACTCTCTGAGAAAAGAGAGGAGAAAATACTACCAATAAATGTTATAATAACTGGATCACCCTGATAGAAATATGTAAGTGAACATTAGAAGAAAATAATCACAGACCACCATCACATCTTTAAACATAAGTGCAAAAATCCTATTCAAAATACTAGTAAATTGGACATAGCAATATAGAAAAAGATACAACGGTCAACTGGAGTTTTTCTGAGCATGCAAGGTTGGCCTTACATTTATTCAAACAATGTAATTTAACAACATTAATATAAGAGAAGAAATTCTATGATATCTCAATGAATCAAAAAAAACAATTTGATATATTTCCAATTAGTGACAAAAACAATCAGAAAATTAGAAATTAGAACAGAGCTTATGTTATGAAGACATGTATGGGTACTGTAAGACCGACAGCTGCTATCATGTTTAGCGGTCAATTAGTCAATTCTGTGAGGAAGATGGTGAGACTGTCTGCTCTTACCACTTCCATTTGGCTGTGTTTCAGAGGTCTAGATGGTACAATAGATGAAAAATAACTAAAATAATAGAAGGTATAAAAATTAGAAAAGAGTAATAAAACTGCCTCTTCACAGTGGTCTACATAGAAAGTCTAATTCTTAAACTATTAATTGCCTTTTGATTAATAGATTAAATTAAGTAATTGTCTTTAAATTAACAAATTGCCCATGTAGATTATCTTTGGAATCTACTAGAATTAATCATTGAAATTAGTGAGCTCATAGGGTAAAAGATCAGTATATGAAAAATCAATATTTCTCTATGATAGCAAGCTGCAATTAGAAAATGAAAAATTAAAATGTACCATTTATGACAGTATTATAAATACCTAGGAATAAATTCAATGAAAGGTAAGAACTCTACTCTGAAACTACAAAGCATTGCTGAAATGAAAGGAGAGCTAGGTAAATGAAGATATATACCATATTCGTGCACACAGAACATATACCAAGACAGACCATGCTCCAAGCAAAAATACACCTCAACTCATTTATATGGATTCAACTTATGCAAAATTTGCTCTCTGGCCACAATGAAATTAAAATAGCAGTCAATAATAGAGGGATTTCTGGAAAATCCCCAAATTTCAATAATCAAAGGCAATGATTTTCTAGACTGCTTGCCTCCGAAGTTCAGGATGACACAGAGGACATTTTTCTGCGCTGCACAACCAGTGGAATGACGTAAGAATTGATTACGGACATGTTAATCCCCATTCCAACCAACTCAGCAGCGCCCTGAGACTGGGTATGCTGGAGCAGTGGCAGACGGCTGTTATACCCTGGAATATTGCACTGAAACAGAGTTCCAGCATGTTTAAAATTCATGAAATCGTTCTCATTTCTTGTTTTCTTTCCCTCACAGTCTATAAATGCTGATGAAGAATGTGGGAACAGACTGTGTGGCTGACAAAACAAAAAATCTGGTCCTGGATGGCTTTTGATGAATTTAATAAGAAGAAAGATAATGAAAATAGAGTACATTTGCATAATGGTGTAACAAAAACTTATTGAATGATGCTAACTATCTGAGGAAACCACAGTTGGAAACTGCGTGTAAGACTGGTTCTGGCAAGATCCCCGATTCCACTCAGTCACGATGTATGGTTTTAAGGGGGGTAAGGAGTACTTCACATGCTTTATTTCTTAAGTAACTTTTTCATCCTGTATTTCTAATCAAATAATTAAAATCCATTTTTAATAGAAAAATTTCCAATACCTAGATTTGTCCTAAGTGTATTTTTTCTCAAGGATTTATAAAAGTAAACATTTCTCTTTAATAGACCTTTGGAAAGACTTGAGGCTATAAATTGTTTTTAATATTTGAAAGTTTTTTTCCCACCCTTGAAAACAATGTTAAGTTGCTCCCTTGATAATTATTTCTTTTGACTGTAAATTATAGTTAATTTAGCCAGATGTTTTTCAAACTTCACTTTGTAAGTAGACTTAAGAAGACCTTTTTTCCAGTAGTTTCCTTCCTCTTTTCTAAAAAAAAAAAAAAAAAATTTATTTAAAATATTTTTTCAGTATCTACCTTTTGCAGTTTTTAACTTCATGCTACTTTTAAAAAATATAATTATTCACAGTCAGCTTCTCTTTATTTATTTGGCTGCACCGGGTCTCAGTCACTGAATACAGGATCGTCCATCTTTGTTGCAACATGCGGGATCTTTAGTTGTGGTGTATGGGATCTAGCCTCCTGACCAGGGATCGAACCCAGGCTCCCTGCATTAGAAGAACTGAGTCTTAGCCATTGGACCACCAGGGAAGTCCCTTTCAAGCTATTTCTTATCATTCTAAAAATATACCATTGTGGTATAGTTTTCTAAAAAGTGAGGGGAATTATTCTTTCCTGATACTCTTCCTATTGAGTTGGAATATAAAGGAAAAACCAAATGTGAGGGTTTGTTAACAGCTAATGATAGCTAGTGGGCTTCTCTGGTGGCTCAGATGGTAAAGAATCCACCTGCAATGTGGGAGACCTGGGTTCAATCCCTGGATTGGGAAGATTCCCAGGAGGAGGGCATGGCAACCCACTCCAGTATTCTTGCCTGGAGAATCCTCATGGACAGAGGAGCCTGGCAGGCTACAGTTCATGGGGTTGCAAAGAGTCGGACATGACTGAGCGACTAAGCATGCAACACAATGATAGCTAATATTATTAAACTATTTAATGACCATTGTGAACTGTTATCTTAATGTTAACCGCTCCTCTCACATCCCTGAGAGATAGATGCTACTGGTACCCCCATGCTCTGCAGAAAACGGAGGCTCAAGGAGATTAACCCAGTACCCATAGTCATAGTATTTATTACAAGTGGTTTGAGCCAGGGTTTGAGTTCATGTCCTTGACTCCAGTGTCCAGATGCTTAACGGTTGATGTTTATTAGCTCCTATTTTGCTATTTACTAAAGTAATGGGATTACTGTAGATCCCCCAGTTTATGGTGACCTCTCTAAGTTCATCATAAGGATGTGATAATATGACACCCTGATGCACTATATACAGCAGATTTTCCAATGTGATACACAAACTCACCACATGATGGTGCCAATAAAGTGAGAAGCCATGTGTTCCTAGTATGTGACATATTAGGCTCAGACCTAAATATAAATGTCAACAGAATGCAATTAAAGGTGTTAAAAAATAACATTTTTTTTTAAAAAAAGCAACCATAAAGAATTACAGTCTAGAGTGTCTTTTTAAAACATATGGCATGAAAAAAGCACAACTATAAAAAGGTTAAGAGTAATTGACTCATAAAAGTTAAAAATAAAAAGATAAAAGATGAGTCTTTGTATTCATAGAGAAGTATGTGGGACAGATGTCAGAGACTTCCCACAGGAAGGAAAACACCAAAGGAAATGAATTAAATGAGAGCAGGTGACCTACCAAAAAAAATAATAAAGAAAGAGACCAGCTGTATAGTGATGGAGCTCCAGGGTCAAATGGATGAATGTTCCAGTAAGATTCCACAGTAAATGCAAATGGGTTAGCAAAAGCCAGTGACTGAAAGACTTTAAGAGAACCTTTAAATAGACATCACTATTTTCTTTTCTAATAAGAATAAGCATTACAATTTTTTCCCTGCAATGTCAAAGATACAACCTACTGTGGAAGGAAGAAGCATTGCTTCTCAGAAATTTATTGAAGCAAATCCTTGCATATTCTATTCGTTACAGTGATTCCAGTGACACGTCTCAAACTGTGGTTCTGGCACCATCAGCATGACCTGAAGTTGTTAGAAATGTAAATTCTTTGCCTGCTCTGGACTTACTGACTCAGAAACTCTGGACAAGGGGCTCTGCAGATGCTTCTGATGCACCTGAAATTTCAGGGTCCACTGTATTACTGGAGGAAAAAAAAAGAAGAAATTCATCAAAATGTTATTTATAATACAAAGATATTAAAAATGATACTCTATCATTAAACAAATATTTAGTAAATAGTGGAATGTTATTGAAGCATTTAAACATAAGTTTGATGGAGAATTTTTAAATAATGGAAAATGCCTATGATATAAAAAATAATAAAGAAATACTAGAAAAGTCAGGACACAAAATTGATCTCAATTGTGTAAAAACAATTCTTGAAAAAAAAAATAGAAGGAAACAAGGAAAACCAGTTAATAGTTGTTGCCTTGGAGTGATGGAGTTGTATATCATTTTCTCTAGTTTTTAATATTGCAGATACTATTTTCAAATTTTCTATGAGAAGTCATTTCATTCCTATTAAATTCTTATTTTATTCCTATACTTTATCAATTTAATGATTAAGGAAGAAGTAAAGAGAGAGGGAGGGACTTTCCAAAGTCAAAATACTAGTTAGAGATACCATTCTTGCTCATTTTCTCCCCTAAACATATGGTTACTAGGAAAAAATGGACACAGTGACTGTCCAAGGCATGAAGAAAAAAACACAGTCATCATGTTATTTATCGGAGAGACAAGATCTATAAAGACCATGGTTGATATGTATTCGACTGTGGTACAGTTGCTATACATTTAGTTTGAAAGAGGTACAGGGAATAAAAACTTAACAGACAATAATCATGTGCTTTACTCTTTCCAGTATCACTAGTTACTGAAAATATTAAGTTTTCTAAAGTAATGTATAGGAAAGTGAAAGTCGCTCAGTTGTGTCCAACAGAAGTCTCCAGGCCAGAATACTGGAGTGTGTAGCCTTTCCCTTCTCCAGGGGATCTTCTTCCCAACCTAGGGATCAAACCCAGGTCTCTCACATTGCAGGCAGATTCTTTATCAGCTGAGCCACCAGTGAAGCCCAAGAATACTGGGGTGGGTAGCCTATCCCTTCTCCAGCGGATCTCCCCAACCCAGGAATCCAACCAGGGTCTCATGCATTGCAGGCGGATTCTTCACCAGCTGAGCTACCAGGGACACCCCTAATGTAAAGGATAATGTCTTCAAATTTAGAAGGGTATAGTCTTGAACATATTATCCCTAAGAAGATAAGGATACCTGTCGTTTGAATTAATGACTTGACAAATCAAGTACGAAAAAAATTGCCTTAGATGAATATAATTTTAAAAATTAGTATCTGTGTATCTATCTAATCTATGTTATGTATATCCTGAATGTTAGACCCAATGTATCATTCCTTCTTTTTGACAAGGATCTATAAAATATATGTTAAATATATATATAATAAATATATATGTTATATATATAAATATATATGATAATATATTAAGCTACAAAAAACTCAGTAAACTTTTTTTTTTTTTTTTTTTGGCATAGAACAGTAGACACCTTTATTAGATGAGCTAAGACAGGAGGGAAGAGGGTTTATTTGCCTTTCCGGGCCTTGATCTTCCTCAGATAGAACTCGAGCTCTTTTCCCTCTAGCACATAGCCGTCTGCTCGGCCACACTGGCCTGGTCTTGAAGCGATGCACGCAAGAAGCTTGCCCTGCTGGAACTGCTCCTCTAGAAGACTGCTGATTTTCCCGTTCTCTTTCCTCTCATCGTATTTCTTCTGAAGTTTCTTTGATCGTTTCTTGTTTAAAATCTCTTCCTCTTCAGGAGTCAGCTTTGGCCCCCTTCTTGCAGCCCAGGGGCAGTGCATAGTGGGACTCGTACCACTGTCGGTACGGTGTGCTGTCGATAAGCACAATACAGCTCTTCACCAGGGTCTTGGTACGGACCAGTTCGTTGTTGGATGCATTATAGACAACATCGATTATTCTTGTCTTGGGTGTACAACACTCCGAGCCCCAGGAGAAGTTCCCCACGTCCAGCCTCAAGGCCCAGTACTTCTTGTTGCCTCCCCGCACATGGACTGTGTGTATGGTATGCGGCGGGGGCCAATCTTTGTGTTGGCAGCGGGGGGTCCCAGCTCATGCCTCTGCTTCTTGCCCCCGGTCTTACGGCGCTTGTGCCAGTTGTCCTGAGAGATGCCCATCGCTCAGCGCTGGCTGGAAAGACTCAGTAAACTTTTTAAAACTCTGAAACTGAAAAGGTCACATTCTCTAAAAATAGTAAAATACATCCAAATTTAATAATAAGTGGTCAAACAAGGATGAAAAACGCAATCCTTTGGAAATTGAGGAAGGAAATCATTCCAAATAAGCCTAAGATCATAAAGGAAATCAAAGCTACAATTACAGACCCTTTACAAAAGAAGGATATGAAATAATAAAACTAATGGGATGCAAACAAAGATAGACTCAAAAAGAAATTCATTATTTAAAATTTTTCAATATTAAAAAAAAAAAAGCCTAACGGTAAATGAACTAAGTGTTCCACACAATAAGTCAGAGAATTTTAAAAAAAAAAAATGAGAAGGGAAATAAGGATAAAAGCAGAAATTAAAGAATTAGGAAGTAAAAAATATTAGAGCTGTAAGTGAATCAAGTTATATCCCTGGAGGAAAAAATCATACAAAAATGCACTAGGAAATTCTGATTAAGAAATGCACACATATAAGCACACATTAATGCATGTGGAATGAAAATGGGGATAGAAATACAGGTTGAACATAATTTTTTATTATAAAAGACCTCCATTTCCCATAATATGGAAGGCTGTATTCCTTAAACCAACTCTCCCAGCTGGAGGGAAGAGCAATTTAAAATGGTGAATTTCCAGGCCAAAATCTAAATAGTGAAGGGACTCTGGAAATATCAGCAGAGCACTTGAACTGGTTTTGCCTTAAGAACATTTCCTAAACCAGGCAAATGTTGGCTTTAGTAGTCTTGAAGAGTGTAAAAAACAGAAATGGAAGCCCAGGGTCTACCCAAGGTAAAGATCTAAGAGGAGATTCCTCCTTCTTGAAGCCAAGACACCAAAAGAAGGATGAACTGGCCATGAACATACCCAACGTATTCTTTTAAAAAAATTTTGTTTTTAACACCAAAAACATTTTGTACTGGGGTATATAAGCAATTAACAATGCTGTTATAGTTTCAGGGGAACAGTGAAGGGACTCAGCCATACGTACACAAGTAGGTTGCCTTGGTTTGGAGCAGAGCAGGGGTGGGAAACGAAAGCCGTTTCTGTAGAGTTGTAACCATAAGAATGCTTCAGATCAACACTGATGGATCACAAAAACATAATATGTAGTGAAAGAATCTAGATATAAAATACTGTACGTTATATGATTCCATTTCTATGAAGTTAAAAAAAAAACCTATAGTATTTATGGATACCATCAATACTTGAGTGGGAAGACTAAGGGAAAAAAGCAGAAAAGTGATTTTTTAAGTCAGTACAGTCTGTTCTCCATACCCTCCATATGGGTTCCCAATCCTTGGATTCAACCACTATCAGGTCAAAAATACTTGGGAAAAAAACATTCCAGAAAGTTTCAAAAAGTAAAACTTGAACTTGCCATGCAACTATTTATATAGCATTTATATTGTATTAGGTATTATATGTAATCTAGAGATAATTTGAAATATACAGGAGAATGTGTGTAGGTATACAAGTTAGCTTTAATGACGTTAAAGATAGGTTTTTGGAAATCACCACAGAACATGTATCGCTGGTAAACGTCTTGAGACTGAAGGATACCTTGAGCACACAGGTTCTGACCCAGAGGTGGTAGTAACAGGGGTCTGCACACCCCTCTTTTGTGAGGAGTAAGGCAGGGGTCCCAAGGAACCGTTCCTTCACAAGAGGGCTAAAAGCAAGATGAGGACTGTTTGAACATACTTGATGGTATCTGATGAGGAATAAAAAGCTTCCCAAGTAGCTCAGTGGTAAAGAATCCGCCTGCAAATGCAAGAGATGAAAGAGAAGTAGGTTTGATTCCTGAGTGGGGAAGATCCCCTGGAGGAGGAAATAGCAACCCATTCCAGTATTCTTGCCTGAAAAATTCCATGGACAGAGGAGCCTGGTGGGTTACAATCCATGGGGTTACAGAGAGTCAGACACAACTGAGCGCGCGCGCGCACACACACACACACAAAAGGGACCCAAATGCCTTGATTGGTCTCCTATGTCCTGGTGTCAAAACACTTCCACTCACTAGGATGAGATTCTAGAGATGGAATAAAGTCTCACCAAAGAAGGGGTCCAGTTCAGTTCAGTCGCTCAGTCGTGTCTGACTCTTTGCGACCCCATGAATCTCAGCACGCCAGGCTTCCCTGTCCATCACCAACTCCCGGAGTTTGACAAGCTTCTTTCCTAAAAACTTGACTAAGAAAGTCAAAATAAAACCAATTGATAAACATTAAGAACTTTTCTTTATAACAGAAAATTACTTACAAGGCACAATTTAAAAATACCTGGTTCACAATATGAACAAAAATTTGTAAATAGGAAAGACAGCATCACAAATAAATGAGAAAAGTTACATCATCAGTAGTCTAGGGAGAACTAGATAATTAGGCAGGGAAGAAACAGCGAGGAAGTATGTGAAGCTGAGATGGTCACTGCTCCTCCTCTCTGAGATACACAGTAGAAAACAGGGAAGACAGCAGATCTGAGAGTTTTCTGCCTCAGTCATCAAATCTCCCAGTACCGATTCCTAGGTCTACATCTATCTAATGTATTTATTTAGAACTTGGAAAGAAATAGAGGCTTCCCAGCTGGCATTAGCGGAAACGAACCTTCCTGCCAGTGCAGGAGATGTAAGAGATGCAGGTTCCATCCCTAGGCGGGGAAGGTCCCCTGGAGGAGGGCATGGCAACCCACTCCAGTATTCTCGCCTGGAGAATCCCATGGACAGAGGAGCCTGGCGGGCTAAGCTCCATAGGGTCACAAAGAGTCGGACACGACTGAAGTGATGTAGCACACAAGCGCGCAGGCTTTAAAGGGATACATAATGTTAGCGGCAGCTATCTCCCAGTTTCTTGATGTTTTCACTTAATATACAAAGAGCACTTCTTTCACTTTTCCGAATGAAACGTAAGTTCTAATCATGACAGCAGAGATGTACTTTGCTTTGGGGTCTCAACAAGATGGTTTAGCTTTGTCTTTCCCTGCCCCTCCGTGCCGGAGAAGGCAATGGCACCCCACTCCCGTACTCTTGCCTGGAAAATCCCATGGATGGAGGAGCCTGGTGGGCTGCAGTCCATGGGGTCGCTAAGAGTCGGACACGACTGAGCGACTTCACTTTCACTTTTCACTTTCATGCATTGGAGAAGGAAATGGCAGCCCACTCCAGTGTTCTTGCCTGGAGAATTCCAGGGATGGGGGAGCCTGGTGGGCTTCTGTCTATGGGGTCACACAGAGTCGGACATGACTGAAGTGACTTAGCAGCAGCAGCAGCAGCCCCTCCCTGCTAGGGACAACTGTAAACCATGGAAACAAGACAAGACACAACCAAGGGAGAACTTGGAAGTGTTAGGAGATGAACAGGTTTAGGATCTAGGAAAGGAATACATCTTTTAAAATTAATTTTTATTGGAGTATCATTGATTTGCAATGTGTTCAGCTGCACAGCAAAGTGAATCTGTTAGACATGGACACATACCCACTCTTTTTTAGATTCTGTTCCCATATAGGTCATTACAGAGCACCGAGTAGAGTTCTCATTAGTTACCTGTTTTATATATAGCAGTGTGTGTATGTCAATCCCAACCTCCCAGTTTATCCCCACCCCTGCCTTTCCACTTCTGAACCATAAGTTTGTTTTCTACATCTGTGACTCTCTGCTTTGTAAATAGGTTCATTTGTACCAATTTTTAGATTCCACATATAAGTGATATCACATGATATTTGTTTTGTTTTAAATCAAAGAAGTCTGTTTCTAAGCAGCTCCAAGAGTAGGTAAACAACTTTATTCCAAAGAATTTTTAAGCGAAAAAAGAAAAAAGAACCTAATTTAGGGCTGTCAGTACATAAAAACATAGGGTGCCTTTGCCGTGTTTGTATTTGTTGTTTATCTGAAATTCAAATTTAAATAAGCATTCTCTATTTCATCTGGCAACCTAACCTAAACTTAAATGCCTTTTGAATTTCAAGAATTTTGGTGGTTATGTTACCACAAGTCTTTTTTAGAATAGTCTTAATTTTGATGGCAGATTATGATCAGCTAGGGAGCTAGATTCTCATGGGTGGAAATAAGGTATTAGCAATTTTAAAATTGGCCCTTCCCCACTCCCTCCACCATCCACCTGTGTCCCAGCCAAGTGATCCTAATGTACAAAGTTTAGAAAAACTGACCAATGTTTTCAGGTGCTTAAATATGCTCCAGTTTATAGAAAGTTCCGTAAAATGAAAAATCAAATTTCTAAAATAATTACCATAGTCTAATTTGATGTCTTTAAATACATTAACTGAAGAGCAATATATGTGATATGTCTGACATGACCACATCATTCTCCAGGCAGCTTATTTTTCACTACATTTCTCTGGAAATTTTAAGCTTTTTTCCCCCTCTTATTCAGAGGAAAAATTGCTAAAGATGATGGTTTGAAAGCAAGTAAAACTCTTCCCTAAGCTGAGATGAAAAGCAATTCAATGTAGTATTTTTTTAAATTGTATTTGGTGATGGGCTTTGATTTTAAAGTAGAAGGAAAGAAATTCATAAAAAGCAGATTCTATTAAAAGTATGAGCAGTTGCCATATAGCATAATTCAATATTTATCAAATTCTTTGTGTTTTTCTGCTAAACTTGGAAGGAACAGCTTTGATCTCATGACTAACATTCAACTGTCTACGATAAATATTCTTAGTCCCATTTATGCCAAATTCAGATGTGCTTACTTTGGTTCTTTTCAGTTTCACAAAGAAAGGAGACAAGACTGAACTGCTGAAAGCTTCCTTTTTGATCTTCTGTACTATTTCAGCTTGTTGGGATAAATGAGAAACGTCTGCACTCTGTTGGTTGTGTTAGCCTGTCTTCCTACTGATAAGCGCAGGCAACTACACTCACAAAAGGATCAAAAGTTGTGGGTTCAATTGCTCCTTCATTTTCTAGTCTATTCGACAGTTCTTAGGAATATCAGCCGATTTTGTTGAAAATGGTTTATTGTAAACCTTGAAATAACCATTTCCTACCTCACATCCCAAATCATTATTTTCCTCACTAGGGACAGTTGATGAGGTAGCTTCCAAATATCTCATGATTATTGATTAATGCAAATTGCTGATCAGAAAGAGAACTTACCCTAAAGCCAGTGGTCTCAGGAGAAAGCCTAGGGCCACCCTGACAGGCAGGTACTAGGCCTTGCAGACTTGATGTATGATCTCTCTTGTAAACATTCAGGTTAAACATACTTCTACAGATTGACCAGAATGCCAATTTATTGATCAGTTATAAAAATGTAACACAGACTTGTCAACAATTCTCTTTATAGACCAATTTCCGTTTGAGTCCAAATTTCAATCACAAGAGTAAGATGATATTAGTGTCTGGTGTCACTGATCTATGCAACCTGATACAGCAGCTCCATTATGGGGGTTTTATCTTCAACGTTGCTATTCTCTAGTTTTGACTGATATATGCCTGTTTTTAAACGTATGATTTAGCATGCAGTCAGGTTACAGCCAGGTGTTGTCAGGCAAGGGCATATTTCTTATTCCCATGGTGATCTTGCATTATTGATGAAAGGATGCTTTATAAGCTTTTTTATTTAAGATTTTTATATGGACCATTTTTAAAACTCTTTATAGAGTTTGTTACAATATTTCTGTTTTACATTTTGGTTTTTTGCCTGCGAGGCATATGGGATCTTAGCTCTCTGATCAGGCGTCGAACTCACACACCCTGCATGGGAAAGCAAAGTCGCAACCACTGGGCTACCAGGGAAGTTCCATATATATATATATTTATTAACAGATTACTCCAGGATTTAGTTATATTTTTCTCTTTTCATATTCTGAGGAGCATCTCAACTTTAAGCTGCATGAGAACAGAAATCTTGTCTGTTCCGTCCGCAACTCTACACCAGAGCCCAGAACAGTGCCTAGAACATAGCAAACACTAAAAGCACCAATGATAATAATAATAATAATTGAAAGAGCAAAAAGCATGTTGTCTCTTAGGTATTCCTATGCTACACAAATGTTATTAGAAAAAAAGAATGTACATGTATATAGTACCCAAGGATTATTCTGCTTTTTGAGGATCTCAAAGAGAATAATTCACACAGCGCTTGCCCTCGACCCGTCAATTTAAATTAGATCTCCCCTCCCCGCGCCTGCTACTTTATGATTCTCTCTTTCGTCCTTCTTTTCCTCAGCACTTACTGTAATCAGTAGTTTGCAATTTATATGTGTTTATTTAAGGTCTGAATCATAAGCAGGGACTGTGTCTGTTTCATATATTGCCTGTATTTATAAACCACCTTTCTGCTGTGGGCTTCATGATATTTAATAAAAGTTACCTTGAATTCTGTGAGCCAGGTCTATCTTGCTCCTAGGAGGAATCACTAATGACTTGAGGACTTCGGCTATCAGGCTAGTTAGAGGATGAGCTATTCTGGAGGTCAGACAGCTGTCCCAACACCCTGAAATCCCACCCCAGGGGGAATTCTTGATCACAGGCAGACTGTGGATCATCTGCGTTCCCAGGCTAGCTACAGAAGGAAAGAGCAAGGGAACACTTGAGTTCTTGTTCATTTTGCAGGTTTGAACGTTAAGATCAGTTTATCATTTGGATGGGAATCTAGTTGCATGCATAATAATCACTATGTTCCAAAAATGTTTATCTCAACTAGTTCACCAGTTAATGGTTCACTCCCGCCCTGTTAGATTTTATATATTTAAATGCTCTTCACATCTAATTCTATATTTTTAATTGTGTGTTATGATAGGCAGGTCACAGAAAAAAAATCGCATGCTTAGAGGCAGTTAAGTAAAACGTAAAGGTAGTGATGAAAATGGTAATATAAATAGAAGCACAGTAGTATAAACATAAACAGTGAACAGGAGTCCAATGCAAACAGCAAATGTGAGGCCATATATGTTAGAACAAGTGAATCTTGATGAATATGTGAAAATTTGATTTTATCAGACCAGCAATCAATTTGCCTCTAGTTCCTATTGCATTGTCTGTTTCAAAACTTTGTTAAAGAATGGCAAGAAGCCACAGGGGCTTTTGCATTGCTTTCAAAGTATCGTGACCTTTCTGATAAACCAATTGAGTTTTTCCTGAACAAGCACAAAATAATGCTTTCTAATATGAAATTGATAAATTTTTGTCATTTAAAGGTGGAGAAGAGACCAAAGCTAAAGAAACATTCATCAAAGCTGTACACCAAACAAAACAAAACATAGGAACAAACAAAAAATATAGAAGTTACATACTGCTGAAAAGTTTACAAATCCAACTCTAAGGCTAATGATAATAACCATGCCCAGGAAGAAACTTTAATTAGCCACTGGGAATTTCATAATCCAAGTGGACTGTTGTACATCATATAACATTAATGCCGTTCAGCATAGAAGGGTCATGTCTGTCGTGAGCTTTCTGGCAGACACTTGGCTTACATTTGGAAAGAATCAAAGATGTGCAGAGTATCAATCAATGCTTGGCAGAAATGTGCAGAAATAAATGAAAGGGAAGTGCTCAGTGACCTACTGGTTAGTTCCTTGCTCCACCCCCATGCTAGGGATTTTTCATGTAGTTGGCAATTATTTTGTGAGCCATGATGTAAGCTGGAAAGATATTGCCAGCACTGGTTATGAATTCAAGGAGGAAGTGTTTACTTATTTGGATAAAATGGTTGTGTTCTTATCCGTTGCTTCATCTCCAGAACATAGTTGGTGAAAGTAGTTAATACATTTAAACTGTGGTCACCGAGTGTTTATCTTTTAAGCATGCTTTGTGAAGAAATTGGTAGTAAGTACAAGCCTTCTTTTCCACACAGTAGTAAACTGTTAATCGAGATAAAAGTGTTTAAACAAGCTTCTAAAATCAGGGATGAGATAAAAGCATTTTTCCATGACACTAGTAATGCCATTTTTTAAAGTTTTTTTTTCAAGTAGCATATTTCAATGATATATTCTATTCTTTAACAGCCTTAGTCTATCATATCAGAGTATACATTTTTATCCTATAAAATATTGTAGCCTTCAGGATTTCTTAAAAGGATCAAATTATGGTATAAATATCTTAAGTTTGATTTTAACATGTGATTTTTTTCATTCATTGGAGAAATTCAAGACATGGGATATGCTTGTATTCATATCCCTGAAAATAGGATAAATAAAAGAAACTAATGCAAATTAGTTTGAAACTAATCTGAAACCTGGAGAAACACTTTCCAGAGCCAAATGAAATCAAAGCGGAGACCTACTCCATTTACCGTCATCTTGTCATTCCCTTCTCCAGAACACTGAATTTGTTATAGAGAACATTCCGGATATTACGTGTGGGAAATTTTTTAATCCTAAATTTTTTCTTATCCTAAAAATTAAAAAAAAATTTTTATCCTAACAACTGACTTACTGCTGAGAGAGAAACCAGAATACGTACTTTCTGGGTATATGTTTGAGACAAAGATTTAGGAATATCAGAGGTCATGAAAATTTTACTAATTCTGATGACCAGTAATTATGGTTAGGATTTTCTATTTCAGTCGAAATTGAGTAAGAAACAAATCTGGGGAGTTCTCTGGTGGGCTAGTGGTTAGGATTCTGAGCTTTCATTGCCATGGCCCAGGTTTAGTCCCTGGTGGGGGAGCTAAGACCGTATAAGCCTCCTGGTGTGACCAAAAAAAAAAAAAAAAGAATCTGACCGGATGTGTGCCTCTAGAGCTCCCTCTTTTAGTGGGTTAAAGAAATCTTGGTGAAAGATTATGAACAGTATTGCCCCTTTCACTGATATAAAATAATAATTATTATCATTCATAGAAAACTATTTTATTTCAGATGAACCTTGCAGATATTATGCAAAGTGAAATAAGCCAGACACAGAAGGACAAATATTAACGATTCTGTTTATACGAAGTATAAGAATAATTTGTAGAGACCGAAAGTAAACTAAAAGTTACCAGGGGTGTGGGGGTGGGAGGAGGGAAGTGCAGAATTAGTGTCTTATGGGTACAGATACGGGCACGAGAATCTGTTTGGAGTGATCAAACATTTCTAGAAATGGATGGTGACGATAACCGCATAACAATGTGAATATACTTAATGCCACTGAACTGTTCCACTCAAAACTGGTTAAAATGGTAAGTATTATGTTGCATATATTTTACCACAGTGAAAAATGTTATTTTATTACTATTTTAGAACTGTAACATAAATTAATTTTAACATATACCCCACGTGGTTAGTCTTATGTGAGCCAAACACCCAATAAGCGCCTGGGCACACTGGAAGCCAGCTCTGGAAATTCTCACCACATCCTTTTGAAACATCAATTTCTACAGAATAAAGGAAACAAGAACACATTGGCAGAAGCCAAAAGGAGGTCTTGAAGAATGATGGCCGGAGGTGAAATTTGGAGCCCCCATAGTTTGCTGTGGAGAATCCATTCTCCTCTAGAGTCTGAAGAGAAATTAAATGTTTGGTGTCTTTCTCACCAAGGAGAATTCTGTTCAGTGTCAGGCAACAGAAGGACACTGATTGCTCTTTGTTTGACAGTTGTATTTATTTTGCACTTCATAATTTTTTAAATTTCTATTTTACTTTTGGCTGCACCTCGCAGCATATGGGCTGGACTGCCAGGGAAGTCCCTTATTTTGCACTTTAATTTATTTAGACATGTTCAACTGAAAACCTTTGGCTACGGAATTTCTTCTTTAGGCAATTGCAGTAATTGAAACAAGAGGCCTTTGGGAGTTAAAACAAAGAGGAGCATCTCCTTGGCTTTAACCAGAAGACAGGCTCCTAAAGTGAGCCATGGAATGCTAATAAGGGTTTTATGAGAAAAGGTATGTTTGGTCCAGTCAGTAACAGTTGCTGCAGGTTTCTCCACTGCAGAACTTTCCAGAGTGTTTTTTGAATCAATAAAAGAGTGTGCGTGCAAGCTAAATCGCTTTAGTTGTGTCCGACTCCGTGCAACCCCACGGACTGCAGCCCGCCAGGCTCCTCTGTTCATGGGATTCTCCAGGCAAGAATAATACTGGAGTGGGTTGCCATGCCCTCCTCCAGGGGATCTTCCAGGCACAGGGATAGAACCCACATCTCCTGCATCGCAGGAGGATTCTTTACAGCTGAGCCCCTGGGGAAGCCCCAGTAAAAGTTGGTGCTTTCTTTTTATTTAAAACAATTTTAATACAAGTTTTAAAGGTTACTTTCCATTTACGCTTATTGCAAAGTATTAGCTTTCTCCATATCGTGTAATACGTCACTGAACCTGTCTTACACCCAGTAGTGTAAGTTAACCCTTTCTTAAATGTTGCTGATACTGTAGTAGGTCTTAACGTTAACCTTTGTACTTTTTACAGAGTGTTTCGTGGCACGTGTGTTCTGGGGAGCACACCCCGGGGAAGACTGGCCTTAAGAAATTGTGATGCTGTGATAAGAAGTATTTATGCGGCTTTCCCCTCCATTTCTGACACAGAACTCTTAAAACTCTTCATATTTTCTAACTGGTAAGAATGATAAAGGTATCTTTTTAAAAACTGAAATATAGTTGATTGACAATATTATGTTAGTTTCAGGTGGATAGCATAATGATTCAATATTTTTGCAAACTATATTCCATTATAGCTTATAAGATAATGGGTATAATTCCCTGTGCTATACAGTATATACTTATCTATTTTGTATACAGTAGTTTGTACCTTTTCAGTTCAGTTCACTAAGCATAATATTCTCTGGGTCCATCCATGTTGCTTCAAATGGCAGTGTATCATTCTTTCAGGCCCATCCCTTGACTTCTGGGGAGGGGAGAGGGACTGGAAATTGAATCAATTGTCAATAATCAATGATTTAATCAACCATGCCTATGTGATGGGGCTTCCCTGGCGGTTCAGATGGTAAAAAATCTGCTTGCAATGTGGGACACCCAGGTTAGATCCCTGGGTTAGGAAGATCCCTTGGAAAAGGAAATGGCTACCCATTCCAGTATTCTTGCCTAGAGAATCCCATGGACAGAGAAGCCTGGCAGGATACGGTCCATGGGGTTGCAAAGAGTCAGACACGACTGAGCAATTAAGCACGCACACATGCTTATGTAAAGAGGCCTCAAAATGATGATATTCAGAGAGCTTCCTTGGTGAATATGCAGAGATTTGGGGATAGTGGCGCTCTCAGGGCATAGAAGCTGTGTCCTTTCCCTTTATCTTGCCCTGTGCATCTCTTCCTTCTGGCAGTTCCTGAGTTACACCTGTTTATAATAAACTGGTAATGTGTTAAGTAATATGTTTCTCTGAGTGCTGTGACTTACTTTAGCAAATTAATTGAATCCAAAGAGGGGGTCACTGGAATCTCCACATAGCTGGTCAATAAGAAGCACAGGGCATAAACAGACTTACAGTTGTGTGTGGTATGTATGTGTCTGTGATGTGTTTGTGTATGTGTGTGTGTGTCTGTTGGGGTGAGAGCCAGTCTTGAGGAACTGAGCCCTTCACCTATGGGGTTCTTAGTAGGTAAATGAGTTAAATTGCAGTACACCCAGCTGATGTCAGAAAAATTCTTGGTGGTGAGGGCAAACCCCACACATTGGAATTAGTCTCAGAATTAAGAAAATCATTTATACTGTTATTTATTTGCTTCTCACTCATGTCTTATATGATCACTGCATGTTATCTATCAGTGGCTCAGTTGCTCTCAAATGATCTTAACAGTTTTTGTGATATATGTTTAAAGTAATACTCATTGTTTTTTCTAACAATGCAATCTTCTTGAAGAAAAATTGCAAAACACAGATCAGCAAAAAGAGTAAATAAAACACCTATCTAGGGGTAATCAGACTTTATTTTCTTAGGCTCCAGAATCACTGCAGATGGTGACTGTAGTTATGAAATTAAAAGATGATTGCTTCTTGGAAGAAAAGCTATGACCAACCTAGATAGCCTATTAAAAACCAGAGACATTACTTTGGCAACCATGGTGTGTCTAGTCAAAGTTATGGTTTTTCCAGTAGTCATGTATGGATGTGAGAGCTGGACCATAAAGAAGGCTGAGCGTCGAAGAATTGATTCTTTTGAACTATGGTACTGGAGAAGACTCTTGAGAGTCCCTTGGACTGCAGGGAGATCTAACTAGTCAGTTCTAAAGGAAATCAGTCCTGAATATTCATTAGAAGGACTGATGCTGCAGCTGAAATTCCAATACTTTGGTTACCTGATGCAAAGACCCGACTCATTGGAAAAGCCCCTGAGAAAGATTGAAGGCAGGAGGAGAAGGGGAAGCCAGAGGATAAGATGGTTGGATGGCATCATCGACCTGATGGACATGAGTCTGAGCAAGCTCCGAGAGTTGGTGATGGACAGGGAAGCCTGGCGTGCTGCAGTCCATGGGGTCACAAAGAGTTGGATATGACTGAGCAACTGAACTGAGGGGCAATCATTGTTAACAACAACTGGTTATCAATTCAGCTCTCTTTTTATTATAGAAATGTATTATATTATACATGTATTTACTACAAGGAGACCATTCAGTACACATTTTAAAAAATCTGATTTTTAAATTAACAGTCTACCACAAACTTCTCCCATTGCAACAAATATTCATCCACAAACTTCTTCCCATTGCAACCAATATTCATCCACAGAATAATTTTTGTTGTTCAGTCACTAAGTCACGTCTGACTCTTTGAGACCCCATGAACTGCAGCATGCCAGGCTTCCCTGTCCTTCACTATCTCCTGGAGTTTGCTCAAATTCATATCCATTGAGTCAGTGATGCCATCCAACCATCTCATCCTCTGACACCCCTTCTCTTGCCCTCAATCTTTCCCAGCATCAAGGTCTTTTCCAATGAGTCGGCTCTTCTCATCAGATGGCCGAAGTATTAGAGCTTCAGCATTATTATCAGTCCTTCCAATGAATAATCAGGGTATATTTCCTTTAGGAATGACTGGTATAATTTTTAATGGTTAAAAAATTCCATATTTACATATGCAAAGTAATAAAATGTATTTCTGAGCTATTGGCACAGACTTTGTTGTTTTAGGAAATATGTAAATAGCTTCATCTATTTTATCTCTTCTGTCTTGCACTTTAATGCAATTAGAAAGAAAGGATTTAGCCCATGTGGCCTAATCCCCCCACAGCTGCATTTTGGCTATTTGGATATACCCACAGCTGATCAAGGTTCTGTGTGTTACTATTTTTGCCTATACTATAGTTCTCAGATGAATTGTGGAAAGGGACCTTAGTTTCTAGAGACACCTGTTAGTAGTTCACATGTATTTATTTATGTGTTAATAGTCATCTCATTGTGCAGGCCAGACTATAAACGGTAGTTAGCAACTGAAACACAAAGTTCATTACAGAAAATGGGAAAAATACAAAACTTTTTCCAGGAAAGGAATTCGGCTTTTGAATTGAGATCTGTGGAAGGAGGACACCAGTACTTTTCCAAAGGTGATGCTACCTAAGCATTTCCACATGCCACCCAAAGCCTATTTGTAATTATGTGCACATTTCAAAGGCCCTCCGAGATCAAAAGGGATTGAGGACTGCATTCCGCTGGCGAACCTCGGTTTCTCAGGAAGGAAAGACTGCGCCGGTGAAATGAGCCATTTCTCTCTTGACTGTTTTCAGTGACCCCAGTGAGGCTCCTCCCCTTTTCAGTTATGTTTCCTTTTTCCTCACTGACTCAACAGTACCCAGAGAAATCATGGCAGACTCACGCTTCCTGTGAGTTCAGCTGAGTTCCCACGCTGTCCTTGGTGAGAAGGACTGCTTCAGTGGTGAAAGAACAATTTGAAGGGGCTTCAAATTTCCCTGCAATTTGAAGCCCAAAGTAGAAATTAAAATTATGAACAGGATATTTTGACATTAAATTAAATGAAAAATGGAAGTGTATGTCTTTATTTTTTTAAAATATGGGCAATCAATTCACTTGGATTATATTACTGTTTCTAAACCATAAGCATCTCTAATCACATACCCGAATAAGTACAAACTGATAAACAAAATATTAAAGATCACTCACTTCAAGAAACAGAGTTAGTCTAATTCTAAAATCGATTTTAGTTTTTTTTATTACATATAAGTTTCCCTTTGAATTTTCCAAATCATGCAGCCATTTCTAAGTATATTTCTATGAAATTAGAAAATAGATCTTGTGTTTCCCCCCAAGAGGGCTTTTGTTACCAATAAATGAACTACACACACACACATACACATGCATGCATGCACTGTTCATCCAGTTTCCAATAATATTTTCAGAGCAGGTGTTAACATTGTTGCATGCTAACAGTTAAGACATTTTACAATTGAAAACAAAGTCAGGATTCATATAAAAAGTCCCAAGGGAATACTTAATCAATGCTCCAAAAAGTAATTGTTGATTGAAACCCTGTTCTTCAGTCAACGCATCTCCCAGAAACAGACAAAAATATGTATTTGTCAACATAGAAATGTATTTCTATCTTCAATTAAAATGACCCATCTTACTCATGTTTTCCCCTCTCTCAACACACACACATACACATCACACACATATTCACGCACACACAATTAGACAAGTACCCCCCAAATATTTCTTGAACAAGTGATCTTTCCTTAGGAAATTCTACATGACCTGAGTAGAATTATTTCTTAAATCAAAACACCTGAGAGAGACAAGACTTTTAGTGAAAATATACAAATTTTGACAAACTTATAGATCTGGAAATGACCTAATAGATCATTTTATCCAACTCCATCACTGTATAGCTAAAAAACTCCTGCTCAGGGAAGCCCAGTTAAGCTGCTCTAGGCTATACAGCCATCTGCTGGCAAAGCTGATACTGAGAGACTTCCGGCCTCTCAGGTCTCCCCATTCGCTATGCTAAACACTTCACACTTCTACTCTATCATCTTTCATGTGCTATATGTTTGGTGAAATCTATATATGCAATAATAATATATATATAAATGTTTATAAAATATAAAATGGCATTTACTGAAAATTATGGTACTCACAAGTCATTTCCTTACAGAAACCTTCACTTACCTCTCAGACTTGGTCAGCAAGCCTGCATTCAGTCATAGACTATTGTGCCACTTCTTTGAAGCACTCACCACAGATGTAATTTTACATTTGCTTCTGTGATCTCAAGACGGTAAACTCTATGAGAGCAGAAAATATATCTACTTTAGCTCACCTTTATATCCCAAGCATCCAGTCCCAAATAGATCTTATTATATTATATTGTGCAAAATTGATGCTTAATTGTTTATCGAATGAGTGGTGAACATTTCTGCTAATGGTTGAAAAAATTAATGCCGAGTTAACACATACACATGTAATTATATTTATGTATTTCTCTATCTCTTTCTTTCTCTCTCTCTCTGTTATGCATATATATATTCTTATTATATATAATAGGAGTGGGCTCAAGCATTATGAGGTTCAAGATATAGGAGTGTGCTCATGTGCCGAGAGCCAGCACAGGAGATCCCACCCATGACAAGGTCATGTGAAGGAGACCTGATAAGCAAGGCTTCAGGACTTGAGGGACTCCCTGGGCCATCCCACCCATGACAAGGTCACGAGGAAGAGACCTGATGAGCAAGGCAGATCTCGAGGGACCCCTGGACCTGCTCGAGCATCTACACCAAAACGAGAATCTGTCTGTCTTACTATTTTGTGCCTTTCACCAACTCTTCTGACATTAACAGGGGGCTATCCCCGACCACCTTTCTCTGGAGAAAATCAACTTAGGGCTCTAGCTAATAAGTCTCTTGGGCATGAAAGGAGTATTTCAATTCAACGCCCCCGTTAGCATTCTAGCTTGCTGGGCAGGTTTATCCAGACTCTTGCAGCTACGCATGTGATTATTCACAGCCTCCCAATGGTGAGAGGCATGGGAAGCTTAAAAAATTCTAAAAATATAGAGCCTTTCAAAGAGTTAAAAGCTATTAGAGTAGTGCTGGCGTAAGATTTCATTGTTGAGCCAATGCTTGTTGCTAAGTTCCCGTATCTCTTATCCACTGTGCACCTGGGAGTGCATTAGTTAACATAGTTGGAATGTAAGAAGAACAAGTGTAGCCTTGGAATTAACCACATCAGACCTTTGAGCTAATTGGTTCTTTCTTTGTTGTAACTCACTGCACCTTTGCTCTGTGAGAAATGTAACTCTGTTTAATACTTTCTGAGGCTGACATAGATTAGAAATATAAAGAAAAAATATTTCAAGGGAAAATAAGTTTTCTGGCTGAGCAGCCTTTATCAAAAGAGGGTCATAAAATGTTCACAGGCCTCCAAGGCCAGAAGATAATGTACACAATGTTGTTTATGGGAAAGGTATGCAGAAAAAATCCTGGTTTCAATAAAGACAAAACAGATGTAATGTTTGGGCTGACTCTGTATGACTTTGCATCTTTCATTTCCCTCTATGTACAAGTCAACGTATAAAAGCTTCCCTGAAAAATAAAGTGACGGACCAGGATCAGTTCCACGAAAGCCTGGTTCCCCCGTGTCTTTCTTTCTTTCTTTCTCTCTCTTACTCTCTTTTTCATCTTCAGGCTGATCCCTTGGAGCACAGAGGTTCTCTGCGTTCACTTTCCTGCCTGGCCTTCTAAGACCTGAATGGGAAGGCGCTCTGTGTCTTTTGGGAGACCGGGAGGGCGCCTGTGGCCTCTGTGAACAAAGCAAGTTCCTTTTCTGGGACTTTATTGACTTTCTCTGTAAACCAAGGAATATCAGCCTCTTTCTCTCCTCTATTTTCTTATCTGCAACATTCTTTCTTTATCTCTCTCTAAATTTCTTTGCCGACGCCGTCACACTTTGGATACCCTGGATCCAACTGGGGCAGGACCCCGGCACTCATGCATTATGAGGTTCAAGAAATCCCTTGATCTGTTATCTGCAAGGTGGAGAACCAGGAAATTTGGTGGTATAATTGGTCCCAATCTGAAGATCTGAGAACCAGGAGCACCAGTGTCCAAAAGCAGGAGATCGAGGATTTCTCAGCTCAAACAAAAAAGAATATATACCCTTGCTCTGCCTTTTCAATGTATTTAGACCCTCAACAGTTTGGATGTGCCCACTTCTGCTTCCACTGCCACATCGCCTTCTCTAATTCTGACTCTCTAGCCTCCCTCTTTCCCTCATAAGAACTTCTGTGGTTACATTGGGACCATCAAATAATCTCTCCCTTTTGGGGACTTCCCTGGTGGCTCAGAGGTAAAGTGTCTGCCTACAATGCGGGAGACCCGGGTTCAATCCCTGGGTCGGGAAGATCTCCAGGAGAAGGAAATGGCAGCTCACTCCAGTATTCTTGCCTGGAAAATCCCACGGACAGAGGAGCCTGGTAGGCTACACTCTCCATGGGGTCACAAAGAGTCAGACCGACTGAGCAACTTCACTTTCACTTTCAAGATATTTAACTTAGTCACATCTGCCAAATCCCTTTTGCCTTGTAAGATAACATATTCACAGGTTCTAGTGAACAGGGTATGCCTAGCAAAATTGGTGGAATAATTTTAATAACAATGAGAACTATCATTTGAATTTAGCATGACAAAACTAAAAGCTTCCAGTGGTGAAAGATAATAGGTCATCTAAAAACATATTGATAATCTGCTGGCACAGGTTTCTCACCAGCAGTCCTAGAGAGCAAAGAAACTCTTATCAGTGCTTTCAAAGGTTTTAGCGAAGAGTCATTTTCAACCTGGAATTCTGTACCCAAACTGTCCAGCAACAGGGAGTGCAAAATGTGAAACATTTTCTCAAAATTTACCTTCATTTTTTTTTTTTAAAGGAAATAACGTTTGGTTGAACTCCAGCAAAATGAGGAAGTAAACCAATAGACAGGATGATATGAATCCAGGAAACAGAAGTTCAACTTGGGAGAGCAGAGAAGGTAAGTCCTGAGAAAGTGGCTGTCTGTTGGGGCCAGAGAATGATGTATGTGGATTGGAGGTGGGGGGAACAGCTCCGGAAAACAGGGGATTTGGTGGACTAAACAGTAGATAAAACACTGGTAAATCTTGAAATTGTGATAAACGAACAGCAGGGTTCAAAGAGAAAAGCAGAAGCAGTTAGCGATGGTAGAAAATTGATGGATGAGAGGATAGATTACAAAGGGATGGACTTACTTGATTGTGGGCTTGGAGACGCAAGTCTCAAGCCCGTAGGCCAGGCTATCAGGAAGAAAACATCATGGCAGGCTTGAAACCATGGGCACAGGCTGAAGCTGTTGTGCACAGGTCCAGAGAAATGTCTTCTTTTTCTCCGAGAGAAACTTCACCCCATCCACTTTAATCCTCCTTACTTAGAATCAACTGATTGGGGCCTTTAATTACCAAAAGCTCTTCACAGAAACACCGTGATTAGAGTTTAAACATCAGAACTCTAGACTAGACACCGGAGAAGGCGATGGCACCCCACTCCAGTACTCTTGCCTGGAAAATCCCATGGATGGAGGAGCCTGGTGGGCTGCCGTCTATGGGGTCGCACAGAGTCGGACACGACTGAAGCGACTTAGCAGCAGCAGCAGCAGACTAGATGAGCTGACCTATCAAAAACCTCATCCCACATAGGCAAAAGAAAAGAGAAGAAAAGGGATCAGAAACTACAAGAAAAAAATTTCCATCATCAGAAAGTCATAGTCCACTACTGTGTAACACAGGGAACTATGTTCAATTTTCTGTATTAACTTATATGGGAAAACAGTCTGAAAAAGAAGAGATACATGTGTATGTATAACTGACTCACTTTGCTGTACACCTGAAATTAACATATCATTGTAAACCAACTATACCCCAATACAAATTTTTAACAATATAAAATTTTGAGAATCAAAAAAAAAAGAATGTCTAAGTAAAAAGCAAACTAAAATTAAATGTTATTTTGGTTACATGATAGAGCACGGAGGAGGAGAATCCATTTGAACGTAACCATAGAAACACTTTCCGTTGAGGGGCAGGGTTGTGATGCTGCAGCCATTGAGGAGGCTGGGCAGTCTTACAACTACACTCAGGACTTGGCTCTACATGGATACTGTTTACCTGGTAATGACAGTAAATTCTGTTTACCGGCTTGGAACATGTGGAATCAACCTGTGGGCAAATCACGGGAGGCTTGACTTTGTTTAAGGAACACAGCATAAATGCTTCAACCTTGATATTGTACAAACAGAGGTTCAGGTTACAAGGCTGGGAGGAGGAGAATTTGAGGGCAAAGTGAAAGAGATAAGAATTGTGAAACTGCTACACTGGGAGTGTACTGGGAAAGAACAAATCTGACTCCATATTGGATCCCTTTCTTTTATTTTAACCTTTGTGTGCTACTGCTTTTTCTACAAGTTAATCAGTAAACAGGGCTTCCCAGGTGGCTCAGTGGTAAAGAACCTGCCTGCCAATGCAAGAGACCTGGGTTTGATCCTTGGGTTGGGAAGATGCCCTAGAGAAGGAAATGGCAACCCACTCCAGTATTCTCACCTGAGAAATCTCCTGGACAGAAGGAGCCTGGAGGGCTACAGTCCATGGGGTCACAAAGGGTGGGACATGACTTAGCGACTAAGCATGCATGCAGTCCCTAAAGGGATGTTGCCTATAGCTTAGACAACATTAAGACACGACTTAGTGACTAAACAACATCACCTCGTCTACTTTATCTCCTCACTTCCTTCTCTTTGCTCTAGAAAAGATACTAGCATCCAAACCTGGGCAAGATGATGCTTTGGGACACTGGTCCACCATCTTCTTGGTCTGCTGGCTTTCTGAATAATGTCACTGTTCTTGCCCTCAAGAACTTGTCTCTTAATTTATTGGCTTGTGGTGCTTACTACTTGGAGGAAAGTTATGACGAACCTAGACAGCATATTAAAAAGCAGATATATTACTTTGTCCACAAAGGTCTGCCTAGTCAAGGCTATGGTTTTTCCAGTAGTCATGTATGGATGTGAGAGTTGGACTGTGAAGAAAGCTGAATGCGAAAGAATTGATGCTTTTGAACTGTGGTGTTGGAGAAGACTCTTGAGAGTCCCTTGGACCTCAAGGAGACTCAACCAGTCCATCCTAAAGGAGATCAGTCCTGGGTGTTCTTTGGAAGGACTGATGTTGAAGCTGAAACTCCAATACTTTGGCCACCTGATGTGGAGAGCTGACTCATTTGATAATACCCTGATGCTGGGAAAGATTGAGGGCAGGAGAAGAAGGGGACAACAGAGGATGAGATGGTCGCATGGCATCACCGACTCAATGGACATGGGTTTGGGTAGACTCCGGGAGTTGGTGATGGACAGGGAGGCCTGGTGTGCTGTGGTTCATGGGGTTGCAGAGAGTCGGACATAACTGAGCAACTGAATTGAACGGAACTAAGTGCAGAGAGAAGCACAAACTTGGAATCCATGACAGCAGAAGGCAGGAAGGGGATGTGGGAGCCATACAGATTAGCTAAATCTTCTATCACAGGAGGGAATCAACACACAAAGTCCAGAATTGATAAATCAGGACCTAGACATAGAAGTTTATTATTCAGAGCTGTGGAGATGGCAACCAAAAGGAAACAACAGATGGCATAATGGTTGCCTGTGGGCAGCAAAATGAAGCAAGAGGAGAGCAGAGTCCAGACAGTTGCTTTGCATGATGAGTCCTTCCCTACTCTTTGATTGTTAACCAACCACATGTACATTGTCTTTATGAAGAATTTAAATAATTGTATTTGTAAACAAAATCTCAAACCAAAGCAAATGGTCACGTGAGGTTTGTAAGAGGTGAAAGGTAGGCACAAGAGGGAACAGTGGTGGTCACAGTATTTACAATGGGAATCCAGGATTTCCACCTACTCTTCTATCGCCTGTGTCCTCAATGAAGGCCCTTGAAGATTCACCTTTGGGGGCCAACGTTCAGTATGGTGGTGCACACAGCTGGGCTGGAGACTGGGGAAGAACACCAGAGAATAAGTCAAGTATAATGTGATAACAAAACGTGTGTGCGTGCTCAGTTGTGTCTGCTCTGTGCGACCCCATGGACTGTAGCCCACCAGGCTCCTCTGTCCACGGGATTCCTCAGGCAAGAATACCAGAGTGGGTTGCCATTTCCTTCTCCAGGGGGTCTTCCCGACACAGGGATCAAACCCAGGTCTCCTGCATCTCCTGCATTGGCAGGTGGGTTCCTTACCACTGAGACACCTGGGAAGCCCAATACCATAACGAGCAAAGTCGCTTCAGTTGTGTCTCTGTGCAACCCCGTGGACATCCTGCTAAGCTTCTCTGTCCATGGGATTCTCCAGGCAAGAATACTGGAGTGTGTTGCCATGTCCTCCTCCAGGGGATCTTCCCAACCCAGGGATCGAACCCACGTCTCTTACATTTTCTGCACTGGCAGGCAGGTTCTTTATCATTAACACCACCTGGCATCTGACCCCTAGTCACTATCAGAGGGCATTTCTCTGATCACCAGGCTTCATCAGGTCATCTGCCTGTTGGCTGCTCACACTTATGGTCAGCTCAAAACAAACGACTACTTGACTCCTGTGTGATGGAACCTGGGGAGGGGGTGCCATTTTGCCAGTGACCCCAATTCTATCAGAGTGTCACCCCATACTGCAGTTGATTAAGGCTTTCCTTGGAACCATCCCAGGTTTTACTTCCTCTTTGCAATTTCCTGGCAGCCCTGTTCCAAGGCTAGATGAAATCTTGACTTTTACCAGAAGCCATTCTGAGCAAACATTTGCTAGGTAGATGCTCGCATACATGAACGAATGAGGAAGAAGCTTGCATGTGGGGTTTGGAAAGAAGCAGGGCAGCAAGTGGGCGCCTGAGGGTGTCTCTGTGAGGGTGGGGGTACCTGGTGAGCACATGAGGCAGGTGTTGAGGGGAATGGGGAGTGGAGGGCAGATTACAGTCTTCTCCTTTTCCTCTTTTTCCTTCAGCTCTGGACTCTGCTCCTGTTTGTCTCCTGCCTTGGGCGGCTTTTCCCCTGGTCTAGGCTTCTGGGGGCCCCTCCTGCTCTCCTCCATTCTGTTCTATGTTTGCAATGTACACCCAGGTGTTCCTCCTACAGACGTGACGCTAATGCTTCATTTCTCCATATTTACGTAAGGTTCTTATCATTTCCTTTCCAGCCTTTCTTCTTCCACGCCATCTAGTCATTTTTAGGGATCTCAGAGAGAGGACAGGTGTTTCAGAATGATAGGGACATATCTCACAGAGCTCTCCTGTAACCCAGAGATTTCTCCACCCCTGATTGATTTGAGCCCTCTAAGTGAGACTTTTTCAGCAATAATTCCAAGATCTCAGGAGAATCACCGCAGGCACAGGCAGTTGTGCAACCTGGGAAGAAACTCCTGTTCTTTAGTGTTCTTTAAAAGCCAAGGGAAAGGGGGTTGGGGGAGGGTGGAGTGGGAGGTTGGGGTTAGCAGATATCAGTTATTATATATAGCCTGGATAAACAGTAAGGTCCTACTGTATAGCACAGGGAACTATATTCAATATCCTATGATAAACCATAATGGAAAAGAAATTTTAAAAAGAATGTGTAATATTTATGTATGTATAACTTCCCAGGTGGCTCAGTGGGTAAAGAATCTGCCTGCAATGGAGGAGACATGGGAGACGTGGGTTTGAGCCCTGGGTTGGGAAGAGGAAAGGACAGCAACCCATTTCAGTGTTCTTGCCTAGAGAATCCCATGGATAGAGAGGAGCCAGATGGGCTACAGTCCCAAAGAATCAGACATGGCTGAAGCAACTGAGCAGCACACACATATGCACAAGTGAATCACTGCTGTATAGCAGAAATTAAACAACGCTGTAAATGAACTATACTCCAGTTTTTAAGAAAGCTAAGAAAATAGGCATGTGAAAATAGACTGTTTTTGTCGCTTTTGACAGCAATTGCCCCAAGCTAGTAGTTCTAAAGAGGGTCCCATTCCACAAGGAATGGAAACACAGAACGTCTTTTTACCATCCCCAATCAAAGAGCAGCGATGCTCCTCTTTCTAAAGCCTAAAAATGGAGTCAACATAAGAATTGTCCAGGGAACTTCTAATGGTCGTTTCCAACAGAGAAAACAAAGTAATAAAATTCATAGTCCCTTTAAAAGAGCTAAATAACTTGGTTCATGTATAAATAAAGCAAGTCATTTCAATTTTAGAAACCAAGAGCCTGTGCAACTGCAGTTTTAAAGCTCAAACACAGCTCAGTAACTTTATTACAAAATTTGCATTCTGACCTGCAAGACAAATTTAAATGAAATTTTACAGTGTCTCCAAAATGCATGTAGGGAAAAAAATGGAGTATTCAATAGCACTTAATTGTAGTACAGTTATGTAGTCTTGGCGTAAAACAGAGACCAATGTAACAGACATTTACCCCTAGTTTTACAGTGGTACCTCTTTATATTATATTTAATTTAGGACAAGTGGGATCTTGACATCAGTTTAAGAATTTAAAAAACCTTGCTAGGAAAACTGTCAGAGCATCAGCCCTCTCTGATAGGATAGCAACATGGTTAAGGGGTGAAACAATCCCTGGAGACTGGGTTCTAGATGCAGCTAAGACATCAAGGTGCTGCCAGGCCTTGGACAAATCACCCAGCTGCTCAGGCCTCAGTTTATTTCATAAAGGGACAGGGGTTGAGAGCAGGCTGTATCTTAACCCTTTATTGGCCACAAAAGTTTTGGAGAATTTAGTGAAATCAGCAAGCCCACCTGAGCTTCCCTGGTGGCTCAGTAGTAAGGAATTTACCTGTCAGTGAGGGAGATGTGAGTTTGATTCCTGGGTCGGGAAGAAGGAGAAGGAGATGGCAACCCACCGGAGAAGGAAATGGCTGGAGTGGGTATTCCACTCCAGTACTCTTGCCTGGGAAATCCTATGGACAGAGGAGCCTGTTAGGCTACAGTCTATGGGGTCACAAAGAGTCGGACATGACTTTCTCTCCTCTCTCTCCCTCTCTCTCTCTCTCTCTCTCTCATACACACACACACACACACACACACACACAACCATTTTCCGGAATTATCTAACCTCATGTTCATCCATTGGAGAAGGCAATGGCACCCCACTCCAGTACTCTTGCCTGGAAAATCCCATGGACGGAGGAGCCTGGAAGGCTGAAGTCCATGGGGTCGCTAGAATTCAGACACGACTGAGCAATTTCACTTTCACTTTTCACTTTCACGCATTGGAGAAGGAAATGGCAACCCACTCCAGTGTTCTTGCCTGGAGAATCCCAGGCATGGGGGAGCCTGGTGGGCTGCCGTCTATGGGGTCACACAGAGTCGGACATGACTGAAGCGACTTAGCAGCAGTAGCAGCAGCAGCATGTTCACCCATTACGATGTTGTTTTCCACCCCAGTTTGAACAGGATCTCACATATATGAGCTTTTATGTCCTCCACACGTGCCCACAAATACAATTTAACTAAGAAACACTGGGCTCTCCAGGTGGTGCCAGGGGTAAAGAACCCACTTGCCAGCGCAGGGAGACACAAGAGACACAGGTTCAATCCCTGTGTCAGGGAGATCCCCTGGAGAAGGGTGTAGCAACCCACTCCAGTAATCTTGCCTGGAGAATCCCATGGACAGAGGAGCCTGGCGGGGGGGGGGGGGGGGAGGTCGGGGGTGGGGTTGTGGTGGCTACAGTCCATGGGGTTGCAAAGAGTTGGACACAACTGAAGCAACTGAGCACATGAAGCACCACACCTAACTGGAAAATAAAAGCGTGCAAAATATTGTGAACATCACTTTCAGTTAGCACTAATGTGCAGTCTTGAAATGGTGAGTCTGGGTACCACCTCTGCCACAATATGGGTTCAAGTGCCTTAACATTTTAGACATGATCAAATGACGAATGCTCTGTACATATCACCACCAAGTTGCTTTATCTTGCAGTGTCTTATTCATTCTTGCATTCCACAGGTATTTACTGGGCCCCTATCTTATCCCAGACAATGTTCAAGGCACAGAGAATACAATAAGTCCCCTACCTATGCGTGTGTGTTACTCGCTCAGTCGTGTCTGACTCTGTGATCCTAGGCACTTCGGCCCATCAGGCTCCTGTGTCCATGGAATTCTCCAGGCAAGAGTACTGGAGTGAGTTGTCAATCCCTTCTCTAGGGGATCTTCCCGACCCAGGGACTGAACCTGGATCTCCTGCACTGTAGGCAGATTCTTTACCATCTGAGCCCCCAGGGAAGCCCCTACCTATGAACGAGTCCAATTCGTAAGTCCAACACAGAACCTAGGTATCCAACTAACACAATCGGCTATATAGTACTGCACTGTAATAGCTTTATAATGCTTTTCACACAAGTAATACATAAAAAACAAATACAAAAAATTAAGAAAACATTTTTACTCTTACAGTGCAGTGAAAAGTACAGTAGTAGAGGACAGCAGCTGGCATAAGGGGCTGGCATGGAGTGAACAGGCAAGAAGAGTTAAGGACTGGAGGAGGGAGAGGAGGTGGGAGATGGTGGGGCTGAAGGATCGTCAGCAGGAGGAGATGGCGGGCAAGCTGCAATTTCACTCATGCCTCACGCTGATGGAATACATGTTCGCATCTTTGAAAGTCTGCAACTTGAAGAGGGGACTTATTGCGCATTGTGGGAAAAGACAGAAAAGGTTCCTCATCAGGTGATGACAAGGGCTAAAGAGAATTCAAGTAGGTGATGTGATGGTGAGTGCCGAGTGGCTCAGGGCCACGCCTGCCGGAGGTCAGGAAGGACCCCGGAGGAAGAATTCAAGGAGGTTCCTACCCTTGTACAAACAGCAGGAGAAGGAACACCGGGGGAAGAGGCAGCGGCTGGTGCAGAGGTGCTCAGGGGCAACAAGGTGTGGTGTGTTTGAGGACGTGGGTTGGGGTGGGATGAAGCAAGGCTGGAGAGGTAAGCGGAAGCCAGGGCTCACAGGATGTGTGTGCTTAGTCACTCAGTCGTGTGTGAGTTGCACACAACTTTTTGTGACCCCATGGACTGTAGCCCATCAGGCTCCTCTGTCCATGTGATTCTCCAGGCAAGAATACTGGAGTGGGTTGCCACGCCGTCCTCCAGAGGATCTTCCCAACTCAGGGGTCGAACCCAGGTCTCCTGCATTGCAGGTGGATTTTTTACCATCTGAGCCACCAGGGAAGCCCAGGGAACCATGCAGGACAGCGGTTCTCAAACCTGAGACCTGATGCTTCCTTAAAAAATATGCTTTGTAGTGGTCCTCCAGTTCAGTTCAGTTTAGCCGCTCAGTCCTATTCGACTCTTTGCGACCCCATGGACCTGCCCTAAAGTGAAACTCCCAGATAATACGGATCTTTTTTCACCTTAGACCATTTTTCTGGTGGCTCAGACGGTAAAGCGTCTGCCTGAAGTGTGGGAGACCCGGGTTCAATCCCTGGGTTGGGAAGATCCCCTGGAGAAGGAAATGGCAACCCACTTCAGTATTCTTGCCTAGAAAATTACTTGGATGGAGGAGCCTGGTGAGTTACAATCCATGGGGTTGCAAAGAGTCAGACACGACTGAGCGACTTCACTTTCAAGTTCACCTTAACTGTTTTTTAAATTTAAAAACATATTGAGAAGACAAAATCTATCCAATTCCAAGGAAACAAAAGAAATATTAAAACTGAAATTCCAGCCCCAAGTTTGTGGGTGGTCCATAGATTAATGGACCTCATCTGCAATTTTTCTCCTGAGAAGAGTAAGGCCACTCCTCCAGGTCCCATGTCAGTTACTGTTTATTTGGTTATAAGGTTGTTATGACCACCATACTCTACACACTGGGAAACAAATTGTGCCTCATATCTAAGGGCCCTCATCTCGTCCCTCAAGGGGTGAACATAGTTAGTCCAAAAGTTTTACTGTTAAGCCTGGACTGGTATAATCAACCAATCTAATTTGTGCTAAAGGAATTTGTAATAAAGCATTTTGTATTTCAACATGTAAGTGCTTAGGCACAGCTCTATTGGAAGATATGAAGTAAATGAATGATTGCCCACCTAAGTAGGATCACTGTGCACGTGAAGGAAATTTGCCATAGTGACTCAGACACAGCCAGTGACTTCTCCGAGAAATGGATGACTTTCTGAAATGGTTAACATCTTTTGATAAACTTTAGAGCCAAGCAAAGCACATCCTTTCTACTTTGTGTTTAATGTATAATACTGAGTCAGGGACTTCCCTGATGGTGTGATGGATAAGAATCCGTCTGCCAATGCAGGGGACATGGGGTTTAATTCCTGTTTCCAGAAGATTCCACATGCCTCAGAGCAAATAAGCCCCTGCACCACAACTTCTGAGCCTGAGGGCTACAGCCACTGAAACCCACATGCCTAGAGCCTGTGCTCCACAACAAGAGAGACCACCACAAGGAGAAGCTCATGCTCTGCAACAAAAATGAGTCTCTGCTAGCTGCAACTGGAGAAAGCCCACAAGCAGTGACAAAGATCCACTGCAGCCAAAAATAATAAAATAAATAAATAAATAAAAATAACATTGAGTCTGCATCCAGGCCCAGATATAGATCAGCAGGCAGAATAAAGAGTCCCACAATTATGGGACACCTGGTATACTTTAGGGATTCCCTGGTGGCTCAGAGGGTTAAGAGTCTGCCTGCAATGTGGGAGATCTGAGTTCAATTCCTGGGTTGGGAAGATCCCCTGGAGAAGAAAATGGCAAGCCACTCCAGTATTCTTGCTGGGAAAATCCTGTCCATGGGATTACTTTACCCTGCTCATTAAATGGCAGTAGCAGCCCCCCTCCTAATCAGTATGACAATCAAAAATGCTCCTATGCAATTCCAATCACTTCCCAGAAACAAGAACCACTGAGGTAGGCCCTCAGCGGAGGGAGTTTGAATTTGATACTATGTGCCCAGGGGGAGCTCACTGAAAGCGCTAGGAAGTGACAAAAACCATTAGCATTTTTAAAAGCTTGTTCTGGATGCCATGTGGGGAATCGATTGCAGCAGGGGAGAGAATGGATGTGGGGAGACCAGTCAGGAAGGGATGGCTGTATCCTAGGCAATAGATGATACTGCCTGAGCTTAGGATGGAAGGAACAAAGGTGGAAAGAAATGGATAGACTGAGGATGTGTTTTGAGAGGAGAGGTAACGGTATCTACTGATTGAACTGCTGTGGAATGAGAAAAAGGTTTTAGCTTTCAGTTCAGTTCAGTTCAGTTGCTCAGTCATGTCCGACTCTTTGTGACCCCATGAATCGCAGCATGCCAGGTCTCCCTGTCTATCACCATCTCCCGGAGTTCACTCAGACTCACATCCATCGAGTCCGTGATACCATCCAGCGATCCCATCCTCTGTCATCCCCTTCTCCTCCTGCCTCCAATCCCTCCCAGCATCAGAGTCTTTTCCAATGAGTCAACCCTTCACATGAGGTGGCCAAAGTATTGGAGTTTCAGCTTTAGCATCAGTCCTTCCAAAGAACACCCAGGACTGATCTCCTTTAGAATGGACTGGTTGGATCTCCTTGCAGTCCAAGGGACTCTCAAGAGTCTTCTCCAACACCACAGTTCAAAAGCATCAATTCTTTGGCCCTCAGCTTTCTTCACAGTCCAACTCTCACATCCATACATGACCACTGGAAAAACCATAGCCTTGACTAGATGGACCTCTGTTGGCAAAGTAATGTCTCTGCTTTTCAATATGCTATCTAGGTTGGTCATCGCTTTCCTTCCAAGGAGTAAGCGTCTTTTAATTTCATGGCTGCAGTCACCATCTGCAGTGATTTTGGAGCCCCAAAAAATAAAGTCTGACACTGTTTCCACTGTTTCCCCATCTATTTCCCATGAAGTGATGGGACCAGATGCCATGATCTTCATTTTCTGAATGTTGAGCTTTAAGCCTACTTTTTCACTCTCCTCTTTCACTTTCATCAAGAGGCTTTTAGTTCCTCTTCACTTTCTGCCATAAGGGTGGTGTCATCTGCATATCTGAGGTTATTGATATTTCTCCCGGCAATCTTGATTCCAGCCTGTGCTGCTTCCAGCCCAGCGTTTCTCATGATGTACTCTGCATAAAAGTTAAATAAGCAGGGTGACAATATACAGCCTTTTCCTATTTGGAACCAGTCTGTTGTTCCATGTGCAGTTCTAACTGTTGCTTCCTGACCTGCATATATGTTTCTCAAGAGGCAGGTCAGGTGGTCTGTATTCCCATCTCTTTCAGAATGAAAATTAGTGATGCTGTTTACAAAGAAGGAGAAGAAGACATAGGTGGTGGGGAAGTGGTCTGAGAATCGTGAGTTTGGTTTTGACCATGTTAAGTTTACAGTGATACCCATATGGAGACATCAGGTGACCAGTTAGGTGTATAAGTTTCCGAGAGATGCCCTAGCCGGAGCTGAGTCTGTGGTACATAAAGGGCAACCAAAGCCATGAGGTTGGAGAGTGGAGGAGGTCTCCCTGGAGGAAGGGATTGGTGGAGGAACGAAGTGGGGTCAGGACAGAGCCTTGGGGTCCTCCAACACTGCTAAATGAGGCACTGTATTAATTATTCTATTAGGAGAAACAGATGTTTTCCATTAATTTAAATGGGAATATTTAATGATTGATGACACCACTTTGGGCTCATGAACAATAAGTTTGGAAACCAACTATACTCATTTATCAAAGCATGAGGATGTATTTTATCCTGAATTTAAAATTATTTCCCAATGAGTAAAGTCTGATTATCAAAATAATCTTATGATAGAAAAATAGTCATTAATGTTTGGATTAAGGGCAGGCTATATAAGGGAGAACTTGGGCTTGTATCCTCATGAAAAACTACAGATGAAGTACATTAATCAATGTACTTCAGGTCCCCTGCAGAATAGGTCCCGAGATTTTTCATTTTAAAAATCACCTGTATATTTCCTAATGGAACTTGATAGACTCCATTTTCTAAATTTTAAAAATCTTTCTTTTTTGTAGCTTTATTGAGATGTGTATACAGCTTCCATTGCTTAGCAGTAAAACATTTGCCTGCCAATGCAGCAGACATGAGTTCAATCTCTAGGTCGGGAGGATCTCCTGGAGGAGGAAATGGCCACCCGCTCCAGTGTTCTTGCCTGGAGAATCCCATGGACAGAGGAGCCTGGTGGGCTACCGTCCAGGGGGTTGCAAAGAGTCAGACACGAGTGTGCACACATACATATACATACGCACGCATATACATACCATACAACTTTAATAGTTCTGAATTTGAAGACAGTTATGGTGAATTGTCAAGTAAACATATAAGTTAAAAGGTGCTGTCTAGCATAGGGAGCTGAGCTCGGTGCTCCGTGATGGTCTAAATGGCTGGGCTGGGAGGTGGGTGGTGGGAAGGAAGCCCAGGGGGAAGGGGATATGTCTGTACATATAGTACATGCAGCTGACTCACTTTGTTGTACAGCAAAACTAACAGAATTTTGTAAAGCAATTATACCTCCATTGAAAAAGATTACCCTACTGGTTTAAGCAAACATAAGAATGGCAACTACTGTTTACTGGGCATCAACTCGGGTGACAGGTAGGGCAAGCAGCGTTTTACAGAATTGTTCACGATCTTTACAACATCTCTGAGGAATGCTTTCCACTTTACAGAGAAAATATGGCCTGTGAAAATTTGGAGAACTTTATAGAGGCCACCATGAGGGGAGATCAGGGGCAGGATGGGGATGCAATCTCTGACTCAAAGCCTTTCCCTCTCCCTTGCTTCATCCTGCTCCCAGTCTCCCGAAAGCCAGAATCTAGATCCTGGAATATACCTAGAAACCATCTACACATTTTAAAGATAGATCAGTGTCACAACCCATTGGGACTGGCTTCCCAATGGCTCAAATTTTAGAGTGTTTTACTGTCCTACGGCTTTTAACTTCAGAAACATTTCTTAATGGTGTTACCTTTAATGCCTTATACTTAAGTAGAATTACATATCCTATAAAGGTTAAATTGGTTTATCTTGTCACCTTCCTCTCCAAAGGACCTATGCTCATTGAAGTTTCTAAATATATTTAGGCAAGTGCCTGGGTGGAGTAGGAAAATTGGTCGGGCCCTGAGTTAATGGGTTTTACGAGATACAAATGAGCTATTAATATCTGATGACTGGTAAGGGGAGAATCTGCTGTGTACTTAGGCAGACACCCAGGGCAGAGTGGCCGCCAACTTACCCAGTTAGGAATCATATCTTCCAGAAGTAGGGAACAGCAGGCGTCCATGTCCTGACCGGTGGAGACAGAATTACGCCACCAAAATAAAGCCTTGCCTACAAAGGGATAAACAAGGATGTGGAATGTGGCGCTGTGCAGAAGAACAACGGCTGGGGTTGTGGCTAAGGGGTACCCTGGGTGAGAATTCCCAGTGGGGTATTCTTTCAGCAGAGGGAGTGGAATCTGGGGGAAAGGGAGCGTGGAAGAGTGGCTCGAACTCTTTGGGGTTAGCAGCCCCCTGAGACTGGCGGTGCAAGTTACAGGTCTGAGATCCAGTGTGGTAAACATCCATGTCAAATAGCCCAGGAGGGAGCCAGGAATAAAGGAGGACTGTAGAACTGGAAATCGCCAGGGTAAGAGATGTCCTAACAAGCAGCTAGTCTCTAAATTAGGGGTAATGTAGGAAGCGATATAAATGAAAATCAATATTTTCACTTTATTTCACTATTTTCATTTCACCAGCAACTTCCCTGGTGGGTCAGTGGTTAAGACTCCAGGCTTCCATTGCAAGGAGCGCAGATTTGATCCCTGGTCAGGGAAATAAGACCCCATATGCCATGAAGCATAGTCAAAGAGAAAAAAAAAATGTAAAATCAGTAGTTATAAGCACCTTGAAGGCAAAATTCTTTAGCAAATAAGACAAAACTTGCAGTATAGTCATCTCGAGATTCTTTATTCAAGAATCGATAGATGGATGTCACTTATATGTGGAATCTAAAAACTATAACAAATGGGTGAGTAAAACAAAAAAGAAGCAGATTCACAGATACAAAGAACAAACTCGCCATTACCACTGGGGAGAGAGAAGCAGAGGGTAGCATAGGCGTGGAGGAAAAGGGGGTTGTTATGGGATTATATGAAATCATAGGGCTTTCTCCATGGCTCAGTGGTAAACAATCTGCCCGCAATGCAGGAGAGGTCAGTTCGATCCCTGGTTTGGGAAGATCCCCTGGAGGAGGAAATGGCAACCCACTCCAGTATCTTGCCTGGGAAATACCATGGACAGAGGAACCTGGCGGGCTATAGTCCATGGTGTCGCAAAGAGTTGGCCACGGCTGAGCACATATGAAATCATGGGTGTGAAACTTTGGAAAGCTGTAAAGCATTATAGAATTCAAAGAACCTTTTTCATGCAATTAAAAGAGGAAAAAAATGCAGAAAAACAAAACAAAAAAGAATCCACAGATGGGACTCTTGTTGGAAGCATCAGAAAAAAAGACCAAGATTTGTTTTATTAACATTAGTTATGGTTAACTGGGCATTGCGGTTTTTTTCCTTCGCTTTTTCTTTGCCAGAACTCACTACACGTTTATTTGTGTGCACTTAGTCTCTCAGTCGTGTCCAACTCTGTGACTCCATGGACTGTAGCCCGCCAGGCTCCTTTCTCTATGGGGATTCTCCAGGCAAGAATACTGGAGTGGGTTGCCATTTCCTTTCTAGAGTGTTATTTACTAGAACATTGTTTACTAGAAAGTTGCCATTTCTTTACTAGAATGTTTATTATTTTGTGGGGATTTGAAAAATTCTGAGTTTTAAGTTATCTCCCATCTTGCAGAGATACTTAGAACCCTACCACCCCCCTTTATTGACAGGCCTGCATTTATGATGCTGGCTAGGTGAGCATCCCCAGTGCCACCAAGCCACTAAGTGTTCATAGAGTGCCTGTGATTCACAGCAAATCACACAACCTACAAGAACGTGGCAATTATTTTCCTGTTTTACAGATGATGAGACTAAAGCTTGGACGTTAATTCACTTGCCTGAAACACACAGCTCAAGAGTGACGGAGCTGGCATTGAAAACTGGTCCCTAAGACTCAGGTGCCCTGATCCACATCCGCATGGGGTGGAAATAAGGTGGAAGTGACTCCACCTGACCCAAGATCAAGGGAAAGAAGAACATTTTCTCTCTCAGGTTTTCAAAGGGCATCTGGTCCTAGAGGGGAACAGCAGCTCAATTTCATTTTTTTTTTCTTTTTCTTTTTAAAACTTACTCTATGTTAAGGGATAAAGAGCCCTGTGTTACTCTGATTAACTGGTTTGCTGACCGAGGTGGGGCATTTATACATTGTCAGCTTTTCACAAAGTCAGTCCCAAGCTTTTAAATATAATACGGCCCTGCTTTTAAATACCATGCTAGATTTCAGCTGACATGGATTACAGCCTTTCAGTTGCCAGCACTGGGCTTCAGATCTGCTGACAGGCTTCCAGTTTCAGCGCTTGGAAACTGCAGCCCTGAGGAGTCCTAGGGGCACCCTCTTTGGGGACCACTGCCTTGAAACCTCTTAAGAATGATAAAAGTACACCACTTACATAATCACTGGACTGAATAAAAATAGGCTTTTCGGTAAACTGCCTACAGTTTTAGCAATCCCAATTCTCCCAGAAAAAAAAAAAAAAAGTATATGTATTGAAGAATCAACTAACCTTGAGGCTAACAGCTCATCTTTTAAGTTGGGGGAAACAGTAATGAAACCTAAATCTAGTACAATCATTTGCAAGGCCCTGGGCAAATTGTTCCCCATTAATATATTCTGCTAGTGTCAGAAAACACTGTCAATCCAATGCAGGCAACACATGAAACATACTCTTTTAAGAAATACCTACGGTTGTAAATGATTCAGCTAGTATTGTACCAGTCCAGAATTTGCTTGAAGGTTCCACACCCATGCTCCCTAGAAATGGCAGTGGGCAAGCAGCTTTTCTACCTTCAGTTCAGTTCAGTCGCTCAGTCGTGTCCGACTCTTTGCGACCCCATAGACTGCAGCATGCCAGGCCTCCCTGGCCATCGCCAACTCCTGGAATTTACTCAAACTCATGTCCATTGAGTCGGTGATGCCATCCAACCATCTCATCCTCTGTCATCCTGTCTACCTTACTCCTTCAGCTGCTGGAAATGTGGGAAGGTGACCACGCTCATTTCCCCTACTCCCGCCCCCAGCTCCAGAGCCTTATGGAACCATGAAAGTGGGATCTACTCCCCGTTCACATCCCCGCCTCAGCCGTGCCACTGATGCGCTCCCCGGAGCTCAATTTATTGCTGATTGAATCCTCTCTTCAGAGCAGGTTCCGACCTTTCTGAGCCTCCTCAGTCCAGCCTTAGGGGACGCTCTCAGTGGGGGCGACATCATCTCGCAGGCACCTAACAGCTCTGCATACTAACAGCCTTCCTCACTTCCTCCTGTCTCCACTCACCATATTCACTTCTCCCTGGCTCCTACTCACCACTCAGCTTTTCTAGAATCAGTACTCTGCCTCCACTTCTTCAGTCCAGACTCTCTAACTCTTTATCTATTGGCTTTATGAACCCTCCCTGCCAAAACTTCAAAGGTCACCAGGGACTTTCTGAGAAACTACTGTAAACCTTAAGTTCTCACCCTTCTCTGTCTGTTCTCTTCGTGTTGTTCATTAAACCCTCCTTGTTGACAGGCTCTGCTTGGCTTCAGTGATTCTTTCGTACTTTGTTAGTTCCTTCCTCATCCTCGTGTGTAGGTGTGTGTTCAATCGCTCAGTCGTGTCTGACTCTTTGGGACCCCATGGACTGCAGCCTGCCAGGCTCTCCTGTCCATGGGATTTTCCAGGCCAGAATTCTGCAGAGGGTAGCCTTTTGCTCCTCCAGGGGAATCTTCCCGACCCAGGGATCGAACCTGTGTCTCTCACGTGTCCTGCATTCTTAACCACTGAACCACTGGAGAATCCCCTTGTGTGTGTGATTCACTGTAAATTCTCTCCTGGACCTTGGACTGTTGAACCACTTGTAGGTTGAGATCTCTAGGAGCCAAAATCCTAGGGGCAAAACATCTCATTTTTTTAGTGTAACATAAACAAGATCTTTAACGACCGGCCCCCTTTTCCCTTTCTTTTCTTCACTGTTGCAAACTGCCCTACAGTCCAGCTACACTGCATTTTCTGCCCCCAGATGTGCCTTGTTCTCCCTCAACCTGCCCCTTCTGCCAGTATACATTCTCCCCCATGCCCATCCCGTGCTGGTATCATCCCTAGTCAGCATACTGCGAGGGAGCCCAGAGGCGCCAAGTCTTCTGAGAAGTCTTCCCTTACTCTTCTGACCCCGGTTTAGTCTTCTTCTGCGCCACGCCCCACCCTCTTGCAGTCCAATCACTGTGTTATTGTCAACTCACTTCTCTGCCTCTTTCAGGAGAGTGCAGGCTCCTTGAGAGCGGGTTGTTCAGTTGCTCAGTCATGTCTGTCTCTTTGCGACCCCACGGACCACAGCATTTTCTGTCCTTCACCATCTCTCAGAGCTTGCTCAAACTCATGCCCACTGTGTCGGTGAAGCCATCCAACCATCGCGTCCTCTGTCGTCCCCTTCTCCTCCCACCTTCAATCTTTCCCAGCATCAGGGTCTTTTCCAATGAGTCAGTTCTTCACATCAGGTGGCCAAAGTATTGGAGTTTCAGCTTCAGCATCAGTCCTTTCAGTGAATACTCAGGACTGATTTCCTTTGGGATTGACTGGTTGGATCTCCTTGCAGTCCAAGGAACTCTCAAGAGTCTTCTCCAACACCACAGGTCAAAAGCATCAATTCTTCAGCACTCAGCTTTCTTCACAGTCCAACTCTCACATCCATACATGACTACTGGAAAAACCATAGCTTTGACTAAACAGACCCCTGTCTGCAAAGCAATGTCTGCTTTTTAATATGCTGTCTAAGTTGGTCATAACTTTTCTTCCAAAGAGCAAGCCTCTTTTAATTTCATGGCTGCAGTCACCATCTGCAGTGAGTTTGGAGCCCAAGAAAATAAAGTCTGTCACTGTTTCCATCGTTTCCCCATCTATTTGCCATGAAGTGATGGGACTGAATGCCATGATCTCAGTTTTTTGAAAGTTGAGTTTTAAGCCAGCTTTTTCACTCTCCTCTTTCACTTTCATCAAGAGGCTCTTTAGTTCCTCTTCATGTTCTGCCATAAGGGTGGTGTCATCTGCATATCTGAGGTTATTGATGTTTCTCCCAGCAATCTTGATTCCAGCTTGTGCTTTATCCAGCCTGGCATTTCATATGATGTACTCTGCATTAAAGTTAAATAAGCAGGGTGACAATATACAGCCTTGACGTCCTCCTTTCCCAATATAAGGATATATTCACTTGTAATACCCAGTGCAATGGCTGGTGTCAGTAACTGCTTAATAAATGCCAATCAGCATCTCTGTAAGATCAGCCTTCAGACCTGAATTTCTCATCACCTGCTGCGTATCTCTTTGCTAAGTTATAATCACCCAGTTCAAGGAAAAACTTAATTTACGTATCAAGGGTTAGTACAAGTGACTTTCACTTTCTTCTTTTTGTTGGACTTTTAAAATCTTGAGTAAATAAGAATTTAAAGTCATCTGTACTAACCCTTGCTTCCCTGACAGCTCAGTTGGTAAAGAATCCACCTGCAATGCAGGAGGCCCTGGTTTGATTCCTGGGTTGGAAAGATCCCCTGGACAAGGGATAGGCTACCCATTCCAGTGTTCCTGGGCTTCCCTGGTGGCGCCGCTGGTAAAGAATCCACCTGCAATGTGGAAGACCTGGGTTTGATCCCTGGATTGGTAAGATCCCCTGGAGAAGGGAAAGGCTACCCACTCCAGTATTTTGGCCTGGACTATAGTCCACGGGGTTGCAAAGGGTCGGACATGACTGAGTAACTTTCACTTTCAAAATTACTTATAAAAATGACCTAACTTTAAAAAGTCAAATAATTGCTTAAATCACATTCATCGGCAGGTAACAAAAATCTAAATCAAAGTACATGAAGCGGAAGAGGGGATTCTCCACAGATTCTGGTGTGTCCCCGGAGAGCCAAGAAGAGGACTGTGGCAGCACTTGGGAAATCCTAGACCTGGAAACCCAGATTCCCTGAGAACCCTGTTTCTCTCATTTCTCATCTCCAGCTCAGATAGCACAAGAGATGGCAGCAAGCCACTCCGCTAAGACTTACCACAGCTTCAGCCAGGCACTTTCCTACTTCCAGTCCCTGAACAGGACCCCACCTGGACCATGTGATAGTAACCAGAAGGAATATCACGTTATACTGTATGGAAAACCCCACAATAACCCTGTGGGTTGGAGGCTGGTCTTAGAAATTGGTAGACAGATGCTGGTGTGTTTCAAACACCAGGTAGCTATCATACAGACTTTTACTCTGACTGTTCTCTTGCCTCAAAATTTCAAAATGCTTCCAGCCTTCTGGGTTCAACCTTAAACACAACTTTCTCTGTAAAACCTTCATTGATCTCCACTTAGCCAAGTCTGAACTTTTTTAAAAAAATTTTCTTTGTGCTTCCCTGTGCTTTTCATTTTGCCTTATTTTATAGTAAGTTTACATGTCGCAAAATGACAAGAGTCAGAATATAATAAAACAAACTCTAGATTTTAAAATTAGACCGGAATGAAACTAGATTTTAAAAATCTGTGTTACCTAGCTAGGACTGATGCTGAAGCCGAAGCTCCAATACTTTGACCACTTGATGCAAAGAATCAATTCATTGGAAAAGATCCTGATGTTGGAAAAGATTGAGGGCAGGAGGAGAAGGGGGTGACAGAGGATAAGATGACTGTGTGGCATCATCGACATAGGACATGAGTTTGAGCAAACTCCAGGAGACAGTGAAGGATAGAGAAGGCTGGTGTGCTGCAGTCCACGGGGTCACAGAGTCAGACACAACTTAGCAACTGAACAACGACGATACCTAGCTAGGTGACTTTGGACAAGTTATTTCACATCTGAACTAGTTTCTTCATTTATTTATTTATTTTTTAAAGTTAAGGAGTCAAGGACACAGTAAATCACATGTTCTTGTGAGGATGGAAGACATTGTGTGGGAACTCTAGACACAGAGCCTGGCTCAGCAGATACTCGTGAACTGCTAGTTTTTTCTCTTCCC
Source organism: Ovis aries (assembly GCF_016772045.2). Lineage (NCBI taxonomy): Eukaryota > Metazoa > Chordata > Mammalia > Artiodactyla > Bovidae > Ovis > Ovis aries. The sequence continues at coordinate 12,796,747 of NC_056070.1, forward strand.
ATTTCCCTTGCTGGGCTCTAAAGTCCTTAAATTCAGAATTTTCCACTGTCCTTATTAAATGGCTTAATGGTAAGTAGGTCTTCATCAAATGTTTGTTGAACTGAATTCCTTTCAGATTGTCTTCTGAGCCAGATTTAACCAGTAGTGCTAATACTCATGAGAGGTTGACTAAATCACCCCAATAACCCTGTGAGATAAGACTTTATTGCCTCTATTTTTACAGATGAGAAAACAAGGGCAGAGAAGTTCAGAATTTGCTGGAAGTCCAATCTGTGAAGTAGTGGGGTGAGGCAGTGGCTCCAGGATCCTCCACCTCTAATCATCCCAGCTAGTGGTTTCTTAGGGGCAGAAAACACGGCTACCATGAAACGCTTCACATTAGTTATTTTTTGTTTGAACTAGTTTACATTTTTTTCTAGTAATCCACACAAACGGTTGCTTGACTTTTTTATTCCTTTAATGAAACACTTCCAGGAGACTTGAAAGCCTCCATGGCTGATGACATAGGCTTTCTCAGGCGGCAGGAGTGGCAAAGACACATGGGTTCGGTCCCTGGGTCAGGAGGACCCCTTGGAGGAAGAAACGGCAACCCAGTCCAGGAGTCTTGCCTGGAGAATCCCAGGGACAAAGAGTAGCCTGGTGGGCGACAGTCCATAGGGTCACAAAGAATTGGACACTACTGAAATGACTCAGCACACACATGGCTGATGAAAATAGTCCCAGGATTTTTCCAAAACTACAAATATTCGCAGTTGAGCATGAAGGGCTGATAGAGGCTCCATACTGCCAACTCCTAGGGCCCTGGAACACCTGGTAGATTTCCAAGCTGGCTGCTTGTGTAGTGACACACTTGCAAAACTGTCCCAATAGGCAGCCCCAGGAATATAGGAAAGTGAAAAATAGCTGTCCACTAAGAACAAGGTGAGAAACCCTGACCTGAGCTCTTTATTCTCAGACAGTGTCCACTTACACGTCATTGCTGAAGCCTGATAGCTTTGTTCATTTTTCATTTCTTAATTATGTACTTGGCTGTCAGGTCTTAGTTGCATCATGCAGGATCTCTCCTTGCAGTGTACACAGTCTCTAGTGGTGGCTTGCAGGCTTCGTTGCTCCACGGCATATAGGATCTTAGCTCCCCAACCAAGGAAGATCTTAGCTCCCCAAACAAGGATCGAACCCACGTCCCCTGCATTGCAAGGTGGATTCTTAGCCAGTGGACCACTAGAGAAGTTTCTCTTTATTATAGCTCACTCATCACCATGGGCTTCCCAAGTGGCGCTAGTGGTAAAGAGCCCGCCTGCCAGTGCGGAAGATGTAAGTGACGCGGGTTCAATCCCTGGGTCGGGAAGATCCCTTGGAGGAGGGAACCCACTCCCATATTCTTGTCTGGAGAATCCATGGACAGAGGAGCCTGGCAGGCTATGGTCCATAGGGTCGCAAAGAGTCAGACATTGCTGAAGGGACTTAGCACAAATGCATACCAATCACCATCGGGTATCCAGATCACCTGGGCCAGGAATGACTTAGTAGGTAAGGGGGGAAACAGAGTACGGAGAGGATCCAAGCAAACACTGACCACATACTTGCATGGCAACTGTTTGCAAGGTACATTCACACGTATTTTTCTTCCAAAAGATCCTCTCCTCACCTTCGCAGCAAGGACACAACATTATCTCCATTTTACAGATAAGGGCACGGAGGTTCACAGCAACGAAACAACCCAGCAAAGCACGTATCAATGTGTGTTATGACGGAGGTCTGCCATCTGACTCTACATTTACACCATGATGTGTTTGGAGACAGCAAGATGCAGAGGAAATTTCTGCTTGGTCATAGTTTGGAGAGTAAATGAGGCTGATAAATACCCCGGGGGAAGAGGTATAAAAATGTACAGGAGAAGCAGTGGGATCTGTTTGGCCAGGGAAGAACCCGAGTCTCCCCAAATTTGTGTCCTTCACAGCTCAGCGTTGGGAGTGGGGTGGGGCTGAGAAAGAGAACGGGATCAGCCCAGTCCCCAGGAGATGGCAGAGGCGATCATTCTGTCCAGTTGCAATTTCAGTTTTCCTTCCTCCGCCAGTGTCCTACACATCCTTTCATAGTCACCCTTGCATCCTAATCTGAAATTTAGTAATTTGGGACTTCTGGTTGACTGAGAAGTACCCACTAATAACAGCTGCTGCTGAAATTCCTCACATAAAAAAATGTCGTACATTTAGATCCGGAAGTCCAAGTTGAGCAAGTCTGTTTTTCTTTTCACATTTAAAGTTCCTTTATATCCTTTCTTTTCTGATTTACAGTGACTCTGCTCTTTTTGGGCTTCCCAAGTGGTGACAGATTGTGGTCCACTGGAGAAGGCAATGGCAAACCACTTCAGTATTCTTGCCTTGAGAACCCCATGAACAGTATGAAAAGGCAAAATGATAGGATACTGAAAGAAGTACTCCCCAGGTCAGTAGGTGCCAATATGCTACTGGAGGTCAGTGGAGAAATAACTCCAGAAACAATGAAGGGGTGGAGCCAAAGCAAAAACAATACCCAGTTGTGGATGTGACTGGTGATAGAAGCAAGGTCCGATGCTGTAAAGAGCAATATTGCATAGGAACCTGGAATGTCAGGTCCATGAATCAAGGCAAATTGGAAGTGATCAAACAGGAGATGGCAAGAGTGAACATCAACATTCTAGGAATCAGTGAACTAAAATGGACTGGAATGGGTGAATTTAACTCAGATGACCATTATATCTACTACTGCGGGCAAGAATCCCTTAGAAGAAATGGAGTAGCCATCATAGTCAAAAGTCCAAAATGCAGTACTTGGATGCAATCTCAAAAACGACAGAATGATCTCTGTTCATTTCCAAGGCAAACCATTCAATATCACAGTAATTCAAGTCTATGCACCCCCCAACCAGTAACGCTGAAGAAGCTGAAGTTGAACGGTACTATGAAGACCTACAAGACCTTTTAGAACTAACACCCAAAAAAGATGTTCTTTTCATTCTAGGGGACTGGAATGCAAAAGTAGGAAGTCAAGAAACCCCTGGAGTAACAGGCAAATTTGGCCTTGGAATACAGAATGAAGCAGGGCAAAGACTAATAGAGTTTTGCCAAGAAAATGCGTTGGTCATAGCAAACACCCTCTTCCAACACAAGAGAAGACTCTACACATGGACATCACAAGATGGTCAACACCGAAATCAGATTGATTATATTCTCTGCAGCCAAATGTGGAGAAGCGCTATACAGTCAGCAAAAACAAGACCAGGAGCTGACTGTGGCTCAGATCAGGAACTCCTTATTACCAAATTCAGACTGAAATTGAAGAAAACAGGGAAAACCGTAGACCATTCAGGTATGACCTAAATCAAATCCCTTATGATTATACAGTGGAAGTGAAAAATAGATTTAAGGGCCTAGATCTGATAGACAGAGTGCCTAATGAACTATGGAATGCGGTTCATGACATTGTACAGGAGACAGGGATCAAGACCATCCCTATGGAAAAGAAACGCAAAAAAGCAAAATGGCTGTCTGGGGAGGCCTTACAAATAGCTGTGAAAAGAAGAGAAGCGAAAAACCAAGGAGAAAAGGAAAGATATAAGCATCTGAATGCAGAGTTCCAAAGAATAGCAAGAAGAGATAAGAAAGCCTTCTTCATTGATCAATGCAAAGAAATAGAGGAAAAGAACAGAATGGGAAAGACTAGAGATCTCTTCAAGAAAATTAGAGATACCAAGGGAACATTTCATGCAAAGATGGGGTCGATAAAGGACAGAAATGGTATGGAGCTAACAGAAGCAGAAGATATTAAGAAGAGGTGGCAAGAATACACAGAAGAACTGTACAAAAGGATCTTCATGACCCGGATAATCACAATGGTGTGATCACTCACCTAGAGCCAGACATCCTGGAATGTGAAGTCAAGTGGGCCTTAGAAAGCATCACTACGAACAAAGCTAGTGGAGGTGATGGAATTCCAGTGGAGCTGTTTCAAATCCTGAAAGATGATGCTGTGAAAGTGCTGCACTCAATATGCCAGCAAATTTGGAAAACTCAGCAGTGGCCACAGGACTGGAAAAGGTCAGGTTTCATTCCAATCCCAAAGAAAGGCAATGCCAAAGAATGCTCAAACTACTGCACAGTTGCACTCATCTCACACGCTAGTAAAGTAATGCTCAAAATTCTCCAAGCCAGGCTTCAGCAATACGTGAACCGTGAACTTCCTGATGTTCAAGCTGGTTTTAGAAAAGGTAGAGGAACCAGAGATCAAACTGCCAACATCTGCTGGATCATGGAAAAAGCAAGAGAGTTCCAGAAAAACATCTATTTCTGCTTTATTGACTATGCCAAAGCCTTTGACTGTGCAGATCACAATAAACTGTGGAAAATTCTGAAAGAGATGGGATACCAGACCACCTGACCTGCCTCTTCAGAAATCTGTATGCAGGCCAGGAAGCAACAGTTAGAACTAGACATGGAACAACAGACTGGTTCCAAATAGGAAAAGGAGTACGTCAAGGCTGTATATTGTCACCCCGATTATTTAACTTCTATGCAGAGTACATCATGAGAAACGCTGGACTGGAAGAAACACTAGCTAGAATCAAGATTGCTGGGAGAAATATCAATAACTTCAGATATGCAGATGACACTACCCTTATGGCAGAAAGTGAAGAGGAACTAAAAAGCCTCTTGATGAAAGTAAAAGAGGAGAGTGAAAAAGTTGGCTTAAAGCTCAACATTCAGAAAACGAAGATCTTGGCATCTGGTCCCATCACTTCATGGGAAATAGATGGGGAGACAGTGGAAACAGTGTCAGACTTTCTTTTTTTGGGCTCCAAAATCACTGCAAATGGTGATTGCAGCCATGAAATTAAAAGACGCTTACTCCTTGGAAGAAAAGTGTTGACCAGCCTAGATAGCATATTCAAAAGCAGAGACATTACTTTGCCGACTAAGGTCCGTCTAGTCAAGGCTATGGTTTTTCCAGTAGTCATGTATGGATGTGAGAGTTGGACTGTGAAAAGGCTGAGCGCCAAAGAATTGATGCGTTTGAACTGTGGTGTTGGCGAAGCAAGGAGATACAACTAGTCCATTCTAAAGGAGATCAACCCAGGGATTTCTTTGGAAGGAATGATGCTAAAGCTGAAACTCCAGTACTCTGGCCACCTCATGCGAAGAGTTGACTCATTGGAGAAGACTTTGATGCTGGGAGGGATTGGTGGCAGGAGGAGAAGGGGACAACCAACGATGAGATGGCTGGATGGCATCACTGACTCAATGGACGCGACTCTGAGTGAACTCCGGGAGTTTTCGATGGACAGGGAGGCCTGGTGTGCTGCGATTCATGGGGTCACAAAGAGTCGGACACGACTGAGTGACTGAACTGAACTGAACTGAAGTGGCGCAATGGTTAAGATTCTGCCTGACAACGCAGGAGACCCGGGAGACTGGGGTTCCATTCCTGGGTTGGGAAGATCCCCTGAAGCAGGAGATGGCAACTGACTCCAGTGTTCTCGCCTGGAGGATCCCATGGACGGAGGAGCCTGGCGGGATCCTCTGTAGTCCCTGGGGTCGCAGAGAGTCAGACCTGATTTAGTGACTGAGTAGACACGTACTGCTCTTTTCATGATTAAGTCTCCCTGCCTCTGCAATTTCGTTTTTTAGTCATTTAGTTATGTTTGGCAAAGAATATTTGAGAAAAATCTCTCAAGAAAGCAGTGAATTTTATGAATCCTAACATCTTACGTGTGAAGAAAGGAAACAACTTTTAATCAAAGTAAGCAATAATGACATGTTTATTTAAAATTTCCAGTAGAGAAAACCCACTAGTTTTGGAATAAAAGTACTCAATGTATGAGAGCGTAAGTGAATATAAAAGATTAGCAGAAGAAAAATAAAACCAAACACAGTACAAAAAAATTTTTTTTAAAGTTTGAAATTGGTTTAAACAGAGATGTTCTTTAAATCCTCCAAATATTTAACAGAGTTACTAGGTTTGGCAAATAATTCACTTGAAAATTAAAGCCTATTTCTGTATTGTAAACTCCATAAAAACTCCTTATTAAATTCAAGCAACTCCATTCAACTGTGGTACTGAAATACACAGGCTGTCAATTTCAGAACAGAAGGAATTATTCATTTGCTCTCACAGTTATATGAATTAACCAGCTGCATAACTTTTTATTTTTGGAGAGGATGAGATAGCAGATGCAAAAAAAAAAAAGGATAAAATCTCTAAAAAACTGAAACACAGCAAAATTCAGATATTAGTTTGTTTCTTTAAAGCAACAAACTGAATTTTTACAGTATATTCTACATTTGTCCTTTCCCTCTCCCCCCACCCCCCCTTCAATACTCCTAAACCCACTAGTCTAATCAATTCTTAACTTTCAAATATTCTGTACATATATATTTAGCAAAGAGCGTATGTCTAACATTATTCTGACAGCATTATGGTCAGCATACAATTTTAGAAAGATTACTATGTATATCACCAAGATTAACCTTTACTTAAAAAACAAACAAAAACCTTTACTAAACGAATAGTTTTAAAATATTATGAAAACCCACGAAGAGAAGACTCCACGCAGGCTCTAAACCTGATAAAAACACACGTCAGAAAGACTATTAATGCTTAACTTCTGCCAAACGATGACCTTAAAGTGCCAAACACAAAAGACTCTCTTAGGATCGTTTTTCCAATAGGTGATTTGTCCCTGGCTTGGCCTTCTCTCCTTTAACTATACACAAAGTCCTGCTAAAAAGTATGCATTTTAGTTGATTTTACAATCCAATGTTACAATGTAAACGAAACAGGTTCTTGATATCAACAGTATGTTACCCCGGTTTTTCAATTTCTGAATCCGACAGTTGGTCACAGAGGTCAAGTATTGTCAAGGCTCCTTTGTCAGTTCAGATGGTTGTCTGACTCATCCATCCTTCAAGTACATGCAAGGCTCAATAGTGTTCCAGAGGCAGAAGCCTGAGGCGTTTAAGACACAGATGAAATGGGGTTATGAGGTGAGCCCATCTGGGTAAGGACTTTATCCAGCCACTGGAGGGGGCCGTGCAGATGGATCTCGATCCAGCAGGGGGTGCTGGTAACATCCTGGCGGTGGTATTCTGCTCCCCAGCCCTGGAAACAAGAGTGGGAGTCATTTAACCTGCTTGACTCAGGGGTTCAACTTACGGAGTAAAAACAGCTCACACAACCAGACACTCCCATTAAAGATACGGTTCTCTTCACAATACAAATGTGTATGCATGATTTGGCAGACAATTTCATAGCTCCCCAAAGGCCATATGTGGATTCCAGATTAAGAAGTACTGGTCTTAGGGGACCTCCCTGGTGGTCCAGTGGCTAACACTCCGTATTTCCACTGCAGGGGGCTCGGGCTGGATCCCTGGCTGGGAAACTTATGATCCCGCATGTTATGCAGTATGGCCAAAAAAATTTTTAAAAAAATAAATAAATAAAGAGAATAAGTCTCAGGGAATGAAAATTTTAAACTACATTATTAAGTGTCCGACTCTTCGTGATCCCAAGGATTGCAGTCCGCCAGGCACTTCTGTCCATGGAATTCTCCAGGTAAGAATACTGGAGTGGATTGCCATTCCCTTCTCCAGGGAATTTTTCCAAGCAGGGGACTGACCCCATGGCTCTTGTACTGCAGACAGATTCTCTACGGTCTGAGCCACCACAGAAGCCCAAACTACATTATAAGGCTGTTGTAATAGCCACTTTGTAACTTTCATTTTCACTGTCCATTATGTCCCCATACTATGATGACAGGTATTGTTAAACTCTTCTCTTATCATCAAGAAAATAAGAAAAAAAGGTATGTAAGACAAACTGACATTCTGTTTCTCCCTATTCAGCCCTTGCTAACACAGAGCTCCTGACCTTTTGATCTCTAAGCAAATCTGGAAGGAGCACGTAAGTATCCAAAAATCTATTAGGAACACCTAACCAGTGACTTGGATCATTTGTAAAAGAGGGTAGCTTGCCAGAGACCTTCAGGATTACTGAATTAGGACATGACAGTTGACAGAAGAAGTCCCTATGAAAAAGAGAAAAATAATTTTGCTATTGCAAACATCAAATCCTTACGGGTGTGGTGGATGAAGGCATATGAGATACTGATAAACCCTTGTTTCCTGAGAGATGTCAGAGAAGGCTGGGTTCTCTTTATCTATCTCAGGAATTTCAAGTAATGTATCTGAATATCAGAACTTTCAGAAGAAACTTGAAATATATGAACCGCACAGGTATAAACATCCATGCATCTGTAAATGTATCAACATGCTGCTAACTTTAATGGGAAGGTTTAAGTGCATGTTTCTGCACTAGACAGTAAGTTCTTTGAAGGTAGAGACCAGATCTCACTAATTTTTTTTTCTCAAACATCTAGCAGAGTGATTGGCACAAAGCAGAAGATGCTTGTTGAGCCGAAATGACTTAGAATTTTCACATATGGGGAGTCTACTGTGCAAATAATTTATAAAATACATGTTTAAAGTCCAAAATCGATCATTTTCACTAAGTAGTACAAAATCAGCTATTAATATTATTGAAATGTTTTCCATCCTTTCTCTAAGATGCTGAGGGAAGAGTATGTAGTGCTTATGCTAATAAAGAACAAGGCTGTACAGTGATCACATTTTTTGTGGCTCATGTAGTAAGTAGCTGCCCTTTATCATGTCAGCAAGAGGTTAAAATGTTTAACTGTCCAAATCTAGCTTCTCAGCCTTGTCCTTTATAGCTTGTATAACCCTTCATTCCAATATCAATTTATATTATAATTAAACATAGGCTGAGCCATCAGAATCTTGAAGCTAGAGACTTTAGGTGTTTTATCATCTTTGTATTGCTATTTTGGAATGGTGCTAAAAAATGTTTGCTGAGTGAATGAAATGCTAATCTATTTTTAATGCCTATCTTTGATTATAAATACTTTTTATTAGTGTAAAGGTGGTTTTCACTTATGTAAAAGTAAGTAATTAAAAACCTGTAAAAGTAAAATCATTAACATTGATTGGGTAATCAATAAGAGATAAGTTTGAGAAGAAAGCCAATTGGAGCATTACAGTCATAAATTCTCCTAGAGTGGTCCTTTGATAATAATAAGGGACCCCAGTTCCCTACCTACAGCCACCCATTTTAAAGATAATGAACAGGGGATCAGGAAGGAATCTCTGGGCCTTAATCACATGACAGAATAAGAACATGGATCTTCATGTTTTATTTATTATATTTCCTCCCTATCAATAAAAACAATAAACACAAACAATGCTGGCAAGTCACCGTCCTAATTTTAAAATTCACTTTAGTCAAAATGCTAAGTCAAAAATTAGGGACTTCCCTGGTGGTCCCTGATGCTGGGAAAGACTGAAGGCAGGAGGAGAAGGGGATGACAGAGGATGAGATGGCTGGATGGCATCACCGACTCAATGGACATGAGTTTGAGCAAACTCTGGGACACAAGAGGACAAGGAAGCCTGGCGAGGTGCAGTCCAAGGGGTTGAAAAGTGTCAGACACAACTTAGTGACTGAAGAATTATAACTGGTGGTCCAGTGGCTAAAACTTCGCCCTCCAATGCAGGGGCTATGGGTTTGATCCCCAGTCAGGGAGCCAAGATCCCACATGCCTCGTGACCCAAAAAACCAAATGATAGAACAGAAGCAATACAGTAACAAACTCAATAAAGATGTTAAAAATGGTTCAATTAAAAAAAAATCTTTATAAAAATAAAGTTAAAAAAATTAAATCGTGCACATTAATAATGGATGAGAAAGCTTTTTGTGGTCTCACAGGTATACAGCATATAGGAAAACCTCTCTAAAAGGTAGAAAACCTCCTTTAATACTTAAAGGTACCAGACTCGGCTGTAAGAAACTGCTGAATTATGTTTCAAGAAAACAAACACTAAGACAACACAGTGAAAACTCTCCTAACATGACTCAGAGAAGTAGGGAAAAAATGATTTTCAGCGAAAGTTATCTTTGATGTAAAGGATGATTAACAGAGTAAGGTTCCAAAATTATCCTCTGTAATAAATTCATCACAGAACAGGTCTACCAACAAGTTCAGTGAGTTTCTGAGGAGAGGACATGAAAGGTGATTGCCTCGCCCAAATATATAATTAGTTTTGCTACTCAGGGTAACAGAGGGGGAAAATCTACATTTGAGAATTCAGAGACAAGTCAGCCACAATAAGCTGTTGCTGGTGGTGGTTTAGTCGCCAAGTCGTGTCTGACTCTCTCCATGGACTAAAGCCTGCCAGGCTCCTCTGTCCGTGGGATTTTCCAGGCAAGAACACTGGGGTGGGTTGCCATTTCCCTCTCCGGGGTTTTTTCCTGACCCAGGGACCGAACCTACGTCTCCTATGCTGCAGGTGGATTCTTTACCACTGAGCCACTTACGGACTTATAAATTTAATCGGATATTTGAACTTTTTTTTTTATACTCCAATGGCATCTTAAAATTTTTACTTCTCACTGGCAGAAGAGGCAGCAAAGAGGTCACTCCTAGTGAACAATGTCTGTAACCCTGACCCTCCTCAAACCTAACAGCACAATCTTAGTGCTGAGGCAAGGGCCTTATTAAACTCTTGAATTATAACAAAATCACAAGCTGTGCTGGAACCACTAAAAAAAAAATCCTGGACCAATCAAAAATAAATCCTAGTGTGGCAAACCTTTACTTTCAAAAAATGCTTTGACTCTACAAAAAAAATCCCTTGCTTACTGTTGAAACAAAAGTACCAAGTGTTTATCATCATAAAAATATTAACAAATCTAGAATTTAAAAAAAGAGGGGTGTGTTTACACGATTGGTCTCATAAGACAACCGTGTACTTAGAGTATATATGTTACATATATAACATATTCTAATAATATTACAATAGATAAAACAGCACTATTCAAATAAGGAAAAGTTTTTTAAAACCTGCTATTATTAACATTGAACACAAACACTCCTACATTCCAATGATATTTTCCCAATAGCTGACCTCTTATTAAAGGTTACAATGGCTAGATAATAAGTTGGTGTCACATATATCAAGAGGATACAGATTTACATATAATGCCGAAGTGCATTAAACCCTGACCAGAGGACCCAGAACCACTTACCTTCACAAAGCTCATGCGGATAGTGCACATTTTTGTGAGCTCATAGACCGTCTCGAAGCCGTGGTTCACAGACTGTGCCAGTAACTGAGCAAACTCTTGGTTATTAAAAATTTTCAAACTACACCCACTCGGGATCTTGCAAACAGTAGTGGGATGAAATCCGTGATGGTAGTTGCAGTTCCGACTTTGCACAAAAATACTACTGTCACTGAGGCATTCGGCATACACCTCACCTCCGACATAATAAAGATGGACTCCTGCAGGAAGGCAAGCATACAGTGTGGTTATTACTGCTTTTCACAGCTGACGAGCATCGAGGTAGCTTCAGAATGTCAGAATGTAAATGTACACGGTTATTAGATAAACATTCCCTAAGTCTTGCACAACTGATAAAATCTTAGTTAACAATACCAGTTAATACAAAGCCCATATGTCAACATGCATGTCTAGACAATTTCTAGAAAATATTTAATAACACGGCAAAGTGTGTTAACTTAAAAATCAGTTAACAGAGGATAGCAATTTCATTTTGAAAAGCATTTAATGCCCTATTTGGCCATGGATTGACAGCACAGTCTCACTTTAAAAATACAGCATAAGAAAGCTGGATTTGATTATGGGATCCTACCGATATTCATCACATATGCTCTCTCGTATTTATTTTGCAGCTAAGCTGTTCAAAAAATTTTAGGGTAAGGAAAGGGAAGATCAAGAGGACTAAAAGAACCAGAAAACCACAGGTGGAGGAAGTATTGCTGAGAGCGGAATGAAGGAAAGGTCCAGGGGAAAAAGCCCAGAAAAAATTAATTCAGTGTAGAATATGATCTCGCTGAATTATTATCTGCTCCAAACTTCTTCCGGTGAGATCTTGAGTGCCAGGACTGTAGGAAATTGACCTTATCCAATCCTTAAAAAAAAAAAAGAAAGAAAGGGGAAAAAAAAAAAACCCACTCTGACAAAGCCCGGTATCATTACAGGCCACCCAGCAAACAGAGTCACATCCCATGCGGCTTTCAACAATAGGCCCTGCAGGTAACTCTGGCAAGGCTTAGTCAGTGCTAGAACTATTGTCTCATCCAAAATACTGTGTGCTGTGTTTATAAGTATACACAATGGCTAAGATTCCTGTAACAATTAAACCGCCGCTGGAGCAGAAGCCCATTTTTCTGTCTGATATAGAGAAAACAATTTGAGGGTGTGTGTGTTTGTTTTTTTTACTTTTTCCTGATTATAAAAACGAGGAATTTTCATTTTAGAAAATTTAGAAAGTAAAGCAAAAAATAATGAAGCAGAACATATGATCACTCCTTTAGTGGCCCAGAGGTAATAACTATGAATACACATAATTTTGGGTCTTGGGTATCACCAAACTTTCTTTGCAAACATTTAACACATTTCCATGACTGAATGAATACAATAATTTATTTAAAGGATTCTCCCATTACTGGACCATTTTGTCAATGCTAATTTTCTGTTATGATAACAATGTCATGATCAATGTTGGCACATAATTCTTGATAATATCCTTAAGAGAGACTCCTGAAAGTTAAGTCATTGGATCGAAGGCTTTTGATTCACTTTGCCAGAGTGCTCGTAATCAATTTACATGTCTCCAGCAGTAGATGTCTCATTTCACCCATGCCAGTACTGAGTCTGAGTTTAAAACACAACAAAATTCCCCTAATTTATAGCTGGAAAACAATACTGTTTTAATTTGCACGTGAGTCTCAATATGTGCTCCTCTGCTTCCTGACCATCTGTGTTTCTCTTGTGGATTTACCATTCATATTTCTTACCTATTTATCGCACTGGAGTTCCAGTATTTTAATATTTTTTATGAGCTACACATATAGGAAAGATATAAATAATTTATTTCCTATTTGTTCACCTGCTAGTCCTCTGTCTTTTGATTTTGTTCATGCTACTGTTTTTCTTTAACCCACAGAAGTTTGAAATCTCTAAGTAGACAAATCTCTTGTAAACTTTTTTGTTGCTTTTTACGCTTAGAAAATCTCTGCTTCTCTGATCAGTTTATTTTCTTCAAACTTTTCAACAGCTTGCCATAAAATAATTCAACTCATTAATCTACCTGCATTTGTGGAATGAGGTCAGGATTTGAACTGTTAGCCTCCCTGTAAAGCTAACTTTGTTATTACAGGACCATTGAAACAGTCTACCAATTTGTTTTATTTAACACACATTAAACTTTTATATATAGTACAGTCTGAATTTATTTTATTCTACTGCTTTGTCTATACATTGATTTAACTGTAGCTTCATAATCTTTTATTAACCCCCACTTCAAGATTCTTTTCTTTACTCCTTCATTGAAAAATTTAGCTATTTTCACTAATTTATACCCAGGGATCCAACCCAAGTCTCTCAAACTGCAGGCAGATTTTTTACCATCTGAGTCACCAGGGAAGCCCCTTTAATGCATACTTCCAGGTAATATGCAGGATATACATCTTCCAACTTTCAAAAAACATCACACTGTGATTCTGACATGGATTGTTTTAAACTATGAATTAAATTAGGAAAAATTAGAATATCCTTATAATGCTCTCACCATATTAAGTCTTCTCTTTAAGGAACATCGACTGCCATTTATCTGTTCAAATTTTCTTTCTCTCTCAGTTAAATCTGGTTTTCTTTATATAATTCTCATCTATCACTGGTTCAGGTTACTTATGCATTCTGTTGCTACTGAGAATGTGATCTTTTTTCTCTCCATTGTATTTTTCTAACTGGTTATTGCCAGATTAAAGAAAACTGACATACAATTTCTAAAAATAGATTCTTTAGTAGTTTCTAGGTAAACAATCCTATCATTTTACTAGACACAATCATTGTAAGTAATTTTTAATGAGTAAAAACGGAAAGACACTCAAGTTTCCGGTATGAGTGAAAATTAATAAAAATTTCCTGGAAAGTAATTTGGCAAAATACATCAAGAATTTTTTGCCTTCTAATTTCACTTCAAGAGCTGATCCCCAAAATGTTATCAATCAGTTAATCATATCATCTACAAATAATGATAATTTTGGCTTATTTCCATTATTTATAAATCTTCATTTGAGCGCTTCTAGTCAAGGCATCTGGAACAATTTTAGCAGCATTCCGTGTTTTCTTCCTAATTGTCATTAGCAATGTTCCAGAGTACAATGGCTTTTTACTACTGTGCAGTAACGGTCAACTTTAGAACATAATGAAAAATATGTTCCTCTGTCCCAAATGTATGCAAAACTGTGTTTATAGATAGTTTCAGGGGTTTACAGACCACAGGAAGATATCTATATGCTATGAACCTAAGTTCTGGCATTCTATCATTAAATGTGTAGTTTAGATTTATTTTTTTGCCTTAACCATACTAAGGAACTATCTATCAATTCCTGCTTTATGAGGAGTTATTTTTGTTTTCAGGCTTAAATGTTCAACTGCATCTCCAATGTCTTTTAAAGATCTATTAAATAACCTTTTAATTTGGTTTAAATTTCACAAGAGGCCATTTAAAAAGTTTTTACCCTGGAAATAATTTCAAACTTATAGACACAGAACAAACAACAAAGAAAAACAGAACAAAGAACACCCATATAACCATTATCCAGATTCATCTGTTGTGACAATTTACTCCACATGTTCACCATGGGTACCGCCCTCCGTCTCTTCTTCCACACACAACCTCATACATACACACACGTGCATATATTCTGACACAAGACTCTCAGATGGATAGATAGCTCTCTCTCTGTTGATCTATAAATATAAAAGATATATATAATTTCTTCTTGAACCATTTCACAATGGCCCTTTACCCCTAAACACTTAAGTGTGTATTTCCTAAAATCAGGAGTTTTCTCTTACAGGCCATAGTACAGTTAGCAACGCCAGTGCACTTAACATTGATACACTATGTCTATCCTTTCTACCACTCATATTCTAACTTTGTCTGCTACCCCCAATAATAATCTTTGTAGTATTTTTTTTCCCTGTCTGGTATAGGATCATGTCCACGGTCAGATTACTACAGAGCTGTGGTATCTCATTAGCCTCTTTTAATTTGGAATATTTTCACATTTTTGTCTTTTGACATTGATATTTTGGAAGAATACAGTCCCTCCTCACCCTTTTTAATAGAATGTTCCTCATCCATGGTTTGTCTGAAGGTACCCTGTGATTAAATTCAGATTTGCATTCTCAACTGGGATTCTCTGTAGGTGATGTTACCTCCTCATCAAGGTACCGCAGCTGCAGACATATGATAGCCGCCTGTCTCTCACTGGTGGTGGTAATTCTGATCACCTAGTCAAGTTGTTCTCCAGCTTCTCCAGGAAACAATAACTGATTTTTACTCTCCCTTGTAAGTAATAGGCAGTCTGTGAGGAGACACTTAAAAATCATACAAATACCCTGATTTTCATTAAAAAATTTTCTCTATACTTAGCATCCATTGACGATTCTTGCCTGATGGGTTGCAAAATGGAAACTTTCCACCAACTCACACTATATATAGCCATCAGCCTTCGCCATTCATTTACTTATCTATTATTGGTATGGACTTACGAATTACTATTGTTCTCCAGTGGTTTAAAACTCATCGCTGTATTTTATTATTTCAGCGTTTCAATTATCCAAGCTGGCAGTGGAAATCACTCCAAGTTGGCTCCTGTGACATGCCTCCATCGTGCGTACATATTTCTTTACTTTCAGCCATAACAAAACATTCTACGCTCATTTTGTGCCCACCTATTCCAGCCTTGAAGTCAGCCCTTTCTCCAAAGTCTGGGTTCCTCTCTAGCAACATGGTGTCAAGAAATGATGATCTGATCACTGTATGTGCTTAGCGCTGCTGGGTATCGTTGCCTCTTGACCCTTTTAGCATATGAATCAAAAACTATATGCATACAGATCAAACCCAATAGATGAATCAGAAACTATATGCATGCAGAAACACATCTATTGGATTGGTCCAAAAGTTTGTTCGGCTTTTTCTGTAACATGGAAAAAAATCCAAACTTTTTGGCCAACCCAATACATAAGCCTTCATTCACACACATATACAGGAGACCAAACATGTTATGCACACACACATATACACACTACTAAAATCATAACTTCACACTAAAACTTTCACAGGGTTTATTTTTTACCCTCCTCCACACCTGTATGCTTCTTATACCACAGTGAAAACCCAGGTTCCCCACAGCATCCACACATTCAGTCATTTGCTTAATTTTATAATATGAATACATCTTAAAGTTTCGTAACTGTTTCCTTCATTCTGCCACTAAATAATCAAGACTACTCTAAAGAGTTCAGGATATGTTTGTTGGCACTCTACCTTACCTGGTCCAGGCCAAGGATATGCAAATACTATGTTAGTTGCTCAGTTGTGTCCGACTCTCTGCGACCCCATGGACTGCAACTCACCAGTCTCTTTTGTCCATGGGATTTCCCAGGCAAGAATACTGGAGAGGGTTGTCATTTCCTACTCCAGGGGATCTTCCCAACCCTGAGATTGAACCCAGGTCTCTTGCATTACTACTATATTCATAAGTTATTTTGAAGTTTTTTTTCCCCAGTAAGTTAATGCATTCCACTTAAAATACATTAGCGTTTACCTGTTTGCGTTTGCTTTTAGTTTTAGGTTGTAAAGAATTTTTAACAGCTATTTCGTTCTGCAGCAAAACGTATGATAGATTAGTATCCCCAAATAGCACATCACAATTTCAACTAATTAAATAACAATTATGAGTCAGTAGACCACAAAAATCACTGACTGGGAAATGAAGAACTTCCTGACGACATAAATTGAAACAGTATTTACAAACTGGAGCTGCTGCTGCTGCTTAGTCTCGTCAGTCGTGTCCGACTCTGTGCGACCTCACAGACGGCAGCCCAACAGGCTCCTCTGTCCCTGGCATTCTGCAACAGGTGTTTATTATCTGGCGTTGGCTCCAGGAAAGACTGCCGGTCAGTTCTGGGGGAAGGAGAACACAACAGACAGACGTTCAAGAGAAGCTCCAGCGAAGGCTCACCTTTTCCGATATGCCGCCTCGTGTTTTCGATGGTGGAATTCCGGTTAACGTTGGAGAGCAGCCCGAGGCAGAAGCGGTTCTTGTTGTTGGAAGGATCGGTGAAACCATCCACCAACACGCTCGTGGAGGAGGCATGGAACGCTTCGCCCACGCGATTGTTGAGCTCATAGTAGACAATAGAGCACCAGTGTTTCGGCTCCTCATAAGCAACCGCCTGAACATCTGCAAGAAAGGAAAGCTTAGAGTCAACCACGGGGAGTGCCCCGGGCGTTCGAAAACTGAAACTGTGGCGTAAAGTTGGCTCAGGGTCGTGGAATGAAGATGTGACATGCCACCACTATTATCAGGTACAGAGTTTACCTCTGATCTTGGAAGCAGCGGCTCCTTGCTAAGCGGGGCATTCACCTTGCGTTGGAAGACAGTTTTCTCTGATGGCTATCGGATCAACAAGACAACTGCTAAGCACGCCAGCAGTATGTGCTGGACACTCCCAGGACACTGCTGGCTCTATAATTTGCCAAAATGGAAATGACCCCACCACTGACCCTGGCTCACCATCTAAAGAAAGGCAACAAGTGGCAAGTGAAAAAAACAAGTGGGGAGAGAACAATAGAGGACAGGAAATATGCCAAAGGTGCTGGCACAAAAAAGGAATGACTCTGGACAATGTCTCAGTACACCGATGCTTTTCCAAAGCAATGAAAAATCAGTTTCTAATTATTGATAAGAAGTTACTTGACTTCATGTTGCCAGTAACTCTCACAGTTACAGCCTTGCTCCAGTCCTCAAACTCAGGAAGAAATCCTGCCAGCTGGCCATTCTTCCTGGATGAATCATATCTCTCTCACCCAGATTTCATGCTAACTTCCTTATATTTGCTTTAAGTCATGCAGAGCAGGTGTGTTTTGTCTCTCCATTCCCAGAATGGGCCAACAATGGAAATTACCCAACTTTACTGACAGGATGCAGCTTGTTAAGTCAAATCTCTTAAGACTAACAAATCTCCAAACAGAACATGCTTCTAAACATTTGCAACTAAAAGGTTCTAAAGATAAGTTCCTTCTGCAGTAAAACCTCTTATAGATTCCAGGAATATAAACCATATATTTCCACTGTGCCAATATGTAATGATCTGAGGTTTTATGAAGCCTGGAGTATACAATCGTTAAAAAAAAAAAAGAAAATCCATGTTGGAAGCATGAACTCTGTTAAAGGAGAATGACCTCTGTGTTCTGAACATCAACCTCCATGAATATTAAAATGCCCCTTACTTTAGAATACGGTAAAGAAATTAAGAAAAACAATCATTAAAAAAAATCCATCCATACATTAGCTGCTTTATACATTTAAGCAGGTGAGTTGAAAACAAACACCATCTTCCATGATTGCTAAGTGTCATCCCATGTCAATCAGCAAGGTTCTTTCAGATTTATAGGTACCAAATCTTAAAGAAGGCTGCAACATCATTAAGAGAAGGCTTTAATCAGCTACCAGGATCATTCAAAGTACTATTCATCTAGCTTGGAGACTGACAAGTTTTTTCTGTAAAAGGCCAGTAAGGTCTTAGAGGCCACACAGTCTCTATGGCCACTATTCAACTGTGCCCTAGCTGTGCAAAAACATCCACAGATAATATGTAATGAATAAACATGGACACGTCCCAATAAAGCTTTATTTATAAAAATAGGCAGCAGGCTGACGTGGCCTGTGGGCTGCAGTGTGCTGACCCCTTGCTCCAGGAAAACCACCAAGGTTCAACAAAGCCGACAGTCCTTAGAAAAACATTAACTGTAAACTTACTTTCTAATGGGGAAGCAATTTCTAGCCATTTAAAGGAAAGATCTGAAAGCCAATTAAAAGTCTGTTTTCTGAAATCAGACACTCTGGGTTTAACAACCATGGCCGCAAGTCCACATGCTCGTAACCGTTTCAGGCTGTGCCTGTTCTCTTCTGTTCCCCAAATACACGTTCCAAAGGTGTGTGAGACAGGAGTTATTTTCTCCAACCAGAATCTTTGTCAGCTCATAATTATATGTTTGAGAGGATGCTTCACAGATTATCAAAATCCAGAGGCAGTAAAAACATAAAACACATAGCCAATAAAAAAGATATAAGAAATATTTACACCTTAAAAAGGTATGACTTCCAATTTATTGCACTGCACATTGAAGGAAAGATCTCTGAGTTCATCATCAACTTTGAAAACCTTAAAAAAATATCTGCGACTTCTGAAAAAGTCTGAGGTTATTTCCAGTCCTTTACTTTAAAAAGTGCTAATTCTCACTGGTCATAGCAAACACCCTCTTCCAACAACACAAGAGAAGACTCTACACATGGACACCACCAGATAGTCCACATGGACATCAGATTGATTATATTCTTTGCAGCCAAAGATGGAGAAGCTCCATACAGCCAGCAAAAACAAGACTGGGAGCTGACTGTGGCTCAGATCATGAACTCCTTATTGCCAAATTCAGACTTAAATTGAAGAAAGTAGGGAAAACCGCTAGACCATTCAGGTATGACCTAAATCAAATTCCTTATGATTAGTGAGAAATAGATTTAAGGACCTAGATCTGATAGAGTGCCTGATGAATTATGGACGGAGCTTTGTGACATTGTATAGGAGACAGGGATCAAGACCATCCCCATGGAAAAGAAATGCAAAAAAAGCAAAATGGCTGTCTGAGGAGGCCTTACAAATAGCTGTGAAAAGAAGACAAGCAAAAAGCAAAGGAGAAAAGGAAAGATATAAGCATCTGAATGCAGAGTTCCAAAGAATAGCAAGAAGAGATAAGAAAGCCTTTTTCAGCAATCGATGCAAAGAAATAGAGGAAAACAACAGATTGGGAAAGACTAGAGATCTCTTCAAGAAAATTAGAGATACCAAGGGAACATTTCATGCAAAGATGGGCTCGATAAAGGACAGAAATGGTATGGAGCTAACAGAAGCAGAGATATTAAGAAGAGGTGGCAAGAATACACAGAAGAACTGTACAAAAAAGATCTTCACGATCCAGATAATCACAATGGTGTGTCACTCACCTAGAGCCAGACATCCTGCAATGGGAAATCAAGTGGGCCTTAGAAAGTATCACAATGAACAAAGCTAGTGGAGGTGATGGAATTCCAGTTGAACTCTTTCAAATCCTGAAAGATGATGCTGTGAAAGTGCTGCACTCAATATGCCAGCAAATTTGGAAAACTCAGCAGTGGCCACAAGACTGGAAAAGGTCAGTTTTCATTCCAATCCCAAAGAAAGGCAATGCCAAAGAATGCTTAAACTACTGCACAATTGCACTCATCTCACATGCTAGTAAAGTAATGCTCAAAATTCTCCAACCCAGGCTTTAGCAATACGTGAACCATGAACTTCCTGATGTTCAAGTTGGTTTTAGAAAAGGCAGAGGAACTGGAGATCAAATTGCCAACATCTGCTGGATCATGGAAAAAGCAAGAGAGTTCCAGAAAAACATCTATTTCTGCTTTACTATGTCAAAGCCTTTGATTGGATCACAATAAACTGTGGAAAATTCTGAAAGAGATGGGAATACCAGACCACCTGACCTGCCTCTTGAGAAACCTGTATGGAGGTCAAGAAGCAACAGTTAGAATTGGACATGGATCAACAGACGGTTCCAAATAGGAAAAGGAGTACGTCAAGGCTGTATATTGTCACCCTGCTTATTTAACTTCCATGCAGAGTACATCATGAGAAACACTGGGCTGGAAGAAGCACAAGCTGAAATCAAGATTGCTGGGAGAAATATCAATAACCTCAGAGATGCAGATGACACCACCCTTATGGCAGAAAGTGAAGAGGAACTAAAAAGCCTCTTGATGAAAGTGAAAGAGGAGAGTGAAAAAGCTGGCTTAAAGCTCAACATTCAGAAGATCATGGCATCTGGTCCCATCACTTCATGGGAAATAGATGGGGAAACAGTAGAAGACTTTATTTTGGGGGCTTCAAAATCACTGCAGATGGTGACTGCAGCCATGAAATTAAAAAACGCTTACTCCTTGGAAGGAAAGTGATGACCAACCTAGATAGTGTATTCAGAAGCAGAGACATTACTTTGCCAATAAAGGTCCATCTAGTCAAGGCTATGGTTTTTCCAGTGGTCATGTATGGATGTGAGAGTTGGACTGTGAAGAAAGCTGAGTGCCAAAGAATTGATGCTTTTGAACTGTGGTGTTGGAGAAGACTCCTGAGAGTCCCTTGGACTGTAAGGAGATCCAACCAGTCCATTCTAAAGGAGATCAGTCCTGGGTGTTCTTTGGAAGGACTGATGCTAAAGCTGAAACTCCAATACTTTGGCCACCTCATGTGAAGAGCTGACTCATTGGAAAAAAGCCTGATGCTGGGAGGGATTAGGGGCAGGAGAAGAAGGGGACGACAGAGGATGAGATGGCTGGATGGCATCACCGACTCGATGCACGTGAATTTGGGTGAACTCTGGGAGCTGGTGATGGTCAGGGAGACCTGGCATGCTGCAATTCATGGGGTTGCAAAGAGTCGGACACGACTGACCGACTGAACTGAACTGAAAGAAGGAAATAAGACATACCTAATAATGAACTTGTATTTTAACTTCAATTTGAGTTGCTGTCTTTTAGTCACAAAGTCGTGTCAGACTCTTTGTGACCCCACGGACTGTAGCCAGCCAGGCTCCTGTCCATGGAATCCTCCAGGCAAGAATACTGGAGTGGGTTGCCATTTCCTATTCAAGGGGATCTTCCCAACCCAGGTACTGAACCTGTGTGTCCTTCATTGTAGGCGGATCCTTTACCACTGTGCCACCTGAGAAGTCCTTCTGTTTGCCTTAATTGAAGCGTGCACACAGGGAACAAATGCTCTTAGTTTGGTTCAGCTGCCACTATTCTAGATGAGGGCCAGAAGGAAGATGAGGCTTACGAATATTTATCCTGACAACAAAAGAAGCGTTTGGAACGCCTTGTTGTATGAACTTTTCATTTTGGAAATCCCAGTGAAAACTCTATTTCAATTTTATATTCACTTCCCACCCCCGCTCAACATCCCTTGGTCTTTCACTTAAAAATATTCTTTTATCACCAATTTGGAAGTATTAAGTACTAAGGCTCTAAACAGATGGCTGCACAATTATATTTAGACTTTCATTAGCTAAATCGGTGTATCTGTTCTTCATATAAAAGGCTTATTTCTAAACCAAGGAATTCTTTTTAGTGAAATTCTCTTGTTATAAATGCTCCTTTTCAAATAGCTATCTTTTTCAAGACTAATAAAAAATTTGTGGGAGCGAGCAACATTTGGACAGAGAACTTCAGATTCTAAAAAGAGAATAAGCAGCAGTTCATTTTTACCTCCTCTGTTGATTTCTGAGGGCAGAGAAGGCGCCATCATATTTGTGTCCATGGGTTGAGAGCCATCCTGGGTCATGGGGTCTTCAGGGGGCAGGTAAGCAGGTGGGGGTGTATCTGCTACAAAATTTGGAAAAAAAAAAAGATTTGTTTATCCTTAGTAAACACGCAAGCACACAAGCTTAAAACATATATTCTCTTCCATGCCAAAATTCTTATGAGATTAAGTGGCCACCTCACCCTCCCCATCTAGATGATAGATGATACTTGGGGTATGCTTTTTGAAGATGGCTACCATCTCATATTCTTAGATGACTGCAGTGAAAATTCAGTGGGAAAAAAGTATCGTATACCAGTTCTAGAAGCTGTCTGCCTACTCGGGATCACTCCTTTTTAAAACAATCAGAAGAGCATTTAAACGTTCTTGCAGACAACCCACTTTCAAAGGACCTCCGCATTTTGTCATTTCCCCCGTAGATAGAAAACTTTTGAAAGCTACACAGGACTTCTTCAGAAAAGGAGCTTCAGGGTCTCATGCATTAAATCTATGGGCTCTTAGGAACTTACCAACTGAGTTTCACGACAGCCAACTTACTGACTCATACTCTGAATTTCCCATGACTTCAAGAAGTCTGCTAGGACCACCTAATTTCCTATCCACTCAAATAATCACTAGCCTCTAGCAACAGAATTAGAGGAAATAAACCAGTTTGTCACAACTATCTTCTATTTCAGAATTTCTGTATACATTTCTTCTGGAAAAGCTCACAATCAACTGGCAAATAAGATGCAAACAGCGTGATTTTTGAAACAACACTAACACAAATCTTGTGCTTCCACATTTTTCACTTTTGTTTTTGATGCGGACCAATTTTTAAGTCTTTACTGAATTTGTTATGGCATTGCTTCTGTTTCATGTTTTCGTTTTTTTGCCACGATGCATGTGGGACCTCAGCACCCCGACCAGGTATGAAACCTACAGCCCCTGCACTGGAAGGAAGTCTTCACCACTGGACCACCAGCGAAGTCCCAGTCTTGTATTTTCTTAAGTAAAATAAAGGGTATGGCTTTCCCACAAATAATTCTTTGTGATGGAAAAATGAGTTCCTCGAGGGCCATGGCGAGCTCATGGTACCATCTGGCACATATGACAGAACAGGAAATACAGCTTCACCTTAACCAGTAGCCTGGATGAGTGCTTGACACCACTCGGGGCAACCGTCAGACAGAAAAAGCTAACGTGGCTCTCGCAGAGTTTCTCAGTGATTTCCCAGACCGACTCTCCAGCTGAATCGCTCCCTGGCCACCCCCACAGTCTCCCCCACCCCCCACCCCCTCACCCCTCAGCCACTACGAGCACAGAGACAGGACCGCGGGGACCTGACCCGGATGCCTTTTCTACCCTTTCTACTGCTTTTTAAAAATTCAGCTTCTTCCTTGCAGCTGTAACACTGCCTCTGTTTTATTTCCAGCCAAAAATGAAGACAAAGAGCCTCCTCTGAGACCAAATCCAATAAATTTCTGCAAGCAGACTGGTGAAAACTTCATCAAGCCCCTGTGGCCTCAGCTCCGGTGGGAAGGACTGCATACTATGGGTGATGCTCTGCTCTCTCCCTGAGGCCCTCCTGCCACCCCTTCAGCTTTCTCTGCTCCACGTTTTCTCTACTCGGCCTGTGCCTCAGTCCCTGACAGCCAGGGACAAGGTGTAAATTCAAGCAATGATCTTCACTATTTTCCACTCTTGGGGCTACCTGGAGTCTGCCACTGCTTCAAAGCCACCCAAAACATCTAACCTTGCCTCTAACCTGTTCCTCAAACTCAACGGGTCCAGGAGGGGGACAGGAAATCACCAGATGATATGAGTTGGATTTTGAAATAAATCTATCTCCCATCCTCATCTTAAACAGTTTCTGACTGAAAAACAAGCCAGTTCAATATAAACAGGCTTAAAATGTAAAAAAGCACTAAATACATAAATAAAAGATAAGAATATCAAGTATGGGCCACTTTGTAATTTTTTGAGAAGACACTAGCTCTGCTATTGAATTCAAATTTGCCCCCAAAGATTTCAATATGTTAAACATGCTTGCCCACTCATTTTCCCTTCTTGAAATGTTAATAGATGTCAAGTGTATCTTTGCTTAATGTACCCTCTGTGAGGCTGACTGGCTAGAAATCTGGCACTAATCATTTTTATTGTTCTGAGATGCTGGCTTATTAACCTATAACTTGAAAAATATAATGTCCTAATTAATCATTTAATTGACAGACATTACACCCTCAGAGAAGCCTACAGAAGGATAATGGTCTTTTGTCTTTGCTAAGTTAAACAAGCAGATGGCTTGCAGTGCTTCTGTTGCAAATCCTTTGTTGTTCAAGTGTATGTTTCTCAGGATTACATCACCACTTAAACGAATTTAATTAAGTGTGTGTGGGGGTGTGTGTTGTGAGATCCCCCAGGAAATATCTTTTCTGAGGTTGCACTTATGACAGGGTTTTTTCTTTTTCCTTGCATGAAAACAGCAACTGTGTGCGGCGTGCTATTTTTTTTTTCTATTTTTTTTTCCCACTCGCTTTTATCAAGAGCAAAGGCTGGAACAACCATGCCACTCCCAGAAGGATGCAGCTGTTTTGAAACCTTTCAAAAATCAAACACGAAAACGTATTCAAGCATCTGTGCCGGACAAATAAAACACCGCCTTGCTTGGCTACGAGGTGTGTCCTTTCATTCAAAGTTGTATCCTGAGTTTTAGAGCACAGCGCCACGTCCCAAGGCTTGCGAGCTCTTCCCATTCCAGGAAACCCGGCTTCTCCATGACACTGTGATGACGCGTCTCACTAACCACAGAACATTACCGAACGCGGCAACCTACCTGGCATCTGAAAGGGGCTTCCTGGGTCTGAGCTGGTCGGAGAGTGAGGGTACGTGCTGCTGCTGCTTCCAGGAGAGTTGGGGTAACTGCTGTTGGGAGAATGAGGAAACGGATGGCTGTTGGGCTGCTGGAAAGAATCCGGGAAAGTGGCGTTGAGTGGCATGTGAGGCTCATTTTGCCCTAAGTTGCGGAACTGAGCTAAGAGGCTGTGCTGAGGATTGTATTCGCTGTGTCTTGGAACCAGTACTGGAGGAAGAACTGGAAAGGAGGAAAGGGGAAAAAACAAAAAGAGGGGCCAAAATGAGAATGATGAAAAATCTTTTAATAAGGTCACACTAAAATACAACAAAGTTGAAACATAATCTGTAAGTCACAACAAGTTATTTGAACCGTGTCCTGCTGCCAACTCAAAAGCACCACTCAAATGAAAAGCCCCATTCAAATGAAAAGCCATTTCCCACTCGGGAACAAATGCACAAATGCGGTAAAAACGACGGTCTGCTCAGAATCACTGACAGCTCAGCCCGAGACCGGCAGCATCAACAAAGTGCCCAGGCAAAGACTGCAAAATACATTCTTTTATGTGAAAAATGTTAAAGTTCCCCGATTCTTAATTTTCTCACCCACTAAAAACCAAGGTAGCGCCATTGACAATTCCAGTTTACCTCCCTGGCGGAAAAGAGTTCACACTTAAGAGCTAATACTATTTACTGAATGCTGTGAATTATCCACCATAAATGTTTTAAAATTAAATCTTTATTGAATTTGTTACAATACTGCTTCTGTTTAATGTTTTGATTTCTTTGGCTGTGAGGCACGTGGGATCTCAGCTCCCTCACCAGGGACCGAACCCGCGCCCCCTGCATTTGAAGGCAAAATCCCAGCCCCTGGACCTCCGGGGTGGCTCCTACTCACTCACCACAGAGGTTTTAAATCGACACGTTAGCTCACTTTAAACCAAAGCAATAGTAACTAAGGTTGAGAGGATAAATACAATGAGCAGTATAAAATCCAAACGCCAATGAAGATAATTAATTAGATAAAAATACAATGTTTTGTGGGACAGACTTTACAGTGTGTCCTGGTAGCCACACTTCATGAACACTTTCCTCTAAGGATCTGAATGTATTTACCACTTCTCAGCAATCCTTATCACTACCAGATAGGAAAAGGAAGCAATACAATCAGCATTTTACCAACTGAATACTCAAGGTACAAAGGTCAAAAAAATGTACCCACTAGTAGAGAAGGAAATAAAACAAGTCAAATCACTCCCCAAAGCTCTGTGTGTTAGGAACCTAAGGAGTCAATAATTAGCAGGGTTGTTCTCAATCTCCAGAAAACTCCAGAGGCAAAGCCACTTACAAGGGCGATGAGAAGGGAAGGGATGGGCCAGCTACCAGAACCCTAACTGGGTTGTCCCTAAGCTTCTTGCCAGCGTCACCAGATGGCTCCTCCCGAAAAATAAATGTCCCTGGAATCCCTACTGCTCTTGTGGCCTTGGTTAGAAGGAGAGAAACAGTCCATTTGGTAAACTGCACGAGAGGAGAAAGGAGATTTAAAATCTGTTATTGTTACTAGGAGTTAGGACTCAGAATACAGTTTTCCCAAGAAACCGTATTTAGTGGCATTAGGAATTAAGTAGATTTTTGAGGGCCTTCCAGTGAATCTATCCATGGCTTATATCATTTCTACAGGAGAAAGTGCTCTTAACACTTGGATTATAACTGATTCACAAGCTGAAAACTGTTTAAGTAAAAATCGGGTTTCTGAAGGTGTTAAAATGTCTCATATGCTGCATCTTAAATGTCTCCACAATCCTCCATAAAATTCACTGATTTCCCTACAACTTAATCCCTTAGAAACAGATCTTTTTAGTGTAATAAATGTATTTCCTTTTTCACAAAGTGATGGAGTTTGTCCAAATCAAAAGCATGATTGTTACTTATAATGGAAAAGACTCTGAAAAAGAATGTGTGTCTATATATACATATACAGCAGAATCACTTTGCTGTATATCTGAAACAAGTGCAATGCTGAAATCAATAATACTCCAATTAAAAAAAAAAAGACCTATGAAGAGAAATACAGGAAAACAAAAAAACATAATTCTTCCTTTTACCTTTCAGTAGTCACTTGAAATGTAAACTACTCTGGTTGAAGAGAAAGTTTCCAATAGCCACGAGCACTTTCCCAACACCAGCAGAAATCTATTGGGTTGGTTGGAAGGCTTATTTGAGTTTTTCCATAAGATGAACTTTTTGGTCAATCCAATATATTCCAAAATAGACACATGCTGTAAACTAGTGCAAATATCTTTAAATTACCTACACAATCAAACACTTTCCCTTTTTCTTTCAGCTGTTACAACTTGAATTACCGCTTCCCTATTTGTGTTTATAGTCACCTAACTATAACTTCTCCATTCTGATGCTTACCTTTAAAACCTAGAAAATACTGGCCTCTAAACCCTCCTACCAACAGGAGCACAGACAGCAATAGAAAAACCACTTCTCCGTCTCTCTTCTCTCGCCTTCCCCTCCCCACCTTACTGGGCTCCTGTTTCAGCGACTCCTATTGCCTAACAGCTTTACAACTGGGCATTTCTTTCTTCCCCGTTGTCTGCAGGGGAAGGCAATGTATTTCTGCACCTCCGGTGGATGCTCTGCGCACGTGTCCCCGTGTACCTGTTGTCTGGTGTGCAGTGGTCTGGCTCTAAAGCACAGGTCTGCCCTTGGTGTAGACCACAGGCGAGATCAACCGGCTTTTGTACGTGACCTCTGAAGTGAACCACCAGTTACAACAAAGCGGCACTCTACAGATGAACTTGACAAGATCAATACCTTTTTTCTCACCTCTGATAATTAAAAGGTGAGATGATTTTGCCACCCCTGATGTAGGTACGGGTATATTTTAATGAACTTCAAAAAGGTATTGAGGTATCACACATCTATAGTAAAATGTACAAATCTGCATATAAACGCAATCATATACACCCTTGTGTCTGGCTTTAGTTCAACATGACGTTTGTGTGACTCATCCAGTGTTGTGTGTAACACATCATTACATGTATATATTACAATTTATTTACTCAGTTTGCCCATCTAATCTCCTCAGAGGATAATCAATTTCATTTTTTTTTTTCTGGTTCCTGTGCATCTTCTTGAGGAAATTAAGCAGATAAATGTTTGCTTTCTTATTTCATCTTTATTACTAAAAATAAAGGCAGCCCCTGCACGTTGCTTTTTTCAACTGTTTGTTGTTGTTTAGTCGCCAAGTCGTGTCCTGGTCTTTGAGACCCCAGGGACTGTGCTTGGCCTCCCTGTCCTTCACCATCTCCCGGAGTTTGCTCAGATTCACATCCTTCGAGCCTGTAATGCTCTCTAACCATCTCATCCTCTTCTCCTTTGGCCTTCAATCCTTCCCAGCATCTTTCCCAATGACATGGCTCTTGGCACATTCTAGAATTAACTTCATACTACCTATAGAGATCTTCCTAATTTGTTTTTATAGCTAACAGCACCATAGTTTATTCAACCTATCTCCAATATCTGGGCATTTAGGTAGTTTGCAACATTTTAACCATTATATACAATACTGCAATGAATAACTCCATGCATATACTGTAGTACTGTTAAAGGTGTATCCTCGAAGTGGAAATACTGTGTGAAAGAGTAAATAAAGGTATAATTTTGTAATCATCAAGTATCCATGCATAGGGGTTGTACCATTTTGCATAGCTACAAGCAACAAATGAAAGTGATTTCCCCCTAAATGTCTCCTGAACAGACTATTCTGTCAAGTTTTTTACATTTTTGACAATTGGATGGGTGAAAAAATGGTAGGCACTTTGGTGCCCTTTTATATTCCTTTTATATATCTTTCCATGTTGATCACCTTTTCACATACTTCAGAAGACCTATTTTAGTCTCTTTTGTGAACTGTCTGCTTGTACCTTTTGCTCATTTTTGGTCTTTCCATTTTTCATTAAAATAAATCAATCATAAATATATAGGCAAATATATAATATCTTATCCATATTATAGATATTATATATTATCTATATAAGATATAATAATATCATATATATTATCTATATATAAAATATAATATCTTATCTATATATCTTATATATATTAGAGATACCAGCCCATGATTATATTATGTTCCAAATAGCTTATCACAGTCTGTCAGTTTGCTTAACTTTGCTTTTGTGCAAGTTTATTTTTTGGTAGTCAATTTTTCTTTCTTTTAATTGCATGTGGATTCTGAGTCATAGAAAGTCTTCTTCTACACCCAGGTTGTAAGGAGGAATTCATCCAAGCATTCTTCCAATGCATGTAAGGTATCATATTTTATCGAAATCTCTGATTCATCTGGAGCTCAGTTTATTTATACCATAAGGAATAGATCTAATTTTATCTTTCCAAATGGCTAGCCAGCAGCCCCAATACCATTTACTAAAGAGCCCACCTCTGTCCTAGTGGTCAGAGATGCCACCTTTCTTATACGCTTTCGCGTATGTTAGGGTCTGGTTTTCAGACGTTCCATCCCATTCCGTTCTGGTCCGCTGCCCTGTGTCACTCTGTCTAATTATAGAGACTCTGTGTGTGTAAGCGTGCTCAGTCACGCTCAACGCTACGCGACCCCCACAGACTGTAGCCTGCGAGGCTCCTCTATCCACGGAATTTTACAGGCAGGAATACTGGAGTGGGTTGCCATCTCCTCTTCCAAGGGACCTTCCCGACCCAGGGACTGAACCTGCGTCTCTTGCATCACCTGCACTACAGGCGGATTCTTAACCACTGAGCCCCCTGGGAAGCCCTGTAGAGACTTTATAGTGTATGCTAGTGTCTGTAGGGCTAGTCCCCTCTCACAGTCCACTTCACAGTTTTACTCACATGCTTACTTTTTCATATGAACTTTGATGGTCACCTTGTCGACCTCCAGAAAAAGAAGATTATTGATCCTTTTACTGGGATCACATTGTATTTAATCATTAACTTAGTAAGAATTAATATCTTATAACGTTAAACTACTTTATTCAAGAACCGGGAAGGTCAAGTCTACTTTTGCGTCTTTCAGGATCGTCCTATAGCTACTATCTGTACCAGTTTGCTAGGCCTGCCCATAACAAAATACCACAGACCGTGGGGCTTAAACCGCAGAGATTTATTTACTCAAAGTTCTGGTGGCTGGAAGTCCAAGAGTAAGGTGTTTGGCAAGCTGGTTTCTTCTGAAGCCTGTCTTCTTGGCTTGCAGCTGGCCACTTGCTGTGATTCTTCCGTATTACTTCCCTGGTGTCTCTCTCTATGTATGTCGCCATCTCCTCTTATTAGGATACCAATCGGTTTTGAGTCCAGCCTAACGGCCTCATTTTAACTTTTTAAAGGCCCTATTTCCACATACAGTCACATTCTTAGGTACTTCTGACTGGGGCTTCAACAGATACATTTTGCAGGGGACAGAATTTAACCTATAACACTGTATTAGGTTTTAAACATTTCTTATTAAGTTTATTAAGTATTTTATCTTTTCTGTTGCTATTTTAAATGGAGTTTTCACTTTTGCCTTATACCGTTCACTTTCACTTATACCTTCTATCTGGTAATTATTTATATATTGGTTATTGACGTTTCTATTTTCTGGATGAATTCTTTTGTTGTCTCAGTTATTTTTATCATTGACTCACTGTAGAGTTAGTTCTCCAGCAAATGATCATGTCTCCCACAGCTAATTTTACTGCTTCCTTTCAGATTATTTTCTTGTGCCTAACTGAACTGATGAGTAGTGCCAATACTACGTTCAAAAGTAATGGGAATGGGGCTTCTTTGGTGGCCCAGCGGTAAAGAATCCGCCTGCCAATGCAGAAGGCACAGGTTCAATCCCTGCTCTAGATGGACTCCGCATGCTGCAGAGCAACCGTGCCCGTGCCACAACTACTGAAGCCCGTGAGCCCCAGAGCCTCTGCCCTGCCACAAGAGCGGTCGCTGCAATGAGAAGCCTGGGCACCGCAACTGCAGAGCGGCTGGGCGTGGCTGTGTTAAAACGCTCTACTTACAAAAACAGCTCACAGACCTGACTTGGCCTGTGGGCGGTTTTCCAATCTCTGGCTGCTGATTACTTAGGTTTTCCCACATGACCGGTCATGTGTTTAGACTGGTGTATTAACGTTCCTATTATTGGGTGTGTTTCTATTTCTTTTTCCTGCTGTACTGTACTTTATACAGGAGGCTGCTGTGATATTTGGTGCATATATGTTCACTTTAACACATCACTGACCATATGTATCACGAAGTTTTAGAGCTTAAGGTCGATCCAGCGTTCATTACACAACTTATGATTGTCATAATCATTCACATGTCACTCTCTTAGGTCTTTGTTCCAACCGCGTATATATTATAAATGCAAGTTTATGACCATTAAAATCTTTAAAAATGACACATCACGAAATGTCTCATTTCTAAAAGAGCCCCTGAAGACATCCACCTTGTTGATTATTGAGTAAAATAAAAGAAACATGTTCTAGAGGAAATAATGCCCAGAGGACGAAAAGAAAAATGCTGCCCAAAAGTGTAGCGTCTGCTCTTCTAAGGGAAAGTGCAGTGATACACGGTATATTTGTAACAGACATTCTGCTCTTCTGCACAGAGATGTCAGCTATATTGCTTTCACACTCCAATGAAGTATTAGAATGCTTTAGTGAGACATACAAAGTTTCAAATAAACACATTAAGTGCCAAAAAAGTTGTTATTTACTCAAACAAGGGTGTTTCAATATTCACTTACAAAACAATCACCCACACATGTTAGTTTCTGCAAAAAATGCCCCAGTCAATAACGGGTTGAAGTGTCTCTCTGGGTCCGTGCCTTTTGGTCTTCTGAATTCTGTTTTGTGTGATATCAGAATCATAATCCTCCCCTTGTTGTTTACAGGTGCCTGATATATCTTTACTAATTCCTTGATTTTTAGCTTTTTAATCACTTTTTCTGGGGGGGGGGAAGGGATGTGTCTCTTGAAAACAGCATAGAGTTTTGCTTTATGAACCCATTTGAAAATCTCTTAATTTTAATAGGTGATTAAGCCTATTTATATTTATTGATACGACTCACGCTTGGTATCAACTCTGTCATGTTATTTTTTGTTAGTTATTTATTATATTTACTATATTTTTCTATGTGATGTAATTATTTGTCTTCTGTGTTTTTTAAAGAGGAAACTCTAAACATAGTTTTCTATTGGTGTTATATGATGATTTTTCTATTTGTATCTTTTAATGTCTTCCATTTCTTCCTTACTTAACCTTACTTAATACTTAATTATTTACTTTAAGCCTAGAACCATGCTGAGCACATTATCACATCCTGCAAAAAAAGAAAGCTGGAGGGATAACTTACCTAAGGTCCCAGAGAAAGGGGGGAGAGTTGGGATTCAAACAAAGGCAACGGGCACTCTCAACCCCTGAGGTTCTGCTGACTTGATGACCAACTTTCGAAGAATGTTAAATTCTGTCTGATATAGTCTGTTTAAGGGACGTTTAAGGGATAAGTGAGTAGAATAAACTCTAGAAGTGTTTCTGGACAAATTAAAGTTAAGGTCAGGCAACTGACAGGAGAAAACTTCAGTGTAGGCAAATAAGTCCAATTATGAAACACTTCTAACTCCTTGATGATGCTAATAGGTGAGTCACTATCAAATCTGATTCGTGTAGCTTGAGGATTATAAAGTATCTGTATATTCTGGCTTGCCTGGGACAGTCCCAGCCTGTAGCTGTTTTCTGATGGAATTATTAATAGGTGACCCAATGTCACTCCCACAAGGGCTTCCCAGGTGGCGCTGGTGGTAGAGAACCCACCTGCCAATGCAGGAAACATGAGTGACACGGGTTCAATCCCTGGGTGGGGAAGATCCCCTGGCAAAGGGAATGGCAACCCACCCCAGTATTCTTGCCTGGAGAATCCGCATGGACAGAGGAGCCTGGTGGGCTACAGCCCACGGGGGCGCAAAGAGTCGGACACGACTGCAGCAACTTAGCACATCGCTCTCAAAAGGGTTCTGGTTTGGACAGCAAATCTTATGGTCATCCAAACTATTAATAACTGATTACATTTAGGAATGGTATGGGGGTCTGAAACAGCTGCTAGACCTGGAATGAAGTATTAATGCGAAAGAGAAGAGATGGGGGGAAGCGAGCTAGGCAGGGTTACGTCTACACACACAAGCTGCTCTAAAATGAGGGCAGGCGCCTCGCCTGTGCTGACTCCTGAGGTCAGGGAGATGCGTGCTCTGTCCCAGAGTCTCTCCGACCCCCAGTTCCTCTTCCTTTCATTTCAGCAATATTTCAATATGAAGCTATGTTTGCTATTGGGGGAAGAGAAAAGAAAAAATATTCAGACCAATTACCTATGTGTAAACAAACCTCTACGAAATTCTTATTTCCTGGGTGAGAGGCTGCTGAGCCAGGCGAGAGGAGTGAGATGTGCGACCTCTACAGCTGACTCAGGCCAGAAACTGGAAGGGAGAGAGGGTGAGGCGC
Source organism: Ovis aries (assembly GCF_016772045.2). Taxonomy (NCBI): domain Eukaryota; kingdom Metazoa; phylum Chordata; class Mammalia; order Artiodactyla; family Bovidae; genus Ovis; species Ovis aries. The sequence continues at coordinate 12,830,671 of NC_056070.1, forward strand.
GTCCTCCTCTTAGTATTTCTTTCCGTTTCAGTGTATTTCTAGTTTAGGGAAAAGAGAAACAGGGGAGCAGTGACTCCTCCGGGAACCCTTTTCCTCGGCACACTGATAAAACTACTCCTACCTGGCAACTTGAGAGAACGACTCAAGTTTGCAGCTTCCCTTTAAGGACTGTTCCTACTGGTTCAGTTGAATTATGAGAATCTCCTCTGAAAGAGGGGCCCAATGTTTAAACACTTTCTTTATGCCCATAAATTTCTTTTTGAAGTGAATCATTTAAAATCCGAATGTGTAGTATCATCCTTGTATTTTAAGAGTCCTAACCCTGGAGAATCCCATGGACGGAGGAGCCTGGTGGGCTATAGTCCACGGGGTCGCAAAGAGTCGGACACGACTGAGCGACTTAACTTTCAACTTTTCAACCCTGGTTAAAATAAACAAAAAACTTGAGCTGTTTTCACACTATCTCTTCAGGTGGATTCTAGTTTGGGGGTGAGGGGGAAGGCTCCTAGATAATTTCATGACACCTCCTTCCACCTACTCAAAAATTCCTAGTAACTGCGTATCTTTTCCTAATTGCTCAAGAGGAAAAAAGTCAAATTTCTGCCTTTTGAAGTATTTATGCATCTATTTCAGTTGGGGCTTCCCTAGCGGCAGGAGATGTGGGTTCAATCCCTGGGTTGGGAAGGTCCCCTGGAGAAGGAAATGGAAACCCACTCCAGTATTCTTGCCTGGGAAATTCCCATGGACAGAGGAGCCTGGCAGGCTACAGTCCATGGGGTTCCAAGAGCCAAATACAACGTAGCAACTAAAACCACCGCCACCATTCAGTTAAAAAATGAAATAAAATCCCATTTCTAGTCAATAGGGAAACCAAACTAGGAAAGTTTCAGGATGTATTTTTGTTTCCAGAACCAAGTTTCAGGGAGACATTTGTGATTCTGCCACCAGACTCAGCTTTTCTGCGTTACCAGGGCACAGCGAAAAGGAATGAAAAAAAAAAACAAAACAAAATGAGAAACAGCTAACCCTGGAGACGGAGGCTGTGCTGTGCAAAGTATTCTTGCACACCCTCCAGACTGGTGAACGTTTTTAAGATTTTGAAGTATTTGAAATTCTATCACTAAGTCATCTGCATAAAGTAGTCTTGTAACCAGATGAAGGCAGATGAGGCCACGATATGCCAAATGTTCATGGACAAAAATTTCTTTTTCACACACAAGAGAGTTCTGATAACAAAGCTGCCAGGCTGTTGCCTCTGTCCACACAGACGTGATGGCAAATAAGCTGGCTGCGACCCAGCAGTACATAAACACTCTTTAGTTCTGAAGACGTGGAAAAGGAGTTTAGGGTACAGTGGAGATGCCCAAGTTCTAGCCTGATGATGCTAATTATTAGTTCTGTGACTTTGAGAAAGTCACTTAATTTCCCAGGGTCTCAATTTTCCTCCCTCTGCAGAGCAAGGGGTCTGAAGGCCCTTCTAGCCCTGAACTGGGCAAATCTGCTGCTGCTGTGCTCATCTGGAGCGTCATGGTACCCAAATGCAGGACCACACCTCGCTCAGGACTGCCAGTGAGGTCACCCAAGAACAGGATGGTCCAGGGCTAACGGGAGCTTAGGTCCCTGAGGTCAGGTCCTGTGGCCTCAATTCTCATCTGAAAACAGGTGTGGGGGGTGTGAGGACGGGGAGGGTAGTCAACACCAGAGCAGCTGTGCCCAGTATCATAACTGTACCAAGCAGATGTCCCTCGATTCGGTGTGTGTTCGTGACCTCCTAAATAGAAACATTTCCAGGAGAGAGTGGTGGAGAGGGTAAAACTACTTAAAAGTTAATAGTATATGCAATTATGAAATAAAGTTCTTGACCTCAGGATATGTCAGGGAAACTACACTGAAGAAAAGATTCTCAGGACACTTAATTGAGGTTAAATTTTAACACAAATAGAGCCCCAAGTCCCTGAACAGGGGCACTTTATCTTGTGTGCTTACTGGCAGTGAGATGGCACAAGGGAGGGTGTGAAGCAACATTAGCTAATGTTCACTGGGCACTACATATATGATCACTGAACCCCGGGGCCGGGCTCTGGGGGGACAGGGCAGATGCAGACATCAGTGGGACAGCCACTGTCCCTGCCCAGCCAGAGTGTATAACAGATCCCGAATCCTCATGGCAGACACAGAAGCAGGCTCAGCCCAGCTCTGTGACAACGTCTGAGGTCACGCAGCTGCTAAGTGGAGGGCCAGGGTTTGAATCAAGGTCTGCTCATAATCACCACCAGACGACTGTACTCAGTACTGCAAGACTGGAAAGAGATTGTGTATTTAACATTCCCTTTTCATTCTTCTGCTTAGTTTTTGGAGGGAACATCTTTTTAAAAGTTAAGATGATTTTTGTCTAAAGACAGCAACTTTACAGTACTTGCTTCCTTGGTGGCTCAGATGGTAAAGCATCTGCCTGCAATGTGGCAGACCCAGGTTCAATCCCTGGGTTGGGAAGATCCCCTGGAGAAAAAAGTGGCACCCCACTCCAGTACCCTTGCCTGGAAAATCCCATGGACAGAGGAGCCTGGTAGGCTACAGTCCATGCGGTCACAAAGAGTTGGACACAACTGAGCGACTTCACTTCCTTTCACTTTGTAGTATTTATTTCCGAGGAATGTATCAATTATTCTTTTTTTTATTAATTTATTTTAATTGGAGGCTAACTGCTTTACAATATTATGGTGGCTTTTGCCATACATTGACATGAATCAGCCACGGGTGTACATGTGTCCCCTCGTCCCAAACCTCCCTCCCACCTCTCTCCCCATCCCATCCCTCACGTTCGTCCCAGTGCATTGGCTGAGCGCCCCGTTTCATACACCAGACTTGGACTGGTGATCTGTTTCACACACGGTAATAGACATGTTTCAATGCTGTTCTCTCAAGTCATCCCACCCTTGCCTTCTCCCACAGAGTCCAAAAGTCTGTTCTTTGTATCTGTCTCTTTTGCTGTCTTGCACATAGCATAGTCATTACCATCTTTCTAAATTCCATATATATGCATTAATATACTGTATTGCTGCTTTTCTTTCTGACTTACTTCACTCTGTATACTAGGCTCCAGTTTCATCCACCTCATTAGAACTCACCCTTGAGTATATACATGAACAGAAGACGAACCTGTGAACAAAACTTAAATATAAACATAGTGAACTGTTTCAATAACAGTATCTGTGAAAAAAGGTTAAATTTACTTAACACATTATTGGCCAGACACATATTTGTGCCACGGTGTTAAGTTTCTGCAAAAATCCCCAAAAGTCAATAATGTGTTTAAAAAGGCCTAAATCGAAATCAACTTCTGAGAACTCAACTTCCTAAGTAATAGGGGATTCCCTCTTTCCAAACACCAAAGGGGATCGATCCCCTTGAAACGCATCTTATCTACAAGATTATGTGCCCACAGGATGTCCTCTAAGACTCCATGACTTACTGCAGATACAGGCTGCAACCTACCCTTTGGGGTAACTCTCCCACCCTACTCCTTACCCAGCTGCTCCAAGCTTCCAGCAGTTTCCACCTGCTGGAAGCCTGGAGTGTACTTTTCCTGTACTTTTGCTCACTTGATATACTTCCAAATCTCAGGTTCAGTGTAATTTCCTTTAGGGTATCTTTCCTGTTCTTTCCACCCACCCCCAGAGGAAATGAATTTCTCTTTTCTTTGTGCCCCACTGCGGCTTAGACTATCATGGCATCAGTAACATTTTACTACTAATTTGACTTTACCTCACTCAGACCACCAGCCCCTTCGGGGGAGAACTGAGCTTTTTTTCTTCTGTATTGTCCAGCGCCTGGTATATAATAGGTCCCTAATAAATTTTTTCAATTAATTTATGTTTCTGAATTATATTACTATTTTTGGATTAGTTATTATAAGCTGACTAATATAGACCTTGCTCGAGGCACAGTCCTCAGTGAATTAGGAAGACACTTGTTTCGAGGAAGATTCCTCTACCTCACCCCACACAACAGATAGGACCTTCTGGGGTTTGAATGAACACAGCCTGGGTGAGGAAGGTGAGGGGTTCCCGTATTTATTGGCAATGCAGCCCCAGGCTTCCTGTCCTGTCTCCATCTCTAACTAGCTGTGGAACTTGAACTTCAATTTTCTCACCTTGTTAGATGTCTAAGCAGCATCCCTTCCACCTCTAAAACTCGATATAGCATCAGTCTCAATCCTCGGGTATGTAGATTAAGTTAGAATGATACAGAGAAGACCAGCATGGCTTTATACTAAGCTGACAAGAAAATTCAGTGTCCAGGTGTTTTGGTCAGAAGGCTTTCAGCCACAGAAAAACCAATGGCTTTAGATTAAGAAGCCCAGGGTCCTGGCGGGGTGAATTCAGGCACAGGAGCCTCCGTTTCCCTGCAGGGCTAGAGATCCTGTTCTGGGAGGCTGAATGTGGCTGGCTCCTCTCTCCAGCTCCTCTTCCATCCTTACTCCAGGTTCCTTTCCTCTGCCCAATATGTATTTGCTTAACTCCCACAGAAGGAAGGTGCTATGTTATCAGAGACTTCATAGCTTGTTAGAGATTAAAAAAAAAAAAAAAAAAGTCAGGTGTCAGCTTAAAATATCAGGAGAGGAAAAGGTCCTTCCTAAGGTTCATAGGAAGTTTAAAAAGAGTTAGAAGCAGGCTGTAGCTTTGGACTTCTGGATGGAAGTCTTGCTCAGTTACTTAGGAGCCAACGGATGGGGAATTTACTCTTTACACTTCATTTCTTACTAGTGAAATGGGAACATTAGTACTTCTCACAGGTTTCTTTGTATTTAATCATTTACATTGTGCCGACTTATGTCAAGTACTGTACCAAATGTTAACTAATCTATGCTGGGAAAGATTGAGGGCAAGGGCAGAAGGGGGAGGCAGAGGATGAGATGGTTGGATGGCATCACTGACTCAATGGACAGGAGTTTGAGCAAACTCTGGGAGATAGTGAAGGACAGGGAAGCCTGGCATGCTGCAATCCACGGGGTCGCAAAGAGTCGGACACAATTTAGCAACTGAAGAACAGTAACAATCCTCATAACAACTCTGAACACGGAGGTAGAGACTACCTAACTTGCCCATGAATATACGACTAGGCAGCAGTGGAGACAGGTGTCTCTTGATGTTGCTCAGGTCAGTTTTAACAAGTTCCTGGGCTCTGGTCAGCCCTGGCCTAGTGGGCCTAAGCATCTATTGGCCGCTATTGATATGGAAGTCCTTGGTCATTTCCCAGGTGTCACAGCAGGCAATCATTTGCAGCATGCAATTAGTTCTCATTCTGAGATCAAATTTGATTCTGTAAAATATATTCCAGGAAACAGACACTTGTTATATAATGATGAAGACTGACTGATGGGAAATAAATACCAATAAAACCTCCAGAAACATGTGAAGCACAGGTGTAGACTCTCAATTTACCATTTTTTGTTGAGTCACGCAGTCGTGTCTGACTCTTTTCGATCCCATCGACTGCAGCACACCAGGCTTCCCTGTCCTTCACCATCTCCTGGAGCTTACTCAAACTCACAGTCGGTGATGCCATCCAACCATCTCGTTCTCTGTCGTCCCCTCTCCTCCTGCCTTCAATCTTTCCCAGTATCAATCAGGGTCTTCTCCAAATGAATCAGCCCTTCCCATCAGGTGGCCAGAGTATTCGAGCTTCAGCATCAGTTTTTCTAATGAATATTCAGGGTTGATTTCCTTTAGAATTGACTGATTTGATCTATCAATCCCAAACTTAAGCAGCTGGTGCACATTATGTATTTTGGATTAAATCCTCTGCTACTGAAAATTTTGGATACCTTTCTCCTTTGTCAAAGAAAGAAAACTGGCTAAGTGTGGGGAATGACTCCTTTAGGGAAGCAGCAGTGTGGTGGGTGGCAGCATGGACTTTGTAAAGTTGAAGTTTGAATGCCGCCTCGCCCCTTAAAGCCACGTGACACGAACAGCAGCTCAGAGGCCCAGCTGCTTGGCATCTCTCTGCACCTCTTACAGCTGAGGTCAGGAGGAAATGAGCATGCACATGAGTCCATGAGCACGGTGCCTGGCACATAAAAAGCAGCTGTTTTAATTTTTACTGTTACTGTTATTAATACCATAAATATTGCCCCTGGAATAACACACATCTGAACTGCACAGATCCACAATCACGGATTTTTTTTTTTTTTTTCACTAAATATGTTCTACATGATCTTCAGGTGGCTGAATCCCAGGATGCAAAACCGTGGATATGGAGGGCTGACTTTAAATTCATACATGGATTTTCCACAGTGTGGAGGGCTCTAAACTCCAAGCTGTTCATTAATCAACTGTACTATAGTCTTCTGAAGATGTGTTTGGTGAAAACATAACATGAATTTTGTTTTTATTCTGAAGAAGATGTGCACAAAAGTTATGCTCTTTGTATCACTGTTTCAGCCACAATTTAATGTTCCCAGAGTGCAGAAAGCCTGTTCAAGTGCATGATTTAATCCTCAGCATGACCTTGGAAGGTAGATATTATCACTCCCCATTTCACAGGTTAACAAACACAAGCTCAAAGAGAAGGAACCAGCCCAAGGTCAAAATTACCAAGTGCCAAATTTTAGTCCAAGCCTTCTGACCCAAGCTTCTACCCCACCACATTTTAAACTTACAACTACGGAGAAGTATCTCCTTAACAGTTCCCATTTGTCCTGAATTTCCTAGAGAACTCCACATCTGCCAGTCAGCATTCTACTGTAAGCAACAGCCCTCCTCTCTCATTTACTGTTGTTGTTTAGTCACCGAGTTGTGTCCGACTCTTTTCAACCCCACGGACTGTAGCCTGCCAGGCTCCTCTGTCCATGAGATTTCCCAGGCAGGAATACTGGAGTGGGTTGCGATTTCCTCCTCTAGCAATTCTTCCTGACTCGGATAGAAAGTGCATCTCCTGCATCGGCAGGCGGACTCTTTACCACTGAGCCACCTTGGGAAGCCCTCTCCCTCATTCACTATCAGCTTGGATCCCTGTTTTTATCCTCCAGTGGCTGATAATTCATTTCTGACCTTAGTCATCTTGTTGGTCATACTATCTGCCTTAGCCAGGAACAGCCCCTTCAAGTTGACCTGAGTCCTTAGGACACGCTCCTATCAGTTTTCTCTTTGAAAAATAACTCATTTTAACATCAGCTGTTCTTTTTCCTATTGAAAAGCTGTCGTTAGATGTTTCAAAAGCACTTGCCCACAATTCTTTCCTAACTTGACCACGGTACCTAAATACCTGTCTGCAAACCAACACAATGTTGTAAAGCAATTTTCCTACAATTAAAAAAAATTTTTTTTAATGTTTTCTTTTAAAAAACAAACAAACAACAACAACAACAAACCTTTCCAATACAGCACCATACCCTGGAGACACTTTTTACATGCTTAAAGAAACAACACCATCACAGAAAAAGTACTGCTGAGTCTGCTACAGAGCTAGCTAGATGGAATTATAGGGAAACATACAGGAAAAAACATACAAGGCAATTAATTTCACTCTGTTGCCATATGTAGGTTTACCTTCAGTTTACAAAAAGCTGCCCAAATAATTCTCAAGAGTCACAGTCTCTCCTTTTGCCTTTTCCTGACTGAAGAGCCCACCCAGGCAAGTGGGCAGGGGGTCAGGTGATGTGTGACCAGGTGAGCCATACTCTTAACTCAGGTAAGAAACGGCTGCTTTGTGAGAGAGAGCAGGGAGCAGAGGACAGCAGCATCTCAGAGAGCTGCTTTGGAGATGACATCACAATGCAGTAGGATGTGAACCTCATCTTTCACTGTAAGATCTACTAAATGGACTCCAGAGCGTAAGAACAAGCATTTAAAGAATGGGGTGGGGGCGGAGGACAGAACTTAACGTGGTGGAAAGACTGCGCTTCCAGCGCAAGGAATGGGTTTGAGGAGGGCTTCTCAGGTGGTACTAGTGGTGAAAAACGCACCTGCCAATGCAGGAGACACAAGAGATGGGGGTTTGGTCCTTGGGATGAGCAGATCCCCTGGAGCAGGGCATGGCAGCCCACTCCAGTATCGTTGCCTGGAGAATCCCATGGACAGAGGAGCCTGGCGGACTACAGTCCACAGGGTTGCAAAGGGCTGGACACGACTAAAGCGACTTAGCATGCATGCACATAGGGAACTAAGATCCTACATGCCCACTGGTGAGGTCAAAAATAAATAATTTAAAAAAATTTTTTTAATTAAAAAGAAAGTCTATTCCTCATATAGCTAATAAATCAAAGCTTACTAATTTTGGAAACTAGATTCTCTCAAAAAAAGAAACATACAGACATAACCAGGGGAGAAAAATGCCAAACAGTCCTTTGTGGATCTAAATTTCTTTATTTAAACAAAGTCTCTGTTTCCAGATTTCTTTCTTTCTCAGAGAGGTTAACATTACTTCTAGTCATACAGCCCACGTGGCCCGTACCAGTGTCATGAAGAGCAGACTGAATGGAATGCTAAAGGGCAGGCTTCGGTGCTGACGGTCATGCCAATGGAGAAATTCAGTTGAGGGCACTGGTAATTAGGAAGGTGAAACGGGTTAAGGGACAGTTTCAGTCCCTTAACACATCTGCACCCACAGGGAAGAACTGCTGCTGACGTCATGAGTGCCTAGACCAGACTAAACGCAGCGAAACAAGTCTGCAGCCTTTCAAATCAGTCCTGAGACCAGCATCTAACAGTGCCACGCTAGCAAATTAACAAAATTTGTTTTTCAGTTCTCCTTTCTCCAGGCCCTCTTGAGATTTTTAACACCGTAGTCAGGGTAGCCTCCAGCTGCCAGAAGTCCCTCAGCCCTGCTCTGTAAAGCTCCACTCTTTCCTTCCTTATCTCCTCCCCAAACAAATCTCGTTTTTCCAAATATCAGGGCTGAGGTCTGGTGATTTGGCTAGCTCAGGGTTATCAGGCATGCTGCTGGGTCATTTGAGAGACTACTGCATTTCAAATTAGAAAAAGACAAGGAGATGGGACAGTTTCGGGAGAAAGAAATGTCCAGTCTTTGCTTTGAAGCTTTGAACTTCTAATACCAAGGAGGCTGAAAGTAAAACCAAGAGAATCAGCCCGAGATCATTACAAAAGCTAACCTTCCCCCTCATTTCTCTCACTTTTCAAGGGTCCATCAAGGGCCTAAGGCACTACACCAACCGAGGGCAGGTCACCTGCAGCGTCCCCACCACAACCACACAAAACACTCCCAGACCCACAAGAAATTGCTGTTTGAGGAGGAGCCACATGTGGGGATCAAAAGCCCCAACACAATACTCACAGGTCTTAATGTTAGTTCACCCCAAGCTAGTCTTGGAAGTTATTAGCTAGGCTTTTCCTTTTGATTGAAAACATTACTATCTCACAATTGCCATCAGTGAACTACTTTATTACCAGTGTTTCTCTGTGGTTTTCAAAATTGCTTTTCCATCAGCCGTGGTTCTTTGAGTGTGTGCTTGGTTTTTAATAGCTGCTGGCTGGCTAGTTTTCCTACAGCCTTATGAACTGGAGGAACAACAATGCAACGGCGATGAACCTTAAGTGAATCCAAAAAGTCTGAATGTATCTTCTCTAGGCAATGGCACCCCACTCCAGTACTCTTGCCTGGAGAGTCCCATGGACAGAGGAGCCTGGTGGGCTGCAGTCCATGGGCTTGCTAAGAGTCAAACACGACTGAGCAACTTCACTTTCACTTTCACGCATTGGAGAGGGAAATGGCAACCCACTCCAGTATTCTTGCCTGGAGAATCCCAGGGACGGGGGAGCCTGGTGGGCTGCCGTCTATGGGGTCGCACAGAGTCGGACACGACTGGAGCGACTCAGCAGCAGCAGCAGCCCACCTAATTGTTGCAGAGACAGAGACGGAAGGAAGTAGAGGATAATGGTCAGGAAAACAAAAGTATGAGTAAGATACTTCGTACAATCTGCGGATCACAGTCTTAAAACTTCAAGCTGGGAAAGATCTGGCAATAAAAAAACTCTGCCCAGAAACAAGTCACATAATAATTATCTAGATATCTGCTTCAACTTATGTAATTCATGTACTTTTATATTTTATGTACAAATAATACATAGTAACTGCTAAAGCTTACCATGAGTTCATCCATTCATAAATAACACAAAACCAGTGCCCCCAAATCAGGCACTAAGAACAGCTGCTCAAGGAAAGAAGAAAAGAGCAAAACAATCAACGTCATATTTTGTCTTGGGTTTAAGATAAAGGAAACCACTAAGAGATCTGGGTATAAAATCCTACACACGATTACATTACTTCATCCGTTTCTAATAAAACGGCAGATGACAGTGATGAAATTATCAGACACAAGCCACATGCCAATGATAATACAGGGGAAAAAAGTTTGCCATCTAAAGTCCATGTCCACGTGGCTGTGCCTTGAGCCTGGATGGAAGCAGTAGTAGCGAAATGCTTTTGCGAAACAAACCTTCCACGTGGATGGGAGAATAGAGCCCTGAGTGGACGATGGAAAAGGAACTCAAAGGCTGAGGACACCGCTCTTGCCCCAAGGATCCCCTCCAGCAGGAAGTCTCTGTATACTGCCTCAGTGGCTCTCACCCACCATCCAGCCTCAGGCATAAATGCTCTACAACCTTTAAAGCATTCTTCCTTCATCTCAGGGTCACACACATCTCTCTCCCACACCAAAAGTAGGAGCAAACCATCCAGCCTAGGACCGCACACACACAGTAACTCGACTCTGATACATCTGTATCAGTCATTCCTGGAGCACCCGTGTGGTGATTTTCCTTAGTCTTGACCTTCCTTATGAAGTTTTTTTCCCCCTGGCCTACTTTATTAGTAATACTCTCTACTGTAAGTCTCCTCGTAAACTGATTTAAATACTTGGTACAATGAAACATATACAGACACACATGTTAATACATATATATCTGGACCACCGCACAGACTGGAACACAATGTCCGACGCATTAGAGTCAGGTGAGCTGAGTTCTAGGGGCACCCCCAGGCTTCTAAGAGTTGGTTGTGTCCCCCATACACACTTGTATCATTCAATTTAGCACACTGTGCTGTACTCTCATGCCTGTCTTTCCTCTGTGTGTGTGTGCGTGCGTGTGTGTGTGTGTGTGTGTGTGTGTGTGTATGTGCTGCTCAGTCGTGTCTGACTCTTGGCGACCCACGGACTGTAGCCGTCCAGGCTTCTCTGCCCGTGGAATTCTCCAGACAAGAATACTGGAGTGGGTTGCCATTCTCTTCTCCAGGGACCCAGGGATTGAACCTGGCTCTCCTGCACTGCTGGCAGATTCTTTTCAGTCTTTCTGGGGCAGACTCAGTTCCTGGGGAGCTGCACATGAATTGTAGGTGTTTGAGTGAAAATAAATTTTCTTTTTTTTACAAGGACCGTTTTAAAAGTCTTTATTGAATTAGTTACAATAGTGCTCCTATTTTATTCGGGGTTTTTTTTCATGGGGTGGGATGGTTAATTCTGTGTGTTACCTTGACTAAGCTAAAGGATCAGCAGAGAACTGGTGAGACAGTACTTCTTGCTGTGTCTTTTGAGGGAGTCTCCAGAGGACAGAAGCATTTGAAATGACAGACTGAGTAAGGAAGACCATCCTTGCCAATGTGAGTGGACTGCACCCAAATGCTGATTGGGAACAAAGAGCCTGGAGCACGTCTTCTCCTGCCCTTGCATACCAGTGCTCCTGGTTCCCAGGCCGCTGGGCTAAAACTGGGATTACATTAAGAGCCTGCCTGGCTCCTCAGCTTGCAGACAGTGGATTGTGGGATTTCTTGGCCTCCACACTCATGTGAGCCAGCGTCCATAATAAATCTATAACAGGTATTAGGCTTCTTTTTAAGCCTTTCAAAAATTTATTTGGAGGAGGGCATGCCATGCAGCTTGTGGGATGTGAGGTTCCCCAACCAGGGACTGAACCCAGGCCCTCATCACACAGTACTGAATCCTAACCACTGGACCGCCAGGGAAGTACCAATAGTAGCCTTATTAGTAGGATAATTAGTAAATTTTTAAATTTAACAGGATCTCATAAATACATAGGATCTATATCTATCCTATTGGTTCTGATTCTCTAGAGAACACTGAGTATGATGCACAGGTCATAAAGCTTTAACCTTTATAGTTGATACTGTTGATAGTTAATCCCAAATCTTCACAACTGCTTCCAACTGCTTCTGCGTCTAACTGCTGCATCTAGGTATCTGGCTTACAGCTTCAGTTACCAGACTCCTAGATATCCACATCATTCAGATAAACTTGGAGGCAGAGTTAATACTCCCCCCGCCCCACCCTTCCCCATCCTCCAAATGGATATACTAATACAAGACTGTAAAAAAAGGCACTTTAATTACATAGAGGTTTTTGTCATCATTGGCTCAAGAAAAAAAATCACATTAACAACATGAAGAAACACATTACAGATTTTTATTCTATTTTTGAATATTAATTTTATTAAATCTTGAGCCTTCAGTATAGGTCTTTTTAATATTCTGTGTGACAAAATGAAACTACTCGTAGAGCACCTCTGCTGCCTGCCAGACACACGGTGTGTCTTGAGGAGGGGCACTCAGGTGACTGATTCAAGACTAGCTGCTTCTTTCGTGGATCACCATTTTTAGATTCAGATAATGGCAGGTTCACATGCAGCTGTGAGAAATAACAGAGAAATCCTGTCTACCCTGTACCGAGTATCCTCCAGTGGTGACATCCTGAAAAACTAGCACGGGATCAGCCAGGACACGGACACAGATACAGCCAAGACACGGAACACTTCCATCCACCCCACGGTCCCTCCCCCAGGCTGCCTTTACAGCCACGCCCACTCCCCTTCAGATCCCAGGAACCACCCATGCACTGTCCATTTCTAAGATTTTAAGGCAAAATTTACAGAGCTAGGAACTACCCGGTGACTGAGGCAGCTGAAGGGGCAAACGCTGCACTCAGTCAACAGGTGAAGAAGATTTTAGGTGAATTCTGAAGAGGATTTTAGGTGAATTTTAAACAGCTGGGAGCTATGATGCTGAACATGAAAGCAGCACCAGGAAGCGAACACCAGGGTGTTACTTGAGAGATCCGAATCAAAATTGCAATGTCAGAATTTCAAGCTCAGATTCGATATGGCCTTTGAAGTTCAAAGCAGAGAAGATAATTCTCAGGAACCATGTGAAAAACATTAAAAAAAGAAAAAAAAAAAAGACAGGAAATCTCCACCAAGGCATTTTAATGGCGGCAGATAGCAACGGAATGGCTTTCACTCCACAGCGAGACAACTGACTTCATCATGTCAGCATTTTCTTTGGTCAAGAAAGAGAGGACCGCCATTTAACCCAACCACTAATAAGTAGCCTGGACTCTAAAGATTACCAAAAGTCCAAGTAAACAGCCGCCTGTTACATCATCAACAGGGTCAGAGTCTTCAGAAGCCGCAAGGACTTCCTCTTTCCTACAACTGTCCACACACTTGCACACAAGTCTTATTGCTTTCTATCAATACTTTTCCCAAAGATGCATGTTTCATAATGGCCAAGCTACCCTGGACCTTGGTGCTAGCTCTGGTAAGTACTTACCAAAAAAGAACAAAAGAAATTAGTTGTTCAGTTGTGTCCGACTCTTTGTGACACCATGGACTACCAGCCCGCCAGGCTCCTCTGCCCAAGGGATTCTCCAGGCAAGAATACTGGAGCGGGTTGCCATACTCTCCTCTAGGGGATCTTCCCAAACCTAGGGATTGAACCAGGGTCTCCTGCATTGCAGACAGATTCTTTACCGTCTGAGCCACCAGGGAAGCCTAAAAGGTTCTTGCCTCTCACACCCTATCCCATTGTTTTTTGGGTTTTAAAAAAAATTTATTTATTTATTATTGAAGGATAATTGCTTTACAGAATTTTGCTCTTTTCTGTCAAACCACAACATAAATCAGCCATAGGTAAATCGCACTGTTAACTGTGATGAATACAAGTGTTCCTATAACTTTTGGTTTCTTCCCAGACCACTACAATTTTTAGACTCTTTTGTGTCTAAAAAAATCAAAACAAATGGCATAGGTTAAAGAAAAACAGCAGTTACTTAAATCCATTAAAATTATTTTTGGTCAAAGAAACAGAGATAGTAAAAGATATCGAAAAGAACAATTAGAAAATGTCCATGGGTCAAATAACAAAGCATTCCTTTCTCCCTGTCTACTCTCCCACCCCCCTAAAGACTCACTGTATCAGAATGCTAATCTTTATAAATATCAGCAGGAAGGGACATTCTAGAGCAAGCAAGTCAATTTTATACCCCTAACAAAATGCAACTTTCTAAATAAAGAGGGATTTCAAACTCTTAACTCATTAGCATCTCTTTTCAGTAAGAGACCTCATCTTGTCAACTGGACTTGATGACTTGCCTGGAAACCAGTGGTTCTCACACTTTAAGCCTGAATCAGGATCACCTGGAGAGCCTGTCCAAACACAGACTGCTGGCCCCATCCCCAGAGTTTGATTCAATAGGTCTGTGCAAGGATCTAAAAATATGCATTTCAACCAAGTTCCCAGGTGATGCCAATGCTGCTAGTCTGGGGACCACACACTTTGAAAAACCACTGCTCTAAACCTTCCAGACACTTGCAGTTTCTCCTGGATTTTCCTCCTGAGGTCTCAACAGGGGCCTTGGCAGAAAACAACAAATTTGGGAGACCTGATTAACTTATGCTTCAACGGCTAAACTGCTCTTTGAAATACTGTATTTGAAGTAAAACAGTTCAGAGGTAAAAACAAGGTTCAAAGGAATGCAGTGCTGAGCTGTGCCTCTGCAGCTCAGAACTCCGCCTTGTTTCCCAGTTCACAGAAACAGCCAGGAGTGTGCCCTGCCGCATGCCTGAGTAACTGCGAGTATGCGGGGCTAAGGCCCCCCAGCACTTTGATTTAGTGGGGCTTTTCCCCCACAAAGTGCAGGGATTGCTTCATGGTGGTCTCTGAAAAAGTCCATTTGTTCTCAATCCTCTTCACAGTATGAAAAATATAAGGAAAATCCTGACCTGTTCAAATTCACCAGATCTTGTCCTCGTAGGTTTTGAGAACTGGTCTACATATGGCTCCCCATTCTTGGCTAAAGGGGAGGATGAAGTGATATCCATGGAGTCTCAAAATGCCTTATTTTAGCTGGTTTTCCAACTCCTACCTGTCAAGTCTTTTACATGTAAATTACTCAGTTCAGTTGCTCAGTCATGTCCGACTCTTTGCGACCCCATGAACCGCAGCACGCCAGGCCTCCCTGTCCATCACCAACTCCCAGAGTCCACCCAAACCCATGTACATTGAGTCGGTGATGCCATCCAACCATCTCATCCTCTGTCATCCCCTTCTCCTGCCCTCAATCTTTCCCAACATCAGGATCTCTAAATTACTAACAGTAACAAAATCATTTCCGTATTAACTTTTAATGTTTTAATATTCATCTAATGTCAGATAGTAATGGCAATGAAAGGAAACAAAAGGGAAGATAATGGTCAGAGGGTACTAACAAACCAAAAACTCATCTGTCAAAAAAGAAGAAAATGGCCAGAGAAATTAAAAGTAGTGTTTGCCTTTAGTATCAGAAATGTACTGAATTGTGCTCATTATTAAAAGTACAGATGTTAATTATGCACATGGTTCCTGCCACCTTGGAGCTTGACTTACTATCCTGCAAGGAAGACTCAGGAGAAGGAGAAGAAATGAGGCACGTGGGAGGAGTGCATCCAAGCGTTCCCACGTGACTCAACCACACGAAGCGTGTGCGTGCTCAGTCACGCTCAGCTCTCTGTGGCCCCATGGACTGCAGCCCACTAGGATCCTCTGTCCATGGGATTCTCTAGGCAAGAAGAATACTAGAGCCAGTTGCCGTTTCCTTCTCCACAGGGTCTTCCCAACACAGGGATCAAACCTGTGTCTCTTGCCTCTCCTGCACTGACAGGCAGGTTCTTTACCACTTGTGTCACCAGGGAAGTACATGAAAGAATCAAAGTGGGAAAAGAAGCTGGCACGGTAGGCGAGGACCAGAACACACAGCTGTGTGTACAGGAATGGGAAGCAGGAAGGTTACACCGCTAGAGCGTGCAGCCTGGAAGAACACTCTCTGTAGTGCACTAGTCCCCCTGCAGGGGGCACCAGTCAGGAGGCAACTGCTGCTGCACAGGGTGAAAGGTCATACATAGGATGGAGGGAGAGGTCTGGAGAAAACGGATCCACAATGTTTTCTCAATCCAGTTCTTAGTTGTCTGACACACAGGTCACTTAGTTTATAGGGACCTCAGTTTTGCCGTTTGTAAGGTGGGATTAGAATCTTCCCTCTGTACCTCTTAAAATTACTATGGGAATCAAAAAGCCATGTACCTGAATGACCCTGTTGTATATATTATATGTTAAAATTTACATCATGGTGGATCTAACAAGCAGTGAAAGAATGCGTATATTAGAACAAGGAGAATTCATCAAGATTGTTGGAAAAAAATCAAGTACAGTTCTAGCCATGAACAACTGTAACAAAATGTAACTTTTAAAAGGATACAATAAAACCTGGTTATCTAGAAATACTGATAAACCTAAGAAAAGATGTGCAAGAACTTTCAAGGAGAAAACCTAAAAACCTAAATAAATTTAGAAAAATATTATGCTCAAGAGCACAACTATGTCAATCCTTCCCCACATGAAATCGGTGAAATTCAAATGAAACCTCCTGAGGATTTTTCACAGGCCTTGACAACGTAACCCTGAAGTGTGTAATACAGAACTCACAAAACCATGATGTTGAATGAATGCAGCAAGCTATAGAAGGATACTCTAATATCACTATACAATACCTTTAACTATTCAAAATACCAGTACATACTGTCAAGGATTCATACATACAAAACAACAGTAAAAAGCATGCCTGGGAATGATGTCCATCAAATCTAACCATCAAATTCGGAACAGTAGTTACTGAAGGCAACTGGGTGGTGGATACAAAGATGCTTATTATTCCCTTTTGAAATGTCATAAATATTCCATAAGAAACCAGAATGCTTTTCATTTGACAGTCAGGTTAGTATGGGATATAGCATAGTTCCCAAACACCAACCCAATAGCCCCTATCAACACTATCTGGAGTACATGTGACACATGGACCAAAAACCAAAAAACAAAAACATGGATCACTGGGCTCTGCCAGAATAAGAATTTCTGGGAGAGAGCCACATGAATCTAACACACAGCCTCATTTGGGAACACCTGGTAACCATCAGCTATTAATAACTAATCCATCAACAAATTTGATTCCAATCTGACACTGAGATATTTAAGTGCCTGAGATTGCCTAATCACTTTCCAACTGATGCCACTGTCTAGAATGTGGGTCTAATTAAAGTCAAAACCTAGTAAATGTTAAACCTTTATTATGCTTCCTCCACCCCCTTCAAGGTCACACATGTAAAAACTAGGAGTATCTCATATAAAGTAATAGTATCAGATGATTCCACAGCAGAACATAATTCCTTCATATCCTCCACACGGAGTATGCCATCACAAAATTCTACTGGAGATGATAAAAAGCGCTATTTTTAAGGATAAAGTGATATAAGTCACTGGCAACCACCCTCAAGTATGTAGACAGCAACATCATGCTTCTTTCCTGATTTTCTTCCCTTGCAATAAAATCATAGCTACCTCTGTCTTGAGAAATGCACAGAACCAAAGGGAAACATAAAGAATAAATTTAGCAAAAAAACCAATTTATGGAAAGGTAGATGTATTAATGCCTCCATGACAGTTTTCACAGCCCTGCTCCCAAGACATAAAGTTAACTAGAGACTATGCTGTTAGAACGGATGACCCTTTCAAGGACTGACAGACATGACTTTTCCCCTAATTCTTAGAAATTACAACAACAAAAAACACATGGAAAGGGATGATTTCGAGAAGCAACACAGATCTGCTCAATGCCTCTACAGGAACGGACTCACTCACCGGGGCTTTCTACTCGCTTATAGTGGTAGGGGTTGATGCACACCTCCTTCTGCTTGGAGCCGAAGGGAAACTCGCAGCATTCCAACGGCTTCAGTTCGTGGTGGCTCTGAAGGTCGGGCCAGCGCCACACGCGGCAGTAGATGACGTGAGGCAGCCCCTTCCGGTGGGAGACCTGCAGTCTGCCGTCCAGGGAGCGGGGAATGGTGACGCAGTTACTGGGCTGGCCCGGGCAGCTCAAGGCCTTTTCCAGTTCCTCCATGGCACCCTTCTTTTTCTTCAGTTTTTTCACCAAAGCATCAACGGCCTTCTCTGCCCATTTTTCTTCCTCGTCACCCTGTTTCCAGCCAAGAAGTCTCTTCACAGCTGGACTTGTGAAGGAAAACAAACTTGTCACGTTCATGATGGTGCTGCGCACACTCCTTGTGGAGGGAGAAATACAGACGTCCCCAAACGCGGAAGGACAGTGAGAGAGGCTTCACTTTATCTACATAAGATTCTCCTTAGCTGCTTCGTGCGGAGGTCCTGAAAAGTAGAAATGACCATTCCTGGTGTTTCCAAAAGGAACCCAAAGCGAGCACCTAGAAAAGAAAAAAGGGGAAAAGATGTTTAAAATCATCTCCACCACAAAATCACAATTTATTAAACAATTACCATGGGCCAGGTACTATTTTAAGCGCTTTTATGTATTACAGTGTGCTATGGAATGGACTATGCACCCACCCACCACCAAACTCATATTGAAGCCTCAGTGCGACTCTATTTGGAGGTGGAACCTGGAGCCTTTAAGGAAGTAATTAAGGTCAAATGTGGTCATGAGGGTGGGGTCCTAACCTGAGAGGATTAGTGGCCTCATAAGAAGGGAGAGATTTCTCTCCTGCCCTATGTGTGCACCCACTGAGGAAAGGCCACCTGCAGAAACAGAAAGAAGGCTGCTGCCTACAAGCCTGGAAGATAGCTCTCACCAGAAACCACACTGGTTGGACCCTTCATCTTGGACTTCACAGACTCCAGAACTGTAAGAAATGCATTTTATTTAAGCCACTCCATCAGTGGTATTTTGTTATGGCAGCAGACCAGCACAGTATTTAACCCTTTAAATAATTATTTCAACTAGGTAATACAATCATTGCAATTTTATAGATGAATAAACTGAGATGCAATTTAAAACGAAGTATGCTACTCTTTATACGAGTTATGAGGTAGAAGCAAAAAAAGTTCAAGTTCTCAACAGATACTGTGATATTTTATATTTATAGTCACTCATGGGCTCTAAAATATTTATTTCAAAATATACCTCAATCAACAAAAACTAAAAGCAACAGAACTACAACAGTCTTAACATCTGTTTTTGGTTTGCTCAAGTATCTCATGCTAAAAGAAAAGGTAGTTAGTTATATTTATACTAGATAAATGTAGCAACATTTTAGGGTCTTTATTCAGTAAATAAGTCTATGCCTTTGGACTATTAGGGAATTAAGGTAGGAAATTCATTCTCTGCTTCTTCAAATATGCTTTTTATTGACGTGAAACGAATCAAATGCATGAACCCATACTGTACCAAATACTTTAGTCAAGCTGTTTCATTTAAACCTTCCAGTTACTCTTCACTAGATAAAAATGCAAATGGTGAAAAAGATGAAAGATGATAACTTTGCACCAACTCCAGCTAAGATTGCATAGCAGGTATCCAATCAACCTCCTCCCCAAACAACTATAAAAGTTGAATAAAATACAAATGAATAAATCAAGGTGCGGGGCGGGGGGGAAGCCCAACTTTTTAAAGGCATCAATAAGTAATCAAAGTACTCAGGACATGAGGGGCCACATCTGGAAAGATGTGAAAAGTGATGAAGTGATAAGCTAAACATTCTTCATTGCTTTTCTTCTCAAGGCATTTGCCAAAGCTACATTGTAAGAAGCCAAGTAGAAAGAAGCTAAAGGACCAAGCAGAGATTTCAGGAGTCTCACAGTGTTGAGGAGAGTCCCCCCATCCAAAAAAAAAAAAAAAACAGAGTTGAGGGCCTGCCAAGGAGAAATTCTGGTAAACATACCAGGTTTTCCGCTGAGACCCCTGAAGAGGTATGCCCTAGTGCAAGGGCTAAACTGAAATGGATAGTGTTTAGAAACAGCCTAGAATCATCTTAATACTAGACTAGATCAAGATGAAAGGAAAGAAGGAGAGAAAAACTGTGAGAGAGGATTTGGTATATTGAAAGTTACTGGCCAAAGACTTTCCAAAACTGGCAACAGACATCTAGCCACAGATTCATGAAGCCCTACAAATCCCAAGAAGGAGACATAGAAATCCACAGGTTTTCATGTGTCATATCATGGTATAATTGCTGAAAACCTACCACAAAAATCTTTAAAAAGACACAATACTTTCAAATGAGTGCAATAAGAATGACAGCTGACATTTCAACAGGAACAATGAGAACAAAACCACAGTAAAATGGTATCTTGAGCCTGCCAAATGTAGCAGATAGCTGGTAACTCAGAACGCGATACTCAGAGGGAAAGAAGTTATTCAAAAATGACTGCGAAATAAAAGTGCTTTACAACAAACAAAATCTGAAATAACTGGCTTCCAGGAGGAATTCTCAAGCACAAGGGAAAAGCAAGAAACTGTAGGAAAAAATGAAGAGTTCCATAAGGGTACTGACTTTACCAAACAATTACAGGAATATCTTGCGGTGTTTAAAAGACAGAATTAAAATGCATAACAAAAAAGCAGAAGGGATAAATGAATTTAGAGTTTCTAAGGTCCTTATACTACCCAGGCAATGCTAAAGCATTAAATTATTAGATACAAATTATGAATTCATGTCATAATAAAGCAACCACTGAAAAAATAATTTAAAAGCAATAAAAAGGTAATAGAGGAATTAAAAACATGGAATTCTATTTAAAGATATGATTAACCAAAAAAACTTCAGGACAAAAAGGAGTACATAATAGGTGGGTCAAAGAGAAAACAGTAAGATTCAGATATAATCCTCAAAGTCTCGAGAATTACTTACAAATCAAGAGACTAAATAAGCCAAATGAAAATATACAGTGTACTTACAAGAGACACATATCAAATATAAGGACAGAGAAAAGTTGAAAGAAAAAGAACGGAAAGAACTGTACTGTGCATATTCTAAACAAAAAAGTTCACAGAGCTATCAAATCAGACAAAAGAGACTTCAAAGAAAGAAGTATCACCAAGGATAAAAGAGGGACATTTTATAATGTTAAAAGAGGTGCTCTACCATGAATATATCACAATCCTAATTTTTTATCCAAGTAGTAATGGTTTCAAAATACATAAAGTAGAAACTGAAATAGTTAAAATGACAAACAGTCTTAGTGGGAGATCAACAGAGTAAATGACAAAACAAGCAAATAAAAATTGACAGATCTAGGAGATTGCATGTTTAAAAACTTGACTCAGTTCATGTATGCACCCAGCAACTGCAGCATACATAGTACTTTAAAAAACACAGGACCGTATAATGGGCCGTTAAGCAAATCTCAACAAATATCAAAGGAATAAAACGATACAGAATATGCTCTTTGATCATACTACAACTAAGAATAAATGCCCAAATACTGTTATTGAAAATAATTACACTTTTACATAACCTGTGAGTCAAAGAAGAAAATATAGGGGAAATTAGAAAGTGTTTTAAATGGGATGATTATAAAAATCTGACACATCAAACTTGTAGGATGCGGCTCAATCCATGCTTAGAGGGAAGTTTATACTCTTAAGTGCATAATTAGAAAATAAAAGCAGCTGGCAACTAATTTTCTATGTATCTACCAAAAGAAAAAAAAAAAAGGAACAAAAATTAAACCCAAAGACAGTTAAAGGAAATGAGAGCAAAAATTAAATATATATATAAAATAGGAAAATAAAATCAAAGTTGACTTTTTGAAAATACTAATAAAACCAGATATTCCTCTAGCAAAACTAATCAATAAAAGGCAGAGATTACCAGTAAGAGGAGTAAAAGGGGGAAATCACTACTGATTCTGAGAACTGAAAGGGATAATAATGATGGACTGCTATCACAGCAAATTGTACATGCCAGCAGTTACTTCCTCACAAGAGGAAAATGGAATTCTATCTGACTGTCTTCCTGTCTTTGGAGCAGAGCCCTGTACCTGGCACATATCAGTCTCAATAAATGTTTGATGAATGATTTAGCTCCCTGAAGGAATTAGAAGGCCAAGAGTGGAGCTTTACTTACTCAATAGGTTATAGGGGCTCAGTTGTTCCCTTCTGTAAAGTTTTACTCAGATTTACCAGTTCTTTGAAAGTGGCATTATTTTTGTCTAACAATAAAAGAGAAAACAAAACACTATGCTATCATCAAGAGTCACACTTGGTCAGAGTGTACCTCCTGAAATGATTATTTACTTTTACTAAAGGTTAATTGTGCAAAAGAACAAGAAAGACAACTTTCTTCCTTGTCCTCTAGTAACAATTTATCAGTGGAATACATTTCTCCTTATCCTGTATGTCCTTTTCTTTAACTCCAAAAGCTGCGTTTTTATATTTCAGTCAACAGTTTTCAAATTGAGGAGGTGAGTTTCTATCAAAATCACTTGGGGCTATTTTAAACTCAGAACTGATAAGAGTTATCATAAAAGGCGCGTGTGGGGTGGGGTGGGGTGGGGAGTTGGGGAGACTGAGGACCACAATTTCAGACCTTTGCTTTAGCTATTCTAATCGACATTCATTCAACGAAGTTGCACGGAGTGCCTGCTAAGTACTTAGGCTACCCAACTAAGTACCTAAGTACTTAGGCCAGAGACAAAGATGGCTCCATCCCGAAGAGCCAGTGTGTTAACAGTGAGCTCTCGGAAAGGAAACTGGCTCCCCGTATGCCAAGTTCAAGGACTGTGCTGAGCAGTCTTGAGGCAAGTGCAGGTCTCAGCAGGAGAGGAGTTCCGAGTGGAACCAGGTGAACTCAGCGCAGGAACAGAAGAGACGGCCCCTGTACTGCGCATGTGCCGACCATGAACCAACCACCGACTGTGTCACAAAAGCTCTACCGCATGGAAAAATGCTGCCCGACAATACAGAAAAGCAGAAAAGGAGAGAAGAAAAGGAAGGAACAATTAATTCCAGGGATTTCAGGAAGTTTTCCCAAAGAGGAAATATCGTTACAGGATGAGCAGAATTTTGCAAAACAATAGAACTAATATTTGGAGTCATTACATGAGAGACACTGTTGTTCCCTTTATTACCTGGTTTAAACTTTGTGACAAACCCTCTTTAAGAGAGCATTCTGTTTTCCTTACTATACAGGTAAAGAAAGTGAAATACAGAAAAAGTTAATTAATTTGTTCAAGGTTTATGTGCACGGTTGTAAGTGGTGGGGCCAGAGAGGGAACCCATGTTTCTGGCTCTAGAGCCTCAAATTTTAAACCACTTTTCTAAATAGGTAGTTCTAACCGACATCAGGGAAATGCTAGGGTTCAAGGTTGATGTAGATGATTCAAGGCTAATAAGGGCAGGGCAAGACTGTGAAGGGCCTGTGATGCCTATTATCCTGTGGGCAAATGGAAGGTTTTAAATCAGAGCATCAGTGTGATTAGAGTCATGTTTCAGAAAGACAGCTAAGGTGACATCCTCAATATAGAAGGCCTCTCCACCCAGGGAATAAAAACAACATCAAAAAACTGAATCACAACATTGTCAATCAGTTCAGTTCAGTCGCTCAGTCGTGTTCGACTCTTTGCGACCCCATGAACCGCAGCACGCCGGGCCTCCCTGTAAAGTAACAACAACAACCAAAACCCACACTGTTAGGGCCAATTGTGGGGGATGGGGGGGGGGGCGGGGCAGGCATAGGGGGACAGGGGGCGGTGGGAGTTGATGCCACTAAAAATATTAAAAGGACAAGATCATAAACTCTTGCATATAAATGTGCATATGAAACAAAACGCAGGTTGATGACTGATTTTTGCCTCCTTGGGTTAAGCATTTTTTTTTTATATTCAAGTCAAAGAAGTAACCCACCTCCCATCAGGAACTCAAGAGTCCATGACACGATGGCCTTGGCAAGACAACTCATTTTTTTCTGCCCCTTTTGGTACTTCCTGCTTTAGTTTATGTCAAGAGCTAAGTGGCCTTATCAGTTTAAAGTGCAAAATAAAAACATGAGTCAGCAAACAGAGATTTCCTTCCCTCTTCTCCAAATACAAACATTTCACACTGACAAAGACGAAAAAGCACTCAACGGGTAAAGAACCCCCAAGAAGTCTTAAAAAAAGGGCGAGATTTGTTCCAGTAGCTTCACTTCTAGAAAGGTACACTAAGGAAATATTCTGCAGTGAAAACGTAAAACTGTTTTTGCACGATGATTTTCATCAGAGTATTCTTTACTGTAAGGAAAAAAATAAATATCTAAAAATTTGAAAATAGTTAAGGAAGCTGTAGTATAGCCCACTCAAAAGAATATTATGTAGTCCTTAAAAATTATGTTCATAAAAATGATAACTTGGAAAAAACCTTAAGCAGAATATAAAACTGTGTATATAGCTTGAACAACTGTGTAAATATATCAAAGTATTAACAGTGGCTGGGTTTGGAAGGTTAAGTCTCTCTCGTTCTTACTTGTTAAAACTTTTCAAACATTCTTTAATGAAAATCTGTAACTTTAAAAAATTTTAAAAGCCTCTATACACAAATATTTGCAAATGACACACAAAAAAACCACCTCAATTCATTAATTCAAGCCACATACAAAGTCTACTTATAAATCGGATTAGACTTACAGTGGGACCCGATTTAGGACGTCATAAAAATGCAGTTTAAGACAGGGTTCTAAAGTCAGTACCTTTCCCTATAGAGTCTCACTCATGGAAAGGATTTCTATTAGCACTACCAAAACCAAATGTGAAAAATACGCTTATAATGCTCCTTTTGACATGGCTATTGAATTCTGCAACTTATGTGGTATTCCTTAATGTTAAAAGAAAAAAAAAGCAAAAAGCTGTAAACTAACTTTAACTGCTGTGTGAACTCACTCTACATTGAAAGGAACCCTCATTAGCCAATCGCACAAGGGGCGTTTTCTTCATCTCTGCCTCATCTAGTAAAGAAACATGTCATTATCCAACTGTGTGAGTATCAACAAAATACACTCTCTGCCATGCAATACCTCAGATCCCAGATTCCCACTGAAAGTTTCAAAGGAAAATTATTCTAATTTGTATCCGAAGATACGAAAAAAAGACATGGGGGTGGGGTGGGGTGAGGGTTGGGGGCTGCCAAGCACTACAAATCGAGAAAAGCACAAGAAGAGGGGACAGATGATGGCCAGTCGCCCTCTGCAGCTTCAGACTAGCACTGTTACAATCTGTGCACTGGCATGAATTCAGTAAACTAGACAAAATAAATGATCCCTTTAAATACTGAGGAATAACTAAATTGTTCAACCAAATCAGCATAAAATATAGGCTCCAAAAGCGACTGGGGGAAAAGTATCACAGACTCCTTCCAGGTACCTTAAAAAAAGTAGATAAATGGTCTATTGTCAGTGAAGCAAGTGACTCACCCCAGGCCCCAACCTCTTGCTCTTTGGTTCATTGCTGTCTTAACTCTAATGGTAAAACATCAAGGCATAAAGATCAAAAGAATCAAGGAACTAAAAGTATGGGATATTGATTAACTTCGCTTTAGAACTGTTTAACTATTGGATAAGTTACTTGAGAGAGCAGACAACTTTGTAAAGATTATCTTTCTACGAAAAAGTCTGATCCATTTTGCTGGAGAAAGTATTTCCAAGTAACTAAATAAACTCCATGTGTATTTCCTGACATACCACCAGCTCTTCTTAAACTGATGATCTTGTGAAGAAACAGAAAAAGACTCCAGTTCTCAAAGAGCGACTGTGGGGCTTTTGAGAAATCCTAAGCAAACTATATGATTCCTGTAGTTTAGTGGTTTCATGTCTAAATCATTTCACCATACACCTCACTAGAATGCCATGGAAACAGGAAGTACCTCAGAGGTGTACTGCATAAAGTGACTGGTGGCAATATTAATTAGTACTGCGGAAAGGTGTTTTCTAGCCTAACATCCAATTTTAGATAGGATTCAAGGCCTGATGAGAACTCTTACCTCCCCCGAGATGCTTAAATTAAAATATCAAAAAGGGTCAAAAAGTGAACATACCAGGAAATCTGTAATGTAACTTTTCATTACTTCAAAATGGACTTTTTTTTTTTTTAACCTGCTTTATTTCATGTAGGTACTAATGTCAACCACATACTCCTGCTCAGTTGCGTCAGGCTCTTTGCGACCCAACAGGACCATATACCACCAGGCTCCTCTGTCCATGGGATTTTCCAGGCAGGAATACTGGAGTGGATTGCCATTTCCTTCTCCATATATACTCCTAACCAAAAGCAGACTCCTCAGAACAAATCATGATTGCCAAGAAGGATAAAACAGACACCCAAACATTCCTGACACTCACAGAAACCACAGAATCACAGACTAGACACTATAGATTTGGGTTGAAAATGCTTAAAAAGATGAAGACCTGCAAATAAAAATATTCCAAAGACTCGATGCTAGTATATATTTTAAAACATAAGGAGCAACCCTTTTAAACCAAGAATCCAAGAACTGCCATGAGCTTTGCTGGGAAGAGTACGATGGAGAATTCACAGAAAGAAGGGGAGAACCATACCAAACAGGCCTAAATAAAAGTAGGCTACAGAATTAATGAAAAGTTATGAAGAATTGGGAAACTACCAAGCTTTGGATAAAGCTAAAATACCTATTACTTAAAAGCAGAACCAAAGACACCCCACAGACTGCCTGAACAGGAAAGCTGAAGCCACACACACGCTCACATAACCAGCTGGAAAACCAACCCTAGGAAGGGGACCAAGGAAAAGCAGTAATGAAGACAGGCAGAGAGAGTACTCAGGGAACACACAGGACACAACCGGAATGGCACCAACTCCAAACAGCTCTGAATAAAAGCATCACAGAGCGTTGATCACACAGCTCCCTAAGGAAAATGCGACACCATCGTCTTCTCCTAAGGCAAACGAGGGAGGAAAATAAAGTTAAAACTGCTACACAAGTACAATGACATCCCAAAGAGGAAAAAGTAGAGAGAGAAAGAGAGAGAGAGAAGGGTTTTCTCCAGCTGTCTCAGTCTCAGAAAAGGCCCCAAAGTAACAATGGTCTGTGATTTCAACAAATCATCTGTTCAAATGTTTCTTTTCCCAGTTACTCCAACTAGGAACTCAGGTGGTTTTGAGATCCTTGTCCTGTAAGTCACTTTGCATTTCTTTTTCATATATCAAACAAGCAGTTAGCCCTCAACTTTCAATTCAAACGATTTCAAACAGGTCAAACACAGCTAAATAAAGCTCGCCACTAATCAAAAGGAAGGGAAAGAAAATCCTAGAACAAGAAAAAAAGTACAGATGACTAAAACCTCTATCTCTCTGATAGACTTAAAGCACTTTTTAAACCACCTATTTCTTTGCTCAGAAGTTGGGCTAAAAGGAACTCTACTTTGACTGAGTCCTTAGGGGGTAAATATATATACGTGTGTGTATATATATATGGGTGTATATATATATAAGCTATAAATATACATATAAGAAACCTATACAAGAAAGCAACGTGAACATCCACTGCAGATCACAGAGGAATTCTGCTGGTCTTGGAACAGCAAGAATGTCCTATTGCCACAAACACCCAGAAAAGTGGAAGTTGCTCAGCTGTATCTGATTCTTTGCGACCCCATGGACTATACAGTCCATGGAATTCTCCAGGCCAGGATACTGGAGTCGGTAGCCTTTCCCTTCTCCAGGGGATCTTCCCAACCCAGGGATCAAACCCAGGTCTCCTGCATTGCAGGCGGATTCTTTACCAGCTGAGCTACCAGGGAAGCCCAAACACCCAGAAGACAGACTTCAACTTTCCTGAGTTTCTTATTATTCAGCCCGTTTCAGTTACTTCCAAACCTTTCCTCACTTTCTAAATGTGAGACTGATGACATAGAATAGCTAGTCTGCCTCCTTTTCATTAAAATTTTTTTCAGAGATTAAAAATCTCCAGATTTCCAAATCTGGAGAAACTAGGGGGTGAAGGTGGGAGAGAGGACCAGCTCTTGAAAGCTAATTTTCATCATGCAATCATGCAGGTACTGGAGCCTTTAAAACACAGGCACCGACAGCCTCTCTTCCAGTCTCTTAGGTGTGATCAGAGGGACAAGCCAGCAAGAGCTGCCAAGATGTGGTCTCTCTCAACCAAGTGTTAAGTGAGCGGGAATCGTAGGAATCAGAAAGAAAAGGATGCGCTTACTACCTGCCACTTGAAGTTCACTGCAGGCTGTAACATTTCAGCCAAATGATTTCAAAAGCAGCGTCCTCTCAATGAAAAAGAATCAAGGATGTGCGGATGTCACACTTAGATGTGTCTCTAACCGACAGTGCTGTAGTTTACATATTCAAGTGGACTAAGTACGCTATTCAATGTATGTTCATTGTGTTGGAAAATTCTTCAAGACAAGAACTCTTTCTGGTTCTGCGGTGCTACACAAGTGCTTCCATCCTGACAAATTCAGGCTGCCGACAGGGGACCTGGTCAGTTTTTCTTAGTCATACATAATCCCTGCAGAATAGCGTCAGTTTGGTTTCGTTTCACTAGATGATACTTGTCTAGTTAGGTAAATGCTTAAAGCAGAGTTTCCTTACTGTCCTCAACTTCAACCAAGAAACCTGGCTTCTTTCTACATCTCCTCTAAAAGTTGAATACTGGAGTGTATTCATTCCCTTCTCCAGAAGATCTTCCTGACCTAGGGATCGAACCTGGGTCTCCAGCATCGCAAGCAGATTCCTTACCATATGAGTTAAAGGGAAGTTTCTATAAGTTGTACAGCATTCTTTAATCCCCCTGAATTCCCCTCTCAAATTTATGCTTATAATGGAAAACTGTGCTTCTGTACGTGGTAAGCCTATCAAGACATCCAGGTCCCAAGGTCTGTCTAGTCAAGGCTATGGTTTTTCCAGTGGTCATGTATGGATGTGAGTTGGACTGTGAAGAAGGCTGAGCGCCAAAGAATTGATGCTTTTGAACTGTGTTGTTGGAGAAGACTCTTGAGAGTCCCTTGGATTGCAAGGAGATCCAACCAGTCCATCCTAAAGGAGATTAGCTCTGGGATTTCTTTGGAAGGAATGATGCTAAAGCTGAAACTCCAGTACTTTGGCCACCTCATGCGAAGAGTTGACTCATTGGAAAAGACTCTGATGCTGGGAGGGTTTGGTGGCAGGAGAAGGGGATGACTGAGGATGAGATGGCTGGATGGCATCACGGACTCGATGGACGTGAGTCTGAGTGAACTCCGGGAGTTGGTGATGGTCAGGGAGGCCTGGCGTGCTGCGATTCATGGGGTCGCAAAGCGTCGGACACGACTGAGTGACTGAACTGAACTGAAAGACCTCGCTCTGATAAATCTCATCTGTAGTCACCTTAACTCAAGAACTGTAGAGTTACTGGCTTGCAACTGCTTACTCCTCAAACACTGGAGACGGCAGAGCAGAGGCATTTCCAAACTTCACTGTCTTGTCTATAGGAGGAAAAGGTCTGCAGTAGCTGTCTCTTGGAAAAAAATTCTTTTGAGTCTTTTAAGTTATCATAAAAGAGCAATTTTACAGCTTGCAAAGAATGCTAAATGTGGTAAATTTCCATTAAGTGACCTGTTATGAATGATTCAATCATTAACAAATGGAAGAAACTATTTTAGTTGGGCTATTACCTTATGGAAGGATTGTACTGGTAGTTTTTACACTCATATTGACTTTTTATACCAACTTTTCAAGGTGCATATCATTATCTCCATTTTACTAAAAAACCTGAGGGTCAGAGGTTAAGTAACTTTTCCCAGATCATTTTCTAGTAAGTGGTAGATCTATAATTTAAACCAGGAACAGATTCTGAAGTCTATTCATCAGATTAAAACAGTAAGTAATTCCAATACTAAATTCACAGATGAAAATGGAATAGGCCAGAGGAGGAAAAAAACTATCCTTTTTACTCGAAGAAAAAAAAAAAAAAAAAACGTGCCAATCCTGCTGTATTTCAGTTTTTGGAACATTGCTCCTGCTCCACTGATCTCACAGGTGCTGTTTATGACCACAAACACGCACATCTGTAGGGGTGAGTGACATACACAAGGCAGGGCCGCCTGAGCCCTCTCCCTATATTTAGATCCTCCAGCGCTGCTCTTAATTGAGTCATTTAATCAGAACCCTCTAAAAGGGAAACACATCCATATTCATCACAGGCATCAAAGGAAACATCTTTACAAGTTATATCCTTTTACAAACCAACATGTGGTCTCACGCCACTCTCCCAATTGTTAACTCCTCCTCTGGGAAGAACGTGGAATTTTATTTCTTTTTATCACTTGAAAAAATCACTTCCCTCCTAATTCAGTAAAACTGGGTGGAGGCCACTTCCTCCACAGGTGAGAGAAATAAAACTTGTTGCTCTGTCATTGTCAGGAATTTTAAAGCGAACCGTTTATTTCATGTGCTTGCGAAGCAGAAACAAAAGGCAGGCCAAAATCCAGAGGGAGAAATCAGGACTCAGTCTCCAGACTTTCAGATCAGATCCCCACCATGTTTCTGTCATTTTAAGACATTTCTAAGTGAGAAAACAGGAGCTTCACGTGGAATGAAAAAAGGCAGGTCTAAAGGGAAGCTTTCCACTTAGCACCTGCTCTTTGAATAAAACACCTCTGAGCCTCCATTTGCTTTTCCATGAAATTTTGATTTCACCACGTACCCCACTGGGTTGTTACCAGCCTTAAATGCTGCTGCTGCTGCTGCTAAGTCGCTTCAGTCGTGTCCGACTCTGTGACCCCATAGATGGCAGCCCACCCGGCTCCCCCGTCCCTGGGATTCTCTAGGCAAAAGTACTGGAGTGGGGTGCCATTGCCTTCTCCAAGCCTTAAATGGGAATATGTAAAATTGATTTGAAAATTCTAACATGCTGAGAAAAGTAACATATTTACAGAGTGGGTTCACAGTAAGCTAATTTTAATATTCTGTTTACACAAACAAAAGTTTGTGTCTTAGCTTTTGTCTGTCCAGTGAAGTTTGAACTTTGTACAAAGAAAATGATAAAAAGAAAAGCTGATAACCACTGCAGTCATTCAGCTCATGTGACAAACCCCCAGAATATATTAGATACTATTCTTTTTTTTTTTTAATATTTATTTGGTTGCTCCGGGTCTTAGCTGCAGCATATGGGATCTATTTCCCTGGCCCCTTTTGATTTCCCCTGGAATCAAACCTGGGCCCCCTTTATTAGACACTATTCTAAGCACGGGGACACAGCACTGAACAAGAGGGAAAAAACAGTTTTAAAAAAAAAGTTCATGCCTTCATGAGACCTACATTCTAGTGGTCAGGTCACCTCACTGAGAAGGTGATCTTCCAACAGAAGCCTAAAAAGGTGCGAGATGGAGCCAGTCTGAGGATGTACATGGCAAGCAGAGGGGGAGCAAGGAAGAGCAGAGGCCAAGAGGCAGGAATGTGCCTGACATGGTCCAGGGGCAGCACGGAGTCAGCACGGCCTGGATGGCGAGAGGGAAGGCAGAGGAGCAGACAGCAAAGCCACAAGCACTCTGGAGCTTCCTCCCCTCTGAACTGAGCTGGGAGCAGAGATGCCAGTGTGGGCCCACTGCCAGCTTCATGGGGCAACTATGGTGTGGCTGGGCTGAGAACAGGCTGGAAGGTGGGGGAGCAGGAGGAGGAGGAGCGACGGGGCAAGAAGGAGTAAGGAGACCAGTTAGGAAGCTGCAGCAGTTGCTGTGGGTCAAGATGATAAAGGTTTGGATCAGTCCAGCAGAAACGGTCGGACCTTAGCTGCTGCGGTGGCTCAAATGGTGAAGAGTCTGCCTGAGATGCAGAAGGTCAGGGTTCAATCCCTGGGTCATGAAGATCCCCTGGAAGAGGAAATGGCAACCGACTCCAGTATTCCTGCCTGGAAAATTCCATGGACCGAGGAGCCTGGAGAGCTATACAGTCCGTGGAGTCATATGACTGAATGGCTAACACATTCTGAAGTTACGGCTATGAACAAATGCATTTTACGAAGAAAATCCTTAACCATAAAGTTGGTGATGTCTGTTTAATTTTTCTGGAATCTGTTAAAATCCCGTATCACAGCCCTATGAGATGGCGTACCTGAGGTGGAGTCAAAGGTCACCAAAGAAGTAGCTCAAGAATGATCACGGGAGGGAGAAGGGGAGTGGGTCTGTGTGAGTCAGTCATGTCTGATTATGCGACCCCAGGAACTGTAGCCCACCAGGCTTCTCTCAAGAATGATCACGGGAGGTAGAAAGGAAGGGGAGAGGGGGAGAGATGGAGAGAGAGAGGGAGTGTGAGTGTGAGTGTGTGTGTGTGTGTGTGTGTTAGTCACTCAGTCGTGTCTGACTCTGTATGACCCCATGAACTGTAGCCCACCAGATCCTCTGTCCATGGGATTCTCCAGGCAAGAATACTGGAGTGGGTCGCCACTTCCTTCTCCAGGGGATCTTCCCGACCCAGGGATCGAGCCCATGTCCCCTGTGTCTCCCACACTGCAGGCAGATTCTTTACTGTCTGAGCCACCAAGGTAGCCCCAACAGAGGGAAGGACGGTAAATCCTGCAGTGATGAGGGTGGAGGATGGGGAGTGAATAATAAGGAGGGGAAGTGTGGCACAGTCCGATGTGACAGTCAGAGCTGGGTGTTTTTATGGAGGATGCTGGAAGAATGGTCTGAAGGGGGCAGTGCGGAGACCCCCACTCCTGTAGACCCTGTGGTATGAGGGTTATGAGGGAAACAGCTGGAGAAACAGCTCCCAGGGAAGCAGCATCCTCACATGAGCAAGAGCTATGTTCAAGACCATTCACGTACCAAATAACCCAGAGGTCCAACAATAAGGGAATGATTAACTTATAGTACATCCGACAATGATGTTAACCGGTAAAAAGTAGGGGGAGGACAGCCTTTCACGTCTAACATGGGAAAAAAACCATATGATAACTGTTCAGTTAAAAAAAAAAAAAAGCTGCAGAACACTACACACAGTACAATCTCATTTTAAAAACTCGAATGGAAACAAAACCTGTACATGTAAAATATACATGTACCTTGAAAAGCCAGGAAAGAAACAAATCTGAACAAGCAGTTACTTTACGGAGTGAGCTGGTGGAGAGGAGAGGAGGAGAGCAGACCATTTTTACTTACAACCAATAACTGTTTCCAATTTAAAACCCCAATAATAAAAACTGAAAGTAGGTTAAGAGATCTGTTCTACATGGCCCCAGAAGGCAATATTATGACTAACAGGTGGCAAGATTTATCTTTTTATAAAGAAAAAAAAAAAACAATGAAAGTGTTTCTGTATAGAACAGAATTATCACTAAACTAGGATTACTAGAAATGTATTCCTATATATGGATTTGGGATATACAACCTAATTCTGGATGAATAGGACATTTGATGGGAATATACTTTTTTATTAAGCAATTCAACCACATGATCAAAAAACTCAATTTTACAAAATGGCATGTTATAACAAAAAATAAGTTTCCTCCCTGTTCCAGTCCCCTTCAATTAATAATTCAAATATCCTTCACATTTTTCAATGCATTAATTTTTTTACCAAAGAAATGTTCTGTATTAATCAGATACCTCAAAAGCAATTCGGTCCTGTCCTTTCCCAGTATGTCAATCTGTTATTTGGAAGAATAAAATAACTCCTCAAAATCTAAGTTTACATAACCGCTGAAACAAACATTGAGATCAGCCAGATTTCACTCCCCTTCACAATCAATGACATCTTGTTCTCAATCTGCCAAAAACCCAAGCTGGACTAACAGGCCTTCAGGAGGAGAAACTGAGCAAAGAGCGGCCGCCCGCTTCACCTACAGCAAGAGCTCCCTCCAGCTAAGAGCAAAAAAGCAGCAGAAGCGCTTGTCTTTCACTGGGTTAGGGAAAGGATGCTATGGGTATGAGCAGGCGTCACCTACAGAATGAGGTGAGACCTGCACCACAAACCTAGACTTCTTTCGCCTCAGGTCAGTTGTTTAGTCCAGTTCTACCTATTAGCCTCCCCAGAGTCAGTTATTTACCAATGGGGATGGAAAAACCCAATAAACAAGAGTGCACTTGGAAGGCTTCCGAATGCAAGTTCTCCTCCTCTGTATGTTCAACTTTCTAAGCAACTTTACTCTCCACTAATTCACTATTTAACTGAATAATTCGGTAAGGGCTTACATAAAGGTACAGTAGAAAAAAACTGGGCAGGCTACAGTTTCCAGAATCACCAAGCTCACAGCTGCTAAGTGGAGGGGAGGCGTGAAGGGTGGAAGAACCACATTACCAGGTTGACTGTGATAAGAGTCGCAGGACGTCTTCAGGCTCTGTAATTATCTAAGGGAGGGTGGACAAAAACCTGTGCCATTTCCTCACCACAACTCCATCTCCTGTGTACCCCGGGCTTTCTGTTACCTACCCTGATGCAGAAATCCAAATGAGTTTAAGCTATCAACCATGTGCATCAGTGGGGATGAACTACAGAATGCATCATCCAAAGCAGCCTTAATAAAAATTAACCATTACTTCTCAAATATGCATTATACTTTTATCAAAGAAGTTTTTCATTCCTTAGCACATTCTGCTTATTACACTAATCATAAAACTATTCCATACTCTTGAGAACATACCAAATTCTAAAGAAATGCCTGTTCAAGATTCTAATATAGCTGTGGAAAATACAGATGACAGAGTTAACTATGGTTTTATTACAAAAACTTAAAAACCTATTCCGTCACAGAAATCACTCTATGCTCCTCTTGAAATGCATCGTATTGGCAGCAGTCTTTACAGAATATCTGAAACATGCCAGTTCGAGGCCTCCATAAACTCTCACCACCCACTTCAAAGGGCTGTCATGCCAGTGGTTCTATGGGAAACATCACGCAAGAGCGTATCCATGGTGCCGTCAGTTTCCAACACAGCTCAAGTATTCAGAGAGCAAGAAAAGCCTTCTGCTCTCACCACCACCACCATCACAATGAAGCACCAAGCACTGTCCCAAGCTCTTATACCTATTAACTCTCTTAATCCTTACAGGAATCCCATGACGTAAACACTGTTTTAGAGATGATGAAACCAAAGTGCAGAAAGGTTAAGGGCTTACCAAGGCAACCCCTCTACCATCCTGCTTCTCCTGAATAACCTCCTCCTTTGTCTCATGCATAAAGGAGAGGGACTGACAAGCAAGGATTTGCTTACAGTTTTATTTTAATCCCTCTAGCTCCTTCCCGCCCCAACTTTTGTTTTTGGTGTTGTTTTCCTTCTTGGTATCTTGCCACTTTCCTAGCACATGGAAAAACCAAGAGTTTTACCAGGGCAGCAAGTAAGAAATTAAGTCCATTTTAATCTAAAGAGCCTAAAGTAGGGATAAGAAGTTATAACTACACAAGGCCATTAGTACCATTACCTCACACTAACAGCCCATGTTATGTGTTTGACTATTAATATTCTATTCTTGTGATGAGTCTGTGGAACATTACAATTAAACTCCTCTTAAGAAATTCATTTTCTTTACATTCTCACTGATTATTCTCTTTTTAAAATCTAGTTTATTTTTTTACCAATTACTGTGTAGTGGGGTTTTTTTTCCTCTTTCATATGGCACTTTTTTATTGGTGAAAATATACAAAACATAAATTTTCATTTTAACCATTTTAAGTGTGCACTTTAGTAGCATTAAGTATATCCACACCATTATGCAACCATCACAACCGTCATCTTCAGAACTTTTCAAGGTTTCTTCTTTTTTAAAAAAGTAGAAGTACAGGCTGTATTTTCTTATCCACTCCTAAAAGGGAAACACTTGGGCTATCTCAAACCTTTCCTTTATAAATGATGCTCTAAGAAATAACTTGGGCTTCCCTGGTAGCTCAGCTGGTAAAGAAGCTACCTACAAGGCAGGAGACCCTGGTTTGATTCCTGGATTGGGAAGATCTGCTGAAGAACGGACAGGCTGCCCACTCCAGTAATCTTGGGCTTCCCTGGTAGCTCAGCTGGTAAAGGATTCGCCTGCAATGCAGGAGACCTGGGTTAAATCCCTGGGTTGGGAAGATAGCCTGGAGAAGGGAAAGGCTACCCATTCCACTCTTCTGGCCTGGTGAATTCCAGGACTGTATGGTCCATGGAGTCACAAAGAGTCGGATATAACTGAGCAACTTTAACTCACCGAGAAATAACATTTTAAAAAATAAGTTTTTAGTAGCCAGCCTCTGTTAAGATTGTAAAGTCACCTTTCATTCTGATTTTCTCAGAGACTGACTGACTAGATTTTTTTTTTTAATGTTTTCTTCCAGTTTTACTTCAGGTCCTTTACTGAAAATATACACAAAACAGAACAAAAATTACTGGCTCTTTTTTTTTTTTCATGAGGTTAACACTGTTCCATTCAGA
Organism: Ovis aries; assembly: GCF_016772045.2. Classification (NCBI taxonomy): domain Eukaryota; kingdom Metazoa; phylum Chordata; class Mammalia; order Artiodactyla; family Bovidae; genus Ovis; species Ovis aries. The sequence continues at coordinate 12,867,159 of NC_056070.1, forward strand.
GTACATCATGAGAAACGCTAGACTGGAAGAAACACAAGCTGGAATCAAGACTGCTGGGAGAAATATCAATAACCTCAGATATGCGGATGACACCACCCTTATGGCAGAAAGTGAAGAGGAACTAAAAAGCCTCTTGATAAAAGTCAAAGAGGAGAGTGAAAAAGTTGGCTTAAAGTTCAACATTCAGAAAATGAAGATCATGGCATCTCATCCCATCACTTCATGCGACATGGATGGGGAAACAGTGGAAACAGTGTCAGACTTTATTTTTGGGGGGGCTCCAAAATCACTGCAGATGGTGATTGCAGCCATGAAATTAAAAGACGCTTACTCCTTGGAAGAAAAGTTATGAGCAACCTAGATAGTATATTCAAAAGCAGAGACATTACTTTGCCAACTAAGGTCCATCTAGTCAAGGCTATGGTTTTTCCTGTGGTCATGTATGGATGTGAGAGTTGGACTGTGAAGAAAGGTGAGCACCGAAGAATTGATGCGTCTGAACTGTGGTGTTGGAGAAGACTCTTGAGAGTCCCTTGGACAGCAAGGAGATCCAACCAGTCCATTCTGAAGGAGATCAGCCCTGGGATTTCTTTGGAAGGAATGATGCTAAAGCTGAAACTCCAGTACTTTGGCCACCTCATGTGAAGAGTTGACTCACTGGAAAAGACTCTGATGCTGGGAGGGATTGGGGGCAGGAGAAGGGGACGACAGAGGATGAGATGGCTGGATGGCATCACTGACTCGATGGACGTGAGTCTGAGTGAACTCCAGGAGTTGGTGATGGACAGGGAGGCCTGGCGTGCTGCGATTCATGGGGTCGCAAAGAGTCGGACACGGCTGAGCGACTGAACTGAACTGAACACTGTTCCATTCAAGTAACTGTAGAGATGGAAAATAACTAAAGGACTCTGCCAACTATCACATTTTATTCTAGAAAATATTAAGATATTCATTTTAATGGCTCATACACAGCTGGCAGTCATAATGCTGTCTAGAGATAGGGGCAAAACAGGTACTCTCAACTCCGGAGGATCTGGGGGAGAGGGTAAGGACACAGCCAACAGCAGACAGGTGTGGCAGCAACAGTGGTCAGGGACACAACCACTTCTGGGTCCCATCGGCCTCCTGGTCCCCTTGGTTCTCCCCTGGTCCAGGGTTTCTCACCCTCGGGATCACAGGATCTCTGGCCACATCCCTGGCCTCTCCCCATGAGATGCTGGTGGTAACAGCACTGCCCTCCCCACAGCTGTGACGCCCAAGCGCTCCTCCAGACTCCGCGGACAGCCTCCGCGCTCCTCCAGGCTCCGCAGACGGCCTCCGCGCTCCTCCAGGCGGCCTCCGCGCTCCTCCAGGCTCCGCAGACGGCCTCCGCGCTCCTCCAGGCTCCGCAGACGGCCTCCGCGCTCCTCCAGGCTCCGCAGACGGCCTCCGCGCTCCTCCAGGCTCCGCAGACGGCCTCCGCGCTCCTCCAGGCTCCGCAGACGGCCTCCGCGCTCCTCCAGGCTCCGCAGACGGCCTCCGAGTTCCTCCAGACTCCGTAAATGGCCTCCGCTCTCTAATACTCCTCTCCTCTTTGTGAGCTCCTGGGGCCTCCGGTCCCAACCACTGTCTTTATGAGCCACCCCCCCTTTTCCCAGTGGTCATGTATGGATGTGAGAGTTGGACTGTGAAGAAGGCTGAGTGCTGAAGAATTGATGCTTTTGAACTGTGGTGTTGGAGAAGACTCCTGAGAGTCCCTTGGACTGCAAGGAGATCCAACCAGTCCATTCTGAAGGAGATCAGCCCTGGGATTTCTTTGGAAGGAATGATGCTATGTGAAGAGTTGACTCTTTGGAAAAGACCCTGATGCTGGGAGGGATTAGAGGCAGGAGGAGAAGGGGATGACTGAGGATGAGATGGCTGGATGGCATCACTGACTCGATGGACGTGAGTCTGAGTGAACTCCGGGAGATGGTGATGGACAGGGAGGCCTGGCGAGCTGCAATTCATGGGGTCACAAAGAGTCAGACAGGACTGAGCAACTGACCTGAACTGAACCTCTAGACTCCAGCACACCAGGAATTGCTGATTTCTTCAAGAAGGGAGAGAGGAAGCTTTCAAAGACATATAATTCTTTCTCTTTTCTCCTCAGACAAAAAAAGGGGGTGGAAAGCAGTAACCCTCAGAACTACCTGGGGAGCATGGAGCACCGAGGGTAGGTATCACCCGGCACCTAGCACTGCTGGGTACCGAGACATCATTCACACTCATAAGGGACCTACATATTTCCTGACACGTATTTAAAGACATCAAAATGAAAAAATTCACTCAAAACTAGCATGTGTCAGGCCGACAATTCTTAATGCTGCTGTATGTGAAACTCATTTGTGATAATTTTTCTAAACGCTCCCAAGCATAACCCCCATAGCAGACCCCCAGGGATGGGCCCTGGTGTTTGTGCAGTGGCTGTCCTTCACAGGATTCTGATGTGCAAAGTGAGAATCACTGGGCTAACACAAAAATCATAAAGACACTGTCCACATACCCTCAAGGAACGCAGTCTATAAACTGAATGAAAGTGAAGCGCAAGTGTTAGTCGCTCCATCATGTCCAACTCTTTGCAACCCACATGTAGCCCTCCAGGCTCCTCTGTCCATGGAATTCTCCAGGCAAGAATACTGGAGTGGGTGGCCATTCTCTTCTAAGATAACTCTAATAAAAGCTATTAAAACAGAAGCCAACTAGACAAGGTTCATGTTTTCCCCAGTTACAAGCTCTCGGTGCAAATCCTACATTTATCACCCCCCATGTCACCAACAGAAGTATAAATAAAGACTCTCAAAAACTTGCTGAAAGAATCCATCCACTAAGCTGGAAGTGGGCAGGACACAGTGCTATCAACTGCATTCAATTTCTTTCCAATCCCTTGATTTTAAAAGGCCATCCCAATTACTGGAGTTATACCCTCAAAGATGCTATAGCATGAATAATGATGCCTTGTTATTCAACTTTTTGTATGATCATGAAAGTGAAAGTGAAGTCGCTCAGTCGTGTCCGACTCTGCAACCCTATGGACTGTAGTCCGCCAGGTTCCTCCATCCATGGGATTTCCCAGGCAAGAATACGGGAGTGGGCTGCCATTTTCTTGTCCACGGGATCTTCCCAACCCAGGGATCAAACCTGGGTCTCCTGCACTGCAGGCAGACTCTTTACCCTCTGAGCCACCAAAGAATCATAGTCTCCTCTTATCGGTACTTAAGACTGCTTCTGCAGGGAAAACACTGACTGAGACGCTGCTCTCTCCCTCCCCGAGAGAGAACTCAGTGCTGGACGTGTAAAATACTTGCAGAATCAATTAACACCGGCTCAACAAAAAGCAGAACCAGTAAGTGAGGGTGCACCTAGTTTTAAAGGAGGCTTTCCTGGACTACAGATCAATATCTCAGCCTGCACAGCGTGACAAGACAGAAGTCTTCAGCGTTTCCATGCAAACAAAAGGTATCAACACGGTCTGAATACCGATCATTTCAACGAGAATCAAGTTAATTTTGTTCACAGTTTAACAGACGGCCATTTGAAACGAATCAAACGTTCTCTCGAGCTTGAACAAACTGAATAGAAGTCCTGAGCACACAACATGAACACTGGGTAAAGAAAGAGGTTGTTATTAATTATACGAGACTGCAAAGCCAGCAACAGACACAGCACAACAGGAAGCTATAACAGGTGGGACGACAGAGGGCTGAGGGTGTAATTCCTACAGAGATACTCACTGCAGCGTTACCACGCCCTTTGCAAGGCTACCCATAAAATTAAAGACACACTTTGATAAAATCAAAAGACTCTTGGCGCTGGGATGGCTCCTCCCTCCCCAACTTCGTTGAAAGAGTCTGAGGGATGTGTCTGCCTAATGCTTACCGGTTCAGGCCCCCTGCTCCCAGTCACTGTCCCCCAAAAGGACTTAGGAATGAAGAGGAGAGGCAACAGGCCCAAGGGTAAGCCTGTGGGTGAGATTCAAAAGCCTACCCGCCCCCCGCCAAATGCTGAAATATTTGCAGATCATTTTAAAAGAAAGAAGATGGTGGGGCAGAAGATGCTGACAAATTCTCTTCTGTCTAGCAGCCGGGTAAAAACTCAATGCTGAGATAAGACTGAGTGTACTTCAGTAGGTAAAGACCCAACCACCAACTGGTGTCACATGAAAAGCCTTTCTTACACCCACAATCTTAACTATAATAAGTCCCCTACACATGAACCTTCAAGCTGTGGACATTCGAGATGCAAGCGTACCCCTGCATGCCAGATGTTGTACCTTACTACTGGACTTTTCAAAGTACTGTAAGATTAAAAACGGTCCCTTTATTATGTTTTTAATGTATTACTTATGTAGAAGGTATTATAAATCTGTTATAGTACAGTACTACTATATAGCCGATTGTGTTAGTTGGGTCTACCTAGGCTAACTCTGTCGGACTTATCAACAAGCTGGACTTAACGAACGGGCTCTCAGAACCTGTTTGTATGTAGGAGACTTACAGTATCACCCTTAAGAGACAATTAAATGCTGATGCCTAACTTGAAATATTTTTCACTTTATACGAGGCTTTACTATGTGACGGAACTTGTTATTTTTAATACCTTATGAGCCAGTCTAGCTCAATAATCAAAACCATGTTTCAAGACCATCGCTGTGTCTCATATGAAAAAGGAGACACTGCAACGAATCAAATCTAAGACCACGACTCAGGGAGGAGAGAAAGAGGCCCATCTTGCTATGAAGCACTGGCGTCCTTAAGGTGCACTGATCATGCCAGCTGACTGAGACACTGCCTGGAACTGGCAGCCCCGAAGTGCTGAGAACAGCTCATGTGCTAACAAGGAGACTCCGAGCCCAAAGTCATGAGGGGCGTGGGGCAACATTAAGGAAATGGGATGGAGCTGACTTGTCTCTTAAAATGCCAACTTAGATTTATTGGGTACCTCTTTGTACTCCTGCTTCTCTCAGGAGGCAGGGAAATTTTGGCTTCCTTTCCTTCAGGGAGAAAAGTACAGTTTCCCTAGACTGATCCTTCCTGGTCCACAAGAATGATACAGTTAAGTAAAAGAGAAGACACTGTCCCCATTCCAATGACGAGTCTCATCCAGGACACAGCAGAACATCTCACCGCTATTAGTTTGCATTTGTTTGTGAATTGCTTGCTCATGCCCTTTACCAACTTTATCAGAATTTCTTTTTTATTGAGGCATAGTTGGTTAATAGTGTTTCAGGTGTACAGCAAAATGATTTCGATTATATTCTTTTTAGATTCTTTTCCATTATAAACTGGGCTTCCCTGGTGGCTCAGACGGTAATGAATCCACCTGCAGTGCAGGAGACCTGGGTTCAATCCCTGGATCGGGAAGATCCCCTGGAGAAGGGAATGGCTACCCACTCCAGGACTTTTGCCTGGAGAATTCCATGGACAGAGCAGCCTGGCAGGCTACAGTCTGCAAAGAGCCAACTCACTGGAAAGATTGAAGGCAAAAGGCAATGAGGACAGCAGAGGTTGAGATGGTTGGATAGTATCACCAACTCAACGGACATGAATCTGAGCAAACTCTGGGAGATAGTGAAGGACTGGGAAGCCTGGTGTGCTGCCATCCACAGGGTCACAAGGGTCAGACATGATTTAGAGACTGAACAGCGACGAACCAGTACAAGCTACACCAAGGCATGAAATACAGCTTCCTGCACTACACAGTGATTATCTATTTTACATACAGTGGTGTGTATCTGTTAGCCCCAAATCGCTAGTTCATCCCTCCCTCACTTCACCTTTGGAAATCGTAAGCTTATCTTCTGTCTGTGAGTTTGTTTCTGTTCTGCAGTTAAGGTCACTGTATTATGTTCTTAGATTCCACGTGTAAATAACATCCTGTGATATTTGTCTTTGTCTGTCTGACTTTACTTGGTACGATACTCTCTAGGTCCATGTACCAATTTTCTGCAGGGGTGTATTTCCTATTGATTTAAAACGTTTCTTACAAAGAAAAGTAACTTGCTGCAGGTTTGAAAGGTTGTGTTTTTGTGTGTGGTCATTCATCAATGTGTGCTTGGTCACACAGATGTTCAATGTATAAACTTTTCCTTTATGGTTTCTGCCTTTGAAGCCATGATGAGAAAGAAGAGCTCTATAGGTAGCTATTAATACTACCCTTCCACTATCTTTTGAAAATGACAATCAATTCACTCAATCAATGACCATCAAGAATCAATCTCCCCCTTCCACTCTGACATTATGACAAGAATCCATGCCAGAAGTTTTCTGCACTGAGCATGCATTCTCTGAGTCAAAAAAAAATTTTTTTAACACTGATGAACACTGTAAGATAAGCACAAAGATAAATTCAGAATACTTTTAAAAGCTCTGGGCAACTTAAACAGCTTTTAAAAAAATCATCAAAGGAGATTCTTTTCTTAATTCAATTATACTTTTCTTAAAAAGATTTATCTGGAATTGTCAGGGAAACACTTGCTCTACAAATTCCCAAACCTGATATTTTACAATTTCATTTATCAGGATTCTCATTGCTTAACCCTTTTCAATTCGTTTAATGCATAAGACTCCTTAGAACCTGTGACCCCTTATCTATATTGGATTCAATATTGCTCTCGTTAACATTCTAGACTCCAAAATCACATTGCCTCTTACAAATGAACACTATCATTTTCTGAATGCTCACTATGTGCCAGGTCCCAGGCTAAGTCCTCCATGTATTCTTTACGTCGCTGACGGCAAGATGCACCCGCTCCAAACCAGGAAATTTACAATCAATGGTATGTGGTCCCTCAGCAGCAAAAGAAGTAACATCTTTGACTAGCAGCATCTTGGATGAAATATGGAAGGATAACTCATTTTACTATATCAATCCTGAGGCTGAGACTACTATCTCTATTTTTCAGATGAGGAAACTTGACGTTTAAAAGTTAATGGTAGCTTTCTCAAAGTTTAAAAAAAAGAAAAAAGGTAAGTAAATGTTAGGAGTATGGACTTAAACCCAGGCAACCTGACTCTAATGCCTCATTTCCTAACCTGTTTGCTCTCCCCAGGCCAGAATCATCTCTGCCAGTACTCTTCAACCTTACTTTCAGGCCACAAAGTTGTATCAACATTAAAAAGCAACAATTACTAGTCCGCTCTACAGTCACATCAAGCTCTACCCCAGGCTTCCCTAGGCTGTTCAAACTTTAAGTTCTCCATAGATTTCCTAGCATGCCACCGATGATGGTTATTCCCAAACGTCTCCAGTATTCTCACACTTTCAGTACCGGTTTCTGATCCTCCACTCCCGCTCACTATCCCAATGGAGGGACTGACCTGTCTCCTTCACTACCGGGGAAACCAGCGCAAGCTGGCATGAGCGCTGCCATCTGCCTTCCTCTCTTCTATGGACCCCAATCTGCCTCTTCCACAGTCTCCCTCCTTGCCATGACTGTGGTTTTGTCACCGTCTCCAGATCACTAACTCCATCATCTGTGCTGGTTCTTTGTCCATTAACTTCTTTCCCTCAACCTTCAAATATGAAGAAGTCTCATCAATTTTGAAACGTAAGTCACTTGAGGGCATATAAGACTATTTCTCTTAATATACGCAGCCTCTTCACCTCAGCTGCATTCACTTGATGAACGCTGACCTCCTCTCCTTCACCCTGAACCATACAATACACTCCCCAGGGATTCCTCTAGGATCCCTCTCCTTGTGGCTTCCTAGTTTAATGCCTCTGACCCCACACCTTTCTTCCAGTTCCTTCTTTGGTCTACTTCAAACATGCCTCTCCTGTCTACCAGTTCCTAATTGTGGGCATCAGTGGAAGGGTCCACCCACCAGCTCCCATTTCCTGAGTTCATGACCCTCTCCGAATGCCCGTCCATTCCTAGATGTTCCACTGTCCTTCCCAGCAGCTTACTATGTGGAGTCCTCAGAAAGCTCCGAACCCTCCACAGACTTTAGCTTAGCTATGTGTCTCTAACTTGCCTGTAGAATACTTGGGTACACCACGTTACATTCAACCTGTCAGTTCTAATTTATCATTCACACAACCTTCCTTCCACAACCAGTTCTTCTCTATTCTTGAGTAAAAGCTTTATTAATTTTCTACCCACTCATGTTGGAAGGGCTTCCCAGTTGACCCAATGGTCAAGAATCTGCCTGCTAACGCAGGAGATGCAGGAGACACAGGTTTGATCCCTGGGTCAGGAAGATCCCCTGGAGAAGGAAATGGCAACCTACTCCAGTATTCTTGCCTGAAGAATCCCAGGGAGAGAGGAGCCCAAAGGGCCACAGTCCATGGAGTCGAAGAGCTGGACACGACTACGTAACTATGCACGCACAGATTGGAGGCTTAAGCATTATCTCTGACATCTCTCTTTCCCATTACTCTATAGTCAAATAACTTTTTCACTCACAAAACCCACTCCATCAGAGAGAGAACTCAAAGTGCTTTCTTATCAATCTGCTGGTACATAGGCTTTACCCTCTCCAGCGTAAACTGCACGTTCAAACACCTTCAGTGACTTCCCAATGCTTCCTTATTCAGGCATGCTGAGGTCCTCAAATCCTCATCCAATTTCCCCTTGGGGAACACCTCTCCTACATCACTCTACATCAGGGGTCCCCAACTCCAGGCACAACAACCCACAGTGAAGAACTGGGCCACACAGCAGGACGTGAGCGGTGAGCAGTGGGTGAACGAGGAAAGCTTTATTTGTATTTACAGCTGTTCCCCAGCACTCCAGTTGTGGCCTGAGCTCTGCCTCCCATCAGATTAGCAGATGGCGCTAGATTCTCAAAGGAGCGCAAACCCTACTGAGAACTGGGCATGTGAGGAATCTCGGCTGCACGCTCCTTGCGAGTAGCTAATGCTTGATGATCTGATTCTGCACTATGGTGAGTTGTATGTACTTCATTATATATCACAATGAAATAATAACAGAAAGTGCACATTACGTTGGTAGTGCATAATAAATGTAATGCGCTTGAACCATCCCCCAACCATCCCCCACCCCCACCTCTGTCTGTGGAAAAACTGTCTTGGATGAAACTGGTCCCTGGTGCCAAAATGGTTGGGGACCGCTGCCCTGTAGGACCCCGTCAGGAATACGCCCTGTGGGAATACCCTCTGGAGCTGCATGCTAGCCTCCAGATCTGTGCTGTCCAAAAAGAGAGCTCATTGTTAATTAGGTAGCTATTTAAACAGAAGTTAACGAAAATTAAAAATGTAGTCCCCAGTTGCACTAGCCATATTTTAAATGCTCAACAGCCACTTGTCATGAGCGGCTATAGTACTGAACAGCGTTAGTTACAGAACATTTCTATCACGGCAGAAAGTTCTCTTAACGCTTATGTTCCCTCCAGTCTTCCAAGCCGCTCCTCTGCCCCCACGTCTCATCCTTTGACCCATGCAAACCTACAGGTCCTTCCACACCACAGAAGACCTCATGTGTGCTCTCTGTACAACTTACCCCTATATTATTAACACTATGTAACAACTCTTGCAATATTACATCTAATTTTTCACTTTTTCCTGTCTTCTCACTAATTACTGAGCCACTCTGAACTAATAAAGATTTGCTGACTAAGTGAAGCATATGCTCATTACTATACTACATCAAAATTATCAAGTAAGGAGACATTTCATACCCTTCTCCTTCATTAAAAAGACATGTTCTCTTTCAGTTGAAAAAAAACCAAAAAGATCTTGCATTTAGCTAACTAAATAATGACTTAATTTAATGCCTAATTATAATACTTGAAAGATAATTAGTTCCCTTTTTTCTCTTGTGGTATTCGAAACTAAAAAAACAAAATAAAACAAAACTATAGAGGTCTGAAATAACTTCCACTTTGCAAAAGCACACCGAAAAGAAACCACAAAAGATAGACAAGGAGAGGTAAAATGAATGAATACTTTGAGTAACTATACCCTAACTATTTGAGATTGTAGGAAAAAATACAACATAGCTGCCCTAAAATTAAAAGGAAACTACAAATAAAGCATTAAATAAGTATGCATATATTTTTGAATCAAAAGCTAGACTCCTCCATCCTTTTTGCAAACATGACATTAGTGAATTTTTATTTTCATTATGAGGTTAAAAGCATATAAATGCATAATTAACTGTTGTGTGTGTTATATGTGTTCCTTGAAACGCACGCTTGTCTGTCTCAAGAAAACTAGTTAAGAAATCAATCCACACACCATAGACCTGGGTTCTAAATAAGGCTCCTATCTGAGCACACGAACCAAGCAGAGATTTGGGAGAAGTGCCAGGCATGGACTCCCTCAAACTGGAGGCTGAAGCTTTATCTTCAAGAGGGAATCTTCCCTAAAGTTCTCATTTTAGCTTATTAAAAAATCACAAAGATGTTCCCTAAAGTTCTCATTTTAGATTATTAAAAAATCACAACGATGTTAAGTTAAACTGCTCAAATACTGCACTTTCTAGTATCTGCCTAAAACCCTGATGCAGTTACTGGAGTTGAACTGTTTATTAAAGATTGGTTTTTCCCGGCTGAAAGGCAGTTTTCATTATGCAAATGAATGTTCTACAGGGCCTGCTACTTTTGCAAGTCAGCCAGCAATAGCTGTAAATGTTACTTTTTTGCCTAGGATCAGCAGTATGTCTTTAAAACTGACACTATCTTAATAAGGAACACAGTTTGCTTAAAAAAAAAAAAAGGTAAGTATTTTCTGTATGTTGGACCCAATAAGGTAGAACATTAACTTATCTGTTTAAACACTGTATCTTTTTTTGATCTTTTAAAAATGTTTGTGAAATAATTTATTTTCTTCCTACCTTCTTCCTTCCAAACTTTACACACTTCACAGAATCAAACTGTTTGCCTAATCTGAAACCTGAATCCTAAACTTTGCTGGCACATTATACTTTGAAAGGATTTGTATTATTTTGTAATTTAATTTCTAAACATACCACATCAATTTATAATTTAAGGTCTTCATTGTAATGTTCGAATGAAAAACTAGCAAAATTAGTGTGAATTATAACACGAAGGGATTTTCCTCTCGTTCTTTTGCTGTTATGACGGATGACTGCTATATCACATTTTAGGGGTAATAACAGCTTTTTTTGTACTATGTAAATACTAGTGGAGATTCTTCTGTTACTAATAAAATGACTATTAAAATGTAAAAAAAAAATAATGAACACCAAAGTGAAGATTTAGACTTAGATTTTAAGTAAATACATTCATGCAACTTAGCTTAGCTTTTTTTGTTTTCTTTTTAAAGAAAGTAACTCCAGAAGAAGTATTAAAAATACCTCAGGTATTTTTGCAGCAAATCAGATGACAGATCACCAGATTAGGCAGAATAGCTGCACTACGAGGTAATAACAGAAAATGGATATAAAGAGTCAAGAGACCTCAGTTCAAGGCAAAGTGGAGATGCCTCTATTTGCTATCAAAGCATGTCCTGCTCATCTTGGTACCAAAATGTTTAAGACTAGAGCCTCCAGGCTGGTGAATACACATTAAGATGCTCTTAGAGGGAATATCCCGGGAGGTCCAGTGGTTAAGAGTCCATCTTACAATGCAGGGGACACGGGTTCAATGCCCAATTGGGGAACTAAGATCCCACATGGCACGGAGCAACTAAGCCCGCAAGCCACAGCTAGAGAGTCCAGGTGCCACCACAAAGATCCGACGTGTGGCAACTAAGATCTGATGCTGCCAAACAAATAGCAAGCCTCGGTTTAAAAAAAAAAAAAAAAAAAAGATGCTATGAGAGCGGGGTGCCTGCAGAGGGCATGGAGCACTTTTTCTGGTACCCTGTCCTGTGCATCTCTTCCATCTGGCTGTTCCTGACTTACATACCCTTTTACAATAAACCGGTAACAGCGGTCCAAAAAGAAAAGAAAAACCACAAACAGAAGTACAACAACAGAAAAAACTTCATCAACCTCAATGTCATTTTATAACTAATGTCAAATTTCTCTACCTTGTTATATTTAAATTATCCTTTTTCTCCTTAGACCTTCCAGTTCTCTCCCTAGTACCCCCTAGCTCCTTCCCTAAATACCTCAATCTTGAGCTGATTTCATTTGAGCTTTGTATCTTGGATCTCCCATTTTCTAGAAAGGTTTCATTGATTAAATGAGGTATTTTCTTTTCCTTCTCTTAAAAAAAAATCAATTTTAATGTGTAAAAAAGTCTCTGTGAGGCTATCAGACTTTATCCCTTATCATCTCAAACAATATTGGGCACACAAAGTCAGTATCATGCCAAAAAATTCTTTTCCTCCCTTCTCCAATTAACACTGGATATGATCAGACCAAAAGCCCCAGGAGCACTGTGAAAGTGTTAGCTGCTCAGTCGTGTCCAACCCTTTGCGACCCTGTGGACTGTAGACCACCAGATTCCTCTGTCTATGTGATCCTCCAGGCAAGAATACTGGAGTGGATTGCCATTCCCTCCTCCAGGGGATCTTTCCAACCCAGGAATAAAGCGTCTCCTTACACTACAGGAGGATTCTTTACCATCTTAGCCACCAGGGAAGCCCAGAAATACTGCAGGCATGGTGGATAAAAAACAAACACCTGGGAACTTGACAGTGAGAGTCATCCAAGTATGGGCTTCCCTCCTCCCCACTGGCTGGTGACTTCAGGCAAGTCCGCCGTCCCTCCCTGATCACTCAACTCGATAGGAACCAACTGGAGCAGAAAGTCATCTGAGCAGTTTTTAACACTCAGTATCTCTACTCTTTGTAAAGGAAATTACAAATCCTGTGTTTATAAGCACACTTGGCAAGGCAGGCCCATGGATGTCCTTCACCTGAAATATCACGCAATTAGGGTACTTTTGTGTACACACAAGCTTACCAGAGCAAATAAGCATGTTTGGATTAGAGGATGCAAGTGAGACAGAGGATCCAGGGTTTCATCAGATTTCTTAAACAGCCCTGATGGCCCTGCCCTCCACCCAAATTTAACAATGGCTGAACTACAAAACTACACTAAAGTAGACATTAAATGTAAAGAAAAAAGTTTTCCAAGGAATTTGCAGTGAATGATTTGCATCTCAAGATGCAGTGTTCACCAACTAAAGGAAGATTAATTTTAATGAGATGAACAGAACTCCTGGAACATTTTTTTAAGCACCATCAGTTTGTGATTTATATAAGAAAACAGCAAGGGAAAAGAAAGTGATAGGTTTCCAGAAGAGCAGAGATAAAACTAATTTGGCTTTGAAATGCATTACTTTTATGCCAGAATTATTCCTCCAATTATGTCCTGCTTAGATACATAGGATCATTATTATTTCCGCTCTTAAGCACTTAAAGGACAAGAGAAAATGACCCAGTAGAGCACAGTAAGAGAAGGCAAATTTGCCTAAAAGTGTAAAAATAAAGTTACGTCTATACCAGAATAATAAAGCCCAGCAGAACAATGATGAGTTAGGTACTCTAGATATATTAATATATTTAAAAGCGAGGCTCTATGGGTGGGTGGGGGGAGACTCAAGAAAGAAGCATATGTTACGGTGGTAGTTTAGTTGCTAAGTCGTGTCTGATTCTTGCAACCCCATGGATTGTAGCCTGCCAGGGTCCTCTGTCCATGGGATTCTCCAGGAAGGAATACTGGACTGCCATTTCCTTCTCCAGGGGATCTTCCCGACTCAGGAATCAAACCCCGGTCTCCTGCCTTTCAGGCAGATTCTTTTTACCCACTGAGCTATGAGTAAAGATCCCGTATATACTTAAAGCTGATTCACATTGTTGTACAGCAAACTAACACAGCACTGTAAAGCAATTACCCTCCAATTTAAAAAAGTAAGTTAAAAGGGGGAGAACAGTTAAAAAGACAGAATCTAGAGTGAGGCTGCCTGGTTCCTATCACTGCTAAGAATATAACCACTAGTTATGTAGCCTGAGGCAAGACAATGAATTGCTCTGAACTCAGTTTCCTTACCTGTAAAATGTGACAACAGTATTTAGGGAAGCTTTGAGGCTTAAATGAGATACGAGCATTAAAGACAAGGATACGGCAAAAACCTGGGGGGGGGGGGGGGGGGGGGAAATCAGCTACCATTATTTCTCCTACCCAAAGCTCCAAATCAAATTAGAGTCCATGACACCAATGATAAATAGGATCCACAGAAAAGTCAACCTCACTTTACACAGCAGCTTCAATGGTTACTTCCAAGCGTTTTTTTTTTTTTAACAAAAGCAACTAGTAAAACAGCAAAATTAAGTGACGGAGCTCTTTCTGTCTCTGACCCCACAAACTCATCCACAGACGTAACAGGCAGAGTAGCAGCTGAAAGATGGGTAGAAAGCAAGGGCGAGGAGAGGCGAAGGTTCTAGAGGGGCAGTGTCCAACACTGTCCATCTGTGACGATGCGAACATTCTGTGTATACCTTGTGCCATGTGGTAGCCACTAGCCACATTAGCTGAGCATTTGAAATGTGGCAAGTGCTGCTGGGAAGATGAATTTTTATTTCATTTTAATTAATTCCAATTTAAATACCCACATGTGGTTATGGCTACCAGATTGGACAGCACAATATGGCTACCAGATTGTCATCCCCAGATGACACATACACTGAACAAGGAGTGCCAGAAATTTAAGCAAAAAATAAGGATCTTCTTTTCCTGAACTGTTCATATGTTCAATTCAAATATTAGTGTCTCTGTTTCCAGTAGAGCGCTGGTAACTCTGATTAGTTCAAGAAATAACATACCAGCGGATACATCAATATAGTGCGACTCCATGTTAAGGATCAGAGATGCGAAGTATGTGGTTCTCTGATATTTTAGAAGGTCCCTTAGGCCAAGTTAAATTCAAGCTCACATGAAGCATGATTCAGTGCAGGGATCAGAGCTGCAAAGGTCCTTATCAGCACCCCCAAAGCATCTGCTTGTCCACTACCAAATGGAAAGCTGCTTAACGCAGACTTAACATCCCTTAATTTATCTTCTTTTCAGAAACTCAGAGTTCTGTAAGCCTTTCTTCTCTTCCAGAAATGCGAGCGTTCCTCACCAGTTCCGCATTTCCGCTATAAACAGAATCCATGTACCACCCATATCTGAAGGATAACGCCAGACTCCTGCTCAGCTGCCCCTGTAATATGGTTTAATTATGATGACTGAACTAATAGGCTGACATCATAGACTTTTACAGGCTGACCCCATGTCATCCTGATGTATCATTTTGCACCAGTTCAGTGCTGTAAATCAATTTAAGATCTCAAGCAGGTTGAAAAGGCTGGTAATGATGCTTTCTGTGCCGTCTCTGGAGACTCTACATTATACACAACTTACATTATTTATAAAGCCTCAATGATGCCTCCATTAGCCTTGTAAGACTACACAAATGAGATCTTTTATACACACACAACTTGGCCTTGATTATGGCGGTGACTGCAGCTTAAATACACTCATCTAATTACACTCAAGTTTATTCTTTTTCCAATCTAACCAAGTTATTAAACCCAGAATTACTAGAAATCAAAATTACAAACTGCAGTTTAGTTTTCAACTAATAAATGTATTTGGAAAAATGAGATACTTCCTTTTAATGCTTCATTGAGCTTAGTAGAAAACTGAATTCCAAGAGGTATAAATTAACATTTTAAATGGCCTAAGAATTGTCAATTCTCTAAAATGCAAAGGTCATCAGCTCCTCAGGGGTATAACACCAAAGGACACTGAAAAAAGGAAAAATGTATTCTGTTACATACCTATGGCTGGAGCGGTCAAAACTAAATCAAGGACAAATCCCTACCCTCAGAAGAAACCTGATCCTGCCCGGATCCTCCAGAGGCTTTGGCATCACCCACCTCTAGAAAACCACCTCCCAAGACCCTGGTTATAGTTTCCTAAAGAATTGCAATAGTGCACAAATGTACACCACCTGCACAGAAATATCAAATAACTGCAAACGGGAAGGACGGAGGGAGAGGAGAGCACAAACACTTAAATCAGTTACAGCATATTCAGGCCTGACCCCTCCAACAGAGTAACACTGATGCAAAATATTTAAACCACTGAAAAATCCCGGGGCTGTGAACATTGATTCGGTCCCGATTCTTTTTCAATCATGGCTCCAGTACAGCTCACCTACCTCCAATAAAGCATCACGCGGTTATTAGAAACAAGATGAAAACTCAACAGAGCGCAGAGAACAGTTTTCTCACTGTGTTCCTGAATGTAAGCACGCTATCCACGGCAGGCCACGAGAGCGAGAAATGTTCTGAAATCAAGGCATTCTGCTATCGAGCGGCGTGCTCAAAGTTTCAGCAGCAGAAACAGCACACCGAGAAATCAGGCAACTTCTGTGTCATTCCACCTACTCAAGAAACTTCAGCTACAATGGCAAGAGAACCTCAGGGGAAACAAACAGGGGCCGGTTGTCACAGCCCTTTCGACAACGATGCTTTCTCGGGAGATGGCTGGGAGACGCGCCCGGATTTTCAGAAAGGGAAGTGCCTTACCGGCGATCTTGCAAGTGCATGGAAACAACGTCCGCGCCGCAAAATAAACAAAAGCCGCAGCTACTGTAGTTGTAAGATCCTGCAGGCATCGGTTCCCCAGCCCTTCCCAAAGTACATCAAGAAAACGCTCTCCCTGGAAGCCTTCATATATAAATATATATAAATCAACTAGAAAAACAAGCCCACATCTCTTTCACACCCACCACCCCCACCTTCCCGCAACAACAACCCCGAGAAACACTTAACAAAGACCGAGCGCAGAGTAAATGAACAGTTGTTGCACCGCGAACTCACAAACACACACGCAGTGAGGCAATCGAATCCGGGAAAGGGAAAGGAATGAGACGACACTCTGAGACTTGGCGCGGGGGAGGGGGGGTAGGCGGAAGAGAAAAAAAAAAAATTTACACGCCGCCGCCGCCAGACCTTTGAATAAATTAGAGGGAATTTCGGTGCGAACTTTCCTTGACCTCGACCCCCAAGAGGCTAGTGGGGGCAGAGGAGGGAGCCCGCCCCGCACGCGGAGGGACCCAGGGCACCGGGTGTCCCCCTGGCGCAAGCCCGGCTCCGCGGAAAGGGCAGCGCCGGCGGCCGCCCTCCGACTCCTGCAGGGGTCGCCCGGGCCGGCGCGGGACACAATGGGCCCGCGGGCCGCGCCGAGTGCCCAGGCCCGGCTGCAGGAAGGGAAAGGGAAACCGGCGGAGGGGGAGGGTGGCCGCAGAGGGCCGGGCGCAGCCAGGGCCGGGAGCCCGGGAGCCTCGGAGCGCGGTTCCGCACCGCAGACCCAACAAAGACGCGGGGGGCACCGCGGCCCGAGCCCAGCCCGGCTGGTCCGGCGCCGAGGGAAAAAGGTGGCAGGTTTGCTCCTTTAGAGCGGCCGGGAGGCGCCATCATGGGCGGGGGTGGGGGTCCCCCGATCCGCCCCACGCGGGGAAGAGACCCCCCTCCCCGCCGCAGTCCGCGCCACCGGCCCCGCGCTCCGTCGCGGCCACCCGGCCCGCCCGCGCCCGCCCCAGCCCGAGGCGGCGGCGCTGGAAAGCCCGGAGCGCCGAGGGGAGGGCGGGGACGCGGCGGAGGGGAAAGTTGGGTTCGGGTCTGTTTCGTTTTACCGGGTTGGCTGCGCGCCCATCCGCGCGGGCGCACGAGTTGGCCGGGCGAGCCGGGTCCCCCGCGGCCCCGGTCCGGGCGACCGGGAGCTGCGCCGCGCTGCGCTCGCAGGGTCCCTCCCCGAGCCTCGGCCCGGGCTCAGCGGCTCGGCCTCTCCTTCCTCCGCCCGCCCGCTCGCCCGCTCGCTCGCTCCCGGAGCCTGGATTGATCTGGTCGCGCTGGCGTCAGGGAGTCGGAGCCGCCCAGCCTCCACTCCTCGGCTGCCAATACTCGGCGCACTCGCCCGCCCGCCTGCTCGCTCGCTCACACGCGCACCCGCGCGCCACCGCCGCCCGACCAGGGATCCTCTCCAAATTCCCGGCCCTGCCGGCGCGAGCGCTGAGCCCGCGCCGCCTCCCCCGCCTCCAGCCCCACGCCCCGCTTGTTCCAAGGAGAAAACACTACTGCCCCTGCCTCCTTGAGTCCAGGGGGAACCGACTTGTGCCTTACCTGCCGGTGAAGTTTCGCTTTCAGTGTTTATTTCCGAAATGTTCATCTACACTCCCACCGTGCCCACCGAACCGCATTGGAAACGCAGAGTGCATTTTGACAATTACCTTTCGAGCCTCGCCTTTTTACTGTCTAGTTTTCCTTGCCCTTCACTTACTCAGTGATTTGCAAGCCCCAAAAGTTGCTCGTACGCAGAACTGGATAACCTAATGACTATTGCCTGTGTTTATAGCAAACCTTGAATCAATCAATACGTGTGTTTTATGCCAGTTCGGGATCTAATGATGCCAGTTGGTTACCTCGTTGCTCCAGATGACAAATACCACAATATAACTTAACAATTTTTCCATCCAGTTTCTAAGTCTTTCAAATGTCACGCACGAACTTCCCCAAATAAAACGAACTAACTCCCAGCAACCTGATCTGCATAGACATTGACAGTGTCTTTTTGTAAGATTTAATTTTTCTCTTGGCCAGCTCTCTGTAAGCTGGCACGAAATCTTGGATAATTACCATAATGATGAATTATGTTTAGAGGCGAATAATTATTCTGAGGAATAAATTTCACGTGTACCAAAAGAACCATTACCACCAGTATTTTTAGAAAATTAATGGTACTCTCCAATTGTTCGTGTACTTTTACATGTGCACATTCATTTAAAATTCTTATTAGCTATTTTATTATTTCTGCATTCCATGTTTAATTATTCAAAGGAAATGCAACAAGTCCCCCGAAATATGTAAACCGTGTTTATACACAGATCAGACTATTTCTGCTAATTTCTTCATTAAATGATTTGAGCAATTACAGATCAATTCTTGGGCCTCATCTCATTTTCCCTAAAATCAACATTTGACACAATTCTTCATTCTCTACTCCTTGAAACAATAGTTGGAGTGAGCCTTGTTAAATGCCACTCTGATCAGGTCATTCCTCTGCTCAAACCCTCCTTTGATAAAGAGAGTATGCTATATCCATACAATGGAACATTCAGTTCAGTTCAGTCGCTCAGTTGTGTCCGACTCTTTGCGACCCCATGAATCGCAGCACGCCAGGCCTCCCCGCCCATGACCAACTAACTCCCGGAGTTCACCCAAACTCATGTCCATCTAGTCGGCGATGCCATCCAGCCATCTCATCCTCTGTCGTCCCCTTCGCCTCCTGCCCCCAATCCCTCCCAGCATCAGAGTCTTTTCCAATGAGTCAACTCTTTGCCTGAGGTGGCCAAAGTATTGGAGTTTCAGCTTCAGCATCAATCCTTCCAACCAACACCCAGGACTGATCTCCTTTTGAATGGACTGGTAGGATCTTGCAGTCCAAGGGACTCTCAAGAGTCTTCTCCAACACCACAGTTCAAAAGCATCAATTCTTCAGCATTCAGCTTTTCTTCACAGTCCAACTCTCACATCCATACATGACCACTGGAAAAACCATAGCCTTGACTAGATGGACTTTCGTTGGCAAAGTAATGTTTCTGCTTTTGAATATGCTATCTAGAGTGGTCATAACTTTCCTTCCAAGGAGTAAGCGTCTTTTAATTTCATGGCTGCAATCACCATCTGCAGTGGTTTTGGAGCCCCCAAAATAAAGTCTGACACTGTTTCCACTGTCTCCCCATCAGTCATAAAAAAGAATGAAGCACTGACACAAGCTCCATGGATGAAACTTGGAAACACTATGGTAAGCGAAAGAAGCCAGACACGAAAGACCACAGGTTGTAAGCTTCCATTTATACAAAATATCCGGGACAGGTGCTCCTGTTGGAAGGTAGAATGATAGTTGCCTATGTTTGGGGGAATGGAAGGGCTGAGGGTGGGGTGTGATAACCAAAGGTTATGAAGTTTCTTTAGGGGGTGACAAAAAATGTTTTAAAATTAGTCTGGGTCTTCCCTGGTGATCCAATGGCTGCTATTCCATGCTCGCAAAGCAGGGGGCCAGGGTTCAAGCCCTGGTCAGGGAACTAGAGCCGACATGCCTCAAATGAAGATCCTACATACTGCAACTGCTTCCCTGGTGACGCTAGAGGTAAAGAATCCACCTGTCAATGCAGGAGACATGGGTTCCATCCCTGGGTTGGGAAGATCCCCTGGAGGAAGGGATGACACCCTTCCCCAGTATTCTTGCCTGGAGAATCCCATGGACGCAGGAGCCTGGCAGGCTACAGTCCACAGGGTCACAGAGTCAGGCACAACTGAAGCGACTTAGCACACATATTGCAACTAAGACCCAGTGCAGCCAAAATAAATGAATAAATAAAATGAAATTAGACTGTGATCATGATTGCTCAACTCTATACAGATATACTAAAGCTCATTGAACAGTACACTTTAAGTGGGCAACTTACATGACATGTCCATTTTATTTCAATAAAGCTGTTTTTTAAAAAGACATGATAATTAATCCATGTTTGGATCCTGGATTCTGGGGGAAGCTATAAAAAGACATAGAGCTGTTAATTTTTTTAACTTATAGATGACCTTTCCCAGCACAGCCTAGTAGCCCCAAATGATAATTACTAATAGCATAGTTCATTTCAGTCGCTCAGTCATGTCTGACTCTTTGCGACCCCATGGACTGCATGCCAGACCTCCCTGTCCATCACCCACTCCCGGAGTTTACCCAAACTCATGTCCACACATGCTATGAAATTTGATTTTGCCCCAGGTGCCAGCTATTTCTTTCAATGGCAATAGAAAATTGAACTATTATTAAAAGGATCTTGTTGAGACAGTTGTGAAAACTTGAATGTGGGTTGCCTTGATATCATTGTATGCTCCCAAATCTTCCCTTGACTCACTTCACTCAAAAGTTCTCGCCATGTGGAGAAGGCCCTTCATGAACTTTCCTTCCTGCCTCCCTTTCCTCTCCTGACCTGTTCTGCTCTATCCCTTGCTCCTTCCTTGAGTCACCGTGATCTCCTCACAAGTCTTGGAATCACCCGGGCCACACTCACACCTCAGGACCTTTGCACCAGCTGCTTTCTCCCTGGAAAGCCCTTCCCTCAGATGCCTACGCGGGACTCTCCATCACCTCTCTCCCGTCTTCACTTAAACATTCCTCTTTCAATGAGGCCTACCCCGGTCACTTTAAAAATCTCACCCCACAACCACCACATCTCCACTAGATACATACACTTTGTATCCTCGTTCCCTGCTTGGCGTGGACACTTCACTTATCACTACCTAAGTACTTCCCTCACCAAAACTGCAGGATTTTGTGTCTATTCATCACTGTACCGCTGTGCCTAGAGCAGAGCCTGACACTGTTGGAGAAATGAATCAGTGAATGAATCAGTCTGCAAGAATGCTCGCCAATCTTCTCTATCCATGGGATGCTCCCAGCAAGAATCCTGGAGTGGGGTGCCATGGCCTCCTCCAGCAAATCTTCCCTACTCAGTGATCGAACCTGCGTTGTCTCCTAGCTTGGCAGGGGGATTCTTTACCTTTAGTGCCACCTGGGAAGCCCTGCTATGTCCATTGAGCGGGGAAAACCTTCTTGTCAAGAAGTCCTAAAGGAAGAAGGAGTCTACCACGGGATTTGCAGTGAGATTTTCTAAGCGCAAAGGACCCTGACGCTGAGTCCTCTTTCCCCTTTCACGGAAGAGCCAGGAGCCTCATTGCTGAAGCGGGGAGAAGCTAGCAGAGGAAGGAAGTGTGTGAAGCCAGCTACACACGGGCTGGTGACTGCAGAGCTGGAAACACAGGGACGTTCTCTTGTCTCTGCTTCTCTTATCTTGGTGAAATAACCACAGACCCTACTTCCTGAGAATTGGTAAGGGTGGAAGAGATGCTGGAGGTTGGAAGAGAGAGGAGCAGACTGAGAGGGTTCTCTTCTGGGGAAGAGTTTGAGAGCAAATTTGCCAGGCAGCGCTATTAAGTGCCTGTTTGAGGTTAGTGGTCATGAATTTAAAGCAAGGCCAGTCAGCATGGCTGTGGCTTTCCCTCTAGCCTCGGTCGGCCTAAGGGGCAGAGCTGGGGTTTTGCAGGCAGATGTGATGGAGGGAACCAGGATCAGAAAGCAGAGGGTGTAGGCAAGGGAGAGACTGAAAAACTGATAAGGAGGGAGGAGACACAGGAGAGTGTGCTGATGATGGAAAGGTGAGAAGATCAAAGGAATGATGGTCTGGGGTGGGGGAGGGCTCTAACCATTGCTGGAGCTGGGAACCACTCCCAAAGCTGAGGAACAGTGTGAGAATGGGATGCCGGAGATTAAAATCATGGAGCTAGGAGAGTCTGGGATAATGACAAGATTCAGCAGTATGATCAGAGAAAGTGGATGGGCTGAGCAAGGGAGGTGAACCAGATCCTCACAGAAAAGCAGGTATCACTGGACAGAAGACAAATTCATTCTGCTATGTAAGCAGTTTGTCCATCAATCATTAATCACTTACCAAAAGGTGGGCCCTTAAAATTTTATATACTGCAAATTTTATATATGCAAACTTTGAACCCAAAAGCTTATGTTAAGAGATGGTTCTACAGAAAAAATAAATGCAATGTAGAGTTTGTGTATCAGCTTTTTAAGTGAATTGAAGTGAATGTTTCCCAGGAAGGAGCCTGCCAAGGATCACTGGTTCGGTGTTCTTCACATTAATAAAGGAAGTTCCCTTCATTTTATATCTAGGCGAGATAATGGATGTTCACTAAACTTATTGCGCTCATCATTTCATGATATATGTCATTCAAATCATTATGCTGAACACTTGAAACTTATACAGTGCTGGTATCAATCACATCTCAATAAAACTAGAAGGAAAAAGGAAGCAGGAGGCAAAGTAAGGGGGGGCATGTTCCAGCAATAATGGGGTGGCGAGATTCATACATTTTGGATGTTAATATCCCTTTCTTCTCTCATCATACCCTTCCCTCCAGAGAACTTGGAACTGCTTGTAGTTATAGACAAATTTAGGCATGTTGTTGAGTATTCATGGAAGACTACAGCCTTCTAAGTAATATGAAGGTGGGAGCTCTATTTAGTTTGTTTTTCATTACATCCCCAAAGTTTGCACAGACCTATCGCGGTAGACACTCAAATATTTGCTGAAGAAAGAAATCTGTAATAGAATGGCTGTGAAAATTCCAAAGGGTATCTTTCTTAAAGTAGAGCATGCGCGTGCGGGCATGCGTGCTAAGTTGCTTCAGTCGTGTCCGGCTCTGTGTGACCTTATGGACTGCCGCCTCCAGGCTCCTCTGTCCATGGGATTATCCAGGCAAGAATACTAGAGTGGGTTGCCATGCCCTCCTCCAGGGGATCTTCCCAGTCCAGGGATCGAATGAGTCTGTTTCGTCTATCTGTATTGGCAGTCAGTTTATTTACTACTAGCATCACCTGGGAAGCCCAGAGGAGCGCATACTTCACAGTAATGCTTTTTTTTCTGATGATGGTCCTTACTCTCAACTCTAAATTTCAGATCTAATGATACTTCTAAGAACTTCCCAAAAGCTGTTAGCCTTAAGAGTTTCAAAACAGTCTGTACACTCTGTAAAAGTTCTATGTGGACATTTGATGATAAATATCCCGGGGACAGAAGAATTTTGGAAGAATTTCAACAGTTTCTGAAGTGTGTGAGGCCTTCTAGAATCCTTGCTTAGGATTATTCTCTGAGACCACATTTCCATTTGGGTCAGGTAGTACTTGCTGTATCTAGTGATAGGCCTTTGAAGACCTTCCTCCCTTTTTCTACCACAAGGAATTTCAATATTGCTATCCCCCCAAACTCACAGTGACTATTAAAGCTACTGAATTCCAAAACTATAATAAATCGATAGGGTTCTCTTTGCTTATCTGACCTGTTAATTCAACCATTGTTAACAAAGGCTGATCCCTGAGTTTATGAGTTTACCACCTACCGTTCAAACTGTTGTTTCCAAATTCACCTAAAAAATGTTCAGACCCCTAGGTCGTGCCAAGAATGAATGGCTCTGCAGTAAACTGCTGAACTGTCACGTCAATGCCTTGCCAATGAAATCATGCGGGCGAATTTCCATGGGTTCATCCCTTCCATGTGATACTCCCATCCTTCTTGACACTGTCTCATATCCTTCCTTTCCCATGCCTCTAGTTGCTTTGATCTCATGCCTAAATCTCTAGAGTGGTCCCCCAACCCTCCTCCATACCTCAGGTGATCCTTAAAAAATTCTGCTTTCTGAAATAATTTCCCAAGGGGAGTGATTTGGGCAGAAAAGTTCAATGAGGACTTCCCTGATGATCCAGTGGCTAAGACTCTACACTCCTAATGCAGGGGACTCAGGTCCAATCCCTGGTCTGGGAACTAAATCCGACATCCTGCAACTAAAGTCCTAATGCCATATCGAGGGAAAAAAAAAAAAAAAGATCCCAAATGCAAATGCTGCAACAAAGATCAAAGATTCCCCATGGAGCAACTAAGATCTGGTATAACCAAATAAATAAATATTAAAAAAAGAGAAAAGTTCAATAGTTTAGCAGTGCTTCCAATACACTTCTAACTTCAAGGCCTGGTATCCAAGGTTCTCAAAGCATGACCCTGACTCACGTTTCCTTCCTGGTCTCACTCATACTTTCAAGCAAAATGCTGGCAAATTTGCAACAGTATTACCCCAATGCATCTAAATATTATGTCCTGCATTCATACTTCGGAGAAGGCAATGGCACCCCACTCCAGTACTCTTGCCTGGAAAATCCCATGGATGGAGGAGCCTGGTGGGCTGCAGTCCATGGGGTCTTGAAGAGTCGGACACAACTCAGTGACTTCACTTTCACTCTTCACTTTCACGCATTGGAGAAGGAAATGGCAACCCACTCCAGTGTTCTTGCCTGGAGAATCCCAGGGACGGCGGAGCCTGATAGGCCGCCATCTGTGGGGTCGCACAGAGCTGGACACGACTGAAGCAACTTAGCAGCAGCAGCAGCATCCATACTTGGTGTATGAACCAGCACCTCCAGTTTCCAAAATTTGGCGTATTCTTTATGGTCCAACATCACCTCCTAGATACTAAACAAACAAAATTCCTACTTACGGTTGAAGTGGGACTTCCCTGGTAGTCCAGCAGCTGAGACTCTGTGCTCCCAACGCAGGGGGCCTGGTTTCAGTCCCTGTTCAGGGAACCAGCTCCCACATGGCGCAACTGAGAGTTCGAATGCCACAACTGAACATCCTGCATGCCACAACTGAGACCTGGTGAAGCCAAATACATGGACGAATTAATTAACAGACAACAAAAAGTTGGATGGATGAGTGCATCAAGTTCAGAATTCTCATTTTAACAAGTGAGGGAAGTGAAAAGTTAAATACTTTGCCCAAAGTCAAAAACCAGTTAGTGGCAGAATCAGGGCCAGCTGCAGGTTCCCTGAGCCCGAGTTCTCTCTTCACTATGCCAAAGCCCCCAACCCGAGGCCTTCTTGCTCCTTTTCCTTCTTGTCATGTCCATATATTTGTTTCATATCTATTGCATGTCAAATATCACTCATTCTCTGACAGCTTAATTATCTATCACAAGGCACCATGAGTATGTTATAGGGATAGATGAATAACACTAACCTTCCCTTCCCAACCCCCCACCCACGCCCGTCCCCACAAAACTACTTTTTTCCTTCCCACTCTTTTGGCACAGATCTCACTGAAGAGTCTCATCTGAGTGCTGCTCTGTATTGGATTCATCCTGCTGCTGCCGCTAAGCCGCTTCAGTCGTGTCCGACTCTGTGCGACCCCATAGACGGCAGTCCACCAGGCTCCCCCGTCCCTGGGATTCTCCAGGCGAGAACACTGGAGTGGGTTGCATCATAGCTGGAGTTTATTGAACATTTGCCTGGCACGATGCTAAACACTTGAGAGGCATCGTCTCCTGGTAGTCTCACAACCTCCCTATGAAACAGATGCCCTTACCCTCATCTGCTGGTAATAACAGTGCCTATCCAATAGCGTTTGTGGCGAATAATAATCATGCTAATAATAGCTAACATTTATTTAGTGTTTACTGTTTGTCAGGGATTGCTTTGAACACCTTACATAGATATTATTAACTTCTTTATCTTTCAAAACAACACTATGATATAGTTATTACATTATCTCCATTTTATAGACAAGAATGAAGCATCAGAATGTTAAGTGAGTTGCCCAAGGTCACACAGCAAGTATGCTGATGCTTCTGCAGAGCTTAACGTGGTATCTGGTACACTGGAGGTGTTCAATAATGATAGCCAATATTCTTTTCACTGAACGTTTGTGGTGCTGTGTTGAGAATACAATTTCTGCATCCAAAGTCAACTATTTTAGGTAGGCTCATTCCAACAAAATATTTAGTGGATTGGTCAGTCTTTAAAAGTTTTAATGGCTATGTGATATCCAGGAAAGAAATTAAACATGTTTGCTTTTGGTAGCAATTTCTTTTCATGAGGTCTACATCCATTGATAAGTTTGCCCAAGGTAAAAGATGGGCTTTGGCTGCCTTTGACACAAAACCGTTGCTTAAGCAATATAGGAATGTGTTTTCTTATAAGGAAAAACAAGCAAACAAACAAACAAACAAAAAAAACAAGCAAAAAGATCAGAAATAAGAATTTCAGAGGTGGTAAGGCAACTCAAAGATGTCAGGGCCAAGAACTCTGTGATCTCCTTGCCCTTCCTCTCTCACTGTTGATTATAAAATGGCTGCTGCAGCTCCAGTCATCATGTCTGCATTCCAGGCAGGAGAAAGGAAAGGATAAGGACACTAAGGGTGACTCACTCTGAAGCTCTGGTAAGGATCACACCACTAGCACCACGGCCACCATCACTTGTGCCTACTTCTCATCAGCGCATGTCTTATGGTGTGTTTTCAAGAATGACTGGGGGAAAAAAAATGACTGGGAGACGCCTTTCTTTTGTTTTTAATCTTCGAAAATTGTCAGTGCAACAAAATGGAAGTTCTGTTAGTAATGAAGAAGAGGAGGATGAATGCAGTGATGTGCTTCAAATAGCTCATTCTGGCTTGTGAGAACTAATGGTTAAATTTCCAGTTGTTTCTTTTTTTTTTAACAAGGTGGTTGTTAAACACATTGGTAGCCTGAAGTATGTCACAATGGGAACATTTACACCACAAAAACTGACAAACACCAAAAAATTAAGACTTTCTTTATTGTTGTTGTTAGACATATACACCAGCATCCTGCTGAATATTGGATAGGTAGCTAAAAGAAGTCCCTGCTGCAGAAGGCTTCTCATCTTCCACACTCTGCATGCATGCTAAGTCACCTCAGTAGTATCTGACTCTTTGTGACCCTATGGACTGTAGCCCGCCAGGCTCCTCTGTCCTTGGGATTCTCCAGGTGAGAATACTGGAGTGGAGATGCCCTCCTTCAGGGAATCTTCCCAACCCAGGGATTCAACCCACGTCTCTTATTCTACCTGCATTGGTACTACTTGCGCCACCTGGGAAGCCCTTCCGTATTTGTCATTTATCTCTGACCTTATAATGGTTGTGGCTTGTGAACACTTCAGCAGATAATCTTTTGAAGTATTTGGCATATTAACAACACCCCTCTTTTTAGTGAAGTCACTCAGTCGTGTCCGACTCTTAGCGACCGCATGGACTGGAGCCTACCAGGCTCCTCCATCCATGGGGTTTTCCAGGCAAGAGTACTGGAGCGGGGTGCCATTGTCTTCTCCGTGTAAAGATGTTAGGCGTATCCATTTATATTAGGTTTTATTATATTCCTAGAAATTGTAAAAGTTTGTCTTTGGTATTAAGCTAAGGATGTCATAAAACACTAATAAGTTTCTGTTCTGGAACTTGAAAAAGTTTTATGTGAAAATATTCTGTTCTGGTAAGACTCACACATGTGCAGAAACAGCTCCTGCATTTTGTGTTTAGACATCTGTCATATCAAGCTATCACAAAGACAGACCAGATTTTTTGAGTTAAGGTCTAACTCTACTGAGGTATAAAAATTCTTAAAATAATTTCTTCTTTCAAAATGCATTCCTGGAAAAAGAGTACAGGGGAACATTTTCTTCTCCTGATCATAAGGAGGAACTGATGGTGTTTCACCCTTAAAGAGGAGACTCCTTAGGTAAATCTTGTTTTTGCTGTCCTTTTTGAACACAACCAGGCCCTTGAGAACACAGCATTGATAGGCACAAACACTGCCTTCCCTTTGGTTTGGAGAGAGAACATAAGAAGAATGATTTCAGGAGCTGAGCCAGAAACTGGAAAGTAAATCTCAAGGGCTGGTGAACATGATGACCTCACCTATGGGATTTTACCTCAAAAATACAATTTAGGGTATTTCAAAATGAGCATCAGAAACAAAGTCACATCTAAATTAGAGTTGCCAGTTGTACTTTTAGATCTTTCTTTATCTTTCTCTTATGATAAACTAATAAGACTGACAGAGAAGCCTTTGAAATTTTCCATTAAACTTGTCTTTAACTTTGTATTTCTTTGGATGATATCTTTTAAAATTTGGTTTTCATTTATTTAAAAAAATTTTATTTTATTTTTTAAAACTTTTTATTTTGTATTGGGGTAGAGCCAATTAACAATATTGTGATAGTTATAGCTGAATAGTGAAAGGACTCAAGGACTGGAATTTTTAGTATTGTTTTATCACCTTTAAGGGCTTCCCCAGTGGCTGTAAAGAATCTTCCTGCAAATAGTGAGAGTTTTACTTCTTCCTTTCCAATGTGATTTCCTTTTACTTCTTTTTCTTGTCTGATTGCCATACTAGGACCTCCAAAACTGTGTTGAATAATAATGATGAGGGTGGGCACCCTTGTCTTATTCACGATCTCGGAATACCTTCAGCTTCTCACCATTGAGAATAAGTTTGCTATGGATTTGTTGTATATGGCCTTTATTATGTTAAGGTAGATTCCTTCTATGCCCATTTTTTGAAGAGTTTTTATCATAAATGGGTGCTGAATTTTGTTGAAAGCTTCTTCTGCATTTCTTGAGATTATCATAAAGTTTTTAATCTTTCAATTTGTTAACACGGTGTATCATACTTATTGATTTGCGTATATTGAAGAATCCTTGCATCCCTAGGGATAAACCCAACTTGATCTTTTTAATGTGTTGTTGAATTCTGTTTGCTAGAATTAGTTGAGGATTTTTGCATTTATCTTCATCAGTGATATTGGCTTGTAGTTTTCTTTTTTTGTGTGATGTTTTTGTCTGGTTTTGATATCAGGGTGATGGTGGCCTCATAGAGTGAGTTTGGAAGTATTCTTTCTGTTGCAAGTTTGGAAGAATTTCAGAAGGATAGGCGTTAGCTCGCCTCCAAATGTTTGATAGAATTCACTTGTGAAGCCATCTGGCCTACCCTGGGAATCAAAAGTGGGCAAAAGGCCTAAACAGACATTTCTCCAAAGAAGACATACAGATGGCTAATCAACACATGAAAAAATGCTCAGAATCACTCATTATTCAGTTCAGTTCAGTTCAGTTCAGTTCAGTCGCTCAATCGTGTCCGACTCTTTACGACCCCATGAATTGCAGCATGCCAGGCCTCCCTGTCCATCACCAACTCCTGGAGTTCACTCAAACTCACATCCATCGAGTCAGTGATGCCACCCAGCCATCTCATCCTCTGTCGTCCCCTTCTCCTCCTGTCCCCAATCCCTCCCAGCATCAGAGTCTTTTCCAATGAGTCAACTCTTCGCATGAGGTGGCCAAAGTACTGAAGTTTCAGCTTTAGCATCATTCCTTCCAAAGAAATCCCAGGGCTGATCTCCTTCAGAATGGACTGGTTGGATCTCCTTGCAGTCCAAGGGACTCTCAAGAGTCTTCTCCAACACCACAGTTCAAAAGCATCAATTCTTTGGTGCTCAGCCTTCTTCACAGTCCAACCCTCACATCCATATATGACCACAGGAAAAGCCATAGCCTTGACTAGATTCATTATTAGAGAAATGCAAATAAAAACTACAATGAGAGACCACCTCACACTGATCAAAATGGCCATCATCAAAAAAATCCACAAACAAGCGCTGGAGAGGGTGTGGAGAAAAGAGAATGCTTTCCAACAGCTGGTGAGAATATAAATTGATACAGCCACTTTGGAAGACAGTAGGAAGATTCCTTTAAAAACTAGGAATAAAACTACCATACAACCCAGCAATACCACTTCTAGGCATAGTAACAAAACAGAAAAAGATGCATGTACCCAATGTTCATTGCAGCCCTATTCACAATAGCTAGGACATGGAGGCAACCTAGATGTCCATCGACAGATGAATGGATAAAGAAGTCGTGGTGCATATATGCAATGGAATAGTACTCAGCCATAAAAAGGATCACATTTGAGTCTGTTCTAATGAAGTGGATGAAACTAGAGCCTATTATATAGAGTTAAGTCAGTCAGAAAGAGAAAAACAGATATCATATATTAACGCATATATATGGAATCTAGAAAGATGGTACTGATGAACCTGTTTGCAGGGCAGCAATGGTGACGCAGACATAGAAAACAGACTTGTGAACACGATGGCGGAGAGGAAGGAGAGGGTGAGACAGATGGAAAGAGTAGCAAGGAAGTGTATACACTACTGTATATATAAAATAGAAAGCCAATGGAAATTTGCTGTATCTCAGGGAAGTCAAACCGGGGCTCTGTAACAGCCGAGAGGGGTGGGAAAGGATGGGAGGTGGGAGGGAGGTTCAAGAGAGAGGGGACATATATACACCTATGGCTGACTCATGTTGATGTATGGCAGCAATCAAACCAATATTGTAAAGCAATTCAGTTCAGTTCAGTCGCTCATTGGTGTCCAACTCTTTGCGACCCCATGGACTGCAGCACTGCAGGCCTTCCTGCCCATCACTAACTCCTGGAGTTTACTCAGACTCATGGCCATTGAGTCGGTGATGCCATACAATCATCTCATCCTCTGTCATCCCCTTCTCCTCCTGCCTTCAATCTTTCCCAGCATCAGGGTATTATCAAATGAGTCAGTTCTTCGCATCAGGTAGCCAAAGTATTGGAATTTCAGCTTCAGCATCAGTCCTTCCAATGCATATTTAGGACTGATTTCCTTTAGGATGGACTGGTTGGATCTCCTTGCAGTTCAAGGGACTCTCAAGAGTCTTCTCCAACACCACAGTTCAAAAGCATCAATTCTTTGGCACTCAGCTTTCTTTATAGTCCAACTCTCACATCCATACATGACTATCCTTCAATTTAAAATAATTTTTTAAAAAAGAGAGGAAAAAAAAAAAAGAAACTTATTGCAGTGCAGAAGACACAGGAAATGTAGCTTTGATCCCTGGGTTGGGAAGTTCCCTTGAGAGGGGCATGGCAACCCACTCCAGTATTCTTGCCTGGAGAATCCCATGGACAGAGGAGCCTGGAGGGCTACAGTCCATAGAGTCTCACAGAGTCGAAAGTGACTGAAACAGCTGAGCATGGCATGGCACAGGCATCACCTTCAAAGTCCGTTGTGTAAATACAGTCAACCTTTTTCTTATACGAGATATTTCTTTTAAAAAATCTTGCTTTTTATAATTTACTCTAGCTAATGTTTTCTGACTATAGCCATTGTGATGAGGAAACTTATTTGAAAATTAAAACAATGATCAGCAATAATTGCTCTATAAGGCTTGGATATCCAACTGAATCAATCACATTTAAGCCACTATCTTCTCAAGAATTTTTGGAGGATAGCTGATAAATAACACTTCCTTTGTCTCCTGAGTATGGGGACAAACAATAACCAAACCCAAAAGTCAGGGACGTAGAACTCAAAACACAATCTTCATTATCCATAAAGTAGCTTGGAATATTTAGCCATAGATCTGTAGCCAAATTGGCTTGCTAATACTTTGCCTCCAAAGTAGGCAGTCTCAGGCATTAGCATTGTGGGTTGCAATTTATCTCTACAGCTGGATCAAAAGGGTTACTCCTTCACCAAGAACACCCTTCTTCTGGTTCCCTAAAGGATTCTTCCACTCTGCATCTGCGCATACTCCAAGTTATCTCATCTTTCAAAAGGAAGGCTAATGTTGCACTTTTCCACTTGAGGCAAGGTGATCAGGATTTTTTTTTTTTTCCAGTTAACTCAGGGATACTCCACTCTGCTTATATAAAGCTCCCTAAAGTTTGCATTTTGTTGTTAAGGAACTCACACTCCATTTTGTCCATTTCAAAGTTTGATTCCCCATAGTCATAATTGTTCAGTTGAAATGCTTTGTGTAAAAGCAAAGGAGAGAAAATAAGTGGTACAAAGATAACAGGTCCTTGCAAGAGTCAAAGAACAGTATTAATAGAGTCAGTAAATGTCTGTTGAGTGGCTACTGTGTTCTCGGCATTGCTTAAAGCCTCGGGGTACTACAATGAACTAAAAGCTTTTCCTTTTGGTTGGTCTGTGTTTTAATTGGGGAGACACACAATGAACACAAGGTGAGTGAAGATGTGATCATTGAAGCCAGGGGGACAAACAGGACGTGGTGATAAATAGTGACTTTGGGGAATGGGCAGGGTTCTGTTTTAGGTAGGGCAGCCAGAGATGGCCCTTCTAGGGAAGAGCTTTGAGCTAAGATGTGGACAGAGAGAGGAGACGGAAAAAGTTACAAATCATCAT
Organism: Ovis aries; assembly: GCF_016772045.2. NCBI lineage: Eukaryota > Metazoa > Chordata > Mammalia > Artiodactyla > Bovidae > Ovis > Ovis aries. The sequence continues at coordinate 12,899,762 of NC_056070.1, forward strand.
CTGCACGCTCTTCCAAGGACTTTGGAGTCTTTTTCAACTGCAATAGGGAGTCACTGAATGGTTTAAAGTGAAGAGGAACTAAAAAGCCTCTTGGTGAAAGTGAAAGAGGAGAGTGAAAAAGATGGCTTAAAGCTCAACATTCAGAAAACGAAGATCATGGCATTCGGTCCCATCACTTAATGGGAAATAGATGGGGAAACAGTGGAAACAGTGTCAGAATTTATTTTGGGGGGTTCCAAAATCACTGCGGATGGTGATTGCAGCCATGAAATTCAAAGACGCTTACTCCTTGGAAGGAAAGTTATGACCAACCTAGATAGTATATTCAAAAGCAGAGACATTACTTTGCCAACAAAAGTCCATCTAGTCAAGGCTATGGTTTTTCCTGTGGTCATGTATGGATGTGAGAGTTGGACTGTGAAGAAAGCTGAGCGCCAAAGAATTGATGCTTTTGAACTGTGGTGTTGGAGAAGACTCTTGAGAGTCCCTTGGACTGCAAGGAGATCCAACCAGTCCATTCTGAAGGAGATCAACCCTGGGATTTCTTTGGAAGGAATGATGCTAAAGCTGAAACTCCAGTACTTCGCACCTCATGCGAAGAGTCGACTCATTGGAAAAGACTCTGATGCTGCGAGGGATTGGGGGCAGGAGGAGAAGGGGACGACAGAGGATGAGATGGCTGGATGGCATCACTGACTTGATGGACGTGAGTTTGAGTGAACTGCTGAACTCCAGGAGTTGGTGATGGACAGGGAGGCCTGGCGTGCTGCAATTCATGGGGTTGCAAAGAATCAGACATGGCTGAGTGACTGAACTAAACTGAGCTGAACTGAATGGTTTAAAGCAGGGGAGAGGCAGGATCTGAGTTACATTTTCCCGGGTCCTCTGTAGAAAAGGGGAACCACATAGGAATAAAGAATGAAAGCAGGCTGGCAGTTCAGAGGCTACTATGGAGGTCTCAAGAAAAGATGGTGGTTTCGGCTAGGCAGTAGTGATAGAAAGGTAGCAAAGATCATAGAATGCTGTTGTAAGGATAAATGCCTCTTTTATAATAAGTTTCAAGGGGATGACGATCAGGCCAGTGAAAGTTGCCTTTTCATGGCGACTTGAGTTCCTATACATTTCAGGAAATATTTTTTTTTTTAAAGATGCTTGTTACATATTTAGATTGTCCAACCATACGTTCAACAACTGCAAGTCTTCTCTTCAAAAATGAAGAATTACAGCATTTCTCTGCCATCAACATTTCTTTTTTCATTTTAACTCTATATCTCCATACATGCTGTGTATCTTCTAATACATTCATAAATATAGAAAACAGAGCCCCCCCCCCACAATAAAACCCCTTATTTCCAAATGCTTATCCAGTTACAATTCTGCATCCTTTCCTGTCCAACTTGTTCAAAGAGTAGTTTATATGTCCTGATGCCTCCATTTTCTTACAGTCACCCAATGACCCATTGTATTCTGATATCTGTTTGCACCATGATGTCAGCCTTGCCAAGCTCGGTACTGCATACTGCTGGGTAGTTTGTGTATGTATACCTTAGCCCTGGTTAAGATTTCACTGACCTTCGTATTGCAAAATCCAATGAATACGTTAATGTCTTCCATTAGATGGCTCAGATTCACTGGGCACTACAAGCTGTTCCTTCATTCTCAAAAACTTTGTAAAAGACTGGAAACAACCCAAATATCCATTCAACTAGCGGACTAGTTGAATTAACATAATGGTGCTGCTCTTCCCTTTTAGAGACATGTACTGAAATATTTGCTAATGAATCAATATGATGTGTGTTTTTCATTTAAAAAATAGCATCATTTAGTTGGCAGGAGGAACTGGGTAGAAATATAAGTAAAATAAGATTGGTTGTGAGTTAACCATTGTTAAAGGCTCTATGAGAATCACATTACTCTTCCCACTCTTTTTTATGTGTGGAATTTTATATAATAAAAAGTAAAGCAAATAATTAAAACCCCTGACTCCCATGACTGCACTCCCCTAGCTCTCTCCTGCCTCTCTGACCATCTCCTTTGTCTTCCTTCTTCTCTCCTTGTTCCATACATTGTGGTGCTTCACTCTTTACTCTTGGCTCTTCTCACTCCAACTGTTCCACTCGAGCAAGTTCACTGACCAATCTCCTGGCTCTAAGTACCAGCTATCCACTGCCAGTGGGGTCCTAACGGGTTTCTCTGGCCCAGAGCTCTCACGCTCTGGGCTTTAGATTCTCACACCCAACGGTCATGATTTTATTCCCCTGGAGCTCTCACACATTCTTCAGATGCAACATATCCAAAACATATCACCATCTTCATCCCAAAGCTGACGTTCATCCTGTAGTATCTACCACTATTCACGGCATCACTCATAGTCATCCAGGTTAGGAACCTGGAACTCCATCTTTTTTTCTGTGAACGCCTATTGAGCACTTACTATGTGCTGGACAGTAATCGAGGCTTCTGTGTTGGCTCAGGTGGTAAAGAATCTGCCTGCAATGTAGGAGCCCGGTTTTGATCCTGGGGTTGGGAAGATCCCTTAGGAAAGGCAATGGCAACCCCTTCCGGTATTCTTGCCTAGGGAATCCCACAGACAGAGGAGCCTGGTGGGATACAGTCCATGTGATAGCAAAGAGTCGGACATGACTGAGTGACTCACACGTTCACTTTCAGACAGTAATCTTGATGGTGGAAATACAGAATTAAATAAGAAAGACGAAATTCCTGTTCTCATAGAGCTTACACTCGTTCTAGACTTTAGATGTTCCTTTTCTCTTTCCAAAATTACTGATATTAGCCTCCTAAATGGTCTCCAGCCTCACCCCCTTCAAATACATCCTGCACAACAATAGCAGAGGTCTCCAAGTGTGGTGCCTGCAGCCACAGCAGTATCGCTTGTTAGGAATGCAAATTCTCAGGCCTCACACCAAGGTGACTGGATGAGAAACTCAGGAAATGGGGCCCAGCCCTCTGTTTTAAAAGCCCTCAGTGAAAGTAAAAGTTGCTCAGTCATGTCTCTTTGGGACCCCCATGGACTGTACAGTCCATGACATTCTCCAGGCCAGAACACTGGAGTGGGTAGCTGTTCCCTTCTCCAGGGGATCTTCCCAACCCAGGGACTGAACCCAGGGATCAAACCCAGGTCTCTCGCATCGCAGGCAGATTCTTTACCAGCTGAGCCACCAGGGAAACCCAAAAGCCCTCAGAGAAATGCTGAATTCTGAGATCCACTGCTCTGAAAAGCCATCAGAGAAGATAGATCTGAAAGTCTGGCCGTGTTTCCCAGCTTAAAACCTTTCGGTAGACTCTCCCTGAAAACAGGGAGAAGTCCAAGCTCCGTGGGAAGGTTCACAGGGCTCTCTAGCACCAGTTCCTGCCTACCTCCCCTCAACCATCAACTTACTGAGACGGGGTGGGACCTGGGCCCCTGTGCTGCAGTGCTGCACCTGGACACACCGCTCCTCGAGAACAAAATGCAAAGAAACTGTATGAGAAGAAAAACAGTTGCATATATGCACAGTTGGAGCAAATTCTTGACCTAAAAGATACAAAGAGACCAAAAACCCCAACTGCCACGTCTGAGGAGCCAGGAGTAAAGGCAGGGTACAGCACATTATTGTTGCCTGCACTCAACAGCACCAGAGGGGTGGGCAAAACACCTTAAGCTCCCCTCCAGCCCGATGCCCGGCCACGCACCCACTCACCGCATATAAGGAACAAGTTCAGGCCCCTGAGGGAGCAAGCAAGCAAGGCACCCTGTTGTCTGAGTTCACACTTGCTGCAGCAGGGGCCCCAGTAAAGCCTTGCCTGAATTTCTTGTCTGGCCTCTAGTCAATTTCTATCGATTGGGGAAGGCCGAGAACCCTGGCTGGTAACATTAATACTCATACATCTTTTAGGATTTCCGTCTGGCCTGGCTTCCTCTAGGAAGCTTTCCCTCATTATTCCCACCAACCTAGTCAAAAGTGCTACTTCCGTGCTTTTATAACACTGTGCGTGTGTCCATCACTTACAGGCCCATCATTGTATATATTACACATAACCAGAGGAAAGCTTCAAGAGCTCTGGAGCCAGGTTAGCCCTGTGAGATTGGGCAAGGTACTGACATTCTTTGTGTCATCTAGGAAATGGATTAATAGGTCCTCTATGGTAAGACTGTGAGAATCATGTATAGTGCAGGCTGCCACTCGGCACGAACTCAGTGTCCCCTACTTTTTATGAATTGCCTTTGTGTGAGCATCTCCTGCCTGGATTATATGAGCCGCTCATGAGGCAAGTGCCTGGATGTCGCTCAGCCACATGTTCAAGAGACCCGCTACAGGATCGGCCCCATCACAGGCGCTCAGCACACATTTGCAAAGGAAGCAACTCCCCAAGTGTTACTTTAAACTCAGATGTTTGTGCTCTGGGTTTCCTTTCGTAAGTGATCAATACACTATTTATGCTGAAATATTTATTTAATAAGGGAATACACTGAACCAAAACTGAAGAACATGATGAATACCTGTTATAATTTTATTAACTTTATTCTACTTAGGTTTCCTAAATGTCAATAATGCTAATTGTGTAAAACAGCTTCACTACGAATTCTTTTGCCAAAATTGCTTTTCTTAAACGGTCCTTTCACTAATAAGGAAAAGCATATAAATTGTAAAAATGTTGTGGCTTGCTAAATCTTACCTCTACTTTTACAGTAGTGAGAACCCAGCCCGCATGAATAAATTTTCTAAATGTGTTTCTTTTTCTTATTTTCTCTTTTTTAAATATAAATTTATTTATTTTAATTGGAGGCTAATTTCTTTACAATATTGTATTGGTTTTGCCATACATTGACATGAATTCGCCACGGGTGTACACTTGTTCCCCATCCTGTACCCCCCTCCCCCCGCCCTCCCCATCCCATCCCTCTGGGTCATCCCAGTGCACCAGCCCCAAGCATCCTATATCCTGTATTGAACCTGGACTGGCGAATCGTTTCATATATGATAATATACATGTTTCAATGCTATTCTCCCAAATCATCCCACCCTTGCCCTCTCCCACAGAGTCCAAAAGACGGTTCTATACATCTGTGTCTCTTTTGCTGTCTCGCATACAGGGTTATCATTACCATCTTTCTAAATTCCATATATATGCGTTAGTATACTGTATTGGTGTTTTTCTTTCTGGCTTACTTCACTCTGTATAATAGGCTCCAGTTTCATCTACCTTATTAGAACTGATTCAAATGCATTCTTTTTAATAGCTGAATAATACTCCATTGTGTATATGTACCACAGCTTTCTTATCCATTCATCTGCTGATGGACATCTAGGTTGCTTCCATGTCCTGGCTATTGTAAACAGTGCTGTGATGAACATTGGGGTACATGTGTCTCTTTCAGTTCTGGTTTGCTTGGTGTGTATGCCCAGCAATGGGATTGTTGGGTTGTATGGCAGTTCTATTTCCAGTTTTTTGAGGAATCTCCACACTGTTCTCCATAGTGGCTATCCTAGTTTGCATTCCCTAAATGTGTTTATTTTTCTACTCAAGATTTTTAGAGCCCGTAGCTCTTTCAATCTTTCAGACTCCCATGCTTTGCAATTCTCATCTTTGCAGAAAGCCTCCCCACTTTGCCTGAATTAGGTATAAACCTTTCAGATCAGATAAACCCTGTGCCTTTTCAAAATTCTACATTTTTCAAAACTCTTCCCCTGCTACAAGTAGCAAGAGCTAGTATTAATCACTCAGTCATGTCTGACTCTGAGCCACCAGGGAAACCTGAACAAGTAGCAAGATACAGGTGAATGATCTAGTAAATCACCTGTATCTTGCCCCAGTAACTAGAGGCTACCTTGGGGCTTCCCTGGTGGCTCAGACAGTAAACAATCCACCTGCAATGCGGGAGACCTGGGTTCCGATCCCTGGGTTGGGAAGATTCCCTGGAGGAGGGCATGGCAACCCACTCCAGTATTCTTGCCTTGAGAATCCCATGGACAGAGAGGCCTGGCGGGCTACAGTTCATGGGGTTGCAAAGAGTCGGACAGGACTGAGCAACTGAGCACAGCACAGCACGGAGGCTGCCTTGGCCTTTCCAGTCACTCTGGGGGGAGGGGAATCAAACTATTAATACACGTTCAGCCACAAGCATCCTTGGATAAGCTACATCTTACCATCATCCTGTTTCTTCTCACATAGTCTAGACATCACAACATGACTTGGACCTCAAGCCTTCCTGACAGTGTGGCTCCTAGAGTTACAGAGAGAGCGGCAGAAAACATCTTTCCTCACATTCTCTATTACTTCCTGGACACACATTACTCAACAGCGGCTGACCCACAAAGGGAGGAAAATATACAGTCTGGAATAGGTCTCGAGGTGTTGTCTCCTTTGTCGGTCATCTTTCATGTGCTAGAATATCTGGCATCAGGCCCAGAATATTGAGGTTTACTTCCCTTTCTTTGAAGCTCTCTATTTCCTCTTGATATGGATACTTGTCAGTAAGCAAATGTTCTTTGGCTCATTTTAACTCCGAGAGACCTAGACTGAAGCCTTCCATCACACAAGCTTTCTCCCCAGGGTATCTGTATTAATGTGTTCCTTCCTTGCACCAAATCTTCTCTGAGGAAACTGGTCCCTCCCTATAGGGTTTTCAATGGGCAGAAATGAACCATCATTCATCTTCAATCCTACATGGTAGTATTTAGACACTTTCATGTCTCTTAGCTCTCTAGATTCATCTTTTTAAATAAATATTTACTGAGCTTCTAACTGGCCCTCCTGTAGGTCACTAAGGAGCACAGAACTCTTGCTTTCATGGAATGGCTAACCTAGAGGATCCTGCAAGTGTCCTTACAGATGGATTCAGACAGGCAGCCTGCTGGGAGGTGAGCAAGAAGAAGCATAAAGAACCAGACCAGAACATGCAGATTTCCCGTTCTCAAAGCCCTCATTATTACCCTGTGGGTCCATTTTTCTCAGAGATCTGTTTTGCTTCTTACATTCCCAGAAACACTGAGCTTAACTGCAGGTGTTATGGGAATACATTTAAGAAACTTAGAGAAAGACCGTAAGGGAAATGACTCACTGGGTAGAAATCTGTGTCAGTAGTGTATCTGGAATGATCCACATACTAGCTTGAAGTATAAACACCTCACCTTTTATTTATTCAGTGTATTGCTTGAGCACCCATCTGCCCTCAGTGACAGGAAGTCTCCTTATTTCCCAAAGCCTCCCCCAACCACCTTACTTGGGTTGGGACACTAGAACTTAGTTCAAAGCGGATCGGTTCTGCAGCAAGAAGCCAGGAAGAGAGAGAAAACCAGGAAGCGTGACCAGTCCACGAACGCCAGGCCTTGGGTCTCTGCCATGTGAGGTTACAGGTGGTCCTGCACACTCTGATGGCAGGAAACCTGTTCATGCTTGCTAAGAGACTCCTATTGATTCAGCTCTGTTCTTTCCATCACCCCAGTAGCGTCCCCCTGAACCCTGAGGACACTTCTCTTTAACATCATAGTCACACGCCCAGCCATTTCCCCTTAAAGCTTAGCACAGTGCCAGGCGGGCCATGTTGGAAAAAACCCAGCCCCAGCATCCTGAGGTGTTGAAATAAATCTTCCCCATAGAGCCAGCTTCACTCCTTCAGGATGGGACCACCTCGACTCCTCCCAACAAGGGATCTTCCCCTTGCGCCTAAAGGAGAAAGTCAAATGTTGGTAAGCAACAAACACAGTCATTTTACATGCCCACATCTACACATACACTTTCACTGGCAGGCCTGCCTGTTTGCCTCACATTTCCATAACTTAGGGCTTTGTTGATTTTGAATCCTTCTTTACAAGGAAGCAGTATCCTCCAAGGGGTTGTTCTTGGCTATACAGCAGAAGTGGCACCTCATTCCAATACTAATTTTTCATAAAGGAAAAGTCCGCTCCAAGACTATGGCTATTGAGTGAGGCCAAGTCATGAAGGCTTGAATGATTAGGGTTGGGCGGTGGGGCGGGGGAGGAGTCAATCAGTTACCTGCATCTCCCCAGCCTCTGGGAGTTTACCCCAGGATCAGAATTGTTATTTGTTTGTAACACATGTAACTGCTAAAGATTAGTATCCAAAATATATAAAAGATGTCAATGGTCAAGAAAGAAACCCCATAGTAGAAAAATGGGCATGTCACACAAAGGAACTCTAAATGGCTAGTAAGCCTTAGTAACTAATCTTGAGAATTCACATGATAACTATGAGATCCATTTCACACCCACCAAAACGAAAACATAGAAATTGTGTTGATGGGAGGCAGAGGGATGGAGATGCCAGTGGAGAGCAGGTCACCTAGGCTCCTTGGGAAGACAGTGGTGCTCACAAGCCACCATGGTGTTCAATTAGCCCTCGTGTCAGCAGGTCAGTGAGTCTCGATGTGTCCATCCTTCTGGCATCTGCAGCAAGGGCCGGGTGAAGCTTTTCCAGACTGGACAGTGGGAGGAGCCCATTACTCTGAAGGAGGCCCTGCATCCTGCCAGCGCCAAGGAATCTCAAAAACCTTCCCAGCCCCCACGCATCAGGGCTGTGAGCTCTGGGTGAAACTGGTGCTTCCCCGACTATACCGGGCAGGGTCGGTAGCCTCAGGTCGGCCCCAGTGAGCCTGCTGGTTGGGAGTCCCGGTCCTGGGTGTCCCTCCCAGGCTGAGTGAGGCAGGTCATGTCACTACACATGACCTGTGTAACGACACAGGCGACTTCGGAGGCGCTGGGATGTCCTCCTGGCTCCCTCTTGGACCATTGCCGTGGGACCCCACCTGCCATGTTGTCCTGTTGGGAGGAGAGGCCCCGCGATGAAGAGCTGTCGTCTCTGCTCACACCAGTATTAACTGGCCAGGCAGTGAGTGGACTTTCCCCCGCCACCGAGGAAAACCTTGGCCACCGCCTACTGCAGGGGCTTCCCTCCTAGTTCAGGTGGTAAAAAATCCGCCTGCAATGCAGGAGACCTAGGTTGGATTCCTGCGTCGGGAAGATCCCCTGGAGAAGGAAATGGCAACCCACGCCAGTATTCTTGCCTGGAAAATTCCAGGGAGACAGTAGTCTGGTGGGCTACCGTCCACGGGGTCGCAAGAGGCAGGCATGACTGAGCAACTAACGCACCACCACTGCAGCCTTAGGAAGCACTCAGCAGGAGCCCTCCAATGAAGGTGTTCCCTGACCCTCGGCAAAGGTGTGAGATCGTAAATGTTTGCTGGTTTAACATCTCCGTTTTGGAGTGGTTTGTTATATAGCTACAGATAATTGAGAAACCTTGTCAAATGCAGATTCTCTAACCATCTGCTGCCGAAGGCCTAGGATGCAGGACTTTAACAAGGTTCAGGTGATGCCAATGGGTGGGCTTGTGGTCCACAAGGAGGAGGAGCATTCAGCCCCCGACCCCACTTCAGTGAGAGGCAGCGACGCAAAGCAGTGCGGTGTGCCGTAGGAGTCAAAGCAGCTGGGCCGCCGGGACTGGCGAGCACAGCGCAGCTCAGGGCGGATGCTGAGGGATGCCTGGCCTCCTGCCGAAGGTTCTGCGAGCCCAGAGCTTCCGAGTGAGTTCTGCTTGTTTAATTTAAAGTTCTCTTGGTGGGTTCTGGACGATTCTGTGTGTTCTGGGGCGGTTGAATTCTGAGCTTGCTCAGTGGGCTTCCGACGGTTGTGTGAGCTCTGGTTCCATCTAATTCTGAGTTGGCTCAGTGGATTCTGGAAGATTCTGTGAGTTGTGATTGAATTGAGTTTGCTCAGTGGGCCCTGGAAAGTTCTGTGAGTTCCGGTTCCATTTAATCAGTTTGTTCAGTTGTTTGCTGGAAGGATCTGTACGTCTTGGCATGGACTCCAGAAGGATCTGTGTGTCCTGGTTCCGTTTTGATTTAGAGTTTGTTCTATGAACTCTGAAAGGTTCTGTGAGTTCTGGTTCCATTTAACCCAGCGTTAGGATTTTAATAACCAGGGAAAATATGAAAGCGAAAATGTGCGTTATTTGTTTTTCAGGGAGTGTGGGATTGAACAAGTACAAACTAATAACGATGACATTCAAGCCTCTATGGGGACAGAGCGCCCGTTTCAAGGCTGGCTCTGCTCCTTTCTCCTTCAGACACGTGACCATCCTTCTCCATTCAGTGACCAAGGACTGCGGAAGTCCAAAATCTCCCGCCAGGCTTGCATTTGGCTGCTATTTGGTCCCTTATCCCACCCATTCATTTAAATTCACCAGTATTTTCCTAACCAAATTCTGAGCTTTGGTTATATTTGTTTACTTTTCCACAAACTCATTTTTAAAGATAAGCTTTAATTTGGAGTAATTTTAGATTTATAGAGAAGGAGATGGTAGAGAGAGTTTCTACATATGGTTCACCCGTTGAATCTGGGGGTTTTGCAACTGTAGATTTCAACCACTATGAATGGAAATACTTTTTAAAACAATTCCAAAGAATTCCCCAAAGCAAAACTTCTCACAAGCCAGCAATTGTATTTGCATAGTACTTCCACTGGATTAGGTATTACAAATAACCTAGAGGTGATTTAAAGTATACAGGAGGCTGTACCTATGTTCTAGGCAAATATTACATTATTTTATATAGGGGACTTGAGCATCCCCAGATTTTGGTAGCCACAGGAATACTGTTCGGGAACCAGTCTCCCTGGGATACTGATGAATAGACTGTACTCCTCACCTAAATGTTTCTCTAAATGTTGACATCTTACATTATCATGTGCCATTTTCCCAAACTAACAAAACAACATCAATATGTTACTCTTAACTAAACACTCGTTTCCCTGCTGATGTCCTTTGGCTCTCCTAGGATACAGTCCAGGACACCATGTTCATTTAGATGAGGTGCATTTTTTTGTTTCTAGCTCTGTTTATCACATTTTCCCTCCCCTGGATGCCCTTTTCCTTTCTTGACTTTCGTAAGAAAGTCTATTCTTCAGATCAATTCAAATCTTATTCCTGAAACATCTTTCCTAGTTCTTTCTGTGCTCAGTGATTTCTTTAACCCTCAAACTCCAGAACCACTTTGATCCAAATCACGCGTTTGGAACGCGGCATTAGCTGACCTGTATTGTTACATATCTTTTAAAATCTTGTTTGCAAATTAGTGTTTAAGGCAGGAATAATATCTCATACATTTTATAGCATATCTGCAGGCATGGTGTTCTCAACGCATTTATTGTAATGAATCTTTATTTTCATGCTATGTTATTTTATATTAGTATAAACAACTAGGAGTAGACTGTAAATATTAATTGAATTTATGGAGGCCCATGTTTGCTACATTTATATTTTATAACAGACATAAATGCAACTTGACAAGTAAAAATAACAAGTATTTATTGAACACTGACAATATGCCAGGTACCCAACTAAATGTTTTACATGTAGCATCACAGTTAATTCTTGTGAGACTTTATGTAGCAGATATTACCGTTATCCCCTTTTAAGATTAAGTGATTTACCGAAGACTACACAATGTGAAGAGACAGAGACAGGATTCATACCCATATGTTAATGACTTTAGAGCATGGACTCCTAAGCGCTTTACTATAAAGTGCGTTCTGTCCCAGTAGTGATTTCAGGTGAGTGGTTTACACTTGATGCCTTCTTTTTACCATCATTCAATCTTTCCTTAATTTCTAAAACCTGTCCCCAGAAGCCCACTGACACTGCTCTAGAAAGTGTCGAATTACTTTGTTTCTTATCAGTCCCAAGGGCCTTATAACGTGTGCCATGACATTTTTACTTTGTACACGGGGTTAGCACTTAGAAATGATTTTGCATTATGTCTCATCTCTTTACACTCCAAGGGCAAGGACTCTATATCCTTGTGCCTGGCACTTAATGCTGAACATCAGAGAATGCAACATCAACTATTTGTTTCTCCTCTTTTATGACAGTGTTTTGAAAGTCTTAAAATGTTTTAATTTCATGCACATTTGAAATTCTAAAGTATAAATATATATAGTAGTAAGTGAGAATATATGTATAGAGTAATAAGTAATATATAGAGTAGTAAGTAATAATATTTCCTTCCTATTCCTCAGGGATAGATTGTTTAAAACCGTGGCCCTGATGCTTCCCTGGCAGTCCAGTGGCTAAAGACTTTATGCTCCTAATGTGGGGGGCACGGGTTTGATTCTTGGTTGCGGAACTGAGATTGTGAATGATCAGGAAGTCACTCAGTTGTGTCCGACTCTTTGTGACCCCCAAGGACTGTAGCCTACCAGGCTCCTCCATCCATGGGATTTTCCAGGCAAGAGTACTGGAGTGGGTTGCCATTTCCTTCTCCGGAGGATCTTCCCAACCCAGGGATCGAACCCAGATCTCCCGCATTGTAGGCAGACGCTTTACCATCTGAGCCACCAGGGAAGTCGAATGCTGAGCAGTGCAGCCTTAAAAAAAATTAAAAATAAAACTGTGGCCTTGACACAGTGTTAAAAAGTATGAATGTTTTTAATTATAAAGGAAATACAAACTCGTGATCAAAAAATTGATAACTTTCCAGTTATAAAGAAGAATATGCAAAAATAAGATCTCCCTGAGTTCTACTTTTCAGAGGAAACTGAGTTGAATGTTTCCTGTTGCCAAAGCTCCGGGAGTTTGCTGGAACGAGAACCTTTTTGTGTTTTGTTTTGTTGGCAGGCGTAGAATCCTGGCATGTGCTGATCTCTCCCAGTTCAGGTGGCCCTACATTTCTGCTACCTTTAACACTGTCATACCTTCTTTTTCTTTCTTTCACATTCTGTCCACTCATTTTCTACAATACTAATCAGTCTTTCTCCTTTTTTCCAGACATCCTCTTACTGAATCCAAAGAGAGAATTTCTTTGGTACCTCTGCTCTTTTCTCTGAATATCTTCATCCTCAGAGAGTTTTTCCATTCTCTGAGCAGGCTACCACCTTCTCTCTTCTCTTGCTGCCATACTTCTTTTTAGGCTTTCTCGACCTATACTCATTCCTCTGCCCCTTGTGGTCTGACTCAGCCACCTCTCCAATAAAATTACATATCGAATTCCCTGTGCGTGTATGCTGTCACTCCAGTTGTGTTCGACTCTCTACCCCAAGGACTGTAGATCGCCGGGCTCCTCTGTCCTTGGGGATTCTCCAGGCAAGAATACTGGAGTGGGTTGCCATGCCCTCCTCCAGGGGGTCTTCCAGTTCTCTTAGCCCCTCAACCCTATGGATTTCTGGGTTCCACTTACTCTCTTTTAGAAGTGTTCCTCCCTGTCTTCTGAGACATTGCAAAGTCCAGTCTCTTCTCTGCCTTTAGGATCCGAGCTTCCCTCACCACGCCGCTGCTGCCCCTCTGGGTTTTTTGCTCCTCATCTTTATTTTCCCTCGTGTCTCACTGGGGAATGTCTTCATCTCAAACCCACTCAACTCTACATGTCCAGCGTGAACAAACCTCTCTCAAATTCCTCTTACACGTTTCCAGCTATCTGCTCATCAGAGTCACAGTTTTGCCTCGAGGTGAACGTGTCAGAGCGTAAAACTCAACACTGTGAAACACATCTACTTCCGTTTCCCTACTTCCGTTAAGGATGCCACCATAATCTTGGTCAACTTGGGAGCACATCCATCAGGTTCCCTGCAGAACCCCTTGAGTCCCATCGGTTGCCTCACCCATGAATCCTACCACTGTATCCTTTTGCCTACTTCTGTCTCGTCCCACCGTGTCACTGCTTTTCAACTGCATTCTTATGGCCTCTTAATAGTTTTATCTTTATCCCCCACTTCATTGTCCATCTACCCACAAGTAAGTCAGATAAGTCTTCCCAAAAGCCTGCCTCTGACCTTGCGCTTCCCTGATCAAAACCCTCCCCTCCAGTGACAAGCCACTCCCTATGAGTGAAAGATAATTCTTCAGCAGAGTTTTAGAAATCTAGGACAGTGATTCTCAAACATTTTTGTTTTAGGATCCCTTTTCCCTCTTAAAAGTTCTTGAGAACTTCAAAGAGCCTTCATTTAGACAGGCAACATTTGTCACCATTTACTGTATTGGAAGTTAAGACTGAAGAAATTTCAAAAATATTGACATATATTTAAAAATAACAATAACAAGTGTATGTTAGTATAATATTAACTAACACATTTTATGAAAAGATAACTATTTTTCAAAAAAATTAGAAGACAGGCATCATTTCACATTTTTGTAAATCTCTCCAGTGTCTGATTTAGTAGAAAAACAGCTATATTCTCCTATCTGATTCTGCACTGAGTCTGTTGTGATATCACAGGTCATGTAGCCCCTTGGAAAATTCCATTGTATGCTTAGAGAGGAGGAGAGTGAAAAGGGAAACCACATCTCAGTATAAATGGGAAATGGCTTTGACCTCACAGACTCTACGAAAAGTGTTCCAGATCCCCAGACCATGAATTGAGAACCATGCTATGCCTTCTCCCTCATGTCTCTTCAACGAATCCTCACACTCCAGTTAAACTCTTCTTTACCCCCAAACCATATTCACATTTTCTTGGCTCTTCTCCGAAAGAAGTTTTGGGGTCAATTCTCTTTGTTTGTTGTGAGTACCCTATGATTTACCAGGGTACAGGGAATTAGTGGGGAAAAAAAGTTTTTCCTCTGACTTACTGGGAAGTCTTCAAGACTGGGCATTAAGGAATTGCCAGTGGCAATTCTGTAACACTTTACATCACGTTGGACAAGTCATTTTACTTGGCTAACAGCTTGGTTCTTAGTTCTCGTATGTATACGTGAAACCAGAGGAAATAGGTAAGACAATGTCTGGCAGTTGTTCCCAGGCTAAAATCATCAGTGATTTGGAATCAAATCACCTGCAGTCTGTTTTGAAGAATTAGGAAACACCTGCCATTTCTGTGTATCCCCACCCTCAGTGAACTATAAACTGCCGTCTTCTTACGAATGTATAAAAGTCAGGTTCTCTGTGTTGGCAGTTTCTAGTAATTGTCTTGAAGGGCTTCAAGAAAGAACCCGCTGGAACTTCTGTTGAATTTCTTTCTTTATATTGAGATATAATGGACAGATACAATTACTCTAGTTTCATATGTTCTACATGCTTCAATATTTGCGTGTATTGCAAAATGACCATCACAGTTTAGTTACTGTCCATCACCACACGATTACAATTTTTTTCTTATGATGAGCACTTCTAAGATTTACTCTGATCAACTTTCAGATATACAATATACTATTAACTATAGTCACTGTACTGTACATTATATTCCCAGGACCTAAATTTTGAAATATAGCCTATTTTTGTCCTTTGAAAGCAAGTGAAGCTGTGTACCTTTTGACCGCCTTCACCCATTTTGCTCACTCCCCACCTCCACCAATCTCTTCTCTGTATTTGTGAGTTCATTTTTTGAGTTTCTTTCGGATTCCACGTACTAGTGATTCCGTGCGGTATTTGTCTTTGTCTTAGTTCGCCTAGCATAATATCCTAAAGGTTTGTCCATGTTGTCATAAATGGTAAGATTTCCTTTTTCTTCACGGCTGAATAAAATTCCATTGTATAAATCCACCACATTTTGTTTATCCATTCATTCATTCCTAGACACTGAGTGAGTGTCTTGAATTGCAGGTAGTTTGATTAAATTTGGAATAATTTTTGGATACATTTCATGAAATCTGGGCCACATAAAATCAGCCATTGTGTTATCTATGGGTTTCTTTGGGTTTTCTATGTCTATATATACAGCATTTGTGAAAAATGACTGTTTTTCTTCCTTTCCATTCCTTGTGTCTCATTTCTTTATTTTACTGGCTTGGATATATATCACAGTGTTTACTATCAGTGGAACTTTTTGTGTTGTCCCCACTTTTAAAGGGAATATTTTCAATGTTCCACACTTAAAATGATAGTTTATATGTTTTTGGTAGCTATCCTTTATTAGGGTGAGAAAATTCTCTTCTGTTTCTAATTTGTTGTTTTTATCAAAAATAAGTTATACAATTTTTATTCTACATCTGTTGAGATGATCACACTGTTTTTCTCCTTTATTTTATGTGGTAACTGACATATGTAGATTTTCTAATATTAAAGCAGTCTCTCAGTCTTGGGATAAACATGCAACTTGGTCATGGTATATTTTGTTTTTCTGTACATGTGAGATTCAGTTTGCTAATATTTCATTTAAAATTTTTGCATCATGTTCCCAAAATAGATTGACCTGTAATTTTCTTGTATCAATCTTTTCGAGTTTTAGTATCAAAGTTAACAATGCCCCAGAGAATATATTCCTGAGTTTTCCCCCTTTTTACATTTCTAAGCTTATATGAGATTAGAATTACTCATTTCATAAAATTTGGTAGAATTTGCCTATTGCATATATAATAGATATTTATTTTGAGTTACTTTTGGGATATATTTCCCAAGGATTTCTGCATTTTGTCTTTATTTTCAATTTTATATTAATATAAGTTTGTTCATAGTACTGTTAATATTATAACCATGGATACAACAGAGATAAATGATACATCCCTTTTTGATGCTAGTATTGATCATGCTGTCTCTCACCTTCTCTTCCTTGATCACTTTTATGAGAGATTAACCTTTTAGTAAGTATTTTTAAAGAACCAACTTTGGTTTTATTGATTTTTCTCTTTTGTAATTTTTTTCTATTTTGTTCATTTCTGCTCTTGTCATTGTTATCTCCTTCCTGCAGACTTATCCTGTTTTCTCTAACTTATTAGTTGGACATTTAACACATTCATTTTCAATCTCTATTCGTTTCTGCAACACTCCCTCATTGGAAGTGCCATTTTCACCTCACTCTGCAAGTTATATATTCAAGCTTTATTCATTTCTAAGTGTTTTAAATTTGAATTTCTATTTTTGAACTATGATTTAATAGTCTGTTAATTTCTAAGTATATGTGGATTTTATTTTTCTTTTCTTTTTTCAATATGGTCTCATCTCTTTTTTAATGATTTTATTGATTATTTTTATGATTATTGAGGGAAAACCTTAATCTGGTTTCTTTCATGTATGGGCTATAAGATAAACAGAGTAGTTCAAGGTTTCTAGTGCAGGTCAACTTTTAAATAATCTTTGAATTGATAGCACTCAGTAGGTAGTTTGTCACTGAAAAGTGATCACTTGTTTAGGCAGAGCAATACAAATTTTCTGTTAGTGTCTTGGATGGAATCAGAATTTTGTTAAATCAGCAGCAATTTATATCTTTCCCATGTATTTGTATATATCATTATTTTAATTAATTGTGTTACCAAATAATCAGAGAACTTATTCATTATTTCTGTCTGAGATGGATCTATTTTTCTTTCTTTAAATTTTTTTAAATTTATTTTTTATTGAGGTAACACTTTATGTGTATAACATTATGTTTCTACTGCTGTATAAACTATGATGTACTCACCACAAAAAATTTAGTTTCCATCTGTCACCATACAGTTGATCCCCATTATCCATTTTGGTCTCCCACCAACACTTACCCTCTGGTAACTACTACTCTGTTCTCTGTATCTATGTGTCTAGTTTTTGTTTGGTTGTTCATTTAGTTTGTTTTTATACTCTATATATGAGTGAAATAATATATTTGTTTCCCTCTATCTGACTTATTTCACTTTAGCCTAATAGACTAGAGCTCTATCCGTATTGTTACAAATGGCAAGATTTCATTCTTTTTTAAAGGCTGAGTAATATTCCATTGTGTGTGCATATATAATATTCTCAGTTGCTTATTTGTATTCAACTCTTCACAGACTGTAGCTCCCAGGCTCCTCTGTCCATGGAATTTTCCAGCCAAGAATCCTGGAGTGAGTTGCCATATCCTACTCCAGGGAATCTTCCCGACCCAGGGATTGAATCTGCAACTCTTGTGTCTCTGCATTGGCAGACAGATTCTTTACCGCTAGCACCACCTGGGAAGCCCATATATAATGTATCTTTTATAATATGCATATTAAATATGAATATCCTATCTTCTTTATCCACTTATTAACGGGCGCTTTGGTTGTTTCCATGTCTTGGCTGCATATTGTAAATAATGAGGCAGTGAACACAGAGGTACATATCTTTTTTTGAATTAGTGTTTTTGTATTCTTTGGAACAAATACCCGTAAATGGGATAGCCAGATCATATAATAGTTCTCTTCTTAATTTTTTGAGAAATCTGCATACTGTTTTTCATGGTAGCTGTACCAAGTTACATTCCCACCAACAGTGTATGAAGATTCTCTGTTCTTCATATCCTTGCCATCACTTGGTATTTCTTGCTTTTTGGATAATAGCCATTCTAATAGGCATGAGGTGACATCTCGTTGTGGTTTCAATTTGCATTTCCCTAAGAATTAGTGATGTTGAACGTCTTTTCATGTGCCTGTTGGCTATCTGTATGTCTTCTTTGGCAAAATATCTGATAAAGGGTGAATATCCAAAATATACAAAGAACTCATCCAAATCAACAACAACCTCCACTCCAACAACCATATTTAAAAATGGGCAGAGAAGCTGAATAGACAGTTTCCCAAGGGAGACATGCAAATGGATCTGTAAGTCTCAATGCATTATGGTTTTTGATGTGATCTGAAAAGGTTTTGGTTGTAATTTGCTTTGCTGCTGCTGCTGCTGCTAAGTCACCTCAGTCGTGTCTGACTCTGTGCGACCCCATAGACGGCAGCCAACCAGGCTCCACCGTCCCTGGGATTCTCCAGGCAAGAACACTGGAGTGGGTTGCCATTTCCTTCTCCAATGCATGAAAGTGAAAACTGAAAGTGAAGTCGCTCAATTGTGCCCGACTCTTAGTGACCCCATGGACTGCAGCCCACCAGGCTCCTCCATCCATGGGATTCTCCAGGCAAGAGTACTGGAGTGGGTTGCCATTGATTGCTTTATGTCAAAATAATTCCTATTGATTTAATCAATTATCTTTATCACTTTTACATTCTAGTAAGTTTGAGTTTTACTTCTAGTGTTGAATATATAAATTTATAGATGACAAAAGAAAATGCCCTTCATATATGTCCAGATCAGGCATTTTTAATGTTCCATATGTGTGTACAAATTGCAGTTAAAATGACATAATTTACTGTATCAATATATTGTGTAAATATTTTGCAAAAAGGAAAATGGATTTGGGTTTCTTGTCCAAATCTTTAAAAATATAGGTTTTCCTTAAAATGCTAGTCTTGGAAATTCCCTGGCAGTCCAATGGTGAAGACTCCATGCTTCCATTGCAGAGGGCGCAGGATTGATCCTTGGTTGGAAAACTAAAATTCCATATGCCACGCAGTGTGGCCAAAAAAAAAGTAAGCCTTGAACAACCTTACAGGAGGTAGACCTTGAGGTTACATTTAGTTTCTTTACAGAAAAATCTAGGTTAGCACATACATTAGTGTGCTCGTGGTGCCATAACAAGGTCCCACAGATTAGACTTGAAGAAAAGAAATTGACTTTCTCTCAGTATTGGAGTCTAAGATCAAGCTGTTGGCAAGGTTGGTTTCTGATGAGACCTCTCCTCTTGCCTTGTAGATGGCGTCTTCTCCTGTGTCCTCGCCCAATCCCTGCTCTGTGCGTTGGTATCCTAACGGCCTCTTCTTAGAAAGCCAGTGGAGTTAGGACCTCCTCTAATAGCCTCACTTTAACTTCAGTTCAGTTCAGTTGCGTCTGACTCTTTGCGACCCCATGGATAGCAGCACGCCAGGCCTCCCTGTCCATCACCAACTCCTGGAGTTCACTCAGACTCACATCCATCAAGTCAGTGATGCTATCCAGCCAACTCATCCTCTGTCATCCCCTTCTCCTCCTGCCCCTAATCCCTCCCAGCATCATAGTCTTTTCCAATGAGTTAACTCTTCACATGAGGTGGCCAAAGTACTGGAGCTTCAGCTTTAGCATCATTCCTTCCAAAGAAATCCCAGGTCTGATCATCTGTAGGATGGACTGGTTGGATCTCCTTGCAGTCCAAGGGACTCTCAAGAGTCTTCTCCAACACCACAGTTCTAAAGCATCAATTTTTCGGTGCTCAGCCTTCTTCACAGTCCAACTCTCACATCCATACATGACTACTGGAAAAACCATAGCCTTGACCAGACGGACCTTAGTCGGCAAAGTAATGTCTCTGCTTTTGAATATGCTATCTAGGTTGGTCATAACTTTCCTTCCAAGGAGTAAGCGTTTTTTAATTTCATGGCTGCAGTCACCATGTGCAGTGATTTTGGAGCCCCCAAAAATAAAGTCTGACACTGTTTCTACTGTTTCCCATGAAGTGATGGGACTAGATGCCATGATCTTTGTTTTCTGAATGTTGAGCTTTAAGCCAACTTTTTCACTCCAGCCCTGTTTCCAAATGCAGCCCCATTCTGAGGTACTGAGGGTTTGGGACTTCAATGTGTGAATTTTGGAGGGGCCACAGTTCAGCCCATGAAAGCCTCTGTGTCTAGAATAGTCCATGTTTGGGGCAAGCTGGAAAGATATCACTGTGCAAAACATGACTCCTATGAAAGGAATGAGCCTTACGTGACATACATGCAGATATATTAACATAAGGAACACAGTCACACTCACATCCCTCAGCCCTCACCGCCGCAACAGGAGTGTTGTCCTAAGCCTGACAGTGGCTGTTGTTCAACAGCAGGTTGTAATTGTCCAGAGCTTCCTTTTGTTGAGTAAAATTAACAGAAAGATGATTTTCAGTTGGGTCATGGGAAGCATGGTAAGTGGGGTCATTATGCTTCCACCCCTTGGTTTCTAGAACCGTGTCTTCTTCCTCATGGGGACATACAGGCTCTTTGATTGGGTACATATGATATCTCCTGGAGAGGAGTACCTAAACCTTCCAGAGAATAGTCTTAGAGCTGGCATTGAATAACCTGGAAAGGTTATTCCACTGTTCCATGAGGCTGTCTCTGTCTGAATGATGGCACCTTACAGACCACTGAACCCCGTGGCTGTGGGCCCACTCTCATCCTGCCCCGTGAACAGGGCCTCTGGCGTGTATGCTGTGCTCTGTCAGATTCCATGTCTGGCTGATTCACTGCCCTGAACGTTTGTTTTCCTCATTCAGAACATTTCCCCGGGTCATCACCACTAAAATCTTTAACCACTGAGCTGCCACCTTGGGTGGCAGGGTGCCTCACTTTATCATTTGGGATGTTACGCTCATTGCCTGCTGTGTGTGCATGCTAAGTCATTTCAGTTGTGTCTAATTCTGTGTGACCCCATGATCTGTAGCCTGCTGGACTCCTCTATCCATGGGGATTCTCTAGGCAAGAATACTAGAGTGGATTGCCGTGCTGGGCAGTAGGTAAATCAGCCCCTCAAATCTTCACCTTCCTGCCTGGTTTTTGGACCGTTCTCATGACACTTGCCTTAGTATAGGTCCACCAGGAAGCAGATGCTAAGATGAAATGTACATGAGATTTATGGGGGAGGGAGAAGGAGAAGGCAGGGAGAGCCTTCAGACCATGCGTTGGCTTTGGCATCTGTGGAAGGAGCAAGGGTAGGAAGGAAATGGAGGGGAGGAAGAGAAGAAGAGCCTTGGACTATAGTGCAGTTTGTCCTGACTGATGGGGCATCGTCAGGCTGCAGTCAGCAATTGGAGGAGTCCTGCCTTTCCCAGGATAGGGAGCCCTGGTGCCCTGAGCACCCCGCCACGCTTGCTCACCGCTGGTGAATGCAGTGGTAGAGCCGATGGAACAGCAGTTGGGACTGTCGGCCAATTGCGATTTCTGCACCAGAAGACCTGAATAGTGTGTTTTCATGGTCATGAAATGGGTTCCAAGTGAAAAAGGTGGAAACTGCGTGGTCCATTTAAAGTTGTATGGATATATTCGTGAGTATGGGCTTCCCAGGGGTCCCTAGTGGTAAAGAAACCGCCTGCCAGTGCAGGAGACATAACAGACCTGGGTTCGATCCCTGGACTGGGAAGATTCCCCTGGAGGAGGGCCTGGCAACCCACTCCAGTATTCTTGCCTGGAGAATCCCCTGGACAGAGGAGCCTGGCGGGCTACAGCCCAAGGGGTCGCACAGAGTTGGATACAACTGAAGTGACTTGGTACCCATTAGTGAGTATATTTCTAACAGAAGAGAACTTCAGCTTTGATTAGGCCTTGATAAGAAACAAATTTCCTGCTTAAAATATTTCAACGTTTAATTTGTATATTATATATATATGTACATACACAGAATAATACACATATTTTAAATGTGCTAAATTTTCCATACCAGACAGAGCTGTATTGTGTTTATAGTGGGACCTGTGTAATAATTGGAAGAGTCTCCCACACACTAGCTTCTGGCTTCAACCACTTCATCTATTTTTCTCCACTGTCTACATACATGTGATGTTGGGTACTGTAGGAGGCATTCATTGTTAAAGTAATGCCAAGTCTTCCTGCCATATTCTCCATAAGATAGCCCACCAAGCAGTAGTGATATTTTTAGAAGCTGTTCTTACTCTGGGATGGCTAGCAATAACCTGCCCATATGTGAAAGTAACAGCAAAGCATGTAATTATGCTTCACTTTAGCCCAAATTAATGTATCGTCAACTAAAATGCAGCCATTGCTTCATCATCTCCCATGAGGGAACATGTGACCCAGGGGAAGCTGGAGTAGAAGCAGAATTGTCTTAACTGATTAGGATTAAAAAATCTTAATTTGGAAAAATTGACAAAACATATACCTTTGTGAAGAGGGGCTTCCCAGGTGACTTCACTGGTAAAGAATCTGCCTGTCAAATGGAAGAGATGCAGAGGACCCGGGTTCGATCTCTGGGAGGGGAAGATCCCTTGGAGGAGGGCATGGCAACCCACTCCAGTATTCTTGTCTAGGAAATCCCATGGACAGAGGAGCCTGGTGGGCTACAGTCATGGGGTCACAAAGAGTTGCACATGGCTGAGCATGCACAAGTACTGTCTTATGCCCTTGTGAACGTGTTGCTTCCAGGTCCATGGAAGGGGTGCATCCAGCGAGGGGCCCTTAAGCTTTAATAGCTTCTTGGTGAATCCCTCTTTGAGAAGTAGGCAACTGAAATCCATATTCTGGCTTTTTACCACCCCTAAGGAGCTTAGGTACGCTGCCTTAGGTACACTGCCTTCCAAACTATTGCAGGTGGTTCTACTACTAAATGTTTTACTGTGATATATAAGAGTCATCAGCTTTCCAGACAGTGATTTCTGTTCTGACTACTTGTAACCAGCCTCTTAAGCCAAAGCAACAGAATTTTAATTCTTTGTTTTAGTGGTACCACACCCACCCTGTGCTGGGTGCCAATTTTCTATTAGGATAGCAGGCTAAACGACTATAATAAGAGAGTCAACAGTGTGTCTTAAAGAACAAAGAACTGTTTTTCTCTCCTATATCACAATGTTGAGGTGACCGCGAAAGCTAGTCGATACCTTTTGCAGCAAGACAGTGGCTCTGTCATCCTCAACTTCTGCCTTCCAGAGTCAAGTTAGTCATTGCATTTCAGGCAGAATGAAAAGTGGACATTCAAGGCTAGGAGTTTTCTCTTAAGTTTTCTCTTAAGTAACTTTTTCTTGGGCGAAAGTTGCCTAAGAACTCCTATTCACTTTGACCACAACCAAACTGAAAAAGGCTGAAAGGTAGTCTAGTTGTGTGTCCAGAAAGAAAAGGTGGGGAATGGCTCAGGATCCATTAGGCAGCTGTGTTTCTGCATCTCCAGTGACCTTTGTGCTCTTGAACCTGAGGAAGACCTCCTCCCACTTAACATTTCAGCAGCATTCCACATAGCTGACCCACCTTCTTGAAATTCCTTCCTCTACATTTTCCTCCTATCTCTGGCTACACGTCCTCAAACTCCTTTCTTGGGCTTCTTTCTTCTGCCTGACCTCTAAGTTCTGTTGTTATTCAAGGCTCAGTCTAAACCCCCTCCTGGCTTCCAAAGTCCTGCATAATCTTTCTTCAGCCTTTTTGTTCAACAGCCTTCTGCATGCCAATCCAAAATGCAGTAGTCATATTAAACACCTGATTCTGTGCTGCCCACTTCTGAAACTTGGCTCAGCGCTCTTTCCTAGAATGCCAACATTCCCCCTTCTAATTTTCCACACTGTGTGCGCTTCAAAGAACATTAGACCTCCCAGCACCTGATTGGATGCTTTCCCCAAATATTCTTGTGCATGGCAGTATCTCCTTTCTCTTCCTTGAGTCCCTGTCCTACAAGGTTTTCACCTTTCATAAGAGGCTGTCATCCGGTGCTCCAATGATTGCTCTAGACTTTAGAGCAGTGTTCCACAAGCTGTTCTGATTAGAAGACTTAAGGATCGTGCTTGTTAAATACTGATCCATGAAATCCCAACACATTTGTCTGAAACTCTTCAGGGGGAAAAAGCAGAAATCGCATTATGTTGAACTAGTCTTTGGCATATACCAGGGCTTCCCTGATAGCTCAGTTGATAAAGAATCCATCTGCAGTGCAGGAGACCCTGGTTCTATTCCTGGGTTGGAAAGATCCACTGGAGAAGGGATAGGCTACCCACTCAAGTATTCTTGGCTTCTCTTGTGGCTCAGTTGGTAAGGAATCTGCCTGCAATGTGGGAGACCTGGGTTCAGTCCCTGAGTTGGGAAGATCCCCTGGAGAAGGGAAAGGCTAACTACTCCAGTACTCTGGCCTGGAGAATTCCATGGACTGTAGTCCATGGGGTCACAAAGAGCTGGACATGGCTGAACGATTTTCCCTTTCAGGTCCTAGTCTTATGCTATCACACACACACACACACACACACACACACACACGCTCTTTCTCAAGTTCTTTTACCTTGTATGTTGTTATAGGTTATAGTTTCTGTGCTATATTGTAGATTATCTATTTTACATATAATAATGTGATATGTTAATCCCAAACTCCCTTTCCCCTTTAGTAACCATAAGTTTGTTTTCTATGTCTGTGGGTCTATTTCTGTTTTGTAAAGAATTTCACTTGTATAATTGTTTTTAGATTCCACATATAAGTCATATCATATGATATTTATCTTTCTCTCTCTGGATTACTTAGTATGATAACCTCTAGGTCCATCAGTGTTGCTGCAAATGTCTTTATTTCATTCTTTTTCATGACTCAGTAATATTCCATTGTGTATATATACCACATCTTTATTTAGTCATCTGCTGATGGACACGTAGGTTGCTTCCATGTATTGGCTATTGTGAATAGTGCTACAGTGAACATGTAGGTGCATGTATCTTTTTGAATTATGTTTTTTAAATTTATTTTTAATTGAAGGATAATTGCCTTACAGAGTTTTGTTGTTTTCTGTCAAACCTCCACATGAATCAGCCATAGGTATACATATATCCCCTCTCTTTTGAACTTTCCTCCCATCTCCCTCTCCACCCCACCTCTCTAGGTTGATATAGAGCCCCTGTTTGAGATTCCTGAGACATAGAGCAAATTTGCCATCTGTTTTACACATGGTAATGTAAGTTTCCATGCTACTCTCTCCATGCATCTCACCCTCTCCTCCCCTCTCCCCATGTCCATAAGTCTGTTCTCTATGTCTGTTTCTCCATTGCTGTCCTGCAAATAAATTCTTCAGTACCATTTTTCTAGATTCCTTATATATGTGTTAGTATGCAATATTTCTCTTTCTCTTTCTGACTTATGTCACTCTATATAACAGGCTCTAGGTTCATCCACATCATTAGACCTGACTCAAATGCATTCCTTTTTTTGGCCTTCATATTCCATTGTGTACATGCACCATAACTTCTCTATCCATTCATCTGTCGATGGACATCTAGGTTGCTTCCATGTTCTAGCTATTGTAAATAGTGCTGCAATGAACAATGGGATACATGTGTCTTTTTCAACTTTGGTTTCCTCAGGGTATATACCTAGGAGTGGGATTGTTGGGTCATATGGTGGTTTTATTCCTAGTTTTTTAAGGAATTTCCATACTATCTTCCATAGTGGTTGAATCAATTTACATTCCCACCAACAGTGCAAGAGTGTCCCCTTTTCTCTACACCCTCTCCAGCATTTATTGTTTGTTGGTTTTTTGATGATGACCATTCTTACCGGTGTGAGGTGATATCTCATTGTAGTTTTGATTTGCATTTCTCTAATAATGAGTGATGGTGAACATCTTTTCATGTGTGTGTTAGCCATCTGTGTTATCTTCTTTGGAGAAATGTCTGTTTAGGTCTTTTTCCCACTTTTTAATTGGGTTGTTTGTTTTCCTGATATTGAGTTGTATGAGCTGCTTGTATATTTTGGAAATTAATCCTTTGTCAGTTGCTTCATTTTATATTATTTTCTCCCATTCTGAGGGTTGTTTTTTCACCTTACTTATAGTTTCCTTTGCTGTGCAAAAGCTTTTAAGTTTAATCAGGTCCCGCTTGTTTACTTTTGTTTTTATTTCTGTTACTCTAGGAGGTGGGTCATAAAGGATCTTGCTTTGATTTATATCATTGAGTATTCTGCCTAAGTTTTCCTCAAAGAGTTTTATAGTTTCTGGTCTCCATTTAGGTCTTTAATCCATTTTGATTTTATCTTTGTGTATGGTGTTAGGAAGTGTTCTAATTCCATTCTTTTACATGTTGCTGTCCAGTTTTCCCAGCACGACTTATTGAAGAGGCTGTCTTTGTCCCATTGTATATTCTTGTCTCCTTTGTGGAAAAAAAAAAAAAAATAAGGTACCCATAGGGTGCATAGGTTTTTGGGCTTTCTGTCTTGTTCCATTGGTCTATATTTCTGTTTTTGTACCAGTACCATACTGTCTTGATGACCATAGCTTTGTAGTATAATCTGAAGTCAGGAAGGTTGATTTCCCCATCTCCATTCTTCTTTCTCAAGACTGCTTTGGCTATTTGGGGTCTTTTGTGTTTCCATATGAATTGTGAAATTTTTGTTCTAGTTCCATGAAAAATGCTGTTGATAATTTGATAGGGATCACACTGAATCTGTAGATTGTGTTTGGTAGTATAGTCATGTTCACAATATTGATTCTTCCTACCCAGGAACATGGAAAATCTCTCCATCTGTTTATGTCATCTTTGATTTCTTTCATCAGTGTCTTGTAATTTTCTGATACAGTTCTTTTGTCTCCTTAGGTAGGTTTATTCCTAGATATTTTACTATTTTTGTTGCAGTGGTGAATGGCATTGATTCCTTAACTTCTCTTTCTGATTTTTCATTGTTAATGTATAGAAATGCAAGTGAATTCTGTGTATTGAATTTTTTGTCCTGTGACTTTGTGAACTATGTTTTTTTCTGGATACATGCTTAGGAGTGCAATTGCAGGATCATATGGTGGCTCTATTTTTGGCTTTTTAAGGAACCTACATACTGTTCTCTCTAGTGGCTATACTGATTTACATTCCAAGCAACAGTGTCAAGTGTTCCTTTTTCTCTACACCCTCTCCAGCATTTATTATTCATAGACTTTTTGATGATGTATGCTCCCGCTGTTCATTTTTTCCATGAAATTCCATGAAATAGCATGTGATTTGGGTTTCCCTTGTGGCTCAGATGGTAAAGAATCTGCCTGCAATGCCAGAGACCTGAATTTGATCCTGGGTCAGGAAGGTCCCCTGGAGAAGGGAATGGCTACCCACTCCAATATTCTTGCCTGGAGATTTCCATGGATAGAGGAGGCTGGCAGGCTATAGTCCATGAGGTTGCAAAGAGTCAGATACAACTAAGTGACTAACACTTTCCTTTTCACATTAGTTTGTGGTTTAGGCCCATTTATGCTGCTATGTGGACATTTAAGTTATTCTTCTAACCACTTCATGGTAGTCCTTGGTGCACATTTCATTACCTAGTAATAGATCCTGAGGCTACCTCCAACTCTCGACTAATATAAATACTGTGGCAACAAACAACCTAATTCTCTTTCAAGGAGCTTAATTTATCTTTCTCATTTGGTGATATTCTTGTTTATTTAGTAAAGTTTGAGTAAACAAGTATAGATGAAAGAAGAGAAAATCTCATGCTTTCCAAACCTGAAGAAGGCCAGGAATCCAGTTATTTTCTAACCAAAGAGGCTAACACTACGAAACAATATTCATTTTCAAGGTACAAACTGTAGTAAAATTGGTAGTACCAACAAATCCAAGGTAATTTATAACAAAGCTTATAGAAAGTCTGAATGTTCTGAGCATTAAGCTTTCATTTATTTGGAGCTGGTTATGGGAACACCCTTGCTATACCCTTGAGACAACCCTTACTTGAAAGAAAGTTTTGCAAACAGTAATGATCTCTCCAAAGCACTCCCGAAGACCCTCCAGCCTGAATAGCAATCGGGCCCAGTTTGGTGTCATCAAACGCACTCAGTCAGAAGCCAGTTGTGCTGCACGTAGTGAAGGTATTTTCAAAAGCTGAGCACAGCCAAGACCCCCGCCCCCACATCAGTTCTGGCTGGCCTCAGTTTGTGGCCTGGAGCTACACTGCAGAACCTCTGATGTATTGCCAGAGGGGTCACTGAAGGATTGTGTATTTGCTCAAAGATTCTCTAACTCTCTTGTCTTTACCCATAAGTCACACTGAAATGCATGCATTGGCAGAAGCTCCTGCAGCTGCCCAGGGCTTTTTATGACAAACTCTTTAGATCTTCTGCCATCATATCTAACAATACATGGGAAAAGCAGAGGTACCTATATCTCTTGAAATAATAAGTGCCCCACCAAGCCTGGGCAATCTGAAGAAAATCCAAGAGATTAACAGGAAGTCATAGCAACAATTTAAGGCAACAGAGTTCTACAGCTGTAACTTGTTGTTCGGTCGCTAAGTCACGTCGGACTCTCTTGCCACCTGATGGCCTGTAGCTCACCAGGCTCCTCTGTCCATGGGATTTCCCAGGATTCCCAGGATTTCCCAGGATTTCCCAGTATTCCAAGAATACTGGAGTGGGTTGCCATTCCCTTCTCCAGAGGAATCTTCCTGACCCATGGATGGAACACACATCTGCATTGGCAGGTGGGTTCTTTATGGCTGAGCCACCAGGGAAGCCCGCAGCTCTTGTTTACCTGGCTCAAAGAATTAGAAATGCCTATTATTTTAAAATGTAAGGAGCAGAGAATAAGGAGCTGCGGTTTCCGCCTGTAGATTGTACGGCTGGAGAACAAATAGTGTCCAAATTCCACTGTCCCCTCTGCCCAGCCCAGGGCTTTAGGGGAAGGGACACATTTTCCTATTTAGTCCAACCAGAGGGACACCTTTTTCTAATTGGTCAGTCAGAAGAGGGCACATTTTTGTAAAGCCCCACCAGGAGGGATTTGGGTGAGATTTCCATCTCCTCTGTTAAGAGGCACTTCATGCTCTAGGAAGAGCCTTGTGGGGAGAGACAATGTGCCACTCATATTTTGTCATTCAGTTGCTAAGTCATGTTTGACTGTTTGCGACCGCATAAACTGCAGCACGCCAGGCTTCCCTGTCCTTCACTATCTCCCAGAGTTGCTCAAACTCATGTCCATTGAGTTGAGATGCCACCCAACCATCTTATCCAGGGTCATCCCCTTCTCCTCTTACCCTCAATCTTTCCCAGCATCAGGGTCTTTTCCAATGAGTCAGCTCTTCACATCAGGTAGCCAAAGTACTGGAGCTTCAGCATCGATCCTTCCAGTGAAAATTCAGGATTGATTTCCTTTAGGATTGACTGGTTTGATCTCCTTGCAGTCCAAGTGACTCTCGAGTCTTCTCCGTTACCACAGTTTGAAAGCATCATTTCTTCAGTGCTCAGCCTTCATTATGGCCAACTCTCACATCTATACATGACTACTGGAAAAACCATAACTTTAACTGTAGGGACCACTGAAAAGTGCGGTGAGTAACATGGTGTTGGGCAATAAAATACGAGATTGTTGAACTGAATATTTGTCAAATTGGGATGCATGGTTCTAAAATCCTAATACCTCTTCCAAGACTACATTCACAATAAAGATGATAAACCCATTTTACCTGCCTCCTCAACTAAATGGGTGGTTTGTTTTTTAGAGTGAATATCATGTATCCACTTGTTTTATGATCCCCAAAGCAACATGTATAGTATTGTGCCCAAAGTAGATATTCAGTAAACACTGATGCATGGCTCATCCAGATAAAATGGGGAGTTTATTTTAAAACCTGTGTCATAAGGCGTATGCCATTTGAGAATTGCTGGAGCTGATTTGCCAAGACTCTCCTTTTTAATGTAACTTTGACACAGTGCTTTGGAATATCTAAAGGCAAATCTTTATACAGGTGTTCAAGAGAGACTCCCCTGAAGGTATACAGGTGCTTCTTAATGCAGGTGAGTCAAGCCTGGCAATGGGAACAACACAGTTTGTGGGTTTCTTAAAGATATAGCATTTCTCAATACAAGTGAAGAGGTAGAATGGTTCCTCTTCCCTTTCCTTATTTCCTAGTGTTCAACTAAAACATAGACTTACGGTGTAAATTATAGAGTCTAATTGGTCTCTAATTCCATCCGACTTTGCTCAGAAAGAGTGAAACAAAGCATTCACAAGCAGAAACTGAAATGCCAGGCTAAATAACATGGTGACCCTTCTACTCACTTCCCAGAGGAAATTACCCACAGAAAAGGAAAGAAATGTTCTAATAGTTTAATACTGTCTGTCTGTGAATGATAAGATACTTACATTGATTGTCTTTTTTTCTACTTGTATAACATTTCTCCAAATGACATTTTAATGGGAAGCGTGAAAGTGAAAGTCACTCAGTCATGTCCAACTCTTTATGACCCCATGGACTATACATTCCATGGAATTCTCCAGGCCAGGATACTGGAGTGGGTAGCCTTTCCTTTCTCCAGGGTATCTTCCCAACCCAGGGATCACAGCCAGGTCTTCGCATTGCAGCTGGATTACCAGCTGAGCCACAAGGGAAGCCCAAGAATACTGGAGTGGGTAGCCTATCCTTTCTCCAGCGGATCTTCCCGATCCAGGAATTGAACCGGGGTCTCCTGCATCGCAGGTGGATTCTTTACCAACTGAGCTATCAGGGAAGCCCTTTTAATGGGAAAGTGCCTTATTAAACAGTAAACACAGTATCCTGATCTCCCTTGGCAAATGGGTGGGCATATGATCATCTGGGCTGCTTATGGTTCTTCCTGAGGATTTTTCCATTCGGAACTGGAGGAAAAGGGATCCTGTCTCTAGAGTGACATAGCTGGAAGAATGTGCAAGTGTAGCTGCTTGGAAAAATCTTCCTTGACGTATGGAGAAAGCCTGGTTCTGTAAGAAAGACTAACAGTCAAGCGTATACAAAGTGAGAAAGTTCGGAAGTTGGGGAGGCAACATCTTAATCTAATGTTCCTATGATATCTTTTCACTTTATTTTGCTCATGGTAATTTAAAATTTATCAAGCAGTTACTATGTGCTATAGGCCAGAAACTATGATATATGTCTCAGTATGCAAGAATGAATAAGACATAATTGCTGGGGTTTACATACTTATTTTAGGTACCCCTTTTTGCTATGGAATAATAAGGTAATATACACGCTTCGGTGAAGTAGCCTGCAGTCCTGCCATAACATTGTGCCTTTAAGACACTTGAAACTGGGTTTCTGCTGTTGGCCAAAATGGAGAAGAAGAAATCATGTTTCCCTTCCACTTGAACAACCAAAAAACCGTACAAAATATATGAAACCATGATTTTTCACTGGAGATGATCCTTGAGACCCAGAAAATAAAAAGGTGGGCCTTGTGCTTGCCTCCATTTACTGATTTATGACAAATTCCAAGTTGTGGGTCAGGAAGGGCAAACTGTGTTGAGGAGATGGAGTTGAGAATCCAAGTAGATCAAGATGGTTAGAGTTCAGAAGACAGAGAACCAGAGAAGAGAGAAGAGGGCAGAGAAAAATCCCAGAGATGGCATGAATGCATGGGAGGAAACCAATCAAATCTGGGAAAAGAATCAACTGAAAAGATTAGAGGAAACAGTGCCTGGTGGTCCCCCAGATAATCCAGGGTAAGCTCCCCATTTCAAGGTCCTTAAGCTTAATCACATGAGCAAAGTCCTTTTTGCCATAGAAGGTAATATGTTTATAGGTTCTGGGTATTGAGACATGGGCATCTTCGTGGGGTCTTACATCTAATAAAGACTTGTAACCAGAATATATAAATCATTGTCAAGACTCAATAGTAAGAAAACACAATCAAATTAAAAACAGCAAAAGATTTGCACAGATTTGAAACAGATGCACTTAATATATAAGGCAAGTAAGTACATGAAATAATGTTCATCATTATTGGTCTCACACCAGTTAGAATGACATCTGCCAGGCTATAGTCCATGAGGTCACAATAGAATCAGATATGACTAAACGACTAAAACAGTAACAATAACAACAAAACCTAAGAGGTTTGACTGTATCAAGTACAGGCAGGGATTCAGAATAATCGAAACTCTCATACTCTGGTGATGGGAATGGAAAACTATACAACCACTTTGAAAAGCAGTTTAAAAATTAAGTAGATGCCTATCCAATGATTTAGCTCTTCTACTCTCAGGTATTTATCCGAGAGGCTTGAGAGCATATGTCCATTCTGAAATGAGTGGACATGCTTAATGAGAACATCTGTCCACTTATACATAAATGTTCATAGTAGTTTTATTTGTAGTAGCCAAAAACTGAGAAGATCACAATGTCCATCAAAAGGGGAATGGATAAATTATGGTACAGCATGCCTGGAGCACTACACTGCAGCAAAAAGGAATAAACTATTGGTACATGCAGCAACGTGAATAAACCTCCAAGCCCCCACCCCCAAATAATATATACAGTATGTATATTCCATACAAACAAACAAAGCTACAAACAAAGCCAAGTGTCCAAAAGCAAATCAGTGGGTGTTTGGAGGCTAGGGGAGTATGGAGGAGGGAAGGAAGGAGGGACTAGCAGTGGAGCAGTAGGAAACTTTTGATAGTGATGGATATGTTCATTAGTCTTGACTGTGCTAATGGTTCCACAGGTGTTTATGTATATCAAAACAAATCAAAATGTGCACTTTAATAGGTGTAGTTTGTATTTCAATTATACTTCAGTAGCACAGTTTAAAAAAATACAAGGCAGTAAAAAAAAAATGAGGTCTATCTTATATACTATAGTTTTCACTGATATAGCAAGAGAAACTTGCTTCATGTCAGTTCCATTAACCTGTCCAGTGGCAAGGACTTCCAGAAGGATTGCTTTAATATGAAGTTGTATCTAGTTACCTATTCTAACATGATTATGATGACTTAATCTCTTTTGCTTAACAAGATAAATTTCATCCTGGGCAGTCTCCCTTCTCTTCCACCTAGCTCTTTGTACAAGAAAACTAAATTTCATCTCTGGTATATCATGTAGAAATGCTAAGGAGCAGCAAAAACAAAAGGGAAAGAAATACTCCAAGTGGAAAGAGAAAAATCAAGGGACAATTGGATAATATAGCTTTAGATACCTATGGCTTTCAGTCTGTTTTTGTGCTATGAATCCAGTTCCTATATTTTCGGAAATGGTGTTATAAAGATTCTAAGCATCCTATGAGGGACCAGCATCTTTTACTCCTGCGATGCCTTCTAGCATGTATCAGGTAGGGGTAGAGTAGAGTGATTAAACACAATAGTTTTATTTGATTGGCCATGGAAACTTGAACATGTAACTTAATGTCTCTGGCACCTAGTTTCATTATTTGTAAAATGGAGATAGTATTTACATAGGAAAGGGTGGGGCTTTTTTTTTTTTTTTTTTTTGGTAACAGTTACTGAATTTTTTTAAATTTCTTAAACACCTTTTGGTAGTGTACATCTTAAACAGAATTTTCCATTTCTGCTAAATTAAAAAATTGTTCCTATATTTGTATTATGTCTCCCTTTTCATTTTTTTAAATTGAGATATGGTTGATTTTATAATATTATATTTTACTTGTACAAGGTAGTAATTCAAAATGTTATGGATTATATTCCATTTAAAGTTATTATAAGATATTGGCTATATTCTTTGTGCTGTACAATATATCCTTGGAGTTTATTTATAGTAGCATATACCTCTTTATCATTTCTATTCTGCCCACCCTTCCCCATCCCCACTGGTAGCCACCAGTCTGTTTCCTGTATCATTTTTGGTTTTAATATACGTTAATTTGTTTTATTTTTTGGATTCCACATAAAAGTCATAACATACAATATTTGTCTTTCTCTGCCTGACTCATTTCACTGAGCATAATCTTCCCAGATCACCCATGTTGTCACAAATAGCAAACTTCCATTCTTTTTTTATGGCTGAATAATCTTCCATTGTTTGTATATGTGTGTGTGTGTATCACCGATTCTTTATCTATTCATCTGTTAATGGATACTACCTAGGTTCCTTCCTTATCTTGGCTGTTATGAATAACGGCGCTATGAACATTGGAGTGCATGTATCTTTTTAAAAATTATTTTAGTTGGAGGCTAATTACTTTACAATATTGTAGTGGTTTTTGCCATACATTGACATGAATTGGCCATGGGTGTACATGTGTTCCCCGTCCTGAACCCCCCTCCCACCTCCATCCCCATCCCATCCTTCAGGGTCATTGCAATGCATCAGCACTGAGCACCCTGTCTCATGCATCGAACCTGGACTGGCGATTAGTTTCACATATGATAATATACATGTTTCAGTGCTATTCTCTCAAATTATCCCACACTTGCCTTCTCCCACAGATTCCAAAAGACTGTTCTTTACATCTGTGCCTCTTTTCCTGTCTTGCATATAGGGTCATCTTTACCATCTTTCTAAATTCCATATATATGCATTAATATACTGTATTGGTGTTTTTCTTTCTGACTTTGCTCTGTATATTAGGCTCTAGTTTCACCCACCTCATTAGAACTGATTCAAATGCATTCTTTTTAATGGCTGAGTAATATTCCATTGTGTATGTAGAGCCGGCCGGCTGCGACGGCCGGCTCACTGAGCGCGGCCGGCTGCGAGGGCCGGCTCACTGCCGGGAGGAGCCACCCCCGTGCCCAAGAACAGGTGCGGTGGCCGAAAGGAGCCACCCCCGCGCCCCGGGCCAGCAGCAGCGGCCGGGGGGAGCTACCTGAGAAGCGGTGGCTGCGCAGGTGCCGGAGGGCCTAGAGGAGCTATCCCACGTTGAAGGTCAGGAACGGTGGCAGTAAGGAGATAACCCTCATCCAAGCTAAGGAGCAGCCGTGAAGAGATACCCCCACATCCAAGGTAAGAGAAACCCAAGTAAGATGGTAGGTGTTGCAAAAGGGCATTAGAGGGCAGATACACTGAAACCATACTCACAGAAAACTAGTCAATCTAATCACACTAGGACCACAGCCTTGTCTAACTCAATGAAACCAAGCCATGCCCGTGGGGCAACTCAAGATGGGCAGGTCATGGTGGAGAGGTCTGAGAGAATGTGGTCCATTGGAGAAGCGAATGGCAAGTCACTTCAGTATTCTTGCCTTGAGAACCCCATGAACAGTATGAAAAGGCAAAATGATATAGGATACTGAAAGAGGAACTCCCCAGGTCGGGAGGTCCCCAATATGCTTCTGGAGATCAGAGGAGAAATCAAAAAAGAACAAATGTATGGAGCAAAAGCAAAAACAATACCCAGTTGTGGATGGACTTGTGATAGAAGCAAGACCCGATGCTGTAAAGAGCAATATTGCATAGGAACCTGGAATGTCAGGCCCATGAATCAAGGCAAATTGAAAGTGGTCAAACAAGAGATGGCAAGGGTGAACACCGACGTTCTAGGAATCGGCAAACTAAAATGGACTGGAATGGGTGAATTTAACTCAGATGACCATTATATCTACTGCTGCGGGCAGGAATCCCTCAGAAGAAATGGAGTAGCCATCATGGTCAACAAAAGAGTCCAAAATGCAGTATTTGGATGCAATCTCAAAAATGACAGAGTGATCTCTGTTCATTTCCAAGGCAAACCATTCAATATCACAGTTATCCAAGTCTATGCCCCAACCAGTAATGTTGAAGAAGCTGAAGTTGAACTGTTTGTGTAGTCCTACAAGACCTTTTAGAACTAACACCCAAAAAGATGTCCTTTTCATTCTAGGGGACTGAAATGCAAAAGTAGGAAGTCAAGAAACACCTGGAGTAACAGGCAAATTTGGCCTTGGAATACAGAATGAAGCAGGGCAAAGATTAATAGAGTTTTGCCAAGAAAATGCACTGGTCATAGCAAACACCCTCTTCCAACCACACAAGAGAAGACTCTACACATGGACATCACCAGATGGTCAACACCGAAATCAGATTGATTATATTCTATGCAGCCAAAGATGGAGAAGCTCTATACAGTCACAAAAACAAGACCAGGAGCTGACTGTGGCTCAGATCAGGAACTCCTTATTACCAAATTCAGACTCAAATTGCAGAAAGTAGGGAAAACCACTAGACCATTCAGGTATGACCTAAATCAAATCCCTTATGATTATGCAGTGGAAGTGAGAAATAGATTTAAGGGCCTAGATCTGATAGATAGAGTGCCTGATGAACTATAGAATGAAGTTCGTGACATTGTGCAGGAGACAGGGATCAAGACCATCCCCATGGAAAAGAAATGCAAAAAAGCAAAATGGCTGTCTAGAGAGGCCTTACAAATAGCTGTGAAGAGAAGAGAGGCAAAAAGCAAAGGAGAAAAGGAAAGATATAAGCATCTGAATGTAGAGTTCCAAAGAATAGCAAGAAGAGATAAGAAAGCCTTCTTCAGTGATCAATGCAAAGAAATAGAGGAAAAGAACAGATTGGGAAAGACTAGAGATCTCTTCAAGAAAATGAGAGATACCAAGGGAACATTTCATGCAAAGATGGGCTCGATGAAGGACAGAAATGATATGGAGCTAACAGAAGCAGAAGATATTAAGAAGAGGTGGCAAGAACACAGAAGAAATGTACAAAAAAGAAATTCACGACCCAGATAGTCATGATGATTTGATCACTAATCTAGAACCAAACATCTTGGAATGTGAAGTCATGTGGGCCTTAGAAAGCATCACTATGAACAAAGCTAGTGGAGGCGATGGAATTCCAGTGGAGCTGTTTCAAATCCTGAAAGATGATGCTGTGAACGTGCTGCACTCAATATGCCAGCAAATTGGAAAACTCAGCAGTGGCCACAGGACTGGAAAAGGTCAGTTTTCATTCCAATTCCAAAGAAAGGCAATGCCAAAGAATGTTCAAACTACCACACGATTGCACTCATCTCACATGCTAGTAAAGTAATGCTCAAAATTCTCCAAGCCAGGCTCAGCAATACGTGAACCGTGAACTCCCTGATGTTCAAGCTGGATTTAGAAAAGGCAGAGGAACCAGAGATCAAATTGCCAACATCCACTGGATCATGGAAAAAGCAAGAGAGTTCCAGAAAAAGCCTTTGACTGTGTGGCTCACAATAAACTGTGGAAAATTCTGAAAGAGATGGGAATACCAGACCACCTGACTTGCCTCTTGAGAAATCTGTCTGCAGGTCAGGAAGCAACAGTTAGAACTGGGCATGGAACAACAGACTGGTTCCAAATAGGAAATGGAGTACGTCAAAGCTGTATATTGTCACCCTGCTTATTTAACTTCTACACAGAGTACATCATGAGAAATGCTGGAC
Organism: Ovis aries; assembly: GCF_016772045.2. Taxonomy (NCBI): domain Eukaryota; kingdom Metazoa; phylum Chordata; class Mammalia; order Artiodactyla; family Bovidae; genus Ovis; species Ovis aries. The sequence goes on from NC_056070.1 coordinate 12,937,264, forward strand.
TGGAAGAAACACAAGCTGGAATCAAGATTGCCAGGAGAAATCTCAACAACCTCAGATATGCAGATGACACCACCCTTATGGCAGAAAGTGAAGAGGAGCTAAAAAGCCTGTTGATGAAAGTGAAAGAGGAGAGCAAAAAGTTGGCCTAAAGCTCAACATTCAGAAAACGAAGATCATGGCATCTCGTCCCTTCACTTCATGGGAAATAAATGGCGAAACAGTGGAAACAGTGTCAGTCTTTATTTTGGGGGGCTCCAGAATCACTGCAGATGGTGACTTCAGCCATGAAATTAAAAGACGCTTACTCCTTGGAAGAAAAGTTATGACCAACCTAGATAGCATATTGAAAAGCAGAGACATTACCTTGCCGACTAAGGTCCGTCTCGTCAAGGCTATGGTTTTCCTGTGGTCATGTATGGATGTGAGAGTTGGACTGTGAAGAAGGCTGAGCCCCGAAGAATTGATGCTTTTGAAGTGTGGTGTTGGAGAAGACTCTTGAGAGTCCCTTGGATTGCAAGGAGATCCAACCAGTCCATTCTGAAGGAGATCAGCCCTGGGATTTCTTTGGCAGGAATGATGCTAAAGCTGAAACTCCAGTACTTTGGCCACCTCATGAGAGGAGTTGACTCATTGGAAAAAAAAACTCTGATGCTGGGAGGGATTGGGGGCGGGAGGAGAAGGGGATGACCGAGGATGAGATGGCTGGATTGCATCATGGACTTGATGGACGTGAGTCTGAGTGAACTCTGGGAGATGGTGATGGACAGGGAAGCCTGGTGTGCTGTGATTCATGGGGTCACAGAGTCCGACACGACTGAGTGACTGAGCTGAACTGAACCACAGCTTTCTTATCCATTCGTCTGCTGATGGACATCTAGGTTGCTTCCATGTCCTGGCTATTATAAACAGTACTATGATGAAGATGGGGTACATGTGTCTCAATTCTGGTTTCCTTGGTGTGTATACCCAGCAATGCGATTGTTGGGTTGAATGGCATTTTTTTTTTTCCAGTTTTTTTTTAAGGAATCTCCACACTGTTCTCCATAGTGGCTGTACTGGTTTGCATTCACATGAACAGTGTAACAGGGTTCCCTTTTCTCCACACCCTCTCCAGCATTTATTGTTTGTAGACTTTTGGATCGCAGCCATTCTGACTGGCATGAAATGCTACCTCATTGTGGTTTTGATTTGCATTTCTCTGGTAATGTGTGATGTTGAGCGTCTTTTCATGTGTTCATTAGCCATCTGTATGTCATCTTTGAAGAAATGTCTGTTTAGTTCTTTAGCCCATTTTTTGATTGGGTCATTTATTTTTCTGGAATTGAGCTGCAGGAGTTGCTTGTATATTTTTGAGATTAGTTGTTTGTCAGTTGCTTCATTTGCTATTATTTTCTCCCATTCCAAAGGCTGTCTTTTCACCTTGCTTATAGTTTCCTTTGTTGTGCAGAAGCTTTTCATTTTAATTAGGTCCCAGTTGTTTATTTTTGCTTTTATTTCCAGTATTCTGGGAGGTGGGTCATAAAGGATCCTGCTGTGGTTTATGTCGGAGAGTGTTTTGCCTATGTTCTCCTCTAGGAGTTTTATAGTTTCTGGTCTTACATTTAGATCTTTAATCCATTTTAAGTTTATTTTTGTGTATGGTGTTAGAAAGTGTTCTAGTTTCATTCTTTTACAAGTGGTTGACCAGTTTTCCCAGCACCACTTGTTAAAGAGATTGTCTTTTCTCCACTGTATATTTTCGCCTCCTTTGTCAAAGATAAGGTGTCCATAGGTGTGTGGATTTATCTCTGGGCTTTCTATTTTGTTCCATTGATCTATATTTCTGTCTTTGTGCCAGTACCATACTGTGTTGATGACTGTGGCTTTGTAGTAGAGCCTGAAGTCAGGCAGGTTGATTCCTCCAGTTCCATTCTTCTTTCTCAAGATTGCTTTGGCTATTCGACGTTTTTTTTTGTATTTCCATACAAATTGTGAAATTATTTGTTCTAGTTCTTTGAAAAATACTGTTGGTAGCTTGATAGGGATTGCATTAAATCTATAGATTGCTTTGTGTAGTATACTCATTTTCACTATATTGATTCTTCCAATCCATGAACATGGTATATTTCTCCATCTATTTGTGTCATGTTTGATTTCTTTCATTAGTGTTTTATAGTTTTGTATATATAGGTCTTTTGTTTCTTTCGGTAGATTTATTCCTAAGTATTTTATTATTTTCATTGCAATGGTGAATGGAATTGTTTCCTTGATTTCTCTTTCTGTTTTCTCATTGTTAGTGTATAGGAATGCAAGAGATTTCTGTGTGTTAATTTTATATTCTGCAACTTTACTGTATTCATTGATTAGCTCTAGTAATTTTCTGGTGGTGTCTTTAGGGTTTTCTATGTAGAGGATCATGTCCTCTGCAAACAGTGAGTTTTACTATTTTCCAACCTGGATTCCTTTTATTTCTTTTTCTTCTCTGATTGCTATGGCCAAAACTTCCAGAACTATGTTGAATAGTAGCGGTGAAAGTGGCACCCTTGTCTTGTTCCTGACTTTAGGGAAATGCTTTCAATTTTTCACCATTGAGGATAATGTTTGCTGTGGGTTTATCATATATGGCTTTTATTATGTTGAGGTATGTTCCTTCTATTCCTGCTTTCTGGAGGGTTTTTATCATAAATGGATGTTGAATTTTGTCAAAGGCTTTCTCTGCATCTACTGAGATAATCATGGTTTTTATCTTTCATTTTGTTAATGTGGTGTATCACATTGATTGATTTAGGAAATTAAAGAATCCTTGCTTCCCTGGGATAAAGCCCACTTGGTCATGATGTATGATCTTTTTAATACGTTGCTGGATTCTGTTTGCTAGAGTTTTGTTAAGGATTTTTGCATCTATGTTCATCAGTGATATTGGTCTGTAGTTTTCCTTTTTTGTGGCATCTTTGTCTGGTTTTGGCATTAGGGTGATAGTGACCTCATAGAATGAGTTTGGAAGTTTACCTTCCTCTGCAATTTTCTGGGAGAGTTTGAGGAGGATAGGTGTTAACTCTTCCCTAAATTTTTGGTAGAATTCAGCTGTGAAGCCGTCTGATCCTGGGCTTTTGTTTGCTGGAAGATTTCTGATTACAGTTTCAATTTCTGTGCTTGTGATGGGTCAACAGAGATTAACCATAACAGATGGGTTAACAAAGATTTTCTATTTCTTCCTGGTTCAGTTTTGGAAAGTTATACTTTTCTAAGAATTTGTTCATTTCTTCCAAGTTGTCCATTTTATTGGCATAGAGTTGCTGATGGTAGTCTCTTATGATCCTTTGTATTTCTGTGTTGTCTATTGTGATTTCTCCGTTTTCATTTCAATTTTGTTGATTTGATTCTTCTCCCTTTTTTCCTTGATGAGTCTGGCTAATGGTTTGCCTATTTTATTTATCTTCTCAAAGAACCAGTTTTTGGTTTTATTGATTTTTGCTATGGTCTCCTTTGTTTCTTTGGCACTTATTTCTGCCCTAATTTTTATGATTTCTTTCCTTCTACTAACCCTGAGGTTCTTCATTCTTCTTTTTCTAGTTGCTTTAGGTATAGATTAGGTTATTTATTTGATTTTTCTCTTGTTTCTTGAGGTAAGCTTGTATTGCTAAGAGCCTTTCCCTTAGCACTGCTTTTACTGAATCCCATAGGTTTTGGGTTGTTGTGTTTTCATTTTCATTCATTTCTATGCATATTGTGATTTCTTTTTTGATTTCTTCTGTGCTTTGTTGGTTATTCAGAAGTGTGTTGTTTAGCTTCCATACGTTTGTATTTTTAATAGTTTTTCTCCTGTAGTTGACATCTAATCTTACTGCATTGTGATCAGAAAAGATGCTTGGAATGATTTCAAATTTTTTTGAATTTACCAAGGCTAGATTTATGGCACAGGATGTGATTTATCCTGGAGCAGTTTCCGTGTACACTTGAGAAAAAAGGTGAAATTCATTGTTTTCGGGTGAAAAATCCTATAGATATCAATTAGATCTAACTGGTCCATTGTATCATTTGAAGTTTGTGTTTCCTTGTTAATTTTCTGTTTAGTTGATCTATCCATAGGTGTGAGTAGGGTATTAAAGTCTCCAACTATTATTTTGTTACTGTTAATTTCCCCTTTTATGCTTGTTAGCATTTGCCTTACATATTGTGGTGCTCCTATGTTGGGTGTGCATATATTTATAATTGTTATATTTTCTTCTTGGATTGATCCTTTGATCATTATATAGTGGCCTTCTTTGTCTCTTTTCACAGCCTTTATTTCAGAGTCTATTTTACCTGATATGAGTATTGCTAATCCTCCTTTCTTTTGGTCTCTGTTTGCGTGAAATATCTTTTTCCAGCCCTTCACTTTCAGTCTGTATGTGTCCCTTGTTTTGAGGTGGGTCTCTTGTAGACAGCATATATAGGGGTCTTGTTTTTATATCCATCCAGCCAATCTTTGTCTTTTGGTTGGGGCATTCGACCCATTTACACTTAAGGTAATTATTGATAAGTATGATCTTGTTGCCATTTACTTTGTTGTTTTGGGTTCAAGTTTATACACCTTTTCTGTGTTTTCTGTCTAGAGAAGATTCTTTAGTATTTGTTGAAGAGCTGATATGATGGTGCTGAATTCTCTCAGCTTTTGCTCGTCTGTAGAGCTTTTGATTTCTCCTTCATATCTGAATGGGATCCTTGCTGGGTACAGTAATCTGGGTTGTAGGTTTTTCTCTTTCATCACTTTAAGTATGTCCTGCCACTCCCTTCTGGCCTGAAGAGTTTCTCTTGAAAGATCAGCTGTTATCCTTATGGGAATCCCCTTGTGTGTTATTTTTTGTTTTTCCCCTACTGCTTTTAATATTTGTTCTTTGTGTTTGATCTTTGTTAATTTTATTAATATGTGTCTTGGGGTGTTTTGCATTGGGTTTATCCTGTTTGGGACTCTCTGGGTTTTTTGAACTTGGGTGGCTATTTCCTTCCCCATTTTAGGGAAGTTTTCAACTATTATCTCAAGTATTTTCTCATGGCCTTTATTTTTGTCTTATTCTGGGACTCCTATGATTTGAATGTTGAGGCATTTGACATTGTCCCAGAGGTCTCTGAGATTGTCCTCATTTCTTTTAATTCTTTTTTCTTTTTCTCTGCTTCATTTATTTCCACCATTCTATCTTCCACATCACTTATCCTATCTTCTGCCTCAGTTGTTCTACCGTTGGTTCCCTCCAGAGTGTTTTTGATCTCAGTTATTGCATTATTCATTATTGATTGACTCTTTTTTTATTTCTTCTAGATCCTTGTAAAACATTTCTTACATCTTCTCAATCCTTGTCTCCAGACTATTTATCTGTAAGTCCATTTTGTTTTCAAGATTTTGGATCATTTTTAATATCATTATTCTGAATTGTTTTTCAGGTAGACTCCGTATCTCTTCCTCTTTGGTTTGGTTTGGTGGGCATTTATCATGTTCCTTTACCTGCTGAATATTTCTCTGCCTGTTCATCTTGTTTAGACTGCTGTGTTTGGGGTGGCCTTTCTGTATGCTGGAAGTTTGTGGTTCCTCTTTATTGTGGAGGTTCCTCCCTATGGGTGAGGTTGGACGAGTGACTTGTTAAGGTTCCTGGTTAGGGATGCTTGCATTGGTGTTCTTGTGGGTGGAGCTGGATCTCTTCTCTCTGGAATGCAATGAAGTGTCCAGTAGTGAGTTTTGAGGTGTCTATGGGTTTGGTATGACTTTTGGCCACCTGTATTTTAATGCTTAGAGTTATTTTCTTGCATTGTTGGAGAACGAGCTTGGTATGTCTTGCTCTGAAACTTGTTGGCTCTTGGGTGGAACTTGGTTTCAGTGTAGGTAGGTATAGGGGCTTTTGGATGAGCTCTTGTTGATTAATGCTCCCTGGAGTCAGGAGTTTTCTGGTGTTCTCAAGTTTTGGCTTTAAGCCTCCTGCCTCTGATTTTCAGTATTATTCTTACAGTAGCTCAAGACTTCTCCATCCATACCATACTGATGATAAAACATCTAGGTTAATGGAGAAAAGAGTCTCCACAGTGAGGGATACCTAGAGAGATTCTCAGAGTTACATGGAGAAGAGAAGAGGGAGGAGGGAGATAGAGGTGACCAGGAGGAGAAGAGGGGGAATCAAAAGGGGAGAGAGCAGTCTAGCCAGTAATCAATTCCCTATGTGCTCTTCACAGTCTGGAACACCCAGAGAGGTTCACAGAGTTACATAGAGAAGAGAAGAGGGAGGAAGGAGATAGAGGTGACCAGGAGGAGAAGAGGGGGAGATCAAAAGGAGAGAGGCAGATCTAGCCAGTAATTGATTCCCTCAGTGTTCTCCATAGCCTGAGACACACACAGAGATTCACAGAGTTGGGTAGAGAAGAGAACAGGAAGGAGATAGAAGTGACCTGGGGGAGAAAAAGGAGAGTCAAAATGCAGAGAGGGCAATCAAGCCAGTAATCACACTCCTAAGTAAAAATGGGTACTGAAGATTGGATTCTTAGTGGTATAAAATTGATAACAAATACCAAAAAGCAAAGACTAAAAATCTAGAGTAGAGGTTAGACTTGCAAAATCACAAAAATTATAAAAAATATGTATGAAATTTGGTTTAAAAATAGGGTCTTTTTTTTTTTGCAAGGTAATAGTAGGTTATAAAAATGAAAATTAAAGGGATAATTAAGACTTAATAAAAACTTTAAAAATATCTAGGAATTTCTCTGGAGCTGTTGAGGGCAGTGTGGGGTCAGTTCAGTTACAGATAGTTCCTTGTTCCAGCTTATACTTCTTCTCAAGGTCTGTAGGCCCCTTCCAGTGTAGCTGGTGCTAACTACAGAGTTTTAATCTGTTGCACCTGTCACTTCCAAAGCAGTTCCCTCTTTGTTTATTTTGGCTTCCTCTGTTTGCAAGTCTCTTCAGTGTCTAATTTCTGCCCTGACACAAGGGAGTGAAGGTGGTCACTTATTTAGTCTTACTTGTTCAGTTGTGCTGTGGGGAGAGAGGAACACTGCAAACAAATATCACTGGCGTGTGTGGGGAGTGCTCCCAGTGTCTCAGCCACACTGGGTTTGCCCCTGCTCATGGCATGTGTGCTTTCCTGGTCAGGCTCCAGGTTGCTCTACAGGGAAACTGTCTAAAGCAGGCCCTGGGTTGCTTGCACTTCCCAAGTCTAAGCCGCTCAGGTTCAGGTTTCCTGGGTGCTCCACAAAGGCACAGACTTAGTTGGGCCTGTGTTTTGTGCCCTTTCCAAGTCCAAGCAGCTCAAATGACCTGGCGCTTGGTGAGTGCTCTCTCCCCAGGAGGGTGGTGCATCTTATCACCTCCCTGGTCCCAGCCACTTGGTTTCCTGGGTGTGCAGTGGGAGCCCTGTCTCACGTGTGCTGTGTGTCTTCTCTGGGGAGCATCTCTAGCTGCGACCCTCTTGGCGGATATCAACTGTCCAGGATCCCAGGAAGACTTGGTTAGCAACTGGGAGCCTGCTCGCACTTTGGTAGAGGATGCTATCTCTGGGGCCGAGATTGCCCCTTGCCTTCCAGCTCTGACTTTCACCCGCCTACCTCTCTGCCTCTGGCAGGGGATGGGCTGGTCCACAGCCAGCCAACTCTCCTCTGGTATTCACTCAGTCCTTTGTTCTGTGAGAGGGCCTGGCAGTGCCTTAGGTTAAAGCTTTTCCCGGGAAAGTTCTCTCTTTCCCTCTCCTTTTTTTGTTTTCTCTCTCTCTCTCTCTCTCTCTCTCTGGCTTTCCCACAGTTTGGGTTGCTATCTCACGTTAGCTCCCTCAGATTCTTCTCAGGGCATTCAGGCCTGGTCCTTACCCTAAGCAATGCAGCCCATGCCTCCCTGTTCAGCCCCCGCTTGCTGGTGGCAGACGGGAGCGTCTGGGCTACTTCTCCTCTGGGAGTTGCTTAAGGTTAGGTGTGTAATCTGTGGTGGGTTTTTTTTTTTTTTTTTTCCCTCCTGGTTATGTTGCCCTCTGAGATTCCAAAACTCCTCACAGACCTGCTGGTGAGAGGGTTTCCTGGTGTTTGGAAACTTCTCCTCCTTCACAACTCCCTCCCCAGGTTGGATCTCCATCCCTAACTCTTTTGTCTCTCTTTTTATCTTTTATATTTTGTCCTACCTCCTTTGGAAGACAATGGGCTGCCTTTCTGGGTGCCTGGTATCCTCCACCAGCATCCAGAAGTTGTTTTGTGGAATTTGCTCAGTGTTCAAATGATCTTTTGATGAATTTGTAGGGGAGAAAGTGGTCTCCCCATCCTATTCCTCCACCATCTTAGAACCACCCTGCATGTATCTTTTTAAATTAGTGTTTTTGTTTACTTATATATCCAGGAATGACTTTGCTGGATCATACAGTAATTCTATTTTTATTTCTTTGAGGAATCTCTGTACTGTTTTTTGTAGTGGTTGCACCAATTTACATTCCCTCCAGCAGTATACAAGGGTTCTGTTTTCTCCACCTCTTCGCCAACATTTGTTGTTTGTAGTCTTTTTGATGATAACCATTCTTATAGGTGTGAAATGATACCTCATGATTTTGATTTGCATGTCTCTGATGTTTAGCAAGGTTGAGCATTCTTTCCACGTGCCTTTGGCCATCTGTATGTCTTCTTTTGAAAAATGTCCTTTCAGGTCTTTGGCCCATTTTTAATTGGGTTGTTTATTAGTTTGATTTGTATGATTTATATTTATATATTTTGAATATTAATAGCTTATCTTATAAGTAGGTCTGATTTTTTTTTTTGGTTTTGCTTTTGTTTTTAACTTAGGAGACAGATCCAAATAAGTACTGCTACTATTTATGTCATAGAGTGTTCTGCCTGTGTTCTCTTCTAGTAGTTTTATGATTTCAGGTCTTACATTTAGGCCTTTAATCAGTTTTGAGTTTATTTTTGTATATGGCTTGAGGGTTTAGGGAAATGTTGTAATCTCATTGTTTTACATGTGTCTGTCCAGTATTCACAGCACCACTGATTGAAAAGACTGTCTTTCCCCCATTATATAATCTTGCCTTTGTCATAGACTAACTGATCATAAGTGAATGAGTTTATTTCTGGATTCTCTATTGTATTCCACTCCATTAATCTATCTGTCAGCTTTTATCTCAGTACCATACTGTTTGGATTACTGTGGCTTTGCAGGACAGTCTGATATATGGGAATGTGATATCTCCAGCTCTGTTCTTCTGTCTCGAGACTGCTTTGACCATTAAGGCCTATTTTGTTTCCATAAAAATTTTAGAATTATTTTTTCTTCTTGCTCTGTGAAAAATGCTGCTGGTGTTTTAATACAGATTGCATTGAATCTTTAGACTGCCTTTGATAGTATAATAGTCATTTTAACTATCAATTCTTCCAAATGATGAACATAGTATATTTTTCCATCTGTTTGTGTTGTCTTCAGCTTCTTTCATCAGTGTCTTATAGTCATCTGAGTATAGGTCTTTTACCTCCTTAGTTAGATTTATTCATAGGTATTTTCTTCTTTTTGATGCAGTGATAAATGGGATTGTTTCCTTAGTATCTCTTTCTGATAGCTCATTGTTAATGTATAGAAATACAACATATTTCTGCATATTCATTTTGTATCCTGCAACTTTACTGAATTCACTGACAACTTCTAGTAGTTTTTTTTTTGGTGTCATTTTGAGGGTTTTTTATGTATAGTATCATGTCATCTAAAAACAGTGACAGTTTTACTTCTGTTCCAATTTGGATTCTTTTAATTTATTTTTCTTGTCTGATTGCTATGGCTGGGACTTCCAATATATATTGAGTAAAAATGGTGAGAGTGAACATCTTTGTCTTATTCCTGACCTTAGAAGAAATGCTTTCAGTTTTTCACTATAGAGTGAGTTGGTTGTGGGCTTATGTATGACCTTTATTATGTTAAAAGTATATTCCTTCTATACTTGCTTTGTGGAGAGTTTTTATCATAAATAGATGTTAAATTTTGTCAAAACTTTTCCCACATTTATTGAGATGATTGTGTAATTTTTATTCTTCAGTTTTGTTAATGTGATATATCACATTGATATATGGATATTGAACTGCCCTTTTATCCCTGAGGTAAATTCCACTTGATCATGGTGTATGATCCTTTAAATATATTATTGGATTTGGCTTGCTAAAATTATGTTGAAGATTTTTTGGTCTAAGTTAGTGATATTGGCATGTAATTTTCTTTTCTGTGGTATTTTTGTCTGATTTTAGTATTAGGCTGATGATGGCTTTCTAGAATGAGTTCAGAAGTATTCCTTTTCCCAAAATATTTTCTGGAATATTTTTGAGAAGGATAGGCATTATCTCTTCTAAATATTTGGTAGGTTTCATCTTTGAAGCCATCTGGTCCTGAACTTTCATTTGTTGGAATGTTTTTAAAAATCACTGATTCAGTTTTATCACAGATAATCCATCTTTTCAAATTTTCTATTTCTTCCTGATTTAGTCTTGGGAGATTGTTTCTAGGATTTTGCCCATTTCTTGTAAGTTGTCCGTTTTTTGGTGTATTGATATTCATAGTAATCTCCTAAAATTCTTTATATTTCTGGTGTGTTGGTTGTAACTTCTTTTTATTTCAGATTTTATTGATTTAGGCCTCCTCTCATTTTTTCTTCATAAAGCTGGCTAAAGATTTATTAGTTTTGTTTATCTTTTCAAAGAACCTATCCTTAATTTCACTGATATTTTCTATTGTTTTTAATCTCCACTTCTGCTCTGATCTTTATGATTTATTTCCTTCTATTAACTTTGGGTTTTATTTTATTTATTCTGTTAGGTTTTTTAGGTGTCAGGTTAGGTTATTTATTTTACAGTTTCATTTTATCCTGAGGTATGCTTGTATTGCTATAAACTTCCCTCTTAGAACTGTTTCTGCTGCATTCCAAGAATTTTGGGTCATTATTTTTCTTCTAAGTTTTCTCCAGGTATTTTTCTATTTCTTCTTTGATACATTGGTTCTTTAGTTTTTATGTTGTGTAACCTCCACTTTTTTGTACAGTTTGTAACTTTTTCTTGTACTTGATTTCTAATCTCATAGCATTGGGGTCAGAATATATACATACATGATATAATGTCAGTTTTTTAAAATTTACTGAAACTTGTTTTGTGACCTAGCATATGGTTTATCCTGGAGAATGTTTCTTGAATTGAAGCACTTGAATGTATTCTGCTGCTTTTGGACAAAATATTATATATATAATCTATTAAGTCCATCTGATCCAATGTGTCATTTAAGTCTAGTGTTTCCTTATTGATTTTTTGGTCTGGATGATCTGTCCACTGATGGAATGTTAAATTGTATTGCTATCAGTTTTTCCCTTTATGCCTGTTAATGTATATGTGTTTAGGTGCTTCTATTTAGGCACATATATATTTACTGTTGTTATATCATCTTCTTCTTGAATTTATTCCTTGGCCATTATATAATCTCTAGAAAGGTTTGTTTTGAGGCTAAAATTACTGCCTTCTTAATGTAACTGATCTATAATACATTTTGAGTCCTAGATGCTTTGGAGTAACTCATCTTTATTAATCTTCAGAACAACCTTGCAAAGTGGACATTATAACTCTCATTTTACAAATTAAGAAACTGAACTTTAAAGGTTAAATAATTTATCAAGATAATAGAATAGGTGGCAAGGTAGATTAATCCAACTCAAAAGGCCAGATACTTCACACCATGCCCTATTCTTTTAGCATAATTTTTTCTGATTAATTTTTATTTTATATATGAATTTTAAGGGCTTCCCAGGTGGTGCTAGTCATAAACAACCTGCCTGCCAATGCAGGAGATGTAAGAGATTGGGGTTTGATCGCTGGGTCGGGAATATCCCCTGGAAAAAGAAATGGCTACCCACTCCATTATTCTTGCCTGGGAAATTACATGGACAGAGGAGCCTGGTTGGCTACAGTCCATAGGGTTGCAAAGTGCTGGACATAACTGAAGCAATTTAGCATACGTGTGCATATGAATTTAAAAGACACTATGGTTTTTCCATTGGTCATGTATGGATGTGAGAGTTGGACTGTGAAGAAAGGTGAGGGCCAAATAATTGATGCTTTTGAACTGTGGTGTTGGAGAAGACTCTTGAGAGTCCCTTGGACTGCAAGGAGATCCAACCAGTCCATCCTAAAGGAGATCAGTCCTGGGTGTTCATTGGAAGGACTGATGCTGAAGCTGAAACTCCAATACTTTGGCCACCTCACGCGAAGAGTTGACTCATTGGAAAAGGCCCTATGCTGGGAGGGAGTGGGGGCAGGAGGAGAAGGGGATGACAGAGGATGAGATGGCTGGATGGCATCACAACTCGATGGACATGAATTTGAATGAACTCTGGGAGTTGGTGATGGACAGGGAGGCCTGGCATGCTGAGATTCATGGGGTCACAGAGTTGGACACGACTGAGTGACTGAACTGAACAACAAAAATATCCAAAATTTGAAGGGATTTTCTACAGAAGACATTTATTTATGATATCTGTGTTCAGATTTTTTTCAATAGAAATTTATTTGAAGTCTGTAATTCATTCCTTTTATTAAAAACTTGTGAGTGAAGTCGCTCAGTCATGTCTGACTCTTTGCAACCCCATGGACTGTAGCCTACCTGGCTTCTCCATCCATGGGATTAAATTAAAGGGCTTCATTGGTGGCTCAGAGGGTAAGGCATCTGCCTGCAAGGTGGGAAACCTCAGTTTGATCCCTGGGTTGGGAAGATCCTCTGGAGAAGGAAATGGCAACCCACTCCAGTATTCTTGCCTGGAGAATCCCGTGGATGGAGGAGTCTGGTAGGCTACAGTCCATGGGGTCGCAAAGAGTCAGACACAACTGAGCAATTTCACTTTATAAAAAATTACTTATTTTGGCTGTACCAGGTATTAGTTGCAGCGTGTGGGATCTTTTGTTGCAACATGTGGGATCTAGCTCCCTGGCAAGGAATTGAACACAGGCTCCTTGCATTGGGAGTGCAGAGTCTTACCACTGGACTATCAAGATAAGTCCCTAGTTCATCCCTTTTTATGTGCTCAGTGTGTTCAAATTTTAAGATGAATATGGTTAAGGAAAACAGCCAAGTGCAGTAAATACATGAGTGTGACTGACCTATATACTTATATTTAAGGTGAAAGTATGATGATAATACTAATACTGTTTTTTTTATAGTTTAAAAACATAACTTAAAAGAAGTATCAAAAATGCATCAATTAATGGTGGTGGAGAGTTCTGACAAAACATGGTCCAATGGAGAAGGGAATGGCAAACCACTTCAGTATTCTTGCCTTGAGAACCCCATGAACAGTATGAAAAGGCAAAAGATATGACACTGAAAGATGAACTCCCCAGGTCAGTAGGTGCCCAGTATGCTACTGGAGAAGAGTAGAGAAATAATTCCAGAAAGAATGAAGAGATGGAGCCAAAGCAAAAACAGTGCCCAGTTGTGGATGTGACTCGTAATGGAAGTAAAGTCCAATGCTGTAAAGGACAATATTGCATAGGAACCTGGACTGTCAGGTCCATGAATCAAGGCAAATTGGAAGTGGTCAAACAGGAGATGGCAAGAGTGAACGTTGACATTTTAGGAATCAGTGAACTAAAATGGACAGAAATGGGAGAATTTAACTCTGATGACCATTATATCTACTACTGTGGGCAGGAATCCCTTAGAAGAAATGGAGTAGCCCTCAGAGTCAACAAAAGAGTCTGAAATTCAGTACTTCGATGTAATCTCTAAAACGACAGAATGATCTTTGTTCGTTTCCAAGGCAAACCATTCAATATCACAGTAACCCAAGTCTGTGCCCAACCAGCAATGTTGAAGAAGCTGAAGTTGAATGGTTCTATGAAGACATACAAGACCTTCTAGAACTAACACCCCAAAAGATGTCCTTTTCATGATAGGGGAGTAGAATGCAAAAGTAGGAAGTCAAGAGATACTTGGAGTAACAGGCAAATTTGACCTTAGAGTATGAAATGAAGCATGGCGAAGGCTACCAGAGAATGGTAGCCAAGAAAATGCACTGGTCATAGCAACTACCCTCTTCCAACAGCACCAGAGAAGATTCTACACATGGACATCACCAGAGGGTCAATACCATCATAACCAAAATCAGATTGGTTATATTCTTTGCAGCCAAAAATGGAAAAGCTCTATACAGTGAGCAAAAACAAAACCAGGAGCTGACTGTGGCTCAGATAATGAACTCCTTATTGCCAAATTCAGACTTAAATTGAAAGTAGGGAAACTGAAAGTAGGGAAAACCACTAGACCATTCAGATATGACTTAAATCAATTTATACAGGGGAAGTGGGAAATATATTCAAGGGATTAGATCTGATAGAGTGCCTGAAGAACTATGGAGGTTCATGATATTGTACAGGAGCGATCAAGACCATCCCCAAGAGAAAGAAATGCGAAAAGGCAAAATGGTTGTCTGAGGAGGCCTTACAAATAGCTGAGAAAACAAGAGAAGTTAAAAGCAAAGAAGAAAAGGAAAGATATACCCATTTGGATGCAGAGTTCCAAAGAATAGCAAGGAGAGATAAGAAAGCCTTCCTCAGTGATCAGTGCAGATAAATAGAGGAAAACAATAGAATGGGAAAGACTAGAGATCTCTTCAAGAAAGTTAGAGATACCAAGGGAACATTTGATGGAAATGGGCACAATAAAGGATAGAAGTGGTATGGATTAAGCAGAAGATATTAAGAAGAGGTGGCCAGAATACACAGAAGAACTATACAAAAAAGATCTTCACATCCCGATAAACACATTGGTGTGATCACTCACCTAGAGCCAGACATCCTGGAATGCAAGGTCAAGTGGGCCTTAGGAAGCATCACTACAAGCAAAGCTAGTGGAGGTGATGGAATTCCAGTAGAGCTATTTCAAATCCTAAAAGATGATGCTGTGAAAGTGCTGCACTCAATATGCTAGCAAATTTGGAAAACTCAGCAGTGGCCACAGGACTGGAAAATGTCAGTTTTCATTCCAATCCCAAAGAAAGGCAATGCCAAAGAATGTTCAAACTACTGCACAGTTGCATTTATCTCATACACTAGCAAGTAACGCTCAGAATTCACCAAGTCAGGCTTCAGCAGTGTGAACTTCCAGATGTTCAAGCTGGTTTTAGAAAAGGCCGAGGAACCAGAGATCAAATTGCTAACATCTGCTGGATCATGGAAAAAGCAAGAGAGTTCCAGAAAATCATCTACTTCTGCTTTATTGACTATGCCAAAGCCTTTGACTGTGTGGATCACAACAAACTGTGGAAAATTCTGAAAGAGATGGGAATACCAGACCACCTGACCTGCTTCTTGAGAAATCTGTCTGCAGGTCAGGAAGCAACAGTTAGAACTGGACATGGAACAACAGACTGGTTCTAAATAGGGAAAGGAGTACCTCAAGGCTGTGTATTGTCATCCTGCTTATTTAACTTCTATGCAGAGTACATCATGAGAAATGCTGGACTGGAAGAAACACAAGCTGGAATCAAGATTGCTGGGAGAAATAACAATAACTCCAGATATGCAGATGAAATCAACCTTATGGCAGTAAGTGAAGAAGAACTAAAGAGCTTCTTGATGAAAGTGAAAGGGGAGAGCTGACTTAAAACTCAGCATTCAGAAAACTAAGATCATGGCATCTGGTCCCATCACTTCATGGGAAATAGATGGGGAAACAGTGGAAACAGTGTCAGACTTTATTTTGGGGGGCTCCAAAATCACTGCAGATGGTGATTGCAGCCATGAAATTAAAAGACACTTGCTCCTTGGAAGAAAAGCTATGACCAACCTAGACAGCATATTAAAAAGCAGAGACACACTTTGTCAATCAACAAAGGTCCATCTAGTCAAAGCTATGATTTTTCCAGTAGTCATGTATGGATGTGAGAATTGGAATATAAAGAAAGCTGAGTGCTGAAGAATTGATGCCTTTGACCTATGGTGTTGGAGAAGACTCTTGAGAGTACCTTGGACTGCAAGGAGATCAAACCAGTTAATCCTAAAGGAAATCGGTCCTGAATATTCATTGGAATGACTGATGCTGAAGCTGAAACTCTAATTCTTTGGCCACCTGATGCGAAGAACTGATTCATGGAAAAGACCCTGATGCTGGGAAAGATTGAAGGCAGGAGGAGAAGGGGATGACAGAGGATCAGATGGTATCACTGACTCAGTGAACCTGAGTGTGAGCAAGCTCCGGGAGTTGGTGGTGGACAGGGAGGCCTGGTGTGCTGCAGTCCATGGGGCCGCAAAGAGTTGGATATGATTGAGTGACTGAACTGAGCTGAACTAAATGGTGGTACAACTGAAATAAATGTTGTCTTTTATGGTACCCACTTTAAAGTGGAAAACACTACTTTTAGTAACATTTGCTTCTTTGAAAAATGTAGAACTCATTATATCACAGTCATAACTCATTTAGCCCTAATCCTACCCTGTTTCAAGGTGTGAATCGTTTGCAAATCACTTAAGTTAACTTTGCCTATATAAATATTATAGTTATGTATATTGCTGAGTTATCAGCTAGTTAGTTGCCTTTGAATGCTATTCTGTTACATGGACTTTCCTGATGGTCCAGTGGTTGGGAGTCTTCCTGCTGGTTCAGGGGACACATGTCCTATCCCTGGTCCGAGAAGATCCCACATGCTGCAGGGCAACTAAGGCTATGCACCACAACTACTAAGCTTGAGCACTATAGAGCCCATGGATCACGACTACTGAGTTCACCTGCAAGAACTATTGAAGCCTGTGTGCCCCAGAACCCGTGCTCTAGAACAACAGAAAGGCCACCGCAGTGAGAGACGCAAGCAATGCAAGGAAGGGTAGCTCCCACATGTAACAATGAAGACCCAGCACAGCCAAAAAATAGATAAATAAAAAAAAATTGTTACATAGGTATGCAAGTCTCTAACATTGAAAAAGATGAAATTACTGTTCTTTACATAGTTATTTAACTAATGAATGTAACTGTAAAATCTAGATTTACAGACAATTGTAATAAGTTAGATACAGAAGTCATTCTATTAATTTATCTCTATGACCTACAGAATATAGTGGAACCAAGCTTTCTAAAGGGAAAGACCAATTGGTTAACTTCCCTAGTCATGCAGCACATTAACATTAGTCATTTAAGATCACATAGCTACCTAGCATCATTTTTTATTCCCAGAACACACAACACAAATTATGATCTAGTTGCTGATGAACATTGCTGTTGGAACTTTTGTCATAAACTATTTTCCAAATGACCTATGTAGGACTGACTTTATTTTTGCCAGTTGAGTAGTCTGGAACCGAACATAATGGCCATCAGTAAGCAATGGCTATGTTTGATGTCTTTGGAAGGCAGCCACACATACATACACACACACACACGGAAAAATGATTAACTGAACATCTGTTATTTTCCTTCAAACTTGGGCTTGGCTAAAAGGACACAAAGTACACAGCAGTGGCCAGCTGCTGACAAGTAAATTTCCACAAATATTTTATGACTGTGCCAAAACGTTTACTGTCTCTTCCTCTGTAAAATTAAATTGTGAAATACAGAATAATGTGTAAAAGAAGGACTACTAATTATGGAATATAATCTTAAGATAGGCTAAATTTGTATGCTTCCATGAAAATTCATGCTACCAAAGTCAAGTTTTGCCTTTAAGGTGAGACTTCACCTTTGGGAATGTATTCTGATGCTAGTAACCTGGTCTTTTAAAATTTTGCATGTTGGCTTTCATAGACCACTGCAGATGGGCCCCTGACTAAAACATTTTGTCAATAACCATCAACATCTAAGGTTTTATTAATAGTTTTTCATTTTTATTACCTTTCAATTTTTTTGATGCCCAGCTGAAAGTGTAAGAATTCACAAGTGTGTACACTCTGAAAGATAAGAGCTAAACAGTCAAGGTGCTTCTTGTCCCCAGTCTGTTCACTGGTTTCTACAAATGTTCACAGCACTTATCATGTGCCCAGCATCGGCTCTGTGACCACATGATGCATCAAGACACATTGCTTTCTGCAAAGAAGTTACCATATAGCAAGTAGTTAAGCAAGTACTTTAATCTCAGATAACTAAGTAGTAGAGCTTTGTGCAAAAGGGGAAGAGTTTTACTACTCCCTTTTCATTTATCAGTTTGGGGATATGCCTAGAGACGTTAAGCATTTATTAGATACTAACCAGAGTTGGGAAGCTCCATCTGTAGGATTTCCGTAGGCAAACTATGCTAGGCATTTGCAGGTGAAGATCCCCAAATGGCTGGAAGCTAACCGTGAGACTACTTCCAGTAGCATAGGCATATTTCTGAGGTACAGAAGAGTACAAACGTAGGAAATACCTTCAGCCTTATGGAAATGTAGTGATTGTGGTGGTGTACAAGTGAGAAGAAAAACAGTGATATAAAAATGTTTTATTGTATTCAAAGCAAACATTTAGAGCCTTCAAAACATACTCAATGTCTGTTTCTAATCATTTAATCATAGCTTTTGCTCAATTGTAGCAAACACTAGTTTTCAACAAGTTGGAATTAACTCAGTGATAAGTTTTTGTATTTTCCTAATTGATTAATTATTGCCTATACCCTTAGGACATAAAGCAGATAACTCTCTTCAACAATTGTCCCAACAATATTAGAGACTTCCACTTCTAAACACAATAGTATCATAAGGATTGGGTTTACTTCCCTATCTTATATAAATATAAAACTGGACAAAATATATTTATAAAATGTAATTACAGATTATAGAAATAGCAGAAAAGGACATCAAACAATCTATAAAAATACTGAATATATTAAAGAAGATAGAGAAAATCATAAATGGAAGAAGTCCCAAATGGAACTTTTAGAGATGAAATACGTAATATCTGAGGCAAAAAACAGCATAGATGGAGTGAACAACAGATGAGATGCTTCAGAAGAAAAGAAAGTAGTGAATTTGGAGACCTAGAAATAGAAACTACTGAAATAAAACAGAAAAAAGACTGGAATAAAGTGAATAGTACACTGTAAATTATAGAACAAGGTCAAGCAATCCACTATATTTGTAAGTAAAGTCCCAGAAAAGGTTTGGTTGGGGAGGGGAACAGAAAATTTATTTGAAAAAATAATGGCCAAAAATTTTTAAATATGTTGAGAAGTACAAACCCAAAGATCCAAGAAATTCAGTTAACTCTAAGCAGAAAACATGAAGGGAACCACATCAGGTATAACATAGGCAAATTTCTGGGAACTACTAATAGAAAACAGAAGTACTACATATAGGAGAATTAGGATATATTTGTTGGTTCTCTCTGCCATAATAAAATGCCACCGGCCGGGTAGCTTATATAACAAATTTATTTTCTCCCAGTTCTAGAAGCTGGAAGTTTGAGATCACATGCTGGCATGGTTGAATTCTGGTGAAAGATGTCTTCCTGATTAGTGAATGACAGCTTCCTGGCTATGTGCTTATATGATCTTTCTCCTGTGCATGTACACAGGGAGGGGAAGAGAGAGAAAGAGAGATCTCCCTCTTCTTATAATGCCACCAATCCTATGAGATAAGGACGCCACCCTTGTGACCTCATTAAACCTTCAGTTCAGTTCAGTTGCTCAGTCGTGTCTGACTCTTCGCAACCCCATGAATCACAGCACGCCAGGCCTCCCTGTCTATCACCAACTTTCGGAGTTCACTCAGACTCCCGTCCATTGAGTCCATGATGCCATCCACCATTTCATCCTCTGTTGTCCTCTTCTCCTACTGCCCTCAATCCCTCCCAGCATCAGGGTCTTTTCCAGTGAGTCAGCTCTTTGCACAAGGTGGCCAAAGTATTGGAGTTTCAGCTTTAGCATCATTCCTTCCAAAGAAATCCTAGGGCTGATCTCCCTCAGAATGGACTGGTTGGATCTCCTTGCAGTCCAAGGGACTCTCAAGAGTCTTCTCCAACACCACAGTTCAAAAGCATCAATTCTTCGGTGCTCAGCCTTCTTCACAGTCCAACTCTCACATCCATACATGACCACAGGAAAAACCATAGCCTTGACTAGATGGACCTTAGTCGGCAAAGTAATGTCTCTGAGTTTGAATATACTATCTAGGTTGGTCATAGCTTTCCTTCCAAGGAGTTGGCTGCAATCACCATTTGCAGTGATTTTGGAGCCCCCCAAAAATAAAGTCTGCCACTGTTTCCACTGTCTCCCCATCTACTTCCCATGAAGTGATGGGACCGGATGCCATGATCTTTGTTTTCTGAATGTTGAACTTTAGGCCAACTTTTTCACTCTCCACTTTCACTTTCCATCAAGAGGCTTTTTAGCTCCTCTTCACTTTCTGCCATAAGGGTGGTGTCATCTACATATTTCAGGTTATTGAGATTTCTCCTGGCAATCTAGATTCCAGCTTGTGTTTCTTCCAGTCCAGCGTTTCTCATGATGTACTCTGCATAGAAGTTAAATAAGCAGGGTGACAATATACAGCCTTGACATACTCCTTTTCCTATCTGGAACCAGTCTGTTGTTCCATGTCCAGTTCTAACTGCTGCTTCCTTGCCTGCATGCAGATTTCTCAAGAGGCAGGTCAGGTGGTCTGGTATTCCCATCTCTTTCAGAATTTTCCGCAGTTTATTGTGAGCCACACAGTCAAAGGCTTTGGCATAGTCAATAAAGCAGAAAGAGATGTTTTTCTGGAACTCTCTTGCTTTTCCCATGATCCGGCGGATGTTAGCAATTTGATCTCTGGTTCCTCTGCCTTTTCTAAAACCAGCTTGAACATCAGGAAGTTCACAGTTCACATATTGCTGAAGCCTGGCTTGGAGAATTTTGAGCATTATTTTACTAGCATGTGAGATGTGTGCAATTGTGCAGTAGTTTGAGCATTCTTTGGCATTGCCTTTCTTTGGGATTGGAATGAAAACTGACCTTTTCCAGTCCTGTGGCCACTGCTGAGTTTTCCAAATTTGCTGGCATATTGAGTGTAGCACTTTCACAGCATCAACTTTCAGGATTTGAAACAGCTCAACTGGAATTCCATCACCTTCCACTAGCTTTGTTCATAGCAATGCTTTCTAAGGCCCACTTGACTTTACATTCCAGGACGTCTGGCTCTAGATTAGTGATCACACCATTGTGATTATCTGGGTCATGAAGATCTTTTTTGCACAGTTCTTCTGTGTATTCTTGTCACCTCTTCTTAATATCTTCTGCTTCTGTTAGGTTCAGACTGTTTCTGTCCTTTATCGAGTCCACCTTTGCATAAAATGTTCCCTTGGTATCTCTAATTTTCTTGAAGAGATCTCTAGTCTTTCCCAATCTGTTGTTTCCCTCTATTTCTTTGCATTGATCGCTGAAGAAGGCTTTCTTATCTCTTCTTGCTATTCTATGGAACTCTGCATTCAGATGCTTATATCTTTCCTTTTCTCCTTTGCTTTTCACCTCTCTTCTTTTCACAGCTATTTATAAGGCCTCCCCAGAGAGCCATTTTGCTTTTTGCATTTCTTTTCCATGGGGATGGTTGGCTGCTACCGCGCTAGGCGCGGGGGTGGGGGCCGCCACCCGGCGCGCTAGGCGCGGGGGTGGGGGCCGCCGCCACCCGGCGCGCTAGGCGCGGGGGTGGGGGGGCGCCGCCACCCGGCGCGCTAGGCGCGGGGGGTGGGGGGGCGCCGCCACCCGGCGCGCTAGGCGCGGGGGTGGGGGCCGCCGCCACCCGGCGCGCTAGGCGCGGGGGGTGGGGGGGCGCCGCCACCTGGCGCGCTAGGCCGGGGTGGTGCTAGGCGCGGGGGGGCCGCCACCCGGCGCGCTAGGCGCGGGGGGCACGGCCGAGAGGAGTTACCCCACGTCCGAGGTCGGGGCAGCGGTCGAGAGTGCTGGGCTGCGACGGTGCAGGAACGGCCCAGAGGAGTACCCCGCGCCCGAGGCCAGGGGCAGTGGCCCTGAGGAGCCATCTCGCGCCCGAGGCCAGGGGTGGAGGCCGAGAGGAGTTACCTTGCGTTCGAGGTCAGGCGCGGCCGAGAGGAGCCACCTTGCGTCCGAGGTCAGTGCCAGCCAGGAGAAGCCACCTCGCGCCCGAGGCCAGGGGGAGTGGCTGGGAGGAGCCACCCGCGCTGGAGTAGCCAGCTGCGCTGGAGGCCGGGGGTGGCGCCAGAGACCAGGAGTGGCGGCCAGGAGGAGCAACCTGAGGAGCGGTGGCTGCGCGGGCATAGGAGCTCCTAGAGAAGCTATCCCATGCTGAAGGTCAGGAAGGGCAGCGGTAAGGAGATACCCCTCGTCCAAGGTAAGGAGCAGCGGCTGTGCTCTGCTGGAGCAGCCGTGAAGAGATACCCCACGCCCAAGGTAAGAGAAACCCAAGTAAGTTGGTAGGTGTTGCAAGAGGGCATCAGAGGGCAGACACACTGAAACCATACTCACAGAAAACTAGTCAATCTAATCACACTAGGACGACAGCCTTGTCTAACTCAGTGAAACCAAGCCATGCCCGCGGGACAACCCAAGACAGGTGGGTCATGGTGGAGAGGTCTGACAGAATGTGGTCCGCTGGAGAAGGGAATGGCAAACCACTTCAGTATTCTTGCCTTGAGAACCCCATGAACAGTATGAAAAGGCAAAATGATATAGGATACTGAAAGAGGAACTCCCCAGGTCAGTAGGTGCCCAATATGCTGCTGGAGATCAGTGGAGAAATAATGCCAGAAACAATGAAGGGATGAAGCCAAAGCAGAAACAATACCCACTTGTGGATGTGACTGGTGATAGAAGCAAGGTCCGATGCTGTAAAGAGCAATATTGCATAGGAACCTGGAATGTCAGGTCCATGAATCAAGGCAAATTGGAGGTGGTCAAACAAGAGATGGCAAGAGTGAATGTCGACATTCTAGGAATCAGCGAACTAAAATGGACTGGAATGGGTGAATTTAACTCAGATGACCATTATATCTACTACTGCAGGCAGGAATCCCTTAGAAGAAATGGAGTAGCCATCATGGTCAACAAAAAAGTCCAAAATGCAGTACTTGGATGCAATCTCAAAAACGACAGTGTGCTCTCTGTTCATTTCCAAGGCAAACCATTCAATATTTCGATAATCCAAGCCTATGCCCCAACCAGTAACGCTGAAGAAGCTGAAGATGAATGGTTCTATGAAGACCTACAAGATCTTGTAGAACTAATACCCAAAAAAGATGTCCTTTTCATTCTAGGGGACTGGAATGCAAAAGTAGGAAGTCAAGAAACACCTGGAGTAACAGCCAGATTTGGCCTTGGAATGTGGAATGAAGCAGGGCAAATTCTATTAAGAGTTTTGCCAAGAAAATGCACTGGTCATAGCAAACACCCTCTTCCAACAATACAAGAGAAGACTCTGCACATGGACATCACCAGATGGTCAACACCGAAATCAGACTGGTTATATTCTTTGTAGCCAAAGATGGAGAAGCTCTATACAGTCACAAAAACAAGACCGGGAGCTGACTGTGGTTCAGATCATGAACACCTTATTACCAAATTCAGACTCAAATTGCAGAAAGTAGGGAAAACCGCTAGACCATTCAGGTATGACCTAAATCAAATCCCTTATGATTATACAGTGGAAGTGAGAAATAGATTTAAGGGCCTAGATCTGATAGATAGAGTGCCTGATGAACTATGGAATGAAGTTCGTGACATTTTACAGGAGACAGGGATCAAGACCATTTAACCTTAATTACCTCCTAAATGCCCTGTCTTCAAATAAAGTCACATTTGGCTTCAACATAGGAATTTGGAGGGTGGGGGACCACACAATTCAGTGTATGGCTAAACTAGTAATAACTGTAGTCTTCTCATTAAAAAAAGAAAGAACACATGGATTGACATCTTTAAAATATACACAGGAAAAATTATAAGCTCAGTAAAAAGATCTTTCAAAAGCCTTTTCATGTATATAAAATCTGAGTTTGTTACTAGCATGTTGTCCCTACAAGAAAAGAAAAAAGTCCTTCAGGGGAAGCAAAAAGTTATTTCAGATGGAAATGCACATCTTACAAATGAATGAATGGAGAGCACCAGACATGGCGAATACATAATTAAGTATATTAGATTTTTTTCCCCTAATTTTAAAATTTCCTTTTTTAAAAAATTTTTTTATTTTTACTTTATTTTACTTTACAATACTGTATTGGTTTTGCCATACATTGACATGAATCCACCACGGGTGTACATGTGATCCCAAACATGAACCCCCCTCCCACCTCCCTCCCCACAACATCCCTCTGGGTCATCCCCGTGCTATAATTGATTAGTAAAAGTAGTAGTGTACTCTAAGTTTATAACATAAGTAAATGTGAAATGTATTACAATAGTAATACGAAGATGGGGATATAGAATGAACATATACTGCTGTAAGGTTCTTATACTGAATATGAAAATGACATATTTGAAAGTAAATTATAATCAGTGAAAGATGTACACTGTAAATGATAAAAAAATCACAAAACGAAAAACAAAAATCCCACAAAACACAGAAAATAAGTCAAATCAAAAAACAAACCAGTAATAGAAAATGAAACCATAAAAACATAATCCAATTGAAGGAAGGAAAAGAAGGAAAAGGTAACAAAACCCAGAAAAAAAAAATAGGTGCGTGGTTACTATAGATTGAATGTTTGTGCCCTTCCCCCTATCCATATGTTGAAACTTAATCCTCAAGGTAATATTTGGAGGTGGGACCTTTGGGAGGTGATCAACTAGATTGAGGGTGGAGCCCTTATAAATGTGATTAGTGCCCTTATAAAAGGGGCTCAAGAGAGCTTCCTTGCCCCCTTCCATTATGTAAGGACTCAGTGAAAAGATAGTAGTCTATGAACCAGGAAGTGGGTCCTCACCAGATACTTTAGTCGTGGACTTCCCATCCTCCAGAACTGTGAGAAGTAAACTCCTATAACTTGTAAGTCATCTAGTCTACCATATTTTGTTAAAGCAGTCTAAATCAAGACAATGGTAGATTTAAAACCAGCTGTATTGATAATTGCATTAAGTGTAACTAGGCTAGCCACCCAATTTAGATGGCAAAGGTTGTCAAAAGCAAGACCCAACTATACAGTGTCTACCAGAAACCCTCTTTAAATATAAAGGTATAAATTTAAGTACAAAGATAGAAAAAATATACACCATGCTGAAATAAATTTTATAGTACCAGACAAATTAGATTTTAGGACAAAGAAGATCAGGGATCAAGAGTCATTTCATAAAGATAATCATTTATTTCATCAATAGTTAAAAATTCTAGGTATTTAATATTAGTGTTTTTAAGCACTTTAAATGAAACTTGATAGAATGAAAAAGAAAACTACATAACTTATAGTTGAGGATTTCAACATCCCTCTCTAAATAATTGATTATAATTATTATTCTTTTTTTGTTTATCAAAAGTTAAATATATTTTGTTCTGGACACTATTCCTTCTCTTCTGCTCAACCCTTTGTGTAGGAAACAAACTAAATTTTAGCTCTGCTAAATCTATATATATATATATCCTAAAGAGCATGAGAAACAAGAGAAAAAGCCCAATTGAAAGAGAAAACCAAGAGACAATTGGACAACAGCTTTGGGTACTTAGGAGGCTGTCAGTCTGTTCTTGTACTATAAATCCAGTTTCTTTATTTTTAGGAATGATGTTTTAAAGGTTGTAAGGAGAAGGAGACCAGTGCCTTCTTCTGTGATGACCACAAAACCTAGCATGTATAAGGTGGAATATAGTGAAATGATTAATCACAGAAGATGCAGGCAGGAAAAATTGTTTGATTGATAGCTGTGGAATCTTGAAAGTTACTTAATTTCTCTGGCACCCCGTTTCATTATCTGTAAAATGAGGATAATAGTACTGTATTCATTTATTTGTTGTTGTTTTTCAGTCACTTAGTTGTGTCCAACTCTGCGACCCCACGGACTGCAGCACTCCAGGCTCCTCTGTCCTGCACTATCTCCTGGAGTTTGCTCAAATTCGTATCCATTAGATGTGATGCTGTCTAATCATCTCATCCTCTGCTGCCCTCGTCTCCTTTTGCATTCAATCTTTCTCAGCATCAGAGTCTTTTCTAGTGAGTCAGCTCTTTGCATCAGGTGGCCAAAGTATTGGAGCTTCACCTTCAGCATCAGTCCTTCCAATGAATATTTAGAGTTGATTTCCTTTAGGGCTGACTGGTTTGATCTCCTTGCAGTCCACAGGACTCTGAAGAGGCTTGTCCGACACCACAGTGTGACAGCATAGTCTTTGGCATTCCTTTCTTTAGGGTTGCCATAACAAGTTATCACAAACCAGGTGGTTTAAAACAACAAAGATTTGTCGTCTTATAGTTTTGTTGGAGGCCAGAAATCCAAAAATAAGGCATTAGCAGGTCCATCTGAAGCCTCTAGCAGAGAATTCTTCCTTGCCTCTTCCAGCTCTTATTATCCGGGGTGTTCCTTGACTTGTGGATGTAAAACTCCATTCTCTGCCTTTGTCTTCTCTTCTTAGGACACTTGTCATTGGATTTGGGGTCCACTTAGATTAGCCAGGATAATATCCTCTTGAGATCCTTAGTTTCATATTCAAAGACACTTTCCCCAAATAAGATTACATTCAAAGGTGCCAGGTATTTAGATGTGGACATACTTTTTGCAGGAGGGGGGCGGGGCGCCGGTGGGGAGGTATGTCATCATTTGACTGACAAGCACTTACCCAAAAGTGTTGTTTTATGCTTTAAATAAGATGACTTCTCTAGAGTATCTATCCTATAATAATTTTTTACTTCTAGGTATATTTTCTTTAATATTTGTGCTAACCTTGCAAAATGGACATGACATATTCAATTTATAAATTAAGAAACAGAAACTTAAAGAGTTAAATAATTCAACCAAGACAATACTGATTTTAAAAAATAGTAATTGAAGTTAGAAACCATTTACAATAGCTTGTGAAGAAAGCTGAGCACCGAAGAACTGATGCTTTTGAACTGTGGTGTTGGAGAAGACTCTTGAGAGTCCCTTGGACTGCAAGGAGATCCAACAAGTCCATTCTAAAGGAGATCAGTCCTGGGTGTCCTTTGGAAGGAGTGATGCTAAAGCTGAAACTCCAGTACTTTGGCCACCTCAGGTGAAGAGTTGACTCATTGGAAAAGACTCTGATGCTGGGAGGGATTGGGGGCAGGAGGAGAAGGGGACGACAGAGAATGAGATAGCTGGATCCAACAAGTCCATTCTAAAGGAGATCAGTCCTGGGTGTCCTTTGGAAGGAGTGATGCTAAAGCTGAAACTCCAGTACTTTGGCCACCTCAGGTGAAGAGTTGACTCATTGGAAAAGACTCTGATGCTGGGAGGGATTGGGGGCAGGAGGAGAAGGGGACGACAGAGAATGAGATAGCTGGATGGCATCACCGACTCAATTGATGTGAGTCTGAGTGAACTCTGGGAGTTGGTGATGGATAGGGAGGCCTGGCGTGCTGCAATTCAGGGGGTCGCAATGAGTCGGACATGACTGAGAAACTGAACTGAAAAATGTTGGAATACTTACGGACAAATTTAAGAAAAATTTGTAAGATGCTGCACTAAAAGCTACAAAGCGTTGCTGATAGATATCTAAAAAGACTTCACTAAATAGAGATATATACATTGCTCATCAATCTAATGACAATATTGTTAAGTCAGTTCTCTCTAAATTGATTTATAGTTTTGGTATAATCTCCATCAAAATCCCAACAGTTTTTCAAGGGTAGAACTTGATGGGCTGACTCTATAGAAATTAGGATAGACAAAACAATTTTGAAAGAATAAAATTAGAGGACATACTATAAGAGTATCATAGACATCTGTAGTAATGAAAGCAATGTGGTTTGGCATAATGATAGACAATCCAGCAAAACAGAAGAGTCCAGAAATAGACTTATAGATGCATGGCCAATTGGTTTTCACCAAAGGTGACAGGGAAAGTGATAGTCTTTAAACACTTGATGTCAATAATTAAACATCCATGTGCAAAAGAAAAACATGCAACCTTATTTGACATCATATTCAAAAATTGTCAAAATGGATCACAAAACTATAGGTCAGAGCTAAAGTCTAATATTTCTAGAATAAAACATAGGAGAAAACTCTTGGTGACTTTGCATTAGACAAAGATTTCTCAAATAGCACCAAACATAAAAGAAAAATGCTAAATTGCACTTCTGCAAAATTAGAATGTTTTGCTCTTCAAAAGACATTTATGAAGATGAAAAGGTAAGTCACAGATTATGAGAAAGTGTTTGCAAAATTTATATCTGATAAAGCACTTGTAACCAGAATACATAAAAAAAAATTATCAGCTCAATTAGACAGACTATCTTTTTAAACAAGCAAAAAAAAAAAAAAATTATACATGGCAAATGAATGTGTGAAAAGATGTTCAACATTATTAGCCACTAGGGCATTGAAACTGCAGTGAAACTCCTCTCTATACCCATCACACTCATGAGATAAACTATTTGTATTTTTAACTGACAATACAAACTATTGCTGAGGATGTGGAACAGCTAGAATTCTCAGATACTTCTGGTGATATGCAGAATGGTACTGCAACTTTGGAAAATAATTTGGCATTTTTCCCTAAAGTGAAATATTCTTACACAAGAGAAAATATATATTCATACAAAGACTTGTATACAAATGTCTCATAGCAACTTCATTAATTTTAGACAAAAACTGGCAATAGCCCAAGTGGCCATCAACCAGCAATGAATAAACAAATTGTGGTACATCTTTATAATGGCATAGTACTCAACCAAAAAAAAAACCAACTGTGTTTGATACAGACAATAGTGTAGGTGAACCTTGAAAGCATTATATAAAATGAAGCAGTGATGTGAGTAGAATGCCCTCCAAAAGATGTCCACACCTTAATCCCTGGACTCTATGAATATGTTGCATTAAATAATCTTAACATCTGCAGAATCGCTTTTGTTAAGGTTGAAGGATTTAACATGTAAGGAGATTATCCCAGCTTATCCAGGTGGACCCAGTCTAATCACATGAGCCTTTAGAAGCACAGAACTTTCTCCAGCTGGAGTCATAGAGATACAGCCAGAAAGGGAAGAGTCCAAAAGATCCCAAGCTTGACAAAAATGTGATGTGCCTTTGCTGGTTCTGAGATATCAGAGGGCCATGTACAACCACTAGAGAAAGGAGCTAAGGAGAACCCCAGCTGGCAGCCAGCAGGAAAACCTCAGTCCCACAGCTGCAAGGAACTGAGTTCTGCCAACAACCTGAATGAGCTTGGAAGCAGATTGTGTTTCAGAGTCTCCAGTTAGGAGCATAGCGCTGCCTTATGATTTTGACCTTGTGAAATCTAAGCAGAAGACCCAGCTGAGCCACACCACACCTGGACCTGAGACCCAGAGAACTTGAGATAAAGAACTTGCGCTGTTTTAAGCTACTTTTTGTGGTAATCTATTACAACAGCAATTGCAAACCAACACTAGGAACTTGACACCGTTCTGTATGATTTCATTTATATAAAATTCTGTTAAAGGTAAACCTACAGTAATAGACCTTAGAGCTCTGTAGCTCAGATGGTAAAGTGTCTGCCTACAATGCGGGAGACCCAGGCTTGATCCCTGGGTCAGGAAGATCCCCTGGAGAAGTAAATGGCCCACTCCAGTATTCCTACCTGGAAAATCCCATGGACGGAGGAGCCTGATAGGCTACAGTCCATGGGGTCGCAAAGAGTCGGACACGACTGAGCAACTTCACTTTCATAGTAATAGAGATCAGATCAGTGGTTGGTTGCTAGGCATTCTGGGAAGGAGACTGACTACAAGGATTGAAAGAGAATTCTATGGGGTGATGCAATGTGATGATTACTTACGGTAGTTACATGACTGTACATTTATAGAATTCACTGTGTGTGTATGTGTTCTCAGTTGTGTCTGACTTGCTGCAGCTGCATGAGCTGTAGCCTGCCAGGCTCCTCTGTCCATGGAATTTTCCAGGCAAGAATACTGGGGTGGGCAGCCATTTCCTACTCCAGGGGATTTTCCCAACCCAGGGATCGAATCTGCGTCTCTTAAGTCTCCTGCATTGGCAGGTGGATTCTTTACCACTAGTGCCATCCTGGGAAGCCTAATTCATCATATTGTACACCTAAAATGATTACATTTATTGCATGTAAATCATGCTACAATAAAACTGATACACAAAACACAACACTAAAGCTCTCCTTGACTTTTGGATCAAAATTTAAAGTAATAGGACACCTATCACTCATATTCCTATTACACATGGATGTCACCAGATGGTCGACACCAAAATCAGATTGATTATATTCTTTCCAGCCAAAGGTGGAGAAGCTGTATACAGTCAGTAAACACAAGACCGGGAGCTGACGGGTTCAGATCATGAACTCCTTATTGCCAAATTCCGACTGAAATTGAAGCAAGTGGAGAAAACCACTAGACCATTCAGGTATGACCTAAATCAAATCCCTTATGACTATATAGTGGAAGTGGAAAATAGATTTAAGGGACTAGATCTGATAGAGTGTCTGATGAACTATGGATGGAGGTTCGTGACATTGTACAGGAGACAGGGATCAAGACCATCCCCATGGAAAAGAAATGCAAAAAGGCAAAATGGTTGTCTGACGAGGCCTTACAAATAGCTGTGAAAAGAAGAGAAGCCAAAAGCAAAGGAGGAAAGGAAAGATATACGCATTTGAATGCAGAGTTCCAAAAGAATAACAAGGAGAGATAAGAAAGCCTTCCTCAGCAATAAATGAAAAGAAATTGAGGAAAATACTGAATGGGAAGGACTAGAGATCTCTTCAAGAAAATTAGAGATACCAAGGGAACATTTCATGCAAAGATGGGCTTGATAAAGGACAGAAATGGTTTAGGGACCTAACAGAAGCAGAAGATATTAAGAAGAGGTGGCAGGAATACGCAGAAGAACTGTACAAAAAAGATCTTCATGACCAAGATAATCACGATGGTGTGATCCCTCACCTAGAGCCAGACATCCTGGAATGCAAAGTCAAGTGGGCCTTAGGAAGCATCACTACGAACAAAGCTAGTGGAGGTGATGGAATTCCAGTAGAGCTATTTCAAATCCTGAAAGATGATGCTGTGAAAGTGTTGCACTCAATATGCCAGCAAATTTGGAAAACTCAGCAGTGGCCACAGGACTGGAAAAGGTCAGTTTTCATTCCAATCCCAAAGAAAGGCAATGCCAAAGAATGCTCAAACTACTGCACAGTTGCACTCATCTCACACACTAGTAAAGTAATGCTCAAAATTCTCCAAATCAGGCTTTAGCAATACATGAACTGTGAACTCCCTGATGTTCAAGCTGGTTTTAGAAAAGGCAGAGGAACCAGAGATCAAATTGCCAACATCCGCTGGATCATGGAAAAAGCAAGAGAGTTCCAGAAAAACATCTATTTCTGCTTTATTGATTGTGCCAAAGCCTTTGACTGTGTGGATCACAATAAAGTGTGGAAAATCCTGAAAGAGATGGGAATACCAGACCACCTGACCTGCCTCTTGAGAAACGTGTATGCAGTTCAGGAAGCAGCAGTTAGAACTGGACATGGAACAACAGGCTGGTTCCAGATAGGAAAAGGAGTATGTCAAGGCTGTATATTGTCACCCTGCTTATTTAACTTCTATGCAGAGTACATAATGAGAAACGCTGGGCTGGAAGAAACACAAGCTGGAATCAAGATTGCCGGGAGAAATATCAATAACCTCAGATATGCAGATGACACCACCCTTATGGCAGAAAGTGAAGAACTAAAGAGCCTCTTGATGAAAGTGAAAGAAGAGAGTGAAAAAGTTGGCTTAAAGCTCAACATTCAGAAAACGAAGATCATGGCATCCGGTCCCATCACTTCATGGGAAATAGATGGGGAAACAGTGGTTGACTTTATTTTTCTGGGCTCCAAAGTCACTGCAGATGGTGACTGCAGCCATGAAATTAAAAGACGCTTACTCCTTGGAAGGAAAGTTATGACCAACCTAGACAGCATATTCAAAAGCAGAGACATTACTTTGCCAACAAAGATCTGTCTAGTCAAGGCTATGGTTTTTCCTGTGGTCATGTATGGATGTGAGAGTTGGACTATAAAGAAAGCTGAGCGCTGAAGAATTGATGCTTTGAACTGTGGTGTTGGAGAAGACTCTTGAGAGTCCCTTGGACTGCAAGGAGATCCAACCAGTCCATTCTAAAGGAGATCAGTCCTGGGTGTTCTTTGGAAGGACTGATGTTGAAGCTGAAACTCCAATACTTTGGCCACCTGATGCGCAGAGCTGACTCATTGGAAAAGACCTTGATGCTGGGAGGGATTGAGGGCAGGAGGAGAAGGGGATGACAGAGGATGAGATGGCTGGATGGTATCACTGACTTGATGCACATGAGTTTCGGTGAACTCCGGGAGTTGGTGATGGACAGGGAGGCCTGGCGTGCTGGTGTTCATAGGGTTGCAAAGAGTCAGACACGACTGAGCAACTGAACTGAACCATCTCAAAGACTGATAAAAATGGAAAAATTATTCTAATATACTGATACTAATGTTATAATCAATTATCATGTTTTATTATGATATTCACAGAGACATATACAGTCATACCTACATGTACATAATCTTATACATCCAAAAAGATAGAAACTTTTTTTCAATACTCAAGGTATTTTCCATTGCTAATGAAGTGCTCACATAGGAACAAGAGTTTGGTCTTTTGGAGACAATAGGAGTGCATTCAGGGTAATGCTTTATTTGTCAGTAAATGGCATCCAGGAACTAAAAAACCTGTGGTGTATAGCCGAGTGAGGTTTAAGTGAAAGACCTTTTTATAACAGGCAACATCTGTATGTTCAGTTTCTATGGTTTGTCACATGATTAGGTCCAAACTCCTTGAGAACCGTGTAATAGAACCTTGAGACTAGAGGAAGGGAAACAGTAATGGGCATCGTTTACTGGCCACTTGCTCCAATGCATTTTTTTGATGTTTCACTGCTCACAGCTTTTAAGCCTGTCCCTCCCTTGTGTCCCTCATCTGGGGGAAATAAAGACAGCCAGTGATCCCTCCTTTGGCACTAGTGGGAGATTCAAACCAGAAAGGTCCCACCCTCAGCCTGCCTTACCTACTAACCACAGTGAGACCCCCACCCAGCCTCCTTCAGTTGCTCTCCCAAGATATTTTTGGACCAGCTTGGGAGTCCTGCCATGCCCTCCCCCAAACCTCATCACAATAGACCTTTTAACACCCTGTTGATATTTGTGTGGCATCATCAGCCTCAACATTTATATCATGTTTTGTCTACAGTTGGCCACATACAACACAGACACTCTGCTATACATTTACATGTGCTTCCCATTTTATAGTCTGGGAAACCGAGAAATACGAGAACTGGCTATGGGCTTCCCCGGCGGTCAGTGGTTAGGACTCAGTACTTTCATTGCTGTGACCCAGGTTCAATCCTTGGTTGGGGCACTAAATCCTCCAAGTCACGTGGCTTTCCCGCCCCAACCCCCCACCTCCAAAAAAGGAACTGGTTAAAGGTCAGCCAGTATGCAGTAGGGCTGGGACTCACACCAGAACCTGTGCTGGTTACAAAGACAGTGTTCTGCAAATCAAACCATGATGGCAGTGGTGAGCAGCAGGATCGTGATGACAATTATATCTTCAGTATTGAAAGTGTATTATAAAAACACTGAAGGGATTGCAAAAGGCTGCTTCAAAATAGTATAGCCTTGCCTTAGTTATCTGATAGTTTAGGGTCCTGTTAGGTTAGGCTAATAGTTTAAACAATGAGTGTTAGGATTCAGCTCTAGAAAGCTTCCCCTGATCAGTTTGGCACTAGAGAATGTTGGGTCAGCAATGTCTCCTTGTGGCCCTCTCCTGGTATTATGTGGGCCCCGCAATTGGCACATGGAATCTAGGTAAAGAAACAGAAGTCTCCTTTTCAATGTCTTTCTGAAAGAGGTGGATGACCCACAAGTTAAGGAATGTGTCATGTACTTACAGGGTCGGTCTGCTCTTATGGAAGTTTCAAATGTGTAAAGGATCATCACGA
This sequence comes from Ovis aries, assembly GCF_016772045.2. Taxonomy (NCBI): domain Eukaryota; kingdom Metazoa; phylum Chordata; class Mammalia; order Artiodactyla; family Bovidae; genus Ovis; species Ovis aries. The sequence continues at coordinate 12,971,271 of NC_056070.1, forward strand.
AGCCTTCCTGGAATTTTTGCTTCCACCAAAAAAAAAAAAAAAAAAAGGAAGAAAAGGAGGTAGACTATTGGGATCTTCTGGGATTAGAATCAAAAGAGAAATGCATAAGGAGCAGAGAACGGTTATGGTTGAGTCACCCAGGGAGGCATTTTGTCAGGAGTTCCTTTGGGAGTAAACTCTACTTTGCCTTGATTTTTTATAACAATACCATGACATACAAAACCAAAGTATGTATCATATCTATAGAGGACTGATAAAGATTAAAGGTATTTTTTAAAAAATTGAAAAATGACAGAGGTAAAAGGGATACTAAGAATATCAAAACAACCATTTTTTGAGATCTTAACCATTTTTCAGGTTTGCAAAGCACTTTACATTTATGGGCTTTCCTGGTGGCTCAGACCATGTGTGAGCCTAGAGTTCGATCCCTGGGTCTGGAAGATCCCCTGGAGAAGGGAATGGCAACCCACTCCAGTATTCTTGCTTGGAGAATCGCTTGGATAGAGGAGCCTGGTGGGCTACAGTCCATGGGGTTGAAGAAAGAATTGGACGTGACTTCGTGACTAAACAACAGAAAAATATACCACAACTCTTAAATAGACCAATGTTACATTGATTTCTAAATATTTCTAAAATAGTGTTTTACACACTTCATTCATATGCTTTTATGATGTTTCTTATCCAGTTAATGTTTTCCTCTAAATTAGCTGGTGGTGTTGTTTTTTTTTTTGGTTTGTTTTTTTTTTTACTTCAGCTTCTTTCTAAATTGAGTTTTCATGAAATCATAGGTTCGGTATGCTACTTATATTTTTCTAATAGATATTAAACATATATAATTGTTAAAACACAAATTTCCATCTGTTTCCACAGTGACTCACATTCCACCATCTCAAAAACACTTTCCTTGAGCTTGTCAGCAGTGAGAATTGCAATGCTTTCCCCAGAGCTGCACTTCTCATTAAAAACACTATCCCTGCTCCCTCAAAGTGGATTTTTCCTTTCAGCCTCACCTGACCAAATGGTGAGACATTTTCTCAGTTTCCAGGATCTGAAACCTTCTGCCCTCACTTGGTAGGATTTACCATCAAATGATCCAGAGTGCCAGGCCCTGAAACTTTCCCCTTATCCCTTTCTAACTTCTACCCATCCTTATTCAGGGTCCACACACTTGACCGTTGGCTTGCCATCTGCCCCCCCCTACGCAAACGCAAGCAAGGTCCCTACTTATGATAATCTGTAACTCCCATCTCATCTTCAAACTCTTCTTTCCCATTGAGCCATTTCACTAGGGAACATCACAGTTTGCTTATCTTATCCATGCCAAGTGTGGAATTAATAAAGTAATGCAACACTTTTTGCAGGTAAAACACTTGCACATTAATTGATCTTTCTGGAGGTCATAGTTTGACTCTGAAGGTGGAATCCAGGTATTTTGACAGCCTGTGGTGAGGCAGTCCTTCAGATCATCACATGAGTTTTGTGGCCACCAATTCCCTCTCTGTATGGTCCAGTCCTATCTCCTCCAGGTATGCTGAGGCCCTTGATGACATGGCTAAGCATGGAATGTCACCCTTGTGGTACCCCTGAGGGACTGCTTCAGATCTCTTTCTATTGTGAATGCTCCTGCTTTGATCTAGTACTCTCTCCTGTCAACAGATCCAGGAGATAAATGAGCGATTTGTGAGAATTCATCATCATGTTTCAAAATACACATTTCCTCAATATTACATCATTGTCAGTGTGTAAAAATATATGTGTAAACCATAACTAGGTTTCAATTAATGAAGTAAACTTTGCCTAACTTTGTTTTGGTGACTGAAGCACAAAAACTTTTACTCTTGGGTCCTGTAGACCCAAGTTTTATGCTTCAAGATTGGAAGAGCAGAATGATTTCCTCTATTAATCTGAAAGGCGAAACCAGGACCTGCTCTAGAAGAGCCGTGTGAAGATCAATTTTATATTTATTCTAAGAAAAAGCAATAAAAATATGAGGTATGAAATGCGGTTGGGGGAAACACGATGCTGTGTCCTTGGTCTTTCATTTCGCCTTTCCGTGTGTATTTGAGACTCGGCAGCTGCCTCCACACCTAACACAGGAACTGTTGGTATGTTTACGCGCTCTTCTTCCTGGAGGGCGCATCTCCTAGTTCACGTTTTTTTTTCCCCCCTCTCATTGCTGCTAAAAGAACATCCACAAGAGGTAAGAGAGGGCTGACCAAAAGGAGTTGGAATTGGCCCAAAACATTTGACTGTTTCTTGGCATCTGAGAAAGAACGAAACGTTTTATTATGACAAATAGTAATGTTTTCACTGTTCCCCGAACATATGCTGTCTTGAGCAGCTGTGTGTCCTGGGAGCCCCTTTGTTACTGAGAACACTCTCTAAATGTGTCCTATCACCTTTTTCATCAAAGAACTCAGAAATATTCTGTCAGATTTCCCCTTGCTGGCTAAAAACAGACGTGTTGGGAATTGTACAACTTGCTCAGGCAGTTCTCTCACTAAATATAAAAAAGCGTCCCATTCCTCACAGCCATAAGAGCTAATTTTCTTTCCTCAAATACCAGTTTTGGGAAATGCTGGTAAAATTTATGTCTTTATTCCTAGAGTCCTCTGTCTGAAAATTCCATGTGTGACTTAAATATGAATCACTGGCATCATTTAAAGCAAATGGGGATTTATAAGTCTGTGGCCCCATTCTTCATAAATATAATTTAAAATAATGCCTATATATATTTCCAAGCAACTCTTCACCTGCTAACATTTGAGTAAATATAGCTTTTCAGCATATTGGGATTAATCAAGGATAATTAAATTCTTGTAGCTCTCGGAAGGCAAAAACGCAACTGATTTCTATCGATGTATGCCACAGGGTGTGATGTAATGAGTCCTTCTCAGCATGTGCTATTTAATGAGAGGGCTTCCCAGACGCCACCTTGGAAGGAAGTGTTCCCTCCTTGTCTTCCACACCTCAATATGATATTGGTGTTTTTAAACTTTCAATATAATTTTTTAACTCACTGTATCTAAAATAGTATCTTGTCAGCATACACTCAATTTAAAAATTGAGATAAGGTACATATTTCTTCATGCCGAATCTTTGATGTGTTTTGCACCTACAGTGTGCTTCAGTTTCAAGTGCTTGATAGTCACAAGTGGTCGTGGCTGCTTCACTGAACAGAGCAGATCGAGGTAATGACTAACGTCGCCTTAAACTCTCATCTCTGATACCTGTCTCATTATTATTTGGCTCATTGTGCCTCAGTCTTTTACATGTCTGAAGCATAAATCTACATCATGATGAATTAGTCTTCAACTTTTTTTCTTTTCTTTAAATTCAGTTCAGTTCAGTTCAGTTCAGTCGCTCAGTCATGTCCAACTCTTTGCGACCCCATGAATCACAGCATGCCAGGCCTCCCTGTCCATCACCATCTCCCAGAGTTCACTCAGACTCATGTCCATCGAGTCCGTGATGCCATCCAGCCATCCCATTCTCGGTCGTCCCCTTCTCCTACTGCCCCCAATCCCTCCCAGCATCAGAGTCTTTTCCAGTGAGTCAACTCTTCACATGAGGTAGCCAAAGTACTGGAGTTTCAGCTTCAGCATCATTCCCTCCAAAGAAATCCCAGCGTTGATCTCCTTCAGAATGGACTGGTTGGAGTTGGAAAAAATCTATCTAAGTCATTGTTCTCTGTTTCCATAGGAAGAGTGTTACTGGATCTGAGATGGTACTGCTCACTGCGCGTCAGGCCAGCATATTGAGAGACAAGTTGTTTGGGTAAGGAATAGCGACTTTATTTGGAAAACCAGCAAACAGATGATGGCAGACTTGGGTCCCAAAGACTCATCCTGCCTGAGTTAGAATTCAGGCTCCTTTTATACTCAAAGGGAAGAGAGTAAAGCCAAAGAGTTCCTGATTCCCATCAGCCTTTGAAGGGGATATGTTCATTTCTTCCTTCCTGCAGACATTCACAGATGGGCCTGGTCAGGATGTTTCTTGTGAGCTAAACAAAGGTATTTTTAGCTTAATGCTCATTACCTGGGAGGCAGGGTTCCCAGAGATGAGTCATTACATATAATTTAAGCTTATAGACAACATCCCTTTAGTGATTAACTTGTAATAGAATACAAAGTTTCTTCCCTGCTACAAGATAGCAAGAATTACAATATTTAAACAAGGTGTTGTTACTTTCTGAGCTCATATTCTATGCCTGGTAGTGTGTTGGGCAGTGGACATAAAGGAGTAAGCAAGACAGTTCATCCACTCCAAAAGTTTTCTATCCCCGTAACATAGAAGTCAAGGGTCTGTGAAGCCAGTTCTTTGAATGACAAGTTCCATAATGGAACTTGCAGAGTGGTGGGGATGAATGATAGATAGCATAGGAACAGGATGTGGAAGTGAGATGCAAGCATCCCCATCTTCTGTGAGGAAGGTCTAGCAGTCTCTGGCTGCATTTTAGCAGGCCTGAATCAAGACAGCACAGGCAGGTAAGCCATACCTAAGCCAAAGCTGTTCTTCAGTTTTTTTCAGCCACAAACTGTGCCTACACCGAATGAAGCAAGAGGCATCTATTATTTAGGTTATCACCTATGCCTAACCAAAGTGTTGTAAGAAATATTAGAATATCTGTTTGGATTTTACCTGTCGTCTCTCAGCTTCAAGCCTAACCTTCTCATGTATTTCCCAGCACCTGGCTGTGCTGTGCTTAGTCATGTCGGATTCTTTGTGACCCTACAGACTGTAGCCCACCAGGCTCCTCTGTCCATGATATTTCCCAGGCAAGAATACTGGAGTGGGTTGGCATTTCCTCTTCCAGGGGATCTTCCCGACCCAGGGATCGAACCGACATCTCTTGTGTCTCCTGCACTGCAGGTGGACTCTTTACCACTGAGCCACCTGGGATTTGTGCCCTACTTGGAGGGAGGAGTAACTGAGAGTTTTTCTTTGATTCCATCATGATTCCTTGAGGATGTTCCCAGCAGAGCTGGGACTGGGAGAGCTTTTCTTTGGTAAAGTCTCAAGGGAGTGTCTGTATTTTGCCCTCGAACAGTGTTTCTCAGAGGATGTCACATAGCATGACTTTTATAAAAAATAAAGATTCCTGGATATACCCAAATTTGCTGATACAGAATCCCTAGAAATAGGACTTGAAATCAGCAATCTTAATATCCTTTAAGGTCATTCTTTGGTGCATGGATGTCTAGGGAGAACTCCACTAAAGAGTGGCCCAAAGAAACTGGTTTGGCTTCAAGAAACTCAGTGAATCCATTCAATATTTATAGGAGAATGAGAGGTGGGGGCTGAGAGGCGCTACCCTACGTCTAAGGAGTAGCGGCTGCGTGGGTCCAGGAGGGCTGAGAGGAGCTACTCCATATTCAAGGTCAGGAGGGGTAGCCAGGAGGAGATACCCCTCGTCCAAGGTAAGAAGCAGCAGCTGTGCTTTGCTGGAGCAGCTGTGAAGAGATTCCCCATGCCCAAGGTAAGAGAAACCCAGGTAAGATGGTAGGTGTTGCAAGAGGGCATCAGAGGGCAGACACACTGAAACCATGATCACAGAAAACTAGCCAATCTAATCACATGGACCCCAGCCTTGTTTAACTCAATGAAACTAAGCCATGCCCGCGGGGCAACCCAAGACAGGTGGGTCATGGTGGAGAGGTCTGACAGAATGTGGTCCACTGGAGAAGGGAATGGCAAACCACTTCAGTATTCTTGCCTTGAGAACCCCATGAACAGTATGAAAAGGCAAAGTGATAGGATACTGAAAGAGGAACTCCCCAGGTTGGGAGGTACCCATTATGCTGCTGGAGATCAGTGGAGAAATAACTCCAGAAACAATGAAGGGATGGAGCCAAAGCAAAAACAATACCCATCTGTGGATGTGACTGGTGATAGAAGCAAGGTCCGATGCTGTAAAGAGCAATATTGCATAGAAACCTGGAATGTCAGGTCCATGAATCAAGGCAAATTGAAAGTGGTCAAACGAGATGGCAAGAGTGAACATCGACATTCTAGGAATCAGCGAACTAAAAATAGACTGGAATAGGTGAATTTAACTCAGATGACCATTATATCTACTACTGCAGGCAGGAATCCCTTAGAAGAAATGGAGTAGCCATCATGGTCAACAGAAGAGTCCAAAATGCAGTGCTTGGATGCAATCTCAAAAACGACAGAGTGATCTCTGTTCGTTTCCAAGGCAAACCATTCAATATCACAGTAATCCAAGTCTATGCCCCTACCAGTAATGCTGAAGAAGCTGAAGTTGAATGGTTCTATGAAGACCTACAAGACCTTTTAGAACTAACACCCCCAAAAAGATGTCTTTTTCATTTTAGGGGACTGGAATGCAAAAGTAGGAAGTCAAGAAACACCTGGAGTAACAGGCAAATTTGGCCTTGGGGTACGGAATGAAGCAGGGCAATAGCTAATAGAGTTTTGCCAAGAAAATGCACTGGTCATAGCAAACACCCTCTTCCAACAACACAAGAGAAGACTCTACACATGGACATCACCAGATGGTTGATACCGAAATCAGATTGATCATATTCTTTGCAGCCAAAGATGGAGAAGCTCTATACAGTCAGCAAAAACAAGACTGGGAGCTGACTGTGGCTCAGATCATGGACTCTTTATTACCAAATTCAGACTGAAACTAAAGAAAGTGAGGAAAACCACTAGATCATTCAGGTACGACCCTAAATCAAATCCCTTATGACTATACAGTGGAAGTGAGAAATAGATTTAAGGAACTAGATCTGATAGAGTGTCTGATGAACTATGGACAGAAGTTTGTGACATTGTACAGGAGACAGGGATCAAGACCATCCCCATGGAAAAGAAATGCAAAAAAGCAAAATGGCTGTCTGGGGAGGCCTTACAAATAGCTGTGAAAAGAAGAGAAGCCAAAAGCAAAGGAGAAAAGGAAAGATATACCCATTCGAATGCAGAGTTCCAAAGAATAGCAAGGAGAGATAAGAAAGCCTTCCTCAGCGATCAATTGCAAAGAAGTAGAGGAAAACAACAGAATGGGAAAGACTTGAGATCTCTTCAAGAAAGTAAGAGATACCAAGGGAACATTTCATGCAAAGATGGGCTGGATAAAGGACAGAAATTGTAGGGACCTAGCAGAAGCAGAAGATATTAGGAGGTGACAAGAATACACAGAAGAACTGTACAAAAAAGATCTTCATGACCAAGATAATCACGATGGTGTGATCCCTCACCTAGAGCCAGACATCCTGGAATGTGAAGTCAAGTGGGCCTTAGGAAGCATCACTACGAACAAAGCTAGTGGAGATGATGGAATTCCAGTGGAGCTATTTCCAATCCTAAAAGATGATGCTGTGAAAGTGTTGTACTCAATATGCCAGCAAATTTGGAAAACTCAGCAGTGGCCACAGGACTGGAAAAGGTCAGTTTTCATTCCAATCCCAAAGAAAGGCAATGCCAAAGAATGCTCAAACTACCGCACAGTTGCACTCATCTCACACACTAGTAAAGTAATGCTCAAAATTCTCCAAGCCAGGCTTCAGCAATACATGAACCATGAACTTCCAGATGTTCAAGCTGGTTTTAGAAAAGGCAGAGGAACCAGAGATCAAATTGCCAACATCTGCTGGATCATGGAAAAAGCAAGAGAATTCCAGAAAAACATCTATTTCTGCTTTATTGACTATGCCAAAGCCTTTGACTGTGTGGATCACACTAAAGTGTGGAAAATTCTGAAAGAGATGGGATACCAAACCACCTGACCTGCCTCTTGAGAAACCTGTATGCAGTTCAGGAAGCAGCAGTTAGAACTGGACATGGAACAACAGACTGGTTCCAAATAGGAAAAGGAGTATGTCAAGGCTGTATATTGTCACCCTGCTTATTTGACTTCTATGCAGAGTACGTCATGAGAAATGCTGGGCTGGAAGAAGCACAAGCTGAAATCAGGAATGCCAGGAGAAATATCAATAACCTCAGATATGCAGATGACACCACCCTTATGGCAGAAAGTGAAGAGGAGCTAAAAAGCCTCTTGATGAAAGTGAAAGAGAAGAGTGAAAAAGTTGGCTTAAAGCTCAACATTCAGAAAAGTAAGATCATGGCATCTGGTCCCATCACTTCATGGCAGATTTATGGGGAAACAGTGTCAGACTTTGTTTTGGGGGGCTCCAAAATCACTGCAGATGGTGATTGCAGCCATGAAATTAAAAGACGTGTACTCCTTGGAAGGAAAGTTATGACCAACCTAGATAGTATATTCAGAAGCAGAGGCGTTACTTTGCCAACAAAGGTCCATCTAGTCAAGGCTATGGTTTTTCCAGTGGTCGTATATGGATGTGAGAGTTGGACTGTGAAGAAAGCTGAGTGCCGAAGAATTGATGCTTTTGAACTGTGGTGTTGGAGAAGACTCTTGAGAGTCCCTTGGACTGCAAGGAGATCCAGCCAGTCCATCCTAAAGATGATCAGACCTGGGTGTTCATTGGAAGGACTGATGCTGAAGCTGAAACTCCAATATTTTGGCCACCTCATGCGAAGAGCTGACTCATTGGAAAAGACCCTGATGCTGGGAGGGATTGAGGGCAGGAGGAGAAGGGGATGACAGAGGATGAGATGGCTGGATGGCATCACCAACTCGATGGACGTGAGTTTGAGTGAACTCCTGGGAGTTGGTGATGGACAGGGAGGCCTGACGTGCAGTAATTCATGGAGTCTCAAAGAGTCAGACACGGCTGAGCAACTGAACTGAAGAGTCTTTGAGGGATTGAAAGTTCCCATAATGTAGGAAGATCTGGTGGGTGATACTGATGAAATCCTTCCATTAGTCACACCAAAGAATCAGTATTCATTCGATTAAATATGCTTAAGTCTTTCAGTATGTAACTTTCTTTGCTAGATTTCAGAAGGAAGCATCAGTCAATTACATTTTGCTATAAATTAATCTTATTAGCTTCCTCTCTTTTAAAGAAAAAAATGAATTGGGGGGAGGAGGAAAAAAAAAACAAAAAAATAAACACCCTACCCCCAAACTCTTGGGTACAGGAATTTTAGTCAACTTAGTGTGTGTCTCATAGTTCAGTTGGAGAAAGAAATAGCATCTCACTTCAGTACTCTTGCCTGGAAAATCCAGTGGACAGAGCAGCCTGGTAGTCTACAGTCCATGAGGTCCCGAAGAGTTGACACGACTGAGTGACTTCACTTTCACTTTTCACTTTCATGCATTGGAGAAGGAAATGGCAACCCACTCCAGTGTTCTTGCCTGGAGAATCCCAGGGACAGAGGAGCCTGGTGGGCTCCCATCTCTGGGGTTGCACAGAGTCGGACATGACTGAAGCAAGTTAGCAGCAGCAGCAGCATAGTTCAATTTCAAATGTATATATTTTCCTGACTGTCTGGGATAGTCAGTTTTATGTGACAATTTGATGAGGCTCCAGTACCTACTTATTTAATAAACGACCAATTCCAATGTAATTGTGAAGGTATTTGTACACGTGGTTAAATCAGTTAACTTTAACTAAAGGAGATCAGTTTTTAGGACCTGGGTGAGCCTTACCCAATCAGTTGGAAGATCTTAAAAGCAAAACTGAAGTTTCATTGAGAAAGCAAGAATTCTGCCCTAAGACTGCAGCATGACCTCCTGGCATGACAGAGAGTTTCTGCCTTTCTGCCCTACAACCTTCAGACTTGCCAGATCCTCCAAAGTCATGTAAACCGATTTCTTGAAATTAAAATCTCCTATAATATTCCTTTGTATTATGTATGATGTGTACCATTATATCCTACTGGTTCTGTTTCTCTGGAGAACCCTGAATGATACATCCTCTTATAAACGTCTCCCTTCCTATTTTAACAAAAGGGAGGTGAGAGAAGCGGGGAGGCGGTGGAGGGAATGATGCTAAAAAGGGAGAAGAATGCCTCAGCCTTGGACCTCCCATTCCTGCATTTGAGGAAGAGGGCTGGGGTGCATGAGTAAGTGAGCTCCTTGGTCTGGAAGAGCAACAAGAGTTCTTAGGTTGAAGGACAAATTTGTTGTTGTTCAGTTTCTAAGTCAGTCTTTGTGACCCTTGAATTCCAGCACCCCAGGCTCCCCTGTCCTTTGCTATCTCCTGAAGTTTGCTTAAACTCTTGTCCATTGAGTCGGTGATGCCATCTCATCCTGTCACCCCCTCCTTCTCCCGCCTTCAGTCTTCCCAGCATCAGGGTCTTTTCCAATGAGTCAACTCTTTGCCGCAAGTAGCCAATGTATTGGAGCTTCAGCATCAGTCTTCCCAATGAATATTCAGGGTTGATTTCCCTTAGGATTGACTTGTTGGATCTCCTTGCAGTCCAAGGGACTCTCAAGAGTCTCTCCAGCACCACAATTTGGAAGTATCGATTTGTCATCACTCAGCCTTTTTTATGGACAAGTAGCCTCCTTTGTTTCCTACAAACCTCCCAGAGATGCCATCTTACCCTAACTTGAGTGTTATTCTTGTGCTCTGTCCTAGCTTCTAAGCGTCCTTCCCTGCATCCTTCATCTGAAGAACCATATGAGGAAGGATCTATAGGACTGCAAACCATCAGTGGACCATTAGGTCCCAGTGGTCACTGTCCGGGACACTGAAGAGTACACTCTGACTCCACTCCCCTAATAGTTCCAAAGGTTAGTAGTTATTGTTGTTTTAAAACAAAACTTCAGTTTTCCAGGTTAAAGGCCAAAAAAGAGCTATTAAATGTCTTCCCTTTGAAAATCTTCCTTATAGCAGGTGAACTAACCTTCAGAGTTCTATTTCACTGGCCCATTAATATCAACCTTAGAATCCAGAAATAACTTATCATGTGTGGTTTCCTAAACCTGCTCTCTACAACACAGCCCGTTAAAAACTCATCTTATTGAAATGGGATTGGGTCAGAGATGTTGCCTTTGTTTGCTATACCTGTTAGGTGCCTGAAGGTGCTGACGCTATAGAAATCTTAGAAAGAAGCATCATAGGTAGCAATTATTTGCCCAGCCAAGGTAATTCATCTTATCAAAAACCAAGATTAGTGTCTGTTCCACAATTCTTAGCTACCTCCCTCAGTAGATGAGATCACTAAGTGCTTTGGCATGTAGTGAAAGTGAAAGTCACTCACTCGTGTCTGACTCTTTGTGACCCCATGGACTGTCCATGGAATTCTCCAGGCCAGAATACTGAAATGGGTAGCGGTTCCCTTCTCCAGGGGATTGTCCCAACCCAGGGATTGAACCCACGTCTCCTGCACTGCAGATGAATTTTTTACCAGCTGAGCCACCAGGGAGCCACTTGGCATGTAAGAGTTCAGCAATTTTAAGAATTGTTAACAATTAAAGGGTATAAATGCTGATTTTCAAAAATCATCTTAGCTCCAGTGATTTCGTACTATAAAGAATTTCTTATTGTATCATAACAGAACCTTTAGATTTCATGTTGAGATATGTTTTGAGCACTGCCTTTTCTACTTAATAATTTAATGTAAGGTTTCACATAAGAACTACTAAAGGATTTGGCACTGACATCTGGAATTTATCCAAGACACAGCCTTTATTGTGTTTCCATAGCAATTTATCTGTTTAACAAGTACCACAGCTAGTAAGTGGCAGAAACAGTTTTTGAACCACCTTCTGTTGAGGTTCAAAGCCCATATGCATTCTTTAAAAAAACAAAAAACTTGACGTTTATGATTTACAATATAATGTTAGTTTCAGGTATAGAACATAGCAATTCAAAATTTTACCATATGCATTGTTTCATTCACCTGTTTGACAGAGCATTATTAATCATTCACTAAGTATCAGGCACTGGGTAATATAGGTCAAAGAACCTGAAAAATAGATTGAGAAGGAGTAATAATGGTGCCTGCCCACATCTACCTTCCATCAACTGAAAGGGACAGAAAGGGACTAAGCCAGCTCCGAGGCTACAAAAGTTAAATGAAAGGCTGCAGCTACACCTGTGTGTGCTTCCTTGGTGGCTCAGACAGTAAAGAATCTGTCTGCAGTGCAGGAGACCCGCGTTTAATCTCTGTCAGGAAGATTCCCTGGAGAAGGCAGTGGCTACCTACTCCAGTTTTCTTGCTTGGGGAATCCCACGGACAGAGGAGCCTGGTGGGCTACAGTCCATGGGGTTGCAAAGAGTCAGACACAAGTGAGCAACTAACACACATACCCATCTATTTACAGATAAGTCTCTCAGAATGTTGATCTGTTTTTCTGTCTTCACAATTTCACAGTCCCAGTCCACATCTACCTTTTGATTTTTTAAAATAGGTTTGGAAAGCTCCCTACATTAGGGTGAAGTAGGTATCCTCATTGCGTACTATTTAACTACACATGTGCCCTGAATGAGACATTTAATTTCTAGAAGTCTACCTTTGTAAAATAATCCAAAATATGGAGGACACGCCATGCATAAACATCTTTAGCATCATGTTGTTTATAATTAAACACTGGAGGGCCTCACCTGGTGGTCTAGTGATTAAGACTGTGCTCTCAATGCAGGGGGCCATAGGTTCGATTCCTGGTCATGGAACTAAGATCCTACATGCTGCATGTCATGATCTAAAGCCTAAAAAACAACAAAAGAAATTAGAAAGGTTGGATAAATTATGGTATTCTGCAGTCATTAGAAAAAATAAATTTATAGATTATTAATCACATGAAAATTATTATGAAACAATATTAAGGGGGGAAAAAACCCCACCTAAAGTACTATATGGATATATTATGAGTAAAACCAGTTTTGGGAGGATGTACTCCCAAAAGACCAAAAGGTACCAAGACACTAACAGTGGTTGTTTTAAAATGGTAGAGTATGGGTTCAGATGGTGTTAGGAGGATGGTTTTCCCTTATTTTTTAAACATTCTTTGTAGAGAACATAAAATGAAAAAGAAAAAACACGTAACACCTTGCTGGATGGTAGGACACTGCATGCTTAATGAATCGATGGTAGCTGTGGCCCCAGTTTATGGGAAAAAGATACGGTGCTGGAGGCAGATGCGAAACCAGCAGTGAAAGGGAAATGCCTCTATAGATGTGGTTACTCCACTGTGTGCCATTGTTTCACAGGCATAACACTTTAATTTTAACTGCAATTTACTTTCCTTGTATAGTGCTTTCTGTTTTATCTTAACACAGCCATTGCAGAGACACCATTCCTTGCCAGAAGCAGTCTAGATCTTTTCAGACTCTCTGCTAATGGAAAATCTTATCTGCCCCAAGCCAGAGAACTGGGCCAAATGGTTTCCTGGATTCTCTTTCTGCTCTGGGGTCTAAGCTGTGGTGATTTCAAGATGTCACCATGCTGGCTGCCTGGGAGCCCTGCTTTGACTTCATACCATTTCGAGGAAACAGCTGACTCATGAAAACAGAGCTGGAAATGATGCAAGAGCCCTGGAGATATTAGGGGGAAGCTGGGCACTGTTGAAGCAGGGTTGCTCCCTGGGTTGGAAAGCTGGAAGATGGGCAGAAGGAGGGCTTCTCCCTAACGGATCCCTGGCCAGGCAATATGTCTATCCTAAGAGATCACATTTAGAGAAAACTAAATAACTGGATGAGAAACTCAGTTCGAGAAACATTGGCCAGAAGTTTAGGTGTTGCTTTTATGTATGTCTCCTTCAGAGTTGTTTTCACTTTTTATAATTGTTTTAGAGTTCAGTTAGGGAGTATGTAGCAAAGCCCTAAAAATGCTCGTGCCTCTTGACTGAGAAATTCTATTAATAGGACCTAGGACTCCATCTAAGGGAGACAACCAGACAAATTGGGAAGAAATATATGTACTTCAGTAGTCCCCAATCTTTTTGGCACCAGGGACTGGTTTTGTGGAAGACAAGTTTTCCATGGACCGGGGGTGCGGAGGGATAGTTTGGGAATGATTCAAGCATATCACATTTATTGTGTACTTTATTTCTATTATTATTACATGAGTTACACATCAAATCATCAGGCATTAGATCCTGGGGATTGGGGACCCCTGATATATTAGACCATTTACCTGTTTAGTACAGCAAATGCCAACAGCATCAGCAACAACTCAGAGTTTCTCCAGAAGATATATACATACCTTTCTCCAGAGGATATATCTGTATATCTCATATATATAAAAATATAAGATGTATGTATATATATGATATATATAAATGTACATATCATCATCTATATATATATAATGTACATAAGTATGTATTATGAGGAATTGGCTGATGATTACAGAGGCTGAAAAGTCCCACAATCTGCCCTTTGAAATTGTCGACCCAGGAAAGCTGGTGGTGTAATTTAGTCAGGATCCGAAGGCCTGAGAACCAAAGGAGCTAATGGTGTAAATCCCAGTCCAGGAGCCAGAGAAGCTGAGATGAGATGAAATAAAGTGAGATGTCTCAGTTCCAGCAGGCAGACAGAGACAGGAGCAAATTGCTCCACCATCTGCCCTCAATAGATTAAGAAATATCCGCCCACACTGGGGAGGGCAGTCTACCTTTCTCAGTCAGCTGATATCCTCTGGAAACACACAGACACACCCAGATCTAGGCACCCCTTGGTTCACATAAAATAACCTTGTAAATAACCACATAAAATTAACCTTAACAACAAATGGAAACACTTCGAATACCCAACAGTAGAGGATTAGTTCAATTATGGCATATATACAATGGAATATTTATGGGCATTCAAAATGATATTGTACCCCTAACTGATGCTGATGAGTTTTCGTATCATATTAAATGATACAAAGATTATAAGAGAATGTGGTTTATAATCTAATTTTGAAAAATATACATGTTTGCTTGGGTAAAATCTAAAAGGGTGTACACTAAAATGTTAATAGTGATTTTTATTTTCCCTTGGGAGTGTTGGATTTTTGCTTGGCTTTATTTCAACATATATTTTTCATTTAGCTCATTTGTATGTCTAATATTTCTACATTTCCTGTGCAATGCTAAAAGGAAATATACTTTAAAACCTGTCTTTTTCAGTGTTTCAAAAATTGAAAGAAAATTTTTAAAAATCTTGAAATGCCCAGTGTGTTCTACTCGTGTAAGTGAACTGCTAACACCTCGAGAGTCCTAAAGGCCGTGTAAGGAAGTGTGGACTTTATCCTAGAGCCAAGGAGAATCATACAAAAGCTTAGATGAATAGAAAAAATGGGAACAGAGGAGAGAGATTTGTGGGAAGTCAAGTGAGTGATGAGGGTGGCTGGGGGTGGGGGTAGGGAGACAAGAAAAAAAACAATAGAAAAACAAATAGGTGATCTGGAGGTCTGGGAAGAAAAATGTCACAGCCAAACTTTGGTGGAGTTTGCCTTGAAGATTATGGAAAGGTAGGTGCCACACATCGGGATTAGTAGGCAGAGTCTGGAATATCTGTGAAGGCCTACAAGATGGTGCTTAGGGACGTTTGATTACCTCGACTATCCATGGGTCTTGGTAGGCTGGTAGGCGAGTGAAGTCCAAGACTGGGCAGTCAGTCAGTAGGGAACAGGGAGCAAGATACTAACAGGTCTTAGTTCAAGTGTGATGCACAAAGGCATGGGGAAATTAAAAACAACCCAACTCCTCAGTCAGTGAATTGAAAAGTAGCTTTTCCAAAACCATATAGCTAATAAAGATAGCTAAGATTTGAACCCAGGGCTGTCACACTTCCCTTCCACTGGTTCTTCCTTGAACTCAGACCAGGAGCAAAACAGTTAGGTGGAAAGCAAGCAGGCCCTGGGTTAAGGTCTAGGGACATAACTCTGCTCAGAGCTGATCTTATTTCTGGGCTCTTTAAATATTTATTGAGTGAGTGAGTTATTGCTGCTATTATTATTTCTGCATCTGTCCTTGACCAGGTCTTCAGCTACATCTTGTTACACTTTCTCCTTCAATGGCTATGCTTTGGCCATGCTGACCTTTCACCCATTCTGATGTGGGGGTTGAAATGCTCCAGGAGCCAGGCAGGTCAACGAGGGAAGCAGGGTGGGCTGATGAACTGGGAAAGCTCATGTCAGGTCTGAAGAGGGTAACAGCTCTCCTTTCTTCCCACTGTGTTGCATTAGACCCTCAGCTCCTTGAGCGCAGAGTTCCAGTGTGCTTTTATTCATCAGTGTATTCTGAGCAGAGTACCCCACACACAAGAAATACTCAAGAAATACTTGGGGAGGACTTCCCTGGGGGCCCGGCAGTGGGAAATCGCCCTGCCAGTGCAGGGGGCGTGAGTTTGATCCCTGGCCCGGGAAGAACCCCCATGCCGTGGGGCCACTGGGCACACGCGCCACAGCTCTTGAAGTCTGCGCACTCAAGAGCCCATGCTCCACAAGAGGAGAGGAACCCAAATGCAGCAGCAAAGACCCAGCGCAGACACAGATAAACAGACAAATAAGTAAATGTGATGGTGATTCAGTTGCCAAGTCATGTCTGACTCTTGGTAACTCCATGGACTGTAGCCCGCCAGGCTCCTCTGCCCATGGGATTTTCCAGGCAAGGATACTGGAGTGGGTTGCCATTCCCTTCTCCAGGGGATCTTCCCATCCCAGGGATCAAACTGGCGTCTCCTACATTTCAGGCGGATTTTTTTTTTTAACCACTGAATCACCAGGGAACCTCAAATAAATTAATTAATTAAAAAAAATACTTGGGGATAGATGAATGGGTGGATACCAGATTTTAGAACTGAATCATGGTAGAAGACGTGTTCCAAAGTATTGAAGTGAGTGAGAAGCTTTTAGCAGGTGAACAAAAGCCTTCATAATTGTATGTAGGATGAGTGAAAATGTTATTATTCCCAAATCTCAGTGGCTGACTACAATGAAAGCTTCTGTCTGGCTTAGGCAAAAGTTCAACATGGGTGTGTCTGGTCCACTGGGCCTCCTCCAAGTGGTGGTTGTGAGTGATGAGAAGCCCAAGCTCCTCCTATCCAGTGGTTCAATCATTTTCTCGGACAGGGGTTAGCTATTCCTAGAACAGGGTCTGTTGTAGAAAACCAGCTAGTCAATGTTCTAGGCTTTGTAGGCTATGAAGTGTTTGTCACAACTGCTCAACTCTGTGGAATGAAAGCAGCCATAGGCTGTAGTGACACAGGCTTCAAGGTATTGAAACCGAGCTCAGATCTCAGCTTCTGGCCAATAAAGACTCTGAGCGTGTGGGTGCTCGTATGGGAGATCATTATGAGCCAGACCTGTTAGTGGCAATTTCGCTAGCCATGACTCTGTTTACCTGATGCCAACAAACTTTGGAGTAAAGAGGCCTGGGGAATGCAGTTTAGCTATACTGGAAGAAGAGCTGTGACCAACCTAGACAGTGTAATTAGAAAGCGGAGATACCACCACTTTGCCGACAAAGGTCCGTATAGTCAAAGCTATGGCTTTTCCAGTAGTCTTGTATGAGTGTGAGAGTAGGACCGTAAGGAAGACAGTGCTGAAGAATTAATGCTTTCAAACTGTGGTGTTGGAAAAGACTCTTGAGAATCCCTTGGACTGCAAGGAGATCAAACCAGTCAATCCTAAAGAAATCAATCCTAAATATTCTTTGGAAGGATTGATGCTGAAACTGAAGCTCCAATACTTTGACCACCTGATGTGAAGAGCTGACTCTTAGAAAAGACTCTGATGCTGGGAAAGATTGAGGACAGGAGAAGAGGATGACAGAGGGTGAGATGGCTGGATGGTATCACCAGCTCAATGGACTTGAGTTTGAGCAAGCTCTGGGAGATGGTGAAGGACAGGGAAGCCTGGCATGCTGTAGCCCATGGGGTTGCAAAGATTTGGACTCGACTTAGTGACTGAACAGCCACCACCAGGAGGAAAAGAAAACTAGGTTTCGTGAGCGCTTAGCACCATCTTTGCTCCCAGTTTCCCTTCTACTCATAAGGACCTGTTAACCTCATGCCGTATACAGAGCACACTCTGCCTTCTCCCAGAGAAGCAGTCCAAAATCCCAGCCAGGTTTTGCCTCCAGCTCAAGGTCCAGGCCCTCCTGGCGATGCAGGCCTTCTGTGCCACGTCCAGATGCGGTTCCTCATGGCTGTGCCTCTTCCCTCCCTAAGGAACAATGATGAGACTGGGGTGGCACATCCACAGACAAGCAAACACAACCCTCCTGTCTGGGAAGGGATGCAAACACAAAACACAAAGCAGGCACTGGCCCGCGCATTTATAAAAGCTGCCGTTCAGACCCTGTGTAAGCTCTCCACCCTGTGTGATGAGGTCCTGGTTCATCCCTCTGTTGAAAGGTCACTTATCCATTGTTCTCCCTGACCTCTGTCACTACGCTCTCAGAGGTCCCATCTTGTCCATCATCTTTTTTGGCCACATCTGAAGCGGTCTCCTTAGGGTCTTCACAGCTCTGTGGGTTGTTTCCTATTGGATTGACTTGTGGGCTCAACCTTGTTTTACATTTCAAAGACATTCAAAAGATGGTCCTAATGTCTTTAAAATAAATTTCCTTTTAAAACTTAATAAGCTTCTGAGCCAGTTTCTTATACCATTAAAACATCCTCAAATTCTACCTGCACATAAATTCTCTTACTTTCTTTGCTTCTTCCTCTTGAGCCATTCTCCTGCAATTTAATGGTCTCTACTTTATGTCCAGCTGAAAGAATACACGGTAAGGCCCCATTCCTAATCTGATCTTTGCCCTGGCTAAGTCTTTTGTTTAACTGAGGAAATTGAGGGCAGGAGGAGAACAGGCTGACAGAGGATGAGATGGTTGGATGGCATCACTGACTCAGCGGACATGAGTTTTAGCAAACTCTGGGAGAGGGTGAAGGACAGGGAAGCCTGGCGTGCTGCAGTCCATGGGATCACAAAGAGTCAGAGATGACTTACGGACTGAACAGCAACTACTTTAATATGCAAAGCCTTATCTACTAATACTTGGGACTCTAAAAGCATCAGCTGTGCTAATGTTTCAATACCGCAGATTTCTTGACCCTTTATTCTCTTTCATTTCAGCTTGCAAACTAGTTAGTCTTTTCTGAGCTCATTTTTTTCCCCTATGAGACATTACCAAACACAGCTAATGGTGCCCAGCGCACACTAGCACTCAAATTACTTCCAGCCACGTCCCCACATGCACAGGGTTGTCCTTCAGGTTTCTGCAGGCCACCATTTTTCAAAATGTCTTGCCACATTAGAGCATAGTATCCATCATTCCAGCTGCTACCATCGGTTTTCTTAGCCTTCACCACCTCACATATTGTAGGTTTATGCTGTGGCGGCACCCCACTTCAAGTTACCAGTTTCTAGATTGGTAATAGAAGTACCAACATTCCGGTGGTTTTTTTTTTTTTTAAAACATCTTGGTTAGACTCTCTATTATTTTTTTTTAATTAATTAGCTTATTTTTGGCTGTTCAGGTCTTCAATGCTGTGTAAGTGCTTTCTCGGTTGTGGCGAGCTGGGACTGCTCTCTTGCCACGGAGCACAGAACCTAGGGCTCACAGGCTCAGTAGCCGTGGCACTCAGGCTTTGTTGCTCCATGGTGTATGGAATCTTCCTGGACCAGGGATCAAAACCTGGGTTCCCTTCATTGGCAGGTGGATTCTTAACCACTGGACCGCCAGAGAAGTCCCACTGCAGTGGTTTAAACTAATAGAAGATTTTTTGACTTGAGGCAGTCCAGCACAGGTGTCTGTGGTTGGATGGCTCTTCTAGGTAGCTTTCTTGCACGTAGCAACTCAGGAATCCAGGCAGCTGCCAGCCTAGAGCCTCACCCTTCTCCAGGGTCTTGGAGTTCATCAGGTCTCTACGTCCAGCCATTGGACTTATGATTGACCCATGTTCCATTGGCCAGAACACAGTTAAATGGTTCCATGTAACAGCTAATGTTCCTGAAAAATACAGCCTTGCTGAGTGCCCAGGAGGAAAAAACTGATGGTGGTGAACAGAGAGCGTTCTCTCTGAGCCTGTGGTTTATGTGGTATCCTTGTTCTGATGGTAGGAAGTCACGGGGTCACCAGACCTATAGGAAAGTGATCCCGCTCTCCTCTCAGCTCCCACGTTCGTTCATGAAAAAAAGAAAGAAGCTGAGGGTGCAGAGAGAAGCAGAAGCTTCAAGAAGCAGACCCAGTGAGGGAGGGGGAGCAAACAGGGAGAGCCTGTGAATGAAAGGCCTCTCGGTTGACAGCTGAAGGCTCCGACAGCTGTAAAAAGGCAACCCCTGTGTTAAATGGCTTCAATCTGTGAACACGGTCCAGGGATCTTAACACCACAAGTTGAAAAATAGTTGAAACTTTTTTCTCTGGATAAAGCAAGCTGGAGAACCAGATTTAGCTGTGAGTTATTAGAGTTCAATATGAGAAGGATAGTTATTTATAGCTAGACATGTATGTATCTTTGGATAGTAGTCTTTATTGTATGCTTTTATTCCTCAGTTTTGTGTTTTAGAATCCGTTATCTGTTTAGTTTTGGAAATCATCATTGATTGGATCAGGAAACTTTCTTATTCTTTTTACTTTGGCTGCATTCATGAATTTAATTTGTCCACTCATTCAATGAGTATTTATTTAAGTCCTGTTAAGTGCTGGGCAATGTGTGTGTGCCTGCTCAATTATGTCCGACTCTGCAGCCCTATGGACTATAGCCTGCCAGGCTCCTGTGTCCATGGCATTTCCCAGGCAAGCATACTGTGTGGGTAGCCATTTCCTCCTCCAGATCTTCCCACCCAGGGATCGAACTCATGTCTCCTGCATTGGCAGGCGGATCCTTAACCACTGAGATACCAGGTAGCCCGCTAGGCACTGTGCTAGGCTAATTTTCACAGGCAAACTGGTCCCTGCCCTTGTGGACCTTACAGTCCAGTGGTAAGACAGACATTGCCAAGGATTGTTGGCAGACAAACCAAGGATTGTTTCTTTTAGGATTCTATGATTATGAAGTACGAGGTTAAGGCTATACTAGTATCTGGTTATGAAAGAGAGGTACAAAAAGTTCTTAGTGTGTTGCACAGAAGGATCCTTATTGAAGGGCCAAGGGTTTCCTTGGTAAAATCACGTTTTAAAAATTTTGTAAATAAAATATAAATATTTAAAGTTACAAAAGGACATAGTAGTGAAAAGTGTTTTTCTACCTGCCGCTTCTGTCCCAGCCTCCTAGCTTCTCTGCCTGGAAGTTACTGCTCTTCCTAGTTCTTTGTTTTAAAACATCCTCACAACAGCTGTCAACATTATGTGTACTGTTCTATTTCTTATTTTTTCACTTGATATATATTCCAGAGGTTGTTCCATGATATAGAATTTCCTCATTCCTTTGTAAAGGCCGCAAGGAAAAGTGGTATTGGATTATATATAATTTATTTAATCAGCCCTGGTATTAGTTTCCTTTCGCTACTGTAACAAGTTGCTACAGACTTAGTGACTTAAAACAACATAGGTTTATTATAGTGTAGTTCTTGAAGTCAAAAGTCTGAGATGGGTCTCCAGGGCTAAAATCAAGGTTTTACAAGGACTTTGTTCATTTCCAGAGGTTATAGGAAGGGAATCAGTTTTCTCGCCTTCTTTACCTTCTAGAAGCTGCCGTTATCACCAAAAGTAAGTTTGCTTTAGTACCAGTTTGTTGATTGACCTTTAGAAAACTGGCCTGAAGCCACTCTGAGTAATGGCAAAATTAGCATATTTCCTCTCTCTACTTCCTTATCTCCTACTGTTAAATAAAAAATTATGACACTTGCTAAAGACAGTAAAGCCAAGTTTATCCAGAACTACTGCAGTAGATTTTACAGTAGGGGAGAGAGATTGGGCTTGATTCCAAGTGCAGCAAGGAAAAGTGAGAATTTACAGCCCAGGAGCAGGGTGGGAGGTCAGTGCATGGAAGATTACCAACAGAAAACATCAGGGCTAGGAGGATTCAGGCTGGGCCAACATGTTTCTTGCTGAAGGCAGGTTAGTTGATAAGATACCAAACACAGGGAATGAGGAATTTGATTAGATATCAAGAGTGGAAGTTTTCCTAACACTGAACCAGCAGGATTCTTGATGGAACTGGAGTAAAAGGGCTGTAGACAGGGTCCAAAGTCAGGGATTAATCAGACGACTCAGAATAGCCTGACATAAATTTAGTCAAAGGGAAGATAATTTGCCACTACCCCCAATCACCTGTTTTAGTTGATTATATTAATTTCCTTAGTGTTTATTGTTATACCTTGAAGTAAAATTATTTTGCCATTACTTTGCCAACAAAGGTCCATCTAGTCAAGGCTATGGTTTTACCAGTAGTCATGTATGGATGTGAGAGTTGGACTATAAAGAAAGCTGAAGAAGTGAAGTGAAATCGCTCAGTCGTGTCTGACTCTTTGCAACCCTGAGGGTTGTAGCCTACCAGGCTCCTCCATCCATGGGATTTTCCAAGCAACAGTACTGGGGTGGATTGCCATTTCCTTCTCCAGGGGATCTTCCCAACCCAGGGATGAGGCCCAGTTCTCCCACATTGTAGGCAGATGCTTTACCGTCTGAGCCACTAGGAAAGTCCTAGACAAGTCCCAGGAAAGCTAAACGCCGAAAAATTGATGCTTTTGAACTGTGGTATTGGCGAAGACTCTTGAGAGTCCCTTGGACTGCAAGGAGATCTAACTGGTAAATCTTAAAGGAAATCAGTCCAGAATATTCATTGAAAGAACTGATGCTGAAGCTGAAACTCCAATACTTTGGCCACCTGATGCAAAGAGCTGATTCATTTGAAAAGACCCTGATGCTGGGAAAGATTGAAGGCAGGAGAAGGGGACAACAGAGGATGAGATGGCTGGATGGCATCACTGACTCAGTGGACATGAGTTTGGGTAAACTCCAGGAGTTGGTGTTGGACAGGGACGCGTGGCGTGCTGCAGTCCATGGGGTGGCAAAGAGTAGGACACAAGTTAGCAACTGGATGGAACTGGCTTAATCTTTTTACCCTGGTCATAATAGATGGGAAAATCTGCGGTTTTGTCTTACATCTTAGCTCTTTTTTCCCTCTAACTTGTTTAGTTATTTCATTTATATTTGTCATGATTTATATATAACATTCACAGTCTCTTCTGGACCATTATCTTCACTGTTTGCTTTAGTTTTATCAATTAAGTGGGTTGAATGAATCTCTTGACTGTAGAGTTTTCACTTATCATTTGATTGGCTGAAGTTTGACCTCGTCTAGGAGATCGTGGGGTTTTTATTCCTTGAGTTTTTATATGTTCAAAAATATTTGTCTGTTGCCTTTATACCCATAAGATAGTTTGGGAATAAAAATTGGGGATAACAGTTTTTTTCTTAAATATTTGGTAAGCACTATTCCACTTCCTTCTAGTACTGAATGTTGATACAGAGAGGTTTGAAGTCACCTTTTGGTTTCTCCTTATAAATTTTGGTTGAATACTCAGATTCTTCACTTTTTTCCAAATGTTAATTTTTGCTTACCCCATCATCTCAAGTTCCATTACCCTGAGGCAGCAATTTTCAACTTTCTCAGATATTTCTTCTGGTAGGTATCTCTGTATTAATAAATGATGCTATTTCACATTTTTTCAGACATAGATGTTACGTGTTCATTTCCTATAATGGAGGGTTAGCTCATCTACAACCCAACCCCAACTCATACCATCTGTACCTACAACTCTATGTTTCCTTTCCTTTCTTCTTCCTTACCATTTGGAAGGAAGAGTTAATGGATTTGGAGTTAAATCCATAGCTAGGGGTCATATTATGACCATGTAACTGTTACTCACATCCCAGCTATGTGGTATACAATGATTAGATTTCAATTTTTGTGTGTTGATTTTTTTTCTTCTGTTAAGTTAAAAATTGTCTACTTTTTGTGTAATTTTTCAGGCACCAGTTCCAAACCCTTACCAGAACTGAAAATGTCCTTTAAATATAGTCAAATGTATAAAGTATTCTATACACTTCTGATTCTTCTTGAAAATCTCTCTCTTGTATTCCCATGCCCTGCTCCAGCCTGGACTGTGTGTAGCCCCATCTGTGGTCAGTTCTCAACCTAGGACTTCCCTTCATCATCATCCTGGGAATTCCTTTCCTGCCTGGAGCCCTCCTGAACTACAGGGTTTCTTTATTCTTGGTTATGTCCTCATTTTATCAGGTCACAAACTCCTTTTAGCCTTCTGGGAAAGTGTGCTTGGAAGGACAATTCTTGAGACCTTGCATTCTCAAATGACCTCTGTTTCACCCTCATGATTTATCCTTGGACAGGATATGGGATTCTAAGTGGGAGATAATTACATAAATTTTTTAAAGGAATTGTTTCATTGTCTTCTCCCTTTCATTTTCTTTTTTCTTTATTTTTTGAAACTCCAAATATTTGCATGTGGATTCTAATAATTTATTAATTTTCTACCCATATTTCATTTTTCCCCTCCCTATATATCTAGGAATGTTTTTTTATTCTTTTATTTCTTCTTTTGGAAATGTTAGTTTCTGCTCTCTGATGATTAATTTGGAGGAATTCCTTTTTGCACTTTGAATGTTTCACATAGAAATATCTATGTATATATTCTTGTTTCATGAATATGATGTATTCTCTTAATTTTCTGAAATATTAATTTTTAAAAAGCTTCTATTAAAATCTACTCTTCATTTTTTTCATCTGCAGTTGTTTCATTTGCTTTCTTCTCTGTATTAGAAACTTTCCTCCAATGTGTAAGATTCTTTGTTGTCAGTTCATATTTAAGAGTGACTCATTTAACATATACACACTGCTATATATAAGATAGGTAGCCAGCAAGGACTTACTGTATAGCACAAGGAAACTATACTCATTACTCTGTAATAATCTATAAGGAAAAGGAGGCTGAAAAAGAATATATATATATATATATATATATATATAACTGAATCACTGTTCTGTGTATCTAGAACTAACATGATGTTGTACATCAACTGTACTTTAAAAATAATAAAATAAATTTCAAAAAATTAAATAATGAAGCACTAAAAAGTGGGTTGGGTCTCAACTGCATGATGGGGCTTGGAATTAGAAGAGATTTGGTCCTTTCGTTGGAGGGTCTTTTCTCTTATAATCAGTGACTTTCATCTGAAAGAAATTCCGCAGTTACAAATAGGGATGGGACCAGGGTTAAGCATGATATAGTAATCTGGGACTTGAGAAAAAAAACTTCAGCCAGTGGCTGTCACCTCTTAGTAAGTAGATTGTGTCACCCCCAGCTGAAAGGTGTTCCTGACATCCTCAAGTCCAGAGTCAGTCTGTCTGGTTTGGGTTCTCAAGCCTTCTGCTGAGGCTCCTTAGAAGAGATCTCATGGCTTTTAGGGATCCTAAAGAGGTGGCTGAGGTGGGGTTTGGCTTCTCTTTTTAAACATTTATTATGATTTTTCCTGTTTTCAGTGCCCCCTGAACTTCTGTCTTCAGAAGTATCTGTTGCTTTCAACATCTGAGTTTGCATGAGAGCAGTGCTCTGTTTCTGTGAGCTTTATACACACAAGGGCCGACAGTTCAGTTTTCTTTGCTCTGCTAGGTCAGTTACCACACACTTTCCAGTTTTAAAATGTTGTTGACGTAAATCATCCTCTCCTCCCATTCTTTTTGTCTTTATGGAGTTTTGCCTTTTTACTTATTTACCATCCTTTCAGTGAAGTTTGGGGAGGACGTGGAGATAAATACGAAATGTCATCTGTGGAAGCCATGGAAATGCACTACTCAGCTGCCCTACTGCAGGGAGTATAATTGACTGAAGGCACAGCTGTTATGCTCTGAAATCCAATACCTCGTGAGGAGGCCAAGTTTCTCCGCTAGCTGCTCCCAGTCAGTGATGAAGGGCGGCAGGGATGCTGAGGCAGGCTCATCCTGCGAGATGTGAGGCTCCTCAAATGGACGTGTTGGTTGAAGGTCAGGTGCTCATTGGCCTTGCTAAAATTTTCTTAGAAGTGCATCACAGTCTAAGGCCTGACTTATTGAGTTCCTGCCTGCCTGCCTTCCCTCTCTCCTTCACAGGGGTCACAACTGCATTATGGTCTGAGGGCTCACCCAGCCTCCTTATTCTCTCTCACCACTATTTCCCCACCTCCATGACCCACCCCTAAAATCTGGTCTTGATGTCTGCTGTTTGGAAAACCTGAGTTGATATACCATGTAACACTTTAATCTTGAAATTAAGGATTCTTTTTCTAGATTTGAAACCTAGAGACTTTGCTTAAGATATCATTGCCCTTGGTCATTTTTGTCAATTTTTTCCCAAGTCACATTATGCTTTTTGATTCTTATTGTATTTCTGGGAACTTTTCTTTAATTATGTTTATGTTCAATTATTTGTTTCTTTTCTTCAAGGATACCAATTATGCATGTTGAATTGTAATTTGTATCTCCCCACCTATCATCTTTTGTTAATCAATTTCATTTTATTTTATCCATCCTCTCCTCTCTCATACTTGTAATTGTGACTTTTCTCCTTTATTCTAATGTGACC
Organism: Ovis aries; assembly: GCF_016772045.2. NCBI lineage: Eukaryota > Metazoa > Chordata > Mammalia > Artiodactyla > Bovidae > Ovis > Ovis aries. Next base: position 12,997,632 of record NC_056070.1, read on the forward strand.
CTCCCTCCTGATAATATGATACTTTTGTCTTTCCCTCAGCTTTCATTTTTTTCTGTCTTCTCACCACTTATTTCCCCAAATTCTTGTAGACCTACTTTGAGTTCTCATTTTAAATAGGCATTGCCTTCATTAAATATTTTCAACCCATGGCAATGTATTTGGTAATAATTCTCATCTGGTTCATAGCAAAATTCTTCTAGGGTGTATTCTTTATCTGCCATTTGTTCTTCCTGTTCCTTCAACATTTTTTACAAGTAGCATTCCACAGATTCAGTGTGGTTCCCTTCTGTGGCTCCTACCATTGAATGAAGGAAAATTGTTCATGAACTGGATATTTGCAGGCTGCTCACAGCACTGAGGCAGTATAATATAGATCTAATTTCAAATTATGATTCTGTTCCATAATAGCTGCATGATTTTACTTCTGCAGAAAAACAGGTAATCATAATAATAACAGTTTTTATCTCATTGAATGCTTTGAGAGCTAATGAAGTGAAGTCACTCAGTCGTGTCCGACTCTTTGTGACCTCATGGACTGTAGCCTACCACTCTCCTCCGTCCATGGTTTCCAGGCAAGAGTACTAGAGTGGGTTGCCATTTCCTTCTCCAGAGACTCTTCCCAACCCAGGATCAAACCTGGGTCTCCTGCACTGTAGGCAGACACTTCACCATCTGAGCCACCATTAATACGTGAAAAAGCATGTTGACCAGGCACTGTAGGAATGTGATAAAGAATATCTTTTAAAAGGTCATCTCTCAGTATCTGTTTGTACTTCCGTTTTTATTTTCCTTTATCTGGCGTGCTTTCCTCACTTTAGAGGTTAACTATAGTTTAGAGAAGGGAATGGCAACCCACTCCAGTATTCTTGCTTGGAGAATCCCATGGACAGAGGAGCCTGGTGGGCTGCAGTCTGTTGGGTCGCACAGAGCCAGACATGACTGAAGAGATTTAGCACACACGTGTCTTAGAGTTACCTGTATCTATTAGATCTGTGTAAGATGAAGTTCATATTTCTGGGGCCTTTTCTCTCCTTGTTGTTAAATGACTTCTTTTGCCGGTGGGGGCAATCCTGTCCTTACTTCACCACTTCTAAGCCTCTAACAGTTCTTGACATTTAAATTAAGATATGAGGGGCAAGCAGAATTATATGCATAAAACAGCTAAAAGTAGGGGCAGGTGGAGGAACATTCTCGAAAAGGAAAGTGCATGTGCCTTCTCTGAGATGGGAAGAAACTGTGAAGTTTGAAGAACTGAAATGACTAGGAGGCTATAATAAAAGGAAGGAGCAGGAGAATGCAGCGAAATGGAGCTGCAAGCAGGAAGGCTTCCACACAGCTTTAAGCAACACCTTCCCCAAAAAGCACCACCGCTTTAAGACAGTCAGTTTGTGCCCCTTCACTTTTGGTGGACTAGGGAAGGACTCACAGGAGAGGAAATCTGAAAGAACTTGAGTCTTCTTTGGGGCTGGATTTTAAGGCCAGACTCAATGCTATCGAGTGTCTTTCCTTTAAAAAAAAAAGAAAGATTGATCCCTGACACTTTATTGGATGACAACCTAGATGATGTTGGACAGTGTTTTTATTGCAGACATGTCTGTGTCCATTTATAGAAGAAAACATCCCCCGGCTTTTTGACTCCAGTTTAAAAAAATAAAACTATAAATATATTTTGCGTTTTTCACTTTTTTCCTTCTAAAAAAATTATACTACTATTAATGGAATTCTAAATGAAAGAAAGACAAAGTCAACCACAAGCTTACTTACACCAGCAAATCAAACTGTTCCCATTAATCCATGTTCCCTGGTGAATATATTTTAGCAGTAATTTCAGAACACTAAATATTTGGGAAAAAGGTAAAACATTATTTGGATTCAGAAGAGCTACTGTAGAAGTGTTTGTTTCTATCCTGCTATCCTCAGCTCATTTATGCTATTTGGTAAAGAATCCGCCTGCTATGAGGGAGACCTGAGTTCTATCCCTGGGTTGGGAAGATCCCCTGGAGAAGGGAATGGCTACCCACTCCAATAATCTGGCCTGGAGAATTCCATGGACAGAGGAGCCTGTCCAGCTACAGTCCATGGGGTCACAAAGAGTTGGATATGACTGAGTGACTTTCACTTTCATGGAAAATTGAATCAAGATATCCTGATAAAAATGATTATCAGATATACTAACATTTAATCCACTCTGATTTGTGAAATATCATCATAGGTACTATTGTCTATACACTTGATACCATTTTTTTTTTAAGTGCTGAAAGAAAAGAACCACCAACCCAGAATTTTTTATCCAACGAGATGTAATTCAAGAATAAAGGGAAAATGTTAACTAACACAACTTTGTAAACCAACTCTTCTTCAATTAATAAAACAAAAAGAGTAAAGGGAAAATCCTTCCACTCTAGCTCATGGGAAGATACAGTCTTTCCGAATCTGTGTGATTTCCAGGCATCATTCCACCTGCTCCTTTCTGGTACTTCTGTCCCTGCCATGAAGTTTCCTCAACGCAGGCACTTATCAGTACTGGGGAAAGACTCCAAGAAAACCCCTGGTGGGCCTTGAGCTCTTTCTGAAAATTTCCCTTCCCTGTGGCTCTGTCTCATGAATTACGTACCTTGATCTCCATGAATTGAGAACTGGGACATCTCTTCCCACAGAGGCTGCCAGACTCTCTGTACATCCTCACCGTCCTGAGGCCGAGACTCTGCGGGAAGTGAGCTGGGACCATCACAAGGCTTAGCTTCTTTGTTTTCCTTCTCTCGGAAGTCACTCTCTTGTGCCGCTTATCTTCTGGTGCCCAGAAGCTCCTGTTTCATAGGTTTCCTTCATTCCTTTACTTCTTTAACGTAGGGGGATAAATCTAGTTCCTCTTACTCCATGTGGGCTAGGAACAGAATTCTCAAAATTCTTTTCTTTTTTTCCTTCAAAACTCTTGAAGTTTTTCTGAAGAAATAGTAGTTACATTAGTGAGGAAACATTTATCTAAAATCTCTCAATTCCTTCAGTTTCATTTTTATATTATCTGTGGATTTCAAGGAAATATAACAATATGTTAAATTTTAAAATAGATATAATAGGAATTATATTTAGATCTTTCTTTCCACATGTTAATATAAGAGATGTCTAAAATAATGGATGCAGGTTAATGATAATGATTCCATGTAGTAGGATTTTGGGTGACTTTTTGCTTTCTTATTCTAATTGGATATTTGTATGTATCACTTTTGACAAAAATTTTAAAGACATTTTGTGATTTTTTTTAGGGTAAATAGAAGAATAGGGGAAATGTGGGAGTAATTTTCTCAAGGATACTGGAAACTTGGGGGACGGTAACTTCAGACGAGGAGGAAGAATACCTTTTTTTTCCTGAGATAAAAGGGTAAAAAGGTAATTGTGGAAAGTGAAAAAATAAATCCATGTTAAGGGATAGTTAGCGTTCACACCAGATGTTCAGACGAGTTCTATCATTTTAGTAAAGTAGGAGATGAGGTCATTTCCAGTGAAACCATTTTTTTTTTTTTAACATAAGAATCACATCATGAAAAATGCAGACTCTGGGTTTTGAAGCAATTGAACTTTCTGATCTGAGGATGAATTGGGTGTGTCAGTTTTCTGACTTCATTATTCCCTGTCTAGATTATAATGTAGTTGAATAAATGCAAAGGATGAAAATATAAGTAGGTGAGTCAGGACATGGTGAAGTTAATAATAATAACAGTAGCAGCTGCAGAAGCTACCATTTATTGAATGCATGCTGTGTGCCAAACAGAATGATAACTACTTTCTTTGCATTGCCTCATTTGGTCCTCTTAGCAGCTGAGTTTCAGAGAGGTGTGAAATCTGCCTACAGTCACACAGCTCGCCAGTGGCAGAACTGGAATCTGAACCCAGTCTGTCTGACCAAGATAAATCTCTGGTTTCTAAATAAGAATTTTGAACTATCTTTTCTTCTTATACTGGCTTCTCAAGTAAAGACCTACCTTTTCATGGGTTTAATGGCCTGATTGAGATTTTTGCTCCCTTAGATATAAGGAGCACATTCAAATGACCTCCAAGTGTGCATAACTCTGCATGATGAAAGCTGAGTTTCCTCTATCTTGTTTCTTGCCTCTTACGTTACTTTCATTTTTGCTAAGTCAATTTCTTCCCAAATCGTTGAAATGGCACCTTCAGGCTCAGCCTGGATAGAATATCCGTCTTTATCTCCTCTTGTTTGGTAATGTGACGCCTGGATGTGGATCTAGGATTTTAATTTCTCTGCCACACATTCTCTCTTTGACCCTCCCCAGTCCTTTTCCTTCCTCGTCCTTACATGTAGAAAGACAACAGTGAGCACCACATCTTCAAACACTTGAGGCCCAGATAATCGTGAAGTGTTGGACATGTCCTTGACAAAACATTAATTAACAATTCTATTAATTAATGAAGTGAGACATTAATTAATATTTTACTGCTTCAAAATATAAAGTTTGCTGATATATTAAAATAATCTAAATTCCAATGAATAATTCACTAGTATATAGAATTCCCACCAGTCCATTCCACACATTGAAAGGACCAAGCAATTATGCTCGCTGACACAGTTTGACCTGATTATGGCTAAAGGCGGTAAAATTCAGCATCTGAAGAGTACTGCTCTTGTTAATTTTGTTGTTGTTCAGTCGCTGAGTTGTGTTGACTCTCTGCAACCCCATGGACTGCAGCATGCCAGGCTTCCCTGTCCTTCACCATCTCCCAGAGCTTGCTCAAACTCATGTCCATTGAGTCGTTGATGCCATCCAACCATCTCACCCTCTGTTGTCCTCTCTTCCTGCCTTCAGTCTTTCCCAGCATCAGGGTGTTTGTTAATGTATTTTCTCAACTGCTGCCTCAATTCATTTTAATTTGGATCAATTTTTTTTATAGATCCTGGACTGGAATCTAGGGCTGCCATTTCAGTTTATCCACAGTCAGGTAAACTTAAAAGATGTTAGAACCTCCAATCTTTCTTTAGATTTTTGGGCAACATTTAAGGAAAAAGACCATATAAATATGATTATTGGAGCCCATCCTGTGGTCGTGGCTAATGGATCTGAAACTTGGAGACTGAGCAGATCGATCAATCTAGTTTATTGGGAGAGAAAATAAAATGTTAGTATTCTGGTCTGATAACTCAGGACTTTTGTGAAATCACAGCACTTCACATATTTTTACCTCTGATCGTAAGTTTGTTTACAAAGAATGACACAAGTTAGGTGGGTTTTATAAGATATGTAAGGAGGATTTAACTCTTCCAGGCCTTACTATCATAAATATAGAGGTGTATGATAGAGGTGCATGATAATAACCTTGTTATTCCTTCTCTCTTGATTCAGGAAAAGCTTCTACCTGTCTTTTGTTATGAGAGGATATACTTTGGACTATCTTCTGACATTCTTTGGGCTCATAATTGATGTTTGAAGCACTTCACTTAAAGCTGGGCAAGAAAGTTCACTTGAGAAATTGGCAAAATGATGGATGCACTGTTGTCTGTTTTTTGGCTCCCTTGGGGATTGTAGTGCTTGGCAAGGATGCTAGAGCAGAGTTGGAAGTACTGTGCTCCTGAACTGGACCATATGCTGGCCCTATGACCTCAAACCTGTCCATCTTCAACCTCAATCTCCAATGTCCATAAAATGGGAAAATTCTCAAAGATGTTGTTTCCCCTCTCTGGTCTTTATTCAGTTGGTATATTCCCCACAAAGGTCACTTTCTCTAAATCGTCCCCGATAACCACTGATTTATGGGAACTCAGCATGGGGAGGGGCTGCCTAAAGCAAACTATAGATTTAAATAGAGGAAGGCAGTCATTGGGGAATAAATACCAACCATTTCTTTTCTTTCACCCTCTGATCTCTTATTCATGTCTCCCATAGGCAAAACCCCACTGGAGTTTGAAGAATAAGGGCCAGGTGAAGCAGAGTATGGAAACCAGACTCCTGGGGTACAGAGCAGTGTTGAGAAAGACGGAAATGAGGAGCATCCAACACAGCATGTTAGGAGCTTGGAGTTTATGCTATAGTCCATACAGAATCTTGTGTGCAGAATCCTTTTTGAGTCTTCTACAATACCATAATTTAAAAGCATCAATTCTTCATGGGTCAACATTCTTTATGGCCCAACTCTCACATCCATACATGACTACTGAGAAATCCACAGCTTTGACCATACAGACCTTTGTTGGCAAAGTGATGTCTCTGCTTTATAATACACTGTCTGGGTTTGTCGTAGCTTTACTTCCAAGGAGCAGGTGTCTTTTAATTTCATGGCTGCAGTCACCATCCACAGTGATCTGGGAACCCCAAAAAATAAAGTCTGCACTGTTTCCATTGTTTTCCCGTCTATTTGCCATGAAGTAATGGGAACGGATGCCATGATCTTTGTTTTTGGAATGTTGAGTTTTAAGCCAGCTTTTTCACTCTCCTCTTTCACTTTCATCAAGGGGCTCTTTAGTTCCTCTTTGCTTTCTACAAAGAGTGATAAGGGTGGTATCATCTGCATATCTGAGGTTATTGATATTTCTCCCAGAAATCTTGATTCCAGCTTGTGCTTCATCCAGCCTGACATTTTGACTGATGTACTCTGCATATAAGCTAAATAAGCAGGGTGACAATATACAGTCTTGACTCACTCCTTTCCCAATTTGGAACCAGTCTGTTGTTCCATGTCTGGTTGCTGTTGCTTTTTGACCTGCATACAGGTTTCTCAGGAGGCAGGTCAGGTGGTCTGGTACTCCCATCTCTTTTAGAATTTTGCAGTTTGTTTTGATGCACACAGTCAAAGGCTTTGGCGTAGTTCATAAAGCAGAAGTAGATGTTTTTCTGGAATTTCTTTGCTTTCTCTGTGATCCCGTGGATGTTGGCAATTTGATCTCTGGTCTCTCTGCCTATCTTGAATGCAGGCAGCAGGAGACAGTGTGAAATGGAAAGGAGCCCTTGGGCTGGGTGTTGGAGACAGTGTCTCTGTCTCTTGACCCAAGGGCTATGCTTACACTCCTAGTTGGCTCTGTGAAATGGGTATTATTTGTGTATGTTCTGAGCTTAGTTTGCATACTTGTGAAATGGCCACCAAAGACTCTTCACTAACAAATATGGAAATTCTGCAGAGGGTGGAAGGTTTCTAGGTTTTTGGTTTTCTTCTGTCTTCCTAGAATCTGCTATCCTGCAAAGTCCTGGGGCATCAGCCTGAAGCAGATTTACTAATGGGCTAGACTTAGTTTGACTTTGACTTTTCACTTTCATGCATTGGAGAAGGAAATGGAAACCCACTCCATTGTACTTGCCTGGAGAATCCCAGGGACGGGGGAGCCTGGTGGGCTGCCATCTGTGGGGTCGCACAGGGTCAAATATGACTGACGTGACTTAGCAGCAGCAGCAGACTTAGTTTCCACCTTTGCAACAGGATCGATACATTTCCTAGGAGCCCCAGAGAATTTCAAATTGTACAAAATCACATCAAACCAAAGAGCCCAGAAAGTAGATACTTGACAAACAAGGCAAAATTGAGTGTACTGGATGGAGCTCATGCAAGCCTAGGGCCCTTTATGTGCTCTGAAACAGCTTAAAGTCTTTTTCAGTGTCTTCATTTTGGCAAGTGAAGATAGTTAGCATCTTGGAAAATGTTACAATAGTACACATTACTGTGGTATGACAGTACAATGTTGCAAATGGATTTTTAACTTTCTTAGCTATAACTGTTAGAAATCTTAGAGTCCTAGGCTATTAGAATTCCCACATCTCCCTTCTTCCCCTTATCCTCCAATATGAGTTGTTGATATTTTGTCAAGAATTTTTGCATCTATGTTTTTGAGAGATATTGGTCTATAGTTTTCCTTCTTGGACTGTCTTTGTCTGGTTTGGTATTAGGGTAATGCCGGCATTATTTTAGAATGAATTAGGAAGCTTTTCCTCTATTTCTGTCTTTTGGAAGTGATTGTGGAGAACTGATGTGAATTCTTCCTTCAATGTTGGGCAGACTTCACTAGTGAAATTATCTGGGGCTGGTGCTTCCTTTTTCAAGGTTCTTGTTTCATTTTCTCCACCAATTATAGACTATGGTAGTTAATTTTACGTGTCATCTTGGCTAGGTGATGAGGTGCCCAGATATTTGGTCAAACATTATTCTTAGTGTTTCTGAGTGAGCTTAACATTTAAATCTGTGGACTTTGAGTAAAGTAGATGGTCATTTATAGTGTGAATGTGACTTATCCAATCATTGGAAGACCTGAATAGAGAAAAAAGACTAGCCTTTCTCTGTGCAAGAGAAAATTCTCCAGGACGTCAGACCTTATCTGCAACACTGGGCCTTTCTGCAGGTCTTTCCTGATGGCAGACGGCCTTAGGACTGGGAGTGGCACGTCAGTTCTCCTGGGTTTCCAGCCTGGTGACCCACCCTGCAGATTTGAACTTGCCAGCCTTGATAATCATGTTAGCTAATGCCTTATAAAAAAATCACTTAAATATATAAATCATATATATCTCCTTCTGGGGAGATATATGTAATTTATAGGGTTCTATAAAACCCTAACATGTGAGCTTATTCAGATAATCTGTTTCTCCTTGTGTTGATTTTGGCAGTTGGTATTTTTTAAATGGTCTTTCCTGGTGGCTTCGTGGTAAAGAAGCAACCTGCCAATGCAGGATATGCAGGTTTGATCCTGTGTGGGGAAAGTCCCCTGAGAAAGGAAATGGCTATCTACTCCAGTATTCTGGCCTGGGAAATCCCATTGACAGAGGAGCCTGGAGGGCTATATTCCATGGAGTTGTTGCAAAAGAGTCCGATACTACTTATAAGAATAAACAGTCTTTATCAGAGTAAACAACAGTTAACAGTCTTTAAGATAGATAGCTAGTGGGAACCTGCTGTAAAGTGCAGGAAACTCAGCTCAGATGACCTAGATGGGTGGGATGAGAGGGCGAGTAGGAAGGAGGTACAAAGAGGAAGAGGATATACGTATACATTTAGCTGATTCACTTTGTTGTACAGCAGAAACTAACAGTAAAGCAGTTATTCTCAAATATAAAAGAGAATTTTTCAGCTGAGTGATCAAATTGGTGGGCAGATTGTTAATAATATTCCTGAGTTATCCTTTTAATGGGACTACTAAGTAATGACCCCTCTTTTGTTCGTGATATTATTACTGTGTCTTTTTTCTCCTTGATCAGCCTTAGTTGCAGTTTATAAAGTTTACCTTTTCAGAGAGTTCTCTGTTGGTTTCCTATTTTTAATTCCACCAGTTCCTGCTTTAATATCTATATTTCTTTTCTTCTTCTTGCTTTAGCCTTAAGCTCTTCTTTTTTATCCTTGGGTCCTAAGGTAAAAGCTTAGACTATTGATTTCAGACCTTTCTTCTTTTCTAATATATGCATACAGTGCTATACATTTTCCTCTTAATCATTACTTTCACTACATCCCACAAATTTTGATACTGTGTCTTTAATTTTTGTATAGTACAAAATATGTGGCTTATGTTGGTGAATGTTCTACATGAGCCACCAACTCAACTGTAATAAAAAATATTAAAACAGGTTCAAAATGAATTTTTAAAATTAACACATTTAAATGGAAGTTGAAGTGAAACTAAGTATTAACAAGATTCAGGATGCTGTTTCAGTTGTCTACAATAAAATCCATTTCCAGGCTTGACATACCATCCATATCACAGAAGTGATCTTTTGAAATATTGTTTATTCAAACTTTTTCTTAGGCAGATAATCTGAATCCGAGATCCTAAACGGAGAAGCTGCACTCAGCTCTTCAGCCTTTTGGTTTTGTTCTGTTTAGCACCGTCCAGGTTGTAACTAATGGCTGGTGTATTTATCAGGCCCAGAGGGGTGAAAGTTAAATGCCACCTTTTCCTCCTGGGCTCCACATGCCCACCCCACACACTGCACACAAAAATAAACATCTAGGGCTGCTGACATGTCAATAAAAGTGATCTGTTTTGTTGTTGTTTTGGTTGGCAGTATCACCTGGTAAACGTCTAGTATGTTACCACCACCCGTATCTCCAATGACGATTTTTGCCACAGGGATGATGAAAACGATGATTAACAGGTAATCGTAACATAGATTATCAGTGACCTGTCTTCTGTAGGACTTCTTATCCTTACTGCATTCCAGTCTTTTGGAAAGAGAAAATTCCAGCTGAAATAATCCCACTCTGGCTCCATTTCTGGCAGGGCCAGCTTCCAGCGGGTTTGGCTGGCTCTCTGGGCCAAGGGCTGTAAGCAGGCTGGCTGGGGCCTTCAACCATGCAGACTCGGCACTGGGAAAATTTAGTCCTTCACATGGTCCTTCTTGTTGTCAGATTCTACAAGATGGATTCAGGGTTTGTTTGAAAAGACTTCTTTAAACAACAACAGCAACAAATCTTTTCAATCTGGTTCTGTGAGATTTTCAGCAGCTCCTTAAGGCAGCCGTCCGTGAGTAGAAGAGTGTCACACGCACAACGGCATTCTCAGCTGTGCCAAGTGTTCCCCTTTCTGTAGAAATGAAAACCTGCCCCGGGAGTGGGAACATTAAACGACCTGGCTGGGACGGGCCTGGGGATGAGGAGGCCAGTGCAGAGGTGCAGCTGCCCCAAGTCTCACGCCCTTGGCTGATTGACAGCAGACTGCGGCCGCAGAGTGTGAGGTGAGAGGTCACCTCACCCTGGCCCTGTCCCCGTGCTTGGCACTGAGAAAGCTCAGCATCTCTCCCCACGGAAAACATTTGTCCTTGGTAGCCAAGAGAGCAGGAAGCTTCTTCAGGATGAGAAATGGAGTTAACTCGGTATCTCACCTGGAATATATGCAAGATGGAATTTATGGAATAAGTTTGTAATAATTTCTGGAATAAATAATAATTTCTGGAATAAATAATAATTTATGGAATGAAAGAAGATCCAGGTGAGCAAGGGAATAGCTGTTTCCAAGCATCCCCATGGAGTGTTTTCTCTCTTTAAATTCCTGGCCAAATGTGAGAAGCACTTGGAGGAAGCCTGTGAGTGACCTGGTGCTCTGCTCGAGGATGGCTACACCTCATTTTGCTCTCCTGAGACCCCAGAGTTGGGGACACAGGCAGGCAGCAGGTGACCTGGAATGTTCTGAGGTGCCCTGGGTGTTAGTTCACACTCGACCCTTACAGTCTTCTTTTGGGCCTTGGTTTCTTTGCTTCTAAAATAGCTGACTCACAAAACTTACTGTGAGGCAGCATAGACAATGGCACCCCACTCCAGCACTCTTGCCTGGAAAATCCCATGGATGGAGGAGCCTGGTGGGCTGCAGTCCGTGTGGTCACAAAGAGTCAGACACGACTGAACAACTTCACTTTCACTTTTCACTTTCATGCATTGGAGAAGGAAACGGCAACCCACTCCAGTGTTCTTGCCTGGAGAATCCCAGGGACGGGGGAGCCTGGTGGGCTGCTGTCTATGGGGTCGCATAGAGTCAGACATGACTGAAGCGATTTAGCAGCAGCAGCAGCAGCATAGAATATTTTATATTTTTTTATATAACATGGGGGTTATGTTATATGTAAATGTATATAAATGCTTTCATATACACTTAAGCCTTATAATGTGTAAGGAGGGTATCATTAACTTTTTATAATAGAAATGAAAATTGAGGAGAAATGATATATCTTACTCGAGATCATATAACTCTTAGAAACTGAGCTGGAACCCAGTTTAGATCCCTGGGTATCAAATTCAGGGCAGGCTTTTATTTTCTTTATCTTTTTTCGGAGGAGGGGAACAGTTTTTTTGGTATTGTGGTAAAATATTCAAAATATAAAATTCACCATTGTAACCATTTTTGAGTGTACTGTTCTGCGGTGTTAAGTACATGGTTGCACAGTTATCACCTACATCCTTCTCCAGGAATGTCTCACCTTCCCCAGCTGAAGCGCTCACCTATTAGGCACTAACTCTGCATCTCCTCCTCCCCTAATCCCTGGCAATTGCCATCCCACCTTCTGTTCCTGTGAATTCAGCTACTCTCTGTACCTCATGCAGGTGGAATCCTGCCATATTTGTCCTTTTGTGACTGGCTTATTTCCCTTGGGTTAGTGTCTTTGAGCTTCACCCACTTGTACCGTGTGTCACTAATGCTGAATGATAGTCCGCTGTGTGTGTATACATTTTCTTTATCCATTCACCTGTCAGTGGACGCTTGAGTTGTGTCCAGCTTTTGGCTATTGTGAATAATGACTCTATAAACCTTAGTGTATAAATGTCTGTTCATGTTCTTGCTTTCACTTCTTTTGGGTAGATACTCAGTAGAACTGCTGGATCATATAATAATTCTGTGTTTAATTTGTTTGATTTCTTCTTCTTAAATAAGTCATTTGTTCTTTTAAAATAAAATTTCTTACCTCTTGTTATTTATATTTGAAGCCATATCTTCTATTTTTCTTAAATTGGCCATGGTGTTCTTTTGATGTTCTGGTTTAGTTGTAACAATACATTGTTTGCGATAAAAAGTATCTTGCATTTATTTTGTGCTTTACTTCTACATGGAGAACATCACATTGATGTTATCTCATTTACCTTTTCAAGGTTTATGAGAGAAGGATTAAGGACACATTAACTTCGTCTTACAAATGATAAAAATAAGGTTGAAGACCTTTAAAAGGTTTTTCTTCAGTGAGATTATAGAAGTGATACAGCTAAAATCAACTTTCTAACTCTTAATTTACTACTTCCTTTGTGTATTGAAATGGGATATATCAATAAATAATTCTAATTTGATTCTTATGTAGTATTTATTTGTAAATTTAAGTCTCTAGAACTTTTTGTGCCTGTTGCCTCACCTATAAAAAAAGAAAAAAAAGCCAATGATAGTACTAAAAAGAGTGTAAAGAATAGCCAACCAAAATAAAGAAGAGCCACCCAAATACCAGCAAAGTACTTCATAAAAGATGGAAAGTTATAGCAAATTATTAATGACTCACCTAATCACATAATAACTGTTACTAAAGCAGAATCCTAAACAGAAGTACTAAATAGTTTATCTGAAATTTCAGTGTGATGCTGAAAATCATTTTGAAACCAGGAAAGTTAAAAAAGAGATGTCAGTTCAACATGAGTGTACTCACATGACTGGGCACCTTCCCCACGAGTAGCAGGGCCCCGGCTGCTCTTGGCTAGGCTAATGGTGTAGATGCATGTTGAGATCTCTGCATTTTCAGGCTTCAGGAACTTTGCTCAGGCTTTTCCTCTCTTCATGTGCTTCCCTATCGCCAATGAATTTAGCTTTCAAGTCCTGGACCCAAGTGACATCTTATCCACCATCACTTCCCTATTCTCTTTCTGTGATTGCTGCTTGCTGTGTGTTCCTGATGCATACACCTTTTAAAAAATGTTTTTGGCTGTGTACTTGACCTACTCAATGGACATAGTTTGAGCAAACTCTGGGAGGTAGTGAAGGACAGGGAAGCCGGGTGTGCTGCAGTCCCTGGGATTGCGAAGAGTCAGACTTCGTTACTGAACAACAAGAAGCTGATTTACAAGGTCGTGTTAGTTTCAGGCGCACAGCAAAGTGAATCACTCATACATGTACATACATCCGCTCTTTTGTGGGTTCCTTTCCTGTGGGGGTCATGACAGAGCACCGAGCAGAGTTCCCTGTGCTATACAGCAGGTCCTTGTTAGGTATCTATTTTGTATATAAGCAGTCACGGGCTTGCAAAGAGTCAGACGTGACTCAGCAACTCAGCGACAGCAGAGGCATGTGTATATGTCCATCCCAGTCTCCCAGTTTGTCCCTCCCCCCCACCGCTACTTCCTGGTAACCTAAGTTTGTTTTTTACATCTGTAACTCGATTTTTATTTTGTAGACAACTTTGTTTGTACTCTTTTTAAAAATTACACACACACTTTTTTTAGATCATGTTGCAGCCTGTGGCTCCTCTAGGCTTGGAGCCCCCAAGGACAGGCACTGTCTCATTCATTCTTGTTTCCCTGGGGCTTGTTATGTTGTCCGGAGTATAACGCATGCTGCACAGTTATTTTCTAAGTGAAAAAGAATTCAATGATATATACAAATAGAGAAGTCAGAGTTGACTTTTGAGGATACTTGAGTCCTTTGCACAGGACACAGAAGCCTCCTTCCTCTTGCAAAAGCATCAGCCCTGTTCTCTGCCCCTTCTCGTTACTTCTCACAATCGTTATTATCACTCTGCTTTCCGCCACAGGGGCCTCCCTGGTGGCTCAGACCGTAAAGAACCTGCCTACAATGCAGGAGACCCAGATTCAATCCCTGGGTCTGGAAGATCCCCTAGAGAAGGGCATGACAACCCGCTCCAGTATTCTTGCCTGGAGAATCCCATGGACAGAGGAGCCCGGCAGGCTGTAGTCCATAGCGTCACAAAGAGTTGGACATGACTGAGTGACCGTCTCTTTCTCTTTCTTTTCGTCCATGCTCCAGGGTCCTAGAATACAACTACGTTTTTCACTGTCATGCTTGCTGCTTCCCTTTGAACCAGAGATCAGCCTTTCCAAATTAGTGCTCCTCACTTCTCATCCCCACTGGGAACCAATGGATCTGGGGTGAGCAAAGAAGGGGGACAGAGGAGGCTGTGTTTTGAGAAATCTGGAGAGCAGCTAAAATATGGCAGGGCTGTTTTAAGTTTTACTGGCTAGAGGAAGAGGAAGCTGCCGTGGCTCATTGTGTCACAGGTGGGGAAACAGCCTGAGCCGTGATCACAGAGCAGGTAAGAGAGCTGGGATTCTAATCCAGGCCTGTCTCCTTCTCGAGCCTGTGTCCTCGTCTGCTGCATAGCGCTGCCTCCTATGTGAGGAGCGGATATACTTCAGAGCCGCCAGGGCTGTGACCCTGCAGGTCCCTGAGAAAGCTAGCCAATGGTGAAATCCAGGTGACTCAGGGAGAAGCGGGAGGCATGGCCAGACCAGCCACACCCAGTGAAGCCCACGAGAAAGTAAAAAAGTTAGTTGCACAGTTGTGTCCGACTCTTTGCAATCCCATGGTCTGTAGCCCATTTGGCTCCTCTGTCCATGGAATTCTCCAGGCAAGAGTACTGGAGTGGGTTGCCATTTTCTTCTCCAGGGGATCTTCCCAACCCAGGAATTGAACCCAGGTCTCCTGCATTGCAGGCAGATTCTTTACCAACTGAGCTACTAGGGAAGCACTTCAGAGCCGCCAGGGCTGTGACCCTGCAGGTGCCTGAGAAAGCTAGCTAACAGTGAAGTCCAGGTGACTCATGGAGAAGCGGGAGGCACGGCCAGACCGGCCACACCCAGTGAAGCCCACGAGAGCTGTCTTCCAAATCTTCTTTTCGGCCTCTGCAGAGTGGTGTCTTTTCCTCATTCTTGGTTCCTCCAGCCAAACAAAGAAGGTGAAGAGATGGACCTATCTTCTTCATAGCCCTGCTGTCAAGCCTGATTCACTTTATCGTGTCCTTGGAGGAAGGAAAGTTCTGTGTAAGAACTGTGTCTTTCCTGCACATTTCTCAGTTTCATTTGACAGCCCTTGAGCTCTGGGTTCTAGAAGACTCTTCTTTTTCTTTATTTTCTTAACTGCTAACCTGGTCCACACCAAGAACCTTGGGAATTCTGGAGCTTTCCTATGTGCAAATGGCTTGAAGGATTCCGTGCAGGCCAGGACTGAGGGGAGGGGAGGAAATGAGCAAGTCTGAACAGAAACCTCAGGCATTCTGAGGTCTGCCCTTCAACCTGGAATTCCGATGCTCTCCGGTGTTGGCTTGACCTCGGTGGTGGCCCTGAATATTTACAGCCTCAGACCTCCTGATTCTTCAGCTCTCGCTCACCATGGACCTGTCCTTCCCCCTCCGCTTCCACCCCCATGCTCGCAATCCTGATGCATCTGAGGTGGTGGAGAAGAATGGAAATTTGTTTTTTTTTATGCAGTATTCGGCAGTGTCCACCCTGCTTTACAGAAGCGTGAAATGTTGTGAAATCTCTGCTGTTTACAAGCCTGCTCCTCAACTTATCCTTTGCTGAAGACAGCGATCTACCATGCAAGACTAGTTTTCAGTTCTTTAGAAGTAGGCAAATCAGATGTTGCTTTCAAGATAATAGTAAAGGGATGGCCCTGGTGGTCCAGTGGTTAAGAATCCTCCTTCCAGTGCAGGGGATGTGGGTTCACTCCCTGGATGGGAAACTAAGATCGCACGTGTGATGGAACAACTAAGCCTGTGAGTTGTGGAGCCTCAACTAGAGAAGTCCGTGTGCTGCAATGAAGACTGAAAATAATAATAATAAAAATATTTCTGTCTTTAAATAAAAAATTTTCTGAGACAATAAGGTTTTATAAGGCAACGTTTCTTTCAAGGGATGGACCTCAATGCAGAGATGTTGAATTTGAAGGCTTGGAAGCCTTGCTTGCTGTTCTGGCCAGCCCTCTGCCTCCATGCCCTTCAGCAGAATAACTCCTCAGTGTGCAGGCTAGCCTCAGCTCAGGTGGGAAGTTGGAGCACGCAGTTTGTCTTTGGCACGCAGGGACCCAGTTGCTCTCCCTTCTATTGAGTCCCTTCTGTCCCTCCAGTCCTGTCAGGACACCTGACAGGAAGTTGTTGCAGAGATTTTGTTTGTTCCCAGTCTCAATGACCCCCTTCTCTCTCCACTCTTCTCCAGTCCACATGGGAGGGGACTCGGAGGAGAGAGGGGAGCGGAAGGGATGTCTTGGGGTTCGAGGGTGGTTGCCAGGCAACACCCAGAGGGGTCAGGAGGTCAAGGGCTGGGAAGTGGCAGATGAATTGCATGATGGTCCCAGGTCTGCCAGGGAAAAGGAGCTTTCATCTTTAGTTCCAGCAGTTTTATACACATATATGTATATTATGTGTGTTTATATACGTGTTGGGCTTCCCTGGTGACTCAGATGGTAAAGGCGTCTGCCTGCCATATGAGAGACCTGGGTTCAATCCCTGGGTCAGGAAGATCCCCTGGAGAAAAAAATGGCAACCCACTCCAGTACTATTGCCTGGAAAATCCCATGGATGGAGGAGCCTGGTAGGCTACAGTCCATGGGGTCGCAGAGAGTTGCATACGACTGAGCAACTTCAATTTCTAGGTATATATATGTGATCTGTGTGCAAGGCTCATGCTGGAGCCAGAGCTCAGGAGATGCAGGCGGAAGTGGTGCCTGACCTAGTCCTGGCAGGATGGGTGCAGGACAGCGGCCAGAGTGAGCAGGTGAGCCCAGCTCTCCTCGGGTTCCAACAAAACAAAGGATCTTCGCACTTTATTTTGTGAGAGAACAGTGATTGGCTTGATGGAACAAGAGAGAAATATGAGAAAGGGAAGATTAAAGAACTGTGTGTTATCAGCATCTACTCAGCCAGGAGCCATCTCTGGAACTTCCCCACTTATTTCCATGAGATACACGCATAGCAAACCCTTCTTGGGAACTTTCTGGAATATGGCCATGAGAAAACTCTCCCAAATGCTTTGCAGAGAATCCACAAAACTATCTGCAGAAGAACGTTCTTTGAAAGCTACCAGGGCCACTCCCAGCCAACCATGGACTAAAGCAGCCCTGCCCTGGGTGACCCGGGGCTCCTCTGACATCTGACCTTAACTCAGGGGCTCCCCAGGCCCTGAGGCTAAGATCCTACCACTTGCTGGCCTCCTCTCACCTTCACCTGGGGTTGTCTTGCATTGCATTCTTATGCTGCTGCCTATTTCCCTAAAGAGAAGATAATAATTCTTGCACGTTTGGTACTGTCTTGGTGTCCACATCTCAGTTCAGTTCAGTCACTCAGTCATGTCTGACTCTTTGCGACCTCATGAATCGCAGCACGCCAGGCCTCCCTGTCCATCACCAACTCCTGGAGTTCACTTAGACTCGTGTCCATCGAGTGAGTGATGCCATCCAGCCATCTCATCCTCGGTCGTCCCCGTCTTCTCCTGCCCCCAATCCCTCCCAGCATCAAAGTCTTTTCCAATGAGTCAACTCTTCACATGAGGTGGCCAAAGTACTGGAGTTTCAGCTTTAGCATCATTCCTTCCAAAGAAATCCCAGGGCTGATCTCCTTCAGAATAGACTGGTTGGATCTCCTTGCAGTCCAAGGGACTCTTAAGACCTAGACTAATATATGTTGTATTTAAGAGGATGTGTTAAACAGATTATAATTGGTCCTGAAAATATTAAAGATATTCAAAGGAGATATAACCAATTTGCATGAAAATTTTCCGGTTTACCTTATTTTAAAATCCATTCAGCCAAAGTGATCACAGACATTTTAAAAATCCTCATTTCAGCATTAATTATGGAATATGTCATCAACAGATGACAGAATTTAGGATGAGGTGTGAAGAACCTATACAGAATTGAGGTAATGATTATTAAAGTGTGCGTGCTAAGGTGCTTCAGTTGTGTTCGACTCTTTGCAACCCTATGGACTGTAGCCCGCCAGGCTTCTCTCTCCATTGGATTCTCCAGGCAAGAATACTGGAGTGCGTTGCCATTTCTTCTTCTAGGGGTTCTTCCTGACCCACAGCTCAAACCTGCCTCTCCTGCATTGGTAGGTGGGTTATTTACTACTAGAGCTATGTGGGAGGCCCCATTAAATTGTGAACAACTCATTATAATGCTAATAATGATGATGAAACATTTACTGTGGCTCAGCTGGTAAAGGATCTGCCTGCAATGTGGGAGACCTGGGTTTGATCCCTGGGTTGGGAAGATCCCCTGGAGAAGGGAAGGGCTACCCACTCCAGTATTCTGGCCTGGAGAATTCCATGGATTGTATAGTCTGTGGGGTCACAAAGAGTCGGACATGACTGAGTGACTTTCACTGGCATTATTCTAAATGCTTTTTTGTATATTAACATCTTTACCTTGTTAGTGGATACAAATATTTGACAGAAGCTTCTAATTTTTTCTAGGATGATGGATTTCTGTATTATTGCAGTAAATTGATACATAAGTATGTTCATATACCCACAAATGTCTTTTTACTGAAGTTCTAATGCATGTGAGATGAAATGAATGAAAATTAAAAAGTAAGGATTCATATATATATATAATATGCATTCATATATATATATGGTATTCAGTACAGAACACAATGCAGGCATATAGTTTATTGTATGAATAATCTCTCCCAATGAACAGTTATTAAAATGAACATGTTTTTCCCATCATTAGAACCAGGAGTATATTCTCTAAGACACTGTTTCATAGCCTAGTCTATTACGTTTCCTTCATTGTGAGTGCCTAGGAGTGCTTACTGAGAATACAGAGTCTTGGAAATGACTTTCCCAGTCTGTTTCAGTTGTCTGAGGTGGGACACGGAAGTTTGCATTGTACCAAGCATCCTCAGATGATTCCCAAACACGCTAAAATCTGAGAGTCAAAGCTGGCAGTTAAGAAGTAGTAATTGTCACTTTTCAAATGATGGCTCTTCTTGGCATCACATTTAGAGTTTGGTTATACATGGGTTTACATTCACAGCATTCAAAAGAAATGAAATTTGTTTAGCCTGCAGTGAGGACCAGTGGGGAGCACGATCAGGCTGCAGTAGATGTTAGTAGTGATGGGATCCCGTTTCTCGAGGGATCAGAGAGATGGGCTTAGGGGAATGACCCTGGACACAGTAGCTGGGCCCATTTCATCTGTTGTCTCTGTTTGTGCATTAATGAAACCAAAGGTGTGGGGCAAGAACTGTTCAGTCTCTTCCTGATCGTGAGCTACCTGTCACCTCCCAGCCAGAACTAACATCATAAATGAACATGGCTGGCTGTGGGAGACGGTGGGGCGCGAACACTTGTTCACTATGGAAGTCATTTGGGAGAATATGACGGTTCATGAAGAAACATAATGAAATCTTCATGTCTTCCCACAATGAAAACATCAAAAGTGTCTGTGCTTGTCTGTTTTTTTTGCAAATTGTAAAAACCCTGCATTAAGCAACTGAACTGAAGCAAGTCTACAGAAGCCATTTTCCCAACAGGATTTGCCTACTTTGTGTCTCTGTGTCAAATTTTGGTCATTCTGCAATATTTCAACTTTTTTCATTATTATTATATTTGTTATGGTGATCTTTAATGTTGCTTTGGGGTGCTCATATAAAACATCAAATTCAAAAGAACTTTTTAAATTAATTAATTAATTTATTTATTTTTGGCTGTTCTGAGTCTTCATCGCCGCTCTCAGGCTTTTCTCTAGTTGCAGTGAGTAGGGGCTACTCTTGAGTTGCAACGTGCAGGCTTCTCATTGGGGTGGCTTCCATGTTGCTCTAGGACACACAGGCTTCATTAGTTCTGGTTCCTGGGCTTACTTCCTATGGGCATATGGGGTCTTCCTGGATCAGGGTTCAAACCTGTGTCTCCTGCATTGACAGGTGGATTCTTTACCACTGAACTACCAGGGAAGCCCTACAAATTTTCTCAAAAAATGTAAGTGCTCTTAGAATCATGGCTTCTAAAGGGAGTTCAAGTGCCTGGCTAGTGTAGAAAAGCTGAAACAAGGAGCATATTTCTTGTTTACACGTCTCTTAATTTGGGGCCATTTTGTTCAGTTGCTAAGTTGTGTCTGACTCTTTGAGACCCCATGGACTTCAGTGCACCCGGCTTCCCTGTCCTTCACTATCTCTCGGAGTTTGCTCAAACTCATTGAGTCAGTAATGCCATCCAACCGTTTCATCCTCTGTCATCCCCTTCTCCTCCTGCCCTCAATCTTTCCCAGAATGAGGGTCTTTTCCATGAGTGGGCTCTTTGCATCAGGTGGCCAAAGTATTGGAGTTTCAGCTTCAGTCCTTCCAATGAATATCCAGGGTTGGTTTCCTTTACGATTGACTGGTTTGATCTCCTTGCTGCCCAAGGGACTCTCAATATTTTTTAAAGAAGCTGAGACAAAAGTACAAAGTGAGAAAAACAAAGGGGGACAAAGACTAGGAAAAGAAAAGAACAAAGAAAGAAACCTGGTTGCTTGGAGATTTTTGTTTTTTAAATACAGCATCACCAGCAGTTGTCCAGAAAGAAGTATGACTCTATTAAGGAATTTTTCCATCCATTTTTTTCATATAAGGAAACAATTCTAAGATATCTGATTGAGTTGTCTTTCCTGTAGATCTGATGGTTTAAATTGAAAGAAATATTTTAGAAAAGAGTCCCCCTAAAAAATATTCTAGGTATTTCTACTGAGACATTCTCTTTCTAGAACTTTTGAAAATAGATGACCGCAACTACAGACAGAATTTACATCTCTGGCTACAATGCTGAAGGTAAATTTACATTACTCTCGGGAGCAATGCAGCATTTGGCAGGGGCCTATAGAATAAATGGCACTTTTTTTTTTTTTTTTTTAAAGGGCTGAAGGAAGTGCCAGTAGAGATTTCTGTCCTTGGAAATTACCTTGTGTTGTATTATGGGAATTCATCAGGTCTGTTTGGAACTTGCTTAAAAATTCCTTGACAAAAATGACGGTGGTATCAACTGCTTTTACTGTTATTTTGTCCCCTGAGGAGCAGTCGTCGGAAACACAAGTGCTTAAAGGACCAGACTGAAAATACATTTCAGACAAGCAAGCCATGACTAAAAGCACCAGGGGCTACAGAAATCTGGAGGACATGGGCTGAATCTGCAAGCCCCACAAACCTGCATCCATGAACACATTCAGTTTCTCCATCCTCCCCGCCTGATACCCAGGCGCAGGAATGATGGAGAAAATAACCTGATTATGTTAGGAATCCTGAGCCATCCGCATCACACCGCACCCAGACCACTGCTTTGTAAATTCTAAGATAAGCCAAATCAGAATTACACACATTCCTCGGTTCTCCTCTTTCTCTCTTCCTTCTACCCTCATATATTTGCTTATCTTTTAAATCAGTATATCAAGTCCTAGTTATAAACATCCATGGGTAGATAAGCACCATATGAATCTTTTTTTTTTTTAATAGTTTTTGAATCTTTTTTTTTTTAATTTGGCTGTACCGCATGGCACATGGGATCTTAGTTCTCCAACCAAGGATCTAACCCACATCCCCTGCAGTGAAAACATAGAGTCTTAACCACTGGCCTGCCAGGAAGCCCCTCCGTATGAATTTTTTTAAAATATAAATTTATTTATTTTAATCGGAGGTTAGTTACTTTACAATATTGTATTGGTTTTGCCATACATCAACATGAATCTGCCACAGGTATACACGTGTTCCCCATCCTGAACCCCCTACCCTCCTCCCTCCCCGTACCATCCCTCTGGGTCATCCCAGTGCACCAGTCCCAAGCATCCATCATGCATCGAACCTGGACTGGTGATTATTTCATATATGATATTATACATATTTCAATGCCATTCTCTGTATGAATCTTTAAAGAATGAAATAAGGTCCCTAAACTCAGGGAGGTTTAGAATATGCTAGGGAAGGCAAGAAAGAACCCAGAAACAAAGCAATATGGAAAATGTAACCCAAGAGATGTCTCCAGGTGCTTGGCAAATGTGTTAATGTGGCTCCAGAGGAATTACAAATGAAAGCAAAATGAACAGCAGTGCTCTCAAGTTAAGAGACTTGGGACTTGAAAAACCCTGAAAAGGATGCAAGATCTAGCTAGGTAGCGGAGATAGAAGGGAGAGGATTTTTGGTGATAGGTCCAGAGTAAGTAGGGGAATACGAGGAGGTCAAGCTTTTGTCTTGCTTTCCTTCTCTTTTTGCCAACTCTAAACTTCCAAACTGAGCAACTAAGCACAGCACAAACTTCCAAAGATAATCAGAAAATAATGGAACATAATTAGAAAATGTTGAGGGGATATATTGTCCTGACTGGATGGGGAAAAGCATTTTTTGTCTTTATATTCCGAAAAGTCGTTATGAGTCTGTGTTACTCATGGCAGATTCTGAATTAATAAGTGCTTTGTGGCTCTGGCCTGGCACTATGTCAAGAAAAGTGCTACCTCCACCTTTTGGAATAAGAATTAATCCTGTGCAAGATATTAGGTTAGTATGTGTGGCCTTTGGTTGGAAATAACAGAAAACACAGCTCAGAATAGCTTAAGCAATAAAGAACTTGTATTATCTCGTGTAACAAGAACTGTGGAGGTTGGGAATGTCCTCCAGGGTTGGTAAATGCAGCCACTTGGCAACATCATCAAGACCTAGGTTCTCTTTAACGTCCCTCTCTGTCGTCCCCTGAGCATGTTTCCTGTGTCCTCAGACTAGCTGTCTGGATGGTTACAAGATGGCTGCCGCAGCTCCAGGTATCCCATCCACACAAGAAAAGGTCCCACAACAGAAGATGACATCTCCTTCTCTGTGCTTCTTTTTAAAAGGAAGGAAATCTTTCTCCTGGAGCCTCCAACAGACCTTCCCTGATGTGTATGGGTCATAATTCCCTTTTAAAAAGTCACTGTTCAGAACAATGTGATTGCTGTAGTTGATTCAGACTAATCAGGATTTATCTGAGTCATACTGGGTGAGGGAAGGACACCAGACAAAACAAAGGCAACCATTAGCCAAAGGAAAACAAGGAAAAAACAGAGGAAGAAAAAAGGGAAAGGAAGAGGAGGAGTTCTGCTAGGTGGATACGGTTTTAAAATCTGTCCACAGATTCTTTGATACTGCTCCCCTTCCAAGATCTGAACCCAGTTCCCCTCCACTTGAATGCCACGCCACCAAGTAGCCGGTGGAGAGGCTGACACGGCGAAGAACTGAGGCCTCCTGCCAACAGCCATGTGAGCGAGCCATCGTGATGGTGGATACTGCAGGATTTTTTTTTTTTTTAAAGACCCGGATGCTGGAAAAGATTGAGGGCAGGAGGAGAAGGAGACGACAGAGGATGAGATGGTTAGATGTCATCACCGACTCGATGGACGTGAGTTTGGGTGAACTCTGGGAGTTGGTGATGGACAGGGAGGCCTGGCGTGCTATGGTCCATGGGGTCGCAAAGAGTTGGACACAACTGAGCGACTGAACTGGACTGAACTGCAGCCCCAGTCAAGCCTTCAGCCCCGACCCACAGCCTGACTGCAAATAAATGAGAGATCCTGAGCCAGGACAACCCAGACCCAACTCTTGAACTCCTTCCCTCCAAAATTTGGTTTTTTAAAAACCACAGAGTTTTAAGGCAATAGGTAATTCATAGGTTAGGTAACCAATCATTGCTGGTATTCTTCAGGAAACCTGAGTATTCATTTCATGTGTGCAACTTGAGGGTTTATTTTGTATGTGGAACTCATACTAGGTCTTAAAATTGTTTCAGTAAAGGGAAAAGAGACTATCTTCATTCACTTAAGTGAGATGGAAAGAAGTTGGATCTAGAAATCAATAAAATTCTGGCCATGGCTCTGTCACTAAGAGACCAGTATAAATATTAATAATTTCACTTCTCCTGATCTTGCCATTCATTATTTCTAAATAAAGGAACTGACCTATCCAGTGCCTTGTCCAGCTCTCAAATTCCATGGACATGTGAAATGCCTAAATGTTATTGTTTTAGGTTGTATAGCACAGCTTTAAGAACACCTGTTCTCAAAGTAGATGCCTTGGATTGAAATCCCAGTTAAATCACTTATTTAAGAGTTATCTTTGCTGCGATGAACATTGGGGTACACATGTCTCTTTCAGTTCTGGTTTCCTTGGTGTGTATGCCCAGCAGTGGGATTGGTAGCCAGGACATGGAAGCAACCTAGATGTCCATCAGCAGACGAATGGACAAGAAAGCTGGGGTATATATACACAATGGAGTATTACTCAGCCATTAAAAATAATACATTTGAATCCGTTCTGATGAGGTGGATGAAACTGGAGCTGATTATGCAGAGTGAAGTAAGCCAGAAAGAAAAACGCCAATACAGTATACTAACACATATATATGGAATTTAGAAAGATGTTAATGATAACCCTGTATGCCAGACAGCAAAAGAGACACAGATATATAGAACAGACTTTTGGACTCTGTTGGAGAGGGAGAGGGTGAGATGACTTGGGAGAATGGCATTGAAACATGTATACTATCATGTAAGAAACGAATCGCAAATCTAGGTTTGATACAGGATACAGGATGCTTGGGGCTGGTGCACTGGGATGACCCAGAGAGATGATATGGGGAGGGAGGTGGGAGGAGGGTTCAGAATTGGGAACTCATGTACACCCGTGGCGGATTCATGTCGATGTATGGCAAAACCAATACAGTATTGTAAAAATTAAAAAAAAAATTTTTATTAAAAAAAAGTTATCTTTGGAGAAGCAGTGTTACCATTGGAAGCCTCAGTTTCCTCATAACTTTGTTGAGAGGATATTAAATAATATAATGCAGGTGAAGCTCTTAGCATGTGGTGGCATCCAGTGGGTGCTCAATAAATGCAGGCAGTTGCTGTTACCTATATTATAGCAGTACATAATAAATCCGAAGTGACAGAGTTGTGTTGTTGTTACTTGATAGTTTATAGTTCGTGGGGCTTGTATATAATCAATATGTAATGTGCATTTTATATGAACGCGGAACACACTTGTCTTATTTTAAAAGTATAGACATTTATACATGGAGCCTTGCCTTCTAATTTATTGCTGGATTAGGAAGTCAATACTAAATAATACTCTCATCCCTACAGGAAAGAACAGTCCCCTGTGTAATGATCTATTAGTTTCTTTACATGAGTTTCTGGGAATGCTTTGCAGTGGAAGATTAGGTGGCCTATACTTCCTTGATTCTCCTACACAACACAGTCTGAAATAGTTGCTCCGTTTTGTTTGCATCGGCTGGATTTTTTATTAGTTATAAAGATTAATAGAAATCTGGAGAACGTATTGGCAAGCCACTCCAGTATTCTTGCCTGGAGAATTCCATGGACAGAGGAGCCTGGCAGTCCGTGGGGTCACAAAGAGTTGGACATGACTGAGCGACTTTCACCTCACCTAACAGAAATTTAAGGCAGTGTCTGCTTGTGCCTTAGGAGCTGCTCATTAATCATCATGTTCGGCGTCCACCAGGCGCGCTGGGCCTGACTCTGCCGGTTTGGAAGCCTCTCTTTTCAGGCCTCCCTGACCCGAGTTGTGGGGTGGATGGATGTTAGCGTTCCTCTGACAGCCCGCTGCCTTCCTCGTTTATATCCAGAATGCTAAGCCCCCTTTGGCCCGGGTCAGTGTTCTGGGATAAGTTTCCAAAATCAATATCTGATGTCTCTATTTGCTCTGGCACCTGCCTGTTGCCTCGGGTAGGCCTCCACTGTGGCAACAGGGTGAGACTCTTCTGAGCTTTCCATCTCGTCGGTATACAAGCAGGGTCACCCGAGGCTCCAGACGAGCCCTCCAGCTGGAAGCTCGGAGGACGCTGGGCAGCACGCTCTGCCAGTGGGCATGAGCTGGACTTGGCACTCAGGAGTCAAGACAAGTCCAGTTCCCAAACCTCTTAGGTTCTGAATTTTCAAGTAAAGCTTTGTTCTGTGGGCTGAAATTTAGAAGTATGGAATAAGTTTTGTTATTGCTTTTCTCCGTGGTATTTGCCATCATCAGTTCTTTAGAGGCATAAAGCAGTCATCTAAAAGCATACTGTGTTCTGGCTAACTTAATGGGACTGTTCTCTAAACCTTGCTGATTAGCTTCATTGTGAGCTGAAAGCATGATCCCTTGAACAGATCTAAATCGTGAATGAAATTATGTTGCTGCTTGACTTCTGTCCTTCTTCATGATCTTGTGTAGGTTGGTTAGGATCCTCTCTCTTACTTTAGTTTCCAGGCGAGAATCCTGATTTTTGGACGTCATCGCTTGGACGGTTGGGTTGGTTCTGCATTCCCTGCCTTACTCCTGCCCGAGGGTGTGCACCTGCTTGATATCTGACATCTTTTGCATACCACTTCTCTTTTATCAGACAAACCATGCTCCTGCTGGGGAAAAATGCACCACAATTTACATACGTTGAAAATTTCCAAACCCTGCCCTCTGATCTTCTAATCTCAATATTCCAGAGATTTTAGGAAATTCAGAAACAGTTTTGTTTGTATGAGGAACAAGTCTGTTTTCTATAATCTTCAGGAAATTTAAAATCCTGGCCCTTGAGACTTATTGTGACTGTATTCAAACTGAATATTTGACACAACAAACAGAGTGAAAAGGCAAGCTATGGAATAGGAGAAAATATTTGCAACTCAAATACCTGATAAGGGATTAATATTCAGAATATATTAACAAAATAAAAACAATTTCTAAAACCCAATGACAACTAAAAAAAGTAACCCAATTTAAAAATGGGTTGCATTTCTCCAAAGATGATCTACAAACCACAAATACATAAGAAGATTCTCAACATCGTAAATCATTAGGAAATTGCAAATCAAAACCACAATGATATATTACCTTATACCCATTAGAGTAGTTACTATTAAAAAAAAGAACATATTTACTGTTGGCAAACATATGGAGAAACTGGAACTCTTTGCACTATTGGTGGGAACATGAAATGAAGCAACTGCTATAGCAAACAGCATGATGTTGCCTCAAAAAATTAAAAGTAGAATTATCATATGGTCGTCAATTCCACTTCTGAACCTCAGAAGGATATTTGTACACCCGTGTTCATAACAGCACTATACACAATAGCTAGAAGATGAATCAGCCCAAATGGTCATTGGCAGCTGAATGCATAAACAAAACGTGGTGTAAACATACAACAGAACATTATTCAGCCTTAAAAAGGATGGAAACTCTGACACACGCTAGATCAAGGATGAACACTGGGGACATTATGCTAAGTGAAACAAGCCAGTAACAAAAGACTAGTGTTATTATATGACTCTACCATACCAGGTTTCTGGAGCAGTCAGTTAACAAACAAGGTACAATGGTGACTGCCCATGGGGTGGGGAAAATGGAAGTTGTAATTTAATGGGTAAGAGTTTCAGTTTTGCAAGATGAAAAAGTTCTGGATGTTGATTGCAGACACACGTGTGTGAATATACGTAATACCCCTGAACTCTACACTTAGAATTCGTTAAGATGACAAATATTCCATTATGTTATTTTACTGCAGTAAAAAATAATATTTGTGTTTCACATATCTACATATTATGTGTTTGTTTAATTTTCTTAGGAATGTCAAATCTTAGTGCAGATCATATCTTTAATTACCCAGCTTTACACCCAAATGGACTTGGCCCTCCGTTCCTGCTAGCTAGTGTCTTGATCAGGACAGGCATAAGATAAGATATCAACACTCAAGAGTAGCTAAGTTAATGATTGATGGTGACCTTCTGGCACTAAATATATATTTTTATTGAATGGTTTTTATGTAGCTGGACTATGCTCAGTGGGGAGTTATGAGTACTTCCCCTTCTTTCTCTTTGAGCAGGGAAAGTAGATTTGGCCAAGCAAGATTAAAGTTCTAGAGGGATGGAGGGGCTGGGTGGTGTTGGGCCTCTGTGTTGTGTAGTTTTCACAGTGGGCTCTCCTAAGTGTACAAGCTGGCAGTGATCATGCGCCAGGCTTGCAGCCTATAGAAAGCTGAGAGGGCCCACCACCCAGGAAGGGGCGGAGGGCTGTTTCCTGTCTGCAGAGCCCTTCAAAGCAGGGATATGGTTCAGGTGGTGCATGGGGCAGGAAAGGTATTCTTGCAGAGGGAAACCAACCACAGGACAGGCCGTGTGGAGTGTGAAACACTGGGTGGTGTCTAGCAAAGCAGGAGGTCGAGGCGTGAATCTCAAGACATGAGGGGCAGGGATGAATATGCCTTAGTCTTCCTGATCGCCCATTCTTGACAAAAAATCCTGTTGAATGGAACTAGTTCTAAAAACTTAATGAGCGTGCCTTAGATTGAAGAGGAAAGACTTGGGAGAGTTTATATATACATATACACCAACCAGGTGGCACTAACGGTAAAGAACCTGCCTGCCAATGCAGGAGACATAAGAGATGGGGGTTCCATCCTTGGGTCAGGAAGATCCTCTGGCAGAGGGCATGGAAAGCCACTCCAGTATTCTTGCCTGGAGAATCCCATGGACAGAGGAGCCTGGTGGACTATAGTCCACAGGGTCGCACAGAGTTGGACACAACTGAATGACCTAGCATGCATGCATATTCTTACACACATATACACATACATACAAAAAAAGGATTTTATCTTCAGAAAAATCTGAACACTGTAGTCTGCCAAGCTGCCTTATCTGGCAAGAGGTCTGTCAGTAATTATTTTTCTCAGTCGTACTTTATCTGTTTCTTCCGAGACACCAATATCAATTTTTCTGATAGGAATTTCAGGTCATTTGAAAGGCCAAACAGTAAGGATTTCAATTAAACAGAAGAAACCACAACAAAAAACAAAAAGCTCCTACAAAATTCAGCTTACTGAAGGAACAGCTAGAGCAAACGTTAGGGGTTATGATGGCAAGGGGACTTTCTTTCCAGAGGAGCTGAGCAAAAGAACTATCTTCATACCCTGATTATTTGGAACCAGGACACAATGCAAGAAAAGGCCAAGAGTGCTGAAAGTGAAAGCTGGATAAAAAGCTGTAAAGGAGACCAGGAGACCGCTGCCTTCCCACTGGGACCAGTTTCTGCATCTGCTGCCACCCCTCCTGATGCTTCCTAAGGATGGAAACTGAGACCCTCCCTTCACACTGTGTGTGTGTGTGTGTCTGTGTCTGTGTGTGTTTGTGTGTGTTAATACCAGAGCTAGTGGAGTGGATACTCTCCTGAATCCCAGATTCGTTTTGCCACTTGCCACTTCTCAAATCACCAATAAGTGTTCGGAAGCTGTCACCCAATTCTACATTTCAGGAGGAAGCCTTGGTCTAAAATAAGAGGGATACAATATTCATAGCAGCATTATTTACAGTTGTCAGGGTATGGAGCAACTCAATGTGTCCATCAGCAGATGAATGGATAAAGAAGATGCAGTATACATATCACATCTGGAATATTATTTAGCCCCAAGGAGGAAAGAAATCCTGCCATTTGCAACAACGTGGTTGGACTTTTAAGACAGGATACTAAGTGACATAAGTCAGACGGAGAAAGATAAATACTGTATGTTCTCTTATGTCCTGTTCAGTTGCCCAGTCTTGTCCAACTCTTTGAGACCCCATAGACTGCCGCATGTCAGACTCCTCTGTCCTTCACCATCTTCTGGAGTTTGCTCAAGTTCATGTCCATTGAATCGGTGATGCTATCTAACCATCTCATCCTCTGCAGCCCTATTCTCCTCCTGCGTTCAATCTTTTCCAGCATCAGGGTCTTTTCCAATGAGTCAGCCCTTCGTATCAGGTGGCCAAAGTATTGGAGTTTCAGCTTCAGCATCAGTCCTTCCAATGAGTATTCAGGGCTGATTTCCTTTAGGATTGACTGGTTTCCATCACTTAAATATGGAATCTTAAAAAATTATAACAATACAAGGAGATCCAACCAGTCCATCCTAAAGGAGACCAGTCCTGGGTGTTCATTGGAAGGACTGATGCTGAAGCTGAAACTCCAATACTTAGGCCACCTCATACGAAGAGTTGACTCATTGGAAAAGACCCTGATGCTGGGAGGGATTGGGGGCAGGAGGAGAAGACGACGACAGAGGATGAGATGGCTGGATGGCATCACTGACTCGATGCACTTGAGTCTGAGTGAACTCCGGGAATTGGTGATGGACAGGGAGGCTTGGCATGCTGCGATTCATGGGGTTGTAAAGAGTCAGATACAACTGAGCAACTGAACTGAACTGTTCTGAATGAATATAAAAAAAGGAAGTAGACTCAGAGACGCAGAGAACAAATTAGTGGTACCAGCGTGAAGGAGGGACAATACAGAGGAGGGAGATTGGGGGGTACAAACTGTTGGGTATAAGACAGACTCAGGGATGAATTGTACAACATGGGGAATATAGTTGATATTTGATAGTAATTGTAAATGGAAAAATTGTAAAAAAAAAGAAAGTAATTTTAAAAATTGTATAAAAAATTTAAAAATTTAAAGTAAAGGAAATAGAAATCTCCACCATGCTTGCAAAAACCCTCAGGAAACCCCAATGGGGATATCTGTTTCTACCTGTGTAGCCATGTCCCCTTGGGAGACTTCTAGAAAATGAAGTCAACCTTACCTTTCATGTCTTCTATCCCTGGCTTTCCCAGCTGATAAGCTGATCAGAATTCTGCAGGGGATCAGTTCACTCCAGAAGAGCTTTCTACTGGACCTCACATCAGGCAGGCTAGAGTTTATCTTAGATTCAGAAAACTCAGATAAGTGCTGGGGCTGCTCCTTGCAATGCCTTGTTCTGGCTTCTTGGGCAATTTTTGTGAGCCTTACTGCTTTAATTGCAGCACAGCTCCTGCAGGATTTTAGATTTTTGAGTGTGGAGCACAGAGGTATATGAATTTGACTGGGGAAACTGAAAATAGTTTGCCTGGCATGTTCCCAGTTTTCCTTTGTTCAAAGAACCACCAGCATATTTGTGCATGCTGCGTGAGAAAGCAAAGACAGAATTACTCTTACTGCTTTGGATCACATAGTAAATGTGCCAAACACCAGGATATCAACAAGACTTTATTGTCTTCGCTCTCCTATTAGTCCATAAATTCTTTAAAGGCAGTGTCTGTGTTGGACTCATTTTTGGTGTCTTGTAAGACAAGTGCCATACCTTACAAGGAGTAAATTACCCCAAAAGTTATGAACTAAGTGAATAATATTAATAGAAAAAAATAAACCTCGGGCGTCTCAAGGTTGTAGCTTTTAGCCAACAGTACATGAGGCAGGAACTATGCCCACCAAGGTATTTCTGTAAGTTTGCCTATCTGCCTCTGCCTATTAGAAGAGAAGGATCTGATCATTGGAAGTTTTGTCCTTACATGAAAGAAGTTTGTCATTTCTTTTTTCTCTGAATTGACTTCTGAGAATCAACAAGCTGTTTTGAAAAGCAAGTTGTATTTCTGAATCTGGAAAGAAAGTTGGAAATTGTGTGTAGGCCTTTTGGAGTAAAGAGCTACTGATCTTTTGACCCCAGATCAGTGTGTCAGGAAATTTGAGCTGCTTCTCCAGGAGCAGTAATGGATTTGCAGCCATCTATCTGTGGTCCCATACTCATACATTTGCCCCATCACCATTGTGCTTAAACAATTAATTTTTTAAGCAATGGCTAGATGTAGAGGTACATGCTGAGCAGTTAGAAAAGATCAGTATGATTGGTCTATCTGAGGATTGAACTTGCAGTCATGACCTCATCAACATTATGTTCTAGTAAATAAAGCCCTTTGCATAAATATCTATCATGTTCCTAAACCTTTCTATGAAGAAATACATATGTAAGGACACAGACGTATATGGTTAACATTAAATAGTGCATTCTGGGAGGGCCTCACTGAGTACAAAACATTTAAGCAAAGAACTGAAGAAGGTGAGGGAGCAACAGTCTCCAAGACAGCATCCTTGTATTAAAAGTCAAGAGTGAATGGCCCTTGGGAATACACGGCAGACCATCTTTCCTCAGTTCTATGGTGACCAGTGAGTTGATTATGCATCAAGAAGTATCCAGTGGCTTGTCTTTGGCAGAAAGACAAAAAGTTGACATCTAAACATTTGCCTCTTCCCCCAACCTCATCCTCAAAGACAAAAGTGAAGAGTGCATGCTCTGACTGTCTAGCGAAAGAGAATTTCCCAGAGGGTAAGCTGAGATGACCCCTGTGGTCATGGGCCCAAAGCCTGATGGCTCTCTCCCTCACACAGCACCCAGATGAAACTCAAGGGTGAAGTTAAACTCCTTCACAGAGGAAATAGTGTCATTTGGCCCCAGGCACAAGTATCCAAATAAGTTCTCAAAATTTTAACCAACCGAAGGAAAAAGAAGAAAGAGAGAAAACTCGAGCGGAATCTACAGAGGTGAATGGAGGTTTGCTGAGCAGACCTACATATATCCAGGGGAAACTGTCAGGATAATTGCACAGATGAGGTCCTCAACTGCCTAGTTTTGCAGATGTTAGCAAGGGAGCCCCTCCAAGAGATGGAAGGCATCCACACCGCTGATGCTCTCAGCAGGTTAATATTTAGCAACGTTGGTGAATGACTGCTATATGCTAGATCCTGTTGCAGGAAAATGTAGGACCCTGGAGGATGGTCACCTCCTAGGTCTCAGGTGAGTTCCCGGGACAGGCCACCAAGGGTAGGTCTTTGGCTTCATGTAGGAAAGACTTGAAGAGCAAGCCATAGTAAAGTGAAAACAGTTTCATCTAGAGAGATACAGATTCCATAGACAGAATGCGGTCCATCTCAGAAAATGAGTTGCCCTGAAATATGGTGTGGTTGACTTTTATGGGCTGAGCAATTTCACAGGCTAATGAATGGGAAGATTATTCCAACTATTTTGGGAAAGCAGTGGATATTTCTAGGAACTGGGCTACTGCCCACTTTTTGGCCTTTTATGGTCAGCCTTGAAACTGTCATGGTGCCTGTGGGTGTATCATTTAGCATATGCTAATATATTACAATAAGTGTATATTGAGACTGAAGTTCTAATGGACGTCAACTTGCCTGCCATCTTGGACCTCGTTGGTCCCAACCAGTTTGTGCTGTATCCTCAACGGCTGTGTCATTCTTTTAAAGGCTGTGCCCTGCCCTCTTCCTGTCTCACTGTGAAAAATGCTAAAAATGGAGACATAAATAACACACAGACAGTTCTTGTCAGACTTGGATGCGCTCACCCACCGAGAGTTTATATGGCTCCCAGCGCAACTACACTGAACGCCACTAGCTACTCTTTGGTTTGTCCTCTTAGATCTATATAGTTGTGAATTAGGATAATAGTATAATAATTAGTATAATGTCAGGGTCACATATATATAAAATACTACCCAAACATAACTTGAATGGAAGATGGAAGCCAGAATAAGTGGGATCTTACATCCAAAGGTCTGTTTATTTTATTTAACACAGGGCAAGGAAGCCCTATTTTGGGCATAAACGTGAATATCTTTTCGGTGGGGGGTGTGCAGTATAGCATTCAGGGTCTTTGTTTCCCAACCAGGGATGGAACCCATGTCCCCTGCAGTGGAAGCACAGCGTCCTAACCACTAGACTGTCAGGCTATTCCCATAAACAAGAATTTGTTTTTTCCTTGTGCTCAATTTTTATTATTGTGCACTTAGGATAATATTAGACGTTAGCTATTGTAGGCAGCGGAAACACAATACATAATATGCAGAAGCAGTCCCAGTCTTCGTGGAACTTACAGCTTCATGAGGAAGCATGAATCTTTTGATGAATATTTTAAGTTACTGTGTGAGCATGCTGACAAGTTATCCACCTTGAATCTGGAAGGGGGGCTGATAACTGTGTGCTTTAGAAGGAATATCCTTCTGGGCCCCAAAACTATCAATTTATTCAAATTTCTTTTGTTTTTAAGCACCTATTTCTCAACAAGAGTCAGATTTCAAGTCTTAAAGTGAAAACACAGCCAAAGAAGGTCAAAAGCTTTTTTCTGCTCTTGCATACAGGCCAGGTGACATTCCCTCATGGCTCAGATGATAACGAATCTATCTGCCTGCAGTGCAGGAGACCTGTGTTCAATCCCTGGGCTGGAAAGATCCCCTGGAGAAGGGAATGGCTACCCACTCCAGTATTTGCACCTAGAGAATTCCATGAATGGAGAAGCCTGGCTGGCTACAGTCCATGGAGTCACAGAGTCGTACACAACTTGAGTGACTAACACTTTCACTATTCAGGTGACATGGCCTTTGGGGAGGGAAAAAACATTTTCTCTATTGCCTCCTAGGTTCTCTGGCTGGGGCCCTGTAAATTTAAGAGACAAAGGCAGATTAACAAGAGAAAAACAAACACAGGTTTATTAACATGTGCATCTCACATACACAGGAATACTAAGCCCTGAGTTACTCAAAGGGGTGGCCAGAATTTGGGCTTATATACCATCTCAAAAAAGAACAATAAATTTTTAAAGAACTGGCAAGGCAGGAAAAAAAGACTTTGTATTTAGGGTGGTAAATTATAGGGAGATAAATATGTAGGGGGAGCTTCCCGGGTTATTCACTGGTAAAGAATCCACCAGCCAATGCAAGCGACTTGGGTACAGTCCCTGGGCCAGGAAGATCCCCTGGAGAGAGGATGGCAACCCGCTCCAGTATTCTTGCCTCTAGAGTTCCATGGAGAGCGGAGCCTGGTGAGCTGTAGTCCATGGAGGTCACAAAGTGAATGAGCAACAACAGCAAATATATAGGGGAACTTGTTCAGTCGCTCAGTCATGTCCGACTCTTTGCGACCCATGGACTGCAGCACGCCAGGCTCCCCTGTCCTTTACCATCTCCCAGAGTTTGCTCAAACCCATGTCCATTGAATTGGCGATGACATCCAACTATCTCATCCTCGGATGTCCCCTTCTCGTCCTGCCTCCAATCTTTCCCAGCATCGGGGTCTTTTCCAACGAGTCGGCTCTTCACATCAGATGGCCAAAGTAGGGGAACTAAAAGAAGATAAAAGCTAGTGAGTAAAGGTTGTTATGTAGATTCCTCTGGTGCTGGGCTGATAAGGGTCTTGAGTTATCTCTAGTGATTAACTTCTGTCTTTCCTGATAGAGAGGAAAGGGGAGACCTCTTTACAAATTTATGTCCTGCTTTTAGCAAGTAGAAGGGAGAATGTAGAGCTTCTTTTGTATCTACTTCTTAATTACCTTCAGCTCACAGTAATCCTTCGGCCAAAGTGGCATATTTGGGGATGGCGTACTCTCCTATCCTTCACATGATACTTTCCTACAGTTATGCCTCTAGGGTCAACCAGTCTTTTTCCTATCTCCATAAGAAATTTAACCCATTTTAGATGTATTTGCTGTGTTTTGAGTCTCCAGTTGAAACTGCACCTCAGATTGAGAGTTGAACCCTCTGTTGTTTAACTGAGATTGTACCTGGTCTCAGGACTTTATGAAGCTCCGTTTCTTGATGTCTCATGGCAGAAAGAATTCAGTGAGAGACAAAGTAATAAGAAGTAGATTTTTTAGAGAGAAACACCCTCCACAGACAGAATGTAGGCTATCTTAGAAGGCCAAAGCCATCCCAGGGTAAGAGGTTGTCAGTTTTCATAGGGCTGGGTAATTTTGTAGTCTAATCAGTGGGAGGAGTATTCCAGCTCTTTGGTGAAACAAGGAGGGATTTCCAGGAGTTGGGTCACTGCCCATTTTTTGACTTTTATGGTCAGTTTTGGAACTGTGTCACTTAACTTGCTGATGTGTTCAGTTCAGTTCAGTCACTCAGTCATGTCTGACTCTTGGACTGCAGCACGCCAGGCCTCTCTGTCCATCACCAACTCCCAGAGTTTACTTAAACTCATGTCCATTGAGTCAGGGATGCCATCCAGCCATCTCATCCTGTCATCTCCTTCTCCTCCTGCCCTCAATCTTTCCCAGCATCAGGGTCTTTTCAAATGAGTCAGCTCTTCACATCAGGTGGCCAAAGTATTGGAGTTTCAGCTTCAGCATCAGTCCTTCCAGTGAATATTCAGCACTGATTTCCTTTAGGATGGACTGGTTGGCTCTCCTTGCAGTCCAAGGGACTCTCAAGTGTTTTTTTTTTGTTTTTGTTTTTTGAATACCACAGTTCAAAAGCATCAATTCTTCAGTGCTCAGTTTTCTTTATAGTCCAACTCTGAGGTGTTAGCAAGTGTATACTGAGGCTCAAAGTCTCGTTCACCATCTGGGACCTATTTGGGTCTAATCAGTTTACATCATGTCCTTGGGCTATGTCATTCTTTTAAAGGTTGTGCCCTGCCCTCTTTCCTCCTGTTTCACAATGATCAAAACTAAAACGAAATAAAAATAACCTCTCACCTATCTTTCCAGCAAACCAATGAGTTACAAGGAGCTGTGCATATTGACCTAATTACAACCAAGTCATAATTACTGTGCTAAATGAAGTAGATGTATGGATAACCTTAAACAACAAGTTTAAAGTTATTTACATTTGATTTCAAAATACATTCTGGAATGACACCCAGCAATAGAACTAGCTGATACTCTAGTGTTTATTACAATCTATAATAATTCTATTTGAATTTATTTTAAAGATAGTAGTGAATATTTCAGAGAAGGCAATGGCAACCCACTCCAGTACTCTTGCCTAGAAAATCCCATGGACGGAGGAGCCTGGTGGGCTGCAGTTCATGGGGCTGCTAAGAATTGGACACAACTGAGCGACTTCACTTTCACTTTTCACTTTCATGCATTGGAGAAGGAAATGGCAACCCACTCCAGTGTTCTTGCCTGGAGAATCCCAAAGATGGGGGAGCCTGGTGGGCTGCTGTCTATGGGGTCACACAGAGTTGGACACGACTGAAGCGACTTAGCAGCAGCAGTGAATATCTACTAGGAAGATCTGATTCCAAAACTTCCTAGTTTCCCCCAAAGTCCTTTCATCAATCTTTCCCAAGAATCTTTCTCCACTGAAGGTTGAGTTTGCTTTATCTGGAACTTTCCTCAAGTAAGAGAGATGGTGAAATACTTGGGTATCAGAGCTTTCCTGTTCATGAAATAAATAGAAGAAAATTAGGTATTAACCA
Organism: Ovis aries; assembly: GCF_016772045.2. NCBI lineage: Eukaryota > Metazoa > Chordata > Mammalia > Artiodactyla > Bovidae > Ovis > Ovis aries. Next base: position 13,035,068 of record NC_056070.1, read on the forward strand.
GTCAAACAGCTGATACCATAGTGATGAGCAATATAGAATAACAACAAAAAGTTTTGATTGATTAACAGAAAAAATGAGAAAAAGTTCTCAAGATTTGTTCTAGTTTAGCAGAAAGTACTTTATAATCAGATAATCAGAAAGTACCTGGCCTTTTATTAGCTGTCTGACTTTGGGCAAGTTACATGAGCTCGCTGACCTTCCATGTTTTCTCCTTTGTGAAGATTAGTCCCCACTTTTCCATATTGTTGTGAGGGTTAGACATATCTGTAAGGCACCTTGTTTGTGACAACCGGGTAGCTCCTGGAATATTACCCAGCACATAGTAATTCTTTGATTAATGCTTATGAATGAATGGTAGCTATAACAACAATAATAAGAATGGCACAACTTTGCAGAAAGAAAACTAGTAACACGTAAAATAAAGTAATTATTATATTTTTATGCAATTCAGAAGTAACCTGTATCACTGCTACTTGGGGCAGGGGACACAAAAGACAAATAGCTTTATTTCAATGCTGAGAGGATTCATTCCTTCCTCTGCAAGAGAAATGTGTTATTCAAAATTGTGGTCTATAAGATACTGCTGGAAAATACTGGATTTTTTAAAGAATTTCAGGAAACTGAAGATTTGTAGGTAATGAATCACAGAGAAAGGAAATCACCATTTTCTGCCTAGAGGTTGAGTCTCTAATGTTAAAATAAGGTCACAGACTTTCCATTACCCTAACGTAAACTGACCTCTTCTAATGACAAAGCCAAGTATGACTCAGGGAAACCCTGCCAGCTTGGCCAGTGAGAAGAAAGCATCTCTTTCTGTTACGGACATAGATCTCTTGTATGAGCTTACATGTCTAGCTACTTGACTCTGCTCTGGATTTGCTTCCTATAAGAAATCATTCTTCGGGCTGTTCTTTATTCTGCTCTTAACTTCATTTGGGTATTTACTGCTTACTTTCCTAAGATTTATATAACTAGAATTCCCAGGTGTCTCAGTGATACAGAATCTGCCTGCAGTGCAGGAGATGCAGGTTCGATCCCTGGGTTGGGAAGATCTCCTAGAAAAGGAAATAGCAACCCACTGCAGTATTCCTGTCTGGAGAATCCCACGGACAGAGGAGCCTGGCGGGCTATAGTCCATGGGGTTGCAGAGAGTCAGACGGGACTGAGCGCAGAGGCACAACACCAGAACAGTAACAAAGGAGCATATGTGCATAAATAGATACATGTGTGTGTGCACCTGTGTGTGCACGCGTGTGTGTGCATGTGTGTGTGTGTACCTTGGCGTGTTTTGGTCTCTTTCTTTTTTCCATTCATGACCTTTCTCTGCATGTGACTTCTGTACCTTATGTGGAGTTGGGGTGACCCTTGGCCCAGTACCATGAGCTCATCCTAGTATATATACACTCATATATATACTCATATATATATACTCATCCTCTGAGTATAATCCCTGAGCTTCCTCATGATTGCAAGTCCAGAGATCCATCCTTTCTCTTCCCACACATCTCTTCATTAGGCCCTCAGAGGCCTCACAGTGCACAGAAGTGACTTGAGCTGAAGGGCCAAGTTGACGTGACACCAAGGCCTGTGGCACGGCGGTCTTGACTGCTGAGTAGAAGTTCATCTTGGGGAGTCATGGCCAGAAGGCAGAGCTGAGGGCAGTACTTGATTCCTGCAATAGCCAAGAAACCCACGGGTCAGTGTTCCGTACAGGGCAGGGACTTTCCATCCAGCTAGCCTGGACCTGCCTGCTCAAAGCTCTCTGCCCGCTCTATTGCTTCACAAAGCTGAGACTTCACAAATTCTGCTTCCAGCAAAGCAGAGCACTGAAGGCTAAGAGATCCGGGGTGAGAGGTGTCTCACAGCACTTGTGTTGAGTCCTCTGGGACAACAGAAGACCATGAAGAGATGCCCGCAGCCTGGAAGCCATCTCCAGGGCAGTGCTAGAGCTCACCAGAGGAGGTACGATTGCTACGCTCTGTCCCTACTATAACTGCTGGTTCAACGTCAAGGCCTTCCACAGAAACTCTTTATGGAAAAAGGCCACCCCCAGCACTTTGTCCCATTACAGGAGCCTTGTGCCCTTTGATTCCTGATTCCAAAGATCTCTTAGTGGTCAAACTCTTTCCATTCATCCTCAGAGTCATTTCTCAGAACCCAGCATGGCCCCAAGAATGCTTGGCCAGGGAAATTCCCACCTTTTTTCTGCAGTGATGACCTCACAAGTTTTTAAAGACATTTCAAACATCAAAGTTCTGGCTACATTCCTCTCCCAGAATAACATCCAGCTCACCCTACACTTAAGTGACTCAGCAAGGCCGCTTAAGTGACTCTTCCCAGAACAAGGAATATCTTTTCAAAATGACACTGCCCACCCGGACAATGGAGCCTATTCACACCATACTTACGTAAGTGAGGAGACCACTTACGGGATTCTTCCCCCAAACAATAATGATCTGCTTCGTTGTATTTTCTCCCCTCCAGTCATTGTACACGGAAACAGCTGCCAAGTTCTGCTTTTGGAAATGGAAGAAAAAATTTAAATGCTTAAATTTAATTGCAAGTGGGGCATCTGTTCAATATGGTGCCCATAACAGATGCCCTCATGCTCTGTTGGTTTACTTGCATCCTGCGTGTTAGCTTCTCAATTCCGCATATTAAGTACAAAACTGGATGCACCTATGCCTTTGCCTCCAATCGGTGAAAATGACAGCATGTTTAAATATATGAATACACACACATCTGTGCAAGCACAAATGTTCCTGATGTATATCCTGGTGCCAGAGTCTGAAATATGGTTGGCCTTTGTTTTGCAAAGCTGACCAAAAGGCATGGTCTTAACCCTATGTGATGAATATATTTGAGGAGCAGGGAGAAGGTATATGAGCTGAAGTGCTAATGTCATAATACTCATATCCAGGTTTATCAGTGTTCAGCAAACCTCAATCACATTTTAATAGAAAACAGGGAATTATGGGAGAATCCCACAATAATATGACAAGGGGGGTTCCAAAAAGACTTCCTATAGACTGTGTAACATATGGAGTTATATTAGTGTGTGGTTAATTAACATTACCCAGCCTGCCAGGCGGTAGCTCTACTAGGAAATTCTTAGCGTCATCTAAATCCAGCCAGATCCTTGGTGCATTTTGGAGCCACTTGGTGGGAGTCCTCCCTGCCCCCATCCCCTCGCCAGCCAAATATCAAAGGGGATGATTCTTGGTCTCACGTAGGCTGGGACTTCTAGTTCAGTGAGAGAGACTCCAGGAATCGGCTGCTCTGCTGGAAGGTGTTCTATCAACCCAACCATCTTCCATCTGAAAGACTGAACCAGTGGGATACTGTGGACCTACACTCCAGGTTCCTGCTTCCTAGTAGGGATTACCTGCCGTCTCCCCCATCAGACTCCATCCCTCCACTGCCCCCTGCACAGTCTCAGCCTACTACCCAGAACATAAGAAGAGAAACCCACTTGAACTGGGAAATTGTCCCTGGACAGAGAACTGGAGCTAACTGGATAATATGCAAATTTGCATTATTCTGTGCATCATGGGGTGTTACGCTCCTAAACCCCTGTGTGCTTGTCTCCCCGACCCATATCCTAAACTACCTAAGAGCAGAGGCAAATAAATATTTTAGAAATCAGAGTTGCTTTTATTCCACATTCTGTAATAATATATATGACTCCACAATAAACCATGAATACCAGGGCCAGGTTATATGTCAAGTGTGTTTGTCTCAGGATTAATAACTTGTGTCTTCTAATGGCTGGTACACACATTGAGTTTAAAGAGGAATGGTTGGCCTCTTGCTCTTCAGAAACTCCTGAAATCACACAATATTAAGTGGATGGTTTCTTAGAAGCCAAAGACAACCATCAGAAGATTTTGAGCTGTGGCTGGCAGTAAGGGGGTTTGTCTGGAGGGAGATTGCATTACATTATCACGGTAATCAGTTCAGTTCAGTCACTCAGTCGTGTATGACTCTTTGCAACCCCATGAATCACAGCACGCCGGGCCTCCCTGTCCATCACCAACTCCCGGAATTCACTCAGACTCACGTCCATCAAGTCAGTGATGCCATCTAGCCATCTCATCCTCTGTCTTCTCCTTCTCCTCCTGCCCCAATCCCTCCCAGCATCAGAGTCTTTTCCAGTGAGTCAACTCTTCACATGAGGTGGCCAAAGTACTGGAGTTTCAGCTTTAGCATCATTCCTTCCAAAGAAATCCTGGGGCTGATCTCCTTCAGAATGGACTTGTTGGATCTCCTTGCAGTCCAAGGGACTCTCAAGAGTCTTCTCCAACACCACAGTAATAATTAGGCACAAAAATGTCATTTCTGCGCCAGTGGTGAAATGAAAATGTCTGGATGTCAATATAAATAGACATCAGGGTATGATACAAGGGGTTGAAAATATCATTGAGACTGTGGGTGTTTTGTTGGCAAAATAATGACATTGAGCAAGCACATATGGTATTCCAGTAAGCCACAGATGGCAAGAAATGAAAGCACAAGTGCAGAAATGCTTGTTTTCTCTTCAGTGAAGGGGCAAAAAGCAAGGGGACTTTCCAAGCTGATAAACCAAACGTTCGTTAGTTGGAAACACCTGATATATATCAGTACAGGTACAGTCACAGGTTTTTCTCCAGGGACAGGGGTGTGGGGAGAAAACTATGTGTTGCAGGGTGAGGAGGAGGCAAATGGAATTGATGTTATCAGAAAAGCCTGTTTAATTAAAGAGACATTGCCAGCGAGCCTGAGAGTGAGGTTTTCAAGCTAAAGTGCGTTCAGAAGTAAGAGATGACTGCAAACGGCTTATGACTTTGTGAATTTCTTGAAAGTAATTTTATTTTCTTTTAAAGATTTTTTGATGTGGACATTTTAAAAATCTTTTTGAACTTGTTAATGATATTATTTTTGTTTTATGTTTTGAGTTTTTGACGCTGAGGCATGTGGGATCTTGGCTCCCCAACCAGAAATCAAACCTGCACCCCCTGAGTTGCAGGGCAAAGTCCCAGCCACTGGACCACCAGGGAAGTCCCTTGAAAGTAATTTTAAATGAATATAGTTTTACAAGAGTATCTGAATGGCTTTATCCTGTTCGGTCACTCTGAACTACACCTTGAGGAGTCCACTCTGCCGTGGCTGAGAGAGTTCTCTGTGTAACTTCTGTGGATCAACTTAAGGTTGTGGTGGGAGGTTTGTGATGCCTCCTCCTGAGCTCTTCCACCTAGTATTGTTCAGAAAAGGGCATAAACAGTGGTTCACAGTGCACTTGGACCACTGTTAGCTCTACAACGCGCACTTTGGATTCCCAAAGCAACTCAGGGGAAGATAGTGAAGTATGGATGGTTTGGCCCATTTCTCAGGGGTGGATGGATACTGCCCCTCCCCAAAAGTTTCACTCTTTGATAAACAATTACACATGTTACCTACAAATATATGAGCAATTATTGAAATAGACAATTTTAACCATCACTTCAAAGTAATTGTTCATAGAGTCAACTAATAAATGGCCTTCTGAGGCCTTCCCATTGGAACTGTGATAAAATTTTATCAAGTTCCCATCAGGAGCCTGAAGCAAACCAAGGATTTTCTCCAGAGTGCCCCCAAATAACTGGAAGATAAAACTAAATCCTGTGAGTTGTAGTAATCTGAACAGCCTAACTGCTTATGAAAAAGTAACTGAGTGACATACCCATAACTCCAACTTACAAGCTCTTCAAAATATCCTATTCAGTTCTCTAAACTTTGAGTGGTTCCTCTAGGCCAATACAGTATTAAAATGGTCTGTAGTTACTTTGGGCTTCCCAGGTGGCTCAGTGGGAAAAAATCCACTTGCAAATGCAGGAGACATGGGTTTGATCCCTGGGTCAGGAAGATTTCCTCCTACTCTGGAGGAGGAAATGGCAACCCACTCCAGTATTCTTGGCTGGGAAATCCCATGGACAGAGAAGCCTGGTGGGCTACAGTCCATGGGGTCACAAAAAGTCAGACACTACGGAGCATGCATGGATGTAGTATACTTTAAAATATTCTTAGGTGAAGCTGTAGTATCTTAATAATGTATCACTTAAGGGATGTTCAGCCCACATTCCAGAGGGGGCCATGGCAGTTTGTTCAGTTTTCTGTATCTTGAGATCAACAACCTGTACCCTGCTAATCAGCATACTAAATGTCAGAAACAGATCTCTGGTTTTTGTGTTGATTGGCATGATCGGTGTTCATTGTTAGATACTGAACACCATTGATGAAATTAAAAGTATTCACGATGCATGGATTGGTTACAAATGTTGGCGACTTCCTTACTCTTATACGAACAGGATATAAGATGCAAATGAAGACTCAGCCTTTATCTCGGAGGTAGTGCTCAATTTTGGATCCCTAAGGATACACACACACACACACACACACGCACGCACATATATTTGCTTACTTAGCTTACTGTAGTCAATAATCTCATGAAGACCTTTTGGGCTTCCCTGGTGTCTCTAGGGCTTAAGAACTCGCCTGCCATTGCAGGAGACATGAGATGCAGGTTCAATTCCTGGGTCAGGAAGATCCCTTGGAGGATGGCATGTCAACCCACTCCAGTATTCTTGCCTGGAGAATCTCATAGACAGAGGAACCTGGCGGGCTACAGTCCTTAGGGCCACACAGACTTGGACATGATAGAAGTGACTTAGCACACACGCAAGCATGTTACCAAGAAACATACATCTTAGAAAAATCCGTGTGTTTCCAACTTCCCTAAGAGACAACTAAATCAGCCTCTTTAAAAGGTCCTGGAGCAGGCAATCGTACAGTTTATTTGGTACCCAGTGTTCAGAGTATCAGAGAGGATTTCTTGACGTCTCCCTTAAACTTTACTATTGACAGGTAAATAATTCTGAATGGCAAAAGTGGAGGTAGAAGGTCTTGTATCTCAGTGTTTAATTCTGGGCTTCTCTCTCCTCAGAAGACTTAGATCTTCAGTTGTATTTTTTGCTCACTTTTCCATCCATCTTTAGAGTTGGGTCATTGTAGTCCCATTATCAGGGCTGTCTTGGCAACTGCCCTTAGGGATAAACTGCTTGTTAGCATAACTGTTAGTAAAGGAAATACTAACCAAACTGTAAGCCTTTTTAGGGGAGGTATAAATTAGGAATTTGGGGTTAGCAGATAAGAGTTGGACATGACTGAGCAACTTTCACACACACAAATTAGGAATTTGGTATTAGCAGATACATTCTATTATATATAAAATAGACAACAAGGACCTACTATATAGCACAGGGAACTATATTCAGTATTTTGTAGTAACCTATAATGGAAAAGAATCTGAAAAATAATGTATTTTTATAAGAAGATATTTCTAAAAAATGTGGGTGTATATATATATACACACACACACACATATTAATATATAGCTGAATCACTTTGCCATATACCAGAAATTAACAATTGTAAATCAACTATGGTTTAATTTTTAAAATAATTTCAGAGGAAAAAAAGCAACTTCCAAAGACATTTTTAGAGCACTTAAAATATTTGAAAATAAGGGCTACATAGGTTGTAGGTTAAATAACTTACTTTTAAGAAGAAAAAAAAATAAGTCTTTTTATCACATCAAAATGCAGCCTTAATTATACAAGTGTGAGTAACCATCCTTTGACTCGCCCTCTGGCCGACATTAGGCATCTTGGTCCTGCCACAGGCTGTAATTTACAAAACTGTAAATTTCACTTCCTCCATTTTCTCCTCCTTTCCCATCCTCCATCTCATCAACCACCACAGTTTTGAAATATAGAGCTGTTCTTTTTGGTCATAGTTCATGACTAGTTAGAGCAAGACCGTCTTAATACACAGCCAGACTTTGATTATTTCTTTTAAAGTTACAGTTAAGAATACTCTAAGTTAACAATAAATTTCTCCACAAGCTCAGGGTAAAATTCTCCTGTTCCCTTTCCCATAGTATTAAAACAAAGTTAAAAATCCCTTTATTTTTCATCTCCACAAAACTATTCTGTTTCAAATAGCTCTTCTTCCTAATGTTTGAAATCAGGAGCCACTATTCATTTAACTTGCATTTTTCTGAACATTTATACTTTGGTGGGTATTGCACTGAAGTGAACAAAAAAAGATTGAGACATGTACGTGTATAACCTCAAAGGGACTCACAAGTCTAGCGGAGGAGGAAGACTAGTATGTAGATAATTACCACCTAGTGACGCACATGATGAATGATTTATGGTGGAATACAATAGAGCTTCCTAAACTCTGGGACATCTAGGTTCCCCACTAAAATGTAGCATAGCGTGATAATCAAGGTCACTGGTGGTGGAGCCAGACCGTTTGCCTTCAAATCCACACCCATCATCTATTAGCTGTGTAGTCTTAGGCAAATCATGTAATCTCCCTGCACCTCAGTCTCTGTAAAAGTCATCTGTAAAATGTAGCTATTTTTTGTTGTTGTTGTTATACTCTATAAAAATTTACTTGTGCTGAATTTTTTTATTAAAACTAACTTAGAAAAAATACAAAGAAAATATTAAATTAAATGCCACTAATATTAGTTCTAAAAGAGTCCATTAAAAGAGTCTGCTAAAAGAGTCTGAAATGCAGTACTTGGATGCAAGCTCAAAAACAACAGAATGATCTCTGTTCATTTCCAAGGCAAACCATTCAATATCACAGTAATCCAAGTCTATGTCCCGACCAGTAATGCTGAAGAAGCTGAAGTTGAACAGTTCTATGAAGACCTACAAGACCTTTTAGAACTAACACCTCCAAAATATGTCCTTTTCATTATAGGGGACTGGAATGCAAAAGTAGGAAGTCAAGAAACACCTGGAGTAACAAGCAAATTTTGCCTTGGAATACAGAATGAAGCAGAGCAAAGGCTAATAGGGTTTTGCCAAGAGAATGCACTGGTTGTAGCAACCACCCTCTTCCAACAACACAACATCACCAGATGGTCAACACCAAAATCAGATTGATTATATTCTATGCAGCCAAAGATGGAGAAGCTCTATACAGTCAACAAAAACAAGACCAGGAGCTGACTGTGGCTCAGATCATGAACTCCTTATTACCAAATTCAGATTCAAATTGAAGAAAGTAGGGAAAACCACTAGACCATTCAGGTATGACCTAAATCAAAGCCCTTATGATTATACAGTGGAAGTGAGAAATAGATTTAAGGGCCTAGATCTGATAGATAGAGTGCCTGATGAACTATGGACAGAGGTTCATGACATTGTACAGGAGCCAGGGATCAAGACCATGCCCATGGAAAAGAAATGCAAAAAAGCAAAATGGCTCTCTGGGGAGGCCTTACAAATAGCTGTGAAAAGAAGAGAAGTGAAAAGCAAAGGAGAAGAGGAAAGATATAAGCATCTGAATGCAGAGTTCCAAAGAATAGCAAGAAGAGATAAGAAAGCCTTCTTCAGCGATCAATGCAAAGAAATAGAGGCAAACAACAGAATGGGAAAGACTAGAGATCTCTTCAAGAAAGTTAGAGATACCAAGGGAACATTTCATGCAAAGATGGGCTCGATAAAGGACAGAAATGGTATGGACCTAACAGAAGCAGAAGATATTAAGAAGAGGTGGCAAGAATACACAGAAGAACTGTACAAAAAAGATCTTCATGACCCAGATATATATCCTTACTTTTTAATTTTCATTCCTGTCATCTCACATGCATTAGAACTTCAGTAAAAGGACTTTTATGGGTATATATGATACACAGAAGAGCTATACAAAGATCTTCACGACACAGATAACCACAATCATGTGATCACTCACCTAGAGCCAGACATCCTGGAATGCGAAGTCAAGTGGGCCTTAGGATTCATCACTGTGAACAAAGCTAGTGGAGGTGATGGAATTCCAATTGAGCTATTTCAGATCCTAAAAGATGATGCTGTGAAAGTGCTACACTCAGTATGCCAGCAAATTTGGAAAACTCAGCAGTGGCCACAAGACTGGAAAAGGTCAGTTTTCATTCCAATCCCAAAGAAAGGCAATGCCAGGAAAGCTCAAACTACTGCACAGTTGCACTCATCTCACACGCTGTCAAAGTAATGATCAAAATTCTCCAAGACAGGCTTCAGTAGTATGTGAACCATGAAATTCCAGATGTTCAAACTGGATTTAGAAAAGGCAGAGGAACCAGAGATCAAATTGCCACCATTTGTTGGGTCATTGAAAGACCGAGAGAGTTTCAGAAAAACATCTATTTCTGCTTTATTGACTACACCAAAGTCTTTGACTGTGTGAATCACAACAAGCTGTGGAAAATTTTGAAAGAGATGGGAATACCAGACCACCTGACCTGCCTCCTGAGAAATCTGTATGCAGGTCAAGAAGCAACAGAACTGGGCATGGAACAACAGACTGGTTCCAAATAGGAAAAGGAGTATGTCAAGGCTGTATATTGTCCCCCTGCTTATTTAACTTCTATGCAGAGTACATCATGAGAAACACTGGACTGGAAGAAACACAAGCTGGAATCAGGATTGCCGGGGGAAATATCAATAACCTCAGATATGCAGATGACACCACCCTTATGGCAGAAAGTGAAGAAGAACTAAAGAGCCTCTTGATGAAAGTGAAAGAGGAGAGTGAAAAAGCTGGCTTAAAACTCAACTTTCAGAAAGCTAAGATCATGGCACCCAGTCCCATCACTTCATGGCAAATAGATGGAAAAACAATGGAAACAGTGATAGAGTTTATTTTTGGGGCTCCAGAATCACTGCAGATGGTAACTGCAGCCGTGAAATTAAAAGATACTTGCTCCTTGGAAGAAAAGTTACGACCAACCTAGATAGCATATTAAGAGACATTACTGTGCCAACAAAGGTCTGTCTAGTCAAAGCTATGATTTTTCCAGTGAAGGAAATGGCAACCCACTCCAATGTTCTTGTCTGGAGAATCCCAGGGAAGGGGGAGCCTGGTGGGCTGCCATCTATGGGGTCACACAGAGTCGGACATGACTGACATGACTTAGCAGTAGCAGCATGTATAGATGTGAGAGTTAGACTATAAAGAGAGCTGTGAATAATTGATGCCTTTGAACTGTGGTGTTGGAGAAGACTCTTGAGAGTCCTTTGGACTGCAAGGAGATCCAAGCAGTCCATCCTAAAGGAAATCAGTCCTGAATATTCATTGGAAGGACTGATGCTGAAGCTGAAACTGCAATACTTTGGCCACCTGATGTGAAGGGCTGACTCATTTGAAAAGACCCTCATGCTGGGAAAGATTGAAGGCGGGAGGAGAAGGGGACAACAGAGGATGAGATGGTTGGATGGCATCACTCAATGGACATGAGTTTGGGTAAACTCAACTCATCACCAGGAGTTGGTGATGGACAGCAACTGGTGTGCTGCAGTCCATGGGGTTGAAAAGAGTTGGACACAACTGAGCAACTGAAACGACTGAACTGAATATTAGTTCTTCTTTTAGTGGCTGTAAAACCCTTAGAACAGTGATTAGCACATAGTAAGCTCTCGATAAATTTTATCACTTGTTATTAGCTGTTATTACTTGTCTTCCATGGTTCCATGTGAAGACCTCTATATTCCAGCTTCATTTTAATTCTCAAACTTCATTTTTTGTGAATTACAAAAATAAAAAAATGAAATATAAATTAAAATGAACGTGCATATAGAACACACACAACAGTATTTTACTGTTTCTTCATTTTAAACACTTTTTCTTAATTACAAATATCTTAGCCTTCTATGTGGCATAGATTCCAAGAACAATCCAGTAGAATGAAGCATAAGAATACAAGTTTAAATTAATGAAGCTGAGAAAGGTAATTGTTCTACATATGAAAAAAGTTAGATGCTTATTTAAATATTGAAGGTTGGAAATTTCTTTTCTCTCCAAGACTGCTGAAATGATAAAATGTGGGTTTTAAAGTTGCAGAAATTCAAAAGCAAATGTAAATAAAACAGATTGCCTGGGAAGGTGTTGCAGATGAGAAAATTAAGAAAATTTTTGGAAGCCATTAATTAAAAATGTTTCTGATTTAGCTATAAAGTGCCTACAGAAGAGCATCTGATTAAAAACAAGTCACGCCTCTGAGAGGCTCAAAAGGACTTGGAAGTATTGGCATCGCAGAGGACAAAGAAGAAAAATAGTAAAAAGAGAGGCATAGGTTGCAGGTTTGAAAATGGTGCAGTGGGAACACCATGCAGACAGACCTCAGGCTCTTGGCCCTCCCTTCTGTCCAAAGGTGAAAAAGAGCAAGGACTCAAGGTGGGGACTACTCCAGTTGCCAAGCATGTCCCTTGGGGACCAAAGAAATGACCAGCTGGTGGGTCTATGGACCCTCACTGTAAGCCAGACTTTGGCCAGAGCGTCATACTTGGGCCCTCTCTCCAATGAGGGCGGGGGCATGGAGGCAGGTATGATGATGCGCTGTGCCTCTGGGTACCAGTGTTGACTTGGATACAGTGTCCAGCAGGACCTCACAACGTCTAGTTATTCCCATTTTCCCAATATACTGTTACTCAAGTAAATGGTTGTAGGTCTCTGAGGAAAGATTGGGGTAAGCTTTACAGTACATACTCACCATGGTGATGTGTGTGTGTTTGTGTATAAAGAGCTAGGTAGTAACTCCAGAAAAAACAATAGATTGTGAAAGAAAATCTATAATCATACTACATTCCTTGGCTCTCTGGAAAACAATATTGACAGTCAAAACATGTAAAGCAAAAAGTTGTTATTTTAGCCAAAGAAATGGATGTCATTATAATGATAGAGTGAGGGTGAGGGAGAAGTAGGGCCAGATTTTGGCCGAGGAACTGGCACTTCAGCTGCCCCTTCAGCAGACTATTCCCACGGCCAGTTAACACTCAAGTAGAGGAAGCCACTTCTGCATGTTTATAAGGTTCAGAGTAGCCTAGGGAGTGAAATCTATCAAGGCATAACAACTAAACATCCTCATTTCACCTGTCAGGGACTCAGGTTTCCCCAACCAGAGTCAAGACTACCTTGGTTGAGTTTCGGCCATCTTTGACGCTTAGCCAATCTGAAAACCAAATCCTGCATAGGATCTTTTTCTGTGAGCCCACTGCATGAGAGGAAGACCTCCTTGAAAGCTACCAAGGAGACCTGTGGCTTTTACACTTAGTTTTCAATTTGTTAGTTGCTCTCAGATTTTCAGTATCAATGTGTAGATTCTCAATTCAATTTAAAAACAAGCACTCAATCCCACTGTCAGTGTATTTCTCATCTCCCAAGTACATTTCAAACGCCTGAATCATCTCTGAGACGACTGCCTTTCCCTCCCCAGGCACAGCCTAGCTCTGCCTTGGAAAGTCTTAACAATTAGCCTGCCACCTTGTTCCAGGCAGGAACTGATTCCTCATTACCGGCAAAGGAGTGAGTGACCTGGCTCCCACACCCCACGACCTGCTCTCTTGGACCACTTCTGACACCAAGGGTCACAGCTTGGATTCTCCAGAAAACAGATGTGAGCTGGACTGGAGAGTGCAAAATTGTATGAGATGCAACAGTGGTGAAAGATAAGGGATGTAAACAGGATCAGGCAGGGTAAACAGCAAAGCGCAATGCAGGTGTGTCGAATCTGCCGGCCCAGCGGGAGGCCTGAACTCCAGAGCAGGATTACCTCTGACAGGGGTCTTGAGAATGGCTAACCCCCATTTAGCACCTCCTAGTGTGCTCGTAAGGTAGGGGTTGCCCAAGGAGAGGGCTCAGTCACTCTGTTTCGCTCAGTCAGTAACTGGAAGCTTCCTGAAGTAAAAAATGACCTTGACCTAAATGCTGAGATCAGATCCTGAGAGAGCTAACTTCAGTGAGTCCTTTCTTGAAGCATTTGAACCATAATCTCTGCTTCTGCCACTGTGCAGTTCTTATTCTAGCTTGTATTCTGATGTGAGGCACAGACATCTGACATGTGATTTCTATTCAGCATGGTATGCACCATGCGCAGGGCCTACTCAGCACAGCTGAGTGGAGGAGTGAATGGGTGGATAAAGTGGGAGTGAAAACTCTAATCAAGACCATTTCTCAGCGTCTTGGGCATCATCTTGTCCCCCTAGTTAGCATGTCAGCTTGAAAAATTGAAATAAGACCATACTGTGTACAATAAGTACATTCACAGAGGGTCAATTTATCTTTTAATCCCTAAATGAAAAGAACTAAAATGATGTTTGGCATCTTCCAACCACAGATGGTGAAGTATTTAGCCAAAGTGGAAACTAATTTGATTTTTCATTCTACACTAAGACATTTTCTTGGCTTTCTTCTTCATAGAAAGCCAAGAAAATGTCTTAGTGCAGAATACTTTATGCTTACTCAATTTTAAGGGTGTAATAGATTTTAAAACAATCATCAGAAGGTTTTTATCAAGAGACTGTGCTTATGCTTAGCATGGTCCTTATAACAAAAAGAAACTTTATTTTGGAATGTATTATGAGTTTGGGATAGTCAATAAATCATTGTAACTTCTAGATAAACCATCATGGAGTAAAACTCTTGATCTAGTCCTTCAAATTGCAACTGCTAGAGTCATTATAAACTTTAACTTTTTTCCTTTATTGGAATTTTAAAATTAAAGAAGATCATATTTTAGTTAAGGGGAAAAAAAAGATGATAATACAGAAACGTTACTGAGTTCAAGCTCATACAACTGGCCACACAACTGGCTAGTAAATTGAGAGATGAGTTGTTGGAGCAAGGAATAGTGACTTTCTTTGGAAAGTCAGCAAACCAAGAAGATGGTGGACTAGTGTGTCCTAAAGAACCAACTTAACTGGAGTTATAATTCAGGTTTCTTTTGTACTGAAAGGGGAAAGAGTATGGTTGGTTTTTGCAAACTTCTTGGTACAATCCTTTGGTTGCTCCGCCGTCCATGCAAGTCTGGTTACCATGTTCCTATAAACCTCCAACAGTTCAGTTCAGTCACTCAGTCGTGTCCAACTCTTTGCGACTCCATGGACTGCAGCACACCAGGCTTGCCTGTCCATCACCAACTCCCGGAGTTCACCCAAACTCATGTCCATCGAGTCGGTGATGCCATCCAACCATTTCATCCTCCGTCGTCCCCTTCTCCTCCTGCCCTCAATCTTTCCCAGCATCAGGGTCTTTTCAAATGAGTCAGCTCTTCGCATTAGGTGGCCAAAGTATTGGAGTTTCACCTTCAACATTAGTCCTTTCAATGAACCACCAAGAAAGATACTATTCTCTGTTCTGAAACTTTTAATCTCTGTATGGGTGGGAAGGTGTCAGAGCCTTTATATAGCCCATCACAGTAGACTATGCTGTTTATTTCAGCCTGTGGGCAGTC
The DNA here is from genome assembly GCF_016772045.2 of Ovis aries. Taxonomy (NCBI): domain Eukaryota; kingdom Metazoa; phylum Chordata; class Mammalia; order Artiodactyla; family Bovidae; genus Ovis; species Ovis aries. The sequence goes on from NC_056070.1 coordinate 13,050,372, forward strand.
TTCTTTTAGTGATCAACTTGTAGCAAAAGGAATAGAATACAGAGGTTAAAAGAAACAGATCCAATATCAAGTCTGACTTGCTCTTCCCTATTACAGAAATAGTGACCTATCATCTCTCCTTTAGAGGCAGAATATCAGTTTTGTGACTTCCCACATACTTTTCTGATTATCTTTGTTTCAATCTGGGCATCTTACATGTGTAGAAGAATCACTGACTTAAGCATTCAAATCTAATAGATCACAGTTCTCTACAATAGCTTGTTTTATTATTGAATATTACAACACAGCACACTAAGATAGAGATAAGTGAATTTCACTCTTTGAGCAGTCTTAATTAGCCACTATCAAGATCCCTTCCAATTGAACTATAAAATCACCCAGGATTTCCCCTAGAATATGTTATGAAGAAATCATTCTCATTTTGGTTCCCCCAGATCTGTTTCCCCTTCTGAGATAATGAACAGAATATACAGATGTATTCTATAAAACAATAGCTATGGTTGCAAATATACATTACTTAAAGGTAAATAATTCTATCAAGTCATAGTGGGTGGTTATAGGTTTCAGGATCTGAGAAAGATCTCAAATATTTGACGCTTGTATGAAATCACTAGGAAAAAACTACTCACAAATGACATTTTATAGTAACAATATTCTAAGTCAGCCAAAAGCTGGGGTACTATGGCTAGTCTCTTCCAAGGAACCTCTTAGCCACAAGACTCAGAGAAAATGTCTCTACAGATCTTCAGCCAGCAATGCACTGGAAATCATCCATTATTTTCTTATTCATGTATTCAATGCTAGGGATTCCTTGTCCTTAAAGAGTCTACTTGACTTTAATAGTGTGACCTTTGTCAAATAGTGTGCAAGAAAACTCCTGAGATTCTGCCGGGCCACATGTCCATCTGGGACTGATTTTAATTAATCTATCAAGTACTTATATTCAGTTTTTCAGACACATGGTTTTGTTTCTCTACTTTCCAAATAAGTTCTGTTTACTTAGGCAGATGTTACAAATTAGCCCTTAAAATATTGCAAATGAAGTAAATCCTTTATAGCAGATCTGAGTCTAATGTGAATTTCATTACTGACTCACAAAGACAGGCTAATCCCAGAATTTTCTGCAAGTGTTCACGAAAAAATATTCTTAAAAAATTTAAAGATATTTCCCCCTCCACTTTCTTATTTCTTGGTCTGCAATGTGGCTGCTGCATATCAGAGACATCTCAGGTATCTGGACACTTTTGAGCTCAGATTCCTTCATGGCCATAAAAAATGTGAGTACCCTTGACCTTTTCCCAGTTCCTTTAGTTGCTCCACTAAACCAAAACTCTACTGTGAAAGAAGTAAGTTAAGCATTCACTTAAACTCTGGTCCTAAGAGTTTCGTTAATTAGGCCTGTGGGTCACGATGGATTCATCTGTGTGTGCGCTCAGTCATGTCTGTCTCTTTACAACCCCGTAGACGGTAGCCCGCCAGTCCATGGGATTTTCCAGGCGAGAATACTGGAGCAGGTTGCCATTTCTTCCTCCACAGCATCTTCCTGACGCAGGGATCGGGCTGCCGTCTCTTATGTCCCCTCTGTTGGCACATGGATTCTTTACCACAAGTGCACCTGGGAAGCCCTGAAAGAGGCAATATTAACCTGTAGCACTTAAATCTATCCAGTTAAGACATTTTAAAGTGCTACTTTGAGAATATATATTATGAATAGAAAATACCCTTAAATTATTTTGTGGAGAATACCTAGGTTTTTCCTTTCTTTTTTATCAGTTCCTTCAAAAATGTATGCCCTATGGAAAAAAATTTAAACCGAACAGCCTTTCAGCTCCTCCAGTCACATATTTTCCACTATCGACCTTTGCAGATGACCGGAAAGCTATGCCTCCAACGCTCATTTCTCCAAAATAGTCCAGCCCCATATTTTCAATCATCTGTGTTATAACTCCACCTGGGTATGAGAGGAACTCATAATAATTGCTCTGAAAGTAATCATATCATCAAGTATCTAGTGTCAAGGAAGGCAGGATGCTTGCTCTCAATACCTACTGTGATCCAACTGCGAGCAGAGCTAACATATTATTAGGGAGCTTCCTACGAATGCAGAATTTCAGGCCCCACCCCAGACCCACTGAATCATGATCAATACATTTTTAGGTAATACAACCTCAAGTAATTTTTCTATACATTGACATTTGAGAGACACTGAGTTAGACTACATGGATTTTTGTTGTTTAGTTGCTAAGTTGTGTCTGACTCTTTTGCAACCCCATGGACTTAGCCCACAAGGCTCCTCTATTCATGAGATTCTCCGGGCAAGAATACTGCAGTGGGTTGCCATTTTGCTCTCCGGGGGATCTTCCCCACCCACGGACCTAACCTGCATCTCCTGCGTTTGCAGGTAGGTTCTTTACCACTGAGACATTAGGGCCTGACCATTTTGAGTTTTATTTTCCACTTCTGTGATTTATTGACTGTAAAATCATGAGTAAATTAATTAGCCTCTCTGAACCCCAATTTCCTCATCTGTAAAATATGGATAATGATACTTCAAATGGTTGTTGGAAACATATTTAAGAAAGTGTGTACGTGTGTCAGAGATAATTAAGCAAACTAGATATATAACCTACTGTGTTGAACGATCAGATATTGACAACTTCCTGTGATCCAGCTTTACCTGGCATGTGTGTGCTAAGTCGCTTCAGTCGTCTCCAACTCTTTGAGACCCCATGGACTGTAGCCCGCCCGGCTCTTCTGTCCATGGGATTCTCCAGGCAAGAATACTGGAGGGGGTTGCCAGTCTCTTCTCCAGGGTATCTTCCTGACCCAGGGATCAAACCTGCGTCTCTTAGGTCTCCTGCACAGGCAGGCGGATTCTTTACCACAGTGTCACAGTAAGTTGTAAATAAACAATAGGTTATAGCTACCCATATAAATTTCTAGGGCTGCCATAGGAAAGGACTCCAAGCTCAGTGGCTTAAAACAATATGCATGTATTCTCTCACAGCTCTGGAGGCCAGACGTCTGAAATCAAGGTGCTGTCAGGGACGGTTCTTTCTGGAGGTTCTGAGGGAGACTGTTCTATCTGTCTGTCCTCACTTCTGAGGACTGCCTGCCGTCCGTGCCGCTCCGCTCCTCAGCTTGTAGACGCCCAGCCGATGCGCTCATCTTCACTTGCTGTTCTGTGCGTCTGGGTGTCTTCCCCTCTTCTCAGAAGGACACCTGTCTTTGGATTTAGGGCCCACCTCATCTTAAGATAGTTTCCCCAAATCAGGTCACATTCTGGGTGAACAAAAATTTGCAGGGGGAACCCTAATCTACCCCAGTACAGAGTTCCTCCTTCCTCCCTTTTGGTGATACTGGTAACATTTTTGTCTCTTCACGCTCCCATATTTGTTATACAGTTATCCCCCCTTATCTGTGGGAATACATACCAAGGCCCCCAGTGGATGTCTGAAACCACAGATATTACCAAATACTATAACACACATATCTACGATAAAGCTTATTAAGTTAAGCACAGTAAGAGATTAACAACAATAACTGATAATAACATAGAACTGTGGTTATAGAAAAATTTGGTAATGAGAGTTATATGAATATGGTCTCTCTCCTCTCAAAATATTGTAGAAATTTAATGTCTTCTCCATCTTAACTAAGCACTTACCAGGCACTGTAGAAACAATGTTTGCAGTTTGAGGTGTGAAAGCAAAACTAGTGCAAATTTTTTCTTCCTTCATGTTTGCACAGAAAATTCATTCTGACGATAGATCTTACCAACCTCAGCATTTTATTTTTTTTCCGTCACCTCTTCACTTACAGGAAGCACTTTTAGGCTTCTCTTTGGCATATTCAGCTTTGCTTGCATCACCGCTTTTACGCTTTGGGGCCATTATTAAGTAAAATAGGATGAGTTGCACACAAGCACTGTGGTGCCATACGGTTGATCTGATAACTGAGACGGCTACTAAGTGACGAATGGGAAGGATCACCTGGACAAAGCGATGATTCACGTCCCCGCAGGACAGAGCGGAAGGGAAGGCGCAAGTTTTCATCACAATACTCCAAATGGCCCGCCATTTAAAATTTATGAGTTGTTTACTTCTGGAATTTTCCACTTAATGTTTTTGGACTGAGGCGGACTGCAGGTGACTGAAACCATGGCAACTGCAGAGAGGAGGGACGACTGTATCCATTGGTGCCCAAATCTAGCGGTGGCCTTCTTCAAAATGTCTCTCAGATGTTTGTCACAGGGGTTTGTGTGAAGCAAAATAGAGCGAGCAGGACTTCCTGGGGGACCGGAAGGTCAAGCATCCACCTGCCAAGGCAGGGGACATGGGTTCCTTCTCTGATCCGTCTCTGGTCCGGGAAGATCCCAGTTGCCACAGGGCAACTAAACCTGTGCAACCCAGCTCACGAAGCCCGCGCAACCCAGCGCCTGAGCTCCGCAGCAGGAGCCACTGCAAGGGAAGCCCCACACGGCGACCAAGAGAAGCCCCCACTTGCCGCAAGAAAAGCCCTTGAGCAGCAGGAAAGACTCGGTGCAGCCCAACTAAGTAAAACTTAAAATTAACAGTCCAGGCAGGCCCTTAGCAGAGTCAGAGCGGGAAACGGCTCCCCCATTAAGTGAAAACAGACCCAAGCACACAGGGCTTGAACCCACTCTTTCTCTGAACTACATGTAACCCTTTTTCCTCTTAATCAACACTTTGGCTTATTTCAGTACAACAAACAAAAAGAACACAGGGTTTGATAAAGTGGTAGGATCTCTGTTAGCAAAAGACACCTCTTCTTCTGGGCTGGGGCAGCCCTGCTTTAGTACCCATTTACTTTCTCAGTAGGGTACTTGTGCGCAGTGAATAGACTCTGCCATGTATGTGGTATTCTTGAGCTATGATGTGAGATATATTGGGTGATAGCACTTATATAAAAATATAGAGAAAAATGTGTGCGAAATGCATCAAGTAATAGTGGGGATAAGGGTCGTCTTTGCAGCAGACAAGCTCTGCCTCCCCTCCATTTCATAAAACAGATATATGTTAACTTAAACATATTTGTGTTTAAAAAAAGAGACTAAACTAAAACTTCTTTCAATAGCTTAGAAAAACGCATTACAAAAAATGAGTGGATAAACTATCAAATGGATTAGCTAACAAATGGAGCTGAGTCAATGGGCTGACTGAAAACATACTGTCTAAGCTGAAACCCAGTGTGACTCTTGAAAAATAGAATATAGATAAGACGTTTCATTGATATCTGGATTTTCTCAGTATCAAAGCGATAAAGTATTTCAGTTATCTATTGCTCCTTAACAAACAGGCCTTTAAACAATCTGCCCGAGAGTCTCCGAGTTGATTGGGATCAGCTGAGGAATGCTAACACTCCAAGTGGTGTTGACTACGCCTGCGGAAATCTGGAGACTCCGCAGTGCCAGCACTTCCCAAGTGTCTCTTTCCTATGGCTTGCAGTTGGTGATGGCTGCTAGCCGGGAGGTCAGCTGAGGCTGTGAACTGGAGTGACTCTGTTCTCCCCAGTGGGGCTTTTCCATGTGGCTGGGGCACCCCACAACATGGCAGCTGGGTTCCAAAGAACCAATGAAGATGAGCATTGCAGAGCTCTTTATTGTTTATTTTTATTGAGGTATCACTGCTGTACAATGTTATATAAGTTTCAGGGGTACAATATAGTATTCACACTTTTTAAAGGTTATATTCCATTTGTTGTTTTTATGAAATATTGGCTATACTCCCTGTGTTGTACGATATATCCTTGTAGCTTATTTATTTTATATGGGAATTGCAAATCTGTTACAGCCCAATGTTGAAAGTTATATAGCATCATCCCCTGTATTCTGTATGCTGCATGTCAGAATACATCATAAGGCCAGCCCAGATTCAAGGGAAGCAGAAACAGGAGACACCGTCTCCCAGTGGGAGGAGTGGCCTCTTTAATCCATCACTAGCAGAAATAAGGAAGGAAAAGATCAATTACTAAAATGACAGGAAAAAACCTCTGAATGTCAGATGCCTTGTAAAACGATAAAATAAAGGGCAAAGTTAGAAAAAAAAAATCTGCAATAAATATGATTAATAAAGCTTTCTTTAAAATCTTCAAGGATAGAGATTTGTTATGTCCCTTGATTCATAGCACATTATTTTCCCCCCTCTATTAATGAACCTCTCTGATTTTACTTATTTTCTTGCCCTTCTTTGTAACTGCCACTTCTGTTTCTCTCCATAGCATAGGCCTCCACCAGAGCGACTGTATTGCATAATTCCAGGAATTGGGCTTTATGCCGCAGCTTTGGTACCCATTTAATATGTAATATCTATATCTTCAAAGGGGGCTTCCCTGGTGGCTCAGGTGGTAAAAAATTTTCCTGTGATGTTGAAAACCCGGGTTCGATCCCTGGGTCAGGAAGATCCCCTGGAGAAGGGAATGGCTATCCACTTCAGTATTCTTGCCTGGAAAATTCCATGGACAGAAGAGCCTGGCAGGTTACAGTCCATGAAGTTGCAAAGAGTTGGACACGACTAACCGACTAACTACTGCTCCCCTACTGGCAGCTTGGCTATAATTTCCATCACAGTATCTCTCCTTCTGTCCCATCCTGCCGCTCCCATATATTCAAATACGTGTTCAACTTCTTAGATATATATTGTTTTGTTATGGTTTTTTAAATTAATTTGTTTACTAGATTCCTACTTTATTATAAAAGGATGTAACTCAGAAACAGCCAGATGGAAGGGATGCACAGGGCCCAGTTCAGGGCAGGGCTCTATGAGCTCCATGCCTTCTGCACGCGTCCCATGCTCACAGCACCGTCCTGTGTCCCCCAACCTAGAAGCTTCTGTTACGACTTTAAATGTACATACCTGGTGAGTAAGTGAATGTTAGTCGCTCAGTCTAATAAGTCGCTCTGTCCGACTTATTGCAACCCCATGGACTGTAGCCAGCCAGGCTCTTCTGTGCATGGGATTTTCCCAGGCAAGAATATTGGAGTGGGTTGCCATTTTCTTCTCCAGGGCATCTTCCCAACCCAGGTATCGAACCAGGTATCTCCTGCATTGCAAGCAGATTCTTTACCTCCTGAGCTACCAGAGAAGCCCTACATATATGCTGGAATGCTTTAAATCTCATGCTTTGTCCTTGCTTTTTTCTCTCAGCAGTGTTCTGGGATATATCCATGTTGCTTACTCACATGTGTTTGTCTGCTCTGCACAGCTACCTATTCCATTTGTATGCACCCATGACCTTTGATTTAACACCCTTCTAGCCGTGGCTACCTACTCTGGCGGCAGTCTCCTGCTACCAGTGACGTGTGTGCATGCTCAGTCACTTTAGTCGTGTCTGACTCTTTGTGACCCTCTGGACTGCAGCCGCCAGACTCCTATGCTGATGAGATTCTCCAGACAAGAATAGTGGAGGGGGTTACCATGCCCTCCTCCAGGAGATTGTCTCTACCCAGGGATTGAACTCAAGTCTCTGCTGCTCCTGCATTGCAGGCAGATTCTTTCCCACTGAGCCTTTGGGGAACCACTGGGGTGTAAATCTTTCACTTATTGCCTTTCACTCTAGCCAACCGTCCTGAAGCTTGGGTTCTATAAGCTGCATTTCCCAGACTCCCTTGCCAGCTGCCTTCTGGTTCTGTTCTTCCAATGGAAGGTATTGGCAGAAGATCACACAAAGCGTGAGGAAGGAAAAGGGGCCCCTGCTCGCTTACAGCTCCTCCTGGCGTTCTTCCATCAACAGCCGGCAGCTAGGGCTCCAGCCCAGCGTTCTTCTTGGAGGTTTAAGCAGCAGAGACATCACACGTCCTGGGACTGCTCTGAGCAGTAGCTGGCTACCTCTTAAGTGGTCCACACACCTGTCTATGGCAGCTTCCTCTCAGAGGTCTCAGTACCAACCCCAGGAGCGCTTCCTCAAAGCCCCTGTGTTGATGTCCATACCGCTTTTTCCTTTTGTCCCCCTAGTTCTAGAAATGGCAGCTGCTACCCCCAGTTACTAATCTCTGAGTGACCCCAGTGTCTTCTGACCTCTTTTATCCTTTCTATACCTGTTTAATCAACTCCCCGTATTAAATATCCCACTTACAATGCTAGCAGAATTTTTGTTTTCTTGTTTGGATTCTGACTGATTCATCATCTACCTCCTTGTGCAGTTCTTATAGAGAGAGGGATGGGATCTTTGGTTTACAGGATGTTGTTGTTGTTGTTAGGTCACTAAGTCATTTCCAACTCTTTGTGAGCCCATGGACTGCAGCACACCAGGCTTCCCTGTCCTTTACTATCTCCTGGAGTTTGGTGAATCTTATGTCCACTGAGTCAGTGATGCTATCTATCTGCTGCCCTAATTCTTCAAAAAATACTTCTATAGTTTTTACCATCATGGCTTTCATACTTCTACTCCCTCAGTGCACGAGAGGCCCCAGCTTGTTGAAGTCTTATCAATATTTGATACTATCCACTGTCCTAATTTGGGGGACATAATGTGCTATTTCATCTTTTTTTTTAAGATTTTTTTTTTATGTGGACCATTTTAAAAGTCTTTATTGAATGTTACAGTATTGCTTCTGTTTTACGTTTTGGGTTTTTTGGTGGCAAAGTATGTGAAATCTTCATTCCCTGACCAGGGATCGGACCTGCATTGAAAGATGAAGTCTTACCCACTGAACCACCAGGCAAGTCCATCATCTCGGTTTTAATTTGCTTTTCCCTTGATTCTTAGAGCGTTAGAGTTTTCTTCATAAGTTTATCACTCATGCAGACTTCATGTTCTTGCCAGTATATCTCCTTTACTTATTTTTTTTCAGCTGTGTTCTCTATGTTTAAACTGCTGACTTACAGAAATTTGCTGTAGAATATAAATATTAAACCTTTGTCAATTTTAGACTTCACAGATGTTTATCCCAGCCTATTATCTGCCTGTTCACTTTGTCCAATGTAGTTCTCTGAACAGAAATCTTTAATTTTATATTGTCAAATCCGTAACCTTTTGCTGCTTAATTTTTGCTTTTAAATCAGGTTAATTTGCGTCTAATTTCTATGTCCCCTATTAGAGTTAACGTTTTTTTCTATAAAGGTCTTTTGCAGTCATTGTCAGGTTCTTCCCTGGTTTATTTCTTGCTATTCTGGATGCTTTATTTCACATTATATTTTCTAGTTAGTTGCTCTTGAAAGAAAGAAGCATGCTTGATATCTGTCCCTTTGATCTTTGCTCTATTTACTATTACTAGAAAATAAGCCACTCTAAACTTAGTGGCATAAGACAGCCACTTTATTCTGCTCATGGATTGTGTGGGTCAGGAATTTTGACAGAGAACAGTTGGTATGGTTTATCTCTGCTTCTCAATATCTGGAGCCTCAGCTAAGAAGACTTCATGGCTGCTGGTGACTTAACAGACAGCTGGGGCTGGAATTATCTGGAGGTGCCTTCATTCTAACACTTGCTACCAGCATTGACTGAAACCTCAGCTGATCTTTCATTCAGAAGTCCTATAGGGGGCCACTCTATTCGGTCTCTCCCTATGGGCTAGTTTGGGCTTCCTCGCAATATGGTGTCTGAGATCTTCAGAAGCCAAGAAGGTAGTGGTCAGGCCTTTTATGACTAAGTCTTAGATGTCCCATAGCATCACTTCCACCATATTCTATAAGCCAAGACAGCCCCGAGGCCCACCCAGTGTAAGAGTAGAGGACACTGGAACATTTTCAGGCATATTTCAAAACTATCAAAGTCTGCCCTTTGGCCTCAGTATTATTATTTACAATTATTCCCATTTTTTTGACATACAAAATACACTCAACAGTCTCCCCAGGCCTTCCCAAAGTTGCATGCCTTTAGGAATCAGGCTCAGAGCCCATCTAAATCAGAACCAGGTGCGCTTAAGATTCTCAGGGGTAGCTCCCTGAAGGCAGATCCTTGAGTACTCTTTTTATTGATCTGAAGAGTGTATTAGTAACAATTCAGAGACCTGGGGCACTTTCTCAGGATATGGAAGAATTTGATACCCTTGAAAGGACCCTCCTGCTGCTGCTGCTGCTGCTAAGTCGCTTCAGTCGTGTCTGACTCTGCGACCCCATAGACAGCAGCCCATCAGGCTCCCCCGTCCCTGGGATTCTCCAGGCAAGAACACTGGAGTGGGTTGCCATTTCCTTTTCCAATGCATGAAAGTGAAAAGTGAAAGTGAAGTCGCTCAGTTGTGTCTGACTCTTAGCGACCCCATGGACTGCAGCCTACCAGGCTCCTCCATCCATGGGATTTTCCAGGCAAGAGTACTGGAGTGGGATGTCATTGCCTTCTCTGTGAAAGGACCCTAGGGGCAATGATAATGATACTTATGTGTGTATGCTCATGTCTCTGACTCTGCAATTCCACAGACTGTAGCCCTCCAGGCTCCCCTGTCCATGGGCTTTTCTAGGCAGGAATACTGGAGTGGATTGCCATTTCCTCCTCCAAGGATCCTCCTGACCCAGGGATCAAACCTGCGTATAATATATACCTAGGGGGCAAACTCCAGAGAAGGCAATGGCACCCCACTCCAGTACTCTTGCCTAGAAAATCCCATGGGCGGAGGAGCCTGGTAGGCTGCAGTCCATGGGGTCACTAAGAGTCGGACACAACTGAGCGACTTCACTTTCACTTTCACGCATTGGAGAAGGAAATGGCAACCCACTCCAGTGTTCTTGCCTGGAGAATCCCAGGGATGGGGAAGCCTGATGGGCTGCCGTCTATGGGGTCCCACAGAGTTGGACACAACTGAAGTGACTTAGCAGCAGCAGCAGCAGTGGGCAAACTCACTGCTAATGTGGCCTCTAGTGACCTGAAGGAAGCAGTTGCCCACCCTGAGCAAAGTTGAAATGACTGAGCTTCTAGGAGAAGCAATAGAGGAAGGGATGAAAAGGCTGTGAGAGGTGAATATGCTGAAATGGATATATTTAGTGGGGTCAAAAGAACACCAGAGAACACATTGTTCACCTAAACAATCCAGAATGTGCTGGCGAGGGAGGAACACCAGCATCACTAGGAGGTTGAGTGATGGCTCTGTAGGCCAATAGGTGGTCACTCAGCAGGACTCCATAACAGTAGAGGCCGTGTGATGGCCCTTAGTTGCTGAAAGATAGGTAAGAGAGGTGGCCAGGGGCCTTTGAGTCTCAGAGTTGTAGAGATGGCTAATGAAGATGGTGTCCCAAGGGGCAAAATAGGTACCCAACAAAAGGGTTGCTTAACATCCATCGTAAAAAGAAAGCAGGATGGAGAAGCGAGAAGAGGGGGATAGCTGTCCAAATAAAAATTCACGATCCTTTGCTCAGTTTCCTACCTGAGCCAGTTTTCAGATCTGCAACCCTTTGACTGAAGGATTATCTAGATGTTTAGGAAGAAATACCCTGCTACACCATGGCAAGCATGTCCCATATAGATTCCCTGGGTCCACCCTCAAAGCAACCTTCAGCCATCTATTTGATTGGTCAAAAAGTTTGTTTTGACCAATGAAGTTTTTGGCCAACCCAATACCTGAGGGGCTATACACTGTGGAAATGGAATAGATTCAGACATTTTAAGATCTGCGGGACATAGAGTCCAAATTGACACTGATGCTCAGAAACCTGAAGCATCATCACCCTGTTAGTGTAGGGGCAAATGGGGCGAGTTCATAAATGAAGATCTGGTAGTTAATAAATGAAGTCTAAATTAATTCTCCTGTCCCTGGATGTATTATTGTGACTGACACACCTGGCAGTTGGAAGCCCAGGCTCTACTGGGTCTCTGGCCTGTGGGGTAAATCTAGAGGAGAAGGCCAAGGGAAATCCATGCAATGCCACACGAACCTCCCTGCAGCTAAGACAGTGGATCAGAACCAATGTTGCATCCTAGGGTGGGGGCGGGGCACTGAGGATTAATGATATCGTTAAAGCTCTAAAGGATTCCAGGATGGTGAGTCCTACCATATCTCAGCTTAAGTCACCCCTGCAGAAACTGGATGGATTCTGGGATATGACTATAGACTGCTGCGTGGTCCACTAAGTCAGCTCCAATCGCAGCTGCTATGCCAGCTGTGGTGTCTCCACTTAAGTAGGTTAATATGGCTGCAGGAACATGTTATACAGTTATTTGCTTAGAAAACTTGTCTTTATATATCCCATTCAGGAAAGAGAATCAGAAACACATTACATTAACACGGAAAGGACAACAATATAGAGTTTTGCCCCCAAGACTATGTGAACTCTCCCATCCTTAGTCATCATATAATCTGGTGTGATCTGCACCATTTTGGACCTCTTTAGAGAGCATCATATCTATCCATTATGTCAGTGACATCATGCTGATGGAGCAAAACGAGCAAAGCGTGACTAGCACACTGGAGGCTTAGCTATGATCCATATGCTCTGGAGGATGGAAATAAACCCCATGAAGATTGAGGGGCCTAGCATTTGAGGAGAATCTTTAGGAGATCAGTGGTCAGGGATATTCTGTTATTCCTCTAAACTAATCTAATATCTCCTACTGCAAAGGAGTCATAGCGCTTACTAGGCTTCTTTGGGTTCCAGGCACCATATTCCACACCTAGGTGTACTTTAGTCTGTTAACTAGGTGACACAGAATACTGCCATATTTGAGTAGGATCAGGAGCAGGATAGGGCTCTGCAGTGGGGCCATTTGAACCAGCAGACATCATTTTATCATGAATAGTGGAGCAAAAAAGTGGGCATACGACCAACACTTTGGCCACCTGGTTCGAACAGCTGACTCATTGGAAAAGACCCTGATGCTGGGACAGATTGAAGGCAAAAGGAGAAGAGGGCAGCAGAGGATGAGATGCTTGGATGGCATCACTGATTCAGTGGACATGAACTTGGGCAGAGTCCGGAAGATGATGAGGGACAGAGAGGCATGGTGTGCTGCAGACCATGGGGTCACAAAGAGTCAGACATGACTTAGTGACTGAACAGCAACAGGACCATAGGACTGACTAGTCATATTGTGTATGATTTTACCCACATCACCCAGAAGTTGCCAGGCTGTTAGAGTAATAAGCAGCCTGCCAAAGGGGCAGATGAAGCACTAGTTCAGAGGCAATACCTTATAAGGATATTGCCCATCCTTCAGGAAGCAATACATTCACTGGATCAGAAATCTCTCAGTGATGCTGTGTTCCCATCAGGAAGAATCCATGGATCTGGAACCAAGAGATAGAAGTAGAATCGGCCCTACTTCCTATTACCCGCAGTGATCTACTTGGGTATTCTGTGGTTTCGTCTCTTCACAACTCTGGGCCCTGCAGGATAGGAAGCCTTTGCTCCCTGTCCCAAAGGGGGCAGGCTGTCACCAGGGGACACAGCGAGGGTCTCATTGAAGTTCAGGCTACAGCCTCCCCCTGAGCCCTTTGGGCTTCTCATGTGCAGGGACCGGCAAACAAAAAGAGGAATCATCATCTTGTCAAAAGCAATTGACCCTGAACACCATGAGGAGGAAGCCTTCTGATACCCAGTGGAGACAAGGAAGAATGTGTGGGCTTAGGTGACCCAGTGGGAGCACCTCCTGGTACTCTTCGCCCACATGAATGGAAACATACAAGAAGCCTGGGAGGAGAAGCTCGTATTTCATATGGAGCCAGGTTTTTTAGAAAAACTACCAAGATCAAGATCAATCTGGGTAGTAGCTGAGGGTGAAGGGAATTTAGAATGGAGCAAGGAGGAGGGAGATATTGGGTGCCCGTTGGGACGCTGAGTTAACTGCAGAGATGGGGGCTCTATTTTGTTACGCAAACCTCCCTCTACCCATGTTTCCCTCCAGGAAGTGAGGTCCGTCAGAGCCCATGAGGAGCTGTCTCCATATATCACGGAGACATAGATCTGTGTGGCACACAGGGTGGATGACGGCAGGCACGGAGATGTGGGGCTCAGCTCTCCTTTAAGAAGGGACTTGATGACCAGGAGGAGGAAGGTGGCTACCTGATAGGTTCTGAATTGTTGGTTTCTTTGGGATTTCCCTCAGCATTTAAGTGGCATTCATGCTCTCTTCTCTGAGAAGTCCCCAGTGAATGACTGAGCAAAGGCAGCGGTCCAAGAGGTCAGAGGGTCCATGAAGTGGCCCCCAGCCAACAACAGAGGTCTAGCCCTTTGCACATACTCCTCCAACAGGGATCTGCTCTGGAACTTGCTGTTGGGCTGGCTGAGACTTAGTCAGATCTTCACTATGTCTGATAACCCTCTCCTTGCAGTCCTGCCTCTTCCACGTCTCCTTCCAGGGCTGACTTTCCTGCAAAAAAAGGTCTGTACTATTTTTTTAAAATTAGTTGTTATTAGAGTATAGCTCCTTTCCAGTGTTGTTATTTTCTACTATACGGCAAAATGAGTCAGCTGCACATATATGTATGCATTCCTCATTCCATCTCAGTCACTGCTCTCCAGAGAACTCCACTTGCAACTCATGTTTTATTCATTTTTGTAACTGGATTACCTCGTGTAGCTCCTGGAACAGAAGAGATGCCCAATAAATACTTGGCAAATAAGACTGAACTGCCTACTGCGGCCTTGGATAAAACATGTGCTTAGTCATGGTCAGGGGACATAGCAGATGCGAACAGAATTTCTTGTCTTCTTTAACTTTTATCTTCTCGTTCATCAGACTTTTAGGGGTTTGAATGCAGCAAGGAGGATGATGTTTTTGTTGGCTTCTCGTTCATTAAAATGACACAATCAAATTCTTCCAAGTGTTTTGCAGTTTTCTGAGGCAGAAAATTTTCCATGCTGGGGAAGGGAGACAAATTTGTACTTCTATCACAAAGAATTTTCCCTAAGTTTCTCTTGAATGACTAAAAGATGTGTTCATCAGAGCCAGTCAAATTGGAGAGGCAGTTGAAATAGCCCGAGAAAACCACAGAAAAGCACTCAGTGTGGCTCTGAAGCCACCCACGTAGCCGTGGCTGAGCCCTCAGTCAAGTCATAGAGGCAGGAACTAAGCTCATGGGGTGGCTAAAAGTCTATTTGAAGCGCTTGGCCAAAGTATGTAGATTTTATGAGGCAGCCTTTAAGATGAGAAACAAAAAGTAATTTAGGTCAGCTGCCCCCACTGTGAATCAAATTTCCTGGGTCACTTTCTAGATGGCTTTGCAGTTATATACACTGCTTTGAGCACTCATGTAAATAGCAGGATATAAAATCTGTCCAATGAGTGTAATCCCAATAGCATCTCTAGATAGTTAGCCGTTGTGTCTCTCCAGGTCAGGTATTTAAAAGAACATGGGCCGACTGTTTTGTTTCAGGAATAGAAGACAAAGAAGGGAAGAAATATCTCCATAAATTTCCTTTGAGCTTGCCAGTGATGAAGTGAGTGAGCTTGTTACCTTTGTACCGAAAGCCTGACACGCTCTCCACAGCCATGTTTCTTTGGGGTCTTGACTTAGTTTATATTTTAAACAGAATCAAAGTTTGAGCAAGCTTAGAGAACTACTATAAATGCCCATGAAACCCTTTCTTTTGCTACTCAAAGTCCCACAGTCATTAGTGAGTATAAACTTTGTGACTTGTAGCATCATTTGAGTCACATATGATGCAAAGCCCCATGAAGGCCAGCAACTACATCTGCCTCTTAGCCTAGCCAGATGCCAGTCCTGAACTTCCTCTTCAGTTCAGTTCAGTCGCTAAGTCGTGTCTGACTCTTTGCGCCCCCGGGGACTGCAGCCAGGCTTCCCTGTCCTTCACTGTCTCCTGGAGTTTGCTCAAACTCGTCCGTTGAGTCGGTGATGCCATCCAACCATCTCATCCTCTGTCGTCCCCTTCTCCTCCTGCTTTCAGTCTTTCCCAGCATCAGGGTCTTTTCCAATGAGTTGGCTCTTCGCATAAGGTAGCCAAACTATTGGAGCTTCGTCTTGGCTGTCCAGTATTATAAGTCATGCTGAAGCCTGTACTTCAAAACTTCTTTTTGCTCAAGACATGAATTAGGTATAAGTCCTTCATTATACCATTTTAAGAGATGTGGAATAATTTGGTATTCTTTTACCTCACAATTTATAGTCACATTAAAAGACAGCAATTTTCCTTGTGTGGAATTTCCTCACCCTTTGTTTCGTCAAAGCATCAGAGATTCATTTAATAAAAGGGACCCTTAACATATAAAGCATGATTGACTTCATCCAAAGAAAATTTTTTCACATATTCATGTGGATCTTTGTAGTTTGTTTATACTAAATATAAACAAACACCCTAGTTTGTTGGCACATTAAACAACTGTGACCATATGTCTGGCATAATTCTGGGGATAGAGAGTGAATTTTAAAAGTAAATTCAATTTCATGTGCTAAATACATCTCTTTTAAAAGGAAAATGAACTGCCTTCAATGGAAGCTTCTAATACAAGGCATTTAAATGCAAATTGCTGGAGAAACCTTGCAAATCCCTTACCAATAATCTGCTGTGCTTCCAGTTTCTCCTTAATTGCTAGCCACTAAAGCAATTGTTTTGTTAAGGTCACATTGTCAGTATTAAAATATATGTGTATGATAGGCTATAGTTTTAATTGGCATTAGGTTTCCAAAGGTATTAATATGACCTAGCAGCAAAAATATTTTTTAAAGGAGGAGTGCTGATAAATAATATTCACTGAAAATTTAGTATGCTAAACAGTTTCAGGGCACATGATACAGTTTCCAGTAGCCACACAAAGAAGGGTAACAAGTCCAGTCATTAATCAGTTATCAAAAGACATATTATTTTGTACTTCTTGGAAGCCAGCATCAATGTTTTTAATATTTTGTTGGTGCTAACAAGAAGTCTGCTTTTTCCTGATATCAATTAAAGAAAATCTCCATGAGCAGAATCACAAGTTCTTTCTTCTAAATAATTTAATGAGCCTAATTGTACATGCTATGCCAAGAAAAGAAAGGGCACAGAAGTGTGCTTTGGCACCTTTTGCCCAAGTAAATGGCACTCTGGTTTGAACAGATGGCTGCTGAGTGATAATGGTTTGAGCAGATGATTGCTGGGACATACTGTAATATGACTAAAGAAGGAATTTTGAAGATTTGGAGGTATTGTTAGATGCCATGGAAAGAACACCTAAAAAGTTACAAGATATACCTGAAACTGTCTATGCATGCGTGAAAGGTGATGTTTCAATTACTGACTTACGCATAACAAACTATTCCAAACGTTAGTGTTTTAAAACAACAATTTATTACTAGCATGTCTCACTCTTCTGTGGGTCAAGAATTTAGACAGGACACAGTGGGGACAGCTTGTCTGTGCTCCACAGTGTCCGGGGAGTCAGCTGAGATGACTCAAAAGGCCGCAGCTGGAAGAGATGGAGGGGGGCAGCCGAGGCATCTCTCTCTCTTCCCCTTGATTTTTCTCTCTCTTAACCTGTTCCTTCTCCATGAGGCTACTGAGTATTAGCCTCAGGGCTGTCAGACTTCTTCCATGAAAACTGGAAGTCCAAGAGGACCAGACCAAAGCTTCTAGACTCCTAATACCTAGACCCAAGACTGGCTCAGCATCTCTGCTCAGCCCAAGGTCAAGGGAGGGAAACCAGATCACATCTCTCCAAGAGCTGAGTATCAGGGAATCTGTGGCCCTTTTAAGTCAACCACAGGTGAATAATGGAGACATTTGAAATTTGGGGGCATTAAGAACAATGGAGACATTTGAAATTTGGGGGCATTAAAAAAATCATGAAGCACATCATAGTAATTTGTCAGCAGAATAACATATCTAAGTTTGAAGAAATGCTTGAACCACCTGATCTAAGATAAAATAAATGTGTCTACCCATAGTCCTAGAGATATATCTTAAAGACCACATACTATATACCTAAATACAGTGAAATAAAGTAGCAATCAGAACCCTGCTAATCTACCAACACTGAGACTCCTGACTGTGTGAAATCAGGATGGTTGGTTAAGGTTCGTGAATGCATCAGCCCACACAGACCTCTCCCACCTAAGATCATTTGGTGGCATAAGTGATCTACCTGTTCTGCCCACTTTTCAATTTGGTTCAACAAATGTGTATCGAGAAGCAGGTTTTATGCTGGGAAGTGAATAATTGGATGACATGACCACTGCCTTGGTGGGAATTACCATCTGGTGATGATTGTCTGTCTTTCATCTTCCTTGCCCTCCTTGAAGCGGTCTCATGGCATCACTGTCCCATTTCTCATTCAAATATATGTGTTGAGTGCTTAATCTGTACCAGTTATGTGAACCACTTGCAAATCCAAACAGAGATGCTATGGTTCCATGTGCCTTGTGTTAGTCTCCCAGGGTTGCCATAACAACGCACCACAAGCTGAGTGACTTCAATAACAGAAATGTAACGTTTTGCAGCTATGGAGGCCAGAAGTTTCCGATCAAAGTGTTGACAAGGTCAGTTCCTTCTGAGGGAGCATCTGTTCCATGCCTCTCTCCTAGCTTCTCCTGGTTCACTGACCGTCCATGACTGCCATTAGCTTGTAGATCTCGGCCTTCGTCTTAACACAGCGTGTTCCCTGGATATGTGTCTGTGTCTGCATTTCCCCTCTTCATAAAGACAGTAGTCATATAGAATTAGGGATGCACCCTGCTTCTGTTTGACCTGGTCTTAACTATCGATAATGACTCTACAACAATCCTATTTCCATATGAGGTGCTGCAGGTCAG
Source organism: Ovis aries (assembly GCF_016772045.2). NCBI lineage: Eukaryota > Metazoa > Chordata > Mammalia > Artiodactyla > Bovidae > Ovis > Ovis aries. The sequence goes on from NC_056070.1 coordinate 13,069,003, forward strand.
AACTTCAGTGTGTGAATTTTGAGGAAGAACAGTTCAATCTACAACAGGTCCAGAGTGGCCATATTTCCAGAGCAGTTCACTTTGCCCAACAAATAGAACAACTTTACTTCTTTTTTTTAATTTTATTTTTATCTTTAAATCATTTTTAATCAACACAGTTAATTTGAAGTACTATGTTTCGGGTATACAGCAAAGTGATTCTGTTATACATATACATATGTCTTCATATATAGACATACATATATACATATATATGTCTTCTTTTTCAGATTCTTTTCCATTATAGACTATTACAGGATATTGAACATAGCTCCTTGTGATACACAGTAGGTCCTTGTTCGTTATCTACTTTATATATAATGGTGTGTATATGTTAATCCCAAACTCCTCATTTATCCCCAATCCTTCCTGTTGGTAACCATAAATTTGTTTTCTATGTCTCTGAGTCTATTTCTGTTTTATAAATATGCTCATTTATGTCTTGTTTTAGATTCCACGTGTTAGTGGTATCATATGATATTTATTTTTCTCTATCGACTTACTTCATTTAGGATGATACTTTCTAGGTCCATCCATGCTGCAAATGACTTTGTTTTATTCTTTTTCGTGGCTGAGTAATATTCCATTGTGTATACGTAACACGTCGTTTTTATCCATCCATCTGTCAAGGGACACTTCAGCAACTTCTGTCTAAAGAATGACAGTAAGAATGGACAGAGTGATTATAAATGTAAGCCGGCTCTCAAGAACTAAAAGCTTTGGTCTGAACATGTTCTGAACAGGGATAATTTAGGAGAAATTTTGTATGCAGAAGAAAGTAGGAAGGTTTCCTTGACTGTCTGAAATTTATCCATTTAGCAAATGTTTTGGTTTTGATCACTGAGGATAGAGCCAAACTGAACAAGATGGACACAAATCTCTGAACTCATGAAGAGTATATTCTATTGGAGGGAGACAGGAAACATTTGAAATAGACAAGTCATATAGTGCTTTAGTAGGTGTCAAGCATTGTGAAGAAAAACAAGACAGGGTAAGAGGAATGGGGGATGGGGTTGGAGCAGGGGCTGAGATTTTTAATGGGGTGGTCAGGGAGGCTGCACTTAGAAAGTAACAGTTAAGCAAGGAGTTGAAGCCACAAAGGGGCAAGACATAGGGGTATCTGGTGAAGGAGGGTTGCAGGCAAAGGGAAGAACTAGTGGGCTAGGAGTGCGGCTGACGCATTTAAGGAAAACAGAGGCCAGGGTGGCTGCAGAATCAGAGACAATGAAAGTAGACTTGGTGAATAAGGTAAAAGAGACATAGTCAGCCGATCATAAGAGGATTTGTAGGTCTTGTACGGACTTCAGCTTTTCTCTAAGTAAAGCAAGAGGTCTTGGAAGGTCCTGAGCAGAGGACTAATGTGGTCTGTGAGCATGCACACGCAGCCATTCAGTCAGGTCTGACCCTCTGAGACCCTGTGGACTGTAGCCTACAACCTCCTCTGTCCAGGGATTATTCCAGGCAAGAATACTGGAGCAGGTTGTCATTTCCTCCTCCAGGGGATCTTCCCAACCCAGGGATAGAACCTGGGTCTCCTGCTTCTCCTGCACTGGCAGGCAGATTCTGCACCAGTGAGCTACCTGGGAAGCCAGTGTAATCTGAGTTGGGTTTTATCAGCATCATTCTGGTTCTAAAGGTGAAGGAGCAAAGAGAAACTCAGGGAGAAGCCCTTGGAGATCATTGCAGATAGTCCAAGTGAGAGATGTTGGTGGATGGGGCAGAGTGGTAGAAGTGGAGATCATGAGAAGTATCTGGATTCTGAATGTATTTTCAAGCAAGGAAAGAAAGAAATGATAATCCCCAAAGTTTATCTTGTGTCAAATGGCAAATTCTCTTGACCTTTCATTGTTACCAATTAATTATTTTTATCTAGACAAGACAAAAAGTAGTGAATACTTAAATCCAGAAGTGAAAAATCCAGGTAATAAGTTGCCTTGATGTTGAAATAGAAAAGATTCTCTAGAAAGATGCCATCAGCTAAGTCCTAAATGTAAGCAATACCACAGGATGAAAAATCCAAGTTCTTCAATAAATAAATAACAAGAAAAAACAGGACTGGTGAACCCATAGATTAAAAGATACTTAAGAGACATATCAATCATATGCAATGTGTAGACCCTGTTTGGATCCAACTGTAAAACAGAAAAAATATATGAGATAGAGAAATGGAAACGTTGCTTTCTTTGATGTAGTCATTTGATAATTATTGTGAGGAATTATTAAGGAATTGGAGAAGGCACTGGCACCCCACTCCAGTACTCTTGCCTGGAAAATCCCATGGATGGAGGAGCCTGGTAGGCTGCAGTTCATGGGGTCGTGAAGAGTCAGACACGACTGAGCGACTTCACTTTGACTTTTCACTTTCATGCACTGGAGAAGGAAATGGTGACGCACTCCAATGTTCTTGCCTGGAGAATCCCAGGGATGGAGGAGCCTGGTGGGCTGCCATCTATGGGGTCGCACAGAGTCAGACACGACTGAAGCAACTTAGCAGCAACAGCAGCATTAAGGAATTATTGTGCATTGGGTGGGGGGGATACAAAATTAGTATTACAGTTAGCTTTTAAAGAAAGAGTTCTTATTTTGATGGATATGTAGCAAAATATTTATAGATGAAATATGATGGCTGAGATTCACTTCACTGTAATCCAGTGGAGGAATAAGAAGTGATCATAAATGGAGGATGACTGTTCATTTTACTGTTCTCTTGACTCTAATGTGTTAGAAGCTTTGCAAAATAAAGAACAAGCACATACATAAATAAATATACAAGTATATCAATACAATCTAATGACAACACATTAAAATTGATGATATCAGTTGTCTTAAGAAAGAGGGTGGTTGTGAACAGGAATACCAGGGGATTCTGCCCTGCTTCTTCCTCTTTCGTGTCTTTCAGTGTCAAGAAAGATACATGTTATTAATAGACAACACATTTTTTTTTGAAATGTGTTGTCTATTCAAAACTAGAACAAAAGTTATTAAACTGCCCTGGCAGATGTGCAGAGGAAGTGACTTGTACAGAAGACAAGCTACTGATTATTTTCTCCTGGAGTCTCCCTGTTCTGATCTCCTGCTGGCCTCAGATTGTCTCATGACTGCTCATTCTGAGGCAATGCTTAATTCAGCAAAATATAAGCCAATATTGGAATGACTCAGAGAATAGTACCTCTGAGCATTAATGCACATATCATTCTGAAGCAAGTTTTTCCATGCAAGTTTCACTGAATCTGCAAACTGCTATTAACGTCTGATTTAGGATGGTGGCCTATTTTCCTAACCTAACTGAAAGGTTTATATCCTGGCACTGAGTGAGCAGGTTAGATTTCATCATGTGACTGCCATGTCTATTGTGGGAGTGACTTTTATTAATGAAATGAGCATATCTTATCTTACCTGAATGACAAACATTTTATTTTATTTAAAATTTCATGCCATTTCAGCCTAGCTCCATTAACTTTGCAGCGCACTTCCTATACAGTAATCAGAAAGTCATCTGAACTTCTAACACTCAGAGACCAAGTTCAAGGATGTAGAGTGTTAGAGGCTCAATCTTGTCTGACTCTTTGTGACTTCATGGACTGTACTGTCCATGGAATTCTCCAGGCAAGAATCCTGGAGTGGGTAGCTATCTCCTTTTCCAGGTGATCTTGCCAACTCAGGGACTGAACCCAGGTCTCCCACATTTCAGGCAGATTCTTTACCATCTGAGCCACCAAGTACATCAATCCAAAAGGCCTTCTGTGAAGTTCTCCAAACAACCGAATTTTAACAAATAGTTTTCCTGGAAAGATATAACTGAATCACTCTCCACACCCTTTTGCAAAGTCTAAAATAAGCTGAACGTTTACATCTTACATTTCTTGGTCTAGAAATCAAATCATGGATTAGACAAAGTTGAGTAGACTGATTCACATGAAAACTATTGTTGGTTTTTGGATTTTTTACACAAATATTGGTTAGTATCAAGGTTGCTGCCCTGTGGTTTTAGAGCTGAAAACCTGTCATTTTCTGCTTCAATGAAATAAGACCTAAAAAGCAAAATGAGTCGATGGCATACTTAGCTATTAGGGTCAGTGTGTGTGTGTCTGTGTGTATGTGTGTGCGCCTGGTAGAATATTAGCATTTAGCCTGGTAAAGAGATTATTAGGGTCTTACCTCCTAAAGATGAACTAACTGCTTGACTGTGTTAATTATTAAAGCAAGTATAATGGCCAAAGCTCATATGCTACCACTATCTTTGTAAACTCTGGCTATGCTGCTTACATATCTCAGACACTTCTTCTTCATATATAAAATGAGGGGGTTTGATTGGACAGCCTTTAAATGCACTTCTAGCTTTTAGAGTCTGTAATTTTTAATTTTTTTAAGAGAAGCACAGGAGAGTCTATTAATTTCAGATCTCTTAGTTTTACCCCATCTTCAATTTATTTATAAACTTCTAATTTAGTAAAGGAGAGTTTGCAATACTGCTGTCCAGTGGATGTCCATTTTCCCTCTTCCTCACCAAAAGAAGTCAGATTGAATATATGACAACATTGCATCCAGCTAAAATCCTGGGTTTTCAGATGCCATTGTTGATGGGGAGAGGACAAAATGGAAGCAGAAGTTGTTTGGCGAGACTTCCAGCAAAGCTCTTTCAAAGTGGGTAGACTTCCCCAGCAGTTGTCTTTCATTCGTTGGCCTTTTCTTTTCTTCCTGCCTGCAACTTGAGCAGGATATTAGGTGTGGAGCAGCCATCATGTGAAAACAAGGCAACAAGCACCGCTGAGCAGAAAAGTGCAAGAAGCCTGGACCCCTCTGTTGGTTTCCTAGGGCTCCCATAACAAAGAACCTCAGACTAAGTGGCTTAAAACAGTGGAAACGTATTCTCTCACTGCTCTGGAAGTTAGAGGTCTGAAGTCAAGATTTCAAGAGGCCATGCTCCCTTCAGAGCCCCTAGGGGAGGATCCTTCCTTGCCTCTTTTAGTTTCTGGTGGCCCCAGGTGTTCCTTAGCTTATGACAGCATCAATTCCCTCTGGGCCTTCATCTTCTTATGACCATCTTCCTCTGTGCCTCTACCTACGTATCCTTCTTGTAAGAGCACCAGTCACATTGGACAGGGTCCATCTTAATAACCTCAACTTGACAACATCTGCAAAGACTCTTTTTCCAAACAAGGTCACAGTCACAAATTAGGACTTCAGCATCTTTGGGGAGACATACTTCAGCCCACACCAGTCCCAGTGGCATTCTGGAGCTGTTTCACCAGCTCTGGATTTTCTCCCTCTGACCTCATGATATGAGGAAAATAAAGTCCCAATGGGTCTAAGCCTCTATGTATTCAGAGATTTTTGTATTCACAACAGAACTCATTCCCTAACTTACACAGTTATTTCTAAGTGAAGGCTCTGGCAATTTAAAAAGTATCTGTCATGTGGAACCTACCTATTCAGAGCACAGTTTGTAATTTTTTAAAAGACAGAGACCATTATTGTCTTATTTGGGAGTGGAGCAATGGGTGGGAACCTGTGCCTGGCTAAGATTTTTCTAGTCATAATTTAAAGATCGAGTCTGTTTTCAAAATAGAGTCTGCCAGATATTGAAAAGGTCATTGGCCATGTATTCAGCAGCCAAATTTAGGCCCTAACCTTACCCTCAACTCACACCCATCTCAGATATGTCTTCATTAGTCACCACTACATACCTCAGCGAAGGAGCCTGGAAAGGCAGCTTCTATGCTTAAATTACCAGAAGCACAGTTTACTTGTCCAACACAGTCAGGTTCACTTTTATGGGACTGTCTTTCTGCCAGGTGTGGTGCTCGGAAACGCAGATGCCAGAAAGCACTTCGAGCAGCCAACTCTGAGATTTGTCTTCATTTTGAGAGTCTTGCCACGAATTCTCAGGCCATTTTCATGGCATCCATACCCGGAACCTAACCATGATTCATTCAATTTATTTATGGGCTCCTGCAGTGGGGGCAAGCAATTACTCCCATCATCTCTGTTAGTCAGAGAGCCCTGAATTGTTCACTTTATTACTCAGTGGGCCTAGTAAAGGCTGATGTCAGAGTAAACACACAGTCCTCATCACTTCTAGAAGGGCAAAGTTGGTGTCTGGACTTCTCATCCTTCCATCCTTTCTCCAGGAAAGGACTGAGTGCCTATCTGGTGCCAGACGGATGCCAGGCACTGAAGATTAGACAAATCAGATGTAGCCCCTACATTCAAGGAGCCTATAGTTTAGTTGGGCTTCCCATATGGTGCCCAGTTTTAAAGAACCTGCCTATCAATGCAGGCGACTCAGCTTCGATCCCTGGGTTGGGAAGATCCCCTGGAGGAAGGCATGGCAACCCACTCCAGTATTCTTGCCTGGAGAATCCCATGGACAGAGGAGCCTGGTGGGCTACAGTCCACAGTGTCACGAAGAGTCAGACACACAACTGGAGCGACTTAGCAGGCATGCGCAGTTTAGGTAGAAAGATCGAGAAGTCACCTGGTAACCACAAGAAGCCCAAAATATTGATAAATGCTGAGAGGTTTAAGCACAGAATGCCAGGGAAGCACAAAAGGCAGCAGACTCTTTTTGGGCAATCAAGGTAAAGTTCTGATTAAACTGGTTATCAAGAGTTAGACCTGAGGGTACACTGGGAATTAGCCAGGTGAGACAGAATAGCATATTCAAAGGCCCCAAAGCAGAAGAATGCACAACGTATTTTGAGAGCTGCACAGAGTTTGTAAAGGTGGAGTGTGAGGTGGAGGAATGTCAGTACAAACAGGCAAAATGTGGTCTGTACACTGAAGACATTGGGGAGCCACTAGAACCACCAGGCAGTTACTTGATCAGGTTTGTGTTTTAGAAACTATCTTTCTAGAGACTTTCCTGGTGGTCTAGTAGCTAAGACTCTGAGCTCCCAGTGCCAGGGGCCCAGGTTCAACCTGTGGTCACAGAACTAGATCCCACATGCTGCAACTGTTAATAAGCATTTGCACACTGAAACTAAAGACTCTGTGTGCTGCAATGAAGACTGAAGATCTTACGTGCTGCAGCTAAGACCCAGCACAGTGAATAAACACATGGATATATTTTTAAAAAAGAAAATATCACTGTGGCAGAATACATTAGAACAAAGCAGGACCAGACATGAAGAAAGCACTAGAAGTCTATCTTGGTTTGCCATGGGAGGGAGAAGCAGAGGAAAAGGCATGAAAAGAGTCAAATTGACAGCATTTGATGAATTACCAGATTTATCAGTCACCCAAGGTTGACTCTAAAATTTACGCTTTGGTTAGCTGGTGTGTGATGTGAGAAGGTGTTCTTATAGGTTAAGCACTAGGAAACGTGGTAAAAATTGTGAATTGTCTGATGTTCCAAATCCATATTCGAATCCATACTCTTATTTAATAAATATGAATTCTGACCCTAATCACATTCTGTTATAGGAACTTACTGAATTTTTTATATGTGAAAAGCAAATTTACTATAGATACAATTAGATATTGATGGGGATGAAATAAAAATATGTAGAGTATAAAAGTCGTAAGGCACGAATCAGTCATTGTCAGTTATTTTCATCTCATGATTTCCCTGAGAGTCTTTATTCCTCTTTTGTAATTCAGCTGCAGTGAATGATCCATATAATTGTCATATGGATAATATAAGGTATTGTGATATTTCTTTTTTTGTAGGAAATGAAAAAGGGATATTTTGGAGCCAAAAGGAGCTTCAGAGATAATGAAATATGGATTCTTAAGGTTGGAATTGTTGTATAACAGCATTAAAATATTTTAAGGTAATGGACGCTCAGGATGCCATCATGTTAATGACGATAGGTGCAACGTGAGGAGACATGGCTGATGACTGTCGCAAGTGAGGGGGCCTGAGGCTTGTGTGGACTAAATGAGGCAGTATTTGTAAATCATCAAGCACAGTTCTCATTGACTGATAACTACGATAGCAAAGGATTATCAACCAAAATCCATTCCCTACCTTGCTCAGGGTACAAGGCTGCCCTCCTTGATTGCATTTCCCAACCTTCTTTGCAGTTAGGTCTAGCCACATAGCAATATTCACCACAGGAACAAGAGCAGAAATAATGAGGGCTGTTTCTAAGCCTGAACCCTATAACTCTGCAGAAATGCCTCCACACTACCTCTTTTCTTTGAGCTGAACAGAGGCATGACTGCAAGCCAGCCAGTGAGGGCAGTGCCCTAGGGAATGGTATGGGAAGAAGGCAAAGGGGCCTGGGTCCCCACATGGCCACGCAGAGCATAGGTGTCTGCCTTCCTGCCCTGGACTGATGTGAAGAAATGCCAGGCATCTCTCTTACAGCAGGTTTGTCTGTCCCAGATACTATAGCTTCTTTCTTTTTCTTGTTCTTTCCCAACACAACTCTTTCGTTTCTGTAATATTGTCTTCCATGGGTATCAATATTGTTGATAGCTGCAATCACAGTGAAGGTATTATTTTACACTCCATTATTTCATTTCCCATATCACAACCTTGGTCCAGAATGAAATTATCTTCAGTTATTTATTTTAAAACAGAAAATAAAATCACTCAGGATGTACAAAGCAAAATAAAAAAAATTTTTTTTGAGATTCTCTTTTTTATGTGACTGTTGTATCCACAGGATATAGTAATCACAGAAGATTGAAGATAGTGACGCTGTCATGATAGTGACATGGGTCGCTCCCAACTTTATTCCCCTCACAAGAAGACCAAACTAGCAACTATTCATAGACAGGCCACCACTGGGAGAATCCCAGAGCCCAGGGGTAAAGCTGAAGCACCCTGGACCGCAGAGTCAGGCAAGGGCCACTTATAAAGTCAGAGGAAGTGGCTATACCAGCTGTATCGCTTCTCTCCCAGGTCAGCCCAGTGATGCATGCAGATGCTCCCCTTTGGCCTCTGGTTTCTCCAGTCAGTAAAGGGAGCCCGAAGTGAACATCCAGCTTCCCCAGCAATTGCAGGAAGCCAATCTCAGAGATCACTGGGGGAATCTGCAGGCTCGACCCCTTGAGGATCAAATAGAGATATAGAAGGGGTAGAGCTTACAGCAGCCACTGCTCAGATCTTGGCAAACCACCTTCCTACTTGCAGTGGCTCCTCAACAGAGATTCCAGCCAGTGGATCTGCCCATCTGCAGGGCTGAGCTGGTAGCCGTGTCTGGTCAGGGAGCTCATTTGATTAGGGTTTCCAGTCAAGGGGCTGTACTGGCCTTGGAGCCTGTCATGCTGCCCAGCCCAGGCATTGAAGCAAATGTGCAGTCATGCTCGACTGCTGAGCAAAGCCTCCAGTCCCCACCAGTCCAGGATGCCTGGTCAGAGAACCTGGGCAGTCACGGAGCCCAGCCTACAGCCCCATTAGAGCAGGGAGCCAAGCCAGCACACTGGTGACATTATTGAGCATGCGTCTGACTCCCCATAACCCAGAGGGCTACACAGTGACCCTGGGCAATCCACAGTACCACTGAGCTACAGAGCCTGCCTATAGCCCTACTGTAGTAATGTAAACATTTCACTATAAAAAAAAATCCACTAAACAAAAAAGACAGTAATGCAATAAATGAGACGAAATGCTATATGTTATATATAGAAAACAAGTAACAAAATGACAGAAGTAACCTACCAGTTGTGAGAGATAAAGAAATATAAACATTTTAACAGGCCCATGACAAGTAAGGATATTGAATCCATAATCAAACACCTCCCAATGAAGAAAAGCACAGGACCAAATGGCTTCACAGGTGAATTCTACCAAATGTTTAAAGATTTAAATTCAGGCTTCCCTTGGACTGCAAGGAGATGCAACTAGTCCATTCTGAAGGAGATCAGTCCTGGGTGTTCATTGGAAGGACTGATGCTAAAGCTGAAACTCCAGTACTTTGGCCACCTCATGCGAAGAGCTGACTCATTGGAAAAGACCCTGATGCTGGGAGGGATAGGGGGCAGGAGGAGAAGGGGACAACAGAGGATGAGATGGCTGGATGGCATCACAGACTCGATGGACGTGGGTTTGGGTGAACTCCGGGAGTTGGTGATGGACAGGGAGGCCTGGCGTGCTGTGTGCAGTTCATGGGGTCGCAAAGAGTCGGACACGACTGAGTGACTGAACTGAACTGAAACTGTTCCCAAAAACTGAAGAGGAAGGGAACACTCCCAAACTTCTTTTACAAGGCCAGCATTACCCTGATGCCAAAGCCAGATAAAGACACAAGAAAGGAAAACTACAGGCCAATACCTCTAATGACTACAGATGCGAAAATTCTCAACAAAATCCTAGAAAATTGAATTCAACAACACATCAAAAGGTTCATACACCATGATCCTTCAGTTCTTTCTTTAGTGTCATTCCTTCAAATGTGGCTATTTGGCTCCCTTCCCCACCACCAAAAAACCACACATCCATGGTCAGCTAATATTTCACAGGGGAGCCAAAAATACTCAAAACTCAAACTGAGGTCTCCTACTTTGCATGTGGATTCTTTACCCGCTGAGCTACCAGGGAAGCCCCAAAGTGAAAGTGAAAGTCATTCAGTTACGTCTGGCTCTTTGCGACCCATGGACTCTACAGTCCATGGAATTCTCCAGGCCAGGATACTGGATGGGTAGCCTTTCCCTTCTCCAGGGAATCTTCCCAACCCAGGGATTGAACCCAGGTCTCCTGCATTGCAGGCAGATTCTTTATCAGTTGAGCCACCAGGGAAGCCCAAAATTGACAAGAGAGCCTAAATACTCAATAGGTAAAAGATAGTTTCTTCAGTAAATGGTGCTGGGAAAGTTGGTTGTTACACACAAAAGAATAAAGCTGGGCTCCACCTTACATCATTCATAAAAATTAAGTCAAAATGTATTAAAGACTTAAATGTAAGATTTGAAACCATAAACCTTTTAGAAGAAAAGCTCCTTCACACTAGTTTTGGCTTGATTTTTTAGATATAACATCAGAAGTACAGGCAACAAAACCAAAATTAAATAGGTAGAACTATATCAAACTAAAGAGCTTCTGCACAAAAAAGAAATATAATCAACAAAATGAAAAGGTAGCCTACTGGATGGGAGAAAATATTTGCAAATCATATATCTGATAAGGGATTAATATCCAAAATACATAAAGAACTCACAATTCAATAGATTAAAAAATGGACAGATGATCTGACCAGATATTTTCCCAAAGAATACATACAGGTGGCCAGCAGGTACATGAAAAGATTTTACTGTTACTAATTACCAGGGAAATGCAAATTAAAACCACAATGAGATATCACCTCATACCTGTTAGAATGACTGTTATCCAAATGGCAAGAGATAACATTTGTTTTTGAGAATGTGGAAAAAAGGGAATGCTTGTACATTGTTGGGGCAATGTAAATTGGTACAGCCACTATGGAGAACATTATAGAGGTTCCTCAAACTATTAAAAATAGAGCTACCATATGATCCGGGAGTTGGTGATGGACAGGGAGGCCTGGCGTGCTGTGATTCATGGGGTTGCAAAGAGTCGGACATGACTGAGCGACTGAACTGAACTGAGCTGATGATCCACCCACTTCTGGGTGTCTACCCAAAGAAAATGAAAACACTAACTCAAAAAGATACATGCATCTCCATGTTCATTTCAATATTATTTACAATCGTCAAGGTATGGAAACAAGTATATATTGATGGATGGATGGATATTTAATTGTGTGTCTGTGTATATACACACACACAATGGAATGTTATTCAGCCGTAAAACGAATGAAATTGTGCCATTCGCAACAACATGGATGGGCCTTGAGGACATTGTGCTAAATGAAGTAAGTGAGACAAAGATAAATACTGTACTATCTCAGTTATGTGTGAAAAAGAAAAAAACAAGCTCATAGATACAAGAACAGATTGGTGGTTGCTAGAGGTGGAGGTGGGTAGGGGATAGGTGAAGGGAATCAAAAGGTACAGACTTCCAGTTGTAAGTCATGGGGCTATAATGTCTAACATGGTGGCTGTAGTTGATCATACTGCCTTGCATACTTAAACATTACTAAGAGAGTAATCTTAAAACTTCTCATCAGAAGAAAAAAAAATTTGTAAACATGTAGGCAACAGATGCTAACTAAACTTGTGATTACTTTTTAATAAATATAAGATCATCATGTTGTATACTTGAAATTAATACAGTGTTTTGTCAATTATGAAAAAGTGAAAGTAACTGAGGTGTGTCTGACTCTTTGAGACTCCATGGACTGTGGCCTGCTAGGCTCCTCTGTCCGTAGAATTCTCCAAGCCAGAATACTGGATTGGGTAGCCATACCCTTCTCCAGGGGATCTTCCTAACCCAGGGATTGAACCCAGGTCTCCTGCATTGCAGGTGGATTCTTTACCTCTGAGCCACCAGTGAAGCCCAAGAATACTGGAATGGGTGACCTATCCCTTCTCCAGCACATCTTCCCGACCCAGGGATCAAACTGGGGTCCCCTGCATTGCAGGCAGGCAGATTCTTTACCAGCTGAGCTGCCTATACCCCAATTAAAAGTTATTAAAGGATATATAAATTTCCAGTTATAAATAATTTCTGGGGATGTAATGTATTGTATGTATATTTGATAACACTGTACCGTGTGTATGAAAGTTGCTGAGACAGTAGATCATAGACATTCTTAACACATACACAAATCATAACTACATGAGATGATAGATGTGTTAATTAACCTTATTGTGGTACGTTTTCAACATATACACATATCAGATCACCACATTTTATAACTTAAAATCCCATGGTGTCATATGTCAGGTATATCTTAATAAACTGAAAACATTTCATAAACAAAAGGCTGGAGTTGCAGACTGTTTATCGAGCAGAAATTTTTAAAGTATCAGTTGTTCAGTATTTGACCCTTCTGCTTGGATCACTAGAAAACCTGGCTCCCCTTTGACCCAACAATTACTCTTTTCCTAAAGCAGCCTAACTTCCTAAGGGGAAGTTGAGATCATTTTAAAACCATCAGGAATTTTGCTGAAGTGCAAACACCCTGGTGTTATTTTTCCCTTCATGGAAGAACAATGCGTACCTCTGATTTTCTGACACCTGAAAAATTTGTGATTTTGCTTCCTTGAGATTCATTCACGTTAATATTATTTCAAAATGGCAAAAATTGTTAAAATATTATAGATAAGATGGAACCTTAAGGGTGCAGATAGGATTCGACCTGAACTTGATTGGTTCTTGCAGAAAAGGAAATCAACTCAGCAAACCACTGTCAAGTCAAGTTAGAAGCATTTATTAAGCACCTACAGTATGCAGAGCACTGTCTCAGATACTTTCCTCCCTCATGAACAGATCATTGTCTCTGCCATTGCAATCTCATGGGAACAACGGATTTAAGTAATAAAAATCCATGGTATAAGAAAACAAATTCTATAATACTTGTATAAGCAAAGTGCATCTGGGCCATCTTGGGAGGAGGAATTAATTCAATAACTGTTGAGGAAGAGAGTGGGAGGTGCGGAAGTGGAGGAAAGGATCTATTAATATAATAACAGAGAATAAAACCAGTATTTCCCTCCCCCCCGCCATTCCCATTTCTCAACCCCAGAGTCACCTTCCCCTAGACTCTTTCAGAGAAAGGATGTTTGCCTCGCATTTGCTCCTGAGTCACCCTCTGCAGCTGCTTCTGTGAGTCACTTGCTGCTTCCCATGGCCCCCAGCTCTGCTTTGATTCTCATCCTGGTTCCCACCTGAATGATCTAGGATTCCTTTTCTCATGACGATGGTTTCCATGGAAGGATATAAGATCACACTTCCTTCTGTGGCTCTTCTTTTTGATTCCTCATAACACCAATGCAGAACTTGTGCATATCTCATATGCTTAATTAAATGGCTGGTGAAAACTAGCGTGTTCAGTCGCCAAGTTGTGTCTGACTCTTTGCAACCCCATGGACCACAGCCCTCCAGGCTCCTTTGTCCATGGGATTCTCCAGGCAAGAATACTAGAGTGGGTTGTCATTTCCTTCTCCAGGGGATCTTCCCCACCCTGGGATCAAACCCATGTCTCTTGCATCTCCTGCATTGGCAAGCCAATTCTTTACCTCTGCGCCACCTGGGAAGCATCCAGTGAAAACTAGGGAGGCTTATAATACAGGAGGAGAAAAAAAAAGGGAAGACAAATTATCATATTCTCATGGCCCAAGGGGAAACATTTTAAGTCCTCGGTAAGTGTCCTCTTGTGAAAATATCTTAGTTCCTAACTTTGCTCCATTGCTTGGACTTCAGTCTCCTCTTGCCACTTCTAAGAATGGCTTAGTTCTCTAGTCTTTCAAAGCCAAGTCCTTACTGCTACCTCACCCCATCCTTTGTCCTTGAACCCCGCTTGGATAACTCAAGGACACAATAGCTATGGCAATCCACTCTTTTAATTGGGAGACTTCAAGGGCAGCCAAGATGAGCTTTGCACTACAGGTCCAATCACTCATTTGAAGTCTCCATGCCAGGCTAATGTGAACCTCTGCACCCTCATCATTCTTGCAGTTTCCCAGTGGATAACTGTGGGATTAAACATGTCCCATGTTCCTTTTCTAGTAGAAACAATACTTTTCAAAGATGGTGCCCTCTAAATTTATGTTAAAGATAACAAGCTTTTTCTAAATGTGAGGCTGTCTGCCTATATGTATTCCCCTGATCACAATGGAAATAGCACTTGACAGTTTTCCAAGAAGTTTTGATTTTTTTTTCTTACCTTCAGGTAATTTCCAGAAGCCTACCTGTGCTTCAGAAATAAAACCTACCATAGTACCTCACCAAGCAACAAGACCATCCATCCTGATGGCCAACATTAGCTACAGCAAGATGAAGAGGAAGCTTTCAGAGTTCTTTCTTTGGGCCGGGTTGACTTCATGGGTAGTCCTTTCCCGCTAAAGGATCTCTGTTAGAGTAAAGGAGACAACGGAATGGTGGCAAATGGCACCAACCGGTATAGGTGCCCGGGCTTCCCAGGTGGCACTAGTGGTAAAGAACCCGCCTGCCAGTGCAGGAGACCTAAGACACGCGGGTTTGGTCCCTGAGTAGGGAAGATCCCCTGGAGGAGGGCGTGGCAAGCCACTCCAGTGTTCTTGCCTGGAGAATCCCATGGACAAAGAAACCTGGCGGGCTACAGTCCATAGGGTCACAAAGAGTCAGACGGTACTTAGCACACACTGGACTGTAGCTGCCTGGAGCACAGTGACCCCACACCCTTCTTTAGGGTAACAGAATCTACCCCCTTAACCTCAGGGGTGGACCTGAAACCAGTCTGAGCCAATCATGGTTCTTATTTTCAGCCGCAAGAATTCATCCAAGGATTGGAAACATGATTTAAACCCAGCCAATCAGAGTCCTGCCCCAGGACTTTTTTAACCTAGTAGTGAGAAGAGAAGCCCGTTTTCCTTCAGGCATGATGAAAGCCCAGGCCTGGCTAAAACTTTGTTAACCACCGCAAAGAAAGAGCCTACTTTCTACAGTAAAACAGAATAAAATCAATATGCTTATGGTAGCAGAATGAGATCCAGAAGAACCGCAGACAGTGTTGGATGTTTGAGTGCCTGGTTCTAGTCACTGAGGTCTTCAGAACTGCTATAGATCCTAAGAATCATGTCTCAACTCTCTGAGTTATTTCAGTATTCTTTTTTTTTTTTTTAAATGCTCAATGTTCTTTTAATTTTGTTCACATTCTACTTAAATTAGATTGAATTGAGTTCAAATTGCAAGCAAAATGTTCCTGAGATTGTACCCTGTCCAGACCAAATCGACTTCTCTAAAGGTAGGAGTTAAGATAGGAAAAGTTACTCTTCTTTGGTAAAGGATTTCTGACCATGCTAGCATAATATCACAGGTCCTGTGTATCCTAATCAACCCGTTGTTAACTAGAGCTCTATGGGAGGCCCTGGCCAGTCCTGCTGGGCTCATCCCCTCCCAAGTACTAAAGCCATTTAATTTGTGCTTGTCTTCAGGATGTAACTGCGAAACAACCACACATGTGGTGTCTAGTAATTATTCAGCAACCTTTGCTCAGTGGGGCAAAGGTGATGTGGCATACTGAAACTGTGCTTGGAATCTATTTTAGCCAAGTGATAAAGCTTGCTGAAGGCTTTTTCTCTTCTTATAATAGTTTCTGGGAGTCCACACTGTGTTTACAGGGATGGTTTCCCGCTCATCTTGATACAGGGTACTGTTGGTGCTGCTTCCGGTCTGAAGGAGCATGATTCTGGAAGCTGTTCCTCCTGTAGGCTGGCAGACAATAGAGCAGCCAATACACTACACTACGGTGTGGCTGAAGGTGGTGATGATTGTGTACTATCCTGGGCATTTCACATTCATGGAATAGGGACTGGGGCTCCATGCCAGGCGCTTCTTCTTGGGTTTCCTCTTCTCCTCTGGAGAGGGATGAAGGAGAACCTTTGTGAGAGGCATGTTCTTGTTGGGAGATCATCACCACCAGAAAGGTCTTCTTATAACTTTATAAAAAGTAGGATAGAGGGTTTTTCTGTTTGTTATTTGGAGTGCATCGCACAGCATGTGGGATTTTAGTCCCGCAACCAAGGATCAAACCCATGTCCCCAGCAGGGGGAAGCACAGACTCTAAACTGGACCACCAGGAAAGACCCTAGGATCAAGTTTTGGAGTAGGGTGCTTGATGAGAAGTTTTGTAGGTCTCTAGTTGGGGCTTCCTGTTTTCTGAGAGGATAGCCCTGGTCCTGTAGCATGCCATTGCCACTACACCAGGCCTGTCTCCTATGAAGAACTGGGGAGATCCAAGGAACCACATTCAACAAATCTCCCAGCCTGATACTTCCTGAGGCTTTGCTGTAGGTGGTTGTTTTTTTTTGTTTTTGTTTTTGTTTTTTGGTGGGGGGGTGGGGAAGGGGAGGAATATTACAACAACATATAACGTCTGTAACATTCATCTGTCAATTGACAAACTCTCTGACCCTATGAAGAACTACTTTAAGGTCACAGAAATCAGGAAATACTGGGAAATGTAGAATTTGGTGCACTTTTTACCAATAGCTAAAGCAGAGCACAAGCTGGAATCAAGATTGCTGGGAGAAATACCAATAACCTCAGATATGCAGATGACACCACCCTTGTGGCAGAAAGCAAAGAATAACTAAAGATCCTCTTGATGAAAGTGAAAGAGGAGAGTGAAAAAGTTGGCTTAAAACTCAACATTCAGAAAACTAAGATCATGGCATCTGGTCCCATCACTTCATGGCAAATAGATGGGGAAACAATGGAAACAGTGTCAGACTTTATTTTCTTGGGCTCCAAAATCACTGCAGATGGTGACTGCAGCCATGAAATTAAAAGATGCTTGCTCCTTGGAAGAAAAGCTATGGCCAACCTAGACAGCATGTTAAAAAGCATAGACATTACTTTGCCAACAAAGGTCCGTCTAGTCAAGGCTATGGTTTTTCCAGTAGTCATTATGGGTGTGAGAGTTGGACTATAAAGAAAGCTGAGTGCTGAAGAATTGATGCTTTTCAACTGTGGGTGTTGGAGAAGACTCTCGAGAGTCCCTTGGACTGCAAGGAGATCCAAGCAGTCCATCCTAAAGGAAATCAGTCTTGAATATTCATTGAAAGGACTGATGTTGAAGCTGAAACTCTTAATACTTTGGCCACCTGACTCATTGGAAGACCCTGATGCTAGAAAAGATTGAAAGTGGGAGGAGAAAGGGATGACAGAGGACGAGATGGTTGGATGGTATCACCAACTTGATGGACTTGAGTGTGAGTAAGTTCTGGGAGTTGGTGATGGACAGGGAAGCCTGGCGTGCTGCAGTCCATGGGGTTGCAAAGAGTCAGACACAACTGAGTGACTGAACTGAACTGAACTGAAAACAGCTGTGTAACTTCTAGAGACTCAGCCCAAGACCCAAGTTGTTATTTTAAAAAATGAGAAACTTCAGTGTCTAAATTTTATATAACTACAGCCATAGGCTTCAAAAGCAAAATGACTTCTTACCTTGTAACCCAGATGTTAGATGAGTCCCTTTGCCTCTTAAGATGATTCAAACTCCCATTTCATATTTTTTCCAAAGCCCAGTGCCCAACCCCAAATTTCTGAAAATTCCCAGGGGACTGTCACTCTCGTTGTTTCTAGCTCTGAATCCTGCTTCTGCTGATTAGTGTAATTGACAGATTATCTTGCCACGTGGCACACACCTTCTCTGTTCTGTACCACATAAACCCGACTGGGGAGCTCAGTGCGTATATTCCCACAGGACACAGCCTCACACAAACACTGCATTCTCACAAGGCATTTATGTATAAAGCAGAACTCACTAAAGATTTGGGGTGCTAACGGTAGGATCTACATCACAGAAATAAAACGATCATGAAACAGAACACTGCATAGTCTTCACCTTAAAACATTTTAAGATTCATCCCTGTATTTCTCCACCTTCGCTCTCCCATATTCCCTATCTGTTCAGTCTTCTCCACCTGTAGGTGTTTATTGTAGAGAACTATAGCCAGGACTGTTCTTTCTTTGTCTCCAGGTACCCAGGCTCTCAGGATGCACCTGCCACCCAAGTAACTTATGGAGTATTTCCCTAAAGCAGATTCTTACCCCACTGTTAAGGTTTTACCCTATAGAATACACAGAATGAATTAAATTTTGAAGCTGGATGATTCTAAGGGATTCTAGCTCTTTCATGCACTAAGTTTCTTGGGTTTTTACATTGGAACCATGAAAGCTCTCAACTTACTCCCCATCTCTTATGTCTGAGAGCCTTGTGTTACCCATTTCCTTTGCAATAATATTGTCACTATACTCTTAGAAATTCATCTGTAAGAACAGTTGGATTTTTAATAATGCATAATCCGGGAGGAGCTACCCCATGCCCGAGGTCAGGGGTGGTGGCTGAGAGGAGCAACCCAACGTCCAAGGAGTGGTGGCTGCACGGGTGCAGGAGGGCCTAGAGGAGCTGCTCCATGTTCAAGGTCAGGAGAGGCAGTGGTGAGGAGATACCCCTCGTCCAAGGTAAGGAGCACTGGCTGCACTCTGCTGGAGCAGCCGTGAAGAGATACCCCACGTCCAAGGTAAGAGAAACTCAAGTAAGACGGTAGGTGTTGCGAGAGGGCATCAGAGGGCAAACACACTGAAACCATAATCACAGAAAACTAGTCAATCTAATCACACGGACCACAGCTTCGTCTAACTCAGTGAAACTAAGCCATGCGCATGGGGCCACCCAAAAAGGATGGGTCATGGTGGAGAGGTCTGACAGAATGTGGTCCACTGGAGAAGGGAATGGCAAACCACTTCAGTATTCTTGCCTTGAGAACCCCATGAACAGTGTGAAAAGGCAAAATGATAGGATACTGAAAGAGGAACTCCGCAGGTCAGTAGGTGCCCAATATGCTATTGGACATCAGTGGAAAAATAACTCCAGAAAGAATGAAGGGATGGAGCCAAAGCAAAAACAATACCCAGTTGTGAATGTGACAGGTGATAGAAGCAAGGTCTGATGCTGTAAAGAGCAATATTGCATAGGAACCTGGAATGTCAGGTCCATGAATCAAGGCAAATTGGAAGTAGTCAAACAAGAGATGGCAAGAGTGAACATCGACATTCTAGGAATCAGCGAACTAAAATGGACTGGAATAGGTGAACTTAACTCAGATGACCATTATATCTACTACTGCGGGCAAGAATCCCTTAGAAGAAATGGAGTAGCCATCATGATCAACAAAAGAGTCTGAAATGCAGTACATGGGTGCAATCTCAAAAACGACAGAATGATCTCTGTTCATTTCCAAGGCAAACCATTCAATATCACAGTAATCCAAGTCTATGCCCCAACCAGTAACGCTGAAGAAACTGAAGTTGAACGGTTCTATGAAGACCGAAAAGACCTTTTGGAACTAACACCCCCCCAAAATATGTCCTTTTCATTACAGGCGACTGGAATGCAAAAGTAGGAAGTTAAGAAACACCTGGAGTAACAGGCAAATTTGGCCTTGGAGTACGGAATGAAGCAGGGCAAAGGCTAAAAGAGTTTTGCCAAGAGAACGCAAACACCCTCTTCCAACAATACAAGAGAAGACTCTACAATGGACATCACCAGATGGTCAACACCGAAATCAGACTGATTATATTCTTTGCAGCCAAAGATGGAGAAGCTATATACAGTCAACAAAAACAAGACCAGGAGCTGACTGTGGCTCAGATCATGAACTCCTTATTGCCAAATTCAGACTGAAATTGAAGAAAGTAGGAAAAACCACTAGACCATTCAGGTATGACCTAAATCAAATCCCTTATGATTATACAGTGGAAGTGAGAAATAGATTTAAGGGCCTAGATCTGATAGATAAGAGTGCCTGATGAACTATGGAATAAGATTCATGACATTGTACAGGAGCTAGGGATCAAGACCATCCCCATGGAAAAGAAATGCAAAAAAGCAAAATGACTGTCTGGGGAGGCCTTACAAATAGCTGTGAAATGAAGAGAAGCCAAAAGCAAAGGAGAAAAGGAAAGATATAAGCATCTGAATGCAGAGTTCCAAAGAATAGCAAGAGATAAGAAGGCCTTCCTCAGCGATCAATGCAAAGAAATAGAGGAAAACAACAAAATGGGGAAGACTAGAGATCTCTTCAAAAAAATTAGAGATACAAGGGAACTTTTCATGCAAAGATGGGCTCAACAAAGGACAGAAATGGTATGGACCTAACAGAAGCAGAAGATATTAAGAAGAGGTGGCAAGAATACACAGAAGAACTGTACAAAAAAGATCTTCACAACCAAGATAATCACGATGGTGTAATCACTCACCTAGAGCCAGACATCCTGGAATGTGAAGTCAAGTGGGCCTTAGAAAGCATCATTACAAACAAAGCTAGTGAAAGCAATGGAATTCCAGTGGAGCTATTTCAAATCCTGGAAGATGATGCTGTGAAAGTGCTGCACTCAATATGCCAGCAAGTTTAGAAAACTCAGCAGTGGCCACAGGACTGGAAAAGGTCAGTTTTCATTCCAATCCCAAAGAAAGACAATGCCGAAGAATGCTCAAACTACCACACAATTGCACTCATCTCACACTCTAGTAAAGTAATGCTCAAAATTCTCCAAGCCAGGCTTCAGCATTACGTGAACCATGAACTTCCAGATGTTCAAGCTGGTTTTAGAAAAGGCAGAGGAACCAGAGATCAAATTGCCAACATCTGCTGGATCATGGAAAAAGCAAGAGAGTTCCAGAAAAACATCTATTTCTGCTTTATTGACTATGCCAAAGCCTTTGACTGTGTGGATCACAATAAACTGTGGAAAATTCTGAAAGAGATGGGAATACCAGACCACCTGACCTGCCTCTTGAGAAATATGTATGCAGGTCAGGAAGCAACAGTTAGAACTGGACATGGAACAACAGACTGGTTCCAAATAGGAAAAGGAGTACGTCAAGGCTGTATATTGTCACCCTGCTTATTGAACTTATACGTAGAGTACATCATGAGAAACGCTGGGCTGGAACAAGCACAAGCTGGAATCAAGATTTCGGGAGAAATCTCAATAACCTCAGATATGCAGATGACACCACCCTTATGGCAGAAAGTGAAGAGGAGCTAAAAGCCTCTTGATGAAAGTGAAAGAGGAGAGTCGGAAAAAGTTGGCTTAAAGCTCAACATTCAGAAAACGAAGATCATGGCATCTGGTCCCATCACTTCATAGGAAATAGATGGGGAAATAGTGGAAACAGTGTCAGACTTTATTTGGAGGGGCTCCAAAATCACTGCAGATGGTGACTGCAGCCATGAAATTAAAAGACGTTTACTCCTTGGAAGAAAAATTATGACCAACCTAGATAGCATATTCAAAAGCAGAGACATTACTTTGCCAACAAAGGTCCATCTAGTCAAGGCTATCATTTTTCCAGTGGTTGTGTATGGATGTGAGAGTTGGACTGTGAAGAAGGCTGAGCACTGAAGAATTCATGCTTTTGAACTGTGGTGTTGGAGAAGACTCTTGAGAGTCCCTTGGACTGCAAGAAGATCCAACCAGTCCATTCTGAAGGAGATCAGCCCTGGGATTTCTTTGTAAGGAATGATGCTAAAGCTGAAACTCCAGTACTTTGGCCACCTCATGCGAAGTGTTGACTCATTAGAAAAGACTCTGATGCTGGGAGGGATTGGAGGCAGGAGGAGAAGGGGACGACAGAGGATGAGATGGCTGGATGGCATCACCGACTCGATGGACGTGGGTTTGAGTGAACTCCAGGAGATGGTGATGGACAGGAAGGCCTGGCATGCTGTGATTTGCGCAGTTGCAAATAGTTGGACACATCTGAGCGACTAAGCTGAACTGAATACGTTAATTGAATCCCAAATTATATTTCAAAAGACACATTCCTGGGAATGGAAAGGAAGTTAGATTCCTTCCTGCAGCAGAAAGTGGGGGACTGAAGAATCTAAATGACATCAGGAAACAGCTGGTCTCCAGATAGATGTGTTTATTCTCTAAAGTGATTAATAACCACATCATTTGGAATGTCAGAATGGCTGTTTTCCTAATTCTGCAAGGTCATTCAAGTCAAAATGATGGGTTTTTTCTATAGGCAGTGGTATAGGGAGCAGGCATCACCCCTTGCCTGGAGAGGATGGGTAATGAATATGGCAGAATGATCCATGGGTTTAATTTTTTCCTTTGAGTCCAGGAATATGATCACATGGGTTGCTCTTAGACATAGAGGGCTAGAGTTTTAATACTATGGCCCAGCTACCTAAAGCAATTCAAGAATAGAAGAATAACATGTAGTTGGCCATTTTTCCCTCAGAACCGTGGAGGCAATGTCAATCAACTCCCCTAGCCTTGGGAGCTCAGCTGTGTCTCTCAGCTGTATCTCTGATCTCTATTGCCTCCTAGCCCAAATCTGCTGAGCCTGAACTCACAGACTCAGTATAAACAGTCTCCCCAGCATCTTACCGTGCTCCAGCCCCAACAGTCTCTGTGTGGTTCCCCCACACACCCAAGGCATGAGTCTTGGTACCGCTGCTTCTCTGTCTGGAGAGCTTGTCCTCCTTATACCCCCATGACCTCCCTTCATCATTTCATCCACTCCAAACGGCTTTCTCTGATCACCTTATCTAAAACAGTTTTCCTGTCATGCTTTATCCCTCTTCCCTGCCTTATCTGTCTTTATAGAACTTACCTGATATTATAACTTAACATCTGTCTGCTCACTTAGAAAGTCCCTGATGTCAAAGATGTCATTAAGTTCACCACTGTGTCTCCTGTACCTAGAAGAGTAGGTCCTGTGCAGTCTGTTGAATTAAAGAAAATACGACTGGATAAGTGATAGACATGGAAGACACTCTGTAGCTTAGTGGTTTTAGAGCATGGACTTCTGAGACAGGAAATTCAGGTTCAAGTTCTAGCTTCTCTGTTTACAGGCTGTCTGAACTTCACCAAGTCACTGGACCCATCTCACAGGATGCTTGCGCGGATTAAATAAGGAACTAAATATAAGTGCTTAAGTAGGATAAGCATCATTGTTTTCTTTGTTTTGTAGTTGAGGAACCAGAAAGTAGACTGAAGAAGATCTGGGCTTCTGGTCTTGGGGATACCCTGTGCCAAGAAGGAAACAATCTCGTATTCCCTCATAAAGCCTTTCTCAACAGGAATCAAACCCCTTAAAAACATTCACTTTGACTCAGCAGTTTTATTTCTGCAGATTGATCCTAAGGAAATGATCACCTCTGTGTGCACAGATTTAGTGACATAGATCTTTACCACCGTCTTCTTTATAATAGCATTTTGGGGCTTCCCTGGTGGCTCAGTGGGTAAAGAATCTGCCTTCAATGTAGGAAACTTGGGTTCAATCCCTGGGTTGGGAAGATCCCCTGGAGGAGGACATAGCAACCCATTCTAGTGTAACAACAGGAATTAGAAATGTGCCAAGTGTCCAATAGGGAACTGATTTGATAAATTATGGTATAGCCATATGATGTAATATTAACATGGCCGTTCAGAATGAGATTGTAGAAGAATTGTTAATAACAAAAGAAAATGCTTACATATACTCAAATGAAAAAGACTGACATACACAAAAAGGGCTGGTGATTGGAATCAGAATGAATTGTATTTTCTTTGTTCTTTTGTAAATTACTCACATTTTCTTCAGTAAATAGACTTATTTTTATAATCAGTCTTTTATATGCAAATAATAATCGCTTATTAGCCTCTTCAGAGCAAAGTGTTACTATATCTTACAGGGTAAAACTATGAGAGGTGCCTAAACTTGAGGGAGTTTCCCAAGTCCTGATGGAATAAAATTCTTATCTCTTATTCCAAATGTCATGATTTTAAGTGAGCAATCTCCCCTAAAAGCTTTGGCATACAGCAGATTCCAGAGTATTCCAGCCTTATGACTGTTAGGACCAACTGTGCGTGTTCCGAACATTCACATTACTCTGTATTAGCACATTTAACTGATGACCTTAGCTATGTTGCATTTTTAAAAAACCAAAATTGACTTACAGCATTACTCATTAGATTTAAATTCTAGGGTGATTCATCATTTACAGTAAATCTATTAGATAAATTACACTGGAAAATTCACCATTGTCAGTGTGGCAGGCCTGCCTGGAAATTAAGAATGGGAAGAGAAATTGAAGGAGAGAGATTCCTATCCATGATTTGAAATTTAAACTTAGATAGCTATGGCAGGCATCCACGCCTCAGCCAAAGAGGAGAAGGCCCCTGTCACATGTCTAAGATATTCTCCTCTAATAATAGCCTAGGATCTCTTTTGGAACAGGTTAATGCCTTGCTTCATAAGGAAAAATCTTGTGTGTTAAAATACTTTCAGGAGTATTTCCTTACCACTTGCGATTTTTTTTTTCACAATATAATTGGACTGCATATGTGCTACATGCAACAATAGTTAGGTTTCTGTCTGTTAAATATAGTCCCAAACCAACAGCATGTTCGGCTGGGGGCTCTGGCTCACCAGATGTTATTCCACTAATAGTGAGTGAGCTCATCCTTGGTGTGGAAGGCTATTCATTTGGGAGAGAATAAGTGAGACAATCACTACGTCACCTTTTCCTGTACATTACTCTCCCCTGCAGCTAACAAGGAAAATATGCTTCTGTGTCTGTTGTAACTCAGTCCTGTTATTGCTTTCTCAGATCTACATAAAGTGAATCTCGGGCAAATCCCAGTCCAAATTAATATGGACCTGATCATTGACATTGGAGGGTTAGATTTGGGTATGGGCTTTGTCTCAGATTCGACCATCATGACTTTGGGGGTGTGACTATCTGATCTTGCCTCCCAGGGGTACTGTCCTCTCCTTAGGCTTTTGCAAGGGTAGTTATCTCATTTCCCTTAGTTGGCCATTTGGGAGGCAGAGACTGCTGCTTCTAGAATCATGAAGACTTTTGAATAATAGGGTAAACTTTTAAAATAATGCTTATGAGATCATGTCTTTTTTTTTTTTTTTTTTTTTTGCGTGACTCATGTGGTACTACCTATCTAATCATAAGTCCAGGTTCAGGGTAAAATTATAGATAAACAGCAGAAGGGTGTATATGTATATACACATTTACACATATATAGCACACAGACATATATTTGTGTATATATGGTTTATAAAAAACAAAAGCAATCTTTATGTGGAAGCAATTTTTAGAAAGCACACATTATCAGTGAAGAACCTTAACCCATTACTAAATTTTATTACAAGCTTTCTTTAAATACGGTAATAGCACACAATATTACTAAATTTCATGAGAAAGCTTTAACTTCTGCAAAGGGCCTAAATCAATCCTGTTTTTCTAGTGTCTTATTTATCTTTAGAGAACATGATTACAAAGGGAAGTGAAACATCTAATAGTAAACCACTTGGCGAAGCTTTCTTTCCCTTTTTTTAAATTATTTTTTTATTGAAGTATAATTGACATACATCATTATATCAGTTTCAGGTATATATTCGTATGTATTGCAAATCATTTTATAGTATATATAAGTATCAAATCATTCCCTTGTGAAACACATTAGACAGTACGTCTAATTAACCTGTCTTCATGCATAGTTGCAGAATTCCTTTTCTTAAGATGAGAACTTTTAAGATCTGTTCTCAGCTTTCAAATGTGCAACCAATACAGTGTTGTTACCTACAGTCACCATGCTGTACATTACATCCCTAGGACTTGTTTATTTTATAACTGGAAGTTTGTACCTTTTGACTCTTTTCAGTGATTTCACTTATCCCCACCCCACCTCTGGCAACTGTCAACCTGTTCTCTGTATCTGTGAACCTGATGCTTTGTTGTTATTGTTGCTTTTAAATTCCATGTATCATAAGATCATATGGTATTTGTCTTTTTCTGTCTGACCTATGTCCTTCAGCATTGTGCCCCCAAGGTGTATCTATATTATCACAAATGGCAAGATTTCATTCTCTTTGTGGCTAAATCATGCTCCAGTGTGTGTGTGTGTGTGTGTGTGTGTGTGTGTACATACCATATCTTCTGTATCCATTCATCTGTCAACAGACACCTAGGTCCTTTCCACGTTTAGCTGTTGTGAATAAGGCTACTATGAATACGGAGGCTGCATATATCTTTTCGAGTTAGTTTTCATTTTCTCTGATAAATACCTGGTAGTGGAATTGCTGGCTCGTGTGGTGCCAGTTCTACTTTTAATATTTTGAGGAACCTGCATACTGTTTTCCATAGTGGCTATACCAATTTACATTCCCCTCCACAGTGCACAAAGCTTCCCTTTTCTCTACATCCTTGTCAGCATCTGTCGTCTCTTTTCATTTGGAGAAAAGCCGTTCTTACGGGCGTGAAGTGATATTGCACTGTGGTTTTGATTTGCATTTCCCTGATGATCAGTGATGCTGAGCATCTTTTCATGTTCCTACTGGCCATCTGTATGTCTCCTTTGGGAAAATGTCTGTCCAGATCCTCTGCCCATTTTTAATAGGATTGTTTGTTTTGCTATTGAGTTTGATGAGGTCTTTATATACTTTGGATGTTGTCATATACGTAAGTTGCAAATATTTCCTCTTGTTTTAATAGGTTGTCAACGAGCCTGTTTTTAGCTGGGCGCCCAGCAGTGCCCGCTCACTTTCCCTCATGCCCTCTTGAGCTGCCTAATCTTCTTTTTGGCACCTAAGTGTCACATCAGAAAGGAAGTTTGATGCCTGAGGAAATACTTGGCCAATGATAAAACCTCTTATATTTTTAATTTTTATTGCAGTCTTTCCTGTATTGATCTCTGCCCCACATCTGTCCCTTCCTATGGTACATTTGTGCAGAGACCTGAACTGAAAATCAGGATTTCTGGAGCAGTTCCCAACTCTATCACTTTCTGCGTCCTGACTTCTTCCCAGGTTTTGAAATCTTCATTTCTGTAATTGGAATAATAATATCATTAGTGGCAAAAAAAAAAAAAAAATCCTAGAATGCATGGCGCACACATGTTGAGTAAATTTGAATAGGTTGGTACATGCCCCTGGATCCAGGGCTGTGTGTGACGTTTGTGTGGACCCTAGGCACATTTGCCTTCGTGGCCTCTTCCTTTCTAAAAAGACATCTATAAGATATATTTTATGATTGCATTGATTTAATGATAAATATATTAACATTTTAAGTTGAACTATTTTCCTTGACCTAAGAGTTTATTTTTCTTCTGACGTTAAAGGGATGAAAAGATTTTCATGGGCTCTAAAAGTATCATAGAACCCTCAGTACCTGTGCCTGTTTGATGTTAGCCCTGCTTACGTCGCAAAATCTCCACTGATGTATCAGACTTCTCCACCCTTGACCGCTTTTGTTGTTCCTTTCTTCTCTCTTTTTCTTTCAGTTCAGTTCAGTTCAGTTCAGTCGCTCAGTCGCGTCCGACTCTTTGCAACCCCATGAATCGCAGCACGCCAGGCCTCCCTGTCCATCACCATCTCCCGGAGTTCACTCAGACTCACGTCTATCGCGTCAGTGATGCCATCCAGCCATCTCATCCTCGGTCATCCCCTTCTCCTCCTGCCCCCAATCCCTCCCAGCATCAGAGTCTTTTCCAATGAGTTAACTCTTCACATGAGGTGGCCAAAGTACTGGAGCTTCAGCTTTAGCATCATTCCTTCCAAAGAAATCCCAGGGCTGATCTTCAGAATGGACTGGTTGGATCTCCTTGCAGTCCAAGGGACTCTCAAGAGTTTTCTCCAACACCACAGTTCAAAAGCATCAATTCTTTGGTGCTCAGCCTTCTTCACAGTCCAACTCTCACATCCATACATGACCACAGGAAAAACCATAGCCTTGACTAGATGGACCTTTGTTGGCAAAGTAATGTCTCTGCTTTTGAATATGCTATCTAGGTTGGTCATAATTTTTCTTCCAAGGAGTAAGCATCTTTTAATTTAATGGCTGCAGTCACCATCTGCAGTGATTTTGGAGCCCCTAAAAATAAAGTCTGCCACTGTTTCCACTGTTTCCCATCTATTTCCCATGAAGCGATGGGACCGGATGCCATGATCTTCGTTTTCTGAATGTTGAGCTTTAAGCCAACTTTTTCACTCTCCTCTTTGATTTTCATCAAGAGGCTTTTTAGCTCCTCTTCACTTTCTGCCATAAGGGTGATGTCATCTGCATATCTGAGGTTATTGAGATTTCTCCCGA
This sequence comes from Ovis aries, assembly GCF_016772045.2. Lineage (NCBI taxonomy): Eukaryota > Metazoa > Chordata > Mammalia > Artiodactyla > Bovidae > Ovis > Ovis aries. The sequence continues at coordinate 13,097,668 of NC_056070.1, forward strand.
AATCTTGATTCCAGCTTGTGCTTATTCCAGCCCAGCGTTTCTCATGATGTACTCTGCATAGAAGTTAAATAAGCAGGGTGACAATATACAGCCTTGACGTACTCCTTTTCCTATTTGGAACCAGTCTGTGGTTCCATGTCCAGTTCTAAATGTTGCTTCCTGACCTGCATACAGATGTCTCAAGAGGCAGGTCAGGTGGTCTGTATTCCCATCTCTTTCAGAATTTTCCACAGTTTGTTGTGATCCACACAGTCAAAGGCTTTGGCATAGTCAATAAAGCAGAAATAGATGTTTTTCTGGAACTCTCTTGCTTTTTTCACGATTGCTGACATTTTCAATGGATACAGGTCGTCTCTTTTCCTTCTCTCCATAAGTCCGCCAACTCTGGCAAGCCAAGGCGTACTAACCAACAGAGTTCAAGAACTGAGTAGATGAGCAACAGTGATGCATTGTGCCACACAGGGAATCATAGCCATTCTTGTAATAACTTCTAATGGAGAATAGTCTGTAGAAATACTGAATCATTATGCTATACACATTAAATTAATATAATATAAATCAACTGTATGCCAATTAAAATTTTTTTATTAAAAAAAAAAATCTGTTCTACTAAGAGAATGCCTCTGTGGCTGAAACCCAGAGAGGGCGGAGGGAGGGATTCCTTTGAAAATTATAATTTTGGTTTCTTCTCTGGCAGTACAACATAGTGTGACATCTAGAGTCCGGCTGTTTGAGTTCAACAAATTCTGACTCTACCACTCTATAGCTGTGTGACCTCTGGCAACCTTCTTAACCTCTCTAAGTTCCAATTCCCTTAACAGAAACATGGAATAATGTGGTTACTGTCAGGGTTTAGTGAACTGCTGCTGTACAGAAAGCTCTTAGCCCAGTTCCTGGCTTATAGGAAGTCACCAATAAAGTTTGTGTATGTCCTGAGTCGCTCGATTGTGTCTGATTCTTTTGCAGCCCCATGGACCGTAGCCCATCAGGCTCCTCTGTCCATGGAATTCTGGAGGCGGGTAGCTATTCCCTTCTCCAGGGAATCTTTCTGATCCAGGGATCGAACCTGGGTCTCCTGAATTGCAGGCAGATTCTTTACCATCTGAGCCTCCAGGGAAGCCCAATAGTTATTATCTAATAAATAATTCAATACATTTTTTAAAAAAAATAACTGTTCTAGGAGAATAGAAGATGATTCAAGTCAGTCCAGGCTACTATTCTCTACTGTTTCTGGAGGTGCTTGTGAGTCAGAACCACTTCTAGGTGGAGAGGTGGATGCAGAGAGGTCTCTGGAGTCATGTACACCACCTTTTAAGAATAATTTTGATTAGACTGTGGGCTTTCGGTGGTTTTTATCTTTCCTCTTGGTAATTTCTATATTTCTTGAATGTTTAAGTGAACATTATCTTTAATAGAAAGGATAAAAATATTAAAACTTAATTTTAATAAGGGTCAACTACTATGTTTTTTCAGACTGGGTGCTGACCCAGCTTCTATTTATCCATTCTAGAACAGGTCCTTGGTCTTGAAAGCACACCCTGCTAGATCCACACCCTGAGATAGTCCCTTTCCAAGCTACCTCTGAGTTGGCTGTATGACTTCCTCTGGCCCGTGGAATAATGGCAAGTAGAAATTTAAATAATTATTTTCTTTTTTTTAAGATTTTTTTAAATGTGGATCGTTTCTTAAAGTCTTTGTTGAATTCATTATAATATTGCTTCCATTTTATGTTTGGGGTTTTGACCACAAGGCATATGGGATCTGGATTTCCCTGGTGGCTCAGTGGTAAAGAATCTGCCTGCCAATGCAGGAGACACAGTTTGATCACCTGGTCAGGAAGATCTCTTGAAGGAGGAAATGGCAACCCACTCCAGTATTCTTGCCTGGGAAATACCATGGACAGAGGAGCCTGATAGGCTACAGTCCATGGGGTTGCAAAAGAGTCAGACATGACTTAGCAACTAATCAACAACAGCAACATGTGGGATCTCAGCTCCCCTACCAGGGATCAAACCCACACCCCGTTGCACTGGAAGATGAAGTCCTACCCCCTGAACAGCCAGGAAAGTCTCTAAATAACTGTTTTCTTGGGTTGATATTTTGAGTTGGAGATTAGGGCACATCTTCCATAAGACTTTCATTTTCTCCCAGTCAACACAATCACCAAAGAGAGACAAGTGCTGCTTGCGTTTTTCTTTAACACATTTTTCATTTGCTATCACCTGTAAGTGTAAAAGAACTTCTCCAAGTGCCTCAGTAATTAAAAAGGAGGAGTTAATGTGCTAAAACACAATAAGTTGAATATTTTTCTCAGTGGGTGGCCTTGAGAGTAGCTGATCTAGCCAACCATATGGTCCTTGTTGTCTGTATCTCTTTCTATTTATGTTAACTCCGGAATTCTGCCACTGAAAGGCAGCTGAGTAAACTTTTGCCCCTTGTTTCTGTCTTGTATTAAACAGAGGGCTTCACCTGAAACATTTCCTGGGTGCCGTTTCCTTCATGCGAAAAAGAATTCAAGGACGAATTCCTTAGTAAAAAATTACATTTGTGTGATTATTTTCTTTTCACATGTTTCTCTGTCTCTCATTGTCTAAGTCTTTTTCCTTTTGCATTCCATTTATTTAAAGCCATCATCTTACTGTCTCTTTCTCCACCAAGAGAGAAAGCAAAAGGTCCTAAATAATTTTAGCACATGAAGAACCAGATTCAGTGAATAAGCCAGCAACTACTGAGCACCCACCGGGAGTCTCATGTCCCACTAGACGTTACAGGAGGTTATGAGAGGTTATGAGCGCTTCCTGACAAAACGGACCGTCTGCTGGCTGGGTGTCCACACTCTCTCCTTCTCGGGGAGGGTGGGGACTGTGCAGAACTGGACAGCAGAGGCTCAGGCGGAAGGGCAGCTGCTACTCAACCTCAGCCAACTGTTGCCATGTGGGAATGAAGGGCCCCATCTTGCCAGGTCAGCTCATTTTTTCCCAAGAAGCTAGGAATCAAGATTTTTTTGCCTGAACTCGCTCCATTTAAAAAGTTGTCAACTAATACAAAATTTTTAAAAACAATGCGTGGGCCAACAAATGTGTAGGCCAAGTCAAATAAGTCTGCAGCCCTGATTTGGCTCACCTTCTTGCTTTACATTAGAAACTCTCCCTGAATTTAAAAATGCTTACCACTCAGAATGACTCAGTGACATTTATAATCATCTATGTACCTTTTCTGAAGAAAAACCTTGAGTAAGGCTGCTTGAATGCAAATCCTAAACAACAAAACCTACCATTTTGATCATTTAGTGCCATAGGGCAAAGTAACTTGTTGACACAATTTTTCACGTTTAAATACTTGTTTCGTATCGTGTAGATTCTGCCTAAATTGTGTAGGAGTCAAGTCTTAACATCATAGTTTCTAAGATCAAATCTATATCAGTATTCCTCCCACCACCCACAGACGAAATACCATCCCGTAACAAAAATGACCCCTACTGAGGGTTATTTTGGGTTCCTGCAGGATTATTATTGCTGGAAATAACAAGTGGTTGGCAAGGATGTGGAGAAATTGGAATCCTCGAACACTGTTGGTGGGAATGTAAAATGATGCAGCCGCTATGCAAACAGTGTGATGATTCCTCAAAAAATTAAAAATAGAAATATCATATGATCCAGCAATTCCACTTCTGAATATATATATACCCAGAAGAATTGAAAGCAGAGTCTCTAGGAGATATTTATACACCCATGTTCATAGCAGTGTTATTCACAACAGCCAAAAGATGGAAGTAGTCAGTGTCCGTTGACAGATGGATAAAATGAGATATATACACACAATGGAATAATATTCAGCATTAACAAGGAAGGGAATTCTGGCGCATGGCAAAATCATGAACTTCGGGGGCATAACGCTAAGTGAAAGAAGCCAGTTGCAAAAAGGAAAATACTGTATGATTCCACTTATCTAAGGTATCTGGAGTAGTCAGATTCATAGTTACAGAAAGTAGAATGGTGTTGCCAGGAGCTAGGAGGAGGCAAAGAGGGGTAGTTGTTAAATGGGTGTATTATGTTCTCCAGAGAAATAGAACCGATATGATGTTTATAACAGAGATCTATTTGAAGGAATTGGCTCATGAAATTATGGAGGCTGGCAAGTTCAAAATCTGCCAGGTAGGCCATCAGGCTGGAGACCCAGGGAAAAGCCAGTATTGCAGTTTAGATCTGAAGACTATCTTCTGAAGGTATGCCTTCTTTCTTGAGGGAGGTCGATCTTTTGTTGTATGTAGCCCTTCAGCTGCTTAGATGAGGCCCACCCACATCGTGGAGAGCAGTCTGCTTGGGCACAGTCTACCAATTTAAATGTAAGTCTTATCCAAAAACACCTTCAGAGAAACATCCAGAATAATGTTTGATCACATAGTCAGGCTCTGTGCTTGCTCAAGTTGACACATAGAATACCATCACATAAAAGTTGTCACATAAAATACCATACTATACCGGTACCATGTGTATGGAGTTCTGGTTTTGTAGCATGAAAGATTCTGGAGATTGATTGCATATCAGTGTGAATACACCTGCCAGTACTGAACTTTAAGATGGTTAAGATGGTAAATTTTATGTTCTATATCTTTTACCACAATTGGGGGAAAAATGTATATTAGATTTTCCCCTTAGACCTGCAGCAGCAATGGGATGGACAAGTGTCGAGACCTTCATATTGCCAGGAAACTCTGCACAGCCGCCATCAGGACTGGAAGTGGCATGATAAACGATACAGGAAAGCCCATTTGGGCCAGCCCTGAAGATCAGCCCCTTTGGAGGCACTTCACATGCAAAGGGAATTTTGCTAGAATGTCAGAGTTGAAGCCAAACAGGTAAATTCTAGCTTTGAGAAGTATTTCAGGGTCCAGCTGATCAATAAGAGCAAGAAACTCAAGTTTCTTACCCAATGATGATTGCTCGAACGTTACTGCAGAAAACAGTGAAGTTTCCGTTGCTGGATTTGACCGCAAAATAGCATGCTCTTGGTGACGTTCCTAGAGTCCACTTTAAAGTTGTCTAAGTAGCCAGTGTCCGTCTTGGCCTTATGCAAAAGCAAGAAGAAAAGACTAAGATGAAAAGTTTTGATGACGCAAACATCGTAGTCATAAACTTTCATATACCAAAAAAAGTGTATTAAACAGAGAAATTTCTTTTCACTAAATATAAAAACAAATATTTTCATAAAGGACATTAGGGTACAATGTAGACTATATTTTAACATTAGGGTCTTACAAAAAAAAGTTCTTTGTATAGCAAACTTCTATAAAAGTTGAGAGGTAAAATTATTGTATCTCAGAAAGCTATTTCCATGGGAAGCTAAGATTATATAGTCTAGTTATATTGCTTCCTGGGGAATATAATTTTCCTCAGGGATAGAGCATGGAGAGCAAGAGAAATAGAAGCTAATACCTCCCCCCTCTTGATTGTTACTCTCAGATAACAAGCTTTTCAACTGAAGTGTTGGTAAAAGCTAAATAGCAGTCAGCTCATGACTGGTCATATGATAAATGACTATAATTTTAGTAATTTGGTCAATATTGCTATGTACACAGGAGGCAGAATTTTTATTGAAATATAGTTGCTATGCAGTGTTGTGTTCGTTTTAGGCATACTGCAGAATGATTCAGTTTATATATATGTGTGTATATACACACACACACACCCTTTTCCAGATTATTTTCCCTTATAGGTTATTACAAAACATTGAGTATAGGTCCCTGGTCTTTGTGCTTACTCATAGCAGTGTATATCTGTTAATCCTCAACTGCTAGTTTAACCTGCCCGCCACCTCAGGAAGCACAATTTGATCCACAGGACCACAAAACCTATGCTTTCAATGCATTTCAAGTAAACTTTCTGACATTTTATGCTCATACTTGGAGATTCTTCATAAGGTAAGTGAGGTATCATTAAATGACTGTCAGCAATCTTAACTTAGTGACTCAGATAATTTGTTCAAGTTTCTACATGCTAGAGAAAGCCTTTCAAGTTCAAGTTTCTAAAGCTCAAACCTAACTGATGTGAGAGAAAGCATCCTTTCTTTGGTCCCACTATAATATAGACTGGTTTATCCTAATACCGATGTTATATGAGTGATAATAGCTTCAGTCCTAATGCTGACGTTCAAGGTATGATCGTGATAGTAAAATAATTACCAATTGTAATTAAAAAGGCATACACTACCATGTGTGAGATAGATGGCTAGTGGGAACCTGCTATATAGCACAGGGATCTCAGCTCAGTCCTCTGTGATGACCTAGAGGGGTGGGAGGAAGGCTCAAGAGGGAGGGGATATATGTGTACATACAGCTGACTCACATTATTGTACAGCAGAAATGAACATTGTAAATAAATTATACTTCAATTGTAAAAAGTTAAATTAAAAAATAATTAAAAAGGCAACATCAATTTTACTCAAAGTCCCTAAAGGAAAGATCAGTTCAGTTTTTTGTAATCTTTGGGGGGTTTTCTGTATTTTGTATTAACCGTTTCTCTAAAGGCTTTTCCTACCTGCCCCCCCCCCCTCCCCGCAAGAAATTGAAGAGTTAAGTAAAGGAAATAGTAATTGCTGAGGCAAGAAGTGAGCTTTCCTTCTCCACAAGAAGGCAACCCCGTGACAGGCCTTCCAGTCTCCGTTCAGACAGCTGCCTCTTGGAGAAGCTCATTTAGGCCTAAGTGAGCAAGTCCGATGAGGTGATGACAGAGGTGCCGGCTGAAATGCTGAGCTCAGCCCATCGCAGTTTCAGAGTTTTGAGTCTCCTTGTTTTGAAAAGGAATTTATTATTTTCTTCCACTATTACCTCATTTAAAAACATTCTTGGTACCTCCCTGGTGGTCCAGTGGCTAAGACTCTGTGCTCCCAATGCGGGGGCCCTGGGTTCCATCTCTGGGGAACTAGATCTCGCATGCTGCATCTAAGACCTTATGCAGCTAATACATAGGCAAATAAATAAATGAATATAAAATATAAAATAAACCTTAAAACAATTCTCCTCTGTGAACTCAAACTTGGCAAACCACTGAATCATAATACAAAGGTATACACTGAAGAAACCTAACGCCATCTACAGGGTTTAGGGAAAAGCCTTCCCTAGAGATACGTTTTCAAAGGTAGGCCTAAGTTTGAAGCTTGATTTAATTTAGAAGCAGAGACATGTTCTATATATTGTACCTATTAGAATAGGTGGCTGTGAAAAAGGATCAGTTACTGTTCTTGCAAATTTAAAATGTGACTATCTAAATTTAAAGTATTACAGCTATTTTTAATATTAAAAATAAGATTTTCCCCTTGACTTCTAGTTATGTTGAACATCTTTTCATGGTTTGTTTGGTTTCTTTTTGACTATTTATAACTCCCTTTCTTTGAATTGCCTGTTTATATTTTTTGCTCCTTTTCCCCTCTTGAGTCATTTGTGATTTTTCTTATTGATTTATGAGTGCTGTTTGTATACTGACACTTTGCTTGATATATGTGAGCAGATGATTTATCTCAGCCTGTCACTTGACATTTAACTTGTCTTAGTGTCTTTCAAATGTCAGCAATTAAAATTTTTATAGAGAATAATCTGTAATTATTTTCTTAAAAGTGTGTGGGGTTTTAGCTTTTGATTTTTTATTGGAGCTGATTACAATGTTGTGATAGTTTCAGGTATATAGCAGAGTGATTCATCTTGCTGTAATAGATACATTTTCCGTTTAGATTGTTACATAGATATTAAGCAGAGTTCCCTGTGCTGTACAGCAGGTCCTTGTTGCTTATCCATAAGCTTGTGGATTTTAATTTTGCTTAGGAAAGTCTTCTCCAATGCAATACAGTAATAGAACTTCTTCTGGTATAATTATACGTATCAAAACCATCTAATCTCTCCACAAACATTTTACAGTTTCCTTTTTCTGTAAAATGGAGATGATATCTACCTTACAGTGTTTTGTGCAAATGAATAGACACATGTGAAATATCTGGCACACACAGGCACTCGATAGACTTATTGTGGAGATAAGAAAATTGGGAGCAGTGAAATAAGAGGACCAGCCAAGATCAAATACAAACAAAAATGCAACCTCCCAAGTCCCTGCCTCAAGGCAGCTAGGCTAAGTGGCTTCTCCTTAGTCTCTGTATGAACAAGTAGAGTTGACTTTCCTTTTCCATGGCTTTATGTTAAACAAGTACACAGACACCTGAAAACAGCTTCCCATCCCCTGTGGGAGACGGTTACATGTTTGGGGTTTGATGTTTTCCTCCCCTTCTTTCCCACCTCCTGCTTGACCTGCCACAGGTGTATCTGGCTTCGTCCTTCCCTCTCCTCACCTTGCCATTCCCATGCCTTGCCCTTGCTTTGAATCCATCACTCCACACCCAAGTCCCTGATGCTGGGACGCTGAAGGATATGGCACAGTGAGGGATCCAGGATCGCCATGCCCCATGGGGAGGAAGGCACGCTTCAGACTCACCCCCATTCTCTGATTCCTAGTGTCTCATCTCATTGTGTTTCATGTATATTACTTCCACAGCCTCCCTGCCTCTCAGCCTTCCTCCCCACTGCCACTGCCCTCCACACATGCAGACTCCACTCTGCTGCCTTCATGTTGCTCCTAAAGCAGAATCTGATCACGTCACTTTTTACTTAAAACACTTTGGTGCTCTGCCACACACTAATTATTTTGCTGTAGGCAAATATTTTCCTTCTTTGGATCTCTTTCCGACTCTGATGCTGGGAGGGATTGGGGGCAGGAGGAAAGGGGGACGACAGAGGATGAGATGGTGGGATGACATCACAGACTCGATGGACATGAGTTTGAGTAAACTCCGGGAGATGGTGATGGACAGGGAGGCCTGGCGTGCTGCAGTTCATGGGGTTGCAAAGAGTCGGACACGACTGAGCGACTGAACTGAACTGAACTGAGCTAACAGCTTTTAGTAGACAACACAGGGACTTCCCTGCTAGTCCAGTGGTTAAGAATCTCCTTTTCCAGTGTGGGGGCCACGTATTTGATCCCTGGTTGGGAAAATAAGATGCCCCATGCCACAGCGAGACTCAGCCCGTGTGCCACAATGAGAGAAGCCTACACACCGCCACAAAGAACCCGTGCACTGCAATGACCCAGCCCAGCCAAAGAGAGTGTATCAAATATATTACAAATATTTTATATTACATATATAAAATAGAACTATCTTAGCCTGACCTGTAAATCCTCTGTGAATATCTCCAGCTTCACCCCTGGCCGTCTCCTATCTTGCGTTTCTTGGTCCAGCCATCCCCGTCCCCTTTCCACTCCTAGAATGCAAACCTCACTCATGTTCTGTAATCTGCGCTCACTGTTTCCTCTGTTTGGAAGAACACTTCTCACCCTGCTTCTGGGTCCCTGCTCTCCACCTTCAGTGCTTACTCTTTATTTATAATGCGAAGTTCAACTTCCTCCTGAAATATGTTTCTGACGTATACTATCCTCTCAGTGAATATGTGTTGAGTGAGGAATGATTAAACACTGATTAGGTATTGATACTATCTGTTAATAATTGTATGCATATTATCTCATTCAGTGCTCACGAACTTCCTGTGAGGTTGATACCGTTAATCCCATTATTATGGATGTTCAGACCAAGCCTAAGAAAGGTTGAGTAACATGTCCAAGTTTATGCAATTATTGGTGGCAAAACTGATATCCAAATCCAGGTCTGTCTGACCCCAAAGGCCAGGTTTAGAGTGAATTAGAGCAGGACATGAAGGAAGAAGTAACCAATCTTCACATAAAGCTCTCAAGAACAAGGTTTTCTCATGTAAAGTGTGCATAGATTTGCAGAAGCAGAGCAGACTCTTTCAAGCCTGGCTTTTTCACCAACAGCTAAGGAGGTCCAAGGGCCCACAGAGCAGCGGGTTCTCTTGTCCAGCAAGGAGATACGGCAACTGTTCCAGACCCCCCTCCCCCAAGGACCACCCTGTCCCACAGTGTCTCTAGCATGAGAAATCAGGATTCGAAGGTTCTTTCCAGACAATTAGATCTCTTTCTTTCCATGCCATAAAGCACAATCCATGATATTTCTTAAAAAGAAATGTCTCTTTTTAAACAAAGTCTTCCATCTTGATGCGTAGGTTTACAAACAATTCATATTATTAGAGTAGAAACAGTTTAAATATAAAGAGTAAGCCACTTCAGCATTCATTTTCAGAACTGGGGACTGTCAAATTTTCTAGTCATATCACATAAAGGACATTATTTTGGTCTTAGACATGGTCATAGATTATAGGTACAGGAATAAAAGGGCTTCCCTGGTAGCTCAGCTGGTAAAGAATCCGCCTGCAATGCAGGAGACCTGGGTTTGATCCCTGGGTTGGGAAGATCCCCTGGAGAAGGGAAAGGCTGCCCACTCCAGTATTCTGGCTGGAGAATTCCATGGACTGTATAGTCCATGGGGTTGCAAAGAGTCGGACGTGACTGAGCAACTTTCACTTTCATTTTTCACAGGAATAAAAACATGAGACAAAGATAGGTCTCTATCTTTTCAAGAGATATGAGTGCCTTCATGCTCTGTTCATCATTAAGAAAATACTTTTAAAATAGTTGCATGTTTGTGGTACTGTTAAGTTTTCTGGGAGCTCTTTCAAGTGATTTGTTAATGGTATATATCAAGTGGTTTGTCCTCAAACAATGGTGACTTTAAATAGAAAGGAAGATAACTTCCTCTAAAGATGGATGTAATGATGAGTGGAGGGTAAAGAGAAGGTTCAATTCAGTTCAGTTAAGTCACTCAGTCGTGTCCGACTCCTTGCGACCCCATGAATTGCAGCACACCAGGCCTCCCTGTCCATCACCAACTCCCAGAGAATTCTCTGGTGGTTCAGTGGTTAAGACTCCATGCTTTCACTGCTGGGGGCCCAGGTTCAATCCCGGGGCGGGGATCCAGCAAGCCGAGCAGCACAGACAGAAGAAAAAAAAAAAAAAAACACACAGAAAGCAGGTGAACCATTAGAAATTCATCAGCTCAGGGAAGACATGTGCTAGCAGAAAACAGGAAAAAGATGGAAAGTCTTTTAGGTTTGTATTTCAAAAGCCAGCTCCTTAGAATAAAAAAACAATGATGGCAAGGTTTGAGAGCAGTGAAGGGGGCATTCTCTGACCACCTTTCTTACCAACTGAAAAAGGATTCACTGTGTGTGTGAATCAGTCACTTCAGTCATATCTGAGTCTTTGCGGCCCTATGGACTGTAGCCTGCCAGGCTCCTCTGTCCATGGGATTCTCTAGCAAGAATACTGGAGTGGGCTGCCATTTTCTCTTCCAGGGGATCTTCCCGACCCAGGGAACCTGTGTCTCTTTCATCTCCTGCATTGGCAGGTGGGTTCTTTACCACTAGCGCCTCCCCACCCCACCCCCCAGAAAGGATTCACTACATCTGGCGAAAGAACAGAACTGAAGGGGAAATGATGAGTTTAACAGCAGTGTGACCCAGGAGAGGTGGTTGTCTGTGCCCTGCCCTCCAGGTTGGGCACCGGGAAGTGAGCCAGGGCCAAACCCCAAGCTGGGATGATGGAATCCAGTGGCAGAAGGGACCTGAGACCAGGAAACTGGGCAGAATCCTGGGGAGGTACCATAATATCAGAGGGTAAATAGCTCTGTGATCTATGCAGGCAGATAGCCTCAGTGTCTAAGCTATCGTGATGGGGCAGCAACAGACTGAGTCTCATGCATCCAAAGGAGGCAAAGGAATAGTTGAGAGGAACTCACTAGATCTGAAGGGTTGAAGAGATGAAAATGAAAGTTGTCTCCATGACAACCTGCATGGACCATTCAGGGAGGAAGAGACTCCTCCCTGACCCCCACCTCAATGAAGACTGGATTTCTTTCAACCGTAACTGCTGCCACCAATGCTTTGGAACCATATAATCCATATAAACAATAAAATTACACAAGCCAGATCAAGTCAGTACTCAGATAAAATGCCATGTATAAGGGAGGAGGCAAGAGTCCAAACTGGCAAAGATTAAGAGTCTGCCATCCTTATGGAATGGTGACTCAGAATAGAAATTTAACTAAGTTACTTAAGAATACAGTTGGTACGTGTCTTGTGCACCTAAATTTTTGGCCTTAGAGTCATACCCTTTCTTTTTGTTGTTGGAAAACACCCTGATGCTGGGAAAGACTGAGGGCAGAAGTAGAAGAGGGCAGCAGAGGATGAGACAGTTGGATGGCATCACTGATTCAATGAATATGAACTTGGGCAAACTCTGGGCAACGGTGAGGGACAGGGAGGCCTGGCGTGCTGCAGTCCAGCACTTGGTGAATGAACGACAGTAAGTCACACCCACCATACACATTATGTACTTCAGCTTCCTGTGAGTTTGAGAAGTTGGTCCGGAGCCACTTTTGTGCTATGTGCTACTGGAATGCCAAGTTCCCCATCAGTCGAGTGGAATAAACATCTTAACGTCCATGGTATGGGCTTAATCTGAGACTTCAGTGTGATAATGCATGTGATAACATCTGCCCAATGCAGATGTTCTGAAAATACTAGTATTTTCATCATCCCGATATCATCACTTCCATCGACACCCACAGAATATTACAATTTCCAAGTTTATAGCGGGTTAGACAGTAATTGTGCTTTAGGTTGGCTGCTTCATGATGGCATCTTAATCTCATCAGTAAAATGTCCTCAGATCATATGGATTACTTCTGGGAAGGGTTCCCATAGGCAGTTAGTCCCACCCACAGTGTGTGATTTCCAGTAAGCTTCAGTCAAAGGGAGTGTCCCCTCCCTGACCTGAACATGCTGTCATCTCCCAGGCCTTTTGCCACAATCAGCGCAAAGTCCATCTCTTGGCATTCTAGTTCCCTGTCCCTCATACATAAGATAAGCCACGGCCTGCTGGTTCGGGTCCAAGAAACATGAGCTGCACCACTGTTCAACATCTTTTCCTGGAGCCAGGTAAGGAAGAGGGAAGAACATCAGTGCAGGCCCTCTATAGACATTATTTTAATAATCCAGGCTTTCCATCATTATCATTTCATTGACAAAAAACTAAGGTTCAGAGAGACTAACTAGGTGATTTCCCTGCTAACCAAGAATGAGTAAGTGATAGAACAGAACCTGAATCTAAATCTGGAAGGCTCCAAAGTTCATGCTCATCCCATCACATAACCAGCCATGGAAGAAAGGACATGAAGGACAAGTATGATTTGTACGAAAATGATGGTTGATTGGAGTACATGGCCAGGAAATAGAGATATCTGCAGCTGTCGCTAAAGCACATGTACGTGTTTGTAGACGTGGTTTAGTCCCTCAGTCGTGTCTGACTCTTCTTGCGACTCCATGGACTGTAGCCCACTAGGCTTCTCTGTCCATGAGATTCTCCAGGCAAGAATACCAGAATGGGTTGCCACGCCCTCCTCCAGTGGATCTTCCTGACCCAGGGATCAAACCCATTATCTCTTGCATCTCCTACTTTGCAGGTGGACTCTCTACTGCTGAGTCACCAGGGAAGCCTGAATCTGCTTCAGTTCAGTTCAGTCGCTCAGTCGTGTCTGACTCTTTGCGAACCCATGACTCGCAGCACGCCAGGCCTCCCTGTCCATCACCATCTCCCAGAGTTCACTCAAATTCACGTCCATCGAGTCAGTGATGCCATCCAGTCATCTCATCCTCTGTCGTCCCCTTTTCCTCCTTCCCCAATCCCTCCCAGCATCAGGGTCTTTTCCAATGAGTTAACTCTTCGCATCAGGTAGCCAAAGTACTGGAGTTTCAGCTTTAGCATCATTCCTTACAAAGAAATCCCAGGGCTGATCTCCTTCAGAATGGACTGGTTGGGTCTCCTTGCAGTCCAAGGGACTCTCAAGAGTCTTCTCCAACACCACAGTTCAAAAGCATCAATTCTTCGGTGCTCAGCCTTCTTCACAGTCCAACTCTCACATCCATACATGACTACTGGAAAAACCATAGCCTTGACTAGATGGACCTTTGTTGGCAAAATAATGTCTCTGCTTTTCAATATGCTATCTAGGTTGGTCATAACTTTTCTTCCAAGGAGTAAGCATCTTTTAATTTCATGGCTGCAGTCACCATCTGCAGTGATTTTGGAGCCCCCCAAAATAAAGTCTGCCACTGTTTCCATTGTTTCCCCATCTATTTCCCATGAAGTGATGGGACCGGATGCCATGATCTTCGTTTTCTGAATGTATGTGCTTAGGTAGTAGCATTTAAACTGAAAGAAAGAGAAAGAGAGAGAGAGCATTCAAACATCTTTCATCAGAACTAGTTAGAACTTGGGTTGACCTATCTCTGTAGTAGCAACAGTAATGCTAACAATGCTTCATGCATGTACAGTACTCAGCTCTTCGAAGTACCTTTACATCCATCTGATTCTTAGCACTCTCCTGGTAAGACTTGCAGGAAACACATGATTATTGCTATGCCCATGAGAAAGAAAAGAGGCATGAACCTGTTGCATCTTCCCTAGCAATCTCGGAAGCACAGCGCTGAAGTATGTGTGGGTACTCCAGGTGATGACTGAAGACGTGAGGAGGTGTGACCTCTTTTTGTTGGTGGAGTAGAGAATAAGATGTATCAGTCAGGGCCTCAGCAGGAAGCAGATGACATGGTTCAATTGCTCAGAGCGCAGGGAAACCGCAGACATGGGGCAGTTCTCTAGTTTGCATCGCTGAGGACCCATACCCACATAAGACTGAAAGGCAAGAGGAGGATGTGGTTATTAAACAGGAAGAGAGAACACTCTGTGCAGAGAGACTGGTTGACCAGAGCCCTGGCCTTCAGCCAAGGGGCCCAGCCAGCCTGCAGTGACCCCACAAGGAGGGGTCCAGGAAATTAGATACCTTGATTTAATACACACACACACACACACACACACACCCCGCCCCATGCCCGCCCCACCCCCCCACACCCCCCAACCTCACCCTGCTTACCTCTCATCACCTGCTGGTACTTCCTGTTGGTCAAATCCAACTGGAAGTCAGAGGTAAGGATACCAACTGATGTGGTCAAAACAGTTCAGCCTCATGAGGCACAGAACAGGGAGCAAAGGGGTTAAAGTGAATATGGAGGAGTAAGTGGAAGATAGCCTGGACATGAAGTTTCCTGCCAAGAGTTAGAGGCCACACTAGAACTATGCATCAGTAAGACTGCAGCTTACCTGAGATGATGAACAATGAAGAGGATTTACGGGACAGGCTTCATGTTCAATCAGAAGGCTGGCTACCTGTGAGCGTGTAAGATTTGCCCTTCTCAGTGTAACAGCTGCGTACTCAGGCTGCTTTGCCACATGGTAGCAGAATGACTGCCACCGTTCCTGGCATTGCCTCTGTGCACCACATTTGCTGGAGAAAGAGAGGGACGATGTTTCAGAATTCCCAGTAAAAGCCCTGAAACTTGTTCTAATTGGATTCTCTTAGGTCATATAATCAATTGTGAGCCAAACATTGTGGCTGGAATATGCAATGTATCAATTGGCTTAGCTTAGGTTAAGTGCTTCATCCCTAGATACAGGAAGGGAATGGCTTCCCATAAACCACATATATTCAGGGGAAAAAAAAAATTAGAATTTTGTGGGATGTTTGGAGGGGCCACTAAGAACTGCCACTGTGAAAAAAGAGAGGCCAACTAAGTCTAAGGAATGTTTTAGTTCAAACTGTAATTAATCAACAAAAGCTTAACATGGAGCAAATGGACAGCAGTTGGGGGGAAGGGAGGTGGTGGTATTTATTTCATTCAATGAAACACAATGAGTCCATCAAATGTTGGTAGTGGCTCACCAATTGTCTTTGGAACTTGAATTCCTTTCTCATGATTATTACCTCATAGTCAAAAGATGGCTGCTGCACTTCTAGGCATCCCATACAAGTTCAATGCTGAAAAAAGAAAGGAGGAAAAGATAGTCTGAAGGAAAAAAATTGTTGTCCTTGAGAGCATTTCCTTTCTATTTGCAGAGGGAAACCCTTTACTTCATTGGCCAAAAATATGCTATGTGGCCACCTCTTAGCAGCAAAGGACTCTGGGAAATAGAGGACTGTTGTTTTCTAGCTCCAGTTATAGATGAAGATAAGGGATTATTTTGGAGAACTCATCCATGGTCTCTGCCACAGGAATGATTGCCTAACAGCACTGAAGACCCAGCTGAGGCTAGAAATCATAAATCTGTGGTGGAGCCAATCAGCAAAGAGTCACTCACTTGACAGTAAAATTCGCTAACTGGAAAAAATGACAGCTTTGTACTAAATTTCACCAATTCTGCTGACTTGGGAGAACTACAGGCCAACTCTTCCTAGCAAACAGGGTGGTAAAGCCAACCACACAGGCACTTCAGGAAAACTGCTGAGACAATGCTACTATCTCATTTCCAGAAAAACTAAGAACCTTTGTGAATACATTTCTAAACTAAAGCCCATAGTCTGTGACATATATAATACTGATTATTTTCCCAGAGAAGCTCATTCATCTAGTTTTCGAGACTACTAACAAAAGTTTTAGCAGTTTCTAGATAATCTTTAAAAATTGGTCCATATTCTGTTCAGTTGGTCTTTAAAAGGAACCCCTTAGTGCGCAGGTTCTGAACGTTTCTGCATCATCATCAAAACACAATTTTTTTCTTACGTAAGCACCTAGACCAGGGCCGTATATAAATATGTGTTTAATTAAATTTTGTATGGTTGTATAATACAAATATCACATTGCTGTGCTCCTAGGACCCACAGTGACAAATCTGAAATATGTACCAATTCAACTCTAAGAGCCTTGAAGAAAAATGTAAATCTTCACAGCTGTTCTCAAGGAGCAGCTAAGAGAATTTACTGTACATAACACACCTCAGTGTTTTCTCAGCCCCACATCACATGGCAGCTGCTATCCCCACAATTTTCTTCCCCTCTCTCCTGCCTATTCAGTAGAGACATCTTGTATCCTTATGTAGATTCATTCACCCCCTTTCCAGGCTCCTGTAGGTCTGAAGTTTGACACATGTCTCCACCAGTACATCAAAGGTCCCATCCATCTTCCCGAGCAGAAAAGGACCTTCCTTCTTTTTTTTTCATATTTATTTTATTTATTTGGCTACCGTGGGTCTTGGTTGTGACATGTGGGGTCTTTAAGTTGGCGCATGAGAACACTTAGTTGCAGCGTATGGGATCTAGTTCCCCGACCAGGTATCAAACCTGGGCTCCCTGCTTTGGGAGCTCGGAGTCCTATCCACTGGACCACCAAGGAAGTTCCAGAACCTTCCTTCTTAAACAAACATATAGAGAGGCTGACAATGGTCAAACCATAACAACGCCAAACTCTAGGCAAGTGCTTAATATAACTTCGTAGAAAGTGCCAGCAACTTCCCACCTTTAATATAAATAATACAAGTATCTGAGAAAAAACATATTAAGAATTTATTTTCATATGATACCATATGGCAACAGAATAAACATCACAAATTTCACAGATCTTCAATGTGAAACAGAAGAGAGAAAGGATAAGAGGAAGATAATGACAAAATGATATGAAGCAAAAACAGTACTTACCTTTCCACTGGAAAGGGACTGATAGAAATGTGAATTTTAAACTCCTGACCAAAAGAAATATGTGTTTTATTAAAAAATGAAATAGCTTCCACCTTCAATGTGTAAGCAAAACTATGCTTCATACAAATATGAACTAATGAAGTTACTTTGTACTTTGTGGATATCCTTAGGTATATTAATAACCAACAAGTAAAAGAAAATGATGCTTATATCAAAACAAGGAAATGATTAGTGTAATTATTAAGATCGCCAACAAGTCCATGAATTACTTCTTTCAATCTCTATGATGCTTATTAACAACCGTGGGTAACAAATGATGTATAATTGATATACAGTGTTGGAATTTCGGGTATACAGCACAGAGATTTGTTTATGTAGTAGCACATCTATCCATACCATGGAATGAAAGTGTTAGCTACTCAGTCGTGTCCAACTCTTTGTGACCCCATGGACTGTAGCCTACCAGGTTCCTTAGCCCATGGAATTCTCCAGGCAAGGATACTGGAATGGGTAGTGATTCCCTTTTCCAGGGGATTTTCCTGACCCAGGGATCAAATCCAAGTCTCACACATTGCAGGCAGATTTTTTACTGTCTGAGCCATCAGGGAAGCCCAATTCATATATAGATGTATATATATATGAATATATATACGCATATGCACATACATTCTTTTTCAGATTCTTTTCCCTTATAAATGATTATAAAATATTGAGGCTGGTTCCCGGTGCTATACAGTGGGTCCTTGCTGGTTGTCTTTGTTGGTCATCTATTTCATGTATAATGGCGTATCACTATAGCTGCTTCTAGTACACGTGACTGAGGCTCATCTCTACTGCTTTCTTCTTTTTTCTCTCTCTTTGCTCTTCATTCCTCATAGGTCACCTATTTCCACTTTTCTCTATACTTTCATTTGAAAATCTGGCTTTTTATAGACAGAATCCACCTTTTCACTCAATGAAAAGTATGAAAGTAAATAATCACAATGAATTCAATGTATTCCTAACATTTGTCTTTCCACTCAATTTACTTCTTGCCCTTTGCCCAGAATTTGTCCCATTGGCCACAGATCTTTTTTAGGGGGTCTCCTAAAACTCCTCACAGGCTGGAGAGGACCACCAGTACTTCCTGGCCATCCGTCCACATTTCCTTAATTTACTCCCCGATCTCCTCAAGGGCTGTCCCTTGTTATGCTTTCTCTTCTGACATTTAGCACATCCTCCTCCACCTCAGCTGAACGAAAGTGAAAGGGAAAGTGAAGTCGCTCAGTCATGTCGGACTCTTTGCAACCCCAGGGACTGTAGCCTACTAGGCTTCTCTGCCCATGGGATTTTCCAGGCAAGAGTACCAGAGTGGGTTGCCATTTCCTTCTCCAGGGCTGAATACCTCACCTCTAGTTTTATTGAGAAAATAAAAGTAATACAAAAAGACCGGCCGGGTCTCCCACCACCAAATACACCATCTTACTCCTGTCCATAACCTTGTCCTCTCTCTTTGCCCTCTATTCTGAATTCTGGGCTATTCCTTTTGACAGTCTTGCAAGTCACTAATTTTCCCTTTGACTGTATTGGAATTAAAATCTAATACATTTGTACTCCAATGACTGTATTTTTTATTAATTTTCATTGGAGTATAGTTGCTCTACAATGTTGTGTTAGCTTGTACGTACAGCAAAATGAATCAGCTATACCTGTACATATATCCCCGCCCTTTTGGATTCAACAACTGTATTTTTTATGTACAAATTTTTGATCATCTCTTTCATGTTTCATCTTTGTTCATTTTTATTCCGCAATCTCTTGCTCTTTTTGGTTAAAGTTATGCCTTTAATTCTTTGATCATTTCAATCATATTTATATTAAAATCTTATCAAACTCCTCCAGAGATGAAACTGATTTTATCTGTAGTCAACTCACATTCTAATTGTTGATTTTGTTGGCCTTCTTTCTCAGTGTTAAACCCATCCACATGTTTTGGAATTTGAGGTTACAGTCGCATGCTGAAGCATTTGAAAGCTTTTAACATTTTTCTGTCCTTCCCCATGCCTTCAACCATGAGCTCACCCCTCTCTGTCAGCAGACCCTTGATCAAAAGCCAAGTCTTATAGTAATAACTTGGAATTCCTGACCCAAGGTAATATTGTAGATTCTGCAGGTCTGGTCATAGGGCAATTAGGCAGCTTGGTTCAATTTTTTAATTGTATCTGGGCACCCCCATCTCCCTAGTTCTTTAGCTTTATAAAAGCCACCTTTCCAAGTAGAAGTTATCTAGAGTTTTGATCTTTTTCAGTATTTTTACTTAATATAAATATATAACTTTTTTTTAATATTGTCTCATTTCTGAGAAGGGAGTTTTTAAGCGATAAAGTTGAATCTGATTTCTCATGGAGCAGTTTTAGTGTCTGCTATGCCTCCGGCCAGAGCTCTGCACTTTTTGGATTTCCTATAAAGTTTGTGGCTTCAGCCTACTTGCTTTGACATTCTTGCTCTATTTCCACCTAGGAGAGGTTTGTCTTACTTTTTTAAACCAAGATTTATATTGATTGCTTTCTCTCTTTAGGTTTGACATATTATTGCCATTTATTTGGTGCAGAGTAGGTTATCAAAGCTTCAATTTAGTAAGCTGTCTTGACTAAAAGCTGGACCTATAAACTCTTATTTCCATCAAAGGCCAGTCTCCTTACTTACATGCTGCATTTCATCCACCCTGCCTTCTTTATTTTATTTATTTATTTTTTTTTTTTTGGTCATACTATGTGGCAATTCTCCCATCAGGGATCAAACTCGAGCCCTTGGCAGGGAGAGTTCAGAGTGCTAACCACGGGACCAACAGAGAATTCCCACTCTTATCTTCTTGAGGACTTCACTACTGCAATTATTTCCCCACTGCTCCTTTTAATATCAAAATTCCTTGAAAGGATTCTCCATGTTCATGCTCTTTTCTTTCTCATTCCTCCTTTCCTCAACTCAACCCAACCAGGCGTTCATGCCTGAGACTACATTGTAAAGGGAATACTTTGCTCATGTTGAGTTGCTACATAGAAATCTAAGCAGAGCTAACAAGTAAGTCTTCAGGCTCAGAGAAGAGTACAGGGCTGGAGATATTTACACAGGACCCTTCAACATATTGATATTATAGCAGAGATTGTTGTTGCATGCTCAATCATGTCCAGCTCTTTGTGGCCCCATGGACTGTAGACCCCTAGGCTCCTCTGTCCATGGGATTCTGCAGGCAAGAACACTGGAGTGTTGCCATCTCCTCCTCCAGGGGATCTTCCCTGACCCAGGGATTGAACCCGCGTCTCCTGTGTCTCCTGAATTGTTGACAGATTCTTTACCACTGAGCCACCTGGGGAGCCCAGCAGAGATTACTAGGTGCTTATCAAATATTCTTTCTTCTCTTCCTCCTTAGTATACAGCTTCAATTTTAGCTGAGCATATTGCTAGGTGGGATAAAGGCCACAACTACCAGTTTCCCTTGTAGGCAGAGGTAAGCACATGACTGAATCTAGCCATTGAACTGAGACAAACTTGCAAGTGTATATGTGTTGGGGGGTGGGGCTTCCAAAAAAGAGCCTTCTTCAGAAGAGCTGGTCTGCTGGGTGGCTCCCCTTTCTCTTTCCCTTCCTCCTGGTGTGTGTAGATGATGTCTAGAGCTAAGTTAGCCATCTCAAATCATGAGGTGGACCTGAGAATATAAGCCCAGTGCTAGGATGATGGAGCAGAAAATTAATTGGATCTGCCACACCAGCTTTGGACTGGGTCCTTCTGGCTCCTTCTGACTCCTGGTAGGTGAGAGAGTGAACTCTTCTGGGTGTAAGCTATCGTCATTAATCTCAGTCATCAGCAGAGGGGAACATGATTCGTTTGGGAACAGATGGAATTTAAAGCTGTAGATCTGGAAGAGATAATCTAGGAAATGAATGAAGTTATAGGCCAGAAGATTATGCAACAGACAGAGCTATGGAACTGCAGCATCCAGAGAAAGAGGCAGGGAAT
The DNA here is from genome assembly GCF_016772045.2 of Ovis aries. NCBI lineage: Eukaryota > Metazoa > Chordata > Mammalia > Artiodactyla > Bovidae > Ovis > Ovis aries. The sequence goes on from NC_056070.1 coordinate 13,119,199, forward strand.
CTAGGAAAAGAGATTGACAACGAAGGATCAGCAAGGTAGCAGGAACATCAGGTCTTGTGGCATCCTGGGAGCAAGTGAAGAAAACATTTGAAGTAGGAAGCGTGTTTGTCAAACGCTGCTCCTAGGTCAAGCAGGATGAGAACCAAGACTTGACCACTGAAGTTAGCAACATCAAGGTCACTGGTGACCTGGACAAGCCAAGTTCAGAGGAGTGTTGGGGAAAGCCTGACTTGAATGGACTTAAGGCAGAATGAAAGGAGAGAATGACGGAAAATACAAACAACTCAGACGTAGTTTTGTTTCAAAGAGCAGAAAATCGGGATGATGACTGGAGAAGAAGACTCAAAAAAAGCTTATGTTTGTTTTAAGAGGAGAAAAACAGCATGTTTGAAGCTTGTGGGAATGATCTAATTTAATGAAGCAAGAATGAAAAGGTATTGATAGAATCATTGGTGTGCTATTTCTGTTTAAATTAAGTTGTTCCCTGAGCTGAACTCTAATAATTACTTTAATTGGTACTTCATTATGTTTTCATAACTAGCTATTATGTTGCTAATTTTCCTGATCCTTTTTTATTTAGATAATAAATTCAATGCATTTTTAATGGCATACATAATTTTAAAGAGAATGAAGAATTTTAAAGAGAATGCTTGATTTAAAAAATATATCCTAATTCAACTGTATTTTTGTTATATTGTTTAGATGCTAAGTGCTTCAAATACATACATACAAAATTCTCCAATGGGACTTCACTGGTGGTCCAGTGACTGAAACTCCACGCTCCCAATGGTTCAATCTCTGGTCAGGGAACTAGATTCCACATGCTGTAACTAAGAGTTTGCATGCCGCAACAAAACTGAAGACCCCATGTGCTGCAACTATGACTCAACATAGGTAATTCATTCATTCATATAAAAAAATAATTTCTAGTTTATTAGGATAAAGCATGAATTGAAGAAAAAGAGAAAAGTGTAGCAATTTTACTCTGTAATATACTTAAGGCATGATTTGGCCTTTCCTGTAGGAATTATAGCAAAAATAAATACAGTTCTGAAATAAAAATTCTAGCTTCAAAAAAGGCTTAAAGCACTAGCCAGTATTAAATAAGAATAGAGAAGAGTACAGTGTGAATATTGACTCTTAGGTATTTATAATGTTATGTAGAAACTGGAACTCTACCAAGACTAGAAAGTGTGTTTTTGAACTTGAACTGTACAGGTAATTGACCTATACAGCTCTCTGGGAAGGAACTAGGCTGACCCCTGCTGGGGACATGAAGTGAAGGATGCTCCTCCATACAAGGCCACATTTAGGGTAACTGGGAGGCTGCAAACTCAGACTTAAGTGGATAAGGATATAGAATGAGGAAAGAAAAAGAATATAAGAAAAAGCGATGATGAGTGGATGGTCCAAAGTGATGAGTCTTATAGGAAAATAAGAGTGAAGTTAGGAAAAAATAGTCACAGGAGGAAAAGAATTGTGATACCTGCAACTCCAAATAGGGTAACGAATGTGGAGGTTTTGGTTCCAGACCCCTTTAAAGGATGTCTCTGAATCCCCTAAGACTTCTCAGATCCTACATAGATCAAAAAACCTTGCCAGGAGAAGAGAATATTCTCTGAGACTTGCACACACATGATCAGTCCTGATATACCAAACACACACACACACACACACACACACAACTCTTGAGAAACTGATTGGGGTTAAAAGAAGTCTGAGGAGAGGGAAGGAGGTGCCAAAGAACCTACAGGGCAAAGGCTGGGCCAGGCTGGGAAAAGTGAGGAGTTTTCTCACTGGGCTTCAGTGACATTTGTACCATAGTTTATAAACTGCTGCTCTGAATTATTAAGATGATTCTGTATCTTGCTTCAGACAGTTACATCTAATACATAAAGTACTGTAAAGGTGAAATTGAAATTAAACAGAGAGGAAAAGAAACCAGAGAGAGGTTAGTACTGTAGGATATTAAACACTACCCAGGTGGGGTTTAAAGTCCAGGTTAATCTGAGCTTTCTGACCGAAAATCCAACCTGTGGGAAAATATATTTTTCTTTTATGTCTTCTCCAATATTTAAAGTTATAGTTATAGGAGCAAAACTTTTTGCATAGCTTTTTTTTTTTTAAACTAAAACATTTATTTCACACTAAAGTAAAAAGAAAACCTGTAAAGCAAAGTACTGTTTGGTCATTTATAACTGTCATCATTGACCAGTGATAATATTTATCAGGCCTTCCCTGGTAACTCAGACGGTAAAGCGTCTGCCCGCAATGCGGGCGACCCGGGTTCGATTCCTGGGTCGGGAAGATCCCCTGGAGAAGGAAATGGCAACCCACTCCAGCACTCTTGCCTGGAAAATCCCATAGACGGAGGAGCCTGATAGGCTACAGTCCATGGGGTCGCAAAGAGTAGAACACGACTGAGCAACTTATCAGGCCTTCCTTTGATATGAATTGCAAATGTTTCATGCCATTATGACTATGAATATTTATTATCTATCTATCTATATCTTGAAACCAACTTAGGCCAGGAAATATCACCGAATATATAGTTCGGTTTGTTTGTATCAATGGAACACGAATGTTGGGGCTTCTCCAGTGGCTCAGTGGTAAAGAATCCTCCTGCAATACAGAAAACGCCGGTTCAGTCCCTGGGATGGGAAGATCCCCTGGAGGAGGGCACGGCAACCCACTCCAGTATTCTTGCCTGGAGAATCCCATGGACGGAGGAGACCAGGCTATCGTCCAGAGGGTTGCAAGAGTCAGACACGACTGAAGTGACTGAGCATGCGCACAAAACAAAAGTCAGAAGGCGCCTTGCGTGGCAAGCCGCTTACCTATGGAAGTAGGGAAACAGAGCTGAAGTGGTCCATTCGATCCTGACAGTTTATCACCCAGTCTGCTTTTTTGCCTAAGGGACAGGCTCAACTGAAAAACATTAAAATTTCACAAAATTGGATTTGCTTCAACACAAAGAATGTTGTCTTCAGCCATCCTAGAAAACTGCTTATTGTAGTTTTATCTGTTAACAAAGGACTTTGATGAAGCATATGTCTTGGAAATGGTTAAGCTTATTTATGCCTTGGAGGAAAGTTTAAACTCAGGCAATGCTCTGTCAAATATTCTCATCCATTGCAGAATCACTAAAATCTATTTCAGTATTTTGAGCAGATCATTGAGGAACTGCCTTTCTCTCTCCCTCTCTTTTTATATATCACTTAAATATATATATATATATATATATATATATATGTATTATCCACATCTTTTCAGATTCTTTTCCATTAAAGGTTATGGAAAGATACTGAATATAGTTCCCTGTGCTAGACAGTAGGTCCTTATTGTTTATCAATTTTTTACATAAGAGTGTGTATCTGTTAATCCCATACTCCTACTAATTCATACCCCCCGTCTTACCCCTTTGGTAACTCTGTGTTTGTTTTCTGTATCTGTGTGACTGTTTCTGTTTTGCAAATAAATTCATTTGCATCATTTTTAAGATTTCACACCTAAGTGATAGCATATGCTATTTATCTTTCTCTCTCTGACTTAGTTCACTTAGTATGATAATCTCTAGATCCATCCCTGTTACTGCAAATGGTGTTATTTCAGTCTTTTCATGGCTGAAGTCGTATTTCATTGTATGTATGTATGAATATACATATGTGTGTGTATATATGTTTTAGTTCAGTTCAGTTGCTCAGTCATGTCCGACTCTTTGCGACCCCATGGACTGTAGCATGCCAGGCCTCCCTGTCCATCACCAACTTTGAGAGTTTACTCAAACTCATGTCCATTGAGTCAGTGATGCCATCCAAGCATCTCATCCTCTGTCGTCCCCTTCTCCTCCTGCCTTCAGTCTTTCCCAGCATCAGGGTCTTTTCCAATGAGTCAGTTCTTCTCATCAAGTGGCCAAAGTATTGGAGTTTCAGCATCAGCATCATTCCTTCCAAAGAACACTCAGGATTGATTTCCTTTAGAATGGACTGGTTGAATCTCCTTGCAGTCCAAGGGACTCTCAAGAGGCTTCTCCAATACCACAGTTCAAAAGCATCAACTCTTCAGCACTCAACTTTCTTTACACATGTATGCATATATGTATTTATCATATCTTCTTTATCTATTCCTCTGTCAGTGGATATTTCAATGGCATATCTATTGTGAATAGAGCTGCTGTGAACACTGGGGACCATTTCTCTTCGTGAAAGTATTGACACCTCTTAGCATAGCCAAGTCCTGTTTTGCATGTTGTTTGTACAAAGTCAATATCTAAGGAGGATTCCTATATTGGGAGTCCCTTTGGAAAGTTCAGAGATTTCCCGTGGTTTTGAAATTGTAAAAACTTTATCTGCCGGACATAACTTCAGCTCAGGCACTGCACGGCTGGAGACCCAGCCATATTGGGCAGCACCTCTGAGCTTTCTGGTTTGGTGAAAAAGGAAATTCCACACATCACCGAGACTCATTCCACTGTAGACTGTTTTGCATTCATGTCAAAGACAAACTCTGGTTAAAATTGTATACTACCCCAAAAGTCATCGACCTATCCAATGTCAGAACCTTGAACGTCTGTCTTTTCTGAAGTTTTGCTAGGAAACCAGAATGAAGTTCTCCTCTGCTGTACAGAAAATCTCAGCTCTCTGAAAAGCAAATCTCGCAGCATTTAATTGAATTCAAGGTAGAGAACTCCTTCTTGGCCTTAAGATCTCAGATTAAACCGCACCGCTTTAGGGTCATATCTCTCCATTATTGGTTCTCATAAAACTATGTAGCTTTCTTCTAGAGTGATTTTATATTTGCAGTTATGATTCTTTGATTCATATAGGTCTTTCCTTACTAGACTATGGGTTCAAGGAGGTCAGGGATTAATTCTGTTTTAGTTGATCATCATATCTCTGGCACAGAGCACAGTGCTGATCTCAATAAATATTCAGAAACACATGAATGAATGAACAGAAGAATGAGTACAGGGAAGAGTTTTCCCACAGCCTTCCAGAGGTATGGCTCAGATGATAAAGAATCTGCCTGTGATGCAGGAGACTGGGGTTTGATCCTGGGTTAAGAAAATCCCCTGGAGGAAAGCATGGCACCTCACTCCAGGATTCTTGCCTGGAGAACTTCATGGACAGAGGAGCCTGGTGGGCTACAGTCCATAGGGTCATAAAGAGTCAGACATGACTAAGTGACTAACACTCACTCTCCAAAGGTATGTGGCTATTAGAATAATACCAAAATGGTGGCTGCCCCTATTGTAAAGCTTTATCTAAATTAATCTAATCCTCACAACAGTCTTATCAAATAGGAACTGTTATTATCCACTGATGAGGAAATTGAGGCATACCAGAAACAAGTCACTTGCCTAAGTCCCCAAGGTTTTAAAGGGTGGTTCCAAGCTTCAAACAGTCTAAATTTGGAACACACACACTTAATCAAAGTCCCTTATTATGAGGGAAGTTTCTAGAAAACGACCTACTCTCTAGATGAGACTACTCTCTGAAAGCAAAGACTGGAGGTAGACAGCTAAGGAAACTATAGATCTGGGAAACTTTTTTCTGCCAGCTGGAATCCAGGGTGGCAAGTTCTCCTCAGGAAGAAACCTCTAGAATCGGGAAGCATTGCAGAGCTCTGCATGTTACCTCTGTTCAAAATACAAGTAGTATCAGTGGAGCAGATCTTGAAAAAGATGACCTGGGGATTGCCCTGGCGGGCCAGTGGTAAGCCTCAGTGCTTCCACTGCAGGGTGCAAGGGTTCATTCTCTGGTCGGGGAACTAAGATCCCAAATGCTGTGCTGCGTGGCCAAAAAAACAAAAGCAAAGATGACCTCTGAGATTGGAGGACAAAGAAATGGTACAACAGGAATCCAACTCACAGCTTGTTTGAGAATTCTGACTTTTTTCTCTTTCAAAGCAAGAAATGGGAATTGTCATTCCTCTGCAATACCTACCTTTGTTATCAGGGATTTCATAACTTACAGCTGTCAGAATTGACATGTGAGCATGTCAACTATGACATTTCAGCATGCCAGTGACCATTCCAAAGGAAATTATTCTTATTGAAGCAAAGAAAACAAAGCCACATACTTTTGAAATTTCCTTTTGAGCAAAAGTTTCCTATTGAATTCTAATTTTAAATATTCAATCTGGATTTATTTCAAAAAAGTTTTCAGATATTGGCCACAATTTTTTTTCAGGCAAGAATATCAGTAGGAAAAATCTACTTGTTTAATAAAGGCTCCCTGTCTGTAAGGAGGAAAAGTATTGTATAATATGTAAATTTATGAAGGTGCTTTTATGTGCTTTTTGGAGTCTGTGAGCCAAAAGGAATTGGGAATCACCAGTCTCTAGGTTGAAGCCATTCTTTCTTACCTTCTAGCTGGAAGTGACTGGGTTAAGGAGTGAATGGATGGACAGAGTGGGATTTCACTGGGGCTCTGTGTGAGGATGTGCACGTCTGGGTTCACTGTCCATCCCAGCTCTTCTTTGAACCTGTGGCCACTGACCTGTGCAGAATACATCATGGCTTCCCTGCTTTCTGACTCCCTGATGGTTCCTCTACTTAGGGCCACACTCCTGTCCAGCAGCCCCTCTCCATCAGCATCTAGGGGCTGCCCCTTCCCGCGGCCCCTTTGGGTCTATGACTGACAACTGCTCCAGAAACTCAGTCGTCATCTTATATTTCCGGTAACCCTGACCACATCTCAGTAAGTAATATCTTCATTATAATCTTCTCAGTGACTTTATGATTGTGTTCTCTGTTAGGACTCTGCCTCTCTTCTTTCACTTCGCCTAATCAAGAGGCCTTTATTTATTTATTTATATTATTTATTTATTTGGCTGTGCCTAGTCTTGGTTTCAGCGTGTGGGGTCTAGTTCGCTGACCAGGGATCAAACCCTGGTCCCCTGTCTTGGGAGCATGAATTTCTAAATGGGTTTTTTTTTAAGTGAGATTCACCACTAAAGACCTGATTTATGAAGGAAATAATTAATAAATTGAACTTCATTAACATTTAAAACTTTTGCTCTGCAAAAGACAATGTCATGAAAACAAGAAGACAAGTCACAGAATGGAACAAAATATTTGCATGGTATCTGATAAAGGAGTGTTATCCAAAATATGGGCTTCCATCGTGGCTCAGATGGGAAAGAATCCACCTGCAGTGTGGGAGATCCAAGTTTAATCCCTGGGTTGGGACAATCCCCTGGAGAAGGGAATGGCTACCCACTCCAGTATTCTTGCCTGATGAATTCCATGGGCAGAGGAGCCTGGTGGGCCATAGTCCATGGGGTCACAAAGAGTCAGACATGATGGAGTGACTAACACACACACATCAAAAATACACAAAGAATCCCCCCCCTTTTTTTTTTTTTTTGCTGCAGCAGGCAGCATGCAGGATCTTAGTTCCCCTTGAACCTATGCTCCCTGCATTACGAGTGCTGGAGTCCTAATCACTGGGCCACTGAAACATACGAAGAATTCTTAAAACTCAATAGTAGCAAGAGAACCCAATTTAAAAATGACCCACAGATTTTCACAGACATTTCACCAAAGATAAACAGATGGTAAATAAGCATATGAAAAGATGCTCTACATTATCTATCACCAAGGAAATGCAGTTTAGATCAACAATGAAATACCACTACAAGCTCATTAGAACAGCCAAAATTCAGAACATTGACAACACCAAACGCTGGCAAGAATATGGACCAATTGAGACATTCATACAACACTGGTGGGAAAGTAAAATGGTAGAGTTATTTAGGAACACAGTTTGGCAGCTTCATACAAAACTAAACATACTCTTATTATAGGATCCAGCAATCATGTTCCCCGGTTATTACTCAAAGGAGCTGAAACTTTATGTCTATAAAACACTTGTGTATGGATGTTTATAGCAGCTTTATTTATAATTGCCCAAACATGAAAACAACCAAGAGGTCCTTCAACAGGTAAATGGATAAATCAACTGTGGTACATCAAGGAAATGGAATATTTTTCAGTGCTAAAAAGAAATTAGCTGTCAAGCCATGAAACAACATGAGGACCTTAAATGCATATTCCTAAGGGAAAGAATTATTTAACTTATATATTTAATTTGATTATAAATATATATTTATTAACTTATATATTTAACTGCTTATTTAACTTATATGCAGAGTACCTCATGAGAAACGCTGGGCTGGAAGAAACACAAGCTGGAATCAAGATTTCCAGGAGAAATATCAATCACCTCAGATATGCAGATGACACCACCCTTATAGCAGAGAGTGAAGAGGACCTAAAGAGCCTCTTGATGAAAGTGAAAGAGGAGAGTGAAAAAGTTGGCTTAAAGCTCAACATTCAGAAAACGAAGATCATGGCATCTGGTCCCATCACTTCATGGGAAATAGATGGGGAAACAGTGGAAACAGTGTCGGACTTCATTTTGAGGGGCTCCAAAATCACTGCAGATGGTGACTGCAGCCATGAAATTAAAAAACGCCTACTCCTTGGAAGAAAGTTATGACCAACCTAGATAGCATATTCAAAAGCAGAGACATTACTTTGCCAACAAAGGTCCATCTAGTCAAGGCTATGGTTTTTCCAGTGGTCATGTATGGATGTGAGAGTTGGACTGTGAAGAAAGCTGAGCACTGAAGAATTGATGCTTTTGAACTGTGGTGTTGGAGAAGACTCTTGAGAGTCCCTTGGACTGCAAGGAGATCCAAACAGTCCATTCTAAAGGAGATCAGTCCTGGGTGTTCTTTGGAAGGAATGATGCTAAAGCTGAAACTCCAGTACTTTGGCCACCTCATGTGAAGAGTTGACTCATTGGAAAAGACTCTGATGCTGGGAGGGATTGGGGGCAGGAGGAGAAGGGGACGACAGAGGATGAGATGGCTGGATGGCATCACTGACTCGATGGACGTGAGTCTGGGTGAACTCTGGGAGACGGTGATGGACAGGGAGGCCTGGTGTGCTGTGATTCATGGGGTCACAAAGAGTCAGACATGACTGAGTGACTGAACTGAAGGGAAAGAAGCCAGTCCTAAAAGACTACATACCGCATGATTACAAGTACAGGACACTCTGGAAAAGGCAAAGCTATGGAGACAATTGAAATTATTAGTGGTTGCCATGGTAGACGGAGGGAAGAGATGAATAGGCAGAGCAGAGAAGTTTTTAAGGCAGTGAAATTCTGCATATGGTGTTATAATGATAGATACATTTTATTATACATTCATCCAAACTCATAGAAAGGTTAGGAGAAAGCATTGGCACCCCACTCCAGTACTCTTGCCTGGAAAATCCCATGGACGGAGGAGCCTGGTAGGCTGCAGTCCATGGGGTCGCTAAGAGTTGGACACGACTGAGCGACTTTACTTTGACTTTTCACTTTCATGCCTTGGAGAAGGAATGGCAACCCACTCCAGTGATCTTGCCTGGAGAGTCTCAGAGATGGGGGAGCCTGGTGGGCTGCCGTCTTTGGGGTTGCAGAATCGGACACGACTGAAGCGACTTAGCAGCAGCAGCAGCATAGAAAGGACAATACCAAGAGTGAATCCTAAAGTAAATGATAACCTTTGGGTAACAGTGATGTGTCAGTGTAAGCTCATCTTTGGTAAAAATCTATACCACTCTGGAGACCATTGTTGATAAAGGGGAAAGCCGTGCATGTGTGACAAGACGGGTGTGTAGAAAACCTCTGTACCTCCCTTTCAATTTTGTTGACAGCAACCAAAAATTGCTCTTAAAAATTATCTTTACAATTTTTATAAGTTATTTTAAGTGATTTAAGACTAAATGTATGGGGCTTTCTTGGTAGTCTAGTGGTTGAGAGTCTACCTGCCAATTCGGGTGACATGGTTTTGATCCCTGGTCTGGGAAGATCCCACCTGCCTCAGAGCAACTGAGCCTGTGCGCCACAACTAGTGAGCCTGTGCTCTAGAGCTCAGGATCTGTAACTACTGAAGCCCTCGTGCCCTAGAACCCATGCTCTGCAACAAGGCTACAATGAGAAGCCTGTGCCCCACAACGAAGAGCAGGCCTCACCTGCTACAACTAGAGAAAGCCCGTGCACAACAATGAAGATCCAGTGCAGCCAAAAGCAAAATAAATCTTAAAAAAAAAAAACCTCAATTTGTACTTGTTCAACATTTCTCTTTTCTTGGACCACTTCCTCTTCTCAATCTGTTATGTGAGCTCAGTGTCATAAAGTTACTCCTTGGTCCACCCCTGCTCTCTGTATCAACCTGGAGATTCCCCAGAAAATATGTCAAGTTCCAGAAAGCATTAATGAATAATGTTGGTTTTAAAGATGTTTTCCTGGATAGATGAAGAAGATTATATCACCCTTACACAGGACAATTTTGCCCAAATACTCCTTCTTTGACATCTCTTCCCAGAGTTCTTCCCTGAAGGCAGACTGCTCATCCTCCCAAAGAGTCAGACGCGACAGAGCATCTGAGAACACATCTTTCTTCAGAACTCACCTGTCTTTCTAGAGGCTTAGTTCAGCCTCTTTCCCAATCCCCCATACTTGCAGAGCAAAACAAAGACTAATCAAAGCACTTCCTTTCTAGCACTGTCTCTAGCGATACCCTTCTTCCACCAGCTGTTCCCAGATGCTCTGTTCATTATAATGCTATCTGAGAGGAGGTAGCAGCAGCTGTACATAACTCAGTTCTCATTATTCCAAGGTGATTCTCTGGATCCTCATCACCAAATGATCACATCTATAAAGATTGTCTTAAATGTACATTTGCAAAAGAAAGATAAATCATTTTTTCCTAATAAATAATACATGTTCACCGCCAAAAAAAAAAAAATTCAGAAATGTGTAACTTTAAAATTTTCCTTTGATTCTGATATCCACAGATATCTACTTTTTTGCTTCAGGGAATGGTCGTCTAACCAATATTATTTTATTTCTTTTTATTTTTGAAAAATAAGGACTAAATGTTTTTAAATGAGCAGAAGATTTGAACAGAATGGATAGCAAGTAAGCATATGAAAAGATGCTCAACAGCTTTAGTCATCAGGGAAAAGGAAATTAAAACTACTGAGGAGATACTACCACACACCTACTAGAATGATTAAAATTAAAAAGACTGACCATGCAAAGTGTGGGCCAAAATTCATTCAAAAATTGAAACTCTCATAGACTTCTGATGGAATGTAAAATGGTACAGTCACTTTGGAAAACAATTTGACAGTTCCTTAAAAAGTTAAACATACACCTGCCCTGTGAGCCAATCATTCCAACCTTGAGTGTTTACCCAAAAGAAATGAAAACATATGTTCAAACAAAGACAGATGTTCATAGAAGATTTTTCAAATAACCTAAAACTGGAAGCAATCCAAATGTCCATCAAGAAGTGAATGGATAAACAAAATGTACTATATCACTACAAGGATACTACTCAGTAATAGAAATGAATGATTTACTGATACAGTCAACAACACAGATGAATAAAATGCTGAGTGAAAGAAGCCAGACAAAAAGAGAATATATTAAAAGTTTTGATTTTCTTAAAGCTCTGCTGCTGCTGCTGCTGCTGCTGCTGCTAAGTCGCTTCAGTCGTGTCCGACTCTGTGCGACCCCATAGGCGGCAGCCCACCAGGCTCTGCCGTCCTTGGGATTCTCCAGGCAAGAACACTGGAGTGGGTTGCCATTTCCTTCTCCAATGAGTGAAAGTGAAAAGTGAAAGTGAAGTCACTGAGTCATGTCCAACTCTCAGCGACCCCATGGACTGCAGCCTACCAGGCTCCTCCATCCATGGGATTTTCCAGGCAAGAGTACTGGAGTGGGGTGCCATTACCTTCTCCTCTTAAAGCTCTAGAAAATATAAACTAATCTTTAGTGACATAAAGCTGATCAGTTATTGAGTGGGAGAGAGAGGCGAGAGAAGTATTATCAAGGTATACAGGGAAATGTTTGAAGGCGATGGAGATTTTCATTGTCTTGATTGTGGTGATGAGTTCATAGGTATAAAATTTATCAAAGCGTATGACCAACAAGGACCTACTGTATAGCACTCAGGTCAATATTCTGTCAAACCTAAATGGGAAAAGAATTTGAAAAAGAATAGATTCATGTATATGGATAACTGAATCACTTTGCTCTACATCTGAAACTAATACAACATTGTAAATCAACTATACTTCAATATAAAATAAAAAAAATTTTTTTAACTTACCAATGTATATACCTTAAAATATGCAATTTATCATAGGTCAATTATATCTGAATAAAGCAGCTTAAAAATGTAGACAATGCAAGACATACAGCTTTGCGATTATGGCTTTCACTGAACATATGTGTATGGTTATATTCAGGAAGTGAAGTCACAATTTCTTATAGTTGATTTGTATTTGTCTTTTGGCTGTGCGGAGTCTTTGTTGCTGGGTGGGCTTTCTTCTCGTTGCAGTGGTGAGCAGGGGCTGCTCTCTCACCGTGCAGCCTTCTCGCTGCAGTGACTTCTCTTGTTGTGGGGCACGGGCTCTAGGAGCTCGGGCTTCAGTCGTTGTGGCACGTGGGCTCTAGAGTACAGGCTCAGTAGTTGTGTGGCACGGGCTTAGTTGCTCCGAGGCACGTGGGATCCTCCCCAGGCAGGGACTGAATTCATATCTCCTGCATTGGCAAGTGGATTCTTTACCACTGACTCACCAGGGAAACCCAGAGAAGGGCTCACATAAGGTCTGCTGTACTAAACAAGATGCTCACCACCAATAAGGAACTGTCTAGTTCAACATCACTAAGCTCATCAAACATCCAGCATCCACTAAGAGCCTATGGATTCCATTGAGATTTCCCTTCATGGAAATCTTGAGAGCAGATAGCACTGCAGCTGTGTAGACCCAAGGCTGCGATACACCGTATAGAGGCTAAGAATTCTTAGGAAGGCTTGTCATATGTCCCCTAGAGTTTGAGGGCAAAGAATGGTGCTGGTGCCTCAATGAACTTGAGCAGAGGAGGCTGGCTGGAGCTGCCAGCAATGCCAAGGCCAAGAGGAGAAAACCTGCAGTCAATGTATACTGCAGTTGTAAACATTTTGAGTTGCAGTGAAGCTAGTAACATATCAGAATAAGAACTGTCTTGCAAACTAAAGATAGATGCATATGCATCTACAAGGTGGAAGGGGAGTTTAGGGTTTCATTGGACTTCTCATCCATGTGTATGTAGTTTATATATATGGATGAAAAGCAGTTAAACATTAATCCTTAGGTGGTTCTAGCTGGAGGCAGAAATATTTGAATATGTTCCAAAGTGATACCAAAATTTGTAATCGTGAAAGAAAGCTCAGTAGTGCCCAGCTGTTTGCAACCCTATGGATTGTAGCCCACCAGGCTCCTCTGTCCATGGAATTCTCCAGGCAAGAATACTAGAGTCGGTAGCCATTCGCTTCTCCAGAGGATCTTCCCCCAGGGATCGAACCTGGGTCTCCTACATTGCAGGCAGATTCTTTACCATTTGAGCCACCAGGGAAGTCCTTTGTAATCATAAGAAATTCAAATTCAAAATACAACTATATATTTGAAGGTAGAGTCACCTACTTTTACTTAGCACAAATAATGTCTTTTCTCTGTGCAAGTATAGGTAAATAAAGCCATAAGTAATATCATTGAACTCACAAATTGTTAGTTTAGTTGGATCAGATACTTTCTATGATCGAAAGAAGCTATTCTCTGTTCCCAGAACAAGTAAGCGTATCTGGTGCCTTGAGATAGATTGTTAAATAAACAAAGCAAATATGGCCTCTGCATACTGGCCCCCAGGTTCTTTATTTCTTCCCTGCAGGCTGATCTCCATTAGCTCAAAAGCCCATTGGCTGGACTCCGGGCTCCCAACACCGGGGGCCTGGGTTCCATCCCTGGTTAGGGAACTAGATTCCACAGGCAGCAACTAGGAGTTTGCATGCTGCAACTAAAGATTCTGCATGCCACAACTAAGACCTGGCCCAGTCAAATAAATTAATTAATTAAATGTCTTTAAAAAAAAAAAAGGCCCATTGGCACCAAACTCAAATTCTTACACTTCCAATTATTTAAAAAATTGTTTTCTTTACTTATCCTTAGTTGCACTGGGTCTTCGTTTGCTGCCTGTGGGCTTTCTCTCCTTGCAGCAAGTGGGGGCTACTCTCTGTTGTGGTGCGTGGGTTTCTCATTGTGGTGACTTATCTTGTTGCAGAGCACAGATTTCAGTAGTCGTGGCACACGGACTTAGTTTCTCTGTGGCATGTGGAATCTTCCAGACAGGGGATCAAACTCATGTCTCCTACATTAGCAGGTGGATTCTTACCTACTGTACTACCAGGCAAGTCCCCAGTTATTTTTAAAATAGCCTAAACAATTCAAATGTTAGCAACTCAGTGCCTACTTGCTTTGCATATACCTCTAAAACATCACCCAACTGTTGTTACCTATTGATAAGACAGAGCCTTGCAATAAAAAGACCCGAAGCTGATGCTGCCCTTGGAGCTGCCTCACCAGAGGCTCCATGTAAGCTCCCTCCTTTATCCCTCCGTCCCCTGGGAGTCCCCTTGCCTAACTACCCTTCCTCTTCCAGCTGACAGCCGCTTGTGGTTAGCCTCTGGATGCTCACCTGCTTCAGTAGATGTCCCCTCTCTTGGATCCTCATTCGAGCACTACCCAGCAAAATGTGTGTTGCTGTCTGTCTTGGTCATCCTTTCCCTTGATCGAACCTCGACTGGACTAACTACAAATTCAATGAATAAAAGGTAAAACGCTGTCAATTATGATTAAGAAATAATTACAGAAAGAAAAATTGTGAAATACATCTAAAGTTTATCATAATCAGAGATTATTAAAGAGAGAAAAGGTATGAAAATTTTACAAAGATTCAAAAGATGTCAATTTGAGATAAGCAGGTATGGACAAAAAACGTCAACAGCTGCTTTAGTAATCAAAGGATATTGTGACCATAAAGCCATCAGCCACTGTACCGGCCCCTCTCGGTACACTCTGAGGGGAATTCAGGATGGGAAAAAAAAACAACAGGATACTGGCCCTAGAGAGTTAAGATGCTTATCAAAGGGATAATTTCAAGGAGCCCAGACTCTTGCACCTTCCAATAGATAGACAAGCACTAAATTACTTAACTTGAGATGTCTAGTTCTCTTTAAGTAACAGTACTCTTTGAAGTTCCAACTGTCTGGTCTTTGTTGCCAAAACTTCTATACATTGTGACTCCTACCTTACCTCTCTGAAACAGTCCCTCAGAGCTATCTGAGAGGCTGCCATCCTGGGCTATAGTCCTCAGGAAGTCTACTGAATAAAACATAATTCCCAACTTTTAGGCTGTGCATTTTTTTTTCAGTCGACACAGCCAATTATGTTTCAAGTTTAAATAAATTGTTTCTGTATCCACCATATATTCAGTCTGAATGAACCATGATCTTGGTTTTGTCATTGATAATTATATGAACTTGAGCAAGTTTTTTTTTTAATTTTATTGATGTATAGTTGAGCCTCTTGATGAAAGTGAAAGAGGAGAGTGAAAAAGTTGGCTTAAAATTCAACATTCAAAACACTGAGATCATGGCATCTGGTCCCATCACTTCATGGCAAATAGATGAGGAAACAATGGAAACAGTGAGGGACTTTATTTTCTTGGGCTCCAAAATCACTGCAGATGGTGACTGAAGCCATGAAATTAAAAGATGCTTGCTCCTTGGAAGAAAAGCTATAACCAACGTAGACAGCATATTAAAAAAAAAAGATATTACTTTGCCAACAAAGGTCCATCTAGTTAAAGCTATGGTTTTTCTAATAGTCATGTATGACTGTGAGAGTTGGACTATAAAGAAAGCTGAGCGCCAAAGAATTAATGCTTTTGAACTGTGGTGTTGGAGAAGACTCTTGAGAGTCCCTTGGACTGCAAGGAGATCCAAGCAGTCCATCCTAAAGGAAATCAGTCCTGAATATTCATTGGAAGGACTGATGCTGAAGCTGAAACTCCAATACTTTGGCCAGCTGACTCATCGATGCTGGGAAAGATTGAAGGTGAGAGAAGGGGACCACAGAGGATGAGATGGTTGGATGGCATCACTGACTAAATGGACATGAGTTTGAGTAAGCTCTGGGAGTTGGTGATGCGCAGGGAAGCCTGGCATGCTGCAGTCCACGGGGTCGCAAAGAGTCAGACACGACTGAGCGACTGAACTGAATCCCGAACTCCCAATCCTTCTCTTCCCTACCTCTCTTCCTGCTTGGCAACCGTTTATCTGTTCTCTTTGACCGTGAGTCTGTTTATGGTTCCATAGATAATTTCATTTGTGTCATATTTTAGATTCCACATATAAGTGATATCAAATGATATTTGTCTTTCTCTTTCTGACTTACTTCACTTACTACGATAATCTCTAGTCTATCTATGTTGCTGCAAATAGCATTATTCCATTCTTTTTATAACTCGGTAATATCCCATTGTATATACATACTACATCTTCTTTATCCATTCATTGAACTTTTAAGTCACTTTCACACCCTGGCTATTGTAAACAGTGCTGCTATGAACATTGGGGTGCATGTCTCTTTTTGCTTTATAGCCCTGTCTGAGTGTATACCCAGCAGTGAAATTTCTGGATCATATGTCAAATCTATTTTCAGTTTTTTGAGGAATCTCTATGCTGTTTTCCGTAGTGGCTGTGAGCATATTTTTTCTTTAAGCTCTCCAACTTTCAGTTCTTTATTAATAAAATGGAGACAGTCACACTTATTGTGAAGTTATTGCGGATTATTGTACATATTATTTTAGCTAGGAAATATGAGGCACTTGGTACATAATAGGTTTTCAAAATTTGTTAGCTCTCCACCATAGTTATAATGGAAATACCCTTTTTCTTTAAAAGGGTTCAAAGTGCTATCACATATATGATGTAGGTTATTGCTAATAACACAAACAGGCCCTGTGTTATTAACAATAATTTACTAAAGAAACAGCTAATAGTTCAAGAGGTAGAGATGAGCCAAGGCACTTGCTTATGAAAAAGCAACATATTGTTGCTTGTTCTTATTGTCTCCACCCACCCTCCTTGCCTTAAAAGAAGTCTTTGTACAAACAATCTAGGGTGTTTGAAAGGTTTCCTTCCAGCTTTCAGCAGCACTTTGGTTTCATTTGGAAGACAGTGTGGTCTAGGAGCTCCACGTAACCAAGGTCTTGGAGCCAGCCAGTTCCCACACTGGAGGAAAGGCTGCCACAAAGCCACCAACCCTAAGCCCTGGGTGAGTCCCCTGATCTCCTGCATGTGTGCATGCATGGAGTTGCTTAATCGTGTCCGACTGTGAGGCACTATGATGTGTAGCCCACCAAGCTCCTCTGTTCATGGGATTCTTTCTCCAGGCAAGAATACTGGAGTGGATTGCCAGGCCCTCCTCCAGGGGATCTTCCAGACTTAGGGATCCAACCCACATCGCTTAGTCTCCTGCACTGGCAGGTGGGTTACTAGCCCTTCACATCCATGCCAAAAAAGGGAAATGTGTTACAGTCTGGTTCCCTTTTGCTGAGAGTAAAGCATCTTTTCAGGAAACTACAGCAACTTGAAAATTAAAATTAAAAGTCTCTTTCAGCAAAACAAGCTCTGAAAGTAGTAGCAGAAAGTAGGAATACAAACGTCATTATTTCATATCAAAATCCAAACATCACAGTCATGGAGACGGCAGCTCCCT
The DNA here is from genome assembly GCF_016772045.2 of Ovis aries. Classification (NCBI taxonomy): domain Eukaryota; kingdom Metazoa; phylum Chordata; class Mammalia; order Artiodactyla; family Bovidae; genus Ovis; species Ovis aries. Next base: position 13,136,867 of record NC_056070.1, read on the forward strand.
TCATCCTTCACTGCAAGATATTTGGTTTAAGCTCCTATTCTACCAAGGAGACCCTCTGCTGTCTGAAGTGCTGATTCAGAAAAATGAACTGAATTCATTTTTGAATTCATGAATTCATGAAATGAACTGTTAGGGATTCCTTTTGTTGCAGGAAGGGGGACCCCTTCCAGGGACCGGAAGCGGGCTCTTGTCTAACAGAACTGAATCTGAATTCTAACAGAATTCAGAAATGAATTGTCTGAGGAGACACATGTGCTGACAAAGCAAGAGATTTTATTGGGAAAGGGCGCCCAGGTGGAGAGCAGTAGGGTAAGGGAACCCAGGAGAACAGCTCTGCCTCATGGCTCACAGCCTCGAGTTCTTTGGTGATGGGATTAGTTTCCGGGTTGTCTTCAGCCAGTCATTCTGACTCAGAGTCCTTCCTGGTGGTGCACACCTAGTTCAGCCAAGATGGATGCCAGCGAGGATTCTGGGAGGTGGTTGGACACATGATGTCTCCTTTTGACGTTTCCCAAACTCTTCCAGTTGGTGGTGGCTTATTAGTTCCGTGTTCCTTACCAGGACCTCCTGTCATAAAACAACTCATGCAAATAGTTACTATGGTGCCTGGCCAGGGTGGGCAGTTCCAGTCAGTGTGCTTCCCCTGACACTTACATGTATGAAAACAAAAACCCTTTCTGCCCAAACTTGTACCATGTGTGGGAGAGAGGATAGTCTCTGCCTTGCTTAGGAATTCACATTGAAAAAAACTCGAAACGTTTTTAAGATTTTTGTTCTAAAACTAATCCAAGGGGAAGACCTGGACAAATCTGCTGTTAGGAAAAAGCAAAAGGCCAGGACTTGGTTAGAATATAGCCAGACTATGACCTCAGGGTGTCCAGCTTCTATATTGATTTCTCCTGCATTCTAGGTCCCAAATAACATTTGGGCCAGATTTAAAATCCACCATGGTTGTCAAAACATACCCATTTCCATACCATACCTAAAAATCTCCACAACACATCCCCAAGGATCTAATGCCATCTAAAGGCAGCTATGGCAAATTGCAAAAAAAAAAACCACGCATGATTAAATATTACAACTTTTCACTGGATACAAACATACACGAGATGTTCTTAGCTTAATATATTCCTGTGTTGATTTTTGGTAATACTTATTAAAGTGTGTGAAGCTCTTCCCCCCAAATCCAGCATAAGCAAAATTAAAATCCAGGAAACTAATCAAGAGGGCGAAAAGTGTCTATGAGTTCAGTGAGGAGTCCTGTACCAAGGTCACAGGACAAAAATCTCTGGAACAAATCAAGCCCCATAGCAATTGTTGATGGGAGCCTCTGAATCTAAATTGGCCAGTTCCCTGGCCCCATATTAGGTAAAATACCCACCCTGTTACCCACTCTATAGCGTCCTAACCAATCACCTAATGCGACCCTTCCACTAGGAATTTTCTCTCTCTTGAGGTTATAAAAATTGGCTGCTGTTGTTCTGTCACTAAGCCATATCTGACCCTTTGTGACCCCATGGACTGCAGCATACACGCTTCCATGTCCTTCACCAGCTCCCAGAGTTTGCTCAAACTCTTGTCCATTGCACCGACGAAGCCGTCCAACCATCTCATTCTCTGTCGTCCCCTTCTTCTCCTGCCCTCAGTCTTTCTCAGCGTCAGGGTCTTTTCCAATGAGTTGGCTCTTCACATCAGGTGACCAAAGTACTGGAGCTTGAGCTTCAACATCAATTCTTCCAGTGAATATTCAGGACTGATCTCCTTTAGGACTGACTGGTTTGATCTCCTTGCAGTCCAAGGGACTCTCAAGAATCTCCTCCAGCACCACAGTTTAAAAGCATAAATTCTTTGGCGCTCAGCCTTCTTTATGGTCCAACTCTCACATCCATACATGACTACTGGAAAAACCATATCTTTGACTACATGGATCGTTGTTGGCAAAAGGATGTCTTACTTTTTAATACACTGTCTAGGTTTGTCATAGCTTTACTTCCAAACAGCAAGCATCTTTTAATTTCCCGGACAGCCACAAAATTTCTTTTGTAGCCCAAGAAAATAAAGTCTCTCACTGTTTCCATTGTTTCCCCATCTATTTGCCTTGAAGTGATGGGACTAAATGCCATGATCTTAGTTTTTTGAATGTTGAGTTTTAAGCCAGCTTTTTCACTCTCCTGTTTTGCCTTCCTCAAAATTGGCAACTAGCTGGCCTGCTGTGCTAATATCTCCCACTCTAATAAACTCTATTCTGCCTCATGTCTGGAAATTCTTTTCTGATTCGCACACAGACTATGACATTTAGCATCACAATAATGTAAATAAATATAATTAAAACTACATAGGGAAAAGTCTGTCAAATATAATGCTGTAATAGCCAAACGATAGAAGGAACCTAAGTATCCATTGACAGATGAATGGATAATGTTTATCCATGGTCAGCTTTGCGATGGGATATTATTCAGCTTTAAAAATGAAGGAAATTCTGATGCATGCTACAACATGGATGACCTTTGAGGACGTTATGTTAAGCATAATAAGCCAGTCACATTAGGACAATATTGTGTGATTCTACTTATATGATATACCTAGAGTAGTTAAATTCAGAGATACAGAAAATAGAATGGTGGTTTCTAGGGGCTGAGGAAAGGGGAGAGAGGAAACTATTGGTTATTTGGTACAGAGTTTCATTTTGGGAAGATGAAAGTTTTGAAAAGGAATGTGGTGATGGTCGCATAGCAATGTAAGAATATTGATTGCCACAGAACTGTACACGTTAAAAACGGTTGGAATGGTCAATTTTATGTTATATATATTTTACCACAATAGAAAAAAATTCAGTGCTGGTGGGAGAGGGATGAGATGCATTAACACACTGCTGATAGAAGTAAAAAGTGATGTAGTATTTCTGGAAAATAGTAAGACAATATGTAGCAACAAATTTTTAAATGTTGATTTATTAGTTCTATATCTGTGACTTTATCCAAAATACATATAACAGATACATTCAAAGAATTATGTACAAGGATGATCATCAAGGCTTTATTTATAATAAAGAAAAATAGAAAACAGCTTACAAATTCTGTAACAGAGTAATAGATAAATTATGGAGGACCCATACAGATGGAGAGAAGGCAATGGCACCCCACTCCAGTACTCTTGTCTGGAAAATCTCATGGATGGAGGAGCCTGGTAGGCTGCAGTCCATGGGGTCGCTAAGAGTTGGACGCGACTGAGTGATTTCACTTTCACTTTCACTTTCATGCATTGGAGAAGGAAATGGCAACCCACTCCAGTGTTCTTGCCTGGAAAATCCCAGGGGCGGGGGAGCCTGGTGGGCTGCCATCTATGGGGTCGCACAGAGTCGGACATGACTGAAGCGACTTAGCAGCAGCAGCAGACTATAGATTGGGGTGTTTCAATTATAACCACATTTATGAAAAATACATAATAACATGCAGAATTAAATGGAAAAAGGGAGATTCTTATTTGTTTTTGTGTATTTTATAAGTATTCTATGATAAGCATTTCTCACTATTAATTGGGGAAAAAGCCTGTGTGTCAACAATTTGTGAAGATGGAAAAGCTGAGTTAATTCCCTGTTTGAAATACATTATGAGGTTATTTTATCTAAGCTTCCCTGGTGGTTCAGCTGGTAAAGAATCCACCTGCAAAGCAGGAGACCTGGATTTGATCCCTGGATTGGGAAGGTCCCCTGGAGAAGGGAACAGCTACCCACTCCAGTATTCTGGCCTGGGGAATCCCATGGACTGTATAGTCCATGGGGTTGCAAAGAAGTGGACACGACTCATACATTGGAGAAGGAAATGGCAACCCACTCCAGTGTTCTTGCCTGGAGAATCCGAGGGGCGGGGGAGCCTGGTGGGCTGCCGTCTATGGGGTCGTACAGAGTCAGACACGACTGAAGCAACTTAGCAGCAGCAGCAGCGGCAGAGCGACTTTCACTCATCTAAGCCAAGTTTCTGCATAACTCATATCACATCTCACTAATGACCAAAGCTATATTCTGTTTTAACTTGATGAGAAATCTGTTGAGAGTGTTTAAGAATTTTTAAGGCTTTTGTGGAGACATAATTAGCCCTTTATTTCAGAGAAAAAAATTATCTGGACATTCAAATGTATTAAAAATTCACATCATATCTGCCACAATGAGAACAGTGATAGGCCCTTAATCGATTAAATAAATTGTATCTAAAATGACCATCTCTCTTCAGCCACCATTAGATTTTGCTTGAACTTAAATGACATGATGCCACTTTGCGACTAACAGAACGCTTGTTCTGGTACAATGAAAATAAGCATTTGACTCTAGGCCAAAGGTAATGTTTTATTTTTGTGTGTGTGTTAATTTTACCCTCTTCTTTTTCTTTTCTTTTTTAAGAAATGGTTTTTATTCACTTTTATTTGGACGCACCAGGTTTTAGTTGTGACATACGGAATCTTCCGTCTTCGCTGCTGCAGCGTGTGGGATCTTCGGCTGCGGCGTGTGAATCTAGTTCCCTGACCAGGATCCCTGTATTGGGAGCGTGGGGTCTTAGCCACTGGACCACCAGGGAAGTTCCCAAAGATGATGTTTTAAAGTACTGATTGCTTTCTTCAATTCAATGAGTATTTACTAAGCATTGCCTAGATATTAGATGTAGCAGAGCACAAAACAAAACAAAAATCCTTGCCCTCAATCTAGTGAGGAAGGGAGCAAACTAGCAAAATAAATAAAATAGAGTGTATGTTAGGTTATGACAAGTGCTATGGAGAAAAATAAACAGAAGAAAAAAATAGAGTGTGGGGAGGGGGGCGGCGGAAATCAATGGGCAATGAGGGAAGGTGACCTCAGAGGAGATAGGAAGGTCGAGGGAGTAAGCCGTGGATTTGGCTAGTTGGGTAAAAACATGGAGGGCATTCCAGACACATGCAAAGGCCCTGAGGCAAGAGAGCACCCTCACCCCCCCCCACTCTCATCCAAGGAAGGAAAGCAAGGAGGACAGTGTGCCTGGAACAGAAGGAACAAGAAGGAAAATTAGAGGTTTTCAGAGATCAGGGAGGTGAGAAAGCAGACGCTCATCTAAGGCCTCCTTGGAGATCATTATAAGAACTTTGACTTCTAATGGACAAAAATGCCTGTGAAGCCTGGAAACATAAATAACTATTTTATTATTTTATCTTTTACAATTTAAAGGTATCCTTGATAGCATCATCTATATTAGCCTATGCTATTAGCTTTATAAGCAGACCAGATTGAGATGAGGCAGTGTTTGGAGGGTCAACAACATGATGTAACTCTGTTCCGTGTGTCCTATCCTTCTACACATTAGCCCAGAGGCATTCCTGGGGTGAAGGCAAAGGAGACACACAGCAGGTGGAAATGCGCTCGTACTTTTTCAAGCCTCTGCTTACAAACATCCCACTGGTCACATCAAGTCACATGACTTAGGCAGACAATCCCATCCAGTATGGAAAGGTACCACCATGTTGCTGCTACTGCTGCTAAGTTGCTTCAGTTGTGTCCGACTCTGTGTGACCCTATGGATAGCAGCCCACCAGGCTCCTCTGTCCACAGGATTCTCTAGGTAGGAACACTGGCGTGGGTTGCCATTTCCTTCTCCAACCGCCATGTTACAAGGTCATATAGGGAGGAGTGGAGGAGTGGAGCCAGTAATGAACATAACCTCTGGTTGGGAGGGAGTGGCTGCAGGCCCTTCTCCTTTCTGAGCCAGATGAGAGATTAAAGACCAGCACTAGAGAATACTGACGCTAGCATCTGAAAGCTGTAGTTCCAATTCTTAAAGGGGAGAAGGTCAATATAACTAGGTCCAGCAGCCAGAGAGATGAATAAACAGGATACTCAGAATAATTCCTTATTCAAAGAGAGCCAGGAGAGAATTAAAAGTATAATGAAAACTCTTTAAAAGAGTTCCATGAGCTGCACAAATTAACTGGGAATCAACATACTAATACAAAGAGAAAATATTTGAAGTTAAGACCCAAATTACTGGTCTACAGCCAACTCACTTGAGAAGACCCTGATACTGGGAAAGATTGAAGGCAGAAGGGGAAGAGGGCAACAGAGGATGAGACAGTTGGAAGGCATCACTGATTCAATGGAAATAAACTTGGGCAAACTCGGAGAGATGGTGAAGGACAGGGAAACCCGGTGTGCTGCAGTCCATGGCTTCACAAAGAGTCAGACACAGCTGAGCAAATGAACGACAGTAACTACTGGTCTAAAGTTCAAGAAAAAGATCTCAAAACATAGAACAGAAATGAAAGAGATGCAAATCATTAGGGAAATGATAAGGGATTAGAAAGTTAGGTCCAGAAGACCCAATATATGAAAAATAGGCATTCCTTAGTGGAATAAAAAGAAATAATAGAATAAATAGAAAAAAAAGGGAATAATTAAACCTAACGAGAAAAATTTCCTTGAGCTGAAAACTGGCAAACTGAACTGGCTTGTTGAATTCCAGATGGTCTTAATAAGGAAAGATACATTCCTAGGCATATTCTGGTAAACTAAAAACTCCAAAGATTTTAAGAAAATCATGACAGCTTCCAGGTAGAAGAAAGATTTTATGTGCCTGCATGTGCAGTTGTGTCTGACTCTTTGCGACCCTGTGGACTGTAGCCCACCAGGCTTCTCTGTCCATGGGATTCTCCAAGCAAGAATACTGAGTAGGTTGCTGTGGCCTCCTCCAGGGGATCTTCCCTACCCAGGGATCAAACCCATGTCTCCTGCCTCTTCTGCATTGCAGGCAGATTCTTAACCACTGAGCCATCAGGGAAGCCCAGAAAAAAAGATTTTACTTACAAAGAAAGACAAACTGCTATCTGACTTCAAATCTATAATATCAGAAGCTAGAAATTAGTAAAATAACACCTACCCATTATTATAAAAAGAACTGGAACTCTGCAATACTTTACATAGATTTTTTAAAAAACCAAATGAGAAAGAAAGTTATAATCTAAGATTCCAGGAATATATCACTCCTGGATTGAATCTGAGAAAAATACTTGAGAAATAACCCTAATGAAACAATATGCAAATCAGAACAGAGTCTTCAAGATGGGTGTAGAGCCAACAAGGAAACTGACCACACAGCACGCACAAATAGTTACATTTATAAGGGAAGAACCAAGAAACCAGAAGTCTCAGGACTACAGATCCTCTCATAGCCCATCTGTTCTAGGGCAGTGCAGAGACTTCCAGTTAAATTAGCCTGTGGGAGATGGACCCCCATCCTTGGGTTATGAAACTTTCAAGCTGCATTATTAGAAATGCATCAGCCTTCTTACTCAGTCACTGGACATGATCAGAGCCTAGGATAACACAGCAAAATGAAACTTGGTTCTGGCTCTATCCTGCTAGTTCAGCATAGTTCCCTTATCTCCTGCCATGAAATGGGGAGTAAAGGTCAAGCCTTGAATGTGGTGAGTTGGTTGCATGACTCAGTTCCTTTACATTCACAGTTGAAGAAGCACCATTCCCTTCCTTGGTATGAGCAAGATGAGGGAGTCTGGATCCAACACTTGTCATTAGCCTGTGTCTTTATGACAAAACTGTAATCAGTTTCAGTGGAACTTTGCAGAAATCAAACTCTTTCTGGAAGACTGTTCTGCAAGGGGATTTGTCTTCTACAGGTTATCCCTTTCCTCTTTGTGCCTACCCCGAACAATTATGATTCCCAAATTTGACTTCTGTGCTTCATTTTGTCAACACTGTGTTTCAGCCACAGATGTAGTAAAGCTGGTCCCTGACTTTGTAGGAGACGCTTGAGGTAACCAGAACACCCTAGTGTGAACCTCAGGGTACAGATATGTTCTCAAACTAGAAAGAGGGGGTCATTTGTGAGAATAGCCTGAGAGGCATACCTGATCCAGTTGTTCAGTTGTTGTTTTCCAGTTGCTGAGTCAGTGTCCAACTCTTTGCAACCCCATGGACTGCAGCACACCAGGCTTCCCTGTCCTTCACTACCTCCTGGAGTTTGCGCAAACTCATGTTCATTGAGCTGATGATGCCATCCAACCATCTCATCCTCTGTCATCCCCTTCTCCTCCTGCCTTCAATCTTACCCAGCATCAGGGTCTTTTCCAACGAGTCGGCTCTTCATATCAAGTGCCCAAAGTATTGAAGCATTAGCTTCAGTATCAGTCCTGCCAATGAATATTGAGGGTTGCTTTCCTTTAGGATTGCCTGGTGTGGAATATAAAATAAAGCCAGCACTTGTGGCTGCATTTGAGGGGTAGAGGAAAAAGCCAAACAAGACCTAGGACCTTGCTCTCAAGTCTTCCAGCAACAGAGAGAGGAACTGTTAGCTGGAGAAGGAACAGCCACACTGCATGGCTTAATTACCAATCTTTTCCTGTTGTTCATCTAGCTTTGCTTCCTGGTCCATAACTGGAAGCAGATGCCATCATGCCCAAGGGAGGAAATAGCAAGGTGTGATCCAGGAGGAGGCAGCTGTAAACCAAAACAACCCAATAAAGGCTGGACTATTGTGGGATAAAGGTTTTAGTCCCCCAATCAAGTAAAGAATCCCAACCAGTCAAGGTGAGGGATGCGACGAGAGGATTATAAAATGGGTGGTGAAGGAAGTAATAAATATCACCCTTGACCTTGTAATAGTTAACAGAAACAGTGACTGTAGCAGCTGTGCCTTTAAAAAATACACACACACCTAAGTTATATTTATGTATATAAAATTCATATATACGTACACCATATTTTTTCTCCATCTTTCAGATTTTTTCCCCTTTCTCGTCCCCATTACATTGAATGAGAGTTTTGTGCTAAGTTGCTTCAGTTTTTTCGACCCCATGGACTGTAGCCCGCCAAGCTTTTCTGTCCATGGGGTTCTCCGGGCGAGAATACTAGAATGGGTTGTCATGCCCTCCTCCAGGGGATCTTCCTGACCCAGGGATCAAACTCAAGTCTTATGTCTCCTGCGTTGGCCAGCGGATTCTTTACTACTGGCACCACCTGGGAAGCCCAAATGAGAGCTGGTAGTGCTTAATTTTGCAGTTGAGTTCATAGGTCACCAGGACCACAAGGAGCCACACCCAGCGAGGATTATGTATCACCCAGGGAACCTTGAGATGGACACAATGTCTGCCAGGGCTTTGTGTCTCCTGAAGACGTCAGCATCCCTGCTTGCGTGAGGGATAGTGCCCTCACATTAGGTAGAATCAGGAAGTCGCTCTTGAGTTGGTCTAATGGCTGCTGAATAGCAAAAAGGCTAAACTCTGGGATCCATTCTCTGCTCTTCCTATGCGCTTCTCTACATCAAAGGGAATTATTCTCCCAGTTCCTTCTTTCCCTGGCTTCCGGGAAGCCGGTTCCGGAAGTTCCGCTGAGGAGAGGCCCCGGTGCAAGACTGCAGGAGAGGATGGGGGAAGGCAAGCTATCTGTCCCTCTGTCTCCGGCAGCTCCTGCAGGAGTGCTTGCATCACACTTTTGGTTTCAGTTTCTGCCAGGCAGCACCTCCTGGCAGACACTGGCAGACACTGGCTAATGACAGCTCAGTGGGAATGGGCTGCGCACTCTAGCCTGTTTTCTAGATTTGATCAGTCTGCCTCCTCTGGTTGCCTGATCTAGGGTGGTTACAGGGTCCTGTGTTGCTCATACCTGGGTTGCCTCAGGGTCGTATGCTTACCTTCTCAGCTTTTCCATCACTTTTTTGTGACCATGTCATTCACTGAATTAAAATTCCCTCTGTGAAAGACTTTGAGTGGTTTCTGTTTTCTTGCCTAGACTCTGATAGAAACAATATAAATATTGTTGAATATCTATATAGATATTAATATAGATATTTCATTAGAAACTATCTCAAGCTTTTGGGGGATGTAAATAAGAGTTAAAAACAGATATTAGTGCCATCTAAGTACTTGAAAATGTATCACAATGATCTCTTTCAAAAGTCACAGTTATGTAAAAGAAAAAGGCTTTGTCCTTTTGTAAACAACAAAGCTCTTAAAGACAGGTGGTGTTATTTTTTTACATGAACATTTGAATGTTGTTGAATTTTTTTTCGTAATATGGCAAAGAAATGACCTTTTAAATTTTAGTCTTCTGATTTACACAATGAATATAGATAATTTTTTGAGTGGAGGAGAGTCCACAAACCTACCCAGAGAAATCTATTTCCCAAATTTTACATTTGACCAAGCCCTCAGTGTATTCTTCCAGGCATTTAATTTTTTCCCTTTAAGATTCTATGTGAAGTTGCAGATAATCCAGATGGTACTGATTTGTTTATATTTAAGTAATCAGCATTGTTTGGTATAAAACTTTTGAAGTCCTGTGATGCTTTTCAAATATCTTTATCCTTTGAAGACCGAAATTGCATACTTCCAATGCTAAGTGAAACTTGAACCACACAAGACTAAAGTCAAATGAACCTAAGAAATTTTAAATCTGCACCAACCCAAAGCTAACTGATGTTTTCACATCTGGCTCTTGATACCAAGCCACCAAAGAAGAATTTTTTTTTTTTTTCCTAATGGTTCATTCTATCCTTGTTGAAAGCTCCTATTTAATCACAGATTATATTTAATGACTTAAGATTTTGACCAGCTGGCCTCAAGATTACACCACATCGGCATGCAAGAATGTAGCCAACATATTTGGCCTTATTCTGGAACAATTTTTTTCTTTTTTTTACTGATCAAATGAGATAACCAGTTGCCAGATAATACCTAGACATTTTTTTCTACTTTTCCAATTTTAGTGAGTTGATATACAGCCAAAGTTCCTTGATGAATTTAAGTATATTGAAAGAAGTTAAGGCCGAGAGCGTGGCAGAATGACTAAACACAAGCTCTTGAGTGAGTAAGAATTGGGTGTGAATTGTAGCTGTGACGTATCAATGAAGTCTTCTGTAACGTGAAGGGAAGAAGGGTGGCCATCTCATGGAGCTGAGAAAATTAATTGAGAACACATATGTGAGGGGATGAGTACTCTGCCTGGCACATAGCATATGTTCAATTAGCTATGACTATTTTAATACATTTTCCAGACACACATTTTCCATGAGAGAAAATCTTTTTACACAAGATGAAAAACAGAAATGTTAAGACATTCCTGAATGTGGGTAGAACTAATGAAACTTCTATAGGTCAGTGAACAGTTCTGTTTCACCTGACTCAGGTTCGATCCCTGGGTCAGGAGACCCTAGAGGAGGGCATGGCAGTTCACTCCGGTATTCTTGCCTGGAGAATCCCATGGACAGAGGAGCCTGTGGGCTACAGTCCATAGGTTGCAAAGAGTCGGACATGACTGAAGAGACTTAGTACACACACGTTGTTTAAATTTACTATTTTATATCAAGTAAAAATTACACACACACACATACACACACATAGTTTACATTTTTTTTCAAATAATACATTTTTCATGGTTCAAATTTAAAAGGTACCAAAAGGTATAGAGTGAAGGGACTCCCTTCCATTCCCTGTACCCCCAGTTACTAAGCTCCATGCATCATGAGGAAACCAATATTAGCACTCTGGTGAATCCGTGCAAAGATATATTACACATATACAAACAAATAACAAAGTTATCCTTCCCTTACACACAAATAGTAGTGTACTGTACACTAGCTTGCTATTTTTGTTTATTTAGAATATTTGTTTATTTGACTGTGCTGGGTCTTAATTGTGGCATTTGAATTCAGTTGCAGCTTGTGAACTTAGTTGCAGCTTGTAGGTTCCAATTCCCTGACCAGGGATCGAACCCAAGCCTCCTACATTGGAAGCATAGTCTTAGCCACCAGGGAAAACCTGCTAGCTTTGCTTCATAGTATGTTGTTGCAGTTGTTCAGTCACTAAGTCATGTCTGACTCTTTGCAGCCCTGTGCACTCACTGCAGCACACTAGGCTTCCTCGTCCTTCACTATCTGCCGGAGTTTGCTCAAATTCATGTCCATTGAGTTGGTGATGCTATCTAACCATCTTATCCTCTGCTTGGAGAAGGAAATGGCACCCCACTCCAGTATTCTTGCCTGGAGAACCCCATGGACGGAGGAGCTTGGTGGGCTACAGTCCACGGGTCGCAAAGAGTCAGACACGACTGAGCGACATCACTATCCTCTGCTGTCCCCTTCGCCTTTTGCTTTCAACCCTTCACAGTATAGCTTATATATGATCCCATGTCAGTATGTCTGCATAGTATTCCATACTTTATTTTAACCAGTGCCCTATTAATAGGAATGTCATCCATTCCCAGGCTTTTGCTATTACAAATAATGTCACTATAAAGAACCTCATGTATGCATTTTTAGCATATATGCGTATACTATAATATATCTGTAGGATAAATTCCTAGAAGAAGGGTGGCCATCTCATGGAGTTGAGAAAATTGGGTCAAAGAGTTGGGTCAAAGAGTATGTGTAATTGTAATTTTGAGGATGATTTGTAAATTGTTCCCAATAGAGGTTATAGCACTTTGTAACCAACTAACAATATATCTAGACATTTTTAAAAAATCTGTTGTCATTATAAGCTAGTGTTGTGTGCTGTGTGTGTGCTAAGTCACTTCAGCCACGTCTAACTCCTTGCAGCCCTATGGACCACTGGTCTCCTCTGTCCATGGGATTCTCCAGGCAAGAATACTGCAATGGGTTGCAGTGCCCTCCTCCGGGAGATCTTCCCCACCCAGGGACTGAACCTGTATCTCTTAACATCTCCTGCATTGGCAGGCAGCTTCTTTACCACTAGCACCATCAGGAAAGCCCATAAACCAGTGTTACTTCCATAAATAAAAATTTAAAAATCCATTTTCAGGGCTAGTAAAAGACCAAAGATTCACCTAGCTCAACAGTCCACGAGTCTACATATACTTTGAATTCGATGTCCTCTCTGGTTTTTTTTTTTTTTTTTTTAAAAAAGAGATAAGCTCCAGGCAGAGTGTATCTCAGAGAGGTTTCTTTTTGTCTCCATGGTGACACTTACATACTTAGAAACCTCAAATTATTGTTCCTAGGTTACAACGGTAAAAACTCTGGATTAAAACATTCTTCCCACTCCATGTTTTAAATAGGAAAGAGATAAGAAACCTCCACGCAAGGAAACAGTGGAGCACTCGCTGCTTCACAGGCCTGGGGATTTGTTCAGTTTAGACCTTTTCTTGGTGTCTGTTGGCAGGTGTTTTTCTGCTCTCTGAGGCTCTCTGCAGTGCTGCCCTCCAGCTTTTGAGAAAGAGGCTGGTTTGTTTTCTTTATTGGCAGAACATGGAAGGTGGGAGAGGGGAGCTTAGAGACGTGACCTTAATTTTCAGGCCCTCTGAGCAGGAAAGTTCTCTATTTTCTGGTGTGGCCTTCATGGTTTAAATACTTTTCTTTTTAAGAGTTAAGATTGTAATAAAGAGTGTTTTTCAAGGACAAAGTCTGTCTGCTTATCTGAATTTCTTTTTAATTTCATCAGTGGTCGGGGAAAAAAAGGAATTCAACTGAGCTATTGGAAAATCTCACAGGGCAGAAGTAAACCCATGTACAATTCCTTAGTGTTATTAGTCACAGGGGATAAGTTCCTTTAAGATGTCCTTTCAGAAGCATCAGAGAGGCATGTTAAGTGTGTGTTCCTGTCACTTGGAGTTCACATGTGAAAATCTGCCCATTTGCAGAAAGGTTTTGATTGAATGTGTATGTTTGCAACCCTGAGCAGTCCATTCACGAATGTGTGCCTGTCTGTAGATTAACCGTCTTCTGTATACAGGCCAAACCATTGGATTGTATCTGAAACAAAGGGCTTCTAAGGCTTTATGCTCTCACTAGAATTGCCTTTAACAGTGTTGTCTGTAAAGTCAGATTCAGTATTAAGTGAGGCCTGATTTAACCAACCCAGCTTTATGATGCCTTTCAGAGGGAAACTTTTATCCTTGCTGCTTCTTAATTGGTACAGAATTAGCCTCTGAACTCTGGATGACTTGTAATTTCAGTTAGAAAAGAAAAATAAAAGCAAAATGTAGTCTATTCTGTGATAATAACACAAAGTTGTTATTTGCCAGCCACACTTGAGAACAAAAACAGGACTGATGTAACAAATATGTTGGGTTTCTTCTGTTTTGGCACGGTAAATAGAGCTACTGAAACATTTTCTGACTGCAAGTAGTCAATACCGCTCCGCCAGTCTTTTCAGGCTTTTCCCCGGGAACAGATGCAGAGCTGAAACGTGAACTACAGCAGATGAGCTGCAATTACTTTATTTATATCAACAATAGTCCTTTAAAAAACTGCTAGCAATAAAATCTCCAGCAAGTATTAATACATTGTTGTGAATAATCATTCAAAGTAGCTTAGGAAACAAGGGAATTAGCTGGGTCAACTCACCAAAAAAAAAAAAAAATCCTTGAAACTGAAAGTAATTTTGACTTATGACTTAAACTCTAAAAACCCCACACCCCAAAAAAGTGCTAATTACTTGAGAAAATGCTGCTCTGTATATCTGAATCAATGTATAAACTTAATTTGATATAAAATTTGAAGTATATAAATTTTCTATACTTGAAGTGATCTCCTTCTATATATGATGAAAAATTTAAACAAAAATAAGAGAAGGCAATTTGATCAGTGGATACTAAGACTAGGTCAACTACAGGCCTGTTTGGGTGTATCTGTTTTATATTTCTCAGAAGAATAAAATTAGCTTTAAATGGTCACTAGTATCATTTGAAGACTCTAATCAGGGCTTCTCTTTATTGCGAAACAGCGTAACATTCAGGGCAAATCAGGCTAACAAGACCACATTCCTAACAATGCCCCCATTTCATTATGTATATGTCACTAAATAGGCCAGTAAAGAGAATCCCTATCTTGAGTAGATTTGGAATTTTAAAGGAAAAAATGAAAGTTGTCTTTATGTTGTCCTATGTTTAGTAATGATTATTTGATACATTGAACTCCACCTAAACGATTCTTCTTCCTAAACCATTTCCTATAGCTAAAGGTAAAAATATAGTCAATATGCCTTTAAAGATCTTTCTTTTAAAATTTAGTGTAACACAGAAAGTGTTTCTTCTAAGATCATTCCACTTTCTCCACTTTTAATCAACATAGGTTTGGAAGTCCTACCACAGCAAACAGAGAAGAAATGAATAAATAAAATGAAAAAAAAAAAAAAAACCAAAAACATGGGCAGAACACTCTCTGATATAAATCACAACAAGATCTTTTGATGCACTTCCAAGAGTATTAAAAATAAAAACAAAAACAAACAAATCGAGGACCTAATTAAACTGAAAACTTTTGCATAGTAAAGGAAACCATCAAAAAAAAAACAAAAAGAAAAACTCCAGAATGGGAGAAAATATTTGCAAATGGAACAATGGATAAAGGATTAGTCTCTAAAATATGCAAGTAACTCATGTAGCTCAAAAACAACCCAATCAAAATATAGATGGAAAATCTAAAGAGATATTTCTCCAAAGAAGACATACGGGTGGGCAAGAGGCCCATGAAAAGATCCTCAACATCACTAAAAATTAGAGAAATGCAAATCAAAATTGCAGTGAGGTACCACCTCACACTAGTTACAATGGCTGTCTTAAAAAAAAAAAAATCTATAAACAATAAATACTGGAGAGTGTATGGAGAAAGAGAACCCTCCTACACTGTTGGTGGGAATGTAAGTTGGTGCAGCCGCTATAGAGAAAGGTATGGAGATTCTGTAAAATACTAAAATAGGGTTACCATATGATCCAGCAATCCCACTCCTGGGCATATATCCAGCTGTTGCTGCTGCTGCTGCTAAGTTGCTTCAGTCTTGTCCGACTCTGTGCGACCCCATAGATTGCAGCTCACCAGGCTCCCCCGTCCCTGGGATTCTCCAGGCAAGAACACTGGAGTGGGTTGCCATTTGCTTCTCCAATGCGTGAAAGTGAAAAGTGAAAGTGAAGTCGCTCAGTCATGTCCAACTCTTAGCGACCCCATGGACTGCAGCCCACCAGGCTCCTCCGTCCATGGGATTTTCCAGGCAAGAGTCCTGGAATGGGGTGCCATTGCCTTGTCCGGGGCATATATCCAGAGAAAACCATAATTTGAGAGGATGCATGCGCCCTAGTGTCTGTTGCCACACTATTCACAGTAGCCAGGACATGGGAGCAGCCTGCCTGTCCATCGAGAGGAGTGCATAAACAAGATGTGGTACGTACATGCGATGGAACATGACTCAGCCATAAAAAGCAGTGAAGTAGCATCCTTTCCAGTGGCACGGATGGACCGAAAGATTGTTACACTGGGCGAAGTCAGTCAGACAGAGGAAAACAAATACCATATGATATCGTGAATCTAAAGAAATGGCACAGATGAGCCTACTTACAAAACAGAAGTTGAGTCACAGATGTAGAAAACAGACTTGAAGTTACCAGGGGGGAAGGAAGGGGCATGAACTGGGAGATTGGAATAGACATAGCCCTCTACTATATATAAAATAGAGAAGTAATAATGTGCTGAATAGCGCAAGGAGCTCTATTCAACACTCTGTAAGACCTCTATGGGAACTGAATCTAAGAAAACAGTGGATATGTGTGTATGCATGACTGACTCATTTTGTTGTATACCTGAAACTAACACAATACCGTAAATCAACTATATAAAAAAAATTTTTTTTAAGTGAGAAACACATGGTATGTGATGCTTCTGACTCTACTCTTTAACACGCTATGTCGGCAATTTATTATGGTGCCTAGCTGAAAGATACACATATTAAAGTGAACTTTTTGAAAAGAATAAAAATATTAGTAGATATACATAAAATAAAATAGTGTGTATATTACAGGTGAAGCAGCATAGCAGAATGGATGAAATTTGGAGTCAGTTAAGCCTTAAATTCTGTCAAGTTAACTTACCGTCAATATTCTCAGAGTTAAAATGGAAATAATAATACTTCAACTTAGTACAACTAAAGAAGATCATATTACAAAGCAGTTGTATAATATAACAAAGCTTTAATAGAGGTTAACATAATGTACTTGTCTTTCTCTGTCTCACTTATTTCACTAAGCATGATACCCTCCAGATCCATCTATGTTGCTGCAAATGGCAAAATTTCATTTGATAACAAATACTAGGGGATTGGCTTCCCTGGTGGCTCAAACAGTGAAGATTCCACCTGCAACATGGGAGACCCGGGTTTGATCCCTGGGTCCGGAATATCCCCTCGGTTCAGTTCAGTCGCTCAGTCGTGTCTGACTCTTTGCGACCCCATTGGCTGCAGCACGCCAAGCCTCCCTGTCTATCACCAACTCCTGGAGTTCACCCGAACTCATATCCATCGAGTCAGTGATGCCATACAACCGTCTCATCCTCTGTCATCCCCTTCTTCTCCCACCTTCAGTCTTTCACAGCATCAGGGTCTTTTCCAATGATTCAGCTCTTCACACCAGGTGGCCAAAGTATTGGAGTTTCAGCTTCAACATCAGTCCTTCCAATGAACACCCAGGGCTGATCTCCTTTAGGATGGACTGGTTGGATCTTCTTGCAGTCCAAGGGACTCTCAAGAGTCTTCTCCAACACCATAGTTCAAAAGCATCAATTCTTCAGCACTCAGCTTTCTTTATAGTCCAACTCTCACAGCCATACAGGACCACTGGAAAAACCATAGCCTTGACTAGACGGACCTTTGTTGGCAAAGTAATATCTCTGCTTTTTAATATGCTATTTAGGTTGGTCATAACTTTCCTTCCAAGGAGTAAGCGTCTTTTAATTTCATGGCTGCAGTCACCATCTGCAGTGATTTTGGAGCCAAAAAAATAAGGTCAGCCACTGTTTCCATTGTTTCCCCATCTATTTCCCATGAAGTGATGGGACCAGATCTTAGTGATGGGGCCATGATCTTCGTTTTCTGAATGTTGAGCTTTAAGCCAACTTTTTCACTCTCCTCTTTTACTTTCATCAAGAGGCTCTTCAGTTCTTCTTCACGTTCTGCCACAAGGGTGGTAACATCTGCATATCTGAGGTTATTGATATTTCTCCTGGCAATCTTGATTCCAGCTTGTGTTTCTTCCAGTTCAGCGTTTCTAATAATGTCCTCTGCATAGAGGTTAAATAAGCAGTGTGACAATATACAGCCTTGACGTACTCCTTTTCCTACTTGGAACCAGTCTGTTGTTCCATGTCCAGTTCTAACTGTTGCTTCCTGATGTGCATACAGATTTCTCAATAGGCAGGTTAGGTGGTCTGGTATTCCCATCTCTTTCAGAATTTTCCACAGTTTATTGTGATCCACACAGTCAAAGGCTTTGGCATAGTCAATAAAGCAGAAATAATGTTTTTCTGGAACTCTCTTGCTTTTTCCATGATCCAGTGGATGTTGGCAATTTGATCTCTGGTTCCTCTGCCTTTTCTAAAACCAGCTTGAACGTCAGGGAGTCCATGGTTCAAGCATTGCTGAAGCCTGGCTTGGAGAATTTTGAGCATTATTTTACTAGCATGTGAGATGAGTGCAATTGTGTGGTAGTTTGAGCGTTCTTTGGCATTGCCTTTCTTTGGGATTGGAATGAAACCTGACCTTTTCCAGTCCTGTGGCCACTGCTGAGTTTTCCAAATTTGCTGGCATATTGAGTGCAGCACTTTTACAGCATCAACTTTCAGGATTTGAAATAGCTCTACTGGAATTCCATCACCTCCACTAGCTTTGTTCGTAGTGATGCTTTCTAAGGCCCACTTGACTTCACTTTCCAGGATGTCTGGCTCTAGATAATGATCACATCATCATGATTATCTGGGTTGTGAAGATCTTTTTTGTACAGTTTTCCGTGTATTCTTGCCACCTCTTCTTGATATCTTCTGTTTCTGTTAGGTCCACACCATTTCTGTCCTTTATCGAGCCCATCTTTGCATGAAATGTTCCCTTGGTATCTCTAATTTTCTTGAAGAGATCTCTAGTCTTTCCCATTCTGTTGTTTTCCTCTATTTCTTTGCATTGATTGCTGAAGAAGGCTTTCTTATCTCTTCTTGCTATTCTTTGGAACTCTGCATTCAGATGCTTATATCTTTCCTTTTCTCCTTTGCTTTTCGCCTCTCTTCTTTTCACAGCTATTTGTAAGGCCTCCCCAGACAGCCATTTTGCTTTTTTGCATTTCTTTTCCATGGGGATGGTCTTGATCCCTGTCTCCTGTACAATGTCATGAACCTCATTCCATAGTTCATCAGGTATTCTATCTATCAGATCTAGGCCCTTAAGTCTATTTCTCACTTCCACTGTATAATCATAAGGGGATTTGATTTAGGTCATACCTGAATGGTCTAGCGGTTTTCCCTACTTTCTTCAATTTGAGTCTGAATTTGGTAATAAGGAGTTCATGATCTGAGCCACAGTCAGCTCCTGGTCTTGTTTTTGTTGACTGTATAGAGCTTCTCCATCTTTGGCTGCAAAGAATATAATCAATCTGATTTCATTGTTGACCATCTGATGATGTCCATGTGTAGAGTCTTCTCTTGTGTTGTTGGAAGAGGATGTTTGCTATGACCAGTGCATTTTCTTGGCAAAACTCTGTTAGTCTTTGCTGGCATATTGAGAGCAGCACTTTCACAGCATCATCTTTTAGGATCATCTTTTAGAAGATCCCACAGGAAAGGAAAGGAAAGTCGCTCAGTCGTGTCCGACTCTTTGTGACCCCATGGACTCAGTTCATGGGATTTTCCAGGCAAGAGTACTGGAGTGAGTTGCCATTTCTTTCTCCAGGGGATCTTCCTGACCCAGGGATCGAACCCGGGTGTCCCGCATTGTAGGCAGACACTCTACCCACTGTACCACCAGGGAAGCAGAGAATCCCATAGAGAAAGGATTAGGACTTCCCACGTGGCACTAGTGATAAAGAACCTGCCTGCCAGAGTAGGAGATATTAGAGACACGGGTTTGATCTCTGGGTTGGGAAGATTCCTCGGAGGAGGGCATGGCAACACACTGCAGTATATTTGCCTGGAGAATCCCATGGACAGAGGAGCCTGGCGGCCACAGTGCATAGGGTCGTAAAGAATCGGAAATGACCAAAGTGAGTTGGCATGCATGCATGCACGCACTAGAGGATTAAGAGGTAAAAACTACTATATATAAAATAAATAACCTAAAAGCATATATTGTACAACACAAGGAATATAGCCAATATTTTATTATAACTGTAAATGGAATAGAATCTATAAAAATTTTGAATAAATATATTGTACACCTGAAGCTAATATCATAAATAAACTATCTCAGAAAATATATATAAATAAAACATGTAAGTTTAAAAAAGAAATAAATGAGAGATTATTGTTATCACAGTATGCTATCTGAATATATCCTAGGTACCATTTACCATGAAAAGTTGGAAGTGTTAGTCATTCAGTCATGTCTGACTCTTTGCAACCCTATTGACTGTAGCCCACCAGACTCCTCTGCCCATGGAATTCTCCAGGCAAGAATACTGGAGTGAGTTGCCATTCCCTTCTCCAGGGGATCTTCTAGTTGAACCCAGGTCTCCTGCACTGATGGCAGATTCTTCACTAGCTGAGCCACCAGGGACTGTTTACATGTGGTACATATACAGTTGCATATGCAGTTAAACAAGATCCCAAATGGGAGACAGATAGCTGCATGTATAGCTCCAGGGAATTCCCATCCATCAGCTAATTAGCAAACCCATGTGCATGGCACTGTAAAACATGTGAAGATTACCATCTAACTGGTGAGAG
Source organism: Ovis aries (assembly GCF_016772045.2). NCBI lineage: Eukaryota > Metazoa > Chordata > Mammalia > Artiodactyla > Bovidae > Ovis > Ovis aries. Next base: position 13,157,545 of record NC_056070.1, read on the forward strand.
CAGAATGTATATACACAAATATGGTCTCATGTACTATGAGCTAAATATTAAGTTGCACCATATGGGCAGTTAGGGGAAAAGCAGAGTATAAAGTAATACAGTAAATAGTACAGATAAAGTGCACTGAAGGAATTAAGGGATGGAAGTAAGAATGTAGTCAGAGGTCTTAAAAAAAGATAATACTTTAGAACTCAATTATAAGTGATAGAAACCTAACTCAAGTAGCTTAGGAAAAACTAACTGAACTGTGGGAAGGACATGGGCACACTTGTGCCTCTGATAATACAAAAACCAAGCGCTAGAAGTCCAGTAAACTTTTTTTCTCTTTTTCTTTTTTTTCTGCATATCAACTTCATTTTCTTAGATTGGCTCTTCCCATAAGGCTGGCCCCATAGTTACTGCCAGCTCCCAGTTTACCTCCTCCCACCTTGGCCAAAGAGAAAATGACTGTTCTTTCACTGCTTCTTCTTCTTTTCTAAATATTTATTTGGCTGCTTCCTGTCTTCACTGCAGCACATGGGCTTCTCTAGTTGCAGAACTTGGGCTCAGCAGTTGAGGCAATGGCGCCCCACTCCAGTACTCTTGCCTGGAAAATATGGAGGAGCCTGGTAGGCTGCAGTCCATGGGGTTGCTGAGGGTCGGACACGACTGAGCGACTTCACTTTCACTTTTCACTTTCATGCATTGGAGAAGGCAATGGCACCCCACTCCAGTACTCTTGCCTGGAAAATCCCATGGATGGAGGAGCCTGGTGGGCTGCAGTCCATGGCGTCGCTAAGAGTCAGACACGACTGAGCAACTTCACTTTCACTTTTCACTTTCCTGCATTGGAGAAGGAGATGGCAACCCACTCCAGTATTCTCGCCTGGAGAATCCCAGGGACGGGGGAGCCTGGTGGGCTGCCATCTCTGGGGTCACACAGAGTCGGACACAACTAAAGCGACTTAGCAGCAGCAGCAGCAGCAGTTGTGGCATACAGGCTTAATAATTGTAGTAAACGTGCTTAGTTGCCCCATGGCATGTGGGAATCTTAGTTCCCCAACTAGGGATCGATCCTGCATCTGCTATATTGGAAGGCAGATTCTTAACCACTGGACCACCAGGGAAGTCCCTATTCCTTAATTTCTAATTCAGGAAAATACTAAGCAAAGTCTCTGGTTTATGTTCTGTATCCAGTCCTCTAACAGGGCGTATACTGCCTGCCTCCTTAGAATCATACATTTAGAACAGTGGATAGAAATGGGAGGGAGCAGACCCACCAGAGAAATAACTTAAATTTCCAAAATGAGAATCACAGCAGCAGTGCAGGACAGGCTGAAAACTGCAATGTGCAACACAAAAGCTGATGTTGAAATGCTAGCTGAAGGGACCTCCCTATCGGTCCAGTGATTAAGAATCCACCTTCCAATGCAGGGGATGTAGGCTTGGTCCCTGGTCAGGAATTTTTAAAAATAAAACAAAAACAAACAAACAAAAAAACTAGCTAAGTCTGTGTCAGGTTGAAGTAGGAATGGGATAGGACAATGGCTAAAAACCTACACTAACATGAATCAAGTCTTTTAAAAATCTCACTCCCCCCTCTGATATATATGTGTGTGTGCACACTCAGTCACTTCAGCTGTGTCTGCCTCTGCGTGGATTGTAGCCCACCCGGCTCCTCTGTCCATGGGACTCCCCAGGCAAGAATACTAGAGTGGTTTGCCATTTCCTTCTCCGGGGGATCTTCCTGATTCAGAGATGGAACCGACGTCTCCTGTGTTGGCAGGCGATTTTTCACTGCTGAGCCACCAGGACAGCCACTGACATCCAGACTTCTTTGAAAATAGCATAACCTTTGCTCATCAGATGGCAAAGTTAAAACCAGTGCCATACTGGTGAAACTTGTTGGAAACCTACCCCGGGAATTTCCAGGAGAACTTGTTCATGGGGAAACACCTTGCCTTCAGCACTCTGCTGCAAGGTCACCCAAGAGGTACCGTGAGAAGCCGCTCCTAGGGAGGTGCCAACTGCTAAAGGTCCTGGGTGTCGATGACCACTTTGGGAGCCTGAGGACAAGAGTACGCTGCAAGCAGCAAGAGAAACTTTTCTGCTCCAGTGTTCTTCCAGCCCCCCCTACTGACAAAGGAGGAAGTCCAGCTTCATTCCCATAGAGGAGCATATGGCAACCCCCTCCAGTATCCTTGCCTCTGTTAATCAAGTGAACAGAGGAGCCTGGGGTGGGGGGGTCACAAAGAGTCGGACAGGACTGCACACCAGCACAGGCAATGAAATGTGAATTTGGAGCTGAGAGGCAGTGAATCAGTCACAGGCACAAAAGCATCTATGGCATTTTCTGAAGTCCCCATTTTTGAAGAAATACTCTCCATTAGCTTTGTTCTGGAGACGGCGATGGCACCCCACTCCAGTACTCTTGCCTGGAAAGTCCCGTGGACGGAGGAGCCTGGTAGGCTGCAGTCCATGGGGTCGCTAAGAGTTGGACATGACTGAGCAACTTCACTTTCACTTTTCACTTTCATGCATTGGAGAAGGAAATGGCAACCCACTCCAGTGTTCTTGCCTGGAGAATCCCAGGGACGGGGGAGCCTGGTGGGCTGCCGTCTATGGGGTCGCACAGAGTCGACACGACTGAAGCGACTTAGCAGCAGCTTTGTTCTGCTCTTCTCCAGTGCACCTTAGTCAGAGAAGGAGGAGGGCATATAATGCCTCAAGGAAATTCTATCAAGTCTCCAGGTGAAAGACTACTTAAAAGTATAAAAGGAAGGATTGAAAGTCTTGCCATGAGAAGAGCTATTTTGATTTAGAGCAGATGACTGATGATGAGAATTTGGTAGTCTCTTACTTTGATCTGGGGAATCACATGGAAATATATTACTAAGTGACCTTTAGCTCTACAGACGCAATGGAAATGACGTACAGCTGAAGCAAATTTTATTTTTATAAAAATGTGTGACATACTCTGAGGAAAAGAAGCTCAAATGTTTATATGGGAATTCATTCACTAGCAGTGGAAGCTGTTTAGGAGGTATACATGTTGAAAAAACAAATAGGGCATGTTCAAACTGAGATGAATTCAAAATTTAAGGAGGAGGAGGATGTAGGTTGAGCTACCGAAGGAACGAAACTTGCCAGTTTTCCTTTTTCCAGTTCAGTCTTTCCATATCTTTGTAAAGGAAGAGTTGGGCGGCTCTTCATGTTACAGCTAGCAGAGCTTGGTATTGTATCAGTTGGAGTCCAGTCAGGGGAAGAAAGATAAAAGAAAAACATTAGGAAATTTAACAGAGATATCTCTTGCCTGGAGAATCCCACGGAGGGAGGAGCCTGGTAGGCTACAGTCCATGGGGTTGCAAAGAGTCGGACACGACTGAGCGACTTGACTTGACTTTACTTTTACCCAGAGCTGAGAGTAGAGGCAGCAGTTGCCTATAGGTCAGGGGAGACAGAAGGGAGGCTATTGGGATTACCATTCACTCCCAGGAGAGAGGGTCCCTCTAGAACTGGGGACCCAGCGTCTGAGAAGTGCATGCTGCCTGGCTAGCTCTGTATATGTGGGTATGTGTGCGTACTCAATCTCCCATGTGTCCAGCTCTCTGGGACCCCATAGACTGTAGCCCGCCAAGCTCCTCTGTCCATGGGATTCTCCAGGCAAGAATGCTGGAGTAGGTTGCCATTTCCTTCTCTTCCCAACTCAGGGACTGAACCCGCATCTCTTGCGTCCCCTGCGTTGGCAGGCAGCTTCTTTACCACTGAGCCACCTGGGAAGCCCGGCTATCTCTGAGGGGATGGTAAAGCTGAGGGTGCTGAAAGAAGCTAGGTTAGCACAGCCAAGAACAGGAAAAAAAGAAGTCAGGAAAGCAGCCTCTTTTTCTTTCTCCCACCTTCTAGTCTCATTCTAGCGCCTCCTACTGGCAGAATTTAGCAGCCGGCTGGCAAAGGAGTCTGGGAAATGGAATTCACAGAGTTCTAGTCATGGCATCATTACAGGAGCTATGAAAGGGTCACTTTGGGATTGAGAGACTATGGGTAAATAATTAACCCAGTAAGGTAGCTAAAATGCATCATTTAAGAATTTTTTTTATTCTATTTTACTTAAACTTATGCCATGGAGTGAAACCTCTGCATTCAGTTAGTAGTCAGCTGTCAATCTGGGGCACTGCCAGCATGCCTGCCAAGGGAATCTGTGTGTGTGGGGGCCTGAAGTTTACCTCTTTGAAGGCTTGGGGCGCTGGCTGGCCATAGGGCCTCCCAGTAATCCTTAGTCCATTCATCCGGCATTTCGTGGGCACGAGAATCCTACTATCTCTGACATTTTTTCCTATGTTTGTATCCCAAGAATCAGCCCCTATCTCACCTCTCCCCACGTGCTTTCAGCTTTCTTTATATATTTATTTACATGTGCCTAGACACTCAATCGTGTCTGATTCTTTTTAACCCTATAGACTGTAGCCCACCAGGCTCCTCTGTCCATGGGATTCTCCAGGCGAGTAAACTAGAAAGGATTGTCATTTCCTCCTCCAGGGGATCTTCCTGACCCAGGGATTGAACCCACATCTTCTGTGTCTCCTGCATTGGCAGGAGGGCTCTTTACCTGCTGAGCCATCCGGGGAGCCCACATGTATTTATTGATATAGTCACACAAATCAAATGTCCTATTCTTAAATTTCTTTCACAACAGACCTTGATGACCTGTTAAAACCCATGCTTAAGGACTTCTCTGGTGGTGCAGCAGCTAAGATTCCTCACTGCCAAGGCAGGGTGCCAGGGTTCAATCCTTGGTCAAGGAACTGGATTAGATACCACGTGCCACAACTAAGATTCTGCCTGCTGCAAGATGGACCCAGCACAGCCATATAAATAAATAAAATACTTAACAACAATAACAAAAAGCCCCATGCTTAGATCAATAGCCCATGGGCCTCTGGTGAGTTTTTTCACAGATTAGGGAAATACCGTGTTCATTTGTTCTCAGCAGTGGCAGTGAAAGTACCTTCCTCCTGGAATGTGTTTGTTGCAAAGAAAGAAAACATATTAAAACAAGTAGGAAGTTCATACCCTGTTATGTTTTTCTCATTCTATTGGCATTACGTTTTAATTTTTCTTGGCACTCTATTTTCCTGTTCTGCATCTTAGATTAACTGTGGATAAGATTTTCTTTAAAATGGCTAATTAGAAGACTGAACGTATTAGTAAAGTTACAAATATGTTTCTGAGAGGAATAATACCCAATAAGCTTATTATATTACCCAACTTTTCAGTCTAAGTGTTTCAACTGCTTTTGCTAATTGAGGAAAAGGAAACTGACGCTAATTGAATTGACTGAACTCATAGTAGATTTTGGCCCAAGAGAATGTTCCTCACTTTATAGAACTGAACCTTGTAGCTGATGTGAAGGCAAAGAGTAAAATGCAATTGTTTTTATTTAAATAAAATGGAGTGCAATATCTGACATAAACTTAAAAACCCCAAAACAAATGCATTTTACTCTTTGCCTTCAAATCAACTACAAGGTTCAGGTGCACTGAAGTATAATTCTCACGCCATAAAATTCACCCTTTTAAAGCACACGATTTCATGATTTTTAGTATAATCAGAGATCTCTGAAACCATTACCATGATCTAATTTTAGACACCTCCATCTCTCCTCAAGAACTGTACTATTTTTATTCCCATTTTTTCCCCAGCACTGCAGCCTGTGGCACCAATAAATCTGCTCTCTGTCTCTATGGACTTGCTTATTCTGAACATTTCCTACGAATGGAATTACATACATGCATTTTGTAACAGGCTCTTTTCATTTAGCATGTTTTCAAGGTTCATTTATTTTGTAGTGTGTATCAGTATTTTTTTCATTTTTATTGCTGAATGATATTCCATTAAAGAGCTCGACCATATTTTACTTAGCCATTCATCATTTGAGTTAGTTCCACCTTTTGGCTTGTTTTTGAACATTAGTTATACAAGATTTCTTGTGGAAATGTGTTTTTAATTTTCTTGATCATATACCTTTAGAATAGAATAGAATTGCTAGATAATATGTAACTCTAAGCTTAACATTTTGAGAAACTGGCAAACTGTTTTTCCGAAGTGGCTGCACTGTTTTACAGCCCCTTCAGCATTGTGTGAGGGTCTCACTTTCTTTACATCCTCACCAAAATTTGTTGTCTGTCCCTTTAATTGTAACCATCCTATTGGGTTTGTATTGAGCATCTCATTGTTCTTTTGATTTATATTGTTGTTCAGTCAGTAAGTTGTGTCCAACTCTTTGCGACCCAATGGACTGCAGCACGCCAGGCTTCCTTGTTCTCTGCTATCTTTAGGAGTTTACTCAAGTTCATGTCCATTGAGTCAGGACATGATTGCATGGGTATGATTTACATACCCATGATTAATAAAGAACATTTTTTTATGTGTCTATTGGCCATTTGTATATCTTTTTGGAAAAACAAATAGGGTATGTTGAATGTGTAGATCAATGTGAGGAGAATTGCCATCTTAACAATATTAAGTTTTCTGATCCATAAATAGGTGATGTTTTCCTGTGAATTTATGTATTTAATTTCTTTCAACAAACAATATAGTTTTGCACAAGTTCTTGAGCTTCTTTTGTTAATTTATTACTAAGATTTTATGTGTTGATGTGATTTAAATAGAGTTGTTTACTTAATGTCATTTTTAGATTGTCCATTGCTAATGTGTAGAAATACAATTGATTTTTCTCATTGATCTTGTATCCTGCAAACTTGCTGAATTGTGTCTTAACTCTTTAAGTTTTCTGGTGGATTCTGTTGTATTTTTTCAGAGTGAAAATGTATCTCTGGTATGTGTCACATATATATACTTCCTTTACTTTTAAAAAAACTTTCTCTTCACTTATAATTCTATCGTCAACTTTGTTTAAACTCTTGCTCCTCTGATAGTACTGCTGCATTTGTGTAGCCTGTAAATTCAGCCACTACACAGATTTGCTGAACAAATCTTCAAATAAAAGCATATCCACACAAGCAGATGAACAAACATAGATCAGTATATAAAAGTAATGAGATAAACAATTTCTCAAAGTTATGCTGTTTATGAAGAATGATCTTTGTGTATATCACTTTGTGGGTGTCCCTTGCCACATGGTGGGAAGAAGGCACAGGGCATCTTCTAAAAGATAAACCACAATTAGAACCAGACATGGAACAACAGACTTGTTCAAAATTGGGAAAGAAGTATGTCAAGGCTATATATTGTCACGCTGCTTATTTAACTTACACAAACAACACATCATGTGAAATGCTGGACCAGATGAATCACAAGCTGGAATCAAGATTGCCAGAAGAAACATCAACAACCTCAGATATGCAGATGATACCACTCTAATGGCAGCCAGCAAAGAGGAACTGAAGAGCCTCTTGATGAGTGTGAAAGAGGAGAGTGAAAAAGCTGGCTTAAAACTCACCATTCAAAAAAATCAAGATTGTGGCATTCAGTCCTATCACTTCATGGCAAATAGAAGGGGGAAAAGTGGAAACAGTGAGAGACTTTATTTTCTTGGGCTCCAAAATCACGCTGGATGGTGACTGCAGCCATGAAATTGAAAGATCTTGCTCCTTGGAAGAAAAGCAATGAAAAACCTAGATAGAGTATTAAAAAGCAGAGACATTACTTTGTTGACAAAGATCCATCTAGTCAAAGCTATGGTTTTTCCAGTAGTCATGTATGGATGTGAGATTGGTCCATAACGAAGGCTGAACGCTGTATAATTGATAATTTCGAATCATGGTGCTGGAGAAGACTCTTAAGAGTCCTTTGGACAGCAAGGAAGTCAAACCAGTCAATCCTAAAGGAAATTACCTTGAATATTCATTGGAAGGACTGATGCTGAAGCTGAAGCTCCAATACTTTGGCCATCTGATGGGAAGAGCCAATTGATTGGAAAAGACCCTGATGCTGGGAGAGATTGAGGGCAGGAGAAGGGGGCAGCAGAGGATGAGATGATTGGATGACCTCACTGACTCAATTGACATGAGTTTGAGCAAACTCTGGGAGGTGGTGAAGGACAGGAAAGCCTGGTGTGCTGCAGCCCATGGGTTTGTAAAGAGTCGGACACAACTTAGCGACTGAGCAACATCTCAGTAAGACAAGAGAGATAAAGATACAGAATTGACTGGATCAAAGAATCTCCGGTAGGAGTCAAGATAGTACAGTAGTCCTGGAGTCAAAATCAGAGAAATTCAGACATATTTTGTGACCCTAATTGAAAAAAACCTGTGAAAACAATCATTATGTTGTTCTGTATTTATTTTTAAAGCATTACTTCAGACTTCTGTTATTCCACTCAAGAGGGAATAACAGGGAGTTTATTTACCTTCTTTCCTGAAATAACCAAAAGTCCAGGCGAAATGTATGAAACAATGGTTTTCAAGACAATGGATGTTAGCAAACAAAGGACAGTGATGACTGAGAGATGAGAAACAGATGTTGTGAGTTCTACGATCACCCCAGCTTAATGTCTGGAGAGAGGCTTTAGGCCATAGTTGCTTCCCAGGTAGCTCAATGGTAAGGAATTCGCCTGCCAACATAGGAGACTCGGGTTTGATCCTTGGGTCAGGAAGATCCCCTGGAGGAAGAAATGGCAATCTGCTCCAGTATTCTTGCCTGGGAAATGCCATGGACAGAGGAGCCAGGTGGGATACAGTCCATGGGGTCGCCAGGAGTCAGACGTGACTGAGTAGGCTTGCATGCACAGAGAGAACCCAGGCAAAGTCTTGCAAAAGACAAGATATGAGAAGTGGAGCATGAAGTTCCGACCTCCTCTGAGTGCTCCCCTCTCCCTGAATCTCCAAGTGTTAACCCAGAAGCTCTCCAGATCTTGTCCTTGTGGGATTTTATGGAGGCTTCAGTACATAGGCACAGTTGATTAAATCACTGGCCATCTGTGATTGAACTCAACCTTTAGCTCTTCTCTCCTCCCAGGAAGCTGGGGTAGGACTAAAAGTCCCAACCCTTTATTCATAATTGGTTCCCCAGGCAACCAGCCCATCCTTAGGTTACTTAGGGTTTTTCCATAAAAGCTGCCTATTAACAAAGACACCTCTATCAATCTTTTCATTTAGGAAATTCCAAGAGTTTAGGAGCTCTGTTCCAGCAACTGAGAGGAACAAAGACCATATATATATTTCTTATTATAAGTCTCAATTTCACTGGCAGTTTCTTATGAGGTTATATGCATGCCCAACAACTGACCTAGCCATTACATTCCTAGGTAATTTGCCCAAGAGAAATAAAGAGTTCACAGCAGCTTTATTTTTAATAGCTTCAAATTGGAAATAACCCAAATGCCCATCCACAGGTGAATGGATAAACAATGTGTAGTGTGTCCAGAGAATGGAATATTACTCAATAATGAAAAGAAATGAACTGCCAATCCATGAATGGATCAATCTCAAGATGAATTTTTCCCACAAATGAAGTCAGGCAAAAAGAGGGTTCATTCTGAAAGAGTTTAATTCATCTAAAACTGTAGAAATTGCGAACTAATCTACCGTTTCTGTTATAAACTGAACTGGACCCGAAAACTTACCTGTTGAAGTTCTAACACTCAGTACCTCAGGATATAACTATTTAAGGAGATAGTATTTTGAGTTTCCCTGGTGGCTCAGATGGTCTGCCTACAATGCAGGAGACCCAGGTTTGATCCTTGGGTTAGGAAGATGCCCTGGAGAAGGGAATGGCAACTCACTTCTTGCCTGGAGAACTGCATGGGCAGGGTAGCCTGGTAGGCTACAGTCTGTGGGGTCACTACAGTCCGTGCAGTTGCAAAAAGTCAGACGTGACTGAGACTAACACTTTCAGTACTTTAAAGGGGTTGTTGTTGTTCAGGCTCTCAGTCGAGTCAACTCTTTGCGACCCCATTTAAAATGAGACCATTCGAATTAGCTCTAATCCAATCTAACTGGCATCCTTTTAAGAGGACATTTTTAGTCAGATGGATGCAGAGAAAAAAATCACGTGAAGTCTCGTGGAAAAATTTTCCATGTACAAGCTGAGGAAACAGTACTCAAATCAACTCTGAGAACACTTTGATCTCAAACTTCTACCCTTCAGAACTGTGCTAAAATAAATTTCTGTTAGGTCAGCTGTGGGTGTGTTAAGTTGCTTCAGTCATGTCTGACTCTGTGAGACCCTGCAGAGTGCCACCTGCCAGGCTCCTCTGTGCATGGGATTCTCTAAGCAAGAATACTGGAGTGGGTTGCCATGCCCTACTCCAGGGGATCTTTCCCACCCAGGAATTGAACCTGCATCTCTTATGTCTAACCTGTATTGGCAGGTGGATTCTTTACCACTAGCACCACCTGGGAAACTCTGTATTAAGTCACCCAGTCTGTGGTATTTTATTATAGCAGTCCTAGAACATCTGCCTGCAAAGCAGGAAACTGGGGTTCAATCCCTGGGTTGGGAAGATCCCTTGGAGAAGGGAATGGCTACTCCAGTATTCTTGCCTGGAGAATTCCATGGACAGAGAAGCTTGGTGGGCTACAGTCCATGGGGTCGCCAAACGTCTGAAAGGACTGAGTGATAACACTTTAACTTTTCACTTTCAGCAAACTAAGGCAGTGATGGAAAACATAGTATGGAGAGCTGAGGACGGGGGAAGCCTGGGGTAAACCAGTTACATAGGGGGACAGGAAACTCAGTGGGGTCATGGTTATGTTCATTATCTGGATTTTGGTGATGATTTCATAGACAGAGACATATATCAAGGCTTCTTAAATTGTATACTTTAAATATATATATTTTTATTGTGTGATTTGCATTCTCAAGGAAGCTATTTAAATGATTTGAGTTAACTTTTACACCGCTTTTTGCAGTAGTATGTTCCATATCTTTGTTAGTTTTAATTATGATGGTACACTTTTGTATTTTTATTAACAATTCCTTATTATAACTTTAATTTTGCTCTTTTATTTTATTTTTTTATAACTTTAATTTTAAAATATTGGTATTTTTATGTTGCAATAATCTTAAGCAATACAATTTTATTTTTCTGTGTCTTTGTCTAATGGTGTGATAGGCATCCCTCATTTTATTGTATTTTCCTTTACTGCATTTTACAGATACTGTGTTTCTTACAAATCGAAAATTCATGGCAATCCTATGTTGAACAAGTCTTTTGGCATCATTTTTCCAAGAATGATTGTTTACTTCATGTCTCTGGGTCACATTTTCACAATTCTCACAATTTTGCAAACATTTTTGAGACATGGCCCTCCAGCAAAAAAGATTACAACTGACCGAAGGCTCAGATGATAGTTGACAGTTTTTAGCAATAAAGTATTTTTAAACTAAGGTACATACATTGAATTTTTTTAGACATAATGCTATTGCACATGTGATAAACTACTGTATCGTATAAGCATAACTTTTATATGCCCTAGGAGGCCAAAAAATTCATGTGACTTTATGGTAAAGGTCTGGAAGCAAACCCGCAATATCTCTGAGGTGTACTTATCTACATAAATAGGCAACCTAAAGACTGGAATCTTTAAGAATTTTTTGTGGTGGTTTAGAACAGGGATTATGGGGTTGAATACAGGTCAGCTGTCTATTTCCTCCTCTCTTGTTAATTTAAAGATCCATAATTTCCTTTTTCATGCGTAGTAGGCGCTGCCTCTCTGATGCCATCCGAATTTTCAGGTGTTCCCGGATATGCTGGATGATCTTCAGAATCACCTGGGGAAATTCAAAAAACAGATTCCTCTGTCCTATCTGTTGCTATTCTGATTCAAGAAACCTGGAGTAGGATTCACAAAACTAAGCTTTTAAAAAATGTATTCATTTATTCATTTGGCTGGGCTAGTTCTAGCTGTGACGTGCAGGATCTTCAATCTTCATTGTAGCATGTGGGATCTCGTTTCCTGAACAGGGATTGAACCCAGGCCCCGTGCATTGTGAGTGGGAGTCTTAGCTACTGGACCACTAGGAAAGTCCCTAACCATTTTTTATTACAGAACATTTCAAACATGTACAGAGTGGAAGGAACAGTATAATGAACACCCATACACATGTTGCTTAATTTCAACAGTAATTATCTCCATGACCCAGTCTTTATCCCCATCTTTTCCCTTCAATACCATTGATCTGTTGTTTTTCAGAATTTCTCTGGGTGATTGTAATCAACACATAGACCCGAACACATAGTTAAGAGGCTCAATAGTATTCTAATTGTGCATATTAAAATATAGTCAATTTTCTATTGTTTAACATTTAGATTATCTTCAATTCTTTGTTTATAAAGAAAAATATGTACAACTAGACACACAGTCTTGGCAAGATACTTAAGCCTCAACTACAGGTTCCAGAATTATACATTTTCTTTTCTTTAAAAAAAAATTATTTATTTATTTGGCTGTACCCGCCTTAATTGAGGCACTCGGGATCTTTGATCTTCATTGCGGTGTGTGTGATTTTTAGTTGTGGCATGTGGGATCTAGTTCCCTGACCAGGGATTGAACCCAAGCCCTCTGCATTGGGAGCATGGAACCACTGGACCACCAGAGAAATCCCTACACTTTCATGTAAAATGTTTTTCTCACTGAGAGATTTATTGGAAACACAGGAAAATATTTAATGACTATTTATTAAACTGCTGATCTGAATATATAAAAGCGAATACACTCTTAGACACGTGGGAAATACAAAATAATCATAAATTCTGCAAGCCTACAAAAAGTTTACCATCGCACACTGGGAAGACATAGTAAATTCCTTGTAAGGTGACTTTGTAAATTTGCTTGGGTCAGAGTGAGAATTGAGAAGTGGTAGTGAAAGGAGGGCCTTCCCAGGTGGTGCAGTGCTGAAGAATCCACCTGCCAATTCAGGAGACACAAGAGCCGCAAGTGTGATCCCTGGGTGGGGAAGATCCCCTGGAGGAGGGCATGGCAACCCATTCCAGGATCCTTGCCTAGAGAATCCCGTGGACAGAGGAGCCTGGCAGCTACTGTCCACGGAGTCACAGAGTCAGACATGACTAAGCACGCACGCTATGAGATGAGTTAAAGGAGTGGTATAAGGCTGAAAATAGGTGGGGTTTATTTACAGAGATGGTGGACTCTGACTAGCTGTATAAGAGCCTCAGTCTATTGTGAGGTTTTTTGTCTTTGCAACTTGAACATAGCAATGTGCTGACCTCATAAGGAAGTGACAGCTGCTGAGAGAAACTAAACCATAGTTTGACTCCTCCAATCACACTGGAAATAGGGTGTCAGGACTACAGTCTGAGCTCTAGGGTTAGCATGGACTCAGTTCATTCTGTTTCACAATGAGGAGGTAGCCAACAGTGGCAACGTGGCAGCTGAAGGCAAATATGGATTGGTGATGAAGAAATAACATCAGGAAACCTTTTTGGAAGTCCTTTAACATTTGGGATTCCCAAATTTTCAGAAAAAGAAAATTTTTCGAACTTTCTAGGAAAAAAAAAAATGTTCTGTGCAACTAAGGGAAGTAACTCTTGTAAATTAAATTCTATTTGGCCCCAAATAGCTCTGTGGGTAAAGAATCTGCTTGCAATGCAGGAGACCCTGTGTTCAATTCCTGGGTCAGGAAGATCCATTGGAGAAAGGATAGGCTACCCACTCCAGTGTTCTTGGGCTTCCCTGGTGGTTCAGCTGGTAAAGAATTGCCTGCAATATGGGAGACCTGGGTTCGATCCTTGGGTTGGGAAAATCCCCTGGAGAAGAAAAGGCTACCCACTCCAGTATTCTGGCCTGGAGAATTCCATGAACTGTATAGTCCATGGGGTCACAAAGAGTTGGACACGACTGAGCAACTTTCACTCACCATTATTTAATATTGAAAGAAAAACATGCCAGGATACATAGACAAGTTGTAACAAGAACAACAACAAAAAATGCTTGGTTAAGTAAGTTCATTTTTCTCTCATAAAACAGTCCACGCCTTCCGGCCTTGAAGCATTGAAGGACTCTGTTTTCTTTCAGCTTCTTCATCTGTTCTCTTAAGAGTGTTGTCTTTGTAGTTAGTGTTGGCTTTGTTTCAACCATGTTTTCAAATGAGCAGAAGAAAAGCAGGGAAGACTGTCGAGGGCAGGAGGCTTCACCTTTAAGGAAATGAACTAGGAGTTAAGGGCTTTGCTGGTGGCTCAGATGGTAAAGAATCTGCCTGCAATGCAGAAGACCAGGGTTCAGTCCCCAGCTCAGGAAGATAACCCCGGAAAAGCGAATGCCTACCCGCTCCAGTATTCTTGCCTGGAGAATCCCATGAAAGAGAAGCCTGGCGGGCTGCATATACATGGGGTCACAAACTTGCTCAGACATGACTGAGCAGCTAACACAAACAGACTGAAAGTTAAACTCATGGATTCTGTTCGCATCTCATTGGCCTAGAGTAGTGACACGGTCACATTTAGTTCCAAGGTAGGAAATGTGTGCAGGACCATGCAGGTAATATTCAGGAGCAACAAAGTGTAAGCTAGAGGACAGTTAGCCTAGCACATAGGGTCTGAGAGAAATAGTTCTTTTTTTGAAAATAGGTTTTTTGTAGGATTTAATTACTTGAATTTTTGTAGAAAACAAACCCACATGTTATGTGGCAATAAACCTCAGACTTTCTTAGGATTTTGTATTTTGTAAAGGATTTTATGAATTAAAAAAAAAATCTGCTTACTGGCAACTTTGCTTAGCACAAAAGATATTAAATTAGTGATTATTTTCATGAATTATTGACATGTATTCTATGTCTACCTAGTAAAGGGGCTTCCCAGGTGGCTCAGTGGGTAAAGAATCTACCTGCAATGTGTTTGATCCCTGGGTTGGGAAGATCTCCTGGGGAAGGGAATGGCAACCCATTCCAGGATTCTTGCTGGGAAATCCCATGAACAGAGGAGCCTGGCGAGCTACAGTCCGTGGGGTCACAAAGAGCTGGACACAACTGAAGTGACATACACACGTAGTAAAGAGAAACAATGGGGTGTTATGTTTGTCTTACTTACTTTGGGAATGTTATTCTAACATTTAGGAGCTTAACACAAGAAATATGCATTAACTCACATAGCTTGTGAGATCAAGAATCTTAGAGTTAAGAAGCTCAGCCCTGGGGAATTCCCTGGTGGCCCAGTGGTTAGGGCTCTGCGCTTTCACTGGCAGGGCTTGGGTTGCATCCTTGGTAGGGGATGGGGGTGGGGGCAGGGGTTGAATTCAAAGAAAAAAATAATCTCAGACCTTGGCTGGATGAGGGGTTTCTCATGGAGTTGCAGTCATCTGAAAGCTTGATTGGGTTGGAGGACTCACTTCAAAGCTGACTTACGTGGCTGTTGGCTGAGGCTCCGGTTCCCCACCAGGAGAACTTCTAAGTTTTCCCCATAGCAACCAGCTTTCGCTAGAGTGAGTCACCCACAAAAGAGGAAATATAAGAGAACAACCAAAAACATCTCTTATAACCTGATCTCAGCAGCAATATATTAAATTTGTACAATTTGCTCTATTCTATGGATCACAGAGACCAATCCTGCTATAAAGTGGAGGCGACTGTATAGGAGAGTGAATATCAGGAGGCAGGAATCATTGGGGGCCATCTTTGAGAATGCCTACCGTAAATGAATACTGGAGAATGCCTACTTGGAGAAGGAAATGTCAACCCACTGAAGCATTCTTACCTGGGAAATACCATGGACAAAGGAGCCTGGTGGGCTACAGCCTATGGGGTCGCAGAGTTGGACACAACTGAGTGACTAAACACCACCACCATAACACCTTTTTATTGGAAAAAAAAACTGCAGAAAATCTATCATTTTTAAAACAAAAAAATTTCACCAGCTACAATTATTAGCTCCAAAGTTTGTCAGAGCCAACGGACTTGAGGTATTTAACTGTGTACAAGAAAAACAGTTGACACATTTGCCTGGGATGACTAATTTCGTTCCTTCAGATTATATTTGATGAAATTGTCTGCTCTTCACTTTTGCTAATCAGAAACGGCTTCCTCAGAGCGAACATGGTCAGTCAGATGTAGTTTCTTGAAAACTTTCAGAGGTTAATGTTAGCAAGTGAATTTCTACAAGCATTGGTTCAGTTTAAAGTCATAGGATCCTTTAATGTTGCCTAAACAGGGAGCTATATTTGGGGATTTGGCATACAGAGGGTCTGTCTGGGATCAGGTCTCAAAATACCTAAAGGATTTCCTTAAACAGGCCCCCTGGTCAGATACAACAGGTGTTTTACTTCTAATTTTGGAAGCAGAAGCAGGCAGTTTAGAGTGAGGCTGATCTGCACTCATTCAGCAGGAATGAGGATAATAAGTAATTTTGTCAGGACATCAAGTGTACAAATGACTGGAAATGTGTTATTCTTCTAGTATTCTGATAATAAACCATATTTTTATAAGATTACATAGAATGGTGATGAATTCTGATTAGAGCCTCTGTTTTGTTAGTGTTTAATGATTCATTTAAAAAATACTGTTAAGTCAACTGTAGTGTCAACTAGAGTACTTATTTAAATGATTGTATTTATTTATTTGCACAATTGTGAGTGAATTACATGTTTGTAATGGAAAATAAAGACATTATAGTGTTAATGATGTATTTGGTTTCCTTTTCAAAGTGTTTCAAAGGAATCTGGGGGCTTAAAAAACATAGTGATATTCCATTAAAAAATAGATAAGGCTTAAAATAGAAAATATGCTTGAAACACTATTAGCCACTCAAAATGAAATTACTGGACATATAAAAGGTGAGCAAAGCTTTTTAATGACTTCTAAAAATTAATGTAATCACGAACAATGTAGTCATGAACATTTCAATTACAAAATAAGGTTTGATAAATTTTCAAACGTGAGGCCCCTGGAAATATATTTCTAATATGTTCTCAAGATAATTAGGAATGCAGTTGTCTAGCATGCTAGACACAGTAGATTTCCCATAAATACCTATTGATTTGGAGATTAGCTTCAGAACTCTTATTTCTAAATTACATAAATGTAAGGAAAGGCATGGTTTTCTTTTGGCATATAAGAAAGTCTGTTGCTTATTAATACTACAGAATCTACTTATTTTAAGAATTCAATACTTAAGCTATTCTTTAGATATTACTTTACTTTCCGGGTTTTCCCTGGTGGCTCAGATGGTAAAGCGTCTGCTGGCAATGTGGGAGACCCAGGTTCAATCCCTGGGTTGGGAAGATCCTCTGGAGAAGGAAATGGCAACCCACTCCAGTATTCTTGCCTGGGAAATCCCATGGACAGAGGAACCTGGTGGGCTATAGTCCATGGGGTCGCAAAGAGTTGGACAGGACTGAGCGACTTCACTTTCACTTTTACTTTCCATTCCTCTGTGGGTTTAAAAGGCAAGTCATTGTTTATAAAAAGAAAGTGCCATATTGTAAGTAGTGGTAAAACTGGGCAGTTCTTTCTGAGTGGAATGAGAGTGCAATCGTATGTTTTAAATTATATATATATTAAAGAAGGAAAAGCAACAGGTTTGACTTGAAACTAGGTTTTTCTAAAAGGGATTCTGCAGTGTATTTCTCTACAAAATGTACAAAATTCAATAGTGGGACAAGAAAATTCATTTAGGTCAGAATCCTTTTTTTGCTTTCTCTAAAAACAGCACCATTGGATATTTGAATTTTTAAACCTTAAGAAATCAAATCTAAACGTTCCAAGGAGAGTGAACACACGAGTCATTGTTTGCACCAAATACTGAAAACAGATTTCTCAAATAGAATTTTCAGTAATTTGCACTGGACTCTCACCATCTGGCCTGCCTTGCCCCCCATTCCAAAGAATCTGTTTGACCACATGTCTACATCTACAGTAATTCTTCCATCTCCCCAGCCCCACCCTGCCGCACCATGGCTTCAAGAGCAGATTTTATGATTAACCGTGTATTTAAAAGATTGGGATACCAGATGCTGTTGTACTTGAATAAAAATAAAATTCTGGTGTCACAAAAACAAGCCGGATAAATTCTAGGTTCTAAAGGCATACACTCTCATTCAACTTCTCAGGGTGGGAAGCTGAACAGGAATCCTCCAGCAAACACCGCTGGATCCCAGGGCACGTCCAGCACGCTATCCAACAATTAATTACAAGATGGTTTTCTAAAAAGGAAAAAAAAAAAAAAATCTTAAGTTTTTCCGACTAGCGACACCCCTTTGTGCTGGGGTGGGCAGCTATAGTGGCAGGGTGAACCAAAATGTTTGTGGCAAAGGCATCATCTTGCGATATACCGCCAGAGCTGTACTTCTAGTCTCGAATAGGAATCAGCAGTCCACGGCTGATTTATGGACAGCCTGTATCGCCCCGCACGATGCGAGTTCCAGGAGCCTTCGCCAATTAGGTCTATTTTCTGCTTAAGCCGTTAAAGCCACCTCCATGGAAACGTCAGGGGAAGAGGCCGGGGGGAGGGGAGCAGACAGGTGCGCCCTCTGTTTGGAAATACACAAAGGGCCGACCCAGCGGCCTCCGTGTCCCTGGCAACTCCACGCACGCAGAGCGCGCGCACATCCCGCAGGCCCGCGGCGCAGAGGGCGGGCGGCCGGCCGGGCGGGGCGGCGCGCGCAGGTCTCCGCGCAGACCCTCGGCCTGCTGGAGGACGCGCGGTGCCCGGGAAGCGTGAAGCCGGCTCCGGGCGGCGGCGGCGGCCGCGCTGTAGGGACTTGTAGTCCGCGCGCCTCCCGGGCGCCTCCCCCCGCCGGGTAGGCCGGCAGCGCGTCCCCGCCCGCCGCAGGCCGACTTCCTGCCGCTGCCCAAACTACACCTCCCGCCGTCCTCTCCGCGGTCGGGGCCGAAAGCGAAAACACATTCTGGGCTGCGAGGGTGCTGCCCTCCCGCCGGGCGCCCCCGCCCACTCCCCGCCCCTCCGGCGCCCTCCTGCGAGGTGGGGAGACGGTCAGGCCGCGCCTTTCTCTCTCGGCTTCTTCGGCTCCCGGTGTGGGGCCCACAGGCCTCGCTTTCACCAAGAGTCTGGGCCGGCGCGCTCGGGTTGCGGGGGCTTCCTCGCTTCCGCCGGGTCTGGCGAGGAAACTTCTGTGTGTGTGTGGGGGCGGGACCCCGGGGCCCCAGTGGCTGAGCCGAGCGGCGAGGCCCGCGTCAAGTGACTGCTCGCTTGCGGGTTTTGGTGAATTCCCCGCCTCGTTTCCCCCGGGCGCGTGGCCCCGCGGGAGGCGGCCGCGTGCGCCCGGCCATGCACTAGGCAGGGCTCCCTATGCGCGCGGACCGCCGCCTCGGGCCGCCGCCGCCGCCTGCCGCCGCCCGCCCAGCGCGAGCCGGAGCCCGAGCCCGAGCCCGAGCCCCAGCCGCTGCCCGCCCCCGGCCGGGGCGTCCAGGAGCCGGCGGCGCGGCCATGTGGGGCTAGCCCGCGCCGCGCCGGGCCTGCTGCGCGACCGGCAACATGGAGGCTGCCGTCGGCGCCCCCGACGGCGGCGACCGGGGCGGCGCGGCGCCCCGCGAGGACGCGACTCCCATGGACGCCTATCTGCGGACCCTGGGCTTGTATCGGAAACTGGTCGCCAAGGACGGGTCGTGCTTGTTCCGAGCCGTGGCGGAGCAGGTAACGGGGCGGGGGCCGGAGGGGGCGATCGGCGGGGGGCCGGGTGGGAAGTGGCGGGCGGGCTGCCCGCCCCCCCTCAACCCGGGCTGCGCGTGGCCCCGCAGGCGTCACAGCGGCCCATTGTCGCCCCGGAACCGGACGCTGCCCTGGGACTGGGAGCTCCGAATCGAAACTTAAAAACCTGTAAATGATCTGGGTGTCGTCCCTCCTGGCGAAGAGGTAATGAGTTGAAGCTAGCCCGTGAGGCCTGCCGGAGAGTCTGCACCCTAGCTGAAGGGGTGGGAACTTGGCGAAATGCTGTTTTTCGCCTCCCCTTTTGGCTTTACAAGCACAGCGTTCACACCAGTAAGCAGAATGTTTACTAGAGGAGGTGGTGCACCAGACTCGACTCGTGGGATCATGATCCAGCCCCCCCCCCCCCGCCCCGCCCGGTTACTGGACTTTGGAGCGTGGGGTAGCCAAGCCCGCGGATGTCCGCCTGAGTCAGGAGTGGGGGAAATGTGCAGTTTGGGAAAACCAGACTTTAGAAAATGTAGAATGTTTGCACAGAATTGTCTTTGAGTAGATTTCACCTTGTTTTAATGTCCTGCAAGGCAGTGTAGGTGAACTAAAAGCAAATAATTGACTTAGAAAAAGTGTTTTAAAGTTGCTAGTGGGAAGGAAGACTGTATCTGGGGTCCTTTAGGTCTTTGGCCGAATTTTTCCCCCTTACTGATTAAAATCACTTTGTAATATAGTCCTTGGGAGGATGTTTCTGATTTATTTTTTTGGTAAGAGAGCTTATTCCCTATTATGTAACACTGTAGTTGGTAGGTATGCAGCCACCCAGATCCATCCTGTATTAAGAAATAGCTGTTGAATTAGTTGGACATAAATTTCATATTGCTGTCCTGGTGTGTATTTCCTACCGTTTTCCTTTGCTTTCCTTTGGCCTAAGATCTACCCCTTTCCTCTCCTGCCCCCCTTTGGAGTTTTTCTGTTTCTCTCACCCTTTTTAATGCTAAGTAGCTTTCGGAATTTCTTTTTGTGAGTAAATGTTTTCCTAAACATCTATAGACCAGTCTATTGTTTTTTTTCAAAGTCCAAAGGCCTGCCACTTATTTTCCAAAGGCCCTCGTTTTCACATCAGTAGCATAAGATATTCTTTTTTTTTTTTTTTTTTTGGAAACAAGAAATTGGTGTAGCTGGTCCAAACCTTTGCATTTTGCGGCTGGCATTGTCATTCATTCTTCGCAAAGCTCCCCAAACTGAGCTGTGTCTTTTTCAGTTCAATTGATTTCTCTTATTTTTGGAATTTTTTAAGATGTTCTAATGTTGCTTTGGGAGATGTTTACACAAACAGATCCCAGTCCTTACTATTAGTAGGTAAACAGTCTGTCCCATTGTTGAGTTTTCGGGATCACCATCTGTCCTGCTTCATCCGCCTCAGCCTCCTGAGTCTCCTCATCACCTCCAGAAGCAGAGGGAAGATGTGGAAGTGAATTCAGTCCCTATTGAAACATATTATTGGCTCTAGCAAGAGTTTGGTAAGGAAAGAGGTGGAAGCAAATAGAAATACGAGAAGTATGGTGCTTATTTGGAGTTGGATTATACACATCATAGTTTATATTGAAGCAGAAAGGTGTGGCTGGTTTCAGAACTACATACCACAGGTAATTGGCAAACTCGATTGTATAGACTCTCTTTTTAAGTAGAAATGAACAATAGCTAGCTGGTTACACGAAGAGCTCATTGCTAACAATAGTTAATGCATTTTATTATATCTCACTGTGATGGGATTTAAATTAGGCGTGAGGGAATGTCCCTTCCACTTACGGAAGGCTGACTTTTAGTACACTGAGCTTATAGAAAGTTTGTTGCGGTGACTCTTGGAGCAAACTCTGTTCTTCGGTAGACATGGACCACAGGTGTAGTCTTCATGGCCAAAGGTGGCGTGTGTGTTGGTGGTGGGGAGGGAAGTAACGGCATCCTCAGGCTGCCCTTCAACAGTGTGCACAAAGGATTTACTTTTTGCCAACAATTTCTCCAGTAATATTAGAATAACTACCATTTCTACCAGGGAGTCACAGTAAGTGATCTAAATGGCAGCCTTTGGCGGGGAAAATGCAGGGGGAGAGACTTGATTTAGCCAGAGTCTTCCCCTCCAAATTACCTGATTTAAATAACCCCTTCCCTTTTTACGCTTCTGGCCTGTGGCCTGCAGGAGGCCTGACCTGAATCAGCTCTGTGGCCCTGGAGCTAAAAATAGGGCCCTCTTAGAGGGCTTGGTGAAGCAGAGTGTCTCAGCCTTTCTCTGTTTATTATCTGTCTGCCCTAAGATTGGAAAGCCTCCTATTTCTAGGTTATTTTCTTGTATGTAATGATTTGCAAAGATATTTGTCATACCATTTGAATTTTTCCTGAGTGCCCTTGAACTTGCTTTTCAACAGTTGTGATTTAGCCTCCTTTCTCTTGACATTCCTTTGCTCTATAAAGCCCCAGCACCCTGGGCACCTCGTACTGAGAATTTTACTTCTGAGTAATGGGTTCAGATTTCATGTGCTAGTGAAATGTTTGTTAAAGGAGAAAAAAACATGCCTGTCATTGTGTTTGTTGTAAAATCATAAGCTTTATTCACTTATGTCTGCCACCTGTTGCTAGGTAAATGGCTATAAGACTAGCTTCACTGTGCTAATGGCAGAAATGCCCTATCGGATGACACTGGTTTACTCAGACTAATATGTTGATTCATAATAGCGTCTAGCGTAGCTTCTGTGTAGGAAATGTTACTAAATGTCATGTGTTGAATGGGCAAAAAAATTGTGTGGTGGTGATTTTTGCATTTGGATAGTCCTTCCAGTAAGGATGAATGCTTTTTTGTAGTTCCTAAAGACAGCAGTGTTCGCATACTTGTTAAGCTGAAAGCCAGCTAGTATGCTGCATTGCTAACCTCAGTTAGTGCATCGTCAGAGTATCTGAATTGAATGTAAGGGGACCTGCTAGCTCTCCAGGCAGTTGCGCCTCTTGGTTCCGTGGGTATAAATGAGCCTTGGCTGTTATCCAGAGAGACCTGTAGCAGGTGCAACCGGAGCTTCCCTTTTCCTGAATTCTCTGCTCATCCTGAACATAAGGGAGACTCACTCAGTTGAAACTGTAACTCTTAGAGTGGCTTTATAATAATAGAAATTCTCAAGAGCCTGGATAGTAGTTTTGAGATGTTATTTTAAATGTCAGTTTTTTCCCTCCTACCTTGACCTTGTAGGGAAGCAGGAGCACCTTCGTTTAAGACACCTAGTAGTAGAAAACAGTTTTAATCTCCTTTTTTTTTTTTAGCATGGTAAAGTATTAGAGACTGGCCAAAGGGTTTCAAAACAAAGCTTTAGACTTTTATTAAGAGGCAAAATGCCAGTAAGTTATTCTTTGGTTGAACTAGTTGTTTAACAGAAGACAGCGGAGGCTGCAGAGTGAGAGGGTGTGGATCATTTTCGTAGTATGGCTTATTTCAGTTGGTGCTTTAAGATTTGGGGCAGAAGAGCACGTTTGAAAGCCATTGGGATGATAACACACAGAAACACGATTGCATCCTCTGTGCTGCTCCCTGGATGTTCTTTCCCGAATCGTGTAAGCTGAGGATTTGAGAATGAGTGCCTTAATTTTTCTCAAACCACGGTGGACTTACATTTATACATAAGGCAAGTAATTCAAAGTTACTGGGAAAAAGCAATTTCTCTATTACGGGCAGAAAGCCTCAAAGACTTATTTTTTTGTTGAAGTCACCTCTTCGTTCTCTCTTCCAACAAGCTGAGGTTGGAGCTGAGCGCTGCGTGGCGGGGATTGTGTCAGCTCTGCTTTGTGACAAGTGAAGTAATAGTAGAGGGGTGGCCGGGAGAGGAAAGTGTAAGCTTGCAAAGATTTCCCCAAAGGCGTGGTCTCAGTGACCTAAAGGGGAAATGGTGACAAGCTCTCCATCGAGTGACTCTGGATTAAGAGGCACTGTTGCTGGCACGTGGTGTGTCAGCTCCCAGGTGAGTGGGAGAGGTGAGAGTGAGCGCAGAGTTAGAAATGACGGAAGGGGAAATGGAGACTGCCGTCTGTTGGTGGTGAGGCTGTGTTGGGTGTGGAAGGTGTGGGCCGCACCCTCGCAGCGTCTTCTGACAGGGCTTGCGCGTGTGCTGCTCTCCCCACAGGTGCTGCACTCCCAGTCTCGCCATGGTGAAGTCAGGATGGCCTGCATTCATTACCTTCGGGAGAACCGGGAGAGATTCGAAGAGGTGATTGATGATTTTAACCATGTAACGGTGCCTTGACTTAGAGGTACACGATACCCATTTGAGTGGTCTAGTGGGAATTTCGCAGGTTGGATCGGATTGTAGGTTATGAAGATAAACCTTATAAAAATGAACTGCTTTTTTGAATTCAAATTCAAATCCATAGTCAGCTGTGATTTTTTTTTTTTTTAAAGGTCATCTTGTGTTCATTTATTCAGACATTTAGAAAGCTTCTGTGACAGATGGATCACAGCCGTGGAGGCTGGAAGGGTGACTTGGGCAGGACCTGAGCATATTACTATGGAGCCTTGTCTGACATGATCAGGGAGGCTACTGGTTTCCGTGATTGGTGACCCCCTGTGAACTGTAAAAACATTGCAGACCTTGGAGTATAAGAAATACACTGAGCATAGCTAATGTTGAGCCTCTGATTTTATCAAGAGGTATTTATAGATTTTTTTTTTATTTTTATTTTTTTTATAGATTTTTAATTTACAGGGTTCATCATTATGAACCACGTATCAGAATATTGTAATTATATAAATAATGATTAGTAGTTAATAGAATGTAGTATAGTTAATTAGTACAGAATATCTTATCAACTGACTGTAATTTCCTTAGTATGTAGTAGGCTGTGAAATAGATACCACGGTGACCTATTTTCACTTTACATTGAAAGCCTTGTAAGACGTACTGGTTATTGGTTTTATGATGTAGAATTATCATCTGACAATCTTTAGTGGTATTTTCTCTCCGCTGACTGCCAAAAGAACATTGACACTTTGCATGTAACTCAGTTCTAAGACTTAATAGGTAAATAGTGTTTAAAGGTGCTCTTGGGTTGGAATTCCTATTTTTAAGCAAAATTTTATTACTGGTGACATTTTTCTGGATGCCATGTTTTAAGAAGAAGAGTAATATATTCCAGGAAGGAGAGCCTGCTTGATCAGAAGATTTGAAAACTTGTCTTATTTTAAAAAGCTGGTAATGTGGAGGCTAGATAAGAGAGTATTATGGCAGAGAGGAAGGTAGGATAGATAGTTTTAAACTATTTGAAGAAACTACAAGTGAATTAGTTAATATTGGCTCCAGAGGGTAAAGCTCTGTTATCAGTAGTGGAAATGTCAGCAGCATTGTTTAAAGTGCTTTGCATATCTTGATTCAGCTCTTACAGTCTTAGGCACTACGATCAGAAGTTGAAAGTTCTGAGGGGGAAAGTTTCACTTTCTTTACAATGACTACCTCTACCAGTTTCAATTGACCAGAAGTGGAAAAAAGTCTAGGGTCGAAGGGTGTGCCTTTTTGTTGAAAATGTTTAGTCAGGGCCTAGGTAAGTAGTTTCTGATTATTAAGAAGAATCAGTTGGATGGAGGCTTGTGTCAGACCACAGCTTAAGTCTTTTGCAACTTTGAATGTTTCTGTGGGGTTGTTTTATTTTTTTAAATTCTGTAAATAATAAACTAATAGAGAACAGTAGCCTCTGATTGGTGGAATATTTCAAATATGTGGCTGTGTTAGTGCAAGTATGTATTTAAACTTAGGATACTTTTGGAAATTAGAGTATATCATCTATAAAATAATTGATCTCTATCTTAAAAAAAGGGCATTTAAAAGATTTTTATAGACCAAGCAGTATATTTTAATGTTTTTAAGTATATCACTTTGCTAAATTAACCGAGACTTTAATTGAAATAAAATTGAAATTGGTATTTCAGATGAATGTCTTTTAGAGCTTTCTCAATTAAATTAGTGCAACTGCTATGAGAAAAGCAAAAAATGTAATCATATAGCTTGAATCAAATCAGAATTTTTTTGTGTTTTTGTTAAAATAACAATGAGACAAGCTGGATTAGAAAAATGTTGTTGATTCTTCAAAATATCTTTAGCATTATTAGTTCTTGTCTTTGTTTTTAGTATAATTGATCTGAGACAATGACTATTCATATTTGTTAGGAAACTAATATTTCTTAGCTCTTGCATCTGTCTTTAGCTCTCTTCTAAGCGTTGGCCTTTGCCCAGTTAGTCTTTAAGTGCTGCTATAATCATGTAAATTCTCTGTTGACGTCACCTGCCATGACCTGGCACTGCCCCCTCCCTCGGCCTGCTGGTCCTGCCTCTGCTCCAGCCACAGGCAGGTGTGCTCACCCCACTCTGGCTGCTCAGGTGATTCCTCCCCACTGCCTCCTCCTCACAGGGTGCCGCCCACCCTCCAGACCCTGTCCAGGAAACGCTTCCTGACAGTGTTTCCTTCTTAAATTCTGCTGTATCTTTAGGATGTTTTCTTAATATTTTGTACATATTTTCATAATTGGATTTTTTTCTGTGTGTGTGTGTATATATATAACTATTGTATCCAAGGTTTGTGTAAAAATTCAGTAATTCACAGTGAAGAGATTAACTTTTGGTGGATTTCTAATAGGCCTTTTTCCCTTTTTGCAGTTTATAGAAGGGTCATTTGAAGAATATTTAAAACGTTTGGAAAATCCACAGGTATGTAGTACTCTGAGATGTTTCTATGTTTTAATACATTAAATATGGTGAGGTTGGTATTAGAGTGTATGGAGGAGCTCCTGCCTTAGGTGCATGTGTAATTGGAAGACAGCTGCTGCCACGAGCATTGCCTCACTCGGCACAGTCATGCTTTCTTGATCTGTCGTGACGCCCTTTAACGTAGTATAAAAGACCTCAAATAGCACCGCCGAGGATTTCCAGAGTGTGGTGCGGTTGTGTGTATCCGGCTTGGTGGACAGGGCGGTATTCGATTGCTTCCTTATTAGGCAGCTGACGAGATGGGTTGCATCCATTCCCCTTAACATGGTCCGCATGAGAAGCAGGAAGAGGCTGCTGAGGGTTAGAGGACAGCCCCTCCCCACCGACTCCCCCTGCCAGCACTTTCTCAGTCACTTGGAAATTAAAAGAAATTTTCTGTTTCCTATTTTCTCCTTTCCTGCTGAGAAAACTAATGCTCTTCGTGTAGAAATCCAAATGTTAACGGAAGGCCATGTAGAATGTTCCCTTATCCCCAGAGATAATCACTGTTAGATTTAAAACGACAACAAAGAAGACGCCAAGAGGAGTCACATGGGGAGGAAAGGGTATACTAACAGGAGTAAGGTGTTTGATCATTGTGTGGGGTCTCTTTGATTCCCTGACGCTAAGTTGAGTGCTTGTTGTGGGCTAAGAACGGCCAGGCCCCGGGGATGCAGAAGTCACTGGGCTTTGGATGCTGTTCCCAGGAGTGTCCCTGCAGTAGGGAAGGGTGTCTAGTACCAGTGAGAAGGCACGTGTGTCCTAAGAAGTGTAGGTGTGATGCTACAGTTGCGTCCCTGTTCCGTCACTTCAGTCATCATCTGCCTTTTTGTGACCCTGTGGACTGTAAGCCCACCAGTCTCCTCTGTCCATGGGATTTCCCAGTCAGGAACACTGGAGTGGGGTGCCGTTCTCCTCTCCAGGGGATCTTCTTGACCCAGGGATTGAACCTGAGTCTCCTGCATTGGCAGGTGGGTTCTTTACCGCTCTGCCACCTGGGAAGCCTGTGTCGCAGATAGAGAAGATTAAACACCAGAAGGTTAGCAGTTCTCGCCAGCTATTACTGGTGATTGTTATTTCCTTTGTAGAAGATGAAGGGAACGACAAAGACCATTTCTTAATTTTTAGTCAGGAAGAAACCCACAATACCATTTTATGCTGATCTTTGTGAACAGTTCTGGCTCTTGGGCTGAGAAAGGGTAGAAGAGACATTCCGAGAGAGAAGGGGACAGGGAGGGGAGTGAGGCGGTGGAAGGGGACTGGAGACTGATTCGGGGACCTGCAGGAGAGGGGCGGCAGGTGCTGCAGAGCGCCTGGGAACAGCCCTCTCCTTCCCAGGGTGCTGGCCGGCCAGGTGTGTTATTCCCAGGACACTCGCCTCCCCATGCTGGGCAGGCCTTCTCCAGATGTTGGCAGGTGCCTTCCAAACAGAACAGGTGTGTGCTCTTATTAGCGATAAATATTTCTGTTTCTCTTTCTCCCCGATACATGGAATGTATGAAAGGAAGAGGAGCGTAGTCAACTGATAAGCTCCATTGCCTCACCCATGTTTCTCAGAGAAAGAGAACTTCCTCCTTTTTTTCTTAAAAATATCAATGGAGCATTTTGAAAAATGCCTCAAAAAGAATATATTTTTGTCAGCTTTACAGAGGTAAAATGGACATATAGTAGATGCTTTAAGTTTATGAAATCTGACGGAGGCATGTAGCTGTGTGATTCCCCCCACAGACACCACACCGGGCGTTTCCGTCACTCCAGAAGTGTCTCATGCGTTTTGGCAGTTGATCTCTGCTCCCCTTACACCCACCCATGTGCGAAGTTTTGCCTTCTCGAGACTTGAACAGATAGAATGGTATAGCTTGTAGTCTTAACATGTCTGGCTTCTTTCACTTAGCATAATGGAAGCATTTTGAGATTCATCTGTGTTGTCCTTTGTGTGACAGTTCATTTTTATTGCTGAGTGGCCATTCCTTGTATGGATGTACTGCAGCTTGTTTTAGCAATTTACAGGTTGATGGATATATGGTTTCTTCCAAGTTTGCTGCTGTTATTAAAGCTGCTAAGACTATTTGGTTGCAGGTCTTTCTATGGACAGATGTTTTATTTTCTTTTAATTAATATTGTTAATATTATTGAGAGTGGAATTCCTGGGTCATACGGTAAATTCATGTTTAACTTAATGAGAAATTGCTAATCTGTTTTCCAAAGTGGCTGTGCGGCTTTGCTTTGTCATTAGCGATAAGTGAGAATTCCAGCTGCTCTGCATCTTCATCAACACTCAGGATCCTCAGCCTTTTAAAATTGTAGCTGTGGCTACCCAGGTAGTGGCCGTGCGGTGGTGTCCTTGCGATCTTAACTTGCATTTCTCTAGTAATGTTGAGAGCCTTTTCATGTGCTTACTTGCCATCCGCATGTCTTTGTTGGTGAAATGTCTTGCTCATAGATTCTGCGCTTCATTATTTTGGTTTTGTTGAATTATAAGAGTATTTTATACCGAGCATAATGCATTCTGTATTGGGTATGTATTTTCCAGTACTTTCTTCCTATTTGTATCTTGTCTTTTAGTGTTCTTAATAGTGTCTTTTGAGGAACAAAAGTTTGCTTTTGATGACTATCTAAGAATATTTAATTTGTGTTTTTGATACAGTGTGGTTCTTTACAAGATTAAAAACAGATTTTGTAGAAATGCTGTGCTCTTAAGCCACAAGGAGAAAGTAGGCTAAACATAGAGTGTTGAGTAAGTAAAAACTATAGCGTTCAGGTGGAAGACAGTGATAGAACATAAATTAAGAAAAAAGTCAAAATTGTTAGCGAAGGCAAGCTATAATGGCCATTGTCTACTTAACCAGACTACGATAGAACTTATCCTGAAGATTAAATACTTACAAAATGGTACCTTATTTGGGATGTAGTGTCTTGTTGATGCTAGGAGTGACGCGATGCATTCTGCACAGAATGGAATAGCTTGGGTTTATGATCTCAGCAGACGGTTTCAGGGAAGGATTTCCTCTATGCCAGAAGGTATTGCTTGTGGAGTTTTGAGAGGCTGTGATTGTTAGGCAGAGGCCTATTTTAATAAATCTGTTTTAATGCATGGCACCTATTTCATTTTGAAAAACAGAGCCAACTTTAAGATGAATTGAAGTGCAAAGTCTGTGGGGAAAGATGATCCTTTTCGGAGAGGATTTCAAACCATCATCCAAAATCCTCTCCTTATCTCAAATCTCTCTTCTTTGAAGGTGGAAGTGGCAGCATTCATTTACTGTAGTTCTTATTTTTAGTAACTCTTGGTATTAAGTCTTTACTAATTTCACAGGTAGTTTAGGAATACATTCTCATGGTCAAAGATTTATTACAGAATGAAGAGTGAAAATCCTTACTTTTCCCGTCATCTTTAAATTCCTGTTTCCACTGTCAATTTAGGATGTGTCCTTCTAGTTCCCTCTCTGCGTGTATGTGTCTATATATATTTATTTTGTTTTGCACAATAGGATTATTTTACTGACTTAACTTTTCCTACTTAATAGTCTGAGTGATCTTTTCAGGTCATTTCATAGGAATATAGCTCATTCTTTTTGGTGATTGCATGATATTTCCATACATAGTTTGGGTGAATGATAAATTATTTAATTATTCCTTATCTATTAGTGGAACCTTGGGGCTATCTTTAAAAAATCTTTTAAAATTATTACAGATAGCTGTAGTGGCCATCCTGTTTATATACACTTTTTGGACATATGAAATATTTCTTTAGGATAGTTTTATAGAAGTTGAATTGCTAGGTTACCTTAAAGAGTATTTAAATTTTTGATAAATACTGGCCATTTCCTTCTGAAAAGCTTAAGGACTTAAAGTGACTCCTTTAGTACTAAAACTTCTACCACGTGTTAAAGTGCTTCCTGGCACACTGCTTTCTTTGTACCTTCGATTATTCTGCAGAGACTTGGCCCGCCCTTTCTCCCCCTCTCTGGTCCTTGAGCTCTGCTTCTAGGCAGTGTCCTGTTTCCTGGGCACACACTGTGTGCTGGGCTCTGTCCTGAGTGCTCCGCTGGAACTCTGCCTTCTGTGAGTTCTCAACTTAGAGACACTACTCTGTCATCCTGCCACATCAACAGGAATTCTTATTCCAGCCCTGTTACTAAGGATATTTGTTACCAAGACTTGGGCTGCTTTTTAGTGTATATTATAGCCTGTTTTATAAAAATATTTGTATAGTATTCTCAGTACAACTAATAATGAGCTCTTTGGGCCATTAAGGAGAATGCATTTGAGTCAGTTCCAGGATGAACCTAGAGCCAAGTAAGTTAGAGAGAGAGAAACAAATACCATATATTAACACATATATATGCAGTCTAGAAAAATGGTACTGATGAACCTATTTGCAGGGCAGCAGTGGAGATGCAGACAGAGACGAAAGATTTGTGGACACTGGGGAAAGGAAAGGGTGGGAAGAATTGAGAGTAGAGTGGAAGCATATATATATTCCTGTATGTAAAATAGATAGCCAGTGGGAATTTGCTGTGGGAGGCAGCGAGCTCAAACTGGTGCGCTGTGACAGCTTAGAAGGGTGGGCTGGGGTGGAGGGTGGGAGGGAGTTTCAAGAGGGAGGGGACATAAATGTACCTGTGATTGGTTCATGGTGACACATAGCAGAAAACAACACAATATTGTAAAGCAATTATCCTGAAATTAAATAAATTTAAAAAATATTAATGAGCTACTCTAGCTAATTAGGTGTATCATACATAAAGATGTGTATTAAGATATAGAAAGTAGACACTTATGGGCCAATGTTTTTTCTTCAATACAGGAATGGGTTGGACAAGTGGAAATAAGTGCCCTTTCTCTTCTGTACAGGTAAGCCCTGTAATCACATAGGTAAACAAAAATAAAGCCAATGGGAAGTTAACATGTTCCATTGTAACGCAGTTGTTAAAATAGCAGAATCACTTACAAACCTTCTAGAGAGATGATTTCCTCCTTTCTCAAGGCTGCTAGCGTTGAATGGCTAGAACAAGGGCAAAGCACCATATTGTCAGTTTTACAGCTTTTTGTCTGATCAGGGGAATGCTTAATTTTTTCTTTTCAAAATGTCTTTATAAATTTCATCTCCACGCTTTCTGTGGTTTTGAGGTCTACTTTTAGAAGTTATATAGAAAATTATATTTAAAAGTTTACTTGTTTAAAAGGATACTTTTTGCTTAAGTATGTTGCCGCTTAGTTATCCGTTACTGCCTTCTGTTTACTGCTCTTTCTCCAGCACCTAGAATGTTGCTTGGTGCACTTGACTCTTGAGTGAGTGAATGAATGAAGGACTGAATCTCAATTTGTGAAGTGTATTTCATCAGAAATAATTTCTAAATGTTATTTTCAGGAAAGATTTTATAATTTACCAGAAACCAAATGTTTCTCCTTCACAAGTAACTGAAAATAATTTTCCTGAAAAGGTAAGAATTGTTCTAAGTTTTTCTAAAGGATTTAAGTAAAGGAACCGCTCACTTGCCATCTTGACTGCCTGAGCTATAATTTTTAAGTGACTTTTTTTTTTAAGTTCTTATTAATCATTCACAAGTTTTATTTTTTTGTATTTGCTTTTCTGTACAAATGTTGAACTCTCTTGTGACCTTTTTTTAGAGAAAAATAATTGAGATGCCAGTGTATGTGATTAACTAGACTATTACTGTTTTACATCAATATATACATTAGATAGAAACATAACTTGTGAAAATAGGTTCTACTGTTGCATCCAGAAACACTTAACTGTGATGTATTTCCCATTACAGAGGTAGTTTACTGGGTACGTTGTTATTATCTAGTCACCAGGCAGAAACAACTGGAAAATGATGTAAAGCCCAGAAAGGAGGGGGAAAAACACCACGATTCATTACTAGAGAATTTTGTTTTCATGATCCGCATTGGGTTACGCAGCCCAAGTTGAAGTGTCTTGTCACCATGTTTACGGTGGCAAGGGGAAGGGAGCCGAGGTAAATATGCCTTCGTAAGGACTTGTGGGTGTCCGAGGTGCCTGGCTCTGGATCTGGCCTTTACAGTGTAATTTTTGGAATATGATGTAGTCTAAGCAAAGTCAGCGTGCGTTGCTGTTTGCATAAGTGATTGATTATTTAGAAGGTACATGAAGCTGTAAAGCAGAAAAAAATGTACTTTTGATTCTGCTCCTTAGAGGTAAGCATCTTTAAAGTTTTAGAATATTTTCTTACAGTCTTCTAACCCTTCTCTTTCAATAGCTGAAATCATTTGTTCTTACAGATTGTGTGTGATTTTTGTGATGCAGTAAGCGTTTCCCCAAGTCATTAGGAATTTCTGATTCCTGGCTTTGTATCCATTTCAACGTATGGATGTACCATGACCACATTACAGCTTTAGGTTATTTCTAAAACATTCTATGTGGAAATTTATTAACTAGTAACTCAGAGATATTAGAGATGTAAGTAGCTGTGTAAATGTTGTGTGTGAAGGGCTGAAGGATGTATTCTATTTTTTCCTTTCAGGTATTCCTGTGTTTTTCAAATGGAAATCACTATGATATTGTCTATCCCATAAAGTATAAAGAGAGCTCGGCTATGTGTCAGTGTAAGTATCACCCTTGTGTTGGTTTAGAAATTTTCTTCCTAAGCTTTATGGTCTCGAGCAAACAACTCAGGGCAGATACACTGTTTTGTTGTGTAAAAATATATTTCTGAGAACTTTAGGTTACCAAAAATCTTAATACTCTAGTAAAAACGTGTTTCAGTAGGAAAAAGGTGCTAGTAGATTAGAGTTTGGCTTGTAAATACAAAGTTATATTTTCCTGTGGTAATCAGTATCATTAATAAAGATTTGTATATTTTTAAAGCTTTTAGTTGCATAGCTTGAAAATCTCAGTGATTCAGGAAATCAGTATTTGATTGTATTTGTCACTTGACCAGGGTTTCTTGACCTTTTGCTATTAATATACAGGGCACAGAATTCTTTGTTTTGGGGGTTGTAGAATGTTTAGCATCTATTATGCCAATAGTGGGCCTTCCCTGGTGGCTCCAATGGTAAAGAATCTGCCTGCAGTGCCAGAGACCTGAGTTTGGTCCCTGGGTCAGGAAGACCCTAGAGAAGGGAACGGCAACACACTCAGCATTCTTGCCTGGAGAATTCCGTGGAAGGGGAGTCCGCGAAGTCGCAGAGTTGGACGCAGCTGAGTGACTGGCCTTCTGACATGCCAGTAGCGCTCCCTGTCTCCCCCGTGACAACCGCAGATGTCTCCAGACATTGCCAGGTGCTTCCTGGGAGGATAAAAGCCTCTCCACCTCTCCCAGTGGGGAGTGACTGCTGTGGCGGCGCCTTCCTCCCTTCTCTATCTCCTTTATCATCTGTTCCGACAAAGTGCACACGACCTGTGTGGAGCGCTGTGCCGGGCACGTGACAGCCTCCTCTCCCCTGTTCTTTAGCTAAGGGGGACCAGTAAAGACAGCACATGGCGCCGACCTTTTCAAAGCTGGAATGTCCAGCTTTTGATTGACTGAAGCGGCAGAGAACATAGCCCAGGATGCAGACAGCCAAACCTCACATCTCGAGACAGATCAGTTCACAATTTTATATGACTTGTATTTAATGTATTGGTGTATTTAAAGCTAACAATAATACAAAAAGGTATCACAGCTGTGAGCCAAAGTTGATAAAGTTCAACACGCACAGTGAGCAATGACTTAACTATGGGTGCACACACTGTGCTAAGCCTCTCCATACTGCTTTCATATTTAATCCTAGCACAGTGAAGTGCTCTTATTCCAGCTGTTCTCATGAAGAAACTGAGAACTAGAGAGGTCATACAACCTCCCCAACCGGAAGAGGCTTGGATGGAAAACTTAAGGAACACTAAGTTTGCTAGAAAGAAGATACCTTTTCATAATGGACTAAAAAGAAACCATTGTAAAATGTGTTCTCAGCAACCACTGAAACATATTGAGACAATGTTTCTGCTTTACAAAAAGAGGAAAACAAAAACAAACCCACACTCCAGAAAGCATAGAAATACATTACCAAATGCTCAGAACCCCTGCAGGAGTTCAGACCTCTCATTTGTGTTAATTACAGCAAACCTTACGAAAACAAGTGCGCTAAGAATTCATCACAGTGGTGTCTACCCCTCAAACGAGTCCCCAAGAGACCCCCTTTCTCACCACCTTGTATCTACCTCAGTATCATCCAGACAACAGGCAGTGATGATTTTGAACTAACTGACTGCAAAGACAGAAGTCTAGTTGCTCTCTAGGTAATTTTCTGATTAAATTGTGTTATTGATCATAAGGTGTTAGAAGGTATTTAGTTAAGGTTTTAGAAGCTTGGGTGTCTCAGTTTTATGTTAGAACATAAAATTAATGCTTTGTAACATCTCTTTCTTGTTACCTGCAGCTCTGCTTTATGAATTGCTGTATGAGAAGGTATTTAAAACTGATGTCAGTAAGATCTTGATGGGCCTAGACAGCTCTGAAGTAGCGGACGAAGACAGCAGTGAAATATCAGATTCAGAGGATGACAGTTGCAAGTAAGCGTGGCTTTGCCCTAAAGTACCTTTGTAGTGCCGTGCAAGGAAACAGCTCAGCAACTGTCTTTTATGGGGCTGCCTCACTTAGGTATTACGGTATTTCTGAAGTACAGCAATCTGCGGCAGAAGTTTCTTTTTTCCTGCCGCTCCTGTTACCTCATTTCTATTATGGGACTGTTTCTTTTGGAATTTGATTTTTTTGTTTGTTTGTTTTGTTTATTTTTGTTTGTTTTTGGTAAGCATCTATTCCTGCGTAATCATGCGTGTATCTCTGAAATAGAGTTGGTTCTACCTATGTGTGTGTGCGGGGGCGTTCCCTCACTGCTCAGTTGATAAAGAGTCCACCTGCAGTGCGGGAGGCCTGGGTTCGATCCCTGGTTTGGGAAGATCCCCTGGAGAAGGGAAAGGCTACCCACTCCAGTATTCTGGCCTGGAGATCTCCATGGTCGCAAAGGGTTGGAAGCGACTGAGCGACTTTCACTTCACGTGTGTATATTCTAAAGTTTTCAGATTAGGCTGTCAACTGCTTACATAACCAGTGGTGAAAAATGGCCGTTTTGACTTCCTTGACTTTCTTTTATTGTTTCTTTCTTAGATAATGCCTCCCCTTGTTCTTATATAATACAAATCCCAAGTTCGAATATAAGTATATGTCAACAGCTCTGGATAATAATATTATTTATTTGTGTTTGTTTATGGTGTGAATAAACACCTTTTAACTTAGAGTCTGAAACTTATTTTTCTTTTCCACTTAAGACATACAGGGTAGTGGCTAAGAGCTTGGGCTGTGGACATTCTGACTTGATTTCATTCCTGGGTTCCTGCCAACTAACTGAACTTAGGGGAAGTTGCTTAAAGCCTCAATCCCATAGGTATAAATGAGGATATGTCAGTCTTTCTTTAAAGTAGATAATGTATAAGAATGAAATGAAATGTACAATGCACAGCCCAGTTCCTAGGTATAGTGTCCAATGTGTATGAATTTTTATCAATGATATTAAGAAATGTACTTTGTGTGTTCTAAGAACCAACCAATTTCATCCTCAGTGAAGCTAAAAGTATATTATTCCTTTTTTATGAGAGTATGAATGTATCCTATGATGTTACGTACTGTGAAACTAGAGGAAGATGAAATGAAGCCTCAGGATATCTAATTCTTTATTAAAGACTTATAAAATATATCTCCTTGTATCTGTAATTCCACACATTTCTTGAATTAAATGGTTGATCCTGATTGAAAGTTTGATTGACCACTGTTTCTACATGAGAAAGAAATGAGCCAGATTAAAATCTGGGTCTACCATTGTAAATTAATCCTAGAATTGATTGAGGGGCTTTGCACAGATGGGGAATTGTGCTGCGCGGTTTTCTCCAGGTGCCCAGTGTGATTAAGGCCTGTTATGGAGCAAACGGGAAGCTGGGAGGGAGAATGACTACTCGCTGGTTTAGCTTTTCACCACGAGTTGATGTGGGGGGACTTGAGCACATGCCCTGTGGTTGGTGCTGCTGATGGCTTTAGCAATCCGGGTCTGGGATGGCAGCTGGCTGGTGAAGTGGGAGGAGTGCGGATTGGAGGCTGGTAGGCTTGTAGAGGTCTGCCAGGGATGGTGTGTACATTGTCGTGGTCAGTTTTCCTCTTTATACCGCATTGCTGTAGCCCTGGGAGCAGGAAAGCCTTTCTGATGAGTTTTTTGTTGCTTTATTAAGGTTTCCTTTACTAGTGTCGTGTCTGGCTTAGGGAAGACAAAGCTTCATTTAGGGGAGACGGCTCTGTAATCATGGCAAGACAGATAGGCATGGTATCGTAATGAGGAGAAAGCAAGGATGCCACTGTGCTTCTGTGCCTGGATTCCTTCCACATTCATATCGGTGAATCTGGGAGTATTAGCAATTAGGGTGCTTTTAAAATCCAGACTCTAGATAGTGGGAGTCTCTTAATTATTGCTGCATTTAGGGGTGTGACTCCTAAAGACTAGAGATTGATTTATGAAGGAGGAGGAATTATATGGCAGAAGAATCCAGGTGGCTTCTCACCTTCTCACCCAGTCGTGTGCCATCGCTCTGCCCAGCCTCACCAGCCCCTTGGCTGCCCCAGGCTCTTTGCACTTGCTTCCCGTCTGCTTGCAGTACTAAACAGCCTATGGTTTGCTCCCTCGTCACCTTTAATTCTTTATTCAAAAAGACACCATTCTTTATCCCATTTTTTATTATTTGAGCAGGGCCTTAACACTGTAGTTTTTCTACCTTTCTTCCCCCAAAGCACCTACCAGCGTTAATGACGACTGATAACTTATTTAGCTTGTATCTACTTCACCGGATTGTATATCTTGTAGTGGAGTATTTTGTTTAATGGAGCCTCATCTATTGATGGACTTTCCTGGTGGCTCAGCAGGTAAACAGGAGACACAAGAGACACCCGGTTCGATCCCCGGGTCTGAAAGATCCCTCTGGAGAAGGAAATGGCAATCCACTGCTGTATTCGTGCCTGAAGAATCCCATGGACAGAGAGTAGTCTGGCGGGCTACAGTCCCTGGGATCACATGGAGTCGGACATGACTGAGTGCCCACACATACACACACACGTATCTACTGATACACTTTTGAAAGGAAGTTTTTACATTAAGTGTTTTTATAAACTCACTTACTCTATCATCCCACATTTCACAGTTTATTTCTGTTCCTGTCTTCTTGTTGAGTAAGTCAGTACGAAGTACTGATAAAAATCTTTGACTGGAGAAGGAAATGGCAACCCAGGCAGTATTCCTGCCTGGAAAAGTCTATGGGCAGAGGAGTCTGGCGGGCTGCAGTCCTGGGGGTTGTATGGCTGAGCACGCATGCTTGAGGAGAGTGGAGGAGATGGGTTGGCAGCAATAAACTGGTAAACTTAAAGGAAAGGAAACTTCGCCTTATATGTGTGTACACATATGCACATGTGCACTCTGTCTGTGCTTACATACACACGTGCACACTTCCGTTTGCTTGGGCTCCTTGGAATATGGTTTCGACTTCGTGGACTGTAACTCTGAGATTCTTCTGTGAGGTTAGAGTAAGTGAAATGTGTGTGAACGTTTTTGTACTCCTAATGATACCTGTATTTCTTCCTTTGCAGGAGTAAATCTACCACTGTTAATGATGTGAATGGATTTAAAACTTTGTCAAGTGATCAGGTATTTTTATTTAATGGTTTTTAACTATCTCTTCAATATAAGAAAGCATACAAGTTTATAGCCTTAATTTTTTTTCTCTTTTCTGGTACATTTCCAATAGAGTCAGGATCATCTCGTAAAACATGTTTTTGGTGACTTCCTAATTTTTAAAGCTTTATTCTTTTGATTTTTCTCTTACACGTATCTCAGACATGTTTTAAAAGCATTTCTTGGTTGATTGGGCTTCTTGACTTTGTTTACTTAGCATCCGAAAAGCAGTGGAAACTCTCCTAGCCTCCCTTTGTCTAGAAAGGTTCTTAAGTCGCTCAGTCCAGCAGTCTACAGAAATGTGGAATATGAAATTTGGCTGAAGTCTAAACAAGGTGAGTTAAAAAAAAACCTGTATTTTCCAGAAATTTACTTTGAGGCCCTTGAAAATAATTACATCAACTTGATATTATGCTGATATTCTTTACAGCTCAACAAAAACATGATTATTCCATTGCTGCTGGCTTACAGTATGAAGTTGGAGATAAATGCCAGGTAAGTGATTATGTAGAGGAAGAAAAGATTTTACTTGAAATCTTCCTTATTCTAATAGGAACTAAAAAACAGCTCAAGTTTGGATGTGTTGTTAGTTTGAGATTTCAGAATATATTTTATCATGTATACATTTTAATAGTTAAAAATATTTAGCTTTTGAATACGTTACCAAAATCATGTATATCTAAAACTGTGAGACCCTTCCCATGATCTTTAAAGCAGTTCAGTCTTTGATAGTACTTGCTTCAAAGGCGTAGCAGTAACCTTTTAGATTTTTAGATATTTTCTTCATAGCTGGCAGATAATGTACTGACATTGATTCAGACTTGACACTACAGGTCAGTTTGTTTTATGAAAGTCATCCTGGAAAATTTTGATACAACACGTAGTTCTTTTGTTGGATTGAGAAAAAGAAAGGGAACAGTTAGAGAAGTTTTGCCTTTTACTTTGAATAAGCTGCTGCTCTGGGCTTACTGCGGCTGACTCTTAAAGGGGAAAGTTGAGTTATGTCAGCGTTTCTTCCATGGAGTGATATTGCATCCCTGCCTCCCCTCTAGCAATGTCTGCAGACATTTTTGGTCATTACACCTGGGAAGGTACTACTGATACCTAGTGGGTAGAGGCCAGGCATGGTGCCAGACATCCTAGAATGCATAGGACACCTCCCCCCCCTTCCCCACCCCCCCACCCCCAACACACACATAGCAAGGAATCATCTGGTCCAAAGTGTTACTAATGCCAAGACTGGAGAAACTTCTGTGAAAAAATATGACTCTAAAACAAAAAAAACCCCATACACCAAAAATACTGTTATTTGGAAGATAATTGTCATCAAGAATGGTTCTCATAAAAAGTGTTACCTTTTAAAAACTATTTTGAAATCGCCATTGACAGACATTTCTTCTTGACTTGTGGAGGAAATAGTCATTCCTTCATGTTAAAGTGGTTTGTGAAAAGTATCTGGGGGACCAGGATTGTTTCTGGGTATCAGTGACAGACTTTACCTTAAGAACTTTGAGCAGTGTTTTGATTCGAGGGTGTTTTGAAAGTAGCGGAAGAAGATGTGATTCTTTTAAGGTTGTCAGAAATGTGCTCTAAGCACAGAACCGAATCTGGGAATCTTTTGCTATAGTGATTTGGGGAACTTGGCAGAGAACAAAAGAGAAGAGGGCCCGCCCTCCCCACCCTCCTCAGTGGAGAAGAGAAAGTACTTAGTTTATACTCTCGCTAAAATTGTTTTATTCATTATTTTAAACTGAGCATATTTCATTTGAGCTTTCAGTTCTTGGTAAAGCAGAAGGTAAAGCAGGTACTTGTTTTAATTTTTTATTTTTTAGAGTATTTTCCTTTTCTACTACTTGACTATTTCACTTGGATAAAATTTAATTGAAATTTTATTACGGAAAGTGTGAAAGTGAAAGTGTTAGTCATTTAGTTATGTCTGACTCTTTGAAACCCCATGGACTGACTGTAGCCCACCAGGCTCCTCTATCCATGGGATTCCCCAGGCAATAATACTGGAGTGGGTTGCCATTTCCTCCTCCAGGGGATCTTTCTGACCCAGGGATCAAACCCAGGTCTCCTGAATTGGCAGGTGGACTCTTTACCATCTGAGCCACCAGAGTTTCAGACTCAAAGGTGCCTTTTATTTACTCAGTTCAGTCGCTGACTCTTTGCAACCCCGTGAATCACGGCACGCCAGGTCTCCCTGTCCATCACTAACTCCCAGAGTTCACCCAAACCCATGTCCATTGAGTTGGTGATGCATCCAACATCTTATCCTCTGTAATCCCCTTTTCTTCCTGCCCTCAATCTTTCCCAGCATCAGGGTCTTTTCAGATGAGTCATCTCTTCTCATCAGGTTGCCAAAGTATTGGAGTTTCAGCTTCAACGTCAGTCCTTCCAGTGAATACCCAGGGCTAATTTCCTTTAGGATGGACTGGTTGGATCTCCTTGCAGTCCAAGGGACTCTCAAGAGTCTTCTCCAACACCACAGTTCAAAAGCATCAATTCTTCAGTGCTCAGCTTTTCTTCACAGTCCAACTCTCACATCCATACATGACTGCTGGAAAAACCATAGCCTTGACTAGAAGGACCTTTGTTGAGAA
Organism: Ovis aries; assembly: GCF_016772045.2. Classification (NCBI taxonomy): domain Eukaryota; kingdom Metazoa; phylum Chordata; class Mammalia; order Artiodactyla; family Bovidae; genus Ovis; species Ovis aries. The sequence goes on from NC_056070.1 coordinate 13,198,197, forward strand.
AGTAATGTCTCTGCTTTTGAATATGCTTCTAGGTTGGTCATAACTTTCCTTCCAAGGAGTAAGCGTCTGTAATTTCATGGCTGCAGTCACCATTGCAGTGATTTTGGAGCCCAAAAAATAAAGTCTGACACTGTTTCCCCAGCTGTTTCCCATGAAGTGATGGGACCAGATGCCATGACCGTAGTTTTCTGAATGTTGCGCTTTAAGCCAACTTTTTCACTCTTTCACTTTCATCAAGTTTTAGTTCTTTTCAGTTCTTCTTCACTTTCTGCCATAAGGGTGGTATCATCTGCATATCTGAGTAAGCATGTAAATGTAGTTTCAGTTTTAAATAAAAATTAGCTTCAGAAAATCCTTTTTATTGTTCAGCTCTTGAGGAGAGGGAAGCAGTGTCCTGCTGTGACCAAAGAATGAAATGTCAGCTTGAGGGCTTGGAATGGGCGGCTGCTGACCCTCCACCTCTGGCTGGGGAGGGTGACTGTACTGTGCCATTTCAGTACCCATCCAGGAGTTCTGGTGTTCTTGAGTTCTGGACCTTGTCCCCCTGTGGATGCTGAGGGCTAGTGGTACCGATAACGGGAGATGGCTTTGAGCAAGGCTGTGTCCATCTGGCTGCTAGAGCGGGGTTGGGGGCGCCCTCTGCCAGAAGGAAAGTAAAAGGCTGACTCTCCTGTCCTGGTGTGCCATTGTGTAATAACCAACTGTATTTTAGAGAGGAGACGATGCATCTATTTTTAGGGAGCAAAAAGGTCACATTTACATATTACAACATTTGAAATACTGGAAAAGTGAGAAGATAATATAATTTTCATAGCAGGTGCTCGCCTTTGTTGAGCGGTCGCTGTGTGCAGGCTGGTGTCCTTTATATGCATCCTGTGTGCCTCATTGCGACTCTGTGGTGCCTGTGATGCAGACACTATAATTAGCCCTGTCTTGCACACGAGCGCAGTGAAGCACCAGATAAGTTACTTGCCTGAGGTCATATTGCTGCTGAGTAGAAAAGCGGCACCTGGAATCCTGGTGTGTGTATGGTGCCACAGCCCTGCCTTCAGAACCTTGACAGTTTAGAAAAAACATGGAAAAGTAAGCAAAGGAAAGTATTTTGGAACGAGATACACAGGTCTGGGAGATTAGAGGCATTATGGTGTACTCTTTTGAACTTAGTTTTGTTTTTAACTATGTATGTTCATCGACGCTTGAGTTGAAAATGAAATGGCAGTTTAAAAACGAATCAGGTGACTGATTTTTCTTTGCGAATTTGTTCAACAGGTTAGGTTGGATCACAATGGAAAATTTTCTAATGCAGACTTTCAAGGGGTTCATTCTGAGAATGGGCCAGTTTTGGTCGCAGAGCTTGGAAAGAAGTACGTACTGTTCGCAGCTAAGGTGTTAATTCACTTTCTCTTCCACTTAGCCTGATGTAATCACGAGCATTTCTAAACGTCCCTGTGTATTTGCGAATTCGGTTAAATGTGTTGCGGGTGTATACAGAAATATACTTTTTTAGATCTCTTAGAAAAATAGTTTGAGTTCAAATTTAGTGTTTATGTGTTAAGGTGCTTTAAATAAAAGATACTTATTTCATTGCTTACTGTTTAAAATGTGCCATTCTTCACTACGGCAGTTTAGAAAATTAACCTATTGTAACTGAAGCTTTGGAGGACAGGGGCAGTATTCATTTCTGATTTCATTCATTGCTGCCTTGCATGTAGTTTTCAGTAAATGATTATCTGGTGGAGTGAAATTCTTGCCACGATCCAGTGTTACTTTAGAGCAACTTTTGTTTCAGCTGCTGCAGCCTTTATTTGAGGGAAAGGTAGTAAGCTCCACCTAGACTTTACCATGGCGAACTTCAAACATACACAGCTGAGGAGGGTTGTCAAGTAAACCCCAAGATAACTGTCACCCTAGCTTCATAGCTAACAGCAGGTTTGCCGTCTTTTCTAATCTCTTCTGTCTAACCCCTTAAAGCAGAAGAAAGGAGCAGAATTGGAATATTTGAAAGTAAATCCCATTCAAAGTAAGGTCACGCCATTTCTCATAGATGCTGTGCGTCTGTGTGCCTCTCTAACACAGTAAAGGCTTCTCCATTCCCCACCCTTAGCCTCAGTGCTGTCATCACACCTCACAGAATAGTGTTCTTTCCTTCCTTACCTAATCTTTTGCTTAGACTGTGATTAAGACCTCTCAATCTTCTGTTCTTTTAGGTTAGAAAATATGTTTTTGACCTTAGTCACTTGATTATAATTACATGTGGATTGCTGAATGCTTTGTACTTGATAGGGTGTTTTTACTATAAGAACTAAGACTAGAAATTCTCAGGTAAATTGAACATAAAAGATTTATGTAGAATACTTAAGTGCACAGTCTCAGTAGAGCACTTTCGTTACTTCAAGTCTCTCTCTTCTTTTTAAAGATACTCACCGAAGAGCCTCAGGCCGCCTCCCTCAGAAAGCTGGAGCACACTGTCAGGGAAGAAGATGAAGAAGCCCCCTTCAGGACAGAGCTTCCATTCTGGTAGGAGCTCAGCAAGCTAGCCTCCTTTGGGGGAGGGGATGGCACTTGGAGTTGTTGACAGTAGGTGGAGGGTTACAAAGGACTTTTGGCTTCGTGTCACAGACGTGGATTACAGAGGCCCAAAGAACTCCAGCAAGCCAGTGAAAGCCCCGTCAGCCCTACCTCCTCGCCTGCAGCACCCTTCAGGAGCGAGACAGCACGCGTCCTCCAGCCACTCTGCTGCGCCGCAGGCCCAGAAAACCTCCAGCGAGCACAAAAGTCTCAGCAGAACACCCTCACAGATCGTAAGGTAACCTTCCTGAATGCAAGAGAGCTGAAAGTCAAGAGAGCCAGCATTTCTTATTTGCTGTGTTCCATGCATTTAGAAAGTTTCAATTTTTTGTTCATATACTTGTCTAAAGCCTTAATATTTAATAGTAAGAGTATTGTTGATAAATAATGTGAGAATTTCAGTTCTTCATTACTCTCATCACACAAATCAAAGTGATTTTATAGTTTAAGACATTTTGATTTTTTCATTTTTCATACAACAGCAGGATACAAATTGTGTTCGAGTTACCATAGATTATAAACCAGGAGACGCTGGAACATACCTAGGGACATACAGTGAGGTGCAGAAATTTCATGGTCTAAAGGTATTGAAATCATACAGAGTCTGTTCTCTTATCATGGTGGAATTCTATTGGAAATCAATATCAAAAGATGTTTGAAAATAACCCACATATTTTCAGAGAATGAGATGGTTGGAAAGCATCATTGACACAATGGACGTGAATTTGGGCAAGCTCTGGGAGACCATGAAGAACAGGGAAGCCTGGTGTGCTGCAGTTCATGGGGTTGCAGAGTCGGACACGACTTAGTGACTGAACAACACCACATACTTTCAAGTGCAATGTGACATTTACTAAGAGAGATCTTTGATTTAGCCATTGAAAGCCTCAGTAAAGCTAAAAGACTGAAAAACACAAGAGGGTGATTGCAGAGAAGAAAGCATTTTAAATGAAAAATTAATATCAAAATGAGAAATTAATTTCAATGATACTTTTAAAACCCCATGTATTCGGAAACTTCAATGTCCACTTTGAAATGATGGGTGTGTCTAAGAAGCTAAAAGAAGGAAAATTAAAAAATATTTGTAGGAGAAAAAAAAAGAAAAGAATTTATCAGAATTTTTTGCATGCAGCTGAAGCTGCTCAGTGCAGCTAAACACAGTGTGGAATCTTGAGTAAAGTATGAAGGCAGATAATGGACACTAGCAGAAAATTTTGTGAAATTTGAACAAAATCTGTAGTATAGTTAATAATACTGTATCACGTTAAGTTTTTTCTTTTTAAATAACATAGTATTTCTTTATATTCTCAGGATTGGATTAGAAATTAGACATCTTTACTTTTGAATAACTTTTTTCAGTGATTTAGATCTTAGCCAAGACAGATCTCCTGGCACCGCATAGTTTTCTGGTAGTCTGTAATGTGTTAAATACTGAATTCCAGCTCACACTGCTAGTTCCCTGCAGGGTAAGGTTAGTTTTCTTTTATATATGAACTTAAATCAGCCAAAATGGCCAGCGTGCTTTGTTCTGGTAGGTTATGACCGGTTGCGGTCACGTGTCTAATGCTGAACAGGTTGTTGTGATCACGATCAGCATTCTGACCGAATGTGCACAGGCATGTGCTTCTGAATATACTTCCGGGTCATGGTTTCCTGTGTTGTTGATTTCGAGTTTTCCCTAATCTGCTTTTCCTCCGAGTGGCTTATGGAGCTGTAGAGTAGCTCCTGTTCTTCAGAGGGGCTTTGTTTGAGAGTGTGTCTGCAGCGGAGGCCACCCTTGTCCTGCAGCCTTGTCCGTGTCTCCTGTGGGTGCTTGTGGCTGATACCTTCCCCATCCAATGTCGACTTCCCCAGTTACCTGAACCGCTGTAGCACTGGCTCATGTGCTTGCCAAGCTCTGGTCTTCAGCTTCTTTATTTTTGGCTTTTGGGCATTCCCCTTTCTTGGGAAAGTCCTTAACACGTTGTCATTGAAGATGGTTCATGTACCGTCTCTAGGACAGAGTTGTGGGTTCTTAGGCTGGCATGATGCCAGTACTGTGTGGTTTCCTGGGGCTGTGGCATTCTGCTACCCCAGACAGGCTTAAAACAACAGAAGTGAGTTACAGTATTGGGGGCTGGAAGTCTGAAGTCAGGTGTGGTGGGGCCCTGCCCTCTGAAGGTTCTAGGGGCGAGTCTGTTGCAGGCGCCTCCTGCTTTTGGTGTGGTCCACAGTCCTGGGCCCTCCTTGGCTTGTGGGTATAAGTCTCTGCCGCCACCATCATGCGTTCTCCCTGGGTGTCTCTTCTAGGGAGGATACCGCTTACAGTGGGTTTAGGGCCTACCCTGCTGCACAGTGACTTCATTTTGATGTGATTACTCTTGCTTGCAGAGACCTTGTTTATAAAGTCACATGCACAGACCCCAAGGGGCAGGACTTGAGCATAACCTTTTTGGGAGACACAGTTCCAATTCATAACTCATACCAGTACCTCACATCCATTACATTTTTCTTTTTACTTGAACAGACTGTTTAGGATAGAAAATTGATATCGTTCAAAATCCAGAACACTCCAAAATTTGTTGTGATAATTCTCCTTGCCATCCCTGTTCATTCAGACTGTCTAGCTTCCTTCTGCAGTTGCTGTTGTTCAGTCACTAAGTTGTGTCCAACTCTTTGGGACCTCGTGGACCGAGAGACAAGGCGCCCCTGTCCTTCACCATCTCCCAGAATTTGCTCAAACTTATGTCCATTGAGCCAGTGATGCCATCCAGCCATCTCATCGTCTGTTGTCCCCTGCTCCCCCTGTCCTCCCTCTCTCCCAGCATCAGGGTCTTTTTTAGTGAGTCAGTTCTTCGAATCAGCTGGCCAGAGTATTGGAGTTTCAGCTTCAACATCAGTCCTTCCAGTGAATATTCAGGGTTGATTTCCTTTAGGATGGACTGGTTTGATCATCTTGCTGTCCTAGGGACTCTTAAGGAGAAGGCAGGGGCAACCCACTCCATTACTCTTGCCTGGAGAATCCCATGGACGGAGGAGCCTGGTGGGCTGCAGTCCATGGGGTTGCAAAGAGTCAGACACGACTGAGCGACTTCACTTTCACTTTTCACTTCCGTACATTGGAGAAGGCAATGGCAACCCACTCCAGTGTTCTTGCCTGGAGGGTCCCAGGGATGGGGGAGCCTGGTGGACTGCTGTCTATGGAGTCGCACAGAGTCGGACACGACTGAAGCGACTTAGCCGCAGCAGCAGGGACTCTCAAGAGTCTTCTCCTTCTCTTTCTGCAGAGGCAGTGTTAACAGATTCTTGTGTATCCTAAGGGCAGGGATATTTGAGCATGTGTAAAAAGTATGTATGTATGCATAATCTGATTGTCCAGAAATTCTAATGCGAACAAATGATTAAAAATCAATCATAAGAGAGGATTACCTCATGTCTCAAGGGTGGTCAGTACATACACAGCCCTGAGAAATGACCTGATTATAGAGTAATCAGGGCCTTGCATTCTTGGCATATCCAGGGATGCTGGGAAGGGGCGATAGGGGCCTGTGGTGGGTTACCTCCCCCCAAAGATGAAACTGATGCCCTTAATCGCCTAGTTGTGGCTTAAGTCTGACATGTGGACACTGACCAGACTCCACCAGCATCTGAAGGCTTCCTCACTACAGGCAGAATGCCTAAGAGGAGTAAATACAGAGACTCCCAAATGGCTGACTCAAATGCACTTTTGTTTACCACAAACTGAATTTTTATCCAGTGTGTTTTCTAGTGGTTTGTCCGGTCTGATAGGAATTTGAGTGATCCTACAGATGTTGCCCTTTTCTTGTTTACCTTAGGCATGTGTTACTTGGTTTATAAAAACACTTGATGGCAGAAGGCAGTGGATAGTGCATAGATGTGAAACTTGGGAGAATTTTTGACGTTGTGATTGATGGTGTAGGGACCCACTTGTATTTGCAGTGAGTAAGCCTGCACGGATGTAGGTGTGAGAATGAATTTTGCTAATGTATTAAATTTAGAGACTGCAGATGATTGAATAAAGTAAGATTTTAAAAAATTATGGTCAAAATTTAGAATTTTATAGCTAAATACTTGATTTAATGTTCATTAGAATTCATCTTGACTTTATTTCTAATATTTAACAGTAATTTGGAACACTCATTATAGAATAAAAGATCAGTGATGTTGGACATGAGACCTTGTGAGCTCTCACTCTTTTAAAATTTCTTATTGATATTATCTCTTCCTTTTGAGAAGAAAACAGAGTATAACAGAAACCAGCGGGATTGCGTTGTGGGCTTTCAGTACGCAGGTGCTGAGAGTGATCGGCTTGCCAGGCTGGATAGGCCCCTCCAGCTCGGCCCAGGCAGGGCGGGTTTGGTGCTCTGTGGCTGATGGGCGGGGTGGGCTGGCGCCTTCGGGTGAGGAGGCGTGCACAGTGGTTGATTGTGCAGAGACTCCTGGCTGTTGCTGAGTTGTCTTAGGAGTCTTTCACCACAGGGGTTTGAGAAGGAGCGGTCTAAGATGCTCCCCTCTTGTTTTCCCCTAAGGCTCTGGGGTTGACATCCGCCCCATTGGCGTTAGGCTGTGGTTTTCAGTGGGACTGAGGGCAGGACATGGCCGTTCTTTCCTTCAGAGGAGAAGGATCAGATGCTGTCAGTTGTGTCCTTCCCAGTCTTTTGAGGGAGATGGTATCTCTTCACACGTTTTCTTGTAGGCTTTGGATTGTCGTTTCCCACTGTTGTGAAACCGTCAGACATGGAGGAAGCAGTACTCATATTGCCTGTAATAGTGAAATGTTAGGGTCACGTTATGGGCTACTCGACTATTCATGAACTCTTGTCTCCTCTGACCAAAGTTATGTTGAAAGGATAGCAGTGCAGTTAGTATCTCGCCTTGTGCATTTCCGCCCCCCCCCCCCCACCAGCTTTCATCTTCTCTTGATAGTGTCATTAAAAAGCAGGAAGGTGGTCCTGGTGTTTCTTTTAACATTGTCCTTTACTTAGAACAGAAAATTAGAATGCTTTTGAGGCCTAAACTAGTAACTTTCCCTTTCCTTTGAAAGAGAAGTCTTATGAAAATATTGAATATGGCCTAAAGAAAAGATACAATGCTTGTATTTACGCTCCAGTGAGAAGAAAAATCTGATCATATGTATCGTTTGGAAGCGAGTTATATTTTTCTTTTCCTGCATTGTGAGTTTGTCATCTTGACTCTGAAACCCTAAGAATTGAGGTGCTTCCTTTTGCTAAGCATTTATTACTCGGGCAGCTAAAAGTTCTGTAATGTGACAGTGTAGCTAAGATAGCAAATATTTGTATTGCTAAAAATGTTATTTTAGATTATTTTAGGTACACAGTACATTGTCTTTTTTTCATCCAAGAATGTCTTATTTGACAGAAAACCTGATCGTGAGAGAACTGAGGATTTTGATGCCACGACTCGAGAACCTAACTATTTCGGCCTCTCTCCAGAAGAGCGCAGAGAGAAGCAAGCCATAGAAGAGTCTCGCTTACTCTATGAGATTCAGAACAGAGATGAACAGGCTTTCCCAGCCCTTTCTGTATGTATATAAAAAGGAATTGGAAAAGTTACCCTTCAGAAGTCTCTCCTTAATCCAGTTTTTGTACTCAACCATAGTTTCTAATGGGAGATGAATCATTTTTACACTGAAGGTTACCTTGGGGATGACGTAGCTGCCCCTCCTTTTCATCTTCATGAGGCAAATGAGGTCTAAAGACATTTCTAGTTGGTGGCAGAGTTGAGGCGAGTTGATTGTTTATCTAACTTCAAGTTGAGTATTTTGTTTTGAACTGAAGCTTGTTTGTTTTTGCTAGCCAAAGCCAGTGACTTACCCTAAGCAGTGGAGGTGTACGATTTAGTTAACAGGATACTTCTGTAAAATTGGGACATTCTTTTCAGTGTTCCTTATTAAACATATCCAGGACCTATTAAGAAAAATCTGGTACATGCAAATGAGCGCTGTGATTCGGAGCGGTCAGTGCTAGAGATGGTGGTGGGTGCAGCCCTGTGGCTTCGCCCTTGCTTCCTGTGTCAGATGCTGAGCTGTGACTTCTTGATGAGACAAGAGACAAACGTTCTCTGCCTTTAAGTGTCTTAATTCTTTTGAGAATTAAGAAGTCTTAATTCTTTTGAGTCAGAAGGGAAAACAGTAATGCTGTGTGAGGAAGGTCATTGGCACACAGGGGCAGGGTAGCAGCTTGAGTGTGGGGGCACTGGGCTCCCTGAGCCTGTGGTCTGGTGTAATGGTGAGTGGCACTAAGTGACTTGTGACGCAGCTGTGAGCACCTGTGAGGCACCTGAGCTGTGGTTGAACACTTTCTTAACAGTGGAATAAACAAGCAAAATGGAATGTTGCAGAAGCTACCTTATAGTATATATATGTATGTGTATATGTGTATGTATATTATATGTTGGTATGTATATTTACATCAATATAAAACATTAAATCTCCACGCATTGTTTTCTGGCCTCTGTGGAATTCTTAAACAGGTGGAGAGGCCGAGCTGAAACCAGCTCACCTGGAGTAGTATAGTTCAGGCTGGCACAGGGATTGGTGTTTAGGAATCGTTGGAAGACGTGCCCAAATTCATATGTGAATCAGGCATGGTCTCTACTCTGAGTGTAGTTTATCTCTGTGATATGTTATTTTCCCATAATATTTAGATAATACAAAACTACTGATCTTTCAAGCTTCTACTCACAGCTTTTTGTCTTTTTTTCAGTTAGTGAATGGTGAGAACTACTATAATGTGGGAATAGATGGCTGAAATGTTTTGATTGTTAAAATGAGGTTTTCATACTCACTGTGTTTAAACAGGCTTTTTTGATCCTGTCTTGGACTTGATAGTGACTCAGGTTTGTCTTCTAGAAAACACCTGCCACCTTGGCTGAGATCTCTTCTCAGCTGTGTGTAGCGTTTCCTCACAGATCCAGGAGAGCAGAGGCCTTCAGTGGTAATCGAGCTGAAAAGCCAGACTTATTCTAGCCCCTGTGCTTCACCAGATAGAAGCTGGAGCTCATGCGGGGCTTGGAGGGGTTTGCTGACAGCGGTATTTTAGTGGGAAGAGTCCTAGTGACTGTATCTGCCCCTTGCCCTTGGGGCCTCCCCCACTTCCCCAAAGGACTGTGGCTCTGCAGTGGCTGCTTTTGAAGGTTGGTGTGAAGGGTGCTATTTTTCATACAGAGACTGGAAATACAAGTTGCATAGTACAGGTTTGGTCACAGTGGCTTCTTGAAATGTGGGCATATGAAGTCTTAACTACTAGGCCAAGAGTCTGACTGCCTCATCCTTTGGCTTATTAATAAGCCAGTTACTGTAGAGTATTTAATAGGAACCCTAGATTGTATTTTTTTTGTACTCTGGGAAGTTTATAGATACAAGAGATTTTTAGTCAGATGTGTGAACAGTAAGATTAATTAAAAGACTTCTGTTCATATACTTGTGAGTAAATCTTTTAACACAAAATGTTGGGTTTTGTTTAAGAGTTCATTAGTCAGCCAGTCAGCTTCTCAGAGTAGCAACCCAGGCGTCCAGAGAAAATCATCCCATGGAAGCGATCGAAAAGGAAGCAGGCGGAGAATGGACACTGAAGAACGGAAAGATAAAGGTATGTTATTCCATCATTTGAAAGCAGATGCTGGAGATCTGTTTCTGGCCTAAAGTCAGGCATGGGGAAAAGAATGCTCACTTTTTAATGATTGAGCAATGTACTGTCACATCTCACTCTTGCAGAGAAGCCTTGACTCAGGCCAAGTAAAGCATGGTGTGTAATTGTGAAAACTATTATTCGCTGACTGATCATGGTTAACATGGAATTTCCAGCTTTCTCTGCCTTCATGCTTTGTTGTTCTGTCTTCACACCTGACTAGTGGCTGATGCTGTCTTTTTTTTAATCTTGATCTGTTATAGACTCTGTCCATGGACATATTTCCTTGGATAAAAAACCTGAGCCAGGCACACTGGAGGTAAATGTTTTAAATACTGATTACGTCTTTTTCTTCTCCCTTAACACTGTGGTAGTGCAGAAAAAGATGGAGATGATTTCATCATTTTATAACAAGTGGTGTTTAGTCACTAAGTCGTGTCTAACTCTTTTGTGACCCCATGGACTGTAGCCCACCAGGCTCCTCCGTCTATGGGATTTCCCAGGCAAGAATACTGGAGTGGGTTGCCGTTTCCTTCTCTGGGGGATCTTCCAAACCCAGGGGTGGAACCCCCTGGGTTCGACATCAACAAGCAGATTTTCTACTAGAGCCATCAGGGAAGCTGCAACAAAGTATTATGGAAGTAGAAAAGCAGAAAAAAAATTTGGGAGAAAGTTACAGTGCTTGAGGAAAACTGATGCACTCACAAATTATAACCATTTCATCTAGGGTACATTATGATGACCTTTACTTTCCATTACTCCATGGTGTTACAGATTTTTAAGGGAAAAATGCTATTATGGAACCATGCTCCTGGTAGAAACTGCCATATAATTTGATGTGATAAAGACATGCAGGCAAAATTACCTACCTGTTGAAGACCAGATACAATTGAAAAAAATGCTCAGTTGTTAGAGGAGTCAGTCAGGTGCAGATGGGTGAGCTATAAAGCTAGCACAGTTATCCCAGAATATGGGTGTTTGAAATAGAACATAACCCCCCGTTTTTGTTTTTTTTTGCTTCCAAAGAATATTAGCAATGATAAGTGTGCAAGAATTTCATCACCATCAAAAACAAAGAAATTAGAGTGCCCACCTCCTACAGAGCAAGTAAGTACATTGTTGCATTTGACACTGAATGCTATTTAAAAACAGAAATTAATAGGAAATGAGAGAACTTATTAATAGATCATAATTTGGAATGCAATTACAATTTTTCTCTAATTCTGTTCTTGGTTAGTTTGGAATGGTCTCAGTGGAATGTTTCCTGGACATAGAAACCATTCTTCTGAATTGAATTTGAATAAGTGTTTATCTGGGTACATTATGTTGTCTTTGTGATGAGCTGGCTTGAAAATAAGATTCTTGAAGGGAAATTTGTTTTCTTTCAGAACTTAAAGAGACATCTCTGTATGCTTACCAATCATTTCATAGAAGGGAAGGAATGTAATGATTGAAGAGATTAGAAAGGACATATGTCTAAAGGGCAGTACTGCCAGCTTACAGATTTAACGACGGAAGAACCTGAGTTCTAACAGATTGGTTTGGTTCTTGGTCTAATACAGGAGTAGAGAAAGTTTTTGTCCTTTGTCTTTCAGTTAACATCCTTTGTGTCGGGTAGAAAACGTATGATTTTATGTTTGCTCTTTGTGTGAGGAGCTGTTCTAGACTCATGAATTTCAGGGTGATTTCCATGACTTTGCTTCTTTGCCTTAAAGCATTTGGTTCAAGTTGCTTTATAGTTTGTTTTTAACCCCACTGGTGAGTTCTGTGACTTTTGGTGGGCAATCACTGGATCAAATTTGTTAGTATGGAATTTTTAGCTCCTGTAATTTTTCTTTCATTTCGAAGACCAGAAGAAAGACCATTTATGTAGAAACTGCAGGTGTGTAAGAGGCAGGCAACTCATGATGCATTCGGTGGATGAATTAGTGTTAAGCACAATGAACTCTTGTCTTTTTGCACCCCTTCTTCTTGAAGAAGCCAGCAGAACATGTGTCTCTGTCAAATCCAGCTCCCCTTCTAGTTTCTCCAGAGGTACATCTAACTCCTGCGGTGCCTTCCTTACCAGCCACTGTGCCCGCCTGGCCGAGCGAACCTACAACGTTTGGACCAACAGGTTAGATAAAAATTTTAAAAGTTGATGGAACCAAGCAGCAAAAGTCCTCCAAATCTTGACATTCTTGAGTGTGAGCTTGACCTCAGAGCGGGATCAGGTGCACGGAGCCTCAGAACTTTCTGTGATCCTCCATACTGCTCTGTTTCCCGTGGTGGAGGGCTGGGTTCACGTGGTGCTCATTGAAGAACCGCCCTCAATGGTCTTGGGAGCAAGGCCTGTGAGCTCTGGTTGCCCGGCGCTGGCAGTGTTGTTTTCAGTCCGCTCCAACCCCTTCAGCTCTTTATGGCCCCACAAGACACAGGCTGTGTGTCTTACATGTGTCTGTAAGAGCTGTTACTGGCTCAGAGCTGGTTTTTTGGCCTCATTTCCTCCTGCATGGCCGGGAGGGTGCTTGGTTGACATAAGTACTTCTTTAGATTGCTTAAGCGCATGCTGTTTTCCCAGCTGTGTAATGATACAGCATTCCTTTCCTTTTAGCCTAACATTACCTTTTATTTGCAAAGGAGAATTATCTTTTACCTCTTCATAGCTTTTGATTCCTTTCCCTTTCTTTTGTAGGTGTCCCTGCCCAAATTCCTGTCTTGTCAGTGACACAGACTCTGACTACCGGACCTGATTCTGCTGTGTCCCAAGCTCATTTGACACCCTCTCCAGTTCCTGTGTCAATACAGGCCGTGAACCAGCCCTTGATGCCTTTGCCTCAGACATTGAGCCTTTACCAGGACCCACTGTATCCTGGGTTTCCTTGTAACGAAAAGGGAGATCGAGCCATCGCACCACCTTACTCACTGTGTCACACAGGGGAGGACCTGCCTAAAGGTGAGTGCCTCCTCCCAAGTTCAGGTTAACTTTATTTACGAAATACTGCTGTGAGTTCAGTGAGAACTGTAGGTAGAGGGCAGAGGTCAGGTTGCTGAGTAAGCTGGAGGACTTGCTTGGGGAAGACTTGCTTGGGGAGGACAGCAGAGGTGCGGCTGTCTGTCTATCACCCACTCTTGTTTCAGCTTCTCTATGATGGGATATGTTTTTATACGTCTAGTAACTGCAGCATCCCCCATCATGTTTGCAAAAAGCCTGAATGTATTTTGAATTAAGTCTTAATAGTGTTACTAACCAGACAACTAAACATTACTGTTTTTCATATCAGTGGTTTGGTGTTTGGAACTACTCTTTTCATGTCCATGAAACGATTATAAGAAACGAGTATAACACATAATAGCTGTCATTATAGTGCTGCATGCAATCATGTATATATGTATATGTATGTATATTTTAAAGGAATTCCTTTTAAATTTGTCCTGTTTTCTAAAGAGATTTTAGTTTGTGTTTGTGAACTTTCCTATCAGCAAAACTGAAAGAGTAATGCAGTGACTGCTCTTTACCTGGATAGTTGTAGATAATTTTATTAGCGGTTTGATGTTTGAGTCTGTGGGTAACTGGCTAATGTTAAATGAATACCCGAGCTACTCTTATGCTACTAATCTAGTTGATGAGTTTTATGTTGATTTTTACTCTTATCCCCCAACATTTTTATTTCATGTTTTAAACCCCACAGAGAAGTTGAAAAAAAAAAATGCAGTGAACATGTGGGTTTTCTTTGTACAGATTTGCTTTTAGTCAGGGCTTCCCTGGTGGCTCAGACGGCAAAGTGTCTGCCTTCAATGCGGGAGACCCGGGTTCGATTCCTGGCTCAGGAAGATTCCCCTGGAGAAGGAAATGGCAATCCACTCCAGCACTCTTGCCTAGAAAATCCCATGGATGGAGGAGCCTGATAGGCTACAGTCCATGGGGTCGCAGAGAGTCGGACACGAAAAATCTCAGTTTAAGCCATGTTGGGACTTGCATGTTAGAGTAGAAAAAGTGTGTTGAACCCGGAATCACCCTATAGTAATGGAGCCTGGTTTTGGTTATAATTTTTAATCCATGTTTTGTATTACAGGTGAGAGAAAACAGTTCAAGTAGGCAAAATTGTCCTTAGAACTATGTATCATTTGAGGATAATGAGAAAAAGCTTTTTGTGAATGTATAATTTTAGTGTTGATGTTACTTATTTTCAGATAAGAACATTCTTCGATTCTTCTTCAATCTTGGTGTAAAGGTATTTACATTTTATTATTTTAAAGTTATTTTAAGTTAAAATAACTTAAAAAATAAACCTTTTTTTTTAATACTGTTTTAAATTACTAATTCTAACCTGTTGGTCAATAACCTAAGGCTTACTTAATCTTATTATTTTAAGAACTAGCATTTTTAATGCCTTACAGTTTGTTTTTTGTGGTGATTGAGGCTCCACCAATTGCCTGCTTTTCCTTGTAATTGACAGTGATTTAACCCTGTGGTGTGTTTGGGAACCAGCCTAGCGGAAGTGCTTCTTGAGTTAGGTGAGAGGTCTGCACTTTGGGCCCTGGGCGAATTCTGGAGTGTGTTGGAGCCTGCCTGTTGGCGTTTATGGAACGGGGTGGGGCTCTTCTTCCCTGACTCAGTTGTTGAAAGGCTGAGAGGAAGCCAGCCGTGGAAGGCAGGGCTCCCTGGCAGAGCAGAGGTTCCTGCCGGAGGTGACCAGCCTGGAGGTGGCTCGTCTCAGAAAGAGCTGGAGAGCTCTGTTCTTGTCAGCGCTGTGTTGTCTCCTGTCTGGATTCGTTTCTGTGGGTTCTGGACGGTTAGAACATCAAGTGCTACCATGGCCTACAGACAGTTCATAAAAACAGACTTGATCAATTTCTTCATCTGCTACATTCATTGCCTAGTTTATATTTCTCTAGTTAATGTTGGCTGTACAGCTAATTGATTGATTAGCCAGTAATCTGGTAAATTTTTCTTTGTTTTGTTGTTTGGGCTGAACTTTTTGCGGGGCAACAATTTGGAATATTTCATTTCATTATTTAGCCTTACTTGACTAGAGGTCTGGAGAGGGCAGTGGCAACCCAGTCCAGTACTCTTGCCTGGAAAATCCCATGGACGGAGGAGCCTGGTGGGCTGTAGTCCATGGGGTCGCAAAGAGTTGGACATGACTGAGCGACTTCACTTTCACTTTTCACTTTCGTGCACTGGAGAAGGAAATGGCAGCCCACTCCAGTGTTCTTGCCTGGAGGGTCCCAGGGACGGGAGCCTGATGGGCTGCCGTCTGCGGGGTCGCACAGAGTCGGACATGACTGGCGTGACTTAGCAACTTAGCAGCAGAGGTCTAAATTTAATCCTTGCAGTTGGATTGCTCTGGGGGTACCTGTAACCATGGAGTCCAAATGTTGGGGATCACCTACTTCTGTACCAGCGTTTTTAATGATAGAACCTGTCCAGTCTAGGTAGCTAGTTGGCTAATGGGGTCACATACTGAGTTAGTGGTAGGGCCAGAACATGAGTGGAGGTCATCCCAAACAGCCAGTGATTGAGGTGTTGCAAGTTGGAGGCTTGATTGCTGCTGGTGGTTTCTGAGATCTCTGTCACCGCAGACTCCTTCTGTGCAGTTAGATCTGTAGGGTGGAATTATTGATCACAATGGTCTGTGGGTAGGCTCATTACTGTCTCCGGTCAAGCATCTGTATCAGGGCTGTGAGTTGGTTTCAGGCTAGGAACAAGGAATGCAGTCTTGGCAGTGACTTAATTTGGTGATTCCTCTGCCTGCTGTGTGTCAGAGGGGTCTCGTCTTTGGTCTTTGCAGACGCGAGAAACTTACCTTGAGCCCACTCAAACTTCTCCCCCTCCAAACCACCTGCCATGTAGTTTATCTTACTGTTTTTTTTTGTGTGTGTGTGTCTCTTTTAGGCATATAGTTGTCCTATGTGGGCCCCACACTCTTACCTGTACCCTCTGCACCAGGCCTACCTGGCAGCCTGCAGGATGTACCCAAAGGTCCCTGTCCCTATGTATCCTCAAAACCCGTGGTTCCAAGAAGCTCCTTCTGCTCAGAACGAGAGTGACTGTACGTGTTCAGATGCTCACTTCCCCATGGAGCCGGAGGGCAGCGTGAATGGCCAGATGCCACAGGCAGAGATGGGCCCGCCCGCGTTTCCTTCACCCCTGGTCATCCCTCCGTCTCAGGTGTCTGACAGTCACGGACAGCTGTCCTACCAGGCGGACCTAGAGTCAGAGAATGCGGGGCAGCTCCTTCACGCCGACTATGAGGAGTCGCTAAGTGGCAAGAACATGTTCCCGCAGCCGTCCTTTGGCCCGAACCCGTTCCTAGGCCCGGTCCCCATCGCACCACCTTTCTTCCCTCACGTTTGGTATGGGTACCCTTTTCAGGGATTCATCGAGAATCCAGTCATGAGGCAGAATATCGTTCTGCCCTCTGATGAGAAAGGAGAATTGGATCTGCCCCTGGAAAACCTGGATCTCTCTAAAGAGTGCGCTTCTGTGTCAGCAGCAGAGGAGTTTCCCGAGGCCGGGGGCGAGGACCCCCATGCTCCCCCTGAAGCTAGCGCGAGCAAGTCGGATGGCCGGGCTGAGCGCTCCTCGCAGACGCCGAAGGTGGAGCCGGCCCCGGCTCCCGGCCCTCCTGCAGCCGAGGGCGAGGCACATGTTCCTGCTCCGCTTCTAAACAGAGAGAGGGAAGCTGGGCCCGCTGAGCCCAAAAGGACCATTCCAAGCCTGAAAGAAAAACCAGAAAAAGGGAAAGAGCCCAAGACTGCTGCTGATGTGGTCAGCGGGGCCAACTCTGTGGACAGCAGGGTGCAGAGACCAAAAGAAGAGAGCTCAGAGGATGAAAACGAGGTGTCTCACATTCTGAGGAGCGGTCGGTCCAAGCAGTTCTATAACCAGACTTTCGGGGGCAGGAAGTACAAGAGCGACTGGGGCTACTCGGGCCGCGGCGGGTACCCGCACGTGCGAGGCGAGGAGTCCTGGAAGGGGCAGCCGAGTAGGAGCCGCGACGAGGGTTACCAGTACCACCGGAACGCCCGCGGCCGGCCCTACCGGGGGGACAGGAGGAGGTCGGGGACGGGGGACAGCCATCGGGGGCAGCACACCTGACGCCGTTGCTGCTTAGGGCGGAAGCCCTTGCTTAGCTGGGCTGTCTCTGAAGGCTTTAAACAAAACAACAAAAACCAATAAAAACCCAGATTGGAGCTCTCTCCACCCCTCCCCTTTACCTTCATGCTCATTCTGGACAGGAGATTTTGGATATGTGTTCACGGGGGCAGGTGAATTCCTGGTGTTGCCATTTTTCTGCGTACAAAACCTGTCTATTTATCGGGTGACTGCCCCTATAAAAAGTAGGAAATAAGTTTGTTAAAGTATTTTTTATAAACAGCTTAATATGAACCATTATAGATTTAGTGTTTGATTTCTGTTTTTCCTTATATAAGTTTAATTTCGGATGTTGGAAATGTGTGCTTTGTAGTGTTTACTAAAGTGACAAATACACCATTCGACACACTATAGATTCCAAAACATAACATCGCACCAAATAGAAACGTATATTTTATTATGCAATGCCTTAGTCATAAACTGGGCTCAAACAGGTCTTAGCCTAAAACACTGTTGTCTTTTGAAACGCTTCCAACCCAAAGGCCTTTCATCTCAATATCTGTCAAACTTGAATGATGTCTTCTCTTTAATATTACACATAAGGCAGCCTATTAACCTGTGTCTTAGAAATGTTGTATATAGTTCTTTTAATATTCATAGGGTATATTTTTGAATTTTGGTGAGTATTTGTTGAACTTGAGATTGCATACAAGAATAGATGTTTAAGAAATCATAGGAAATCTAATGAAATGGCTGTTCCCACCAAGAATTCTTAGCACTGGTGTAAATATCATGGTGCCTACTCGAAAGAAATGTCGATGCTATGCATTTTGAAAATAATCTGCATCTGTTAAAACTGCAGAAGTTTTTTAATGCCACTTTAACACTAATGCACTGACAGATTTAAGTATTTTGTGAGAAGAAATGTTAAAAAATTTTTAGCCTGACAGGTTTCTATAGAGTTACTGTGTTTGGTTTTCCTCTTTTGCACCACCCGTTTACGTGTGCCACTCGATACTTGCATGTTCAGTTTGTCTCAGCTGGAACTGTTGTGCAAAAAAGGATGATGGTGACTGTGAGTTCCTTTTCTAGAGGGTGCTGCTAGACTGTGGATTTGCTTTGCATTGAGTCGCTTGATGCCCCTTTGGTAGCGTGTCTCTGACCCTGCTTCCTTCCGGTCTCTGCAGTATTCATTTAGAACTTCCCTCTGCGCGTTGCACTCTGTCCCTTTTGAGGAGATTCGATCCTCTGAATTAGCACAGCATTCATTCATCTATGTTACTGTGTAAAAAAATTGCTGTAGCTTGTATTTCTTATTTGTACATATCAATGTGAAATTCTAACCTTTTTTATGTTCTCCTTTGATCAGGAAGTTTGAGTGCTATGCAAATAATGTAGTAATTTCTCTTTGCATGCCGTGTGTAGTACACCTAGCCAAAAGTAGTTTTTTTTTTAAGCAAATTCCTTTAAAAGCAAATACAATTCACTTGAATTTGACAAACTGAAGCAGATGAGTTTTCTGGGTTCTCTGCTAACCTACGGGAATGTTTGGATGCCAGCTCGGCTCAGTGAATCTCCGCTGTACTGTAATGGTTATTTACCTCTTTGTTTTAATTACCTGATGTCTGTGTAACTGCTGATTTGAGTAGTGATTAGTGTGTAGATGTTTTGTAACATAGGATTTTAGAGAGCACTTTGGAAGATAACATTTTATTATGATGGTGCTAGGTAGAAATTTGTAGACTGGGATTGTGTGGAAAAGAAAAAGATTCTTGAGAGAACCTGTTGAAAGGAATTTCTGTTGTCACCTAAGCCAGATAACTAGGGAAGGTACTGCTTAAGAATTTTTTTCTTAGTCACCATCAGTAGTTGTTATGGAATGAGAAGATGAGAGGGTCCTCCACTTTCAGCTCATGCTTTTATATGTAAGATTAGCTTACCTGATCATTTTAATGCAAATTATATTAGGTATAGTGACAAGATTTAAAAGTTCAGCAGTGTATGTTTGATCTCAGGAGTCCAAAAAAAAAAAAAAAAAAATTCATTCTTTTCCTGTGTCCTTGGTTTTCTTGACTGGGATTTGATCTCCGTTTCTTCTGGAAGTGTTTTAAAATTGGATAGGAGAGAATACTGTTTTGTTTCTTCGCTGTTACTCTGTCTTACCTCAGTTGAGTAACAGAACACTCTATAGTTCCTGAAGGAAATGCCGAGTTGCTTCCTGTTTTCCCATACTTCCCTCCAGGACGTGGTGGAGACTGCTGAAGGAGAACTCGGAGCAGTTGGTACTTGAGTCAGTGACCTCTGGAATAAGAAGAAAGAACTCTGACTTCTGATTATTAGGCTTTAAAATGATCAGTCTTTGCAGGAAGGTCTGTTTTGTTTTCCCTTTAGGTTTGTTTTCAGCGTATCAGTCCAGGGGTTTGCCTTATGCTGAGGTCAAACTAGGGCCAAGCAAGCTTTGTCCTCCTCCATTTTAACTGAGTTATATAGTATGTTGACATGAGATAAAAATGTTTCAGAGAAAAGCAAAAGCTTAGAAATGAGAATCATTTGTACTTTGAGTTGGAAATTATGACTTACTCTCTTAATGATCATACACATTTTGAAGAACAAACATTTAGCATGACCAAAGCTCACTTCTCATTTTTGTTGGCTTTTGCTAAACTTGATTCCAGCCCCTTTCCTTTTAGTATTGTGTATATTTCTTCTCTTCATTTCCTCTCAGATAGATCTTCAGTTCTTGTTCCACATACCCCTTGGCGGCAGAATGCTAGCATCTGGGCAGTCCTCATCCTGTTGTTCCCTGTTATCCTGTGTGTGCGTTGTCACGGCTGACCTAAGCTCAGACCCTGCTGGGGCCTGGCTGGTGTAGGTTTTCCCTACTGATATGTCATCCTATTTGATGCCAACTCTATATTCTTGCAGTGTGTTTCCTTTGTGACTCAAGGTGGAATAATGCCTGTGAACTGCAAACTTGCTTATGATTGACTTGGTGCAATATAGTTCCTTTCTAACCATTTCTGGTTTAGAAAACATTCAGCCATCCTAGAACTAGCAATATTTATTTATGCCTCGTTTATTTTACCTTAGTCTTTCACTTATGGGTACTAAGCAAGGTCCATTTTAGTGTAGCTGAAAAGAATGCATATTTGGCTACACTATTTCTGTTTACTGTATTTTGCTTCCTATTTAACGTCTAAATGCTATTGTGTTGTTTCAGATCTTAATAATGGCTCAGTTCCAGTATGTTAGTTTCAAAGAACTAAGGTTTTGCTGTTAGTGTAAGCCAGTTACTCTCTCACTAACTGGGAATTACCACTAATTTAGGTTTTTTTCTCCCCTGAAATACAAAGTTTAGAAAATCCTACAAGAGGGGTGGGTGCATGTCTTAATGCTGGGAAACAGCAACTTTGGGGTTGAATTTACTTGAATGGATAAAAAATTGCATTGTTACAGAGCTAGAAAAAAATTTATGTATGAAAAATGATAATAGCCTTACACTGAGTACAAATAATACTTAAAGCATGTGAAGATGTGATTATTTGTGATGTTACTTGTAAAAAAAAGTATATATACATCTTTTGAAGTGTTGAAAGGAAAATAGTACTTTATATTCTTTATCATATCACTTTTTGTAAGTGTTGAATATATTCCTGTTTATTTTTCTATGTTCTGTTTTGTAGCCTTAAGAAGTGTTTCAAACATATCTGAATGTATAAAATAAGAGTAAATGCCCTACATGGTGTGATGCTGCATTATATATAAAACCGTGTGCATATATTAAATTTTGTCTCTCGATTCCACTTGTGATTCTTTGGCTCTAGGGTTTTAACCAGTAATATATAATATAGCATATAAATCTTAGGAGAATTTAAGTGGAATTCTTAAGAGTTTCCATGCAGAAAATAGTAACGTGCAATTAAACACCACATGGGATTTATAATCTGTGGGGGTAAGTACTGTTCTTTTCCTTACATTACATACATAATAAAGCTGGGGTCATGCGACTAGTAGGTGGTAGAATTTAGTTTTGAACCTAGCCCCAAGTGGTTTGAGAGCTAGTCCTATTCTCTTTCTCAGCAGTCATTAAATGAAATGGGAATGTATAGAATATCTGAGAATAATTTATAGATTAAATGAATTTTTAAGTTAGATAAAGCATTGTTTGAAAGTTTTATTTGAAAATGTAGCCAGTATACTTAAATACTTTTAAGCCTAAGTTTCTACTTTTCTCCTAACTGAATTAAGTGCAGTTCTAGGGAATGATACAAGAATGTGAATAAACTGCAAAAGAAGAAGTACAATTTCCCTTCACAGACCTTAACTAATTTATAAGCTCTACCAAAAGTGAACCATGCACTCCTCAGAATCATCAAGCTACAGATGTTGGTATGAATGTCAATTTTTTAGATTGATCCTTTGAGTTCATTAGAGAAACTGGAGCTTAAAAATAAAATTTTATTTTTTTAAAAAATCGACTTTTAAAATATGTGTCACTACTAGGATCACATTTTATTTTTCACATTTAGAAAAAATCTTAGGGATGTTAAGTATAGTAAACAGTGTGGGTTTTAGGCCTCATCTCTCTTAGAATGTTGAACTAGGAAATTACTGAAATACTGAACTAGGGAATTATTAACTGATTTCAATAACAAAAATCTTTGTAGTAAGCTAGTTTTTTAAAAATGAAAAATTTGGCTTTGGATTAAATGCCTTCAGCTAGGCTAAGAAAGTAATGCTGTTTTTAGTACTTACCTAGGGGATATGCCTCTTACTAGTGGTATAACTTAGTCCTTTATACTTTTATATGTTCAGAAATCGGGGGCCAAAAATGGAGACTAGAAACCAGAGTTAGACATGAAATGACACAAGGCTCTGCTCCACGAGGGGATAGATGTGCGTGGTTGCCCGTCTCATTAGGTGAAGATGAATAGATATGGGAGGCAGACTTTAGGCATGTGCCGTTGGAAGCTGGGACTCCTACGTTTGCATTCGCATCAGGAGCACCCCTGGAGAAGGAGATGGCAGCCCACTCCAGTGTTCCTGCCTGGAGAATTCCATGGACAGAAGAGCCTGGCCGGATACTACAGTCCATGGGGTCGCAGGAGTGAGACACGACTGAGCAAC
The DNA here is from genome assembly GCF_016772045.2 of Ovis aries. Taxonomy (NCBI): domain Eukaryota; kingdom Metazoa; phylum Chordata; class Mammalia; order Artiodactyla; family Bovidae; genus Ovis; species Ovis aries. Next base: position 13,220,622 of record NC_056070.1, read on the forward strand.
TACACCACCACCACCAGGAGCACCCCGGTCAGAGGGGCAATAGTGGTAACTAAACATTTCCTACAGACAAGCCTCTCCTTGCCTGGTTTCCAGATTCTTAAGCAAAAAACAAAACCCAACTGACTGTAGTCATACTTGTTTAGTTAGGTTTGATGTCCAGGAATCTGCAAGCTAAGATGAAAAGTGGTTCTGAGCTGGTCTGGCACAAGTAAATGGGAAGCCTTTGAAGAGACCTCAGAGCCAAGGTTCTTAACCTCAAGAGAAATCCATGAGTTTTATCAGCTTAAACAGGGATTTGTTTTCCTAAGAAATCTGGAAGGAATGTGGCTGCTGGCATTGTGTGGTGTTTGACGGCAGGGCTAGCATCCTTGTGACTTTCTAAGCATTTCCCTTTTGTCACCTTGTGGGCACAACACAGCCACAAAAAAGTGTGCCAGATACATATCTCTTTTTGTTAGGAAAGCAAAAGGGCTTCCAGAAACTCAAGAGGCTTCTTTCAGCTTATTGGCTAGAACTGGTCAACATGGCATGCTGAGCTGCAAGCAACAGGGATGTAGGAAGAGGACTGTCATGGCCTTAGCCCAATTATGATCCACCAGCTGCAGCTGAGCACACGGCTTATCCTACCAATTAGGCAGAGGAGGAGGTACTGGTGAGTAATAATAAGATGAAAATTAAAGAATTGTAAGCTGCTGAACTGATTATTTGACAAACCTGTTTCTCTAGCTGGTTTTGTTTTCTCATTTATTCCTACTCAGACCATGTAAAAACTTCCACCTTAAATCTTGGAGGCACTGAAAGTTCACCACACTTTTGCCTGTATCCTTCCCTCTCACCAAGCTCTTGGGTGCCCACGCTGATATATGTGACCTGACCTGTCTTCTGGTTCACAAGGATTATCTTACCATCTTTATAGGTTCTATTTCCCTGGCAGCTGCCTCCTCTTTTGTAGTCCTTTCTGACTCTCCAACCCAGAACTCTCTTCAGAACCACGTGGTACTCATAACTCACCAGACACTGGGGTTCAAGGCTTTTCACATATGTACACGAAATACCAATGAGGAAGTGAAATTACGTAACAAAGTAAGTAGTTGCCTAGTCTTCCTATGGAAACAGAACCTCTGATTGATCCCTTCAACACAGCAGTAGGCAAAACTACATGTCAAGACACCAAACTACACACTGAATTTGTAAGCAAGAGAAGGTACTGGACTTCGAGATGCTATGGTGTGAAATTAGGTTAAGTTGCATATACACTACTTCTTTAGACTGCTGCATGCTATGTTAACTACGAACAGCTGATATGTACAAAATGTAGAATTCAAAAGGCAGTAGGTGTGTGTGTGTATGTATGTGTTTCCTTTGTTCTGTTCCTAACCATCAAGTTATCCTTCTCAAAAGCGTTGTTTTTGAGTATCCTTCTATGTATTTTAGTACTTCATGCATTTTTATAAATAGCGGTGTCTTGCAATAAACTTACGTTGCACCATGCTTTTTTGCTTAGAAATTTTTTCTAATCAGGATATAATGATATAGTTGAGCAGTCTCATTCTTTTGAAGAGTTAACATCTGCACTGAGGTATTTGAGTTGGTAACAGATTTTATAAAACACTTTTCTTCGTATTAATATTTTAAGTCCTTTTCTATTGCTGTACAAAATTTTAAGTAACATCGAATTCCTTTTTAAAATTTTCATTTAGATGAAAAGTACTACAATTGATACACATTCTCTATCAGGAATAAGTAGAAAAGAACTGGGTTCTTATATCAAAAATACTTTAAGGACATAGTACAGAATAAGTAATTAAAAATAGATTCTGTCTTATTTTATTCAATATATTTGAAATAATCATTCACAAGTTTAACCTATCCTTAAAAATAGGCACTACTTATTTTAATATAATCCCATTTATGTACAAAGCAAACCCTTTACATATTCACACTTAGTTAAAAAGCATAAAAGGATATATATTATTAAACAAACACTGGGTAACTTCTGGGAGGGTAAAATGAAGGGAAATCATAATTCTTTATTCCATTTATTTCTGTATATTTGAAATTTTCACAACAAACATTATAGATTACTCACATAAATTAATGTTTTAAAAGGCCTAATGGGTCTTAGTTAAACCACTCGTCACCAACTGTTTGCATGTTAATTAAAGCTTCTGTAGTTTCAGGGAGCTCTAAAAGTTTTTCTATGTCCTAAACTCCTTTTCTCACTTGTAGTATGAGTTAGTCCCAGTTCAGGGCATTAGGCGGAAGTATACCTGAAAGTGGTTTCACACTACAGGTATCCCACTGTTCAAGAAATCTGGATCAGTTTTTAGAACTCCTACTACACACTATCTAAAACTTAAAAAAAAAAAAAAAAAGTCAAACAGATTTAGATAATATCCTCTATATTCAAAACCTAGAAATAAATATATTTGGTACCAAGGGATACTTTGTATTGCTATCTGGGCATTCCTTGGCGGTATTGCTGCCTTTAGGCAAGTGGCTCACAGTCCTTGGCTGCCCATCAGAAATCTGTGGAAGTTTAAAAATATAGATGCTTAGGGACCAACTCTAAAGATTTTGAGCTTGTACTGTACTTTTAAGGGAAACAAACATTCTTTAAAAAACTTTTTCCTAAATCTTGATCAGTGATTACACAAAGGTATGTTTAAAGAATGACATTACCTTGAGAATGACTACAGAATATAGAATCTTAGGGAATGCTACATCTAATTCAGAATCAAGCTAGGTTTTTCTTTTTGGGTAGGGAAGAGGAGGGTGTGTTGAAATGATTTTTGCTGAAGATATTTATAAGCACCAAAAACACTGTAAACAATGCTAAAGTTGGTAATAGTTTGTTTCCAGCAGTGGTGTTCCACAGTAATCTTCCTTTGAAAGTCTAAACATACTGACAATTTAATGCAAAGACTGAAAACAAATATAATCCTGATGTTTATTTATCAAATTTAATCAGTGAAGTAATCAATTGGATTTTAAAATAAGGGCAGTTTCATTATAATTGCATACTTGGCAAACCAGGTAAGTGCAGAAACCTTTTTTAAGATTTTTAAAAGGGGGCAACACTGCTCAGCATTTGGTACATGAATATATAATAAACCTACTGAAAATCTTCCTATACATTATGGAAACCTGGAGGTAATTTGTATAGCTTGAAATGTCTTCATTTTAGAATCTTATGCACAAAAAGGGTTCTATCATCAAGATCAGAAAAGTGGCATTTTCTGTATTCAGACAACAATTTACAACACAACTGGCTTTTGATGTTATAGTAAGTTATACTTCAAGCTCTAGAGCATGTGGCGTATAAAACCTGATTTAAATTTTATATGACAAAAATCCCAATAAATGTTTCGCTTAATAAATGGCTTATCAATATTCTCCAATTCACTTTAATCATCCAAGAAAAAGTAGTTTCCACTCTTCTTTTGTTCTACATCCTAAAAAACAAAGAGAAGCAAACAGAAATCAACAAACACAGATGCAACAGAAATCAACACTATTCTCTGGTATGCCAGGGCTGGATTACCCACAGTATTACCGGTGCTTACAGCAGTGTCACACAATCTCCTCTGCACTCACTGGCTGCTTCTGGAAATTCCTCATCCCACTGCTCACAGGCAAGGTTACTATTCTGCTACCCACCTCCACTACCTACCAAGGACACCTTCCTTGGTGTACACCTCACACAAAATTCCTTTACATAAAATACCTTACACATACAAAATTTTGCTATATAAAATTGTTTCCAAAAAAACTATTAAAATTCCATTTTCATCCTTCTAACTTTAAGCTCCTGATAAAAATGTAACCATGTCAGTTTGGGAACTGCCTAGTATACAAAATATATATAAAAATAGTTTTTCCCAGTACCATTTGCAGACTGGCCAGTGCCTAGCAGCTCCCTTATTAGAACTCAGGTGTGGTTGTCTACGATGAATTGATACAGAGACTATCCTGAATAAGTGTCCTTGGGGACTGAACTGAGTCTCTACCCAAGAAAACTACAACATAAAGGGTAAGGCTTCAGAAGAGATTCTTATAAAAGTGCTCTAAAATTTAGTTCCTTTCTTCTGCTTAATTCACTTTTCAAAACCGAGGAACTATTCAGTTTTAATTTAAAACTTGCATTTCATTATCCTGGCTAGACAGTAAACATAAAATATAGTGAAGGCTAAAGGCATCCAGACACAGTGTTAGGTGCTTAAGAATAAGTGATATGCTCTGTGTCTCTTGCTTTCCAAGGCCTCACGTTTTAGTAGCCAAGCTAGGGGAATAAAATATGAAAGGGCGATGGCTAGAGGGCCATGAAACGGAAGCTGTGCTTTAAGGAGGCATTCATTGCAGGCATACTAGAAACACAGAAACACTTTTTTAGCATTTTTTGGGGGGTGATGAAGAAATGACTGCTTTCTAAAAACCATATTTAACATCAAGTATAGGGTGCACAATTACTTTATATACCACAAAGGGAAAAAACCCTGCCTATTAAAAGACTGCAGATTTAACCAAATTTTTTGTTTCATTGTTTAGAATTTAATGTTCACTGAAGAAGTCTGTTTAAGACTCTTAAAATATACATTTTAATCGTGTTGTTCTTATATAAGCACAAAAAATGTATAAAAAAAACTGTAAAAACTTCTCTATTAAGTGTAGTTTCCCTGAAAACACTTTAAATGGCAAGTACCCTCAACACAAGTAGTACAGTGGCTGTGACTCAAAGAGATAATGCTTCCAGACTGATGTGTGCCATCAGAGACTAAAACGCGGAAAACATGAATCTCAGGACTAAGGGAATGATGGAATTTTAATGACACAGTCTTCACTTCAAAACATACTCTCCAACTATCCACACTGAGAAGTACCTGTGACTCCAGATAGCTTTTTACATACCTTGATTGAATTGAGCTTGTTTATTCTTGGCCTGTAGTTGTTTGGGTCTCTTCTGAATGTAATTTCAAGCTGAGACAAAAATTTATTCATGCCGGCCAAAAGGGTTTGAGGACTAAGGTGAAAAATAGAGTCTATCAATTACAATTGATTTTTACTGCCCCCTCCCCAATTTAATTACTTTTTAGGAAGAATAATATTAAGAACAACTGTTTCCTCTAATTCCTCAATCTTAAGTCATTTCAATAATAGTATAATCAGTATATTATAAATCTATATTAAAAATGTCTTTGCTTGACTAGTTTGGCTGTATTTTTGTGCAAAACAAATAGAGTTTAAAATGTATCTGATATGGAAAAAAACATTTAGCCAGAAGTACTACTTTAGAAAAATTAGGTGATGCAGAATTTCAAATCTAAGACTTTTAGGGGAGAAGAAAATTTAACAGAGAAGGTACAATTATGTTAGAAACTTGGCACTGAAAAAGTATGTGCAACATAATGGTTTTTAGTAATAATTCCTTTTAAAATTTCCATACTATTTCTATACTAATCATTTTTGCTCACCTAAACTACTACTAAAATCATCCTAAACCATATCATACTTGTGGAACATTTTAAGTATTTTTTAAATACAAAGGGTGGATCATTATTTGAAGGCTTCCCTGGTGGCTCAGATGGTAAAGAATCCACCTGCCATGGGGAAGACCTGGGTTGGGAAGATCCCCTGGAGAAAGGAATAGCTACCCACTCCAGTATTCTGTCTGGAGAATCCCATGGACAAAGGAGACTTGCAAGCTATACAGTCCACGGGATCGTGGAGTTTGACACAGCTGAACAACTAACACATTCACTTTTCTTTTCACAGAGTCTAAGAAATTTCCCTAACAAAGTACATTATTTTCAATAATTGACAATTTTTAAATTAAAAAAAAGAAGAATTTTAAGAAGTTTACTTTTATTTCTTGGATGCATTATTTAAACAGCAAACCCATTCCTCCCTAAACCAGGAAATATTGCATTGGAATCACATGAACTTACTGTTTTTATAGGCCAAATGGTTGAATATCCATAATTCATATAGTTCAACCTACTAAGATTTAAGCACTAAAAGCATAATGAATTTCTCATTAAAGAAAGAATTTTCTCATGAACTGTGAAAGTTAGGCTTCTTTATATTTCAAGTGCTATCAAGCCAATAAGGAGAAATGAAAGAAAAAGGAGAGGTAAAATCATTCATTTTAAACTCGACTGTACATTTATAGCAGATATTTGGGGGTTAGTAAGCTTTACCACTAACACTGTAAACTGGGCAAGTCACGTACCCAAATAATGAAGCAGACAAAACATAACCAGAAAGAGAAGGTGAGGCCCCAAAGCTCTGCATCCCTATTCCCCTGGGTCAGGGCTATACCACAGTCTAAAACCCACTATTCTAATGTCATCCAATATGGTACATGAATACTCTTGGGAGTTACAAAATCACTTCAAGAGTTTTCCTTACTAAAAATTACAATAGTATGACTAATGTTTATATGCTGATTGGAAAAGTGTTGGAACTTATAATCAGGTTGAATGGTTTAGAAAATAGTTTACCTGTTTGCAACTGTGTTCTTGGATGGAACACCATCAAAAACGATGACTCGATCTGCTAGATAGGTTGCCATGATGAAGTCATGCTCCACAACAAAGGCTGTCTTCTTAGCATGGAGTATGAAACTAAAACACATGATTTTGAGATCTTAGTTTTATATCATCAAATAGTCAAATGCTATATTAAGCACATTTGTCTGCTAGTACACATGATCACATGTAATACACTTATAAGCAGGATATTACCGTTTGACAACTCGAGCAGCCATCAATCTTTGCTCAGAATCCAAATATGCGGATGGTTCATCAATTAAATAGACATCAGCAGGTTTGCCCAAACAAAGAGCTAATGCTACTCGCTGCAGTTCACCACCAGATAATGTCTGCACCTATTTGCAGAAGAAGTTCAATATACCATGTAGAGATACCCACCATTTAAAATGAAAACAACAAAAATTATCTTAAGAGTACCTCTTGATCGATGATGTTTTCAATTTGCAGAGGCTTCATTACATCAGTCACAAACTGTGGATGAGTGTAAGCATCTCTGATCTTTTCATGCAGTAGCTGGCGAACACTGCCCTGTTTTTAAGGGAAAAGTATTCAAATTTTATTTCAGTACAAAACTACTCTGATTATGCACCTTATCTATCAGCTAGGTTATGTTTTGAGATTTACAAAACTGAAAACCCATCATGTCCACGTAAAGAAAAATAAAGCAATAATCTTAAAATCTGGAAGAAATAAATGACTGCTTCAAGGGACAAATCATTAAACTAGGAATACTTCTAAAGGTCAATATGTGTATCAAGTAATCTCAGGCAATCTGGGAGGTAACACAAATGTGCAACAGTATGACAGGGATGAATATAAGATGTCTTGAGAACTTAAAAAGCTAAGTTTATAGAAAACATCAATGATGAAATTTTTAATGTAAGCCAAGTCATCATAAATGTTTTCAATATGAGTACTGAGGTACAGAAGCTAATAAATAAGTTCATTACAACACCTGCAGAAATCAAAAGAAGTTAATTTCACAATGTTTTAAGTCTCATCCATATTGTAATATATATCAATGTCTTCCTTTTATGGCTGAATAACTGTGGCTCTACTGGTTTTTGTTCCTACCAGCAATCTGTAAGGTTCAAATTTCTCCATATTCTCAGTAATACTTGTTCTTGTCTGATTGAAGTCATTTTAGTGGGTGTGATGTGGTGTCTCACAGTGGCTTTAATTTGCATTTCCCTTATGACTAACAATGCTGAGCATCTTTTCATGTGCTTATTGGCCATTTGTTTCCTTTCTTTGAAAAAATGTCTATTCAAATCCTTTGGGTATATAAAAATCAAGTTTTAAGAGTTCTTTATTAATGAGTACCTTATTAGATATATATGGATATGAGTACCTTATTAGATATATAATTTGCAAACAGTTTCTCCAGTCTTGTGAGTAGCCTTTCACTTCCCTGATGTCATCTGCACCACCAAACACATTAGGTTTTTGAAGATTTATTTTGTAAAAAGATGCCAAACAGACTTAAAATAGTTTTCCCAGTAGTGGAAATGAAATTAAGGACTGCAGTAGTCTTAATATCTTCCTTAGCCACCTTATTACACCTGTGTGTGTGCTCAGTCGCTCAGTCATGCCTAACTCTTTGCGACCCCATGGACTTGTAGCCCACTAGGCTCCTCTGTTGGAGAAGGCAGTGGCACCCCACTCCAGTGCTCTTGCCTGGAAAATCCCATGGACAGAGGAGCCTGGTGGGCTGCAGTCCACGGGGTCGCTAAGAGTCAGACACGACTGAGCAACTTCACTTTCACTTTTCACTTTCACGCACTGGAGAAGGAAATGGCAACCCACTCCAGCGTTCTTGCCTGGAGAATCCCAGGGATGGTGGGAGCCTGGTGGGCTGCCATCTATGGGGTCGCACAGAGTTGGACATGACTAAAGTGACTTAGCAGCAGCAGCAGCAGGCTCCTCTGTCCATGGGATTTGCCAGGCAAGAATACTGGAGTGGGTTGCCATTTCCTTCTCCAGGGGATCTTCCCCACCCAGGGATCAGACCCTTGTTTCCTGCATTGGTAGGTGGATTCTTAACCACTGAGCCACTTGGGGAGAGGGGGGACAGACACAAACTGATTTGGAGAAACATTCTGATATAGTGTAACAGTAATGCTCTAGGTATATATACATATAAACTCTTCTTTAATAATAATAAAAAAAAATACCAGTATAACTCACGGTTGATTTGGGACTGATTTTCTGTGGCTTATAACTGACGTTTAGAACTGGAACTTCCCCTGCAGAATAATGCAAATAAATAAGACACTGAAAACTGCTCAAATCTTTAGTCTACTACATGGAAAAGAGTAAAAAACCTCAAGATTACAACAGTACCTCCTTCATCAGGTTTAAGCCTTCCAGCAAGCATTCTGATAAATGTCGTTTTACCAGTACCTGGCAACAGAAAACAAATTGATGTGAAAAATGTTTCACATTTAGAGTAAATCACTGCATTACTGGGTTGTAACCTGGAAACTAGTTTTGAAAAAATACACTGACACTACAGAATTCTGAAGGCTATATAGAAAATTACTTGAACTTTCCTGATTCACCTCTCAAGCATCATTCTAAACTCATTAGGAGGAATACATACTATTTAAAGTTTATAATGGCCATTTTAAATGGGTCTATAAAGTCTTGGGTTGGTTCTTGAAAAGACTTTTTTAGCTAAAGTACTGATGAACACAATTTATTGTTAAAACAGGACAATAACTGTTATGACTGACACCGTCATCACAAAGGCCATTTAACATGAAATATTTAATTGCTACCAAGCTGAAGACATATATTAACTAAAGACAAATACATTGACTAAAGACTGATATACTGCAACAATCTCCAGAAAAATTTTTTTCTTCTACAGTTTTGTAAGTTGTAAGCATAAAATTCCAAAATCATCTCAGAATCATCAGCACTCAAAATCATCTCATAACTATATTTATGACAATAACCTATTATTAAAAAATGTCAGTAATGTAACTATTTACAAAGTTGAATGGAAAACATTTTAAACTAGACTGCTTTAGAATTACCAATTCTTTCCTTTCTGGTCAGTTTCTAGGATGAATAAATGTCACTGTATCAATATACATAGAAAAACCAGCTTAGAAAAAGATCTAATTCTCCCTGAAGGTTAACAAAAATGACAAATTATACCATACGCTGTCACAAAATGTGAGCCACAATGAGAAATACAGGAATTCAGTCTTGTTCCCAGACCTATAATATAACTGAGTCAAAATTGTTCAGAGTAATTAAAATTCAGTTACTGGATAAACAAAGTGAAAGTGAAGTTGCTCAGTCATGTCCAACTCTTTGCCACCCCATGGACAGTAGCCTACCAGGCTCTGCTGTCCATGGGATTTTCCAGGCAAGAATACTGGAATGGGCTGCCATTTCCTTCTCCAGGGGATCTTCCCAACCCAGGGATCGAACCCAGGTCTCCTGCATTGCAGACAGACGCTTTACCGTCTGAGCCACCAGGGAAGCCCCTGGATAAACAGAATCAACTTTCAAATATCACAGAATAAGGAAAACTTACCATTTTCCCCCAGCATCACCATGATTTCAGAATCTGTAAACTCTCCAGCTACAATCGCTAACTCAAACTCTCCCATCTTTTTCTTCATTCCAGGATATTTATACATACACATCTTTTTAACTTCTTCTTCATTTGCTGTCTCAGCCACTTTAAAAACAAGTGATGCATCTCTGAATCTCAAGTTTTCTGTTGGAACGTAGCCATCCAAAAAAATGTTTATGCCTATTGGAAAGTTATTGAAATAGATTAGCAAAGATCAGTTAGACTAAACTTTTCCCACAGCAATAAATTATATAAAAACCAAACCCTAGGCTCTCTTGTGAGTAATCTATACATAGATTTAAATAGCAAGCAGTGCGACATGGTGTTTCACATACCTAATACCAGGTTTAATTCATGCACACACACATGCCTATATATACAAACACACATACACAAAGCACATCTTTTCATTATTATGTGATTTTTATAAGACTTTTCCCATCAGATTTTATGTGAAAGGCTCTGATGCCATTTATTCTGTATTTTAAAATAAAAAAATGTAATTTTTCTTTAAAAAATGACAAGTAAAATGGAGTATTTTCACAGTGATATAAAATGAAGTAACACAGTTAAGAAGTTAAGTTATAAGCATTCACTTTCCTGTGAGACATAACCATATGCGGAACTTACGATTTACTGCATTTGTTTTCAGATTAGCTTTGCAGATTTTTAAGAACTTCATTGAACTTTTCTTGGCTTTATTGTGCAAACAACATAATCTAAACAGATTTTAATAACCGAACAAAAACTAACATACTGGTACATGAAAATCCCTCCACACTAAGGTTGTTAAGAACCACAATGGCAGATGCACAGAAGTGGAAAAGTGGGTTATTTGGGAAACAATGAAAAGATCTGTTTTTGTGTTTACTATGTGTAACAGAAGAAACAGTAGCTGAAGTTTCAGAAGGTCTTGAAAGAAAGTCTAGGATGTTATTCATTTCATTTGCAATTAAGAACCAAATCTAGGCCTTCTCAGTCTAGAACACAGGTGCTCAATAAATATATACTGACAGAACAAATCAACAGATCCATTTATTCTGCCCAAATGAGCATTTTTGATCTTAAGCCATTTACGAATTAAGAATTCATGTTAAGAATAACGTGAGGTTAAAAAATTAAAACCAAACATTAAATAAAAGTATAAACTCAAAGGAACCTAAGTGACCATTTAGTACAACTGCCCAATCCATTAGGTAAGAAAACAAAAGCTCAGAGAAGTGACTTTGTTAAAAAAAAAACAACAAAAAAAACCACGTCAGCTGTATACACTCCAACTGCAATGTTTCTCTATTTAAAAATGAGTTTAAGCTAAAATTCCTTTATAGTTCATAAAGAATTTTACATATAACATTTTAATTTCAGCATATTAAAGGAAAGCAGAAAGATTAAGTGCAGTTTGTTAGTTAAATAGTTTTAGCGGATAGGGAACATTAAAACCTCACCAGGAACTATTTCCTAGTATATGCTTTAGACAAGGCATCTATTATACAGTTAAATAGAGTTAGCAACCATGGATCACAAAGAGGCAGACACGACTGAGCGCCTTTCACCTTCAGGTCCTCCCTTGTGGCTTAGCTGGTAGAGAATCTACCCGCAATGCGGGAGACCGGGGTTCAATCCCTGGGTTGGGAGGACTACCCACTCCAGTATTCTGCCTGCAGAATTCCACGGACAGTATATGTATATAGTTCATGGGGTTGCAAAGAGGCGGACATGACTGAGCGACTTTCCCTTTTCTCTAATTAAAATTATGAAAAGTGACTGCCATGTATCCGTGTCGTTATTATCAATATGACTCTAGAACTACTTAATATTTCAGAGAGTAGATACTCTGATATTAGTTGCTAACTGAGGAGAAAAAAACAGTAATTGCTACTGCAATCATCTCTTAAGACTACTGTAAGAAAACGGCACACTCACAAGTTTTTTCTTAAAATATATTATCTCAATAGATGGATAGTATCTATCTCAAATATATAGGTAGAAAAGGGATAGTAAGTCCTTCCCCACATCTTAAATTATTTATACCCTTTTTATAGCTTTTAAAAAAGAAAAGCCTGTCCAACTGAGGTTAACTACAAAGCTACATGAATACTTATTGTAGAATATGGCAGATTTTCAAGATATGGACTAAGGAGACCTTTCATGTCTAGATTATCAGTTTAAGGCATAGCTGGAGAGAAGAAACATAAAAAGTAAAAATAGGAGTGAGGAAGCAGTGAAGGAAAACAGGAAAGAAATTAAAAGGTGGAGAGTGTAGTGATTTTGCTTTAGGAGCCACTTAGTGGTAGACTAGTTTTTACTTTTGCCCAATGGCACCCCACCCAGTACTCTTGCCTGGAAAATCCCATGGACGGAGGAGCCTGGTAGGCTGCAGTCCATGGGGTCACTAAGAGTCGGACACGACTGAGCGACTTCACTTTCACTTTCACGCACTGGAGAAGGAAATGGCAACCCACTCCAGTATTATTGCCTGGAGAATCCCAGGGATGGGGGAGCCTGGTGGGCTCCCCCATCTATGGGGTCGCAGAGTCGGACACAACTGAAGCGACTTAGCAGCAGCAGCAACTTGCTTAGGCAGGGAAAACACATGAAACAGAGAGACAGTCCCTAGTCCCTCTTTCCTGCAAGTAGTAGGAATAAGTGAAAAATACACATACTGAGCTGTTGTATTCGAATTTAGTCACTCACCAGACTATAATATGTTTAACTATTTTATTAGACTTTTGGATAACCTTAGTTCCACAAACTTAGGCTCCAGATTAAAGATAAATGTGAAACATGAAAACAATATGAGCACTGAATGAATTTCAAGAGTTTTCCCACTGGTACTGGCCTATCAAAGATAAAGTTGAAGATGACTAATAATGCAGGGATGCTACAGAGGCTAAAATATAAAAGAACATTTTAGTATAGCAAATAAATAGTGAAACTGATAGAATATTTTTAGCCACAATAAAAACTTCTCCAAAAAGAAATAGGTTATGTTTAACAACTGGCATATAGAACCTTATATATTTATATTCTATTGTGAGATTAAATTTAATAAGGCCAGAGTTTTGGATAAGTAATATGACAGCAACACTTTACTTAGTATCAACAATACATTTTCTAAGCATTAATGTGAAAGAGCATTGTGAAAAGTTTTTCAAGTTACCTTCTCTTACACTAAAAGGCATAGTGACAACACCATAAGCACTTGGTACGCCATATAAACAGCAGATGAAGTCAGAGAGATAGTCTAATACACTTAGATCATGCTCCACCACAATGATATATCTGAAAATCAATATAGATTAAATCAATGTTCATATTTCAAATTGTTTTCCTAAACTAAAAGAAAAAGGTTAACATGAAAGTTTATGAATATAAGAAATAAATGTTTTGCTAATAAAAAAGCATTTTTTACTAAATGTTTAACTAAAAATGTTTAAAGGCATTTTAAAACTTTACAAAGCAGAAATATAATTATAATAGACCTAAACTGTTTACTATGCTATTCAATTTATGTATTGAACCCTTCTACTTGTCCTATGCCACACTAGTTGCAATATAGTTGTAGTAGGGGATGCATAGAGAATATGACATAATCCTCAATCTGAGAACTTTCAGTATTAGCTGCACAGACTAGGAATTGATATGAAACAATACCAAAAAGACTACGTAGCAAAATGTTTACAGGTGATAAAAACCTAATGAAAGGAAGGAAACAGGTTAGTGTGGGTACTGGAGCACTTAATAAATGAGATAGAACAGGAGATGACTTTTTAATTAGTAAGAAAAAAAGTACTTCTAGTAGAAACTGTCAGGTAAATAAATAATAGTCATAAAGCTTTTATGCAGTATTTCATTCCTAGTCAACTCAGTTTAAGATTTTCAAAAAGCAATGACCTGCAGACATCAAATTCCAATTTATCAGCTTTCTGTACAAAAACCAGCCATATTTTTATTTTAATGAGATCATTTAATCATTTAATGAAATCATTACTCCCATAAAAACTGACTCAATTTGATTCACAATGATATACTGTTTAGATTGTCAAGCATGTCTAATTCATTGTTTTCTTTCTCTATCGAGATTTTTAATTCAGGGTGTCATATTTCTATTTAATATTGCTATATGCTTTTAACAAATCTCATTTTTTTCTTCAGGGCCCCAGATAAGGCTCTTAGTTCCAGATGGAACAAATTTAACATCCTCAGACCTTCTTTTAAGACCTTCCAAAACTATAGCTACTACAGATATTCAATTTATAAAGTTACACTCTGATAAATCCATCATACTTAACCTAATCTAACAAATTTGGCCTAGCCCACCTGACATGTGTTCAGAACACTTACATAATGCCTATTTTCAAATACAGTGTTGACTGCCACATGTAATGTGCTGGAGGCTACACTGCAAGTGAGCAACAGAATGGCGGCAAGGGTGCCAGCTGTCTGTCCTCTCAACACGTGGCTGACTGAAAGCTGCGGCTTGCTGCTGCTGCTCAGCACCACAAACCAAGAGAATACCAAAAGCTGAAGTATAGTTCTACTGGATATGTACTGCCTTCCCAACACTGTAAAGTCAAAAAATCTTGAATTGAACCACAGTATCTGTACATTCTTTTATTACATTTGTATATAGGATATACTGAAAAATGGATCTTTGTTTCCTGAATAATCTACTCTTCTATCTCTGTGTGTCTAAGGGATAGTCTATGATCGAATGGGTCTCCTGCCTACAATCCTCATCTGTTGAAGTCCTATATAACTCTTTAAGGTTCACCTCAAATTCTACCTCCAACAGAAACACCCTTCTTAATGTGCAAATAAATAAACTTTCCCCCACTGTTGAACAGTGCTAAGCATCAATGAAAATAGCAAATCACCCAAAGGACCCAATACTTATCCTGCCTTGGTATCTTTACTGGCAATGTTCCATGACTTGGAATAGTTCTCTGCTTTTTTACCACTGAAATCTTCAAGGCCCAGTATATGGCAGCATAGTTTTATCTAGTGGTTTTTAATGTACTTTTGAAAAGAAAAAAAAAAGTCATACCTTCTGCTTTCCCTACTTTCATATGAATCTTATGCAAAAGTCCTAAATGTTATTAAAAAATATTTAGAAGACTCACTCTATTTTCAGAGGGTTTCAAACAATAATCTACAGCATAATGAGAAATCTATGCTGTGAAAATTTATACCCTACACTTAATTTTGGGTTATCTGTTGGATTTTAATATTCCTCTTGCATTATTGTTCCTCTCACTAATCCATCCTCTATTTCTTGTTGTTTCCTAAAGGATACAATCTTCAAAATCTTTTTACAGTATTAAAGACTGAATGGGTGCCTTGATACATCACAGAATTTCAGAATGCAGACATACTTCCTAAAACTTTTTATTACCAAGTCTATCACTACAGAGAGATTATTTTGACCCTCTGCCTATAAAATCAAGACCCAGCACAACTGAGAAAATATCTAACAATCATTTTCTTCACTTTGTCAATCTAATCTGTTTTGGTATGGTATCCCTTTTACCACTATGTACTGCCCTCTCATAACGTAGAAAGTAGTGACTTGAATGAATACATGTCACCTGGTTGTAAATTATTATCCTTTTATTTCTCTGCTTATGTATTCTTTAATTTACCAGATCCTAAGGTCCCTGAATATTGGGACCGCATTTTATACTCTTACATTCTCCAAAGGGGCTTCTGCCCTGGTGGCACAGTGGTAAAGAACCTAACTGCCAATGCAGGAAGCTATGGATTCAATCCCTGGGTCAGGAATATCTCCTGGAGAAGGAAATGGGTACCCTACCCCAGTATTCTCACCTGGGAAATCCCACAGACAGAAGAGTCTGGTCGGGTATAGTCCATGGGGTCGCAAAGAGTGGGGCATGACTTGGTGACTAAACAACAGCAACAATTTCCCAAAGAGCCTATCATAATGCCCTGACCTATGCATGGAGTGAAAATGATGGTCACCATTTACCTCAACTAAGACTGTCTCTTTATTACTGACAGTCTAAGTTTTCCTTCAAAGTATGTACAGGAATCATTTGTTCCTTGAATCTAAGGAGTCAAGTTTTTCAAGTCTGGAAAATACCTGGCCATTATCTTTTCAGTTTGATTTTTTCAGATGCCTATAAAGACATATGAAATCATCTTCTCATTCTGTTCTCTGTCTCATTCTATTCTCCATGTCCCTGAATCTCCTCCTGTTTTTCCATCTCATTCTCTGTTGTACTCTGGTAGCTTGCTCAGGTCAACTTTTAAAGTTTCTGATACTCTTCTGTTGTCCTAACCTGTCTAATCTGTCTAGTGAGTTTTCAATGTCATGACTATATTTTTAATTTCTAGATTTTTTTGGGTTTTTAAAACATGTACCTGTTACTTTTTTTGTAGTATTATATTCTTAGAGCTTTAAATTTTTATGTTTTGAATGGTCTGAAATACTGCCTTACAGTCTCTGAGAATGCTACTTTCAGTTCTTCACGATCTAAGTCCTGCTGTTTGTTGTGTTTACTGACTCACTTGTACAGTTTTCTTCCACCAGTGATAACCCTGGGTTTAAAGCTCTCGGTCTTTACCTGTAGAAACCCTGTGTGACCAGGGTTGAGAGCGTATGTCTCTGGAGTGTTTTCATATTTGCATTGTCTATATACCATAGAACTGACGATTCCAGGACTCTCTTTGTGTTACTTTCTTAGCATGGAGGGTTTTTAGACATCCCTGATTACATAAATTTCAATTCCATATCCATGTGAGCTGCCAGTCCATAAACAGATATGAAGGGGAACCATCTCTCCATTCCCAAGGCTCTCACTGAGTGACAGGAGTATGTTTCCTTAACATCCTCATGTGTTTGCTCTTTTGCTGAGAAAGCAGTTGTTTGAGAGTCCTGGCATTTTGTGTGACAATTCAAAAGAAGGCCCTGCTACCTGCCCACAAATGGTTGTTAAAGCTCAAGACTTATTACAGAGACAAGCACAACCCTTTAGGAAAGCCATCCTTGTTTCTCCCCTGTAATTTATAGTTCTCTGTTTGCTTTTTGATCCCCAGGGATTTCTCATATGAAAGAAATTATGACATCAACTACTAAAGAGAGGAACAGAAATGCTATGCAGGAAAAACACTCTGTGTTCTGGCCATAGTCTTACCACATCATAAATTCAAAACCTAGAAACAACTAAATTTTTTGAAAGCTTCCTCATCTGCAATATGGTAATACCACCTAAAGATTCTAACTTGTAAGATTAATGAGGCTCAGATGAGATAACGGACACAGAAACTCTTCAGACTACAACAGCACTCTATAAATACATCATGTTGTGACTAGTGAGAAGTTTTTAAGAGCTCCTGTGCTCAGTAAAGTCCTGGGACAACTGGAATTTCTCTGTTCTAAATGATGTGTAGAAGCGACATATCCATTTGAGGATCTGACAAAAGCTAAGGATCTGCTTCCTGAAAATCCATAAATATATGTCAAAACTTTGTATATCACTATAGGGTATTCTTAGGCTCCCTGGAAACAGGTATGGTAGTACAGAGGAAACTTAAGTTCAAGTGATAGCTTCAAAAACCAAGACGGAATATATGCACGTGTATACGACATGGATGGTCCTGGTGTTGAATCTTTAGAAATTTCTAAAACTTTTCAAACAGAACGGCATAGGCATATGGCAAATTTTACTTACCTGTCTGGATTTATTAGAGATCGTATAGTAATAGCAGCCTTTAAACGCTGCTTGACATCTAGGTAACTAGAGGGTTCGTCAAACATGAAACTATGAAAAAGAAAAGCAAACATAATATAAAAGGCAAGTATGATAATAATTCTATCTTGCACATTAAAGCACTGAAATATTTCTGATTTAACAACAAAAATCCCGTAACGGTAAAAATGTCTGTATTCTGTTCACAAGCAGAAGGAAGAAATTATGAAAAGCAGGACGGCATATCAAGTCTGGGGAGAGACTCATAGATTAGGCTAACTTACAAACTGTTATCTCCTCAAGAAAACTATTCTGATATATTCCAAAGTAATTCAGAGTGCTTCCCTTATTGGCTGAAGTCAGTTGCACTAAAGCAAACAGTTTTTGGAAAGGAGGGCCTTGCACAGAATTATAGAATACTTTACGAAGAAAAACTAGCCTACACTGGATGCCAGAGTAGAAGTGTGGAAAAAGATGAGAGCAAAAAATATCTGGGAAAAGAGAGGCATTAAAAGGTAGGAAGGAAACTCGCCTTTACATTTGTCTCTCACATGGCACGCCACCCTGATTTAGGATAACCTAGAAGACCTCATGTTCCACTTGACTATTAAAAACCTTGCCAGCCTGGTTGGAGAGCTTATATCTTAAAAAAATAATCTTCCTATGTATAAAGAGAGTTCACAAAATAACTGACTTTACATTAAAAAGCTCTAGAATTCGTAAGTTGTAAAGTTTTTACCCCTGATGGAGTAACAGGGGAATGGGCAATGGATGCACAGCTGCTTCAACATCTGAACTCAAAAGTTAAAACATTCACTACTCCTTCTATTATTAACAATTTATCCCAAACCACTGCTCGTTTAGCAGCATTATAAATAAAAACTCTAAAGTAAGGATAAGATTTACAAGAATATAAAGTGACCTACATATCAGCTTTCTGTATGCAAACGACAGCACAGGCGAATCTCTGCAACTCTCCTCCTGAAAGATCTTCAACATTGCGTTCTTTCAGATGGGTTAAATCTATAAGAGGAATTGTCTTTAGCGTTATTCTGTTTTACCTCTTCAGGGTAAAATGTGCATTGCAAAT
Source organism: Ovis aries (assembly GCF_016772045.2). Taxonomy (NCBI): domain Eukaryota; kingdom Metazoa; phylum Chordata; class Mammalia; order Artiodactyla; family Bovidae; genus Ovis; species Ovis aries. The sequence goes on from NC_056070.1 coordinate 13,239,564, forward strand.
CATCCTGCATTTGAATATTTCAGCTGAAAGTATGACAATTACTAGAGATTTACCCATTTATTTCAGTAATCCATATAAAGATATCAGTCCTTAAGAGTTAAGTTCATGGCCTATTAAAACATATACACAAAATAAACACTTACCAAGCTGCTGACATACAATTGCTTGTGTCTTTGTTTCATCTTTTCGGTCCAAAATAGACCCCACTGTCCCCTGTCACAATATATCAGTAACAGTTACTATTATTTTCCTTCAATACTAATCCCTTCAATATTAAGAAGAGTCACAAAGTAAAACAAGTTTACTTTGATTTATCTTTCATATGTCCACCAATATTTGTAATACCCACTACACATCTCCTAAAAAGCAACTGACCTTTGCAGCCTTGGGAATCTGGTCTACGTACTGAGGTTTGATAATGGCTTTTAGGTCATCTTCAAGAATCTTGGTAAAGTAATTTTGCAATTCAGATCCTCGGAAGTAAGTCAGGATTTCTTGCCAATCAGGTGGATCCTAGAAATGTATGTACAGTTATCTGAATTTAGTAATACAATTGCAAAGAGGATAAATGTTATACAAAATAGTAGAATACTTTTGCTTCTAACATACTAATAATACCAGAGGTGGATTTTTTTTTTTCAAATCAAGGAACATAAGTTTACAAAATCTCAGAATTATCAATTAAGTAGTATTAATACATTTTTAACTAAAAAGGAGTTTCATTTATAGTTTCTCAGCACTAATTACACAAATAATCTTGAAAATAAGAACATTAAAAATAAAATCACACATACTCTCTCCTTCACAGCCTCATAAAACTGACCCAAGATACTCATTTTTATAAGGTGGTAATACATACATCATACTTCCCAAGGTTTGGCTTTTGCTTTCCTGCTAAAATTTTTAAAGCAGTTGACTTTCCAATACCATTAGTTCCAACTAATCCCAAAACTTCACCCGGACGAGGAATAGGCAACCTGTCACAAGTGTACAAAAATAATGAAACAACTCAGACTTAGGTAGAAAAAACTACATAATACCAGAACGATGTCTTCTGATGCACTTGCACTCCACACACATTCATTAATAAGCCAAAAGAGAAATATGTCAGATATTATTGGCTATTAGGAAAAAACAAAAACGGCAGCCAAGATTAACTGTTAATTGTTAGAAATGCATCCATGACCAATATTACTCCAAATTTTATTTATTCAACTTTCACTCAAAGTCTAAAGTAACAATTTTTCTTTACATATAGGGCTCAGCTTTAATGTACAGTAAAATGCTTTGGTACAAAACTGCAGAGCAGGTGCAACCTCAGTCTTTCTCCTTCTTTCTTTTTTTTGGCCTGCCATTTACTTACAAGGAGAGAAGTGCCACATGAACCAGAAATATTCCACTTCATACTCCCTGCTGCAGTAGGGCCCCTTAAAGCTGGCAGGTTGAGAAATACCTTTTTATTAGTTAAATCTAGACTCCTAGATTCAAAATATTAGTGTTCAGCAGATTAAAAACCTCAAAGAATGTCAATAACAATATATGTTGAAGCTCAGAGTAATATTCTCTGTAGATCATGAGATTAATAGATAAATAAAATCAACACAAGGTCCCTTAAAAATTATTTTGGGGAGAAGGATTTTATAACAACAATGATTCTCACCCCAGTTGTATACTAGAATCACCTGGGAGCCTTTCAGCTTACGAACGTCCAGAATATACATCCAGAGATAAGACTAATTCAACTGGGTTGAAATTACCTGGGCATGAGTACTTTTAAAGACTCTCAGGTAATTTTAATGTCAGCCTGAATGAACCACTGACATATACAATGCTATTCTGCACGATGTTATTATATTTTGCTTTAGTGGATGCAAAAGTTATTACCACTTTTTTTCCATTTTTTTATTTCTCTGAAAATTTCAAATGTATTTTACTCTTGACTGAAGTAAAGAAAAATGTTGACTTGGAAATATACCTGTGAAGTTTGAAGGCATTGGCACAATATCGGTGTGTTGTTTCTTTTTCCAAGTTGCTTGGTAAGTTGACAATTGATAAGGCGCCAAAGGGGCATTTCTGTTATTTAAAATAAAGAATTAAGTTTCCGTTAACTTTTAGAAACATATGCATGACTAAAATGAACAGATTAAGAAGTTTTTACAATTAATTTTCCAAATGTGGGAGTTTCACACAGACGTTAAGTACTGTTTTACTTCCTTTCCTTAAAAAAGTTAAGTTACTCAAAGGCAAGAATTGTAACTAATAAATCTGTATTCCCCTTAGCAACTGGCAAAATGCTGGAGATTTAGTCTGTTTAACACTTAGTGAAAAACCTTACAGACCTGGAGATAGATTTTTGCGTTAAAAAAAAAATATTATTAGATAAAAGAAGGTTAAGAGCAAGATAAAACTTGATTATCTGGCGTAGCTCAGCCAGTAACGCTTCTGTCTGCAATGCTGGAGACCTGGGTTCAATTCCTGGGTCAGGAAGTTCCCCTGGAGAAGGAAATGACAACCCACTCCAGTATTCTTGCCTGGAGAATCCCATGGACAGATGAGCCTGGCAGGCTACACAGCTCATGGGATGGCAAGAGTCGGACACGATTTGGTGCTATCTTTCTTTTCTTTCTATTGAGCGTACAATTTGATACACAGTCAGTGAGAAATGTCCTCCCTTTATTTCCTTCTTCCTGTCTTCTGTATGCTTCCTTTTCAACTTTGTAAAGTCCTTTAAGTTTGTACTTTTCTTGGTCTATTTACGTCTCAACAGAGCATAGTATCTGCAACAGAGCAAGGACTAAAGTCTTTCCATTGTGATTTTTAACCATCCCACATGAAAAAGATATCCATATTCCAAGTGAGTAAATTCACATAAAAAGAAAAACATTTATTCATAGAAAAACTTATTCAAATGGTGACTGTCAATCAGATAAATGCCCAAGGAATAAGAATGGTAAAAATTGGAAGGTGATTTAAGAGTGGTAATGTGGCTAGAAAAATTCCTCAGAAGTACAGATAAAACCAAAAGGATACAAGCAAAATGTATAAATGCAGATTAGAAATCTGTTTGATAGAACTGTTCAATGAGCTTAAGGAATTAATTCAAAAGTCTATATACAAAGATTTCAGTGAATTCCCATTTTCTAAGTTATAAGAACACAGAAGTTTAAAAAACACAACTCTTATTTTCAAGCAAAATAATCAACCTCTAACAAAGAGTATTAATTCCTTAAGCAAGATTTTTTTTTTTAAACAAATGGAGTCACTGCCATTTACAGACTTCTCTATTATTCCATCAATGTACATAAAATGCTTATAGGCTTCAGGTAATTTAAACTTCTCTTAATCTTCAAAGAAAAAATATCCGTGTTGTTCATATACATGCTGCATTACAAGTATCCTAAGTGTTCAGGAAGTATACACTACCCTTCTCCCCAAAGAGATTCATTACATCAGTATCTTTTCTGCCATGGAGTACATACCCAAATTCTGGAATCTCAATATGCTATAGTGGCCAAGAAAGAAAATAAAATCAAATACAGTGTTCAAGATAAGATTTCCAGCACCCACAACATTGGCAGGCAAAAAATATTTGCTAGAAGAAATGTCTCCTGCTTATACTATTAAAAGAAGAAAAAACGCTTTCAGGTACCAAGCTTGGTACTTCTGGATACTTACCTGAAAATTCAGAAACCAATTTAAAATATACTTGAGCCTAATTAGAAAAAATAATAGGTGGTAGCCATATTCCAGGAAAGGTCCTTTCTAAAATACATTATGTGCAAATAAAAAATAACTAATTTAAGACCTTTATACTCTGGCTCCTAAATATCTTTTAAGAACCAAAGTTGGAAACCCATCACTCTTGAAAATAAGCCCTAATCAAACTATTCAATATAACAAAAACTGAAGCATTTTGAAAAATTACACTACTGGGATAAATTCAACAATAAAAGAATACAGCAAAAGCAGCACTTCAGGATTAGGTTAAAGTAAGAAAAGTTTTTGGCTGTGTCCATTTTTATTTAAAAGTGTGAATTTAAAATTAGACAGATTTGAAAAAAATAATATATAATATAACTCATATTTTTTGTCTTTATATTTCCAAAAAGTTCTGGTAAAGATCTGGAGAATGTTCTTCTCATAAGAGGGTAAAAAAGAGAAATTAATTTTGGTTGGAAATGGCTTTACAAAATTGCATACAGCAAGGATAACTTTTATTTTTTTAAAGGATAACGTTTAAATGGGGTGGCTTAATTGAAATTGCAATAATATTACTAATATAAGAAAACCATTTTTCTAAATTTGTATGATTTTTTCACTGTTTCATACTTGGGTCTTTACAAACAGTTATAATGTATTCAAAATTTTTAAATTTCATTTTTAGGTTATAATTTAATACAATAAATAATATCACTTACTTTAATACAAATACCACAGCCAATACAAAGAGTTTCAGAAATCCAGGCTATTTTGCTCTGGGCGGTAACCTCTATGCATAATTTTCCTGCAAAGGAAAAGACAGAATTAAGTCATTTCTTCTGATAGTCTAATTTTCTGACAACACTGTTATTTCAGCAATTCTGGTTCCAAATTTCCATACAGAATCAAATTTTCAAAGATCACAAAAAGAAATACATGTGAGATAATATCTTAAATCAGTGCTTTGTATGGATAGACTGCTCGACTTATTTACTTATATGAATATTCGTCATGTAAGACAGAGGTGACTAATATGCTTATTTTAATTTACTGCAAGAAGATGCTGGTTAAAGTATTTGTTGTTATTGGGTCACTAAGTCATGTCCAACTCTTTGTGACCCCATGGACTGTAGCCCTCCAGACTCCATCCATGGAATTTTCCAGGCAAGAATACTGGAGTGGATTGCCATTTCTTCTTTATTTTTTTAATATTTACTTATTTTTTATTTGGCTGTGCTGGATCTTAGCTGTGGCACGTGGGATCTAATTTCTTGACCAGGGTTCAAACCATGGCCCCCTGCATTGGGAGCATGTAGTCTTAGCCACTGGACCACCAGGGAAGTCCTAGGGGTTGCTATTTCTGATCTTAAAAGTTGACTAACCTGAATATTTAATCCATCAAATATGCCTTGACAATGGTATTATATACCTGACAGGAGAATGAAATACATTAGCTAGATCAGGAAAGCTCCCCAAAGACACGCATCTAATACACAGACTAAATTAAATTTAGCATTAAGAATATCAATAATGGCATTTCTGAATAGCACAGTAGACTGTAAGACATGACATCTAAAGTTTCTTTTAAGATTTAGTAAGTTTATTTCTCACTAGCATATTTAAAGTAATAATTATTTAGCATAGCTTTTAAAGACTACTAATTCTGAGTTTTTGAGAATTTATTTAATCTTGAAAATGTAGCAAAAGCTCATGAACAGTCATTCATACTAAGCTGTTTTTAAAAAGAATATTATCAAACACAAACATCTTGGTAGTTCTTTCTTCATGACTTAAAGTAACTATAGGATTTTGCAGAAATGTAAGACTCTCACTAATTTGAACACTGGTTTGATTTTACAGTCAGTGAACTTAAACAATTCGTGAACTGTGAACTTCAGATGTTCAAACTGGTTTTAGAAAAGGCAGAGGAACCAGAGATCAAATTTCCAACATCCGCTGGATCACTGAGAAAGCAAGAGAGTTCCAGAAAAACATCTGTTTCTGCTTTATTGACTATGCCAAAGACTTTGACTGTGTGGATCACAACAAAATGTGGAAAATTCTGAAAGAGATGGGAATACCAGACCACCTGACCTGCCTCTTCAGAAACCTGTATGCAGGTCAGGAAGCAACAGTTAGAACTGGACATGGAACAACAGACTGGTTCCAAATAGGAAAAGGAGTACGTCAAGGCTGTATATTGTCACCCTGCTTATTTAACTTATATGCAGAGTACATCATGAGAAACACTGGACTGGAAGAAGCACAAGCTGGAATCAAGATTGCTGGGAGAAATATCAATAACCTCAGATATGCAGATGACACCATCCTTATGGCAGAAAGTGAAAGAGAACCAAAGAGCCTCTTGATGGAAGTGAAAGGGTTGGCTTAAAGCTCAACATTCAGAAAACTAAGATCACGGCAAAAGGTCCCATCACTTCATGGCAAATAGATGAGGAAACAGTGGCAGGCTCCAAAGTCACTGCAGATGGTGATTGCAGCCATGCAATTAATAGATGCTTACTCCCTGAAAGGAAAGTTATGACAACCTAGACAGCATATTAAAAAGCAGAGACATTATTTTGTCAACAAAGGTCTGTCTAATCAAAGCTATGATTTTTCCAGTAGTCATGTATGTATGTGACAGTTGGACTATAAAGAAAGCTGAGCGCTGAAGAAGTGATGCTTTTGAACTGTGGTGTTGGAGAAGACTCTTGAGAGTCCCCTGGACTGCAAGGAGATCCAACCAGTCCATCCTAAAGGAGATTGGTCCTGGATGTTCACTGGAAGGACTGATGTTGAATCTGAACTCCAATACTTTGGCCACATGATGCAAAGGGGTGATTCATTTGAAAAGACCTTGATGCTGGGAGGGATTGGGGGCAGGAGGAGAAGGGGACGACAGAGGATGAGATGGCTGGATGGCATTACCGACTCGATGGACATGGGTTTGGGTGAACTCCAGGAGTTGGTGATGGACAGGGAGGCCTGGCATGCTGTGTGTGGTTCATGGGGTCGCAGAGTCGGACACCACTGAGCGACTGAACTGAGCTTAAACGGGAGCATTTAGTCACAAAGTATTTAAAGAAATTTAGAATAAAATCTGGTCTTATTTTTACATTTTAAAGAAACCAACAGGGGTGAAAAGAGTACACTAAAGCCTAGAGAACCATGATGATAATGCATTCTTTTAAAACTTTCTCTTATCCTTAAATGATCCACAAAACAGCTTACCCATTCGAACCACAGGGCAACTCTTCTTGCACTCCTGCCGACATTTCTTAGGTTTACATTTGTCATGGTTGACAATAGCAATTCTTGTTAATTTATCCGCCATGATTCTAAAGAAGTAAGACTATCCAGTTCCTCTATTAAAGAAAAGATTAACAAAATTATGGCATAGTCAATGCAGTTTATTAAGATAAGTAAGTCACAGGTATAAAAAGTTTGAGAGGAGGAGATATCACTATTTCAGATATTAATACCTGGAACTAATTAAAAAAACAAACAAACTAGTGAAAGCAATAAAATAACTTGTTATGTCTGGAAAAACAAAATTTTACTTATATATCATTAATCAGAAAATTTATATGAAGAAGGAAAAAAATACTACTCTCAACAGTATATACAAATGTGATGAAACTCAAAATTACCACTGAAAGACAAAAGACCTGAACAAATAGAATGGTATGCTGTCTCAATTTTCACAAGAGAATAGTCAATATCATAGTTTTCAATCTTCCCTGAATTTATCCATTTAATTCAATCTCAAAGGGAAAAAACTGAATCAGACAAATAAAATCTAAAGCTCTTAGGCAAAAAGTAGTAATAGCCAGGAAAATGGGAAAAGAGTAAGGGGTCAGGGGAACCTATACTTGACATACGGAAAAAATTGACATAAGGCCTAAGTAATTAATGCAGATACCAGTGGATGAATACTGACCAATAAAACAGAACAGAAAGACTTGACATGAAACATACATATGATAAAGATGTTTACTTCCTCCCTCAAACTAATCATCACTTCATGTCTTATCTATTTGACTATGATACTACTGATGGAAGTGGCAATTAGTAAGGGTTTAACCATTATGTTGGTCAATTGGAAAAAAAAGTAAAAACTGCTTTCGCTGGGAACTGAAAATATGGTCAAGATGAATTTTATGTTAACTGCGCTGATATGAAAAGGAGACCAGGGACTTCCCTGGAGGTCCAGAGGTTAGGATTTTGCCTTCCAGCGTAAGGGGGTGAGGGTTGATCCTTGGTCGGAGAGCTAAGATTCCAATATGCCTTGCAGCCAAAAAACCAAAACATAAGACAGAAGCAATACAGTAACAAATTCAATAAAGACTTTAAAACTGATCCACACACACAAAAGAGAGACCAAGTAACCAAGTAGCTGAAAGTTTGAAAGCTTAGTTGCTCAGTTGTTTCTGACTCTTCGTGACCCCATGGGTTATAGACTACCAGGCTCCTCCGTCCATGGGATTTTCCACAAGAGTGCTGGAGTGGGGTGCCATTAACTATACGTATATAATTTTGGAGCTTTTAAAGTCTTGATATTTAACAGCACCATAAATTACAGAGCTGAGGTCAAAGTTAACATAATCTTCTATATACTGGGCTTAGTGATAGAAATTAATTTTCTTAGAATGTGATCAAAGTAATTCCAAAAAGCGCCTTTCTACTCCAGTTTATTCCAATATGTAATGAAAGAACCTCAAGCCAACAGATTATTGATCAACAAAGACATTCTGCTGGCTTTTTCTATCATGACTATGAACCCCCATCCAGATTTTTCTTGACTGAAAGCTTCCTCTTATATTACTCTCCAGTCTTTCACACATCCCTTCAATATCGTTAGGTTTGGAGAGGACTAAGAGATGTTGCTCTTAGTGCTGCTCCCAGACAATTATTATCTCTCCCTTCTCATTAAAAACAGCCAGCTTTTGCTTGTTAGGTCATCCAGCTGCTTTAGTCATTTCCAACCATATCAGTCCCTCATATCCTTTGAAGACTCCAGCCCTTGGCTAATGTTCACTCTTTACCAACTCTTGTCATAATACTTAGTGATTTCAATATGTTCATAGATGATCCTTCTATTAATAGCCTGTCCTCTCAGTGTATTAACCACTTTCCTCTAGTGAGCTTGTCTTTTACCCTACCCTACCTAGCCCTTCTTCCTTTGGCCAAATCCTTTACCTCATCATTTTGAATAACTGCATTTTTCTATAACCAACCTTTCAAATACGACATTCTCCAACCACCATTTCTATCTTTTCACTTCACCACTCACATATACAACAATCCAACAACCCTTTGAACTCCCCTCACTCCTCAGACCTGTAACTGTCTTTGCTGCTGCTGCTGCTAAGTTGCTTCAGTCGTGTCCAACTCTGTGCGACCCCATAGACGGCAGCCCATCAGGCTCCCCCGTCCACGGGATTTTCCAGGCAAGAATACTGGAGTGGGTTGGCAGTGCCTTCTCCAGTAACTGTCTCTAGATTCTATTAAATTTCCACTGTCCTTCATCCCTTTGTATCTTCAATTTCTTCTGTACCCACCTAAAATTGTCAGTCACTTACACCCTTATCTATAATTCTGGTTAAATTCAACTCACATGCACACAGATGGCAAGAGAAAAAATAAAGCCATGCTGACTAGTATTATCTCAAGTGAACCTTTGTGCCAATTAGCCATCACACTATATGTATTTCCATAGCTAAGTCCCTTTGCAAACTAAAAGATATCCATCCACCAAGGAAAAGGTTACAACAATTTTTTCCTGTCTTTAACATCATCAATTATTCAGTCTTTCCACCAGCTTATTCCCAGCATTCAAACACTTCATTACCTGACCCCAACCTCCCCCACTGCTTCATTTCTCCACCAAGACTGCCAGGAGAAATATCAATAACCTCAGACGTAAACGAACTGCCTACACTCAGATGTAAAAGAGTTCACATTTCTCTAGGTATTTTCTGCGGAATCCACTGCAGACATTAGTGTCCATCATCTCTAACAGCCTGTCAGGTCATCACTGTATTTTACATGACTAAAGCAAATGGTTGCCGGTATTTGCTTCAGGGTCTTAGCATTTTCTGCTCCCTTTGCAGGTAATGCTACTCCCACTAGTGGCTCACTCCTTCAAGTCTTTAATGTTGATTCTCAGTGAGTCTTCTCTAGCTATAAAACTGCCTTGTTTTCTTCTTCTTCTTAGCTCTGTCTACTATATTACATAGTATATATTTCATATACATGTACGTATACGGTACATATAGGGTTTCCCTCATAGCTCAGTTGGTAAAGAAACTGCCTGCATTGCAGGAGACCTTGGTTTGATTCCTGGATTAGGAAGATTTGCTGGAGAAGGGATAGGCTACCCTCTCCAGTATTCCTGGGTTTCCCTTGTGGCTCGGCTGGTAAAGAATCCCTGCAATGAGGAAGACCTGGGTTAGATCCTTGGGTTGGGAAGATCCCCTGGAAAAGGGAACGGCTACCCACCCCAGTATTCTGGCCTAGAGAATTCCCCTTGTATAGTCCATGGGGTCGCAAAGAGTCTGACACGACAATTTACTGTGTGTGTATATGCATTTATGTATTCTCTCTCTACACACACACAGACAATATTTTTCCCTTGCCAACTACAAAGTACCCCATCACGAGTGTAGGAATTTTGTTCGTTCATTTCAGTGGCTGGCCCAGTGTCTACGTAGTAGGAAAGCAAACATTTCTATTGAATGAAATGTGAAAATGAATTTAAATATAGTAAATAAATTTCCTACAGGTTATAACAACTTTAGGAGTCTTTGCAAGTTACCAATACATTATAGTGACAGTTAAACACTAAAGTATATTATTTTTAAAAATCACCCAAAATGAGACAAACATCGTATGTAACAGAGTTACATTAATGGATAGGTTCACTTTACCTCTTTATAACTTTTAGAAACTCATCTAAAGATCAGCATAAGAAAATAAGTGATTTACGGACTGCTACCAAAAAAGCTATCATTCTAGAAGAGACAACTCCCAAGAGACTGAAGATTCTTCAGCTATTAAAAATAATAAAACTAGAGATCATACAAATTATGGTGAATGAGCATGATGAATTCCCCTGCAGGGGATAAATCTTCATTGATTTATCAATGAAACTGTTTACAATAAGGTTTATTTCTGCCAAACTACCAAATTGTTTTAACTGCTATTTCAAACCATTTAAAAAACCAAATGACTGTAGAAGATGATTTTTATAAAATAAAACATACTAGAGATGGTTAATGGAGAAGGCAATGGCACCCCACTGCTGTACTCTTGCCTGGACAATCCCATGGATGGAGGAGCCTGGTGGGCTGCAGTCCATGGGGTCGCTAAGAGTCAGACAAGACTGAGCGATGTCACTTTCCTTTTCACTTTCATGCATTGGAGAAGGCAATGGCACCCCACTCCAGTGTTCTTGCCTGGAGAATCCCAGGGACGGGGGAGCCTGGTGGGCTGCCGTCTATGGAGTCACACAGAGTCGGACACGACTGAAGTGACTTAGCAGCAGCAGCAGAGATGGTTAATAAGCTGATTTATATTTTAAAATGATAAATTATAATGCAGTTAAGAAAAATGAATACAGATTCTTTGTAGAACTATTAATTAACAGAGCAAAGTGTAGACACTATTGTTAATTAAATTTCTATGTAAGTTTCAAGAATTGGGAAGAAGGATCCCCTCCTTTCTTTTTCAGTGAGAAAGCTACAGTACAGGAAAGCTTGGAGGGGAAGACTGTAGTTACAGACTCCTAGGAGCAAACAGGGATCTGAAGCTATCTCAAATCTGAAAACAAACTGTTGAAAACAGGTACTTAAACAATGACCTCTATCATCCTTCCAGCTGAAAGGAAAAAAGGAAGTGAGACATTTATAGAAAGCATTTGTAGTCTAAAGAAACTTAAGTTGAACAGTCATGTCCGATTCTTTGCAATCCCATGGATTGTAGTCTATCAGGCTCCTCCGTCCATGAGATTCCCCAGGCAGGAGTACTGGAGTGGGTTGCCATTTCCTTCTCCAGGGGATCTTCCCGACCCAGGGATTGAATCATCCATCTGCTTTACCGTCTGAGCCACCAGGGAAGCAAAGTCTTAACCACTGGACCACCAAGGAAGTCCCAGGAATTTTCCCGATAGCTCAGCTGGTAAAGGATCCACCTACAATGCAGGAGACCCTGGTTCGATTCCAGGGTTGGGAAGATCCGCTGGAGAATGGAAAAAGCTACCCACTCCAGTCTGGCCTCAAGAACCAGCCCATGGAATCGGACAGGACTGAGCGACTTTTCACTTTGTAGTCTAAAACCAAAATTATTTTAACACCCTGTGAAAGCATATGAAAACGAATGATGCTTATGTCATGTGAAATATTATAAAATTCTATGCTATTGCAGGTTATTAAATTTATAAAACGTGCAAGTCGGGAGTGGGGCACAAATCTGATTTCAGAGTCTTAAACTGAAGACAATTAGAAGGGACGCTAAATTAATATAACTTTATCCTTGCCCCATACCAGCAATTGCATTAAATATTCTTCCTAAAAATATTTTTTACAGGGGGAACACGGATTTTAACTTAAACAAAAACAAACAACACTTTTTGGTTCAGATAAGACAAGAGCCCTTGGTTAATACTGACAAAAACGAAGCATTATCGTCAAGTAGCTGGTATAGAATGCATATTTTCAGAATCAGGGACAAAAGTACTGAGGACTGCAAAACAGATGCCACTCTCATAAACGCAGTTAGCAGTCCCGCGGAAGAGAAAGCACCCCTCCCCCCAATAAAACCAAATACAGTATTTTGACAGTTACTTCTCTCACCGATTTTACCATAAAAAATGAGAAAGCCTGCTTAGGTAGTTTATGGGATGTGGGAATTGACTTTAGCCGTCGCGCCCACGATGCAAGAACCACTGAAGGGGAAATAAAGGTACTTTCAGTAAAGACATAGAACCTGATCTCCAGGGGTTTAAGATATGATAACGGGGAAATCGAAGAAATCACCAAGTGTCATAAAAACTACTGCGAAATGCAAAATGCGTTCAACTGGGAGATTATTTGAGATCACCATGGTGACAGCAGAGTACAAGCCGCTGTGAGAAAAGTCTGGCCATCATTTCTATAAAGACTGGGAGTGGACGAGGAGGATCCGACTTCTTGGCGGTAAGATGCCGTGACTCATTCCACAATCCCCAAACCGCGAAGAAAAGGCTTCCACCTGTGCCAGAAGAGCCGGGGCAATAGGGGACGCTCTAAGTTATAAAGGCGGCTTTCATACAGACTCAGGGCTAGGGGCGGCGCGGGGTCAAGGCGGGAGTGGAGGCGGCGGGGAGTGGACCACCGAGAGAATGGCACCTATATCCACTTCCATGTCCCCTGGCGGGGGTGGCGGGCCATAGCGGCCGAGAGCCGGGTCAGCTGCAGGGAGAGGGCGAGGCGCCCCCAGCGCTCGGCGGCACCCGCGCTCCGGCGGTCCCAGCTGTCTCGTCCAAGCCGGCTGCCACGCGCCGCTGCCGCCGCCACCTGAGGCCTAACCAAAGGCTCTCGGAGAATGTCCCCACGGTGTTCAGACCGTGGCTGACTGCAGCTAAAGGCCAAACCCCTCCAGGCTATTCACGTACCTGGAGAAACAGATTCCCCTGGCGAGGGGAACGCAGAGATCAAATCGGCGCTCGCTTTTCACTTCACAGCCACACAGCGTGTTCCTGCGGCCACCGGCCAAAATGGCGGTGCCCAGCCGCCGCCTCACGCATGCCACAAGGACGTAACGCGCGTGCGCGCCAGGGCGCGCCAGGCGGAGCTGTGGAAAGAGGCGGCTGGGACTGACGTCATTGTACTGCGACCCCAGGGACATCTCTGGGGAAGCTAGGCGGGCCTGGGAAGCCGAGTGGGAGTGGCGCGGAGCTGCGGCGGATCCAGGAAAACCGAGTGGCGGCAAGCAGAGTCCGCAAGCTGTAAGTGTGTGGACTTTCCCCGACGGGGAGAATGGTTCTAGCTTAAGCGAACACCTCTTCTGCATTGTCAGTCTTCTTTTACGCCATTTCCTGAAGGCCCTTGGGTCAGAAATGGATCTTTAGAGGTGGCCCATTTTAGCACTTCTGGCAGAGGTGTCAAGCAGAACCGACAGAGTCTGGACCAGACACTGCTCGCGGTGGCTTTCTCTCCTTGACCTTAGCTCCTGAACGGAATGGCCCGGAACCCATTCTTCTTCGAGCTCCGTGTTTTTTCCACTTGGTGGCATCCAGTGCCAAGTTCGGCAGGTGAATTCTGCTCCGAAATAGAGATGGGCCTTTTCTGCTCCAAAATAGAGATGGGCCTTTTGGGGGGACAGTTTGACATTTTTGGACATTTGAACATGTGACCGTAGGTTTAATTGCCTCATCTTAGATCTTACTTAACTTGTAGGTGGGAATACTTTAGTTTATTATTGAACCTATCCATTCATCCATGTACTCATTCAGAAAACTGCTAACAGATCGTTTAAGCCTCAGTCCTTTCCAGTTTGTAGTTCAGTGTCTGGTATTATTTAAAGAGTATCAAGTTTGAAGAGTTAGGGAACAACTGAGATCTGACAGAAGGTGAATATCAAAGAGACACTGTGCAAACCTTCTGGGCCACGTTCATAATAGCATGTATGTATAACGATGTTTAGTAGTTGAAACTTTGCATTGCTGAAGCAATCTTACATGTTGTTCACTATCCTGGATGGTCCCCCCGCCCCACACACACACATTTGGACACAGTTACCAAGATTAACTAACAAAAGGTGTGAAGGATGAAGTAAACTTGTGGTTTAGAATAGGCCCGTTACTTCTAGGCATTAAAGGCATTCTTCTAACTTTATGTTCTATGGTAAGAGCACATGTAATTGGAATTTTTGACAATTAATGAAGAGATGCGATTTTTCTCTGCATCACTTAATGGATTATATAAGATGTAGACCAATATTTACATACTCCAGGATTAAGATTTCAGTCTTTTTTAGGGAAAAAACTGCATTTGAATTGAAATTTTTGCTCATGGAGGTACAGAACTGCACAGCATTATAGAGTTACACATCAGCCCCTTTAGCAGGAAAGGGGAAAGCCCAGACCCCTTGAAAGTCTAGACTAGTTAAAGGCGAGCCTTGAGTTGACATCCTGATCCTATAGCGTTCTGACTACTGTATTTTGCTGCTTTGCACAACTTGTAAGTTACATTGTAGAAACAAAATGTTGCATTGTAGAAACAAGACTGAATTCTAAGGCCTTTTAAATTGCAGTGGTTATGTCAACTGCTTTCGAAAATAGATGGTTACTATCCAGGTTACATTAGTGATACACTGGCTGTTAAACTTTTACCATTTGTAGAAAGATGCTCAGGTCCTGGTGTAATGTGAATATTCTTTTTTTCTGCATAGAATATTTTTAAAATGACCACACCAAACAAGACACCTCCTGGTGCTGACCCTAAGCAGTTGGAAAGGACTGGAACAGTACGGGAAATTGGGTCACAAGCTGTTTGGTCACTCTCATCTTGTAAACCAGGTAAAACAAAACAGAAAGAAACTGTTGTGTTAACTGCTGAAAGTTTCCTTGTACACTGGACTGACTTTAATATTCATTTTGTTTAGATGTGTGTGTGTGTATGTGAGTCACTCAGTCGTGTTTGACTCTTGGTGACCCTTAGCTCGCCAGGCTCCTCTGTCCATGGAATTCTCCAGGCAAGAATACTGGAGTGGATTGCTATTCCCTTCTCCAGGGCATCTTCCTAACCCAGGGATTGAACCCACGTCTCCTGCATTAAATGCAGATTCTTTACAGTCTCAGCCACCAGGGAAGCCCTTTGTTCAGAGGCTTTATTTTAATTTTAAAGTCTAATTGGATTTTCATTTGTTACATATCTCTTCTTAATTGCTTTACTAGTATCCACTTCAGTTTAACTGCACATGTTATAAGGTCCCTTTATCCTCTCCTCTTTTTGCTATGATTTAGTTACTTGGTTAGCATTTTTTTGACTATTTCTCTGGATGGGATAAATGAATGATACATTTTTTTTGCGTGATTATATATCCCCAAATAACTATTTTACTCTTGGTTGCAATAGAATTCTCTTTCTCTCTTTTTTTCCCCCTAGTGTGATAAAGTTTTTTTTTTTTTTTCTATTTTGAGAAAGGTGTCACTTCAGACTTTGGCTAGGATGAAGTTGAATTAATTCTCCCCATTTAATGTGTAGTATTGAAGCTAGAACTCACATCACCAGAGACTGAGAATTTCTTTATGGATTTAACACTGCATCCTTTTCCTGGACCTAAAGCAAAATAAATCCATAGTGCTTTACACATTTGCGTGTCATCCTTATACAGGGGCCATGCTAATCTGGCTATCATTCCAATTTTAGCGTATGTGCTGTCAAAGCAAGCCCTGGGATAGAATTCTTGAGTGGCAGTCCTTCTCTCAAAAAGTTGGGCGTGCTAGTTTACCACTTCCTTTTTATCATGTTGCAAGTAAGATGGTGTATATCTGTCTTACTTGCTAAGTAACTTGTTCTTTCTTTCTATTGATTCTTAGAGTTCAAGACTTTTGCCAGTATACATGTGTATCTTTTCTCATCCATATAGCCTGTAATATGATAGGCATTTTCAATCTGTAGACTCAAGCTCAGAGAAAGTTTTTTAGCTTAAGGAATTTCAATGATAATGGTATTGATTCAGTAGTTATATTTCTCTCAGAGAGCTCTACTATTTACACATTAAGACTCCTGAAACCATCTTCCCAACCCAGCCTCTTCTGTTTCCCCTTAAGATTCTTTTCTCTCTCTTTTTATGAGTAATTTGAGGTATAATTTAGTTAAGAAAATCTCACCCTTTTTGTGTGTATAGTTATATGAATTTTAACAAGCACATCACAAATTAAAGCACCATCACAATTAAACATAGATTATTTTCATCATTTAAAGAAATTTCCTCATGTCTCTTTGTAATCAATCTTTTGCCCCGTCCCAGACCACTGACAACTTGATCTGTTTTGTGTCTCTTTGGTTTTTACCTTTCTCAGAATGCCATATAAATGTAATCATATTTTATGTAGCTTTTGAGGTCTTACTTCTTCCACTTAGTATAGTACATTTGTGATTGTTCCTTTAGGAGTTGGTTGCTTTTTATTGCTGATTACTATTCCATTGTATGGATGTATCACATTTTGTTACCTATTCACCAGTTAATGGACCTTTAGATTTGTGGTAGTCAGCTTCCCAAACAGTACCAGTGATTCCTGTTTCCTGGTTTTCATGCCCCTCTGATGACCTCTCCCACACTGTGTCAGGGTTAGTCTCTGGGACCAGGAGAACATGGCAGATCGCAGTCTCAGTGTGCAGTTTCTGAGACTAGATCATAAACGACATCGTGGCTCTGCCTGCTCTTGTTTGGATCACACCGTCTAGGGGAACCAGCTCCCATTCTGAGAGGGAGCAAGGGGACCCGTGGAGAGGTGGATGTGGCGAGAGACATGGCCTTCTGACAATAGCCAGTGGAGAACTGGGGCCTCTTGGCAATAGTCATATGATTAAACCACCTTAGAATGGATTGTGAAGTAATGCATGTTTGCTGTTTCAAGGTGCTAAGTTAACTAAGATAAGGTTGCTTCCAATGTTTGGGGATTATGGAGGAAGCTACCATAAACATTCATGTGTAGGTTTTTATGTAGACATATATTTTTATTTTTCTTGATACTTAGGAGTAGAGTGGCTGGGTTAATTTATTTTTATTTCTTCCTTTCCAGTCTATACCTTTTATTTCCTTCTCTTGTCTTATTGCATGAGCTAAGACTTTCAATATGATTTTACATAGAAATGGCAAAAAGGGTTGTTGTTGTTTAGTCACAAGTAGTGTCCGACTTTCTTTTTTTGCAATCCTATGGACTGTAGCCCCCCCAGGCTTCTCTGACCATGGGATTTTCCAGACAGGAATACTGGAGTTGCCATTTCTTTCTCCAAGGGATCTACCCAACTCGGGGATTGAACCAGTATCTCCTGCCTTTAGATGTGGACCTTTTACCGCTGAGCCACCAGGGAAGCCCCAAGTACAGTGTTAGCTGTTGCTTCTTATGGATATATAAAGTTGAGGAAGTCCCCCTAATTTCGGTAGATGTGCTGATAGAGTTTTGCCGTGAATGAATGTTGAATCTGTCAGGTGCTTTCTCAACATCTCTTAGTATGATAATATGGTTTTTCTCATTTAGCCTGTTGTTTTGATGGATTATATTAATTTTAGAACATTAAACCAACTTTGTATACCTGGAATAAATTCCAGTTGATTATGGTGAATAATTTTGTCTATACTTACATTCAGTTTGCTAATATTTTCTTGTGAATTTTTGCATCTGTGTTCATGAGAGATATTATTCTTTAATTTTCCTTTCTTGTAATGTCTTTGTCTGGTTTCATTTTTAGAGTAATGCTACCTTTATGGAACCAGTCAGAAAGTATTCCCTCTGCTTCTATTTTCTGAAGAAAATTCTGGATACTTGGTATTATTTCTTCCTTAAGTTTGACAGAAGTCACCGGTGAAACCACTTAGGCCTAGTGATTTTTTTGAAAGGTTATTAACTTTTGATTCAATTTTTATAATAGATATAGGCTTTATTCAGATTATCTGTTCCTCCTTGTGTAAGTTTTGGTGGATTGCATCTTTCAAGGAATTGGTCCATTATATTTATCAAGTTTGTGGGCTTGGAGCTCCTTATAATACTCTTTTATTACCTTTTTATCCATGGGGTCAATAGTGATGGCCCCTTTTTTGTTTCTTATATTAGTAATTTATGTCTTCTTTCTTCTTTTCATATTTAGCCTGGTTAGAGGTTTATTGCTTTTATTGACCTTTTCCAAGAACCAAGTTTGCAGTATTGGTGATTTTTCTCTATTAATTTCCTGTTTTTAGTTTCATTGATTTTTATTTCTTTTCTGATTTTTATTATTTCTTTCTCCTGCTTATTTTGAATTTAATTTGCTCCTCTTTTTCTAGTTTTCTAAGGTGAACACTTAAATTATTGACTTTAGAGCTTTCTTCTTTTCTAATATATATATATATCTCATGCTATAAATGCAGTAAATTTCAGAAAGCACTGCTTTCTGTTATTGATTTTTAGTTTAATTTTGTTGTGGTCTGGGAGTACAATTTGTATGGTATCTATTTGTTTGAATGTTTTTATGTGTGTTTTATAGCACAAAATGTGGTCCATTTTGGTTAATGTTACACATAGACTTGAGAATAACCATGCATTCTGCTGTCATTGGATGAAGCAATCTATAAATATCGAATTAATATAGCCGATTGATGGTGCTGGTTCAGTTCAATCATACGCTTACTGATTTTCTGCCTAATGGATAAAGGCTTAAGATTCAGAGGCAAAAATTCCTTTAGTGTCCTTGATTTTGTCTCCCTAGTTATCTTTGAATTTCTCTAGAGACTCCTTAAATGGCACCTAAGCTTGCAGTTCTTTGAATTTAACCCACTGATACTATATTGGAGTCCTGTTGATATGGTGTTAAGTTATGGGGAGAATGGAAATGTTCCGTAATCCTGTGATTAGATCTCAGTCTTTTAGTGGGCCTATGTCTGTGCCTGTACCTTTTCAAGTGCTTCTCACCTTTCCTTACCCCACTTTGGTGAGACAAAAAGGCTAGAGGAGGATGGAGTCAGGTGTTTTCCTTTCCCTGCATCAGTGGTGCCGTGCTTTGCTTAGTTGCTCAGTTGTGTCTGATTCTTTGTGACCCCATAGCCTGCAGCTCTCCAGGCTCCTCTGTCCATGGGATTCTCCAGGCAAGAATACTGGAGTGGGTTGCCATTCCCTCCTCCAGGAAATCTTCCCAACCCAGGAATCAAACCCAGGTCTCCCGCATTGCAGGTGAATTCTTCACTGTCTGAGCCACCAAGGAAGCCCCCTGTGTTGGGCTCCGGTGATAAAACAACAGCAACAAAAAAACATATTGGTTAGGCTCTGTTAAAACAGTTTTCCTTTAAGTCAGGCCTTTGTTACAGGAAAGAGAATGCTTTTGGTGTGATTCACAATGATTACCTTCCTCCTCTGTCTGCCTTCTGTAGAATTTCCTGGAGAATTTTCCCAGATGTTTCCCATGAAGAGAAAGAACCTTGTGGCGCTCCTAGAGGTAACATTCCTGAACATGTGGAGCGCTCTCTGAGGCTGGGCATCCAGGTGTTTGCACTCTTTCAGGCTAGTCTGTGCTCAGTCTCCAGCAATTAGTCAATTAGGAATTACTCTTAAATTTTCCCTGTTGTTCAGTTTTCCTACCAGTTGCTAACTCCAGTGATAGTTTCTGCTCCTGGTAAGATGTGATTTTCTATTTTCTGTTTCTTCAGTTTTCTGGGTGGTGGTTTGCCTTGTGACCTCTGTTGGACCTAAATAATTATTGGTTTTCAGTTCAGTTTAGTTCAGTCACTCAGTCGTGTCTGACTCTTTGTGACCCCATGGACTACAGCACTCCAGGCTTCCCTGTCCATCACCAACTCCCGGAGCATACTCAAATTCATGTCCAACGAATCTGTGATGCCATCCAACCATCTCATCCTCTGTCATCCCCTTCTCCTCCCGCCTTCAGTCTTTCCCAGCATCAGGGTCTTTTTAAATGAGTCAGCTCTTCGCATCAGGTGGCCAAAGTATTGGAGTTTCAGCTTTAGCATCAGTCCTTCCGATGAGTATTCAGGGCTGTTTTCCTTTGGGATTGACTGGTTTGATCTCCTTGCAGTCCAAGGGACTCTCAACAGTCTTCTGTAACACCACAGTTCAAAAGCATCAGTTCTTCAGCGCTCAGCTTTCTTTATGGTCCAACTCTCCATGCATGACTACTGGAAAAACCGTAGCTTTGACTAGATGGACCTTTGTTGGCAAAGTACTATCTCTGCTTTTTAATATGCTGTCTAGGTTTGTCATAGCTTTCCTTCCAAGGAGCAAATGTCTTTTAATTTCATGGTTGCAGTCACCATCTGCATTGATTTTGGAGCCCCCCAAAAATAGTCTGTCACTGTTTCAACTGTTTCCCTATCTATTTGCCATGAAGTGAACCAACCATTTGCCATGATCTTAGCTTTTTTAATGTTGAGTTTTTTGAATGTTCAGTTAATTCAGCTTTTTTATTTTTGTTGTTGTGAGAGTGAGAATAACATTCTCCTTGCTCTTTACAAGTCAGGCTCTTTCTCCTTTTTCCTTTAAAATATGTGTATCGTTTTATTTGAAGTGGATTTAATATAGACGTTTTTTGTAAAAATCTAGTCTGACATTCTTTGTCTTATAACTGAAAGTGTTTAGATCATTACACCTAATATACCTATTGGTGAAATTAGATTTAAAACTACTGTCTTGAAATTGGGGGATTTGTCCATTTTTTCCTCTCCTTTTTAACCTGATTTTGGATAAATTCAGTATTTTTTGCGACTCTTTTATCTTTTAACTGACTCATAAGTTATACCTCCTTTTTGAAATTTTTTGAGGAACTGCCTTACGGATTTCACTATATATCTTTGTCACAGTTTATCTTCAAGTAATATACTACTGCTATAGATAAGGCATACAGATCTTTTAACAGTATACTTCCAATTTCTCTCTCCCATCCTTTACACTATTTTGAGATACATTTTATTTTTTGCACATTTAAAACCTTCAGGATACATTGATGCTACTTTTGTTTTAAAAGGTCAGTTATGTTTTGGAGTGATTTAAAAACAAAACCTCTAACTTTTTCAATTTGTAGAACTTTTTATTTCTTTGAACAGATCCAGGTTTCTATCATGGTATCGTGTTCTTCCTGCCTGAAGAACGTTCTTTACAGTTTTTATATTGCAGGTCTAGTAGTAATGTTTGGTTGAAAAAATTTTCATTTTTCTTTTTATTACTGTGGTATATTTTCCCTTGCATGAAATTCTAGGTTAGCATCTAGGTTATCTATCATCTAGCATTCTAGGTTATCATCTCTCTGTTTTAGAGATGATATTCTATATCTTCTGGATTACGTAGTTTCTGAAGAAAAGTCTGCTCTAGTCAATGTGGCTTTTCCCCCCTGCCTTCTTTTAAGATTTTATCTTTAATATTTAGCAGTAAAGATATGAAGTGTGTGTATGTGTTTAATCCTGCTTGAGATTCATTGAGATTCTTGGATCTTCTAGTTTGATGTCCTGCATTATTTTGAAAATTCAGTGCCATTATTTCTTCTGGTTTTTCTTTTGCCCCATCCTCATCTTTCTGGGAATCTAATTATACATATGCTTGTTATTGTTGTTGTTCAGTTACTCAGTTGTATCCAACTCTTTACAACCCCATGGATTGCAGCTCACCAGGCTTCACTGTCCTTCACTACCTCTCAGAGTTAGCGCAAACTCATGTCCATTGAGTCGATGATGCCATCCAACCATCTCATCTTCTGTCGCCCCCTTCTTCTTCTGCCCTCAAATCTTTCCTAGCATCGGGGTCTTTTTCAGTGACGTGGCTCTTCACATCAGGTGGCCATAGTGTTGGAGCTTCAGCTTCACCATCAGTCCTTCCAATAAATATTCAGGGTTGATTTCCTTTAGGATTAACTAGTTTGATTTCCTTGCAGTCCAACGGACTCTCAAGAGTCTTCTCCAGCACCACAGTTTGAAAACATAAACTTTTCAGTGCTCAGCCTTCTTTATGGTCCAACTCTCACATCCGTGCATGACTACTGGAAAAAAACATAGGTTTGATTAGACAGGACCTTTGTCGGCAAAGTGGTATCTCTACTTTTTAAGACACTATCTAGATTTATGATAGCTTTTCTTCCAGGGAGCAAGCATCTTTTAATTTCATGGCTGCAGTCACCAACCACAGTGGTTTTGGAGCCCAAGAAAATAAAGTCTATCACTGATTCCATTGTTTCCCCATCTGTTTGCCATGAAGTGATGGGACTGGATGCCATGATCTTAGTTTTTTCGAATGTTGAGTTTTAAAGCAGCAGAGCAGTTAATTTTGGTAAACCAGTTGGTATTTGTCCCTTTGCTTTAGGTGCTCTATTTTTCCCCCTGTTTTTCCTCTTAGTGTTTTGCTTTGGGTTTTTTAATTGGTCTAGCTTCATTGAGTCTACTACTTCTCTCTTTGGCTTTATTGAATCTACTAATGATTCTGAGGAATCTTTCATCTTTGCTATGTTTTTTATTTATGGCTTTTTCATTTGACCCTTAAAGGAATTTTTCCTGTGTTGAAATTCCCTGTTTCTTTGTTTCATCCACTTTTTCCCCTAAATTCCTTAACATATTGGTCATAGCTATTTAAAGTCCCTTTTTGTTATTTTAAGCATCGTGTTCATCTCTGAGTCTATTTCTAGTGATTGCTTTATCTCTTGATAATGTTTGTTTCTCTTGTTTGTTTGTGTGTCATAAATGCTAAAGTGTAAGTGTGACATTTGTGCTAAGTCATGTCCAACTTCAGTCGTGTCTGATTCTTTGTGACCCTATGGACTGTAGCCTGCCAGGCTCTTCTGTCTATGGGATTCTCCAGGCAGAAATATGGAGTGGATTGCTGTGCCCTCCTCCAGGGGATCTTCCCGACCCAGGGATCGAACCCTCATCTCCTAAGTGTCCTGCATTGGCAGGTGGGTTCTTTACCACTATCACCACCTAGGAAGTCTGTCATAAATGTTTACCAAATGCTAAACTGTGGAAAATTCTGAAAGGGATGGGAATACCAGACCACCTGACCTGCCTCTTGAGAAATCTGTATGTAAGTCAGGAAGCAAGAGTTAAAACTGGACATGGAACAACAGACTGGTTCCAAATAGGAAAAGGAGTGTCAAGGCTGTATATTGTCACCTTGCTTATTTAATTTATATGCAAAGTACATCATGAGAAACGCTGGGCTGGAGGAAGCACAAGCTAGAATCAAGATTGCCGGGAGAAATATCAATAACCTCAGATATGCAGATGACATCATCCTTAAGGCAGAAAGTGAAGAGGAACTAAAGAACCTCTTGATGGAAGTGAAAGAGGAGAGTGAAAAAGTTGGCTTAAAACTCAACATTCAGAAAACTAAGATCATGGCATCTGGTCCCATCACTTTATGGCAAATAGATGAGGAAACAGTGACAGACTTTATTTTTTTGGGCTCTAAAATGCAGATGGTGACTGCAGCCATGAAATCAAAAGGCACTGGCTCCTTGGAAGAAAAGCTATGACCAACCTAGACAGCATATTCAAAAGCAGAGACATTACTTTGCTAACAAAGGTCCATCTAGTCAAAGCTATGGTTTTTCCAGTGGTCATGTATGGATGTGAGAGTTGGACTCTAAAGAAAGCTGAGCTCCAAAGAGTTGATGCTTTTGAACTATGGTGTTAGGGAAGACTCTTGAGAGTCCCTTGGACTGCAAGGAGATCCAACCAGTCCATCTAAAGGAAATCAGTGCTGAATATTCATTGAAAAGATTGATGCTGAAGCTGAAACTCCAGTACTTTGGCCACCTGATGTGAAGAACTGACTCATTTGAAAAGACTCTGATGCTGGGAAAGATTGAAGGCGGAAGGAGAAGGAGATGACAGAGGATGAGATAGTTGGATGGTATCACTGACTCAATGGACGTGAGTCTGAGTAACTTCCAGGAGTTGGTGATGGACAGGGAGGCTTGGCATGCTATGTTCCATGGGGTCACAGAGAGTCGGACACAACTGAGCGACTGAACTAAGCTGAACTGAAACATTAGTAGCTATTGAAAAAAATGGTATTTACACTCTGAAATGATAACCTCTTTTCTACTGTCAGACTTTTATAGTGGAAGTTGAGTAAGGAATTGACCTGGGTTTTAGATTGTTGGTTTTTTGTTTTTTTTTTTTTTCGGTCTGTTTTGTTATAGTTACCTTCAGATTCCTCTAAAGATTCCAGTTTGTGGCAGGGGCAGTTGTGCCAGAGGAGTTTTCTTAGTGTTCCTCTTCCGTAATCGTTTTCAGTTCTCTCTCTATCCCTGGGCTTCAAGGGTGTCTGTCTCCATGCTCTTGCCCTGCCTCCAGTGGTAAAATGTGATAGCTGTTACTCAGTGCAGAGGCTCAGAGGCAGGACTTCCCTGTTTTTCTAGTCCAACTTCAATCCTAGATAGCTCTTGGGTGCCTGGTCTCCAGAGTGGGACCTTCTCAGTGTTTTGGTTCCTCCTACCTATGATAGCGAAACTCTGGTCTTTGTGGCTCAGCTGGTAAAGAATCCGCCTGCAACTTGGGACACCTGGGTTCGATCCCTGGGTTGGAAGATCTCCTAGAGAAGGGAAAGGCTACCCACTCCAGTGTTCTTGCCTGGAGAATTCCATGGGCTGTACAGTCCATGGGCTCGTAAAGAGCTGGCACAACTGAGCGACTCTCACCTTACTTTCACCTACGATAGGGAAACTCCGATCTTTCCTAGGGGAGAGTTTTCTGTCCTGTCCCAGAGGAAGGAGTGTTTCCTGCTCCTTTTCCAAGCATATAGGGTTTTTTCCTTTCCTTCTCTCCCAGCAAGTCTGGATCTGTTCTGTGTGCTGGAGTCAGCAGGTCTGATTCTCTTCCCTTAGCAGCTTAAGTTCTTTTCTGTAGGAGAGAAGGCTTTGAGGGGAGGATGGTTTTTGCTTTTCCTGCAGTGGCAGTCAGTCCCGTCCTCCATGCTTGCACCACTGACTTCCCAATTTCCTGTTCTCCCCGCAAAGTGTCCTCTTATGTGCACAGTGAGGGCTCTTAGAAAAGAATCTGAGAGTGTGAATTCACCTTGTGTTTGAGACTCCCAGGGCTGCTGTTCTTTTATGATAACCCATACTTAGCCTCTAGCAGTTTGTTAAAGTTCTACCTGATTCCCGTTTCATGTGTGTATTGAGTCGCTGTTCCTTCCTCCCATGCTCTACCACAGTTGGGAGTGGCTGTCCATCCTTTCTCTCTCAACCTGCAAACTGATCCTTCTTGGGTTTCAGGGTATTTGGTTGCTGCATAGTTTTAAGTGCTCATGTCTCCAAGAAAATTTATGAGATTTTAGTTTATCTAGCCATTTTTTGTTGTTTGAGTAAGGGTTGTGCCTTTTTATAGCTTCATAAGTTCTAGACTGCTTCAGAAGTTTCTAACATTCTTTCTAACACCAAATGTTTCTGTGAATTTGCTCAAATTGAGTATCTTCTGTTGCTTTCCTTAGTAGCATAATTCAGCTGGTGCCATGCCAATCTCAGTGACAGGGTAGAAATCAGTGCCAGTTCACACTGTTTTATGCTGGGCTTGGCAGAGGGCAGCACATGGAGGTCATTAGTTCCCTGGAGATGCCCCCACTGTCTGACGTCTTGGGGCTGCAGGGCAGAACAATAGCTGACACTGCCGGAAGAATGGTGAGATCGCTTGAAATCGTGTTGGGTGGGAAGGGCATGAAATTCATCAGTGCACTGTCGCGTGTTTCGTTTCTGTGACTTCCGGCTTTGGGCTCATCAGTGAGATATAATTATATGATTATCGTTTTATATGGTATGAATGACTGAATACTCATTAATGAGAAACAGCCTGAGAAAGTTGTTTAACTTTCAGTTTGGTTCTTTATAGTAAGATGTTTTTCAGTTTAAGTCTGTAGACAGTTGCTGAAATCTCTAACAGTGTTAGAGATTAAAAAATAAAAAAAGACCTTATTGTCAAGGAGTTCACAGTCTAGTGGAGAAAGTAATAATTAGTCATTATTATACAATGTAGTCATGTATAACTTTTAGAGTGAGGTTCTGTTTTAAGTACTTTGCATGTATAAACCATCTCAATAAAGTCTCTGAAAGTCATATGAAGTATTATTTACTGTTATTTTCTAAAATCATTTTCCAAATCAGGAAACTAGAGACCAGAAAAATTAAGTAACCTGGCAAATATCACCTGGTAAGTGGGGATGCTGGGATTCAAGGCAGCCAGTCTGCACTGGGTCGTACTGCTTTCCACTAAGTGGGCTCAGTGCAGGGTGGCCAGAGAAGGGGCCAGGAGGATCAGGGACGTGTTCATGGAGATGACTCACATCTGGAGTGAGGGGGTAAGGTAGAATGTCACTGAGGAAGGACCTGAGGGCAAGAGGAACGGTCTGTGCAAAGATGTACAGCCTAGCTGCTATGAATACATGGTGCTTTCAAAGAATTGTGAATAGTCAGCGAGAGAGCAGAGCAGAACAGAGCAGAGGAGCATAGGTGGAACTAGTTAGGAAGAGACCTGATCAGAGGGGACTTTATTAAACTGTTCATCAGTTCAGTTCAGTCACTCGGTCGTGTCCGACTCTTTGCGACCCCATGAATCGCAGCACGCCAGGCCTCCCTGTCCATCACCAACTCCTGGAGTTCACTCAGACTCAGGTCCATCTAGTCGGTGATGCCACCCAGCCATCTCATCCTCTGTCGTCCCCTTCTCCTCCTGCCCCCAATCCCTCCCAGCATCAGAGTCTTTTCCAATGAGTCAGCTCTTCACATGATGTGGCCGAGGTACTGGAGTTCCAGCTTTAGCATCATTCCTTCCAAAGAAATCCCAGGGCTGATCTCCTTCAGAATGGACTGGTTGGATCTCCTTGCAGTCCAAGGGACCCTCAAGAGTCTTCTCCAACACCACAGTTCAAAAGCATCAGTTCTTCGGCACTCAGCCTTCTTCACAGTCCAACTCTCACATCCATACATGACCACTGGAAAAACCATAGCCTTGACTAGACGGACCTTAGTTGGCAAAGTAATGTCTCTGCTTTTGAATATGCTATCTAGGTTGGTCATAACTTTTCTTCCAAGGAGTAAGCGTCTTTTAATTTCATGGCTGCAGTCACCATCTGCAGTGATTTTGGAGCCCCCCAAAAATAAAGTCTGCCACTGTTTCCACTGTCTCCCCATCTATTTCCCATGGAGTGATGGGACCCGATGCCATGATCTTCATTTTCTGCATCTCATTGTATATACAGTATGTGCCGCTGAACAATTTTAGCACAGCAGCACAGTGTTCACAATTTGAGAATTGTGGAGGATGGCCTGAAGTGAGGCAAGATTCGAGGTAAAGAACTGAGTTAAGAGACATGTGGTAATTCAGGAGAGCACTGATAGAAGGGAGAATTTTAATAAACTTCCAAAATGTTAGTATCAGTCTTCGGGAGATACAGGTTTACCTCACTGCTGTAGCATGGTTGGTGGTAGATGGCTTTGCAAAACTGTCATTGTTTTCTTTGGAAATATTCAGTATCTCACTCAGATGATAGTTGAAATGGATTTAGTAGATTCAGCTTAATACATATCAGAAAATTATGTTTTTTTAAAAATTATTTATTTTAATTGGAGGGTAATTACAGTATTGTAGTGGTTTTTGCCATACAGTAACATGAATCAGCCATGAGAAAATTACATTTTAATTAGTATAAGTTATTGTGATTTTAATCAGGAAGAACTACATAGGATAGTTTTCCATTATCTGGAATGACTGGATAATTTAGAATTCTGGGTAAATTTAATTTTTGATTAATCAGATGTTAATCAGAAACACTTGGTTTCAAAATGTATACGACTTTTGACAGTATTTTTAAGTTGTCTCTTTTTCTTGTCACATTAAGTATGGCACTGTAGTTGTTGTTCAGTTGTTCAGTCTGACTTTTTGTGACCCCGTGGACTTCAGCCTGATAGGTTTCCCTATCCTTCACCATCTTCCAGAGCTTGCTCAAACTCATACCATCCATTGAGTCAGTGATGCCATCCAACTCGCTCATCCTCTGTCAACCCCTTCTCCTGCCCTCAATCTTTCCCAGCATCAGAGTCTTTTCTAATGAGTCTGCTCTTCGCATCAGGTGGCTGAAGTATTGAAGTTTCAGCTTCAGCATCAGTCCTTCCAATGAATTTTCAGAATTGATTTCCTTTAGCATTGACTGGTTTGATCTCTTTGCACTCCAGGGGACTCTCAAGAATCTTCTCCAACACCATAATGCAAAAGCATCAGTTTGTGGGCTCTCAGCCTTGTTTATGGTCCAGCTCTCACATCCATACATGACTACTGAAAAAATGATAACTTTGACTATACGGACCTTGGTCTGCAAAGTAATGTCTCTGCTTTTAATACGCTGTCTAGTTTTGTCATAGCTTTTCTTCCAAGGAGCAAGTGTCTTTTAATTTCATGGCTGCAGTTACCATCTGCAGTGATTTCGGAGCCTGGGAAAATAAAGTCTCTTACTGTTTCCATTGTTTCCCCATCTGTTTGCCATGAAGTGATGGGACTGGATGCCATAATCTTAGTTTTTTTAAATGTTGAGTTTTAAGTCAGCTTTTTCACTGTTCTCTTTTACCTTCATTAGGAGGCTCTTTAGTTCTCCATCGCTTTCTGCCATAAGGGGAGTGTCATCTGCATATCTGAGATTATTGATATTTCTCCTGGCAATCTTGATTCCAGCTTGTGCTTCATCCATCCCAGCATTTTGCATGATGTACTCTGCATAGAAGTTAAATAAGCAGGGTGAGAATATACAGACTTGAAGTACTCCTTTCCCAATTTTGAACAAGTCTGTTGTTCATATCTGGTTCTAACTGTTGCTTCTTGACATAGTAAACTTAATAAAACCTGTTTTATTTCTGAGGATTTTGTAGGACATGTGGGTCATTCTTATTATCAGCTTGTAAAAAGTTTAAGAAACTGGGTTTGAATACATACTTTAGAATATATTTAGAAGTTTTTCTTAAAAAATTAAAACCAACAACCAAGAAAAGGTGGTCCTAATAACTTTTGTGTGCAAATATGTTTTCTTTTGACCTGAAAGGAATGGACTGTTAGATATTTCTCCAACAAAGGGGTTTATTCAGCATTAGCAGAAAATTGCAGTTTGGGGGTCTGCAGCCATGGCAAGCCACATGTAAGTTCCCATGTGACAGGGGAAGGAGCATACTTTAGTAAAGAAAAGGAAGCGGGGGGAGTCTATAGTAAACGAAGAATCCATGGCTTTTCATTGGCTGAGTCCCTGCCAGGGAAGAGCGAGAGTCTTTCTTCTTCCTCTTTGGCTCTGCTGTGGTCCCAGGGCATGTCAGCTCTCCCTTCTGGTCCCCCAGCTCTGTTTAATTGAGGTTTCTGTTTAATGTTTCACATTTCCCTCTTTTGATTGAGCTCTTTCCCGTTTGGTGGCGCAAGGTGAATCATACGAATCCAAGAGTCTGTTTCTTAGAGTTTGTTGGCGCAAAGATTGGTTAGCAGTACCTGATAGGGTCCTTTCCAGCAATGTCTAAGAGAGTTATTCTGGAGGTATGTTTTGCAATAGATGAAATCTTTAAGTTGTAAGGTATGATGCTTAAGGTCTTCGTCTCCCAGGAGCACACTGTGGAAAGGTTGCTGTACCAAAGCAGGGTTATTCTTAATAGAAGCAGTTAGGCCTTTGCAGTACTGGAGCGCCTCTCCTTATATTGGTTGTGGGTCAGAAGATGCAGGAGCCAAGTGCACTGGGCATCTCATGATTATGTCAGAGGGCGAGAGTTTATGAGTGGGTCTCAGACTTAGAAGGACCAATCACAGTGCTTCTGGCCACAGTATTTGGAGGGACTGTACAGATTTTGCCAGTTGAGTCTTAATGCCTTTTGTGCATTCAACTAAACTAGATGATTGAGGGTGGTAAGCATGATACGAGTGCTATAAGACTGACCAAGCCATGTCGACTTGTTGAAATACCAGGCCAGTATATTGGGTTCTTCACTCACTGTAAAATTGAGAAGAACCTCTAAGGTAGGGATAATCATTTGCTAAATGGCTTAAGCCACAGAAAAGGAGTAGCTTATATGCAAGGCTTCAGTCTTATAAAAAAACATACAGACCATGACTAAAACATTTATATCAGTGAGACAGAAGAAGTTATATGTGACCCATTTGCTAGACCTCAAATGGTCCATTAAGCAGTTTAATATGTGTAGGAGCAGTACAAACAAGCTTCCCTGGATTGTACTTCAAACAAGTGGGACAAGTGAGGTAGGCACTCTTTGTAGCCTTCTTAATGTGTTCTCACCAGTATTGATGCATGAAGACTCTCATTGTGTCAGTAGATCAATGCTACAGTGGTGGGGAGTGAGAATTTGAGTCTCTAGTAAAACTGGATTATTGTTTGGTTGAAACCAGAGCTTTCTCTTGTTATCAAACAGTTACTGAATTTTCAGTCTTGTTTTTTTCTTTTCTGAGGCCAACTGTTGGGCTTTTCTAGACAGTTTTTCTAAATTACCATTTGGAGAAATATCCTTGTAAACTATGACAGAGGGCTGACTGCAATGGCAGCATTCCTGCAAAAATATCAGCAAGGTGATCTCCCTTCGTTTCCAGAGAGTCATATTTAGAATTCCCCCAAATCTTAATAGCTAAAGCAGAGGTAAGTATTGCATTCAATAATTTCTGAACTTAGGGGCCATTTTAAATTTTATTTCTGCTGTAATTAAGGAAATCATGTTGGTTTCACAACATTTCAGAATCATGAGCTACTCTGAAAGCATATCTACTGTCACTAAATATCGGCAGCTTTGTCCTCGGTTAAAGTACGGGATCATGTAAGAGTAGAGAATTCAGCCTTTGGGGCTGAAGTAGCCATAGTAAAGATGCTGCCTCAGCAGCATCAAGAGGAATTGTAATTGCTTACCCAGCACAGTATTTCCCATTGTCACCCTTTAAATAGCCATCAGTGAACCATGAGAAGTCAGAGTTACCTAGAGGAATTTACTGTAGGTCATCATAAGGAGTCAGGATGTGGTCTGTCAGCATTAAGCAGTTGTGAAGGACTTCATTAGTGACAGGAGCAAAGAGTCCTGGGTTCAGGCTTTTACAGTGCAAGAGAGTTGTGTGAGGAACAGTGTACAAAGGACTTTTTAGAAGGTGAGGCAGCGGATTGAGAATTCAGGAGCGCTCCTACTGCATCAGGTACCAAAGTGGTTGAAGGGGATTCCACAGTGATTGTTTTGCTGACCTGAACCAAAAGGGCAGTGGCTGCAGTTGCTGTAAGGCAAGTGGAGAGTGTCCCTCTGCCACAGGGGTTAAGGCTGAGAGCTTTAAGTGGTGGCTCTTTTCCTGTGAGAAATCTTGAGAAGGAGCGCAAAGAAGCAAATCATTCAGAACCCCCAGGGAATTTTATGTCATCCAGACCAGCCTTTGGGATTTGTGAGAAAAAAAGAAGGACCCTTAGTAAAACCCTGAGGCTTTATTATCTAGGTGACTTGTATTTCTTCCCAAATGAAGGCAAAAAGGTATTGGCTCACTTCATCAGCTGGAGTGCACTGCATAAATCAGTTGATGCTGCTAAGTCACTTTAGTCGTGTCCGACTCTGTGCGACCCCATAGACAGCAGCCCACCAGGCTCCACCATCCCTGGGATTCTCCAGGCAAGAACACTGGAGTGGATTGCCATTTCCTTCTCCAGTGCATGAAAGTGAAAAGTGAAAGTGAAGTCGCTCAGTCGTGTCTGACTCTTGGTGACCCCATGGACTGCAACCTACCAGGCTCCTCCATCCATGGGATTTTCCAGGCAAGAGTACTGGAGTGGGGTGCCATTGCCTTCTACAGCATAAATCAGTTACAGTTAAAGAATTTATTCCTGATGGGAATGGATGTTAGTAACATACAAGGATTAAAAACAGCAAGATGTTCAGGGATAAATAACAGTGTTGCTTATTGCTAGTAGGTCCTGGACAAACCTCTACCAATAAAATGGGAGTTTTACAGAGATAATGAGGTCTTGAACCTTATAATCTTGTATTAGACTTTATGCCTTGAAAGACATTTTTACTTACAAGGTATTGATTAATTCTAGGAAGAGGTTTTGAGGAGTTGTTTGAATCTTGATGGGAGATATGCTAGGAATTCGTTAGTATCAGTTGACGATTTTGCCCATAAGGAAGGTAGTAGTTGATTTAATAGGGATAAAATGCTCGGTATTTTTGAAATCTGCTCTAGTACCATCAGAGATGGAGCAAACAAAAGATGTCAAAGGGTCATTTAATTAAATCATTTAATTAAAGGGTCATTTAATTAACTGTTAAGGGTCAAAGGGTCATTTAAATTCAAAATGTAATTATTTTGAATTAAATAACTGAATTGAAATAATAATAATTGAAATAATAATTGAATTATTAATTAAATTAAATAATACTTTGTTATTTTGCTGCTGTCAGTGTCTAATAATTTTTCCCTTTTGGAAAAAAGAAAGAAATCTTGGCATGATAACTGTCTAAGAAGTCTTGGCCCCTAATAAATGAATAGTGGTGGAGGAACTGAGGGGAAAAAAAGTCTTAACTCTTCAAAGGGCCTAGACAAAAGGGAAAAGTTCAGGAACCTCCTGAGGATGATCAGAGATCCCCATTATTTGAACTGGTTTATTAGTTCTCTGAGACAGAGGCTGTTTTATAGTAGTAGGGTATAGAGAGTGGCTCCACTGTCAGGACTGGAAGAGATTCCTTTCCATTCTGGAGAAATGTTTCTCCAGACTGACTGAGAGGATTGAGAAGAGTCCCTGTAGCTCCTCAGACCCCTATCATGGAAAATTGGGAGGACACTGGAAAGGCTGATTAGAGGGCGGAAAGCACCTAAAGTGCTTACATTTGGAATAGTCTTTTTTCCAGTGTTGTAGCTCTTTGCAATAGTAGCAGAAACTTGGAGGGTTTTGGTCCTGTCTGGGAGCCTTCATTTGCTAGAATTGAAAATTAAGAATTTAGGCAGTCTTCCTTTGAGATGACTCATCTAAAATGCAAGAGAACTAGCTCACCAGATTAACTGTATCTGGAGTGAACATAGTTTTACATTCTATCCTGGTCCTTTTTACTAGAAGGGCCAGAGTCAGCCCGTTAAACAGAAGTAGAGGTGACCTGAGTGGGATCAACATTCAGATGGAAGGCCAGAATTTTCTTTAGAAACAATTAGAAGTTGATTATAATAATCATAAGGAGGTTCATCAGATTTTTGTGTGCAAGTCTGAATTTTGTTCCAATCAACAGGCTTTGGAAAAGCCCCGGGACTGGCTCAGTGAAGCTGTTTATCGGTTGCTTGAGGCTGGTCACATAATAAGTTGTCAGGATGGTCTCCCAGTTGTAATTCTAGAGACCTTTCAGGATTTTCCCAGTTAGTGGTTTTCATCCAGTGCTGGCCCTGGCCTTCACCAGTTATCTTTGAACTAGTTGATAGGAATCAGAGAAACCAGGTTGGTAAATTTTAATGACTGTATTAAATTCCTTAGCGAATATGTAAGAATCTTCAATTACTTTGGGATCATTTTTGGCTTGGGATCAGTTTGGCTTGCAGTTCAGTTTTGGTCTGGGGAATATAAGAAATTAAGGGTTTAATGTATATTATATGTGAAATAGATCACCAGTCCAGGTTCGATGCATGAGGCCAGGTGCTTGGGGCTGGTACACTGGGATGACCCAGAGGGATGGGATGGGGAGGGAGGTGGGAGGGGGGCTCAGGATGGGGAACACATGTACACCCAGGGCTGATTCATGTCAATGTATGGCAAAACCCACCACAATATTGTAGTTAGCCTCCAGTTAAAATAAATTTTAAAAAAAATAAAGAGAAGACAGAGAAATTAGGGGTTTAGCCTCTAGATCCTTAGGCGGCTTAAAGAGGAACATTCTGACAAATTCTAAAGAAAAGGGAGTTGGCAGAGTTTAAGAGACAAGGGGAAGGTTGGCGAGAGAATTAGTATGGGGGAACTAAAGGAACAGAGGAGGTGTCGTCAACACAGAAGAGAAAGAGGAAGATGGCACCAGAGATGGAGTCTAGCCACAGGAGCTGCGGGAGGGTGACAAGATGGTGTCTGAAGTGGTGCCTATGAGCAGCCAAGGAAGAAGAGCCTGAGGCCTCAGGAGCCATTTTATCTTTCTTTAATCATTTATTTGCCTCAGTTCACCTTAAAATTTGATTTTGCAGAGAGACCATTTTAGACTCCTCATAATGTTGCGGAGCCTCAAAATACCAACCAAAATAAGCATTACACTCAGTTCTGGAAATTTTTGAGCTATTGTAGTCCAATTCGGCTCTTAAGGAAATTAAGTTAGGAATCTCAAAAGTTCTCTGTAATGGCCGTTAATATTCTAAATTGCCTTTGGTCAAGTTGGTCCATTTAGTTAGAAATGTGCCTGAGGAAGGACTTGGGCTTTTAAACATAAAATCATCTGGAGTCCTCCCAGGGGGCGGACACACTCAAAATATTTAAATAGCTAGGATCTCATTTCTCTGAAGTTTTTCTCTGGAGTAAAAGAACAATTTCCAAACAGCTTACAGCACAGACAGCTCAATTCAAACAACTTGCAGGCTAATTCCAGCCAGTTTGAAGGAGACAGCTTGGTTTGGAGGAGACAGGCCAAAGACTTTTTTTAAGCCAGTTTCCAGAGGAAAGCCCCTTCCAAAGGAGTAGGATGAAGAAAACTGGAACAGTTTCAGGGAAACAGCCCCTGTTCCCAAATGAATGGGCCAAAGGTATTTTCAGCCAGCTTTGGTTGAAACAGTCTGATCTCAAAATTAGAGTGACTTGCCAAATGAATACTTGTATATAAAACAAAGCCTTAACTGAAGAGATGAAGCCTTAACCGAAGAGATGAAGCCTTAACCAAAGAGATGAAACCTTAAGATAGATCCCAAATAAAGCCTGGAGAGCTTCAAATGCAAAGGGCATGTGCTCAGAATCCAAGAGAGAGACTTACTTTCATACTCCAGGGTCAGCAAGAAAGCAGTGAGTGGGTTCACGGTGGGTATTGCACCTGTTTGCTCACCAGTCCTGGACCTTTGGGGGCTCTTCCCCAGTCCCTGTGTGGGCCACTTCTCAGAACAAATATTTCAGAATATTTGTTCTGAAATAAATATTCTGCCAGATATTTCTCCAGCAAGGATGGGTTTGCTTAGGATCAGCAGAGTATTGCAATTCAGGGTCTGCAACCACAGTAAATCATGTGCAAGTTCCCACAGTGAAGGGAAGTAGTACCCTTTATAGGGAGGAAAAAGAAGTGGAGAGGGCTTTAATAAACAGAAAGCCCATGGCTTTTCACTGGCTGAGTCCTTGCCAGGAAAGGAGAGGAGTCTTTCTTCTTCGTTTTGGTTCTGCTATGGTCACAGGGTGTCAGAACTCCCCCTCTGGTCTCCCAACTCTGTTTAATTGAAATTTCTGTTTATTAATTTTTTATGCTTCTAAGAATTGAGGTCTGGTTAAGAGGACAGGATAATTTTGGTTAATTTAAATTACACAGTACTGACCATCCTCTTTATCAAACTTGCTGGACAAATATACATAGTAGTTTTATATTTTGAATATATGGCTCTTTTTCATGAGAATGCATTGTTGCTTGTGATTTTAGGATTTGGAGTGGATCAGTTACGAGATGACAATCTAGAAACTTATTGGCAATCAGATGGATCCCAGCCTCATTTAGTGAACATACAATTCAGGTAATACATTTAAAAATTTTTTTCAATTTGTATAGGTTATAAGTGGACAAAGAAGTTGATTTTATTGACAGAAAATTTAAAGAAATACAGAAATTATAGTGAAGTACACTTAACTCTGCTCTTTATAAGCCTCAGAGATTCCTTTTCTACTCAGATTCTGTGTTTTAAGTTTACTCTGTCTTATCCGTTATGGATTCTTTTTTTTCCCGTTAAATCAGTACTTTTTGTTGAAGTATAGTTGATTTACAACATTGTGTTAATTTCTGCCATACAGCATAGTGATTCACTTATATATATATATATATATATATATATACACACATCTTTTTTTAGACTATCCTTTTCCATTATGATTTATCATAGGATATTGAATAGGTCTCTGTGCTATATATAGTAGGACCTTGTTTTCTTTATGTATTTTTCATCGTATTTACACAGTTCCTTTTATGTAGATATTTGTCAGATGTACTTTGCAGTATGATTTATATTAGAAAAATATGCTTTGCTTACGCCTTAGTGAATTGCTTTAAGTATACCAGAAGTGATGATGTTAAGTTCGTTAGGTATAAACTGTTCATGTAACTTCTCATATTTGTACTTCCATTTGGAAGAAAACTTTATTCTAACTTATTACGTTTAAGGACACTTTCAGTTTTGAAATGCTTAATTTTGCTGTAAATGAAAAACAGCCGTATGTTTGTCAGTTGCTTTGAATTTATTGATAGATAGAAACCAGTTAACTTGCTTATCTTGCTCCATATACACCATCTATTTTAACATTCTGTATATAGTATTTTTAGTTTGTTTTCATTGTCCTAGAATACAGATCAACACATTTCTTATGAAAAAACCCAGTAGTAAATATTTTAGGCCTTTTGTGCCGTCTGCTCTCTGTTGCAACTACTCATTAATGCCATTATAGCGTGAAAGCAGCTGTAGGCAGTGCCTAATCACTGAATTTAGCTGTTCCAATTAGTAATTGTAAAGTGAAGTGAAGTGGCTCAGTCGTGTCTGACTCTTTGCGACCCCATGGACTGTAGCCTACCAGGCTTCTCCGTCCATGGGATTTTCCAGGTAAGAGTACTGGAGTGGCTTGCCATTTCCTTCTCCAGGGGATCTTCCCGACCCAGGGATTGAACCCACGTCTCCTGCATTGCAGGCAGACACTTTACCGTCTGAGCCACCAGGTAAAGGTCCTTGTTTATTTATTTTATACACGATAGTACGTGTATGTTAATCCCAAACTCCTAATTTATCTGTCTGCCCTCCCCTTCCCCACCGCCCTGCTACTATCTCTGGCAGCCATACATTTGTTTTCTGTCAATACGTGGATTTGTTTTGTAAATGAGTTCATTTATATCATTTTGTTAGATTCTAGTTGTGAGTGATATTTGATATTTGTCTTTGTCTGACTTACTTCACTTAATCTCTAGGTTCATCCATATTGCTGCAAATGGCATTATTTCGTGCTGCTTTACGAATGAGTAATATTCCATTGTGCATATATACCATGTCTTCTTTATCCATTTGTCCTTGGACATTTAAGTTTCTTCCATCTTTTGACTATTTAAATTGTGCTGCAGTGAACATTGGGGTGCCTCACTCTTTTTTTTTTTTTTTTAATTTATTTTTACTTTATTTTACTTTACGATACTGTATTGGTTTCGAATTACATTTACCTGAATCCACCACGGGTGTACATGTGATCCCAACATGAACCCCCCTCCCACCTCCCTCCCTACAACGTCCCTCTGGGTCATCCCCATACACCAGCCCCAAGCATGCTGTATCCTGCATCAGATATAGACTGGTGATTCGATTCTTACATGATAGTATACATACATGTTTCAATGCCATTCTCCCAAATCATCCGACCCTCTCCCTCTCCCTCTGAGTCCCAAAGTCTGCTATACACATCTGTGTCTTTTTTGCTGTCTTACATACAGGGTCATCATTGCCATCTTTCTAAATTCCATATATATGTGTTAGTATACTGTATTGATGTTTTTCTTTCTGGCTTATTTCACTCTGTATAATCGGCTCCAGTTTCATCCATCTCAACAGAACTGATTCAAATGTATTCTTTTTAACGGCTGAGTAATACTCCATTGTGTATATGTACCACAGCTTTCTTATCCATTCATCTGCTGATGGACATCTAGGTTATTTCCATGTCCTGGCTATTATAAACAGTGCTGCGATGAACATTGGGGTACATGTGTCTCTTTCAATTCTGGTTTCTTCGGTGTGTATGCCCAGCAGTGGGATTGCTGGGTCATATGGCAGTTCTATTTGCAATTTTTTAAGGAATCTCCACACTGTTTTCCATAGTGGTTGCACTAGTTTGCATTCCCACCAACAGTGTAGGAGGGTTCCCTTTTCTCCACACCCTCTCCAGCATTTATTGCTTGCAGATTTTTGGATCACAGACATTCTGACTGGTGTGAAGTGGTACCTCATTGTGGTTTTGATTTGCATTTCTCTAATAATGAGTGATGTTGAGCATCTCTTCATGTGTTTGTTAGCCATCCGTATGTCTTCTTTGGAGAAATGTCTATTTAGTTCTTTGGCCCATTTTTTGATTGGGTCGTTTATTTTTCTGGAATTGAGCTGCATAAGTTGCTTGTATATTTTTGAGATTAGTTGTTTGTCAGTTGCTTCATTTGCTATTATTTTCTCCCATTCAGAAGGCTGTCGTTTCACCTTGCTTATATTTTCCTTTGTTGTGCAGAAGCTTTTAATTTTAATTAGATCCCATTTGTTTATTTTTGCTTTTATTTCCAGAATTCTGGGAGGTGGATCATAGAGGATCCTGCTGTGATTTATGTCGGAGAGTGTTTTGCCTATGTTCTCCTCTAGGAGTTTTATAGATTCTGGTCTTACATTTAGATCTTTAATCCATTTTGAGTTTATTTTTGTGTGCGGTGTTAGAAAGTGATCTAATTTCATTCTTTTACAAGTGGTTGACCAGTTTTCCCAGCACCACTTGTTAAAGAGATTGTCTTTATTCCATTGTATATTCTTGCCTCCTTTGTCAAAGATAAGGTGTCCATAGGTGTGTGGATTTATCTCTGGGCTTTCTATTTTGTTCCATTGATCTATATTTCTGTCTTTGTGCCAGTACCATACTGTCTTGATGACTGTGGCTTTGTAGTAGAGCCTGAAGTCAGGCAAGTTGATTCTTCCAGTTCCATTCTTCTTTCTCAAGATTGCTTTGCCTATTCGAAGTTTTTTGTATTTCCATACAAATCTTGAAATGATTTGTTCTAGTTCTGTGAAAAATGTGGCTGGTAGCTTGATAGGGATTGCATTGAATTTGTAAATTGCTTTGGGTAGTATACTCATTTTCACTATATTGATTCTTCCAATCCACGAACATGGTATATTTCTCCATCTATTAGTGTCCTCTTTGATTTCTTTCATCAGTGTTTTATAGTTTTCTATATATAGGTCTTTAGTTTCTTTAGGTAGCTATATTCCTAAGTATTTTATTCTTTTCATTGCAATGGTGAATGGAATTGTTTCCTTAATTTCTTTTTCTACTTTCTCATTATTAGTGTATAGGAATGCAAGGGATTTCTGTGTGTTGATTTTATATCCTGAAACTTTACTATATTCATTAATTAGCTCTAGTAATTTTCTGGTGGAGTCTTTAGGGTTTTCCATGTAGAGGATCATGTCATCTGCAAATAATGAGAGTTTTACTTCTTCTTTTCCAGTTTGGATTCCTTTTATTTCTTTTTCTGTTCTGATTGCTATGGCCAAAACTTCCAGAACTATGTTGAATAGTAGCGGTGAAAGTGGGCACCCTTGTCTTGTTCCTGACTTTAGGGGAAATGCTTTCAATTTTTCACCATTGAGGATAATGTTTGCTGTGGGTTTGTCATATATAGCTTTTATTATGTTGAGGTATGTTCCTTCTATTCCTGTTTTCTGGAGAGTTTTTATCATAAATGGATGTTGAATTTTGTCAAAGGCCTTCTCTGCATCTATTGAGATAATCATATGGCTTTTATTTTTTAATTTGTTAATGTGGTGAATTACATTGATTGATTTGCAGATATTGAAGAATCCTTGCATCCCTGGGATAAAGCCCACTTGGTCATGGTGTATGATCTTTTTAATGTGTTGTTGGATTCTAATTGCTAGAATTTTGTTGAGGATTTTAGCATCTATGTTCATCAGTGATATTGGCCTGTAGTTTTCCTTTTTTGTAGTATCTTTGTCAGGTTTTGGTACTCTTTTTGAATTATAGTTTTCTCCAGATATATGCCCATGATTGGGGTTCCTGGATCATATGGTAACTCAAGTTTTAGCTTTTTTGAGGAACCTTTATATTGTTCTCTAGGGCTTCCCTGATAGCTCAGTTGGTAGAGAATCTGCCTGCAGTGCAGGGAACCCCAGTTCAATTCCTGGGTTGGGAAGATCCCCTGGAGAAGCAATAGGCTACCCATTCCAGTATTCTTGGGCTTCTCTGGTGGCTCAGATGGTAAAGAATCCACCTGCAGTGCGGGAGACCTGGGTTTGATCCCTGGGTTGGGAAGATCCCTTCTGGAGTGGAGAAGTCCATGGACTGTATGGAGAGTCGGACACGACTGAGCAACTTTCACTTCCTTCCTCATATTATTCTGCATAGTGGCTGCACCAATTTACATTCCCACCAGCCATGTAGGAGGGTTCCTTTTTCTCCACACCCTCTCCAGCATTTATTGTTTGTAGACTTTTTAATGATAGCCATTCCAACTGGTATGAGGTGATACCTCATTGTAGATTTGATTTCTCATAATTAGCGATATTGAGAATCTTTTCATGTGCCTGTTGGGCATCTGTGTGTCTTCTTTGGAGAAATATCTGTTTAAGTATTCTGCTCATTTTTTGATTTTTTTAAAAAATTAAGCCTTATGAACTGTTTGTGTATTTTGGAAATTAATCCCATGTTGGTAACATCATTTGCAAATATTTTCTCCATCTGTAGGTTGTTTTTTCATTTTGTATATAGTTTCCTTTGCTGTGCAAAAGCTTTTATTAGGTTTCTTTTGTATATTTTTTAATTTCCTGTAGGAGACAGATCCAAAAATATATTGTGGCAATATATGTCACAGAGTGTTCTGCTTATGTTTTCCTCTAGGAGTTTTATAGTATCTGGTCTTAAATTTAGGTCTTTAATCCATTTTGAATTTATTTTTGTGTGTTGTGTTAGAGACTATTCTAATCTCATCCTTTTACATATAGGTGTCCAGTTTTCCCAACACCATGTATTGAACAGACCATCTTTTCTCCATTGTATATTCTTGCCTCCTTTGCTGCAGATTAATTGACCATAAGTGCATGGATTTAGAGCTTCCCAGGTAGTGCTAGTGGTAAAAAACCCATCTGCCAATGCAGAAGATGCAAGAGATGCAGGTTCGATCCCTGGATCAGAAAGATCCCCTGGAGGGAGGGCATGGTATCCCACTCCAGTATTCTTGCCTGGAGAATCCCATGCACAGAGGAGCCTTGCAGTCCATAGGGTCACAGAGTCGGACATGACTGAAGTGACTTAGCACACACACAGTCACACATTGATTTGTTTCTGGGCTTTCTGTCCTGTTTCAGTGATCTGTATGTCTGTTTCTGTCCTGGTACTGTACTGTTTTGATGACTATAGCTTTGTAGTAGTCTAAAGTCAAGGAGCGTGATTGCTCCAGCTCCATTCTTCTTTCTGAAGATTGTTTTGACTATTCAGCATCTTTGTGTTTCCATACAAGTTTTAAAAATATTTTATTCTAGTTCTTTGAAAAATGCCATTGGTAATCTGATAGGGATAGCATTGAATCTGTAGATTGCCTTGGGTATTATGGTAATTTTAACAATAATGATTCTTCCAGTCCAGGAACACAGTATATCTTTCCATCTGTGTGTGTTCTTTTTTCATCACCATCTTATGATGATCAGTTTTTGGAGTACAGGTCTTTTGCCTCCTTCAGTCAATTCAGTTCAGTCGCTCAGTCGTGTCCGACTCTTTGCGACCCCGTGAATTGCAGCACGCCAGGCCTCTCTGTCCATCACCAGCTCCTCGAGTTCACTCAAACTCATGTCCATCGAGTTGGTGATGCCATCCAGCCATCTCATCCTCTGTTGTCCCCTTCTCCTGCCCCCAATCCCTCCCAGCATCAGGGTCTTTTCCAATGAGTCAACTCTTTGCATGAGGTAGCCAAAGTATTGGAGTTTCAGCTTCAGCATCAGTCCTTCCAATGAACTCCTAGGACTAGTCTCCTTTAGAATGGACTGGTTGGATCTCCTTGCAGTCCAAGGGACTCTCCAGAGTCTTCTCCAACACCACAGTTCAAAAGCATCAATTCTTCAGCGCTCAGCTTTCTTCACAGTTCAACTCTCTCATCCATACATGACCCCTGGAAAAACCACAGCCTTGACTAGACGGACCTCTGTTGGCAAAGTAATGTCTCTGCTTTCGAATATGCTGTCTAGGTTGGTCATAACTTTCCTTCCAAGGAATAAGCGTCTTTTAATTTCATGGCTGCAGTCACCATCTGCAGTGATTTTTGAGCCCAGAAAAATAAAGTCTGACACTGTTTCCACTGTTTCCCCATCTATTTCCCATGAAGTGATGGGACCAGATGCCATGATCTTCGTTTTCTGAATGTTGAGCTTTAAGCTAGCTTTTTCACCCTCCACTTGCACTTTCATCGAGAGGCTTTTTAGTTCCTCTTCACTTTCTGCCATAAGGGTGGTGTCATCTGCATATCTGAAGTTATTGATATTTCTCCCGGCAATCTTGATTCCAGCTTGTGCTTCATCCAGCCCAGCGTTTCTCATGATGTACTCTGCATATAAGTTAAATAAGCAGGGTTTGCCTCCTTAGGTAGGTTTATTTTTAGGTATTTTATTCTTGTTTGATGTGATGGTAAATGAGATTATTTCCTTAATTTCTCTTCTGATATTTCATTGCAGTATGTAGAAATGCAACAGATTTCTGTCTGTTAACTTAGTATCCAGCAACTTTACTGAATTCACTGATGAGCTGTAGTAGTTTTTTAGTAGTGTCTTTGGGATTTTCTAGGTCTAACATCATGTAATTTTGCAAACAGTAACAATTTCTTTTCCAATTTGAATTATTTTAATTTCTTTTTCTTCTATTACTGCTGTGGCCAGGACTTCCAAAACTATGTTAAATAAAAGTGGTGAGAGTGGGCATCCTTGTCTTGTTCCTGATCTTAAAGGAAATGCTTTCAGCTTTTTGCTATTGACTATGATGTTAGCTGTGGTTTTGTTGTATATGTCCTTTATTCTGTTAAGGTATGTTCCCTCTATGCCCACTTTCTGGAGTTTTTATCATAACTGGATATTGAATTTTATCAAAAACTTTACTACATCTCTTAAGGTGATGATATTGTTTTATTCTTCAGTTTGTTAATGTGTATTTCATTGATTAATTTGAGGATATTGAAATATCCTTGCATCTCTGGGATAAATCCCACTTGATCGTGGTGTATGATCCTTTTACTGTATTGTTGGTTTCGGATTGCTAATATTTTATTGAGAATTTTTGCACCCTGTTCATCAGTGATATTGGCCTGTAATTTTCCTTTTTTGTGGTATCTTTGTCCAGTTTTGGTATCAGAGTGATGGTGTCCTCATAGAATGAGTTTAGTAGTATTTCTCCCTCTGAAATTTTTTGGAATAGTTTAAGAAAGATGTGTTAACTCTTCTCCAAATGAAGTTCATAGTTCCTGGCTCACCTCTGCAGCCATCTGGTCCTAGACTTCTCCTTGCTGGGCGTTTTTAAATTGCTGATTCCATTTCAGTACTGGTAATTCCTCTGCTCATATTTTCTGTTTCTCCTTGGTTCAGTCTTGGGAGGTTGTACCT
This sequence comes from Ovis aries, assembly GCF_016772045.2. Lineage (NCBI taxonomy): Eukaryota > Metazoa > Chordata > Mammalia > Artiodactyla > Bovidae > Ovis > Ovis aries. Next base: position 13,283,529 of record NC_056070.1, read on the forward strand.
TTCTAAGAATCTGTCCATTTCTTCTAGGTTGTCCCTTTTATTAGTTGCTAATAGTGGTCTCTTTAAATTCTTTGTATTTTGTGCTGTTGGTTGTAACTTTTCCTTTTTCATTTCTGATTTTATTGATTTGGTCCCTTCGCCTTTTTTTCTTGATGAGTTTGGCTAAGGATTTATCAATTTTGTTTATCTTTTCAAAGAAACAGCTTTTAGTTTCATTGTTCTTTTCTGTTGCTTTTTAGTCTACTTGCATGCTAAGCTGCTTCAGTCATGTCCAACTCTGTGTGACCCCATGGGCTATAGCCCACCAGGCTCCTCTGTCCGTGGGATCTTCCAGGCAAGACTGCTGGAGTGGGTTGCCATGCCCTTCTCCAGGGATCTCCCCCGATCCAGGGATCAAACCTGCATCTCGTATGTCTTTAGCAGTGGCAGGCAGGTTCGCTAGGATTCACATAGAACTGCTGTTATTTCTTGCTTAGATGGGCTTCCTTGGCGGCTCAGATGATAAAGAATCTGCCTGCAGTGCAGGACGCCTGGGTTTGGTTCCTGGATGGGAAGATCCCTGGAGGAGGGCATGGCAACCCACTCCAATATTCTCACTTGGAGAATCCCCGTGGACAGAGGTGCGTCATGGGCTCAGTCCATGGGGTTGCAGAGTCGGATATGACTGCACAACTAAGTACAGCACAGCACTTGCTTAGGTATTTGATAAAATCAACCATTGAAGCTGTCTGTTCCCAGTGTGTTTTTATAGGGAGTTGTGTTTTTTTAAACATACAATTTATTATTTCTTTAATTTATTTTCTATGCCTGAATCAGCTTTCTTTTTTGCCATAGCACAGATTTTCTCTTTAATTACCAGTTTTCTCTCCCATTTCATTGCTACATTTCTCCCTCCAGAAAAATAGTTTTTTATGCCTCAGTTGTCAGCAGGTTTTAAAATTACTTTTCAGTGTAATTTTTATTTTATATATGGGTATAGTTGATTTACAATGTTGTGTTAGTTTCAGATGTACAGCTAAGTGATTGTTTTACACATATATATATATATTTTTTTCAGATTCTTTTCCTATATGGGTTATTACAGAATATTGAGTAAAATAGTAGGTTCTTGCTGATGATCTGTTTTATTGAATCAGTTTTGATAAGTTGTTTTCAAAATTCATCTAATTTATTGGCCCAAAGCTGTTACCAATATTCCGTTATCACAGTAGTGTGATTTGTAAGAAAAATACATACTTGGTTATTCAGATGTCTCATATATATTTGGTCTTCATTCATACTTCCTGGCTGAGAGCTCCCTAAACTCTTGGGATTTCCTGAATGATAAGAGCAATGGGATGATATTTGACTTCTTGCTCTCAGGTTCTTGAAAACACTTAAGGGAAGGGGACTTTTGGATTCCGCTCAAGGGTGGGAGCTAGTTGTGGAGAGAATCAGCCATGTGACAAGAAGGTTGGAACTTGCAGTCCCACCCCGTGATTTCCAGGAAAGGGAGACAGTATTTTCCAGTATGTTCACATTATTCTGAAGAAGGAAATGGCAACCCACTCCAGTATTCTTGCCTGGAGAATCCCATGGACAGAGGAGCCTGGCAGGCTACAGTCCATGGGGTCGCAAAGAATCAGACACGACTGAGTGACTGACGCTTCACATCATTATTTCCCATTGCATATGCTCTTCTTCAGCTTTGCTACTTCCTAATCAAGAGATGGCATCTATGACTCCTTTCTTGAAACTAGTCAGGCCTTTGTGGATTTCTTGTCTAATAGAATATGGATGTTATAATACTGTTCTTTCTAAGACCTGGTCATAAAAGTCAGTTTCTTCCTTGTTCTCTGTTTTTTTTAATGGGTTCTTTCCCTTGGTACTCATTTACCGTGCTGTGAGAAAACCTATATCAAATAGAGAAACCCATTAAAAAAAATGAATCATAACCCAAGTCCTCGGCTAAGCTCCCAGCTGACAAGTGGCACAGCTTGCCAGCTGTATGGGTGAGCCACCTAGAAGCTCATCCTTCAGCTCTCAAGTCAAGTAGTCACACCCAGTGCTATGTGGAGCCTTCCCTTCTGGGTCCTGTCCAAATTCCAGATTCATAAACAAACAAAAAAATTATTTTTTTAAGTCACTAAGTTTTGACATGGTTTGTTATATACTTATAGGTACATATTTATGTTTTCTCTTTGGAAGTTACTATTTTTTAATTCCATCATTTCTGTCTTTTCTTTAGCTGCCTTAATTGACTGATTTTTCCTCATTCAGTTCAGTTCAGTTGCTCAGTTGTGTCTGACTCTGTGACCCCATGAATTGTAGCACGCCGGGCCTCCCTGTCCATCACCAACTCCCAGAGTTTACTCAAACTCGTGTCCATTGAGTCGGTGATGCCATCCAGCCATCTCATCCTCTGTTGTCCCCTTCTCCTCCGGCCCCCAATCCCTCCCAGCATCAGAGTCTTTTCCAACGAGTCAGCTCTTCACATGAGGTGGCCAAAGTACTGGAGTTTCAGCTTTAGCATCAGTCCTTCCAGTGAACACCCAGGACTGGTCTCCTTTAGGATGGACTGGTTGGATCTCCTTGCAGTCCAAGGGACTCTCAAGAGTCTTCTCCAACACCACAGTTCAAAAGCATCAATTCTTCGGTGCTCGGCTTTCTTCACAGTCCAACTCTCTCATCCATACATGACCCCTGGAAAAACCACAGCCTTGACTAGACGGACCTCTGTTAGCAAAGTAATGTCTCTGCTTTTGAATATGCTATCTAGGTTGGTCATAACTTTCCTTCCAAGGAGTAAGCGTCTTTTAATTTCATGGCTGCACTCACCATCTGCAGTGATTTTTGAGCCCAGAAAAATAAAGTCTGCCACTGTTTCCACTGGTTCCCCATCTATTTGCCATGAAGTGATGGGAACAGATGCCATGATCTTCGTTTTCTGAATGTTGAGCTTTAAGCCAGCTTTTTCACTCTCCACTTTCACTTTCATCGAGAGGCTTTTTAGTTCCTCTTCACTTTCTGCCATAAGAGTGGTTTTTCTGATTCTTCATAGTAATTTTTTATTAGATGCTGAATATAGTAAATTTTACCAAGGTGAGTGTTGGATTTTTTTTTTTCTAAGAGAATTAGACTTTGCTCTGGCAGTCAGCTAAGTTACTCAGGAATAAAGTTGATGGGGTTTCCCTGGTGGCTCACTGGTAAAGAATCCACCTGCCAATGCAGGAGACATGGGTTTGATCCTGGGTCCGAAAAGGTACCCCCTGCTATGCACCACACTCTAGAGCCCGGGCCCCACAACTGCTCAGCCCACATGCCATAGCTCCTGAAGCCTGTGCACCCTAGAGCCTGTACTCCGCAAAAGAGAAGGCACTGCACTGAGAAGCCTGTGCACTGCAATTAGAGAAAACCCCAAGCAGCAATAGAGACCCAGCAGAGCAAAAGGAAAAAAAAAAAAAACAAACCTAGTTTCTTTATTAAAAAAAAGAATCAACTTGGTCTTTTTTAGGCTTGACTTTAAGCCTCTTTATCGGGAACTTAGAGTACCTTTTACTTTAGGGTGGAAGTCAGCAAACTCTTTGTAAAGGGGTAGACAGTAAATATTTTAGGCCTGGCAAACTATATTTAGGGCTCAATAATATTGAACCCTAAAATTAAACAGACTTACCCATCCAGTCATGAAAGTGCTAGACGGGTGGAGCCAGCCCCTATTAAATGTGTGATGTGAAGGATCTAAGCTCATGTTTGCTTCCTGAAAGACTGTTTCTCAGAGGAAGGGGAGAGTAGTGGGTGAGGGGATAGAGAAAGGCTGGGAAGATTACTTACGTCATCAGAATGAAAGCATTACACTCTTTCTTCTCCTTTCTTACAGTACTTTATCCTAAGATGCCTGGTATATAGTAAGCATTCAGTTATGGTGATTATTATTATGATGATCTGAGCAATTTGAGTAGCTGTCACTGTTTCATAATCTATGCATTTACCCTTCCCACATGCATTGCCACTGGACAAACAGCATGATTTTGTATGCAATATTAGTTTTTAAATTTGCCACGAGATAAAATTTATAAATAAGTTTAAAAGGCTTTATGGAGTAATAGTTTTAAATTTTTGGTGAGGCACAGTTTACTTTGCAAATCTAATGAAACTACCTATATAGTATAAGTTATAACTATGAACTGGACATGGAACAACAGACTGGTTCCAAATAGGAAAAGGAGTATGTCAAGGCTGTATATTGTCACCCTGCTTACTTAACTTCTATGCAGAGTACATCATAAGAAATGCTGGGCTGGAAGAAACACAAGCTGGAATCAAGATTGCCGGGAGAAATATCATATGGAGATGACACCACCCTTATGGCAGAAAGTGAAGAGGAACTAAAAAGCCTCTTGATGAAAGTGAAGTGGAGAGTGAAAAAGTTGGCTTACTGTTCAACATTCAGAAAACTAAGATCATGGCATCTGGTCCCATCACTTCATGGCAAATAGATGGGGAAACAGTGGAAATAGTGTCAGACTTTATTTTTGGGGGGCCTCTAAAATCACTGCAGATGGTGACTGCAGCCATGAAATTAAAAGACGCTTACTGCTTGGAAGGAAAGTTATGACCAACCTAGATAGCATATTCAAAAGCAGAGACATTATTGTGCCAACAGAGGTCCATCTAGTCAAGGCTATGGTTTTCCCTGTGGTCATGTATGGATGTGAGAGTTGGACTGTGAAGAAAGCTGAGCACTGAGGAATTGATGCTTTTGGACTATGGTGTTTGAGAAGACTCTTGAGAGTCCCTTGGACTGCAAGGAGATCCATCCAGTCCATTCTGAAGGAGATCAGCCCTGGGTGTTCTTTTGGAAGGAATGATGCTAAAGCTGAAACTCCAATACTTCGGCTACCTCATGTGAAGAGTTGGCTCATTGGAAAAGACTCTGATGCTGGGAAGGATTGGAGGCAGGAGGAAAAGAGGATGACAGAGGATGAGATGGCTGGATGGCATCACCGACTCGATGGACATGAGTTTGAGTGAACTCCGGGAGTTGGTGATGGACAGGGAGGCCTGGTGTGCTGTGATTCACAGGATTGCAAAGAGCCGGACACGACTGAGTGACTGAACTGAACTGAACTGATACCTATGATTTCTGGTGCTACCTAGACCTGGCTTACTGGTAGCTCAGTTGGTAAAGAATCTGCCTGCAGTGCAGGAGACCCAGGTCCCATCCCTGGGTGGGGAAGATCCCCTGGAAAAGAAAATGGCAACCCACTCCAGTGTTCTTGCCTGGGAAATCCCATGGAGAGAGGAGCCTGGTGGGCTACAGTCCATGGAGTTGCAAAGAGTCAGACATAACTGAGCCGTTAAATCATAGACCTGAGGGTAAGAACCCATGATGTAGATCAAATTTAAAGAATTATAAACATCTACATGCTACTGTTAAATGATGTCAACAGCAATGTTGAATAAGCTAAAATACAATTAATAGAAAGGTGATGGTAGTTAAGATCCTGTGAGGCTGGCAGACACATGTGTGAACTCCTACTCTGCCGACTTACTAGCTTTGTTACCTTAAGCCAGTTACTAACCTGAGGGTTACTTTTTTTCCCTTTAATCAGTAAAATTGAGATGGTAATAGTTCCTCTATCACAGAGTTGAGGAGTCAATGAGATAATTTATATATAAAACATTGATTCTGGGCCAGACACAGAGCATATTCAGTTATTCACTCACTGTTTCTGCTGTTGCTGTTGTGTTTATAATTATTAGTGTTGTTATTATCCTTTGCCTTTGTAACCTAACTCTGATTATCTTTAGGTTCAATGACTAAATTATCCTGAATTTAATAACAGAGATGAAATTATTCTGAGCAGAAAGTTTGGTCCTTTAGATCTGCTTTTGTTAAGAAAGAAAAAGGAATCCTTAAGAGTTGTCTTCATGGTCTTTGATCTTGCCACTATAAGAAAGACCTTTCACTGCCTGTTTACGGCTGGTGTATCAGGCAAAAGATCTTTTGTACGCCCTTCAAAATTTCCCCTTCCTCCTGTGTTTCCCCTCCTGTCTCCTTCCTGGCCCAGCAGACAGAGAATGATGTCTGTTTGATGCCGCTGGCCTCTTTTGAAAATCTGGTAATGGCATTTATCCTGTCAGCAATTCCTGAGTATTTAGCGTTTTACATCTTGATCTGTCTTTATTACTTGAGGAACAGCCCTTAACTTTCCCCATTCCTTTCTGATGAAAAGCTTAGGCTATAGAAGTTTGGTGAGCTCACTAAGCTACAGATCCCCTGCTGTTTTTATAGACCGACTTTTGACACAGACTGCTTCTGTTCAAGTAGCTCATTGTTATTAAGTGAGTGCCAGTTTATACCAGATCTTAACTTTTAAATCACGTTGAAATAGACTTCTTAATGATTATTTTGTTTGATGTTTAAATTGTCTGTTTTTTCCCCCAATGACCAAAATAATACATGCTTATTTTAAAACATTAATCAGAAAATATAGAAATCATAAAAAAGAAAATAAGCTCTATGCCATCAGAATTCTCAGTTTTACTGTTTTTGTATGGTTCTATATAGGCCTTTTTTTGTACGTATGTAGGTTTATATGACTTTAAAATTTTTTGTTTTTCCCAAAATGACATCCTTTTTTTCAGTCTGTTTTATAATCTACTTTTCCCCCTTCTTTAACTATATATCTGTGTGTATCTTAAATAGTTGTGTAATATTTCATTGAATTGGTGTATTATAATTTGTTTAATTCTCTATTGAGATGGACATTTGGTTATTTATAATTATTCAGTGACTTAACTGCAGGACCATGAACATTTCTCTTTATCTGTTTTAGAGTAGTTGTGTTATTATTGTCTTTTAATGAATTCTTAGAAGTTCTTTGTGAGTCAAAGACTTTGCCTCTACTAAATGGCAATGAATGTACGTTTCCCTAATCATATTTGGGTATTATCAGTTATTTTCATATTTTCCAATATGATAAAAAAAAGTCTATGTTTTAATTTCCTGTTTCTTTGATTATTGGCGATTGAACATCTTTTAATTTTTTTTTGGCCACTAGCAGTTTTCTGAGATTAATTTTTATTACATAGTCTTTACTTATTTTTCTAAGATGTATATTTTAAAAGAGTAGAGGTTTATTTCTTGAACTAAGTAAGATTATGCTTTCTAATTTTTAAACATTTTTCTCTTTGCTAGACTTGGTTTCTCATTTAGCTAGTTATTTTCAAGTATTTTAACATAGGAAATTAAGTAAGTACTAACTAGAAAAGAAAACCAAGCTTGTTAGAATAATCTTTGTCTAAAACACAAATGAGGAGAACTGAAACTCCCAATGCTTATTTGTACTCTAAGGTACCTATTTTGGCTTAACTGGTCCTTCTTTAGCATCTGGCTCTTGACCATGTTCTAGGTGAGAGATGTCTATAAAAGTAACGTGTATCTGTTTTGTGACATGTTCTTCATTTTTATTATTGTTAAAGGACATGGAAATCATTGATCCAAATACTCATTTTAGCAAAATATGACTTTTAAAATCAGAAGATAAGATGTTTGGGATATAATCTTTGCACATGATTAAAGCATGTTGTTTTTACTTTATTGCTTTTAGAAGAAAAACAACAGTGAAGACATTATGTATTTATGCGGATTATAAATCTGATGAAAGCTACACTCCAAGCAAGATCTCAGTCAGAGTAGGAAATAATTTTCACAACCTTCAAGAAATTCGGGTATGTCTTTAAAATTTTTAAAAATATTTTGTCCAGTAACATTTGCTGTTTAGAAGATGGTCACTTTTGACACTGAACAGATTAAAATGTTAATTTATAAAAGGGAAAGTGTTAATATTTTAGAAAACACTTTATATTTCTTATATTTTTCATTTTCTTCTGAATTCTGATTGTCATCTGTATTTTTTCTCCAGTATTTTATTACGGAAAATTTCAGATATACAGAAAAGCTGAAAGAACAAAACAGTGAACCCCAACATACTCTTACTCATATTCTAGATTATACAATTGTTAGTGTTCTGCTATATTTGCTTTGTTATAATCTGTCCATTATCTAATTTTTATGTGCATTTCAAAATAGGTTGTAGTCACTCCAAATACTTTAGCATGGTATATGATAACTAGAGTCTTTAATATTTCTAAAGGTTCATTTGTTAAGGTAAAATTTATGTAAATTTTGCACAGATCTTAATTATATTATTTGGTAAGTTTTGACAAATGTATAATACATCTGTACAGCCCCAACTCCTGTTAAGATATAGAACTTCCATTACCCAGAAAATTCCCGCATATTTCTTTCTAGTCAGTCCCCATATCTGTCTTACCCTCAGTGGCAACTGTTGAGATTTTGTTTGTTCATTCATTCATACCACAAATCAGTTTTGCCTCTTCTAGAATGTCATATAAATGGAGTCATACAGAGTATACATTTATGTGAAGATTCTTTCGCTCAGCCTAATTGTTTTGAGATTCATCTATGTTGTTGCGTGTATCAGTACTTCATTTTTTGGATTCCTGAGTTGTAATCCATTGTTTGAATAAACTACAATTTATTTATCTTATGACAACTTTCTGAAGCCAATAGGACCGTGCTTTTGTGACCTGAATTTTATTAATCCCCAAATATTTACATTCCAGAGATATTTTCAGTGATTTTGAAATGTACACTTGGAAAATTGTGACCCTTATTAGCATTTTTTCTTTTCAGAAAATCTTTGAGCTCAAATAGTCATTAAAATCTTTTAAATTGGGTGGTTCTGAGAAAGATTTCTAGTTAAATTGTGGCCTGGACTCTTATTTGACTTGGTGTTTATATTTAGATCTATCTACATTTATATTTCTTCCCTGAGTTAGTAGTAGAATACTTAATAAAAATCATATGTACTTTCATTGTTTTCTCAGTAAGCACAGTGTTTTTCTCTTGTGAAACTTGCTTATATATTAACAAATAATAAGTAAGTACATTGTCCACAGGTATTATTGTTGTTTGATCTTCTTTGAAATAAATTCGTTGCTTTTTGAGATGAATACTTGGTCTTCTTCCGAAGTTATCTTCCTTTATTTTTAAAGAGTAATTCTGTAAATTTTCTCAAGGACTAATTTGGTTTTGAAAAATTGCCATAAAAAAGGTAGTCTTGTTCTAGTTTAAAAACATTTCTTGTTTTCTCTTGATAGACCATACTGTTAATTTGTACTTCCTGTGCTTGAATAAATTCATAAATAGATCAGCTCTGAATTTTCTTCGTTTAAATTTTTTTCAATTTTTACTTTTTTCATTCAAAATCATTAAAAATTTTATTATCATAGTCATATTGGACCATTTGCTAGACTTTTATTAGTCAGTTAGTCGTGTAACTAACAGTGCTTAAAGCCTTGAGATATTTACTTCTTATACTTCAATTATTAAACATTTTATATTTATCACATGATTGGGTCACTCACATTGAGAAGCCTTTGGGAGCAGAGTCAGCTTGTTTTGATTTAGAATTAAAGATTTGTCATACAGTTCTTCAGACAGGTTGAAATAAGTGAAACACTAGGAAGAAAAGGTTTTGATCCAAGGTATGTATGGTTGAATCCTCCAAAAAGAGCCTGTTACAACACTGCTACTTTTCTTATCTCAGAATTGTTACAGAGACTTCTAAAAGGAAATGATGTAGTCAGAATTGGGGTTCAAAGCACATTTGTATAATGTTAGCTTGCATTTTGAAGAAGGCAATGGCACCCCAATTCAGCACTGTTGCCTGGAAAATCCCATGGACAGAGGAGCATGGTAGGCTGCAGTCCATGGGGTCGCTAAGAGTCGGACACGACTGAGCGACTTCACTTTCACTTTTCACTTTCATGCATTGGAGAAGGCAATGGCAACCCACTCCAGTGTTCTTGCCTGGAGAATCCCAGGGACGGGGGAGCCTGGTGGGCTGCCGTCTATGGGGTCCTACGAGTCGGACATGACTGAAGCGACTTAGCAGCAGCAGCAGCGGCAGCAGCATGTATGGCATATATTTATAACGTCCACTAGATGTCACTGTTGTCCTTTAATTGCTGTTCTCCTAAACTTAGAGATTAAGTCGAATACCTCAAGTAGTCCTAGTTGCACTCGTTTTTTCAAGAGTGTATTAAAAAATTCTTTAATGCATTTTGGGAACTGTAGTCTTCATGTCTGATTTCTAGATATGTGTTAAATATATGTTTGTATTTGTAAATTATAGAAACTTTAAAGAATATTTGGACCATTGTAGAATACTTTTAATCTAGTCTTTGCTTTTATTATATCATTTAAGTCATGAAACATTAGCCATATAGAATAAGGGCTCTTTTAAATAGTCTCTAAGTGTGTTTATATTTCTGTGTAGTGACCACATAGCCTCATGAGACCAATAATAATAAATATTACCAGGTGATAATGTAAGTTGTTTTCCTGAAAAACTTAATGAACATACTGTTTCTCTGCCACAGTTCTCGCTAAGGAACCATAATTTTTGGATTTTGCTTTAAAATATTAGTGCTGCCTTTGCAGCTCATAGTATAAAGAATACTTTTATCTTTAATTATACATCTTTATATGTGATTTATTCTGTTTACCTTTTTTCTTTTGTAAGTTGAAGAAGTTAAGAATTTGATAGCACTTTGTTTTTAAAGGAAAGATAAGCAAAGGATATTTTATTTTCTTAATGTTACTCTTCTGTAACATCTAAATTTTTACTTTTAAAAAATCTTTGCTTTTTCTAACTCAGATACTAAGACAAGTGATTAAAATAGTGTGAACTTTTATGAGGTTTTTAGAACCATCATTTTATTAGTTATAGGACTGATTTAACTGAGTGGAAAATCCAACTAAATCTTTTTATATTTTTCCATGGATGCTTGCCCACCGGAGGGTGTAGTGTGTATTGGAGTGTTTTAATAGGTTTTCCTTTTTTACTAGAAATTATGGATTTGTTTACTTGAAACACTCTAAAGCCTATTTTCTGTAACTTTGTTATTGATTTGAAATAGCAACTTTGAAAAAAATTATAGCTCAGGGTAAGAAAAACTTATCGGTCATCCTGTTTAACCAGGATTTCTAGTTTTCTAGCATATATTTTCTTTCATCTCAGTTATAAAGTATGACATTATATGTAGATCTTTGTTTCCTCTGTTGAAAAATCTCTGCAAAAAGATCAGGCCCTTCCTTTACTATTCTAGAATGCATATTTTAACCTGTATTCCTGAAGAGAAAGTTAACACCGAAATTAAGTTTAGACTTTCTGTTTAATGGACGCAAGATACTGACTCTAGGTTTGACCAATTGGAACATTTTTTGTACCAGAGTTGAATCTATTTATGTTGCTCATTCTGCTTTCCTGTTTTCAACATTATGTATCCTACACAGATTGGAAACCAACAGCCTAAGAACATTTTATGTTTATAATTGATTGCTTCTGCAGAAGAGACTATTTCTATATGGAAGTAAGAATTTAGCATTTCAGAGTCTGTGTCATTATCTTTTCAATATATTTCATCTCAGTTCTGTTACTTTTATGCAAGAAATCATGTTCATGCTGTCCAGGAAGTTATTCTAGAGATGTTTTCAAATAAAGATATAGTTTCTTTTTAACTGTTTAAATCCTTTGTATTTTAGCATTATGTTTTGGTTTGATGTTGTTCTTTTTCTTTGCTCTCAGAAGGGAAAATCTGTGAGAAGGAAATTTTTTGTTGTTTAGCGTGAGGAACCAGAATACTACTATGTATTAAATGTGATCATTTTAGAATACATCCCCAGCTAAAATCTAAGAAAATTTAAAATCTAAGTTTTCTAACTGGGTGAATAGATACATGTATATGTATGGCTGAGTCCCTTTGCTGTTTACCTGAAGCTATTACAACGTTGTTAATCGGCTATACTCCAATACAAGATAAAAAGTTTTTTAAAAAATTACTAAAGACAGTTCTCTTTTTATCTCTGTGTGTATTCTCATTCCCATAAAAAAAAGCTATTGTAGGAATTTTTGTTCTCAAATATAAAACGAAAGTCGTTTATTAGACATATAGTGGCAACTCTCAAAATTACTTCTACACAGTTTATGAAAAACAACTTGCTAATTTAAGGTTAAGCAGATGTTTTCAGCATATGTGAAAGTTGTTCTTTGGTTCATTGTTAGTATTTTACTTCTAAAATTTGTAGCCACAAGAGGATAAAGTACTGATAGAGCCCAAAATTGAGTGCTTAAGTGAATTTTAAGCCTTGCTTTTGTCTTCAGATAATAAAGCTCTTACCAAGTGTTTTTTTCTTTTTTTCTTTTTTTAAGAGGAGGCTTGAAACAAGTCTTTAATGTTAAGAGAGCCATAATGATATTTTCCTTTTCTTCCATGTGGGCGAGCATTTTGGCTGTCTACCTTGTGTCTTAAATCAGTAGCATGGCTATGAGAGTCCATATATGGTACTTTGACAGAAGTGGTTAATAAGTCAGCTCTTCTGTTAAAATAACATTTACTATTATAATTTGCGTTCCATTAATGTGTGTGGTAGAGTGCAGAGACGCAGACAAAGGCTCTGACTCTCTCCATTGATCTTAAAATCTACTTTCATTTACTTTCTTATGAGAGGCCTATTTTAAACAACTTGATATAAAGTAGAATGATTTAGGCAGTATCTACAGACACAATTTGGTTCGATAAGACAGTGTTTAATTTACCAAGCCTTTGGAAAAAATAGTTTTTATTGAATTTAGCTAATTGGAAAGAAAATATCTTTAAAAATCAGTTTTTATAACTAATTTTAGGACATTTTGAAATGAGTGTAGAATATTTTGCTGTGGTACACACAGTTTTTTGAAATAGTGTTGTCTTTTATCCCTTTCTGAATATAATGAAAAATATTCATAATCATCAGTACATACATTACTTATTTCTAAAATGGAGTTGAGATAACTATGCATTTGGCGTATGTTTCATCTTGAAACTAAAATATATTACAGAATAGAATAGTATATATATTTTTAGGAGAGGAACATTCTTGTATCTCTTATTTTTTGTTTGACCTCAAACTTAAACTATAGATTTTTTGCATAGCCTGGCAATTCCCATGTAAGACAGATTCATGCTTTGTTGAGTAAATATTTATTTAGAGGCTGTTAAGTGCCAGACACTGTATTAGGTACAAGGGATACAGCAGAGATAGTCACTATTTCTGCCTTCAAGCACTTTGCAGTCTGGTGGAAGAGACAGGCAAATAAATCAACAATTACAATTTAGTAAATACACGCAGCGTGAATGAGAACACAATAGTTTAAAGTTTTTTTAATTTAATGATAATGATAGTTTGAACATTTTTTCTAAAAGAGGTGATGGTTCAACTGAATCTGAAGGATAGATGTGAAGCCTCCTCAGGTGGAGGATAAAGCGGAGCTGTTCCAACATAGAGGCTCCATACAAAGGTATGGAGGCATGCAGCTCTGGCCTGGTGGCAGAACTGCCGGGAGTTTAGCATGCCCGACAGCTGGGTAGGTGTGAGGCATCTCAGGAAAGACGGGAAGAGTGTTTATTCTTTCAGCATACTTACTGTATGGCCTGTGTACGTAGTAGTTTACCTTTTTTTTGTAGAGTAAATACATTTGTTCCACTGAAAATGATATGGGTGAAGTCAGATTGTGCCTGCTGTCAGACTTCTAGGGAGCTTAGGCTTGAAATGAGGAAACATTGATAAAGAGAAATCCTGGCTATGGTGGGACTGAAGCAATGTGAAAACCAGGCATGTAGTCCTGTGAGTGCAGGCTTACTCGCTCAGTCGTGTCCGACTCTTTTGCCACCCTTTGAACTGTAGCCTACCAGACTCATCTGTCCATGGAATTTTTCAGGCAAGAAAACTGGTGGGCCTCCATTTCCTCCTCCAGGGGATCAGGGTACAAATTACGAGGATTTACCTAAAGTGAGAGCAGTTGGGTCCAAGAGGAAGGGATGTGTTTGAAGTAGAATGCAAAGGACTTGTGAATGATTGCTACCTGGGAGTATCCGCAGGTGATTCGAGTAGGTGGAACGGGACATCTAGCATTCTTTTCATGTCTGGCATCTGGTTGAATATTGCGATTTAATTGGAAATGGAATATAGAGTAAGGACCATAGAGGTGGGGATGGAGAGAAAGTTTAAGCTAATGAGATTAATTTTGCCTCTGATTTCTTGTATCTTTTCAGATGGAAGACTTTTTCAGTGGGTAGTCAGGTCCATGAAGCTGAACCCGAGGGAAAAAGTCTAGGTTAGAGGTATAGGTTTGGGAATCATCCATGTGTAAGTATCAGCTTAGGTGTGAGTTTCGATGTCATTCAAGGAGTGCGTATGGTTGAAAAGAATACCAGAGCTGAAACTGGGAAATGCCGATATTCAAGGATTGGGTAGTAAAAGGTCATCCAGTGACAAATGCTGAGAGGAACTGCCAGAGATGAAAATAAAAATCAAGAAAATATAATGTCACAGAACTGATAATGGTCAAGAACTCAGTTAGATAGGGACTGAAGAGTTTCCTTCCTAAGCCTGTGTGACACGTTGTAATAGGCAATGTATTTAATGCAGCTCTGAACTAAAGCAGTTCTTGCAAGTAGTTTAGTCACTCTTTGGAGGGATAGTTTCTAAATTTCTATTAATAGATTGGAGACTAATGAAATTAATTTGCTTTTGTAGCAAGAATTCTAAGTTTTCCTGTCATAGTATTTGTGCTAAGAAGATTCTGATGGGTATTCTTGTTTCATAAGTCTTTAAATTGGAAGGTTTTGTCCTGCTGATGCATACTTGAAAGAAACTGTGAAGTCGACGGGGTTTCTTTCAAGAGCATTGTGCTGTATAGTTGCTTTTTTCAAGAGCATTTTCACAGCAGTTATGGAAAAACTGCACTTAAAAAAATTTTTTTTAGGCAGAGTGACAGTAGTAACAGTCAAGGGCAAAGAAAACAACAACGAAAAAACAGAATTAGAAAGCCCTTTATTTAACCCTGGGCTTCCGTGATGGCTCAGTAAGGAATCTGCCTGCAATGCAGGAGACCTGGGTTTGATCCCTGGGTCAGGAAGGTTCCCTGGAGAAGGGAATGGCAACCTACTGCAGTATTCTTGCCTGGAGAATTCCATGGAGCCTGGAGGGCTGCCGTCCATGGGGTCGCAAAGAGTTGGACACAGCCGAGCAACTAACACTTTCACTTTATTTAATCATACGGCAGGATGTGGGTTTCCCAGGTGGTGCTGCTGGTAAAGAACCTGCTTGCCAGTGCAGGAGACATAAGAGACACGACTGAAGCGACTTCACACACACACACACGCATGGCAGGATGTAACACAAAAATGCAATAAAGTGCACTTTATTATGTGCTTTACTTACAAATATGAAAGTGAGATATGGATTATCAACCCCTGTTATGTAAAGAACGCTTACTGAGTGTGAGCAGCTGAATGAGCCAGGACTGAGCACCTGACTGAAAACCCAGTAGGTGTCGGAAACAGTAGACTTTAATAGAAAAGTCAAACCAGCAGTCAGTCCATAGACTTGCCACTGACCCATGTTTGTATACTTCACTTCAAAAAGGTTATCTAAATAAATCCAGCCGATTCCTTCTCAGAAAAAAAAAGTTTTAATTGTGATAAAAAAATAACCCCATAGAGTTTGTCATCTTAACATTTTTAAGTATATAGTCGAGTAGCATTAAGTATATTCACATTGCTATATAGCAGATCTCCAGAGTGTTTTCATCTTGCCAAACTGAAAATCTGTGTCCATTAAAACAAGTCCTTGTCATTTCCCTCCCCTCAGACCCCAGTAACCACCAGTCTGCTCTCTGTCTCTGAATTTGACTGCCTTTGATACCTCATAGGAGTGAAGTCATACAGTCTATGTCGTTTTGTGACTAGCATATTTCAGCTAGCACGATGTCTTCGAGGTTCATCCAAGTTGTAGCATGTGACAGGATCCCTTTCCTGTCTAAGGCGAAGTCATATTCCGTTGTATATATAGACCACGTTATGTTTACCCATCCCCCTGACAATGGACACTCAGTTGCCTCTACCTCGAGATTATTGTGAATAATGCTGCTTTGAACACGGGTGGGCAAATATTTCTTTGAAACCCTACTTTCAGTTCTTTGGAGTATAAATCCAGAAGTGGAATCGCAGAATCATATGGTAGTTCTATTTTTTAATTTTTGGCCTCTCTCTAAAGGATGGCTTGTAAGAAACAGGCAAGTTAGCAGTAAGACTTGATGGAAAAACATAGTAATTTGAAGAAGGAGGGGTAAGGTGAAGGGCCATGTACCATTGAAGCTTTGAAGTTAGATTATAAGCTGTGAGGTTCAGGAGTGGGCAGGATGGCGTATGAATGGAGTGGGTATAAGGACAGAGACACCAGGAGAGAGACAGGTAGGGTGGGACAAGTGGCTGCTGCCCCAGCATTTTTCGTTTCCTGACCTTTCTGATACCTGGGTGTTTATTTTCTCCTGGTTTCCCATGTATATATAAACTTTTCCATAATCTCCTGCTTCCTGTAGACTTTTGATTGCGTTTTTATCTCTGGCTACTAAAATGACCCTGATCAGAACAGTAGTAGCAACAGAAAGAGCTGCAGTGTTTCTTGCTAAGAGATACCTGCTGAAAATATTTTTCATAATTTAAATATATATTGAATTGAGGTGAGCCTACTCAGAGACTTTCATTTTTTTTTTGTCAGCCTCTTATTTCACATGTGTTAAATGAAGAATTCATATTCTCCAAATATTAGGGCAAATAGTTGATTTTTTTATAGGACCAGTGTTGCATTTGGAAGAAAAGAATTGGCGTGTCAATTTTGATTTTTTAAAAAATATTTATTTTTTTAAATCTGCTGCTCCTGGTCTTAGTTGAGGAATGCAAACTCTTAGTTGCAGCATATGGGATCTAGTTCC
The DNA here is from genome assembly GCF_016772045.2 of Ovis aries. Lineage (NCBI taxonomy): Eukaryota > Metazoa > Chordata > Mammalia > Artiodactyla > Bovidae > Ovis > Ovis aries. Next base: position 13,300,418 of record NC_056070.1, read on the forward strand.
CTGACCAGGGATTGAACCCGGGTGCCCTGCATTGGGAGTGCAGAGTCTTAGCCTCTGGACCACCAGAGAAGTCCCTCAGTTTCGATTCAGATTGGATTGACCATCCTAGAATCGTTTTTGAGTTGTTGTGTTCACTATTATTTGTGTTTATCGTTAGCTTTGTGGTTCATTAAGTACTTCTTACACACGTCCCTGTGCTAAGCAGTCACAGTCACAGTACGTTTTTTTCTCTCCGAAGCTCACGTGGTGGTCAGATATCATCCCCATGTTCAAATCAAGCTGAGACTTAGAGAGGCGAAGTAGATCTTGTGCTGTAGGGCTCACGCTCAACATGAGAACGTGAGAACTGAATGGAACTTTAGAGGTCATTTAGTTCATTAGAAACTCAGATGCTGAACAAACTCAGTTGCAGCCTTTCTTACCTCAGGGAATATAGGTGCAGGGTTGCCAGTCTTGCAGTTTTTAAAGAGAAATCCTAAATCTGGATTTGAATATGAAATTTCCCAATTTTTAAAACATGCTGGGCAAACAAGGTATATTTACTGCTGGATGTGGCCACCAGTTAGCAGCTTCTTACCAAGTACAATGCCATTACTTACAAGCAATACACCACGAGGTGAAGTAAGCTGCCCAGGGTCACACAACAAAGCAGTTTTTAGCTGGGAACCAACAAACATTATGTATTTCTTTCATTTTTCTCCTTAAAAAAAAATCACATTAGATTACAAGTTACCAAGACATTTCATCAAGTTTTAAAGAAAAATTGAAATCTGTACCTGAGGAAGTGAACTAGTTAGTACTAACTAGTAAGTGGTGGGATAGATTGATTATTGATTTTTGAAATGTATTTAAAAATTGTTTACTCCCTTGGTATATCCTCTTGAAAATTATTGATACATGTAATGCTAAAGTTGTTGGCGTGTGTGCGTGCATGTTAGGTCACTTTGGTTGTGTGTGAACTGTAGCCCACCAGTCTCCTCTGTCCATGGGATTCTCCAGGTAAGAATAGTGGAGTGCGTTGCTGTGTTCTCCTCCAGAGCATCTTCCTGACCCAGGGATTGAACCTGTGACTCTTAGGTTTCCTGCATTGGCAGGCAAGTTCTTTACTGCTGGCACCACCTGGGAAGCCCGTTGTTGGCATACATGTTTATAAATATTTGCTTTTCTTTTTGCTGATTGCTTTTGCTTAATGATTTTATAAAGACCTTTAATCAGGGTAATTTAGAGAGTAAGATTCCTAAGGAGAAAAGAAAAAAACCTCCAAGTTTAAGAATAAAAGAGTGAGATTATTGGAATAGGAACCCTGGGAATATAAGCCAATTGATACTTTCTTCTGTGGCCACAAGCATTTGTAGGTTTTGGGGGACAGGATATCTTTCCTCTTATATTTACAATTATAGTTGATGGTGGAAAACAGAAACAGTAGTTCAACTATCTCAGTACTATTTTCAGAACAAATTGTCTACTTTGTAATTAGCTTAAAAATGATAATTAGCTAAAATGGTCCATAACTAATCTTGGTCTCTGGTGCTTAATTAAGTAGGGGAGAGGCGACCTTCAAAGTACTTCTCATAAGAAAAGATCTAGAATCAGACTGAATGATACTGTAACTTTGAGACAGTAGTAGGGAAATTGTTTAGATGTTCGCTATCTAACAATTCTTATTGTCTGAAGCCTTATCTTGTTCTAAATTAATACGGTGCTTCTTAAATAGCTGTGTAAAATTGCTACTGCCTTATTTTTGATAATGAAGATTATAAATTCTTATTCTGGATCTTACATAATCTGTAGGTTCCCATTCTTTGCCACCAAATGAACAAAATTATCATATAGTTACAGATACCTCAGATTGAAATATATAATGCTAAGAGAATGAGAAGACAAGCCACAGACTGGGAGAAAATATTTGCAAAAGATACCTCTCGTAAAGCACTGTTATCCAAAATATACAGAGAACTTTAAAAACTCAATAAGGAAACAAACAACCTGATTTTAATAATAGGCCAAAGAGCTTACCAAACATCTCGCCAAAGAAGATACACGAATGGCACCTAAGCATATGAAAACATGGTCTGCATCATATGTAACCGGGGACATGCGAACTAAAAGCAGATGATAGTACACATTTTACTAGGATGGCAAGAGTCCTGAGCACTTAGTGAACCCAGTCCTCACAAGGACGTGGGACAGAAGGAACTCTCACTCACTGCTGGTTGGAAGGCAAGATAGTGCAGCCACGTCCCTGGTGGCTCAGACTGTAGAGAGTCCACCTGCCATGCAGAAGACCTGCGCTCAGTTCCTGGTTGGAAAGAGCCACTGGAGAAGAGAGTGGCTACTCTCTCCAATATTTTTGCCTGGAGAAATCCATGGACTGAGGAGCCTGGGGTTACAAGGAGTCAGACACGACTGAGCCACGTTCGCTTTCACGTTGGAAGACAGTTTGGTGGTTTCTTAAAAAACTAAATGTACTCATACCATATGATCCAGCAGCCTTGCACTTTGAAATTTACTCAAAGGAGTTGAAAACTTCAATTCAGTTCAGTCACTCATCGTCTCCGACTCTTTGCGACCTCATGAATCGCAGCACGCCCAGGCCTCCCTGTCCGTCACCAACTTCCGGAGTTCACCCAAACTCATGTCCATCAAGTCGGTGATGCCATCCAGCCATCTCATCCTCTGTCGTCCCCTTCTCCTCCTACCCCCAATCCTTCCCAGCATCAGAATCTTTTCCAATGAATCAACTCTTCACATGAGGTGGCCAAAGTACTGGAGTTTCAGCTTTAGCATCATTCTTTCCAAAGAAATCCCAGGGCTGATCTCCTTTAGAATGGACTGGTTGGATCTCCTTGCAGTCCAAGGGACTCTCAAGAGTCTTCTCCAACACCACAGTTCAAAAACATCAATTCTTGGGCACTCAGCTTTCTTTACAGTCCAACTCTCACATCCATACATGAACCAGTGGAAAAACCATAGCCTTGACTAGTTGAACCTGTGTTGGCAAAATGATATCTCTACTTTTGAATATGCTATCTAGGTTGGTCATAACTTTTCTTCCAAGGAGTAAGCGTCTTTTAATTTCATGGCTGCAGTCACAATCTGCAGTGATTTTGGAGCCCCAAAAAATAAAATCAGCCACTGTTTCCACTGTTTCCCCATCTGTTTGCCGTGAAGTGATGGGACCTCTAGCCATGATCTTCGTTTTCTGAATGTTGAGCTTTAAGCCAACTTTTTCACTCTTCTCTTTCACTTTCATCAATAGGCTTTTTAGTTCCTCTTCACTTTCTGCCATAAGGGTGGTGTCATCTGCATATCTGAGGTAATTGATATTTCCCCCGGCAATCTTGATTCCAGCTTGTGTTTCTTCCAGTCCAGCGTTTCTCATGATGTACTCTGCATAGAAATTAAATAAGCAGGGTGGCAATATACCGCCTTGACATACTCCTTTTCCTATTTGGAACCAGTCTGTTGTTCCATGTCCAGTTCTGATTGTTGCTTCCTCACCTGCATATAGGTTTCTCAAGAGGCAGGTCAGGTGGTCTGGTATTCCCATCTCTTCCAGAATTTTCCACAGTTTATTGTGATCCACATAGTCAAAGGCTTTGGCATAGTCAATAAAGCAGAAAGAGATGTTTTTCTGGAACTCTCTTGCTTTTTCCATGATCCAGTGGATGTTGGCAATTTGATCTCTGGTTCCTCTGCCTTTTCTAAAACCAGCTTGAACATCTGGAAGTTCACGGTTCACATATTGCTGAAGCCTGGCTTGGGGAATTTTGAGCATTACTTTACGCGTGTGTGAGATGAGTGCAATTGTGCGGTAGTTGGAGCATTCTTTGGCATTGCCTTTCTTTGGGATTGGAATGAAAACTGACCTTTTCCAGTCCTGTGGCCACTGCTGAGTTTTCCAAATTTGCTGGCATATTGAGTGCAGCACTTTCACAGCATCATCTTTCAGGATTAGAAACAGCTCAACTGGAATTCCATCACCTCCACTAGCTTTGTTCGTAGTGATGCTTTCCAAGGCCTACTTGACTTCACATTCCAGGTTGTCTGGCTGTAGATTAGTGATCACACCATCATGATTATCTGGATTGTGAAGATCTTTTTGGTACAGTTCTCCTCGGTATTCTTGCCACTTCTGCTTCTGTTAGGTCCATACCATTTCTGTCCTTTATCGAGCCCATCTTTGCATGAAATGTTCCCTTGGTATCTCTAATTTTCTTGAAGAGATCTCTAGTCTTTCCCATTCTGTTGTTTTCCTCTATTTCTTTGCATTGATTGCTGAGGAAGGCTTTCTTATCTCTTCTTGCTATTCTTTGGAACTCTGCATTCAGATGCTTATAGCTTTCCTTTTCTCCTTTGCTTTTCGCCTCTCTTCTTTTCACAGCTATTTGTAAGGCCTCCCCAGACAGCCATTTTGCTTTTTGGCATTTCTTTTCCATGGGGATGGTCTCAATCCCTGTCTCTTGTGCAGTGTCACGAATCTCCATCCATAGTTCATCAGGCACTCTATCTATCAGATCTAGGCCCTTAAATCTATTTCTCACTTCCACTGTATAATCATAAGGGATTTCATTTAGGTCATACTTAAATGGTGAGTGGTTTTCCCTACTTTCTTCAATTTCAGTCTGAATTTGGTAATAAGGAGCTCATGATCTGAGCCACAGTCAGCTCCTCGTCTTGTTTTTGTTGACTGTATAGAGCTTCTCCATCTTTGGCTGCAAAGAATATAATCAATCTGATTTCGTTGTTGACCATCTGGTGATGTCCATGTGTAGAGTCTTCTCTTGTGTTGTTGGAAGAGGGTGTTTGCTATGACCAGTGTGTTCTCTTGGCAAAACTCTATTAGCCTTTGTCCTGCTTCATTCCATATTCCAAGGCCAAATTTGCCTGTTACTCCAGGTGTTTCCTGACTTCCTACTTTTGCATTTCAGTACCCTATAATGAAAAGGACATCTTTTGGGGGTGTTAGTTCTAAAAAGTCGTGTAAAGTTACAGCCACACGAAATCCTGAAAAATCCACATAAAATCTTGAAAACTTATTTCCACACAAAATCCTGCACCCAGATGTTTATAGCAGTTTTATTCACTATTGCTAAAATGGAAGCAACCAAGGCATCCCTCCGTAGGTAAATGGATAAATAAACTGACAATGGAATGTTATTCAGTGTTAAAACGAAATGGACTCTCATCCCATGAAAAGACATGGAGGAACCTTAAATGTATAGTGCTAGTGGAAAGATTTCAATCTTGAAAGGCTACATATTGTATAACATTAACTGTGTGACATTCTAGAAGAGACACACTGGAGAGGGGAATAAGAAGATCACAGATTGCCAGGAGTTGGGTGTGATGGGAAGATGAATAGCTGGGACTGAGAAGATTTTTAGAGCTGTGAAGATACTCTTGGTGATACTATAAAGATGGATACATGTCATGGTATCAGGTTGGTGCAAGCATAATTGTGGTTTTGGATGGTGAATTTTTGTCATATATCTAGGCTCAAACACATCTTTATTAATCAAGATAGGGATCATTAGAATCAACACATTCTTGCCAATGAGAAATAAGTTTGTTTATTCATATGGCATAAAAATCTGTGCTCCAGGGTTCAACAAACTCTTAGAAAGCACTTTCTGCTATTTGTGGAAGCATTTTCCATGCAAAAACTTGTCAAGATGCTTGAAGAATGGTAGTCAGTTGGCGAGAGGTCAGGTGAGGCAAAACTTCATAGCCCAATTCATTCAGCTTTTGAGTGTTGATTAAAAAGTTGAAGTGTTAGTTGTGTGACGTGTGATCGGGCATTGTCATGCAAAAGAATTGGGCCCTTTCTGAAGACCAATGCTGGCTGCAGGCATTGCAGTTTTTAGTGCATCTCATTGGTTTGCTGAGCATGCTTCTCAGATGTAATGGTTTCGCTAGGATTCAGAAAGCTGTAGTGGATCAGACTGGCAACAGAACATACCAAATAGTGGCCATGACCATTTTTTGGTGCTAATTTGGCTATGAGGGGCTTCCCTGGTGGCTCAGCTGGTAAAGAATCGCCTGCAATGTAGGAGACCTGGGATCAATCCCTGAGCTGGGAAGATGCCCGGGAGAAGGGAACGGCTACCCACTCCAGTTTTCTGTCCTGGAGAATTTCATGGACTATGTAGTCCACGGGCTCACCAAGAGTTGGACACGACTGAGCAACTTTCACTTGGCTTTGGGAAGTACTTTAAAGCTTCTTCTCTGTCCAGCCACTAAGCTGGTCTTCGCTGGATGTCGTATAAAATCCACTTTTCTCACATGTCACAATCCAATCGAGAAATGGTTCATTATTGTTGGCGTAGAATAGGAGAAGACGACACTTCAAAATGACGATTTTTTTTTTTGGTCAGCTCATGAGGCACCCACTTACTGAGCTTTTTAATCTTTCCAATTTGCTTCAAATGCTGTATGACCATAGAATGGTTGATGCTGAGTTCTTTGGCAACTTCCTGTGTAGTTGGAAGAGGATCGGCTTCGACTGTCTTCTTGATTGATCATTGTCAACTTCCAGTAGCTGGCTACTACGCTCCTCATCTTGAAGGCCCTTGTTTTCTTTGTAAAACTTCTTGGACCACCACTGCGCTGTATGTTCGTTAGCAGTTCCTGGGCCAAATGCACTATTGATGTTGCAAGTTGTCAGTGCCGCTTTATGACCCATTTTGAACTCAAATAAGAAAATCGCTTAAATTTGCTTTTTGTCTGTCATTCCCCTAGTCTAAAATAAATAGCAAGTAATGTCACTAGCAAAAAAAAAAAAAAAAAGAAAACACGTAAAGTGAGAAATGGGCATTAAAATGATGTATAACATAACCACATTTATTTAAGAAAGTATTCCAGGGGGCGGTCCTAAGATGGCAGAGGAGTAGGATGGAGAGACCACTTTCTTCCCCACAAATTCATCGAAAGATCATTTGAATGCTGAGCAAATACCACAAGAATGTATTCCAGTATCGGATGCAAAGTTCAACAGTGCAAAACCACAGTTCTGCTCCAACCTAATACATGTGTCCAATTCCACAGAATATATAAGGTAGGAGTAGAACTCTGAATGTAAACTTTGGACTTCAGATGATTATGATGTGTCAGTAGAGGTTCACCCTTTGTAACATATGTAGCACTCTGGTGCTGGATGTTGATAACAGGGGAAGCTGAAGTTGAATGGCTTTATGAAGACCTACAAGCCCTTTTAGAACTAACACCCAAAAAAGATGTCCTTTTCATTATAGGGGACTGGAATGCAAAAGCAGGAAGTCAGGAAACACCTGGAGTAACAGGCAAATTTGGCCTTGGAATGTGGAATGAAGCAGGGCAAAGACTAATAGAGTTTTGCCAAGAAAGTGCGCTGGTCATAGCAAACACCCTCTTCCAACAACACAAGAGAAGACTCTGCACATGGACATCACCAGATGGTCAACAATGAAATCAGATTGATTATATTCTTTGCAGCCAAAGATGGAGAAGCTCTATACAGTCAACAAAAACAAGACGAGGAGCTGACTGTGGCTCAGATCATGAGCTCCTTATTACCAAATTCAGACTGAAATTGAAGAAAGTAGGGAAAACCGCTAGACCATTCAGGTATGACCTAAATGAAATCCCTTATGATTATACAGTGGAAGTGAGAAATAGATTTAAGGGCCTAGATCTGATAGATAGAGTGCCTGATGAACTATCGAATGAGGTTTGTGACATTGTACAGGAGACAAGGATCAAGACCATCCCCATGGAAAAGAAATGCAAAAAAGCAAAATGGCTGTCTGGGGAGGCCTTACAAATAGCTGTGAAAAGAAGAGAGGCGAAAAGCAAAGGAGAAAAGGAAAGCTATAAGCATCTGAATGCAGAGTTCCAAAGAATAGCAAGAAGAGATAAGAAACCTTCTTCAGCAATCAGTGCAAAGAAATAGAGGAAAACAACAGAATGGGAAAGACTAGAGATCTCTTCAAGAAAATTAGAGATACCAAGGGAACATTTCATGCAAAGATGGGCTCGATAAAGGACAGAAATGGTATGGACCTAACAGAAGCAGAAGTGGCAAGAATACCGAGGAGAACTGTACAAAAGAGATCTTCACAACCCAGATAATCATGATGGTGTGATCACTAATCTACAGCCAGACAACCTGGAATGTGAAGTCAAGTAGGCCTTGGAAAGCATCACTACGAACAAAGCTAGTGGAGGTGATGGAATTCCAGTTGAGCTGTTTCTAATCCTGAAAGATGATGCTGTGAAAGTGCTGCACTCAATATGCCAGCAAATTTGGAAAACTCAGCAGTGGCCACAGGACTGGAAAAGGTCAGTTTTCATTCCAATCCCAAAGAAAGGCAATGCCAAAGAATGCTCCAACTACCGCACAATTGCACTCATCTCACACACGCGTAAAGTAATGCTCAAAATTCCCCAAGCCAGGCTTCAGCAATATGTGAACCGTGAACTTCCAGATGTTCAAGCTGGTTTTAGAAAAGGCAGAGGAACCAGAGATCAAATTGCCAACATCCACTGGATCATGGAAAAAGCAAGAGAGTTCCAGAAAAACATCTCTTTCTGCTTTATTGACTATGCCAAAGCCTTTGACTATGTGGATCACAATAAACTGTGGAAAATTCTGGAAGAGATGGGAATACCAGACCACCTGACCTGCCTCTTGAGAAATCTGTATGCAGAACAGGAAGCAGCAGTTAGAACTGGACATGGAACAACAGACTGGTTCCAAATAGGAAAAGGAGTACGTCAAGGCGGTATATTGTCACCCTGCTTATTTAATTTCTATGCAGAGTACATCATGAGAAACGCTGGACTGAAAGAAACACAAGCTGGAATCAAGATTGCTGGGAGAAATCTCAGTAACCTCAGCTATGCAGATGATACCACCCTTATGGCAGAAAGTGAAGAGGAACTAAAAAGCCTCTTGATGAAAGTGAAAGAGAAGAGTGAAAAAGTTGGCTTAAAGCTCAACATTCAGAAAACGAAGATCATGGCAACCAGTCCCATCACTTCATGGGAAATAGATGGGAAACAGTGGAAACTGTGTCAGACTTTATGTTTTTGGGCTCCAAAATCACTGCAGATGGTGATTGCAGCCATGAAATTAAAAGACGCTTACTCCTTGGAATAAAAGTTACGACCAACCTAGATAGCATATTCAAAAGCAGAGACATTACTTTGCTGACTAAGGTCCATCTAGTCAAGGCTATGGTCTTTCCTGTGGTCATGTATGGATGTGAGAGTTGGACTGTGAAGAAGGCTGAGCACCGAAGAATTGATGCTTTTGAACTGTGGTGTTGAAGAAGACTCTTGAGAGTCCCTTGGACTGCAAGGAGATCCATCCAGTCCATTCTGAAGGAGATCAGCCCTGGGATTTCTTTGGAAAGAATGATGCTAAAGCTGAAGCTCCAGTACTTTGGCCACCTCATGCAAAGAGTTGACTCATTGGAAAAGACTCTGATGCTGGGAGGGATTGAGGGCAGGAGGAGAAGGGGACGACAGAGGATGAGATGGCTGGAGGGCATCACGGACTTGATGGACGTGAGTCTGAGTGAACTCCGGGAGATGGTGATGGACAGGGAGGTCTGGTGTGCTGTGATTCATGGGGTCGCAAAGAGTCGGACACGACTGAGCGACTGAACTGAACTGAACTGAACTGATGCTTGTGTGGGGCAGGGGTATATGGGAAATCTATACATTTGTCTCTCTTTTGCTGTGAACGAAAAACTGCTTGAAAAAATAATCTTTGTGAAAAATAGTATATTCTTTATCTCCCTACCACTGAGAGTAAGCAGTTTTCTTAGGGTTTAATTGACACACTGAACTCATGTAAAATAGTAATTATAACAAACTGACAACTAATGTTTTCCCTACTTCTTCCCTGAAGAAGAACATGCTTGCTGAGTAAACAGATGAGATTTCATAATAAGTACCCTGATATTTTTTTCTGTAGAAAACATCTTCAATTTTATAAGAGAAATCAATAAAATAATTATTAACAGACTTATAGCCAGTAATTATTTAAAATGCTATTTTAGTATATACATTTATTCTTATTTAGAAAGCAACTTTGAAAATACATAGATTCTAACCCTAAAATATTTAGACTCATTAGTGTGTTTAGTGTCTATAATTTTCAAAGAATCCCTGTTCAGATAATCTTGTATTTTTTAACTTACTGAATTTCAGTTTTGTGTGAGTTTACCTAAGTGTTCAGATTTGGTAGATTCCTCTGAAGTTGAGGAAAAGGTATTCTGTGATTATTTAATGGTAGATACAGAGTAAATTAAGTTTTTCAGGCAGAGTATATCATCCTTCAAGATTCTGTTTTTGCTTTTTCTCCCATTTCACTTAATTGTAGTGAATCTTGCCAATCAATATGGGTTTTTACATAGTGTTTCTTCTACACGAACCTTATACAATAAAAACTGTGACCTTTGACTTATTCCCTTAATTGTACTTTCTTTGAGATTTGTGAGGAAATTGAATATTGTTGTTCGGTCAATAAGTTGTGTCCAGTCGTTTGCAACCCCGCAGACTGCAGCACGCCAGGCTCCTCTGTCCTCCACTTTCTCTTAGAACTTGCTCAAATTCGTGTCCATTGAATGAGTGATGCTATCTAACCATCTCATCCTCTGTCGTCCCCTTCTCCTCCAACTTTCAATCTTTCCCAGCATCAGGGTCTTTTCCAATGAGTCAGCTCTTCGCATCAGGTGGCCAAAGTATTGGAGCTTCAGCTTCAGCATCAGTCCTTCCAGTGAATTTTCAGAGTTCATTTCCTTTAGAATGGACTGGTTTGATCTCCTTGAAGTCCAGAGGGCTCTTAAGAGTAAAGTCGTCTCCAGCACCACAATTTGAAAGGATCAATTCTTTGGCGCTCAGCCTTCTTAATGGTACAGTGCCAACTCTCACGTCTGTACGTGACTACTGGCAAAAACCATAGCTTCGACTGTACGAACCTTTGTTGGCAAAGTGATGCCTCTGCTTTTTATTATGGTGTCTAGGTTTGTCCTAGCTTTTCTTCCAAGGAGCAAGCATCTTTTAATTTCATGGCAGTCACTGTCTGCAGTGATTTGGGAGCCCAAAAAAGTAAAATCTGTCACTGCTTCTACTTTTTCCCCTTCTATTTGCCATGAAGTACCCTTTAAATGAACAGTCCTTTAAAAAAAAAGGTTGCATTTGGTTGCATTGTTCACTAAGTATTATACTCATTTTAGATATTGCTAACCTCTTAAAACTTAATATGAAAGCTTTCTTTTCCTATGTTTTGTGAATTACAATAAAGAGATATTACACATAAAACTTACGTAAAAAGTGACTGAGTTACCAGTAGTCTCTAAAGCTTATTTTTAGATCTTCGGACTAATTTTCCAAGAGTTGAGTTTCCTCATTTTTTAAAATTGCGAATTTCTTGAAGACATGCATGTTCTCTGGCTATTAAAACCATTATACTTTGGCTGCATTATTTTATAAAATTGCTTTAATACAATTTCTCTTTAGTATTAACCAATAGACCTACTTTGAGACACATAAGAAATTATGAAATTTGTTGTAATTCTGTTAGGAATATTTTTGAGAATGTCGTCTACTGTATCACAAAGTGGCCTTTTTGTACAGATCCAGAGGAAAAATTTCCTCCAGATCTGAATTCAGGAAAAGCGTTTTGGTTCTTATTACGCATGCATGCGCCCACACACACAAGTTCCTCTACTGAAGAACTTTTCAACTTAAGGACTTTGATAGATATGAAGATCTGACTGTTGTAAGAGAGCAGTGAGTAGGGGAAGAAGTTCATCAGCTCTGTTAGTTACCAATATGTGGTATTAGCAGTTGATTTTTATAGTTAAAAAACACACATATGACTAAATGGACTTAATAATAGCTCTTTGGACTATAATTAAGTAGAAGAATCTCTGTACTGTCAGAACCAATAATGACACCCACTCTTCTTTGACTGCCAGGAACTGTGTAGCCAAATTTGTGACCTACTTAATAACAATTCCGAGTGTATTTCTGTGCCCTAGTCTTTCCTTTCTGCCATTTAATAATTTTAAGCTATATTTCTTATCAGCTGCCACAAATCTTTGATAGCTTCCACTAGCACAGGGACAGTATCTGTCTCAATCACCCTCATGCCTAAGTATGTGGCGCACAGGTGCTCAGTTACTATTTGTGCAATTTTTTTTCTTCTGCAATGGTCCTAGTATTTATTTTAAAGATAGCGGAGGGACATCTGTTTTATCTTTACTAAAGAAAAGAATTCTAGGCAGATTAGTTCTTAAACTGATTCCACCCTGGCAGCCCCACTTTTTGGTGTAGGTGTATGCTCCTAGAGAAGATGATGACTACAGGGAATATAATTTACCTCCTAGGAGAATCTAGGAGACTTGTAATTTACCTCTTATTCCTGGCCCAATGGTGATAAGCTCAGGTTAAGTAGGATAAGAGAGGCACTTAGGGAGTAAGAACAGGCTGATGAATGAAAAGAAATCTCTGCCTGCCTTCACTTTTCAACTGTAGTATTTGGGAGGTTGTGTCACATTTAAGATAATGAAAGGATAAAAATAAACTCAAAATCATTCGTAGCTAGTTTGTAAAATCTAGTTGTTAAACGTTAGCTTTAGCTTTATCCATTAAAAATTTTTGTCATTTCTCTGTGAATGAATAATGAAAGGCGTTGAGAGATGTTCCTGGCTGTAAAATACTTATTTTGAATGAAGAGTTGCCTTATGTTGAGAGAGAATTATCAAAGGCAAATATGGAATTCAGATTTAAAATTTCTGTTGACTAGGATCAGGATTATCAGTGGCATGAAATTACCATGACTCACTGAACTCCATTTAACCTGAAGTCATAGTCATTTGAAACTTGTTATTCCCCCAGAGTCATATTGTACTTGCCACTGAACACAGAGTTCTCTAACCTTGGCTTATGGGGGCAGAAACCCAGTCTGTTTCATAATCTGCAGCCTGGGTTTTAAATACTGTATTTAAAGTGGGGCAGAAGGATGAGACTTAAGCCAGAGGAAGCAACATGTTTCTGGATTGTCTTTGCCACATGCTGCTTTAATCGTAGGTTTTGGAGGCTGTCAGATCAGAGTTGAAATCGTGGTACTATTCTTATTTTGTGATACAGTGCATTTCCTCTGTCCTCTTGGAGCCTTTGTTTATTTACTTTAAAAAATGAGAATCACAATACCTCTCTTGTTTGGGTGGTCATGAAGATTAAAGAAGATAAACTGTGTAACAACATCTGCAGTGTGTCAGATACTAAGTTTCTCAAGTTTATGTCCTTCCATTCTCCTTTTTTCTCAAGTTTTATAATGGCTGCTTGCTTTATCCTTACTCATAGTAAGGATACTCCTTTCCAAGATTGCACAAGGTTGGAAAGTGCTAGATAAATGTGTCTTATATAAGGCTTCCCTTGTGGCTCAGCTGATAAAGAACTCACCTGCAATGTGGGAGACCTGGGTTCGATCCCTGGGTTGGGAAGATCCCCTGGAGAAGGGCAAGGCTACCCACTCCAGTATTTTGGCCTGGAGAATTCCATGGACTCTATAGTCCATGGGGTCATAAAGAGTCGGACATGACTGAGCAACTTTCACACACACACACGTGCTAGTAATGGAGAGTAGACAGGTTGTCTTGGATTCAGTTCCTCACTGTCAGACCTAAACATGACATGTTGCTTTTTAAAAATTTAGTGTTGATATTTGGTATTTGTGTATCAATTGTCCAAAGATACATAGAGCATATATTCCATGCCATTTTCTATTTGTTTTTGTTTTGTTTTGTTTTTGTTTAAACCTTAATGAAATTTTCATTGGCATTGGATTAAACATACAGAGTAATCCTTTAAAACTACAGCATTATTTTGTGCTTTTTGTAAAAGAATAGTTTAGCAGTTTTAATCTTTCTGATATGATCCAGTTAATAGTGTAAAATCTGTTGGAGCACATGTTGAGCCATTGTGTCAAAATATTGGAGCTTTCTTTACTAACTAAGGTAACAGCTCACTAATGTGGATACTTCCTTTGAGTTTGTATTTTGTTCTTGAAACTTTTTGTGCTTATGACATTTATTTTGATTTATTTAAAAAAATAAGCAAAAAAAAAAAAATAAGCAAAGCTGACTTAATACTGATGACTCTGAATTCTGCTTCTTGGTCCTTATAAATCCTTTCTCTGGAGAACGTATTCTTTTGAATTAATACAGTATTTGTAGTAATACATGTATAGAGTAGGAGGGTATAAATGCCATTTAAAAAATGTATTTATGTACATCTTAACTGCCATGAATTTTAGCCAAGCCAGTATTTTCAAAAAAGCTCTGTCTGTCCTGATTGCATAAATATTTTTGCAAACATTTCCACTGAGCAGTGAATGAAGCCCTGAAAGTCACTCTTGCCAATCTGAAGGCTCCTAGAACAGAGAATTTGAGAGCAGTATTTGACTTTGGAAATGCACAGTGTGCTCCTCGAGCTGGGAGGCTTTTGCTTTTAGGGCAGTTTGGCCAAACAATTGAACAGATTGCTTCTTTTTGAAATTCATAAAGCAAAAATGGAGTTAATCACAATACAATTTTTGCTAGAACATACATTAAGTTGACTCGCTAGGTCAAATGATTTAAAAATTACTCTATGAAAAAGTTATTTAAAACTTAAAACTCATTTTAAAAATCCTTTGGAAAGAAATTGATATCTTGATATAGTATTAAGATAGCTTTTTACTTCTTTGTGGCCCAGCATAATAGACAATACCTTTGGCTTAGAAACTGGGAGTATTGAGTGTGACATTTTAGATGATTTTGTATGTATGAGCAGGAAATATATGGGCCCAGGCCTGTATGTGGATCACTTATACATTCATACACGTGGGAGTACGTTTGGGTTGGAAGTGAAATGAAAAAAACTAGAGGATTGACTTACTGTTAGTAAAACTTAGTGTCGATATAATTATATGGGTATCAGTTACCCATATTCATTCATCTTTTTCTAGTTGTTGCTCCATAATAACAGGGCATCATTCTTTTACAGGACAGTTTTGAAGCTGGCAATACTCTGTGGTCCAGATACTACAAGATGATACTGTGAGATGATGGGGGATTATCTCATATTTTTCTGCCCAAGTGATGTTGAAAGACCACACTTTGGCAGACTGGATAGATCTGGCTTCATACGTCAATTTTGCTGCTTACTAGCTTCCTAATGCATAGGATAAGGATAGCAGTGTTTTCCAGTGGGCTTCTGAGACAAGATAAAGTTTGCAAAGTGCTTATTTATGTTGCTTGTCATGTAGCAAACACTCAATTAATGCAAATTCTCTTTTGTGTTTTTTAAAAATAAGCAATATTTGGCAACTTAAAGCTTTTGTAAGTATTTGAAGTAAAATACAAACTAATTTCCGCAGTATCTTCCGTGGGGGGAGTAGTAGTGCTTTCTGCAC
Organism: Ovis aries; assembly: GCF_016772045.2. Classification (NCBI taxonomy): domain Eukaryota; kingdom Metazoa; phylum Chordata; class Mammalia; order Artiodactyla; family Bovidae; genus Ovis; species Ovis aries. Next base: position 13,315,869 of record NC_056070.1, read on the forward strand.
CTTGTTAGAAATCTTGATAAAAGTACTGGATGTTGCATTTAAAGGGTTCTCCTATTCTATATTTAGTTGTATAAACCATATAAGCAAATGTAGACATAGCTGAGTATTGTTTTTCAAAAGCTTTGACATTTTTATGGTAAACTTCTATAAGATAGAAGTTGCTGTATCTAATTTATAAATCATAATTTATAAATTAATTCAATTTTAGACAAATGTAGAGTTTCTATCATATAATCAACAGCCAGTTTTGGGGAAAATGACGTTACTGTGACATGTTATTAAGATAAACTTAAAATCCCATTAGATACCAGTATTGTCATGTTTCTAGAGGTTAATTGGCTGCATTCAGTTATAGATTATGAATGGTTCCACTTGAATAATCCACTGAGCTATCAGGCAGAAAGACCAATAGTTCACGGAACTAATTGACCTTGTCAGTATAATAGAAACACTTACAGATAAAATTCTCTTTGCTAACAACATTGCAAATGAAAACCCCAGAAGAAACTGTTATGTCCTATAATGCTGTGATTCAGTTAGCAGACTGTGGATGGAGGTGGGTCATGGAGTGTCGAAGTTGGGGAGGTGAGGGGTATAAGGGATAGGAGGGAGAATTTTGGAGGGAAGCTAATCAGGTAAAACATTAGAGAGAAACACACAGTTTCAGAATGAGCGGAACTCTGCCCATGGCAATTTTAACCATCTTGAATCTCTAAAAACGGGTGTCTTTGAATTTCTGTGAATTAGTGTCTTTAAGTTTTTTTTTTTCACCCTTCTTCTGTATGTCTGGCTCTTTTTTTATAGATCTGATAGTCATTATTGCAGTGAGTTCTGAGCAGGAAGAACACATCTTTGAGGAAGCACAGCTCTGTAATACAAGGATGAAACATGTTTGCCATGCTACTGTCTTGATTTATTTACATGTTTTACCAGCAACATAAGAAAGAGATTATCTGGGGCACTGTTATATCCTGGATTCTAAAATAACTCTGTTTTTGTTTGTTTGTTTTTTGGTACAGGTTTGGATTTGTGCCAGAGTTGGGGCAGGGAGCAATGTGGAAAGAGATGCAGAATAAGAGAGAACACTCATTTCATGACAGATTTTGATGTTTTTGTTTTCTCTCTCTCTCTTTTGGGGGTGGGGATGGAGGAGAGTAATGATGAAGACCATGTATTTTATTAAAGAACCAAAGCAATATATCCATCTGTCTTAAAGAATGCAAGTGTTTTTCAAATGCTAGTGAACCAGTATCAGGCCTTGGTCTTTAAAGGGGAAAAAACAACAAAAAAAGAACTTAGCTTAAAACTCATTTGGGGTAATAGGGATTTACAAAATCAGCCCTGCGAAACTGTGCAGCCGATATCAGCCTTCATTGTAATACTGTAGGAAAGTGATAACATTCCTGTCTCATTTTCCTTTTTTAAAAAGGTATCTTTTTCATTATAAGAAAAAGACAAATTGTTAAATGGGCTTGAAAAATAGTAATAAAAAAAGATTTATAATGGAAAGAGTTGATGGTATATTTCACCTAGAGTAAAAAAGACAATGTGTAATAAGGGATTTTGTGGTTTTACAGCTCAGTGCATGTGTTTGAAAGCTGTTCTCTCAGCAACGTGGGTGGCAGGTTATGCTACCATATAATGTATTGTAGTTGGCTCTCCACACTTGTCAGGGTTAGTGTTCAACCACTCGGAAAATTTTCCCATTGTTCTATCATGTGAACCAAGGCTAGTGTTGAATTCCCAATAACTTAAAAAAAAAAACGTTTTAATTAGAAAGTTTGGAATTTGATTACGTCTTATTGTTTTAATACAGTAATATATATATTTTAGTATTTTATCTAGTATTGCAATTATGTTTCAGGAAGAAAATAGCAAATCAAATTCATCTTATTCTTTTTTTTAATAGATTTTTACAGCAATTTGTATACTGAATCTTGCCCTTTTTTTCTGTCTTAACACTCTATTTCCATCTTAAGCATTTTGCTTTAGATGGACCATGGCTCTTGGCAGCTAGTGCATTTTTAGCAAATAATACTGTTTCTAGTAAGAGTTGCAGAGAGAAAAAAAAAGCTTAGTGTGAGGTCCTTGTAAACTGAACCTTTGGAACATTACTTTATTTCTCTCCCCCCCTTTGTGCTGCTTCTCTATTTGTGTAATGGTTATAAATTACATCCTTTGAAAGGAAGAATGAAAAACAATTTTGTTTTGTTATTTTCGTAGTTGATTTTTTTTTTCTTCTTTACCTGCTATTTTAAAGATACACAGAGAAATAAGCAATTATGGTATTGAAATTCCATTGTGCCAGCACCTCCAGAGCATAATCCAAAAAAAACAGAAAACCGCCTGCTGGGTTGTCTGCAGTATGCTTGTGTGAACATCAGTGTCTGCTGTTCACACATCATTTTTTTTACTGAAAATTCCTCTCAGAATAAAGACTCTGTGTTTTCTGAGTGTAGTGAAACATTTGTTGGTCCTTATATTTTAAATTTGTGAGGAATTCTGTTTATGGGCTAAGTTGTCATAGATGTATATTACACGATTGTTTCTGGCACATCGGGAAGTAGAGAAAAGGCGTGTATGTTTATGGACTATAAAATAATGAAAAGCTTTAAATGAAATTATAAAGCAGTAAAGGTGAGAAATAACGAGCTTTTGTTGAAGAGATATATGAAGGATTGATTTAAATATTGACTTTTGCCCTTCAAAACCTATTTTATTTATAAAGTAAAGTGTATCTTGGCAAGATGAATATACAAATATCATAAACATGTCCTGTACTTCAGGACAAATTCAGATGTTTAATATTCAAATACTTAAATATGGTGGCTTCCTGACAATATTGATTTAGTAAAATCTTTAAACTGACCTTACCTAATTGCTCTAATCAAGAAATATATTGGAAAATATATTTATGGGTCCTTAGATTAATTTTTTCACTTTTAATCTTATATACTTCATTTATTTTTATTCTTATTATTCTGCTGGTTTCTTAGACATAGATAGCAGATTTACAGAATATAATCCAGAGTGTTGACAGCTTCAACCTTTCTTTCAGACTCATAAAATATCAAAAAGAGAAAGTATTTATGAAATACTAGGGAGCTTCAGGTTTAAATTTGGTGAAATGGAAGTTGATGCCCAGTCTCCCATAAGGTTTTTTTTTTCCCCTTAGAAACTTTTCATGTAAAAATTAGTAAAGGAGTAATGATACACATGTTTTTGCTGAAACTGAATTTTTATCCAACTTTTTTATCAAGAGAGAATTTCAGGTGGTTTTGCCTTTGAATTTCACTGAGTTTCTTCACCAATTAAAATGCACTTTCACATTTTATAGTAATTGTATGAACCTTCTAATTATTGATTCTTCTGACTATTAAAATGAGATTACTGTCTGAAATCAGTTATCATGCTTAGTCCAGTAAGCAGTGATGCTTGCATTCAAATCTCTCACATGTTCTCCTCGATTTGCTACTTATTAGTCGTCTTAATCTTTCTTTCAGTCTTATAGATGGAAGAGATTGTCATTTAAACAAGGTATATCTCAACATGCCTCCAAGAAAGGGGCGTAAGAGCACCAAGTCCTTAACATGCTAGTTTCCTAAGGGCCTAAGACTCCTGAGTGTGCTGATTGCCACAAAGCCTAATTGCTCACAGAGCAGCCTGGCACACTGCCATTCCCCCACTGGGCTGTTTGTTGGTGCTTGTGAATAGAACAGAAATGTCTTTGCTTTCTCTACTCAGTTGCCGCTGATCGCAGTTTTAGGGAACAAGTTAACATTTTTCTTCAGATGATAGCCATTCAGGCCAAGGTGAAGTCAAACTTTATATATCTAAGCAATAAGCAGTAGAATTAGTTCAGTGCTTTTAAAAATAACGTGAAATAAAATTCATTACTTCTTACCCTATAATATTAATCTTGTAGTCTTCACCTTAACTGTTCAAGACAGATGTTCTAGATTTGGGTAGACAGTTTTGAAAGTAAAGAGTGGTTCTTTTTTGTACTTTTGCTAACAGTATCTGTTACATATATGAGTTACTGGGCCAATGGAAATCACTGTTCTTGCAAAGTGTATGAGGGACTACTTCACTTATTTTGAAAATCCTTTATTGAGAATATTAGAGATGTTTGCATTGTAATTTTCAATGTACCTGGAGGTGTATATTGGGTTTTTACCTCTGCTTGGACCTGTAAGAAGAACTTCATTTGTTCCCAACATCATGCTCTACTTCTAGGCACCGTAACTAATAGGAAACGATGAGTGTTGTGCGTCTTGCATGCACTTGAGTTACTTTCTTTTCCTCCCAATCCGCTTCAGAGTTCCACATCTCTTTAAAGCACATGTAGGGTTATACTTGAACTGCAAATAATTTATCCCCTTGTACTCATCTCAGAATATATCATAGCCTCATTTTTTATTCCAGAGAGACATACTTCAAGACTACATTATTCCTTCGGTGATATTCAGAGTTTGGGCAGGGAAATTACTTTCAAGTCCTGGCTTCATCCTTCACGAACTAGGTGACCCTCAGCAAATTATATAACCTCTCTATGAACTTCAACTTCCTCAGCTGTAAATCGGGCCTGTGGCATTGGGATGATTAAATCAAAGATCAGTTAATTTCCTGACACATGGTAGAGGTCACTAAATGGTAGCTGTAGGGAGCAAAGCCTTGGAAACAAGTAGTGTTCTCCTAGGCTGTGAAAGCGTGCGCTTCAGTGCCTTTCTATAAAATCTCATGAAACTAAGAGCTTCAGTTACACATAGCTGTTGGATATGCATTTGTATATTTGAGTTGATAAACATACTAAGAGCATGGGCTTTGGAGTCTTCTGCTTGGGTTTGGGTTCCTTCCTGTTTTGCCGCTTAACTCTAAACCTTGGAAAGTTAGCTTCTCTGGGCCTCAAATTTCTTGTGTATCAAATGAACGTGAAATTAGTGTATCTCATATGGCTGTTGCAAAGCTGGAATGACTCAGTACCTGTAAAATTGTCAAAACAATATTTGGCAAAGAGTAAGTGCTCCAAACATGTTCATTGCTATTAATTGTTACGTTATTTCATGCTGCTGCTACTGCTAAGTCGCTTCAATCGTGTCCAACTCTGTGCAACCCCATAGAAGGCAGGCCACCAGGCTCCCCCATCCCTGGGATTCTCCAGGCAAGAACACTGGAGTGGGTTGCCATCTCCTTCTCCAATGCATGAAAGTGAAAAGTGAAAGCGAAGTCGCTCAGTCATGTCCAACTCTTTGCGACCCCATGGACTGCAGCCTACCAGGCTCCTCCGTCCATGGGATTCTCTAGACAAGAGTACTGGAATGGGGTGGCATTGCCTTCTCCGATATTATCTCATAGAAGAGGAAAAATCGCAGAGCCAGAAAACTTGAAGTCAGCCTTAATTAGTGATGTCTCTTTCATCCACTCCCAGATAATCCCCATTACTTTGCTTTCTAGTCCCCTTTAGAGCTCCACATCTCCTGAAAGTGTCTATAGGATTATAATGCAATCCGAATTCTACTTTTTAGTTATTTACTCCATAGAATTGTGACCTACTTGCAGGAAAAATGTTTACATGTCTCTTGATCAGAAAGTATTTGTTGAGTTTATCACCTTCCACTTTAGGTCTTGGGTTAGTTTTTTAAACAGTCCTTTTAAAGATAACTTGATTGTGAAAAGACCTTTTTTGTTTTTTGTTTTTTAGTTTTTAATTTTAAAATCTTTAATTCTTACATGCGTTCCCAAACATGAACCCCCCTCCCACCTCCCGTGAAAAGACCTTTTAAAGGCTCCATGGAGATTCTAAACATCTTTTTTTCTTATTTAGTTATATATTTATTTACTGCTTTATTGAGATAGAATTGTATGTCAATTCTGTTGACAAATTGAGCGATGTACAGTGTGATGATTTGATACACATGTATTATTGTGAAACGATTACCCCCAGCAAAGTCAGTTAACACCCACATGTTCTCACATAATTGCCATTTTCTGTGTGGGCAAGAACATTTAGGATCTGCTCTGTTAACAGCTTTGAACTATATTTTAGTGTGGTTCATTATAGTCACCATGCTGGACATTAGGTTCCCGGAAGTTGTTCATTTGACAGCTAGAAGTTTGTTCCTTTTAGCCAATATCTCCCCAGTTCCTTCAACTCCAGCCCCTGGCAGCCACCATTGTATTCCCTATTTCAATGGGTTTGGCATTTTTACATTCTACATGAGAACATACCATATTTGTATTTCTCTAAACTATTTTTTAGAAGGTAGTTGGGTCTCCGTGTATCCTTCTACTTCAATTGGATTTTCTTAAATAAGTAATTATTCACTTAGTGGTTAAGTGATTTATATGAAAAGTATTTTATAGTGATTCTTTGTTATCTTAAATTACTGATCCCCCCATCTCTTTTCCAGTGGTTTGTAATCTAGCCGTAAGCCGTCAAACTGCCTGTCTCCTTAGATGTAATTCTGCCATGTATATTTAAAGGCTATCTTTAACCTTTCCTTGTTTTGAGTATTTGTTTACTAGTAAGATTTATGGTGTTAAAACGACAATATATGTTTTAAATTTGCTATTTAAAAATTACTCACATATGTGAAAAGTCTTAGTATGCTAGATGTACAAACACAAGGTTTTAACATGTCTACCATGCATACAAATTCTGTTTCTCAGTTGTGTTCTAGGATAAAAGATAAACTAATGTAAAATGTAAATGAAATGTGCATTTGTTTATTTTAGAGCTCATTTAATAGCACATCATAATTTATTTGGGAGCTCAAGGCCTGGGAAAAAGCTGAGCCTCGTATGGCAAGAGAAGCCCTGCAACTATGTGCAGGCATTGCTGCAGTTGTTTCTCTGTGTGCTTGGCTCTCCCTCCTCCCCCAGGTCAGGAAAGCACCACAGATCGTCCATGTGCACATGTAGCTTACTTAATGCAAGAAAAAGAGCTTTATGCGCATCCCAAAGCTAAAGTGTACCTCTTCCCATCCCTGTCATAATCCTTTCCATATCTTTTAGAGGTAATCACTGTCATAACCTTTTATGATAATTTCTTTAGTTTAAAAAAATTAGTTTTCCCATCTTTGCCTGCATCCCTAAGCAATAGATTCGTGTCTGTTTTTGATCTCTTAACTGGTTTATTTGGTATTGTCAGATTTCTCCCTTCCCCCTCTTCCTTTCTTTTTTTTTTTTTTTTTTGGCCAACTTGTTCTTTAATTTTCAGTTATACTGCAAATTGTCTTAAGTTTTATTTTTTTAGTTTATTTTTGCTACCGTAAAATATGCGTGTAAGTTAGAAGTCTGAAAGGACCGTGACAGCACTTACAGGAACAGCGCTTCTCTCTCTACCCCACACCTCCATCCTGCTCCTCAGGAGCACAGCTCTTATTCTGAGTTATTTTAGCCATTTGGGGGAGTTCTCTCTGGTATTCGCTTTCATATTTCTAAATGGCATATGTGCAGATCTACATAATATGTGTCCAGTTCAGTCGCTCAGTCGTGTCCAACTCTTTGCAACCCCATGAATCACAGCACGCCAGGCCTCCTTGTCCATCACCAACTCCCGGAGTTCACTCAGACTCACGTCCATCGAGTCCGTGATGCCATCCAGCCATCTCATCCTCAGTCGTCCCCTTTTCCTCCTGCCCCCAATCCCTCCCAGCATCAGAGTCTTTTCCAATGAGTCAACTCTTCACATGCGGTGGCCAAAGTACTGGAGTTTCAGCTTTAGCATCATTCCTTCCAAAGAAATCCCAGGGCTGATCTCCTTCAGAATGGACTGGTTGGAACTCCTTGCAGTCCAAGGGACTCTCAAGAGTCTTCTCCAACACCACAGTTCAAAAGCATCAGTTCTTCGGCACTCAGCTTTCTTCACAGTCCAACTCTCACATCCATACATGACCATAGGAAAAACCATAGCCTTGACTAGACGGACCTTAGTCAGCAAAGGAATGTCTCTGCTTTTGAATATGCTATCTAGGTTGGTCATAACTTTCCTTGCAAGGAGTCAGCATCTTTTAGTTTCATATAATCTCACATAGTGTGTGTGTACGTATCTATAAAGACATGGTCTAATGAGGTCTTGTGCTCTGCTCAGTTGCTCAGTCATGTCTGACTCTGCAAGCCCGTGGACTGTAGCCCACCAGATTCCTCTGTCCTTGGAAATTTTCAGGCAAGAATACTAGAGTGGGTTGCCATTTCCTCCTCCAGGGTATCTTCCTGACCCAGGAAGCGAACTTGCATCTCTTGTGTCTCCTGCATTGGCAGGCAGGTTCCTACTATGAAATATTAGGATTTAGCCCTGTAATCCTATTTCTTCTCTCAAAAACTTTTCTGTATTTTCCTAATATAGTTTTTCTTGCTATTTACTAAGTCATCATACCCATTTTCGCTGTCATGACCACATTAGTCAAAATCATTATTTTTGTAGAATTAATGATTGCCTCATTTTTTCATCTGAATTTTAAAAATGTTATCAGCTATTGATATATCCCTAAGTTCTCTGACAGATCTTTTGAAAACTTCCGGGAACAGTCATACATCCTTTCTCAGTTTCACATTTTTTTTTTCATGTAAGCATCCCTACTGTACCTTCAGCCTGGCTACTGTGTCCATGTGTCAGTCAGTGGAAGTACATTCAGAGAAGCAGAGCACTGGTGTATGCGTGTGTGTGTGTGTGTGTGTGTGTGTGTGTGTGTGTGTGTGTGAGGGCTGGTATTGTATAGAGTAGTTTTGTTTGAAGGATATTGTCTTACACAAGTAAGCGTTGGTTAAATAAATTCTGCAAGGCTGTTGCTTTCACATCTGAATGCTGGAGCTTGAAATCCACAGGGCAGGAAGTCAGAAGTGAAGATGATAAAGTGGTGAAGGGCAGGGCCGAGCTAGAACCCATACACCAACTCGAGGAACTGAGATCCACATCAGTTCTCACTGCCCCTCACCTTGTGATGTCAGTGTGCTGTGGAAGGAGTGATGCCCTTTCTCATGGAGCAGACACACACTCGTCTTGGGAGGCAGAGAACCCACAGGAAGACTCAGGGGAAGATGGAGCAGTTGTAGGCCTGGCTGCCAACCCATGACAGCGGGGTGTGTCCGCATGTAGTGACAACTTACGTGGGTCCCTAGTTTGATGATCTACAAAGCCTGTAGACTCACCTACCTCCAAAGGCAGAATGGCCGCTGCTTCACTCCTGCTGTCCAAACCTTGCACGAAAATCTCTCTCATGTCTCACCTAACCGGAAACATGCCAGGAAGGGGATTCCAGAAAATGCAGTTTGGGTTAGCACAGCTGGCATGGTAGGGAGCCACCGTGGTGGCCTGGAGGCCGTTTCTCTTAGACCTCTGACTGATGGCCCCAGCTGCTGCTTTTCGGTATCCAGCACCCCATCAGTGCCCCAGAGTGAGCACGGCAGGGATACTAACTGAGGCTCACTCCTGGAGTGAGCTGACAGGAGTCCTCTGACGGGCAGCCGTGGCCTAAGGACTCCTGGACAGCCATGCCAGACTTTCACGAGAACTGCACTGCAGTATCACACATGACCCCACCCTCCTCCTTCCCCCATCTCCTTCTCCTGGGCTCAGACCTGCACTGCTGCCTAACAGCTCTTCCAGCCTTCCCTGGCTCCCTCCCCACTTTCTCTCACAGATGTTTCCTTTAATAAGTTTCTTGTATATCTGTTTCTGTCTTGGTGTCTGTTCAGAGGACTTGGACAAACAACTATCTTCTTAAGACATCCCTTCAACATCATCTTGGGAATTTCCTTCATCTTTTTTGGTATATTCCTTGTTCTTTGGGTCCCAGGTCTTCATTTTTCTTGACTTTCTTCCTCTTTTGGTGAAATGTATCCTCCATATGGGAGGTAAAACTGCTGAAACCTTGCATGACTGAAAACTTTATTTTAATCTCACCCTCGAGGGATGATTTGGCTGGGTATGGAATTCTTGTTTGGAAATAATTTTTCATCAGAATTTTAAGCACATTCTCCATTGCCTCATAGTTTTCTGTATAAATGTTGAGAAATACAATGCCACTTTTGATTTCTGATGCTTTGCCTGTGACCTGTTTTTCTCTGTAGAGGCTTTTAAAATTGCTGTACCTTTGATGTTCAGAAATTTTATGATGGTTCTGCCATGGTGTGTGTGTGTGTTTCCTTCATCTTACTGAGTGTTTGTGGTTCGCGTCAGTGTGGAAACACCTGTCCTTTAGTTCTGGGAAGTGCTCTTATGTTCCTTCATAGTTTTCCTCTATTTTCTCTGTTCTCTCTTTCTGAATTCACATTTGTTAGCAGTGATTCTTCCTGCATTGAGCCACTGATTTTCTTATTTTCTTTCTCTTTTGTTCTCAAATTCCAAGCAGTTCATATAACTTTGTATAATTAAATGTGTGTGTGTGTGTGTGTTAGTTGCTCAGTCGTGTCCAACTCTTTGCGACTCCATGGACTATAGCCTTCCAGGCTCCTCTGTTCGTGGGATTTCCGAGGCAAGAGTACTAGAGTGGGTTGCCGTTTTCTTCTCCAGGGGATCCTCCAGAACCAGGGATCAAACCTGGGTCTCCTGCATTGCAAGCAGACTCTTGACTGTCTGAGCCACCATGGAAGCCCTGTATGTGTGTGTATATGTATGTACATTCATACATATACGCATACATATATACATACACACACGTGTGTGTGTGCGTGCACATGTGCATGCATGCAAAGAACTGATTCATTGACAAAGATCCTGATACTGGGAAGATTGAGGCCAAGAAGAGAAGGGGGTGACAGAAGATGAGATGGTTGGATGGCGTTACTGACTTAGTGGACACCAGTTTGAGCAAACTCAGGGAGATGGTAAAGGATTGGGAAGCCTGGCGTGCTGCAGTTAATGGGGTCGCAAAGAGTTGGATGCAACAGTGTATATGTATATTTCTAAGACCTATTTTTGCTTCTTGGTCTTTTTTATAAAATAGCATTCTATTCTTGTTTTAAGGACGCTTTCCTTTATGAAGCTGAAGATACTAATAAAGCTTTGCTTTGTTTTTAAATTTCTTGTCCTCCCTTTATTGCTTCTCGTCAGATTTCCTTTTTTGTTTTTGCTTTTTTTCAATTTTTGTTTTTTGTTTTTATTTTCATTTTTTTTTTTACATGCATGGAGAGCCTTGGCTATTTTCTCATAGCCTAGGCGTGAGGCACAGATTAGCAGTTGGGGAGCTGTTTCCTGCTCGTGATGGAATTTGATGCTTACCAGGCCTTAGAGCAGTGTGGCCAGGCTGGCACCCCCACCTCTGTGCATACAGGCCACCTTCTCAATGAGGCCTGTTGTGACTACCGTATTTAAAACTGCACACACCTGCCCTCTGGTGCTTCTGATCCTTCTTTTCCTGCTCTGTATTTTCCCCAAAGCTTTTTTTCCCCTCAGAGCACTTTTATTACCTAGTACTTATATAATACCTTATTTATTATATTTGTTATTCATTTTCCGTCTTCCCTCCATAGAGTATTGGCTCCATAAGAGCGGAGATTTTATTATTTTTATTTTCACTGATATCTTCCAACCACCTGGAATAGTGCCTAGCACAAAATAGGCATTCAATAAATATTTAATTAAATTGGGTATACTCACATCACTGTGTGTACCTCTCATCTTACGGATTTGTTCTTTTTTCGCTTTTCTCTTTTTCTTATGGTCTTATTTTTTCCCAGAAAATAGCAGTTCATTCATTGGCCTAGAGGCATAGGGTGAAGGATAGGAGATGGGATGTGGAAGGGGCTCCAGGGTGATCTGCCTGGGATTCAGCAGCCCTGTAGCTGAGCAAGATGAAGAGAGCTGAGGTTCACTGTTAAATGTCTAGACATTCACTCCATTAAAAATATATGTATATATGCTGCCATCTTGTCTTGTTTTACCTCAATCTAGATCCTCCCTTCTTTAACCTGTACAGATAATATGAACTTTTAGTTTTCTATGGGAGTAGGAAAGGGAGGGTCACCTGCCTACTTAAGCTGGGGACTGGTGTGAATCTTGACATCAAACTGTTTCCTAATTGGATAACTTGTTTTCCTGTTTGCATATTTGTTTATTTTTAACCTAACCTGACCCTCCTACCTTCAGAACTACCTGGTGCTTTCACTTTCAGAGATATTAGGTTACAGTGCACCGCGCTTCTTGACTTCTCCCATCCTGCCTGCTTTTGTGGATTTATACATTTTTCAAATTCTTTAGCTGTCATTTTTGTTGGTGTCTGGGAGTCTATTATTTCCTAAACTATTTTGCAAAGGATTTATAAATTATATTCATCAAAATAGTATGTGCATGAGAAATAATGGATGATTAGCTATAACTCCTGAACATAAATAAATTTCCAATAAATTGATAATTTCCTTTTACTACACCGGTCACAGTTTCCAGTAATCCAGGACACAGTTAAGTCCATACTTTGTTGACTGATGAACAGATTCTACTAGATTCGAGCAGTAGTACGATGGCATTTAAATATCCTCTTTGGAAAGTTTAAAAGTACTTTGTATATATGTGTTTGTATACTTGTGTGTTTTCTCGTGTCAGGAGAGATGTGAAAAAAGATGTAAACTTAATTGGAATCTACAGTTAGCATTTAAGGAGTAGAGTGTGGGGACTGAAAAGCAGAGGGCCATAAGTTGGAATAGTTGTTCACATTAACCATGAGTGCTAGGGTTTTGAAAATGAAATAAAATCTTGGTAAAAGGTTATGTAGTTAGTGAACTTCAGATGTAAAGAAAAATTAGAGTTAGGGGGGCCAGGCTCTCATGTGACAGACTAGAAGTGCTTGTATTATTCTTATATTTAAAAATATAAAAAGAATTCACTAAACTGGAGCATATCCAAGACACTTGACCCATTTTAGATGACATATAGTCGATGTCCCTTTGCCCACTCGTGATCTCTGGTATATTTTCAGTCAGTTTCCTGCACAGTGTAAATTTGCTTTTGCCCGACTGCAGGTTATATGGCTAAAATGTGGGTCAAGGGCCATTCAACATTAGGCAGAGGAGATAAGCAGAGTCTAGATCATGCTTACAGTGTTAAGGATCATGGATTTATTCTTAACTATAACAAGAAACTAATGAAAGGTTTTTCAGGTTTACAGTTTTGCCTGATGACTCTGCTGCTAATCTGAGCTTAGACTGGAGGAGGACAGAAGCAGCTACGGTAAAATTGGTTGAGAGGTCACTAGAAACAGTCCTGGGCAGCAGGTATTGCTGCTTACCAATGCCACATGCCCCCATCTCCTTTCCTTGCCCAGAGAGACCACTTCCCACAGTAAAGACAGAAAACGCCTGGTACTCCATTTCCAGCTTCCCTTGCAGTTAGTGCAGAGAGGCATGTGATCCAGAAATGGCCAATGGGAAATCTGATAGCTTCAGGAAAACATTTTCCTCTATAATTAAAACAGGAGAAAGCCTTTTTGGACATTTGGTGTGTGAGAACATGATGCTTGCAGCTGCTGCAGAGATCATGGACAACAGAGTATGTATGACAGCAGAAAGGTCTGGGCCTTTTTTTTTTTTCAACTTTTTATTTTTACATGGATGCAAAAAGTCCACATACTGTGTGAAAGGCTCATTGAGTTTTCGTGAATTAAAGAAATCTATATAATCAGCAACCAATAAAAATCCAGAAACCCTCCTTATGCTTTCTTATGTGCTCTCAAGGTTAATCATTATTCTGACAATATGGATTACTTTCACTTGGATTTTTAAAAAAATCTGTTTTGTTTTTGTTTTCATCTTTCAGTGTTTTGCATTAGGAGATGGCATCATATTTTGTATATACTCTTGGGGTCTGGCTTGCTTTTACTTGGGTTTCCGTGGTAGCTCAGATGGTTAAGACTCCGCCTGTAGTGCAGGAGACCCGGGTTTGATCCCTGGGTTGGAAAGATCACCTAGAGAAGGGAATGGCTACCCACTCCAGGTATTTTCGCCTGGAGAATCCCATGGACAGAGGAGGCAAATGCGACTGAGTGGCTAACTTTGTTTGTCTGTCTGTTTTATTCAGCATGTTTGTAAGAGTCATCTGTATATTTGGGTAGCTACAGATTGTTCATTTTCATTCCTGTAGAACATTATGTTTTGTGAATGTACTCCAACTTATTCATTTGACTGTTGTTATGTATTTGGGTGGTTTGGCTAGCTGGGGCTCCTGTGAATATTTTCATATACACACTGTTGAATATATGTATGCATTTCTGTTGGGTGTATATCTCTTTGATTTGTAGTAGTTCTTTAAATAGTTAAGATAGGATTCCTTTTCTACACATAGGCATAGGCATATTTCCCAATCTGTGACTTGTTTTCTCCACGCTCTTGATTATATCTTTTGATGAACAGAAGTTCTTAATTCTGAAATAGTTGACCACTATTTGTTGATTGATGCTTTTTGTGTCCTGTTTAAGAAAATTTTACCTAATCCAGAGTTACAAAGATATTTTCTTTTGGAAGCTTTAGTTTCTGACTTTGACATTTAAATTCAAATTCGTCTGGAACTGATTTTTTGTTTATGGTGCGAAGTGAAGAAATCAAGATTATTATTTTTCCCTCAAAATGGAAATCCAGTTCATCCAGCATCATTGCTTAAAGAAACTTATATAAATAACAAACCTATATATAACAAAAATATACATAGTTTTGTGATGGATTTTAAACCCTCTGTTTCTTCTTTTTGTTCATCTTTTCCCTACTGCACCAGTGAGTGTCATCTTTGACAAAAATCAGATGTCTTGTTAATTTGTGGGTTTATTCCTCAACTCTGATCTCTTGGGTTGTTAGTCTGTCTTTGCACGAAATCTGTACTGCTGCGGTTATCACTTAGGTTGACCTTGTATCCAGTGGCCTTGCTAATTAAACTTTCTTATTAATTCTAATAGTTTATAGATTCTTTCTTAATTTTCTAGATGTATAGTCATATAATTTACAAGTAATATTATTTTTTCTTCCCTTCCAAACCTATTCATCTTCTCCCTTTCCTTCTGTCCCTCCCTCCTCTGTTCCCTTCCATTTTCCTTGCATTATTGTGCTGTTCATGACCTCCAGTACAATGTTGAATAGAAGGGGTCATAGTGGATGATTGTCTTTTTATAATCTCTTTGGAAAAGATTTTAATATTTCTCCATTCTATATGATGAGGGTAGGTTATTTGTTTGAAAGATTCCCTTTCATATTAAAGAGACTGTAATCTGTTCCTATTTGCTAAAAGTTAAAGTCATAAATGGATGTTGAATTTGTCAAATACCTTTTTTGTGTCTGACAATGATTATATGAGTTTCTCTCTTTTTTCTATTCAGTTCAGTTCAGTTCAGTCGCTCAGTCGTGTCCGACTCTTTGCGACCGCATGAATTGCAGCACGCCAGGCCTCCCTGTCTATCACCAACTCCCGGAGTTCACCCAAACTCATGCTCATCGAGTTGGTGATGCCATCCAGCCATCTCATCCTCTGTGCTCCCCTTCTCCTCCTGCCTCCAATCCCTCCCAGCATCAGGATCTTTTCCAATGAGTCAACTCTTCGCATGAGGTGGCCAAAGTATTGGAGTTTCAGCCTCAGCATCAGTCCTTCCAGTGAACACTCAGGACTGATTTCCTTTAGGATGGATTGATTGGATATCCTTGCAGTCCAAGGAACTCTCAAGAGTCTTCTCCAACACCACAGTTCAAAAGCATCAATTCTTCAATGCTCAGCCTTCTTCACAGTCCAACTCTCACATCCATACATGACCACTGGAAAAACCATAGCCTTGACTAGACGGACCTTTGTTGGCAAAGTAATGTCTCTGCTTTTCAATATGCTATCTAGGTTGGTCATAACCTTCCTTAATAAAAGTCAATTACATTGATTAATTTTTAAGTGATAATCCAACTTTGTGTACCTGTGCTAAACTCCACTTGGTTGGACTTGCTACTCTCTTGTTTTAGATCTTCTTATGTTTCATAAGAAAAAGTGGTCTATAATTTTTTTTTCTTAAGGGAGGGATATTTTTATAATGTTTTATGAGGCCGGAACAACTTGTTGGAACCAAAGTTGTTCTGGCCTCATTAAATTTTTTAAAAAATATCCCTCCCTTTTCTATTCTCTAAGCATTTGTACAGAGTTGATACCATTTCTTCATTAAATATTTGGAAGAATTGAATGGTAATGCCATCTGGATCTGGAGTTTTGCAGTGGATTTTAAATTACAAGGCAATTTTTTAAATAGATATAGTTCTATTCAGATTTTCGATGTCTTCTTTTTGTTATTTTTGATAAGTTGTATTCTTCAAGGAGCCTGTCAACTTTGTCTTCTGATATATGTGTGTGTATATATATATTATATATATGTATAATCTGTTGAGTCAATCTGATAAATTCTTAATTTCAGATATTTTATTTTCAGCTCTACCATTTCTATTTTAAAAGTATATTCTAATTCTCAGATGAAATTATCATTTCATTTATTCATCTTTCCCTCTTCTTAGCTTGGTTAATAATAGTAATGATTTTTTGATTCATTGCTAGGCTAGACTCTAGATCTGTGCTGTTTAGCCACATGTGGCTTTCGGCTAATCTTAATTGAGATATGTATGGTATAAGTGTAAAATGTCAGATTTTAGTGATTTGGTACCAAAAAAAGTATGTAAAATAGCTCAGTAACTTTACATAGATCACATGTTGAAATGATACTAAAATGAAATTAATTCACCTGTGTTGTTTAAAATGTAGTTCTCAGCCCTCAGAGATTGCCAGACACTCTGCTTTTCTTCTGAGAGACCCTTTGCTTATCCGTTCACCCTCCTGTTCTAAATAACTTCACAATTTAGCAGATATTTTGAAGGGAAAATAGGGCGTGTGCTTAAAGATCTTGAGGTTTCTAAGCGTGTCTTCTCTGAAAGACCACACTAGTCATAGTTCCATGTGTTTCAAGAAGCACCTCTCTATTTAGGCAAAACTATGATTTGTAACATCTCACCTTGTCCTAGAATCGGCAAACACCCCCATGCTTCAGGTGAGTACAGAAAGACAAGTTACCTCCCTGAGGTTCTCCCCTCCCCAGACTGTGGCCTCCTATAGTCCTCTTTGTTTTAGTGGTTCTCTGACAACTCTAAAATGATGATTTGAAGAGATGCTGGATCATCAAAAAAGCAAGAGAGTTCCAGAAAAACATCTATTTCTGCTTTATTGACTATGCCAAAGCCTTTGACTGTGTGGATCACAACAAAATGTGGAAAATTCTGAAAGAGATGGGAATACCAGACCACCTGACATGCCTCTTCAGAAACCTATATGCAGGTCAGGAAGCAACAGTTAGAACTGGACATGGAACAACAGACTGGTTCCAAATAGGAAAAGGAGTATGTCAAGGCTGTATATTGTCACCCTGCTTATTTAACTTCTATGCAGAGTACATCATGGGAAATGCTGGGCTGGAGGAAGCACAAGCTGGAATCAAGATTGCTGGGAGAAATACCAATCACCTCAGATATGCAGATGACACCACCCTTATGGCAGAAAGTGAAGAAGAACTAAAGAGCCTCTTGATGAAAGTGAAAGAGGAGAGTGAAAAAGTTGGCTTAAAGCTCAACATTCAGAAAACAAAGATCATGGCATCCAGTCCCATCACTTCATGGCAAATAGATGGGGAAACAGCAGCTGACTCTATTTTTTTGATGCTCCAAAATCACTGCAGATGGTGAGTACAGCCATGAAATTAAAAGATGCTTACTCCTTGGAAGGAAAGTTATGACCAACCTAGATAGCATATTCAAAAGCAGAGACATTACTTTGTCAAGAAAAGTCCATTTAGTCAAGGCTATGGTTTTCCAGTGGTCGTGTATGGATGTGAGAGTTGGACTGTGAAGAAGGCTGAGCGCTGAAAAATTGATGCTTTTGACTTGTGGTGTTGGAGAAGACTCTTGAGAGTCCCTTAGACTTCAAGGAGATCCAACCAGTCCATCCTAAAGGAGATCAGTCCTGGGTGTTCATTGGAAGGACTGATGTTGAAGCTGAAACTCCAATACTTTGGCCACCTGATGCGAAGAGTTGATTCATTCAAAAAGACCCTAATGCTGGGAAAGATTGGAGGCAGGAGGAGAAGGGGACGACAGAAGATGAGATGGTTGGATGGCATCACTGACTCAATGGGTTTGGGTGAACTCCCGGAGTTGGTAATGGACAGGGAGGCCTGGCATGCTGCAGTTCATGGGGGTCACAAAGAGTTGGACACAACTGAGCGACTGAAATGAACTGAACTGAATTGTCTGATAATGAAAAGAAGAAAAAAAATTTTCCTTGTGATGAGAACTCTTAGGACCTACTCTTTTAACAACTTTCCAAGGTATCGTATAGCAGTGTTAGCTATAGTCATCATGGTATACATTGCATCCCTAGTACTTACCTTATCGGTTTTTCTTTTCAGTGATACTTAAGTGTGGCTAACTTGTTCTTGTCCTCCAGAGATTTTCTGCAATTTCTTAACACTTCTTCACCATTTTGGCCTTTTGGTGAAATTATTGTTTTTGACATTCACTTCAAATTTAATTCAGAATTGTTCCTGTAGATTAGTAGAACAGTCTATCTAGTTCTTATCTTTGTTATGCCTCTTTTTTTTTTCAAACAGGTAACTTTAAGATTTAAACCGTTAAAAACTGTGTAAGCTTGACTCTCCAGGAACTCTTTCTGGAGGAAATGTCTCTATATAAAAACTCTTGCCGACTTACAAGTCCAGAATTAATGTCTTGACCCTCTGTAGCAGAGTGACTGATTTTGACCTCAGGGTGACTTTCTTAGGTGGGGTCACCTTCTTCACTAGGGTCAAAGAGCTTGCTTTCCATAGTGAGCTCTTTTAGTTGGCTTCTGTCTTTCTTGTTAAGCTGCCTTTGTGGTATCCTTACTTTCAACAAATTTGGAACTTCTGAAGTTTCTTTTGGATCCTGTTAGACTTTCTTTCTCTACAAGTAGGTCATCATTGCAGTTAACTGGTTGTATTCCTTCCGAAATGAAAGGATGGTTAAAATGCCGGAATCTGCTGCTTCATGTACAACAGTTCTCATATTGAGAGTCTGTAGAATTTTATCAACTCACAGCTGTGGTTAATGAAGGAGCACAAGGTGGTGAGAGAGGAGAGCAGAGGGCCACTTTCTTGAAGCAACTTTCAAGTCATTGTTCCTTCTCTCATTTATTTTCCAGGGATTTGTGATTAGCAATAGGAAACGACATATGAGCAGCTTTGTATTTGATATTTGATGTGATTTTCATTAACAAATTATTTTTTTTTCCTTTTTAAGGTAAGCTTTGTTTATGGTGGAGTTAATCCTTTAAATCAACATATCCTTAGAGGATATCCTGAAATAAATCGGAGCCAGAGTAGAGCTAGTGACTTAGAGGTTACTGATAGGAAGCAGAAGATCTTGGAGCCAGGCTGAGAGATCACTTGAGAGAAACTCTTCATAAGAGAAGTTTGCCAACCCCTGCCCTACATCTATAGTTAGCAGAATTGGGGGTATCTAGCCAGTAAAAAATGTTAAATGAGGGTATATATGGAAAAAGAGCCAAAAGGGGAGTTGGTAAGAAGAAAGAATGAGCAGGAATATAGAAAAATTTACATTTTAATGGTCATGGAAATTTTATTTATTGACATCAAAATCAGAAATGGGGAAAAGAAGAAAGTTAAATTGGCAGAATTTTATCTTTTATTAATTTTCTATTTAAAAATACAAACAATAGTGTAAATATTTTTCACTTAAACTATGTTAGTCTTTTAATTATTGTTATAAAAAAGGCATTAAAATTATATCTACTACACATGTTTTTGTTTAATCCATGAAATAAGTTAAAATATGGCAGGATCAGAGTAATAACTCTTTCGAGATGACTGAGAAGTTTAAACAGGAGACAATAGAACTGAAGTCGATACATGAGTTTTTTATTATTCTCAGGCAATGTAGTTGATTGTGAAGCTATTTGAGAGATGTTAATAGCTATACATACTTTGTAATATACTTTTAGTGACTGAGATCAGTAATTTTCTTATGTTTTGAAGAAATAATATACTAATAATATTTATTGAATAATTTACTGTGTTTACAATTCTGTACTATCATGCCCCAAATTATACACTACAGAATCTTAGTATAACTTCCATTACATTGAAGCATTTAAAAAATACTCCAGTAATAGCATTGAGTCTATCAGAAGTAGAAGTAGATAGATAATTAATTTGGTTAAATTTATTCAAAACATGATGCTATTAAAGTGCTGCATTCAGTATGTCTCAACATGTCAGCAAATTTGGAGAACTCAGCAGTGGCCACAGGACTGGAAAAGGTCAGTTTTCATTCCAATCCCAAAGAAGGGCAATGCCAAAAAATGTTCAGACTTTTGTGTACCATTGGGTACCATTGTGTTCATTTCACATACTAGCAAGTAATGCTAAAAATCCTTCCAGCTAGGCTGTAACAGTATGTGAAGCAAGAACTTCCAAATGTACAAGCTGGGTTTAGAAAAGGCAGAGGAACCAGAGATCAAATTGCTAACATTTGTTGGCTCATAGAAAGGCAAGGAAATTCGGAAAAACGTCTGCTTCATTGACTCTGCTAAAGTCTTTGACTGTGTGAATCATGACAAACTGTGGAAAATTCTTAAAGAGATGAGAATATCAGACCACCTTCCCTGTCCCCCAAGAGACTTGTAGGCAGGTCAAGAAACAACAGTTAGAACCATACATAGAACAACAGACTGGCTCAAAATTGGGAAAGGAAAATGTCAAGGCTGTATATTGTCCTCCTGCTTATTTAGCTTATATGCAGAGTACATCATGTGAAATGCCAGGCTGGATGAATCACAAGCTGGAATCAAGGTTGATGGGAGAAATATCAGTAACCTCAGATATGCAAATGATACCACCCTTATGGCAGAAAGTGAAGAGGAGCTCAAGAACCTCTTGATGAAGGTTAAAGAGGAGAGTGAAAAAGCTGACTTAAAACCCAACATTTGAAAAACGAAGATCATGGTATCTGGTCCCATCACTTCATGGCAAATAGAAGGGGGAAAAGTGGAAGCAACGACAGATTTTATTTTCCTGGGCTTGAAAACCACTGTGGATGGTGACTGCAACCATGAAATCAAAAGACACTTGCTCCTTGGAAGAAAAGCTATGACAAACCTAGACAGGGTATTAAAAGCAGAGACATCACTTTGCCAGCAAAGGTTCATATGGTCAAAGCTGTGTTGTTTCCAGTAGTCATGTACAGATGTGAGAGTTGGGCCATAAAGATGGCTGAGAGCCAAAGAATTGATGCTTTTGAATTGTGGTGATAGAGAAGACTCTTGAAGGCCCTTCGACAGCAATGAGATCAAAAGTCTACCTTAAAGGAAATCAACCCTTAATATTGATTCGAAGGATTGATGCTAAAGCTCCCATACTTTGACCACCTGATGTGAATAGCCAACTCCTTGGAAAAGGCCCTGATGCTGGGAAAGATTGAGGGCAGGAGAAGAAGGAGGTGACAGAGGATAGGTAGGTAGTTGGCATCACCAACTCAATGGATGTGAGAGCAGACTCCAGGAGATGGTGAAAGATAGGAAAACCTGGCGAGCTAAGTCCATGGGGTCACAGTGTTGAACCCAACTTAGTAACTAAACAACAACAGTAAGGAGTTGAACAGAATCTTAGTTCTACTTTTTTGTCATTATTGAGATTCATTATTGCATACTTACCTGGAAAATAGATTATTCTAGCCGGGAGTGCTTTTCCCCTCCTCTGAACTCCTGTGGGTATCCATTATAGTAGTTTCCTATTGTTGCTATAGCATATAGCCACACACTTAGTGGCTTAAAACACACGGTTATTATCTTACAGTTCTGAAGGTCAGAAGTGCAGAATGGGCTGGGGCTTGGAGACGCCATGGCGGAGACGCGCGGGGATCGCGTTCACCTGGGAGCGAGGCGCATCATGCCGCGTCCACACACCGGAGAGAAAACTGAGAATGAAATTGCTTTGGCAAGCTAAACTGAGCTCGATTCAGGACTGGGGTGAAGAGGTAGAGGAAGGAGCTGTTTACCATGTCACCCTCAAGAGAGTTCAGATTCAACAGGCTGCCAATAAAGGAGCGAGATGGCTCGGGAATGAGTCATAAAGCATCGAAGACAACTTCAACATCAACAACACGTTTGGCCCAGAAACAGAGCAGTGGTGGTCAAAAAGTTTTGCAAAGGAGACAAGAGCCTTGAGGATGAGCTCAGTGGCCAGCTGTCAGAAGTTGACAATGGCCAACTGAGAGCATCATTGAAGCTTATCCTCGTACAGCTACATGAGAAGTTGTACAAGAACTCCACGTTGACCATTCTGTCCTCCTTTGGCCTTAGAAGCAAATTGAAAAAGTGAGAAAGCTCGATAAGTGAATGCCTGAAGAACTGATCCCAAATCAAAAAATTATTGTTTTTGAAGTGTTCTCTTTTTCTACACAACAGCAATGAACCATTTCTCGATCCGACTATGATGTGCGATGGAAAGTGAATTTTATATAACCAGCGGTGACCAGTTCAGTAATTGGACCGAGAAGAAGCTCCAGAGCACTTCCCAAAGCTAAACTTGCACCCAAAAAAGGATCACGGTCACTGTTTGGTGGCCTACTGCTGGTCTGATGCACTACAGCTTTTTGAATCCTGGCGAAACCATTATGTCTGAGAAGTACGCTCAGCAAATTGATGAGATGCTCTGAAAATGGCAATACCTACAGCCTGCATTGGTCAACAGAAAGGGCCCGGTTCTTTTCCACAACAATGCTTGACTGCACATCATATAACCAATGCTTCAAAAGTTGAATGAATTGAGCTACAAAGTTTTGCCTTATCCACCATATTCACTGACCTCTGGTCAAGCATCTCAACTACTTTTGGAAGGGAAAATGCTTCCACAACCAACAGGACACAGAAAATGCTTTCCAAGAGTTCGTCAAACCCCAAAGCATGATTTTTTTTTCTTTGTATAGGAATAAGCAAACTTATTTCTCATTGGCAAAAATGTGTTGATTGTAACGGTTCCTATTTTGATTAATAAAGTTGTGAGCCTAGTTATAATAATTAAAAAAAAAAAAAAGGAAGTGCAGAATGGACCTAATGGATTAAAATCAGGTGTCAGCAAGGTGGGTTCTTTTCTGGAGATTGCGAGGGAGAGCTGTTCATTGCCTGTTCCATCCTTTGGAGGCTGCCCACATTCCTTGGCTTTTGGTTGCCTTACTCAGTGTTTGCTTGCGTCACCACATCTCCTTTTCAGCCTGTCTTGGCCTTCCCCTTATAATGACCCTGCGATTAGGTTCACCTACCCAGGTCATCCAGGACAATCTTCCATCCCCAGGTCTGTAACGTAATCACATCTGCAAAGTCATTTTGCCATGGCAGTTAACATATTCAGGGAAGTTGGGGAAGGGCATGGACATCCCTAGGGACCCATTATTCTTCCTACCACATCTTTCTCCTTTTATTTAGAATCATCGGATGTCAGAGCTAAAAGGGGCATTGGATGAAAACTTGTCCAGTCCCTTTACTTATACGTGAAAAACTGAATGAAACCAAAAGGCTGTTTGTCTTTGTCTGCCTCTAAAGCTCTATTGAAAGATTTGAAATAAGGCCTTAGTTATGTTTTTTTGTGCTTAACTGTACTTTTATCATAAGTATACAATATTTACTGCCTGAGTAATTAAAAGGTAAGTCATAGAAACCAGGTATATCTTATTTCTGACTCAGCTATTTTAAATTACTGCTAATGGAAGTTTATAGAAAGTGACTGAAAATACCATGAAGGGTAGGGATTCATTTATTCTTATATTTTAAAATTAAAAGAAAGAAGTTATTCCATCTTAAAAATGACTACCTTTTTTAAGATGCCAATTCTCTGTCTCTTGCCCAACTCTCCTTTTGTCTGCTCACCCTGCTTCATAAAAAATGAAAGACGAAAGAAAGAAACAGAGAAGAAAGAAAAGAAGGGAGAGAAGGAAAAAAGGGACAGTGGTGTTCACTTAATAGTTTTCCTAGAGTAACTCATGGAATCTGGATTGAGTTTCATTGATATTCATTGCTATTGAGATGGATTAATATACTATCTGTAATAATATCATGTATTATCTGTAATGCGTATCTTTCATGTGTATTCAACCCAGGGATGGAACCCAGGTCTCCCACATTGCAGGGAGATTCTTTACCTGCTGAGCCACAGGGAAGCCCATTCAATAACTAAGATAATTTAAAAATTAGTGTTTATCTTATAAAAACTATTTCATAAATTTAGGAAAACTTTTTAAAATTTAGGTTAATTTTTTGAATTATGATTTTTTTTCTCTTGTTACAGAAGGATAGCTTAGACTCTTGGTTAAAATAAAATGAAAATTTTTTTAAGTTTATCTGGAAAACATTTTAAAAATCTAGATTTTAGGTTTAGGTTGTCATTCATACTAGATAAATGACTTACTGTTTTCCAAGAAAAAAAGCTTTGTCTGATGCTTATGCAATGACTAATTTTCTTTTGATATTCTTGTAGTTTATATAGAATCTGATTTATTGTTAGGTGAGTTTGGATATATTAGGCATGGTTCTTAAAATAAAATATACCAGAAGCATAATCAGTCTTTTCTTACTTGTATCACTATGGTTTTCCATTGACCCTATACATCTATACATGTCTAAATCTAAACTTGTATGTTATACAAGTTTCATTAAATACTGAATTTCAAATAATTCTGTTTTTATTTTGTCTTCTAAGATGGTACATATAGGTGCATAACAACTGTAAAACCGTGGACCATGCCAGAAGTGCCAAATAACTGATAGTTTATTATATTGTCATGTTCTCAGTGAGAAAAATGTTAATTATAAGTCAACTTTAGAATGCATTTGTTGTAATAAATTATGTTTGTTGGGTGAAAACATAATCTGACTCTTCTTTTCTTGACAGCAACTTGAATTGGTGGAACCAAGTGGCTGGATTCACGTTCCCTTAACTGATAATCACAAGAAGCCAACTCGCACTTTCATGATACAGATTGCTGTTCTAGCCAATCACCAAAATGGAAGAGATACCCACATGAGACAGATTAAAATATACACACCAGTGGAAGAGAGCTCCATTGGTAAATTTCCTAGATGTACAACTATTGATTTCATGATGTATCGCTCAATAAGGTGACCTTAGAACAAAAGTCATTAAACATCTTATCAGTACATATTAAATCTGGTTATCTTTATTGAAAAATAAACTAATTATTTTGCAATTTGGTATACATTGAAAAGTATTTTATTGTAACTTTAATAAATACATTTTGGGTCATAATATCTTTATTTTCTTTAACATATAATAAGGCTCACATATTTTATAATTATTAAAAATGAACCAATGATTTAATTTTCCTTATACCAAAAGAAAATCAATTGAACTGAAAAATTTTAAGGTATATACAAGTATTTTTACTAACTAGGTAATTATTTTATATAGTGATCATGCATTAGAGTAATGATGTATTGCATGTTTGGGGAAAAAAACTATGTTTTATCTATAGGTATTATCTTTAATAAGTCAAAATTATTATTAGTTTTTTCTATCCAGAGGAATGTCTTATATTAATGCTAGGCCTTAAAAATTTTTTTTTTTAAATTTGTTTATTTGGTTGGTTCGAGTCTTAGTTGCAGCACACAGGATCTTCCTTTGTGGCACACGGACTCTAGTTGTGACATGGGTTTAGTTGTTCCACAGCATGTGGGATCTTAGGTCCCCAGCCAGGGATCGAACCTGTGAGCCTCTGCATTGCAAGGCAGATTCTTAACCCCTGGACCACTGGAGAAGTCCCAATACTAGGCCTTTTAGAAACCTGTCAAAATAAGCTTAGCATTCAGTGTCTTATGAGAGCCACTCTGATTTGGGGAGTGTTATTAATTGTATCATAATTGTTGTACTTTCATGAAATATTTTTAACCCAAGTTGTCTATATCCTAATATTGTATCAGATTGCTACTATAATCTACTGTTTATCCTAGTTCTGATGGTGCTTATAGGATAGTTAATTTCAAATTTGTGTCTGACACTGAAGTCCCATTCCCTAAGGGATAATGTAGCTCACAAAATTTTTTAAAATATATGAAATTATTCTTTACATATAAAAATATTTAAAGGTGCTTAAATGAGTTTTCTTTCCATGGTTTAACATGAATCCATTTGATTCTGTATGTCTTCCCCAACGCTACTTGCTGCCCCATATCTCTTACTTTGGGGGAGACAGAACTTCCCTATATTGGCTAATTGTTTTTCTTTTTTTTGGCTGTGCTACATGCTTGTGAGCTCTTAGTTCCCCAGTCAGGGCTCAAACCTGGACCCTTGGCAGTGAAAGCATGGAGTCCTAACCACTAGACCACCAGGGAATTCCCACCCCTTATTGGCCCTTATTTGGGAAAGATTCCTCAGAGGTTCTTGCATTACTGGGTAGACTGAAGTCTTAAGTTAGCAAAGTTTAAAAAATAATTATGTGTTTGATTTTATTGTGGCAGATTTGATTTATTGTGGCCACTGATTTATGTGGATTCTATAAAAAATGAAGGTTTCATATTTTTCACTCAGCAGAATCTCAGCTCTTCTTCTATGAGTTCCACAAAGAGTTTGTTATTTTCATTTTCTCATTAGAGTAAGAAGCATGGTAGGTGACTATATGGTCAGCAAGAAGTCTGTAACCAAAACTCATTTGAGATCAGCAAATTAATCCTGAATACAGATGTGAGGTACTGGGAGGGAAAGAAGAGACAGCTGAAGAAAAACATGGATAGGAGTTTTAAAACAGGAGCTAATCAAGGAAGTAAGAAGAGTAATATATAGTTGGCACTGTATTAGATGTTCTGTGTTAGTCTGATAAGGAAAACGTTCATGTAAACACAAGGTCTTCATCTAAGATATAGAGAAATCTAATAAAAGGTACAGGAGGTTTTAATAGTAATAATTATAATTTATCAGATGCAGTCTGTTATTTCCTACTATCCTAATAGCTTGTAAAGAAACTCCTAAAAGTAGTAGGGATTAACATTGCCAGGAGAAATATCAATAACCTCGAATATGCAGATGACACCACCCTTATGGCAGAGAGTGAAGAGGAACTAAAAAGCCTCTTGATGAAAGTGAAAGTGGAGAGTGAAAAAGTTGGCTTAAAGCTCAACATTCAGAAAACAAAGATCATGGCATCTGGTCCCATCACTTCATGGGAAATGGATGGGGAAACGGTGGAAACACTGTCAGACTTTATTTTGGGGGCTCCAAAATCACTGCAGATGGTGATTGCAGCCATGAAATTAAAAGACGCTTACTCCTTGGAAGGAAAGTTATGACCAACCTAGATAGCATATTCAAAAGCAGAGACATTACTTTGCCAACAAAGGTCCATCTAGTCAAGGTTATGGTTTTTCCTGTGGTCATGTATGGATGTGAGAGTTGGACTGTGAAGAAAGCTGAGTGCCAAAGAATTGATGCTTTTGAACTGTGGTGTTGAAGAAGACTCTTGAGAGTCCCTTGGACTGCAAGGAAAACCAACCAGTCCATTCTGAAGGAGATCAGTCCTGGGTTTTCATTGGAAGGACTGATGCTGAAGCTGAAACTCCAATACTTTGGCCACCTCATGCGAGGAGTTGACTCACTGGAAAAGACTCTTGATGCTGGGAGGGATTGGGGGCAGGAGGAGAAGGGGACGACAGAGGATGAGATGGCGGGATGGCATCACTGACTTGATGGGCTTGAGTTTGGGTGAACTCCAGGAGTTGGTGACGGACAGGGAGGCCTGGCGTGCTGCGATTCATGGGGTCGCAAAGAGTCGGACACGACTGAGCGACTGAACTGAACTGAAGGAGATTGTTGGGAAAATCAGTACGTTTTCTGCTTCTGTTCCCTTTCCCTGTTTTCCATAAGCCAGCTGGCTGACTACATCATTAGGCATAGGATAACTTGGTAGTGGAAGATTATGGAGGTAATGGGTCCCCTTATTTTAAGGATAGCAATGCATAATTACCTGAAGCAGTTTTATTTCTCTTTTGAAAGTGTAAATTATATATCCAATAAAAGATTTGTATCTAGAATATATAAAGAACTCTTATAACTGAATAGGAAGAAAAAAATCCAGTTAAAGTGAACAAAAGATTAAGCCAACATTTCACCAAAGAAGACATATGATTGGAAAATAAGCATATGAAAAGATGTTCAACTTCATTGGATGTTAGTGAAATGCAAATTGAAATCTTAATGAGATACCATTTCATAGCCACTAGAATGTCTGTGATTAAAAAGACAATTGCAAGTGTTAGTAAAGGTATGGAGGAACTGGACCTCATGTCAGATTGCTGATAAGGATGTAATTGATATATAAACACGTTGATAAGGAATTTGGTAATTTTTTTTTTAAGTTTAACAGATACATACTATATGACCAATCATTCCTCTTACAGGTATTTACCAAAGAAAAAAGAAAGTGTATGTCTATACAAAGACTTGCACATGAGTGTTCATAGCAGTTTTATTTGTAGTACCTAAAAATTGGAAGCAAAGCATATGTTGTTTAACAGGAGAGGGTATAAACAAATTGTGGTAAATCCATGTAATAGAATACTACTCAGTAATACAAATAAATGAAGTTAATTAATACACAACAACGTGGATAAATTTCCAAATAATTATGCTGAAAGAAGCCACTAAAATGACTACAGTCTGTATGATTCCATTTTTTTTTAATTCTAGCACATACTCTGGAGAAGGCAATGGCACCCCACTCCAGTACTCTTGCCTAGAGAATCCCATGGACGGAGGAGCCTGGTGGGCTGCAGTCCATGGGGTCACTAAGAGTCAGACACGACTGAGCGACTTCACTTTCACTTTTCACTTTCATGCATTGGAGAAGGTAATGGCAACCCACTCCAGTGTTCTTGACTGGAGAATCCCAGGGATGGGGGAACCTGGTAGGCTGCCATCTGTGGGGTCACACAGAGTCAGACCCGACTGAAGTGACTTAGCAGCAGCAGCAGCACATACTCATCAAGTGATAGAAAGCATATCAGTGATTCTCAGATGGGGTATAGAGAGAAGTCAGAGGGATGAATTACTTGAGCGGATGACAGAAATGTTCATTATCTTGACTGTGGTACTGGTTTCACAGCTATGTACATACAGCAAAATTTGCCAAGTTACACATTTAAAATGCCTTAATAAAGCTTACTTTAAAAAAATAGCTTATTCTACCTGTTTCACATAGGAATCACCCAAAATGCTAAACTCAATGTAGTTATATTTCTTACTGTATAAAATCTGAGAATATAAAACTAGCATTGAAAATCCATTTTAACAGTTAAAACAGTGACAGCAAATTCATGGGTCCATCTGTAGTCAGTATACATTTTTGAGTATTGATAAAACTGCAGTTGTGAGATTTAAATGTTTTCATTTTACATGTAATCAAAGTATTGGACACTTTAAATCAGTTTATCACCTGAGGAAATATTGTCACAAGAAACACTCCATAAAACTGTGGAATTATGAAATACAACAGTTCATTGAAGAGTAGTAAACACCCAACTTATGAAAACACTAACGTGTATTGAGTGTTGAATTAGATGTAATAATAAAACCAAAGTAACTCTGATGCAGACTTTGCTTTCCAGTTGCTTTTAGTCTACTGAGGGAAATAATAGGTCTCTGATAACCAGGTCAGAATTTAGAGCGGTAAGATCACTCTGTAGAAAAGAGAGTTGACGTCCTGTTCAGAAGTTAGAGGTAAAGTTGGAGAAGGCACTGTGAAGGAGGTGGAATTCCGGAAAGAAAGACTGTTTGTAACATCAGCCAGCTTCCTCACTTTCCAAGCTTATTCTCAAATCCAAGCTATCGTCGTTTTTACATGAATAACAATGATTAATTTGAAACAGATGATGTGTATGTAAGGAATCCAGTGATGTTTCGTACGTTTGAAAGCTTCCAATGATTAAAACACAGGCCAGTCTTGAAAAGTAATTTTTGACTCCATGGCTCTGTTCTTTTTGTTATTATGACTACTAGTTACAAATTTTTATGAGTATAAAGTTTTGACTCAGATACAGATATTTGATGTGTTTCTAGTGTTAGAAAATTTTGCTTTAAATTCTTAATGTCTTCTTATATGCCATTTTTAATTGATTTCTTGGTTACTAGCTTGTTTTATCAGTTACTTTTTAAAATGACGAGTTGCAGAATATGGTAAAGCATTAGGGGAAATAATACTTTGCAGTTGTGGTTATTTGGAGACACTTTTGCTTTGTGGATCTTTTAAACCAAGATTACCTTCTTTTGCCCACGTTGTTTGGCTTTCCTCACTTCTGCTGTGACTCCCTGGGGTATGGTGTTTGGAAATGTTCACTGTGCAAGGCTGTTTACCAGCCATCTACAAGGAGGCTCTCTCTGCTTCATGATCCGCCATTTAGTTGAGCCTGCCTCTGTGCAGTGGTGTCTAGAAAGCGTTAGAGAGAAGACAACAACAACAAAAGCCTCAGGGATTACTTTATTAATTATCCACAATAATGACTTATTCTATTAACAGGACATATCCAAAGGCTAATTAATTAGGACTCCCCCCACTATAAATTCAAGAAAATGTCTATAATCCATGGCAATATTATATGAAAAGTTGAAATCATTCTTTAGTAATATTAACCAGTCTATATTTTAGTTTTATGTGTAAGTACCCTCCCTTTTTTCTATGGCTAATCCTACCATGGTTGTTTATTTTCTCTTGTCCTTTCTGGTTAATAGAACCGATTGACTATTTTGCCAACATAAGCAAAATTACACCAATTTAAAGGTAATCTACCTGCTTATGAAATCTTTTTCTGAGTGAATTAATATTTCAGGAAATGATATTTCACATCATGTATCACTGAAGCTCTAGTATTTACCATCTCAGTTGTTTTAATTATTGCACTTGTGGCTGTAAACTTTCCACTGATGGAATTCAGTGATCATCATAAGATGTTTTTCCACTGGGCATTTACTTTTCCAATGTTGAGAGCAAATTATGATTCTCTCCCTGTGGTCCTAGAAGTAACTCCCCCAACTATTTTTATAGACTTTATTCTGAGACTGGCTCTCCTCTTTACCCTGGCATTCATCTATAGCTGGAGATCCAGATTTTAACAGATCATTTCCTGTTATTACTACAGCAGTATCAAAATGCTGATCGCTTACCAAAAAGCAAAGTATTCAAAAGACTGAAGTAGAGCGTTCAGCCAGCTGTTTGTTTTTCAGCTGTTAAAATTCATGAAAATCACAGGTTAAATGGATGTGAAGACAAAACGAAATAGACTGACTGTAGGCTTAGTAAAGAGAAGGATGATTACAAGCCGTTAAGTTACAACAGCTGTTAACTTATAACACACTCAGGTGTCTATCAAGACAAAGGAAAGGGATTTTAATGTTTATTTTAAAACTTTTATTTCTTAAGGTAACATTCAGTAACTGATAAGAGATGCAAGGAACTTATTCTTCAGAAGTCTTCTTTCATTTTTTGCCCATCATCTGGGCTATTTGGAACAAAATTCATTTCTTTCTTGAAATCTTCAACTGCTAGGCTGGTATTTGGTTGTACTTTTGAATCTTCTCCTTCATCTTTCTATACTCAGTAACTGTAAACCCTGAAGATTCTTTCTCCACATGAATTATCACTTTCAGTTTCACCTCATTCACATCTTTCTAGGTCAATTCAGTCTTAACAAAAAAAGAAAAGGTACCAGATAAAACTTTCTAATCTTGCAAACTGGAATAGATGCTCACAGCCCTGTACTTTAATACACATGTGCATTCCCATTGGTAGGAAATGAGTATCACACTAAACAGGAAGCTTCAGTGTTCTCTTACCCTGTCTAACTAGTTCTAAGCCAGTCTCCTAGACCCACTCTTCCTGCTGATTCTAGTTCTGAACTCCTTAGCTGCTTTTAGCCACTTCTGTTTGTTTGTTCTTGCCCCTTTGGAATTTCATGATGAAGATTAATTTTTTAACAGAAATGTTGTATTCTTTTTTGGGTACATTTTCTCTGTTTTAATCAATTGAATAATAGTCACTGTCCTAGACTATCCCTTATAACAAAGCTGATCATTTTAGTAACACTGTGCCAACGAAGAGAGAGAAATACAGTTTGACATATAACATTTACTAAGGTTGGCAAGCATGCAACACATTTTATAAAGATTTATTTAGACGGAAATAATCAACTGTCATTTTTTTGTTATTAAGAATACTTGATTACTTATCCCTATTAAATAAAAAAGATGTTGACTCTACAATGCTGTGGTCAATTGTACTGCATATAGTAATAGTTTCCAAGAGAAAAATTATCTTTTTTCAAACAACATGTACAATTATATTCCTTATATCCTGTGTAGAATTTAAGTAAGTAGAAAACATATTTCCTATTTAGAAAGAATTTATAATCTAGCTGATGATAGCTAGGAACAGACACTCATGCATACTTAAAGGAAGGTAGTATTGAGTTAAACAGATAAGTATCTTTTTAATAAGGATAAATAGCACCAATGCCCAGGTAGTCAGTAAGGTTCTTATGAAAGAGAAATTCATGCTCATAGGGTATCTAAAGAGGCCCTCTTGCCAGCTTATGTACGCGTTGAGAAATAGTGAAGGTAAAGGTCAGAGTATCACCTTCTTTCTTGACAGACCACAGATTCATGGATGTGTTTTTAAGTCTTAGCTAATTGGGGCTTTTCTAATAATGGATCGTTAAGATTAAGGTCATAACTGGCTCCCTAGAAGGAGGATGGAATTTTATTTTTCCTATATTTACAAATCAAATGTTTGCCTCCTCAGGGATGGAGTATTGGGGTGGAGAGTGGCTCAGAGTAAAGGAACCAAGTTTCCTTTCAGTTGGGAGTCATCAGGAGTAGGGAGGAAGTGTTTCTAAATTTACACTCTGGTTCCAGAACAGCATGCAGTTTTAAGTAGAGATAAATGAGAGGGCATTTTAGGCATGGAAAACTATGCATTTGTGGAGGAATGAGGAGATTATATTCAGATTACAGTAAGCAGGGTTTTTAATTTTAGTGACGTGTTAATTTAGGATGAAAGAAAGGTAGGGGAGAATGGAGTGAAAGTTAAATCTTACCCTGTTAGGTATGGGTAACTAGTTTTATACCCTTATATTCCTATTATACTTAATGCTATATTATTTTTTGAAAAATGTATTGGTGGATAATTGCTTTAAAAATATGCTGGTTTCTGCCGTACATCAACCTGAACCAGTCACAGGTATGCATCTGTCTCCTCCCTCTTGAACTTGCCTCCTATCTCCCGCCTCATTCCAGAGCACTGGGTTGAGCTCCCTGTGTCACACAGCAAACTCCTGCTGGCTATCTGTTCTGCATATAGTAACATGCATGTTTCCATGCTGCCTCCGTTCATCCCACCCTCCCCTTCCCCCACTGTGCCCACAAGTCTGTGCCCTATGTCTGCATCTCCACTGCTGCCCTGCAACAATAGGTTCATCAGTTTTGTCTTTCTAGATTCCATACACGTGCTTTAATATGCAGTATTTGTCTTTACTTTCTCTCTCTACAGTAGCTCTAGGTTCATCTACCTCGTTAGGACTGACTCAAATGCATTCTTTTTATAGCTGAGTAATACTCCATTGTGTATATGTACCACAATTTATCTGTTCGTCTGTCAATGGATGAAGCATCTTCCATGTCCTGCTACTGCTGCTGCTGCTAAGTTGCTTCAGCCGTGTCCGACTCTGTGCAACCCCAGAGACGGCAGCCCACCAGGCTCCCCCGTCCCTGGGATTCTCCAGGCAAGAACACAAGTGGGTTGCCATTTCCTTCTCCAATGCATGAAAATGAAAAGTGAAAGTGAAGTCGCTCAGTTGTGTCTGACTCCTAGCAACCGCATGGACTGCAGCCTGCCAGGCTCCTCCGCCCATGGGATTTTCCAGGCAAGAGTGCTAGAGTGGGGTGCCACTGCCTTCTCTGCTTCCATGTCCTAGCTATTGTAAAAAGTGCTGCAGTGAACACTGAGGTGCATACAACTCTTTCAATTATGTTTTTCTCAGTGTATTATATGCCCAGTACTGGCATTATTTGGTCATATGGTAGTCTTATTCCTAGTTTTTTAAGGAATCACCATACTCTTCTTCATAGTAACTGTTTCAGTGTACATTCCCACCAACAGAACAAGAGGGTTCCCTTTTCTCCATGTCGTTTCCAAATGCTATATTTTTATTAAAACTTTGGAAGAGAAAAGATGCAATATGGTAGCCTAACACCTACCACCATTGTAAGTTGTGAAGGAGACTATGGAACTAAACTGTTTTTTAAACTAATTTTATGTAGATCAAAAGATTTGTTTAACACTTGTCTTAATTAAGATTGGACCTTGAAGAAGACTATCAGAAGTTTTCCTGGGATGAACAGTAGGGTGGAAATTTGTGCTTTTCCAAAGGGAATTGCTCAGTGGATGAGTCTTGTGGAACCACAGGAATGTCCACTCAATTTGGATTCATTGTTCCAGGTTCTCTCCTTTCCTTCCAGAGATTTAGATAATAAAGAGAATTCTTAGAAAAATCCACTTAAAAGCAAAACTATCAGAAATTATACACAGCTCCAAATAAGGCTCTCAAATGGCCATTATAAAAATATTTAGGTTTTTGGATGTGTTATGTGTTTAAACAAAGTCATCATTTAGTAGAAATACAACCTGAGTCCTTTGGGTCCAATTTGTGCTTGTCTTACATCTAATTACTTTTAGATTCAAAAATAAAGACTTAGAAATGAAGAAGTCTTTGAAGCAGTATTATTCATACTATGTGTGTGTGTTAATCACTCAGTCGTGTCTGACTCTTTGCAACCCCATGGACTGTAGCCCACCAGGCTCCTCTGTCCATGGAATTCTCCAGGCAGGAATACTAGAGTGGGTTGCTGTCCCCTTCTCCAGGGGATCTTCCAGACCCAGGGATCAAACCTGGATCTCCTGCATTGCAGGCAGATTCTTTACTGCCTGAGCTACCAGGGAAACCCATTCATGCTATAATCACTTTTAAAGATATGAAATATCTTTTAAGATTTATATCATGAAATATACTAGTGATATGAAGAATGGTATAGTGTAAGCACAGTTTCTTGATTTAAATAATAGAAACAATTTTGCATATGCTCTTTGTATTAGCTGCTGCTGCTGCTAAGTTGCTTCAGTCGTGTCTGGCTCTGTGCGACCCCATAGATGGCCTCCTACTAGGCTCCTCTGTCCCTGGGATTCTCGAGGCAAGCACACTGGAGTGGGTTGCCATTTCCTTCTCCAATGCATGAAAGTGAAAAGTGAAAGTGAAGTCGCTCAGTTGTGTCCTACTCTTAGCGACCCCAGGGACTGCAGCCCACCAGGCTCCTCCGTCCATGGGATTTTCCAGGCAAGAGTACTAGAGTGGGGTGCCATTGCCTTCTCCGCTTTGTATAGCTAGTGAATACAAGAAATTTTTAATGTGTGTGAAGTTTTCTATTATTTGCAAGCTAAAAGGAAGTAACTCAGTAATGTAGGAATTATATGAGCACCTAAACCCTATCTGTGTAATCTTTGGCTAAAGATTTTATCAGCTTTTTCCCTTTTTAGTTGTGTGTGTGTGTGTGTGTGTGTGTGTGTGTGTGTGTAGCATAATGTATATACAGTGAAATGCACCAAACACTGGCTCAATGAATTAGGTCAAAGTGGACACCCATGTCCATGCCAAAGGCTAAAATACCTCCTTGGAAGCCCTCTTCATGTGCCATCTCAACCACTGTTCCCTTCCTTCCCTCTAAGATTGACCTCTACCCCTAATGTAATATCCATATGTATTAGTATATACAGTGTGCAGTATATTTTCTTTTGTGTTGGT
Source organism: Ovis aries (assembly GCF_016772045.2). Lineage (NCBI taxonomy): Eukaryota > Metazoa > Chordata > Mammalia > Artiodactyla > Bovidae > Ovis > Ovis aries. Next base: position 13,351,756 of record NC_056070.1, read on the forward strand.
TTCCTTTTACTCAGCATGATTTTTTGTAATATATATTCGTATTACTGTATCTTATAGCTGTAGTCTGTTCATTTTTGCCGCTATATATCTAGTATTCTATTGTAGAAATATTGTTTTTGTTTAGTCTCTAAGTTGTATCCAACTGCTTTGTGACCCCATGGACTGTAGCTTGCTAGGCCTCTCTTTCCATAGGATTTCCCAGGCAAGAATACTGGAATGGGTTGCCATTTCCTTTTCCAGGGGCTCTTCGCGACCCAGGGATCAAGCCCACATCTCTTGCACTGGCAGATTCTTTACTGCTGAGCTACTAAGGAAGCGCCTCTTGTAGGAATCTACAATAATTTATTTACTCATTCTACTGATGTTTGTTATTGTGTTTTCCCATTTGAAGCTATTACAAATAATGCTGTTATGAAATTCTGCTACTTGTCTTTTGACTCTTATCACATGTGTATTCCTGTTACGTATGTATATAAGAGCCGTATACCTCACACAAAGGGTACATGTATGCTCATTGTTTATAGATAATGCTTCATCATTTTCCAAAGTGCGTGTAATCATTCACATGTCAACAGCAGGCCATGAGTCCCTGCTTCTCCATATACTCACCAATGTAGTATTGCTGGTCTTTTAAATTTTAGCCACGTTGATGAATGTAGTGTTGTCTTATTATAGTTTTAATTTTCTGTTCGTAGTAGTTAATGAGATCAAGCCACTTTTCATATGTTGTCAATTTGGATAATGTCTTTTGTGAAGTGTTCTAGTCTTTTGTTCACTTACAAATTCTATCTTGTTTTCCTTGTTGATTTATAAAAGTGCTTCACATATTCTGGTTATAAATGCTTTGACAGTTATCAGTGTTGCATCCGTCCTCTACTCTATTGCCTTTTTCATTCTCTTAAAGATGGGATCTCTTAATGAACAGAAATTCTTACTTTTAATATAAACCAATTTATTAATCTTTTCCATGACGGTTAGTGATTTTTGTGCAGTAAGAAGGCTTTTCAAACCTGAGAATTGTACAGATATTTTCTTATATTATCTTCTAAAAGCTTTATTTGCTTTGTTGTGCAGACTTAAGTGTACAATCCATCTTAGATGATAAGAGTTAAATTTCAGGGTTTTTTTTTCGTATACATTGACCCAGCACCATTCACTGAAGATCATAATTTCCTGTTGCTGTACAATGTCACCTTTATTTCAAATCAAGTGTCTATATGTGTATGGTATGTTTTTGCGTTCCCTACACAATACAGTTTGTCTCTTGTACCAAAAACATTCTGTCTTATCACTGTTGATTTGTAACACAGTTTGATATCAGGTATAGGTATATCAAGTTCAGTCTGTTCCTTCTTAACACTCTCTCAAGTATTCTTGACATTTTTCATTATTATTATTATATACATTTTGAATTCACCTTATCAGGGTACATGCGTGCATGTGTGGACACAAACACAAACTGGATAGAATTTTTCTTGGGATTGCTATGAATCTATAGATCAGTTTGATAATTTATGCTGCACTTCATGGGATCACGAAGGGTCAGACATGACTTAGTGACTGAACAACAGCAACAACATGCTTTTACCATATTGTCTTCTAAGTCACTAAAAACTCCCATCTATTTGAGTCTTTAATTTCTTTCGATGATGTTTTATACATTTTTAGGGAGACATCTTGTACATGTTTTGTAGATTTACTTCTAAGAATTTGATATTTTTGATGATATTATGGATGATACTTTTAAAATTTTTATTTTGGTAAATAGTAAAATTAATTTTTTATTTTCACTTTATATCTACCAAATTTGTTACTTACCTCTAATTAGAATTTTCTGTAGATTCTTTTTACATTTCTAAGTGATGGCTATTTTATTTCTTTTCTTTTTCTTATACTTTTACTTATTTTATTTCCTTTTTATACTAGCTGCATCCTCCTGTGGTGTATTGAAGTCTGAGATATTAAATTGAAAACATTGAGAGCAGTCATTCTTATCTTGTTTCCAGTCCCAATGGCAAAGCTTTCAAGATTTCTCTGTTTCGTATGTTTGCTTAGGTTTTTTTTTTTTTTTTTAGAAATACTTAATATTGATAAAATCAATGTTAGTCCCTTGTATTTCTAGTTTGATAATTCTTTTATTTTTAAATCATGAATGAATATTGAATGTATAAGATGCTTTCCTTGCACCTATTGAAATAACCTTGCGATTTTTTTCCTCTATTTTATAGTATGTTGAATTATATTGGATGATTTTTGAATGTTAAAGTAATCATCTTTCTTGGGATAAATCCTACATGTGAATCACTGGGTTTGCTAAAAATTAGTTTAAGACTTTTTCATCATGAGTGAGTTGACCTGTGATATTCCTTTCTTTGTACTGTCCTTGTCATGTTTTTGGTTTCATAAAACAAATGGGAAAGTTTTTAAATTTTTCTGTTTTTTGGAAGAGTTTGTATAAGACTAATGATTTCTTAAATGCTTTATAAAATTCACTGTGAAGGCATAATTATAGGTTTGATTTTTAATTTTAAATAGATGGAGAACTATTCAGATTTTTGTACTTCTTTTTGTGTAAGTTTTGCTAATTTGTATCTTATTGGGAATTTATCCTTTTATCTATATTTTCAAATTTATTGGGCTAAGTTATTCATAGTGTCATTTTATGATATTTAGAATGTCTGCAGGATCTGTGGTGGTAGATCCCTCATCATTCCTGACTTTGTCATTTGTGGCGTCTCAATTTTCTTCTTGTCAGCCTCAGTAGAAACTTATCAGTTCTGTTAGTCTTTTCTAAGACTTAAATTTTAGTTTTATCCTCTCTATTATGTATATTTGTTCTATTTTATTAATTTCTGCTTTTTATTATTTTCTTCTATTTTCTTTGGACTTGCACAGTTCTGGTTGGTTTAATATGTTTTAATACATATCCCTTATCTTCAGTTAGAATATTTTCTAACATTTGTAAAAAGGTTTCTCTTTGACCCATCATTTATTTAGAAGTACGTTGCTTAATTTTCTGTCCAAATATATGGTAATTTTCAAAATATTCTTTTATCATTCATTTCTAGCACAGTCACTCTGTGAAAGGAAAACATTTTTTGAAGTTTGGTGAAACTTGCTTTAATAGCCCAGCATGTGCTCAAATTTTTATTCATGTTTCATACAAATTATGTATATATATATATATATGTATACATATATATATATATAGTGCTCCATATATATCATATATGTCCCATATATATATATATTTGGTCAAGTTTATTAATTGTGTTGTCCAATATTATATATTCTGATTATTTTGTCTGCTAATTCTATTGATTAATAAGAAAGTTGTATGAAAATCTTCCACGTGATTGTGGACTTGCCTACTCTTTCTAGTAATCCTGTCAATTTTATCTTTATATATTTTGAGGCTCTGTTACTAAGTACATACACACTTAGAATTATTATTTCTCTCTGAACAATCAAACCATGTATTATAAAGTGTACTTCTTTGTCTCTAGTCTTTTTTTTTTTTTTGCCATAAAGTCTGCTTTGTCTGATTTAATAAAGCTATGCTTGTTTTCCTTTGATTCGTATTTAAATGTTATGTCTTTTTCCATTCCTTTTCTTTCTGTCATTTCATATCCTTATATTTCTTATGTTTTTTGTAAATATATTTTTTTTCATACACTTTGACTCTCTGGTAGGAAAAAATCTATATGGCTTATTTGAAAGATCAGCTCAGTCACTCAGTCGTGTCCGACTCTTTGTGACCCCATGAATTGCAGCCCAAACAATGCAAGTAGGAAGTTTGACCTGTATCTTCCTTCAGGGAAACAACTGACGAATTTTGAACAGATAGGTGAGTGTAGAATAGATAGGTACATGTTTTATATAGATAGGTACATTTTGAATATTGAATAGATAGGTACATGTTTTATGAGGATTAAATCGGTAAGATTCAACTGGAGCAGGAAGCACTGGAGGTAATAAAGATAGGTTCTGTATGCTTTAAAATAACATAGTGTCTATAACAAGGGTGCTTAATAAATGATAAGCCTACAGTCAAATATTTGATTACTAAATGAGAAACCCAGGAGTACTGTGATGAGAGACCAAAATAGGAAGTGACAGGAAATGACTGGAAATATAAAACAGACAAGATTCATTGTCTGTTTTAAATGTGGCTAGGCAGAAATTTGAAGTGTAGACATTGATTTAAACATATTGATATCATGCTGAGATATTTATATAGGTGTCTATTATATGAGGACCTCAGAAGAATAAATTAGGCAAGGAAAAAATGGTGAATATATTAATCATTAATTTATAAGCATTAAAAATAGTTATATATAGGGAAAATTTTAAAGGAGAGTATAACACTTTCCTTCACTACCTCTCCCAACTTTCAAACTACCATGTTAGTTCTGATTTATAGATTATATTCTCCAGATCCTGTATAGGTGGTTGCTTGCTCTGTATTTTTCAAGTACTTTTGAACAAAGAGCCTCAATTTACACATTTCCAAGAGGAGGCCATTTTCCCTGCAGTAGTTAACTCAAGTGCTTTCACAACTGTATATTATTACATGGTTTCAAAATAATTCAGTGGTAAAAATTTAGTTCTTTATATACCAGACCACTTTACCTGCCTCCTGAGAAGCCTGTATGCAGGTCAAGAAGCAACAGTCAGAACTGGACATGGAACAATGGACTGGTTCCAAATTGGGAAAGGAGTAGGTCAAGGTGGTGTATTGTCACCCTGCTCACTTAACTTCTATGCGGAGTATATCATGCAAAATGCTGGGTTGGATGAAACACAAGCTGGAATCAAGATTGCTGGGAGAAATATCAATAACCTCAAATATGCAGATGACCCCACCCTTATGGCAGAAAGTGTGGATCACAATAAACTGGAAAATTCTGAAAGAGATGGGAATACCAGACCACCTAACCTGCCTCTTCAGAAACCTATATGCAGGTCAGGAAGCAACAGTTAGAACTGGACATGGAACAACAGACTGGTTCCGAATAGGAAAAGGAGTACGTCAAGGCTGTATATTGTCACCCTGCTTATTTAACTTCTATGCAGAGTACATCATGAGAAACGCTGGACTGGAAGAAACACAAGCTGGAATCAAGATTGCTAGGAGAAATCTCAATAACCTCAGATATGCAGATGACACCACCCTTATGGCAGAAAGTGAAGAGGAACTAAAAAGCCTCTTGATGAAAGTGAAAGAGCAGAGTGAAAAAGTTGGCTTAAAGCTCAACATTCAGAAAACGAAGATCATGGCATCTGGTCCCATCACTTCATGGGAAATAGATGGGGAAACAGTAGAAACAGTGTCAGACGTTATTTTGGGGGGCTTCAAAATCACTGCAGATGGTGACTGCAGCCATGAAATTAAAAGACACTTACTCCTTGGAAGACAAGTTATGACCAACCTAGATAGCATATTCAAAAGCAGAGACATTCATTACTTTGCCGACTAAGGTCCATCTAGTCAAGGCTATGGTTTTTCCTGTGGTCATGTATGGATGTGAGAGTTGGACCGTGAAGAAGGCTGAGTGCCAAAGAATTGATGCGTTTGAACTGTTGTGTTGGAGAAGACTCTTGAGAGTCCCTTGGACTGCAAGGAGATCCAACCAGTCCATTCTGAAGGAGATCAACCTGGGATTTCTTTGGAAGGAATGATGCTAAAGCTGAAGCTCCAGTACTTTGGCCACCTCATGCGAAGAGTTGACTCACTGGAAAAAGACTCTGATGCTGGGAGGGATTGAGGGCAGGAGGAGAAGGGGACGACTGAGGATGAGATGGCTGGATGGCATCACTGACTCAATGGACGTGAGTCTGAGTGAACTCCGGGAGTTGGTGGTGGACAGGAAGGCCTGGCATGCTGCAATTCATGGGGTCACAAAGAGTCGGACACAACTGAGCGACTGAACTGAACTGAACTGAACTGAAGAGGAACTAAAGAGCCTCTTGAAAATGAAAGAGGAGAGTGAAAAAGTGAAAGTGAAATCACTCAGTAGTGTCCAACTCTTTACAACCCCATGGACATCAGGCTCCTCCGTCCATGGGATTTTCTAGGCAAGAGTACTGGAGTGGGTTGCTATTTCCTTCTCCAGGGATTCTTCCCGACTCAGGGATCAAACCCAGGTCTCCCTCATCGTAGACAGATGCTTTACCGACCGAGCCACCAGGCTGGCTTAAAACTCAACATTCAAAAAATTAACATCATGGCATCTGGTTCCATCAATTCATGGCAAATAGATGGTGAAACAATGGAAACAGTAAGAGACTTTATTTTGGGGGGCTCCAGAATCACTGCAGATGGTGACTGCAGCCATGAAATTAAAAGACGCTTGCTTCTTGGAAGAAAAGCTATGACCAACCTAGACAACATATTAAAAAGCAAAGACATTACTTCACCAACAGAAGTCCATCTAGTCAAAGCTATGGTTTTTCCAGTAGTCATGTAAGGATGTGAGAACTGGACTATAAAGAAAGCTGAGCGCCGAAGAGTTGATACTTTTGAACTGTGGTGTTGGAGAAGACTCTTGAGAGTCCCTAGGACTGCAGGGAGATCCAAGCAGTCTATCCTAAAGGAAATCAGTCCTGAATATTCATTGGAAGGACTGATGCTGAAGGTGGAGCTCCAATATTTTGGCCACCTGATGTGAAGAACCTACTTGTTGGTAAAGACCCTGATGCTGGGAAAGATTGAAGGTGGGAAGAGAAGGGCACGACAGAGATGGTTGGATGGCATCACCGACGCAATGGACATGAGTTTGAGTAAGCTCCAGGAGTTGGTGATGGACAGGGAAGCCTGGCGTGCTGCAGTCCATGGGGTCGTACAGAGTCGGATACAACTGAGCAACTGAACTGAACTGAATTTCTGGTTTTGCTCTGACCTTTTCTCAAAATGCACTTATTAATCTTTCCCTTAACAGCTGCTCATCCACTTTTCATTATATGTTAAGGAATGCAGAATTTGTAGTAGTTATCAAAATTTGGAGGAGATTTAGACTAATTGGGCTTCCCTGGTGGCTCAGACTGTAAAGAATCTGCCTGCAGTGTGGACCCTGGGTCAGGAAGATCCTCCGGAGAAGGTAATGGCAACCCACTCCAGTATTCTTGCCTGGTGAATTCCATGGACAGAGTAGCCTGCTGGGCTGTAGTCCATGGGGTCACAAAGAGTCAGACACAACTGAGCAACTAACACTTTTACTTTTTCACTTGGACGAATTAGTTATGTGATAATTCTTTTAGTCATAATTCTTTAGTAGTCTCTATCAGCTATTTCTATTGTGTTAATGTCTTCAGTTTTAATCTGTTATTTGGCTACTGAATCTGCCTGTTATATATATGGTTCCCTCATGGCTCACTGGTAAAGAACCTGCCTGCCAGTGCAGGATACACGGGAGAGGCAGGTTCAGTCCCTGGGGCGGGAAGGTACCCTGGAGGAGGGCATGGCAACCCACTCCAGTATTCTTGCCTGGAGAATCGCATGGACAGAGGAGCCCGGTGGACTGCAGTCCATAGGGTCTCAGAGTCGGACACGACTGAGGACTAAGCTACAACAACATATGTATATGGCTTCTGGCTTCCTAGATGACACGTGATATAAATTCAACCCTCTGTTGTGCAAGACCATATTCTGAATTCTTATGAGATTTATTTTACCCACTCAGAGCCCAAGCCCAGGAAAACGGGTTTCCCTATTGTCTGTTGCCTTCTTTTGGTGTGTGGGCAGAATTCTTCCCTTCAACTGAGTGCTTAGACCTTCCAGTTTTATGTGGGGATCTTAGTTTCAGTTCTCTATTTTCAGGAGCCAAGTTATCTATCCTTTGCTTTCCTTTAAAAACCGAAGTCCTAGATTGCAACTGTTCCTCACCACTCCCCTCTGAGGCAAGCACAGGGTAACCTCATTGCCAGTCCAGTTTGAAGTAGCTTCATTATTCGTGGCACCTGGATATTTTTCTTTTATAATATATGAGCTTAGCTGTGCATTTTTTTTAAGTTTATGCAAATTTTTCCAGCACTTCCAGTTGATCTAGCAGGAGGGTTTTTAATGTATAGTCTGCCATATTGCTGAAACTCAAATCTTGAATTCTTTCCACATCTACAAAGTTTTTTATCAATATCATTGACTTTCCACAGTTGGAGTGGCCTTAAAATGACATATTTTCCCTCTTTTGATTTAATTTAAAAAATAGTACCTGATTCTGATACTCCTAGACCTTTGCCACGTCGTAAATTCAACTCAGAGGCACAAGGAGACTTACTCACTCTGAAGGCTGATAAAAGCACAGCTCTTTTATCTAGGTCTGAGAAAGTAACCCTGAAAATACATCCCACATGAATAAATAATGCCAAATTCGGTGTGGTGAGTACGTTGGGGTGCAGGGGAAAGAGGAACTGAGAAACGAGATCGTTAGGCCTTCAGTTATGTTTGTAACGTTTTATTACTTAAGCTGCGTAGTGTATACCCAGAGGCTTATTATGTTCTTTATAATTTTAAAAGTATATATCTGAGACACTTCATCATAGGAATGAGTATGAAAGAGATTGTCACCATAATGAAGTTGTACTGTGTATTTTATTTCATTTAATGGAAGATACCCAGGGCGTTTGTCATTGTCATGCCTGTTTGTCAAGCGAAAAGATAGTTTTCCATCCTAATGAGATAAAGAAAGGAGTAAGTTACTTCAACTACTGCTAAGCTTTAGTCATTTCCATATTAGACTCTCTTTCCTCCTGCCTGTTAAAAATGTCGCATGACTGACCATAAATTTTAACCTACCCAGTGATCATGCTATTTCCAACGTGGGGAATAATTCTAGATTATCCAGAATAGCAGCAAGATATATCTGAATCCTCTTTTGTGTTAAAAAGTCCCTATTAAATGTTTCTGCAACCAAATATTCTGTGGACGTTCTTTGTTCATGCTGGTTACAAGCATTACTGTTTAGTGATCTTGTTCACGCATATCTCTTAATCTTGGAATAGGCAAAGAGGAAGGAAGGGTTGGCTTATAGAGGGCCCAGATTCTTTCGCTTGTTTACTTAGGCTGGGTGCTCGACTTGACTCCTTGTATAGACTCCCTCTTGTCCTCACAGCATTAAAAATAGTTAACATTTGGGGCTCCCCTGGTGGACTAGAGGTTAGGGCTCTGTGCTTCCACTGCAGGGGACACCAGTTCAATCCCTGGTCAGGGAACTAAGATCATTCAAGCTGTTCAGCATGGCCAAAAAATAAAAAACTTAATAATCACTGAGCACTTTCTTTCTGCTGCTGCTGCTGCTGCTAAGTCACTTCAGTCATGTCTGACTCTGTGCGACCCCAGAGACGGCAGCCCATGAGGCTCCCCTGCCCCTGGGATTCTCCAGGCAAGAACCCTGGAGTGGGTTGCCATTTCCTTCTCCAATGCATGAAAGGGAAAAGTTGGCGACCCCATGGACTGCATCCTACCAGGCTCCTCCGTCCATGGGATTTTCCAGGCAAGAATACTGGAGTGGGGTGCCATTGCCTTCTCCTTCTTTGTGCTGCTGCTACTGCTACTGCCAAGTCGCTTCAGTCGTGTCCAACTTTGTGCGACCCCATAGACGGCAGCCCTCCAGGCTCCCCCATCCCTGGGATTCTCCAGGCAAGAACACTGGAGTGGGTTGCCATTTCTTTCCCCAATGCATGGAAGTGAAAAGTGAAAGTGAAGTCGCTCAGTCGTGCCTGACTCTAGCGACCTCATGGACTGCAGCCTACCAGGCTCCTCCGTCCATGGGATTTCCCAGGCAAAAGTACTGGAGTGGGTCGCCATTGCCTTCTCCTTCTTTCTGCTAGTGGTTATTATAAAACATTCTTGATGTATTATTGTAGTTAATCCCCACTATATCTTATCATTATCCCCTTTTTAGAATGAGGGAAACAGATTGATTAGCTTGACAAGATTTCATAATTACTAGAACTAAGTTGAATATTCTAAGTAATTATGAAGGAGCTGTCTTCTCTCTGTCATATATGTATATATACACATATACGTATATAACAGGTGATGCAGCCCAGGTGGCACTAGTGGGAAAGACCCTGCCTACCTATGCAGGAGACTTAAGAGATGTGGGTTCGATCCCTGGATCAGGAAGATTCCCTGGAGGAGGAGATGGCAACCCACTCTAGTATTCTTGCCTGGAGAATCCCATGGACAGAGGAGCCTGGTGGGCTGTAGTCTCCAGGATTGCAAAGAGTTGGACATGACTGAAATGACTTAGCATGCATGCGTGTGCATGTGTGTGTGTGTGTGTGTGTGTGTGTGTGTGTGTATGTATGTTAGAAACAGAGGTGGGGGGAGATTCCATTGTTCTATATTATATCCTCTAGTTTGGATTTATTGTTGTTCAGTCGCTAAGTCATGTCCAACACTTTGAGACCCCAAGGACTGTAGCACACCAGGCTTCCCTGTCCTTCACTTATCTCCCAGAGGTTGCTCTGAATCATGTCCATTGAGTCGGTAATGCTATCTAATCATCTCGTCCTCTGCCACCCTCTTCTCTTTTTGCCTTCAATCCTTTCCAGCATCAGGGTCTCTGAATACCACAAAGCAGTAACTTAATATTACTAGAGCATCAGAAAGATTGATGTAGCTGTTATAAAATGCAGGATTTAACTGATTTCTATTTACAAACAGTAAAATGTGAAACAGGAAAAGACAGGATGGATGAGCAGTGGAAAGCAGGCTGGTTCATCAGGATACAAGAGTGGCTGGAGGGTAGAATACTTGTAAAAATAAGCTGCCTCTGACCATGGTAGAATATCTATTGCTTCTGATGGTATGTGTGGATAAGATAGATATGTAGCCTCTGGTTCTATGTTTTCTGTCATACCAAAGACTATTAAAAGGACAATATTGTCCTGGGATTCTCACCTTTGACCTAACCAAATAAAACCCTCCCCACATCACTAATGTTAAGGGAGAGGGGTGTGTGCAGGATTGGGACACAAAGATAAAGAATATAATGAATTGCCTAGGCTACAGGAAACATCCTATTTCTTTGGAGATTAAACTCATTGCTTTTCAGAAAAGGCAAAAGAAAGAAGGGAGAATGGAGGGACCGAGAGAGAGGCAGGAGAAAAAATTGATCCAATGCAGAAAAAATTATTCACTTATATTTCTCTCTGTGACTTAGAGAAGATGCTTGCATGGCTAGTTTGTGAACTTACAACTTTGAAATCAAGTGATTTCATTTTAATGGAGCCTTGTAAAGAGCAAGGGATTGCTTTCCCTCAAGTTTTCTTAGAGAAATTCACATATCTCCAAATTTCATCTTGAAATTTTATTTCTATTTCTGACTGGGGCTTGTGTTTAATTATGTTGGCCTGTTTCCATAATTCTGGGCTTGGGGGCACTTAGACATTTAGGGGCCCTTCATTAGATTAGCAATAAATCATAAACGAGTAAGTATAATCTCAATTACAATAAGGCTTCCTCTATCCAGTTTACCACTGGCATCTATATGTGATCTAAGCTAAATCCTGCTGCAATAATATAATAATTATTAACAAGTTAATAATAACATTGGCTCATAGGACCCAGAAGCATGATTTAGGGGTGTGAGCAGATGTTTTCTTTAGCCTTCAGAATTTCACAGGTGTCCAACAACATTGTAAATGTGAGAAGGGGCCAGTCTAAGGACAAGTGCCCTGGGGTGACCAATAAATAGTTCTGCTTGCATGAATATTTTACTGTTTTGCAGTTTTAGAAATCTGTAATTAAATTAAAATTACGTCTTGTGGAAAACTAATCTCTTTTCTCCAAACTTTCTTAGAAAGATTCAGGTATTTTCAGGGTGCTCCCTGAAGCTACATTTTGAGCTCTATTTAATTTCTTGGGCAGCTGCTCCTTCACTACCCTCTTCCCTTATGTTTCCAATAAGAAGAGTACAAAATTTTATGAGGAATCTTTTGCAGTTCTTTTGAAAATCTTTAATAAAAATTTCTTTTAAAAATTTATTCCATTTTCTGTACACAGGAAGTGAATTATTCAAATATTTTATAAGGTCCTTTATTGTTTACAAAGAATTTTATGCCCATTGCCTCATGTAGATGTTTAAAGCAAATTTGTCAGGTAGATAAGGTAGGTCACCCCATAATACAGAGGAAGCTGGAACTGCAGGTAGTAAATGACCTAGGTCTTCTGACTGTTCATCTAGCACTTTTTCCTTATTTCAACTTATTCCTTGACCAACTGCCAATGAAAGACTTCCATTTAAATATAGATCCTTGGGTTTTCATGCATGTGTGTGTGCATGCTCAGTCGTGTTCAACTCTTTAGACCCTATCCTATAGACCGTATAGGGCCCTCTGTCTGCCAGGCTGCTCTGTCCATGGGATTCTCCAGGCAAGAATACTGGAATGCGTTGCCATGCCCTCCTCCAGGGGATCTTCCCAACCCAGGGGTCAAACCTGCATCTCTTGCATCTTCTGCATTGGCAGATGGGTTCTTTACCATTAACACCACCTGGAAGCCCATCTCTAATACTGATTTTTTGAAACTTTATGGAATCATTGGAACTATAAGGGTTGTTTGAGGGACGATCAGTAGTTGATAACAGTCTACCTCCGTTAACTGACTTTGCTTTCTTTTTCTGTATATGTTCTGGGTCTCAGAAGTACAAGACCAAGTATGAATGGGGTAAGGGGACCCTTCATCACTAAACAAGCATTTAACTGATTCCTGCTGAATGGTAAGCATATAATAAATGACAGCTTCAAAGACTATTTCAACATGATACAGAGGGAGATTCTTAGTTCAGAATTATAAGGCGTCAGCAGCTTCATTAGTGGGAGTTATGTGGGGCTGAGCTCACTTCTGGTGCTTCTTTCCAGATCTTTGGTGTTCTTGATATTCCTGTGTCATTACGCAGAGCAGTGTTAGCTCCAAGAATGCAACCGTGATACCCAAAGGTGGTGAACTCTTAACACCATTATGTTTATTTTTATGAGAATTAGGTCCAGATTAGCCTAAGCAAAGGCATCAAATCATTTAGGATCACAAGCAAAGTGGGAGGGCTTCCCTAGTAGTTCAGTTGGTGAAGAATCTGCCTGTAATGCAGGAGACCCAGGTTCGATTCCTGGGTTGGGAAGATCCCCTGGAGAAGGAAATGGCAACCCACTCCAATATTCTTGCCTGGAGAATCCCATGGACAGAGGAACCTGGCAGGCTACAGTCCATGAGGTCGCAAGAGTCGGACACAACTTAGCGACAAAACCAAGCAAAATGGGAAATGTATTTTATACTGAATCTTTACAGATGGATTTTGCAAAGCACCGTTAATTAACTGTAGTCCCAACTGGGGATACATTTTTAATGATTTGCAGGAAGTTTAGGGAAAAGCTAGATTTAAAGGAAAAAAAAAATTCTAGTCCCAACTGCTCTATAGCTGGGAATTAAAATAACCTGTGAATTTTTCTGACCAAAATACAAATACTAGTTATGAAATATTTCTTTTACTCATTGCCAATTCTTTAATAGTCCATTAGGTATTTCTAGGAGGTGGAGTAGTTGAAATGAAAATTTGATCTCAGAAATCTGAAAGGCCAGAATCTTGCATAAACTGTCTGAGGTGAGATAGATCTGGGTGTGAAAGGAGGCTTTTTCTGTGGTAGATTTGCCTTCAAACTGGGCATGTGTTTCATTTGGGCAAGTCTTTGAAAGTTCCAGGAATCACTGAAAAAGGAGAGTTGAAGAAACTTTGAAATAACTAGTTTAATCCTACTGCAACTGAAGAGTAGGCCATTTCATGGAGAAGGCATTCAATTGCTTCTGTACGACTTAGCTTAACTTCACTGTCCTTTGCAGCTTAAAAGTTAAGTTACTCAACTTGGTTACAGATTCCACTCTTTAAACCCATTCTATCTCCACATTAGACCCTTTTTATAAAACCAACTTTCTTGTATACTACCCCTCTAGATGGATTGGGATAGACTGGGAGTTTGAAATTAACATTATTTTGACTGTTATATTTATACTAGGTAACCAACAAAGACCTACCATATAGCACAAGGAACTCTGCTCAATATTCTGTGATAACCTGAATGGGAAAATAATTTGAAAAAGGACAGATACATGTATATGTATAATGGAATGATTTTGCTATATACCTAAAGCAAATACAACATTGTTAATCAACTGTACTAAAAAAAATATATATGAGAAAGTAAAGAAAGGAAAAAGAAAGAAAGCAGTTCCCTTACAGGGGCCCCTTCTTTGTAAGCCCATTTCTAACATAGGGACACAGGCATTATATTTATACCTACATTAAAAAGATGCACTCATACGTGGCCTTATTTCATTGAGAACAGTTTTCATTTTCAGTTATAACTTTTATTCTTTTTTTCTATATGACCACTTCTTTAAATAGCAGCCATTTCTTGTTTCCTTCTTTAAATACCACCTTAAGAAATAAAGCTAAAATAGATACCTTCAACTTTTTTGTACCGTCGAGATTTTATTTCAAAAATAGTCAAGTCAAATTTCCTTGAGGCAAAAGTTGAAAATTCAGCTTTACTCAGGGTTCTTCAAGCTACTAGTTACCCAAAGGGAAAAAAAAGAGAGAGAATTATAGAATGTTAGCTCTAGGCACTATTTAGTTTAATCTCTTAACAGTCAAAGAAGCTGGAGCCCTATTGGCCAGCCAGTTCTCTAGTAGGTTATACAGATGGGTAGAAGTCTGTGGGGGTTTCTTTCAACTCAGAGCGATTCTGTTGAACCCTGTGTATTTGGTTGGATTTGGCTTGAGAAGTGGTGAAAGAAGGGAGGCTAAGGAAAAACAACCCATGACAGCTTTATGGCCAGCTCGTTAAATTAAATCCTTCGCTTGACACTGTATTGCTTTCTTTGCTGGGTGTGGATTGACAGGTATTGATGAAACATCTTGGTTCTAACTCAAAATGCGGGAGTGACAAGTTATAACTTTGACAAGTTGAGGTTATCATCAAGCCACAGGGTGAGTCTATGGATCCCAGGCTGCAGCAGCCATTCTGCCACCTCTAGCAAGCCTCTTGCTTTAACAGGGATGCACTTGATCTCTTCACCCTCAAGGAGTAGATTAAGAGCCTCAGTAAATGTGCCATTAAGATACTTCATTGTACTAAGCCATTAACACACACCTCAAAGACACTGGAAGCTGAGGGCCTTCAGCCACCCAAGAAGCAAGCATATGAATAGCCTAGAGGAATGCCTAGTGCTGTATCTATGTTGATATTTCATTATTAAACACAGTGTAAACATTGCTCTGAAGTAATTTTTCTGTGGCTTTGAATAAAACCAAAGTGGATACAATAGCAAATTCCTTTCCAAACTACTCTAAATGTCTACTTTGTTGTGGTTCTGACTACATTAATTCCTTGACCTTGGGCCTGAGTCAGGCTAAAGGCTTTAGCCTTTTCACCACCAACTAAGCCTTTTTGAGATTTCGCTTTCTTATTGAAGAAGCTAAATTTGAAGGATTTTAGAGATTTTACTGTGAATGTACTTTTTGTTGTTGTTGTTTTTTATGTGGACCATTTTTAAAATCTTTATTGAATTTGTTACCGTATTGCTTCTGTTATGTTTTTTTGGATTTTTGGCTACAAGGCCTGAGGGATCTTAACTCCCTGACCAGGGATTGAACCCGCACCCCCAGTGCTGGAAGGGAAAGTCTTAACCACTGGACCACCAGGGAAGTCCCTAGACGTACTGTTTTGTTCTCTGCTATTTTATTTCTTTTCTTGACATAATCCTTACAATAATAGAATAACATGATAGAAGAATTTTAGACCACATTGGACTCAAGAGATATTTAACTCAACTCTTCATTTTAGAGGTGAAGAAATCATAGATCAGAACTGTGAAGGCACAATTTTCGTGTTGCCTTTTTGTCATAAAGGAGTTTGGCATCTGTGGCTTATTCTTTTCTGAAAACTATGAATTTATTTATCCTCTCTAATCCTTAGTCACAATTTGGTTTTCATCACCTTCTAGTGATTGATATAATGTATTAGGTGTGAAAACTTAGAAACAAAGAGATGACTTGGCAAAGTCAGAGACTGAGGTAAGATAGAGAAAAATTTGGTGTTGAATTTTGGGGTGCTAATCCTGAGGAGAGACGCTTTTTAAAAAAGGTTTATACTCATTCCTTTTGATATTTAAAGAAAATTAAAAATCTGCATTTTCACATTGATCTTTAATATTTTCTGTGGTTCAAGAAAGTCTTCTGAGAGTCAGATACATCCTGCAAATTTTGTAGAACAGTCTTTCAAATGGCTCACCTGGAAAGACACGTGGACTTATTAACTGCAGATAATTTTATAGCTCTCTTGTCTTTGTTGAGAGGAAGGGGTGGTTATGATTGACTCCAGTGAATGACTTTAGGCTAAATTGACAGAACCAATAATGGATGTGGATGTAGGAAAAGTGTCCACGGAGAGCCTCTTGAAAGGAGCTCTTGTGGTGCTAATATCCAGTCATGTAAGAAGCTGTCTGCCTCATCATGTAATGATCACTATGTATTCTACAGATTCAACTCATTCACCAAGTTACTGTTGTTGTTCAGTCACTAAGTCCTGTCTGACTCTTTGCGACCCCATGGACTGCAGCCCTCCAGGCTCCTCTGTCCATGGGATTCTCCAGGCAAGAGTACTGGAGTGGGTTGCCATTTCCTTCTCAAGGGGATCTTCCCAACCCAAGGACTGAACCCAAGTCTCGTGCATTGCAGGCATGTTCTTTACCAGCTGAGCCACCGGGGAAGCCCCAAGTTCGGATCTAGTAATTCTTACTATCACTTACAGTTGAAACAACCAAACCAAACAAAAGCCATCGCTCTTAGGCAAACCCCTTTTTCCCTAATTAGCTCTCAGGATATATTTTATCTGAAAAATGAGCAGGTTTCAGGTATTTATTATTCAGAAATATAATAGTTAAGAATAATGAAGTCATGGGATTTTGAATGATGTTTTTGCATTTTATTTGTTTGTTAGTTTTATTATTTCAATTTTTAAAATATCAGAAATAAAAACCAATAAGCGACATTTTATGGTTATTTTATTTTCTGATCAGATCCCTTGTTAGAGCTTCCATAATACCATGCCATAATACCACCACTGAATTTCATTTCTATTCAAGTGCACACATTTCTAGGGATCCTAGGCATCAGGAATACAACAGTGGCTGATAGCCCTGTCAGTCCTGTAAAACTATATAATATTCATTTGCACTCTCTTCTCCACTGTATCTTAAGTTGTCCCAGGACACAGACCATGTCTTACTCATCTTTATGCCTCCAGTTTATAAAACAGTGATGCACTCAAAGAATATCTTTTGGATGAATCTGTGAATTAAGCTCTATAATCCTGGTGTCCCTTCTGAGTTTCCTCTGAGGAGCATAAAATTCCAATTCTAAATGTATAAAACAGGGTAGTATCCTTATTTGGCATCATAGCTCACTTCTGTATAACTTGATACTGCTGTTAAATAAACAGGGTGGATGCTGCAAAGCATAAGAAACAATGAAGTATGCGTCCCTATCCAGGCTGATGACATGGTTTTATTAACACAAACTAGGATTTTCCTTTAGAAGCTGCAGAACCTGTTGTTGCCTACTTACTGTCAGAACAGTTTAACATCAGCTGTGCTACAAGGAAAACCATTGTATTTGACAGACATTCTCCAGTATTTAAATGAACAATACTAAGTAACCCCATACAACAGGTCAACTCATTCAGCTATTGGAATGTATATTTTGCAGCCAACCTACCCGGGTGGGTCCATGCAGACACAATTCTATTAAAAAAAAAAAAAAAAAAAAAGCAGACATTCACCAAAGGCTAGGCTGAACTGCTTTTATGGTCAAGGCAGCCAACTGGTAGTTTTTAAGAGTGGCTGCTTGGTAGGAACCTCCCCTCCTCCCGGCTTAGCCAAGGGGATCCTAATCCCTCCTCCCAGCCTGCTGCTTGCTCAAGATTACAGGAGTCTTCTGATTCTGAATAAAACTGCCAGCTGTCTTGACAGAAATAGAGATAAGAGAAGCATTCCTGAGAAGAGGGAGTGGCCTGGGGTAGCAGGGAATGGAGTAGGGTTCTGGGAGGGAGCTGAGGGGATAAAACCAAAAGAAGAAACACACCCCCAGAACAAGTTCAGAGAAGTGAACAAAGACAGCGCAGAGCCTGGGTCAAGATAGGAGAGACCACCAGGGTGGCGCCGGAGGACGGCCAAGGGGTAACTCACTGTGCATGTGTGTCATGGGAGAGAGCCTCAGGAGGAAAGGGCTCAGCTACCCACCCCGTTTTTGCCTTTGCCTCTAGGGCCTAACTCACAGGGAGAAACCATTGCTCTACTAATTTGTTGTTGTTTGGTCGCTGAGTTATGTCCGACTCTTTGTGACCTCATGGATTGCAGCACACCAGGCTTCTTCTATCCTCCTCTAATCTCCCGGAGTTTGCTCAGATTCATGTCCATTGAGTCAGTGATCCCATCCAACTGTCTCATCCCCTACCTCCCCCTTCTACTTTTGCCATCAATCTTTCCCAGCATCAGGGTCTTTTCCAATCAGTTGGCTCTACGAATCAGGTGGCTAAAGCCTGGGAGCTTCAGCATCAGTCCTTCTAATGAACATTCAGGCTTGACTTCCTTTAGGATTCACTGGTTTGATCTCCTTGTAAAACAAGGAATTCTCAAGAGCATATTAAGAGGTAGAGACATCACTTTGCTAACAAAGGTCCATATAATCAAAGCTATGGTTTTTCCAGTAGTCGTATGGATGTGAGAATTATACCATAAAGAAGGAAACTATAAGCAAGGTGAAAAGACAGCCTTCAGAATGGGAGAAAATAATAGCAAATGAAGCAACTGACCAAGAATTAATCTCAAAAATATATAAGCAGCTCATGCAGCTCAATTCCGGAAAAATAAATGACCCAATCAAAAAATGGGCCTAAGAACTAAACAGACATCTCTCCAAAGAAGACATACAGATGGCTAATAAACACATGGAAAGATGCTCAACATCACTCATTATCAGAGAAATGCAAATCAAAACCACAGTGAGGTACCATCTCACACCAGTCAGAATGGCTGCTATCAAAAAGTCTACAAACAATAAATGCTGGAGAGGGTGTGGAGAAAAGGGAACCCTCTCACACTCTTGGTGGGAATGCAAACTAGTACAGCCATTATGAAGAACAGTGTGGAGATTCCTTAAAAACTGGAAATAGAACTGCCATATGACCCAGCAATCCCACTGCTGGGCATACACACTGAGGAAACCAGAATTGAAAGAGCCACGTGTACCCCAATGTTCATCGCAGCACTGTTTATAATAGCCAGGACATGGAAGCAACATAGATGTCCATCAGCAGATGACTGGATAAGAAAGCTGTGATACAAATACACAATGGAGTATTACTCAACTATAAAGAGAATGCATTTGAATCAGTTCTAATGAGGTGGATGAAACGAGCCTATTATACAGAGTGAAGTAAGTCAGAAAGAAAAACACCAATACAGTATATTAACATACATATATGGAATTTAGAAAGATGGTAACAATGACTCTATATGTGAAACAGCAAAAGAGACACAGATGTAAAGAACAGAGTTTTGGACTCTGTGGGAGAGAGGGTGGGATGATTTGAGAGAATAGCATTGAAACATGTATATTATCATATGTGAAACAGATCGCCAGTCCAGGCTCGATGCATGAGACAGGGCGCTCAGGGCTGGTGCACTGGGATGACCCTGAGGGATGGGATGGGGAGGAAGGTGGGAGGGGATTCAGGATGGGGAACACATGTACACCCATGGCTGATTCATGTGAATGTATGGCAAAACCCACTGCAATATTATAAAGTAATTAGCCTCCAATTTAAAAAAAAGAAGTCTGAGCAACAAAAAATTGATGCTTTTGAACTGTGGTGCTGGAGAAGGCTCTGCCGATGGGGTGACTGACACAGAAGAGCACAGACACCACCGAGACTGGCTCTCAACCTGTGGAAACACTCTGAGCAGTCAGAGGGATGATGCTGTTCCTAAAGGAATTATTGCCAAGAATGAAGCTCGGTGACTGGTAACACCAGGCTTCAGAATGTCTCAGGCCCAAATTATCTTTCATGTTTATGGCACAGAACCCTAGGGTCTCGACTGAGTACTCATCTCAGGATATGAGCAGAGTCAACAATACTTTCTTTAAAGAAATATTTGTTTATTTCACTGCCTCGGGTCTTAGTTGCCGCATATGGGCTAACCACCCTCCCCCCGTGCTGCCCCTCACCGCCCCCCAGCAT
Source organism: Ovis aries (assembly GCF_016772045.2). Classification (NCBI taxonomy): domain Eukaryota; kingdom Metazoa; phylum Chordata; class Mammalia; order Artiodactyla; family Bovidae; genus Ovis; species Ovis aries. The sequence goes on from NC_056070.1 coordinate 13,372,054, forward strand.
GCGGGATCCTTGTTCCCTGACCAGGGATCAAACCTGCATCCCCTGCCCTGGAAGGCAGAGTAAAATAAGTTTTCTTTATAGTTCTTAACAGTTCTTTACACCGGGAAAATGTCATCTTAAGATATGATTTGTCATTTTCAACTTTATCAGGGAAAATTTCAGCTCTTTTGGCTCTTTAATAGTTGGGAAATGGAGGTGGGGAGGGGAAGCCATTATATTTAATGGATTAATATAATCCAGCTTCTGCAAAAAAGCTTTAGGGCAGTTTGCAACATACCCAAATAGGCAGGAATTGGCAAGTTTTGGCTTATGGATGCTTAGAAGCTGCTGGACTGCCAGGGAAGTCCCCATGGTTACTTTTTTGAGAAAATAATTTGGCCTTGATTATAAGGAAAACCCAGGTCCCATTTCTGCATTCAAATTTTTGATCAGGTTGTCAAAAATTTCGAAAACATAAGGTCAGTTCTATCACACAGGGATCTCTGATGTAAAAATGGGGCTTTTTTTAGCGAGCACTGTGGATTAGTGGTGTCTCAGATACCAGGAGAGAATTCAGTTATGAAATGACAATGATTCAATCGCCAACGCATGGCTGAAATATCTGTTAGGTTAGAAAGATCAAGTAAATACTGTAGAAAAAAAGTCTATTTTAATGGAAAATTGTGTATCACCTGTAGCCTACCTTTCCAAATAATCTGTTTCTAGCCTGGTTTGTTGTCATGGAGCTGTTTTAAGAGTCCCTGTAAGTTTTAGGTAACTGATAGATGTGTGTTATGTTTATTCTACTAGTGATTTTATTTCCTCTCCCACATGGAAAAGCTAGTTTTGGCCCTATAAACTCAGGACTAGTTTACTCCTTATAAATTTGTGTTTAGATTTTTCCTTTGAATGGTTATAACATCTGTCTGGTTCTTTCATATTATATAATTTGTTAAAAAATCTTTAACACATGTTTATTTTTATACCTCTGTGGGAGTCTTGAATTTACCTTTTTCTAAAATTATCATTTAGTCTTTTCTGCTAGACTCTCAAAGCTAGACTCTTACCCCTGTTTATCAACTAGGGTTAAGAAGGGACACTAATAGTTACATATTTTATAATATGTTCAAGTGACCCAAGGAATCTCTGAAGCAAATTTGTACTCCAGCCTAGCTCAAGTCCTGCCACTAGCCTGACACTTTTATTGTTTATCTAGACATTCGGGTGCTCTCTCTGGTACCTATGTCCTTTCCTCATCACCCAGAGTCTTGTAGGCTTGTTCTCTCCATGGAGAAGTAGCATCAGAGCTTCTAGGCATCCATAATGCAAAACTTGCCAATTTCTGCCTATTTGGGTGTGTTGCAAACTGCCCTAGAGCTTTTTTGCAGAAGCTGGATTATATTAATCCATTAAATATAATGGCTTCCCCTCCCCACCTCCATTTCCCAACTATTAAAGAGCCAAAAGAGCTGAAAGTTTCCCTGATAAAGTTGAAAATGACAAATCATATCTTAAGATGACATTTTCCCTGTGTAAGGAACTGTTAAGAACTATAAGGAAAACTTATTTTGCTCAAGAGCAGAGTATTTGGGGGTATTGTGACTTAGTTATTATTATACAGTAATAACTGTAGTCCAGTCAGTGCTTACTGAGGCCCACTGTGAGCTAATACCTCTGCAAGAAGCACAGACCAAGTAAAACAAAATCTCTGCCTTCAAGGAGCTCGCAGAAGAAAAACACACGTGCGCAACTAACCTTAAAATACTTAGCAGTATGAATGCCACGGGAGAAACAAAATGGGTCCGAAAAGTGAATATGATTGCTTGGTAAAGAAATTTATCAACAATTTTAATTGAAGGATTGTCCAGTCACTTTACAGATGAGGAAACCAAGTCCCCCAAATGCTATAGGATCACAATTCATCCATAATGTAAGCATAGGTAACAGATATAGTGGGTGATCGCAAGATGACTGAATAGCATGTACATTTCCACTCTTAAACTAGAGCTGCTATTTCTTCCATACAGTGAATTGACCTGCAAAGTGGGTTGCTCTGTTTCCAGACTACTTCTGAATGTAAAGGAGTCATTTGTAAACGACTTTTGGCAGGCTAATGTCCCAGGCCTGGGGGAGATTTTACTGTTATCTGAGCTGTTATCTGAGCTGCAGTCTTGGGAGGTCTCCCTGGGCTAAGCGGACAGTCCAATGTCTGGGGAGGTTGGGATGGTAGTGGTGGTGGTACCCCTGGCAGCGTCTGCCTCCTGGGCTAGCAAGAATTAGGCAGAGTGAGGGCTACAGCTTTTCTGGCTGAAGTTCAAGGCTGGGCTCCTATCCCAGCAGGGAGCTAGGGTGAAAACCAGAAGCTGGGCAGAAGGCCAGTGAGATCAAATGGTAGCTCATTCCCAGGAGTCTCAATTCACCTCCAGGAGCACTGGACAAACTGCTTCCAGATTCTGCGCACTCATGAGATGGAAGCCTCTGACATGTGGACCAGCTGAGCAATTCCCAGCTGAGATGGGGAGCAGCTGGGTAGTGTCGGGACCCTCGGGGATTGGCAAGGATGAGCATGATCTGTCATAGACTTGGGGTTTCTTATATAAAAAATATACCTGTTGATAGAAAGTACAGGAAAAAAAAAGGAAAATTTATAATGAACAATGAATTCAAATACTTTCAGGCTTTTCTACGTATGGGTGTATACACACATATATAACAAATGAAGATAATATTGTATGTAGTATTATTGTTTTTCCATGCAATATTTTGCACACATTTTTGAAATTACTGAGCATCTATTTTTTATTGGAAATAACTTTTCTTAGTACACAAATATAATGGACAGTTGTCTAAACTGATCTTCTCCCTGTTTGTATAATTAATTATAACCCTAATCATGGAGAGAATCTAAGAGTTGCGAGGGATGTGATAGTCATCCTGTCACTCTCCCACAGATGCAGAAACCGAGGTCCAATTTGATTGAGTGATTTGCAAGTTTAAACACAGCAGGTTTAAACAGAAACAAGGCTAAAGACACTCCAGGGTACTTTCTGCGGTATAGTGATACCCTGAATTATTTATTTCCTGTGTGTATGGCTTGTCTGCTTTGCCAGAGATAGTGTTATGTGATGCCTTGCTACTTCAAGTGTGTCTGCCAGCCTTAATGCAGATTCCTGGGCTCCACCCCAGGCCTTATGAATCAGAACCTACCTCTAACCATGGGCCTGGGTGATTCATATCCACGCTAAAGCTTGAGTAGCCCTGGAGGAATGATCATTAAATATCCGTGGTTGCTATGGTGTCTGACCCCACCAACTTCATAGGTTGAGACCTAAACCCCGGTGTGATGGGGCTTGGAGGAGGGTCTTTGGGAGATGATTAAGTCACCAGGGTTGAGCCTTCCATCTGTGAATCAGGAAGTGGGTCTTCACCAAATACCAAATCTCCTTGCACCTTGATCTTAGACTATCCAGCCTCCAGATTGATGAGAGATACACTTCTGTTGTTGATATCTGTTATTTTGTCATAGCATCCTGAACAGATTAAGACAATGGTATTACATGAGTCTTTTGTTAATAGCAATGGAAACTGACTCCAAGTACATTAAAGCAGAAACAGGTGTGATAGTATTTGTTAGAAAGAGACAGGTGTACTGAAAACCAAACCTTAGAGATTAAGCTGCTAAAGGACATTAGAAGTGGAACTTGGTTGACCCTGTTGGGGAGCTCTCCCATAAGCCTGATGCCCAGTTTCAGTGGCTTTACAAAAGTTTTGGGCTTTCCTGGTGGCTCAGATGGTAAAGAATCTGCCTGCAGTGCAGGAGACCTGGGTCCAATCCCTAGGTCGGCAAGATCCCCTGAGAAGAGAAAGGCTACCCACAATATTCTTCCATGAGTAAGACCATGCTTTAATCATCCTTGTACTCCACAACTAGTACAGTACTTACTGTTAAGTATACACTAGATACATGATTAATGAATTTGAATTCCTATTTTGAGATTTTAAAGTTTTTTTGCCTAATATTTTATGATTCTCAGAATAATTGTCATAATGCTCAGTTCAGTTCAGTTCAGTCACTCAGTCGTGTCCGACTCTTTGCGACCCCATGAATCACAGCACGCCAGGCCTCACTGTCCATCACCAAGTCCCGGAGTTAACTCAGACTCACATCCATCGAGTCGGTGATGCCATCCAGCCATCTCATCCTCTGTCATCCCTTCTCCTCCTGCCCCCAATCCCTCCCAGCATCAGAGTCTTTTCCAATGAGTCAACTCTTCGCATGAGGTGGCCAAAGTACTGGAGTTTCAGCTTTAGCATCATTCCTTCCAAAGAAATCCCAGGGCTGATCTCCTTCAGAATGGACTGGTTGGATCTCCTTGCAGTCCAAGGGACTCTCAAGACTCTTCTCCAACACCGCAGTTCAAAAGCATTAATTCTTTGGCACTCAGCCTTCTTCACAGTCCAACTCTCACATCCATACATGACCACTGGAAAACCATAGCCTTGACTAGACGGACCTTAGTCGGCAAAGTAATGTCTCTGCTTTTGAATATGCTATCTAGGTTGGTCATAATTTTTCTTCCAAGGAGTAAGTGTCTTTTAATTTCATGGCTGCAATCACCATCTGCAGTGATTTTGGAGCCCCCATAAAATAAAGTCTGACACTGTTTCCACTGTTTCCCATCTATTTCCCATGAAGTGATGGGCCCAGATACCATGATCTTCGTTTTCTGAATGTTGAGCTTTAAGCCAACTTTTTCACTCTCCGCTTTCACTTTCATCAATAGGCTTTTTAGTTCCTCTTCACTTTCTGCCGTAAGGGTGGTGTCATCTGCATATCTGAGGTTATTGATATTTCTCCCCACAACCTTGATTCCAGCTTGTGTTTCCTCCAGTCCAGCGTTTCTTATGATGTACTCTGCATATAAGTTATATAAGCAGGGTGACAATATACAGCCTATAATGCTACTGCCGGCAAAAGCACTCCGTACTCTGGTCAACCAATAAATTAAATTTGGCTAAATTATAGTTGAAGCCTTTGACTTTGTGGATCACAATAAACTGTGGAAAATTCTGAAAGAGATGGGAATACCAGACCACCTAACCTGCCTCTTGAGAAACCTATATGCAGGTCAGGAAGCAATAGTTAGAACTGGACATGGAACAACAGACTGGTTCCACATAGGAAAAGGAGTACATCAAGGCTGTATATTGTCACCCTGCTTATTTAACTTCTATGCAGAGTACATCATGAGAAACGCTGAGCTGGAAGAAGCACAAGCTGGAATCAAGATTGCCGGGAGAAATCTCAATAACCTCAGATATGCAGATGACACCACCCTTATGGCAGAAAGTGAAGAGGAACTAAAGAGCCTCTTGATGAAAGTGAAAGTGGAGAGTGAAAAAGTTGGCTTAAAGCTCAACATTCAGAAAACGAAGATCATGGTATCCGGGCCCATCACTTCATGGGAAATAGATGGGGAAACAGTGGAAACAGTGTCAGACTTTATTGTGGGGGGGCTCCAAAATCACTGCAGATGGTGACTGCAGCCATGAAATTAAAAGACACTCCTTGGAAGACAAGTTATGACCAACCTAGAAAGCGTATTCAAAAGCAGACATTACTTTGCCGACTAAGATCCGTCTAGTCAAGGCTATGGTTTTCCAGTGGTCATGTATGGATGTGAGAGTTGGACTGTGAAGAAAGCTGAGTGCCGAAGAATTGATGCTTTTGAACTGTGGTGTTGGAGAAGAGTCTTGAGAGTTCCTTGGACTGCAAGGAGATCCAACCTGTCCATTCTGAAGGAGATCAGCCCAGGGGTTCCTTGGAAGGAATGATGCTAAAGCTGAAACTCCAGTACTTTGGCCACTTCATGTGAAGAGTTGACTCATTGGAAAAGACTCTGATGCTGGGAGGGATTGGGGGCAGGAGGAAAAGGGGACGACAGAGGATGAGATGGCTGGATGGCATCACCGACTCGATGGATGTGAGTCTGAGTGAACTCTGGGAGTTGGTGATGGACAGGGAGGCCTGGCGTGCTGCGATTCATGGGGTTGCAAACAGTCGAACACGACTGAGCAACTGAACTGACTGAACTGACCCACAACAGTACTCTTGCCTGGAGAATTCCATGGACAGAGGAGCCTGGTGGGCTTTGGGGTCACAAAGAATCGGGCACAACTGAGCCACTAGCACTGACTATGTAAGTTTTAAATGTACGCATGTGAGAGTTAGGGGGCGATGAGGGAAAGAGAGAGAGAGATGGAGGGAAAGAGAGAGAGATGGAGAGAAAGAGAATATTTTTGTTTAGGTTTTATGTTCTCTTGATCAGTGACCAAGGTGCAGGGTCCTGTTGCAGCATGGCCGCTGGACCTCATTGCTATAGCTGTGATACATTCCCGGAGACGGGAGACGGTGAAGAGACGGTTATCATTACCAAAGTTGCCTGCTGTAATTTTTAAACCAAAGTGGTCACATCCATAAATAATTGGGCATAAAAGTATTTCTAGTCTTTCTACCCCTGCAGCCCCTGTTTCTCTTACTTTCATTGTTGCAATTTTTCCATCAATGAGAGCATACATTCTACTGATTTCAGCAATTAACATTTTGCTGATGACACCCAAATGTGCCTCCAGCTTGAATCTCTTTTCTGAGCTCCAGCCTCCTATCTCCAAATGTTCTGTCACTACTTAAAGTTCAACAGGGCCAAAACTGAGTTCATCATATGTCCTTCTCAATTTCTTTATTTTTATCAAGATGTGACTGTTTTCCATGATAACTAGCATCTGTGCCTCCTTCCTTATTTTTTCAAATGCCAAATCCTGAACTTTAAAATGTGAATTTCTTCAATATCTCCCTTGCATCCTTGCTGCCAACCAGAATGCAAATCCTTATCCTTTCTCATTACCTAACCATGACCCTCCTCCTTTCCAATCTTTCTGTCTCACCAGTAGATTTTTCTTAAACTTTACTTGTATCATCTATGGCCTACTTCACAAAATATTTAATATTATTTCAGGGCATTTTATATATAGGTCTGAGGTCATCACCACAGGATAACATTAGTCACTCAAAGATCCCCATTGTCAGGGATGTACTTAAAAATTATTTGAAAAGACAATTTTTCTAGAAATGTTGTATGAAACATTTAATAGATGTTAATCTATTAAATCTATTAATCTATTTAATTGACAGCCAATAGAGTAGCCAACTCTATTAAAAATGAGGGACTTCGCCGGTGGTCCGGTGGCTAAGACTCCACACTCCCAATGTAGGGAGGCCCAGGTTCGATCCCTGGTAAGGGAACTAGATGACACATGCTGCAACTAGGAGTTCTGCATGTGGCAACTGAAAAACAAAACAAAACAAAACCCCACTTGCCACAACTTAGACCAGGCACGGACAAATACATAAATAAAAATTTTAAAAAATAGTTCATTCCTTAAAAAAAAAGAAATGAATAGCATAGTGTTGATATAAAGAATAATATGTTAGTATAACCGTTAACCTATTAAAGGAAAACTGTTTTCTCTATTCACAGAGATGCTCTGACACCAGATCTGTGGGTTTTCCACCCCAAGCAATTCTCTATCTGTCTGGACACCCAACTGGATGTGTTATAATTCAATTATAATGCTAACTACCTGAAGTTAGCAGAGACCCCACAAATCAAGTGCTCTGACGTACAACACTACCCCTCGCTTCAGATGCCAATCCCAAGTCCAGGCTGTTAAACTGTGCTCCTGACTAAATGGCTATGTCAGCTTAAAGAAAAATGCGCAATGTGAGAGTTGGGAGCTTAAGTTTTATTTAGGGTCTTTTAGTGGACAGTAGCCAAAGAGACAGTCTCTCAATAGCTCTGAGGAAACCACTTAGTTTTAGACTAACCACCTGAGACTTAGAAGGAAAGCCAGCTTCTAGATGATTTTCGGCTAGGGAATACATGCAGTCAGACATAAGTGAGTGAAAGTGTTAATGCCTCAGTCATGTCGGACTCTGCGACCCCATGGACTGTAGCCTGCCAGGTTCCTTGTCCATGGGATTCTCCAAGCAAGAATACTGGAGTGGGTAGCTATCTATCCCCTTTTCCAGGGGATCTTCCTGACCCAGGGATTGAACCCAGGTTTCCCACATTGCAATGCAGTCAGGCATATATCTCAGTAAGAGATTACTGCCACTCAGAAGGAACAAACATCTCTAGTTAATGATTTTAGTGCTTTTCTGTGTATGGGAAGATGTAGGAATCTGAGTTCATTAAATTTTTTCTGAGATACACACTAAGAGGCCTGTTTTCTAATCTTTTATTTTTAAACACATGGATATAATAAAGTACATTAAAAAAAAGAAAAACTGATAAGCATAATTTATTTTAGGTTTCAGTAATTTTCTGTTTCCTAGAGAGATCCTCCAGGTGAGACATTCTTGACTCCTGGTCTCATGATATTGTTCACAATATCATCGTGAATATGTATGATTGTATGTGTAAGGTGTGAGCACTTTCCTAGAGAGAGGAGCATAATTTTATTCAGATACTCAAAAGAGTTTTTGACTAAGACAGGGAAGCCTTCTTCGTGTCTAGATTCCCAATATCTACAACAGACCATGTTACAATAATAGGTATGCAATAAAGATTTCTTAGATAAATAAAGCTTATTTATTTCTGAATTCCATTCCATGTATAGCTTTAAAGTGTTAGATAATTCGTACTTAGTTATAGACTATTTTTATATTATCCACTAATTGTTGTATAATTCATTATTTCATTTTCGTTTCTTGTACACTAATCTGGATTGTAAGGACAAAGATCATGCCCTATGTTCCTTTTCTTTGTCGTATAATACCCAGCACAGTGCCTTGCATCTAGAAAATTTAAAAAGAAGTCTGTTAATTGGCTTGTCTCACTGGCTCATTGACCTAGGAATTTAATTTCTATATACTTGAACAGAAGTGTGAAGGGCAGAGCCACAAGTGGCCTGGTGGATATGATGGAGACCCGAACAGCTACTACATCCTTCTAAGGCAACTTTCAGGTCCTTACACTTATGGGAATACAAGAAAAGAATTATTAATTTGACTCATGTTTTTTTCACTGCCTACATATTCATTCATTGATTAATTTAACAAATACTTGTTGGGTTTCTATTCTGTATCTGGCGCTGTCTAAGGCACTAAAGAAAAAAGAAGATGGTTGTTCCCTGTCATTGAAGAGTTTATAGCCTAGTGTAGGACCAGACCTGTAACAATGAACTGTAATGCACTATGCTGAGTACTGTTACGGAACTAGCTTCAGGATGTTATCCAAGAGTGAATAAGTAAAAAAAAAAAAAAAAAAAAGAGTGAATAAGTAGCTACAGAATCCTGTACGTATTTATAGAAGAGGTGACATTTGACATTTGGTGAATCAGACTGACATAAACCTTTATCATCTGAAACTTACAATGTAGCAGAGAGGGCAGAAGTTAAAGACACAGTGCAATGTGGGCATTTAATACGGAACCTTACTTACTCTGAGAGGGAGGGAGCAGGTATCCAAGGAAGGTAAGCTAAGCCTTAAAAGATATACATAGAGTGGCTGGACAGGAGAGGTAAGAAGAGATGGGGGAAAAGACAGAAAAAAATTCTGTTACAATTCTGGGACAACTGAATATTCACATGCAAAAGAATCAAATTGGACTTTTACCTCACACCGTATATAAAAATTAACTCAAAATGGACCAATGACATGAATATAAGTTAAATGCTTGTAAAACTCTTTGAAGAAAAATTCAATTCAGTTCAGTTGCTCAGTCGTGTCTGACTCTTTGTGATCCCATGAACTGCAGCATGCCAGGATTCCCTGTCCATCACCAGCTCCTGGAGCTTGCTCAAATTCATGCCCATCAAGTCGATGATACCATCCAACCATCTCATCCTCTGTTGTCCCCTTCTCCTCCCACCTTCAACATTTCCCAGCATCAAGATCTTTTCCAGTGAGTCAGTTCTTCACATCAGTTGGCCAAAATATTGGAGCTTCAGCTTCAGCACCAGTCCTTCCAATGAATATTCGGTACTGATCTCCTTTAGGATTGACTGGTTGGATCTCCTTGCAGTCCAAGGGACTCTCAAGAGTCTTCTCCAACACCGCAGTTCAAAAGCATCAATTTTTCTGTGCTCAGTTTTCTTTGTAGTCCATCTCTCACATCCGTACATGACTACTGGAAAAACCATAGCTTTGACTAGATAGACCCTTGTTGACAAAGTAATGTCTCTGCTTTTAATATGCTGACTAGGTAGGTCATAACTTTTCTTCCAAGGAGCAAGTGTCTTTTAATTTAATAGCTTCAGTCACCATCTGCAGTGACACCATCTGCACCAACAAAATACAGTCTGTAACTGTTTCCACTGTTTCCCCATCTATTCCCATAAAGTGATGGGACCAGATGCCATGATCTTCGTTTTCTGAATGTTGAGCTTTAAGCCAGCTTTTTCACTCTCCTCTTTCATTTTCAAGAGGCTCTTTAGTTCTTCTTCACTTTCTGCCATAAGGGTGGTGTCATCTGCATATCTGAGGTTATTGAGATTTCTCCCGGCAATCTTGATTCCAGCTTATGCTTCATCCAGTCCAGCGTTTCTCATGATGTACTCTGCATAGAAGTTAAATAAGCAGGGTGACAATATACAGCCTTGACGTACTCCTTTTCCTATTTGGAACCAGTCTGTTGTTCCATGTTCAGTTCTAACAGTTGCTTCTTGACCTGCATGCAGATTTCTCAGGAGGCAGGTCAGGTGGTCTTGTGTTCCCATCCCTTGAAGAATTTTCCACAGTTTGTTGTGATCCACACAGTCAAAGGCTTTGGCACAGTCAATAAAGCAGAAGTTTTTCTGGAACTCTCTTGCTTTTTTGATGATCTAATGGATGTTGGCAATTTGATCTCTGGTTCTTCTGCCTTTTCTAAATCTAACTTGAACATCTGGAATTTCGCAGTTCACATACTGTTGAAGCCTGGTTTGGAGAATTTTGAGCATTACTTTGCTAGTGTGTGAGATGAGTGCAATTGTGAGTTAGTTTGAGCATTCTTTGGCATTGCCTTTCTTTGGGATTAGAATAAAAGCGGACCTTTTCCAGTCCTGTGGCCACTGCTAAGTTTTCCAAATTTGTTGGCATACTGAGTGCAGTACTTTCACAGCATCATCTTTTAGGATTTGAAAGAGCTCAACTGGAATTCCATCACCTCCACTAGCTTTGTTCATAGTGATGCTTCTTTAAGACCCACTTTACTTCCCATTCCAGGATGTCTGGTTCTAGGTGAAGAAAATGTTTCATTCTTTGAAGAAAATGTAGGAATAAATCTTCATGGCCGGGGATTTGACAATTGATTCTTAGATATGACACCAAAAGCACAAGCAACAAAAGAAAAAAAATAAGCAGACTTCATGAAAATTAAAAACTTTTGTATATCAAAGGGCATTATCAAGAAAGTGAAAAGACAGCCTACAGAATGGGAGAAAGTATTTGCAAAATATTTATCTCATGAGGGTTTAGTATCCAGAATATATAAAGAGCTCTTACAGCTCCACAACAGAAAGACAGACAGCCCAGTTTAAAACAATATCAGTAAAACAAATATACAAATGACCAACTAGCATATGCAAAGGGTATAATCAAAATATTAGATAATAACAAGAATTGATGAGTCAAAAGTCTACAAACAATAAATGCTAGAGAGGGTGTGGAGAAAATGGAACACTCTTGCACTGTTGGTGGGAATGTAAATTGATACAGCCACTAGGGAAGACAGTATGGAGATTCCTTAAAACACTAAGAATAAAATCACCATATGACCCAGCAATCCCATTCCTAGGCATATACCCTGCGGAAACCAAAATTGAAAGAGACACATATATCCCATTGTTCATTACAGCACTATCTATAATAGCTAGAACATGGAAGCAACCTAGATGTCCATAAACAGATGAATGGATAATGAAGTTTTGGTACATATACACAATGGAATATTACTCAGCCATAAAAAGGAATGCATTTGAGTCAGTTCTAATGAGATGGATGAAACTAGAACCTATTATACAGAGTGAAGTAAGTCAGAAAGAAAAAGATAGATATCATATTCTAATGCATATATACAGAATCTAGAAAAATGGTACTGAAGAATTTATTTACAGGGCAGCAATGGGGAAACAGACATAGGGAAGAGACTTATGGACATGGGGAGAGGGGAGGAGAGGGTGAGATGCATGGAAAGAGTAAGATGGAAACTTACATTACCATATGTAAAATAGATAGCCAACGGGAATTTGCTGTATGGCTAAGAAACTCAAACAGGGGCTCTGTATCAACTTAGAGGGTTGGGATGGGGAGGGAGATGGGAGGGAAGTTCAAAAGAGAGGGAATATATATATACTGATGGCTGATTCAGGTTGAGGTTTGACAGAAAACAACAAAATTCTGTAAAGCAATTACCCTTCAATAAAAAATTTTTAAAAAGAGTTGATGAGGATATGAAGAAATTGGAACCCTCATTCATTGCTGATAGGAATGTAAAATAGTTCAGCTGCTGTGGAAAACCGTTTAGTGGTTCTTCAAAAAGTTAGTAGTTAAGCTACAGAGTTACCATATGACTTGAAATTCCATGCTTAGATGTATACCCCAAAGTAGCAAAAAACAGGTGTTCGAACAAGTGCACGTACAAGCACATTCAGGCTGTATTATTCACAATATCCAAAAGATGGAAATAGCCCAGATGTTCACTGACAAATGAATGAATAAACAAGTTGTAGTATATATGTACAATGGAATATTGTTTATCAACAAAAGGGAATGAAGAACCGATACTTACCACGAAATTAATGAACCTCCACAACATTATGTTAAATGAGAGAAACCAGACCCTAAAGGCCACATATTGTATGGTTCTATTATATTTACATGAAATGTCTGAAATATGCAAATACACAGAGACAGAGAGCAGGTTGATGGATGCTGGGAGTTGAGGAGAACAGGGAAGAGAAACTGCTTACTGAGTAAAGGGCTTTACTTTGACTTTTTTTTCAGGGGCTTGCAGATCTTAGTTTCCCAACCAAAAACTGACAGCACAGAGTGAAAGCATGGAGCCCTACCACGGGTCTACCAGGGATTTCCCTAAAGGCTTTTACGATGGTGCGATGGAGATATTCTAGAACGATACAGAGGTAGCGCTTGTACAACAGTGTGAATGTACTTAATACCACTGAATTAATCATTTTAAAATGGTTAATTTTGTCCTATGTCAATTTCACCTCAGTAAATTTCTTTAAAAATTATGTTATCAGTGGTCTATAAAGCTGGGGCAGTGGAAATTGTCTGTGTGAAGGCAGGAAGATTCTAAAAGAGTCTGAAGCATTGAAATAAGATAATTGTGGCCAAAATGTAATAAACTCAATAGGAGAACTAAAAAGTAGGCTGGAGGGGGTAGACAGAGGCGAATATTGAGGTGTTAATAATAAGGAATTTGTTGAGAGGAAATAAGGATATGTCGTCATGATATATAATTCATGTCTTTTAGAAATTTTCTCTGGTGTGTAGAGAGTAGATTTTACGGGGTCGTGGAGCATTCAGGGAGTCTGTTTGAGAGGTTATGTTAGAGATCTAAGCAAGAGACTACTGCTACTGCTAAGTCACTTCAGTCGTGTCCGACTCTGTGCGACCCCATAGACGGCAGCCCACCTGGCTCTGCTGTCCCTGGGATTCTCCAGGCAAGAACACTGGAGTGGGTTGCCATTTCCTTCTCCAATGCATGAAAGTGAAACGTGAAAGTCAAGTCACTCAGTTGTGTCCGACTCTTAGCGACCCCATGGACTGCAGCCTACCAGGCTCCTCCATCCATGGGATTTTCCAGGCAAGAGTACTAGAGTGGGGTGCCAGTGCCTTCTCCGAAGCAAGAGACAATGGTGGCTAAATCTAGGATGAAAGTGATGGGAAATAAGGGGACATGAAAAGATTTGAGAAATATTTAGGAGCTAAATGTTTGATTAGATTTAGAGGTGCTGTGCTGTGCTCAGTTGTGTCTGACTCTTTGTGACCCATAGACTGTAGCCCAACAGGCTTCTCTGTGCATGGGATTCTTCAGGCAAGAATACTGGAGTGGGTAGCCATTTCCTTCTCCAGGGGATCTTCTTAACCCAGGAATCAGACCTGCGTATCTTGCATCTCCTGCTTTGGTAGGTGGATTCTTTGCCACTAGTGTCACCTGGGAAACCCAGATATAGAGATAGGATTGCCAAATACAGTTACATTTAATTATTTGGGAAATATTAATACAAAAATTTAACTTTAGGAGATGTTGAGGGACAGGGAAGCCTCTCATGCTGCAGTCCATGGGGTTGCAGAGTCGGACACGATTGAGTGACTGAACATCAACAACAAAACAAAATTATTCATTGCTTGTTTTTTAAAAATATTTTTTGATGTGGATCATTTTTAAAGTCTTTATTGAATTTGTTACAGTATTGCTTCTGTTTTATGTTTTGTTTGTTTTGGCCATGAGGCACGTGGGATCTTAGCTCTCCAACCAGGGATAGGACCCTCACCCCCTGCAAGACAAGGCAGTCTTAACCTCTGGACCACCAGGGAAGTCCCTTCATTGCTTACTGAAATTAAAATTCAGTTGAGTGTCCTGTATTTTTAATTGCTAAATCGGGTAACTCTACATGGAAGGTAAAGGAAAGAGAGAATTCTGACATTTTGATTTCTGGCGCCAGCACCTGGCAGGTGATATCTGTTCTTACTGAGACTAGGAACACTGGGGGAGGCATAGATTTTTCTTGGAGGAGGAGGAAGACATCACACATTCAATTTGAAAGTAACTGTATAGTCAGTAGACTAATAAGATTTACAGAATCACTCAAGGAGTGTTTGCAGAATGAAAAGAGAAGAATGTCCAGGATGTTATAGGCTCATCTGTAATTAAAAGATGATCAGAGAAAAAGAAGTCTGCAAAGGAAACTGAGAAGGATCTAAAACCCTGGAGGATGAGATCCAGGATGGTGATTGTGTGGAAACCCAAGTTGGAAAGGGTTTCATGGAGGAAAAAGTGCTCTACCTTATAAAGTAGAAGTTACAGAGAAGTCAAATCACTTTTGACTGAAAAAAGACTAGCAGTTTTTGTCAATTAGGAGATTTGGGAATACTTAAGAACTACATCCTGTCCCATCACTTCATGGCAAATGGATGAGGAAACAGTGGAAACAGTGGCTGACTTTATTTTTCTGGGCTCCAAAATCACTGCAGGTGGTGATTGCAGCCATGAAATTAAGATGCTTACTCCTTGGAAGGAAAGTTATGACCAATCTAGTCAGAATATTAAAAAGCAGAGACATTACTTTGTCGACAAAGGTCTGTCTAATCAAGGCTATGGTTTTTCCAGCAGTCACGTATGGATGTGAGAGTTGGACTATAAAGAAGGCTGAGCACTGAAGAATTGATGCTTTTGAACTGTGGTGTTGGAGAAGACTCTTGAGAGTCCCTTGGACTGCAAGGAGATCCAGCCAGTCAATCCTAAAGGAAATCAGTCCTGAATATCCATTGGAAGGACTGCTGCTGAAGCTGAAACCCCAATATTTTGGCCAACTGATGTGAAGAACTGACTCACTGGAAAAGACCCTGATGCTGGAAAAGATTGAGGGCAGGAAGAGAAGGGGACGACAGAGGGTGAGATGGTTGGATGGCATCATTGACTCAATGGACGTGGGTTTGGGTGGACTCTGGGGGTTGGTAATGGACAGGGAGGCGTGGTGTGCTGTGGTTCATGGGGTCGCAAAGAGTCTGACACAACTGAGGGAATGAACTGAACTGAACTGAAGAACTCCTTTGGTGTGATGGTTCAGGGCAAGGAACGCACAGATCTAAATTTAATGGATTATGGGATGACCAGGTAAGGATATAGAAGAACCTACAAATTAGTATTTGAAGCAGTTTTGCTGAAATATTTAGCCAGTGGAGGTGGTAGAGAACATCAGTTCTGTATTGTCTACGTTGTCTTCATCTGATAATTTACTTTCTGCAGAAAACTGAAGCAAAAAATTATTAAGAATCCATTTTCTAGACTCTAGACAAATGTAAAATGAAGGCATTCAGGTTTTCAAGGTACTTCATTTTGTTCTACAGAGGAAGACCACAACTCTCTGAATGAGAATCAACTTTGATGTAAGTAGTACCACTACAACTAGACTCTAGACAAATGAAAAATGAAGTTTCCCCCAACCCTATTCTTAAAAAAAAAAAAAAAGATTTGTTTGATTTTTCAGTCCCAGTGATTAACTTTTTATTTTTTATGTTAAAACTTTTTTGAATTAAAATTTTTTCCCAGTGATTTTTATAGTCATTCTTTTTATATATGGAGGGTTGATTAACTGTATTTATCACTTTATAGTATGCAGGACAGGTGTGTTTGTGGCTTATGAGCTAGAGATAGGAGATTGTGTCAAATGCTAAATCAATTAACGTTGATTTGGTACATAGTGAAGCCTACCATGTTATAAAAAAACAAATATAACTTAAAGGCAAAGAAACACTAAACACCCAGTTAATTTATGGCAAAGCATACTTAGTTTATGATTTTGGTTAATACGTACTTTAACTAGAACAGTGTTCTATGCTCATTTTTATTAAATACTGTAGGTGTTTGCTGGGGCATGAGGTAATAACCCAAATACAATTAAAATGACCATAAAATTAGGGTCTCCACACAGGCTCCCAAGGATGGGTCTGTTTGAGGCTCCTAGTCATCAGCATTGGGTGGTCTGCTCTTGGTGCATGATACTTAAATAGAGCTTTTTCCCCTTTAGGTCTGTAAGGTGTTAAGGTGTTTTTATAAAACCCCATAAACCCTCGTTAAACACTTTTTTTTTTCATAAAGAAAACTTCAATCTTTATTTGACGTGTTTTCTGTGGCACTATTTTGGCATTTTAACAAGTTCTTTAAAGAATCACTCTAATAATTGCATACACCTCTGAGTCGGGGTGGAGGGGTATTTATTCAGGTTTTTGTACATCACACTGCCTGATCCACTAAGCAACAAGCACAGCATTTTGGTACACTTTAATTTAATAAGAAAAAAAGATCAAAAGAATCTCCAGGTGGAGAAAGTTAGGCTAATTTGGGTGTTGCATATTAACTGATTGAAAGGAAGGCTTGACTACTGACTGAATTAACTATAATTCAACTGTATTAGATTATTTACTACTGTGAGGGCTTCCAACATTGCAGAAGAAATAGCAGCACTTTTCCCCACCTTGACACTTCTAATTCCCTTTCCCTGCTTTAAGATCCCTGCCTTTGAAAATGATGTATAACATTTTTTGTGTTTACTATTTTTGTGTCTGTCAGAATGTAAGATTTATGAGAAATGGACTTTGTCTTTTTGTTCACTGTTGTATATTTTTACTGTCTAGGACAGTGCTTGGGACATAATGGCATGCAATAAATATTCCCTGAATGAATGAATGAATGAATGAGTAAAGGAGTGAATGGATAAATCACATTCTATTTGTTTTCCAAGGTGTAGCATGAATGTCAGCTCTCTGAGTCCAGATTTCATATGCATGTAAGTTTCTCATAAAGATCTAATTTCTCTCCCCTTTCACTCCACATTTTGAATCACAGAATCTTGGCAACATTAGGAATAATATTTGTATGTTTATAGGAATCACGTGAAGTCAGATCATGGTTTTTTGATGATGTCATGAAGCACTATTCCATATAAATACATTTGCACTCTAGAATTTCTTCCAAGTAAAAACAGGTGGTCATGTTAACTTTTTCTTTTTTCTTTTTTTTACTTTAAAAGAAAGAAAACACCTCAGTTACAGCAATGTTGATATTTGCAGACTCTGTATTTTTAAAAACCATTTAACTGAGGAGGGGGATTCTGGGAAGATGGCAGAGTAGAAAGCACCAGAAATCTGTCCTCTCACCTAGAAAACAACTGCACTAGAAGATGCAATTATTTTGTAATCTGGAGTCTATAGAAAGCTTGCAGCTTCCAGGGAAAGGCTTGGACAGTAAACTGAAGTTAATTTTAATTGATTTCAACTGTTAGCACTGTAGCGGCTCCTCCCTCTCCAAAGCACCAGCCAAGGTAGGCAGCTGTGTACTTGATCTTGGAGCAGCTTGAATGCAGTTTGCAAGAGCAAAGGTAGGCATTGAGGACTCTGTGCTCTAAGTATTGAAGATGTGTTCTGATTGCTTCTGATTGCCTGATCATGGAAGTTCAGACACAGAGGCACACAGACAACAATTATTTGTACCACCCCTCTCCAATGTTGAAAGCCTTTCTGCCTCTGGTTCAAGTGAATTCCAGGGAAGGTAATGAGTTGGCACCTTCCTTTTTTTTCCCTCCTTCATTTTTCTTTTTCCTCTTTTGAAGTCAGACATAGAAGAAAACCACATTCAAACTGAACTGCATATCCAGGGAAATTAGAAAGTCATTACACATGCCTAGGGAAAGGCACAGGCTCAGAAAAGCCCTGCAAAGACCATAAGTTTACACTTCAGGGCAAGCTTAATCAAAATAAGACAAAAACTAAAACAAGCAGACCCTTTAGAAAGGAGGAGAATCTAATTTTGAAAGAACCACATTATTAGATTCAAATATCCATTTTCAACAAAATAAAATCTCAAGAAATATAAAGAAACAGGGACATATTGGCCAATCAAAGGAAAGAAATAAACAGAAACTATCATTGAGATAGACAAGAAAGATATACTGGACAAAGATTTTAAAACAACTGCTATAATAATAAAGAACTAAAGAAAGATGTGGGCAAAATCATAAGAACAAGGTATGAACAAAATGCAAATGCCAATAAAGAGAAAATTTAAAAAGATGCCCCAAAGAAATTCTAGAGTTGAAAAGTACAGTAACTGAAATGAAAAATTCACTGGAAGAATTCAAAGTCATATTTGAACAGGCAGAAGGAAGAGTCAGCAAACTTGAAAATAAGAAAATGGGAATTATCAAGTCTGAGGAACAGGAAAAAAAATAAGAAAGTTCAAGAAAAGTGAACGGATCCTAAGGGACCTGTGGGATATCATCATGTGGAACAACTTACACATTGTGGGAGTACAACAAGGAGAAAAGCAAAAGGGAAGGAGAGAGTATTTGAAGAAATAAAGGCCAGAAATCTCTAAAACTTGGTGAAAGACAGAAGATAAATATCTAAGGTTGATGAAATTCAACTAGCATGGATTGAAAGAGGTTCACACTGATACATACATTTTAAGAAACAGTCAAAAGTCAAAGACAAAGAGAATCTTAAATGCAACAAGAGGAAAGCAATTGGTAACACACAAAGTGTCCTCAATAAGATTATCAGCAGTTTTATTACTGGAAAATTTGGAGGCAGGAAAGCAAAGGGGGTATATTTTCAAGTGTTAAAAGAAAGAATTTGTCAACCAAGAATCCTATATCCAGCAAAACTGTCCTTGAAAAGTGAAAGAGAAATTAAGACATTCCCAAAATCTGAGCTATTTCTTTGCCAGGAGACCTGCCTTGCAAGAAATCCTAAAGGGAGTCCTGCATGTTGAAACAAAAAGATACTAGACAATAGCTTGAAACTTTATGAAGAAATAGAGATCTTAGTAAAGGTAAGCATATCAATATTTGTTAAAGTTAGCATTACTGTAACAATAGTCTGCAAGGAGATCCAACCAGTCCATCCTAAAGGAAATCAGTCCTGGGTGTTCATTGGAAGGACTGATGTTGAAGCTGAAACTTCAATATTTTGGCCACCTGGTGTGAAGAGCTGACTCATTTGAAAAGACCTTGATATTGGGAAAGATTGAAGGCAGGAGGAGAAGGGGACGACAGAGTATGAGATGGTTAGATGGTATCACCGACTCAATGGACATGAGTTTGGGTAAACTCCAGGAGCTGGTGATGGACAGGGAGGCCTGGCGTGCTGCAATTCATGGGGTCGCAAAGAGTCGGACACGACTGAGCGACTGAACTGAACTGAACGATAGTCTATGATTCCTTTTATTTTTTATTTTTTTGTTTTCCTCATGATTTAAGAGGCTAGTACATTTTAAAATTTTCTTGGTGTAAAAGTATTGTAACTTTTGTCTGTAACTTCACATTTTGTTTTCTACATAATTTCTAGAGGCTAATGCATTCAAAAAACAAATTATTAGTTTAAGTTTTGGACACACAGTATACAAAGATAAAATTTTGTGACACCAATAACTGAAAGAAGTGGGGACATACCTATAAATGAGCAGAGTTTTTTAATGTTTTTGGAGTTAAGTCAGTATGAATTCAAATTAGAGTATTATAACTTTAGGATGTCAAGTGTAATTATCATGATAACCACAAAGAAAATACGTATAGAATATGCATAAAAGGAAATTATAAAAGAATGAAAGCATTTCACTATAGAAGAATTAGCTAAATTTTTACAAAAGAGACTGTAATGCAGGAAATGAGGGACAAGAAAGCTATAGAGCATATAGAAAACAAATAGCAAAATGACAGAAGTGAGTCCCTCTTATCAACAAAGACTTTAAATGTAAATTGATTAAACTCTCCAATCAAAAGACAGAGATTGGAAGAATGTGTTAATAAACAGAGCCAACTAATTGCTGTTGACAAGAAACTCATTTTAGATCCAAAGACACAAATAGGTTGAAAATGAAAGGATGGAAAAAGTTATTCCATGCAAATACTAATCAAAATTTAACAGGGGTGGCTATATTAATATTAGACAAAATTGACTTTAAATCAAAAAGGTATAAAAGACAAATGAAGACATTGTATATTAATAAAAGATTCAGTACATCAATAAGATATTACCATTATAAATACTTATGCACCCAATAATGGACCATCAAAATATATGAGGCAAAAATTGACAGAATTGAAGAGAGACATTTTCTACAATAACAGTTAGAGACAACAATGTTGTTTTTCAATCTCTAAGTCATGTCTGACTCTTTGCAACCTCATGGACTGCAGCATGCCAGGCTACTCTGTCCTCCACTATCTCCTGGATTTTGCTCAAATTCATGTCATTGAGTCAGTGATGCCATCTGACCATCTCATCCTCTGCCGCCCCCTTCTCCTTTTGCCTTCAATCTTGCCCATCATCAGAGTCTTTTCCAATAAGTTGGCTCATTGCCATCAGGTGGCCAAAGATATTTAACTCTCAACACTGTATAGAACAACCAGACACTAAGGAAATAGAGGACTTAAACAATGCAGTAAGCCATAATAATAGGTGTAATACAGGACCCTCTATTTAATAACAATGAAATGCACATTCTTGTCAAGTGAATTTGAGATGAGTATTCTCCAGAATGGACAGATGTTACATCACAAATGAAATCTCAATAGATCTAAAGATAAAGATATCATACAATTATCTTGCACTCATTTGACATGCTAGCAAAGTAATGCTCAAAATCCTTCAAGCTAGGGTTCAATAGTATGTGAACCAAGAACTTCCAGATGTACAAGCTGGATTTAGAAAAGGAAGAGGAACCAGAGATCAAATTGCCAACATCTATTGGATCAAAACAAACAAACAGAATTCCAGAAAAACCTTTACTTCTGCTTCATTGACTTCGCTAAAGCCTTTGACTGGGTGGATCACAACAAACTGGAAAATTCTTAAAGAGATGGGAATATAAGACCACTCTACCTGCCTCCTGAGAAACCTGTATGCAGATCAAGAGGCAACAGTTAGAACTGAACATGGAAAAATGCACTGGTTAAAAACTGGGAAAGGAATACAGCAAGGCTGTATATTGTCACCCTGCTTATTTAACATATATGCAGAGTACATCACACAAAATGCCAGGCTGGACAAAGCACAAGTTGGAATGAAGGTTGAGGGGAGAAATATCAATAACCTCAGATATGCAGATGACACTACCCTTATGGTGCAAAGAGGAATTAAAGAGCCTCCTGATGAAGGTGAAAGGAGAGAGTGAAAAAGCTGGCTTAAAGCTCAACATTAAAAAAACGAAGATCATGGGATCTGGTCCCATCACTTCATGGCAAATAGATGGGGAAACAATGGAAACAGTGGCTGACTTTATTTTCCTGGGCTCCAAAATCACTGTGGACAGTGAATTCAGCCATGAAATTAAAAAAAACACTTGCTCCCTTGGAAGAAAAGCAATGGCAAACCTAGACAGCATATTAAAAAACAGAAAAATTATTTTGCCTACAAAGGTCCACATAGTCAAAGCTATGGTTTTTCCAGTAGTCATGTATGGACATGAGAGCTAGACCATAAAAAAGGCTGAGTGCTAAAGAACTGATGCATTCAAACTGTGGTGCTGGAGAAGACTCTTAGGAGTCCCTTGGACTGCAAGAGACCAAACCAGTCAGTCCTAAAGGAAATTAACCCTCAATATTCATTGGAAGGACTGGTGCTGAAGCTGAAGCTCCAATACTTTGGCCACTTGATGTGAAGAGCTGACTCATTAGAAAAGACCCTGATGCTGGGAAAGATTGAACACAGGAGGAGACGAGCACGACAGAGGATGGATGGTTGGATGGTGTCATTGACTCAACGGACATGAGTTTGAGCAAAATCCAGGAGATGACGAAGGACAGGGAAGTTTGGTATGCTACAATCTATGGAGTCGCAAAGAATTGAACATGACTGGGCAACTGAACAAAAACAACAACACAAAGTATCTTCTCTGACCACAGTATAATGAAGTTAAAAATCAATAACAAGAAAAACTGAAAAATTCACAAATTTGTGGAAATTAAACAACTACTGGATTAAAGAAAATAATCACAAGGGAAATTAGAAAGTGCTTCAGTTCAGTTCAGTTCAGTTGCTCAGTCGTGTCTGACTCTTGGCAACCCCATGAATCGCGGCATGCCAGGCCTCCCTGTCCATCACCAACTCCCGGAGTTCATGAAGACTCACGTCCATCTAGTCGGTGATGCCATCCAGCCATCTCATCCTCTGTCGTCCCCTTCTCCTCCTGCCCCCAATCCCTCCCAGCATCAGAGTCTTTTCCAATGAGTCAACTCTTCGCATGAGGTGGCCAAAGTACTGGAGTTTCAGCCTTGGCATCATTCCTTCCAAAGAAATCCCAGGGCTGATCTTCTTCAGAATGGACTGGTTGGATCTCCTTGCAGTCCAAGGGACTCTTAAGAGTCTTCTCCAACACCACAGTTCAAAAGCATCAGCATCAATTCTTCGGCGCTCAGCCTTCTTCATGGCCCAACTCTCACATCCACCATACAGGACCACTGGAAAAACCATAGCCTTGACTAGACGGACCTTTGTTGGCAAAGTAATGTCTCTGCTTTTGAATATGCTATCTAGGTTGGTCATAACTTGTCTTCCAAGGAGTAAGCATCTTTTAATTTCATGGCTGCAGTCACAATCTGCAGCAATTTTGGAGCCCCCCAAAATAAAGTCTGACACTGTTTCCACTGTTTCCCCATCTATTTCCCATGAAGTTATGGGACCAGATGCCATGATATTTGTTTTCTGAATGTTGAGCTTTAAGCCAACTTTTTCACTTTCCACTTTCACTTTCATCAAGAGGCTTTTTAGTTCCTCTTCACTTTCTGCCATAAGGGTGGTGTCATCTGCATATCTGAGGTTATTGAGATTTCTCCTGGCAATCTTGATTCCAGCTGGTGCTTCTTTCAGCCCAGCGTTTCTCATGATGTACTCTGCATATAAGTTAAATAAGCAGGGTGACAATATACAGCCTTGACGTACTCCTTTTCCTATTTGGAACCAGTCTGTTGTTCCATGTCCAGTTCTAACTGTTGCTTCCTGACCTGCATATAGGTTTCTCAAGAGGCAGGTCAGGTGGTCTGTATTCCCATCTCTTTCAGAATTTTCCACAGTTTATTGTGATCCACACAGTCAAAGGCTTTGGCATAGTCAATCAAGCAGAAATAGATGTTTTTCTGGAACTCTCTTGCTTTTTCCATGATCCAGTGGATGTTGGCAATTTGATCTCTGGTTCCTCTGCCTTTTCTAAAACCAGCTTGAACATCTGGGGGTTCACGGTTCACGTATTGCTGAAGCCTGGGTTGGAGGATTTTGAGCATTACTTTACGCGCGTGTGAGATGAGTGCAATGGTGCGGTAGTTTGAGCATTCTTTGGCATTGCCTTTCTTTGGGATTTGAATGAAAAGTGCTTAGAGCCTATTATTATGGGTTTCCCTGGTAGCTCAGATGGTAAAGAATCCACCTGCAATGCAGGAGGCTTGGGTTTGATCACTGGGACAATAAGCAAATGACAACCCACTCCAGTATTCTTTTTTTTTTTAATGATGATAAATTTTGGTACCATTTGTATTGATAATAATGTATTATGCAGTATTATAATATTTTTTATTTCTTTTTATTTTAAGTTACTTATTTTAATTGGAGGATAATTACTTTACAATATCGTGGTGGTTTTTGCCATACATTGACATGAATCAGCCTTGGATGTACATGTGTCTCCCATTCTGAACCCCCTCCCCCACTCCAGTATTCTTGCCTGGAGAATTCCATGAACAGAGGACCCTGGTGGGCTTTAGTCCATGGAGTTACAATGAGTTGGATAAGACTGAGTTAACCACATTTTGTGTGTGTGTGTGTTTGTCTTCTAGTGACTATTATAGACTGAATGTTTGTGTCCCCCTCAAATCCATATATTGAAAATTCAAGCACCAATGTGTCTGTATTTTGAGATGAGAATTTTAGGAAGTAATTATGGTTAAATGATGTAGTAAGTGTGGGGCCTTGAGCTGATAGAATTAGTATCCTTATAAGAAGAAACACTAGAGAGTTCTGTCTTCCTCTCTTTCTTCACTCATCAGAGAAAGGCCATGTGAGGACATGCTGAGAAGGTGTAAACCAGGAAGAGAGCTCTCACTTTTATCCTTCCAGCTTCCAGAATTGTGAGAAAATAAATTATTGTTATTTGAGCCACAGAGTCTGTGATATTTTGTTAACAGCTGCCCTAGCAAACAGATTTTGGTACCATGAAGTAGGTTGCTGCTGTAAAAAAAAAATACCTGAAAATATAGAAGTGGCTTTGGAACTGGGTAAAGGGTAGAGGCTGGAAGATTTGGGGATACATGCTAAAGAGAAATAAGCCTCGATTGCCATGAAGGGGCTGTTGGTAGAAATATTGATGTTAAATGTGTTCTGCTGAGGAATCTTAAAGCAAAGAGGAGAGCCTCCACCTTCGTAGGGAATACATAAATAATCATAAAGAGAATGTTGATAGAAATATAGATGTTAAAGGCCATTCCAGGGTGATCTTAGATGGAAATGAAAAACAGGTTATTGGAAATTGGAAGAAAGGAGATCCTTGTTATAAAATGGCAAAGAAGTTTGACTGACTTGTGTTCTAGTATTTTGTGGAACATGGAAGTTGTGAATGATGAAATTGGATATTTAGCTGAGGAGATTTCTAAGCATAATGTTGAAAGTGAAACCAGGGCCTCTTGACTGCTTACAGTAAAATGCAAGAGGAGAGCTATGAATTAAAGAAGGGATTGTTCAACAAAAAAGAACCAGAACTTAAAGATCTGGAAAATTCTTAGCCTTTTCATATTGCAAAAAACAAGAAAGCATGTTGTAAAGAGAACACCAAGAGTGTGGTTAGACTGTAACTCAGTGAAAAGATTATGGGATTATAAGAGCAGAAACACTACCAGTTTGAATGGAAGTGGAAGGGGTGAACTAAATGAAGGAAGGCTTTTGGAATTCTTGGATTTTACAGGAAAGGACAGTATGGCTGTTTGGCTGTGAACATGTGCTATTCTTCAAGAAAAGGGAAGAATGTTTCAGAAGGTAATTCAGAGATTATCAGGGTCAGAGCCTCAGTTTCAGTGGGCCAGACAGCCTCTTCCCAGCAGAGGTGTGGGGACAAGTTCCTGCCTGGCAGAACTGCAAGGGCATGACTCTTGCCCAGTAGAGCTGTGGAGTTGGGGTCCCTGCCCCAGTGAGTCCAGAAGGTGGGTCAACCATCACAGTGGGTCCAGAAGGCAGAGCATAAGACAAAATAGGGTTATAACTGGGCCTTAAGATCTAATGGAATTTGCCTTGCTAGATTTTGAACTTGCTTGGGAGCTATCACCCCTTTCTTCCTTCCAGCTTTTCTCTTTTGGAATGAGAATGTCTATTCTATGCCTGTCCCACCAGTTTCATTTTGGAGGAACATGACCTGTCTGGTTTATAGTTGGACAGGAATTTTGCCTCAGTACACATTGTACCTGGAGTTTCACCCATATATGATTTAGATAATTTTCAGATAAGGCTTTGGAGTTTAAACTTTAGAATTTGGTGTTAAGACTTTTGGGGCTGTTGAAATGGAATAAATGTATTTTGCATGTGAGGAGGACATGAATTTTGAGGGCATAATGTTATGGACGAGGTTTATGTCCTCTCAAAATTCATATGTTGAAGCCCTAACCCTGGTGTGACTATATTTGGAGACTGGGCCTCTAGGGAAGAACTAAGGTTAAATGAGGTAAGAAGGCAGTGTCATGATCCAATAGGATTAGTGCCTTATAAAAAGAGATATCAGAGAGTTCTTCCTGTCTCTCTCTCTATGTCTCTCTCTCTCTCTCTCCCTCTCTCCACATGCATAAGAAGAGTTCATATTAGCACATAGTAAGGATAAAACCCAAAGGGAAAGTTCTTACCAGATACCAGCTCTGCAGGTACTTGATCACTCCCCAAAACTGTGAGAAAATAAATTTTTTTTTTTGCTTAAGCCACCCAGTCAATGATTTTCTGTTACAACATCCCAAGCTCACTAAGACAGAGACAAATCAAAATGAAAGCACAGCATGCCATTTATGGAATGCTGTGAAAATTGTGCTAAGGGGGAAAATTATGGTTATAAACACTTACATTAAAAAACCAAAAAAATTATAAATCAAATAAACAATTTTACAACTTATGAAACTAGAAAAAGAAGAATAAACTAAACCCAAAGTTAGAAGAAGGAAGGAAGTAATACGAAGTAGAGCAGAGATAAATGAAATTGAGAATAGAAAAGCAATAAAGAAAATCAACAAAACAAAAAGTTATCTATAGTGTGGAAATGGGTATGAAAATGGGTGTGATACATTCAAATAAAATGTTTCAATAAATGTTCTCATTAAAAGCAAAAAACAAAACAGAACAAAAAGTTGATTCTTCAAAATGATCAACAAAATGTACAAACTGTTAGCTAGACTGACTAAGAAAATAAGAGAGAAGAGTCAAATTACTAAAATCAGAATTGAAAGTGGGAACATAGCTAATGACTTTCTTAGAATTAAAAGGATTATAAGAGAGTACTGTTAAGTGATTGTATGCCAACAAATTAGATAATTTAAATGAAATGAACAAATTCTTAGAAACACAAAACCTACCAAGACTGAACCATGGAGGATTAGGAAATCTGAATAGACCTGTAACTCGTAATGAAATTGAATCACTAATCAAAAATTTCCTAACAAGGGAATCCCTGGAGTTGGTGACTACACAGATGAATTCTACCAAACATTTAAATAAGAATTAATATCATCCTCAAACTTTTCCAAAAATTGATGAGAAGGAAATACTTCATAATTCATTCTATGAAGCTACCATTACCCTGATAACAAAGCCAGAAAAAAGAAACTACAAAAAAAAAAGGAAAGTAGACCAATATCTTATGAATGCTGCTGCAAAAATTGTCAACAATATACTAAGAAACTGAATTCAATAGCATATTAAAAGGATTATACACTGTCACCAAGTCGGATTATTTCTGAAGTACAAGAATAATTTAAGATATGAAAATCAATGTAATATACCACATTAACAGAATGAAGGGGAAGAAAATCCATATGATCATCTCAATTGATGCAGAAAAAGCAACTGACAAAATTCAATACCCTTTCATGATGAAACCATTCAACAAACTAGTAACAAAAGGAGACTACCCAAAAAACATAATAAAAATAATATAAATATATGAAAAACCCCACAGCAAACATTCTCAGTCATGAAAGGCTGGATGGTTTTCCTCTAGAGATCAGGAAAACAGTAAGCATTCCTGCTTTGCTACGTCTGTTCGATGTCTGAAAAGCAGAGACATCACTTTGCTGACAAAGATCCATATAGTCAAAAGTCAAAGCTATGGTTTTTCCAGTAGTCATGTATGGATGTGAGAGTTGGTCCATAAAGAAGGCTGAGCACTGAAGAATTGATGCTTTTGAACTGTAGTGCTGGAGAAGATTCTTGAGAGTCCCTTGGACTGCAAGGAGATCCAACCAGTCAATCCTAAATGAAATTGACCCTGAATATTCACTGGCAGGACTGATGCTGAAACTGATGCTCCAATACTTTGGCCACCTGATGCGTAGAGCTGACTCATTGGAAAAGACCGTGATGTTAGGAAAGACTGATGGCAGGAGGAGGAGAGGGTGACAGAGGATGAGATGGTTGGATGGCATCATCAACTCAATGGACATGAGTTTGAACAAACTCCGGGAGATGGTGAAGGACAGGGAAGCCTGGAATGCTACAGTCCACTGGGTCCCAAAGAGTTGGACATGACTTAGCAACTGAGCAAAAACAATTCAGTATAGTACTGAAAATCTTATCAAGAGAAATTAGGCGAGACAAAGAAATAAAAGACATCCATTTGAAAGAAGCAAGTAAGATTATCTCCATTTGTAGATGATAAGATCTTATATGGAGACTCTTTTTCTGCCCAGAGCTTTAGGTACATACACTTTTATTTCCACAGCTCAGTTAGTAGATTTTGTCTAGTCTTTTTTTTTTTTTTTTTTTTTTTAGTTACTAGGAGCAGTCTTGGATCCCTGATCTTATGTATGCAGTTCTGTTTTACCTCCTGGGATAAAAGTCTAGCCTTGAATTCCTTTTCTTTCTCTGGTTTGACACTCTAGCTCTTAGATAGTAAGGCTTATCACTGTCCTCATTACTTAGTGAACCTCATTTTTTTTTTGCTTCAGCTTACCGCTTTCATTAGTTTGATGGGGCTGCTGTAACACAGTACCCCAGACTGAGTGACTTAAACAGTGAAAATGTATTGTCTCGTAGTTCTAGAGGTTAGAAGTCTGAGATCAAGGTGTCAGCAGGCTTAGTTTTTTCTAAGGGCCTGGAAAGAAAATCTGTTCTGTGCTTCTCACCCAGCTTCTGGTGCTTTGTTGGCTATCTTTGATGTTGTTTAGCATGTAAGAACATCACCCTAACCTCTGCCTGCATCTTCACATGATGTCTTTTACACGTGTGTGTCTGTGTCTAAACTTCTTGGTTTTATAAAGATACCAGCTATATTGGATTAGAGGCTTGCCCTACTCCTATCCTAACTCAAATAGTTGCATTTTCAGAGAAACCAATTCCAAATCAGATTGTATTTTGAGGTACTGTGGGCTAGGACTTCAGTGTATGAGTTTTGGGGAAGGCACAATTCAACCCATAACACCACTCTTCAAGTTCCTTCCTCGTTCCTAGCATCTGCATGTTTTCTTTTATAAATTTACAACTCAGTTATTTAATTTTGTTTGGTTGTACTATTTTGTTCAGCGAGTACTCAAATAAATAAAAAAAAAGCGTGTACTTTATTTGAAGCGAGGGGGCAATGTCCCAAATCAATAAAATCCACAAATTGACTGGACTTTTGTTTTTCCATGATTTAAATGGTAAGAAAATTAAAAAAGAATCACCAACTAATATTTTACAGAAAATTAAATAATTAAGGGCATAAAAGAAGGAACATAAAATGTAAAAAAGATATTATCGATAAGAAAAGGTAGATTTGAAAAATAACAGAGCTTCTAGCAATGAAAACTATAGATATTCAAAATGCAAAATTCAATGGATACATTAAACTGTATGCTAGACCCAACTGAAGAAAGAGTTCGTGAACTGAAAGACTGATCTGAGAAGGTGACAATAATGCAGCACAGAGGGGGAAAACGGGAGAAAAGGCAAGAAGAAAAGAGTAAGAAAGAGGGGTTGAAAGATGAATTCTAATTTAAAATTAATATAGTTTTAACTTAAAAGTTAAAATGAGATCAGATGTTTGCTTCACGAGGAGCTCCAGAAAATATGAGAGGAATAGAGAGAACTAGAAATTCCCATATATGAAGAGATAAAGCAGGGACTTTTTCAGAATTGAGAAAGGCATTGATTTAGAAAATGTCAACTGTGGTTAATTCCTAATTATTCAAGAGTTGACACTTGCCCCACTGCCTAGGTAAGAAAACGCAAAGGAAGATTTTTAATTTTGTGTTGGTATCTCTGGGAAAAGATTTTGTTGTGGAAGAGTTTGAAACCACTGGCTATGAGGTAAAAAATACTTATCTGAAGCCTTCTTACATTTTCTTCATTTCCAACTCATATTAATGACAATGATAAAAATTATGCCCTTTTAGTTTTTGAATGATATAGCATCAAACTAGAATTTAGTGCATTTTGTGATATTGAGCAGGTTAATGAATTAAATAATATATTAAGTTCAACTTTTCCCTTAAAGAAAATTTAGAAAATGTTTAGACTTGAAGCTATGGACATACATTCTTAGGGTATGGATTATAATGTTAGCTAGCATGTAGTTCTTATTCTGAATGTAATTCTTGTTTTGAAATTCAAACAATAAACAATATTTTATACACATTTTTGCTTAAAGTCACATTTTGTCATATTTGGCTGCAAAGCATATACTAGAATCAGCACAGTGCCGATCCAATGGAAATATGAACAGGACCACACAAAACGGTTCCACTGTGTCATTTTGTTCAATGTGGCTTCAAGAAAATAAACTTTTCTCACCACAAAAACTTGCTTGTCGTTTCCCACTTTTTAAAATGATCACTTTTAACTTTATTTCCAGCACCTTATCCCTTTTCTAACCGTTGTCTACTCTAAAGTGATTTGTTTCTTTTGCTCTGGAATCCCTCACTCTTCAATTTTTTTTTAAACCACATTTCTAACTATAAAATGCATATTATTAAAACATGTTAAGCTTTGGGGATAGTTTGATGTTGGTAATGTAAGACTTTTGGCTCATTCACTTAGAATTTTGTGGTATTTATATTTTCAGTATAGCTGATATTTTTTTCTATGTGTTTTAACTTTTAGAGATTTTCTTTTAGTACATAGTTGAGAACTGGCTTAATTCTCTAAAACATTCAACTTAAATTTCATTCAGTTTTCTTTTTCAGTCTGTTTATCAGACGGTGTATTAATGGGCATTTTTTAATCCGAGAATCTTAGATTTTCTTGATTCTAACCCAAGACATAGAACTGAGCTTCAAAACAGACAACATGAATTATTTCCAGATATTCTAATAGGTGAGAGAGGGTAACAGCCTAATGTGCCTTGCACCAGCAGAAGTGCAAGCCTTGGGCAGTCATGATACTATTTCTAATCCTTCACGGCTATACTTTCTAAATGGTAACATCCTAAACAGAACCCAATATTCTGATAAGGATTTGGTACAGAATATTATTGAGGGGAATTTTAAATTCCTAGTGTTATTCATTTTAATACATCCTTATATCACATAATGTTTTTACTTATTTGCTTCTCAATTTCAGTTCCACTGAAAGTTTGGACCAGACAATTCTCTGTTGTGGACAGCTTTTGTTGTGTGTAGGATATGTAGTAGTTCCCCTGGTTTCTATCCACTAGATGCCAGTAGCACCCTCCTCAATCATGACAGTCAAAAATGTCTCCAGACAAACTGCCAAATGCGTCTTGTGTGATAAAACCATCTCTCGTTGAGCACAACTGGTTTAGGGCATTGTATTGCTAACTCATTCTGCTTGTGATCAAATCTAGTCTTGACTCACTCCCAGGTGTTTTGTCCTTAATACCTGTCAAGTTTACCTGTCAACTATGCTTTATTCTGCGTATGAATGATTTATTTTACTTTCTAAGCATACACATTTTGTCTTCATTTTCACCTCATTGTATAAGAAATTTACCCATCTCATCAAAGTCATTTGAAACTTATCTTTAACAGAATACAAACAATTTTATATATTCAATGTTTAAAAATTTCGAACATTAGTAAAGATAAGAAATGTAGGGATTATCCCTGTGAAGCACAACTTGGAAGTGTTCTCCAAATTGATAATGTATCACTAGTAATTGCCCTTTGAATGTGACCCCCAAATCAGTCATTCATTTCTTTAATATGACATGGCCCCTAGCCTACTTTTCTAAATGTCTTTAACTTTGTTTTGTGAAACAATCAGAATGCCCTATCAAAATCAGGAAAGATTACATCTGAACTTACTCCATTTGATTGTCTCTCAGAGCTTCTTTTTCACACAGTCACATTGGTTGCTTGCTAGTGAGTGAGTGGAATCTTTCTTGAATTACAGAGGAGGGCACTGTACAGTCTGCGCTATTCTTTGAAAATGGGGTATACTGAGGATGGTCAACATCAGGCGATAAACACATTTTTATAAGTCACAGATGGTGAGGAGTGGCGCTTCTCTTATAGACAAGAAAACCTATGTGGTAGGTGGTGCAGTGGCAAGGAATCAGCTGTCAATGCAGGAGACATGAGAGATGCAGGTTCAATCCCCTGGGTCAGGAAGATCCCCTGGAGAAGGGCATGGCAACCCACTCCAGTAATCTTGCCTGGAGAATTCCATTGACAGAGGAGCCTGGAGGCTACAGTTCGTGGGATCGCAGAATCAGACATGACCGAGCACTAAGGCTCTCACTTTTCAAGCATTGTCAATCATCTTTTCTCCCAGCCTGCTTCCATCCCTCCCATTCTTCCTTCACTTGTTTATTGTCCATTGACCTATTTAGTCAACTAACAATTACTGATTACTCACTGTGCACCAGGCATTAAGAACACAGTGAGGAAAACAGTAGGGACCTTGGTTTCACATAGCAGAGAGACAGGCTCAAGGAGTGGAGTGAAGGAGAGAGGTGCTAGAGGTAAAAGAATGCATCTGCCATTGCAGGAGATGCAAGAGACATGGGTTTGATCCTTAGGTCAGAAAGGTCTGCTGGGGAAAGACATGACAACCCGCGCCAGGATTCTTGCCTGGAAAATTCCATGGACAGAGGAGACTGGCGGGCTGTAGTCCATGTGGTCACAAAGAGTTGGACACGACTAAGCACACAGACACAACGTGTGAAGGAGACAAGTGAACAGTTATCTGTATTGCAGTGTATTGTATGTGGTGATATATGCTTGTATTCTATTAGAGGAATGTGCAGGAGAGGTGGTGCCAGAGAGTGCTTCTCAGAGTGATCTCTAAATTCAGAATTAGGAATTGCTCTGGAGAAAAAGTGGGAAAGATATTCCAGGTTATAGGAGGGGAATGAAAGAAGGCATGATTGGGGAAATACAAATGATTCAGTCTTGATAGAGAGTTCTCCTCTTTCATCAGAAATAAATTGAGGAGGAGACACTGAATATAGACCACCTGTGATTTATGTAAATATAGTTAGTGTCCACAGCTCATGACTATTTGTTTTTTCCTCCCAAGTGTCTACTGGCAATGGGAATATCTAAAAATTGTCACATCATTTTTGAGTGGATATTTCTTTATGGAGACATAGATGGTTTTTTCTAATGGAGTATCAGCTAAAACACTGTTGCTTGACATGATGCTGACTTTCAAGTTGGCATTAATTTATTCTCCTATTTCTCTATGAGAATAAAATAATACCACATTATGCTATTTTATGCCAGTAGTTTTAATTGTCATGCCTAGTGAGAAAAGAAGGTAGACACTATATAACCACTGTTTAAATCCCAAGGAAATAAACATTCTCTTTCACTTATTCACAATAGTGATGCTCTCTTTTCTTTCTACGTCTTTTTTCTTTTCTCATTCCTTATTTTCTAATTCATTCTTTCTTTATCTCTGGCTTTAGAACTCTTGCCTTCATCCTACCATATCTTGTTATATATGACTAGACTATGCTGGCTGTTCTTTAAGGGAATAAAGAATTAGATCATAGATAATAAATAATCTTCATATTTGCTTGTAGATGGGCAGAATCGTTTTTATACCAGTTTATTTTAAGTTGAAAGCAGAGACTAATCTTGCTCATCTTTATTTAGTAATTAAAAAAATTAAACCCCAAAATGGATAACTACCTCAAAATTATTATCCTACACTTTGCAGACAAGGGAAGATGTAAAATAAGCAGTGGTCCTACAGAGATTAAGGAGTAAATCAAAGAATCTATCAATAATCAAGCATGATGCTTTGAATTGACTCTGCATATAATTTATCAATAATATACAGAATAATTGAGATCATTGGATGATTTTTTAGCAGCAGCAGCAGCATTTGGTAATGGCAAAGTCTGATGTAAACTCAATGCATCTGAATAAAGAACTCACAATTTGCTAAATCCAATCAATTATTCTCAATTATATACTAAATTTCCTATCGTCAGTTCTTTTTTGGCTATTCTTTCTAGGGGGTAAAAATAAGATTACACTCAACATATTGATAGCCAATTTTCTAAAACATTTGTTTATTTGTGGCGGTCTTGGATCTTCACTGCTGCATGGACTTTCCTCTAGTTGTAGGGAGAGGGGCTACTCTCTAGTTGTGTGTGAGTTCCTCATTCCGGTGGCTTGTCGTGGAGCACAGGCTCTAGGCTCAGGGGCGTTAGTAGTTGCAGCGCTTGGGTTCTAGAACGCAGGCTCAGTAGTTGTGGCACATGGCTTAGTTGCTCTGTGGCATGTGGGATCTTCCTGGATGAGGGATCAAACCCATGTCTGTGCACTGGCAGGCAGATTCTTTACCACAGAGCGACCAGGGAAACCCCAACAACTGACTTTTTCATGATGCTATAGCAATCACTGGATCAATTGTCACAGACTCAGAGTATGTTATGAGTTCAATATTTCCTGTTTGGAATTTTTGTCCTAAGGTTTTCCCGTGCTTTATGGAAGTACTGCTTTCTAGGATTCTGGTTTAGTAGAAGATGTTTTTGTTATTTGCTAT
Source organism: Ovis aries (assembly GCF_016772045.2). NCBI lineage: Eukaryota > Metazoa > Chordata > Mammalia > Artiodactyla > Bovidae > Ovis > Ovis aries. The sequence goes on from NC_056070.1 coordinate 13,406,988, forward strand.
AGGATCCATCTTCCATGGAAAAATGTAAATTCCTTTACGATTTCCATAGAGTTGGGCATAAAAACTGACACAAACATTTAGAATAACGTTTAGTAAAGTCTCATGCTGTAAAGAGCAATATTGCATAGGAAACTGGAATTAGGTCCATGAATCAAGGCAAATTGGAAGTGGTCAACCACGAGATGGGAAGAGTGAACATCGACACTTCAGCAACCAGTGAATGAAAATGGACAGGAATGGGTGAATTTAACTTAGATGATCATTGTATCTACTTCTGTGGGTAAGAATCCCTCAAAAGAAGTGAAAAAAAGAAAAGTAGCCATCATAGTCCACAAAAGAATCCAAAATGCAGTACTTGGATGCAATCTCAAAAACGACAGAATGATCTCTGTTCCTTTCCAAGGCAAACCATTCAATGTCACAATAATCCAAGCCTATGCCTTGACCAGTAATGCTGAAGAAGCTGAAGTTGAATGGTTCTATGAAGACCTACAAGACCTTCTAGAACTAACACCCAAAAAAGATGTCCTTTTCATGATAGGGGACTGGAATGCAAAAGTAGGAAGTCAAGAAACACCTGGAGTAACAGGCAAATTTGGCTCTGGAGTACAGAATAAAGCAGGGCAAAAACTAACAGAGTTTTGCCAAGAGAACACACTGGTCATAGCAAACACCCTCTTCCAACAACACAAGAGAAGACTCTACACATGGACATCATCAGGGGTCAACACCGAAATCAGATTGATTATATTCTTTGCAGCCAAAGATGGAGAAGCTCTATACAGTCAGCAAAAACAAGACCAGGAGCTGACTGTGGCTCAGATCATGAACTCCTTATTGCCAAATTCAGACTTAAATTGAAGAAAGTAGGGAAAACCACTAGGCCATTCAGGTATGACCTAAATCAAATCCCTTACAATTATACAGTGGAAGTGACAAATAGATTCAAAAGATTAGATCTGATAGACAGAGTGCCTGATGAACTATGGACGGAGGTTCATGAGATTGGACAGGAGGCAGGGATTAAGACCATCCCTAAGAAAAAGAAATGCAAAAAAGCTAAATGGCTGTCTGAGGAGGCCTTACAAATAGCTGTCAAAAGAAGAGAAGTGAAAGGCAAAGGGGAAAAGGAAAGATATACCCGTTTGAATGGAGAGTTCAAAGAATAGCAAAGAGATAAGAAAGCCTTCCTCAGTGATCAATGCAAAGAAATGGAGGAAAGCAATAGAATAGGAAAGATTAGATATCTCTTCAGGAAAATTAGAGATACCAAGGGAACATTTCATGCAAAGATGGGCTCAATAAAGGACAGAAATGGTATGGACCGAACAGAAGCAGACAATGTTAAGAAGAGGTGGCAAGAATACACAGAAGAACTATACAAACAAGATCTTCATGACCCAGATAATCACGATGGTGTGATCACTCAACTAGAGCCAAACATCCTGGAATGTGAATGCCTTAGGAAGCATCACTATGAACAAAGCTAGTGGAAGTGATGGAATTCTAGTTGAGCTATTTCAAATGCTAAAAGATGCTGCTGCACTCAGTATGCCAGCAAATTTGGAAAAACTCAGCAGTGGCCACAGGACTGGAAAAGGTCCGTTTTCATTCCAATCCCAAAGAAAGGCAATGCCAAAGAATGCTCAAACTACCATACAATTGCACTCATTTCACACACTAGCAAAGTAATGCTCAAAATTCTCCAAACCAGGCTTCAACAGTACATGAACTGTGAACTTCCAGATGTTCAAGCTGGATTTATTTTATTTTATTTTTTATTTTTTTAGTCTTTTATTTTTTAAATTTTAAAATCTTTATTTCTTACATGCGTTCCCAAACATGAACCCCCTCCCACCTCCCTCCCCATAACATCTCTCTGGGTCATCCCCATGCACCAGCCCCAAGCATGCTGTATCCTGCGTCAGACATAGACTGGCGATTCAATTCGTACATGATACTATACATGTTAGAATGCCATTCTCCCAAATCATCCCACCCTCTCCCTCTCCCTCTGAGTCCAAAAGTCCGTTATACACATCTGTGTCTTTTTTCCTGTCTTGCATACAGGGTCGTCATTGCCATCTTCCTATATTCCATATATATGTGTTAGTATACTGTATTGGTGTTTTTCTTTCTGGCTTACTTCACTCTGTATAATCGGCTCTAGTTTCATCCATCTCATCAGAACTGATTCAAATGAATTCTTTTTAACGGCTGAGTAATACTCCATTGTGTATATGTACCACAGCTTTCTTATCCATTCATCTGCTGATGGACATCTAGGTTGTTTCCATGTCCTGGCTATTATAAACAGTGCTGCAATGAACATTGGGGTACATGTGTCTCTTTCAATTCTGGTTTCCTTGGTGTGTATGCCCAGCGGTGGGATTGCTGGGTCATAAGGTAGTTCTATTTGCAATTTTTAAGGAATCTCCACACTGTTCTCCATAGTGGCTGTACTAGTTTGCATTCCCACCAACAGTGTAGGAGGGTTCCCTTTCTCCACACCCTCTCCAGGATTTATTGCTTGCAGATTTTTGGATCGCAGACATTCTGACTGGTGTGAAGTGGTACCTCATTGTGGTTTTGATTTGCATTTCTCTAATAATGAGTGATGTTGAGCATCTTTTCATGTGTTTGTTAGCCATCCGTATGTCTTCTTTGGAGAAATGTCTATTTAGTTCTTTGGCCCATTTTTTGATTGGGTCGTTTATTTTCTGGAATTGAGCTGCATAAGTTGCTTGTATATTTTTGAGATTAGTTTTTGTCAGTTGCTTCATTTCCTATTATTTTCTCCCATTCAGAAGGCTGTCTTTTCACCTTGCTTATATTTTCCTTTGTTGTGCAGAAGCTTTTAATTTTAATTAGATCCCATTTGTTTATTTTTGCTTTTATTTCCAGAATTCTGGGAGGTGGATCATAGAGGATCCTGCTGTGATTTATGTCTGAGAGTGTTTTGCCTATGTTCTCCTCTAGGAGTTTTATGTTTTCTGGTCTTATATTTAGATCTTTAATCCATTTTGAGTTTATTTTTGTGTGCAGTGTTAGAAAGTGATCTAGTTTCATTCTTTTACAAGTGGTTGACCAGTTTTCCCAGCACCACTTGTTAAAGAGATTGTCTTTACTCCATTGTATATTCTTGCCTCCTTTGTCAAAGATAAGGTGTCCATAGGTGTGTGGATTTATCTCTGGGCTTTCTATTTTGTTCCATTGATCTATATGTCTGTCTTTGTGCCAGTACCATACTGTCTTGATGACTGTGGCTTTGTAGTAGAGCCTGAAGTCAGGCAAGTTGATTCCTCCAGTTCCATTCTTCTTTCTCAAGATTGCTTTGGCTATTCGAGGTTTTTTGTATTTCCATACAAATCTTGAAATTATTTGTTCTAGTTCTGTGAAAAATGTGGCTGGTAGCTTGATAGGGATTGCATTGAATTTGTAAATTGCTTTGGGTAGTATACTCATTTTCACTATATTGATTCTTCCGATCCATGAACATGGTATATTTCTCCATCTATTAGTGTCCTCTTTGATTTCTTTCATCAGTGTTTTATAGTTTTCTATATATAGGTCTTTAGTTTCTTTAGGTAGATATATTCCTAGGTATTTTATTCTTTTCATTGCAATGGTGAATGGAATTGTTTCCTTAATTTCTTTTCTACTTTCTCATTATTCGTGTATAGGAATGCAAGGGATTTCTGTGTGTTGATTTTATATCCTGCAACTTTACTATATTCATTGATGAGCTCTAGTAATTTTCTGGTGGAGTCTTTAGGGTTTTCCATGTAGAGGATCATGTCATCTGCAAACAGTGAGAGTTTTACTTCTTTTCCAGTTTGGATTCCTTTTATTTCTTTTTCTGCTCTGATTGCTGTGGCCAAAACTTCCAGAACTATGTTGAATAGTAGCGGTGAAAGTGGACACCCTTGTCTTGTTCCTGACTTTAGGGAAATGCTTTCAATTTTTCACCATTGAGGATAATGTTTGCTGTGGGTTTGTCATATATAGCTTTTATTATGTTGAGGTATGTTCCTTCTATTCCTGCTTTCTGGAGAGTTTTTATCATAAATGGATGTTGAATTTTGTCAAAGGCCTTCTCCGCATCTATTGAGATAATCATATGGTTTTTATTTTTCAATTTGTTAATGTGGTGAATTACATTGATTGATTTGCGGATATTGAAGAATCCTTGCATCCCTGGGATAAAGCCCACTTGGTCACGGTGTATGATCTTTTTAATGTGTTGTTGGATTCTGATTGCTAGAATTTTGTTGAGGATTTTTGCATCTATGTTCATCAGTGATATTGGCCTGTAGTTTTCTTTTTTTGTGACATCTTTGTCAGGTTTTGGTATTAGGGTAATGGTGGCCTCATAGAATGAGTTTGGAAGTTTACCTTCCTCTGCAATTTTCTGGAAGAGTTTGAGGAGGATAGGTGTTAGCTCTTCTTGAAATTTTTGGTAGAATTCAGCTGTGAAGCCGTCTGGACCTGGGCTTTTGTTTGCTGGAGGATTTCTGATTATAGTTTCAATTTCCGTGCTTGTGATGGGTCTGTTAAGATTTTCTATTTCTTCCTGGTTCAGTTTTGGAAAATTGTACTATTCTAAGAATTTGTCCATTTCTTCCACATTGTCCATTTTATTGGCATACAACTGCTGATAGTAGTCTCGTATGATCCTTTGTATTTCTGTGTTGTCTGTTGTGATCTCTCCATTTTCATTTCTAATTTTATTGATTTGATTTTTCTCTCTTTGCTTCTTGATGAGTCTGGCTAATGGTTTGTCAATTTTATTTATCCTTTCAAAGAACCAGCTTTTGGCTTTGTTGATTTTTGCTATGGTCTCTTTTGTTTCTTTTGCATTTATTTCTGCCCTAATTTTTAAGATTTCTTTCCTTCTACTAACTCTGGGGTTCTCCAACTCTTCCTTTTCTAGTTGCTTTAGGTGTAGAGTTAGGTTATTTATTTGACTTTTTCTTGTTTCTTGAGGTATGCCTGTATTGCTATGAACTTTCCTCTTAGCACTGCTTTTATAGTGTCCCACAGGTTTTGGGTTGTTGTGTTTTCATTTTCATTAGTTTCTATGCATATTTTGATTTCTTTTTGATTTCTTCTGTGATTTGTTGGTTATTCAGAAGTGTGTTGTTCAACCTCCATATGTTGGAATTTTTAATAGTTTTTCTCCTGTAATTGAGCTCTAATCTTAATGCATTATGGTCAGAAAAGATGCTTGGGATGATTTCGATTTTTTTGAATTTATCAAGTTTAGATTTATGGCCCAGGATGTGATCTATCCTGGAGAAGGTTCCATGAGCACTTGAAAAAAGGTGAAATTCATTGTTTTGGGGTGAAATGTCCTATAGATATCAATTAGGTCTAACTGATCTAATGTATCATTTAAAGTTTGCGTTTCTTTGTTAATTTTCTGTTGAGTTGATCTGTCCATAGGTGTGAGTGGGGTATTAAAGTCTCCCACTATTATTGTGTTATTGTTGATTTCCCCTTTCATACTTGTTAGCATTTGTCTTACATATTGCGGTGCTCCTATATTGGGTGCATATATATTTATAATTGTTATATCTTCTTCTTGGATTGATCCTTTGATCATTATGTAGTGGCCTTCTTTGTCTCTTTTCACAGCCTTTGTTTTAAAGTCTATTTTATCGGATATGAGTATTGCCACTCCTGCTTTCTTTTGGTCTCTATTTGCGTGGTATATCTTTTCCAGCCCTTCACTTTCAGTCTGTATGTGTCCCTTGTTTTGAGGTGGGTCTCTTGTAAGCAGCATATAGAGGGGTCTTATTTTTGTATCCATTTGGCCAGTCTTTGTCTTTTGGTTGGGGCGTTCAACCCATTTACGTTTAAGGTAGTTATTGATATGTATGATCCCGTTACCATTTACTTTATTGTTTTGGGTTCAGGTTTATACACCCTTTCGTGTTTCCTGTCTAGAGAATATCCTTCAGAATTTGTTGGAGAGCTGGTTTGGTGGTGCTGAATTCTCTCAGCTTTTGCTTGTCTGTAAAGCTTTTGATTTCTCCTTCGTATTTGAATGAGATCCTTGCTGGGTACAGTAATCTGGGCTGTAGGTTATTGTCTTTCATCACTTTAAGTATGTCTTGCCATTCCCTCCTGGCCTGAAGAGTTTCTATTGAAAGATCAGCTGTTATCCTTATGGGAATCCCCTTGTGTGTTATTTGTTGTTTTTCCCTTGCTGCTTTTAATATTTGTTCTTTGTGTTTGATCTTTGTTAATTTGATTAATCTGTGTCTTGGGGTGTTTCACCTTGGGTTTATCCTATTTGGAACTCTCTGTGTTTCTTGGACTTGGGTGATTATTTCCTTCCCCATTTTAGGGAAGTTTTCAACTATTATCTCCTCAAGGATTTTCTCATGATCTTTCTTTCTGTCTTCTTCTTCTGGGACTCCTATAATTCGAATGTTGGAGCGTTTCATATTGTCCTGGAGGTCTCTGAGATTGTCCTCATTTCTTTTAATTCATTTTTCTTGTTTCCTCTCTGATTCATTTATTTCTACCATTCTATCTTCTATTTCACTAATCCTATCTTCTGCCTCTGTTATTCTACTATTTGTTGCCTCCAGAGTGTTTCTGATCTCATTTATTGCATTATTCATTATATTTTGACTCTTTTTTATTTCTTCTAGGTCCTTGTTAAACCTTTCTTGCATCTTCTCAATCCTTGTCTCTAGGCTATTTATCTGTGATTCCATTTTGATTTCAAGATTTTGGATCATTTTCACTATCAATATTCGGAATTCCTTCTCCGGTAGATTCCCTACTTCTTCCTCTTTTGTTTGGTTTGGTGGGCAACTCTCCTGTTCCTTTACCTGCTGAGTATTCCTCTGTCTCTTCATCTTGGTTATATTGCTGTGTTTGGGGTGGCCTTTTTATATTCTGGTAGTTTGTGGAGTTCTCTTTATTATGGAGCTTCCTCACTTTGGGTGGGGTTCTATCAGTGGCTTGTCAAGGTTTCCTGCTTAGGGAGGCTTGTGTTGGAGTTTTGGTGGGTGGAGCTGGGTTTCTTCTCTCTGGAGTGCAGTGGAGTGACCAGTAATGGGTTATGAGACATCAACGGTTTGGGGATAATTTTGAGCTGCCTGTATATTGAAGCTCAGGGGAGTGTTCCTGTGTTGCTGGAGAATTTGCGTGGTATGTCTTGTTTTGGAACTTGTTGGCCCTTGGGTGGAGCTTGGTTTCAGTGTAGGTATGAAGGCATTTGATGAGCTCCTATTGCTTAATATTCCCTGGATTCAAGAGTTCTCTAATGTTTTCAGGCTTTGGATTTAAGCCTCCTGCTTCTGGTTTTCAGTTTTATTTTTACAGTAGCCTCTAGACTTCTCCATCTATACAGCACCGATGATAAAACATCTAGGTTAAAGATGAAAAGTTTCTCCACATTGAGGGATACTCAGAGAGGTTCACTGAGTTACAAGGAGAAGAGAAGATGGAGGGGGTAGTTAGAGGTAACTGGAATGAGATGCGGTGAGATCAAAAGAGGAGAGAGCAAGCTAGCCAGTAGTCACTTCCTTATGTGCTCTCTATAGTCTGGACCGCTCAGAGGTATTTACAGAGTTGTATGGGGCAGAGGAGAGGGAGGAAGTAGACAGAGGTGACCAGGAGGATAAGAGAGAGGAATGAGTAGGAGAGAGACAAATCCTGCCAGTAACCAGTTCCTTAGGTGTTCTCCACTGTCTGGAACACACAGAGATTCAGAGTTGGATAGAGAAGAGATGGGGAGAAAAGAGACAGAGGCCACTTGGTGGAGAAAAAGGAGAGTCCAGAGGAGGAGAGAGTGGTCAAGCCAGTAATCTTGCTCTCAGGTAAACTTGGGTAGTGAAGTTTGGGTTTTTAAATGTACAAAATTGACAACAAAAACCTAAGAGCAAAGATTAAAAATCTAGAGTAGAGGTTGGATTTTCAAAGATACAATATTAAAGAAAAGCAGAAGGAAAAAGGGAGAAAGAAAAAAAAAAGAATTATTAAAAAACAAACAAACAAACAAAAAACACCAACAACCATCCAAAGACTATATATGGTGTTTGCCTTAAAAAAAAAAAAAAGTCTTTTTCTTTTAAAAATAGTAATAATAGGTTATAGAAATAAAAATTAGAGGAGAAATAGAAGACTTAACTATTAAAAAAAAGTTTGAAAAAAAAAGAAAAAAGAAAAACAAAAAACAAAAAAGCAAAAAAAAAAAAAAAAAGGAATGATTTTAAAAATAGTCAAAAATATATCTAGCCCTTCTCTGATGTTATGGGCCATGTGGGATCACTTCCAAGGTGGTTCCCTCTGTTTAACTTCTTCTGTTTGCTGGTTTTTTAGGCTCACTAGTTCAGTCGCGCTGTGGGGAGGGGGGATGCTGCAAACAAATAGCACCATCGTGTGCACCCAGTATCTCAGCCCCGCTTGACCTGTCCTTTCTCGTGGCGCACAAACCGCTCTGGCTCTACGATGCTCAGCCGGGAACCGTCTGGGGCCGGCCCTAGGCTGTGTGCACTTCCCCGGTCCAAGCCGCTCAGGTTCGGCGCTCAGGCAGCCCTCAGAGGCACAAATGCGGCTGGGACTGCGCTTTGTGCCCTTCCCAGGTCCGAGTAGCTCAGGAGTTTGGCGAGCACGATCGCCACGGCTTGTCACCTTTTCTGCTGCTGCTGCTCAGCTTTCTGGGTGGACCACTGGTGCACCCCGTGAGGCAGATTGTGACTGTCCAGCACCCCCAGAAGTCTTAGCAAAGAAGCCTGCTTGCAGTTAGGTAAGTAGTCTCTCCGGGTCTGCAATTGCCCCTTTCCAGTCCTTACGGCTCTGGCTGCCTGTCCCCGGCGGGGAATGGTCTGCAGCCGGCTTTTTCCGCTCCGTCCTTTGTTCTGTGCTCGGTCCTGGCGGTGTCTTATGTTCGAGCTTTTCGCGTGGTAGCTATCCCACAGTCTGGTTTGCTAGCCCAAGTTAGATCGTTCTGGTTGCGCGTGGGGCGTTCCTGCCCGATTCTTGCAAAGCTCTGCAGCCCGCGCCTCCCGCGCGTCCCTGCCCTGCCCCCACTTCCCAATGGCGGATGCAGGCGTCTGTGCTGCTTTTCCGCTGGGGGAGTTACTGTTGGGCTTGTAATCTGTTGGTTTTAATTATTTATCTATTTTTCTGTCCTGTTATGTTGCCCTCTGTGTTTCCAAGGCTCGCCACAGACTCGGCAGGGAGACTGTTTCCTGGTGTTTGGAAACCTCTCTTCTTCAAATTCCCTTCCCGGGACGGGCTTCCCTTCCCGGGACGGAGCTCCCTCCCCACCTCCTTTGTCTCCTTTCTCGTCTTTTATATTTTTTCCTACCTGTTTTTGAAGACAGTGGTCTGCTTTTCTGGTTGCCTGATGTCCTCTGCCAGCCTACAGAAGTTGTTTTGTGGAGTTTGCTTGGCGTTGAAATGTTCTTTTGAGGAATTTGTGACGGAGAAAGTGGTCTTCCCGTCCTATTCCTCCGCCATCTTTCCCTCCCTCTCCAAGCTGGATTTAGAAAAGGCCGATGAACCAGAGATCACATTGCCAACATCCGCTGGATCATCGAAAAAGCAAGAGAGTTCCAGGAAAACATCTACTTCTCTTTATTGACTATGCCAAAGCCTTTACCTGTCTGGATCACAATAAACTGTGGAAAATTCTGAAAGAGATGGAATACCAGAACACATGACCTGCCTCCTGAGAATTCTGTATGCGGGTCAAGAAGCAACATTTAAAACTGGACATGGAACAGACTGGTTCCAAATAGGGAAAGGAGTATGTCAAGGCTGTGTATTGTCACCCTGCTTATTTAGCTTATATGCAGAGTACATCATGAGAAATGATGGACTCGATGAAGCATAAGCTGGAGTCAAAACTGCCAGGAGAAATATCAATCACCTCAGATATGCAGATGACACCACCCTTATGGCAGAAAGTGAAGAACAACTAAAGAGCCTCTTGATGAAAGTGAAAGAGCAGAGTGAAAATGTTGGCTTAAAACTCAGCATTCAGAAAACTAAGATCATGGCATCTGGTGCCATCATTTCATGGCAAATAGTTGCGGAAACGATGGAAACAGTGACAGACTATTGTTTTGGGGTTCCAAAAATCACTGCAGATGGTGACTGTAGCCATGAATTTAAAAGACACTTGCTCCTTGGAAGGAAAGTTATGACCAACCTAGACAACATATTAAAGAACAGAGACATTATTTTGCCAGCAAAGGTCTGTCTAGTCAAAGCTATGGTTTTCCAGTAGTCATATATGGATGTGAGAGTTGGACTGTAAAGAAAGCTGAGTGCTGAAGAATTGATACTTTTGAACTGTGTTGTTGGAGAAGACTCTTGAGAGTCCCTGGACTGCAAGGAGATCCAACCAGTCCATCCTGAAGGAAACCAGTCCTGAATATTCATTGAAAAGACTGATGCTGAAGCTGAAACTCCAATACTTTGGCCACCTGATGCAAGGAACTGAGTCGTTAGAAGAGACCCTGATGCTGGGAAAGATTGAAGGCAGGAGGAGAAGGGAACGACAGAAGCGATTGAACTGAACTATATCACTTTCCTCTTCTAGTCCACCAATATTCCTAACTTTACCTGCTAAATATATGCAAAATCCATGGTATTCTATTTTGATGCCAAAATGAGAACTTAAGCTATGTGGAGTATATTTATTTTCTAAAATATTATCTTTCAGAAAGGAAAAGCATTGATGGTTTCTTGCTTGTCCCTAGGAAAATGGTATTCGATTGGCTCTGGACTTCATTTTCTGGAATGTCAGTTTTTCATTTGTGCACTCATATGTCACAATAAAAATATTCTCTTGCTTTTTTCTTTTAACCCCTATTATTTCATTTTTGTTGAAGAAAATTATTAACCTATATTCATGATTGGTGTGATAAACTGATGAAAAAATTGGTCTCAATTTTGTATCCCTTTTTGTAGTGATATCCTTTGCAATATGATTTTATAACATCTTACTTCAGTCCTCTGAATCTGGGATGGCTTTGTGACTTGCTTTGATCAATAGAATGAAGCAGTAGTAACAGTTATGAAATTAGGCCTTTATTATTTCAACTCTCTCTTGGCCACCTGTCTCCACTATGAGAATAAGTCCAAGCAGCTTGCTTGAGGATGATAAACTGTATGAAATGGGGCCAAGGTGTCCTTGCCTCTAAGAGCCACCACCCAGAAGCATAAGTGACACCCATCATTGACCTGTGGCTCACCAGAGTGTAGAAGGGAACCCACGTAAGACTAGAGAAATCCCTCAGCTGAATCCAGCCTAAACTGTCATCAAAGACTTTTCAGGTAAATTGTGTGGTCTTAAGCTATTACTTTTAGGTTGGTGTGTTATGCCGTCAGTCATAGCCAACTGATGCAACATGGAGGCCTATGAATGCTCTGAAATTTTGTGTAAAATTTGGCGTGTATTTTTGTTGTTATAGGAAGAACTTTTAGCATTTAGCAGTTCTCAGACAGCTGTGGTCCAGAAATGTTTTATAAATCATTGCCTTCCTTATTGACTTAGTGATAGACTTAATCACATTCACCTGTTACATGAAACTATTTGGATTCTGATGAAGACAACTTTTGATTAGAATGGGAATAAAACGACAAACAAGAAAAAGAAACATTTCGTGAGTACAGGTGTGCATGCCCATGCACCTTCTGTCAATTGGACTGGAAATCTTTGGGTCTTTTCTCTAGGTGATATATCTTTGATATCATTGATTGTGTAGTACTGAAGTCTTTTGTGCATTGCTTATAATTAAATGCTAGAGATATATAATTAGGTTAAAAGATGAATTTCAAATGCTAATTCTCTGCTTAATCAGATTGCCACTGCAGATTACATTTGTTACATAAATTCTTTGATGAATTTGCTATTAAAATACCTTCATAATTGATGGTGTAGGATGCTCTTTCATCCCTTGTCACTTGGATCCTCATTCTAAGCTGATCCCCTCCTACTTCACAGAAAAAAGGTAAATCATCAGAAGGGACCTTTGTCAACTCTCGGATAGGACAGCAATCATGTGAAGTCAATAAAACTGGTAACATAATGACCTGTTGCTTAGTTAATAAAGCTGATGGAAGCTTTAGCAATTGTCCAATTGTTTTAACATTGAAAAGCTAATTTTTTAAATTTTATTTTACTGGATTCCTGTCCTGAAGGTTGAGGAGTATTATATTATTTTCTAACTGATGTCTGTGTTGTCCTTGGTGGGCTGATGAGGCCAACACACAGGCTCCGCCTGAATGCGGAGCATTTGCTCTGCACTTATCTACCATGTGCCAAACCTTGAGAGCCGTGCATTTTCCTCAAACTCAGATCTTCTGGCTCATTGTCAGTCAAGTCATGCCAGAGCTGCTAGCCAACAAAAGCATATAGGGAAAATAAATTTGTCATAGGAAAAGTACAGAAAAGTGATCACTTTCGGGCAGGACTACAGTAAGAACACTGTTAGGCTGCATTGCGCTAATGTTAAAAACAAAATGCCTTGCCAAATATCTTAAAAAAAATTTTTTTTTGGTGTGTGTCAATTAAAGTGCAAGTGTTTGGATACTTTGAGCATAGAATTAGACCCAAATTCAATTATCCACAGTAAACCATAGATATTGGCAAGAATTATTTATTCAGGAACCAAGATGGTTTTATTTTAACCCTTCCCCCACACCCAAGCCAGTGTGTTTTCACTAGCCAGTGCCCAGGTGTGAGTAGGGAGCGGTGGGGGGAGGGGCGGGCGGGATGGCTTGTATTTCAGTAAAGCATAGCAGGTGTAATGGTGGGCTCAGAGAAACACCTCCTTTCTTTCCACAGAATAACAGGCCATTTTATTGAGAAAAGAGCTGTGTTTTCTCCAGCACTTACAGCTTAAAGCTTCAAATTCAGACCACATAGAGAGGATTTCCAGTGACTACAGAAGGGCTGCTGTAAACACCTAGTGGCCGGGAATGGAGGTTTCCATCAGTGCTTTGTCCCTCCTCTAAGGGAAAGCACAATAGTCAAAGTTTTGTTCCCTTCTTTTTGGCTCTGAAATACTTGGAAAATCATTAAAAAAGATAAAGAGAAGGCTTCCCTGGTGGCTCAGATGGTAAAGAATCTGCCTGCAATGCAGGAGACTGGGGTTTGACCCCTGGGTTGGGAAGACTCCCTGGAGAAGGGAATGGCAACCCACTCCAGGATTCTTGCCTGGAGAATCCTGTAGACAAAGGAGCCTGGCAGGCTACAGTCCATGGGGTTGCAACAACAGCACTTTTAAAATTATTTTCATTTTTGGCCACGCTGTGTGGCATGTGGGATCTTAGTTCCTTGACCAGGAATGAAACCCTTGCCCATCTGCATTGGCAGTGTGGAGTCTTAACCACTGGATCTCCAGGAAAGTACCCTGATTCTATGAGATTGTGTCACCCAACAAGTTGAATGGAATAGAATGAGAAATCTGAGGGGTCCTTCACATGCCATATTTGCCACAAAATATGTTTCGCACATTGCTCTGACAGGAACTTGACGTTCGATGGGTTCATATATTGATGCCGTGAGGGCCTGGTACCAGAATTTTCTCAGTGGGCAAGGTAGGTGCCTGCTACCCAGTGAAAAAGGGAATAAACCACACGTAAAATCTATACAGCATGCAGCAGTTACAGAAGGTCCCTTTATTCCTTCCAGATTCCCCAAGTCACGTGTTCTTCGGTTCCATCTGCATCCTTTCTTTTCTTCAGCAAGGTGCCATCAGTGTCAATTTCCACTAGATATTATCTGTATAAACATTTCAGATCTGCAAGATGGGAGATACACACTCTGTTTTGCCCTGACCCACATGTCTCCTTAAGGAAGGCTGTGTTTATTACAATATCATCTTCAGAAGATGAACATGATTTAGGGACTGCTGTTGTGCTTGTCCTGGGAGGTACGTGTTGGAATGAAAAAATCCCACACAAAGAGATTAGGCACAAGTTGAGCGCTGAAGTTGCATGCTCTGTTTCCTTTCATTTTTTTTTCTTTTTAAGAAAATGTTCTCAGATTTTCCTCTTGCATCAACCCAAGATAGTGTTCTGAGCAACTTAAAATTTTTCGGCTGCCTCCACCCTCTGTTTTTGGATTGGTTTTGTTCTTGAACTCTTGTGGCCACTTAGTTATTTACTAATGGTTGAAGAAGTGTCATAAAAGCAGCAATGCTACTTGCTAGATATTCATAAATACTGACACATACAGAAAATATATGCACATCCACTCATGCATAAATTGATCTCTGAATGAATTCTAAGCTAGCAGGGAGAGAATATACAATTGATCTCATGGAGCTAAACTTGTTTGGATAATTTTTTCTTATAGCAAAAAGAACTTTTTAAAAAGATTCTGCAATAGATGAACCTCAAAAAATTTTTTCTTAAAAGTATTTTGTGTCATACAGACATGCTCAACTATTTAAAAATTTTACTTAATCTGTTTCAGCTTAGGCTTTTCAGAAACTTTAGGGCTCAACTTTTTCCTTAGTTTGTTTGATGATTATCTACAGCTTAAAAGCAAGAATGCAGGCAACACTGGAGTCCCCGAAACAAACTTGGTTCTCTGAATTGTCATCACTGACTTTCTGAACTTGGTCTGAAATCAGGGATATAAAAATGTTAGTGTTTAGGAAAAGTTAGGGGATCATATGGTTGTAATTTGAGCTATACATTAAATCCATAGAATTTTATAGTTAAAAGAATTCTATGGTGAATATGTTTATATGTATATATGTGTGTGTGTATATATATATATACATACATACATGAAAAAAGTGAAAAGTGAAAGTGTTAGTCACTCAGTCGTGTCAGACTCTTTAAGACCCCCATGGACTGTAGCCTGCCAGGCTCCTCTGTCCATGAATTCTCTAGGCAAGAGTACTGAAGCTGGTAGGCATTCCCTTCTCTAGGGGATGTTTCTGACCCAGGGATCAAACCCAAGTAACCTGCATTGCAGGCAGATTGTTTACCATCTGAGCCACCAGGGAAGCTTGGTGTAAAGAACTGTCTTGGAATCTATTGGAGTCTATTTTGGAAACAAATCCAGACCTTCGTCTTTCTGGCTGAGGTGATGCCCTTCTCTTTTGCAGATTCCCAGCTTTGCAGCTAGTATTATCTATATCATGAGTTCCATTTTATTACTTACAATGCATACAATCCTCTAACATGAGTTCTGAAATCTTACACTAAAGTTCCTTCAGTGGTACATTACCATGAACTCTGAATTCATCTGCCCTGAGGAAGTCCAGCCCAAACTGATCCAAATCATATTCAAATTTTCTTTGAATACTTTACCTCCAATATTAATGCAACATTTATACTATGATTCATAACAAGTCCTTACTTACTTTAATGTAAAATGTTTTAAATGACTTCCCTTTGTGTACATTTGGTGCATTAGGAAGAGGTGCTTGGTTCATTCCAGCATGCCCCACAAGGCTCTAAGACAGTAAAGAGGATTCACATTTTTATCCACTCATTCATTGACATATTTAGCAGTTCAGTTCAGTTCAGTTCAGTCACTCAGTCGTGTCCAACTCTTTGCGACCCCATGAATCGCAGCACGCCAGGCCTCCCTGTCCATCACCAACTCCCAGAGTTCACTCAGACTCACATCCATTGAGTCCGTGATGCCATCCAGCCATCTCATCCTCTGTCGTCCCCTTCTCCTCCTGCCCCCAATCCCTCCCAGCATCAGAGTCTTTTCCAGTGAGTCAACTCTTCGCATGAGGTGGCCAAAGTACTGGAGTTTCAGCTTTAGCATCATTCCTTCCAAAGAAATCCCAGGGCTGATCTCCTTCAGAATGGACTGGTTGGATCTCCTTGCAGTTCAAGGGACTCTCAAGAGTCTTCTCCAACACCACAGTTCAAAAGCATCAGTTCTTCAGCGCTCAGCCTTCTTCACAGTCCAACTCTCACATCCATACATGACTACAGGAAAAACCATAACCTTGGTCGGCAAAGTAATTTCTCTGCTTTTGAATATGCTATCTAGGTTGGTCATAACTTTTCTTCCAAGGAGTAAGCGTCTTTTAAGTTCATGGCTGCAATCACCATCTGCAGTGATTTTGGAGCCCCCAAAATAAAGTCTGACACTGTTTCCACTGTTTTCCCATCTATTTCCCATGAAGTAATGGGACCATGGTTTCCTTTTTTTTTTTTTTCTTTTGAGTGCTTCCTCTGTGTTCAGCACTGTGCAAGGTACTGAAAGAAGAGAGCTTCTTTCTTTAATAATTTAATAATCTAGTGCTGGGGAATGGGGAAATAAACATGGAAACTCTTAAATATAATAAAGTCTATCAAGGCTATGATTGAATTGTGTACAGTTTACACAGTTGGGAGTTTGGAGATGATTCAATCTTGGAGTCCTTGGTGGTACAGTAGGAGGGGAAAGACATAAGATGGGAGATAGGTAGATGCTAGATTGTATTGGGCTTCATCTGCCATATTTCAGCACAGAGTTTGTCTCTGTGCTGATACAGATACAGATAGGAATCCCCAAAGAGTTTTAGGTGTGGGGCTGATGTGATCAGTTTCATAGCAAAGCGGATAATGAATGGAGGAAAGCAAGACTTGAGGAGAGAAACGGGTTAGGTAACTCTAATAAGAGTCTGGTACAAAGTGATGATGGCTTGAACTAAAGCCATAAAATGGAGGATAAAGATATCAGACTTCCCTGAAGGCCCAATGGTTAGGGCTCCATGCTTCCACTACAGGGGGCACTGGTTCGATCCCTGATAGGGGAAGATCTCACGTGCCAGGTGGCAAAAATAAAAAGACGAAGGGCCATATGTGGGACATGTTACAGAGCTAGAATTGACGGAACTGGGTCATCAGTGTGATGTGGGAGGTGCACTGGGATGACCCAGAGGGATGGGATGAGGAGAGAGGAGGGAGGGGGGTTCATGCTGGGGAACACATGTACACCTGTGGCAGATTCATGTCAATGTATAGCAAAACCCCTACAATACTGTAAAGTAATTAGCCTCAAAAAATTAATCAATTAAAATTAAAATTAAAATCCTGCAATATAAAAAAAAAAGGAATGATTCTGGGGTTTTGGTGGGGGATGGCAAATAGTGCCTTAACTTAATTCAAGAGAAAGATCATTTTTGTTTATCTGCTGGTTGATCCTGGGTCTTTGCCTCTGCCAACACAAATGGTACACCTTGTTCCATCACAAGAGCCTCCACTGGGACGGCAGGAAGTGTGCATTTCGAGACAAAGAATGGACGTCTTCCTCAGTGACTGAAGTACCTGGTGATCTCTAAGTTCTGCTGCCTCTGCTCTTGGCCAGTCTCCCTTTGAGGCCCTCAGATGGATACTCTGCCCAAACATTTCCAGTTCCAGCCTCTGCTAACCCAATGCCAAGCTTTTTAAATTCAGTATCATGGCCATTTCCTTCCCTGTCTAGGCAAATAATTAGCATGAGGCCAAGCAATCTCTAAAGTGACAGCGACTAACGCCACTGCTAAGCTGTCTGGCCACACTCCTGTAAATGCAGCTGGGAAGGAAACTGTGAACCAGACCAAGTGAGACAGTTGCTTTTACTCATGGCTCAGCAGGAGAATGAGCCTCATGTTTGAATCCTCCTTGTATTCCCCGAGTCTTAGGGACCATATGGAACCCCCCAGTGAGCACCAAGTATTCAGTGGTCTTGATACTGACCAGGGTCCTTGGCCATCCCCAATCCATAGAAATTCACTAGAGGCCAGATGAATGATTCAAGCAAGGCTTTACGGGGGCCCCTGTGCCAGCTGCAGGAGAGAGTGAAAATAAGCAACGTGTTCCCTTGCTTGCTCTCCAGCAGGGTAGGGGGAGCAAGCTCATTCTTTGTGTGGGGTGAGGGTAGGGGTGTGACCAGACGTTGGTCTGGAGAGGTGGCTTAGGTGGTTTGCCCACCGCTTTTGTGGTGTTCTGTTCAGGGCGGCATGAGCAGTACCCTGCTTTTGCTCCTAACACCCAGTTTTTTGCTCCTAGCTCTTCAGAAAGGGCAGAAATGGTTTTTATTTTATTTTTTGTCATTTTGTATCTTTTGGTACAGGACTACCCCAGTGCATGCACGCATTTATTTTTAGCCCCATATGGCTTTTTTGAATTTTGTATCTCAAGGGAAGGTGTGTCTATGTGCAAGCTTTGCAGTGCCGCAGCAAAGGGTCCCACCCAGGTCTCAGGCCTGTCTCAGTCTGTCAGAGATGAGGAACTCTGCATGAAAACACCCTCCAATCAAAGCTGCCCAGTCTGAGCCCATGAGGGGGAAATTATCTTCATTTTCCTGGTTAAGTGTCAGGTCAGTTTATTTCTCGCCCTTGGTTCTTGTCTCAGTGCAACAAAAATTTGGAACAATGGACAAAAAGGGTTTAAAACAGCAGACACGGTACAGCTCAAGTAGACAGATTTTTTACTAAACAGACACTCCCAAGATACAGGAGCAGGCCAACCCGCAAGGAATCATCATAACAATCCCTCTTGACTTGACCCTTTTCTTACTTCCTGTCTCTTCCTTTTGGAGGTGCCCTGGGTGGACTTCTCTTTTTGGTGGCTGTTTCTTGTTGCGGAGCACAGGCTGCAGGGGCCTGGACTCCATACTTATGGCTTGTGAGCTCTAGAGAGCAGGCTCAGTAGCTGTGGCACATGGGCGTAGTTGCTCCACAGCAGTGAACCAGGGCTCAAGCCCGTGTCCCCTGCAGTGACAGGTGGATTCTTATCCACTGTACCACCAGAGGAGTCCCCCCAGCTTGTCTCTGGTAGCTTCTGGAGAAGGCTGGCTTTCCTTGGCACTCCTTGACTGTGGCCTCATCCCTTTAGTCTTTACCAGCATCTTCACATCACTATCTCCTCTATGCGTTTGTGTCTTCTCCTCTTCTGTTCGTTACACATCCTACAAGGACACTTGTTATTGAATTTGGGGCAGCTTGGATCATCCAGAATGATCTCCTTGTCTTAAGACCCTAACTTAATTAGATCTTTAAAGACCCCCCCTTTTTTTTTTTCAAATAAGGTAGTATTTACACTTCCACAGAGCAGGACATGAAATTTCTTTTTAGGTGACTGTCATACAGCCTACTACAGAAGAGGTCAAGAATAGAGGTAGAAGGAAGAGTCAAAAATAGGCTACAAAGAAACCGGAGAAAGGAAGTGAAATAAGGATGTGCAGAAATTGGAGTGGGTGGTCGGAACCCAAATAATTCTCACCTAGCAGCCTCAGATGTCTCTGTGAAGCAGCAGACAGGGTCGTATGTTCAGAGGACCTGCAGTAGGGATAGGCCTGAAGATAGGAGAGAAGTGAAATATCCTAAACCGGCATGATGTGGGAGGAAACATTGACAAAGAACAGATGAAGGGCAAAGGGGCGGAAGAGGGTGAGATGTGGGGGATGACATGTTCGTGGACCTTACACTTGTAGACTTGACCATACCTTTATGCATGTTTTGTTATATTTTTCATCAAGAGGGTGCAGTAAAATAAAACAGCTAGAGCATCAAAAAAAGAAAGCAGGGCTCTCTAGTAGCTCAGTGGTAAAGAATCCACCTGCCAATGCAGGAGACATGGGTTCGATCCCTGATGGGGGAAGATTCTATGTGCTGCAGAGCAGCTAAGCCCATGTGCCACAGCTACTCAGCCCCCGTGCCCTGGAGCCCGTGCTCCCCAAGAGAAGCAACGGCAACGAGAAGCCTGCACACCACAACTAAAGGGTAACCCCGACTCTCCGCAATTAGAGGAAAATCCACGCAGCAGTGAAGACCCAGCACAGCCCCATAATAAATAGACAAATACAATTATTTTTTAAAAGTGTTGTAAAGGAAAAGCAAAACAAATGCCCATGAAAACGAAGCAGCAGCCTGCTAACTTTGTCTAGACCAGCCCAGCAAATCCACTGCTTTCTCGCCGTGAAACCTAGGGCAACACTGGGTGGCGAAGGCACAGCCAGGATTAATGTGGGAGAGAAGGGAATGAAAGCCTTCAGTCATTGGGAGCTCCATGGGGAGCAGGGCAAATTGAGCTGCATTTTCTTTGGCTTCTGATCTAAAGTTTCTCTAGAAAAGGCTTTTCGAGGAAATGAGAGAAATGCCAAGAAGGGGAGTGTGCTAACTGTGGGGTAGATAAGCCTCTGAACTGAACATACTGTACTTGTCCAAATGATCAAACCATAGGAACAAACTTCAGTCTGTAACTTTAGCCTTATTATCATTTTAAAAAATTAACAGGGGGCTATTTACTGGGCACCAGCCATGTGTTGGCCTCCATATTGCCCTGAGTCCATATTTTGGTGGAAATAGTGCCAGCGTTTATATAAATGACTCCAAGCAAGTTCTGATCTTGAGTCTTCCCACAGTATACCATTAAACCCATGTCCAAATGTCTAGACTTTCATATGATCAGAAGAAAGGATCAGACATTTTTTCTGGCCTGCTTATAAGTCCATGAGTTTAAATGGAATCTTGATACTCGGATTAATGGAACAGAGATTAGAAATGAACAAGAGTTTGTTGTCTGAGTCCATGATATTCATTTCTTGGTTCCTCAAGTTCAAAGCTGAAATGATGAGAATTACAGTACCTTGTAGTTGCTAGATTTCACATTCTGGGTTTGTGTCCTCTAGGCACCAGCAGTCAAGAGAGTGATTGTATATACCTTATAGGAGGGCTTCTCAAACTTTATTTTTTTTCATAATTTTAGTAATAGCTAATATTTATTGAACACTTACTCTGTGACAAGGTCTTTACTCTGTCTTTATAGCAACTTAAGATGTAGACGTTTTTACATTATCCTTATGTTTTTTTAAACGGGCTTCCCTGGTAGCACAGTATTTTTGGGCTTCTCTAGTGACTCAGATGGTAAAGAATCCACCTGCCATGTGGGAGACCTGGGTTCTATCCCTGGGTTGGGAAGATCCCCTGGAGGAGGGAATGGCTACCCACTCCAGTATTCTTGCCTGGAGAATTCCATGGACAGAGGAGCCTGGCAAGCACCCTGATGCTGGGAAAGATTGAAGGCAGGAGGAGAAGGGGACGACAGAGGGCGAGAGGGTTGGATGGCATCTCTGACTCAATGGCCATGAGTCTAAGCAACTCCGGGAGATGGTGAAGGACAGGGAAGGCTGACGTGCTGCAGTCCACGGGGTCACAAAGAGTCAAACATGACAGAGCGACTTTCGCACACAAGTATTTAAAACTGTTTGCTCTGTTTTTATTTTGGGCTGCACTGGGTGTCCGTTGTGCACGCAGGATCTTGGTCGCGGTGCACAGGCTTCTCTGTAACTATGGCATAAAGGCTCCAGAGCCTGGGTTCAGTAGTTGTGGCACAGACTTAGTTGCCCTTTGACAGCATGTGGGATTTTAGTTCCCCGAGCAGAAATCGAACCAGAACCCCCTGCAACGGAAGGTGGGTTCTTAACCTCTGACCCACCAGAGAAGTCCCTATCATCCTTATTTTATTGGACAGAGGATTAAACAATATGCCCAAAGTTGCAGTGTTTTTAAAGGTTGAAATCCATATTCAAACCTGGACAATCTGATTCTGGAGCTAAACAACTACCTCCTCATTACTATTACTTTGCCTAGTTTGTCTCCATAATGTCCAATTCCTGTCCCACCACCCGACAGTATTGCATTCTTATAGTCACAAATAATCATCTAATCATCAGTTCTTAATGTCCCCTTCCTAACTTCTCTATAATTTTCAGGACAGTCTGTTTGGAAGCATTCCCTTCCCTTGACATCCGTAAATATTCTTGTTTCTCTTCGGCCCTTTTCAACACCTCTCTCTCCTTTTTGGACTCTCTTCCATTTTTCCCTCTAAGGGAGGGTTTGTCTCAAGCCTTCAAATCTGAGCCCCAATCTACACATAGTGCTTTAACCTCCTTTAGGAATAAAAGATTCTTAAAGGAAATTCTCTCAACAAAACCCCTTTTACACTAGTAGAGAGACAACTGTAGCTTCCACTCCAGGCCCAACCTGGGGTTAGTGCTTCTCAAACTTTAATGTGCTCACGAATCTCCCGGGAATCTTGTTAAAATGTGGATTTTGTAGGTTTGGGGATGGGCCTGAGATTTTTGCATTTCAAATAGGCTCCCAGATGACTGATGCTACTAGTCCAAGGGATATATTTTGAGAAGCAAGATGTTAGACTATTTTTTAAAAATATGTGTTTATTTACTTGGCTGTGCTGGGTCTTAGTTGTAGCACTCAGGGTCTTTGATTTTTGTTACAGTATGTGGGATCTTTAGTTGCAGCATGTGGAATCTAATTCCCTGACCAGGGATTGAACCTGGGCCCCCTGCATTGGGAGCACAAAGTCTTAACCACTGGACCACCAGGAAAGTCCCCAGACTATTTTAAAAATTTGTAGAATATTTGCACATTGATCCAAAAGTTTGTGGCTCTATAAATATAGGGTCCAAAAAAATCATGTATAATAATATGCTAGAAATGTTTCCCTTATCTTTTGAGAAGATTCGCAACTTTTTAGACTCTCAGTGTCTTCATATTGACCATAAATCCACTTAGTTTTCTCTGTGGTGAGTATCCAGCAATTAAAAGGAGCCAAAATATCTACTGTGAAGATAGTGAGTGAGAAATTTCCTAGTTTTGAGGTTGATGGGCTCCAAAAGTACACCCCCAAAAATGTATAGGATTCTTCTTTTCTTTTCTTTTTCTTCTTAATATTAAACCTCATGAAGAAACTAGACAATCTCTTGAGAAGATAGAGCTTTTTGTTTTTATAATCAAGATTTCACTTTTACTAAGATTAATTAAGCTATTTGCAGATTTAGCTCTCAGAGAGGATTGTATTGGTTCCTTATTCAGCATCCATGTTCTTCCTTATTTTCTATCAAAATGCAATTTTGTGAAAGTATTACCCCTGATACCATGGAGCTACATGCTTGGGGATAACTGATGCCTCCCCAGCTCCAGCAGTGGGTCTTGTCCACTGAAGGGTAATCCTGTTCCTTTGGCCGGTTGTGACTTGGAAATGAGATCTAGAAGCTCCCAGGGGAGCCTCTTGGACACATTTTCTTACTCCTAGGAGAGATCCATTGGAGAGAAAAGTCTGTCCTCTGTATTTTATGAAGGTGCAAGCTCCGAAACTGCTGAAATCATCTTGCAACCAGCTTGAGAATAAAGCCAACAACAGTGGAGAGATGGAGTGAACTGATACTATCATTAGCCACTCACTTAACCAACCTCACAACCCTCCTGACTCCTGGGCCTTTTTATATGTGAACTAATTTCTATTCTGTAGTATTCTGCCTAGTCTGGTTTGAGATCTCTGTTACTAATAATTGAAAACATCTTTCTTTTTTTTTTTTTTTATCTTCACACCAAATAAAGTTGAGAAGGACAAGGCCTAGGGAGCACACATCCCTACATAACTTGCTCTTTGAATCCTCAAGAGGATCACAGTGCAGCTCAAATACCTAACGATCTTATTAAAGCTGTAGAAACTCAGTTTGGTGACACTGAAATAACCAAGCACAATGATTCTCATCTGCTTGATGAATAGATGAATTTCTTGAACGTTAACAAAGTTTTCCCCCTAAAGATATTATTTTAAAAATAAATTTTCACATTACACTGATAAATCTGAGAACCAAGCAGCTTTTTAAAACATCGATTTATTTACTTTTATTTTCCATTTTACGTACTTTGTGTGGCTCCTGATGAGTGGCCCTAGATTATTCATGACTGCTTCTACTGTGCGGAGGTATATTTTAAGAAAAACAAGTCACCAGCCACTCTTTCTGCACTTTGAACACACACATCGCTAGAGTGGATACTGTTCAAATGTGAAAAATTAGAACTCACGTTACAGTTCAGGCTGCTGCAATGCTTTGACACTGGCTTCTCCCAAAAGTAAATAGTCTGAGTTTGTTGATCTTTTGTTGTTAAAACTCCATTTGTGAGTGTTGTGAAACATGAAATAATCTGTACATTTGCAGCACTGAGAATGATGCTGTGTGAAGCAAAGTGGCTGAAGAATGACTTCTTTATAATAGCATATGGCAAATCTCTCTAATGAGAGGCAGTTTACTGGACAAGCCTACACGTGGTCCTTGACAGCAGGTGTCTGGAGAAAATCCTGCGAACATTTTCAAGTATACTGTTACTGGCAATTGGCAAGAAAAGGGGGAAGAGCTGAATGTGGAGGATCGGACCAGAAAGGGGAAGAAAATGCAAAACGATAATGAAAGAGAGGGGAAAGAAAGAAAACCTAAAATCCCCAGCTCACCAGCTTGTTTCTGTATTAAGGAAGCGTATAAATAACTCCATTAGAGGGCACTAAACATGACATATTACCTCTATGGAAGAGAAAGGTCTTATTGTGCCCACACCACTAAGTTACCTAAGGCTCCTTTCTCAATAGAGAATGGATGCAAGTGACCAGCTCATGTCAGTGGGGAGTTTAATTAAACCACTCAACGCTGGTCTGCAGCAGCTGAGAATGAAATTTATTGGGGGAAAATATTCATTTGGACAAGTTTTACATGAGGGTTTTGCATCCCATGCTTAATGTCAAATGCAGGGCTGTCACTCATAATTGTGTTCTTGTGCGCTTGAACAAAGGTGCCTGGTCCAGGAGGTGAGTGGGGGCTGCCGTCAAAGCCACGTTGCACTTGCCAAGCCGGAACCCTGGCTGAGCCCTGCGTTTGCCGGGAGCCAGGGGTGCATTTTTTTTCATCCCACAAAGGTACTTTCTTCAGTTAAGCCATGGGCTCTCCCACAGGGGCATCTTTTACTAATTCGCCAGATGGGAATGAGGGACTTTTTTTTTTTTTTTTAATGGCTCTTTTTCTAATTGGTCCACCTTGAGAAGACACCTTTCTTCCCTCTTTGGCACAAAGGCACATATAAACGAACAGCTGCCCTGTTCAAGAAAGTTGAGTCTGCCCCCCAAATTGGACCCTAGGAAAAGACTAACATAGGCGATGGACATGGGGCTGCTGATGTGTAGGTAGGTTACGATTATACTTTGAGAACTCTTATTTTGGAAGGGTAGCCATGGGCTTGCTCTGTGCATGCCATTCCAGGAATTGGCCTAGTCTGCTGATGAAAGTTAATCAGTTGCAGGAAGAAGGAATAGGCTTATGTCCCTGAAATGTGGACTCTATAATATTACCTTTCCGTTGCCACTAAGTGTCCCCTGGTCTGGTTGTCTTAGGAATGCAAAATGGGCAGAGCTGATGGGGAACAGTTTTTCTTTTATTCCATGCAACATATTACACTTTATGGATGACTAGAGAAGGAGTGAAGACAAAGCAATCAAGAGCAAAAGGAAGGACTTCCCTGGTAGTCCAGTGGCTGAGGTTCTGTCCTCCTGCGGCAGAGGGCCTACATTCGATCTCCGGTTCGGGAACTAGATCGCATATGCCGTGACTAAGAGCTGGGGTAGCCAAAGAAGTAAATACGTAAGCATCCTTCTCCTTATCAGAATGTTAGTGATGATTTTTTAAAAACTCTTTCATTAATTCTTATGCTTTGAGAAAAGGCACAGTTCTCACAAATTCTATTCTTTACCAATGTGGTCAATTTTATTATTTAATATTTCTCCAATTGTTTAGTCTCCTTTCCTTATGAAAAGATTGTACATTTTTACCCTGCAGTTCCCACTGGTTAAGAAATATTCTTCCAGC
This sequence comes from Ovis aries, assembly GCF_016772045.2. Classification (NCBI taxonomy): domain Eukaryota; kingdom Metazoa; phylum Chordata; class Mammalia; order Artiodactyla; family Bovidae; genus Ovis; species Ovis aries. The sequence continues at coordinate 13,432,630 of NC_056070.1, forward strand.
CTTCCCTGGTGTTGCAGTGGGTAAGAATCTGCCTGCCAATACAGGGGATATGGGTTCGATCCCTGGTCCCAGAAAATTCCACACATGGAGAAGCAACTAAGCCCTTGAGCCACAACTACTGAAGGCCAAGAGCCAAGAGCCCATGCTCCACAATAAGAGAAGCCACGGCAATGAGAAGCTCTTTACACAACAGAGACCAGCGCCCAGTCACTGCAGCTAGAGAAAGCCCACACTAAGCAACAAAGACCCCATGCAGCCAAAAAGTATTAATTAGAAAAAAAGAAGTCTTCTTCCTTGTCGCATTGGTATTGGGTTTGGCCATGTGACATCCTTTGGCAGATGTGCTCAGATATAAATAGTTGGCATTTATATTTACAACACAGTCTTACCTATGCCACGGATTTGCTTCCCTGTGCCACTGAGGAGGACATGTCCTTTATAAGGGCTGCTTCCCTAGCCTGGATCTGAGGATGAGAAGTCCTGTGGAGCAGACATGCAACCTACCTGCAGCCTACATCTAACACTGGTGCCAAAAAAAGCCTTTATTTGATACGTCACAGAGATTTGATGGGTCATTTGTTATTATAGCAAAGCTGTCCTAACGAAAATCTTACTAGAAGTGGCATTGGCTTTTGGTCAACGTATGGCAAGAAAACTTTAATTAAAGATGGGGGAGAATGGCAATCTACTGGATTGGCCAAAATGTTCTTTTGGGGTTTTCTGTCACATCATATGGAAAAACCTGAATGAACTCATTGGCCTACCCAATATGATATGGAGTGGTGACTATCAGGTGTATTGCCCATCCACAATCATTTGAAGGCAGAAATACAACTGAATGACTTTCGGTTAAGATGTGGTAAAACAGAATGTCCCTGAAGTGCGGTAATTACTATTAGATAGATTAGATTAGACAAATAACGAAAGAAGTGAACTCAGAAAAGAGTTATGTAAGCTGGGATGAGAGGGAAAAGAGAATTTAGCAGTGTTGAGATTTGCAGGGTTGAAATAGATAACCATTTCTTCCATTAACCAGTAAAGGATAAAATTTAGAAATGCTTTGAGTTCTGGGAGTGACAGCAATCAATTAAAACTTAATCTTGGTCGAAGGTCATGATGACCACATCCCTTGTTAAATCTCTAAATATATTATGGCATCCCCCTCCTGCAAAGAAATTGTCTCAACTGGACAGAGTGGATCAGAGAAAAGAGAGAAGGGCATGCTTATCTGATAAAAGACCAACAATCTTAAACTGCCTGTAAGGGAAGGTGGGGAGAACTGTCTTGAAAAAAAACTGTGGGTGTGGCACAGGGATCTAACTGGAATCAAATAGGTATAAAGCGGAGAATATTTTGTGTATGTGCAGTGTGAGGGGGGGGGGAGAGAGGGAGATAAAGAGATCGTCAAAAGAGCTACCAGCTTGAATTAGAAGAAAAAAAGAAAAGACTGTTCAAGACATAAACGCAAACCTTTGGGTCCCTAAATATCTACAGGCAGAAAGCAGGCTGAGAAGGATGCTGACAAAGACCCTCAGGAGCCCTCTTTTTGACTAGTTCCCCCTCCTACCTCCACTCTAGCAAGAATTCCTTCCATTTTGGGGAGGAATCACCCTCAATATCTGGGTCAAACAATCACTCATCTCCCACCCTTGATATCTGATCACCCTGGCTTGCCTTCAGCAAGAACCATGTTACCTTGTTTTCGCAAGTACCTCTTGCCTTGATGTCTTCCTCTTAGTAACTTTCCACCCGCTGACCCCCTCATTCTGCTCACTGACAGTAAATCCCTACTTGTGCTTGCTGTCTGCAAGCCGAGGCCAATTTCTCGCCCCTATTTCTGGAGTCTCGACGTCAGGAGTCTCAGCAACAATCGAAGTGGTCCTCAATAAAGTCTTCTTCACCATTTTAGCGAGTGTCCTTAGCAGTGCTCAACCACAAAGGAGGGGATACTGTCCAGTGGCCTCTGCAGATGAGGTCAGGGAGGATAATAACAAAAGAAGCTCCTCTGGGAGGGCAGAGGCAAGAGTCATGGAGGACACGGACCTGAGAATGACTGGTAGGAAGTAGAACTCGTGCTGGGTCCAGGAGCACTTACTCTCCACTGAGAAGGAGGCCTTTGCAACATTTTGCCCTGGAGGTTAGCATTGTTATTGGTAAGTGAACATATCTCCCTTTCTTTCTGAAGGGTGTTTCTTTCTGTTATCATATTTCTGAGATACTACTATGTCTTGTGTTTGTAATTTGTGGTTTAGTCCATGTCTCTGAAGAGAGACTCAGTTCAGTCGCTCAGTCGTGTCCGACTCTTTGCGACTCCGTGAATCGCAGCACGCCAGGCCTCCCTGTCCATCACCAACTCCCGGAGTTCACTCAGACTCAGGTCCATCGAGTCAGGGATGCCAGCCAGCCATCTCATCCTCTGTCCTCCCCTTCTCCTCCTGCCCCCAATCCCTCCCAGCATCAGAGTCTTTTCCAATGAATCAACTCTTTGCATGGGGTGGCCAAAGTACTGGAGTTTCAGCTTTAGCATCATTCCTTCCAAAGAAATCCCAGGGCTAATCTCCTTCAGAATGGACTGGTTGGATCTCCTTGCAGTCCAAGGGACTCTCAAGAGTCTTCTCCAACACCACAGTTCAAAAGCATCAATTCTTCAGCGCTCAGCCTTCTTCACAGTCCAACTCTCACATCCATACATGACCACAGGAAAGACCATAGCCTTGACTAGACGGACCTTAGTTGGCAAAGTAATGTCTCTGCTTTTGAATATGCTATCTAGGTTGGTCATAACTTTCCTTCCAAGGAGTAAGCGTCTTTTAATTTCATGGCTGCAATCACCATCTGCAGTGATTTTGGAGCCCCCCAAAATAAAGTCTGACACTGTTTCCACTGTTTCCCCATCTATTTCCCATGAAGTGATGGGCCTGGATGCCATGATCTTCGTTTTCTGAATGTTGAGCTTTAAGCCAACTTTTTCACTCTCCACTTTCACTTTCATCCAAGAGGCTTTGGAATAGAGACAATTAGGAGAGCCTGGACTTTTTGAGTGCTATTGGATAGAATTGCACATGTGTGGAGGACGAGAGCAACTCTCCATGACCCAGAGGGTGGACTAAGGTAGACTATGCCATTGTCCCCTCTCTAGTTACTCTCACTTTTCCTTAAAGAAGATGATTCATTCACCTTCACTCATTGCCATGTGATTTGCAGGAACCCTCCCCGTCCTCCCTGCCACCATAGGAGGGGTGAACTTTGTGGAAACAAGCAAAGACCACCCAAAGGAGAACAAACAGAGGCTATTTATTCAGAGGCTGCTACATAGCAAGGCAGTCAGCCTCCATCACTTGCCTTTGGCAGAGAGTCAAAGGCAGGCAGGGGAGCGGGAGAGCTATTTTACAGTGAAAGAAAAGGAAGGCTTCAGGTATACTGATTGAGGTTGCTGGCACAGAGACCCTGGAGGCAGGCTCGCTGGAAACGGGGAATGTTGTGTGATTGGTTTGGGAGGATATTTGGCTTCTCTGGTCAATCCTGAGTTGGAAGCAGGGGCAAAAAAATCTGGCAGTCATTGACCAAGCACTGACCATGTGGAGCTGATTGCTACAGATGTTGTGGTTTGGCTTCCTGGGCTGGTTGCTGCCGAGGTTGGAGGTCAGGGTTTTATTGCGTAGGTCTGGCCATTATCCACTTGTGTGTTCAGTCTCCACTTTATCTCATTGACACTGAGCTTAGCAACGGGAATTCTTCAGCCAGTGGGATGTGAGTGAGCATCCTATACGTCACATTTGAGCAGAAGGCTTAAGAGCCATTGTGTGTTTTATTCTGAACTTCTTTCCCTTCTGCTGTGAGACTGGCATTTCTGATGTAAGGGGCTGCTTCTTTAATCAAGGTTCCAGAAGGTGAAGACACATGGAGCAGGGCCATTGCCTACCCTCTGCCAGAAACACAGCTGCAGTGGACCTGGAGTCCCCATGAAATGTCAATGAGAAAATAAACCATTATCAATTGAGTTTCTTTTTTTTTTGGTCGAGTTGCACAGCTTGTGGAGTCTTAGTTCCCCAACCAGGGGTTGAACCCTGTGCCCCCTGCAGTGGAAGCACAGAGTCCTAATCACTGGACCACCAGGAGAGTCCTGAGGTTCCTTGTTTAAGCAGAGAAGCTAGCTAGTGCAGTCATCCAAATCAGAGAGACTCTGATGGCTCCAGAGCCTAAATAAAGAGTTAAAGGCATATTTTATTATATATTAAGAAACAGAATATCTGCACCAATGAATAATCATAATAAAGATATTGATAACAGCAGCTACCGTCTATGTAAAGTAAGCTTGTTTGAAGGCATTCAGTCGTGTCTGACTTTGTGACCCTCTGTCAATGGAATTCTCCAGGCAAGAATTCTAGAGTGGGTAGCCATTCCCTTCTCCAAAGGATCTTCCCAACCCAGTTATCCTGTATTGCAGGAAGATTTTTTTTTACCATCTGACCCACCAGGGAAGCCCACCATCAATACTTAGTCATTTTAAAATTTCATGTAGTTCATGAAAAAAATGTCATTTACCAGAAATTCTCTTAAGAATCTGTCTTTCTAGAATAATACTCAAGTGACTGGCAAGTAAGACAGTGGGAGGATGTAGATGGGACAGAACGCCTCTGAACAAGTAGAGGGATGGTTTTTTTAGGTCATGGTTGAACCAGAGAAAAAAGGAGACAAAGTAAAGAGGCAGACAGGAGGTGGAACTGGTGAGGTGGGAAACCCTGGGGCTCAGTGTGGTCTATTAGCCCTTCCCTCGAAATCTCAAATACATTTGTGAAACTGATGCAATGTTATGGTGAGAAAACTTGGTGAACCTGCAAGGGATATTCTGGAGTTGCCTGATGGGTGTAGAAATATCAAAGGAGAGACAACTATGGCCATGGGACATTATAGGAAGTTATAGAAAGGGGTTTTAATGGTCACAGGCTGAAGAGTTGGACCACATTTAATTAAATTTCTTGAGTCTTAGAGGGCTGCTATTGGTAGAGAAATGCTGTTAACCAAAGCCTATGAGTAAATACTATTCCCATTTCACTGATGAGGAAACTGAGACCCCTAACAGTGGCATAACTTGCCTTGAATCATGCAGTGAGAGATTTGAACAGATGGGACGAAAGTCTGATATGAATTCTTTTAAGGCTGTGCTCTTTATTCTGTTATTCTGATTCCATGTGGAAGGTAAAACTTGATGATACATTTGTAGCCTCTCAGGAAAATTTTAATAAAGGTAATTATTTAGGGCAATTTTTACTACAAATTTTCCTTTCTTAATGAAACTTTAGTATTGTGCCTACTTGGCTGTATTCAACACCCCTTTTAAAAACCACAAATTGTTCATGTCACTCCTGGCTTAAAACCCTGTGGAGGTGAAGGATCAAGTCCAAATCCCTTCGTGGGGCCCCCACGTCCAGGCTGACCTGGGCTACCAGGCCCCCCGCTCAGCTCACACCACACTCTGCCTTCTGTCTGAGTTCCAGCTGCCGTGGCTTCCTCAAAGGCACCACTGTACTCTTGCATTTACCCTTTTCCTAGAAGGTTCTTTCCACTAATCCCACACTCTTCTCAAAAAAGATGGGAAAAAAAGACTTTCATGGAACTAAACCCTACTCATCTTTCAGGTTTCAGTTTAAATATTTCTCTTCAGTGTAACCTTTTCTAACTCCCTGTCCATTCCCTCCAGATTAGGTCGTGTCCTTTTGTTAACTATTCTTACAGCTCTTTGTGGTGGTGGTTTAGTCGCTGAGTTGTGCCCATTTTTTTGCAACCCCGTGGACTGTAGTACGCCAGGCTCCTCTGTCCATGGAATTTTCCAGGCAAGAATACTGGAGTGGGTTACCATTTCCTTCTCCTTTATAGCTCTTGCCCTTCTCCTTTGTATTCTTCTTTTCCTCTTCTGAATAATGGACATGAAATAATAGTACCTACTTCTGGAAAATCACTGTTCCTCTCCCATCTCAAACAGATCACTTTTTAATCTGATTTTATTTATTTATCTTAATTGAAGGATAATTGCTTTACAGAATTTTGTTGTTTTCTGCCAAATATCAGCATGAGTCAGCCATAGGGATACATATGTCCCCTCTCTCTTGAACCTCTCTCCCATGTCCCCCCCCCATCTCACCCCTCTAGGTTGTTACAGACCCCCTGTTTGAGTTCTCTGAGTCACACAGCACATTTCCATTGGCTATCTATTTTACATATGGTAATGTAAGTTTCCATGTTGTTCTCTCCATACATCTCACCCTCTCCTTCCTCCACCAACCCCCACCCCACCCACCCTGTGTCTATAAGTCTATTCTCTGTGTCAAAATAGATCACTTTTGATGTGTGGGATTTTCCTCCCCATAACAGTACAACTCAGGGACTTCCCTGGTGGTTGAGGGGCAAAGACTCCATGCTCCCAATGCAGGGGCCTGGGGTTCAATCACTGCTCAGGGAACTAGATCCCACTTAATGCAGCTAAGAGTTCTCATGCTGCAGCTAAAGCTCTCACATGACACAACTGAGACCTGGCATAGCCAGATAAATAATAAAAATGAATATTATAAAAATTAAAACAAAAAGCAATGCAACTCAATTTTCAGGTGAAATCTACTGGATGTCCCACAACTTAACTCAGTTATGACTCTGCCCAGAATTTACACAAACTTCATAAGTTAAGGGCTCAGTCCAACTAGACCATGTCTATTTCAGACACCCAGGCACAGTTGGTGGGTCCCCAGGGTACCTACAACTTTTGTCTGACATGGCTACAAATCTGGGGTTTCCATGATCCCTTCCTCAGGCTTAGCGATATGATACAATGGCTCACAAAACTCCAATAAACATATATTTGGGTTTTCCAGGTGGTGCTAGTGGAAAAGAACCAGTTTGCTAATGCAGGAGACTTAAGAGACACCAGTTTTATCCCTGGGTCAGGAAGATCCCTTGGAGAAGGAAATGACAATCCACTCCAGTATTCTTCCCTGGAGAATCCCATGGACAGAATTAGCCTGGTGGGCTACAGTCCACAGGGTTGCAAAGGGTTGGAAATGACTAAAGCAACTTAGCGCACATGCATGTCCCATTTTATTACAAAAGAAACAGAGGCATGACCGGATGAAGGGGTCCACTGGCGAAGTCTAAAAGGGCCCTGAGTTCAGGAGCGTCTGTCCCTGTGGAGCTGAGTTTTGCCAACCCGGAAGCTCATCAAATCTCTTCATTCAAGAGTTTTTATAGGGCCTTAATTCCCAGGCCTGCTCCATCCACCACTTCTGAAAAAGATTGGTGACTGGGGCTGACCGTTATCTCTTAGTCTTTCTGGTGACCAAGCCCGCTGTGAAGCTGTGTAACATAAACTCAGATATGATCCTTTCTCATATGGATGTTATGAGTGCTAATTGAGTCAGTTCTATGGAGTGCTTTGTTGTTGCTGTTTTTAAATAGTCTTAAAAAAAAATATCCTGACCCAATTTATTTACTTATTTTTATTTTTAATTTTTTGAACTTTTTGACCTCTTGGCATATGGGATCTTAGTTGCCTGACCAGGAATTAAACCCAAGCCCCTGTAGGAGAATCATGGAATCTCAAGCACTGGACTGGTAGGGAAGTTCTTCTATGGAGGGCTTTGTATGAAGAGGGATCATTCTTCAATTTAAGTGAGAAACAGGCTTCCTCTTACAATAGTTTCCCTGGAGGTAAAGCAAATCAAAAGATAAATAATATAGACAAGTGCACATACATCTTTCAGGACTGAAGGAAATTAGTATACTCAGAGATAAAGAGATTGAAAGGGTCATTTTGTAATATGGCTTTTTATTGGAGGTAGAATGGTATGGTTGTGAAAAACTAAGTTTAAAAAAATGACTTTCAGTATCCTCTGATCTACTTGATGAATGATGTGTAATTATTGCTTGTTAACCAATATGAACGAAAGTTATTTAAGCTGAAGGTCAAAAACTTAATACAATAAATTTAGTCAGGGAAAAACATATTGACAGAATCTAAAAGACAGCATTTTATTTGTTAAATAGTCAGTCATGTGATACTTTATAGTTTCTTTCATTTCTGTAGTCGACAACTATAGCTTCTTGTGCATTAGAATAGCCAAAACAATTTTTAAGAACATCCTGTGAAACTTACCCTACCAGATAACAAGGCTTATAAAAATGAAGACAATGGGTTGCTGCTGCAAATATAGAAAAGTAAGCAATCAAAAGCTAGAGGACCCAGAAAGAGTCCTGTGAGTATCTAGAATCCTGGAATAGGACAGAAGCAGCATAACAATTGGTGCAGGAAGAATGGACCATTTAGCAGACAGTTCCAGAATAGTCAGTTGTCCACATGCAAGACATAAAATCACATTTCTGTCTCTTAGATCTACAGAAGTAAATTCCAGACCAGTCACAGAGGTAAGGATGAAAAAGTTCAAGACCTTAAAAGAACACATAGACAAATATCTTTATGACATGTAAGAAAAGATTTCTTAGATAAGACAAAGAAGCGTGAATAGTGAAGGAAAAGCTTAATACATCTAATGTGAAACTTTGTTGTCTAGCAAAAATAACTTCAGTGAAATGAAAAGGCATGCCACTAGATAGAAGATATTTGCCATAGCCAAGATTTAGTAGCCTTACTATATAAAGAACTCACATAAATCAATAAAGAAATAAGCAATTCAACACAAAAATGAGCAGATTCACTGAATTTGTTCCTGTGGACTATAGCCCGCCAGACTCCTCTGTCCATGGGATTCTCCAGCAAGAATACTGGAGTGGGTTGCCATGCCCTCTTCCTGTGTCTCTTGCATGGGCAGGCAGGTTCTTTAACTAGCACCACCTCGGAAGTCCAGTAGTTTCTTTCTCCAGAACTGAGGGACAACCTTATATGGTTTAAACTGGTAATATCTGCTGCCGCTGCTGCTAAGTCACTTCAGTCGTGTCCGATTCTGTGCGACCCTATAGACAGCAGCCCACCAGGCTCCCCTGACCCTGGGATTCTCTAGGCAAGAATACTGGAGTGGGTTGCCATTTCCTTCTTCAATGCATGAAAGTGAAAAGTGAAAGTGAAGTCTCTCAGTCGTGTCCGACTCTTCACGACCCCATGGACTGTAGCTTACCAGGCCCCTCCATCCATGGGATTTTCCAGGCAAGAGTACTGGAGTGGGGTGCCATGTCCTTCTCCAGGTAATATCCACTGCTGCTGCTAAGTCGCTTCAGTCGTGTCCGACTCTGTGCGACCACAGAAAGTGAAAAATGAAAGTGAAGTCGCTCAGTTGTGTCCGACTCCTAGTGACCCCATGGACTGCGGCCTACCAGGCTCCTCCATCCATAGGATTTGCCAGGCAAGAGTACTGGAGTGGGTTGCCATTGCCTTCTCCCCAGGTAATATCTAGTACAGTTTAAAATGTATACAGTTGTCCCTCAGTTATGGGGAGACTAGTTCCAGGACCCAGCAGGTACCAAAATCTGTGGACACTCAAGTCCCTTATATAAAATGACATAGCATTTGCACCAAACCTTTACACATCCTCCTGTATACTTTAAATCACCTCTAGATTACTTGTAATACCCAATGCAGTGTAAATAGTTGTTAATACAGAGCTTGAGCTATGTAGTAGTTGCTGGTGTGTGACAAATTCAACTTTTGCTTTTTGGAACTTTCTGGAATGGAGGGATGATATTTTCAATCTGCGATTATTTGAATCCACAGATGTGGAACCCATGGATATGGAGGGCTGACGGTATATGCCATGACCCAGTTAGTAGACTCCTGGGTATATACTGTAGATAAACTGACATGTGTGTGGTCTGTATCAATCAAGGTTCATTTTCAAGGAACAGAATCTATTCTAACTATAAAGCAGACGCGTTTATTAGAAGTTATTTAATGACTTTAGAATTTTCACGAAGGCTAAAAACTCTAGGCTGGGCTTTCAGAAATGACTCCCCCAAATCATGGAATTGGGTCAGCAAAGGAGCGGCCACCTCGTATATGGTCAAGACACCTCTGGCTCCAGAATCTTGTCACTGCTGTCAGAGTCAGTAAGTTGTCACTGTCATACTCAGGAAATCATCACAGTCAGAAAGTTACTGCTATTTCTGCTGGATCCAGATCAATGCTGTGTCTGCTGTGATCCACACAACAGAACAGATACCTTGCCCGGCTCTCGACACCTGCAAAGCTCATGACTGGCCCCTGGGATGCAGCCAGCACACGTGGCATGATCATGCTTGCCAGTAGAGAATACCGAGCACAGACAGGCAGGCTCTGCTTCCCTTTTGTGTCCCAAATCTTGAGTTCATCTGATTGGCAGAATGTGAATTAATTATACATAATCACTAATTTCTGTGATTCTTCTTAGAGAATTTGTATTACCTTTGGTTTGCTATTGTGGAAAGGACTGGTAGTTCTGGAAGTTTCCATTTGGCTTTTCTGCCACATATAATGGGCTTCCCTGGTGGCTCAGATGGTTAAAAAATCCACCTGCCATGCAGGAGGCCTGGGTTCAGTCCCTGGGCCAGGAAGATCTCCTGGAGAAGCAAATGGCTACCCACTCCAGTATTTTTGCCTGGAGAATTCCATGGACAGAAGAGTCTGACAGGCTGCAGTCCATAGGGCCACAAAGAGTCAGACATGACTTAGTGACTAACACACTTTTTTCTCCATATATAATAGCCATAACTCCAGAAGTCAGAAAGCTATGTGAGGATTCTTCTAGTTTTTTTTTTTTTTCCTCATGTCTGCATATAGGTATGGAGATATAACTACAAGATGTGTTCAAGAACACACTGGGCTCAGTGTGAGATCAACTTGGATCAAAGTTCCGTGTATCGCTTGACCACAGTAAGTCCCCCTTCTTAATAGTTGACCACAGGAGCAATACTGGACCTCAGGGATTAGCATTTACTTGGAGTCAGAGCCCAATAAGTCTTTAGATAAAAATCTAGATAGTTCCCTTTTCCCAGGGCACAATTATGATAGTAAATATCAACAGGTCTTTGGGGGCAGCCTAGCTGGCATTTATAATATGGCTTATGGCCATGTCTCAGCTCTCAGCTTTTCTTCTTCAGGTGATCCTGGCTTCCTCATTCATGGGACTCTGGTTCTCACGTCTTGGAACTGGGCCAGCACCCTTCATTCTCTATCATTTTGATTCAAGCCAGGCCTCCATTTATCAGTCAAAGAGGCTTTGGGACTCTGTTGAGTGGTATGGAGACTAGAGCAAACTGTTCTATCATCAAACCCTTGCTTTCTATGTAATGAGTCCATTCCTTATCTCTAGTTGTTACCTGCTGGTCTTTGCTACCCTGGGTTGGCTTTGTCCTTATTTAACTTGGGTTCTATTTCTGAGTGACTTCCCTGGTGGCGCAGATGGTAAAGCATCTGTCTACAGTGCAGGAGACCCGGGTTCAATCCCTGGGTTGGGAAGATCTCCTGAAGAAGGCAATGGCACCCCACTCCAGTACTCTTGCCTGGAAAATCCCATGGATGGAGGAGCCTGGTGGGCTACAATCCACGGGGTCACAAAGAGTCGGACACAACTGAGTGACTTCACTGTCACTGTCGATGTCTGTCTCTGAAGAAATATCACTGCCTTGATCCCCAACCTGCAAAAACTAAGGCTGTGATGATTGCCAATGTTTTGGTAAAGAGAGGTCCTCTGAGCACTTTCAAGGCCCACAGATATGAATGCAGGCATGTTAAGCTTTCTCCGACTTCCCTACCTCCCAAAGTCTCTGAAAACTTTCCTCTACCTTACATCAAGAAATTTCTAGTAACTAGCTTTATTTAGTGTAGGCCACTGTTGAGTTCAGGTTCAGTTAACTAGGTAAGTGAGCACTTCAGACTACTTCCAGCTCTGAGGAGGAGAGCACTGAATCCAGAGTCTCTGGTGAGTGCATCTATATTCAGCCTCAACCATCACTCTCAGAATCCATCCTCATAATTCTCTAGGTATTTATCTGTTTGTTTTACTTTTTGAAATTTAATGAGTTTGTTTTTATTGGAGTATAGCTGACATGCAATTTTGTGTTAGTTTCAAGTGTACAGCAACGTGGTTCAGTTATGAGTATGTTTCTTCAGATGATTTTCCATTATAGATGATTATAAGCTAATTGAATATAGTTCCCTGTATAGTGCTATTTTTTATATATTTTATGTACAGTAGTTTGTATCTGTTAATCTCATACTCCTAACTTATCCTTTCCCTTTCTCCTCTGGAGAAGAGAATCGATACCCACTCCAGTATTCTCTCCTGGACAGTTCCATGGACAGAGGAGCCTGGGGGGCTACAGTCCATGGAGTTGCAAAGAGCTGGACACGACTGAGTGACTAACACTTTCACTTTCACAACCATAAGTTTGTTTTCCACGTCTGTGGGTCTCTTTCCATTTTGTATGTAGATTCATTTGTATTATTTTTAGATTCCACATATGAGTGACATATAATATTTGTCTTTTTCTATCTGACTTACTTTACTGATTATAATATTCTCAGGTCCATCCATGTTGTTCCAAATGGCAATATTTCATTCTTTTTTAAGGCTGAGTAATATTCCATTGTATATGTATAACACATCTTCTTAAGCCAATCATCTGTTGATAGGCCCTTGGGTTATTTTCTGTGTCTTGGTTATGCCTAGGTAACATAGTTTTAAGCTTTATAAGATAACTATCTTGGTTATTGTAAATAGTGCTCTATTTGATAGTAATTTTGTAGGATCACTTTTATAAAGAGAATAAGGTATTTTAGTCTTTTTGTTGTAACTGGAGTTTTGTTTTATTGATAGTTTAGAAAATTCCTTTCATCTTTACAACTCATTATTGATAATGCTGTGTAAAGTTTTAGAACTATTGCCAAATTGTTTAGAAAACTGAGAAAACCACTGTCAAATATCTCATTTTTTTATATGAACTGTAAGATTTGGAAGTTTTCTATGGACTGGCCTCGGGCTCTGTCAAGTTTTAAACTTTGCTGCTCTTCTGCCACTCAGCAGAACGTACAGGCGTGTTCAGACTGCGGTATGATCTTTGGATCTGTCTTCTCATATCACAAAGCCAGATGAGATCACACACTGGGCATTAGGAGACATCGTAAACACAGAACTGTGCCTCTTCATCTAAATGTACACCTAACTCAGTTTTTTCTTAACTAGACCCCAAAATGCCTAACGCCACACCATCAACCCTGGAAGCAAGTGCAACTGAGGGGAAGTTTGAGTGGAAAGAGACGGTAGCTTTAATTTATAGTCGTTAAAATATCTTGCTTCTGCAGTTTTTATAAAAAACACATAAATCCATCTCTGATGATAGAGTATTGAGTAAAATCATTAGTAGGATGAAAAAATAGACCCTTGGTTGAACTTTTAGGTATGACATCCAAAGCTACAGTAGAGAAGAGACGACTGGGCCATAAACCCAAACCATCCAACCCGCTGAGCAAGAAACTGCCACAATCAGAACCTGATCACGTCATCAGGAAGCAGTTGCTGCCGCTGCCAGTTCCAGACCCACGCAGAGCTGCCGTGATTCACACTGACAAAACGGATACATGACACCCTGCCTCTCAAACCTCATGAGTAACTGGACATTAGGACCCCTTCCATCACTGTGTGAGAAAACCCAGTACCTCCACGACCACACTTATCAGCAGCAGCAGAAATGGCAGGCATACGGAGTCTGTCTTACTATCATGTTGAACTCCTTTCACGGTTGCGTTTGATTGGCCAGACCTAATCATATGTGGATCTCGTGCTATGAGGCAGCCTGGTAAATTTTTTAAAATTGTGATTTATTCATTTTGGCTGTGCTCGGTCTTCATTACGGCCCATGGGCTCTCTCTAGTTGTGGCACCCAGGCTGAGGAGCGTACGGGCTCCCTAGTTGTGGCACCCAGGCTTAGTTGCTCATGGCATGTGAGATCTTAGTTCCCTGACCAGCGATCACACCCACATCCCCTGCACTGGAAGGTGGATTCTTAACCACAGGACCACCAGGGAAGTTCCCAAGTCTAGGTAATGTAGTTTTAAGCCTTCTAAGATAACTGAATTAAAGGAAGCACACAGAAGGAGCATAGAATAGATATTGTTCACCAAGGTAGTGAATGAAAAACAAGAGGTGCAATAATAGCTTACATTTATTGAAAACTTTCGATGCTCTCATTTTAAAAAAGCAGGAAGAAGGAAACCCCTGAGCATTCCCTGAAAGACATATGTCTAATTAAGTAAACTGGTTTATTCATATAATCATCCTATTCAACTGTTAAGTGGAATGAACTGGAACTAGATGGATGAATAGGAATGTATCTTAGAAGGATAGTGTTTTTCCATAGAAAGCAAGCCGCAGAAGGATTCATAAAGAATGATAATTTCATGCCAAGTACAAAGAGAGGAAATCAGTACTAAGAGATACGTATATAATACAGGTATAAAAATGGGCTTGAGACTAATCAACAGCACATTCTGGAGAGAGTTCCTGAGTGATCCAAGGAAGTGGTTACTGGAGTTCTTGATTGCATGCAGGTTTTACTGAATCCCAGGGGACACCCTTCACATAGAATGCAATGTGTTATCACCCATAGGGGTCATTCACATTCCGTTCCAAGAACAGTACCTTCTGCAATTGCTCCACATGGCAGCCCCATACTCTGTATTTTCTGCTGACAAGTGTGCTCAGTAGGCTGTCTGTTTTTAAAAAGCTGGATGAAATGAGTATACCATTGTTCATGACAATACTTTCTACAAATTTGTATGGATAAGAAAGGTTTTATAATAAAATACACTATGGATCACAGTACAAAGTTCTAATTTCACCTTTGAAATTCTGTGTAGGCCGATCTGGGAAACAGCATCTTTCAAATTGATGTTTGATAGCCATGTTCCACTTCACAGCTCTTGTTCCTAGAATTTTATATTGAGTGATGAGACATACCTTTTTTCAGTGATAGGCCTCATTTTAGCAGTTCTTTGGCATTGATGGACCAAAAGAGGCTAAGAGAGCAAAGCCTAAGTGTGTGATAAATGATCCTAACTTTTAGTGAGAATTTTTAAGAACTGACTCATGGCATTTTGAGATCATTAATTTTCACTGGCCTTACTGCTTGGGCTCAGGATTCTGATAGTTGAACAATAATTTTTCTAGTTGAAGTTTTTTCCCTTTGGCTCAAATACAACAATGATAATTATTACTAACATTTATTGAGTACTTAATGATGTACTAGGCACTGTTGTAAGTCCTTTATATACAGTAATTCATTTAAATCTCACAACAATTTTAGGAGGTAGGTGCTTTTATTATCTTCATTTTACAGATGAGAACATTGAGTAATAAAGGCTAAAGAATTTGTCCTAGGTCATAAGACCAAAAAAGTGATAGGGCTGAACCCAAGTATCTTGTTGTTTTAGTCACTAAATCTTGTCCAACTCTTTTGCAACCCCATGGACTATAGCCTGCCAGGCTCTTCCATCCATGGGATTTCCCAGGCAAGAATACTGGAGTGGGTTGCCATTTCCTTCTCCCGGGGATTTTCCCAACCCACAGATTGAACCTGTGTCTTCTGCACTAGCAGGCAGATGCTTTACCACTGAGTCACCTGGGAAGCCTGAATCCAAGTTTAGCTAACCCTAAACCTTTTGTAAATGTTCTATCTTTAAAACGTATCTCCCTAAATTCTCTTAGTTTTTCACTCAGATGCTGTAGAAGTAGATTCTCCACTTTCCCAAAACCCCTACTTTCCAGATTTATGTACCTTAAATATTTAATACTATAGGAGATATAACTTTCATCCTGGCAAGAAAGTCACTCTAGAATATCAAGTTGAAGATTAGTCAGTAGACAGAGGAAATTCTAATGTTACTCTGGAATCCAGTAAAATTTATATACACCAAACCCACACATCTTTGAAGTGAGGATTTCTGAATATTAGTTTCCTATTATTTACATGGTCTGGTGAATATAGCTTTTTTGAAAATTCCAAACCTATCTCTCACTCTGTTTTTTTGGTTTGTATAACCAATTGTTTGACCACTTCTAAAATTACTCTCCAAAGCTACATGGAAGAACCACCTCAAACATTCCCATCTAGTGCATTTATCAGGGAGAAAGACATCTGGGGAGAAGCAAAGGGTATTCATGGAAATATTATGTTTTCAAAAACAAACAAATATGTGCAGTGAGACCTGGGGTCCTGGTTCAAAGATTTGGGATATTTTGTGCATCGTTTGTATGAGTGTGAGCCAAAGCTTTCCTATTTTTAATAGTTCATTTTAGAGAGATTAAAAAGTGATTTCTCTGAATGTTAACAGAGAAAGAAAACTCTAAGAGGCCCTGTACACTCAACCTTGGCCCAGCGCAGTAGCCAGGGGGTTAGAGGTTGCTGTAGCAATGACCTATATTACGTAATGCCTCCCATCTGCCCACAGATGTGTGAGTTTGTGCAAATGTTTTATTAGATTTTTATTACACTTTCAAACAGCTCCAGCCCATCTGCATTTGCCAGCCTGGGTGCAATTTCTAAACTACCTAATCCATTAGCTATTCAATACATGCAGATATATATTGAGATACATTCTCTGACCAGGTCCTTGGTACTGTTTGGGTGATACCGACACATGTTTCATGGATATAATAAGTAAAATTGATAAGGGGGTGATGATGACAGAGATGTCCGTCTGGGTCAGCTCAGAGCCAACAAAACTTTAAATGAGAATTAGTGTTGTGTGGTTCATAACATTCATCTTACTCCCATCCATTCATCATCTGATCTTCAAGGAAACAAGACAAGGAAAACAATAATAAAACAAAAACAGTTCACATCAACTTTGCCTTAGTTCAGGCATCTATAACAAAAATATCACAGACTGGGTGGCTTATAAACAGCAGACATTTATCTCTCTTTTGGAGGGTTCTGTAGCCCAGATTGTTCTCCAGACAGTTTTGGAGGCCAAAAGTCCAAAAAGGAGGTGCCAGAATGGGTGGGTTCCAGGGAGAGCCTTCCTCGGAGTTACAGACACCTGACTTCTCCTTGTACCCTCACGTGGTGGATGGCAGAGAGGGGAAGAAAGCTCTCCTGAGACTGTTTTAAGGGCACTAATCTCATTCACAAAGAATTTACCTTCATGGACTCATGTAATTGTAATTACCTCTCAAAAGCCCCCCCCGCCCTCCTAATACCATTACATTGAGAGGTAGGGGGTTTTGGGGCTTGTTTTTAAATGTCCACCCATTGTGGTTTATTCATATAGTGGGAAAACAATACCCAGTTGTGGATGTGACTGGTGATAGAAGCAAGGTCCAATGCTATAAAGAGCAATATTGCATAGGAACCTGGAATGTTAGGTCCATGAATCAAGGCAAATTGGAAGTGGTCAAACAGGAGATGGCAAGAGTGAACATTGAAATTCTAGGAATCAGCGAACTAAAATGGACTGGAATGGGTGAATTTAACTCAGATGACCATTATATCTACTAATGTGGGCACGAAACCCTCAGAAGAAATGGAGTAGCCATCATGGTCAACAAAAGAGTCCAAAATGCAGTACTTGGGTGCAATCTCAAAAACAACAGAATGAGCTCTGTTCATCTCCAAGGCAAACCATGCAATATCACAGTAATCCAAGTCTATGCCCCAACCAGTAATGCTGAAGAAGCTGAAGTTGAACGGCTTTATGAAGACCTACAAGATCTTTTAGAACTAACAACCAAAAAAGATGTCCTTTTCATTTTAGGGGACTGGAATGCAAAAGTAGGGAGTCAAGAAACACCTGGAGTAACAGGCAAATTTGGCCTTGGAATGCAGAATGAAGCAGGGCAAAGACTAATAGAGTTTTGCCAAGAAAGTGCACTGGTCATAGCAAACACCCTCTTCCAACAACACAAGAGAAGACTCTACACATGGACATCACCAGATGGTCAACACCAAAATCAGATTGATTATATTCTTTGCAGCCAAAGATGGAGAAGCTCTATACAGTCAACAAAAACTAGACCAGGAGCTGACTGTGGCTCAGATCATGAACTCCTTATTACCAAATTCAGACTCAAATTGAAGAAAGTAGGAAAACTGCTAGACCATTCAGGTACGACCTAAATGAAATCCCTTATGATTATACAGTGGAAGTGAGAAATAGATTTAAGGGCCTAGATCTGATAGATAGAGTGCCTGATGAACTATGGAATGAGGTTCATGATATTGTATAGGGGACAGAGATCAAGACCATCCCCATGGAAAAGAAATGCAAAAAAGCAACATGGCTGTCTGGGGAGGCCTTACAAATAGCTGTGAAAAGAAGAGAGGCAAAAAGCAAAGGAGAAAAGGAAAGATATAAGCATCTGAATGCAGAGTTCCAAAGAATAGCAAGAAGAGATAAGAAAGCCTTCTTAGCGATCAGTGCAAAGAGATAGAGGAAAACAACAGAATGGGAAAGACTAGAGGTCTCTTCAAGAAAATTAGAGATACCCAGGGAACATTTCATGCAAAGATGGGCTCGATAAAGGACAGAAATGGTATGGACCTAACAGAAGCAGAAAATATTAAGAAGAGGTGGCAAGAATACACGGAAGAACTGTACAAAAAAGATCTTCACGACCCAGATAATCATGATGATGTGATCACTAATCTAGAGCCAGACATCTTGGAATGTGAAGTCAAGTGGGCCTTAGAAAGCATCACTATGAACAAAGCTAGTGGAGGTGATGGAATTCCAGTTGAGCTCTTTCAAATCCTGAACGATGTTGCTGTGAAAGTGCTGCACTCAATCTACCAGCAAATTTGGAAAACTCAGCAGTGGCCACAGGACTGGAAAAGGCCAGTTTTCATTCCAATTCCAAAGAAAGGCAATGCCAAAGAATGCTCAAACTACCGCACAATTGCACTCATCTCACATGCTAGTAAAGTAGTGCTCAAAATTCTGCAAGCCAGGCTTCAGCAATATGTGAACCGTGAACTCCCTGATGTTCAAGCTGGTTTTAGAAAAGGCAGAGGAACCAGAGATCAAATTGCCAACATCTGCTGGATCATGGAAAAAGCTAGAGGGTTCCAGAAAAACATCTATTTCTGCTTGATTGACTATGCCAAAGCCTTTGACTATGTGGATCACAATAAACTGTGGAAAATTCTGGAAGAGATGGGAATACCAGACCACCTGACCTGCCTCTTGAGACATCTGTATGCAGGTCAGGAAGCAACAGTTAGAAGTGGACATGGAACAACAGACTGGTTCCAAATAGGAAAAGGAGTACGTCAAGGCTGTATATTGTCACCGTGCTTATTTAACTAATATGCAGAGTACATCATGAGAAACACTGGACTGGAAGAAACACAAGCTGGAATCAAGATTGCCAGGAGAAATCTCAATAACCTCAGATATGCAGATGACACCACCCTTATGGCAGAAAGGGAAGAGGAGCTAAAAGCCTCTTGATGAAAGTGAAAGTGGAGAGCGAAAAAGTTGGCTTAAAGCTCAACATTCAGAAAACGAAGATCATGGCATCTGGTCCCATCACTTCATGGGAAATAGGTGGGGAAACAGTGGAAACAGTGTCACACTTTATTTTCTTGGGCTCCAAAATCACTGCAGATGGTGACTGCAGCCATGAAATTAAAAGACTCTTACTCCTTGGAAGAAAAGTTATGACTAACCTAGGTAATATTCAAAAGCAGAGACATTACTTTGCCGACTAAGGTCTGTTTAATCAAGGCTATGATTTTTCCAGTGGTCGTGTGTGGATGTGAGAGTTGGACTGTGAAGAAGGCTGAGCACTGAAGAATTGATGCTTTTGAAGTGTGGTGTTGGAGAAGACTCTTGAGAGTCCCCTGGACTGCAAGGAGATCCAACCAGTCCATTCTGAAGGAGATCAGCCCTGGGATTTCTTTGTAAGGAATGATGCTAAAGCTGAAGCTCCAGTACTTTGGCCACCTCATGCGAAGAGTTGACTCACTGGAAAAGACTCTGATGCTGGGAGGGATTGCGGACAGGAGGAGAAGGGGACGACTGAGGATGAGATGGCTGGATGACATCACTGACTCGATGGACCTGAGTCTGAGTGAGCTCCGGGAAATGCTGATGGACAGGAAGGCCTGGCGTGCTGCGATTCATGGGGTCTCAAAGAGTCGGACATGACTGAGCGACTGGATTGAACTGAACCCATCACTTCATGGGAAATAGATGGAGAAACAGTGGAAACAGTGACAGACTTTTTTTTTTTTGATGCTCCAAAGTCACTGCAGATGGTGATTGCAGCCATGATATTAAAAGAGGCTTACTCCTTGGAAGAAAAGTTTTGACCAACCTAGATAGCATATTCAAAAGCAGAGACATTACTTTCCCAAAAAAGGTCCGTCTAGTCAAGGCTATGGTTTTTACACTGGTTCATGTATGGATGTGAGAGTTGTACTGTGAAGAAAGCTGAGCACCGAAGAATTGATGCTTTTGAACTGTGGTGTTAGAGAAGACTCTTGAGAGTCCCTTGGACTGCAAGGAGATCCAACCAGTCCATCCTAAAGGAGATCAGTCCTGGGCGTTCATTGGAAGGACTGATGTTGAAGCTGAAACTCTAATACTTTGGCCACCTCATGCGAAAAGTTGACTCATTGGAAAAGACCATAATGCTGGGAGGGATTGGGGGCCGGAGTAGAAGGGGACGACAGAGAATGAGATGGCTGGATGGCATCACTGACTCAGTGGACATGAGTCTGAGTAAACTCTGGGAGTTTGTGATGGACAGGGAGGCCTGGCATGCTGCGATTCATGGGGTCGCAAAGATCAGACACGACTGAGTGACTGAATTGAACTGAACTGATAGTGACAGCAAACTACAGCATCACAAATAAACATGAATGAAAAATTTCAAACCCAATATTGTGCAAAAATCAATGTTATGGAAGAACCCATATCATATACTAGTTGAAAACATGCATCACTATACTTTTTTAAAATGGAGGTATAGTTGATTTACAATGTTGTGTTAGCTTCAGGTATATAGCAAAGTGAGTGAGTTAGCTATATAAACGTGTATCTATTCTTTTTGATGCTTTTCCATTTTAGGTTACAAGAGAATGACTAATGTTCCCTGTGCTACACGGTAGGTCCTTGCTATTTATCTGTTTTATATATAGTAGTGTATATCTGCTAATCCTGAACTCCTAATTTTCCCTCCCCCTTCCTTTCTCTTGTAGTAACCATACATTTGTTTTCTATATCCGTGAGTCTATTTTATAAAGAAGTTGATTTGTGTGATTTTCAAAGATTCCACATATATAAGTGATATCATGTGGTATTGTTTTTCTCTGTCTGATTTTCTTCACTTAGTATGATAATCTTTAGTTCCATCCATGCTGCTGCAAATGACACTATTTAATTTTTTTATGGTCCATCAGTTCAGTTCAGTTCAGTCGCTCAGTTGTGTCCGACTCTGCGACTCCATGAATCACAGCACGCCAGGCCTCCCTGTCCATCACCAACTCCCGGAGTTCACTCAGACTCACGTCCATTGAGTCAGTGATGCCATCCAGCCATCTCATCCTCTGTCGTCCCCTTCTCCTCCTGCCCCCAATCCCTCCCAGCATCAGAGTCTTTCCCAATGAGTCAACTTTTTGCATGAGGTGGCCAAAGTACTGGAGCTTCAGTTTTAGCATCATTCCTTCCAAAGAAATCCCAGGGCTGATCTCCTTCAGAATGGACTGGTTGGATCTCCTTGCAGTCCAAGGGACTCTCAAGAGTCTTCTCCAACACCACAGTTCAAAAGCATCAATTCTTCGGTGCTCAGCCTTCTTTAGAGTTCAACTCTCACATCCATACATGACCACAGGAAAAACCATAGCCTTGACTAGACGGACCTTAGTCAGCAAAGTAGCCCATTGTCATATGTACCACATCTTCTTTCTGGGAGTTAAGATTTTAACATACATTTGGCAGGGCAACACAAACATTCAGTCTATTGCAAATTCCATGTAATTTTTTTTTCACTGATAGAAGTGATTTGAACAACTTTTTTCTCTGTTCCCCATCAATCATTTGGCCTTGTGAATAATGGAACTAAGAGTTCTCTCATTCTGACAGCAATGATAATAGCACCTTCATCAGTCTGAGACATCGCTACCATGAGTAGCTTGAGAGGTTCAGGATGAGAGAGTTAGACCCTTTTCCTTCTCCACGAGAAGAAGCCATATCTATCTTGTTCACACTCCAGCTTCCATCATGAGGCTCAGTGTGTGGTGGGCCCTCAATAAATATGTATTTAGTCAGTGATGGAACGGATATAAGTTTGTACTGGGTGTGTCTTTTCTGGGTAGCTCCTAGTGACCAAATGCTTGACGAGTCAATAGATTTCTAGTCTACAGCCCACTTTATATTTTGTGGTAGAATTTTAGTTAGTCATAACCACCATCCGTCATAAAAAATGCAATCTTGGAACTCCTCTGAGATCCTAAGAAAACTTTCAATTGCGTATTAGAGATTCCATGCTGGATAATAGTGGCTTTCTTAGGCTGAATTATTCATATGGTTAGTTGGAAAGGTCTGTATAATAAAGCTGGATGATTTTCATCTTTTGATTTAAGGACAGGATTTGTAGGAAACTAATTTTATTCCTTAACTTAAATCGAGAAAGCTTTTGGTTTTTTTTTTTTTTTTCTAGTGTTTCTGGCAGCCCTCTATCAATGGTTGGAGTTTCTCTCTTTTACAGTCACATAAGCAACTGTTCTCTTCAGATGCCATTTGTGAATGTAATCCATTTTCAAGTTGTTTGTTCCAGTACAAAATGTGCTTCACATATACTGGAAAGTCAAGAAACAACGTCTTCTCTTTTATATTTTAGCATGTGCAAAATTCATCATGAAGTTATCATGTGATTCGTTATTTCACTTTTAGTTAAGAGGAAAGTAACATCAAAAACAAAGTGAAGCAGCATTCATCTGGTGGGGAGGTCGCTGACTTCTTAGTCCTGATTCCATGCCTGGTCAGATTCAGTCAGAAGAGGAGAAATGTTTGCAGGTGTCATGGGATTCCTATGCTTCATTTGTACTGGGCAGCCTTAGAAAGGGGAATTTCTGTATGTGAAGCCAAAGAAAGCTTCCTTGAGTCTCGGGTTGAAAATAAGGTATTTGGTTGTATGAGAGGATGAGCCTAGCAGTTGGTAACCCACCCGAAGATTCTTCCCTGAAAAATTGTGATTATTTTCCACATAAGGAAAGAGACAAATGAATATCATTTTGAAACCTCTATCTGATTAAACACACCAACCAAAAATGCATCTACCTACATCATTTTAAAAGAAATCCAGAGGGGCTTTGACAGCATGTGAGCTATTCCCATTGACCTTCTTTCACTGAATGTTTCTCACACTTATTTGCTCTTTATTTTCATGTTTGTAAAATGTGTTCCCAAGCCCTTTAGGATAAAATCAACAATAGTGCCCAGGGCTCCAGCTAAAGAGTCCCAGTGGGAGGGTCTGAGCCTTTTGTTCGGACGATCTAATAGAGTGCGAAGCTGACACAGAAATGGGGGGATCATTCAGCTAAAATTAAAGTCTTTGTCCCTTCATTAGTTGAACTTGAACTTCACATTTCTGAAGTTCTTCTAGGTTACTTTTTCCTAAAATTCTGATTTAATCAAGATGAACAAGGAAGCTTGTTAAAATCTCTCTTATTTTTAAAGTAGAGGGTGCAAAAAATCTCATTCGTTTGGTTTAGCTAATATTCCTGATTTTTTAAAATGAAATTTTGGAAAAATTAACTTGAATCTCAAGGGTACACTATTCTTAATCATTAATGAAGGGATTTTTTTTTTTCAAATTTCTGGTTAGAGGCTTCATTTTATTTTATTAGTTTGTTGACTTTCTCAGCCCCTCTGGGAAAAGTGAAGAGTCAACAGCTGGGCCTTTATGTGATTAATGAGCTAATGTGATTAAATAAAATTTATCTTTATTATTTTTGGTTTGAGGGAACTGTTGAAAGTGAGAGGAAACTTTTGACCATGAGTTTTATTATTGATCTCCTAACTGCCATTTCAGACTTGCTGTATCTTATTTCTAATATCAGCTCATTTCTTGCTTTCTTCAGTTGGCAGAAGAAAAGTGAGAAAATTAAAATACAATGATTGAAGGTGTGCAGATAAGTGACTCTGGCATTTCTATGATGTTGATTGTACAATTCCTTTGTATTTCCAAATTGCAGGAAAAATGTATTGCCATAGCCAGTGAAACTTGGTAAGATTCTGATACAGTAGACTCTATGAGGTAGCAGTTTTCCTTCTTTTTGAGAATGGAAATTTCTCCTGTTTCTATCTCCCTTGTTACTTCATTCATCAAGATGTATGATCTCAGTTCTCCATTATCTTTCCAAGTGAAGGAAGGTAGGGAAAACTAAGGAAAAGCCCAATCAACTGAAAAGGAAATTTCATTTCATATTTTTTAAGGCTTTATTATATTCTTTGCATTACACAGAACTCCCTATATTACCCAACTCTGTGTGTGCAAATTCGTACTACTCACAGTAGGAGGTAATAAAGATTCTGTAAGATCTTCCAGTTTTAAAGGAAATTGGACAGGTAATGGGCCATTACTGTTTTATTAATATTACTCTGATCAGAGCAGATGTTCAAGGTGATGACGGTGAACAGGAGGAATGAACTATGAACATGCCATTGAATAAATTAACATTAAGTACATGTTTTAAAAAGTGCAATCAGGTATAAACACTGACTTATCTGAAGCTAAAAAAAACCCCACAAACCAAAACAGCCAACCTCTCCCCCTACCAAAAAAAAAAAAAAAAAACAAAACAAAAAACTTCAGAAAATACTTAGGGAATCTCCATTCTATGCAGATTCCAGGGAATAGTAGGGTCCTATGAGAATAAAAAGATGCATAAAGCTTTAGATAGGGGGGAAAGCTTTATATAGGCTTATAAAGAGCTATTGCAGGAGGCAAATTCTTCCATTTCTCAAACCTCTTCTCTAATTTTAACCAGAAGGTCATAAATTCAGATGCCTAAAGGGAGCAAGCAGGTAAATGAAACTACTGAACTCAGTGAGAGCACTGGCTAACTGAGAGACACACGGTCATTGTTAGGGTAGCCATGACTTCTCAGTTCTCTCCAATTATTGCCAAATGGAAACATGAGCCCAGTGTTGTGATAGCTTCTAATTTTTCAAGAGAAGCTGGAAATTGATTTTGTTGGATGAAATTGCCCAATTTGGGGGCAATTTGAGTTTGCTCAAGTGTCGTCAGATAACACCGTTTTAAAGAAAACATTGTCCAAGGCAAACAAAGCTCATTTATTGGCTTGGCCAAAAACAGGCTGCCATTTATGACTTCTGCTTTTCTCCCTGTCTTCAGGTTTGATTTCATCCATTCCTATAAGTTATAGCTTATATGCCTATAGCTTACAAATTAGATATATCTTGATAGCCATTGGTGCTAGGTGATCCTGCTTGGGTAGCTTTTAAGGATACCTCTTAGGCTCTCCACTGGTTTTCTTCTTGCTTGGACAGGGTGTTGATTCAAGTAGCATTGATCTGGAGGAAAACAAAATGGCAGAGAGGAAGGCCCTTGAGTTCACCTCCCCTCATAAGCACACCCAAATCACAACTAACTGCAGAGCAACCATCAGTAAAGACCAGAACCTACCAAAACAGATGTTCTAAAGACAAGGAAGAAACCTCAATGAGATGGTAGGAGGGGCGCACTTGCGATAAAATCAAACCCCATACCCCCCAGGTGGGTGGGTGATCCACAAACTGGAGAATAAATATATCACAGGAGTTCTGTTTTAGTAATGAGAATCTTGAGCCCCACCTCAGGCTCCCCAGCCTGTTGTAGTTGTTGTTCAGTTGCTAAGTCATGTCTGACTCTTTGGGATCCCATGGACTGCAACTTGCCAGGCTTCCCTATCCTTCACTATCTCCAGAGTTTGCCCAAACTCGTGTCCATTGAGTCAGTGATGCCACTCACCCTTATCTGTTGCCTCCTTCTCCTGCCTTCAATCTTTCCCAGCATCAGGGTCTTTTCCAATGAGTTGGTTCTTAACATCCGGGGACCAAAGTATTGGAACTTCAGCTTAGGCATCAGTCCTTTCAGTGAATATTCAGGGTTGATTTCCTTTAGAGTTGGCTGGTTTGATCTTGCCATCCAAGGGACTCTCAAGAGTCTTCTCCAGCACCACAATTCAAAAGCATCAATTCTTTGGCGCTCAACCTTCTTTATGGTCCAACTCTCACATCTGTACATGACTACTGGGAAAACCATAGCTTTGACTGTTCTGATCTTTGTCAGCAAAGTGATGTCTCTGCTTTCTAACATGCTGCTAGGTTTGTCGTGGCTTTCCTTCCGAGCAGCAAGTGTCTTTTAATTTCACGGCTGCAGTCGCTGTCCACAGTGATATTAGAGCCCAAGAAAACATAATATGCCAACGTTTTCTGCATTAGGAGTTCAGGTCAGTTCAGTTCAGTCACTCAGTCATGTCCGACTCTTTACAACCCCATGAATCGCAGCACGCCAGACCTCCCTGTCCATCACCAACTCCCAGAGTTCACTCAGACTCATGTCCATCGAGTCAGTGATGCCATCCAGCCATCTCATCCTCAGTCGTCCCCTTCTCCTCCTGTCCGCAATCCCTCCCAGCATCAGAGTCTTTTCCAATGAGTCAACTCTTCGCAAGAGGTGCCCAAAGTACTGGAGTTTCAGCTTTAGCATCATTCCTTCCAAAGAAATCCCAGGGTTGATCTCCTTCAGAATGGACTGATTGGATCTCCTTGCAGTCCAAGGGACTCTCAAGAGTCTTCTCCAACACCACAGTTCAAAAGTATCAATTCTTCGGCGCTCAGCTTTCTACACAGTCTGACTCTCACATCCATACATGACCACAGGAAAGACCATAGCCTTGACTAGATGGACCTTAGTGAGCAAAGTAATGTCTCTGCTTTTGAATATGCTATCTAGGTTGGTCATAACTTTTCTTCCAAGGAGTAAGCGTCTTTTAATTTCATGGCTGCAGTCACCATCTGCAGTGATTTTGGAGCCCCCCAAAATAAAGTCTGACACTGTTTCCACGGTTTCCCCATCTATTTCCCATGAAGTGATGGGACCAGATGCCATGATCTTCATTTTCTGAATGTTGAGCTTTAAGCCAACTTTTTCGCTCTCCTCTTTCACTTTCATCAAGAGGCTTTTAGTTCCTCTTCCCTTTCTGCCATGAGGGTGGTGTCATCTGCATATCTGAGGTTATTGGTATTTCTCCCAGCAATCTTGATTTCAGCTTGTGCTTCTTCCAGTCCAGCATTTCTCAAGATGTACTCTGCATATAAGTTAAATAAGCAGGGTGACAATATACAGCCTTGACATAGTAGGAGCCCCCAAATCATTTGACTCTGAAGGTCAGTGGGGCTTGATTGCAGAAGCTCCACAGGACTTGGGGAAGCAGAGACTCTACTCTTGGAGGGTGTCCACAAGGTCTTGGATGCTGTGGGACTCAGGGCAAAAGCAGTGACTTCATAGGAGCCTGGGCCAGACCTACCTCCAGGTCTTTGAGCATCTATGGGGGGAGTGGGAGGGGGCAGCTGTGGCTCTCTGGTGTCATAAAAGCTGTTGGTAGGCGTATCAGGGAGTGTTCATCTGCATGAACTCTTGCTGGAGGCAGACAGTTTGCTCGTGTCATTAACACCAAGACTTAGCCCCGCCCAACAACCTATAGGCTCCAGTGCTGGAATACCTCATGCCAAAGGACTAAAAGGATAGGAACACAGCTCCACCCATGTGCAGACAGGATGCCTAAAGACTTTCTGAGCCTATAGCCACCTGTGGACATATGAGGCCCTGTCCAATAGAGAGACAAGACCCAGCTCCATCTCCACGGGCAGGCACCAACCTTCCCACCGTAAAGCTTTCACAAATGCCTCGATCAGCCTCACCCACCCAGAAGCAAGAAAACTAGGCTCCTGCAGCCTGTGAAACTGAATCCACAAACAGATCAGAACCTACCCCAGGACGAGCTGGTCCCTGGCCTTTGGTCGATGAGAAGGGAGTGTTCTGCTGGGACACACAGGACATCCCCTGCAGAGGGCCACTTCTTCATGAGAAACTTGACTAACATACGACATATGTAAAAATATAAATAGAAATTTAAGCAAAATGAAATGGCAAAGAAACATGTTCCAGGCAAAGGAATAAGATAAAACCCCGGAAGAACAACTAAGTGAAGTGACGATAGGCAACCTACCTGAGAGAGGGTTCAGAGTAATGATTGTAAAAATGATCCAAGAACTCAGGAAGAGAATGACTGCACAGAGTAAGCAGTTACAAGGAGTTTTA
The DNA here is from genome assembly GCF_016772045.2 of Ovis aries. NCBI lineage: Eukaryota > Metazoa > Chordata > Mammalia > Artiodactyla > Bovidae > Ovis > Ovis aries. The sequence goes on from NC_056070.1 coordinate 13,460,934, forward strand.
AACAAAGAGTTAGAAAATGTAAACAGCAACCAAACAGAGTAGAAGAATGCAATAACTGAAATGAAGTAGCACTGTTTTGTGTGGAGCTGGTCTGCAAGAAGCATGTGCAGGATGTCAACAGCATGGAATGGAGACCCACCTGGATTTGCAATCCCTGTGACAGAGGATTGCCCTCAACCCCCAGCTTTGGCTCATAGGACTTGGCTGCCAAGAACACCACTTTTGCTCCAAGTACTGAGAAAACACTGGTGATTCTTTAAGAAACTTTTGACCAAGGGTTGATTTTCTAAGATGACTTCAACATTTCATGGTTAGAACACATGTATAACCCTCAGTTTTCTCTTATATACTGCCTTCTCCCATAAACTCTTCAAATTCCTTAGAAGTTATAGTCACTAAGCCCCAAATCATCACCATTTTGTGAGCTCTAGTCTCCCTAAATTTCTCTAAATGTTGACATTTTGTTGCAGTGGCTTGCCTATGAATGAGTATTTTGTTGCAGTGGCTTGTCTATGAATGTCTGAATGGTGGAGTAAATATGTTTGTGCTACCTCAGTAAAGTCACCCCAGAAAACTTTTCTAACATTACAGTCAAAGTAGTTGCTCCATCAATGGATACCCTTAAACAATTTTCTCTTAAAATATGTTTTTGTTAAATTTGCTATTGACACTAATGAAGATTCCATGAGTATGAATAGGTACTCTATAATAAATATTGGTTGAATGACTGCTGACAATATACATTCTCTGCTGCTGCTGCTGCTGCTAAGTCACTTCAGTCGTGTCCGACTCTGTGCGACCCCATAGATGGCAGCCCACCAGGCTCCCCCATCCCTGGGATTCTCCAGGCAAGAACACTGGAGTGGGTTGCCATTTGCTTCTCTAATGCGTGAAAGTGGAAAGTGAGAGTGAAGTCGCTCAGTCGAGTCCAACCCTTGATTTGTGTGTATGACTGTGTGCATCAGTGCATAGGCACCTCTCTTCCGTGCTCTCCATTTCTCTCTCTCTGTCTCTCTCTCTCTCTCTCTATCTATACTATACATTCTCTAGTATATGTATACATAGATAGAGAGAGAGACAGAGAGAGAGAGAAACAGAGCAAGAGAGAGAGGTGCCTATGCAGTGATGACGCATTCATACACACGAATCATTGTATGTTCAACTATTGAAAATGATCTAGCAAGTACCATAACCTGAGATATATAGAAACACCTGTGCTTTCATTCATCTATAAATCAAACTCCAATGCTGCATAATACACTTTAATTATTTCTAAAAACTTTAACATTTTTCTGTGTGACAAAGGAATATACCTTTGTTTGTTGCCATGTTGTCATACATATATTATTTTGCCACTTTAATACAAGGGAAAGAAAAAACGAGGAGAATCCAACTGTTTGTGGGTTTTCTATTTTGTTATTGAACCAGAAATCTCAAAAGAGGCTTCTAAACATCTATCAGAAAGGTTAATAAGTTTTTTTCAAAATAAGAGATTGGGTATAGGATGACTTTAAGCTGCTAAATTTAAATAACCTAGATTAAATTAATATAATCTAATATAGAAGCTTATCTCCAGCTTATTTTACAGTTACTTAAGTATTTTGTTAGTTATGGTATGTTCACATTCTTATTAGCAATGTTATATATGTATGATGTCTATATATATAGACATATATAGTGAGGTTCCTTATTATAAGTGGATATAAATATGCATTTTAAATAAATGTACTTTCTTTGAGAATTTTTAATCTGCTTCTTATCAGAAGTAATTTAATAGTCTTTTTTTCAAGCCTCAGACTATGACTGATAGAGTTAAAAATATAAGACGCTGCAACTCTGGTCTTCTCTTCTTACTGGCTTGTGCTCGGATTATTAGTATTGTTTTTCGGTTTGTGACATTTTGGTAGAAATCTTTTTAAGCCACCTGTTCATTTTACGAGATTAAGTTTCCCGACAATGGTTAAATCTGAGAAGGGAACACATAGAGAGAGATACACTGCAATACATGAGTGCTTGAGGACCTCCGTGGTGGAGGCTGTGCGCCTTTTCCTCTTCCTGGGCTGATAACCAGGTACACTTCCCACCCCACTCCTCCCCTTTGTGGTTTACGTGGCTATGAGACCAAGTTCTAGTCAAAGAAAGGGGAGCTGAAACAATATGTGCCTCTTCTAGGCTGGGACCATAGAAAACATTCGTAGGGCTGATTCGCCATGTCCTGTCCTTCTTCGGGCTGGGAGACAGGCAGATGGCCATGCTGACCCTGAGTGGAAGTTGGCAGAGCTTCATTAACCTGAGTGCCTGAGTGACCTGAGCTACTCTGCTGATCTGATCACCAGAATGACTGCCTGAGCTAAAAATAAACTTCTTTTGTGCCAAGCCATGGCATGTTTGGTCCATAATTACTGCAGCCCAGCCTCCCTGCACTGAGGCAACCTGTGTCACACCCGCAGCACTGTGGAACCCTGAGCTTCCTTCAGGAAGACTCACAAGCCCCCGATGCTGCAGGATCCTCGGTCCATATCTGAACCAAGTGGACCATACCTGGCATCATTTTCATTTTAACTGTTAGCTAGACTTACTCTCTTATTTTTTTAGATAAAAAGTCAATAGAACTAAAAGTTCTAATATTTCCTCCTGCACCCTGGGATATGTTGTACTTAACTTAGCAACTGTTACACTAAGAAACTACAGTCGGTGGATTTCACATTTCTTCACTGGGTCAACCTTGTAATTGCTTTAAGATGACAATGTAAGTAGGAGTCTGGCATTGTTAAGAGGCATTATTCTGTAAGAAGAGGGAAAGAGATCTGATTCTCATTTTCCTGGCAACAGAAATAAGAACAGCATGAAATGCGACTTTCATTTGTTTTTCATTGTATATATGCCTTACATGGCATTTCATGATGGACCTTCCTTACTCCATAGATCCATAAGTTGCTAATTTGCCATGGGCAGAGAGTTTCAATGTTGCTACCATTTTTTTTTCTTTTTTAAGTGAATGATGGGAAATAGAATTCCATTTGAGTTCCATTCCCATTTGGTGGGAAACTGGGCAACGTGATCCAGCCCAGATCTGACTCTCTCTCACTGGGGTTAGTTTTTGCTTGTGAAAGAATGCTCTTCAGTGAGCTCTGTCCCCTGTCCTCCCACCGTGGAATAAATCATAAATGCAGAAGAGAGCTGCAATCCAGTTGAGACACTGCCACTAAATAGCTTCATCCTATTTTCCTGGCCCCTTCCCCACCTGCCCATCTTCATTTCATATGAATCAATATTAAGCAAATCTATAACCACCCAAAGTAGATGGCACTTTTAAAATGAGCAGGGTAGGCTGAATCTCTACACCCTGGTTGACAGAATTAAAACTTATGAGAGAGTAAAACATTACTTCAAATGTTTGCTTAAGGATGGGGAAGTCGGGCCCAACCCCTTTGTATAGCCAAATGTTAAAATCATAGTAAAATCAAATTCTCACATCTTCTTGTCCTCCCATTAGATCACATTAAACTCTGGCAGCGAGGCCAGCCCGCCTTGGTGGTTTTCTGATTTGTGGTTTGCACTTGGCTCTCCTCGCAGGCTTTAAAAATGATTTTATTTTGTGAACAGCCAGTGATAGTCAGACTCTAGAGTAAACTTGCCTGGGCCAACATTTGCAGTAATAACATTTCACATTATCAAGAGTTTCCTGAAGGACTGCAAAGAATGAAAACAAAGAGGAGCCTTTCTGGTAGTGGTTGTTTTTCTTCAGATGCTGGTAACCTCCTGCGTGGAGAGGCTGTGAATTTAGGCTTTGAAAAGCTGTTCATAAGCATCTACAGTCTTGTGCCTTTAAGGTGAAACTGGAGAACTGGAACAGATTTGCGTTTTCTTGTTCCTTGCCTTGTTGAATATGTAGCTGCTTCTGCCTTCTTTTCTTGAGTGGCTTTTCTGATTTTCTGGTTTAGCCTTCTTGTAGCTGGGAGGTGGAAGGTGTTGGGCCAGGGAAAGGTTTCCCTGGGGTGGGGGCAAGGAAGGGAATGTTGAGGTTAGGTGAATCCATCAAAGAATTCCAAAGAAGGACTTTCTCAGAGCTCTTCTAGTGTTTTTCACCAAAAAATATGTATGCTGCTTGTATGATGAAATGAAAAACAATCTTTGGAGTAAAGCATGCAACTGGTTTCCTAGACCATCTGATGATGACAGTCTAAATGAAAATGATGATTCTAATCATAATGATGAAAAATAACAAATAAATGAGTTTAAGAAATTTAAAATGAATGTCAGCTAGGTATACACTACCTTGAAGTGTTTAGAGATTCAATTTCTTTTATATTTAGTTTCTTTAGTTTATTTTTTAAATTGTGGTAGAATATACATGGCATAAACTTTTACCATTTTTAAGGGCACCATTCAGTAGGATTCAGTACACTCACATGGTCGTGCAACCATCCACCTCCAGGGCTATTTTTCATCTTATAAAGCTAAAGCCCTGTACCCATTAAACAGTAACTCATCATTCACCCCTCCTCTCAGCCCCTGGCAAACACCATTCTTCTTTATGTTTCTATGAATTTGACTAGTCTAAGTACCTCGGAGGAGTGGAATCATATAATATTTGTCAGTTTGTCACTGGCTTATTTCACTTAAGTATAATGTCTTCAAGGCTTATCCATGTTGTAACATGTGTCAGAATTTCTTTCTCTTTAAAGGCTGAATAATACTTCATTGTCTATAAAAGCCATGTTTTGTTTATCTATTTATCTACAAATAGACACTTGGATTTATAGGCTCAGCTTTTTCCAACTAAGTTTGAATGGCAAGGCCAGTCTTTTGGAGAGAACTGAATAGCCATCCATATATTATCTTAGTTTGAAATTCTTATAAGCCAAGCCAGATGGTCAAAACTATATCAATTTACCAAACCGTATTTACCAAATGTCATAAGGGACCTCTTTCTCGCTTTAAAAAATAGTTATAGTCTTTTATTATTACACAGATATGTCACTGTAAAAAAATAGACATATAGAAAAATTTAAAGACAAATATAAAGGATACTTGAAAATTGTAACTTGTTAATACTGTGAATATTTTGGGGGTTTGTGATATAAAAAATGATATAAATCTAAATATAAGAACTATAGATATAAATATAAAGAAGGATTTTTGTAGTTTTGCAGAACTGGGAACATGTTTACCTGCTTGAAAACTACTTTCCTCAGTTAGCAATATATTGGGAACAAAAATATAGCTGTATTTTGGTAGCTTTTAAATACTTTAAAGTAGTAGGAAGGTAGTATTTGAAGCAAAGGAAGGCAGAAGACCCTTCCTTCACAGGAACACTCAGAATACTAATTTATAAAAAATGGAAAGTTTCTAGTTGAAGTGGGCAATAGAATTCCAGAATTTACCATCTCAGGACCAATAGTTCCAGTGGTTTTTGAGGAATGTTCAGAAACCCTAAGACTCTGTTGTGGGTTAAATTGTATCTCTCCTCCCAAAGATGGTGAAGTCCAACCCCAGTGCCTGTAACCTGATTTGAAAATAGACTTTGCAAATGATCAAGTTAAGATGAGGTCATTAGGGTGGGCTCTAATCCAATATGACAGGTGTCCTTATGAAAAAAGGAGAAATTGGACACAGAAACAGGGACAGACACACATACACAGAAAACATCATGTGGAGAGGAAGGCAGAGATAAGGGTGAGGTAGCCTCAAGCCAGGGAGCCCCAAAGATTGCCAGCCATGCAGAAAGCTAGGAGAGAAGCATGGAAGTGGTTCTCCTTCCCAGCCCTCAGAAGGAGCTGGCACTTGAGGCACCCTGATCTAAGACTCGTTCTAGCCTGTGAGACAATACAGCTCTGCTGTTCTAAGCCGCCTGGGTTCTGATGCTTTGCTGTGGCAGCCCAGGGAAGCTAATGCAGACTCCCCAAATCATGATTTGAGAACCACTGCATTATCCGTGCGGGTGTGCTCATTCGAGTCTGACTCTTAGCGACCCTGTGGACTGTAGCCCGCCGAGCTCCCCTGTCCATGGGATTCTCCAGGCAAGAATGCTGGAGTGGGTTGCTATTTCTTCCTCCAGGGGATCTTCCTGACCCAGGGATGGAACCCAGGTCTCCTGCATTGGCAGGCGGATGCTGTACTGCTGAGCCAACTGGGAAGCCCCCTGCTGCATTATACTATTATGTTAAAAAGCCTCCAAGTATTCCATTGTATGGAAGAGCAAACCTACTTAATCATTCCCTTATTAATGTACATGAATAGTGAGAGTGCCCCAATGTTTTAAAGAATGATGCTGTGACACCCTTTTCGGTAAATCTTTGCATATCTGCCGTGTTGTTTTCCTTGAAATAATTCACCAGAGGAGGAATTGTTGGATTTGAAATTTTGGTATTTTCTGTCAACACCCTTTCTGGAAAGCTCATAACAATTTATTCTCTCCCTGTAGGGTCAGAGGATACTCTGACAGAAAGTACCCACTATACATTTCTCCACATCCTTACTGGGTGTTGTTATTCTTTCTCTTTTAAATCTGAATTTAATGTGTTGTGTGTGTGTGTGTTTTTTTTTTTTTACCAAAGTAATACATGCTGCTGCTGCTGCTGCTGCTGCTGCTGCTGCTGCTGCTGCTGCTGCGTCACTTCAGTCGTGTCCGACTCTGTGCGACCCCATAGATGGCAGCCCACCAGGCTCCCCTGTCCCTGGGATTCTCCAGGCAAGAACACTGGAGTAGGTTGCCATTTCCTTCACCAATGCATGAAAGTGAAAAGTGAATGTGAAGTTGCTCAGTCATGTCTGACTCTTAGCAACCCCATGGACTGCATCCTACCAGGCTCCTCCGTCCATGGGATTTTCCAGGCAAGAGTACTGGAGTGGGGTGCCATTGCCTTCTCCAAAAGTAATGCATGCAGATACTTAAATAAGTGAAATGAGTTTTAGGAGGCTTGCAACAACAAAGCCCTGCAGTCCCTCTTTGCTGCTACTATACATCAGTGGCGCCATTATCAATTCTTGATTCTCACAGCTTCATCTGGCTTTCACATTTATATTTCTAAATATAAACATTTCTAAATAACATGCTACTTTTTTTTTTAAGTTTTAGATATTATCTACTGACTTCCTACTATGGAAGCTAAGGAATTGGCTTTCATATATAAACAACGCCTCTTCTCATCTCATTTTCCCAAACAGGTTCTCAGCACCATTTTGGTTAAATCAATATTTAGACTTTAACATTATTGTGACAATATATATTATTTGCCACTGAGTCATATAGTGTACTCTAATTCAATTAATTTTCTTAAATAACTCTCCCCCAAGTTAATAGTTAACTAATTTTGTCTCTTTGCTTACTTTTCTAGATTCCTATTACTAATTCACATGAAAACTCTGCTGAGGAAATCTCCATCTCTTCATAATACATGCTAATACTGTTCTATCAGTTTCATCTCTTCCTTTTTCTTGGAATTATCCTTTCTGTAGCCGTCCAACTCCCTTCCCTTACTCTCTAGACCTGATACACATATGTCAGCCTGGATTTTTTTTTCTGCCAGATTTTTGGGGCTTTCTGTTGCCTTTTTCCTGTGTTGAATCACCTGTTTTCTGGATCATATGTCTTCCTTGCGGTAGAATAGTTTCTACTGAAGCATTACAAGAGTGGCGGAACCTTTCACTTTAGTGAGCATGATCTTTATGATTCATCGAAGGCGTCATGTAGGTTTCTGGCAGTATCCTCTATCGAGTTGCTTAACACAACTTTTCTTATCAGGATAATCAGTAATTTTAGCAAAAGTCTTTTCGTATGTACTGAGAGAATGATATAATTTTTCTCTTTTAAGCTCTTAGTGTCGTGAATTACAGTAAAGGACAGGCTAATGTTAAACTATCCCAGCATTTCTGTGAAAAAGACTACTAGTCCATGATGTAATTCTCTTAATGTAGTGTCGAGTTAAATTTCCTAGTATTTTATTTGGCATTTTGACCTCTATTTGTCTCTGGGTTTCTTGTTTTGTTTGTGGGGGGTTTTTTCCCCCTCTATTTTTATCTGGTTATGATTCAGTGTTATGCTATATTTGTAGAATGAACTGAAAATTTTCCATCTTTTTTTATGTTCTTAAACAGTGTAAATAACACAGGAATTATCTGTTCTTTGCAGGTTTGGTACAGTGTGCCCAGAAGATCATCTGGGCATTGTGCCCTTTTTAGGGTTTCTGTTACCTCTTAAATTTCTTTTGTGGTTATTGGTCTTTTCAGGATTTCAGTTCCTTTCTGAGTCAATTTTGATTACTCAGTTTTTCCTAAAGAATAATCAATTTCAACTAATTTTCTAATTTATTTGGTATAAATTTGTATTTGACTTGCTTATAATTAATATTTTTCCATATCTTTTCTTTCTCAATTCTAAGATTATTATATGTCTTCCTTCTTCACCATGATCACATTTGACAAAGTCTACTTCTTTAATTGCTCTTTTAAAAGAACGTTTATAGTCTACAAGCAATAAATGCTGGAGAGGGTGTGGAGAAAAGGGAACCCTCTTACACTGTTGGTGGGAATGCAAACTAGTACAGCCACTATGGAGAACAGTGTGGAGATTCCTTAAAAAACTGGAAATAGAACTGCCTTATGACCCAACAATCCCACTGCTGGGCATATACACCAAGGAAACCAGAATTGAAAGAGACACGTGTACCCCAATGTTCATCACAGCACTGTTTATAATAGGCAGGACATGGAAGCAACCTAGATGTCCATCAGCAGATGAATGGATAAGAAAGCTGTGGTACATATACACAATGGAGTATTACTCAGCCATTAAGAAGAATACATTTGAATCAGTTCTAATGAGGTGGATGAAACGAGCCTATTATACAGAGTGAAGTAAGTCAGAAAGAAAAACACCAATACAGTATACTAACGCATATATATGGAATTTAGAAAGATGGTAATGATAACCCTGTATGCGAGACAGCAAAAGAGACACAGATGTATAGAACAGTCTTTTGGACTCTGTGGGAGAGGGCAAGGGTGGAATGATTTGGGAGAATGGCATTGAAACATGTATAATATCATACATGAAACGAATCGCCAGTCAAGGTTTGATACAGGATACTGGATGCTTGGGGCTGGTGCCACTGAGACGACTCAGAGGGATGGTACGGGGAGGGAGGAGGGAGGGGCGTTCAGGATGGGGAACACGTGTATACCTGTGGCGGATTCATGTTGATGTATGGCAAAACCAATACAATATTGTAAAGTAATTAACTGCCAATTAAAATAAATAAATTTATATTTTTTAAAAAAGAACTATGTTGAATAGTAGCGGTGAAAGTGGGCACCCTTGTCTTGTTCCTGACTTTAGGGGAAATGCTTTCAATTTTTCACCATTGAGGATAATGTTTGCTGTGGGTTTGTCATATATAGCTTTTATTATGTTGAGGTATGTTCCTTCTATTCCTGCTTTCTGGAGAGTTTTTATCATAAATGGATGTTGAATTTTGTCAAAGGCCTTCTCTGCATCTATTGAGATAATCATATGGTTTTTACTTTTCAATTTGTTAATGTGGTGAATTACATTGATTGATTTGCGGATATTGAAGAATCCTTGCATCCCTGGGATAAAGCCCACTTGGTCATGGTGTATGATCTTTTTAATGTGTTGTTGGATTCTTATTGCTAGAATTTTGTTGAGGATTTTTGCATCTATGTTCATCAGTGATATTGGCCTGTAGTTTTCTTTTTTTGTGACATCTTTGTCAGGTTTTGGTATTAGGGTGATGGTGGCCTCATAGAATGAGTTTGGAAGTTTACCTTCCTCTGCAATTTCTGGAAGAGTTTGAGGAGGATAGGTGTTAGCTCTTCTCGAAATTTTTGGTAGAATTCAGCTGTGAAGCCGTCTGGACCTGGGCTTTTGTTTGCTGGAAGATTTCTGATTACAGTTTCAATTTCCGTGCTTGTGATGGGTCTGTTAAGATTTTCTATTTCTTCCTGGTTCAGTTTTGGAAAATTGTACTTTTCTAAGAATTTGTCCATTTCTTCCACGTTGTCCATTTTATTGGCATACAACTGCTGATAGTAGTCTCTTATGATCCTTTGTATTTCTGTGTTGTCTGTTGTGATCTCTCCATTTTCATTTCTAATTTTATTGATTTGATTTTTCTCTCTTTGCTTCTTGATGAGTCTGGCTAATGGTTTGTCAATTTTATTTATCCTTTCAAAGAACCAGCTTTTGGCTTTGTTGATTTTTGCTATGGTCTCTTTTGTTTCTTTTGCATTTATTTCTGCCCTAATTTTTAAGATTCCTTTCCTTCTAGTAACTCTGGGGTTCTCCAACTCTTCCTTTTCTAGTTGCTTTAGGTGTAGAGTTAGGTTATTTATTTGACTTTTTTCTTGTTTCTTGAGGTATGCCTGTATTGCTATGAACTTTCCTCTTAGCACTGCCTTTATAGTGTCCCACAGGTTTTGGGTTGTTGTGTTTTCATTTTCATTAGTTTCTATGCATATTTTGATTTCTTTTTGATTTCTTCTGTGATTTGTTGGTTATTCAGAAGTGTGTTGTTCAACCTCCATATGTTGGAATTTTTAATAGTTTTTTTCACCGCTACTATTCAACATAGTTCTGGAAGTTTTGGCCACAGCAAACAGAGCAGAAAAAGAAATAAAAGGAATCCAAATTGGAAAAGAAGAAATAAAACTCTCACTGTTTGCAGATGACATGATCCTCTACATGGAAAACCCTAAAGACTCCACCAGAAAATTACTAGAGCTCATCAATGAATATAGTAAAGTTGCAGGATATAAAATCAACACACAGAAATCCCTTGCATTCCTATACACTAATAATGAGAAAGTAGAAAAAGAAATTAAGGAAACAATTCCATTCACCATTGCAACGAAAAGAATAAAATACCTAGGAATATATCTACCTAAAGAAACTAAAGACCTATATATAGAAAACTATAAAACACTGATGAAAGAAATCAAAGAGGACACTAATAGATGGAGAAATATACCATGTTCATGGATCGGAAGAATCAATATAGTGAAAATGAGTATACTACCCAAAGCAATTTACAAATTCAATGCAATCCCTATCAAGCTACCAGCCACATTTTTTTACAGAACTAGAACAAATAATTTCAAGATTTGTATGGAAATACAAAAAACCTCGAATTGCCAAAGCAATCTTGAGAAAGAAGAATGGAACTGGAGGAATCAACTTGTCTGACTTCAGGCTCTACTACAAAGCCACAGTCATCAAGACAGTATGGTACTGGCACAAAGACAGAAATATACATCAATGGAACAAAATAGAAAGCCCAGAGATAAATCCACACACATATGGACACCTTATCTTTGACAAAGGAGGCAAGAATATACAATGGAGTAAAGACAATCTCTTTAACAAGTGGTGCTGGGAAAACTGGTCAACCACTTGTAAAAGAATGAAACTAGATCACTTTCTAACACCACACACAAAAATAAACTCAAAATGGATTAAAGATCTAAATGTAAGATCAGAAACTATAAAACTCCTAGAGGAGAACATAGACAAAACACTCTCAGACATAAATCACAGCAGGATCCTCTATGATCCACCTCCCAGAATTCTGGAAATAAAAGCAAAAATAAACAAATTGGACCTAATTAAAATTAAAAGCTTCTGCACAACAAAGGAAACTATAAGCAAGGTGAAAAGACAGCCTTCTGAATGGGAGAAAATAATAGCAAATGAAGCAACTGACAAACAACTAATCTCAAAAATATACAAGCAACTTATGCAGCTCAATCCCAGAAAAATAAACGACCCAATCAAAAAATGGGCCAAAGAACTAAATAGACATTTCTCCAAAGAAGACATACGGATGGCTAACAAACACATGAAAAGATGCTCAACATCACTCATTATTAGAGAAATGCAAATCAAAACCACAATGAGGTACCACTTCACACCAGTCAGAATGTCTGTGATCCAAAAATCTGCAAGCAATAAATGCTGGAGAGGGTGTGGAGAAAAGGGAACCCTCCTACACTGTTGGTGGGAATGCAAACTAGTACAGCCACTATGGAGAACAGTGTGGAGATTCCTTAAAAAATTGCAAATAGAACTACCTTATGACCCAGCAATCCCACTTCTGGGCATACACACCGAGGAAACCAGAATTGAAAGAGACACATGTACCCCAATGTTCATCGCAGCACTGTTTATAATAGCCAGGACATGGAAACAACCTAGATGTCCATCAGCAGATGAATGGATAAGAAAGCTGTGGTACATATACACAATGGAGTATTACTCAGCCGTTAAAAAGAATTCATTTGAATCAGTTCTCATGAGATGGATGAAACTGGAGCCGATTATACAGAGTGAAGTAAGCCAGAAAGAAAAACACCAATACAGTATACTAACGCATATATATGGAATTTAGAAAGATGGCAATGATGACCCTGTATGCAGGACAGCAAAGGAGACATAGATGTGTATAACGGACTTTTGGACTCAGAGGGAGAGGGAGAGGGTGGGATGATTTGGGAGAATGGCATTCTAACATGTATACTATCATGTAAGAATTGAATCACCAGTCTATGTCTGACGCAGGATACAGCATGCTTGGGGCTGGTGCATGGGGATGACCCAGAGAGATGTTATGGGGAGGGAGGTGGGAGGGGGTTCATGTTTGGGAATGCATGTAAGAATTAAAGATTTTAAAATTATAAAAAAATAAAAAAAAAAAGAACGCTTATAGGAAGAACTAGCTTTTCATTTGATTAGTCATCTACTTAGTTTTGTTTACTACTTTCATGTTTATTAACTTATTTTTTAGCTTATTCAATTATTTGTTCCTCTTCTCTCTCTTTCTCTCTGTCTTTAGCTTGAATTGGTTCTTAGTTCGTTTAGTCACAGGATCTTCCTCCTACTCCAACATGTAATTTTGATTGTACTTGCATCAGTTGTAGATTCTGCAAATATATCGATGTAATTTATGCCAATATCAATAGAAATGTTCTAATACTTTTTTAAAATTTATTTGACTGTGCTGAGTCTGTGTTGCTGCACGCGGGCTTCCTCTAGGTGCAGCGCATGGGGGAGACTCTCTAGCTGTGCCGTGGGCTTCTCATTGTGGTGGCTTCTCTCGTTGTTGAGCACAGGCTCTAGGGCTCGTGGGCTCAGTAGTTGTGCAGCCTGGGTTTAGCTGTTTCTCGGCATGTGGAATCGTCCCAGACCAGGGATTGAACCCATGTCCCTTGCATCGGCAGGAGGATTCTTAACCACTGACCACCAGGGAAGTTCTAAATGTTCTTAATTACTTTTATCTTATTCCTATTTTTTCCTGATATTACTATTCCAGAATTATTTGTCTAGTACTTATGTTTTAAATTCTTTGCAGTAGATTTTTTCTGTGTCATTTTATTTTACACATACCTATTATAATCATCATATAGCTGGCTCCTGCCTCCTGTCTCTTTGCTCTGAACTTAGCTGTATTTTGTATTATGATTGATGATGTGCTTGGATTTATTGTTTCCATTGTATTTACTGTGAGTTTTTTCTTTTTCTTTCTGATTCCTGTCACTGTCTTCCAGCATCGAATTTTGGAGATGAGAAAATGGATACCAATCCGATTCTTATTTTTGTGTGTGAGCAACTCCTTACTCTACTCTTGACATTTTTAAGATTTGTTCTTTATGCTTGGAGTTCTGAAATTTCACCAGAATGTACTTCAGTCATTTTTTTCTTCATTACTTCTAAAGCTTTAAATTCTTTGTATTCATTACTTTGGATAATTTTATTTTTTTATTTTTAATAATTTCATTTTTTCATCATCCTTCTTCTGGAGTTTCTATTTGGCATGTGTTAGAACTCCTATATCTATTTTTCATGTCTCCATTTTTTCTGCTTGCATATAGTACCATGCTGTAGTATTATGTTTTGGGATAATCTTTCATTTCAGTCTTCCAGCTAAAATATTTGATGTTCCTGTATGCCCATACTCCTATTCAGTCTATGTATTGAATTATTTAAATCAATAATTATATCTTAAATTTTCAAGTCTTTCTAAAATAATTTCATATGTTTTCATACATAGATGTTTTATTTTATTAATTCAATGTATTTAAATCTCTCTGAGAATATATATACTCTGATATATGTGTATGTGTGTGTCTGTGTTAGTCGCTCAGTCCATCCAGCTCTTTGAGACCTCATGGAATTCTCCAGGCAAGAATGTTGGAGTGGCTTATCATTCCCTTCTCCAGAGGATCTTCGCAATCCAGGGATCAAACCTGGGTCGCTGGCCTTGCAGGCAGATTCATTACCATCTGAGCTACCAGGGAAACCCAGTATATGTGTACCATATAGTTTATATATGTGCCATTTAGAGGCCCAGATAGTTTCTTTGGGAGGTGGGCTAGAGATGTATATAATTGTGGGGAAAGAGTTATCTGTCCTTATATGTATGTCAAGTTCTCACTAGGTCTCTGTACTAAATATTCAATTGTTTTTATAAATTCACTTTTCACCTACTCTGTTCTTTGTGCCAAAAAAAAAAAAAGAAAAAAGAAAAGAAACACATGCATCTAGGAAAACATAGTTTAAATACAGTATTTAAAATAATGAAAGTTAGTAATGCTCATTATTTAATAAATTTTGTAAAATACAAAGTAAAAGAAATACATACATATACATGTCTTAAAAAAAACAAACAAACAACTTTTGGATGTTTCCCTGAAGCAAGCAGCATTCAGCAGAAACATTTTCTGCATCTCCCCAGGTGAGAGAAATTCTGCTCTCAGGGCCAGCCAAGCTCTAAGGTAGCAAGGAAAACAGGCCGGCTGAAATTCACAGAATACGTTTTGTCCTCCTGATTAGGTAAGCTTCACCTAGGGAGGTTCCCCTTTGGTGAATTTTCAGTGGAACATAGATATTCTTTCATTCTTTGCAATTTTGGGGAATCCCTCCATAGGCCTTTTCTGCAGACTTTCTCATGATCAATTCTCTAATTTTGTTGCTATAGCATCCACGACCATCTGGCCAAACCATATTCTATTGCCTATGAATGACTGAAGAATCCATGAGTACATGCTAAGTATCTTCATTCGTGTCCGACTCTCTGTGACCTTATGGATTTAGCCTGCCGGGCTCCTCTGTCCACAGGATTCTCCAGGCAAGAATACTGGAGTGGGTTGCGGTGCCCTTTTCCAGGGGATCTCTCTGACCCAGGGGATTAAACTTACATCTATTTTGTCCCCTGCCCTGGCGGGTTCTTTACCTGGGAACCCCAAAGAATCCATACCTATCTCTATCTCTCCTTTCAGAAAAAGTGAAGAACTAGGTACCCAGCTTATAGTTTTGCCTGTTGGAATCCTGATGATCTGACAGTGCTATCTCAAACACCATTTCCTTTAGTTAGGCTTTATGCATACCTCCAGGAGGATATGCTTCCTCTCTCCTTTCAAATTGCTTCACATTTTATACTTTTCTCACGATACTCTTCTTACTTCACCTGACATTACTGTAATATTTGCAAATCACTAATCACCTTCTCCTAAAGCACGAAGATCTTGGGATCATTTCTTAGTCACTTTTATGTCCCATGTAATACTAACAAAGTATTTTAGACGTGTATGTCTAATAAATATTTGTTGGCCAATTGAAATACATCCACTAACACTCTAGTAGATATTGTACTGAATATCAAGATGAATATAGATGATACCCTTCAAAAAGTTTGTAGACTGCTCATATTGAAGGATATCTCAGCTCTGCATCTTCAAAGAGGACAAAATTTGTAATATTTCAAGTGGAGCTATAATGAGTGGGTTGTGCTCTTTATAACCTACTGGGTCAAGATTAATAGAAGTGTGAGGATAAGGGAACTTATTTCCTTAGAGCTCATTTTTTCATGAATAAGGCTTTACCACAGGAAGTACTTGAGCCATAGGAAAGAGTTAATAAAAGGGTCACAAATTTGTGGTTTTTTTGCATCTAAGTACTGCATTTCGGACTCTTTTGTTGACTATGATGTCTACTCCATTTCTTCTAAGGGATTCTTGCCCACAGTGGTATATATAATGAGTTAAATCCACCCATTCCAGTTGATTTTAGTTTGCTGATTCCTAAAATGTCAATATTCACTCTTGCCATCTCCTCTTTGACCCCTTCCAATTTGCCTTGATTCATGGACCTAACATTCCAAGTTCCCATGCAGTATTGCTCCTTACAGCATCAGACTTTACTTCCATCACCAGTCACATGCACAACTGGGTGTTGTTTTGCTTTGGCTCCATCTCTTCATTCTTTCTGGGGTTATTTCTCCACTGATCTCCAGTAGCATATTGGGCACCTACCGACCTGGGGAGTTCATCTTTCAGTGTCCTATCTTTTGGCCTTTTCATACTGTTCATGGGGAGAACATCCTAAGAATGCTGGACTGGATGAAGCACAAGCTGGAATCAAGATTGCTGGGAGAAATATCAAAACCCTCAGATATGCAGATGACACTACCCTTATGGCAGGAAGTAAAGAAGGACTAAAGAGCCTCTTGATGAAAGTGAAAGACGAGAGTAAAAAAATTGGCTTAAAACTCAATATTCAGAAAACTAAGATCATGGCATCCAATCCCATCACGTCATGGCAAATAGATGGGGAAACAATGGAAACAGTGACAGACTTTATTTTGGGGGGTTCCAAAATCATTGCAGATGGTGATTGCAGCCATGAAATTAAAAGACGCTTGCTCCTTGGAAGGAAAATTATGACCAACCTAGACAGCATATTAAAAAGCAGATACATTACTTTGCCAACAAAGTCCATCTAGTCAAAGATATGATTTTTCCAGAGGTCATGTATAGATATGAGAGTTGGACTATAAAGAAAGCTAAGCAGCAAAGAATTGATGCTTTTGAATTGTGGTGTTGGGGAAGACTCTTGAGAGTCCCTTGGACTGCAAGGAGATCCAAGCAGTCCATCCTAAAGGAAATCAGTCCTGAATATTCATTGGAAGGATTGATGCTGAAGCTGAAACTCCAATACTTTGGCCACCTGATGAGAAGAACTGACTCATTGTAAAAGACCCTGATTCTGGGAAAGATTGAAGGTGGGAGGAGAAGGGGACGACAGAGGATGAGATGGTTGGATGGCATCACTGACTCAATGGACATGAGTTTGAGTAAACTCTGGAAGTTGGTGATGGACAGGGAGGCCTGGCATGCTGCAGTCCATGGGGTCCCAGAGTCGGATACGACTGAGTGACTGAACTGACTGACTGAAATTTGTTTTCCTTTCTAGCCAGAGCTTCCCCGGTGGTAAAGAATCCGCCTGTCAACGCAGGAGCCAACAGAGATACAGGTTCTATCCCTATGTCAGGAAGATTCCCTGAAGCAGGAAATGGCAACCCACTCCAGTATTCTTGCCTGGAGAATCCTGTAGACAGAGGAGCCTGGTGAGCTACATACAGTTCGTGGGGTCACAAAGAGTTGGACACGACTGACCACGTCGAGCACTAGCCAGTCCTAGCTTAAACACTGTGAGAAAGCAGCTTTGGGCTATATTAGTTATGAGAGGACCTACTCTGTCATCTCAGTTTCTGCAGTACATGCAACTTCATAGTGTGTGCTAGCCCCAAGTTCTACGACAAGTGACTGGTGACACCCCCTCCCCACCCCACCCAGCTCCCCTTCTTCCTTCTGATGGAAGAGACTCCGGATTGAGTTTGACTCCTCTTGGGCCGTCTTCACTTGAATCAGCTGTTGACTTGTCAAGTCACAGGGTCTTTCTTCTGCCGTATTCTATTAGGAAGGGAAATGGGTAGAGAAGAAACCTCTTGTGCCTCATTCCATCCAGCTGCTGGTTGTGCTTCGGGAAGTGGAGGAAGCCAAGAAGGAAAGGGAGAGGTACAGTCTGTGGTGACTTTGAATCCACCAGACTGCGGGTATATAAATTTCTCCACTCTGCCTGAGTGAGACAGATGTTTTGCAGCCTCACAGAAGATGATCTGTCTATGAAAACATGGATGTCAAGTGTCATATGCAGACATGAGCGATGACTGCCCTCTGTTGTTCCTGAGCTTGGAAAATGGGTGCCAGTGGAAAAGTCAACGAGTCTAGCTGTCACTGAGGAAAGCAGTTCAGGGAGATTTTTGTTTTTATCCTCTGCCAATCTCAACTCACCAACGTGCAGGCTACATATGTTTAGAATTAGCAAGTAACGGTGTATCCTTCATTTCCCGATTGCTCATCTCCCACTCTTGAGGTTGCTTGTCCAAAATGGAACTAAGCTTCCATGGTCCCTGGAGGTCACTCATCTCTCTTTACAGGTGCAGTGGAAATAGCTCCCCACAACTTAGGTCTTCCAAAGGACCACCTTGCTTACTGAGCTCTTATTAGGTCTGGAGCTCTTTTATTTTCATAGCTCTCCAGAGGGCTAACGAGCTTTTAAGAAACACCTGCAGCAAGTCCCGATTCTACACAGCCACCTAAGTTTTCAGAGAATGTTTTCAAGAGCACTGTGGTGGTGGGGAACCAGGGGTGGAAGGTGGGGGGCAAATCCCTTGCCCAGATAAATGGAATAAGGACTATGAGGGAAGTTAATCCAACATTCACATTCACTTTCCCTTTTTTTTTAAACTGATATACCCAGGCTCTGATGCCTTCATTTCCCCTTCATTTGCAACAGCAAAGCCTCCTTGACCAGAAAAATAAATGCGCAGTTGGCAAGAGCTGAATAGAGGTCTGCTTAAATGATTCTTAATTTATGTTAAAATGCTAAGAGCAGTTTTCCAGGTCCCTGATGAATACCTCATGAAATGAAGTTTCCAATCTTACCTTTAAAAAAGGAGCTAAAAGACTGAAAAACATTCCCTTTAATTTTAGCTGCACCAGCTCGATCTTTTAATCTTGCCCCACTGAGATCCAGCAACTGGATCTTAGAGCCCTGGTCTGCAGGTCAAAGACCTGTTTTCTGTTCTCTCCTCCGAAACAACAACAGCAAGATGGTGTTGGTTTGAGGTCATCAAACTGCACCTTTGCTTGTCTTCTTAGAAACTGGACAGTGATGATGAAAGTATGCAAAGAATTGTAATCATGTCATCGGAAAATAGTGTTTCTTGGTATTTTTTTTACATTTGTAACATGTTATTCTTCTTCTTTTAATTCTTGTCTTCTTAGAAGGAAACCATCCTGGCCTAATCTTTAAACTGGGTTGATTTTCATCTGACACTCAACGTATTGAAGACATCTAGCTTAAAATTTTAACAATGTTTATTGAACAAAGATATAGTCATGGTGATATACACCAGGACATAAGTGCTTAAAAATAAGTATTGAAACAGTTTAAAAAATGTGCTATTTTTAAAGAAAATTTATAACAGGCTTTCTCCAAATAAATAGAGATAGCTTTTAAAATGATCTTTACAGTGATGGCACTTCATAACTTGGGATAATAGCTGTCAATTATTATTCTTAACTGAGGTGGTTAACCATCCAATGCAGTTTTGGCTTTTTAAAAAATCATTTAAAATTTTTTAAATTCAGGTTTTTGCCTATAACTATGTTGAAATCCATAGGAGATCATAAAGACATATAAGATCTTATGCTCATACAATTTATAGTTTAGATCAGTGTGTGTGTGTGTGTGTGTGTGTGTGTGTGTGTGTGTGTGTGTAGCGGGGGGTATAACACAAATGATCAGTGTTAAATGAGGCATGCCAATTTGTTTTTTGAAAAATGTTTACATTTATATTGTAGTACATTGATTAACAATGCTGTGTTGGTTTTAGGTATACAGCTAAGCGATTCAGTTATATATATATATGCATGTATCTTTTTTTCTCAAATTCTTTTTAAATTTAGGTTATTATAGGATATTAAACAGAGTTCCCCAGGCTATACAGTAGGTCCTTGTTAGTTATCTATTTTATTTTATTGTTTTTAAATAAATATTTATAGAACATTTGTTGAAGACCTACTAAGTCTCTAGGTACAAAAATAATCATGAACCATAAATAGTTTCCAGTTGAGAGAAATGGCATATGTGAAAGGAAGCTGTGAGTAGCCCAGGGTATCTCTAATTGTTTGGATGGTGTTAAATAGTCCTTCTTATTTGGGGGCTTTATAGAATGCTGCTGTGGCAACAAAGTGGAGGCCCCATAGGCTTTTTTTTTTTTTTTTTTTCCAGGCTGCACCACACTGCTTGTGAGATCGTACTTCCCCACCCAGGGATTGAGCCCAGGCCCTTGGCAGTGAGAACACAGAGCTCTAACCATTGGATCTCCAGGCAAGTCTTTGGTTATCTGTTTTAAACACAGCAGTGTGTATCTCTCAATCCAGAGTTCCCAGAGGCACACTGATTCTAACGCAAGCCGCTCAGAGAAGAAAGACAAGGTGACCATCTAAAGGATCATGACTACAATTTCAGACTTGGGCTAGGTGGGAGAGGAGAGACTGAGGATGTGAAAACAATGTGGAAGAATAAAGCGAGGCGCTCCATCGCTCGGCATTCAGTTCTCCGCTAGGCGTGCCCAGCTAGACGGCTCCGATCTGAGCGCGAACGGAGTGAACTTACCGCCTTCTCTCTGAAACTCTCTCTCCTTTTGGGTTCCAGAGCCCAGCAGGGGACACTAGCACCAGCCCAGTTTCTTAGACTAGAAAACTGGGAGGGACCCTCGATTCTCCCCCACCCCCTTCTTTCTCTTCTCTTCTGTCCTTCTCTCTCAGCCCTGGGGCTGTCTTTTGAGAGCTCCCAGGAAAGTCACTGCCACAGATCTGAGGTCAGCTCCGGGTCGTCATGATCTCGTATCGCCCCCTCATTTCAATTCTCCTTGTTCATTATTGCTTTCGAGAGATGTGTTCCTGAATTTCTAACCTTGGCGGGAATATTGTGAATGGATCCAGAGTGACTACCCAATTCTCCCAAGCCCTTTCTTGAGGTAAAGCTTCTGACGTGCTTTCCAAGTGTCCCCACGTGGCAGTCCACCTCTGCCCAGGCCAACCAGCTCGGACACAATCTCTGGTTATGGTCCCAGCTTTCCTGATGCCCTCTTATCCAGTCCTCCTCTGTCTGCCCTAGTCTGGATGTTCAAAATCTTTAGCTTGGTAGATTACGTTAATGCATGTGTGTGACAGTCGCTCAGTGGTGGTCGACCCCACTTTGTGACCCCACGGACTGTAACCCTCCAGGCTCCTCTGTCCATGGGATTCTCCAGGCAAGAATCCTGGAGTGGGTTGCCATGCCCTTCTCCAGCGGATCTTCCTCAGCCAGGGATCAAACCTGGATCTCCTGCATTGCAGGCAGATTCTTTACCATCTGAGCCACCAGGGAAGCCCAGATTGAGTTAGTAAGTTCAGCCAGTGTTTACTGTCCCCCTCATCATCCTATGGGCGGAGAATCCCGCTGTGCCCTCCGGACTCTGAGCTTGGCCATGAAGCTTAGGCTAGCGTGGTGTGGACAGAAGGGACAGTGTGCTAGCTCTGAGCCGAGGCTTCAGGAAACTTTTCACGTTTCTGCCATCAAGCCATAGGAGAGCGTCGCACAGAGAAGCCATCACTCATTCATCCTGGGTCCTGAAATGAAAGACCCAGGAAACACATGTGAATCAGCCAAGCCCAGCTCAGTTAAAACCAGCCCTCAGTTGACCCGCAGATGCATGAGTGAAAAATAAATGTTTGTGGTCGTAAGACACCAAGGTTTTGGAGGAAATGAATATTTGTTGTTCTAAACCACAGAGATTTTGGATTGTTTATTACTGTGGTAAAACCTGCAGATATATCTGAATTTCTCAGAACCTCCTTCCTAATCTTCCAGTCTCCAGTCATACCTTCCAACCGTCTATCCTTCACGTTGGATTAAATAAAAATTCTTCAGTAGCTCTTATGTCCCACAGGATAAAACACCAAGATGGAATAAAAGACTTACCTGCTCAGCCTCCCCTCTCACTTTTTTCTGTCTTGCTTTTTAAACTCTAGCCATACCTCACACCCTTATGTTCCTATGATTCACATATTTGAATTATATTTGTCTATGTTCCCTTTTGCAAATGCTGTCAATTCTGACTCCAATACGTCTGTCTGATCCCTCTCAATCCAGCACATTCACCTGCAAAATCCTGATAAGTGTTCAGCATTGCCACATCTGAGCATCTTCCCCGGCTCCTTAAAGCTCTGAAAACAATTTGTACAATTCCATGAGAGAACATTTTGTTTTGAAATAGATTATTTTATTTTAATCTCTCTCTCTGTTAGATTGTGAACAATTTGCTGATACAAAGTTTCTCTTTGTGTTTTTACTTTCAGGACTTAACAATAAATGAAGCAATAAATGTTTAGTTGGTTTGGAAATTTAATCTGCATAATGTCTCTATCATCCAGTTGAATCACTTACACTGAATGTAACACTGAATTTAAGTGGTTCTCACCAAGATGCTACTTCTCGAACTATGCTTGAATCCTCGAATGAACACTCTCAGGCACCCAATGACCAGGTTAAGAAATAAAGCATTTCTGGCCCCCTCCTTCTTCTCTTCCTGGTTACTACAACATTTTGGCAGAGAAAAGCACTGTTCTGACTTCTAACACCATAGATTTCTTTTGCCTATTTTAAAACAATACATGAATGGAATCACAGATGCACTTTTGTGTCTGGCTTCTTTTGTTCAACATTATAGTTTGCAAAGATTCATTCAAGTTGTTGTGAACAGCAGTAGTTCATTTCACTGCTGTATAGCGCTCCATGGCATACATATAACACATTTTATTTATCCATTCCACCATCAATAGATATTTAGATTGTTTCCAGTTTTTGACTCTTATGAATAAAGGTATTATGAACATTTTAATCTGTGTCTTTTGGTGTGCATATATGAATTTCTACTGAGTATAAACCTAAGAGTGGAATTTTGGGGCCACAGGGTATGTATACATTCACTTTTGACAGATACTTCTAGACTCTTCTTCAAGGCAATTGTACCGATTTGTGTCCCCATCAGTGGTGTGTGAGAGTGCTTATTTTGCATCCTCACCAATTTCTAGTATTTTCAGTCTTTTTAATTTTCGTGATTCTGGTAGATGTGCTTTGGCTTTAATTTAGGCATAATTTTTTTTAATTAAATTTTTATTTTTACTTTGTTTTACTTTACAATACTGTATTGGTTTTGCCATACATTGACGTGAATCCACCACGGGTGTACATGCGTTCCCAAACATGAACCCCCCCTCCCACCTCCCTCCCCATAACATCTCTCTGGGTCATCCCCATGCAGCAGGCCCAAGCATGCTGTATCCTGCATCAGACATAGGCTGATGATTCTATTCTTACATGATAGTATACATGTTACAATGCCATTCTCTTTTTT
This sequence comes from Ovis aries, assembly GCF_016772045.2. Lineage (NCBI taxonomy): Eukaryota > Metazoa > Chordata > Mammalia > Artiodactyla > Bovidae > Ovis > Ovis aries. The sequence continues at coordinate 13,484,258 of NC_056070.1, forward strand.
TTGGCCATGCCATGTGGCATGCAGGATCTTCCTCAACCAGGGATCGAGCTCATGCCCTTTGCATTGGGAATATGGAGTCTTAACCACTGGACCACCAGGGAAATCCTGGTTTGTTTTTAATTTGCCTTTCCCCAATGACTAATGACATTGAACACTTAAATAATATGTTTATTTAATATCTAGATATCTTTTGTGAAATCCTTTTTTTCTCTATCAGATTACCTTTTCCTTATCTAATATTTTAAACTATGTTTTGCTTCTATCTTCCCAAGAGAGATTTGCTTATAATTTTCCTTTGTTATATTTTTATCAAGTTTTGAGTCATGGTTATTCTGGTCTCATAAAATGAGTTGAAAATGTTCTTTCTGTAGTCTCTGGAAAAGTTTATTTTTAATGTATTTTATGGAAATATAGTTGATTTACAATGATGTGTTAATGTCTGCTGAACAGTGAATTGATTCAGTTATATTCTTTTTCATATTCTTTTCCATTATGGTTTATCACAGGATACTGTGTTATATAGTAGGACTTTGTTGTTTATCAATTCTACATATATGGAAAAATTAAATGTGAAAGTTATATTATTTCCAATTTCTTCTCTAAAAGTCAATATGTATGCACGCTAAGTCGCTTTAGTTGTGCCCAACTCTTTGCCTCCCTATGGACTGTAGCCTGCCAGGCTCCTCTGTCCACGGGGTCTCCCAGGTAAGAGTACTGGAGTGGGTTGCCATATCCTCATACAGGGGATCTTACCGACCCAGGGATTGAACCCCCATCTCTTATGTCTCTTGCATTGCCAGGCAGGTTCTTTACCACTAGCACCATATGCAAAGCCCAGGAGTCAGTATGAAAGTGAAAGCGAAAGTCATTCAGTCGTGTCTGATTCTTTGCAACCCCATGGACTATACAGTCCATGGAATTCTCCAGGCCAGAATACTGAAGTAGGTAGCCTTTCCTTTCTCCAGGGATCTTCCCAACCCAGGGATCAAACCCAGGTATCCTGCATTGCAGCTAGATTCTTTACCAACCGAGCCACAAGGGAAGCCCAAGAATACTGGAGTGGGTAGCTTATCCCTTCTCCAGGGGATCTTCCTGACCCAGGAATGGAAGTGCGGTCTCCTGCATTGCAGGCAGATTGTTTACCAACTGAGCTATCAGGGAAGCCCAAGAGTCAGTATCAGTTCAGTTCAGTTCAGTTCAGTCGCTCAGTCGTGTCTGACTCTTTGCGACCCCATGAATCGCAGCACGCCAGGCCTCCTTGTCCATCACCATCTCCTGGAGTTTACTCAGACTCACGTCCATCGAGTTGGTGATGCCATCCAGCCATCTCATCCTCTGTCGTCCCCTTTTCCTCCTGCCCCCAATCCCTCCCAGCATCAGGGTATTTTCCAATGAGTCAACTCTTTGCATGAGGTGGCCAAAGTACTGGAGTTTCAACTTTAGCATCATTCCTTCCAAAGAACACCCAGGGCTGATCTCCTTTAGAATGGACTGGTTGGATCCCCTTGCAGTCCAAGGGACTCTCAAGAGTCTTCTCCAGGACCACAGTTCAAAAGCATCAGTTCTTCAATATATACAGTGCTTAAGCTTCTGGGCCTGGGAATCAGACTGCTGAGACTGAATCATGGCTTTCTGCATTCTTATCATGTTGACTTTGGAGAATTTATATAACCAATTTGCTCCTCAGCTTTCCCATCTGTAAAATGGGGGTAAGAATGTACCAACTTTATAAAATTATTGTCAAGACTTTAATAAGAGTTTTACATGTCAAATTTTTAGTAATGCACTTGGCCCATAGTAGGAGTTTAATAATAATTAGCTATTATAATTATTTATTCATCAAATCAGTCCTTTGGTTACAATACAGTCTTTCATAGAAGCTGAAGCTGTATTTTCTTTATGGTGTTGGTTCAACAAGAAGCCTTACGTGGGTTGAGGATCTAAGTACAACCTTCTAAATGGGATGCCAAAAATAAAATTCTTCTTCACACTTGGCTTTTTCTCTGTTCTGTGAAATATGAGGCCAAAAACATCAGAAGCTTTCTGTAGAAACAGTACCCAGAGAAAGACGTGGATCTTAGTCATGGTACCTTCAGCAGTGTTGTAGGTGGGTGTGGGTCCACACAGCAGATAATCCAGTGGCTGGAAAGGAGTCAGGACTTTTGATTTTTGCTGCCTGGGTAACTGACCTCAGAGATTCACAGTTTTCCTTTTTAACAAAAGGAAGCCCAGCCTTCCCAGGGTGTGGTTTGAATTCCTGATGTGGCAGTTGTTAGGGACTCTAAAAATGCTGTGGAGCTTTAAAGCGAAGATAGAATCATTACTATGCAAATCTTTTTTTTTCTTCTTTCAGCCTTTGTGCCCCTAAACCACCACTTAAGTGGGATGTCTTTTTTCATCTGGCTTAGAGCCGAGATTTAAGACACATGGTTCTCTGATTAACTCTGAAACCATTAGCACCACATCTTCATCAGGAAAACCACAGAAATTAGGGTTAAATGGGTCCCCTGGTGACTTTTGTCTTTTTCCAGCTTTACTGGTTTCTCTCTGCTTCCACTGTGTCTTCTCTCTGTCTGCTTTTTATTTGGGAACAAATTATCTGTTCCAGATCTCCACGCATAGTCTTATTTTTGCATCATTCCTGACCTATAGTAAGTACTTCACGTAGGCAGTGTTCCTCTCAGTCATTTTCTTCTGAGCAACAAAAGACAGAAAGATAACAAAAACGGCAGTAGATTCCTATTGTTTACAGGTGTCTGGTCTCCTGAAGACAATTGTTCCCCTCTACGTGCTCAATACAGCTGCAGAAATTTCTGCCATTTCAAAAAGTAATTTTTATAAATGTTGTGCTTTCAAGTAACCTCATCTGTTATAGCACAGATCGTGTGTGCATGCTAAGTTGCTTCAGTCGTGTCTGATTCTGTGCGACCTTATGGACTGTATCTTGCCAGGCTCCTCTGTCCATGGGATTCTCCAGGCAAGAATACTGGAGTGGGTTGCCATGCCGTCCTCCAGGGGATCTTCACGACCCAGGGATCGAACCCGTGTCTCTTTCTTCTAACCTGCGTCGGTAGGCAGATCCTTTACCACTCGCACCACCTGGGAAGCCAATCGCATTTGCGATTATGTGTACTTAAAATAGATCGTCCCCTTTGTGCAGCTCCTACCAAGCTAAGATTTTACTATGGATACTAATCTTTTTATTTTGTTCTACCGATACATAACCTTTTCCTTCTATGTGTGTGTCCTGCTGCTGCTGCCGCTGCTGCTAAGGCGCTTCAGTCGTGTCCGACTCTGTGCGACCCCATAGACGGCAGCCCACCAGGCTCCCCCGTCCCTGGGTTTCTCCAGGCAAGAACACTGGAGTGGGTTGCCGTTTCCTTCTCCAATGCATGAAAGTCAAAAGTGAAAGTGAAGTCGCTGTCATGTCCGACTCTTAGTGACCCCACGGACCGCAGCCTACCAGGCCCCTCCATCCATGGGATTTTCCAGGCAAGAGTACTGGAGTGGGGTGCCATGGCCTTCTCCGTGTGTGTGCCCTACCTACATTTTTAAAATATTTTGATTACATAAGTATTATATGAGTACAGTCTGCTTTTAAAAGACTTAAGACATTATGAATAAAACTAAGATCCTCTGATCAACACTTTCAATTAGGAATGGATCTTTTTCAGGTTTTTAAAAATATTTCTTATAAATGGAAACTGGTGGTTGGTTTAGGTGGTTTAATCACTAAGTTGTGTCCGACTCTTGTGACCCCATGGACTGTAGCCCACCATCTCCTCTGTCCGTGGGATTCTCCAAGCAAGAATACTGGAGTGAGTTGCCATTTCCTTCCCCAGGGGATCTTCCCGACGCAGGAATTGAACGCAGGTCTCCTGCATTGCAGACAGATGCTTTAACCAACTGAGCTATGAGATCCCACAAACCAAAATAATAATAATACTTGTCAGTAGTATTAAATAAAGTCAGTGTCTGACGATTGTGTCCTGTTCGTCAGTTTTCTGGTTTTGTCCATGGATTTTTTTCTCCTGGACGTATAGTGACATTTTCATGCCTCGTTGCCTGCCTGATGATTTTCTTATTGGATTCTGGACACTGGATCTTACACTGTTGAGGTCCTGATTTTGCTGTCTTCCCTTAGTGAATGTTGTGATAGTCCCAGTACGCGGTTAAGACTATGCAGTGCATTTCATCCCTCTTGATTCTCTGAGCGTTGCTAGGGAAAGTTTAGAACAGTCCTCACTCCAGTGCTAATTTTGCCCTAGGATAAAGTCTGGCCTCTCTGAGGTCTTTACTAAATGCTCTTCATGTTATGAAGTTTCTTTGCTCTGAGTGTTGAACTATTCCTAGCCTCATCCTGGGAACGCCTCAGCCCACCGCTTTCCTACTTTCAGCCTCAAGCAGTTTTATTCCATGGATGTGGAGATTGGTACTCTGCCAAACACTCCAGAGAACTCCTTTGCAGATCTTTAAAACGGTCTCTCCAGTTTCCTCATCTCTGGTATTCTGTTCCATAAATGCTAGTCACCTGGATGTCCCTGAACTGTAATCTCTGTTCCTCTTAACCCTGTTAAGATACTGAAGATACTGGGGTGTGTATAATCCCTCCCTTGAGCTCCCTAGACACTGTCACCTGGCAGAGAGCCAAGAAGATCCTAGGACTTACCTTGTTTGCTTCCCTCTTTCCAAAGATCACAGGCTAGTTAGTGCTGCCCACTGCCCAATGTCTGAACAGAGTCACTTTATGTATTTTGTCCAGTTTCCTTGTTATTTTCAGTGGGAGGGAAATTCTGTTAGCCCTTCCATGATATTTTTGCTTTCTATTAACCATATTTAAAATTATTTTATTCTTTTACTTTTTGGTCTAGAAAATGTCCTATTCTTCTAGCGGTCACCCTTGAATTTAGGTTTCTTCCAACGAGGATATTGGATCAGTTACCACACACACTGCACAGACTGTGTACTTAATGACTGTAGGGAAAATCGCTTACATGCACTTGTGCAACATTACAGCTGGTATACATTATAGTCTATACATAGTCGATCATGTTTTTATTTTTTCATTACTATTGAGTGATAGTTTGTATGGATATAGTACTTTATGTTCAAAATTATTTCTCTTTAGATATATAAAAATAACACTTCATTAAAAAGTAGTCACCTATGTTACTTTTGAGATTTTGGATGTAAATCTGATTCTCCTTGCATTTTAGGTGATCCATGTTTCTGGTAGCTTTTAGGATTTTCTCTTTATCCTTGATATACTAGATTTTCAGTGCCAGTACTCAAAGTATAGATTTAAAATTTTTTTTTTTTCTGCTTGGCAGTCTGTTTTTTTGTTTGTTTGTTTTTGAGGAATCATGATGTTCTTCAGTTCTGAGAAAATTTTGTTATTATTACTTTATTTATTGCTTGTCTTATAATGTCTCGGGCTTCCCTGGTGGCTCAGTGGTAAAGAATCTGCCTGCAGATGCAGGATACATGAGTTTGATCCCTGGGTTGGGAAGATTCCCTGGAGAAAGGTGTCACAACCTACTTCAGTATTCTTGCCTGGAGAATTCCATGGACAGAGGAGCCTGGCTGGTTACAGTCCATGGGGTTGCAAGAGAGTTGGACACAACCTAGCAACTAAACAATAATTACAACGACAACAACAATAATCTTTCTAGTCTGTTTGAGAGTGCATTCTTGCTTAGTTGCTTCAGTCAGGTCTGACACTGCGACCCAATGGACTGTAGCCTGCCAGGCTCCTCTGTCCATGGGATTCTCCAGGCAAGAGTACTGGAGTGGGTTGCCATGCCCTCCTCCAGGGGATCTTCCCAACCCAGGGATTGAAGCCACATCTCTTATGTCTAAGCAAATGTTGGTACTTTTGTATCTATTCTTGTCATTCAAATTTTTTTCATTAAAAAAAACCTTTTACTTTTTTTCTGTGGGCTACGATTCTTCAGCCACATTTTCCAGTTCAGTAGTTCTTTAATTTTGTAGTAAAAGAATTACTTTAATTCATAATTACTCCATATATTAGATTTTTAAAAAATATTTTTATTTTTAAATAATTTAAGGTTTAAAAATGTGTTGTAAAGTTAGAGTTCCCATATATTTTCACCCAGCTTCCCTTAATGTTAACATCTTATACAATCATAGTACAATTATCAAAACTAATACACTAGCATTGGTGCAGCAGTATTAATTAAATATAGACCTTCCATAAATATTACCAGTTTTTTCCATTGATGTTCTTTTTTTGTGTTGTGTTTCAGGATCCAACACAAGATCTCACATTGTATTTAGTTGTCACATCTTATTTTTTTCCAAACTGTGACAGTTCTTTAGTCTTTCACTGTCTTTCATGAACTTGGTGCTTTTAAAAAATAGCATTGTTGAGGTATAATTAATACTGTAAAGTGCGCAGGTTTAAAATGGATAATTTTATATTTTTGCATATATATACACCTATGAAACCATCACCCCAATGAAAATAATGAGCCCTCCCATTGTTCCTGAGTTCCAGAATGTCCTTGGGTCCCCTTGGAATCCTACTCCATTGCCTTCCTTCACCTCCTGTGACCTGGCAACCATGGAACTGCTACCTCTCACTTTAGGTTGTTTTTTTTTTACATTTTAATGCAATTTATAAAGTTTATCATCCATTTATAGTTATTGCAGAATATTAGCTATATTCCTTGTGTTGTGCAACACATCCCCAAACATATCTTACACCCAACAGTTCACGCCTCCCACTCCCCTACCCCGATATTGCTCCCACCCACCCCTGTCCCCACTGATAGCCAGTAGTGTATTCTCTGTATCTGTGAGTCTCCTTTCTTTGTTGTAATATTCACTAGCTTGTATTTTTCAGGTTCTACATATAAGCAATATCATACAGTATCATTCTCTGTCTGACTTATTTCACTTAGCATAATGCCCTTCAAGTCCACCCATGTTGCTACAAATGGCAAACTTTCATTCTTTTTTATGGCTTAGTGGTATTCCACTGTATTTATACACTACATCTTTTTTATTCATTTATGTGCTGATGGATACTTAGGTTGCTTCCATATCTTTGCAGTTATAAATAACGCTGCTACGAACATTGGGGTGCATATATCTTCTCGAATCAGTGCTTTGGGGTTTCTTATGTATATCCGAGTGGGATTGCTGGGTCATATAGTAATTCTATTTCTAGTTTTACGAGAGATCCCCATGCCATTTTCCACAGTGACTGCAACAATTTGCATTCCCACCAAGAGTGTGGAAAGGTTCCTTTTTCTCTCAACATTTATTATTTGTGTTTTTTTTTTTTTTGATGATAGCCATTCTGACAGGTGTGAGATGATATCTTATTGTGGTTTTGATTTCCACTTCTCAATTAGTGACATTGAGCATATTTTTGTGTGCCTCTTGGCCATCTGCATTTCCTCTTTGGAAAACTATCTATTCATTTCTGCCCATTTTAAATCAAGTTGTTTCCTTTTTGATACTGAATTGTATGAGCTGTTTATGTAGGTTGGATATTAACCCCTTACTGGTCACGTTATTTGCAAATATTTTCTCCCACTCAGTAGGTTGCCTTTTCCTTGTTTCCTTTGCTATGCAAAAGCTTTTAAGTTTAGTTAAGTACTATTTGTTTTTGCTTTTATTTCCTTTACTATAGGAGATGGATCCAAAAAATGTATTGCTATAATTTATGTCAAAGAGGCTTCTGCCTATGTTTTCCTCTAGATGTTTTACAGTAGCTGGTCTTACATTTAGGTCTTTTATCCATTTTGAGTTTATCATTGCTTGTAGTGTTAGAGAACATTCTAATTTTGTTATTTTACATGTAGTTGTCCAGTTTTCTCTGGACCACTTTTGGGAGAGAGTTTCTTTTCTGTATTGTATATTCTTGCCTCCTTTGTTGTAGAGTATTTGGCCAGATTAATTAATAATTAAACATTAAAATTAGTTTTAATTTTATGGAAATTCATATAAATGAGAAATCCCTTCGTGATTCAGTGGTTAGGACGCCACGCTTTCACTGCCTAGGGCATGGATTCAGTTCTGGTGGGGGAGCTAAGATCCCACAAACTGTGTGGTGCGGCACCCCCAAAATTTATATAAATGAAGTAATACAGTATAGTATATGCTCTTTTTTTTTTTTTTTGGTCTAGCTTCTTCCTTTCAGAATAATTAACCATACAATGTGTGTGTGCTTAATCACGTCTGACTCTTTGCAACCCCATGGACTGTAGGCCACCAGACTCCTCTGACCATGGAATTTTCCAGGCATGAATACTGGAGTGGGTTGCCATTTCCTACTCCAGGGATCTTCCCAACCCAGTAATTGAACCCGAGTCTCCTGTGTCTCCTGCATTGGCTGGTGGATTCTTTACCATTGAACCACCTGGGAAGCCCATCAGTAGTTCATAACTTTTCATAACTAAAGAGCATTTCATTGTATTGATTGATATACCATAGTTATATATTCACCTGTAGATGGACATTTGGGGTTGTTTCCCATTTTTGGTAATAACCAAAATAAGCATAAAAATTAATTTAAAATTAAAATTAAAAACAAATTTGGCATGGACATTCCTGTACAAATGTTTTGTATGGGCCTATACTTAAGTCTAGTCAAGGCTATGGTTTTTCCAGTGGTCATGTATGGATGTGAGAGTTGAACTGTGAAGAAGGCTGAGCGCCGAAGAATTGATGCTTTTGAACTGTGGTGTTGGAGAAGACTCTTGGGAGTCCCTTGGACTGCAAGGAGATCCAACCAGTCCATTCTGAAGATCAGCCCTGGGATTTCTTTGGAAGGAATGATGCTAAAGCTGAAACTCCAGTACTTTGGCCACCTCATGCAAAGAGTTGACTCATTGGAAAAGACTCTGATGCTGGGAGGGATTGGGGGCAGGGGGAGAAGGTGATGACAGAGGATGAGATGGCTGTATGGCATCACCGACTCGATGGACGTGAGTCTGAGTGAACTCTGGGTGATGGTGATGGACAGGGAGGCCTGGCGTGCTGCGATTCTTGGGATTGCAGAGAGTCGGGCATGACTGAGCGACTGAACTGAACTGAACTGATACCTGCATTTCTACTGAGTCAGTGGGTAGGAGTGGAATATCTTGATTCTATGATAGAGGTATATTTAACAATTTAAGAATACTGTCAAACTATTTGTGAAGTGGCTGTATTATTTTATTTTATTTTTTTTGGCTGTATTATTTTAGATTCCCTCCAGCAGTTTATGAGATGAGATTTCCCCTTTTTCCACATCTTCACCAACAATGGTGTCATCAGTCTTCTTACTTTTAGCCCATATAATAGATGCACAGTAGTGTATTATTGTAGCTTTCATTTACATTTTCTAAATGACAAAGGATGTTGAGTACTTTTAAAGGTGTTTAGTTGCCATCTGCATATCTTCTTTGGTAAAAGATCTGTTCATATATTTTGTGCATTTTTGTTGTTGCTGTGTTTGTGTGTCTATAATTGAGTTTTGAGAGCTCCTTATTTATTCTGTATTCAAGTTCATTGTCAGTTATATATTTTGTAAATATTTGATCCTAGTCTCTGTCTTGTTGTTTCATTCCCTTAACCGCATCTTTCAGAGTCAGACACGACTTAGTGACTAGAGCACTAAGTTTAGTCCACCTCTGCTGCCTCTTAATCCTCAGGTGTAGCCCTTACTATTCCTCTTCCTTAAGGGAAAACAAGGCTTTGACTGTCTTCTCCCTGTGTTAAACATACATGCATACTTTGTATCCTCAGCGTACTTCTCAAAGTAGCTGTATATTTATTTTGTTGAGAGCAGTATTTATTGCTATTGTCTTTATGAATTGATAAAGGCTACGAAATAACCTATGACAGACAACTCCTTGTGTCTTATGCTTCTTGGGGTTAACAACTTTCTTTTGGGGGACATGGAGGATTATTTGCTTACTTTTCTAGGTATATGTCCAGCTCCAAACCCTGCCAAGTGAGCATCTGCTGACGCTCAGACATAACAGGCACTTATGACAAAATTTCACATTTTTGAAGGAATTTCACGGACAGGTTGTCCTCTGTTACTGAAGAGAGGTCATTCTAGGATCCCCAGCAGCATCAGTTCAAAATTCCTTTTGGCCTGAATTTCCTGTTTTCAGAATCCTATGTATTACTCTTTCTTCATGCACTCCTTCAGTTTGGTGGAATATAGCCTCTAATAACTTCCTGAGAAAGGATCTGTGGGAGACAGATTTATGAGACCTTATGTGTCTAAAATATTCTTTTCCTCTACCTTCATACTTTATTGACAGTTTCTTTGGATACATATGCCTAGGTGGTAAATCCTTTCCTGGATAATTTTAAAAAACATTTCTCAATTGTCCTCTGGATTCCAGTGTTGCCTATAAAAACTTGGAAGACATTCTGATTCCTGAATTTGTATAGTTTATCTGTTTTTACTCCTTGGAATCTATCAACAAACCTTCCTTAGGTTAGCACCGTCCCTCTGCCTCTGTTTTCAGTGGTAACTTCTGCAGTAACTCACAGACTTCTTGAAGATTCTGTGGTCTACACTAGATTAGGACTGGCTTTTCTCTACAGGTAGCTTAGGAGTTAGTCTTCTTGAGACACTTATTTAATTCAGGTCCAGTGGCTTTCCAGCTTCAGATATTTTATAGTGTCCTTTCCTATTCTCACCATTCTTGTGGATTGTTGCCTTAAAAAACTTTAACCATATTTCGAAATGAACCCCCCAAAATGTGTGTGCTCAATTGGCCGTGTTTACCCATGGGTAGCGCTTCCCTGGTGGCTCAGCTGGTAAAGAATCTGCCTACAATTCTAACCTAAGAGACCCTGGGTTGGAAAGATTCCCCTGGAGGAGGGCATGGCAACCCACTCCAGGATTCTGGGGTCACAAAGATTTGGACACAGATTAAGCGACTAAGCACAGCACAGCAGCCATGGGTATCCTTTTTTTTTTCCCCCCACCACGCAGCTTGCAGAATCCTGGTTCCCTGACTAGGGATTGAACCTGTACCTCCTGCAGCAGAGGCATGGAATCCTAGCTACCGGATCACCAGGCAATTCACAGCATTTTTTTTAAAAATTGATGTATGAAATATATAAAGTGAGCAAAACACATTGATTTTAAGTTTACAGCTTGATGGATTTTTACATCTATCTACCTACCTACCTTAGTTATCTGTCTGTACATCTATCTTAATCATTAGATAAATTAGGAGATAGATTATTTCTAGCATCCCCAAAAGAAATTTTATGTTCCTTCTGTGTCAATACCAATTCCTTCTTGTGATCTCTTCTGACTTCTATCACCATCAAATAATTTTACTTGTTCTTTTGATTAATAGGAAGGTAATTATTATGCAGTCTTTTGTTTTTGGCTGATTTCATTCAACATAGCCTCTGAGGGATTTGTCACTGTTGTTACACATATCAGTAAAGCAGCGCTGTGCTGAAGCTGACTCATTTCAGCTTGCAATTGTGTGCCTGACTTTCTGATTCTGTATTTTATGACTTCATGCTGATATCATGACATTGGCTATATTGGAAGTATTTATTCCATAAAAGTTAGAAAACACTATCAACCAGGACTGTTTTCCTCCTTAAGGAGCCAGTTGTTAAATGTTTTTGAGCATATCACTGCAGTAGTTTTTTTTTTTCCTTTATATTGCTGTGTAGTATTCCATTATATGACTATAATATGTTACTTATTCACTGTCTTGTTGATGGATATTTTTGTTATCTCTAGTTTTGCCTATTATGAATAAAGCTGCTTTAAGCATTCTTTTTTAAATTCATATCTTTTAAATAACCTATGTATTTATTTCTTTTGGAAGTATTTACACTTGGAAGTATGATCGCTGGGTCATGCATTGGGTAGATATTTTGTTTTAGGAGATACTGCCAAACAGTTTTTTAAAGAAGTTTCACCAGTTTATACTTCCACCACCAATGCAGTTTTCCCACATTCTTGTTAACTCTTGGTTTATCAGTCTTTTCAATTTTGCTGGAGGTGTGATGTCTCTCATCGTGGTTTAAATTTGCTTGCTTTGATGACTAATGAATTGGGATCCCTTTCCTTACATTCAGAATCTTAGCCACTGGGCCACCAGGGAAGTCCCCCAAGTCCTTTAAATTTCCATGTAAATTTTAGATTCATTTGTTAATTTCCAAAAAAATAAAAGAGAGAGAGAGAAGAGAAAAAGAAAGATCCTTGCTTGGGTTTGGTTTTGGATTTTATTGAATCTATAGATAAATTTGGAGAGAATTAAAATATTAATGATCTTGAATTCTGCCAATCTACTTACATGGTGTGCCTCTTAATTTATTTAGGTCTTTAATTTCTCTTTAATATTTTGCAGTTCTTAGCATAGTGGTCATATACATCTTTTGATAGGTTCATTTCTAGTTATTTGATTTTTGAATAACATTTGTATAAAATTGTGTTTTTAAAAATTTCACTTACCAAAGTTAGGTCCTAAAAAACACAATTAATATTTATATATCAATTTTGTTTTTAGTGGTACTTTAAATTTGCTTATTAATTCTCATAGTTTTCAGATTGCTTTTGATTTCCATGTATATAGTCATGTTTTCTGCAAATAAGAGTAGAGCATTTTTCTTCTTTTCTAATCCTCATAACTTTTGCTTCCCTTTCTTTCCAACTGCATTTGAGTAGGGCCTCCAGAACAATGCTGAAAATATTTGATAACAGTGCACATTTTTGTCCTTAACAGAGTGGTGCTGGCATCTGGAAGGGAGAGGCTGGAGATGCTGCTAAACATCCTACAGTGCACGAGCCATACGCCCACAACAAAGGATTATTCAGTCACAGTGTCAACAACACTGATTTGGAAAACCCTGGCGTAAAGGAAAGTAGACTAACAGCTCATAAACTTTAGGGCATGGCTGCTAATATTTATAACCTTGACCTTGAATCATTCGGGAAACATTAGATTATGATCAGCACACTCCAAAATGTAATTCAGTCTAGAAAAATTTACGTAAAAATGGTTAAGATTTGCAATGATTTGGGGCTTAAAGATCTGTTTCAATTGTCTAAACAAATTAATTTTGTGGACGATCTCATTTGCAAATCATGTCAAATGCAAGAAGTATTACAGAAAGGCAAGACCTCTCTCAATTTTTATATTGTTCAGCGATAATTTAAAAAACATTTCTGGCTTGCTGGTTTGATATTTGCATAAAGAGAGTATTAAAAAAAAAGTTCTAAAACAAACTGCGGTTTGGACATCAGGGCCCCAGTGAACTTCTTCCTGTCTATAGAGACTTACATAATCATGGACATGGACCTCAGCAGCATCTCGCTATCAGCTGGGAGCTCACTCAGAAGGGGCTTCTCCTGCAGACCCATCATCTCTTTCACCTTCAGGGCAGAGGCATCCTTAACTGGGGCATGGAAGAGCCAACTACATTTTGGTGTAACAGCAGCAGGTTTCTGGAATTCTTCTGGATGGGCTGGAGGAGCTGGCAGGGAAGGTGGTATGGAAGGGAATTATGCAGAAGTTCAGGGAAGGATAAACTGTGCTGAAAATAAAAAGAATATGCGACAACATCTGGAAATTGATTGAAAAAAGGCAACAACTGAGAATGCATCTGGTGAAGAGAAAACAAGACCCAGATTGCCACGAATCTGGAAAGACCTGGAGACTAGAGAAAGTTCTATTTGAAAAAAAAAAAAAAAGAAGAAGACCCTGTGGCTATGCACCAAGAAGCAAACAAAGTTGTTTGGCTTCCTGACCCAGAAATCTCTGTCTGTATCGCAGCGCGCTTTCTGTTGTGAAATCCGCACAGGAAGGAAGCCGGAAGAGCCATAAATTCCTGTGATAAGGAAAGTGGTACTGCTGTGGCAGGACACAAAAGGCGCAGAGCTGAATGGAGGCTGTCTCTGGAGCTAACAGGTCATCTGTTAGGCAGAAATAAGCAAATTTCATTGTCTCTTGGCTCACTGCATTCCACCCATCTCCTCAATGGAATACCTTCTTGGGTCCTAGATCACAGTATCACCCAATGGCTCAGATGACACTGGCTTGTCAAGGGGCCTATGCGTATTTCTTGGTGTGTTTTTATAACACAACAGTGCATCATAACCACTTCAGCCGCAGCGGTCATAAATCACGCTATCGTCGCAGTCTCTGATCATGCAGAGCCGATCACGGTCCTCCCTGTCCATCTGAAGAATAAAGAGAGCCTAGCATTTTCCAGTGGACCTCGGTATCCTCACTGGAGTCACGGAGGGATGACTGTGTAGTGCAGTCTTCAGTTACAAAGTGAATGTCATATTAGTCTCCAGGGACGATGAGGTGAAGACCACCAGAGCTGCTGGCTGGTGTTTCTCCTGGAGACTCCAAACTAGGACAAAACGCCCTTCTCTGTTAGGATTGCCGTAGGATTGTTTGTCAAGAACCTGGTCCTGTTTCTCAGGAAGCTCACAGATTTCTTCCTGCTGCAGTGCTTTCATCCTTTGTTAGCAAGCCCTTTCCCCTTAGTTCTTTTGCGAGAGGAAGCTTGGCCCACTCTGTAACACTGAGCCTTGAATTTCAAAGACGGATGCCTTTTGTAGTCCCTGTTATATTTACTAATCTGTGGAGAGGAGGAAGGCACCAGGAAAATCTTCTATTTGGAAAGCATTTTGCCTCTGAAACAAGACTGACGCAGTACAGTAGACAACCACTATTATGGATTGAATCCCTCCACCCCAAATTTGTAACTCCCAGTGCCACGTGGTTTATTTGGAATAAGATATTGAAAGAAGTGATTAAGTTAAAATGAGGCCATTAAGGTGGGCCCTAATACAATATGGAGCTTCCCAGGTGGCTCAGTGGTAAAGAATCTGCCTGCAATGCAGGAAATGTGGTTTGATCCCTGGGTCAGGAAGATCCCCTGGAGAAGGAAATGGTAACCCACTTCAGTATTCTTGCCTAGAGAATCCCCATGGACAGAGGAGCCTGTTGGGCTACAGTCCATGGGGTTGCAAAGAGTTGGACGTGACTGAAGTGACTAGACAATACAACATGACTGGTGTCTTTATAAAAAAAGATTAGGAGACAGAGGGGCAATCATGTGAAGATTACAGAGAAATGGCTATCTGCAAGTCAAGGAGCAAGACCTCAGAAAAAGCCAGTGCTGCCGGCACCTTGATCTTAGACTGCTAGCCTTCAGGACTGGGGAGTGAGCACATTTTCATTGCTTAAGCCATCCATTTGGTGGGCAGTTCATTATGACAGCCCTAGCAAACTAGGGCTACACCCATAGATAGCTTGATGTATTTTTCTGGATAAACTACAAGGGAATATAGAAGTGAAGGGTGTCCCTGGTAGCTCAGTCAGTAAAGACTCTGCCTGCAATGCAGGAGACCTGGGTTCAATCCCTGTGTTGGGAGGATCCCCTGGAAGAGGGCACGGCAACCCACTCCAGTATTCTGGCCTGGAGAATCCCCATGGACAGAGGAGCCTGGTGGGCTACAGTTCACGGGATCACAAAGTGTTGGACACGATAGAGCAACTAAGCACAGCACAGCACATAGAAGTGAAACAGAAAACTTGGGTTAGGAAGCAGGCTACCATTGTAGGCACCTGGGGCTCGTTCCCACAGGAGAGTCCTGGGATAGGGTACAGAACAGACCTCAGAAGTGTTGCTCTTAAACCCTTATATCTAAGAGTAAAATCGCTGGGTCCCGTTAGCTCTTTGTTGAACGGTTTGAGGGAGTGCCAAACCAAAATTCACAAAGGCTGCATCGATTTAAACACCCACTAGCAATGTTTGAAAGTTTTAATTCTCCACCTTGTCATCAATATTTGCTTTTATCCATCTTTTGTTATAGTCATCCTAGTGGTTATAAAGTGATATCTTGTGATTTTTATTTGCATTTCTCTGATGAGTAATGATTGTTGAGCATCTTTTCATGTGCCATTTTCTTTGGAGAAGTATTTATTCAAATCCTCTGTTAAATTTTTAATGAGGTTATTTGTCTTTCACTGTTTA
The DNA here is from genome assembly GCF_016772045.2 of Ovis aries. Classification (NCBI taxonomy): domain Eukaryota; kingdom Metazoa; phylum Chordata; class Mammalia; order Artiodactyla; family Bovidae; genus Ovis; species Ovis aries. Next base: position 13,500,257 of record NC_056070.1, read on the forward strand.
ATTGTAAGAATTATGGTTTGGGTACCATTTGTTGAAAGACTATTCTTTTCTTTATTGAATGGTCTTGGTACCCTTTTCTAAATCAACTGATCATAGGTGTATGGGTTTATTTTTGGATTTTCAATTCCATATGGTTGATCTACATGTCTGTCTTTATGCAAGCACCACAAAGTCTTAATTACTGTGGCTTTAAAATAAATTTGAAATTAGGAAGCATAAATCTTCCAGCTTTGTTTTTCTGTAAGATTATCCTGGCTATTTTGAGTTTCTTGGATTTCTATATGAACTTTAGGATCAGCTTGTTAATTTCATCAAATGGAAAGCTTCCTTTGCACTTAGTTTTTTCCTCTAAATGTGCAAGGATAGGTTATTGATTTGAGATCTTTCTTTTTTCTTAACATAGGCATTTATAGCTATAAGCTTTCCTCTAACAACTTCTTTAAGTACTTCCATAAGTTTTGGTACGTTGTGTTTTAGAGGCATTCATCGCGAAGTATTTTCTAATTTCCCCATGATTTCTTCTTTGAAACATTGCTTTTTAAAGAATGTATTGTTTAATTTTCACATACATGGGAATTTTCCCAATTTTCTTCTGTTACTGATTTCCTATTTCATTCTATTGTGGTCAGAGAATATACTTTGTATGAATTCAGGTCTTTTAAATGTACTGCTACTTATTTTGTGTCCTAACATGTGATCTCACCTGGAGAATGCTTCACGTACGATTGAGGAGAATGTGCACTGTTCTGTTGTTGGGTGGTGTTCTATAGATCTCTGCTAGGTGTAGTTGGTTTATAATGCTATATTGGTCTTTGATTTAGTTGTGGACCTTTTATCTAGTTGCTCCATCTTTTATTGTAAGTAAAGTATTGGAGTCCCCAACCGCTGTTGAATTGTCTGTCTCCTTTCAATGTTGCCAGCGCACCAAAACATGTATTTTGGTGTGCATGTTATTTGGTGCAGTTGTCTTTTGAATCAGATAGGAGGGAAAAAAGCAAGTTATAAACAGAAATTTATTTAATCCGTCTTTTATTTTCACCTATGTTGTTACCTTTGGCCACTGCCTCTTCTTGATGAGGGTGAAAGAGGAGAGTGAAAAAACTGACTTAAAACTCAACATTCAAAAAACTAAGATTATGGCATCCAGTCCCATCACTTCACGGTAAATAGTTGGGAAAACAGTGGACATAGTGACAGACTTTATTTTCTTGGGCTCCAAAATCACTGTGGACTGTGACTGCAGCCGTGGAATTAAAAGATGCCTGCTCCTTGGAAGGAAAGCTGTGACAAAGATGTGCTGTGCTTAGTCACTCAGTCATCCCCAACTCTTTGAAACCCCATGGGCTGGAGCCCATCAGACTCCTCTGTTCATGGGATTCTCCAGGCCAGAATACTGGAGTGGGTTGCCATGCCCTCCTCCAGAGGATCTTCCCATCCCAGGGATTGAACCCAGGTCTCCTGCATTGCAGGCAGATTCTTTACCTTCTGAGCCACCAGGGAAGCCCATGACAAAGCTAGACAGCATATTAAAAAGCAGATACATCACTTTACCAGCAAAGATCTGTATAGTCAAACCTATGGTTTTTCCAATAGTTTTGCATGGATGTGAAAGTTGGGACATAAAGAAGGCTGAGCACCAAAGAGTTGATACTTTCGAGCTGTGGAGCTAGAGAAGACTCTTGAGAGTCCCTTGGACAGCTAGGAGATCAAAACAGTCAATCCTAAAGGAAATCAACCCTGAATATTCTTTGGAAGGACTGATGCTGAAGCTCCATTACTTTGTCCACATGATGCAAAAGCCTACTTGTTGAAAAAGACCCTGATGCTTGGAAAGACTGAGGGCAGGAGAAGAGGGTGGTAAAGATGAGATGGTTGGGTGACTCAATGGACATGAGTTTGAACAAGCTCCAGGAGATGGTGAAGGACAGGGAAGCCTGGCGTACTGCAGTTCCTGGGGTAGTAAAGAGTTGGACAGGACTTAGTAACTGAAGAATGTTGTTATCTTTACTGGCACCTATTTTCTCTCATATAGATTTTAGTCTCTGTCTAGTGTCCTTTAATTTCACTTTAGTAAATTTTCTGTGGTATTTCTTGTAGGGCAGGTCTGAAGTTTGCTTATGGTTTCTCATTTCCTCCTTTCAGAAAGAAGACCATGTAACCATTTGAGTAGCTATAAAATCATTAGAAATGACTGATAAAATGATAAAACAATAATAGCTCTTTATTACAGAAATATTTCATGTTCTTTGGAAGCACTGTAGTTATTTTACTTTAAACCAGTTTTAAAAGTTCTCATTTTAAAAACTAAAAAAAAAAAAAATCTTCTGTAAGAGTGATGGAAAAACCCTTCCTGAGTGTAGCAATACTAATAATTAAATTATGAAAAGCATTTCAGTTTAAATTATGAAATAAATTCTTTGTGAAATCAAATCTGATCTGTAAACAATGGTATTTGCTTTAAAAACTGAACAAATAATGGAAAACTTAGATAAAGGTACAGAACATAATTCTTGACTATTGAGTGGTACGATTGACTTTCAAAATTCCTTTCAAAGTGTTTTATACATATTAATTTAAACCTCACAAGTGTTCACTGGTAGATCATTTATCCACAAGTGTTGGCCTGGAAATTATTTATCCTAGAGTTAGGAGATGGAACTGAAGATACAACTAATGGAGTCTGGGGTCACAATTCTCTTACCAGAAGCAAATGTTTTTTCCTCTGAATAGTTCTGGACCTTTAGAAAGAATAGTGGGCATTTTCCTAATAACATTTGCATTTATTTTATTTTTATTTTAATTTATTTATTTTAATTGGAGGCTAGTTACTTTACAATATTGTATTGGTTTTGCCATACATCAACATGAATCCACCGTGGGTGTACACATGTTCCCCATCCTGAACCCCCTCCCTCCTCCCTCCCCATACCATCCCTCTGGGTCATCCCAGTGCACCAGCCCCAAGCATCCTGTATCCTGCATTGAACCTGGACTGGTGATTCATTTCTTATGTGATATTATACATGTTTCAATGCCATTCTTCCAAATCATCCCACCCTCGCCCTCTCCTGCAGAGTCCAAAAAACTGTTCTAAATATCTGTCTCTTTTGCTGTCTCGCATACAGGGTTATCGTTACCATCTTTCTAAATTCCATATATATGTGTTAATATACTGTATTGGTGTTTTTCTTTCTGGCTTACTTCACTCTGTATAATAGGCTCCACTTTCATCCACCTCATTTAATCATGGGTGAAGTAAAATCCAGTGTAGGCCTTGGCACGTGAAGAGAGGTATTCAGTGGCCTTACCTCGTAGAAACACGTCCATTTGTAGTGTGCAGTATTCACACACTATTTCTTTTTTATTTTATTTTTGTGTATGATAGTGGTATTCTAGGATTCTAGTTCTCTCTGATTCTTTTATTTATTTTAATTTTTAAATCATGCAAGTGTGATAATGCATTTATAAGAGACTTGGACAATACAGAATAAAGTTTCATTATATATTACAATTATTTTTTAAGTAGACAAATCAAGGTTTTTAGTTGGAATTTCAGTATCAAACTCTCATTAATTAACAGAATGGACAGAAAAGTAGAAGGATAGAGTAGCCCTGAAAAACACCATGAACCAATTCAACATAATTAAGATTTATGCAATTTTTACACAACAGTAGGATACAAATTCTGTTCAAGTTCCTGTAGACTATAAACTAGGAAACACTGAAATATATCTAGGGACACAAACCATGGTGCAAAAATTTCATGGTCTAAAGGTATTGAAATCATACAGAGTCTGTTCTCTTATCACTGTTCACACACTGTCTCTACCCTTGTTCATTGCAGACTCTCATGTTTCCTCAATCAGGTAGGCAAAGGACCAAGTTCACTCCTTCAAGTCACTGAGGAATTGATTGCTGTCATAACACATCAGTTGCTATCACTGGAGCCAAGCACGCATTGTAGATCTTACTTGAGAATGGTACTTTGCTCAAAGCCTTTCTGGAGAGTTTCTTCTCAGCGTGACTCATCAGGAAATTTTCTCAGATATTTAGGGGCTATCTGGGAGGTCCAGCCACTAATGATCTACCTTCCTGTTCAGACAGGATATTTTCCCTTAGCCAACTAAAGAAATCCCTTTTATAAAGAGTTGTCCTGCTGAGCTTTTGCAGGATTAAGTGCCTAGTTGAGTGCCCTCTACCAAGGAAAGCTGGAATGGATTTGGTTTATTTCTTAGCTCTGTGGAATCCATTTTGAAAACTGTCAGCCAAAGCAGATTAACAGAGCGATTACCATAAGCTATTTTGTGGATTTCATCCAAGTTCTGAGGGCTTGAACTCAAGTCTTTCTTGTCTTGAATGTCATGCATTTGAACAGGAAGGAGTAAAATGACCCGTTTTGGTGCATCTTAGCACTTTGTTAAAATCAGGTCTAAGGCTAACCCAGTATGATTTTTTTTTTTCCCCCAAAGGAAGTCTTATTGATAGAGGAGTTACTTTTCCCAAGATTGCTCCATCTAGCAGGTTACTTGAGGTCTAGTGTGTTTACTTCCTCCACTAAGTGGAAGGACTTTAAAGCAATGTTGCAGACATGTCCCAGAAAGTTCTCTTGAAACAGAGAAATTAGAAGTGTCAGTATTTGAGGCAGGTCAAGGAGTTTAACTGGATTATGCCTCTGGGTTTCTGTGACTACCTTACTCTACACTTCTCCCTGGGATGGAGTTTATTTTTCCAGGCAGACAATGCATTAAGACTGTGTGTTGGGGGACCTCCCTGGTGGCTCTGTGGTAAAGAATCCACCTGCCAGTGCAGGAGATATGGGTTCAATCCCTTATTGGAGAAAGCCCCACATGCCGCAGACCAGCTAAGTCTGTGCATCCTAACTATTGAGCCTGTGCTCCAGACCCTGAGAACCACAACTCCTGAGCCCACCACCCTAGAGCCCATGTTCTGTAACAAGAGAACCCATCACAGTGAAAAGCCCGCGCACTGGAGGGTAGTCCTTGCTCACCGCAACCAGGGGAAAATTGGTGCAGCGGTGAAGACCCAGCACAGCCAAAAATAAATAAATATGTAATTTATAAAAAGAATGTGTCTTTGTTTTTGGCATCATGTCTCAGTTGCAGAAGTGATTTGGTCACAGATCATTGGCTGAACCATCTGTGGTTTCTTGAGTTGGGGAAGAAAGGGAGATGCTCTTTGGACTTGGACGTGACAGAGGATAGAGTCTTCCAATTCCATCTAACATGGCAAGGGAGGAGGATGCAGCGCTGGGGCTGGTGGAAGAAGGTTGGAGTGTTTGGGCCTGAATCAAATGAAAATGCATGAAAAGAAATAAGAGGAATAATATTAGTATGTGGCAAACACTATGGTTGTGAGGGAAAGTCCATTGCTTCTATGAATTAAGATCTTATGGAATATTGGGTTCAAATTATGTTTTGCTTTAATTTTTATCACTGAATAAGGGCCTTTTGAGTCCATGGTTCAATATAAGTGGCATTTGGAGGCGATCCTGCCTAATTAAGAAATTAGTCAAGATGTTTTAGAAATCATGTCATCAAATACAAGTAGAAAATATTTTCCCAGCTATCTGAATAATAAACCAGTGAAAAATGAAAAGGTCAAGTTGCTATAAACCCTTTGGCTTTTGTTATGGGCAGTTGCAAATAACATCACTCATTCTCAGATAACTGGAGCTTGAGTTACATAAAATAAGCCTTTGGAATTAAGCTGATGGGTGGTCTTTAGCTTGTTACTCCAGCACTTGGGTACCAATACTTAATATTCATGATTAAATTCAAGGAGAAAAATTCTTGAAATTACAACCTCCTTTTGTGTTTGGAGAAGAATCTAGTTACAGCTAAAATTTTCATTTTACCAACATGTTTTAACCTCACTTAACAGAAAAGGGGTTAGACTTCCAAGTACTATTCAATGTTTACCTTTGGTTCGCTTGCTGGAGAATGTGACAGGTTTGCAGATGTGTTTCTAATGCAAAGATAAGGAACCTGTTTCTCTCTTTCTCTTGCAACCCAACACCTCACAAAAGGCTCTCTAGTGCAGATCCAGCTGTTGGGAGAGTTTAGGCACAAAATCTCTGCAAACATGTAGTCTGTTGTCTCCTTGGCGCACCTATGAATGTCTGGCTTTCACAGACAGGTGCCCTTATTTATAAACTCCTCTCGTGAAGACAGCCAGAGGTGTGAGCTGTGCCTGTCAGGGTGAATGATGGGTGCAGAGGAGTACAGAGGAGTAAACAGTGGGACTGTCCTGAGTGAAAGCCTGGACTCTTCCAGTCCCTCGGGGCAGGACACCTGGAGCTCATCCTGCCAGGTCACCCTAACAGGTTTTGTCAGATATGGCCCGTGGTGAGAAGTAAATAAATAGAGTATGCGTACAGGAGGGGAGGGCTTCCCAGGTGGTGCCAGTGACAAAGAATTTGCCTGCCCGTGCAGGAGACAGGAGAGAGGTAGATTCGATCCCTGGATTGGGAAGATCCCCTGGAGGAGGGCATGGCAACCCACTCCAGTGTTCTTGCCTGGAGTATCCCGTGGACAGAGCAGCCTGGCAGGCTACAGTCCGTAGAGTCACAAAGAGTCGGACACGACTGAAGCAACTCAGCACACACACTTGGAAGGGGAATGGGATGAGGGATGTTTGGGGAATTTAATCCAACCAGTAAACTTCAAAATGCCTCTCACCACTGAAAACGGAGCTCTCGGGCAGGGGTGGTTCTTTGATTGTTCACGCAGGTTCACCCCCACGCCACTAGACATGCCTGCAACCTACTACCCTGCCAGCCTAACTTCTCCTTTCTGCCCCTTTTGCCACTTGAAATTCAGGGTTGAAACCAGGGTGAGGTGGGGAGATAACTTGGAAAGAACCACTGGGTGGCTTTTGACACATTGGTTGGATCTTTCACAAGGGCGATTGATCACACATTGGTTTTCATGCTTGTGAAATGTGAAATACTCTTTTCTCTTTTATTTTGAATTTATGGGACTACTCATCAAATTCAAGAATTAGTGCCTGCTGGTTTAAATAAACCATTATAATAACATGACTCTGTATGCAGTTTGTCTCTTAAGAAAGGAAGCTTAACTTAGACACCATTATTAAGTTAATCTTTTTTATTTTTCTTTTTTAAAAATTAAAAAAATTTAAACTTTTTGGAAAGATTTTTTGATATGACCCATTTTTTAAAAATTCTTTATTGAGTTTGTTACAATGCTCCTTCTATTTTATGTTTTTTTTTTTTTTTTTTGGCTATGAGGCATATGGAATCTTACATCCCCAACCACGGATTGAACCTGTGTCCCTTGCATTGGAAGTTAAAGTCTTAACCACTGGACCACCAGGGAAGTCCCTAAATTTTAATTAAAAAAAAATTGAAGTATAGTTGATTTACAGTGTTTCAGGTTTACAACAAAACAACTATATATTTGTATATAAATACATTTTTTCAGATTCTTTTCTATTATAGGTTGTAACAAGATAGTAAATATAGTTCCCTGTGCTGTACAGGAGGTCCTTATAAGCCAGTCTTTTTAGGTGGCAAAGCACTGGGCAAACAAGCTCCTCTTGTTGTAGAGGAAAGGTTCTATAGTTAGATATGTCTGATTTAAATTTCTGTTCCAGCCTCTATTACATATAAATGACCTTGGACAAGTGGTTATACTCTGCGCCTTAGTGTTTTGCCTCTGTGAGATGGGGTATTACTGTTTCTCTTTAGTGCTGTGATAGTGAGTCCATGGACTGTACGTACGGAGCACTCATTCTGATGCAGAGGGTGCCTCCGTGCACGTTAGCGCCTCCCTTCAACAATTCATGATAGAACCTCTTTTAAAACCAGGATTATACCGAGGGGGAAGAGAAGACGGGATGAACTGGGAGACTGGGACCGACATATACACTTGTGGTACCATGTATAAACTAGATAACTAATGAGAACCTACTGTATACGCCGGGAGTTTACTCAGTGCTCTGTGGTGACCTGAATGGGAAGGGAGTCCACAAGGGAGGGCATGTATGTGTGTGGCTGAATCACTTTGCTGGACAGCAGTAACTAAGACAATGTTCAAAGCAATTATACTCCAATAAAAATTAATTTTAAAAAAAGAAAAAAAGGAAAAACAAGGATTATCCGTGTTGCAGTGTCTCCAAAAGGTTATCTTCTTGGTTGCTTTTTAATCACTGTAGAAAAAATTTCTATGGAAATTTCTGCAGAGTTTTCTGCTGTTTTTCACTCTCTCCTGGAAGAGAAGCTGAGTACAGAAAGCAACAGTTAAAAACAATGTTTGGTGACTGGGGAATGGATATAAACATGAGAAGTATCCTTATCAGGAAGATTTTTTTTCCCCTTGTTCTTGGAACTTTGGTTTTCCCTCATTAAACCCATCTCTAGGGATATAAGCATGACTTTTCTCCACCCATGTGTCAGACATTTGTGATGATATTGATGCCTGTGTGATAGAAATCTAATTGTGGGGATAATAAAGCAAGAGTTGTAGAGCTGGAAGAAATTATCCCTGTCGGTAAAACAGGACACTGATGGGCCCAGGAGGAATTTGGGAACCTAGAGATGTCACATGGTGAGTTCATGGCAGAGAAAGGATTAAAATCCAGAATATTAGATTTTTAACCCAAAGCCCTTTATTTCAGAATGGGTGTTTCATTATAAATCTTTGTTTTTCTCTCAGTTGCTGCTCTTGGTGAACGGGAAAGATGGAAGCCAATATTAAGAAGCTGGGCTTTTTTTTTTTTTTACTGTCCTTCAAGAGGTCTTCTAAGTGATTTGAAAGAGCAGAGTCAGGTGGATTCGAGTTGGAAAAAGAATGGCCCTCCCAGATTGGAATCCCCACAACAGTTTCTGTTTGGGGCAAATATTGGAACATCACAGCTTGAGTTTCTCACTTATTCTACTCATCAGCACACTCACTGATTTTAAGGAGCAAAAAATTAATATAATTTGGGGGCGATCAGAAGGAATATTTCCCAAATTGTGTGAGGAACAATCTCTTAGATGGACTTGTTTTGATTGCTGTATGAAACGAAATCATAGTGCGATTTCTCAGGCTTTACAACTATGAATTAAAAATTAACAACCAGTCTCTGGCCAAAATCTGCTCCCTAAGCTGTGTTCTGCATCTTGTTCCAAGAGCAGCACAGTCTGCCAAGCATACCGGATGGCGCATCGGCAGTGAGAACTGGAAAGGAGAATTCTGCCCTGAGTTTGAAGGTGTTATTTTTCCCATGGTTTGATTTGCCTGGCATTCTTTGCCTGGCTTTTTTTTTTTCCCTTTTCCTTTGCAAGGAAAGGGAGAAATGAGCATTGCTGACGAAGTCGAGCGGGCGCTGAGGCTGGCTGGCTTTATTACTTTTGGCAGATGAATGGTGTGATGTGGTTTTACTTCCTATTTGCAGAGCCTTTCTAGAAACCTGGGCTCTGTTCTCTGGTGAGTCCTCCTTGTCAGTTTATATATATTTTAGAAAGAGAAAATGAAAATGCAAAAGGTGGAATGGGAGTTTTAAAAGCAGATTGTTAAAGAGAACCAGAGGACTCCATGGGAAAGCAGGGGCATCAGAAGGGATGGAGCAGAAGATGATTGTCAGCATCCCCAAAACTGCTTTTCTTTTTAGCACAGAATTTGAAGAATTTGCATGTGTTCAGTCTCCCTTGGACTGCAAGGAGATCAAACCAGTCAATCCTAAAAGAAGCCAACCCTGAATATTCATTGGAATATTGGAAGGACTGATGCTGACCCTCCAATCCTTTGGTCACCTGATGTGAAGAGCTGACTCACTGCAAAAGACCCGATGCTCGGAAACATTGACGGCAGAAGGAGAGGGGGCCAACAGAGGGTTAGATGGTTAGGCAGCATCATGGGGTCAATGAACATGAATTTGAGTGAACTCTGGGAGAGAGAAAAGGACAGGGGAACTTGGCATGCTGCAGTCCATGGAGTGGCAGAGTTGGACATGACTTAGTGATTGAACAAGAAGTCTCTCTCAGAAGCTAATAATGACACGAGCAAAAGCATCAGCTACAAATGACGTGTGTGGAACATCCCAGGTTATCAGCAGCTTTTGGCACACATCATTTCATTTAAGAAGAAAGGAACACAAAGCAAACTTTTGAAGATTCACAGTGAAACCCCCAGAGCTTGGGCCCAGGATGTGCTCTAGTATGGAATAGCCGAGGAGACAGTGGACCCAGCCTCTGGTGAACGGTTTGGGCTCAGCTCACTCATTAAAGCCTGGGATAAGGCACAAGCCCCTAGGCCTGTTTTCCTCATTTTTAATGTGATAAAATTACATTAAAGTTCTGTAGGAATCCTCCCAGCACTAATATTCTAATTCTGTGATCAATTTCTCTGGATGGGGAGAAATTTTTCATCTTAAACAAGGCACACTTTGAATGTTGCAAGACTCACTCTGCTCTTTGAAGAAGTCCCTTCTTGCAGCCAACAGTCCTTCTGAAGGTTTACACTTGATTTACTAAACCATTATCTTTTCAAGCATGCAGCTAGCTAAAAAAATCAGAGCTTTCATCACCCTTGCTTCTATTCTGAAATGAAAATTTCTCCCTGAAAAGATTTAAATAGGAGTGCGTCCTACACTTATCGTGTCGCTACCTGAAAATGTCACAAGTCTGGAATCCATTATTGGATGCCATAAGCCAACTCTTTTTAAAAAAGGATCTTAATACATTTTTTGTTTAATTTTTATTCAAGTATCAGTTCAGTTCAGTCGCTCAGTCATGTCCGACTCTTTATGACCCCATGAATCGCAACACGCCAGGCCTCCCTGTCCATCACCATCTCCGGGAGTTCACTCAGACTCACGTCCATCAAGTCAGTAATGCCATCCAGCCATCTCACCCTGGGTCGTCCCCTTCTCCTGTTGCCTCCAATCCCTCCCAGCATCAGAGTCTTTTCCAATGAGTCAACTCTTCGCATGAGGTGGCCAAAGTACTGGAGTTTCAGCTTTAGCATCATTCCTTCCAAAGAAGTCCCAGGGTTGATCTCTTTTAGAATGGACTGGTTGGATCTCCTTGCAGTCCAAGGGACTCTCAAGAGTCTTCCCCAACACCACAGTTCAAAAGCATCAATTCTTCGGTGCTCAGCCTTCTTCACAGTCCAACTCTCACATCCATACATGATCACTGGAAAAACCATAGCCTTGACTAGACGGACCTTAGTCAGCAAAGTAATGTCTCTGCTTTTGAATATGCTATCTAGGTTGATCATAACTTGTCTTCCAAGGAGTAAGTGTCTTTTAATTTCATGGCTGCAGTCACCATCTGCAGTGATTTTGGAGCCCCCAAAAATAAAGTCTGACACTGTTTCCACTGTTTCCGCATCTATTTCCCATGAAGTGATGGGACCAGATGCTATGATTGAGTTATAATAGTATGTTAGTTTCAGGTGTACAGCAAAGTGATTCAGTTATGTAGATATCTATCCTTTTACAGATTCTTTTCCCTTATAGGTTATTACAAAATATTGAGTAGAGTTTACTGTGCTATACACAATATAGTCTTTGTTGTTTATCTATTTTATATATAGTAGTGTGTATATGTTCGGAGAAGGCAATAGCAACCCACTCCAGTACTCTTGTCTGGAAAATCCCATGGACAGAGGAGCCTGGTGGGCTGCAGTCCATGAGGTCGCACAGAGTTGGCCATGACTGAAGGAACTTAGCAGTAGCAGTAGCAGCAGTGTGTATATGTTAACTCCAAACTCCTAATTTATCCCTCCCCCACTCTTTCCCCTTTAAGCCAACTCCTCTCTTTCTCTCTCTCTCTCTGACTCTCTTTTTTTTAAGCCAACACTTCTTGAATGTAATTCTAAGCCTGGAAGTCTTCGATCTGTACACATGGAGCCTTGTCGTGTTACTTAAAAAGAAGTTTTTGTACAGTTAGGAAAATGAAGAGCAAGTGTGCAGAGAAGGAAAGGATGAGTTAGCTGTGTTTCAGCAATGATCTGGGGTGTGAGTGTGTGTGTCTGACTCAGGGAAGATGGCAATGATTGAGAGGTTGAGTGTTGCAAAATCAGAGAGAGTAAACATTTAAAGATAGGAATCTTGCCTCTTTAACTTGGGACATATGATTCTTCTGCACACTTGTTCTGTGTCCATATACCTTAAAAGGATATCTTAAAACCTTCAAGAGCACACTCACTGTAGCATGAGAAACAAGGGAAAATACAACAAGAATATTGTCTTTAGTGGAATACCAGTTTCTGGGTTTGGTGTTTCTAGATCTATTTCAGAATCCACCTGCAATGCGGGAGACCTGGGTTTGATCCCTGGTTTGGGAAGATCCCCTGAAAGAGGGCATGGGAACCCACTCCAGTATTCTTGCCTGCAGAATCCCCATGGACAGAAGAGCACGGCAGGCTGCAGTCCATAGGGCTGCAAAAAGTCAGACACAACTGAATGACAAGCACAACACATAGATCTGTTTCTCCTTAGTTTTCAGGAAAAAATACAGCTTGTCGTTGGGAGCTGTATTTCCCATGTCTACCTTGTTCATTTTCAAGAGTAGCTTTTCATTGTTAATTTGAAGGATTCTGTTTCATAAGCAACCATTTTTAAAGTTAGCCTCTTATTTTGGAGTAGTTTTATTAATAGAGTTATAGAAAAGTTGCTCAGGCAGTACAAAGATTTCTTAAATGTCACTCACTCCGTTTCTCTGGTGTTAATGTCTACACAGCCATGCTACATGAGACAAAACCAAGAAATGAATATTAAGATATCAATATTAAGATATTGATTTGAACTAAATCCATGAACTAAACTCCAGACTGTACAGATTTCATCTGTTTTCCACTCATGTTCTTTTTCTGTTTCAGAATCCAATCCAGAGTCCCACATGGCGTTCAGCTCACCATGTTTTACGGAGGTGAACAGAAGGGTCTGGGGAAGACCCACAGTGCCTTTTAGAGCTATTGCCTTTTATCTGGATTTTCCCTCTTCTTCTAGAGGTAGTATTGCACAATGATTAGCTAGAATCTGCTTTTTTAAAAAAATTTATTTTATTGATGTATAGTTGTGTTGTTAAAGTAATGTACTAATTTCTGCTCTACAGCAAAATGATTCAGTTACACACACACACACACACACACACACACACACACACACACACACACACACACATATATATATGAGAAGAAAATGGCAACCCACTCCAGTGTTCTTGCCTAGAGAATTCTGTGGACAGAGGAGCCTGGTGGGCTGTTGTCCATGGGGTCGCACAGAGTTGGACATGACTGAAGTGACTTAGCACGTATGCATGCATTGGAGAAGGAAATGGCAACCCACTCCAGTGTTCTTGCCTGGAGAATCCCAGGGACGGGGGAGCCTGGTGGGCTGCCATCTATCTATGGGGTCGCATAGAGTCGGGCACAACTGAAGCAACTTAGCAGCAGCAGCAACAGCAGCAGTATGTGTATATGTATATGTATATGTATATACTCTTTTTCCATTATGGTTTATCACAGGATATTGAATATAGTTCCCTGTGCTACACAGTAGGACCTTGTCGTTTATCTATCCTATATATAACAGTTTGCACTGGCCAACCCCAGCCTCCCACGCCACCTCTCCCTTGTCCCCCGCCCCTTTGGCAATCACAGTCTGTCTTCTTATGTCTGTGTAGAGGCTGCTTTCCTGACCAAGCTTGGCTATTCTTCCATGGTAGTGTCATTTGCAAAACTCTATTATAACACTCATCAGGCTGGGCTGCAATCTCACTCACACATACTGGGAGTTGTTCAACATTAAAGCCATATCGGGGGCTGAGAGGAAATGCTGGCCATTCAGGCAATGTAGTTCGCTTCAGCTGGCTTTGGTGGCATTGAGGAAAGGAGTCTTGAGACCTTTGCTTATGGCTAGACCCTCAAACTATAAGCCCCATGAAGTGAGGGATTGTTTCTGTTTTGGTTACTACAGGCTTTCCAGGTCCAACTGGTGCCTGACCCAAAGGAGGCTCTTCATAAATATTTGCTGAATGAACAAACGCATGAGAAGGTGAGAAGCTGCGGAGCTGAAGGAACACCAGCAGAGACAGGGAACACCACAGCTGGCAAAGGAAGGGCGTTTGGCCCTCTCGGTCCCCACCCAGGCGGCCTTGGCAGCGAGAAGGAAGGAATCCTCTCCCGTGGGGGGCAGCTCTGAGTTCTTCAGCTGTTCTGAGTTGGAAGTCTCCCCTCACTACATCACACCTGGCTATATTTCAAAGATTAATGAACAGCGTCTTGTCAGGTTTAATATATTGCACTCGGGGAGTTTACTTTGACGATGTAATCATAAATTCCCTGAGCTGCGAATTACACCTTAAGGACTTAAATGAAGTCCTGGTGAGACCCAAAGAAACAGGAATCACCGTAAAATGTAAAAAGTGCCAGTTTTGAGAGAAAACTGTAAATTTTCTAGGACATTAGGTTTCAAAAGAAGGATTACACACAGACTAAACAAAGTAGAAGTCATAAAAATTTAAAGACACCACAAAACATAACAAAAATAAGATCCTTTTTAGTTATGACAGAATTCTAAAAGGAAACTTACACCAAATTATGCCACCCAAGCAGAGCCATTAATTAACCTAATGAGAAAATATGTTCCATTTCCATGGCCAAAACATGTCAGGAAGCCTTTGACATTTTAAAATAGGAAAAAAGAAAGAGAGAGGTGGAGGGGGGCGGTGGAGGGAGGGAGGGAGAGAGAGAGAGGAAGAAAGAAAGAAAGAAAAAAAAAGAAAGGTAGTTGACCATTCTAAAAAGGTTTAAACATTCACTTATCAGTTCAGGAAATCTAAGGTACTTTTCATAATATTCTCAGTGACCCCTTTGAGAAATTTTTGCAATTGTTGCATAAATAGAATGCGGATTACAAAAACAGTATTGGGAAAAAGAATTTGAAGTCAAGGGAACCATCAGGAAACCAAGGATCAGTGTCTGAAGTGGAAGCTTAGCCACTGACCTTTGGGCAGAACTTCAGAAGATGAACTTAAGTAATGTGGACAGAGAGAAAACAATGACCTCCCTTCGACCCCCTCCCCACCAAACCTACACTGACCCGAGGAAAGACTCAAGGAAAGCGTGGAGATAGAAAAATATGTATTCTGAAACAAACGAAAATTCCCCACGTCAACTTCCCTTTCTGTTTCCCAGTAATTCTATTGGTTCTGTGACTCACGCTGCTTCCATTACAACCGAAGTCGTTTTCTCTCTGGAGGGCCGTATTCCACCCTCTTTCTTCCTTGCCCCAAATCTCTCTACCAGCTCTCAGCCTTGAGCCTAGTTACGAGGTTTAGTCCTGGGTAATTCACTGATGATCTCTTTTTCCCTCCTGAGACACGGAGATAATAATATTTCCCATATATTTTTCAGAAGTTATTTTAAGGATTAGTGAGGTCATGTGGGTAGTGCTTTGAGGTCTTCAGATGAAAAGGGCCGGAGGAGGCCAACATATCATTAGTCAGCTTTATTCAATTGCTGTACATTCTTATACCAGTGTAGTTATAGTGGAGAAGGTATTAGGCAGGGGTTTATGTATTTCTCCCCAAGATTACTCTTAAAACTGAAATTGCAAAGTGGTCCCAGTTGTGAAAGTTGAAACCAGGGTAGGTAACGAAAGCTGTAGGCCTGATTCCCAGGCGTCCTGGACGGGGCTTTGTGGGCTGGACAGGCTCCAGGTTCTACCTTCTCTGGTGACCTGGGGGGCAACTTGCCCTTGTGCCCTTTCAGAGGTGATAGACAGTTAACAGAGTCCTGGCAGCTCTGGAAATATTGCCTCGAGGTCTGAGGTCAGAGATGTTTTTCCAGCCTATGCTGGGAAGGTAGTCTGATTCCTACCAGCCTATTGATGTTGCCAGTCATTTTAGGAAGGAGATTCTCCACTTGACTAGAAGATTCTCCATTTGAATAGAAGAAACGACGCTTGAGTCCACCCTTTTTCAGCCTGAGGTATCACTGAGTTATCCATCCATCTCCCTTCGGGGATAACCCCAAGGCCACTAGAAATGTTCAAAGATGAGCCTATGCTATGCTGTGTTTAGTTGCTCAGTCATGTCTGACTCCCCGAAACCCCATGGACTGTAGCCCGCCTGGCTCCTCGGTCCATGGGGTTTTCCAGGCAAGAATACTGGAGCTGGTTGCCATGCCCTCCTCCAGGGGATCTTCCCAACCAGGGACTGAACCCAGGTCTCCTGCACTGCAGGCAATTCTTTACCATCTGAGCCACCAGGGAAGCCCAAAGATGTGCCTAGACTTCAGGAACTCCAGTGCTCCTTGGCCTGGTGTCCACACCGGGGTATTAAGAGCTTAACTTTGAGGATTCTGAACTTGTCCAAAGATCATATTATTGAACCAGAAGATCTTTAAATGAAGGTTGAGGGGATTCATCATTTTAAATGTGAAAAAAAGCTGATGATTTTTATATGGTAGTTACAGTTTGATGATGAGATGGAAACCATCATCATCATTTCAATTCAACTCATCATTTCAATTTGGAAATGAACTTAAACTCTAAACTCTAATTTGTGTTAAATACATCAGATGTATGGACTCAAGACTTGTTGATTCTGAGATCTAGATTTGGAGGCAGTGGCTAAAATTCTTTAGCTCACTTGAGTGAATCTTGAGACTGTCTTCCCTATCAGACTTCAGGATGAATTTCCTGGAGGAAATGAAGACATTTAGTGCTGAGCACCACCAGGGAAATATCTGATCTGGTAGGTCTGAGGTGGGACCTGAGAATTTGCCTTTTTCACAAGTTCCCAGGTGATTCTGGATGCTGCTGGTCTGGGGCCATGCTTTGGGAACCATTAAACTAAGGGTACAGGCTTGTAGAATCTGGAGTCTAAACTAGACTATACCATGTATGGTCCTGAACTAGGACGTTGACATCACTTGGAAGCTTGTTAGACATGCAGAGTCTCAGGCCCCAACTCCAGACATTTTGTATTTAAATCTGCCTTTCATAAGATGTCCAGGTAATTAATAGGATTTCCCTGATGGCTCAGACAGTCAAGAATCTGCCTGCAGTGCAGGAGACAAAGGTTCAATCTCTGTCGGGAAGATCCCCTGGAGAAGGGAATGGCAACCCGTTCCAGTATTCTTGCCTGGAGAATCCCATGGACAGAGGAGCCTGGTGGGCTACGGTCCACAGAGTCAGAGTTGGACAGGACTGAGCAACTAACACTTTCACTTTCAGGTAATTAATATGGACGTGAAAGTTTGAGAAGCACCACTCTCAAGCTCCCTGTACTTGACTATCCAGTAACCTATAAACTGTTCTTAATTCTCAGGCGGAAAGCTCTCTGAGTGACATAACTTTCCATTCAGATACAGCTCTGATTGACAATAACCAAGGACTCCAGGAGAATCAGCGTAGCACAATAGAAAGAAAACTGATCTCTCACTCACATCTCATCAAAGAATGAATTGGGACCTAGAAAAATGGCCAATGAACAAATCCAAAATGACTTCAGTACACAGACAAGCTTGCTTGTGTCACAGGAACCAAAACCCCAGGAGAGAGTCTATACTTCTGAAATCACCTGTGGGGCGACTCCTCGTGAGCAAGAGTCCCCTGAACCAGGCGGGAGCTCTTGGGTGTTCACTTTTTAGCTCCGTTGTACAATTCTATAGAGCAGAAATGTCAACGCCTCTCTCAGCAGGGCCAGCCACAGCTCTCCCTGTGTGAAGGCAGGTGTTCAACATCAAATAACACTGCCCTGGACCTGAGCAACCCAGAGGAAAATGTAAATGAAACTAAACAGTTATGATAAGAACCAGTCGAGCACCCGGTCCACCCTGCCCCCAACTCATCCCACCCACCTCTCTTCTTTGCTCACAGAGCTGAAAGGCCAGGAGTTGTCTTTAGAATTTCAAATACTGTTTGGGAAAAACAGATCCTACAAACGTCAGAAATCAGGGCAGATGAATTGACGGTCGTGCCCACAAAGGATTTTACCCACAAGAACCCACCAAGCTATCCAGTGAAGGAGACAGTGAGCAGCCTGAAGTTTACTACATGGGCAGATCTGTCTTCCCAAATAACTAGTGCATCTCTCATGGATTTGTTCTAGCAAGTCATTCATTCAATAAGTATATATACCTAGTGGTAGGGTCTACAGGAAATATGAAATGAAACACCTTGTAGGGGGAATAAGTGTGAAGATAAAGTAGAATGCAAGGTTGAGAGTGTTCAGGAATCCCTGCAGAGAATCTCTGCGTGGATGGGAGAGAACCTTAGGGTACCAGTCTCTGAGATGAAGGAGATGGGGGCCACAGCAGTATGAGCAGAAACTGGTGACTGGAGTTTGCATGTACTTGTCTCTTGAGGTCACTCCACTTTGATTTCCAATGGAAACCAAATTTCCAACCCCCGTGTAAGCAGTTTGACTACCCTGGGCCAATATGCTATGAAAAAGCTAAGACTAACCTCCACAGAGAGACCACAAGAGTACAGGAAGGAGAGTGCTATCTTGCCAAGCCTGTTGGGGCAGCTCCACTCACCTCCTGAGAGCAATGTCATGAGAACTTCCAAGCAGAAGATACCCAACCAAGCCTCTCCTCAATTCCTGTCCTAAAGAAACTTTGAGATATAAGAGAATGATTGCTTTTGCTTTAAACCACTAAGTCTGGAGTGATGTGTTGCGTAGTCATTGACATGGGCTTCCCAGGTGGCCCTAGTGGTAAAGAACCTGCCTGCCAATGCAGGAGACGTAAGAGACGGGGGTTCGATCCCTGGGTCAGGAAGATCCGCCCCCCGGAGGAAGGCATGGCAATCTACTCCAGTATTCTTGCTTAGAGAATCCCATGGATAGAGGAAGCCTGGCGGCTACAGTCTATAGGGTTGCAAATAGTCAGATATGACTAAAGTGACTTAGCATGCACACACGCATTGATACACAGAACAGATAAGAAGGAAATGAACAGGTTGATGGCATACAGAGTAACTAGGAATGAGAGCTACTTTAAATGGGGGGGGGGGCGGGGAGAGGCATAGAAATCCCATCTCAGGAGGGAGAGGTGAAGAGTTTGGAAAAGGGCATCTCAGGCAGAAGAAAACACCAAAATATTAAGGGAGGAAAGGACTGATCCTTGTTATGGAGGCAAAATGAAGAATAAGTTTGGATATGCGGGCAAGAGACAGTTATGCAAGGTCCTGGAGGGACTCCTGAAGAATCTGGTTTTCACTGGAGAACCCTGGGGTGACTTAAAGCCACCAGCTAACCCCAGTTCATGCCTATTACTCCAGCTGCCTTGGTTCCAAGGCTCTCCCCTCCAGAGGCCACCCCACTCCCTCTGTGTATATCAGTCCAAATCATGGGCTATCCAGTGGAACCCAAAACCTAGTGTTATCAAGAGACAGTACATCCACACTCCAGTCACCAGTTTCCACTCTTTCTGCAGTGTCCCCTTTATCTCAGAGATTGGCACCCTCTTCTCTGCGGGGCTTGGTTATTCTTGGACCACTGGCCCAAAGCGGGTGTGCAGTCATTCTTTAGCTGAATATTGAATGAATGCCCAAATGTCAGGACAAATGGTTGGGTCAACTCAATTCTTTCACAAAACTAAAACATATCCTTTGTGAAATGGTCTTTCCCCTTTGACTCACCCACTTTCTAAAGGACATAGTAATAGCTACACAGTGGCAGTAAGACATCTCCCCTTACCCCTTTCTCCCTAAAAACTGACCTTTCTCCAGTGCCGTTTGGTTCTCAATGGAAAGACACGGACATTCTGAACATTTCCTGTGTTCCCAACAGGTTCTGGGCTAGCCTTCAGTAATTATTCATCAGTGGATTGGTGCATTCATATAAGTTATCCTCGATCCCTTACAGCACGAGCCTGGATATACAGTGTCTTCTGGTCCTAATGTCAGTTTTTATTGTGCAAATGAAAAGAGAAAGTATGTAAAATGGAAACGTCTCAGTTTGTCCCTCCTCCTTCCCTCCGTTTTCATTCTTTGATTTTTCTCTCATTATAGAAATGTAGAGGTGGGTTTGTTTTTTCTCAAACTCGGGTAATCAAACTTCCCTTTCTCCCTTTATACTTGTAGTCAGTATGGCACATTGATATGAATCTTTTTTTGAAATCTAATTTTGTAGAGAGAACTCATTAGGGAAAATAAATCACTATGAGTTCCTAAGTGAAAACAAGCAGAGGTGAAACACTAAAGCAAAATTCTAAGAGATAGTCATTTCTCACAATGGAACAAGCGAATATATGAAGTAAGTCATAAGTGAAGTTGCTCAGTCATGTCTGACTCTTTGCGACCCCATAGCTCCTCCGTCCATGGGATTTTCCAGGCAAGAGTACTGGAGTGGGTTGCCATTTAAAGAGAAAAACAAATATCATATATGGAGGCATACATGTTGAGTCTAGAAAGATGGTAGAGATGATCTTATTTGCAAAGCAGAACTAGAGACTTAGACATAGAGAACAAACGCGTGGACGGGGAGATTGGGATTGACATGTGCACGCTAAAATGTATACAAAAGTAACTAATGAGAATCAGCTGCATAGCTCAGGGAACTCTACTCAGTGCGCTGTGGTGACCTAAATGAGAAGGAAATCCAAAAAGGAGGGGTTATATGTATAGCTGATGCACTTTGCTGCATAGCAGAAACTAACGCAACATTGTAAAGCAACTATTCTCCAATAAACGTTCATTTAAAAAAAAGAAAAAGACAAGAGAGTATAGAGGCCGGTCTTCACATGCATCCATGATGAGGTAGGGGTGGAGAGTAGGTAATGAATACAAGTCCATGTCCAGAATGATGTTCCATTTGCATCGTGAGGGAAATGCATAGGCCCTCCACAATGGCTGTGTTGTAGTCAGCATGCCTTTGAAAAACCCTGTGAACTCTCTTTTTACCAAAGTTGGTAACGTCGTGAGTCCAGCTAGATAATGAGCAAACTTACCAACAAAACATGCTTTCACTGTAGTGTATGAAACTCATCATCAGAAATAAATGTTTGGAAATAAGATGAAAATAAATATTATTATTAACTTGGGAGTCACGTTGTGGGAGGCAACCCAAATACCTAGAAATCTGGAGTGATTAGGTCATTGTAATCTTAATCAGTTTTTTTTTTTTTTTTAAAGGATAGACAAGACTTTCCTGGCACTGCAGTGGTTGAGACTTTGCCTTCCAATGTAGGGAATGAGGTTTGATCCCTGGTCTGGGAGCTAAGATCCCACACGCCTGGCAGCCAAAATACCAAAACCTAAACCAGGAGCAATATTGCAACAAATTCAGTTGACTTTAAAAATGGTTCACATTAAAAAAAAATCTTAAAAAAAAAAAAATCTGGATAGGCAAATTGCAATAAACTCCAAGCCCTCTTTCCCCCTTTCTGTTTACTACTGAAACAATGACATGGTCTGTTATGCCAAGGAGATAGCTGGTCAGCTTGGTCTATTAGACTGCCAGTAAATTGATTTTGCATCCTTGAAACACCATTTTCACACATAGCACTTTCACTATGTCATCTCATTTGACGTTGGCAAAACTGTGGTAGTTATCGTTATCCTTGTGCCCATTTTATCAAATATGATCTACCTGCTGCTGCTGCTGCTGCTGCTAAGTCACTTCAGTCGTGTCCGACTCTGTGCGACCCCATAAATGGCAGCCCACCAGGCTCCTGTGTCCCTGGGACTCTCCAGGCAAGAACACTGGAGTGGGTTCCATTTCCTTCTCCAATGTATGAAAGTGAAAAGTGAAAGTGAAGTTGCTCAGTTGAGTCCGACCCTCAGCGACCCCATGGACTGCAGCCCACCAGGCACCTCCGTCCATGGGACTTTCCAGGCGAGAGTACTGGAGTGGGGTGCCATTGCCTTCTCCGGTGATCTACATAAGAGACGATGATTTCTTGCAAATGCTAGCCTTCTGGTGTCTGTTGAATGAAAGAACACTGGTCAGTGACTTCTGAGATTCAGACTCAGTTTTCATTGCTGGCCCTGCAACCCCACCACTGTGTCATTATCCAGTCCAAATTATCTTGGCCCTTGAACTATGAGTGCAGATTAATTTACATGCTGAGTTGCTAAATCGTGTCCAATTCTTTGCAACCCTGGGACAGCAGCCCACCAGACTCCTCTGTCCATGGGGTTCTCCAGGCCTGAGTACTGGAGTGGGTTTTCATGCCCTCCTCCAGAGGATCTTCCCAACTCAGGGACTGAACCCATGTCTCTTGCATTTCCTGCACTGCCTGCTGATTTCTTAGCACTAGTGCTACCTGGAAAGCCTGGTTAATTTACATAGTCATTGTTGATTCACAGATGTCCAGTTAGACTAGCACAGGACCTTGAGTTACATTCTGAGGTCAAAGGGATATCAGAATGACTGTCTTGGCCCATCTGCCCCATATCCTATGGCCGAGGTTCTTCCTGAGAGAATGCTGTTGCTCTCTTTGAGGGCATCCTTCAAATTTACATGTATTTCAACTTCAGTACCCACTTAGGGCTTTTCCTCTTACTCATGTCCACTAGGAAAAGAAGGCAACGTTTAGCTTAATCCTGTAATTCCTTAGTCTAACAGTTTGAGGTCCCTTCTGGAAGGAGTTGGAAAGATAAATAAAATTTCCTAATAGTTTGTTAGAGAGCGATCTGTGGCAACATTGGAATGACCTGGGAGCTGATTAGCAGTGCAGACTGTCGGGCTCCACTTCATACTTAATGAACCACAAATTGATTTTCCCAAGATTCCCCAGACACCTGGTAAGAAAGGATATTAAGGTGCGAGAAGCACTGGCCTGAAAGACAGGGTACTCCTTAGACACAGCATCTGAGGTTGGAGAAATGAGCACCTCCTTTTGGAGGTTTGATGTTCTGGTGGTTCGCCTTGGTGATGCCTGCTGTTCAAGGTTTTGGGCACTAGAGGGGGACATTGGGCTGCATGGCTAAGTGAGCAGGGCCTCTCTCCAGGAAGCAAAAGGGTATCTTGACATGATGCAAAAATTAAACCTTTTCTTTTTGAATCTCTTGTATGAAATTTAGTCCAGTTACCAAATAGTAACTGACACCTAGCATGAGCTATGTGCCAAGCATCGTGCTGGGGCACTTACATGAAGGCTTCTTTGAATCCTTAGAGGTACTATTCTTGATGTACTTTAAAGATGAAGAAATTGGAGCACTTCCCTGCTGCTCCACTGGTTAAGATTCTGTGCTGCAATACAAGCAGCGTGGGTTCAATCCCTGATCAGGGAGTTAAGATCCCACATGCCATGCAGCTAAAGAAAAAAAAAATTGAAGAAACTGGGGTTCGGGAGGTAGGGAAATACACTTATGCTCACCCCACTGAGAAGCGACAGGAAGCGATAGAGCAGGGATCAGGCAAGGTCCTTCCGACCATGAGCCTGAGCTCTGACCCAGCACCCTGAACTGGCTCCTCCTCACTCTTCCCAGCAGCCCTGCAGGTTAGGCATCACAGCAACTAGTGGCGATCCCTTTAAACAATTAAAATAGAAGAGCAAGGGATTAAGGAAAATTCTCTATATTTTTAATGCACTTTTTGTGAGGCAGGAGAGCCCAAAGGTTATTGCACAGGCTTTATTCTGTCCAAAACAGCAGCCACTGGCTAGAGATGGTTAAGAGCCCTTGAAATGTGGCTGGTGTGATGGAAAAAATGGATATTTAATATGTTTCATTCTAACTAGTTGACTTTTAAACTCTGATAGTTGATTATTGGAAAGCTTTAAAGTGTTTGGAATAGCTTGGGGGTGTGACTCTACTTTTTCAATTGTCAAGTTTTTTCGTTAAAAATTTTGGGTCTCTATATATAAAATTTATATGTAAGTATTAGTCATTTAGCCTGACTCTTTGCGACCCCATAGGCTGTAGCCTGCCAGGCTCCTCTGTCTATGGGATTTCTCAGGCAAGAATACTGGAGTGGGTTGCCATTTCCTTCTCCAGGGGATCTTCCCAACCCAGGGACTGAACTCGGTTCTCCCACGTCAGGCAGATTCTTTACTGTCTGAGCCACAAACTGAATGATTTTACTGTACACATGAAGCTAACACAATGTTGTTAATTAACTATTCTTCCAGTAAAAATAGAAAAAAGATTTAAAAATTCTGTGTCTGAATGAAGATGTGCCATAAGTGTAGCATATACACTGGTTTTCAAGGACTCTATATAAAAAAAGGAATGTATTTATTAACGTTGCATTAATAAACAACAATAATTCATATATCAGTTACATGTTGAAATGATCATATTCTGGGTATGTGGAACTACATAAAATATATTACTAAAATTATTTTCACCTGTTTCTTTTTACTTTTTTAATGTGGCCACTAGAACATTTTCGATGATGCATGTGGCTCACATAACCTCTCCTTTGGACCCTGCGGCTCCAGAGCCGTTTGTTGAGTTCAAATCCTTACTCTACCACTCAAAGCTGTGAGAACTCTGTAGGTTTCCATTTTGCTTATAAAACGGTATAACAGTACCTACCTCACATGGTTGAGAAGGTTGATGAGTCAATATACGTTAAGTGCTCGTTGGGTGACAAGTCTCCATAGGCCTTGTATGTTTCTGCACCTCTGATAAGCAGAATTTTGTTGTTTTGTAGACTAAGTTATGTCAGACTCTTTGCGATCCCATGGTCTGCAACACGCCCAGCTTCCCTGTCCTTCACTATCTCCCAGAGTTTGCTCAAACTCATGTCCATTGAGTCGATGAGGCCATCCAATCATCTCATCCTCTGTCGCCCCCTTTTCCTCCTGCCTTCAATCCTTCCCAGCATCAGGGTCTTTTCCAATGAGTCAGCTCTTTGCATCAAATGGCCAAAGTGTTGGAGCTTTAGCATCAGTCCTTCCAATGAATATTTGGATTTCTTTTAGGATTGACTAGTTTGATCTCTGCAGTCCTAGCAGAATGTTCTAAACTATCTTATCAAAGATGCTTGTATAGTAAGAGCTAATCAACTACACTCCAATATGAAACCAAAATTTAAAACAAGAAATCTTGGACTCTTCACAGTTTGGGACAATATTTAGAAAGAGGCATCTGGAACACAGCCCTGTGTTAAGTGTTAGATATTATTACCGTTACCTTCCCCTCCCCTACTTCCACTTAGTGCAGCTGAATCACTGCTAATTTCTGCCTTTTGTGTCCCCTTGTACGCAGGGAGAGAGCATTTCCTCACTCTCTCTCTAGCCCTCCCATTGGTTGCACCTTGTCACTTACCCCTCCTGGTGGTGTCTTGTTGCGGTCAAATTGTCAGAGCTGAATCTTACAGATCAGCTTGATGGATTTGATTTTCTCTCACCAAATATTGTTTCTTTTAGCTTATTCTCTTCCAGGAGAATTTTCTGGAACTAAATGTTAAGGCACATGGTGGTTCTCTACGCCCTCAGTTCCTCCTGATTGTACCTTCTCTCATACAAAGGACAGTTTGGCACATGAGAAGTGTCAACCAGCACTTCTCTCCACCAAAAATTCTATTTGTCTAGTGCTACTTCTTCACTTTTTTTTTCATTAAAAAAAAATCTGGGGCTGTACCACGCAGCATGCAGGATCTTAGTTCCCAGACTAGGGATCGAACCTGTGGCCCCTGCAGTGGAAGCACAGAGTTTTAACCACTCGACTACCAGGGAAATCTCACTGCTTCACTTGTTTACTCTCAAGAGATGTGCATACACACAATCACAGAGGGTAGTTTCCAATATGCATGAGATTGATTTTGACTGTACTATATAACTCTACCTAGAGTTAAGAGCTTTATTGGTTTTGGTCAAAGGACAATGTAAAAAATTTCAGAGCAAAGAGTATATACAGTGCACTATTTGGAATAAGCTACAGGGTCAAAACAGAACAAAGCTAAAGGGAATGTGAAACATTTCAGTGTGAATTATGTATAAAGGATAATCACACAAACATCACTGAAATGTTTTAACTGAACTCTCTGAACTGCCTTTAGCTCTGGTTTTTAAAGTAGCCAATATAAAAGGACACCTTACTTTTATAATGGCGACTGAAATTTAAATTTAATTAAAATTAAGACCCTGATGCTGGGCAAGATTGAAGGCAAAAGAAGGAGGTGGCAGAGGATGAGATGGTTAGATAGCATCACCAACTCAATGGACATGAGTTTGAGCAAACTCTGGCAGATGGTGAAGGACAGGGGAGCCTGGCGTGCTGCAGTACATAGAATTGCAAAGAGTTGGACACATCTTAGAGACTCAACAGCAACAAATGAAATTAAACATTCATACCAGCCCCATTTCAAGTGCTCGAGGGCCAAAAGTAGCTCAAGACTACCATATTGGACAGTGCACATATAGTACATTGCTATCACGGGAAGTTCCATTGAGGAGCCTTGCTGTCAAATCACATAAATGTCTGAATCAGGCGGTAAGTATTATTCATTAGCAAACAGCATTAAAAAGTACATCCAAGGTATTTGGGACAGAATTCTAGACATGTTTGCAACTCTAAGCAATACGATTATATCTTGGCTTTAAGATACAGGTACAAAACTTCAGCTATGAAAATTCAACACAACATAGAATTCGTTTTCTATTTTGTCAGTGGTTATATCTTCACTTAAATCTATCTGCTCACAGTGATATTTTCCTTTTTAAATGTTTTCTCTTGACAGAAATCGTCCACAGTTTTGTGATGACTGCATACCATCTTGGCACGATTGACAGAGCTTAAAACTAGCGTATACTTTATTTATGGTGCGTATTGCTTTTACAACCCAATTTATTTTGAACAGATTGATGAATTGCAAAGTACATAAAAATATTGTGCTTGTTTGTGTCATTATGATACTGTTGCTGAAAATCACATTGGCTATAGTAACAACAGCAACCACAACAGCTCCAGCATGATGGGGATACCTGACTGCCAGGTACAAATGTGTACCCTGTGTTGTGTGTATATTCTACTCAACTAACTCAAGCCTGGAATGAAGATACAGGACATATGACTGTTTCCGTTTTGGTGACAGAAAGCCATTTTCCCACCAAGTTTTTGCGTTATTACTATTCTATCCTTGGAGAAGGAAATGGTAACCCACTCCAGTATTCTTGCCTGGTGAATCCCATGGCCTGGTGGGCTACAGCTCATGGGGTCATTAAAAGTCGGAGATGACAGCACATTCTGCCCTTGAAACCATCCTCTAGATCCTTGTCCTTCAAAATGTGGTCCAGGAACCAGCATTAGCATCACTTGGGAGTTTGTTAGAGGTACAGAATCTCAGGCACCCCCAGACTCTGTGTCCCCAGAAAACTAGAGGCACGCTAAAGTTTGCAAAACATTGCTTTAGACACCGAAGATGAGACATCAGTGCTTCTGATGCCATTTCTGGGGCAAGGTGTTATAAACTGAATCATGTCTCCTTTCAAAATGCCTATGTTGGAGTTCTAAGCTCCTATACTTCAGAAAGTGTTCTTGTTTGAAGTTAGGGCCTTTACAGAGGTAATCAAGTTAAAACAAGGTCATTAGAGTGCGTCCTAATCCAATAGGACTTGTGTGCTTATGAAAAAAAAGGGGGGGAAATTTGTATAAGACCCACAGTGTCTACAAGCCAAGGAGAGGGAACAAAACCTTCCCTCCCAGCCCTCTCTGAGGAACCAACTCTGCCAGTACCTTGATTTCAGGCTTCTAGTCTCTAGAATTATGAGATAATAAACACTTTTGGTGATTAAGCCACGAATTTGTAAGGGCAACCCTAGTGGACATTACATGGTTACTCTTTCTTCTGTACCATGACTTGTCCACCTTTTTAGATGATGTTTCAGGCATTTGTACTGTTGTATCTGCTCAGAATATGGTATCTATCACTCAGGTAGGGTGCCTCCAGCAGTGCTCTTGGGAACACAGTTCCTGGAAGAGATCATTACGTTTCTAACAGGAGCAAAACTAGTCATCGAGGGCCCTGGAAGGAGTGGCAGCCTCCTTGTGGCAGCGGGTTCTTCAGCAAGAAGAAAACGGTGGCCACAGACCAGTGTGTGTGGCAGTCACTCAGGTGTGTCCGACTCTTTGCAACCCCATGGACTGTAGCCCGCCAGACTCCTCTGTCCATGGGATTCTTCAGGCAAGAATACTGGAGTGGTTTGCCATTCCCTTCTCCAGGAGATCTTCCCAACCCAGGGATCGAACCTGGGTCTCCTACATCTCCTGCATTGGCAGGAGGGTTCTTTATCACTAGCGCCACCTGGAAAGCAGATCAGAGAGTGCTTTAGAAATCAGAAGAGAGGGAGCTGCAGGAGACATGAAAGGATTATTCAAGAGTAAATCATGCCAGGATGGGAGGAACAGGAAAAAGTGATTCGGAGAACCCAGCAAAAGCAACAAAGAACCATAGAGGGCAGAAGTGGCTGGAAGACTGGGAAAAAACTGAGTGTCTTTTCTAGTCATTTAGCTGCCACAAAATGCAGCGGAGTAGTTAATAAACTAAGATGCGCAATTTCTAACCTGCAATTCACATGGATCCTGGGATTAGGAATGTCTAATGATAATCCCTGTTAGAGCTGATAGGAACTTGTCTCTCAATTTACACATAAGGAAACTGAGTCCTAAGGCAGTGAGTGACTTACCTAGCATTACTCGGCTGACTAGTTGGAAATAGAAACCTGGGAACCCCATCTCACAGCCGAAGCCGAGAATTCCTGCCAGCACACCCAGCATACACAACTTTTGGAAGCTGTAGATCACAGAACAGTGTCTATGATCATCTAAATTGCTTTACATGAAGCACATGGATTTTGCATCAAGTAGTTTTAATTATAGGGCTATAAATACGTCAAATATGTCATCAAATATCTGATGACGTCTTATTAAATTACAAAGGTGAGCTCAAGCAGTTCCTGATGTGGGCGTAATCCCAAGAAGAATGAGTTTTATAGTCAAGTGCTACTCAGGCTTCTCTCCCCCTCTCCCAGTCCCCTACTTTCCCAATTTTAAATTGTTTTAATCATAGAAACTATCATCGAGAAATCAAGCATAAATCAAATTATGAAAATATCAAAGAAATATTGTATCTAAATTATTTTTCTTCCTTTGATCCTTTCATTTCTTTAAATGCTGGTAGAATTTAATCCCCAGAGAGACCCTTTCAGACCTTCAAATAGGGGAAAATATGTATTTTTTTCTGATGAGATCGTGTAGTTGCTATTTTAAGCTATACTTCCATTGGAATGAATACATTAGTCTAAAATGAAATTCAAAAAAAGAAAAAAATACATGAATGTAAAGAAGCAAGTTCAGAGAACTCTCTCTCATATTAGTCGTCCAACTCCTGGACAAATCGGAAGCTGATAGGTTTAATAGTACAAAGGTGAGCTATGAGATCTCTTAGTGACAACTAGGGGAACAATGGCCTTTTCCATTTCCACACATAACCCTGCAATTACTTAGGCGGTAAGTAAGGATCTCTTACTTTGAAGGTAGGATCCCTCTGATTGTATGTTGCTGTGATCATGCTGGGACTCTAGGCAGTGGTTTCTTAAGGTATTCTCCTAAAGGAGATCGCATCGTGTTCCTTTGTAATGCCACCTGTGATCTCTTTTCTCATCTGTGTCTAAGTCTTACTAACATGTGTATCATGTATTTATTTTCCATCTTTTGGCCGTGTTGCACAACATGTGGGACCTTAGTTCCCTGAGCAGGGATCAAACCTGAGTCCCCTGCATTGGTAGCACGAAGTCTTCACCACAGGATCAGGGTCTAAAAAAGGAAAACAGAAACTGCTCCTAGTATATTTATGACCAAGGGAATTTAATGCAGGGAATTAATGACACTGTTGACGGCAGAGAAGAAGGCAATCAAGGGACATGAAGAAACCCAGAGATATGGTTAACATCAGGAAAAGAACCACTTCCATCTTTAGGCTGTTATATACCTATTATTATTATCTTCCTCATGGCAAGTAGGTAGGAGCTGCTCTAGGTCTGTCAGGGATTCTAAGTAGAAGATATATCCTTGGGAGATTTATAATCTGGTTGGAGAGACCAGGCATGTGCAGAAAACAGATCATGATTAAGGGCTAAACCTCAGGGACAGAGTCTCAAAACTGGAAGGGCAGTGGCTAGAGGGAAAGAGACCTTCTGTGCTTCCTGGGCCACTGAGGGGGCTTCCCAGGTGGGGTTCCTGGTAAAGAACCACCTGCCAATGCAGGAGACATAGAGATGCAGGTTCAATCCCTGGGTCGGGAAGATCCCCTGGAGGAGGGCATGGCAACCCACTCCAGTATTCTTGCCTGGGAAAGCCCATGGACAGAGGAGCCTGGTAGGCTACAGTCCGTGGGGTCACAAAGAGCTGGACACAATCAAAGTGACTTAGCATGCATGGGCCACTGAGGAATGAGCTAAGGGATGCTTTTCATGGAGTTTCTTTGCCTAACTTAACACTTCTGGAGAGTAATCTGAGTTTGAGGACTCTGTCTGGGAATAAGCACCTGTAACACATTTTCTTCTCAGAACAATCTTCTCTTCTAGGGAAATAGCTTTACCTGCCAGTCAGGGATGTATTTGTTTAGGAAGAAAGGAGATCGAGATGAAAGCATTTTGCTCTTCTAAAGAATACTGGCAGATTTAAAATTCATGTTCAAAATAGCATAGCTGACCTTGTACAAATACTCTTGATACAACTGACTGGAAACCAAATGGCCAGGTCAACGAGGTTTTACGGTATCTGCAATCGCCTTTTTTCCACGTCTCTCCTCTTCTACGTGCTTCTTTCTCTCAGGACTCTTGACTGCTCTTTTGCACTCTTCACTTATTAATTTTTTACTTTTTTGAAAGGATCAGATCTAAGTCATTTACAACTTATAAATTTAAGTCAATATTTGTACCCAATGAAACTGACCCTTAACATTGCCATATATTTTGGGGAGTAAAATTTTGAAAATAGAACATGAAAAGTGAAAAAAGACAAGAATAGTTTGAACAAGTAGTTTGAGTATAGAATATTTAAAAATTAGTGTTTATGTACTCAATATGGATACTTAAGAAAAGCTTTAAAAATTCTAAAATAAAAAATAATTTTAAAATCGCACATGTACATTAGATCATAAGATAAAGTTTAATACATTTGATCATGTTAAAGGACACAAAACACAGCCAATCTAACCAAATTTCAGGCATGCATTTACATAAATATATTAAATTAAGAAAAGAAATTATACACTTAAACATCCTTTTCACCTAAAAATCATTAAATCCACAGATCAACAATAAAAACCAATTCTCTGCATTTATCACTTCAAGATACAATTGTTCTATTTTAAAGATAACACAAATACACTTCTTAGAATTTATATGCATTATACATATATTATATATTACATAGATAGTGTGTATACATATGTAGTGTTTGTACAGATAGATAAATATATATACATGGGTGTGTGCACACATACAGATACACACAGATGTATTTTAGGCCATCTGTACTATTACTGCTGGATTCTGATGCTGAACTGAATTAGAGCAGTTGGGTGCAATTACTGTCTTCTGCTTCAAATGCACCCATTGGACTTACAGTCTCCCATGATAGACATTCTTGCCTTCTCTATAGTACATAAATTGTGCTGGGCACTTCAATAAACCTTTGTTAAATTAATGAATGGATGGATGGCTGAATAATAGAAGATCAATCAAAAAGAACTAATAATAACTTGGTAAAGTTAAGTCAAATTAATGCAAATATAGAAGGATTATCTAAGCCGATGACTGTGCGTGTTACTTTTCCAAAGAACATTTATAGAAAACAACTAGTACATATATTAACTTGCTTTCTTAAATGTGTACCTGCTTTTGTTACTGGTTCCCACAGTCTTCTGCCTCTTATTAACAGAAATCCAAGCAAAGTATCTTCTGTGAGTAAGGTTATGGACAAACTGCCTTAATTGTCAAAAATCTAAAGGAAAATGAACAGCTAGGAAAACCAAAACTTAGAACACTTTAGCCATTCTAAAGTTAAAAGATAAAGTTAACCATTCTTTAAAACTGGACAAAAGAATCACAGATAAAGCCAGGAAAGACATGGTTTCCTTACCAATTTCTTTTATGCTTATTAATTATAATGATTTGATAAATTTTCAAATTTTTTTTAGCTGGGTTTCTTTTAGACTTCTTTAGCATGTCCTAGGGAATGAACCCCAAAAATCTCATAGAACCTCAGTATCATTTATCTTGTTACTCCATAGTTCTTGGTGAAATGCAAGTCCAAAAATGTCCTATGAATTGAATGAGATGTGGGAAATACCTGATATAAGGTTGTCAGTTTGATTTCTCAATAATAGTATTATGAATGGAATGTATTAATGTGTTAATAGTATTAAGTTCTACTATACATAAACTCCTAATTTATTCTATGAAAATCATGTTTCTGATTTTAAGAACATAAGGTGAAGAAATACCCAACACACTTTTGGGCATAGACTGTACCAAATCTGATCACACATTGTTCATGTGAATGGAAACTCTTGGCTAGTTATTTTTTAGTGCAAAGGGAAACGTACAAGAGTTAGTTTCTAACTGTGAAGACAAAGCTTATTTTCTATTTAGCCATTATGAATTTCCTATCTCTGTTAATATTATTTTTTTATCTTGTGTTAAAACTCTTTTTAAGTTAAAAATTTTTTAACTTGAAAGATTATAGTTAACTGAAATAACTGACCAAACATTTATATTAATTTGCTTGTGTATAAGTAATATAAAATCTACGTGTGCAAAAAGATACCCTGACTAAAATGTGATGTTTGACTCTGTGATGTACATGAGAACTCATATTGAGTTGGCATCGTTTTTTTGTTGTTGTTAAAAGCAGTGACAAGTTTTAAGCTTAGGGTTTATGTTAATAGAAGGGGTCATTATTTTTTATTGCTTTCAATCAACTTGTAGATGACCTATACAAAACAAGGAATGTATCTTTTTTTTGGGTGTATCTTGGGCTCACATTTAATGAAGAATCAAAAGAGTTCATCTGATAATTAAGTAAATCTCTTCATAGTCACTAGGGAAATAATCACTATGATTGAGAAGAAAATAGCACAATACTTTTTCATGCTCTCCTGATACACTGTACTCCCCAAAACAGTTATTTTAAGACAATTTTCAAAACTTATGAGTGGCTATTAAGAGGAAGAAGTGTTGCAACTGGTTAGGATTAATGTCCGGCAAGTTTTATGGTCATGTTTTCAATATTTTTAATATCAAAATGCTTCTATTATTAGATTTCTCACCTTCTCTGTATCATACTAATTATAAGAGGTATGACTAATTTGTGTTTGTGTGATAAAGAGAAAGAAGGTTAAGATAGAATATATTTATCTAGGATATTCTAATGAGAAACTTTCTAGAGGTATTTTCTATAGTCACAACAGGCCCACTAACTTCTTGGAGGTAATAAAGAAATGGGTACATTTTCAAGGCATGGAACTTTGGTCTGAGTTCTTTCCAAGTTCATGTTTCATTCCAAGGGTGGGGTCAAAAGATTCTGAAGTCTCCACTGAGGGACTATTTAATTTTTTCCTCACAGATTTGGGATAGTCTTGCTTAAGATTATTTAACCATCCATAGAGATGGTTGTTGTTTGAAAAGGAAATAGTCTCTATCTTTCCTTATTGTTAACTCACACTGTTGGACTGGGGACATTCTTTCTAGCATCCAAGACGGAACCCCCGCTGAGCTGGGGCATCTAGGCTGGGAGTCATGCACACTTTTTGTCACTTCTTTCAATGACTGCAATAGGTCAGTCTACTCGGTTTATAACTGTCTACTGTTCTTTATGATTTAGAGTTTGAACAAATGTGGTACTAGGAGAGGAATTTTTCAGGCAAAATCAATAGCAACCTGCTCTAGGATATCTTCATTAGTGTCCTGAGGACATGTCTGTTCAGTCAAAATCAATAGAAACAGAGATGAGAGAGATTAACAAGAAAAGGGATGTACGGCAGTGGGGGAAGAAACAAGAGAGAGAAAGATATCATAGGTAACATTCTATAGAGATGCTCAGAAACTTTAATTTATTGAGCAGCCAAATATAAATGCCTATAATATACCTTATTTTTCCTCTTAAAAATTTAGTCTTAGTTTTTATGTTTCAAAACTAAAAGAAACTAATACAGTTTAAATTAACGTGTAATTTGAAAGACCCTAGATGCAGCACCCAACCTAAGATCCTAAACCTAGTAGATTTCTTTTTAGTTTATGATTTGGAGATAAAAACAATATTACAAAATTGTTAAAAATTGTTAGTACAGTATTATGTAATTATTTTCAAATAAATAAATAGAGAAGTGCTTACTCTTAAATATACAAATGAAAAGGAGAATGGCTTTCTATTTAAGTTGTATGTGTAGGTTTCTTTGCTGTTCTTTAGGAGATAGTCATTAATCTGAGAAAACTTCTGAGTATTCTTTATGATAAAATAAAAGATATATTTTACAATAGTCATATTGAAGGGAAATTCCAAAAAGAAAGCTATAAATGGAAGCCCTTTTTATCATTATTCAAGTTTCTTAAATCTTCCTTTCTTTGCACTTTAATGATGTGTAAACTCATTTGTCTTCTTATTACCTCAAATAACTAGCAAGGAAACGAAGTTCTATCAACCAGAATGACAGTTTGTTAGAAGCAGTGAAAATATTTGCCCCAACTCTTTATAACTACCATCATAGCATTTTACATTAAATTGATCCCCAAAGCTTAAGCTCTAGAATGGAAAAAAAGGAAAAATAATTTACATTTTTATGTTTATTGTATCTTTATCTCCCATATCTATTTCATACAGAGGACATTTTCTTTCATTTTGATTATGTGCTTTTTTACTGAGTAGATATTGCCATTCATGTGATGAAACAATTATTTTTCCCTAGCTCATACTTTTTAACCAATTCCTACTTGCCTCTCATCATGAATTATTTAAGATCATTCTCAGTCACATATCTATTTAAAATCTACTTGAAAAGAAAGGTCAAACGTGTTTTTTGAAATGATCACTTAGTTTAAAATATATAGGTCTTAATCTGCCTTTGCTATTTACTTCTTTCCTAGGAACAGAAAGAAATGATTCCAATGACTGTCTTTGCTGGGGTTTAATGTCAGTGGATCTGTTTTCTTTTTAGAAAATTTTGATCTTTTATTCCAATGACTCCCCATAGAAAAGGCAATGATACCTGGGGTACATATGTTTTTCTAAGTCGTTTGAAACTCTTTCACTTGGGAAACGACTATCTAAAAAAAAGCTGGGTCTGGTCAATTTAATCTAGATATTTTTCAATAGGAGAACTAACAGCAATAGAACATCTCTTCTTTTATAAAGTTTCTTTCGGAAAAGACGGAAAGATTCAAGATGTCAGAAAAAATGCTGTTTTGTGTTTTTTTTTTTTTAAATTTGGCTGAATATATGGCAGTATCCTTATTGTTTTCAGTGAAACTATGAACAGGAGAATGTAATAAAACTGCACGATTTGACAGGTTTAGACAGCTGGCTCCCTCACAAGAAGCTCACATTTTGTGAATGTCACCCACGTTGAATAAGAGATGAGGAGATGGTAGGGTCCATTTACAAAAATGGTTGTCAGGACATTTTTTTTTTAATTGTAAAACTTTCTGTGATGGAATTCAGTAAAAGGGCTATGAAGAGAAAGCCACAGGGACAAAAGACTGCTATTAACCTACAGATGCGGGCTACGGCAGGGTTCACTCCGAGATTTGCCACACTGCTGGGCCAATGAAGTGTTCCTGTGACTAGAAGGGACCACCCCTTTTCTGGGGTAAGAGGGCAATTTGGTCTCCATGCTCATTTAATCCTGAGATGTCTTTGAATAGACTGTCCATTGAAATCTAAATTGTGCAAAATTATGCATGCACTTTTTAATGCAGGCTATTGTTCACTAAGCACTGAACCAAGACTTGTCAACCCATTTCCATTGGGCATGAGGTCACTTGAAACTTAAGCAATCATATATGGCAGACAAGAACAGGGTACTTAACCAAACTTTCTACTTGGTGGTTTCTCACTGTGCTTTCGTTGCAAATCTCTCGCTTTCCAACAATAAACAAATATGAGTTGCAAGCTTTTGTTTATTTTTTAAATCGACACTCCTGTTCTTAAAGGTAAGGAGTAGGTTTGGGAAGTCCATCTGTGTTGTATAATCTGCCCTGCTCTACAATTTAGACTCTGGAGGAACAGATGTTAAAGAAGGGCAACCGAAAGCGGGGGCCCACGTGTCATGAGTCGATGTTTCTTCAGTGGTGCAAAATGCCCTGATAATTCTTTATAATCCAAACATGGCAGGCTGACTTCAAAAACCACGAAGAGAAGCGTCTACCTGAGTTTCTGCAGTTTAAGTTAGAACATGGCATTTCTTGAAAAACCCAAAAGAACATTTACAGGGTATTTATTCATACATGAACCAGAGAGGATTTTCATTGAGTTCTGAAGGAATGTACACATTAAAAGTCATATTTGGCAAGAATGAACATGTTAAAAATTCGTACAAGTGACAGCTTACATAGGCAAGATTTGTTCAAAACGAGTGAACTCTTTTTCCAGTGAGGTTTGACTCAGTGTGAAACCCACAACATTCTAATCACATATACTCTGACAGGCTTGCTATGGTGAAAAGCATTTTACGAATGTTTAATGCTGGAATTTTATAATGAGTGGCTGTTTTCTTGCTTTTTCATCCGTTGTTAATGATTACATGTTGGCACAAGGATACATTGCTAGATTAGATCCACAGCACATTAAAGACTGTTTGCTTTCTCACTCCCCTTCTTTCCAATTAAGTTGGTGAAAAATGTAACTTTAGTATTTTACAGGACAGGGTAAAGGTGTTTCATCTAGGTGATGTCTATATTATAAAAATAAAATAAAAAATATAAATATGTAACACAAACCCAGTGCCTATTGTTAAATAAACTATACAATAAAAGCAGACCTTTTAGGAAGATTGGTTTTAGAATATGCTGTTATGATTTAATTAGAACACACTTGAAAACTATCTTGAAATTAAGCTAGAGTAACCAGATTTCTCTGCCAATAAAAAGGTAAGTGCGTTAACATTCTACAATTGGATACATTGATAAAAATGCAGATTACAATTTTATACCATTGCCCACTTAGAAATTAATCAGGGCTGAAACATTCTCTCATATTACAGTCCTTTAATATTAATATAAAAATATGGCCTTTTAAAATTCAATCCATCAGATTGCACAGTAATGTTTTAAAACTCCATTGAAGTAGACTTCAGTGATTACAGACAGAAAATTCCTGGAAAGTCGAATAATCTCTTCTGGTGACATAAAAATGCCGTTACCAATTTACAATGGAATTTCCGGGGAAATTACTCCACGCAAGGAAATACATATTTTTAAAACCCATCTGATATGCAACCACACGCATAGGGGTTTTGAGTGTGTGTGTATATGTGCATATGTGAACAAACATGCCAATATACACACACGACCTGCACATTTCTGGAAATGACTTTTAAATTAATCAAAGAAAATGAAATCACAGGAGTGTGTAGCAAGATAACAGTTGTTCTTTTTAATGACAGGATAAAAAAATAAATGCCCACTGGAAAGGAATAGTCAAACAGTCCCAGAAACTATACAATGTAACTTGTTAGATCCAGCAAATAAGATGTCATGTCAATGATCTGATCAAGAATACCTGCCCTGGTCACTCTGCGGAGGTTTCTGTCCACTTGTTCACACTGAGCACCAAGATATCCTTTTTTACAGAGGCACTTGTTGGGTCTAACACAGACACCACCGTGGCAACATGCTGGCTCACATTTTGCTGGAAGAAAAAAAAGAGCAATACAATCATGTTCCATTCTGTAGGTCAGAAACGGCACTGAATATGAGGCCAATAAATATTTGATGAGTAAGGGAAGGGAGGGAAAGAGAAGAGCAGTCCCAAAATGACCCCAAAGCTAATAAATACAAAGAAAGATTTTGGACTTCCAATTATTTTGGGGCCAGAATGCAGCATACAGTGGGAGATATTTCCAGAGAAGCGGATCACCCAGATCATGGGAAACAATTTCAATCCATTATAGAATTGACTTTATGTAAAACAAGGACCCTGACGTTGGGAAAGATTGAAGGCAGGAGGAGAAGGGAACAATAGAGGATGAGATGGTTGGATGGCATCACCAACTCAGAGGACATGAGTTTGACCAAGCTCTCAGAGACAGTAAAGGACAGGGAAGCCTGGAGTGAAGCAGTCCATGCAGGTCTCAAAGAGTTGGACATGACTTAGTGACTGAACAACAACATAAAAACAAGAATTTCAGTTCTTTAAAACTTCCGTTTCCCTAGGGCATCTCCAACAGAAAGTCTTCCAAGTACCTCTGGTTTCCATTCCTCCTGGCTAGGACCTCAAGGTGGGAAGGCCGTGGCCAGAGAGAAAGACCCAGAGGCTGGAACATCAACAGTGTAACAGCAAGAAATGGTTAGTTTTTTATTTTGGTTGGAGGGAGGATCCATTATGTGGATTCCCTTGGATTCTTCCCTTTCCTTGTTCCCAGGGGGTGCATGGTATACGTCTCATTTCTGATTACACCTTGAAGCCCTTTCTTGGGGGTAGTAAGGTTGCCCAGTGAAAGATATTTTGAGCAATCCTTTTCAGGGTACTCTCCAGCACAGGACTGCCTCAGAAAAGAATGTTTACCACTACAATATAGGTAGGGAATGTGAAGATTTACTGTTAAAATGAGGCGGAGACATAAAATTGAGCCTATAACTTAGTCTCTTACTGACAGGATGAATCTGGGGTGTGCAGCCACTGTAGATAGAATCAAATTCCTTGAATACATATTCTTATACTTCTCAGGGACAGTTCTTTTAACCTTTTCCAAGTGAAGTTGCTCAGTCGTGTCCGACTCTTTGCGACCCCATGGACTGTAGCCTATCAGGCTCCTCCGTCCATGGGATTTTCCAGGTGAGAGTGCTGGAGTGGATTGCCATTTCCTTCTCCAGACGTTTTCCAATGCATAATAAAAATCTGAGGGTCTGTGGCTGGTATATGGGAAAGAAACGACACGGAGAAAATAGACTACAATAGTCTTTTAAATTTGTGGGAGATGAGCAAACTATGTGAGCATATGAATAAAGTTCTTGGTTGGGTCAAAAATACCTAAAAATATATATTACTTTAATAAAATGATTCTGGTTTAATCTTATATATTCAAAGTATTTAAACTGATTTAATGAAAAGATGAAAAAATACTTTATGAAAATATAAATTTCATTTATATCATATTATCATATATCATATATTATTATTTCACTTATATCATACATTATTATCACATATGATATATATGAAGCCACCTATATTCAAAATTATGTTTATCCTCAGCTTAACATACTGTTACTAGCAGGCACTCAAAAAATTTTTCTTATCCAATGACTTAAGGTGACCTAAGAGTCAAATATAAGCAAAATATAAGTAAGGGATAAGACAGAATGGACACCAGGTAAAAGAAGTCGAGAGAAAAGATATTATCAAGCATCAGAGGAAGCAGGGGGAAGAGATATCATCAGGAATTAGAATATTATTGCATTTAAACACTGATCCTCATTTTTTGGCCAACTAATGAAAAAATATAGAATATGAATATTTGTTTTAAATAATGTAATTATTTTATTTCTGTTGTTTCAATTATGATACCTTTTTCCTACATATGTAACCATGGTATCAATCAGTCACATAATATTATTAGTGCTGAAGTAATTTAAGCTTAAAATGGATACTGTGACTTTAAATACTGTCTACTTTATTTTGACAATATATAAAGTAAGCAATGTATGGCTATAGTATTTTGAAACAAATACATGTTTAGAATAAAGAGAGATGGGCTTCATGAATGATTGATACTTTTAAATATTAACATGGGACTTAGAATTTTATCAGCAAAAGAGACTTTAATGTTTGAAATCTTTTGTAAATAACACGTATATGCTGGTTATTGAAAACGTTCTTTCAACATACCCATCTTAAACTCTAGGTATCTAAATTAATCTGTCTTCACAACAGGAAGAATTTAAAGACAACTGTGTGTATTTGGGGAAGTCACAAGTTAAAGGATAGAATAACCCTGGAATGAAACTCCTTTGCTCTCTGAGTGGCTGTACACCTAGCTGATGGTCGACAAGGGAGTGGCAAAAAGAATGAAGAAAATCTCATAAAATGACTCTAGATAACTGCATTTTCCCCTTTCCTATAAAAACACCAACTGAATCCCTTATTTTAGTGCACTGCAGCAGGAAGGCAAGCAACAAATCGAGGGAGGGCCTATATGGAGTGTCTGAAAACTTCTGGCGCTCAGAAAGGGACTCTGTACACACAGGTCATTGGTGGTGGTGTTCAGTCGCTCAGCTGTGTCTGATTCTTTGCAACCCCATGGACTACAGCACACAAGGCTTCCTGGTCCTTCACTAATCTCTAGGAGTCTGCTCAGACTCACGTCCATGGAGTCGATGATGCCATCCAACCATCTCATCCTCTGTCACCCTCTTTTCTCCTGTCTTCAATCTTTCCCAGCATCAAGGTCTTTTCCAGTGAGTCTACAGGTCTGAACTCTCAAATCCGGGACTGAAAGCCCCCAAGGATGATCCAGTTGGGCTGTTTTCACTTTTGATTTTGTGAGAGAAGTCTATCGTCTTTATAACTAACTTATATAAATGAATTATTTACATTAGGAAAATGGCAAAGTCTTCATGTATAAATTCATAAACAAGCTGAGCATTACTGTTACTGTAAATGGCTACAGTTTTATCTTATTCACCTTTTTCTGTGGGGGGACTGTACCTCTCGATTTGTGGGATCTTAGTTCCTGGAGCAGGGATCGAACCTGGGCACCCAGGAAGCTTGTAGTCCTAAGCACTGGACCTCTGGGGAATTTCCCCTTTTCATGTTATAGCTGAAAAGTTCATACCCTCTTATCAGCCACTCCCTATTTCCCCCACCCCTAGCCCCTGGCAAACACTTTTCTGTTTTTATGAGTGTGATGTTTAAAAAAACAAATTCCACATATACGTGATATCATGTAGTATTTATCTACTGTCTGGCTTTTTCACTTAAGATACTGTACTCAAAGTCTATCTCCGTGTTGTCAAGAATGGCAAGATTTCCTACACGGCTGAATAACAGTCACATATATGTATATGTGTGTGTGTGTGTATATATATATATATATAAACATCTTCTTTATCCATTGACAGCCACTTACATTGTTTCCATATTTTGGCTACTGTGAATAATGTTGCTATAAACATGGGTGTACAAGTAGAAATATCTCTTTGAAGTCCTTTTTTCATTTACTTTGGATAAATACTTAGAAATGGCATGTTGGATCATATGGTCACTCTGTTTTCCAGTAAATGGCTACAGCTTTGAACATTCGATCATTCTAGAAAAAATAACTAACGTTAAGGTCTTGAGCTCCTAGAGCTTGTCCCATGCCCTCTCTTTCCCAGGGACCACAGAAATACTGACCGATTCTACAGAAGTCCCCTTCCCAGCCAGGACTGCAGCAGCACGTTCCGGTAGGAGTGCAGTAGCCATTCCGGCAGAGCCGGGAGCACTCAGATGTTAGCGTCTGGGCGGGCTGGACCACGGCCCTGCATTCCTCAGGCATCAGAGGTCTGTATCAAAAGGCAAAATCAAAAGCGCATTTTGGTTGAAAATCAGCACTGGGATAAAATCAACCGATTTTGTAGCTTACAAAGCATGTCTCTTCCTTTCTATGGAAATTTTACTTTTAGGTCACTCAGACAGAAAGGTCGTCGACTTTCTAAGAAAACATACACCTGTGAGAAAACAAAATAACCAGTTTTGAACCAAAGGGAACACATTAAACATGGTTAAGAAACTTTATCACGGTCAAGATTCATTGATTAAAAATGTAATTACATTACACCAATATTTTGGTGAGGCTTCCCTGGTGGCTCAGTGGTAGAGAATTCGCCTGCAGTGCAGACGTGAGAGACACGGGATTGATCTCTGGGTGGGGAAGACGCCCTGGAGAAGGAAGTGACAACCCACTCCAGTATTCTTGCCTGGAGAATCCCATGGACAGAGGAGCCTGGTGGGCTACAGTGCATGGGGTCACAAAGAGCGGGACACGAATGAAGCGACTAGGCACACACACAATTTTTTGGCATCTAAGAATTCCTAGCAATTACAGTTTAAAAAATGAAGATGTATGGATATTTTAGAGTTTTTTTTTTTTTTTTCTGCAGGACTCCAAAAGTTTTTAGGAATAGAAAAAATAGGCATGTTTGGCAATATTAGGGGGCTGAAGGCAGTCATTAAAATGAGTGCTTGTAGCCTAAAAAGCTTTGAAATTGCTTTTTATTTCATTTTCATGTTTCTTTTGAGATACTTTGTCCCAGAATGACTGGTCTTGAAAGGACATAAATAATACATGTGTGTTTCTGGACTCACAGTTTAAACTCTCTATGCAATAAATCATCTAAATAGAGAGATTTTTATATATGTTTGTATATATGTGTACATACATATTTTTATAATTTTATTTTATCCTGCTGTAAAGAAAAAAGAATGCTAATAGTAGCAAACAAAAGTATCTTATCTGTCACGTAAAAAGTCACAGACTTTGTTTTAACTGCTCGACAACTGCCTTCATTTAAAGAAGGACCAAGCTGCCTTCAGAAAATTGTCATAAGTCTTCACGTTTTTGAGTGAGAGGTTATCTTTCAAGGTGGGTCCCGCTAGAAGCATGACCCCAACTGCTCATTACCTCATCTTTGAGAAAAAATTTGCAATGGCCCTTTGCTATCAGTCACTGCTACCTGCGCCTCAGTGTGGTGAGAAAGCTCTTTCCAGGGAAGGAATGTAAACAAACGCTTCATCACCAGTCAAATCACCACCGTGAAGAAGGCCAAGTCAGTTGGAGTCCTTAAGTACCATAACAAAGAAGGTGATAATTATGGGTCAGGACCACCATAGAGGTAAATGATACAGCTTTCTGAGAGAAGCAAATAATTAGGCCCCGAAGCCTCAGGTTTTTTGAGACAGGTTATCTAGTTATGCCCCATGGCAACGTGAACTGTGATAATAATTTGAGGTCTGATCTGAGACTGTTCTACAATGACTCAAAACCATATTTAAAATATCCAGTGACTTCTTTAGCTCCTCTCTCCAATTAAAACCCACTCTCTGTTGAAAGTGTTGTTTGGGATGAACATGTACGCACTGCTATATATAAAACAGATATCTAATATGAACCTAATGGATAGCACAGGGAATTCTGCTCAATATTCTGCAATATTCTAATTTTAGTATATGTGCTGCCGAAGCGAGCACTGCAATATTCTAAATGAGAAAAGAATTTGAAAGAGAATAGATACCTATATATGTACAACTGAATCCCTTTGCTGTATACCTGAAATTAACACAACATTGTTGCTCAACCATACTCCAATATAAAATAAAAATTTTTTTTTAATAAATTACTGATTTTTGCAACTATTGTGACAATTCAGAAAACTCCCTTAAATTGACTCAACCTCTTATTTAAATCTAGAAGTGGTCCAGTTTATGTGAAGGTACTTGAGACATTCTACATTTTCACTCTGAACACACTACCTAATATTTTCCTTGTCTCTCCCCACCACCCCCTGCTCCAAGGAAGTCTTTCTGGGAGTAAGGGCAGAGAGTGATATGGTGGAGAAAACATTAAATGGCCAAGGAAAGTGAGGGAAAAATCTTTGCTTTCTTATTTTGAATAGCCAAAGTCTGCTCAATTTTTCCCTCACATAAAATTCTCGTTTGAGATACTATGGTGGCAGTTTGACCATCAG
Source organism: Ovis aries (assembly GCF_016772045.2). Classification (NCBI taxonomy): domain Eukaryota; kingdom Metazoa; phylum Chordata; class Mammalia; order Artiodactyla; family Bovidae; genus Ovis; species Ovis aries. Next base: position 13,544,080 of record NC_056070.1, read on the forward strand.
AAGAGCAGTTCTCAGAAGTCGTTATGTTCTTCTGAATTACAGATCACCACATTTACTGAGTGATATTCAGTAAACAGGTATTGTTCACATTTTCCTGGTAACTGAGATTCTATTTATCTAGTTCTATTTAGGTTACCCACTCCAGTATTCTTGGGTTTCTTTGTGGCTCAGCTAATAAAAAACCCACCTGCAATGTGGGAGACTTGAGTTCGATCCCTGGGTTGGGAAGATACCCTGGAGAAGGGAAAGGCTACCCACTCCACTATTCTGGCCTAAAGAATTCCATGGACTGTATAGTCCATAGGGTTGCAGAGTCAAACATGACTGAGTGATCTTCGTTTTCACTTCATTTGTTACTAATGAACAAATGTTACATGTGAACTAATGATTTTCGTTTCACTTCATTTGTTCATGCTCTTTCCAATTTATTCAAGAAAAGACACCCAGAAATAGAGTGTGTCAGGAATATGTTACACGCGATGGAAAATGTTCAGTCAACATAGCTCACATGCTTCTTGATTATATGGTTTACACCTGAGCAGATGAATCTAAAGAGAAGACACCATGTGATCAAGAATGTAAGTGACTTTGATCAGCTACAACCAGAAGATGTTGCCTGTTTGAAGCAAAGTATAGGGTCATTGAGCCATATACACTGGGAACAGATAAGGCAGTCTGATGCACAGGGATTCACAAGTATGGTTTTTCGGGGCAGGATACCTGATCCTTGTTTCCCGGATGATCCTCCAATTAGACAGTTTGATTGATTTTCACCAAACATTTAAATGTGTGTAAACTCAGATTATGGAGGGAATTCTAATTTTTTTAAAAAAAATTTTGCTTAAGATAGAGCAAATGCTTATCTATCTGTAGATGTGATTGCTTCATGCTTGGGCTTATTTATATAAAACTGTGTGGCTGTCATATATAAACATGATTCCCTTAAATTTTTATTTAATTACCTACAAAAATAACTTTATTCTTTTATGAAGTTGACAACTAACATTCCTCACTTAGCATGTTAAAATTCACCCCCCGCCTTTAAACTATTATTCTATTGGGAACCCTTGAACATGAAAGTATACATCAAACATAGCCCATCACTTATTGGACCTCACTTTCCTTAAGGAATGAGGAGTCCTATTTCTTCTTTCCCTTCCCCATTGAAATAAAAGTTTTCTGAATAAAAGTCTTCAAGCCTAGCCACTGACTGCCAGGGACTATACTTTTCATGGGGGGAAGACAAAAACAAAACAGTATCCTGATCCTCATGGAGACCACAGTGGGGAAGGCAGATGGGCAAACACAAAAGTGTAAGGCAGTAGGATCTTTGTTATGATAGAGGGGAATATGAAGTTATTAGGAATACAGACAAGGGTGCAATTAATTTAGGGTTGAGGGATACTATGGAAAGACGATCTTTAAGCTACCAAAGCATTTTATCTCCTCAACTACTTATAGTCCTAGGAGGTAGGAAAATACCATGGAATTTCAATATGTTTATTGAACTAAATGCATACAGTAGAAACTTTTTCAAATCTAGAATATAAATTCCATGAAGACCAATAATTCCCTCTCTTCTCTTATGTCTTTTCAGGACCCAGAAGAGTGCACAGCACATGTAAGATGCTTATTAAAAATCTGCTGAATGAATGAAATGAGTGTAATTTTAAAAGGGTGTTTGGTTCTTTAAAATTCTATTGAGTGATGATATTAGGAACAGACAATTTAGGGGAGGCATATGATTAAAATTGAATCACTATACTTTTATATCATAAGCATAAAACTAAATTCACTGTATTTCTTTCTGTTGCCTAAATCAACTCAAGTCTTATAAAATTCTTCCAAGGCACAATTAAATGCACTTTAAATAAAGCATTTTTATACTAATTGTAATTGTAACAAATAAACAACAGGCTAAGAAGTAAGCAAGACATAAAGAGATATGATTGTTTTCTCCTCCAATTGGGAATTAAGTCAACACATCAAAATTCATTTTTCTAGTAATATATGTGACAAAGCCTGACAAAGATTGCTGGAGAGCTCAACCATTTCTTTTCTCTACACACACTCTTTGTCCTAGGGACATTTCTTCCTTCCATTGAAAGAAGTAAGTTTCCTTTACATGGAATAAATAAGAATTAAGAAAAGGAAATAGAAGAAGTAAATGTGAACTTTATTATTATTGTCACCTTGAAACAGACCATCTTGTATTTCAAAATTATTACATATACACACCTAGATGGGATCTAAACACAAATCTTGAGTATATTTCTACCTGTAATAGATAAACTCATTTTTCATTCTTAATTTTTATTGAACTGGGAATTTGGGCATTTTAATATAGGCCTAATAAGAATTGCTTAAATAGTATTTTCCTTTTAAACAGAGAAGTTTATTTTTTAAATAAAAGTTTTACTTTTTAAACTTTTAGAGCCTTATGTCTACTGAATGAAGTCTGAGATAGCTTTCAAAACAGGAAACTTACCTAAGAGGATATTTAGGTTTTTAATAAAGAATACATGGTATCCATTTGTTGAGTTATTCTCCATAATTCTCAGAAATTTAATTTAAATTTCCTAATTCAAAAAACACAATTCCTAACCCCTTTACACATGACAAATAATAAAATATTAAAGGGTTAGTGCAGAAATCTACCCAACATTTCCTAATCTATAAAGCATTGTTTTCAGAAGTGTAAGACATTTTCTTAGAAATCTACTTTGATTCATTTTGTGTAGTAGTACAAAGCTTTAGATACTTTCTTGAAATAAAGGAGAAAATTGAGAAACTCAAGAAGTAATTTATAACACACATCATACCATGATGACTTTTTGTGACTAGCTAAGGCCAATGGTGACTGTCTCTGTGTAGTGGGTTAAAGAATGATTTTAATTTTAGGATCTTTAATTTAATAAGTGACTGACTCAATCAATGGGAAGTCTCTATCCATCTGTATGGATGCACAGGGATAAGTTCTGTCTTAGCATGCCTGATCTTCAGAGTGAGTGCTGCAGAGACTGATCTACTGTGTCTTAATAAAGAGTAAAGTGTTCATTCTGAAATTTTTTAAGGGGTTCAGATCTTAAATCCATGTTATTGTAAAACAAGGTACACTGATCATGAGTAATACTCTTTTATAAGATTCTGAGTTGTTGAAAGTTTCAGAAGATGAGCTTATTCTTCAGCTTCTCTTAGACAATGTTCTGCTTGAGGTGATTTAGGAGGTGATGTAAGAACCGTCTTACTCGTTTTTTTTTTTTTTTTTCCTCATGTGGAATCTTATTTCCCTGACCGGGGATCAAACTCAGGCCCTCAACAGTGAGAGAGCAGAGTCCTAACCACTAGACCACCAAGGAATTCCCTTATTCCTTTATCCACAGTCACGTTAGGACACATGCAAAAGCGATCCCTCACAACTAAAACCTTTACAGGACTCTTTTCCTTTTTTTTGACAACTAGTCATCTTCATAATAGGAAGTAGAAAATTAAATTATACAATTGTTGTTGTTTAGTCACTCAGTTATGTCTGACTCTTCGTGACCCCATGGACTGTAGCCTGCCAGGCTCCTCTGTCCATGGGATTTTCGAGGCAAGAATATAGGAGTAGGTTGCCATTCCATCTCCAGGGATCTTCCTGATCTAGGGATCAAACCTGTATCTTCTGAATTGGTAGGAGGGTTCTTTACCATTGAACCCCAAAAATTATAAAATGGGGAATAATAAAAGGATCCTAATGGAAATTCTAAGGAGGAATAGAGAAAATATTTCTAGTCTACTATTTGCAATTGGAGAATTGTAGTATGTGTGACTTCAGCATTATTTACATAGTCCAAACTGAGCTTCTGATATCCACACCTCAATCTTGGCCCTCAGACTTCCCAGGTGGTGCTGGTGGTAAACAGCCCACCTGCTAATGCAGGTGACGTAAGAGATTCAGGTTTGATTCCTGGGTCAGAAAGATCCCCTGGAGGAGGGCGTGGCAATCCATCCAGTATTCTTGCCTAGAGAATCCCATGGACAGAGGACCCTAGAAGGCTACAGTTGCTAGGGCTGCAAAGAGTCAGACATGACTAAAGTGACTTGGCATGCACACAATCCTGATCCTTCTACAAGGAGGGAGGAGCTTCTCTATTTTAGTTAATGGCAGCTCCCCCCCCCCTTTTTTTTTTTTTGCAAAACTATTTTCATGTTTTTTCCAGTTCTCATGAGGTAGGCAAAACTGTTAAGTCCAAATCCTCATTACTCAGTGTGACACAGAACAGCAGGCCTAGCACCACCTAGGAGTTTGTTAGAAATGTAGAATCTCAGGCCCCTCCCCAGATACATAGAATCAGAGCCTGCACTTCACTCAGTTTATCAAGAGATTCACGTGCACAGTCAAGTTACAGAGGGACTTTTCTAATTTAGGGCCATTCTCAGCCAATGGCGATTAATGGGGGGCCATAAATTAATGTGGTCAGTAGCTCCCAGGACAGAATATTCTGGAATCTTTGACTAGACGGAATATGACCTCTGCACAAGGAGGCAGCCTTCCTGCACCACCAGATTTGATGGCTTAATGGATCTCCTCACTCTGGAAGCATTTGGATACGTAGGTGATAATCCATAAACATGCATTGGTTCTAAAATCCTGACTCAGCACTTTTGCCTCAAAAAAAAAATTAAGAAAATGGAAAACTTCTCATGATCGGTGAGATTTTTACTATTTTCCCATTTGTATAGTTGAGGCATAGGAATGAGCACTAGTATATCAATACTGTGTCATCTTTTAAATACTCATTTTAGGGTCTTTCTCCAAGGTCAACATACAAAGGAATTTTTGTTTATTTTCAGTCTGGATAATTTTTTTTGGTTTGAGTGGCCACTAAATTCTTCTTATTCATGTTGACATTTCTCTTTTCTAGGTTTCAGTTTACCCATGAGGAGTAGAAGTTTGGATTCCGACTACATATAACCATTTTGTAGCACCTGTTAAAATGATAATACACCATACAAATTCAATTTGGCTGTGAGGAATCTTATATATTCATAATACGATCCTATTCCAGGTCAGAGAATGGAGACTATGGAATCTGTTTCTGTGTAATCATGCAAAACTGGTTTCACAGGACTTCATGGCTATATAGATGGCAACACACACTTCCTAACAATATTTTTCAAGTACCGTTTGAGATCTATCAAAAAATTGAATGTTTTAAGAGCTCCTTGCTTTCATTTCATTCTTAAGGAATGCCTTCTTTGATATTATATCACATGTAGGCCACTTAGAAAAATCTTTTTATGTATGTCCTCCGTAACCCTGATATTGGGATGAAGGAAAAGAAAACAAATTCAAGAATACCTCTGAAGTTATGTACATTATTGATCATATTAAACGTTATTAATTTGTACTGTATATTTCTATAATTCAAGTTTAGAATGGGGAAACCAGTGCTCTACCTTATTTCTCAAACCACTGCATTTTTCTGTTCTGAAAGGCACTGAAGAGTGGGGCTAGGCTTGGGCATTTTTCTCTGGGTCCAAGGTTGACTTTGTTCTAAGGTCTGTGACTTAACTGCTGAGCACGTGATCACTCAGACACAGGAGTGTCCACAGTGTGTCCAAACATTTGTTCCCCCATAGTGTCCATGCATTTGTTATCTATGTCTGAGTCACTATCACTGCTTGGCAGATAAGATCATCTATACCATTTTTCCAGATTCCACATATATGCATTAATATAACAATATTTGTTGGACTGCCTAGTGCTATTGTTGTTCAGTTACTCAGTCGTGTCTGACTCTTTGCAACCCCATGGACTGCAGCACCCCAGTCTTCCCTGTCCTTCACCATCTCTGTCTTCACCTTTGCTCAAACTCATGTCTGTTGAATCAGTGATGCCATTCAACCATCTCATCCTTTGTCATCCCCTTCTCCTCTGGCCTTCAGTCTTTCCCAGCATCAGGGTCTTTCCCAATGAGTCGGACCTTCACATCGGGTGGCCAAAGTATTGGAGCTTCAGCATCAGTCCTTCCAATGAATATTCAGGGTTGATTCCCTTTAGGATTGACTGGTTTGATCTCTTTGCTGTCCAAGGGACTCTCAATAGTCTTCTCCAGCACCACAGTTCAAAGGCATCAATTCTTCAGCACTCAGCCTTTTTTATTGCCCAGCTCTCATATCCATACATCAGTTCAGTGCAGGCACTCAGTGTCTCTGACTCTTTGCGACCCCATGGATTATAGCACGCCAGGCTATCCTGTCCATCACCAACTCCCAGAGCTTACTCAAACTCATGTCCATAGAATTGGTAATGCCATCCAACCATCTCATCTTCTGTCATCCCCTTCTCCTCTTGCCTTCAATCTTTCAGAGCATCAGGGTCTTTTCCAATGAGTCAGTTCTTCGCATCAGATGGCCAAAGTATTGGAGTTTTAGCTTCAGCATCAGTCCTTCCAATGAATATTCAGGACTGATTTCCTCTAGGATGGACTGGTTGGATCTCCTTGCAGTCCAAGGGATTCTCAAGAGTCTTCTCCAATAACACAGTTCAAAAGCAGCAATTCTTCAGTTTTCTTTATAGTCCAACTCTCACATCCATACCTGACTACTGGAAAAAAATCATAGCTTTGACTAGATGGGCCTTTGTTGGTGAAGTAATGTCTCTGCTTTTTAATATGCTGTTTAGGTTGGTCATAGCTTTTCTTCCAAGGAGCAAGCATCTTTTAATTTCATGGCTGTAGTGATTTTGGAGCCTCCCAAAATAAAGTCTCTCACTGTTTCCATTGTTTTCCCATCTATTTGCCATGAAGTGATGGGACCGGGTGCCATGATCTTAGTTTTCTGAATGTTGAGTTTTAAGCCAACTTTTTCACTCTCCTCTTTCACTTTCATCAAGAGGCTCTTTAGTTCTTCTTCACTCTCTGCCATAAGTGTGGTGTCATCTGCATATCTGAGGTTATTGATATTTCTCCCAGCAATCTTGATTCCAACTTGTGCTTTATCCAGCCTGGCATTTCACATGATGTACTCTGCACATAAGTTAAATAAGCAGAGTGACAATATACAGCCTTGACATACTGCTTTCCCAATTCTGAACCAGTCTGTTGTTCCATGCCCAGTTCTAACTGTGGCTTCTTGACCTGCATGCAGGTTTTGCAGGAGGCAGGTGAGGTGGTCTGGTATTCCCATCTCTTTAAGAATTTTCCACAGTTTGTTGTGATCTACACTGTCAAAGGCTTTAGCACAGTCACTGAAGCAGAAGTAGATGTTTTTCTGGAATTCTCTAGCTTTTTCAATGATCCAGCAGATGTTGGCAATTTGATCTCTAGTTCCTCTGCCTTTTCTAAATCCAGCTTGTACATCTGGAAGTTCTCAAGTTCACACACTGTTGAAGCCTAGCTTGAAGGATTTTGAGCATTACTTTGCTAGCATGAGAAAAGAGTGCAGTTGTGTGGTAGTGTTAATAAGATTATTAGAAAGTTCATAAATACCTGCTCAGTTTTGTTCAATAGTTAAAGATGCAACCCAAATAAAAGCAGATACCAAAGCCACTTAAGCCTTCCAGTAATTTCATATTCAACTTTATCCTCTGAGATAGGGCTGACCTTGCTACTCCCAATTTAGAAGATTAGAACATGGATGAAAATATGAAATGACTCTCACACAGCCTAATTCAAGATAATCTGGAATTCTTTTCTAGCATAGATTTTTACTCAACTGGTCCTCTTCAGGAACAAAGGGAGCTAGGCACTGTATTTCAGGCCCTTTATTAACCTCCCTATCCAAACACCACCACCAAGATACACAAGTATCTAAAAGGGCGTGTGAATTGCCTTCATTCAACTTTATCAGCTTAACTCAATGCATTTATTTCCAGGGGAAAATTAGGAAATGAAAAGGTATATATTTCCTTGAAAGGAGAACCTAGGAGAAATGACTAATGAAACTAGACAAGGTTGTTTGCTTTTAGGGAGAAACAAAGTCCAATTTTATTAAATTGCCTTAGGTGTTTCTTGTACTATTTTTGTTATGTCCTTAATTCAGAAACTGGTCTACTATAATTATTAGAAATATAGGCATTTCACTTTAGCTCAGTGGGCTTGTTCCTGAAAAATCTTGTATTGTCTAATAAAAATAAGGTTTATAGGAAAAATAGAGCTGAAGCAGACTCTTCAAGATCTATGCAACTCTGTACCTAAGGCACTAACAAAAGTAAAATGTGGTGTCATGGAGAGGGTATCCCAGGGATACCAGAGTCACCTGCAGGTGGAGGAGAGAGTCACTCAGGGAAGATCAGAAGCACACAAAATATCGTATATTAATGCATAAATGTGGAATCTAGAAAATGGTGTACATGATATTATTTGCAAAGCGTAAGTAGAGACACAGATGTAGAGAACAAATATATGGATACCAAAGGGGAAAGGAGAGGGGCGGCAGGAATTGGGAGGCTGGGACTGACACACACACACAGTTGACACTATGTATAAAATAAGATAGGGGTTTCCCAGGTGGCTCAGTGGTAAAGAATCCACCTGCCAAGGCAGGAGAGCCAGGAGACATGGGTTCAATCCCTGGGTTGGGAAGATCCCCTGGAGGAGGAAATGGCAACCCACACTGTTCAGTATTCTTGCCTGAAAAATCCCATGGACAGAGGAGCCTGGTGGGCCACTGTCCATGGGGTCACCCAGAGTCAGATACGGCTGAGTGACAGCATGCAAGTATAAAACAGGTAACTGATGAGAACCTGGTGTGTACCACAGGGAGCTCTACTTACTGCACCGAGGTGACCTGTGTGGGGAGGAAGTCCAAAGGGGAGGCATACATACATATGCGCGGCTGACTCACTGATGCACGGCAGAAGCTAACACAACATTATAAAGCAACTGCTTCCCTGGTGGCTCAGTGGCAAAGGATCTGTCTGCAGTGCAGAAGACCCGGGTTTGATCCCTGGGTTGGGAAGATCTGGAGGAGAGCATGGCAACCCACTCTAGTACTCTTGCCTAGAGAATCCCATGGACAGAGGAGCTTGGCAGGCTGTAGTCCTTAGGGTCACACCATCGGACATGACTGAAGCAGCAGCATACTCCAATAAAAATTAATTAAAACACACACACACACACACACACACACACACACACACACACACAGTGAAAAACCACAGAAGTGAGGCTTTGATCTCAGGGGGAAGTGAAACCTGCGAAGAGCCATGCAACGGCCCTGGGGTTGGGTGGGGGAACTTAGTGCCATGCTTCTTTCTTGTTTTAACTCAACTCGGGAGGCTCCTTCTGCCTGGACAAGTCAGGCTGAGGCCTTGATCCTCTTGTCATTCTGGCTTTAGCGGCTTGGAAAGCTATATAATTTCCATGTTATGCAACCATCCTTTTATAAGTGAGTTAATTAGTCTGAAAGAAAATCACAGCATAGCAGAACAGACTGCTGTGAAGCCAAATTATGGTGAGTTCTACCCACCTTGGTACATATTGGCTTCTGGACCATTAATTTGGCAATTTATAATATACCATGTTTTGACATAATTTTGTTGTTCCAGAGTGGCAATATTTATCTCTGAGAACATTGCTAATGTTTTAGACAATGTGTGCAATCTCTTGATTTAAGATAAAAATAAGCTCCTTAGAGAAAAGGACCAAATCCTCATGTGTCCCTTCATAACGCATAATGGAGGCTACCCACTCCAGTATATTCTTCGGCTTCCCTGGTGGCTCAGCTGGTAAAGAATCTGTCTGCAATGCAGGAGACCTGGGTTTGACCCCTGGGTTGGGAATATCCCCTGGAGAAGGGAAAAGCTTTCCACTCAAGTATTCTGGCCTGGAGAATTCCACGGACTGTATAGAACATGGGGTCACAAAGAGTCGGACATGACTGAGCAACTTTCACTTCACTTTCATAACACATAATAAAATACCTTGCACACAGGAGACAAGCCAAAGATACCTGCGGACTCATTACATCTCATGATTTAATCTTGTATAACTAGACTTACTCTGATAGGATAGAAAATAAAAACTGAAAAATTAGGGTTCAATAAAAAGTCAATGCAATTGCATCCTAATATAAAGGAGGAACCAAATTCTGTTCAGAATTTTATATCCAAAATAAATTTTTTAAATTTAAAAACTTAGTGTAAAAATATCAGACACTAAATAAGAAACGTTGGTGACCAATGTTTTAAATGGTAAGTAAGATTTGAATCAAGTTTCTATCCTTTAAAATAGCACAAAAATGTCAGCTTAAATTCTCTGAAGACTATCAGAATGCCAAATTTTCAAATTTTGATGTTACACCTTTTGATTCACTTGTCAATATTGATAAAAATGAGGCATTTAAGCAAGAGTTTTTTAAATCAAATAAAGTGAATTAGTTAAAAAAAATGATGCTAGGGTACAATATGTCTCTTTAGAAAGTGCATCTTCCTCTAGCAAGCATTTTTTACAAATTTATGTGGCTGTTCCACGCAAGATTAAATCTGTCTTTATCTCAAGAACTGTAATATCTGATAATATACTGTCTTACAATAAAAGTATGATATTCAGAAGGTTTGGTAATAACAGATTTCCACCATTGTCCCAGGCAGGGAAGAAACACGGATATTGAAAAGAAATACTTTTAATTATCCTTCAATAAAAAATAAATTATTAACAAAATAAACAAAAAAAGAAAAAAAAAGAAATGCTTGTAAAAGTTTTTGATTCAACAAATGAGTCTCTTTTTGAAGAATATAATTTTAGCTCTTTATATTCTCCATTTTCTGCCTTTCTAACAAATGCCACTTGTAAGTGACAATTCAATCAAGTTTTCACAGCTATCTGTACAATTACTCTAGGAACTGATATACCAACATTCAAAACTGATAGTTTAAGGAAGGCTATATAATTAATATAGGGGCTTCCCTGGTGGCTCAGATGTAAAACTTCTGCCTGCAATGCAGGAGACCTGGGTTTGATTCCTGGGTCGGGAAGATCCCCTGGAGAAGGAAATGGCAATCCACTCCAGCACTCTTGCCTGGAAAACCCCATAGACGGAGGAGCCTGATAGGCTACAATCCATGGGGTCGCAAAGAGTCGGACACGACTGAGCGACTTCACTTTCACTTTCATATAATTAATATAAAGCAGAAAATTCCCTTGAATACTGTAGTCACATGTGACATCTTCAGAAAATAGGATCTAAATATAAGAAGTCTTATAGTATAGGCTTTTAAAATAACAGGATCATTTCAATAAAAATTTTAAATAAATTATGATATATTTTGTATGTACCTTGAAATAGGTGATGGTGCTACATAGACTTGTACGGACTATTTGAATGTCTTTAAGCATGTCTGTGTACATATATACACATACAACAAGCCTTGGTAAAGAATGAATAAAACTCCAGTTATCCTTAGACCATTACCATATATTATGTATGCAGTCTCATCCATTCATTAAAAGTTTATCTTATCCCATTCTTTTGTAATATATCTTTAAATTGTCAGATGCTTCTGGAAATTTAGGAAGGATTTGTTAGCTAAAACGATTGCACACCACAGCATAAGCTATACATATCGAGAGTAAAATGTAAGCAGGCACCTAAGTGTATGCCATTTTTGGTGACTGGAAATGTAGAAAAACCATAGCAAAAATGTGGACCATGCTTCCCTTGTCTTTTTGACTTCAAATCCACCACACTGAATGGATTTTTATAAGGCATATACTTGTTCATGACCTCTAGTGTTAAGAAATTCTGTCATGTTTGAAAACGAGTCCCTTGTCGAGCCTGTGTCCCTGTTAATAGCTGAAAGGTCAATGGAGCTGCTAAACAGTTTGTATTACTGTCAGGGTGGCCATGAAAACACCGCCTGCAGCAAGAGGACCTGGCAGCTGGGTCAACAGGCACTGCGGGGATTTATCAGCCTAGGGAGGCCACTTGCATAAAACTCCGACTGATGAGTTGGGACTAGACTGGCTTATTGGGCTAAACCCTCTCCATTATGCATGGCTTTCTTTAGGATGGCAGAGCTGCCTGCCAGCTCCCTGAGACATATGCGAAGGATAAACAGAACCAATTTCCTCTCATGAAGTGATTTTTTTTTGGTGGAAAAAAAAAAGCACTCTTCAGCATCCAGCATACTAAGTAGTAGGATGAAGATATTAAGAAAAAAGTAAATAAAGAACAGTGTGGGGGGGCATATTGGGGAGGATACAGAAGAGCAGGTTTTTAAAAATATTAATACCATCATATTTATTAGTTTTCAGACTTCCAAATAACCCATACCTAAACAGAAGAACATTGCAAACTGTTGTTACTAGCAGCAACAATCCTTAAACAGCAAGGGTTTAAGTGAATTAGGAGTGATTTCAAGATGAGATTAAAAGTCATAGTTTTTCTTTTAGCAGCTGGTATATGAACAGTAAAACCATAAATACATAGACACCCTGGTTTAGGCATGAGGGCAGTTTTTGATATTGGTCATACAGAAGTCTGGAGATAGGATGTTTCTGTAAAATAACCTCTGAAGCTGGGAATTTGCATTGTTAATTTATAGACCTCTTAAGGGAATGGGCTGTGTGATTTGAGTCGGTATAATAGATAAGCAAGGTGTTAAAATAGAAAAAGACTGGGTACATGGTAATTAACTCAGTATGTTTAAGAATGATGTTGTTTTACAAATTCCTGGAGAAATAACCCTGGAAATATTTCCAGGTCAAAAAAGGGCCTTCAGTTTCAGTTCATCTGATACAAAAATTAAAGAATCTTTTTCAATAGTGTGAAAAGATTTGCATTCTAGAAAAATGAAGCTTGGTAAATTCATAACTCTGTTAGAATTCTTTCATTTCCGCTCCTCAGGAGCACTTGTGTGATTCTGAAAAGATTTAACGAAGAACAAGCCTCTAAGACATGACCTGAACAATTGAAAACTAGACTCAGAGTTCTTTCCCTGGTGACTCAGACAGTAAAGAACACGCCTATAATGCAGGAGACCTGGGTTCAATACCTGTGTGAGGAAAATCCCCTGGAGAAGGGAATGGCAACCCACTCCAGTATGCTTGCCTGGAGAATCCCATGGACAGAGGATCCTGATGGGCTAAGGTCCATGGGGTTACAGAGTTCTTTAAAACTCTGTGGACATCTTGACCCCAATTTTGGCACTAAAACAACCTCAAAAGTTGTGAGATCAATCACCTGAAATAATCCTTGAGTGCATGGAATGAGCACCAATGATACTAAAGAACAGCATAGGCTTTAAATCCATTATATTATTTTCACAGCGCTCTGCGAGGCAGAAGCAGGATGCTCACCTGCACTCGACAGACAGGCAGAGGAGCAGTGTGGTGGCATCCAGATTCCAAGATTCAGACACAAGACCATCTGACTACTGGGCTTGCCAGGATCAACTTCTTGTCTTAACCAGCCTTGGGGGGCACTACTAAATGAAACTAACATGATGGCCCAGTTCCCGTGCTCAGCATTGACATGCTGGCTGAAGGAGTCCCAGACCACGGCACGCAGAACCCAATACTCGAGGCTTCAGGGGACCTAGTGAGGTGGGCCAGTAAACTGGGAGATTGGCATTGATTCAATCCTAACTTCACTCCGCCATGAGACTTAATTTTTCTACCTCTGAAGGTATCCCCATGCTAAGATGGAGGCAATATTCGTCTCTTTTCTGCTTTTCCCTTAAAATCGCCTATGTCCTAGTTAAGCTGTAGAGAAAGCTGGTTGTATTCTCATGGAAGTTTTCTTTGATTACAATGGCATTTACAATGGTTTTTTATAATAGGCTATCAAACCATGCTTTCTGAGAAGGATGCCCACTGTAAAGGATTTTACGTTTATGTCAATAGTTAAGTAACATATAGGCTGGGGGCTTCCCAGGTTTGCTCAGTGGTAAAGAATCTGCCTGCAATTCAGGAGACGTGGAAGATGTGGGTTTGATTCCTGGGTCGAGAAGATCCCCTGGAGGAGAAAATGGCAACCCACTCCGGTATTCTTGCCTGGAGAATTCCATGGACAGAGAAGCCTAGTGGCCTACAGTCCATGGGGTCACAGAGAGTCGGACACCGCTGCGCGGCCAAGAACTCAAACAATAGATAGCCTGAGACCAGACTGTCCTTACAGATGGAGGTGGTAATGCTGGGACCTCATCCGATCTTGTCAAAATGACCCAAGAATATGGCATATCATTTATAAATTCCCGCAAATTCTTTTTAAAAACTTATTTTTAACTGGAAGAAAGTTGCTTTACAATGTTGTGTTGGCTTCTGCAGTACAACAAACGTGAATAGCTGTATGTATTCACATATCCCCTCCCTGGTGAGCCTCCTTCCCCTCCCACCCTTCTAGATCATGTCAGAGCACTGAGCTGAGCTCCCTGTGCTGCACAGCAGCTTCCCACGAGCTCTCTGTTTTACACACGGTACTACTCTCTCAGTTCATCCCACCTTCTCCTCTCCTTCCACTGCTGTGTCTACAAGCTTCATTTTGGTGTGTGTGTGTGTGTGCAGGAAAAAAGAGAGAAAACACAAATCTTACGGTGTGTAAGAATGGAACGTCTATGACACAATGCAGAACATAAGATTTCTATGATTTATAGTTCTCCTCTTTTAGAGCCATGAGTCAACTGATACTTGAAATTTATTTTGAAAACATTATTTGAACAAGTCTGGGGTTCCTCCACAAGAATACAGTTAATCTAAGATTTTAATTGGAATGAGATATTTGTTGTAACAAGAAATATCTGTGGATTATTATTATTAATTATTATTTTTTGGTTGATGAGGCTCTTTCTTCAAATTCTCCCTAAAGTGTTTTAGAAAAGCAGTTGTGCCCTGAAGCAGACATCCTATTAACATTGTGAGGGTAGTAATTTGCTCGTGTTTCCAAAATAGCCCCATTCACATATACTAAAGTGTCTGCTTATACAGACCTTCCACTCGTGTCGGGAGAGCTACTATAATAATAAACGTTGGCATCCAAATCGAAACAGCATGCGGCTCCCAACAAATGTTTATGAAAACATTTGTTTTCTTACAGTCAGTTTAATTTTGAAATGTATGCGTAGGCCTGTGTACAAGGACGGTGTCTCTGGGACTCTGTTAAAACCCCCCCACCTCCTCAAAACCAAACACACCTCTTAACCCTGGCCCCACACGTGACAGGACTCACCAGAAACAGGCACCACAGTGAAAAGGCAGGCCTTTGAGGTATGTCACTCTGAGACCACCCTACGAGAGGAGGCCCCGAGATCGCAGAGCCAAGGCCCCTCACGGCAACCCTGGTAATTAGACACTAATAATGGACTGAAGGTGTAACATTCACCTCAACTCACCACCAACAGACTAAACAATCCATAGGAAGAGAGAAACCTTTAGCATGAGTAATACAGCAGAAAGCTTGCAAAAGCGTATCAACTTTGACAAACATAATGGAATAACAATGGCTATTTCAAAACTAATGGCATTAGATCCGAGTGAAACCCCAGACTGCATTCTGAATCGTTAGAAGGCTGCTAGTTTATGAATTAACACTGGTTTGATGTTTGTTCTTAATATCGCCAACTGCAATAATCACCAAGGCATCTGATTCCTGATTTTTTTTTCATTCGTTAGTTTGCTTCTCATGAAGGACACTCAAGGAGGAAAAGAACCCTTACAGCGTGTAGATGGGTACTTCTCTTATTGTGAAAGAAAATGCATACTGTTAAATAGAGAAGCAAAGCTATCATCATCGCTGTGTGACACATGGGTATACACGATGTCCTCCATCACAGACCATTTAGCATTGATTATCCCTTTTTGTTCTGCAACACCAACGTCAACCTATATTTTTCTTACGAAAGACAATGAATGCTTTCTGGGGTGGAAAAAGGACAAGAATCTCCATTTGTTAGTCAGTGATTTTTTCAGAAAAACATACACAATTTATAACCTACAAATAGTTTTAAAGGGGAATTAAATGAATGCTTTTAGTAAACTTTTTGGATTATTGGAATGTTTTTCTTCCAAAACAGACCTGAAATTTGGGGATTTCAATTTGCACATGGGCTCGTGAGGTTAACTTAGCATAGAAAGAATTAGAAAGTCACTCACATAGTGGCGTTTTAAGCATCCTTGAGAATAATACAGACAAATCTCACAGATAATGTTGGGCAAAAGAAACCAGAAACAAGTACATCTTATACAATTCCACTTATACAAAGTTCAAAAATGTGCTAGGTCAGTTAGTCATATCCAACTCTGTGAGACACCATGGATTGTAGCCTAGCGGGTTCCTCTGTCCATAGGATTTCCTAGGGAAGATGACTGGAGTGGGTTGCCATTTCCTCCTCCAGGGGATCACGCCCACCCATGTGAGATCGAACCTGAGCCACGTGCATTCCTTACCATTGTGCTACCTGGGAAGTTAAAAAATGGGAGAAGCTAATCTGTGCTGTTAGAGGTCACAGGATGATTCCTCTTGGCAGGGGAGGTAACTGGGAACAGAAATGAGGGGTCTTCAGGCCACCTGTATCCTTCCATCCCTTCTTCTGGGTGCTGGTTACAGTGTGTGTCACTTATAAAACACTGTCATACTGTATGCTTATGATTTGGGGCCTTTTCTGAATACATGCTTCAGTAAAAAGTTTGAAAAAAAAGGATTAAAAATTCATAGCACTGTGAAGCTAGAGTCTGACCACAACTGGTTCCACAGTGGACATATACGTGGGTATACTGAAGTCCTGCAATAATTGTTTCTAAACTTACACCTAAAATCTATTTGACAGTATGTAATTCTAGTGGCTTCTGAGAGTTTTGACTTTATCCATGAAATTAACAACTGACTTGTGATGACCCAAGATAATTTGAAAGTTGAGTGTGTGCTAAAGTTGGGTTAGGTGGGTAGAGGGTAGCAGGGGAGGGATTATTATATTTTCTAAAGGATGAAACATTCACATCTTCCTTTTGCTGAAGTCAGTAACAAAATACTTCTGTAGTTTTCATTTGTTTGGTCAAAGAAGCTGTGAGCTTCCAGATAGCTGTCAAATGAGGCTTCGATATTGAATTGCCAAAAATAAACCTTTCCTTGTGTGTGAGCATGCTCAGTTGCTCAGTTGTGTCCAACTCTTTGTGACCCCAAGGACTGTAGCCAGCCGACCCTGCAGTCAGTGGCTCTCTGCTGACTACAAGGATGTTATCGCTATGTACATGATCTAGATAATGCTTTTGAAGGTCAGGGTATTGAAGTCTAAGTTTCAGAGCCTGGAGCTGAGGGGCTCTCAGGAGAGCACTCAGCAGATGGACAGGGCAGAAATGTTCATCTTTGAGTGCTAATAGCAATTCCATCACTAATTTGAATGTACTGGAATAACTTAGAAAATATTACTTGACTTAACAGAATGTTAAAAAAATAACTCACCTTTTGGGATCGATAATTTTGTAGAGTTTTCCATTGTGAGTCTGGGTCATACTTTTACTACTCGATAGAATGTAAACTTCACCTATGGAGAGAGAAATACAGTAAGTTAGTTCACAGTATTGTAAGGCTTTACCTCCTATTGACTGTGTGTGTATGCTCAGTTGCTAAAATCGTGTCTGACTCTTTGCGACCCCATGGACTGCAGCCCACTAGACTCCTCTGACAATGGGATTATCTCAGCAAGAATACTAGAGCAGGTTGCGATTTCCTCCTCCAGGGGATCTTCCTGACCCAGGGATCAAACTCAAGTCTCCTATGTCTTCTGCTTTGGCAGGTGGACTTTTTTTAAAAATCACTGATTCTTTACCACCTGGGAAGCCCCATGTGTATGTCTATATGTATATTGGGCTTCCCAGGTGGTGCCAGTGGTAAAGAATCCGCCTGCCAATGCAGGAGACACAGGAGATACGGGTTCAATCCCTGGGTTGGAAAGATCCCCTGGAGGAGGGCATGGCAACCCACTCCAGCATTTTTGCCTGGAGAATCCCACAGACAGAGGAGCCTGGAAGGCTATAGTCCATGAGGTGGCAAAAGAGTCAGACGTGACTAAAGTGACTAAGCACACACAGTACATACATATATAGTCATACATCCTCAGAAGATCACTGGCCTGAAGATCATGAGAGCTTCCCAAGTCTACCCTCAGTGACTCTGGTCACTTCTTCCCACATCTCCCCATGGCTCTGGCTTGAGCAGAGTGTAATCTCTCACCTTGATGATGGCCACAGCCTCCTAGCTGATCTCCCTGCTTACTCTTATTCTTCTAGGTTTACTCTCAGTATACCAGCTACAGAGATTCCTTACAAGGCAGGCGAGAGTGTATAAATTGGATTACCCTCTTCTGTATCAACACCCTCCAATGACTTCTGATTTCCCTCCAATGGCTTCTACTCTCTCTCCAAGCCCAGGCTAAGTCCTGACAGAGGTCTATGACAACGTGCCCCTTATTGCTCTGATGCCATCTGCAATGTTCCTAGCCTCACTGGCCTCCTGACTTTGGAAATGGGAGGCAAGTTCCTGGCCCAGCATCCTGTTTCAGGCCCCTGCTGTCCTAGGCTGCTCCTGTCTTAGCATCTGTCCCAGGTCCTGTCTGTCTGTAGACCACCACTACGTGCATTTCCCCCCTTTGATCTGTGCTTATATCATCTTTCTTGACTGTACTGTTTATTTATTTTAATAGACCTTTTTGACTTGGACCATTTTTTTAGTCTTTCTTTATTAAATCTGTTACAATATTGCTTCTGTTTTATGTTTTGGCTTTTTTGGCTTTGAGACATGTGGGGCCTTGGCTCCCTGACCGGGGAGGGGACCCTCTGCCCTGGAAGGAGAAGTCTTAACCACTGGACCACTCAGGAAGTCCCCTTATTGTGTTATTTAAAAGTACGCTTGTCCCAGCTCCTAGTACACTTTGTGCCAACTCTTTCCTCTTAGGAGAGAACCACTCTCATTTATGACCATTCCTTCCATATAATCCAATACACAGACCTGATCATATGAATAGGGAATTAGAAGTTGTTTTTATGAATATATTTTTATGAGGCTTTAAAATTTATGTTTGCTTCTCATTCATGAAATAGTCTTTGATTTAGTCTCTGTTTCTCTATTTTACTTTGTTATTATGTGTTAAGCACACCCTACTGCTTTCTCACTTCTGGAAAGGATATTATGGGACTTACAATAAAACACGACACAACAGAAAAAATGGCATTAAAAACTAAGGAATGTAAGTAAAAAAAATTCATATTTGTTTCATCAACTACTTTATGTAGTTTACCACATTTAATCCTTAAAACAAACCCATTCTGATTTTATGGTTAAAAAGATACACACACACACACACATCCAGAAAAAACTCATTAAAAAAATCTAACTCAATTTATTATACGGCTCTTAATTAAAAACCAAAGAGTTTACATTAAACAGTGAAAGTACATTTACTCTAAATTATGAAATACACATGATATTTTTGGTTTTGGACAGTAAGAACTGTGTGTGCTTCATTTCTGGTTCTCCTCCCAACATTGTATTAAGTATGGACAGATATTTGGACATTTGAACCATGGTGGGGTGATGGTAGGATAAATGATGGTGAGTTATTGGCAGTAAGGTCTGGGGCAACCAAAATGATTCATCAAAATGATTCTAAATACTTATCTCTAACTCTGTCACAAACAATTTGATCTTAATTTATACTTTAAAATCAGAGTTTGCCAACGACGTTTAAATTATATTACAGAAGATTGAAGTGAGAAAGGCTATATTTCTGGTTCATTTGAATGGGGTAGAAGAATTTCAAAGCAAACTTAAATGCAAGATGCTTGCAATGCTAAAACAAGCAAAAGACAGATTGGACTACTCTTCTTTGAATCCCTATATTCCTGCAGCTCTGAAATCTGTGTTTTGTGTTGCAGGAATCTAGTTTGAGTTCCTTGGCAACCTAAGGGAATGGCATGGAGCTATTTCTGATGAATTCTCTATTTGGTGGAGTTAAACCAAATCTGAACATTTAGAGTAAATAATTATGATTTAGATGAAAACACAACTTCTCTTTTTTAATACCTAGAAATTCATGTCCAATGCTAAAGGAGCATGGTAGCCATAGTTTGTTTGAATATTGCTCTTTAAGGAATCATTATGATAGCTACATTTATCTCCGAAATTTAAAACTGGTAGCATTTCACTCTTTGGTAATTCAATTCACTCTTTTCAATTCGATTCAATTCAATTCATTTCACTCTTTGGTATTCCAATTATCAACCTCGTTTTGCTTTTTAGACTGCATACGTATTGATAATTTATCAACAAATAAATTGCATGTTATACTGGAGATCATCAAGGAGAAGATAATTTTCATTCTGTTGGAAAGCAAATCTATAAACTCAGATTATTTCCAACAAATTTCATGCCCTGATGGGCAAAAAAGTAAAAAATTAGGAAATGAAGTGAGATTCAGACTGCAACATATTTTAAATTTATTTCAAGAGACATGGATAAGTGGAAAGGTTTTCAGACAGAGAATATAAACAAATGACTCAACTGATTCAAAGATATCAGTAGCCATTTGAAATTTTCTCTCTAAGATTCAAAAATTCTCTTTTGTTTCCAACTCCCATCTTCCTGCTTTGTTTCTTTCATGTTTCTGGTGTAGAAATAAAACTTAAAGACCCCCAGAGAAAGTTTATTGTAAGCGAATACTGAACTGGTCATCTTTGCTGGAGGTTACATTTCCAACAAATGGAGGTTGACATTATTTTGCTTGTTTTTCAGAGTAGAACAGAGCCTCTTGGGCAAAGATCGAGAATGGAACTTAACAGAAATAGTTTGTACAGTACCTAATTCGTCTTCTCCAAATCCCAAAATGTGACCTGAAAAGTAGCCTCTACAGGAACCACCGTTGCCAAGACAGAGTGGCTTTTCTTGCCATTGCTTGCTCACAGGACTTTGCTGGAGGGTTAAGAAATTCCTACAAGAAAAACATACCAGAAACCTATGATAAAAATGTGCTTTTGCCTAAAAGACACAATGACATATTTAAAATAAAGCTTATAATAAATAATTCCTGTGCCGTGGACCTGGCTTCTAAAGGGAAAAATAATATAGCCCAAAATGTGTGTGAATACTCTGAAAGTCCCATGTGAGGAAAAAGTACTTAAAGATGACATTTTGTTTGGAGGGGGTGGGTACTAAAAGTACCTGAGTATGAGAAATACCCTCCCCTTCATCTGGACAAGGATGCTTCCTATCCAGGACTAGACATCATGCTGCGCTATTGATCAGAGAGAGGGACAGGGGAGGAGCACAAGGTCAGTCCACTTTTCTATTTCCTTTTAGTGACCAAGCATATCAGCTCTGCCATATGCCTGAATGACAGTGACTTGGGAAACAAGATCCTTATTTTGGGCTTCATTACAGAGTTTCTTATAATTATCGACAATGTGACCTCTAAGCTTTAGGCTAATATTTAATTTTGTAGTATTCCTATCAATAGAGAGAAATTAAGGTCTGTTGCCACAAGTCCTGAAAGTTTGGCAAAAAAAAAAAAAAAATTCTTTCCAATAATTTTTAAATTTTTAAAATTCCTTCCAATAATTTTTAAAATATTTATGTAACTCATGTAAAACTACATTTCTTCAATTTACTCATGATCATGTAAATTTATGTTAAGGATGAAGGGAAGAGTGTAAATAATATGAAATGTCCATCTGAAGACTTCTCTGCTCTTAAAAATTATTTTATGAATCTGATCAAGTCTGTTTCAAAACCATCTTTTAGGAAATTCTTTAATTTCCCCACCATACATGGTAGAACCAAAAGTAAATAATAGGACTTCCTTCGTGGTTCAGTGGTTAAGAATCTGCCTGCCAGTGCAAAGGACATGAGTTCAATCCCTGGTCCAGGGAGATTCCACATGCTGCGGAGCAGCAAAGTCTGTGAGCTCCAAGTACTGAGGTCCACGCTCTAGAGCCCCTGAGCTGCAACAAGAGAAGCTACCACAACGAGAAGGCTGTGCACGGTAACAAGAGAGTAGCCACAACTCACGGCAACTAGAGAGAGCCCTTGTGCAGCAAGGAAGACCTAACACAGCCAAAAGAAAAAAGGAAAAGAAAGACTAACTGGTAGAATTGAAAAAAAAATTAATAAACAATAGTTTTTATGTGTCCCACACCTGACCTCCAAAGGGTGACATGCATTTGAATATTTTCTGATGATTTGCCCAATAATCAATGGATATGTCATTCGATCTATCAAACCATGGTGTCAGGAAGCCTACCCATTACGATCTCCAAACACGTAGCTTCCATAGAGTCTTTCTGACTGGCAGCCTCGGTAAACAAATCCACCAACCAAAGGACCATTACTGAATGGCTTGAATTCTAAAAGTGATGGCTCACTTTCTGGAAATAAATAGACATAACATTAGATCAAATGAAACATATTTTTATAAAGGAAAACTAATGTAGGCCAGGGGGCTTCCCGGGTGGCGCTAGTGGTAACCACCCTGCCAATGCAGGAGACGTAAGAGATGCAGGTTCAATCCCTGCATCAGGAAGATCCCTTGGCAGAGAGCATGGCAACCCACTCCAATATTCCTGCCTGGAGAATCCCAATGCCAGAGGAGCCTGGCGGGCTACATACAGTTCATGGGGTCACAAAGAGTCAGACATGACTGAAGCCACTTTGCACGCATGCACACACAACGTAGGCCATGCCACAGTCACTATGGTAATTAACTTTAACTCTGAAATGTGTTCCGTGATGCATAAGATGGATTCTTTCTATAGATCTTTAGTGGAAATAATTAACCCCTTTGCTTAAATATTATAAAATGTACAGGGCTTCTATGCATAGCAGAATGAAACAAAAATGCTCTGCAAATGCTTATTGTTATTATAACTTCCAAGACATACCAAATTTTCAATGACAATATCTCTGAACATTTTGGAAATCATGGACTTTAGAACTAAAGTACTTAAATCATACTTAATTTTTTTAATATTGAATTTTTTGTAGAAATACTTCTGCATATACCTCCTAAACTGAGTGAAACCTCTGTCAAATTCTATAAAATGTTTAAAAGTTTACACTTTAATGAAAATAAAGGCATGGTACATAAAAGGTCTTCAAAACCACATTTGTTGCACATTTTAAAACACTGTCACTTAGTCAAGTAATATTTTCATTTAAAATGTTTTAAGAGTTCTGTTTATAGGGTCATGCGGTTAACAAAGTCTGTTTCAGTCATTCCTTCAGAATTACACGTGAATAGTCATGTATCTCTGTCTTTTCATGCATGTCATTATATTCTCAAATATAAAGATGTCAATTATGATGAAAAAGATACAAAGCTAGCTGGAAATTAATCTGAAAATTACTTATTACATACTTAAATAAGTCATTATCAACAGGAAGTCTTTTAGGCAAAAGCTTTTGTGGAAAGACAAAAATTCTAAAGTTCTTCCCGCTTCCCACGTGATTATGGTGAATAGGTGAAGGTGTGCTCAGACACTCAGTCACGCCCAACTCTTCGCAGCTCCATAGACCGTAGCCCTCCAGGCCCCTCTGTCCATGGGATTCTCCTGGCAAGAATCCCAGAGTGGGTTGCCATTTCCTTCTTAAGGGATCTTCCCGACCCAGGGATCGATCCCAAGTCTCTTGCATCTCCTGCACTGCAGGCTGACTCTTGACCGCTGAGCCACCAAGGGTGCCTGATGATGGTGAATACGATACTATAAAAAGTAGAGCAATCAAGTTTTAAATGAATTTAATTTACTCCTCTCCCAGGGTACTGAGAGGCAGCATAACTGAATGTCTAAGGTCATGAACTCTGGAATCAGGCTACCCGGGTTCAAATCCAGACCCTGTCACTTTATGTGGTGTGACAAGTAACATTTCTGTGCTCAGTTTTCTTATCTGTGCAATGTGAACAGTAAGAGTACTTCTAGGATTTCTCTGTAAATGAAATGAGCGAAGTTTTTAAAGCACTAATTACAGGCCCTGGCATGGAGTAAATGCTGTGGATGTGGTTATTTGTTTTTTTTTTTCTTTTTTCTGATTTATTGAGGTATAATTGACAAATAAAATTTGATATATATAAATAGTAAAAGAATTCTGCAGCTGTGTTTTCAATATATAAATGTAGGGCCATCCATATTGTAATCAGTTTCAGCTGAACCCAAATTAATGTGATTGTAGAATTTAGTTTAATCTACAAATATAGCTAAGATTCCCACAGGCTAGTGACTCATTAGATTTTTTTTTTTCTCTAACCACATTATTCTTTGGTTTGGCTTTTATAAGATGTACACACACATACATGAATACCTGAAAAAAAAAGTAAAGTAAAATAACAGAATACTACATGAACCAGCATAGCTGCTTCATTCCTGGTACTAAATAAATATCTGTATTGAATGAATAGAAGAAGCAATCAATTCAATAATCTTCATCTACTATGTTCCCTGAATCATAATCATATTTGATATACCATTTCCTCCAAAATGAGTAAATACAAAAATGTGGGAAAATATTAACTTTATATTTTAATATGTATCTCAAACACTCTAATAATCATGTCATTAAAAATAAGATCTAAACATTCCATCTTCATGACTTGGGTAAATAACATGTTTTTATAAGTCTATTACTTTGTTTTCTCTAAAATAAACACCTTTAAAAAATACATTCTTATTTGAAACACATAATTTCCCTAATTGCTAAAACTAGTATGTTGGGTATTGAGAAATTTCTTACTCTTAACACTTATTTTTTTCCTCTGTATATAAGATGTTAAGACAAGTTCTCTCTTATATATTAAATAAATACTCTTGACTCTCAGATGAGCAAAATATAAACTGTTAACTTTTGAAGGCCCATTAAATTTTTGGACCTACAGAGCAGCATTCAATCCACGGGGAGGGTAATTACCCAAATGGAGCCCCTAGGGCTTGTAAGAATCATTGGACCTTTAAGAAGCCAGCAACTGATTCTGTTACCACTGTTAGGCCAGTATTCTGATGCTTTCCTAAATGCTCATTTTATAGAAATCTTTTTCTCTTCAATTAATACACTAAAATAAAACAAAGCCCGAATGAAAGCCCAAATCAACAAATTATGCTCTACTTACCATAATCTTTCCCCTTTATGATCTGTAGGATTCTGGCCGATGAGCTGTTCTTTCCATTGGAGTCTGAACAAAGTATTGTTAAATTGATGTGTATATCAGTGGGGTGTCGATCCACAGCGCATCTGTGACAAAAGTGGGGACGCTCATGAATTCCTACCAGGGTATGTCCCAAATTGAGAGACTCCTGACACAGGAACCCTTTGTGGGCTGGCAAGGATGCTAGGGAGGATTTGGTTTGGAATCTCTAGAAACCGCCGAAGGAAACATCCTGTTTGTTTACTCTGTTGAAGTTTAATGAGTTCTGGAGTGTATTTCTTAATTTCTTTTGGTACCTCCCTCCACTATGAACGTGCATGCTGACTTAAAACATGTGTTAGTCTGTTGTTAAGGGAAAGCATGGATATGATACCTGGGTAACGTACAAGAGTAAGGACAGTGGTGCCATCAACTCACATCTTCAACATGCTACAGGATACGTGGTCCCTGAGTTGTGATGACCCAGCATTATGATGCTGTGGCAGTATTTCATGGGCAGTAGAAACTGTACTTTGAGTTTTGACCTTCTCCCAGACTAATGACATGTGGTACATACTCTCTTGTGATGCTGGGCAGAGGCAACTACAGTTCCCAGCAGCCCATGCCATCACTAGAGGAATCAATGACGCATAGACAATCACTCTGTATCCCTACAACCATTCTGCTTTCTACTTTCAGTATAACATTTGATAAATATTGAAATATTTGATAAATATGAAAACATGAGACATTCAAGTAAATGGCCTCCCTGGTGGCTCAGACGGTAAAGAATTGGCCTGCACTCAAGGAGACCCAGGTTCGATCCCTGGGTTGGGAAGATCCCCTAGAGAAGGGAATGGCTACCCACTCCAGTATTCTTGCCTGGGAAATCCCACTGACAGAGGAGCCTGGCAGGCTACAGTCCATAGGGTCACAAAGAGTCAGATACTACTGAGCGACTAACACAGACACACATTCAATTAAATAGGCTCTGTGTTAATAGATTTTGCCTAGCTGTATCCTAATGTAAGTATTGTGAGCATGTTTAAAGTGCGCTAGACTTTGATGCTAGGTGCGCTAGGCTATGATGTTTGGTAGGTGAGGACCATTAGGTGCCTTTTCCACTTATGGTATTTTCAACATACAATGGTTTCACTGGGATTTAACACTACTGTAAGACAAGGAAGGTGTGTATTAGTTATAGTATTAATTCTGTGTTTCTTTTTTTAAAGATTTTTTTAAAAATGTGGACCATTTTTTAAATGCCTTTATTGAATTTGTTATTGTGGGGAGGGAGGTGGGAGGGGGGTTCATGTTTGGGAACGCATGTAAGAATTAAAGATTTTAAAATTAAAAAAAAAATTAAAAAAAAATACTGCTACTGGTTTATTTTCTTGCTTTTAAGCTATGAGGCATTTGGGAATCTTAGCTCCCTGACCAGGGATTGAACTTGTACCCATTGCATTGAAAGGCAGTCTTAATCACTGGACACAAGAGAAATCTTTTGTGTTTCTTAGATAGAATCAGTACATTCTAAAGTGTAGGCTGCCTTAACAAAGGGGAGCATGGACTGCAGTTTAAGGAATAAAATAAAGCTGCCCTCCACAACCACTAACGTCCTTCATGTGGACTCTGATTTCATGTTCACGCCCAATCTGTGGCCAGAATATTTCTGTGACTTAAGCCACCGACTGTAAACTCTATGAGGAAAGGAACTATTTTCAACCTCTTTATCACTGTTATTTCTGTTCCTTAGTTCAAATCCAAGAATATAAGGAGGGCTCAATATTTGTTGAATGTTTCAGCCAATGAGTGATCAGGTATGGGGAATGTGGGTTGAGGGAAGAATGAAATTGAATAATATTTTTGAAATTTTCAAAACTTTGGAAAACAGTCCTGCACTGTTTCCAGATTTCTTAAGCTTGGCATTACTGACATTTGGTGCCAGATATGAAAGAGTGTGAAAAAGTTGGCTTAAAGCTCAACATTCAGAAAACGAAGATCATGGCATCCGGTCCCATCCCTTCATGGGAAATAGATGGGGAAACTAGACACAGTGTCAGGCTTTATTTTTCTGGGCTCCAAAATCACTGCAGATGGTGACTGCAACCACGAAATTAAAAGATGCTTACTCCTTGGAAGAAAAGTTCTGACCAACCTAGATAGCATATTGAAAAGCAGAGACATTACTTTGCCAACAAAGGTCCATCTAGTCAAGGCTATGGTTTTTCCAGTGGTCATGTATGGATGTGAGAGTTGAACTGTGAAGAAAGCTGAGCGCTGCAGAATTGATGCTTTTGAACTGTGGTGTTGGAGAAGACTTTTGAGAGTCCCTTGGACTGCAAGGAGATCCAACCAGTCCATTTTGAAGGAGATCAGTCCTGGATGTTCACTGGAAGGACTGACGTGAAAGATGAAACTCCAATACTTTGGCAACCTGATGTGAAGAGCTGACTTATTTGAAAAGACCCTGATGCTGGGAAAGATTGAGGGCGGGAAGAGAAGGGGACGACAGAGGATGAGATGGTTGGATGCCATCACTGACTCAATGGACATGGGTTTGGGTGAACTCCGGGAGTTGGTGATGGACAGGGAGGCCTGGAGTGCTGCGGTTCATGGGGTTGCAAAGGGTCAGACACGACTGAGCGACTGAATTGGATTGAAGCCTGATCTGCCAAAGGTGGGTAGCTGTTGTGTAGCCACAGTCCCAGTCTTGTCCTCATTAATTCAATGATTCCCAGAATACAACGTTTGGCAGGGATCATGATACAGACCTGCTGTGACTTGAGGTGGAACTAAGTCCATATAGGATGAAAATTTTTCCTGTATTGCTTTTTTTTTTAAAGATGGAGAAACTCTGACCAAGAAAATAGTTTGACCTGTTTCTAACAAGAAAGAGGAAATCTGGAGAAAAGTGAGGTCTCCCAAATCTGGAGGCCATGAGGTCTAGCTCTGGCTGAGTACCAAATTAACTAAGGTCCACTTGGCCCTTTTAACCTTTTTTCAGTTCAGTTTAGTCTCTCAGTCATGTCCCACTCTTTGCGACCCCATGGACTGCAGCATGCCAGGCCTCCCTGCCCATCACCAACTTCCAGAGTTTACTCAAACTCATGTCCATCATGTCAGTGATGCCATCCAACCATCTCATCCTCTGTTGTCCTCTTCTCCTCTTGCCCTCAATCTTTCCCAGCATCAGGGTCTTTTCAAATGAGTCAGCTCTTCACACGAGGTGGCCAAAGCATTGGAGTTTCAGCTTCAACATCAGTCCTTTCAATAAATATTCGGGACTGATTATCTTTAGGATGGACTGGTTGGATCTCCTTGCAGTCCAAGGGACTCTCAAGAATCTTCTCCAACCTTTTTGGTTTCTTATGTGAAAAGAGCCCAGACAGTGAAACGTCTCTATATGATACTATTGTTGTTATTTAGTTGCTAAGTTGTGTCCAGTTCTTTGTGATTCCATGGACTGTAGCCTGCCAGGCTCCTGTGTCAATGGAATTCTCTAGGCAAGAATACTGGAGTGGGTTGCCATTTCCTTCACCAGGGGATCTTTCTGACCTAGTGATTTAACCCACGTTTCCTGCATTGTAGGTGGATCTTTACCACTGAGCCACCTAAGAAGCCCATATGATACTATACTCATGTCAATAGATATGTATCCAACCCATAGGATGTACACAACACTAAGTGAAGCGAAAGTGTTGGCCACTTAGTCGTGTCTGACTCTTTGCGACCCCATGGACTCTAGCCCACCAGGCTCCTCTGTCCCTGGAATTCTTCAGGCAAGAATACTAGAGTGGGTTCCATTCCCATCCCCAGGGGATCTTCCTGACCCAGGGATTGAATCTGGGTCTCCTGCATTGCAGACAGATTCTTTCAGTTCAGTCAAGTCGCTCAGTCGTGTCCGACTCTTTGCGGCCCCATGAATCGCGGCACGCCAGGCCTCCCTGTCCATCACCAACTCCCAGAGTTCACTCAGACTCACGTCCACCAAGTCAGTGATGCCATCTCATCCTCTGTCGTCCCCTTCTCCTCCTGCCCCCAGTCCTTCCCAGCATCAGAGTCTTTTCCAATGAGTCAACTTTTTGCATGAGGTAGCCAAAGTACTGGAGTTTCAGCTTTAGCATCATTCCTTCCAAAGAACACGCAAGGCTTATCTCCTTTAGAATGGACTGGTTGGATCTCCTTGCAGTCCAAGGGACTTTCAAGAGTCTTCTCCAACACCACAGTTCAAAAGCATCAATTCTTTGGCGTTCAGCTTTCTTCATAGTCCAACTCTCACATCTATATATGACCACTGGAAAAACCATAGCCTTGACTAGATGGACCTTTGTTGGCAAAGTAATGTTTCTGCTTTTCAACATGCTGTCTAGGTTGATCATAACTTTTCTTCCAAGGAGTAAGCATCTTTTAATTTCATGGCTGCAATCACCATCTGCAGTGATTTTGGAGCTCCCCAAAATAAAGTCTGACACTGTTTCCACTCTTTCTCCATCTATTTCCCATGAAGGGATGGGACCAGATGCCATATCTTCGTTTTCTGAATGTTGAGCTTTAAGCCAACTTTTTCACTCTCCTCTTTCATTTTCATCAAGAGGCTTTTTAGTTCCTCTTCACTTTCTGCCATAAGGGTGGTGTCATCTGCATATCTGAGGTTATTGATATTTCTCCCGGCAATCTTGATTCCAGCTTGTGTTTCTTCCAGCCCAGCGTTTCTCATGATGTCCTCTGCATAGAAGTTAAATAAGCAGGGTGACAATATACAGCCTTGACGTACTCCTTTTCCTATTTGGAACCAGTCTGTTGTTCCATGTCCAGTTCTAACTGTTGCTTCCTAACCTGCATATAGGTTTCTCAAGAGGCAGGTCAGGTGGTCTGGTATTCCCATCTCTTTCAGAATTTTCCACAGTGTATTGTGATCCACACAGTCAAAGGCTTTGGCATAGTCAATAAAGCAGAAATAGATGTTTTTCTGGAACTCTCTTGCTTTTTCCATGATCCAGCGGATGTTGGCAATTTGATCTCTGGTTCCTCTGCCTTTTCTAAAACTGACTTGAACATCTGGAAGTTCATGGTTCACGTATTGCTGAAGCCTGGCTTGGAGAATTTTGAGCATTACTTTACTAGCATGTGAGATGAGTGCAATTGTGCGGTAGTTTGAGCATTCTTTTGCATTGCCTTTCTTTGGGATTGGAATGAAAACTGACCTTTTCCAGTCCTGTGGCCACTGCTGAGTTTTCCAAATTTGCTGGCATACTGAGTGCAACACTTTCACAGCATCATCTTTGAGGATTTGAAATAGCTCAACTTGTATTCCATCACCTCCGCTAGCTTTGTTCATAGTGATGCTTTCTAAGGCCCACTTGACTTCACATTCCAGGATGTCTGGCTCGAGGTGAGTGGTCACACCATTGTGATTATATTGGTTGTGAAGATCTTTTTGTACAGTTCTTCTGTGTATTCTCGCCACCTCTTCTTAATATCTTCTGCTTCTGTTAGGTCCAGACCATTTCTGTCCTTTATCAAGCCCATCTTTGCATGAAATGTTCCCTTGGTATCTCTAATTTTCTTGAAGAGATCTCTAGTCTTTCCTATTCTGTTGTTTTCCTCTATTTCTTTGCATTGATTGCTGAGGAAGGCTTTCTTATCTCTTCTTGCTATTCTTTGGAACTCTGCATTCAGATGCTTATATCTTTCCTTTTCTCCTTTGCTTTTCACTTCTCTTCTTTTACAGATATTTGTAAGGCCTCCTCAGACAGCCACTTTGCTTTTTTGCATTTCTTTTCTATGGGGATAGTCTTGACTCCTGTCTCCTGTACAATGTCACAAACCTCCATCCACAGTTCATCAGGCACTCTGTCTATCAGATCTAGTCCCTTAAATCTATTTCTCACTTCTACTGTGTAGTCATAAGGGATTTGATTATGACATTAGACCTGAATGGTCTAGTGATTTTCCCTACTTTCTTTAATTTAATTCTGATTCTTTACCCGAATGTAAACTATGGTCTTTGCGTGGTAAGGATATGTCAGTGTAGGCTTCTCAACTGTAACAAATGAGCACTTGGGTGGGGCACGTTGATAGTGGGGGTGGCAATGCTCGTGTAGGGGTTGTATGGGAAAATCTCTGTGCTTTCTGTTGAATTTTGCTGTGAACTTCAAACTAACCTAAGAATTAAAATGTCTTTTAGAAAGAGGAGAGGAGGCACCTGATGCCAGCTACCTGAAAGTGCTGGCTGACAGTTATCAGTAAGAGGACAAGCACAAGATTCTTGGCCTGCTGCTCTGCACCAAGGTGCTTAATAAAAGTCAGCTTTGCTCTGTAGCCAATAATTTTGGATTTTAGTTTCCTTTCTGCTTTATTAAATCCTCCTCTGCTTGAAATACTTTTGGAGGGAGGCAAATTGTTCAGCCCTCTCCCGCCGGAGGATGTAAGCCTCCACAGCACAGGCACTCTGCCACATGTACGGTCTGTAAAGCACTCCGCCGCGTGTTTCTATGCTGAGGGCCGGCACTCCCCGGGAGGGGTGCGTGAAGGGTCCGGTGGGACTGTGGTGACTCAGGCTGCTCTGACTTCAAAGTGCTGATTTGTGGTGGTGTCTGTGCATTCTGAGCTCCAGGAATGGAATGTGACAGTTTCCTCCACATCCTGAACCCACCTTAAGTATTCCCTGTCGCCCGGATTTTAAGATCTGCTGAGATGCCAAAAAGGAAATGAACTGTAGACTCGCACTTTGATGGAGGGGAGATGAAGGGCAGGAGGGATTATAAAAAGAAAAAGTTCGAGAAATACTCACCTTGCACATAATGAACACTCAATAAACATTAAATAGCAATAATAGCTTAACGAGTAAATGAATAAATGTGGCCAGATATCCCTTAGTATGAGTCACAGACCACAGACTGAATGAAGCCTTCATCAAAGAAATGCTATACAGTATTATACTTCCTTGCATTTTTCAAGTATATCCCAAATTTCTCACTCTACATACTTCTTTTGTTTTGGTTGGTGCCAAGTGGCATATGGGATCTTAGTTCCCCAAGCAGGGATTGAACCCACATCCCCCGCACTGGAAGTATGGGGTCCTGACCACTGGAGTGACAGGGAAGTCCCTCTGGTTAGCGGTTGTTTCTTTATGATTCACTGTAGCAAACAGTCAATCTGAATTCCTTTAACATTTATAATCTTTTTCAAGTAAAAAAGTTAACATTCAACTCAACTCCTTCCAAATGCCGCTGGGTCATCTTATATTAAGTGAAGCTATGATAATAAGTGGAGAAGGCAATGGCACCTCACTCCAGTACTCTGCCTGGAGGAGGAAGAGGAGGAGCCTGGTAGGCTGCAGTCCATGGGGTTGCTAAGGGTCGGACACGACTAAGTGACTTCACTTTCACTTTGCACTTTCATGCATTGGAGAAGGAAATGGCAACCCACTCCAGTGTTCTTGCTTGGAGAATCCCAGGGACCGGGGAGCCTGGTGGGCTGCTGTCTATGGGGTCGCACAGCGTCGGACACGACTGAAGCGACTTAGCAGCAGCATGATAATAAGAACCATAATTTATGTAAAATCTGTCAGGTGTGTCAGACAGCTAGTGCTTCACTTATCAGATTTGTATTTAATCAGTACAGCATCCTTGCAAGGTAGATATTACCATCCTTATTTGCTGTATAAGGAAATTAACATTTAGAAGTGTTTAAGACCTGGGTTCAATCCCTGGGTTGGGAAGATCCCCTGAAGGAGGCATGGCAACCCACTTCAGTATTCTTACAGGGAGAATCCCCACGGACAGAGGAGCCTGGCGGGCTACCATCCAGGGGGTTGCAAAGAGTCAAACATGACTGAACAAACAAGCATGCATACAAGGACAGCAGAGGGTGAGACGGTTAAACAGCATCACTGACTCAATGGGCAGGAATGTGAGCAAACTCTGGGAGATCCTGAAGGACAGGGGAGCCTGGCGTGCTACAGTCTATGGGGTTGCAAAGAGTCAGATACAACTTAGCGACTGAGCAAGAAGAGACAAAGGTTTATTAGTTGTCTGAAGTGTTCAGTTTGAAGTCTTAATCAGGACACTAGCCCACCAGTGTTTATCTAATAAGAACCTCCAAAATGTTAAGGTGATTTTTCTCTGTGAATTTGTCCTTTGCCTTCTCTAATCTGCCTTCTCAATCTGCTTCACACATTAATAGAAGAAAAGAGGACAAAATACTGGGTGACAACAAACCAGTGTGACTTTAGCGGCATAGCGTTGGCTGAGACTCTGCTCCGTGCCTGCAAACTCTCTTTCCCCCTCTTTGTGAATCCCAGCTCTGCGGTAAGGCAGGAGAGAGAAGAGGCTTGTATTCTCACCTGCCTGGATCATGGAGGCCGTGAGCAAACACTTCAGGGGGCTGGTTGGTGCTGTTGAAGTGAGGGTTGCTCCTGGGTATGGAGTACGGTGCGTGGCACATGTCAGTATCCACGTCCAGCCGGAGCACGGAACCTGTGAAGTCGCTGAGGAATCAGAGGACCACGTGAGGGCTTTCTGTTCTTGTTACATATTTCACCTACACTAAATGCAGGGAGGTTGCTCTATGGCTAAAAAAATAAAAATAAAAACTACCTCTCCTCATTTGAGAAAAAATTATTAACATTCCAAATTTCACACTGTGGGAAATGAAACCAGAGACTGTTTTGTTTCAGAGCAGCACCGAGACACACACAGCTCGACAGTGATGGAAGGGTGTGGCATCAGTGGGGTACTGCCTTTGGCATCCATCCTCTAAAATGTTTTTTTTTTTTTTCCAATCCACGTGTTTAACGTCCTCTGAGAAGTTCCACTGAACAACATCAGTCCATTAGGTAGTGTGGAAGGTAGCTGCTGTACAACCCCCACGGGAGGAACTGGTGTTAGGACATCTCAGAAGAGCGACTTTCAGAAATACTACATCAGCAGATTTATTGAATTCCTCTTCATGTTATAAATAAATGCAGATACTGATAATCACAGTTAAAGAAGTTAACCAAGGTGATCTAATTCAGTTTTTAATTCACTTAAAACACTTTACCATCAAGGGACACCTGTTTTTCTGTTTTGTTTTTTACCTTAATCCATCCATTTCTTCCATATCATCCAATGTGATCATCCCATCACCGAGGATGATGTACAGAAAGCCGTCAGGACCGAAGAGCAGCTGTCCTCCCAGGTGCTTCCTGTGGAGTTCGGCGACTTCAAGAAATACTCTGGCTGTTCGTAAATCAACTTGATGGGGGTTTTTCCTACGTGGTGGGGATGAAGCAAATCATGAGTGTGGAACGTGTCAGCTGAACCCACAGAAAGTAAACAGGACACAATAGGGAAGCACACACGTGGCGTGTAAATAAGCAAACATACTGAAGGCGAAGCTAATAAAAATCGCTGAAAAATTACGTTAGTTTCTAGGTTTCCCAAGTGGCATTTAAGAGGAAAGGGAATTGTGGAAAATGCCAAAGCTACCATTTTCTGCAATTTTCCTTAAAGACACAATCGGGATGTTCAGCCAGATGGAGACTGAGGTTTAATTATTGCCACCTGATGGTAAATTATTTGTAACTTCTAAACAAAACATTACAAAGACACAGTGAGATAAATAATATCAACCATCTTTTAATGATACCTGGATACTGTGTATTCCACAACTCTAAGAATATGATCATGAGGCCCCATAGCCCACCGTTCTTGGTTGGTGGTATAAGACACATATAGCTTTCCATTTTTCTTGTAATTGGGATGGAATGCAAGGCTTAGCAGTCCTCTTTCATCTCCTCCCTGCAGTCAAATGAAAAACACAAAGAATTGTGAAGTTAATTATGTTCTTTATTGTGTTTGAACTGGAACCCCCAAAAGAGTCCCTTTCTTCTTCCTGGATAATCTTTGTCCAAACTCTTTTCTTTCCTTCCTTGCCTACTGCACACACAAAAAAGATTATAAAACATTTCACTTTGCAGATCTCTTTAAGGGTTAGAAACAAGACAATTGTCTTGTGTGGTTATCTACGCACAAGACCCTTACACGACTTTAGTCAAGTGATTTGTGTATATAATCTGGGGAAGCTAGGAAGACAAGTTTAAGTGCTGTGAAGAATTCTTTGCTGGGTTACTAGGTTGCTTGTAGTTCACAGAAGACAAATAAAAAGGTTCATAATCAGCAGTCACTTCTAATCCAAGTCTCCCAAACCTAAAACACAGTGCGGGCTGCCAACTCCCACTGTCTTGGCAATCTATTTAGAAAACAGTTAAATTGCTTGTGTAATAGGTAAACCTTTGTTTCACCCTGGAGGCATCTACATCAGTTGTCACAACCACGGTGGTCTGTTCGTCATAGCTAGGTAATAAGCAGCCTTGGCCTAGAAATGAGGTATTTTTACATAGATCCTTTCGCTGCCTTGAGTTTTTTTCTTTATAGAAAGATGGAGAAATGAGAGGAGAGCTAAAAGCCAGGGCTGAGGTGGGGGTGGGAAAAATCCTAGAAAGGAAAGGGGACACTAGGAAATAAAAGAAAAATCCCAAACAACTTTCTTTTGTTATTATATGTATGTCAAGAATTGTATACATTAGGCATGCCAAATGCTGTAACAATTAAAACATCATCGTGTGCTTAAATAGAAAGGCATTTTATCTTTATTTTCTGCTAATTCAGCTTGATGAAACTCAATATGGTCTCAGCATTTGCTTTATCCCAAAAGTAGTCTAGGAATTTCTATAATGAAATCAAAGTGTCTAAAATTATCGAGTTCAGATACTTCAAGTTCACATCCTGGTAAGCCAGTGAGCACTTCGTCTGTAGTCTGCCGAGTTATGTACAATGGCGAAAAATGTGACCGAAACTGCCCTTAGGACATCACCTTATCCATGCTATTTCATTAAACAGCACATCTCTTCGGGTGAAAAGCTATAAGTTACTCCTTAGATGTGTCAGAGAAGCAAAACCAGTCTCTAATACTGCAGTTTCTTCACTGGGTTATACTCCATCATTCTCCTGCCTTTGTTCCCCAGAATAGCTTGTGTTACTAGAAATATATGATACTGTTTGTAGTTTGTAAGCTACGTGGATTTGTGAATTTCAAGATCTAGGCATAAAAGTTTACTTTTAATAAACACTGTTTATTTCCTGGATTAGAGAAAAACTGCTTTCATATGTATGCCATCCAAAACGGAAACATCCAAACTTTAAGTGTGTGTAAGTAATACAGTGGGTGCAAATATCCCAGAACTACCAAGTTATTATTCAAATGTCCAAAAAGCCAGCCTCTTCATTTGCCTATCACAATATGATTAATTTTAACAATGAGAACTATCTCACTGAAGGGTAAGTCTTTATGACTTTATGAATGAGCCTGTTTTTTTTTTTTGGATTATCTTATTATGATGATTTTAATATTAACTCATCTTTTTTCTTACATCTTGATTAAACAGATAGCTCTTGCCTTTCATATGATATGTTGAAAACAGGGATGCGTAACTAATATTTGATTATAGAAAAACCACTGCACATCTCAACCTCCCTGATGGCTGTGGAAGGAGGCCTAGGGGTGGGATGTAGTTTGTAATTAATTCCTCTTGCAGATACATCCTCCTCTAAAGCAGTGAATGCAGGTTAAGTACTGCATGCCTACTTCACAAATGTTTGTGTTCCACTAGAAGAAGGTTTTGTTGAAAGCAGTTCTTTTGTAGTCTTTAATCAAATCATCTGAAAGACAATTTGAACTGGCTAGCAACATGGTTTAAAACTGTGTTGGTTGCTTTTTGGGAATTAGGTGTAGAATTCATGCACTGTAGAGAGACAGATGGGAAAAGAGATTTAAATAAATCCACAAGTGATTGAAAACAGTTGTTTACCTTAGAGATTGATGTATCTCACGAATGAATTTGGAGTTGGGGGGACATCACTGACTTTTATTAAAGGACCAAATATGGAGACAGAACAAGACATCTGAATGACAAGTAAATAAATCAAGAAAGTCATTTAGAAAATGTCCTGAATTTTTCTGGTTATAGGATTTACATTTGTTTAGGTGGTGCTAGTGGTAAAGAACTCTCCCGCCAATGCAGGAAACAAGAGATGCAGGTTTGATCCCTGGGTCAGGAAGATCCCTGGACGAGGGCATGGCAACCCACTCTAGTATTCTTGCCTGGAGAATGCCATGGGCAGAGGAGCCTGGCAGGCTACAGTCCATAGGGTTGCATAGATTTGGACAAAACTGAAGTGACTTAGCATTAGCACACACACAATAATTACACATGATTTCACTTTTCTAAAGTCAGCTTCCAGGTGCAAAGTAGTGTTCTGGGTGGTTTACAAACAGGACTAATCACTCAATCATTTCAGAGAAATACTCACTTTCATAATTATAGTGATGAAAAAATTTAGTATACTATGTAAATATTCTAGGGTGTCTCTCAAAACTGGCTTTTAAAATTATATCATATAACACAATTCAAAGATTGGGAAGGAAGGATATTTGACTCCTGTTGGGATTTTGAAGTATTGGTAGGCTCACATTTAGCTTGAATTAGCCTGCAGAAGTATGCTGTCCATTTAAAGCATGTTACAAATCATAAGAATGGAGAAGTATGTCAATTGGGCACTGAAGTTTTACCTTTGGACCAGGGTCAGAGGCTATAATGCCAGAACCACCATCAGATTTTTGAGGTTTCCAGACCTTCTGTGGTTGCTTCCACCAGTCTTCATCAGCGCATTGCCGCCTGAGAGCCTGAGTGTTGGCCCCTGGCGCCAGGATCGAAAAAATGGCCCAGCTCTTGCAGGCTCATCAAAAAGCCCTTATGTTAATGTCTTTCTACTCTTTCCCATTCTTTCTCTTCATTATGTGTAGTTTTATGGAATGAAAATCAAGCACCCCCCCCAGAAATATCAAATTATTGCACTGTTCCTATTGAGCATTTGGGGCAAATGAACCTCTAGTGATTAATTAGTTCAATCAAGTTGTCTTAAAAGGAAGATAAACACAGTCCTAGATGGCAAATGGAAGCTCCGCGGTACAGAGAGCCACACCTTTCCAAATGACACTGACTTCTAACATCATACTTGTGAAAACTGTTAACCTAATGTCCAAAATGTTTACCCTAAGTGATGTGAGAAAGAGTAATGTGTCCAAATATTCACATTATACTTTGTACTTTATTACTAATACCAAATGCTTTGTGTGTGTGTCTGCTGCTGGGAGTGACCATCACTGCCTGAACTAAACTGGCAAAATGTAGTTTACAACACTTAAGAGTTTCCTCTATTTGGATAATGCTTTTTTTTCTCCCCCAAGTTTACTGACTGAAGCTTCAACAGAATATTATTATAGGCTACCATAAGCCCCTTTCTTCCCTGTGCTCAGGCCTCTCAATACCCCATCAACTTCTGGACAGCCTCTCCACCAAGCACCAAGGGCCCCTCAAAAGCAGGTACTTGCATGATTTGAATATAATGTCCCCATACATTTTGAAACCTTGAGATCAACCCATGTTTCAGGGTGCATCATAAAACCCTCTTTAGGAGCTTTTGTTAAGAAGTTAACCACCATTATAATCATCATCCAGCTCTCAGGAACAATTTCACAGGGTCAGTAGAAAAGAGACAAAGCCCATAAGCAAAGCGTATTGATGACTTTCATGTAAGTATGAGATGAGATCTAGTCCTACAGTTTTGAGATAAACTCTTACCTGGTGAACACATCAAAGTTCTAACCAAATAACTACAAACATTTTTCTTTGAAGAAAATGAAGCAGCTGTTGAAAAAGACAGGGAATCATGAGATGATTCTAACAGGAAGCATATTTTACTTTTTTACTAGAAATTGTGGGGCATGGCCTTTCATTGTGATATTTTAAAGAAAACATTCGAATGTTTTCATATTTCAATGTGGCTAACGTTAACTTTTTTCTGATTTCTGCCTACTTTAAAATTGGCCTTAATATTGTCTATTTGGCAATTGGCTTGCGTATTTTAGGAAACAGGGCTGGGCTGCACTGAGATGGAAGCATCATTTCTCATTTTGCATAGTTTCCTTAGTGACCCTTTGGCAAGTGACTGGCTTCAAGGTCAGTGATCCATAGAACAGCCCTACGGTTTAGAGAAAGCAAAGAAATGTAAAGTAAATAAGGCACTCCCTGTTACTATCTTGTCAAACAAAAGCACATTTAACACTCACCCAGCAAATATTTATTGAATATCTACTTCGTGTTAGGCATTATATTTGGCACCAGGGGTAAGATAATCAACAAGAACCAATTCCTGTCTTCCAGGTGCTTATCCAAGGAAGCAGGTAACAAAGTTTTCAGTTGTTATTTCCCCTATAACTTCTTTATGATGCTAATTTGTGATGCAGGGCAGTAATGCTACACTATTAGAAATATGCATGACCCCAAACCAAGCATTAAACAGAGTAAATAGCTATTCTGGGTAACTTCTGACATGAAGTTTAATCAGCATATTTTCACTGAGGTTTCTCCACTCTAAAACACGGTAAAAAAAAAAAAAAAAGAAAAAACCTTGGTTTTATGACAGATAAATTACATGAAGATTAGGCAGAGTGTCTACAAATAGTAAAACATCTTCTAAATTTATCTTACATCTGTTACCCAGAAAAACACGTATGAATGAAGACCTCTGGTAGAACTTTTGTTCTCTTAGTAATGAAGGAGTTTCTAGGAATTAACATAAGAATAGACTGGTGGCACTTAGAATTCTCTATAAAATATATACTTTTATTAAAAGTCAAGTCACACATTTCCTTTATTAATTGTCATTAATGTCTATGTTTTAAAGGCACATTATCAGGAAAGGGACAAGAGAATTTGGAGACCAATGTGAGCCCCTCCCCGTGCAAGCCTGTGCTTCTTAGACTGGAACCTTTTGCTATTCAGAAATGACAAACAGGTTTATTTGAGAATTGTTCATTCAAATACAATACCAGGTTTCTATTACTGCTGTAAAAAGTCAGCATAAACTTAGCGGCTCAAAACAATACAAATGTATTATCTTAAAATTAGTAAGTTAGAATCCAACCCAGGTCTCACTGGGCTAAAGAATTGTGTTTTCAGAACCATGGTCCTTTCTAGAAGCTCTTAGAGGAGAATTCATTTCCTGTTCCAACTTCTAGAAGCCCCCTGGCATTCCTTGGATGATGCTGCCTTCCTCCCATCTTCAAAGTCAATAACAGCAGGGTTGAATTCTCATAGCTCACCACTCCGACCTCCTCTGCTGCCCTCTCTACTTTTAAGAATTTGTGATGACACTGAACCCACCCAGATAACTCAGTATAATCCACCACAACCTCAACTCCCCTTTGCCAGTTAGGATGAGGAAATCTTTGGGGGTAAGCTTCCCCGGTGGTTCAGATGATAAAGAAATGGCCTGCAATGCAGGAGCCCCAGGTCTGATCCCCAGTTTGGGAAGATCTCCTGGAGAAGGGAATGGCTACCCACTCCAGTATTCTTGCCTGGAGAATTCCATGGATGGAGGAACCTGGTGGGCTAGAGTCCACGGCGTTGCAAAGAGTCAGACATAACCGAGTGACTTTCACTCACTAACATCTGTTGGGGAAGGGCATTATCTGCCTAATACGTGGCTATTTTAATCTATTTTTTAAAAAGGATCTTAAGCACTGATAACTTGAGCCATCTTGGCTGTGCCCTGAAAGATAGGACTAATGAAGCTCACCAATACATTCATATCGAAATATCTAAGGAGATTCCTGGTGCTGGAGAAGACTCTTGAGAGTCCCTTGGACAACAAGGAGATCAAACCAGTGGATCATAAAGGAAATCAACCCTGAATACTCATTGGAAGGACTGATGCTGAAACTGAAACTCCAGTACTTTAGCCACCTAATGTGAAGACCCAGCTCATTGGGAAAGACCCTGATGCAGGGAAAGATTGAAGGCAGGAGGACAAAGGGATGACAGAGGATGAGATGGCTACATAGCATACCAACTCAATGGACATGAACTTGGGCAATCTCCGGGAGATAGCAAGAGACTGAGAGCCTGGCATGCTGCAGTTCACAGGTTCGCAAAAGTTAAGACGTGACTTAGGGGCTGAACAAAAACAACAGCAACGACCTAAGGAGAGCACTTCCACAGCAAGCACTCTCTCTCTGAGCTGTCAGCATCACAAGAACAACTAACACCCTTCAAAGTGAAGTGAAAGCACTTTTCAGAATGAAGGAGAAAGTGGAGACCACCTATATGTGGGCATAGATGAACTCAGTCAAGAGCAGAACTCCTGTGTTAACCACAGGATGCAAAGAAGGCAAAATCAACGTAGGCAAACCATTTCCAAGCACTAGACGACCTCAATCTCACTAAAACTTTATTTTGGCTTGTTGGTAAGTTTTGAAAAGCACTGTATTCATTTCTCCACAACCCCTGGAAAAGATGAGAAGCATTGCTTTTCAATAGTTCCCAAAGTCTAATTTGGTCTCAGAAGAGGAGTCAATCTCCTGAAGAACCCAGAGGGTTTATGGGAGGGGCTGCATGATGTTATGGCACAGCATGATGTGGGCCGTTGTATAATACAATGGAAAATATACTTGAGTTTTTGGCCCTGTTTCTTGGCACAGAGTTCTTAAAACCAATGGAATTTCCTGCGTGATAGGAGCATCTTTTATTCTTCATCAGCCTTACCTGAGTTTATGCTAACAAAGTGACTTTTGGTATTTCCCCTAGCCCCCATAGGTTCAGGACTTCCCTGGTGACTCAGTAATAAAGAATCCACCTGTAATGCAGGAGACGTGGGTTCGATCCCTGGGTCAGGAAAATCCCCTGGAGAAGGAAATGGCAAACCACTCCAGTTTTCTTGGCTGGGAAATCTCATGGACAGAGGAGCCGGACAGGCTACAGTCCATGGGGTTGCAAAGAGTCAGACACAACTGAACAACAATACATAGCTTCAGGATGGAGACCAGTAGCCAGAGGAGCCAAAAGGTGTAATTGGGGGATTAGAACTTTCAGTCCCACCCACCAACCTCCCCGGAGAGGAGAGGGACTGGTGGTTGAGTTCAATCACCAACAGTCATGATTTCATCAATCAATGAAGCCTCCATAAACCCTTAAGTGGTGGAGTCTGGAGAGCTCCCAGGTGGGTCAACATATTGAGGTACTAGAGGGTGGTGCCCCTGGAGAACGCATGGGAGCTCTGTGTCCCCCTAACTTCTACACCTTATCCTACGCTCCCTTGTAACTAACTGCTCTGAGTTACAGCTTTTATAACAAACTTGTGGTGAAAACTTTAAGTATTAGTCACTCAGTCGTGTCTGACTGTTTTCGACTCCGTGGGTCTTATAGCCTGCCAGGCGCCTCTGTTCATGGAATTCTCCAGGCTGGAATACTAGAGTGGGTAGCCATTTCCTTCTCCAGGGGATCTTCCCAACCCAGGAATCAAACTCAGGCCTCCCCACTGCAGGCAGATTCTTTACCATCTGAGCCACCGGGGAAGTCCAACAAACCTGTGATAGTAAGTAAAGCCATTTCCTGAGTTCTGTAAGTTGCTCTATGAGTCACTGAGCCTGGGGAGGGCGGGGCTCTCGGGAACCCCCGAATGTGTAGTCAGCTGGGCAGAAATGTGGGTAGTGTGGGGACCCATGTATAGCTGGTGTCTGTAGGGGAGGCAGTCTTATAGGATTGAACCCTCAATCTGTGGGGTCTGGGTGCATTCTGGATAGTGTCAGAAATGAATTGTTGAACACCCAGTGAGTGCTGGAGAATTGGTTGATGTGAGAAAAAACACCCCCAAACCAAAAAAACCACAACAAACAAACCTCTGTCATTTGGTGTCAGAAAACATTCCAGAAAAAACCTGAGAGTTTCTTTAGCTCTGGGATCTAATGCCTGATAATCTGAGGTGGAGCTGATGTAATAAAAATAGAAATAAAGTGCACAATAAATGTAATGAACTTGAATTATTCAGAAGCCATCCGCCCACCCTGTCCATGGAAAAACTGTCTTCCAGGAAACCAGTCCCTGGCACCCAGAAGGTTGGGGACCACTCATCCTCTTTCTAGGAAGGAGTTCATGGTCAACTCTATCGAAGAAGTCTAAGTTATACTTGGAATGATTTGGTAGTCTTCCTGTTGTACAAATTTTATTTTGGAAGTCGACCTTTTTATAAAATATCTTGTGCCATTTTATTACTCACTCTCCTGGGCCTTCTCACTTTCACTGTTCTCTGAGCATGAAACCACAATATACTGAGGATCTGTCACTTAGAGTACTAATTCTCCCCTTTTCTTTAAAACTGCCTCTATTTTTCCAGATTTGGCTTTTCTTTTAAATAAGTCTGTCTGTAATTTACTCCCTCTGAGTTTCCTGATAATGAATGCACTTCACGGCACTGTCTTGTCTCCTTAAGGCCTCTGCTATGCTTAATTGTATTTACCCTCTGTTTCAGCGCTTTAAAAAAGTATTTACAGTTTTCAAATGCTGGCAGGACCCATGCTTGCCTAGACCACACTCTGACAAAGAGGTCTGTCCTGCTTCATATGAAGTTGGAGAACTGCTAGGAGATACCCCAGTAAGTCAGAGCTTTGAGGAAGTGTTTTATGGGGTATATAATTTCTGGTATGTAGCAATCGGGCCACGTCAAATGTACATTTAAGGTTGTACATTTTATCTTCTGATGGTAGCAAATGCAAAAACAGACGAGAAAAGCACAAATGAGAGGATAAAAGATATTCGAGATGGAGACTAGCTACCTCAAAGTCACAGTGCCCTCTTCAACGATTCTCTTCCCCACTCTTTTCAAGCATAAACAAAATAAATCAGTCACACTGGGTTTAAGTAATGACCTGCATGGAGGCAAGATACCAGAAGTGATTATTTTCTAGAATTTACAGCTTTCCAGCTGCTTCTTATTCCATGTCCTAATATTCTTTTGACATCTTAGGCCGATGGGGAAGAAAGTATACACATATTCAGTTATATAGGTAAAAACTGTTATGATCACAATAACTTACATCTGGGTGTACATGATTTATTTTATACTTTATTTTAAACTTTAAATTGTGAATGGAACCAACTTCCCATCTGAACTGTGATATCTGATACAGGATGGCACATTAGAGAGTGGACTGACTTGTTCCTTTTATGCTATCCAGGCAGCAGTTAGTTGCTGCAGAACCTTTAATATATGCTGCCCAAGGAATCTAATATCGTATCAGGGAATGGCTTGGATACTAAGGACTATTTGGCTCAATATGGGTCAAGTACTATTAATAATAATATCTGTCATACTCCGGAGTTCAGTTCTCCAAAATATCTTCTGTAAAAGAAAAAATGAATGCTTCAATAAAACTAAATTGTGTGGAACATCTATTTGAAATAATGACAA
The DNA here is from genome assembly GCF_016772045.2 of Ovis aries. Classification (NCBI taxonomy): domain Eukaryota; kingdom Metazoa; phylum Chordata; class Mammalia; order Artiodactyla; family Bovidae; genus Ovis; species Ovis aries. The sequence goes on from NC_056070.1 coordinate 13,588,516, forward strand.
AATACTAAGCTACAAAAAGTATAAACTCTTTTTAAAACCAGAATCCTAGCATTAAGCACTTTTCTGAAGAAGGGAATATATAGCGATGTTGGCAGTACTTTTAGAGAAAGCTCTTATGCTTTGTTTAGGGTACCCAAAAATAAATTAACAAAAGTTTTGATAAAAACTACAAGGACAGTCATGGAATTACAAATGAATAGGGAATTCCCTAATTGTCCAGTGGTTAGAACTCTGCACTTTCACTGCCAGAGTCCCAGGTTCATACCTGGTAGAGAACTAAGATCCCACAAGCAGAGAGGTGTGGCCAGAACAAAACCAAAACCAAACAAAATGAATAAAAATGATACATCAGAAAAGACTGTAGCTACATTAAACTCTTCTATTATAACCTACAGGTTTAATACTTGTTGGGCCTTAAATTTTTAGAAGTACACATTTCCTGTATAACATAGGATATTCAAATGTATAATACATACATTAACATATAACTGAATCACTTTGCTGTATACATGAAACTAACATAATATTGTGAATCAACTACACTTCAAATAAATAAATAATAAAAATTAAAAAGACACATTTCTAGATTGAATTGAAAATGAGTAAAATATTGGGCAGCTACATTTTTGGACATAGCAAAATATCAGATATGTAAATTAGGAACTAGACCAATTCTCCACTAGACTGTAAGGTTCTTAAAGGGAGGGGCCTGATCTTGGTATTTCTAGTATCTTACAGTGGAAGCCTTGTCATAAATGGTAGCATGCACTGAGCACTTACTGTGTGCCAGAGACCATGCTAAGTAATTTGTAAGCATTATCTTGTTAAAGCTTTATATAAACTCTAAAGTTTAATACTATTTTATTATTGTCTTTACTTTATGGATAGAGACACAGAGACATAGAGGATTTGAATAACTTGGTCCACATGTACAACTACAAGAGGCAAAAGAGAGATTACCTGGCTGGAGGAGAAATAATGTAAACTGTTATGCTTCACCACCTCACCAAAAATTCCCTAAATAAGACAGGAACAAACACAAAATAGATTGCATTCTCTCATCCAGCATCTACTGTTCATGGACTGAGGCAGTATTGAAATAGTCTTAATTAAGTTTACAAAGCTTGGCAGGAGAATGAAATGAAGCTTATACATCAGTTATTTGAAAACAAAGGTTAACCTAGGCTTTAGGGCAATGAACTGATAAACTGACTATCTGGGAAAAAAAAAATTTCTGAATTTGTGTATATTTCTGTGGTGTAAATACCCTCACCATGGCCCATTTTAAACTGGTAACTTGATGTCTCTGACTGTGGTGTATGAAGAGGTGAGCACAGTTAGCTCTGGCAAACCCAGGACCACCACTGTGGAATATTTCTATTCTTTAAGACTCAGTTAATAACATTCTTTCTCTCCACTAGTATTGTGCTCTTATCTTTCATCCCCTGCTTTACAGTTTTATCAAAGTTGTTCTTTTCAAAGAGAAGTACCCAAATCATTTTGTAAATTGAACAGGGGTTCAAAATACTAAGTGAAACATTAATTAAAGATGATATTTTTAGATGAAACAATACATAAAAACTAGTCTGGTCCAGTGGCTAAGACTCCTTGCTTCCAATGCAGGGACAGAGGGTTTAATCCTTGCTTGAGAACTAAGATTCAACACATGGCCTGGTGCAGCCAAAAAACAAACTAAAACCAAAAAACTAGTCAACAGTGAAAAAATAAAGTAGAAAGCTCAACAATCCTTTCAAGGAGTTTATTTGGTTATTTAATGGGCAAGAAAAGCAAATTAAAACTCCTTGGCAAAGATCTCTCCTCCTTCTCATCAAGTTGCTCAGATAATCAAAGAAGACAATGAATGAAAAATCATTTTTATAAATTCCAAAGTGCAATTTGAATGGAAGATATAGCTATTACAATGGACAGTGAGGTAAGAGCCATCCTCAAACTCAATCAATCCACAAAACACTAAGATTTTGGAAGTGAATATGATTTTGAAGCAGAGAATGTGTAGCCCTACATTTGAATCAGATGAGGAATGCATTTAAATTGTGTAGCAGAAGTATTATCTTGCCGGCTACCATCTGAAGAACTTTTGGACTTCAGAAAATTGCAGGCATGGAAAAGCACATTGATACTTATATTTAGCACCAGGCTTACCACACACTTATGATAAAGATCTGTCTATATTTCTTTAGAAGATGTAGATGGCATGTGTTAACAGTGGCTTATTAATGAAAGATTTGCAAAACTTGAGGTAATCTGAATTTTTATCCTAGCATTGAAACGTACATACTGGCTACTGCTATCACAGGAATTTTTTTTTCAGTTAAATATATATATATACACAAATATATACACATATATATACACACACACTCAGTTAAATATATATATGTATACAAACACTATATATATATATATATATATATATATATATACTTTATAGTATTCTCTAAATTTAAAGTGATTTCTGTAGTAAACAAAGAAGAATGGGAGAAAAAACATTTTAACCCCAACATTTGTGTTTACTAATAATATACATGGCAAGTAACAATATTTTCTCCCCTCTAAAAACAGACTCTATGTAAAAATACACTTCCCAGATTTATGATAGAAAAATCTGCATTCTTGGTATCGGCAAGCAGCTGGGAAAATTACCTCAGAGCAGTATTGACTGACATAACAGATACTTAAATAAATTTTTAAAAGACACTGAAATTTAGATTCAAATTTGAATATCTGGTTATGAACTAAGAAAGAATTTTAAATTATTCAGTGTGTGAGCGTATGTACACCCATTAAAATATACATCTCCCCCAAAATTAGATGATGCTATGGAATAAAGGAAATATTTGTTTATGATGGGGAGTTTCAATTTTTACTTCCCTTACTCTCTCAAATATTTCCTTTTCAGGGTCATTCTTTTTTGGGATCATTCTTAAAATGTAAATATTTTTAAAAAATTATTAAATTGATAAATATTTGGCAAACCTTGTTAGAAGAGCAAATAATTCCTTTGGAAGATGATTTAGAAAATAGCTTAACGCTTTCAAACCACAAGACTGTATTTTGTTTGATGGGCAAGAAGTGTTCTATTGTTTGGCAGCTTGGAAATCTCTTTCTTAGAATGTCTTGGTCTGTCATAAAGAAAAGTAATTCTTCACAATTTATTAATAAAGGTCTAACAGAATTAAGGATTATTTACTTTTATAATAAAAGTAAAAATTTTAATGAAATTATTAGAAATATTAAATTTTTATATTGAAAGCTAAAGAAATAAAATACTCATATGATTTCATTTACCATCTTTAAAGCTAATACTTTTGTGGCATAAAATCTGACCATTTTATTTTAGACATTAAATCCAAGGATATAAAGCAAGTTTCCTTGATATTTTCCTCTGCTTTATACCTTTTTATCTGAAAAATCTTTTTCCTCCTGTCAGAAAATGGAAGATTCAGGGTCTTTTCAATGAAAGAAAAAAAAAATCACAATATTAAGTATGAATGCTTCACTCCAGCTAAGGGTACAAAATATCAAGTGAATTTGACCTCTTGCTTTTATAAAGTTTGTTTTTTATGACGTGTGGCTAATATGGTGGTCATGCAGCTAAAGCATTATCCTCACATCATTATATCGAAACACAACACGACGACACTTGAGTTTCCTAGTCATGTTTCACTGCTCTTTGCCGTTATATATTTCCTATTGGTACTCTGAAGAAGAACTCAAATTGACTTACATGAGAACGAACACTAAACAATTAAGTAAGATTACTGCTTTGAAAAGAATTCTTGAAAAAAACTCCAACAGTTTAGACCACCAAGGAACACTCATAAATTTACGAAAATATGAAGTTTTCTCTATGTGACTTCTCTTGAAAAGTTATGCAACAGATTGCTTCAACTTCAAGGTCATATAAAAGTTATGGTACTTTTGAAGTTATTTTCTGAGAAGAGTTTGTATTTAAAAGATTTAGATGTCAATTAAACTTGAAATTTACCAAGACAGCAAAATGAAATTCTATTTTCATTAATCACTATTTTACAAAATGATCAAATGTAGAATTCTAACAATACAGTAACATTAAAAAGTGATCAGTCCAAATCTTCATTTTTACATCAAAAAAATCATTCTTACTCCAAAATACCATCAGTTACAAATCAGCATTTAATAAACAAACATTAGCTATGCCTCAGATATCCAAATTAAGCAACAATTTTTGAAATTTAATATGCCTATACTAATTCTGAATGATAGTAACTAATACACATTATTTCTGGAAAATGCATCTTGAATATTAAATTATATAACAATTTAAAATGCAAAATTTGCCACTCCATGTTTTCTATAGTTAGCAAAGTATGATACTACTGCATTAAGACAGAATAAATGTGGGGACTGTGTATTATACATTTCTGAAAATAGGAAGTCCAGATTAAAGATAAGTAAGTAATTATAAAATCAGAATAGGATTTATGAAGACTAAAAGGAGGGCTTGAATTTCTTAAGTTCAAAAAAGAAAGCAATCTGAGTGCACATAACTTGCTTCAAATACATGAAAATTTATTGTAAGGAGGACAGTGTTTGGCTCCTCACCTTTTCCATGTAAGTTTCACCAGTAGGGCAGTTTTCAGTGCAAAAGAAACTATTCCTTTTGGACCAAAAGGCAGAATTTGAGGAAACTTCTGACATTCCTACTGCCCGAGATTGTGTTCTTAGTGAACTGAGGGAAAGACTGGAACAGAGTTTTCTAATGTGTTTATAATTCAACATTTGGAGCAATGGGGGACAGAACCGATGGCACATTCACCATCCCATTTTCATTCACAGACTCACCATGCAGAGACAAGTTCCCGATTCTCAATCACAGGGCAAAGGAAGCGTTTATAAAGGCCGCACTCCCCGACCAGCCCTCACCTCCTCATCATTTATAACGTGGTCCCCATTTATCCTTACATACTGCACAGCTCTGCTCTGAGGCCAGCACTCCATTCAGTCATTGTGGGGGCAAATATGGTGAGTCAGTTGCTCCCAGGTCATTAGGCATCAAATTCCTGTTCATTCATGTCAAGAGGATGGGCTCAGAGCTTTAGACTGTCTAGATTTGCAACTAGTTTGCTTTTTGACAGGAGAAAGTGACTTAGCTTCTCTTGTCTTTGTTGAATCACCTTTCAAACAGGAACCTTTCCTATCTCAAAGGTTCCTGCGAGGTAGATAACGAAAAGAGCAAAGAGTGGACCCTGACCCAGGGCTGATGTTCAACAGAAGTCAGTCACTGTTACTATGCACCATGGCCGGGCTATTGTATTCTAGTTGGGGAAAGAGGCTAGACAAGTAAGCATACAAACAAATGCATAATTAAAAACTAGAGGGAACTAAAAAGAAAAGAATAGGGTGTTATGGGAATGCATATCATGGGGAATCCAATTTAGACTAGGGGATCAGGGAAGGCCTCCCTGAAGACAAACATTCAAGCTGAGACTCCAGGAACCAAACAATGAAGGGGAAGAAAATTCCAAAGAAAAAAAGAATTGCATCTCCCAGAGAGACACTTTATTAATATTGGAAATTCTTTGGAAAGAGAAATTTAAGGAAAAAGCACAAAAGTACACACACTCTCCCATTCTTGCTCTCTGATTACAGAGAGTTTGAGGCATTTGAGGGCATAGATGAATCAGTTCAGTCGCTCAGTCGTGTCCGACTCTTTGTGACCCCATGATTGCAGCACGACAGGCCTCCGTGTCCATCACCAACTCCCGGAGTTCACTCAGACTCACGTCCATCGAGTCAGTGATGCCATCCAGCCATCTCATCCTGGGTCGTCCCCTTCTCCTGACCCCAATCCCTCCCAGCATCAGTTTTTACCAATGAGTCAACTCTTTGCATGAGGTGGCCAAAGTACTGGAGTTTCAGCTTTAGCATCATTCCTTCCAAAGAAATCCCAGGGCTGATCTCCTTCAGAATGGACTGGTTGGATCTCCTTGCAGTCCAAGGGACTCTCAAGAGTCTTCTCCAACACCACACTTCAAAAGCATCAATTCTTTGGTGCTCAGCCTTCTTCACAGTCCAACTCTCACATCCATACATGACCACAGGAAAAACCATAGCCTTGACTAGACAGACCTTAGTCGGCAAAGTAATGTCTCTGCTTTTGAATATACTATCTATGTGGTCATAACTTTTCTTCCAAGGAGTAAGCGTCTTTTAATTTCATGGCTGCAGTCACCATCTGCAGTGATTTTGGAGCTCCCCAAAATAAAGTCTGACACTTTGCACGGTTTCCCCATCTATTTCCCATGAAGTGATGGGGCCGGATGCCATGATCTTCGTTTTCTGAATGTTGAGCTTTAAGCCAACTTTTTCACTCTCCACTTTCACTTTCATCAAGAGGCTTTTAGTTCCTCTTCACTTTCTGCCATAAGGGTGGTGTCATCTGCATATCTGAGGTTATTGATATTTCTCCCGGCAATCTTGATTCCAGCTTGTGTTTCTTCCAGCCCAGCGTTTCTCATGATGTACTCTGCATAGAAGTTAAATAAGCAGGGTGACAATATTCAGCCTTGATGTACTCCTTTTCCTATTTGGAACCAGTCTGTTGTTCCATGTCCAGTTCTAACCGTTGCTTCCTAACCTGCATATAGGTTTCTCAAGAGGCAGGTCAGGTGCTCTGGTATTCCCAACTGTTTCAGAATTTTTCATAGTTGATTGTGATCCACACAGTCAAAGGCTTTGGTATAGTCAATAAAGCAGAAATAGATGTTTTTCTGGAACTCTCTTGCTTTTTCCATGATGCAGAGGATGTTGGCAATTTGATCTCTGGTTCCTCTGCCTTTTCTAAAACCAGCTTGAACATCAGGAAGTTCACGGTTCACGTATTGCTGAAGCCTGGCTTGGAGAATTTTGAGCATTACTTTACTAGCATGTGAGATGAGTGCAATTGTGCGGTAGTTTGAGCATTCTTTGGCATCGGAATGAAAACTGGCCTTTTCCAGTCCTGTGGCCACTGCTGAGTTTTCCATATTTGCTGGCATATTGAGTGCAGCACTTTCACAGCATCATCTTTCAGGATTTGAAAGAGCTCCACTGGAATTCCATCACCTCCACTAGCTTTGTTCGTAGTGATGTTTTCTAAGGCCCACTTGACTTCACATTCCAGGATGTCTGGCTCTAGACTAGTGGTCACAGCATCATGATTATCTGGGTTGTGAAGATCTTTTTTGTAGAGTTCTTCTGTGTATTCTTGCCACCTCTTCTAAATATCTTCTGCTTCTGTTAGGTCCAGACCATTTCTGTCCTTTATCGAGCCCATCTTTGCATGAAATGTTCCCTTGGTATCTCTAATTTTCTTGAAGAGATCTCTAGTCTTTCCCATTCTGTTCTTTTTCTCTATTTCTTTGCATTGATCGCTGAAGACTTTCTAATCTCTTCTTTCTATTCTCTGGAATTCTGCATTCAGATGCTTATATCTTTCCTTTCCTCCTTTGCTTTTCGCCTCTCTTCTTTTTCACAGCTATTTGTAAGGCCTCCCCAGACAGCCATTTTGCTTTTTGGCATTTCTTTTCCATGGGGATGGTCTTGATCCCTGTTTCCTGTACAATGTCACGAACCTCATTCCATAGTTCATCAGGCACTCTATCTATCAGATCTAGGCCCTTAAATCTATTTCTCACTTCCACTGTATAATCATAAGGGCTTTCATTTAGGTCATACCTGAATGGTCTAGTGGTTTTCCCTACTTTCTTCAATTTGAATCTGAATTTGGTAAAGGAGTTTATGATCTGAGCCACAGTCAGCTCCTGGTCTTGTTTTTGTTGACTGTATAGAGCTTCTCCATCTTTGGCTGCAAAGAATATAATCAATCTGATTTTGGTGTTGACCATCTGGTGACGTCCATGTGTAGAGTCTTCTCTTGTGTTGTTGGAAGTGGGTGTTTGCTATGACCAGTGCATTTTCTTGGCAAAACTCTATTAGTCTTGCCCTGCTTCATTCCACATTTCAAGGCCAAATTTGCCTGTTACTCCAGGTGTTTCTTGACTTCCTACTTTTGCATTCCAGTATCCTATAATGAAAAGGACATCTTTTTTGGGTGTTAGTTCCAAAAGGTCTTGTAGGTCTTCACAAAACCGTTCACCTTCAGCTTCTTCAGCGTTACTGGTCAGGGCATAGGCTTGGATCACCGTGATACTGAATGGTTTGCCTTGGACACGAATAGAGATCATTCTGTCATTTTGAGATTGCATCCAAGTACTGCATTTCGGACTCTTTTGTTGACCATGATGGCTACTCCGTTTCTTCTGAGGGATTCCTGCCTGCAGTAGTAGATACAATGGTCATCTGAGTTAAATTCACCCATGCCAGTCCATTTTAGTTCGCTGATTTCGACAACGCTGTTGTCGACGTTCACTCTTGCCATCTCTTGTTTGACCACTTCCAATTTGCCTTGATTCACGGACCTGACATTCCAGGTTCCTATGCAATGTTCCTCTTTACAGCATCAGACCTTGCTTCTATCACCAGTCACATCCACAGCTGGGTATTGTTTTTGCTTTGGCTCCATCCCTTCATTCTTTCTGGAGTTATTTCTCCACTGATCTCCAGTAGCATATTGGGCTCCTACTGACCTGGGGAGTTCCTCTTTCAGTATCCTATCATTTTGCCTTTTCATACTGTTCATGGGGTTCTCAAGGCAAGCATAGATGAATAGAGAGAAATAAATGTGGGTCTTTAACATGAGAGCTGGATTTGAATCCTGGCTTAGTGACTTACATGCTATTTGACTTTGCAGAAGTAATTTAACACACTTGAACATCAAGGTTTTTTAAAAAATGACGTATAAACTTTACTTCATTAGGTTTCTTTTTTAATGAAAAATACACACAGTAAAAACTGTGACACACAACTGATCCATATTAGCTGCTCACTAATCAGCTTTCTGTTCTCCCTCTTGGTGGAGGGCAGAGGGATGGGCTTGTAGTAGTTTATGTACCTGACAGTAGATGACAAGGATGTCTACTTAAGTGTAAGAAAGGATTAAGCATTCAGGATTATATCCTGGGATGAATAATCATTTATTCATTCATCAATTATTCTGACAGAACTATAACCTCAAACCAAAATGCCACTCTGAAATGTTTCAGATTATCTTAAATGATAATTCAATTACTCTTCTTAAGCACTTATAATTTTTTTCTTTCATTTTGATATACCTTTTCTTTCTTGATGTTTTCAAGTGAAAAACTGTAGTTGGATAAAGTGTTCATTTCTCATTTGATGGCATGTGTGACAAAGTGACTTTCAGGGTGAGGACCCAGAAAGGGCAATGCTGATGGCATTTGGTTTTCTTGTGTGTGGCATTTGCAGTAAATCTGCTTGTTTTACTGTATGTTTGTAATTATGTGAAATCAAATAAAGGAATCAATTTTAAAAGATCATCTTAAATGAGAAATCTAAATATACATACTTATTTTTGTATTTATATATAAAGTATGAGTATAAAAATATAAACACAAACACATTAGCAAAAACTACACAGATACTGCAAGAATCATCATATGTTAAAAAAAAACAAATTTCCAGAAGCAGCAGTTTATCAGATGAATTATGGACATAAATATCAGCAACATCCACAAACTGCCTTGTTCTACTTTCTTAAATACTTCCAGACACAAAACATACTGCCTTTTATGTTAGACCTATAAGTCTAGGTGAATCAGGAAATGTGAAAATAACAATCAAAATTAACATGCATAATATAAAAACTTCTAAGGTTTTTTCCCCTGACACGTATAGCCAAGATGTAAGACCATGTTGATGTGAATATCAGAAATCCAGGTATCCAAAACCCACATTTTAACACTGTAAAAATGATAAGGGAAGTCATTTCTTTTTTTCAAGCTGGTAATCTTTTCATTGTGTGATAAACAGAAAACTATCACAGATACACGTGAGATTGTCTAGAGAACTCTCAAATATACAAGGAGCATTATTTTGTATAATGCACACATATGATCCTAGAAGAAGTGTAGAAGGTGGAGCCAGCCTAAGACAGAACTGCCCTTACTGATGCTAGAGTGACTTTGGCATCCACCCCTTCCTGTTGAGCTGGTGAAAACACAGATCAAGCTAAATTTCCTTTGAATTGATTAATTTCCTGATACAAATCTAAACAGAGGTAAGAAAACCATGGACAGCAAACAAGGACACCTTGTTTTTCCTCTTTGGCTATGAGAGATTGTTGTTTCTGTTGACCGTGTCTACTGATAAGAAGAGTCTTTCCCCACTTCCTGGGCTTCCTGTCTACTGATAAGAAGAGTCTTCCCCTACTTCCTGGGCTTCCTGGGTGGCACAGTGGTGAAGAACCCGCCTGCCAAGGCAGCAGACTTGGGTTCGATTCCTGGGTCAGGAAGATACCCTGGAGAAGGAGATGGCAACCCAGTCTTGTCTGGGAAATTCCATGGACAGAGAAGCCTGGCAGGCTACAGTCCATGGGGTTGCAAGAGAGTTAGATACCACTTAGCGACTAAACAACAACTCTGCTTCCTACACACAAGCTTGTCAAAAACTCAGCAGATCATTTAACTTTGCTTCCTTGCAACAACAACAAAACAAAACTTTCTATCATTATCTAAAAAGTAAGTTCAAGGGATTTGACAGCAAATACAAGACCCTTCAACAGATAGCCCTAGCCTCTTTTTTCCAGCTTCAGCTTCTGCCTTGTATCTGGATGCTCCCTATGTTTTCACATCCTGATGACTCTGTACTTGGCTATTTCCTCTGCTTGTAAGACCATCCCCATCTAGTTGCTGGGAAAGAACTTACTGATCTTTTAAGATCCAGCTCCAGCTCTTCTGGGGTCTTCTCTGATTCCAAAGAATGCCTGTCTCTTTTTTTCCTAGCGCTTTCTACAAATTGCTATGACACCATATCACTATGTTATTATGTTGTATTGATTGTACCTACAGCTCTACCTGGGTCAGATGTTTAAGAATCTGCCTGCAGTGTGTGAGACCCAAGTTTGATCCCCATGTTGGGAAGATCCATGGAGAAGGGAATGGCAATCCACTCCAGTATTCTTGCTGGAGAATCCCATGGACAGAGGAGCTTGGCAGGCTACCGTCCATGGAGTCACAAAGAGTCAGACACAACTGAGTTGATAAACACTTTCTCTTTTCACCACTTTCCCTACCCATCAAGAAGAATCTTGAATAGAAATCAAGTCTGATTATTTCTGACTGTTTCCCAGCACAAAGTCCAATGGGCTGACACCTAACGGGCACTCACATAGTTGGTTGCATGAGGAACCGACTTTTAGCTCGATCTCACATATTATATATATCTTTGCCCCATGCTCTTCTAAGGCTCAATTTATCAAATAAGTCATTTAAAAGGATTTATGCAGAAAAAGAACTAGAGTAAAGCCTCAGGAAAAATAGAAAGTTAACAACTTCCACTTGGTATTAGTAAAAGAAAGGAGCATATTGCTAAAATTTACATTGGATGGTTATGAAAAACCTTTTTCTGATCGCAACAAGTAATGGTCTATAAAATATTACTCTGAAATTGTTCTTTGACTTGTAGACTAATCAAAGCACTAGTTCAGACAAAAATACAAGGTAATTCTTTCCCATTAAGAAATTGTGTGCTTTATTATCCTGTTGTTTTTCATGATGAATGTGTAAAAGAGAACTGATGCTAATATAGTGGTCCTAGAATTACTTCCTAGGATTACTGTCACTAGAAAACATCAGGTAAAGTATTAAGGGATAACACTAGACAATTTGTTTTTCTTTATAACTACTGGTCTAGAGCTTTAGAACTTCAGAGCAAAAACACTAATAAAAGTCAGTCATCATTATGATGTCATTCTCATGATTTCCTTAGAAATAAACCAGCAAGTACAAAAAATATTTATAATGTACGACATCATCTATGTGCCTTTCCATTGCTTAAACTTCGAGTTATATTTAGTGAGGTTTCCTGTTTGTTATAAAGAACACCTTCTAGATGAAATAAAATACATTAATAAAAGCCCTCTGAAGTTAAACTCTCTTTGTGAATTGCACGTGTGCAGGAATAGCTTGAATGCTAGGGACTGAGCCAACTCTATGATCTAGCACAAGTTACACAAACATTTTTAAAAAGAGATTTTTGTGACCCTAACTCTTTGGAAGATATTTATCTGTCATGGAAATGGTTTAAGTATCTAAAAGCAGCTCCCAAATGATATCTGCCTACTGGTATGGCATGGGCCCTAGATGACATTTGTAACCCACCAAACTTGGAGAAATAAGTGCGCCAGTGACATTTGTAGTTTCTGGTGCCTTTACTTTAAACCCATAAACGTCTATGGCCTTTAACCACATCCAATTTTCAAGTCAGGTTGACTTTTACAGAATAGGAGACACAGGAGAATTGAGAGGTTTTAGGTATACAAGAAAGAATTCTCAATTCTTCCACTTGTGCATATAACTTCTTAGATGATGCATTTCCTCATTTTTCCCACTCTGCAAACTGTTTCATTTGGCAGAGTCAATTCATATCTCCAGGCCTGACACAGTCTCTTTGACATTGAACATACTCTCCGTGACATGCGTCCTTCAGAGTGTGAAATGGACTTGGAGAAACAAAAGAACAAAGGATCCTCAGGTTTCTTGAAATATGTCAGAGGGGCATAATCCTGCTCCACAAGTATTTAGAGTATCAATTTGTTTTGGCAGAAAAATCAAACTTCCTATTCATCTGAGATAAGGAAAGCCTTATCTCACCACAGGTGTGCCTTTTCCCCAAGATTTGCATGAATAATGCATTTTCATCTGCTGGCTGCATGGGACTTCAAAAAAAACAAAAAACCTCCAATGAATTCTACAGAAGGACATTCTGTCAACCAATATCAAACTGGGGCTCTTTTAGCAAGCCACATTTAACTTCCTTCATAATCATACTGTTCCAGGCCAAATCAAGTTTAGCTTCTTTTTCTGCTTCAACAAGCTGTTCCAGGGTCGACCCATACTTGGGAACAGAGGCTGGGGGAAGCAGGAATATGATCTGAGTTTAGCTTTGGGTTAGTTTATTACTGAATGCTTATTAGAGAGAGCAGAGTTGGAAATCAGTGCTGATTCTGGAGCAAAATGTCTTCAAAATATTCACTGGTTGGTTTTTGGATGGTTATTGTACAATTCCCTGGGTTGGGAAGATCCCCTGGAGTAGGAAATGGCAGTCCACTCCAGTACCCTTGCCTGGAAAATCCCATGGATGGAGGAGCCTGGCAGGCTACTGTCCATGGGGTCACAAAGAGTTGGACACGACTAAAAGACTTCTCTTTCACTTTCAGTGTACAACTACTAGAGTCAGAGAGACAGAAATTTAAATCTCAGTTCTTCCAGTTGGTAGAAATAACTGTATATCATTACTTAACTTTTCTGAACATGAGTTTATCCATAAAATAATTTCTTATCAATAAAATAGGAATAAAAATATCCAAATTGTAGGTCTATTAATAATGCCAGAATTAAAGTTGGTATATCTTAAAAATTCTCTGAAATAGAATGAAACTTCAAAATGGTACATCCCTTTCTCTGTTAAATTAAAAGGTGTATGTCAATAGAGTGCAAGGTATCAAATTTAACTTTGATAATGCTCAAGTTGACTATAGGCCATTAGCAAAAAGACTCCAAAAAGTTATTAGGCACTTCTGGAACACCAAAAGCATTCACTAGATCAAATGATTTTTATAGTACTATGGAGGGGCAGTAATGCATTGCGTGAAGAGGGAAGACCTCAAAGCATCAATTTAATCTAGGGCTATCGCACATCTGGAACCAAAGAATTAGAGGATGGTGGCTTCCCTTTACCCATGTATAGCTCACTGATTCTTAAGCATATTTAATACATTTCCTACTTGTAGGAGACTAAAATATCCTCCATGAGGTTGGTAGGAATTAAGCATTAAGTTTATACTAGTTTATAGTCAATGCATTAATGTCTAGACCAAGTGAAAGTGAAAGTTGTTCAGTTGTGTCTGACTCTATGTGATCCCATGGCCAGAATACTGGAGCGGGTAGCCTTTCTCTTCTTCAGGGTATCTTCTCAACCCAGGGATTGAACCCAGGTCTCCTGCATTGCAGGCGGATTCTTTACCTGCTGAGCCACAAAGGAAATTCACTCTAAACCAAAGCAAGGTAGAAAACGGGTTGCATAAGAAATAGATTTGCCAGATAACACATTCAGTCCCTTGATTTGTTTGACCAGTGCTTTCCAGTGGCGCTAGTGGTAAAGAACCCGCCTGCCAATACAGGAGATGTAAGAGACGTGGGTTCCATCCCTGGGTTGGAAAGATCCCTTGGAGAATTCCGCAGACAGGAGTCTGGCACACTATAGTCCATCCATAGGGTTTCACAGAGTCAGACATGACTGAAGTGGGGACTTGTGGGGTCATACTTTAAGGTGAGTGGCAGCCATTCTCCTCTACCCCGAAGGACTCTACTTGGATAAAAGCTCTCTTTATTGCAACATAGCTTTCCTGGGCAGGACACATGAAGGGAATATTATTAGGATATCCAAGGACTTACTGCATGAATGGCTGATGCTAGACAAGACAGACCCAAGCAGGACTGCCTGCTATATTATTCAGTCAAAACCAATGAATGATAAGAGGACTGGTTGGATATAACAATCCCTAGAGTGACAAAGCTGTGGTATATTACCAAAGAATAAGTCACCCTTGTCCTGAAGATATGGTCGCTTCTCTTAAGCCAATCAGTCATGGAGTCTAAGAGAAACAGAGTGATGCTATGAACAGGAATGATTTGGAAAGAAATCCAGGCTAAGTATCTTTCTCTTCAATGTTTATGCTTTCATACATTTTCTGAGAAACCTTTTGTCCTTGTTCCTTGTGTTGAGGCCAGACTAGGATCTTCCTTGGAAGTTCTGACAACTAATGCATGCTGCTTTGCTGAGTGCCATGGCCTTAGGGTGAGCCAGCAAATAGCCAAATAGCTTCAACTCCCACTTCTTTGTCCCCTTCTTTCCACCCAGAAAGTCATTCATGTCTTTAATAACCTTTTAATAGTCTATACAAAGTCATTACCTTAACAGTTCAAGTTATTATTAAAATTTTTATTTCTGAATACAATTTAAGATGGGTAAGCAGAGAGCAAGTTTTCCCGATAATTACTTTCAGGAACATTTTCTATTTTCTCCTTGTTTTCAGCATTTCCAACACATCTTTAATCCTCCATTGCTTCACCCCTTTTAACTCCGATAGCCTCTTTAATCTCCCCAAACACCTCTCTTTTGAAAGATAATGACTTAATATACTCAGATTCACAAGATAACAAAATACTGTATCTTAATCAGCCCTTTTCCTAAATAAGTTTTATGATGTTTCTACTGATTCTTTTCTTTTTGACTTCACAGCATTTCCCCAAAGACTCATTTCCTGGCTCTGGAAAAATTCCTTTTCTTTAAGCTCAGTGTCATAATAGTACTTCTCAGAGCCTCCAGGGAGGATACCGAACTTAATTATATTACGGCTGCTGTAATTTGGTGGCTTAGCCACACTTATTCCTTAACCAATTCATATGCTACCGAAGGCAAAACCAAGAGTAACCTCTCTTTATGCTTCAGCAACAAGCTGTTCCAAGAAAACCGTTGTTTATAGTATTGAGAAACTGTTCCTCCAAGCCACATCCCAGTGTAATGTTCAGTTGGCAAAAAAGAAGGTTGTATGTTGTTTGACAGGGAAATCTGCCTCATTTGACCACCCAAGAGGGCAGCAAAAATAAGTTACCTAGTAAAGGTGGTCTTTTATACAGAGGTCAGACAGAACTTTACTGGAAACTTGGGTGGACTGGAAAGTCCTGGCTTAATATAGTGAACTGCATAATTTACCATGCGCTCAAATGTTACTGTATAAGTAAAGCTTATTGTAAGATCAATGCATACTCCGTTATGCTCTTTTTAAAAAAGTGATTAAAAAGAAATAAAAATGAATCAAAATGGCTTGTGCAAGATATTGCTTCCAAATCGTGGACACAATCCTTCATCAGCCCCCTTTTTACTCCTGGATTTGTTTTTAATATTTTTATTTTTTAACTGGAAAGGATAATTGCTTTACAGAATTTTGTTGTTTTCTGTCAAACCTCAACATGAATCAGCCATAGGTATAGATACATCCTCTCCCTTTTGAACCTCCCTCCCATCTCCCTCCCCACCCACCCCTCTACGTTGATATAGAGCCCCTGTTTGAGTTTCCTGAGACATACGGCAAATTCCCATTGGCTATCTATTTTACATATGGTAATGTAAGTTTCCATGTTACTCTTTCCATACATCTCACCCTCTCCTCCCCTCTCCCCACGTCCGTAAGTTTATTCTCTCTGTCTGTTTCTCCATGGATTACTTCATTTTTTTCTCTTCTTTTGTTGGCCACTGTCTAGAGTGACAGTTATCTGCTTTTCTTGATGACTGAAAGGAAAAGAAGCCACTATGAAAGCAGGGGTGAAAAGGAAGAAGGCTTGGTCGTCGTGTTGCTTAAATCAGGTACAAAATATCAAGTTCAAGTTAACTGAAATTCCCTCAATTAAAAAAAAATTTTTTTAGTTATTTTGTTGTCATCAAAAAGGTCATTTAAATGTCTATTTTATGATAATGAGTCAGCTAATGATCAGACATAGTATAATTAAGGAGATTTGGTAGTTTTAAAATGGATAAAACTTAGGGCAACCATATAGCCTGGACATAGTTCTGGTCTATGTTCTAATAAAACTCTCCTTTCACTCACAAAGGTATCCCAGCTTGAATGATACATTAAATGGTCATGCTTAATTTAATATATACTTCAAATATGGAGCATGTGCAGAGGAGGAAAATTCGTGAAAGTATACTTTTAGAGGAAACTACCAGCTTTGTACCACCATTTGTGGTACAGTCTAAAGTCTGGCATGTGGGAAAATGACGTTAGTATAGTCTCTGTCCCTCAGGAGAGAATACGTCAGTGTAACGTAGGTACCGCTGCAGTGAAGGATGTAACTCATGAAAAGTGTTCTCGGTCTATTCTGGACAGTGCAGAGGGCTGCAGTTATATCCAGGCACACCTTAGAGCAATTGTGGGTTCAATTCCAGACCACCACAATAAAGCAAAAATCACAAGAAAGCCAGTTACACAAATTTTTTGGTTTCCCAGTGCATATAAAAGGTATGTTTACACTATGAAAAAGTGAAAGTGTTAGTCACTCAGTTGTGTCTGACTCTTTGTGACCCTGTGGACTGTAACCCACCAGGCTCCTCTGTCCATGAAATTCTCCAGGCATGGATACTGGAATGGGTAGCCATTCCCTTCTCCAGGAGATCTTCCTGACCCAGGGATTGAACCCGGGTCTCCCGCATTGCAGGCAGATTCTTTACCATCTAAACCACTGGAGTCTATTAAATATGCAATAGCATTCTGTCTAAAAAAAATAAGGTACATACATACCTTAATGTTAAAATATTTTATTGCTAAAGAATGCTAACCATCATCTGACCTTCAGCGAACAGTAGTAATCACATCAAAGATCACAGATCACAGATCACTATAACAGATATAATCACAATAGAAAAGTGGGAAACATTCTGAGAATTACCGAATGTGAAAGAAGAGGAAGTGAGCAAATCTGTTGGGAAAATGGGGCTGAGAGACCTGTTCCAAGCAGGGGTGCCGTAAACCTTCATTGTGTAAAACACACAGTGTCTGTGAAACACAATAACGTGAAGGGCATAAAATGAGGTGTGCCCGTATAGGCAAGGTAACACTGTTACTGTAGAAAGCAGTATATCCAGGGACTCAAGCCTGGGATTTGGGATTTGAGTATATACACCAGACCGAGGTGTGCCAAAGACTAATGGAAATCCTACCTAAGTCATTTAGAGTAGAAAAGACACAGAATGCAATCAAAAGCACCTATACTACCTTTTTCCCCCAGTAGTTCTAAAATACAGAACTGTCAAAAATAGCTTGTTGTAATGATCTCTTAAAAAAAAAAAAATCAAAACCCTGGAAATACAAACTACAAAAAAAAATTAGGATTCTATGAGTATTGAATTTTGCAACAACTTGGATGAATCAAAGAAGAAATTTCAAAAAATTATGTATTGGATGTTATAACATTTCAAAAAAGCAAAGTCACACTGTTGGGAACAGATCAGTGAGTGACAGGATCGAGGGGCGGTGGTGGGAGGGGGGGGGAGGATGTGCATTCAGGGAGATAGAATGAGGAGGTTTTTGGGGAGTTGATGGAACTGTTCTGTATCATGATTCTGGTGCCAGTTACATGAATTTGTACATATGTTATAGTATATAAAATTTGACTATAAATTGATTTTAAATTAAAATCAGAAAAAAATCTCAAAAATTTAAATTTGAGATAACACTAAAATGTGCATTTAGAGAGACTTCTTTGGTGGCCCAGTGGTCAAGACTCTGTGCTTCCAATACAGGGGCCACAGGTTTGATCTCTGGTTGGGGAACTCCCATAGGCATGGTCAAATTAAAAAAAAAAACAAAACCATAAACAAAATGGTGCATTTAGAGAAACATGCTAACTTTTTCAAGATATCCCTCATTTTGTTAAAACATCGTTGTGTAAATGAGTTTAGTACCTTCAAAGACGAAAAGCAACTGGACTTCTAACAGACGAGTATGTTGAGAATAATTAATTGACCACCTAAATCTGGGGTCAGCCAACTTTTACTTAATGGTCAGATAGTAAATATTTAAACCTTTGAGGGCTATATAGTCTCTTTATGGCAATTATTCATCTGTTGTTGTAGCACAAAGGTAGCCACGGATAATATGTAAAGAAATGGTTTGGCTATGGTCCCATAAAACTTTATTTATAAAAACAGGCAGAGGGCCAGATTTGGTCTGTAGTTTGCCAACCTCTAATTTAAGTTATTACTACATAGTGTGTCTTAAGAATACTTTACTCTGGCTCACCACCTATATAATATCCAAATACGCAGAAGTAGTTGGTATAATTTTTTTACATGCTTTAAATTCAATTATTTAAGTATAATCCTTTTTTTTTTTTTTTTAATTTTTGGCTGCACCTAGAGGCATGTGCAACCTTCCCTACCAGGGACTGAACCTATCAGCCCCCTGCACTGGAAGGTGGAGTCTTAACCTCTAGGTTGCCAGAGAAATCCCCTTAAGCTTAAAATTCAATTTCCAAGAACAAATCATTATAACCACAGTGGCCTTTTATTAGTTCTTTTACGTTAATAAAACAAAAAGAAAATGATGTAATTCAGTTCAGTTCAGTCGCCCAGTTGTGTCTGACTCTTTGTGACCCCATGAATTGCAGCATACCAGGCCTCCCTGTCCATCACCAACTCCAGGAGTTAACCCAAACTCATGTCCATCGAGTCGGTGATGCCATCCAGCCATCTCATCCTCTGTCGTCCCCTTCTTCTCCGGGCCCCAATCCCTCCCAGCATCAAGGTCTTTTCCAATGAGTCAGCTCTTCACATCAGGTGGCCAAAGTATTGGGAGTTTCAGCTTCAACATCAGTCCTTCCAATGAACACCCAGGACTGATCTCCTTTAGGATGGACAATTTGCGTCACCTTGCAGTCCAAGGGACTCTCAAGAGTCTTCTCCAACACCACAGTTCAAAAGCATCAATTCTTCGGCGCTCAGCTTTCTTCACAGTCCAACTCTCACATCCATACATGACCACTGGAAAAACCGTAGCCTTGACTAGATGGACCTTTGTTGGCAAAGTAATGTCTCTGCTTTTGAATATGCTGTCTAGGTTGGTCATAACTTTCCTTCCAAGGAGTAAGCGTCTTTTAATTTCATGGCTGCAATCACCATCTGCAGTGATTGTGGAGCCCCAAAAATGATGTAATTAGCTCCTGTTTTTGAACTATGGATCAACTTTTATACTCAAATGCCTTGTAAATATATCATCCTTATTTATTCTTTATTTCTTCTACAAAAATGAAGAATTGGGTAAATAGCACTTGTTCTCATCACTTACAGAGAGGATCAAGATTGAGAAAATACTTTATTTCTGTTCCATCTGATCCGAGGTTCTTTATTTCTAAAAAGTTAGTGAGAAATATTGGATTGCATATCAATAGTCCAGGATATTTCAAAATTCTTGGACAGGAACATAAAATCCTACAATCTGACAATGGCACTTGATTCTGGAAGTTACTACTCTAATGTGGGCCATATTATAAGACCAGAGATTTGTTTTCAGTGTCTAAACTCACTCAGGTTCTGCCTTTCGTTTTCTCTCTCTAAAACTATCTATTCCTTCTTCTCTGAACCCAAAGATTCTCAAGTTTTCTCACTACCAAAATGTGCATTTAAAGAGCTTAAATTTGTTCCTACTAAATCTAAAAGAACAGTAAGGATAAGAGTCAGCTTTCTCAGAGATACCAGAATTTTAACAAAAATCAAGCTGGTAAAAATGTGATTGATAACCTTTAAAAAATATTTCACACATCCTTACTTTCAGAAATATAATTGTAATATTTTCTTATTATCTAAGTGTTATCTTTTTTAAAAATGATCTCTATATTTTGTTTTGCATATTGAGATTGTTTTCCTTAAGATAACTCTAGTTATCAGCAACACGAATGTTGCCTTTCCATGTCTCTCTTCCCTTACGAAATTCCATTTAACTCAAATATCACTGACTTTTTTCTGGTTTTGGCCCACAGTTCCACTGCATGCAGAGCTTCCCTGACCAGGGATCGAACCTGCACCTCCTGCAGTGGCAGCGTGGAGTCTTAAGCACAGGGACTACCAATGAAGCCAATACCACTGAGAAGAGAATACAATTCTCTTTTTATACTTTGATATTGAGGGATGTTTCAAAAGCGATAAACCTAATCCCAGGTGAACAGGTTGACAACAAGGAGTGCCATGTAGAACGTCATTTTGTGTTCACAGAGGAACACTGTGTTTCCTCTAAGAGAACAAGACACAGGTATCGTCACCCTGACAAGAAGTCCAGCCTTCAGGGAGTGTATGAAGTCAGTTCTGGGGAAGGAAATGGCAACCCACTCCAGCATACTTGCCTGGAAAATCCCATGCACAGAGAAGCCTGCTGGGTTAGTCCATGGGTTTGCAAGAGTCGGACATGACTTAGCAGCTAAACAGCAACAAAAGTCTTTTCTGTCCTGCAAATGTGCTGCTCTCCTACCCTGCTCTCAGTCTCCACTTCTTGGTAAATCATCCTCTAGGGTGCCCTGTGTGCCCTCCATGTTTCTAATCCACTGTTCACTGTCACTCAGAAACTTGAATGTTCTGAGAACTAACATCAACACATCAGCTCTATTAACTAATGAAACTTAACTTTATATATAATTCAATGTCTACCTCCTTGTGGCTAACCAACCTCAAACAAATGATTTCGTTTCTCCATTCTCATTTCCTCAACCATGGAATGGAAGAGCTGGATTGAATGAATCTAAAGCTTCCTTCAACTGGTAAAAGCTTTATGGGAGCAGCACATGGCACTCAGTGACAACTATTTTCATGGAACCTTATAAGACATTTCTGCTTATTTTTGCTTTCCCAGCTCTGTTGAACTCACTACCAGACAAATGAGATGCTAAACACAGTGGTATGATCTAAGGGGTCCGGGATTTCTTCTCTCCTAGGCAATTCTGAAATCCAAAAAGCTTGGATAAGCAAGAGGTTTTTTTATAAGTTTAGTGGAAAATTTATTTGCCAGCAAAACTAGATCTGAACTATTGGGAAGAAATTTATATTCTCTCTTTATTCCACTCGTTTGAATATTCAGATTTTTTCTGCATATACGTTAATGTATATTTTACCAGCGCTATCTCAGATCCCACCAGGGATGTTAGGTTTTAGAAAAGGCAGAGAAACCAGAGATCAAATTGCCAGCATCTACTGGATCATCGAAAAAGCAAGAGAGTTCCAGAAAAACATCTATTTCTGCTTTATTGACTATGCCAAAGCCTTTGACTGTGTGGATCACAATAAACTGTGGAAATAAACTGTGGAATAAACCTGCCTCTTGAGAAGTCTGTATGCAGGTTAGGAAGCAACAGTTAGAACTGGACATGGAACAACAGACTGGTTCCAAATAGGAAAAGGAGTGTGCCAAGACTGTATATTGTCACCCCGCTTATTTAACTTACATGCAGAGTACATCATGAGAAATGCTGGGCTGGAGGAAGCACAAGCTGGAATCAGGATTGCAGGGAGAAATATCCATAATCTCAGATATGCAGATGACACCACCCTCATGGCAGAAAGTGAAAGGGCCTCTTGATGAAGTGAAAGAAGAGAGTGAAAAGGCTGGCTTAAAGCTCAACATGCAGAAAACTAAGATCATGGCATCCGGTCCCATCACTTCATGGGAAATAGATGGGGAAACAGTGGAAACAGTGGCTGACTTTATTTTTCTGGGCTCCAAAATCACTGCAGATGGAGACTGTAGCCACGAAATTAAAAGACACTTACTCCTTGGAAGGGAAGTTATGACCAACTTAGACAGCATATTCAAAAGCAGAGACATTACTTTGCCAACAAAGGTCCATCTAGTCAAGGCTACGGTTTTTCCAGTGGTCATGTATGGATGTGAGAGCTGGACTATAAAGAAAGCTGAGCACCGAAGAATTGATGCTTTTGAACTGTGGTGTTGGAGAAGACTCTTGAGAGTCCCTTGGACTGCAAGGTGATGCAACTTGTCCATCCTAAAGGAGATCAGTCCTGGGTGTTCATTGGAAGGACTGATGCTGAAGCTGAAACTCCAATACTTTGGCCACCTGATGTGAAGAGCTGACTCATTGGAAAAGACCTTGATGCTGGGAAAGATTGATGGCAGGAGAAGGGGACGACAGAGGATGAGACGGTTGGATGGCATTACCGGCACAATGGACATGGGTTTGGGTGGACTCTGGGAGTCGGTGATGGACAGGGAGGCCTGGCATGCTGCAGTTCATGGGGTCACAAAGAGTCAGACATGACTGAGAGACTGAACTGAACTGAATATGTGACTAATATTGACTTAGTATAAATCTGGAAATTTCTGAATTATGAAACTTATCTAGTTTCAAGGGTTTCATGTAGATGGTGATGAGGGATGATGAGCCTGATGTATTTCTAATGATGACCTGAAATCTACAATATTTCAAATTTGCATCTAAGAATAAATGGTGCTTGGCATTATTTACATGTTTTTTGCACTGTGTTTATGTACATTCTTTGAACATGGTAATTTTCAACATATATCTTTAAAATATTAATCAAAATAGTCAGTTAAGAAACACAACACTGTAAATTAACTATACATCAATAAAATATTCAATTAATATGTCCTCACTTTCTGTTACAGATAAAAATTTTATGCATTTTAGTATTTTTCAGGTCAATATTGGGAATAAGGAGACATTCTCATATGAAATAAGTGAACAAATAAATGGGGAGATATTTGAACCTGCTTTTTTCAAAGTCATCCCGAAATGCAAATCCAAAGGCCTTTAATTACTCCATCTTTCTTCTAACATTATAAATCTCTATCTGCATGTTTACAATCAATTCATTATATTCTATCAACATACAGAGACAAAACTTCTGAACTTCCCCCAGGATCTCTGGCTCAAATAGAAAAAGTCCAATATACATTAGCTTGATGAATGAGTTGGTCAATGAATGGGTGGATGGCACACAGACAGCCATCTCCCTTGCGTGGAGCAGAGACATTTTATTTTTGTAGTTCCATAAAACACAGGGAAGACATTCAGGAAGTGCCTACACAGAGAACTTCAGAAAATAGATTATTCCTCTGAGCTGGTCAGAGAATTCCACAACCTGGTCACCTTCTGGATCAAACAATAAGTAGCTTTATTATTATCTTTGGTTAAGAGTCCTCGAGCTGGATGCTACTTGAAGTTTCCATGGATGAAAAGTCAGTTTCAAAGAAAAACACCTTTCATCATTTGACGTTATCAAGTGGCGGAACAAAAAGTCTGACAAGGGGTCAGGGTGATGAAATAAAGCAGAGGGTCGAGTCATTGCAACTTTCTCCACAAGCAAGTGAAACATTGCTTTTGGAAAAAATGGATGCTACAGGCAACGGTATAAGAGACACTAAGGAAAACAAGTTAACTATTTTGGTGAGAGATAGTGAACACACAGGCATGTTTTTAGACAGAGAGAATGAAAAAGAAAGTCTGCCATATAGTTATGTAATATTGTACTATTCCTATTTAAAACTTAGATACATGACATGAACTAGTTTTTTTTTCTCTAAAAAGAAATGAACTTTTAATTTTTGAATGTTTATTGCATGTAGTTTGCATTAATTTGAAGAACATGAGTAAATGTGATAAAGGCTTTCAATTAAAACACAAATAACTAAAGGTTTTCCTAATGTTAGAGATAAAAGTACACACATTCTTAGGTAGTCAGAATTTGTGCTTTTCAAACTTTCTCTTGCTTTCATTTAAGTGAGTAAACAAGGACAGATTTTAACATGCTTATTAACTACCTAGCAAAGGCATACTAACAGTCATGAGAATATTCAAAAAAGTATGAAAAAATGGCAATATTATTCATTTAGTAGTCTACAGCACATTAGTCATATCATTATGACTAAAAAGACAAATTAAAACATGTCATCTTTGTTTACCAAAATTAATTCAACTGCACAAAACGAGCTCAACATCATTAGAAAGAAAATGTGAACTTTAGAGACACATGGTGCAAAAATATTCCAAAATTACACAGTGCAAAAATACAAAATGTTATCATCTAGTGTTTCATATTCTGTATTAAAGCATTTTGAAGACAGTTCTCCATACACTTCTGGAATTCTTGGAGGCAAACTCTATAGTGACTCACTAATAAATATGATTAACAGATGAGACTGAAATAGAAATTTCTTGAAAGCCTTTCAAAATAAGGACAGGACTGTGGCTTGTGTAGATGTATTTCTTACGGGGCCTCAGCTACCTTGTTTTGGAGACAGGACATTATCTGCAATTTAAGCTATTAAGTCAGTCTTTTTGACCCCTTTGTTTCTAGTGATTTAGTAATGCTTCCTGATGCATCATTTATTGGTACATCAAACATCAAATCAAGGTATCTTGATTTCCATGTCTTAAAAATAAAACATAGGCATAAGTAAGATACTAGAACTATGTGAACAAAAAGAAAATACCACCCAATTAGGCATATTGTACCCATGGAAAGCTCCAATTGGGCTGCTTTACAACCTTTGAACGTCCCTGCCATATGACCCAGAAGAAAACCCAGTAATCAGAAGCATGGGAAGGAAGGCTGTCAGGACTGAATATGCAGAGCCTGGACTCTCTGATTTAAGAGTAGCCTTTTTTCCCTGGTGGCTCAGATAGTAAAGCGTCTTGCTTACAATGTGGGAGACCTGGGTTTGATCCCTGGGTCGGGAAGATCCTCTGGAGAAGGAGATGGCAACCCACTCCAGTACTCTTGCCTGGAAAATCCCATGGGCGGAGGAGCATGGTGGGCTACGTACAGTCCACTGGGTCGCAAAGAGTCAGACACGTCTGAGCGACTTCACTTCTTTGCCCAGAGAGAAGTATGTATCTGTTGTTTCGGCTGCCCGGAATCCACTCCTGCCTCCTCTGCTAACAACACTCTGATCTCCCTTTGGGGTATCACCTCTTCCATGCTTCGAGGGTAGTGCTTTGGCCTCTGCTAATCTCTGCCCCTGGTCCAGGGAAGGGGACATGACCCAAGACAGGCCAATCACGGTAGCACATGACTGGCCCCGGGTGGATGCGGGGCCTGAGACAGGAGCATCATTTAGAGAACTTCTGTTGAAACTCTTATGGGCAAGCAGCTCTTGTTCCTCTGGATTTGCTAAACTGGTAGGATGGGAGCCTGGCACTGCCACAGAAACCTGGCAAAGAATGAAGCTAGCATGGAGGAAAGTAAAGCCAAGGGTGGAGGGGATGGGGTGAGGTGAGGGGTCAGGGTGTGGCTATACTTTGATTAAGCCCATTTGATGAAGCCCCTTTGAACTGAGTTTGTGTCCCCTAGGGTCGTCTTTCACCCTTTGGATTCATTTTTCAATTCTTCCTAGAGTGTCTTGCCCCCTAGATAAGGAGAAGCTCCGAGATGCCTTACAAGGGGAAAGATGGCAGTCACAGCAGCGAGAAGGCAGCTGGCTACACGGGAGCCTGCTATATCACCGGGGAGTGGCTGGAACTGTCTTTGCTGTGTACTCTAGGAAGAAACTCAGAATCCCTAACTGCATCTGGGGATTGTCTCTGGCCTCAATTTACATGTCCAGCCCCATCTCAATCCTTTCATGATGTTTCCTGTATGAAAAGCTCATCCCCCTTTTCTTCCCATTCCCTCTAACAGTCATTCCCCACGTGAGGCGCCATCATCCTCAGAAGGATGGCATTCCCTGTTCCTTCCCCCAGGATCTCCCAGACTTGGCCCAGACTTTGGTTATGCATGTGCGTGCCTGCTCGGTCCATGGAATTTTCCAGGCAAGAATACTGGAGTGGGTTCCCTTCCTACTTCAGGTTGTAGCATCTACTATGTCATTTATTCTGTTTCCTCTCCCTCCTTGAGTTTCTCAGATCTCTGTTGTTTTTCCTGCCCACCATCAGAACACTCTGATGGTTTGATCAGAACACTCTGATTTTCCTTTGGGGAACTACCTGCCACACTCTCGGTCTTGTGTTTGGGGTTGGGATCCAGAAATGACTCCCAAGATGGGCATCTCTGCTGAGTACCTAACACATATGAATGTGTCTCCTGGTCTATGTTCAATGGTAATCGAATAGCAATAATATAGCATAGCAGGCTGTTGTGGATGAAACCATCCAGATACTTGCATGCAGAATTTTTGACAGAAGGAAAAAACAGACACACACACACACACAGAACAAAGAAAAAAACACTTAGACATAGCTCAGTAGGAGCATACATGATGGCAAACAAATGCTTTTGGTAGGATTAAAACAAACAGTCTCAGGTCATGCGAGTCAGTGTCGTAATGTGTCATTTACTGTATTCTAATGTGTCATTTACTGTATTCTAACTTTTGCTTCCAAATTCATTTCAAATTTGTAAGTTTGCTGGCCATTTTCTCTGATAAACTCTTCTTAGGGTTATCAGCAAGTTACATCCACATCCTGCTTGACTGTTACTTTGCTGTGGCTATGCCTCCTACCTGTAAAGAGAAACCACGGGGGTGGGGTGGGGGGAAGATGACTTTCGCTACTGAAGTTTTTGGAAGCTATTGCCCCTGTGTTTCTAACGTATTGTCAGCAATTTAGTATTTTCTTCAGCATTTAAAGACTGCTCTCTGTCTGTTGACAACTTCTTTACCACTGAGTTTTTCTCCTGGGTGGCATTAAACTATATTTAAAACTTACATCTTGTTTATATATGCTCTTGAGCCAGAACCTTTGGTTTACAGGAAAGAATTTGCTGATCTCTTTCCTTCCCCACTAAAAACTACTGAAGTTACACTAATTGCTTCTACAACTGCATACTGCTGGACTCCTCAAAGGGCTGATACCACAGGCAAAGCTTAGACCACTTGGCTTTGCTTATGTTACAATCTGACATATAAATCAGAGAGATTATAGAAATATTCTACATTTAGTCTATGAATTTACATATCTAAACATTGTCTGATTAAAAATTAGGTGTGTAATTTTGGAGGGAAAGCTTATCGTTAGCAATATTTCATTCAGCCACACAGGTTTCTATTATATATGGGTGTATATACTAATATAGACATTAATACTTATATGTATATATAATACACTTATAAACAATAAAATTGAGCACTAAAATTACTTTTCTTTAGGAAAGAGTTAAAAATACTGGCCCCTTCAATGTCATCTAAAACTAATGGGAAAAGAAAAATTAGACATTCATAGAACTAAAACCTAGACATCTGGGTCTTCCTAACTTATGCCCTGATCATTAATAAGAAATTAATGATCACTTTATATCCTATAAAAGAGCATTACTTTCCAATGTTTTCAGTTTAACAAAGCCAAATAAGGATATATATATATATATATATATATATATATATATATATATATATAAAATCCAAAACTGAGTCTAAATTCCTACATTCAATAATTTTGATGTAATTATCCCCTCAAAGCTCAATAAAAGCTTTTTCATAATGGAGACAACACAGAAACTGACAAGACTTGTTTTCACTAATTAAATATTTTCTGAATAAAATGTATTCTGATGCAATATGTTCATTCATCTTTAATGGCTTGTATAAATTTTCAAGTGCCATTAATACATTCAAATTAGCAAAATTATAGGGATTAACTTTTCTACAGTGTTCCCCCAATGTCACCCAGGACAGTCATAATTTAACTATGAATCCATTTTGAATGCATATATATCTCAACTCATTAAATGTTTGGTATTTAAAAGTAAATTATAGACATAAAAATGCTTACTGGCACGCTTCAATGGGGAGTTAGGCAACAAATGTGTGGTTAACACTATCTTATGAGCACAGGAGAGGTCTCTCTTTTACTATGATACTCAACAACATGACTAAATGCCTCCCAGAAATTTCGAATTAGAAATGCAAAGGTTAGATAAAGTTAAAGGTCATCCCCCTACAGTCAAGAGGGGGCCAGCTCCCTACCAAGTTCCTAGCAGACTTGCTTCCCTAGGGCACATCATAAAAGTAATTTACTGACAACTCACCTTACCAGGGGTCATTTGGGGCCTCGAGTCTTCTGGAATTCACTTTTAAGAAGCATGATTAAGTGGGGACAACTATTGGCCCTAAAGTATTTATGCTGAGAACAAATGTCTGTCAGAATTAAATCCTTTGTGTGTGGTGGTTTCAGACTTAAAAAAGATGTGTGCCCTGATGAAAAGCACATATATTCTATTCACCAAATTAAATCTTAGAATGAATATGGTTAATTGATTTATGAGGTTTAAAACAAATACTCCAGAAATCCAAATAGACAACACAGCCTAATAAAATGGAGAATGCATTTACCAGGTTAGTTAAATTCTTTTTCAATGTCCTCTAGTCCAGTTTTGTCTCACGCTGGAGGAAAAATGAATTCACATCGTTTCAAAGAAAAATGAAGATGCTGTGGAAACCAAGCCAGGAAAGTTGACTTATTTCAAAATTTTTGCAAGAAAGAGCTATTTCCTGATTAAAACAAATCTCCTGCTTTGAGTGCTTTTGATAATTCTGACATGAAGTATTTGGTTTAATATTAGGTAGAGAAGGCTTTTCCACATTAAAAAAAATTACGAAAGGGTAAAATATGTGTGCCTTGCACAAAATTAAAACAGATTATCTGACTCTGTGTGTGGGATACAGTTCTAATCTATACAGTGCGTGGAAATGAAGCTGGTACTTTGAATTGCCCAGCACACATCTCAGTAATAACAGAGGATGAGGCATACAATTTCAAGGAACACCCACAATGAAAATTATTCTTTCCAAACAGAGAATTGTTTTGGAATATGTTAGGTTAATTGGCGCAGTGGGATTTCTCTCAAGGAAACACAGAGCACTGAAATCCTGACATGTGCAAGTAAAATGATCAAGCCTACTCTCTTCCCCTTTTCAATTTTTCACATCTAGTCTACTCTAAGGAACTAAGTAAGTGCTAGCTGCTCAGATTCTTTGTGACCCCGTGGACTGTAGCCTGCCAGGCTCCTCTGTCCATGGGATTCTCCAGGCAAGAATACTGGAGTGGGTAGCCATCCCCTTCTCAAGGGGATCTTCCCCACCCAGAACTCAGGTTTCCTGCCCTGCAGGCAGATTCTTTAGACTCTGAGCCACCAGAGAAAGCCCTCTACGCACTGTCAAATTCACTTTTGTAGATTCACATGCAGATAGAAAAGGAGACAGTTTTTTGTTTGCTTGTTTGTTTTTGCCAGTTTAATTTACAGCAACAAAGACTGATTAGTTAAATGAGGTTCCACTGGCAAAAAGAAAGAAGAAACTCACTGAAGATATCTGTGAATATTCTACTTTGGAGGGTGAACTGCAGGTAATTTAGAAGTAAGGTAATCATTTTTTTATTTTATGCTTTTGGTCATTATTTTACAACTTAAATAGTTAGAAATTCCCTACAACATTGGCATATCTTCCCTATTAGAAGGACATAGTTATTCCATCATTATTTTAATCTTCTTTGACTTAAGAATGGGTTTCCCTGAAAGCTCAGTTGGTAAAGAATCCACCTCCAATGCAGGAGACCCCAGTTTGATTCCTGGGTCAGGAAGATCTGCTGGAGAAGGGACAGGCTACCCACTCCAGTATTCTTGGGCTTCCCTTGTGGCTCAGCTGGTAAAGAATCTGCAATGCGGAAGACCTGGGTTCGATGCCTGGGTTGGAAAGATCCCTGGAGAAGGGAAAGGCTTCCCACTCCAGTATTCTGGCCTAGAGAATGCCATGGACTGTATAGTCTATGGGGTCTCAAAGAGTCAGACACGATTGAGCGACTTTCACTTTCTGACTTAAGAATACCTTGATTTGGCCTGTTACATTCTAAAATCCAATTATAATTATCCTTTTAAAAAATAATCACCTGACTCCCTTACTCTATTTAAATACGTATCTTTCCCAAGGAGGAACATGTGTGAATACACAGTCTCTAAGCTGTGGTTACCATTTTTATGAATTATCATTTACGACTGGTATAGAATGAGCCCTCTTCATATTGCCACAATTGATAGCTTCCTGTAATTTGCAGCTTTTCACTGGAACCAATTAAATGTCTCATGTGGTTAATGTACTGAGGTTTTAAAAATCTATACTTCAAAACTATGAGAAAGAATGTATACATTTAGTAAACACCATGGGTAAAAATACTTACATTTAATAGGGTAAATTCTAAATATTCTTCCCAATATTGACGTGCTGAAAGTTGGAAATGAAAGGAACCTCAGTGATTATTGATCCTCTCATGTTACAAAGGAAAATTTGAGGCTCAGGTGGTCAATGCCCTGGCCATGGGCACAAAGCGCTCAGAGCAGCTCTGGTACCAGGAGCCAATCTTCTTCCCTGTGACCCCCTTCTACTCCTGCCCCACCTCACCGGCTATCTGTACATGGCTGCTACCACACTTGTTTAAAAAAGCTTAGGTCAGACTTTGTCACTCTCCTGTTCAAAATCCTCCAGTGATCACCCCCTTTCATTCACAGTAAAAGTCAAAGACCTTAGGAGAACACGTTAAGACTCTATGTTATCTGAGGCACACCTTCCACCCCCCCAACACCACACGGATGCTCTGCGATCGTATCTGATTACTCTCCTCATCACTCACTTCCACACTCTGTCCTCCCCAGCACACCAACTGCCTGCTTCAAGGTCATGATTTATCTTTACCATTGAACCCAGGTTTGCAAACTTAGCCCCTGTTAGCCCTACACATTAAAGACATTATACTTTCATTAACTGAAACCCAAAGTCTCACTTCATGCTGAGTTATGCAGCTTTTCAAAATTTAACTGGAGTGATAGTGACCTTATGAAGGTGAGTGCACCTATTTGTCAGCATGGTAGGGTGTCCAGTGGGCTCTGCAATTTGGGAGACACTACTTGCGTTTCTGTATCAGTACAAAGGAAAAAATCAGAGTAGAGTAAACCCCGTGATCTCTGAGCCTGGGCAAGGATGGAGTTCCCAATGCCCGAGTAATACTGACCACTTTTCTTTATCGTCATTTTCTTGGAAAGTGTTGGAGACTTGCACTGCTTTCTGTTTCACTGACTTTTAGAGCTAGAAAAGACCTATGGTATTATTTAGCCTGGTCCTCTGATTTCAAAGATGAGGATGTAGAGACACCAGAAGGTTAAGCAGATTGCTCCCAGTCATACACCCACTGGGGCTTCCTAGGTGACTCAGTGGTGAAGGATCCGCCTGCCAAGGAAGAAGATGGAAGAGATGCAGGTCCGATCCCTGGGTTAGGAAGATCCCGTGGAGAAGGAAAGGGCAATCCACTCCAGCATTCCTGCTTGGAGAATCCCCACGGACAGAGGAGCCTGGCAGGCTACAGTCCATGGAGTCGAGAAGAGTCAGGCACGACTCAGTGACTAAGCACACAGACACACACAACCACTGGCAAATTCCGTGGACAAGAGTGCCATAGCCACTCGGAGATCAGTTCTCACGCATACCCAGCTGAGGTGGGATATTACAGGAAAGGGACAAAGCGGGAATCAAAGATGGTGACGATTTGATGCTGTCACCCAAAGTTTTAATAACTACTTATAAGGGAAGAAGTGTACCTAGTTAGTCATGCCCATAATACATTTTTTGGTTGTTTTTCTTTCTTTTCTCTCTTTTTTTCCTTTTATGCAGAAGTTTTATATGTACTGACATTTAATCAAAGTCAAATCGTAAAATACATATACACACACACACAACCTTCCTTGGACAAGGAGACATTGTCTTTAGGTTGCAATTAAGGAACTTAAGCAATTAAGGAACTATGCCAACTATTGGGTAAATCTTTTCTGGAGCTAGCTATTAATACATTGCCGCAAGTCACAAAATCCTAACGAAGATCAGCCCCAGGGTGGTGTGTGTGGAAAACCTGGGCGTAAATACATTATTGATGTCATGGGGTCAACCTGATCTTCCAAACCCCTGGAGATTTAAACAGAAGCTTTAAGAGTGGTACAGGGTAAAACCACAGACTGGGTAAGAGACAGAATGAGCTTTTGCAACCTCAGGTCACAGGCTTGAGCCCAGTCTTGGCTAGTAATTGATAACTTATGACAGATGTTTGGTGACCTGTGTGTGGAAGGAGTCGGTTCAAGTTTTGTTTCCCTTTTCCTGAACAGGTGTGTTCACATCTACCCACGGAGATGTTTGCACTGTGAAAATCTCATTCCCAAATCTTTCTCAGAAAGGCTAAGAATTTAATGGGAATTAAATCCAGCTATCTTTTTATCCTCTTAAGGGTTAGCACTTTTCTCATTTTTTAAAAACTTAAGCAACTTCCCTTCACTCCAAGTCTTATCTTTAAGGAATTCTTCTGAACAGTTTCAAAGTGTTGGCTAAGGGAAATAGCCTGAGGACAGATGTCATTTTATTCAAGTATGTGATCCATTTGGATCAAAGGTACTTTAGGATAAGAGACTGGTTTAGGAACAGCTTATTAGAATTTTTTTAAAAGAAGAGAATTTAGTTACTCTTAAAGAGAAAGACAGAATATTCAATATTTGAATTATTTGTATGGAACATTTTTCCTCACGAATTGTGGCCATATGTAAACCTTCAAGATCCTTTGTCATCATGTTTTATTTTTATATTAGCCTCAATTTATTGGGTTTTATAAGCAGGCTAAATATAATTTCAACTACAAGCAATCATGGAATTAGATCAAATTCATTGATGTTCTCCTTTCCTCTTCTTGTGCTACCACATATATGTATGATAGGGTAGCTAGCACATATCTTTTTGTCTTAATAATAATATTTTATAGATTTTCTGTAATTTGCAGTTTAGGCCTGTGGAATTACACAACTTTTTTTAAAAATATAAATTTATTTATTTTAATTGGAGGCTAATTACTTTACAATATTGTATTGGTTTTGCCATACATCAACATGAATCCGCCACGGGTGTACAGAGTTTAAAATTAGTTGTATACAGCATGCCTAGAAAGAGTAAAATGAAAATTCACAAGAAAAAGGAGTCAAATTTTACCTCCTTTTGGATGGTAATTCCCACAAGCCACTGTGACCGTATGCATTGTCATCTAGTATCACAAAGTCAAGCTAGGGTAGAAAATGACATGATTTAGAAAAAGATTCTCTCAAATTTTTCTCATTGTAACACATCACACAATGGGCTCAATAAATAGCATCTCCAAAGATGAATTTAATTTCTAGACAGTGACCCAGTTTTCAAAATGTCCTCAGTTTTGGCTACTTTGATATTATGATAATTCAACATAACTGCATATTTTCAGATTTTTTTAAAAAACCATTAAACTAAATCTCAATTGGTGATAAATATAAACAAATACATTAAAATGAATTATAGTAGTTGATTAAAATATTTACTGTACATAAATATTACATATTATATAAATAGATCTCTCTCTATATTTACTATATAAGTGTAAAGATGAAAGAAATCTGTTAAAAGCCAAGTGCTACATAAACAAACTCCCCAAATTGGTCTTAGGTAGGAAGACACAAATCAAAGAGCAAACATGCTTACAGATTTAGGAAGCTTTCTGTAAAATATTGAGGTGATGAGATAGGACAAGGGCTTCCCTCAGCCTGGGATGTGACCAGGAGGTAGCTGTGGTCATTCCATTTATATATTCTTGCACGTGACCTTCAGCACATTTTGTGATAAATTAACAGATGTTTGTTGCGTTGTTCAATTTTGAAAACTTCCTTTAAACTTTCCTCTTCACTGACCTCATATTTTACCCACCTGTCTCTCTTAGAAAAATATTTTGTTGAGTAATACACTCTTTGTATCATGACATTACATGTTAATTTCAGAGCAACTTTGCCCAACTACTCCCCTACCAAATCCTGAGATTCTAAATCTGGTGGGCAAAAATATGTGCCTTCTTAGTTTTCAGTCTCAGTATATTTCCTTTGCAAATCCTACAATTTATTAACTCTATGGCACAGCGACACAAACCACGTTCCAAAATAAACACACAAAAAGACCTACCTTACTGTAATATCCAGGTTGAGAAAAACTACTCTGAAAGCAGGGAAATGCTGATGAAAGCTTGCTGCCATATTCAGGGCTCAGCTGCTTTGTGCTTAATCATCATTAGGCATGTGCTCTGAGGAACCCCGGACCTGGGAGTTTTTGCCTAATGAGGTAGGTAGCAAAGGCCTTATACCTAATGCCAGAAGGTGATGATGTAAAAAAGAAGACGTTCTCTTCCTCTAGCTATACATTTTAATTACATTCTGGGTTTATCTTTTCGAATGGAAGAAAACACACAACAATATAACTCTTGCCATAGGGGTGCTGTATAATTTTGCTGCAAACACTAACACTATCATAGAACTTCCATGAAGTGCCATCCAGTCCCACACTAAGGGGGGCTGTGAAATACCACAGAATGTAGTTAACTGTGGCCACTGGAGCTTCTGGGTCATTCTGAGGGCTAGGCTCCTTTTCCTTACTCTTTTCATGTGGGTATAATAGTTACTATAATAGTATTATAGTTTCATATTAGTAGATGCCAATAACAGTGAATGCTTACAAGTATTGATACTTCAGAGTCCCGTGAGACTGAGCACATAAAGAGGTAGGTGCAACCTTGTAGCATCCCTATTCTACAGATAAAGAAACCAAGACTAGAGGTTAAACAAACTGCCCAGAGTCAAAGCACCAGCATATGGTATGAATGCAGTGACTAGCACCCAAGTCTGTATGCTTGCCATCCGATCTAGGTCCTCAGCCTCCCTGCTGTTGTGCAGCCAGGACAAGCAGCACCGCACATGTCTACACCTATTGTCATCCATCTCTGCTTCTTAAATGTGCTCCCCAATCTTTCCCTCTATGCAGTGGCCGCTGCTCAAAAGCACAGAGGAGCAGAGCACCACGGTTGAGAGCATGGCGGCCAACAACTGCCTGGAAAATTTGGTTCTGCTACTGGCTAGCAGTGATCTCATGGGCAGTTTGTTTAACTTCTGGGCCTCAATCGCCTCATCTCTGAAATGGGATAATCATCCCTGCCTCAAGGGGTTACCAGGATTACAGAGGTACTCTATGTAATGGCTTAGCAGAGTAAGTGCTTAAAAGAATAGTGGTTATGATTAGTAAAATATAAGACTAGAGTGGGCTTCCCAGGTGGCGTTAGTGGTCAAGAACCCGCCTGCCAATGCAGGAGATGCAAGAGACACGGGTTCGATCCCTGGGTCAGGAATATCCCCTGGGGGAGTGCATGACAACCCACTCTAGTATCCTTGCCTGGAGAATCCCATGGACAGAGGAGCCTGCCAGACTACAGTTCATAGGGTTGCAAAAAGTCAGACACAACTGAAGAGACTTAGCACATGCACACACATCCTACATCCTTGCTAAAAACACGGCCAGCTTGAAGACTATAATACTGGGAAAGTTTTGGGATGCTTGTGATTTCGTTTTCATTAGATGACAGAGCCTCTGTAAAGTCATGCCAACTGATAACTGCCAACAGTCCTCTTTTTTCTCCTACTCAGATACAGAGAGCTGGTGGCTGCCACATACAGATAGATACTTTTGAAAGAAAGCAGTGACCTTCTCGAGGGTTCAGATTTCTGCTTCTCACTTGTTTTAAATGATTACCACAGGACCTTTGAGACTGATGGGCTCTATTTCCTTTGCCCTTCAAGTCTTAGATAAATATAAAGACATTCATGTAAAAGCTTTCCTCACCTCAGCTGTGAATCATGGGACCTAAAATGTAGCAGAAGGCAGGTCTGTCTCTGCTTAGCTGCAGGGACCCTGTACTCTGAAGTTTCAACTTCAGCAAAAAAATATGATGTATGCTGGAGAGAACTTTATAGATTAAACCAGTTAACACTGGCACACACCATATCTATATCCATTTATATTTATTCAAATGTTTTAAATAGAATTGCGAATGCCAAGATAAGAAAGTAAGAACACCAGAAATGAAATTAACTTAAACAAACAGAAAATTACATTGAGATTATTTCACATGATCAGCAAATTAAAAAAAAAAGATTTCTCTGTTGGACATTTATAATAGACTTAAAATGAGATTAGACATTTACAAATTGAAAACATTTATCACAGAGTGCAGGGCGTTTTGATGCAGGATCAGTAACAGTAAAATAAAGATAGTTGGGTTTAATACCATATCATTACTATCTTGATATAAAAAATTATGGTAGTAAATATTTTTACTTACAGATCTACATTTTAATGGTTTGGAACCAGAATTTTAAATTACCCCCAAAAGAAGGTATTTATAAATGTATATCTGAGAGAAGACTCTTCAATGAACTTTCTACCACTTTTAGAATGAATTTATTTCTAGCACTACATTAATTCTCTTTTAGATGGAATTCAGTAATTCCTAATCCAGTAGTTTGATAGGTCAAAAACTTAAAAAATATCACATATACAAAAAATCCCAGAATGGCAACTCTTCTATTGCAATATTTATTAAATATATTTTGCTGCTTTCTTTCAACTAAACATACACTTTCTTTCAACCTAAAACATGCTTAAAAGCAGAGCTCTAACAATTTTACTGAGGAAGCATTCAATAGGGGACCCAGTCAGCTCCGTATACGTGCGCGTGTGCATGAGTGTGCATGTGTGTTCATACTTTGTTTCTGATACCAGTTTTGAACAGGAAACTGCTTCTCATTGATGCTCTGACTCATTTCACTCAGAAAAAAAACCACTAGGATTGCATGTGTTCCCATAAGATCGCCAGTTAAAGACAGAGGAAAATGTGAAAGGAAGGGTCTCTGACCAACTCTGGAGAAGTAGGACATCCATCCCAATGGGCTGATGTGCAATGGATTTCACTAAACCTTCGCTGTTCACGATCACGCGTGTGACTTACAAGCATGTGAGATCAGAGGTTGCCTGGCTGGGCCTTGCCCCGGCGCACCCTACCTCCTCTTCCACAATGCTCCTGTGGCTCCCGGGGACCTGGGCCACTGTGTCTCAAGAGACCCAATGTCAATGGGTTCGGTCACCCAGACAATCAGCAGCTTTCAACTGCATGTCCTCTCCTCTCTTGATAAAAGGACGGCTTTGAAAAGCATCTTTCAAAATGAGGATCCGAGTAGATAGGGAGGGACAGGAGCCCAGGCATACTTGTTCCAATGATCGACAAGTCGTTAGCTCTGTCTGCTGTGTGATGTTTGGGTGAGGCCTCTTGGGCTTCTGACCAACCCTGAGAACTGGGTGGGGGAGTTTGGTGCAGAGAATGGTGTGTGTTAGTCTCCCTGGGTTGGGGGGACACCCTGTAGGTAACAGGTGCAGGCTTGTCTTCACTGTCATATACACACAAAGCTACGGCTGATCCTTGGTGGTCAGGGCAGGTTTGTTTAGATTAGACTAGAGTTAACTTCCGGTGTACTTGTCATTATTTTAACAAGGGTTTTCAGATACAAATAGCAAATTACATTTTATGAAAAGGAATGAGAACATTTTCCCCAACTAGCTGAATACCAAATTCCCAGTGGAACAAAAACAGGAAAATGTAATAGGTGAAGCGACTGTCCAACTCAAATGAATTGTTGAAAAAAATTAATGTCATTTTCTAAGACTTTCTATCAAGAATCTCACATGCTGCCAGAGTTAACTAATCTTCTCATTCAAAGTGGACAAATAAAAATAAAAGAAAGTGGACAAATAATATGTGAAGGTCAAATAAGTGACAGAAGGTACGACAATGGGGGCTTCCCTAGGGGCTCAGCAGTAAAGAATTGCCTGAGAAGCAGGAGACACAGATTCGATCCCTAGTTAGGGAAGATCCCCTGGAGGAGTGCCTGGCAACCCACTTTGGTATTCTTGCATGAAGAATCCCATGGACAGAGCAGCCTGGTGGGCTACAGTCCATAGGGTCACAAAGAGTCGGACATGAATGAAGTGACTGAGCGTGTACATGGACACACACAACAATGACAACTAGTGTACAACCATTTGCTCCCAGCAGTTACTTCAGAAATATAACTTGGCCATAGGTGGGCAGAGAAGATGTGTCTCATTCCTTATTCAACTGATCCAGGGGTTTGGCTCAGTCTAGACCAGTGCTTTTCAAATTGGCCCCACGTTGAAATCACCTGGAAAATCTTTAAAAGGGTACCAACTGAGTCCTAACTCCAGATATTCTGATTTAATTTGGGCAGTAGAATGTTCTAACGTTCCCAGTCATCTCTACTGTGCAGCCATTCTTAAGAACCAGTGGTCTATTACCCCCCGAGAACTTCAAATAGATGAGGCTGGGTCTAGTACATCCAGAAGTTCTGACTACGGATTCAGACATAAGATTAATTTAAAGATTTCAAATCACTGTGATCTTGGAATTTCCCTCTTTGGGATAAAGCAACATCAACAACAAAGAATATGCTCCTTCCCACTCCCACACTCAACACACAAAATGAAGATTTTAAAATCTGCTCATCAGTTGGTCATTTGAGCCATTTTCCATGGCATCCACATGAACGGTCAGCTTGTACAACGCACTAATGCTAAAAATCTAGCAAACCACTATCTAGTTTTAAAACTATTTTTTACCTATTCTTGGTAATTTTACAAAGCTCAGTCTTCTAGGATTTGAGCTGTTGTGACTGGAATCACCTCTTCCTAAATGAAATAGCAGTTTAAATTCATATGGCATAGAATTTACTCTATTAATCCAACTCCACAATTTCCTAGAGCAAAAAGAAGTCAGTGCTTTAGTTGGTGCTTTGCAGTTTTGCACATAACTTTTGCTCAGTGAAACTTGGTTATGTTCTCTCTCTTGGTTATTGAAATCTCCTATAATATAGGCAGCACAATCTGGGTGTTAGATACTGGGTTGGCAAAAAGTTCGTTTGTGTTTTTTCACAATGGCTTACCAAAAAATTTATACAAATGTTTTGGCCAAACCAGTAAAAACCAGACGCCATATTTTTAGCTAGGGAGGTGTTCTCTAAGTTCCCCAAATGATGGGTTCTTTGTTGGTGGTATAAGAATAAGGGCTGGTAGATATTTAAGGACATCAATTGTCCAGCTCTTTGCCACAAAAAGGCCAGCCCTTAACGAGGTGACAAAAATCCCTGTCAATTCTGAATTGACCATTAGCAGAAAAGGAACTCCAAATTCCCTTATACCCAGCACTAGCTTTTAGAAACTCTTATAATCAAGAGTTCCTCTTTATGTCTGATTTAATATACTCATATTGGTCATTAATTAATACCATGGGGGGAATCAGCACTGTGGCTTGTCCCGCATTTATTTCAAACCTACCAAGATTGGGTTTAGTATATGGAATTATTATTAATGCTGTGATTAGAATATTTCCGTCAATACTTTGGTCTGTTAAAACAGCTTTATTCCCTCTTTTAGGACATTTAAAACTGAAAGAATAGGGAAGTGATATGCATAATAATTTATGAAGATTCCTATTTACATTATTAACACAAGATAATCATTGAGATACTCAGAAGACTGCCATGAACACACTAATTTTTCACACATCAAGAAGCCTGAAAATTACCGTGAAATGATTGTGATACTGTTTTCATTTCAAAAGTATCCGAGGGGCATACCACAAAAACTAGCAGTCTAGTCAACTCATGAATGTGTTGCCATCTATTCCATTAAACAAACAGGAGTCACTTCTAAGCGGAGAAGGCAATGGCACCCCACTGCAGTACTCTTGCCTGGAAAATCCATGGACAGAGGAGCCTAGTAGGCTGCAGTCCATGGGGTCGCTAAGAATCAGACACGACTGAGCGACTTTACTTTCACTTTTTACTTTCATGCATTGGAGAAGGAAATGGCAACCCACTCCAGTGTTCTTGCCTGGAGAATCCCTGGGACAGGGAAGCCTGGTGAGCTGCCGTCTATGGGGTCGCACAGAGTCAGACACGACTGAAGCGACTTAGCAGCAGCGGCAGCAGCAGTCACTTCTAAGACCTCCAATCTGTGACTTGTGATGGGTTCCTAGGAGACTG
This sequence comes from Ovis aries, assembly GCF_016772045.2. Classification (NCBI taxonomy): domain Eukaryota; kingdom Metazoa; phylum Chordata; class Mammalia; order Artiodactyla; family Bovidae; genus Ovis; species Ovis aries. Next base: position 13,629,187 of record NC_056070.1, read on the forward strand.
AGATAAAGGCATGCTGCTGCCTGATCTACTTGGGGGTCTACTTGAGGACAAGGATGTGGTCTTAGTACTGACTATACAGCACATACTCAAATTTCCATGTGATAGGTTCCTATCTCACTGATATTACTAGTGCCAAATACTAAAGGAGCCCAAAATACACACTTTGAAATATGTCATTTTATGTAACTCTACACATGTATTCTATATATTTCTACATAATGGGTAGAAGAATGGATTTTGAAGTTTATTTTAAGCCCGAGAAACCCTGCAGCTCTCCTAGGAAAGAATGCCCAACAGGGTTCTGCAGAATCCTAGAAGCCTACAGAACATACATACTGTAGAATCACGGCGCTGTCACAATCTGGCCTGTATTATTTTATTGCATGATGAGATGTCTCAATATCAGAGAAGATCCCAATGAATGGGTGTGAATGAAAAGAGAGTCTTAAGTGACTCTAATCAGAAGAAGGGGATTCTTTAGGTAGCTAAATTGAAGTAGAAACAAGAACATCAGTGTTTTCCTTCCTGTAACAAAATTTTCCAGTATTCTGAGCCCATTTCTTTCACCTATATTTTATCATACATGAACTTTTAATACCAACATTTTAAGTAAAACAGTATTTGAAAACTATTCTCTCAAATAGCTGAAGATATATTTTACAGTTAATTGGCAATGTGTATCATGGTGTATGTCCCTCAACTCAGTAATGTTCTATCAGTGAATTTTAAAGAAATTATCCATAATCATGTTAAATAATATATACAGGAATGATAAACATTATTTACAGTGATAAGAAGAAAATACTAGGGTAATCCTAAATATCTCTTAATGAGGAAATTCCATGCTCAAAAGACATAAAAAAAACTAAGTTTCTGAGAAAAGTTTCCAAATCTGGTAACATTCTCATGACATAGTATTAGGTGAAAAATGAAGGCTAAAAAGATTTTATAAAAGCTTATTTTTATTTTAAAGTTTCCTAGGAAAAAACCATTAGAGAACATATTTTTCTGTGTTTCCAGTTATTAAAACAGACTTGTGTTACTTTTGCAATCAGGAAAAATTAATTTAATATAAAAACTTGAAGAAAGTATATCAAAATATTAATAGTGATATTCTTTAATTGATAGGATTATAGGTGATGATTGTTAGAACACTTTCCCCAATGCTTTATTTTATAGAGAGAATGTTTAACTTTTCAAAGTCAGAAAAAACTTTCAAGGTCAGAAAAAAAACCTCACTTGTAGTGAGTAATGTATTTGCTGCAGTATCTTTATTCCTTCCTCATAAGTCAGTGAGTTATCAGAATACATTTCAGAATGTATTTATTGAACTCCAATGTGCAAAACAGCAATGGTTCATTTTAAGAGACTTAGATTATGTGCTACGAAATGTAATGAAAAATTTTACTGGGAGAAAGTCGAAACTACTGATTTAAACAACTTTTCCAAACGATCTGTGTGGTGGTGCCAAAGCTCTTTTCTTTAAAGGACCAGAAGTACTAAGTCTTCTTTTGTGCAGTTATGTCCTGGTCAGTCCTGAGTGCTCATTGGAAGGACTGATGTTGAAGCTGAAACTCCAATACTCTGGCCACCTGATGAGAAGAACTGACTCATTAGAAAAGACTCTCATGCTGGGAAAGACTGAAGATGGGAGGAGAAGGGGATGACAGAGGATGAGATGGTTGGATGGAATCACCGACTCAATGGATATGAGTTTGGGTAAACTGCGAGAGTTGGTGATGGACAGGGAGGCCTGGCGTGCTGCAGTCCATGGGGTCGCAAGGAGTTGGACACTACTGAGACTGAACTGAACTGAACTGATGACGCCACAATGTGACCTTGAGGCTAAGTGGTCCCAACTACAGGCATTCTCTGTACTCTGAGTCATCTTAATTATTTCACATGGTAGATACTGAATAGATAGGTATCAGGAATATATTTATATTTTTTCTTATTGGTTTCTTCTGGTTTTGATGTTCTTACCTTTGAATAGAGCTCAACAAAATAAGAAGGGGCTTATATATACCATATGAGTAGAAAAGTATATATCCTCCTTCAATTTTTTCCAGTTTAAAATGAAAAAGACAACTGATTCTCCTCAAATCATGCTTAATTCGTTTCATTCTAAGACATTCATGAACTGTTAAATGTCTTAATTTTAGAATGCCACAATTTGCTGATAGCTTAGTACTACTAATATTGTATCATCTTACTTTCTTGTGAACAAAGGTCTTGCCAACAAAGGTCCATCTAGTCAAAGCTATGGTTTTTTCTGTACTCATGTATGGATGAGAGTTGGACTATAAGAAAGCTAAGTGCCAAAGAATTGATGCTTTTGAACTGTGGTGTTGGAGAAGACTCTTGAGAGTCCTTTGGACTGCAAGGAGTTCCAACCAGTCCATCCTAAAGGAGATCAGTCCTGAATATTCACTGGAAGGACTGATACAGAAGCTAAAATTCCAATATTTTGGCCACCTGATGTGTAGAAGTGACTCATTGGAAAAGACCCTGATGCTGGGAAAGATTGAAGACGGGAAGAGAAGGGGATGACAGAGGATGAGATGGTTGGATGGCATCACTGACTCAATGGACATGAGTTTGAATAAGTTCCAGGAGTTGGTGATGGACAGGGAAGCCTGGCATGCTGCAGTCCATGGGGTCACAAAGAGTCAAACATGACTGAGCAACTGAACTGAACTGAACTCTCTTGTGAAGAAAACGTGAGAGTATTTGTTTACACACCTATTAGATTATTGAACATAAGAATTCAAATTGAAGAAGCAAGAAAGGAGGCAATAGATGCACTTATATGTTATAAAGGTGGCTAGTTATAGAAAAAATATTTGACTTACCTGTAAAAATATTGTACAAGGAAATCACAGTATAAATAGCATATCTTATGACACAGAGTCAAACAAAGATGTAGTGAAAGAATGATTTGCAATTGCCAAAATAACCCAAAGGCCTCTTTGTTTCTGCTGGCAGATGCTGATATACAATTCTAATGCCTGTTAAACAGTATTTAAGCAAATATTTTATAAAACCAAGAATCATTTTAAGTATGTCAATTACATAGGGAAACCAAGTCAAAACACCAATCTGATTGCACAGCTTAATCATCACCAAATAACATGAAAAATGTAATGTCATTGTCCTGATTTAGTGGCCGTAATTATTGCTCCCCTGTGTTGCCTCCTTATTTTCTCCTATATTCTTTCCTTTATTGCGAAGAAACATCTTTAGTGAGGATAACACTAAAATAAAATTAACATAGCCAGAGCAAAGATAAATAAAATTTAAAAAGCCAACCTTTATTCCACTCTGAACAAGTTTGTGAATGTCCAAATAAGGCTCCTTGAAAATTTCTCCTTCGGGGGTAAGTATCTTCACGTAACCTTCTTTTTCCAGAATGAAGAGGCGGTGGGAGCCATCCCCACTATGTAGGGCGCTGACAGGCTGGCGCAGCCCACTCACAACCTCCTGGATACAGAAGCAGTTGTGTTTGTGCTTTCTAAACAAATTAAAGAAAACCAGTAAGCTTTTCCTGAGATGAAGGAGGTAAGAAATGTATGTAGCATCCTTTTCAAAATATATTTCCTTTAGAAATCAACCAAGGGCTGGTAACCCAAGGTCCCAATTTGATTCTCTAAAATTATTTTCAATGGGGGAAAAAAAAACCCCTCAAAAGGCTTTCTATCAGAAAGCAAAGGAGAGAATCCAAAAACAAAGGTATTTTAAATTTTTCACAAGCTCACTATCTCATCTTTCAGTGACTCCAATTAAAATCAGCGTTACTCACAATAATTAAACTCACAATAATTAAATAATTAAATTAAATAATTACAGAAAGGTACTCAGAAAGTTCTAAAATCTATTTATAAAAGTCTGTTTAGCTAATAATAATTGTGCTCAATGTTTCTACTGTGCCATAAGCTAGCAACAATCATACAATTCAAGCTTAAAACTATACTCATAAAATTCCCATGAATCATAGAGAAGCTAAGCTCAATAGAAGATTAGTAGTCTCAGCATTAAAGATATTTAAGCGAGTATCATTTTAGAGAAGCAAACTGCCAAAAAGAAAAAAACAAACATCTGGAGGATATCACTGCTGGACATGAATGAGCATACACAGATGACTCATTGTTAAAACTACAAAGCTTGTCAGGTTTTGTGTTTTTTTTTTTTTTTTTTTAAGATTAAATAACATTTATCTTTATGAACCTGCTGATCTCTTCCACTTTGTCATATTCTTCCATCTGGTCCAAGTAGTTAGAGGCTGGTCCTCTGATTTGTTTTCTTGGAAAATCAGGAAAGCACAGGCCACCATCTTTTCTTGCATAGTAAAAGCAAAACTCATCAGCAGTAGTTTGAAGTAAACCTTTAAAAAATGTAAAAAGATGCCTTAGAAATATTTAGTGTTATGGTTAAAAACACCACATTTGAAAGACAAAATATAGGTCAAGAATTTTCAGGAATATTCTAAGAAAATAGATAGACAAAAAAAATAAAAGGAAAGAACACTGGATTTTGGTTTGGGATTTCCATTTCTTTTCAAATCAAACATTTAAAGTTGCAGTACAAGTGAAACGATATTGTATTAGATGTCTTAAAAGGCTCATATGAAATAGAGCTAGTATGAACCCAGCATTAATTGCATTGACTCTATTTTCAAACCTTCCCAGTTTCCAAGTGTCACACTTTCATACTCATCTGATTTCTGTTCAGCTCTTTTCCCCTACCATGTTAATAACCTCCTAAGAAAAACAAATTGCAGTCAAGAAAGAGACAGACCATCAAGAGCCAGTGTGGGTCATTTTAAAATTCTTACTCTATTGTCACTCATACATGATTAAATGATAAATCTAGCTACTATCCCAAGGTCATACATTATATGCCACAGTAAATGACTGACTCCCTGCAATGATCAAGCAATGAATTGATGCCAGTAACAGAGCCTCTATATTCAAATGTGTTGGTGCCTTTTCTTGCTCACTTACAGAAGATTATTTTGTAACACAAACATAATCTTTAAAATATTCTTTCAATCTTCTCAAACAGAAGAGCTGACATACTACTCCTCACTGAAAAAAAAATTAATTAATATGAACCAAAACAAAAATGCAGAGTAGACTTAAAGGGATCTGAATGAAAGGACTTATCTTTTCATTTCTTACATAGTAAGAATTTTTATCAAATAAAAAGTTGAATAAGAAAGACCTTATCACAAAAAAGAATTTTGACATTACTTTTACAATTTGAGTTAATAAGGCAGGTCTTTTTTTTTTTTTTCCAGGGAGGGTATAATGGCTAAGATTCACTTCCATATCTGACAATTTTGTTATTAAAATATGATATTGCTATCAGAATTGACTCTCAGCTCAGTTCAGTTCAGTCGCTCAGTCGTGTCCGACTCTTTGCGACCCCAAGAATTGCAGCATGCCAGGCCTGTCTGTCACCAACTCCTGGAGTTGACTCAAACTCACGTCCATTGAGTCGGTGATGCCATCCAGCCAGCTCATCCTCTGTCGTCCCCTTCTCCTCCTGCCCCCAATCCCTCCCAGCATCAGAGTCTTTTCCAATGAGTCAGCTCTACTGCTGTCTCAAATTCCTGCTTCTGATTTCATACCTTCAGTTATGCTCAATCCCTTGATTTTTACCTGACAAATCAAACTATTGTACTCCCAGGTAATCAGGTAATGTAGCTGAGGTTTAGAAGTTGTATAATGGATGCAAGTTTGCAAGTATTTGTAAGAAAAAGAACTTGGAATTTGGGGACAACCAAGTGAGGCCCATCAGTGGAATATGAAAGACACTAAAAAGTTCATTTTCTGTGAGCTTAACCCAAGTCCCCTCCAACCTAAGACTAACTAACCTTGGAATCTGAGGGCCCCACAGGATTAAAACATAATATATATTTTGATCTAACTTGTGGGTGAAGTGTATCATCCCTGAACTTCTGAGACAGATTCTTCAATGCCAATACCTGACTAACCCATTGGGAAACAGGGCTTCCCTGGTAGCTCAGCTGGTAAAGAATCCACCTGCAACACGGGAGACCTGGGTTTGATCGCTAGGTTGAGAAGATTCCCTGGAGGAGGGCATGGCAACACACTCCAGTATTCTTGCCTGGAGAATCCCATGGACAGAGGAGCCTGGCAGGTTGCAGTCCATGGGGATGCAAGGAGTCAGACATGACTGAGCAACGAAGCACAGAATTGGGAGACTTCTTATCTTTGGGAAGCAGGTGAGTAAGAGCAGATGTCATTGTGTGCGTGTGTGTGTGTGTGTGTGCGTGCGTGCATGTGTCTGTGTGTGTGGTGGGGGATGGGCAGAATAAGGAGCCATGGTAGCTGGGAAGGGTGCTCTCTGGAAGTGTGTGTGTGTGTGTGTGTGTGTGTGTGTGTGTGTGTGTGTGTGTCTGGAAGTGTGTGTGTGTGTGTGTGTGTGTGTGTGTGGTGGGGGGTGGGCAGAATAAGGAGCCATGGCAGCTGGGCAGGGTGCTCCCTGGGAGGGCTAAGGCAGCTGGAAGGAGGTTATCTTTCTTTGAAAAATCCAGGGATTAGAAATTGAGGAGAGGAATGAAGGCTGCAACAGCATTTACTCATCTTCAGCAATGTACTGTCTGCAAGAAATTAAGTTTTCTCTTCCATTCTTTAATGGCTAAGCATCAGAGGAAACCTGCACAGTGGTGTTAAATAATTCTGTCTGAGGTAAAAAGAAGGGAAGGAAAACTGAGTTGCTAAATCAAACTCTTTCCAGTTTTGGCCCAGATGTTTTGGGGAGCTAGATGCTCTCTATATGAACACAGATATAGATCTGTAGATAGAGACATATATTCACCTTTAAGCAGGAAGTTCTCTATGCCAATATGGTGCACGCAGGAAGACTGCTATACTAGGGATATATTTATAACTGAATATGTGAAGGAGAAATTTTGTTTTAACTTTGTTTTACCTGCAGGGGTCACACATAAATTTCAAAGTACAACTCAGAGAACATTTTGAGTTCATTTTTAAAAAATAATCTGTTTTTCAACATTATAGTCTGCAAACCCATACCATTTTAAGGGGAAATAAATGAATAATTCCAGTAACTGATTGCATTTTGTTAAGAATTATTAGCTGGGGACAAATATGAGGAAATGAGAAATGGTTTTCAAAAGAAACATCTGAAGATCAATGAGTGCAGATTCATAAACTCTGACACTCCAGAGATATTATGCTCTCTTAGCAAATTAAACAAAACCAGAATGCCACCAATTAATTATTCTGAAGTTTTTACAGTATTAAAGGCAAACTGAATAATCTAAGTGGGAAGAAGGGAGCCAACTTAGAGGACTTTTACACAAAAATATGGGCATTTTCCGACAATTATGATAATATGAATGGAAACATCTAATACTTTTATTAGTACTTTATCTTAAGTGATCTGATTTTATAGACAGTGATGAATAAGATATATTTTCTGTGAACAGCTAAAAGAGGATCTGGTTTGGGGACACTGGGCTAACATTTATTTCCTGGGAAGATGCAATTTAGCAAATGGTACGTACCCTTCTGTTTAAAAGGAGACCCTGAAGAGCATTTTACTGAAGCCGTGCAGTTCACCCTGATTATCATCATATGATCAGGTCCACCAGCGATGGGAGCACACTGATGATTCCAGCAGCTGAAATGGTCTTATAACGCCTGATAATTTATCAAACTTTTTGGACCTGTAACTCTTCTCCCGTCTTACTATACCACAAAGCACCCTGTAAAATACTGGACATGTAAATAAATATTCTCTATGCCATTTTCTAAGCTCTAGCTTTTCCCTAAGCAAGTATGCTAGAGAAAAGCTCCTTTTCCTCATTCTCTCTGCTGTTTATATTGACGAGGAAAAAATGGAAAAACCCCGCCATCTGTAAGGCTTGGACTGGAAAGCATTTTTGAGCAGGAGGTAGATCTGGGTGTATCAATCCATCCATTCTGGCTTGCTCTCTGGGGCACTAATGAGACACAATATAAGATATCTGACTAGGGGTCAGGAGTGGCTGTGGACCTGAGAAACTCAGTGGAATCAAATCCACGACCTTGGCCTCTTTAGCATTGGGATTAAACCAGTTGAACTAATTGTGTACAGACAGTTCACACAACCCTCATCTACAGCTGAGAGATGATAGTCCGAGAGTGATAGAAGTCATCATGGTAATGAGTGTAAATTTAAAGGAAGAAGCAAAACCCCAGAGGGACCCTTTCAGATCCTCTCCACAGAGTGCACTGATTAGCTCATCATTCAGTGAACAGCAGAGTATCTCTTCTGTTCATCATAATTCAGCCAGAAGAAGAGACCCATGGTATTGAGAAACGAGTTTCTATCGGTTTTTGTGTGTTTTTTTTTAAATGAAATTTGGGGATTTTTTAGAAGCTTTAAGAGTTTATCGCCGTCACTAAATTCACAGCTGGAGAATACTATGATCAATGAAGCTCTAGTATATCTTTACTGCAGTGATTTTTAACTTTTTTATTTTTTGTGGAAATAAGCAGACCATGAATTTTTCTGAATTAAGGTTTCTAGAAAATTGCTAGACGTGCAGAGGGAATGGCACTTTCTTAAAGCTGTGAGGGTAAAGCAAAGGGATAGATAATTTATGTGTTTGATTCTTCATGTACTGGGCCATGGGGGAAGAAATGAAGATGTCTCTGGAATTATTTTCTCTCTTTCAACCCTTCTCAGCAATCTAAGGTCCCTTCCTCTACATGTTTTTGATTTGCAAAAAGATGAGGCTGATGAGGATAGGTTAAAAAAAAAAAAAAACGGAATCACAAAGTAGCTATTTTTCACAATGTTGAATTTCAGAGAAGAGCAAACCATGACATTAAATAGACTTAAGAAGGTGAAAATATTACAAAGTCACTTTTTGAGCAATTTCTGAAATAGGAGTGCTCTAGAATTCTAAAGAGCCTTCTGTGCTGGGGGCCAGGGCCAAGGGGAGGACTGTCATCTGATTTATCATACTTTAGGAAATGGTAACCTGTGTGCCAAGGATCAGTCTGGCTAACAAATTGATGGACACAAACAGTGTGTTATTACAGCTCACTTTGGGGACATGTATTTAGAGCGATTATTAGCATTTGATGGATGCAGAGGAATCCCCTCTGTTTCGCTGCTAACGCCTGCCGGCCCAGCCCTAAAAATCACCCTGGCCGCTCCACCTTCCACTGGAGTGGAGCTTTCATCTGGTTATCTTTCAAGGCAGCCTGGGTGGCCACCAAAAGCACTTGACATCTTGATGCACTTCAGCAGTTTTACATATATACAAACTTTGGAGAAAAATAAATTTGTCATTCGTCACCACATATGTTGACCTGGGGAGCAAGGTGCTTACAGTTTGGCTCCTGAGCTGTTTGCCGGGCTCTCTCTTTCAGTGGATATTGCTTTTTTTTGTTTGTTTTGGAAGCTAAAATAACTCCAAATAAAGGAAGCACCCCACAGACGAGTCTCTCAATTCAGCCTAGTGGCATTTATCTCAAGGAGATAAAAACGCTGAGTGTCAGTATTGTTTTCAGTTTCGAGTGGTAAAGGCAAGCCTTCCAGACTGGAAATTTGCAGCAAACCTTGATGTGGACCTAATCTGTTATCACTTCTCGGCAGGCCATCTAGGCAACCGTGACCTATTCTACTTTGCTTTGGGGAATGTGATAAAGAGGAAGAAACAGCTGGTTTCAGGCAAACCTTAGAAACATGGCTGTAGTTTATAAAGTCAATAATAATATTTTCACATTGAATGGGTTTAGATACATGTTATGGTACACCAAAGGAAGCAAGCAACCCCAGTCAAAATGTTTTCTTAGGCTATTAAGAGCACTCTATTAAAAAAAATACAAAAACTACACATTTCTGGGTCAGAGAAAAAAGTAAAATGTGCATAGCAGTTTTAAAAACAATTGTTCAAGTGCATCCTACAGTTCTTAAAGCTTGTCTTTTATTTCAATGCCATTGAGTTTTATAAACTGTTAGCATCAGTAGACTTCTTTGTTTGTTACACTAACTAAATAGAATCTGTCTTATTAAATTCTTTTCTACGTCTGTGTTGATTCTTCCAACTAAAGCAACAACCACCAGGGTTCACAAGCCCAGATGATAAAATTAATCAGTGCCCAAGAACTTATACGTTTATTAGGGTCCAAAATATGACCATGTGTATCTGGGACATTATAAGCTTAAGAACTTAAACTTTTATCTCGCCTGTAAGTTTCTCATTGTATACAACCGGATTAAGGCGTTTAACTTCTGAGGCTACCAGGTAGCTCACTGGTAAAGAATCCACCCACCAATGTAGGAGACTCGGGTTTGACCTTTGGGTCAGGAGGATCCCCTGGAGAAGGAAATGGCAATCCACTCCAGTATTCTTGCCTAGACAATCCCATGGACAGAGGAGCCTGGCGGGCCACAGTCCATAAGGTTGCAAAGAATCGGACATGACTGAGCGCGCGTGCACACACACACACACACACACACACACACACGGCTCAATTTTCCTCATCTGTCAAAGAGACACAACTAGAACTTTCCTATCTCCCTCACAGGCTTTATGAGAGGCCATCAGTCACTATATGTAAAAGTACTTTCTAAGGTGTTACACGTTGAGGGGGGGCTTTCAAATTTTATTTAAGGAAATACCTTATAAGTCAGTGGACAAACTGTGCTTTACATATCAACTGTGTGTAAGGGGAGGTTGTCTTGATAGCGACAGTGATGAGTAAAGACACCAGTGAGAAATCTGTATCAATAATCCAGCATGTGTAAAGATTACCAACTGTATTATCAGTTTAACAAGAAATGTAAAACACTTCAACAAAACAATGTACTGTTTGTAGGGTGAAATGACAGCTATCCTTTTAGCAGTAATACAAGGTCATAAGTTTTTAACAGTTAATTACAAGGTAAAAATAGGTATTTTGAGAGGAAAGGCAAGATAAATTTCACACCCTTGTAAAGCAAGCATTTGGGCTTCCCTGGTGGCTCAGTGGTAAAGCATCTGCCTGCCAATACCTTGAGAGCTGGGTTTGATCCCTGGGTCAGGAAGATCCCCTGGAGAAGGAAACGGCAACCCACTCCAATATTCTTGCCTAGGAAACCCCACGGACAGAGAAACCTGGCGGGCTATAGTATAGGAGTAGCAAAGAGTCGGACTCGACTAAGCAACTTAACCAACACCAACGAAGCAAGTGTTTAGGAATAAGCATCTTGGAAAGCTATTCTGCAGTAGTTGATTTCACTTAATCATTTTTTTTTTTTTTTTACCTGGAATATGGCCTCGGCAAGTATAAAAGAATTCTTTGCAATAGTCTTTGCAGAGGAAGGGAAGTACCAGATCTCTTTCCAAGGCTTCTCTCTCAGGTGAGTAGAACAGGCTCTGAGAATGCGGAGAACAAACGGCACACTTGATTTCCTCCAGTAACTTCCCGCATTCTGTGTTGTTGGTAACAGAAAATATCTGAAAGCCAGAAATTAGGAAGACTTCTGTTTAGTTCTACGAAGTTAGGTTTAGTCATTTTTTTTTTTGGTGGGGGGGGGGTGGGTCAACATAGAAAGAGAAAAGTTCACTGAGCCAATGCTGTAGTCTGCAAAGAATCACCAAGTCATAACACCGAGCACCTTTATAAGGACATAAGCACAGTCTCTTCCCAGGTGGCTCTGGTGGCAAAGAACCTGCTTGCCAATGCAGGTAACAGACGCGGGTAAGAGAAACGGGTTTGATCCCTGGGTCAGGAAGGTCCCCTGAAGGAGGGCAGGGCAACCCACTCCAGTATTCTTGTCTGGAAAATCCCCTGGACAGAGGAGCCCGGTGGGCTACAGTCCACAGGGTTGCAAAGAGTCGGACACGACTGAAGTGACTTAGGCAATCTCTTGGGTTGGGATGGGAGGGCAAAGGGTAAGGATGCACAGACGGGCTTCTTACTCAGGTAAATCAGTCTGTTTGTCCTTCAGGTGTGAAAAGTTAAATGACAATTATATTTTGGAGAAGGCAATGGCACCCCACTCCAGTACTCTTGCCTAGAAAATCCCATGGATGGAGGAGCCTGGTGGGCTGACATTTAATTTGAAAACTCCAAATATCTTAATCCGACTCTATGTAAAGCAACTTTTTAACACGTGGCTTTTTTGTATCTTGGGTAAAAATCTCTTTCATTCCTGGAATGTCTAATGAGATTCTCAAAGATGTTATTTAAACAATATTGTTCTCATTTGAATTAATTTACAATCTACAGATTGCCTAGGCAAAGTTTTCTAAAGTGTGGGAAATATCTTCTTTTCGTGTTCTACAAAATTAATACCTGAAGTTGAGTAAAAGAGGTTTGAGACCAACTTTTATTATTCTTTATATCTTAGCCAGGAAAAAATTTTTAACTAGCTCCTCAGGTATATGTACGAATAAACACAAGACTTTAGTAAAAGTGTTTTTGTATAGTATTTAATGAGTTTTAATGAAAAAGGGGCATACAGTATTATTATGTCTTTTATATCAATAAGACTAATTTGACAGCTACTGATTCATTGAGGTTAGCAATTTGTAGGTAAAATAGATCTCACTGTCTAAAAGTAACTTTAAAAAACTGATTTCAGGACCTCCTCTAAAAAACAGAATATCAGCACAATATTTGATACATGAAATATAGTACTGTCAAATTAAACATTGATTTCTCATATTAAAAACACCATAATAAGGCAGAATTTCATATAAAAATTTCAAGTTTCCCAGTTTATATGACTATGTTTACACTTATTTCTTTAGAACTATGAACTGAAATTAACATTTTAAACTCTAGATCACTGCTTAAAGCAAGTATTTCATCACAAGTTGAGGTTCTAATTTGAGTAAACTGAGTGACTCATATGGCTTCTGTGTTTTTAGGATAAAGACATTCTAGGTGATCACAAAATTTGGATCTGAAAGAGCAAAGCAACTAAAAGAAAAAAAGCTGCACACAAGGCGTGCTGAAATTTTAGCATGTAGTAATTAAAAGTCCAACAGAAGCTACCCTGTTCCAGAAAAAAAAAAAAGTGTGTGTACATATATGCATATGATGAGTTGTAACTATCTACAATATTCAGAAACTTTATTAATAATTACAATTATGCTTACATTTTTATCATTTTATTTAAATGACAATTGCTTAAATGGTTAAAGGTTTCTAAAAGGAAACAGACCAGACACTTAGAATTTGCATTCCAAGAATGTTTTAAATGTCTTTTGTTGTCCACACTCTGTCAGACCTCACCAGATCTATTCAATATTAATACTGTTCAAGTCTGTTCGGTTTGTTTATCACATGGCAGTCCAGTAAGAACAAAACAACGGCAGGATGCTGAGGCCACCTCTCTTGCTGGCTGACAAACTGGAATGTAATTACCTTTGGTTTTATGGAGAGTATGCAAGCTTAGATTGTTCATAGTTGAAACAAAATGATTCCCATGCACACTCCCAGCTGCTCTCCAGGAAGAGCTTGATTTTTAGTGCCTAAAGAATTGTGTCTTTTACAATTTTTGGAATGTGTCCTGGCCACAAGGTCTCTCATCAAAAGTTTCAGAAATAGGATTCAATAAATTATCTGAAATCAAGTATAATATTATTCTTTGTAGAGTTTCACGCTGTCCCAGCCCAGCAGGATGGTAACATTTTGCTCTGTGTGGGGTCTGCAGTGTAAATACCTATTTGAAGATAGATAGAGCCATCATTCTGGCTTTGGTTTCAATGAACCAATAGTCCTACTGAAGTCAATTAAACTGACTCAGCCCAAGCTGCAATGCTGTTTTAGACAGATGAGTGCTGGTGTGCGTAGGGTATTTTTTTTTTTCTTTTTCTTCTTCTTCTTCTTCTTCTTTTTTTTGTCTATGTGTCTGTGTCTATACAGGGCCTTAACTTTATGTCTGACAATATCATCAATCTTAAGAAGAAATTTAAGCTAATTTCCTGTTTCAATTTTTAAAAGCCATATATGAAACCATCAAATTATAGCGGTTTAAACTAAATATACTTTGGAAATCATGTAAAACTTCGAAACATTATTACAGTGTGCCTAGTAATGACTGTGGCTGTTGCTGACTAATTTATAACATCTGGCAGGTCATCCTTTAATCTTTAGCCACATGAAAGTAAAAATCCATAGAAGGAAGGTACGATAAATGCTGGAATACACAGTGAAGCGTGGCCTACAGCTACAGCTTATCAACAAATAGTAAAATGGGTGACAGAGACCTTCTGTATTTCTCTTTATTTATCAAGTAACAGAACAAAGAGGATAAAAAGCCACACACATGGGTTCGATGAGGGGACAAAAGGGGAAAATACAGGACAGTATATTAAGATGATGCTTTAAGATCACTTGGTACACAGAAAGTTATTTCTAAAAATCATATGCCTACAAGGTTGTTCAGCTGTTGGATAGAACACATGCGTCTCTGGACTGTAGTGCTGGATTATGTCATTAAAGAGTTCAGTTTCAATTTTAGGCTAATATGTAAATAGATCATTGTACTAAGGCAGCTGTTAAAGGGACCCCAGGATGAGTTATTTGTTTAGTTGGATGTGTTCAACAATAGCCTTTGTCCCTGAAAGAGCCAGAGCAAACAAATGATTGTAAAAGGGCACACTTGAAAACAATTACTTTTCACCCATTCCTTGACAGCTTTGGCTGTGAAACCACCCAAGGTAGAGGGAGCTTCTATGCCTCTGTGGCTACAAGTTAAGTTTTAGAAATGGGGGTATTTCAGTTGGTTGCAGATTCAATTTGGCTAATGGGAATTAGATCTTTTTAGCATCTTGTATTTAGAAGCTGCAAAAATGTTGCTAAGACAACATAACTTTCTAGATTTTAGCAGTACTTATTTGTAACAGTAGTTAACCATCTCGTTACAGTTCACAAAACTACTAAAATATACAAAAAAAGGAAAATACAAGATAACTTATGCGAATAATACTGTGGCTAAGAATTGAACTCAATTACATTCAATAGTTCCTTACATATTAAAGAAAATGGGTTAGCCTGGAAACTGGACTTAATTGCCCAGCTAAGCATGATCAATATTCTATCTAATTTGCTACTATTTGTCTATGAAGTTTCTTCCTTTAGGAAAATGCTACTCCTGTAGTTTCATGAAAATTTGCAGAAATCTTTCTGGGGAAAAAAATTTGTTTTTCATAAACAAAAAAAAGGGCCCTTTCAAATAGCCATCATCTCTCCTGTACACACATTATGAAATAAGACCCTAACATACATTATAAGCCAGGAAGGCTTAAGGGAAAAAAGGGAAACACAGAAGTTTATTATAAAATAACATGTTTTAAAAACTATTAAAACTTGAGAACGAACATGGGTCGAGAATGCACATGCAGAACCATGTTACATCTCTGATTTGAACAATTTAAGTATTGTTGATTTATAAGCCACTTGTAATGGAACCAGCCAAAGTCTAGTGTACCAACTTTAATTCAGACACATTTTCCACATGAGTAGGGGTTTGTTGGAGATTGGAAGCACGTAAAACAGAAGGAATGTGGATCGCTAACGTGGCAGAATGCTTCCTAAAGAATGATTTCTTTAAAAAAAATTTATATAACTTCTCTTAAGGGTTATAACTCTACTCAGACCCAGGCCCCCATCCCTTCCCCAGCTCCCCATTACACTTGGTCAAGAAAAAGTTGTCATCCCTCCTGCACCTGGCTGAGTTCAGCATTGTAGGGGTCTGCGAATCATTGGTTACTCATACATATATCGCACATGGGGAGGCTTCATGGCAAACATTTTGAAATCTTTATCTGAATCTCCTGGTTCTGTCCAGCTCCTGGTAAAAACCCTGGAGCGGCTGTGAATGGAGTGATTTTTGTACTTTAATTCAATTAAAACCCAGGAGCTTAATGACATTGTTTTGAATAAAATGCTGCAATATCTGTTCCCTGCATCTCAGACTACTGCTGCATATGGTAAGAATAAAGAGAGAGTTGGAGCTGAAAACCCACAGCAAGACAGTTCTCACTCAGCTGGGAATAGAGGGAGTTGGACAAATGCTCCCTCAAAAGGCATGAACATTTGGACAGAGCTGGGGACTGAAAGCGAATGATGTTCTCTAGTTTCACCCATTAGTGAACCAACTAACCAACACAATGGTGTTGTTGTTATTCTTTCGCCATAAGCAACAGGGCTCTGTGTGTGGGCAGCACTTTAGTGGGGAGGAGGATAAGTCGACCCCTTTTTGTCCTATTGATTTTTTCCTATTTGCATGACTTGAGCAAATTAAATGATGCAATATGGCTTTTTGTTACAAAACAAAGTGAGAGATACCACCCAGACACATATGTTGATTCGTAGGAGCTGTTTACATGAGAATAGAGTGAAATCTACCGTGAACTGAGCATAAAAATTAGATTCAGCCTGGGTATTTTTTTTTTTTTTTAATGCCTGGGCCAGCAAGACTGAAACACAAGTTTTCCAAGAGTCTCTCAGACCTTGACAACTGCAGTGTTGTAACAGAGGAATTCTTAATTAAACCTAAAATGGGGAAAGGGAGGGGGAGCAAAGACACCTGATTGTTTATTTCACGGGCAGGGATTGTTAATGACCCAACCCCTCAGTCTTTCCTTGGAGTACAGTAGAGAACACACGTTACTGCAACCCAGGGCAAGAAAGATGTGGCAGAACTCAGATAAGCATGACTTTACACCCAGCCAACACTATATTCATATTCGTTTCAACTTAAAAACATCGGGAAAGTGTAAATGCCACTAACCCCAAAACAAGTTCCTAGAGAAGGCGTTCCTACACAAGTACCACTGAAAGCCCGATTTTATAACGTTACAAAACGTGACAGGAGGAGAATCGCCGCGGTTTTCTGCGATAAACACGCTCCAGCCAAATCTTTCTCCAATTCTGGGGTTCTAAACTGGACTACCAGGAGTTCCTTTTTGCTGTTTAACTATTGTAACGCAGGACACCTCCCCCGCCTTCTGACCGGGCTGGGGATCTTACACCAACCGGGCTTCAACATCCTTTAAGATTCAATTCTCTCTCTCACCGAGCACGTGGAGAAAACTGCACACATCTTTTTACTCTAGAAAAACCGGAAACCACAGCCACCTTCATTTACAGTTTCACCGCAGCCAATGCCCGATTCGATCCAAAACACACTGTTCCTCGCGATTCTTTTAAAATATTTACCCAGCCCAGAATGCGGGTACCACAGAGGCTTCTCTTTTCAGAGACAAGCAATGTTGCACGGCATCCCGCCCGCGGACTCCTGGGGGCTGGATAGGTGTCTGCGCACCCCAGAGGAACACACAAACGAATCACGCTAGCGCTTTAGAAAGTTATCAAGAAGGACTCCCGGAGACAAGTTTGGCCCCTCTACAGCCACCAGCATCGCCGGAGCCTCAGGGAACCCCACCCAGTCACTATGCCAATCTCGCAGCTGCGAGGCGGGTGCATGCCTACCTTGCTGTCCAGGCGCCCCAGCCCGGGGCTGTCACTCCGCAAGCAGCAGGACAGTCGAGGGTAGAAGCCGCCACACAGCATCTCTCCCCCACTCAGCAGTTCCGGCTGGGACATCATCCGCCTATCTTTCTTTTTCAGGCGCTTCGGGGGGTTCCCATTCAGGCACCTTCTCCTCCTCACTCCGCTCCCTTCGCTTCTTTCCCCAAACTTAGCATCTCCTTCAAAGAAGCCCAGAGCCACGGCCAACAGCAGCAGCTTAAAGGACAGCATCTTCAGCATCATCTGCCCCGCGCGGTAGGGGCTGGGCGCGGGAGGCGGAGGGGGTGGGGGGGGAAGGTCACTGCCCAGCAGGGGCACTAGGGCGCCCCGGGAGGGGGCTGCGGGGCGGCAGGACACTCGAGAGGCAGAGAGAGGTGGCGGGGGAGAGAGGGTGTAGAGCGTTGCAACTTTGCAAAAAATAAAAGACGAGGCGATGGGCCCGATGCCTCAGGGGAGCCGGGAGCCAGATAAAGTTGTGCGGTTGACACCGTTTGCAGTGGTGCCAATGTCAGTCTGGTGGGGGGCTTCCTGATGCGGCTGAGAAGTGGGAGGAGGAGAAGGAGGTGGAAGAGGAGGAAGAAGAGAAGGAGAAGACGGCCACAGAGGTTCACTGGTCCGTGTAACGGGAGTTGTGTAGGTGAGACAGTACCAGGAACAGACACGGCGGCGGCGGCGGCGGGGCAGGCGGAGGCAGGGCCAGCGCTGGGCTCTAGAGGATGCTGAGGTCTCCTCTGCCGGCGGCTGCAGCTTCTCACACAGCCTCTCATGTTTCGTTCCCTCTTTTCTTCTTCTTTTTAACTAGCGCGCGGGGAGGTGCTGCCACCGCGCGCCCCTTGACGTCACCGCCGCTCGCGCGCCCCCGCCCGGGCTGGGGGAGGGGAGAGGCGGCCCCGGCGCGAGCGCGTCCCCCGGCCCCGGCGGCCTGCAGGGTGCGGCGGGGAGGGGCCGCGGCGGCGGGCGGCGGGGGAGGGCCCGCCGGAGCCCTCGGAGCCAGCCTCGAGGGCGCGGGTGTCCGGCCGCCGCCTGGCCGCGCCGCCCGGCTCGGGCCGGGTGCGGTGGGGTGGGGGCCGCGCACGGCTCTGGTCCCCCCAGCCCGCCCCCCTCCGGACCCGGGCGCGCGGCCCGGTGGCTCTCCGTCCGTTGCTCGCCCCTCACGCAGCCCCTCCGCACGACCCCGCGCGG
Source organism: Ovis aries (assembly GCF_016772045.2). Lineage (NCBI taxonomy): Eukaryota > Metazoa > Chordata > Mammalia > Artiodactyla > Bovidae > Ovis > Ovis aries. Next base: position 13,647,885 of record NC_056070.1, read on the forward strand.
AGGCGCCGAGAGAAAGTGAGGAAGAGCAGGCTGCGGGAAGTGAGAAGGGAGGGGACCCTTCCAGGGCCTCCCCTACCCCGGCTCCGACCCGCCCCTTGCCCCGGAGGGAGGGTGAGCCGAGTGGGCTGGAGTTGTGGTGGGGGAGCGTTTCGGCCCCTTCCCCCCCAACCCTGGCCCGCGCGACTCCTCCATCCCCTGGCGATTTCCAGTGTGAAGCTCACGCCGGTACAGATCCTCCAGGGGTCACATTGAGAGGCGGGGATACAGCCCAGATGCTGCAAGCCGTTGAGAACGTGCAGATGAAGTCGGTGCCGAGAAGATGTACCTCTCCTTGCCTAAGTCCTGCGCGCGCCTGAAGTGGCATAAGCGCCTGTGCGTGGGGTGGGGTGTGGACGCCTCTTGGGGGAACTGCTCCCACCTGGGTCCTGGGCGGGCTGGGCCCGGACACCCCTTTCCCAGGCCCCACCTGTGCCCTAGAGCGTAGCTGGGCCCCGCTGGCGCTTTCTGCAGAACAGAGGAATATCCCAGGTTGAGGAGCAGAGGAGAAGCGGGCATTGGAATCAGCGTTCGTTTTAAATGGAAAAGAAAAAGTCCTGGGGAGATTTCCGCCGGGGTGTAAACACAGAGGCCCTGGAGAAATAATTAGTAGTAGGTTTGCGCGCGTCAAGGGGCTGGATGCGCTACGTTTCCAGTGTCCCTAAATAGAGTAGCCCCTTCCCTCCCTCCAGCTAGGCAAAGTCTAAAGTGATCTGTGCCTTATCGAGCGCGGTGATGTGACATTAACTGGACCCCCTCCCCCCCGCCCCCGCCAAGTCGGCATCGGAAGGAATCTCTACGAAGTTGCATCACAAAATGTGCTTTCTGTCCACTTGAGTGTTTAACAAGGGGAGCTCTTTTCTGGTACAGGGGTTCTGAAGAGGAGATGAGGCAGTTTTCTCATTTTGGCAATGGAGGAACGTTCGCCATATTTGGATTTGCTTCACTTTTCCAACACAGGCTTGGTCAAGCTAATGTGAATGTTTGACAATGGGTGTGGATAACTGATTAATTATTGTTAAAGTGGTCGCAGTGGCTAGATAAGGCTTCTGCCCCTTTCTCTTCCAGGACCTGAATTTGCTAGTGGAACTAGGTTTTTCCCAAAAGAGGTGACAGAATGACTGAGAAGAAGCTGCTGGGCTGTGGAATCCAGTCCTGAGCTCACTGTAAGTGCCCCTATGACGTACTTAACATTTCTCCCAGGGGCTGTTGTATACACAAGACTTCTGTATACTTGTGATCCCAAATGCTCCTTGTGATCCCACAGACTACTTTATCTGACATTCTCCCTGCCCCGTTGAAGACTTTTTAATATAAAATAAATCATAGAGCTATAAAGACTTTAAGACTTTAAACTCTTATTTAATAAACAAATCTAGAAAGGAATCCTGTCGAGATTAAGTCATTTGCACAATCTCATCTAATTAGGTGTTTAAAAATCAGAGACCCAGTCTAGGTTGCTTTCCACTATCTAAGGTTTTACTCCCAAATACCAGTGTTATGTTGGTTTTCCAAAATAAAAAATCCTTTAAAAATTCTGTTTCAGTGGTTTGAGCTTCCACCCTAAGTGATGAATTTTTGGAACAGGCCTTACTTACGGTTTGTGTTTAAAGACTAAGGACATTTAAAAGTAAATTAATTTTGGTTTTAAGAAAATTATGCAGATATCATAAACTGAGACCCTAAGTTAAAGATAGTTTATAAATGATTACTGAAACGAGACACAGTTGTTCCTTCTTGATCCATGGGAGCTAGAATTTATCCCATCTGCTGTTAGTCACGACAATCCATAATTTGGGTCACTGATGAGTTAGTCACATTTATTTTCAGTGCCACTGATAGAATTTCTGAATAGTCACCAAACAGTGTTATACAAGTGAACTAACTTCTGATTCATTTTTTGCAGAGGGAAATAGCAAACTCATCTATAACCAGATCTTCAAGCATATTTTTTTTTAAGACTCAAGAATCAACATTGAGCTGTTTTCTGAAAGAAAACCACTGAAGCCCTCCTGGAGGCTGCCCGATCGTCTGCGAACTTGAACCTGAGAAATGGACTTGTTTTTCATCAGGATGATTGCCTTCTTCAGCTGAATCATCAGAAGTGGTGAGAAGAAAAGACCCCTACCCAACCAAACTGCTTCAGACAAATTCAATCAGTCTGTAAAGGAATGGAGCTGTACAGTGTGGCCAGATCACCATCTGCTTGCACCACCACTGAGCTGTCTCTCTAGGACTGCCACCTACATGTAGGTTGCACCCAGTCCAGGGCATCCGGCTGAGGCAGGGACTGGGAGCTGAAATCCTGCTCCATTCACCAAGCCAAGTTTGTTGGTGCCTGGCCAAATGATGTGGCTTTTTTTTCTAATTTGCACCAATGCACCCTGTACAGTCTAGTGGCATGTCTGACCATCCCAATCCCATACCCCAGTCCTATCTGAGCTTCTATTCCGTACCTCAGATGGATTCAAGATTTTCATGAACAAATTAGGTGTCTTGCACAAGATGAAATGTTTGACCCGAATTGAAATTAATTTCATAGGTGAAGCTCAAAATATTACCATATGTAGGAATTATATATATATTTATACATGTATGTATATACAGTTAAGTAGATACCATTGTCCATGTATCAGAAGTTAGCACAGTTTAAATGGGTAAATGTTTAAAATAAAACTATTTGGGGTATTTGCATCGGTTTTATATATGGATTTCTGGACTTCACAGAAATATGTGCTATTTAATTCTATTTTAACAAATATAAAGTGCCAAGCACTATGCTAAATAATATGTATCCAGTAATGAAAAATAATACAAACATTCTGCTTTGAGTAGTTAATAATCTAGAGCCAGAGATTGAACCCATATCTTGTGTCTCCTGCACTGGCAGATGGGTTCCTTTCTACTTGCGCCACTTCAGAAGCCCCAATAATCTAGTAAGGAAGAGAAATGATAAGGTCACAAATAAACTTGTGGCTAAATAATTACAGTCAGTTCAGTTCAGTTCAGTCACTCAGTTGTGTCCGACTCTTTGTGACCCCATGAATCGCGGCATGCCAGGCCTCCCTGTCCATCACCAACTCCCAGAGTACACTCAGACTCACATCCATCAAGTCAGTGATGCCATCCAGTCATCTCATCCTCTGTCGTCCCCTTCTCCTCCTGCCCCCAGTCCCTCCCAGCATCAGAGTCTTTTCCAGTGAGTCAACTCTACGCAAGAGGTGGCCAAACTACTGGAGTTTCAGCTTTACCATCATTCCTTCCAAAGAAATGTCAGGGCTGATCTCCTTCAGAATGGACTGGTTGGATCTCCTTGCAGTCCAAGGGACTCTCAAGAGTCTTCTCCAACACCACAGTTCAAAAGCATCAATTCTTCGGCGCTCAGCCTTCTTCACAGTCCAACTCTCACATCCATACATGACCACAGGAAAAACCATAGCCTTGACTAGACAGACCTTAGTCAGCAAAGTAATGTCTCTGCTTTTGAATATGCTATCTAGGTTGGTCATAACTTTCCTTCCAAGGAGTAAGCGTCTTTTAATTTCATGGCTGCAGTCACCATCTGCAGTAATTTTGGAGCCCCCCAAAATAAAGTCTGACACTGTTTCCGCTGTTTCCCCATCTATTTCCCATGAAGTGATGGGACCAGATGCCATGATCTTCGTTTTCTGAATGTTGAGCTTTAAGCCAACTTTTTCACTCTCCACTTTCACTTTTATCAAGAGGCTTTTTAGTTCCTCTTCCCTTTCTGCCATGAGGGTGGTGTCATCTGCATATCTGAGGTTATTGCTATTTCTCCCGGCAATCTTGATTCCAGCTTGTGTTTCTTCCAGTCCAGCGTTTCTCATGATGTACTCTGCATATAAGTTAAATAAGCAGGGTGACATATTCAGCCTTGATGTACTCCTTTTCCTATTTGGAACCAGTCTGTTGTTCCATGTCCAGTTCTAACTGTTGCTTCCTGACCTGTATATAGGTTTCTCAAGGCTATGAAAGAAATGCTAAGATGGAGAATAACAAGCCACATTTATTTCAGATTAAGTGTCTGGAAGGAGCCTTTCTGTGAAAACGACATTTCAGCTGGGACCCGAGGATGAATTGGAAGGAGTGTGTTAAGTGAGTCCTCCTTGCCATTTAAAGTACAGGAAAAAGAATGAAACATTGCCATCTGCAGCAGCTTGAATTGATCTAGAGATTATCATACTAAGTGAAGTAAGTCAGAGAGAAAAAGACAAATGTCATATCACTTGTATGTAGAATCTAAAAAATGATACAAATGAACTTGTTTACAAAACAGAAATAGGGTCACAAACATAGAAGACAAATTTATGGTTGCCAAAGAGGACAAGGGGGCAGGGATAAATTAGGAATTTGGGATTAACAGATACTTCTATATATGAAATAAACGACAAAGACCCACTGTGTAGCACAAGGTGCATGCATGCTGAGTTGCTTCAGTCATGTCTGACTCTTTGTGACCCTATGGACTGTAGCCCACCAGGTTCCTCTGTCCATTGGATTCTCCAGGCACAAATACTGGAATGGGTTGCCATGCTCTCCTCCAAGGGAAATTCCCAACCCAGGGATCGAACCTGTGTCACTTACGTCTCCTGATTGCAGGCAGACTCTTTACCACTAGTGCCACCTGGGAAGCACCCCACCCCTAAGCTATATTCAGTATCTTGTAATAACCTCTATTGGAAAAGAATATGAAAATATATATATACACATATATATTTACATATAACTAAATCACTTTGCTGTGTCACTTTTCTGAAACTAGCACAGCAAACATTGTAGATCCACTATATTTCAATGAAAAAAAAGAAAACCTTTGAATTCAGAATAGAATATGATACACTTAAGGGAAAGCAGAATAAATAGCAAAATAAAGTAGACAGCTAAGATAGGAGAGGCAACAGGCCAAACTCAAAGCGTAGTTTATAGACTCCAGGAAACTAGTGAGGTTTTATTCATGTATTTGTCATTTCCTTTTACAAGTACCTTATCCTTGTTGAACTTTTTCTCTTTCTTAAAATTCTGGCTTTTCACTCAACTTCCCTGGTGGCTCAGAGGGTAAAGCATCTGCCTACAATGCAGGAGACCCAGGTTCAATCCCTGGGTTGGGAAGATCTCCTGGAGAAGGAAGTGGCAACCCACACCAGCATTCTTGCCTGAAAAATCCCATGGACAGAGGAGCCTGGTAGGTTACAGTCCATGGGGTCTCAAAGAGTCAGACACGACTGAGTGACTTCACTTTCCACTTTCTTTCTAGGAATTTTAGTTCTAAGGGCACTTCAGCCATTGCTTCTTCTCTAATCAGCACTTATTTTCTTTGTTTTCTTTTGTGCACTGTTACTTCTTCGAGGTTTTTTTCATAGGCGGAAATTGAATGTCCATGTGACTGTAAACTCCATGAGGGCAAAAATTGCATTTCCTTCTTGATCACTCCAGCACAGTCTTTTACAGGCTCACAGTACGGGGGGTGCTGACCTCTAGATAAATGCTGCTGATTGTCCAATCTTGTTTGACTCCATGCTTTTTAAAGGTTTTAAGTAGAGAAAATACTTGCATTATAAAAATGTTGAATTGTTAAAACAGGAGAGAAGAGACAACTTAAAGTGCACCCTTGCCAAGGAATTTCAGGAGACATTGTCACTAAAATGTGAGTCCCCTGAGGAAGGATGGTGAATAAATAGAAATCCTTTAAACATTAAAGACCAATTATAGTTCAAGTACTGGAGAAGGAAATGGCAACCCACTCCAGGATTCTTGCCTGGAGAATCCCATGGATAGAGGAGCCTGGTGGGCTACAGTTCATGGAGTCGCAAAGAGTCGGACATGACTGAGCAACTTTGCTCACTCACTCACTCACTCATAGTTCAAGCACACTGATGACAGTCACGGACAGGGCTGTTGGTAGGCGGTTTTCTATAGTCTCAGTTGTTTTCAAAAGTTGGCACCTGCCACACGCCAGATCCTGCTCTGGACACTGGGGACAAAGCAGTGAGCAAAACTCCTCTCATGGTGCTCTGTTCCATTGCAGGAGGCAGATAACAAGTAGCTACAGAATGTGCCAGAAAATGCTGAGTGCTGTAGAGGAAGGGGATCGTGGGAAAAGAGTACAGGGGCTGAGAAAAATGATAATTTTATTTAGTGAGACTCTACATACAAATGATTTCCCTTCCAAGAGTGCATTCGTAATTCCAACTTAAGTCAAACAAAGTGAGCCTAGGTACCCAACTAACACAACTGACTATGTAGTACTGTACTGTAATAGATGTATAATACTTTTCATACAAATAATACATAAAAATAAACACAAAAGATAAGAGAACATTTTTGGTCTTTGATCTTAAGAAAACAGTTTGATCTTACAATACCTTGGATAGTACAACACAATGGCTGTCATACAGGGGCTGGCATCGAGTGAACAGGCAAGAAGAGTTCCTGGAGGAGGGAGAGGAGGTGGAAGATGGTAGAGCTGAAGGGTCAGCAGTAGTGTGTGACCAAGAGCAAGCTGCCATTTCACTCACACCTGATGCTGATGGAATGCATATTCACATCTTTGAAACTTCACAACTTGAAGATTCGTATGTAGGGGACTTACTGTTCACAGTCAGTCCTCTATATCCACAAGTTCTGCATCTGGGGGTTCAATTAACTGCCATTGAGAATACTAAAAAAGATTCCATGAATTTCCAAAAAGCAAAACTTGAATTAGCATGCACTGATGACTATTTACATAGCGTTTACACTGTGTAAGTATAATGAGTAATCTAGAGATGATTTGACGTATATATGGGAGGATGTGTATGCATTCTATGCAAATACAATGCCATTTTGTATAAGGGACTTGAGCGTGTGGATTCTGACAGTGAAGGTTCTAGAACCAATCCCCTAGGGATACCACAGGTCACTGTATGTTGTCAGGAAAGGTGTCTCCTGAGGTACAGGCAGAGACCAGGGAATAGATATTAGAGCAGAGTGGGCTACATGCATGCGGATGTCTGCAAGTATAGGGAACAGCAAGTCAAAGGCCACAAAGCAAGCACGCTTGGTATGTTTAGGGATTAGCGGAGAGACCAGTGTGGCTGGAGCAGAATGGGTGACAGAGGAAATGAGAAGAAATGAGGGCAGGTGATATGGGGCAGCCCAGAGCCCTGCGTTGCATAGCATTTTACAAACTGTGTTACAGACTTTGGCTTTTCCTCTGAATGAAACGGTTATCACTCTGTGGTCTTGGAAATAAACTCTATGTGTTAATTTATTATTAAATAAATAGTAGCTATTTCCTATTACAGAGCAAATTAAATATAAGGAAGTAGTTAAGTAAGTGTTGGGAAACTGAAAAAAAGAAAGATTATTTAGGTAAAATAGTGACGGCAGGAAGCTCCTCCCATCCTTAGGGACTGGGGAACAAGAGAAGTTGGAATTACCAAAACCTGGAAGCAGACAAAGGAACCCTGGGGTGGGTACCTCCAGGATGGGGACATGAAATTGATTGTGGGCATTCTTGGAAAAAGCAAGACTGGAACTAACTGTCCCTGACAGGGTACATTCGTTTTCTAGGCTGCCATAGCAAAGTACCACAATCTATGTGGCTTAGAGCAATGCAGAAATGTATTTGCTCACAATCTGAAATCAGAGGGAGGGCAGAGTTTGTTCCTTCTGTTCTGGGGCTCTCTCCTAGTTCTGACAGGCTCAGGCCAGTACCTTTGCTTGGTTTGTAGGTGGCATTCTTCTTGTTTCTTCACATCGTATTCCCTCCAAGCATGTCTGTCTCTGAGTCCAGAGTTCCCCCTTTTATAAGGACACCAGTCATGTTGGATTAAAGTCTACTTCATCTTAACTCATGCATCTGCCAACACCTTCTTTTCAATTAAGGCCAACTTCAGAGGTACTGGGGGTTAGGTTTTTAACATCTTTGGGGGGAGCACAATCGAATTCTTAACCCAAGATGAGGGATCATCACTGGGGTGATCCAGACAGGAACAGCAAGGAAGGAGGAAGGAGCAAGTCTCTTCTCTTGTCATTTTGCCTTCCAGCCTCCCTCCCATGCCCTGTCTTAGGTCAGGTTTCCAATAAACAGAGCTCAAGATGTGGATCCATGGCAAGTGATTACTGAAGGAGAACTGTTAGGAAAGGATAGTGAGGGCAGCTGGATAAGGCAGGAGGACAAAGCTAGAGAAGGATGAAGCTGAAGATGCAAACTGGAACCTAGCTTCATTCTGATCCTTCTAAAGCGTGAATTGCACCACAGAATTGGTTTCAACTTGAGGCAAGGGCGAGGTGGCATGATTTTCTTTATTCCTTGTGTTGGTTATTACTTGCTGGTTGCCTTCTATTGGGACATAAGCCCCCAGGTACATAGGTGCCATTCTGCCTTAACAATGCTCTGAAGAAGGGGCAGCTGTGAACTCTAGTAGCCCATGTTTTTCAAGGAATTTGTCCATTTTATCTGTTGACATGCAGTTGTCCATAATATTGCCTTGTTATTTTTTATTCTATAGAACCTGCAATAGTGTCACTTGTCTCATTCCTAATATTGACAATTTGTGTCGTCTTTTTTCCTAATCAGTGTGGCTGGAGGTTTATCAATTTTATCAAATAACTAGTTCTTGCTTTCATTAAATTTCTCAATTGTTTTTCTGTTTTTTTTTTTTTTAATTATTTAGTTGGTTTCCCTTCTGATCTTTAGTGTTTACTCTCTTCTGCTTACTTTGGGTTTAATTTGCTCTGATTTAGCTAGTTTCTTATGATGGAGCCAGAAGTCATTAGTTTGGGACCTTCATCTTTTTCTAATGTATGCAATTAGCAATATACATTTCCCCATAATACTGGTTTTAGTCACATCCCACAGATTTGAAATGTGCTTTCAATTTCATTCAGTTTGAAGTACTTTCTAATTTTCCTGTTGAGTTCTTCTTGACCAGTAGTTTATTTAGAAGTGTCCAAATACTTGGGGATTTTTTTTTAAGCCTTTATGTTACTGATTCGAATTCAGTTCTATTGTAGTCAGAGAGCATCATCTGTGTGAATGGATTCTTTTAACAACTTTTTGAGACTTTTTTATGGATGGGAAAATGGTCTAACTTGATAGACATTCTGTGCACAGTGGAAGAAAATATATATTTTGCTGTTTGGGGGCAGAGTGTTCTATAAATGTTAAGTTGTGTGGTTAGTGTTGTTCAGTTTTCTGTTTTTGATTGATTTTTCAGTCGCTTGTTCTGTCGCTTACTGAGATAGCTCTGGATGTATAAGGTATTTTTCTGTTTCTTCTTGGATTTCTATCAGTCTTTGTTTCACACATTTTGAGACTCTGTTAATTGAGCATGTATGCATTTGCTAAGTCGCTTTAGTTGTGTCCAACTCTGTGTGACCCCATAGACGGCAGCCCACCAGGCTCCTCCGCCCATGGGATTTTCCAGGCAAGAACACTGGAGTGGGGTGCCATTGCCTTTAGGACAGTTATGTTTTGCTCATGAATTTTTCCTCTTGTCATTATGAAATATCTTCTTTTATCCTTCGTGATAATCTTTGCTACAAAATTTGTTATTTCTATAGCCACTCTTTTTTGATTAGTGTTAGCAGACTTTCTTCCTATCCTTTTACTTTGGGTTTATTTCTGTCTTTATATTTGAGATGCGTGTATTGTAGGAAGTGTATAGTTGAGTTTTGTTTGTGTCTGTCACAGTGATGGCCTTTGACTTTTCGTTGAGGTGTTTGGACCCTTTCCATTTGATGTGATCACTGACCCAGTTGGGCTTAAGATTTGTCACGAGTCTGTTTCTTTATTTGTCCCCTCTTATCTTTTGGTTCTTTTAAAATTCTTTAGGATTGGATATTTTTATTTATTCCATTTTTCTCTGTAATTGGCTTATTAGTTACACCTTTTACTTTTTTCGGTGGCTACTTGAGAGTTTGGACTATTTTTTGCTTATCATAGTGTATCTTTAGTTAATATGATACCATGTCATGGATAGTATAAAAGCCTTAGCAGTATTACTTGTACTTTCCTCTCCTAGACTTTGTACATATTCTCCACGAATGTTATAAACCTTGGTGTGTATTGCTGTTTAGACTCTTTTTTTTCAGATTTAAAAATAGGGATAAAAGTCTTTCATGTTTAATCACATAATTATAATTTCTGATGTTCTTCATCCCTTAGTACAGATCCATATTTCTCTGTGCTATGATTTTCCTTTTGACTGAAGAATATGTGTTGACAGTTCTCATAGGTAGAGTCTGAACACGATGACTCAGCTTTGGTCCGACAAAGTCTTTATTTTGCCTTTGTTTTTTCAGAGACGTTTGTGCTGGGTATAGAACTTTAAGTTGACAGGGTTGTTGTCTTTTCCCTAAGTCCTTTAAAGATGTTGCTTTATTGCCTTAACTATATTTTTCCAAAGAGAACTTGTTATCATTCTTTTATTTTATTTTTGCTTATAATCTGTTTTAATTCTCTGTTTTTCCACTTATCAGTGAGTATAATCCCCTTAATACTGTTACCCCTTTGTATAATTTTCTTTATGTTTCTTGTGCTTGGGACTTGTTGAGCTTCTTGGATTTGTGAGTTTACAGATTTCATCAAATGTGAAACGTTTCTGGCCATTATGTCTTTAGTATCTCCTCTCCTCTGGGGACTGTAAAAATATATCTTATCAGGCATCTTGAAAGTGTCCCATGGCCCAGTGACACTCTCTTAATTTTTCTTTTTTCTTTTTTTAGTCTCTATATTTCGTTTTGGTTTCTACATCCTCAAGTTCACTAATCTTTAATTCTGCAGTATCTAATCTGCTGCTCTCTTATCTTGGGTATTTTCTAGTTCAGTCACCCCGTTTTTCATCTTGAAATGTTTGATTTGGGTCTCTGAAACAATCTTTCAAATCTGCACTTTACTTTCTTAATCTTTCCCCTATATTCTTGAACATAAGGAATATAATTATATTAACTGTTTTAATGTCTGAATCTGACAATTCTGTCATCCATGCAAATTCTGGAGCTGTGTTTATTCATTGTTTTTTCTCCTTCTTATGGCTTATATTATCCTACTTCTTTGTACGCCTGATAATTTTTTTGTTGTTGAATACCAAACCTTGTGATTTTTGCCTTGTTAGATGCTTAGTACTACATCCTTATAAAAATTCTTGAACTTTGCTCTGAAGTTTTGTTAAGTCACTTGGTAACAATTTGGTCTTTTCAAGCCTCCTGTTAAATCTTGTTTGGTGAAACTAGAACCACCTTTAATCTAAGGCTAATTTCTTCCACTACTGAGGTAATACGATTGTAAATACCCTGCCTGGTTTTCCTTGAGTTATGATGTTTTCCCTCTGGCTGCTTGGAACATGCACTATTCTTGGACCTGTCTGAGTTCTGAGTATCAGTTTCTTTTAAGTGGTTCTTTCCTTTTCCTCAGGTAACTTCTCCATAGGCATATACTACTAAATATGAAAACTAAATATGAAAACTCTACCCACCCCTGTGGATCTCCATAGCTGTTTCTCTGTGCAACTGTCTTCTCCCCAGGACTCTGCTTTTTGAACTCCAGTTCCTGGCCTCTCCAGACTCCATGTGTCTTTCCTCAGTTCAAGGTTACTCCTGGCTCTGTTTGGATTCTCCTTTGCACCGCAGCCTGGAAAATCTGTCTGGGCAGTAAGCTGGAACTGTCATGGGGCTCATATTATTTGTTTTCCCTCTCTCAGGGACCAGTGTCCCCTGCTTAGTAAGTTGATATATGCAGTGCCTGAAAACTTTTGTCTATTTTTTTTGGTCCTCATTGTTATAGTAATATAATATTAATTGTTAAGCTGTTTCAGGAAGGGTGTTCTAAATGGTCTCTCCTACTCCATCTTAGTTAGAAGATCTAGAAGAAGTCTTATCTTTTTTTTTTTTTGGTGAGATTGTTGGTAATCAATTCAATTTCTTTATAACCTATACTTCGTGACTGTTTTTATTTCGTTTCAGTTTCTTGTGGTCAGCCAGTGACCATGTTGCTCTGCCTCCCTAGACCTACTGCTTTGTGTAATCTATACCCTTACAAAGTAACTGGCAGGTGTTTATTTCAGGTTTTTTTTTTTTTCCATCTTTGCCCTTCATTGTGAGTAGTGATGTTAATGAATTACATTCATGTTCCCTCTTATATCAAGCTCTTTCAGTTCTGTCCACCACCTTCTGTTTCAAGAGCCATACCCAGGCCTTCTTCCCTCCTGTGCTATTACTCTGGGGAACCCTGACTCTCAGAATGTTTTTCCCCTTGTACTCCAACAGCAACAGTTACTTCTTTTGTTTACACTAGACAGTGTGCTAAATTTCACAGCAAACCCTTTCTCCTACTTTTTTTAGCCTAGAGGATAGCACCTGGCTGCTGGGTATTCTGAATATAAGGATGGGGAAATCAGCAGCAGGCTTTTAATAAGTGCTCCTGTTTTCAGCTCTGTGTTGTACCCTACTGCCTATCACACCTGTCATCCTGAGTCTATAACCCTCCCTCCACTGAGAGGCAGAATGGTTCCCTCCTTGGCTACAACCCCTCCATATTTATTCTGGGCTGTGTCTTTTCCTAGCTCATTTATTGAACTCCACTCCTCCTCTCACTTTCCACCCGCTAGAACTGTGTTGAGAGAGTTCATTCATTGATAAACTTCCTCCTGTTCTTTTCACTGCTGTTTACCCTTCCCATTTAAATTGGTATATTCTTCTTTTAATAGGATCCAAGAAACAAGAGAAGATAAAATCATACGCTCAGTTTGTAATCTTAACCTGGCACCAGTTGCTGTTTAGTGCTAAAGCTAAAGATTATTTTTTTCTAAAACTTACAATTTAATTCTTTTTTTTTTTTTTTTTTGGCAGGGGTACCTGTCTTGGGAGAACCAAAGGATTGGTTGCAGGATGTTTTAAATGTTATTTGCATATTTATTGTTGGCTGTGCTGGGTCTTTGTTGCTGCATATGGATTTTCTCTGGTTGCAGAGAGTGGGGGCGACTCTCCAGTCACAGTCTGTGGGCTTCTCACTGCCATGGCTTCTCTTGTTCCAGAGAGTGAGCTCAAGGGCATTTAGGCTTCAGTAGTTGCAGACACAGGCTTAGTTGCCCTGGAGCATGTGGAATTTTCCCGGACCAGGGGTCAAGCCTGTGTCTCCCGCATTGGCAGGTGAATTCTTAACCACTGGACCACCAGAGGAGTCATTTAATTCTTTAATTCACACTATTGACCAGTCCCTTTTCCAACACCGTGTCTTTTCTTGTTTCAGTTATTCCAGCCTCAACTGCTTTTCCCCTTATTTATCTGGATATTACTCCCGAGTCTTCACTTTCTCTCTCTGTCTCTTTGCATGGTTTCATACTCCAGATTATATCCTTGAGCTTCTTCTCTGCTTACTATACCTACTGAACATTTGCATGTGGATATTCACCTTTATCTCAGTATACTCCAAACCAAACTTGCCTTCTTTATTCCTGTATCTCTTCCACCCAACTGTACCTCCTGCCTTGATACACAGAACTTCCCTAAACTCCCATTTAGATCTAGAAGCTTCATTAGAATCTTTGTAAGAATGATCCATAGATGGCTCCTATGTTACCATATTGGGGGACATACAATATATGGTTGTTTCTCTTTTTGTAATGATAAGATTTTTCAGTGGCTTACTGTGTTATAATACAAATTATCCATTAACAAATCCCTATAACCTCTCACCTAGTGGTTTTGGCAGTCAGTGAGCTATTGACAGTCATTGCCTAGGTCCAGTATTATAGACTTATATTTCTTACCATCTTTACTGCAGCAACTTCTTAAGGTTTCCACACCTTTAGTTTTTTTCCCTTCACTTGACCCTTCTATATGCACTACCACTAAATAGATTTTTGTGTACCACAAATCATTTTATGTGATTTCCCTGCTTAAAATTCTTTGGTGGATTCTTACAACTCAGAATATAATCCAAATTTTAGAGCAAAGATATACAAGAACCTTTATCACCTGGTCCATGCTTTACCTGACTGTTATTTACTTTCTATTTTAGCTCAGTTGGTGAAGAATCCACCTGCAATGGAGGAGACCCTGGTTCAATTCCTGGGTTGGGAAGATCTGCTGGAGAAGTGATAGGCTACCCACTCCAGTATTCTTGGGCTTCCCTTTTGGCTCAGCTGGTGAAGAATCCACTTGCAATTCAGGAGACCTGGGTTCAGTCCCTGAGCTGGGAAGATCCCCTGGAGAAGGGAAAGGCTACCTACTCCAGTATTCTGGCCTAGAGAATTCCATGGACTGTATAGTCCATAGGGTTGTAAAGAGTCAGACACGACTGAGTGACTTTCACTTTCACTTTATAACTGCTTGAAACTTTCTAAAATAGAATTCATCTTGAGGTAGACAAAGTTATACGATGTTGGTTTAACACTTATGGGAAATGAGGGACAAGCTGCTGATATAGAGGCAGATGGCAGGATTATTTTCATGGTAATAACACCCAAGCTTTTAAGAAACAGACCATCTTAACATTTCACAATATATGTAAATCAAATCATTACACTGTACACCTTAAACTTATACAGTGTTCTCTGTCAATTATATCTCAATAAAACTGGCAGACCATTCATAAATAAAGAAAAATCCCCGTGTCTTGGATCACATCAACAGTGGCAACGTGGCATCTCAAGGCCATGCCCAAGAATATTGACTTTAGGGCAAGAAACCCAGGGAAGGAATATAGGATAAGGGGGCAGTGACTTTTGGAAGACAGAAAAGTTACATTTTTTTCCCCCAGCTTTATTGAAGTAGAAATTAACAAAAATTCTGTAGGTATTAAGGTGTGGCATAATAGTTTCATGTATATATTAATATATGTGCACTGTGAAGTAATTGCTACAATAAAATTAACACATTCATCTCCTCACATAGTTATTTTTTTGTGGCCTTTTTTATTTTTGGTATGGTGAAAAAAGTTACATTTTAAAATGTATTGTTTATTAATTTGCCAAACAAGTACATTGTTTGCCTTGGTTGTGTTGCCATTTCAAGCTTCCTTCCCATAATATTTTTCTTCAAATTATTATGTATATGTAAATAGCTATGATTTAATTCATTAACTCATATGAAATTGAATTATGATTTTATAACTAATTTTTTATTCTCTTCTATATGTTTTATTTAGGTTCATGTTTAATAAAAATCTACCAAGAAATATATATTGTAACATCTTAATAAGCTTACTCATCATAATAAATTTACTAGCATCTTAAGTGAAACATTTTACTTTTTAAAGAGAAGAAATATCCATACAAGTTTTTAAATAAAGCAATATGGAAAGGCTGATAAGAACACAAAGCGCTTCCACCCATACTTCCTGTTCTGATTTCCTCTTTTCAGTCAACATTTTGCAGTTTCAATTCCTCTTATGATTATAATTACTTGGAATTCTATTCCATTTATGTGTGATTTATTCATAATTCATTATGATTATTTAGCTAAATATAATTCATTATAAAATAACTTTTAAAGACTAAATCTTAATTATACCATATTCATTATACTTAACATTTTTATATTTACTTATTCAATTCAACTGAATCAGATTTTATTGCTAGATAGAAATTTCCTAAATGCAGCAACATCAATCTAGCTGGTGGCATTTACATGAGTTTCCATACAGATAGTTGGTCTTTACTAAATATCTACAGCTGGTCCTTAATCATATCTGAATCATAAATGGAGAGATGGAATCATGTCTAGATCAGGTGGATTCTATCTCCAACATGCGCTGTGCCAGCCACAGTTGCAGGGGCTATGACTAGCTACCATCACCTAGCCAGCCCCGTCTCTCACATGGAGCACATTGAGCATCCCCTACACTGATTTGCAAGCTGCGTAATGACTGGGGTCTCTGTCAGCGAGAGGGCTGAACTGAGGTGGATATCCCCAGGGTGCCTGCAGCAGGAATCACTTGTGTTCATTTCTCACGATGCTGGGGGTTCTGTCCCATGAAATTGAATCTTATCAATTCAGATTTATTCTTAAAAAAAAAAAAAGCTTTGTTTAATGGTGGTCACTTAAACTGTTATTTTTATAGTTCATGCTAGGTTTTTTTTCATTAGTAAATGTCAATTTCTTCTAATACCTGAATCAGCTGCCATGGTGTAATTTGCTGATATATTTTCTTTCGATGGAATTGGAAGGGTGAGCTAATGGGACCAAAGGGTGTGCAGAAATGGTGCTTAATTATAAAATAATGGAAAACAGTCTGCATCATGAAATTACCTCATAAACAGAACGATCACAACTGAGATGATTCAGTAATTAATGATTACATCAAGTAAATTAACTTGTTTGTATATCAACCCTACATAAATGATGTGAGAAAGTATAATACCTTAACTATGTAAACAATTAATAAAATATGGAAGACATTATAAATTCACAGAATTGAAAGCCCACACAGCTATAGAATTAATTACTTTTGTGTGTGTTAGGTGTTTTGGAAACTAAGAATTAATTTTCTGGCTTTGCCTCAAATCAAGACCACCCTGTAGGAAAGTTTAATTCCTCAGTGAGTACCTATTTATCATTTAGCAGAATGTTTGGCAACTAAGCCACCAAAACAACATATGCAAATGGAAGTTTACTAATGATTGAATGAAACCTTGCTCTATTTCTGAATGTGCTTAATTTGAGTAATGTAAAAATACAAGGACTTATTTATTCAAAACAGGCTACCTTAATCAAGATGCAGAATTAATCTTCAAAGATATTAAGCTGTTTACAATTTTGGCAATTTTACAATCTGGCAAACATTTCTTCGAAAATGTGAGAGATGAGAACAATATGAGTTTAGTTAGATCAAACCCAAATGTATGATTATTTAAACATTTTCAAATAAACATTTGAAACTGTATCTTATAAATAATTGTCCTGGAGAAAATACTACATTATAAAACCTTTATCGTGTAGTTTAAAATGTGAATTTGCAGTAGTCTTATGGTCTGGAAGGGGACTGATATTTGTGAAAGAATGTTCTGACAGACTAAAACAAAAACTTAGCATTTAAATTTTGGGGCCAGCCAAAGAAATCATTACATCTAAGGCAACAATATATCTGATTTGATAGAATGTGAAATAGTTAAAAAATTATTTGTGTGGTGTGGTTTGAGACCACAAATTCTGCATTATTCAAAATTCCATGAATTGCATGTATCCTTTTATTTTCAAAATGGGTGGCTTACTTGTAAGGAAATTCTTCAGTTCTTTATTAGAAATACATCTAAATTTTATGCCCTGCTCAAGGGCATGGAATTCTGCAAACATTTTCATTTATTAATAGTTGTAAACACCTGGGCATTTATAGACATTACAGATATTTTTACATGTATAAATTTAGAATGTTGGATATAAGACAAAGATTTCTAATTTTAAAATCTATTTGTATTTCATAAGATTTTAGTTTCCAAAAGAGTTCTGCTGTTTTGGTTTGTTTACCTTAAATAAAATATGATTTTTCTATTTAAAATATCTGCAAAGTATATTCTCAAATATCAACTAGTTCTTGAAATATATCTGGGTAGTTACCAGTGTAAATGAACTCCAATGTCAGGATTCCATATCCTTTAAAATAGATGATTTTTTTCTTTTTTTTTTCCTTTTTGGTAAAGGGGCGGAGAATTGTGGGTTTATTCTTGGAAACATGAATCCAAAACATATTAAGCCAGACTTTATTTTCCCTTGAAAAATAATTCTGTCCTAATTACCACATGTGCATTGTTTATTGCTTTTAATGAATGACTTAACATGATTAATAAGCAAGCACCTGAGAAAGAATGTCTTATTTTCCTCCAGAAAAAGTGAGAGGCTCGGCGGGTGAGACCAACCCAAAGGCCAGCGCCACACCGGGTGATAGTCCTAAAATAAAGTCTTCACTCACAGTTAGGAAAAGAAACTTTCAAAAACGTTCTGATCTTGTGAGGCATGGACATTGATTTAGTGTCTCCTTGGGGAGGGAGCGGGGAGGGATGAGATCATATTTCTGAAATTCAGTGTTACGTCCTAAAAGTTTGTAATTCAGCCTTCTCTCATTTCTTTTAAAACTAGGATTTTCCTCTTTCTTCATCTCTGCTGGAACATAGTGGATTTCTCAGTCCCTTTGGTGCTCTTTTATAATATAGATGAATGGCTATTTTTATTTTTTTGTATAAATTCTTCTAAGAACTTCCTCTCTTTGATTGCCTATGTGACATTTCTCTCCAGTCTTTGAATCCATTTGATCAATTATTTTTGGGAAACGGAAGTTTCTTCTGTGAAACACAGGAAAGAGCTATATTTGAGCCCGCCCTTTATGCTAGGGGCAACGACCAGTGTTTTGCATCTTCCATCTCACTTCAGCATCCTAGCAACTCTGCAATGGATACAGTGAGGTGAAGAAAATTTCTCATGGCCTTGTAGAAGATCAACCACGGCGCTGTGGTCCAAACACAGATGTATCCAAAGATGATGCTCACTCAGTTCACAGTGATGATTCCAGAAGAGCTGGGCTGTGATGATTGTCATATCTTAAACACGGATGTCTGAGTGCTATGCTCATCTTCTGAGACTGAATCTTTCTGTATACACACTGCTAAGAGTTCTCAATGGGCTTTCCTGGTGGTTCAGTGGTAAAGAATCCTCCTGCCAATGCAGGAGACTCAGGTTTGATCCCAAGTCGGGAAGGATCGGGAAGATCCCCTGGAGAAGGAAATGGCAACCCACTCCAGTATTCTTGCCTGGAAAATCCCATGGACAGAGGAGTCTGGTGGGCTACAGTGCATAGGGTTGCAAAAGAGTTGGACATGACTTGGCGACTAAACAACAGCAACAGAGAGTTCCCAGTATCTGCTATTATCATGTTTCTTTAAAGTCTGAAGTTTAACACACGTGTCCTTGTGGAAGAGAAAACACAACCCATTTCTCTAAATTGTTCTTCTTTCCACTGACCCTGTCCTTCAGGTCACCCTTGTCACCTCCTCCTAGAATAACTCCTTGTGCTTGTCATCACTTCTGGTTTGATGTTCTCTCACCACATCCTTTCTATTAATTATACATGCTTTGTAACGGTATCATCACAAACTGGGCAGCTTAAAACACACTTATGTGTTTTATGGTTTCTACGAGTTAGGAATACAGGCTCAGCTTCACAGTCTCTCAGCACCACTATCAAGGTGTGTTGGCCAGGGCTCCAGTCCCAACTAAGGCAAAACTGGGGAAGGAGCCACTTTGTGGCACATATAGTTGCTGGCAACTTTAAGTTTCTTACAGGCAATTGGAGCGAAAGCCTCAGTTTCTTGTTGACTGCTGGCCAGAGGTCCTCTTTGGTTGTTTATCACATGGCCCTTTGACATAGTTCAGCTCACAACATGGCAGCCATTTCTTCAAAGCCAGCAAGGGAGAGAGAATGTCCTCCCGAGATGACCGTTACAGTCTTGTGTATTGTAATCACGTACATGCAATCAGGTGCATCCCATCACCTTTGCTGTACTCTACTATTTGGGAGCCAGCCGCAGGTCCTGCCTACACTCAGGGAAGAGAATCACTTAGAAGATATGCACACCAAGAGGTGGGCATCTTGGGGACCACCCCAATGTCTGTCACCTCGTCCTATCTGGGCCGTAACTGTTCTTCCACTTCATTTGATCTCCAGGCCACTGACCTCTTTTCTTTGTCCTGATCTATCTGTCTCCAGCTATTTTCACACCCCTCACCATCCTGCTTAGATAGAATCCATCCTCCCATATTTTGATTACTATCATGCTAATATCCTGATCCCTTGACCTTTTGCCTATTGGCTGCATTTACCTGGAAAGCCTCCA
Source organism: Ovis aries (assembly GCF_016772045.2). Classification (NCBI taxonomy): domain Eukaryota; kingdom Metazoa; phylum Chordata; class Mammalia; order Artiodactyla; family Bovidae; genus Ovis; species Ovis aries. Next base: position 13,667,750 of record NC_056070.1, read on the forward strand.
ACTCTAGATAAGCCTCGTGATTCTTCTCGCCTGAATCTAAACTCAAATGGTACAATGGTAAATTCATGTTCACACATTCCACTTGGCTCTCCACAGTGCTCAGCAATCTTGCCACATTTCCCCACTCAATTTGTTTCCCTATTTTCCACAAGAGCTATTCTAAACTTTCTTCACTGCCCTTAAATCTTCAAGCCCTTCCTCCTCCACCTCTTTATTATCAGCATGTGAACTTAACCCCTGTTATTATAACATATAAAGAGAAACCATCATATGGGGTTTCCATCAACTTCAACCCAGTTTACAAATCTTCCTGCATCTACGTCTGTCCTTTCCTTTCTCCCCTCCCCTGTCACCAGATGAAACATTTGACTCCTATGAAATATCATATCCTCCACCTGAATTTCATCTCTCCTTTATTTAACTTGTAGTTTCAACATCTTCATCTTTACCAGCTCCTTCTTATCAATATTTAAGTATGCAAATGTTTAACCTATTCTTTAGCCCCATGTTCCCCTGTGTAGTCACGAGCCTATCTTTCTCTTCCTTTTTACAGCCTGACTTCTTGAAAGAACTGAACACACTAGATGTCACTTTGGCCTTACCTATACTGGCTTTTCAGCCCTCATTCTGCCTGCCAGCTTCATTGCTCTTTGGTAGTTCTGCTCATCTCACCAATGGTCTTTCCTTAGCAACATTCAATAGAGTTGACCCATCTTTTCTTAAAATATTATTTTTCCAGGGAACCCTCCTATATGGGAATGTAAATTGGAGAACAGTATGGAGGTTCATTGTTGTTGCTTACTTACTAAGTTGTGTCCCACTCTTTTGCAACCCCATGGACTGTAGCCCGCCAACCTCCCTCTGTCCATTGGATTTCTGGGACAAGAATACTGAAGTGGGTTGCCATTTCCTTCTCCAATGGAGGCTCATTGTAAAACTAAAAGTAGAGTTACCATTGCCTTCCCTGGTGGCTCAGATGGTAAAGAATCTGCCTGCAATGTGGCAGACCTGGGCTTAATCCTTGGGTTGGGAAGATCCCCTGGAAGGCATGGCAACCCACTCCAGTATTCTTGCCTGGAGAATCCCCATGGACAGTGGAGCCTGGGGAGCTACAGTCCCTGGGCTTGCAAAGAATTGGACATGACTGAGCAACTAAGCACAGCACAGTTACCATACGATCCAACAATCCCCCACTCCCGGATGTATATCTGGAGAATATACTAATCTAAAAACATACGTGCAACCCAATGTTCATTCAGTTCAGTTCAGTCGCTCAGTCGTGTCTGAGTCTTTGCGACCCCATGAACTGCAGCACACCAGGCCTCCCTGTCCATCACCAGCTCCCAGAGTCCACCCATACCCATGTCCATTGAGTCAGTGATGCCATCCAACCATCTCATCCTCTGTCATCCCCTTCTCCTCCTGCCCCCAATCTTCCCCAGCATCATGGTCTTTTCAAATGAGTCAGCTCTTCGCATCAGGTGGCCAAAGTATTGGAGTTTCAGCTTCAACATCAGTCCTTCCAATGAACACCAAGGACTGATCTCCTTTAGGATGGACTGGTTGGATCTCCTTGCAGTCAAGGGCTCTCAAGAGTCTTCTCCAACACCACAGTTCAAAAGCATCAATTCTTCTGCACTCAGTTTTCTTTATAGTCCAACTCTCACATCCATACATGCTGCTGCTGCTGCTGCTAAGTCGCTTCTTTCGTGTCCAACTCTGTGCGACCCCACAGAGGGCAGCCCACCAGGCTCCCCCATCCCTGGGATTCTCCAGGCAAGAACACTGGAGTGGGTTGCCATTTCCTTCTCCAATGCATGAAAGTGAAAAGTGAAAGTGCATTCTTTCAGTCGTGTCCAACTCTTAGCGACCCATACACTATAGCCTACCAGGCTCCTCCATCCCTGTGATTTTCCAGGCAAGAGTACTGGAGTGGTGTGCCATTGCCTTCTCCCCACATCCATATGTGACCACTGGAAAAACCATAGCCTTGACTAGACGGACCTTTGTTGGCAAAATAATGTCTCTGCTTTTTACTATGCTGTCTAGGTTGGTCATGACTTTCCTTCCAAGGAGTAGGTATCTTTTAATTTCATGGCTAGAATCACCATCTGCAGTGATTTTGGAGCCCAGAAAAATAAAGTCTGACACTGTTTCCCCATGTATTTGCCATGAAGTGATGGGGCTGTATGCCATGATCTTAGTTTTCTGAATGTTGAGCTTTACGCCAACTTTTTCACTCTCCTTTTCACTTTCATCAAGAGGTTCTTTAGCCATGCATTCTGGGAAGCAAACTCACTCAGAAGGACAATGCAGATAGCGGAGTGCAGTTTATTACACCGGCAGGCCCAAGGCAGAGTCTTTTCTTAGCCAAGGACCCTGACCAGTTTTTCTGAAAATCTTATATACCCTAAGTGTACGTGCCCAAACCCACCTCCCCAAATTCCCTGAAACTAGTCTGAACAAAAGAAAAGAAAGATACAAACTTAACCTGTGATTCGTATGCCTTAAGCCTAGGCAGTTAACAGTGGACAATTATCAATAGGCCTGTGGTCATACCCCAATAAGCATGATAGAATTTATGATTCTATTCAGTTACACAGATAATCAGGGTATTCTTTGAGGCAACAGAGAGTCTAGGTAGGAGCCCTGGGGCTCTTCCATCCTTCCAAAAGCAGGGGGCCTGCTTTTCCAGCTGGTACGTCGTTTCCATAGATACTGGGCATATAGCTCAAAGTCCACATCCGGCCCAAGATGGAGTCCTGCTTTCAAGATGGAGCCTGTTCTGTCTGTTTCCTTCTTCATCCCCGCCTCTTGATGCTCTTAACTCATAGGATGAGCATCATTCGTAGGGACATATTGCACCCTGACTCTCTGACCTCCAATTTGGGAGAACATCATCAACCTTTGGGTTACAAAGTTCATAATACATTGTGAAATAAAGGGTCCACAAAACAGAACTCTCAAGGCAACTATAACAATGGTAAACATAGCTTTCCATCAATCACCTTTCACCCAAGATAGACCGAAGTCCAAAAGGGAAGATCATCAGACATAACTTTTACCTGAACTTTCATGTCATCTAGGGTGGCTGATATACAGCCAGATAAATCAGGAATATATACCCAACGTTCAACTTTAATTATAGCACAGGTCCCTCTTTGTACTGAAACTATGGTTAGTCTCAAGATGATACCAGCATGTCCTTGTAGCAGCAGCTGATTGTAGAGCTTCATCTCTGTTTCTTCTTTAAGATGACGTTGGTTTCACTGGGACCTTGGTTTCCATCAGTGGGGTCCTGTTGTGTAGTCCACTCGGCGTCCTCCGGGTCTGCGTGGTTTGGTATGCTCTCTTCACCCTCATGTGGAGGACGCAGGGAGTGACAGCTGCAACTTTAACTGCAGTCGGGTTGGTTAGAACAACAGTATATGGACCCTTTCAATGTGGGGCCAAGGAGTCGTGTTTCCAGTCCTTGACCACACCTGATCCCTGGGCACAAATTCGTGAGTCTGCTCCCCAAGGGGGAATGGCACCCTTTCTTGTACAGACTTAGTTACCCAATTTATTACCTTACCCAGTTGTTCACCTGCCGTGAAATCTCATCTCCCCTTACCTGAGGCAAATTTGTTGACACCTGTTTTGTTATGGGAGGGGGCCTCCCATACACAATTTTGTACGGAGAAGAGCCATGGGACTGTGGGGTCATCCTGAGTCTGAGCAGAGCCGATGGAAACAAGTCCACCCAGGAACAGTCAGTCTCTAAGGTCCACTTGGAGAGTGTCTCTGTAAGTGTCCGGCTGGTTCCTTCCACCATCCCAGAACTGTAGGGCCTATGTCTTGTATGTAATTTCCACTTGATGTTTAAAGTTTTGCTTACCTGTTATACTAAATCAGCTACGAAAGCCGGGCCATTGTCCGATCCAATGCTGGTAGGAAATGCAAATCTGGGAACTATCTCCCTAAGCAGGCACCAGGCTACTTTGGATGCTCTTTCAGTCAGGGTAGGAAAAGCTTCTACACATCCCGAGAACGTACATACGATGACCAGCAAGTAATGGTAATGTCAGTGAGGTTTCATTTCAGTGAAGTCCACTTCCAGGTGTTCAAAGGGCAGCGTGCCTTTTAGCTGAATCCCTGGAGGCTTCTGTCTGTGCCGAGAGGCAGCATTGACCTGTGAGCAGGCAGTGCAGTTCTGAGATTTTGTCCTGCATAGGGAAGAGAGGCAGGGAACCAAGAAATATTTTCAAATTAGCTCTTCCAGTTTATGATGGCCTAGATGAGTCGCTTGGTGTGTTTGGCTTACCAGAGTGGGTGCCAGCTCCTCTGGTACCAATAATTTGCTGCTTGACAATTCCCGCCATCCCTTTTCAGTCTTGATGGCCCCTTCTGCTTTGGCTAGTTGGTCTTGGGCTTCAGTGTATTTTGGAGAGTCTAGCGTTAGCTCAGGTAGCTTCGCCAATATGAGAGCTTTAATAGGGGCTTCACCTCCAAGCCTTTGGCTGCTTGTTTAGTGGTCTTATCTGCCAGTCTGTTCCCTGAGCCCGGGGAGTATCCTCTTTTTGACGTCCTCAGCAGTGTATGAGTGCAACCCTTTCTGGTTCCCAGGCAGCATCTAATAGGGTCTTTTTTTTTTTTTTAATTTTTATTTTTACTTTACTTTATAATACTGTATTGGTTTTGCCATACATTGACATGAATCCACCACGGGTGTACATGCGATCCCAAACATGAACCCCCTCCCACCTCCCCTCCCCATAACATCTCTCCGGGTCATCACCGTGCACCAGCCCCAAGCATGCTGTATCCTGCCTCGGACATAGACTGGCGGTTCAATTCTTACATGATAGTATACATGTTACAGTGCCATTCTCCCAAATCATCCCACCCTCTCCCTCTTCCTCTGAGTCCAAAAGTCCGTTATACACATCTGTGTCTTTTTTGCTGTCTTGCATACAGGGTCATCATTGCCATCTTTCTAAATTCCATATATATGTGTTAGTATACTGTATTGGTGTTTTTCTTTCTGGCTTACTTCACTCTGTATAATCGGCTCCAGTTTCATCCATCTCATCAGAACTGATTCAAATGTATTCTTTTTAATGGCTGAGTAATACTCCATTGTGTATATGTACCACAGCTTCCTTATCCATTCATCTGCTGATGGACATCTAGGTTGTTTCCATGTCCTGGCTATTATAAACAGTGCTGCGATGAACATTGGGGTACATGTGTCTCTTTCAATTCTGGTTTCCTCGGTGTGTATGCCCAGCAGTGGGATTGCTGGGTCATAAGGCAGTTCTATTTGCAATTTTTTAAGGAATCTCCACACTGTTCTCCAAAGTGGCTGTACTAGCTTGCATTCCCACCAACAGTGTAGGAGTGTTCCCTTTTCTCCACACCATCTCCAGCATTTATTGCTTGCAGATTTTTGGATCACAGACATTCTGACAATTTCTTCCTTATTTTTAATATCTTTTCCACTAGCTGTCAGAGGCCTCTCTCCTTATACAGAGCCCTGTAGTGTGGCAAAATCATACCTGGAGTCTGTGTAAATGTTTGTCTTCTTACCTTTTGACAGCTGGAGGGCCTGGATTAGAGCATATAATTCAGCCTGTTGAGGGGACCAGTGTGATGGCAGAGAGCTAGCCTCAACGATGGTTTCTTCCATGACAACCACATATCCCGACAGTCATTGTCCTTGTTTCACCAGACTGGTTCCCTTGGTGTACAGGACCCAATCTGGATCCAGGATTGGCTGGTCTCTCAAGTCAGGTCTGCTGGCATATTTCCTTGCAATCATGTGAGGACCCACCTTGTAAGAGAGTGGCCAGATTCAGGGCCTGACAAGGCTCAGTAGTAACATGGGGTTCTCACAGAACAGTCCCTGGTATTGAGTAATCTGGGATGTTGACAGCCATTTATGGGAGTCCGCTCGCAGGAGAGTGTTGACCTCATGCAGGACTTGTACGAACAAATCTTGGCCCAAAGTCAGCTCAGTTGCCTCCCGGACCAGTAAGCCAACAGCAGCAACTGCTCCCAAGAGTCCCAGCCACCCAGTGGCAACATTGTCCCGCTGATTAGAGATAAGTCACTGGTCTGTCCCATGTCCCCCTAGTCTGAGACAACACTCCCATAGCCACCTTGTTCTTTTCAGCCATGTGAAGAGTAAACGGCTTAGCAAGGTGTGGCAGGCCCAAGGCGGGTGCTGCCGTCATTGTACCGGGTTTGAGTTATATTGCCAGTGGGACTTGTTTTGAAAGCCTGGGGTGGCGCGGCGGTTGGGGGTTGTGTCTTCCGCCCGGACCTCAGGGAATTGTTGAGTTAACTTTCTCTCTCGACTGTTTAGCCCATCCGGTTTCCTTGCCCTGAGATTGTGCAACCTCCATTCATCTTGAGGGGTTACTGAGAGGAAGAGTAAATAGGTGGTTGAGCCCACTCAAACAGTGGGTCTTTTGTAGGGGGAGTGGTCTCTTGTGCCCCCAATTTAGACAGCAAGTCTCTTCCTAACAAAGGTACTGGGCATTCAGGGATGTACAAAAACTCATGAGTACTTGGTGTCCCCCCATCTGATATTTTCAGGGTAGGCTAGAGACACAAAGCCTGCATTTTTCACCATCTGAGACCCAGCAGCCTCTGGCTGGGTCTATTGGCATATAAAGTCTATAGGCCTCGTGCAGTCTTTCGCAGAACTCAGGGGGTGATTCACTTTCCCTTTGAATCACTTCAGAGGGTTTTGCGATACTCATAGCTTTTCAGACCCCCATCTTGAGACCTTGTGAAACAGTCACCCGATATCTCTCCAGGTGGCCCCTCCCTTCCTCTGTGTTACAGTCCCAGCTGGGCCTCTCATCGGGATGGCTAGTTCTGCCCACCGCTGTGGGTTTCCAGCACCCTCAGGTGCCATTTCTCTTAACCATTTTTTGGCCTCAGTTAGGATTCTGTGTCTTTCCTCAGTGCTGAAGAGGGAGACTAGTAGTTGGATTATGTCATCCATTACAAAAAATAGTCTCCATTAGCCTAATCATGGCTTGTGGCTCCCCCACACTACGGTGGAGCGTGTCTCTGCCAGTTTAATGTATCTGTAGAGGAAAATGGCTGGTAATAATAGGCTACAGGGTGCTGATGATAGTGCCCCATGCATCCTGAACTGGAGGCTGTTGTAGCTCTCTGAGGGGCATCTGTAGTGGGGTTCTTTCCCCCTGTTCCTTGGCGGAGCACAGCCTCTGTCTAATTACTGCATTTTCCTCCTCCTTCCCATCAGTACTCACCGGGAGAGATGGATACAATCTAGGAGGTCCAGCTGAGGCAGAATTCTGGGGGTATTGACCAGAGGTCTCCATTGCTGGGATTGGAGCCTACCGAAACGGCGGCTCTACAAACCCCAGGAGAGCTGGTGGAAGAGCAGGGGCTGCTGCAGGAGCTTCACCTGGCCCTGGATCGGGCATTAAGGTGACCTCCAGTCCTGGTGGAGCACTGGGAGGCAGGCATGTCATTATACAGTATGGGGGAGGGGTCAGGTCATCCCCATCCAAATCCTGTAGAATTTCCTTTTTTATCATCAGTCACTTTTTGTGCCATTAATATTTTCCCCTTTCCCTTCTGGATACAGAACCTTGTCCAAGTAGGAGGGTCTTAAGCTAACCCTGGCCATGAGTCAATATATGGATACTGATCCAGGTGTCCCGGCCCTCCTGTGACTACTGTAGAGACTGCTGCCACTATTTTTAAGTTCATGGTGTTCTCCAGTGGCCATCCTGCTCCCATAGGGGGCCATTCAACCTCACAGAGTATGTGGAGGTGGTTAGGCTTCATCTTCACCCCATAGTCTCCTCCAAGTCCCTTCTTTACATTTTAAATCATGCACTCCGATACAGTTGCCTTAGATTCACCTCCCCCCATCTTGCTTACCTTCTCAGACCTTCTTCTACTTTTCCTTTTCGTTCTGTCTACGAAGTTCTCAGTACCCTATGTACTTCTGATATTTCCACTCAATGACACTTAAATTGCCATTCTGCCTCCTTCCTAATTGGGGTGAGAAGAGCCTTACCTGCCAGATCCCAGAGGGAGAAAGGAGATCAGCGTGTCTTTACCTGCCAGTCAGCACAGCCAAACCAGAACACCACTTGATCCAAGACTGTTTCTCCCTTGACCTTTAAAGTCCATTCTGCCTTGGTGGGCATGATCAGGTGTGGATGAAAATACAGATGGGTTAAATATCCCACGTCCCAGGCTGTCTCTGGAAAAGCCAATTCGTACTCACTTATGTATCCCCCTCCTTCTAGCCTGACAGTTCTAAGGGGGTCAAGAATTTCATAGCAGATGGGACACCTCCTTGGGGAGGGCAGAATATGAGCACACAAAAACCAAGTTTCTTCTCCTAAAAATCCCCTGGCAATTGCTATGTAGTAATTTTCCCCAAGACAGCATGGACATCACCCTCTAAATGACCTTCACAAATTTCTTTCCTAAGCCCTAACACGCTCGTCAACCTGTCTATCAAGCAATCGTTGCCACCTGTCTATTCCAGGCCCCTGTGCGTCTGTGCCTCTTCTAGTCCCTCCCAGGGGGGTGATCAGGCTCCCTCTTCCACCCTACCGGGTGGATTCCTCCTCACCTGAGCGCTCAGTTCCCTTGCTGCCATCCACTACCTGCTAACGTGAAGGGTCCAGGAGTTGAGAAGCAGAATCCTTCCAGAAGGGTGAGGCGCCTTCCCCCTTCTAGAAGATTCGAGCCACAAGGCCTCAGAGTAGTCCCAAGTAGTCCCACTTGTCTCCTCAAAGTGAGGAGCCTTCCGGCCAATGCACCAAATCTTGTAGCCACGTTCTGGGAAGCAAACTCACTCAGAAGGACAATGCAGATAGTGGAGTGCAGTTTATTACACCGGCAGGCCCAAGGCAGAGTCTCTTCATAGTCAAGGACCCTGACCAGTTTTTCTGAAAACCTTATATACGCTAAGTGTACGTGCCCAAACCCACCTCCCCAAATTCCCTGAAACTAGTCTGAACAAAGGAAAGGAAAGATACAATCAAAGTTAACCTGTGATTCATATGCCTTAAGCCTAGGCAGTTAACAGTGGACAATTATCAATAGGCCTGTGGTCATACCCCGATAAGCATAATAGAATTTATGATTCTATTTGGTTACACAGATAATCAGGGTATTCTTTGAGGCAACAGAGAGTCTAGGTAGGAGCCCTGGGGCTCTTCCATCCTTCCAAAAGCAGGGGGCCTGCTTTTCCAGCTGGTATGTCGTTTCCATAGATACTGGGCATATAGCTCAAAGTCCACGTCCGGCCCAAGATGGAGTCCTGCTTTCAAGATGGAGCCTGTTCTGTCTCTTTCCTCCTTCATTCCCCCCTCTTGATGCTCTTAACTCATAGGATGAGCATCATTCATAGGGACATATTGCACCTTGACTCTCTGACCTCCAATTTGGGAGAACGTCATCAACCTTTGGGTTACAAAGTTCATAATACATTGTGAAATAAAGGGTCCACAAAGCAGAACTCTCAAGGCAACTATAACAATGGTAAATATAGCTTTCCATCAATCACCTTTCACCCAAGATAGACCAAAATCCAAAACGGAAGATTATCATCAGACATAACTTTTACCTGACCTTTCATGTCATCTAGGGTGGCTGATATACAGCCAGATAAATCAGGAATATATACCCAACATTCAACTTTAATTATAGCACAGGTCCCTCTTTGTACTGAAACTATGGTTAGTCTCAAGATGATACCAGCATGTCCTTGTAGCAGCAGCTGATTGTAGAGCTTCATCTCTGTTTCTTCTTTAAGATGACGTTGGTTTCACTGGGACCTTGGTTTCCATCAGTGGAGTCCTGTTGTGTAGTCCACTCGGCGTCCTCCGGGTCTGCGTGGTTTGGTATGCTCTCTTCACCCTCATGTGGAGGACGCAGGGAGTGACAGCTGCAACTTTAACTGCAGTCGGGTTGGTTAGAACAACAGTATACGGACCCTTCCAATGTGGGGCCAAGGAGCCGTGTTTCCAGTCCTTGACCACACCTGATCCCTGGGCACAAATTCGTGAATCTGCTCCCCAAGGGGGAATGGCACCCTTTCTTGGCTGCTGGGTTCTAAATGTCTTCAGAGACCCATAGTCTATTCTTACTCTCCTATCCCCATAGAGCTTCCTTTACTCACATTCCACAAGTATCTTAGCAACTGACCATCCTCCACACAGCAGAAAGTGATGGAAAGAAAACTGAGGTCATGTACTTTCCCTCTAAGGGCCAAACCCTGATACATTATTCTATTCATATTTCATTTGCCATAAATTAGACATTTGACTTCATTTCGCTGTAAAGAAAGCAAGCAATCTTTATTCCAACTTTCTGTGTATCCAAGTAAATTATATTACATGGAATAAAAAAAAATTAATATCGGAATACAATTACCATTCAATTCAGTTCAGTTCAGTCACTCAGTCATGTCCGACTCTTTGTGACCCCATGAATCGCAGCACACCAGACCTCCCTGTCCATCACCAACTCCTGGAGTTCACTCAAACTCATGCCCACTCAGTTGGTGATGCCATTCAGCCATCTCATCCTCTGTCGTCCCCTTCTCCTGCCCCCAATCCCTCCCAGCATAGTTGTTTCCAATGAGTCAGCTCTTTGCATCAGGTGGCCAAAGTATTGGAGTTTCAGCTTTAGCATCAGTCCTTCCAATGAACACCCAGGACTGATCTCCTTTAGGATGGACTGGTTGGATCTCCTTGCAGTCCAAGGGACTCTCAAGAGTCTTCTCCAACATCACAGTTCAAAAGCATCAATTCTTCGGCGCTCAGCTTTCTTCACAGTCCAACTCACATCCATACATGACCATTGGAAAAACCATATCCTTGACTCAATGGTCCTTTGTTGGCAAAGTAATATCTCTGCTTTTCAGTATGCTATCTAGGTTGGTCATAACTTTCCTTCCAAGGAGTAAGCATCTTTTAATTTCATGGCTGCAATCACCATCTGCAGTGACTTTGGAGTCCCCCCCAAAATAAAGTCTAACACTGCTTCCACTGTTTCCCCATCTATTTGCCATGAAGTGATGGGACCAGATGCCATGGTCTTAGTTTTCTGAATATTGAGCTTTAAGCCAATTTTTTCACTCTCCTCTTTCACTTTCATCAAGAGGCTTTTTAGCTCCTCTTCACTTTCTGCCATAAGGATGGTGTCATCTGCATATCTGAGGTTATTAATACTTCTCCCAGCAATCTTGATTCCAGCTTGTGCTTCTTCCAGCCCAGCATTTCTCATGATGTACTCTGCATATAAGTTAAATAAACAGAGTGACAATATACAGGCTTGACGTACTCCTTTTGCTATTTGGAACTAGTCTGTTGTTCCATGTCCAGTTCTAACTGTTACTTTGCTAGCATGTTAGATGAGTGCAATTGTGTGGTAGTTTGAGCATTCTTTGGCATTGTCTTTCTTTAGGATTGGAATGAAAACTGACCATTCCAGTCCTGTGGCCACTCCTGAGTGTTCCAAATTTGCTGGCATATTCAAGAGAATAGAGAGGTTTTAAATGTATATTCAGCAAAATAAAGCAAAAGCATTATCAAATAATTTTTGTAAGAATATATGAAGTAGAGGTAACCTCTAAACTGCAAAGTAAATCTATACAAATCCAGTTTCTACATCTTTTGAAAGCAATTTCATAACAGTAACAGATCTTAGAAATTAAAAGCAAATTCTTAACATTATAGACATTCTCAATAAAATAGACATTCTCAATAAAAGTGATTAATGTACCACTCATTCAGTTATAAATTTCTTCAATACTTAAAAATTCTTTTTAAGTTTTCTTTTAAAAAAATGTATTCTTATTTGAGGAACAGAGAGACATGAATCTATATCTTCCTTTTTGTTATACCTACAAAATAGTTATATAATAATGATAAACTATTTTTAAAATATATGAACTGAAAAAGAGCAGTATTTTAGATCCCCTGATAAAGAGTCAGAGAGGAGAGAACATAAAAATACAGTTTAAAAAAAAAATATTCTATTGACGTATTTTTGTTCATTTACAGTGTTTTGTTAATTTATGCTGTACAGCAAAGTTATACATATATAGTATATAGTATATATATAGTATATATAGTATTTGTATGTAGTATATTATATATTGTATATTATATACTTTGTATATATGTATAATATATACATATTCAGTTAAATGTTCTTTTCCATTATTGCTTATCACAGGATATTGAAAATAGTTCCCTGTAGTATACAGTAGGACTTTGCTGTTTCTCCATTCTGTACATAATTATTTTTATCTGCTAATCCCAAGCTCCCAACCACCCTTCCCCTCCCGCACTTGCCCACTACAAGTCTGTTTTCTAAGTTTGTGAGTCTTTCTGTTTTGTAGATAAGTTCTTCTGTGTCATGTTTTAGATTCCATGTACAAGTGGTATCATATGGCATTTGTCTTTCTCTTTCTGACTTACGTCACTTAACACAATAATCTCTAGGTCTATCGATGTAGCTGCAAATGGCATTATTTCATTTTTATTTACGACCGAGTCGTATTCTATTGTATATATGCACCACATCTTCTTTATCCATTCTTTTGTCAGTGGACGTTTAGGCTGCTTCCACGTCTTGGCTATTGTAAATAGTGTTGCTATGAACATAAAGGTGCATATATTCAATAGTTTTTTTGAATTATGGTTTTGTCTGGGTATATGCCCAGGAGTGGGATCTAAAACTATTTAGAAAATCTAAAACTCTATTTTTAGTTTTTTGAGGAAGTGCCATACTGTTTTCCATATGGTTACACCAATTTACCCCAGTTTAGGAAGCAGTTTGGCTTCCCTAGCGGCTTAGTCAGCAAAGTATCTCCACCAATGTAGGAGAGAAGGATGGCGCAGGAGGCAAGGGCAGGCTCCAACCCTGGTTCAGGAAGATCCCCTGGAGAAGGGCATGGAAACCCGCTCCAGTATTATTGCCTGGGAAATCCCATGGACAGAGGAACCTGGCAGAATATAGTCCATGGGGTTGCATGAGTCAGACATGACTCAGCAAGTAAACCACCACCAAGAGTGTAGGAGGGTTCCTTTTCTCCACACTCTCTCCAGCAAAAAAAATACAGTTTTTAATATATGTTGCAGCAGTTTCCTATTACCTGTTGCCTTGCTGTTCAGCTGGCTCCAGTGTGGTCTTATGTAACATGGTCTGCCTGGCAGAGTCCTTTTAAGTCCAAAGACAGGACACCCCATAAGGCAGAGAGGCAGGTTGAGGATGTGGGAGATAGCTATAAGCCCTTAGAATGTTAACACACTTTCTGGTAATCCCTTCACAAACAGATTGGTCTGAACTTAGTAACTGTACAACCTCTCAGGACCAAGTGGGGCATTTTCTTTTTCTGTTTTGGCCTGGAGGGTGAGACAGGGCTGTTCTCATAAGCTGTGACCACAAGGTGGTTCTGCCCTCAGTGTGCGTGTAACTCACCCAGAGAAGCACAAGGCTTCTAGCAGGAGGCTTGGGTAGAACTTTTGGCCCTTTTCCTCCTAGTGACTAGGAAATTGATTTGAAAACCAACGATGCTGTGAATTTTAAAAAAATGAAAACATTAGAACCTTGAGCACTCCAACTAAGGCAAAGGAATAATTTCTAAGAATTCTGTCTTCTTTAGTATTATGAATGCTTTTGTAAGAAAATGGTACCACAGCGGATATATATTTCTTATATTTTCCTCATATATTTGCACACAGATATTTACATCTAGATTGGAAAAGACTCTAATGCTGGAAGGGATTGGGGGCAGGAGGAGAAGGGGACGACCGAGGATGAGATGGCTGGATGGCATCACTGACTCGATGGACGTGAGTCTGAGTGAACTCCGGGAGATAGTGATGGACAGGGAGGCCTGGCGTGCTGCGATTCATGGGGTTGCAAAGAGTCCGGCATGACTGAGCAACTGAACTGAACTGAACAATATCTGTGAATAGAAACCTAGTAAAGTGAGATGAGCTTGTGAGCTTGACATTTTCACATAATTAAAGATGCTCCTGGCTGCTGATACTTTCTTAACTGATACCACCTCCCACTTGCTGTTTTGTGATACTTTCTTAACTGATACCACCTCCCTCTTGCTGTTTTGATGGAGGTTGATGTTCTTTACAGAACAAAAATAAAATGGAAGGGACTTTCCTGGTGGTCCAGAGGTTAAAATGTTTCCTTCCAGCACAGGAGGTGGGGTTCAAACCCTGGTTGGGGAACTAAGAGCCCAAATGCCTCATGGTCAAAAAAACAAAATGTAATACAGAAACAATACTGTAACAAACTCATAGAAAATGGTCACATCAAAGAAAAAATCTTTACAAATAGAAGTGAGTTATTCTTCAAATATATGATCAAGTAAAGTTCAGTGGTGGTAGCAGTGGTTTAGTCACTAAGTCGTGTCTGACTCTTGTGATGCCAGGGACTGTAGCCCGCCAGGCTCTTCTATCCTTGGGATTTCCCAGGCAAGAATGGTGAAGTGTGTTGCCATTTCCTCCTTCAGGGGATCTTCCCAACCCAGGGATTGTATCAGTGTTTCTTACGTTTCCTACAGTGTTAAGCAGGCTCTTTACCAGTAGTGCCACCAAATCTCAGTAGCTATTGTCTAATCAAGAATCACATGGGAAAATATGTGTTTTGCTTCTTCACTAAATTAATATTTATTGGCAGAATCAGATTTTCATGTCTAGCCTAGTTTTCTACTGATAATACAATATATGTTAGAGGGCAAAAAATTAATCACATATTTAAAGAAATAGTGCTCATTGACTCCCTAATTATAGTTCCCTATGGAGCTGGAGGAAAACTCTGAAAATCAGAAGGATCTAACTTTTAAATTTCATTCATCAAAATAGGGCAGTCAAATCAGGTTTCATATTATTACCTGAACCAGCAGAGCAAATGTCAAGAGGAATAAAGAGGAAAGTCCTCACGGCAGTGAAAAAGTTGGATTTGTAATCACATTACAAACATATAGAATTTTTTTTTTTTTTAAACGGGTACTCATTTGAAAAGAACTTTAAAAAGCAACAACAAAGCAAAAGCTTGCTCATGTCCCAAGTTGGACAAATAATATTACTCTGAATGAGAAAAGTAAATGGGTAGATTAAAACTTTCTATTTTCTCGAATGCTTTATGTTATGAAAACCCCCTGCATGGTTTTTTTTTCTAAATGGAGTTCTCTTCAATTTAAACCCATGGGCATCTTAAGGGAAATTTAATAAACAAGCACTTTCCTGGCCAAAAAGAATTCTGTGCTATGCAAACGATGAAGAGAATTGTGACACAAGATGCTGAGTCCTGCTGGGCCAGTTTTAATTCCATTCCCTGGATAGCTTGTTCACGTACAGAACACTTTGGAAGTCAATGAGAGGAAATTAGTGTGCTACCCAGAGCAGAGAAAATTAAAATATGCTGAATTAATGTTTTGAATCATGAAAGTCACTCAAAGAAAATTCTTTCAATAGGGTGCCAACCAGAGTCTGGTTTTATAATTTTTATAGAAACCTAATTTGTTCCTTCTGAAAGGAGGTTTTGGTTTTTCTCAGAAAGAATGATGGTATTGCTTTATAGTCCAGAATACAATGTGAATAAGCTTATTTCAGAAACCATTCTTAGTTTTTT
Source organism: Ovis aries (assembly GCF_016772045.2). Classification (NCBI taxonomy): domain Eukaryota; kingdom Metazoa; phylum Chordata; class Mammalia; order Artiodactyla; family Bovidae; genus Ovis; species Ovis aries. The sequence goes on from NC_056070.1 coordinate 13,683,404, forward strand.
TCTGATTATGAAAGGCCTACTCAATTTTGAAAATGCGTACAATACATAAAGTAACAAAGGAAACAGAAATCACAATAATTTCACTGTATCTTATACCCCAAGATAAAAGTTGATAACCTTTTGGTATATGTTTTAAAATTATATTGCTTTAAAGCTATTAAACTTGGTAACTTTTAGTATTGAAAAATTGGAATATATTCTATATGAAGAGCGGGTATGTATAACTTTTAAATAGCAAAATCATTATTTTAAACAGATACTTCAAAACTTATGAAAATAAGCTGGTTAATAGTTATCTTGGAAAACTAGACAGTTTCTCTATTGATGTGTCCTTTGCTTACAGAATTTAAAGTCACTTTCCAGTAATTTACCTTAGATCCAATTTATGAGGCCCAAGCAAAAATCATCTTGTAATTTTATAACCTAAATCTTGTTGTTTAGTCGCTAATTTGTGTTTGATTCTTTGTGACCCCTTTTTGGACTGTAGCCTGCCAGACTCCTCTGTCCATGGGATTTCTCAGGCAACAATAATGGAGTGGGTTGCCATTTCCTTCTCCAGGGGATCTTCCTGACCCAGGGATTGAACCCAGTGCTCCTGCATTGGCTGGTGGGTTCTTTGCTACTGAGCCAATAGGCTTTAAAAAGTTTTTTTGGTCATATTTATCTGAAGAAACAAAGCAGAACTACTTATGGATCAGTTGTGGGAAACAATTGTCTTTGAGTAAACTATAGCGGTATTTATTAGGGTATGTAAGGTAGATTCAACCTCAAATATTTCTGCTACCATAAAGTAACATCTTCCATATATACCACAAAATTTCATATTAGTCATTGGTTTCAAACTGTGTAGAACTGGACATGGAACAACAGACTGGTTTCAAACAGGAAAAGGAATACGTCAAGGCAGTATATTGTCACCCTGCTTATTTAACTTCTATGCAGAGTACATCATGAGAAATGCTGGACTGGAAGAATCACAAGCTGGAATCAAGATTTCTGGGAGAAATATCAATAACCTCAGATATGCAGATGACACCACCCTTATGGCAGAAAGTGAAGAGGAACTAAAAGCCTCTTGATGAAAGTGAAAGAGAAGAGTGAAAAAGTTGGCTTAAAGCTCAACATTCAGAAAACAAAGATCATGGCATCTGATCCCATCACTTCATGGGAAGTAGATGGGGAAACAGAGAAATAACGTCAGACTTTATTTTTGGGGGGTCTCCAAAATTACTGCAGATGGTGACTGCAGCCATGAAATTAAAAGACGCTTGGTCTTGGAAGAAAAGTTATGACCAACCTAGATAGCATATTCAAAAGCAGAGACGTTACTTTGCCGACTAAGGTCCGCCTAGTCAAGACTATGGTTTCTCCAGTGGTCATGTATGGATGTGAGAGTTGGACTGTGAAGAAGGCTGAGCACCGAAGAATTGATGCCTTTGAACTGTGGTGTTGGAAAAGACTCTTGAGAGTCCCTTGGACTGCAAGGAGATCCAACCAGTCCATTCTGAAGGAGATCAGCCCTGGGATTTCTTTGGAAGGAATGATGCTAAAGCTGAAACTCCAGTACTTTGACCACCTCATGCACAGAGTTGACTCACTGGAAAAGACACTGATGCTGGCAGGGATTGGGGGCAGGAGGAGAAGGGGACGACCAAGGATGAGATGGCTGGATGGCATCACTGACTCGATGGATGTGTTTGAGTGAACTCCAGGAGTTGGTGATGGACAGGGAGGCCTGGCGTGCTGTGATTCATGGGGTCACAAAGTGTCAGAAACGACTGAGCGACTGAACTGAACTGAACTTCAAACTGTGTAGTATATTTGCTCCTGGCATATTTGTTAAAGAGCAACCCAGCAGTTACAACATTGACAAATTTAACATTGAGTTTTCAGTGATGTATTGATGGAGGCAAACCTTTATGTTCTTTTCTCCTTTAAAGATTAGTCTTTTCAAGCACAGAAGTTGCGAGACTTCTTGAAATTACTGAGGACTCAGGGGCCTGCATTAGCATGTATTAGTTGAAAACTATGAATGGCATATAACTGTGGCTGTGAAGTAAAGACTTGATGTGTGCAAGTGAGTTGTAGAATGTCTCCATTTATAATCAAATACCAAAGAATGCTCAAACTACCGCACAATAGCACTCATCTCACATGCTAGTAAAGTAATGCTCAAAATTCTCCAGGCCAGGCTTCAGCAGTATGTGAACCCTGAACTTCCAGATGTTCAAGCTGGTTTTAGAAAAGGCAGAGGAACCAGAGATCAAATTGCCAACATCTGCTGGATGTCTGAATCTTAGCACGCCAGGAATCCCTGTCCATCACCTACAACTGGAGTTTACCCAAACTTATGTCCATCTAGTTGGTGATGCCATCCAATCATCTCATCCTCTATGATCTGCTGGATCATCGAAAAAGCAAGAGAATTCCAGAAAAACATCTATTTCTGCTTTATTGACTATGCCAAAACCTTTGACTGTGTGGATCACAATAGACTGTGGAAAATTCTGAAAGAGATGGGAATACCAGACCACCTGACCTGCCTCTTGAGAAACCTCTATGCACGTCAGGAAGCAACAGTTAGAACTGGACATGGAACAACAGACTGGTTCCAAATAGGAAAAGGAGGACGTCAAGGCTGTATATTGTCACCCTGCTTATTTAACTTATGTGCAGAGTACATCATGAGAAACGCTGGGCTGGAAGAAGCACGAGCTGGAATCAAGATTGCCGGGAGAGATATCAATAACCTCAGATATGCAGATGACACTACCCTTATGGCAGCAAGTGAAGAAGAACTAAAGAGCCTCTTGATGAAAGTGAAAGAAAACTAATGCTTTCTCAACATTCAGAAAATGAAGATCATGGCATCTGGTCCCATCACTTCATGGCAAATAGAGGAAATAGTGGCTGACTTTATTTATTTATTTTTTTTGCTCCAAAATCACTGCAGATGGTGACTGCAGCCATGAAATAAAAAGACGCTTACTCTTTAGAAGAAAAACTATGACCAACCTACACAGCATATTAACAAGCAGAGACATTACTTTGCCAACAAAGGCCCGTCTAGTGAAGGCTATGGTTTTTCCAGTGGTCATGTATGGATGTGAGTGTTGGACTAAAAGAAAGCTGAGCACTGAAGAATTGATGCTTTTGAAATGTGGTGTTGGAGAAAACTCTTGAGAGTTCCTTGGGCTGAAAGGAGATCCAACCAGTCCAACCTAAGGAAGATCAGTCCTAAGTGTTCATTGGAAGGACTGATGTTGAAGCTGAAACTCCAATACTTTGACCACTTAATGCGAAGAGCTGACTCATTTGAAAAGACCCTGATGCTGGGAAAGATTGGGGGCAGAGGAGAAGGGGATGATAGAGGATAAGATGATTGGATGGCATCACCAACTTGATGGACATGAGTTTGGGTAAACTCCAGTTGTAGGTGATGGACGGGGATTCCTGGTGTGCTGCAGTCCATGGGGTCGCAAAGATTCAGACACGACTGAGCAACTGCACTGAACTGAACTGAACTGATTTATAATCACACTGTATACTAAATGACCAATGGATGTGGTGGCTGGGTGGTGGGGAGTTTTCAACTCTGAAGTCTTCTCCTAATGGAGGAAATAGTACTAGAGACACAAAAGAGACTCAGAGCACCTTGAATATAGGAGCCACGAGAAAATTCAGCAGTCAACACTTCTGACTAGTGCCATCTTGTAATATGCTGCCTTCTTGGGTATTTATGGGTTTATGATGTTTAAATTATTTTCTTCTCTTATGACATCCACATAGATTTTGTTTTACAGATCAAGAATTCTCTACTGATTTTCCTGAGGAGTGCTAACTAACTAGTTATGTCCCTACCTCGTGAAAAGCACTGCTACCTCTTGCTCCTCCTCTGTGTTCACTTGGGTGTGGCAGTACCAAGAGTAGTGATGGTAAACAGCAGAAGACTGAGAATTGATATTCCTACTTTGTTACTGGTTAGCCTATCTGGCAGTGAGGAAATGACTGCCTCCCTTGAGAAAACTACTTCAACCACCCCACAGTTTATAACAGAGAGAGAGATTTCACTTTGAGAATAGTAGGTAGATTTGGCTAAGATCCAGCTTCACTTGGGCTTCCCAGGTGGCACAACTGGTAAAGAACCTGCCTACCACTGCAGGAGACACAAGAAACACTGGTTCAATCCCTGGGTAGGGAAGGTCCCCTGGAGAAGGGCGTGGTAACCCACTCCAGTGTTCTTGCCTGGAGAATCCCATGGACAAGGGAGTGTGGTGGGCTACAGTCCATGGGATCACAAAAAGTCAGATGCAACTTAGCATATGCACCATTACTTAATTCTCCCACCTTTGCACAGGTGTGAATCCATGGTTCCTTTGTTCTCTGTGATTCCACTGACAGAGAAGGAACATATTTAGGTGGGTTGCTGAAGGCTGAGATTGGGGAAGGGTTAAAAAAAGAGGGGGGCAGAGCAAGCAAAACCAAGAATAGCATGAGCTGAGATGGTAAGGCTTATAAAATGTTGATTTCTTGGTCTAGTTGGCTGTGTCCCATTCTACACTGGACCCTCCACTTTGTGTTGGGCATATTCTACACCAGCTATCAGGTGTCTCCATCTTCCTTGACGAATAAGATCAAGACAGTGAGTACCAGAGGAGAAAAAGTTCCTATTCCTGAGGGCCAGAAGATAGTTCTGGGTTCTTGTCTGGGGACCTTCTTCTTTTTCAGTTGCTTAACTTGGGCAATGCCCTTACCTATCAAGGACTTCCCTGGTGGCTCAGATCGTAAAACGTCTGCCTACAATGTGGGAGACCTGGGTTCAATCCCTGGGTCGGGAAGATCTCCTGGAGAAGGAAATGGCAACCAACTCTAGTATTCTTGATTGGAAAATTCCATGGACAGAGAAGCCTGGTAGTCTACAGTCCATGGGGTCTCAAAGAGTCAGACATGACTGAGCGACTTCACTTTCCTTACCTATCAAGGGAGGACAGGTCAACTTATCGCCTTATCTGGTCTTCAGTATTAGCATCTGGTTTCCAGTACCTTACCTGTAGCTAAACATAACATGATAACTTCATAAGAGTACAAATATTGGGGAGGTTGCCTCATTACTGAAAAAGTGACATTGGAACTTGCTGAGCTGTTGGACACTCTTCTGTAGAACAGAGCTAATAAGACCAGTGTCTCAAATTAACTGTTAGGATTAAATGAGCTACATAAGCAAAAATTCTGTATACTGATGTATCATATTGTGGGGGGAGAGGAAATTAGCCAAGATGGCATGGTCAGGCTCTCTCACCCCACGTTTTGTAAATAATGACCGAGTAACAGCTGAGATCATTTATAGCCCCTCGCAGGCTCCTCACGAGGTGCTCGCTTGGTCACAGGCTACTTTGCGCCGATCGCCTGTGTGAGCTCCGCCTAAAGAAGAGTTACATTATGTTACATCACTGCTGCGTCATGGCTGTCCATTGGGTCAGCCATGAGAGGAGTGAACACAGCGTGCCTACTGCTATGGCCGCTGTGTCAGCCAGGAGAGAGGTTGTGTTGTGTTAGGCTATGCTATGGTTGCTGCTCCGGCTGCTGCGTCAGCCAGGAGAGACGAAACGTGTCTGCAGTTGCTACAGCTCCTCCTCGAATTTTCGTCCAGCTTCCCCGCGTGCATCTTGTCTACCAGCAAACAGTGCGAACAGCGAGCTACCGCGAGACAAACATGAATTGAAATCTCTGTTGTCCTTCCAATAAATTCTTTCCTTACCTTCTACTGGTGAACCTAACCAAGGCTTTTTTGTTTCTTTCTTTCTAATTTTTATATGTCTATAGCTTGTCTTGGGAACTGGCTTGCCAGTGTCTTGAAGATAGGAACATATTTTATAACCCCACTGTGTGAATCACATGCTGTAAACACTTGGTACACAGCTGTCCATTGATTTTCTCCGTGTAACCTTGCTATCGCTATTAAGAAAGGGCCTGCACTTCTAATTTATTACCCTTGCTACTTTAATTCTGCTGTGGCATCTGGAGAAATGATAATCAGCTGCAGCTTTTTTCCCGTCTTGACTCTATGACTCAATACTGTGTTGTCATCATTCCCATTAGTAGCCATTCCACATGACTCAAGGGGAAGGATGGAAATGAGTCTCACCCAAGACGACATAAAAGCAAAGATAATACAATAAATTAAGACTTCAGCTAAAACTACAAAGGAAAAACGGTGATTCTGAGAAACATAAATGTTCAATTTTTCACAATTTGTTTCAACTACCCCCTCGGCCCCATCACTTATTCTTGTTTTCCTTCCAGGGGCTATTTTCTGAATGAAAGGGTGGAGGTACAGGATGGCCTTGGTGAGTGATGGCTGTGGAGCCTGTTATGATAATGTCACTACTCTGTGTGTGTCTTCTGGACTCTCCTTTGGAAATTATGATGCTGTTAGCTAAGAATCTCCTCGCCATGCAAGAATGTCATGTGCAAAGTAGGTCATCTTGTTTAAATTAGCAACACCCTGACAAAACTAAATTACTTTATGAACGAAATGATTGCCAAGCACGAGTATTTCTGGTTAATTTGCACTTAACTCATTCAAAAGACGTATCCTTAAACTTCTTGGTTAAATGAATCAAAAATCATCTACCAATTTAAAATGGGAATGCGTACTAAGACTCATGTGCTTTACAGTGCTGAGTCTTAATTGTTTTCTCTTCCACAGGGCTCTTTAGTATGCAAAGAGAAAATTCAATCTTGTAGTCAGAAGTCACATTCTAAAGGAGTCATTTTAATTATGTTTAATTTTGCTTCTTTGAACATTTTTATATTTTATCCAAAAAATACCAGCAACTGCTGCTTTTGCTGCTTTCTAAGGATAATGGCTTTTTAAACGAAAAGTGTTAGCATGATTTGGTACTTTCCTCTTTTGTGCTGTCATGCTTCCCACCATGATCCTGCTTCTTACACTGTTTTGCAATTGTTTTTGCAACTGTTTTTGTTCTTGTCCCTTCTACTAATGAAGGGGCGTGTCCATGTTTTATTCCTTTTGTATACTCACTGGCTGGTTTAGTTCCTGTCTCTTTTTACCTGAAATTTTCCCTATAAGATAAAGGAAAGGGAAGTAGCTCCAGCGTTCTTCAGTGCCAGAACTTAAGGCAAGAGATTCAGGATACATACAATGAAAACATAGCTATAATATGGGCAAGGTAGAACTAAGGTTTTGGAATAAGGAACTGTGGAAATCCTAACTCAGGACTTGAAATCAAGTCCTATGATAAGGCCTTCAGAGAGCTCATGGGGAAAGAGTTCAAAGGACCACAGACTTCCACAGGTGTGGGGGGAGGATGGAGGAAAACTGAAGAATTGTACAGCTTCATGGCTCAGTGAGTAAAGAATCCACCTGCAATGCACGAGACTCGGGAAATTTGGGTTCAATTCCTGAGTCAGGAAGATCCCCTGGAGGAGGAAAATGGCAACCCACTCCAGTATTCTTGACTGGGAAATCCCATGGACAGAGGAGCCTGGCGGGCTATAGTCCATGGTGTCACAAAGAGCTGGACAAAACTGAGCAACTGAGCACATAAGCACAATAGTGCTAATCCCTTGAAAGTCAACACCATCACACACCCCCACGTCCCCTCCATCCCCTCCCTCCCCCGTCCCCATCCCTGCCAGAAGTGTGCTGCCATTGGGACACAGCGGATTGGAAGGGAAAGTGTAGAGAAGGAAGGAAGAGGAATACACCTAGCCCAAGCTGGACCACTTCCATTCTCTATCACAGAAATCTGACTCTAGGTTTCAGACACATTGTGATAGTCTCTGCAGTGGCTGAAAGTGAGATGATGCAAACCAGGAAGTTCAGGGCAACCATCTTTGCAGACTAAGAAGTAGGGACAGGGTGGGGGCTCAGAGGAAAAAATAATATGGATATGAAGAGAGTTGAGAGAGTGAGATAACACTTCTTGGCTTTTGAACACTTTCTAGTTACTGGTTTTAGCCCATTAAGAGGCCTTGTCTCCATAAGATGTGTCTGACTCATTTCAATACAATTTCTCTTACAGATGAAGCTATTTTGTGTTAATACCTTGACTAAAAAAGGGGGAGAATTCAAGGCCCCAAAACTAACTCGGCAGATCTAAAGGCCGGGGGCCAAATCCTTCCTTATATTTCATGTTTTCTTTTGGTTCTGTATTTCTTTAGCATTTTTATAGTCATTTCAGAGCATGCCACTTTTACATTTATCCTCTCTAAGTCTTCCCCAATTGCTCAGGTGGTGAGGAATCTGCCTGCAAAGCAGGAGCCCGGGGTTCAATCCCTGGGTCAGGAGGATCCCTGGAGAAGGGAATGACTGCCCACTCCAGTATTCTCGCCTGGAGAATTCTATGGACAGAGGACTCTGGCTGACAACTGTTTTCAAATTATGTTCTGTTTCAGTAGCATTTTCTAGAGCACTGAATGTTTAGTGCATTACTCAAGTTCTTGGAGTGTTTTACAAGTTCATTAACTACCCCCAGGGGCTGAAGTCTACTTGTGTGTTACTCAGAGGTCCCCTGTTGTCTATAGAAAGCTCAGGCTTGTGAATGGTGAAGCAAAGATGAGTTTGGAATCTTCTCCCAAACCTATCTCTTACTCTAGAAAGACCAGAAGCTAGGGACAGTCCTTGGCAGGACTAAATTCCAAATTTGTCTGTAAATTGAACAGTAAAAACTAATTGATGATTACTTTTCTATAACAATAAGTGAAAATAATCAGATCCTACAGATTTCTATTGGGATGACTTATTGACACTTTTTTCCTCTTAATGATCTGGAGAAGGAAATGGCAACTCACTCCAGTACTCTTGCCTGGAGAATCCTGTGGACAGAGGAGCCTGGTGGGCTGCTGTCCATAGGGTCGTATAGGGTCGGACACAAATGAAGCAACTTAGCATGCATGCATACATTGGAGAAAGAAATGACAACCCACTCCAGTGTTCTTGCCTGGAGAATCCCAGGGACGGAGGAGCCTGGTGGGCTGCCATCTATGGGGTCACACAGACTCGGACACGACTGAAGGGACTTAGCTGTAGCTGTAGCTGATCTGGAAGAAAAATAAATGACTGATGAGATCTCCAACTTTGCAGATCACACAAAATTCTTCCAGAGAAGTGGTATGTTAGAACATCAAAAAATTCAGGTCTATAGGTGTAGCAATAGATTTGGGAAAAATATCTTTCACAATTTGAAGGCTCTGAGCTCTCAGTTACAGCTCAGAAGAGAGATCTGGAAATGTCTTGTCCCAAATGGAACTCAGCACTCTTCTAAATTCGGGTTCAGATTTTCTCATTTTTTTATGTTTGTAGCTAATATGCATTTTTAGTCTAAGTCAGACAGTATGCTATATGCCTTCAATACATAATCCCATTTAATTCATGCAACCATCCAGTAAATCAAGTGCAACTATCCCCATTTTATTCATAAAGGCAATTCACTTGTGTGAGTTCCTCATATGTGTTGAGAGACATGAGGAGTTAAGCTAATGGATGAAACTACATTCATTTCTTCATCTTTTAGTACATTCGTGTGCTCCTTAGGTAGCAGAAATAGCCTAGAGGCTTGAAGTACACTGATGGACAAAACAAAACAGAAAAGGCCCATGTCCTTATGTAGCTTATATTGTAATGAGAGGAGACAGAAAGCTAACAATACATACAGTAAAATAATAAATAATCTGGCACTTTAGGAAGTGACAAATTTCAATGGAAAAAGGAGAAAAAAAACATATTGCAGGTAAAGAGGAACAATACTGTGAGGCTGGTGGGAAAGTGAGTAGCGATTAAGTTGTGTAGTCATAGAGTAGGTCTCAACAAAAAAGAACATTTGCTCAAAGATTTACAGAAGTGGGGGTTGCCTACATAGATGTCTGGGGAACAGCATTTCAGGCATGAGTGAAAATAGTGCCAAGCCTATAAGGCAAGAATGTGCCTTGTGTGTTCAAGGAAATGCAAAAATGTCAGTGGGATGGGGCTGGAATGAAGCCAGAGAGGTAGAGTTTGCATAGACGCAGATCATGGTGCTTCCTGAAGGCTGTTGTAAGATTTTTGAGTTATACAAAGCCTGACAACTATGCTTTTCTGCTTCAGCCATTTTTTTCCTTCTTCTGATATTCTGGTGATGTAAGCAGGGAGAAAAAAGTATTAGTTGGTTAGTCGTGTCTGACTCTTTGTGACCCCATGGACTGTAGTCTACCAGGTTCCTCTGTCCATGGAATTCTCCAGGCAAGAATACTGGAGTGGGTTTACATGTCCTCCAGGGGATCTCCCTGACCCAGAGATCAAACACTGGAATCCTGCATTGCAGGCAGATTCTTTACCCTCTGAGCCACGAGGGACGCTTCATGTTACAAGAAAGACTATGACACAGCTTTAGAATTTGCCTTCCAACCTTCACCCACCCCTATGCCTCTACCTTGGAAACATTTTTTTTCCCTCACAGTTTTCAACAATTAGAAGTTTGTTTGGGTTTATTAATTGTCTTGATATGCAAATACTCTCTTGTCATTATTGCTGCTGGTGTCTTTTTTAGGGGGGGGAATCACTTCACATACATAATAAAGCTGATACCTTTTCAATATCTGAGATATACTCTTAAAAAAAAATCTCATCCTTCACCATCAGTGAATCTATTATAGGGATGATATGTCCCTGAAGAACAATATTTTATTTATTTTCTGGAAATACAGATGCTCAGGATAACAAAAACTCTATTCTTATATAATTAATCTAAAAAATATATCCACAATCCTCTGTTTTATGATAGCTGTAACTATTGAGGCTGTAATATGTTTTAAAGGGCACTATAAGAGTCTTCATAGTAGGGAAAATGTAACAACTCAATAAATATTTGACTACTTCTTTCCCTACTGATTGGTTGGTTGGTTTAGCCGCTACGTTGTGTCCAACTATGGTGACTTGAAAGGCTGTAGCCCGCCAGGCTCCTCTGTCCATGGGATTCTCCAGGCAAGAATACCGAGGTGGGTTGCCATGCCCTCCACAGGGGATCTTCCCGACCCAAGCATGGAACCCGCGCCTCTTACCTCTCCTGTATTGGCAGGCCGGCTCTTTACCACTAGCGCCACCTACAGGCTCACGGCCCTTTATAAAAGATTGGGATTCTCTTCTCTCAGATAACACACCTAGTGTATCTGTTAGTGTCAGTTTACTCTGTGGAAACCGGGGCTTGCGTGCACGCTAAGTCGCTTCGGTCGTGTCGGACTCTTTGCGACCCGATGTACTGTAGCCCACCAGGTTCCTCTGTCCGTGGGACTCTCTAGGCTAGAATACTGGAGTGGGTTGCTGTGATCGGGAACTTTAAAAAACCGCTGATATTCCTGCTACTGTTATGGTTGCAACACCTGTCCTTGTTTCTGATCCAGGAGGGTCGTGTCTATGCTAGCAGCCATGCCAGGATAATTTGTTAGCTTGTAACTTGAGTAGAATCTCAAATCCTTCACTTTTCTTGATGTTGATTTTCCATGCAGATTATAACACATAAACCTTACTTCATTTCTAATGCATTATGTTATATTACATGCTTCCTTTATTATATCCTTAAAAGAAGGTCGAAATCTCTCCCTATGAGGGTAGACAGTTTCTTTTTTAGACCAGTTGCTCCCTTGTATCAGATGAATTAGTTGCAACTTTTGGTTTTAAGTGGCAGAAGCTAACTTTTTTTCCTTTTTTAAAAAATTATTATTTAATATTGAAGTATAGTTGATTAAAATCTAACTTAAAAATATTTATTTATGTATATATCTAGGGAAAGTATTGAGATAACTCCTGTAGGAACCAGCAGTTGAAGGATAAGAACTGAATGTTTAGCATGTGTCTCTCCTGTTTTACTCTGGTTCTGGTTCTGTGTCTGTGCATTCTCTCTTCATTTCCATGGCAGAAGGAACATTTTCAATGGCAACCTTAGCTTAGCAACTTGAAAAAAAAAGAGAATGTGTTTGCCCATATTGATTTCTTGGACACATTGTAATGTACATTCCTATGAAGCTCCACCACTTTGGCCATCTGATGCCAAGAGCTGACTCACTGGAAAAGACCCTGATGCTGGGAAAGATTGAGGGCAGGAGGAGAGGCGGCAACAGAGGATGAGATGGTTGGATGGCATCACCGGCTCAATGGACTTGAGTTTGAGCAAACTCCAGGAGATAGTGGAGGACAGGAAGCCTGGCATGCTGCAGCCCATGGGGTCCCAAAGAGTCAGACATGACTGAGCGACTCAACAACAACCAAAAATAGCCATTCAACGTGGAGTAGAGGTTCACTGAAGGAGGAGAGGCTGAGCAGATGAAATAATTTATGTCCAATATAAGAGTGAGGAGTTAACACCAGATGAGTTAGTGGCAACTGAACTTTGCCTGGAAAGTTTGTCTATATAGAACCTAGCAGCCCTATATAGGAGCAATTGCAAGTCGCTTAAGGATGATAAAAGATCTCAGGGCACTGGAATGTTGCATATAGCATTCATATAGTCATTTACTGTGCAAAAAGTCTTATTTTAGCTTTCAAAGTATATAGTGTCTAGCTATTTAGCAGCTTCACAAGGGCAGCAGAAGAATATTACTATGTTTATTTTATTTGGGGATCAGTTATCTGCATTATGAAGAATTTAGTAACTTAGAAAAATAACACAAATCAGCAAATCAAAGAAAAGCAAAGGATGAGTATACATAATTTCCTGTTTCTGATGCTGTACTTGTGCAATTAGGCCAGATAGCTTTGGCTTTAGAATGCTGAAGCTTAAGAATAGAGTGTCAGACAAGTGTATACCACTTCTTGTTTCCTGGAATGGTAATTTATCAATGTTATTATTAATGATAGTAGTAGTAAATGATGAACATAATAAAAGCAAGAATCCAATTATTTCATATATCATTTTGCATGCAAAAGAGATGACTACAAAATTCTTTCAACTATATGAAAGTGATGATGAATGAACTTTTGAATTTTGTGCCTATATTTACAGAATTTTGTTGTTATTATTCTGTGACGCATTTGCATTTATACATGCTAGTAGTGGCTGAAATACTGTAAATTAATCTTCCCATGTATCTTGAAATGCCAGTGTGAGAATTGACACTTAAGGCAATTCAGATTGCTATGGCATATTTTTAGTTTTCAGCTGTGCATTTGACTTAGCTTTTTTTGTGATTTGGATTTGTGCAAATATTGAAATTTCAATGATACTTGAGATTTCATTCTTCATAGTTGAGGCAAAAAGAAAAAGCTGATTAAGTTACTATGCAATGTATCTTAAAAATATGGGAACATAGAAAAGAACTCTGGTGTTTTGGAGCCAGTGCTTATTGACTCATGAAACCAACCTTAGTATCTCCTCCAGTACTGACTGAATAATGGATTACCAAGAATGTTCATGTCCTAATCCCTGGAACCTGTCAATATGTTACCTTATGCAGTAATAAGCAAAAGAAATTTTGCAGATGCCGTTACAGTAGAAGATGTTGAGATGGAAAAACTATCTTGGATTATCCAGTGGGTTCAATCTAATCACATGAATTCTTAAAAGTGGAGACTCTTCCCTTGTTGAGCGCCAGAGTGATGATGGAATGAAGGTCAGAGAGATGTAATGTGAAAAAGACTTGACTCTTCACTGCTGGCTTTGAAGATAGAGGAAGGGTGCCATGGGCCAAAGAAAGTCAGAAGCCTCTAGAAGCTGGCAAGGGCAAAGGAATGGTTTCTCCCCTAGAAATTCCAGAGAAGAAGGAAACCCTGCCAACACTCTGATTTTAACCTAATGAGCCATAGGTCAGACTCTCAACCTACAGAACTCTAAGGCAATAAACTTGTGTTGTTTTGAGCCACTAAGCTTGTGCTCATGTTTTAATGGCAGCAATGGAAAACAAATGACAGCAATTCCCAACTGTATATTCAGAGACATCATGCTGGTATCTTGAAATCAGCCCTGGTGATATTATTTACATTGCTGAATTACTATAAAATAGGAATTAATTTTTTTCTGAGAGCTAGTTCAACATTTTACAGCACACCATTGGAAAGAATCCCTCTTCATTAAGGTTACTCAAGCCAAGTAGATTGACTAAAACAAAATTCTAACTCAATCACTCTAGAAAATCAATCTGCAATTTGAAGAGGAAATCACTTTATTAATACAACAATACACAACAGTGTGAATGCTGGCCCCTTGTAGGCTAGGGGAAGGGAGGTGGGTGAGGGAGTGGTGATGGGTCAGAAAAGGGATACTAACTAAAAATTCCACTTCATTTTACTCCTGTTAACATAGCTTGAAAATCTGCACTCATTTTCATGAATTTATTAATAACTTGTACAGAACTGGGAGGAAAAATAGTATTGGAAAGGTCAAGATAATGTGGGACTGACCAGTAGGCAGATTTCCCTGGAAGATGCTCTGGTCATTTTACACATTGGATGTTTGGGTTTCTTACCACACAGCTTCCTGTCCTTTACTTGAAAACTTTGAGTGTATAGAAACCAAAGTTGTTTTACAGTCATCTTCTTCATCTTTGAACAGCTGTCATTAGTGGATAGTTTTGTTTATTTGTTGTTCAGTTGCTAAGTTGTGTCCGACTCTGCAACCTTATGAACTGCAGCACTCCAGACTTCCTGTCCCTCAGCATCTCCTGGAGTTTACTCAAATTTATGTCTGAGTCAGTAATGCCATCCAACCATATCATCCTCGGTCACCCCCTTGTCTTCTTGCCCTCAATCTTTCCCTGTATCAGGGTCTTTTCTGATGAGTCGGCTTTTCACATCAGGTGGCCAAAATATTAGAGCTTCAGCTTTAGCGTCAGTCCTTCTGAAGACTATTTAGGGTTGATTTTCTTTAGGATTGACTGGTTTGATCTCCTTGCTGTCCAAGGGGCTCTCAAGAGTCTTTTTCAGCACCACAAGTCAAAAGCATCAGTTCTTTGGTGCTCAGCCTTCTTTCAGTCCAACTCTCACATCCATATAAGAGTAACGGAAAAACCATAGCTTTGACTATATGGGCCTCTGTTGGCAAAGTGATGTCTCTGCTTTTTAATGCACTATCTAGGTTTGTCATAGCTTTCCTTCCAAGGAGCAAGCGTCTTTTAATTTTATGGCTGCAGTTACAATCTGAAGTGATTTTGGAGTCCAAGCAAATACTAAACAATAATCTGATTCACTTCAACTTCAGCAATATTCCCTAGTCTTGTTCTCTGAAACTATATATATCCAATCTATTGATAAATCCAGTCCACAGATGCAGAATATAGTAGAATGATGTTGTTCAGTACAACATACTACAGTTAAAGAAGATCCAGTTTCAAAGAGTTTTTCTTGGAATGTTCCATTACACTATCAACTTTAACAAGGCAGCTAGAAAAAGTACAAGATAAGGCATCATGGGGAATCAAAGGAATCAGTCACAATTTTATCTAGTCACCTAAGATAATTTGATAACCAGTATACACTGAGTGTCAACTATAGGGCAAGTACTAATCCCAGCTCTTAAATAGCTTATTCTGATTGGACAGAGACTGACAGTAAGGAGAAAGCCTAATAAATTATGTGCTTTGAAGGTAATAGAGCCCTGGAACAGAAGGAAAATTAAAAGAGGCTAAAGGGTGATTTAGAGTCCTGAGAGGGAGGGTGCTTTGAGTGGCAATCTGAAATAGGGAAGTCCAAGCAGGTTTCACTGAGATGATGACATCTGAGTGATAATATGAAGAAGGTGAAGCACTCAGTCCTATGGATAGGTGTGAGAAAGTGCTCCAGGGGGAGGGGCCATTCAGTGCCCAGGTGCTAAGGTGGGAGTGTTCCTAGTCCATTACAACTTCTTATGTTTTGAATATATAGAGCTTGCCAATGAATCATTACTTTTGGGGCTTCCTAGGTGGTGCAATGGTAAAGAATCTGCCTGCCAATGTAGGAGCTGCAAGAGACACTGGTTTGATCACTGGGTTGGGACGATCCCCTGGAGAAGGAAATGGCAACCCACTTAAGTATTCTTTCCTGGAAAATTCCTTGCAAAGAATCGGACATGACTGAGTGAATGAGCACACACACAAACATCACTATATTTAAAGGCATTTTTTTTTAATAGGTAGCTTACAGTTGGGTCTCATTTTTGTTATCTAATCTGGCAATCTCTGCATTAATTTCAAATGGAGTTTTAAGATTATTTATATATAATATGGTTTATATATTATTTATATTTAATATAATTGAAAGTTAAGATTATTTATAGTTAATATAATTATCAGTATGATTGAATTTAAATCTAAACATCATCCTTTTATTTGCTCCTCCCATCTTTCTTTTTTTTTTCTTTCACTTGCTGAAATCTTTTGGTATTTGAGTATTTTAAAGTATAGTATTTTATATTTGCTAATAACTTATCTTCACTACCTTCTACTTTTATTATAGTTGCTAGCATTTACCATATGGATTTTATCACAGTTTCCATTAAAATGATATCATACCACTTCATGTATAATATAAAAACTTTTCAATATTTTACTTCCACATGTGTTATAAACTGTAGAATACATTATTTTTGTTTTAAAGTCAATTTTTAAGTAATTTTAAAATGAGGGGAATTGTTTTGCGTTTCCCTGTACTTTTATACATTTGGTATTCTTCATTCCTCTGTGCAGATACAACTTTCCATCATAACACAGTTTTGCAAAGTATCAAACAAAAGCTATAACATGTATCCTTCCCCTGTATTTGATCATTCTAAATGATTCTCTATATTAAAAAATGTATTAGGGACCTTATAATTTAGAGTATTTTAGTAAATGTGCCCCCAAATCTTGTCTTTGCCATTCTGGAAAAATTCAGATAATGGTGCCATAATTATTATTACAAAAACACTCTCTCAAAATTAAGGATTATATATATTTTAGGGCTGTATGTGTGTGCTGAGTCACTTCAGTCATGTCCGAATCTTTGCAACCATATTAACTGTAGCCTACCAGGCTCCTTTGTCCATGGGATTCTCTAGACAAGAATACTGGAGTGGGTTGCCATCCCCTCCTCCAGGGCATCTTCCTGACCCAGGGATTGAACCTGTATCTCCTGCATCTCCTGCGTTGCAAGCAGATTCTTTATCACTGAATCAGGAAGCCTTTAGGACTATAAACTACTATAAAAGGTGTATTTAGTGGGAGAGTGAAAGCTAGGCTTCCATAAGGCTTTAACCTGAAAAGCAGTTCTTGTCAAAGGTTGACAGTTCAACTCGGTGAAAAAAATTCATCTGTAAAGATCATTTGTCTGCACTAAGTTTTTAAATTCAATTTAAAAAATATTTCAGGAGACCTTGGTAGCCCTATCAAACTAGATCTAGGGAGAGAGAATATTTTTAAAAAAATATTTTATGGTCAAAACAATGAATATTTTGAAAAATAACTTTATTTTTGAAAAAATTTAAAGCAGGCAGGTCAAAGAATTGTCTGGGTTTTCACAAGTCTTCATCTTTCAACTCTGTGGGTAGAAAAGGAAGGCTATATGACCATAATCAAAAAAGGCCACTGGCCGGTTAACTTTAAGGTTTCAGGCACAATAAAACTGCAGTTCTGCCGTCTTCATGCTGCTTTGCAATTTTCTGGTTTGAATATTGGGTGCCTGTGAACCTCTGACAGGATAACTCTTTTGCTTCCACCTGCTCACATGAAGTGTTTACTCAACTGACACTTCTCCACAGGAAGATTTTGATATTTTTTTTCCTGTGAGAAATTGTTTCCAAAAGTACTTCAAGAAATACTTCCTTATTTAAGAATGTCAACTTTGCAACTGTCAGATGAATCTTCTTATGGTGCATGCACATTTCCTTTTAGAAAAT
Source organism: Ovis aries (assembly GCF_016772045.2). NCBI lineage: Eukaryota > Metazoa > Chordata > Mammalia > Artiodactyla > Bovidae > Ovis > Ovis aries. Next base: position 13,701,241 of record NC_056070.1, read on the forward strand.
AGTGGACTGCCAATGGACATCTAGGTTGCTTCCATGTCCTGGCTATTATAAACAGTGCTGCGATGAACATTGAGGTACACGTGTCTCTTTCAATTCTGGTTTCCTCCGTGTGTATGCCCAGCAGTGGGATTGCTGGGTCATAATGCAGTTCTAGTTCTAGTTTTTTAAGGAATCTCCACACTGTTCTCCATAGTGGCTGTACTAGTTTGCATTCCTACCAACAGTGTAAGAGCGTTCCCTTTTGTCCACACCCTCTCCAGCATTTATTGCTTGTAGAATTTTGGGTCACAGCCATTCTAACTGGTGTGAAGTGGTACCTCATTGTGGTTTTGATTTGCATTTCTCTGATAATGAGTGATGTTGAGCATCTTTTCATGTGTTTGTTAGCCATCCGTATGTCTTCTTTGGAGAAATGTCTGTTTAGTTCTTTGGCCCATTTTTTAAGTTGGGTCGTTTATTTTTCTGGAATTGAGCTTCCAGAGTTGCTTGTATATTTTTTAGATTAATTCTTTGTCAGTTGCTTCATTTGCTATTATTTTCTCCCATTCAGAAGGCTGTCTTTTCACCTTGCTAGAGTTTCCTTTGTTGTGCAGAAGCTTTTAATATTAATTAGGTCCCATTTGTTTATTTTTGGTTTTATTTCCAGTATTCTGGGAGGTGGGTCATAGAGGATCCTGCTGTGATTTATGTCAGACAGTGTTTTGCCTATGTTCTCTTCTAGGAGTTTTATAGTTTCTGGTCTTACATTTAGATCTTTAATCCATTTTGAGTTTATTTTTGTGTATGGTGTTAGAAAGTGTTCTAGTTTCATTCTTTTACAAGTGGTTGACCAGTTTTCCCAGCACCACTTGTTAAAGAGATTGTCTTTAATCCATCGTATATTCTTGCCTCCTTTGTCGAAGATAAGATGTTCATAGGTGTGTGGTTTATCTCTGGGCTATTTTGTTCCACTGATCTATATTTCTGTTTTTTTTTTTTTTAATTTTTATTTTTTTTTAAAATTTTAAAATCTTTAATTCTTACATGCGTTCCCAAACATGACCCCCCCCTCCCACCTCCCTCCCCATAACATCTCTCTGGGTCATCCCCATGCACCAGCCCCAAGCATGCTGCACCCTACGTCAGACATGGACTGGCGATTCGATTCTTACATGATAGTATACATGTTAGAATTCCCATTCTCCCAAATCATCCCACCCTCTCCCTCTCCCTCTGAGTCCAAAAGTCCATTATACACATCTGTGTCTTTTTTCCTGTCTTGCATACAGGGTCGTCATTGCCATCTTCCTAAATTCCATATATATGTGTTAGTATACTGTATTGGTGTTTTTCTTTCTGGCTTACTTCACTCTGTATAATCGGCTCCAGTTTCATCCATCTCATGAGAACTGATTCAAATGAATTCTTTTTAACGGCTGAGTAATACTCCATTGTGTATATGTACCACAGCTTTCTTATCCATTCATCTGCTGATGGACATCTAGGTTGTTTCCATGTCCTGGCTATTATAAACAGTGCTGCGATGAACATTGGGGTACATGTGTCTCTTTCAATTCTGGTTTCCTCGGTGTGTATGCCCAGAAGTGGGATTGCTGGGTCATAAGGTAGTTCTATTTGCAATTTTTAAGGAATCTCCACACTGTTCTCCATAGTGGCTGTACTAGTTTGCATTCCCACCAACAGTGTAGGAGGGTTCCCTTTTCTCCACACCCTCTCCAGCATTTATTGCTTGCAGATTTTTGGATCGCAGCCATTCTGACTGGTGTGAAGTGGTACCTCATTGTGGTTTTGATTTGCATTTCTCTAATCATGAGTGATGTTGAGCATCTTTTCATGTGTTTGTTAGCCATCCGTATGTCTTCTTTGGAGAAATGTCTATTTAGTTCTTTGGCCCATTTTTTGATTGGGTCGTTTATTTTCTGGAATTGAGCTGCATAAGTTGCTTGTATATTTTTGAGATTAGTTGTTTGTCAGTTGCTTCATTTGCTATTATTTTCTCCCATTCAGAAGGCTGTCTTTTCACCTTGCTTATATTTTCCTTTGTTGTGCAGAAGCTTTTAATTTTAATTAGATACCATTTGTTTATTTTTGCTTTTATTTCCAGTATTCTGGGAGGTGGATCATAGAGGATCCTGCTGTGATTTATTTCTGAGAGTGTTTTGCCTATATTCTCCTCTAGGAGTTTTATAGTTTCTGGTCTTACATTTAGATCTTTAATCCATTTTGAGTTTATTTTTGTGTATGGTGTTAGAAAGTGTTCTAGTTTCATTCTTTTACAAGTGGTTGACCAGTTTTCCCAGCACCACTTGTTAAAGAGATTGTCTTTAATCCATCGTATATTTTTGCCTCCTTTGTCGAAGATAAGATGTTCATAGGTGTGTGGTTTATCTCTGGGCTATTTTGTTCCATTGATCTATATTTCTTTCTTTGTGCCAGTACCGTACTGTGTTGATGACTGTGGCTTTGTAGTAGAGCCTGAAGTCAGGCAGGTTGATTCCTCCAGTTCCATTCTTCTTTCTCAAGATTGGTTTGGCTATTCGAGGTTTTGTGTATTTCCGTACAAATTGTGAAATTATTTTTCTAGCTCTGTGAAAAATACCACTGGTAGCTTGATAGGGATTGCATTGAATCTGTAGATTGCTTTGGGTAGTATACTCATTTTCACTATATTGATTCTTCTGATCCATGAACATGATATAGTTCTTCATGTATTAGTGTCCTCTTTGATTTCTTTCACCAGTGTTTTATAGTTTTCTATATAGAAAACCCCATGGATGGAGGAGCCTGATAGGCTGCAGTCCATGGGGTCACTAGAGTCGGACATGACTGAGTGACTTCACTTTCACTGTTTACTTTCATGCATTGGAGAAGGAAATGGCAACCCACTCCAGTGTTCTTGCCTGGAGAATCCCAGGGATGGCGGAGCCTGATAGGCTGCTGTCTATGGGGTCGCACAGAGTTGGACATGACTGAAGCGACTTAGCAGCATATATAGGTCTTTAATTTCTTTAGGTAGATATATTCCTAAGTATTTTATTCTTTTCGTTGCAGTGGTAAATGGAATTGTTTTCTTAATTGCTTTTTCTACTTTTTCATTATTAGTGTATAGGAATCCAAGGGATTTCTGTGTGTTGATTTTATATACTGCAACTTTACTATATTCATTAATTAGCTCTAGTAATTTTCTGGTGGAGTCTTTAGGGTTTTCTATGTAGAGGATCATGTCATCTGCAAACAGTGAGTTTTACTTCTTCTTTTCCAATTTAGATTCCTTTTATTTCTTTTTCTGCTTTGATTGCTCCATTCTGGGTAAGAAAGCTATGGTACATATACACAATGGAGTATTACTCAGCCATTAAAAAGAGTACATTTGAATCAGTTCTAATGAGGTGGATGAAACTGGAGCCAATTATACAGAGTGAAGTAGGCCAGAAAGAAAAACACCAATACAGTATACTAACACATAGTATACTAACACATATATATGGAATTTAGACAGATGATAATGATAACCCTGTTTGTAAGACAGCAAAGGAGACACAGATGTATAGAATAGACTTTTGGACTCTGTGGGAGAGAGAGGGGGTGGGATGATTTGGGAGAATGGCATTGAAATATATATAATATCATGTAAGAAACGAATCGCCAGTTTAGGTTTGATGCAGGATACAGGATACTTGGGGCTGGTGCACTGTGATGATCCAGAGAGATGGAATAGGGAGGGAAGTGGGAGGGGGGTTCAGGATTGGGAACTCATGTACACCTGTGGTGGATTCATGTTGATGTATGGCAAAAGCAATACAGTATTGTAAAGTAAAATAAAGTAAAATTAAAAAAAAAAAGTAGTAAGCAATAAAAAAAAAAAAGTGGACTGAAGAGCTTGGGAGACTCTTAAACAAATATAGAGTGATTCCAATGGCTCTATTCCAGTGTGGCTGTCTGTTCTCATCTCCCAACATTTGGTTTTCTGGCAAGGACGTTGTTGTGGGGAGTGGTGAGAGTTTTCAAATTAAAGAAAAAGATCATTAAGATAAACATAAAGTGGAAAATAGGTAAGTGAGGCCATCTTGCTCTTAGGAGTGGGGACCAGAATTTAGCAACAAATGAAGAACAAAGCACAGACAACCACGAGATAAAATTTCCTCAAAAGGCATGAGGTATGTATCAACTTGGAACACGTTTTAGGGCCGTTCCTTTCAGATGGTAAAGAATCTGCTGCAGTGCAAGAAACCCAGGTTCAGTCCCTGGGTCAGAAAGATCCCCTGGAGAAGAGAATAGCAATCCACTCTAGTATTCTTGCCTAGAGAATTCCATGGACAGAGGAGTCTGGTGGGCTAGTCCCTGGGGTTGCAAAGAGTGAGACGCACTAAGTGACTAACACATACCTTCCTACCCCAAAGTTCCAGCCTTTGCCAGGACCCTGCCCTCAATTTTCCACTCCCTCCCCTTACCTCTAGAAGGTAGTGGAGAGTTGAGGGGGGATGTACAGTTAGCAAGACACAGTGCAAAGGTCGTTGTTTTGAGTGTCCCAACATGGGGATTCTGATACCAGCTAACTCTGGGCTCATTCTGCAATAAAGCTGAAGCCATTTCCGTTCTCTGAGCCTTGTTTTCACCACTTGTCAGATGAGATCTAGATGGCTTCCATGGTTTCTCTTAGTTTAGGAGTTTGTGACTCTGCGTCTTACTTCCTCACTATGCAGTCAGTTCTGGCAACCATTAGGGCTTAGCTCTGTTCTCTTTTCCCTAGACTATTTCCCTCTGCATGTTCTGGCATCACCAGTGGCTTCTTCCTGCGTAGATGTCACTATATGGCAGAGACACCATCAATGACGGTAGTTATATTCTGGACCAAGAATCACTGGGAGGGACCTCAAAAAGTTCCCCTAAGTATTATCAGAGGAAAGGGAAGACAAACTACCAGGTTTCATCTCCTCTTCTCTCTCTTTTAAAAAAATATTTATTTTCATTTATGTATTTATTTGGCAGCATGAGAACTCTTAGTTGCAGCATGTGGAATCTAATTCCCTGACTAGGGATCAAACCCACTTTCCCTGCATTGAGAGCACAGATTCTTAGCCACTGGACCACCAGGGAAGTCCCTATCCTCTCTCTTTTCTCTATTAACTTGAAGACTTAGGAAAAGTCTTGACCCATTTCAGTCTTAATTTTCCCATCCATAAAATGGAATAGTCATTCTCCACATCTTCACAGTATGATTTTACATTGCATAATTAAGACTTATGGGCACTAAGGTTTTCATGAGCGAACCATAAAAGTGTAACATATCATTACAAATAATTACAGAGCATCTGGCTGTAAAATATACTCAAAATGACAATATCCTTTAGAAAATGAATAAGGAAGAAGAAATACAGGAAAAAGAAACAGTGAATAAGTGTTAAAACAGAGTGGAGTAGTGCAAAGGAAGACAATTTTAAAAGTCAAGTAGAGTACTTCCCTGGTGGTCCTGTGGCTAAGAATCTGCCTTCCAATGCAGGGGATGCGGGTTTGATCCCTCGTTGGTGAACCAAGATCTCACATGCTGCAGGGCAACTAAGCCCTTCTGCCACGACTACCCAGCCCATGCACTCTGGAGCCCGCACATTATGATTAGAGAGGAGACTACGTATCGCATGAAGAGCCCACACACCACAACAAAAGATCCTGCATGCTGCAACTAAGAGTCAGTGCGGACCAAAAAAAAGTCAAGGAGAAGAAAAAAGATGAGCAGAGTATCTTTGGAGAATAACTAAAGGGGCAATTTGTTCAGAGTTTAGTAGGATTTATAATAGCTATGATGGTTGTTACAAACAAAAGTAAACATAGCAGATTATAACGGTATGTGCATCATGTATAATTCTATGATGTCCCCCCACTGCCATGATCTCTGCCTCCTAGTGTCATTGCTGTGATTATATTATCGTATGTGGCAAAAGGATTTTGGAGATGTAATTAAGGTTACTGATCAGTCGACATTATGATAGTGAGATTTTCTGAGTGGGGCCTAACCTGTTCACTGGAGCTCTTTAAGAGAAAAGGATTTTCTCTGATTGGAAGGAAAAGAGAGAGTCCTAGAGATGTTCACTGGCTGGCCAGGAAGAAAACAAAAGTCATGTGAACTGCCTATAGGGACTACATGGAAAGCCTCCAAAAACGGACTGTGGCCAGTAGCCAGTGAGTAAATGGGGATGTCAGTCCTACAACAGCAAGGACTGAATTCTACCCACTTAAAATATGAGCTCAGAAGTGGATTTTTCTTGGAATTTCCAAATTCAGGTGGCTGATAACTTGATTGCAGCCTGGTGATACCCTGAGCAGAGAACACCATCATACCATACTGGATTTCTGACTTACAGATCTGTGAGCCAGTAAGTGGGCATTGTTTTAAGCTACTAATAGAATACCAGAATAGCATCCATGGTAATATAAAATAGAAAAAACTATATTAGAGCATGGCTCTATCAGCTAGGAGTCTTAGGATTGGCTTCCTGGGTCTCAGGTAAGGTTAAAATTTAAGAGTCACAGTAGTAAAATTGTGGGTGTTCTTACATTGATCACAATATTCAAGTAAACATTAAGATAAATGAAATCTTAACATAAACCCAACTGAGATCTTATTTGGTGCAGTTTTAACATAAAGTGAGAAAAATGTTGCTATACACATGCAGGTAACATTTTTTGATGTGTATTTGTAAATTAAACCATCAGTCAGTCACTCAGTTCAGTTGCTCAGTCGTGTCCCACTCTTTGTGACCCCATGAATCGCAGCACGAGAAGAGCTTTTGGGCCAACTGTTTTGAAAGGAAGAAGTCTTTTTGCTTAGTTGTATGACCTGTGCAAAGTTATTTTTGTGAATTTTAGTTTTTTAAATTAAATTCTTTATGGAAAATCCCTCATGTAGTGAAAACTTTTGTTGACAAATAGCAAAATGGGCTTATTTGAATTATATTCTCCCTGTGTGTTTTATTCTATCCTCTAATGGAACAATTGCCAAATGATGAAGGAATTGAAGAGAGAAAGTCAAAGACAGATTGGAAAGGCAGAAAAGTTAATTAGCATATTTCTTCTCTTGCACTGATTTTTCCTGTTTTGTTGTCTCATCTTGTGCTAAATATCAAGATTCTGATTAAGAACAGTTGTAAGAAGTAAGTAGCAAACCCTTGCCTTTCTTCCTACCAGCTAACCAACTCTTTCTGTTGTCCATTCTAATGTGAATAATGCCACCATGTATCCAGTTTCTAAGACTTCAAAGCTCTGAGTCATCTTTCACCCCACCCTCTCCCTGATTCCTCACATCCTACAATTTATTGTCAAACACCTATAAAATTCTTCTCCTTCTTCTTTCTCTCTCCCTCTGTCCCTCTTCTTTTCCTCCTTCATTTTGTCTTCCTCTTTCTTCTTCATTATTCTCCTCCTCCTTTTTCTTCCCCTTCTTTTATCTTTAGCTCCAATGCCACTAACTTGAAATTCAAATCCTTTCTATGATTTCTCAAATTATTGCCATCACCTGTTAGGTCATTCAGTTGTCAGACTTTGTTATCATATTAGATAATTCATTCTACAAATCATGGACAGTATATTGTGTCTAAAATACACTTCTAATCCTGGCTTCTTTTTTTTAACTCAAAGATTTTCAGTATCTCCTTTCATCCACAGAATAAAATCCAAATTCCTTATTTGGATATTAAATTCTTCCACTGCTGCTGCTGCTGCCAAGTCGCTTCAGTTGTGTCTGATTCTAAGCGACCCCATAGACGGCAGCCCACCAGGCTCCCCCGTCCCTGGGATTCCCCAGGCAAGAACACTGGAGTGGCTTGCCATTTCCTTCTCCAATGCATCAAAGTGAAAAGTGAAACTGAAGTCGCTCAGTTGTGTCTGACTCTTAGCGACCCCATGGACTGCAGCCCACCAGACTCCTCCATCCACAGGAGTTTAAAGGCAAGAGTACTAGAGTGGGGTGCCATCGCCTTCTCCGAATTCTTCCACAATACAGATCCAATTACTTTCTATGTTTTTCAGTGCCCTTTATACATGTGCCCCATTCTTTAGCTACATTAGATTCCTGTGTCCCTTGAAATCTGAATTCTGCAATCACATGGATCTGCAGTTAAATCTTGATTCCACCACCTACCAGCTAGCTATGTGAACTTGGACAGTCTTTAAATCTTTATCAGCCTCAATTTGGCATCTGAAAAGTGGGGTAATAATATCCCTTACAAAACAGTCATTGTGAGAATTAAATATGATGGTGTATGTAAATTTCCAGGCATAGTATCTGGCACATAGTTCCTAAGAAATGATGCTTTTCATTGTTATTTTTCTTACTCTTCTTCCCTTCATCCTCTTACTGTATCTTCTGTATCTTATTCACATTCATATTCTTATTCTCATACCAAATATTTTCTGACTCTTTGCTGTTGTTTGTGATGTTTTCTCTGCAAGGAATGCCAAGTCCTCCACTTCTGCCTGTTTCATTGCATGCTATCCTTTGTGATGACTCCCCAAGTCTTTTCCACTGCAGAGGATGGGCAGTCTAATCCAACCCTGGGAATTTCCGGACCTTCACAGGGATTGGTTGAGGACACCTTGAACGGCCAATGTGAGGTAAAGGGAATCTGCTGGTAAAGTCTTTATCTTTCCAATGAAGGAGGCCATTTCTCCTCTTCATTTGAGTATAGATGTATCTCAATGTGATGTTTGAATTAGTATCATCCCATTAGAGATGAAAGTGAAGATGAAGGATGAAAGATAGAGGAGGAGACAGAGAAACCTTGGCTGATATCATGAAGTTACTCATGCTGAGCCCATAGCCCTCTCTACTTCTGGTCTTCTTGTTAAGAGAAACAAACATCTTTCTTTATTGAAGTCAGTCTGAGTTGTAGCTTTCTTTCTGCAATCAAAAAGATTAAAAAAAATTGTAACTATACATGGGGATGGATGTTAACTAGACTTATTGTGGTTATCATTTCATAATTCATTCAAATATCAAGTCATTATATTGTACAGCTGAAACAAATATAATGCCATAAGTCAATTAGACCTCAATTAAAAAAAATGTCTTTGGTTGTTGGCATGCTCCACTACATCATTCAGGAATGCATTCTGTCATAAACAGCAGAAAATCTGACTGTTGTGGCTTAAATGAAGATTTATTTTTTTTAAAAGTGACACCAAAATATTCATGATCCTTCAGGTTAAGTTCCAATGCCACTTTCTTAGTTAAACTCTCCATGTTTCCTCTGGCAGAAGTAAATGTTCTCTCTCCTCTGTACTCCTATTTTGTACACTACTGTATCTCTCCCCTGCACCTGTCACATGCTGCCATGTCTGCAAGCATCTTTGTCACACTGGAGAGGTGTTTTGTTGAGGTAGCCACTGTATCTTTCTCATGTTTTCTTCTTCCACGGGGTGTTCCATGATGCTTGTATAGGCCATGGTGATTTGCTCCGTCACACTTTTTCAAATGGGCTTTTTGTTCCTTGTTGGACCTTTGTATATTGATTTTTATAGTCTGAATATCATCCAGTGATTAAAAGAAAAGAGTGGTATTGGTACATGGGTGTGTAGATCCCTTCTAAATTGTCTTGTACAAGAGTATTTTTTAGAAGATTTTTTGATGTGGGTCATTTTTTAAAGTCTTTATTGGATTTGTCACAATATTGTTTCTGTTTCATGGTTTTGGTTTTTTGGCTGTGAGGCATGTGGGATCTCAGCCCCCTGACCAGGGACTGAACCTGCACTTCCTGCATTGGAAGGCACAGTTTTGATCACTGGAGTGCCAGAGAAGTCCCTATAGGTATATTTTTTAATCAGTTCATTAGAGGAGAAACTCAAAATGTTTACTGCAACCAGTAGCTCTTTGATAGAAGAGAACCTGAGAGATTAAGAGTTTAGGAAAGGAAGAGAGATGAAATCTGGTACTCTGCTTAATGGCACCTGTTAGCAAGGTCAGTGGACATCACTGGGCAAACCTCTGGAAGGGATCTCCACACCATCTCTTTAGTTTGTTCTCAGTCTCCAAGAACTGATATGTTGACCTTCACATGCAAGGACACAAAATATTTAGATTTTGACTTTACCGTCATTTAGCATTAATTTCTTAGTATAAGCCTCTGATAAGTTTTAAACTTTTAATGTTATTGAATAGCGCTAATCAAAGACCATGTCCTGGTCTTCCTTGAGATGAGAAATAAATCCTGTCCCTCCCCCACAGTCAATAACTTGAGTTGTTATGAAAGATCATGGAATTTCTGCTGGCTGGGCTTAAAATAATATAAGTGGTAGATTCTTCTCTTCCAAAGTTTGTTTAAATGTGTCTGAGTCTGAAAGTGAGAAAGATGTGATTCAAATTACCTCTTCCTGTATTGTTAGCCTCTGATTTTATGATTGAGCTGTGTAATGCCAAGGGTTCCAGAGGAGACTAGATGTAATTGGAGTTTGAGAAAACCTTGCGATGGAGCACAGAGAAGCTCTGGAGTGCCTCTGAGAGGGGGTTTGCTTATGTAGACTCTTCTCTGATGTTGTTGTTCAATTGATCCATTGTGTCCAACTCTTTGCAACCATGCTTCCCTGTCCTTCACCATCTCCCAAAGTTTGTTTAAACTCATGTCCATTGAGTTGGTGATGCCATCCAACCATCTCATCTTCTGTTGCCCCCTTCTCCTGCCTTCAATCTTTCCCAGATCAGAGTCTTTTCCAATGATTCAGCTTTTCACATCAGGTGGCCAAAGTATTGGAACTTCAGCTTCAGCATCAGTCCTTCCAATGAATATTCAGTTTGTCCTAAATCTCCTTTACAATGGATTGTTTTGATCTCCTTGCAGTCCAAGGGACTCTCAAGAGTCTTCTCCAACACCACAGTTCCAAAGTACCAATTCTTTGGTGCTCTCTGATGTAAGGTTGAGCATATAGGATTATGCTCTGAAGGAGCCATGCAGAGTCTCCCGTTGCTCTCATCAGGCTGGGTGGATTCACGTACTTTGACCCAAAGGGAGAGCCCAATAGGCTGGGAGAGAGAGAGGGAGGGAGAGAGAGAGAGTAAGTGAGAGAGAGAGAGAGAGAGAGAGGAGTGTGAACTGGAGCTGGGAGGAAGGCACATTTATATCTGCACATGACTGTTCCTTATGACTGCCTCTCAGCAGTTGCTTTGCTCTTTAGTGACTACTTCTTATTTCCCCGCTGGCAAGCATCCCAGAATGTGGGCTTTCTTCCCTCTGTGTCTTCTGGTAGAGCGATGCTCTTGGTGATCCACATGACCTACTAATGGCTCCCAAATTTAGTGGACAGAGCAAAATGGTAGAAGCTGGAGAGCTCTGAATGTCAAAGTCATTAGGTTTCTCTGTAGTTTTTAAGCTCTTGATCTTCTTGTGTGCCATATTGTTCTCCCCTGATCTAACACTTCCATAATTAGCTACTTCCTTTTGTTTTGTTAATGAATCATTTTAATTGTTCCAGCAAATGTGTTTTTGAGCATCTTTTCCTTGCCAGGCACTTTTGTCCACACACTGGGAACACAGTGCCATGGTGAACTAGAAAACAATGATCTCCACAGTTAGTGAGTTTATGACCCAAAGTAGGAGGCAGAAAATTGAAGAATGCATTAAAGCATAGCTCCAGCCTTTGGGCCGTTGCTTGAGGGGCTCCTCCAGGTTGGGATGCTCTCACCTCAGACTTTTACCTGTCAGGCTTCCATATACTTTTCCCATCTCAGCTCCAACATCACTTCCCAAGAGATGCCTTCTCACATTACCCAATCTTAAGTCCTTTTCTCCTCCCAAGCCTCTATCCTTCCCATCCTCCTCATCCACAGTTTCAGATCCAAACACCTCTGAAAGCTAAAAGATATTCCCTTCTAACTTGAGTGAAAGTTTATTAATGCTATAAACTTTACTCCATTTATTCTGTTATATATTTGATTGTGGTGACATTCATGTATTTGATTTATGGGAAGCTGATTCAGACCATGTTGGTTTAACAAATAGTATGAGCACTGTATTACCTTACTAAATGTAAAAGTCCTGAATTTTGAAGTACTTGTAGTCCCAGTAGTATTGTTATTTGTTATTGATTTTTATGGGAGTATAGTTGCTTTACAATGTTATATTGGTTTCTACTGTACAGCAAAGTAAATTAGCTGTATGTATAATCCTTTTTGGATTTCCTTCCAGTAGTTTTGGATAAAGGATTATGAACGTGTCCTACCTAAATTTCTCCTGTGCACTAATTAGCTGAGTTTCTTATTTTCTTGTTTCCCTAACTAGAATGATTGCAGAGACCTTGTCTCTCTGGTTTACCCTATTCAAAATATAGAGTGGTACCTGGGTACTTAATAAATATTTGTTAAGTGAGTGAATGATGGCTTTTACAGGTAAAGTACCTAATGTTCTTGTGTAGATTTGGCTGGGGAGGGGAAAGGCAATGTCAGAGAAAGCTTGTTGGAAGAACTGATGTCAAATCTAAGACAAATAATTACATAAGCAAAGTTCAGGATGGGGAGTGGGGAGAGAATGAGTGTGTGCAAAGGAGAGTGGTAAGTTTAAAGGACGGGAAAGAAGTTCAACGTGACTGATACACAGACGTTAAGGGCGGAGTGGCAAAGGATGAGACTGGAGGGCAACCACAGGGGTTTTAAACCTTATTAAGGATTTAGACTTTTATTCTTTGGACAAGCAGGGTGATAATAGCATGAAGGTATCCACTCATTTAATCCTGCCAACAGCCTGGAAAGCAAGTACTATTCTTCCATTTCACACATGAGAAGGTTGAGAGTCAGGAAGTTTATGGGATTTGCATAGTTTGTGGCAGAGCTGTGACTAATTCAGGTTGTCTGGTTCTGGCCTCCATGCTTCCTTTCAGAAACATGGTGAAAACTCCGTGGGAAGTGGAAGATCTTGATGATGAGAGTCACCACCACCAGCACAGAGTAACAACTCCCAAGTGTCCTGGTGGCTGGAACACTAAGCTGACAATTCCAGCACCATAGGCTTGGTCTCCGAGTGTGCTAGTTAGGCTTGATGGGTGCCACAGTGTGCTTAGCAGTGGGTAATGAGCACAGATGCACTGGTGGCAGAAGGGGTGGCTGGGTGAGGCAGAGCAGATAAACGTAGGTCAGGCATCACTGCATTAGCTGCAAATCAGAACCACAATGAGATGTCACCTCACACCTGTCAGAATGGCAATCATCAAAAAGAACACAAATAACAAATGTTGGTGAGGATGTAGGAAAAAGAGAATTCTCGTACACTGTTGGTGGTAATATAAATTGGTGTAACCACTGTGGAAAACAGTACAGAGGCTTCTAAAAAATCTACAAATAGAACTGCCATATGACCCAGCAGTTCTACCTCTGGGTATATGTCACAAAAAAGCAAAAACACTAATTCCAAAAGATACGTACATCCCAGTGTTCATAGCAGCACTGTTCACAATAGCCAAGACACAAAAGCAACCTAAGTGTCTATCAACATGTGAGTGGATAAAGAAGATGTGGTATGTAGGTATGTATGTATATATGTATATTTGTGTATATATATGTGTGTGTGCATATATATATATATATAAAATGGAATATGACTCAGCCATAAAAAAGAATGAAAGCTTGCCATTTGGAACACATACATGGACCTGGAGGATATTATGCTAAGTGAAATAGGTCAGACAAAGAAAGATGAATACTGCATGGTATTGCTTATATGTGGAATCTAAAGAATACAACAAACTAGTGAATATAACAAAAAAGAAGCAAACTCATAGACATAGAGAACACACTAATGGTTACTAGTGGGGAGAGGGCAGAATGGGGAAAGATAGGGGCAGGGGATTATGAGGTACAAACTCTTTATGTACAGGATAAGCTACAAGGATATATTGTACAACACAGGGAATATAGCCAATATTTTATGATAAATATGAATGGACTATAGCCTTTAAAAGTTCTAGTTACTTCATTGTACACCTGTATTGAAAAGCAGAGATGTTACTTTGCCAACAAAGATCCGTCTAGTCAAGGCTATGGTTTTTCCAGTGGTCATGTATGGATGTGAGAGTTGGACTGTGAACAAGGCTGAGCGCCGAAGAATTGATGCTTTTGAACTGTGGTGTTGGAGAAGACTCTTGAGAGTCCCTTGGACTGCAAGGAGATCCAACCAGTCCATTCTGAAGGAGATCAGCCCTGGGATTACTTTGGAAGGAATGATGCTGAAGCTGAAACTCCAGTACTTTGGCCACCTCATGTGAAGAGTTGACTCATTGGAAAAGACTCTGATGCTGGGAGGGATTGGGGGCAGGAGGAGAAGGGGATGACAGAGGATGAGATGGCTGGATGGCATCAATGACTCAACGGACGTGAGTCTGAGTGAACTCCAGGAGCTGGTGATGGACAGGGAGGCCTGGTGTGCTGAGATTCATGGGGTCGCAGAGAGTCGGACACAACTGAGTGACTGAACTGAGCTGAACTGAATATTGTACAGCAACTATACTTCAAAAAACAGAAAGGATCACTGTCTTAGAAAAAGCAGCGCAGAAGCCTGACCTACTGTGTCAGCAGCGCCATTCAAGTTCATAGAGGACAGTGCATGTTAACTACCATGCTCAGAAACAGTGAAAGATTTATGAACTTGGCCACTCCCTGGAGGTGGTGTGAACTGGAAAACTTACAAGGGCTTAAAAATAATATTCGGACCCTTATATTCCTTCTTCTTTATCAGAATCTATTGGCCTTGACTTTGAAACTTTTCAGACTCCATCCTGAAGAACAACATGTTTAAGATCCACACTGTGGAAGCAGGGAAATGTGTTATTTCAAAATGCCACATGGCTAAGGCATGTATATTTATCACAGTTTATTATGTCTATCGTTGCTAGGAACTTAAAATATTCAGATCAGCTTCTATGAGTAGCGAAGTCCATGGACCACATTAGCTCTGACAAAGGCTCAAACTTGGACTTTATAGTTGATTGGTTCAGCAGATTTAGCAACCTCCCAAAAGAAGGAAACCTACCCCGCAAACTGGTAATGGCTCATCTCTGTAATGTTTTCTAAGACATCTGATATGCCTTTAAATTTTCTGTTTCTTTTTGCTCTCCCAGGGAGCCTTTCCTTCAGAGCAAAAAAGAAAGGACATATTTTGACATGGGTTAAAGGTCCTTGTAAAGATCTAGAAAAGAAATATCTGCCAATTAGGCACCAAGAATGTGGTGTAGTAGAAACGCTATTGGTTTTGGAGTCAGAAGACCTTTGCCTGATTACCAATCTTAACAGGTTATCTAATTGCTCTGAGCCTCAGTTTTCCCATCTGTGAAATGAGATAATAACATCCACCCAGTAGGGACGTTGTGAGAATTAGATGAGATTAAACATGTAAAATGTGCATTATAAATGTGCAAATGTCTACTATTCATATTATTAATACTGAAGAGAATAGAAAAACTGAAAGCCCTTTAAATATCAGAGTAAATTCAGATTTGCTTGGATGGTTTTTTTGTGGAAAATGATTAAGTGGTTTCTCTGGAATGAGAGAGAAATTTCATTTGTACAGCTTTTATGAAAGTTGTAAGAAATATGGCTGAATTCATTAGGAATTTGAACAAAAGCTAAAGTGTCTTAGAAGAAAACCCCTCGAGCAACGCTATGGTTAACATTCAGCATGTCGAGTAACATGTTTGAAATAGTTTAGTGATGTATTGGAGTGAGTTTTGTAACTGTCAGGCCTGCTGTAATGCAAGAGGTTATGACACTGCTACATGCCAGGCCACAGGAATCAGCAGAGGACCTGATTTCAGCACAGAAATCTTACATAGTTAAGGAGGGGCAGAAGCAAGTTCACTTATCCTGGGGATCAATAGTCTCCTTTTTTTTTTTTTTTTAATGTAGGTAGAAGGCTA
Organism: Ovis aries; assembly: GCF_016772045.2. Taxonomy (NCBI): domain Eukaryota; kingdom Metazoa; phylum Chordata; class Mammalia; order Artiodactyla; family Bovidae; genus Ovis; species Ovis aries. The sequence goes on from NC_056070.1 coordinate 13,717,126, forward strand.
GCAAAAACAAAACAAAACAAAAAGAATGCTGGCAGCTATGGTGCCTTAAACTCTGAAGGATCATCATGAGAGCTTCGATAATAATGTAAATAAAAAGGTTTGTCCATAAGGGAGGCTCCTTGGCAGAGCAGCTACTAATACAGGTTTTGGATTCAGTAAAATCTGTACTCATACTTCTGCTATGTTGTGGTCTCATTTGACACCTTCATCAAATGGAGATGTGTGTGTGTGCTAAGTCACTTCAGTTGTGTCCGACACTTTGCAACCCCATGGACTGTAGCCCGCCAGGCTCCTCCGTCCATGGGATTCTCTAGGCAAGAATACTGGAGTGGGTTGCCATTTCCTTCTCCAGGGGACTTTTCTGACCCGGGGATCAAACCTGCATCTCATATGTATGCTGAATTGGCAGGGGGAGTTCTTTACCACTAGTGCCACCTGGGACCCCCAGAGATAAATAGTAATACCCTCATAACATTATTGAATTCATTAACCAAGGCAGTGGATATGAGACTTCCCTGATGGTCCAATGGCTGGGACCCTGTGCTCCCAGTGCAGGGGGCCCAGGTTCGATCCCTGGTCAGGGAACTAGATCCCACAGGCTGCAACTAAGACCTGGTGCAGCCAAATAAATAAACATAAAAAAGTGTTTAAAAAGGCAGTGAATGTAAGCCAGTAGCCCAGTGCCCAAAGTAAGCACTCAATAAAAGATTACTATATTTATAGATTATTTCAGAAACTTAAAAAAATGATCTTTCAATCTATTTCTGCAACATCTTTCCCCCCTGAAATAGAATGAACCAACCAGGAGCAAAATCTAATGCTGTCATTTTGATTCAATGTTCATTTCTTTCCTAATGAAAGAGTCAATAAAAAGAAAGGACTTAGATATGCCATCTCTGAGTTAACTGTGTCCACAGCCTGGTGAGAACTCAGGCAGGTGACGGGGCTTATGTGCCTGAGGTTTTGCAAGTGCTTGTACTCAAAATGAAATTTAACAAAATACCCTGATGTTTTCTGCCATCCAGTAGCACTTGTGGTCGAGTGCTTTTTGGAGAGAGCTCCTAGGTGGGGAAAAGAAATATGAAAGCAATGGAGCTCTACCAAACCTATGAGAGCGTAGAGGAAATCCTTTATTTGTTGAAGAAATGACGCTCTTACTTTGGCAGGAACAGGCCAGGGGCCAGAGGGAAAGAAGAAGAAACAAACCAGGTGAGATACGGCGTGATAATAAGCAGAGCCTGATGCCAGCCAAGCACAGGAAGCTGCTTGCCACCTGCAGCAAGAAGCCAAAGCAACCACCGGAACTTTCCGGTCACAATCAACCTACTTAAGGCCTCGAGGGCCCAGCCGGAGGCAACTGCAGTGTTGACTGAGCAGAGAGACGCCTCAGTGGGGCCTGTGAAAGGGAAGAAATCCAGAAGGATTCCGGGATGGGGGATGTTGGCCTTAGAAGGACAGTAAAACACTTATGTTCAGAGATGGATCGACTCTAGTTCTAGGCTCTGTTCCCTAGGGAGGCCCGGAGGAGAGACCACAGGCTTAGCTGCTGTGGGGAGGCCACCTTCTCTCCCCACCCCCCACTCCCTCACTTGGCTCTGGACATGAGCAAGGTTTATGGATGGGCAGAAAGAGAACACCCGTTTTGTGCTTTCTGGCTCGGCTCTGCAATGCCCCTGTGGTCCAAAAGAGACACATGCTCCCTCTAGAATGAATGGGTGTGAAACTGTGAAGGTAAATAGGACTGGCCTTACCCTTTTCTATTTCCAATACTCAATTGAAAAACAATCTTATAAAAAGAGCTTTATTGTATCACAACACGGAAAAAAAAGTCGAGTGCCTCTGGGGATCAAGTATACACAGACATTATTTGGATGGACCTGTGAGCCATCCTGTTATAAAGCATCTAGAGAATAAACAACTTTTCTCTAAGCGTGGTTAATCAAAGGGCTCAAAGCAGCAGTGGCAATGCAGAGGTGGATAAAAATGATATGGCATTTGGATCTTTAGGAACTCTAGGCTGGTTGAAAAGCAATTTTGAAATGGATGAAAAAGGTGGCATGATGTTGGGAGTCTGGGTTTTGAAATTATGGGGGCAACGACTATTGGAGCTCGTGTTGAAAAAGCCACCAGCTGCAAGTGGGGTGTCTGGAAAGTTGGGGGGATGGATGGACAAAGGAGCTGGGGGGCAGGTGCAGGAGATATGAAGGAGCCGACTCTCTTCCCGTCCACCATCACCCACACTTTAGTTCGTGTCTCCACTTTTAGGCTTTCCTGGTGGCTCAGTGCTAAAGAACCCACCTACCAATGCAGGAGACTCAGGAGACATGGGTTCAATCTCTGGGGCGGGAAGGTGCCCTGGAAGAGGCAATGGCAGCCCACTCCAGTGTTCTTGTCTGGGAAATCCCATGGACAAAGGAGCCTGGTGGGATATAGTCCGTGGGGTTACAAAAGACCTGGACATGATTTAGTGACTAAACAACAACGACTTTACCTTTAGATATGCTACACAGCGTTTCCTAGAGACAGAGGTGAGGAGCCAGGAGCAGGAGGAAAATGAAGGTCAGATGGAGGAGGGAGAAGAGAAGTCACGGAAATCTTTCCAAATGCAGAGGTGTAGCAACCTTCAAGGATCTGCTGGGTTGTTCTTCCTCTCCTCACCCACTTCAAGCTCTGGTACTGCTGTCCTCTGTTGCAACTTCAGGTCGTGTGACAGCTTGGAGAGTGAATGACTGACCACCTCAGTTCGTACCCAACTACCGCCCACAGCAGTGGCCACCCTAGTGGGTTTCCAGTTAGTCTTCAAGCACCATTTTCTTTCTTTTTCCTCTTCCCTTCATCGTCCTCTTTTTCCCTCTCCTCTCCCTGTCTCTGCCTCTGTCTTTCTTTTGTTGGTGTTGGTTTTCCATTTAAGTTTACTTTTACCCACCACCCAGGGTGGCAGTTATTTATTTTCAGAATTGTTACATAACAAGTGGGGGGGTGGGGTGAAGTGGGCACTCTGGCTTCTAATGGAATGGAGCAGCAACTCAGGGGCAGAGAACTTACCTGATCTAACCCCTGGACCGCGTGTTCCGTAGCCTCGATGAAAGTGAAGGCATCATTTAACACACAGTTGCGAGAAACATGAGGCTAAATACTAAACGCTTTGGCAAATGCTGTACTCAGGAACAACACCATTTTTCTTCACTTACCGTCATGACAGCTAAAGAAAGGAATACAGGGTGCTTGAATTGCAGGATGCCAGGGAAAGGAAGACAGTTAAGCAAATATTAGTTCATACGTGGTGATCCTCTTCTTTGTGTACACTTTGAACTAAAACAACAGCCTCTTAGCAGAGTGGTTGAAGTTAAAGTGTTCAGACACACATTAAAAAAAGAAGAAGATTTTAAACAGCAGTCTACCTCTGTGCTATACAAAGCCTCTCAGCAGTTCAGTAGGATGAAATTAATGTGCTCTTAAGATGTCTGCTTCTTCCACTGGTACAGAAGTAAGTAGAATATAATTAGTTATTCCGTGACATTGGAATGCTAAAGGTGATAAAAGAAAAGGAAATATTCTGAAGTTAGAGTGCCCTGTTTGACTACTGCCAGGGAGTTAATACATTAACGAGGAAATTCTGGACCTAAATGGACTAAATTCATTATTTTTTCTGCTGCTAAAATTTTGTTTGGATAACTGCAAAAGATGAAGTGGAAAAAGGAGACATTCACGTCTCATATGGAAGGAAAGGCCTGGTTGTGTCTGATATTGGAGAACCAAATTTTTCTAGGACTATTCATTCTAGTGAAAATATTACCTTTGTGCCTCTGCCAATGGTAGCATTTTAATTTGTGATTCAAGATTATTTATCCTGTTGTGGTTGTTTCATTCTCCTTTAAAATTCTTCCCTTTCTCTTTACTACTTGTTTTGCTTTCAAACTCCAGCTAATGTACATGACTGAGTAGTCTTCCAGAAGGTGAGGCTGAAATCCCCGTTGGCTTTCAGCTATGGGATCATTGAAATTATTTCAAAATTACCTACCACCTCCCATTTGGAAAGAGATTTGTGCATCTCTAACTCAGAAATTAGGTGGTGAGTTAATAAGGTCTCTTTCTTGGAGTGGAGTCACCATCTGAAGTCTTTTGTTGTAATCACACCGAGGCATGAAAATGACATCTAGCAATACAGAAATATTTTGCTCCTGACTAATCAGTGGGGCTGCCCCAGAGTCTGAAAGTCAGAGCATGGACCACTGGATTCTCTGTGTAGTGGGTCTAAATTGCTCAGCTCCGTGTCATTTATGGAATCTCTCTGGAGATTCTAGGAAGCACAGCTACAATGGGGCTTTGTTTTGACCTTGGCCTTCTCCTCTTCCAAACGAACATCTACTCCAGGTGTTTTGAAATGCACAGGAGAAAATACAGTTGGTTGTAGTCATTTAGAGAGTCATTCAGAGGTTCTTTACCATCAAAGCCACCAGGGAAGTTATAATTCGGTTATATGCAATTCTGGAAAGTACTCACCCTGCTCACATGAGTTCCTATGTCTTTAGGAATTCTACCCTCTGAGGTGGTTACAAAGCAGAATAAATTTCTGAAAATTTTTCTGGTCCAAAGTTACATTGTCCAGAGATACTCCAATTTCTCAGTGCCTCAGTTCACCCATGTACTAAAAAAGCCGAGCATTTATTTGGTTCACACCCATCTGGGTCTGGTTTTTGGCTCTTATTCAGGGTTCCTCGATATATTCCCATCATTCCACCTGCTCTAAGATCTTTATTTGGAGGCAATAGTGATTCCAAGAGCTAAAGGTGATTTATATCTGGGAAGAAAAGCTGTGTTACCAAAGTAGCTTTTCCGTAAATAATAAACCTTTCACTTTTTATTCTCCTAGAAGGTAACATGACTCAGTAATCTCACTCTTGTAATCAAACCAAATCCTGTGTTTATGGGTCTACACTGCATATGTGCTAAGTCACTTCAGTCGTGTCCGACTCTCTGTGACCCCAGAGACGGCAGCCCACCAGGCTGCCCCGTCCCTGGGATTCTCCAGGCAAGAACACCAGAGTGGGTTGCCATTTCCTTCTTCAATGCATGAAAGTGAAAACTGAAAGTGAAGTCACTCAGTCGTGTCCGACTCTTACCAACCCCATGGACTGTAACCTACCAGGCTCCTCCACCCATGGGATTTTCCAGGCAAGAGTACTGGAATGGGGTGCCATTGCCTTCTATTTCCCTTGATAATAACCTGTAAATTCCCTCAATTAAGACTCTTGATACAGATCTGACATCTGAACTGAGAAATTCCTGTTTCTTTGATTCACATGAAATGTCAAGACTATTACTGCTATTGAAGTGAAGTGAAATGAAAGTCTCTCAATCATGTCTAACTTTTGGTGACCCCATGGACTATACAGCCCATGAGATTCTCCAGGCCAGAATACTGGAGAGGATTCCATGTCCTCCTCCAGGGGATCTTCCCAACCCAGGGATTGAACCCAGGTCTCCTGCATTGCAGGCAGATTCTACCAGCTGAGCCACAAGGGAAGCATTACTGCTATTATGCTTCTCTAATATGTGGTTTTGAATTTCTATATTAAATAGCTATGGTATTATAATTTATAAAAAATATATTTGGTCATTCAGATGAACAAAATATATTTCTCATATATATTTGCTGTTTGTCCACAATAAGGTGACTTTCAGAAAGCTCCTAGGGATGTTGGCTAGTTGCCTGGAGAATCAACCATAGTGCTTAGAAGTTTGGAGATTTTGGACACCCCCCTCCTCCAACCTCCAGGGAGGGCAGAGGGGCTGAAGTTTGAATCCATCACCAATTGATTTAATCAATCAGTTGCTAATGATTTGATTAAACATGCCTATGTAGTGGGCTTCCCTGGTGGCTCAGACAGTGAAGAATCTGCCTGCAATGTGGGAGACCTGGGTTCCATCTCTGGGTCAGGAAGAACCCCTGGAGGAGGGCATAGCAACCCGCTCTAGTATTCTTGCTTGGAGAATCCCCATGGATAGAGGAGCCTGGTGGGCTACAGTTCATGGAATCACAAACAGTCGGACGCTACTGAGCCTATGTCGTGATGCCTCAATAGAAACGCCAAAGGACAGGTTTCTGAGAGCTTCTGGGTTGGTGAGCACATGGAGATTAGGGGAGAGTGATGCACTGCCAGAGAACACAGAAGCCCCATACTCTTCCCCATACTTTGCCCTCTGCATCTCTTCCATTGGCTGTTCCTGAGTTATATTGCCTTTCATAAGAAACTGGTGTCTAGAAAGTAGAGTGTTTCTCTGAGTTCTGTGAGCTACTCTAGCGAATTAATTGAACTCATGGGGGTTCTTGGGAACTTCCAATCTGTAGTGGGTCAGAGTCACGAATAACAACCTGGACTTGTGACTGGCATCTGAAGTGGGGGTGAAGGAGTACCCTTGTAGGACGGAGCCCTTAACCTGTGGAATCTGATACTTTCTCTGGGTAGATAGAGTCAGAATAGATTTGAATTATAAGACATACAACTGGTCTCTAAAGAAGTAGTTACTGGTATGAGGAACACCTCTTACCCTCACACTGAAATTGATACCAGAACCTATCTTATAGACTTCTATATTCCTATAGAATATTTGAATACTGTAGGAGATTTGAAAAACGTTGTAAGGTTTGGTTGTAGAAACACAAATAATTCATGATCAGATTCATGGATACTTTTTTGCTGGTGAGTTTGAAAATTCAATGTCTACAGGAGGGCAAGTCACATATTTCTGAATTAGATAAGTGTAATGGAACCAGTGTCATGGTGGAGAGGTCTGACAGAATGTGGTCCACTGGAGAAGGGAATGGCAAACCACTTCAGTATTCTTGCCTTGAGAACCCCATGAACAGTAAGAAAAGGCAAAATGATAGGATACTGAAAGAGGAACTCCCCAGGTCGGTAGGTACCCAATATGCTACTGGAGATCAGTGGAGAAATAACTGCAGAAAGAATGAAGGGATGGAGCCAAAGCAAAAAAAAAAAAAAACAAAAACAAAAAACAAAACCCAGTTGTGGATGTGACTGGTGATAGAAGCAAGATCCAATGCTGTAAAGAGCAATATTGCATAGGAACCTGGAATGTCAGGTCCATGCATCAAGGCAAATTGGAAGTGGTCAAACAGGAGATGGCAAGAGTGAACGTCGACATTCTAGGAATCAGCGAACTAAAATGGACTGGAATGGGTGAATTTAACTCAGATGACCATTATATCTACTACTGTGGGCAGGAATCCCTTAGAAGAAGTGGAGTAGCCATCATGGTCAACAGAAGAGTCTGAAATGCAGTACTTGGATGCAATCTCAAAAATGACAGAATGATCTCTGTTCATTTCCAAGGCAAACCATTCAATCACAGTAATCCAAGCCTATGCCCCAACCAGTAATGCTGAAGAAGCTGAAATTGAATGGTTCTATGAAGACCTACAAGACCTTTTAGAACTAACACCCCAAAAAGATGTCCTTTTCATTCTAGGGGACTGGAATGCAAAAGTAGGAAGTCAAGAAACACCTGGAGTAACAGGCAAATTTGGCCCTGGAATGCAGAATGAAGCAGGGCAAAGACTAATAGAGTTTTGCCAAGAAAATGCACTGGTCATAGCAAACACCTTCTTCTAACAACACAAGAGAAGACTCTACACATGGACATCACCAGATGGTCAACACCAAAATCAGATTGATTATATTCTCTGCAGCCAAAGATGGAGAAGCTCTATACAGTCAACAAAAACAAGACCAGGAGCTGACTGTGGCTCAGATCATGAACTCCTTATAGCAAAATTCAGACTTAAACTGAAAAAAGTAGGAAAAACCGCTAGACCATTCAGGTATGACCTAAATCAAATCCCTTATGATTATACAGTGGAAGTGAGAAATAGATTTAAGGGCCTAGATCTGATAGAGTGCCTGATGAATTATGGACGGAGGTTCATGACATTGTACAGGAGACAGGGATCAAGAACATCCCCATGGAAAGAAATGCAAAAAAGCAAAATGGCTGTCTGGGGAGGCCTTACAAATAGCTGTGAAAGAAGAAAGGCAAAAAGCAAAGGAGAAAAGGAAAGATACAAGCATCTGAATGCAGTTCCAAAGAATAGCAAGAAGAGATAAGAAAGCCTTCCTTAGCGATCAATGCAAAGAAATAGAGGCAAACAACAGAATGGGAAAGACTAGAGATCTCTTCAAGAAAATTAGAGATACCAAGGGAACATTTCATGCAAAGAATGGGCTCGATAAAGGACAGAAATGGTATGGACCTAACAGAAGCAGAAGATATTAAGAAGAGGTGGCAGAAATACACAGAAGAACTGCACAAAAAGATCTTCATGACCAAGATGATCATGATGGTGTGATCACTCACCTAGAGCCAGACATCCTGGAATGTGAAGTCAAGTGGGCCTTAGAAAGCATCACTATGAACAAAGCTAGTGGAGGTGATGGAATTCCAGTTGAGCTGTTTCAAATCCTGAAAGATGATGCTGTGAAAGTGCTGCACTCAATATGCCAGCAAATTTGGAACTCAGCAGTGGCCACAGGACTGGAAAAGGTCAGTTTTCATTCCAGTCCCAAAGAAAGGCAATGCCAAAAAATGCTCAAACTACCGCAAAATCGCACTTATTTCACATGCTAATAAAGTAATGCTCAAAATTCTCCAAGCCAGGCTTCAGCTTTGCTTTTGCCTTCTCTTCTTTTCACAACTATTTGTAAGGCCTCCTCAGACAGCCACTTTGCTTTTTTGCCTTTCTTTTCCTTGGGGATGGTCTTGATCCCTGTCTCCCGTACAATGTCATGAACCTCTGTCCATAGTTCTTCAGGCATTCTGTGTATCAGTTCTAGTCCCTTATATCTATTTCTCATTTTCACGGTATAATCATAAGGGATTTGATTTAGGTCATACCTTTGGTTGGTTGTCTATTTGACATCCATTTTCCCAAGGATCTCTCTTCCTGAAAGGTACACAAGCAGAGTCATTTGCAAATATTTGGTGATTCTGTCTCAGAACTATTTCTCAAACTGGCCTCCTGGGCTGGTTCTTAATTTAGTGCTCCAGGACTGTTCCAAAAGTCTATTAGTCTCTGAATCACTGTCCTCTCCCATCTCTAGTCTACCCCCTACACTGTTTACATGTATCCAGTGAGTAACACAAAGGCCTTCGACGTGCCAAACACTGGACTGAAGCTAAGTAGTGAATTTGTCTTTGGAAGTGCCAGAGGCTGGAGCCGATAAGCTGGGGTGTGTCAGGCTAACCTCCGTCTCCCCAAGTCTCCATCTCCCACTTGATGTGGATGAAGGCTTTGTTGCTGGAGGCACAGGGCAGGGATTTTATGTATAAGAATTTTGAGGATAGTCAGGGAGATGTCATAGTGTTTGGATCCTGCCATATCCCCTGAAATAAATTTGAGCACCCGTCATTAAATGGGAAGCAATTAAAAGAATTGTTTTTATAAAATCTGACTTTGGCACCGTTGGGCACAAGCAATTGTTTTAGAGCCCAGGAAACAAGAGTTAGTTGTGAGTCCTTCTAAGTCCCTCTACAAAGTATCTTGGAGCTCTCTAGAGTTTTGCAGACCAGTGGCTCCTTTTCTGCATAGGTGGGTCAGCATTATTGTTAATGAGCTTTCTATAAGGAGCTCCTTGGACAGTGGACAAGGACTAGGAGAAGGCAGAGCAGAGAAGAACATGGCTGATGCCACTTGATAGCGACTATAGTTGACAATATGGTTTTCAATGTGGGGACTCTAGAAACAGCTGGAGAGGCTTTGAGGTGTGTACAAATGTGGAGAACAGAAGCATCGAAATAGTGAAGTAGGGGCTTTGGGGTCATAGTAATTTGGCTATGCACATGTATATATATTTACACATGAGTATGTATATCTACGGAGAAGGCAATGGCACCCCACTCCAGTACTCTTGCCTGGAAAATCTCATGGACGGAGGAGCCTGGAAGGCTGCAGTCCATGGGATCGCTGAGGGTAGGACATGACTGAGTGACTTCACTTTCACTTTTCACTTTCATGCATTGGAGAAGGAAATGGCAACCCACTCCAGTGTTCCTGCCTGGAGAATCCCAGGGACAGGGGAGCCTGGTGGGCTGCCGTCTATGGGATCGCACGACTGAAGTGACTTAGCAGCATGTATATCTATATAAATATTTAGTAAATATATTTAAATAAATATAAATACTATTAAATATTAAAATACTTACATATTTATACCACCTTATGGGGTCTTATTGACGTGCAAAATCAGTACTTATTTAATGTATACAATTAGATGAGTTTGGAGATAAGTATACACCTGTGAAGGGTTTCCCTGGTGGCTCAGTGGTAAAGAAACTGCCAGCAAATGCAGGAGACACGGGTTTGATCCCTGGGTCAGGAAGATCCCCTGGAGAAGGAAATGGCAACCCACTCCAGTCTTCTTGCCTGGAGAATCCCATAGACAGAGGAGCCTAGCGGGATCCAGTCCATGGGGTCGCAGAGTTGAACAAGACTTAGCAACTAAACAACAATCATAATATAACTTGAAATCAGGAAGTATGATGCTTCCAGCTTTGTTCTTGCTCAAAATTGCCTTGGTTTCCTGGGATCTTTTATAGTTCCATATGAATTTTAGGACTGTTCTATTTCTGCAAAAAATGCCATTGAGATTTTGACTGGAGTTGCATCAAACCTGCACATAACTTTAGAGAAAATATTTACAGACAGTACATCTATATAAATTTAAATAATTGTTTGGCCATCTCATCTGCATACTCAAACTTATTATTAAGTAGCAAACGCATGAACTGTGAGACTTTTCGAATGATCATGTCTCTGATTAGAAGTGAAAGTGGCAGCACTGAAAGTATAGGGTAGAGTATGACTTATCAAAAAGCGGTTTAGACTAGGCGTACAGAGACCTGGATTCTCGTCTCTGATTAGTCGCAACTGTTCCATGCGATCAGGCCTTAGTTTCCTATTCTCAGATGATTATAGGAGAGGAAGATTCATAACGTCCTGTTTTCGTTAGAATCATTTGTGTTGGAAGGACCAAAAAACCCAACGCAACTTAGCTTAAAGCAGAAGGGATTCTCTGATTTATATAGATGAGGCTTATGATGATAATATGTAAATGTATGCAATATGATTTTCAAAGGAGGCATTTGAGATTCATCCCTTTTTTTCCTTTAAAGCAGGACTATAATATTAGCCTCTCTGGGCTTATTCTGCCCCTCCCACCAAAATTAGTGAGACTAATTATAGGAATATTGTAGTAAGATTACAATTCTGGGTAGAAAATGTTTAGTTCTATAATATCTGATGCAGACAGAGTATTATCTGTTATATCGATAATAATGTGTTTAAGATGAAACACGTCTTTAAGAATTTATATAAAGTGCTTCAGAATTTACTATGTAGTCAACTTTAATCAAATGTTGACAGGCATGCAAAGTCATGTTTTCAAAGGACGATAGAGGGGCTTAGACATATAAATATATTTATATATTTATAATAAACATATATATTGATCATACATAATTATATATGATATGTTTGACTATAAAACATAACATAGCAATTTTGCATTTTCTCTAAGGTTGATGCATTTCATTTATATTACATTATTTAGCAATATTACTGTACACTGGCCAGTGATCTGATGAAGTCTGCATGGTAAGCCATGATTCCCATAATTAGCTCTGTTAAGTGTCTCAGAGTCTAAATAAACTCCCCACAATGGTTTGGGAGCCAGTATGAGGCAAAGTTTATCATTCTGGGTTCCTTGTGAAGAATCAGTGAGAACATTCTGTTTACTTGTGCAAAGAAGTGCTTTTCATGGGTCTGGGTTCCTGAAGGCAGTGGGGAGACCCAACTGCTTAATATTAAGAGATTGTGAATGTCCTCCTCTTCCTTATGCTTTCTTTCTAAGAATCTAGTCCTTCCTCTTCTTCACCTCTCCCTGAACAACAGCTGCACACACATCCCTTCCCCTGACACTGGGAGATCAGACAAGTAGCCTTTTCTTCGGTCATGAATGCCACGCAGTGAACCTGCCACTAGGTCATGCTCATGTGCAGTGCAATCTGTTTCCTCCTCCTGGGCTCCAGCCTCACCTCCCTTAAAACTGGATGCCGAGTGTCCCTCGGGGAGTCTGTTGTTCTACACTAGGGCTTTTGGCGGCTGGTAAACATAAAGCCATTATTTTCCAAGTTAGCAGGTTATGTAAACACGACATTTCCAAGTTGGAAAATATTCTCAGCTAGGATCAAATTCAATCGAAATTAACTTCTCTAATCTTTATAAGAGAATATTTAATAATGGAAAATATCTTGATGGGTTTTTTATTTTGCTCATATAGAATACAATCCTTTTAAGAACACCTCCACCACGTACAATCCTTCTCTTCCACATTTTCTTAGGGAAAACCCATGCTCTCTTCCCAGGCTCTTTTGAGAGCATATTACGATAATCCCAAAGTCGATATCATGAGAGAGAAGATGGAGAAACTTGAAGATAAAGATTAGGAAGCATTGCTGATATAAAATAAATCATAGCAGAAAATGAACCAGCTCTAAAATTATTTTGTGAAGTTACTGAGAATATAGTAAGAACTATATACTGAATCTTAGCAGATTTCACATTTGAAAAGTAGAGTGTATCTTGCTATGCTGTGCTTAGTCACTCAGTCATTTCCCACTCTTTGCAACCCCATGGACTGTAGCCTGCCAGGCTCCTCTGTCCATGAGGATTCTCCAGGCAAGAGTATTGGAGTGGGTTAGGTTGCATCTTACCACTCCAAAAAAATTATAATCTGGTGTTATTTCTTCAAGTGTTCCAAAACCCATATCCATAGTCCAAATGTTCCAACTCTCAAAATGTACATGGGTTAAATTTAGACAGGACACAGGTCAGATTTGTGGTTTATCACGTCTACTATGCCACAGCAGGTAAAGGCTTCTCTTTTTAAAGCATGCTTGTCTCCCATAAATTCAACTGAAAAAAAAGCTGAAAGTACCTAACCCAAGCATTTCTTTCTGCTCTTAGATGTCAATCATGAATTTACTTTTCAGTGCCTCGCACAGTGCCTGGGACTTAGTGGGGTCTCAGTAAACTATATGTTGCAAAGATGAAGAAATGGATGAACGGCTCCCTCTTTGAATGTGCTGTATTTCATCCTGCTCTGCCTCTGGAGGAAGGAGATTTCACTGGTGCTACTATGGATCAGACTACTTGACCTTGGGTTTTCCTTTTCAAAATTTCAAGGAGTGTCTCCTAGGTTTAATATGTGTAGACAAGTCCATGTTGCCAAAAGATGCTGACAACTGAGAATGTATGTTCTGGAGTCAGACAGGCCCACCTTAGGGTCCCAGCTGTGTGATCTTAAGTTCAGAGACCCATTTGATCCTTGGAACATGGTTGGGACAATACTTCCCTCATAAGCTGATTTGGAGGACCGAATGGAATAACATATTGCAAGAATTTAACATACTGCCTGGCTCACAGTAAATACATAGGACATTTATTATTACTGTTTAATTTTGCATCTGTGAGAAAGAATCTAGCTTTCTAAAGTTTATCAAGCTTCTCAATCCCCAAGATCTTCCTTTTTCCCCTTCTTCCTAGAGGGTCAGTGATCATTAGTACTGCATATAGTATTCCAGGAATTGTTCTATCTTGTTCGAATGACATTTTCACCTTTGATATCTTCGGTATTTTATTGCTCCTTTTGTGCAGAGCAATATATTGGGATCTTATATTCAGGAAGCAGCATATAGTGATTTCCAGGACACTTTCTTAATTTTAATTGATGGCTCAGAGTCCTTCGCTTATAAATATTACTCAGATATTTATTCCCCAATGCAGTTCTTCCCATATGGCTAAGCTACAGCTCACCCAACAACAGAATGTTCTGTGAGCTCAATATTTAGTTAACCATTCCAGCTTTACATTTCAAAACTGCCTTCTCTCTGGAAACGTTGAGTGGCATTTTCAATGCTGAAGATTGTAAGAAAATATTAACTCTGACCAGCACCAGTACTGGCTACAGGAAGAAACATTAGTAGCATGGCCCCAGTGAGCTCCCTTTTCTGTTTGTGGTCTTTAAATTAGCTCCCTATCACAGTGGTCAGGGTTCATTTTGTTGGTTTTTTTGAATAAATTTGTATATAATAAAAAAACACATTGATTCTGTTGTCATATTTATAGCCAGATTTTAAAAGCTTGTTTGATTCTGTCTATACATTTTTGAGGGCTTCTCAGGGAAACCACCTTCAACGCAGGAGATAGAAGAGATGAGGATTGGATCCCTGGGCTGGGAAGGTCCCCTGGAGGAGGGCCTGGGAACCCACTCCAGCGTTCTTGCCTGGAGAATCCCACGGATGGAGGGGACTGCCGGGCTACAATCCATAGAGTCACAAAGAATCGGACAGGACTGAAGGTGACTTAGCAGGCACGTATAAGTTCTGTGTTTTTATTTAATTAACTCTAGTATTTTTTCTTCTGTAATTTTTTTCTGCGGCTGTTAAACTTAAAGTTCTGAGTACTGAATTCAGATAAAAATTCACCAGAGTTTCTTCTTGATATTAACGATTGCCTTTAAAAATTTTGTCACATAGAATTTATCATTCTATCTACCATTTCTTTGGCATATGTGTGAGTCAGGAACTTGACTTAAAAACAGGTAACAATTTTCTTAGCTCCATTTATTGAATAAATCTTTTCTACAGATTTGATTTGTAGAGGCAAGCTAATCAGCTACTCAATGTAAAAAGTACAGTCTAGTATCCATTAACAAATTGGTAATAGGGAAAGAATGAAACTTTTTAAAGACAGTGTTTTGTGTGTGTGTGAGGAGGGAAGGAAGTATGTTCCCAGTGTCTAGAGTAGTTGCTGGCATATAAGTGCCCAATTTTTCTGAATGAAAGAATCTAGGAATTTGAGTTAATTCTTTGATAAAATAAAATATTCTTTTCCCACCACTCCTCCAAGAATTGCTGCTCTTTTCAGGCCTATTTCTTAAGATGAATGATATTTTTCTATACTATTTACTGTGGAAAGAGCACTGAATACTAAGATTTAAATTTTTATTGCTATAGTGTTTTCTGCAATCTAAAAATATTTTAAAGATTAAAATAATTCATCCCCGTATGTTCCTATATCTCCTTTTTCACATAAAATTTATTATTCCATTTAATTTTTCCTTGATTAAACTTTTATAGTTTTTTCTATTTATTTTTTCTTTTTTGCTTCTTAGTTTTCTTTCTATTTTTAAGTAATGGAAATGGAAATGATACATAGTTCTAAAAACTTGCTCTTTTAAAATAGTATTACATTTTTCTAATATTTTGTGTGATTTTTTTAAATTAACTGCTTTATTTTTTAATTGAAGAATAAGTGATTTACAATGTTGTTTGTTTGTTGGACCTACAACGCGATATTAGTTCCTGGTGTACAACATAGTGATACAGTATTTCTATACATGTTAAAATGATCTCCACAATAAGTCTAATTATGATCTGTCACTATACAAAGCGTCACATTATTATTGACTATATTCTCCATATTGTACATTTCATCCCTGTGTCTTATTTTGTAACTGTTGTACCTCTTAATTTCCCTCAGCTCTTTCACGCTTCTTCTTTTAATAATATTGTAATTATTCTGTAACTTCCTATCCAGTTAGATCCAACATTTATTCAGACTGTCCTAGCAGTAGCAGGAGTATAGTACACATGTTGATTCAAATGTATTCATTATATTATTTCAATATTTCATGAAATTTATTTCCTGAAAACCTAAGATGACAAAGGCTGAGAAAGTGAAAGTCACTCAGTCTTGTCCAACTCTTCGTGACCCCATGGACCTTAGCCCAGCAGGCTCCTCTGTCCATGGAATTCTCCAGGCAAGCATACTGAAATGGGTTGCCATTCCCTTCTTCAGGGGATCTTCTAGACCCAGGGATCAAACCCAAGACTCCTGCACTGCAGGCAGATTCTTTACTATCTGAGCCACCAAGGAGGGGCATACTAAATTCAGGGTAAGGAGGGAGAAGTAGGCAGGGGCCAGAACATACATGCAGGTCTCCTTAAGACACAAAGCATTCAGAGTTCTGTTCCAAGAGCAGTGGGTGGCAACTGGAGAATTTTTAAATGATACCATGTTTTATGGTTGTTGGGTGAAGAATCTATCAAAGGGGGCTAAGACAAAAGTTAGGGAGGCCGATCAGGAAGTTCTAGAAGCCATCAGAGGTGGAAAGAATGATAGATACTTGGACTGAGGATGTAACAGTGGAAATAAACACATTGGATGAAGAAGGAACATGTTGAAAGTAAAGTAGATGGAACTTCTGTTAGACTAAATATGGATTGTGAAGGAAAGGAAATAACGAATATAATTTCTAGTTTTTTGGCTTGAGTATTGGATGAACAACGAGGCCACTTAGGGAAAAGGTGAGAGCTGGGAAGATAATGTTTTGGGGAGAAAGAAAGAGTGAGATTTTAGCCACGTTCATTTGAACTGTGTATCACACATATAAGGGATTTTACTACCCATTCCTCCTAGTTTTTAAGTTTAAAAGATCTTATATTGTAAATTCAGGCTTTTGTACCCAGTTTCTAGTTATGTAACCTAGGGCAATTTACTGAACTTCTCAATGCCTCAATTTTCTCATCTCGAAAATAAGGATAATGCGCCCCTCTTGTAAGTTTTGGAGAAGGAAGTGGCAACCCACTGCAGTATTCTTGCCTGGAAAATTCCATAGACAGAGGAGCCTGGTAGGCTACAATCCATGAGGTCGCAAAGGGTCGGACACAACTGTGCGACTAAATTTCGCTTCGTTTGTAAGTTTTATTGTTGAGATTAAATGAGTTTTCACAGTTAGAGTGTCTAGCACATACTAACAATCAACAGAAGTTATTATTATTACAGTTAGCACATATGTTTGATCTTTGAAATTTGCTTGAGAAATTTAATTTCATTTTTCTACTTATTTGTACTATTACTTAGACAACTGTGTTTGATAGGTTTCGGGGTGTTCTACCATAACTCTTTGAAAGCATTTTTTCTTGAAGAATGATTTATGTGTAGCATTCCAATAGTTTCAGGTGTACAACATATGATTTAACATTTGTCTGCCTTGTGAAATGATCACCAGAATAAGTCTAGCTTATATGGGGACCATCTGTCACCACACAAAGCTTTTTTAAGTTACAAAATTTTTTTTCTTGTGATGAGAGCAGCTTTCTAACTTGCAATATGACATTACTGACTATAGTACCTTAACGTACATTACAGCTCCATGACTTAATTTTTTACAAATGAAAGTTTGTACTTCTTGATCCCCTTTATCCATTTCATCTACCCTTCTACCATCCTCCTCGCTGGTAATCACCAATCTGTTCTCTATGAGTTTTGTTTTGTGGTTGCTTTTATATTTCCATGTGTAAATGAGATCCTATGGTATTTGCCTTTCTTTGTCTGACTTATTTCACTTAGCATAACACTTTCAGTTCACACAAGTCAACTCAAAATATATACATATACTAATATTTCACTGTATATATATTTGCACCTCAGTTCAGTTCAGTCACTCAGTCATGTCTGACTCTTCGTGACCCCATGGACTGCAGCATGCCAGGCTTCCCTGTACATCACCAACTCCGGGAGCTTACTCAAACTCATGTCCATAGAGATGGTGATACCATCCAACCATCTCATCCTCTGTCATCTCCTTCTCTTCCCACCTTAAATCTTTCCCAGCATCAGAGTCTTTTCAAATAAGTCAGTTCTTCCCATCAGGTGGCCAAAGTATTGGAGTTTCAGCTTCAGCATCAGTCCTTCCAATGAATATTCAGGACTGACTTCCTTTAGAATGAACTGCTTGGATTTCCTTGCAGGCCAAGGGACTCTCAAGAGTCTTCTCCAATACCACAGTTCAAAAGCATCAATTCTTTGGTGCTCAGCTTTCTTAGCAGTCCAACTCATACCCATACATGATTTCTGGAAAAACCATAGCTTTGACTAGATGAACTTTTGTCTCTGCTTTTTAATATGCTGTCTATGTTGGTCATAACTTTTCTTCCAAGGAGTAAATGTCTTTTAATTTCATGGCTGCAGTCACCATCTGCAGTGATTTTGGAGCTCCTCCCAAAATAAAGTCTGACGTTATTTCTACTGTTTCCCCATCTACTTCCCATGAAGTGATGGGATCAGATGCCATGATCTTCGTTTTCTGAATGTTGAGCTTTAAGCCAACTTTTTCACTCTCCTATTTCACTTTCATCAAGAGGCTTTTTAGTTCCTCTTCACTTTCTGCCATAAGGGTGGTGTCGTCTGTATATCTGAAGTTATTGATATTTCTCCTGGCAATCTTGATTCCAGCTTGTGCTTCATCCAGCCCAGAATTTTGCATGATGTGCTCTGCATATAAGATAAATAAGCAGGGTGATGATATACAGCCTTGACACACTCCTTTCCTGATTTGGAACCAGTCTGTAGTTCCATGTTCAGTTCTAACTGTTGCTTCTTAACCTTCAGTTGCCTCACTCATGTCTAATTCTGTGAGACCCTATGGACTGTAGCCCATCAGGCTCCTCTGTCCATGGGATTCTGTAGGCAACTATACTGGAGTGAAGCCATGAGGTACTGGAAGCCATGCCTTTCTCCAAGGGCTCTTTCCGACCCAGGGATTGAACCCACATCTCCTGTATCTTCTGTGTTGCAGGCGGATTCTTCACTGCTGGGCCACCAAGGAAGCCCATATATATAAATACTAGTGTTGATTATATATGTATACATATATATCACATTTTCTGTATCCATTCATATGTCAATGGACACTTGAGTTGTTTCCCCTATATATTTATATATATATATATTTATATTTATATGATATATATATATACATATATAAATACTAGTGTTGATTATATATGTATACATATATATCACATTTTCTGTATCCATTCATCTGTCAATGGACGCTTAGGTTGTTTCCATATGTTGGTTATTGTGAATAATGCTGCACTGATTATTGTTGTTGTTCAGTTGCTCAGTCATGTCCGACTCTTTGCCACCCCATAGACTGTAGCACACCAGGCTTCCCTGTCCTTCATCCTCTCCCAGAGTTTGCTCAAACTCATGTCCATTGAGTCAGTGATGCCATCCAAGCATCTTATCCTCCCTCTGTCATCCCCTTCTCCTTCCTTCAGTCTTTCCCAGCATCAGGGTCTTTTCCAACTGGCCAACTGGCTCTTCGCATCAGGTGACCAAAGTATTGGAGCTTTAGCCTCACCATCAGTCCCTCCAATGAATATTCAGGATTGATTTCCTTTAGGATTGACTGGCTTGATCTTGCTATCCAAGAGACTCTCAAGAGTCTTATTCAACAGTTTGAAGGCCTCAGTTCTTCAGTGCTCAGCCTTCTTTATGGTCCAACTCTGACATCCATACATGACTACTGGAAAAACTGTAGCTTTGACTATACAGACCTCTGTCAGCAAACAAGTCTCTGCTTTTTAATACACTTTCTAGGTTTGTCATAGTTTTTCTTCCAGGGAACAAGTGTCTCTTAATGTCATGGCTGCAGTTACCATCGGCAGTGATTTTGGAGACCAAGAAAATAAAGTCTGTGGACAGAACAGATTTCCACAAACAGTGGAAATATACAGCCTTGAAATACACCTTTCCTAATTTGGAACCAGTCTGTTGTTCCATGTCCAATTCTAACTGTTACTTCTTGACCTGGATACAGGTTTCTTAGGAACCAGGAAAGAGGTTCTGATATTCCTATCTCTTTAAGAATTTTCCACAGTTTGTTGTGATCCACACAGTCAGAGGCTTTAGCATTGTCAATGAAGCAGAAATATATGTTTTTCTGGAACTCTCTTGCTTTTTCTATGATCCAGCAGATGTTGGCTATTTGATCTCTGGTTCCTCTCCCTTTTCTAAATCTAGTTTGAGCATCTGGAAGTTCTCAGTTCACATACTGTTGAAGCCTAGCTTGGAGAATTTTGACCATTACTTTGCTAACATGTGAAATGAGTGTAACTGTGTGGTAGTTTGAGCATTCTTTGGCATTGCCTTTCTTTGGGATTGGAATAGACTTGATGTATGAAGAGATATTCTGTTGCCTTCTCACACTGGAAGCATCTTAGTTGGGATATCAAACTTTTAGTTCACAGACTCTTTCCTGAAAAACTGTCTTCTGACCTTTCTTGTTTTGAAAAAAAAGCCACTGGATTTCAGCCTCCTTATATTGATTAGAGGGGTGCTTATATCCCTTCAAATTAGTGTTTTATCTTCTTTGTATAGGCACCCAGAAGTGGAATTGTTGGATCACATGGTGGTTGCACTTGTAGTTTTTGAGGCCCCTCCATACTGGTCTCCATGGTGACTGCAGCAGTTTACATCCCACCAACAGTACACAAGGGTTCCCTTTTCTCCACATCCTCACCAACACTTGCCTTTGCTTCTCCTTTTGATAATAGCCATTCTGACAGATTGAGGTGATATCTCATTGTGGTTCTACTTAGTATTTTTTTAGAGACTACTTTCAAACACTTAGGGTTTTACTTCTGAAATAAATCTTGGCCACTATGCCTTCTAATGTTTTCTAGAAGGACGTGTGTACGTTTGTTTGTTTTGACCTTACATACGAAGAAATATTCTGTTGCCTTCTCTCACTGGATGCATCTTAGCTGGGATATAAAACTTTTAGTTCACAAACTCTTTCCTGAAAAACTGTGTGTGGCTATGGTTCTATTATCTTGTCAACTTTCTTGTTTTGAAAAAAAAAGCCAACTGGATTTCAGCTTTCTTGTAGCTAACCAATATTTTCTATCTAGGTATTAAAGGATGTTTTCTCTTTGTCCTTTTATTTCAACACTTTATTAGCACATGTCTAATCTAATGTCACTTAATTAGCACATGTGTAGATCTTCTTTCATTAATTTTCTCTCAGCAGCAAGAGTCCTTGAAGGGCAGCTAAGCTAGTGAAAACGTTCACATTCCTACACCCTGATACAGTTTCTTTATCCAATAAACTTATGGCATTCAGGAAACCATACCTTCTGCCATTGGCTTTTCCCTACCTCTGTTTACCCAGGAAGCAATGTACAATCACCAGCACATCTTTATTGCTCCTTTATTTTCTGGAATATACAGCCTCAAAATGAATATGAAAAATGTACTTGTGTACTGGTCTCAGAAGACACGATTTGTCCAGGAGAAAGGAAATGGCTTCTTTTCTAATTAATCTGAGACACTGACCTGCATGTCCATAGAAGGGTCTTCTACCCTGTCTTGGCTTGAGAACCCCATGGACAGTATGAAAAGGCAAAAGATGTGACACTGAAAGATGAACTCCCCATGTTGGTAGGTGCCCAATATGCTACTGGAGAAGAGCAGAGAAATAGCTCCAGAAAGAATGAAGAGGCTGAGCCAAAGCGAAAACAACACCCAGTTGCGGATGTGACTGGTGATGGAAGTAATCCAATGTTGTAAAGAACAGTATTGCATAGGAACCTGGAATGTTAGGTGCATGAATCAAGATGAGTTGAAAGTGGTCAAACAGGAGATGGCAAGAGTGAACATGGACATTTTAAGTATCAGTGAATTAAAATGGACTGGAATGGACAAATTTAATCAGGTACCATTATATTTACTACTGTGGGCAAGAATCCCTTAGAAGAAATGGAGTAGCCCTCATAGTCAACAAGAGTCCAAAATGCAGTACTTGGATGCAGTCTCAGAAACAAAGGAATGATCTCTGTTTGTTTTGAAGGTAAACCATTCATTACAACAGTAATTCAAGTCTATGCTCCAACCACTAATGCCAAAGGTTCTATGAAGACCTACAAGACCTTCTAGAACTAACACCCCAAAAAAGGTGTTCTCTTTATCAGAGGGGACTGGAGTGCAAAAGTAGGAAGTCAAGAGATACCTGGAGTAACGGGTATGGCCAAACTCCTATAAGTTTGGCCATGGAGTACAAAATGAAGCAGGGAAAAGGCTAACAGAGTTTTGCCAAGAAAATGGACTGATCATAGCAAACACCCTCTTTCCAATGACACAAGAGACAACTCTATATGTGGACATCACTAGGTTGTCAATACTGAAATCAAACTGACTATATTCTGGCAGTCAAAGATGGAGAAGCTCTATATAGTCAGCAAAAACAAGACTGGGAGCTGATTGTGGCTCAGATTGTGAATTCCTTATTGCAAAATTCAGACTTAAATTGAAGAAAGCAGAGAATACCACTAAATCATTCAAGTATGACCTAAATAAAATCCCTTATGATTAAACAGTGGAAGTGACAAATAGATTCAAGGGATTAGATCTGATAGACAAGAGTATCTGAAGAACTATGGATGGAGGTTTGTAACATTGTACAGGAGGCAGGGATCAAAATTGTCCCCAAGGAAAAGAAATGCAAAAAGGCAAAATTGTTGTCTGAGGAGGCTTTACACATAGCTGAGGAAAGAAGAGAAGCAAAAGGCAAAGGAGAAAAGGAAAGCTATATCCATCTGAATGCAGAGTTCCAAAGAATAGCAAAGAGAAATAGAAGACCTTCCTAAGTGATCAATGCAAAGAAATAGAGGAAAAAAATAGACTGGCAAAGACTAAAGATCTCTTCAAGAAAATGAGAGATACCAAGGAAACATTTCATGCAAAGATGGGCACAATAAAGGACAGAAATGGTATGGACTTAACAGAAGCAGAAGATATTAAGAAGAGGTGGCAAGAATACCCAGAACTATACAAAAAATATCTTAATTACCCAGATAACCACGATGGTGTGATCACTCACTTAGAGACAGATATCCTGGAGTGTGAAGTCAAGTGGGCCTTAGGAAACATCACATTGAAAAAAACTAGTGGAGGTATGGAATTCCAGCTGAGCTACTTCAAATCCTAAAAGATGATGCTGTTACAAAGTGCTGCACTCAATATGCCAGCAAATTTGGAAAACTCAGCAGTGGCCACAGGACTGAAAAAGGTCAGTTTTCATTCAAACTCCAAAGAATGTTCAAAGTGAAAGTGAAAGTCTCTCAGTTGTGTGTGTGTCTCTTTGGGACCCCATGGACTGTATAGTCCATGGAATTCTCTAGGCCAGAATACTGGAGTGGGTAGCCTTGCCCTTCTCCAGAGGATCTTCCCAACCCAGGTATTGAACCCAGGTCTCCTGCACTGCAGGCAGATTCTTTACCAGCTGAGCCACAAGAGAAGCCAAGAATACTGGAGTGGGTAGCCTTGCCCTTCTCCAGAGGGTCTTCCCAACCCAGGGATTGAACCCAGGTCTCCCGCATTGTAGGCGGACTCTTTACCAGCTGAGCCACAAGGGAAGCCCAAACTACTGCATAACTGCACTCATCTCACACACTAGTAAAGTAATGCTCAAAATTCTCCAAGCCAGGCTTCAATAGTACATGAACCATGAACTTCCAGATGTTCAAGCTGGATTTAGAAAAGGCAGAGGAACCAGCGGTCAAATTGCCAATATCCTTTGGATCATCAAGAAAGTAAGAGAATTCCAGAAAAACATCTATTTCTGCTTTATTGACTATGCTAAAGCCTTTGAGTGGATCACAACAAACTGTGAAAAATTCTTAAAGAGATGGGCATACCAGACCACCTTTCCTTCCTCCTGAGAAATCTGCATGCAGGTCAAGAAGCAACAATTAGAACTGCACATGGAACAACAGACTGGTTCCAAATCGGGAAAGGAGTACATCAAGGCTGTATATCGTTACCTTGCTTATTTAACTTATATGCAGAGTACATCACGTGAAAATCTGGGCTGGATGAAGCACAGGCTGGGATCAAGATTGCCAGGAGAAATATCAATAACCTCAGATATGCAGATGACACCACCCTTATGGTAGAGAGTAAAGAGAAACTAAAGAGCCTCTTGATGAAAGTGAAAGAGGAGAGTGAAAAAGCTGGCTTAAAACTCAGCATCTGAAAAACTAAGATCATGGCATCTGGCTCCATCATTTCATGGCAAATAGTTGGGGAAACAATGGAAAGAGTGACAGCCTTTATTTTTTTGGGCTCCAAAATCACTGCAGATGGTGACTGCAGCCATGAAATTAAAAGAAGCTTCCTCCTTGGAAGAAAAGCTATGACCAACCTAGACAGCATATTAAAAAGCATACAATCAAAGCTGTGGTTTTTCCAGTTGTCATGTATGGATGTCAGAGTTGGACCATAAAGAAAGCTGAGTACTGAAGAATTGATGCTTTTGAACTGTGGTGTTGGAGAAGACTCTTGAGAGTCCCTTGGGCTGCAAGGAGATCCAACCATCCCCAAAAACGCAGTCCTGAATATTCATTGGAAGGACTGATCCTGAAGGTGATCCTCCAGTACTTTGGCCACCTGATACAACAAGCTGACTCATTAGAAAAGACTCTGATGCTGGGGAAGATTTAAGGCAAAAGGAAAAGGGGATGATAGAGGATGAGATGGTTGGATGGCATCACTGACTGGATGGACATGAGTTTTATCTAGCTCTGGGAGTTGGTGATGGACAGGGAAGCCTGGCATGCTATAGTTCATGGGGTTGCAAAGAGTCGGACACGATTGAGAGACTGAACTGAACTGATGGGAATTGAGTGGGAACTTGGGACAAGCCATTAGGAGTGGTTTACTTGACACACCACTTTAGACTACAAAGGCTCTTTGATTTGAATTTATAGGTCAGTGTTTCCATATTGTCCAGTCTCAGAAAAACACTTCTCAGAATTTGCATGCCATTTTAGGTCTCTATATTTTTTAGACTAAACATGCTTCCTGTAATTTTTTAGGCCTGAAACTGCAATTTACATTATCTGAATTGTTTGCCTACTTAGATCACATTCTCTAGACAGTGCTCAAGTCTTTACTAGGCTGCAGATAAATAGGCTTATACACAAAAATCTTCTATTTATACAATCTCTCTTTGGGATAATAGTATGCTTTTTGCAATTCATATATCTCTTCTAGCTTTGACTGCCTAACTTTGAATATTTTAAATTACAAATTAGATGAATATTCCCCTAAAGGTTGCATATTCACCTAATATGCAACCTGTGCATTGGACACAATGTATATATGTATATATATTACAGAAAGTGCTTCCCAGAAGGTGCTAGTGGCAAAGAACCCGCCTGCCAATGCAGGAGACATAAGAGATGCAGGTTCGATCCCTGGGTCGGGAAGATCCACTGGAGAAGGAAATGGCAACTCACTCTAGTATTCTTGCCTGGAGAATTCCATGGACTGAGGAGCCTGGCTGGCTCCAGTTGAGGTTGCAAAGAGTGGGACATGACTGAAGCTACTTAGCACAGCACATTAGATAGTAATTTTTATTTTTATTTGTCTTGTTTAAAAGAAATTTGCTCTCCTAAGTCTGTAAATTTAATGTCAGGTCTGTGAATCCTTCTGATTGTTCATTTCATCTCTGTGTCCATTTCTCTAGCTGTGTTAAAAAGAGAGAAGGGAAATGTTTTCTTTCGACCCATAGAATTCAAAGTAGGCAAATGTGGTGCACTCAAGTTTTGAATCTTTTACAAAAAACTAAGGTTTTCCATTAGCAAAAGGCTGATAAAATAAGAGAAAGCCCAGAGCAGAAGGTCTAAAGTGAAGAAGGAGCACCCTAGTGAGGAATTTCTGTTAAATTTGAGCATAGATTCTAGGGTAGTGCAGACTCAGCTGTCTTTTCCCTGTTACCACCACACTTCAGGTCTCCATCTGATTAAAAACATGTGCAGCCTTACTGTTTGATGGACAGGACACTTCCATTCAGACTGGGTCCAACCAGAGAAGCCTCGTTACCTAATACTGATTGGGCGCTGCTGTCAGAACAAGGGGGACTGGAGCTCGGTAGATGACCTCCACATTTCCTCTTCTGGGCTCCCATCAGGCTTCACGAAGCATTTATCACTTCATGTTGTGAACAACTGAATGTACGTGTGTGTGTTTCCAGCATCTTCAATTCCTGCTTTTGAATTTCCCTGCCACTTAGTATGTATGGAATACATATTTATTAAATGAATGAATATTGTGATAAAAAATATGCATTGCTCGCTTCTCAAAAAGGGAGCTATTTAGAAAGCATACATATAAGGTCAAAAGATTATTTTTCTTCTCTTTTCAAAATTCTGTACCCAAAGTACCTTTATTTATTTTTTGATGCCTTTTAAAGCATATATATGTAATTTACTTTTAAAGTATAATGTATATAATTTTTTAAATGTCAATATTTTGGAATTGTTATGTCAGTTTCAGCTTCCTATCATTCATTTATTTTTTCTTGCAATGAATGTGTGTCAATTATCTGTAAGTTCTAAATGTGACCTTGACCCTGAAAGTTCTGCAGCAACTGAGGTATCAATATGGAGCTCAAGAGGGCTTTACATTTTTAAATGGAAGACAAACACATACTGAATCAGTATAATGATCTATACATAAAATGTTATAAGAAATATAACTGAACTGTAGACATAGATACTGGGTACTGTAGAACACAAGGAAAGATGGTCAACCATATTAGAATGAGGGCTAAAGACATTTTTGAAATGTTGTAAGAGAACCCAGACCCCAGAAGGAGTTTTTTACATCACAGTGCTTTTATGAATGGGTGTGAGTGTTAAATTTTAGCGATTCCATGCTTAGGAAAAATAGCTTGAACGCTTCTCATACTGATTACTGACGAAGAAGGTATACTCAGCTTATAATACTCCCAGTGCAAATGCTGAGATTCATGCCTGCCCCCTCAGCATGTTTTTAGTGCTTCAGGGGAACACACTAAATAGTTGAGATTCTCAAAAAGCTGAGCTATCAAGTTGATCCATATTTTTCTATAAATATTACAAAACATAAAAGACGGTGTCTATTTTAAAGACCCAGGAAAGCATGTGATCATCTTGTGCAGCTCCAGGGATACAAATGGGAGCTTCCCTCATGGCTTAGTGGGCAAAGAACCCGCTTGCAATGCAGAGACACAGGAGACGCAAGTTCGATCCCTGGATCGGGAAGATCTTCTGGAGGAAGAAAATGGAACCCACTCCAGTATTCTTGCCTGAAAAATCCCATGGACAGAGGAGCCCGGCAGGCTACAGTTCCAGAGGGTTGCAGAGAGTCAAGACATGACTAAGTGACTATGTATGCACACCTGCAAGAGGATTTAGGTAGCTCTGAGCTGCATAGAATATATTTCCCTTTCCTCACTGAAAAAGACAATCTAACATATTGAGAAGTCCTGAAAAGTAAAAATTTCTCTTTTGGATACTTTTTTATTAGGTTAAAAAAACACCACCACCCATCCTTTCAACTTTGTTGAAAATTTCCCCTGAATATATACCCTTGAACACCAATTACATTCTTGTCACACTGGAAAATAACATGATTTCACTCCCTCTGCCCCATGGGCTGCCAGTGCAGAAGCAGAATTAGTCTGTGGCCCACCACCGCGGGGAGAAAATGGCTTTTCTAGCATGGCACAATGCAGACCTTAGTCACTGCAGCTCACCCTTGCTAAAGTATAGCTCAGGAGCTAGGCGGAGTTGCTGCTAAATGGGAAACACTATTTTCCACAGAGAGCTTGTGGGACACCCAAGTAGGCCACCAGGGTGTTGGGGAGAACCAGAAAAACAAAGGTATGAGGCCTCTTCTGCCACTCCACCCTCCAATTGCAGGGTAATCAAACCAGCTCCCTGAACAGGCCAGTGGCTGAAGGCTTTGGGGTTTGGATTAGAGAAGGAACAGGAGGGAGGGAAGTAACATTACAGAAAACGGAGCCAATTAAATACCCAAAGCAAGTTCAAGACGTTTCAAAAATCTCCCGGTTGGGGTGGGGTGGGGGCGGGACCGGGCGGGAAATCCTGTTTTGCTTTCCATGAAAAATTCATGAGACAAAACCTAGGAATTTCTCACAGTACACGCAGGGGGATGGGTGTTTCCACTTCAGAGCCAGCTTAATGAGAGACAAGTGATGTGGAATACTGTTGCTGTGAACAGGAATAGAGGATGTGTATGCCTAGATGCTCAGGAATGCTTTTGTGTCAAGACCTTTTTGTAGCAAGCTCTCCTGAGGCGAGGACAATTCTCAGAAACTCAACCTAGAAATGGAAGAGAGTCTATCAAGGACTAGATTAAAATTTTGCCTTATCTGTAAGCAGAGCATCTGGCTGGTGATCTCACTGCTCAGAAAAAAAAAATCATTTTTGTTTAATAAACATGTTTGGCTGGAGAATTTGCTTGAAGGAGTTCCCTGAGCATTCCCCGGTATCCATCTCCATGAGATGGAGCCGCTTCCTTAGGTCGCAGGAGCCTGCATCCTCTTGTGGTGGCCAGTCTGTCCACCAGGATCCCTGCAGGAGACTAAGTCTATCATTTCAAACACACCAGAACGAACCCCCAGTAGAGCGTGTTGTAGTTGTTGGTTGCGTGGGGGCTGATGGGAAGTGTGCCGATGGGAAATCAGAAATTGCACAAAAAGGATGATTCCAAAACCTCCAGACTGGCTCCAAGCCCTTTCATTCCTTGCCCAGGCTCCTCTCTAAGTGTAAGTGAGCACAGGCAACTTCCCAGAGCTTTTCAGATAATCAAGACACCACTGGTAGGAACAAAAAGTTATGAAAACAGTTTCTGCCTTTCACGTTCCGGCCTGTCTGATTCTTCTCATTCTTAAGTTAAGGGTCATTCTGCACTTTTTTTCCCTTCCCTTTTGTGCTTCTCTGCCCAACCACTCTTCACCCATTCAACTTCCTGTTCCTCTCTTGCATCCAGTTCTTTGTATGATTTGGCACCTTGGGCCTTCACATGTCCGGAGTACTTCCTGAGCAAATATTTTATTGAACTTCCTAAAAATACACAGGTAGAATGAAAATAGGACCATGTAAATAAAGACAGTGGAGTGTTTATATTTACTAGAAAATGTGCAGAAATGTGCCGGTGTAGGATTCTCTGATTCTGTCTCCACTGTGGCTCTTTCCTGTGTTAAAAATGCCATTGGACAGAAATAAACTCACAGCCATTTCTGCTTGATTTTCTGAACACCAACTTCCATAGTAATATATTCTGTGAAGTTCAGAACAGTCCGTTCCTCCATAAAGTGATGGTCGCATTCCTCAAAAATTCCCTGTTATCAAAAAAGAAAAAAACTCACATGAAAGAATTGCTTCAGTGGAAAAGGTATGGTTCAGTTTATATAGTTCATTTTTCTAGTGGTAATGTATTGAATAAATAAATGGGTGCATGCTTTAAAATACCTATATGATGCTTAGATATGCAATCTAAAATTTATATGGCAAGTCAGCATTCGATTACATCTAATTTTTCCTGTTCCCACCAATACTGTCCTTAACCCAGCATCTTCATGCATGTAATCATTATTACTTTTGTCATTTATCAGTAGGATAAATCGAGTGAAAAGCCATGAGCTAAAGTGTCTGTGTCCTTAGGGCAATGGCTTTCTTCTTACCCAGGTGCTAATTCATGTTCACAAGTGTCCTATTACTTAAAGCAGTCTAGTACAAGCAAATCATTAGTCATTTGAGTCAATTTCATTATATCGCCTTGATTTTATGGAAAGGTGGACTCCATTTGTGGACGCAAAATGCGAGTCATAAGTTAAAATTAAATATAAGTTGATTTTGGATTACAACAAGCAGGCTTTTTGAAGTTGAAATATTATCTAACTGTTGATACTCACTGAGGATCTTTTATTCCTTTGCATGCTATAAACCATTGAGACAAGAGACAAAAATGGTCTTTTCTAAAGAACACTCCATCTTTCTCCTGGGACATTTATTTCTGTTTTATTTTCATCTTTTATTTTTAATGAGATTCAAAGGCTAAATTTGTATATGCTTATTTATAATTGTTTAGAATAGCACATTAAAAAATACTGGCACTTAATAACTATGTCTCAACTTCTGTTTTTAATTTTATTGAAGTATAGTTGATTTACAACATTGTGTTAATTTCTACTGTACTGCAAAGTGATTCAGCTATACATCTATATAATTGTAAATAGATGGAAATAATTATTTGGAAATAATTTTCCATATTCTTTCCCATTATGGTTTATCCCACATCTCAGATTCTGGATGGTTATACTTTTTAAGTCTATTGGCAAGTAAGTTTGTAGTGCCATGAAGAAGCTACACAGATTTAATGATGGTGAACCAGGTATTACTAAACAACTTTTCTAAAGAAAGGAACTCTAACTTAAAAGCAAGCAAGCAAAATTCCCTTTTCCCCCTCCTAACTAAAGAGACAAGTTAACTTGCCAACTGAAAACTCTTAAGTCCCAAGAAATACCCTAAACACAGGAAAAAAAAGCACCAGATGAATGCCTCCCCTTTTTCCTCGTTGGTCTGAGGCCGACTGACAGCACCAGGTGGCAGCCCTCGGGAGCCGCCCGCTGCAGATGCCATACCTGACAGCCCAAAGCTGGCAGGAATTAAGCAGAAGCACGTGCTTCCTGTGCAGGGCAACGATCAGCAGGTGGGATCGGCAGGCAGACGGCGATCCGAGCCGGTCCTCCTGTGTGGTCACTGGGGCCGCCGGCCTCGTGGGCACCAAGGGCCCGGAACAGGACGTTTGCTCAGTGCTCTGTTGGAAGCTGTTCAAATGCAATTATGCTGTATGTCGTGGCGGAATAGATGACTTAGAGGTTCCACACAAATTGAATTTGAGGCCAGCTTGAAATTACATTAGATCTGGGGGCTTTGACCAAAGCCTGTCTGAATCCCCCCTGCATTCCCCTTAAGGTCATCTTTCTTTAATCATTCACTAATGTTTTTCCTGTTAGGTCACTGATGAATGGGTGACGTAAATCTCCTTCCCCGCCCCCACCTCCTCTTTTGAATATTACACTGTAATATTTTATTAATTTGTCCTTTGGGGCTGCTATCAAAACAGCAAATATGAAACTAATTACCAAATCTCAAGAAACTGACTTTTCTCATTCCACTTGGTAAAGTCTCAAAGGCAAAGATCAATGACCAGGATGTGATACAAGAAAAGGTGCTCTGATGCTCTGCTGTTGTCTGTAAGGACACTTTTTTACCAACTGAGAGACACCAAGGGAATGAAACAGATTCAACTCGTGAGAAAAATAAGGACTTGCCCCTCAGGGTGAGAAGCACGAATGCCCATTCTCAGATTAATAGCATCCTGTGTCTCTGATAATTACTTCATTTTTCTCAATATCCTTTTCAAGCAATAAACCATGAATCTCAGGAAATTGTTAAAGGTATAGCAAAGCTAGAACGCTTCCTTCATCTTTACTCTGTCTCTGCAAACTTTAGCAGGTTGGGTAAGTATGCAACCAATGTGTTTGTTAAGTGGTAAAATTTCTCTGATAAATTTAGAATTAGCTAAACTATGCACAATAACTTTTTTTTTCTTCGTTCAATCAAGAATCTGTTAGGAAACTTTCATAAGGAATACACAGCTCATGATGTCTTCCAGGTTCTCTCATCAGCAGAGCTAAGTTAACAGTATTCTAAAGCCAGGAAAGGTGATGAATGGTTTGGGAGAAATCTGGGGGGAAGAACTCAGAAGATACTTGACAAAAATTCTGGGTAGACCACTTGACAAAATGGGTATTTCAGCAAATTTGGCATCAGAATATATTTCTGTAAAATACAAAGTAAAATGTATGTCACTCCCCATTAGTTCATTTATTAACTTCTTTTTTTATTTAAAAAATTGTTAAATTAGAGTTGATTTACAGGATTTCAGGTGTACAACAAAGTGATTCAGTTATACATGCATACATACACATATATATAAATACACACACATATCTATATATACACATATATTCTTTTTCATAGTTTTTCTGTTATAAGCTATTAACCCATTAGTTGTATATTGTATTCATTCAAGAAACATTTATTAAAAGCCTAGCATGTGCCAGGCTCTGTGCTGGACACTGAAGAGAGATTGATAAATAAGACACAGTCTCTGGCCTTAGGCCGATCTATGGCTAAGTAGTGGAAACAGAAAGGAGCAGAGGGTGGCAGAGGATGAAATGTTTGGATGGCATCACTGACTCAATGGACATGAGTTTGAGCAAACTCCAGGAGATGGTGATGGACAGGCAAACCTGGTGTGCTCTGGTTCATGGGGTCACAAAGAGTCAGATATGACTTAGCCACTGAACAACAACAAAGGAAAGACAGACACATACACGAGTGATTTCAATGCATCTGCAACTGGTAGCATAAAGAAGGGCATTCTCAGCAGTGCCTGGGAAGTAGCTCTTTTAAAGATCCTGATTCCATGGCAACAGTTAAAACGATCAAGACTCATACTGGAATTGAAGTAGTTTTGAAGTTTAACATAGACACATTCTGTGCATACGTATAAACGAATGTGTACTTATTGGCAAATTTTCACTCAGTGAACACTTATGTAATCTGTCTCCAACTCCACAAGCAGAGTGTGAGAAGATTCTGGAAGTCCCCTTGTTTCCTCCCCCATTGCCACTCCACCCAAAGACGATGACTCTTCCAACACCGCTATTTACTCTTGCCTGCTTTTGCATTTTATGTAAATAGAATCATTCCGTAGGCTTCTTTTACATTTGGCTACTTTTCTCAGTTTTATATTAGCGAGGTTCATTTCTGTAGTGAAACAGCCTTCTCTGGGATACATTGCATTCTACTTTATGAATATGGCACAATTTATATACCCACGCGTGTGTGATGGAATTTGGGTTGTTTCCTGTTTGGGTTGTTATAAATATTGTCTCTGGGAACACTTCTGCACATGTCTTTTGGTGAACATATGTATTCATTTCTCTTGAGTGAGTATATATCTAGGAGTGGAATTTCTGGATCATAAGGAATGCATATGTTCAACTCTTGTAGATACTGCCAGCAAGTATTCCAAAGTGGTTTTCAGCAGTTTACATGACCACCGTCTGTATCCTCCAGTTCCGTTCGCTCCACACCCTCCTCAGGGCTTGGCATTGTGTGTTTTTTCCACTTTAGCCATTCTTTTGGATATAGAGTGGTCTTTCATTGTGGTTTTATTTATGAAACCTAGGAGTTTTAAAATGATAAAAATCAGAGATGTGTTCCCACAGATAACTGCTCTGAATAGAGAGCTGGAAACTTTTTGGAAATGAAGAGGTTCCGTGATTTAATCTGCTGTCTGTGGGATTTGGAGCGCTGTGGTGTTGTTGCAGTGCTCAAAATTACAAAGCATCTCCTCAACTCACGCCTCTTCCATAGTTTCTTTCATTCCAGCCTTCTGCTTTTTACCTCCCCACTGGCTTCCTCAAGCTCTAAAGTTAAGAGTGATGGTAGTAGCTGATACATGTCTGTGGGCTACTGTCTGCAAGGTCTTATTCCCAAGCAGTTTCAAGGTATATATTCTGTTTACCCTCATGACGAGTCCATGAGTTAGATGGTGCTATTCACTCTATTTTACGGGTGAGAGGAATAAGGCACAGAGAGGGTGAGTAACTCATCCAGGTTTCGCAGGGAATCTTGGAGCCTGGCATTGAACCCAGGTGGAGAGTCTCTGAATCTAAGCTCTTGATCCTTATATTACTTTATGCTGGTGGAGAATGAAGCTTGCCTCTTTTCTTTCCAGTGTATATTTGTATTTTTCAAAGAGAATCATAGTTTCTTGACATTCTCACCTAAAACACATATTCCATCAGTTACAAGGGACTTATTGACTCTGTGTCCTGAGCTATTGATAGATATGATGATGCATGTAAGGTGAGGGGGTTAATAAGATTCTGCTCTTGCATAGAATCCATAAACTTCCAAGTTCTTTTCCATCCGTCATCGCACTTGATCTTCATGAAAGTCAACTGAGGAGAGAATTTAGGACTGAGGAGTTAAGTGAGTTGCCAAAGGTCAAATGGTGCATGAATGCCAGAAGCAGGCTCTGAACCTCGATTTGTATCTTGGGTTTTCCTGATGAACCTTAGATTGTGATGTGTAGAGACCTATTTGAATATAAATTCTGTGTAATCCACACCAAAATCCCTCCAGATTCTACATGTGAATCAATTAACTCTTCAGTGAAATTCATCCATGTTGATTTTAATTTGCATATTTTAATTTTTTTCCTCCCTCATTTCTTGTCTGTTTTTTGGAGAGTAGGGATTGGATTTTTAGTCATGCTATGCTTAGTCACTCAGTTGTGTCCGACTATTTGTGACCACATGAACTGTAGCCTGCCAGGCTCCTCTGCCCATGGGGATTCTTCAGGCAAGAATACTGGAATGGGTTGCCATGCCTTCCCCCAGGGGAATCTTGTGAACCCAGGTCTCCTGCACTGCAGGCAGATTCTTTACCATCTGAGCCACCAGGAAAGCCCTTTTTTTTTTTTTTTTAGTAGTAGTAGTGATATGTAAATGGCTTCATAAGGACCAAATTCAGTGCTTGCACTACTAATGAAAAGTTTGACTTAATACTGGCTAATAACCAACAGGGCTTCCATGATGGTTCAGTGCTAAAGAATCCTTCTCTCAATGCAGGAGACATGGGTTCCATCCCTGGATAGGTAAGATCCCCCAAAGAAGGAAATGGCAACCTACTTCAGTATTCTTGCCTGGGAAATCCCATGGACAGAGGAGCCTCGTGGGCTACAGTCTATGGGGTCATGAAAGAGTCAGATCCAACATAGTGACTAAACACCACCAATGACCAAAAATAGTACAATCCTTTTGTGCTTTTTGGTCATAAATGTCTACTCTTTTAGATTAATTGCTGCAGAAATCTAAAGAAGAATCTGTTATTAGTGACTTTTATGCCATCCAGTGGACAACACTGTAATTTTCCTAACACTTATTCACTAAAGAAAACAAACTTAATTTCCCTGTGCCACCATGTTAATAAATGTTGACTCTAAAAAGGACATTAAATATTTCAGTGCCACCCAGCATGTAAACATATGTCATATGTTACTTCTAAACTTACATCTGTAATGTTGACGGAGAAGGCAGGGTCAAAATGAAAATGTGAAACTTGCAGACTCTGCCACAATGATATTCCCTGTTTCTTTGCAAGGACTTCTCTGAAACCAGAAAAACAAGTCTTCCCCATCCTTTCCCCACATTTTCCAAATACAGAATTTTGTTGGAATTCGATAGGAGTCCTTCTTCTCAACTGCATATATTTTGCTTCCATGGAACCCCAGGAATCACCCACTTCTTTTTCATATTTGAGACACTTCTAGCATATTAATGAAATCATTTAGGGGTGGCGTAAGTAGCACTTAAAACTAAAATGGGGTAGAATAGAATAGAAAGGAAATATAGTGCATCCCATTGCTACGTGAAGCTTGTTTCAGTTGGATGTGCATGAAAGTGATGTAATACTGAGTCCTGATGTGAATATATTTCTTACCACGGTTTTGTCTGCACTAGTTATTTATCTTTTGTCTTTCAACTCCACATCCACCCCCTCTACACTGCTTTCTGATGTTGACATTGAATTCTTCTGCACAGGGTGGTTCTATCAAGTTCTGCAACTAGGAAGTGCTGGAGGGCGAGGAGAATGTGGGAGGAGGGAAGAAGGGGCTTCCTTTCTGTTTTTCTGTTTCCATCAGCATTGATCCAGCAACAGCATCAGCTCCAGCTTCAGACTTTTCTCAGCTTCTTTCAGATCTCCAGCAGCAGAGGTAGCAGGCAAAACCAGATGGTGCAACTCCTCAAATGTATGAATGTCAGCTCCTCAGAATCGTCCCTTCAAGCTCCTGGTTCTAACTAGTCCTTCTCTTATTCTCTGTTCCCCTTCCCAAGACTAGGGCTAATTGCTGCAGTTATTACGTCTAGATATGGTTTTCAATCCAATTCAGGGAAATCAACCCTGAATATTCTGGAAGGACTAATGCTGAAGCTAAAGCTCCGATACTTTGGCCACCTGATGCAAAGAGACAACTCATTAGAAAAGACTGGGAAAGATTGAGGGCAGAAGAAGGGGATGACAGAGGATGAGATGGTTGAACTAACATCACCAACTTGATGGACATGAGTCTGAGTAAACTCTGGGAGACAGTGAAGGACAGGGAAGCCTGGCATGCTGCAGTCCTTGGGGTTGCAAAGAGCTGGACAGGACTGAGCTACTGAACAATAACAATTATTTTAGTGTTCCCTTTCTATAGAGGCAGTCTGATTGTGGGTTGGAAAAGAATATGCAGATATGAGGCAGAATGAGAGGAGAATAGAGTTTATCAGAGTAGGTGATGCTGTTAGAACAGTGGGCCAACTCAAGGGAAAGCCAACCCCTTTCATGGGCTTGTGACCAATATTTATAGTCTCAGTGCAAAGAAAATTCCTATGGGAAGGGGGGATGTTAAGTCATTGGTCGGGGGTCTTCTGGTGCCTGATATAGAGATAGGTGCTGTGACAACTGGATGGCATAGCTCATGACTAAAAGGATGGCTCGTGACATTAGTTGCCATGGAGCTTGGCTAATCCTGGAAATATGGCCCTATGATCCCAACATGGGGCTCCACTTTTTCTGACTTTCAACATGGCAAACCAATTCCTTGTTCTAAATCCCTCTCTTTGAAATCCATACACTGACTTTCATTTTTTTGACTAAACCCTGAATGATATACGTCAAGAAAAGAATTCGAATAGCCGTTGCTTTGGGCGTTGACTCTTCAGTCGATGTCACTCATGCAGTGTGTATCGCAGCATGTTGAACACCTTGGTGACTACTATACAACATCAATCACTGATGCTAGAAGGATGCTTGGCTTACTCTGCTTTTTTCTGAAAGGAAAAAATAAGAAACAAGGCATGAAAAAAGTGTTCAATGTAGTTCATTTAATTTTAGGGTTGAAAGCATCACAGCATTTATCTTGTATTATGATGTGGGATATAATATTATATCTTGTTGCTTAGTCACTAGGTTGTATCCAACTCTTTGTGACTCTGTGGACTGTGGCCAACCAGGCTCCTCTGTCCATGGGATTCTCCAGGCAAGAATACTGGAGTGGGTTGCCATGCCCGCTTCCAGGGGATCTTCCTGACCCAGGGATTGAACCCAGGTCTCCTGCATTGGCAGGTGGGTTCTTTACCAGTAAGTCACCAGGGAAGCAAGATTATACCTAGGAAGGGGCTAAAGAGGAACTGGCACCAGCTTTCCTGACACTTAGGCTATGCTAGCTGCAAGATGTGGTGCTGTGTTGGCAAGTGCTGGTGTCTATAAGTGTATTACTTCCCACCTCCACACACAAATTAAGTGATGAATCACTTACATCTACCCTGGGCAGTGACTAGTATTTGGTTATACAAATTGAGAACACCAAGAGAAGGCTACCATCTTTCAGTTAGGAAGAGGAACTGAGAGATTCAGAGAACCAGTCACAAACTGGTAGCCCATGGGTTTCATCTGGCTAGCAACTACATTTTTGTTTTTGGCCCACAGAGTGTTTTTTTTTTTTCAAATGTGAATTAGTTGCCAAGATGTGAAAAAGATCTTATTTCCACGATCTCCAGGAGCTCAAGGAATACTGGGCCCTTGTTCCCACAGGCTACCAAGTATTTCCTGGGGAACTTTTTGCCTGGTTTCCCATAATCCCTGCTAGTCCTTTATACTTGGACTTTATTTTTTCCTTTATGTTGTCTGGCTGGTTCCTATGGATGCATGTGGGTTTTTTTTTTATTTTTAATTGGAGGATAATTGCTTTACAATATTGTGTTGGTTTCTGTCATACAACAATGTGAATCAGCCACAAATAGACATGCATTCTCTCCTTCTTGATTCTCTGTCCTAGCCTCCTCCTACCCACCACCCTCCCTGATCTTCTCACCTCATTAGGTCGTCACAGAGCAGTGGGCTGAGCTCCCTGTTCTGTACAGCAGCTTGCCACTAGATATCTGTTCCACACGAGGGAGTGTACATGTCAACACTACTCTCTCAATTTGTCCCCCCTTCTCAAACCAATTCTCTATACCTGCGTCTCTATCCCTGCCCGGCAAATAGATCCGTCAGTACCATTTTTCTAGTACTATGTATATAGACATACATCTATGATATTTGTTTTGACTCTTGACCTAGAAGAAGAAGGGGCTTTCCAGGTGGTCCTAGTGGTTAAAGAACTCGCCTGCCAATGCAGGAGACGTAAGAGACGTGGGTTTGATCCCTGGGTCAGGAAGATCCCCTGGAGGAGGGCATGGCAACCCACTCCAGTATTCTCACCTAGAGAAACCCTTGGATAGAGGAGCTGGCAGGCTACAGTCTGTGGTTTGCAGAGTCGAACATGACTGAAGCAACTTAAGCACACACACACTAGAAGAAGCAAGCTAGACTGATACAGGCTGGTGGCAATGTGGCTCCAGGAGGGAAGGATAAAACAAAAGCAGACTTCTCGGGCAAATGAGTCAGTAGGTATCAGACATCTGTCTGTCACGGGCACTTGGGAATGTGTGAAGGAGAGCGAATGTGTTGTTTATGAAGCTGTGCTGTGTGACCTATCCCTCCTTCCATCTTCCCATGAGAATATCAGTACAACCACCTTACTGGAGTTGTGTTTCTGTGTGAGTGTGTGTATCTCTGTTGCTTTCTTTTGTGGCCAGATCATAGCCAGCGGACTAAGACTGACACAGACACAGGTGGAACTAGAGAAGAAATGGCTCAGGAAAGCTCAGACATAGGCCAGTTACATATTTTCTGAGTGATTAAAAAAAAGGATGCTTGGAAGTCCACAGATATGGCTATCTAAACGTTTGGTAATAGACAGTTTTTTGTTGTTGTTGAAATATAATTGTTTTGCAATGTTGTGTTTGCTTTTGCTGTACAATGAAGTGAAACAGCTACATGTATACATCTCTCCCCTACCTCCTGAGGCTCCCTCCCTCCCACTGCCCCCATCCTATCCCTCTGGGTCGTCACAGAGCACCGAGCTGAGCTTCCTGTGCTTTCCAGCAGTTCTCACTGGCTATCTGTCTTACACATGACAGTGTATTTGTGTCAGTCATATAATTTGTCCCACCTTCCCTGTCCCCTCCTCTGTGTACACATATCTATTCTTTATGTCTGCATCTCTATTCCTGCCCCACAAATAGGTTTATCTGTATCATTTTTCTAGGTTCCACATATATGCATTAATAGACGGCATTTGTTTTTCTCTTCCTGACTTACTTCATTCTGTATGACAGACTGTATGTCATCTACAAATGATCCTATTTCTTTCCTTTTAGTGGCTGAGCAATATTCCATTGTATAAATGGACAATTAATCTCACTGGATGAGACCCATTAACTTTAATCAATCAAAAATACTTCTGCAAAAACAGCGCTTCTTAACTTTTGCTTGATGGTGTCATTTCTTTTTCACTTAACTCTCCTATGGTTTTATGTATTATTTATTTATTTTTTATGTTTATTTTATTTTTTGACTGCTCTAGGTCTTTGTTGCTTAGTGCAGACTTTCTGTAGCTGCAGCAAGCAGAGGCTACTCTTGTTGCAATGTGTTGGCTTCTTATTGTGGTGGATTCTTTTGTTGCAGAACACAGGCTCTAAAGTATGCTAGCTTTAACTGTTGTGGCACGCAGGCTCTAAAGCACGGGCTTAGTAGTTCTGGCATATAGTATTAGTTGCTCAGTGGTATGTGGAATCCTCCAGGACCAAGGATCAAACTCACGTCCCCTGCATTGCAAGGTGGATTCCTATCCACTGTGCCAGAAGGGAGGTCCTCTCCCATGGTTTAAAATACTTATTAGAACCATTCACCACTAGATGTCAAACTTTTAAATGTATATTAATTTATGAATAAATGAACTGTATGTATAAACTACTTATCTACATATAAATATAAAACTTAGCAGTGTAGCTTTGAAATGCATGTAACCACTTACATGAGATACTTTTCCATAGTAAATACTATAGTACCACACAATCCATAGTTACTTGAATTTGCAGCTATGGAGAAACTGCAGATATAGGAGTCTGACTATCAATTATATTAACCCTGAGTTGTTCAAGGGTCAACTGTATATAGGAAGTTATGAAACTATATGCATAAAACAATATAGAGCTTTATATAATTATATAAGAGAATGTCCAGATGTACCAGCTGGATTTAGAAAAAGCAGAGGAACCAGAGATCAAATTGCCAACATCCATTGGATCATAGGAAAAGCAAGAGAATTCCAGAAAAACATCTACTTCTGCTTCATTGACTATGCTAAAACCTTTGACTGTGTGAATTACAACAAGCTGAAAAATTCTTAAAAAGATGGGAATACCTACCTGCCTCCTGAGAAACCTGTATGCAGGTC
The DNA here is from genome assembly GCF_016772045.2 of Ovis aries. Taxonomy (NCBI): domain Eukaryota; kingdom Metazoa; phylum Chordata; class Mammalia; order Artiodactyla; family Bovidae; genus Ovis; species Ovis aries. Next base: position 13,757,378 of record NC_056070.1, read on the forward strand.
AAGAAGAAACAGTTAAAACCAGACATGGAAAAACAGACTGGTTCAAAATTGGGAAAAGAATACATAAAAGCTGTATATTGTCACCCAGTTTATTTAACTAATATACAGAGTACATTATGCAAAATGCTGGACTGGATGAAGCACAAGCTGGAATCAAGATTGCTGGGAGAAATATCAATAACCTCAGATATGCCGGTGATACTACCCTAATGGCAGAAAGCAAAAAGGAACTAAAGAACCTCTTGATGAAGGTAAAAGAGGAGAGTTAAAAAGCTGGCTTAAAACTCAACATTCAAAAAGCAAAGACCATGGCATCCAGTCCCATCATTTCATAGCAAATGAAAAAATTGGGGAAAAAAATGAAAGTAGTGACAGACTTCATTTTCTTGGGGTCCAAAATCACTGCAGATGGTGACTGCAACCATGAAATTAAAAGAAGTTTCCTCCTTGGAAGAAAAGTTATGATAAACCTATACAGTGTATTAAAAAGCAGGGACAATGCTTTGCCAACAAAGTTCCATATAGTCAAAGCTATGGTTTTTCCAGTACTCATATACAGTTGCAAGATTTGGACCATAAAGAAGGCTGAGCACTGAAAAATTGATGCTTTTGAACCGTGGTATTGGAGAAGACTCTTGAGAGTCCATTGGACTGCAAGGAGATTAAACCAGTCAATCCTAAAGTAAATCAACCCTGAATATTCATTGGAAGGACTGATGCTAAAGCTGAAACTGTGATATTTTGGCCACCTGCTGCGAAGAACCAGCTCATTTTAAAAGACTCTGATGCTGGGGAAGATTGAGGGCAGGAGGAGGAGGGGATGACAGAGGATGAGATGGTTGAATGGCATCACTGACTCAATGGACATGAGTTTGAGCAAGCTCTGGGAGATTGTGAAGGACAGAGAAGCCTGGCATGCTGCAGTCCATGGGGTCACAAAGAGCTGGACATGACTGAGCAACTGAACAACAAATATGCTTTGTAATAAACCAGTAATCTGATGAATAAATTGGTTTCATGAGATCTGTGAGCTGTTCTAACAAGTTATTATAATAGAACCCAAGGAGAAGATCATGGGAACCTCCAAAATGAAACTAGTGGTCAGAAACACAGGTAACTAGTATCTCGACTTGTAACTGGCAAGTATCCCAGTCTTGGGATATTGAGCCCTTAACTGTGGGACCTAATGCTATCTCTGGAGAGTATTGGAATTGAGTTGAATTGTGAGGCATCCAGCTGGTGTCAGAGAATTACTTTTTGTGGGAAAAAAGCCCACGTATTGGAGTTGATGTCAGAATCACATATCCAAGGGAAATGACATCAGTATCTGGAAGAGATATCTGCACTCGTGTTCACTGTAGCACTATTCACAATAGTCAAGCTATGGAAGCAGTCTAAATATTTGTTCAATTTCTTATTATAGAGAAATTGTGGAGGGTTGACGGGATAAGAGATGTTTTATTTATTTGTTTTTGGTTACAGAAATTGGTTCAGGGTTGGGAAACAGGAAACAAGTCGATCCCTAGGTTGGGAAGAACCTCTGGAGGAGGGCATGACAACCCACTCCAGTGTTCTTGCCTGGATAATCCCATGGACAGAAGAGCCTGGTGGGCTATAGTCCATAGGGTCACAAAGAGTTGGAGATGACTGAAGTTACTTAGCAAGAGTGCACAGAGAAAAGCTAGGTCATGGCACAGTGTTGGAACACGGGGTCAAGCCTTGTCTGAAGCCACTTCTATCCTTGAATTGTCAGTTGTGTGATCCGTCATCCCCATCCTACTCAAGGCAAATGGCTTTAATTTTTCATTTCTATATTTATAACTTGAGTCCTTTGACACAATATCTCAGGTAATATTACATCAGGAATAATTTCTGATGCCATTAAATAATCCTTCAGTTCAGTTCAGTTCAGTTCAGTTCAGTTCAATTGCTCAGTTGTGTCCAGTTCTTTGCGACCCCATGAATTGCAGCACGCCAGGCCTTCCTGTCCATCACCAACTCCCGGAGTTCACTCAAACTCACGTCCATCGAGTCAGTAAAGCATGACTTTAAAAGTGTATGATATTGCACAGAAGGGATGTACCATCTTTTATTGAAACCGTTTCTACTGTTGAAAATTTAGGTGGCCTCATAAGCTTTCAAGTATTTATATCAATTTCCTCAGTCTCTGTCTACAATTCTACTTCATTCTGTTGTTCAAAATGGCCTTCGTCTTGTTTCTGTCTTCTTTTATGAGCCTTATGGTTTTTCATAGGCAACACGATAAATCTATCATGTTCTATCCATCAAGAAAACCTTCCTTGTTTGCTTAAAATTTTATGTGTCACTTTTTGCAAGAAGCCTAACCTTAAAAACAGGGCTCAGACCCACTCATTACAATATCACTGACAAATGGTGAGTCTGCCAAATTATCCAAAGAAAAATATTTCTTGCTTAAAAGGAAGAAAAGTATAAGTGTCAGGTGAAAACATTCCGCTGTTTCCTCATTTCCTCACAGTGCTAGTACCTAGTAGATATTCCATCAATACACTGAAAAAGTAAATGTGAAAATCATTCAGTCGTGTTCCCTGGCTGTGTTTCACTAAGAGGTAAGATTTGTGAGGGCAGAGCCCTTGCTAATTGCTTCCTGTGGGATCCCAGTACTTAGCGCAGTGTCAGTAAATATTTTGAAAGATTGAATGAATGATCACAATAGTACTAATAGCAGCAGCATCAACGGGTATATGAGTTTTAGTTTTCTATCAGTTCAGTTCAGTTCAGTCGCTCAGTCGTGTCCGACTCTTTGCAACCTCATGAATCGCAGCACACCAGGCCTCCCTGTCCATCACCAACTCCCCGAGTTCACTCAAACTCATGTCCATTGAGTCAGTGATGTCATCCAGCCATCTCATCCTCTGTCGTCCCCTTCTCCTGCCCCCAATCCCTCCCAGCATCAGAGTCTTCTCCAAAAAAGAGTCAACTATTCGCATGAGGTGGCCAAAGTATTGGAGTTTCAGCTTTAGCATCAGTCCTTACAAAGAACACCCAGGGCTGATCTCCTTTAGAATGGACTGGTTGGATCTCCTTGCAGTCCAAGGGACTCTCAAGAGTCTTCTCCAACACCACAGTTCAAAAGCATCAATTCTTCGGGGCTCAGCCTTCTTCACACTCCAACTCTCACATCCATACATGACCACTGGAAAAACTGTAGCCTTGACTAGACGGACCTTTGTTGGCAAAGTAATGTCTCTGCTTTTGAATATACTATCTAGGTTGGTCATAACTTTTCTTCCAAGGAGTAAGCCTCTTTTAATTTCATGGCTGCAATCACCATCACTTTCATGGCTGCAGTGATCTTGGAGCCCCCGAAAATAAAGTCTGCCACTGTTTCTCCATCTATTTCCCATGAAGTGATGGGACCAGATGCTATGATCTTTGTTTTCTGAATGTTGAGCTTTAAGCCAACTTTTTCACTCTCCTCTTTCACTTTCATCAAGAGGCTTTTTAGCTCCTCTTCACTTTCTGCCATAAAGGTGGTGTCATCTGCATATCTGAGGTTATTGAGATTTCTCCCAGCAATCTTGACTCTAGCTTGTGCTTCTTCCAGCCCAACGTTTCTCATGATGTACTCTGCATAGAAGTTAAATAAGCAGGGAGACAATATACAGCCTTGACGCACTCCTTTTTCTATTTGGAACCAGTCTGTTGTTCCATGTCCAGTTCTAACTGTTGCTTCCTGACCTGCATACAGGTTTCTCAAGAGGCAGGTCAGGTGGTCTGGGATTCCCATCTCTTTCAGAATTTTCCACAGTCTACTGTGATCCACACAGTCAAAAGCTTTGGCATAGTCAATAAAGCAGAAATAGATGTTTAGTTTTCTATAGGAAAAGGAAATGGCAACCCACTCCAGTACTCTTGCCTGGAAAATCCCATGGATGGAGGAGCCTGGTGGGCTGCCAGCTATGGGGTCGCACAGAGTCGGACACGACTGAAGTGACTTAGCAGCACCATCAGCATAGGTGCTGTAACAAATTACTCCAACTCAACCATTTAAAACTGTATGCATTTATTATCTTATAGTTCTTTAGATCAGAAATCCAAAGGGGGATCAGGTCCTGGGGAAGAGTCTGTTTCCTTGCTCAACCAAGTTGTCAGTAGAATTCTATCTCTTGCATTTATAGCAGCGATCCCTAACCTTGTTGGCACCAGGGACCAGTTTTGTGAAAGAGTATTTTTCCTAGGACTGGTATAGGCATGGTTTCAAGATGATTCAAGCGCATTACATTTATGCTGCTGCTGACCTGACTTTAGGTGGAACTCATGTGGTAATGCGAGTGATGGGGAGTGGCTTTAAATACAGATGAAGCTTTGCTCGCTTGTCCACCCACCACTCAGCTCCTGCTGTGCAGCCCAGTTCTTAATGGGCCACGTACTTGTACCATTGGAGCCCCTGATTTATAGGGCTGAGGTCAGTGCGTCTTTGCTGGCTTTTGGCTGAGGAAAGTTCTCAGCTTCTAGAGGCTGTCTGCAATGTTTGGCTCGTGGTCCCTTTCTCCCTTTTCAGCCAGTATTGGATCTTTGAGTCTATCTCAGGTTGCATATCTCATCTCTGTTTCTTTTATTCCTTTCCCATCGCTGTATTTCTCCTTCTGACCTCCTGCCTTCCTCTTCTGTTCAGGGCTCATGTGGTTACACTGGGCCCATCCAGATAACCCAAGACAGTATTCTTGCCCTAAAGTCAGCCGGTTAGTCACGTTGATTCCCTCCGCAACTTTAACTGCTTTCTGTCTGTGACACGACATATTCACATATTCTGGGGCTATCTTTGGGGACCATTATTCTTCCTACCACGGTGGATTAGGAACTTTTTCTAGTATCCATTTCATATTCATAACTAAATTTTGATGAAAACTCTTATTATTTTTACTGTTAGATGATAAAATAGAGGCCTGTGCATGGATGCACAGTCGTGTCCCACTCTTTGCGATCCCATGGACTGTAGCCCTCCAGGCTCCTCTGTCCATGGGATTTTCCAGGCAAGAGTACTGGAGTGGGTTGCCATTTCTTCTTCCAGGGGATCTTTCTGACCCAGGGATCCACCCTGCATCACTTGCATCTCCTGCATTGGCAGGTGGATTTTTTTTTTTTTTTACTACCATGCCATCTATCTGGGAAGCCTAAAAACTCTCTTACTATTAGTTATAAATATATAGAGAAATAAAATATATAGTAGAACTAATATTTCTTTAGTACAATATAATTTAAAGCATTAGAATTAAAGTTATACCTTTGCAAAAAATTTTTTAAAAAGCTCAGAGTCTTGAGTCAGGAACACCTCTCTTCTTGTCCAGACAGCCATTTACTAGTTTAGTGACATTGATGCTGCTGCTGCTAAGTCGCTTCAGTCGTGTCCGACTCTGTGCAACATTATGTCTCAATTAAACACCTTTAACTTCTGTTTTAAAATCAGAATGAGAAATTTAGAATAGCACTTCGGTTTAAGAGCAAGAAAAAGCAGTGTTGTTTACTTCTTGAAACATTTTTGTGTAAGACCATAGGGTTCTTTAAAAAATATTTTGTTTAATGTATTTATTTTTTGGCTGTGCTGGATCTTCATCGCTGTGCATGAGCTTTATCTGGTTAGCGTGAGCAGAGGCTACTGTCTAGTTACAATGCACAGGCTTCTCATTGCAGTGGCTTCTCCTGTTCCAGAGCACAGGCTCTGGAACATGTGGGCTTCAGTACTTGAGGCACACGGGCTTAGTTGCCCATGGCTTGTGAATCTTCCTGTACCAAAGATCAAACCTGTGTCCCTTTGCCTTGGCAGGCAGACTCTCAAACACTGGACCATCAGGGAAGTCCAAGACTGTAAGATTAAGACAAGAGGCATTTTTCTCTTCAGCACTTCTAAGTTGCTAAATATATATGTGCTCATTCCTTCTTTTAACTCTGTCCGCTTTTGTGTCTATATCTAGAAGTTACGTAGTAAGATCTATGCACATTTAAGATTGTTTTAATCTCTTGTTGAGTTGACCTCAATAATTATGAAATGCCTCTCTTTTTCCCTAGTAATACATCTTGTCTCAAAGCCTATTGGATCATAAAATAGCATAGCTACCCCAGTTTTATTTGTGCTGGATTTTGCATGGCATATCTTTTTCCATATCTTTCTACGTGCAGACTTTCTGTATCCTTAGTATAAAAGTGTGCCTTCTGTTATGAATCATGTATGACTGGGGCTTATCCTCTTTATACAGTCTTCTGTGTTTACTTCATTACCCAGTTAATGTGATTATTAACAAAGTAGAGTACAAGTTCTCACTTTACTATTCATTTTCTTGGTCCCATCTCTTCTTTATTCTTTCATCCCTCCTTTCTTCCCCACTTTTGACTTAATGAAATTTTTCTTTATTTCACTTTTAGTTTTCTATTGGCCATTTAGTTAGATTTTTTTAAAGTTTTTTCTATGGTTAGCCTAAATATTAAAATGCACATTCTTGATTTATTACAGTCTGCATTAAATTAGTAACTTCATCACTTTCTGAAAGATCTAAGTTTATTTCCATACTTTGACTCCATTTACTCCCTTCTTGTCCACTTTGTTTCCACATATTTTACTTTTATCATATGTTTCAGCCTGTATGGGACATTATTATTACTTTTATTTTAAACTGTCATTGTTTATTTGTACACACACACACACACATACACACACACACACACACATATATTAGAAATACTCATATATTCTTTCCAGGGTTCTTTATTCTTTCCTGATATCCTGTGTTTCAGCTGAAATAATTTTCCTCCAATTGGGAAAACTTCCTTTAGTATTTTTCCTAGTGAAGGTTTGCTGAAAATACATTCTCTCAACTTTTGTTTATCTAAAAACATCTTTATTATATCTTCATTTTTGAAGGATATTTTCACTGGCTATAGACTTCAAGGTTGGTAGCTAATTTTCTTTTCCTTTCAGCAGCTTCAAGATGTCATTCTCTTTTCTTCTATGTTTCCTGGTTTCTGTTGAAAAGTCAGCTGTCAGTTTTATTGTCATTCCTTTAAAGGTTGTATGTTTTTTTCTTCTTCAGCTGATTTTAAATTTCTCTTCTTGTTGTTGATTTTCAGCAGTGTGACCATGCTGTGTCTCGGTGTGGTTTTCTTTGTATTTAGCCTGCCTGAGGTTTGATAAAACTCTTGAATCTGTGAGTTGATATTTTTACCAACTTAGAAAAATTGTTGGATATTATCTTTTCAAATATTGTTTCTGTTCCATTTTTTCTTTCTCCATTTTTGTCTCCTTCTAGGATTGCAGTTCGGAAAAGGCAATGGCACCCCACTCCAGTATTCTTGCCTGGAAAATCCCATGGATGGAGGAGCCTGGCAGGTTGTAGTCCACGGGGTCGCTGAGGGTTGGGCCCAACTGAGTGACTTCACTTTCACTTTTCACTTTCCTGCATTGGAGAAAGAAACGGCAACCCACTCCAGTGTTCTTGTCTGGAAAATCCCAGGGATGGGGGAGCCTGGTGGGCTGCTGTCTATGGGGTGGCACAGAGTCGAACACGACTGAAGCAACTTAGCAGTAGTAGTAGTAGGATTCCAATTACATATAAATTCAACATTTTTACAAATGCCACATTTCTTTTTATGCTCAGCTCTATTTCTTCTAATCTTTTTTTTCCCCCTATGTTTCAGTTTGAGTGTCTTCAATTGATTTATCTTTTTTTAAAAAATGTAAATTTATTTATTTTAATTGGAAGCTAATTACTTTACAATATTGCATTGGTTTTGCCATACATCAACATGAATCCACCACGGGTGTACATGTGTTCCCCATCCTGAACCCCCCTCCCACTTTCCTCCCCATACCATGCCTCTGGGCCATCCCAGTGCACCAGCCCAGAGCACCCTGTATCCTGCATCGAACCTGGACTGGTGATTCATTTCTTATATGATATTATACATGTTTCAATGCCATTCTCCCAAATCATCCCACCCTCTCCCTCTCCCACAGAGTCCAAAAGACTGTTCTATACATCTGTGTCTCTTTTGCTCTCTCACATACAGGGTTATCATTAGCATCTTTCTAAATTCCATACATATGTGTTATTATACTGTATTGGTGTTTTTCTTCCTGGCTTACTTCACTCTGTATAATCAGCTCCAGTTTCATCCACCTCATTAGAACTGATTCAAATGTATTCTTTTTAATGGCTGAGTAGTACTCCATTGTGTATATGTCCCACAGCTTTCTTATCCATTCATCTGCTGATGGACATCTAGGTTGCTTCCATGTCCTGCCTATTATAAACAGTGCTGCAATGAACATTGGGGTACATATGTCTCTTTCAATTCTGGTTTCCTCGGTGTGTATGCCCAGCAGTGGGATTGCTGGGTCATATGGCAGTTCTATTTGCAATTTTTTAAGGAATCTCCACACTGTTCTCCATAGTGGCTGAACTAGTTTGCATTCCCACCAACAGTGTAAGAGGGTTCCCTTTTCTCCACACCCTCTCCAGCATTTATTGCTTGTAGACTTTTGGATCGCAGCCATTCTGACTGGCGTGAAATGGTACCTCATTGTGGTTTTGATTTGCATTTCTCTGATAATGAGTGATGTTGAGCATCTTTTCATGTGTTAGCCATCTGTATGTCTTCTTTGGAGAAATGTCTGTTTGGTTCTTTGGCCCATTTTTTGATTGGGTCATTTATTTTTCTGGAATTGAGCTGCCAGAGTTGCTTGTATATTTTTTAGATTAATTCTTTGTCAGTTACTTCATTTGTTATTATTTTCTTCCATTCTAAAGGCTGTCTTTTCACCTTGCTAGAGTTTCCTTTGTTGTGCAGAAGCTTTTAATTTTAATTAGGTCCCCTTTGTTTATTTTTGATTTTATTTCCAATATTCTAGGAGGTGGGTCATAGAGGATCCTGCTGTGATTTATGTCAGAGAATATTTTGCCTAACTCCTAAAACTCCTCTAGGAGTTTTACAGTTTCTGGTCTTATGTTTAGATCTTTAATCCATTTTGAGTTTATTTTTGTGTATGGTGTTAGAAAGTGTTCTAGTTTCATTCTTTTACAAGTGGTTGACCAGTTTTCCCAGTACCACTTGTTAAAGAGATTGTCTTTTCTTCATTGTATATTCTTGCCTCCTTTGTCAAAGATAAGGTGTCCATAGGTGCATGGATTTATCTCTGGGCTTTCTATTTTGTTCCATTGATCTATATTTCTGTCTTTGTGCCAGTACCAGGCTGTCTTGATGATTGTGGCTTTGTAGTAGAATCTGTAGTCAGGCAGGTTGATTCTTCCAGTTCCATTCTTCTTTCTCAAGATTGCTTTGGCTATTCAAGGGTTTTTGTATTTCCATACAGATTGTGAAATTATTTGTTCTAGCTCTGTGAAAAATGCTGTTGGTAGTTTGATAGGGATTGCATTGAATCTATAGACTGCTTTGGGTAGTATACTCATTTTCACTATATTGATTGTTCCAATCCATGAACATGGTATATTTCTCCATCTATTAGTGTCCTCTTTGATTTCTTTCACCAGTGTTTTATAGTTTTCTATATATAAGTCTTTAGTTTCTTTATGTAGATATATTCCTAAGTATTTTAAAGGAATCCAAATTGGAAATGAAGAAGTAAAACTCTCCGTTTGCAGATGACATGATCCTCTACATAAAAAACCCTAAAGACTCCACCAGAAAATTACTAGAGCTAATCAATGAATATAGTAAATTTGCAGGATATAGAATCAACACACAGAAATCCCTTCCATTCCTATACATTAATAATGAGAAAATAGAAAGAGAAATTAAGGAAACAATTCCATTCACCAATGCAATGAAAAGAATAAAATACTTAGGAATATATCTACCTAAAGAAATTAAAGACCTATATATTGATCTATCTTTTAATGCAATTATGCTATTTTCTGTAGGTCAACCTACTATTATTCAATAACTTTTTATTTTCACATATTATATTTTATAGTTCTAGAGCAATTGATTCTTTGTAAGAAATCCCAGTTTTCTTTTAGAATTCTACATCTTTTAATCATCCCCCCCTCCCTTTTAATTTGCTATATTAGAACCGGCTATTTCAAAGCCATTGTGTGCTTATTCCAATAACTCAATCATTTAAAGATCTCTTACTGTGATATTTTATTTCCTTGATTATTAACCACATTTACCAAGTTCTCTACAAATCAAGTAAATTTTAATTGTGTGACAAACACTGGTCTAATTCCGGCTGACAACTCCTATCAGTGAGCTTTCCATGTTAGGAAGATAGTGTTAGGGACTGCTCATCTTATTCCAGCCTGCCTTACACTGAGTTGGGACTGGGTTGCAGGTTAATATGACTCAGTTTGAACCAGTTCACCTCTGTTTCACAGGCCTGACTTTCCACGTCTTTTTGTGGAAAGCCTGCCTGGCAGGTTTCTACCATCTTAGCCGTGAAAGACTGTGGAAGGCTCAGTCTGCCCTACAGAGGCTTGGAACTTGGTGCGGTCTTTTGCCTCCTGCTTCCCCCTGCTTCCAACTTTGGCAAATGTGTTTAGGAGTCCAGCTGGGTGTTGGAGACAGGTCCCATCCCCAAGTGAGAGTTTGTCTCTTATACACCCTGGTACTAAAGGAGATTTCAGTTTGCTTTATAAAAGCTTCCTACTTCCAGAATTTAACAGATATGCTCTGGGAAAACCCAACCATGGGTTAGAATGACTGAAGTTTCCAATTGTCCCGCCAACCCACAGGACCTCTAAAAGCTTTGCAGATTTCTCATTCTCCCAGTGAAGCTCTTTTGTGTGGGCCAAACCCAATCATCAGCCCATGTCTAGAACTGGCAAATCTTCCGCAGAAAGTTGTCTGAAACAGACTGCTCATCTCAGAGGGCTTTCCCTCCTATGAACTGTTGACTTCTCTTGATTCGTTAACTTTCTAAGGTGTTTTAAAGTAAAACTTTATGCTTTGCAATGTAACTTTTTAAAACAAGTGATGGTAGTAGAAATAGTATAAATATTATCACCTACTATTTCCTACTTGGAAACAAAATACTAAATAAATATATTTGAATGAATGAATAAATTTCTCAAAAGGTTGCTGTGAGAATGTAATGCATATAAATTATGTAGCACAGTAACTTTTATTGATACTTTAAATTTATGTAAGTTATTGCTGCAACTGACTTATAGTCTTCACCTTCCACTCTGTCGGTCCTAGATTTCACTTTGAGTTTAGCCGTATTTCCCTCCTTAGGCTTTTCTATCCATCTATAGTTGCTTAGTTGTGTCCAGCTCTTTGTGACACCATGGACTGTAACTCACCAGGCTCCTCTGTCCATGGGATTCTCCAGGTGAGAATACCAGAGTGGGTTGCCATGACCTCCTCCTGGGGATCTTCCCAACCCAGCTATGGCAAGGTGGATCCTTTACTGTCTGAGCCACCAGGGAAGCCATCTTAGGCCTTTAAGAACATCTAACTCTGCTTATATTTCATATTTTCATGTCTGAGTAATTTTGTCCCCTCGCTTAACCTTTGCATAATTTGAAAGTGTCTTGCTTCCTTAAATGTTCTTCTTTCTTCTCTTTGTGTCTTGCCATAGAGTTAAGATCATATCTGCCATGCTGTGGTCACCACACAAGATGGTGGGTCATGTGTCACAGTGACTGTGGCAATGTTTTTTGCCTGGTAATCTTCAACAAAGTTGGTAAATGAAAGGATCTGTCATGTAGCTCTATTCATTTATTAGGAGTAAACATACTCTGGAAACATTGAGACTATTACAGCACTAGATGCAGTTTGAAAGAACAGAAGTGGCGACTTGTGGGACACAGTGAAACCTGGAATGCAAAGTAACAGAAGCTGATGTCAGTATTCACACAGCACTAAAATATTCTAGGTGTACTATCAATACTAATTATCTTTTGGTTCTATAATAAGCTTGCCATAGAAGGTTTCTTCATGGGTAGTGATCATTAATAACTCTCCCCCAACCAACCACTAAAAAGACACAAACAAACAAAAGCCATGAGATCGATAACTCTATTACTCCCACTCTCAGTTGACCTAGTTGCTCCATTTCCAAGCAGTTTTCTGCAGCATGGAGAAGCCATAGGTAGCTGTAGGAGGAAGTAACTCTCTAGGATAATTCTTTCAAGTTATTTACTGTTTGGTTATGATTCTTCCCCCTTGGCTCATCCACAAGGTAGAGCAGTGACATTAAGAAAGTGACTAGGGCTTGCTTTCTATTATCTTTAACGTTGGGTGTATATGAAAATTTCACTGCACTTTAATTTCCTTCTACATGAAAGTGGCTTAATATGGCCTCCCTACTCTGTAACATGTCATTATATTTATAAGCATTTGCCTAGAACACTGTACTTTAAATGTACTTTATAAATCACGATTCAGCTATTCAACACACAGCCCTGTGAACTAGGTCAGCTGAATTATCTCCACCTTATAGGTGTGCAAACAGAGAGATTAAGTGAATTAGAGACATGCCTAAGGGTATACAGTAAGCCAGAATAGAGAAGCATGTCAGAACTCATGAGTTCTTCACGCTCAGTACTTGCATGACCCTAAACACATTCAGTTCAGTTCAGTTTAGTTCAGTCACTCAGTCGTGTCCAACTCTTTGCGACCCCATAAATCACAGCACGCCATGTGCATCACCATCTCCCGGAGTTCACTCAGACTCACTTCCATCAAGTTGGTGATGCAATCCAGCCATCTCATCCTCTGTCGTCCCTTTCTCCTCCTGCCCCCAATCCCTCCCAGCATCAGAGTCTTTTCCAATGAGTCAACTCTTCACATGAGGTGGCCAAAGTACTGGAGTTTCAGCTTTAGCATCAGTCCTTCCAAAGAACACCCAGGGCTGATCTCCTTTAGAATGGACTGGTTGGATCTCCTTGCAGTCCAAGGGACTCTCAAGAGTCTTCTTCAACACCACAGTTCAAAAGCATCAATTCTTTGGCGCTCAGCCTTCTTCACAGTCCAACTCTCACATCCATACATGATTACTGGAAAACCATAGCCTTGACTAGACGGACCTTTGTTTGGAAAGTAATGTCTCTTCTTTTAAATATGCTACCTAGGTTGGTCATAATTTTTCTTCCAAGGATGGGAATACCAGACCACCTGACCTGCCTCTTGAGAAACCTCTATGCAGGTCAGGAAGCAACAGTTAGAACTGAACATGGAACTACAGACTGGTTCCAAATAGGAAAAGGAGTACCTCAAGGCTGTATATTGTCACCCTGCTTATTTAACTTCTATGCAGAGTACATCATGAGAAACGCTGGGCTGGAGGAAGCACAAGCTGGAATCAAGATTGCCCGGAGAAATATCGATAACCTCAGATATGCAGATGACACCACCCTTATGGCAGAAAGTGAAGAGGAACTAAAAAGCCTCTTGATGAAAGTGAAAGAGGAGAGTGAAAAAGTTGGCTTAAAGCTCAACATTCAGAAAACGAAGATCATGGCATCCAGTCCCATCACTTCATGGGAAATAGTTGGGGAAACAATGGAAACAGTGTCAGACTTTATCTTTTTGGGCTCCAAAATCACTGCAGATGGTTACTGCAGCCATGAAATTCAAAGACGCTTACTCCTTGGAAGAAAAGTTATGGCCAACCTTGACACATTACGTACGTTTTCAGATTCTGAAACACAAATAATTTCTTACTAATGTGATGCCAGAGCAATGCCAGAAAGTTGAGAGGTGGTGGGATCTTACTTGCACTTGGATTTTTAATCTACCTGCACGTGAAGGCAAATGCAATCTATAAGTTTTATTAAAATATTATTTTAAGAAATTCCATTATTTTTAGAATGTGTGTTGAGCTGCTTCTGAATTTTCACATCACCATCAGCAAGTCACAATAGCCCAGTCGGGAAGGAGAAAAGAGAGACCCTCACAATTTCAAGTTCAGTGGTAAGTTGTAGAACTCCAACTCCAACTCTCATTTTGATTTGCCCACAATAAAGCCTATCATTGCTGTGGTCAGCCCTTCAAGAGAAAAGCCAAAAGCCTATTCTCTCATTAATAAATGTGCCAGGGCCAGTGCTGGATCCTAGGGAAACATTTTTAAGTACAGTTAAAAACAAAGTAAGGTTCAAAGTGTTTCCAACAATCCATGTTGTGTAAGCACATTAGCTTCTTGGCCTCCAATCAGTGGTTTCCTTCCCTGTTGCATGTGCCATGCCCATTCTGGCCTCAATGTGGCCAAGAATCCTGTGATTAACTGTCTACAGGAAAGGCAGCAACAGCAACCAACCTAATTTTAAACCCTTGAAATGGCAGCTCCACACTTAAGCACAACAAATACGGCCAGATCAGAGGCTTTTTCATTAACCACACTTGATGGGAGGAAATGGTAATTCTTAAGAAAGAATAGAAATAACGGCTTTGGGCCTCAAGCAGTGATCTGCTGTAGATCTCCAGGCCGGGAGGGGTGACCACACAGGAGGAGGACAAGCAAATTCGAAAAGGGACTCTGTGGAAGTGAATCATGCTCAGAGTAACAAGTTGTTTTTTTTTTTTTTTTTTTTTTTCCTGAGTTATTGGTTGGGTGCTCTTGAGCCAAACAGCAGAGGGGAATGAGGGGGCAAAGAGACTGGGGCGGGGAGTTGAGGCAGTTGTCCACGATGGTGCCAGTGGGGAATTTCAGAAAGGGTCGTGCTGTGGCTAGTTTTTCCAACTAACTGCCTCTACTCAATTTTGCTAAGAGACATCATTGGCAATCTTGCACTTGCCTCCAGAATGTGACAAACAACTAAAAAACAAGTCAGTTGTCCCACTTCCTTTCCTTTTCTGCTAAATAATAGTTTTCTATCTTTTCATGTGCTGATTAAAAAAAATTTTTTTTTTAATAACATTTTGCTACTGGCAGCAATTGATTGCTTGAAAGACCAGATCCATTCACATACACACACATGCATATGGGCTCAAATGCAGACATTTTGAAACATTTGGTCATTCTAATATTAATTTTTCCAATTATGGAGAATTTTACCTACTTCTTCTCAACCAAACTCAACACTCAAATGGTTTCTCTTATGTCTTCAAATAATCTGTAAGGAAATACAGTTTAGAGAATTGGGTGAATAGGATTAAACTGTTTCTTGCTACCTTATGGTATTTACTTCCTGTGCCGAAACTGACTTCCCAGGTGGTGCTAGTGGTAGAGAACCCACCTGCCAATGCAGGAGACATAAGAGATGCAGTTTCAGTCTCTGAGTCAGTAAGATCCCCTGGAAGAGGGCACAGCAACCCATCCCAGTATTCTTGCCTGGAGTATCCCATGGACAGAGGAGCCTGATGGGCTACAGTCCATGGGGCTGCAAAGTCGGACACAACTGATTAACACAACACTGAAACTTTTACATCAGCCCAGAGGTTTGCACTAAATATCTAATGACCTACAGGTTTCTTCATTTCTTTTAGAAACCCAGAAGAAAAAAAAAAAAGAGAGAAGATAAAAGGCCAAATAATCTTCATGCTGTTAGCTTGAGCTGACCTATGCTCTTAGGCAGAGCTATTAAACACTTTATAATGTCTTATGTCTTAAGGTCTTAGGGCAGAGCTATTAAACACTTTCTTCCCCATTTTTAGAGGAAGAAGGAGAGTAGTAATGGGAGAACTAAGCCTCCCATTTGGTCCTCTTCTCCAGGAGTCTTCCTGTAGAAATAGGACATTTATATGCTGTGGTGCCAACTAGCTGTAGCCTACTAGTTCATCTTACTCTTTTCTTCTTTGCCTTATTAAGATCAAGTATCCAACGCTCATCATTTTCTACTTGACTGTTGAAGTAGTGACACCGTCTGGCCAACCCCTTCCTCTATCATGTACTTGGAATAAGGATCCCTGACATTTGTGTGAAAGCTGCAGTAGGTTATTATAGCCGTGTTTGGACTTTCTCTCTAATGGATGGTGTCACAACCATAAACTAGAATGCACTGTAAATGTTAAACATCTGCAACATAATTATACTTATCAGCCTAAGAGAGCTTCATGGTATGTTAAATGGAAAAGGCAGATTATAAAACTCTGTACTGTGTGGATCACAATTAACTGTGGAAAATTCTGAAAAAGATGGGAATACCAGCGCACCTGTCCTGCCTCCTGAGAAATCTATATGCAGGTCAGGAAGCAACAGTTAGTACTGGACATGGAATAACAGACTGGTTCCAAATCGGGAAAGGAGTACGTCAAGACTGTATATTGTCACCCTGGTTATTTAACTTATATGCAGAGTACATCATGAGAAACGCTGGGCTGGAGGAAGCACAAGCTGGAATCAAGATTGCCGGGAGAAATATCGATAACCTCAGATATGCAGGTGACACCACCCTTATGGCAGAAAGCGAAGAACTAAAAAGCCTCTTGATGAAAGTGAAAGAGAGAGTGAAAAAGTTGGCTTAAAGCTCAACATTCAGAAAACAAAGATCATGGCATCCAGTCCCATCACTTCATGGGAAATAGATGGAGAAACAGTGGCAGACTTTATTTTTTGGGGCTCCCCAATCACTGCAGATGGTGACTGCAACCATGAAATTAAAAGATGCTTACTCCTTGGAAGGAAAGTTATGACCAACCTAGATAGCATATTCAAAAGCAGAGACATTACTTTGCCAACAAAGGTCCGTCTAGTCAAGGCTACAGTTTTTCCAGTGGTCATGTATGGATGTGAGAGTTGGACTGTGAAGAAAGCTGAGCACCGAAGAATTGATGCTTTTGAACTGTGGTGTTGGAGAAGACTCTTGAGAGTCCCTTGGACTGCAAGGAGATCCACCCAGTCCATCCTAAAGGAGATCAGTCCTGGGTGTTCTTCGGAAGGACTGATGTTGAAGCTGAAACTCCAGTGCTTTGGCCATCTGATGCGAAGAGATGACTCATTTGAAAGGACCCTGATGCTGGGGAAGATTGAGGGTGGGAAGAAAAGGAGATGCTAGAGGATGAGATGGTCTGATGGCATCACCGACTCAGTGGACATGAGTATGGGTAAACTTCGGGAGTTAGTGATGGACAGGGAGGCCTGGCGTGCTGCGGTTCATGGGATCGCAAAGTCAGACACGACTGAGCGACTGAACTGAACTGAACTGATATGCAGTATAGAGCTGCTTCCCTGGTGGTGTCAATGATAAGGGACCTGCCTGCCAATGCTGTCGATTTAAGAGATGTAGGTTTGATTCCTGGGTTGGGAAGATCCCCGGCGGAGGGCATGGCATAAGTCCAGTATTCTTGCCCTGAGAATCATCCCATGGACAGAGGAGGCTGGTGGGCTACAATCCATGTGGTTGCAAAGAGTCTGACATGATTGAAGCTATTTAACACACATGCATACATGGTATACAATTTGATTTCATTTTATAACTAAATATGCATTTTTAAAAACCTGAAGGCATATGTAACGATGTTTCAGTGAAAAACCTTTGAAGAATCAGTGGTGTTTTCCTTTTTTTCTTATCACTATTTCTAAAATGTTTTTTAATCCTTATATATAATAGTGCAGTAAAATTACTTCAATCTTTAAATTTTTTTCAAATTTAAAAGTGATAAACAAAGAAAGACATTTATCAAGAAAGTGTATGTTCTTTTGTAGCCTAGAGGAAAATGTATTGCTATGTAACATTTTTTTCAGATGAATGAAAATAGTAATAATAAATAGTACTATACTGACTGCTCTATTAATATTATCATAGCCTTCACAATAATTGGGCAGAATAGATATTACTCTTATTATCTCCCCCATTTTACAGAAAACTGAGTGTTCCTAGAGTCTATCTAATTTGTTCAAGTTATAGTGCTCCAGCTCTTGCATAGTTTATTTCACCCTCTCTTGCAGTGAACTGTTAAGGGATATATTTAATGCAAGGCTGATTTATCTACATTTGATAAATGAGAACAAATGAGACTGAAGGAAGTAATGTGAGTGACCCAAGTGTTCACGTGGTAGATGTAACTAATACCTGGGTTTTACGATTCTTTACTCTGGTGTTGTTTCCACCCCACCTTTATTTTTATAATAACCTTGAAAAGTGGAACATTCATGGTTTGGAGAAGGAAATGGCAACCCACTCCAGTGTTCTTGCCTGGAGAATCCCAGGGACGGGGGAGCCTGGTGGGCTGCCGTCTATGTGGTCGCACAGAGTCGGACACGACTGGAGCGACTTAGCAGCAGCAGCATAGTTATACAAGTAACTGGAAAAGAATAGCTGGACACTAGAAATGGTGCTTTCCAGAAACTAAGTTTTCCTTTTTTTATGATGATTTAAGAGATGAGTTTTCTTCTCTTTGTGGCAGTTTAAGTTTGCCTCAGTGTTTTATTTTTGGAATAAGAGTAAGGAATCCCAGAAAATATCCAGAATTTTTCTTAATAAACAGAATTTTTAAGGGCCTTCTTGTCGGTCTTTCAACATGTTGGGTGGTGAGTATTGGTGATGCATTCATTTCATTTATTTTATTCATTCTAACATGTCCTTTTTTCTCTAATATTTCTTTAAAGCTGGTCCTGCACCAAGCTCTGAGTTAGGAGTTAAGATGCCAGTTTGTACAGGAGGGACCCTCCTGCTATCATGAAACAAATTTGGGAATGACTAAACATGCTACCCATATGGAGCCATTAACATCTGAACAGTTAGAGAAACTCAATTCTTATGGACTAGAACATTAGCTCATGGAAATGATAAATGTGTTATGGGAGGTGCCTGGGAAGACTCTTGGGCAAAGTGTTTCTCTGTTAGAAGGTGATCATTTGTAGATTTCTTAATAAGCTTTGTTTAGTAAGCGAAGGGAAAGATAAACATTAATTGAGTACCAGCAAGTACTGCTAACCCACTCAGTCCCTATGAAGATGCCAGGAAATAGGTATCACAGTCTCTATACACAGGAAGAAAAGGGGGGTTTGCTTTTGTCTTAGTCACTAAGTTGTGTTCTCCTCTTCACAACCCCATGGACTGTAGCCTGCCAAGTTCTCCTTTCCATGGGATTTCCCAGGCAAGAATACTGGAATGGGTTGCTATTTCCTTCTCCAGGGGACCTTCCCAACCCAGGGATCGAACCCACGTCTCTTAAGTCTCCTACGTTGGCAGGCAGATTATTTACCACTGCGCCACCTAATGGTTAGCATTTTTTAGTAATAATACATTTTTATTATGTACATACCTCATTTTTAGATTAAGGTATGTATTTTGATACTGATATTTATTTTATTGGAACTAAGCCTGAAATATCTCTGAGGTATGCCTGTATTTCAAAAATAATACTATGGATTTGAAACATCATTAGAAATATAGGTCTCATTATATTCTGTTCCTTCTGCCTAAGTATTGATAATACTTTTCATTTTGCTCCCCCTTATGCCTAAGTTGGGGCTTCCCAGGTGGCTCAGTGGTAAAGAATCTGCCTGCAGTGCAGGAGACACGGATTCAATCCCTGAATCGGGAAGATCCCCTAGAAAAGGAAATGGCTACCCACTCCAGTATTCTTG
Organism: Ovis aries; assembly: GCF_016772045.2. Taxonomy (NCBI): domain Eukaryota; kingdom Metazoa; phylum Chordata; class Mammalia; order Artiodactyla; family Bovidae; genus Ovis; species Ovis aries. Next base: position 13,776,846 of record NC_056070.1, read on the forward strand.
CCTGGGAAATCCCATGGACAGAGGAGCCTGGTAGGCTAGAGTCCATGGGGTCAGCAAAAGAGCTGGACACAACTTAATAACTAAACAGCAGCAACAACATGCCTTAAAGCTGTTTACCTGATCTTTCTAGACATAGGTAAGCATGGTGGTTCATGTAGTGCTTAGATATAAAAATGTCTCTGGAATTAAATGGTTAGGTGATACTGGTTTGCTGAAATTTATGAGAACAATGCTAGAGCCCCTAAGTATTTTTAAAATTGTGAATAAAACCTCATTAAAAACAAAAGCAAGTGACAACTGAACTCACCCCTCACACTGTTATAAACACCAGTTTCTCTACTGTACATAGTGCAGCACTCAAGTGTTTCTGACTTGGGTTGGCGTCAGTGGCAAGAGTCACTTTATCAGAAACAAGAAAGAAGGATTGATTTCAGAATAAAATAAACATTTACAAGGAATAAAGCCTCTTTACTCAGAGTAGTAGCTAGTAGAATTAAAACTATCTTTTTCCTCCCCATCTACCATGGGTTGGAGACTTCAGGAAATTATAGTTCTGACTTCTTTATGATTCTGTCTTCCATAGAGTCACTATCTTATTTCTCTTGGATATGATTCATCCAAGTAGCCTGACCGCCCTGTCACAGGGGGAAGTGGTTCCCAGCAGTACTGCCCTGCGTTCCATAAATACTCTGCTGACCCCACCTGAATATGTACACAAAGGTTATCCATGAATGTTAAGTGTAGGGAATGCCTCTGTAATTGGTGATATTTAAATACATGTTATGGATACTCCTGGGCGTTCTCTCTCCCTCTCTGTCAAGTAGACACACACACACACACACACACACACACACACACACACACCCCTGCTTCTTAAATTCTCAAGACTTCTTTCAAAATTGAAATAAGAAAGAATATATTTTCTAAGTAAAACTTTACATTTTTTTAATTGATGAATCTTTCACTATTCATTATTGATGCATTTTAGTTTTTCATCAGCATTCTTAAATATATAAGGCAACTCTAAAATTAAAAATGCCAAGAGCAGAGTTATTTCCTGTTATTTATACATACAATTAAAATATAAGTTGTCGTGAAAAATGTTCTTGACTCAATTTTGAATGTGTTATTTGTCTGAAGTGTTAGATTTTGGGGTTGTCTTGGAAAGTGTTTTTAAAAGACAGTGTTTGTTTATTTTTTAATTAGAAAGAACTATTAAAAATGAACAACTTGACTCATTATTATTTAGAATTCTTCAAGAGAAATATATGGAACTTGTATATTAAGCAGATTGGCTAAAAGTCTAAGAGTCTGATGTTTTTAGCTAACAAGATTTAAACAGCCCAAAGGTTAATTTCAAATTAAACGGTATCTCCCTAAACAAAGTACAGCCACATAAGGTGAGCTATGTAGCCTAAAAAAAAAAAAATGTATCTAAAACCAATCATTTAACTACAAGATGGTAAATGTCATCCTCTAGACTGAATTAAAGAATGCCCAACCCAGATCATCTCATTTTCTACAAAACTGCCAGCACAGCAGTTGTTAAGTCCCATGAGGAAAAAGTATGTGTGGGCTCAAAGTTTGGACTTAAATTAAGTGCCTGATAAGAATGGTTTGCTAGAATCATTTGTTAATTAAAATTATTTTATTATTTATCTAAAATAGCTTTGGGCAGTTACATAAAGCAAAGTTTATGTTCATTTTTCTCTTTTCAAAATAAGAGAATGTTTTGCTTCGTGTACTTTGTGTCTCTACGTTAGGATATTGGGGTTAGATAAATTAATTGTATCTCTGCAGTGCTGACATGAATAGACTCTTTAGGAATAACATGTTGAAGGAGGGATAGGTTTTTTCTTTTACCACCCACATTATGTTATGAGTAGCACAGGGTATTTAAATGCTTTGGCACAGAACATGAATAAAGAGCTGATCTTGAAAATACCATTATCACTATTTATTTTGAAATTGACACTCTGCTCTATTTTAAGGCTTACACCCAGTTTTATCTGTGTATTGCAGATAATCCAACACACACATTAGAAACAGCTTCAAATATCTTTCTTTCTTCACCCCATCCATGGGTCTCTCCATTTAATTTTTGGAGGGAAAAAAAAAAAGATGAAGAAAACATGGTTCCAGAGAAAGACATCAACTGAGGAATTTTGTTTGTTATGATTGGACAGCTGCTGTTGGCCTAGTAAGGATCATTTTATGTTTTATTTTGATTGAAGAGATATCACTTTGCCAACCATAATTTTTACAATTCAGCTTTTCAGTTGAAATGAGATGACCTTTAGATTTTCTTTTCCTATTTTTTTTTTTTCCACCAGATGGTTACTTCCTACAAGTATCCTTGTCTGGCTATTACCTTAAAAGTGACTAATTTGATGTTGTATTGAATTGATTCGTCTTTTTATTCTGTGTTGGCTGAAACCAGGTATTGGTTAAATATATTTAATCTAGTAGTATTAAAAAGCCCCATGGGGATTCTGTGGAAGGAATCTGGCCCTCAGTCTTGGAGAGGAAGCTATTGATGTCCTTATTTGACAAAGATTTTACTTCTGAATTAAGGAGCTACTTCAAAAATACATTCTACAAACTGTTGAACATGAAGCAGGACTATTGACTGACCTCAGACTTTGGTTTGGGGCTACTGTGGGCAAGGGGAAGGGCAGGCATCTCTGGGTTCCCCATGCCTGGCCCATTATAAAAACTCCTCATGTTTGGACTTAAATTGAAATACTTTTCCTTTCACTTGCCTCTGAAATGGTTGACATCTTTGAAGAGTCACTATCAATATTTAGATACTGTGAAATGAGTTTGTTGTGGATTGAATATTATTGTCCCCCCTCAAATTGATATGTGGAAGTCCCAACCTCCAAAGTGATGGTGTTAAGAGGTGAAGCCTTCAGGAGGTGATTGGATCATGAGGATGGAGTTCATGTGAAGGATCAGTGTCCTTATAAAGGACCACAGAGAGCTCCTTGGCCCTTCTGCCAAGCGAGAACATGGGAAGAATTTGGCTGGCCGTCTGTGAACCCAGGAAGCTGGCATACCCCAGACATGGAATCTTTCATGGCACCTTGATCTTGGTCTTCAGAACTTAATCTCCAGCCTCCAGAACTGTGAAAAATAAATTTCTATTATGGATGAGCCATCCATCCGATCTGTGACTTTTTTTTTTTAATAGCAGCTTTAATAGATTGACACAGTTAATACAGTGAACTTTAAAAAGTTCTGAGTTGTACAGCTGAGTTATCTCAATACACCTAATTAAGCTTAAAACAAAAGTTTCTGACTTCGAGAAAGAACTCATAACCCCATCAAGATGCATGTCTTTCCTGGGTAACAGTCTGAAGTCATGGGGATTCCATTTTTATTAACCATATGCTCTTAATTCCTGGAGTGCTAGAGGACATATGTGGCATCTTATGCAGGACTATTTTGGGATGAGGTCTGGTATAATAAATAAAAATAGCACAACAAGTGAATTTTACCAATGACACACCAACATCTTTGCAAAATGAATATTTGTGTTTAGCGTAGAGGAAAGTGAAAATGGAGCCTCCATTTATTGGCAGAGTTTCTAAAAAAGAGAAGGGCTGAGTTTTAAAAGTCAATCGGTCGCTCTTCCAGAACTACTTATTTCAGGGGCTCCAGGTAAAAAGCTTGCTCAATAGACAGCTTCATTCCATGAAATAAAATGCTGCAATAGTTTCTCTCAGGATAATAAAGTGTTTCTTAAGGAGGTAATTAGTCTCCTGTAACTAGGTAAATTCTAAAACACCTAGTTTTATACAGCTGGGAGATTAGAATTCATTAGTTTCAGTTCAGTTCAGTCGCTCAGTCATGTCCGACTCTTTGTGACCCCATGAACTGCAGCATGCCAGGCCTCCCTGTCCATCACCAACTCCCCGAGTTCACCCAAACTCATATCCATCGAGTCAGTGATGCCATCCAGCCATCTCATCCTCTGTCGTCCCCTTCTCCTTCTGCCCCTAATCCCTCTCAGCATCAGAGTCTTTTCCAATGAGTCAGCTCTTCGCATGAGGTGGCCAAAGTATTGGAGTTTCAGGTTTAGCATCAGTCCTTCCAAAGAACACCCAGGACTGATCTCCTTCAGAATGGACTGGTTGGATCTCCTTGCAGTCCAAGGGACTCTCAAGAATCTTCTCCAACACCACAGTTCAAAAGCGCTCAGTTTTCTTCACAGATCAATTCTTTGGTGCTCAGCTTTCTTCACAGTCCAACTCTCACATCCATACATGACCACTGGAAAAACCATAGCCTTGACTAGACGGACCTTTGTTGACAAAGCAATGTCTCTGCTTTTGAATATGCTATCTAGGTTGGTCATAAATTTCCTTCCAAGGAGTAAGCGTCTTTTAATTTCATGGCTGCAATCACCATCTGCAGTAATTTTGGAGCCCCCCAAAATAAAGTCTGACACTGTTTCCATCTATTTCCCATGAAGTGATGGGACCAGATGCCATGATCTTCGTTTTCTGAATGTTGAGCTTTAAGCCTACTTTTTCACTCTCCTCTTTCACTTTCATCAAGAGGCTTTTTAGTTCCTCTTCACTTTCTGCCATTAGTTTATATACTTTTAATTTGGATGGATGAAGAAAGTGTTTCATTAAACTATGTGTATGCTAACACAAAGTTCCAAAAAGTAGAATAAATTCTATCCAGCTACCGCCCCCACCATACGCATTTCCATGATACTTGTGAACTCAGTCCTGATTCCTGTGGGTTTTCTCTGTTCATCCCTGCATACATGTTCCCATAACATTACATTTCATTTTAACTATTTTTGCATTTCTATTTCCCCCACTAGAATATGTTCTTTATTTCTTTATTTATTTTTCAGCCTAGTTTGCAGAGTGAAGAGGGGGGCTCTGGAGCCAGACTATGTGGGTTCAAATCTCAGCTTCTTAAGGGATAGTCTTTGTGAGCTTGAATGAGTGATTTCTGTGACCCAGGGCCCAGTTCTATAAAATTTGAAAGATGATAAACCCAACTCATAGACTTGTCATGAGGATTAAATGAATAAATTTATGAAAGTAAGCCAGTGCCCAGGACATTGTAAGTGCTAAATAAATATTAGCTGTTCCTGACACAAAGCACTCATTCAACAAATGTTAATCGAGTGAATAATTATTAGAAATGTTTGAAAAAGGCATATCTTACTCTTGAGGTGATCCAAACCATTTATCCAAACTCTTTATAGGAGTAGATGGTTATGGGGATGAGAAGGTTCACTTACAGATGTTTTAAAGTTGTGACTCTTTTCTTATTTAATAGTGGGAGTCACTGTTTTTACATATGACATAAAAATACTCTCTTGGGTGGTCAGTTGGGTTCTTCTTTTGGCATGACCCATAAAGATACAACTGAGCAACTGAACTGAGCTGATACTAGACAGCTATATCAACAAAACAAATAACCCAATTAAAAAATGGTCAGTAGATGTAAACAAACATTTCTCCAAAGAAAACATACAGATGGCCAAGAGGCACGTGAAGAGGTGTTCAACACTACTCATTATTAGAGAAATACAAATCAAAACTACAGTGAGTTATCACTGCACACTGGGCAGGATGGCCATCATCAGAACTTTACTAAGAGTAGATGCGGAGACGTGTAGAGAAAAGGGAACCCTCCCACACTATTGGTGTAAATGTAAATGGGTACAGTCACTATGGAGAACAGTATGGTGGTTCCTTAAAAAAACTAAAAAGAGAGCTACCATATTATCCAACAGTCCTACTCCTAGACATATATCTGGAAAAAAACAAGATTCAAAAATATACATGCATCCCAATGTTAATTGAACACTGTTTACAATAGCTAAGACATGGAAGCAAACTAAATGTCCATCAACAGATAAATGGATAAAGAAGTTGTGGTTTATGTATACAATAGAATATTTCTCAGCCATAAAAAAGAATGTAATAATGCCATTTGCAGCAACATGGCTGAACCTAGAGACTGTCATACTAAGTGAAGTCAGACAGAGAAAGACGGTATCATATAATATCATTCATATCTGGTGGTTTAGTTGCTAAGTCATGTCCAGCTCTTTGCAACCCCAGGACTGTAGCCTACCAGGCTCTTATGTCCATGGGATTTTCCAGGCAAGAATACTGGAGTGGATTGCCATTTCTTTCTCCAGGGGATTTTCCCAAACCAGTGATTGAACCCAAGTCCTGCATTGCAGAGAGATTCTTTACCACTTAGCTGCCAGGGAAGCCCCAACATCACTCATATGTGGTATCTAAAAAATGATATGGATGAACTTAATTACAAAACAGAAAGAGTCACAGATATAAAAAAAAAAAAACCTAGGGGGAAGTGAAGAGAAGGGATAAATTAAGAATTTGGGATTAGCAGATAGAAACTACTCTATATAAAATAGATAACTAATAAGAACCTCTTGTATAGCATAAGGACTCAATACTCTGTAATGATCTATATGGGAATAGAATGTAAAAAAGAGTGGCTATATGTATATGCATAACATTCAATCTTCTGTAACCTGTAACAGAATATTGCAAATCAAATATACACCAATAAATATTAATTAAAAGAGATACTAGATCCCGTTCAGGAGCTTGGGTATCATCATTGTTAATTAAGTGGCCTTATTGTAATACTGTGCCAAACTCATCAGCAGAGCTCATAAGTTTATCTTCGGCTGTGTCATTATGACACCCATAGTTGGGCCAAGTATGTTCAGTTTGGTTCTGGATTTCAGATGCATCAGATTCCTTTTATAATGAAATGCAATCAGTGATAGAAGAAGCTATTCCTAGATTTGACTCAAGAGAAGACAATTAATCTCACAAATAATGAAGAATGTGCACTGGAGATTAAGACCAAGAAAAATTAGCACATATATTAACTTGGATCATGCTTATACTTTGTTGTCAACTGTCATCATTTGTTCAAAATAAAAGCTACATTTGACTCACAGAGCCTGGCAGAGAAGAAGCTATTTAAATTTCTCTAATTATGTTTAAAATTTGGTCTCTAATAATTCACCACAGGAATCTATTTTCCGGTCAGAGTTTTACAAACCGATTCTTAACAATCATCATGGATCTTGAATGATCATCTTTGTTACTAAATGAATGGAAGGTCTTCATTTCTCTGTCTTAGTTCCTGATTCTTCAAGAAATTGTGCGTGTTTTGAGAATGAGTGAGGGTCCATCTAGAGGTAAATTAACATGGGCTACAATGTGTTGTTGTTGTTTTTTTTAACTTAAAAAATCTATAAGGGTAGTAGGTACCTGCTAAACCAAATCAAACATTTTAAAAGGTTGTAGAGTGAAAAAGGAAGAGTCTTTCCTCATTCTAACTTTACAGAAATTATTATTACTAGCATTTGCAATCTCTTTTTGTGCTCATATTAACACAGGTACACAGAAATAGGGTGCTTTTAAAAAACAAATTAGGTATCTGGCATATCATTCTGAATTCTGCCGGATTTACTTCACTATATTCATAGGATCTTTCCAAGTCAGCAGGTAAAAATTTACATATTCTTTCTAATATTCACCTGGAATTTAAGGCAATGGCAACTCACTCCAGTACTCTTGCCTGGATAATCTCCTGGACAGAGGAGCCTGGTGGGCTGCAGTCCTTAGGGTCACTAAGAGTCGGACATGACTGAGCAACTTCACTTTCACTTTTCACTTTCATGCATTGGAGAAGGAAATGGCAACTCACTCCAGTGCTCTTGCCTGGAGAATCCCAGAGACAGGGGAGCCTGGTGGGCTGCCGTCTATGGGGTCACACAGGGTCGGACACGACTGAAAATGACTTAGAATTTTATTAGTTTTATCAGTTTAATTTTTCTCTATTTTATCAGTTTCCTCTGATTTATTTAACCATCCTGTATTTTGGTGGAAATTTAAATTATCTCTAATTTTTCACAATTACAAACAAAGTTATGGTAATCCTTTCTATATCTTTTTACTTATTTCTAGGATTGTATTTCTCAAAGAGGGTAGTAGATTGCTAGCTCGTATTTTTGTGTTTTGGAAATATTAACAATGTTTTCTCTCTCCCCTCCTCCTGCTCCTGCCATATTCAAGCAACTAGGGTCTTCGATGTTCATTGTCACAGAGGATGGACGTTCTAAATCTGAAATGAGAAGGGGAAGATGTCTTCAAGGGCTTTGGTTTCCAAAGGCCCAAATCCTTAGGGGAATGAAGAAAACAGGCAAAGACAAAATGTGTAGGAGACACATCACAAAAGACCGCAGAACTTCTGTTTTAGGTTAGAGAAAGTTTCTCTGGCCCTGTGGGTAGGAGGAGAGGGATGGAGGGAAAGCAGAGGTATTTGTAGGTCCTAGCAACAGGCCAGGCCCTAAATTTCCCAGCTTATAATCTCAGTGAGCAAGCCAGCTCCTGAGCATGAAGGCAGCAGGGGCCCGGAGGAAAAAAATGCTGCCTGTGATGAAGCAGATCTGCCCAGAAATGACCTTGTCAGGATTCCCTGGCTCTAGCCGAGCAGAGGAGCAGTAGGATTATTCCCAGGCCCTCCAGCAGGGCAGGAAAGGAGCAGAGAAAATTGCTGGACATCAAGGGACCTTGCCATCAGGAACAAGGGACTTTCATCAGTGACCTGTCTGGGATAAGAGCTGAGGACCGGGTGAGCCAATGACTTCCTTGGAAGACGCTGGTGTGAAAATGACTTCACAGATCACGTACCTCTTATTCTCCTCCCCCACATCTTGACATGACATCAAGACTTAGAAATGCTTGAGGGGAAAGAGGGGAGCCCTGAGTTGCTTAGAATTACATTTCTGTGATTCAGCACAATTTTGGTTACTGAGTTTCTTATCTATTCTATAGGATTTGTGCATTGAAAATGTGTTACAGCCACTACGATTTTTTCCTCCCACCTCCCACCCCAAAAAAGAGGTGATTCTAATTGACACTCCCACCGATAATATTTGAGGGCCTGTTTCTTGTATTCTTGTCAACACCCGACGCCACGGCACTTTGGAATTTTTGTTAATTTACTAGGCAAAAAAATTTAATCTCATTGTTTTAATTTGTGTTCTCCTGGGCATCAGTGAGTATGTTTTTATGTTTATTGATTATATTTCTTCCTTTGTGAAGTACTAGTGTAGTTTATTTTATTCTTTTATTTTGTTCAACCATGTATTTTATCTTCTATTTAAAGACTATCTACTGGCTGCTAAGTCACTTCAGTCGTGTCTGACTCTGTGCGACCCCAGAGACGGCAGCCCACCAGGCTCCCCCGTCCCTGGGATTCTCCAGGCAAGAACGCTGGAGTGGGTTGCCATTTCCTTCTCCAATGCATGAAACTGAAAAGTGAAAGTGAAGTTGCTCAGTCATGTCCAACTCTTAGCAACCCCATGGACTGCAGCCCACCAGGCTCCTCCATCCATGAGATTTTCCAGGCGAGAACGCTGGAGTGGGTTGCCATTTCCTTCTCCAATGCATGAAACTGAAAAGTGAAAGTGAAGTTGCTCAGTCATGTCCAACTCTTAGCAACCCCATGGACTGCAGCCCACCAGGCTCCTCCTTCCATGGGATTTTCCAGGCAAGAGTACTGGAGTGGGGTGCCATTGCCTTCTCCAATCTACTGGCTAATGACACTTAAACCAACCTTTAGTCTTTGGACATTACCCCTCAACCCCAAGAGAATATATCATGTTCTCCAAAGATAATGATTGTTCCACTATAGAATCACTCTTTTTTAGCAACTCCTATCTCATTAATCTTGATTGTTTTAATATCTCATGATTTTCATACAGAAAGAAATTTAGCTAAAGAGGATGTGGAAGTGACACTGAGAAGTGATTTCAGTTATTTCGCAATTTTGTGTGTGTGTCATTAATGAAAAAGAATGTAAACATACATCATTGATTTCCTAAGTCAAAACAGTGAGGATGATAAAGGACTGTGGCAATTTGCTAAATAATCTGTCTTTAATGTCCTTTCTTGTGGATTTAAATTTGATTTCAAAACTCATTTACTTGTGTTCCTTCTTTTTTTAAAATTGTTATTGGAGTGTAGTTGATTGACAATGCTGTGTTAGTTTCAGGCGTACTGCAAAGTGCATCAATTATACATATATATATGTGTGTTTGTGTGTGTGTGTATATATATATATATATATATACACACACTGCTTTAAAGATTAAAGGTTCTTTTTTGTTATATTCTTTAAATTCTTCTCCAAAGTTTTCCTTTTCCCCCATGTTCTGATAAATTTCTGCTTGATATTTTGGTGATGCTTTTAAAGTTTAATATGCAGCACTGGCCAAATCCTGGTTCTCTCGAATTATGTACGGTGATGGGGATAACCCTTAGAAACCGTTGATTTTAAAGGTGTGTGTGTGTGTGTGTGTGTTAGTCACTCAGTTGCGCCTGACTCTCTGCGACCCCACTGACTGTAGCCTGCCAGGCTCCTCTGTCCATGGGATTCTCCAGGCAAGAATATTGGAGTGGGTTGCCATTCCCTTCTCCAGGGGAATCTTCCCAACCCAGGTCTCCTGCATTGCAGGCAGATTCTTTACTGTCTGAGCCAGCAAGAAAGCCCCTGATTTTAAAGGTGGAGGAACTGATGTGTAGAGGATGCGGGTGGGAGTCAGAGGCTCCCCCAGCCTGGCTGGCTCATTCTCCCTTTGCTTCTGTCCAATACTTAACATATGCTCTGTTTCTTAGCTCTCTTTCTGCTTAATAGGCTCTGAGAATTAGACAGTTTGAAGAGCTGCTAGCTGTTCAAATAGAGGCCAGGTTGTTAGTCTTTACCATCTGAAAGCGGCTTTGATGGTTTGTGTAAAATGAACTCTCGGACACCCACCGCACCGTTGGCATCCCCGGAGCAGTCTCAGCGGAGATCAAAGGCGGCCCATTGCGTGGAGGCCGTTCCCTGAGGACAGTGTTGAAGCTTCCTGGCAGGCTCTGTTTGCTGGCTTCTCAGTGCTGCTACCTGTGCCCTGCGTGCTGGAGAACACCACTACCTGTCTGGGGTCCACGGTGGATTAAAGAGGGCTTTCAGTGTTCAAACCCATTCTCTGGCAACTGGAATTCCAAGTGAACTCAGAAACTATAACTGACTCTATTAATTTTAAAATACAACGAGAATGCCGCTGCTTTTTTTTCTCCAACACTATCCCTTTGTCTCTTCTTGGTTGAAGCTGTTTCTCAGCCTGTCACTTGCTGTGGCTGAAACGATCTAAATCTTATGCAGCGGGCCCCCAGATATGTGGCCAGGAACCAAGCATTCTCTGGTTATCGGAAATTACGGCGAGCCAAACTCTCCGCTGGACATTCAGTAGGAGTCTTGAGGACACAGATTCATTGTCCTCAAACCACTTTTATATCTCTTGCCAGCAAGATTCCACCATCTTACCTAAATAAATGCCTGGCATTTGTCATGAAAAAAAAAAAACCAAACCCTTTTTTAAAAATTGAACTGCCTGTCCCTATATTGGTATACACTGGATCCCAAGTACTTTCTATAAGTGCTTTCTAAAATTTTGGAAAATATCCAATTTAAAGTAAGAATTATTAGACATTATCCTGATCATTCTTAAGTTAGATGGCAGGGAGCCTGGAAGGTTCTAACTAGGCAGGTGTCCCACTTGATAACTTGGTTTATCATTTTCTAGAGGATAAGATGGTTGGATGGCATCACCAGCTTAATGGACATGAGTATGAGCAAACTCACACACGAGTTTAGTGTCTGTGTTAGTGAAGGACAGGAAGCCCGGCATGCTGCAGTCCATGAGGTTGCAAAGAGTCAAACACAACTTAGCGACTGAACAACAAGAGGAAATAAAAGACTCTGGGGGACAGCAGACAACAGCATCCTCCTTCTGAGCTACCTGAGAAAATTCGTTTCCCTCATGTAAGTCCAAGTTCTTTTCTGCAGGCTTGAAAGCCAAGAAACATGACTCAAAAACTAATCAGGGGGGCCTCCACAGCCTGGGCAAGTAAATCTTCAGACATAACAAAGTGTGTCTTAACCTTTCAGGCTTTTATCAGTCCAGGGACGGGAGCTAGATGAGCAGAGGGGAATCTAAAGATAAAGGAACTCTCTCAAGTCAAGGCTGTGGGAGGGAATTTTCTAGAATGACGACTCAGGGTAGCGTGGATTTGGGAAGGAAGACCTCTCCTTCATGTGGCTATTGTGATATTCTTGTGGAAAGACAAAAACAGAGCACACTGTGTCTACCATGGCATATTTAACATAGACACGTAAGAGCTTCAAAGTGCAGTGGAATTGTTTGAGGAAATACACCCTGCAGGTGTGGTGTAAGGGCAGCCTAGCTGTGTTACTGGAAATGAATGTAGGAAAACACGGAGTTGGGGTTTTGGCTCTGCACACATCTGCTAGTGCTGAATTCAGGGGCAGAAAGGGAGAAGCCAGCTGCATTCTGAAACTGGCAGGCCAAACTTCCCTGGTGGTCCAGTGGTTAAGACTCTTCCCCTGCAGGGGGCATGGGTTCAATTCATGCTTGGGGAGCTAAGATCCCTCATGCCACATGGTGTGGCTAACTTTTTAAAAAAAATTAAAAAATAAAACTGGCAGGCAGGATTCCTTGTTAGGACATGAGAGAGGCTGGAGCAGGTCAGGATGGATGTGTTAGGAAGGTGCCTCAGCTAGTTGGACCATCCTGGGGTTTGCTGTTTCTTCTACTCACTAGACATGCTTGATTCTTCCGAGTCTTTTCACCTGTATTTTGTTACATAATCCTGGAAGATTATGTGATCCTATAGAGTAATGGTGCTGTCCTCAGCTAAAGGTGGTGAAAGTGAAACTCAGAAAAGTAAAAGGATTTGCTGATTCGCACTGAGACTAGGAGGGCAGAGCCAAGCCTGGATTTCAAGCCTGAAGCCAAGTCCAAAATTCCTTCCGCAACCCATCTCCCCATATGTGCAGGAGAGCACCGCCAGTCCACTGACTAGCAAGCTCCATTCGACTTCACTTACTTGAGAAGCAAAATAAAACAACTCCTACCCTAAAAAAAACCAAACTTAAGAAATTTTTTATTACTGCACAAGTATGTTGTTGTTCAGTCTTAGTCCAGCTCTTTGCTGGACCCCATGGACTGCAGCCCTCCAGGCTTCCCCATCCTTCACCATCTCCCAGAGTTTGCTCAAACTCATGTCCATCGAGTCCGTGATGCCATCCAACCATCTCATCCTCTGTCGCCCCCTTCTCCTCTTGCCCTCAACATATACTACACAAGCATATGCTGTGATATTAAGAAAAACAGAAAATATAAATAAGAAAACAAAATAACCACCACCCATAGTTCTGCCACATAACTTTTTGTAGTGTAGAGACTATCTTGCTGCTTTGATTGTGGAAATGTACACATTTAGGCAGAATTTACCTTAATATATACATATATATATATATGTATATATATATATATATATAGTTTTTTTTTTAACAAAAAATGAGATCATTTGGTATAGAATAGGATTATTTTGTTTAATTTGCCAACACACTGAGATAGTCTATCAAAGTCAATATTACAGGCACTTTTGCAATACGTGGACTTCCCAGGTGGTACTAGTGGTAAAGAACCCACCTGACAATGCAGGTTAGATGTAAGAGACATGGGTTCGATTCCTGGGTTGGGAAGATCCCCTGCAGACGGGCATGGCAACCCAGTCCAGCGTTCTTGCCTGGAGACTCCCATGGACAGAGGAGCCTGGTGGGCTGCAGTCCACAGGATCCTGCGATTGGACAGGACTAAGCAACTGAACATGGAGGCACACACTGCCATATGTACTATTCCATGGCTGCCTGCTTTTCCATTCTATAGGCACACAGATAGATTTTGCTTTACCCTCATGCATCTTCAAGTTTTCTATGCCATAAACAATGCTGCAATGACTGCTAGTGATTAAATTTTTGTACACATCCTTTTTATTTCCTTAGGATTAATTTCTAGAATTGGAATCACCAAGTCAAAGAGCATGCATGCTTTCATAATTCCCACCAGGAAGCAATGTGTGTGAGGGTTTATTTCTCCACCCTTCAACAGCACTAGATTTTAAAATTAAAAATAAGTTTCCAGATACTTCATATAGTTGTAAACAAGTAGGTCCCCAGAATATTAGAAAGGAAACTCCTCCCCTCCTTACAAAGCATACCATTTATAAGCAAGATAAGCCCAACACATTCTTTCTCCATTTTCCTAACCTCAGAAGATCAGCTACTGTAACAAAACAAGATCCGCAAGAGGGAGTATTAAGGAAGATTGTACTCAAGCCACAGTTCAAAGGCTCTAAGGAAACACAACCAAGCGAAAGTCTAATTCATCAGTGGCCCATAGCCATCTACCTTCTCCTGTAATCCCTTCATTTTTTACAGGTTAAGTAGGGTTAAGCCAGGTCAACACTTGGATAAAGGTTCTTTAAAGAAATCCTAAGTGAAGTTGCTTAGTCCTGTCAGACTCTGCAACCCCGTGGACTGTAGCCCACCAGGCTTCTCTGTCCATGGGATTTTCCAGGCAAGAATACTGGAGTGGGTTGCCATTTCACATAAAGTGGTGTTCATGGTGGTGTAAATGTCAATCCTGTGCCAACAACCTGGTGAACTTTCCAAAATACCTATTTTGCAGTGGAAAATATCTTCTGGAATATTGCTCATGAAGAGAGAGTAGAAATTAACTGGGCATGAGCTCCATTCGGTGTGTTAGATTTCTTGGAAAGCTTATGAAGCAATTGGTAGGGCTGCACCAGATGGCCTGGGTGGTGGATTAACTGCCAGAGTTCCTAACCCAAAGGTAAGACCACCCATTTTTACTGTGACAAGATGGTTCAGGAAAGTTCTAGAGACTTCCAACTGAGATGAGCACTTTCAGATTGTCAACCAGAGCAAAAGGAAGAGCTGATGTACTTATCTAAGTACTTTAAGGCAAAAACAAAAACAACTAGAAAAAGAGACAGGTTTAGCATGGATTTGAAATCTTCAGTGGGGTCTCTGTTCAAAAACTCCATCAACCTCATTAGAATTAACTCAAATGTATTCTTAAACTGGAGCCTATTATACAGAGTGAAGTAAGCCAGAAAGAAAAACATCAATACAGTATACTAATGCATATATATGGAATTTAGAAAGATGGTAATGATAACCCTATATGCGAGACAGCAAAAGAGACACAGATGTATAGAACAGTCTTTCGGACTCTGTGGGAGAAGGCGAGGGTGTGATGATTCAAGAGAATGGCATTGAAACATGTATATTATTATATGTGAAACAGATCACCAGTCCAGGTTCGATGCATGAGACAGGGTGCTCGGGGCTGGTCCTACTGGAATGACCCAGAGGGATGGGATGGGGAGGAAGGTGGGAGGGGGGTTCAGGATGGGGAACACATGTACACCAAGGGCTGATTCATGTCAGTGTATGGCCAAAACCACTACAACATTGTACAGTAATTAGCCTCCAATTAAAATAAATAAATTTAAAAAATAAAAATGAACTGCAGCGTTAAAAAAGAAAGCCAAAAAAACCTCCATCAATTATTATCCATAATTTTTTCCTGCACCCTTCAGTCTTACGTAGAGAAATGAAAAGTAAAGGGGCAGTGGGGAAACCTGCAGAGAAGCAGCCTTTGGAGGGCTGTTTAGAGATCTGAGGCAGGACATGTGGTACAGCCCGGTTATGTTATGAAAATCCAATTTGCAATCCCAGCTTTGTGGATAAGACCTGTGATTCCCCAAAGCACTATGAATTGAATCCAAAGCAAATTCTTAAAAAACCCACTTTTAGAATTGGGTAACACCATAAGTTAAGATTTTCTAATAGTTTTCTTTCTTCAGTGGCAAAGTTTCAGGTGCTCTCAACAAGAGTAGATGAATTATAGCAGTTTGTTGATAAAGGATGGGTTCAAAAAATACTTGAAAACAAAACACAGCAAGTGAGTGGAGAGCCAGTACATACAGAAAGAGGTTGTCTTTTAACTTATAAAGACCACTATTATTCATTTAATGATTCTATTGACTTCAACAGACTAAAACTTCTGGGATGAATTAATAGTCGAAGCAGGCAAAATCAATGTATATACTATATAAAGTGAAAAAGTGAAAGTGTTAGTTGCTCAGTCATGTCCAATTCTTTATGACCACATGGACTCTAGCCTGCTTCTGTCCATGGGGTTCTCCAGGCAAGAATACTGGAATAGGTAGCCATTCCCTTCTCCAGGCAATCTTCCCCACCAGGGATCAAACCCACGTCTCCTGCATTGGTAGGCGGATTCTTTACCATTGAGGAACCAGGAAGCCCCCATATACTATATATGGTATTTTTAAATATGGGAGAGTACTTTATGGCACTTAATTTAGTGCATAGTACATAAGATTGTTTAGTAAGTTTCCCCTGAATTAATAAATGACATGTACAAAAAATTCTTGACCTTAGAAACCACGGATTAACAATGGAATATTAAAAATGCATACTGAGCTTCCAATAGACAAAAGAAATGTTTTAAAGAAGGGGCTTTTGCAACAAATTCTGGAGAGGGTGTGGAGAGAAGGGAACCCTCTTACATTGTTGGTGGGAATGCAAACTAGTACAGCCACTGTGGAGAACAGTGTGGCGATTCCTTAAAAAACTGGAAATTGAACTGCCTTATGACCCAGCAATCCCACTGCTGGGCATAAACACCAAGGAAACCAGAACTGAAAGAGACATGAGTACCCCAATGTTCATCACAGCACTGTTTATAATAGGCAGGACATGGAAGCAACCTAGATGTCCATCAGCAGATGAATGGATAAGAAATCTGTGGTACATATACACAATGGAGTGTTCAGTTCAGTTCAGTTCAGTTCAGTTGCTCAGTCGTGACTGACTCTTTGTGACCCCATGAATCGCAGCACGCCAGGCCTCCTTGTCCATCACCATCTCCCGGAGTTCACTCAGACTCACGTCCATCGAGTCTGTGATGCCATCCAGCCCTCTCATCCTCTGTCATCCCCTTCTCCTCCTGCCCCCAATCCCTTCCAGCATCAGAGTCTTTTCCAATGAGTCAACTCTTCGCATGAGGTGGCCAAAGTACTGGAGCTTCAGCTTTAGCATCATTCCTTCCAAAGAACACCCAGGGCTGCTCTCCTTCAGAATGGACTGGTTGGATCTCCTTGCAGTCCAAGGGACTCTCGAGAGTCTTCTCCAACACCACAGTTCAGAAGCATCAATTCTTCGGCGCTCAGCCTTCTTCACAGTCCAACTCTCACATCCATACATGACTACTGGAAAAACCATAGCCTTGACTAGACGGACCTTAGTCGGTTAAGTAATGTCTCTGCTTTTGAATATACTGTCTAGGTTGGTCATAACTTTCCTTCCAAGGAGTAAGCGTCTTTTAATTTCATGGCTGCAGTCACCATCTGCAGTGATTTTGGAGCCCCCCAAAATAAAGTCTGACACTGTTTCCACTGTTTCCCCATCTATTTTCCATGAAGTGATGGGACTGGATGCCATGATCTTCGTTTTCTGAATGTTGAGCTTTAAGCCAACTTTTTCACTCTCCTCTTTCACTTTCATCAAGAGGCTTTTTAGTTGCTCTTCACTTTCTGCCATAAGGGTGGTGTCATCTGCATATCTGAGGTTATTGAGATTTCTCCCAGCAATCTTGATTCCAGCTTGTGTTTCTTCCAGTCCAGTGTTTCTCATGATGTACTCTGCATAGAAGTTAAATAAGCAGGGTGACAATATACAGCCTTGACGTACTCCTTTTCCTATTTGGAACCAGTCTGTTGTTCCATGTCCAGTTCTAACTGTTGCTTCCTGACCTGCAGACAGATTTCTCAAGAGGCAGGTCAGGTGCTCTGGTATTCCCATCTCTTTCAGAATTTTCCACAGTTTATTGTGATCTGCACAGTCAAAGACTTACTCAGCCATTAAAAAGAATACATTTGAATCTGTTCTAATAAGGTGGGTGAAACTGGAGCCGATTATACAGAGTGAAGTAAGCCAGAAAGAAAAACACCAATACAGTATACTAACACATATATATGGAATTTAGAAAGATGGTAATGATAACCCTGTATTCGAGACAGTAAAAGAGACACAGATGTATAGAACAGACTTTTGGACTCTATGGGAGAGGGAGAGGGTGGGATGATTTGGGAGAATGGCATTGAAACATGTTTACTATCATGTAAGAAACTAATCGCCAGTCTAGGTTTGATACAGGATACAGGATGCTTGGGGCTGGTGCACTGGGATGACCCAGAGAGATGATATGGGGAGGGAGGTGGGAGGGGGGCTCAGGACTGGGAACTCATGTACACCCGTGGCAGATTTATGTCAATATATGGCAAAACCAATACAGTATTGTAAAGTAAAATAAAAAGAAAGAAAGAAAGAAAAGAAAAGAAAGAAGGGGCTTTTGGAAAAAAAGTGCTATTAATGCATTCATTTGCCCCTTCAGCATTCCTTAAACATCTACTATGTGTCACATACTATCAAATACAGGTGCCGACTAAAAACTGGCACCTGCCATCTGCCTCTACAAGGATCAGGTCACTAGCCATTGCAGCTGCTAACTTTTTCCATACTCTGAAAGGGGTTCAATATGGAGATCAGGAATGAGGCATTCAGTGCTCTGGGAAAAACTGGCAGAAGAGGCCTTCCGATGAATCTTTGCAGAAGATCTTATGAGCTCAAGTCTTGCATCTTCTTATATCTAGAAAAGCGCTGAAATCATTATTGGTGCCCTATTTACCTCATGACTGGCAGCAAGCCTTGCTAAAACCTGTGTGTGACTGCACATACCCCCTTCATTAAAATTAAGTATAACACTGACTTCCCCCTGCCACCTCTTTCGAGTTGGTACCTCAGATCTATCTGAGATGCTGTCTCCAGGGCTATAGTCCTGATTTTGCCCCAAATAAAACTTAACTCACAACTCTCATGTTGTGCTTTTTTTTTTCTCCCGGTCAACACAGTAAACAAGAAGCTGAATAGACAGATGTCTCCCTGATCAAGGAGTTGCTTATTGTCCCGAGAAACTTTGTATCTTTCACAAGTATCTTTCCCCACAGAGAACTTCTCCAGCCTCTGAGTGAGTTCACATTTTCTAGTTTAATCTTTTTGCTGTTGTGTTACATGAGTCCCAGAAAGTTAAGGAATATGCTTTTTTCAAAGTTCAAAGACTGAAATAAATACCTTTAATGGGTTCCATGCTCGGTTACTAAGTCGTGTCTGACTCTTTGTGATCCCATGGGCTGTAGCCCGCCACACTCCTCTGTTGACGGAATTTTCCAGGCAAGAATATTGGAGTGGGTTGCCATTTCCTTCTCTAATTAATTAATTAATGGACTAACAGCATTCTAATTCTGAGATTCCTTGTCCAATGTCTTTAGGAATAGATATGAGAAGTGGATGGACAACCAGCTTTGGATAGCTTCTCAGACACAAGTTTTGAAGTGCCTGCTGTCTAACCTCAAGTTCATGTTATTTGGATCCCATCTAAAATAACCCAGCAACACTAATCAAACAGTTTTGTAGTGTCTCTTGGAGATGCTAATCCTTGTTTCCCAGCAAAATTCCAAAATGGCTCTGCTGGCTCTCTCAACTCCTCTTAGAAGGATTAGCAGGAAAAAGTCTTACTTTCTTTACTTCCTGTCCTCGACAGCTGGGGGGAGTTGAGCGGGCTTTTAAGGCTTGTTAGAAATACTAAGTCTATGACATACAGAATTTCAAAGTCTGCAACATGGCTAGGCTAGAGAGCCATTAAATAAATGGGATCTATTTTTATGACACCATGATTTATCGTGCTTGACGTCACCATTTGTATTCCCTAGGAGGGAAAGAATGTGGAGAAATACAGTCCTCACAATCAGGGAAAGACTATTAGCCTAATATAAAATGCCCTCATCGCAGTTCTCCACTTTGCCACGGATAAGGTGTCCCAGAATAAGTCATCTGACACCAGCAAGCAGGCCTGGCTTACTCAGGTCACCTTCACCGAGTATTCAGGTGTGGGTGGCTCTATAGACTGGTGACTTCAGACCCAGTGGACCTCTGGAGGGTCCCACTGATGCTATTACACTTTGGGTGTCTTGCTGGAATGGTAGATTAGACATGTGAAACTCTGGCCTGTTTTCTTTTTGACAAATATATTTTTTTAATGCTGAAAATATCAAATTTATTTTCACAAGCAAAATCCTTGGGGAAATGAGGAAATGGGCCATAAATTCCTTTTTAAAGTATCCGCTAGTGCCTTTGTTCTGTTTATTTTAGGCTTTAGCTTGCAGTAGGCCCTCCTGTCTCTAGCTGCCCCTCTGGTTCAGCTGTCTCTGTGCACTGTGCAAAACAGAGATGCCAGGCCTTTAGGAGTAAGGTTGACCATTCAGCCATCCAGGTCTGAAAGATAGCAAATCTAAGGTAACAGGAAGAGGCTAGTCAGACAGTGAAATAAGTCAGGTTCATTTCAGTCAACACAGAGAGAACTTTTATGCATTAAAGAGAATCTAATGGCCTTATTAGACCACTAATGTTTGAAAACCTCTTTTTAGTTCTTTAATACCCTTCTTTCCTGGTTCTCTTTGATGGGCCACAATTTGATTTATTTTTCTAAGATATACCATTAACTTTTGATCATAAGCCTTGATTTTCCAAGACATATTGAAATCTAGACCAAATATTTGTTGTCACTTTTACTTTGCATCTTTTTCTTTTCATTTAAAAGAACTTTCATCTCACTTTTGTGGCCAATTCCCTAACTTCAGATAGACTTAATTCCCTTTCTTGAAAAATGTAATCAATGCTTGGCTTCTGTATCCTTTTCCTCCCTATTCTCTCTACACTAAAAGCATGATCAGCTCTCTTAGGAGGACTGCGTTAAGGACTGATACTGGAAATTCTGAGGAAGGCATTACATTTTATAATGACAGCACATTTGCCACTTAAGTCACCATGGGACATGTAAAGTCCATTTTATGTAGAAACTTCATACCAATGACGTTGAATAACAGTACCTTAAAAAGACTTCCTTTTTAACTATCTTAGAATACTCTTAACAGGATTTTTTGCCCTGAGCTATTAGTGCATTTAATTTGATTATCAATCTCCTCCCTAGACATTCCCAATGTTCCCCAGTGTTGTTTGCCCACTGGTCCACCTGCTCACCTCATTGTGGGAAAGAATGGACCTTCTGACTCTTTGAACAGAGTCCTACATTTTATCAGTAAGATAAAACATAGCAGGTACTGAGGGTATTAAAAGCTATTCTTGCCTATTAGATCACACTGGAGTTTCTATCTCAGTTCATCAGGAAGAAATGCTGTTATGGTAGATCATGGTTAGCTGACTTTTTTTTGCATTATTTTCCTCACACATTTCCATAACAGTATCTAATATCTATGTGATCCTGAGAAAAATTATTATACTTCTGGGTCTAAGGTAAGCACATGACTTAGGTCAATCTAATCAGTGCATTCTATTCACAGGTTATAATTAGTTAAGATTTGGACGTATATTTCAAGCCATCTAATCGAAAAAATCCAAACAGATTAAATGTCTTTTCTTTTTCTAGAAATGTTGGAACATTGATGCTATTGTTGAAGAAATTAACAAGGGAATATGTTACTATCAGTGCAGTGGCAGCCATTTGGGGACCATGAGGTGAACCAGTCTGACAATGAATCCTATGCAGAAAGACAGAAAGTTAAAAAAAAAAAAAATCCTGGATACGTAATTCAGCAGCTCAGTCATGATTTACTGATAGCCTACCCTCCCTCTGGCAGTTTTAATTACATGAGTCAGTGAATCCTCTTTTGTAGTTTTAACACATTGAGACAAATTTTCTGCTACATTTTACTGAAAGTAAAGATGTACAGTATGACCAACATCCCCAGTAACATTCTTAACACAGTATAAACATGTTCTACTGCCTTAAACAGATAAGAAAAATTGCCATGATCGCATAGAATTAGAGAAAATTGATGAAGATGACTGGGCTTTCCCTCTTGAAGGGACCGTAGCTACAGGAAACCCCATAACCATATTCATTTGTATTTTAGACTATTCCATTCCAAACTCCAAGCAATGAGCTGAAGAAAACATACCTATTTATTTTGCTTTAAATCATAGTGAAAATAGTGTTATTTCTAAATGAACATTTAATGATATTGGTGACATTTCACTTAATATTTAATTTCTTCTGCTAACTCTAATAAAGCAACTGGTAATTGATATAATAGAATCTTCTAGGAAAGTAAAATAAAGGAAAGAAGTTATTTAGGCTTCCCTGGTGGCTCAGATGGTAAAGAGTCTGCCTGCAATGCAGGGTTCAATAACTGGGTCGGGAAGATCCCCTGGGGGAGAGCATGGCAACCCACTTCAGTATTCTTGCCTGGAGATTTCCATGGACAGAGGAACCTACAGTCCATAGGGTCACAGTCAGACATGACTGAAGCTATTTAGCACACACATACACACTGGAATTAATGAGGAAGATACTTGTGTTGTCTGGTGACCTCTGGCCGTGAGGGGCCCAGGTAGATATGATAAAACAGCCAGACAAGCAGATTTTGGTGGCCCTGTTTGTTAATTTTGTCCACTGCAGTTTTTGTAAAGCAGTTGGCTGAACCCAAATTTCTCAAAGAAGATTGCATTTTTTTCTAGTGGGATGTGGCCCAAGAAACCAGTTCAAAATGGTTAGTGTGGATCTAGAAAAGAAAGAGTATTTTAGTATTCTCATGTCTCTAATTTAATTCCAAAATGTGAGTCTCTTACCCCCAGCACAGCTAAATGCTTTCTGTAGCCTGTCGAAGGGGTGTAGGAGGGAATTCAACCTGCCAGAGCTACACAGATTTATACCTCATAATAGCTACCAATGCGCCGCAGTAAAATTTTACGTTTCAGCTAAATTACTAATGACTTTCAGGCCCGTGCCAGAAATTTTAGGGTAGGCTTATAAAGAGAGAGAGAATGTACAGTCAAGAGTTCTTAGCAGTGGTGCGTGTGTGTGTGTGTGTGTGTGTGTGTGTGTGTGTGTGTGTGTGTGTATGTCCGCGTGTGCAGATGTGTGTTTCTCATTTGGGATTATGGGACACGTGCTCATCATTTTTTGCCATCTTGATTAAATTTAATTAGGTTCTGGCAAGCCACCCTTTCCTCTCTTGGATGCTGGGGCTCTTTCGTGTTTTCACTTGGGTTATCCACAAGAGGTGAGAGCAGGGAGTTATTTTGCAGCCTTAGGCCTTTACTCTGGGGGTGGCCACTTTTTTTAATTTGAAGCTTTAGGCTTCACAGTGATTTACAGATTAAGGCTCTGGACTGTCCCAGGGCCAGCAGGGCTGTTGTTCTCTTGCACGTGGCCACAGCTCACTGCTGGTAAGCAGCGGCTCTCTGCTCACCCTCTCATTAGAGTTCTTAGACCACATTTCCTTTGGGCCAGACCACTTGGTTATTTTGACCATGTGCAGGCTTTGCCTCCTCCCTCGACCCCTGCTGACTGGTGGAAATGACCACAGAAACGGGAGGCAGGTGATGGGGGAGAGTTGCAGCCCCCTACACCCACCTGGGGCCCCTGATATTTCTCCTTAAGTAGGAGCGTTGATTTAGAGGAAGCCTCAGAGTGGCAGCTTTGCTTTGCTCATGTTCATCCAGTCCCTTGGGCCTCTAATTCTGTCTTCATTGTTTCCTTTCTTTCTTTTTTAAAACAATAGGTTCTTTAGGGAACACAAGTAGCTTGCAGTGTGCTGGGTAGAGAAGGCAGCTCTCCTGGCTTGTTCTGTTGCTAAGGACACTGACCCACACGAGCTCAAGACTTTGACAGTGTGCCACTGTGGGTGAATTTTACGAATGTGCAAAAGGCAAAAACAAAAACTCAGCTAAAATGATCAATCCTAAGATTGAGTGCAAAAGCCATCAGGACCTCTGTATGATGATAAAAAGCCACAAACCCAGTGTTCATAGAGATGGATTTATTCTTTGATCTTTTTTTCTCTGCTTTTGCTCAAAATTGCCAACATATGGCAACCCACTCCAGTATTCTTGACTGGAAAATCCCATGGACGGAGGAGCCTGGTAGGCTGCAGTCCACGGGGTCGCTAAAAGTTGGATACGACTGAGCGTCTTCACTTTGAGTTTTCACTTTCATACATTGGGGAAGGAAATGGCAACCCACTCCAGTGTTCTTGCCTGGAGAATCCCAGGGACAGGGGAGCTTCATGGGCTGCCATCTATGGCTGCCATCTATGGCGTCGCATATTGTCAGACACAACTGAAGCGACTTAGCAGCAGCAGCAGCAGCAATGCTTCCCCGATGGCTCAGTGGTAAAAGAATCCACCTACAATGCAGGAGATGTGGGTTCGATCCCTGGGTTTGGAAGCTCATCTGGAGGAGGAAATGGCAACCTGCTCCAGTATTCTTGCCTGGCAAATCCCATGGACAGAGGAGCCTGGAGGGCTTACAGTCCACAGGGTTGCAAAGTATCAGACATGACTGAGTGAGCACTCACAACTGTATTTTGATTTTATTCTTTCCTATTTCTTTTACAATGTGATTTTTTATATTAACCTAGTAAGTATGCTTATTTGGAGTCTTTCAGATTCTCATCCTTTGTGCTTTATATTTATTTGTTTTGCAGAATCATTTTTATTTATTTCCACTGCATCTTTATAGTTTTAAAGAAAGTTCCACCTTAAGTTATTCCTGTGCAAAACCTTACCACAGTAGTAGACACATTTCTAGTGTGTGAGTCCTGTGATATGTATAAGCTTCAGTAGGATTGATTTCTATGAGAGTTTACATTATTATTAGTGGATTTCAAATTTGCTGAAACCTAAGTAACTTATTAACACATTTGAGTAATCATTGCTCTTTTGATGATTTGAATTTTCTCCAAATAGGCTTTTAAGAAGGGGACTCAAATTCTAACTGTGCTCCTCGGTTTTACAGCTGAAAAAAACTGATGCTTGGGTGGGTCAATGTGCATCTTAGCTCTTTCTGGTGGCCACGTTTGAAAATGTTAGTCACTCAGTCATGTCTGACTCTTCGCAACCCCATGGACTGTAACCCACCAGACTCCTCTGTCCATGGAATTCTCCAGGCAGGAATACTGGAGTGGGTAGCCATTTCCTCCTCCAGGGGATCTTCCTGACTCAGGATCAAACCTGGGTCTCCTGCACTGCAGGTGAATTCTTAACTGTTTATGAGCCACCGGGGAGGCCCAACCATGTTTAGGGCTGGCCTTATGTAAGCTCAGTATTGTTTCTACTTCACCATAGTTGACCATAGTTAAATGATGCAGCTTGGTCACATAAGTCACAAATGTCAAGAAGATGTTGTCATTTAAAGTATAACTTAATTTTGATAGGAGGCAAGAAGAAGAAGGAGAAGGAGAATCAACTCCTCTCTAACAGATTTTGGGCTCCTGTTAAAATATTGGTTTGGAAACTTGGGTCCATCTCAAGTCTATGCTTTCCTTTCTTTAGCTCTCCCTTCCTAACTCCTCTTCTGCCTATTTTGTGCATAGAGGCCCGAACGAGCTCTGTATTTACCTCACTGTGATGGAACCTTGTCTACCTCAATGAAACTAAGCCATGTCCTGTGGGGCCACCCAAGATGGGCAGGCATGGTGGAGGGGTCTGACAGAATGTGGTCCACTGGAAAAGGGAATGGCAAACCACTTCAGTGTTCTTGCCTTGAGAACCCCATGAACAGTATGAAAAGGAAAAATGATAGGATACTGAAAGAGGAACTTCCCAGGTCGGGAGGTGCCCAATATGCTACTGGAGATCAGTGGAGAAATAACTCCAGAGAGAATGAAGGGATGGAGCCAATGCAAAAACAATACCCAGCTGTGGATGTGACTCGTGATAGAAGAAAGGTCCAATGCTGTAAGGAGCAATATTGCATAGGAACCTGGAATGTCAGGTCCATGAATCAAGGCAAATTGGAAGTGGTCAAACAGGAGATGGCAAGAGTGAACGTCGATATTTTAGGAATCACAAACTAAAATGGACTGGAATGGGTGAATTTAACTCAGATGACCATTATATCTACTACTGTGGGCAGGAATCCCTCAGAAGAAATGGAGTAGCCATCATGGTCAACAAAAGAGTCCAAAATGCAGTATGTGGATGCAATCTCAAAAATGACAGAATGATCTCTGTTTGTTTCCAAGGCAAACCATTCAGTATCACAGTTATCCAAGTCTGTGCCCCAACCAGTAATGCTGAAGAAGCTGAAGTTGAATGGTTCTATGAAGACCGACAATACCTTCTAGAAGTAACACCCAAAAAAGATGTCATTTTCCTTATAGGGGACTGAAATGCAAAAGTAGGAAGTCAAGAAACGCTTGCAGTAACAGGCAAATTTGACCTTGGAGTACAGAATGAAGCAGGGCAAAGGCTAATAGAGTCTTGCCAAGAGAACACACTGGTCATAGCAAACACCCTCTTCCAACAATGCAAGAGAAGATTCTATACTTGGACATCACCAGATGGTCAATAATGAAATCAGATTGATTATATTCTTTGCAGCCGAAGACGGAGAAACTGTATACAGTCAGCAAAAAGACTGGGAGCTGACTGTGTCTCAGATCATGAACTCCTTATAGCAAAATTCATTCCTAAATTGAAGAAAGTAGGGAAAACCACTCACCATTCAAGTATGACCTAAATCAACTCCCTAACGATTATACAGTAGAAGTGACAAGTAGATTTAAGGGACTAGATCTGATAGAGTGCCTGATGAACTATGGACGGAGGTTCATGACATTGTACAGGAGACAGGGAGCAAGACCATCCCCAAGAAAAAGAAATGCAAAAAAGCAAAATGGCTGCCTGAGGAAGCCTTACCAATAGCTGTGAAGAGAAGCAAAAAGCAAAGGAGAAAAGGAAAGATATAAGCATCTGAATGCAGAGTTCCAAAGAATAGCAAGGAGAGATAAGAAAGCCTTCCTCAGTGATCAGTGCAAAGAAATAGAGGAAAACAATAGAATGGGAAGGACGAGAGATCTCTTCAGGAAAATTCAAGATACAAAGGGAACATTTTATGCAAAGATGGGCACAATAAAGGACAGAAATGGTATGGACCTAACAGAAGCAGAAGATATTAAGAAGAGGTGGCAAGAATACACAGAAGAACTGTACAAAAAAGGTCTTCATGGCCCAGATGATCATGATGGTGTGATCAGTCACCTAGAGCCAGACATCCTGGAATGTGAAGTCAAGTGGGCCTTAGGAAGCATCACTATGAACAAAGCTAGTGGAGGTGATAGAATTCCAGTTGAGCTATTTCAAATCCTAAAAGATGATGCTGTGAAAGTGCTGCACTCAATATGCCAGCAAATTTGGAAAACTCAGCAGTGGCCACAGGACTGGAAAAGGTCCGTTTTCATTCCAATCCCTAAGAAAGGCAATGCCAAAGAATGTTCAGACTACCGCACAATTGTACTCATCTCACACACTAGTAAAGTAATGCTAAAAATTCTCCAAGCCAGGCTTCAGCAATACGTGAACCGTGAACTTCCAGATGTTCAAGCTGCTTTTAAAAAAGGCAGAGGAACCAGAGATCAAATTTCCAACATCCACTGGATCATTGAAAAAACAAGGGAGTTCCAGAAAAACATCCATTTCTGCTTTATTGACTATGCGAAAGCCTTTGACTGTGTGGATCACAATAGACTGTGGAAAATCCTGAAAGAGATGGAAATACCAGACCACCTAACCTGCCTCTTGAGAAATCTGTCTGCAGGTCAGGAAGCAACAGTTAGAACTGGACATGGAACAACAGACTGGTTCCAAATAGGAAAAGGAGTACGTCAAGGCTGTATATTGTCACCCTGCTTATATAACTTCTATGCAGAGTACATCATGAGAAACACTGGGCTGGAAGTACAGGCTGGAATAAATATTGCCAGGAGAAATCTCAATAACCTCAGATATGCAGATGACACCACCCTTATGGCAGAAAGTGAAGAACAACTAAAGAGCCCCTTGATGAAAGTGAAAGAGGAGAGTGAAAAAGTTGGCTTAAAACTCAGCATTCAGAAAACAAAGATCATGGCATCTGGTCTCATCACTTCATGGCAAAAAGATGGCAAAACAGTGGAAACAGTGGCTGACTTTATTGGGGGGGCTCCAAAATCACTGCAGATGGTGACCGCAGACATGAAATTAAAAGACCTTTACTTCTTGGGAGAAAAGTTATGACCAAGGTAGACAACATATTGAAAAGCAGAGACATTACTTTGCAACAAAGGTCCATCTAGTCAAGGCTATGGTTTTTCCAGTGGTCATATATGGAGTTGGATTATAAAGAAGGCTGAGCACCAAAGAATTGATACTTTTGAACAGTGGTGTTGGAGAAGACTCTTGAGAGTCCCTTGGACTGCAAGGAGATCCAAGCAGTCAATCCTAAAGGAGATCAGTCCTAAATATTCATTGGAAGGACTGATGTTGAAGCTGAAACTCCAATACTTTAGCCACCTGATGTGAAGAGTTGACTCATTTGAAAAGACCTTGATGCTGGGAAAGATTGAAGGCTGGAACAGAAGTGGACAACAGAGGATAAGGTGGTTGGATGGCATCACTGACTCAATGGACATGAGTTTGTGTAAACTCCAGGAGTTGATGATAGACAGGGAGGCCTGGTGTGCTGCAGTCCATGGGGTCACAAAGAGTTGGACATGACTGGGAAACTAAACTGAACTCGCAAAATTTGAGGTCTGAGGTCATTTGTACCTGTCTCAGATTTCCAAGGGAAAAAGTTTTCTCCCTGTGGTTCTGGTTGATTGTCATAGAAGAACCAGGAAGATGATGAAGGCTGTCCCAACTGAAAGCTTCTGGAGAATAACACAGAATCTGCTCTTATAGACAATTCACTCCAATATGAACTTCAGCAAAGCCAGAGAACAGAGTCAGGATTTTTAGGGACAGTGGCAACCACAGTGTTCCCTTGACTGCTCCTCGTCCCTTCATAGCTCACCTCCTCAGTAATGCCTTCCCCAAACAACCTATCCAAAGGGAAAAACAGCCAGTTTTCCTTTCTGCCCTGGTTTCCTTTATGACACTTACCATCAGTTGTGAGCATTTCTTTTCTTGTTTTGGATCTATCCCCAGTGTGATACTGTAAGCTCCGTGATGAGAAGGATTGGGTTTGTCTTGATCATCACTGAGTCCTCCAGGGCCTTTGTAAATGTCTGGCTCATTATACCTAATGAATAAATATTTGTGGAATAATAAGCAAGTGAGTAAGTCAAGGAAGGAGCCTGCCTATGGGTGTGCTGAGACACAGGCAAGAAGATACCCTGGGCTAAAATCAAGACAACTTTAGATGTAAAGGAAGTTGGTGGATTTGATGATGTTAATAGCAGTGACCAACATTTTTGGCACCAGGGACAGGTTTCCTGGAAGTTAATTTTTCCATGAACTTGAGGGGGGTGGTTTTGGGATGATTCAAGTGCATTATATTTATTGTGTACTTTATTTCTCTTATTATTATATCAGTTCCACCTCAGATCATCAGGCATTAGATGCTGGAGACTGGGGACCTCTGATCTAAAGAAGAGGAGAGCGACAAAAATCTTTCATCAATTTCACCCTTCTTACTACCGCCAATATTCCCTGCTACAATTTCCCATAAATAATAGTAGAATGTTAAAATTAAAAGACTCTTGGAGAGTTTTATTTTTTATTTTTTTGAGAGTTTTAAATTTAAGAGAAATACCAGACACACAATAAATAAAACCAAATGTAATTAATGGGTTATGAGTTAAAGCTACTGAAAATATTATATATATTCACTGGAGTCAAATTTCCTGTTAGGAATGATAATAGGAGAAGGAACAGGCTTTGATGTCCTGCCAAAAGCCACCAGTGTGGTGATCCTCGTTACTGTGTTGTGGGCACCTGGCCTACAGATTTCAGAATTCTGTGTGGTTTCCCTCAACCAAATCTCTGAAGGAGCCAGCAGAAAGAGGTAGGGGTGGGAAATGTGTTATCTATAAAAGTCAACCACAAAAATAATTTCCAAGTGCCACTAAAGGCCTCAATTTAGGCTGTAAAAGCCAAGACATCTAGAATAAACTATTGTAACTTCTCGGTAGTGTGGGAATACACAGGGCCGACAGCACGGTGGATCAGGGAGTGTAGGATATGTCGACATGGGTGAGGACCAGTGAGAGGTAGTGGGATTGGGGCTGGGAAGTAAGTTTCATGCGTTTTAAGACTTGCTCTGCCATTTGGGAATTTTACTTCTGACTTTTAAATTAATTTCATGCAATCATTGCACATTTATTGTGATCCATCCTCTGTATTATTCAAAAATATTTGTGGATGAAAGAATACTTATACCACTGAGTAGAATATTTAGAAACTTCGATCAATGATGTAAAAATCTAATTTCCCTTCTGGACACAACTAAAACCACATGTTTATGAATGGTTGGGAAGATTCAGTCTGTTTTCTTGATGACCATTCTTCTAAATCAAGAATTAGTCATAAAAGCTGGATCTAGAGATGTTGTTAGCCCAGATTGGAAAGTGATGTGTCTGCAGGGATGATTAATAAAAAGATTGCCCCATTTTGTTAGGATAAGATCAGCATTTCATTTTTAAAAAAAAAATCCTCTATTATGCAATGACCCAGTGGCTCAGTGGCAAAGAATCTGCCTGCAATGCAGGAGACACGGGCAGGAGACAAGGGTTCAATCCTTGGGTCAGGAAGATGCCCTGGAGAAAGGGAATGGCAACCCACTCCAGTATTCTTGCCTGGAAAAATCCCAGTCCACGGGGCTGCAAAAGAGTCAGATGTGATTAGGCAACTTAACAACAAGCAACAACAAAGGCAGCCCAGAAGCTTTTCCTACAAGCTGTTGCCTATACAGGGTATATTGAGATGCTTCTGGATTGAAGGGGGTGGGGCAGGGAAAAAACAACTAAAGTGGGCTCCACAATAGAGAAATTGCATTCCTTTATATACTAAATTCCCAGGTAGATGGTATTGTTTTGTTGGTGGGATTTTTTGTTTGTTTGAATGTACCAATTTTCCACTCTGTCTGCACGCCTTAGGGTTACAAGATGGCTACAGTAATTCTAGACCCAGCAACGTCCTAAGGTGACAGGTGAAGAAGAGGACATGTTCTTTCTTTGGCTTCCCTTTTCAAAGAAAAACTGTTTTCATGCATCCCAAAGCTGACTTACCCTTATGTTTTATTGGCCAGACTTACAAATTGTGCCAAATCCCAAATTTATCACTGCCGAAGGGAATGGAATGACATTGCCTGGACTCATCCTAACTTACCTCCCTGACGATGTAGAGGGCCCAGCTCCCCTGAAGCACACGGCTCCCTGATTTTTGATCAGAATTGAGAGAAGATGTCTACAGGGGAGACAACCAACAGAGTGCTTGCCACACAAGGGAAAATATTAAAGAAGGCTTTAATCAAGCGTTCCTTTGTATCAGGGTCAGATTTGGCCAGATTTTCCTTTCTGCAGTTTCCTTATGTCCTTGATCTAAATGGTCTAAAAAAGAAATCATATGCTGTGAGTGAGGCTGACCACCTTTCTAGACCGAGGATTTACAGAATTTTCCTGAAAAGTATTTCAGGCTTTGTAAGCCATGTGTGGCCTGTGCCACTGCAACCATTGTTACCTTCTCCTCCTTGTCTCTTTCCTCCTCTTCCTGTTCCTCCTCTTCTTCTTCTTCCACTAACTATTTAAAAGTGTGAACAAAATTCTTAGCTTATGGCCTGAGCTGAAAAAGACTGGGAGCATCTGGCCCAAGAGCTCCTCTTTGTAGACCTCCACTCTAGGCAGAAGATGCAAAGCAATGGGCAGTACAGGTGATATATTAAAAGCCAGCGTTTTGGCATAGTTGAATGAAATCTGTGAGATCACCTAGACCCAGTTACCTGAACTTGGAGAGAGAAAATCGTGAAAGGAGACACCACACAATGGTAGCTTGGTTTCAAAGCAAGCAGAGGACTTTAAAGCCCAGACTAAAAAGCAGTAGAAGAAAAAGGCAGAGGCCATGTTGAAGCCGAAGGACATTTGGCTCCAATGAATGTGTGACCCACGAGTTTTCCCAGGTTGGAAAAACCTGGGAAACCTGCAGTATACGTTAGCTTTGTAAATCTCCTACATCCCCCCTCATCTGCAAATTTTCATTTTGTTGCTAACAGTAACAGAGAATTCAAGTTCTTGACTGAAGCATATCTTATTCACATCTCTGTTTTCAATTTCACATTAAATTTTCAATTTCTAATAAGGATGAATCGCAAGTATTTTTGCAATTTTGATTTGATTTTTTTATTGGAAAGGAAACATGATAAAAGCTGTCTTAATAAACAGTTTGTGTGCATGCATGGCAAATTGCTTCAGTCATGTCTGACTCTTTGTGACCCTACGGACTGTAGCCTGCCAGGCTTCCCTGTTTATGGGATTCTCCAGGCAAGAATACTGAAGTGGGTTGCCATGCCCTCCTCCAGGGGATCTTCCCATCCCAGGGATCGAACCCGTGTCTCTTATGTCTCCTGCATTGGCAGGTAAGTTCCTTACCTCTAGTGCTACCTTGGATGAGACTACAAATATATAAGATCTAAATCTAACAGATAAAGGTGACTAACATTTCAGTAAAGCACTTTAAATTATGATGCGCAAAAAGTTAATGATTACATCTTACATATCAATATGAATGAGAAATGTCTTGAAGTATTGAATACTATCTCTTCCCTGTGTATTCCCTCTGTTATAGTTGCAAAGTGTAAGCTATTAAACTAATAAGTTAATACCATTAATAATCTAACAACACTGGCAATCCATTGTGAGTTTTATTTTCACCTCCTTTCTTCTCTTATCATGTAGTACGCAAGCAGGGAGAAAAATCAGTCTTAAAAAAGATCTGGGCCTTGCTTTCTATGACTAAAGAGATTCATGTTGATGTATGGCAAAACCAATACAGTATTGTAAAGTAAAATAAAGTAAAAACAAAAAACAAAAAAAACATAGCTTCGGGGAGTGACATGGAAACTGGAGAGGTGCTGACTCATGATTGGGTAGGTCAGTGGGGCAGAATGGAGAAAACCGGTGAAAACTGGAGGGAGAACTTGGAATTCTTTTTTGTGTGTTTTATTTCTTATTTATTTTTTTAGTATAGAAACATTTTTATTCTCAAATTCTCCAAATCAATCTATGAAAATTTCTTTTTCCACTGCCCTATCTTATCTTTGTTCAATTGTTGTCCTTTTTGATGGATTTTTTTAATATGCCTTAGTTTATCTTTTTTTTTTTTAAAAAAATTACTTACTGGAGTATAGTTGATTTACAATGCTGTGTTAGTTTCAGGTGTACAGCAAAGTCAATCTGTTACACATATGCATATATCCATTCTTATTTTTAAAGATTCTCTTCCCATATAGGCCATGACAGAGTATCTAATAGAGTTCCCTGTACTATTCAGTAGGTCCTTGTTGGCTACCTATTTTAAATATAGTAATGCATATATGTCAGCCACAATCTTAGAACTTGGAATTCTTTAACCACTGTACTTCAGCTGTGACTGGAGAAGAGAACTGAAAATTCCTACGAAACATCCTTAATTGGATGGCAAACATGATACCTAGTGAGTTGTCATGAATTCCAGCTACTGAGAAGGGATCTTTAAAATGATAGCCTCTTGAATAAGGAAAACTTGTTAGGTCTTCTACTAACTGAAGTTTTTATAGGAATCTCTACTGGGACGATGGTGATGGATTTTGTGTGGCCCAATTGCCAACTGCTCAAAACCCCATGCCAACCTGGGGAGGGTCTGAGGGGGTGATAGATTTTTCTCAGCTGTTTGTTTGAGGTTTATGGATAGTTTAGTTAACGGAACAAAAGTCATTACAAATTTTACTCTTTATAAATTTCTCATAATTCTTGACTTTCGGGGTCATTAGATATGCACATTAAATTGTATGCGGAGAATTATTGAGCTCAGAAGTGGCAGTAAGCATTTTAGGAAACACATTTCAACGTCAAACTCAGTTACATAGAAGAACGAGAGCAATGTGCTTCCTGAAAAGATCGAGATAAATTAATTTGGGGGGACCAAAGGCAAATCTATGTGATGTGCTGAATTCTGCATTGAACAGACCACCTGGCAGCAGACCCTCAGTGTTCTCGGCCTGCTCCTCTGGAGGTACTGGCTTGATTCAAACGGTTGATAGGTAATGTGTTGGCCTTAGGTACTGTTGACACACGAAGACTCCTTTGTCACTTCTGGGTGTCGCTTCTCTTTGCATCGTTGTTTGTGGGGCTATGTTTTTGCTTCCCCTCTCCCATGCTATCTGACTGATGGGCTCTTTGCCCTATTTCTTTAGTCCACACTACCTAAGGTGCCTCTAGTGGTAAAGGACCCACCTGCCAATGCAGGAGATATCAAGAGACGCAGGCTCAATTCCTGGATTGGGAAGATCCCCTGGAGGAGGGTACGGCAACCCACTCCAGTATACTTGCCTAGAGAATCCCATGGATAGAGGAGCTTGGAAGGCTACAGCCCAGAGGGTCACAAAGAGTTGGACATGACTGAAGGGGCTTAGCACACACACGCCCCTACTGTGCAGGCTAATAGGAAGGTTTGGTGTTCCCGTTTCTCTTGCTCATCCACTTCAGCATGCTTATCTGGTCCCTGGGCTTTCTCCACGACCTCTCTTGGCTAGGCAGAAATTCCAGAGCATCCTGGACTTCATGTTGCATGTGTGCAGCATGCTGAGCAGCCCCCCGCCCCCTGAACCTTTCTGGTACCCAGACAAAGTGGGGAGGCACCAAACTTCATGTTATTCTGTCTGTTCAGTCTCTCAAAGATGAGCATACAGACCATTTAAGTATATGCAATTATATTTCAACCTGAATTGTCAGGGCAGTTTTCTAAAGGTTGTAACAAATGAGAAAAGTAATTAAAATTGTGGCTCATTTGATGAATTTCGAAAAGAACAAACTCCGAAGATTGAGACCTGTGCAAAGAGGGATCCTGCAGATAATATTCCTACCCATTTCTAACTTGGTCTCGGATTCTGGCACCATCCTCCCCTCCTTGGTCGCCTTCTTTGTCTTCTCCATCCTGAAAGCTCTGTTTTCTTCTCCGTGAAAGGCCATCCCTTCCAGGGATGATCTCCTGGGGTGGAAGCAAGCAGCCTCAAGTAGCATCTCTGGACTTCAGAGGCAGTGGAGGGGGAACAGTGATGCATACTGCCACTCAGTTTTGCTGGAAAGAGCAGCAAGGATTATCTTCTCTCCCATGAATGTCCCAGGGTCCTCCAATCTATTCCCTCTTTTTAAAAAATAATTACATTTATTTATTTTTAATTGAAGGATACTCACTCTACAAAATTGTATTGGTTTCTGCCAAACATCCAGATGACTCAGCCATAGGCATACCTATGTCCCCTCCCTCTTGAACCTCGCTGCCACCTCCCACCCCATTCCACCCCTTTAGGTTGTTTCAGAGTGTTTCCCCTTTTCATAATTCTGCCAGAGGGATCTGTGACTGTGCCTGCTCTTTGTCAAGGGGTATTTCACTTGCAAATGTAGAATAAGGCCCAGAGAGGTTTAGTAACTTGCCCAAGGTCACAAGGCTAATAAATGGCTGTGCCGTACCCTGACCCAGGAGACAGGCCCCAGGGACCATGGCCTTCCCTTCCGCTTCATACCAACCGCTCATCTCTGCACTGAAGTGTCACTTCATGCCAGTTACCTTAGGAGTAATTGATTTAGGATAGAATTTTCTTCTCTGTTTCGATAGAGGAAAGGGTTGAAGGTAAAATATTAGTAACAAACTAGTGTTAGCTTGCATTATCGCATGAGACTACACAAAGGCTATATACACCCAAATTGCCAGCATAATATAGTATTAGTCCAGTGAAAAGAATCAGTTTGCATTTATTTCCTAAATTTTTGTTTTCACTATGTTCAGAATTTTTTTTTAAGAAAAAGTGCATTTGTCACATTATCTTGGCTTTATCTACAAACCAAATATAACTATTTATAATAAACAACTGTGAATGAATGTTGGCATTCTTCAGGTTCTTAGGTCATCTATACCCACATTTCCATAGCAAGTAGCTCCCTCACACCCAGAAGATATTAATAATTCCCAAGAGAAATGCCATATTTCCAAGGAGGAACAAGGGCCTTTTGGCCTTCCCACATTCTGTAGTAACAGTGTCTCTCAGGAGTCAGATTCTGTGTGCCCTCTGACCTCGTTGTAGAGATATATTAACTTGTCACTCAAGATTTTGAAGGAAGCGTGTTTCCTGGTACAAAACCTAGAGTTCTTATTGAGCAGGGTAAATTATTAGTCTTCCCCTGGTTAGCACATACCTGCCACACTGTAAGAGTTCTCAATATTTTATTCTTTATACATGTCTTCTGGCGTGAGTGTGTGTGCGTGTGTGCATGAGAGAGAGAGAGAGAGAAAGAATATATGTGAGGGTGTGTGCATGTGTGACTATATGATGGGTAAATGTATCTGTAAGTGTGAATATATGGGTATATGAGTGTGTGAATGTGTGTGCATGTGTGTGTGTGTGTGTGTATCAACCAGAATCAACAGAATCTAGCCATACTTGGACTGCTGTCTCAAAGACCTAAGAGAGATATAGTTAGAGGATGCTGACATATTTTCCATACAAGCTGAAATCCTTATTATTATCTTTTTATAAGTTGAGGAAATGAAACTCTACCGGGAAAACATCATAAACTTGGACAGCTTCTCCCATATGTAACCAACTGTTCCATGATGGTGTAGCTCAAGAAGTATGTATTTAAAGCCTATCATGGTCCGGGCAGTGGAATAGAATGATGAATGTTTCCTGCCCATGAGAGTTAAAGTCTACTGGGGGCCACAGATACTTGAATAAATAATTAT
The DNA here is from genome assembly GCF_016772045.2 of Ovis aries. NCBI lineage: Eukaryota > Metazoa > Chordata > Mammalia > Artiodactyla > Bovidae > Ovis > Ovis aries. The sequence goes on from NC_056070.1 coordinate 13,813,725, forward strand.
AATATGATGTGATAAGTGAGCTGACATCAGTGTAATCAAGAGGTTATGAGATCATAGAGAAACCACTCCTAAACCTCGCCTAAGAACATAGGCTCTGACTCTGGAACTTCCCGAAGAAGCTTCACGCGAGAACTGTTTTAATGGAGAAGTGGTAAATTTCTATGGCATTTAGTCCTCTTTGGAGCTTTGTTTAACAACACAATTTGGAAGAATAAGTACTACCAAGCCTCTTTTTCAGCTGCAATTGCTGAAGCTTTATCCCATTTTCCCCCTATATTCTGATCTTGCTGTCTTTGAATAACAACTATATAGTTAAGTCTTTTAACATATGTGGCATGATAGTGCCACTTTTTAAAAATCAACTTTGAAAATATGAGTCCTTAGTAAATGCAAATAAGGCCATCTTTGTAATACAAGTCAAGATTCTTACTCTATGATTAAGATTGAGATTGAGAAAGTTGCTATATGACTTGTCCATGGCCACACAGTAAGTGGGTGGTCAAGCCAGCTTTAGAAATTGCTAATTCCTGGTAGGATACATTACCAGGCCACAAATGAGTAGAAGAGCTAAGTGCTACTTATGGCTGGTGTTGATGGAAACCTCAAGAGGGCTGGATGAGCATTCACAGAAGGATAGTTCTCTGTACTTATTTATACATCCTGGAATGGAACATTGGGATGGCTATTCCACAACAACCATCTACCACCTTCACTTGTGCCAAAAGCCATTTTTTTCCATCACCCCTCTGTGAAAACCATGTCAGAAAATGCTAAAGTGTGTGATATTTTCAAAACTTTAGGAAATGCTTAGATTATTTCCAGCATGTGATTGTAGCAGGAGAATCTGGGGAAATCTGAAACAGCAACTCAGAAAGAGCCCAAGGCTTTGAGATGAGATACAGCTTTAGGTTTGGACTCAGATACTCGGTAACTGTGCAGGTCACATACCTTTTGGAGAGACTCAGTTTCCTCCTCATCAGTGTTATAAACTCTTCGCTTTCTTTTTTTGAATCACTGCTGATCACTTCTAGACAAGGGGTAGGTAGCTCCCCTTAGCCTGGACACAGCCAGCAGAACTTGCTTATGTCAATATTATAATGTTAATTTAGAAAGTTATCCTCTGTTACTTCTTGATTAGAAATAACTTAGGTCTGCCAGACTACTCTTACTATTAGGAAATGATTTGTTAAATTGTAGGCACATATTACAGTCATACCTAGTGTGCAGAAAGTTAATTCTTCTTTTTAGTACCTAAGTGTTGTATTTTGGCCTTTTACACTATACACTAATTCTGGCAACCCACTCCAGTATCCTTGCCTGGAAAATTCCCATGGACAGAGAAGCCTGGTAGGCTACAGTCCATGCGGTCACAAAGAGTCGGACACGACTGAGCGACTTCACTTTCAATTCAGGGTGTATAGTGTATGTATGAATGAAGATAGAGTCACTGTGACTTTCTCAGGAAGGATTTGTTAAATGGAATAAAAACTAATACAAGGCCCACTCTCACACCAGACGATGATGGAGAATAAAGAGGATAATGTTAAAATACACTATTCACTTGTCAATAGTTAAGCCAGAAACTGTGAAAGAGAGTGTCTAGCAAGGTAAGATTGCTCTGGAGACTTCAGTTGTGGTCCAGTAAGACTCCACACTTCCACACAGGCGGCACAGTTCAATCTTGGTTGGGGAACTAAGATCCTGCATGCCTCATGGTGCAGCCAGATAAATGAAAAGTGAGGCCTTACTATGTAGCACAGGTAACTTTATCAATACTTCATAATGAATGTTAGAAAAATAATCTAAAAATGTGGTTATATGTATATATATAACTGATTCATTTTGCTCTACAGCAGAAAGCAATACAACATTGTAAACCAACTGCACCGTAATCAAAACATTTTTTAAAATTGCTCTTTATCATATAAAAAGTTATTGCACTGGCTGATTCTGCACTATTCTTATTTTAAGGGGATGAGTGAAGAGGGAAGCAGGAGGAGCCAGCTACTCTGCACACCTGCCTCTTTGCTATCCCATTTAATCCTTACAACACTGCTGAGAGGTACAGACCCCTCATTGCTGCTTAAAACAATGCTATGAGGTACGTATTACTGTGCCCATTCAACAGCTAGGAGGTTGAGATTCAGGGAGGCTAAGAGATTTACCCAGGATCATATAGTTCGCAGGTAATAAAGAAAGAATTCAAACTTGGGTCTGTCTGACTTCAAAGCTCTAGCTCCTTCTACTAACTTCTGCATCTCCTTCCATGTTCCCTGCCCATAAATTTGAGGAGGCGGTGGTGAATGCGAATTAAAATCCAGATCTGGTTATCTAAGCCCCACTTTTCCTCCTATTTTGAAGCCAGTCTTTTCTGCTGCTTCTTGGGTCAAGGCTCAGTGTCACTCAGATTGCTAGGCTGCGAAAGGACCACCCCTGATATGTTGACAAGAAATAAGCTTCGAATCTGCAACACTTCTTTATATGGCCTGTCAGCCTGGAGCTCCTACCAAAGAAGTATTTCACAACAGGCCTGGCCACCTTATCACATTCCAAGCAGAGTTCAGCTTTCGTGGGCTGCAATCTTTGGAAACCCTGATGGTGACAAGTTATTTACTCTTTGTCTTAATGCCACTAGTATTTAGTCCATGGCCCCCTTTTCTTCTCTTTGCTTCAAAGAAGTCACATTATCTTCTCTCATATACCAGAGGTCATTTTGCTTTGGGTTACAATACAAAATAAATCACAAGAGCCAGAGGTTTATTGATCCAGTGGGCCCACACAGACAACATGGATAGCAAAGTCGGTCATTTTAGGTGGCGTGCTATTGGGCCAACTATGAAAAGAATTTTTCATTTGGTTTCTGTCCAAAGACTGTTTTGTAAAATTTAGGTGAATTTTGTCTCTCAGCTGGAATGAAAGGCCACCGGTTTTGTTCTTCCTTCTGTCCTGCAGAGGAGCTCCGCTTCTCCTGTAAACCATCCAGGGTGCGCCTGAAAAAGATTAAGATGGTCTGCAGGGGTGGGAGACATTTCATCAGAATTTATTACTGTTCAAAGCCTCTATAAAGGCTCTCATTCAACCCTGGCCTTTGTATTTCCACCCATGAAAATCGTTCATACCATGACCAATCTGATACATTGTTGGTGTTCTTCATGGAGTATTCCAAATGAGACCACAGTGAACCAACTCTTCACTCAGAGGAAAAGGGGAAGATACTAGGACAGTAAAAAAAAAAAAAAAAAAAAAGAAAGAAACAACCCAAAACTAAAGTTTGCTTTAATACTTTGTGGCATTTTCCATCCAGGTCAGAGCTCCCTTGGGTGAGAACTGATGGAAACTCTGTTTTGACAGTTAAAAGAATACCTTTGGGTAGAGGAGCCCCCACCATGTGGATTTTAAATCAAGAAAAGAGTGTCTTTTCCAGTCTGTTTCCATTGAAAACCCAACACCTGCCAATTACAAGAGTCAATCTAATTTGAGTAATATTTGTCAATCTAATATTTGCATTTTCTTTTAGTTAGCAAGCAAAAAATCTTTTTTTTAGCATTCATCAGAGCTGTGTTCTAAGAACAGAGAATTGTATACACGAACACTCCCTTTATAATTCTTCAATTTAAAACATCACAGTGTGCATTAAGCCACATATCTCACAATTACAATCAAGATTATTCACATAAGCTCCAATGTGAGAAAGGTACAGAAAGGGAAAAGACAGGAGGAAAGAAATATTCTCAAACATGGATAATAAATCTAAAGAACTAGTGGACCACTTGTACCTTCATCTTAAAACACAGTTTCCATAAATTAGCGTTAAATGTACAAAAACTTAATTGTTGGAATATGCAGTTGAGTCCTGTATAGACCAACACTTGGGATATGGAATCAATTCCTCTAAATACTCTGAGCCCACAGCTCTCTTGACTTAAACACTAACAATAAAACCTTGAAAAAAAGCTTCAATTTAATAGCACCATGCTGTAAATCAAGCACTACAGGGGGCGATGTGACCAAGAACGGGCATGTGGGGGCAGGGAGAAGGCAGGCAGACTTCAGGTTTTGCAAATATCACCCTTACCAGGAGGGTCTAAAGAATGTGCCCTTCCCCTGTGTGACTTGTGCCCTGACCCCACGTTTATAAGATCCTTTGGGGATCACTTTTGATCTTGGCTTCCAGCACCCAAAGAGAAATGTGTTTCTATCACCTCAGTTGCTCTGGGAGCTGGTTAGTAATATAAGTTACGTTCCTTCTGATAAAGGTCTTTGGCAGCTTTTAGTGATGAATTTTCTGAAAACCTTCCCTGCCCCTCACCACCTACCATCAGCTTGCTAACTCTTACCCACTGAAAAGTAACAAAACAAAACAAGCAGACAAATAAAAAAGACAGTCTGAGTTACCCTAGCAGCTCTCTTTCCCATCACAGCAGCATTTGTGTTCTTATATCCAGGGGAGTCTATGGGCTTCCCTGGGACTGGGCTGGGCCTTTTTTGATGTTTTTCCTCAGTGCCTAGGGAAGTGAGGTATTCTGACACAGAATAGCTTGAAATGAATGCAAAATTTTCCAACTTTTGCTATGAATTACCAAAATGCTTTCTGGCAAGAGAATCAAGAATGGTAAGCAAATTTCATATTACCTTCAAAAGAAACCGCTATAAAGGGATAGGAGAAAAATGACATCTTACTAGGTTTGCATTTCTTAAACACATTCATTGGCAATCTCCTCCTGTTTGTGTGTGTGTGTGTGTGTGTGTGTGTGTGTGATGAATTTTCTGTACTTGCCCGTAGATCCTTTTTCGAGAGGGTTGGCTGTCTTTCTGATTTGTAAGAACTCTTAACTATACTAAGAATTTTAAACTTTATAATGTTTAACGTTTATATGCAATATTGCAAATATATCTTCCACTTTGTATTTTTTTGTGTGAGGTTTTTCGTTTGTTTCTTGATTCTCGGATACTTGTTTATACTAAACTATGAGATGCTAACTTGTAACCATGTCTCTTGCTTCATGGAAAATGGTCCAGGGGCTACCCCTAACCCTGAGTGAATTATATGAATCTAGTTCTGCTGGTGCTGTAGGCAGCAATTATATAGCATTATATAACTCAACATTTCCAAGTGAAAGCTTGCATTGCTACTCTAGCCTTAAGGTGTCTTGACTGTATCTGCCTTCATGAAAATACTTTCTTTAAAAGTGCCTTAGTGGAGAAAACACTCAAAAGATTATAGCTTATAATTATTATAATATTATTTATATTATATGATGTACCTAACATATATTATATTATCATAGTTAGTTATTATTATTTTTTTCCTGGCTTTATTTTCACTAGTTTACAAAAACAAATCTACCTTGATTTTAGGAAGCAAATTTTCTTTTATTGGTCATCTTTTTGCTGCCTTAAGCACGTAGCGTGGTGTCTCTCACATAACAGGCACCCAATCAATGTGCAAACTGAAGGTCTAGAGGGTGTGCGCAGTCGTGTCTGATTCTTTGCAACCTCATGGACTGTAGTTTGCCAGGCCCCTCTGCCCATGGGACTTTCCAGGCAAGAATGCTGGAGTGGGTTGCCCTTTTCCACTGTAGGGGATCTTCCGAACCCCGGGATCAAAATCGGTCTCTTATGTTTTCTGCATTGGCAGGTGAATTCTTTATCACTGAGCCACCTGGAAGGGAAATGCAGTGGCAGCAAGTTAATCGTAGAAAATAGACAGTGGTGAGCCACGCAGCATAGCAGAACGTATGTATGAGTTCATTTAAATTTTCTTTTCCATTTGTAGATATTAAGCATTCATTTATGGCCACAGCATATTCAGGAAAAACTGAAGGAGAGAGTACATTTAATTTTAGATGTTGATGAGACTTGATTCCTATCCATTTAAAATGACTCCTTTCACTTATTCTTTTTTTCTCAATTATTTAGAACAGTTTTTAATAAAATGTGCTCTGTTTTAGCCCCCAAAGGCTGTTAGAAGTAGGACATTTAGTTTATTTCTTTATCTTGCAAGACAATGCCTTTTATGAATTTTTAAAGGGGAATGGGCAGAAATTAAGCTTTGATACCTTAAAAATACAAGAGAAAACAAAATGAATGAAAATATAACATTTGGAATCATTTTTATCAACTCCAGATTTTTTCTTGATTAAATAAAATTATTTAAATACTTCTTAGGGTCAGGACGACTCTAAGAAATGTGTTTCATGTAATCTTATCTTTTTTTAGTAAATCACTAAGAGTTATGAATTATCTTAAGTTTTTTAAGAGGCAGAGATAATTTGAGAAGTCAACTAATAATAATCTAAATTGAAAGCAATTAGCATAAGTAACAGTATCTCATAAATAAGGCAATTAAATGCTAAAACAATCTGCTGAATTTTCAGACAATTGAAATTAGGTTTTGAAAACTTAGATTGATTATGTGTAAAGTTAACTAGAGCATTGTAAGCTTCAACACATGCTAAGGCATGTAGATATTAACCACATATATTTGTTCAGCAAACAGTGAGATGAGGTATTATTACCAGGGAAAATTACCTATATTTGGGCCGTGTTCCAAGAAGCTACACAGGGTGGCATTTATGACATTAGAAAATCAAATCAAAGTCTAGCATGTAGCTCTTAGACTGGCAAGCTTTGACAGTTGATTTTATGTATACTCTGAGAGCTGATCCTCCTCTTTAGAGAAGGTTTCTGAGATTCATTTTAAAACCATAAGGCTATTTAATGAACTGGCAGTGCAGAGATAGTCCTCGGAATCACAGTGTGTGCTAAGTCGCTTCAGCCGTGTCCTACTCTTTGTGACACTATGGACCATAGCCCACCAGGCTCCTCTGTGCATGGGATTCTCCAGGCAAGAAGACTGGAGGGGGTTGCCATGCCCTCTTCCAGGGGATCTTCCCCACCCAGGAACCAAACCCGCATCTCTTACAGGAAGGTTCTCTTGCATTAGCAGGCAGGTTCTTTACTACTGGTGCCACCTGGGAAGCCCAGGAATCACAGTACTCCTAGTCCATTTTCTTCCTGTGGTCGAATTTTATTTGAAACCAAATTATAGCCCAAATCACTTTACTTTGAGAGATTACTCTTACATGGACCAGAAATATTCTAAATCAGACCAGAATTTCTGGTAATGGGACAAACTGAGCTGGCATGAATACTCCCTCTCCTTCCATTTATTTGACAAAAATAAAGCCCAGCAGCAACAACAACACAGGCACAACCCAATACAAAAGAAAGAGAAACCCCCAGATGTCAGAAATAAATAAGGAATTCAAGGCCAGAAAGGAAAACATAGCAGCGGACACTGTGAAGACCCAAGGCATATTGCTGAAATATTTATGGAAACACTGGTCTGGGACAAATGGAATCCAGCAAATATGAAGACAAAATTACTCCACAAGAACACTTCCACCACCCCTGGTGCACAGGACTTCTGCTTGAAAATGAGAGCCTAGCAGGCTCCATGGGGTCTCAGAGTTGGACACAACTGAGCGACTAACACTTTCACTTCACTACTGAAGAACCCACAATAAAAAGTCACAGAGTTACTCAAGGAAACAAACCTCTGTGGAAAAGTTAATAAGAAAATAGAAACAAACCATGAAATTATTGCAATAAAATAATTAAAGAGATAGCATAAGAAATGAAAGAAAGATAAGAACTATTTCATAGCTACTGGTTGGCAAAAAGTAAATGGTTGGAACATAACAAGTATTTGTGAGGACAGCAAATACTAGGAACTTTCATAACCTGCTGTTGAGAATTTAAAACAATACAGCTACACTGAAAACAATTCAGCACCACCTAATCAAGTTTACCAAATAGGAAAAGGAGTATGTCAAGGCTGTATATTGTCACTCTACTTATTTAACTTATATGCAGAGTACATCATGAGAAATGTTGGGCTGGTTGAAGCACAAGCTGGAATCAAGATTGTCGGGAGAAATATCAATAACCTCAGATACACAGATGACACCACCCTTATGGCAGAAAGTGAAGAAGAACTAAAGAGGCTCTTGATGAAAGTGAAAGAGGAGAGTGAAAAAGTAGGCTTAAAGCTCAACATTCAGAAAACTAAGACCACAGCATCTGGTCCCATCACTTCATGGGAAATAGATGGGGAAACAGTGGAAACAGTGTCAGAATTTATTTTTCTGGGCTCCCAAATCACTGCAGATGGTGATTGCAGCCATGAAATTAAAAGATGCTTACTCCTTGGAGGGAAAGTTATGACCAAGGTAAACAACATATTAAAAAGCAGAGATATTACTTTGCCAACAAAGGTCCATCTAGTCAAGGCTATGGCTTTTCCAGTGATCATGTGTGGATGTGAGAGTTGGACTATAAAGAAAGCTGAGTGCCAAAGAATTGATGCTTTTGAACTGTGGTGTTGGAGAAGACTCTTGAAGACTCTTGAGAGTCCCTTGGACTGCAAGATCCAACCAGTCCATCTTAAAGATCTGTCCTGGGTGTTCATTGGAAGGACTGATGTTGAAGCTGAAGCTCCAATACTTTGGCCACCTGATGCAAAGAGCTGACTCATTTGAAAAGACCCTGATGCTGGGAAAGATTGAGGGCAGGAGGAGAAGGGGACAACAGAGGATGAGATGGTTGGATGGCATCACCAACTCAATGGACATGGGTTGGGTGGACTCCGGGAGTTGATAATGGACAGGGAGGCCTGGAGTGCTATGGTTCATGGGGTCACAAAGAGTTGGACATGATTGAATGACTGAACTGAACTGAATCAAGTTTACAGATACATACCTGCAACTCAGGAGTCAGTGTCTACATTAACTCTTACATTTGTGTTCATGCTTGCTTAGTTGCTCAATCCTGTCCATCTCTTTGGGACCTTTGGACTGTAGCCTGCTGGGCTCCTCTGTCCACGGGATTTTTTCAGGCAAGAATACTGGAGTAGGTTGCCATTTCCTTCTCCAGGGGAACTTACTGACCCAGGGATCGAATTTGTGTCTTTTGTGTCTCCTGCATTGCAGGCAGATTCTTTACTGCTGAGCCACTGGGGAAGCCCCGGAAGGCAAGTAAAAGCACATATACTAGCATTGTTCATCAGAACAATCCAGAAACCTCATAAAAGTTGGACCATAAAGAAAGCTGAGCGCCGAAGAATCGATGCTTTCGAACTGTGGTGTTGGAGAAGACTCTTATGAGACCCTTGGACTGCAAGGAGATCAAATTAGTCAATCCTAAAGGAAATCAACCCTGAATATTCATTGGAAGGACTGATGCTGAAGCTGAAGCTCCAATACTTTGGCCACCTGATGCAAAGAGCTGACTCATTTGAAAAGACCCTGATGCTGGGAAAGATTGAAGGCAGGAGGAGAAGGGGATGACAGAGGATGAAATGTTTGGATGGCATCACTGACTCAATGGACATGAGTTTGAGCAAGTTTTGGGAGATGGTGAAGCACAGCAAAGCCTGGTGTGCTACAGTCCGTGGGGTCACAAAATGTCAGACACTACTGAGAAACTGAACAACAAATTAACAGTAGAGTGATCAAATAAACTATGAAAATACATTTGAAAACTGTGCAGCAATAAATATAAATGAGCAGCATATCAAGACATGAATTTCAGAAACATAATTTAGGGGGAAATAAGCAAATCAAAGAAAAATACATAAAGATTCTGCATGTATGTTTTAAAACGGACAAAACAACAACATATTTGCACCTTCTGTGCAAATTCTTACTAAAATGCTTGCCGCACTTAACAGTGATCCCCAAGTTCAAACAAGAGAACATAGTAATTATTGCAGGACTCGAGAAATTCAAGATCAAGGGCAACCAGAGTATAATGACTAAAGCCCTAGCTGTAGACATAAGCATTTGTCCAAAATATCAGGGGACTCCTAGAACTGATTTTGGGAGTGAAGTGGTCGACCAACTGGTACACATAGCATCAGCAGACATCTGTCAAACTTCGGCTTTTCTGTTACTCATTTTTTCAAACAAAAACAAAACCCAGTCTCCAGTCTGAGCATTTTGCAGTGTTTAGTTAAATCGAAATATGCAGTAAACTGTAATATGAAGCTGTTGGATGAAAATTCTGATCAATGTAGAAAACAAAGGCCATTTATTGTTCTTGTTTCATAAGCTGACTTCATAATAGTATTTTCAGATTCTACCCTTTTTGTCTCAACAAGACAAACTTTAATATCATTTTGTGTTTGTGTCTTTTTTGATTTAGAAATTCAGTTTATGGGATGAATGGAATTCTAAGAGTCTGTCTACCTATCAGTACTATTAAAATGTTTTTCTAAACATGAAGCAGGATTTATTTTTGAAACAGAGGCAATAATCACATTTTCTCATTTCTAAGACTACTGACATATAAAATGTGTTATTAACTTATGACCGTTTTAAAAAAATAACAGCTTTTCACATTAGAATTGTCATGCATTATAAGACATATCTCTGTTTCCAGAAAGACTAAATATGAAAAAATGTGCATTTTATTTTTTTCCTTACCCCCTTACATCCTACCTCTGGCAACCAAAAAAGGGAATTTTAGAATTGAGCTCTATCAGCTTTTACTTCATGCATATTGAGGCTCTCTTGTTTAGCATGTACAAATATAGGATTCTCTCTTTCCAATGGGTTGATTCTTTTATTGCTAATTGTTGTTATTGTTTAGTCACTCACTGATGTCCACCAATCTCCTCTGTCCATGGGATTTCCCAGGCAAGAATACTGGAGTGGGTTGCCATTTCCAGGGGACCAAGATCTCTAGGAGATCTTTCTGACCTGTCAGACAGATCAGATCTTCCTGACCTGTCTCCTGCATTAGTAAGTTTCTTGTAAGCAGCATATAGTTGGATCATTTTATTTAATCAGCTGAACAATCTCTGTCCTTTGATTGATATATTTAGGCCATTACATTTAAGGTAATTAATAATATGCTAGCAGAGAAAGTAATGGCACCCCACTCCAGTACTCTTGCCTGGAAAATCCTGTGGATGGAGGAGCCTGGTAGGCTGCAGTCCATGGGGTCGAGAAGAGTCGGACACGACTGAGCGACTTCACTTTCACTTTCCACTTTCATGCATTGGAGAAGGAAATGGCAACCCACTCCAGTGTTCTTGCCTGGAGAATCCCAGGGACAGGGGAGCCTGGTGGGCTGCTGTCTATGGGGTCGCACAGAGTCGGACACAACTGAAGTGACTTAGCAGCAGCAGCAGCAGCACTCAAGTAAGGCGTTTCACTACTTGTTTCTCTGCTTTTTATGGTTTTTGTTTCTTCTCATTCTCTTTTTTTGTTTTCCTGTGAGCTATTTGAACAATTTTTTAAAAATTCCACTTTGATTCACTTGTATTTTTGTGTGTTATCTCTTTTTCTAGTTTTCATAGTGACAACTCTAGTTATCAAAATATACACTTATCACATTCTAAAATATAGACTTATCACAGTCTACTGGTATCAACATTTTACAAGTTCAAGTGAAGTGTGAAAACTTAACTTCCATTTGGGTCCCTTTATCTTCCTCACTTTTTAAATATCACTGTCTTAAGTCTGTTGTTTAGTTACTAAATTGTGCTCTCCTCTTTTGTGACCCTATGGACTATAGCCTGCCAGGCTCCCCTGTCCATGGGATTTCCCAGGCAAGATTACTGGAGTGGATTGCCATTTCCTTTTCCTGGGGATCTTCCAAACCCAGGAATTAAACTAGCATCTCCTGTGTCCCCTGAGTCTCCTGCATTACAGGTAGATTCTTTATCTCTGAGCCACTGGGGAAACCCTGTCTTAAATATGAGACAGTGTTGCAATTTTTCATTGAAGTATCAGCTTTGGTTTATAAAATTCATGAGAAAAATAATAGTCTATTGTATACGGATTTCTGCTGTTTCCATTGTTCCTTCTTTCCTGACTCTCTAAGAGTCCTTCTTTTAGCATTTCCTTTTTGTCTGAAGAAAGTCCTTTAAGCAATCTTTAATGGTAGGTTTAGTTCAGTTGCTCAGTTGTGTCTGACTCTTTGAGACCCCATGAATCGCAGCACGCCAGGCCTCCCTGTCCATCACCAACTCCCAGAGTTCACTCAGACTTGCATCCATTGAGTCAGTGACGCCATCCAGCCATCTCATCCTCTGTCGTCCCCTTCTCCTCCTGCCCCCAATCCCTCCCAGCATCAGAGTTTTTTCCAGTGAGTCAGCTCTCCACATGAGGTGGCCAAAGTACTGGAGTTTCAGCTTTAGCATCATTCCTTCCAAAGAAATCCCAGGGCTGATCTCCTTCAGAATGGATTGGTTGGATCTCCTTGCAGTCCAAGGGACTCTCAAGAGTCTTCTCCAACACCACAGTTCAAAAGCATCAATTCTTCAGCGCTCAGCCTTCTTCACAGTCCAACTCTCACATCCATACATGACCACTGGAAAAACCATAGCCTTGACTAGACGGACCTTAGTCGGCAAAGTAATGTCTCTGCTTTTGAATATGCTATCTAGGTTGGTCATAACTTTTCCAAGGAGAAAGCGTCTTTTAATTTGGCTCGCATTAAATTTGTATTTCTTTGTATGCAAATATAACTTATCTCTTTATTCTGAAGGATAGTTTCACTGGATATAGTTTTTGAGGTGGACAGTTCTTTCCTTACAGCTCTTGAAAAATGTTGTGCCACTTCTCTTTGGCCTCCATAGTTTCAGATCAGAAATCTGCTGTAATTTAAATTGCTGTTCCCCTACAAGTAATGTGTTATTTCTCTCTAGATGTTTTAAAGATTTTTTTGTTTTTGGTTTTTAAAAGTTTAATTATGAAATCTTGGCATGAGTTTTTTTGAGTTTATCTTGTTTGGGGTTTACTCAGCTTCTTGGATCTGTAGGTTTGTGTCTTTTGGTAACTTGAGGGATTTGTTGGTAATCATTTATTTAGATACTCTTCCAACACCACTCTTTTGTTATTGTTTCAAGGTCCCTAAGACTCTGTATGTGTGTCTCTGTGTGTGTATATATATTTAGGCTATTTTGTCTGGGTTGGCAAGATTGGGTAAATTCTACACTTTTGTTGTAAAATTTACTGACTCTGTCTTCTGCTATCTCTATTCTACTACTTAGTCAATGCTGTGAGTTTTTAAATTTCTAATTTCCACTTGGTTTTTTAAATGTAATTCTCCTTTCTTTGCTGAGATTTTCCATTTTTTCATTTGTTCCAGGAGAATTTTTAATTGATTGTTCAAGCATTTTTATGATTACTATGTTAAAATCTTTGTCAAATAATTCCAAAATGTAACTCATTGTTGATTTCGGTTGATTGTCATTTCTCATTCGGGTTGTGATTTTCATTGTTCTTTGTATGACAGATAATTTTCTACTTTATCTATTATGTTAAGAGACTTTGGATTTCATATAAATCTTTTATTTTAGCTAGCAGTCATGCAATTTAAGGTTAACATATATGGATTTTGTCCTACATTTGTGGGCTTTTATTTCACTGGGAATTTAATTCTCAGATTTCTTTATCAAAGAAAAATATTCTTTGGTATATTCTTATATTATGTAATAATAATAGTAATATAAATAACAGTGTTATTTTTGTCTTATTGGTTTATCTGTTGCCACTGAGGACCCCTCTAATTTCTGCTGGTGCTTCCTGAGGGGAAATCAGGGATTTCTTCAGGCCTGGCTTCCAGATATGTCTCAGTTGATGAGGGTGTGTTGGGATCTTCCTATTGGTGCCTCTGGACTATTCTGGTGTCTCTGGGTTAGGGAGGATGGACTTAGAGTACAGGGACAAGAAACTTCCAGGGGCTTGGCTGCTTTTGTAGCTGAGTCCCTCTCACTGACACCGAGTCCCTCTTGCCTGGGACTCAGTCCTGGTGGGAGAGGAGAAGACTTTTCCTCATTGCTTACTGTTCCTGAACCTCTCAATCAATGCCCTTATGGCTTTTGTTGATCTCACCTGATGTTAGAGGGAGTCTCATTCAGTTCAGGGGAGTTACCTTCTGTTATTAGGTCAGATATTGGGAAATGATGGTCTGCATAGACTTTTGTTGGGTGAGGGGACACAAAACGTCCTTTTGCTGTGTTGTTTTTCAACTCTTGTGGTTCTAAAGAAACTCCCCTTCTTCCTACCACATTTCAAAGTCCTTCTTCGGTATTTCTTGTGCCATTTCTAGGGTGAGACTTGTGCCTAGCAAGGAGAAATAGGGAAAAATGGGCCTATACTATCTCGTCTGGATCAGAGGTCAACTGTACTCTTTGAAACAATTTACTGTATTTCTTTATTATTAGCTTTTGGCTCGTTCTAAAACCTGCTTACATTACAAAGACTCAAATGTACTTTTTCTCTTTTTTAATTTAATGCTAGTTTTCATTAAACACACAGCTAAAATTTTATTTTTTCTTACACATATTTTCTTGTATATACGTTTCTTATATACAATACTGAATTAGTTTGATGATTGGCCTTGTGAAAGAACAAAATAGATTTGTCCACATTTTCAGAAAATAAAAGCATACTCTGTCAAAAATTATGGCTCTCTGCTAGCCTCAAAAAGTGCCTACTTTTAACCATCAAAGTTGATGTCAAATCCTTTTGATATTCAGCTTAACTGTGTTTCCTAAACATCTCAACTGTCTCATGTAAAGCTGTCCTTTAGCTCATGATTCAGTGATTCTTTAATATCCGGATACCACACATACTTTCAAAGCTACTCACCATAAAAGGAAGAAACAAAAAAATCCCTCTTTAGAATTATTTAGTCATTTTACTCCTTTCAACAGTTTCCACGTGCAATATCCTATTTAAGCTGAAAGGAAAATCTTTGGAATAGAAACGCATTTCAGTAAATATTTTTACCTTTTTTTCCCCTAGTTCAGGTTAAAGAATAAAATCTGTACTGTGTAATTGCCATCTGTGGCAGATGCTCTCACTGCCTGTCAATATTCTTTCCTTTCTTAATATTCAGTTCAGTTCATTTCAGTCGCTCAGTCATGTCCAACTCTTTGCAACCACATGAATCGCAGCATGCCAGGCCTCCCTGTCCATCACCAACTCCTGGAGTTCACTCAGACTCACATCCATCAAGTCAGTGATGCCATCCAGCCATCTCATCCTCTGTCATCCCCTTCTCCTGCCCCCAATCCCTCCCAGCATCAAAGTCTTTTCCAATGAGTCAACTCTTCGCATGAGGTGGCCAAAGTATTGGAGTTTCAGCTTCAGCATCATTCCTTCCAAAGAAATCCCAGGGCTGATTTCCTTCAGAATGGATTGGTTGGATCTCCTTGCAGTCCAAGGGACTCTCAAGAGTCTTCTCCAACACCACACTTCAAAAGCATCAATTCTTCAGTGCTCAGCCTTCTTCATAGTCCAACTCTCACATCCATACATGACCACAGGAAAACCATAGCCTTGACTAGATGGACCTTAGTCGGCAAAGTAATGTCTCTGCTTTTGAATATGCTATCTAGGTTGGTCATAACTTTTCTTCCAAGGAGTAAGCCTCTTTTAATTTCATGGCTGCAATCACCATCTGCAATGATTTTGGAGCCCCCCCCCAAAATAAAGTCTGACACTTTTTCCACTGTTTCCCCTTCTATTTCCCATGAAGTGATGGGACCGGATGCCATGATCTTAGTTTTCTGAATGTTGAGCTTTAAGCTAGCTTTTTCACTCCCCACTTTCACTTTCATCAAGAGGCTCTTTAGTTGCTCTTCACTTTCTGCCATAAGGGTGGTGTCATCTGCATATCTGAGGTTCTTGAGATTTCTCCCGGCAATCTTGATTCCAGCTTGTGTTTCTTCCAGTCCAGTGTTTCTCATGATGTACTCTGCATAGAAGTTAAATCTGCAGGGTGACAATATACAGCCTTGACATACTCTTTTTCCTATTTGGAACCAGTCTGTTGTTCCATGTCCAGTTCTAACTGTTGCTTCCTGACCTGCAGACAGATTTCTCAAGAGGAGGTCAGGTGGTCTGGTATTCCCATCTCTTTCAGAATTTTCCACAGTTTATTGTGATCCACACAATTAGAGGCTTTGGCTTAGTCAATAAAGCAAAAATAGGTGTTTTCCTGGAACTCTCTTGCTTTTCCATGATCCAGCGGATGTTGGCAATTTGATCTCTGGTTCCTCTGCCTTTTCCAAAACCAGCTTGAACATGAGGAAGTTCGCGGTTCACATATTGTTGAAGCCTGGCTTGGAGAATTTTGAGCATTACTTTAGTAGCATGTGAGATGAGTGCAATTGTGCGGTAGTTTGAGCATTCTTTGGCATTGCCTTTCTTTGGGATTGGAATGAAAACGGACCTTTTCCAGTCCTATGGCCACTGCTGAGTTTTCCAAGTTTGCTGGCATATTGAGTGCAGCACTTTCACAGCATCATCTTTCAGAATTTGAAACAGCTCTACTGGAATTCCATCACCTCCACTAGCTTTGTTCGTAGTGTTGCTTTCTAAGGCCCACTTGACTTCACAATCCAGGATATCTGTCTCTAGATGAGTGATCACACCATTGTGATCATCTGGGTCATGAAGATCTTTTTGTACAGTTCTTCTGTGTATTCTTGCCACCTCTTCTTAATATCTTCTGCTTCTGCTAGGTCCATACCATTTCTGTCCTTTACTGTGCCCATCTTTGCATGAAATGTTCCCTTGGTATCTCTAATTTTCTTTGAAGAGATCTCTAGTCTTTCCCATTCTGTTGTTTGCCTCTATTTCTTTGCATTGATCACTGAAGAAGGCTTTCTTATCTCTTCTTGCTATTCTTTGGAACTTTGCGTTCATATGCTTGTGTCTTTCCTTTTCTCCTTTGCTTTTCGCCTCTCTTCTTTTCACAGATATTTGTAAGGCCTCCCCAGACAGCCATTTTGCTCTTTTGCATTTCTTTTCCATGGGGATGGTCTTGATCCCTGTCTCCTGAACAATGTCACGAATCTCATTCCATAGTTGATCAGTCACTCTATCTATCAGATCTAGGCCCTCAAATCTATTCCTTATTTCCACTGTATAATCATAAGGGATTTGATTTAGGTCATACCTGAATGGTCTAGTGGTTTTCCCTACTTTCTTCAATTTAAGTCTGAATTTGGTAATAAGGAGTTCATGATCTGAGCCAAAGTCAGCTCCTGGTCTTGTTTTTGTTGACTATATAGAGCTTCTCCATCTTTGACTGCAAAGAATATAATCAATCTGATTTCGGTGTTGACCATCTGGTGATGTCCATGTGTAGAGTCTTCTCTTGTGTTGTTGGAAGAGGTTGTTTGCTATGACCAGTGCATTTTCTTGGTAAAACTCTATTAGTCTTTGCCCTGCTTCATTCTGCATTCCAAGGCCAAATTTGCCTGTTCCTCCAGGTGTTTCTTGACTTCCTACTTTTGCATTCCAGTCCCCTAGAATGAAAAGGACATCTTTTTGGGGTGTTACTTCTAGAAGGTCTTGTAGGTCTTCATAGAACTGTTCAACTTCAGCTTCTTCAGCATTACTGGTTGGGGCACAGACTTGGATAACTGTGATATTGAATGGTTTGCCTTGGAAATGAACAAAGATCATTCTGTCATTTTTGAGATTGCATCCACATACTGCATTTTGGACTCTTTTGTTGACCATGATGGCTACTCCATTTCTTCTGAGGGATTCCTGCCCACAGTAGTAGATATAATGGTCATCTGAGTTAAATTCACCCATTCCAGTCCATTTTAGTTTGCTGATTCCTACAATGTCGACATTCACCCTTGCCATCTCCTGTTTGACCACTTCCAATCTGCCTTGCTTCATGGACCTGACATTCCAGGTTCGTATGCAGTATTGCTCTTTACAGCATCGTACCTTGCTTCTATCACCAGTCACATCCACAGCTGAGTATTGTTTTTGCTTTGGCTCCATCCCTCCATTCTTTCTGGAGTTATTTCTCCACTGATCTCCAGTAGTATATTGGGCACCTCCCAACCTGGGGAGTTCCTCTTTCAGTATCTTATCATTTTGCCTTTTCATACTGTTCATGGGGTTCTCAATGCAAGAATACTGAAGTGGTTTGCCATTCCCTTCTCCAGTGGACCACATTCTGTCAGACCTCTCCACCATGACCCTTCCATCTTGGGTTGACCCGCAGGCATGGCTTAGTTTCATTTAGTTAGACAAGGCTGTGGTCCTAGTGTGATTAGATTGACTAGTTTTCTGTAAGTATGGTTTCAATGTGTCTGCCCTCTGATGCCCTCTTGCAACACCTACCATCTTACCTGGGTTTCTCTTACCTTGGGCGTGGGGTATCTCTTCACGGCTGCTTCAGCAAAGTGCAGCCACTGCTCCTTACCTTGGGCGAAGGGTATCTCCTCACCGCCACCCTTCCTGACCTTCAACGTGGGATATCTCCTCTAGGCCCTCCTGCGCCTGCGCAGCCAGCGCTCCTTGGACTTGGGGTTGCTCCTTCTGGCCTCTGCCCTTCGCCTCCGGCATGGGGTAGCTCCTCTTGGCCACTGCCCCTGACCTCGGACGTGGGGTAACTCTTCTTAGCCGCCCTTAGTGCGCCAGTCCCAGCCGCCCGTGCTTAGTGCGCCAGTCTCACTTAATATTATTTCTTAATATTAGGAAGTCCGATTTTCAGCTAAGTCCTTGTTTGCTGTCCAAGTGCATAAATGCATTAGAAATATTTAAAGCACTCAGGATTAAGTAACTGGCCTTGGAGCCCATCTGAAAGCTTCGTAGAAATTTCCCTTTTCTTTGCTTGCTTTCTTTGTTACCTTTTCTTATTTTTCTTTAGTATACTGCATATCAACACATTTCATTTTTCTCCACCTTTCTGTTTTTACTGTACTACTCATGCCTTACAATGTATGCAATTTCTTTTGAAGATATAGTTTCTGGTTGAATACTAGTCCACACAAAGCTCCCCTATTCTTGGAGCATGAAGCTATGAGGCTACAACAAGTGAGAGGGTCAGAGTGGGCAGCACAGATGGGAGGAATTAAGTTTGCTTCATGAACTGGTTTATTCTCATAATCCCAACAATATTTTTCCCACCAGGACATCAGGGCATGTTAGTTATCTGCAAAGATATTTCTGTGTATTGCTTTATCATGAACATTAGATGATTTGACTAACAAAATGAGAAATCATGACAGACAGAAGAAATAACTAGGGAAATCATGTAGAGAATGAGAAATATGAATGGAAAGCTCAATATGGATGTAAAGGGTTTAAGAGAACAGATAGTGTGTCCTGGTCAATTTAAGATATGTAAGACACATCACCAAACATCACCAATATTTTTAAACTGTGAAATTATATTATTTAGCTCTTCTGCCCTTTTGGCCTTTGTTTGGTTTGGGGTTTTTTTAAAAAAGTAAACTCCTCTTCCAGACCCTGGAAAGATAGCATGCTGATTTTTATATGCTCTACATATTGTTTTTTGTCCTGAGTAGCAAAAAGGTATTTATAACTAACTCTTCTTTTGTGACTTGATCCATTTAGATTTGTTGCTAAACAAAGCTTTTATATTGCTCTCCAGGATAGATATTTCTATAGAATATGCTCAAAATAAGACATAGTATACTAAGACTGAATTATGACCTTACACCTATTAAAAACGTTGAGTGCCAACATTCATAGGTTAGGGTACCAAATTGTTTTAAAATCCATTTATATCATTAAACGTTTCCTTCATGGGAAAAATTGGTAGTTGTAGTTACATTAAATAGAATGGAGCAAAGAGAACCCTTTGTGAGCCAAGTGCCTGAATTCAATTCAACAAATGCCACCATCTTCAAATAACACTTATGAAGTACACAAGTGTTTGAGGTCTGGACTCTGTTTATGAAGAGAAAAAAAGACATATGTTCGAAAGAAGATGTGAGGTGTTCCCGGGCTTTTGTCATTTAAGCGATACGCATGAGAGGTGTAAATGAAACTTTATTGATAAAACACTTCTTCGTTCATTTACTTCATAGGGGATTTTAGACTCTTCTGATCCTTTTCCTACACAAGTCGGAATACAGTGAAAATCCCAGGCGTGCATGAAAACAGCGGCAGGGCCTCCACTGAGTTCCAGGCGCGCTGAACAGCCTGTTTACAATCAGGGGCCATTTGGAACGCAGAGCAGAGCCTCGCGCTCTATCTCACAGAATGGCCCCAGTTGCCCCAAGCCAGGTCTGTGTGGCTCACACAGTACCCTCTTTATGAGCCTAGGGACGGAATTTCAATGAGGAGCGCTGAGGTATGTTTTTCCACAAGTGGCATCTGGCTCGAGGATTGGTTACGTGAATGGCCCAGCAGCTGGTTAGACCTGTGGTTTCTGCTAATTAGGCTGAGGTTGTGCTGGCTGCCTCCTTGGGCTTTCAGAAGCCAGCCAGCTTTTCGTCATCCTCACAACTCTAAAGATGGCCTCAGCGTGTGTGTGGTAGAGTCTTGGGGCCTTTGAACTCGGTGCGGGTACCTGTCTTATTGTGGACACAGTGGATATTTATTCCCTGGCCTACACTTATCCACTAATGATGGGTCAAGTCATTTGGATTTCAAATACAGTAATAATTAATCCTGAGGAAGTTTAGCCTAAGTACAGGTTTCCTTTCCCTTAGAACCGACTGTTTCTCCCCGAAAGCAAGCAAATGTTTTCTTAAAAAATTAAAAATACTTCTCTGTCCATCCGTCTCTGTCATGCTTCTTCTTTGTGTATTTATCTTTGTGGATACAGAGCCACTCTGGACGTTTGAAGGATGTATATGTTTGTGTACGGGTGCACGTATATTTATAAACAGGGGTTTACTATAAGGGGAAAGAAGGATTCCTGGTAGAAGTGTGGCCGGAAGGGCCCACTTCCTGCAGTAAAGGCCTCTGGACCACACAGAGAACTGCCTCATCCAGTCCTTCTCCCCACTTTCTCCACAGTTCAGAAGGGCACCAACATAGAAATCGTCTCTCACGTGATAGGCAAAGCATCACCAAAGCATAACCAAACCCTCTGTCACTGTTTCTGGTGGCTTCCATGCACCCGAGAGCTCGGGGGCAGTTGCAAAGATAACACCTGGAAAAAAGAGAACAGGATCAGAAGCTGGAACACAGGCTTCTATTTCCAGGACTACCCTCTGACAAACGAGATGCTCGAGGACAATTCCCTTCAATTTCACTGCTTCCCATTTTCCCAGTCTATGTGAGATGGTAATAAGAAGTCAAATGCGTGGGCATCTTATCTCATAGGGTCTATTTGACTTTACCGTGAAATTGTCTCCAGGGAAAGTCTGGGAAAAGAATTGAGAAAGTGTAATTTAAGAAGTTCTATCCAGAAGAAATTCTTAAACCCTTCCTTAACTTGAAAGGATCAGTTGTGGTTAGAAGGCTATATCAGATTGTGTCAAAATTGGGTCAATTCTTGCAGACTTATGTTATCAGAGGGAAGAGGGGGGTGTGGGAAGGGATAAATTAGGAGTTTGGGATTAACATATACACACTATTATATAACAAATAGGTAAACAACAAAGACCTACTGTATAGCACAGGGCACTATATTCAGTATCTTGTAATTGCATATAATGGAAAAGAATCTGAAAAAGAATATATATATTCTTATATATGTGTGTGTATGTGTATAACTGAATCACTTTGCTGTACACTTGAAACTAAATTGTAATTATAAATCAACTGTTGTTTAGTCGCTAAGTCATGTCTGACTCTTTTGTGACCTCAGACTGTAGCCCACCAGACTCTTCTGTCCATGGGATTTCCCAGGCAAGATTACAGGAGCGGGTTGCCATTTCCTTCTACAAGGGATCTTCCCAACTCAGGAATCAAATCTGCATCTCCCACATCTCCTGCCTTAACAGGCAATTTCTGTACCACTGAGCCTCCAAAATAAAAAAACAAAAGATCAACTATATTTCAATTTTCAAAAAAGAGTTGTAAAAATTATTGGATCAATTTTTCATCACGGGAACACAGAAACTTTTACTAACAACGTCAAAACATTGTTGGCTGAGCCACGCAGTCCCCAAAGCCCCGCATTTTACACCGTCTCTTTCTCTGCAGTCTCTCTCTTGTCCTCTATGGCTAGCCATATAAACTAAAACTCACTAGCAGGAAACATAACCAATCCATCAAACAAACAAAAAACCCCTCGACTTTTCTTTCTTGGAAACCTTCCACCTTCTCTGACTTCTACTTTTTGTCCTCTTAAGTTATTATTAATACGCAGCTTCAGGTTTAGACCTGCACCAATCTTGAAGCAGGATTCTGCACTTTTTTTTGCAATTTATACTCCCTACAACCACCTCCCCTCAACCAAAACTCATCCCAAAGCATCAGTGAGCAATGTAGCATTTACAAAGACTTCATAGATGAAATAGATGAGGGTGTTTATATACGCACAATAAATGACCTAAAAAACCACAATTAGACAACTTTTTCCCAATAAAATATGTTTAACCTCTGACTCAGTTATCCCTTCTCACCCAAATTTCTGTCCTTGCTCCCCTAGCATAATTCATCTCCTTCAGTAAGTCTAGTTACTGATTTGAGGCTTTCTTTAACCCTGGAACAACTTATCATGTTTGTTTTCCAGGAATTCAGTTCAGATGGGTGCTGGAATCTATTACTACTAGGAGAGTCTGTGTGCATTTCTTCCCAACCCCAAATTCAGTGATGTTGGTAGCTTAAAATTGGCTGTGGGGGGAAACCAGGGGAATTGGAGATGCTACACATCAAGGCTCCCCCTTCCCCCCAGAAAGCCAGTTGTTAGACATCCACTGACACACAACTGGGTGACTTACAAAGTGTGTGGTGCCAAATGCAGCATGGTACTCTACAATCGAATGCACCTGGTCGTTTTTGCCTTGTCAGTGCATCAGCTGAAGAGCAGCCCAGTTATTTCAATAAAGCAGGTGTCTCCTCGCGAAAGAATGTTCCTCCCGACTTCTGAGTCATTCACTGTTTCTCCAAGTCTTCCAGAATTGCTTTTATAAAAGTGCCAGGGGGGAAAAATTGTAATATACATCTTCAAAATATAAAGAGATTATTTAAAGTGTAAATAATGAGAGAAATTTAACATCTTACCAAGTTTTTTAAAGTGATTTAAAGTTGTTTTTCAGTGAGGGTGAGATTCATCTTTTGAGAAAATAGTTTGGTATTCAATGTGCTTTATATTTTACAAGCTTTACATTGAATATAAGCTACCATCCTTATTTAAAAAGAAAAACTGCTGCATTGCAATTAAGATAATTAGTAAAAGTAACACAGAAACTTGGGCAAATTCAATTAAAATCCTAATTTTAGAAATATTAAAACATGAAAAGTAATGTGTTTCTTAGAGTCCAGGAAATGCAGCATAATTGAGTTGAAGCCAGAAAATAAAGAAAGGCAAACAAATTGAGACAGACCCGGAGATTTGAAAAAGCAGTTAAGTCTGTACGGCTGACATGGAGATGTTCCGCCTAATCTCCTTACAGATTTCTTTGTACTTCCAGGAAAGAGCTGGACAAAAGTAATCTCTTACCCAATTAGGTGAGAAAGCATATGTAGGAAGCACTTGATAAGAGAGTTAGCATTTACACTTAGAGTGGAAGAAAAGAGGGTTTGATATAAAGAAAAAGCTCAGATGTTCCTGAATCAGACAACTCAGGAATCTAGTTTAATTTATAATTAGGAAAATAGAGTGACGCAAAGTAACATTTCAAATAAGGTCGACAAAGGAATTGAAAGTTGTGGTAAAATGGGGTCGGCCGGGGTGGGGTGGGGGGGGGGGGGGCGGGCAGCGCGGGGACAGAATGTTTCCAAAGTGAATTGAGCTGCTTTTTAAATCTTTATTAGACATATCTCGTCCTTAAAATAGGGACTTTTTAAATGTTACTACATTCAGTTATTTTAGTAAAATCTATTTTTTTAAATTTTAAAATGATAAAAATCCTGTGTTTTTCAGAGTGTGCAGTTATGGTTGTGTGTCTGTCTTAGTCCATTCAGGCTGCTATACCCAAATATCACAGATACGGTAACTTATAAACAAAAATTTATTTCTCACAATTCTAGAGGCTGACAAGTTCAAGATCAAGGCACCAGCATGGTCATATTCTCTGGTGAGCACCTTCATCCTGGTTCATAGCTGCTGGGTCTTCACTTAGTGAAAGGTGCTGGGGATCTCCCTGGAGCCTCTTTCATGAGGGAATCAGTCCCACTCCTGAGGGTTCTATCCTCATGATGTAAGCACCTTCCCAAGGTCCCCCTTCCTCAAACCATCATCTTTGGGGATTAGAATGTCAACATATTTTTGGGGCGATACAGATACTCAGACCATAGCAGGGTCAGATCACATCCTTTGGACTTCTCAGGTCGGTGCCTTCATAATCAGAATATACGTGTTTGTTGCAAACATTATTTCTATTTGCTTTCCATTTTCTTAATTATTAGTATAAACATTTAGGTTAAATGTTTGCTTAGATTTTTTCTCTTTTTAATTTAGAAGCTTTGACAAAGTGTTGAAGATTTTATGTATTTAAATGTATTCGTACTTTATTTCCAGCTTCCCTGGTGGCTCAGTGGTAAAGAATCTGCCGCTAATGTAGGAGATTCAGATTCGATCCCTGGGTTGGGAAGATCCCTTGGAGGAGAGCATGACAACTCACTCCAGTATATTTGCAGGAAAAATCCCATGGACAGAGGAGCCTGACTGGCTACAGTCTTTGGGGTTGCAAAGTGTTGCACACAACTTGGTGATTAAGCACATGCACACACACACACACCCACACACACACACACCCACACCCACACCCACACCCACACCCACACACACACACACTTTATTTCTTCCATTGATTTTTATCCCATGAAAAATGTTCCCCACTCAGATTAGAGATGTATCAGACCCAAACTTTTATTTTAGAAGAATTTATAAATCATAACATTATTTAGAGACGTGGTACCCTTTCCGTTTTCAGATGGCGGGAAATTTATCTTCTTGATTGCTGTATACCCAGTGCCAGGTAGATTGCTAACAAAAGCTTATGGAAGAAAGTAATCTTAACCAGTAAGCACAGCTTAAAGATATTTGCAAGAAGTCTCTAACGTTCGCAATAAAGTAACAGAAATTTGAGGGAAAGAGGGGGACAACAGACTTTTAATCATCAGCAGCACCAACATTGTTTTTCTTCTCTTAGTTCTTGTGTTCTATTTTCTTCCTGGATCAGGTTTAGATTTCTCTGCATAGATTTGAAGATTCTGAAAAACCAGTTTGTCCCCTCCTTTGCGTTTTCCCTCAGCTTCCACTTTAATTAAACTGCCCGCTCAACCCCACGCCAATCTCTTCACTGCCCTTGTGTCTTGGTTTCTTCTTTTTTAAAAGTAATTTTTATTAGAGTATAGTGTTTTACAATGTTGTATTCGTTTCTACTGTACAGAAAAAGTGAATCAGCTCTACATACACATATATCCCCTCCCTTTTGTTCTTTTTTCAAATTCAGGTTAACGCAGAGCATTCAGCAGAGTTCTCTGTGCATTCCCAGGGTCTTCTCATTGTTTATCTCTTTTATGCATTGTATCAATAGTGTACATATGCCAATCCCAATCTCCCAGTTCCTCCCACACCCCCTTTCCTCTTGATCCATATGTTTGATCTCTACATCTGTGCCTCTATTTGTGCTTTGCAAATAAGATCATCTATACCATTTTTCTAGATTCTACATATGTGTGTTAATGTATAATACTTGTTTTTCTCTTTCTGACTTCACTCTGTATGATACCCTTTCTTTGCTCCTTTTCCTTCTTCACTGGGGAGGGCAAAGAGGGGTGGGGGAATCCCAGTCTGCCTCTCTAATAATAACCAGCCACCAAAGCCTACTTCCATTCCCATGCTGCTAATTCTCTAAATAATCCTTTTAGCAGTTTAATCACTTTTAAAATCATTGACTTTGTATTTTTTTTTAATGCCCACTCTCCTTTGGTCTAATTCTTTTATTTTTAATTGCTTGCCAATTACTTGCCTTGGCTTTTTAAAGACAGATAATCATATGAGAAATTAAGATAGTCTGTGCCTCTGATTTCAGGAGTGAATTATCTAGTTTAAGCTTAATATCTGAATCAATTGGCTAAAACTGCCAAATAATCCTCAGTGATGGAGGCAATAATGATATCCCTACCTTTTTTCTGATATTAATGGGGATAGGAATATGTCAGGTGCCTTGAGGTATATATTATTGTAGAAAGAAAAGATTTCTCTTTCTGCGTGCATGCTGAGTTGCTTCAGTCATGTCTGACTCTTTGTGACCCTATGGACTTGTAGCCTACCAGGATCCTTTGTCCATGGGATTCTCGGGGCAAGAATACTGGTGTGGATTGCCATGCCCTTCTCCAAAAGCATTTGTTCTTGCTTGAATGTATCTTTATTATATATGTGTGTATCTTAAAAGCAGATGAGGATTCTCCAGGCAAGAATACTGGAGTGGGTTGCCATGCCCTCCTTCAAGGGATCTTTCCAACCTAGGGATTGAACCCAGGTCTCCCTCATTGCCGGCAGATTCTTTACCATCTGAACCACCAGGGAAGCTCAGGAATACTAGAATGGGTAGCCTATCCCTACTCCAGGGGATCTTCCTGACCCAGGAATCAAACCTGTGTCTATTATGTCTCCTGCAGGCGGGTTCTTTACCAGTTCTTTACTGGCAGCACTTGGGAAGCCCTGTATTAGTTGATAGCCCTTCATATTTAAAAATTAACAATAGTGCATTTGGGGCTTCCCATGTGGTGCTAGTGGTAAAGAACCCACCTTCCAGTGCAGGAGACATAAGATGTGAGTTTGATCCCTGGGTTGGGAAGATCCCCTGGAGGAGAGCATGTCCATACACACCAGTATTCTTGCCTAGAGAATCCCATGGATAGAGGAGCCTGGTGAGTTGCAGTCCATGGGTTCAGAAAGAGTAGAACATGATTGAAGTGACTTAGCACATACACAGGCATTCAATAGTGTCTTT
Organism: Ovis aries; assembly: GCF_016772045.2. Classification (NCBI taxonomy): domain Eukaryota; kingdom Metazoa; phylum Chordata; class Mammalia; order Artiodactyla; family Bovidae; genus Ovis; species Ovis aries. The sequence goes on from NC_056070.1 coordinate 13,840,609, forward strand.
TCTGGCGCTTCACTTTTGGAGCACTGTCTGAAGGGGGCTGAGAAACTCAGATTGGGAAGCACGCCTGTCCTCAAGTGGTCCTAAGAGGTGACACACACCTCTATAGAGGCCTGGTTCTTGATATTCTGGCATCTTTACCAGGTAATCTTTAATCTTCTGTTATTATAGGTAAGGAGGGTGAACGACTGTAAACTGACACCACTGCGGGATGGTGCAGGGTTGGGATGGGACCTTGACCTTCTTCCTCATCTACTGCTTTGGCATCTTTGGGGACAGCGGGTTGTCCCCAAGGTTGCTGCGTCTCTTTATGTGCCTGCACAAGCTTCCACTTTCTGATTTATTCTGTCAACAAGGAGCTGTCACAGCAGCGATCCAGTTACTCTGGAGTTTGCTGGAGTCAATGTGACTCGCAGCCTCCCTGGACCCACTGATTTTACTCTCTTGGTGGGTGTTCAGACCAAACCTACACCTTATTCAGGAAATGATGTCTCCGATCAGCTGTAAATAGCAACAAAGCTAAGGCTGACTTGAGGGGACGCTTGAATGGAAAGCATGAGAGACCGCAGTGCTCACAGAATCACTCTTCTTTCCTCTTCTGTTCTTTTTCTTTCTTCCCTTTTCTTCCTTTCCTCCCTCCTCTCTTCCTCCCCCATTCATTTCCCTCCTTCCCTTCCTTCCTTTCTTCTTTCTTGCCTTCCTTCCTCCCTTCTCTTTCTCTCCTTCTTTCCAGATACTCTTACCAGAGTCCTGCCATGGAAAATGCAGAATTTCTCCTTGCACACTGATACTGTGCAGGGATAGGTTTTAGTGCACTTTGAACAGGTTTGAGTGAAACTACATGATCAGTACAAGGTGGACACTGACATTTTCATCAATACAGCCTGGTGACCAGTGAATCTAAGATGCCCCATTTCTTTTTCACAGATTTGAATTTAACAAATCAGTGAAATAAAAAATATGAACAAAAAATGTAAGAGACAAAGAAGGAAGGGAAGGAATAACATGATAGTCATCTTATATTTATATTATATTTAGCTTATATTATATTATATTATATTTAGCAAAGTCAGACATTAAGGAAAACTTGTAGTCAATCAATGACCATCGTTTTTCAGAAGGAAGAACACCAAAAAGTAGAAAAATAAGAAGTATGTGTAGTTAAGCTATTGATAGCCTTTACAAAGTATCTGTTTAGATTTAGGAGAAAAATAAATCACTCCCTTGCCCTTTGGTTCTCTCCTAACTTTTGCTACAGACTGGCGAACATTCTATTCAGAACAATGCTGATGGTTGGACAGGCTTTTAAAATCTCAGGCAACCAGGAATGTTAGGAGCAAGGTTCTTGACTCTGAAGGTTGGTGACCCAGAGAAGAATCAAAGGGATATCTGTAGGGCATTGAATTCAAAGTATCTTTAAGTGCAAGAAGGGAACAAGAAGGGAAATTGATCCTGATGTAATGTCAGGCAATGTACATCTGCCTTTGGGGCAGAGTCCTTAAATGGTGATGGTACTGGGAGGATCACTACATTTTTAGCAAGTGTGTGGGCAGACACGTGGCCCAGTAACTGGTAACTGGCTGAGCCAGTGTGGGACCAAGATGAAAGTAACTAGTGTTGTGAAAGGGGCTTCATGAAGAAGCAGGATTGCCCCCAGGTCTTTCTGGGGAGACATATCATATGAGCCGTATCCCTGTAACACATGAATAGTATCAGTGTCAGTGTAACTTAACATGAATTTTCTCATGTAATTGTCTTCATCGAATATGCCATTTTGTCCTAAGCTCCTCTTTGCTAACACTCCTGCGAATGTCTAAAATCCAGATAGCAACGATTTCTACAGAGTTACCTTAATACACAGACTAACATAAAACAACACTCAGGGAATTCATTGTATGAATCTAGCTAATTCATTTAACTTTCTCAACTTATGAGTGTCCATTAAGTTAACATTTTTGATTATGCACCGTTTTTCTCTTTGGATAGTGGATGATTTCACCCTAATGCCTGGGGTAGGTCATTCTGCCTACTCATTAGAATTTTTTTTAAATTTTATTTATTTTTAATTGGAGGATAATTGCTTTACAATACTTTGTTGGTTTCTGCCATATATCAACATGAATCAGCCACAGGCTTACACATGTCTCCTCCCTATTGAAACTCTCTCCTACCTTCTACCCCATTCAACCCCTCTAGGCTGTCACAGAGCGCCTGATTTGAGGTCCCTGTGTCGGACAGCAAATTTCCACTGGCTATCTAATTTACATATGATGATGTATGTGTCTCAGTGTTACACTCTCCATTCATCTCACCCTCTCCTCCCACTGGGTCCACAAGTCTCTTCTCTATGTCTGCATCTCCACTGCTGCCTTGCAAATAGGTTCATCAGTACCCTCTTTCTAGATTCCACGTGCTGTGCTGTGCTTTGTTGCTCAACGAGTTATGTCCAACTCTTTGTGACCCCATGGACTATAGCCTGCCAGACTTCTCTGTCCATGGGGATTCTCTAGGCAATAATTCTGGAGTGGGTTGACATGTCCTCCTCCAGGGGATCTTCCCAACCCAAGGACTGAACTCAGGTCTTCAACATTGCAGGCAGATTCTTTACCATCTGAGCCACCAGGGAGTGGTGGAACCTGAAAATACTGGAGTGGGTAGCCTATCCTTTCTTCAAGGGATCTTCCTGACCCAGGAATCGAACCGTGGTCTCCTGCATTGCAGGCAGATTCTTTACAAGCTGAACTACTAGGGAAGCCCCCTAGATTCCATATATATGCATTAATATACAATATTTGTTTTTCTCTTTCTGACTTACTATACTCTGTGTAATTGACTCTAGTTTCATCCACCTATAACTGACTCAAATGCGTTCCTTTTTATGGCTGAGTAAGATTCCATCGTATACATGTACCACAGCTTCTTTATCCATTCATCTGTTGATTGACATCTATGTTGCTTCCATGTTGTAGCTATTGTGAATATGGCCTCAGTAATCATTGGGGTACATGTGTCTTTTTAAATTATGGTTTCCTCAGGGCATATGCCCAGTAGTGGGATTGTTGGATCATATGGTAATTTTTATTCCTATTTTTTTTTTAAAGAATCTACATACTGTTCTCCACAGTGGCTGTATCAATTTACATTTCCACCAACAATGCAGGAGGATTCTCTTTTCTCCAGCATTTAGTGTTTGTAGATTTTCTGATGATGGCCATTCTGACTGGTGTGAGATAATACCTGATTGTAATTCTGATTGTATTTCTCTAATAATGAGCAATGTTGAGCATTTTAAAATGTGTTTATTAGCCATCTGGGTGTCTTCTTTGGAGAAAGGTCTGCTGTCACAGCATAAGCGACTGATTGTGCTGTAAGGATTTGCATAAGGCTTGTCTTCCTCAAGCCCAAGTCAAGTTTTGCTGCTGCTGCTGCTGCTAAGTTGCTTCAGTCGTGTCCGACTCTGTTCGACCCCACAAACGGCAGCCCACCAGGCTCTGTCACCATCAAAACTTATCCCTCTGAGTGAAACAGAAGTTATCTCAGTGACAATTGCCTGACAGCTGTTTTAGTAAACCTTCGTATAGTGCATACACAGTGTTATTTTAGCTAACCTCAATCACTGTTTTAAGATTGGTTCTAATGCCCAGTTTTAAATAAACTGACTAGTCCAAAACCCAAAATAATAGAACCTAAATAACAACTGAGTACGTCAGAGCCTTTCATATAATTGGTGCAACAATTTCCAATTCCGATTTCTAAGTGAGTGTTTTATAAATGCAAACTTTTGAAAGTGAAGCATTTAAAACCAATGACATTTTGCCTTACTATTTTTTTTTTTTTTTGTCAAATCATATTTCCATAGTCAACAGATCTGGGATACTAGCTAATAATCTGGGGTTTCATTGAAGACCAGAGGAAGCAGAATCAAGTATGTATTCCCTGATGAAAATTGTTATTTCATATTCCTTTTTCTTCAAAATCTTAATTAGTTGGTGCAATGGTTTAGGACCTGGGTCGGGAGGCCATCTGGTTGTAGCCTCCAGCTGATAAGCATATGCATGCGTGGCATCCTTTCAAGAGAGTCATGCTTTCTTCACTGCTCACTTCTTGCCTAATTCACTGTGCATAGGTAAGGGTTAGATAGTTAAACATCAATGTCTCCTTTTACATCTATCCATTCTCATAAGTATATGGTAAGACTTTTTGCTGTAGATTATTGCTTAGAGTAAAACTCTGAAATACATTTTGAAGCAGGCTTGTGTGAGTTATCAACTGATCATCTAGGGCTAAAATTCCAGAGAAAAATGTGCAAGTCAAAGGAGAGAAGGAAGGCAAAAATTGTTTCTATGTTACATATTTCCTAATTAGACTAGAAAGTGCCCATCAACTATCATTACTTATATTCAGTCCATCTTCTTGCCAAGAAGTGGTGAGCGTCCATGGAGGTTAATGTCAACGAGCCCAATATACTTCTTGGAAAATCTCAGTGACTCAGGCTGATGAAAAGGCTTGGGGCCATCAGCCTAAGCCAGATGGGCCCTGGGGATTCAGAGCCACTCCAGTCACGTCAGTCTATGCCCGTTAGCAGCCAGACAACTGATGCATTCTCTACCAACAGCTGGTGCTTCTGGGAGGTCTCTAACCATAGCCCTGAGCAAAGGGCATTGAGGTAATCCAGGATGGAGGTCACCAACGGATGGAAAACTGTGGTGGGATTCTCACTGGTGAGGAGAAAGAAGAGGTTACAGCCTTTTTGCCAAATCCTCTGTGGCTGGATTCAGTGCCCAAGCAATGATTTCCATTGCGAATGCAGTCTAACATTGGTGGTATCTGTCTTGGGGAGAAAAACAAGTCCTGATACTGAGTCCCAATCTTTGGTCAAGAAACACGGCCAGAATGTGTTCTTTGGGTCTGATTTCACATAGTTTTGATGGGAGATTTTCTTATCTGGAATAAGCATTTCAAGAACAAAAATGCCTTTATGAAATTAAACGAGTGGTAAAACTTAATGCACGGAAATCATTCTGAAACTAGAAGGTTCTATATTCTTCTCCTTTTTCAAAATTTCTAGGTTGAAAGAGATGATGGGCAGCTTCTTAGCCTAAATAACAAATATCATAGAAAACAGAAGCAATTTTTGCCTTCCTCCACTCCTCTAACTGGCACGTTGTTCTTTGAGATTTTAGCACTAGATAGGTGATAACTCAATTTACACAAAGCCATTGGATTCAGAATGTACTTTACATCTTCACTCTAAACAATAACCTGTGGCAAAAAGCCATAACCATATACTTTTTGACATTGAGCTGAATGGAGGACAGATATGTGAAAGAACAAACACATCCAACTATGCTTAACATTGTATAAATGCACGCAACTAAAGTGTTTATGGCTTAGATAAGTGAGTTTTGTTTTGTGGTTTGGAAATATTTGTGGCTCTGCTGGTGAGGAAGTAAGGATGTGAGTTACATGATAGGCAACCATCTCTTCTACTCATCTCTGATGTGCGTGCCACATGGTCTTTGCCATTGACAGCCAAGGGAGCTGCATAGGGCATTTGTATTTAAGCAATATGTTAATACATCCAAGAACTGACTTAGGGCCCAACTGTCTTAGGTCAGGCTTCATGGCAGTTTGCTTTATAAGCACCAGGAAAGAGAATTTATTTTGCAGAGACTCACCTCCCATGTGGATGCAGATCACTTAGAAAATGTACCAAGAACAAAAGTTTCAGCCATGTCCTTGTCCTTTTCCTTGCTAAGATGATGCCAAGACAACAAGGTCCTACTGTGTAGTGCAGGGAACTAGATTCAATATCCTGTGATAAACCATAAAGGAAAAGAATATGAAAAAGAATGTATATATAACTGAACCACTTTGCTGTACAGCAGAAAGTAACACATTTTAAGTCAACTATACTTAAATAAAATAAATTAAAAATAAAAATATGATCCCGGTGTGATGGATATCTTTTTGCCTATTCAGACTATTGCTGCTGCTGCTAAGTTGCTTCAGTCGTGTCTGACTCTGTGTGACCCCATAGATGGCAGCCCACCAGGCTCCTCTGTCCCTGGGATTCTCCAGGCAAGAACACTGGAGTGGGTTGCCATTTCCTTCTCCAAAGACTATCGCTATTTAAGCCTATATTAATACTTGTTTGATTTTCCTGGATTCCGTACATGTTAGGATTCTCACGTTGCCAAGCACAAATGTGTTTGCACACATGTTTTTATTGTGCTAGAATTAATAGTTCAAATGTATTAAATAATGAAACATCTTGCTGCTGCTGCTAAGTCACTTCAGTCATGTCCGACTCTGTTCGACCCCATAGACAGCAGCCCACCAGGCTCCCCCATCCCTGGGATTCTCCAGGCAAGAACACTGAAGTGGGTTGCCATTTCCTTCTCCAATGCATGATAGTGAAAAGTGAAAGGGAAGTCGCTCAGTGGTGTCCGACTCTTCGCGACCCCATGGACTGCAGCCCACCAGGCTCATCTGTCCATGGGATTCTCTAGGCAAGAGTACTGGAGTGGGGTGTCATCGCCTTCTCCAAATGAAACATCTTCTATGTCTTTTATTATAAATATGGTAGCCACTATAGTATAGTTGAGAATAAAGGAACTGTGTTTGTTGAGTCCCAAATGTGTTGTTTTGTTGCATCTGCACTGAGTCTAACATCAGTTCCAGACAGTTGTTCCCAAGTGATACTGTCCTGATGGCTGTAGCACAGACCTGGAAATAGATGTCGCTGCTTTGCCACATTCAAGACTCACCTTTGTCAGTCATTCTCACCAGCAACTCTGGTCCTCAGACTCATTTCCATTGTCACTTACTTTCTTAGAGCATAAATGTAGTTCTAGGGCCTACTTCTGATCAAATTTAATCTGCGGATTTTTAGAATTTAAGGCTTTTCTAATTGCCTTCTCTCCACCTTGTTCCAAAGTTGCATCTCATCATTTATGCCATTGTTTCTGTCTGTTATTGCTTACATACATGTCCGGCTCTTTGTGACCCTATGGATTGTAGCCTGCCAGGCTTTTCTGTCCATGGGATTCTCCAGGCAAGAATACTGGAGTGGGTTGTCATGCCCTCCTGCAGGGAATCTTCCTGACCCAGGGATCGAACCTGCATCTCCTGCATTGCAGGCGGTTCTTCATCACCGAGCCACCTGGGAATCCCTATTGCTTATATAAGAATCCGTATTTCTTGTGTAACTCTGCAAAGATCTCCTCTTTAGCCCTCTAACAGCTTGTAAGTTTAATTAAATTCAATAAACACATAGTAAGTACCTATTTTCCAGGCTCTATGCCAGGCTCTGTCCCTTCATCAAAAACCAAATTATGTATTGTCTCTATTTATTTATTTATTTTAAATGCTTCTCTAAGGATGCCCTCTAGCCAACCAGAAAGCCTGCTTCCTGTGGGTACAGACCTGGTCTCACCTCTAGCAGTGAGCCTCAGGAGCCTTTCACACAGGCATGCATGCAAACACTTTTTGGTTGATCTATTTATCTTGTTTTTCCAGATGGGTCTCTTGTATGCTCTGTTATACTCTAGCTCTCTAATCCTTCCCATTTCCTTAACTGCTCAGAACTTAGAGCCACGTCCCAGCAGAGCCCAAATGTAGGCATCTTGTTACTGCATTCCTCCTGTGCTAAGCATTTGGTTATCAGCTCCTTCAAGGCAGAAGCGCTATCCCCCACCTTCTGCTTAATCCCCTCAGCTCCATTTCTACAATACCAGAGTTTCCAGATGGTCCATTTCCTGTGTAGTACACTTCTCTGCTGTGGCAAACTTTCCATAACTTCTGGTTTCTTTATGGGAAGCGGAGGGCCATGCAGCTTTTCTGCCTCCTGTCATTCATCTGTCCCGGTTGGGCTGAACAGAGTCCTTCCTTGGCCCACCTGCTGAAGACAGGGAGAAGAAACCCAGGTCTTGTGTTCACTCAAGGAGGAAAGTGACTTCTAGATAAAATGGAATAGTCCTTTGTCAGGTGCCTCCAGTTGGTGTTTCCGGGGGAAAAGCATGAGGATACTTGGTCTTTACATTTGGCCTCCTTGTTATAAATGATACTAATTATGCAGGCCATTCAAAGCTCAGTTCAATGGATATTTTTCAGGTGCACCAATTAGGAGGAGAAATAGGAACCTGGGGCACTTCCCATGACATTCAATATTTAGCATTCAACAACCACCATAGCAAGACAGGGCAGGCACTCACTGAAGGTGTTTGGCTTTGGTTATAACCCTACAAGAGAGTAGAATGCCTAGAAACTTTAGAAAATGAATCGCTACTCTGGTAGGTTTCTCCCATGCCAAATGAAACAATATTAAGTGTTTAAAATATGTAATTGATAACATGTTTTTTTCTAGCAAAATATATATATTCTAGAAAAAATAAGAAAAACAGATGTGCAATTGTCTTACAAAGAAAGGATCATAGTGTGTACATTGCTTTGTTTTTTTGACTTTTGTTTGTACATTTTTATTTATGTCATCAAATGTTTTTCTATGTCAGAATATTTCAAAGTGAGTCCGTGTTATAGGAGTTATTAATAAAACATATTAAGAAAAGAAGAGAGTTCCACAATGAAATAAATTTTGGCAATGCTGAGTTAAATAGGGTTTTACTGTTGTAGAACTTTTTAGAGCTTTTATTGAGCTAATGAACATTGTGATTCTTTAAGATAAGGATATAATATAGAAATTCTCTAAGTTATTTCACCAACTACATTATTTATGTATTAGGTATGTATGTATTTATCTAGTTTTTGTGGAACAAATGTTCATGGTAATAGAAGAAATATATCATAGACCTGCTATGACCAATCATAGGACATGACCTGGGAAATTTATGAAAACATGTTATTAAAAAGGCCTGCTTTGAAAACCAAAATCACAATGAGGAATCACCTCACACTGATCAGAATGGTCGTCATCACAAAGTTTACAAATAACAACTGCTTGAGAGAGTGTAGAAAAAGGGAACCTTCATTGCTGAGAATAGAAATTGGTGCAGCCACTGTGGAAAATAGCATGGAGTTTCCTTAACAACTTGGAATAGAACTACCATGTGATACCAGATTCTACTCCTGAGTATATATCCAGAAAAAATGAAAACACTATCAAAAAGATATGCACAACCCAATGTTGGAGGCAGCACTATATACGATAGCTGAGATATAAGAGCACATCAACAGAGGAAGGGATTGTTAAGAAGATGTGGTGTGTATATAATGGAATATTAGTTAGTCATCCAAAGAATGAAATAGTACCATTCACAGCAATGCAGATGCAGCTAGAGAATATTTTGTGAAGTGAAATAAGTCAAAGAAAGACAAATACTGTATGATATCATTTATATGTGGAATCTAAAAAAGAACACATATGAATATATATTTAGGCAAAAAGAAGCAGACTCACAGATATAAAAAGCAAACTTGTGGTTACTGAGGGGGAGAAGAAAGAGGGGAAGGATGAATTAGGGGTATGTGATTAAGGGACACCAACTACGCTATATAAAATAGATAAGCAACAACAATATATTTCAAAGCACAGGGAATTATTCACATTATCTTGTAATAACCCATAACAGAATAAAATCTGCAAATATACTGAATCACTATGCTGTACACTTGGAACTAACACAATATTGTGAATCAACTATACTATAATTTAAAAAGTAGACTTAAGAAAAAATTCCTGCTCTGAGCTTGTTTTTTATGTGTATCTGTATATTCGACCTTGTTTATAGCAAGGGAGGGAGAGATTTGACTATATAAAATTAATTGACTGTCCCTTCCCCTCATCCTTCCCCCCCATCCTACAACCATAAGTGTAGGGGGAAGGGATAATTAGGGAGTTTGGGATGGGCATGTACTCAGCTCTGTATTTAAGATGGATAACCAATACAGAGATTTACTGTACAGCACAGGGAATTCTACTCAATATTGTGTGGCAGCCTGGATGGGAGGGGGATTGCGTGAGGACGGATACATGTACATGTATGACTGAATCCCTTCACTGTTCAGCTATCACAGCATTGTTCGTTAATTGGCTATACCCCAGTACAAAATATAAAGTTTAAAAATAAATAAAAATAAAATTAATTGACGTAATACCTGCTAACATCCAACAGAATGAATAGTCTGTGCAATAGAAATTGAGAAATGCAGTTCTGCAAGGTTCCCTGATATCACAAATAATGATTCGGGACTCCATGTTCCTTATTCATCCCACGACTTCTGTACTTAATTGTGTATTCATAGTCTGGCATCAGTCTTTGCTTTATTAAAGACACAGTATGATCCACATTGATTAACTTATTTTTCCAATTCTATCTTTAAGCTTCATAAAATACATTGGCCAGAAAAGAACCTATTGAATCAATACTCTGTAAAATTTCAGTGTAGAATTCCTTTGGAAATTTGAGCAGACATGCTCCTTTGTTGGAAAAAGTATAGCAACAGTCTGAATTTCTAGGAAGGATTCACTTCCACTCACAGCAGCCATTTTTTTTCTTTAACTTCATACCCTGCCTAGAGTTTTATCCTACCCAGCCAGCCAGTATCTTTGTTCGCCTTCTCGTGAGTATATATTTGTCCCTTGTTTCCATAGTTGCATATATTCTGTGGCTTCCCATTTGCCCTGTTTAAATGAAAAATGTATATAGTTACTCTCTCAAGTTAAGTTGCACTTATCAGCATTTTGCAAAAAACAGAAGACAAATCTGCAGCAAATGAGTTGTTTGGTGCTGCTGATATGGTTTCTTTAAAAACAGAGGTTTCAGACACAGCTTATCCATCAATAGCTCTGATGGCACTTTGTGGTTGCTTTGCACAAACATCTCTCCTTTCTCTCCTATCCGTATCACCACAGAAGATAATTGACTGTTGCCATGTTGGCTGTTTTCCTATTGGCTTTTAAGTATCTTCCCTTTTCTGCTTTGTTTATCCTAGGTGGTGCTGGGAAACTTCTATACATGTATAGTTCAAGGATGGGTGATGGACTTCATGTTAGGACCATAAGAGGAAATCTGATGAAACAATGGTTTGGACTTCATTCTCAAGCAGAATGGAAGGGTGGCTGATTCTTAAAATTTAAAATTTGGTCTCCTGATGAAAATACAATGTTCCAGTGAATTTTTGGAACACAAGTCATACAGTATGGTATATCCACACTTCAGTTGTGTCTGACTCTTTGCAACCCCATGGACTGTACCCCACCAGACTCCTCTGTCCACGGGATTTCCTGGGCAAGAATACTGGAGCAGGTTGCCATTTCCTTCTCCAGGAGATCTTTCTGACTCAGGGATTGAACCCATGTCTCTTGTATCTCCTGCGATGACAGGCAGATTCTTTACCACTAGCAACACCTGGGAAGCCCCGAATGTTTGAAAACTGTAAGATAAACGCTGAAAGCATTTGTTACATCATCCATACAGTGATCTGTTAGAACAAGTTACTTCCTCATGAACTCACCTGCCTCATGTGTCCACTTTAATGTATGTTTCTCATAGCTACCTGATTTAAAAAATATTTATTCACCCTTCACTCATGAGGCACTTGTATGTTGGATGCTGTGCTGTACAGAGGGGATAGTCCATTACATGAACTTACCTAGAGGAAGTCCGTTATACTTTACATACAAGAATACACTTTGACAAATATCATGATCAGCGATCTACAGTTGCTCTTAGTAACAACTGTAAAGGATGGCCCCGGGCATGGAAAGGAGATATAACATTTGATCCTTGCTTTTCAGTAACTGGGATGGTGCTGGAGAAACAAGACCAATGTGTTCATAGGGAACTATACAAGTGTCAGCTAAGCGGTCCAGTCAGGTGTTCAGCAAGGGATTAGCTGACCTGAGTTTTGGAGGAAAGATGATATTTAATAAGCAAAGAAAAACAATGAGGGCGTTTTAGTCAAGGATAACAATTAGGTAATTTTTATGTTGTAAAGACTCTTGTCTGGAACAACTGTCCTATTTCAGTGAAACTCAGCTTGTTTTCATGTTTTCAGATTGTTTTCCATAATTTCAAGAGTTCTTCTTTTTTTAATAGTTTGGGGAACTCGTAATGAAAGTTATAGACCCTTTTTTCCCCCAGAAAGTTATTCATGGCGCTGAACTTTCAAGGTTTCAGTGACCACTCAAAGGCCATTGTTGCCATCACAATTCTCAGCATTTCCTGGGCATCCTTTTAAATCAGAAATATTTTGTTGATATGTTTATATACAAACAATCTCGTTTAATTGTCATGACCTTCCTGTGAAGCAAATACCATGACCAACCCTATTTCACAGGGAGCTAAAAACCAGATAAAGCAGATTGCCTGAAGTCACTCAACTAGTAAGAGTCAGACCTGGGATTCGAACATCTTGGTAAATTGCCTTCCAGGAGTCTCTTTTCCTTCTTTCTGTGACTTGTTAACCTCCTTCCCCAACAAACCTTATATGGTTTTTTTTTTTTTAAATCTGGCATCTGGCTACTGTGGGGTTTAAATAATGGCAAACAAACCTTCAACTTCCTTGGAGGGACTCAGTGACCAGGCAGCTCCGTCACCCTGCCTGTTTACAGCAATCAGATATGAGCTTGTGTTGACATCTGAGTGACCGCATGTGAGAATTTAAGGACTGATTCTGGGGCTGGCAGTGGACAGAACAAGATAGCTCTTGTAACTTCAGTGATAGAGAACACAAGATAGGATATTGAAAGGAATCTTGACCCTTTTTGTACAGGAGCTAAGGATGAAGATGCTAAGTTGGGAAGCTGGCTCCAGGTTTGGACCCAGTTATCCAAAGCATGGTAGGAGCAGCTCTTAGGATATGTATCTGCTCGTAGGAATCAGGGACATGAACTTGCTGGAGAAGCTGCTGGAGGGGAAAAGGAAGTTGTAGAGAAAAAAAATATTTTCCAAGCTCCCTCATATGTCACCCTGGGGCACTGTGAGAAGCCTGTGAGAGATTTTACAGCTCCTGTCAGCACCTCCGTGGGGCCTCTTCCTCATCCTGTGCTTCCATTTCTCCTTGGGGCAGCTGATTTTAGGCTGAAAATGACCGTCGTGGGAGTTCAGCCAAGTAGAAGTTGCATCCAAGTCATGCCAGTCCCACCCTGACAGGCCTGTGGGTGAGTCAGGCTTTCCCTGGTACTCAGGGAACCTTCTGTGAATCCAGAGAAAATCCCTCAGGAAGTCACGCCTAACCATAAAGGCTGCTGGGCCAGCGTGCATCTCTCCCAGGGGAGGAAAAACACTATCTCCCCCGGGATGAATAAGGGTCTGTTCCCTCACCGCAGTGTGTCTGAAGTGCCACCCAGCGCCATTCCTCAGTGGTGAAGTGACCCACTTTCCGCTGGGCTGCAGGCGAGCTGGAGACGCTGCCTCTCTTCAGGAGACTTAGGCAACACGGTCTGGTTCCTCTGTTCCTTGACTGAAGTCACTCCCATGACCTCCCACAACATGAAGCAGTGCAGACGTCTCAGAGGAGCTGATACAGCTCACATTCAGCGCCCCTGCCATCTCCGCCTGCTCGAGGCAAGCCTGTGTAGAAACAGGCTCTGTATCTAAGGGACTGGTCAGCATCTCAGGCAAAAAGGATGAAAAAAAGACTAGGAATAGCCAAAAGGAAAGATCATTCTTAGAACATACAGAACAGAGGAGCCATTTTGATGCTTTGATAGTAAGTATTAAGCAAAATATAATGAAAATTTGGAAAACACTGGATTAAACACGTTTCTTAATGGCGCAATTTTTAGAAAAATTTCCCTGTCTTCTATATGCCCATATTTGCTGTGAATCTCCAAAAGGAGGGTCAAACAGGCACTCTTTCCCAAAAGGTCTTTTCACAGAATTCTTTTTAGGTGCAACATATCACAATATTTGTTTAAGTGCTGATGTTCAGATAGTACCATCATATCACAATATAACATAACATTTGATGCTCACAGTAAGAACTGTGACTATATTGAAAAAATCATTTTCACATGAAATTGGCTTTATATGATGGTGAACTAAACTGTTAAAAAGAACTCAGAATTATTTTGCGAGGAGAAGAATAAATGATAAGGCAGGACATTTGAGTGTATGATTGGCAAATATATCTACTGGATAAGTAAATATATTACAAAGCTCTGATAATTAAATCTGTGTAGAACTGACTCAAGAACTGTTTAAAATAAATAACAGGAAAACTAGATACACCCTAAAATACATAAGTGGTTAATATTTATTTTTTTAAAAAGGCATGTGAAATCCATTTAGAATAAATGGATTATGCAAGAATATTAATCTGCAGAAGACTGGTTACCTATTTTTTAAAAGAAATCAATTTAGATTCTTACTGCATCTGTATGTTAAAATGAATTCCAGATCAATAAGAGTGGATGTTAAGGTCAACAAACGATGAAAACTGAAAGAAATTAGAAATCTATTTAATCTCTAGTGGGGAGAGGAATTAAAAGCATGTAAACTATTATAAAAAGTAGAATATTATACGTTTTCTAAAAATACCTAAAAATTTGAAGACTTTGTGTGTCCAAAAGCCCCTATATAAAAGGATGATCAACTAACTGGGAAGTATTGGAACCAATAATTAAATATTACTACATAAAACATGTAGAGGGAAAAAAATTCAAACTCAAAAAATTGTATGAAGAATGAATAGAGACAATTATTCACAGTAGAAGAAATACCAACACTATTGAACATTTTGAAAGATGTTTAACCTCACTAAATACTCTAAAATTATATTAGCAAAAAGGCACATTCAATGTCTATGAGAGCGTGGTAAAATGCTTGAAATAAGCAATATGAGGACTTGTCTGGTGGCTCAGGCAGTAAAGAATCTGCCTTGCAGTGCGGGAGACTCAGTTTTGATCCCTGGGTTGGGAGATCCCCTGGAGAAGGAAATGGCAACTCATTCCAGTATTCTTGCCTGGAGAATTCCAGGCATAGAGGAGCCTGGAGGGGTACAGTCCATAGAGTCTCAAAGAGTCAAACATGACTGAGGGACTAACACTTTCACTTTCAAGTAATATGGATTAATTAGGGAAATGTTCATATATCATGTGGTTTAGTATCCATTGTACTACTATTTACAATAGCAAAAATATATTAAAATTGAGGAGTTTGATGTCATTCTTAAGCTGATATACACATTTTTTTTGTTCTTGATGCTATAAGACAATAGCCCTCCTTTATAAATCTATCTTTAACTGTGAATTTAGCCAAGCAGAAGAATCTTTTAGGAGAAGAAAGAATGATACTTGATTGCTCCCTATTTTGGTTCAAAGATATAAACCACTTTGGCTTCAAAGTGGTTCCACTGAGGTTGCCTTGTTTTAAAAATGTCCAAGAGCTATGATTGTTGGCAACCTCAGGGGGTTCAATGAAGAGTCTGGGTTGGTGACTACACTCATAAAAATTGTAACAGTATAAAAGGAAGGAAGCAACATTTCTACTAAAATTATTAAAATTCCATATATGAAAGGTTAATTGGGCAATTTGCATAATTTATTTAGGTGGACAGAGAATTCCCTAGCATGAAGAATACATGGAAGGTTAGTCGCTCGGTTGTGTCCAACTCTCTCTTTGATCACATGGACTGCAGCACGCCAGTCTTTCACTATCTCCCAGAGTTTGCTCAGACACACATCCATTTGAGTCTGTGATGCCATTCAACCATCTGCGGCCCCCTTCCCCTCCTGCCTTCAATCTTTCCCAGGGTCTTTTCCAATGAGTCAGCTCTTTGCATCAGGTGGCCAAAGTCTTGTAGCTTCAGCTTTAGCATCGGTCCTTCCAGTGAATATTCAGGGTTGATTTCCTTTAGGATTGACTGGTTTGATCTCCTGACTGTCCAAGAGACTCTGAAGAGTCTTTTCCAGCACCATAGTTTGAAAGCTTCAAAATCCAGTTTGCAAAAGCAAATTAACTTGCATCTTTACCACAATAAATTTTAACCTGACTTTAAATACAAAAATGCCATTTGGTCAACAAAATATGAATATATTTATGTAATCACCAACAATTTATAAAAAAATGAATATCTTGTTAAACTAAAAGTTTTTAAAACAAAAGCATATATATACAGAGACTGTTTCTCTCATAAATGGAAGCTATATGCTGTCTGTGTGTGCTCAGTTGCCAAGTCGCTTCCGGCTCTTTGCAACCTCATGGACTGTAGCCTCCCAGGCTTTTCTTTCCATGGGATTTCCTGAGAGAGTGGGTTGCCATTTCCTTCTCCAGGGGATCTTCCTGACCCAGGGATCGTACCCATGAATTCTGGATTGTCACTTTACTGTTGAGTCACCAGGGAAGCCCAGATATATTTTTCCATTACCAGAGACTACAATGTGTTGTTGCTATTTAGTTGCTAAGTCGTGTCCGATTCTTCTGCAACCCAATGGACAGTAGCTCACCAGCATCGTCTGTCCATGGAATTCTCCAGGCAAGAATACTGGAGTGAGTAGTTATTCCCTTCTCCAGGGGATCTTCCCCACCCAGGGATCAAACCTGCCTCTCCTGCTTTGGCAGATGGGTTCTTCTCCACTGAGCCACCAGGGAAGCTCCAAAGCCGCATGCTATGGTAATTAAAAACATTTCCACTGACGCAGATAACTTGGGGTTTCCATGCTACTTTGTCACTTTTGAGCAGTTTTCCAAGACCTTGAATTCTGTTCTCTTACCTGTAAAACAAGCCTAATAACAATACTACTTAAAATGTTATCACTGAGACAATGCACACACAGTGTGCAAAACTCCTGTCACATTCCCAGGGCTCAGTGAGTGGTAACTATTACCGTAACTATTGCCTATGCCATGCCTTTGCATATGCTGGGGATGTCTGTGTATGTGTCTAGCCAGGTATATTAAAAATATTATAGTCAGTTATATTTAAAAATATTATATTTTCCAGCACAGCATGTATCAATCTAATTTATCTGTCAGAAACAAAGAGGGAATTGAAATTGAGAGTATAATCAAGCTAGCTATCCTAGGGGTTAAAGCGAGGTAGTCAGTCTAGATAATATGAGTTCATTTACCTCAAGCCCCGGTAAAGCAAGAACTTGGAACTTAGGCTTCTCGTACAAACAAATGAATACTCAAAATCTGAATCCTTCGTAAAAAAACACTGGGCTGTAAAAATCCTTCCATTGGCAGAAGGACATTATAAAGAAGCTTGTTTGTTTCTGACTCTGTCATTGCTAAGGACAAGTCTCTCTTGAAAATTCATTCCCATGAGCTTATGTCACACTTGGGTTTGATGTTCAAATTATATCATTTGCATAATTTGTGCCTATAAAGCAGAAGAATTAATGCTAAAGTGAGTCCTAAGCTGGACATGTCTTTGGGTTGCCTGGAGGAAGCAAATGCAAAATAACTCTGGAGGGATATGCCTTTAACCCAAGCCTCAGGGATTCTGCCAGTAGAGCGCCACTGAAGATGAGCTCACAGTCTCAAAGTATAAAATATATGAGGAGAACTCCATTACTGTAAGCAAGAATTGGAGGGCACATGTAGGATTAAATTCTCCAAAGCTTCAGAAAATAAAATTAGCAGTGCTTTCTAAAATAAGCACAGAATACACAGAAAAACTATACAAAAAATGATCTTTATGACCCAGATAACCATAATGGTGTAATCACTCACCTAGAGCCAGACATCTTGGAATGCCAAGTCATGTGGACCGTAGGAAGCATCACTACAAACAAAGCTGGTGGAAGTGATAGAATTCCAGCTGAGCTATTTCAAATTCCAAAGATGATGCTGTGGGAATGCTACACTCAAAATGCCAGCAAACACAGAAGACACAGCAGTGGCCGCAGGACTGGAAAAGGTCAGTTTTCATTCCAGTCCCAAAGAAAGGCCATGCCAAAGAATGCTCAAACTACCACACAATTGTACTCATTTCACATGCTAGCAAAATAATGCTTCAAAATTCTCCAAGCCAGGAATGAACAGTACGTGAACTGAGAACTTCTAAATATTCAAGAAAGATTTAGGAATGGCCGACATCCATTGGATCATAGAAAAAGCAAGATAATTCCAGAAAAACATCTATTTCTGCTTCACTGACTACACGAAAGCCTTTGACTGTGTGGATCATAGCAAACTGTGGAAAATTCTTCAAGAGATGGGCATACCAGACCACATTTCCTGTTTCCTGAGAAACCTGTACGCAGGTCAAGAAACAACAGTTAGAACCAGACATGGAACAATGGACTGCTTCAAAATTGGAAAAGGAGTATGTCAAGGCTGTATATTGTCACCCTGCTTATTTAAATTCTATGCAGAGTACATTATGTGAAATGCCAGGCTGAAGGAAGCACAAGCTGGAATCAAGATTGCTGGGAGAAATATCAATAACCTCAGATATGCAGATGACATCACCCTTATGGCAGAAAGTGAAAAGGAATTAAAGAGTCTCTTGGTGAAGGTGAAAGAGAAGAGTGAAAAAGCTGGTTTATAACTCAACATTGAAAAATCTAAGATCATAGCATCTGGTCTCATCACTTCATGGCAAATAGATGGGGAAACAATGAAAACAGTGACAGACTTTCTTGGACTCCAAAATCACTGCAGATGGTGACTGCAGCCATGAAATTAAAACACACATCCTTCTTGGAAGAAAAGCTATGACAAATCTAGAGAGCAATATTAAAAAGCAGAGACATTAAGCTATGACAAACCAAGACAGCGATATTAAAAAGCAGAGGCATTACTTTGCTGACAAAGGTCCTTAGAGTCAAAGCTTTGGTTTTTCCAATAGTCATATATGGATATGAGAGTTGGACCATAAAGAAGGCTGAATGCTGAAGAATTGATGCTTTTGAGCTGTGGTGCTGGAGAAGATTCTTCAGAGTCCTTTGGACTGCAAGGAGATCACAGCAGTCAGCACTGATTTTCCTAAAGGAAATCAGTCCTGAATATTCATTAGAGGGACTGATGCTGAAGCTGAAGCTCCAATACTTTGGCCACCTTTGATGCGAAGAGCCAACTCATTAGATGAGACCCTGATGCTGGGAAACACTGAAAGCAGGCAAAGAGGATGATAGAGGGCAAGATGGGTGGATGGCATCACTGACTCAATGGACATGGGTTTGAGCAAGCTCCAGGAGATGGTGAGCAAGACAGGAGTTTGAGCAAGACAGGAGATGGTGAAGGACAGATGGTGAAGCCTGACACTCTGCTGTCCATGGGGTCGCAAAGAGCCGGACATGGCTGAGTGACTGAACAACAGCTGGGCCTTCCTTAATGGTCAAATGATTAAGAATCTGCCTTGCAATGCAGGAAATACCGGTTTGATCTCTGGTCCAGAAAGATCCCACATTCTGAGGGGCAACCAAGCCTGTGTGCCACAACTGTTGAAGCCTGCACACCCTAGAGGCTGTGCTCCGCACCAAGAGAAGCCAGCACAATGAGAAACCCATGCAATGCAACTAGAGAGTAACCCCTGCTTTCAGCAACTGGAGAAAGCTGGAACACAACACCCAAGACCCAGTGCACCCCAGAAAGAATCAAAAAGAAAAGAAAACAAGAAACAGAACATGGGATAAAACCAAATAGACTGTCTAGAGATGAAAACCATAAGAATTGTTATGAAAATACTGGATGCTTGGCTTAAAGGCATATTAACACAACTGAGGGGAAATTTTGTTCATAACTGAAAGATAGTTGTAAGGAAACTCCAAGGATGCAGTATAGAGAGACAAAGAGCTAAAAATATTAGAAAGAGAGATTATGGATGTGGGAAACTGATTTTCAACATATATTCAGAACTACCAAAGAGTCAAAATAGAAAAAAATTGCAGAATGGAAAAATATTCAAAGAGATAAAGATAAAAACTTTCTATTCAAAAACAGAGTTCAATAGTGAATGTCATAAAATATAAAGGCATGTCGGAACCTACCCTCCTTTAATCTGGAGCTCCCTATGTGATCTAATTCCGGTTTCTTTGTCTGGTTTACTTAGACTGGGTAGAAAAAAAGAGAACTGGATTTAGTGTCAGGAGACTTAAATGAGCATTAGGTTCTCCTTGAATTAGTTTGGCCAAGTTTTCCTTCTTTATGAACCTCAATTCTCTTATCTGAAATATAGGAGTTAGGTAAGTGTAATGGTTCAGCTAGATATTGCTGAAGGGTATTTTGTAGCTGTGATTATCATATATAATGTAACATATGACTTTCCATAAAAAAATGATATTTAGACGTGTGGATGGATCTTATCCTATCCGTTAAAGGCCTGAAGAGCAAAAATTGAGGTTTACCAGAAAATAAGAACTTCTGTCTCAAAACTGCAGGATCAAACCAACTATACTCCAATAAATTTTTTTTTAAGCTGCAAGATCAATTCCTGCCTGAGTTTCCAGCTTGCCCAACAGACTGTAGACTTTCTAGCCTCCACAATTGCACAGTTACATTAAGTTCATTTGCTCAGTAATATCTGACTCTTTGAGACCCCATGGACTGCAGTGGACCCCATGGACCACTATTCTTTTAGCAAATCTCTTTATATGTACATGCATATTTTACACACACACACATTTTGGGCCACACTGTGAGGCATACAGAACCTTAATTCTCCAACCAAGGATCAAATCTGGGCCCCTGATATTGCGAGCACAGAGCCGCAGAGTCTTAGCCACTGGACCACTAGGGAAGTATCCCCCCTCTGCCCAACCTCCCCATTCCTCCTGCCACAGACACACAAACACAAGAGTTGGTTCTATTTTTCTGAAGAACCCTGACTGATTCAATGAGGTAAATAAAAAAATTAAATCATGGTGCACATGTGTCTTAAATAGACAGGCTATTCATGCACTGCATCCCCAGATACCTAAGCCATGCTCTTTTCTCTTCCAGGTCTTTGGTCCAAAGTCACCTTCTCTGTGAGCCCTTCTCTAATCACTTTCTTTACAACTGAACCCATCAGCAGCCCCTACTATTCTCTCTTCCTCGTTTTAGTCTCTAGAACTTTGTTACTCTCTGATGTTCTATGTCTTTTGCCTACTATGTGTTACTTTTTGTCCTTTGCACCACCAGAATGGAAGCACAGACCATTAGACATTTCATCTAAAGGAGCTCCCATCTCCGTCTTGTCTTTTCAGGTGTGTCTTCCAAAGTTCCCGGTGTGAATCTAAGACCTAAATCTGACTTCTCTATAAAAAACACTTCATGGGTTCAGGACTGTCTTTGCCAACACTGCCCAACCAAACTTTCTGCACTGATTGAAAATGTTCTATAATCTGCACTCTCCATGGGAGCCACTACCTACCATGAGCACATGAAATGTGACTAGTGCTTCAGAAGAACTAAATGTTTGTTTTTTGAAATATTATTTAAATTTCAACAGCCTCATGTAATTTCATGGTAGAAAATATTGGGAGCAACTAAATGTCAAGCCCTTCGTGTTACTCACTGTCTGCTTTTCTTCAGCATGATTTTCTTTGCCCAATGCTTTATAAGACAGAAATGCTGCACTGCATAAAGTTCTCCAGATACATAATGTGAGTTGTCAATTTGTGAATGGTCAATTTGCTTAAGAGGTCCTTCTAGCCTTCTATACTCTAAGCTCATCTCATTAATATTAATAGTTCAATTTAGGAATCATTCCCCTAGGGTCATCGTGGTTAAATTAGGTGCCTTTATCTTGATCACATTCTCATAATTGTTATTGCATGGAGCTATGATTTTATTTTTCATATTGGACCCTACTTGTCTATTTATGATGTGACTCTGTCTCCCTGCTAGATGTTTACCTCCTTGAGGTCAGAACCTATTTCTGGGTTGTTGCTGTTTGTTTTTTTAGAGAATCTATTTCTGTTTTTATGTTTTTAACTCATTGCTTGACTCCTGGTTAATGACCAATAAACCTTTGCTGAATAAATGGAGGAAGGAAGGAATGTGCTGGACCTAGTGCTATAACAAGAACGCCTTGGGTTAATGTCTGTGCTGATTCCTATAATCCTTCTCCTACCTGAAGCTGGAAAAATCCAAACTGGAGTAGAGGCCAGGTAGCCCCACTCTAAGACAGGCTGCTGTTTCACACCATGGCCTACCTTCTCGCCTTTGTTTCCTCTACCAGGAAGGAGATGATTTCCAGCAAAATGGAAGCCAAATCAATACCAGGAGAGTCTTGACTCTTGTCTGCCCCTGGTATCACTGGCTGCCAAAAAGGTAGCTCCTGAGGGATTTTTATAACCAAATTCAGATTTAAATAGAAGAAAGTAGGGAAAACCACTAGACCATTCAGGCATGACCTAAATCAAAGCCCTTATAATTATACAGTGGAAGTGACAAATAGATTCAAGGGATTAGATCTGATATACAGAGTGCCTGATGAACTATGGATGGAGGTTCATGATATTGCACAGGAGGCAGGGATCAAGACCATCCCCAAGAAAAAGAAATGCAAAAAGGCAAAATTGTTGTCTGAAGAGGCTTTAAAATTAGCTGAGAAAGGAAAAGATGCAAAAGGCAAAGGAGAAAAGAAAAGATATATGCATTTGGGTGCAGAGTTCCAAAGAATAGCAAGGAGAGATAAAAGCTTCCTCAGTGATCAGTGCAAAGAAATAGAGGAAAACAATAGAATGGGAAAGACTAGAGATCTCTTCAAGAAAATGAGAGATACCACGGGAATATTTCATGCAAAGATGGGCACAATAAATAACAGAAATTGTATGGACCTAACAGAAGCAGAAGATATTAAGAAGAGGTGGCAAGAATACACAGAAGAACTATGCAAAAAGATCTTCATGACCCAGATAACCATGACGGTGTGATCACTCACCTAGAGCCAGACATCCTGGAATGTGAAGTCAAGTGGACCTTAGGAAGCATCGCTATGAACAAAGCTAGTGGAGGTGATGGAATTCCAGTAGAAATATTTCAAATCCTGAAAAATGATGCTATGAAAGTGCTGCACTCTATGCCAGAACATTTGGAAAACTCAGCCGTGGCCAAAGGACTGGAAAAGATCTGTTTTCATTCCAATCCCAAAGAAAGACAATACCAAAGAATGCTCAAACTACCGTACAATTACGCTCATCTCACATGCCAGCAAAGTAATGCTCAAAATTCTCCAAGACAGGCTTCTACAATACATGAACTGTGAACTTCCAGATGTTCAAGATGGGTTTAGAAAAGGCAGAGGAACTAGAGATCAAATTGCCAACATTCACTGGCTCATAAAAAAAGCAAGCGAATTCCAGAAAAACATCTATTTGTGCTTTATTGACTATGCCAAAGCCTTTGACTGTGTGGACCACAACAGACTGTGAGAAATTCTGAAAGAGATGGGAATACCAGACCACCTGACTTGCCTCCTGAGAAACCTCTATGCAGGTCAGGAAGCAGCAGTTAGAACTGGACATGGAACAACAAACTGGTTCCAAATCAGGAAAGGAGTATGTCAAGGTGTATATTGTCACCCTGCTTATTTAACTCCTATGCAGAGTACATCATGAGAAATGCTGGGCTGGAGGAAGCACAAGCTGGAATCAAGATTGCAGGGAGAAATATCAATAACCTCAGATATGCAGATGACACCACCCTTATGGCAGAAAGTGAAGAAGGACTAAAGAACCTCTTGATGAAAGTGAAAGAGGAGAGTGAAAAAGTTGGCTTAAAACTCAACATTCAGAAAACTAAGATAATGACATCCGGTCTCATCACTTCATGGCAAAGAGATAGGGAAACAATGGAAACAGTGACAGACTTTAATTTTGGGGGCTCCAAAATCACTGCAGATGGTGACTGCAGCCATGAAATTAAAAGACACTTGCTCCTTGGAAGAAAAGCTATAACCAACCTAGACAGCATATTAAAAAGCAGAGACATTACTTTGCCTACAAAGGTCCATCTAGTCAAAGCTATGGTTTTTCCAGTAGTCATGTATGGATGTGAGAGTTGGGCTATAAAGAAAGCTGAGTGCTGAAGAATTGATGCTTTTGAACTGTGTTGTTGGAGAAGACTCTTGAGAGTCTCTTGGACTGCAAGGAGATCCAACCAGTCTATCCTAAAGAAAATCAGTCCTGAATATTCATTGGAAGGACTGATGCTGAAGCTGAAACTCCAATATTTTGGCTACCTGATGGGAAGAACTGACTCATTTGAAAAGACCCTGATGCTGGGAAAGATTGAAGGCAGGAGGAGAAGGAGAGGACAGAGGATGAGATGGTTGGATGGCATCACTGACTCTATGGACGTGAGTCTGAATAAGCTCCGGGAGTTGGTGATGGACAGGGAGGACTGGCGTGCTGCTGTCCATGGGGTTGCAAAGAGTCGGGCATGACTGAATGACTGAACTGAACTGATAATTATTTTAAAATTGTTTTTAAATTTCATCCTTCTCTACTCCTTTCCATGCTTGACATTCTTGTTTGGGAAAGAAGAAATCTGAGTTGTGTCCACAGCAGGCTTACTCTGCTAGAGTGAGCTTTTCAGAGTGTTTGCAGCTTACCTACAATTCATCTACGAACTTGGGAAAGTTCTGAGAATTGCATGACTCTGGGTAAAGATAACAGATATATTTGCTCTAAATATGTTATCTCTGATTCTTTAAATTACACATAATAGTGAAAAATTTCCAATATAAAATTTCTGTAGGTAATTCGGATTTTACACTAGGTCAGACATTTATAGTCTGATAGTCATGATGTACCTAAAATCACACCCATGGTGTATTCAGTCAAAGAGCTTAAAACAAAAGAGGTGGGGGGAGGGTCTATGAAGAGGTAGGTAAGAGGAAAAGTCAATAAATCTCTGGCCCATGGGATGTGGGCAACAAACTGCACTGGCAAATCTAACAACTGCCAACTCTGGAATGTGTCAGCATAATATCATACTAACTGTTACCTGGTAGGTTGTCAGAATTCTAAGAAATTAGAAGATCAAAAATTTTGCAACTGGGAGGTATTCCAAATGCCTTTCAATGTATATCTGCTGAAATATGGAAGCTATTAAAATGCCCTTTAAAAAGTCCCATTAAAGAATAATCCGATAAAAGGAGTGTATAATCTGAGAACTTTGAGACCAATAGTGGGTAAGTGCCAGCAAAGTTTACTGACTTTATGGGAGGTTTGTCATTTTTACGTTACTTCATTGTGTGCTGAGCAGTGACTTAGTTTCAGATCTTGAGTAAACAAAGCAACTCTACCATCTCTACCATGATAAACCTGTAACAGACTTGTGTATCTGCACACATCAATACAAATGTATGACATTGCAAACTTTGTCAAAAGTGGAGATTATCTGAAACAAAAGCAGGTTATAAAGAAAAGGGAGATTTTGACTCATCATTCCACTGAATATTGACATGGTGTCCTAGAAAACGACATTTTCTAATCAATTTAATATTTTGGTCAGAAATGCTACAGACACACTGAAAAAAATAGTATAAACTTTCAATTTTAAAACTATTTAAGGAATGAATGTCATGGGACATGAATAGATGAGAGAAAAATCGCAGCCACTTGATTCTTAGAACATTAAAAAAATTACCCAGGTTTTGCTTAATCTCATTAATCACCGAAGTTATTTGTCAAATTCATTGTTTTAGTAGAAATCTCTGGTGATATTTTAAGATTTTAGTACTTTTTGATAGACAAAACTTGAATTTCCTATCTGCTTTTGTCATCTTACCAGGTTAGGCGATATAGCAAGGCAGATTTCTTTCCTTCTTTTCACCACTAAACAATACAAAGGCTTTATCTCCTCTGAAAGCCTAGATGTTTGAAATAGGGAACCTTTCATTGCTTTTTTCACTCATTGTTCTTTCATTGTTCAAGCATACTTAGATTTACAATCATTCATTCACTGTTGATTCATTCATTTAATAAACTGACCACTTTGTGCATAGCAAACCATGTGTTAAGAACTGGGGATAAAAGAGAGAATCAGTCAGAATCGAAACGGAAATTTATCCTAGCTCCTACATGTTGTTTTAGAGGAAGAATTCAAACCTTTTTTTTTTTTTTTTTTTTTGCGATTCCTATGCACGAGTCTGGTGGGCTGCAGTCCAGGGGGGTCTCAAAGAGTTGAACCCGACTGAATGACTGTCACTCACTTGCATCCACTAGTCCTACTTTGCAATTCTAACCTTACCTCTTGGTGCTCATGCTCAGTCACTAAGTTGTGCCTGACTCTTTGTGACCCTATAAAGGATATAAAATTGAATTCTTTGAGTTTTACTGCAGAGAACATCAGGGCATTAAATAACTCGCTCAGTGAGATGTTCCGTATCTAGACTGTGATAGTGGGCACAAAAATCTACACATGTGATAGAGTTTGTGTGTGTGTATTAGTTGCTCTGCCGCTGCTGCTAAGTCGCGTCAGTCGTGTCCGACTCTGTGCGACCCCATAGACGGCAGCCCACCAGGCTCCCCCATCCCTGGGATTCTCCAGGCAAGAACACTGGAGTGGTTGCCATTTCCTTCTCCAGTGCATGAAAGTGAAAAGTGAAAGTGAAGTCGCTCAGTCGTGTCCGACTCTTAGCGACCCCAAGGACTGCAGCCCACCAGGCTCCTCCATCCATGGGATTTGCCAAGCAAGAGTACTGGAGTGGGTCGCCATTTCCTCCTCCAAGGGATCTTCTGGACCCAGGCATCGCACCCACATCTCTGTCTCCTGTATTGGCAGGTGGATTCTTTACCACTGAGCCACCTGGGAAGGCCAATTTTACCTCTTACTTTTCCTGAGTATCAATTCCTGACCTTTTTACCTCCAAACACATTTCATGCTCATTCTCACATATTTTTCAATTCTCTTTCCTCTGCAAGAAATGCAGAAAGTTCCTCCAATATCCATTTGAATTTAACTCACTTTTCAAGGGCAAGTCTTCTTTTATTCTGTGAATCCTTTCTGGACCGTACCAGCCCAGATTTGATCTTGCTCTGCTATTTAATGTATCCACTTGGGTAATGAAAAGGCATCTCAAACTGAACAAGTTGAATAGTACAGTAAGTCCCCCACATATGAACAAGTTCCATTCTGAGAGTGTACTCATAATTCCAATTTGTAAGTCCAACAAAGTTAGCCTGGGTGCCCAACTAACATAATGAGCTATATAGTACTGTACTGTACTGGACTGGACTGGACATATAGTACTTTTCACGCAAATAATACATAACAAACGAACACACAAGAATAAAGGAAACATTTTTAATCTTACAGTATAGTACCTTGGGGGTCTTCCGTTGTAGGTAGCTCAGTCGGTAAAGAATCTGCCTGCAATGTAGGAGACCTGGGTTCAATTCCTAGATTGGGAAGATCCCTCGGATAAGGAAATGGCAACCCACTCCAGTATTCTTGCTTGGAGAATCCCATGGACAGAGGAGCCTGGCAGGCTACAGTCCATGGGGTGACAAAAGTTGGACACAACTTTGTGGGATATGGAGAGAGTACCTTGAAAAGCACAGTGGTACATACATACAATAGCTGGCATACAGTGGCTGTCATTGAATGAACAGGCAAGAAGGATTACTGACTGGAGGAGAAAGAGGAGGTAGGAGATAGGAGATGGAGGGCAACCTACAATCTCAGTCATGCCTGACGCTGATGGAACACATGTTCATATCTTTGAAAGTTCACAACTTGAAGGTTCATATGTAGGAGACTTTCTCTAAAGCTTTTGGTTATGTGATTATCTTTCTCAGTAAATGGTACTGTTATCATCCAGGTCGGAGAAGGCAGTGGCACCCCACTCCAGTACTCTTGCTTGGAAAATCCCATGGATGGAGGAGCCTGGTAGGCTGCAGTCCATGGGATCACTAAGAGTCAGACACGACTGAGAGACTTCACTTTCACTTTTCACTTTCATGCATTGGAGAAGGAAATGGCAACCACTCCAGTGTTCTTGCCTGGAGAATCCCAGGGATGGGGGAGCCTGGTGGGCTGCCGTCTCTGGGGTCTCACAGAGTCGGACATGACTAAAGCGACTTAGCAGCAGCAGTAGCAGCATCATTCAGGTGCTTAAGTCAAAACCTTAGGAAGTACCCTTGGTTCCTCCCTTGCTGTCAGCAAATCCTATCAACTTTGCCTCCAAAGTACATCTCAAATCCAACCTCTGTCTCCATCTTCATCCCAGCTTGAGGCAAACCATTGCCTTGCCTATTTAGGGTCATGGTCTTTCCATCACTGTTTCTATTTTCACTCTTCCTTGGTATTTTGTACTTAAAATTGTGTCTCCAAAGAAGCTAGGATGATTTCAGATCCTGTCATAATTTACCCTCATCTTGTACAGAAACATTATGCTAGACCCAAAGGCCTGGTAGCTCAGCTGGCAAAGAATCCACCTGCAATCTGAGAGACCTGGTTTTGATCCCTTTGTTGCGAAGATCACCGGGAGGAGGGCATGGCAACCCACTTCAGTAATCTTGCTTGGAGAATCCCCATGGACAAAGGAGCCTGGTGGGCTACAGTCCATGGTGTCACAAAGAGTCAGACCTGACTGAACGAGTAATCACAGCACACAAAGGATATAGAGTTGGAAAGCTAGACATTTCCTTCAAGGAAATTGCAGTTTCCTGCTTATTGCCATAATTAAACACTAAGAGGCTTCAGAAAACTGTAGAATTCAATCCCTGACCATCTCCTGCTAAAGAAAGAGCTGAGCATTCAGTATTACAATGTGGGACACTCTTGAAGCTCCCTTGGAAGAGATGCTGGGGCAAACTGAGATTAGTGGACTTTTATTTATTTATTTTTTACACTGATATACTTTTTAAGATCACAATCTTTTCAGTGAGAGTGACATGTGAGGCAAAAATAGAGAGATGATTACATTGTCAAAGTTTTAGATGAAATCACAGCCTTGTAATAATTCTATTTCATTGATGTTGTTCTCTGTTTTATTAATGATTTTACTGGGAGATTTGGTTTGAGTATACCCCAGTGCCTTAAGTATTTCATCAATGTAGGCTGCAAGTATTTCCTTCAGTTCAGTTCAGTCGCTCAGTCATATCCAACTCTTTGCGACCCCATGGACTGCAGCAGACCAGGCCTCCCTGTCCATCACCAAATCCCAGAGCTTACTCAATCTAATGTCCATAGAGTTGGTGATACCACCCAACCCTCTCGTCCTCTGTCATCCCCTTCTCCTCCTGCCTTCAACCTTTCCCAGCATCAGAGTCTTTTCCTATGAGTTGTTTCTTCACATCAGGTGGCCAAAGTTTTGGAGTTTCAGCTTCAGCATCAGTCCTTCCAATGAATATTCAGGACTGATTTCTTGTAGGATCGACTGGTTGGATCTCCTTGCTGTCCAAGGAACTCTCAAGAGTCTTCTCCAACACCAGAGTTCAAAAGTATTTTCTTAGGAGCTTAATTTTTTCCTTAGGTATTTGATTTTAAAGCCTTTCGGCTCTCCTAATTTCCTGCCCTCAAGCCTCCACCCTATTATAATTTGCAGTCATTTTAATATTTCTAACTATCTCTCCCATCTACCCAGCCAATTCATCTTCATTAAATTCATTCATTAATTCAGAAAATATCAATTAAATAGTTATTAGTTACAGCTTCCTCTGCTGATACAGTACTATGGGAAACAAACATTCTAGTATAGTTATAATGGATTGTATTGACTGTTACAGGAAATAGATCAACAAAAAATAGCAGTGCTAACACAGCTCAGAAGTGGGAGGGATTGATTCCATTGTAATTAAACTAAAAGCATGCTGGATCTTAGTTCCCCAACGAGGGATCAAACCCATGCCCCTTGCAGTGGAGTCCTAACTACTGGACTGCCAGTTAAGTCCCCTCAAAGTAAATCTTAATCCAGTTTCTCTACCATTGTGGAAAGAACTCTGAAATGTATCTCATTTTTTCCCTACTTATTAGCAGTATAAACTGAAACTAGTTAATTGTACTCAACCTCAGTTTCCTCATCTATAAAATAGAAGTGAGATTCATCCAGATTTGAGACTGAAGAGTTCAAAGATAAAATGAGTTTGTCTTTGCAGTTGTGAATCATGAGTAAGACTAAATAGTGACTGTTCAGAGGAATGCATATAAGGCAGAGGACTGGTAGGAAACTAATCATCACAGACTTACATGATCCTGAATGGATTCATATGCTGTGTGTATTAGTTCTATAAGAGATTATAGGCTTTCCTGGTGGCTCAATGGTAAAGAACCTGCTCACCAATGCAGGAAACATAAGTTTGATCCCTGGGTTTGGAAGTCCCCTGGAGAAAGAAATGGCAACGCACTCCAGTTTTCTTGCCTGGGAAATCCCATGGACAGAGGAACCTGTCAGGCTATTGTCCATGGCGTTGCAAAAGAGTCGGACACAATTTATCAACTAAACAGCAACAACATAAGAGATTACCACACATTTAATGACTTAACACAAATGTATTATTTCAGTTTTCATAGGTCAGGAGTACAGGCACAAGTTGGCCAGGTCCACTGCTCAAGGTCTCACTACATTAAAATCGAAGTGTTGTCCTGGGCTGTGATTTCATCTGAGGCTCAGCATCCTCTTCTAAGATCATCCAGGTTTTGAAAGATTACAGTTCCTTGCAGTCATGGGACTTGGGTCTCTACTTTCTTGCAGACCGTCAGACCACGGTCACTCTCAGCTCCTAGCCATCCACAATTCCTTGCACATGGCCCTCCTCGTGGCATAACACTTTGTCCTCCAAGGCCAGCAGGAGAAACCACTGGATGTTGAATCTCTCCTTTCAGAAAGGGCCCTGTCCCTTTTCAAGGCTCACCTGATTAGATCAGGCTCTCCCCTTGTTTTATTGAAAGCCATCTGATTTGAGACCCTAATCACAGCTTCAAAATCGTTCCCCCTTTGCAATATAAGGTGGCCTAATTGTGGGCCTATGAAATCCATCATATCCCCAGTTTGTTCACATTGAAGGTAAGGATGTTATGCAGTGTGTACACCAGGGAGTGAGTCTCAGCATTCTGTCTACCATACTCTGCATTAAGAAGATGCTAGGAAGTAAAACTCCCATAGAAACTGGAGGATTCTGATATGAAATGGATCATGCTGCTTTTCAGTACTTGGGAATGAAGAATCAACTTCCTGTCTTAAATCAGCTCAACTAGGTAGGGAGAACAATTTTTCAATTAAGCAGTTAAAGGGGACTAAATGAAAAGGGAGAAGTCAGAGACAGAAATGGATTCAGGAAGAAATCTTTAAACTGGTACATTAATGAACTGTATAATTAACTATCCTGTCAAATCAAAATCACTCAACCCGTTAGACACTAAGATAAAAAAGGTTTAGGGGAGACGCAGACTCCTCCAATGCAATCTCTCAAGTCTCCCAGTTTCTAACCCTGTGTATTTTATTCCTCATAACATTTAAAATATTTTTCATAAGCAAGGAATTAAATCTAGTGTTTCAGAGAATAGTGTTGTCTAAATAAATTTAAAGAATGTAAACTAATTAGGAGTTTCCTGAGGAATGAGTTTAGCTTCAGGAGAAGAGTATACAAAGACGCCATTTGTCAATAACTGAATTGGCCAATAACGTTTCCATCTTAGCAAAACTGATTTGTAATTTACTGAGGAATCCTGATTGGTGATGAAAACAGTGAAGATATATTTTTCTTTCAGATGAATCTAAATCTCATCTCTTTCTCCTTTACCTACATTCTCTGGGATTACCTCTTCCTTTTTTCACTTTTCTTTAGAGGTCAAGGTCAGGAAGGGAGAAAAAGGATAGCGTAGCAGTCAGAGCAACAACACAAAGATAAATGAGGTTACTCTTTCCCCAGAGCACTGAACAAAAAAAAAATAGTAGCTTCACAGGAAAACAGTAGCTGCCTTGCATCTTGGGTGGCTTTGCCTTGGTGATACATCACATTTATGATGGGATGTGTCCTAGTTCATTAACTTGCCTATCCTATTATATTTGGTTACAATGGGACGCTACTCAAAAACAACATGCCTGAAATTGAAGACAGATGGCCAAGTAAAGGGCTAGAGTTTAATATAATCATTTACTATTTCCTGTTTTATTGTGCTTTTCTCTCCATTTGTTTTGAATGCCATGTAAGGACATTTACACTTTTTAAAAATAGTGTCTTTTCTTTAGAAAGTAAGCAATAGGAGTAACAAGGCACGGCAAGGACAAGCTGATATTCTGCTCATACCATCTGCTGAGAGGAAGATTTGCCTTTGGCAATTCTTGTTTATCTCTATATTCGCACAGGTTTATGATTGTAGAAAAATTAAATGAAAAAATGTATTTTAGTTCTATCTCTGCCAGTGGTTTGTGTGGCTAAAACATCTGACCCTGAAAGGAAGTTTTCTGAAATGGCTCTTTATTCATAATGGATACAGTCAGAGTTGTGGGAAAACAGTCCAAAAATAACATCCATTCAAAGTAAAAGTATATGAGACTGCAATGTTCTGACTCTTAACGAATAATATCCTCACTGACTTTGATCTAGTGGTTTTGGGGTTGTTAAGAGCATCAAGGTTTGTTCTCACCTTAATTCTTCAGGGTCCAGTGCAAAGTCATAAACTGGTTCTTTGTGAAATTCCTTGTTCTAAATACATACATGTATATCTCCACACATTTTAAAGTTTATTCCTAGAACTTTTAATCAGCACCAGAACTTCTAACGTTAAAGAGCTCTTGGGATGTAATTCTGAAGACTGGTGTGCAGATGAATATATCTGAGTTTCAAGAAACTATTTATATAATGATATTTGCAAGGCAATCTGATTTGGAAACCTGAATGAAAGGAGCATAAATAACATTACAGGGGGGTTTTGAATGCCCAGTTGTCTGCTATCTTCTATATAGTTTCATACTGGGATTTGTTTAGGGAAAAGAAATTTATTTGAGTACACAGATATAAATGTATATCCATTTTGCTTTCTGAATGAGAATGCGAACGCTTTTTAAATTGTACCAGGAACTTTTTAACTTGGATATGTGAATGTGTTATTACCAGAGAAGAACAGCCACATAGGGTAAGGGCAAACAGAATTTTATTTCTGTTTGCATTTCAGTTCCCAAAGATAATTGTTTAGCCAAGATGTTTAGCCTTGATTGTGGGTCATTAAGGGTCACTAATAAAAGACTCTGTTTGGATTTTTCAAGTTTATTTGAATCTGTGCACATTTTTTCCCCAGGAATTCAAGCTACATCAATACCAGTACAGTGACTCTAGAGATGATGGCCTGGAGTGTCATTTAAATTATTGGTCACATTTAAAATTTGTGTAAAAAAAATAAAATAAAATAAAATTTGTGTAAACACAAAGACAGTTGATGAATTGGTTAACACTGATAGCAGATATTTGCTATGTACACTTAAAAATAGGAAGTGCTGTATTTTGTACAATGAATATACGGTTTGCTTGTTTTTGTCCAGTTTTATTACTTTTTATTAAGCAAGTAAGATATATTTTTTTTGAGAAAGTACATGATGTAAGTTACATTTTAAAAAGCAAGTCATAACCTCATCATACTGAGATATTGATTGTTAGTTAAAAATGTAATGTTTAATCTCCATAGTGTGTTAAAGTTTTCTTTAGGAAGCCAACTCTGTGTTCTTCAGCTTATTTACAATAGGAGAAAAAATCTTAATTAATGCCCAGTGATAAGGAATCCAGTAATGGTAAATGTGACTGTGTATAAGTACATATGTGTTTATGTTCATGTGTCTGTATGGATGCTCAGTCGTGTCTGACTCTGTGACCCCACAGACTGTAGCCCACCAGGCTCCTCTGTCCATGGGATTTCCCAAGCAAGAACATTGGAGTGGGTTGCCATTTCCTCCTCCAGGGGATCTTCCTGACCCAGGGACTGACACAGGGTCTCCTGTGTCTCCAGCATTGGTAGGCAGATTCTTTATCACTGAGCCACCAGGGAAGCTTGAGACTTCTTTTGGTATCAG
The DNA here is from genome assembly GCF_016772045.2 of Ovis aries. Classification (NCBI taxonomy): domain Eukaryota; kingdom Metazoa; phylum Chordata; class Mammalia; order Artiodactyla; family Bovidae; genus Ovis; species Ovis aries. The sequence continues at coordinate 13,874,461 of NC_056070.1, forward strand.
ACTATATGTATTGTATTGAACTTGTAATTTTCAATTAATAATATATTAACAACTGTTCCTCATAGTAGCAAATAAAAATACACATTATTTATGATGGATAACATCATATTAAATGGATATGTCACAATGTAATTAACCACTTCCTTATAACTGGACATGGGGGCTGTCTCCTTTTATTTATATTTTCCTATTACAAATGAGAAAAAGAGCAGAAATGTGATTTCCTGAAAAAAGCTTTAAAGTCCATTTATGGGTGCTAACATTACAGACTGGAGGAAAATGGCTTTCATGGACTGAAACCTGAGAATCTCAGAAAGAGGCTGCAGGAGGAGAAGCAGAGAAAAAGAGCACCATTATGTGCCAAGCACTGTGTTAAGCACTGGATAAACATTTTTTTAATCCTAGGCATTATCACCCTTTTGTAGATGGATCAACCATAGTTCAGTAGAGGTTGAGGAACTTTCCCAAGCTTGCCAAGCTGGTGAGTAGCACCTGGTAGCATGATATTCACAAACTCCTCAGGGTGTCTTGGTGGTGGTACACAAACCCATAGCTGAGCACATACTTAAAGTGCCCACTCCAGAGGCATCACTGTTCATATGGTGCCTTGGAAAGTTTTATGTAAACGGAACTTGGAAAATTAACTGTTATTGTAAACAATGGGTATTTATGCAATATAAATGTAGTTATATAAATTATATGATTTATATTAGCTATTTAAGCAGAGTTTAGGGGTACTTTCAGTGGATTCCCCTTTGTAAAGTATTCTTTGGCAATGTAAACAATTCACTTTTCCATTTTTCAAGGTCATTCTGTCTTGGCACTGATGAGTTTGTTTTAACTTGGGGCACGTTTGTCAGTCTTACTCGATGGTTAATCATCTCTGTGTTTCAGATGAATACTAAATCTGGAAGTCTCTTTGGACTTTGGGTAAATGAAATGTCATGGTGCAAGGTGTAGTTTCAAAGCAGAGAATTGAGAGAGATAAACACTGTAGTCCTGATGTCGTCACCGATCCATCATGAACATTAGGAAAACTGAATCTGTCTCTCAGTCCTAATTTTCTACCTGCGAAATGAAAGCCTTCATGGTGTTGTCATGGGCAAAGAGAAAGGGTAAATGTGGAGACCTGATACATGCAGAGCTGTTAATTGCCAAGCATTGCCCTAGGTGCTCAACACCATTTATATCAAATTGAATATCTCCAGTGCTTATGGTACCTGTGATGAATGTTGTTTGGATAGAATGGAACCAGAAAGATGGCGTTGAATCAATGACTAAGATTAAGGACAGGAAGTGAGCAAACACAATGTGGACAAGTGGGTCAGGACCAGCTGTCCGAAGCTCAAAGAGTGGGCAGGACCAATCACCAGAATCAGGAGAGAATGAGTTGACCTTGGATTTGACTCCTAAACTGACTTGTTACATTTCTTGAGACTACTTCAACCAAGTCTCAGATTGGAAGGAATTGGGCAACTGGCTCATGGATTTCGATCTGATGAACAGTAGGAGAATCTGGAGTGGCAGTTAGATAAGTGTGTGAAATCCAGCAATAACTTTGTGAAGATAAAAGGGACGTACGTGTGTGTGTGTGTGTGCGCGTGTGTGTGTGTGTGCGCGAAAATGTGGCCTGAAAAGAGCCCTGTGGTGGGGAGGGGCAAGTACAGGAATAAGAAGTTAACAACAAAAGAATCTGTGTGGGTGGTGGACGAAAGGGCAGATGACATTGGGTGAAGAATTTTTGCAAAAAGCAAACACCAACGTGCTTCAACAAAGCTGAGAACGATCCTAGGGGATAGAGTCTGGTGGAAATAGATTAATGAAGCGTATAAGAAGAGTGAGTTTGAGGTCAAGGTTATCAGTAACTGAGAAGAGATGGGGTTGCCGCAGGTGGAAGGTTGTGCTCTTGGAGTTGTGGGGGAAGGAAAAGAGAATTAGGATTGTCATCAGATTTGGAAGTGATGGAGAAAAGATGCTGGGGCTTTTAGGGAACTAAAGTGATGACAAATCTATATGGTTTGTAGGTGAGTGAGAATCTCTGGCAGCAGTTGTCAAAAAGGGGAGGATGATATTTAGTTTCAGAAACATTCTGTTAAATGTTCAGAATTTGGTAAGGAAGAGTAGATATGGGATAGATAGTTCTTTAGGGAGTTTGAGATTCTCAGATGATCAAGATTACGAAAGAGAAAGCATCAAAAAGAGAAATCATTCCTGGAGACTTTGTGGATAATGCCGTAAAAGTTTCAGAGTAGAATGATTAATCTCATGATTCCTGTTCATTCATTCATTCACCCGCCTATTCAGCAAGTATTCACTAGGTCCCCTTTTATGTTTTAGGCACCGTGTTGTATGCTAGATGCACGAGATCAGTAAGAAACAGTTTCAGTCCTTAAGGAATTTATGATTAGCAAAAACGTACAGACATGGGGGACTGGAATGCAAAAGTAGGAAGTCAAGAAACACCTGGAGTAACAGGAAAATTTGGCCTTGGAGTATAGAATGAAGCAGGGCAAGGCTAATAGAGTTTTGCCAAGAGAATGCACTGGTCATAGCAAACCCCATCTTCCAACAACACAAGAGAAGACTCTACACATGGACATCACCAAATGGTCACTACCGAAATAAGATTGATTATATTCTTTGCAGTCAAAATGGAGAAGCTCTATACAGTCAGAAAAAAGAAAAAGACAAAGACCAGGAGCTGCCTGTGGGTCAGATCATGAACTCCTTATTGCAAAATTCATACTTAAATTGAAGAAAGTAGGAAAATCACTAGACCGTTCAAGTATGACCTAAATCAGATCCCTTACAATTATACAGTGGAAGTGACAAATAGATTCAAGGGATTAGATCTGATAGACAGAGTGCCTGAAGAACTATGGACGGAGGTACATGACATCGTACAGGAGGCAGGGATCAAGACCATCCCCATGGAAAAGAAATGCAAAAAGGCAAAATGGCTGTCTGAGGAGGCCTTACAAATAGCTGTGAATAGAAAAGCAGTGAAAGGCAAAGAAGAAAAGAAAAAATATACCCATTTGAATGCAGAGTTCCAAAGAACAGCAAGGAGAAAAAAGAAAGACTTCCACAGTGATCAATGCAAAGAAACAGAGGAAAACAATAGAATGGGAAAGACAGAGATCTCTTCAAGAAAATGAGAGATACCAAGGGAACATTTCATGCAAAGATGGGCTCAATAAAGGACAGAAATCGTATGGACCTAAGAGAAGCAGAAGATATTAAGAAGAGGTGGCAAGAATACACAGAAGAACTATAAAAAAAAGATCTTCATGACCCAGAAAATCACTACGTGTGATCACCAACCTGCAGCTAGACATCTTGGAATGCAAAGTCAGTTGGGCCTTAGGAAGCATCTCTACAAACAAAGCTAATGGAGGTGATGGAATTCCAGTTGAAATATTTCAAATACTAAAAGATGATGCTGTTAAAGTACTGCACTCAATACGCCAGCAAATTTGGAAAACTCAGCAGTAGCCACAGGACTGGAAAAGGTCAGGTTTCATTCCAATCTCAAAGAAAGGCAATGCCAAAGAATGCTCAAACAACTTCACAATTGTACTAACCTCACACTCTAGTAAAGTAATGCTCAAAATTCTCCAAGCCAGGCTTCAGCAATACACGAACCATGAACTTCCAGATGTTCAAGCTGGTTTTAGAAAAGGCAGAGGAACCAGAGATCAAATTGCCAACATCCGCTGGATCATTGAAAAAGCAAGAGAGTTCCAGAAAAACATCTATTTCTGCTTTATTGACTAAGCCAAAGCCTTTGACTGTGTGGATCACAATAAACTGGAAAATTCTGAAAGAGATGGGAATACCAGACCATCTGACCTGCCTCCTGAGAAATCTGTATGTAGGTCAAGAAGCAAAAGTTAGAACTGGACATGGAACAATAGACTGGTTCCAAACCAGGAAAGGAGTCCATCAAGGCTGTATATTGTCACCCTGCTTACTTAACTTATACGCAGAGTACATCATGAGAAATGCTAGCCTGGATGAAGCACAAGCTGGAATCAAGATTGCCTGGAGAAATATCAATAACCTCAGATATGCAGATGACACCACCCTTATGGCAGAAAGTGAAGAAGGGCTAAAGAACCTCTTGATGAAAGTGAAAGAGGAGAGCGAAAAACTTGGCTTAAAACTCAACATTCAGAAAACTAATATCATGGCATCTGGTCCCACCACTTCATGGCAAATTGAGGGGGATACAGTAGCAGACTTTAATTTTTGGGCTCCAAAATCAGTGCAGATGTTGACTGTAGCCATGAAATTAAAATACACTTGATCCTTGGAAGAAAAGTTATGACCAACCTAGACAGCATTAAAAAAAAAAACAGAGACATTACTTTGCTACAAAGGTCCATCTAGTCAAAGCTATGGTTTTCCAGTAGTCATGTATGGATGTGAGAATTGGGCTATAAAGAAAGCTGAGTGCTGAAGAATTGATGCTTTTGAACTGTGGTGTTGGAGAAGACTCTTGAGAGTCTCTTGGACTGCAAGGAAATCCAACCAGTCCATCCCAAAGGAAATCAGTCCTGAATATTCATTGGAAGGACTGATGCTGAAGCTGAAACTCCAATCAATACTTTGGCCACCTGATGTGAGGAACTGACTCATTGAAAAGACCCTGATGCTGGGAAAGATTGAAGGCGTGAGGAGAAGGGGATGACAGAGGATGAGATAGTTGAATGGCATCACCAACTCAATGGACATGAGTTTGAGTAAACTCTGGGGGTTGGTGTTGGACTGGGAGGCCTGGTGTGCTGCAGTCCATGGGGTTGCAAAGAATCGGACATGACTGAGAGACTGAACTGAACAGACATGTTTCAGTTAAGGAAAAAAAAAAAAAACAAAAAGCATTTTCTGTATAATTACAGAAGTTTATAGAGAGTATAGCAGGGACAGTGGGAAGTGTGGTTCACTCCCTTACAAGACCAGTGTATCAGCAGGGCTTTGTAGAAATCACACAGGAGCTGAGCTGCAGGTGGTGGGGGAGGGATGGCTGTTCACAGCAAAGGGAGTCGCTTAGAACAAACTGGATGCTATGCTGTTCTTAGTGGCTCAGTCGTGTCTGACTCTTTGAAACCACATGGACTGTAGCCCGCCAGGGTCCTCTGTCTATGAGATTCTCCAGGTAAGAATATTGGAGTGGGTTACCACGTCCTCCTCCAGGGCATCTTCCCAACCCAGAGATTGAACCCAGGTCTCCTGCATTGCAGGCAGATTCTTTACCATCTGAGCCACCAGGGAAGCCCAAGAATACTGGAGTGGGAAGCCTATTCCTTCTCCATGGGAAATTCCAGACTCAGGAATCGAACCGGGGTGTCCTGCATTGCAGGCAGATTCTTTACCAGCTGAGCTACCCTGGAAGCCCAGAACAAACTGTGTACGGAAGCCCAAATAGCCCTGCTTTCTCAGGGACCTGCAGCTGGCTCAGGGTGAGAGAGACAGCAGACAGAGCAAATCCTAAATGAAGTCCCTCTTGCCTGAAACCTCACACTGCCATGACCGCAATGCTGCAGCTGAGACAATCTGGGCACAATGCTGCCTTATCTTTCTAACGTGTTGTTGTTGTTCAGTCCCAAAATCATGTCCAACTTTTTGCAACGCCAAGGACTGCAGCAGCAAGCCAGGATCCCCTGTCCTTCACTATCTCCTGGAGTTTGCTTACAGTCATGTCCATTGAGTTGTTGATGCTATCTAACTATCTCGTCCCCTGCTGTCTGCAGTGAATATTCAGGGTTGATTTCCTTTAGGATTGACTGGTTTGATCGCCTTGCAGCCCAAGGGACTCTATCGAGAGTCTTCTCCAACAGCACAATTCAAAACCGTCACTTCTTTGGTGCTCAGCCTTCTTTATGGTCCAGCTCTCACACCGTGCATGACTACTGGAAAAACCATCAGTTCAGTTCAGTCGCTCAGTCGTGTCCGACTCTTTGCGACCCCGTGAATCGCAGCACGCCAGGCCTCCCTGTCCATCACCAACTCCCGGAGTTCACTCAGACTCATGTCCATCGAGTCAGTGATGCCATCCAGCCATCTCACCCTCTGTCATCCCCTTCTCCTCCTGCCCCCAATCCCTCCCAGCATCAGAGTCTTTTCCAACGAGTCAACTCTTTGCATGAGGTGGCCAAAGTACTGGAGTTCCATAGCTTTGATTATATGGATCTTCTAATCTGTGGTACCAGCTAATTTACATTCATAGAGAAAACACACACACATGCACGTACACCATCTTGAAAAAGGAGCAAGTTCTGATGGTGAGGTGTCCTAAGGAACACGAAACAACTCGTCCTTGTATTCAGTCATATATCAAAGCATAGCCGATGGACACTCAGTTACATCACTTCTGAATAAAGACTGTCCCCAAAGAGGCAGTCTAATTTCCCCACCCAGACCTAAGATCTTGCAATATATCTTACTCATGTTTCAATCTCAGTCATCTCAGATCTCTGCAGATGATAAGAATTTAATAAACATCTGTTGAGTCAGTGAAGGAAGCCATAAATATAGTAATGAACTTCTAAGGAGAAGAGAGGAAAACCAGCAGGCCACCCAGTCACACAAATAACAGTTATAATTATCACATTAATAACAGTAACCATATAGTTAATCATAAATTTTAATGGCCACAATGTACTGAGTACTTACTCAATATTACCAGACAGTAAGCACATTTTTTTAAAAAATTTAATCCATCCCCAAGCATAATGAAGAGTAGCTCCACTTGACAAATGAAGATGCAGGTTTAGACATGTTTAGGCAATGGCACCCCACTCCAGTACTCTTGCCTGGAAAATCTCATGGACAGAGGAGCCTGGTAGGCTGCAGTCCATGGGGTTGTGAAGAGTAGGACACAACTGAGGAACTTCACTTCGACTTTTCACTTTCATGCATTGGAGAAGGAAATGGCAACCCACTCCAGTGTTCTTGCCTAGAGAATTCCAGGGACGGTGGAGCCTGATGGGCTGCTGTCTATAGGGTCTTATAGAGTCGGACATGACTGAAGCGACTTAGCAGCAGCAGCAGCAGGAAATCACTCAGGATCACCTAGTCTGTAAGGTGTGCGGCCATGCTTGGGTTCAAGGCTGTGTGGCTCCACATACTCGTCTCTTAACTCTCATACTGTAATAACTGTGGCAGCATCCTGGAGTGGAAAGAAGTCTCCGCAGGTCGGTGATCCTCTTCAGCAGTCCACATGTGACTGGTGATGTGGAGAGAGTTCTGCTGTGGCTCAGTGGGTATAGAACCCGCCTGCCAACGCAGGAGACATGAAAGACGTGGGTTCATTCTCTGGGTAGGGAAGATCCCCTGGAGGAGGGCATAGCAAGCCATGCCAGTATTCTTGCCTGGAGAATCCCCGTGGACAGAGGAACCTGGTGGGCTACAGTCCATGGGGTCGCAAAGAGTTGGATACGACTGAAGCGACTTAGCAGCACGCAGTTTTCCTAACTACCAAGAAAGCCCCTCTTCACTCCCTGAAGCCCGTGGGATGCGCAAGCTCCGGCTGATGACGCCCTCTTGCAGATTCCCCATGCCTGCTGATGTGGCCACAGGCACCTGGACCACAAGCGCCTCTCCCACTCCACCCTTCTCCCTCCCTACCAGCGAATGCCTTGACTGTGTTCTAAGGGTTATTGTGTTTGGGTCCCTGCCCATTTCCCGGCATAAGGGTCGTTGCCTAAAAACACACAAGCTGCCAAGGAGCAGCTCATGAAAAGCAGGTCTGAGTCAAGACGGACACTCTTTGGCCTGATGGACAACAGGGAGTGACCATCTTGATGTTTAGAATCTGTTCTCTTTCAAGCTCCTTCCCTCACTCTCTCCCTTCTCCTTCTCTTCCTTCTTGCCTTCCTTTTTCTTACTTGATGAATACAAATTTTTAAAAGATAGCTTTTCTTTTCCCAACCGCACAAATCTCCTAGAAAATAAAAAAGGATTGTACAAACAAAGCGGAAGATTGAAAACCAGGGATTAGATCAGCTTCTCTCCTGATTCAGTTGTGCTGTCCCTCATCCCACTCCTTGTAACCTTTTTCTTACAGTTTCTTGGGACAGAATGCCGCTGAACCGCGTCAGCCTAATCCTGCTCTCATTAACCACTTAGAGTAGAATGACCACACAGCTCTTCAGAAATACTGGGATATATTTGCAAATAAAAGGAGAAAGGCACTAAAACTAAAGTATGTAATTTTTGAAATGTTTTCTGATTGACAAATTGGTCTTAGTAAGTTGTTCAGTTCAGTTCAGTTCAGTAGCTCAGTCGTGTCTGACTCTTCGCGAACCCATGCATCACAGTACACCAGGCCTCCCTGTCCATCACCAACCCCTGGAATTCACTCAGACTCACGTCCATCGAGTCAGTGATGCCATCCAACCATCTCATCCTCGGTCCTCCCCTTCTCCTCCTGCCCCCAATCCTCTCTGCGACTTCATGGGCTGTAGCCCACCAGGCTTCTCTCTCCATGGGATTCTCCAGGGAAGAATACAGAGTGGATATCTATTCCCTTCTCCAGGGGATCTTTCCGACCCAGGGATCAAACCTAGGTCTCCTACATTGCAGGCAGATTCTTTTACCATCTAAGCCAAGATTCTTCTCCCAATCCGAGATATTTCCAAATAAAATCTTGTACAGAATTTGGCTCAGTTTTTTCAGTGGCTTTTTTGCTTCTACAGGGATCAGTTTCAATGTTCCTGGTTTGCAAACTTTGTTTTCAATTACTGCAATTTCTTTAAAGCTTCATAAGCTTTCCTAGAAGTTTCATTTGTTGAATACTTCAATTAATAATTTTAATTGATTGAAAGAGCTGTAACCAAAATTTAGAGGCATCCTTAAGAAAAAGTCCCTTGCTGCTAAAGATAAGTAGTTAATTTAAAAAGTACCCCTTTAGAGTCTTGACATTTCTAGTAGTGGGTTGATGATGGCAGCAAAGAAGAAAATTGCATGTACCATGTTAAAATGAATTTCTTTTATTCAATGGGCTTCATCACAACACTTTTGTAGTGTTATTACTGTATGTGTCTAGTATTTATAAATTTTAGCAAGTAGGCATTCTTCTTTCATAGAATACTCTGGTTTATTTGAATACAATTATGAATGACTTTTATGGCATAACTGATTCCAATGTACTTCTGCTTCATGTTTTTGCAATTTGGGAAGCATAGTTTTTACTATAATAATCTGCCCCTCAACAATTTGTATTCATATCACCACTGCATTTTGTCATTTCTGGACTGGAACCTTCAAGTGATAATTCAATTAACTAATTTTCCACTTGAAATAACTGATATTTACTGATATAAAATTGATATCATTTAAATGTATGTCAACACAAATTTTCTGTCAGTTCAGTCAGTTCAGTCGCTCAGTCAGTCCAACTCTTTGCAACCCCATGAATTGCAGCACACCAGGCCTCCCTGTCCATCACCAACCCCTGGAATTCACTCAAATTCATGTCCATTGAGTCAATGACGCCATCCAACCATCTCATCCTCTGTCATCCCCTTCTCCTCCTGCCCTCAATCCCTCCCAGCATCAGGGTCTTTTCCATTGAGTCAGCTCTTCGCATGAGGTGGCCAAAGTACTGGAGTTTCAGCTTCAGCATCAGTCCTTCCAATGAACACCCAGGACTGATCTCGTTTAGGATGGACTGGTTAGATCTCCTTGCAGTCCAAGGGACTCTCAAGAGTCTTCTCCAATACCACAGTTCAAAAGCATCAATTCTTTGGCACTCAGCTTTCTTTACAGTCCAATTCTCACATCCATACATGACCACAGGAAAAACCATAGCCTTGACTAGACAGACATTTGTTGGAAAAGTAATATCTCTGCTTTTCAATATTCTATCTAGGTTGGTCATAACTTTCCTTCCAAGGAGTAAGCATCTTTTAATTTCATGGCTGCAATTACCATCTCAGTGATTTTGGAGCCCCCCAAAATGAAGTCTGACACTGTTTCCACTGTTTCCCATCTATTTCCCATGAAGTGATGGGACCAGATGCTGTGGTCTTAGTTTTCTGAATGTTGAGCTTTAAGCCAACTTTTTCACTCTCCTCTTTCACTTTCATCAAGAGGCTTTTTAGTTCCTCTTCACTTTCTGCCATAAGGGTGGTATCATCTGCATATCTGAGGTTGTTGATATTTCTCCCTGCAATCTTGATTCCAGCTTGTGCTTCTTCCAGCCCAGCATTTCTCATGATGTACTCTGCATATAACTTAAATAAGCAGCCTTGATGTACTCCTTTCCTGATCTGGAACCAGTCTGTTGTTCCATGTCCAGTTCTAAATGTTGCTTCCTGACCTGCATACAGGTTTCTCAAGAGGCAGGTCAGGTGGCCTGGGATTCCCATCTCTTTCAAAATTTTCCACAGTTTATTGTGAGCCACACAAAGGCTTTGGCATAGTCAATAAAGCAGAAAGAGATATTTTTCTGGAACTACCCTGCTTTCTCAGTGATCCAGTGGATGTTGGCAATTTGATCTCTGGTTCCTCTGCATTTTCTAAAACCAGATTGAACATCTGGAAGGTCATGGTTCACATATTGCTGAAGCCTGGCTTGGAGAATTTTCAGCATTACTTTACTAGTGTGTGAGATGAGTGCAACTGTGTGGTAGTTTGAGCATTCTTTGGCATTGCCTTTCTTTGGGATTGGAATGAAAACGGACCTTTTCCAGTCCTGTGGCCACTGCTGAGTTTTCCAAGTTTGCTGGCATATTGAGTGCAGCACTTTCACAGCATCATCTTCTAGGATTTGAAATAGCTCCACTGGAATTCCATCACCTCCACTAGCTTTGTTCATAGTGATGCTTTCTAAGGCCCACTTGCCTTCACATTCCAGGATGTCTGGCTCTAGGTGAGTGATCACACCATCGTGATTATCTTGGTCATGAAGATCTTTTTTGTACAGTTCTTCTGTGTATTCTTGCCACTTTTTCTTAATATCGTCTGCTTCTGTTAGGTCCATACTATTTCTGTCCTTTATCGAGCCCATGTTTGCATGAAATGTTCCCTGGGTATCTCTAATGTTCTTGAAGAGATCTCTAGTCTTTCCCATTCTGTTGTTTTCTTCTATTTCTTTGCATTGATTGATGGGGAAGGCTTTCTTATCTCTCCTTGCTATTCTTTGGAACTCTGCATTCGGATGGTTATATCTTTCCTTTTCTCCTTTGCTTTTTTCTTCTCTTCTTTTCACAGCTATTTGTCAGGCCTCCTCAGACAGCCATTTTTCTTTTTGCATTTCTTTTCCATGGGGATGGTCTTGATCCCTGTCTCCTGTAAAATGCCACGAACCTCCGTCCATAGTTCATCAGGCACTCTGCATATCAGATCTAATCCCTTGAATCTGTTTTGTCACTTCCACTGTATAATCATAGGGATTTGATTTAGGTTATACCTGAATGATCTAGTGGTTTTCCCCACTTTCTTCAATTTAAGTCTGAATTTGGCAGTAAGGAGTTCATGATCTGAGCCACAGTCAGCTCCCATCTTGTTTTTTGCTGACTGTATAGAGGTTCTCCATCTTTGGCTGCAAAGAATATAATCAATCTGATTTTGGTATTGACCATCTGGTGATGTCCATGTGTAGAGTCTTCTCCTGTGTTGTTGGAAGAGGGTGTTTGCTATGACCAGTGCGTTCTCTTGGCAAAACTCTATTAGTCTTTGCCCTGCTTCATTCTGTTCTCCAGTGCCAAATTTGCCTGTTACTGCAGGTGTTTCTTGACTTCCTACTTTTGCATTCCAGTCCCCTAGAATGAAAAGGACATCTTTTTGGAGTGTTAGTTCTAAAAGTCTTGTAGGTCTTCATAGAACCATTGAACTTCTGCTTCTTCAGCGTTACTGGTTGGGGCATAGGCTTGGATCACCATGATATTGAATGGTTTGCCTTGGAAACGAACAGAGATCATTCTGTCATTTTTGAGATTGCATCCAAGTACTGCATTTCGGACTCCTTTGTTGACCATGATGGCTACTCCATTTCTTCTGAGGGATTCCTGCCCACAGTAGTAGATGTAATGGTCATCTGAGTTAAATTCCCCATTCCAGTCCATTTTAGTTTGCTGATTTCTAGAATGTCGATGTTCACTCTTGCCATCTCCAGTTTGACCACTTCCAATTTGCCTTGATTCATGGACCTGACATTCCAGGTTCTTATGCAATATTGCTCTTTACAGCATCTAGGACCTTGCTTCTATAACCAGTCACATCCACAGCTGGGTTTTGTTTTTGCTTTGGCTCCGTCCCTTCATTCTTTCTGGAGTTATTTCTCCACTGATCTCCAGTAGCATATTGGGCACCTACCAACCCGGGGAGTTCCCCTTTCAGTATCCTATCATTTTGCCTTTTCATACTGTTCATGGGGTTCTCAAGGCAAGAATACTGAAGTGGTTTGCCATTCCTTTCTCCAGTGGACCACATTCTGTCATAATGCATAAGACATTTGTAACTTTCTGTAATAATGCATAAAAATTTATAATGGAAAATGAGTGAAATTTGCTTATAAAAACATTCCTACTAAATGAAATATCAAGCCTTCGAAGAATGATACATTAAACTCACTTCCTGTTACTGTTCAGGATAAATTACCATCTTAAAATAATTAGTAACTTTGGAAGCATTAGAGTTGAATTATACGATTTTGCTGAAACTCTTTGCTTTTGAGTTGCAAAATAACAATTTCAAGTATTTCAGCCTCATTAGACATTATGCATTTTCAGCAGACTCCCATCTTCTGGTTTTCTTGTGAATAGTGATGTCACTATGACTTCTATATGAATAGTAACTGTGAACAGATTTTGTGAAATAAAAATTCAGAACTTAGATCTTCATTAAACATACGGTTTCTATTTTGGTTTCATCATATTGATGCTGAAAGGGTTTATTGCAAAGCAAATTCGAATTAACGAGTAGTAAAATAGCTGAATAGCTAGCTGAAGATGAACACTACACAAAGTTCTGACCAAACCACTGTCACAAGTGTTCCAATAACTTTTCCATGTTCTTTGGTAGAATGGCTCCTGTTTTGTTTCCTGCACACACCTATACATACTTAGAATATGATTTTCCACGCTGTCTTCTGGCCTTGCTAACTGGTGGCCTGGAAGTTTTGTGCCCCTTGACAGTCAAGCCTGGGTGATGATGGTGTGGCTGATTGGTCCACCAAGCAGTCTATAACAATAACAATATCTACTGTTTACCTAGACAGCATATTAAAAAGCAGAGACATCACTTTGCTGACCAAGATCCTCAGAGTCAAAGCTATGGTTTTTCCAATAGTTGTGTACAGATGTGTGAACTGGACCATAAAGGAGGCTGAGTGCAGAAGAATGTATGCTTTGGAACTGTGGTATTGGAGAGGACTCTTGAGAAACCCTTGGACTGCAAGGAAATCAAAACAGTCAATCCTAAGGGAAATCAGCCTTGAATATTCTTTGAAAGGACTGATATTGAAGCTGAAGATCCAATACTCTGGCCACCTGACGTGAAGAGCCAACTCACTGGAAAAGAAACTGATGCTGGGAAAGATTGAGGGCAGGAGGAGAATGGGGTGACAAAGGATGAGGTTGTTGGATGCATCATCGATTCAATGGACATGAGTTTGCAAACTCCAGGAGATAGTGAAGGACAAGGAAGCCTGGCATGCTGCAGTCCACAGGGTTGCAGAGTCTGACGTGACTGAACAACTGAACGACAACAACTGTTTGCCTCTTCACCATCTAAGGCTGGATTGAATTAGCTGCCCTCACCTGGTTGGGTCCCAAGGTACTCATTTTATCAGTGAGCTTTCTGAACAGTGTTCTATAAAGTGTTAATTATGTTACAGCTGGAAAGGACAAGGAGAAGTGACAGGGCCGCTGTTGGTCACCTTTCAAATGTCACCATATGTGAAAAGTGACAACCCCACTCACTCACATTCACCCAACAAACAGTGGAGGAGGCCATGGTAGAAGCTAAGCTAAATTTATCCTGTCTTATTTTAATGCCCCTAGTAATAATAATGGGCTTCCCTGGTGACTCAGCTGGTAAAGAATCTGCCTGCAATGCAGGAGATCTGGGTTCAATCCTTGGGTGGGAAGACCCCCTGGAAAAGGAAATGGCTACCTGCTCCACTATTCTTGCCTGAAGAATTCCATGAACAGAGGGGCCTGGTGGGCTACAGTCCACGGGGTTGCAAAGAGTTGGACATGACTGAGTGACTAACACACACAACAATAATAATAACAGTTTGCTTAAAACTGAGAAATTCAGGACAGATGGTAAACTGGGACCAGCCCTATCAAACTCGAATATATTGTCATTCTCATCAAAGAGTGACTCCACGCCACCATTCCACAACCTTTAATTAGCATTCACGAAGTGAACGCACTTGGTGAAGAAATGAAGGTATACAGAAGACAGGAAACCCATCTCTGATGAAAAGGCGCTCATGATTCCAAGGGGTTAGTTGTCCTGAAATCTGGCTTCATGTGGCTTTAGCTTCATCCTTGGGTGAATGACAGAGGCCATACTCCTGGGTCTGCGATATGAGAGCCCATCCATCTGGAAGATTACTCGCAGCCCTTCTGTTCCAGTAGTTTGTAAATGCTTGACTATATATACAACTGGAAACTTCTTTAAGAAGTATATCCACTCACCCCCAAGTAGCCCCCAGGATTCTAATTCTTCAACTCAGAGGTAGAGCTAAGAATTTCATGTTTTAAAGAACACTTCAAGTAATTCAGACCCAGGTATCAGTCAAAAATACTTTCAGAAATGCCATCAAGTCCTTCTTGGCTCCGAGAGAAATACGTTGACTTTTTCTCACTCTTTCTCATGTCTTCGATGCTAGGGCTACTTGGCGGCCATTTTCAGATGTGTTCTAATTTGTCATGATCCTTTTTAGATTGTGGTTGCTGGATTAAATGCAATCCCTCAAAGCAGTGCAAAAGCAGTAGCATCCAGAGAGACCACTGCACTCTGTGATTCAACCATCAGTATGGCCTAATATGGTCTTCTTTTTATGCATCAAATCACAGTGCATCAATAATTGCGCTGGTAGCCATGTACAAATACCCATCAAGCTATATCTTTCTCATCTTGTACCAAAACACTCGAGTATGATTATCTAGGCAATGGAATATTTATATAAGTGAATTCCACAGTAAGTCTTGCTTTCTTTTTCAAAATTTGAAATACAAAGTTAGTCTGATAGGCCCTGTTTCTCCATTTTTCCCTCCACCCCTCCCTCCCTTCTCTTTTCCTTCCAACAGAGGTTATTTCTGGCAAAGGGAGTATGATACCACCTGAGAAGCAAAACAGACCCAGATACAAATCATTCTACTCAAGTCTTGGAGTAACCTTCAAAGAAAAACAAATTCCATACCAATCAAACCTGAGTGGAGGCCCAGAACTGCCAACATATTTGGAAGGCCAAACCTCTACAGAAATACAATCTCTAACCACCTTGTAGATAGACCGTCAGTGGAGAATGAAAGTGAGTTGAAATTTCGTTCCTTACAAACCCATCACTAAATTCAGCATTCAAGAGTTTATACCAAGAGCAGACCTAATTTATCAACATGAAAATAATGCCAAATAAGACTCATAACACCAAAAGAGGCTAATTCAGGGCTATACAGAATCTCCATATGTTTGATGTTGCCACAAATTCTTCAATTCCCATGTACAAACTTGTGTATTAAGAATTTAAAACATGCGATGGATTTGAATAAAGTAGAGCTAGCAACTGAAACTGAATAGTGTGTGGGCTATCAGAAGCAGTTCAACATTTTTCTTATATATTTGCGAATATGTGACTTTATAGTTAAGCCAAAGTCAGCCCATTGTATGTATGCCCAAATATAAATTGAGAACATCGCCAAGTCCCATGGGGAGAAGAAGTGAAACCATAAATGAAGCCCTGGTTTTCTTGTATATACAACTGTATGAACAGGGGAAGGGAAATGATATCCTGACGGTCTTAGAGGCAGTGATGCCAAAGTGATTCCCTTGAGGGTTAACATTAAAAAATAATCACAGTTACACTATTTTCCTTGAAACCCACATTGCTTCTGTGAAGATAACCCTAAAAAAGCCCAGAACAAGGTTGCCAAATGTTCAAAACTCTTCAGGGTTGTGCCTGATTCTTTTCATAAGGAAAAGTGGATTGTTTTTGAGCCCTTGGCAAGCCCCAAATTAGATTTAGGAAAGGAAAAGATGTTTTATTTTTATTTTAAGGAAAGAATGAGTAGTAAATAGGTACCCTTGACTATTTGATTTCTGCTTTCAGGCGCTCTTATCAGTAAATTCGATATTTGGCACTCTGGAGTTCCTTGAAGTAAAAGATATCCTAGTGTTAAAATGCTGGGAGATGTGGCACCCTGAATGGACCCAGAGATTACCATACTAAGTGACATATGCCAGAGAAAGAAAGACTAATATATGGTATTTTTTATATGCGGAATCTAGAAAAATGATACAAAAGAGTTTACTTACAAAACAGAAATAGACTCACAGACATAGAAAACAAACTTATGGTTATGAAAGGGGAATGAGAGGTGAGAAGAGATAAATTAGGATCTTGAGATTAACAGATACACACTATTATATGTCAGCAAGATAAGCAACAAGGACCTAATTATAGCACAGGGACTATATTCAATATGTTGTAATAACCTATAATAGAAAAGAAGTTGAAAATGCATATAAATATGTGTGTGTATATATATACACACCCCCAGTTGGCGCTAGTGGTAAGGAACCCACTTGCCAATGCAGGAGCTGCAAGAGACACGGGTTCGATCCCTGGGTTTGGAAGATCCCCTGGAGAAGGGCATGGCAACCCACTCCACTATTCTTGCCTAGAGAATCCCATGGACAGAGGAGCCTCGCAGGCTACAGCCCATAGCATTGCAAGGAGTAGACACGACTGAAAAGACTTGGCACACACACAGGACACACTTGCTCAGTCAGTATCTTGACCCAAGGACACGAGCTGCTCCTGGAACACACCTCTTAGGCATCCCAAGAACCACCTCTTCCACATTCTACTTCAGTGATCACCCAGCATCACTGTCTGCTGCCTCATCAGTTTCTGAAATCACCGGACACTTGCCGGTCTATTACTTCTGCTTAACGAGACCACTTTTCATGCAGTTGATGCCCCAGGTCCAGAAGCTGAGGCATTGTGGCCCGCTCCTCTTCTGTCACCAGGCAAGTTCTGACAGCATCGTCCTTCTTTTAAGTTAAAGTAATAGTTGATTTACAATGGTGTGTTAATTTCTTCTATATAGCAAAGTGACTCAGTTATACATATATATACATACTTTTTAATATTCTTTTCTATTATGGTTAGGGCTTCCCTGGTGGCTCAGAGGTTAAAGCGTCTGGCTCCAATGCAGGAGACCTGGCTTCTATCCCTGGGTCGGGAAGACACCCTGGAGAAGGAAATGGCAACCCACTCCAGTATTCTTGCCTGGAGAATCCCATGGATGGAGGAGCCTGGTAGGCTACAGTCCACGGGGTCTCAAAGAGTTGGACACTATCCCAAGACATTGAATGCTGTGCTGTACTGTAGGCCCTTGTTGTCTGTCCATTCTGTATGTACTAGTTTGTATCTTACCTCACGTTCCACTCCATCCCTGCCCTACGTCTCCCACCTTGGCGACCATAAGTCTGTTCTCCATGTCTGTGAGCTCACTGGACCAATTCTTCATGATCAACAGATAGCCCCCTCCTTGCCTACCACTGAGATGGCCTTAGGCCCTTGCTGTCTCTTAAAACAGGTCTATTAAAATAGCTGTTTCTTTTGAACCTGTGCCTTACTTATCTCACTGTCCAAAACACCTTTGGAGAAACCTTTGCAAAATGTAAATCTAATTCTCCCCAGTATTTACCTGCTCAGAATGATTCAGTAATTTTCTTATTATTTAAAAAAATTAGTCCCAATTCTCTACCATTCTAGCCTACTTTGGAATATTCCTCCCTATGAATATAATACCCTTCCCTTCTCTGATGTCTTGTCCAAATAGCAGACACCCATTTGCCTCCCCCATGGAGAATTATCTTCTACACAAAGCCTTTGCCGTGGCTGTCTCACCTAGATGCTACTGTACGATGCCATCTTGTCCCTAACAGTTTATTCACATATGCATCTTCCTTTCCCACACAAGTTCTCGGTTTTATTTCTGTGATTAAATACATGACAGCTGCACTTTGTATATGTGACCATTTGTGGACACATCTGACATTGTATCCAGGGGCTATTACTTCATCTTATTCCATCCTACCTAAAACAGTATATAGAAATATAAATTATGAGTATGTTTCTGGTAGGGAACACCTTTAAATAATGTAATTTATACACTTTGCTTTTCTAACAGAAATGTGCTTCACCCCTGCAGTGGGGTCTTTGTCTCCATCGCTGTAACCTCAGTCGACTATAGGGCCTAGCACATAGTAAGTAATGAATACTTGTTTGTTGAGGGAATAAATGAATGAGCTACAGGTTGCAGGTTGCAATGTGAGCATCCGGAGTTTTTAGTTTCTGACAGGAGACATTCCAAATAAGGCTCAAATCAATTAATCAACAATCTCACAAGCTGTTCCAGTAAAAATTACTTAAAAAATTTTTACTTTCCTTGGATATGTGCCTTAAATCTGTCAATTATTTACTTTTATGTCCTTTTTTAAAATAAATTGCCAGCAGCCATAGGACATTGCATCAAAAATAAGTCTAATGTGTAAATCAAGTTGAAGGTAAAGTTAAAGGGAATTGTTTCTATTTACAATTAGATAATAATTCTTTACACTCATGTCAGTCTTCCATTTTAAGTTCAATTCCATTAAACACATACACATACAGCAAGTAGCTTAGTTACTTGCAGATCATCTCCATCTTTTCAAAGCCTGTTATTACACTTAATGAGATCTACTTTAATGCTAGTTTAGGCTTCCTACTTGGGCATGACATTTCTGAAATCTCTGCCAAATTTCTCAAGTGTTAAAGAAATCTCTACACTATGAATATTTGTACATGAACGTCTCCCAGGGAATTATTCAGCTTCCAAATCCCTTGTTCCTTCTTTGCTCACATCCATCAAGTTTCATATTATGTAGGTATAGCTTCATATTCTGCCAAAGGCCTAAGCAGATCCCTAAGGATTGTTCTGAAGCTCTTTCATGGGTTTCTCCCTCTCTTTCAATCCTCTGCTCCTCAAATTCCAGTTGCCCCAGGCTCTTCAACTTCTGTCTCTGTCTCATCAGGTTAGTAATACACCTGTTCCCTGCTTGAGAAGTCTCTCTTCACACCACGATGCAAACTTACCTCCAGGCAGAGAGGCAGGACCAGCGTGGCACTCACCTTGTTTGTTTCCGGCCTCTCAGAGATCACAGTGTCTGTGAACCGTCTCAATGTCTGTGGACTATTGCCCTGTATATTCTTTCCAATTTTCTAGCTGTTTATGGCAGGGGGATAGCTCTAGGCCTAGTTATTCTATTAGGATCAGAACTTTATTTGAATTAGATTTTCTATGAAATTTTTTAGTTGTTTTGGCACATTTTCTTCTTTGCAGGCAATTAAAGTTTAACTATACAGAAAAAACGACTTATTAAACTCTATTTCTAACACAATCATGCTCACAGTGGACTGGTACGTGTTAAGTTGACATACCACTATTTAGAAAGCTGCCAATTCCAGAAATTGTATATAGGATTCTTCTACTCCATTTTCAGATATTCTTTGAATCTGTTACTTTGGTTGTTACATGATCCGATCAGTCTTGAGATAACTATTTACTAGGGTTTTGTTGTATACAGTGATCCCACTTTGTGGGCTTATTTCCTATCCTCAGTTAACTCCATCCCTGGATGCTAAGTGGGTAAGAATCTGCCTGCAATGCAGATGCAGGAGACCTGAGTTTGATCCTTGGGTTGGGAAGATCCCCTGGAGGAGGAAATGGCAACCCACTGCAGTATTCTTGCCTGGAGAATCCCATGGACAGGGGAAGCTGGTGAGCTACGGTCCATGGGGTTGCAAAGAGTTGGAGATGAGGACTGAGCGACTAACACATATATAACACAGTTAACTCCATCTGCCAAATTTTAATGTTCTCTTCAGTTCTCATGAGTTAATCACCCTTACTTAACACCTCTCCCATTCTGCTACCTGTTCTGCTATATTATGCTAGCATAGTAACAACCAGGTGGTATTTTTGATAATTTCTTGCCCCTAAGTGAATTCATAAAGTTGTGTATATATATATTTTTTTGATTTGACTATTTGTCTCGCAAGACTGGGAGCTGACTGTGGCTCAGATCATGAATTCCTTATTGCCAAATGCAGACTTATATTGAAGAAAGTAGGGAAAACCACTAGGCCATTCAGGTATGACCTGAATCAAATCCCTAACGAGTATACAGTGGGAGTGAGAAATAGATTCAAGGGATTAGATCTGATAGAGTGCCTGATGAACTATGGACAGAGGTTTGTGACATTGTACAGGAGACAGGAATCAAGACCATTCCCAAGAAAAGAAATGCAAAAAAGAAAAATGGCTGTATAAGAAGGCCTTACATATAGCTGAGACAAGAAGAGAAGCAAAAAGCCAAGGAGAAAAGGAAAGATATACCCATTTTAAGGCAGAGTTCCAAGGAATATCAAGGAGAGATAAGAAAGCGTTTCTCAGTGATCAGTGCAAAGAAATAGAGGAAAATGATAGAATGGGAAAGACTAGAGATCTCTTCAAGAAAATCAGAGATACTATGGGAATATTTCATGCAAAGATGGGCTCAATAAAGAACAGAAATGGTATGGACCTAACAAAAGCAGAAGGTATTAAGAGCTGGTAAGAATACACAGAACTGTACAAAAAGGATCTTCATGACACAAATAATCATGATGGTGTGATCACTCACCTAGAGCCAGACATCCTGGAATGTGGAGTCAAGTGGGGCTTAGGAAGCATCACTATGAACAAAGCCAATGGAGATGATGGAATTCCAGTAGAGCTATTTGAAATCCTAAAAGATGATGCTGTGAAAGTGCTGCACTCAATATGCCAGCAAATTTGGAAAACTCAGCAGTGGCCGCAGGACTGGAAAAGGTCAGTTTTCATTTCAATCCCAAAGAAAGGCAATGCCAAAGAATGCTCAAGCTACTGCACAATTGCACTCATCTCACACACTAGTAAAGTAATGCTCAAAATTCTCCAAGCCAGGCTTCAGCAATATGTGAACTGTGAACTTCCAGATGTTCAAGCTGGTTTTAGAAAAGGCAGAGGAACCAGAGATCAAATTGCCAACATCTGTTGAATCATTGAAAAAGCAAGAGAGTTCCAAAAAAACATCTCTTTCTGCTTTATTGACCGTGCCGAAGCCTTTGACTATGTGGATCACAACAAACTGGAAAATTCTGAAAAGATGGGAATACCAGACGACCTGACCTGCCTCTTTAGAAATCTGTATGCAGGTCGGGAAGCAACAGTTAGAATTGGACTTGGAACAACAGACTGGTTCCAAATAGGAAAAGGAGTATGTCAAGGCTGTATATTGCCACCCTACTTATTTAGTTTATATGCAGAGTACATCATGAGAAATGCTGGATTGGATGAAGCACAAGCTGGAATCAAGACTGCTGGGAGAAATATCAATAACAGATATGCAGATGACACCACCCTTATGGCAGAAAGAGAAGAAGGACTAAAGAGCCTCTTGACGAAAGTGAAAGAGGAGAGTGAAAGAGTTGGCTTAAAGCCCAATATTCAGAAAATGAAGATCATGGCATCTGGTCCCATCATTTCATGGGAAATAGATGGGGAAACAGTGGAAACAGTGTCAGACTATTTTTTTGGGCTCCAAAATCACTGCAGATGGTGACTGCAGCCATGAAATTAAAAGACACTTACTCCTTGGAAGAAAAGCTATGACCAACCTAGAAAGCATATTAAAAAGCAGAGACATTACTTTGCCGACTAAGGTCCGTCTAGTCAAGGCTATGGTTTTTCCAGTAGTTATGTATGGATGTGAGAGTTGGACTCTAAAGAAAGCTGAGCACTGAAGAATTGATGATTTTGAAGTGTGGTGTTGGAGAAGACTCTTGAGGATCCCCTTGGACTGCAAGGAGATCCAATCAGTCCATCCTAAAGGAAATCAGTCCTGAATATTCACTGAAAGGACTTTTGCTGAAGCTGAAACTCCAGTACTTTGGCCACCTGATGGGAAGAACTGACTCATTTGAAAAGACCCTGATGCTGGGAAAGATTGAAGGCAGGAGAAGAAGGGGACGACAGAGGATGAGATGGTTGTACGGCATCACCGACTCAATGGACATGAGTTTGGGTGGACTCCGGGAGTTGGTGATGGACAGGGAGGCCCAGCGTGCTACAGTCCATGGGGTCGCAAAGAACTGGACACGACTGAGCATCTGAACTGAACTGAACTGATTTGTCTCTCTGAAATTCTATAGCTGCAGTAAATTAAGTATCCAAATGTGTTTTTAAAATTATGAAATTTTGTTTAAGACACCATTGCCGTTAGTTTTATTGTCTAAGAGGAAAGGAAAGATGTTTATGTAGAATATTTAAACATTTTTGGAGAAAATGGTACTTGGTTAGAATTTTGGATACGCAACGGAAGGTCATCAAAGCAACTCAAGGACTTCAGTATCCTTTTGAGACTATTAGCATACAGTGTGGTCCCATCTCTACTAACACATTGGTACTAACTGTGGAGCTCTCACTCCTGGCTTGCCCCATTCATTCGGACTATGTGAGTGGCAATGCCAGTCATCTTGATTGCTGTCTGCACAAAGTGCACAAACCATCGTATGGACACACTGTGGCCAACAGAGCCAACCAGAGTTTAAAGGGCTGATTCGTTCAATGTCAGCAGTTTTCAAAAGAACCAGATTAGGAAGTTTGGCTCCTCTCCTGGCCTAATGTTTAGCAGACCTTAACAAAAATGTGTGTGTGTGTGTGTGTGTGTCTGTGTGACACATGTATGTGAAATTTCCTGAAAAACTAATCTTTTGACTTAAAAAAATGAAAGAGAAAAACGTGGTTTGATGACCTTGATTTGTTGTTGTTGTTGTTTCAGAGGCATTTTGGACCTTGGCTCATGTCAACCCTGGTAAAAATGGCCTGATCACAGGCATAGTCCATTTTTACAAAAATGTTTTGGATCTTTCAAACTTGATATTGATAACTGAAGCTGAGCAGAGAGACATTAGCATCTGGTTTTGATGAATGTGGTCTGCTTGTACTTTAAAGGAAAAGCTTTCAGGAAAAGACTGGAAATTCTTGCTCAGAAAATCAAAGTCCAATACAGTTTTTCAATACCTGATACTTATATGTTACAAGTGACCTTGGAGACTTTATTCTACCAGCTCCACATCTTCTTTAGATTACAGCATTATGGCATTACGCTTTATTTTAGGGTATATTTAGGTTTTTGTTCTTGGGTTTTTTTTTTTTTTGTATACTTGTTTTCTTTTCTGCCCTATATACAAAGAAAACATCTTGCTTAGAGAAAAATCTGATGCTCTCATTCTAGAAATAAGATGAATTGGTTCTCTGTGCCATGGGGAAAATACTTGCTACCAAAATCTGAATGATTTCTACTATTTCTTATTGAACTGACAGAAAGATATCATGTCCCAGCACAATATGGCAAAGAATTGACCAGGTTACTCTGGTAGACTATACATTTTTAAGGACAATAAAAAAGTGTGCTTTCTATTATTATGTATTCAAAATATATCTAGCCCAGGGCGTTGCACATTGCAGATCCTTAAATCAAATCAAATAAAAAACCGAATGAATGAATCTTCTTGAAACACCTGATTTTTAGACATTTGATTACAAATATATTGATGAATCATTATAATAAAATAATAATTGTTTACATTTCTGACGGCCTGATTCAGAAGTTATCTGAGTCTTGGATTTTCCCTTCCTCTTTGTTCTCCTGCCTAAACACCCACACTCTCAGGGAAGAAAAGGAGGACAGGGAATAAAAGCTAACACTTCATCTTACATGTGTTTCTTCTGAAATCCTCTGGTGAAGGGCTGTTGTAAGAAAGTAATTAAAGTCAGTGTCTAAAATGAGGCTTGGGGATTATCGATAGACATCACTTATCAGCGTTGTCCCTGTTCTATATCCAAAGAGATAATCAGGAGAGCTCATTATGCATTGGACATGCCAAGAAAATTACTCTATCCAAAATGAGGAAGAGTAAAATCATTTGTAGATGCGGAATATCTATCTACTCTATGACTGAGGCATTTCTCTTTCTATTTTTCTAAGGAAAGCCTTGGGATAATGTGAATCTATGTAAAATATTATGGTTCCAATGTGGAGTGCTGTAATAAAATGACCTTTTCTCTGTATTTCCACTAATTGGCTTTTAAGATGCTTTTGATGTGGCTGAAAAGGTCAAAGATCAATGAGTGACTTGTTCATCTAAATGGTTTATTTTATCAGAAAAAAAAACACAAGCTATTGAAAAAAATAGAATTTTGAAAGAAATACACAGTCTATTCGCCTTTGGCAGGCTCCGCAATTTTTCCTTGGCTCCTCCAAGCATGGGATGGTCTAATCAGGAGATTATCAAGTAGACTCAAGAAGTATAACAAAGTTTTGTGCTGCAGTAAATATTTATAAAACAAAACTCTGGAAAAATCCATGATACATTTTCTGTTACTAATTTAGGAACCCAAGGTATTTCTGAAATCATATGGTATCAAATTGCCTGAAGATACACGGGTCACATTGTCATTAGATAATTGCTACTATGTATTTCAAAAAAATTAATCAAATTTGTGCTAAGAGAGAAAATGAAATAGAGTGTACCACAGCAGAACATTGAAATAAAAATGCTATTCAAGTTGTAACTTAAAAAATATTTAATCTTAAATATAATGATGTTGATCCGTAAAGGAAATAACCAATATGATCTGACCTCTTAAGATGTTATGCTTACATTTTTGTAAAAGTGAAGGACACAACTTCTATTACTGCTGAGAACTAGCTTGTATGTAAACAACTGATTAAATTCACTGAAATCTGTGCTCATTATGTTTAAAGGACAGAGATAGGCAATGTTTTGCCTGCATCGTAGTTTGTGCTTAAATTAAGCAATAGTCAGAGTCTCAGGCCAAGTAGGGGAGACTAATGACTGATTAGAAATAGTTTTTGGACTAAAGCAAGGCATTGGGTTATTAACTCTTAATGATGGTTTATCCAAAAGAAAAGCTCTAGGCCAGGTCCTTAGTTCTCTTAAATAACACACAGAGACTGAAAGGTATGTTTGACTGAAGGTGATATTTTATTGGTTACAGCTAACCTAGCAGAATTCACCTGGTCATGTGCAATTTAATATCCTAGGTTACTGCACAAGAACTGACCAAAGCGCTCTGTCATCACTATCACGGCAACCTCCCAGTTTATTCCCTTTTCTGTTCATTTGTTCCATGTATTTATTTCTCATTTATTTACTCATTCATTCAGTAACTATTTTTGAGCACCTACTCAATGACGAGGACTCCATTAGAATCTAGGAAAAATGCTGTTCTCAAGATATGCATCGAATGTAGACAGGGAAAGACATGTAAAAAGGCAATTTTTATGCATTGTTATGATAGAGATGTACAGGCTAGTTTCTGAGTAGATGGGAGGCATTAGGGACAGTAGGGAGGATACGAAATCTAAAACTAATCTAATACGCTAACTAAAAGGTAACCATGCTAGGACTTCCCTGCTGGCCCAGTGGTTAAGACTCCAGGCTTTCACTGCTGAGGGCGTGTGGGCTCAACCCCTGATTGGGAACTAAGATCCCATATGCCACGTGGCACAAAAATAAAAATCAAAAAAATTAAAAATGCAACCATGGTGACTTGGTTTCAAAATCAACGTGGAGTATATTCTAGTTAGGGGGAAAGCTGAGAAAGAAAGAATGAGCATAAAGAAACTAGGGAAGAAATATTTTAACCTATTAGATTATGACTACCACTAGGCAGACTGCTTTAATTCCTTCAATTTGCTCTACAGGGTGAGGGCAGATTGTTTCTTATCCTGATGTGTTGTAGCTGTTAACTTTAAATAGATCTAATGACTCCCTAGTACTTAATCTAAAGTATATTTGGAGGAAATCCTAGAGGACCATCACACTTCAGCATTGTGTGAATCTGCCTATCCCCCAAATCCATTTCCTCTGGCCTCTGGTTGGGAAATCTTGCCTTTTTTTTATTGTTGTTTTGTTTTTTTCACTCATAGACAGGCTAGATAATCTTTTGCTTAATATGTGCAGGAGTCATTGATTCATTTATCACAAGCTGTGGGCATTTTATTTTAGTTTATATCAGGAAGTCTAATTTGGGCTTAGCAGTTCATTAAGACAATTCTTTTCTAACTGATTATTTGGCTTTTCTTCTCACAGTGGAAATTGCCTTTTATTTATTTTATAACTATTTTCTTTATGAGATAATGGAAAAAGAAATTAAGAAAGCAAATGGTAGACCAATGGGACAATATCCCCAAGATAAACTAGATTAAATTTCCAGAGACCTAGGACCACTAAGGCTCCCACCTGCAAGAAAATATTAGCTTCAGGACAAATACTGTTGCTACCTCTGGTTGTTCAAATAGAAAAGTGGAGGAACTTTTAAAGACCTGAAGTCCCTGTTTCACCCTTACAAAATTTTATCCCAGTGACAACCTGCTTCATTTCTGTCCTTTCTATTTCCTCCTTCAGTAAAGATTATTTCTGAAGTATGAAAAACTATACAAAACAATGTTTGATCAAATACACAAGCCACAAAACTGTATTCATTACAACATTGTGTTCCTACATCTACCCATTCACAGCAAAAGTAACAATGAACCTCCTACAGATGATTTGATATCACCTTAAAAATATTTCCTTTTTTTTTTTTTGGGTTGGGGGGATTGTTGTTTATTTTAATTGGAGTATAATTGCTTTACAAGATTGTGTTAATTTCTGCCGTACATTGAAGTGAATGTGTATACATATATCCCTTCCCCCTTGTGTATGAAAATTTTTCCACGATGAAGATGTATTACATTTATAGCACAGAGAATAATTGTTTTCACATTAACACACTTCTCCTCTTAGTTATTTTCTTCTAAAACCCTTGCTACAGTGTTTATTTCTTCTGTGGGGGTAATAACTGATTCCTATTTCCATAATGAATATTAAAAGTTTGTTCAAATTTCAAGAAAATTCTGATAGTCTTCGTACGTTTTTATTTGGAAAGTAAAAGAAATCTCTTGCTAAAAACAGCTATTCTGGATTTCTGTTAAATTCTCTGGTAACACAGTAATCTAGAATCTTCTTACTTTGGGAAGTAACACATTAATCTTTCTTTGAGAATCCTTTGTCAAATAAAGTCCTATGGTAACCTTCAATGTACACATACACTAGCCAAAAGGACAGTGTGATTAAAGGGGTGGAATTTTCTCTCCTGGCCTCTCTCCCATCTCCATTCCAGCCCCATCACTTACTGAGGTTTTCAGGAGCACTGTTTGAAAGCCCCGCCATATTGAATAAGTCATAACTTACTCCCTGAGTTTTTTGAAGTTAGAAACTTTAACTTGTATCATGTAATCCAAGGAGTTTTTGAAAATTTCAAAATTTAAGTCTTCTCAGGAATCTTGCTTTTGTTTGCTTCTCCTGGGTTCCTTGTCAACAGTTTGCAGAAATAGATCTGTAATCAGAAATCTTAGCCATAGACGATGATAGATATTATTTACCACTATCTGAGGCTAAAAGAATATCTTTTCAAATATACTCTGAAAGTCCTGTGTGTGTCTACAAGTCTTGTGTCTGCCTCTTTAGGTAAATCCTCAAAATGTGTGAGGCGGCTCACACATGGGACCACATAGGTAACTCAGTGGTAAAGAACCCGCCTGTCAGTGCAAGAGACGTAGGACATACGGGTTCAATCCCTGGGTGGGGAAGATCTTCTGGAGGAGGAAGTGGCAGCCCACTCCAGCATTTTTGCCTGAAAAATCCCATTGACAGAGCAGCCTGGTGCACTACGGCCCATAAGTCTCAAAGAGTCGGACATGACTGAGTGGCTGAGCAGGAACACGAGCCCAGGGTGAGAGCCAGGAATGGGAGGCTGTAGTCGTCATGTTTCCTTCTTGACAACCTTCCCTTTGTTGCTCTCCCTACAGAATCAGATGTGAGTAGACATACAAATCATACTGTGTATGAACAGATGACTGATGAGAACCTACTGTACAGCTCAGCGAACTACACTCCGTGCTCTATGGTGACCTAAATGGGAGGGAAAACTACAGAAGAGGGGATATGTGTATACATACAGCTGATTCACTTTGCTGGACAGCAGAAACACAATATTGTAAATCAACTATATTCCAAATTAATTTAAAGTAAGGAACTACCCTCTGATGCTGGGAGGGATTGGGGCAGGAGGAGAAGGGGACAACAGAGGATGAGATGGCTGGATGGCATCCCTGACTCGATGGACATGAGTCTGAGTGAACTCTGGGAGTTGGTGATGGACAGGGAGGCCTGGCGTGCTGTGACTCATGGGGTCGCAAAGAATCGGACATGACTGAGCAACTGAACTGAACTGAACGGGGACCACCTAGACTCTATGTTTATAAAATAATAACAACAATCACAGTAGAGATAAAATAACAGTGAAATGTTAATAATAATTTTTAAAAAATCTCTATACAAGATAAAAAAGAAGAATGAAGAGTCAATGTTTTCAGTTCAGTTCAGTTCAGTTCAGTCACTGTGACCCCATGAATTGCAGCACGCCAGATCATGTCCATTGAGTCTGTGATGCCATCCAGCCATCCCATCCTAGGTTGTCCCCTTCTCCTCACCCCAAAGTACTGGAGCTTCAGCTTTAGCATCATTCCCTCCAAAGAAATCCCCGGGCTGATCTCCTTCAGAATGCACTGGTTGGATCTCCTTGCAGTCCAAGGGACTCTCAAGACTCTTCTCCAGCACCACAGTTCAAAAGCATCAATTCTTCGGCACTCAGCCTTCTTCACAGTCCAACTCTCCCATCTTACCACCTAAAAATGAGCACTTGTTCTATTTTAGTGAAAATCTTTAAAGGTACCTATTCTGTAAATAACATATTGAAAAGCAGAGACATTACTTTGCCAACAAAGGTCCGTCTAGTCAAGGCTATGGTTTTTCCAGTGGACATGTATGGATGTGAGAGTTGGACGGTGAAGAAGCTGAGTGTCAAAGAACTGATGCTTTTGAACTGTGGCGTTGGAGAAGACTCTTGAGAGTAACTGGAATGCAAGGAGATCCAACCAGTCCATCCTGAAGGAGATCAGCCCTGGGATTTTGGAGGGAATGATGCTAAAGCTGAAACTCCAGTACTTTGACCACCTCATGCAAAGAGTTGACTCCTTGGAAAAGACTCTGATGCTGGGAGGGATTGGGGGAAAGAGGAGAAGGGGATGACAGAGGATGAGACAGCTGGATGGCATCACTGACTTGATGGACATGAGTCTGAGTGAACTCCGGGAGTTGGTGATGGACAGGGAGGCCTGGCGTGCTGCAATTCATGGGGTCACAAAGAGTCGGACACGACTAAGCAACTGAACTGAACTGAACTGAAGGAACTACTACTACTACAAAAAAAGTAAGAATCCAGTGTGAGGAGGTAATAGTGTGAGTCACTTCTGAATGAGAGCAGACAAGCCCACGCTTGAAGGACTATCCTGTGATCTTGCTTTTCAGTATCCAACAGAAGAGAATTTGAGTTAACTTTTTTCATGGGCACACTGGGTGAAAACAGAACTTGAAAGTGTTTGACCACATTTTCACCAAGATGCCTACCAGAACCTTCCTAGGGGCCAAAAGTGATCCTTATGAACCTCTGTAATTCTAGTACAAGGTACTAAAATTCAAGGACAAAAATTTTAGCAACTAAAATTTTCTTTCCATCAATGAATGTATTAATGCACATAGACAGTAACATACATTGATATAAATAAAATAGCACCTGTTTTCATTTTTGACCACACAGCATGGCTCGTGGGGATCTTAGTTCCCTGACTATGGATTGAACTGGAGCTTTTCATGAGAGCATGGAGTCCTAACAACTGGACTGCCAGGGAAGTCCCCGCACCTGCTTTTTTTTTTTTTTTTTTGGACCAAGGTCAAGGAAGTCTTACAGCTATCTTTGTTTGGAAACGCTAGTTTCGTAGATTTGAGGTGGCAGTTTATATTTGCTGCGGGCTTGATAAAGGACAGAAATGGTATGGACCTAACAGAAGCAGAAGATATTAAGAAGAGGTGGCAAGAATACACAGAAGAACTGTACAAAAAAGATCTTCATGACCTGGATAATCATGATGGTGTGATCACTCACCTAGAGCCAGACATCCTGGAATGTGAAGTCAAGTGGGCCTTAGGAAGCATCACTATGAACAAAGCTAGGGGAGGTGATGGAATTCCACTGGAGCTATTTCAAATCCTGAAAGATGATGCTGTGAAAGTGCTGCACTCAATATGCCAGCAAATTTGGAAAACTCAGCAGTGGCCACAGGACTGGAAAAGATCAGTTTTCATTCCAATCCCAAAGAAAGGCAATGCCAAAGAATGCTCAAACTACCGCACCATTGCACTCATCTCACATGCTAGTAAAGTAATGCTCAAAATTCTTCAAGTCAGCCTTCAACAATATGTGAACCGTGGACTTCCTGATGTTCAAGCTGGTTTTAGAAAAGGCAGAGGAACCAGAGATCAAATTGCCAACATCCGTTGGATCATGGAAAAAGCAAGAGAGTTCCAGAAAAACATCTATTTCTGCTTTATTGACTATGCGAAAGCCTTTGACTGTGTGGATCACAATAAACTGTAGAAAATTCTGAAACAGATGGGAATCCCAGACCACCTGACCTGCCTCTTGAGAAATCTGTATGCAGGTCAGGAAGCAACAGTTAGAACTGGACGTGGAACTACAGACTGGTTCCAAATAGGAAAAAGAGTATGTCAAGGCTGTATATTGTCACCCTACTTATTTAACTTCTATGCAGAGTACATCATGAGAAACGCTGGACTGGAAGAAACACAAGCTGGAATCAAGATTGCAGGGAGAAATCTCAATAACCTCAGATATGCAGATGACACCACCCCTATGGCAGAAAGTGAAGAGGAACTAAAAAGCCTCTTGATGAAAGTGAAAGAGGAGAGTGAAAAAGTTGGCTTAAAGCTCAACATTCAGAAAATGAAGATCATGGCATCTGGTCCCATCACTTCATGGGAAATAGATGGGGAAACAGTGGAAACGGTGTCAGACTTTATTGTGGGGGGGCTCCAAAATCACTGTGGATGGTGATTGCAGCCATGAAATTAAAAGACGCTTACTCCTTGGAAGAAAAGCTATGACCAACCTAGATAGCATATTCAAAAGCAGAGACATTACTTTTCCGACTAAGGTCCGTCTAGTCAAGGCTATGGTTTTTCCAGTAGTCATGTATGGATGTGAGAGTTGGACTGTGAAGAAAGCTGAGTGCCAAAGAATTGATGGTTTTGAACTGTAGTGTTGGAGAAGACTCTTGAGAGTCCCTTGAACTGCAAGGAGATCCAACCAGTCCATTCTGAAGGAGATCAACCCTGGGATTTCTTTGGAAGGAATGATGCTAAAGCTGAAACTCCAGTACTTTGGCCACCTCATGCAAAGAGTTGACTCCTTGGAAAAGATTCTGATGCTGGGAGGGATTGAGGGCAGGAGGAGAAGTGGACGATAGAGGATGAGATGGCTGGATGGCATTACTGACTCAATGGACGTGATTTGAGTGAACTCCGGGAGCTGGTAATAAATATCTACTTATTTTAATAAATACCTGCTGCTGCTGCTGCTGCTAAATTGCTTCAGTTGTGTCCTACTCTGTGTGATCCCATAAACGGCAGCCCACCAGGCTCCCCCGTCCTTGAGATTCTCCAGGCAAGAACACTGGAGTGGGTTGCCATTTCCTTCTCCAATGCATGAAAGTGAAAATGAAAGTGAAGTCGCTCAGTCGTGTCTGACTCTTTGTGACCCCATGGACTGCAGCCCACCAGGCTCCTCTGCCCATGAGATTTTCCAGGCAAGAGTAGTGGAGTGGGTTGCCATTGCCAGATATTATAAATTATCACCAAATCTAAGGTTCCCAGGCACTCTGTTAAAATAACTCAGACTTAATGAATTACAATGGTTATAGAATTCAAAGCATAAGGCGAATTTGGCACAAAACTATGTTGCTTAGAATAGTAATGTACTGCACTCATATTGCATACTTCAGAAAGGAAGAAAACCAAAGGCAGTCTATCAATTAAAAACAGATTGGGATTGACATATACACACTACCATGTATAAAACAGATAGCTAATGGCCTGCCGTATAGCACAGAGAGCTCAGCTCAGGGCGCTGTGATGACCTAGAGGGGTGGGATGGAGGAAGGAGGTTCAAGAGGGAGGGGATATATGTATACATATGGCTGATTTACTTCATTGTATAGCAGAAACTAACACAACATTGTAAAGCAATTAAATTCCAATTAAAAAAAAACCAAATTGAGCTGATATCCTAAAATAAAATATTTAGAAGCCTGTACCCCCAAGTGGGCTTCCCTGGTGGCGCAGAGGTTAAAGCATCTGCCTGCAATGACTTGAAGGGAAATACACAGTGTCGTATCCTTGCCGATAGAAAACAATGCTGTGAGAATTGCTAGGCATCTTTTACTGTAAAGAGTTGATTGATAGAAAAGTAAGCACCGTGAATATTTTTTAAAAGATGATCCTTAGCATTTCAGAAAACAAGGCTAACTAAATAGCTCTTCAATTTATATGTAAGTAGGACTGAGTGATCTTTCCAACAAATGTGGTGTCATCAGTCTTGTTTACTACTACTTTATGCTAGAGAAAGTGGAACCAAGAAAGAGTTAATGCTTTAGCAAAAGTGCCTTTCTTCCCAGGGAAGAAATAACCAATGGGGGGAAATCTAGCTGCCTAAGTAATGGGAAAAATACACAGGACCACAGAGTCTTTAAGATCAGACATTGTAGCATCTGTTAACTGATGCAGAACGACAGGGAACTTCTGTGAAAGTGTATGCTGAGAATATAAATAGTGGAATGCTGTAATTCATTACAATTACATTGCGTAGAATAAAAAGGAAAGGAATTCTTCTTGACTGAAAGCTTGGAATGTTCCTATATCAATTTTAATAAGAAATTCTGACTGTTTCAAGACCCACCTATAAATTAAAAAAAGGAACTTAGACCAGACTGGTTGTCTAAAATATGATCCACAGACCTCCTTTCTAGGTTAGCCCATGAGCATAGAGCAGGCCAGCAATAACCAAATACCAAAGCAAGACAGTATGCTGGTGTGCAAATGATAGAAAAACTGTTTCACACTGAATCATATCTCCCTACCCCAGCAAAATGTCACTCAAAACATTACAAATATCTTTACGATCTCTTTCTGTCAGTGATTAGAATGTGGGGAACCTTAGTGTTTTCATGGAGTCGCTGGCCAGATCTGATAAAAAACGTAGTCATTATAACAAATTAAAGAAAGAAAATCCTTTCAGTAGGCTCTAATGACTTTGTGCTCTAATTCTGCAGCGCTGGGAGGTCAAAGGCATACCTTCCCCTGTAGCCATATATGGCCTGAGGGCCATTGGACACTTTTTTAAAAAAGATGAATGTTCTGGTATGAGCATGCTCCTAGAATCCAGTGACGTTCTTACTCAGGGTGGTCTGTAAATATTCTAAATCTTTGCTTACTATATAAAATTACAAGAAAGTGTTATCTTGCATCACTCACAAGCACTAGATTCCTTAAGCTGTGCAAACTCTCCTAAGAGATTCTCTTCTTAAAAAATAAGATCTCTCTTTTTCTCCAGCCCTCCCCCCTGCCCCCCCCCCCCCCCCCCCCCCGCTTTCATCTAGGAACTGGCTTTTGGCTCTCTATATTCTGGCTTTTATTTTAAAAAGGCGTAAAATGTTATGCTTATAAGTCAAGTGTATCGCTCAGCTTTTGCCTTAAAATACATGGAAAGATCAGTTTTCTACAAGCAGTTTTGTCTGTCTCTCACTGTTTCTTTTCCTAACTCTCTGGCTTCATGCTGTGTTTGCCTCACTTTGAAAAGGAGATTTCTCTCACTTTACCTACTTTCTGATCTTTCATCTAAACCACCCTGAGTGCATGAGCAGAATCCCAGATGAAGATGGAAAAGATGAAAAGGCACTTAAAATATATCCTAGTTATCCAGGAAAGGAGGACAGCCGAGCTAGGGGGAGAACTAGATCAATTTTTAAGTAAATGTACGCATGAGCAAAACCAAATTTTGTCAGAGCTTTACTATTGCTACGTTGGTGTTTTGTTTTTGCTTTTTTTCATACTTGTAGTATAATGAATTGTATGACTATTAACTTGATGATGAGCTACAAACCACAATGTTGAATTAATACTGGCACATGTCCCAGCTGGATGATACTGTTAATGTCGTCTGGCCATCTATAGGAATTCCCTCTCAAATGAATATTATCTGGTGACCAAATGTTGAGAACTGGACCAAAGCTGTAGACTCTTTTGGCTTCTGAGGAATTAAAATGATTTTTCTGCTTATGGGTCTGATTTGTGGGAAGGCAACGTTGTGCGTTTTGCTTTTAAGAGATGCAACGTTTTGCCAAATCAGACGTCTTTCCTCATGGGATAAGATTAGAATGGCATTGCAAAGCAGTTCTCTTGAAACCTTCTAAAACAGATTATGTTCTTAAAAAACTTGATTCTTGACTTTGCATGTTTTAGCACTGCATTCCATTAAACCTGTGTTTGAAGTTACTAGGATTTGCTAAAATATTTGATAATGCCTAAGCAGATAAGAGATTATATGCTTTACGTATATCGTGGAAGGATTTGTTCCAGCTTGGATACAGGGTATTAATTGGCCACCTACAGTGAGCAGTGTTTAATATTTTGCCCCTACCCGCCCCCTCCCTCAGCCTCACTCCTCTCTTGCTGCTTTTCAGGCAGAAGAGTATGCAAGTATTCTCTGAACTGAATTTGCTAACTTTCTGGAACACATTTAAACAATGCGAGCTACTTGTGTCATATTACATTAACTTCACTTCTAATGACAAGTTGTATATATCTGTAATAAATAGCCCCTCAGGGATCAGATCAAGATTAAGGGAAAGAAAGTACACTGCTGTAGTTAAGTAATTTACAATATCTCAGCAAATGCTTGCAAAGAAATGTTTGTATCAGGAGAGCTGGTGAACATTGAGGCTTGTAGGATGTTAAACTCTCCTGTGGAAAGTTACAATCACTTGGGTTTGATTTTTTTTTTAAAGTCACCTTTAAACTCTATACTGTTTGATACTCTATTGTCCACCATGTGAGAGAATGTTTACAGCAGAAAATCATCAGTTTTAAACACACCAACCTGGGCACAGGACAATGGTGGTGGTTGGGGGAAGGGTGATGCTGGGAGGAAGACTCTCATCAATGGTCATGAGGTGGAGAAGAAAACCTTGTTTAAACTGAAAAATGATCCCTGACAGGTGATTTCCAATGAAAGCATTTTAATGAGTTAGAATGACACACAGAGAAAGATACAAATATTTATGAGTAGAGCACAATCAAGTTAAGGCATTTGGGTCTGATTAACCAGGGCTTGGGCAAAGTTATAGGGAGACCTTGCAGAGCAGCCTGCAAGACTGGCTCCTCCACTAATGTGAGATTCAAATAGTCCACACGGAGTGGATGGGTCCCGAATTCGGGACCTGCTCAGATTCACCTGCTGGCGAGGAATCCCGGCAGCCTAGGGTTTAGAATTTGGTCCTTTTCCCCTTTCATGGTATTCAGTCTTGTTCTGGATTGGAACTTAAACTCGAATCACTTCTGGATGATTAGCGTTTGATAGACCCTTCCTTGAGCGGAAGCACAACTGGACTATAGCCCTCCAGGCTCCTCTGTCCATGGGATTCTCCAGGCAAGAATACTGGAGAGGGTAGCCATTCCCTTCTCCAGGGGATCTTCCCACCCCAGGGGCCAAACCCAGGTCTCCTTCATTGTAGCCAGATTCTTTACCATCTGAGCCATTATGGAAGCCCGTGTATTTGAATGGCCTTCAGCAAATCTTGTTTTAAGGTTTGGACAGCTTTCATCCATTTCTATGTCTAAGTAGTTGGCAGCAATATCCTGTGAAACCAGACAGCTTAACTTGTCACTTGTCTTGTCTTCCAGAAAAGTTCTGAGAGCCGTGAGTTTCATCCATCTACTTGAGAATTTTGTCAGTTTCTGGAAGGACTTGAACAGAGGAAGCAGGCGAACCTAAGCAGTTCCTGTCTTTGCTGGGGTTTCTGTTCATTGTGAGTTCATGCCTGATGTTTAGTTTGAAGTGAAAGAAATATCATTCTTATGTTCTTATACAACAACTCAAACATGAAATGAAATGTCATTAGCATCCTCCCAAAGGCCTCAGCCATCATGGAAGCTATGTCCATCATTTATTATCTAGCCCCACTTCCTTGGTTTATTACAATATGGCAAAGCACCCAAAGATACCTGGGACCTTTGAGTGGGCTTGGAGTATCTTGAAGATGTCCGCAGTGGAAAGCTGAATTGCCCAAGGAAAGTCTGGAAGTATTCCAGGAGGGAACCCTTAGTCAAGCTGCTGCTTGCTGAGGTAGGGAAATCCTTCTTTATTGCTGATTGGGTGAGGTTGGTTCTTGCTCCAAGGGGATAGGAGATGACTCAGCCCAGCAAAGGGGCCCCATGAAGTCCTCTGCCAAGAAGCCCCACATTTCTGTCTATCTTGACCTTTCAATCTTGCTCCCAATGAGGCACGTGATAAACTGCTAAGAAGCACGTTTTTGAAACTCATCTGAGATCTTCTCCAGTGTTCTCTCTCTGACTCAAGGGAAATTTCAGAGACTCAACAATAACAAAAACTTTAGCTTTGAGAGACTATGTGTCCCTTTCCTGATGGTCGCCAACCCCAAGAGGTAGCTGCAGTAAGTCCATTCAATCTTAATGGATTTAAGGTTGGGGAAATCAAAGCCAGGAATATGATGTTACGAATAACAGCTCACACTTGGCCAGAGGAGGTTAAGGCGGGAATAGAGAGGATCCATGGAGTACAGACAAGATAAAAGAGTTAATGCTCTGAAAAAGACCATGTCCTCACATTCTTGGATTGTCCATAACTTTGTTCACCTTCTCAGGCTGGATAATTGACAGCTCTTGGGACAAATGAGAGTTTCCCTTCCTTCCTGAAGTCTAGCTTTAAAAAAAATCTGAGGTTGTTTCCATGGATTTTGAAACCTCTAGTGCAGTTCAATGGATATTTTGTACCTGAAAGTCAGTTATTACTTCTAACAGATGTACCACTGGTTTATTTCTTTTTAAGAGGTTAATTCTAACTGTCCTATTTTCTTTGAATATTATTGTGAATATAAAGCAAAGTTTTTCTCATTTCCATTATTTATGAATTTAATTTTGAAAAAGCAATTAAATAAAGTTGATACAAAGTAGTGAAGACCAACCTGGTTTTGGACACCTGTTTGTAATAGATATGGGTGATCCTTAATAACGTCAAGACACAGCATAAAATTATCTTATAAAATAGCACCTCCACTTACAGAAAGACATAAAAGCATACTTACATTTATATGTCACTTTAATCTTCAAAATAAATTTATACCAATTGAAATTTTACAAGGCACCGACAGTTTATGTAAAATCAACTACAAAATGATAAAATGCAACAATTTCAAAGATTCTGAGGATAATTGGTCTAAAGAATATAAACACCTATTTTATTACTTTTTTCCCCTAGCTTTTCCAATTGCACTCTACTGTTGTCAATCCCACTAGATATTTAAAAATAATGAGGCACAGAACTTTAATGTGAGTGCCAAAGTTCTCAACGATCTATCCAGTTCTGACAAAACAAACCTCAAGGCTCCCAACTCTACACATTTCTTTCCCATAATTCTGGTCTGGGTTCAGCTTCATATCACATACAGAGTCATTTACTAACAAATTTGCTTTTACCAAGTAAATTGAGTTCTGTGATTTTTTTTTTTCAGGATTGATTGGTCAATTGCATGCTGACTATGCCACATGACAAGCTTTGGTCAGTTTCTCATTTTGTAAAAATATTCTGAAGTAGTAAGTAAATTATTGACATGAGGATGCGGTGGTGGTGGTGGTGGTTTAGTCTCTAAGTTGTGTCCGACTCCTTGCAACCCCATGGAGCCCTCAAGGCTGCTCTGTCCATGGGATTTCTCAGGCAAGAATACTGGAGTGGGTTGCCATTTCCTTCTCCACATGATGATATAGTACACGGTAAATAATGACTCCTTCAAGGTCTGAAGAAATGAATCGTCCCTGGAAATGTTGACCTAGTTTACTCCCAGCTAATGATATGGGGTGAATAATGATGATTGTCTGGACTCTTTTCTTCACCCTCCTAAATCAGTAAGCAGTTCCTAAGATGGCCTGGTTGCAGAACAAGTGTTACTCTGGAGTCTAATCTCATTTCTAACCCTAATGTTTTCTCTTGCCTTGAGTGTAAAACACTTAACTAATTGCTCCTTTTTCAGTCCTCCTGCTGTGAGAAGATATGATAATAATCTTTTTCTTTCCTACAGTGGTGTTAGGAGCAATATTTAGTTAAAGCTTGAAAAGTATGTTGACAGTAATAAGATAACATTTCATAGCAGATTATTCATGCTCTTACAGCTAAACACCCACTGAAATAATCTCAATAGAACATACCCAAAGTAGTTTTGATGTGTGAGCAAAGGTTTCTGGCGATAACATTATCTTTCTTTTAATTTTTGGCAGAAATTTTAATTTCTCAGGAGCTAGAGAAAGAAGACATAACTGATTTAACACATGAATTTTGTAATTATGCTACAATAGGAGGTAGATTCCTTTTCTCATTCAAGTCCTCAGTGCTGCAAAGTCTTAGCTTGAAGGGGTAAGGTATTGAATAGGGACAAAACAATTTTATGACTCTCTTAGTGATACAGTTTACAAATTGATATATATCCAAAACATGGGTCTATATGATATTTTGGTGTCATTGTATCACTTTAACTTGCAGACTGTAATTGTCATTGAAAAATCGCTTTTTTCCATGTTCTCAGAAGCTTCATTCCTTTTCTTCATCTCTACCCTGTGATGCCTATACAAGCAGGGAGTCCCCTTGACCTCAAAGGGAGCTTTGTGCTTATATTTGGACATGGAACAAATTGCAAAAACGGACAAGAAGTTCTAAATCCCACCTGATTTAGTTGGCCTAGTGTCTAGAGATATTTCTCTGTAATGTTATAGCTTTTCTTAATCACTTTGCATTCTAAAAGTGAAAAACAAAAATGGATTTCATGTTATATACCCAGGACACAAGACTTTCCGCCCAGGCAGAAATAAGTTCAAGTTGCTGTGGTACCATTTATGCACCAGGCTTAATTGTCACGTACACTTCAGAAACCTGTCCAATCTGAGTTGTTTTCTTTTTGAAACTTCAATGAAAATAGCCTTTGAGCTGTATCAAGTGCAACCAAAATAAAACAAAATAAATTGCAAACCTACCACGAATTCAAGAATTATGTGGACACCATCTAAGTTACTTTAACGTAAGATATAAATCCAGAGATTTCTCATGCCATCATTTTGTAAATAATTACAGTTCTGCTGAATCTGTTGTATAAAGTTTACATGGGAGGTTCAGCGCACCCTTGCTCTTGTTTAGAACATTCGGAACCACCAGAGAGCTGTTGATATATGGCTGGGCTGTTTCAGTGCCTAAGACAGCGACTACATGGGAGCATAATAAACAGGGGCATAAAGACAGGTTTGTGCAAGCAGTTTGGAGTGACCTTTTTGGCAGCTGAAATCCATCTTGAGTACATGGTGCTGATGTGGACAGACATGTAAACTTAGTCTTGTTACCACAACTACTAGTTCTACAAATATACTCAGATGCCCAAAATGTACATCACTCTGAGGAAAGTGATTTTAAATGGAGAGTTGCAGTTGAGGAACAGCAATCCAGATAAGATCAAAACCCATATATTACTGAGAAATCTCTGTGACTGAGTTAACAAAAGTGTTGAAAGCATGGAGTTAGGTAGATTTAATCCAAAAGCTCTAAAGTTAAGATTGTCTTGATAGCTTATTTAGATAAAAAGGTAGAGATTGAAGTGCTTTTTTTTTAAAGCAGTAGAAATGCATGAGTTGCTTGATTCTCAAAGTTAAACTTTGCATAAGAAAGGCAAAATGAATGTATCAACAACAATATGTTTAAATATAAGTGTAGATAGACTTACCTAATAATTTGAGAAATAAAACAGACACTTGAGTGTTGAATTTGGACATCAGTGCAGTGTTCAACTTTAATCCAACACTGAAATATCTCTTAACCAATGATGTCAACTTGCTCTCTTCACTCCAACCCTGGTCTCCTGGCTTATCTGATATTTCTAGGGCAGCAGAGAGAGACAGGGAATCCCCTGATTTAGCAAAATTGCTTTGGCCCATTTTCTTCCAGCGGTAGACACACCAACGCCATCAATTTTAGTTTCCCGATGTGGTTGAGCCTTCCGAGCACTTGGATTTCCTCACTGTTGATTCAGACAAGCCTCTTGATGAATCCACTCCTTGTTCCTTTGGAAAATGACTCACACCTTTTCAGGAAATGTTTCAAGATCCTGTTAGTTATTATTTGTTAAAAAAAAAAGCTTTGAAGATTGTTGAACAAGCATTGTTGGCCCATCAGTTAACATGAAACCTGAAATCACTAGAAGCTTGGAAAGGAAAGCATTTTCACTAGCCACGTGAAGAATGATAGTTCAGAAATGGAAATAGACTCACAGACATAGAAAACAAACTTTTGGCTATCAAAGGGGAAAGGATGGGGGAGGGATAAATTGGGAAATGGGGATGAACAGATACACACTACATTAAAAAAAAAAAAAACAAACCATAAGGACCTATTATATTCGGCATCCTATTATAACCTATAATGGAAAAGAATTTGAAAAGAATATACAAATAAATTATTATATATGTACACCTTGAAAGTGAAAGTGAAGTCGCTCAGTCATATCCGACTGTTTGCTACCCATGGACTGTAGCCCACCAAACCTTTCCGTCCATGGGATTGTCTAGGCAAGAATACTGGAGTGGGTTGCCATTTCCTTCTCACTGTACACCTGAAACATTGCAAATCAACTGTGTGCCGTGCTGTGCTTAGTCACTCAGTCATGTCTGACTCTTTGATCCCCGTGGACTGTAGCCCACCAGGCTCCTCTGTCCATGGGGATTCTCTGGGCAAGAATAGTGGAGTGGGTTACCATGCCCTTTTCCAGGGGATCTTCCCAACCTGGGGATCTTCTCAACCCAGGGATTGAACCCAGGTCTTCTTTACCAGCTGAGCTACCAGGGAAGCCTGTAAATCAACTATACTTCAAGTAAAAAAAAAAAAGAAAAAAAAAAAACACAATAGTTTAGGAATAAGGGAGGATGTTGTGTGAGCAGTGGCAGTGAAGGGGCTGTTTATTCCTCACACTCCCCACCCCGCCCCCACCCCCTGGCAGCCACGAGGAGAGATTTTCCCTTCATTCCTACCCTCTCATTCCACAGGCTCCACTCCCTGCCCATCAGTGAAGCTGGAGAAACCGATCAAATTGATGACTTTGGGGAAAGAACTGGACTTGCAGATACTGACTCCCCCTTTCCCCCTCTCTACTTTGGAGCCAACTGTTTGCAGAAAGGACAGCATCTCATCTGATTCTTCATGTTCTAAGCGTACACAACCACACCTTCACATGGGGAACCTGGCCTTCACAGGAAAAGGGACCAGGCCTCTAAAGGGGTGGCCTCTGGCTCCAGAGTTGTGCCTATGCCCAGCTGAACTGGTCAGAGTTCAATTCTGAAGTTTGGTATTTAAAAGCTATTCTTTAGCCTGTACTTTAAAAAAAGTGGCAATTTAATCTGTATCTGCCTTAGTCCTTATTTTGATCTTCATTGAGGAACCCAGTGAAGAAACAGATGTCCTAGGAGGAAAGGGTGGTTATTTCCAAACCTACTCAAAACCAAACCAAGAGAAATGAAATGTTAATTTGCAAATCTTCCAGTAGGTAAGGTATGGTAATATTTCACCACAAAAAAACATTCTTAAAGCAGTTACAAAATAAATGAATTGAACTAACCCATCAGAAGGAAAGTTATGACCAACCTAGATAGCATATTTAAAAGCAGAGACATTACTTTGCCAACAAAGGTCTGTCTAGTCAAGGCTATGGTTTTTCCAGTGGTTATGTATGGATGTGAAAGTTGGACTGTGAAGAAAGCTGAGCACCGAAGAACTGATGTTTTTGAACTATGGTGTGGAGAAGACTCTTGAGAGTCCCTTGGACTGCAAGGAGATCCAACCAGTCCATCCTAAAGATCAGTCCTGGGTGTTCTTTGGAAGGACTGATGCTAAAGCTGAAGCTCCAATACTTTGGCCACCTCATGCAAAGAGTTGACTCATTGGAAAAGACTCTGATGCTGGGAGGGATTGGGGGCAGGAGGAGAAGGGGACAACAGAGGATAAGATGGCTGGATGGTATCACCGACTTGATGGACATGAGTTTGGGTGAACTCCGGGAGTTGGTGATGGACAGGGAGGCCTGGTGTGCTGCAATTCACGGGGTCACAAAGAGTCGGACCCAACTGAGCGACTGAACTGAACTGAACTGAATCCATCAGAGAAGAGTTTTCTGAATAGTGGCCCATTCAGCAAAAACCTTTGTATAAATTGTATCCTCCTGACTACTATTGTTAGATATATAAATTGAATAAAGGTTATGTTCAGAGCATGTGGGAAATGGTTGGTTCTTTTTTATGCTTAGATATAAGGTCAAAAAGAATGGATAACTTTAACCACTCAAAATAGGTGAATCCTTAGAATAAATTTGGCAGCTTGATATTCTCTTTCCTAAATAGTTTTCCTTCTATATTTATTTCCAAGGTAATTTTTCTGGTTAGAAAGGCATC
The DNA here is from genome assembly GCF_016772045.2 of Ovis aries. NCBI lineage: Eukaryota > Metazoa > Chordata > Mammalia > Artiodactyla > Bovidae > Ovis > Ovis aries. The sequence continues at coordinate 13,917,524 of NC_056070.1, forward strand.
TTGTAAAGAAACTCAGAATTAAGGCAACTGTTAGAGACTTAAGAATGGCATTTAAATAGATATGTGTGTGCATCTATAAATATATAGGTATCTCTATACATTATACATGTGATCAGTCTCTCATCAGGAAACTCCAATCTATAAGGCCTCAAATGCTTTTAACAGCAACAAAGATAACATATTAACAGCTTTTTTTTTTTTTTGCATCTCATGCTCTTTAAGTACCAAAGAAAGAAAAGAGTGGCATAAACCCAACTCCTCCATTTTAAAGAATTTATATCACTAGGCAGGGTCATAAACCTCTAATAGAAAAGGTCACTTTGAAACATCCCAGTAGGCAAAAAGAACCGGACACAATGTCGGTTAGAAATTATCAAAGGCCTTCAGTAATTGAGATAAAAAGTAAGGGAGCTTAAATTAGTAAGGGTTTATTTCTTTCTCAGGTGAAATCGGGTCCAGGGGTAGGCAGTTCAGGGATTGCTCAGAAGTGCCATACTATGATCAACATTCCAAGCTTCTTCTGTTTCTGATGTATCTTTCTTAATGCCCATCCTCATGGGCACCTCATGTTTATAAGATGGTCTCTGTAGCTCCAGCCATCATATCCACATTCTAGTCAAGAAGAACGATAAAGGAGGAGTAAATAAGTTGTTCGAATTATTGAAGAAATTTTCTGGAAGCTCTGCTCATCAACTTCCTCTAATATGTCTTCTCCTATCTATAAGGCAGGTTGGAAAGTGAATACATGTATCTGCTTTGATTGTGGGTATTAGGTATTAATATCCAGTGGAAACAGTGTCAGACTTTATTTTGGGGGGCTCCAAAATCACTGTGGATGGTGATTGCAGCCATGAAATTAAAAGACACTTACTCCTTGGAAGAAAAGTTATGACCAACCTAGACAGCATATTCAAAAGCAGAGACATTACTTTGCCGACTAAGGTCCGTCTAGTCAAGGCTATGGTTCTTCCAGTAATCATGTATGGATGTGAGAGTTGGACTGTGAAGAAGGCTGAGCACTGAAGAATTGATGCTTTTGAACTGTGGTGTTGGAGAAGACTCTTGAGAGTCCCTTGGACTGCAAGGAGATCCAACCAGTCCATTCTGAAGGAGATCAGCCCTGGGTGTTCTTTGGAAGGAATGATGCTAAAGCTGAAACTCCAATACTTTCTCCACCTCATGCGAAGAGTTGACTCCTTGGAAAAGACTTTGATGCTGGGAGGGATTGGGGGCAGGAGGAGAAGGGGATGACAAAGGATGAGATGGTTGGATGGCATCACTGACTCGATGGACGTGACTCTGAGTGAACTCCAGGAGTTGGTGATGGACAGGGAGGCCTGGCGTGCTGCGATTCATGGGGTCACAAAGAGTTGGACACGACTGAGTGACTGAACTGAACTGAACTGATCCAGTACAGCAGTTCCTGTCCAGGGATTTGAGATGGTTTCATTAAATAATACTAAATGAAAGGGGTGGGAGGGGGAGTCTGTTGATAATAGGAAAACACAAATTTCTAGCATCCTAAAGTTTCTCACCATCAAGGCAAAATAAACACCCTAAATACCTGTAAGGTGACGTGAAGTGAAGAAGCACATGTGATAGAATGCAGAAAGCAGGGAGTTTCAGGTTAAGACTTCTGTCAAACTTCTTACCCATGTTCATTATCAAAGAGCAGGTTCAGTCAGAAGTCATAATGAAGATGGCGCCACTCTCATTTTGCACAAAGAAGGAAATATTCTTTCTATCGAAACTTAGGAGATTTCCTAAATATGAATACTTATTTTGCAGATAAAACCTTCTGCGGTTTAAAGGGTTTAAAGAAATTACCGTCTACCACTTTTTAAACATATTTTAAGAAAATACTCTGTTAATGAAGATCTGCAAAAATTGATCAAGATCCTAAACCCTAAGATATACATACGTGCTGAGGCATTTTATGATAAATGGTAATAACAATTACGGGGTTTCCCTGGTGGTTCAGTGGTAAAGAATCTGCCTGCCAATGCAGGAGACATGGGTTCTATCCCTGGGTCAGGAAGATCCCCTGGAGAAGGAAATGGCAACCCACTCCTCTGTTTTTGCCTGGAGAATCCCATGGACAGAGAAGCCTGACTGGCTACAGTCTGTAGGGTCACAAAAGAGTCGGAAATGACTTAGTGACTAAAACAACAACAACAATAGTAATTATAAGAACAAAGCCTCCTAGAGCATGTACTATGCATTTGGATTTAAAAGCTTTCCTTAGATTATCTAGGTATCTGCAGAAGCTTTCCCACAGTACAAGAGAATAAGACAATGATGTGGGATTTCTGAAGGCATCCTCTTGATTCCTACTGGTGGCATTCTGATCTGAAACCCACCACAACCTCTAAACGAACAAGACAGATTTGCCCTTAATGCAATATTGACATAATCTTGGTTGACATGGAAGTACAGAGGTTGTCAGTACTGGTTTCTGTGTTCGTGAAGGGTTTGTTCTCATGGACCTTGGCAATGTTTTAAAAAGCCTTCCTAGCTAGCGTTCATGAAGATCTCCAAGCTACTCAATGAAGGTTTGCTCAGTTGTGTCACCGTTGACATCGTCACGGCCAATCCATTCCTCATTACCAATGGACTAAAACGGAGAATTGTGTAATAGGTCACTTTTTATTAAATCCATATTCCACCGCCATATTCAAAGACTCAACAAAGAAAGTGAGACTTAATCAATGTAAGATTTTCATTGGCAACACAGCTAAAAATCATCACTGAATTTTCTTTCCTTGGCAACACTGTATCTAACAGTGTGCTGATTGACCAAGAGGCATTAAATTAAATCCATAAGGCTAGAATGTCTTTCAGGAAGACTGGTGCACAGAATGAGAGACCATTCTGTCCAGCATCACTCTCAAACACTAAAACTTTTTCCAAAGCAGTGTTCGTGCTAATCTTTCTGACTGCTCCAAGCCTTGGACCCACTACAGAACTTGATTCAGGCTCTATTGTAATTCATCAACATCACTTATGCCATTAGTTAACATTAACGAGCAGGAGTGAATTAACAAAAACTTATCTTGTGGCCAATCTTGCAGACTTGAAATGGACATTATTCCCTGGGTGAGACATATGTGGAGAAGAGACGACAGCAGAAATCACAGTGGCCATTGTCTGTACAGTAAAACACACGGAACCAGCTCAGAAGCAGAAGAAACTGCAATATTCAGCAACAGGGCTCCGAACTGGGGCAGCAGATCAACCAGTAACAGGGAATTCAGCCATAAGGCAAATTATTGCTGTAAAAGTTGTGAACCTTGTAAAACTCAATGAAAGAGCTACTAGCGGGGGTAGCTTTTGCTGCTAATGGCTGCAGTTTTGAAACACAGGTCAACCTCCAGGCAGGACCTCCTTGAAGAGGCAATCTTTAAAATCATATTTGGAATAGATGGCAACGCTTCTGTTATGTTCAAAACAGAAATTATACGTGTGCCTCTGTTATTCATACATAATTCATTTGTATTTGCTCATGAAGAGATATGTCAGTGTCAGTCCGAATTCCCAATCCTGGTTGGTATTCCCCACCAGCCATAATCTGGAATCAATCTACCTATTTAGTTTAATCTTTCTAGCACTATTATTTATATTTTATGTGCTAATCTTAGAGGCATTATTCCTAGCAGGAATTTTTGATCCAGCCAACCTAGTCTTCTTATTGTCATCAACAGGCCCACGTTCCCACCCCCATCTGGGTAGAATGCTCTTCCTTCTCTTCATTTCTTCATAAGCCCCTCTCTAACCATCCTGAAGACTAACTCTCTAAAATGCTCTAAAATAATTTCCCTACATTGACCATGTTCTGCTGTGATCTCTAAGGGAAACTGTCTGTCATCACTGTTCACTGGACACTAAATCATAAACTATCTCGCATTTTTATTCAGTAGCGACCTTGTCTTTTTACCCCCTCCTCCCCTCCAAATGGACTGTAACCTTCTCACAGTAGGGACTCACCCTCCTCTGTACTTTAGAGAACACCAAAGACGGAGCTCTGCAGGATCACACTGCAAACCACAGCTTTTGCTGAAGGGATGTTTTTGCCAATCTTTTTGGCTGCTCCAATACTTGGCCTTACTACAGGAGCTGATTTAGTCTTATCTTTAGCAACGCACTGGAACTGCTTGTGCCCCTAGTAAAAAGAAGTAGCAGCAGTGAATTACGGTACTTTTCATAGCACTTGGTGCTATGATCACATCTTTGCTCATAGTATGCCAAGAGGATGGCAGAACGCATGTTCTTATTTGCATTTTAAAGATGAAGAATATGAACACCTGAGATATTGCGCCTTAGCTAAGGAATAGACAGCTAGGGAAAAGGCAATGGCACCCCACTCTAGTACTCTTGCCTGGAAAATCCCATGGACAGAGGAGCCTGGTGGGCTGCAGTCCACGGGGTCGCTCAGAGTCAGATATGACTGAGTGACTGCACTTTCACTTTTCACTTTCATGCATTGGAGAAAGAAATGGCAACCCACTCCAGTGTTCTTGCCTGGAGAATCCCAGGGACGGGGGAGCCTGATGGGCTGCCGTCTATGGGGTCGCACGGAGTCGGACACGACTGAAGCGACTTAGCAGCACCAGGATGCCTGGGAATAGGGCCTGTGTTTCCCATTCTAAACATGATCAAAGAAAAGGATTTGATATAAAAATATAATAATCAGCAATATCCATCTGGGCTTTCTGTACTCAGATTTTGCTAGGAATCGGCAAAGGAAACATGACTGGAGCTAAGATTTTATGAGAATTGCTGGACAATAACAAAATAGTTATTTACCAATGGTTTGATTTTATTTTTGGTTTCTTCTTCCAGGTTTACAAATGAAACTCAGAGTTGGTGAACTTTCCAAATGAAGCTTCTCACATAGCTGAGCTATCTGGTGGCATTTAATAGCATTAAAACTGCCACTGATGATTTCTTTTTCTATTCATTTCCACCATACAAACAATGTTATGAAAAGTAAACTGTCAGAGATATGCTTACACGTTGAGTCTCTCAAATCTTGCCCCACTTCCCTTAGGCATGAGAAGGAAGTGGGCAGAGGACGGGGCAGCTGGCTGACTGCTTAACAGTGCTCCAGGACCATTACCTATTCCCTTTGTGAAAGCCTTTTCCATTTGTCTGTCAAAGCATTCTTTTTACCTTCATTTAATTGACAGAATGAAAAGCAGAGGCCTAGCAATGAGAATGACTATACTCCTGTGCCTCCTCTCTCTTTGGGGATCCCTTTACTCTCACCCCTTATAATTTAGCCCAGAGGTCCACTCAAGGCATCCACTTGGCTCCTCACCCACTTCTTGGAGCAGTCTCTGTGCTCTGACCTATAACAGAAAAGCCATGATGGTCTTAGGACTGCCAGATTAAATAAAGGATACCCTGTAACATTTGAACTACAGATTTAAAAAAAAAAAAAAAAGACAAATGATGTTTTAGCATAAGTATGTCCCATGCAATATTTGGGACATACTTACCCACAATATTATTCATGGTTTATCAGACTTAATTTCACTGACCATCCTGTATTTTTATTTGCTAAATCTGGCAGCCCTAGGGGCACTGTTTGAGATCAAACATGCCCAGTTCTTTCACAACTGTTTCAGATCCATGGGTCTTTTGCACTGTGGGGTCCTGTTGCAGGGCAGTCCTGTCTCTCTTGGATGCAGCTGGTTGTCAAAGAACACGTCAAAAGAATCCTAAGAGCTGCCTTGCCCTCTTTGTCTCTGAGCGCCGCCTCAATTGTGGCTCTATGTTGAAAGCAGAATTGCTTGTTTCAAGGTAGTATCGCAAAAGTAGAATTTTGTATGCAATATTTTAATCATTGTGTGCCTGCATGCTCAGTTGCTAAGTCGTGTCTGTCTCTTTGCAACCCCATGGACTGTAGCCTGCCAGGTTCCTCTGTCCATTGGATTTCCCAGGCAAGAATAAAGGAGTAGATTGTCATGCCCTCCTCCAGGGGATCCTCCCCGATCCAGGGATCAAACCTGTGTCTCCTGCATTAGCAGGTGGGTTCTTTACCACTGAGTCACCAGGGAAGCCCATTTAAATCATTATTATTATAAAACGAGATTACACTTTACAGTATGGTTTGTTATTGTAATTGGTTTTGATACTATGTATTACTTAGTTTGTAAATAAATGAAGATTTTCCCTCCGACTTAAGATACTTTAACCAATCTCTTTTAAAAAAAGAAACCTTCAAGAAAATAAGGAACTTAGTATTTAGCAATATCACCTGAGATTTTTTAAGACTGGGCTTGTATTCTAAGGAAATTACTGGAAGTGCCATTGAAGAAATCAACACCTTCGAGAAGTGATTTATGACCAGAGAGCTTTCATGTTCATATGGGCATATTAAATCTGTGTGTTGATGAGAAGGGTCTAGAAGCTAGAAGCTGCTCATGATGCTTACAATTTATAACCAAGATATATTACAGAGATGTGCCTGTAATATCACATGCAGGTATTAGAGGGCTTGGAATTTAATAATCACTTCTCAGAAAGGGTTGCTTTCTATCTTTTACTGAAAGCAAAAGAAAATGAATCTCAGCTCTTTCATAAACATGGTACTATTTCTAAAATAGCTTTAGAGATGATTTAAAAATTAAGATACATTTTGTTCACCAAATCTCACTGAACTAGTCTGACAAATAATTAGAGAAAACCAATCTTTTGTTAAATGGAATTCATTCCTTTAGGAAAAGTTTACTGAGTGTCTGCTATGCATCCACCCCTGTTTGGACACTAAGGATCTACCCATGGACAAAACAGATCAAAATTACCCTTTCATGGGGCTTACTGCTACTGAGAGACAGATGCTAATACAAGAATGCTTTGGAAATGCAGTTTTCTGTCTAATTAACTATACCATTTGTTAATCAGAAAATGCTACTTAATTTAAGATCTTGTTAAGACCTTTCTACATTATACCAATGCCTTGTACTTTCAACAAATATTTAGAGCCTTCAGCATGATACTCTACTAATTCCCCCAGTCAGGTGCCAATAAGCAGGAAATATTGAAGATGATAACTCATCTTCCTCTTTCCTTGAACTGCAAACCTGATTGCTTTACCACCTGCTTTTCCTTGAGTATGTTATCTACTGATTTTTTTCCCCCATCATTCTCCACTATTTGCAAAAGATTTTGGACCCTAGATTTTTATGCTGCTTTCCAGGCAGAGTTGCACCAGTAACTTGAGTGCTTTCAGTATTCACTTGAATGAGCAAAGCATCTAACACACCAGCCATCCAGTCTTCTGAGATTCATATATCCCAAGTCCATAGTTTACCTTGAGCAATCCTGTCATCTGGACATCTTGAGGAATGTTTTTGTGAAAAAGCTCTCCAACTCCCTATGCTTAATCTCCAGCCATCCAACCACCCCATCATCTGTCCTTGCTCACTCTCTGAGTGACTGCCTGGTGGCCTTGGGAATGCCTTTTACAATGACCAGTTCCTCTAGTCATTCTCTCAACACATGTCCATTGAGCATGTGCTGTGAACAGATCATCATGAAAGACACAGGTTGCAACAGTAAATGAGAAACACAGTCAATGGACTTGCAGTAAATAGGGCAAGGAAACAGTGGCCGAGTGATTATGAGCACGATGAAGATCAGGGAATAGCGTGTAGGTGCAATGAGTTTCCCTAGCCAAGGGGCCTAAGAAGGTTTCTCTGAGAAGCTTGTCTCTAAGATGATTTCTACATTTCAGTAGAAATGGAAGAACCAGGAGAAGCTATCCAGGGTATTCCCCCAGAGAGAAAAGGGTATTCCCCCAAAGAGATCAGCATGTTTAAAAACTCTGAGGTCTGAAATAGTTGCACTTGTAAGGTATGCAAAAGAACTGATAATACCCCAGCAAGTCTGGGATGTAGAAGCTGTGCCAAAGAATAAAGGCTGCTAGAGTACTGAAGGCAGGGACCAACTAGAGTGGGTTATCGGGTTACCGCTTAACAGTTTGAATTCATCCTAACAGTAGTAAGGAGTGTTTGCCCAAAGTAGACCTCCTAGTCAATCACATAAATTACTCTGACCAGCATCTATGACATCTTTGAACCCCGATCCTGAATCAAGTGAAAATCTCCCTCCTCTAATCTTTTTCCTTGGTAATTTCATGCCAAAAAGGGAAACTGCACAAACAAGATGATTGGCATCCTTGTAGTTTCTGCCTTCCCAACTCATCTGAAATTTTTTTGGTCATTTATTGCTGTCTTCTCATTTTCAGCTCTCTCCTTCTTCTCAATGCACAATCCAAATCTTGTCCAGCCTTTGTAATCATCTGCCCACCCCCCCAATCCCTTCCCATACACAGATGGCTTTGTTTCCAACACAAGCTGGACCATTGAGCAGGAACTACTCATTGTCAGATTCACACTTTGCTCCCACGATTATCTCCTTGCCTCTATTCATGGGTTGAGGGTCCTTTTCTCAACTTAGCACCTACTTCTCCACTTTTACAACTGACTATTTGCTCATAGCTTGCTCCTTTACTGGTCTCTTCACTGTGCATCTTCAGCATGACTACCGCTCATTTTATTATTTATTTTTTTCTGTAGGGTGCAGGCAATTTCTTTCTATCTCTCATTTCACCGTCAAGGAATAATCTGATTATTCGGTATCCTTGCCTTGTGGACCATGGGATCCTTGAGCGGGCGATCTTGTGTTCCACCTTCTTCTGTCCACAGACGTCATCTCTTTCTCAGAGCAGAACTTCCCTCCCTTTCCGGGCCTTTCTGAAGCAGAACACGAGGCGATAGTTTCCTCCTCATTCTACATCTTTGAGGTTTTATATGTACTAATAAAACATGATACAAAGAGGATCTGGTATATAAAATACTCCCCATGTTCAGCAGGGAAGATGTGTTTAGATAGCTAGGAATGTCTTGAGTACTTTAGAGAGATGCCTAAATTCAGGGAGTCCTCTGGTGTTTTGTTATAGGTGGGAGGTTGGGCTGAGAAGCCTCCGGGAGGAAGGTAGAAATACTGGTAAGAAATGAGAAGAATGCTGAGATACTGCCTATAGCACTTGGCTACAAGTTCCAAAATCCTGTATTTCGAAAACTGAGGACTTCCCTGGCAGTCCAGTGGTTAAGACTCTGTGCTTCCAACACGGGGGACATGGGTTCAATCCCTGATAGGGAGACTAAGATCCCAGGGGCAGCGGGTAGTGCGGCCAAAACAAAACCAAAAACTGAGATTCTAGGGCCAAACAAGAGGCCAGGGAGAACCAGAAACTTGCTTGGAATGTACAAGGACACTAACAAGCCATAGGTCTCTAGTGTCGGGAAGAAGGAAGAGGGGATCAGGGAAAAAGCCATGTTCCCCACTTGCAGGGGGAGCCACTCATAACTAAAGACACACAGAAGTCAAGGATTTTCTAACTTCAATGATTTGGCTTTAATGGAATTTCTTTGCTTATGTTTTGAACCTGGAGTATAGTGAAAAAGTCTAACTTTGCTTGAAGGGAAGCTTCTGCTTGGGCTGGATGCTTGTCTACCATGCTGTCAGAATTCCCTGCACCCGCCTCCATCTCAGCCCTTGATGGGACTGCAGCCTACGATTGTGGCAGGCTGAGCCCCACAAGGAAGATACCAGCTCTGGGGACAAGTGCATCTACCCAAGGGCAGATCCTTTGCTAATTAATTCAAAGCTGCCAGGGAAGCCAGTAACAGCTCTGGACTCAGCACATGGTCCATCCTCATAAGACTATGAGGCTCACAAAGGCAGGGTCAGGTCTTATCATTTTTCTGCCTCTGGTACATAATACTAATAGCCAACACTTGTTGAGGTACCATAATTACTCCCACTTTAGACATCAGAACTGAGTCACTGAAAGATCAGGAATCTTGCCCAAGGTTACACAGCTGGCATTCAACTAGGATTGCTCTATTGCATTTTTAAAAAGATACCATGCCTGTTATTTCTGATAGTACCAGGCATCTAGTAAGTTTTCTATATAGGATAAATCATATGTAGACTGTAAACAGTTGAATGTAGGCAAAATTTCCTATGGTTCAGCTTGATAAGTGCTTGGTGGTGGTCGTGGTGATGGTGGTAGTTTCACTTCATGAAGACATTATTGTTCATTAATTTTACACTTTAGACAAGAGAAGAAATGGAATGCTGATTGTGTCATAAACTTGGATTTTTCAAGTTATAGTCTATAACTAGTTTTATAGGAGCTGCTTTAACCATGACAGAGTTTAGCTACATGGAGGGGGGGGGGGCAAGTAAACTTTGGGGAGAAGGCAAGACAAATGGAAGGAGACAGTCTGATCAGAGAGCAGAATCCAGGACAAGAATAGAGAGACGGGTAGTGGCCCCCAGATCCTGTCTTGAGAACTGTGGTCAGTGTTAGGCAGGAGGTAGGTGAATTGTTTTTGAAACAGTACTGTTTATGAAGCAAAGTTTTCATCTACTTTCATCCACTTCATGTCTTAATTGCTATGACTCAAAGTTTCAGCTTCCCGATGTTTTACCTAACAACCAATAGAGAGAAAAAGTTCCAACTCGCGTGTATCCAAATAGTATAGTTTAGCCTCAAGACTCTCCGTATGCACACACAAGCTTTGGCAACACACTCACACACAATTAATTCTGGCAGAGGTTAATTGCATGAGAAAAAGCTGCCAATTACACAGCACAAGAGCTAATCTCCCAAGTGACTAAAGTCTATTAATATTACAAGGCGACTGTTTCCAAATTTAAAAAAAAAAAAGTTTCATCTGCTTTTATTTTTTCTGGACTACTTTCTTTGGGGTTGTTTACCTTCTCCCACAATGCAAACAGCCCCTCAGATACAGATGAGGGGCCACTTTGTCTACACAGCGTGGTTGGAGGCACATGAAGTTGGGTGTGTCACAGATAAGCAGTTAGACACCAGGCAACAGTTGGCCTAATTCTTCCAGGCACTCTGACTCAGGAAGGAGGCTTCAGAACATCTGCTCAAGAATGTTTTATTTTTCAATGATGTGGAAAATACGTGCAGGAAAAAAAGAGAAATGCAAGTCATTCCACAAGGATGAGTGAACGTTTGTGAGTGAAGGGTTAGCTGTGTGGACACAGCTTTTGGTTCACCCTGCACGAAGACTTTTATAATGCAGTTAAAGCTGTATGTAATCTGGTAAATAAAGACTTTAATTACCAACATTTTAATGGGCTGCAGGTTATCAGGAGGTGGATTCCCCTCTGTCCTCTTGCTCTGATTTCCAGGACTCATGGGCTGTTGACAGAATTGCTTCACGATGACCCTACAACTCACATATTAGGTCACAAATTATATAAGTGGCCTTGCCCTCCTCCCTGGTGGGCCTGAGCACAAAATCAGCCTGTAATGTGTCCTGTGTGGACAGACTGGCCGTCCCTTCCTGAGCAGCAAGAGGGCTATTGAAGACCGAGATTTTGGAGAATATCTAGGCAGTTTTGTGTGGTTTCTCATAAAAAAAATAAAATAAAATAAACAAACAAAAACCCAGCAGCCTCCTGATGCTAGGCAAAGGTTAGATACCGTATGTTGCTTTAAGAACTTCGTTGTCTTGAGTAACCAATGAAAACTTAGAAACAAGTCTCAAGATCACGCACTGAAATTTGTCAGACAGCAAGGGGGCCGCTTCATGGAGACCTAAGCGACTGAACCCTCACTTTGCTTCAGATTCCTTCAGGATCCTGGATGCTGCGTGCCAGAGTCTTCCAGAAATCATCAGAATCCGCCTTGAGCGTCCTTCCCTTTGGGCCATACTCTACTTGAGGGAGGGGTAATAGTTCTGGAGGGACCAATGGTCCCAATTTCAGTTGCCTATTAGACCTGGGCAGCGCGCTTTAAAGTTCAGCGCAGTCCTTCAAAATGCAAGTAAAAAACCCCCAAGCTGCCGCCTCCTCCTCTTCCTCGCCAACCTCCCCCCTTCCTCCCCCGCAGAGACCGCTTAACATAATGAGTTGCGGTTTGTTGATGCGATGGGAGTCGCCTGCTAATAGTTGTGTTTAAAATTCCTGCCTCTTATCTTATTTACTGATTGATGGGAACGTGACTTTGCAGACCTCGCTCCCCGACCATCCTTCTCCCAGGCGGAGTGAATCACTGGACGCAGGGAACGCTACACAACACGTTCGCTTCCTCGTTAAAATCCCCACGGGCCACACAAACTCGCCGGATGCTCAGCCCCCCCGGGGAGTATCTGCGCTGTGTCTTATCAGAACCACCTGAAGAGCGCGGCCACACAGGGCGGCCTTCCTTCATTTCAAAAATCCACAATGGGGGAAGGAAAAAAAAAATTTGTCAGCCCACTCCAGCATATGACAAAAGGCATGCCTGTGTGTGTATTTTTCCACTGCTTTTCTTCTTAAATCAGACTCCCCGGTTGGAACAAAATAAATAAACAAATAAACAAGTCTTGGGGTTACTCTCAAAGAGATCACATTAAAAAAAAAAAAAATCCAATGATTTCCTACGGTCCGTCTGTTTCTCGGTGTTGTTTTTCTTGTTTTTCTTTTTCTGTTTTTTTTTTTTTCCTTCCCCTTGTAGATTCTGAAAAGAAATAAGCGGCTGTAGGCATGGCCTGTGGCTCTCTGGTCGGGCTCCTTGGGTGGTCTGAGCCGACTTTATGATTTATTCAGCTAATGGGAAGGGAGCATGACCCCCAGTGGCCACAGAAAGAGAGCTGCATGTGGGTTTAATGCTTTCACCACAAAAATGTCTGCTATGACTAAGCTCTGCGGCTGAAGTCACTGTCTGAATGGTGCTAAAAGGAACTTAGGCATTAAGTGTGCACTATTTACTATAGATCGGCTCTTGGGATTAGGCCAAGGGGTTCCTACTCAGTTTCAAAGAATAGCATGGAAGCTGCTAGGAAAATTAGAGCTGTGCAATTTATTTTTACCAGTCTCCCTGGTGAGTTACCCGGTGAAGGATTTACCTCATATGCTTTTTTTTTTTTTTTCCCTCCCCTCTGTTACTAAAGAGTCATTTAAAATGTGCCAGTTGGTCCATTTTACAGTTATTGTGGACGTATCCCTATTTTTTTGTCGTTGTCGGTCAGGGCCCTGAATCACTGTGTGATTGTTCTTTAATGTTAATTTGAAACTATAAAAGAATGCCTAATATTGAGAGAGAGAGAGGCTTTGGAGAAAGTTCCCTTTACCACACGCTGCCAGGCTAAAGAAGCCTCTTTGATCCAGGGAGGGTCCCACTTCCTGACAGCAGAGTTATTGGTGCAAAGAAATGAGCACATTTTGCTCCATGCTGATGCTTTCGCCTGAGAGAAGGGGATGGATGGAGTGAGCAGGAGGGAGAGCTGTTTGTAATTGTGACTAAGATGGATGGTATTTACAGTCAGTGTAATACCTGCTGTGAAAGTTCCAGCACGTTTGCTTCTGCTGGACTCACGAATCTGCAGCATTGAGAAGTGAGTCCCTCTGATGTATGTAGCTCTGGCTCCTGGGTCCAGAACCCAGCCAGTCTTTTCCAAATGTGCCTCGATTGTAATTCGGACTTCAAGGTCTAGGGAACACATGGGCCAGTCCAAGTCACTGGCTTTCAAACATCACACGTGAGAAAGTCCCACATGACTTAGCTGCCTGGCGATGGCTGCTTAAACCAATTGACAATTACTAGACTTTGCTCTTGTGCCAACCAGAGTTCATCACCCACAGGAATATGGACCCTTTCTCCCCCACCTCTCCACATCCAATCATGCTTAGGGCCTCTATCTTCAGTTTCTGCTTCTCATTTTCCCCTGTGAAAGCATTTTCCTTGTATCCCTGCAAATCAATGTCATTTCATGTAATAAGGATTAGCAACAGAGACTTCAGGGCTGAGCTCATTTCTCATTAAGCCTTAGTCTCAGTCTTATTATATGTTCCATGGGCCTTTGTGATCTTAAACACGTATTCAGCAAGGCCTTCATTTTCCCCATCTGTGAAATGGAAAGAATACTCAGAGCTGCATCAGAGTGGTTGGTTGTTGGGTCCCTAGAGATTAACAAGGCTATCAAAAAGAGAGTACTTGATCTTTCATTTTGCCCAGGTTTGAGAAGACAGTTGGGGGTCAGGAAAACCACTTTTTCCAAGGCATTCTGTTCTCCTTGAAGGTAGATTAAAAAAGAAGTAATCCCAGAATCCCACCTTGTCACTCTGTCTCGTTTCCCATGTCCTTTTCTGCACCTTACAGATCCTAAGGGGCAGAATTCTTTTCAGATATGAAAGGGTGATATCCTGGCTTAGATCCTAGAACAGAAAGAAGACATTAGTGAAAAAACTGGTGAAATCTCAATAAAGTCTGTCACAGAGTTGATAGTATTGTACCAATATTAAGTTCTTATTTGGGAATGCATATATCATGGTTTTGCAAGGTGTTCACATTAGGGGGAGCTGAGTGTAGGATCTGCAGAAATTTTCTGTACAATTTCATCTCTTCAGTAAGTCTAATATCTAAAAATAAAAAGTCTTTTTTAAAAAAAAACCCACAACAACTATTACTGTCTGATTTATTTGGGCCCTGATTGATAATCCCCACCTCTTCCCCACACCCATTCACTCCCTATATCCTGGGCCATTTTTGCTACCTGTATAAAAGGTTTATTTGTGTAACAGTAACTAGAGGGCTGCTCCTAATGGGTTCAAACTCTTAATGTCTTATTATTTTCACAAAACTCTCATTAGTTGCCTGCACATGTTACTTACATGTTACACCTGTTATACTAAGCAATTTGGGCCTCTTCTATGGTCTGTATGGACCTTACCATATGTAAGAGAAAAAGAAACCCGGTTATAAATAAAGCACCAGAATAAAAATGGAAATACCATTCAACGTAGTAGATGTGACATTATTTTTGCAATACAGGGCAACTGTTTTTTACTGCACTCATCCACTAGCTTTGATGAGGCCTTTTTGCCAGCTGTCTCACCTCCCAGCCTCAGCACAACCCCAGGCAGGTTGGTGCTCAGTATATGTTTTCAGGATGAATGAAGCTCAGCGCACGTCTCACAGGAGCAAAAGAGCCACAGCCCTCGCATGGAGGGCAGGCTTTTGATGACAGAGGTTCAGGGAACACTGAAGATGGTTTTGCTTTTCTTTCTGGGTGTCCTTCCAGCCCACATAAAAGGGCAGGATGAGTAAGGAAGGCAGGGAAGATATCCCCTGAAATACAACTGCCTTTCAGGCCTTTTAAATGCACCAGGTTGGTTTTGGCATGGCACGTTCATCCTTGGGTAGAGGAAGCCCCGAAGGAGAGAAATGCTGAGCAAAAGAATCGCAAGGGACTGGGGAGAATCCGGACCAAAGGAATCTTCGGCTGGCTCAGAAAAGCGAGCCGCACAGATGGGTCTGTCTCCGTCTGCCTGTTTCTGGCACACAGGTGTTTCAGCTTTATTCAGCCAGGAAGCAGCTCCCCGCTCCCCCGCCTCGTTCAGGGGAGGGAGTTTTGGGGAGGTGGGAACACCCACGATTGTTTCTCAGAATAAGAGAGAAGCAGGGCTTGGGGGAGGGAGCCCAGCCCACCCACCGCTTAGAGATTCGCTCGCTTTCCTGCAGGTCAGCCTTCTTCGGCAAGGTGTAAATCACAGGGCAGATGCATGATCCGGGAAGTTTTCCAGATGCAGGTCGCACAAAGGCCCATGTGTTCTCCTGGTGCGAAAATCGCATGCCATCGGAGCGGGTCTGGGACAGCAGACCCGGACTGGGACATGTCCTCCAGTCTGCAGGTCCCTCACTTAGCCGAGAGCGGCGCGGCAGCGCGGTGCGGGAGCGCGGAAGCCTAGCGCGTGGACAGTTAAGAAAAGCCGCATTGTCCCCAAGGCGGAGGCAGCAGAGCCGCCTGATGGGCTGCTCGACCGAGTGCAGTGCCAGACGGTGCCTGCCAGATGTGCTGGCGAGGGCGGGACCCACGAAAGTCAAGGGAAAGCCGCTCCAAACCGGCCAGCACCGCACCGGGGAGCCTCTGTGGTCCGGCTCCCCCACCATGAACTTGGCGGCAGCACCGATTCCAAAGCAAATGTTCAGCTCTTGCTCCTTCCGTCTATAATTGACCCTGACTCTGTAGGACCTAGGCAGTTAAGCTGTTTGGGCATATATATATATATATATATTCTTTTTTCATTCCCTCTCCCATTTTTGGAAGTGAATTTTCCAGGCTGAATCTAACTGAGAGTAAATTGTTTTCATGAAAATAAATCATATGCTAGGAGGTTACGTTAACTTCCAGATCATTTGGGTGACATTTGGTTATTTCCTGCCCCTGCCTGGAATTAATATTGCATCCTGAAAGCTCTGAAGGAAGGGCTTATTCATAGGGAACAAACATTTCCAGTTGTGTTAACTTCTCTATTATTAGGACCCTTTCGTTTTTCTTTTAATAGGATGCTTGTCCTCTGTTTGTTTTGAGTGACAACTATGTCTTGTCACCTCCATCAAATTTTCTATGATCTGATTGTATGTTCTCTTAGCAATTGCTCTTCTAGAGCTTGTTTAGATGTTTTTCTCTTAGGGATCTTCACCACATGGTGTAAACATGTTTTCAGTGACTGCAGGGAATGTGGAAACTTACATTTATTTCTGCTCAATTGTCATCATTATTCTTAGACTGGTATCCTGGTACCACTATTTCTTCCTTTAATAATATAGCTCGTTTTCCCTGTTGTTCCCCTTCAGTTAATGATTCCATTTCTCTGGCATTTGTAACAAGCCACCTTAATTCCTTTTAGGAAGTTGTTAGCATATAAAATACAATTAATTAGTGAAATGGGGGATGCAGAGCAAAAACTAACAGGGCAGGAAATATGTTTAGAACTCTACAGAGGATATTACCCTCAGCCCCAAAGGCTCCAGAAATAGCCCATAATAGGATTGTGAATTATGGAAATTCCATTCTCCAGAATCCATTTGAGGTCATAATTCAACTGGAAATTATCTTGGTTTTTCTGGCTTATTTTCCCACCCTATTTGCAATCCTGTTTTCTAGTCTCCCTCAAAACCACTAAATAAATCCCAGACATATAACTCTATTAAGAAAAATAAATTTCTCATCCACCTGTTAATTGGACTCAAATGCTTGGGAAGTTGAGACCCGAATAGACTTTACCTCACCCTGCTTTCTAGGCCCAGCATGAAAGGGGAGAAGAGTAATGGATTAAGCTGGAAATGCTTTTTTGTACTTGAAGAAATTTAAACCGTATAATCTTTAAATTAAAAAAAAAAATCTTGTTTCTACAAAGAAAAAAATATATATTTTTTAATCAAAATGACCTGACACCAAAATCAGAAACTTGCTTTAAATTCACAGTGTCAATAATGGTGTTTATATCTTTACCAAAGTCGAAGATAGCATGAGACCGTGGACATTTTATTCAAGTGTGTGTCCGTTGCTCAGCGATGCTGTGGGCTATTGCCGGCCAGGCTCCTCTATCCGTGGAATTCTCCAGGCAAGAATACTGGATCCACAGTCAAATGAAAGGTGTTAACAGTTGACAGGTAGGTAGAGGCTGAAGATTAAATAGTTTTTCAGTGTGATGATCTTTATGATAGTCAAAAAAACAGTGGAAAACAAAAAATTAAAAGCCAGTTTTAATATTCATAATTTGCAGGCAAGTCCAATCGTAGTTTAGTCTATAAAGAAATAAATATAAATAACTTCTGCACTTACTTAATAGACACAGATATTCTTTGGATTTATAGTCACAGGTGTCTTTTTCCTATATAATTGTTTCCAAGTCCAGCTGCGTCCTTATCATCACCTGAGGCATCATTTCTGACATGGAGTCGTGACCAGCATATTGTGGCGTGTGTGAATGTAATTTTGCAATATCAGTGATTTGAAAGTGAGTCACGAGGTGCCTGCCATGTAGCCATCTCTAATTTTGCTAAAGAGTGTATTTCAAGAAGGCTTTGGGGGTAGAGCTGAAGTCAAGTCTTGGCTCTGTTACCAGTGACAAATGACCTTGAATTAGTTATTGAACCTTTCTGGACCCCATCTTGGGGTCATAATAACACCTACCTCATAAGGTTATGAGGATTGAGTTTAAATGAAATGCAAGCTAAAATGCATGTGTTTGGTGAGTCAAAAAAAAATTGAAAAACTTATTATGAATGAAACTGCAGAACCTGTGAGATTTGTGTCAGCTGTAAGTCACTCAGTTTGTGTGTGAGCAAGTATCATGGATCGTATCGGTATATGCAACACAAATAAAGATTTATGATCGTATTGTTTTCTACTTCATTAAGAAAGGTGCTGGACTTCCTGTAGGAATTACAAGTAATGTGTGATAAGGGCTGAGGTTATTTTAACATTATAGAAAAAGTGAGCCCACAAAGTTGGATGACAGGACCTTAAACATATCCCAGTTAGGTTTAAAAAGTGTCTTTGTTAATTAATAGATAGTAAGAACTTATTTTCTTTATGAAAATAAAAGGCCCAGAAGAGAAAACCAAGAGTTTATCCTATAAGTGGATGCTGAGAAAATATGGAGAAGCTTAAGAGAGTGAGCAGTCTCCGCCAGGCAAGTAGTAAAGATACATTGTAGCAGAATGTCAATCCACTCCTGAGTTGGAACCATGATGCAAATCTGTTCACCTTATACCCTGTTTTTGAATAAAAATAATTTGTAAAATTATATACCGTAACTGCTCCAACCAAGACAAAACATGTCAGAGTGAGATTAAATGAGTGATGGTATAATTAAGAGTAATTAATTTCTGATCTGAGGCTCAACACAAGTAATATTTCACTTTTAGCAGGAATACAATTTAGGAAAATGTATGAAGGCCCGTGCATGCTTGTGTGCTAAGTCGCTTAAGCCATGTCCAACTCTGCAATCCTAGGGACTGTATCCCACCAGGCTCCTCTGACCGTGGGATTCTCCAGGCAAAAGTACCGGAGTGTGTTGCCAGGCCCTCCTCCAGGGGATCTTCCCGACCCAGGGATCAAACCAGCATGTCTTACATCTCTGGCATTGGCAGGTGTGTTCTTTACCACCAGCACCACCTTGGAAGCCCATGAAACCTGCGGCATATAGCAAATACACGAATTCAGGAATTTTGACCACCTTAGTTATATCTACCGTGAAAGTCGTCAGATATGGGAGTATGCAAGCGTCTGTTAGCATTTCAAGCACTTGTATTGGCAGCTATTTATCACGTTACTGGATATCAAAGAATTGCATATATGACAAAAGAATCAGTGCGTCTTCTAAGGGGTGACTATTTAACAAAGTGGCTTTTCCTTTGCAATATAGCCCGTTGCTTTGTCCTCCATTCTTCCAAATGCTTCATGTTCCTTTCTCAGCCCAGTCCTTATCTGTAGCCTGTGTCCACACAGACCTGAAGATGGTGATGAAAGATGCAGCCAAAAGAATGATATGGGCGACAAGGGGAACAGCTGAAATCACGGGCTGGTAGAGTTGGCAGGAACCTGAGAAATCATTAGTCTGACCTCCTGGTTTGGTGTATCAAGAAGTCTTGGTTCTAAGAGGCACAGTGACTTTAGAAGCCATGAAAGTTAATGTGACATCTGACGTTAGAACTTAGGATTCTTTTTTTCTTTTCCTTATTAAAAAAAAAAAAACTTTTCAAAAATTTTACTGGATTATAGTTGATTTGCAGTGTTGTGTTAGTTCCGGTGTACAGCAAATTTATTCAGCTATACATATACATATGTGAGTGTGCCTGTGTACGTGCTCAGTCATGTGGGACTCTTTGTGACTTCATGGACTGTGGCCTGCCAGACTCCTGTGTTCATGAAAATTTCCAGGCAAGAATTCTGGAGTAGGTTGCCATTTCCTCCTCAGGAGAGCTTCCCAACCCAATGATTGAACCTGTGTCTCCTGCATTGCAGACATATTCGTATATCCATGCTTTTTCAGGGAGAAGGCAATGGAACCCCATTCCAGTACTCTTGTCTGGAAAATCCCGTGGACGGAGGAGCCTGGTAGGCTGCAGTCCATGGGGTCGCTAAGAGTTGACACGACTGAGCGACTTCACTTTCACTTTTCAGTTTCATGCATTGGGAAGGAAATGGCAACCCACTCCAGTGTTCTTGCCTGGAGAATCCCAGGGACGGGGGAGCCTGGTGGGCTGCAGTCTCTGGGGTCGCACAGAGTCGGACACGACTGAAGTGACTTAGCAGCATGCTTTTTTAGCTTCTTTTCTCAAATAGATTATCACAGAAGATTGATTAGAGTAGAACTCAGGATTCTTGATTCCATTATCTCCTCTCTTCAGCTTATACCCAACTGGCCCCAGTTCCACCTCTATTGGACCTGTCACCCCTCTCTTTTTCTGACCTGGTTATATTTTTCCAATACATAGCTAGATTATGGCCAAAAAAGGCAAGTGAGAAGCCAGATAATTTATTTAACCTCACACACTGATCAAATTAGTGAGGATGTGATCAACTCGAATGCTATCTTATCCTTAGTTTGTGGAGGCAAATACATTTGTTTTGATCTTGTTCTAGACTGGGTGATTTTTATTTGCATATTTGAATTCTGAACCACTTGAGTAATCAAGATAGCAATTTCAATGTGAACATTAATTTAGAATATAATGACTGACAGAAAATTGAGGGTGATAAAATTTGATACATGATAGGCTCAATTCTTTGAGCAGTCTGTTAGCATTCTTGCATACCCTCTGTGCTTCAAGTCTTCCAGAAATCCTTAGAACTCAATTGCTGCAATAGTACACTTCTGAAAGACTTCCACAAGTTATTGGGACTCGTGTTGATGTGAAGTGATTTACAGCGGTGTACTCATCTGTTGTCTTATAAGCTTTCTGGTGTAACACTGTCATCAGTCATGGCTGGAAAGTTTATTATTTCTTTGGACTCCTGCTCTTGCCATTAACCAATATTTGTCACTGTTCCATGTGACAGGTCTCAGACATGAATTTCAGATTTCTGCATCTTTTTACCCTCTGTCTTGTCTTTATTATCTTGTTAAGCTCCCTCCGGGGATATTTTCCCCGTTGTGGATGAGGATTTAGTTTTTCTGACTTTTTTCTTTTTTCCCCTGATGATCATCCCATGTCATGTTGACACCATGGCATCAACAGGCGGCAATTTTTATTTGGAAACCATCAGTATGCTGTAGGAGCCCCTCCGAAGAGATTTTCAGCTTCTATCTATTATTTTCTTATGAATCTTTTTCTTCTTTACTAACCTCAATCTCTGCATGGGAGATTGAAAAACACATTATTGTGTTGGCCTAAGAGTTTGTTCAGGTTTTTCTATACTATCTAATGGAAAAACCCATAACGAACCTTTTGGCCAAATCAATATTACTAATAATTGTATGTGTGTGTTAAATCGCTTCAGTCATGTCTGAGTCTTTGTGACCCTATGGACTGTGGCCCGTCAGGCTTGTCTGTCCCTGGGAATTCTCCAGGCAAGAATACTAGAGTGGGTTGCCATGCTCTCCTCCAGGGGAATCTTCTCAACCCAGAGATCGAACTTGCAAATCTGCTGTCTCCTGCATTGGTGGGTGGGTTTTTTTCACCACTAGTGCCACCTGGGAAGCCCACTAATAATTGAGTGAGGATTTATTGAGTGTTTACCATATGCTAGCCAGTCTGCTCCCACACTCCAACTGAATCCTTACAACAAACTAAAAGATAGGTGCTCTGTTAGTCTTTATATTAGATAAAAGCATCTAGACTCCAACAAGTCACATGATTCAGGGTCCTCTAACATTAGTAAGTGGCAGAGTAGGACGGGAAGCCAACACTATCTGACGCCATCATTAGGGCTCTGAAACCATCATAATATATATTTCCCTGTTGCTGCTGCTGCTAAGTCACTTCAGTCGTGTCTGACTCTGTGCAGCCCCATAGACGGCAGCCCACCAGGCTCCCCCATCCCTGGGATTCTCCAGGCAAGAACACTGGAGTGGGTTGCCATTTCCTTCTCCAATGCATGAAAGTGAAAAGTGAAAGGGAAGTCGCTCAGTCCTGTCCAACCCTTAGCATGGACTGCAGCCTACCAGGCTCCTCTGTCCATGGGATTTTCCAGGCAAGAGTACTGGAGTGGGGTGCCACTGCCTTCTCCATATTTCCCTATTGGCTCATCTTATCTCTTGGGAAGTTTCACACATAAGTTAGGATGTCAGTAGGTTCTTTAGGGCAAGTGTTACTGATGGAGGTTGTATTTTACCGTGGCTTATCTTTGCAAATGATATAAAAGAAACTTGAACTTCAGGAGGTTTTTAAAAAAAAACATTTTTTTATTGGAGTATAGTAATTCACAATGTTATGTTAGTTTAGCTTGAAGATTTGATATTTGGGGTCTTGGCCTTCTCTTTTCATCTTTCAGGACAGACACACAAGGCACTAGAGAAATTACATTGTTGGAAATGACTGATGAATGCTAATAGTTTGAATACTTTTTTCTGGGCATTGAAAGGAAATGAGGATGTTGCCATGATTTCCCTAGATGTCAAGAAATTGCACATTCAGTTTGCTGTAATATTATTCCTTTGGCGAAGTTCCTTTTTGATGACAATCCTGAACTTAATGAAAACCACACCCTCTCATAAATGAGTCCTAAACATTTTGTAACTGATGTCACTGTCCTCCTCCATCTCTTTCAGTTAGAGTTGCTTAACAAGGATATGCCCTTCTTTCTTTTGCCTTGTTCACACTTAGGCTGAAAGCTTAACTAACTCCATTCAGATCTAAAGAAAGGAGCAATGTGTTTTTGTCCTTCATAAGAGCAACTGCTCTATGTGTAAGGAACAGCTTTCTATGGACTTTTTTTTTTTTTAGGAATATATCTTATTTTTTTTTCTTTTTTTTATTATAATTTTTTTTAATTTTAAAATCTTTAATTCTTACATGCGTTCCCAAACATGACCCAGAAACACGCATCCCCAGCCCCCACCTCTTCGTGCGCCTGCCTTCATAAGGAGCATCTCTGCGTGTTCCTTGCCACACTACAAGGAAGAGAAGGAGGAAGTTCAGTTCTAGTTCAAAAAGAAAGTGTCCTTGTTTCTAGTGAAAGCAGTATGAAGGAAGTAACTAGTGGTAAAATAATGTATTCAGGCATATTGCCCAGCCCCTTTCTCCGTGCTTTTTAGAAAAGGAACCACGTCAAGGAAAGAAAGCAAGGTCTGGTCCCAGATCTTCCGAATTCTGGGTTACAAAGAGTCATAAAGGTAGGGATTCAATGCTGGTTTTCTACCCACACAGAGCGCAGACCCACAGCTCTCATCCCCGTGTTAGTGCCAAGCTAATTCGTAGCCTTAGAAGGGCTCACTTGAGCTTTATCATTTTGTGTCATTTGAATGAGTTAGCTAATTTCTTCATTTACTGCTCACAGCCGGGCCTAAAAGGGTGTCAGCCCTCTTGGGGTGTGCATCCCAGGAAACTGAGGCAATTAAGGAGGTTGTCCTGACCGAGGACAACAAAGCCCTCATCCCATACTCAGGGGAACATATTGAATTACACTGTTGGCAATCATTTAAATGTTCTGGGTACTTTCCTGGTGGTCCAGTGGCTAAGACTCCTCGCTCCCAATGCAGGGAGTCTGTGTTCGATCTCTGGGCAGGAAACTAGATCCCATGTGCTGTGACCAAGAGTTTGTATACTGCAACTAAAAGATCCTGCAGGCTGCAACGAAGATCGAAGAACACACACGCCGTAACTAAGACCTGACACAGCCAAATAAATACACAAATATTTTAAAAAGAAATATTCTGTTTCATCATGAGTTTATTAATACAACTCTAGGCTCTACAAAGCACTCATACCAAACTTGGAAGCTCTCAATCATGCAAGCATTGATCCTGACTCACAGTTGTCCAACTCTTTAAACAGATGAAATGAATGCCTTGTCCTTTAACAACTAAAATTTGGTAGAATAGAAACCTTTGGTATGAAGAGTTCTTAAGAATAGATGCAATGAAATGTAAAGAAAATGTTGGGATTCATTACTTTGAGTTATTTGCTTTAAAAGATGCCTTTTATTTAAAAGTGAGTTTGTAATGTGTATATGAGAATGGAGTGATAGAACACAGGACGTTTATATCAGTTATTTCAAGAACAAGGAACTGCATATGCTTATTTATTTACCCATTAATATAATGGATTCAAAAACATGTATTGAATTACTCAGAGGCTTCCCAGGTGGCTCAGTGCTAAAGAATCCCCCTGACAAGCAGGCAACATGGTTCGATCCCTGGGTTGGGAAGGTACCCCGGGAGAAGGAAATGGCAATCCACTCTGCTACTCTTGCCTGGGAAATTCCATGGACAGAAGAGCCTGGTGAGCTACAGTCCATAGGGTCACAAAAGCTTGGACATAATTTAGTGACTAAACAATAATAACAACTTGAAATGTGGCATTTTCAGAAACTTTTGAAGTTCAGGTTCCATTTGTATTGTTTGCTAAGATGAAGTCCAGAGAAAGACAAATATGTTATGCTATCACTCATTATCACTTGTATGTGGAATCTTCAAACCTATCTCCACATTGAATCATAATAATTGATGCATGAAAAGACTCCAGGCAAAAGCATGTTTCCTTATTGATGTTCATTCATTCATTCACTCTCACTAAATATGCCAGACGCATTATCTTCCAGAACAACATTCTGGGAAAAAGCATTCTTGAGCTCCTCCATCCATGTTTTTAACTTGTTATTTTATATTGGAGTATAGCCAATTACCAGTGTTGTGATAGTTTCGGGTACACAGTAGAGCAACTCAGCCATATATTTACACGTCCCTTGTCCCCCAGGTCCCCTCCCATCCAGGGTGCCCCATGACACTGTTGAGCTCCACCATCCTTAACACGAAATCTAAGTTAGGGACATGCTCAGGCAACTTGCTCCCCACTCTTCCTCCTTGGCTTTCTCCTCTGATTCCCATTTGGCATTTGGAATATCAGCTTAAGGTATGAAAATCATTAGTTTCAAAACTGGGAAAGGCAGAAAGCACAGAGAAAAAGTCTCCGAAATCAGGTAGATGAGAATCTGACTTCCAGTTTAATTTTAAATATGTGATTTCTTTTCTCACCCAGAAAAGATACCTATTACAGTGACCCATTTGTAAGCCCCTAAAGATTTCATGTGGACTAATTCTATCTGGGTGTGAGGAGAGGAGATTAGAATGCCCTGGACCCAACAGGTCAGTTATTTTTCTAGGATTCATTGATAACTGACAGGCTCATAATATAATAATCTGGAAAAACTGGTTTAAACTGGACTTTTAATGGCAACTTTTAATATTAGAAAAATAGTTTTCATATTCTACTTTGCTCATTAAATTTCAAAGTTAAATGTATTCTAAATATTCCTGATTGTAGATACAGTGAGAAGGTGGATTTCCTACAGTGTAAGTATATGAACTTGAGCCTGTTGGAAGCTCAATAGACAATAATGAGACCTAAAAGAAAAAGATGCCATCTGTTTTTAATATGAAATTACACATGTGAAGGAGAAGACTTTCTGGTGATTGGAGGGGGGGTAGGAAAAGATCATTAATTTTGGTTTGAATTTTGTTAGTGGAACTGTTAGATGCTACTGCTGCTGCTGCTGCCGCTGCTAAGTCACTTCAGTCGTGTCCGACTCTGTGTGACCCCATGGACTGGAGCCTACCAGGCTCCTCTGTCCATGGGATTTTCCAGGCAAGAGTACTGGAGTGGGGTGCCATTGTCTTCTCTGAGGTAAAAAACGGATATAGTAAACAGATACTGTTACTCTATGGGCAGCAAATTCCTTATTTGCAAAATGAAGATAACAGTAATGTCTGCTTCAAGAGTTGTTGTGAGGATTGAATGGATTAATAGAAATAATCACAATGATAATAGTAATAATAATGTGTTAGCACTGTGTCTAACATATAGGAGTTGCCAAATTGCTGCTGGTCCTCGTTACTGTTGTTCTATTTATTATTTTTATTGCAGTGGAAATAAGATGATATTCTACAGAGAATTAGATGTCTACTAGAACTAAACCTTAATGGTAAAGATTTCTTGGTAAAGTTAGGAAGGAAATCAGGACAGAATCTGAGGTGGGAAAATAACCCCACTAAATATGCTGATAGACCTTGGTGACTCCAAATAGGAAAATGGAGTTAGTATGTCCATATCAGCTGAAAAATTAGTCAGGTATTTCCTGTAGGTAAAAACAGGGGCATCAGTGCTTCACATGAGCCCAGGACAAGGACAGTCCTTTGAACCGACAAAAAGTTGGTCTGCTGCTGCTGCTGCTAAGTCGCTTCAGTCGTGTCCGACTCTGTGCAACCCCATGGACTGCAGCCTACCAGGCTCCTCCGCCCATGGGATTTTCCAGACAAGAATACTGGAGTGGGTTGCCATTGCCTTCTCCGAAGATTGGTCTAGTGAGAATCAAATAGTTTGATTTTAATTCTTCAGGGAACCAGGGCACAAAATGAGAGAGCCAGGCCTGAGCCAGGGAGTGGAAATGAAGTCATTTCTACCTTGTAAGTTACAAAAGTGAAAATTGATCACCATATGGGCGACTGCCTGGAGAGGAACTGGCTCTGTCCTAGAAAGAGAGAAAACAAGTGAGAGGAGCCTTACTGTTTCTGGAAAATGTTTGGCACGGAGCAGATACTCAAATAATATCTGTTGATTGAATGACCAACTGATGGACTGATTGAATGAATGAATGAGTTGCTGTCAGCTCAAGAGCATAGTTTATTTTATTTTACTTTATTGTTGGAGTGCTTGTGTGCATGCTAAGTAGCTTCAGTTGTATCTGATTCCGTGCGACCCTACGGACTGCAGCCCACCAGGCTCCTCTGTCCATGGGATTCTCCAGGTTAGAGTGAGTTGCCGTGCCTCCCTCCAGGTGGTCTTCCCTGCTCAGGGATGGAGCCTGCATCTCTTATATCTACCTGTATGGGCAGGTGGGTTCTTTACCACTAGCGCCACTTAGGAAGCCCATTATTGAAGTATGTGCTGAGTCGTGGCCGACTCTTTGTGACCCCATGGATTGCAGCCCGCCAGGTTCCTCTGTCCATGGAATTTTCCTGGCAAGAATATGGGACTGGTTGTCATTGCTTTATAATGCTGTACAACAAAGTGAATCAGCCATAAGTATACATCTATCCCCTCTCTCTTGAGTCCCCCTCCCTAGCCCAGCCCTCTAGGTCATCACAGAGCATATAAAGAGCATGGGTCTTAGACATGATCTCACCTTCCCTCTTGCTGCACCTTTCCTCTCGTGGAAACAAGGAGTTCAAGTCAGTGTGATTATTTAGGACTCAAAATTACAATAGATCTTATTTAAAAAAAAAAAAGCAGAGGTTTTGTTCATTAATTTTGTGCCAGAGGTATTTCAATGCCTGAGAAGCAGACTAAGGTTTGAATTGAGAGATAACTCTGACCTTCACTGTGAGTGGCACTGAGCAAGTTACTCCATTCCTGGTGATCTGGGCTTCCTGATCCATCAAATATGGGAAATGAAGGAGTTACCCCGGGGTCTCCTCCAGTTCTGACATTCTCTGACTCCAAGAAAGAGGCCTGGCACCTGTTTTCAATTTCATCTCTAACATGAGTTTCCTTATTCTTTAAACCTGCCTTTCTAGTAAGCTGCCACATTTATGACCGGGCTTGTAGTCATTTCCTTTTGTTCTAAAGAGAATATCTATTCAATTTTTCAGTTCTAGCTTTTCCACATTATAACCTCATAGTGCTGAAACCATTTGGGGAGAACAGCTGCTAGAATCATCTTTGGACTTTAAACGTGGTCATGGTTTTGAGGCTACAGTGGCTCTCGCTCCCTTTGGAATGCTAATCCTGAAACAGTGGTTTCCCTACTCTGATGAGAATTCAAAGTGATGTGTTGTACCGTTGGAAGCTGTTTTAACTTATCTGGAGCAAGAAGGAAAGCCTCGTGACACCCCTTATCCTGGACTTCATTATTTCTGCCTTCGGCTTCCTAACTCTAACCCTCACTATCCCAGTAGACATCTTATTGAGGGACTCAAGTGATCTGTTTTTCATTACTCACTTGCTTCTTTTTTACTTCTTTTCTCTTTATTCCATCACCACACCATTGACTATCATCATTATTATCCAAACTGGTTCATGCTTTCAGCCAGGCACCTAAGAAAGATGAGGACTGGCTTAGAGGAAAAATAGCATCAGACCTCAAGACAGTCTAGTAGGATCGGGCAGAGTGATGCTCTGACCCTCACTTTACACGGTAAAGAGATGCTTCTTGGTGGGTTAGGAAAAAGGGTGTACCCTGAGGCACCCACAACTCTTTGCTGACCTGTTTAGGTGGAATCTGCTTTATGATAGTCACTAGGGAAGTCTTCTCTTTGTAGCTTCTAGATATACTTGACTCTCTAATGGACTGAAATGTCAGAAAGACTTCATGATGGGGCAGTCCTGTCTTTGGGATGTCTGATTTATAGAACCTTCCCCAGGTTCCTTAAACCACCTGATCTATCAATGCATCACGCTGCAGAAAGACATGAGAGCATTCAAAGAGAATGGTTCTCATCTTAGGCATTTACTCAGAGCACTCACTCATCCACTCAACCCATGAATCCCTCTCTTTGGGGGCTTCCAGATCCCTGTGTCTGCTGCAGACTGCCTCATTGCTTTGGCACCTTTTTAGGTCTTGGCTCTGGTTTTGTGTGTAGGGTCCTCCTGGGGGTAATTCTCACAATATTGAACAACGTATAGAGCAGGAGCACTGACCAATCAGGATGCTGGCTGTAAACAACCAGAACAGCAATTCAAGGTGTTCACTTTTTCTCTTCTACTATATCCTGATTCACTCTTCTCCTTCAGTTCCTGCAGAAAAAGTCCTTCTATGCTTGAGCATCATAGGACAGTCACAAAGTACCCTCATCTCCCCTGCCAACCTTCCCTGCCCCATCTCCATGCTTCAACCAGGGATGACAGCTAAGATGGGTCCTGCAACAAGAACTGAAGCTAGTGTTATAAGAAGTTACCATATTTGTAGCTTGGGTTACATTGTTACCATATTTGTAGCTTTACTTGTTTGACTGAGAAAGGTTCATCTTCTCTCTCAGAGGAGAAGCTAAGCAGATGCTCCTGAAGCCCATTCATGTGCCTTCAGGCATCACTGTTTTCATGCCAACAAGTTTGACTTCAGCAATGATCTCTTTGAGGATTTCTGAGGATGGAATCTACTTTGCCCTGTACATGTGGCAGAAGGGAAGTGACAAAGAATTAATGCCCCGTCTAAAACTTGGTGGATAAAGACACCAGCTCCCTGGCCTCCTAGGGGGGATCACTTTGAGGTGAACATGACACCCTAAATAGTATGCCACTCTGACATATTGATGATTTTGAGCAGAAGGGGCGATGTCCAAGAGTAGATGTACGATGTCTTATCTGACCTTCCCTTTCTACCTAAAAGCAGGACATAAATTTCCCAGGGGAAAGCTGCGCTCCTTGAAACAGGAAGAAGAGAACATTCTTATCACCAGAAACAGGGAGTTGATGCCAAGATGAAACAGAGCAAACAAACCTACTAAGCAACCCTTGTCTTTCATTAGTTTTCCCTGTATATTTCCTAGTCATTTTCCCACAGTTCCCCCGCCCCCAGATCCCCTTTGCCTTTGTCTTATCACATCTCCAATATCGATCATTCTTTGTTAAAATAGTAACACAAGTTTTTAGGCCTACTGACTTCTTTGAAGGCTCTTGTGCCATGGAGAAGGCAATGGCAACCCACTCCAGTACTCTTGCCTGGAAAATCCCATGGATGGAGGAGCATGGTAGGCTGCAGTCCATGGGGTTGCTAAGAGTCGGACACGACTGAGCGACTTCACTTTCACTTTTCACTTTCATGCATTGGAGATGGAAATGGCAACCCACTCCAGTGTTCTTGCCTGGAGAAACCCAGGGACAGGGGAGCCTGGTGGGCTGCCATCTCTGGGGTCACACAGAGTCAGACACGACTGAAGCGACTTAGCAGCAGTAGCAGCAGTGCCATGTTAAAATAGTAACCTTAAAGGAAACTTGGATGCCTTTCTCCTGTTCATCTGTCATTGGTCAGTTTAGTTCTCAGGCCCAACTACAGAATGGAAAAGGGTAGAGAAAAAAATCTTTCTTCCCTTACAGAAGTATATGGTCTTCACCAAGTCCCAGGTGTCCCCAAGGAGCTAAAATTCCAGTTATCTGCAGTATAACTAGAGGGTTTGAAAACATACCCTTAGGAGTTCCCTGATGGTCCAGTGGTTAAGAATCTGCCTTGCAATGAAAATGGGACATGGGTTCAATCCCTGGTTGGGGAAGTAAGATCCCACATGCCTCGGAGTTACTAAGCCCACGTGCCACAACTACTGAGCCCATGAACCACAACTAGAAAGGCCATGCACAGCATGATGCGATGAAGAGCTCATGCTGCATCTAAGACCGGAGGAACCCAAAGACATAAACGAAATAAAAAGAAAGAAGCAGGAAAACATACGCCTCCCTGGCTGCTTTCCTTCCTCTGTCTTACTTCCCCATGCCGCTAGCACTGTGTGTCCTGGGATCTCCTTCCAAATCAACTTCTTGTTTCTGCATTGTTGGTTAGAATCTGCTTCTGGGAGAGCCTGAGCTGGAAAAGAAAGGACGCTTTTATTCATTCATTCAAATCTTCATTGTGTGCCCACTTGATACCAGGTATCATTTAAGGATACAGGAGTGAACACATCAGACAAAAACTCTACCCTCTTAGACACTTACAGTAAATACAATAATGAAGTCATTACACATAGAATGTGAAATGGTGAGAAGTGCCAAAGAGGAAAATAAGCCAGGATACAAGGGGTTAGGAAGGGAGGGGTACAGGGGCGGGTTACACATTTGAACAGAATAGTCAGGGTGGATGTCACTATACAAGGGGAATTTAGCCAGACACTTCAGGGAGATGAGAGAGCCAGTCACTTGGATATTGGAGATGAACCTTTGCAGCTTGAGGAGACAAACAGTGAGTAAAGAAAGACCCTGAGGTGAAAATGGGTCTGGGATATTTGACGAATAGCAAGAAAGCACTTTTGGGGGAAAAACAGTGAGTGAGAAGGTGGCTGGTAAGAGAGGAGATCTGAGAGGTAGCTGGGCAGATGACAGAAGGCTGACGGCCCCTTGGGAGGACTGAGTCAGAGGAGAGACTTGTGAGGGTTCTGAGCAGAGTGGTGGCAGGAGCTGACTTTGCTTTGGCAGGGCGAGTGGAGTGCTGTTGCAAAGGTGTAGGCAAGGCTGCTGTGTACAGTTGCTGAGGCTGTGCTCTGTGTGAGGACATTCAGCCTCAACTCTGTGGGCCTCGCCATTAACCCTGGCATGAGATTGCATCTGCCTGAAGAAAAAGCCACCTTTTTCTGATTCTCATGAAGGTGCTATGTAAGCCAGCAGCGGCTGCCTAGGGGCTGAGGCAGGGGCTGGAGAATGGAGAACACTAGACCAGAATGGTTTGCAGTCTTTTGACATTACGCAGAGCAGAGATGATGAAGGCTAGAAACAGGTGGTAGCTGGGGAAGTGTTGAAAAGTGATTGCATTCTGGACATATTGAAACTAAAGCTAACAAGATGTCACCTCAGATTGGACATGGGTACATTAGTTGTTCTTTTCATAATCAAAAAATATTTTATTATGATTTTTATACCACACAATTCATTGCTTTACTTATACAATTCAGTGATATTTTTGCATATTTACAAAATTGTATAACTATCACCACAAGCATAGAATTTTTGGGGTTTTGTTTATTTATTTATTTTTTATTTTTTTTCTGCTAAGCAGCATGGGGGATCCTGTGCCCCCTGCATTGGTCCTAACCACTGAACCACCAGGGAAATCCCAGTACTTTAGTTCTTTATTAATGCTCCTTCAAAGCAGCACACACTTCAAACAACATAAACTTATCTGGTAATCCTGGAGGTCAGAAGTCTGAAATCAGTGTATTGGGCTAAAGTTAAGGTGTTGCTAAGGGCTTTCCCAGTGGCTCAGTGATAAAGAATCCATCTTCAATGCAGAAGATGCAGGAGATGCAGGTTGGATCCCTGCATCAGGAAGATCCCCTGGAGGAGGGCATCACAACCCACTTCAGCGTTCTTGCCTGGAGAACGGACAGAGGAGCCTAGCGGGCTACAGTCCATGAGGTCACAGAGTCGGACACGACTGAAGCGACTTAGCATGCACAAAGTGTTGCTAAGGCTGGTTCTTCTGGAGGCTGAGGGGAGAATCCGTCCCTTGACTTTTCCAGTTTCTAAAGCCTGCCTGTAACCCCTCTCTCTTTCTTTAAAGCCTGTCACTTTGATGCTTGCTCCCATAAGCTTGTAGCATGTTGCTTCCTTCTCCTTGTCCTTTGCTCCTCCTCTGACTCCCCCGGGTCTCTGTTATAAGGACTGTTGTAATTGCATCGGTCACCCTGGAAACCCAGAATAATCTCCCCATCTCAAGATTCTTAATTTAGTCACATCTACAAAGTCCCTTTTGCCATAAAAGGCTCTGGGGATGAGTATATGGGCATAGTTGGGATGCCAATATTTAACCTACCACATGGAGTGTGTGTCCTGAACAACTGAAGGATGGAATTGCCACAGCAGGGGCAGCTAGTTTGTAGAGAGCAGCAGGGGGAAGGCAGAGCTGGAGATCAGTACGGACATGCTAATTCTGATTAGATGCTTGTGATGGTCTCTTGGTACAAACTTGGCTAGGCTATACTACTACTACTACTAAGTCTCTTCAGTCGTGTCCGACTCTGTGTGACTCCATAGACGGCAGCCCACCAGGCTCCCCCGTCCCTGGGATTCTCCAGGCAAGAACACTGGAGTGGGTTGCCATTGCCTTCTCCAATGCATGAAAGTGAAAGTGAAGTCGCTCAGTCGTGTCCGACCCTCAGCGACCCCATGGACTGCAGGCTTCCAGGCTCCTCCGTCCACGGGATTTTCCAGGCAAGAGTACTGGAGTGGGGTGCCATTGCCTTCTCCGTGGCTAGGCTGTAGCCCCCAGTTATTCTAGCAAACATGTGTCTAAGGGTAGTTGTGAAGGTATTTTGTAGATGTGAGTCAAGCCTATGATGGGTAGGCTTTAATAAGAAAGGTTGTTCTAGGTGGGCCTGAATTTCATCAGTTGGAAGTCCTTAAGAACAGAGTCAAGAACTTCGCTGGTGGCCCAGTGGATAAGAATCTACCTGCCCGTGCAGGGGGCATGGGTTTGATCCCTGGTCCAGGAAGATTCTGCATGCCACGGAGTGACTAAGCCCGTGCGCCACAACCACTAAGCATGTGCTTTAGAGTCCTCCAGCCGCAACTACCAAGACCGAGCTCACGTGCTGCAACTACTGCAGCCCAGGCCCGCATGCCTCAAGCCGGTTCCCCTTAACAAGAGAAGGCCAGGGCACCACTCTGAAGAATGGCCCCCGCTTCCTGCAACCAGAGAAAGCCCATGCAAAACAATGAAGACCCAGTGCAGCCATAAGTAAATAAATTAAAAAAATATTTTAAAAAGAAGAACAGAGCTGAAATCTCCTTTATGAAAAAATCTGTCCTTCAGCTTCAGCCCATGAGAGAGTCCAAGCCTGCCATTCCTGGCAGTCCATTCTGTGTTTTAAAGACTTCCCGAGCCAGTCCCCACAATCCTGTAAACCAATTCTAATAGTTTTTTTTCTTTTAAAGCTTTCCTCCTTGTATTTATTTTATGTTAATCTTTTGGCCACACCACATAGCAAATAGGATCTTGGTTTCCCAACCAAGGATCAAACCTTGCATGGCAGCACAGAGTCTTAACCACTGGACTGAGCACCAGGGAAGTCCTTAAGCCAATTCTGTGTAATAGGCCTCTTAATATTTGACTCCTTCTGGTTCTGTTTCTCTGGTTGAATCCCAACTGATACAGTGTTCAGGTGGTGATGTTGAGGATAAATTGGAATAGATGAGTCTGGATTTGAGACAGGAGGCTTGGGTTGGATAAACATCATTTTAGCATAATGATGCAGCTTCATTCATAAAATGGTAAGAGTACAGAGCAAAAACATTTCGTTGGCTTTGGCCATGAGGATAAAAATGGCTCTCTGGCTTCTGGCTTTTTCCAGCAAAGTAAGGCATGGGATGAGGATGGAAGGCTAGAGTGACAAGGGAGGGGAAGGAAGGAATGAGACGAAGTGGGGGACACTTCTAGGTATCAATAGGGAGAAGCCTTCCTGTGGGTTAAAAAGAGTCCCATGGGAAGAGTAAGGAAATGTTTTCTACTTCTAAATTCAGACCACGTGCATTATTAGCTCTGAGAAAGATGAGATTATTTCTTGTAATCATTGAAATCTGTGTCCATCTCCATGTCATGAAGTGCAGTGGTGTGTTGTATTAATACTTAAATGCTCCTCAGGAGTAGAGTCTGGGCAAGGAAAAGTGGAGGTTTGAACTATGGGGTGAAAAAACCCACATTTTATTTGTAGGGTTCCCAGGTGGCTCAGTGGGTAAGAAATCCACCTGCAATGCAGGAGACATGGGTTTGATCCCTGGGTCAGGAAGGTCCCCTGGAAGGTGGTGTGGGGGAAGAGCAACCCACTTCAGCATTCTTGCCCGGAGAGTCCCATGAACAGAGGAGCCTGGCAGGGCTACAGTCCATGGGATCCTAAGGAATAGTCACGACTAGAGCACTGAGCATGCACACATATATATTTTCTGTGCACCTGAAATGAACACTAGGTTGTAAACAAACTATATTCAATTAAAAAGTTTAAAATATTTTTTAATTTAAAAAATTTTTTAAAAGAAGTATCTAAGGGCTGGAATTTAAAGTAAATTGAGGGGGACAGCACACAGGTGAAGTAGAGCAGAGGGCAAGCTGAGTGTGTGCTGGC
This sequence comes from Ovis aries, assembly GCF_016772045.2. Lineage (NCBI taxonomy): Eukaryota > Metazoa > Chordata > Mammalia > Artiodactyla > Bovidae > Ovis > Ovis aries. The sequence continues at coordinate 13,952,324 of NC_056070.1, forward strand.
GGCTGGCAGGCAGTCAGCAGAGCTCTGCTGGTTGGTCAGCAACATGGGCTGCACTGAGCCCTCTGCAAGAGGCTCTCTGCAGGACAAGGGCAGACTTGACCTGCCAGACCCACATGCATGAGCCACTGGAAGTAGGCTGCCAGGAGAGGAACAATGAGTTTGGTTTTGCAAGCATTTTGTTAGAACACACCCACATGCTATCTGGCAGGGAGACAGAAATCTGGGAGACTCAAGATTAAGGGGAGAAGGCAATGGCACCCCACTCCAGTACTCTTGCCTGGAAAATCCTATGGACAGGGGAGCCTGGAAGGCTGCAGTCCATGGAGTCGCTGAGGGTCAGACACTGAGTGGCTTCACTTTCACTTTTCACTTTCATGCATTGGAGAAGGCAATGGCAACCCACTCCAGTGTTCTTGCCTGGAGAATCCCAGGGACGGTGGAGCCTGGTGGGCTGCCGTCTATGGGGTTGCACAGAGTTGGACATGACTGAAGTGACTTAGCAACAAGATTAAGGGGAGGGATCGTCTCCGCATCCCAGCTTCCAAGAGGCAATGGATATACTTCTCAAGGTCATTTAATTGAATATGTACAATTTCCACTGCATCAATAACAAGTGAAACCTTATATATCTAGTGCCATCTGATAGAAAAAGTGGTAACCCAAGAGGCAGAAAATGTAGCTCATCGTCCAGCTGTGTGCGTGCTCAGTCGTGTCTGACTCTTTGCAACTCTATGGACTGTAGCCTGCCAGGCTCCTCTGTCCATGGGATTTTCCAGGAGAGAATACTGGAGTGGGTTGCCATTTCCTACTCCAGGGAACCTTCCCGACCCAGGGATTGAACCGGCATCTCCTGGGTCTCCTGCATTGGCAGGCGGGTTCTTTACCACTATTATCACCCAGACCCTGTCACAAATGAGCTGCGGGAGCTTGTTCTTGGCATTGACATTTGGAGGCCAGAGTTTCCTCATTTATCTTCTCCTTCATGGAAGATTGTAGTCAGGATCATACAAAAAAAGGTAAAAGTTAGAAAATGGAGTGCAAAAGTCAAGGATGATTTTTGTTGCTGTTTCTCTGTCTGGTTTGTCCCATTTTGTCAGGAGTGGGGTGGAGGAAGAACCACATCTTATAAACAAAACAAAACACAAAACAAGGAAAGTTATGTGGGATCGAATTTTCAAATGAGGTCCCTAACTGAATAACTGTATTGAGTAATGACTCTAAAACCCCACTTGGCGAGCACTGTTTAGAAAACAAAATCCCAGGTTTGACACAGTGGTAACAATTCCGTGTAGTCCATTCTCCTTTTTTTATTTTAACTTTTCCCCTAGTTGGTGGGTGGGCTAACTAAACAGAGGCCTTTTCCATGCTACTTTGCTATTTTCTAAACAGAGCTGCTATGCATGCTCTCTGGTTTATATACAATGTATTGTTGTTTTTGAAAGCAAAGCACCCTTATAAATACCGTATTTCAAAGATGAATCTTTGCAGGAAATAATTATATAAGTTATTTTGCATTTGCATGAAATTTTCTAGTATTGCTCATTTGTATTTCCATATTTTTTTTAATAGCTATGCCTAGGCTCTAAAATTGTAACAGATTTATTTATTCTTTCTCTTACAGATGAAAAGTTTGTGAAAATGGAGGAATCTGCTTTGTGTGCATTAAATACATTTTAAGACCTTATTGTTTTAGAAAGTTTCAATGAATTCTCAGAGCAGAAAATCAAAATGACGTGATTTATCTGGAATAAATAAGACAACTCTCCTATTTAGATCATAATCTACATTTCCTAAGCTGAGAATTTTGTTACTTGTTTATTGCCATTATGGACCACAAACAGAGGAGAAAGCAGATGGAACATTCAGAGATCATGTGTGCAAGTTACTCAGTTGTGCCTGACTCTCGGCCACCCTATGGACTGCAGCCCTCCAGGCTCTTCCAGCTCTGGGATTTTCTAGGCAAAAGCACTGGAGTGGGTTGCCATTTCCTTCTCCAGGGGATCTTCCCAACTCAGGGATCGAAGTTGGGTGTCCTGCATTGCAGGCGGACTCTATCATCTGAGCCACCTGAGATCATAATCGCTCTTAAAATTCTGTAGTTGATGACCAAGTCTCATGCAAAACAAGTTCATTCTTTCAAATACCGTTAAATCTTGCCCATGTATAGGTATGAAAAAAAAAAGTGCATGTCAGTCTCTCAGTTGTGTCCAACTCTTTGTGACGCTATGGACTGTAGCCTGCCAGGTTCCTCCCTCCAGGCAAGAATATGAATTCTCCAGGCAAGAATAGTGGAGTAAATAGCCATTCTCTTCTCCAGGGGATCTTCCCAATCCAGGGATTGAACCCAGGTCTCTGGCATTACAGGGAGCTTCTTTACCATCTGGCTACCAGGGAAGCCCATGCATAGGTATAGCTTTGGCCTTATTATATGACAGATTTAAAACTATCCCCTCCCCCACACCAAATCATGATATGGTTCAGTTTTGCCAAAATTAAGAGGTGTCTCATAGGAAAGTCTAAAATACTGGAACCCCAGAACTGGAAAGAATGTGGTTCAGAAAGCAACCTAACCTGGAAAGTTCTACTTGAAACTGAAAGCCTTTGGAAGAAACTTGGTTCAAAATGTTTTTTAATAAGCAGTTAAGGTTTAGATTATATACACTCATTTGGAAAGGGTTTCATTTTTACGGGTAAATAATTTTTATTTTCTCTTAGCAATATGAACATTAAAGCAACTTCATTTCATGACACTCTGATGTCTTGGAGTTTGACTTCAATTTCCCAAATTAAACGTATGATACAGAAAAAGACCAGGCTTGACAGTGTAGCTAGCAGAAATACATGTGCTTACAATCAAGGAACAATCAGATGAGACTCTATGAAAACACAAAAGGAGAGAGTCTGGGTCTGCACTTAGGTAAGTGCAGCAACTAGAAGTCAGCAGATGACCAGCATTCTGCGTGTGTGTGTTAGTCACTCAGGCATGTCCCACTCTTTGCGACCCTAGGGACTGTAGCCTGCCAGGCTCCTCTGTCCATGGGATTCTCCAGGCAAGAGCACTGGAGTGGGTTGCCATTTCTCACTCCAGGGGATCTTCCCCACACAGGGATCAAACCCAAGTCTCCTTCATTACAGGCAGATTCTTTACCATCTGAGCCACCAGGGAAGCCTTTCCACTGGGAGGCCACCAGGGAAGACCAGAATTCTCCCATATTCTAAATGCACTTAAAGGGCCATATCTGTTTTCTTGATGCCACCTTTTGAGAGATTCAGAAGAGCTGAGCTATATCTAGAAGGAAATGGTGTAAATCAGGGGAAAGAGTTCTGTATTTGATGGAGGTAAGTATACCTTCCTCTGCTGTTCAGAATCTACGTAGTCTTAAGAGAAAATCACTGATTCTGTCTGGGTCTCACTTTACATAGGAAGTCCATAAAGCAAAAGTGTGGACTTGATGAATAATTTATAAGGATTTTGTTCAGTTTTAAAATTCCAACATTTTTGGCAGGACATTTTGAAGTAATAATTAAGGTTTGTCTTTCCGTGTTCTTTTTTTTATTTTTACCTCCCCTATGGAGCCACTAGTTTTCGTTATTTAGGACACGGGTAGAGACAGCAAACAATGAAGTCATTTAAATTTTTATTGTTGTTTTTAAACTCATGTTAGTCACAATAATCTTGAAACCCAAGGCATTTGATTGCAAGTGTGAAGTTATTTGATAGAGAGTTCCAAAAGCATTTTTTTTTTTTTAAGTAGGAGAGCCAAATTTTAAACGGTGTCTATGTAAATAATGTGGAATGATTTAAGAGCCAGTTCTTTAGCTAAAAGAGATACAATTAACTTTCTGGGAGGGAGAAATAAGAGGGGATGTGACTAAGTCACCTTAACGGTGATGAATTCTTGAACAGAAGCCCAGTGCTCATCTCCTCAGGCAAGTGCTAGGAGTGGGGAGAAATAATAAAAACTTCAAATTATTTTGAGAATGTCCCAGTCCACAAAGAACCATTGGCTCACTTCCCAAGGAGGTTGCAAGCCTTATAGAAGTACCCGACATTCATCGTGACTTCTGAGCTGTACAGCAGCAATGATAGAATGGGCTTTCTAAGCAAAATGCCTGAAGGCAGCTTCACAGCATCTCAAACCCCCTAGAAAGATTCCCAGTGGGAATTATACTCCCAGCAGGAACCCAGAAGTGGCCAAGAGAGGGAGAAGAGTAGAGATCTTTCCCAGGCAGAGAGAAGAGGATAGAAAATGACCTGTTCTTGGACAAACCAGGAAAATACATTCATTTGGATTTGGATGCAGTGGAACTAGATGTACATAACCAAAAACAAGCAAGGACTGTGTATCTGGAAGTTAGTGGCGATGGACCAGATGTTTTTCATGCCATGATAACAAGAATCATAAGGATCATGCCCCAAGATTCATCATCCGCATGCTATGGGCTGAATTGTGTCCCTCCAAAAATTCATGTGTTTAAGTCCTAATCCACAATGTTGTAGTTTTTGGAGATAGAGCCTTTGGGAGGTTATTATTAATATATTTACATGAGGTTACAAGGGTGGGACCCTCATGATAGGATTAGTGGTCATACAAGAAGAGACCAGACAGCCTGTTCTCTCTTCCCAAGTATGGAGCTCCATGGCTTTCTGAAAGCCAGAGAGAGAACTCTCATCAGAACCCAGGACTGCCGGGAGCCAGCGTGAGGAACTCCGCCCATGGCAAAGGTCATGAGGAAGGAGGCTTGGCATATGCAAAGGCGTGATCAAGCCTCAGGAAACCCCCTGTTCCCGAGCATCTACCCCAAAACCAGAGTCTGTTTTATGCTCTCACCTACACCTCTGACTTTACGGGGGGCTCTCCCCCATAACCGTTTCTCTCAGAGAAGGAGTAAACTTGCAGCTCCAAGGCAATAAAAATTCTTGGGCGTGACAAGAGTGTTTCAGCTTACGGACTCCTCTGAAGGTTATCTAGCCCACCTGTATAGGTTCATCCGGCCACATGTGACTGTTTATAGCCTCCCAATCTGAGAGGCATGAGATGTTTTAGACTCACTAAAGGCAAATTCTTTGGGGGAGTTAGAAATTATTAGTATAATAGGTTGGTTAGGAATTATATTGGTGAAGGGTTCTTCATTTGTTGTGTCAATAATTGCTGCTAATTCCCTGCTCTGGGTGGGACAAGGATGTTTCAGGTCAAACCTCTCTGCTGACAGACTAGCTTGAATGACAGGATTATCCATACTCCTGCCTCATGATTGTTTACTACCTCTTAACCATAAACAGCACAGAGAGTTTTGGAATATTTTGAGTCTTAATTGCCACCAGGCCTCCATATCCTTAGGCACCTGGGAATATATTAATCAATGTATTTGGAATATAGCAAAGGAAATTTAGTAGTTTGATGTTAGCAATACTAGACTTTTTGAGTTAATGGATTTTCTCTTTTGTAATAGATCACTGTACTTTGTTATAAATCACTGTGTCCTTGCTATGTAAAAATGTAACTTTATCATATCTTAAGACTAAATAGATCTTAAGGGGAACATTGGTGAAAGGATTTTCATTTGTTGGACTGATGTTTGCTGCTAAATCTCCATGTTCCCTACCCTTATAATGAATATAACTAGCATATAGGAAGAAATAAGTATTAACATTTAAGCATATAGGAGAAATAAGTATTAACCTTTAAGATTAATCATGTTAACCTTGGGTTAAATAAATTCCTTTCTTGATTGTAACTCACTACACCCTCACCCTATAGGAATGTAACTTTATTTGGAGGGTGGTGCCTGGTTTAAGAAAAATCACCCTTGGAAAAAATAAGTTTTTTGGTTATCAGAAAGAAAGGATCATAAAATGTCAGCAGGTCTCACTCATGGCCAGAAGATGATGTAATATCCCTAAGACCTTTTTTTTTTTTTATACATTTATGTGAAGCGCCTGATTTTGATAAGGTCAGGACTGCTGACCCCCGCGTGACTCTGTATTCATCCCTATGTGTAACAAAAGGTATATAAGCAAACCCAAAAATAAAGAAATCGGATCAGTTTCCAGAAAGACTGATTCCCCCATGTCGCTTCTTTCTTGCTCCTCGTTTTTCTGGCTGAATTCCCATCTGAAGCATGGATGCTATTCCACATAATCCAAGTTATTCAGCCTCTTTTTCTCCACTAATCTCACTACTACACTATCCATCTCTAATCTCTCTATATCCGTGATTAAATATGTATTTTTCCAAAGATGCCGACTCCGTCCCCACCTTCGAATCACCCTGGATCCACCGGGGCTGCACCCCGGCACAGGACCTCACCTTAATCTCAAATTTCTCTGCTCCAGAAATGTCTGTTGTATAAACCACCCAGTCTGTGGGATTTTGTTATAGCAGCCTGAGCAGAATAAGACACCAAGTCAAGATACTTTTGAGTGTGAAAGGGACATTAAGATTAATTAGAAATATATTTTTGAGCTATTTATTCATTGAAAAACCAATTGACTTTTTTATATTAGTCAATGAATAAAATAATTCTTTGCAAAAATTACTTTTAAAAATAAAATTATTAGTAAAAAATAAAATGTGTCCTTATAGATTAAACCAAAATAAAAAATTGTACTGATTAATATGTTTCTAAAGAATGTATTATTATTTCAGTAAGGTCTTAGTTTCAAAGATTGTCTGCAATCTTCAGTTACATTTCATATGAATATATTTGAAAAGTGTACATATTTAGTTTTCTCTTTAGACTTCTCTTTAAATAGTATTTTAATTGAGAAAATATTAAGAGGTACTGAGTTACTGAGTAAGTGTAGAGAAAAGTCTACTAAGTAGAGGATAGTCTCAATTCTAATATTTATGAAATGTGTAGCTCTATCAGCTCAAATATTTTTATAGATACTTTTTTTGGCCTCAGAGTGTCTCTTTTCTACAAATATCTCATAAAGGCAAAGCTCAGAAAATAAATTTTCTATAAACCATTCTTTTTAGTGTTTTGCCAAATAGATGTGGCAAAGTCATCTTTTTGAAGCAAAATGAGGTCCTTTCAATTTCCTTCCATTCCAGGAAAAAATATAATCCAATTACAAAAATTAAATTTGATCAAAAGATTTTTTCTGCAAGTCATTCCAAAGGCGTTTACAGAATTTTAAAATTAAATCTTGTACACTGTTTGAGTTCTCATTATTTAATTTGCTCATCTCCCAGCTTTTGAAGGGATGGATTTCCCTTTGTAGTTATTGCAAAATCTGAAGTTTTCTTGCTTCCAAATCACGGATATTTTGATAAAAGATTTCCCACCATTAAAAAAAATGAGACTTATTAAAGAAAGCATACAATGCCAATATAGGACTGGGAGGTTGATTTGAAAAGTAGTTCTCCTAAAAGCTGAAACATTTCTAAAATCTGATTGAAACTATACAGCAAGAGAGAAAGCATATACAGCTTTGCAAACACATTTTGTACATTAAGATAAACTTCATCAAAATAGTTTATAGTACAGTTACTTTAATGCTTATAAATTTTGACATCTACAGTTTCTACTTCAAATGACAGGCTATTGTATCTCATTAGATGAAGTTATTATAACTTATTTGCCTACCAAATTCAATTCTATGAGTATTTTTCTCTATAAGTTTAGTTTTTTAGTATAGCAAAAACCCTCTTCCAACAACACAAGAGAAGACTCTACAATTGGACATCACTAGATGGTCAATACCAAAATCAGATTGATTATATTCTTTGTAACCAAAGATGGAGAAGCTCTATATAGTTAGCAAAAACAAGACCAGGAGCTGACTGTGGCTCAGATCATGAACTCCTTATTGCCAAATTCAGACTTAAATTGAAGAAAGTACGGAAAACCATTAGACCATTCAGGTATGACCTAAATCAAATCCCTTATGATTATACAGTGGAAATGAGAAACAGATTTAAGGGACTAGATCTGATAGACAGAGTGCCTGATGAACTATGGACAGAAGTTTGTGACATTGCATAAGAGACAGGGATCAAGACCATCCCCAAGTAAAAAAAAAAAAAAGGCAAAAAAGAAAAATGGCTGTCTGAGAAGGCCTTACATATAGCTGAGACAAGAAGAGAAGCAGAGAAAATGGAGAAAGGAGAAAAGGAAAGATGTACCCATTTGAATGCAGAGTTCCAAAGAATAACAAGGAGAGATAAGAAAGCCTTCCACAGTGATCGATGCAAAGAAATAGAGGAACACAATAGAATGGGAAAGACTAGAGACCTCTTCAAGAAAATTAGAGATACCAAGGGAACATTTCATGCAAAGATGGGCTCAATAAAGGACAGAAATGGTAGGGACCTAATAGAAACAGAAGATATTAAGAAGAGGTGGCAAGAATACATAGAAGAACTGTATAAAAAAGATCTTCACGACCCAGATAATCACAATGGTGTGATCACTCACCTAGAGCCAAACATCCTGGAATGTGAAGTCAAGTGGGCCTTAGGAAGCATCACTATGAACAAAGCCCTTGGAGGTAATGGCATTCCAGTTGAGCTATTTCAAATCCTAGAAGATGATGCTGTGGAAGTGCTGCACTCAATATGCCAGCAAATTTGGAAAACTCAGCAGTGGCCACAGGACTGGAAAAGGTCAGTTTTCATTCCAATCCCAAAGAAAGGCAATGCCAAAGAATGTTCAAACTACTGCACAATTGCACTCATCTCACACTCTTGTAAAGTAATGCTCAAAATTCTCCAAGCCAGGCTTCAGCAATATGTGAACCGTGAACTTCCAGATGTTCAACCTGGTTTTAGAAAAGGCAGAGGAACCAGAGATCAAATTGCCAACATCCGCTGGATCATGGAAAAGCAAGAGAGTTCCACAAAAACATCTCTTTCTGCTTTATTGACTATGCCAAAGCCTTTGCCTGTGTGGATCATAATAAACTGTGGAAAATTCTGAAAGAGATGGGAATACCAGACCACCTGACCTGCCTCTTGAGAAATCTGTCTGCAGGTCAGGAAGCAACAGTTAGAACTGGACATGGAACAACAGACTGGTTCCAAATAGGAAAAGGAGTACGTCAAGGCTGTATATTGCCCCCTGCTTATTTAACTTATATGCAGAATACATCATGAGAAATGCTGGGCTGGAGGAAGCACAAGCTGGAATCAAGATTGCTGGGAGAAATATCAATAATCTCAGATATGCAGATGATACCACCCTTATGGCAGAAAGTGAAGAGGAACTAAAAGCCTCTTGATGAAAGTGAAAGAGGAGAGTGAAAAAGTTGGCATAAAGCTCAACATTCAGAAAACAAAGATCATGGCATCCGGTCCCACCAGTTTATGGGAAATAGATGGGGAAACAGTGGAAACAGTGTCAGACTGTACTTTTTTCTTCCAATTTTTATGTGATTAGTGATATCTCTAGAGCCTCTGTGAAGTCCGAACTATTTTGTGCAGTTTCCATATTTGCCATCAACTCTCTTGAGAAATGGAAATTCAGTATCTAATTATACATTAAGCATGCATTAGCATATTGGTGCTAAAAAGGCTTATTACAAAAGAAAAGAAAAAGTGTTTACTGAATATGCCAGTTTTCACAAAATTGTATTTTCAGCTTCAAATCCACCTTTCTAGATTCTGCTCTGTGATGCTGAAGATGAAATTCGTAAATTCAAATTTTGACAGGTACTTGCTAGGCTCTGATAAGAAGGGGAGTAAGAGGAAGACTACTGGTTTGAAAGACAAGGAAGGGAGCTGCCCTCTTCTATTTATTTCTGGTGGGATTCCTCTGTAACTTGGGGAGAGGGCTTTACTGAGGTGGGGCATCCCATGTGGGGCTTCCCAGGTTGCGCTACTGGTAAAGAACCCACCTGCCAATACAGGAGACCCAGGAGATACAGATTCAATCCTTGGGTCAGGAAGATCCCCTGAAGGAGGAAATAGCAACCCACTCCACTTCCAGTATTCTTGCCTGGAAAATCCCACGGACAGAGGAGGCTGGCAGGCCAAAGTAGGGTCTCAAAGAGTTGGACACAACTGAGGCATCTTAGCACACACACACTTTATTGAGATATAATTGACCTGCAAAATTTAAGATATTTGAAGTGTGTATCATGGCAATTTGATATACATATATATTGTGAAGGGGTTTCCCCCATCTGGCTAATTAACACATCCATTACCTCACATATTAAAATATATTTTGTGAGAGCATATAAGTTCTACTGTCTTAGAAAATTTCTTTTACATAACACAGTGTTATCTATAATCCCCTTATTTTACATTAGCTTCTAACTTATTGATCTTACAGCTGCAAGTTTGTACCAGTATGCTTTTCCAAAAATATATTTACTTATTTATTTTTGGCTGTTCTGGGTCTTTGCTGCTGTGCTCTGGCTTTTTCTAGCGGTGGTGAGGGTGGGCTGCTCTCTAACTGTGTGGGGGAGCTTCTCATTGCGGTGGCTTCTCTTGCGGAGTGCAGGCTCTGGAGCATGCACTCAGCGGTTGTGGTCAGGGGCTTAGCTGCTAGGTAGTATGTGGGATCTTCCTGGGCCAGGGTTTGAACCCAAGTTCCCTGCATTGGAAACTGGATTCTTAACCACTGGACTACCAGGGAAGTCCAACCTGTATGCCTTTGATTTCTGTGTATATTTCTGCACCAAGGCATCTTCACCCCATGTAGAGCAGGGCCTTCCCACAGCCACAGGTGAAAGGTTTTCCAGCATTTTTCAGAACCATATTCGTTTCCCAGCCCTAAAGGTAGCAGCTGCTTCTTTTTGGTGCTATTTACATGACTCTTAAGAGTTTCCTTTGGCTATTTAGTTACCTTAGGGTTCTCTTCCTACCTAGTCAATGACTCACTTAATATTCTTCTACCTAGTTACAGACTCTTTATGTTAGATTCTCTGTCCAAATAATTGATGTGATTTTTGTCTCTTTACTGCATCCTGGCTGGTATAACAGTTACTAGAAGTAGACTCTGGAAACAGGCCCTTGAAGTTGGGATTTGCTAAATGGTCTGGCTGTGTTTTGAGACTTGAATGAAGTCTTGAGCCCTTGCCAATGTGAAATGAGATGATATGAATTCATTACATGCAGTGGCATCGTAATTAATCAAATTAATTGACCTGTGGTTAGTTATAATAATATTCCTTCTCAAGTAAGTATTTAGGGGGAAAATGACTACTTTACTTGACCATTATGGCAATTAATGATGACTCTAAAGTCTGGCTTACAATGGATCTTCTGATTACAGAGAAGTACTCATAAAAAGAGCTCAGGTCTTTAAGTCCTCACCTCAAAATTTAAAAATAAAAGAGTTTCTGAAATCCTAAAAGCTCTATTTTATTGCAAATCTCTCTCTTTTTTTTTTTTCATAGCAACTTCGCCAACCTATCTGGAAAAGTAGGTCCAACATTTAATTGTGTGCATTACAGAATTACAACGTCAGTTGAATTCACAGCTTTTCCCAATGCACCATGAGAAAGTTAAGGAATTGGTTTGGCAGAAGTGGGACCCTGAAACTGGGAATAAGAACTACTGATTGGACTGAGACAAAGCTGAGAAACTGGGGTCCCCAAGTCACATCGTCTTTCTTGTCAGTGGAAACAGCTTGTCTCCCATGTCTGAGGATAATATCCGTCTCTCTGTTTGAAGAGACTGTAATGACTTCATTTGTCATACAAGGAGAAGTTTCTCCTTAAGACCCATCCAAAATCCTTTGGCCTCTATGCTCACGTTTACAGTCAGATCTCACTGTGCTCCCGGAAAGAAATTACACATTTTGACCTAAGAGGAAACAGCTTATATTCCAAGAGAACTGGAAGATTTATATTGGCCTAAACCTAGGGAATATAATCTGCCCGCCATATCTGCAGGATTTTCATCCATGTTTTCTACCATCCGCGGATTGAAAATATTTGAAAAAATATTCCAGAAAGTTCCAAAAACAAAACTTGAATGTGCCACATGCTAACAACTATTTACATAAAATTTACATTGTTTGGGTATCATAAGTAATCTAGAGATGATTTAAATTACACAGAAGAATGTGTGTAGGTTATGCGCAAACACTGTCATTTTACATAAGGGACTTGAGCACCCACGGATTTTGGTATCTGGGGGGTCCTGGAACTAATCCTCAACAAATACCGAAGGTTGACTGTATTTACGGGGATAAATTCTCAAGGTGCTAGACCAAGCAGGACAGAATATGGCACTGCGTCAGGCCGAATTTACTGATACAGGTTTACCTACCAATGATTCCAGATTAAACACACTAGCACTGTTTGGAAGAACTATATACTATATTAACTAAGCTAGAGCAACATTTATCAGAATTCCTTTCCATGAATAGATCTAGGTTAGTGTGGGCCACAAGAGAAGTGTTACCTGAGCTTTGTAAAGCGGATGTGGAGTAGCGGCCATGTTTTCTTTGTGCTGGGAAGCTCGTACAGACCCCTGGGTGTCATGGAAGCCCCTTCATACTGTACCTGATGTGTTGGGCCCTTTTGCTGGCATTGGGAACAGCAGTTTGGCCACAGCTCCTCTCTTCTCTTCTTTTCCCTTGGCTCCTCTAAATTCTGGGCCAGGTGCTGTACCAAAGGGTGTCCACTTTTTCTGCAGACCACAGGATCACAGTTGGAAGCTTGGAAGTGATGAGAGATTGTATTATTTTTGTACTGTTGCATTCACAAATTGCCACAAACAAGTGACTTAAAATGACACAGATGTGCAGTCTTACAGTTCTGTAAGGTCAGATATCTGACTTAGCATTGGCTGGATCACAGTCCTTTCTGAAGGCTCTTGAGAGACTCCATTTCCTTACTCATTCAGGCTGTTGGCATAGTTCAATCCTGGCTATTGTAACAAGGAGGTCATCATTTTTTTTGCAGCTGCCAGTTGAGGGCCATTCCCAGCTTCCAAAAGCTTTCCTCATTCCTCAACTCTTTCCTCAGCCCCCACCCTCCGTCTTCAAAGCTAAACATGGTGGGTCAAGTTGCTCTCACTCCTTGTCCCTCCTGCCTTTCTCCATTCCACCTCCCCATCTTCATATCAGCTTGACTAATCACATGAATTCCATCCACAAACTCTGTTCTCTTTTGTCGTGTCACACAGTTACAGGTTCTGGGTGTTAGGATGTGCGCATCTTTGTGGTGCCATTTTTATGCCTACAGTGAAAACCAACACGAGTTTTAGCTCATTCTTACAGCTTCCAATTTTTTCTACACTTCCTTGCTTCAGCATTAACCTTTGCTTTCTGCTTCCTGCCCTACTGACCTCAGGCCCAGCACCAGATGCAGAAGCTTCATTCACATATAAACTGTTTAATTAGCTCCCACAAGTGCATGAGGTCAAGGTTCTATAATAAATCTCATAGTCTATATCATCTGTACTGTTTCTATTTCTCTTACTGAAGCCTGCCTGTTACACTAACGCACATGGAAATGACTTTAGCCATCTATCTGGCAAGACGCAAAAGTGGCCGATGCCAGAACTTCCCTGGCATAACATTGAGAAAAGAATTCAAAGGCTTAGGAAGATAAACATTTTTGAGTGGACTCATTATGTGCCATCTGTACTCCCACTCCTCAATTCCATCCTAAGAGAAGGCCCACAGGCTGCCTCTTTCCCTAAAACTTGGAGAAATAAGTTAGTGAGGAGGACATCTGCACCTTTGAAAATATCTCTGGTGTTAGTCCTCTGTTGGGTAAATGTGATGGTGGGGGATGCTGCCATTGAGAATGGCACTCTGATTTCAATCCCAGGGTAGGCAAGGTCAAGAGCTCTTATACATCGAGGACAATGAAGGGCAGCAGGGATAAAGTATAATCAAATCTTTTGACCTACAGGCATCTTTGGGAGGAACTTATCTGTCATCATTCCCCTGGGAATGATATGGATGAGTAGCTTTCTAAAATCTTTCTTCATGCATATACCAAGGAAGAGGCTCCAGATTTAGCCTTTAAAATCTGACTTGAGTCACTGCAATGGAGAGCTGTGGTCTCTTACCCACTTTCTAGACTTAAGCCAGCTGAAAGACATAGAGCTTTCTCTTTGATGGGGAAGAGCCTTACTCTTGAGGAAGGAATCTTCAACATTGCCGCAACTGTATGCTATCATCCTCTTCCAAGGAAAGTGCAGCTGTTTACTAGAAAGAGTGAAGTCGCTCAGTCGTGTCCGACTCTTTGTGACCCCATGGACTGCAGCCTATCAGACTCCTCCGCCCGTGGGATTTTCCAGGCAAGAGTGCTGGAGTGGATTGCTATTTCCTTCTCCAACAAAAGCAAATAGGTATATTTAAATCTATTCTCATATTTAAACCATTCTCATGAGAATAGTGACTAATATGTATATTAGTCACTCAGTCATGTCCAACTCTTTGCATCCCCATGGAGTGTAGCCCGTTAGGCTCCTCTGTCCATGGAATTCTCCAGGCAAGAATACTGTAGTGGGTTTCCATGCCCTCCTCCAGCCCACTAGAAGCTGTTTACTAGGATGACTATAAAAGAAAATATGTGTATATAAACCTGTTTTCCTATTTTTATGTATCTTTTTGATTACTATATACCAACTCTGAAATAATGATAATTTTCTTAAAGCCCCATACAGTATTCTGGTCCATTAGTTTCAATGGGGGTTTATGGTGGTCAAGTAACTAAATGAAGTTTTAGACCAGCTGTGAATCATATTAGTCTCAGTAGGTCCTCAAAACCACTTTGTGGTTATTTCACCAGTTTCTGGATTTGTAATTGGAACAGAATTTCCCTATTAGCTCTCGGACCTACAAAGGACCAAATGAACCCTTGAACTTCCCCTCCCTACCAGGATAATAAATAAGAAATGATACCACATCCCTTGGGGGTGTGTAAAGATTAGTATCACCATCTAAGACTCCAAAGATGCAGCGTGGCGATGTCCATAATAACCTTTTTGCTTGCTTATCCCTTTTAGGAAGAGGACAGATGAAGCTTGGATAATGTCTGTGGATTGTTGTAAACCTATTTAGGTGGTAAACTCAGATGCAGTTATGCTGCTGAGCTATTGTCTTTACTGGAGCAAATCAGTACAGTCTCTGGAAACTGCTATGAAGCTATTTCTTAGAAAACACCTTTTTCTTCCATACTGGTATGCAAGAGCCTCAAGAAGCAGTTGTTGTTCTTGTCTTCTAATGGCATGACTAACAGTATACCTTCCCATTATTACCCCTCAGGGCTATATCAATTCTATCATAATGTAGTCTACAGGGATCTTGACCACCTTTGCCATCCACATGGGCCCAGTACAGTGACGACATTCTTCTGATTGCCTCTGATGAGAAGGTAGTGAAAAGCACTCTCTGTGCCTTTGTGGGACAGACATAATACTGAGCATGGGAAGCAACTTTAAGAAAATTACACAGCTGTCCACCTCAGAGCAATCTGTGGGAGTCTGGGAGTCTGACAAAGTGGAGACCAAGCGACACAGAATATAGCAGTAGAGCACTACAAACGTACTGATCCAGGTTTACTGACCAGTGAGTCCAGACTGAACACACTAGCTCTTTCGGGGAGATTTACACGACATTAACTAAGCCGGGGCAACACTTCTCAGAACTCCTTTCATCATGAATGCATGCATTTCAATTCTCAAGGCTTCCACCTCTTTCTATCCTCAAACTTATCTTATGCTTTTGTCTACAGAACTTCTTGTATTTCTCTGATCTTCCTATGTTCCTTCCTTCTGCACGTTCAGGCCCTTACTCATCCTCCTCCCTATGCCAAGAATACTACTTTCTTCCTGGCAAGCGCATGTATTTGTCTGTCAAGGTTTGACTCAAAGACTTTACAAAGTTTTTGATCCTCTATGGATAAGTGGACTACAGATAAACACGGAATGTGCTGTTTCCTAGACTATGTTATTGGTGTTAAGAATTGATGTTAAAAAAAACCTGCAGAGATGATTGAATCAGTTGTTAATTTAAGTTTCTCTATTATCTTAGATTGTAGGAAATTGAACATTAGCGCATTATCTAAAAATCGCAATTAAAATGGAATGAGAGAAAGCATGGTCTAGACAAGTAGAAAATCCTTTATAAATGCTTTAGGATGTTTGACACTAATATAAATAACCACTTCAGTGGACAAACCTATAAAAATAATCCTGTAAGAAATTAACAGAACATAAAAGTAAATAAACTTGAAATTAAAAAATTATTCTCTAGTTGCCAGAATAAATAATACATTTCAAATGAAGGTTTCAGCCACAGATATGAGCCCTAGACATTGAATACTGGTTTTTTTTTTTTTTTTGGTTTGTTTTTAACAAACTTCAGGAAAAGGGAGATGGAATTTTAAGTTTAAGAAAGGTAGGGAGCTAGAGTTAAGTCTTCTGTACAAATCAAAATAGATCAGACTGTGAAAAGGGAAATACAGAGTTTTTTCACTTCCCAGGAATGAAGTTAACTATGTAGGATAATGCATAAGGAAAAAAAAACAAACAAAACAACAGTACCTGTAAGAAATCAAATGCAGCACTCAGCAAAGCTTTGGGGTTTGGGATGATTCTGCTCTAACTGTGAGCACTTTAGATAAGAAATTAATACAGATATGTTTTAAAAGAAATAACATAAAGTCCAACATACAAGAAATTAAGATAAAATATGAAATCATCAGGTTCCAGGTAAAAGAAAACTTGAAACCAATCTCTAGGGTTATTCATACCACCCAAAGTGTAGGACTTCTTACAAATTTATGAAAGAGAAAAACAGAGAGAGAGAAAGAGCTCATTACAAACATATTTAAAACTGAAGAAAGACATTAATTACTGAGGGATAATAAGCATATTCAATAGACAAGAAGGTCAGTTCCCCAAGAACTAGAGGTAATAGAATAATCTGAAAAGAATGATAAAATAATAGTTTAATGACAATCAAAGTAAAATATAAATAAAACTCATGATAAAATAACAAGTCTTTATTAAAAATGAATAGGCAGATTTGAAATAATTACAAATGGAGCATTCGAAAAAAATTTTTTTAAGTACATAGTCATTAAAATTAAAAATTTATCATGTGAATAAAGTAAATGAAACATAGCCAAAAAGAGAATTAATGAACTAGAAAATAGCTCGTAGGAAATTACACAGACTAATAGCCCAAGGAAACAAAAAGAAAATATGAGAAGCTAATAAACATAAAGAAAAGAATTATAAAATCCCAATAGATGTTTAAGAAAAATTTTAATTTATTTTTTTACCTTGATCATCATTAAAATTATTTTTTAAATTTATTTATTGTTTTCTTTTCAGATTTTCTATTACCTCTAGCTCTTGAGAATACAGAGAACTGGAGAAAACGATATTCAAAAAGATAATGGATAAGCATGCTGCGGCTGCTAAGTCGCTTCAGTCGTGTCTGACTCTGTGTGACCCCATAGACAGCAGCCCACCAGGCTCCTCTGTCCCTGGGATTCTCCAGGCAAGAACACTGGAGTAGGTTGCCATTTCCTTCTCCAATGCATGCATGCATGCTAAGTCGCTTCAGTTGTGTCCAACTCTGTGCGACCCCATGGACAGCAGCCCACCAGGCTCCTGTGTTCACGGGATTCTCTAGGCAAGAATACTGGAGTGGGTTGGGATAAGCATGATACAGAGTTGGAAAAGAAATCAAAGAGAAAAGGTAAATTACCCGCAAAGGAATTGCCCTTTTGGTTGATAGCAGACTTCATATTAAAGAATACAATATAATCATATCTTCTGAGAGAAAATAATTTCCAATTAAGGATTTAACTTCAAAAAAATTATGACTCCATGATGAGGGTGAAATAAAGGCATTTTTAGATAAGCAGTAAGAATATTTATCACTCCTAGACAGCTTCTCACTAAGGCAACAACAAACAAACATTAAGAAATATATTTCAGAACAAGAAAGATGGATCTCAGAAAATTAGAATGGAATGCAGATGTAATAAACTTATGTCAAGTGTGCATGCTAAAAATTTGATAGTAACCATTTAAAAAATAGATGTCAAATGTTCAACTTCTCAAATGCTTCTGTAAACATTTCTAGGGGCAGGATGGAATGTGTAACATGGCAGAAATATATCTGGGCTGAATTACTAGTTAGAAGACTTTAAGTATTCAATTACTTTTTCTGCAAAATGAGAAGATGGTGTTAAATGTATAATTAGCTGTCCTAAAGCCTTGTAATTTTATTATCTATGATATCTGATTATTGGCTTAGGATTTATGTTTGTGGGGGGAAAAAAGAATACTTTAGAATCACAGATACTCAGAATTGTAAAGAATCTTAAAAGGTCATATAGTCTAAACTATGGTTAATATTTTAATCCCCCTTTTTTTTTTCAGTAGAAAACTATTCACCTCGAATAACTTACTTGCCATAGCCCATATTTTAATCTCATTTTTTAACATACTTATGATTGTTAGTTCTTAAAGGAGTGGTGGGCAGAAGGAGGAATCACTTGAGACTTTTCCCCAAGTGAAAGAAATAGATTTACCTCCAAAGGTTAAACAAGGGAGTCTGCGAGTGGATGAGGCTATAGGTAGGCAAATTCACTGTAAGTACGCAACAAATAGCTCTCACATCTGTAATATTCTGTTGTAATAAAATTGAATCTATTAATTTATTGTTTGTTTGTTTTTAAAAAAGGATGCTTGTGATGGAAGAAGACACCCACTCTCAAAAGCCCAGGGAAAGGAAAATCCCAAAGGCATACTCTGTTGTCTAAGCTCTAGAGCATTCTGACAAAATCCTCAGACTTCCAGAAATATTAGTGCTGTAATATGAGAGCTAAAACCTTAATTCTGTAAGACCCTGAGAGAGGAAGATCCAGGGCAGGTGAGTTTTAATAGTGACAAGGGATTTAGAAAAGACGAGGCATAAGGGAGAAGGCAATGGCAACCCACTCCAGTGTTCTTGCCTGGAGAATCCCAGGGATGGGGAGCCTGGGGGGCTGCCGTCTATGGGGTCGCACAGAGTCGGACACGACTGAAGCGACTTAGCAGCAGCAGCAACAGGCATAAGGGAGACTAGACGGGAGCCATGGTGGGAAAGGAAACAGCAGCATAGCCTTTGCACAAAGACTCTGCTCCAGAATCAGCTGTCTTACTCGTGTGAAGGAGAGGACCCAATGGCTCTACCTGAGCTTTAAGACACTAGGGATTCTCCCTGGTGGTCCGGTGGGTAAGACTCCAAGCTCCCAGGGCAGGGGCCCAGGGTTTGATCTCTGGTCAAGGAACTAGATACCCCATGCTGCAGCTAAATATCCAATGTGTCGCAACTAAGACCCGGTGCAGCCAAATAAATAAAAATATAGTTATTTTTAAAATAGTTTATTAAAGAGAAAAAAAAGCAATGTAGGGAGTTATTAATAACAAGTAACAGTTTGCAAAGTTTGTGTAGAATGAAGAAAAAGGATTAGAAGCAGAATGCTTTTCTGGAGTGATTACAAATGGTGGAAATTTTGATTCAACTAGCAAATATTTTGCATGAATGGATGGATATAATGGGAATTAAAAGACAATGCTAAGATCTGAAACAAGTAGGTATATTTGAAAGAAAGCACTTTGAATATATAAAAATATTTATACTCAGAAAATTACTTTGTATTTTTACTGAAGTGATCTAGATTTTCCCCTAATTTTTCTTACAGACTAGAAGAAGCATGAATCATTGTAATAAAACTTTGACTTTCTCCTGTGATCTCACAGAGCCACTTGATCAGACTTTTGTTAGCATTGCCCCCAAATAGGAAACTAAGTTATCTGTGTTTGAGGACAGACTTGGGCTTCCCTGGTGGCTCAGACAGTAAAGAATCTGCCTGCAATGTGGGAGACCGAGGACAGAATTGGGTTTAAACCCATTATTTGCCACTCATAATGAAATTATTCTTTTTAACTCTTTCATCTGTCTTGAACTGAATTGATTCACACAGATTTGACTGTAAAAGAAAATTAGGAATCTTCTAACAGCCAGGAAAATGGCAGCATCTATACTATAAAAGGAATTTATTCAGAGACAGATAGAGTCATTTAGGAGAAACCGCCAGTAAAGAAATCAATAATAGACATACCAAAACAAAAAAATACCCACAAAGAAGCACTGATCTATTTTCCCCAAATTATTCTATGAAAAGACCAATGAACCGGTTTAAATCTAGACTTGGTTTGCTAGAGAATTACAAATTTTAACTTGTTCTTTACTGAATCAATGATATAAAATGTCTAAATGAAAGGCTTTTGTGTATTTTCAGAAGAAATCAGCCCTGAATATTTGTTGTGAACTTGGTAAAATCCTGGTAGCTTGGTTGTGAACTTTTAATCTGAGGGACCACAGGTTGCCTAAAACAGCATAGCCTATTGTTTTCTGATTCAGGTTTTGTTTTTTTTTTAATGTATCTATTTTTTAATTGAAGGATAATTGCTTTACAGAATTTTGTTGTTTTCTGTCAAACCTCAACATGTATCAGCCATAGGTACACACACATCGCCTCCCTTTTGAACCTCCCCCACCATCTCCCTCCCCATCCCACCCCTCTAGGTTGATACAGCGCCCCCGTTTGAGTTCCCTGAGATATACAGCACATTCCCATTGGCCGTCTATTTTACACATGGTAATGTAAGTTTCCACACTACTGTCTCCGTGCATCTCACCCCCTCCTCCCCTCTCCCCATGCCCATAAGTCTGTTCTCTATGTCTGTTTCTTCACTGCTGCCCTGTAAGTAAATTCTTCAGAACCATTTTCTAGATTCTGTATATATGTGTCAGAATACGATATTTCTCTTTCTCTTTCTGACTTACTTCACTCTGTATAATAATCTTCCTCATTAGAACTGACTCAAACACATTGCTTTTTATGGCTGAGTAATATTCCATTGTGTATAGGTACCACAACTTCTTTACCCAGTCATCTATCGATGGACATCTAGGTTGCTTCCATGTTCTAGCTATTGTAAATAATGCTTCCATGAACAATGGGATATATGTGTCTCTTTCAATTTTGGTTTCCTCTGGGTATATGCCTAGGAGTGGGATTGCTGGGTCATATAGTGGTCTTATTCCTAGTTTTTTAAGGAATTTCCATACCGTCTTCCACAGTGGCTGTATCAATTTATATTCCCACCAAGAATGCAAGAGCATTCCCTTTTCTCCACACCCATCCCAGAATTTATTGTTTGTAGACTTTTTGATGATGGCCATTCTGACTGGTGTGAAGTGATATCTCATTGTAGTTTTGATTTGCATTTCTCTAATAATGAGCGATGTTGAGCATCTTTTTTCATCTGTATGTCTTCTTTGGAGAATTGCCTGTTCAGGCCCTTTCCCCACTTTCTGATTGAGTTGTTTGTTGTTCTGGTATTGAGTTGTATGGGCTGCTTATATATTTTGGAAATTAATCCTTTGTCAGTTGTTTCATTTGCTATTATTTTCTCCCATTCTGAGGGTTGTCTTTTCACCTTGCTTATAGTTTCCTTTGCTGTGCAAAAACTTTAAAGTTTAATCAGGTCCCATTTTTTTACTTTTGTTTTTACTTCCATGGGACTCTAGGAGGTGGGTCATAGAGGATCTTGCTTTGATTTATGTCACTGAGTGTTCTGCCTATGTTTCCCTCTAAGAGTTTTATAGTTTCTGGTCTTACATCTAGGTCTTTAATCCATTTTGACTTTCACTTTGTGTATGGTGTTAGGAAGTGTTCTAATTTCGTTCTTTTACATGTCACAGTCCAGTTTTCCCAACACCATTTATTGAAGAGGCTGTCTTTGCCCCATTGTATATTCTTGCCTCCTTCGTCAAAAATAAGGTAACCATAGGTGCATGGGTGTATTTCTGGGCTTCTATCTTGTTCCCTTGGTCTATATTTCTGTTTTTGTGCTAATACCATACTGTCTTGAAGACTGTAGCTTTGTAGTATAATCTGAAGTCAGGAAGGTTGATTCCTCCTGCTCCTTTCTTCTTTCTCAAGGAAAGAGAAAGCCAAATAGCTTTGGCTATTTGGGGTCTTTTCTGTTTCCATATGAACTGTGAAATTTTTTGTTCTACTTCTGTGAAAAATGCTGTTGGTAATTTGATAGGGATTGCACTGAATCTGTTATTGCATTTGGTAGTATAGTCATTTTTACAGTATTGATTCTTCCTACCCAGGCACATGGGTAAACCGTGTAAACCATGTTAAACATAAACCCATCTGTTTATGTCATCTTTGATTTCTTTCATCAGTGTCTTAGAATTTTCTGTGTACAGTTCTTTTGTCCCCTTAGATAGGTTTATTCTTAGATATTTTATTCTTTTTATTGCAATGGTGAATCGGTTTTCATACTTAAGAACACTGGTGGTTTGGAATTTCAAAGCTCTTTTACCCTCCTTTGTCTGCCTATGAACAATGAAAAGTGTCTATGAGTACTTTGAGATTGTGTTTCATTGTGTTTTTTTTTTTCCCCAGTGTTTTTCTTAGGTTTGCCAAAATTAAGTTGGTCACATCTATTCAATTCTCAGAGTGAGCTAGCCAACCTGCATCTCACTGCAATAACCATGCTCCTGCCTAGTCATCCAGTCGTGTCTGACTCTTTGCAACCCTATGGACTATAGCCTGCCAGGCTCCCCTGTCCATGGGATTTTTTTCCCAGACAAAAATACTGGGATGAGTTGTCATTTCCTCCAGGGAATTTTTCCAACCCAGGGATTGAACCCAAGTATCCTGCATCTCCTGCACTGGAGGTGGATTCTTAATCCCTGAGTCTGCTAGATAATACTTGCCCTCAGATATAGCTTAGCCTCTGGTTAATTTACAGCTGAAAAAGAATTTACATCCCAGCAAAGGCTTTCTTTTAATCTCCTTCTCTCCTAGTGTATTATAATAAATGGACTCAACTTACAGAGACAAGAGAAGTATTACCGCTTGAGATTCACTCATTGTAACCATAAGAAATGCTTAACATCAACCAACCGAAGTTCAGGATCATTGTCAATGTTACTAAAATGATTATAAGTTTGTAGCTGATGGAATAGATAGCATATAAGAACAGATGTCATTTCCGTCCTCACACACTTACATAATATGGAAAAAATTGGTGACATAAACATTTTGGAGCCACTTCATGTTGGGAGGAATTCTTTTAAGAACTTTTGAAACTGTGATAAAGATTGACAGGCACTTTAAGTATCATTATTTGCAGCATTTTGCATAAAAGTGTCACTAATTTGGGAAAGGTACATGAGAAGTGCACTTTGATTTTTATTTTTCCCTCTTCAATCTGCTTTCTCCTTAAATCTTAGTCTCTTATGGGAGGGAAAATGATAGCCCTTTAGTCACAGCATCATTTTTCAACCATCTGATAAAGTGATATCCAGTCAAGAGTTTGGCGGGGGGTGGATTCTTTTTCCTAAGACATGATATAAAAATGTATGGAGAATGATATCGAGTTTATTTTTGCAGGTGGAGAGAGTTTTTTTTCTCCCGATCAGTTGAAAAACGATGCCATGACTAATATAACATCATTTGCTCCTCCACGAAGTCAGCTTTTCTACCAACGTAGGAGGAGGCCACTTTGCGAGAAGCAAAAATCTTTCTAACCATTCCTAGGAAGCATATTTTTGTCCATGAACAGTATCTACAGTGAAGAGGGTTGGGAGAGGATGTTCAAACCAGCAATATCTTAGGACCACACATCACGGTAACAGCTGAGCACGTCGTAAATGGAGGGCTTCCCTGGTGGCTCAGTGGAAGGAATACACCTACAATGAAAGAGATGCAGGAAATGTGGGTTTGATCGCTGAGTCAGGAAGATCCCCTGCAGGAGGGCATGACAACCCGCTCCAGGTTTTTTTGCCTGGAGAATCACGTGGACAGAGGAGCCTGGCAGGCTACAGTACATAAAGTCACAAAATGTCATACACGACTGAAGCAACTGACCGTGCACACGTGCTATAAAATGAACATGAAGGCCAAGGACTGATTTGATTTTGAGCATTTTGTGCACCAATGCCAACAGTTGGCTGGAGAATCTGGTGGTAGCCACTTCACATCAGCTCTGGCAAACACCAGAGCCAATGGGATGACATTCTTCCAAGGGTCTCAGTTCAGACACTGTTAATCATGCTCAGCTTTTCCTCCTCACTCTTAAATTTCTATACCTTTCACTCCTTTTCTACCATCCACACTAGTTCTAGCTAAAGAAGGAATTTAACTGTGACTTAGGAGCAGGGAAAGGATACTTCTGCCCATAAGCAAATGGTTGGACCCAACCCGCCCTGAGAATGCTTTAAGGGCTAGATAAGGATGCGTACTTAAACCATGACATGAAGTGATGCTTCTGGCAGGCCCAGCTCCCTCTACTTTCCTTTATCATTGCTTTTCCCAGGAAGCTTGGAATCTGTTTACTTTGTGGAATACTTCCATGTTTCTTTCTGCTAATTTACTGTAGTCTTTGAACCCGAGCGAAGACCTCTATCCCAGATCAGTTAGCACCCTTCCTGAGGGTAGGCTGGGGACTGAGGCTTCAGCCTGGCCACGTAGCAAGCTCTGGTGGGGAAGAAGGATGAAATTAATGAGCAAGACAAGGCTTGAGAATTCACAAAGGACATCCATTAGCCATGCTCCTGCTGGCCCAGTCATTGCGGATAAGCGACAGTTGACCTGAGTCACACCGCTCCCTGGGGTCTGAGGAGGACCAGAGCAGTCAGGGGTCAGAGGGGCTGTGTAAGTGCATTCTCATGCCTATCAAATTACCCTAACGATCCATTTCCACCCCCTCGGTATTTCAGTATTTCGGGGCAGGAATGTCTTCATATGCATATTTTCTGGAAGAGGCATGAGGGCTAAAATTCACCATTCTCTTCCCAGTAAAGTTCGCCTAGTCTCAGGGTAGGTCTGGTCCTGCCGTTTCTTCCTGAGTAGCAGATAGTTTGTGTTTCCCTCTTAATTTAAAGAATTTCTGTCACTAGATTTGTGCCTAGGAGGAGGAGGCTGGGTCTAGCAGGATAATGAATGAATTGGAGCTGAAAACCACCACTGAGGCAGGCTCTGCATAGGCGGGGTCGGGGCTGTGTGCCCAGAAGGACCAAGGACGTGGAGGAGAAGATCAGGGGTGCTGGGTGACCTAGTGAGTGACCCAGGCGGGGAGTATGGCTTGGGGCAGTCCTGCTCTGAGCATGGCAGCATCATTCTCTCTGAATGGTTTTGGCATTGTCAGTGCAAATGGCCCTTAAACATTTTAAACTGATTTGCACTAGTTAGGTTAATGCCAACATGGGTCGACCCCAAAAGTCATTTAAGCAGATCATGTCAGTTCTCTTGCCAGCAAGACTAGTCTGGGGTGGTCTCTGCCCAGCCAGAGAATGAGGCTGGGTCGCGGCCGTGACAGCACCAGATCCTAGCCACTAGACCAGTGGTCACCAACAAGGGACCTGACCCTTCAGTTTGCAGAAAAGAATTCCCATGAAAAGATGCAAAGTAGTGAAAACAATGAAGTATTTATTAGGAGGAAAAGAGCACGGTACATGTTGATAGACACAGGGGAAGACTCAGAGGGAGAGTTCCTAAGTTTCGCCCTCATGAAAGTTTGAATTCTTTTTATGGGGCATTTCTTCAGGGTTTCCTTTGGCCAATCATTTTTATTTATCTGATTCAGAGTCCATATTTGATATATCTCAGGATCCTCCCATGCGCAGCCAAGATGGATTCTACTGCAAAAGCCTATGGGTAGAATATTGCTTGACAACACTACCCATTTGACCTCCAAGGAGCCTTTCTGCACAATGTGTGGTCGGGAAATATCCTGATTTGAGAATGAGAAATATGTGGACTGAGAAGGGCCCAGCCTCCTTCCTTAATTGTCCTGCTATTCTTATCTTGGAGTTCCAGTCCACAGGCAATGAATCTCCAACAGCTTC
This sequence comes from Ovis aries, assembly GCF_016772045.2. Classification (NCBI taxonomy): domain Eukaryota; kingdom Metazoa; phylum Chordata; class Mammalia; order Artiodactyla; family Bovidae; genus Ovis; species Ovis aries. Next base: position 13,978,184 of record NC_056070.1, read on the forward strand.
CCAGTGGCTGGGAGGTGGGAGGGCATCCACCTCCTTCCTCAAGACCACCATGCCAAACGGAGTTTCCAAAGGTCACAGAGAGACCTTGATGTTCAGACGCCCTTGGGGCTGACTGCCTCTGGAGTCTCAGAGCAGTGGAGTGGCACCTTGTAGTCAGAGGATTTTGCCTGCAAACTTGGTGCTTGCGTGTGGCATTCAGATAGCAACTGTAGGATGAGACTGTCACCACAGCCAGAATACTCAGAGGTAGGAAGGAAGTCCTAGGGGCCGGGGTGGGTGGGTGGGGAGGAACTCATTGAGGCCCTTATCTTGTTACTTTAAAACTTGTTTCTTTTTTTTTTTTTTTTTTGTCTGGTGGACTGCAGTCCATGGGGTCTCAAAGAGTCAGACACAACTGAGCAAATAAAACTTGTTTCTTAACTGAGAAAGTTTTCTAAGGACCAGATGAAACTTATCATCGTGGACAACCAACTTTTCTTGTATTCCCCCTGTGAATGAGGCACGGCTAGGTGCTGCAGATGGCAATATGTCAGGTAGTCCGACCCCCAAGAAAGTCACAATCAGGGACATCCCTGGTGGTCCAGTGGTTAAGACTCTGCGCTTTCAATGCAAGGTGTGTGGGGTCCATCCCTGGTTAGGGAGCTAAGATTGCACATACCTTGGGGCCAAAAACACAAAACATCAAACAAAAGCAATATTGTAACAAATTCAAGAAAGATTTTTTAAATGGTCCACATCAAAGAATCTTTTTAAAAAGTCACAATCAATAGAAGAAAAGACATATTTATATAAATACTATATGTATGTTTGATATATATATTAATAATATATACGTAAAGGCAGTGTATACATATCTATATATGAAAAAATATATATATACACACACACACACATATATAGGCTTCCCAGGTGGCGCTAGTGATAAACAACCCGCCTGCCAATGCAGGTAGACGTAAGACACCTGTGCTCCATCCCTGGGTTGGGAAAATCCCTGAAGAAGGAAATGGTACCCCACTCCAGTGTTCTTGCCTGGAGAATCCCATGGACAGAGGAGCCTGGCTGGCTGCAGCCTATAGAGTCACATGGAGTTGGACACGACTGAAACGACTTTGCATTCATATATATATGCTGCTGCTAAGTCGCTTCAGTCGGGTCCGACTCTGTGCGACCCCACAGATGGCAGCCCACCAGGCTCCCCCGTCCCCGGGATTCTCCAGGCAAGAACACTGGAGTGGGGTGCCATTTCCTTCTCCAATGCATGAAAGGGAAAAGGGAAAGGGAAGTCGCTCAGTCGTATCCAACTCTTAGCAACCCCATGGACTGCAGCCTGCCAGGCTCCTCCATCCATGGGATTTTCCAGGCAAGAGTACTGGAGTGGGTGCCATTGTGTGTATATATGTATATATATATTTGGGGGGCTTCTGTGGTGGCTCAGATGGTAAAGAATCTGCCTGCAGTGCAGAAGATGCAGGTGTGATTTCTGAGTTGGGAAGATCCCCTGGAGAAGGGAATGGCTACCCACTCCAGTATTCTTGCATGGAGAATTCCATGGACAGAGGAGCATGGGCTTGTAAAGAGACAGATATGATTGAGCAACTAACACACGCGCGCGCGCGTGCACACACACACACACACACTACCATTATGTCAGTCTTCTGTATGAACTGATATGCCTTTGCTTGTGGCTAAGAACATTGGCTTAGACCATTCCCTAAAGTCTCATTTTCCAATTATTTTTAAAAGGTTTCTAATTATCATAGTAGATATTCCCTGCCTTAACTCCTAAAACTAGTCACTCAAATGTGACTATTTAAAATGGTTGACCTTTTATGTGGGGGCCAGTTGTTAATCTTGTCCTTTTTGCTTGGAATCGAAGCTTTCTATCTTTCTGAGCCTTCCTCCATCCAAGACTCAAACATAGGCTCCTTTTTCTCTGTATGTCAAAACTGCAGGCCAGTGCTATATTCTTCAATGTCTAGACCCCAGGTGTGGAAGAGCAGAGACTCAGATCCTCTTGAGTTCAGAGGAGGCAGGGAAGGTCATTGTAAAAGCCACTCAGACTCTAGGCTTCAGTTAATCATTTGTATAAAAGAGGAAACAGGTAAATTATCTAAGGTCCCTTTCAACTATAAACTATTGAAATGCTGTGGGAGAAATATGATAATGGTCAAATCAGTGGTTAAAAAAGAAAAATGTACCAAAGAAAATTGTGAGGGATGAATTTCATAGGATGAAATCACTTGAGGGGGCAGGTTCCACAGAAGATGGTGAAACTTGAGCTTGATTTTAAATAATGTCTAGACTGAAGCCAGTGGGGGAGAATTGAGGAAGGGGATGCTACGCAGGCAAACAGATTGTGAGCAAAAGTAAACACGAGGCCAAGTGTTAGGGAGAATTAAGAAACTAATGCATTTAATTCCCCTAAGACAGTAATTGATAAGAAAGGAGCTTGAGGTGGGCACTGCATGTCAAACATGAGTTTTCAGATAGTCCCTTGGGCCTGGCATTGGAGAGCGGGTGCAAAGTCAGCTGTGATTTGTTATGGGTACTGTAGGTAGACAAGGATGATGCTAGATTGCATAACGTATTTCCTTTTCGGTGGTATGTAGTCTCTCTAGACAACTGTATTCCTGGAGAAAGTAACCACCACCCCTCGGGAAGAATCACTCTCCCCACCAACAAAGCCAACAGAGGGAGGGTTAGCATCTCAGAACAATTGTATCATCCTGCAGGAAGCAGGACTGTCTCGGGGTGTAATAAATGTGGAAGACATAGACACGATGCATGCTAAGTATGGCCCAACAGCTGTTGCCTATCGGCAGCAGGTCAGAAAGGAAGACAGATGTCTCAAGGGTGACCTTTTTGAATGAGTGTGTTTGGGAATTTAGGAATTCCCTTGAGGGTTAATGACATGCCATTGCTTGGCAACCACAATGAAAAGTGTAGCATTACAGACCGTAGGTGCAAACAAACCATAAAACTCTGACAGGATGGCTGGGGAAACCAGAGCGGGAAGGTTGCGGAGGGTGATGAATAGAAATCGATTTTATGGGAAAAAAAAATAGGGGAATGGTGAGAAATGGAGAAGGACAGCAGAAGGCTAAAATTACCTTAGGAAGCGTAATTAAACTCAGAATTCTGCAGATTGAGATAGAACAGAAATAAGAGAGGGGAAAAGCAGAATGCAAAAGAGGAAGACTGAACTGTGGAGAGAAGTCTGAGACAGTTTGTGAAGTTTCCATTTGAAGTTATGATTATCACTAGAATGAGATAGATCAGGTCATGAGGGAGCTATTGGCAGCCTGTATCTATTGTATGTAAAAGCCATTCCATAGGCCATGTGAAGAAGTCCCATGCCAGATCTTGACCTTAACCTTGGCCAGAGGCTAGGAGAGCATCCATTTCTCATGTGTCATGTCCAAAGGCGTTAATGACCACAAAGAAAAGGGATACCGAATCTCCTGATCACCTAAAGATGCTAGGGCTTCTAGAAACTACTCCACTGATGCACATACTTCTTGATTTTACTATAAATTTAAACCAATGTGTGTATTCGTTTTAGTCCCTAAGTTGTGTCTGACTCTTTTGTGACCCCCATGGATTGTAGCCCACCAGGCTCCCCTGTCCATGGGATTTCCCAGGCAAGAATGCTGGAGTGGGTTGCCATTTCTTTCTCCCAGAGGATCTTCCAGATCCAGGGATTGAGACTGCACCCCCTGCATTAGCAGGTGGATTCTTTACCACTGAGCCACCTGGGAAGCCCAATATATGCTCACACACACACACACACACACACACACACACACACACACACACACACAGATTAAATTAACCAGGTAATTCACATTGCAGAAAGGATTTATCACCTCACAAAAAGGATCACTAACACTCTATCAAGTGTTTAAATATCCTACTTGTACTTAACTTTTCAGGAGCACATCTATTATGGAAATAATGTGAACTTGAATTTCTCTGTTTCCTTTATCTAAGTAAAAACTGTTTTGCAAAACATACCATTTATATGCAAAATTTTCAAAAGTAATATATATTTACTATTCCCATAATGATAGGAGTATCTTTCATCTTGAAAGTATTTATCTACTTTTTATTCTTCTTTTCAGAAGTGCTGATTTCACTGTGAATCAGGAATGACATATAATTAGCACTTTGAATATTCCATTAAACATCAATTTCAGTTTCTTCCTACCTATTTTCAAATAATATTGATACAACCTTATACACTAACCATGTAACAAAAGTGAGGTGGCCCTTCCCTGGTGGCCCAGTGGTTAAGAATCTGCCTGCCAATGCAGGGAACACACGTTTGATCCGTGGTCCAGGAGAATTCCACATGCCGCCGGACAACTAAGCTCGTGAGCCACAACTACTGAGCCTGTCCTCTAGAGCCTGGGCTTTGCATCGAGAGAAGCTGCCACAATGAGAAACCCATGCGCGGCAACTAGAGCTTTGCCCCTGCTCGCCACAACTAGAAAAAGCCCCTGCTCAGCCACAGAGACCCACCACAGCCCCAAATTAAATACATAAAAAAGTTTAAAGTGAGGTGAACTGATACTTAACACTTTAAAGGACCCCCTATTTTTTTAGTTGGAATTGAAGAGGATCTATAATAAAAGAAAATAAGAGGTTTAACAGCAAGTACCTGCAGAACACTTAATAAGAATTTAATATTTATAAGTGCTTTCCTAATAGTGACCCATTTAATTTTTACTACAACTCTGTGAAGTGCTTACAATGTGCACTCCTTTTATAGAAGAGGCTGCAGAGGCTGAGGGAAGTTAAATTCCTCACCCAAGTTCACAGAGGCAGTAGCAAGGGGCAGATCTGAAAACTATACCCAGGGAGTCTTGTCCTGGCATCCATGCTCTTAGCCACTTCATTCTTCTCCCTCTAGTAGCTTAGGTTTGTTTTGCTTGATCTTTTTTTTTTTTTAAGGTAACTAGATATTTATTAAATAGTCACATGACTCGAGATTTGTTCCTTATGGGAGCAAGTGTCATTATCTTGTCCTTTAAATAGAGAATGACTCTCGTTTACTCACTGTGTTTTGCTTCTGAACCAGTATGTTTGTTTCATAGTACTTTCAGTTCTATGACATCTTCTAGCATGTTTATCCTCTGTTTGTATCACATTATTAAATAAAATGGGGCTTCCCTGGTGGCACAGTGGTAAAGAACCCACCTGCCAATGTAAGAGACACAGGAGGTGTGGGTTTGAACTCTGGGTCAGGAAGATCCCCTGGAGGAGGGCACAGGAACTCACTCCAGTATTCTCGCCTGGAAAAATTCCATGGAGTTGCAGGGCGGGCTATAGTCCACGAAGGTGCAAAGCATTAGACATGACTGAGCACACACACACACCTTAAATAAAATGACTAGAAATTCAGGCAGGACTGAAACAAACGAAGTCTAGTTCCTTATCTTTTCAATAGTCGTCGCTCCCAACGTTTCCTGTATTCAAACAGATTTGATTTGAGAGAAGTATATAGGCGTTGCTCCTGTGGCATGTCCTTTAGCTTGATTTTTAAAAACGTCTCCTCCATCCCATAGGCAGAATTCCATATGGCTGATCAGAAGGAGGACTCAATGTCTGCGGCAGGTAGAGGAGCCGCTGTGCTGTGCTTAATCGCTCAGTCCTGTCTGACTCTTTGCTGCCCGTGGACTGTAGCCCGCCAGGCTCTTCTGTCCATGGGGGTTCTCCAGTCAAGAATACTGGAGTGGGTTGCCATGCCCTCTTCCAGGGGATCTTCCCAACCCAGGAATCAAACCAGAGTCTCCTACATTGCAGGTGGATTCTTTACCAGCTGAGTTATCAGGGAAGCCCAGATGAACCTCTGCTGTCTGTCAACTAAGCGAGCACATGCAGGTCCTGTTTGGGCTGTCAAGAGTTTTCTTTGCATTCCTTCCTGAGCACGACATGGGCATTGCATCAAGGTTGCTAATGTTCCGTGAGTCCTCCTTCCCAGGACATTGGCTACCATTGACTGCATGTAGAATTTTGTCAACAATTCTTTCCTTTCCCCTGCTCTTTAATTTAGCCCACTGCCAAGGGAATAATAAAGAGATATTGCGTGGCAGGAAAATCGACTTCAAGGATGTTGTTTGTGACAGTACTATCAGTACTGATATAGCCCTTACCCTAATCCCTGCCCTGGTAACTTATTTTTTGCAGTGTTTCTTATCCATCTTCTTTCTTTACTTGGCAAAAAATGGGAAGCTATCAGCTGTGAATTTTCATTATCTTCTTTCTCTGTCAGTTCAAATTCAAATTTAGTTCTCATGATTTACAAGGCTCTTCTTCCCTTGATCTATTAGTTAGTTTAATATGTACCTTGCTTGCCTTTTTTAAAATTTAACTTCTGCCTTATTTTTCTTAGAAAAAAAAATGACATGGGATTATGTATGTAAGTAGAATATGTTCCCTTATCATGCATGCCTACTGACAAAAATGAGAGTAGGAAACTTGCAAGGATAGACAATGGAACAGAATTGAGACTCTTGAAATAAACTGTTATATCTATAATCAGCTGATTTTCAACAAAAGTGCCAAAGCAATAGCAACAGGTAAGGATTAATCTTTTCAACAAATGACACTAGGGCATTGGATAGTCACATGTAAAAGGATGAACTTAGATTCTTACCCCACACGATATACAGAAATTAACTCAAAGTGAATTCAATTTAGAAATAAACCCATACATTTACAGTCAATTAATTTTAGATGGGATAAGACAATTTAATGGAGAAAGAATAGTCTTTTCAGTAAATGAAGATAAACAACTGATTTTGTGGTTATTCAGTCACCAAGTCATGTACAAGTCTTTGCAACCCCATGGACTGCAGCACACCAGGCTCCTCTGTCCACTATCTCCCAGAGTTTGCTTAAATTCATGTCCATTGAGCCGGTGATGCCATCTAAGCCCCCTTCTCCTTTGCCTTCAATCTTTGCCAGTATCCGGGTCTTCTCCAAATATCCACATGCAAAAGAGTGAAGCTGGACCCCAGTCTCACACAAAATACAAAAAATAACTCAAAATGGATTAAACACTTAGATGTAATAGTTAAAATCATAACACTTCTGAGGAAATATGTGAGTAAATCATTGTGATCTTGGATTCAGCACTGGTTTCTTAGACACAATGCCGAAATATAGATAAATTAGGCTTTTTCAAAATTAAACGTGTCCTTCAGAGAACATTATCAAGAAAATTAAAAGATGGCCCATACAATATGAGGAAATATCTCCCAATAAGGACTTCCCTGGTGGTACAGTGGCTAAGAATCCACCTGTCATTGCAGGGAACACAGTTCAGTCCCTGGCCCGGGAAAAGTCCAGCTGCCACAGAGCAACGAAGACCCCACAGCTACCAAGCCCACACTCGAGAGCCCACACTCTGCAGCAGGAGAAGCAACCACACAGAGAAGCCTGCGCACTGCAGCAGGGAGCAGCCCCTGCTCACGGCAGAGAAATCCCGCTCAACAGCAAAGACCCGTGCAACCAAAACGAAAGCTGAACAAACAATAGAACACATGGGAGAGACATATATATGCACATACATACAACATTTCTAAATAATATGTCTGATAAGGATCTAGTATATAGAATATATAAATAACCCTTACAACTCAATAATAGGAAGGCTCATTTGTGTCTTTTTAGATGGGCAAAGGATTTGAATAGACATTTCTCCAAAGATGTACGAATGACCACTAAGCACATGATAAGATGCTCAACACCATCGCCATTTGTGAAATGCAAGTCGAAACCAGAATGACAGATTACTCCACACTTACTGGGATAGCTGTAATTTTTCATAAGGGGCAATAGCAGGTGTTGGTGAGAGGGTCGAGAAATTGCAACACTTATCCACTGCTGGTGGAGATGTAAGGTGGTGCAACCATTCTAGAAAATAAGGGAGCATTTTCCAAAAAAAAGCTAAAAACTGATTTATGATATGACTCAGCAATTCTACACATAGGTACATACATAAGAGAACCGAGATTATATACTTACACAAGACCTTGTACGTGAATTTTCATAGCTGCATTATTCATAATAGCCAAACAGTGAAAACAGTCCAAATGTCCACCAACTGATGACTGATTGAACAAAAGGTGGTATATCCACACAGTGGAATAGTATTCACCCACGAGAAGGATGAAGTACTGATGCATGCTACAATAGGGATTACACTGGAAACGTCATTCAACGTAAAAGAAGCCAGGCGCACAAGGCCCTATACCGCATAGTTACATTTACATGAAATGTCCAGAATAGGCAACTTAATTTTAGAGAGAAAAAGTAAAGTAAGGTTTGCTGGGGCTCATGGGGAGCAGTGATTAAGATGTGGCTAAGTTCTGTCACTGATAGAATTTTGCTTGTGTCTCAAAAAATCCTCCCAAATAAGAGCTTGTATTATGAACATCCATTAAATGCTTTATGTGGATTGCTTTATTTAACCTAACAAAATTACTGTGAAATGGGCATCCTTTTTAATCATCTCCATTTTTTCAGTTTCATTTTTTAGTTTCCTCACTAAAGAAAGGGAGATTGAATAATTTACCAAACACCACTCATTTCACAAGCAGCATTCGAATACAAGGCAATCTGATTTCCGAAACACCCTCTTAACCTTTCTAAGATGAGACAGTTTCATGGTTTTTCAGAAAACCTTGCCTTGAATTTATCAGGCAAACATAGTGCATGGCTTAAACAATTATATGATGGACTCACCAAGCTTTTCCATGGGGAGATTACATTTCAGGGGAATTGGACTATTGTCTAAACCATTAAAAGATAATCATAAAAATTATTTTGAAAAAATTAAGTATTATGTACAACAGAACCATCAGCTTAGCAGAAAGCAAGTTAGGCAGGACAAAGCATAATGTTTAAATTTATGCTTTCCGTTCTGACCTGCTCACAATCCTTCTCTATTTCACATTGTGTGTTTCAGACAGACTGCCCTGGCTTCAACTGTGTCTGTGTCTCTGGCTAGGTTCTAAACAGCACCATACAGCCTAAGTTCAGAGTACATCCATGGTCCTCATTCTACTTCATGTTTAGCTTTGGGCCAAAGACTGCATTCAAAACAGGCAGATGACAAATATATCCATGCTGCTGCTGCTGCTGCTGCTGCTGCTGCTAAGTCACTTCAGTCGTGTCCGACTCTGTGCGACCCCATAGACAGCAGCCAAATAGGCTCCCCCATCCCTGGGGTTCTCCAGGCAAGAACACTGGAGTGGGCTGTCATTTCCTTCTCCAAAGCATGAAAGTGAAAAGGGAAAGTGAAGTCGTTCAGTCATGTCCGACTCTTCGCGACCCCATGGACTGCAGTCTACCAAGCTCCTCCATCCATGTGATTTTCCAGGCAAGAGTACTGGAGTAGGATGCCATTGTCTTCTCCGAAATATATCCATAGTGACCTCCAAATGACTAACGTGGTAAAAAGAGTGCAGAGGGTCCAAGGCTCCTGATCACCCTCCCCAGACACTCAACCACAGGCCCCTGGGCTCCAAAAAGGGATCCGAGAGAAGAGGGAAAAGTCACTGAGATTCTCTGAACTGGTTAACTCATATGCAAGGTAGAGATGATAATAACTTTCTCCAATATAACAGTTTTTTTGAGCATCAAAATGGATAACCAATTGGACAGCCTTTGAAAGCTACAAAGCACTATAACAACCAAGTTATACTTATGAATGTGTAATGCATTTTGTGAATCTAATTGGATTTTGCTCTGGACTCCTACTAAACACAGATTTCCCTTTTAAGATAAACTTACATTCTCCCGCCATCTTGTGTGTGTGTTCAGTCCCTCAGTCATGTCCGACTCTTTGAAACTCCATGGACTGTTGCCTGCCAGGCTCCTCTGTCCATGGAATTTTCCAGGCGAGAATACTAGAGTGGGTTGCCACTTCCTGCTCCAGGGGAACTTCCTGACCCACAGATGGAACCCACGTTTCCTGTGTCACCTGCATTGCCAAGTGAGTCCTTTAACACTGTGCCACCTGGGAAGCCCTCCCGTCATTTTACTGAACATCACTTTTATAAAATCAGACTTGGCCCAAAAATGTTGCAATCAACGCTGAGTGACTACAGCACTGGAAAAAGTGAACACTAGAGTGCTTCCCTGGTGGCTCAGTGGTAAAGGATTTGCCTGCTGGTGCAAGAGACGTGGGTTTGATCCCTGGTCCAGGAATATCCCCCATGCCAAGGAGTAACTAAGCTCCTGAGCCACAGCTAATAAGCCTGTGCCGTAGAGCCCAGGAGCCACAACTACTGAGCCCACATGCCACAGCTGCTGAAGCCCGTGTGCCCGAGAGGTCATGCTCTGAAACGAGAGCAGCCATTGCAACGAGATGCCCACGTACTGCAACTAGAGAGAGAGTAGGCCCTGCTCGCCACAGCTAGAGAAAAACTGTGCAGCAACAGACTCAGGACAGCCAAACATTTTTTTAAAAATCAATCAATTAATAAATTTTTTAAAAAATGTGAACACTAGACCGCCCATCAAAGTTATATCATTTGTCCACCTAACAAAGGAATAATTACTTACAAATGAGTACTTCTTAACCTGGTATTGATTTTTCTTTAAATGTAAAGAAAATAATATTCCCATATCAAAAGGAAAACTGAATGTCCCTTAAATCCTAACAGCTCAGATAAGCTTTTTTGTTGATTTTCTTTGTCGTTTTAGGATGTACCTCTGTTTTTAATGGCCAAGTTTTGAGAGGCTTTTATTAGTAAGATTAAGATGACTTTATTTGTCTTTTGTTTCTGGATTAAAAAAAAAATACAGAGTTCATATGCTAGTATCTGGAGAATTTCAGACTTCATTCTTTGATTTTTCTTTTTCTTTTTCTTCCCTACAGACCAGTCTATCTCCCTGTGCCTTCTTAACCCCCTTTCCGAGGAATCCCTATGTGAGCTCACAAGTGTTAGAACTTGTGTGGCTGCCCCTACTTCAGATTATTTAGTGCACATTGCAGAACCAACGAGTGTATTTTTCTTGACCATGGGTCATTTCCTTGCCACATACCTAAACAGCTGGAAAGAACTGACACTCAGTGTTGGGAATTCACTCAACGTGATGTTTGCATTTGTGTCTTTTTTAGTAATGCAAAGGCTGGTTTGGGGGTGAATGTCAATTTTCTAAACTTCTCTTCAGCTAAATTTAATTTGATTTATCTGCTGCTTAGTATATTTGGCTTATCTTTACTTTTCCAGCACTCATTACAAAGAAATATTCTTGTTAAAATAAATATAGCTTACTATGCATGTTTTAACTGAGAAATTCTAAGAACCTTGTAGTAAGTGATAGATCAGAGGACAAAGGTACATATAAGGGGAGAAGGTCAATTTCTATTAAATAAATAAATTGTTTTGATACTGTGTATTGATGTTTATGGACAGTAGAGTAGTCCATCTCTTCAGCAAGTTTAGGAGCAAAGAGAAAAGCACATTGAATTAAATTTTGAGCAAGATTTTAAGATGAAGTCTATTTATGCAGAGCCAAATAAAGCAGGAAAAAAATAAAAAGCTTTCTACCGAATGAGTCCTTTCTTAACATGTAATGGTGTAATCACCATCAGCATTTTATTTTTTGTTACAACTGATGGATCATTCTTTGGTTTGACCTTTAGGCAATGTCCTTAAGGGTAAGCCGTTGATCGAGCATCAAGTAAACCATCACCTCAGCTGCTCTCTGGCTCTGTCTCCCTAGCCAACGCTTGGGGGTCCTCTTTGACTAAGTAAAGGTCAATTCAATTAAATTATTTAACTTATTCTTCCCTAAACTGGTGAGTTTACATTTCTTTCTTTTCTTGAAAGACAGCTGCCTCATTCAACTAAATTGACCCAATGGCTCACACAGCCTAGAGCATAATTCATAACGCTGAAATATTTTTGGAGGGAGCTGCTCATGGGGATTAAGTCTAAGTGACATGTTGCCTCCTCGGAAAACAGCTCTGAGTTTCTGGTCCTCCCCGTGTCTGTTCTAACTGCAGTTCCAGTTTCTGAGAGGCACAGATTCTAGACGACCTTATTTGGCTAATGTCACCCTATTATTAGATGGGGCAAGCATGATTTCACTTGTACACAAATTGAGTTTTTCAACTTTACCCTCAATTAGAATATCTCCTGTTTAAAGTTTCAAATCAGCCTAAAATGTCTGGCTGAATTATTTACCAACCTCACACACATTTTCTTCAGCAAGTTGTCTTTGATTCTTTGGCTTGCAACATTATGCTGTGCCAAATCTGAGAAGCATTTTGGAAAGTTTATTCACAGGCCAAGCAATCAAAGCTGTGCCTTTTTAGTTTTGAGCGTTTTTTTTTTTTTTTTTTTTTTGGAACTGCCACAATTGTATCATAAAAACAATTTCAAGCAGAGTTGTCTTCCGCACTCAAATCGACTGTTTTGCCCACATACATGTACAGGTAATTACCAGGGTTAACCGGTAATGTTACTTAAGTAATCGTTTTTATATTGCATAATTATGTAATTGTGATTACATGTGGTGTATTATTATAGAGGTTTCCAAAAGCACATGGCTTTTTAGTATAGATAGATAAATTCAAGCATAGCAAAGTAATTGGAATCATCCGAATTCATGTGACCTAAACTCTCAGAGAACTTATATTCTCTTTTCTTTCCTTTATTTTCTCATGTTCCTACAACTCAGAGTAAACTTGTCTGCATAATATACCCTTAACTCAAAAAGAAAACAAAGATTCTGGTTCTTGTGTGTTTTCAATGACATATAACATACAAATTAGCAGGAATATATATATGATCTGAAAAATGCTTCTAGACACTTTTCCATGTTACAAACTTAGAAACAAAAGCTTAGGCAACATCAACAATGTCAGAATAGATAATGAAGGTTGAAGTGAGACATAATCATAGATGCTTAAGCTAAACTGTTCACCTCCTGTATTTATCGTCCATGTCTTTAGCCAGGAGGGTGATTATCACTCCCATCCTTAAAAAGTTCCTATCCTAACAATACTTTCTGTCATCCTGGGTGTTTTCACACTAGATTTATATTTCTTCTGCTCTAAGATGCAATGAGAAAGATTCCCTCTAAGTCCTTTAAAAAAAAATAGAGAATTCTACTAAACGTATGTTTCCTTGACACGTGGTTGAAGCATTTGAAAAGGATAGATTGATTTGAAAAATGGTTGACACATCCTTTAGCTAATTTTTTCCTATAAATATTTCTATTTTATTACATATTTTCAGAGAAACCATAGTTTTTGAAAGTTTTTTTAGGAATGTGCTGAAAAGAGCACCTCATGCTGGTGTTTAAGTTAATTTATCAGTTTCAAGCCCTAATTTTTCACTAAACAATAAACATTTCTAATTTGAATAAATGTGCTATAACACACAAATTTCTAATCATTGCAACACCGCAGATTCTTTAAATTCCTATAGTGTGGTTTCCATAAACTTGCAGGCTCTTTTCCAAACTTTTGCTCCTGCATAATTTTATTGTATCAACTTTAATAAGAAAAATTAACTCTTACAAAACAGAAACTTCAGGATCTAGAAAGTGGATTAACGAAGCCTCTTGATTTCTTTCACTCTGAAGTTAGCTTTGCATTTATTTTGCTTATGAAAATATAACACACACACTACAGCCTAAGAATTTAGGTCTATGTTTTAAGTCTTAACCTAAATTCTTACCAGTCTCAGGCAAAACTTTTACATCTCTTGGCTTCCATTTCTTCCCAGCATATGGGCATACTTGTTCATCTCTGCTTTTCCTATGTGCTGGAGGATTAAATGTCAAAGGGTAGAAAGTGGTCAGCACTGTACCTTAAAGGTTGTTGTTTTTCTGTAGCTCAGTTGTGTCTGACTCTTTGTGACCCATGGACTGCAGCATGCCAGACTTCCCTGTCTTTCACCATCTCCCCAAGTTTGCTGAAACCCATGTCCATTGAGTTGGTGAGGCCATTCAATCATTTCATCCTCTGTTGTCACCTTCTCCTGCCTTCAATCTTTCCCAGCATCAGGGTCTTTTCTAATGAGTCAGCTCTTTGCATCAGGTGGCCAAAGTATTGGAGCTTCAGTTTCAGCATCAGTCCCTCTAATGAATATTCAGGATTGATTTCCTTTAGGATTGACTGGTTTGATCTCCTTGAAGTCCAAGGGACTCTCCAGAGTCTTCTGCAGCACCACAGTTCAAAAGCATCATTTTTTTGAGGCTCAGCCTTCTTTATGGCCCAGCTCTCACATCCATACATAACTACTTGAAAAACCATAGCTTTACTAGATGGACTTTTGTCAGCCAAGTAATGTCTCTGCTTTTTAATATGCTGTGTAGGTTTGTCATAGCTTTTCTACCAAGGAGCAAGCTTCTTTTAATTTCATGGCTACAGTCACCATCTGCCATGATTATGGAGCCCAAGAAAATAAAGTCTGTCACTGTTTCCAGTGTTTCCCCATCTATTTGCCATGAAGTGATGGGACTAGATGCCATCATCTTCATTTTTTTGACCTTAAAGGTCATTGTTTTTTAATACATGTCTGTATAGTGAAAGCTATCTATGTTTTTTCCAGTAGTTATGTATGGATGGGAATATTGGACCGTGAAGAAGGCCGAGCGCTGAAGAACTGATGTTTTCAAATTGCAGTGCTGGAGAAGGTTCTTGAGAGTTCCTTGGACTGCAAGGAGATCAAACCAGTTAATCCAACAGGAAATTGACCTTGATATTCATTGGAAGGACTGTTACTGAAGTCCCCGTACTTTGGCCACCTGCTGCAAAGAGCTGACTCATTGGAAGAGACCTGAGGCGGAGAAAGACAAAAGGAGAAGGGAGCAGCCGAGGAAGAGGTAGTGAGATAGCATCACCAGCTCAACAGACAGGAGTCTGAATCAACTCTGGGAGACAGTGGAGAACAGAGAAGGCTGGCATGCTTCAGTCTGTAGGCTCACAAAGCGCTGGACACAGCTTAGTGACTGGAGAGTTAACAACAACCAAAAGCTTTAAAATAATGACATTTTAACAAGGTGATCTTTTTCCTATTTAATTCTTGACCCATACTTAAAGTCTAGGTCATGGATTTTACGCCAGGGCACCAATCAACAAGTGCCTCTTGATTTGGCCATTCATTTCTTCAGAGTATCATTGTGTGCGTGACCTTTTTTACTCCAAGTCTATACACTTCCCTGAAGTACTGGCCCCTGTCTTTCTCCAAACCTGTTTTACCCTTTTATATTTGCAAAGACGATTTCTTAGCTGCTCTGTGAAGTCTTTCCAATAGGTAAAAGTTAGTTTCTACCTAATTCTTGTTTATCTGTTTTAGGTATAATGAGGTGTATATGTTAATCCCAAATTCCAAACCACTGTTTGAGAAATTCTGTGATGGTTCAGTGTCCTCGTATATTCTGTTTACTTTTTCCCCCTCTTATTTCACAGCTATTTCCTTCTAGCTTCTGCTTCTTTTTAACTTCAAAAACCATCATGGTTCCAATTTGTCTCCTGAATTTTTCCCATGCATCAACATCAGTGGCTTGATGTAGTGATTCCTTTATCTCTGTATTTTCTAGCACAAATTCTGAGAGTCCTAGACAGGTGTAGCTCATCCTTTGCAGAACTATTTGCATCCCTGTTGCTGTTACTATTGCTAGTCTGTGAGTTCAGGACATCTCTCTAGTACACTGGGGGATGGACAGGGACATAGTTATTTGCTATTGAACAGTGATGCTTGGGCAATGAGGCCTGGAGATTCTTTGAAAGGCTGTTGGTCTCATTTGTGCATTGATTAGATTGGCTTGGACAGTGTTTTCCACAACCTTGAGGGTTTTGGTTCTATCCCCCTAAATTCTACATAAATTTGGGGGAGCGTCAGATTTTGAGAATTTTTTTTTTAATGATATCCAAGGAAAACTTAATATTCACTTTGGCTTGAGTACCACTGGGTTAAGCAATTTTTGACCTTTTATATCCTAAAAACATTGGTTCTGTAATCATCTTTACAACAGAGATATTAACACCCTCTCTGAAAGGAGTGACCACAGCCCCCCCCCTGTTTTTGAAATCTGCAGAATGCTATTTCTAAGAAATAATAATTTGTGCTTGGATAACAAAGGGAAGCATTGAATACTAAATCCTCTTTTATATTGACAAATATTAGATTTGTGTTAGAAGATTAGATTCTCTGAGAAGACTTATTGTAGAAAGAAATCCGTATCTTAACCATTGAACTAACTTAATTGCAAAAGTAGCAACTTTGTCTCCAGAAGCCTGTTAATATTCCTTAAAGTAGTTTTTCCTTAACAGAGTTTGGAGGCTGCAAGTCTGCATAATATTATCTATGTAGTGAATTCTCAATGAATGCTACTGATTGACAAATGACCAGTAGGAAAAGGCAAAAGCTGAAATTCAGATTCATCAATCTTGTTAATTCTTAGCAGCTTGGGTAAAAGTTTTGATAAAGAGGTCAGAACTAATGGTTCCAATGAGGTTTTTAGTGTTAACTAAGGTTCCATTCATCGTAGCTGCCAGTGTGCTTGATTAATCTACCTGAGTACCTCCTCCCACCCAAAGAAAATTGTAGTTTTGCTTCTATACCATATGGTGGAGGAATAAGAACTGTAAGCCATTCATCATCCTCTTAAACCTCATCTGCATTTCTGAGTTTCACATGCAGTAAAATTAATATCCGCCCATTAAAAATACTGTCTAACCAGGGCCGTAAATGGTACCCAACACGTGTTTGTTAAATCAGTCACAGATAATTCTTGCATCTTTGCTCTCTGGATTTTCTTTTCAACTACACTGAGGGCAGATACTGCATACAAATAGGTGAATCTGCATTACTGATATAAGGAAGAGGAACAAGTGTTAGCCAGAAGTTGATCTTGGTCTCGGGTGGATTAATCACAGCTGAGGTCAAGAAGAATAAATCTATGTTCCAGAATGTCCCAGTTACAGTTCAAGACTAAAAGAAAACAAAGGAAGTTAGAGGGTAGAAAGAGGAAGGAAGTGAAGACTCTCCAAAAGAAAATACAGATGTTCTAAGAGACTCATTATTGTTATTATTTGACTTTGTAAAAAGTTCAGTTGAATTCACTGATGTTTGGTCTTAGTCAACAACATGCTGTATTGTGTCAATTCTATCATGGGACACAAAAAAGAAAATATCATGGGGCCAATGTTACTGAAAGTTACATTAATATTCAAAAAAGGAATATATGCTTTTAATGCTTTTTAGAAGTAATATATATTATCTGTGCCCATATGCATACACACAACATATACACTCAAAGAATTTGCTCTCTCCTACAGAAAACATAGCCAAATATTTTCCTTTGAAATTTTCCATGCTATTACTATTCAAAATAAACAGGGATTGTGAATAGCTATATCTTTACAAAAGTCACTGGTTTAGGTAAAAAAAAACAGTTTAAACAGCTAGATGCCTGCAAATGCACTTAGAGTATGTTTATAATATAGAATATTCATTTCCAGTGGTATTCCACTGAAGCAGTTGCTTACATTTTTGGAAATGGGGAAATTGTTGCCACTTGGGTCAATCCATTTTCGTCTCTGACTACCCAGAAGCATGTGTGCCTATTAACCCTTCCAGAGCCTGCCCAGACTCATTGTCCATGGATTTCAATGAAACCGAGCAGGAAATTTTCCTTGTTGAAAAGCTTCTCGGCTGGGTGTCTAGATAGCATGGTGATAAGCATCGTATAAACAGAGAGGGATGGAATCCAAGTTACCTTTATCTACGCCTCCTTTCATATACAGTATGTGTCATGGACAGACACCAGTGTCTTATTACATGACCACCCACAGAACATTACCCAATGTGACATTCTTCAGGGGAAATTAACAGAAATGTTTCACCACATCAATCTCTTCCAAGAGCAGCGATTCAACAATAGTATGTAAAAAGTGACCAGATGCCCAGGGAAGCTTCCCTCTGTCCACTGTTTTGGCCTAGGGGCATAATAAATACCTCAAATTCTAAAGCTATTTAAAGCAGAATGGTACAGAAAAAAACAGACTTACACACACAAACTCACGGATACCACATGAGTGTATGAAAGTATGGATGTTGACTTATCATATAGTTGGTATTTCTGTATTTCCAATATTCCCTCACAATAGGCATGCAGCCATTCTTTCTATTAGTCTCCAAATTTTTCTACTACTTGTTATACATAATCATAGTAAACACGTAGAGAATGGTTCCCTTTCCTTTAAAATAAGTTTCAAAAAGTCACAAGGCTCATTGGATTTTAAAGAGCAAACGATGGTTACAAACAAAGCCTCAGACTAGAAATATTCAAGCATATAATTGGTATTTGAAATCTTAGAAATCTGGATACTTTTTTCCTGGTATTTCTCTAGGAGTCACACTATATGAAATATATCTATGTGTGCATTCCATAATAGTATTTTTTAAATATATTTTAATAGTTTATTTTATATTATATATATATTTACATTAAATAAATAGTTTATTTAATATTTTAAATATATTTTAAATAGTATTTTTTAAATATAGATTTTGATGCATAGTGTTTTCCCAGAGAAGCAGAATTGACCTGAGGGTTGGCCTGTTAACTGGAAGGTCCATGGCAGAAATGGAAGATTTCTACACCATAAATTTCACTTTGTTTTTACATAGATAGTATATTTTTGTCTGAGAAGGAAACTATACCATCAATTTTTTTTCAATAGTGGGTAAAGAATTTAGTGATTTTGGAAAGATTAGATAAGAATATGTGTGTGTGTGTGTGTGTGTGTGTGTGTGTGTGTGTGTGAAGTTGCTTCAGTTGTGTCTGATTCTTTGCAACCTCATGGACATTAGGTAATACCAAGAATGGTTCTGGAAAGAGAACAGGCCTGGCTGCAAAAAGGAATTTGGAGGAGTCAGATATGCAGGACCACTATTTATCAGACATGAGTGAAGTGCAGACCATGAAGAGTGTGTGTGTGTGTTTTGCGTATGATGGAAGATGACAAAATATGCAGCGTTTCCTGTTTTCCACCTGCATGAGATACTCAGTTACTGCGATTTGTAAGACTTGGTAAAACAAGCTAAACTATGCAATACCACACTGAGGTGAGTTCAGTTGACTTGAACTATGAAGACCCTTGAAAGCCCATTTGGATGAAGAGTCTTTGTGCAATCTCTCCTCCAGACAAACTTACAATTACAGTCTCAGCTTGGGGACTGTCACTTGTGTGGGTTGTGAGTTACCTTTTCACTAAAGTGAAAAGCAAGGGCAAAATAGGAACTGTAAAGACCATTTTTATTTTTATCTTTGGCTTGGGGTTATCAGTTGATTTAATAATTATCCATAAGCTCATGGAATCTAGTCTGCAATTATTTCTAATTCCTCAAAACTGAAAATTCCTCAGGGTTTGTTGTTTTCTTAGGGAGAGTTAGAGGTTTTAAAACTCACTCCTTTGGGGGTAGGAGTATGCTAGAGAGAAACTATTTTGGCTGTTTGTTTGAAGGCATTTTCTGCATGTAATATGTTAAGTAATCTTTAGAAGAACAGGAGGTGCTGATAGAATAATTGTGTTTACTCTTCCCACTTCATGATTTCTCTCTTATAAACATTGTTTTGCATTATTGGGCTCCACGTTCCTTTTTCTCATCTGATGTTTTACAAATATTTTTCTAATTGCCTGAGACAGTGTGGTCCAATAAAGTTAAATTGACTTTGGGTTGAACTTGTTTGTCTGATGTCTTGCCAGAGGTTATGGTCACCCACTTGAGCTGACTTTCACTCTGTTTCTTGGTCTCTGCCTCTCTCTCTCTCTCCCTTTTATGCTCTTTTGTGCTTGTTATCCTTTTCCGCCGTGCTCTCCCAATATGCAACTCCAGAATTAAATCCCAGGACTTCATAAACAAATTATTTAAAAAGTTAGATCATTGATATATGCTATCCTATTTATCTATGGATTTATCATCTATCTATCTGTCTAAACTATCCATCCATACATCCATCTATCCACATCTTCCATTTATATACTTTTAACCACCTAAATCAACAGATTCTAGTTTTAGCCCAATTTGAGAGAGAAGGTGCACTCAGTGCTTAGAAAACAAGAGTGCTTGGGATAACCCATTTGTTTGACGTCTGGAAACACTTTGCAAACAACCTCCAGGAAAATAACAAAGCAAATAACACTGGTCTACCACAATGGAACAGATATGGTGTGTGATCAGTTAGCTGCAACCCACAAATAAACACAGACAGGCAATCTAGCAAGCAAAAACAGAAACCACATTATTGTCCATCACAGACTGCAGTGTTTAGAATAAACTTAAAGCCTCCTATGTGTGACTTCTAGACTCTGAAAAGAAGGTTAAAAGCTTCAAGGACTCTTCCTGGTTTTGGGCAGTAAGCTCCCGAGTTTCTCTTTAACCCCAAAGATCAACATTTATTTTAACATCTACCCACTCTGACCAAAGCCTAAGTCTTGGGCGTTCTCATTTCTGGTGGTGACTGCTTTAGAAGGATGGAGCTGCACAGCACTGCAGGCCTTGGCCTCTCGTGGTGCAGTGATGGTTTCCTTGTCATATTTCAAGCAGCGAGACCTAGAATGGGTCCACCAAGATGGCACCATCAGAAAGGAGCCTTCTTCACACACTCAACCTATTTTCACACAAAGTCGTGGTTACTACCTTCGGGCAGCAGCACTACTTTTACCAAGATTAATGAGCATCCTATGCTTGCAGATAAAGTCTGAACAACCTTTCTTTGGGCTTCCCTTGTGGCTCAGCTGGTTAAGAATCTGCCCTCAATGCTGGAGACCGGGGTTTGATCCCTGGGTTGGGAAGATGCCCGGGAGAAGGGAAAGGCTACCCACTCCAGCATTCTGGCCTAGAGAATGCCATGGACTATATAGTCCATGGGGTCGCAAAGAGTAGGACATGACTGAGCGACTTTCACTTGCACTTCACTTTCTTTCTTTAAGGTGTGCCTGTTTTAACAGATCACTCATAACGGTGGCTCAGTGATAAAGAATCTGCCTGTCAGTGCAAGGAGATGTGAGTTTGATCCTTGTGTTGGGAAGATCCCCTGGAATAGGAAATGGCAACCCACTCTAGTATTCTTGCTTGGAAAATCCCATGGACAGAGGAGCCTGGTGGGCTACAGTCTACGGAGTGGCAAAGAGTCCGACACAATTGAGTGACTGAGCATGCACGCATAACCTTCTTTTATTCAGTATTTAAGGACAGATGACCACCCTCATCTCTGCATCATATTGCAATTAGAAAGGTGAATTCCTCATCTTGATTCTTCTTTCCTATTCCCAATTATAGATTCATTTTCTTATGAATCTGTTTGTAAACTGGAATTGATCATGATCCAAATTCTGCATTTGCTTTTAGTAACAAATATAGAACTTTTTTTTTTTTTCTCAGTCTGAAGCAACAACTGTATGCTTATGCTTCCAAAGTTTCATCTTCCCTCTTTAAAACTTTATTCCCGTTGATTTCTTCTGAGTGGACTACTTTGTTACTATACTTCTGTTTCCCTTTTCTTTTCCTATGGCCCTTGGGTAGGACCACATTCATTGATTAGGTTTATGGAGGTTGAAAAATGTAAGTGTTAGTTACTCAGTCATATCTGACTCTTTGCAAACACATGGACTATAGCCCACCAGCCTCTTCTATTCAAGGAATTCTCCAGGCAAGGATACTGGAGTGGGTAGCTATTTCCTTCTTCAGGATTATGGAGGTAAATGTAATGTTAGTTAAGCACTAAGGAGTCGGACACGAAAGAGCAACTTCACGTTCACTTTTCACTTTCATACATTGGAGAGGGAAATGGCAACCCACTCCAGTGTTCTTGCCTGGAGAATCCCAGGGACGGGGGAGCCTGGTGGGCTGCTATCTCTGGGGTCACACAGAGTCGGACACGACCGAAGCGACTTAGCAGCAGCAGCACAGAGATTCAGTGGAAGGGAGAACATATTTTGTCTAATATGTTGAGATGAGATGGGACCTGTGATTAAAGATAGAAAAGAGAATACAAAGTACCTAACTCACTTGTCCAACAGACCTTAGATGCAGGTGGGAGGCTGGTCATTAGCTTTTACTTCTTGCATTGCTTCTTTTAGAGAAAAACTGTAGAATAAACATAATCCCAGTGACTAAGGGACCAATGGCAGAGGATAAACTCCGGATAAACTACCCTCTGACCTCCTTATCGGTGTTCTGGTAAGAAATGATCTGCACCCCATTCCTTCCATCCCCACAATTTTACTCTCTCTCCAAATTTACTGAAATGTATCAAAATAATTTGATGGCTCAGTGGTAAAGAATCTGCCTGACAAGGCAGGAGACACAAGTTCGATCCCTGATCTGGGAAGATCTCATATGCCAAAGAGCAGCTAAATCCATGCGCCACAGCTATTGAGCCTGTGCTCTAGAGCCCAGGAGCCACAACTATTGAGCCCACGTGCCGCAGTTACTGAAGCCTGCTTGTCCTAGAGCTGTGCTCCACAGCAAGAGAAGCCGTCACACTGAGAAGTCTGAGCACCCCAATTAGAGGAGCCCCTACTCTCCCCAGCTAGCAGATTCTTTACCGACTGAGCTATCAGGGAAGCCTTTTCAAGAGGAGGACAGGACATAAAACCCATCAGTTCAATTACTAGGAATTATGAATTCTCTTGGGAAGGGACAGAGTTCTTCAAATAGTGGAGTATTCTTTCTTCAATAAGTTGTCAGCTAAGGTGAAAGCAATGTTTATGTTCCAAAAATATGATTACTAATCTGCCTCAAGAAGGATCCAGAATGTCCACACATCTCATTGGTGGAAAGAAAGACTGAAGCAGAGATGCAAGCACCATATCCATGTTTGTTCATGAATTGGAGCCAATCCCTCCCCACCTTCTTCTTCTCCCACATGTAACCTTAAAATGGAATACAAGCCAGCATTAATCCATATTCAGCCAATGCCTGGGGCGCTACCAGGCTCTAAAAGACTTTCACCAAGGACTGAGGAAACTTCTTGAAAGGGGAAAGGATGGAGATACTGCTGGGGCTGTAAATTAAGAGACTAGAAGAAAGAAATGCTTGCAGGCTACCCCTAAGGCTCTTAGGCCAGGAGAGCCACATCAAAGGGGAAGTGACATCTCTAGGGACACCCCTCAGAGGGATAGCATCACAAAATGACTGCTATTTTTAATGACTGCTTACTCGTTATTTATGCATTTACTCATTTCCCATTCTAAAACTATTGGTTGGAGTTGCCACGTGCCAACCACCATTCTAAGTGCTCCGACGAACAAAACAATGTTCCTGCACTCAAAGGCAGGTTCTTTCACAAGTGCAAGGAAATGGAAAATTTTTACACGTGTGTAATTTTAAATTGTGATACATCTCATGAAAGAATTAACAGGGGGCATGACAGAGTAGCAGAAATGTGATGGGGAGAAGGACAGATGTGGCGGCTTGACATACTTAACCTCTATTCCAACTTCCTTCTAGTGGGCCTTCTCACTGCAGAGATCAACAACTGAAAACTCTATTTTAGACTCCCTTGAACTGGCATTCTGAATGCGACATAGGTGGCACCAACCATATATACTCATGAAAGACTTGAATTCAGACATGAGTTAAGTGACAGACAGTTGGCTGTGAGGCACGCATTTTTCTCATAAGGGTCTAGCAGACTCAGAGCGGCCCGTGAGCCAGCATTTATCTCAGCTATGTTCCTGGACGTGACATCGGCAGCTCCTGGCTTCTGGTCCCCGAATGTGTGGCTAAAGTTGTACAGTTTTGAAGCCAGCAGTTGTGCTAGTACGTCCTGTCCCCCTCAAAATAACAGTTCTGTTGGTATGTGTCGATTTTTAAAAATTTTTTATTGAAGTATAATTGATTCACAATGTTGTTAATTTCTACCGTGCAGTAAAATTATTCAGTTATACTTTTTCCTGTTTTTCATATTCCTTTCCATTATGGTTTATCAGAGGATACTGAATTTAGCTCCCTGTGCTACACAGTAGACCCTTGTGCTTTATCCTTCCTATGTATAATAGTTTGCATGGACTAATCCCAAACTCCCAATCCATCCTTCCCCCACTGTCTCCTCTTTTTTGGCAACCACAGTTTGTTCTCTACATCTGTGAGTCTGCTTTTGTTTTGTGTCGTAGTTTAGATTCTACATGTAAGTAAATTCATGTGGTATTTGTTTTTCTCCTTCTGACTTATTTCACTCAGTGTGATAGTCTCTAGTTGCATCCATGTTGCTGCAAATGGCATCATTTCATTCTTTTTATGACTGAGTAATATCCCATTGTTAACATATACCATGGGCTTCCCAGGTGGTGCAGTGGTAAAGAATCCACCTGCCAATGCAGATACAAAAGACATAGATTTGATCCCTGGGTTGGGAAGATGCCCTGAAGTAGGAAATGGCAATCCACTCCAGTATTTTTGCCTGAAATTCCATGGACAGAGGAGCCTGGCAGGCTGCAGTTCATGGGGTTGCAGAGTTGGATATGAGTGAGCACATATATCTATCTATCATGGTCACAGGGCAAAGGATCTTGGGAGAAATTATTGCTGCCGTCCTTGAAAGCAATCTGCCAGAGACACATCCCAGTGAAATATGTTGTAGGCAATTAAATACGAGTCCTTTGGACCGCAAGGAGATCAAACCAGTCAATACTAAGGTAAATCAACCCTGAATATTCACTGAAAGGACTGATGCTGAAGCTGAAGCTCCAATTCTTTGGCAACCTGATGCGAAGAGCTGGCTCACTGCGAAGACCCTGATGCTGGGAAAGATGGAAGGCAAAAGGAGAAGGGGGTGACAGAGGATGAGATGGTTAGAGATTATCACTGACTCAATGGACATGAGTTTGCACAAACTCTGGGAGATGCTGAAGGACAGGGGAGCCTGGCGTGCTGCAGTCCATGGGGTTGCAAAGAGTCAGACACAACTGAGAGACTAACAACAGCATTGTTTCAGAGTTTTAATGAGTTAGTAATCTGGGCAGTTCTCTTTCGCAGTCTCTCATGTGGCTGTAGCTAAGTTGCTGGCCAAGCCTGCAGTCAATCTGAAGACTTGACTGAGGCTGAAGGATCCACTTTTAAGACGGCTGTTCAAGTACTTGTGGGAGGAATCCTTACTCTTTTTCCATATGGACTTCTTTACAGGGCTGCCTGAGTGTTATCACATGTTAACTGGCTTGCCCAGAACAAGTAATTCCAGAGAAAGGGCAAGAAGGAAGCCACAGTGCTTGTAGATGAAGCCCAAAGTGGCATAATGTAACTTCTGTGATATCCTGTGTGTTAGAAGCAAGTCAAAGTCCACCCACATTCAAGGAATAAAGAATTAAGGTTTCCCTTTTATATAGAGGAATCTCAAAGGATTTTTGGAGAAATTTAAATCCACCAGTAGTATAGATATAGGCATATACATTTCACTGGGATAAAGTAGCTTCTTTATGATTGTTAATCTTTCAGGCTTCCTCATTCAGTGCAAGGAAAAATCTATATCAATGCTATAAATTTAGTTTCACTTACGTTTTCATCTCCTTCTGTGATTTCACTTTCCATGGAGGACAACCATTTATGTTTTACAGTCTACAGTCTTATGCTGGCAGATGTAGCAGGGATCGAGAGGCGATAGCAGTGGATATCTACAACTTGGGTCAGTTACCTTTTATTGTATAATGAGCCACTCTAAAACATAACATTTTAAAACAAGAGTTGGCTGAAGGAGCTTCAGCCCAACTCCCTGTTGTCTCTGAAAACCCCCAAAAGCCACTCCAAGTAAGCACCCGAGAAAAATACTGTTCCTGCTCGGCAACTGTCACTAAGAGACACATTTTCTAGGCCCTCTTCCCATTTCAACCCTCTTGTCAGATTTCCTTCTCTAAGCCCTTCAGGACAGACATTCTGGAGCTGCTTGTGGGTTAGGAGTAAAGGGGTGTGCTCCACGTTTTTCTTGGGCTCCAGCAAGGAAGGGGTGAAGGGGTTTTGGCTCCTCAGCAGAGTTCTGACAGCAAGTCAGAAGATTTGATTAGCTTCAGTGGAGACATCCATTTCTTTTTAAACAGTCCAAAATGATATGCAAGATTCGAGAAGAACAACGTTCTGATCACTTAATATTTAATATCTACTCTACATCCAGCCTGAAGCTGCATGCTGAAGCTAGAAAACTTCTGTCCTCAGAGAGCTCACAGCACAAGATAGAAAGCCAGAATACATGAAGCAGTAAGTGCGTGACAGTGAATCACTGTAGCAGATACGGCTGCAGTGAAAGAATGTAGGGACGAGGTACTCAAAGAGCTTCTTAAAGGACACTATATTCCAGTTGTACGTGCTAAGTTGCTTTAGTCATGTCCGACTCTTTGTGACCCTATGGACTGTAGACAGCCAGGCTCCTCTGTCCATGGGATTCTCCAAGAATACTGGAGTGGGTAGCCACGCCCTTTGCCAGGGGATGTTTAGGCTAGCAGGGAAACCCCATATTCCAGATACTCTTGAATAACAAGGGACAAAGAGATTTCAGGCAGAAGCAGCAGCAAACATGATAGAAACCGACATGACTTCAAATGGTGTGAGTGAGTGCTGAAGTTACTCAGTCCTGTCCAACTCTGCGACCCTGAGGACTGCAGCCCACTAAGCACCTCTGTCCATGGTATGGGGGGGGGTACTAAAAACAGTCAGCTCGGATAGTATTGGCTCCTGATAACTGCTATTTTCAGGATTCAGCTGAGGAGACAAGGATGAGCATTCATTCGATGTTGATCTATGGAGGGAAGGAGTAATCCCATTTATTCTAATGGTTCCTACTGGGGAAAGTCTATGTGGATCAAAGGAATACTCATCCAAGCAGTTATCTTTGAGATGCATATTTAGGATATTTTTAAAGAGACGAAAGGGAATAGTCCATGATGTGGAGTCCATTCCTTGAACCCATAGATACTTTTACATTTTAAGATGTACATACCTGATTTAAGTAACTTGAATATCTTTACCAAATTTCCTCTAATTCTTAATGATCAGTAACACAGACACTTAAGTAAAATAGATTTAGGACTAATTTTACTACCCTATTTAATTACAATAGATGTACCATGAATCAAATCCTTGATAACATGACACAGAAAGAAAATATGAGGTGAACATTATAAGATGTGTAAAGAATATTCCTGATTGAATTTCCCTGATTACTGTTCAGAGCCATCCATCATCATTTCCATCAAAAAACTGAGCACTATCAAGAATTTAAATCTTCTTAGAAAATTATCCTTTTAATAAAAGAGTACAAGTGGAAATGGTGTCAGACTTTATTTTTGGCGGGGGGGTGGTGGGGGCTCCAAAATCACTGCAGATGGTAACTGCAGCCATGAAATTAGAAGACGCTTACTCCTTGGAAGAAAAGTTATGATCAACCTAGATAGCATATTCAAAAGCAGAGACATTGCTTTGCCGACTAAGGTCCATCTAGTCAAGGCTATGGTTTTTCCTGTGGTCATGTATGGATGTAAGAGTTGGACTGTGAAGAAGGCTGAGCGCTGAAGAATTGATGCTTTTGAACTGTGGTGTTGGAGAAGACTCTTGAGAGTCCCTTGGACTGCAAGGAGATCCAACCAGTCCATTCTGAAGGAGATCAGCCCTGGGATTTCTTTGGAAGGACTGATGCTAAAGCTGAAACTCCAGTACTTTGGCCACCTTATGTGAAGAGTTGACTCATTGGAAAAGACCCTGATGCTGGGAGGGATTGGGGGCAGGAGGTGAAGGGGACGACAGAGGATGAGATGGCTGGATGGCATCACTGACTCGATGGACGTGAGTCTGAGTGAACTCCGGGAGTTGGTAATGGACAGGGAGGCATGGCATGCTGTGATTCATGGGGTCGCAGAGTCGGACATGACTGAGCGACTGAACTGAACCGAACTGACAATATTATTATCACAGATTCACTGTAATATCATTTTTTAAATCAAATCACTATGAAGAAGACTATGGCCTGTGGGGTATCCAGCCCACTGTCTGTTTTTGTGGTCCGTGAGGTAAGAGTGGTTTTCTATTTATAAATGGTTAAAATGTAAATACAAATAAATCATATTTTGTGACACATGGAAGTAATATGAAATTTGAATTTCAGAGTCTGTAAATAAAGAATGAGTCCATCTCATTCATTCGTTGGCATATTTTCTGACTGCTTTCTTGCTCCAAGAGCAGAGCTGAGTAGTAATTGTTATTAAAGTAAAGTTAATTTGCAATGTTGTGTTAGTTTCAGGGGTACAGTAAAAGTGATTCAGTTTTACATATGTATTCTTACATTCTCTTCCATCATAGGTTAGTACAGGATATTGAGTATAGTTGCCAGGTGAGTAGTTTCAAAAGAGCCTATATGATCCATGAAACCATATGCTTACTGTCTGGCTCTTTGTGGAAAGTTTGAGCCTTATCTTATATAACAGGGTGGAATGCATCACCAAAATATTGCACTGTATAGCCCTTATAATTAATATTTTTAGCTATCAGACTCAGTAGTAAAGAATCTGCCTGCAATGCAGGAGACACAGGAAATTCTGGTTTGATCCTTGGGTCAGGAAGATCCCCTGGAGGAGGAAATGGCAACCCACTCCAGTATTCTTGCCTGGAGAATCCCATGGACAGAGGAGCTTGGTGGGCTACAGTTCATGGGTTTGCAAAGAGTCAGACGCAACTGAGCACATACACACACACTCCAGTTAAATGTTGAAAGTGTTACCCTTTTTACTAGTTTCAGAAAAGGGAGAACTGGAAGTACAAGAAAAGAAGTTTTTGGGTCAAATATTTGAACTTATGCTTTCTGATAGGACATTATCCACTGGTGTTGAGTCAAAAAGTTTTCATCTAAGCCTATAGAGAGCATTTTTGATGATTTTAATATGTGTTGAACGTGTATGCCTATGGAGAATGCTGTGTGGCCACGCCTAAGACCAATTGAACATAAATATAGAGGGTTACAGTGTTTGCACACTTTTGTAGTCTGAAATCCTGGAGTGCAGCAGATGAGGTATCATCTGAATTGTTTTGGCATTGCTGGCCTCATTGAAACCCTTCGCACACTTTGCACATCTGTGTCTGCAACAAGAAGGGATCATTGTTCTGCTCTGCTATTCCTGTTTATGAATCAGAAGAACAAAAAGGCAACAGAATAAGCAAAATGTCATGTTCATACAAATCTTGATTAGGGCAAAATCATCTGGCTGGCATTGCCTGCATACAACATCACCAACAGGGCTGCCAGCTCGTGAGGGGAGCCTCCCAGGTCCCGTGTCTTGGATCTTCAAAGCTTGGAACAGCTTATTTGAAGGTTTACATGAAAGCTAGATATACCCAAAATAGTTAAGATCTAGTCTCAGAGTCTTCGCTATTATTAACCAACTTGTCTTTAAGAATCCCTAAAGTCCTAGGAGATGTCTGCATAACTGCAGCATCTATAATGGATGGCCCTTTGGTAAAGGTACTTACCAAAATAGGCTTGATTAAAATCTTCAAGCAGGGTTTCTCGACTCCAGCTCCATGGACATTTGGGGCCAGATCATTCTTTTGGTGATTTCTGTGCACTGTAATATGTTTAGCAGTGTCCCCAGCTTCATCTCAATAGCTGAAAGCACTCTCCCAGTTGAGACAATATCAAATGTCTCCAGACTTTTCCGAAGTTCCCTAATGCAGTTGGGAACCACTGTTTCAGATAATTATGAAAATTTGCCTCATTCCACAGTGTCATCCAGGGATCTCTGAGGAGTATTAGACCCTGAGAACAGAAATAGATTAAAAAGACTCAGAATCTGAGTTTATGGACATAAAATAATTATATAAAAAGTGAAAATCTGATGATGTATCCAGATTTCCAAAATATGCTTCAGTTCAGTTCAGTTCAGTCGCTCAGTCGTGTCCAACTCTTTGCGACCCCATGAATCGCAGCACGCCAGGCCTCCCTGTCCATCACCAACTCCCGGAGTTCACTCAAACTCATGTCCATCGAGTCAGTGATGCCATCCAGCCATCTCATCCTCTGTCGTCTTCTTCTTCTCCTGCCCCCAATCCCTCCCAGCATCAGAGTCTTTTCCAATGAGTCAACTCTTCGCATGAGGTGGCCAAAGTACTGGAGTTTCAGCTTCAGCATCATTCCCTCCAAAGAAATCCCAGGGCTGATCTCCTTCAGAATGGACTGGTTGGATCTCCTTGCAGTCCAGGGTATTCTCAAGAGTCTTCTCCAATACCACAGTTCAAAAGCATCAATTCTTTGGCGCTCAGCTTTCTTCACAGTCCAACTCTCACATCCATACATGACCACTGGATAAAACATAGCCTTGATTAGACAGACCTTTGTCGGCAAAGTAGTCTCTGCTTTTGAATATGCTATCTAGGTTGGTGATAACTTTTCTTCCAAGGAGTAAGTGTTTTTAATTACATGGCTGCAATCACCATCTGCAGTGATTTTGGAGCCCCCGAAATTAAAGTCTGCCACTGTTTCCACTGTTTCCCCATCTATTTCCCATGAAGTGATGGGACAGGATGCCATGATCTTAGTCTTCTGAATGTTGAGCTTTAAGACAACTTTTTCACTCTCCTCTTTCACTTTCATCAAGAGGCTTTTTAGTTCCTCTTCACTTTCTGCCATAAGGGTGGTGTCATCTGTATATCTCAAGTTATTGATATTTCTCCCGGCAATCTTGATTCCAGCTTGTGTTTCCTCCAGCCCAGCATTTCTCATGACGTACTCTGCATAGAAGTTAAATGAGCAGGGTGACAATATACAGCCTTGACGTACTCCTTTTCCTATTTGGAACCAGTCTGCTGTTCCATGTCCAGTTCTAACTGTTGCTTCCTGACCTGCATATAGGTTTCTCAAGAGGCAGGTTAGGTGGTCTGGGATTCCCATCTCTTTCAGAATTTTCCACAGTTTATTGTGATGCCCACAAAGGCTTTGGCATAGTCAATAAAGCAGAAAGAGATGTTTTTCTGGAACTTTCCTGCTTTCTCAATGATCCAGGGAATGTTGGCAATTTGATCTCTGGTTCCTCTGCGTTTTCTAAAACCAGATTGAACATCTGGAAGTTCACGGTTCACATATTGCTGAAGCCTGGCTTGGAGAATTTTGAGCATTACTTTACTAGTGTGTGAGATGGGTGCAATTGTGCAGTAGTTTGAGCATTCTTTGGCATTGCCTTTCTTTGGGATTGGAATGAAAACTGATCTTTTCCAGTCCTGTGGCCACTGCTGAGTTTTCCAAATTTGCTGGCATATTGAGTGCAGCACTTTCACAGCATCATCTTCTAGGATTTGAAATAGCTCAACTGGAATTCCATCACCTCCACTAGCTCTGTTCGTAGTGATGCTTTCTAAGGCCCACTTGACTTCACATTCCAGGATGTCTGGTTCTAGGTGAGTGATCACACCATCGTGATTATCTTGGTCATGAAGATCTTTTTGTACAGTTCTTCTGTGTATTCTTGCTATCTCTTCTTAATATCTTCTGCTTCTGTTCGGTCCATACCATTGCTTACATTTTTTCTTATCATGGAGATAAAAACAAAATACTGGGAAAATTTGCCTCACTTTAAAAAAGTGATTGTGGGGAAAACTGAAACAGAACAGGACCCTATGGTCCTTACCTGCCCACCCTGCAATCTCCTGTTCCTGCCTTTTGTCTGTGGAAAGCTTTAGTCAAAGAGTAAGTTTAATCAGAGAAGTAAGAAATGCGGAAACAAAGGGAAACAGTCAAAAGAGACCAAATAATAATAATATAGTCATTAAACAGAGTCAGGGACATTTAATTCTTTCTCAAAAGCTAAAAAGATAATATTCTGAGCCATATCCTGTGTCTTGCAGATACTGAAACCCCCACCAAGTAGAGAAGTTAACTGCATGAAGACCAGACTGTAGCCTTGACATAAGCTGCCACAATTCTAAGAATTGGCCTCGAAGTAACGGAAACAAACTGACCTTCACACTGAAGATTAACTGTATCTAAAACAAGCAAGATGATGCTGGTCACACCACTGACGACCAATCTGAAGGTGACTGTCAGAGCTGACTATACCGTTTCTGCATGTAGCCCTCTTCCTCTGTCTATAAAAGCTCTTCCTCACTGACTGTCAGTAATGAGGGGGAGTCAGCCTTTGGGCAGATATCCCCCCCACCCCCGCATGCTGGCCTCAGAAATGAAGCAAACTGTTATTTCCACCAACCTGGTCTGTTTATTGGCTTTTGAGCCGCAAGCAGCCAGACCCCACACATGTCTTTAGGTAACAAAACAACTGTTTTTCCCCCCAACATGCTGTTAGATCTGGATATTTCATCTGGAAAGGCTTCAGCCTAAGGGTGAAGTCAACACATGGAAAAGGAAAGAGATAAGAGACTTCAGTTTACAGAGACTTAGCCAATGTGCCCGGGGTGTACTTCCTCAGAACTTCTTGTTTTACTAGATAATAAACTGCTTTAAAAAAAAAAATCCAGTTTCAATTCTCTGTCACTTGCAACCAAAGCTCACTAACTTATACAATATTCCAGGATCTGCTCAATCCTCCCTGCTTCATCCTCTAAACCCAGTCAACTTGTCCATACAAGCACGCACTGATACTGTAGCCACTCTTGACCACTGCAAGCCTCTGGTGATAGCTCCATAAATTTACTAATATTTTTCTTTCTCAGTGAAACAACATCTTTATTTCCTTTCTAATATTTTAGTATAATCCTATCTATTCACTGGAGAAGGAAATGGCAACTCACTTCAGTATTCTTGCCTGGGCAATCCCATGGACAGAGGAGCCTGACAGGTTACGGTCCATGAGGTCACAGAAGAATTGGACATGACTTAGACACTAAACACACAACAACATCCATTTGTTGGGACAGATTAAGCTTCTATATAAGTAAACTCAAAATATATAACTGCTAAAACTGCATGGAAATTCATTTCTTATTCACTTAATGTGCAAAGATGTTTCTATGAAATAATAAATCAAGAAACTAAACCATTTCCATCTTTGCAGTTCACTGTTCTTAGAGCCTTGACACTTCCACTTGCTTTGCGACCTGCAGGAGGGGAGCTCAAAGAGAGAAAGCACTCCCTTCTGAAAAGCTGTGGCTCAGAAACAACATGTATCACTGCTGCTCAATCTACCCCCCTGCCAATGAAGGAGATGTAGGAGACACGGCTTTGATCCCTACCTTCCCTGGGTAGGGAAGATTCTCTGGAGAAGGCAATGGCAACCCACTCCAGTATTCTTGCCTGGAGAACTCCATGGACAGAGAAGCCTGACGGGCTACAGTCCATGGGGTCGCAAAGAGTCAGACACGACTGAAGCGACTGAGCACTCAGACACTTTGCTGCCTTTTTAACTGACGTCTCTCTCTTACATGTTTCACTTATTTGCACTTGTTTCTGACCCATCTTACCAGAATAGAGAAACCCGAGTAGATATCTTTTGACCTTGCTTCTTTTTTAAAAAAGCATAGTTGTATTTAAAAAGAATAGGAAGAACATTGGGGTACATGTGTCTCTTTCAATTCTGGTTTCCTCGGTGTGTATGCCCAGAAGTGGGATTGCTGGGTCATAAGGTAGTTCTATTTGCAATTTTTTAAGGAATCTCCACACTGTTCTCCATAGTGGCTGTACTAGTTTGCATTCCCACCAACAGTGTAGGAGGGTTCCCTTTTCTCCACACCCTCTCCAGCATTTATTGCTTGCAGATTTTTGGATCGCAGCCATTCTGACTGGTGTGAAATGGTACCTCATTGTGGTTTTGATTTGCATTTCTCTAATAATGAGTGATGTTGAGCATCTTTTCATGTGTTTGTTAGCCATCCGTATGTCTTCTTTGGAGAAATGTCTATTTAGTTCTTTGGCCCATTTTTTGATTGGGTCGTTTATTTTTCTGGAGTTGAGCTGCAGAAGTTGCTTGTATATTTTTGAGATTAGTTGTTTGTCAGTTGCTTCATTTGCTATTATTTTCTCCCACTCAGAAGGCTGTCTTTTCACCTTGCTTATATTTTCCTTTGTTGTGCAGAAGCTTTTAATTTTAATTAGATCCCATTTGTTTATTTTTGCTTTTATTTCCAGCATTCTGGGAGGTGGATCATAGAGGATCCTGCTGTGATTTATGTCTGAGAGTGTTTTGCCTATGTTCTCCTCTAGGAGTTTTATAGTTTCTGATCTTACATTTAGATCTTTAATCCATTTTGAGTTTATTTTTGTGTGCGGTGTTAGAAAGTGATCTAGTTTCATTCTTTTACAAGTGGTTGACCAGTTTTCCCAGCACCACTTGTTAAAGAGATTGTCTTTACTCCATTGTATATTCTTGCCTCCTTTGTCAAAGATAAGGTGTCCATATGTGTGTGGATTTATCTCTGGGCTTTCTATTTTGTTCCATTGATCTATATGTCTGTCTTTGTGCCAGTACCATACTGTCTTGATGACTGTGGCTTTGTAGTAGAGCCTGAAGTCAGGCAAGTTGATTCCTCCAGTTCCATTCTTCTTTCTCAAGATTGCTTTGGCTATTCGAGGTTTTTTGTATTTCCATACAAATCTTGAAATGATTTGTTCTAGTTCTGTGAAAAATGTGGCTGGTAGCTTGATAGGGATTGCATTGAATTTGTAAATTGCTTTGGGTAGTATACTCATTTTCACTATATTGATTCTTCCAATCCATGAACATGGTATATTTCTCCATCTATTAGTGTCCTCTTTGATTTCTTTCATCAGTGTTTTATAGTTTTCTATATATAGGTCTTTAGTTTCTTTAGGTAGATATATTCCTAAGTATTTTATTCTTTTCGTTGCAATGGTGAATGGAATTGTTTCCTTAATTTCTTTTTCTACTTTCTCATTATTCGTGTATAGGAATGCAAGGGATTTCTGTGTGTTGATTTTATATCCTGCAACTTTACTATATTCACTGATGAGCTCTAGTAATTTTCTGGTGGAGTCTTTAGGGTTTTCCATGTAGAGGATCATGTCATCTGCAAACAGTGAGAGTTTTACTTCTTCTTTTCCAATTAGCCAGGACATGGAAACAACCTAGATGTCCATCAGCAGATGAATGGATAAGAAAGCTGTGGTACATATACACAATGGAGTATTACTCAGCCGTTAAAAAGAATTCATTTGAATCAGTTCTGATGAGATGGATGAAACTGGAGCCGATTATACAGAGTGAAGTAAGCCAGAAAGAAAAACACCAATACAGTATACTAACACATATATATGGAATTTAGGAAGATGGCAATGACGACCCTGTATGCAAGACAGGGAAAGAGACACAGATGTGTATAACGGACTTTTGGACTCAGAGGGAGAGGGAGAGGGTGGGATGATTTGGGAGAATGACATTCTAACATGTATACTATCATGTGAATTGAATCGCCAGTCTATCTGACGCAGGATGCAGCATGCTTGGGGCTGGTGCATGGGGATGACCCAGAAAGATGTTATGGGGAGGGAGGTGGGAGGGGGGTTCATGTTTGGGAATGCATGTAAGAATTAAAGATTTTAAAATTTAAAAAATAAAAAACTAAAAAAAAAAAAAAAAGAATAGGAAGAATTTTAAAACTTTGTTTTGAAAAGAGACTTCAGTTAAAAGGTGGTAATCTAATTTGAAAACTCCTCAAACTTGTCCTGGGGAAAGGAAAAGAAAATACTAACAAAATTATGAGAAAAATGATTCTTTTGGATCGTTGTTATTTCTCATAAGTACAGCATTTCCAAAAGGAAAAATGACATGTCCTTTGAAGTGACAGAGAATTTTGGTTGTATTTTAAAAATTAATGTTTTTCAAGTATAAACTCATTATAGTTTTACCCCATATAACAATATATTCTCTTTGAAAAAGTAACTGTATCCCTGGGCCCATAATTTTCTTTTTAAAATAATAAAGACATTTTTGGTCTGACCAAACATTGATGAAATTCTAGCAAGTTGATGCCTTCCTTATATTTTCTGGAAGGCATTGAGTAAAATAGTAAAAGATTTTTGTCAGATGAGTTGCTATGTCACAGGAAATTGTGATAGAAGCTCATTCACTGGAGTCATTTAAAATTCAAATTGGTGTTTCACATGTACTCAGTTACTTTCTAGTAGCTTCTGGGCTACAAAACCTTTTAAACTTAGAAAAGACGCAAACATATTTCATCAGTTACCCTGTCCTAATTTACTCACTTATTCAGTAGATAATTAGTGGCTCAGAGAGTAAAGCGTCTGTCTGTAATGCTGGAGACCTGGGTTTGATCCCTGGCTCGGGAAGAATCCCTGGAGAAGGAAATGGCAACCCACTCCAGTACTCTTGCCTAGAAAATCCCACGGACGGAGGAGCCTGGTGTCCATGGGGTCGCAAAGAGTCGGACACGACTGAGCAACTTCACTTTCAATACATGCTAAGTATTAGTGCTAAATAACAGTTGGTAAGAAAATAAAACCATCTTGGCCTCAACTCAGAGAGATTTCAGAATAATTAAGAACAAGGATGAGGATGAGGAAACAGAATATCAAATAAGGAAACAGTTATATGTTAAATTTCAACTGAGGTTTCTGCTACTAGACTTACCTATTCTACACCTTAAGAGTGATATTTGATTGAGTCTCGGAGATTCAGACAGATTTTGTATGGTAAAGATCAGAGTGGAAGGGTTCCAGTGAGGCTGTAAATAGCACATTTAAAAACATATGGCACTAGCCTAAGAAAGAGATTATTCTATTCATTCTCCAGAAAATAAAGTGATCAGACTACCAAACTTATAACCTGCTCATGAGATAGCACTTTGTTTTGGGTTCATGGCCAAAGAAGCATATTTATGTCTTTCGTATTTATTTGTTAGGGAGAGACTCAAATGGATCTCATCCTGTATGTTCACATTTAAAACTAATTCTTTCAGTTCAGTCCAGTTCAATCACTCAGTCATGTCCAACTCTTTGCGACCCTGTGGATTACCGCACGCCAGGCTTGTCTGTCCATCATCAACTCCCGGAGCTTACTCAAAACTCATGTCCATCGACTCGGTGATTCCATCTAGCCATCTCATCCTCTGTCATCCCCTTCTCCTCCCCTCTTCAATTTTTCCCAGCATCAGGGTCTTTTCAAATGAGTCAGTTCTTCGCTCAGGTGGCCAAAGTATTGGAGTTTCAGCTTCAACATCAGTACTTCCAATGAATATTCGGACTGGTTGGATCTCCTTGCAGTCCAAGGGACTCTCAAGAGTCTTCTCCAACACCGCAGTTCAAAAGTATCAATTTTTTGGCATTCAGCTTTCTTTATAGTCCAACTCTCACATCCGTACATGGCTACTGGAAAAACCATAGCTTTGACTGGACAGATCTTCGTTGTCAAAGTAATGTCTCTGCTTTTAATACGCTGTCTAGTTTAGTCATAGCTTTTCTTCGAAGGAGCAAGTGTCTTTTAATTTCATGGCTTCAGTCACCAACTGCAGTGATTTTGGAGTCCAAGAAAATAAAGTCTGTCACTGTTTGCTCTGTTTCGCCATCTATTTGCCATGAAGTGATGGGACAGGATGCCATGATCTTAGTCTTCTGAATGTTGAGCTTTAAGCCAACTTTTTCACTCTCATCTTTCACTTTCATCAAGAGGCACTTTAGTTCTTAACTTTCTGCCATAAGGGTGGTGTCATCTGCATATCTGAGGTGATTGATATTTCTCCCAGCAATCTTGATTCCCACTTGTGCTTCTTCCAGCCCAGTGTTTCTCATGATATACTCTGCATAGAAGTTAAATAAGCAGGGTGACAATATACAGCCTTCACATACTCATTTCCTGGTTTGGAACCAGTCTGTTTTTCCATGTCCAGTTCTGACTGTTGCTTCCTGGTCTGCGTTTAGATTTCTCAGGAGCCAGGTAAGGTGGTCTGGTATTCCTGTCTCCTTCAGAACTTTCAACAGTTTGTTGTGATCCACACAGTCAAAAGCTTTGGCATAGTCAATAAAGCAGAAGTAAATGCTTTTCTGGAACTCTCTTGCTTTTTTGATGATCCAACGATGTTGGCAACTTGATCTCTGGTTCCTCTGCTTTTTCTAAATCCAGCTTGAACATCTGAAAGTTCATGGTTTATGTACTGTTGAAGCCTGGGGTGGAGAATTTTGAGCATTATTTTACAAGCGTGTGAGATGAGTGCCATTGTGCAGTAGTCTAAACAGTCTTTAGCATTGCCTTTCTTTGGGATTGGAATGAAAGCTGATCTTTTTCAGTCCTGTGGTCACTGCGGAGTTTTCCAAATTTGCTGGCATATTAAGTGCAGTACTTTAACAGCATCGTTTTTTAGAATTTGAAATAGCTCAACTGGAATTCCATCACCTTCACTAGATTTGTTCACAGTGATGCTTCCTAAGGCCCACTTGACTTTGCATATACGGATGTTTGGCCCTCGGTGGGCCAAGAAGATATTTTTTGTACAGTTCTTCTTTGTATTCTTGCCACCTCTTCTTAATATCTTCTGCTTCTGTTAGGTCCATACCATTTCTGTCCTTTATTGTGCCCATCTTTGCATCAAATGTACCCTTGGTATCTCTGATTTTCTTGAAGAGATCTCTAGTCTTTCCTATTCTATTATTTTCCTCTGTTTCTTTGTACTGATCACTGAGGAGGGCTTTCTTATCTCTCCTTGCTATTCTTTGGAACTCTGCATTCAAATGCATATGTCTTTCCTTTTTTCCTTTGCCTTTAGCTTCTATTCTTTTCTCAGCTATTTGTAAGGCCTCCTGAGACAACCATTTTGCCTTTTTGCATTTCTTTTTCTTGAGGATGGTCTTGATCACCGCCTCTTGTACAATGTGATGAACCTCCGTCCATAGTTCTTCAAACACTCTGTCTATCAGATCTAATCCCTTGAATCTATTTGTCACTTGCACTGTATAATCATAAGGGATCTAATTTAGGTCATACCTCAATGGTCTAATGGTTTTCCCTACTTTCTTCAATTTAAGTCTGAATTTTGTAATTCGGAGTTCGTGATCTGACCCACAGTCAGCTCCTGGTCTTGTTTTTTTCTGATTCTATAGAGCGTCTCCATCTTTGGCTGAAAAGAATATAATCAATCTGATTTTGGTATTGACCATCTGGTGATGTTCATATGTAGAGTCTTCTCTTATGTTTTTGGAAGAGGGTGTTTACCGTGACCAGTGCATTCTCTTGACAAAATTCTATTAGCCTTTGCCCTGCTTCATTTTGTACTTCAAGGCTAAAATTTGCCTGTTACTCCAGGTATCTCTTGACTTCTTACTCTTGCATTCCAGTCCCCTATAATGAAAAGGACATCTTTTATGGGTGTTAGTTCTCGAAGGTCTTGTAGGTCTTCATAGAACTGTTCAATTTCAGCTTTTTCAGCATTACTGATTGGGGCATAGACTTGGATTACTGTGATATTGAATGGTTTGCCTTGGAAATGAAGAAAGATCATTCTGTTGTTTTTGAGATTGCATCCAAGTACTGTGTTTTGGACTCTTGTTGACTATGAGGGCTACCCCATTTCTTCTAAGGGATTCTTGCCCACAGTAGTAGATATAATGGTCATCTGAGTTAAATTCACCCATTCCAGTGCATATTAGTTCACTGATTCCTTAAATGTTGATGTTCACTCTTGCCGTCTCCTGTTTGACCACTTCCAATTTACTTTGATTCATGGACCTAGGATTCATGGTTCCAGGTTCCTATGCAATATTGTTCTTTTACAGCCTCGGACTTGACTTCCATCACCAGTGACATTCACAACTGGGTGTTGTTTTTGCTTTGGCTCCATCTCTTCATTCTTTCTGGAGTTATTTCTTCACTGTTCTCCAGAGCATATTGGGCACCTACCAACATGGGGAGCCCATCTTACAGTGTCCTATCTTTTTGACTTTTCATACTGTTCATGGAGTTCTTTATAATTATGTGCTATTTATTCAAAGGTAAACATTGTAATAAACAGAGGGGGAAATTCAGGCAGAGGAGCTTTAAAGCAATAGTTTTTATTCTCTAAATATATTGCCCTGCTGTGCATAGAGTATATGAATTTCACATGGACCAGCTTCTCAGAGAATCTTCATATCTTGGACTTGTCTTCAGAAAAAGTTTTTATGAAATCATTTTGAATTGTGGATTCCCCTTGGCAACTCCTGAGGAGTTTGGTCTTATAGCTTTGACAATGGCTCAATTGAACTCCATACATGGAAACAGGTGCACAGGATGTTTTCTTTAACCTCATTTATAAGTTTCATTACAAGTTTCATCTCTTAACCTTTCAACAGAAGAATGAAGAAACTTTGCGACCAGTGTTGAGACCATGTGAATTTTAGAGAAGGAGAGAGGCATAACCAGCTGCTGGGGAAGAGCTGGGCAGAGCAAGGGGCAATGCTGGGCAGGAAAGCATGTGTCAGTGTGACATCCACTTACTTGCTTCCCACTCAGCATCTATTTCATATAGTGCTCATCACAAAAGATTCAGAAAAGAAACAGGTCCTAGTGCAATGCCTCATTTAATGCTTAAAAGAAAATATGTACCTTGGTGCTGCATATCTATTTTTTTAATTATTATTGGAGTATAAGAGTACGTCAAGACTGTTTACTGTCACCCTGCTTATTTAACTTCTATGCAGAGTACATCATGAGAAACGCTGAGCTGGAAGAAGCACAAGCTGGAATCAAGATTGCCAGGAGAAATATCAGTAACCTCAGATATGTAGATGACACCACCCTTATGGCAGAAAGTGAAGAGGAACTAAAAAGCCTCTTGATGAAAGTGAAAGAGGAGAGTGAAAAAGTTGGTTTAAAGCTCAGCATTCAGAAAACTAAGATCATGGCATCTGGTCCCATCACTTCATGGGAAATAGATGGGGAAACAGTGGAAACAGTGTCAGACTTTATTTTTGGGGGCTCCAAAACCACTGCAGATGGTGATTGCAGCCATGAAATTAAAAGACGCTTACTCCTTGGAAGAAAAGTTATGACCAACCAAGATAGCATATTCAAAAGCAGAGACATTACTTTGCCAACAAATGTCCATCTAGTCAAGGCTATGGTTTTTCCTGTGGTCATGTATGGATGTGAGAGTTGGACTGTGAAGAAAGCTGAGCACCGAAGAACTGATGCTTTTGAACTGTGGTGTTGGAGAAGACTCTTGAGAGTCCCTTGGACTGCAAGGAGATCCAACCAGTCCATCCTAAAGGAGATCAGCCCTGGGATTTCTTTGGAAGGAATGATGCTAAAGCTGAAACTCCAGCACTTTGGCCACCTCATGCAAAGAGTTGACTCATTGGGAAAGACTCTGATGATGGGAGGGATTGGGGGCAGGAGGAGAAGGGGACGACAGAGGATGAGATGGCTGGATGGCATCACGGACTCGATGGACATGAGTCTGAGTGAACTCCGGGAGTTGGTGCTGGACAGGGAGGCCTGGCGTGCTGTGATTCATGGGGTCGCAAAGAGTCAGAAACGACTGAGTGACTGAACTGAGCTGAACTGATAGTTGCTTTGCAGTGTTGTGCTAGTTTCTGCTGTACAACAAAGAAAATCAGCTTTGTGTTCACATATATCCCCTCCCTCCCACACCTGCTCTCAACCTCTAGGTCATTACAAAGCACCAAGGTGAGCTCCCTGCGCTATAGCCAGGGTTTCCACTACCTCTCTCTTCTATACATGGCAGTGTAGATATATATAGATATGTCAGTGCTGCATACGTATATGTCCCACTCTACAGATGGACGGATGAAGATTTGGTACATATATACAATGAAATATTACTCAGCCATGAAAAGGTGCTATGTATCTCTCTATCCACTGTGGACAGTGCGTCCCTGATTGTTAAGAAAAGAGATTCTGAA
This sequence comes from Ovis aries, assembly GCF_016772045.2. Lineage (NCBI taxonomy): Eukaryota > Metazoa > Chordata > Mammalia > Artiodactyla > Bovidae > Ovis > Ovis aries. The sequence goes on from NC_056070.1 coordinate 14,020,013, forward strand.
AAGAGAATTTTTTCCCCTGCATTTCTTAGTCACACCCAGTTGCAATAAGTTCCAGATATCATGTGTCAATTACCTTTCTTATTTAAAAAAATTTTTTTACCCTGTTGCTTTGAAGCTCTTGAGGCAGACCTGGGTTTGAACTCTTCACTCACTATTTGACCCTGAGCAAGATATTCAACACTTTCAACTTTGCCTCTTAAGCAGCAAAAAATGAAGAAAGACACCGATCTTATAGGGTTGTTTAAAGAATTAAATGAGATAATTGTGAAGGAAGATTCTTTATAATAATGAGCACTATAAATTAATGATAATGACAAAAATAATCGGGACCTTAATAATTCAAGTGTTAGAAAACACATTTTATCACTAAAAATTACTCCAGTATAACTTCTGATCACGAATGATAACCACTATAAAATAGATATCAACAGGACCTATCTTATAGCACTGCTGCTGCTGCTAAGTCGCTTCAGTTGTGTCCGACTCTGTGCAACCCCATAGACAGCAGCCCACCAGGCTCCTCCATCCCTGGGATTCTCCAGGCAGAAACACTGGAGTGGGTTGCCATTTCCTTCTCCAGTGCATGAAAGTGAAAAGTGAAAGTGAAGTTGCTCAGTAAGTGTCTGATTCTTCGTGACCCCCATGGACTGCAGCCTAAAAACCTACATGGGAAAAGAATCTGTAAAAGAAGAGATGTATGTATTTATGTACAACTAAATCACTTTGTTGTATACTCAAAACTAGCACAGCATTGTAAATCAGCTATGTGTGAGTGCGCGCTAAGATGTTTTAGTCATGTCTGACTCCCTGTGACCCCATGGACTGTAGCCCTCCAGGCTCCTCTGTCCATGGGACTTTCCAGGTGAGAATATTGGATTGGGTTGCCATGTCCTCCTCCAGGGGATCTTCCCAACTTAGGGATTGAACCTGTGTCTCTTACATCTCCTGCACTGGCAGGCACGTTCTTTACTGCTGTTGCCACCTGGGCTGACTTTTCATTCAAGATGATAGAGTACAAGCATTATTTCTACTTTGCTCCCTATTGAAAATTCTTCAAGAGATGGGAATACCAGACCACCTTATGTGTCTCCTGAGAAATCTGTATGCAGGTCAAGAAGCAACAGTTAAAACTGGACATGGAACAATGGAATGGTTCCAAATTGGGAAAGGAGTACTTCAAGGCGGTATATTGTCACCCTGCTTATTTAACTTATATGCAGAGGACATTATGCAAAATACCAGGATGGATGAAGCACAAGCTGGAATCAAGACTGCCGGAAGAAATATCATTAACCTCAGACATGCAGATGACACTACCTTTATGGCAGAAAGTGAAGAGGAATTAGGTAGCCTATTGATGAAAGTGAAAGAGGAGAGTGAAAAAGTTGGCTTAAAATTCAACATTCAAAAAACAAAGAGCATGGCATCCGGTCCCATCACTTCAAGGCAAACAGATGGGGAAGCAATGGAAATAGAGACTTTGTTTTCTTGGGCTCCAAAATCACTGCAGATGGTGACTGCAGCCATAAAATTAAAAGACGCTTGCTCCTTGGAAGAAAAGCTATGACCAACATAGACACCATATTAAAAAGCAGAGACATTACTTTGTCAACAAATGTCCATCTAGTCAAAGCTATGGTTATTTCAGTAGTCATGTATGAATGTGAGAGTTGGATCATAAAGAAAGTTGAGCGCCGAAGAATTGATGCTTTTGAAGTGTGGTGTTGGAGAAGCCTCTGAGAGTCCCTTGGACTTCAGGCAGATCAAACTAGTCAATTCTAAAGGAAATTAGTCCTGAATATTCATTGGAAATACTGATGCTGAAGCTGAAACTCCAATACTTTGGCCACCTGATTTAAAGAGCTGACTCATTTGAAAAGACCCTGATGCTGGGACAGTTAGAGGTGGGAGGAAAAGGTGACAACAGAGGATGAGATGGTTGGATGGCATCACCAACTTGACGGGCATGAGTTTGAGCTAGCTCTGGGAGTTGGTGTTGGACAGGGAAGCCTGGCATGCTACAGTCCATGGGGTAACAAATAGTCAGACACGCCTGAGTGATTGAACTGAACTGAATTCCCTATTGAATCCCCAGTGACTAACACAGTACTCATAATATATTACATACTCACTAAATTGTTTCTGAAAAATTAATGAACTGCCCAAGCTGAAAGAAATCTTGTTTTATAACAAGGCAGCATCCATCCCTGTTGCAAACCATTGATCAGCAGCAGAGCACAAAAGCATTGTAAAGATAATCTAGTAGTCAGAGGCTATAAAGTTCCCTCAGATGAACTTATAATAATGTACAATTAAGCTAATCTTTAATACAGAATTGGATAGAAGGGCTGATCAACCATTTATAACTTGAAACTAGTTTTCTAATGAGTATCGTTTCTTTGGTAGGTTAAATGTGGATAAAGGTCCTCTGATTTCTATTTCTAGGCCAAAATTTCTGTGATATTAGACTGATAAGAGAAACAAAAAAGCCCCTACTTTCCATGTTTAGGTTGTTGTATTGTATTTATCTGCAGCAGAAGACCATTCTGTTGTCTTTATAATGCATCGTGCATCAGACCTGCAGACCATCAGTGCCTGCAGGGTTCTCTCTACGGTGGTTAGAATAATCTGGTTCCATCGTGGCAGTTATCAGGGGTTCTACAGTGGTCTCTAGGGCTCGCTTCCATGTTACCCCCATCTTGTTTCAACGTGGAGGGCTCCAACTCACTTCAAAGACCATCCCATGTATAGAAAGACTCTGATGGAGGGAAACAGCTCACTGTGAGTTTGAAGTCCATAGGAATGTTAATAAGAAGAGATCATGAGTATCACTACGTTAAAAAAACAACTCTTGCTTTAGTCGTACATATAATTTTTCATCTTCTGTCACAGACATATCCACCCAAGACCTACAGGGCAAACAAACACAACTCAGTAAGGCACCTTCCAGATTTATTCACAGTGGAAAAACACCACATTTGATAAGCATTCTTTAATTAGGGGAAGAGTTTGTAACTTAGTCTTTGTTTTCCATTTAAAACACCTTTGTTTTCCATTATGAATTTATTTGTAAAAAGCACTGAACCTGAAGTTTAATTGCAAGCAAAATGTGCTTTCACCTTAATGCAGCACTGTTTGATAAAGTGTGTTTCACAGGCAGTTGTCCCTATTATTTCCAGAAAGTATGGAAAAGTGCCCCCTCCCATGTAATTTTCCCTAAGGAATGTCTGCCTTCTGTGGAAGGGAGTATACAGAGTAACAGAAGCTCTGCAAGAGTTTGTGAAACATTAAGAACATTGATATCAAACATACCAAATATATCCTCTAAGTTAGAATATTTACAGCAGGATATATATTGGACACACTTGCTGATCCTGTATTTTGGTGCTCTTTACAGCTACTAATAGCACAGAGCATAGATCAAGCATGTTTCTTTTTCATCCAAAAGAAAATGGTAATGTCTATCGACATACGTAAAATAGTTTTTTTTCATTTCAAAATAGGTTTTTATCTCCAGGCTTTGAGATGATTTGAAGACAAGTCAACCTGCCGACATGAGCCTTGGGAGCAAAGTGATGAGGATGTACTGGGGAGAACTGGAAGCTAGGACAAGTGTAGCAAGACCTGAGGTCCCTTCTTGGGTCTGTCACTACTCCCCACTCCTGGACAGGTTGCTTAATCTCTCTAATTATTCATCTCTCTGGTTATAAGAGAAGAGAGAATATAAATTAAAGTGTATTGAAAGAAATATGACTATGATTTTCACCAAGAAATTTTGCCCTAAGAGCAACCCATAAGCTTTCTCATAAATGTGTAATTTGGACCTAGACAGTTGTCTTATCCCTTAAAGTATTAGAAAGATAATCTAGGGTATAACTTGAAGTCTTGTTAGCATGATTATTCACAAATGTATTTAATGTGAAATTTTGTCAGGGACATGCACTTCTTGGAATGAAATTTGTCCAGAAAAAAAGCACACACAATTGAAAAGTATAGTAACACGAAGAAGTTTTGAACTAGATTGGAATTTAGACAATAAAGAAAAAGCCATGAGAAGTAAAAAGAAGCAAAATAGTTATTAAACATGTACTCTATGCAAGGCTCTGGAGTCAAAAAGATTCAGGTTCAGATCTTTTTCTGCCATTGTCTCTATAACTTTAGACAAGTTATTTAAACTCTCTTAGCCTTAGTTTCCTTTTTGGTCATAGGTGAAGAACCTTTGTGAGATTTCAGCCAGATGTCACATATGAAGTGCTTAGTTCAGTAGCTATTACTCAGTAAACATTCAACAAATAAAGCTGCTGGGTTGTGTTGTTCTAAACAGTAAATGCTCAGAGTGGTAACTGACCATCATGGATAAATGCCTTATAATAGGATCTACATGAAAAAAAAGTTAAATGAAGGTACCACCAAATGGCAAGCTGAACTATCAGAAAGGAAAGAATTAAAAAGGTCAAATTATAGGAGTATGTTGATTAAAAGTCATCAAAGAAAGCACAAGAAAAATTAAACTGAGGGTAGAATGGACATCAATTACTTTTGTCCTATTTATTCTTTGTGGAAAGAGGGGCTTAAATTCTCATCATCATAGAAAATCCTTGAATTTAGAAATTTTAAAATGGCAACCCACTCCAGTATCTTGCCTGGGAAATCCCATGGACAGAGAAGCCTGGTGGGCTACAGTCCCTGGAGTCGCAGAGAGTTGGACACAACTGAGTGACTAACAGCAACAACAAATGGACCACAGAGAGAAGGGTCAGTACTTTTAATTCTGTAGTCATTTTAAAATAATTTTATTTTAATTTACATGGGGTACATGATCTATATGCAGTCCTGCTCAGCCTGTGTACCTACCACCACGTTGTGAGTTTCCCCAAGGGCAGGAACTGTGTCCTATTCATCTTTCTATGCCCAGTGCCTCGCTCATTCTTGAGGGGTATCCCTGGAATGGACAATGCAAGATCTGCAAAGACAGATATATTCAACCATATTGTAGAAGGAAAGGACTGTATCTATAGCCACAGGAGAGATGCCAATTGGAATGATGATGAAATACCACTATATCCCTATCAGAGTGGCTAAAATAAAGAATACTGACAATACTTAGAGGTGACAAGCGGAGTAGGGAACTCGCATATGTTGCTGGTAAAAATGCAAAATGCTATAGCCATTCTGGCAAATGGTTTGGCGGTTTCTTATAAATTTAAACATATGCTTCCAACAATGACCTAGCAAGCCTATTTTGATGTATTTCCCTAAAAGAAATGAAAACTTGCAGTCAAACAAAAACCTATATGCAAATGTTCATAGTAACTCTATTCATAACAATTATTGATAAAATGTGGAAATCAACCAAACATCTTTCATGGATAAATGGATAAAACAGTGGTATGTCTTCTGTGATAAACCATAATGAAAAAGAATTTTTTTTAAAAAAAGGAAGTATGTATTTTTCTATAACTGAATCATTTCACTGCATAGCAGAAATGAATACAACACTGTAAATCAACTATATTTCAATTTTAAGGAACAGTGGTATGTCCGTAAGGGAATTCTATTCCGCAAAAAAAAAAAAAAAAAAAAAAATCAAACCACTGATCCCTTCAAAAACTTGGATGAATCTCAAAGGCATTCTGCTGAGTGAAAGAGTCAGTCTCAAAAGAACACATACTGCATCATTCCATTTGTATGACATTTCGAAAAGACAAAACTATAGGACAGATCAGTGGTGCCTGGGTTTGGGTTGGGTGGAGGAGTGAGTATAAAGGCTTAGCAAGAGGTGGATTTGAAGGTTGAGAACTACTGTGTCCTGATTATGCTGCTGGTTACACAAATATATACATGTGTTAAAAATTCATACAACTCTACACCAAAATCAGAGTTCAATTTTATTCCATGTTGATTTAAAAATAACAGTAAGGTAACAGCCCGCCAGGCTTCCCTGTCCATGGGATTTTCCAGGCAAGAATACTAGAGTGGGTTTATGTGGCTGTGCTGGGTCTCAGTTGCGGCATGAGAGACCTTTTAGTTGTGGCATGCGAGGTCTAGTTTCCTGACCAGGGATGGAACCCAGAACCCTTGCATCAGGAGGGTAAAGTCTTAGCCACTGAACCATCAGAGAAGACCCAACAAAAATAATGAAATTTCAAAGACCAAAAAAATGTAAAGTATTTATAACTAGCACTGGAAGTATAAGCTAAACACCTCCAACCAGACTTCAACCCCTGGGGGACTGCTTTCTATGGGAAAATCATGTTAAGTCACTTCAGTCGTGTCCAAATCTTTGTGACCCCATGGACTGTAGCCTTCCAGGCTCCTCTGTCCATGGGATTCTCCAGGCAAGAATACTGGAGTGGGTTGCCATGCCTTCCTCCAGGGGATCTTCCCGATACAGGGACTGAACCCGCAACTCCTGCTACTCTTGCCTTGCAGGTGGATTTCTTACTGTTGAGCCACCTGGGAAGCCGTAGATCATAAATCTTCACATTGCATCTCTTCCACTCACAACAAACCCAGAAATGTGCCCTGACAGATAATTTTAAACTTTCCACTGAGTCTATATCTTAGTCTCTGTGAGCAGACGGTTCAGTAATGAGCACCATTTCTTATATACTCCCAATGCTGACTGGCTGCTAGTAAAGCCTAATCTAAGAGGGAACGGGTATTACTTATCAGCAAGTCCCCTATGTGTCATTTGCATTGGGGATGTGCAGATCATATTACTTATGTAATTTTCTTTTCTTACTTTGGATCTAGAGTTGGACTGTAATGAGCATAATGAATTCATGTGTTTGTCTTTGTGCGCTGTGTATGCATGAGCCTGTGTGGTGTCTGTGGAATGTACGTATTTGCTGAATAACTAGACAAATTCACCTTTCAGCACCTACAACTGCTCCGGGACATTTTTAAGAAAACAAGATCTGACATGTCAAAGCCGACACTACACGATCTCACCATAGGAAGCCACCATTCTTCATTCTTCCCACCCACATCTTCCCAAGGAGGCTAACCTGCTGTGCTCTTATTTCAGAAACTAAAAATGTTCTTCTGGGGACACTATGTCTTCAGGAGTCTAGATAAATGGAGAGGAGTCATCAGGCCACAACTGTAGGGGAGATGTGGATGTTCCCTAAAAAAAAGAGTCCTGGGCAGGGAAGCAACCTAAATGTCCATCAGCAGAGGAAACGGCAAATAAGATGCAGCACATAGATACAATGGGCTATTACTCAGCCATCAAAGAGAATGAAATAATGCCATTTGCCGCAACAAAAATGGACCTAGAGATTGTCATACTGAGTGAAGGAAGTCAGACAGAGGAGAAACATCATCTGAAATCCCATATATGCAGAAATATGAAAAGAAATGATACAAACGAACTTATTAACAAAAAAAGAAACAGACTCAACAGAGTTAGATAATGAACTTATTGTTGCCAGAGGGGAAGATTTGGGGGGAGGGATAGTGGGAGAGTTGGGGATGGACATTATACACTGCTATATTTAAAACAGATAACCAGCAAGGTCCTATTGTATAGTACAGGGAACACTGCTAATGTTATGTGGCAGCCTGGGTGGGAGGGATGTCTGGGGGAAAATGGATACTTGTATCATGGCTGAGTCCCTTTGCTGTCTATCTGAAACTATAACAATATTGTTAATCGGCTCTACTCCAATATGAAATAAGAATTTTTTTTTAAGAGTCCTGGAACATTTGGAGGAAGTCTGCAAAAGACAAGCACTAGGAACCAGGTTCTGTCTACAAGGGTACCCTGTAGAGTTAATTTTGATGAGCACTCTTTTCACTTGGGAAAGGGATCTTCTAAACAGTTAAGCTTTGTCTGTAGCTTCTGTGTATTAGCCTCTCTTGGCGGACCCCAGGTGTTCATTGAAGCCTGAGACTGTTCCTACATTACCGTTGTGTGATAAGGGAATAAAGACCCAAGAGTGGGCAGCAAGGCAATGCAAGGATAATTCCACACCCAGCCTTGCAAGGAAGTCTCATAGGGACCTGGGGACTCAGACTTTAGCTGCAGGTTCCTAGGCCTTACTTCAGACAGGCTGATTCAGAATATCTGACGGTGGAACTCAGAACTCTGCCTTTTAAAAATACAGGTCCCAGACAATTCTCATGTGGCAGACGTTTTGAGATTTTATTGTCAAGCTGACCCTTGTAAGTGAGTGGGCAGGCTGACGCTTGGCCATCTCTTCCTCTCTGTCCTCTTCCTACTATTTCCTCCTTTCTTCTTCTCCCCCTCCTCATTATTATTTTGATTTTTATTACCATCGTTATCTTACCAGAGCAATGGAAGGGTGGGGTTTTCTCTACCACAGGCTAGTTTACTTATGAGTCAAAGATTTTGAAAGAACTATGAAAAGTGACATTGCCCAGGATCCTCCTTCTACCTTGCGTAGGGAGGAAAAATTACTGTGCTGCCTGTCATCAAAAGAGAAATGCACCTTTACCATTGGAGATGCTGTCACCACCGAAGCATCACTTGTCTTTACAAAGTTACAGAGAAAGTTTCTCTCTTGGTAGAAAAGGGAACCGTCTTACACTGTTGGTGGGAATGTAAATTAATACAGTCACTATGCAGAACAGTATGGAGGTTCCTCAAAAAATGAAAACTAGACCATATGACCCAGCAACCCCACTCTTGGCCATAAACCGGGAGAAGACCATAATTCCAGAAGACATATGCACCCCAATGTTCATTGTAGCACTGTGTGCAATAGACAGAGCATGGAAGCAACCTCGATGTCCAGCAACAGAGGATGAGTAAAGAGCATGCGGGGCCTGTGTGGGCTCAGTCATTTAGTTGTCTCCGATTCTGCAACCCCACGGACTGTAGCCCGCCAGGCTCCTCTGTCCATGGGGACTCTCTAGGCAAGAATACTGGAGTGGGTTGCCATGCCCTCCTCCAGGGTGGTACATATATACAATGGAATATTACTCAGTCATAAAAAGGAATCAAATTGTGCCATTTGTAGAGATGTGGGTGGATCTAGAGACTGTCGCAGAGTGAAGTCAGAAAGAGAAAGGCAGATATTGTATATTAATGCATATATATGGAATCTAAAAAAAATGATATAGGTGAACCTATTTACAAAGTAGAAATAGAGACAGAGAATAAACGTATGGCCACCAAGAGGGGGATGGAGGGGTGGGATGAATTGGGAGACTGGGATTGATATATATACATACACATATATATGTATATACATACTAATGATATTAGCTATAAAATAAATAACTAATGAGAAGCTACTGTATAGCACAGGGAACTCAATTCAATGTTCTGTGGTGACCTGCCCAGGAAGGAAACCCAGGCAAGAAGGGATGTGCGCATACGCACAGCTGATTCACTTTGCTGTCTAGTAGAAACTAACGCAACATCGTAGAGCAGCTATACTCCAATAAATTACTTTTAGAAAAAGAAAAGTAAGTTTCTCCACTGGTGAAGGAGATATATGCCGGTTGTTGTTGTTTAGTCTCTATGAACCAATGAATGTATCTGTCAACCAGAAGAACAGGAAGGATTCAGTTTACATATATTTTTGTGGGTAGTCATTTTCAACAATTGTTTCATGCCTCAATTATATGGTTATAATATATGAATATTTCACATTCTGGCATATTTTCCAAATATGGTGGATAGGTAATACCACTTTTTCGACATTGCAAAACCCGTCTTTACTCTTCTTTGTTGAGTGACTCAGGTTATACACTTCAACAACATTCAGGGTAGTTTTACAATGGTTTAAAACTTTGGCGTTTTATGCTTTCTGTGGTTAAAATGTACCCTTGGTTTGACAGGGAAAAAGTAATAAAAATACAAAACAATTGAACTCAGGAAAGGAAAAGTCTATCTCTTCTAAATGTGCAGGAGTTCCCTAAGTCAGTTTTGAAAGTCTTCATTACTAAAATATGCTCTATTTATAAGAATGTGAGTCAATGTGTTCAGTTCAATTAGAAATCTAGTATATGAGAGAAAGCTTTTCCAAACCAGTTTGAGAGAAAATTTTTTTTACTTTAAAATAATTCTCTCCTATGTTAAAAACCTATTAGTTTAGAGACATTTGTTTGACTTTGAAACAACATCCTTGTGTGTTAGAATACTGACATACTTGTTGACTGCCTCTAATGTACTCCATAAAAAATAATGAGTGGGTGATAATAATGGGTAGGTGATAGTTTTTAGACCATTAAGAAAGCTCTGCATATACCAAAAGCCAGGCACTGAATATAAGATAACTCTTCTCATAATACCCTAATATTCTACTTATTCCCATTTTACAGATAAAAATACTGATGTTCAAAGCCAGTATTTGACATTAAACAAATTGCCCAAACTCCCACAACCAGGGAGGGAAGCCGATGGATCACAAGCTTAGGTCTGCTAGGCTCCAAAGCCTTTATTCTTCCCAGTGTGCCTAGGACTGCTCTCCTGCAGGAAAAATAATGCTGAAGCAAATAGGCCTATTCCACAGCAGATGCACTTCAATGCATCATTTTGAGACAAATTTCTGAAGTTTCAAAATAATTTTTTTAAATCGGTAAGTACTCTATCATGGCAATTGAAAAAATGATGGAAATACCACTGACTGTATTTCATGGCTACCACTCAGGAGAAAAAGTCAAGATAGCACAAGTGGTCTCTTCCTTAGCCTTTCTTAAGTTCTTTCTTAAACGTCCTCTACTTTTTATAGTATTTATATTTTTCAAATATAAGAATAATTTTAATAAATATTTTATAAATTTAAGAATTTCAGCATTCAAATAATACAGAAGAGCTAATTTGGAAGAATACAGTCTTTCTGAACATTGAGTTACCCTCACTCTGACTTTCTGACCTTTTGAAATTATTTTATTAGTAATTATTGCAATGTTACTTCTAGTAACAAAAGTGATGGTTATGGGGACACTTTCATTTTAATGTAGTTTATCATACGTTTTTAAGTTTATAAGATTATTTTTGAAGATAAAGCATTCACACTGTGGCTCTCCCAGTGGGTCCCTTTTTCTGTAAGGGACCTTATGATTGACCTTGAGGAAGGTGGGGCCCGCCCAGATGTAACTCTTGGGCATCAGCCCTGGAGACAGTGAGGATCCTCTCCCTACTGAATTCCTCTCCTCCTCAAATGCCTGCTGTTTGAGTATCAAGGCAACACAGAGATGAACGTATGACTTGAGACTTCAGAGTATCTATTTCCTGCCCAAAGTCATTTCTGTTTCTAACAAAAACATCTTTAATGTTTGGATTTTACTTACCAATTTCTAATCATGTCTGTATACTTTAAAAGTAATAAAACGAAGTAACGAAAAGGTGGGTACATAGCCAGCGAGTGGTAGAGTTAGGATTTTCTTTTTGCTGTTTGTCCAATTGCAGAGTTTGTTCATTTCAGAACAGCGTCTCTGCTTCTGTGACTACTTCTGACTTTTGCATTCTACGATCTTACTAAATCCAGGGCATATTTTGAAGTTGTCCTTTTTGTCTAATAAATTTATGACATCAGTTTGTTGCCTATGATTGACCTCTTTTTCTGAAATGCCAAGTGATGAAAAATAATTAGTTAAGTAAATGGTCCAGACTTAATAACCAACTTTTAAAGCATATTAAATAATAAAAATAATTTACATAAGCTGATAGAGAGTAGAAATGCAGAAATATTATAAAATTTGTTTAAAGCATCAATTCCTTTTATTTCAACCCAGAAATGTTGGGTTTCAAATTACAGTGTAAAACTCTTTGGTCCATTTATGAAGTAACCTTTCATAGGTTACTTTTTCACATTTTTCCTTTTATTGGATTGTTTGTTTACAAAAAGCTGAATTGATAAGTTCTGCCCCGAGGTAGGGTTTTGCCATAAGATTACATAAAAATAATTTCCTTTTTAAAAACTGGTTTTGCTTCTTTTCAGTTCCTTAGATTCTGAAGTTTAAGAGATCTATTTATTTCCACGTGGAGGATGAGTTCTTACAGTAGAAAAAAGAATGTATCCCATTGAAATGTGTATAATAAGATAGGAAAGAGAGAGGTTATGGGACGATCTCAGACAAAGGCTACACTCTGCTGACAAGATCGTAACCAACTTCAAAATGGCATTCATCAACCAGGTTACTTCTGACTGAGGTAGTTTTATTTTTTTTTTTAACTAGAAAAGTCGAGTAATTCCAAGCAATACATCTCAATAAATCTATGAATGTCACACGTTCCATAATTTTTTTTTAAACACTGTGTTCTGGTGTTCATTTCTCTTTTACTATCTGTGTTTATGTCTCATTAGACTTTACAGGAAATCTGCTACTTGTTTATATGGCTGGACTTTGGCAAAAGACAGAGACAACATCTTTTCTAAAACAATTTCACATTTTTCAGTCTCATAACTCCCTAAAAAATTATCTTTGTACAAGATTTTTAAAAGTTCCATCACTTCAAAAGAATGGTCATTAACCCAATTTGAATCTCTTTTTAAAAATCTAATTGAAAGAACCAAAGCCATATTGTAGAGTTTCACTTAACTTTGCAATAAATTTGGAAAATATGCTACACTCTTTTTCAGGAGGAAATTATAGCAGGATTCAAAAAAAATAAAATAAAATCAAGGACAAGTAATTTTTCTGATTAACTAGATATTTGTTAAAACATCTTTCATCTAAAACAGTGCCCTCTCTTTCTGTGATACAGAAGTTTCTTTTTCCCCTGTAACTTTCTGTTACCCTCCCAGTTTGCTTCTTGGCTCCGGTCATTTTAGCCTATCAACAAACCTAAAACACAGCCATATTTGGCATGTGTATATATGTTTCTCTGTGTTTACGCATTCACATTTTTTCACTTTTTCTTTATTTACTTCTGTGTTTGTCCTCTTTTCATATATTCTATACTCTATGATGAAAGGCTTCAGCTTTCCATGACCTTAATTTCAACTTAAAAACTTGTCTACGTATGGTATTCTCCGCATCCCCTTACTGACTGATTAAAAAAATAATAAAAATATTCAGTCCATAGTACTCTTCAACTAGGAGTCAAGCAAGGAAAATATCAACTACCTTATCACAAGAGACTTTACTGTCACCTTTTATCACTTGAATACATCCTTATTTTTCCCTCACTAGGTTAATGTTGGGGTAGTCTTCAAAGCAAGGAGTTATAATTACTATTACAGGTGCAAGCTATTTTAAAGCAAATATAAATTAAAAGATAGAATAACATTTAAAATCTATACAAATTTTAATTTCACACACACACTTGTGAATACGCACACATAAAGTGTTGTCAGTCATGTGAGCTTAAGTAATATAAATCCTGCTAAAATTCAGTTTTGTTCTCTTTAAGATGGATCATGTGTTAACAATATAATAGAGGGATTTTGTGCTACATAAACCAAGAATTTAGAATACAAACCATTGGACCCACAGAATAGGTTTGTTTTATCTGAGCTTGGAAGAAAAAGACCTAGGAAAACAAACCAATTTGCTTCCAATCCAAATTATCAACTGGAGAGATTCTTCAACAGAATACCAGAAACAGATGTGAATGCCTTTTCTCCATGACAGCAGGCCAGTAAATGATTTCTTGCCATTTCATCCCTTTATGATAAAACCTCAAGCTCACATCCACACCAGGAGAGAGGAAAACCCCAGAAGAAATATGATACCATTTGGCTCAACTCTTTTTCCATCTTCCCTGTAGATACTGGATGTGTTACCAGGTCTCTTAACTGTGGAGTTCACACTGACAGTATTTTTAAGATATTGCCTCATTAGGACATATTTTCTTCAGTCTGCAAATGGGACTTACTTTCTGAGTTTTGGAGAATTGACACATAAAGCATCTTTCCACTTTTGAAAAGGAGTGGGCGCGTGTAGTCATGATATGATGTACAAAAGTGATTGAATTTTTTAAAGAATGATTTATTATTCTGGAGTGTATTTTCCAGGGAGAGTGAATGTGCTAGCTTTTGAACCTTTGGAAGCATGAGTTCAAATTTGGCCTGTATTAAGCAACAAGAAACAATGTTTGGCCTGGTCTCAAACTATTCTCTGGGTTTCTACATCATCATACCCCACGCACAACTCAACAACAGTAACACAACTGGGAACATCTGCTGGACAAAAATCCCAGATTTGGGAAGAGAGAGCAGTCAAATACACTCAATACCTCATTATTAGAAAGCCAAAACTTAACTGCTGGTGTTCAAAAGCAAAGTCAGGAAGATATTTCAGGGTCACATCAGTTCAGGTCAGTTCAGTCGCTCAGTCATGTCCGACTCTTTGCGACCCCATGAATCACAGCACGCCAGGCCTTCCTGTCCATCACCAACTCCCGGAGTTCACTCAAACTCACGTCCATCGAGTCAGTGATGCCATCCAGCCATCTCATCCTCTGTCGTCCCGTTTTCCTCCTGCCCCCAATCCCTCCCAGCATCAGGGTCTTTTCCAATGAGTCAACTCTTCACAGCTTCAGCATCATTCCCTCCAAAGAAATCCCAGGGCTGATTGCCTTCAGAATGGACTGGTTGGATCTCAAGGGTCACATAGATTATGAGAAACTAACCAAAGGGTTCTAGAATTCTTTACGGAAATCTGGATTTTAATTCTTTTATTTAATTTATTTCTTTTTTTTTTACTGCACTGTTTACTTACATTTACAACTATTTGCTTACCTACTTTGAAGCTCAATTTGTGGAGCAGTATCTGCTCAGAAAACACATAGGTTGGAGGTTTCAAAAGGGTACAAAATCTCCAAAGTCCTTCTGAACTTAACCACAAATGTTCTGGAAGGTGGAAAAGTGTTGTGTTTTTAAACACCTGAGGATAGAATGGTCACCATTTAAAGTTACATGGAATTATTTTCAGCAACTCTGTTGTCTTGTTTTTAGCAACCCACTTTCCTCTGCATCCTTCATCCTTGAAAAAAGAAAGAAAAACAAATAAATAAATTTTTAAAAAGGTTCCGGGCAGCAGGCAGAGGACATTTAAGTTAAATATTAAACCTAAAGTCATTTTCTGGGTCTTTTTTTGAGCCTGATATTTGCCTTAGGTATGGAGTTCATCATCGTACATGAGAGCAAGTGTGTGTGTGTGTGTGTGTATGTATATATATATATATATATATGTATATATATAAGTATATATATATATATAACCAAAGGTGAAGTAGAAAAGAATCCAAACTTGGCAAATAGTTTCATCCAAAGAAATACACCCCAAACCATCTTTAATAATATATAAAATTGATCAGCTGTTGTACTTGAGGGAGAAAACTCTAAGCAGGGGTGCAGCAAGGTCATAGGGGAAAACGGTGACCCGGTTGGCAGCCGCACTCACATGCCAAGTTCCTCCTGGTTAGGTTGACTGTGGAGTCAGACAGTCAGCATCTTCTTTTCCAGTGAACACAGTTTGGCTTGGAATCTGACTGGAAGCACAGAGCAAAGTCACACTGTATCAACACCTCTACCCTCCGGTGGACAAAACAGAAACGGAAATACAAAGTAACTGCCGGTTTAGTCCACCAAAGGTCTCCCAGCCAACTCCCACTACTCAGTGGCAAGCCCCAGGGCAAGACAGCCCAGCCGCCAGCTGGCTGCCGCGGAAGCCCGAGGGGCAAGGGAGAGGGACGAGCAGGTTGGTGATATCAGGCTGAAATTGAGCAGCAGACACACGGCTCAATCTGGCAAAATGGGATCATAAAATTCAAAGGACTTTAGAGTTACAGGAATGGAAACTATTCCTCTTGTCTTCTAACTTAGTACTCAAGCATACAAACTGAAGGAAGGTACAATCAGCTCCTAATCTAGTTCCCATCTCCCAGGTTAGCTGTTTCCAGCATCCGTGTGAACAGACGCTGAATGGATCAAGCCAATGGCAGTCCTGGGAAGCGTCTGGCCAGTGCGCGATGGGCCTCACATGAGTCAGTGCCTTCAGGTTTCAATCCAATGTGAGGCCAACAACCCGTAAGCTCTTGTCTGCTTGGTTTGGTTTCCTTTGTTGTGGTGCTCGATGGTGCCTGTTTTTGTAGCTTGAGGAAGTTAATAAAAATTGTAGTTTAAGAAAGAAAAACGCATACAGAATGCTGAGAAAGGAAAAGCCATTTCCCCCCCTAAATAACAGTTTCTTGAAAATTAATTTACTGATTGTGAGTTTGCTAAATAGTCCTTAAATACTTTCTCAGTTGAGCCTGAGTCAGCCTCCAGCTATTACAAAGTGACGGCTGAACGAAACATTTACTCTGTGAGAATTCCCACCTATTTCACATGGATAGTCAGGAAAAACTACTCTTGTATAGCTATGTACCTCTCAAATGCAAAGAAAGTAAAAAGAAGCTTAAATTATCTATCTCCTTAATTATGTAAATCAAAGAATGATAGGTACAGAAAAATGCTAAAACTCTTCTCTAGTTTAATGAAACTTTCACTAGAATGAGGCAAAGTAAGAAAGTATCGTGAGTTTTTGCAAAAAGATGAGTTTTTCCTCATTTCAAACATCTTATGTCCGGGCAGCAAATGTTATTTCATTTAGGAAATATGGAAGGTAATAGTAGACTTATTTTTAATGCTATACTCAGCAAAATAAAACAGTAACATTTCCAATTAATGCTAATATGACTTCTTTGATTTTCTTTTGTTTTTGTTTCATTTATTTTATTTTTGGCTATGTCTTGCAGAATGTGGAATCTCACTTCCCTGACCAGGGATTGAACCTGTGTTCCCTGCAGTGAAAGCAGGGTCTTCACTGCTGGACTGCCAGGGAAGTTCCACTTCTCTGAGTTTCAATTTCCTTATTTATAAAGGCAATAACAGTCATTATGTTATTATAAATATTAATATAAATAGAGGTTTTATCAGGATCAATAAAATAATGAATATAAGAGTAATATAAATGTATTTATGTATTTAAGTTTTAGTGCCAATTAGCATTATTACAATAGCAGCCAATTAGCTGTATACTGTAAGCAAGGGAAGCAACAGAAACTTCCTAGTTGAGATGATGAATAGAAATTTACTCTGCGGCATGGAATAGATTTAACTTCATTGGGAGAATAAATGCTGTCAGGCATTTTTAGTTAAAGTTCATCTGGAAAAGTTTCATGGATGCTATGAGTTCTGGAAACGTTTTAAATTTGTCTTTAGATGCAGGAGTGGGGGGTGGTTTTCCATTGAGAGAAACTCAAGTGTAAAGATAAAGAGATAGAAATAAACAAACTTACAGTGCAGGGGATGAAGAAGGATTGGTCCAGCTGAAGGGGGATGTTCAATTTCAAGAAAGATGAGAAAGATAAATTTCAGTACATGCACTGAAGCCAGTTGATGAACCGCCATGAAATCCAAACCCAGGCATTGGTGCTGGCCCTGAAAAACAGTAAGGGGTCACTGGCAATTCTGATGTTGGAGAGGAAAGAAGTGGCACGCAGAAACTGATGCCTATGTGCACAAGTATCACCTCAGACAGGGAGGCTCCCTAAATTAAGAGTGTAGATGAAGAACATGTGAAGACCATGGGGGTCTCACCTTCAGGAGATTAAGATGAAAGATATACACAGCAAAGGTGTCTCCTAAGGACCTAAGAATTAACTGACCCAGAAATACAGTGGAAGGATTCAGAAAGATCTTCAGTTCTGTTCGTTCAGTTGGTTGTTGTGTCCAACTCTGTGACCCTACGGATTACAGCATGCGAGGCTTCCCTGTCCATCACCAACTCCTGAAGCTTGCTCAAACTCATGTCCATCGAGTTTGTCATACCATCCAACCATCTCATCCTCTGCCGTCCCCTTCTCCCCCTGCTTTCAATCTTTCCCAGCATCAGGGTCTTTTCCAATGAGTCAGCTCTTTGCATCACGTGGCCAAAGTATTAGAGTTTCAGCTTCAGCATCAGTCTTTCCAATGAATATTCAGGACTGATTTCCTTTATGATTGACTGGTTTGATCTCTTTGCAGTCCAAGGGACTCTCAAGAGTCTTCTCCAATACCACAGTTCAAAAGCATCAATTCTTTGGTGCTCAGCTTTCTTTATGGTCCAACTCTCCCATTCATACATGACTACTGGAAAAACCATAGCTTTGACTAGATGGACCTTTGTTGGCAAAGTAATACCTCTGCTTTTTAGTATGGTGTCTAGGTTGGTCATAGCTTTTCTTCCAAGGAACAAGCACCTTGTAATTTCATGGCTACCATCACAATTTGCAGTGATTCTGGAGCCCAAGAAAATAAAGTGTCTCACTGTTTCCATTGTTTCCTCATCTATTTGCATAAAGTGATGGGACCAGATGCCATGATCTTAGTTTTTTAATGTTGGGTGTTAAGCTATCTTTTTCACTCTCATCTTTCACTTTTATTAAGAGGCTCTTTAGTTCCTCTTTGCTTTCTGCCATAAGCATTGTATCGTCTGAATATCTGAGGTTATTGATATTTCTCCTGGCAATCTTGATTCCAATTTGATATCTGGTTCCTCTGCCTTTTCTAAATCCAGCTTGAACATCTGGAAATTCTCAGTTCATGTACTGTTGAAGCCTAGCTTGGAGAATTTGGGGCATTATTTTGCTAGCATGTGAGATGAGTGCAATTGTGCAGTAGTCTGAACCTTCTTTGGCATTGCCTTTCTTTGGGATTGGAATGAAAAGTGACCTTTTCCAGTCCTTGTGGCCACTGCTGAGTTTTCCAAATTTGCTCACATATTCAGTGTAGCACTTTCACAGCATCCTCTCTTAGACCATATTACATAAGAATTTTTTTAAAAGTCACTAGAACTTTCACAACCTTTTTCTAGATACAAATTCTATGTCTTTTTCTAGATACAAATTATATGCCTAGTCCTCATACACAAGCCAAACCAACAAACTCTTGATGTTTGACTACTTTGGTTATTTTTCCAATAAATACGTTCTCCAAAATAGCATTTATTTACTCAGATAAACAAATGAATATGTAAATATTGCTAGTATATTCCTTACTAGAAGAAGATTCAGAAAAAAACACAGTGAAAAACTACATTTTTAATTTTCTTATCTTTTCATCTCATTGAACCCTTTAAATTTCAAGTAATGAGAAAGAGCAGGTACACCAGCAAAAGCTCCACGTTGGAAGCCAGAATATCTAAATTTCTGTCCTTGTTCTGCTACCTATTAGCTGAGAGGGAAAATCATTTAATCTCTCCATGTTAGTTTCCTCTTTTTCAAAATTATAAGGTTAAACAAGTTAATCTCTAAAGTTTATTTTTAAATTATTGGGTTAAACAAGTTAATCTCTGAGTTTTTTTCCAGTTTTAACATTCCCTGATTTTAATTTCTTAGTCCTATGACATTGGAGTCTGCCCAGTTCCCAGATAAAGACAGTCATAGATAGAAGTACTTTGGGAAAAAAGAAATGAAGCTGTCTATAAAACTCTGGGAAACAGTCTGTTTTTTCTCTTTGGCATAAAATTATTTTTACTGATTGGGTTCAAGAGTATTCAGGAAATGAGACCCATGGAATTGTCTATTCTTAAGAATATAAAGTACTAAATCTCATTTGAATCTATGGAGCAAAAATGCTAAAGGGAAGAAAGAATATTTAAAATAAGATAAATACAATTTATAATCTCTCATCGCTGTGAAACCTATAGAGTTCTTGTTTCCATAAATTTTGTTTAGAGAATACTTTCCCATTAAGGATTGTATGCATATATGCATGAGTGTGAATATATATATATATATATATATATATAGGTTACACATGTGCAGAAACTGAACCCATACCACTGTGTGTGTGTTTGTGAAAAAAAGAGAAAGCATGATATTCACACATTGTAGGCAATAAAGTTGAATAGAATACCCTTTATTCTTTGGAGATATGAGGCCCCACTAACTACTGAATTAAGAGAGAATTACGTTCAGTAGTAGGTGTCACTCTACTCAGAAATGTAAAGCTCTATTTCAGTTTTTTAAGGAACCTCTATAACACTCTTCATGAGGGCTTCACAGGTGGCTGATTGGTAAGGAATCCGCCTGCCAATGAAGGGGATCCTGGGGATGCAGCTTCACTCCCTGGGTCAGGATGATCCCTTGGTGTAGGAAATGACAACCCACTGCAGTATTCTTGCCTGAAAAATCCCGCAGACAGAGGATCCTGGTGGGCTACAGTCCATGGAGTCATAAAGATTCAAGCAACAACAGTCATAAAGAGCACAACAGCATACCATTCTCCATAGAAGCTATAACAATTTGCATTCCCACCAGCAGAGCAGGAGGGTCCTTTATTCTCCACACCCTTTCCAACATTTATTGTTTGTAGATTTTTTTATGATGGCCATCCTGACTGCTGTGAGGTGATAGCTCATTACTGTTTTGATTTGCATTTCTGTAATAATTAATGAAGTTGAACATCTTTTCTTGTGCTTTTTTGGCCATCCAGAGGTCTTCTTTGGAGAAAAACCTGTTTAGATCTTCTGCCCATTTTTTGACTGGATTGTTTGATTTTTTGATAATGAGTGGCATAGTTCAGTTCAGTTCAGTCACTCAGTCATGTCCAACTCTTTGTGACCCCATGAACCTCAGCATGCCAGGCCTCCCTGTCCATCACCATCTCCCGGAGTTCACTCAAACTCACATCCATCGAGTCAGTGATGCCATACCGCCATCTCATCCTCCGTCGTCCCCTTCTCCTGCCCTCAATCCCTCCCAGCATCAGAGTCTTTTCCAATGAGCCAACTCTTCGCATGAGGTGGCCAAAGTACTGGAGTTTCAGCTTTAGCATCATTCCTTCCAAAGAACACTCAGGACTGATCTCTTTTAGGATGGACTGCTTGGATCTCCTTGTAGTCCAAGGGACTCTCAAGAGCCTTCTCCAGCACCACAGTTCAAAAGCATCAATTCTTCGGTGCTCAGCTTTCTTCACAGTCCAACTCTCACATCCATACATGACTACTGGAAAAACCATAGCCTTGACTAGACGGAACTTTGTTGGCAAAGTAATGTCTCTGCTTTATAATATGCTATCTAGGTTGGTCATAACTTTCCTTCCAAGGAGTGGAAAAGAAATGCAAAAAAGCAAAATGGCTGTCTGGGGAACCTTACAAATAGCTGTGAAAAGAAGAGAAGTGAAAAGCAAAGGAGAAAAGGAAAGATATAAGCATCTGAATGCAGAGTTCCAAAGAATAGCAAGGAGAGATAAGAAAGCCTTCTTCGGCAATCAATGCAAAGAAATAGAGGAAAATAACAGAATGGGAAAGACTAGAGATCTCTTCAAGAAAATTAGAGATACCAAGGGAACATTTCATGCAAAGATGGGCTTGATAAAGGAGAGAAATGGTATGGACCTAACAGAAGCAGAAGATATTAAGAAGAGGTGGCAAGAATGAAGAGCTGTACAAAAAAGATCTTCACGACCAAGATAATCATGATGGTGTGATCACTCACCTAGAGCCAGACATCCTGGAATGTGAAGTCAAGTGGGCCTTAAAAAGCATCACTACGAACAAAGCTAGTGGAAGTGATGGAAGTCTAGTTGAGCTATTTCAAATCCTGAAAGATGATGCTGTGAAAGTGCTGCTCTCAATATGCCAGCAAATTTGGAAAACTCAGCAGTGGCCACAGGACTGAAAAAGGTCGCTTTTCATTCCAATCTCAAAGAAAGGCAATGCCAAAGAATGCTCAAACTACCACACAATTGCACTTATCTCACACACTAGTAAAGTAATGCTCAAATGAGTGGCATAAGCTGTTTGTAAATTTTGGATGGGCTGTGCAATTCCGATTAGCACAGGTGATTCATTTGGATTCAGAGGAAATAGCTGCAGGCATCTGTGGAGAAGATGGGAAAACAGATTGGGAGCTAGAACTTTCCATTCTTCAGCCAGAGCACACTAAGATGTCACAGTTCATGGGCTCTCTGGGATATTGATCACCTCAGTCTCCTGGAGGTGGTTGTGCCTGGAGTCTTCAGTAGGTCAGTAGGTCACCTCAACCTCAAACAGCTCCATCTATCTGCCCAAATATGATTGCTTTCTATGTCTTCCATCTGCAGGGCATTGGGGAGTACCAGTTTAGTTTATCCTTGAGAAATATAAAGGACTATCTAGAAGCCCATATTCAGAAGAGAACAAAAAATACCATTAAAATCAACATCCTGTTATACCTCCTTCTTAACACCTGAACATTTTGAACATTTATTGACAACAAGTAAGTGTGCATTTGGATTAGCTCCCGGGTACCCAGTCACCAAACATGGAGTAAATAGTGGGACCAATGTCTTTCATCATTCCATTGTACAAAAACAGTAGACTCATCTCCCTGGTGTTTTTTTGCAAACCCACACAAAGACATCAAATAAAGCACAGTGTTAGAGTCTATCCTATGAGAAAAGTTTCTTACGAGATTTGCACTGAAATCTTGCCTTCTTGTACTCCAAGAAAGCTGTGATCCAGAATCCACCCTTGCTGGCTCTTTGGGAGGGCTGCACGACTCATCAGCTAATAATTGGAACTCTGATAGGGAGGTGTTGGAGTAGTAGTTAGATGGGTGAAGCTTCAAGTTGTTTTCTAGTTACAAACTAGTATCCTGAGAATGTAGGACACTTGCTAGTAGTGATTACATTACAAGAGCGCATTTTTCCATTTCTAAATCATAAAGATTTATGAAGCTGTGTAGTCATGCCTTGTAGCTGATGTTTCTAATGAAAAATAATGTAATTTCCTAGTGCAAATCACACTGATGTGACCTAGAGACATTTCTGTTTTGTCACAACACCATTTAATTGGAACTGAAATTAGCCAGAATTACACCATGTTCCTGGCGAACAGTATGATCCAAAAATATCACCATAGTAACATGTGTATTCTATCAACAAGTCCCCTTTCATATTTTTTAAGGTCTCATTCTATCAATAATTCCAAAACACATTAAAAATTGTTTTGGAACCCTCAGCTGTTGCTGTAAGGTATTTGTAACTCAATTTAAATGGCATACTGAATTTTAAAAATATATATTTCCCTTTATTTAAGGAAACATTTGCTTGCTCATTAGGCCAGATCAACTTTGCAGATGTAGTGAGAGCTTCCAGAGATGTTTTATATGACCAAGTGCTGAAATTCATTTTCTTTTTACTGTTTCTTTCATCACCTTCTAAGAAATTATATGTTCATTCCAAGGAGTTAGGTCTCAACTGACCATGGAAAGGTAACTTTTTTAAAGTTTGCTTCTTTAAGCTATGAGAAATCATAGAGGAAACGGAAAGTTCATATTCTCAAAGAGGTTTTAGTTCTCACTTGAGCAATTGCAAGAGAAATCTATTTTGGTTATATATAGATGAAATGGTTATATATAGATGAAATGGTTATAATTGGTCCTTCCTAGGTTTAAAGCAGTTCATTTCCTCCCTTCATCAGCTAGGTTTGTTAAGTGCTTATAGACGTAACAATTTGTACAGGGATGAATTTGAAAAATGATCATTAAATGTGTTAGGATGCCCCAGGTTGATGTGTGGGTGGTTAAAAGGGATGAAGAGAGGTGAATGGGAAGATAGAGGAAGGGAGGAGAGAAGAGATAATATTTTAAGGCATTTTACTGTCACACAAATGACATTGTGTAAATAGTAATTGAATTTTAAAGGAAAAATAAAACAGATCCTCCTGAAAAAAAGGGAAAGAGTTATATAATGCTGAAAAGCAGTGTTTGTGGGTGATGACAGAGGATGGGATTCTTCCAGCAAGCTATAGCTTGGTGAAAGTTTGAAATGCTCTCATCTGAATGGCCTTTTTTTTTTTTCTCTAATCTTTCTGAACTGCACCTAGCAGCAGTGGGATCTTAGTTCCTTGACCAGGGATTGAACCTGCATTCCCTGCAGTGGAAGTGCAGAGTCTTAAACACTGGACCACTAGGGAGGTCCCTGAGTGGTCTATTGTATTAAGATCATGTGTGAACATTTCAGGTTTTTTGTGTATGAGAACCTTCAGCTTGATGCGTGTGCTCATTTGCTCAGATGTGTACAATTCTTTGCGATCCCATGGACTGTAGCCTGCTAGGCTCCACTGTCCACGGAATTTTCCAGGCAAGAATACTAGAGTGGGTTACTGTGCCCTCCCCTAGGGAATCTCCCCAACCCAGGGATCGAATCTGCTTCTCCTGAATCTCCTGCATTGGCAGGCTGATTCTTTACCTCTGTGCCACCTGGGAAGCGCAGATTGACACCATTAAGAATGAAAAAAGGATTGTTTTGTCGAAAGATTGTCTTTGATTCATCTTGCTCAGAATACTCCAGTGTTCTTGCCTGGAGAATCTCAGGGACGGCGGAGCCTGGTGGGCTGCTTTCTCTGGGGTCGCACAGAGTCGGACACGACTGAAGCGACTTAGCAGCAGCAGCAGCAGCAGCAGCAGCAGCAGCGGCTCAGAATATGGTAGCTGAAGTAATGAACTTTTCAAAGATGTTGGCTTTATCTTTGTTTTGTCACTGTGGATAGATTAATGATCCAGAAAGCAAAACATTCCACGTGAAGTCATTCATTTTTCAGTTTGACTTGAACTCCTTAACTGTATCGCAGCTCTACGTGGACATTTTCATCCAGAACAGCATGCTTCGTGAGCTCAATGGCCTCATTTGAAATATCTTCTTGTTTGTTTCTCTCTATTTGTGTTTGTTATCTTTCTGGTTGCTTGTATCTTGTTCAATTCAGTTTATAGCAATGAGGACAGTGACCCAGATTTTATTTCCTTTAGCAGAATTCTTCTTTATTCTTTGATAAACAGTCATTCATATCTCATGGGAAATTTTGACATAGAGAGACAGGACCACTTTTTGTTTAAACTATGAAAAAAGGAAGACTTTCTTTGGTAAAGCATTCATTTACTCAACAACTGTTTAGCTAATAACTATGCTATGCTAAGAATTGTGCATGTCAGTGGATAGACACGTGTGAGCAAAATTGGCAACATTCTGCCCACTGAGAAGGATGTCAAACAGACACAGAACAACATTTCGAATGATAAATACCAATAATGGTCACAAACTTGGGAAAGATCTAGAAATTAAGAGAATGGGACCAAACTGGGGGGTTAGGCAAGGTCGTCCTAAAACTTAATCTGATAACTGATGTTTAGGCAAAGTTGGTCAAAAAGAATAGGTGTGATGCTGGCTGGTGGAGAGGGTATATAAGGAGGGAGAGATAGAAACTGTACCATAAGAAATTAACAGTTACACACTATTAAATATAAAATAGATAAGCAACATGTAGAAGGCAATGGTAACCCACTCGAGTACTCTTGCCTGGAGAATCCTATGGACAGAGGAGCCTGGGGGCTGCAGACCATGGGGTTACTAAGAGTCGGACACAACTGAGCAAATTTACTTTGACTTTTCACTTTCATGCATTGGAGAAGGAAATGGCAACCCACTCCAGTATTCTTGCCTGGAGAATCCCAGGGATGGGGGAGCCTGGTGGGCTGCCGTCTATGGGGTCGCACAGAGTTGGACACGACTGAAGTGACTTAGCAGCAGCAGCAGCAGCAGCAGCAGATAACCAACAAGGACCTACTATAAGAGCACAGGGAATTGTACTCAATATTTTGTGATAATATATACAGGGAAAGAATCTGTAAAAGAATGGATAGGTGTACAACTGATTCACTTTGTTGTACACTTGACACTATCACAACACTGTAAATTAACTATACACCAATATAAAATAAAATAAAAAATTTTTAATTATTATATAAAATAAATAAGCACCAGGGTCCTATTGTATAGCACTTGGAACTATGTTCAACCTATATTCAGTATCTTATAATAAACTATAATGGGAAAAAAATCTATAAAATAACGTATATATGGCTTCCCAGGTGTCTCAAGTGGTAAAGAACACTCCTGCCAATGAAGGAGATGCAAGAGATGCAGGTTTCATCCCTGGGTTGAGAAGATCCCCTGAAAAAGGAAATGGCAATACTCCAGTATTCTTGCCTGGAAAAGTCCATGGACCGAAGAGACTGGTGGGCTACAGTCCATGTGATTGCAAAGAATCTGACATGACTGAGCACAGCACGTATGCACACACACACACACACACACACACACACGTGCACACATGCATACACCTCAAAAAAAATTACTCTGGCTACTCTAAGGAAAAAATTCAAAGGAAGCATGAGTAAAGACAAAAACATCCAAGTAGAAGACTATAGTCCAAGCAAGATATTATACGGGACTTGCTTGGAGACACAGCAGTGAAGAGAGAGAGGAAATCAACAGATTTGAGGGATGTTTTGGAGATAAATCTTGAGACAATTAATCTAGAAGGAAGAAAGATCAAAGATTACACTCAGGGTTCCTGCAGTAGGCAGCAGCTTTCCTGATGGGCCTTAATTTTCCCTACCTCCTGGTAATCCTACCCCATGTTACTGCCTTCCATACTTAATAGGCTTGGTCTGTGTGACCTGTGGATTATGGCAGACATGATGGGCTGTGACTGCCAAGGTAAGGTCATAAGCAACATTGTAGCTCCTACCTTGTTCTTGCTCCCATGGGCCAGTTACTCTGGGCAAAGCAGCCCCATGAAGGGACCCAGGTGACAGGAAACAGAGGCTTCCTGCCAACAACTATCGAGGAACTAAGGCTTCTGGCTAAGATCCACATGAGAGGTACAGCTTGGAAGAGTGTCTCCCAGACCTTAGTCGAGCCTTGGAATAACTGCAGACCACGCCAACACCTTGCCTACAATGTCATGACCCCAAGCCAAAATCACCAGGCCAAGCTGCTTCTCAATCTCTTACACATAGAAACTGAGAGCTGAATCATTCTTTTAAACCTCTAAGTTTGGTGGTAATGTGTTACACAGCAAAAGATAAGGAAAGTATTTGCTTAAGCAATTGGAAATACTATTTATTAAGCCTCTGAGAATGAGGAAAGGAAGGGACTGGTAGGGAAAGATCAAGAGTTACTTCTACACATACACGTATTCCTTGAAATATTCCAGAGTTGATGCCTTGCCAAAAAATCAAATAAATGAATATGGAATTCAGAAATGTGATCTGAGCTAATAATACACATTTGAGAATTACATGTTTATAGATGATCATTTCAGCTATAAGAATTGATGTGATCACTTCAGAAAGAATATAACATATTGAGAAGAGGATCTCGAAATCTCAATATCTAGATATTTATATATCTACACCTGTTTTGCACCACTTTAGTTCACTTCACCTCTTGCTTATTCCAGCCACTGTCATGGCGACCGGTTCCTTGCTCCCTACTACAGGATTTGCACAGGTGCAAGCTGACACAATCTCTTAGCAGCCCACACTGGATCGTCCCTGTTGTGCTGCCTGGAACACTCTCAGGAACCACGCAGGACACGTGCAAGTGGAACCTGAAAGTCAAGAGCACCTCTTGCCCATAGGCTCACCAACCGGAGATCAGGAGGTGATGGATAAACGCTTCCCCACTGCATCCCCGGGTAGTTCCGAGGTGCCTTTTATAAAGTTCCTCCAAGGCTTCTGCAGGATCTTTGATTAATTTCCCAAGTGGTGTCCAACTCATTTTGGCACCAGCTTTCCTTATTTTCCTTCTGCACTCAACCTGTTTCTCTAACTTGCTCCCTAAGATTGCTGCCCAGACAAACTATCTGCCTGCAAGCTTTTAGCTCTTTTCAGGGAAACCCTGGCTAAAATGGCTTGGTAGGAAAGGATCCACTAAACCAGCTCAGTAGATGTTAAAGGAGAAACCAAAGTGGTAGAAGAAAACCTGAAAATGAGCATTACGATATTTAAGAGAAAATGAGAGGTCAATGGTGTGCAATGGTACTTGGAGAGCTAGTCACAAGACTTCACAGGACTAGTGAAGAAATTTGCACACCGCTTTCCTTTTCATCAAATGTTCACATCACCAGACCTTCCAAGAAGTGTTACGAGGCAGGCAAATTGATATTATTTTTCTCAAGGTCCAGGTAGGATGAACACATACAGAAAAGTGAAATGATGGCTCCAAGCCCATTCTATAAGGGTCCACATGTTTTAACTCCAGTTCATTTACTTCACAAAACATTACTTATCCCATGGTTATTGGAAATCCAGCTCCAGTGAGTATGAGTAAACCCGATCATTTATTTATACTCAGTGAGGCTGATTTCCGATAACCATGGGATAAGCAATTATTTGTGAAGTAAATGAATTAGAGTTAAAACATGTGGACCCAATCATTGATAGAGGCTTTTCTGGTTGCTCAGATCGTAAAGATCTCCAGGGTCAGAAAGATCCCCTGGAGAAGGGATAGGCTACCCACTCCACTATTCTTGGGCTTCCCTGGTGGCTCAGATGGTAAAGAATCTGCCTGTAATGCAGGAGACCTGGGTTCAGTCCCTGAGTTGGGAAGATGCCCTGGAGGAAGATATGGTAATCCATTCCAGTATTCTTGCCTAGGAAATCCCATGGACAGAGGAGCCTGGCGGGGGTACAGGTCATGGGGTTGCAAAGAGTCGGACATAACTGAGCGACTAACACTAATCATTTACAAGAATTTAAGATTGCAGATAGACACAGAAAATATACAAATAGTCTAATCCTAGAATTTTCCTGAGAAATTTTATGTTGTAGAAAACAGGATATTTTTTTTAAGGGCTTAATTCTGACAAAATAATCATAGTTTTACAAACTGCAAATATTTTATAGCCACTAAAATATCACCTAATAAAAGCGATAAGGAAGCAAAAGGAAACACTTCCAGATGCTTACTAAAGACAGACCCTGTCGATCTGAGAATTACTGTGAAACACCATTATTTGAGAAAATCTCCAGGCCAAGGTAATTGGTGGGATAACTTGAAAATTTGGATTATAGCTATTCACAAAGTTGTCAGGATTTGAAGGTGCCCAGTTGAAGATGCCCCTTTTCCTTGTCTGAGTTCTGAACAATTACCTGAATTCTGAAGATTTGAAAGAGGAGTCAGTCAGTTGGAGATGAAGATACCAACTTTAAGTGAGAGCTAGGTTAGAGGATGTGGCTTAGATATGTAACCAATGTTTGGTTTGTTTATTTGATCGTTTATTCGCTTCACCATTTATGCCCTGCTACCCTGAATTTCAGCTTTGTGAACATATATATCCATAGTATCTAGTGTTGCTGCACTGGAATGTTTGGATAGGGAAGAAAAGAGAGGAAATACCCAGTACTGCCAACTTTTTTAATAGTCTAGCCATTTACTTTTTATTTACTTATTTGGCCATACCATGTGCAGCATGTGAGATCAACATGTGGAATCTTAATTCCCAGACCAGGGACTGAACTTGCATCCCCTGCGCTGGAAGCAAGGATCTTCACCATTGGATCACCAGGGAAGTCCCTAGGCTTTTTCATTTAAGGCATGTTGATTAAAAGATGCCATGTGCCAATCAAAGAGAGGAATGGACTGGGAGGAGGAGTGTGAAAGGGCTGGGGCAAGAAGCCAGGAGTGCTGTTCTATTGAATCCCATTCCTCTCCAGACTATTCCAATGACAGTGTAGCCCAGGTGGGTTGCCTGGTGCTCTATTTGGCCCATGAGAGGGTTAGATTAGAAGGAAACATATGGACGCATAAAGATGGCTGGCACGAAGAGTATGAGATGGCCTCTAAAGGAAGCATGCTTTAGATGCTCACGATTGCACATAGGATGATATGGGAGCCTCCTGGGAACTGCCTGTCTCACCCGCTACCTGGTGGCTAGCCAGCAAGCTGAGTGTCCGGGGCTTTGCTTCCTTCACGTCAAACAACATCACCACGACAAGCTTACATCTGATACTTTAAATATCACAAAACACATCAGCTTGAAAGAACCATGTTTGTAAAACTCTTCTTTCAGGTAGCCAGTTCTGATATTTCAAAACAGACATTGCCAAACCTTTGTTTATTAGAATAAGACCTTTTTTTAAAAAGCAAAGCTCTTTAGTTTTTCAAAACAAACTGTCTTTTACCTGATTTTAGCAACTGCACGATACTCCTTGCAACAAAGGCAATATAACATTACCCGAAAAAGAGACCGGGATAGATGAAAATATCCGGGAACTATCAGAATACTTGAAATATAGAAAACCATGTGAAAAAAATCCACTCTTTACCTTTCACAGTAAACGATAAAGCCAATGATAACTGAATATCATTTTAGCCAGGCAATGAAGCACAATCCAAGCAACCGCTTTCTTCCTCTAGAATTTACAATGTTGTCCCTTAAATATCTGGAGTAAAATTTCAACTCCAGAGAATACATGCTCTTGGTGATCATCTTTGAAAAGAACAACATACGCAAGTTCCCCAAATTACTAATAGCGTTTGGAATATGTTTGACAGTCTTACCTCTCCTTTCCCTGGCTACATTCCAAGGCAACCTGGGTAGACTGTGCAGATTACTTTATTAATAGTTAAAAGACTAGAATAAAACATACACTTGGATTACCATTATTTAGTTGCTAAATTGTGTCCAGCTATTTTGCAATCCCATGGACTAGCTCACTAGGCTCCTCTGTCCACGGGATTTCCCAGGTAGGAATACCGGAGTGGGTTGCCGTCTCCTTCTAAAGGGGATTTTCCCAACCCAGGGACTGAATCTGTATCCTGTGTTACAGAAAGATTCTTTAGCTCTGAGCCACCAGGGAAGTCTGATGCCTAAGTATAATTGAGGAAAAAAATGTCAAGATAATTCTCCAAACCAGTAAAAATTGTGATTATGGTTAAGAGTTAGTCCTGGGATTTTTCCATCCTTTTGAATTTCAACACTCAGAAATAGAATCCATGTATTTCAAATCTGCCATAGTTTGTGGATGAAAGACAGGATTTCATAAATCTGTGTTTATTAACTTCATTGTGTTTAAACGCAAAACTTTCCAGACACATAAACACCCAAAGACTTGTTTTTTTGCTGCTGGTGGTTGATGTGTGTCCCTCTTGTTCCTCCTTTTTGTGCCCCTGATAACTGTCTCTCAGTGAGTATCTGATAGAGAAAAGCCATATCTGTTAGGGTATTACCCTTGCCAGATAGCCTGATAAATAATTAGGAATCGAAGATGATAAGCAAGAATGTTTTATTTACACTGTTTTGAAGAATACTTTGTGCATCAACTGAGCGATTCTTTCTGAGCATTTCCGACAGCTTGCACTTGATTTCAAGGCAGAGTCTTGCATACAGGGCATAGTAGCTGAGGACCGGCCAAACACCTGGTCCTATTCTCAGTGGTCAGGGTGCCCTAGGCTAAAGGCATGATGTAGTTAATGGGCTCTGCATTGAGCGGGTTTTCCGTCACTGCGTTCTGAAGACTACTTATTCCGCCTTTCTCAGCATGCAGGTGCAAAATTTCCAACTGAGTTCTAGTCATAAGATATGACTTTATACCTTGCTCTGGTTTCAAACCAATCAAAAACCCTATTCATTCTCCCCAGATACTTTACATTTGGCTCAGTTGTGAAGGAGATCTGAAAACCCTTTCAAACATAATTTCTGACTTAAAAAACAATCTACAATCCAATTTTGGGAGAAAAGGCCTTTTTTTCCCCTCATCTTGCACCATTTTTAATTACATCGTAAATGCTTGTTATTTGACCTATTAATTAAGAAAAATCTTAAGCTTCGGAGAAATATATAAATTTTCACCTGAGAGAAAAAGATTCGAATAAAGTACAGAGCAATAGAATTGCTATACTTCTATGTATATTGTATTGATATTAACAGTAATTGCTTAAGCTAACTAAGCAGTTTTTATGGACTCGGTGCTAAGTGCTTTACATACTGTGTCTCATTTCATCTTCATATCAACTCTCTGACTCTCTGAGATACATTTTATTATTGTTCCCATTGGGTAGGTGAGCAACTCAGACTCCTAGGAACAGTTCTGCCTGAAGTCATTCCATTCATGAACACAGAGCAAAGACCAGAATCTGAGCTTCTCTGACTCTTCGGCCTATACTCTCAGCTACTGGAGGATAGAGAACAACATGGCAGAGGGAGAAGGTGCTGGGTCCCAGGTAAGCAAAATCAGAAGAGATTTCATGTCCAAGACTCAAAGTCAAAACTCATCATTGGGATGGGAGAGGCAAGGGCAGGGCCAGGCCCATGTGAATTGAGGCCCAATTCTGAGCTGTTGGGGAAGCCCCAGTGGCCCAAGAGGTGAAGAATTTGCCTGCAATGCAGGAGACCCAGGTTTGATCCCTGGGTCGAGAAGATCCCCTGAAGAAGGAAATGGCAACCCACTCCAATATTCTTGCCTGGGAAATCCCATGGACAGAGGAGACTAACGGGCTACAGTCCTTGGGGTCACAGAGTCGGACACAACTGAGCGTGCACAAGTACATACGTACATCCGAGTTGTTAGGTTAAAAAGACTTAACTCCTGAGGAGCCAGTACAGTGAGTCCCCTATATACGAAGCAGTTCTCTTCCGAGAGTTCATTCTTAAGTCCAATTTTTTCATAAGTCTAGCAAACTTAGCCTAGGAACCCAACTAACACAATCAACTATACAGTATAGTACTGCAATCATTTTATACTACCTTTCACACAAATGGTATATAAAAAACAAACACAAAAGACAAAGAAAACATTTTTAATCTTGCAGTACAGTAATCTCACAGATACATGAACTAATTTACACAACTGGAAGTGGGAATGCATGTTCACATATCTGAAAGTTTGCAACCTGAAGGTTCGAGTGCAGGGGACTTACTATATTGAGCCTGTCAGAAGAATCAGTTGGCCCTGAATGTGTGGAAAGGAAGGAGAGAGTGTCCAGGAAGAGGCCAGGTCTGACACCCTAAGCCATCTTCTCAGGATGCTCAGGCTCTGGAAGCAACAAGCTAGTGCGAGCCTGGTATTATCACCCCAAGAACCTAATGACTGAATATCCTCCCGATGAAATAGAGTTGTTGAGTACTCTTGCCTGGAAAATCCCATGGACGGAAGAGACTGGTAAGCTGCAATCCATGGGGTTGCTAAGAGTTGGACACCACTGAGTGACTTCACTTTCATGCATTGGAGAAGGAAATGGCAACCCACTCCAGTGTTCTTGCCTGGAGAATCCCAGGGACGGGGGAGCCTGGTGGGCTGCCGTCTATGGGGTTGCACAGAGTCGAACACGACTGAAGTGACTTAGCAGCAGCAGCAGCAGCAGCAGTAATCCTACATGGTGACCATTTGAGGTCAGGACTCTACCTCTCTCAGCTGTGGAACAGGTATAAAATGCATTCCATACAAAAGAAAAAGAGGAAGTGGAGGCTTTTCACATGTGGTGTGAGCTCCTTTTCATAACTGAAGGTTTCTTAGGGCAGGAGATGGGCTTCCCTTGTGGCTCAGCTGGTAAAGAATCCACCTGAAATGTGGGAGACCTGGATTCGATCCCTGGAGAAGAGAAAGGCTACTCATTCCAGTATTCTGGCCTGGAGAATTACAGGGACTATGTAATCCATGGGGTCGCAAAGAGTCAGACACGACTGAGCAACTTTCACTTTAGGATAGGAGACAGGCTTTTCAAGGCCCAGTAAAAGCGAACCATCTTTGTAAACTGCTCTGAAGGAAATTAAAGTGGGAATCATGGATCTCGGACCTATTGCCTCTCTTTATTACCACTGCCCTGAGTACATCAAAAACTTGCCTTGCTGTATCTTGTATTGCATTAGAGGCTAGCTGAAAGATTAAATTTTCTTTTTACATAGCCATCTCTCTTACCACTAAACTTTCTTTCTGAAAGCTATAGCTGGCTTTGCAAAGTAATGCTTCCATCATTCTGAGGTTTGCCCTTATTACATAATGCAAAGTCAGTCAGATCATTCAGACTAATGCATTTAAACTACTAATCCAAGTGATGCTCCTCTGAGCATGTTCAGGGTTTTAGGAGTTACTGGTTCATTGCAAGAAATTATGTTTTTCTGTCCTGTGCTTGCTTGTAGAATGTACTTCAGAGATGCCGAGACAGGCGGGGTCCACAGGGAAAGCCTTCTTGAATGCTAGAAATACCAGGTGGGAGCTACAGTCAGAAGCGCTTATCTGTGGGTGGCACTGACAGTGGATGCCCTTTCATCAGACACAGCCAGATTTACTGCTACGTTCTGAAAGACACGAGAGAACAAAGAGAGTCCTAGCCTAGGAGGCAAGGGATACGCAGACCATTCCTAGCCTACTGACTCAGTGTTTGACTGGTGACAAGTGGCTTAGCTGTACTCAGATTCCTCAACTCTAAAAGTCAGATGAAAATACCCATTAACGTATTTCCGTGCCTTGGGCATGCTGTCTAATAAGTGAGTCTCTTTCTGACCTAAAGAAGTGAAGTGACTCGTCCAAGGACAAAAGTTCCTTAACGCCCCAGGGGGAGGGCTTTTCAGGGCTCTGTGTACCGGATGGTCACCATAGCACTGCTGCCAGCCCGGCTTGGAAGACAAGTTTTGAAAGCAGTTTAAGTTTGCTTTTGCTGAGTATTCAACTCAGCATTTCACGAAGTTATAGACCAATGTTTCTTTTTAAGGCAAATGTTAAAAATATATAAATAAGCGGCTTGCAAGTAAGCTTTGTAAACTTGAATTTCATCTTTGTTTAGAAACTGACTCAGACTGGATTTTATTCAAAGTCCTGCTCTAGCTCCAAAGAAAAATGGCTCCCAAATGTTAGCCTCTCAACACTGGTGCTTCACACTTGCCAAAAGGGCCTGGTATTTCAAAGATCCATTCAGCTCTGAAGCAAAGAACAGTGCCCGACATATATGAAAGCGCACGTTCAGTTCTCAAAGACCATTTGTCTATTTGTTTGCAGTTCTATTTGTAAGCCCAGATTGTCTAAGATAGGTTTAAGTATGTAGCCATGGATGTATATGCGTTTGCACCAAATAGGAGTAAGAATCTCTCTTTAGTATCTTTAGACTAGGTACACTTTCTCCTTTCTGCTGATATAGGATCTAGCAGGCATCATTTTCCCAAGAGTCTAGTATTGTCTACATCAACAATCAAGAAATTCACTTTTCCTCTGGATAATCTCTACAAGCTGGCAGGCAACTCTTTGGCCACTTTGGTGTCTTCACTGGCTGCCTTGCCCTTTACCCTGATGTTGTACAGAGTCCAATCAGCAGCACTCAGTATGTTTATTTCTTCACTCTTTGAGCCAGTGCTTAGCCATCTCTTGAATAAATGTTAGGCTTATAGGTACGTGCCATTGGTACTGACCCACCAGCTATGTGCTTCAGGTTTTCCGTTTTGTGTGTGTGTGTGTGTGTGTGTGTGTGTGTGTTATTGTTTGCAATGAATATGGTTGGTTGTATCTACTCCCCATTTCTTCCTCCATGACAGAGTCTTACTTGTCTCCAGCTATTCACCCCTATGTCATGCGGCCAAGTGTCTTCCAGAAAGCTAACCCCTTTTCCCGCCCCTGCCAGCCCAGTTTCAAGAATGGGAATGATTAATAGATTCAAATTCTCCAGTTGCCATAACCAACTCAGAAATAGACGTGGGCATAAAGTACAAACATGACGGGCCAATGAATAGCTCAGAAATCAAGAATGAAATAGCTACACAACCGCTAACAACATCTGTTTTGATCAATATTCACATTTTATTTTTCTAGAGAAGCTTTTTTTCCTGACTTGAAAGATCCCAAGGGGGAACAAAAAAAAAAAACAAAACCCTCTACATGTTGTTCTTAGCTTGTCAATGAGTTTTTATGGAGAGTTCAAAGAATTTAGATCCTTGGATAACACACTTTGCCCAAATAGGTTTATATCTCTGATCTGTGTAGTGAAGAGATGAAAAGCTGAACTATATTCAGATTACATATGGTATGAGATCAGCAGAAGAGATTTCACCATAGACTCTGATATACTTTAAAGGGTAGGGATTCCTATACTTTAGACTTGCTGGAATATTCCTAGGACATTGGGCTCATTAAATTGGACAAAATAATCTTTCAAAATGTAATTGTAGAAAAAGTTAAAAAGAAAGAAAGAGACAAAGTCATACCCACAGAAAGAGGCCATTCCAAACAGGAATGGTGGTATTATTTAGCAAAATTATAAGAGAAGTACGTATATTTGTGTATTTGTTTTGTTTTGTTGCAGGTTTGGTGGAATAACATTTAAATGTTAAACACATAAAATTCCATTCAATAACATTAACTGGTTTTTTCCCCTCTCACAGTATTTCCTTTATCCCTCTGGTCCTCCACCCCTTCTAGTAGTTAGGTTTATCTGTAAGACTTTCTACCTCAGGGAAAGACTGCAACAACAAAAGGCAGAGTGTTCTTTCTGCCTCTTTCTGGCTTTTGAGTTTCAAAACATTCAGGCTGTCGGTGAATGGAAAGGACTCGTAGCGTGGATAAAATATTTTGAAGACGACATCATGAGTCAGAGCAAATATTCCTCATCCCTTACGTCTTACCCCACCCTGGGCCTCAGACTAACGACAAACAAAGTCCTCGAGCTGAAAAGGCGAAATGAACATTAGAGATAAGCTATGAGAAAAAAAAATTGCATGGCTTTCAAACGTGCTTCCAAAATCCTTTGACACTTCTCCTGTTGAGAGATAGAGGTCTATGTCCCCTCTCCTTGCATCTGTATGGCCTTCTGATTTCTCTTAGCAATAGGGAATGGCAGGAGTGACTTTTGTGACTCTTCAGGCTGGGCTATAAATGGCAGTGCAGCTTCAGGCCTTCCCTGACAGACCAGCAGTTAAGACGCTGTCCTTCCAATGCAAGGAATGTGGGTTTGATACCTGGTCAGAGAACTAGGGTCCCACACATCATGTGGTATGGCCAAAAACAAATTAATTAATTGTTAAAAACAAAAACAAAAAAACCCCACAACCTAGGAATTAAAAACAGGCAATGCAGCTTCTATCTTTTTCCCTAGAACCCTGGCTTTTGGTGCCAGAAACTGCCAACCCTGAGGCAGCCATGCTGTGGGGAAGCCAGGCCACACAGAGAAGTAAGAGCACAGAAGCTCCAGTCTGCCGTCCTCACTTTCAAGCCATTCCAGTCCAGGCTCCAGACATGAGTGAATGAGTCTTTAGATGATTTCAGCCTTAAGCCACTGGGTCTCCCCAGTTGAAGACTAGACAACATGGAGCAGTGCCTACTGTGCCCTGTCTGAGTTCTTGACCCACCAGACTCAATGAGATGATAAAAATTTGAAGCTGCTACATTTTAGGCTGATTTATTTTGAATAGTAATTGGAACAGAGGAGACTGCTTCCCTGTCTCTGAGGAACCTCCCACAGGAGATAAACCTCTTGGGTCTGTCTGAAGAATCTGGCTTTTGCGGTGATGTGACTATGGTAATTTGCGATTACTCTGCAGATACAAGGCATCTTCACAATTACTTTGGTCTCTTCTTAGAGGAATATCAAGAACAAAGCCTCAACATCAGGAAGGACTAATCTTCAGTTTCAGTGTCTTCATCTAGTGGTGGCTGGGATTATGGCACACAATAATGTTATATGAGCTCTAAGGCTTTTTGCTAACTTAAACAGAGCTAACTGATGCTGGGAAAGATTGAAAGCAGGAGGAGAAGGGTACAACACAGGACAAGATAGTTGGATGGCATCATCGACTCAATTTGAGCAAGCTCCGGGAGATAGTGAAGGACAGGGAAGCCTGGAGTCCTGCAGTCCATGGGAATGCAAAGAGTTGGACATGACTGAGCCACTGAACAACAACAATAATATGCCCAGCAGTGAGATTTCTGTGCTTCATGCTTAATCGCTTTAGCTTTGTCCGACTCTTTGCGACTCCATGGACTGTCATCCACCAGGCTCTCTGTCCATGGGATTCTCCAGGCCAGAATACTAGAGTGGGTTGTAATTTTCTTCTCCAGGGGCTCTTCCTGACCCAGGGATTGAACCTAACGTCTCTTATGTCTTCTGCATTGTCAGGCAGGTTCTTTACCACTACCACCATCTGGGAAGCCCCCAAGAGATTGTGGAGCCCAGTCCAGATTGCTAACACACAGTACAGTGTTTGTCCTATGCCACTAATTATGGTGCTGTTATATGTATAGCAAAACTGGCCTAGTTGACGAATTGCTCTAACAAACGGTTAATGCATCTTAGTGACTTAACACAGTGAAATTTACTGTTTGCTTGAGTCATAGTCCAGTGTAGGTTTATAGTGATAGGAAGAACCTCTGTTTTACTCAGCTGCTCAGGAGCCCAAGCTCCCATTTTCTTGCGATCCCCCCGCTCTCTGTTAGGTCCTTTGAGTCTTCTCCATGTATGTGACAGATGAGACAGAGAGAGATGCGGGAATCATATGAGGAATATATTTATAGAGCAGGCCTGAAAGGGGCACATAACACTTTTACTTTCATTCTGTGGCCAGAACATTGTAACGGAGACTGGAAAGCGCGGTCTAGTTGTGCGTCCTGACAAAAGAGGAGAATACAAATAACGGTTAGGAGATTACAGTCACTGCCCAGGCATAAATGCTCTATGCCACTTCGTATGTCTCTCAGTGCCTAGCATGATATCTGGCTTAGAATAAATACCGCACAAATGCTTAAGAAATGAATAAACGAATAAAATAGGCGGTGGTGCTGTAGAGTTTCATTTACCTTAAGATCTGAGAATGACTCGTGGAAGGAACATTTGTCTCATCCAGGCTCATCTTCTGCTAAATCTTTGAATTTGCTTTATAATTTTACAATAGAGCACTCATCAATTTAAAACCCAAGGATGAAATGGATATTGATATTTTACTGTGGCTAGTTTCCTAATACTGAAATGATGACATAATAGCTTTTGCTTATCCTGAAATTTGTAAGCATATCAAATTTAAAAGAACAAATTGAAAGTATACTTAAAGTTAAGTCTCTGATTCCCCACGGCTTTATGTATATATGCGTATCATGATTTATACTATTCAATCAAGTTACCAATAACATAAGCACTTTTACATTAAATATGTTACAAATAGCCTGGTTTAAAATTTTACACAATATAATTTGTAGTGCAAT
Organism: Ovis aries; assembly: GCF_016772045.2. Taxonomy (NCBI): domain Eukaryota; kingdom Metazoa; phylum Chordata; class Mammalia; order Artiodactyla; family Bovidae; genus Ovis; species Ovis aries. The sequence continues at coordinate 14,058,909 of NC_056070.1, forward strand.
ACATGATACCATATAAGCATCAAAAACTGGAAAGTCAGAGAGATTTAGGTCCTAGTCTTCATTCTGTTATGAATCATTTAAATTTCTCTGGCTTGAGTTCCTTGAGTCCCTACCAGCTGTAAAATTCTGGAATCCTTTAATTCTTTATCATAAAACATAGAGGCATCTTTTATTTTTTTCTACTAGTCAAATCAAATAAATATAGAGCAAGCTTCTTCAATCAAACTCCAAAGAATTTGGAGTTTTTTTTGTTTTATTTTACACTGAGAAATGGGAATGTGAGTAAATAGACTATAAAGTATGATTTCTGAACACAAGGAATTCAGGTAGAGACGATTAAATGAGCTTCAGGCAGCACTGGAACAGTTACTCAACCATGGGGTAAGGCAGGAAGGGACAGCTGGCAGTCCTCTTTAATTCTTTATGTAGTCTTCAACGTTTGCCAATTACTACTCACTTGTGAATGTGTTTTCAGGCTTGGTCTGTCCATACACGCTATTTTGAAAAAACACCCCCAGAGGGTTTGCGTTCATCATTACCACTTTGGACTGAGGATTTTTAAGTGATCAAGTCCACCATTGTGGAAAGGGGAGAATGTTTTCATTTGGAAGTGTCTGCTTTGCAAGTTAGGATTCTGTAGACCCTGAGAGCAAGAAGAAGATTCTGGGCACCAAAATAATAGTGTCGGGATTCCCATCTCCTGAGAAAATTCAGCAGTAAGGACCACTGCAGCAAGAAGAAGGATCGCACAGGTCACAGGCAAGCTACCTGGGCAAGGGGAAGGCTGAATACAGAGACCGTCCTCTTGGTGGGAATGGGGAAATTAACAAGATGGTGCCAGTCAGGCCCTCTCGCCCCACGCCCTCACACTCTCTCACCCCACGATCTGTCAACAGCGACTGCGTGGTTGGATAACGGCTGAGATCACTCACAGTGCTGAGCGTGCGTGTCACGAGGTCCTGGCTGGGTCACGGGCTACTTGCGCAATAGGTCTGTATGAGCTTCACCGTGAAAGCCCTGGCTGCTGCCGCACTGGGGCTGCTGCCGCACTGGGGCTGCGCTGGAGTGGCGTCATGATGTCACGTGAGATTATGCTATGGTCATGCTGCGGTTGCTGCTACAGCTGTTACATCACCCAGGAGACAGGCTGTGTTACGGCTGCCATGCCAGCCAGGAGAGAAGAAATGTGTCTGCACTTCCTACGGCCCCTGGAGTCTCCTTCCAGCTTCTTAGCTCACGCCTTGCCCACCCTGGGTTCAGCGAACAGTGCAAAAAGTATGGCGCTATGAGCCGGATCAGCAATATAGTTGGGAATAAGGCATCATGGAACAGAGACCAGAAAAGAAGCCAAGAGTGGGTGGGGTTGGTTAAACTCATTCATTGACACCCTTGTCCATTAGTGTGTATTCTAGATGTGTCTTCTTCAGTGTTGCCCTTAAACTATGTTAGGGTACACGCAGCTTAATTTTTGACCTGATCAATTCAGTGGAAAGCAAGTAACCCAGTTAACTCAGGGAGAAGAATAATTTACAGCATGGATATGTGGTTTGCATAAAGTATTTACCTTTGGTTGGCCACACTGATGTGGTTATAAACAGTGACAATCTACCCCTGAAACGTTTGCCATTAGAAACTGTTTTGACCGGTATCACTCTGAAATTAGAGTCCTGCCGTTGTCTCCTGGCTACTCAATTCCTTTTCAAAAGAAGGCTAGAGAGCAGATTAACAGCACATTGTTCTTGTGTAATTCTCTGGTTACTCTAACAGAGTCAGGGTAAATTGGAAGGAAGAAATGCAAACCAGCCTGAGGCAGCACTGCCCAATTTGATCAAAACGCAATGCAACCATCGTGGGTTCGAGTTTGGTGGTCCAAAACATTGGAATGTTTCAAAGACATCTCAAATGCAACGCCAGTGTTGTTTTATTTGGTTTGGGGTTTGCTATCCCTTTATGTTAAACAGGAGTTTGGAAAAGTCACACAAAAGACTCACTGTCTATTTTCATGGATGCCTACACACTAAGAAGCCAGTGTTACTGATAAAGGAAAATATCAAACATACTGAACAAAGTCTCCACTCACTTACCTCATGAACTTAGGGGAAGCTAAGGATGAATCAAATCTGATCTTTATTTAGCATCCTACCTCCCAGCAGCAAGTCTCTTGAAGCAACTGGATTTCAGTCTTAGAACTGCACATAAATTGATATTCACCTGGATCTCCCTGCTGTGACCCATGTAAGACCCTTGGATGAATAGCACCGTCCAGATCTTCTTAAGAAAGATGTTGGAACTATCCACTGTCTTTGAATCCTGGAGAAATATGAATATTACCCCCTAATCCAGGTTTGGAGGAAGAGGAAGTTAAATTCAGAATCCGGAGTGGCCAATGATATCCCTGTGATGCACCAAAACAGATTCTTCTATAGTACTATTTTTCAAAGTTTTATGTTGTTTGTTTAGCCCAGATAGCAAAATACGGTGTTGTCAGTCAAGACAGACTTCAAACTGCCCGGGCCCGTTAGAAACGTTTCATTAATAACATGTGTTTACCATTGAGAGGAGTAGAGTTTGTGTGCTAAGATTTTGTCAGTCATTCCCTGGAACCCCACTGTTAATAGCATACAATGGTTTGTGGTTATGCCACAATTTAACCCAGGTTTAAAAATACAAACCAGAGCCCTGGTGGTCTAGAAGGAACGGGGAGTGAGGGAAGATATTGGCTCAACCTGCTTTGTGGGCTGGTGGCTTGGCATGCTTTACAAACTAATCAAATTTATTGACTATGATCCCGAGGACAAAAAAAAAAGTCACATGTTGGGGTGTGCATCCTGGTTTGACGGCAGTTTGGTGAGGTTCTGAATGTCTGAAGGGGGAAACGAGGCAACTCTTTGGCATTCCTTTTCCCAAAGACAAATGAGAAACAGATATCACAGAATATGAGAGGGTTTTGTTTTGTTTTTTTTTCTCCCAGCAGTCTAATAAGAAAAAGAGATTTTCCTCTGCAGTTTTAATTCAACTGTATGTTAAAGATCAATCAACAGAATTAATACTGACCTAGGTTGAAGAGGCAATGAAATTTCTATTAATTCAGGAGTTAGAGCAGCGAATACTCTAAATGTAGCACAGGGGAAATAACTGATTTTATGTGTGTTATCAGTTTACCTCCATAGGGTTGGCTGTAGGTTCATTGGGATCAAACAGTGCTCAGTCTAGATGTACTTAGAGCAGATATATAACCCGAGGGGGTATATTTACACTTTGCACAGATCTATGTGTAAAACATTCATTTAAAATACAACAAAGCATAGTTATCTACAGTAATGGGCAGAAAATACCTTTGTGTTTAATGAGCCACCTCAGTGATGCCGAAAGATACTAAACCACGAAGATTTGTTATATGATGTGTTTATGAAATCTCATAGTCATGGAAATAACACTATGACCCTCAACATTTGTGAAATCTTATATCACATGTGCTTAAAACCAATTTTCCAGTTGCTTACAATGTATCCTTTTAAAAATATTTGCATTTCAAAATAAAACAAGATCACATTGAGAGAAAATTTAACCCATAAAAAATAAGAGGAGGCAGTCTTAAGTTTTCTGTTTACACATTCCTAGAGGAAAGATTCAGGACTTGAAATCGTTTTAATGTTTTGAGTTTGTTTTCCTTTCTTTTTTTATCATTTTTCTTAAGCAAAAGAACAAATCTAGAGAGAAAGGGTTACAACTAAAAGATCCATTTTCCAAGTTCTAGGTACATAGAAAATGAAGAAGAGATGACTTTAAACTCACCTTTACAGTTTCAAAAATCAAAGTCCGCCAAGTATACATTGTGTGTGGACTTCACATGCAGCAATGTGCTAGGAATCATGAAGGCTGGTAAAGATGAATGAAGCTCGATCTACTGTTGAGTCGCTGACTATCTAACCAAGTACACTAACATTCAAAGGTGGCTCTTGTGGTAAAGAACCCATTTGCTAATGCAGGAGACTTAAGAGGGGTGGGTTCGATTCCTGGGTCGGGAATATTCCCTGGAGGAGGGCATGGCAACCTACTCCAGTATTCTTGCTTAGAGAATCCCATGGACAGAGGAGCCTGGTGGGCTACAGTGTATATGGTTGCAGAGGGTCAGACATGACTGAAGTGACTTAGCACACACGCAATGGTTTTTAAACAAATCTTTCCATGTCTGGAAGCAAAACACTGCAATCTCTTATTTTTAGTCCTGTATAATTCTTGGAGGTATTTCCTATGACAATTTTGTTTGTTTGTTTATAGCACTTCATTGTATAATAAACTTTTTCTGTAATTAACTGGGATGGAAATGTTAAAAAGGGACAAATATTATTCAGAGTACTTGGTCCTTTCTCCAGGGACCAGAGGAGACAGCAGATATAGACGATGAACCTGGGGCTCCTCAAAGTGAAGAACATTCCAGCTGCACAATCCTTGACATCAGACTGAAAGAAAAACTTTTAGAAACTCTGCTTTAACTCTCAGTTCAGTTCAGTTCAGTCACCCAGTTGTATCCAAATCTTTGTAACCCCATGGACGGCAGCACGCCAGGCTTCCTCCCTGTCCACCACCAACTCCCAGATCTTGCTCAAACTCATGTCCTTTGAGTCAGTGATGCCATCCTACCATCTCATCTTTGGTCATCCCTTTCTCCTCCTGCCTTCAATCTTTTCCAGCATCAGGGTCTCTTCCAATGAGTCAGTTCTTTGCATCCAGTGGCCAAAGTATTGGAACTTCAGCTTCAGTATCAGTCCTTCCAATGAATATTCAGGACTGATTTCCTTTAGGATCAACCAGTGTGATCTCCTTGCAGTCCAAGGGACTCTCAGGAGTCTTCTCCAACATCACAGTTCAAAAGTATCAATTCTTTGGTGCTCAACTTTCTTTAAAGACCATCTCTTACATCCATACGTGACTACTGGAAAACCCCAGACCATAACACAACCAGCTTTAAATCTAAAAATGGTCTGCTAGAAAACAGCATTTTGAGGTTATAAATATTTAACAATATGACACTATTTATTCATATGACACTAATTTATTCATATGACGATATAAAAACCAAACAACCCAGTCAAAAACTGGTCAGAGGAGCTGAATTGACATTTTTCAAAAGAACACGGACAGATGGTCAACTGGCTCAAGAAAAAGATGTTCTATATTGCTAGATATTAGAGAAATACAAATAAAAACAACAATGAGGTATCACTTCACTCCTTTCAGAATGGCTATCATCAAAAAGTCTACAAATAACAAATGCTGGTGAGGATGTGGAGAAAAGGGAATCCTGGTACACTGTTGGTGAGACTGTGAGTTGGTTTAGCCACTGTAGAAAATAATATGGAGTTTCCTCAAAAACCTAAAAATAGAACTACCATATGCTCCAGCAACTCCATTCCTGGGTATATATCTGGAACAAAGAAAACACTCATTCAAAAAGATACATGCACACCCAGTGTTCATAGGAGCACTGCTCATCATATGGAATATTGTATTCAATTCCATACAATAGCCAAGATATGGAAGCAACCTCAGTATTCATCAACAGATAAATGGAAAAGAAGATGGGATACATATATACAATGGAATAGTAGCCATAAAAAAGAAAGGAATAGGGCTTCCCTGGTGGCTCAGTGGTAAAGAATCTGTCTGCCAATGCAAGGGATACGTGTTTGATCCCTGATTTGGGAAAATCCCACATGCTGTGATGCAACCAAGCCCATGTGCCTCAACTCCTGAGCCTGTGCTCTTGAGCTCAGGAGCCACAGCTACTGAGGCTGTGTGCCCGAGAGCCCGTGCTCTGCAAGAGAAGTCGCCACAGTGAGAATCCCATGCACAGTAATTAGAGATTAGCCCTCTTTTGCTGCAACTATAGAAAAGCCTGTGGACAACAATAAAAACCAGCACAGTCAAAAGTAAATTAATTAATTTTAAGAAAGAATGAAATAATGCCATTTGCAGCAACATGGATAGACCTAGGAAATATTATGCTTAGTGAAACAGACAAAGAAAAACAAACCCTGCATGTTATCACTTAAACTTGGAATCTAAAAAATAAAACAGATGAATATATATAGCAAAACAAGAAACAAACTCACAGATATAGATAAGAAACTAGGGCTTACCAATGGGAAGAGGGAAGGGAAAATGGGCAAGGCAGGAGTAGAGGATTAAAAGATACAAGCTACTGTGTGTGTAATAGATAAGCAATAAAGATATACTTTACAAAATGGAATAATAATCATTATTTTGCAATACTTTCTAATGGAAGATAATCTATAAAAATAATGAATCACTATGCTATACACCTGAAATTAATATAATATTGTAAATCAACCATACTTCAATAAAAACTTTTCAATAGAATTAAATTAAGCACTTAGGTTCATCAGAGGGCAACATTAAGAAAGTAAAGGTTCAACCTACCAGGGAAGAAAAAGGTAACTATTTAGAGATTATAAAGAACTCCAATAAGTCAATAAGAAAAACATAGACAACTCAGTAGAGAAATGGGTTAAAAGACTTGAACAGGTATTTCATAAAGGGGATGTTAAAGGTGAAAACGTGCTCAGGTATACATGGCTCATTAGGACCAAGAAAATGCAAATTGAAGTACAGCATAATACTGTTAAACAGTCAACAAACTGACTAAAGCAATAAAGACATAAAATTCCAAATATCGGCAAAGATAGAAGCAACTCAAATCTTTACACACTGCTCGTAGTAGTGTGAATTTATACAACCACTCTGTAAAACTCTTCAGCACTCCACTAATTCCTCTCTCTCTCTCTCTCTCTCTCTCTATATATATATATATATATATATATATACACATAGACACAAATACATATGTACTTGCTTTTGCCAAAAGACTTCTTCACTGGAATGTTCATAGCAGCGCTATTCATAGTAATGGGATATGCAAATCAAACTGGATATTATCCAGATGTTTATCAGTGTATAAATAAATTGTGACATATTTACTCCATGGAATTTTATACAACATTGAGAATAAATGGCCTACAGGTATACACAGTAGGGTAATTCTTACAAAAAAAAAATATAAAGAGTCAGCAAAATATCAGATATGAAAAAAAAAGTACCTACTGTATGATTCCATTGGTATAAACTGCAAAAAGAGGAAGAAGTAAGCTGTGCTGTCGGAATTCAGGATGGTGACTCTATGACTAGATGGGAACGGGGGAGGGCTGTGAGGGGGCTGGTGAGGTGTTATCTGTTTCTGGCCGCACTGTGTCTTCATTGCTTTGCACAAGCTCTCTAGCCGAGCAGGGCCTGCTCTTCACCGCACTGTAGGTGCTTCTCACTGTGGTGGCTTCTCTGGGTGCGCCAGCCCTAGGCACATGGGCTTCAGCAGTTGCAGCACTCAGGTTCAGTAAATGTGGTGCACAGACTTCGTTGATCCACAGCGTGTGGGATCTTCCTGGACCAGGCATGAAACCCATGTCTATTACAGGCGGGTGGATCCTTATCCGCTGCATGACCAGGGGTGCTGATGTCACAAGTCTTTCCAGTTTGTGAAAAATTCATCAAGGTATACGCGTATGATAAATATGCATTTCAATATATGTATTTTATATCAGTAAGAAGTTTTGAAAATGGCTTTGTCTCATTGGTTCATATTGGTTGGGTAAATAGCTGTGATAAATCTTCTATACGATCAAAGAAAGAATCATGAAAGATGAGGCTGATGGCAGACAAAATCAAACCTATGGACTTCTGGTTCATTTCTTCTCTAACCAGCTTCCGTTATTCTTTTTGTCTTCCTTTGTTCTGTTTATTTACTTAATGACAGAGCCACATTAAACAAATTTTGCCTAATTCTGAGAAACAACACTGTGCCAACTCTCTTATGCAGACGAGCGTCCTTAGTTCGTCCTTAATTTACTAGCTGCTGTTACAAGTCAGGATGGAAGGGTAAGCTTTGTGGTGAGCCATAGGACAAAGAAGCATACTTTCTCCAAGCTGCTAAGGAGACCAGAACACCGCTGTCCCGCACAGAGCCCTTCACACATTACACAGGGAGTTTACTAGATGCTTTCCCAGTGAGCCTACTTAATCTGCACCAAGATGAGCAAAAGGCAAGGCATGAGCATCAGAAAACTGTATACTTCTTTTCAAGGTTTATAACAGAAGTAGCAGCAAAACAAATTGTGCAAAACATCTGCTACGCTGTCTTTATTTAACCTGACAACCCGGTTCCAGGCACAGTGTGTTAGTTGCTCAGTCATGTCTGACTCTTCGCAACCCCATGGACTGTAGCCAGCAGGCTCCTCTGTCCATGAGACTCTACAGGCAAGAATACTGGAATGGATTGCCATTCCTTTCTCTAGGGGATCTTCCCGACCCAGGGATCAAACCTGGGTCTCCTGTATTCCAGGCAGATTCTTTACTGTCTGAGCCACCAGGGAAGCCCTTGGTTCCCAGGGCTGGGGCCGGGGTTGGGGTGGGGGTGATGGCGGAATCACAAACAGCTAAGTCCAGTGATTTCAACCACAGTTCAGGGAAAGGTATTGATAGATTCTGAAAGCACAATATTTGACCACCTCATGCAAAGAGTTGACTCATTGGAAAAGACTCAGATGCTGGGAAGGATTGGGGGCAGGAGGAGAAGGGGACGACAGAGGATGAGATGGAGATTGAGTTGGTTTGGTTGATTAGAGGTTTCCTACTACCTGTAAGTGCTTCTGTCTTGGCTTTTTGAGTGGATAAGTAGGGACCAGTTCATACATCAAAAAGGCAAAAAAGTTGTATTGATTTCTTTAAGGAGAGTCTTCTTTTTAGCAGGACTGTAAAACCAAACTTTGAAAATTAAAAAGCAAAAAGTATCTTTGACATTTCTTCTAGCCCAAAATGACTACAAATCTGTTTCAGTATTTCTACCAAATCCTTGTCACCAAAAATTTTACTCAGCTATTTACAAATGTAGGTAACACAGATATTGAAAACAAACCCTTAATTTGCAGTGGCTTAATCTAATAGATGTTTATTTCCAGTCATTTGAAATGCTGTCTTCTACCTAGTGGGTGATTTTCCTCCGTGCCATGAATCAGAGACCACCATCCCTAAGATCTTATCTCCATTATCCACACTGAGCTGGAGGAAAGGGAAAAAGTGCCGAAAAGACGCACATGTGCTAAGTCACTTCAGTTCAGTTCAGTTCAGTTCAGTTGCTCAGTCGTGTCCGACTCTTTGCGACCCCATGAATCACAGCACTCCAGGCCTCCCTGTCCATCACCAACTCCTGGAGTTCACTCAGACTCACATCCATCGAGTCCGTGATGCCATCCAGCCATCTCATCCTCTGTCGTCCCCTTCTCCTCCTGCCCCCAATCCCTCCCAGCATCAGAGTCTTTTCCAATGAGTCAACTCTTTGCATGAGGTGGTCAAAGTACTGGAGTTTCAGCTTCAGCATCATTCCTTCCAAAGAACACCCAGGACTGATCTCCTTCAGAATGGACTGGTTGGATCTCCTTGCAGTCCAAGGGACTCTCAAGAGTCTTCTCCAACACCACAGTTCAAAAGCATCAATTCTTCGGCGCTCAGCCTTCTTCACCGTGTCCAACTCTTTGAGACAATACCAGACTGTACCCTGCCAGGTTTCTCTGCCCATGGGATTCTCCAGGCAAGAATATTGGAGTGGGTTGCCCTGCCCTCCTCCAGGGGATCTTCCCGACTCAGGCATCAAACCCGTGTCTCTTGTGTCTCTTGCACTGGCAGGCAGGTTCTTTTCCACTAGCACCACCTAGAAAGTGTAACTCCTACTTATAAAGCCAACTCAGAAACAACTTTCAAACATATTCTGTCATGAGAAAAGTATATAATTGTATGGCTGCCCCAATATACAAGAAGGTTCGGGGAACAGTCACTCTTGACTGGGCAGTTGCCTCTCGGCAATGATGCCTCATTGTGGAAGAGGAAACATGGGATTGGGTGGATGTGACCGTCCTACTCTGTGTTCATTGTTCATTCATTTTATTTAAGCTTAGAGGCAGGGGGTGGTCCTTTGGAAAAGAGCTGGGGAAAGATGAGACCAGTGGAGTTTTGTTTCTCAGACTCATCTTTATGGATTCTCCATCTGCATTCACTGGCACGCTGATTTGGTTTAGTTTAGAAGAAATACATACCTAGACGCCCTACTGTGCTTGCATTGGAACAGATGTGCTTTAGCCCACAAACGTCAATCTGAATTACTTTGTGTGTGTTGTTTTCCATGCTATTTTGAGAGTTCAGTCCCCCCCCTTTTTTGGGGGGGGATATGTTATCATCACAGTGTGTGTGCATGCCTTCAGTCACTCAGTCCTATCCAACTCTTTGAGACCCTATCTACTGCAACTAGCCAGTCTCCTCTGTCCATGGAATTCTCCAGTCAAGAATACTGGGGTGAGTTGTCATTTCCTTCTCCAGGAGATCTTCCTGACCTGGGGATCAAGCCCGCATCTCCTGCATTGCAGACAGATTCTTTACCCCTGAGCCATCGGGGAAGACACTATCATCTCTGTAAATGTGAACCTCTAAATTCGTCTCTTTGACTTCGTTGTTTGACAGCAATAGCGTCAAGGCATTTCTCCCCTCTAGTAAATCTGTAGCTCCCTGGAGGTAGATTTCAGTGCTTCCCATCTTTAAGGAAGCACGTTGTTACCCTCAAGAGTGCAATAAACCACAGGTTATTAAACATTTAACTATTTATTTGCACTTGTCATCACTTACATTACTTACTAGTCCTGATCATGAATCCCATTTTCACAATGGCATAGCTTTATCATTAGCGCTTTCAGATATGTTTATAGAGCTTTGGTGACTAGATTTTGTAGTCACTCATTCATTTTATTTGCTGGGGGTCAGAACAAGTCTTCTTTTTTCTTTGGACCTTCCTACTCTATCTCCAGGACTATTTCTCAGACACTCTTATTTCTGAGACACGTTTTAGTGACTTAATTGTTTAGGACTCTCACCAACTGAAACACATTGAATTGCAATCTCAGGACCTCAATAAGACAAGCAGAACAACCAAGAGTATCATGATAATGGGGATATTTGCATTTTGAAACATTGAAAGCAGATTAGAACATCTCTGGCTTCTGTAACAGCAAGAGCCCAGTCTCATAAAAAAGGAAGTACAGGCATTTCCTAGAGAAAACCTTATGTGCCTGGAGCTTGGAAAGCCCTGCCCAGCTGCCTTCCTTGCTCCAGCACCTCCCTCCAAGCTGTGTCCCCTTCTCTCAGCATCTTGTTTCAAGTACATCCATGCAGAGATGCTTTCAGGAACATCTGTTCTCTCTCATGTGGGAAGACAAGCAGAGTGGATATCCTACACAAGGAAATATCAGTAAACGTTAAAACACCAGGGAAGACCTTGGTTGGGGTATCTGCAGACAGGTCTCAGGACTAAATAAGCCCACAAATATGCCCTACTTCATATATCAAGCTATTGAAACTCTGTAAATGCTGCAGAAAATTTCTCTATTCCTTTACATCTCCAAATGCCAACTTCTGGTGTGTTGCGGCAAGGCCTAGATTTCAAGGTGCAAGTGAAAAAATAAACAGTTGCCTCAACTTTTCTTTCCAAAAAACACCTTCAGATTCCTCATGAATGTTGGACTGCTGTACTGTTGGCTAAGAAAGCTCTGTGTCTTGTACTTATTTAAGTTTTTAACAAATAGCTGCTATAAATCAATGAATTTTAGAATTAAAAGTTTCCTTAGTGATTCTGTAGCCTAAGCACATAGTACCTTTGATGAAGTGGGAAAACTGAAAAGCAAAAACATCTTAAGGGTCATCAACCTAGATGCCAGTTATTACATCTGAATTTCTATAAAATACTTACTCTAGGAAATATATAGTAGCTTTTCAAAAAGAAATCAAAGTATAATCTCTTGATCCTAAGGTTAACTAACCAGTTGTACTAAATTAGTAGAATGCATCAATACTTTTCTTAGTCAATGACTTGTGCTTTACTGGGACAACTGTGAGTCCATATAAACATAATTAACATTAAAAGCTCAATATAAAAAGGAATGAAAATAAAATTGGGTCATTTGTAAGACATGTGGATGGGCCTAGAGACTGTTAAACAGCGTTAAGCAAGTCAGAAAAAGAAAGACAAATATTATATATTAATGTGTGCATGTGGAATCTAGAAAAATGGAATAGATGATCTTATTTGCAAAGCAGAATTAAGAGACACAGACGGTGAGAACACCAGGGGTTGGTGGGGCGGAGGGTGTTGGGGTGTGGGGAGGGGAAGTGGGATGAATTGGGAGATTGAGATTGACATATATATACTCCTGATGCTATGAATAAAATAGATAACTAATGAGACCCTATAGTATAGCACAGGAAGTCTACTCAATGCTCTGTGATGCCCTAAATGGGAGGGAAATCCAGAGAAGAGGGGATACATGTATCTGTCTGGCTGATTCACTTTGCTGGACAGCAGAAACTAACACAGCATTGTCAAGCAACCATATTCCAATAAAAATTAATTTTAAAAATAAGAAAAACAGTATATTTTCTGAGGTTCTTCGGCATTTATGAAGAATCTAATGAATAAAATACAGGCTAATTATTAAAATTTTGTGATTATAGAGAAAAAAAACTGTTCTAGTCCTGCAATAGAGATATGCATAGTTAATATTCTGATATCTTCCCATTATTGACTTTCACTTTTTGAGTAACTGCATTCTCTTTCATATTCTTTATTGTGATCTGCTTCATCAGCATTGTCCTACGGTGGTAGCTAGTCTTCACTGAGACATCTTACGTACGGCTGAGCACACCCCTGTGTAGCCCCTGTTCACTGTCCCAAGACTGGCCTGTGCCATCAGCAGCATATGACAGAAATGAAGAACTGTCACTTCGGAAACTACGTCACAGGTGACTTCAGGTTTCACACAGGCGGGCTGCCTCTCTCTCTCTCTCTGTGTCTCCTCTCTCTCTCTCTGTGTGTCTCCTCTCTCACTCTAGGGGAGCTGGCTGCCATGTTGTGAGCAACACTATGACCAGTGAGGAACTGAAGCCTCCAGCCAACAGCCGGAAAGCCTCCCCACAACCACATGCATGAGTTTGGGAATGGCTTCTCCCACCCCAGGCAGGCTGTGAAAAAACTATCACCCTGGCCGACAGCCTGACTGAGCTCTCAGGAAGCACCCTGAGCCAGGGCCATCAGATAAACCACGTCTCAGTCAATCCTGGGAGACTGGATGAGGTAATTTATGGCTGAGGCTTCCCAGGTGGCCTCACCTATGTTTATGTTTCGGCTTCCCTCACAGTTCAGTTGGTAAAGAGTCCGCTTGCAACGCAGGAGACCCCGGTTCAATTACTGGGTCAGGAAGATCCCCTGGAGAAGGGATAGGCTACCCGCTCCAGCATTCTTGGGTTTCCTTTGTGGCTCAGCTGGTAAAGAATCTTCCTTAAATGTGGGAGACCTGGGTTTGATCCCTGGGTTGGGAAGATCCCCTGGAGAAGGAAAAGGCTACCCACTCCAGTATTCTGGCCTGGAGAACTCCACGGACTGTATAGTCCATGCGGTCGCAAAGAGTCGGACACGACTGAGTAACTTTCACTTCCACTTCCACTTTCCTAGGTGGTGCTAGTGGTAAAGAAGCTGCCTGCCAATGCAGGAGACATAAGAGATAAGAGTTTGATCCCTCAGTTGGGAGGATCCCCTGGAGGAGGCCATGGCAACCCACTCCAGTATTCTGACCTGGAGAATCTCATGGACAGAGGAGCCTGGTGGGCTTACAGTCCATTGGGCTGCAGAGTCAGACACGACTGAAGCAACTTAGCACGCACGCAGTATATGTCTGTTGTGTTAAGCTAGCAGGTTTTGGTGTGCTTTGTGGTGTAGCAAGAGAAAGCTAGTGCGCCTACAATTTTAGAGGCTTCAAGAAAACTGTTAATGGCTATCTAATATTCTGCCTTATGATGTATCATGATTTAATTATTGGATTCTCAGGTTGATCTCAGTTTTTTTCTCCTTTAATTGTTGTTGTTGAGTCACTGAGTCACGTCTGACTCTTTTGCCACCCTGTGGACTGTAGCCCACCAGCCTCCTCTGTCCATGGGATTTTCCAGTGAGAATATTGGAGTGCATTGCCATTTCCTTCTCCAGGGGATCTTCCCGACCCAGCAATCAAACTCTCACCTCCCGCTTCATCTGTTGCATTGCAGGCAGATTCCTTACCACTGAGCCACCATCAGTTCAGTTGCTCAGTTGTGTCCAACTCTTTGCAACCCCATGGACTGCAGCACGCCAAGCTTCCCTGTCCATCACCAACTCCCAGAGCTTGCTCAAACTCATGTCCATTGAGTCGATGATGCCATCTAACCATCTCATCCTTGGTCATCCCCTTCTCCTCCTGCCTTCAATCTTTCCCAGCATCAGGGTCTTTTCCAATGAGTCAGCTCTTCGCATCAGGTGGCCAAAGTATTGGAGTTTCAGCTTCAACATCAGTCCTTCCAATGAATATTCGGACTGATTTCCTTTAGGATTGACTCTCTTGATCTCAGTCCAAAGGACTCTCAAGAGTCTTTTCCAAAACCACAATTCAAAAGCATCAATTCTTCAGCACTCAGCTTTCTTTATGAGGCACCATGGAAGTCTTATTTATTGCAGTTTGCAATTGTCTGTATCTAGGACTAGTTTTTTCTAGAACAGACTCTTACAAACACAATTGTTAAATAAAAACAATATTTTCAATGCTTGAGATATTTATATACTATGTTCCAAATTGATTGTACTTATGAGTACAATGGATGAGGCTCATCCATTTCAATTTTACTGACTCAAAACAGGCAGAACTGTGGCATGACTAAATTGTACCTGTTTGTTGCACTGATTGCTCTTGATGTATAATTTAGCTTTATATTGAATCACCTTTATTTTAAATGGATATTCCCCCAAAATAGACCTCACTATCCATTTGAGTTTTGGTTATATTTGATGATTCAGCTATCCAATGCAAGCGCATTATCTTTTCCACCATACTTGTTCTCTTTCTGTTTTTTCTCATCTCGGAATAGATTCACCATCCTCACAGTCTAGAAGCTGGAGATATATCTTAGACTATTCCCTCGATCTCAGCCCTTACACACCCTCTACTCCTTCTCTTTCCACCTCTCTCTCCTTTTGAGCTCCACAGCTGCTCTCTTAGAGCAGTCCTTCTTCAGCTCTCTCCCAGACTGTTCCTTACACCTTGATCGTCAATCTTAGCCATGGCTGTACTCTATAACAATGAACCTGTGACTCTTGGAAATAGTATTAATAATTTGATTTTATTCAACCCTACTCTCTTACTAGTATCTTCTACTTTTGCGGCTGCATTATTGAAGACTATATTGTTAATATTTTGTGTATAAAAGAATATACTTATTTTCATGAAAAAAATCACCACAAATTATACCTGCTGGCTGTAACAAGGCATGGCTTTCTAGGACCATATCAGTGAATCATCCGAGAGGGTTTGAGGGTTGCAGATGTAAATTTCATACTGATCATAGGGTTCTCAAGGCAAGAATACTGAAGTGGTTTGCCATTACCTTCTCCAGTGGACCACATTCTATCAGAACTCTCCACCATGACCTGCCCATCTTGGATGGCCCCATAGGGCATGGCTTAGTTTCATTGAGTTAGACAAGGCTGTGGCCCATGTGATTAGATTGACTATAGTTTTCTGTGATTATGGTTTCAGTGTGTCTGCTCTCTGATGCCCTCTTGTGACACCTACCGTCTTACTTGGGTTTCTCTTACCTTGGACGTGGGGTATCTCTTCAGTTATGACCAACCTAGATAGCTTATTGAAAAGCAGAGACATTACTTTGCCAACAAAGGTCCGTCTAGTCAAGGCTATGGTTTTTCCTGTGGTCATGTGTGGATGTGAGAGTTGGACTATGAAGACAGCTGAGCACTGAAGAAATGATGCTTTTGAACTGTGATGTTGGAGAAGACTCTTGAGAGTCCCTTGGACTGCAAGGGGATCCAACCAGTCCATTCTAAGGGAGATCAGCCCTGGGATCTCTTTGGAAGGAATGATGCTGAAGCTGAAACTCGAGTACTTTGGCCACCTTATGTGAAGAGTTGACTCATTGGAAAAGACTTTGATGCTGGGAGGGATTGGGGGCAGGAGGAAAAGGGGACAACAGAGGATGAGATGGCTGGTGGCATCACTGACTCAATGGATGTGAGTTTGGGTGAACTCAAACTCGATGGACATGAGTTTGTGATGGACAGGGAGGCCTGGCGTGCTGTGATTCATGGGGTCGCAAAGAGTCAGATACGACTGTGCGACTGAACTGAACTGAACTGATGTAAATTTCGGCAGTGTTGAGACAAAATCTGCCCCGAGTGATACTCATTCCTTCTTCTACCTCTATAGAACACTCACTCTAGAATAAGACCACTACATGCAAACCCTTGAAAGTTGCAGACTTTCAAAGATGCAAATGTGCATTCACTTGTCCAATCAGAAGAGCTAATTCACATGTCTGAAGTACATTGTCATTTGCATGCATCCTCTACAAGTGGTTGTGCTTTTGTGTACTTGCCGTATAGAGCTGTATAGAGTACAGTAGTAAAGTGTCTTTATTTAAAGCCAAGGATGTCTAGAAGCAAGCAGAAAAGCAGTGGCATACAGCCTATTATGTTAGTTGGGTACCTAGGCTGACTTGGTTGGACTTCTGGACTCTCAGAATGGAACTCATTCATATGGAGTGGCCTTAGTGTAGCTGGGGTTTTGTTTTCCTTCCTCTAAGAACTGCCTCCAGCCCTCCAAGTAGATTTCACAATTGATATGGCATGGACCAAAGGCAGTGCCAGACAAAGTGTAGACAACGAGGAAAAATAAGATGCATCATTTCCCCCCTGTCTTTCAGCAGTTACTTACATTGGGGCATTTTAATGTTCAGAGGAAGAAAGATGGTCATTGTTTCAAATAATAAACTGAGTTTTTGTTAATTATTATAAAATTTTTCTCCCAGAAAAAAATGAATACAGTCCATTTGACTTTGGATTATCTGCTGGGATTTCCATGTCTACTCTGGGTCATCTACTTTGTTGGCCAAAATGACCAAAAAGACCTAAATGAAGATCAAGTACAAGTCTGAATATATTTTAGAGATACTGACATCCAGTCCCATCACTTCATGGGAAATAGATGGGGAAACAGTGGAAACAATGTCAGACTTTATTTTGGGGGCTCCAAAATCACTGCAGATGGTGATTGCAGCCATGAAATTAAAAGACGCTTACTCCTTGGAAAAAAAGTTATGACCAACCTAGATAGCATATTCAAAAGCAGAGACATTACTTTGCCAACAAAGGTCCGTCTAGTCAAGGCTATGGTTTTTCCTGTGGTCATGTATGGATGTGAGAGTTGGACTGTGAAGAAAGCTGAGCACGGTTTTGAACTGTGGTGTTGGAGAAGACTCTTGAGAGTCCCTTGGACTGCAAGGAGATCCAACCAGTCCATTCTGAAGGAGATCAGCCCTGGGATTTCTTTGGAAGGAATGATGCTAAAGCTGAAACTCCAGTACTTTGGCCACCTCATGTAAAGAGTTGACTCACTGGAAAAGACTCTGATGCTGGGAGGGATTGGGGGCAGGAGGAGAAGGGGACGACAGAGGATGAGATGGCTGGATGGCATCACTGACTCGATGGATGTGAGTCTGAGTGAACTCCAGGAGTTGGTGATGGACGGGGGGGCCTGGCGTGCTGTGATTCATGGAGTCGAAAAGAGTCAGACATGACTGAGCAACTGAACTGAACTGAACTGAACTAGAATATAACATTTTTAATGTATCTCCTCTAGCTGACTGCTGCTGCTAAGTTACTTCAGTCGAGTCTGACTCTGTGCAACCCCATAGACGGCAGCCCACCAGGCTCCCCTGTCCCTGGGATTCTCCAGGCAGGAACACTGGAGTGAATTGCTATTTCCTTCTCCAATGCATGAAAGTGAAAAGTGAAAGGGAAGTCGCTCAGTTGTGTCTGACCCTTAGCGTGGACTGCAGCCTACCAGGCTCCTCCATCCGTGGGATTTTCCAGGCAAGAGTACTGGAGTGGGATGCCATTGCCTTCTCCGAGCTGACTAGTGTATAATAAAATATATTTTTAAATGATGCTTTCTCCAGATCTAAAAACAAATATATGCTTTCATTTCTATGGGCACAAAGATAATTTCCACAAAGACAATTTCCAGGGTCAAGAGATGCATCCTCTAGGTTGAGGCTGTTTCTTCTTAGTCTAATGTAACTATTATCTGAAGAGACATTCAACGGGCATATTAGAATATGATTCCCATTTTGTTTGGTTCTTGTTATCTAAGCAGTCATTTTTCACTTTCAGTTAAAATTAGCACAGGGCATTCTTCAGGACAGCCCCTACATTCCTCACATATTTCCACAAAGGGCCCTCGGTTGGAGGCCCTTACCCCCACGATAGAGTTTTTTTGTCAGTATTTTATTAACATGATATTTTTCATAGTCGTATCTACTTATCATTTGCTGGACGGAGTTAAAATCTGTACATACACTTCCTCCTGTCATCCTCCCATCACTGCTGTCATGCATTTATGATTATTATTATCTTCATCTTCTAAGTGAAAACCTTGAAGCTTGCCATTGTGCACGCCGACTGGGTCCCAGAGCGAGGGGCAGTGTCAGGCTGGCTCCACTCCAGAGCAAGTTCTCTTGGCCTGATGCTGTTTCTTCTCCTCTGACTCTGCCTAGTCATTCTATATCAGATTGACCTATGACTTTGATTCTTCTGAGATATCTTCTAAGACTTTGAACAGGTCACTGTACATTAGGACCCTGATTTATGAAGCCATCCCGCAGAGTATTAACTTGGATTTAACCAATTCCAACTGCTTCCTGCTCACAGGAGAGGCCTGTATATACTCTGTGTACTAGGGGCTTAAACATTCAGTTTCTTTTTTCAGTGCATGCTTAGCGGGGTAAATAGTAGTTCTTCCAGGGCACTGCATCCTCCGGGTCTCATTCTCAAGTGGCATCAGCTTTTGCCAGGAAAAGCCCATGATTTGCTTGCCCAACTTTAGCTTTTCCTACATACACACACACACAGAGAAACTTCCAGAATAAAGTGCTGCTCCTAGAAAGTCTCTCTTGAACTCCAAACCATCAGTCTTTCTCAGAACTATTTCGTGATATCTATTTACTGGTAGGTATCAAATGAAAGTCTTTCAAATTAAACTACATTTTAAAATGGTTTTCTGTTCCCTAAAATTTTGGATCAGCCAAAAATTTCATTAAGGTTTTTCTGTAAGATGTGACAGAAAAATCAGGATGAAAATTTTGGCTGACCCAATAATCAGGATCCCAGGCCATACCTGATCAGCCCCTGGTAGAATGTTCCACTCCCCCTGTTCTTCCTCTTGCCTTTCTTTTACCCTCTTCACTCCATGGGACCCTGGTGGCTCAGATGGTAAAGAATCTGCCTGCAATGAAGGAGACCTGGGTTCGATCCTCAGGTAGGGAAGATCCCCTGGAGGAGGGCATGGCTACCCACTCCAGTATTCTTGCCTGGAGAATCCCATGGACAGAGGAGCCTGGCAGGCTACAGTCCATGAAATCAAAAAGAGTTGGTCATGACTGACCAAGTAACACTCCACTCTTACCCTATGTATTTTATTACCTATCTCTGAAGCATTTTGATGTTCAGAAGAGGAGAAATGGTAGTTATTCCAAATAATCAACTTAGTTCTTTGTTAAATCATTATATGATTTTTCTTGGGAGGATGTGAATATTCTTTAAAATTTGGCTTTGGATTATACGGTAGAATTCCTATATCAGTTTGAGGCCATATATTTTTGCCTGAAGTTCTCTCAAAGATATAAGTACATATTAAATACAAGTTTAAAGTAACTTTGATAATGAATGATGTGTGATTAGCACTTTATAGTTTACAAAGCGCTTTTATAAATATTACAACATTTAACACTACAATTTTCAGTGGAAGGAAACAAAACTTTTCTTAAACATTGATCACAAGCTAGGCATTATATTAGACTCTCCCCTAATCTTCACAACAGTCTGTCAAGGCATGTATTATCTCTGTTTTAGAGATGATGAAATTGAGGCTCAAAGAGGTTAAATAACTTATCTATCATTGCACATCTTTAGAAGTCAAGCTGAATGTATTAAAGTCCAAAACCCAGTGTATGCCCTACTGGTGTTTCTGACAACCCAGCCTACTAAGGTAGTCCCCAGTCTCACTCCAAAGAACACAGTCAAAGCCGAATGGGGCCTTAGCATATATCAGATATCTTATTCCATAAACAATTTTTATCTAGAAGAAAGAGTAGAGAGGCTTCTGCACCTTTATCCACGGCATTGTTCTATCTCTACATTCTCTCCTTCAAAGTTTCTTCCCTCAACTTCTCCCTTACAGAAAAGTAAGTTAATTCCTTCCTGGCTTTCTTTCCTAAGTCCAGAAATGGGCTCTCTTGCTTCTAGACGTGTGAAGTTTTCACTCCACTTCAGAACGTTTCTCAAGCCCAGGGGTAACTCAATTGTACCAAGTTCGTACGTGCATCACTATTCAGGTTACATGTCCAGTAATGATCAGATTTGTACTTTGGTAAGACCAGACTTACCCCAGAGAGAATTTAGTCCTTCTGGATGACCGAAATGTGACTCATGCCTTTTGCTACTTGCTGGGACAGAACTGAAATAGAAATATGAAATGTCCTCAGGACACTCTGCTAATGACCGGGTATAACATGAATTTTCTGTTTCCTTTACTAGACCGAAGTTCCACTTTGTAATTTAGACAAAAGAGGAAGGATAGGTGAGTGAGGTGTTCCAGAAGAGAGGATAAATGGTACCTGGATGGCCTGAATTTTGAAATCTCTCAAAAGGGACATTTGTCTCTTAATTCCCTCTAAGACAAATTTTATAAACAATACATAATGGATTTTGTACCAAATGATGGTTTACACAAATATGGTTTACAAACACACATACACAAATACATGTATATGTGTGTGATTGTGGATAGGTACTTCATTTCAAGTAAATTTTGCCTCTATTATAATAAGAAAAATAGTCCCATATATGTGAAGCATAATAAGAGTGAAATAAAATTAGTGTTTTGAGGTATGGGTAATACCTCTGATAAATACACTTGATAAATACAAATGCAAACCCGAGTTCCTAGAAGACTGTAGAATACGTGCTCTGTGAAATTCCATAAAAGACCGGCTTATAGACATAAGACCTCCAATATTAGAATTTCTATATAAACATTTCCTAGGAGTTGACAGCTCTTTCTTAGTAATAGTTTCTAGGGCACCACGAACTGCAGTCTGCAGTCTTGCATTTAACTAAACTCCTCACACGAATCATACAACAGGTTCCCAATACCATGTTTTTAAACGTGTCTCCTAAGATACAGTGGAAAATGTGACTTTTATTTACAGCTTAATAAATAACTCAGTGATGTGAAGTGTTTTAAGTACAGCAATGTGCTACTTTAAACAAAGTAGTGAAAATATATAACTGACTGCGTCTCGTTGTTTTCAGTTCTTTTAAGGTTTAGGTTTCCTTTGCCTGCCTGTCTGATTTAACTTAAAAAAAAAAAAAAAAGCTTATGGAAAGTGGGAACCCTGGATACTTCAAAGTTAACTGAGATCAAAGTCAAATGAGGTCCACTGAATAAGGAATAAGCCTGCCTGCAAAATATGTCACGTTGATATTGGCTTGAAGTCTCCTAGTTTACGGCTTATACCAAAGATTTGACCTCAGACTTGTCAGTTATCTAAGTGCTGGGAGTTCTTATGGAAAAGAATGGTTTGCTTAGTTTTGCCGGGGGATCGATTCAAACACAGACTCATCTGCACGACCAGGTAACTCATTTTTCTCTTGGTAATTGAAGCATTGAAAATATGAGCGTTTTCTCACCGATTATTACATCTTTGTCCACCATGCGTAACTCCTGACAAGCATACACCTTCCACATGCTGCATCTTTTTCAATAACAGAAACCTGGTCTTTTAGTATGAATTCTGCCTTCCTGAAATGGGAGCAGGCTGAGAAAGTTGAGATTAGCTGTCACATCTTGTTTTCTCTGCTTGATGAAGCCTTTGGAGTGAGACAGAGTTTCCTTGAGTGTTTGCAGGATTCTAAGGTAGTTTTTGAATCTTCCCTTCCTCTGTAATTTTAGGGTCTGGGGATTTGGGCTTATGTTGAATTGAAAAAGTGCAGGATCATTACCACGCGAAAAGGTAGTGTGGTCTGTTATTCAAGAAGATGCCATGGGTGTTCTCGAATGTTCTGCTTCACTGAAGCCCTCCGACACCACACATGTTACCAGTAAAGGCGCAACGTTTTTTCCTTGAAATGGTCCATGGTGTTTCATCTGAAGCGGTGTGTGCCTGCTGCTGGGTGTTCTGTGGTTCTGTCTCAACAGCATGGCTCAGAACTCAATCAGTCAAGAGGCTCTTTGGTATCAGAGGGGGAAATAAATCACATTCTCCAGAAACACCCATCTGTTTTGAATAGTCCCGTAGATAGATGGCTGTCTGTTTCAGGGAATATTTAATATTAGAAAAAAACTAGTCCAAACAGTTTACTCTCCTTAAGTCTAAGCAGCAAGAGGTCTTCCAGTAAATGCTTCAAAACTGCCTAACAGGAGAGGCCAGAAACATCCCTCTGTAACTCAAAATGAAAACGGAAAAGAAGAAAAAAAGGCTGCTCATCTTTATGACTTTAGCGACCTCTAGTGACAAAAAACAGAATAAACTTACTAATGTGTTCCTTTTAAAAAAGGATCTTCCAAAGGTAAGAATTGTATATTTTGTTTTGCGATTTTTCTACTCATTCTATAAATAAACGAGCTGATTTTCTTTTTACTAGCAAACAACAATGTATTTTCATGGCATGATATTTAATAAGCAAAAAGAGGGGGAAAATATCCTCACTTGAGAGTATATTCCTTTTAGTCTTGTTCCTTTACATTTATATACAGGCATTCCACAAAAGTAGGTAATTCTCCACAAAAAAGATCACACAGGACAATTATTTTGCAATTTGTATTTTTTACAATACAGTATATTGTATAGTATATTGTTGTATATTACAACAGTTAATATACTACTTTACAACTCGTGTTTTTTAACACTATATTGTGACTATCCATGTCTTTAAATGTTCCTCTACACATTCTTTTTACTGATCATAATATTTCATCATATTTTTAAAGCATGTCCCTATTACTGGCTATTTAGGTTGTTTTAATTTTTTTTTTCTTGTATTCCCGGAGCTAAAGCTTTGAACTCTTCCAGTAATAAGATAAAGTCTTGAACATGAAATTAGAATGGTTTCTCAATACAGAGTGTCCAATTGCTAGATAATTCTAAAGAAAGTGGCTGCCTAGACACGATGGTAGTGCCGTCGAAAGGGAGGAGACGGTGACCTTCTTGGCAGGAGGTCTACGTGTCGACCTGCCACCCAAGCATTCCTTGAAGGGCCTGTGGCTGAAGAAGGAACCAAGAATAACCCAAAACACTATGTGTGAGCTGTCTAATAGCACTTGTCCATTGGTGCAAAGTTATGCCACTTGGCAAAGGGGAATAAGTAGCGACTTATCAGGTTCTGAGCAACTCTGTTTGGTAAACACATATAAGCATAAGGTTCCCACATCAGCAAAAACCTCAAATTTTACACAAGGTATCCGTTCACCAGCTATCAGCTGAAGGTTATAGGTGGAAAGTGTTTGCTGAAGGCTTAATTTGTTTGAATGGTTTTTGCATTCACAGGGTAAATACAAAGTTCTCTTTTTTTCCTCTGTATAAGATAAATAAGGGTGAGTAAATTTTGCAAAAGCGTAAATGGGGAGAAAAGAATTTCTGAATATCTTTTTTGCAATGATCCATGTAAGGGTAGCACCTTGTGAAATACTTTTCAAATGTATAAATTACATTTCTTGGATATGCTGCTTGAATTTACACGGTCAGAGATGTGTATTGTATTCATGTACATCCCAGGAGGATGTAATGGGTTGGCCAAAAAGTTTGTTCAGGTTTTTCTATAAGATGGTACAGAAAAAAATTGAACGACCTTTGGACCAACCTGATATTAGACCGTGATGTTGGAGAAGACTCTTGAGAGTCCCTTGGACTGCAAGGAGATCCAACCAGTCCATCCTAAAGGAAATCAGTCCTGAATGTTCATTGGAAGAACTGATGTTGAAGCCGAAACTCCAATACTTTGGCCACTTGATACGAAGAGCTGACTCATTTGAAAAGACCCTGATGCTGGGAAAGATTGAAGGCAGGAGGACAGGGGATGACAGAGGATGAGATGGTTGAATGGCATCACCGACTCAACGGACATGAGTTTGGGTAAACTCCGGGAGTTGATGGACAGGGAGGCCTGGCGTGCTGCAGTCCATGGGGTCGCAAAGAGTTGGACACGACTGAGTGACTGAACTGAACTGTATATTAGGCTATCATAGGGCTGTGTCATTTTTTAAAAGACACATACATGTCCCCTTTGTTTCTTAATACCATCTTCTGGATTGATTAAAACTAAGACGGAAGGGATGGGTAGCATGAGCTAGAAAGACTGAGAGGCGCCTCTTCAAAGCAGTGGATGTGTATCAGGTCCCTGCCGTAGAAGCATCATTAGCAAAGTTGAAGGATGAGTCACAAGGTCCAGCCAACTGGCCTGTGCTCTCAAGCCACACTGTGCAGGCACTGCTGACCTCCTACTAGCTACAAATAGCCACCCTGGCTTTCCTCTAAGATTAAATAATAACAGCCAAAGCCCAGGCTCCACAGAGAGAGGGGCCTCTCAGGCTGTGTGCTTGACCTTCTTCCAGCACAGGACACGGATGCCACAAAGCTACTAATGCCTTGATTAGAGGATCCAGGCAGAATCTGCACATCCTGGGTCCCAGGTGTGGCATTGCCTCAGACTGAATTTCAGGCCCCTTCTGTCTGATGATGTGTGCCTTACTCTGCTCTGTTAGAGTTTTATGGTTTCAAGCTGAATAAATCAATGCTGGCTAATGAAGCCAAAAAACAAAAATGAAAAAATAAAAAGAGTAGCTCAGCAGATCCAGAAAAAGTACTGAGGGTGGTCTTTTAGAAGGCTGGAAATAACCATCTCAAATCGCATTCGGTGTTTGAGTCCCCCTGCTCAAAACACCACAAGGAATATGCCCAGGTGTCTCCTCCACCCTGCTCACTCGAGGCAAAGACGCTGTGTTGAGCCAAAGTCATTTTTCTTTACTAAGTGATACCTACTGTGAAAGTGAGACATTTATGTTATACTTGGTTTTCCAAGATAGACTGACTGATGATGTCAGTTAGGCGTCTCATCGAGAGTCTCAAGCCTTTTCTGTTGTTACTGTCGTTGAAGTATATAGTTGATTCACAACATTTCAGGTGTACAGCAAAGTGATTCAGTTGTATATAACATATATAAAATGGAGTATATATTTATATATACACTATTTAAGATTCTTTTCCAGTATAGATTATTACAAGATGTTGAATATAGTTCCCTATGTTATACAATAGGTCCTTGTTTTATTTTGCATATAATCATCTCTATCTGCGAACCCCAAATTCCTAATTTATCCTTCCCCTCTTGTCCTTTCCCCTTTAGAAACCATAAATTTGTTTACTATGTAAGTCTATTTCTTTATAAAGGTCGTGTCATTTTTTAAAAGTCTTGTGTCTTTTTAAAGAATATCTTTTAGGTTATTTTGGGGTTCTAGTTTTTTACTAGCTATGGCATTTTGCAGAGTCATTATAATCTATCAAATTTAAACAAATAAATCCCTAAATCGCTATTGAAGATATTGAATAGCTATCGACAGAAACCTTGTTTGCTTTCTTACGACACTGTATTTTTCTTGTGTCAGTACTTTCTTTTAAACCCCATCTAGTGCCAGTCACAATTTTGGTATTGAAGGCAGTGCATGAGAACATTTTCATATGACTCATCGGTTAAATCATACACACTGGTAGGATGTGAATCTAGTATTTTTAACCTATAATAATTTCATTTATATTAGAAATATGAAAGCTAACAGAATATTTAAAAAATGCCTTCTCCCCTCAGTTTTTATCTGAGACATTTTGTCCTGTAAAGATAGATATCAAAATTTTCCAGTCATTTCTTCTTTTTCCCTACTCTGTCCAGGATCTGAGTAGAACACCCAAATAAAAAAAGATGCTGGCCTTCTCTATGGCCACATTCTGTGAAGGAGGGAAAAAACAACCCTGGTGATTTGGCTGAACCACATAAATGAGAAACAGATTTGTGCAATATGAGTTTGCTCCAAGCCACAGAAGGCCAACACCATCCTTTGGCATATTTTTAAGGCTACAGGGTAATTGAATCCCTTCTACACTAGACAGATAGTAAAAAAAAAAAAAAAAAAAAGACTCAGCAGGGTTTGTCTGGAAGAGACAGTGCAGGCTCACATCTCACTTCTGGAAGTGTCATGACAGGACCACGGGGCATATTTGGATCATGCTAAACATCCCCACACGATTAGCCATGCACAAAAGGGCCCTTCAGTCCTCTGCCGCCCAGTGATGTGCAGTGACTTCCCAAGTGTGGGCACCGCTGTCTTCCCTCAAGCCTTAGGACTTATAAAGTCATCTGTCTTTGTCCCCCACCAGTTCAGCTCAGCATCAGCCTTTGCTTTATTCTGTTAATGATTCCCTAGTTAGGCACATCAATGCCTGTGCTAATTAAGACTCTTTTGGATACAAGTATCCCAAACCCACTTCAAAATAGCTTCATGGAACAAGAAAATTTCTTGGAAGGATGCTGGACTACCTCACAAACTCCAGGCGTCACCAAGGGCGAGAACCCACGCAGTTCGATGGAGCTCAGGAAATTTTGGGTGATAGTCACCCCCGAACTGCATCACTAATAGAGCTCAACTTCTAACTGCCTGTCTTCTGTGTTTCTCAAGAAAACATCCTCCAGTGGGGAATCAGATATGCTCAAGTGCTGTCAAGTATCCACGTATGAGCTCACTGGTCGTGGTCAACGTTAATGGTCACATAAGAAATTATATGTCTACCATGAGCCCACCTCTGAATTCTTGACAAGTGGCATCTTTACAAGGCTCCAGTTAGGTGCTACAGGAACCTGGAACTTAGTTAAAACAGTATGGCTTAGGTCCCATCCATGTCTCCAGATCCCAAGGTGAGGCTTGGGACATTGTGGAAACAGTCCACTTAACCTGAATACATTTCGAACTTCTCTTTGTCTTCTGTCCATCAAAACCTCCATTCTCTGCATGTACCGGCTAGTAACAGCCACGCCTCTATCTCTAGTTCAGATTCCTCTTCCAAATGCCAAATTTAATCATTCATCTTCCTATTTAGCCCCTCCACTAGGATCTTCCAGAGAAGCCTCAAATTCATTATTACCGAATGAAGCTTGTGGTTTCCATCACAAAGCTGCTATGCCTCCAGAGTTTCTCATCTCTGTAAATCAGACTACACTTTACCCAGTCATGCAAGTTAGAAAGGTTGGAAGCAACCTTTTGCCTACCCCTCTCATTTCCCTTCTCCAATTCAACACAGTTCAGTTCAGTTCCGTTCAGTCGTCTACGACTCTTTGCGACCCCATGAATCACAGCATGCCAGGCCTCCTTGTCCATCACCAACTCTTGGAGTTCACTTAAACTCATGTCCATCGAGTCAGTGATGCCATCCAGCCATCTCATCCTCTGTCATTCCCTTCTCTTCCTGCTCCCAGTCCCTCTCAGCATTAGGGTCTTTTCCAATGAGTCAGCTCTTTGCATGAGGTGGCCAAGTATTGGAGTTTCAGCTTCAGCATCAGTCCTTCCAATGAACACCCAGGACTGATCTCCTTTAGAATGGACTGGTTGGATCTCCTTGCAGTCCAAGTGACTCTCGAGAGTCTTCTCCAATACCACAGTTCAAAAGCATCAATTCTTCAGCACTCAGCTTTCTTCATAGTCCAACTCTCACATGCATACATGACCACAGGAAAAACCATAGCCTTGACTAGACAGCTGTTTGTTGGCAAAGTAATGTCTCTGCTTTTCAATAGTCTATCTAGGTTGGTCATAACTTTCCTTCTAAGGAGTAAGCATCTTTTAATTTCATGGCTGCAATCACCATCTGCAGTGATTTTGGAGCCCCCCCAAAATAAAGTCTGACACTGTTTACACTGTTTCCCCGTCTATTTCCCATGAAGTGATGGGACCAGATGCCATGATCTTCGTTTTCTGAATGTTGAGCTTTAAGCCAACATTTTCACCCTCCACTTTCACTTTCATCAAGAGGCTTTTTAGTTCCTCTTCACTTTCTGCCATAAGGGTGGTGTCATCTGCATATCTGAGGTTATTGATATTTCTCCCTGCAATCTTGATTCCAGCTTGTGCTTCTTCCAGCCCAGCATTTCTCAGGATGTACTCTGCATAGAAGTTAAATAAGCAGGGTGACATACAGCCTTGACACATTCCTTTTCCTATTTGGAAATAGTCTGTTGTTCCACGTCCAGTTCTAACTGTTGCTTCCTGACCTGCATATAGGTTTCTCAAGAGGCAGGTCAGGTGGTCTGGTATTCCCATCTCTTCCAGAATTTTCCACAGTTTATTGTGATCCACAAAGTTGCCCATACCATATGAAGTTCTAAATAGTTGTTGAATCAGTTCAACTCAGTCTGTAACAGTTACCTGATTCAATCATTGGGCTTTACTCTCACATCCAATGTCTGCTAAGGTCTTCTTCTTGTTCTCCTTGTCAGCAGTATTACCTCCCTAAGACCTGTTCTCCATCCTGTGGACAGCATGGAGTCACACTGCTGTACAGCTTTCAGTGGTTTATCAGTTGTCCACAGGATAAAACCTCAAATTCCAACATAGTTTATGGTCTCACAGACTACAGTCTTTAGCTATATCTCTCGCCACTTCTCATTCTCTACTTCCCAGCCATAATGAGCCAAGTCCATTTTTCTGAATAGTACACACTTGTTTCATGGCACAGAGAGGTCTTTATGTAAAGGTTCTTTACCTACCCCTGCATGCAACTAAGAAACAATGTCCTTATCTTAGTATTTGACCTTTCCCTGCTCCTCCCGACCACGCTAATTAACTTTTCACTCCGCGCTATGGCAGGAGGGAGTGTAGTGCCGAATATAAACCTAGGCCCTGGTGACGCATTGCTTGGATTCAGATTCCGGTTCTATCATATGCTAGAGGAATGGTACTTACTTTAATGATGAGGATCAATACTTTACCCACAAGAAATAATTAGTACAGAGCCTGATATTTATTTAGCATTCAATAACTTTAAAAAAAAATTTTATTGGCGTATAGTTGATTTATAAAAGGTGTGTTAGTTTCAGGTGTACAGCAAAGGGAATCAATTATTCATATACGTATATCTACTCTTTTAATATCCTTTTCCTGTATAGGTCATTACAGAGTATTGAGTAGAGGTCCCTGTGCTATACAGTGGGTCCTTATTAGTTATCTATTTTATATATAGTAGTGTGTATATGTCAATCCCAGTTTTCCCTGCTTATACCCTGGTAACCATAAGCTTGCTTTCTACATCTGTAATTATATTTCTGATTTGTAGATAAGCTCATTGTACCCTTATTTTAGGTTCCACATATAAGCGATGTCATCTGATGTTTATCTTTCTCTGTTTCTATTTCACTCAATATGACCACCTCTAGGTTCATCCATGTTGCTGCAAATGGGATGATTTCCTTTTCTGTAGCTGAGTAATATTCCATTGTATGTATCTACCACCTCTTCTTTATCCATTCTCTGTTGATGGACATTTAGGTTGCTTCCATGTCCTGCCTATTGTAAATAGGGCTGCAGTGAACATTGGGGTGTATGTATCTTTTAAAACTACAATTTTCTCAGGGCATATGCCCAATAGTAGGGTTGGTGGGTCATACATTTCTTAAGAAAATTAGAGATACCAAGGGAACATTTCATGCCAAGTTGGGCTCGATAAAGGACAGAAATTGTATGGACCTAACAGAAGCAGAAGATATTAAGAAGAGGTGGCAAGAATACATGGAAAAACTGTACAAAAAAGATCCTCACAACCCAGATAATCATGAGGCTGTGGTCACTAATCTAGAGCCAGATATCTTGGAAAGTGAAGTCAAGTGGACCTTTGAAAGCATCACTACGAACAAAGCTAGTGGAGGTGATGGAATTCCAGTTGAGCTGTTTCCAATCCTGAAAGATGATGCTGTGAAAGTGCTGCACTCAATATGCCAGCAAATTTGGAAAACTCAGCAGTGGCCACAGGACTGGAAAAGGTCAGTTTTCATTCCAATCCCAAAGAAAGGCAATGCCAAAGAATGCTCAAACTACCGCACAATTGCACGCATCTCACATGCTAGTAAAGTAATGCTCAAAATTCTCCAAGCCAGGCTTCAGCAATACGTGAACCGTAAACTCCCTGATGTTCAAGCTGGTTTTAGAAACAGCAGAGGAACCAGATATCAAATTGCCAACATCCGCTGGATCATCGAAAAAGCAAGAGAGTTCCAGAAAAACATCTATTTCTGCTTTATTGACTATGCCAAAGCCTTTGCCTGTGTGGATCACAATAAACTGTGGAAAATTCTGAAAGAGATGGGAATACCAGACCACCTAACCTGCTTCTTGAGAAATCTGTATGCAGGTCAGGAAGCAACAGTTAGAACCAGACATGGAACAACAGATGGGTTCCAAATAGGAAAAGGACTACGTCAAGGCTGTATATTGTCACCCTGCTTATTTAACTTCTATGCAGAGTCCATCATGAGAAACGCTGGACTGGAAGAAACACAAGCTGGAATCAAGATTGCCGGGAGAAATCTCAATAACCTCAGATATGCAGATGACACCACCCTTATGGCAGAAAGTGAAGAGGAGCTAAAAAGCCTCTTGATGAAAGTGAAAGAGGAGAGTGAAAAAGTTGGCTTAAAGCTCAACATTCACAAAACAAAGATCATGGCATCCGGTCCCATCACTTCATGGGAAATAGATGGGGAAACAGTGTAAACAGTGTCAGACTTTATTTTTGGGGGCTCCAAAATCACTGCAGATGGTGATTGCAGCCATGAAATTAAAAGACGCTTACTCCTTGGAAGGAAAGTTATGACCAACCTAGATAGCATATTGAAAAACACAGACATTACTTTGCCGACTAAGGTCCGTCTAGTCAAGGCTATGGTTTTTCCAGTGGTCACGTATGGATGTGAGAATTGGACTGTGAAGAAGGCTGAATGCCAAAGAATTGATGCGTTTGAACTGTGGTGTTGGAGAAGACTCTTGAGAGTCCCTTGGACTGCAAGGAGATCCACCCAGTCCATTCTGAAGGAGATCAACCCGGGGATTTCTTTGGAAAGAATGATGCTAAAGCTGAAACTCCAGTACTTTGGCCACCTCATGCGAAGAGTTGACTCATTGGAAAAGACTCTGATGCTGGGAGGGATTGGGGGCAGGAGGAGAAGGGGACAACAGAGAATGAGATGGCTGGATGGCATCACGGACTCGATGGACGTGAGTCTGAGTAAACTCCGGAAGTTGGTGGTGGACAGGGAAGCCTGGCGTGCTGCGATTCATGGGGTTGCAGAGAGTAGGACACGACTGAGTGACTGAACTGAACTGAACTGAAGGAATCTCCATACTGACATCCATAGTGACTGAATCAGTTTACATTTCCACCAACATGCCAGAGGAGTCCTTTTCCTCCACATCATCCCCAGCATTTATTGTTTATAGACTTTTTGATAATGATCATTCTGGCTGGGTGAGGTGATACCTCCCTGCAGTTTTTATTTGTATTTCTCTAATAATTAGTAATGTTAAGCATTTTTTCATGCGCTTTTTAACCATCTGTCTGTCCTCTTTGGAGAAATGTCCTTTCGAATCTTTTGCCCATTTTTTGATTGCTTTTTATATATGTTGAGAGTATTCAATAAATCTTCATTAATATCATGGATTGGTCGGAAGCAAGAATAATAGCGCCAGCGAGTAACAGTGTAGTACGCATCCCATGGTACTACAACCTGGAAACACATCTGTTGTTTGGGGTTCAGTTGGCTTCCAGGGCCTAAACAAATTCACTCAAGTTTCTGTCTTCTGACCCCAACAGTGCAGCCAAGAAAGGGGAGATAGAAGAGATATTGGGATCTATAATCCTAGAATTTTACTTACAAAAAACAAGCAAACATGTATTTTTTTTTTTTTTTGGATTAGTTTTTAAGAACTGAAAGTCTGTCACTAAAAGTTACCCTTTGTTACTTGCTTATTGAACTTAGGACTTCCCTGGTGGCTCAGACAGTAAAGTGTCTGTCTACAATGCAGGAGACCCAGGTTCGATCCCTGGGTCGGGAAGATCCCCTGGAGAAGGAAATGGCAACCCACTCTAGTACTATTGCCTAGAAAATCCCATGGACGGAGGAGCCTGGTAGGCTAGTCCATGAGGTCTCAAAGAGTCAGACATGACCGAGCGACTTCACTGTATTGAACTTAAAACCTGTGATACAACTACTCCTCCAAATTTGGCATATTAGGGAAAGGAGGGACTATCATCAGAAAAATTCTGTTACTGGTATCGTAATCAGGTGCAGATATGAGACTTCAAAGGGGCTCACATGGGCTTTCCAGGTGGCACTAGTGGTAAAGAACCCACCCTGCCCATGCAGGAGACTCAAGAGACTCATGTTTGATCCCTGGGTCGGAAAGATCCCTTGGAGTAGGAAATGGCAACTTGTTCCAGTACTCTTGCCTGGAAAATTCCATGGACAGAGGAGCCTGGCAGGCTACAGTTCATGGGGTCGCAAAGAGACGGACGAGACTGAGGACCAAGCACAAGCACAGGGGTCCACATAATCACACAGAGGGGATCTTTTCTTTCCCTGGGAATTTACCTATTTGTTGATTTCTTCCATGGGGATATTAGGTTATGGAAGTGGGAGGAAAAACTATCAGAACTTTTGGTGGTTCATCAGGGCTAACATAACAGATTAGGAAGCAGAGGAGCCCAACCACAAAGCTTGTTTTCTCCTACAGGACACTCGCTAAGTTCTAGAATGCTACAGTAATCTGGGGGAGCTAAATTGAAAATTAGAACAAAGCCCTTTTATGAAAGGAAAGGGGCCTATAAAAAACCATGATGACTCTCTTCCTTAAGACATCTCCATGGAAGCTGCATGGATAGGAAGTTTCAAAGTTAAGGTCAATGTCCTGCACAAAAGAAAAAATTACTTGGCATGCAAAAAAGCAAGAAAATGTGGCCAATAATCAATACTTTAAAAACTAAAAGCTGGTGATTGTAACAAAGTGAATACACCAAATTACGCCACTCAAATGCAGGCTTAAAATTACTAAAAAAGGTAAATTTTAAGTTAGGCATATTTTATCATAATGAACATAAATAAATAAAAGCTGAAATATGGATTTCCAGATACTACAGTCAACAGACAAGGACATCAGAATAATTAAGATGAGTATGTTCAAGAAATAACAGTAAAAGTTACACAGAATGAATGAAAGTAAGTAGAATTTCAACCATGAATTGGAACCTATAAAAAAAGAATTAAACATGCATTCAAATTAAAAATGCAAAATCAGCGTCAAAGAACTCGTAATACAGGACTACATACAGAACTAAATTTGGGCTTCCCTGGTGGCTCAGTTGGCAAAGAATCTGCAATGTGGAAGACCTGGGGTTGATCCCTGGGTCAAAGGGATGGCTACCCACGCCAGTATTCTGGCCTGGAGAATCCCCGTGGACAGAAGAGCCTGATGGGCTACAGTCCATGGGGTCGCAAAGAGTCAGACACGACTGAGAGACTTTCACTACTACATAGGACTAAATTTGATGGCAGACTAGACATCACAGATGAAGGATTATTAAAGGTTATTAAATGGAATTCAAACTGAAGTACAGTAAGAAAAAAAAGGATTGGGTGGAAAACCCATATGTGTGAGCAACAGTTAAGAAGTCTAATGCATGCATGATCAAAATCTCAGAAGGGAGAGAAAGACAATATTTGAAAGGTAATGGTCAAGATTTTCCAAAACTGCTAAAAATATCAACTAACAAATTTAAGAAACTCAGATCCCAAAGAAAATTACAGACAATCATATCATAATCAAACTCCTGAAAAATACAAGACAAAGAGAAAACCTGAAAAGCAGTCAGAGGACAGAAACACATACTACTTTCAGTACAGAAACAATGCATTGGGAAAAGATGGTCTTTTCAACAAAGGTGCTGAAACAGTTGGATAACCACCATACTAAAAAAGGTCTCCTTGTCCACACAAAATCAACCTGAGTGAATCTCTCAGTCTTTATGTTAAAAGTGAAAAAATCCAGACACAAAAGAGTTCTAATGCGTCATTCAATTTTTAGGATGTTCAAGAACAGACAAAACCAACCAAAAGTATTAGAAGACACAGTCGCAATTACCTCAATGAAACATTGAAGGCAGGAGGAGAAGGGGACGACAGAGGATGAGATGGCTGGATGGCATCACCAACTCTATGGACATGGGTTTGGGTGAACTCTGGGAGTTGGTGATGGACAGGGAGGCCTGGCATGCTGTGGTTCATGGGGTCGCAAAGAGTCGGACACGACTGAGCAACTGAACTGAACTGAACTGAACTGAGGATCGGTATTGACCAGAAGGAGCAAGAAAGAGAACAGTGGGAATGTTGAAAAGTATTCTATATCTCAATGTACCTGGTGATTGCACACACACACACGTATATGTGTGTATATATGTGTGTGTGTGTGTATCCATCACATTGCACCTGTGAAACCTGTGTGTTACATCTCAATTGTTTAAAATGTAAGAAATTGCTGTATATTTGTCCTTTATTTCTTATTGCTATGCGTCCCCAGTATTTCTTCATGTAGAGAACCAGGGCCAAATGCCTGTTTACAAAGGTAAAGGGCAGTATGGATTGACCTCCTAGACACTGAAAAGCACAAATGTGCACATTTGCAGCTAGAACTTCAAACAGGTGTGCAGACCGTTACTTACACTGCTTTCTCTGCCTGGAATGTGCCTTCTTCTCCCTTGACTTGGTCATGCATTCTCTAGGTGTCCTTGCTTGCTATGGAAAGCCTTTCCAACCTCCAGGTTTGATTTCAGAGGCTCATTCATGTGCTCCCAGACTCACATATTACAAATGCTGGCCACTCTATACTGCACTTGCCTTCTTTCTCGTTTGTTCCCCAGGTAGGCTGTCAGTTCCTGGAGGGGAACTTGAATTTTGGAAGGTTGCACCTCCAGGGCTCGGTAGGAGTTCACTAATCATTTATTGGACAGTTAAATGGATTCAAAACAAAATGGACCCATTAGTCCTCAACTGAAAGATGATGCATGACCCCTGCCAATAGAATAACACAGTGGGATTAGAGGCAACCTGGAGCTGTTGCCCACTGCCTCCTCACCACACGAGAGCTCCTGACTTCTAGGGCATGGTTGAGCACACCTCCAAAACACAGCACTTTGCATTAAAACTGTAAAGAAAGGAAACCAGGACCTGGTTAAAATCTTGTGTCTTTTGGACCTTGGACAGATCTCCTAACGATCTAAGCTGGATTTGTACAGCCAAATGCAGAAAGGAGAAGACAGAGAGTATAGATGAACATGGCTGAGTTTACCATTGTTCTCAGTTATTCATTGTCCTGCCTATAAGGGTTTTGTGTTTTCTCACCATTGCTGTACAATTTACAGGATTTACCTTTGGAGCAAGGGTACTTCCTTGCCCCGTTGCTGTCACTTTGGCCTGTGGCTTGTTTTGGCAGATAGAATGTGAGCAGAAATGATGGGTGCTGTGTCTGAACTGAAGCCTAAAAAGCCACTATCCCACTGGGGCGTGTTTTCTTTTCCCTCTGGAATAAGAATTTCAGATGCGCGGCTGCTCCCTCAGTCTGGATCCTGGAATCTGGAATCTTCACAGATAAAAGCAAACTGTGAGCAGGAAATGAAGCTGAGTTGCTGTAAGATGCTGAGGTTTTGAGATTTTATCTGTTGAGAAGGTCGTCTAAGTTCACTGTGGCAAGCGTCAGGCAGAGGGCTTGGCTAACTCAAGAAAGCCTACCTGTCCCAACGGACAGCCCCAGTGCAGCATCACTGTGTAGGAATGCAAGCTCACCCCTGACAGATCTTCTGGGCTTTCAGAGGGGCCAGATTATTAATTACCCCGCCTCCTGATGTTTCATTAAAATATACCTGCTTTTATTCTATTTATTTTTTAAAAAATTTAATTTCATACTCCAGTATAGTTGACTTACCAATGTTGTGTTATTTTCAGGTGTACAGCAAAATGACTGAGTTATACGTACTCATATATCTACTCTTTATCACGTTCTAATTAAGATATTGGGGCTTCCCTGGTGGCTCAGAGGGTAAAGTGTCTGCTTGCAATGCGGGAGACCTGGGTTCGATCCCTGTGTCGGGAAGATCCCCTGGAGAAGGAAATGGCAACCCACTCCAGTACTCTTGCCTGGAAAATCCCATGGACAGAGAAGCCTGATAGGCTATAGTCCATGGGGTCGCAAAGAGTCGGACACGACTGAGCGGCTTCACTTTAACCCTTTAACCCTTTAAATTAAAATATACCTCCTTTTAAATATCGGAAACTAAATTAATGTTTCAAAAAGCACTTACGGTCAAATCAAGTTAAGGGAATACGTTTGCAATATCTTATCCACCCTTTTGTTTTCTTATGTATAAGAGGAGAATGATAATATCTGTTCTGCCTCTGTAACAGGGTTATTTTGAGTGTCAGATATATCTAAATTTGTGTTTGTTTTCTTTTAATTTTGAAATGATAAGATAACAAAAGAAAGTCAAGGACAGAAGTTAAACCACCCTGGGAAAGCAGGTTGGAGATTCCTAAGTTGACAAGATACCACGGGGGCCAGCACCATGTCTCAACTTTCCTGAGCCTCCATATAAAACATGAAAAGCAGATTTCTGCACAGGCAGAGCAGTGTAGCCCGCGACCATCTTCAGGAAGAAGGTGACTGTGAAATAGCTGGAGCATAAGGAACTGACAAAAAGAAACTGTTCCCTCTCAGAAAACAAGTCTGAGCTAGGTTAATAGATCCAAGCTCACTTTCCTGGTTTGCAACATTATACAGCATTATAGTGCATGCTTTTCCTTGATTAATGACAATAAGAAAAAATAGCCTAAGGACGTATACATATAGTCCTTAGAAATGGGATAAGATCCCCAGGTTTAAAGGTATTAACTCGATATTCTCCAAGGAGATTTGCCTGACATCTTTGCACGATATATCTCACAGGTAGGATTTGATGGTGATCCTGAACATGGTCTCAATAAGAATATAAAGAAGATTGGGGAAATGCCGGAAAGGAAAAAACGTAATTCACATTTTTCCTTCCATTACGCATATGCACCACTAGAGGGCACCATGCA
Organism: Ovis aries; assembly: GCF_016772045.2. Taxonomy (NCBI): domain Eukaryota; kingdom Metazoa; phylum Chordata; class Mammalia; order Artiodactyla; family Bovidae; genus Ovis; species Ovis aries. Next base: position 14,096,383 of record NC_056070.1, read on the forward strand.
GTCTCGCTTCCTCACACGCTGTGTGTTATGCCGGGTCCCACCTCCAGTTACTGCTCTGAGAGCTGTACAGGTTTAGTCTGTCTCCAATCAGATCGCCTAGTGTCGGCATGTCTGTCTGCAGGAAGCTGCAGACCCATCCTTGATCCAGGTCAGTTCCTGCGCCCCACGTCATTAGGAGCTATCTGATCCTTCCCGGTGACCAAGAGCAAAGCGTCCGTTCCTGTCCTGTGGCCTCTGGTTCATGTAGGGGCTTCCTATGTCACCCGGTCACCAGCACGGAGGGCAATTTCTGGGCTGCCCCTCAGCCCTACAGCGTGTTCTGCCAGATGCTGAAACTAGAACGAAAGTCACAGGACCCACAGATAAAAGGGATTGTGCCGATAACAAATGATAACACTCCAGTGTGTGTTACTGCTCCAGCAGCTTCAAGAATGGTGAATGAAGTGATTCTCCAAGAAAGCACAAGGTCTCATGAAGAAAAGTGTTCTCAAGGCCAATCAGCTTAGACGGAGTAAGGTAGGAAGTTGCATTTTGGGCTGTTTGCTTTTCTCCTCTCTGCCTTGTTAGGGATCCCCATACAGGAGTTAACTTGAAGCTAAGATATAATATAGGGATATCTCAGTTCAATTCAGTCACTCAGTCATGTCCAGCTCTTTGTGACCCCATGGACTGCAGCACGCCAGGCCTCCCTGTCCATCACCAACTCCCAGAGCTCACTCAAACTCATGTCCATAGAGTCGGTGATGCCATCCAACCATCTCGTCCTCTGTCGTCCCCTTCTCCTCCCGCCTTCAATCTTTCCCAGCTTCAGGGTCTTTTCCAATGAGTCAACTCTTCACATGAGGTGGCCAAAGTACTGGAATTTCAGCTTCACCATCAGTCCTTCCAATGAATATTCAGGACTGATTTCCTGACTGATTTCTATCTGTCTATCTCGATATACGCACGTGTGATTTCTCAGTCACTCAGTCGTGTCGACTCTTTGCAACCCCATGGATTGTAGCCTGCCAGGCTCCTCTGCCCATGGGATTCCCAGGCAAGAATACTGGAGTGGGATGTCATTTCCTTCTCCAGGGAATCTTCCCAACCTAAAGAACAGTTGCCGCGCCTCAAGACTGCTTGAGATTAGTTACTTTCCCATTGACTGACTTGACAAGTATTCATTAGTATTATCAACTGTTTCCCAAACACTCAGTGGTAAATGAGACAGCCATAGGCCGGGCATGCCTGCTTAGGACTTACAGTCCACTGGGGACACAAAAATAATTGCAATGCAATATGGTATGTTCTATAAAAGAGAGAAAAAGAGTGCAATGTTAGTACAGACCTGGGAGCCCTGATGCAGATGTCGGAAGTCAGGGAAGGCTTCCTGGAGGAGGAGCTATCACACGGATATCTTAAGCAGAAGAGAAGTAGGACATGTGAGAAGAGTGTAAGCATGTTCCAGGCAAAAGTAACACAGCACAGAGGAAGAAAAGGATCAAGCAGGATTTTATTTCTGTGTATATAGTTTTTGAGGTGGCTGTTTTCCACTTCTCTATTTTATCCTGAGTCTCCATATCAACTGTTTTTGAAAACATGATTTTAATAGCCTCTGAATAGTCTCTTGTGGGCATAGTAGCTAATTTATATACCCATGTTCAAAGGGAAATAAGCATTTTAGGGCTCATGTTAATTGCTCTTCTTTTCAAAACGTAGTCTATCTGAAATAATCTTTATTGCTCATATTAATTACCCCTCAGGTCTCTTTGACTTGGTTATCTGTTGAGAAAAAGTTCTGCTGCCCAACCTGGTATCACCCCAGCAGCAAATAGTGAATTTAAGCAAGTTCTTGGTTTGCTGAAGATTGATTATACTAGATTTATTTGTAAACCTTGCTGCAGTTGTCTCATGTGCGTTGGTGGGGACTTCAGAGCGGCTCCAGGATTCTGGGGCTTTCGGATTTTGCACTGGTCCTCAGGTGCCCCTTTGTGCCCCTCCGCCTCCTCCATGTCTGCATCTCAACATCTCATCTGTCCCCCAGTTTCAGGGAGCTTGGGATGTCAACAGATATCTATCTCCATCTTTTCCCCAGTAAGTATATTGTTCGTGGTGGCTCCATCTCCTGAAGCTGCAAATATCAGTTTCATAAATAGGTTTCTTTAAAACCATATGTGGGCCTTCCCTGGTAGCTCAGTGGTAAAAAATTTCTCCTGGCAGTGCAGAAGACACAGGTTTGATCCCGCATGCCATGGAACAACTAAGCCTGTTTGCCACAACCATTGAGCCTGCGCTGTAGAGCCCAGGAGCCACAGCTACTGGGCCCGTGTGCCCTAGAGCCCACGCTTCACCACAAGGGAAGTCTCTGCACGGGGAGTCCAAGCACCACAGCTAGAGAGCAGCCCCCACTCTCCACAGTCAGAGAGAAGCCCACACGGCAACTGCCGGGGGCCAGTGTGAGGAACTCCTCCCGTGGCAAAGGTCATGAGGAAGGAGGCTTGGCATACGCAAAGGCATGATCAAGCCTCAGGAAACCCCCTGTTCCCGAGCATCCAACTCCAAAACCAGAGTCTGTTTCATGCTCTCACCTACACCTCTGACTTTACAGGGGCTCTCCCCCATAACCATTTCTCTCGGAGAAGGAGTTAACTTGCAACTCCAGTTAATAAAAATTCCTGGGCGTGACAAGAGTATTTCAACTTAGAAATTCCTCTGGAGGTCCTCTAGCCTCCCTGATCAGGTTTGTCTGGCCACATGTGATTGTTTATAACCTTCCAACCTTTAGAGGCACGAGATGCTTTAAAACTTTCTAAATACAGACTCTTTTGAGAAGTTAGAAAATTATTAGTATAGTAGAGTGGGTTGATTCGAAATTATATTGGTGAAGGGTTTTTTCATTTGTCCTGCCAATAATCACTGCTAATTCCCTGCCCTGGGTGTGACAAGGGTGTCTCAGGTCAAACCTCTGTGCTGACAGACTAGTTTGTGTGACAACCTCTCAACCATAAACAGCACAGAGAGTTTGGAGTATTAGCATAGGGCTTTTCTCATTGTTGAGTCAATGATTGCCTCCAGGCCTCCATATCCTTAGGCACCTGGTAATATATTAATCAATGTATTTGGAATATAAAAAAGTAAATATAGTAGTTTTTGATGTTAGCAATACTAGACTTTTTGAGTTAATAAATTTTCTCTTTTGTTACAGATCACTGTACTTTGTTATAAATCACTGTGTCCTTGCTATGCAAAAATGGAACTTTATCACTATCTTAAGACTAAATAGATCTTTAGGGGAATACTGGTGAAGGGTTTTCATTTGTTGAGCCAATATTTGCTGCTAAATCTCCATATTCCTTGCCCTTATAATGAATATAACTAGCATATAGGAAAAATAAGTATTAACCTTTAAGATTAATCATGTTAAACCTTAGGCTAAGTAAATTCCTTTCCTAGCTGTAACTCACTACACCCTCACCCTATAGGAATGCAACTTTATTTGGAGGGTGGCGCCTGATTTAAGAAAAAATCACCCCTGGAAAAATAAGTTTTCTGGTTAACTGGCCATTATCAGAAAGCGCCATAAAATGTCAGCAGGCCTCATGGCCATAAAATGATGTAAAACCCATAAGACCTTTGTATAATTTTATATGAAGCACCTGATTCTGACAAGGGCCAGGTCTGCTGACCCCCGTGTGACTCTGTATTCATCCCTATGTATAACAAAAGGTATATAAACAAACCTGAAAAATAAAGAGATCTGATCAGTTTCTGGAAAGACTGATTCCCCCATGTTGTTTCTTTCTTGCTCCCCGTTTTTCTGGCTGAATTCCCATCTGGAGCATGGATGCTATTCCACATAAACCAAGTTATTCAGCCTCTTTTTCTCCACTAATTTTCCTACTACACTACCCGTTTCTAATCTCTCTTTATATCTGTAATTAAGATTTTTCCTAGGACGCCGATTCTGTCCCCACCTTCGAATCACCCTGGATCCACCGGGGTTGGACCCCGGCAAGTGGCGCCCTCACAACCAGAGAAAAGCCCACACGGCAACGAAGACCCAGCACAGCCAAAACTAAAACTAAGAATACTTGGGTGAAAATAGGCATAGACTCTATTTAACAAGTTGCTGACCCAGCAGATTTATGTTCTGAGTCAAGCAGGAAGGACTCCCACAATTCTTAGAGGAAGTGAGACGTTTGTGATGGAGCATCCAAGCAGCTTCTTTGGGGCTGTTTCAGATCCAGTTCATGTTGTTGCTGTTCCACCTTCTTGCAAAACTGATCTTTGAATGACCATGCCTCTCATTTTAATCGGCTTTGCAATGAGTTTTTTGGGGTTTTGGGAGTTTGTTTGTTTGTTTGTTTGTTTTTTGAGTGTTCACATTTATTGTCTTATCATTCGTTTATGCTCCTTTTCTTTTTTTTTTTGCTAGCACAAAGTCTTTTTTGAGATTGACACGTCTAAAATGGCTTAGATTTTTTAAAATTAATTTTTACTGGAGTGTAATTTTTTTCATAATATTGTGTTAGTCTCCAAGAAAGTGAATCAACAACAGGAGGAGGAAACGGCAACCCATCCCAGTCTTCTTGCTGGGATAATCCTATGAACAGAGGAGCCTGGTGGGCTAAGTCCATGGGGTCACTAAGAACTGAACATGACTAAGTGACTTGACCATCACCACATAATTGTTTCATAACACTGTGTTAGTCTCCACTATACAGTAAAATGAATCAGCTATACATGTACATATATCCCCTCTTTTTTGGGTTCTCCTTCCCATTTAGAGCACTGAGTAGAGTTCTCCGAGCTATCCAGTAGGTTCCCGTTGGTTATATGTCAATTCCAATCTCCTAATTATCCACCCTATGCCTCCGTAATGAGGCGTGTTTGGAGAGAAATCATCTCACCAGTTCCATGTAAGCCCTGGCTGTTTCATTCAAATTCTATTGTGAATTAAAGATTTCTTGCATCTCATGTATTATTACATTGCTGTATGACTTGCCATGAGCTAGAGAGGTTTTCAAACCTCAGAGCACTCTAATACTAACTCCAGTTCTCAAACATACTTCTTTCATGTAGGAGGCCGTTTTCTCTGTGACCCACGAGGATCTCCACGTATAAACAGAGCTGTCCTGGTGACCTCAGCCTGACTCAGGCCCTCAGTCTCGGGCCTGTGCGTGTGCTTAGTCGCTCAGTCGTGTCCAACTCTCTGTGACCTCATGGACGGTAGCCCACCAGGCTCCTGTGCCCATGGGGTTCTCCAGGCAAAAATACTGGAGTGGGCTGCCATTCCCTCCTCCAGGGGATCTTCCCAAACCAGGGATAGAACCCAAGTCTGGCATTGTGGGAGTATTCTTTAGCATCTGAGCCACCAGGGAAGCCCAAGAATACTGGAGTGGGTAGCCTGTCCCTTCTCTAGGGGAACTTCCCAACCCAGGAATCCAACCAGGGTCTCCTGCATTGCAGGCAGATTCTCTACCAGCTGAGCCATCGGGAAGCCCAATTTCAGGCCTTCACAGTCTCATTCTCATTTGTCCAATGGGGTGGCTCCTGACTGCTATTACCTTGAACTGCCCACTGAGTTTATGCAAAGTAATTTTAACAGATACCTGCCAGTTCCCTGAAGTGGAGACTCAACTGAAGGCTTTAATAATCCTGCTTAAGCAGATACCCACATATCTTCATGGACAGATGGTGTGCAACTCTGCATCATTTAAAAATGCCACCCAGCCTATCAACTGATGCCTAGAGAATGTGAGCCTGAACGATAACAATGTGTGGGCTGAGGCCACAGATGTCGCATCAGTCATCCTTGGGGGTCTTCTTGCACTGACCTTGGGAAGCCCAGCTTATGATCTCAGGATGGACCGAAAAATGATCTTTGTATTACTGTTGTCAGGTAGGTGGAATTTTTTTTAAGCAGGATTCTGTTATATGGGACATAGGATTATAGAGAGAAGAAAAACCATCTCATTTTAGTCCTGTCTGACTTAGCTGAATGACTGAATGAGTAGTATTCAGACCCCATCTTGTTGTTTAGTCACTCAGTCGCATCCAACTCTTTGTGACCCTGTGGACTGTAGCCCGCCAGGCTCCTCTGTCCATGGGATTTCCCGGGCAGGAATATGGGAGTGGGTTGCCATTCCCTTCTCCAGGAGATCATCCCGCCCCAGGGGTGAAACCCACATCTCCTGCATTGGCAGGTAGATTCTTTGCCACTGAGCCCCCAGGACCCCAGCCCAGCCTGGTGGATGGATGTTTTATTGAGAGTGGGTTGGTAAGGTGGGGGAAGTTACCCATGGCTGGATCACCTTGAGAGGCCTGCTGTTCATTTGTAAGCCTAGCCAGCCCTGAAACAATGTAATCAAATACTCTGCAAAACAAGTCTCTGTGAAAGAACGTGTTGCTTTGTTGGCATTTTCATGAGTTTAATTTCTAAATTAAAGAGTCATTAATGAAGGTAATGGTGGGTCTATGTTCCTTATTTTCCAAAAAGTTTTCCCAAAAGTTATAATTTCGTCTTTCTCCTGTCAGATAATCACAAGCCACATATGAACCCTGAATCCACGGCAGCGGCACTGGGGGGCGAGGGGGTCGTTATTTTCCACTTTGTGGTCCCTTACTGAGAAGTGATACAGGGGAACAAAAATGAAAGAAAGAAAGAAAGGACTCTTATTGGCTGAGGGATTATGTGGTTTAGGCAGAAATGGAAATCAATTCATTAAAATAAAAAGTAACAGAGGCGTATTATGAAGTAGTATCAAATTAGCATTATTTTTGGCCCCTTCCTGAGAGTGTCAGGATTAAAAGTTCTTCTCAAATACAGCGTTTATGTGTCAAAAATACTAGTGCCCAGCACCTAGATAAGGAGCAGGCATTTATTTGAAATGTGTTTAGCTCCCTCAGACGTGGGTGTAATTTGAGTTACAGAGAGTCTCAAGAATCAACTGAGCACTCTAGGAATTGGAGGAGGGATTCAGGAATTTCTTAGATGTTAGGTTGGCTAAAAAATTCATTCGTTCATCTTTTTTAAATTTATTTATTTTTATTTTACTTTACAATACTGTATTGATTTTGCCATACATTGACATGAATCCGCCACAGGTGTACATGAGTTCCCAATCCTGAACCCCCCTCCCATGTCTCTCCCCATTTCATCTCCCTGGGTCATCCCAGTGCACCAGCCCCAAGCATCCTGTATCCTGCCTCGAACCTAGACTGGCGATTCGTTTCCTACATGATAGTATACATGTTTCAATGCCATTCTCCCAAATCATCCCACCCTCTCCGTCCCCCACAGAGTCCAAAAGTCTCTTGTATACATCTGTGTCTCTTTTGCTGTCTCGCATACAGGGTTATCATGACCATCTTTCTAAATTCCATATATGTGTGTTAGTATACTGTACTGGTGTTTTACCTTCTGGCTTACTTGACTCTGTATAATCAGCTCCAGTTTCATCCACCTCGTTAAAATGGATTCAAATGTATTCTTTTTAATGGCTGAATAATACTCTACTGTGTATATGTACCACAGCCCTTATCCATTCATCTGCTGATGGACATCTAGGTTGCTTCCATGTCCTGCCTATTATAAACAGTGCTGTGATGAACATTGGGGTACACGTGTCTCTTTCAATTCTGGTTTCCTCGGTGTGTATGCCCAGCGGTGGGATTGCTGGGTCATAAGGCAGTTCTATTTCCAGTTTTTTAAGGAATCTCCACACTGTTCTCCATAGTGGCTGTACTAGTTTGCATTCCCACCAACAGTGTAAGAGGGTTCCCTTTTCTCCACACTCTCTCCAGCATTTATTGCTTGTAGACTTTTGGATCACAGCCATTCTGACTGGTATGAAATGGTATCTCATTGTGGTCTTGATTGGCATTTCTCTGATAATGAGTGATGTTGAGCATCTTTTCATGTGTTTGTCAGCCATCTGTATGTCTTCTTTGGAGAAATGTCTATTTAGTTCTTTGGCCCATTTTTTGATTGGGTCGTTTAATTTTCTGTATAACTCTGTGAACATCTCTGAGTGGTCCAGACTGTGGAGCGCACATAAGGAAGTGATTACTGGCTAGCTTGCTCTCTCCTCTTTTGATCCCGCCTCATCTCATTCCAGTCACCTCCAACTCCCCCCTCCCTCTTCTCTTCTCCTTGTAACTCTGTGAACCTCTCTGGGTGTCCCTCAATGTGGAAAAACTTTTCATCTTTAACCTAGATGTTTTATCATCGGTGCTGCATAGATGGAGAAGTCTTGAGGCTACTGTAAAAATAAAACTGAAAACCAGAAGCAGGAGGCTTAAAGTCCAAATCCTGAGAACATCAGAGAACTCCTGACTCCAGGGAACATTAATCGATAGGAGCTCATCAAACGCCTCCATACCTACACTGAAACCAAGCACCACCCAAGGGCCAACAAGTTCCAGAGCAAGACATACCACACAAATTCTCCAGCAACACAGGAACACACCCCTGAGCTTCAATATACAGGCAGCTCAAGTTACTCCCAAACCACTGACATCTCATAACTCATTACTGGACACTTCATTCGTTCATAAGGTGTTATGGAAATATCTGAACAAACTTTTTGCCTGACCCTGCACTAGGGGGTAAAATGTGTAACGGTTAAAGCACACATAGGAAAGAACTAGTTTCAAGCCTGGCTTCACGTCTGAAAGGCAGGGAGCATTGATGTAGGTGACTCCACGGCACACACACACACACACACTGCTCCCCCCCCCCCCCCCCCCGCCCAGCCTCAGTGTTCTTGTCTGTAAAACGCAGAAAATGTTGGTACCTGCCTACTGCCACCAAGGAGTAGTCGCCTAAAGACTAAACAAAGTAATTACCATAATGTCCTTACTCCAGCGTCTGGCTGTAGTAAATAAATATTCAGCGATGATAACAATTATAAACTAGGAAACAAGCCTGGGTATAGGATGGTGACTTCTGAGAAGCGAAGGAGAAGGGGAAATTCGAGGAAAACAGAAGACTAGCAGAGTTATCTTCCTGGAGAAGGATATGGGAGCCCACTCCAGTATTCTGGCCTGGAGAATCCCATGGACAGAGAAGCCTGGTGTCCACAGTGTTGCAAAGAGTGGGACTCGACTGAAGCGACTTCGCACCCAGGCTGGTGGCACCAGTGGTAAGGATCCACGTGCCAGAGCAAGAGACGTGAGAGGCACGGGTTTGATCTCTGGGTCGGGAAGATTCCCCTGGAGGAGCGTAAGTTTTTCTAGATGATTTGATGCCCAATCCCTGAATTCCTTCACTCATTTAGTATTCAGTAACTGTGCATGAGGCACTCTATTCCAAGGCCACGACAGGGGCATGAATGAGCTCCTGAGTTCATGTTCAGGGTGGGTGGGGGCAGGTAGAGGGAGGGAACATGACATTCAGCGGAACAAGTACTGAAATAAGAAAAGAGTGAAAAATAGCACCCAGAAATAAACCAGGGAAGCTGATGAACATAATGGAGAGGCCAACATAGAGAAGGGTAGCAGGACCTTTTTCCCTGAGTTGGTGACATTTCTGATGAAAGCTGAACAATGAGAAGAGGCCAAACTTGCAAAATCTGGGGAGGGTGGTGGAGGTAGAAGGGAGATGAAGGAAGAAAATTCTGCAGCAGAAGAAGACAGAGTGTGTTCAAGGAAAAGCCAAAGCTCTGGTTTGAGATTAGGGTCCTGATGCTAAACGGCACTTGGAGAGAGCTCTGGGTCCACAGGCCTTGGTTATCTTGTGCACCTCACCACACACGCCTGCAGGCACACCGTTACAATGACTCAGCAAAAAAGCAAGCCTTCTCCTTTTCCTTCTGTAACCTAGGGAGATAACGCTTCTCTCAATTTAACTGTTACAGGACTGAGTCTGAACTGGGATTCAGGGACCACTGCACCCTAAATATCTTAAAAGCCAAATCTGTGTCTTCATTTTGGTCTCCCTGACTCTGCTAGGCATGCACATGTGCTTAGTCTCTCAGTTTCATCCTACTCTTTGTGACCCCATGACCTGTAGCCCACCAGACTCCTCTGTTGATGGAATATTCCAGGCAAGAATACAGGAGTATGTTGCCATTCCCTTCTCCATGATATCTTCCTGACCCAGAGATTGACCCCCGTCTCCTGTATTGCAGGCAGATTCTTTGCCATCTGAGCCTCCAGGGAAGCCTGCTAGGCATGTAGTAAGCACTCAGTTAATAATAGCTGCAGAACAAGAAACGATCAGCATTTTCCTGCAGATTAGCTTAAGTGTTGAGACCTGATTGGCTTGCATGGGTCTCATTTTCGTCCTGCCTATCAAATAACACACAAACTAGATGGCATCTCAAATGGTTTCCAACTCTAAACTTCAATGATGCCTCAAAGGTCTGCTGAGATGATCCATAGGCTAGTTTCCAATCTATAAATATCTACCTTGGTGTGAAGTTGGGTTTTTTGAAAGAAATGAACACTCTCACTCTGAACTCCTGGAGAAGGATTCCTAAGACGGGGAAGGAGGCACAGTATCTCAAAATCAACGTGAACTGGTTTCAAATTGGGAAGTTGGATTTAACATCATCGTGATGAATTTCTCTGTACTTTGGTCTCTAGAGGATGATGGCTAACATCCATGAACCTACTGGGGAAGCACATTTTAGTTAATTTTCCCAAATGTCTTCATAGGTCATTTTTCCAGAGCACCTGTTGCAACACGGCCTACAGAGACCCCTGTCACTTGGGATTCAAGTAAGTTACCAACCAAAGGAGATGGGTAATAGATTTCCAGCCATTAGTATCATATCTGCGTATTTAATAAGGACCTATCTGTGTGGTTTTCTATGATACATGAGTCCAATTAAAGCAACAACACTGAAAAGAAACATTTCAGGGTTAACTCTGGCTATTGTAATTGGGGTAATTTTTTCCTGCTTTTTCAGTTCAGTTCAGTCAGTCAGTTGTGTCCGACTCTTTGTGACCCCATGAATCGCAGCATGCCAGGCCTCCCTGTCCATCACCAACTCCCGGAGCCTACCCAAACTCATGTCCATCGAGTCGGTGATGCCACCTAGCCATCTCATCCCCTGTCGTCCCCTTCTCCTCCTGCCCTCAATCCTTCCCAGCATCAGAGTCTTTTCAGGTGAGTCAATCTTTGCATAAGGTGGCCAAAGTATTGGAGTTTGAGCTTCAGCATCAGTGATTCCAATGAACACCCAGGACTGAACTCCTTTAGGATGGACTGCTTGGTTCTCCTTGCAGTCCAAGGGACTCTCAAGAGTCTTCTCCAACACCACAGTTCAAAAGCATTCATTCTTTGGTGCTCAGCTGTCTTCACAGTCCAACTGTCACATCCAGTAGTCATACTACGGGAAAAACCATAGCCACGACTAGACGGACCTTTGTTGGCAACGTAATGCTTTTTAATACTTTCTAAATTCCCTGAAAAAGAAACATAAAATATAATTAGGAAAAGTTTTACAATTTTTCAGGTTAAAGCAAACACATACAACCTCTGCTTTCTAAGCTGTCTCTATCATTAAGCAAAGCCAGTAAACATTAATAGGGAAAAACCTAGATATCAGCATGCTCATTTCATTGTCCTTACTTACTGCTCAAATAAACTTGGTTGTGACACATACTGAAACTGATTCTGGGGATCTGATAGAGAAAAGAGCAAGAACTGACAGTAGACATATGAGATACCCCAAGGTTAATATTTTCCCATTTTCTGTTTCCCTTAGTTGAAATAGAATTGATTTACAGTGTTCTATTAGTTTCAAGTGTGCAACATAGAGATTCAGTGTTTCTATTGATGATGCTGCATTTAAAGTTTTATGAAATATTGACTATATTTCTTGTTCTCTACAATATATTCTTCTAGCTTATTTATTTTATACATATGAGTTCATACCTCTTAATCCCTTACCCCTTCTTTGCTCTTCCCACCCCCCACTTTCTACTGGTCACCACTAGTTTCTTCTCTGTATCTGTGAATCTATTTCTGTTTTTTTTTAATAGTTATTTACGATATTTTTTGGATTCGACATAAAAGTGATATAAAATATTTCTTGTTCTGACTTATTTCACAAAGTATAACATCCTTTAGACCCATCCATGTTGTTGAAAATGGCAGAGTTTCATTCTTTTTTTGTAGCTGATAATATCCCTGTCTGTCTGTGTGTCTGTGTGTCTGTGTGTCTGTGTGTATCTGTGTGTGTCTCTGTGTGTGTGTGTGTGTGTGTGTTATACATCTTCTCTATTCTCTCATTTTTTGATGGACGCTTCGATTGCCTTCATACTTTGGCTATTGTAAACAATGCTGCTATGAACATTGGGGTTCATATATTTTTTGGAATTGGTGTTTTCATTTTCTTTGCGTATATACCGAGGAATGGAATTGCTGGATCATATGGTATCTCTATTTTTAATTTTTGGAGCAATTTCCATAGTATTTTGCATTATGGCTGCACCAGTTTTCATTCTCACCAGCAGTATACAAGGATTCTGTTTTCTCCACAGCCTGCCCAACGTTTGTAGATTTTTTTGATAGTCATCCTGACAGATGCGAGGTAATATCTCACTGTGGCTTTGATTTGCACATCTCTGATGATTACCTGTGTTGAACATCCTTTCATGTTTCTGTTGGCCAGATATATGTCTTCTTTGGAAAAGGCCCATTTTCTGCTTTTCTTTTTTAATTTTGCAGAACTTGATTCTTTTATGATACAGTAACGCATCCACAATCCCCAGCAGCCACACTCTACTTGCTAAGAGCAGTGCGAAAGTGATAGCATATAGAATCTTAGGAAGCCTTATTCACAGAGAGACTTCTACCACATCTTGGGAGTCAGGCAATGTTCTGACCATGTCTGTCTCAGAAAAGCGAATGACTCCAAAAATACTCAAAGCCCCGAGTCACAAAACACTGTACATTCTTTTCCTGGTTCCCAAGCACCATACCAACCTCCAATACATAGTGAAGGAGGAGAGTTGTGACCTCAGCTTGTCTAGCGCCTTGTCTTCCTTGATATTTTGACCAGACTATCCTTTCCTCATTTAATGGTCTTAACACTCTTGATGAAAGCCAATTACCACAGGCATACGAGTTAATTTCTAGACTCTCAGTTCTATCCCACTGATCCTCAGGGCAGCATTATACCGTCTTGACTACCACTGCTCTGTGGTAAGTTTTGAAATGATGAAATGTAAGTCATCCAGATCTGCACTTTTTCAAGATGATTTTGGCTATTTGGGGTACCCACACGTTTCATATGAATTTTAAGACCAATTTTTCTGTTTGTGTAAGCCATTAGATGAGTATATCTGTGTATACTTAGTTCATTTAAATAGCCAGTAACTCTACATGATTGATAATTATTATGCTCAGTTTGCAAATTATGAACCAAAAGTACAGTGTGGAAGTCTGCTGCCCCAGGTGTCAGCTAATAACTAGTGACATTAGATTGAAACCAGGCATTCAGGCTCTAGAAACTGTGCATTTAATCCACACAAGAAACTGCTTATTCATCATCCACACTGATGTTCTGAATTTGGCCCTATCTTATTCTTTTCTTCCTTTTTAACTTTTTTTTTTTTTGCACCATGTGGCATGTGGAATCCTAATTCCTAGACCAAGGGTCAAACTCACGCTTCCTGCATTGAAAGTGAAGAGTCTTAAGCCCTGAACTGTCAGGGAAGTCCTGGCTCTTCCGGACTCTTGCAACATTGTCACTTAATGTTCTACTCATGCTTTCCCTAACGTGGATCCTGTAGTAAAGGCTCTTAGTCTGTCTTCTCCTTTAATCACTGTAGCTGGTGACTGCAGCCATGAAATTAAAAGACGCTTACTCCTTGGAAGGAAAGTCATGACCAAGCTAGACAGCATATTAGAAAGCAGAGACATTACTTTGCCAACAAAGGTCCATCTAGTCAAGGCTATGGTTTTTCCGGTGGTCATGTATGGATGTGAGAGTCGGACTGTGAAGAAAGCTGAGCACCGAAGATTGATGCTTTTGAACTGTGGTGTTGGAGAAGACTCTCGAGTGTCCCTTGGACTGCAAGGAGATCCAAGCAGTCCATCCTAAAGGAGATCAGTCCTGGGTGTTCTTTGGAAAGTATGATGCTAACCCTGAAACTCCAATTCTTTGGCCACCTCATGCAAAGAGTTGACTCATTGGAAAAGACTCTGATGCTGGGAGGGATTGGGGGCAGTAGAGGTGGCTGGATGGCATCACTGACTCGATGGATGTCGGTTTGGGTGAACTCTGGGAGTTGCTGATGGACAGGAAGGCCTAGCATGCTGCGATTCATGGGGTCGCAAAGAGTCGTAGACGACTGAGCGACTGAACTGAACTGAACTGAACTGAACTGAACTAATAGTAAATATATCAACTATATTTCAGTTGAGAAAATCACTTGTGCTTACATTATATTTTACAGCTTTGCATCTGAATGATGAAGGATACCTTAGAGATACTAGTCATTTGTCACACCATATAGCTAATTTGTGTGACATTGTTTATATACATGTAATGAATTCGGAGGTGGCTCAGTGGTCAAGAGTCCGCCTACGAGGCAGGAGATGCAAATTGAGACCCTGGGTGGAGAAGATTCCCTGGAGAAGGAAATGGCAACCCACTCCAGTATTCTTGCTTGGGAAATTCCATGGACAGGGGAGCCTGGCAGGCTAGAGTCCACGGGGCTGCAGAAGAGTTGAACACAACTGAGCCACTCAACAACCACAACAATGAATCAGGTAGTAGGACAAGTCAAGGAACAAGGTGGAAATAGGGTTTGTAAGAGGGGAGAAGATAGTTTAGTTTAGGGGCAATGAATCTTGTCTGAATTATTTGAGGGTGAACTGAGTAGCTGCCAGCTGGTAGAAAGAGGAAAGCCTTGGAAATCTGTCCTTACATAGACGGAGCAGAAGTGTGAACGACATTTTCTGTTCTTTACGGATTCTCCAGGAATCCGTGCACATTTAGCTGAGGAGCCAAGGCGATGCTGTCCTGACAAGTGAGGTCGTTCCAGCCCTACAGCATCACACCTGAGCACTGGTTCCTTTACACAGTGTCCTAAAGAATGAGCAGAGACACATCACAAAGTTCAGTGCACTGATGTTTATCAGAGAGGTATCAAATTTCATAAGAGGAAAAACACCATAAATGCTCAGAGATTGATAAAGTACAATATTCAGACAATGGCACAGAATGCCAGCCATTAAAAACCTTGTAGTAGAGGAGGATTCAGAATATTGGGCATATGCTCAGGGAATATATATCTTAAAAATGCTGCTTACATATTTATATATATTTAAGCGCAACTATTCCCTATTTAGACACAATAGCTACAAGTTCAGAAAGCTATGTACCAAGATGTTCAAATGTCTGTTATTGGGTAGTGGGATGATGAATGATTTTTGGATTGCCTCACCCACTATCTAGCTAGAAGAAAACTAAATTCAATGATGTCTAGGTTTTCGTTTTTACTGGGGCCGTAGGAGTGTACCTGAGAGATGGAGGCAGGGAGGCATGGAGCAGAGGGTTAGTCTTCGTGTAATTGTCATGAGTCTCCATCTTTCTTTTCATGGGCAATTTTCCAAAGTTACGTGAAACGCTATGCAACAGCAGCTTCAAGTCCCCATTATAAGGACAATACTAATAGCTGGTTTGAACGTAATGTTCATGACATGCCTGTACTGTACTGCTTGGGGACTTCCCTGGTGGCTCTGCTGCTGCTACTGCTGCTAAGTCACTTCAGTCGTGTCGACTCTGTGCGACCCCATAGACGGCAGCCCACCAGGCTCTTCCGTCCCTGGGATTCTCCAGGCAAGAACACTGGAGTGGGTTGCCATTTCCTTCTCCAAGGCAGCAAAGTGGAAAGTGAAAGTGAAGTCGCTCAGCTGTGTCTGACTGGTAGCGACCTCATGGACTGCAGCCTACCAGGCTCCTCTGCCCATGGGGTTCTCCAGGCAAGAGTACTGGAGTAGGTTGCCATTCCCTTCTCCATGACATCTTCCTGACCCAGGGATTGAACCCGTGTCTCCTGTATTGCAGGCAGATTCTTTACCATCAGAGCCTCCAGGGAAGCCTGCTAGGCATGTAGTAGGCACTCAGTTTATAATAGTTGCAGAAGAAACTAACAATCAGAATTTTGTTGCAGATTAGCTCAAGGGTTGAGACCTGATTGACTCGCATGGGTCTCATTTTCGTCCTGCCTATCAAGTAAAACACAGACTAGATGGCATCTCAAAAGGTTTTCATCTCTATACTTCATGATGCCTCAAAGGTCTGCCTGAGAGGATCCATAGGCTAGTTTCCAATCTATAGATCTTTAGCTTGGTGTGAAGTTGGGTTTCTAGAAAGAAATGAACACTCACTCTGAACACCTGGAGAAGGATTCCTAAGACGGGAAAGAGGCCCAGTATCTCAAAATCAACGTGCACTGGTTTCAAATTGGGAAGTTGGATTTCACATCATCGTGATGAATTTCTCTGTACTTTGGTCTCTAGAGGATGACTGCTAACATCCATGAACCTACTGGGGAAGCACATTTTAGTTAATTTTCCCAAATGTCTTCATAGGTTATATTTCCAGAGCACCTGTTGCAACACGGCCTACAGAGACCCCTGTCACTTGGAATTCACCAGGTAAGTTACCAAGCAAAGGAGATGGGTAATAGATTTCCAGCCATTAGTATCATATCTGTGTATTTAATAAGCTCCTATCTGTGTGGTTTTCTATGATACATGAGTCAAACTAAAGCAACAACACTGAAAAGAAACATTTCAGGGTTAACTCTGGCTATTGTCATTGGGGTAATTTTTCCTGCTTTTTCAGTTCAGTTCAGTGCAGGGCAGTGCAGTTGCTCAGTCGTGTCCGACTCTTTGCGACCCCATGAATCGCAGCATGCCAGGCCTCCCTGTCCATCACCAACTCCCGAGGCCTACCCAAACTCATGTCCATCGAGTCGGTGATGCCACCCAGCCATCTCATCCCCTGTTGTCCCCTTCTCCTCCTGCCCCCAATCCTTCCCAGCATCAGAGTCTTTTCCAATGAGTCAACTCTTCACATGAGATGGCCAAAGTATTGGAGTTTCAGCTTCAGCACCAGTCCTTCCAGTGAACACCCAGGACTGAACTCCTTTAGGATGGACTGCTTGGATCTCCTTGCAGGCCAAGGGACTCTCAAGAGTCTTCTCCAACACCACAGTTCAAAAGCATCCATTCTTTGGTGCTCAGCTGTCTTCACAGTCCAGCTCTCACATCTAGTAGTCATACTACGGGAAAAACCATAGCCACGACCTGATGGACCTGTGTTGGCAAAGTAATGCTTTTTAATACTTTCTAAATTCTCTGAGAAAGAATCATAAAATATAATTAGGAAAAGTTTTACAATTTTTCAGGTTAAAGCAAACACATACAACCTCTGCTTTCTAAGCTGTCTCTATCATTAAGCAAAGCCAGTAAACATTCATAGGGAAAAACCTAGATATCAGCATGCTCATTTCATTGTCCTTACTTACTGCTCAAATAAACTTGGTTGTGACACATACTGAACCTGATTCTGGGGATCTGATAGAGAAAAGAGCAAGAACTGACAGTAGACATATGAGATACCCCAAGGTTAATATTTTCCCATTTTCTGTTTCTCTTAGTTGAAATAGAGTTGATTTACAGTGTTCTATTAGTTTCAAGTGTGCAACATAGAGATTCAGTGTTTCTATTGATGATGCTGCATTTAAAGTTTTATGAAATATTGACTATATTTCTTGTTCTCTACAATATATTCTTCTAGCTTATTTATTTTATACATACGAGTTCATACCTCTTAATCCCTTACCCCTACTTTGCCCTTCTGGCCCACCACTTTCTACTGGTCACCACTGGTTTCTTCTCTGTATCTGTGAATCTATTTCCAACTTTTTTATCGTTATTTATCTAATTTTTTGGATTCGACATAAAAGTGATATAAAATATTTCTTGTTCTGACTTATTTCACTAAGTATAACATCCTTTAGACCCATCCATGTTGTTGTAAATGGCAGAGTTTCATTCTTTTTTTGTAGCTGACTAATATCCCTGTGTGTGTGTGTCTCTGTGTGTGTGTCTGTTTCTGTGTGTGTGTTTTTGTGTATCTGTGTGTGTTTCTGTCTGTGTGCGTATGTCTATGTGTGTGTGTGTGTGTCTGTGTGTATCTGTGTGTGTGTGTGTCTGTGTGTGTTTCTGTCTGTGTGTGTGTGTCTGTGTGTGTGTGTGTGTGTGTTAGACATCTTCTCTCTCCTCTCATTTGTTGATGGACTCTTCGATTGCCTTCATACTTTGGCTATTGTAAACAATGCTGCTATGAACATTGGGGTTCATATATGTTTTGGAATTAGTGTTTTCATTTTCTTTGCGTATATACTGAGGAATGGAGTTGCTGGATCATACGGTATCTCTATTTTTAATTTTTGGAGCAATTTCCATAAAGTATTTTGCATTATGGCTGCACCAGTTTTCATTCTCACCAGCAGCATACAAGGATTCTGTTTTCTCCACAGCCTCGCCAACTTTGGTAGATTTTTTTTGATGTCATCCTGACAGATGTGAGGTAATATCTCAGTGTGGCTTTGATCTGCACTTCTCTGATGATTAGCTGTGTTGAACATCCTTTCATGTGTCCCTTGGCCATATATATGTCTTCTTTGGCAAAGGCGCATTTTCTGTTTTGTGTTGTTTTGTTTTGTTTTTTTTGCAGAACTTGTTTCTTTTATGATACAGTAACTCATCCACAATCCCCAGCGGCCACACTCTACTTGCTAAGAGCAATGGGAAAGTGGCAGCGTATAGAATCTTAGGAAGCCTTATTCACAGAGAGACTTCTACCACATCTTGGGAGTCAGGCAATGTTCTGACCGTGTCTGTCTCAGAAAAGTAATTGACTGAAAAAATACTCAAAGCCCCAAGTCACAAAACACTGTACATTCTTTTCCTGGTTCCCAAGCACCATACCAACCTCCAGTACACAGTGAAGGAGGAGAGTTCTGACCTCAGTGTGTCTAGAACCTTGAATTCCTTGATATTTTGACCAGCCTATTCTTTCCTCATTTAATGGTCTGAACACCCTTGATGAAAGCCAGTTACCACAGGTATAGGAGGTAATTTCTAGACTCTCAGTTCTATTCCACTGATCCTGAGGGCAGCACCACCATACCGTCTTGACCGCCATGGCTCAGTGGTAAGTTTTGAAATGATGAATAGTAAGTCACCCAGCTCTGCACTTTTTCAAGATGGTTTTGGCTATTTGGGGTACCCACACGTTTCATATGAATTTTAAGACCAATTTTTCTGTTTGTGTAAGCCATTAGATGAGTATATCTGTGTATACTTAGTTCATTTAAATAGCCAGTAACTCTACATGATTGATAATTATTATGCTCAGTTTGCAAATTATGAACCAAAAGTACAGTGTGGAAGTCTGCTGCCCCAGGTGTCAGCTAATAACTAGTGACATTAGATTGAAACCAGGCATTCAGGCTCTAGAAACTGTGCATTTAATCCACACAAGAAACTGCTTATTCATCATCCACACTGATGTTCTGAATTTGGCCCTATCTTATTCTTATCTTCCTTTTTAACTTTTTTTTTTTTTTTTTTTTTTTTTTGCACCATGTGGCATGTGGAATCCTAATTCCTAGACCAAGGGTCAAACGCACGCTTCCTGCATTGAAAGTGAAGAGTCTTAAGCCCTGAACTGTCAGGGAAGTCCTGGCTCTTCCGGACTCTTGCAACATTGTCACTTAATGTTCTACTCATGCTTTCCCTAACGTGGATCCTGTAGTAAAGGCTCTTAGTCTGTCTTCTCCTTTAATCACTGTAGATGGTGACTGCAGCCATGAAATTAAAAGACGCTTACTCCTTGGAAGGAAAGTCATGACCAAGCTAGACAGCATATTAAAAAGCAGAGACATTACTTTGCCAACAAAGGTCCATCTAGTCAAGGCTATGGTTTTCCGGTGGTCATGTATGGATGTGAGAGTCGGACTGTGAAGAAAGCTGAGCACCGAAGATTGATGCTTTTGAACTGTGGTGTTGGAGAAGACTCTCGAGTGTCCCTTGGACTGCAAGGAGATCCAAGCAGTCCATCCTAAAGGAGATCAGTCCTGGGTGTTCTTTGGAAAGTATGATGCTAACCCTGAAACTCCAATTCTTTGGCCACCTCATGCAAAGAGTTGACTCATTGGAAAAGACTCTGATGCTGGGAGGGATTGGGGGCAGTAGAGGTGGCTGGATGGCATCACCGACTCGATGGGTGTCGGTTTGGGTGAACTCTGGGAGTTGCTGATGGACAGGAAGGCCTAGCATGCTGCGATTCATGGGGTCGCAAAGAGTCGTAGACGACTGAGCGACTGAACTGAGCTGAACTGAACTGAACTAATAGTAAATATATCAACTATATTTCAGTTGAGAAAATCACTTGTGCTTACATTATATTTTACAGCTTTGCATCTGAATGATGAAGGATACCTTAGAGATACTAGTCATTTGTCACACCATATAGCTAATTTGTGTGACATTGTTTATATACATGTAATGAATTCGGAGGTGGCTCAGTGGTCAAGAGTCCGCCTACGAGGCAGGAGATGCAAATTGAGACCCTGGGTGGAGAAGATTCCCTGGAGAAGGAAATGGCAACCCACTCCAGTTTTCTTGCTTGGGAAATTCCATGGACAGGGGAGCCTGGCAGGCTAGAGTCCACGGGGCTGCAGAAGAGTTGAACACAACTGAGCCACTCAACAACCACAACAATGAATCAGGTAGTAGGACAAGTCAAGGAACAAGGTGGAAATAGGGTTTGTAAGAGGGGAGAAGATAGTTTAGTTTAGGGGCAATGAATCTTGTCTGAATTATTTGAGGGTGAACTGAGTAGCTGCCAGCTGGTAGAAAGAGGAAAGCCTTGGAAATCTGTCCTTACATAGACGGAGCAGAAGTGTGAACGACATTTTCTGTTCTTTACGGATTCTCCAGGAATCCGTGCACATTTAGCTGAGGAGCCAAGGCGATGCTGTCCTGGCAAGTGAGGTCGTTCCAGCCCTACAGCATCACACCTGAGCACTGGTTCCTTTACACAGTGTCCTAAAGAATGAGCAGAGACACATCACAAAGTTCAGTGCACTGATGTTTATCAGAGAGGTATCAAATTTCATAAGAGGAAAAACACCATAAATGCTCAGAGATTGATAAAGTACAATATTCAGACAATGGCACAGAATGCAGCCATTAAAAACCTTGTAGTAGAGGAGGATTCAGAATATTGGGCATATGCTCAGGAATATATATCTTAAAAATGCTGCTTACATATTTATATATATTTAAGCGCAACTATTCCCTATTTAGACACAATAGCTACAAGTTCAGAAAGCTATGTACCAAGATGTTCAAATGTCTGTTATTGGGTAGTGGGATGATGAATGATTTTTGGATTGCCTCACCCACTATCTAGCTAGAAGAAAACTAAATTCAATGATGTCTAGGTTTTCGTTTTTACTGGGGCCGTAGGAGTGTACCTGAGAGATGGAGGCAGGGAGGCATGGAGCAGAGGGTTAGTCTTCGTGTAATTGTCATGAGTCTCCATCTTTCTTTTCATGGGCAATTTTCCAAAGTTACGTGAAACGCTATGCAACAGCAGCTTCAAGTCCCCATTATAAGGACAATACTAATAGCTGGTTTGAACGTAATGTTCATGACATGCCTGTACTGTACTGCTTGGGGACTTCCCTGGTGGCTCTGCTGCTGCTACTGCTGCTAAGTCACTTCAGTCGTGTCGACTCTGTGCGACCCCATAGACGGCAGCCCACCAGGCTCTTCCGTCCCTGGGATTCTCCAGGCAAGAACACTGGAGTGGGTTGCCATTTCCTTCTCCAAGGCAGCAAAGTGGAAAGTGAAAGTGAAGTCGCTCAGCTGTGTCTGACTGGTAGCGACCTCATGGACTGCAGCCTACCAGGCTCCTCTGCCCATGGGGTTCTCCAGGCAAGAGTACTGGAGTAGGTTGCCATTCCCTTCTCCATGACATCTTCCTGACCCAGGGATTGAACCCGTGTCTCCTGTATTGCAGGCAGATTCTTTACCATCAGAGCCTCCAGGGAAGCCTGCTAGGCATGTAGTAGGCACTCAGTTTATAATAGTTGCAGAAGAAACTAACAATCAGAATTTTGTTGCAGATTAGCTCAAGGGTTGAGACCTGATTGACTCGCATGGGTCTCATTTTCGTCCTGCCTATCAAGTAAAACACAGACTAGATGGCATCTCAAAAGGTTTTCATCTCTATACTTCATGATGCCTCAAAGGTCTGCCTGAGAGGATCCATAGGCTAGTTTCCAATCTATAGATCTTTAGCTTGGTGTGAAGTTGGGTTTCTAGAAAGAAATGAACACTCACTCTGAACACCTGGAGAAGGATTCCTAAGACGGGAAAGAGGCCCAGTATCTCAAAATCAACGTGCACTGGTTTCAAATTGGGAAGTTGGATTTAACATCATCGTGATGAATTTCTCTGTACTTTGGTCTCTAGAGGATGACTGCTAACATCCATGAACCTACTGGGGAAGCACATTTTAGTTAATTTTCCCAAATGTCTTCATAGGTTATATTTCCAGAGCACCTGTTGCAACACGGCCTACAGAGACCCCTGTCACTTGGAATTCACCAGGTAAGTTACCAAGCAAAGGAGATGGGTAATAGATTTCCAGCCATTAGTATCATATCTGTGTATTTAATAAGCTCCTATCTGTGTGGTTTTCTATGATACATGAGTCAAACTAAAGCAACAACACTGAAAAGAAACATTTCAGGGTTAACTCTGGCTATTGTCATTGGGGTAATTTTTCCTGCTTTTTCAGTTCAGTTCAGTGCAGTGCAGTGCAGTTGCTCAGTCGTGTCCGACTCTTTGCGACCCCATGAATCGCAGCATGCCAGGCCTCCCTGTCCATCACCAACTCCCGAGGCCTACCCAAACTCATGTCCATCGAGTCGGTGATGCCACCCAGCCATCTCATCCCCTGTTGTCCCCTTCTCCTCCTGCCCCCAATCCTTCCCAGCATCAGAGTCTTTTCCAATGAGTCAACTCTTCACATGAGATGGCCAAAGTATTGGAGTTTCAGCTTCAGCACCAGTCCTTCCAGTGAACACCCAGGACTGAACTCCTTTAGGATGGACTGCTTGGATCTCCTTGCAGGCCAAGGGACTCTCAAGAGTCTTCTCCAACACCACAGTTCAAAAGCATCCATTCTTTGGTGCTCAGCTGTCTTCACAGTCCAGCTCTCACATCTAGTAGTCATACTACGGGAAAAACCATAGCCACGACCTGATGGACCTGTGTTGGCAAGTAATGCTTTTTAATACTTTCTAAATTCTCTGAGAAAGAATCATAAAATATAATTAGGAAAAGTTTTACAATTTTTCAGGTTAAAGCAAACACATACAACCTCTGCTTTCTAAGCTGTCTCTATCATTAAGCAAAGCCAGTAAACATTCATAGGGAAAAACCTAGATATCAGCATGCTCATTTCATTGTCCTTACTTACTGCTCAAATAAACTTGGTTGTGACACATACTGAACCTGATTCTGGGGATCTGATAGAGAAAAGAGCAAAAACTGACAGTAGACATATGAGATACCCCAAGGTTAATATTTTCCCATTTTCTGTTTCCCTTAGTTGAAATAGAGTTGATTTACAGTGTTCTATTAGTTTCAAGTGTGCAACATAGAGATTCAGTGTTTCTATTGATGATGCTGCATTTAAAGTTTTATGAAATATTGACTATATTTCTTGTTCTCTACAATATATTCTTCTAGCTTATTTATTTTATACATACGAGTTCATACCTCTTAATCCCTTACCCCTACTTTGCCCTTCTGGCCCACCACTTTCTACTGGTCACCACTGGTTTCTTCTCTGTATCTGTGAATCTATTTCCAACTTTTCTATCGTTATTTATCTAATTTTTTGGATTCGACATAAAAGTGATATAAAATATTTCTTGTTCTGACTTATTTCACTAAGTATAACATCCTTTAGACCCATCCATGTTGTTGAAAATGGCAGAGTTTCATTCTTTTTTTGTAGCTGACTAATATCCCTGTGTGTGTGTGTCTCTGTGTGTGTGTCTGTTTCTGTGTGTGTGTTTTTGTGTATCTGTGTGTGTTTCTGTCTGTGTGCGTATGTCTATGTGTGTGTGTGTGTGTCTGTGTGTATCTGTGTGTGTGTGTGTCTGTGTGTGTTTCTGTCTGTGTGTGTGTGTCTGTGTGTGTGTGTGTGTGTGTTAGACATCTTCTCTATCCTCTCATTTGTTGATGGACTCTTCGATTGCCTTCATACTTTGGCTATTGTAAACAATGCTGCTATGAACATTGGGGTTCATATATGTTTTGGAATTAGTGTTTTCATTTTCTTTGCGTATATACTGAGGAATGGAGTTGCTGGATCATACGGTATCTCTATTTTTAATTTTTGGAGCAATTTCCATAAAGTATTTTGCATTATGGCTGCACCAGTTTTCATTCTCACCAGCAGCATACAAGGATTCTGTTTTCTCCACAGCCTCGCCAACTTTGGTAGATTTTTTTTGATGTCATCCTGACAGATGTGAGGTAATATCTCAGTGTGGCTTTGATCTGCACTTCTCTGATGATTAGCTGTGTTGAACATCCTTTCATGTGTCCCTTGGCCATATATATGTCTTCTTTGGCAAAGGCGCATTTTCTGTTTTGTGTTGTTTTGTTTTGTTTTTTTTGCAGAACTTGTTTCTTTTATGATACAGTAACTCATCCACAATCCCCAGCGGCCACACTCTACTTGCTAAGAGCAATGGGAAAGTGGCAGCGTATAGAATCTTAGGAAGCCTTATTCACAGAGAGACTTCTACCACATCTTGGGAGTCAGGCAATGTTCTGACCGTGTCTGTCTCAGAAAAGTAATTGACTGAAAAAATACTCAAAGCCCCAAGTCACAAAACACTGTACATTCTTTTCCTGGTTCCCAAGCACCATACCAACCTCCAGTACGCAGTGAAGGAGGAGAGTTCTGACCTCAGTGTGTCTAGAACCTTGTCTTCCTTGATATTTTGACCAGCCTATTCTTTCCTCATTTAATGGTCTGAACACCCTTGATGAAAGCCAGTTACCACAGGTATAGGAGGTAATTTCTAGACTCTCAGTTCTATTCCACTGATCCTGAGGGCAGCACCACCATACCGTCTTGACCGCCATGGCTCAGTGGTAAGTTTTGAAATGATGAATAGTAAGTCACCCAGCTCTGCACTTTTTCAAGATGGTTTTGGCTATTTGGGGTACCCACACGTTTCATATGAATTTTAAGACCAATTTTTCTGTTTGTGTAAGCCATTAGATGAGTATATCTGTGTATACTTAGTTCATTTAAATAGCCAGTAACTCTACATGATTGATAATTATTATGCTCAGTTTGCAAATTATGAACCAAAAGTACAGTGTGGAAGTCTGCTGCCCCAGGTGTCAGCTAATAACTAGTGACATTAGATTGAAACCAGGCATTCAGGCTCTAGAAACTGTGCATTTAATCCACACAAGAAACTGCTTATTCATCATCCACACTGATGTTCTGAATTTGGCCCTATCTTGTTCTTTTCTTCCTTTTTAACTTTTTTTTTTTTTTTTTTGCACCATGTGGCATGTGGAATCCTAATTCCTAGACCAAGGGTCAAACGCACGCTTCCTGCATTGAAAGTGAAGAGTCTTAAGCCCTGAACTGTCAGGGAAGTCCTGGCTCTTCCGGACTCTTGCAACATTGTCACTTAATGTTCTACTCATGCTTTCCCTAACGTGGATCCTGTAGTAAAGGCTCTTAGTCTGTCTTCTCCTTTAATCACTGTAGATGGTGACTGCAGCCATGAAATTAAAAGACGCTTACTCCTTGGAAGGAAAGTCATGACCAAGCTAGACAGCATATTAAAAAGCAGAGACATTACTTTGCCAACAAAGGTCCATCTAGTCAAGGCTATGGTTTTTCCGGTGGTCATGTATGGATGTGAGAGTCGGACTGTGAAGAAAGCTGAGCACCGAAGATTGATGCTTTTGAACTGTGGTGTTGGAGAAGACTCTCGAGTGTCCCTTGGACTGCAAGGAGATCCAAGCAGTCCATCCTAAAGGAGATCAGTCCTGGGTGTTCTTTGGAAAGTATGATGCTAACCCTGAAACTCCAATTCTTTGGCCACCTCATGCAAAGAGTTGACTCATTGGAAAAGACTCTGATGCTGGGAGGGATTGGGGGCAGTAGAGGTGGCTGGATGGCATCACCGACTCGATGGGTGTCGGTTTGGGTGAACTCTGGGAGTTGCTGATGGACAGGAAGGCCTAGCATGCTGCGATTCATGGGGTCGCAAAGAGTCGTAGACGACTGAGCGACTGAACTGAGCTGAACTGAACTGAACTAATAGTAAATATATCAACTATATTTCAGTTGAGAAAATCACTTGTGCTTACATTATATTTTACAGCTTTGCATCTGAATGATGAAGGATACCTTAGAGATACTAGTCATTTGTCACACCATATAGCTAATTTGTGTGACATTGTTTATATACATGTAATGAATTCGGAGGTGGCTCAGTGGTCAAGAGTCCGCCTACGAGGCAGGAGATGCAAATTGAGACCCTGGGTGGAGAAGATTCCCTGGAGAAGGAAATGGCAACCCACTCCAGTTTTCTTGCTTGGGAAATTCCATGGACAGGGGAGCCTGGCAGGCTAGAGTCCACGGGGCTGCAGAAGAGTTGAACACAACTGAGCCACTCAACAACCACAACAATGAATCAGGTAGTAGGACAAGTCAAGGAACAAGTTGGAAATAGGGTTTGTAAGAGGGGAGAAGATAGTTTAGTTTAGGGCCAATGAATCTTGTCTGAATTATTTGAGGGTGAACTGAGTAGCTGCCAGCTGGTAGAAAGAGAAAAGCCTTGGAAATCTGTCCTTACATAGACGGAGCAGAAGTGTGAACGACATTTTCTGTTCTTTACGGATTCTCCAGGAATCCGTGCACATTTAGCTGAGGAGCCAAGGCGATGCTGTCCTGGCAAGTGAGGTCGTTCCAGCCCTACAGCATCACACCTGAGCACTGGTTCCTTTACACAGTGTCCTAAAGAATGAGCAGAGACACATCACAAAGTTCAGTGCACTGATGTTTATCAGAGAGGTATCAAATTTCATAAGAGGAAAAACACCATAAATGCTCAGAGATTGATAAAGTACAATATTCAGACAATGGCACAGAATGCAGCCATTAAAAACCTTGTAGTAGAGGAGGATTCAGAATATTGGGCATATGCTCAGGGAATATATATCTTAAAAATGCTGCTTACATATTTATATATATTTAAGCGCAACTATTCCCTATTTAGACACAATAGCTACAAGTTCAGAAAGCTATGTACCAAGATGTTCAAATGTCTGTTATTGGGTAGTGGGATGATGAATGATTTTTGGATTGCCTCACCCACTATCTAGCTAGAAGAAAACTAAATTCAATGATGTCTAGGTTTTCGTTTTTACTGGGGCCGTAGGAGTGTACCTGAGAGATGGAGGCAGGGAGGCATGGAGCAGAGGGTTAGTCTTCGTGTAATTGTCATGAGTCTCCATCTTTCTTTTCATGGGCAATTTTCCAAAGTTACGTGAAACGCTATGCAACAGCAGCTTCAAGTCCCCATTATAAGGACAATACTAATAGCTGGTTTGAACGTAATGTTCATGACATGCCTGTACTGTACTGCTTGGGGACTTCCCTGGTGGCTCTGCTGCTGCTACTGCTGCTAAGTCACTTCAGTCGTGTCGACTCTGTGCGACCCCATAGACGGCAGCCCACCAGGCTCTTCCGTCCCTGGGATTCTCCAGGCAAGAACACTGGAGTGGGTTGCCATTTCCTTCTCCAAGGCAGCAAAGTGGAAAGTGAAAGTGAAGTCGCTCAGCTGTGTCTGACTGGTAGCGACCTCATGGACTGCAGCCTACCAGGCTCCTCTGCCCATGGGGTTCTCCAGGCAAGAGTACTGGAGTAGGTTGCCATTCCCTTCTCCATGACATCTTCCTGACCCAGGGATTGAACCCGTGTCTCCTGTATTGCAGGCAGATTCTTTACCATCAGAGCCTCCAGGGAAGCCTGCTAGGCATGTAGTAGGCACTCAGTTTATAATAGTTGCAGAAGAAACTAACAATCAGAATTTTGTTGCAGATTAGCTCAAGGGTTGAGACCTGATTGACTCGCATGGGTCTCATTTTCGTCCTGCCTATCAAGTAAAACACAGACTAGATGGCATCTCAAAAGGTTTTCATCTCTATACTTCATGATGCCTCAAAGGTCTGCCTGAGAGGATCCATAGGCTAGTTTCCAATCTATAGATCTTTAGCTTGGTGTGAAGTTGGGTTTCTAGAAAGAAATGAACACTCACTCTGAACACCTGGAGAAGGATTCCTAAGACGGGAAAGAGGCCCAGTATCTCAAAATCAACGTGCACTGGTTTCAAATTGGGAAGTTGGATTTAACATCATCGTGATGAATTTCTCTGTACTTTGGTCTCTAGAGGATGACTGCTAACATCCATGAACCTACTGGGGAAGCACATTTTAGTTAATTTTCCCAAATGTCTTCATAGGTTATATTTCCAGAGCACCTGTTGCAACACGGCCTACAGAGACCCCTGTCACTTGGAATTCACCAGGTAAGTTACCAAGCAAAGGAGATGGGTAATAGATTTCCAGCCATTAGTATCATATCTGTGTATTTAATAAGCTCCTATCTGTGTGGTTTTCTATGATACATGAGTCAAACTAAAGCAACAACACTGAAAAGAAACATTTCAGGGTTAACTCTGGCTATTGTCATTGGGGTAATTTTTCCTGCTTTTTCAGTTCAGTTCAGTGCAGGGCAGTGCAGTTGCTCAGTCGTGTCCGACTCTTTGCGACCCCATGAATCGCAGCATGCCAGGCCTCCCTGTCCATCACCAACTCCCGAGGCCTACCCAAACTCATGTCCATCGAGTCGGTGATGCCACCCAGCCATCTCATCCCCTGTTGTCCCCTTCTCCTCCTGCCCCCAATCCTTCCCAGCATCAGAGTCTTTTCCAATGAGTCAACTCTTCACATGAGATGGCCAAAGTATTGGAGTTTCAGCTTCAGCACCAGTCCTTCCAGTGAACACCCAGGACTGAACTCCTTTAGGATGGACTGCTTGGATCTCCTTGCAGGCCAAGGGACTCTCAAGAGTCTTCTCCAACACCACAGTTCAAAAGCATCCATTCTTTGGTGCTCAGCTGTCTTCACAGTCCAGCTCTCACATCTAGTAGTCATACTACGGGAAAAACCATAGCCACGACCTGATGGACCTGTGTTGGCAAAGTAATGCTTTTTAATACTTTCTAAATTCTCTGAGAAAGAATCATAAAATATAATTAGGAAAAGTTTTACAATTTTTCAGGTTAAAGCAAACACATACAACCTCTGCTTTCTAAGCTGTCTCTATCATTAAGCAAAGCCAGTAAACATTCATAGGGAAAAACCTAGATATCAGCATGCTCATTTCATTGTCCTTACTTACTGCTCAAATAAACTTGGTTGTGACACATACTGAAACTGATTCTGGGGATCTGATAGAGAAAAGAGCAAGAACTGACAGTAGACATATGAGATACCCCAAGGTTAATATTTTCCCATTTTCTGTTTCCTCTTAGTTGAAATAGAGTTGATTTACAGTGTTCTATTAGTTTCAAGTGTGCAACATAGAGATTCAGTGTTTCTATTGATGATGCTGCATTTAAAGTTTTATGAAATATTGACTATATTTCTTGTTCTCTACAATATATTCTTCTAGCTTATTTATTTTATACATACGAGTTCATACCTCTTAATCCCTTACCCCTACTTTGCCCTTCTGGCCCACCACTTTCTACTGGTCACCACTGGTTTCTTCTCTGTATCTGTGAATCTATTTCCAACTTTTCTATCGTTATTTATCTAATTTTTGGATTCGACATAAAAGTGATATAAAATATTTCTTGTTCTGACTTATTTCACTAAGTATAACATCCTTTAGACCCATCCATGTTGTTGAAAATGGCAGAGTTTCATTCTTTTTTTGTAGCTGACTAATATCCCTGTGTGTGTGTGTCTCTGTGTGTGTGTCTGTTTCTGTGTGTGTGTTTTTGTGTATCTGTGTGTGTTTCTGTCTGTGTGTGTATGTCTATGTGTGTGTGTGTGTCTGTGTGTATCTGTGTGTGTGTGTGTCTGTGTGTGTTTCTGTCTGTGTGTGTGTGTCTGTGTGTGTGTGTGTGTGTGTTAGACATCTTCTCTCTCCTCTCATTTGTTGATGGACTCTTCGATTGCCTTCATACTTTGGCTATTGTAAACAATGCTGCTATGAACATTGGGGTTCATATATGTTTTGGAATTAGTGTTTTCATTTTCTTTGCGTATATACTGAGGAATGGAGTTGCTGGATCATACGGTATCTCTATTTTTAATTTTTGGAGCAATTTCCATAAAGTATTTTGCATTATGGCTGCACCAGTTTTCATTCTCACCAGCAGCATACAAGGATTCTGTTTTCTCCACAGCCTCGCCAACTTTGGTAGATTTTTTTTGATGTCATCCTGACAGATGTGAGGTAATATCTCAGTGTGGCTTTGATCTGCACTTCTCTGATGATTAGCTGTGTTGAACATCCTTTCATGTGTCCCTTGGCCATATATATGTCTTCTTTGGCAAAGGCGCATTTTCTGTTTTGTGTTGTGTTGTTTTGTTTTTTGCAGAACTTGTTTCTTTTATGATACAGTAACTCATCCACAATCCCCAGCGGCCACACTCTACTTGCTAAGAGCAGTGGGAAAGTGGCAGCGTATAGAATCTTAGGAAGCCTTATTCACAGAGAGACTTCTACCACATCTTGGGAGTCAGGCAATGTTCTGACCGTGTCTGTCTCAGAAAAGTAATTGACTGAAAAAATACTCAAAGCCCCAAGTCACAAAACACTGTACATTCTTTTCCTGGTTCCCAAGCACCATACCAACCTCCAGTACGCAGTGAAGAAGGAGAGTTCCGACCTCAGTGTGTCTAGAGCCTTGTCTTCCTTGATATTTTGACCAGCCTATTCTTTCCTCATTTAATGGTCTGAACACCCTTGATGAAAGCCAGTTACCAGAGGTATAGGAGGTAATGTCTAGACTCTCAGTTCTATTCCACTGATCCTGAGGGCAGCACCACCATACCGTCTTGACCGCCATGGCTCAGTGGTAAGTTTTGAAATGATGAATAGTAAGTCACCCAGCTCTGCACTTTTTCAAGATGGTTTTGGCTATTTGGGGTACCCACACGTTTCATATGAATTTTAAGACCAATTTTTCTGTTTGTGTAAGCCATTAGATGAGTATATCTGTGTATACTTAGTTCATTTAAATAGCCAGTAACTCTACATGATTGATAATTATTATGCTCAGTTTGCAAATTATGAACCAAAAGTACAGTGTGGAAGTCTGCTGCCCCAGGTGTCAGCTAATAACTAGTGACATTAGATTGAAACCAGGCATTCAGGCTCTAGAAACTGTGCATTTAATCCACACAAGAAACTGCTTATTCATCATCCACACTGATGTTCTGAATTTGGCCCTATCTTATTCTTTTCTTCCTTTTTAACTTTTTTTTTTTTTTTTGCACCATGTGGCATGTGGAATCCTAATTCCTAGACCAAGGGTCAAACTCACGCTTCCTGCATTGAAAGTGAAGAGTCTTAAGCCCTGAACTGTCAGGGAAGTCCTGGCTCTTCCGGACTCTTGCAACATTGTCACTTAATGTTCTACTCATGCTTTCCCTAACGTGGATCCTGTAGTAAAGGCTCTTAGTCTGTCTTCTCCTTTAATCACTGTAGATGGTGACTGCAGCCATGAAATTAAAAGACGCTTACTCCTTGGAAGGAAAGTCATGACCAAGCTAGACAGCATATTAAAAAGCAGAGACATTACTTTGCCAACAAAGGTCCATCTAGTCAAGGCTATGGTTTTTCCGGTGGTCATGTATGGATGTGAGAGTCGGACTGTGAAGAAAGCTGAGCACCGAAGATTGATGCTTTTGAACTGTGGTGTTGGAGAAGACTCTCGAGTGTCCCTTGGACTGCAAGGAGATCCAAGCAGTCCATCCTAAAGGAGATCAGTCCTGGGTGTTCTTTGGAAAGTATGATGCTAACCCTGAAACTCCAATTCTTTGGCCACCTCATGCAAAGAGTTGACTCATTGGAAAAGACTCTGATGCTGGGAGGGATTGGGGGCAGTAGAGGTGGCTGGATGGCATCACCGACTCGATGGGTGTCGGTTTGGGTGAACTCTGGGAGTTGCTGATGGACAGGAAGGCCTAGCATGCTGCGATTCATGGGGTCGCAAAGAGTCGTAGACGACTGAGCGACTGAACTGAGCTGAACTGAACTGAACTAATAGTAAATATATCAACTATATTTCAGTTGAGAAAATCACTTGTGCTTACATTATATTTTACAGCTTTGCATCTGAATGATGAAGGATACCTTAGAGATACTAGTCATTTGTCACACCATATAGCTAATTTGTGTGACATTGTTTATATACATGTAATGAATTCGGAGGTGGCTCAGTGGTCAAGAGTCCGCCTACGAGGCAGGAGATGCAAATTGAGACCCTGGGTGGAGAAGATTCCCTGGAGAAGGAAATGGCAACCCACTCCAGTTTTCTTGCTTGGGAAATTCCATGGACAGGGGAGCCTGGCAGGCTAGAGTCCACGGGGCTGCAGAAGAGTTGAACACAACTGAGCCACTCAACAACCACAACAATGAATCAGGTAGTAGGACAAGTCAAGGAACAAGGTGGAAATAGGGTTTGTAAGAGGGGAGAAGATAGTTTAGTTTAGGGCAATGAATCTTGTCTGAATTATTTGAGGGTGAACTGAGTAGCTGCCAGCTGGTAGAAAGAGGAAAGCCTTGGAAATCTGTCCTTACATAGACGGAGCAGAAGTGTGAACGACATTTTCTGTTCTTTACGGATTCTCCAGGAATCCGTGCACATTTAGCTGAGGAGCCAAGGCGATGCTGTCCTGGCAAGTGAGGTCGTTCCAGCCCTACAGCATCACACCTGAGCACTGGTTCCTTTACACAGTGTCCTAAAGAATGAGCAGAGACACATCACAAAGTTCAGTGCACTGATGTTTATCAGAGAGGTATCAAATTTCATAAGAGGAAAAACACCATAAATGCTCAGAGATTGATAAAGTACAATATTCAGACAATGGCACAGAATGCAGCCATTAAAAACCTTGTAGTAGAGGAGGATTCAGAATATTGGGCATATGCTCAGGGAATATATCTCTTAAAAATGCTGCTTACATATTTATATATATTTAAGCGCAACTATTCCCTATTTAGACACAATAGCTACAAGTTCAGAAAGCTATGTACCAAGATGTTCAAATGTCTGTTATTGGGTAGTGGGATGATGAATGATTTTTGGATTGCCTCACCCACTATCTAGCTAGAAGAAAACTAAATTCAATGATGTCTAGGTTTTCGTTTTTACTGGGGCCGTAGGAGTGTACCTGAGAGATGGAGGCAGGGAGGCATGGAGCAGAGGGTTAGTCTTCGTGTAATTGTCATGAGTCTCCATCTTTCTTTTCATGGGCAATTTTCCAAAGTTACGTGAAACGCTATGCAACAGCAGCTTCAAGTCCCCATTATAAGGACAATACTAATAGCTGGTTTGAACGTAATGTTCATGACATGCCTGTACTGTACTGCTTGGGGACTTCCCTGGTGGCTCTGCTGCTGCTACTGCTGCTAAGTCACTTCAGTCGTGTCGACTCTGTGCGACCCCATAGACGGCAGCCCACCAGGCTCTTCCGTCCCTGGGATTCTCCAGGCAAGAACACTGGAGTGGGTTGCCATTTCCTTCTCCAAGGCAGCAAAGTGGAAAGTGAAAGTGAAGTCGCTCAGCTGTGTCTGACTGGTAGCGACCTCATGGACTGCAGCCTACCAGGCTCCTCTGCCCATGGGGTTCTCCAGGCAAGAGTACTGGAGTAGGTTGCCATTCCCTTCTCCATGACATCTTCCTGACCCAGGGATTGAACCCGTGTCTCCTGTATTGCAGGCAGATTCTTTACCATCAGAGCCTCCAGGGAAGCCTGCTAGGCATGTAGTAGGCACTCAGTTTATAATAGTTGCAGAAGAAACTAACAATCAGAATTTTGTTGCAGATTAGCTCAAGGGTTGAGACCTGATTGACTCGCATGGGTCTCATTTTCGTCCTGCCTATCAAGTAAAACACAGACTAGATGGCATCTCAAAAGGTTTTCATCTCTATACTTCATGATGCCTCAAAGGTCTGCCTGAGAGGATCCATAGGCTAGTTTCCAATCTATAGATCTTTAGCTTGGTGTGAAGTTGGGTTTCTAGAAAGAAATGAACACTCACTCTGAACACCTGGAGAAGGATTCCTAAGACGGGGAAAGAGGCCCAGTATCTCAAAATCAACGTGCACTGGTTTCAAATTGGGAAGTTGGATTTCACATCATCGTGATGAATTTCTCTGTACTTTGGTCTCTAGAGGATGACTGCTAACATCCATGAACCTACTGGGGAAGCACATTTTAGTTAATTTTCCCAAATGTCTTCATAGGTTATATTTCCAGAGCACCTGTTGCAACACGGCCTACAGAGACCCCTGTCACTTGGAATTCACCAGGTAAGTTACCAAGCAAAGGAGATGGGTAATAGATTTCCAGCCATTAGTATCATATCTGTGTATTTAATAAGCTCCTATCTGTGTGGTTTTCTATGATACATGAGTCAAACTAAAGCAACAACACTGAAAAGAAACATTTCAGGGTTAACTCTGGCTATTGTCATTGGGGTAATTTTTCCTGCTTTTTCAGTTCAGTTCAGTGCAGGGCAGTGCAGTTGCTCAGTCGTGTCCGACTCTTTGCGACCCCATGAATCGCAGCATGCCAGGCCTCCCTGTCCATCACCAACTCCCGAGGCCTACCCAAACTCATGTCCATCGAGTCGGTGATGCCACCCAGCCATCTCATCCCCTGTTGTCCCCTTCTCCTCCTGCCCCCAATCCTTCCCAGCATCAGAGTCTTTTCCAATGAGTCAACTCTTCACATGAGATGGCCAAAGTATTGGAGTTTCAGCTTCAGCACCAGTCCTTCCAGTGAACACCCAGGACTGAACTCCTTTAGGATGGACTGCTTGGATCTCCTTGCAGGCCAAGGGACTCTCAAGAGTCTTCTCCAACACCACAGTTCAAAAGCATCCATTCTTTGGTGCTCAGCTGTCTTCACAGTCCAGCTCTCACATCTAGTAGTCATACTACGGGAAAAACCATAGCCACGACCTGATGGACCTGTGTTGGCAAAGTAATGCTTTTTAATACTTTCTAAATTCTCTGAGAAAGAATCATAAAATATAATTAGGAAAAGTTTTACAATTTTTCAGGTTAAAGCAAACACATACAACCTCTGCTTTCTAAGCTGTCTCTATCATTAAGCAAAGCCAGTAAACATTCATAGGGAAAAACCTAGATATCAGCATGCTCATTTCATTGTCCTTACTTACTGCTCAAATAAACTTGGTTGTGACACATACTGAACCTGATTCTGGGGATCTGATAGAGAAAAGAGCAAGAACTGACAGTAGACATATGAGATACCCCAAGGTTAATATTTTCCCATTTTCTGTTTCCCTTAGTTGAAATAGAGTTGATTTACAGTGTTCTATTAGTTTCAAGTGTGCAACATAGAGATTCAGTGTTTCTATTGATGATGCTGCATTTAAAGTTTTATGAAATATTGACTATATTTCTTGTTCTCTACAATATATTCTTCTAGCTTATTTATTTTATACATACGAGTTCATACCTCTTAATCCCTTACCCCTACTTTGCCCTTCTGGCCCACCACTTTCTACTGGTCACCACTGGTTTCTTCTCTGTATCTGTGAATCTATTTCCAACTTTTCTATCGTTATTTATCTAATTTTTTGGATTCGACATAAAAGTGATATAAAATATTTCTTGTTCTGACTTATTTCACTAAGTATAACATCCTTTAGACCCATCCATGTTGTTGAAAATGGCAGAGTTTCATTCTTTTTTTGTAGCTGACTAATATCCCTGTGTGTGTGTGTCTCTGTGTGTGTGTCTGTGTCTGTGTGTGTGTTTTTGTGTATCTGTGTGTGTTTCTGTCTGTGTGTGTATGTCTATGTGTGTGTGTGTGTGTGTGTGTATCTGTGTGTGTGTCTGTGTGTGTGTTTCTGTCTGTGTGTGTGTGTGTGTGTGTGTGTGTTAGACATCTTCTCTCTCCTCTCATTTGTTGATGGACTCTTCGATTGCCTTCATACTTTGGCTATTGTAAACAATGCTGCTATGAACATTGGGGTTCATATATGTTTTGGAATTAGTGTTTTCATTTTCTTTGCGTATATACTGAGGAATGGAGTTGCTGGATCATACGGTATCTCTATTTTTAATTTTTGGAGCAATTTCCATAAAGTATTTTGCATTATGGCTGCACCAGTTTTCATTCTCACCAGCAGCATACAAGGATTCTGTTTTCTCCACAGCCTCGCCAACTTTGGTAGATTTTTTTTGATGTCATCCTGACAGATGTGAGGTAATATCTCAGTGTGGCTTTGATCTGCACTTCTCTGATGATTAGCTGTGTTGAACATCCTTTCATGTGTCCCTTGGCCATATATATGTCTTCTTTGGCAAAGGCGCATTTTCTGTTTTGTGTTGTGTTGTTTTGTTTTTTGCAGAACTTGTTTCTTTTATGATACAGTAACTCATCCACAATCCCCAGCAGCCACACTCTACTTGCTAAGAGCAGTGGGAAAGTGGCAGCGTATAGAATCTTAGGAAGCCTTATTCACAGAGAGACTTCTACCACATCTTGGGAGTCAGGCAATGTTCTGACCGTGTCTGTCTCAGAAAAGTAATTGACTGAAAAAATACTCAAATCCCCAAGTCACAAAACACTGTACATTCTTTTCCTGGTTCCCAAGCACCATACCAACCTCCAGTACGCAGTGAAGGAGGAGAGTTCCGACCTCAGTGTGTCTAGAGCCTTGTCTTCCTTGATATTTTGACCAGCCTATTCTTTCCTCATTTAATGGTCTGAACACCCTTGATGAAAGCCAGTTACCACAGGTATAGGAGGTAATTTCTAGACTCTCAGTTCTATTCCACTGATCCTGAGGGCAGCACCACCATACCGTCTTGACCGCCATGGCTCAGTGGTAAGTTTTGAAATGATGAATAGTAAGTCACCCAGCTCTGCACTTTTTCAAGATGGTTTTGGCTATTTGGGGTACCCACACGTTTCATATGAATTTTAAGACCAATTTTTCTGTTTGTGTAAGCCATTAGATGAGTATATCTGTGTATACTTAGTTCATTTAAATAGCCAGTAACTCTACATGATTGATAATTATTATGCTCAGTTTGCAAATTATGAACCAAAAGTACAGTGTGGAAGTCTGCTGCCCCAGGTGTCAGCTAATAACTAGTGACATTAGATTGAAACCAGGCATTCAGGCTCTAGAAACTGTGCATTTAATCCACACAAGAAACTGCTTATTCATCATCCACACTGATGTTCTGAATTTGGCCCTATCTTATTCTTTTCTTCCTTTTTAACTTTTTTTTTTTTTTTTTGCACCATGTGGCATGTGGAATCCTAATTCCTAGACCAAGGGTCAAACTCACGCTTCCTGCATTGAAAGTGAAGAGTCTTAAGCCCTGAACTGTCAGGGAAGTCCTGGCTCTTCCGGACTCTTGCAACATTGTAACTTTATGTTCTACTCATGCTTTCCCTAACGTGGATCCTATAGTAAAGGCTCTTAGTCTGTCTTCTCCTTTAATCACTGTAGATGGTGACTGCAGCCATGAAATTAAAAGAGGCTTACTCCTTGGAAGGAAAGTCATGACCAAGCTAGACAGCATATTAAAAAGCAGAGACATTACTTTGCCAACAAAGGTCCATCTAGTCAAGGCTATGGTTTTTCCGGTGGTCATGTATGGATGTGAGAGTCGGACTGTGAAGAAAGCTGAGCACCGAAGATTGATGCTTTTGAACTGTGGTGTTGGAGAAGACTCTCGAGTGTCCCTTGGACTGCAAGGAGATCCAAGCAGTCCATCCTAAAGGAGATCAGTCCTGGGTGTTCTTTGGAAAGTATGATGCTAACCCTGAAACTCCAATTCTTTGGCCACCTCATGCAAAGAGTTGACTCATTGGAAAAGACTCTGATGCTGGGAGGGATTGGGGGCAGTAGAGGTGGCTGGATGGCATCACCGACTCGATGGGTGTCGGTTTGGGTGAACTCTGGGAGTTGCTGATGGACAGGAAGGCCTAGCATGCTGCGATTCATGGGGTCGCAAAGAGTCGTAGACGACTGAGCGACTGAACTGAGCTGAACTGAACTGAACTAATAGTAAATATATCAACTATATTTCAGTTGAGAAAATCACTTGTGCTTACATTATATTTTACAGCTTTGCATCTGAATGATGAAGGATACCTTAGAGATACTAGTCATTTGTCACACCATATAGCTAATTTGTGTGACATTGTTTATATACATGTAATGAATTCGGAGGTGGCTCAGTGGTCAAGAGTCCGCCTACGAGGCAGGAGATGCAAATTGAGACCCTGGGTGGAGAAGATTCCCTGGAGAAGGAAATGGCAACCCACTCCAGTTTTCTTGCTTGGGAAATTCCATGGACAGGGGAGCCTGGCAGGCTAGAGTCCACGGGGCTGCAGAAGAGTTGAACACAACTGAGCCACTCAACAACCACAACAATGAATCAGGTAGTAGGACAAGTCAAGGAACAAGGTGGAAATAGGGTTTGTAAGAGGGGAGAAGATAGTTTAGTTTAGGGGCAATGAATCTTGTCTGAATTATTTGAGGGTGAACTGAGCAGCTGCCAGCTGGTAGAAAGAGGAAAGCCTTGGAAATCTGTCCTTACATAGACGGAGCAGAAGTGTGAACGACATTTTCTGTTCTTTACGGATTCTCCAGGAATCCGTGCACATTTAGCTGAGGAGCCAAGGCGATGCTGTCCTGGCAAGTGAGGTCGTTCCAGCCGTACAGCATCACACCTGAGCACTGGTTCCTTTACACA
This sequence comes from Ovis aries, assembly GCF_016772045.2. NCBI lineage: Eukaryota > Metazoa > Chordata > Mammalia > Artiodactyla > Bovidae > Ovis > Ovis aries. The sequence continues at coordinate 14,135,524 of NC_056070.1, forward strand.
GTGTCCTAAAGAATGAGCAGCGACACATCACAAAGTTCAGTGCACTGATGTTTATCAGAGAGGTATCAAATTTCATAAGAGGAAAAACACCATAAATGCTCAGAGATTGATAAAGTACAATATTCAGACAATGGCACAGAATGCAGCCATTAAAAACCTTGTAGTAGAGGAGGATTCAGAATATTGGGCATATGCTCAGGGAATATATCTCTTAAAAATGCTGCTTACATATTTATATATATTTAAGCGCAACTATTCCCTATTTAGACACAATAGCTACAAGTTCAGAAAGCTATGTACCAAGATGTTCAAATGTCTGTTATTGGGTAGTGGGATGATGAATGATTTTTGGATTGCCTCACCCACTATCTAGCTAGAAGAAAACTAAATTCAATGATGTCTAGGTTTTCGTTTTCACTGGGGCCGTAGGAGTGTACCTGAGAGATGGAGGCAGGGAGGCATGGAGCAGAGGGTTAGTCTTCGTGTAATTGTCATGAGTCTCCATCTTTCTTTTCATGGGCAATTTTCCAAAGTTACGTGAAACGCTATGCAACAGCAGCTTCAAGTCCCCATTATAAGGACAATACTAATAGCTGGTTTGAACGTAATGTTCATGACATGCCTGTACTGTACTGCTTGGGGACTTCCCTGGTGGCTCTGCTGCTGCTACTGCTGCTAAGTCACTTCAGTCGTGTCGACTCTGTGCGACCCCATAGACGGCAGCCCACCAGGCTCTTCCGTCCCTGGGATTCTCCAGGCAAGAACACTGGAGTGGGTTGCCATTTCCTTCTCCAAGGCAGCAAAGTGGAAAGTGAAAGTGAAGTCGCTCAGCTGTGTCTGACTGGTAGCGACCTCATGGACTGCAGCCTACCAGGCTCCTCTGCCCATGGGGTTCTCCAGGCAAGAGTACTGGAGTAGGTTGCCATTCCCTTCTCCATGACATCTTCCTGACCCAGGGATTGAACCCGTGTCTCCTGTATTGCAGGCAGATTCTTTACCATCAGAGCCTCCAGGGAAGCCTGCTAGGCATGTAGTAGGCACTCAGTTTATAATAGTTGCAGAAGAAACTAACAATCAGAATTTTGTTGCAGATTAGCTCAAGGGTTGAGACCTGATTGACTCGCATGGGTCTCATTTTCGTCCTGCCTATCAAGTAAAACACAGACTAGATGGCATCTCAAAAGGTTTTCATCTCTATACTTCATGATGCCTCAAAGGTCTGCCTGAGAGGATCCATAGGCTAGTTTCCAATCTATAGATCTTTAGCTTGGTGTGAAGTTGGGTTTCTAGAAAGAAATGAACACTCACTCTGAACACCTGGAGAAGGATTCCTAAGACGGGGAAAGAGGCCCAGTATCTCAAAATCAACGTGCACTGGTTTCAAATTGGGAAGTTGGATTTCACATCATCGTGATGAATTTCTCTGTACTTTGGTCTCTAGAGGATGACTGCTAACATCCATGAACCTACTGGGGAAGCACATTTTAGTTAATTTTCCCAAATGTCTTCATAGGTTATATTTCCAGAGCACCTGTTGCAACACGGCCTACAGAGACCCCTGTCACTTGGAATTCACCAGGTAAGTTACCAAGCAAAGGAGATGGGTAATAGATTTCCAGCCATTAGTATCATATCTGTGTATTTAATAAGCTCCTATCTGTGTGGTTTTCTATGATACATGAGTCAAACTAAAGCAACAACACTGAAAAGAAACATTTCAGGGTTAACTCTGGCTATTGTCATTGGGGTAATTTTTTCCTGCTTTTTCAGTTCAGTTCAGTGCAGGGCAGTGCAGTTGCTCAGTCGTGTCCGACTCTTTGCGACCCCATGAATCGCAGCATGCCAGGCCTCCCTGTCCATCACCAACTCCCGAGGCCTACCCAAACTCATGTCCATCGAGTCGGTGATGCCACCCAGCCATCTCATCCCCTGTTGTCCCCTTCTCCTCCTGCCCCCAATCCTTCCCAGCATCAGAGTCTTTTCCAATGAGTCAACTCTTCACATGAGATGGCCAAAGTATTGGAGTTTCAGCTTCAGCACCAGTCCTTCCAGTGAACACCCAGGACTGAACTCCTTTAGGATGGACTGCTTGGATCTCCTTGCAGGCCAAGGGACTCTCAAGAGTCTTCTCCAACACCACAGTTCAAAAGCATCCATTCTTTGGTGCTCAGCTGTCTTCACAGTCCAGCTCTCACATCTAGTAGTCATACTACGGGAAAAACCATAGCCACGACCTGATGGACCTGTGTTGGCAAAGTAATGCTGTTTAATACTTTCTAAATTCTCTGAGAAAGAATCATAAAATATAATTAGGAAAAGTTTTACAATTTTTCAGGTTAAAGCAAACACATACAACCTCTGCTTTCTAAGCTGTCTCTATCATTAAGCAAAGCCAGTAAACATTCATAGGGAAAAACCTAGATATCAGCATGCTCATTTCATTGTCCTTACTTACTGCTCAAATAAACTTGGTTGTGACACATACTGAAACTGATTCTGGGGATCTGATAGAGAAAAGAGCAAGAACTGACAGTAGACATATGAGATACCCCAAGGTTAATATTTTCCCATTTTCTGTTTCTCTTAGTTGAAATAGAGTTGATTTACAGTGTTCTATTAGTTTCAAGTGTGCAACATAGAGATTCAGTGTTTCTATTGATGATGCTGCATTTAAAGTTTTATGAAATATTGACTATATTTCTTGTTCTCTACAATATATTCTTCTAGCTTATTTATTTTATACATACGAGTTCATACCTCTTAATCCCTTACCCCTACTTTGCCCTTCTGGCCCACCACTTTCTACTGGTCACCACTGGTTTCTTCTCTGTATCTGTGAATCTATTTCCAACTTTTCTATCGCTATTTATCTAATTTTTTGGATTCGACATAAAAGTGATATAAAATATTTCTTGTTCTGACTTATTTCACTAAGTATAACATCCTTTAGACCCATCCATGTTGTTGAAAATGGCAGAGTTTCATTCTTTTTTTGTAGCTGACTAATATCCCTGTGTGTGTGTGTCTCTGTGTGTGTGTCTGTGTCTGTGTGTGTGTTTTTGTGTATCTGTGTGTGTTTCTGTCTGTGTGTGTATGTCTATGTGTGTGTGTGTGTCTGTGTGTATCTGTGTGTGTGTGTCTGTGTGTGTTTCTGTCTGTGTGTGTGTGTCTGTGTGTGTGTGTGTGTGTGTGTTAGACATCTTCTCTCTCCTCTCATTTGTTGATGGACTCTTCGATTGCCTTCATACTTTGGCTATTGTAAACAATGCTGCTATGAACATTGGGGTTCATATATGTTTTGGAATTAGTGTTTTCATTTTCTTTGCGTATATACTGAGGAATGGAGTTGCTGGATCATACGGTATCTCTATTTTTAATTTTTGGAGCAATTTCCATAAAGTATTTTGCATTATGGCTGCACCAGTTTTCATTCTCACCAGCAGCATACAAGGATTCTGTTTTCTCCACAGCCTCGCCAACTTTGGTAGATTTTTTTTGATGTCATCCTGACAGATGTGAGGTAATATCTCAGTGTGGCTTTGATCTGCACTTCTCTGATGATTAGCTGTGTTGAGCATCCTTTCATGTGTCCCTTGGCCATATATATGTCTTCTTTGGCAAAGGCGCATTTTCTGTTTTGTGTTGTGTTGTTTTGTTTTTTGCAGAACTTGTTTCTTTTATGATACAGTAACTCATCCACAATCCCCAGCGGCCACACTCTACTTGCTAAGAGCAGTGGGAAAGTGGCAGCGTATAGAATCTTAGGAAGCCTTATTCACAGAGAGACTTCTACCACATCTTGGGAGTCAGGCAATGTTCTGACCGTGTCTGTCTCAGAAAAGTAATTGACTGAAAAAATACTCAAATCCCCAAGTCACAAAACACTGTACATTCTTTTCCTGGTTCCCAAGCACCATACCAACCTCCAGTACGCAGTGAAGGAGGAGAGTTCCGACCTCAGTGTGTCTAGAGCCTTGTCTTCCTTGATATTTTGACCAGCCTATTCTTTCCTCATTTAATGGTCTGAACACCCTTGATGAAAGCCAGTTACCACAGGTATAGGAGGTAATTTCTAGACTCTCAGTTCTATTCCACTGATCCTGAGGGCAGCACCACCATACCGTCTTGACCGCCATGGCTCAGTGGTAAGTTTTGAAATGATGAATAGTAAGTCACCCAGCTCTGCACTTTTTCAAGATGGTTTTGGCTATTTGGGGTACCCACACGTTTCATATGAATTTTAAGACCAATTTTTCTGTTTGTGTAAGCCATTAGATGAGTATATCTGTGTATACTTAGTTCATTTAAATAGCCAGTAACTCTACATGATTGATAATTATTATGCTCAGTTTGCAAATTATGAACCAAAAGTACAGTGTGGAAGTCTGCTGCCCCAGGTGTCAGCTAATAACTAGTGACATTAGATTGAAACCAGGCATTCAGGCTCTAGAAACTGTGCATTTAATCCACACAAGAAACTGCTTATTCATCATCCACACTGATGTTCTGAATTTGGCCCTATCTTATTCTTTTCTTCCTTTTAACTTTTTTTTTTTTTTGCACCATGTGGCATGTGGAATCCTAATTCCTAGACCAAGGGTCAAACTCACGCTTCCTGCATTGAAAGTGAAGAGTCTTAAGCCCTGAACTGTCAGGGAAGTCCTGGCTCTTCCGGACTCTTGCAACATTGTCACTTAATGTTCTACTCATGCTTTCCCTAACGTGGATCCTGTAGTAAAGGCTCTTAGTCTGTCTTCTCCTTTAATCACTGTAGATGGTGACTGCAGCCATGAAATTAAAAGACGCTTACTCCTTGGAAGGAAAGTCATGACCAAGCTAGACAGCATATTGAAAAGCAGAGACATTACTTTGCCAACAAAGGTCCATCTAGTCAAGGCTATGGTTTTTCCGGTGGTCATGTATGGATGTGAGAGTCGGACTGTGAAGAAAGCTGAGCACCGAAGATTGATGCTTTTGAACTGTGGTGTTGGAGAAGACTCTCGAGTGTCCCTTGGACTGCAAGGAGATCCAAGCAGTCCATCCTAAAGGAGATCAGTCCTGGGTGTTCTTTGGAAAGTATGATGCTAACCCTGAAACTCCAATTCTTTGGCCACCTCATGCAAAGAGTTGACTCATTGGAAAAGACTCTGATGCTGGGAGGGATTGGGGGCAGTAGAGGTGGCTGGATGGCATCACCGACTCGATGGGTGTCGGTTTGGGTGAACTCTGGGAGTTGCTGATGGACAGGAAGGCCTAGCATGCTGCGATTCATGGGGTCGCAAAGAGTCGTAGACGACTGAGCGACTGAACTGAACTGAACTGAACTGAACTAATAGTAAATATATCAACTATATTTCAGTTGAGAAAATCACTTGTGCTTACATTATATTTTATAGCTTTGCATCTGAATGATGAAGGATACCTTAGAGATACTAGTCATTTGTCACACCATATAGCTAATTTGTGTGACATTGTTTATATACATGTAATGAATTCGGAGGTGGCTCAGTGGTCAAGAGTCCGCCTACGAGGCAGGAGATGCAAATTGAGACCCTGGGTGGAGAAGATTCCTGGAGAAGGAAATGGCAACCCACTCCAGTTTTCTTGCTTGGGAAATTCCATGGACAGGGGAGCCTGGCAGGCTAGAGTCCACGGGGCTGCAGAAGAGTTGAACACAACTGAGCCACTCAACAACCACAACACTGAATCAGGTAGTAGGACAAGTCAAGGAACAAGGTGGAAATAGGGTTTGTAAGAGGGGAGAAGATAGTTTAGTTTAGGGGCAATGAATCTTGTCTGAATTATTTGAGGGTGAACTGAGTAGCTGCCAGCTGGTAGAAAGAGGAAAGCCTTGGAAATCTGTCCTTACATAGACGGAGCAGAAGTGTGAACGACATTTTCTGTTCTTTACGGATTCTCCAGGAATCCGTGCACATTTAGCTGAGGAGCCAAGGCGATGCTGTCCTGGCAAGTGAGGTCGTTCCAGCCCTACAGCATCACACCTGAGCACTGGTTCCTTTACACAGTGTCCTAAAGAATGAGCAGAGACACATCACAAAGTTCAGTGCACTGATGTTTATCAGAGAGGTATCAAATTTCATAAGAGGAAAAACACCATAAATGCTCAGAGATTGATAAAGTACAATATTCAGACAATGGCACAGAATGCAGCCATTAAAAACCTTGTAGTAGAGGAGGATTCAGAATATTGGGCATATGCTCAGGGAATATATCTCTTAAAAATGCTGCTTACATATTTATATATATTTAAGCGCAACTATTCCCTATTTAGACACAATAGCTACAAGTTCAGAAAGCTATGTACCAAGATGTTCAAATGTCTGTTATTGGGTAGTGGGATGATGAATGATTTTTGGATTGCCTCACCCACTATCTAGCTAGAAGAAAACTAAATTCAATGATGTCTAGGTTTTCGTTTTTACTGGGGCCGTAGGAGTGTACCTGAGAGATGGAGGCAGGGAGGCATGGAGCAGAGGGTTAGTCTTCGTGTAATTGTCATGAGTCTCCATCTTTCTTTTCATGGGCAATTTTCCAAAGTTACGTAAAACGCTATGCAACAGCAGCTTCAAGTCCCCATTATAAGGACAATACTAATAGCTGGTTTGAACGTAATGTTCATGACATGCCTGTACTGTACTGCTTGGGGACTTCCCTGGTGGCTCTGCTGCTGCTACTGCTGCTAAGTCACTTCAGTCGTGTCGACTCAGTGCGACCCCATAGACGGCAGCCCACCAGGCTCTTCCGTCCCTGGGATTCTCCAGGCAAGAACACTGGAGTGGGTTGCCATTTCCTTCTCCAAGGCAGCAAAGTGGAAAGTGAAAGTGAAGTCGCTCAGCTGTGTCTGACTGGTAGCGACCTCATGGACTGCAGCCTACCAGGCTCCTCTGCCCATGGGGTTCTCCAGGCAAGAGTACTGGAGTAGGTTGCCATTCCCTTCTCCATGACATCTTCCTGACCCAGGGATTGAACCCGTGTCTCCTGTATTGCAGGCAGATTCTTTACCATCAGAGCCTCCAGGGAAGCCTGCTAGGCATGTAGTAGGCACTCAGTTTATAATAGTTGCAGAAGAAACTAACAATCAGAATTTTGTTGCAGATTAGCTCAAGGGTTGAGACCTGATTGACTCGCATGGGTCTCATTTTCGTCCTGCCTATCAAGTAAAACACAGACTAGATGGCATCTCAAAAGGTTTTCATCTCTATACTTCATGATGCCTCAAAGGTCTGCCTGAGAGGATCCATAGGCTAGTTTCCAATCTATAGATCTTTAGCTTGGTGTGAAGTTGGGTTTCTAGAAAGAAATGAACACTCACTCTGAACACCTGGAGAAGGATTCCTAAGACGGGGAAAGAGGCCCAGTATCTCAAAATCAACGTGCACTGGTTTCAAATTGGGAAGTTGGATTTCACATCATCGTGATGAATTTCTCTGTACTTTGGTCTCTAGAGGATGACTGCTAACATCCATGAACCTACTGGGGAAGCACATTTTAGTTAATTTTCCCAAATGTCTTCATAGGTTATATTTCCAGAGCACCTGTTGCAACACGGCCTACAGAGACCCCTGTCACTTGGAATTCACCAGGTAAGTTACCAAGCAAAGGAGATGGGTAATAGATTTCCAGCCATTAGTATCATATCTGTGTATTTAGTAAGCACCTATCTGTGTGGTTTTCTATGATACATGAGTCAAACTAAAGCAACAACACTGAAAAGAAACATTTCAGGGTTAACTCTGGCTATTGTCATTGGGGTAATTTTTTCCTGCTTTTTCAGTTCAGTTCAGTGCAGTGCAGTGCAGTTGCTCAGTCGTGTCCGACTCTTTGCGACCCCATGAATCGCAGCATGCCAGGCCTCCCTGTCCATCACCAACTCCCGAGGCCTACCCAAACTCATGTCCATCGAGTCGGTGATGCCACCCAGCCATCTCATCCCCTGTTGTCCCCTTCTCCTCCTGCCCCCAATCCTTCCCAGCATCAGAGTCTTTTCCAATGAGTCAACTCTTCACATGAGATGGCCAAAGTATTGGAGTTTCAGCTTCAGCACCAGTCCTTCCAGTGAACACCCAGGACTGAACTCCTTTAGGATGGACTGCTTGGATCTCCTTGCAGGCCAAGGGACTCTCAAGAGTCTTCTCCAACACCACAGTTCAAAAGCATCCATTCTTTGGTGCTCAGCTGTCTTCACAGTCCAGCTCTCACATCTAGTAGTCATACTACGGGAAAAACCATAGCCACGACCTGATGGACCTGTGTTGGCAAAGTAATGCTTTTTAATACTTTCTAAATTCTCTGAGAAAGAATCATAAAATATAATTAGGAAAAGTTTTACAATTTTTCAGGTTAAAGCAAACACATACAACCTCTGCTTTCTAAGCTGTCTCTATCATTAAGCAAAGCCAGTAAACATTCATAGGGAAAAACCTAGATATCAGCATGCTCATTTCATTGTCCTTACTTACTGCTCAAATAAACTTGGTTGTGACACATACTGAAACTGATTCTGGGGATCTGATAGAGAAAAGAGCAAGAACTGACAGTAGACATATGAGATACCCCAAGGTTAATATTTTCCCATTTTCTGTTTCTCTTAGTTGAAATAGAGTTGATTTACAGTGTTCTATTAGTTTCAAGTGTGCAACATAGAGATTCAGTGTTTCTATTGATGATGCTGCATTTAAAGTTTTATGAAATATTGACTATACTTCTTGTTCTCTACAATATATTCTTCTAGCTTATTTATTTTATACATACGAGTTCATACCTCTTAATCCCTTACCCCTACTTTGCCCTTCTGGCCCACCACTTTCTACTGGTCACCACTGGTTTCTTCTCTGTATCTGTGAATCTATTTCCAACTTTTCTATCGTTATTTATCTAATTTTTTGGATTCGACATAAAAGTGATATAAAATATTTCTTGTTCTGACTTATTTCACTAAGTATAACATCCTTTAGACCCATCCATGTTGTTGAAAATGGCAGAGTTTCATTCTTTTTTTGTAGCTGACTAATATCCCTGTGTGTGTGTGTCTCTGTGTGTGTGTCTGTGTCTGTGTGTGTGTTTTTGTGTATCTGTGTGTGTTTCTGTCTGTGTGTGTATGTCTATGTGTGTGTGTGTGTCTGTGTGTATCTCTGTGTGTGTGTGTCTGTGTGTGTTTCTGTCTGTGTGTGTATGTCTATGTGTGTGTGTGTGTGTCTGTGTGTATCTGTGTGTGTGAGTCTGTGTGTGTTTCTGTCTGTGTGTGTGTGTCTGTGTGTGTGTGTGTGTGTGTGTGTGTTAGACATCTTCTCTCTCCTCTCATTTGTTGATGGACTCTTCGATTGCCTTCATACTTTGGCTATTGTAAACAATGCTGCTATGAACATTGGGGTTCATATATGTTTTGGAATTAGTGTTTTCATTTTCTTTGCGTATATACTGAGGAATGGAGTTGCTGGATCATACGGTATCTCTATTTTTAATTTTTGGAGCAATTTCCATAAAGTATTTTGCATTATGGCTGCACCAGTTTTCATTCTCACCAGCAGCATACAAGGATTCTGTTTTCTCCACAGCCTCGCCAACTTTGGTAGATTTTTTTTGATGTCATCCTGACAGATGTGAGGTAATATCTCAGTGTGGCTTTGATCTGCACTTCTCTGATGATTAGCTGTGTTGAGCATCCTTTCATGTGTCCCTTGGCCATATATATGTCTTCTTTGGCAAAGGCGCATTTTCTGTTTTGTGTTGTGTTGTTTTGTTTTTTGCAGAACTTGTTTCTTTTATGATACAGTAACTCATCCACAATCCCCAGCGGCCACACTCTACTTGCTAAGAGCAGTGGGAAAGTGGCAGCATATAGAATCTTAGGAAGCCTTATTCACAGAGAGACTTCTACCACATCTTGGGAGTCAGGCAATGTTCTGACCGTGTCTGTCTCAGAAAAGTAATTGACTGAAAAAATACTCAAAGCCCCAAGTCACAAAACACTGTACATTCTTTTCCTGGTTCCCAAGCACCATACCAACCTCCAGTACGCAGTGAAGGAGGAGAGTTCCGACCTCAGTGTGTCTAGAGCCTTGTCTTCCTTGATATTTTGACCAGCCTATTCTTTCCTCATTTAATGGTCTGAACACCCTTGATGAAAGCCAGTTACCACAGGTATAGGAGGTAATTTCTAGACTCTCAGTTCTATTCCACTGATCCTGAGGGCAGCACCACCATACCGTCTTGACCGCCATGGCTCAGTGGTAAGTTTTGAAATGATGAATAGTAAGTCACCCAGCTCTGCACTTTTTCAAGATGGTTTTGGCTATTTGGGGTACCCACACGTTTCATATGAATTTTAAGACCAATTTTTCTGTTTGTGTAAGCCATTAGATGAGTATATCTGTGTATACTTAGTTCATTTAAATAGCCAGTAACTCTACATGATTGATAATTATTATGCTCAGTTTGCAAATTATGAACCAAAAGTACAGTGTGGAAGTCTGCTGCCCCAGGTGTCAGCTAATAACTAGTGACATTAGATTGAAACCAGGCATTCAGGCTCTAGAAACTGTGCATTTAATCCACACAAGAAACTGCTTATTCATCATCCACACTGATGTTCTGAATTTGGCCCTATCTTATTCTTTTCTTCCTTTTTAACTTTTTTTTTTTTTTTTGCACCATGTGGCATGTGGAATCCTAATTCCTAGACCAAGGGTCAAACTCACGCCTCCTGCATTGAAAGTGAAGAGTCTTAAGCCCTGAATTGTCAGGGAAGTCCTGGCTCTTCCGGACTCTTGCAACATTGTAACTTTATGTTCTACTCATGCTTTCCCTAACGTGGATCCTATAGTAAAGGCTCTTAGTCTGTCTTCTCCTTTAATCACTGTAGATGGTGACTGCAGCCATGAAATTAAAAGACGCTTACTCCTTGGAAGGAAAGTCATGACCAAGCTAGACAGCATATTAAAAAGCAGAGACATTACTTTGCCAACAAAGGTCCATCTAGTCAAGGCTATGGTTTTTCCGGTGGTCATGTATGGATGTGAGAGTCGGACTGTGAAGAAAGCTGAGCACCGAAGATTGATGCTTTTGAACTGTGGTGTTGGAGAAGACTCTCGAGTGTCCCTTGGACTGCAAGGAGATCCAAGCAGTCCATCCTAAAGGAGATCAGTCCTGGGTGTTCTTTGGAAAGTATGATGCTAACCCTGAAACTCCAATTCTTTGGCCACCTCATGCAAAGAGTTGACTCATTGGAAAAGACTCTGATGCTGGGAGGGATTGGGGGCAGTAGAGGTGGCTGGATGGCATCACCGACTCGATGGGTGTCGGTTTGGGTGAACTCTGGGAGTTGCTGATGGACAGGAAGGCCTAGCATGCTGCGATTCATGGGGTCGCAAAGAGTCGTAGACGACTGAGCGACTGAACTGAACTGAACTGAACTGAACTAATAGTAAATATATCAACTATATTTCAGTTGAGAAAATCACTTGTGCTTACATTATATTTTACAGCTTTGCATCTGAATGATGAAGGATACCTTAGAGATACTAGTCATTTGTCACACCATATAGCTAATTTGTGTGACATTGTTTATATACATGTAATGAATTCGGAGGTGGCTCAGTGGTCAAGAGTCCGCCTACGAGGCAGGAGATGCAAATTGAGACCCTGGGTGGAGAAGATTCCCTGGAGAAGGAAATGGCAACCCACTCCAGTTTTCTTGCTTGGGAAATTCCATGGACAGGGGAGCCTGGCAGGCTAGAGTCCACGGGGCTGCAGAAGAGTTGAACACAACTGAGCCACTCAACAACCACAACAATGAATCAGGTAGTAGGACAAGTCAAGGAACAAGGTGGAAATAGGGTTTGTAAGAGGGGAGAAGATAGTTTAGTTTAGGGCCAATGAATCTTGTCTGAATTATTTGAGGGTGAACTGAGTAGCTGCCAGCTGGTAGAAAGAGGAAAGCCTTGGAAATCTTTCCTTACATAGACGGAGCAGAAGTGTGAACGACATTTTCTGTTCTTTACGGATTCTCCAGGAATCCGTGCACATTTAGCTGAGGAGCCAAGGCGACACTGTCCTGAGAAGTGAGATCGTTCCAGCCCTACAGCATCACACCTGAGCACTGGTTCCTTTACACAGTGTCCTAAAGAATGAGCAGAGACACATCACAAAGTTCAGTGCACTGATGTTTATCAGAGAGGTATCAAATGTCATAAGAGGAAAATCACCATAAATGCTCAGAGATTGATAAAGTACAATATTCAGACACTGGCACAGAATGCAGCAGTTAGAAACCTTGTAATAGAGGAGGATTCAAAATACTGGGCATATGCTCAGGGCATATGTTTTTAAAATGCTGTTTACATATTTATATACATTTGAGCACTGTTATTCCATATTTAGACACAATAGCTAAAAGTTCAGAGAGCTGTATACCAAGATGTTTAAATGTCTATCATTGGGTAGTGGGATGATGGATAGTATTTGTATTGCCTCACCCACTATGTAGCTAGAAGAAAACTAAATTGAATGGTGTCTTTGTTTTCATTTTTACTGGGGAAGTAGGATTGTCCCTGAGAGATGGAGGCAGGGAGGCATGGAGCAGAACGTTAGTCTTTGTATAATTGTCATGGGTCTCCGTCTTTCTTTTCATGGACAGTTTTCCAAAGTTATGTAAAACGCTATGCAAAAGCAGCTTCAAGTCCCCTTTTATAAGGATAATACTAATAGCCGGTTTAAACGTAATGTTCATTACATGCCTGTACTATACTACCTGGGGACTTCCCAGTAGGCTCAGTGGTCAAGAATCTGCCTGCAATGCAGGAGATGCAAATTCAGACCCTGGGTGGAGAAGATTCCCTGGAGAAGGAAATCGCAACTCACTCCAGTAATCTTGCCTGGAATATCCCATGGACACAAAGCTTCGTGTGCTACAGTCCATGAGTCACAAAGAGTCAGACACGACTGAGCAACCAAGTACACACTGTACTAACTGAGGAGTGTGTGTGAACGCACAAAATTATATATTAAACCAACTTGGTCCTCTCAATGACATGTTGAAGTAGGTATTATCATTATACAGATGGGGAAGTCCAGGCTCACCTTCTTCACCTGTAAGGCCCTGCCACATGAAAATTCTGGAGCTGCCACTGGGAGAGATGTGGGGTGAATTTGTCTTGTGTGACGTGCTCTGTGGTCCACTCATTACCTCAACCTTAATCCCTTTCTCAACTTCTCTTTTGTACAGCTAAGCCTTCTGCGACCAGTGCCATTCCTGGTATAGAATCACCCAATGCTGGGCCCGCTGTTTATACACCACTAGGAGGTTTGTGCATGTTTTAAAACCGTTTTTCTCTGGAGTCACTGTTATGATGCAGCTCTACTTAATGGGACTGACTACTGCAGGGAAACTGACAAAGACCAAGAAATGGAAGCAAAATAGACAAAGTCTCTCTCCTCTAGAGGAATTCTCCCTTCTGGAATGTTGCACAAGAATAATACTGTAGATTAAAGAAATTAAAGAATTCTAGCAAAACACATACATGATGAGTGTGACCACGAAATGGTGGGCCAGGTAAAAGGGATCCAGCAGTGCCGTGGTGAGGAGGGGCTTAGGGTCAAACCTGGCTGGACTCAGCCCTGAGCTTGGCCCTGTCCCAGGTGCTGACCCTGAGTAGCTTGAACCCCGAGTTCTCCAGAGGGTCTCCGCCAGCTTAATTTTAAAATGGAGCTCATTATACCTATCTCACAGTGTTTCTCTAAGGATTAAATAAGAAAATGTGTGAGAATTGCTAGACTGCGAGCCCAATACATCATACGTGCCCAGTAAACTATAAGGCATCTGGGTCCTGAGATGAGGATGATCAGGCGGCATTCACTCTCTCTCTGATTATTCTTCTATGGAGAAGATGACTTTGAAAGAGCAGGTTGAAAGCAGAAAAGAAGAAGGTCTTTTGTCGGTGGGATTCGGCAGGGTCCTCTGGATTTGAAGTCAAGTCTCAAGGAAGACTTAGCATAGCCACTGGATCATCAGCTAGTGGAAACACTGAAAAGAAGGGAAGCAATATGTTTTCCGAAGGACAGAGACCAAGAGAGGAAAATTAGGCTAAGTGCTTAGAACCAGTTACTAACTTCTGGGTCCAGTTAGATCATCTACTTTTCAAAGTGATGTCAGTATGAAGCCAATAAGATAGTGTCAAACCAGAGAACACTCATGGGTCAGCTGCAGACACACACAGCACACATGCCGTGAACCCTGTGAACGGTGAGCGGCTAAAGAATGACCCACTATAATCACGTCTTTGACGAGGTCAGGTAATGTAGTGCAGTATGTTATTAGTAGTAAATTCAAGAAATGACCTAAAATGGCAACGGGAGACAGGAGAAAAAGAAATACTATTGTGGACTGATAAGGGGGGATTATCTCTAGCAGAGCATTCAGTTTCAGTTCAGTTCAGTTGCCCAGTTATGTCCGACTCTTTGTGAAACCATACAATGCTGCACGCAAGGCCTCCCTGTCCATCACCAACTCCTGGATATGGGAGCCCCCTCCAGTATTCTGGCCTGGAGAATCCCATGGACAGAGAAGCCTGGTGTCCACAGTGTTGCAAAGAGTCAGACTCGACTGAAGCGACTTTGCACCCACGCTGGTGGCACCAGCGGTTAGGATCCACGTGCCAGAGCAAGAGACGTGAGAGGCACGGCTTTGATCCCTGGGTCGGGAAGATTCCCCTGGAGGAGCGTAATTTTTTCTAGATGATTTGATGCCCAATCCCTGAATTCCTTCACTCATTTCTGGATTCAATAACTGTGCATGAAGCACTCTATTCCAAGGCCACGACCAAGGCCACGACAGGGACATGAATGAGCTCCTGAGTTCATGTTCAGGGCGGGTTGGGTGGCTAGAGGGAGGGAACATGACATTCAGCGGAACAAGTACTGAAATAAGAAAAGAGTGAAAAATAGCACCCAGAAATAAACCAGAGAACCTGATGAACATAATGGAGAGGCCAACATAGAGAAGGGTAGCAGGACCTTTTTCTCTGAGTTGGTGACATTTCTGATGAAAGCTGAACAATGAGAAGAGGCCAAACTTGCAAAATCTGGCGAAGGGTGGTGGAGGTAGAAGGGAGATGAAGGAAGAAAATTCTGAGGCAGAAGACGGAGTGTGTTCAAGGAAAAGCCAAAGCTCTGGTTTGAGATTAGGGTCCTGATGCTAAACGGCACTTGGAGAGAGCTCTGGGTCCATAGGCCTTGGTTATCTGTGTGTACCTCACCACACACGCCTGCAGGCACACCGTTACAATGACTCAGCAAAAAAGCAAGCCTTCTCCTTTTCCTTCAGTAACCTAGGGAGATAACGTTTCTCTCAATTTAACTGATACAGGACTGAGTCTGAACTGGGATTCAGGGACCACTGCACTCTAAATTTCTTAAAAGCCAAATCTGTGTCTTCATTATGGTCTCCCCAACTCTCCTAGGCATACATATGTGCTTAGTCTCTCAGCTGTATCCTACTCTTTGTGACCCCATGACCTGTAGCCCACCAGATTCCTCTGTCGATGGAACATTCCAGGCAAGAACACTGGCATAGGTTGCCATTCCCTTCTCCATGATATCTTCCTGACCCAGGGATTGAACCTGCGTCTCCTATATTGCAGGCAGATTCTTTGCCATCTGAGCCTCCAGGGAAGCCTGCTAGGCATGTAGTAAGCACTCAGTTAATAATAGCTGCAGAAACAAGAACCGATCAGAATTTTGCTGCAGATTAGCTTAAGTGTTGAGACCTGATTGACTCGCATGGGTCTCATTTCCGTCCTGCCTATCAAATAAAACACAGACTAGATGGCATCTCAAATGGTTTTCATCTCTAAACTTCAGTGATGCCTCAAAGATCAGCCTGAGATGATCCATAGGCTAGTTTCCAGCTCTATAGATCTCTAGCTTGGTGTGAAGTTGGGTTTTTTGAAAGAAATGAACACTCTCACTCTGAACTCCTGGAGAAGGATTCCTAAGACGGGGAAGGAGGCCCAGTATCTCAAAATCAACGTGCACTGGTTTCAAATTGGGAAGTTGGATTTCACATTCTTGTGATGAATTTCTTTCTACTTTGTTTGGTCTCTAGAGGATGACTGCTAACATTGATGAACCTATTGGGGAAGCACATTTTAGATAATTTTCCCAAATGTCTTTATAGGGTATTTTTCCAGAGCACCTGTTGCAACACGGCCTACAGAGACCCCTGTCACTTGGGATTCAAGTAAGTTACCAACCAAAGGAGATGGGTAATAGATTTCCAGCCATTAGTATCATATCTGTGTATTTAAGAAGGACCTATCTGTGTGGTTTTCTATGATACATGAGTCCAATTAAAGCAACAACACTGAAAAGAAACATTTCAGGGTTAACTCTGGCTATTGTCATTGGGGTAATTTTTTCCTGCTTTTTCAGTTCAGTTCAGTGCAGTTCAGTCACTCAGTCGTGTCCAACTCTTTGCGACCCCATGAATCGCAGCACGCCAGGCCTCCCTGTCCATCACCAACTCCCGGAGCCTACCCTAACTCATGTCCATCGAGTCGGTGATGCCATCTAGCCATCCCATCCCCTGTCGTCCCCTTCTCCTCCTGCCCCCAATCCTTCCCAGCATCAGAGTCTTTTCCAATCAGTCAACTCTTCGCATGAGGTGGCCAAAGTATTGGAGTTTGAGCTTCAGCATCAGTGATTCCAAAGAACACCCAGGACTGAACTCCTTTAGGATGGACTGCTTGGATCTCCTTTCAGGCCAAGGGACTCTCAAGAGTCTTCTCCAACACCACAGTTCAAAAGCATCCATTCTTTGGTGCTCAGCTGTCTTCACAGTCCAACTCTCACATCCAGTAGTCATACTACGGGATAAACCATAGCCTCGACTAGACGGACCTTTGTTGGCAAAGTAATGCTTTTTAATACTTTCTAGATTCTCTGGAAAAGAAACATAAAATATAATTAGGAAAAGTTTTACCATTTTTCAAGTTAAAGCAAACGCATACAACCTCTGCTTTCTAAGCTGTCTCTATCATTAAGCAATGCCAGTAAACGTTAATAGAGAAAAACCTAGACATCAGCATACTCATTTCATTGTCCTTACTTACTGCTCAAATAAACTTGGTTGTGTCACATACTGAAACTGATTCTGGGAATCTGATAGAGAAAAGAGCAAGAATTGACAGTAGACATATGAGATACCCCAAGGTTAATATTTTCCCATTTTCTGTTTCCCTTAGTTGAAATAGAGTTGATTTACAGTGTTCTATTAGTTTCAAGTGTGCAACATAGAGATTCAGTGTTTCTACTGATGATGCTACAGTTAAAGTTTTATGAAATATTGACTATATTCCTTGTTCTCTATAATATATTCTTCTAGCTTATTTATTTTATACATATGAGTTCATACCTCTTAATCCCTTATCCCTACTTTGCCCTTTCTGCCCCACACTTTCTACTGGTAACCACTAGTTTCTTCTCTGTATCTGTGAATCTATTTCTGTTTTTTTTTATAGTTATTTATGTTATTTTTTGGATTCGACATAAAAGTGATATAAAATATTTCTTGCTCTGACTTATGTCACTAAGTATAACATCCTTTAGACCCATCCATGTTGTTGAAAATGGCAGAGTTTCATTCTTTTTTTGTAGCTGACTAATATCCCTGTGTGTGTGTGTGTCTGTGTGTGTCTATGTGTGTTTCTGTCTGTGTGTGTGTGCTGTGTGTGTGTTTGTGTATATCTGTGTGTGTTTCTGTCTATGTGTGTGTGTCTGTCTGTGTGTGTGTGTGTGTGTGTGTGATACATCTTCTCTATCCTCTCATTTGTTGATGGACTCTTCGATTGCTTTCATACCTTGGCTATTGTAAACAATGCTGCTCTGAACATTGGGGTTCATATATGTTTTGGAATTAATGTTTTCATTTTCTTTGCGTATATACTGAGGAATGGAGTTGCTGGATCATATGGTATCTCTATTTTTAATTTTTGGAGCAATTTCCTTAGTATTTTGCATTATGGCTGCACCAGTTTTCATTCTCACCAGCAGTATACAAGGATTCTGCTTTCTCTACATCCTCGCCAACTTTTGTAGATTTTTTTGATAGTCATCCTGACAGATGTGAGGTAATATCTCACTGTGGCTTTGATTTGCATTTCTCTGATGATTAGCTGTGTTGAACATCCTTTCATGTGTCCCTTGGCCATATATATGTCTTCTTTGGAAAAGGCCCATTTCTGTTTTGTTTTTTTTGTTTTGTTTTTTGCAGAACTTGTTTCTTTTATGATACAGTGACTCATCCAGATCCCCAGCGGCCACACTCTGCTTGCTAAGAGCAGTGGGAAAGTGGCAGCGTATAGAATCCTAGGGAGCCTTATTCACGGAGAGACTTCTACCACATCTTGGGAGTCGGGCAATGTCCTGACCATGTCTGTCTCAGAAAAGCAAATGACTCCAAAAATACTCAAAGTCCCGAGTCACAAAACACTATACATTCTTTTCCTGGTTCCCAAGCACCATACCAACCTCCAGTACACAGTGAAGGAGGGTAGTTCTGACCTCAGTGTGTCTAGAGCCTTGTCTTCCTTGATATTTTGACCAGACTATTCTTTCCTCATTTAATGGTCTTAACACTCTTGATGAAAGCCAGTTACCACAGGTATAGGAGTTCATTTCTAGACTCTCAGTTCTATCCCACTGATCCTCAGGGCAGCACCATACCGTCTTGACTACCATTGCTCTGTGGTAAGTTTTGAAATGATGAAATGTAAGTCATCCAGCTCTGCACTTTTTCAAGATGATTTTGGCTATTTGGGGTACCTACAAGTTTCATATGAATTTTAAGACCAATTTTTCTATTTGTGTAAGCCTGTAGATAAGTATATCTGTGTATAGTTAGTTCATTTAAATAGCCAGTAACTGTACATGATTGATAATTTTTATGCTCAGTTTGCAAATTATGAACCAAAAGTACAGAGTAGAAGTCTGCTGCCCAAGGTCTCAGCTAATAACTAGTGAAATTAGTTTCAAACCAGGCACTCAGGCTCTAGAGTCTGTGCTTTTAATCCACACAAGAAACTGATTATTCATCATCCACACTGATGTTCTGAATTTGGCCCTGTCTTATTCTTTTCTTCCTTTTTATCTTTTTTTTTTTTTTTTTGGTTGCACCATTTGGCATGTGGTATCCTAATTCCTAGACCAAGGGTCAAACTCACGCCTCCTGCATTGAAAGTGAAGAGTCTTAAGCCCTGAACTGTCAGGGAAGTCCTGGCTCTTCTGTACTCTTGCAACATTGTCACTTAATGTTCTACTCATGGTTTCCCTAACGTGGATCCTGTAGTAAAGGCTCGTAGTCTGTCTTCTCCTTTAATCATTGTAGCTGGTGACTGCAGCCATGAAATTAAAAGATGCTTACTCCTTGGGAGGAAAGTTATGACCAAGCTAGACAGCATATTAAAAAGCAGAGACATTACTTTGCCAACAAAGGTCCATCTAGTCAAGGCTATGATTTTTCCAGTGGTCACGTATGGATGTGAGAGTTGGACTGTGAAGAAAGCTGAGCGCCGAAGAATTTTAGCTTTTGAACTGTGGTGTTGGAGAAGACTCTTGAGAGTCCCTTGGACTGCAAGGAGATCCAAGCAGTCCATCCTAAAGGAGATCAGTCCTGGGTGTTCTTTGGGAGCAATGATGCTAACCCTGAAACTCCAATTCTTTGGCCACCTCATGCAAAGAGTGGACTCATTGGAAAAGACTCTGATGCTGGGAAGGATTGGGGGCAGATGAGATGGCTGGATGGCATCACCGACTCGATGGATGTGGGTTTGGGTGAACTCCGGGAGTTGGTGATGGACAGGGAGGCCTGGCATGCTGCGATTCATGGTGTCGCAAAGAGTCGTAGACGACTGAGAGACTGAAGTGAACTGAACTGAACTGAACTAATAGTAAATATATCAACTATATTTCAGTTGAGAAAATCACTGGTCCTTACATTATATTTTACAGCTTTGCATCTGAATGATGAAGGATACCTTAGCGATACTAGTCATTTGTCACACCATATACCTAGTTTGTGTGACAATTGTTTATATACATGTAATGAATCGGGTGGGGCTTCGCAGGTGGCTCAGTGGTCAAGAGTCCACCTACAATGCAGGAAATGCAAATTCAGACCGTGGGTGGAGAAGATTCCCTGGAGAAGGAAATGGCAACCCCCTCCAGTATTCCTGCTTGGGAAATTCTATGGACAGGGGAGCCTGGCAGGCTAGAGTCCACGTGGTGGCAGAAGAGTTGAACACAACTGAGCCACTCAACAACCACAACAATGAATCAGGTAGTAGGACAAGTAAGGAACAAGGTGGAAATAGGGTTTGTAAGAGGGGAGAAGATAGTTCAGTTTAGGGGCAATGAATCTTGTGTGAACTATTTGAGAGTAAACTGAGCAGCTGGCAGCTGGTAGAAAGAGGAAAGCCTTGGAAATCAATCCTTACATAGCCTGAGCAGAAGTGTGAACGACATTTTCTGTTCCTTATGGATTCTCCAGGAATCCGTGCACATTTAGCTGAGGAGCCAAGGCGATGCTGCCCTGAGAAGTGAGGTCGTCCTAGCCCTACAGCATCACACCTGAGCACTGGTTCCTTTACACAGTGTCCTAAAGAATGAGCAGAGACACATCACAAAGTTCAGTGCACTGATGTTTATCAGAGAGGTATCAAATGTCATAAGAGGAAAATCACCATAAATGCTCAGAGATTGATAAAGTACAATATTCAGACAATGGCACAGAATGCAGCAGTTAGAAACCTTGTAATAGAGGAGGATTCAAAATACTGGGCATATGCTCAGGGCATATGTTTTTAAAATGCTGTTTACATATTTATATACATTTGAGCACTGTTATTCCATATTTAGACACAATAGCTAAAAGTTCAGAGAGCTGTATACCAAGACGTTTAAATGTCTATCATTGGGTAGTGGGATGATGGATAGTATTTGTATTGCCTCACCCACTATGTAGCTAGAAGAAAACTAAATTGAATGGTGTCTTTGTTTTCATTTTTACTGGGGAAGTAGGATTGTCCCTGAGAGATGGAGGCAGGGAGGCATGGAGCAGAACGTTAGTCTTTGTATAATTGTCATGGGTCTCCATCTTTCTTTTCATGGACAGTTTTCCAAAGTTATGTAAAACGCTATGCAAAAGCAGCTTCAAGTCCCCATTTATAAGGACAATACTAATAGCCAGTTTGAACGTAATGTTCATTACATGCCTGTACTATACTACCTGGGGACTTCCCAGTAGGCTCAGTGGTCAAGAATCTGCCTGCAATGCAGGAGATGCAAATTCAGACCCTGGGTGGAGAAGATTCCCTGGAGAAGGAAATCGCAACTCACTCCAGTAATCTTGCCTGGAATATCCCATGGACACAAAGCTTCGTGTGCTACAGTCCATGAGTCACAAAGAGTCAGACACGACTGAGCAACCAAGTACACACTGTACTAACTGATGAGTGTGTGTGAAGACACACAAATTAGATATTAAACCAACATGGTCCTCTCAATGACATTTTGAAGTAGGTATTATCATTATACAGATGGGGAAATCAGGGCTCACTTCCTTCACCTGTAAGGCCCTGCCACATGAAAATTCTGGAGCTGCCACTGGGAGAGATGTGGGGTGAATTTGTCTTGTGTGACGTGCTCTGTGGTCCACTCATTACCTCAACCTTAATCCCTTTCTCAACTTCTCTTTTGTACAGCTAAGCCTTCTGCGACCAGTGCCATTCCTGGTATAGAATCACCCAATGCTGGGCCCGCTGTTTATACACCACTAGGAGGTTTGTGCATGTTTTAAAACCGTTTTTCTCTGGAGTCACTGTTATGATGCAGCTCTACTTAATGGGACTGACTACTGCAGGGAAACTGACAAAGACCAAGAAATGGAAGCAAAATAGACAAAGTCTCTCTCCTCTAGAGGAATTCTCCCTTCTGGAATGTTGCACAAGAATAATACTGTAGATTAAAGAAATTAAAGCATTCTAGCAAAACACATACATGATGAGTGTGACCACGAAATGGTGGGCCAGGTAAAAGGGATCCAGCAGTGCCGTGGTGAGGAGGGGCTTAGGGTCAAACCTGGCTGGACTCAGCCCTGAGCTTGGCCCTATCCCAGGTGCTGACCCTGAGTAGCTTGAACCCCGAGTTCTCCAGAGGGTCTCCGCCAGCTTAATTTTAAAATGGAGCTCATTATACCTATCTCACAGTGTTTCTCTAAGGATTAAATAAGAAAATGTGTGAAAATTGCTAGACTGCGAGCCCAATACATCATACGTGCCCAGTAAACTATAAGACATCTGGGTCCTGAGATGAGGATGATCAGGCGGCATTCACTCTCTCTCTGATTATTCTTCTATGGAGAAGATGACTTTGAAAGAGCAGGTTGAAAGCAGAAAAGAAGAAGGTCTTTTGTCGGTGGGATTCAGCAGGGTCCTCTGGATTTGAAGTCAAGTCTCAAGGAAGACTTAGCATAGCCACTGGATCATCAGCTAGTGGAAACACTGAAAAGAAGGGAAGCA
This sequence comes from Ovis aries, assembly GCF_016772045.2. Lineage (NCBI taxonomy): Eukaryota > Metazoa > Chordata > Mammalia > Artiodactyla > Bovidae > Ovis > Ovis aries. Next base: position 14,158,113 of record NC_056070.1, read on the forward strand.
ATATGTTTTCCGAAGGACAGAGACCAAGAGAAGAAAATTAGGCTAAGTGCTTAGAACCAGTTACTAACTTCTGGGTCCAGTTAGATCATCTACTTTTCAAAGTGATGTCAGCATGAAGCCAATAAGAGAGTGTCAAACCAGAGAACACTCATGGGTCAGCTGCAGACACACACAGCACACACGCCGTGAACCCTGTGAACAGTGAGCGGCTAAAGAATGACCCACTATAATCACATCTTTGACGAGGTCAGGTAATGTAGTGCAGTATGTTATTAGTAGTAAGTTCAAGAAATGACATAAAATGGCAACGGGAGACAGGAGAAAAAGAAATACTATTGTGGACTGATAAGGGGGGATTATCTCTAGCAGAGCATTCAGTTTCAGTTCAGTTCAGTTGCTCAGTCATGTCCGACTCTCTGTGAAACCATACAATGCTGCACGCAAGGCCTCCCTGTCCATCACCAACTCCTGGAGTTCACTCACTCATGTCCATTGAGTCGGTGATGCCATCCAATCACCTCATCCTCTGTCATCCCCTTCTCCTCCTGCCCTCAATCTCTCCCAACATCAGGGTCTTCTCAAATGCATCAGTTCTTAGCATCAGGTGGCCAAATTATTGGAGTTTCAGCTTCAACGTCTGTCCTTCCAATAAAGATTCAGGACTGATTTCCTTTAGGATGGACTGGTTGGAACTCCTTGCAGTCCAAGGGACTCTCAAGAGTCTTCTCCAACACCACAGTTCAAAAGCATCAATTCTTCGCTGCTCAGCTTTCATTATAGTCCAACTCTCACATCCATACATGACCACTGGAAAAACCATAGCCTTGACTAGACAGACATTTGTTGGCAAAGTAATGTCTCTGCTTTTTAATATGGTGTCTAGGTTGGTCATAACACATCTTCCAAAGAGTAAGCATCTTTTAACTTCATGGCTGCAGTCACCATCTGCAGTGATTTTCGAGCCACCCAAAATAAAGTCTGCCACTGTTTCCCCATCTATTTGCCGTGAAGTGATTGGACCATGATCTTTGAATTCTGAATGTTGAGCTTTCAGCCAACTTTTTCACTCTCCTCTTTCACTTTCATTAGGAGGCTTTTTAGCTCCTCTTCACTTTCTGCCATAAGGGTGGTGTCATCTGCATATGAGGTTATTGATATCTCTACTGGCAATCTTGATTCCAGCTTGTGTTTCTTCCAGCCCAGCATTTCTCATGATGTACTCTACATAGAAGTTAAATAAGCAGGATCACAATATACAGCCTTGACGTACTCCTTTTCCAATTTGGATCCAGTCAGTTGTTGCATGTGTAGTTCTAACTGTTGCTTCCTGACCTGCATACAGATTTATCAAGAGGCGGGCCAGGTGGTCTGGTATTCCCATCTCCTGAAGAGTTTTCCACAGTTTATTGTGATCCACACAGTCAAGGGCTTTGGCATAGTCAATAAAGCAAAAATAGATGTTTTTCTGAAACTCTCTTGCTTTTTCCATTCCAGAGGACGTTGGCAATTTGATGTCTGGGTCCTCTGCATTTTCTAAAACCAGCTTGAATATCTACAAGTTCACAGTACTGTCGAAGCCTGGCTTGGAGAATTTTGAGCTCCAAGATTACTTTACTGGCGTGTGAGATGAGTGCAATTGTGCAGTAGTCTGTGCATTCTTTGGCATTGCCTTTCTTTGGCATTGGAACGAAAACGGACCTTTACAGTCCTATGGCTACTGCTGAGTTTTCCAAATTTGCTGGCGTGTTGAGTGCAGCACTTTCACAGCATCCTCTTTTAGGATTTGAAATAGCACAACTGGAATTCCATCACCTCCACTAGCTTTGTTTGTAATGATGCTTCCTAAGGCCCACTGACTTCACATTCCAGGATGTCTGGCTCTAGTTGAGTGATCACACCATTGTGATTATCTGGGTCATGAAGATCTTTTTGTATAGTTCTTCTGTGTATTCTTGCCACCTCTTCTTAACATCTTCTGGTTCTGTTAGGACCATACCATTTAAGGTAACTGTTAAGAACGTTTGCAGAAAGGAATCCAGTGAGACTGATGGCAAAAACTCAGCTGGGGCAAAGTAAGGGTTTGGATTCTGATGGTGGAAAATGGATAGCAACATGACTTACATTCAGTCATGTCCAGCTCTTTTTGAGGATTGAACTGATGTTCATGTGGGATAATAGCTCAATATATCTCTTTCTGATCACCATTTTTACGTTTTTCAAAAATGCACTGCTTCTTGTGGAAGTTCATAAGGGGTTCTACCAATAGTTTCTCATATCCTTCCCTTTAGTACATGAGGGAGTTTACTAATTCCTGATGAATGGAAACTTGTTGGGTAGCTGAAAGTAGATATTGGGATTGTCAATGTTAAGACTGACACATTACCTCATATATTTTACTTGCTCACTGTTGAAAGTTGAACTATGTAGTTCTTTAAACACAGCTAAGGAATAACAAACAGCCACCAAACACTCTAATGCCAAAGGGCTGTTTTTTCAACATGCCTCATGTTTTTGAGCTTCTTTGGAAACATTGTCCTTTTAGAACCAAACCCAGAACATCAGCATGGTTTGTCACAGTCAGGTATGCTAATATTCGACAAGGAATGATGATCATTCCATTTAAAATTTTGCTTTGCGAGTTTTAAATGCCTTGGAGTTAGAGGCATCAATTTTAATTTTATTTTCTTTCTGATTTTGATTTTCTTTCTGATTAAAAAAATTTAATTGAAGTATAGTCACTGTACATTATTATTTGTTCTAGGTGTGGAATATAATGATTCACCTCTTTTAAAAGTTATGCTCCATTTAAGGTTGTTATAGAATACGGCCATATTCCCTGTGTGCTGTACACTATATGTGCTGTACTTGGTTGTTCAGTCGTGTCCGACTCTTTATGACACCATGGACTGTAGCCTGCCAGGTTCCTCTGTCCATGGGATTCTCCAGGCCAGAATACTGCAGTGGGTTGCCATTCCCTTCTACAGGGGATCTTCCCAACTCAGAGATCAAACCCAGGTCTCCCGCACTAGAGGCAGATTCTTTACTGTCTGAGACAGCAAGGAAGCCCTGCACAATAATATATCCCTGCAGCTCATTTTACACATGACAGCTTCTACCTCTTACTCTCCTATCCCCATACTGCCTTTCCCTCTTCCCTCTCCCCACTGGGAACCACTAGCTAATTTTAAAAACAAGAGTGTTACTGATTTCAGTCACACAAATTGTAAAAGGAAATAAAATATGCTCTTTTCAGAATCAAAATAGGCATTTCCAATTTCCTTAAACATTTTAGAAACAGCAGTATATAATCTGATCATCATTTTTATTTTATGTTATATGTCTTCAGCTCTCTAACCTACTGTGGGCACATCCAGAATAAATACAGATCCTTCCTGTCTTAGTCCAGATGCGTTTTAGACCCTGTGCTACCAGTTGGGAGCTGCCTTCCCAGCACTGTATTTGAGGACTGTCACTTTCCCCTGTTCATGGGGTTCTCAAGGCAAGAATACTGAGGTGGTTTTCCATTCCCTTCTCCAGTGGACCACACTCTGTCAGACCTCTCCACCATGACCCGTCTGTCTTGGGTGGCCCCATACGGCATGGCTATTTTCATTGAGTTAGACAAGGCTGTGGTCCATGTGATCAGATTGACTAATTGTCCGTATATTGTCATCGTGATGATTTAACTTATATGTAGAGTACATCATGAGAAACGCTGGCCTGAGGGAAGCATAAGCTGGAATCAAGATTGCCAGGAGAAATATCAATAACCTCAGATATGCAGATGACACCGCCCTTGTGGCAGAAAGTGAAGAGCAAAGAGCTTATCGGTGAAAGTGAAAGAGGAGAGTGAAAAAGTTGGCTTAAAGCTCAACATTCAGAAAACTAAGATCATGGCATCCGTTCCCATCACTCCATAGCAGATAGATGGGGAAACAGTGGCTGGCTTTATTTCTCTGGGCTCCAAAATCACTGCAGATGGTGACTGCAGCCATGAAATTAAAAGACACTTACTCCTGAAAGGAAAGCTATGACCAACCTAGACACCCTATTAAAAAGCAGAGACATTACTTTGCCAACAAAGATCCGTCCAGTCAAGGCTATGGTTTTTCCCGTAGTCATGTATGGATGTGAGAGTTGGACTGTGAAGAAAGCTGAGCGCCGAAGAATTGATGCTTTTGAACTGTGGTGTTGGAGAAGACTCTTGAGAGTCCCTTGGACTGCAAGGAGATCCACCCAGTCCATTCCGAAGGAGATCAGCCCTGGGATTTCTTTGGAGGGAATGATGCTAAAGCTGAAACTTCAGTACTTTGGCCACCTGATGTGAAGAGATCTGACTCATTGAAAAAGACCCTGATGCTGGGAGGGATTGGGGGCAGGAGGAAAAGGGGATGACAGAGGATGAGATGGCTGGATGGCATCACCGACTAGATGGATGTGGGTTTGGGTGAACTCTGGGAGTTGGTGATGGACAGGGAGGCCTGGCGTGCTGCAATTCATGGGGTCACATAGAGTCAGACATGACTGAGTGACTGAACTGAACTAAATGAACCCTAATTTTATGACTATGATGGTAACCTTTTGCTCATTTTTCTTTGGGTTAAGTGCCCTTTCCTCTAGGGCTCTCCCTTTGATATTGCTACTTATTTCTCAGTCATGATGATATTTAAAAGTCAAAAGGAGAGAAAATAAATCCAGAGCACGTAGTGAGCATGGCGTGTCTGCTGAAGGCGACTGGGAAGATGGTCCATGGCATTGGCATTGTGTCTGACCAGGAGAGGTGCTCAGTCTCTGAGTCATATCCAACTGTTCTCAAGCAAATCAGGCTAATATCCCATTGCTTTATAAATCTATTCAACACAAGAAAAGGGGGATATGAGACAGGGGTCCCCAACCCTTGTCAGGAAATGGGCCACATAGCAGGAGTGAGCAAAGCACTGTCTGTATTTACAGCCACTCCCATCGCTCACAGCGCCACCTGAGCTCCACCTCATGTAGGAACAGCAGCGGCTTTAGATTCTCACAGGAGCCTGGACCCTGCTGTGAACCGCACATGGAAGGCACCCAGGTGTGTGCTCCTTATGAGAATCTAATGGCTGATGATCTGCGGGGCCAATGGAGACTATCATTAGCAGAAAGGTTAATCACGGTGTAGTCATAGTAGAGACAAAGTGCACAATGAGTGTAATGTGGTTGATTCATCCCCAAACCCTCTTCTCCCAATATTCGTCCATGGGAAAATTGTCTTTCATGAAACGGGTCCCTGGTGCCCGAAAGATTGGGGACTACTACTATTAGAACCTTTGAAAATGTAAGAAAAGATCTTAATGATTAGGAAAATGAAGTTTCTCCATGTTTATCTGGTCTGGAGCCATATTCTTGCTGCAGGCAGTGCATTAGACTCCAATGTCTGAGTAGACAGATGATTCTAATACACAGCATCAAGAGGGACCATGTTGATCTAGTTTCTATTTTCCCATTCATTATCGTCCAGCCAGTGATGAGAAGCATCAGTGCTGTGAGAAGTTTGGGATAACGTTTTCACTTTTTATTAAGAGTTTTTCTCATCTAGTCTAACTTCCTTAATCCCACATCTAATATGTATAGGGAGTTTAGCTACACAAATGCCAATATCTTAAAATAAAGCTGGCACATTTAAAGTACGTGAAATCTTTAGCTCTGAGGATTCATGGTAAGCAAGAGTAACTGGACTGGAAGATGCTTAGCAGGAAAAAAAAATGAGATTTCAGGTTATTACCAACCAGAAATACCTGTTCTTCCATAAACTGGATCTGGCACTGGAGGCCATTCTACTCCTGTATGTTAAGGGAATAGCCCTCCCATCCTGAACTTCTGCAGAACGTAAATTATTATTTTTACATCTTTTTCAGTTAGGCTTGATTTGCTAGAAGGGAAGGCTTACTTGAGAGTTAGCTGCATCATTGGTGAGAATTTCAACTTTCAAGGACCTTATTTGGGGCTCTCAACCTTTTTATTTTGCATAGATTATGACAGAGCTTGGCACACAGTTCTGCAGTCAAATAGGTGGGAATTCAAACTTCACCTCCACCATTTATCAGCTTCTTGATCTTAGGCAAGCTTGGCAATGTTTCTGATCTTTGTGTTATTCCTCTACACATAATAATTAATGCATGATAGTATACTCTCAGGTAATTGTTTTGAAGAGAAAATTCCTAGAATCTAGTTAATACACAATGTGTTTGTTATGAATATTACTGTCTCAGAAATGCAAATGTCTATGATTTCAGAATAATGAAGTACCTTAGGCAGAAGTCAAGTAGTCAGAAAGCCAAAAGATTACTTTTAATTAAAGAAAGCCAGACATCTCAAGTTAATAAATTTAGCGCTTTTCCCTCTATGGGAAGATTCAAGAGTCCGGGCTTACTACAATCATTCCTTTGATATACACGTTAACCGTCTAGAGCCAGTAGCCTGCTTCTCTGCATCCTGAATCCCCTCAGGGTCTACAGTCTGCGGTGGTACAATGGCTGAAAGCATGGTGTCCGCAACATCCTCTGTTCACTTGTATGGCAGGCAATTTCTTTCCTCCACACCATCAAGGCCTGTGAAACACATCTGGATTCTAAACAGTCAATCACAAGATTTCATTTCGCTTTACCCCACTATGCCAAGCACTGGGATCTTGTGGAGTTTTTAGCCTAAACCAAAGTAGGGGTGGTCAGAGAAGACCTCCCAATAAAAATGGCCTTGAACTGGGACCTAAGAAGTGGATAGCCAGCCAAGAAGGGGACCATGGGAGGATATTTTAGGCAAAGAGAAGACGAGGTACAAAGGTGTGGGCATGGAGCAGAGTATGCTGCAGAAGAGCTGCCCAGATGCCTAGAGCCCAAAGGAGAGTGAAGTTACAAGCACTGATGGGGAGGCAGGCAGGGGCTGGGGCATGCAGGGTCTTGGAGGTTTCATAAAGAGGAGGGGGCACCGTCCCATAGACTCAGCACACCTCCCTAACCAACCACTGAAACTCCTGGCTCAGACAGGCAGAAAGCCTGGGGTAGCGCAATCTTTGCACTCAGTCAAAACTCTTGATGGCTTCAGGTAAACTTTTAGCCGCCCAGGTGGCACTAGTGGCAAAGAACTCACCTGCCAATGCAAGAGACAAGAGATGAGGGTTCAATTCCTGAGTCAGGAAGATCCCCTGGAGGAGGAAATGGCAAGCCATTCCAGTATTCTTGCCTGAAGAATCCCACGGGCAGAGGTGGACTACAGTCGGTAGGTTCGCAAACAGTCGGACACAACTGAAGTGACTTAGCAGGCATGCACTACTTAAAAACTTTCAATTTGGTGTGGTTTTATTTTGTTTTTTACTTTGGGATTTTTTTTTTCTTCTAGTTGTAAAATTGTGTGCTTGTTATTGAAACATCAAAAATATTGTGTCAGTCTGCTTGGAGGCGGGTTTCCACGCGTACACTGATTCTGCGCATGCCCGTTTGCATGCGGCTTGTTTCATTCATCAGACATTGATTTTAGGCGCGATCCAGACACTCACCCACCTGTCTCTCCATAAGAACCTGGTCAAACAGTTCGTTGCTGTATGTGAATTACATCTCAAGAAAATGAGAAGATCTTTTTAAAAAGAAAGGAAATTGGCCAAACATTTATAACTGCTAGTATTTCACGGAATACCCTCTATGTACAGAGCCCTGTTCTAGTGTGGAAGAGATTCAAAATGCGCCAGGCCTGGGATCTAGGAGCTCAGGGAAGCTTGTTTCAGAAAAGCTCACTGGTATCCACGGCTTATAAATGCGTGCCCTAAATGTGAATGAACTGAAAGGTGTAAAGGAAGAAGTAACATTAACTAACAGAGATCATTTCTGTTCATTAGCTATTCTTTTTTATTTTGACATACTTTCATTGATTCCTAATGAAAATCTTTCTTTCCATAATTTTAATCTCAATAGCTGCTGAACCTCAACATTCCTATGATCTAGTTATCGTTTAAAAACAGTTGTTCTTAACAGATACGCACTGGTATATGTCAAATACATAAACAACAAGGACCTGTTGTATAGCACAGGAGACTATATTCAATATTTGGTAATAACTTTAATGGAAAAGAACCTGAAAATTGCATATGTGTGTGTGTGTATGTATAACTGAATAATTTTTGAATTATAGTAAATCAACTATATTTCAATTGAGAAAAGCAATTGTCCTTGCATTGTATTTTACAGCTTTGCATCTGAATGATGAAGGATAAGTTAGAGATACTAGTCATTTGTCACACCATATACCTAATTTGTGTGACAATTGTTTATATACATGTAATGAATTGGGTGGGGCTTCGCAGGTGGCTCAGTGGTCAAGAGTGTTATATTTAGACACAATAGCTAAAAGTTCAGAGACGTGTATACCAAGATGTTTAAATGTCTGTTATTGGGTAGTGGGATGATGGATGGTTTTTGTATTGCCTCACCCACTATCTAGCTAGAAGAAAACTAAATTCAATGGTGTCTTTGTTTTCATTTTTACTGGGGACATAGGATTGTCCCTGAGAGATGGAGGTAGGGAGGCATGGAGCAGAACATTAGTCTTTGGAGTCATGAGTCTCCATCTTTCTTTTCATGGGCAGTTTTCCAAAGTTATGTAAAAGGCTATGCAAAAGCAGCTTCAAGTCCCCATTTATAAGGACAATACTAATAGCCGGTTTGAACATAATGTTCATTACATGCCTGTACTATACTACCTGGGGACTTCGCAGGTGGCTCAGTGGCCAAGAATCCGCCTGCAATGCAGGAGATGCAAATTCAGACCCTGGGTGGAGAAGATTCCCTGGAGAAGGAAATGGCAACTCACTCCAGCAATCTTGCCTGGAAAATCCCATGGACAGAAGAGCCTCGTGCACTACATTCCACGAGTCACAAAGTCAGACACGACTGAGCGACCAAGTACACACTATACTAACTGATGAGTGTGTGTGAAGGCACACAAATTAGATATTAAACCAACATGGTCCTCTCAATGACATGTTGAAGTAGGTATTATCATTATACAGATGGGGAAGTCAAGGCTCACCTTCTTCACCTGTAAGGCCCTGCCACATGAAAATTCTGGAGCTGCCACTGGGAGAGATGTGGGGTGAATTTGTCTTGTGTGACATGCTCTGTGGTCCACTCATTACCTCAACCTTAATCCCTTTCTCAACTTCTCTTTTGTACAGCTGAGACTTCTGCAACCAGTGCCATTCCTAGTGCAACGTCACTCGCTCCTGAGCATACAACCGTCAAAACAACAACAAGAGGTTTGTTCATGTTCAAGAAAACGGTTTTTCTTTGGAGTCACTGTTGTGATGCAGCTCTACTTAATGGGACTGACTACTGCAGGGAAACTCCCAAAAACCTAGAAATGGAAGCAAAATAGACAAAGTCTCTCTCCTCTAGAGGAATTCTCGCTTCTGGAATGTTGCAAAACAATAATACTGTAGATTAAAGAAATTAAAGCATTCTAGCAAAACACATAAGTGATGAATGTGACCACGAAATGGTGGGCCAGGTTAAAGGGATCCAGCAGTGCAGTGGTGAGGGGGTGCTTATTTAGGGTCAAACCTGGCTGGACTCAGCCCTGAGCTTGGCCCTGTCCCAGGTGCTGACCCTGAGTCGATTGAACCCCGAGTTCTCCAAAGGGTCTCCATCTCCAAATTTTAAAATGGGGCTCATTATACCTATCTCACAGTGTTTCTCTAAGAATTAAATAAGAAAATGTGTGTAAAATTGCTTGACTGAGAGCCCAATACATCATACGTGCCCAGTAAACTATAAGCCATCTGGGGCCTGAGATAAGGATGATCAGGTGGCATTCAGTCTCTCTCTGATTATTCTTCTATGGAGAAGATGACTTTGAAAGAGCAGGTTGAAAGCAGAAAAGAAGGTCTTTTGTCGGTGGGATTCGGCAGGGTCCTCAAGATGTAAAGTCAAGTCTCAAGGAAGACTTAGCATAGCCACTGGATCATCAGCTAGTGGAAACACTGAAAAGAAGGGAAGCAATATGTTTTCCGAAGGACAGAGACCAAGAGAAGAAAATTAGGCTAAGTGCTTAGAACCAGTTACTAACTTCTGGGTCCAGTTAAATCATCGACATTTCAAAGTGATGTCAGTGTGAAGCCAACAGGATAGTGTCAAACCAGAGAACACTCATGGGTCAGCTGCAGATACACACAGCACACACACCCTGAACCCTGTGAACAGTGAGCGGCTAAAGAACGACCCACTATAATCACGTCTTTGACGAGGTCAGGTAATGTAGTGCAGTACGTTACTAGTAGTAAACTCAAGAAATGACATAAAATGGCATTGGGAAACAGGAGAAAATGAAATACTATTGTGGACTGATAAGGGGGGATTATCTCTAGCAGAACATTCAGTTTCAGTTCAGTTCAGTTGCTCAGTCATGTCCGACTCTTTGTGAAACCATACAATGCTGCACGCAAGGCCTCCCTGTCCATCACCAACTCCTGGAGTTCACTCACTCACGTCCATTGAGTCGGTGATGCCATCCAATCACCTCATCCTCTGTCATCCCCTTCTCCTCCTGCCCTCAATCTTTCCCAACATCAGGGTCTTTTCAAATGCATCAGTTCTTAGCATCAGGTGGCCAAATTTTTGGAGTTTCAGCTTCAACATCAGTCCTTCCAATAAAGATTCAGGACTGATTTCCTTTAGGATGGACTTGTTGGAACTCCTTGCAGTCCAAGGGACACTCAAGAGTCTTCTCCAACACCACAGTTCAAAAGCATCAATTCTTCGCTGCTCAGCTTTCATTATAGTCCAACTCTCACGTCCATACATGACCACTGGAGAAAACATAGCCTTGACTAGACGGACCTTTGTTGGCAATGTAATGTCTCTGCTTTTTAATATGGTGTCTAGGTTGCTCATAACGAATCTTCCAAAGAGCAAGCATCTTTTAACTTCATGGCTGCAGTCACCATCTGCAGTGATTTTCGAGCCACCCAAAATAAAGTCTGCCACTGTTTCCCCATCTATTTGCCGTGAAGTGATGGGACCAGATGCCATGATCTTCGTTTTCTGAATGTTGACCTTTCAGCCAACTTTTTCACTCTCCTCTTTCACTTTCATTAGGAGGCTTTTTAGCTCCTCTTCACTTTCTGCCATAAGGGTGGTGTCATCTGCATATGAGGTTATTGATATCTCTACTGGCAATCTTGATTCCAGCTTGTGTTTCTTCCAGCCCAGCATTTCTCATGATGTACTCTACATAGAAGTTAAATAAGCAGGATCACAATATACAGCCTTGACATACTCCTTTTCGAATTTGGATCCAGTCCGTTGTTGCACGTCTAGTTCTAACTGTTGCTTCCTGACCTGCATACAGATTTATCAAGAGGCGGGCCAGGTGGTCTGGTATTCCCATCTCCTGAAGAGTTTTCCACAGTTTATTGTAATCCACACAGTCAAAGGCTTTGGCATAGTCACTAAAGCAGAAATAGATGTGTTTCTGAAACTCTCTTGCTTTTTCCATGATCCAGAGGACGTTGGCAATTTGATGTCTGGGTCCTCTGCCTTTTCTAAAACCAGCTTGAACATCTACAAGTTCACAGTACTGTTGAAGCCTGGCTTGGAGAATTTTGAGCTCCAAGATTACTTTACTGGCGTGTGAGATGAGTGCAATTGTGCAGTAGTCTGAGCATTCTTTGGCATTACCTTTCTTTGGCATCGGAATGAAAACGGACCTTTTCCCATCCTGTGGCCACTGCAGAGTTTTCCAAATTTGCTGGCATGTTGAGTGCAGCACTTTCACAGCATCCTCTTTTAGGATTTGAAATAGAGCAACTGGAATTCCATCACCTCCACTAGCTTTGTTTGTAATGATGCTTCCTAAGGCCCACTGACTTCACATTCCAGGATGTCTGGCTCTAGTTGAGTGATCACACCATTGTGATTATCTGGGTCATGAAGATCTTTTTTGTATAGTTCTTCTGTGTATTCTTGCCACCTCTTCTTAATATCTTCTGATTCTCTTAGGACCATACCATTTAAGGTAACTACATTAAGAACGTTTGCAGAAAGGAATCCAGTGAGACTGATGGCAAAAACTCAGCTGGGGCAAAGTAAGGGTTTGGATTCTGATGGTGGAAAATGGATAGCAACATGACTTACATTCAGTCATATCCAGCTCTTTTGAGGACTGGACTGATGTTCATGTAGGATAATAGCTCAATATATCTCTTTCTGATCATCATTTTTACATTTTTCAAAAATGCACTGCTTCTTCTGGAAGTCCATAAGTGGTTCTGCCAATAGTTTCTCATATCCTTCCCTTTAGTACATGAGGGAGTTTACTAATTCCTGATGAATGGAAACTTGTTAGGTAGCTGAAAGTAGATATTGGGATTATCAATGTTAAGACTGACACATTACGTCATATATTTTACTTGCTCACTGTTGAAAGTTGAACTATGTAGTTCTTTAAACACAGCTAAGGAATAACAAACAGCCACCAGACACTCTAATGCCAAAGGGGTGTTTTTTTAAACAACTGCATGTTTTTGAGCTTCTTTTGAAACATTGTCTTTTTAGAACCAAACCCAGAACATCAGCATGGTTTGTCGCAGTCAGGTATGCTAATATTCGACCAGGAATGATGATGATTCCGTTTAAAATTTTGCTTTGCGAGTTTTACATGCCTTGGAGCTAGAGGCACCAATTTTAATTTTATTTTCTTTCTGATTTTGATTTTCTTTCTGATTAAAAAAAATTTAATTGAAGTATAGTCACTGTACATTATTATTTGTTCTAGGTGTGGAATATAATGATTCACAACTTTAAAAGTTATACTCCATTTAAGGTTGTTATAAAATACGGCCATATTCCCTGTGTGCTGTACACTATATGTGCTGTCCTTAGTTGTTCAGTCGTGTCTGACTCTTTGTGACACCATGGACTGTAGTCTGCCGGGTTCCTCTGTCCATGGGATTTTCCAGGCCAGAATACTGCAGGGGGTGGCCATTCCCTTCTACAGGGGATCTTTCCAACTCAGAAGTCAAACCCAGGTCTCCCGCACTAGAGGCAGATACTTTACTGTCTGAGCCAGCAGGGAAGCCCTGCACAATAATATATCCCTACAGCTCATTTTACACATGACAGCTTGTACCCTTTATTCTCCTACCCCCATATTACCTTTCCCTCTTCCCTCTCCCCACTGGGAACCACTAGCTAATTTTAAAAACCAGAGTGTTACTGATTTCAGTCACAGAAATTGTAAAAGGTAATTCAATATGCTCTTTTCAAAATCAAAATAGGCACTTCCACTTTCCTTAAACAATTTAGAAACAGCAGTATATAATCTGATCATCATTTTTATTTTATGTTATATGTCTTCAGCTCTCTAACCTACTGTGGGCACATCCAGAATAAATACAGATCCTTCCTGTCTTAGTCCAGATGTGTTTTAGACCCTGTGCTACCAGTTGGGAGCTGCCTTCCCAGCACTGTATTTGAGGACTGTCACTTTCCCCTGTTCATGGGGTTCTCAAGGCAAGAATACTGAGGTGGTTTTCCATTCCCTTCTCCAGTGGACCACACTCTGTCAGACCTCTCTACCATGACCCGTCTGTCTTGGGTGACCCCATACGTCAAGGCTATTTTCATCGAGTTAGACAAGGCTGTGGTCCATGTGATCAGATTGACTAATTGTCCGTATATTGTCACCCTGATGATTTTACTTATATGCACAGTACATCATGAGAAACGCTGGCCTGGAGGAAGCACAAGCTGGAATCAAGATTGCCAGGAGAAATATCAATAACCTCAGATATGCAGATGACACCACCCTTATGGTAGAAAGTGAAGAACCAAGAGCTTCTTGGTGAAAGTGAAAGAGGAGAATGAAAAGTTGGCTTAAAGCTCAACATTCAGAAAACTAAGATCATGGCATCCGGTCCCATCACTCCATGGCAGATAGATGGGGAAACAGTGGAAACTTTATTTCTCTGGGCTCCAAAATCACTGCAGATGGTGACTGCAGCCATGAAATTAAAAGACACTTTCTCCTGAATGGAAAGCTATGACCAACCTAGACACCATGTTAAAAAGCAGAGACATTACTTTGCCAACAAAGATCTGTCTAGTCAAGGCTATGGTTTTTTCCAGTAGTCATGTATGGATGTGAGAGTTGAACAGTGAAGAAAGCTGAGCGCTGAAGAATTGATGCTTTTGAACTGTGGTGTTGGAGAAGACTCTGGAGAGTCCCTTGGGCTGCAAAGAGATCCAACCAGTTCATCCTAAAGGAGATCAGTCCTGAATATTCATCAGAAAGACTGATGCTGAAGCTGGAACTCCAATACTTTGGCTACCTGATGAGAAGAACTGACTCATTGGAAAAGACCCTGATGTTGGGAAAGATTGTCGGCAGGAGAAGAAGGGGACGACAGAGGACGAGATGGTCCGATGGCATCATCGACTCAATGGACATGGGTTTGGGTGGACTCTGGGAGTTGATGATGGACAGGAAGACCAGGCGTGCTGCGGTTCATGGGATCGCAAAGAGTCGGACACAACTGAGCAACTGAACTCAACTCTAATTTCCCCTGTAAAAAGACAAAGTGATATTACCCTGATTTTGCCTGCTTTTTTTTTTTTATAAATGCTGTGTGGTGATATACTTTCCACACAGCATCAAGCAGAAAAGAATCAAGCAAGATTTTATTTCTGTGTATACAGTTTTTGAGGTTGCTGTTTTCCACTTCTCTATTTTATCCTGAGTCTCCATATCAACTATTTTGAAAACATGATTTTAATAGCTGTTTACTAGTTTCTTGTGAGGATAGGTACTCATTTATATACCCATGTTCAAAAGGAAATAAGCATTTTAAGGCTCATGTTAATTGCTCTCCTCTTGCAAATGTCTATCTAAAATAATCTTTATTGCTCATATTAATTCCCTCTCAGGTCTCTTTGACTTGGTTATCTGTTGAGAAAAAGTTCTGCAGCCCAACCTGGTATTACCCCAGCAGCAAGTAGTGAGTTTAAGCAAGTTTTTGGTTTCCTGAAGATTGGTTATACTGGATTTATTTGTAAACCTTGCTGCAGTTGTCTCATGGGCATCAGTGGGGCCTTCAGAGAGGCTCCAGGATTCTGGGGCTTTCAGACTTTGCACTGGTCCTCAGGTGCCCCTTTGTGCCCCTCAGCCTCCTCCATGTCTGCCTCTCAATATCCCCTCTATCCCCCAATTTCAGGGAGCTTGGGATGTCAACAGATATCTATCTCCATCTTTTCCCCAGTAAATATATTGTTCGCGGTGGCTCCACTTCCTGAAGCTGCAAATATCAGTTTCATAAATAGTTTTCTTTAAAACCACATGTGCCGATAACCCTGTGTGAGAGATAGCAAAAGAGACGCAGATGTATAGAACAGTCTTTTGGACTCTGTGGGAGAGGGCGAGGGTGGGATGATTTGGGAGAATGGCATTGAAACATGTCTATTATCATATGTGAAATGCATCGCCAGACTAGTTTTGATGCATGATACAGGGTACTTGGGGCTGATGCACTGGGATGACCCAGAGGGATGGGATGGGGCGGGAGGTGGGTGGGAGGTTCAGGATAGGGAATAGGTGTACACCCGTGGCAGATTCATGTAGATGTATGGCAAAACCAATACAATATTATAAAGTAATTAGCCTCCAATTAAAATAAATAAATTTGTATTTACAAAAAACCGTATATGGGACTACCCTGGTGGCTCAGTGGTAAAACATTCTCCTGCCAGTGCAGAAGACACAGGTTTGATCCTGATCTGGGAAGATCCCGCATCCCATGGAACAACTAAGCCTGTCTGCCACAACTATTGAGCCTGTGCTGTAGAGCCCAGGAGCCACAGCTACTGAGCCCGTGTGCCCAGAGCCCAGGAGCCACAGCTACTGAGCCCGTGTGCCCAGAGCCCAGGAGCCACAGCTACTGAGCCCGTGTGCCCAGAGCCCAGGAGCCACAGCTACTGAGCCCGTGTGCCCAGAGCCCAGGAGCCACAGCTACTGAGCCCGTGCGCCCTAGAGCCCAGGCTTCACCACAAGGGAAGTCTCTGCACGGGGAGTCCAAGCACCACAGCTGGAGAGCAGCCCCCACTCTCCACAACCAGAGGAAAGCCCACATGGCAACGAAGACCCAGCACAGCCAAAAAGGAAAAAGAAAAATATGTGGGTGAAAATAGGCATAGACTGTATTTAACAAGTTGCTGACCCAGCAAATTCATGCTCTGAGTCAAGCAGGAAGGACTCCCACGAGTCCTAGAGGAAGTGAGACGTTTGTGATGGAGCATCCAAACAGCTGCTTTGGGGCTGTCTCAGATCCAGTTCATGTTGTTGCTGTTAGAATACCATACGTCTCATTTTACTCTGCGTTGCAACGAGTTCTTTGGGTCGTCCTTTTTGATTCTGAGTGTTCACATTTATTGTCTCCTCATTCATTCGTTTATGCTTCCTTTTGTTTATTTGAGATTGACACATGTCTAACATGGCTTAGATTTTTTAAAATTAATTTTTACTGGAGTGTCATTTTTTTTCATAATATTGTGTTCAGTTCAGTTTAGTTCATTTGCTTAGTTGTGTCCGAATATGAAACCCCATGAATCACAGCATGACAGGCCTCCCTGTCCATTACCAACTCCCGGAGTTCACTCAAACTCATGTCCATCTAGTCGGTGATGCCATCCAGCCATCTCATCCTCTGTCATCCCCTTCTCCTGCTGCCCCCAATCTCTCCCAGCATCAGGATCTTTTCCAATGAGTCAACTCTTCGCATGAGGTGGCCAAAGTGGTGGAGTTTCAGCTTCAGCATCAGTCCTTCCAGTGAACACCTAGGACAGATTTCCTTTAGGATGGACTGGTTGGATCTCCTTGAAGTCCAAGGGACTCTCAAGAATCTTCTCCAACACCACAGTTCAAAAGCATCAATTCTTTGGTGCTCAGCTTTCTTCACAGTCCAACTCTCACATCCATACATGACCACTGGAAAAACCACAGCCTTGACTAGACTGACCTTTGTTGGCAATGTCTCTGCTTTTTAATATGGTGTCCAGGTTGGTCAGAACTTTCCTTCCAAGGAGTAAGCGTCTTTTAATTTCGTGGCTGCTAGTCTCCACTAAAATGAATCAACTATAGGAGGAGGAAACGGCAACCCATCCCAGTCTTCTTGCTGGGATAATCCCCTGAACAGAGGAGCCTGGTGGGCTAAGTCCATACGGTCACAAAAAATTGAACATGACTAAGTGACTCCACCATCACCACATAATTGTTTCATAAGACTGTGTTAGTCTCCACTATACAGTAAAGTGAATCAGCTATACAGTACATATATCCCCTCTTTTTTGAATATTCCTTCCCATTTAGAGCACTGAGTAGAGTTCTCCGAGCTATCCAGTAGGTTCCCGTTGGTTATATGTCAATTCCAATCTCCTAATTATCCACCCTATGCCTCCGTAATGAGGCATGTTTGGAGAGAAATCATCTCACCAGTTCCATGTAGGCCCTGGCTGTTTCATTCAAATTCTATTCTGAATTAGAGATTTCTTGCATCTCATGTATTATTACATTGCTGTATGACTTGCCATGAGCTAGAGAGGTTTTCAAACCTCAGAGCGCTCTAATAGTAACTCGAGTTCTCAAACATACTTCTTTCATGTAGGAAGCCGTTTTCTCTGTGACCCACGAGAATCTCCACATATAAACAGAGTTGTCCTGGTGACCTCAGCCTGACTCAGGCCCTCAGTCTCAGGCCTGTGTGTGTGCTTAGTCGCTCAGTCGTGTCCAACTCTCTGTGACCTCATGGACGGTAGCCCACCAGGCTCCTGTGCCCATGGGGTTCTCCAGGCAAAAATACTGGAGTGGGCTGCCATTCCCTCCTCCAGGGGATCTTCCCGACCCAGGAACCGAACCCAAGTCTCTGGCATTGCAGGAGGATTGTTTACCATCTGAGCCCCCAGGGAAGCCCAAGAATACTGGAGTGGGTAGCCTGTCCCTCTCTAGGGGAACCAACTGGGGTCTCCTGCATTGCAGGCAGATTCTCTACCAGCTGAGCCATCGGGAAGCCCAATTTCAGGCCTTCACAGTCTCATTCTCATTTGTCCAATGGGGTGGCTCCTGACTGCTATTACCTTGAACTGCGCACTGAGTTTATGCAAAGTAATTTTAACAGATATCTGCCAGTTCCCTGAAGTGGAGACTCAACTGAAGGCTTTAATAATCCTGATTAAGCAGATACCCACATATCTTCATGGACAAACAATGTACAATTTTGCATCATTTAAAAATGCCACCCAGCCTATCAACTGATGCCTAGAGAATGTGAGCCTGAAAGATAACAGTGTGTGGGCTGAGGCCACAGATGTCACATTAGTCATCCTTGGCGGTTTTCTTGCACTGACCTTGGGAAGCCCAGCTTATGATCTCAGGATGGACCGAAAAATGATCTTTGTATTACTATTGTCAGGTAGGTGGAATTTTTTTTTTTAGCAGGATTCTGTTATATGGGACATAGGATTATAGAGAGAAGAAAAACCATCTCATTTTAGTCCTGTCTGACTTAACTGAAAGACTGAATGAGTAGTATTCAGACCCCATCTTGTTGTTTAGTCACTCAGTCGCATCTGACTCTTTGTGACCCTGTGGACTGTAGCCCGCCAGGCTCCTCTGTCCATGGGATTTCCCAGGCAGGAATACGGGAGTGGGTTGCCATTCCCTTCTCCAGGAGATCATCCCGCCCCAGGGGTGAAACCCACATCTCCTGCATTGGCAGGTAGATTCTTTGCCACTGAGCCCCCAGGACCCCAGCCCAGCCTGGTAGATGGACTTTTTATTGAGAGTGGGTTGTTAAGGTGGGGGAAGTTACCCACGGCTGGATCACCTTGAGAGGCCTGCGGTTCATTTGTAAGCCTAGCCAGTCCTGAAACACTGTAATCAAATACTCTGCAAAACAAGTCTCTGTGAAAGAACGTGTTGCTTTATTGGCATTTTCATGAGTTTAATTTCTAAATTAAAGAGTCATTAATGAAGGTGATGGTAGGTCTATGTTCTTTATTTTTCAAAAAGTTTTCCCAAAAGTTATAATTTCTTCTTTCTCCTGTCAAATAATCACAAGCCACATATGAACCCTGAATCCATGGTAGCGGCAGTGGGTGGGGGGTGGGGGGTCATTATTTTCCACTTTGTGGTCCCTTGCTGAGAAGTGATACAGGGAAAAAAAAGAAAGAAAGAAAGAAAGAAAGAAAGGACTCTTATTGGCTGAGGGATTATGTGGTTTAGGCAGAAATGGAAATCAATTCATTAAAATAAAAAGTAACAGAGGCGTATTATGAAGTAGTATCAAATTAGCATTATTTTTGGCCCCTTCCTGAGAGTGTCAGGATTAAAAGTTCTTCTCAAATACAGTTTTTATGTGTTAGAAATACTAGTGCCTGGCACCTAGATAAGGAGCAGGCATTTATTTGAAATGTGTTTAGCTTCCTCAGATGTGGTTGTAATTTGAATTACAGAGAGTTTCAAGAATCAACTGAGCACTCTAGGAATTGGAGGAGGGATTCAGGAATTTCTTAGATATTAGGTTGGCTAAAAAAATCACTCGTTCATAAGATGTTATGGAAAAATCTGAACAAACGTTTTGCCTGACCCTGCACTAGGGGATAAAGTGTGTAGTGGTTAAAGCACACATAGGGAAGAACTAGTTTCAAACCTGGCTTCACATCTGAAGGCCAGGGAGCAATAAGGCAAGTTACTTTCCATCCTCAACCTCAGTGTTCTTGTCTGTAAAACCCAGAAAATATTGGTACCTGCCTACTGCAGCCAACGAGTAGTCGCCTAAAGACTAAACAAAGTAATTACCGTAATGTCCTTACTCCAGCGTCTGGCTGTAGTGAATAGGTATTTAGCTATGAGAACAATTATAAACTAGGAAACAAGCCTGGGTATAGGATGGTGACTTCTGAGAAGCGAAGGAGAAGGGGGAAATTCCAGGAAAACAGAAGACTAGCAGAGTTATCTTCCTGGAGAAGGATATGGGAGCCCACTCCAGTATTCTGGCCTGGAGAATCCCATGGACAGAGAAGCCTGGTGTCCACAGTGTTGCAAAGAGTTGGACTCGACTGAAGCGACTTCGCACCCACGCTGGTGGCACCAGTGGTAAGGATCCACGTGCCAGAGCAAGAGACGTGAGAGGCATGGGTTTGATCTCTGGGTCGGGAAGATTCCCCTGGAGGAACGTAAGTTTTTCTAGATGATTTGATGCCCAATCCCTGAATTCCATCACTCATTTCTGTTTTCAGTAACTGTGCATGAGGCACCCTATACCAAGGCCACGACAGGGACATGAATGAGCTCCTGAGTTCATGTTCAGGGCGGGTGGGGGCAGGTAGAGGGAGGGAACATGACATTCAGCAAAACAAGTACTGAAACAAAAAAGAATGAAAAATAGCACCCAGAAATAAACCAAGGAAGCTGATGAACATAATGGAGAGGCCAACATAGAGAAGGGTAGCAGGACCTTTTTCTCTGAGTTGGTGACATTTTGATGAAAGCTGAACAATGAGAAGAGGCCAAACTTGCAAAATCTGGCAAAGGGTGGTGGAGGTAGAAGGGAAATGAAGGACGAAAATTCTGTGACAGAAGAAGACAGAGTGTGTTTAAGGAAAAGCCAAAGCTCTGGTTTGAGATTAGGGTCCTGATGCTAAACGGCACTTGGAGAGAGCTCTGGGTCCACAGGCCTTGGTTTTCTGTGTGCACCTCACCACACACGCCTGCAGGCACACCGTTACAATGACTCAGCAAAGAAGCAAGGCTTCTCCTTTGCTTTCAGTAACCTCGGGGAGAATTTTTCTCTCAATTTAATTGTTACAGGACTGAGTCTGAACTGGGATTCAGGGACCACTGCACTCTAAATTTCTTAAAAGCCAAATCTGTGTCTTCATTTTTGTCTCCCCAACTCTGCTAGGCATGCACATGTGCTTAGTCTCTCAGTTTCATCCTACTCTTTGTGACCCCATGACCTGTAGCCCACCAGACTCCTCTGTTGATGTAATATTCCAGGCAAGAATACTGGAGTATGTTGCCATTCCCTTCTCCATGACATCTTCCTGACCCAGGGATTGAACCTGCATCTCCTGTATTGCAGGCAGATTCTTTACCATCTGAGCCACCAGGGAAGCCTGCTAGGCATGTAGTAGGCACTCAGTTTATAATAGTTGCAGAAACAACAAGCGATCAGAATTTTGTTGCAGATTAGCTCAAGTGTTGAGACCTGATTGACTCGCATGGGTCCCATTTTCATCCTGCCTATCAAATAAAACACAGACTAGATGGCATCTCAAATGGTTTTCATCTCTAAACTTCAGTGATGCCTCAAAGGTCAGCCTGAGATGATCCATTGGCTAGTTTCCAGATCTATGGATCTCTAGCTTGGTGTGAAGTTGGGTTTTTTGAAAGAAATGAACACTCTCACTCTGAACTCCTGGAGAAGGATTCCTAAGAAGGGGAAGGAGGCCCAGTATCTCAAAATCAATGTGCACTGGTTTCAAATTGGGAAGTTGGATTTAACATTCCTGTGATGAATTTCTCTGGACTTTGGTCTCTAGAGGATGACTGCTAACATCCATGAACCTACTGGGGAAGCACATTTTAGTTAATTTTCCCAAATGTCTTTATAGGTTATATTTTTACAAAACCTGTTGCAACACAGACTTCAGGGACAAGTGGCACTCTGGATTCACCAGGTAAGTTACCAACCAAAGGAGGTGGGTAATAGATTTCCAGCCATTAGTATCATATCTGTGTATTTAATAAGCACCTATCTGTGTGGTTTTCTATGATACATGAGTCAAACTAAAGCAACAACACTGAAAAGAAACATTTCAAGGTTAACTCTGGCTATTGTAATGGGGTACTTTTTTTCTGCTTTTTCAGTTCAGTTCAGTTCAGTCTTTCAGTCGTGTCCGACTCTTTGCGACCCCATGAATCGCAGCACGCTAGTCCTCCCTGTCCATCACCAACTCCTGGAGCCTACCCAAACTCATGTCCATCGAGTCGGTGATGCCATCCAGCTATCTCATCCCCTGTCGTCCCCTTCTCCTCCTGCCCCCAATCCTTCCCAGCATCAGAGTCTTTTCCAATGAGTCAACTCTTCACATGAGATGGCCAAAGTATTGGAGTTTCAGCGTCAGCACCAGTCCTTCCAGTTAACACCCAGGACTGAACTCCTTTAGGATGGACTGCTTGGATCTCCTTGCAGTCCAAGGGACTCTCAAGAGTCTTCTGCAACACCACAGTTCAAAAGCATCAATTCTTTGGTGCTCAGCTTTCTTCACAGTCCAACTCTCACATCCAGTAGTCATACTACGGGAAAAACCATAGCCTTGACTAGACAGACCTTTGTTGGCAAAGTAATGCTTTTTAATACTTTCTAAATTCTCTGAGAAAGAATCATAAAATATAATTAGGAAAAGTTTTACAATTTTTCAAGTTAAAGCAAACACATACAACCTCTGCTTTGTAAGCTGTCTCTGTCATTAAGCAATGCCAGTGAACGTTAATAGGGAAAAACCTAGATATCAGTATACTCATTTCATTGTCCTTATTACTGCTCAAATAAACTTGGTTGTGACACATACTGAAGCTGATTCTGGGATCTGATAGAGAAAAGAGCAAGAACTGACAGTAGACATATGAGATACCCCAAGGTTAATATTTTCCCACTTTCTGTTTCTCTTAGTTGAAATAGAATTGATTTACAGTGGTCTATTAGTTTCAAGTGTGCAACATAGAGATTCAGTGTTTTTATTGATGATGCTGCATTTGATAATCAATAAAAATTGATTATGCTGCATTTAGGGCTTCCCTGGTGGCTCAGAGGTTAAAGCGTCTGCCTCCAATGTGGGAGGGTTTGATCCCTGGATCGGGAAGATCCCCTGGAGAAGGAAATGGTAACCCACTCCAGTATTTTTGCCTGGAAAATCCCATGGACGGAGAAGCCTGATGGGCTACAGTCCATGGGGTCGCAAAGAGTCGGACACGACTGAGCGACTTCACTTTCACTATGCTGCATTTAAAGTTTTATGAAATATTGACTATATTCCTTGTTCTCTACAGTATATTGTTCTAGCTTATTTATTTTATGCATAATAGTTCATACCTCTTAATCCCTTATCCCTACTTTGCCCTTCCTACCCCCCACTTGCTACTGGTAACCACTAGTTTCTTCTCTGTATCTGTGAATCTATTTGATTTTTTATAGTCATTTATGATATTTTTTGGATTCCACATATAAGTGATATAAAATATTTCTTTCTCTGACGTATTTCACTAAGCATAACATCATTTAGACCCATCCATGTTGCTGAAAATGGCAGAGTTTCATTCTTTTTTGTAGCTGAATAATATCCCTGTGTCTGTGTGTCTGTGTGTCTGTGTGTGTCTGTGTGTCTGTGTGTCTGTGTGTATCTGTGTGTGTCTCTGTCTGTGTGTGTTTGTGTCTCTGTGTGTGTGTGTCTCTGTGTGTGTTATACATCTTCTCTATCCTCTTGTTTATTGATGGACTCTTCGATTGCTTTCATACCTAGGCTATTGTAAACAATGCTGCTATGAACATTGGGGTTCATATATGTTTTGGAATTAGTGTTTTCGTTTTCTATGCGTATATACCAAGGAATGGAATTGCTGGATCCCATGGTAGCTCTATTTTTAATTTTTGGAGCAATTTCCATAGTATTTTCCATTATGGCTGCACCAATGTTCATTCTCACCAGCAGTATACAAGGATTCTGGTTTCTCCACATCCTCGCCAACTTTTGTAGATTTTTTTGATGTCATCCTGACAGATGTGAGGTAATATCTCAGTGTGGCTTTGATTTGCATTTCTCTGATGATTAGCTGTGTTGAACATCCTTTCATGTGTCCCTTGGCCATATATATGTCTTCTTTGGAAAAGGCCCATTTTCTGTTTTTTTGGCAGAACTTGTTTCTTTTATGATATAGTAACTCATCCACAATCCCCAGCGGCCACACTCTACTTGCTAACAGCAGTGGGAAAGCGGCAGCGTATAGAATCTTAGGGAGCCTTATTCACGGAGAGACTTCTACCACATCTTGGGAGTCGGGCAATGTTCTGACCATGTCTGTCGCAGAAGAGTAATTGACTGCAAAAATACTAAAAGCCCAAGCCACAAAACACTATACATTCTTTTCCTGGTTTCCAAGCACCATACCAACCTCCAGTATAGTGAAGGAGGAGAGTTGCGACCTCAGTGTGTCTAGAGCCTTGTCTTCCTTGATATTTTCACCAGACTATTCTTTCCTCACTTAACGGTCTTAATAGCCTTGATGAAAGCCAATTACCACAGGTATAGGAGTTCATTTCTAGACTCTCAGTTCTATCCCACTGATCCTCAGGGCAGCACCATACCCTCTTGACTACCATTGCTCTGTGGTAAGTTTTGAAATGATGAAATGTAAGTCATCCAGCTCTGTACTTTTTCAAGATGATTTTGGCTATTTGGGGTACCTACAGATTCCATACGAGTTGTAAGACCAATTTCTCTATTTGTGTAAACGTTTATATAAGTATATATGTATATACCTATTCATTTAACTAGCCAGTAATTCTATATGATTAACAATTATTATTCTCATTGTATATGCTATGAAACGAAAGTACAGAGTAAGTCTGTTGCCCAAAGTCTCAGCTAATAACTAGTGAAATTAGTTTCAAACCAGGCATTCAGGCTCTAGACTGTGCACTTAATCCACACATGAAACTGCTTATTCATCATCATCATTGATATTCTGAATTTGGCCCTATCTTACTCTTTTCTTCCTTTTTAACTTTTTTTTTTCATTTTTTGGTTACACCATTTAGCATGTGGAATCCTAATTCCTAGACCAAGGGTCAAACTCACGCCTCCTGCATTGAAAGTGAAGAGTCTTAACCACTGAGCTGTCAGGGAAGTCCTGGCTCTTCCGTACTCTTGCAACATTGTCACTTAATGTCTACTCATGCTTCCCCTAAAGTGGAGCCTGTGTAAAGGCTTGTAGTCTGTCTTCTTTTTCACTGCAGATGGTGACTGCAACCATGAAATTAAAAGACGCTTTTCCTTGGAAGGAAAATTATGACCAACCTAGATGGCATATTAAAAAGCAGACATATTACTTTGCCAAAAAAGGTCCGTCAAGTCAAGGCTATGGTTTTTACAGTAGTCATGTATTGATGTGAGAGTTGGACTGTGAAGAAGGCTGAGCGCCGAAGAATTGATGCTTTTGAACTGTGGTGTTGGAGAAGACTCTTGACAGTCCCTTGGACTGCAAGGAGATCCAACCAGTCCATTCTGAAGGAGATCAGCCCTGGGATTTCTTTGGAGGGAATGATGCTAAAGCTGAAACTCCAGTACTTTGGCCACCTGATGTGAAGAGTTGACTCATTGGAAAAGACCCTGATGCTGGGAGGGATTGGGGGCAGGAGGAAAAGGGGATGACAGAGATGAGATGGCTGGATGGCATCACCGACTCGATGGGTGTGGGTTTGGGTGAACTCCAGGAGTTGGTGAAGGACAGGGAGGCCTGGCATGCTGCAATTCATGGGGTCACAAAGAGTCAGAAACGACTGAGTGACTGAACTGAACTGAGTGAACCCTATTTTATGACTAGGATGGTAAACTTTTGCTCATTTTTATTTGGGCTAAGTGACCCTTTCCTCTAGGGCTCTCCCTTTGATATTGCTACTTATTTCGCAGTCATGATGATATTTAAAGTCAAAAGGAGAGAAAATAAACCCAGAGCACATAGGTGAGCATGGCAAGTCTGCTGAAGGCCACTGGGAAGATGGTCCATGGCAATGGCACTATGTCTGACCAGGAGAGATGCTCAGTTGCTGAGTCATATCCAACGCTTCTCAGCAAATCAGGCTAATATCCAATTGCTTTATAAATCTATTCAACACAAGAAAAGGGTGATGTGAGACAGGGGTCCCCAACCCTTGACAGGAACCGGGCCACATAGCAGGAGTGAGCAAAGCATCGTCTGTATTTACAGCCACTCCCATCGCTCACAGCGCCACCTGAGCTCCACCTCATGTAGGAACAGCAGCGGCTTTAGATTCTCACAGGAGCCTGGACCCTGCTGTGAACTGCGCATGGAAGGCACCCAGGTGTGTGCTCCTTATGAGAATCTAATGGCTGATGATCTGCGGGGCAAATGGAGACTATCATTAGCAGAAAGGTTAATCACGGTGTAGTCATAGTAGAGACAAAGTGCACAATGAGTGTAATGTGGTTGATTCATCCCCAAACCCTCTTCTCCCAATATTCGTCCATGGGAAAATTGTCTTTCATGAAACGGGTCCCTGGTGCCTGAAAGATTGGGGACTACTACTATTAGAACCTTTGAAAATGCAAGAAAAGATCTTAATGATTAGGAAAATGAAGTTTCTACATGTTTATCTAGTCTGGAGCCGTATTCTTGCTGCAGGCAGTGCATTAGACTCCAATGTCTGAGTCGACAGATGATTCTAATACACAACATCAAGAGGGACCATGCTGATCTAGTTTCTATTTTCCCATTCATTATCGTCCAGCCAGTGATGAGAAGCATCAGTGCTGTGAGAAGTTTGGGATAACGTTTTCACTTTTTCTTAAGAGTTTTTCTCATCTAGTCTAACTTCCTTAATCCCACATCTAATAAGTATAGGGAGTTTAGCTACACAAATGCCAATATCTTAAAATAAAGCTGGCCCATTTAAAGTACGTGAAATCTTTAGCTCTGAGGATTCATGGTAAGCAAGAGTAACTGGACTGGAAGATGCTTAGCAGGAAAAAAAAATGAGATTTCAGGTTATTACCAACCAGAAATACCTGTTCTTCCATAAACTGGATCTGACATGGAGGTCATTCTACTCCTGTATGTTAAGGGAATAGCCCTCCCATCCTCAGCTTCCGCACAACATAAATTATTATTTTTACATCTTTTTCAGTTAGGCTTGATTTGCTAGAAGGGAAGGCTTACTTGAGAGCTAGTGGCATCACTGGTGAGAATTTCATCTTTCAATGACACTTATGTGGGGCTCTCAACCTTTTTATTTTGCATAGATTATGACAGAGCTTGGCACACAGTTCTGCAGTCAAATAGGTGGGAATTCAAACTTCACCTCCACCATTTCTCAGCTTCGTGATCTTAGGCAAGCTTGGCAATGTTTCTGATCTTTGTGTTATTCCTCTACACATAATAATTAATACATGATAGTATACTCTCAGGTAATTGTTTTGAAGAGAAAATTCCTAGAATCCAGTTAATGAACAATTGTTTGTAATGAATATTACTGTCTCAGAAATGCAAATGTCTACGATTTCAGAATAATGAAGTACCTTAGGCAGAAGTCAAGTAGTCAGAAAATCAAAAGATTGCTTTCAATTAAAGAAAGCCAGACATTTCGAGTTAATAAATTTAGGGCTTTTCCTCTATGGGAAGATGCAAGAGTCCGGGCTTACTACAATCATTCCTTTGATATACACGTTAACCGTCTAGAGCCAGTAGCCTGCTTCTCTGCATCCTGAATCCCCTCAGGGTCTGCAGTCTGCAGTGGTACAATGGCTGAAAGCATGGTGTCCGCAACACCCTTTGTTCACTTGCATGGCAGGCAATTTCTTTCCTCCACACCATCAAGGCCTATGAAACACATCTGGATTCTAAACAGTCAATCACAAGATTTCATTTCGCTTTACCCCACTATGCCAAGCACTGGGATCTTGTGGAGTTTTTAGCCTAAACCGAAGTAGGGGAGGTCAGAGAAGACCTCCCAATAAAAATGGCCTTGAACTGGGACCTGAGAAATGGATAGCCAGCCAAGAAGGGGACCACAGGAGGATACTTCAGGCAAAGAGAAGACTAGGTACAAAGGTGTGGGCATGGAGCAGAGTATGCTGCATTTGAGGAACCAAGAGCTGCCCAGATGCCTAGAGCCCAAAGGAGAGTGAAGTTGCAAGCACTGATGGGGAGGCAGGCAGGGGCTGGGGCATGCAGGGTCTTGGAGGTGTTCATAAGGAGGAGGGGGCACCGTCCATAGACTGAGCACACCTCCCTAACTAACCACTGAAACTCCTGACTCAGACAGGCAGAAAGCCTGGGGTAGCGCAATCTTTGCACTCAGTCAAAACTCTTGATGGCTTCAGGTAAACTTTTAGCCGCCCAGGTGGCACTAGTGGCAAAGAACTCTCCTGCCAAGGCAAGAGACAAGAGATGAGGGTTCAATTCCTGAGTCAGGAAGATCCCCTGGAGGAGGAAATGGCAAGCCATTCCAGTATTCTTGCCTGAAGAATGCCACGGGCAGAGGTGGACTACAGTCGGTAGGTTCGCAAACAGTCGACACAACTGAAGTGACTTAGCACGCGTGCACTACTTAAAAACTTTCAATTTGGTGTGGTTTTATTTTGTTTTTTACTTTGGGATTTTTTTTTCTTCTAGTTGTAAAATTGTGTGCTTGTTATTGAAACATCAAAAATATTGTGTCAGTCTGCTTGGAGGCGGGTTTCCACGCTTACACGCATTCCGCGCATGCCCGTTTGCATGCGGCTTGTTTCCTTCATCACTCACCCACCTGTCTCTCCATAAGAACCTGGTCAAACAGTTCGTTGCTGTATGTGAATTACATCTCAAGAAAATGAGAAGATCTTTTTAAAAAAGAAAGGAAATTGGCCAAACATTTATAACTGCTAGTATTTCACTGAATACCCTCTATGTACAGAGCCCTGTTCTAGTGTGGAAGAGATTCAAAATGCGCCAGGCCTGGGATCTAGGAGCTCAGGGAAGCTTGTTTCAGAAAAGCTCACTGGTATCCACGGGTTATAAATGCGTGCCCTAAATGTGAATGAACTGAAAGGTGTAAAGGAAGAAGTAACATTAACTAACAGAGATCATTTCTGTTCATTAGCTATTCTTTTTTATTTTGACATACTTTCATTGATTCCTATTGAAAATCTTTCTTTCCATAATTTTAATCTCAATAGTTGCTGAACCTCAACATTCCTATGGTCTAGTTATTGTTTAAAAACAGTTGTTCTTCACAGATGCACACTGGTATATGTCAAATACATAAACAACAAGGACCTGTTGTATAGCACAGGAGACTATATTCAATATTTGGTAATAACTTTAATGGAAAAGAACCTGAAAATTGCATATGTGTGTGTGTGTGTGTGTGTGTATAACTGAATTATTTTTGAATTATAGTAAATCAACTATATTTCAATTGAGAAAATCAGTTGTCCTTACATTATATTTTACAGCTTTGCATCTGAATGATGAAGGATAACTTAGAGATACTAGTCATTTGTCACACCATATACCTAATTTGTGTGACAATTGTTTATATACATGTAATGAATTGGGTGGGGCTTCACAGGTGGCTCAGTGGTCAAGAGTCTGCCTACAATGCAGGAGATGCAAATTCAGACCCTGGGTTGAGAAGATTTCCTGGAGAAGGAAATGGCAACCCCCTCCAGTATTCTTACTTGGGAAATTCCATGGACAGGGGAGCCTGGCAGGCTGGAGTCCATGTGGTTGCAGAAGAGTTGAACACAACTGAGCCACTCAACAACCACAACAATGAATCAGGTAGTAGGACAAGTAAGGAACAAGGTGGAAATAGGGTTTATAAGAGGGGAGAAGATAGTTTAGTTTCAGTTCATTTCAATTCAGTCGCTCAGTCATATCCGACTCTTTGCGACCCCATGAAATGCAGCACGCCAGGCCTCACTGTCCATCACCAGCTCCCAGAGTTCACTCAGACTCACGTACATCAAGTCAGTGATGCCATCCAGCCATCTCATCCTCTGTCGTCCCCTTCTCCTCCTACCCCCAATCCCTCCCAAGCATCAGAGTCTTTTCCAATGAGTCAACTCTTTGCATGAGGTGGCCAAAGTACTGGAGCTTCAGCTTTAGTATCATTCCTTCCAAATAAGTCCCAGGACTGATCTCCTTCAGAATGGACTGGTTGGATCTCCTTGCAGTCCAAGGGACTCTCAAGAGTCTTCTCCAACACCACAGTTCAAAAGCACAAATTCTTCAGCGCTCAGCCTTCTTCACAGTCCAACTCTCACATCCATACATGACCACAGGAACAACCATAGCCTTGACTAGATGGACCTTAGTTTAGGGGCAATGAATCTTGTCTGAATTATTTGAGGGTGAACTGAGTAGCTGGCAGCTGGTAGAAAGAGGAAAGCCTTGGAAATCTGTCCTTACATAGACTGGGCAGAAGTGCCAACGACATTTTCTGTTCCTTACGGATTCTCCAGGAATCCATGCACATTTAGCTGAGGAGCCAAGGTGATGCTGTCCTGAGAAGTGAGGTCGTTCCAGCCCCACAGCATCACACCTGAGCACTGGTTCCTTTACACAGTGTCCTAAAAGAATGAGCAGAGACAAATCACAAAGTTCAGTGCACTGATGTTTATCAGAGAGGTATCAAATTTCATAAGAGGAAAAACACCATAAATGCACAGAGATTGATAAAGTACAATATTCAGACAATGGCACAGAATGCAGCAGTTAGAAATCTTGTAATAGAGGAGGATTCAAAATACTGGGCATATGCTCAGGGAATATATATTTTAAAAATGCTGTTTACATATTTATATACCTTTAAGCACTGTTATTCCATATTTAGACACAATAGCTAAAAGTTCAGAGAGCTGTATACCAAGATGTTTAAATGTCTGTCATTGGGTAGTGGGATGATGGATGGTTTTTGTATTGCCTCACCCACTATTTAGCTAGAAGAAAACTAAATTCAATGGTGTCTTTGTTTTCATTTTTACTGGGAACGTAGGATTGTCCCTGAGAGATGGAGGCAGGGAGGCATGGAGCAGAACATTAGTCTCTGTATAATTGTCATGAGTCTCCATCTTTCTTTTCATGGGCAGTTTTCCAAAGTCATGTAAAATGCTATGCAAAAGCAGCTTCAAGTCCCCATTTATAAGGATAATACTAATAGCCGGTTTAAACGTAATGTTCATTACATGCCTGTACTATACTACCTGGGGACTTCCCAGTAGGCTCAGTGGTCAAGAATCCGCCTGCAATGCAGGAGATGCAAATTCAGACCCTGGGTGGAGAAGATTCCCTGGAGAAGGAAATGGCAACTCACTCCAGCAATCTTGCCTGGAAAATCCCATGGACAGAAGAGCCTCATGCACTACATTCCACGAGTCACAAAGTCAGACACGACTGAGCCACCAAGTACACACTATACTAACTGATGAGTGTGTGTGAAGGCACACAAATTAGATATTAAACCAACTTGGTCCTCTCAATGACATTTTGAAGTAGGTATTATCATTATACAGATGGGGAAGTCAAGGCTCACCTTCTTCACCTGTAAGGCCCTGCCACATGAAAATTCTGGAGCTGCCACTGGGAGAGATGTGGGGTGAATTTTTCTTGTGTGACGTGCTCTGTGGTCCACTCATTACCTCAACCTTAATCCCTTTCTCAACTTCTCTTTTGTACAGCTGAGACTTCTGCAACCAGTGCCATTCCTAGTGCAACGTCACTCGCTCCTGAGCATACAACCGTCAAAACAACAACAAGAGGTTTGTTCATGTTTTAAAACGGTTTTTCTTTGGAGTCACTGTTATGATGCAGCTCTACTTAATGGGACTGACTACTGCAGGGAAACTCCCAAAAACCTAGAAATGGAAGCAAAATAGACAAAGTCTCTCTCCTCTAGAGGAATTCTCGCTTCTGGAATGTTGCAAAATAATAATACTGTAGATTAAAGAAATTAAAGCATTCTAGCAAAACACATAAGTGATGAATGTGACCACGAAATGGTGGGCCAGGTTAAAGGGATCCAGCAGTGCAGTGGTGAGGGGGGGCTTATTTAGGGTCAAACCTGGCTGGACTCAGCCCTGAGCTTGGCCCTGTCCCAGGTGCTGACCCTGAGTCGATTGAACCCCGAGTTCTCCAAAGGGTCTCCATCTCCTAATTTTAAAATGAGGCTCATTGTACCTATCTCACAGTGTTTCTCTAAGAATTAAATAAGAAAATGTGTGTAAAATTGCTTGACTGAGAGCCCAATACATCATACGTGCCCAGTAAACTATAAGCCATCTGGGTCCTGAGATAAGGATGATTGGGTGGCATTCACTCTCTCTCTGATTATTCTTCTATGGAGAAGATGACTTTGAAAGAGCAGGTTGAAAGCAGAAAAGAAGAAGGTCTTTTGTCGGTGGGATTCGGCAGGGTCCTCAAGATGTAAAGTCAAGTCTCAAGGAAGACTTAGCATAGCCACTGGATCATCAGCTAGTGGAAACACTGAAAAGAAGGGAAGCAATATGTTTTCCGAAGGACAGAGACCAAGAGAAGAAAATTAGGCTAAGTGCTTAGAAACAGTTACTAACTTCTGGGTCCAGTTAAATCATCTACATTTCTAAGTGATGTCAGTGTGAAGCCAACAGGATAGTGTCAAACCAGAGAACACTCATGGGTCAGCTGCAGACACACACAGCACACACACCCTGAACCCTGTGAACAGTGAGCGGCTAAAGAATGACCCACTATAATCACGTCTTTGACGAGGTCAGGTAATGTAGTACAGTACGTTACTAGGTAGTAAACTCAAGAAATGACATAAAATGGCATTGGGAAACAGGAGAAAATGAAATACTATTGTGGACTGATAAGGGGGGATTATCTCTAGCAGAGCATTCAGTTCAGTTTAGTTCAGTTGCTCAGTCATGTCCGACTCTCTGTGAAACCATACAATGCTGCACGCAAGGCCTCCCTGTCCATCACCAACTCCTGGAGTTCACTCACTCATGTCCATTGAGTCGGTGATGCCATCCAATCACCTCATCCTCTGTCATCCCCTTCTCCTCCTGCCCTCAATCTTTCCCAACATCAGGGTCTTTTCAAATGCATCAGTTCTTAGCATCAGGTGGCCAAATTATTGGAGTTTCAGCTTCAACATCGGTCCTTCCAATAAAGATTCAGGACTGATTTCCTTTAAGATGGACTTGTTGGAACTCCTTGCAGTCCAAGGGACTCTCAAGAGTCTTCTATAACACCACAGTTCAAAAGCATCAATTCTTCGGTGCTCAGCTTTCATTATAGTCCAACTCTCACATCCATACATGACCACTGGAAAAATCATAGCCTTGACTAGACGGACCTTTGTTGGCAAACTAATGTCTCTGCTTTTTAATATGGTGTCTAGGTTGGTCATAACACATCTTCCAAAGAGTAAGCATCTTTTAACTTCATGGCTGCAGTCACCATCTGCAGTGATTTTCGAGCCACCCAAAATAAAGTCTGCCACTGTTTCCCCATCTATTTGCCGTGAAGTGATGGGACCAGATGCCATGATCTTCGTTTTCTGAATGTTGACCTTTCAGCCAACTTTTCCACTCTCCTCTTTCACTTTCATTAGGAGGCTTTTTAGCTCCTCTTCACTTTCTGCCATAAGGGTGGTGTCATCTGCATATGAGGTTATTGATATCTCTACTGGCAATCTTGATTCCAGCTTGTGTTTCTTCCAGCCCAGCATTTCTCATGATGTACTCTACATAGAAGTTAAATAAGCAGGATCGCAATATACAGCCTTGACGTACTCCTTTTCCAATTTGGATCCAGTCAGTTGTTGCACGTCTGGTTCTAACTGTTGCTTCCTGACCTGCATACAGATTTCTCAAGAGGCAGGCCAGGTGGTCTGGTATTCCCATCTCCTGAAGAGTTTTCCACAGTTTATTGTGATCCACACAGTCAAAGGCTTTGGCATAGACAATAAAGCAGAAATAGATGTTTTCTGAAACTCTCTTGTTTTTTCCATGATCCAGAGGACGTTGGCAATTTGATGTCTGGGTCCTCTGCATTTTCTAAAACCAGCTTGAACATCTACAAGTTCACAGTACTGTTGAAGCCTGGCTTGGAGAATTTTGAGCTCCAAGATTACTTTACTGGCGTGTGAGATGAGTGCAATTGTGCAGTAGTTTGAGCATTCTTTGGCATTGCCTTTCTTTGGCATCGGAATGAAAACTGACTTTTCCAGTCCTGTGGCCACTGCTGAGTTTTCCAAATTTGCTGGCATGTTGAGTGCAGCACTTTCACAGCATCCTCTTAGGATTTGAAATAGAGCCACTGGAATTCCATCACCTCCACTAGCTTTGTTTGTAGTGATGCTTCCTAAGGCCCACTTGACTTCACATTCCAGGATGTCTGGCTCTAGTTGAGTGATCACACCATTGTGATTATCCGGGTCATGAAGATCTTTTTTGTATAGTTCTTCTGTGTATTCTTGCTACCTCTTCTTAACATCTTCTGATTCTCTTAGGACCATACCGTTTAAGGTAACTATTAAGAAGGTTTGCAGAAAGGAATCCAGTGAGACTGATGGCAAAAACTCAGCTGGAGCAAAGTAAGGGTTTGGATTATGGATAGCAACATAACTTACATTCAGTCATGTCAGGCTCTTTTTGAGGATTGGACTGATGTTCATGTGGGATAATAGCTCAATATATCTCTTTCTGATCACCATTTTTACATTTTTCAAAAATGCACTGCTTCTTGTGGAAGTCCATAAGGGGTTCTTCCAATAGTTTCTCATATCCTTCCCATTAGTACATGAGGGAGTTTACTAATTCCTGATGAATGGAAACTTTTTGGGTAGCTAAAAGTAGATATTGGCGTTGTCAATGTTAAGACTGATACATTACGTCATATATTTTACTTGCTCACTGTTGAAAGTTGAACTATGTAGTTCTTTAAACACAGCTAAGGAATAACAAACAGCCACCAGACACTCTAATGCCAACGGGCTGTTTTTTCAACATGCGGCATGTTTTTGAGCTTCTTTTGAAACATTGTCTTTTTAGAACCAAACCCAGAACATCAGCATGGTTTGTCACAGTCAGGTATGCTAATATTCGACAAGGAATGATGATCATTCCATTTAAAATTTTGCTTTGTGAGTTTTAAATGCCTTGGAGCTAGAGGCATCAATTTTAATTTTATTTTCTTTCTGATATTGATTTTCTTTCTGATTAAAAAACATTTAATTAAAGTACAGTTACTGTACATTATTATTTGTTCTAGGTGTAGAATATAATGATTCACAACTTTTAAAAGTTATACCCCATTTAAGGTTGTTATAGAATACGGCCATATTCCCTGTGTGCTGTACACTATATGTGCTGTACTTGGCTGTTCAGTCGTGTCTGACTCTTTATGACACCATGGACTGTAGTCTGCCAGGTTCCTCTGTCCATGGGATTCTCCAGGCCAGAATACTGCAGTGGGTTGCCATTCCCTTCTACAGGGGATCTTCCCAACTCAGAGATCAAACCCAGGTCTCCCGCACCAGAGGCAGATTCTTTACTGTCTGAGCCAGCAAGGAAGCCCTGTACAATAATATATCCTTGCAGCTCATTTTACACATGACAGCTTGTACCCTTTATTCTCCTACCCCCATACTGCCTTTCTCTCTTCCCTCTCCCCACTGCGAACCACTAGCTAATTTTAAAAACAAGAGTGTTACTGATTTCAGTCACACAAATTGTAAAAGGAAATAAAATATGCTCTTTTCAAAATCAAAATAGGCATTTCCAATTTCCTTAAACATTTTAGAAACAGCAGTGTATAATCTGATCATCATTTTTATTTTATGTTATATGTCTTCAGCTCTCTAGCCTACTGTGGGCACATCCAGAATAAATACAGATCCTTCCTGTCTTAGTCCAGATGCGTTTTAGACCCTGTGCTACCAGTTGGGAGCTGCCTTCCCAGCACTGTATTTGAGGACTGTCACTTTCCCCTGTTCATGGGGTTCTCAAGGCAAGAATACTGAAGTGGTTTGCCATTCCCTTCTCCAGTGGACCACACTCTGTCAGACCTCTCCACCATGACCCGTCTGTCTTGGGTGGCCCCATTAGGCATGTCTTAGTTTCATTGAGTTAGACAAGGCTGTGGTCCGTGTTATCAGATTGACTAATTGTCCGTATATTGTCACCCTGATGATTTAACTTATATGTAGAGTACATCATGAGAAACGCTGGCCTGGAGGAAGCACAAGCTGGAACCAAGATTGCCAGGAGAAATATCAATAACCTCAGATATGCAGATGACACCACCCGTATGGCAGAAAGTGAAGAACAAAGAGCTTCTTGGTGAAAGTGAAAGAGGAGAATGAAAAAGTTGGCTTAAAGCTCAACAACATTCAGAAAACTAAGATCATGGCATCCGTTCCCATCACTTCATGGCAGATAGATGGGGAAACAGTGGAAACTTTATTTCTCTGGGCTCCAAAATCACTGCAGATGGTGACTGCAGCCATGAAATTAAAAGACACTTTCTCCTGAAAGGAAAGCTATGACCAACCTAGACACCATATTAAAAAGCAGAGACATTACTTTGCCAACAAAGATCCGTCTAGTCAAGGCTATGGTTTTTTCCAGTAGTCATGTATGGATGTGAGAGTTGAACAGTGAAGAAAGCTGAGCGCTGAAGAATTGATGCTTTTGAACTGTGGTGTTGGAGAAGACTCTGGAAAGTCCCTTGGGCTGCAAAGAGATCCAACCAGTTCATCCTAAAGGAGATCAGTCCTGAATATTCATTGGAAAGACTGATGCTGAAGCTGGAACTCCAATACTTTGGCTACCTGATGAGAAGAACTGACTCACTGGAAAAGACCCTGATGTTGGGAAAGATTGTCGGCAGGAGGAGAAGGGGATGACAGAGGATGAGATGGTTCGATGGCATAATCGACTCAATGGACATGGGTTTGGGTGGACTCTGGGAGTTGATGATGGACAGGAAGACCAGGCGTGCTGCAGTTCATGGGATCGCAAAGAGTCGGACACAACTGAGCAACTGAACTGAACTCTAATTTCCCCTGTAAAAAGACAAAGTGATATTACCCTGATTTTGACTGCTTTTTTTTTTTTAATAAATGCTGTGTGGTGATATACTTTGCACACAGCATCAAGCAGAAAAGAATCAAGCAAGATTTTATTTCTGCGTATACAGTTTTTGAGGTTGCTGTTTTCCACTTCTCTATTTTATCCTGAGTCTCCATATCAACTATTTTGAAAACATGATTTTAATAGCTGTTTACTAGTTTCTTGTGAGGATAGTTACTCATTTATATACCCATTTTCAAAAGGAAATAAGCATTTTAAGGCTCATGTTAATTGCTCTCCTCTTGCAAATGTCTATCTAAACTAATCTTTATTGCTCATATTAATTCCCTCTCAGGTCTCTTTGACTTGGTTATCTGTTGAGAAAAAGTTCTGGTATTACCCTGGGAGCAAATAGTGAGTTTAAGCAAGTTATTGGTTTGCTGAAGATTGGTTATACTGGATTTATTTGTAAACCTTGCTGCAGTTGTCTCATGGGCATTGGTGGGGCCTTCAGAGAGGCTCCAGGATTCTGGGGCTTTCAGACTTTGCACTGGTCCTCAGGTGCCCCTTTGTGCCCCTCAGCCTCCTCCATGTCTGCCTCTCAATATCCCCTCTATCCCCCAATTTCAGGGAGCTTGGGATGTCAACAGATATCTATCTCCATCTTTTCCCCAGTAAATATATTGTTCGCGGTGGCTCCATTTCCTGAAGCTGCAAATATCAGTTTCATAAATAGTTTTCATTAAAATCACATGTGCCGATAACCCTGTGTGAGAGACAGCAAAAGAGACGCAGATGTATAGAACAGTCTTTTGGACTCTGTGGGAGAGGGCGAGGGTGGGATGATTTGGGAGGATGGCATTGAAACATGTCTATTATCATATGTGAAATGCATTGCCAGACTAGGTTTGATGCATGATACAGGGTACTTGGGGCTGATGCACTGGGATGACCCAGAGGGATGGGATGGGGCGGGAGGTGGGTGGGAGGTTCAGGATAGGGAATAGGTGTACACCCGTGGCAGATTCATGTAGATGTATGGCAAAACCAATACAATATTATAAAGTAATTAGCCTCCAATTAAAATAAATAAATTTATATTTACAAAAAACCATATATGGGACTTCCCTGGTGGCTCAGTGGTAAAACATTCTCCTGCCAGTGCAGAAGACACAGGTTTGATCCCTGATCTGGGAAGATCCCGCATCCCATGGAACAACTAAGCCTGTCTGCCACAACTATTGAGCCTGCGCTGTAGAGCCCAGGAGCCACAGCTACTGAGCCCATGTGCCCAGAGCCCACGCTTCACCACAAGGGAAGTCTCTGCACGGGGAGTCCAAGCACCACAGCTGGAGAGCAGCCCCCACTCTCCACAACCAGAGAGAAGCCCAACGGCAACGAAGACCCAACACAGCCAAAAAGAAGAATAAAAATATGTGGGTGAAAATAGGCGTAGACTCTATCTAACAAGTTGCTGATCCAAAATTCGTGCTCTGAGTCACGCAGGAAGGACTCCCACAAGTCCTAGAGGAAGTGGGACGTTTGTGATGGAGCATCCAAACAGCTGCTTTGGGGCTGTCTCAGATCCAGTTCATGTTGTTGCTGTTCCACCTCCTTGTCATACGTCTCATTTTACTCTGCGTTGCAACGAGTTCTTTGGGTCGTCCTTTTTGATTCTGAGTGTTCACATTTATTGTCTCATCATTCATTCGTTTATGCTTCCTTTTGTTTTGCTAATGCAAGTCTGTTTATTTTGAGATTGACACATGTCTAAAATGGCTTAGATTTTTTAAAATTAATTTTTACTGGAGTGTAATTTTTTTCATAATATTGTGTTCAGTTCAGTTCAGTTCATTCGCTTAGTCGTGTCCGAATCTGAAACCCCATGAATCACAGCATGACAGGCCTCCCTGTCCATTACCAACTCCCGAACTTTACTCAAACTCATGTCCATCTAGTCGGTGATGCCATCCAGCCATCTCATCTTCTGTCATCTCCTTCTCCTCCTGCCCCCAATCTCTCTCAGCATCAGGGTCTTTTCCAATGAGTCAACTCTTCGCATGAGGTGGCCATAATATTGGAGTTTCAGCTTTTGCATTAGTCCTTCCAATGAACACCCAGGACAGATTTCCTTTAGGTTGGACTGCTTGAATCTCCTTGCAGTCCAGGGGACTCTCAAGAGTCTTC
The DNA here is from genome assembly GCF_016772045.2 of Ovis aries. Taxonomy (NCBI): domain Eukaryota; kingdom Metazoa; phylum Chordata; class Mammalia; order Artiodactyla; family Bovidae; genus Ovis; species Ovis aries. Next base: position 14,197,208 of record NC_056070.1, read on the forward strand.
TCCAACACCACAGTTCAAAAGCATCAATTCTTCAGCACTCAGCCTTCTCCACAGTCCAACTCTCACATCCATACATGACCACTGGAAAAACCATAGCCTTGACTAGACGGATCTTTGTTGGCAAAGTAATGTCTCTGCTTTTTAATATGGTGTCTAGGTTGGTCAGAACTTTCCTTCCAAGGAGTAAGCGTCTTTTAATTTCATGGCTGCTAGTCTCCACTAAAATGAATCAACTACAGGAGGAGGAAATGGCAACCCATCCCAGTCTTCTTGCTGGGATAATCCCATGAACAGAGGAGCCTGGTGGGCCAAGTCCATGGGGTCACAAAAGATTGAATATGACTAAGTGACTACACCATCACCACATAATTGTTTCATAAGACTGTGTTGGTCTCCAGTATACAGTACAGTGAATCAGCTATACAGTACATATAACCCCTCTTTTTTGGATTCTCCTTCCCATTTAGAGCACTGAGTAGAGTTCTCTGATCTTTCCAGTAGGTTCCCATTCATTATGTATTTTACATATGTGAATTCCAATCTCCTAATTATCCACCTTATGCCTCCGTAATGAGGCATGTTTGGAGAGAAATCATCTCACCAGTTTCATGTAAGCCCTGGCTGTTTCATTCAAATTCTATTGTTTAATAGAATTGTTTAATAATATTGTTTAATTCTATAATTCTAATCTATGCAAGATTTCTTGCATCTCATGTATTATTACATTGTTGTATGACTTGTCATGACCTAGAGAGTTTTTCAAACTCAGAGCACTCTAATAGTAATTCCAGTTCTCAAACATACTTCTTTCATGTAAGAAGCCATTTTCTCTGTGACCCACGAGAATCTCCACATATAAACAGAGTTGTCCTGGTGACCTCAGCCTGACTCAGGCCCTCAGTCTCGGGCCTGTGCATGTGCTTAGTCGCTCAGTCATGTCCAACTCTCTGTGACCTCATGGACGGTAGCCCACCAGGCTCCTGTGCCCATGGGGTTCTCCAGGCAAAAATACTGAGTGGGCTGCCATTCCCTCCTCCAGGGGATCTTCCCAACCCAGGGATAGAACCCAAGTCTCTGGCATTGCGGGAGGATTCTTTACCATCTGAGCCCCCAGGGAAGCCCAAGAATACTGGAGTGGGTACCCTGTCCCTCTCTAGGGGACCCAACCGGGGTCTCCTGCATTGCAGGCAGATTCTCTACCAGTTGAGCCATCGGGAAGCCCAATTTCAGGCCTTCACAGTCTCATTCTCATTTGTCCAATGGGGTGGCTCCTGACTGCTATTACCTTGAACTGCCCACTGAGTTTATGCAAAGTAATTTTAACATGTATCCACTTCCCTGAAGTGGAGACTCAACTGAAGGCTTTAATAATCCTGCTTAAGCAGATACCCACATATCTTCATGGACAGATGGTGTGCAACTTTGCATCATTTAAAAATGCCACCCAGCCTATCAACTGATGCCTAGAGAATGTGAGCCTGAAAGATAACAATGTGTGGGCTGAGGCCACAGATGTCGCATCAGTCATCCTTGGCGGTTTTCTTGCACTGACCTTGGGAAGCCCAGCTTATGATCTCAGGATGGACCGAAAAATGATCTTTGTATTACTATTGTCAGGTAGGTGGAATTTTTTTTTTTAAGCAGGATTCTGTTATATGGGACATAGGATTATAGAGAGAAGAAAAACCTATCTCATTTTAGTCCTATCTGACTTAGCTGAATGACTGAATGAGTAGTATTCAGACCCCATCTTGTTGTTTAGTCACTCAGTCGCATCCGACTCTTTGTGACCCTGTGGACTATAGCCCGCCAGGCTCCTCTGTCCATGGGATTTCCCGGGCAGGAATACGGGAGTGGGTTGCCATTCCCTTCTCCAGGAGATCATCCCGCCCCAGGGGTGAAACCCACATCTCCTGCATTGGCAGGTAGATTCTTTGCCACTGAGCCCCCAGGACCCCAGCCCAGCCTGGTGGATGGACTTTTTATTGAGAGTGGGTTGTTAAGGTGGGGGAAGTTACCCATGGCTGGATCACCTTGAGAGGCCTGCTATTCATTTGTAAGCCTAGCCAGCCCTGAAACAATGTAATCAAATACTCTGCAAAACAAGTCTCTGTGAAAGAAAGTGTTGCTTTATTGGCATTTTCATGAGTTTAACTTCTAAATTAGAGTCGTTAATGAAGGTGATGGTAGGTCTATGTTCTTTATTTTTCAAAAAGTTTTCCCCAAAGTTATAGTTTCCTCCTTCACCTGCCAAAAAATTACAAGCCACAAGTATGAACCCTGAATCCGTGGCAGCGGCGGTGGGGGTATTGTTATTTTCCATTTTGTGGTCCATTACTGAGACTTGATACAGGGAAAGAAAACAAAAAGAAAGAAAGAAAGAACTCTTATTGGCTGAGTGATTATGTGGTTTAGGCAGAAATGGAAATCAATTCATTAAAATAAAAAATAACATAGGTGTATTATGAAGTATCAAATTAGCATTATTTTTGGCCTCTTCCTGAGAGTGTTAGGATTAAAAGTTCTTCTCAAATACAGCATTTATGTGTCACAAATACTAGCGCCCAGCACCTAGATAAGGAGCAGGCAATTATTACAGAGAGCCTCAATAATCAACTGAGACCGCTAGGAATTGGAGGAGTAATTCAGGAATTTCTTAGATATTCAGTTCAGTTCAGTTAGGTTGGCTAAAAAATGCACTCGTTCATGTTATGGAAATGTCTGAACAAACTTTTTGCCTGTCCCTGCACTAGGGGATAAAGTGTGTAATGGTTAAAGCACACATAGGGAAGAACTAGTTTCAAACCTGGCTTCACATCTGAAAGCCAGGGAGCATTAAGGCAAGTTACTTTCCCTCCCTCAGCCTTAGTGTTCTTGTCTGTAAAACGCAGAAAATGTTGGTACCTGCCTACTGCTGCCTATGAGTAGTTGCCTAAGGACTAAACAAAGTAATTACCGTAATATCCTTACTCCAGCATCTGGCAGTAGTGAATAGGTATTTAGCTATGATAACAATTATAAACTAGGAAAAAATGTGGGTATAGGATGGTGACTTCTGAGAAGTGAAGGAGAAGGGGGAAATTCCAGGAAAACAGAAGACTAGCAGAGTTATCTTCCTGGAGAAGGATATGGGAGCCCACTCCAGTACTGTGGCCTGGAGAATTCCATGGACAGAGAAGCCTGGCTAGCTACAGTCCATAGCATTGCAAAGAGTTGGACTCGACTGAACTGAAGCGACTTAGCACCCACGCTGGTGGCCCTAGCGGTAAAGAATCCACGTGCCAGAGCAAGAGACATGAGAGGCACGGGTTTGATCCCTGGGTGGGGAAGATTCCCCTGGAGGAGGGCATGGCTAACCCACTCCAGGATCCTCTCCTGGAGAATCCCATGGACAGAGGAGCCAAGTGGGCTGCAGTCCATAGGGTTGCAGAGTTGAATACAATTGAAGGGATTTAGCATGCATGCACAGAGTACCTCGAATTTTTGTAAATAGCATAGAATAAGGAAAAGGAAATACATGGCAGGAATATGGCATAATATTTAAATATATTCAAGTATATGTAAAGGTTTCACACAGAGACCAGAGCTATTCACGGTGTAGTTCCAGAGGACAGAGTGGGGTTACTGCCCCGAAGTAGACACATTACCCATTTGGCGAAGGGGAGGAACGCAATTTTGGAAAGGACTCCTGGAAAAGAAAGAAATTCATGTTACAAATGCTCAGGCAGAGTGAGTTAAAGCCTTAATGAGACTTCATCAGGTCAGCAAGTTTAAGTGACTCCAAAGACTGCCTTAGTAACCAGTGCTAAGGCTGTCATCAGCTTTGCATTTCTGGAATCCTCCGAAGAAACTCTCTTGATGTGACTACTGTATAGAATAATAGGAAGATGTTGGAAATGATTGCCACCACCCTTACTCATTAGATGATGAGAACATGAAAAGTGTGAGGAAAGGGGGGAAAAAAAGAGTTTGTTTGCTTTCTCCAATAATCTAAAGGATAAAGCCAGTATTTCTAAGTATCAGAGGTCATCCTCGTGTTGGTGAGTAATTTTCTTTTCTATGATTTGATGCCCAATCCCTGAATTCCTTCACTCATTTCTGTATTCAGTAACTGTGCATGAGGCACCCTATTCCAAGGCCACGACAGGGACATGAATGAGCTCCTGAGTTCATGTTCAGGGCGGGTGGGGGCAGGTAGAGGGAGGGAACATGACATTCAGCAGAACAAGTACTGAAATAAAAAAGAGGGGAAAAGCACCCAGAAATAAACCAGGGAAGCTGATGAACATAATGGAGAGGCCAACATAGAGAAGGGTAGCAGGACCTTTTTCTCTGAGTTGGTGACATTTTGATGAAAGCTGAACAATGAGAAGAGGCCAAAATCTGGCGAAGGGTGGTGGAGGTAGAAGGGAGATGAAGGATGAAAATTCTGTGGCAGAAGAAGACAGAGTGTGTTCAAGGAAAAGCCAAAGCTCTGGTTTGAGATTAGGGTCCTGATGCTAAACGGCACTTGGAGAGAGCTCTGGGTCCACAGGCCTTGGTTTTCTGTGTGCACCTCACCACACACGCCTACAGGCACACTGTTACAATGACTCAGCAAAGAAGCAAGTCTTCTCCTTTGCCTTCAGTAACCTAGGGAGAGAATTTTTCTCTCAATTTAATTGTTACAGGACTGAGTCTGAACTGGGATTCAGGGACCACTGCACTCTAAATTTCTTAAAAGCCAAATCTGTGTGTTCATTTTTGTCTCCCCGACTCTGCTAGGCATATGTATGCGCTTAGTCTCTCAGTTTCATCCTACTCTTTGTGACCCCATGGACTATAGCCCACCAGACTCCTCTGTCGATGGAATATTCCAGGCAAGAATACTGGCATAGGTTGCCATTCCCTTCTCCATGACATCTTCCTGACCCAGGGATCAAACCTGCATCTCCTGTATTGCAGGCAGATTCTTTACCATCTGAGCCACCAGGGAAGCCTGCTAGGCATGTCCTAGGCTCTCAATTAATAATAGTAGCAGAAATAACAAATGATCAGAATTTTGTTGCAGATTAGCTTAAGTGTTGAGACCTGATTGACTCGCATGGGTCCCATTTTCATCCTGCCTATCAAATAAAACACAGACTAGATGGCATCTCAAATGGTTTTCATCTCTAAACTTCAGTGATGCCTCAAAGGTCCGCCTGAGAGGATCCATAGGCTAGTTTCCAGATCTATAGATCTCTAGCTTGGTGTGAAGTTGGGTTTTTAGAAAGAAATGAACACTCACTCTGAACACCTGGAGAAGGATTCCTAAGACGGGGAAGGAGGCCCAGTATCTCAAAATCAACGTGCACTGGTTTCAAATTGGGAAGTTGGATTTAACATCATCGTGATGAATTTCTCTGTACTTTGGTCTCTAGAGGATGACTGCTAACATCCATGAACCTACTGGGGAAGCACATTTTAGTTAATTTTCCCAAATGTCTTTATAGGTTATATTTTTACAAAACCTGTTGCAACACAGACTTCAGGGACAAGTGGCGCTCTGGATTCACCAGGTAAGTTACCAACCAAAGGAGATGGGTAATAGATTTCCAGCCATTAGTATCATATCTGTGTATTTAATAAGGACCTATCTGTGTGGTTTTCTATGATACATGAGTCAAACTAAAGCAACAACACTGAAAAGAAACATTTCAGGGTTAACTCTGGCTATTCGAATTGGGGTAATTTTTTTCTGCTTTTTAATTCTTCTTAAATTCTCTGTGAAATGAATCATAAAATATAATTAGGAAAAGGTTTAAATTTTTTCAAATTAAGCCAAACACATACAACCTCTGCTTTCTAAGCTGTCTCTATCATTAAGCAATGCTGACAAACACTAACAGGGAAAAACCTAGATATCAGCATGCTCATTTCATTGTCCTTATTTGCCGCTCAAATAAACTTGGTTGTGATGGAGACTGAAACTGATTGTAAGGATCTGATAGAGAAAAGAGCAAGAATTGACAGTAGACATAAGAGATAACCCAGGGTTAATATTTTCCCATTTTGTTTCTTTTAACTGAAATATAGTTGATTTACAGTGTTATATAGTAGTCAAGTGTACAACACAGTGATTCAAAATTTTTATTGATGATGCTGCATTTAGAGTTTTATGAAATATTGATTATATTCCTTGTTCTCTACAATATATTCTTCTAGCTTATTTATTTTATATATAATATTTCATACCTCTTAATCCCTTACCCCCTATTTTGCCCTTCCCGCCCCCCACTCCCTACTGCTAACCACTAGTTTCTTCTCTGTATCTGGGAATCTATTTCTGTTTGGTTATAGTCGTTTATGGTTTTTTTTTTTTTGATTCCACATATAAGTGACATAAAATATTTGTCTTCATCTGACTTATTTCACTAAGTAGAACACATTTTAGGCCCATCCATGTTGTTGCAAATGGCAGAGTTTCATTCTTTTTTGCAGCTGAATAATATTCCTGTCTGTGTGTATTGTGTGTGTATGGGGGGGGGGGCATGTTATGCATCTTCTCTATCCTCTCATTTGTTGATGGACTCTTCACTTGCTTTCATACCTTGGCTATTGTAAACAATGCTGCTATGAACATTGGGGTTCATATATTTTTTGGAATTACTCTTTTCATTTTCTTTGTGTATATACCGAGGAATGGAATTGCTGGATCCCATGGTAGCTCTATTTTTAATTTTTGGAGCAATTGCCATAGTATTTTCCATTATGGCTGCACCAGTTTTCATTCTCACCAGCAGTATACAAGGATTCTGGTTTCTCCACATCCTCGCCAACTTTTGTAGATTTTTTGATAGTCATTCTGACAGATGTGAGATAATATCTCACTGTGGCTTTGATTTGCATTTCTCTGATGATTAGCTGTGTTGAACATCCTTTCATGTGTCCCTTGGCCATACATACATCTTCTTTGGAAAAGGCCCATTTTCTGTTTTGTTTTTTGCAGAACTTGTTTCTTTTATGATACAGTAACTCATCCAGAATCCCCAGCGGCCACACTCTACTTGCTAAGAGCAGTGGGAAAGTGGCAGCGTATAGAATCTTAGGAAGCCTTATTCACGGAGAGACTTCTACCACATCTTGGGAGGCAGGCAATGTTCTGACCATGTCTGTCTCAGAAAAGCAAATGACTCCAAAAGTACTCAAAGCCCTGAGTCACAAAACACTATACATTCTTTTCCTCGTTTCCAAGCACCATACCAACCTCCAGTACATAGTGAAGGAGGAGAGTTCCGACCTCAGTGTGTCTAGAGCCTTGTCTTCCTTGATATTTTGATCAGACTATTCTTTCCTCATTTAATGGTCTTAACACCCTTCATGAAAGCCAGTTACCACAGATATAGGGGTTAATTTCTAGACTCTCAATTCTATTCCACTGATCCTCAGGGCAGCACCATACCGTCTTGACCGCCACTGCTCTGTAGTAAGTTTTGAAATGATGAAATTTAAGTCATCCAGCTCTGCACTTTTTCAAGATGATTTTGGCTATTTGGGGTACCTACAAGTTTCATATGAATTTGAAGACCAAATTTTTCTATTTGTGTAAACCTTTATATAAGTATATCTGTGTATACTTAATTCATTTAACTAGCCAGTAAGTCTACATGATTGACAATTATTATCCTCATTTTGTAAATTATGAACCAAAAGCATAGAGTGTAAGTCTGCTGCCCAAGGTCTCAGCTAATAACTAGTGAAATTAGTTTGAAACCAGGCATTCAGGCTCTAGAGTCTGTGCATTTCATCCACACATGATACCACTTATTCATCATCCACACTGATGTTCTGAGTTGGCCCTATCTTATTCTTTTCTTCCTTTTTAACATTTTTTTTTTCTTTTTGGTTGCACTGTTTGGCATGTGGGATCCTAATACTAGACCAAGGGTCAAACTCACGCCTCCTGCATTGAAAGTGAAGACTCTTAACCACTGAGCTGTCAGGGAAGTCCTGGCTCTTCCATACTCTTGCAACATTGTCACTTAATGTTCTACTCATGCTTTCCCTAAAGTGCTGCTGCTGCTGCTGCTGCTGCTGCTGCTTCTGCTGCTAAATCGCTTCAGTCATGTCCAACTCTGTGCGACCCCATAGACGGCAGCCCACTAGGCTCCTCTGTCCCAGGGATTCTCCAGGCAAGAACACTGAAGCCTGTGTAAAGGCTCATAGTCTGTCTTCTTTTGGTACAGCTAATGAACCCTAATTTTATTATTATGATGGTAACCTTTTGCTCATTTTTATCTGGGCTAAGTGACCTTTTTATCTAGGACCCTCCCTTTGGTATTGCTACTTATTTCTCAGTCATGATGATATTTAAAAGTCAAAAAGAAAGAAAATAAATCCAGAGCACATAGGTGAGCATGGCGCATCTGTTGAAGGCAACATGGTCCATGGAAGATGGACCATGGCAATGGCACTGTGTCTGACCAGGAGAGGTGCTCAGTCACTGAGTCATATCCAACGCTTCTCAAGCAAATCAGGCTAGTATCCAATTGCTTTATAAATCTATTCAACACAAGATAAGGGTGATATGAGACAGGGGTCCCCAACCCTTGTCAAGAACCAGGCCACATAGCAGGAGTGAGCAAAGCATCGTCTGTATTTACAGCCACTCCCATCGCTCACAGCGCCACCTGAGCTCCACCTTGTGTCGGATCAGCAGTGGCTTTAGATTCTCACAGGAGCATGGACCCTGCTGTGAACTGCACATGGAAGGTACCCAGGTGTGTGCTCCTTATGAGAATCTAATGGCTGATGATCTGCGGGGCAAATGGAGACTATCATTAGCAGAAAGGTTAATCACAGTGTAGCCATAGTAGAAACAAAGCGCACAATGAGTGTAATGTGGTTGATTCATCCCCAAACCCTCTTCTCCCAATGTTTGTCCGTGGGAAAATTATCTTCCATGAAACTGTTCCCTAGTGCCTGAAAGACTGGGGACTACTCATATTAGAACCTTTGAAAATTTAAGAAAAGATCCTAACGATTAGGGAAATGAAATTTCTACATGTTTATCTAGTCTGGAGCAATATTCTTGCCCAGTGCATTAGACTCCAATGTGTGAGTCGACAGATGATTCTAATACACAGCATCAAGAGTGAACATGCTGATCTAGTTTCTATTTTCCCATTCATTATCATCCAGCCAGTGATGAGAAGCATCAGTGCTGTGAGAACTTTCATTTTTAATTAGAATTTTTCTCATCCAGTCTACCCTCCTAAATCCCATATCAAATATGTTTAGGGAGTTCAACTACACAAATGCCCATACCTTAAAATAAAGTTGGCACATCTAAAACATGTGAAATCTTCTTTAATTCTAAAGATTCATGGTAAACCAAGAGATATTTAGCAGGAAAAAATGAAATTTCAGGTTATAAATTATTACCAACCAGAAATATCTGTCCTTCCATAATCTGTATCTGACACTGGAGGTCATTCTACCTTTATGTTAAGGGAATAACCCTCCCACCCTCAGCTTCTGCACAACGTAAATTATTATTTTTTCATCTTTCAGTTAGCCCTGATTTGCTAGAAGGGAAGGCTTACTTGAGAGTTAGTTACATAACTTAGTGAGAGTTTCATCTTCTTTTAATGACACTTACTTGGTGCTCAAACCTTTTTATTTTGCATAGATCATGGCAGAACTTGGCAACAGTTCTGCAGTCAAATAGGTGGGAATTGAAACTCCACCTCCACCATTTATCAGCTTCATGATCTTAGGCAAGTTAGGTGATGTTTCTGATCTTTGTTTTTTTTTTTTTTCTCTACACATAATAAATTAATACATAATAATATACTCTCAGGTAATTGTTTTGAAGAAAAAAATGCCTAGAAGGTAGTTAATACACAATTTGTTTGTTATGAATATTACTGTCTCAGACATGCAAATGTCTATGATTTTGGAATAATGAAGTACCTTAGGCAGTGGTCCCCAACCTCTTTGGCACTGGGACCCAGTTTCATGGAAGACAACTTTTCCATAGAACAGGAGTGGGAGGGGTGGTTTGGGGATGATTCAATTGCATGACATTTATTGTGCACTTAATTTCTATTATTATTATTACATTATCCCCACCTCAGATCATTAGACATTAGATCCCAGAAGTTGGGGACCCCTGCCTTTGAGGACACCTAAGTCTTTACTCTCATATTATAAGTGAGACACAGAGGCTTAGAAAATTCAGTGACTTACTCAGGTCTCCATCTGTTGGTGGCAAAGCCAGGGCTAGAATCCTGATCTCCTTTCTCCCTGGGGCAATGAACAGAAATATCTCTTGCTTTCTATCTGTTCAGGCTAAAGAACGCACAGTGGCTAGGATTATAGGCTGGTTTTTCTCTCTCACTGGCTGGTTCAGTAATAGTTTGGAACAATGAGAATGACTAGAGTCTGGGCAGGACATAGCCTGACTCTGAAGTTCCATCAGGGAAACCACTGTCCTCCTAGGCAATAACAGCTTCAAGGCAGACTTAGTGAGGAGCTGTTCTCTACCAATCTGGGGAAGGCAGAGTTGTGACCCACTGGCTGCTGGAAACTGTCCAAGCAGGCCACTCTGTAGGTGAGCAGAAACTGGGTCATTGCATTTGACATCTGGCCCACTGATTGCACCAGTGGACATGCTCTCTATGAGTCATTAACCAGAGACTTCACACAAAATTTTGAGGGCTATTCAAAACACTAAGTGCAAATGTTACCCCATCAACTTTTTATCCTTTAGAAAGTTCAATTTTTCTAAATTGTAACTAGCTACTTTGACTTACTAAATCTCTCCAAAAAAATAAAGTGAACAACAGCAGACAAAAGGGACATCTAACTATATTATCATATATATATATATATAATATCATATATATATCATATAATATCATATATTATCATAACTTGATCAGATTGATGTTGTCAACCCTTTGGTTCAAGGGCAAAACTGAGTATTTCTTTTAAAATATTGCTTCATGGCAATATTTTCTCCAAATATCTTTTGGAATAAGGAAGAGCCCTGTCCATTCTGTAAAAAATAAGGTCTGGAAGAAAAGGCATTGAGTTGGAAGCCAGCAAATGTGAGTTTTTCCCAGTTTTACCACAAATAAGCTGTTCAGAACTTTCACAAATACATTACCAATCAGTTTTCCTGGTCACCCCACTGCCAGAAAACTCTAACATTTAGAAAATGTCACTTTCTGACTTGGAAATTATTGAAGGCCTTTCATAGGCAGGGTGTATCCTTGTAAGAGTTTGCTTCGCTGAGATAAGACTTCCATCAGTTGCAAGGCGGGAGGGAACCAAGCTAAAACCAACAACTGCATGAGATGACTTTATCACATCGTGACAGGGGCTCAGCAGCTGGAAATTTGGGCAGAGAGCAAAACTGCAGGGTGTTGGTCCAACGTTGAGTTTTATAGTCTTTCTAATGACATTCCATGTTAGAAAGACAGTTGTTTGGGAGAGCTGTGTGCCTAGTGGTTAGAGCATAGTGCAGAGGGCTGGGAGACTAGATCTCCACGCCCAACTGTGTCTCTAACCCACAAGTCAACCCACCTCTCCCGCACCCTGGGGACAGGGGGCCTGTCGTGCTCCCTCCTGCAATACCCAGACATCTCAGGCTGGTAGAGTTTTTCTGAACAACTGTGAGGTCAGACCCATGACAATACTAGACAAAAGAGATGAATATTCTGGAACAACTCAGATGTTATGCAAGGATGAGATGATACCGCCACACAGATTTGGAATATTTAATATTCTGGGTGGGATAGTCATTCATTCATTCCTGCCTCCGACACCTAAAATTAAGTGATTCAGTCCAAGTAACAAATACATACTTTGTGCAAAGTGCCAAAGCAAATGTCATTTTAGTATTGGGGCACTATAAAAAATTCTTTAAACTAGGAATTTGAGGCCTTGCTAAACCTGCCCTTTTATTCTAATTTGCACTAATTTGCCACTTGAACATGAAACTCATGTCAGTCTGAGAGGTTTGCCAATCTTTGCCTACTGGCTGCCCTCTAACGTCCACATAAATGCACACTGTATTCTCTTTCTTCGTATTTTAGCACATTTTAAGGTCATTTCTTCACCTTAATTCGACCTCGTTCACATTACCACCTAAAACTCTACCCACCCTTCAGGTTTCAGCCAGTGACTCAGTGTAAGCAGGCAGAAGGTAAGGACTTCAGAGTAAGTTTTCAGAGCCCAGTGAAGCTAAGGAAATGTGCCGTGTTGGTCTAAGACCCATGTGTTCCTTAGGTAGTCTGATACTGTACATATCTTCCATTATGCCTCAAGGTGAAAGTGCTTCTCTTGGAGAGAGAGGTGGAATTTTTCAGGTATAGTCTGGATATGTTCCTGAAAAAGAGGTAAAACGATTAAGGAAAAGACCCTTAGGTCAATATTGCTAGAGCAGAAAACAGTTTTTCTTAGAGGCTCTAACAAGAGGACATGGGAAGTCTAAGAGAGATAAAGGAAGTAATCCAATAAATTGGTGTGAACAACTCATCAAGATGAAGACTACGTGATTATTCTATCAATTCTAGCCCTTGGGGTATCTGAAAATCTCAAGGAATTTAGTTGTCATTTTTGGACGTACAGTGCATCCCAGTGTTCACTGGCTAATATGCTAAAACATCGAAGAAATCCTGCTGACAAGATCTCAACCAGGTGGCGATCTGGGGAGTTGGAATATTATTGGAAAACAGCAGAATTTGGTCTCAATTTTATTCTTTACCTACTTTGTTCAATTGAGCCAATCATTTAATTTTCAAATTTATTATCTATAAAGTAAGCAGGTTAGATTAACTGTTCCAAGGGACTTGTAGGTAAAATGTAAAAGTATATTCTGAATTAATTAGGACAAAATTGAGATTGACTTTTAGTCAATGAACAAGGCAAACAGGAAAAGACCCTGATGCTGGGAAAGATAGAAGGCAGAAGAAGGGGGCAGCAGAGGATGAGATGGTCAGGTGGCATCACTGACTCAGTGAACATGAGTTTGAGCAGACTCCGGGAGACAGTGAAGGACAAGGAAGCCTGGAGGGCTGCAGTCCATGGGGTCGCACAGAGTCTGAGCACAGAGGACAGAGACGCAACTGAGCGACTGAACAACAAGTAACAGAAAGGGAAGAGCCTAGAGCAAAAGAGGGGAAAAAAAGAGCAGGAAAGAAATGCTTCCTCGAATCCAGCCCATAAGAGGTTCAGGCTAGAGTGTTAAAATTGTTTTGCTAAAGTTCAAATTAATTTTAATGAGCTGTCTCTCCCTAAGCATTTTCTTATTTGGATAGGAAAAAGGTTACACAGAGCTGATTATCCCTGGCGAACACCATGTTCCTCTTCTCTGACTTTGCTTAAAATTAGAGGCTTGAAAGTGCCAGTTTTTAGAGGTGTGAGATCTTACCGTCGGCTCTTTGGCATATTCTTTTTACACCTTGCTGCAATTTTCTGTCCCTTTAAGGTCTTAGTCTACAGGCCTTCTCTACCAAAGGCTGTGCTGACAAGTGATAAGGACCCTCTCTAAGGAGGAGCGGCCTATCTGCAAAACGACTTATCTTGACCACTACTGAACACAAGATGGGGTCCTCTTATGAAGAGCTCAGGGCATGGTTTTTTGGCTTGTTCTTTCTTTTTCCTATGTCCTCCTTCGTGCCATAGACAGTGATCTTCCCCAGATGAAAGTCTGGTTCAAATACTTCATCTTTCCAGCTGCCTTAGGCAGTGGAAATTTCATGCCGTGGTCCACAATACCTGGCGCATCACTGCCTTCTCTGCTTCTCACACCCTGTGGTGCAGCCGCATAGATTTCTGTGGTTCCCGCATCCCACCAGGATGTCTAGAGTGCCGGGGCATCACTGTCACCGCTGACTCTGTACCTAAATGTCCACAGAGTCGGCCGGGTGAAACCCTAGACCACTTTCAAGGTGAGTTCAGAGAACCCCTCCATGAGGTCTTTCCATTTCCTCCTTTTTTGAATAGAACTGACCACTGTTTCCTGTGCCACCACTTCACCATCCCCCTAAAATACTTTATTACACTTAATTAAAATTTTGTCTCTTTTTCCTAAGCTGGGATTTTCTTGATGGATAAAACATGAATTATTTATTATTTCATTGTATCCCTAGTACAAAAGAGACATGCCTAAACATTCGTGTAAAGGAACAAACAAGTGAGGAACCATTGTTGGCTGAAAAAGAATGAACAGCCTTAAAGTTGAGAATTATGTTTTATTTGGCAGAATTTCTGAACTTAAGCCCAGAAAAAGCCTCTCAGATAGCTCTGAGGGACTGCATCGAAGAAGTAAGGGAGGATTTATATGAGTTTTACAACAGAAGTCAAGTAGACAGAATGTCAAAAGATTACTTTTAATTAAAGAAAGCCAGACATTTTGAGTTAATAAATGTAGCGCTTTTCCCTCTATGGGAAGATGCAAGAGTCCGGGCTTACTACAATCATTCCTTTGATATACACGTTAACCGTCTAGAGCCAGTAGCCTGCTTCTCTGCATCCTGAATCCCCTCAGGGTCTGCAGTCTGCGGTGGCAGCAATGGCTGAAAACATGGTGTCCGCAACATCCTTTGTTCACTTGTATGGCAGGAAATTTTTTTTCCTCGACACCATCAAGGCCTATGAAATACATCTGGATTCTAAACAGTCAATTGTAAGATTTCATTTAGCTTTACCCCACTATGCCAAGCACTGGGATCTTGTGGAGTTTTTAGCCTAAACCGAAGTAGGGGAGGTCAGAGAAGACCTCCCAATAAAAAATGGCCTTGAACTGGGACCTGAGAAGTGGATAGCCAGCCAAGCAGGGGACCACAGGAGGATACTTCAGGCAAAGAGAAGACTAGGTACAAAGGTGTGGGCATGGAGAAGAGTATGCCGCATTTGAGGAACCAAGAGCTGCCCAGATGCCTAGAGCCCAAAGGAGAGTGAAGTTGTAAGCACTGGTGGGGAGGCAGGCAGGGGCTGGGGCATGCAGGGTCTTGGAGGTTTCATAAAGAGGAGGGGGCACCGTCCATAGACTCAGCACACCTCCCTAACTAACCACTGAAACTCCTGACTCAGACAGGCAGAAAGCCTGGGGTAGCGCAATCTTCGCACTCAGTCAAAACTCTTGATGGCTTCAGGTAAACTTTTAGCCGCCCAGGTGGCACTAGTGGCAAAGAACTCTCCTGCCAAGGCAAGAGACAAGAGATGCGGGTTCAATTCCTGAGTCAGGAAGATCCCCTGGAGGAGGAAATGGCAAGCAATTCCAAATTCTTGCCTGAAGAATGCCACGGGCGGAGGTGGACTACAGTCGGTAGAGTCGCAAACAGTCGGCCACAACAGAAGTGACTTAGCACGCGTGCACTACTTAAAAACTTTCAATTTGGTGTGGTTTTAATTTTCTGTTTTTTACTTTGGGATTTTTTTTTCTTCTAGTTGTAAAATTGTGTGCTTGTTAATGAAACATCAAAAATATTGTATCAGTCTGCTTGGAGGCGGGTTTCCACGCTTACACGCATTCCCCACATGCCCGTTTGCATGCGGCTTGTTTCCTTCATCAGTACATTCATTTCAGGCGCGATCCGGACACTCACCCACCTGTCTCTCCATAAGAACCTGGTCAAACAGTTCGTTGCTGTATGTGAATTATATCTCAAGAAAATGAGAAGATCTTTTTAAAAAAGGAAGGAAATTGGCCAAACATTTACAACTGCTAGTGTTTCACTGAATACCCGCTATGTACAGAGCCCTGTTCTAGTGTGGAAGAGATTCAAAATGCGCCAGGCCTGGGATCTAGGAGCTCAGGGAAGCTTGTTTCAGAAAAGCTCACTGGTATCCACGGGTTATAAATGCGTGCCCTAAATGTGAATGAACTGAAGGGTGTAAAGGGAGAAGTAACATTAACTAACAGAGATCATTTCTGTTCATTAGCTATTCTTTATTTTGACATACTTTCATTGATTCTTTATGAAAATCTTTCTTTCCATAGTTTTAATCTCAATAGTTGCTGCACCTCAGCATTCCTATGATCTAGTTATTGTTTAAAAACACTTGGTCTTAACAGATGCACACTACTATATGTAAAATACATAAATAACAAGGACCTGTTGTATAGCACAGGAGACTATATTCAATATTTGGTAATAACTTTAATGGAAAAGAACCTGAAAATAGCATATATGTGTGTGTGTGTGTATAACTGAATAATTTTTGAATTATAGTAAATCAACTATATTTCAATTGAGAAAAGCACTTGTCCTTACATTATATTTTACAGCTTTGCATCTGAATGATGAAGGATACCTTAGAGATACTAGTCATTTTTCACACCATATACCTAATTTGTGTGACAATTGTTTACATACATGTAATGAATCAGGGGGGGCTTCACAGGTGGCTCAGTGGTCAGGAACCCGCCAGCAATGCAGGAGATGCAAATTCAGACCTTGGGTTGAGAAGATTCCCTGGAGAAGGCAATGGCGACTCACTCCAGTAATCTTGCCTGGAAAATCCCATGGACAGAAGGCCTCGTGTGGTACAGTCCACGAGTCACAAAGAGTCGGACACAACTGAGCGACCAAGTACACACTATACTAACTGATTGTGTGTGTGAATGCACACAAATTAGATATTAAACGAACTTGGTCCTCTCAATGACATGTTGAAGTAGGTATTATCATTATACAGATGGGGAAGTCAAGGCTCGCCTTCTTCACCTGTAAGGCCCTGCCACATGAAAATTTCTGGAGCTGCCACTGGGAGAGATGTGGGGTGAATTTGTCTTTTGTGATGTGCTCTGTGGTCCACTCATTACCTCAGCCGTAATCCCTTTCTCAACTTCTCTTTTGTACAGCTAAACCTGCGACCAGTCCTGGGCCTGCTGTTAATACACCACCAGGAGGTTTGTGCATGTTTTAAAACAGTTTTTCTCTGGAGTCACTGTTATGATGCAGCTCTACGTAATGGGACTGACTACTGCAGGGAAACTGACAAAGACCAAGAAATGGAAGTAAAATAGACAAAGTCTCTCTCCTCTAGAGGAATTCTCACTTCTGGAATGTTGCACAAGAATAATACTGTAGATTGAAGAAATTAAAGCATTCTAGCAAAACACATAAATGATGAGTGTGACCACGAAATGGTGGGCCAGGTAAAAGGGATTCAGCAGTGCAGTGGTGAGTAGGAGCTTACGGTCAAACCTGGCTGGACTCAGCCCTGAGCTTGGCCCTGTCCCAGGTGCTGACCCTGAGTAGCTTGAACCCTGAGTTCTCCAGAGGGTCTCTGCCATCTTAATTTTAAAATAGGGCTCATTATACCTCCCTCACAGTGTTTCTCTAAGGATTAAATAAGAAAATGTGTGTAAAATTGCTTGACTGAGCGCTCAATACATCATACGTGCCCAGTAAACTATAAGCCATCTGGGTCCTGAGATAAGGATGATCAGGTGGCATTCACTCTCTCTGATTATTCTTCTATGGAGAAGAAGATGACTTTGAAAGAGCGGGTTGAAAGCAGAAAAGAAGAAGGTCTTTTGTCGGTGGGATTTGGCCGGGTCCTCTGGATTTAAAGTAAAGTCTCAAGGAAGACTTAGCATAGCCACTGGATCATCAGCTAGTGGAAACACTGAGAAAAAGGGAAGCAATGGGTTTTCCGAAGGACAGAGACCAAGAGAGGAAAATTAGGCTAAGTGCTTAGAACCAATTACTAACTTCTGGGTCCAGTTAAATCATCTACTTTTCAAAGTGATTTCAGTGTGAAGCCAACATGATAGTGTGAAACCAGAGAACACTCATGGGTCAGCTGCAGACACACACAGCACACACGCCCTGAAACCTGTGAATAGTGAGCGGCTAAAGAATGACCCACTATAATCACGTCTTTGACGAGGTCTGGTAATGAAGTGCAGTATGTTATTAGTAGTAAATTCAAGAAATGACATAAAATGGCATCGGGAGACAGGAGAAAAAGAAATACTATTGTGGACTGGTAATGGGGGATTATCTCTAGCAGAGCATTCAGTTTCAGTTCAGTTCAGTCGCTCAGTCATGTCCGAACTTTGTGACCCCATGGACTGCAAAACACCAGGCCTCCCTGTCCATCACCAACTTCTGGAGTTCACTCAAACTCATGCCCATCAAGTTGGTGATGCCATCCAACCATTTCATCCGCTGTTGTCCTCTTCTCCTCCTGCCCTCAATATTTCCCAGCATCAGGGTCTTTTCATATGAGTCAGCTCTTCACATCAGGTGGTGAAAATATCTGATGATGTTGACTTTCAGCTTCAACATCTGTCTTTCCAATGAATATTCAGGACTGATCTCCTTTAGGATGGACTAGTTGGATCTCCTTGCAGTCCACAGGACTCTCATGAGTCTTCTCCAGCACCACAGTTCAAAAGCATCAGTTCTTCGGCCCTCAGCTTTCTTTATAGTCTGACTCTGTTTCTACTATTTCCCCATCTATTTGCCATGAAGTGATGGGACCAGATGCCATGATCTTCGTTTTCTGAATGTTGAGCTTTAAGCCAACATTTCACTCTCCTCTTTCACTTTCATCAAGAGGCTTTTTAGTTCCTCTTCACTTTCTGCCATAAGGGTGTTGTCATCTGCATATCTGAGGTTATTGATATATCTCCTGGCAATCTTGATTCCAGCTTGTGCTTCTTCCAGCCCAGCATTTCTCATGATGTACTCTGCATAGAAGTCAAATATGCAGGGTGACAGAATACAGTCTTATGTACTCCTTTTCCTATTTGGAACCAGTCTATTGTTCCTTGTCCAGTTCTAACTGTTGCTTCCTGACCTGTATACAGATTTCTCTAGAGGCAGGCCAGATGGTCTGGTATTTCCATCTCCTGAAGAATTTTCCACAGTTTGTTGTGATCCACACAAAGGCTTTGGCATAGTCAATAAACCAGAAATAGATGGTTTTTTTTTTTAATTCTCTTGCTTTTTCTGTGATCCAGCGGATGTTGGCAATTTGATCTCTGGTTCCTCTGTCTTTTCTAAAATCAGCTTGAACATCTGGAAGTTCATGGTTCACACACTATTGAAGCCTGGCTTAGAGAATTTTGAGCATTCCTCTATTAGCGTGTGTTCAGTTCAGTTAAGTTCAGTTGCTCAGTTATGTCCGACTCCTTGGGACCTCATGAACCGCAGCGTGTCAGGCCTCCCTGTCCATCACTGACTCCTGGAGTTCACCCAAACTCATGTCCATTGAGTCGGTGATGCCATCCAACCATGTTATCCTCTGTCATCTTCTTCTCCTGCCATCAATCTTTCTCAACATCAGGGTCTTTTCAAATGAGTCAGCTCTTCACATTAGGTGGCCAAAATACTGGAGTTTCAGCTTCAACATCAGTCCTTCCAATGAAAACCCAGGTCTGATTTCCCTTAGGATGGACTGGTTGGATGTCTTGCAGTCCAAGGGACTCTCAAGAGTCTTCTCCAACACCACAGTTCAGAAGCATCAATTCTTCAGCACTCATCTCTCTTTATAGTCGAGCTCTCATATCCATACATGACCACTGGAAAAACAATAGCCTTGACTAGACAGACCTTTGTTGGCAAAGTAATGTCTCTGCTTTTTAATATCCTGTCTAGGTTGGTCTAACTTTCCTTCCAAGTAGTAAGCGTCTTTTAATTTCATGGCTGCAACCACCATCTGCAGTGATTTTGGAGCCCAGAAAAATAAAGTCTGACACTGTTTCCTCTGTTTCCCCATCTATTTGCCATGAAGTGATGGGACCGGATGCCATGATCTTCGTTTTCTGAATGTTGAACTTTAAGCCAACTTTTTCACTCTCCTCTGATTGTGCAGTTGTTTGAGCATTCTTTAGCATGCCTTTCTTTGGGACTGGAATGAAAACTGACTTTTTCCAGTCCTGTGGCCGCTGCTGAGTTCTCCAAATTTGCTGGTATATTGAGTGCAGCACTTTCATAGCATCCTCTTTTAGGATTTGAAATAGCTCAACTGGAATTCCTTCACCTCCACTAGCTTTATTTGTAGTGATGCTTCCTAAGGCCCACTTGACTTCAATTCCAATATGTCTGGCTCTAGTTGAGTGATCACACCATCGTGATTATCTGGGTCATGAAAATCTTTTTTGTATAGTTCTTCTGTGTATTCTTACCACCTCTTCTTAATATCTTCGGTTTCTGTTAGGACTATACCATTTAAGGCAACTATACTAAGAACGTTTACAGAAAGGAATCCAGTGAGACTGATGGCAAAAACACAGCTGGGACAAAGTAAGGGTTTGGATTCTGATGGTGGAAAATGGATAGCAACATAATTTATATTCAGTCATGTCCAGCTCTTTTTGAGGATTGAACTGATGTTCATGTGGGATTACAGCTCAATATGTCTCTTTCTGATCACCATTTTTACATTTTTCAAAAATGCACTGCTTCTTGTGGAAGTCCATAAATGGTTCTTCCAATAGTTTCTCATATCCTTCCCTTTAGTGCATGAGGGAGTTTACTAATTCATGATGAATGGAAACTTGTTGGGCAGCTGAAAATAGATATTGGGATTATTAATGTTAAGACTGGCACATTACCTCATATATTTCACTTGCTCGCTGTTGAAAGTTGAACTATGTAGTTCTTTAAACACAGTTAAGGAATAACAAAAATCCACTAGACAGTCTAATTCCAAAGGGGTATTTTTTAAATATGCCATATGTTTTCTGACCTTATTTTCAAATATTGTCGTTTTAGGACCAATCCCAGTACTGGAACATAGTTTGTCACAGTCAGGTATGTTAATATTTGACAAAGAATGATGATCATTCCATTTAACATTTGTCTTGCGAGTTTTAAATGCCTTGGAACTAGAAGCATCAATTTTATTTTTTAAGTTTTTCTTTCTGATGTTGCTTTAAAATTTTTTAATTATAGTTATTATTTGCTCTAGGTGTAGAATATAATGATTCACAACTTTTAAAAGTTATACTCCATTTATAGTTGTTATAAAATACGGCCATATTCCCTGTGTGCTGTACACTATATGTTTTGTACTTAGTTGTTCAGTGGTGTCTGACTCTTTGTGACACCATGCACTGTAGCCCGCCAGGTTCCTCTGTCCATGGGATTCTCCAGGCCAGAATACTGCAGTGGGTTGCCATTCCCTTCTACAGGCGATCTTCCCAACTCAGAGATCAAACCCAGGTCTCCCGCACTAGAGGCAGATTCTTTACTGTCTGAGCCAGCAGGGAAGCCCTGTACAGTAATATATCCTTGCAGCTCATTTCACACATGACAGCTTGTACCTCTTCTTCTCCTACCCCCATACTGCCTTTCTCTCTTCCCTCTCCCCACTGGGAACCACTAGCTAATTTTAAACACAAGAGTGTTACTGATTTCAGTCACACAAATTGTAAAAGGAAATAAAATATGCTCTTTTCAGAATCAAAATAGGCATTTCCAATTTCCTTAAACATTTTAGAAACAGCAGTATATAATCTGATCATCATTTTTATTTTACGTTATATGTCTTCAGCTCTCTAACGTACTGTGGGCACATCCAGGATAAATACAGATCCTTCCTGTCTTAGTCCAGGTGCATTTTAGACCCTGTGCTACCATTTGGGAGCTGCCTTCCCAGCACTGTTGGGAAGCTACCTTCCCATCACTTTCACCCATAAAAAGACAAAGTGATATTACCCTGATTTTACCTGCTTTATTTTACAAATGCTGTGTGGTCATTTACTTCACACTTTTATAATTTGTTCCTCTGTTTTTCTCCTATAGTAACGGTAGTCATAATTTTTGCGGTGATTGCTGCTATCATTGGAATTATCGTCGGATGTGCCAGCCTTATTTCCCTCCTGAGAAGGGTGAGGACTCAGTTTTTAATTTTAGGTGCTGGTGTAAATAACTCCAGGAGGGTTTAACTCTACAGCTTCAACTAAACTCAAAAGAAAAACAAAACTGCATGAAACTCCATCTTTTCAACTGGACACAGATAAGTCACTGAGTTACTCTAGCAGAATTTTTTATTTGCATTTGCCTATAAAGAATCCGCAAATACCAATCTACCTGTTTTCCGATGAAACATCCTCCAAGGCTTCTAATTTGGTTTAATACATTTTGATGGATGTGGATGAAATAGTCAAAGGTCTAATTATAGGATCTAGTTTAATTTGCGTATGAAAAATCTTTAAAATAACATGATATATTTACTAATGCTGAAAATATTTGCTTTTTTATTCTATTTCCTGGGACAGATTTTTCAAATTCCACCTATGAATTTTCAGCCATGAATGATGTTTTTCATCACTAAAGATACTTTTGAGTCTGTATGACAGCATTCCAAAGCATATCACCTTTGCTATAACCTCCTGTTTAAGGTAGTTCAGACGCAATATTTGTGTGTGTGATTATAATGCTAGTAATTTGGAATTATAATCATAGGTCATTAAGTACCTAGTCACAAAAGAGTGGTCATACAAAGAAGTTCTCATTCACCCTCTATTTTTATCTTCCTTTGTGATCTCCATACCACAGCCATTCTATATATGTATATATTCTTTATAAAATGCTTGTTTTAGAGAGCTCACAAAACTGCAATGTCAGGGCTATAACAACAAGATTGATAGTAAATCTACATAAAGTTCCCTTGCCCTTTTCTTTTTTAACTGTTTTTGTTAGGTGACTTTGCTAATCATTCAAATCTATGATTGATTAGCATTACTCCATGTAAATTTAACTTCTCTAAATAATATTTTCTTAATGGAAGTAAAGTAAGTGAGAGTATCTGCTCTAATATGAGAGATTTTGTAAAGACTTAAATGGAAGATAACTCCTCTTGTTTGCAGTTTAAATGTTGGGAACAAAGTCATCCCCTTGTCTTTGGGCACAGACAACAAATTTAGTTGTCTTCTCTCTTGGCTGATGCTCTAAATCTGAAAAAGACAACGACATACTTGGTTGGAAAAATTCAAAGAACACCTTGCATACAAATACAGTAGAATTGGGTCATGGTTATCAATTCAGCTTTTCATTACACCAGGGAACTATGATGCATCAATATTTGGGGTAATAGTTCCCCTATGGAAATGACAAAAACTATTTAGAAATAAAACTTTAAACCAAAGTTCGTAGGTATCTATGAAATAACAGGTTTTTCCACAAAAGAACTCTACAACGTGAATTTTAACTGAAAGAAAACAAACTTTAGCCAAAAAAATGTGCTTTTAATCTGAGGTATATTTCTTACTGTGTCTAAGTTTATAAAATTGTGGCATTAACATTCTTCTGCCTTTTATTCATAGAGATATCGAGAACAAACAAGTGCTCCTAAAACTTCTGAACAAGTAGAAGAAATAGGTTGGTGCTATTTTTATTGCCTTTTGCCTTTTTGGAAGGAATATAAATTAATGATTTACTTTTATACTCTTCAATATAATGAAATTTTCTCTTAGGTATAAATTATCTTTTTTAGAAAAAGTAAAACAAATACTGCACGTAAAGCAAAATCCAAGTTCTTTTGTGTACTTTTTATTTTCCAAACTGCAAAGTTGAGGATAGGAGAACCTGTAAGGGGCTAGTTCAATAGCCCCAAATCTGGAGCCAGACCTTGGTTTAAATCCATATTCCACTACTTATCAGCTGTGTAACCCTAAGCCAGCTATTCTCATGGAGATAATACCAGTGAGTGGGCTGATAATTCAACATGGGCATAATGATAGTGTTCACCTCACAGAGTTTCATGAGGATTGAATGAACTACCATAAGTAGTAGAGTGCCTAGAGCAGTTCTTGGCCAGAGTAAGCACCCAATGCCTCGTAGCTGTTATAAGTATTGCAGGCTCCACACTCAATGACCTCTGCACAAATGGCCAGTCACTAGGCTCCCTTATCATTTCCACTGTCAGGTGGAAAGGGGATACATAAACATGGAAAAAATAGCAGGAGTATCTTGTTCACCCAGGATAGTATTGACTTAAGTAGTGTTTTCCAAAAAGAGACAACCTTAAAAAGTGTGAGATAAATAGTTTTTTATTTTTTAAATTTTAAAATCCTTAATTCTTACATGCGTTCCCAAACATGAACCCCCCTCCCACCTCCCTCCCCATAACATCTCTCTGGGTCATCCCCATGCACCAGCCCCAAGCATGCTGCATCCTGCGTCAGACATAGACTGGCGATTCAATTCTTACATGATAGTATACATGTTAGAATGTCATTCTCCCAAATCATCCCACCCTCTCCCTCTCCCTCTGAGTCCAAAAGTCCGTTATACACATCTGTGTCTCTTTCCCTGTCTTGCATACAGGGTCGTCATTGCCATCTTCCTAAATTCCATATATATGTGTTAGTGTACTGTATTGGTGTTTTTCTTTCTGGCTTACTTCACTCTGTATAATCGGCTCCAGTTTCATCCATCTCATCAGAACTGATTCAAATGAATTCTTTTTAACGGCTGAGTAATACTCCATTGTGTATATGTACCACAGCTTTCTTATCCATTCATCTGCTGATGGACATCTAGGTTGTTTCCATGTCCTGGCTATTATAAACAGTGCTGCGATGAACATTGGGGTACATGTGTCTCTTTCAATTCTGGTTTCCTCGGTGTGTATGCCCAGCAGTGGGATTGCTGGGTCATACGGCAGTTCTATTTGCAATGTTTTAAGGAATCTCCACACTGTTCTCCATAGTGGCTGTACTAGTTTGCATTCCCACCAACAGTGTAGGAGGGTTCCCTTTTCTCCACACCCTCTCCAGCATTTATTGCTTGCAGATTTTTGGATCGCAGCCATTCTGACTGGGGTGAAGTGGTACCTCATTGTGGTTTTGATTTGCATTTCTCTAATAATGAGTGATGTTGAGCATCTTTTCATGTGTTTGTTAGCCATCCGTATGTCTTCTTTGGAGAAATGTCTATTTAGTTCTTTGGCCCATTTTTTGATTGGGTCGTTTATTTTTCTGGAATTGAGCTGCATAAGTTGCTTGTATATTTTTGAGATTAGTTGTTTGTCAGTTGCTTCATTTGCTATTATTTTCTCCCATTCAGAAGGCTGTCTTTTCACCTTGCTTATAGTTTTCCTTTGTTGTGCAGAAGCTTTTCATTTTAATTAGATCCCATTTGTTTATTTTTGCTTTTATTTCCAGAATTCTGGGAGGTGGATCATAGAGGATCCTGCTGTGATTTATGTCTGAGAGTGTTTTGCCTATGTTCTCCTCTAGGAGTTTTATAGTTTCTGATCTTACATTTAGATCTTTAGTCCATTTTGAGTTTATTTTTGTGTGCGGTGTTAGAAGTGATCTAGTTTCATTCTTTTACAAGTGGTTGTAAAAGTTTTCCCAGCACCACTTGTTAAAGAGATTGTCTTTACTCCATTGTATATTCTTGCCTCCTTTGTCAAAGATAAGGTGTCCATATGTGTGTGGATTTATCTCTGGGCTTTCTATTTTGTTCCATTGATCTATATGTCTGTCTTTGTGCCAGTACCATACTGTCTTGATGACTGTGGCTTTGTAGTAGAGCCTGAAGTCAGGCAAGTTGATTCCTCCAGTTCCATTCTTCTTTCTCAAGATTGCTTTGGCTATTCGAGGTTTTTTGTATTTCCATACAAATCTTGAAATTATTTGTTCTAGTTCTGTGAAAAATGTGGCTGATAGCTTGATAGGGATTGCATTGAATTTGTAAATTGCTTTGGGTAGTATACTCATTTTCACTATATTGATTCTTCCGATCCATGAACATGGTATATTTCTCCACCTATTAGTGTCCTCTTTGATTTCTTTCATCAGTGTTTTATAGTTTTCTATATATAGGTCTTTAGTTTCTTTAGGTAGATATATTCCTAAGTATTTTATTCTTTTCGTTGCAATGGTGAATGGAATTGTTTCCTTAATTTCGTTTTCTACTTTCTCATTATTCGTGTATAGGAATGCAAGGGATTTCTGTGTGTTGATTTTATAACCTGCAACTTTACTATATTCATTGATGAGCTCTAGTAATTTTCTGGTGGAGTCTTTAGGGTTTTCCATGTAGAGGATCATGTCATCTGCAAACAGTGAGAGTTTTACTTCTTCTTTTCCAATTTGGATTCCTTTTATTTCTTTTTCTGCTCTGATTTCTGTGGCCAAAACTTCCAGAACTATGTTGAATAGTAGCGGTGAAAGTGGACACCCTTGTCTTATTCCTGACTTTAGGGAAATGCTTTCAATTTTTCACCATTGAGGATAATGTTTGCTGTGGGTTTGTCATAGATAGCTTTTATTATGTTGAGGTATGTTCCTTCTATTCCTGCTTTCTGGAGAGTTTTTATCATAAATGGATGTTGAATTTTGTCAAAGGCCTTCTCTGCATCTATTGAGATAATCATATGGTTTTTATTTTTCAATTTGTTAATGTGGTGAATTACATTGATTGATTTGCGGATATTGAAGAATCCTTGCATCCCTGGGATAAAGCCCACTTGGTCACGGTGTATGATCTTTTTAATGTGTTGTTGGATTCTGATTGCTAGAATTTTGTTGAGGATTTTTGCATCTATGTTCATCAGTGATATTGGCCTGTAGTTTTCTTTTTTTGTGACATCTTTGTCCGGTTTTGGTATTAGGGTGATGGTGGCCTCATAGAATGAGTTTGGCAGTTTACCTTCCTCTGCAATTTCTGGAAGAGTTTGAGGAGGATAGGTGTTAGCTCTTCTCGAAATTTTTGGTAGAATTCAGCTGTGAAGCCGTCTGGACCTGGGCTTTTGTTTGCTGGAAGATTTCTGATTACAGTTTCAATTTCCGTGCTTATGATGGGTCTGTTAAGATTTTCTATTTCTTCCTGGCTCAGTTTTGGAAAATTGTACTTTTCTAAGAATTTGTCCATTTCTTCCACGTTGTCCATTTTATTGGCATACAACTGCTGATAGTAGTCTCTTATGATCCTTTGTATTTCTGTGTTGTCTGTTGTGATCTCTCCATTTTCATTTCTAATTTTATTGATTTGATTTTTCTCTCTTTCCTTCTTGATGAGTCTGGCTAATGGTTTGTCAATTTTATTTATCCTTTCAAAGAACCAGCTTTTGGCTTTATTGATTTTTGCTATGGTCTCTTTTGTTTCTTTTGCATTTATTTCTGCCCTAATTTTTAAGATTTCTTTCCTTCTACTCACTCTGGGGTTCTCCAACTCTTCCTTTTCTAGTTGCTTTAGTTGTAGAGTTAGGTTATTTATTTGGCTTTTTTCTTGTTTCTTGAGGTATGCCTGTATTGCTATGAACTTTCCTCTTAGCACTGCTTTTATAGTGTCCCACAGGTTTTGGGTTGTTTTGTTTTCATTTTCATTAGTTTCTATGCGTATTTTGATTTCTTTTTTGATTTCTTCTGTGATTTGTTGGTTATTCAGAAGTGTGTTGTTCAACCTCCATATGTTGGAATTTTTAATAGTTTTTCTCCTGTAATTGAGATCTAATCTTAATGCATTATGGTCAGAAAAGATGCTTGGAATGATTTCAAATTTTTTGAATTTATCAAGTTTAGATTTATGGCCCAGGATGTGATCTATCCTGGAGAAGGTTCCATGAGCACTTGAAAAAAAGGTGAAATTCATTGTTTTGGGGTGAAATGTCCTATAGATATCAATTAGGTCTAACTGATCTAATGTATCATTTAAAGTTTGCGTTTCTTTGTTAATTTTCTGTTTAGTTGATCTGTCCATAGGTGTGAGTGGGGTATTAAAGTCTCCCACTATTATTGTGTTATTGTTGATTTCCCCTTTCATACTTGTTAGCATTTGTCTTACATATTGTGGTGCTCCTATATTGGGTGCATATATATTTATAATGGTTATATCTTCTTCTTGGATTGTTCCTTTGATCATTATGTAGTGGCCTTCTTTGTCTCTTTTCACAGCCTTTGTTTTAAAGCCTATTTTATCAGATATGAGTATTGCCACTCCTGCTTTCTTTTGGTCTCTATTTGCGTGGTATATCTTTTTCCAGCCCTTCACTTTCAGTCTGTATGTGTCCCTTGTTTTGAGGTGGGTCTCTTGTAAGCAGCATATAGAGGGGTCTTGTTTTTGTATCCATTTGGTTTTGGTTGGGGCGTTCAACCCATTTACGTTTAAGGTAATTATTGATAAGTATGATCCCGTTGCCATTTACTTTATTGTTTTGGCTTTGGGTTTATACACCCTTTCGTGTTTCCTGTCTAGAGGATATCCTTTAGAATTTGTTGGAGAGCTGGTTTGGTGGTGCTGAATTCTCTCAGCTTTTGCTTGTCTGTAAAGCTTTTGATTTCTCCTTCGTATTTGAATGAGATCCTTGCTGGGTACAGTAATCTGGGCTGTAGGTTATTGTCTTTCATCACTTTAAGTATGTCTTGCCATTCCCTCCTGGCCTGAAGAGTTTCTATTGAAAGATCAGCTGTTATCCTTATGGGAATCCCCTTGTGTGTTATTTGTTGCTTTTCCCTTGCTGCTTTTAATATTTGTTCTTTGTGTTTGATCTTTGTTAATTTGATTAATATGTGTCTTGGGGTGTTTCGCCTTGGGTTTATCCTATTTGGAACTCTCTGTGTTTCTTGGACTTGGGTGATTATTTCCTTCCCCATTTTAGGGAAGTTTTCAACTATTATCTCCTCAAGGATTTTCTCATGATCTTTCTTTCTGTCTGCTTCTTCTGGGACTCCTATAATTCGAATGTTGGAGCGTTTCATATTGTCCTGGAGGTCTCTGAGATTGTCCTCGTTTCTTTTAATTCATTTTTCTTGTTTCCTCTCTGATTCATTTCTTTCTACCATTCTATCTTCTATTTCACTAATCCTATCTTCTGTCTCCGTTATTCTACTATTTGTTGCCTCCAGAGTGTTTCTGATCTCATTTATTGCATTATTCATTATATTTTGACTTTTTTATTTCTTCTAGGTCCTTGTTAAACCTTTCTTGCATCTTCTCAATCCTTGTCTCTAGGCTATTTATCTGTGTTTCCATTTTGATTTCAAGATTTTGGATCATTTTCACTATCAATATTCGGAATTCCTTCTCCGGTAGATTCCCTACTTCTTCCTCTTTTGTTTGGTTTGGTGGGCAACTCTCTTGTTCCTTTACCTGCTGAGTATTCCTCTGTCTCTTCATCTTGGTTATATTGCTGCGTTTGGGGTGGCCTTTTTATATTCTGGTAATTTGTGAGTTCTCTTTATTATGGAGCTTCCTCACTTTGGGTGGGGTTCTATCAGTGGCTTGTCAAGGTTTCCTGGTTAGGGAGGCTTGTGTTGGAGTTTTGGTGGGTGGAGCTGGGTTTCTTCTCTCTGGAGTGCAGTGGAGTGACCCGTAATGGGTTATGAGACATCAAAGGTTTTGGGATAATTTTGAGCTGCCTGTATATTGAGGCTCAGGGGAGTGTTCCTGTGTTGCTGGAGAATTTGCGTGGTATGTCTTGTTTTGGAACTTGTTGGCCCTTGGGTGGAGCTTGGTTTCGGTGTAGGTATGAAGGCATTTGATGAGCTCCTATTGCTTAATGTTCCCTGAATTCAAGAGTTCTCTAATGTTTTCAGGCTTTGGATTTAAGCTTCCTGCTTCTGGTTTTCAGTTTTATTTTTACAGTAGCCTCTAGACTTCTCCATCTATACAGCACCGATGATAAAACATCTAGGTTAAAGATGAAAAGTTTCTCCACATTGAGGGACACTCAGAGAGGTTCACTGAGTTACAAGGAGAAGAGAAGATGGAGGGGGTAGTTAGAGGTAACTGGAATGAGATGCGGTGAGATCAAGAGAGGAGAGAGCAAGCTAGCCAGTAGTCACTTCCTTATGTGCGCTCTATAGTCTGGACCGCTCAGAGGTATTTACAGAGTTATACGGGGAAGAGGAGAGGGAGGAAGTAGACAGAGGTGGCCAGGAGGATAAGAGAGAGGAATGAGTAGGAGAGAGACAAATCCTGCCAGTAACCAGTTCCTTAGGTGTTCTCCACCGTCTGGAACACACAGAGATTCACAGAGTTGGATAGAGAAGAGATGGGGGAGAAAAGAGACAGAGGCCACCTGGTGGAGAAAAAGGAGAGTCCAGAGGAGGAGAGAGTGGTCAAGCCAGTAATCTCGCTCTCAGGTAAACTTGGGTAATGAAGTTTGGGTTTTTAAATGTACAAAATTGACAACAAAAACCTAAGAGCAAAGATTAAAAATCTGGAGTAGAGGTTGGATTTTCAAAATACAATATTAAAGAAAAGCAGCAGGAAAAAGGAAGAAAGAAAAAAAGAATTATTAAAAAACAAACAAACAAACAAACAAAAACAAAACAAAACACCAACAACCATCCAAAGAGTATATATGGTGTTTGCCTTAAAAAAAAAAAAAAAGTCTTTTTTTTAAAAATAGTAATACTAGGTTATAGAAATAAAAATTAGAGGAGAAAAAGAAGACTTAACAATTTTAAAAAAAGCTAGGAAAAAAAAGGAAAAAAAGCAAAAGCAAAAAAAAAAAAGGAATGATTTTAAAAATATTAAAAATATATCTGGCTCTTCTCTGATGTTATGGGCCGTGTGGGCTCACTTCTAAGGTGGTTCCCTCTGTTTAACTTCTTCTGTTTGCTGGTTTTTTAGGCTCACTAGTTCAGTCGCGCTGTGGGGAGGGGGGATGCTGCAAACAAATAGCACTGTCGTGTGTACACAGTATCTCTGCCCCGCTTGACCTGTCCTTTCTCGCGGCGCACAAACCGCTCCAGCTCTACGATGCTCAGCTGGGAACCGTCTGGGGCCGGCCCTAGGCTGCGTGCACTTCCCCGGTCCAAGCCGCTCAGGTTCGGCGCTCAGGCAGCCCTCAGAGGCACAAATGTGGCTGGGATTGCGCTTTGTGCCCTTCCCAGGTCCGAGTAGCTCAGGAGTTTGGCGAGCGCGATCGCCGCGGCTTGTCACCTTTTCTGCCGCTGCTGCTCAGCTCTCTGGGTGGACCACTGGCGCACCCCGTGAGGCAGACTGTGACTGTCCAGCACCCCCAGAAGTCTTAGCAAAGGAGCCTGCTTACAGTTAGGTACGTAAAGTCTCTCCGGGTCTGCAATTGCCCCTTTCCAGTCCTTACGGCTCTGGCTGCCTGTCCCCGGCGGGGAATGGTCTGCAGCCGGCTTTTTCCGTTCAGTCCTTTGTTCTGTGCTCGGTCGTGGCGGTGTCTTATGTTCGAGCTTTTCGTGCGGTAGCTATCCCACAGTCTGGTTAGCTAGCCCAAGTTAGATTGTTCTGGTTGCGCGTGGGGCGTTCCTGCCAGATTCTTGCAAAGCTCTGCAGCCCGCGCCTCCCGCGCGTCCCTGCCCTGCCCCCACTTCCCAATGGCAGATGCAGGCGTCTGTGCTGCTTTTCCGCTGGGGGAGTTACTTACTGGTGGGCTTGTAATCTCTTGGTTTTAATTATTTATCTATTTTTCCTTCCTGTTATGTTGCCCTCTGTGTTTCCAAGGCTCGCCACAGACTCGGCAGGGAGAGTGTTTCCTGGTGTTTGGAAACCTCTCTTCTTCAAATTCCCTTCCCGGGACGGGCTTCCCTTCCCGGGAGGGAGCTCCCTCCCCACCTCCTTTGTCTCCTTTTTCATCTTTTATATTTTTTCCTACCTGTTTTTGAAGACAATGGTCTGCTTTTCTGGTTGCCTGATGTCCTCTGCCAGCCTACAGAAGTTGTTTTGTGGAGTTTGCTTAGCGTTGAAATGTTCTTTTGAGGAATTTGTGAGGGAGAAAGTGATCTTCCCGTCCTATTCCTCCGCCATCTTTCCCTCCCCCTGATTTTTATATTTGAAAGTATCCAGATATTAGTACTTTCTTGCAGGGAAAAAAAAAAGTAAACTCTAACAAGACTGGAGCATCCATTACCAGCATGAGAGCAATTCACAAGAGCTGAGTAGTAGTTGCTGCCTCTACAATTTTTTAAATTATGGCCTGTTATATAATTTCACTAATTAAGTAGATGGTTCTATTAACATTAAACTTTGCCTGAGGTGTGAACCCAAATGACATCTGTTTGGGGAGATAATCACCAAACACAAGTCTCTGTAGAATGGGCTTTAAATGCTCGAGCAAAAGGGAACTGATTCTGCTTTCTACAAAATTAAAGTTTTTCTCATAATTATAAAAAATCATGACAGATTTTAGAGGCTATAAATTTCCAGATTCCAATATTTAACCCTAGACCTAGCACCTATCTTCAAAGGACTTGCTAGGTTTTTTAGACTTTGGGGACATAAAAAACAGAGACTTTTCAACTCTCTACCCCAGCCATATAAGCTATATGCAGAACTAGCTTCATCACATTATCTTGTAGGTTCTTAAGATTAAAGTTGATCAGTATATAATTGTTTAGTCCTGGGAGTTTCATGCTTGGAAGGGTGAATAGTGTACATGTCATTCTCAGCTACCAGGATTAATAAGACTCAATGTGCAGATACATAAAACAGCAAATGTTTTGAGTCCTGTAGCAGATTCACTTTCTTAAACTAAGGTTACTTCATTACAGGATTTGCAGCTCGGACAAATATGTGTTATTTCTTTTACCTACATTCTTCATTGTTTCCAAAAAAATGTTTGAAAATGTTTTTAAAATGGAGCAATTACTAGTCAAGACCTAATGTTTAGTTATCTAAATTATGCTTTTAACTATCGATTTATTTTGGTGACCATTTTAATGTTTAATGTTTTGTCTGCTTTTTTTTTTCATATAATCTTGAGCCTTTCTGTGCAATAGCTCACAAAAATTTGGGACAATTTAATCCATCAAAGTTCATTGAAATATCCTTGTAAGTTTAAGTGTAATGGACATTTTCCAAATGCTTACTGTGGTTTGGGCACCTACACACTTATTAGATATACCAATAGGAGTCTGTCCTCTGGAAGCTGAGCATCTATTAGAAACAGACTGTGGTCATTGTAGGGAACAGGTTTAAGGTAGCAGAAGCATTAGCATCTAAAAAGTCTGGGGCAGGTATTAATAGCAAAGGCTTCTGCAGATGAAATCACCAGAGGTCAGCCTTAAAGGGTGGATAGACGTTTCTAGGGGAAAGTCAGTTCTAGACAAAAGTCCAGCTTGAGCAAAAGCATAAAAGAAGACAGAATATGGCGTAGTCAAGGAACTGTGTGCATTTCCACATTAGCAGGATTAATGCCTCAGTTCTTCATTTATGTCTCAAATATATATAAAGGCAGTAGAAAGTGAGATGAATCATATTTTAGGTTCAATTCACCTTTCCTTATTTGTGCAAATAAAGTTATTAAATATGTCTTAGTAAGTTAGTGAAATTGTTACCAGAGAGTAGATTCTTGGCAGAAAGAATTAGGAGACGAGACACATAAGTCAAGAAAATAAAGGGTTTATTAATAAATAATAGGATGTTCTCAGGGGGAGCGTGAGTACATTCAGGTGGGTAGCTTCTCTGAATTCCTTTAGCAAGCTGGTTATATGGATTGTAAAAATGAGTGGACAGAATGTTCATTGGGAGGGGAGAGGTTTGGAGTGATATTTCCTGATTTTCACCCCAACTCCACCTTTCTTTCTTTTTTTTTTTTTTTCCAACTCCACCTTTCTAAGGAGAGGAGGGATCTTTGTCTTTATTCAGTCTTGATTAGAAGTGTCACAGCATCAGTACATGATGGAAACTTCTTCTGCAAGGCTAATTTTATTGTAATGAGAACATAATGAGCAAAAGGTTACATTGGGGACACTGGAGATTCTGCCTTTCCCTACCTTTCTTTGTCTGCCTCCAGGGCACTTGTTACCCCAAAATGTCTGGGTTCTTATCAGTCCAGAGGTTTCCTGTTTTCTGTCTGCCCAAGGACCCACTTAGTTTATAAGATGTGGGGTTTCCTGCCATTTGGCCTGTCCTCCCTTTGTCTGCTCATTTCTAGCTATCTGCCTGCTCTAACAAAATGGGTTAACAAAATCAGACCCCACTTCATAGGAAATTTGGGAAGACACACAAGATTCCAGAAAGTGGGTTAGCCCTATTTTTGTAGAATACTGCTCTAAAGCAACTCACAAGTCAAAGAGATGGGAGTGATCATGCCATCTCAACAAAAACAAGAGATGTTGGGGTATAAAGAACAAATTGCTTTTACCTCCTTGAACTTGCACAGGATTAATGGTTGGTGGGAAATGAGAATAAGTGAGTCTGAGTTAGCTGCCCACAGTGATGGCCACATGTGACTTCTACCAGTCCAGTCCATTTGCCACGGCAGAATTTGGGGTTGCACCGTTCCTGTAATTCCCCAATCGGAGGAGACTATGGGAAATGCTCTGCTTCCATAACAGCAAAGGTTCAGCCCATCTGTTTCACACAGTTTCTGGAAGTAACACAAATCCAACCTACTAGCTAAGGAAAGTGGGACATCACACTTGGTGGGGGAGGCCAGCCCTTCTTTCATATGCTAGTATCAAACAGGAATTTAGCAGTGAGTTTCTGTACAGCCTTGCCATGCTTATGTCTAAGAGAAAAACAGTTACTTCTGAAAGAGATTACAAACTAGGAAGCTTGTCTTAAATTCAAACATATGTGTAATTCCACTCACTTATCATTTACTGCTTTCCCACTCTATTCCACCCCTTCACAAGTTCCCTGTTAGTTTCTCATCTCTGCAGAAGTTAGGAAAAGAGCAGTTATGTTTGTTCCTTAAGTTGTAAGGCTTTTGGGATAAATTTTCTAAGAAATTCTTTTTTACTACACAAAACTCTAATAGAGCTAATCTGAAAGGAAATACCTTTCATTTCCTAACACTTGTACTCAAGGACAACTCGGTAAGAATATAGAATCCTGAAATTTATTTTATGAATTGATTTCCTGTTGCATTTAAATATAATTGTGTTTTACACCACTTTTTTGTTTTTTTTTTCCTAGAAGATTCAGCACCGTAATCAATGAGAGTCGGTTCACCAAATCAAGTTTTGGAAGAACTCGAAGACAAGACTTCAATCATGTGAAAAATACACATGTAC
Organism: Ovis aries; assembly: GCF_016772045.2. Lineage (NCBI taxonomy): Eukaryota > Metazoa > Chordata > Mammalia > Artiodactyla > Bovidae > Ovis > Ovis aries. Next base: position 14,232,096 of record NC_056070.1, read on the forward strand.
ATTTTGGTCAAGTGAAAAATGAACTTGTCAAAAAAAAATATGCTGTGTACCTTCCCAAGCTGTACGATTTCAGGATAAAAATTTCATCATAATGAGTCCAGTGAAATGTTTTCTTTCATGCTTGCTTTGGTATGTTAACATAATTTTTATAATTAAATGACTTAGCATTCTTATTCAAAACTTTAGTTGGCTTTGTCCACAGTTCCTTAAGACTGACATTCTATTCTTTGGCATTTTAATGATTATGCTTTTAAATGAACAGGTTTGTAACATCTAGATAAAATCTAAGTTTTCTTCTCATTCTAAACTTATGAGTCTATTTTCGTTATTTTGAATAAATTAAAAAGAGAGCAAAAAGCTATTATTTCCTTCATTGCTGAACAGGCAAGGTATGTGTTACATTAAAGATAATGTTTTAATCACACTAATCAATCTTGTGCTTGGAAATGCCTTTCATACATACACACATACATACACATATGTACATATACATAGATAAAGATATGGAATAGATATAAATATATAGATTGACATACACATTCATCCTTTGATGCATAAATCAACACAAAAGTTTTTTCCTATTAAAAGAAGTGGGATACTACACATGTATAAATGACTCATTTACGATAACTTGTCTGAAAGTCTAAAGTGCTAACTCATTCAGGGCACAGACATGAACTGTGTTCCACTGGAATATTTAATTATGTCAGTGGGCAGAGTATCCTGAGAAAAGGACTTAATGACTTTGTTTACAAAAAGAAACTTCTGAATAACTCTGGACATGCAATAACATATGCAGATTTGACATGTAGTTGAATATGTAAAAAGGTTACCCTGTATTCTCCATGAAATGCTTTAATCTGTCCAGTCCTAGTTTCTATTTGTAATAAAGTTTTGGAAATTGGTTTAAATAACTTAAAAGAAATTTCTGAATCCTGGAGACTAAGGTTTTGTGACTGTACAGTTATCTCTCATTTGTAGTAAAACTTGAAAAGCGATGTAAAACCATTGTGTATTCCTGTGATATTCCATTTAAACATCCATATGGCTTTTCATTATTGCATGATAATTAAGTAAATAGTATTATGTACATATTTGAGCTTGGCAGCTTAGATGTACTTTTTTATATGTTAAAAAATCTAATTCTTAATCTACTTGCATGTTCAGAGAGTGTTGGTTGTACCAAATTGATTATAGAAAAATAAAGAATAAGAACAATGTATTTCTGTTGGTATATGTATTGTGAAAGTAGTTATGACAATATTATTGTGTTAAATTAATCAAGTGAATGGCCCAAGCATCAAGACAACTTTAATTGTATTCTTTTCAATAAAAACAAAATGTTGAACCAAGAGAGAACACGCAACTAACCTTGTCTCTAAAGCGATTTACAAGTCAGAGACAATAAGACATCAGATGGCCCTGCCATCTATACCAGAGCAAGAGTCCAGAGAAAAATTAAAACAGGAATTACTGTAACCTTGAACTTTTCCTCCATTTCTCTGTACTTCTATTGATGAGTTTTTCATATTTAAATTTAATGTTTGTGGGAAGAAACGACCTTGACTTCTCATATTTTTATAATTGTCATCATAAGATTATAGTAAAGAAATCTTACCTACAAAGCTAACATTACCCTATAAATGGTGAACTTGGAACTTCTTAAACTTTGGAACTAGAGCCATGGGGTGTGAGTGAAGCTCATTAGAAAACGTTATCCTTCAGGCCTGGGTGTTTGCTTGTATAGGTGTGAACAAAGGGTCTACAGTGGACAGAAAATGAATGGAGAACGGGCAAGATGCTGGAAGGCAGAACATGGAGAGGCTAGGAATGACGTGGTGAAAGGGGTATTGTAGTGTGCCCATAATAGTAACCGAGGAAGAATCTTCTGATTTATTCTAAGCATGTGTCTTATCAAATGCTGCAAATTTCACACAAGCAAATCCTAAGAGCACTTAGGCAAAAATTAATACAAAATTCTACCCAGTATTACGTATAGACTTCTTGTTATGTTAACCCAGTGCTAATGTGTTTGTGCCCTTAGCTCTATTTAGCTGGAATATGTCCACTGGAAACTGAAAAAGGACTTTACGCTGCTAGCTGTAAACAAGGCATCTAAATCCTCATGTGTTGCTTGTCCTATGATTTGAATTCCATCCCCTCCTTAATGAACTTCCTTCATGGCTCAGCCAGTAAGGAGTCTGCCTGCTATGCAGGAGACCCAGGTTCAATCCCTGAGTTGGGAAAATTCCCTGGAGAAGGAAATGGCAACCCATTCCAGTATTCTTGCCTGGGAAATCCCATGGACAGAGGAGCCTGGCAGGCTACAGTCCATGGGGTCACAAAGAGTCAGACACAACTGAGCAACTTCACTTCTCTCCCTCCATAACTGGGTGTCATTGAAAGATGGGACTTTCATTCATTTCATAATTCCTCCATGGCTTCCCAAAACTTGTTTCTTATTTCATGACAGTTTTCTTAATATCTAAAATAACATTATGCATAGTAATATCATAAAGATTTCACACAGCATGATGTGGAAAGAGAATCGATCTTGATGCCAGAGTTTAAATCTTTGCTTATTTATTCACATATTTTCTGTTTCCTGGTCTGCAATGTGAAGATGAGAATAGCTACCTTGCAAAATGTCTTGAGATTTATTCAAAATGAAGTCTATAGGGTGGCCAGCACCAAGGGGGTGCTTGTGTCCTCTGAACGTTATAGAAGTCTGATTCTCACTTGAGAAATCTAAACAGCAGATGCTCTAGTGCTGCCTGACAGTGCAGCCAGGAAGGGTAGCAATGCGGGTGTGACAGCATTTCTGGAGTTGGGGTGGGGGGGGGGGGCAATGAGAAAAGGCTTTCCTGTGGGCGTTATATGGGATAGATGGGGGAAGGGTGCTGTTGGGTATAGCAGAGATGGCTTCCTAGAGGAAGAAACAGGTTTTAACAGAAAATAGAAGTACATCCAGACAACTAAGGACTTAACAAGATGAAAGCAACCAACTGAGGTAGAGATGGATTTAGAAATGCCAAGAGAATGGGAAGTGAGAGGTCCCCAGTGATGGGAAAGTTGCATGACCTGCAAAAGCACCTACAAAAGAAAGATTCAAACGAAAAATCTCTGCTGAGAGTAGAACGCTGGGCCACTGTGAAGATATCGGTGTAGTCAAAACTTTCCCATTCTCTTACCTGTCTTTCCCTTACTATGCTCCAGTGCAAGGGGGAGGGATCAGAAATTTCACATATCAAGATGCAGGAAGAGGAGTGAAAGCTCCAGGTAGGATGGGAGAAGGAAGATGATTATCTCTTTCCTAATGCTGGGGAAGTGGAAGGAGTAAAAGCATCAATTCAAAATCAGAATGGCAAGTTTTATTACTGCATTGGTAATCAAAATCAACTAAAAATAAAAAAATTTTTAGTTGTTGTACAGTCCATTTACAGTTATTATAAAATATTGGCTTTATTCCTCATGTGTACAATATGTCCTTGTAGCTTATCTTACACCCAATAGTATCTCCCACTCCCTCACCACTATATTGCCCTTTCCCCCCAGTGATAACCATTAGTTTGTTAGTGTGCTCTCTCTATCTGTGAATCTGCTTCTTTTTCGCTGTATTCACTAGTTTGCTGTAGTTTTTACATTCCATATATAGCTGATACCATACAATATTTGTCTTTGTCTGACTTATTTGACTTAGCACAGTGCCCTCCAAGTCTATTCATGTTGCTGCAAATGGCAAGATTCCATTCTTTTTTATGGCTGAATAGTGTTCAGTGTGTGTGTATGTATGTATATATATGTATATATGTATATACATATGAATATATGTATATATATTCTGAACATATATTGATGCATATATGTATTTACACGTGTGCTATATGTCAACTCTTTGTGAGCCCATAGACTATAGCCTACTACTATAGGCTCCTCCGTCCATGGAATTTTTCAGGCAAGAACACTGGAGTGGGCTGCCATTTCCTTCTCCAGGTTATATAACATACGTGTGTTAATATACACACATAGCATATTATATACCTATGTTAATAACATGTGTGAGCTATTAACATGTATGATACATGTTACATGTGCTACATATGCTACATATGTATACATATATAGCATGTGTTATGTGTTATAAGTTAATATAGAATGCTTTATATATGCATTTATATATGCTAATAACATATGTATGAACATATATAACTGAACATATGTATATACATATATATATATCATATCTTCTTTATCCATTGATGAACACTTAGGTTAGTTCTGTATCTTGGTGATTGTAAATCATGTTGCTATGAACACTGAGGTCATAGTATCTTTTCAAGTTAGTGTTTTTGTTTTTTTCAGATATATATCTGGTATTGCTGAGTAATATAGTATAGATATTTTAATAACTAACTGGAGCATGATTGGTATTACTTAATAGTGATCAGACAGTAATGGAGTCTACCCAGATTTTGACAGAGGAACAGTGGAAGACCAGTTCCGTAGATTAAATTTTAAATGACACAGGAGATATAAAGTTATTTTTAATTTTATTTTGTGAATCATATTCATTCAATATAATCATTACGTGTGTGTGTGTTAGTCTCTCAGTCATGTCCAACTCTTTGCGACCCCATGCACTGTAGCCTGGTAGGCTCCGCTATCCATGGGATTATCCAGGCAAGAGTACTGGAGTGGGTTGCCATCCCTTCTCCAGGGGATTCTCCTGACCCAAGGATCGAACCCAGATCTCTTACATTGCAGGCAGATTCTTTACCATCTGAACCATAAGGGAAGACCCAGTCATTATACTGATAGAATTATTAATGTAGCAGAATGACTTGTTGGCAAAAAACAGATAAGGCATAATGAAAAGAACACTTACACATTGTCAGAATTACTCTGTAAATTGACTCGGAAACAGTAGAAAAATGTATCCCCAAATTTAAAAATTTGCTCATATATTTTGGCTTGCATTTTCATTTTGAAGAATGTGCACTAATAAAAACACAAAAGGGCAATTTGGAATTCATTCTTTTGTCATTTATTTTGTGCATTCATGGCAGAAGCTAATAATGAAAAAGTTCAAATGTCTAACAACTCGGTACTGTCTATATGTCAGTCATAATTTTCTTGTTAGTACATTAACAAAATAGACTGTTCCACTGCCATGAAAATTAACAAGTCTGTTTACTCCGTTTCCATGCAAAAATGTGTACACAAATCACTTTCAAGCAGAAAGGTAGAAGACAGAGCATGTTTACTCTGAGCTAAGCAGAAGTACAGGTGCATAAATAAACAAGTTCAGAAAAAAACGGGTGCCAATATTCAACAGTTTCTTTCCTCCTGTTGTTGCTTAAGAATTATGGCTGCTGGTTTAAAAGTGGATTGCCACCAATGTTTGTATGTTCCTGCTAAATATCTCTAAGTTAGATCTAGAGCTCTGTTTCAAAACTGAACATCAGAGCCATTTTGGGATACCATTATCTGTATCTCATGAAACATTTTTTGAAGTGTGATTGAAATGTGTGGTGACATAGCAAAAATAGTCCTTGAAAAATAAATGGTTTGAAAAGGGGCAAAATAGAAATATTTCCATTTCCTAATTTATCAATAAGATAATTTAGTCTATACACCTTAGGAAGAATATGATCCTACATTTTTAATGTATTGTAGTCTTAAAAACTGGGCTTTCCAGGTGCTCAGTGGAAAAGAATCTACCTGCCAATGCAGGATACTTGGGTTCAATCCCTAAGTCAGGAAGATCCACTGGAATAGGAAAAGGCAACCCACTCCAGCATTCTTGCCTGGGAAATCCATGGACTGAGGAGCCTGGCAGGCTACAGCCCATGGGGTCACAAGAGTTGGACACAACTGAGCAGGAATGCAGTCCTAAAAATTATTTTTTCATATTAAGATGTATATCTACTTGCTGTAATGTTAGCAGAAGGTATGTATATAATCTCGCATCAACTCCACAAATTTTACAGCATTCAAATCCTAGTTTAAAAGAGTTCAATGAAATAATGCCATCTGTAGAACATAGATGGACCTAGAGATTATCATACTAAGCGAAATAAGTCAGAAAGAGAAAAACAAATCCTGTAAGATGTCACTTATATGTGAACTCTAAAATAGGAGGCAAACGATTCTATGTACGAAACAGGAATGACTCAAGGACATAGAGAACAGATTCGTGGTTTCCAAGAGGAAAGGGGTTGGAAGAGAAATGGACTGGGAGGTTGGGTTAGCTATTACATATGGACTAGATAAACAACAAGGTCTTTCTGTATAGATGAGAGAACTGTATTCAGTATCCTGTGATAAACCACAATGAAAAAATATATATTTTAAAAAGTATATATATGCTATTTTAAATATTCTGTATATGTATATAGCTGAATCACTTTTCTATACCAGCAAAAATTTTCATAAAAAATGTTGAGCAATGTCTCTAAAAAAATGTTCATGTATAGATGTGGAGAATAGTGAACTCTCATGCACTGTATGTGGGAATGTAAATTGGGGCAGCCATTTAGAAAAATAGTATGGAGCTTTCTCAAAAAGCTAAAAATAGAACTACCGTATGACCCAGCAACTCCACTCCTGGGTGTGTATCTGGAATAAACAAAAATATTAATGCAAAAAGACACATGCACTCCAAAGTTCAGAGTAGCATTATTTACAATGGCCAAGGTATGGAAGCAACCTAAGGGTCCATCAGCAGGTGAATGGATAGAGAACATGGGATGTATAGACATATGATGGAATACTACTCAGCCATAAAAGAGAATGAAATTTTTGCCACTTGCAGCAACACGTTTGGATCCAGAGATTACCATGCTAAGGTGAAATAAGCAAAACAGAGAAAGATGAATACTGCTTGATATCACTTATAAGTGGAATCTAAAAAATACAACAAACTAAAGAAGAAACAGACACAGGTATAGAGAACAAACCAGTGGTTAACAGTGAGGGAGCAATATAAGGGTAGGTGGGAAAAGGGCTTAATTATGGGTTTATATGAAATTATGTGTGTGACATTTTTGAAAATTGTAAAGCACTATAGAATTTTTAAATCTTTCATTCATTAAAAATAAATTATTAAAAATATATATTCTTGAAAAAAATGTACATATATTACCTTGATGATTTGCTACTTTCATCCAGTTTTTAAAATATGAAGCCCTTTGCAGTAGGATAGGTGAGATGGAATGAAGTCCTCTTCAAAGACAAGAGCAGAGAACACGCAAAAGGGAATGAAGGCTTCAGACTGAATTCGCTGGGCGGCTGTCCCAGAGCAAATGGAATCACACAGGAGGGGATGCAACAGGAATGTTACAGAAAAATTAAGATTCATTCAAGTACTGCAGGAGCCTGGCTGCTGAAACTTCACTGGTCAAGTATTTCATACTGTGAGTTCCTTGAGGGCAGGAACTGAGTTTTATTCAAATTTCTGTCCCTAAGCCAGGGTTTCTGACTGTCTTCCAGTGGACTTCCCTGGTGGCTCAGACAGTAAAGCGTCTGTCTACAACGGGGGAGACCCAGGTTCGATCCCTGGGTCAGGAAGATCCCCTGGGGAAGGAAATGGCAATCCACTCCAGTACTATTGCCTGGAAAATCCCACGGACAGAGGAACCTGGTAGGCTACAGTCCATGGGGTCACAAAGAGTCAGACACGACTGAGCGACTTCACTTTCTATTGGTATGGATTGATCTTAATTATAATTCACGTGGCTGAAGTCTAGAGTCTTACAACCATAAACAGTAGAACAAGGAGAGGGATGCGAGCAGCCAGAGAAGGGGCTGACCTCCCAGGTGCTCTGGGGAGGACGGCAGATCCCACTGAGAATGCTGAGTCAGAGGCCTTCTAGGGACTCCATGAGGCCCACGTGTCCACGAAGGAAAGTTAGAACCATAGGATCTAGAGTCACCTTGTGCGGCACTCCCTTCCCCACACACATACCAGACACATTATGACTGCCCTACTAGGGGCTGAGGGCTGTCTGAGACAGCTCTTCTCCTGTCCTGAAAGACAGGAGGCCCTAGCCACAAGCCACATGCTCCCCTTGATAGACACCAAGAGGACCATCACATATCTGTGCTGCTCAAGACCAGCATTTGAATATATGACCACTCGAAGCATTACTTTGAGTGTATAAAATCTAGAGTAATTTAGAAACCTCAGGGCATGACCTAACAGTCACATTATGTTGTAATTTGTTAAATTCAGTAATAAAGAAAAATGTTTGTGATATGTTTAAAGTGTGTGTGAGTTCCTCAGTCATATCCAAACCTTGGCGACCCCAGGGACTCTAGCCCACCAGGCTCTTCTGTCCATGGGATTCTCCAGGCAAGAATACTGGAGTGGGTTGCCATTTCCTTCTCCGGGAGGGCTTCCTGACCCAGGGATCAAACCCTCGTCTCCCGCATTGCAGGCAGATTCTTTACCATCTGAACCACCAGGGAAGCCCCATGTTTGAAGATAGATCCTAAAGAACTCATGGATGTGTGTATATGTGTGTGTCCATCTAGGTGATGATATAACAACTAATTTTAGTTTCTTTCTTTGCATATTTTTCTAGCTTCCAAATTTTCTATCGTAAGCTTGTATTACATTTTTCAAGAAAAAGTACAATAGAAGTCATTAACTTTTTTCAAAGTCAAAACATAAAATCATGACAAGACAGTTGCTAAGCACATTGTCTAATGGACAGGCTGCATTAACCTGCATGGGATTTTATTTATAATTGGTAAAAATGATCATCCAAATCTATGTTCTTTGACTCAGTTGCATGTCTGAAATGTTTCAGAGAATGGTTAGTTGTGTCTTACTGAGAATTCAAAATGTCAGTTCATATTAAACACAAGAGTTTTATTTCCACAGTGGGGATCCAAAAAGTTGTTTAGTAAATATGAGTTTGGGAATAGAACTGGAGATGATGAACATCTGTTGAGTAGTTCTTATTTTTTTTAACTTATCTGCCCCCTTAGAGTCGTTCTTAGAATTGATCTCATGCTCAGATCAATCATTTTGCAATGAACAATACACAATTTCTCAAACTTTCCTTTTCCCAAGTGCTATGACTAGAGTTCAACCTGAGTTCACATTATCAGTTGATGAACATCACTCAGTGGAGCTTATTAACTAGGATTGTTGCCTCGCTTTGGGTCTCTTCCAATTGATTTTGCCAAATTCGATCAGGGCATCATATATTAGGAGAATATGTTATTCCAATCTCTACTTAAGTTACAGAATGTCCTTGACCCATCTCATGGCTCCTGTCTCTCATGGCGGTATTATTTGTAATAAGATGTGCTCTGAGGAAACCTAATAAAGTAATTTTTAGAGCTTTTTTTCAATTGAAGTTGAGTAATATTTCAAATATTTCCAACCATATGAGCATTATTTCCATTCTCACCTGAAGGATATTATCTTTAAATCAAATGCAATCAGTTTAATGTAAGTCTTACTTAACCTAAATCAATGAGATCCTTTCTAGGCCCACTCAAACATAAAAGTGCTGGATATTTTAATTTCCTCAGGTCAAAGTACTCCCTTCCTTAGGTATTTTGAAATTAAGAAAAGGAGGGCACTGCAAAATGACCAACATCATTTATTCTTACTGAAACATATGGGTGAGTTTATCTGTATGAGCGCCACATTTTGTCTTTCCATTTCTACTCATATTTCTTACATTTTATCCATCACAATGCAATGAGAATACTTTTTCTAGAACATAAATTATGTCGTGTACTTCCCATACTTAAAATCTCCAATGGGCTTCCCATTACACCAGAGTAAACCCCACTCTTCAGTGTGCCCTTCACGGGCTTGCCCAGCTTTTTCCGCCAGCCCCATCCCTCTCTAGTTCTCTCGTTGCTCACTGGTTTCCAGTCAAACCCTTTCCCTGAAACTCCAGCACACTTGCCCCTTCCCCAAGAATTTTATTCTTTTTTTTTCTTGTTTGTTTCATACCTTTGCTGGGCTTGAATGATGTGATGATACCTTCACATCATTCCTCCCTCACACACTCAGTCAAGAGCCTGTTGAGTCTGCTTGTCTGTTTGTCTACTTTATTTACTACTGTTATCTCCAAAGCTGGGAATAGAGAGTGGGATACAGAAAAACTCAAGAAAATGTTGCTGAATGAGTTAAGTCTCCCCAGCCAAGCGGAGGCAAAGCAGCTTCCTCTCTCCCCTCCCTATTCAATTCTACCTCTTGTTTCCTTTGTTTTCTTCATAACACTCAGTCCCTAGGACTATCCTCGTACAGTTTATTTGTAAACTGGTTATTGAGAAGTCTCCTTCTGGTAAGGTAAAAAACATTCAATCTTTTCTTTATTTACCCAACATGGAATATATTTTTCTTATTCCTTAGAGACCTCTTGGAGAGAGAATAAATTCTCTAGTCTCTTTTATTGTTAAAATAATTTCAATTTCAAAATGCTAATCTTGTTGTTCAGTTACTAAGTCGTGTCCAGCTCTTTGCGACCACATGGACTATAGCACATCAGGCTACCCCTGTCCTTCACCATCTCCTGGAGTTCACCCAAACTCATGTCCATCGAGTCAGTGATGCCATCCAACCATCTCATCCTCTGTCTTCCCTTTCTCCTCCTGCCTTCAATCTTGCCCAGCATCAGGGTCTTTTCCAGTGAGTCGGCTCTTTGCATCAAGTGGTCAAAGTATTGGAGCTTCAGCTTCAGCATCAGTCTTTTCAATGAATATTCAGGACTGATTTCCTTTAAGATTGACTGGTTTGATCAGAAGAGGGTGTTTGCTATAACAAGTGTGTTCTCTTGGCAAAACTCTATTACCTTTTTGTACTCCAAGGCCAAACTTGCCTATTACTCCAGGTATCTCTTGACTGCCTAGTTTTTCACTCCAGTCCCCTATGACGAAAAGGACATCTTTTTGGTGTTAGCTCTAGAAGCTCTGCTCTTCCCCAGTAGTATATTAGACACCTACTGGGGCAGGGGGTTCATCCTCTGGTGTCATATCTTTTAACCTTCTCATATTGTTCATGGGGTTCTCAAAGCAATAATATTGAAATGATTTGCCATTCCCTTCTCCAGTGGACCACATTTTGTCAGAACTCTCCACCATGACCCATCCATCCTGGGTGGCCCTACACAGCATGGGTCATATCTTCACTGAATTACACAAGGCTGTGATCCATGTGATTATTTTGTAAACAGAAACATTTTATTGATTGAATGTAAATATATACTTATTACAACTTTGGGAAAAGTCATACTATTTAAAAGAAAAATCTTTCAAAGATAACACAGAAGGGTTGAATGTAAAGAGGTAGAAAAAGTTGTACACAGAAATTACCAAGTTAAATAAAAGGCTGATGACTAGCTGGGATACTGGAAAAGTTCTCTCTCTTTATCCAAGTTGCAGGTACAAGAAAAATTTCATCAAGCTCAACCCTGAAGATTAGCAGCCTCCATGCTCTTTGCTGTATGTATATTAAACCTCAATAAAAAGGTATAGAGACTATAAAAAGTATATAAAGCTGATACACCCATATCAATATCAGACAAAAAAGACTTACAAATAAGGCATTTTCAGAGATAAAGAGGACCACCATGTGATGCTAAAAATAAAAATTTTCTGGGAAGTCAAAATAATCATTAAATAGTTTACCAAAAAATAAAGCAACAAACAGGAAAACAGTAAACCTTTTAAACCATTCAGTACATCATTTGGAAAAAGCTAAAAGTTAACTAGATATGAACTTTAAAAGTTAGGGAGAAAAACAATAGAATAACCAAAAGCAAGGAGAAGGAAGAAAACAATGAAGAGCAGAAGTTAATAAAACAGAAGGTGAACTGCCTGGATCAGAAAGCTGGAGGGAAGATGGAGAAAAATGGTTGAGATTTATTCTGAGTGAAACATTACTAAATAAACAAACCAGCAAACAAAATATATGAAACAATGATTTTCAGACAGTGGACCCCAGGCAGCAGCAGGACAGCAACTCCCAAGAGAGGGGATGTGAGCTCTTACAGCCTGAAGCATTTCCCAACCTCCAGCATGGTCTGTGCAAAACAGGAAAGCAGAATTGAGACCAACAAAAAGCTAAGGCAGCTGGAGTTCATAGGGCAGGGGATCCCGGGGGAAAATCCTGCACGGAGGACTCTAGAAATGTTCAGAGAGTCTCCTGAAGTCCCCTGTATAGCACACTAGCGTTTGAGGACACTAGGCATATGTTTCAAAACCGTTCTAATAACATAATGATCAGTTTAAATGTCCAGAACCTCCTCTGGGCCCTCATTTTCTCATTTAGAGTAAAAGGTGGGGGTGGAATGACTCTGTCAGCGCTAAAATGCTATGACCTTTCGGTAAGCTATTTCTTTAAATGGATCCCTTTTTGTTCTTTAGTGGGGGGAAGGCATACACATCAATATTTTTTGCTTCTAATTCAGGTGAAAGAAATAGAAACTCAGCCTCTCCCAAGGTGTCTTTCATTATAACCCTGCAGCTCTTCCACCTTTCAAGGGTAATTTTGCTGCTAAGTCGCTTCAGTCATGTCCGGCTCTGTACGACCCCATAGATGGCAGCCCACCAGGCTCCCCCATCCCTGGGATTCTCCAGGCAAGAACACTGGAGTGGGTTGCCATTTCCTTCTCCAATGCATGAAAGTGAAAAGTGAGAGTGAAGTCACTCAGTCGTATCCAACTCTTAGCGACCCCATGGACTGCAGCCTACCAGGCTCCTCCATCCATGGGATTTTCCAGGCAAGAGTACTGGAGTGGGGTGCCATCGCCTTCTCCAAAGGGTAATTTTGGATACCATCAAAGTCTTCCAGTCATGAGAGAAGAGTAAGCCTCAGAACATTATTAGGTTTGTCCCTCATGGAAATAAGTGCTTAAAGTCAAGAGCAGAAAGCATAAATGGAAAAGCATAGTAAATATAGATACCTTTTTAATAACTCTCTTTCACTCATTGCAAAAAACCCAGAGGTCGCAATGCAGATGTTTTCAAAACATGTTTCCAAAAACATAGGAAAGTACAGGAACAAAGGAGAAAACTTAGAGGATATTAATTCATTTTGTCTGTAGTTAATTTTGTCACTGTCATCAAAAAGAGTGATAAGGAAGTGATGACAAAGAGAGTTTCTGACAAAAGTGAGATTCTTGAGAATACATGAGAATATGGGTGAGTGAAAGCTCAGGATTTTATTTCATTTTCCTGATTGAGATTTCCAGCCTGTTCTAGAAGGGATCCTATCAAAGGAAAAGTTGGACATGTAGATACTGTACTTGCATATATTAAAATTCAAAAAATTGCTGTGAACATGCAGAACAAACAAAACTTTAGAGATATCTCTTCAGCAAGGTGACTTTGTAAATGCCCTATTATATTTTTTATTTTAAATACCGCCCCTGAGTCAAGAGGTGGAAATGGTAATAGCAGAAGCTGGTGAAATTTCAACCTTCCTGTCCACACTGACATTACTGTCTATAGCTGAATGTTCTTGGGATAGTGTCAAACCTGGATTTAACTCAACCCAAAGGAGATGAAAATTTATATCCACACAAAAACCTGCACTTGGATTTTAATAATAGCTTCATTCATAATTGTCCAAACTTGGAAGCAACCAAGATGTCCTTCAGTAGGTGAATGGATAGATAAAACAAGGTACATCCAAAAAATGTAATATTGTGCAGTGGTAGGAAGAAATGAACCATTAAGCCACGAAAAGACATTGAGGAACCTTAAATGAATGTTATTAAGTGAAAGAATCCATTCTGAAAAGGACACACTGTATAATTCCAACTATACAACATACTGATTGGAGAAAAGGGTGAAGAAAAAAAATTTAATTACTATGTAGACATCTAGAAATAAATTTTACCTTAAATATGAATAATATAAGAAAATGCATGTCATACTACTAGCAAGATCATCCAGTCTGATACAGAGCCTATTTAGTCCTCTTTTTTTTTCCCATGAAGCTTTCCCAAGTTTAGAGAACATGAAGAATATTATTTGGAAAAATAGATGAGATAACATCATAAACACTTTTCAAATAACCTTTGCCACCAAAAACTAAAACAGATCTGCCTACCATCACCTCAGCCAAATTAATAAGTATCACCTTCCTTCCTTCTCATGATTCTCACAGATTTCTACATCTTTTTAACCCAAGATTTCACAATGCATCTGCCTGAAGGAAATATATCCAGCTATTTCAAAGACACACCTTCCAACAAAATGACCTTAAAAATGGAACTTCTGTCAGGTAAAAATCTATCGATTTTTTTTCTTCTAAGCTTTTTAAAAAAGATTTTTTGATGTCGACCATTTTTAAACTCTCTATTGAATTTGTTACAATATTACTTCCGTTTTATGTTTTGATTTTTTGACCACAAGGCATGTGGGATTTTAGCCCCCTGACCAAGGATTAAACCTGCACCTTCTGCATTGGAAGGCAAAGTCCCAGCCACTGGCTGGCCAGGGAAGTCCTTCTTCTAGGCTTTTACCTATGTTCTTCCAGTCTTTTTTAATATCCTCTAGGTCTTAGGATAATGGGTACATTAAACCATTAGATTTTGCTCACATATTAAAGAAAACGTGTAGCCTAAAAAAAACAAAGCAAAGAGAGGCTCTAAGAGTAAATTGTATGCATCGATACAGGATAGCGCAAGCTTGATGCACAGGGACAGATGTCATCTACAGGAATACATGCAGCCCTTCTTACATGGCTGCATCCGGCTGGGCCTTATATGCATTCTGTGGTCGGTGCAACACAAGACAGCATCCATCACTGACAGACGCCTGTTCCAGGACATCTTCCTAAAGCCAGTGAGAAAGAGATCCGGGTTTAGTTCTCTTTGTTCAGATTAATCATAGCCCTGAGTCTCTCCACCTACCACTTTTCATTTATTTTATTGAAATTTCAGTGCTGTGAGCAACTAAACCCTGGCTGACATAAACATTTCTTCCATCTTCTTCAACATACCCAGTTCTGGATTTAATCTCAAGCTCTGACAGGACTGCACTCTGTAGACTTAATTCTGTAAGACTTACAGTGTCTTAAATCTTCTTTAATCAGACTTTCAAATCCTAGGGAGACCCCCCAAATAATTACTTTTAAAACCTTTATACCTCTCCTCACACCCCTGTGTAAATAGATGCTCTATTATCAAGAAATGGCTAGAGAAATGCCCAGGGGCTGTCAGCCTATCTTTTGAGTCGGGGAAGCAAAACACCACAGTGATTAATTTGAGCAGCAGGCTGTCTAATTTATTTCTGCTGAGGGAAATTTATTCATTTGCCAGGAATAATAGTAACGCAAAGTAAAAAGCCCAGTGCAAATGCCAAGAAATTAAACATGGTAATAGAATTACATCATGCTGCTGTGTGGGGTCCAGGTTTTAGTACAAGGGTAGGAAATTGATTTTTATTATCTAGGCTGATCATGTCTTTACATGTCTACGCCACCAATTTGAAATACTTTCGTCTTCTTCATTGTTTTTCTCCTAAGATTAAGCCAGCTGGAGGGCACATTCTTCTACTTTCACATACATAGTCTGTCAATGGACAGAAATTTTCTTGTTATCCAGAGCTACAACAATAATATAAAACACAAACTTTCTCTGCCCTATAGACGTACCTTAAATATTTGACTAAGTCTTCAAATAAAAAATCAGCCCTCATGATATGAAGCATATTTTAAGCATGCTTAACTATATACAGTTCAGTGACACTAAGCTGTGCAACTCTTACCATCATACATCTCCCGAATTTTTCACCTTCCTAAATTGAAACTCTGTCCCTGTTAAACACTGACTCCCCATCCCCATCCCATTCCCCCACCTCCCAGCCCCAGGCATCTACGAGTGTACTTTCTGACTCTATGAATTTGACTATTCTAGGTCCCTCATATAAGTGGAATCAAACAGCATTTGTCTGCACAGAATGTATATCGCAATGCATTTTAAAGGTTAACTTAATATATGTCCTAAAAACAGATGGTATCTTCTTTTACTTTCCCTGTGCTAAAAATGATGTTCTCCTTAGTTACCTATTCTATGTGTAGTAGTGTGTTTATGTGAATCCCAGTCTCCCAGTTTATTCCCACCTCCTCGCCTTTCCCCGTTGATGTCCATATGTTTGCCATGTTTCTCTCTATTTCTGCTTTGCAAATAGGTTCATCTGTATTATTCTTCTAGATTTCACATATATGCATTAATTGCATGATACTTGTTTGTTTCTTTCTGACTTGTGACCTTTACTATACTAAAAAAAAGTTAACAAAAAAGATGCCGTGATATCATGCCCACTTTAAGGCTGAAGACACTGCAGTTCAGACATATCCACAATGGTCCCCATTAGAGACACAAACCGTACACTCCATTCAGGACCCCAAGTTGTCTGAAATAAATAAAGCATTTAACTCGGGGAGTAGGGGGGTAGAATTCAGACCACTGAAACTCTATCATCTAGCTATATTCTAAACAGAAATTACAAAATATGTTATGATGGGGATTAAAAATATAAAAATGAGGGTTAAGTTTGTTAAAGAATAGAAGCAACTTCACTTTCACTCTTCACTTCCATACATTGGAGAAGGAAATGGCAACCCACTCCAGTGTTCTTGCCTGGAGAATCCTAGGGACAGGGGGAGCCTGGTGGGCTGCCGTCTATGGGGTCGCACAGAGTCGGACACGACTGAAGCGACTTAGCGGCAGCAGCAGCAGCAGCAGCAGCAGCAGCAGCAGTGATTGACTAGATCGTGTTCTTATGTCTTTCATACCCTTTAGAACTTTTAGTACTTTTGTGGGTGGGAACATGGAAATAGGAACAAGTTCTTTACATAAAGAGATTGAACAGAGCACACATCTCTTACAAAGGCAACAAGTTGGTGTCCAAGTGGCTGCAGTTAAAAACGATAGTTACTCACACTTTTTATTCTTGTGGGTCCCCTATTCCCTCATCCTCCCACCTACCCCCATCCATAAGAGTGTAGTTCATCAAGAAGTATGTGTATATGGGATACTTTTCCTATTTTAATCTCATGTCATCTTCTAAATAAAAGGTATAAAGATAGATTGATCTAAAATTGTATGTGAAAAATAGCATATGGAGTTTGTAAAACTCTGTGGGAAGCTTCAGTAACAGAGGAACAAAACTTTGCTGTAGGAATAGATAAGCAAGTTCTAACAGATCCTTGATCCAGCGAGAAAATATCTTAGGTGATTACTATGTCTATGTTCCCTATCCCAGAGAAATATTAATAAAACAGATTTGGTTCCTCATAAGGTCATAAAACTGACTGCAGAAGTCCATCTTCTCCTTTTGCTGTTCACAGAAAAGATGTCCTCGTCTGCAAGACATTTCTAGTGCCAGGATCTGAAACTTGCCAGCCCTGATATTTTCAGATTAAGATATGTCATTCTGCAGGCCCTCGGTGTGTCTCACTGTTTGCTTCAGTTAGAAAGCAGAGTTTGGACTTCCCTGGTGGTCCAGTGGTTAAGACTCTACCTGCCAATGCAAGGGACCCAGGTTCAATCCCTGGTCCAGGAGGATTGTACATGCCTCGGAGCAACCAAGTCCGTGGACCACAACTACCGAAGCCCGTGCCCTAGAACCTGGGCTCCACAACGAGAGAAGCCATTGCAATGAGAAGGCCATGCTCCGCAACTACAGAGTAGCCCCCGCTGGCCACAGCCAGAGAAAGCCCACGAGCAGCAACAAAGACCCAGCGCTACCTAAAATAAATAAATAAATAAAAATTTAAAAGCAGTTAAAAAAAAATTGAGCTCTCTAGAGATAGCAATGAATGTGTGCTTCCCAGCTAACTCAGAGATCACCTCCAGTTGTTGTTAACAGGATACAACAAGAATGAGAAAAACATTTCCCCATACCTTACTATTGTTTAGGATAACATTGATTTATTAGATTAATTCCTTTTCTTTTTTTTCAAGAGTGGAAAGAGAGCTGCATTCATATTTCTTACCTAAGTACTAGTTTAAGGTTAAATGAAGAATCGATACACCAAAGATTTCTTTACAGCTAGTGGTCGGGAGGGATTTGTAGAAATTGGAGAATGTGTAATCACATTTTGACACAACCTTATGAATCCAGAATCAATATCTTTAAAAAGGGCCAGACCATTAGTTTCATTTAAAAACTTGGGCTTAACTACATGACTTAAATGAAATTCAATATTATATTTTGGCTCTGAAGTTGCATAATATAAACAACAGTTTCATTAAAGGAGCAAAATATCAAATCATATAATTTTACTAAGCAAGTCTTTTTGCATTAGCCTCAACATTTCCTACATTCCCACAGAAAAGCTAAAATGGGTAATGGCATCAAATTATTCAGTATTACTTGAAATCAAGCCCCCTGTTTTGAGTGCTTGAACATCAGCATGTGGTTATTGTGGAAAATGAGTTCCTTTGATGCTGGTGTTTTTGTTTCATGGACCGCATAATGGGCTGTGCTTACTGATTCAATATATGGCTCTTTATCAATGTACTTTATCTACATTTTTCCCTTGGCCAAAACTTCACACATGTATGTAATAACTCCTATTTGCTCAACTGGCTTTGGGGCTGACTCATATCATCATCAGTTTGGCAGGCAACTGGCCCTTATCTCCTTCCTTGAGGTCCCTTTATGCTTTCCTCAACAAGAGGTGAAACAACATGTGTTTCCTGGGAACTAGAAGATAAGAGAGTATTAGAATTGCTTCTCTAGCAAGAAAATGTTTACTCACCTACACTGACTTTTCCCAATTTATAGGACCATCTCCTCTGAGCCAGAATCCTGTCCCATTTCCACCTCTCTCCCTCTCAGAATTCCAGAGAATATTGGAGGTGCTGAACAGTGAAAATGACCCACGATGAGCACTCAGATCCATTTCAGGGCTCTGGCCAAGCCAGTCATCCAAGATTTCTCCAAATTAGCATTCTTTTAGAATAGTTCTGACTGGATTAAATATATTTTTAATGTTTAAAAAAAAAGTAATGACTTTTTTTTTGAGTGCCACCTGTTTGTGACTTAATCACTGATGATAATTTTATCACTGAATATAACTAATTATAATTCTTAAGGATAGGAAAGCTGAATGATATATGGGGAAAGCACTGGATTAGGAAATTTGAGTTCTCACACCACTCTTTCAAGTTAGATGCTGAGTTTCTGTAGTTAATTATCTTAACTTCTCTGTACCTCATACTCTCATTGGTAAATGGAGAATGATGATAACTACCCCCAATTACTACATACAATTCCTCTGAGGATTAAATGAGATAAGAGGCTACAGAGTTATTTGAAAACTACAAGACACTGTGCAAAAATAAATTACTTTCATTAACCTCAGAGACATAACCTACCAAGCTTTAAGCCAATGGTAACTAAAGAAAAAACATGCTATTGAGAAGCAGCTATGTATTTCTCATTTACTACATTATAGTTTATGATTCTGGAGAAGGAAATGGCAACCCACTCCAGCATTCTTGCCTGGAAAATCTCACGGACAGAGGAGCCAGGCGGGCTATAGACCATGCAGTTGCAAAGAGTTGAACATGACTGAGTAATTGAGCACACAATTTATGATTTAAATATATTTTTCTATGTGGATTGGATATGCAAAAGGAAAAATTGCTTCTTCATCAACCATGTCTTTCCTTGGGTTAAAAGCATCATGAACTATTCAAATGACTTCAAACTTAACTTCAGCCTCCTCTTTGTTTCCCACACCCTCCATATCCGGCCAATCAAGTCGTCGGGTCCTCTTGACTCTGTTCCTAGGAGGTCTTTACCTCCTCGCCTCACACCCACTGAAACTCTCCATGTCGTCAGGCTTGTTTTCACTGCAAGTGGCTTGCGGAAGAAAAGAAAGAACTGATTTATATAGCCAAACCTTTCAGAAGGAAAACCAGCTCTTGGTATATGTGAATTTAGGAGGTGAAATGATATTGTTCAGACCCTGTTATCTCCACCAGAGGACTCCACCTGCCATACTGCCACTCACAGGCCCTACTCTTACAGGGGCAAAAAGGCTACCAGGAACTTGGGTTTATTCTCCCAGATGAAACAGTACCTCTCTCCCAGTCATTTTTATTTTTTGCCACACTGCATGGCTTGTGGAATCTCACTTCCCCAACCAGGGACTGAACCCTGATTGCGGCAGTGAAAACCCAGAATCCTAACCACTAGACCATCAGGGAACTTCTCCCAGGAACTTTGATACAAGCCCAGCCTGGACTTTCTTTGTGCTGATTTGTACCCATTTTTTCCCCTGAACCAAGTCTTCTGATCAGAGAGAGAGGGAGCACACACTCATTGGCCAACCTGGATCACATGCCTACCACACCCACCCACATCCAATCAGGCCCAGGGACTATGTCAGCTCTACCTCCAATCACATGGGCTGACCATGTACAAGAAGTGGCTTTCCATATAATCAGAATGATGAAATAATCAGAGAAAAAGGAGCACAGAGGCTGGTCAAGAAAAACATATGTCTATTATACTCTCCTAGGGGCTTCCCAGGTGGCACTAGTGGTAAAGAACCCACCTGCCAATACAGGAGACATGGGTTCAGTCCCTGGGTCTGGAAGATCCCCTGGAGAAGGAAATGGCAACCCACTTCAGTATTCTTGCCCGGAGAATCCCATGGACAGAGGAGCCTACAATCTACTATCCACAACCAGAGCTAATAAAACTGACCTAAGGCTAGTCTTTGATAATGCCAATTTAAATTCTTTTCAAATATTAAATTATGTAAATTTTTAATAGAAAGAATTAAAAGAAGCCACATACATGTATTATCCCAAAAGTCATCTAACCAGGCCGCATCCATGTATATATTAGTACAAAGTCACAGTCCTGATTGCATTGCTTCCTTGTGCAGGAAGGAACTTCTGCAGGTTCCCAGTCAATTTCTCCTTCAGCGTTGTAAAACCCTGATGCGAATTCTGGGGTTTTTTCTCTTTTCAAGTGTGTACACGTCATATTTTCCTTCTGTGGTCAAGACTATGCAAAAATCCAGACAATTACTTTCCTTTTTTCCTTTCAGTTTTACTGAATAGACACTATAGACCATTATAGACACTATATACTACTATTTGGGTTAAGGTAACCCATCTGTTCGTTTTGTTTTTACTGTTTTAATGCCTCGGGCTCTTTCTTTTTGATGCAAGATTGTATTTTCTCATATTTATGAGTTTATCTGTTCTAAAGTATTAAATGAATTTGAACAAATGCACCCATGTTATGTTAAAATTCCCTTGTCTTTCTTTGCTTCCTATGTTGAGAATCTTTTATTCCCTGTTTTACAACCTCTAGGCTTACCATTTTTCTCCAGTGATTATTATACTAACTATTCTCTTGCTTTCTTCCCCTGTGTTTCTGCTGTTCCTCAGTGTAGGGGGTGACTGCAGGAACATTTCAGCTTTCTGACTTATATGAAAATATGAAGGAGTGAGAATTTAATCCCCTTTGGCTCAATACTTCATTCAGGAGGAAAGAGCCAGTGGACAAATATTCCCCTCTTGCACACTGTGGGCAAGCCATCTTGAAACATTTCACATGGCTCCCCATAAGAGACCCCAGTGGAACTGAACCCCTATTGCCTACACTAGTAACCCAGTTTAGCCCATTCCCTTGAATTTTCTTTCCTTTCCCTATTTAACTCTTCTCAGTGTTCCCCCTCCAATTTCCCAGTATCCTCCTCTCCCCATAATCTACCTGTATCCACCTAAACAGTGCTTAATCTGGGGCTATGGGAGTATCCAACTAAAATAATCCATGATTTCAGTTCTTATCCCTCCAAATAAATATGAACCTTTTGATGCCATAAATTATATTTTCTTCATCCTTAAAACTCTGACACTTAATACATTATTTGGAATAGAGCAAATATTTAATAAATATTTGTTTCAACAGTTGAATGACTATGATCACTCTTAAATTGGAAATCAGGAACTTTTACTTTTACCTTTAATGAAAGTTGCTTGTTGCAGACTATCCCTCATGCCAAGAACAATAAGAAAAGCCAACTAAAAAAAAAATTTTTTTAAGCAATTTGTTTAAAGGCTGGAACACTGCTGAGGCAAACAACACTTAAGGGGTCAAGATCCCGGTGAATAGAGAGATGCAGAAAGGTAAGATAAATTCTGAATGTTGCTTGCCTCTCAGGGCATCTGCCAATTATAGATTTCAAAAGATAGGTTTAGAATCTTTAGCCATCACTAAAAAAGCAGATGGGCTTCCCAGGTGGCACAGTGGTAAAGAATCTGCCTGCCAAGGCAGGAGACTTAAGAGACACAGGATCCATCCCTGGGTCAGGAAGATCCCCTGAAGGAGGAAATGGCAACCCACTCCAGTATTCTTGCCTGGAAAATTCCTTGGACAGAGAAGCCTGGCAGGCTACCATCCAAGGGGTTGCAGAAGAGTCAGATATGACTGAGTACACACACATACACACACACACACACACATACACACACACACAAGTAGATAAACTAAGCAAGAATTTTTGTAATCTCACAAGGCTCAGTAAACAAAAATCAAGTTTGGTCCTGACAAGGCAGCCAAGATTTGAGAGTATAGACTGAAGGGGAGAGAGATGTAAAAGGTGAGCATGATACTCAGTTGGTTTTCCTTGTCAAGACATTTTCTTTTTTTTTTTTTTTTTTTTGAGTATTAACATTTTTTTTTTTCCCCAAACATATGCTGCATCCTGCGTCAGACATAGACTGGCGATTCAATTCACATGATAGTATACATGTTAGAATGGCATTCTCCCAAATCATCCCACCCTCTCCTCTCCCTCTGAGTCCAAAAGTCCGTTATACACATCTTCAAGACATTTTCTGAACTGGGCTAATTAGGGCAAGAAGCTAAAAGGCTAAACATAAAGCCACTGCAAATCAAGACAGATTTTTAAAAAATCTTTCAGTGTTGAGAAGATAAAACTGGAGATCATGCATGATCCATCAAGGGAGAGGCGCTATAGTGACCACTTAACACACTCTTTCAAAACCACCAAGAAGGTGGTTAAATCTTCAGGAAACTGAAACCCAGATTTTGGTTTAATTGATTAGTAGGTTGATTTGCCTCCACTTGGGCTTCCCTCGTAGGTCAGTCGGTAAAGTATCTGCCTGCAATGCAGGAGACCTGGGTTCGATTCCAGGGTCATGAAGATCCCCTGAAGAAGGAAATGGCAGTCCACTGCAGTATCCTTGCCTGGAAAATCCCATGGACAGAGGAGTCTGGCGGGCTACAGTCCACGGGGTCGCAAGAGTCGGACACGACTTAGCAACTAAACCACCACCAGATGTATCAAACAGAGGATACAGTAAACTCTCTGGAAAGAGATAACACAATCCTGATCACCTCCAAATTTTCATATGCAATGCTTGGTAGTTAATAAAAGTATACTGGGTAAGCCAAACAAATCAACAATGCAGTAACAAAGAGGAACTGAGAGAAATAATAGACAATAGGAAAAGAATCTGAGATGATCCAGATAAAATTTCTTCCCTCTGGGGTTTGCAAATATCCCAAATGATGACCTAGAGTCAGACTCAAGCACAAATTGGAAGTTCATACCTGTATCATACCACCATTGCAACCTCCTGGAAACGAGCCAAGAATGTATTGGCAGATAGCCATTCTCATATTGTTAGTTGCAGGCTTTAATTTTCATTCTTTATGTTTTTTCAAGCTATTGTAAATCAGTGTATAATAGCTGACAAGCCAACAACCCAAGGGCAAGCTGCCCAGGGAATATAATTTAAGAAAGGACATTGAAATAGTTATTGTTGTTGTTTCGTCAGGAAGTCATACCCAACTCTTTTGTGACCCTATGGACTGTAGCCTGCCAGGACAGAGTCCATGGGATTTCCCAGACAAGAACACTGGAGTGAGTTGCCATTTCCTCCTCCAAGGGATCTTCCTAGTCCAGGGATCAAACCTGTGTCTCCTTCATTGGCAGGCAGATTCTTTACCACTGAGTTACCAGGGAAGCCAGTTAGGACATTCCAGATTCAAATAGCGGACAGCTGTTGAAAGAGAGCCCTGAGGCAAGGCACTTTTTAAAAATTTGTCTTGGAAGACAGAAGGATAGAGTCTGAAAAGTTTAATTTGTTGATCACTCCTGACCTGAGAAGTTGTCCCTCATGCATGTAAACAGCTCCAAGCCCTGCTGTTGACGCTCTACAAACCATACTCTCTCTATTTTTTTTTTTTTTTTTAGTAATCAAATATCTTCATTTCCCAAGTGTAACACCTGATTTACAATTACAGGCAACACTACAGCTCAGAAAGACAGATTGCTCTTCTGAACTCAGCGTGAAAATCTCCCTTTGATCTCTATAGCCAGAAGCAATAGTTAATAAGTTTCAAACACTTCAAACTCCAGAGACTCTAGTTTTCCTCTTTTTTATTGAGAAAAGCAAGTATGCGATAAATATAAAAATCCTACCATGGAAATAGTTACGTCTCTGGCTCATAATACTTAAAAATATTTAATACTGATAATAATGTTTGGGCTTCTCTGGTGGCTGAGTGGTAAAGAATCTGCCTGCCAATGCAGGAAACACAGGTCTGATCTCTGAGCCGGGAAGATCCCACATGCCTCAGAGCAACTGAGCCCGTGGGCCACAGCTACGGAGCCTCTCTGCTCTAGGCCCAGGGGCCACAACTACCAGCCCCATGCCACAGCTACTGAAGCCCGCTTGCCCTAGTGCCTGCGTTTCAAAACAAGAGAAGTCACTGCAATGAGAAGTCCGCACGCAGCAACTAGAAAGTAGCCCCTGATCACTACAACTAGAGACAAGCCCACTCAGCAATGAAGACCCAGCACAACCAACATAAAATAAATTAATTAAATTATTTTTAAAAAATAATGCTTAAAGAAACCCAGAGAGTCACATTGACTGGCAAAAGAGACCAGGCCCATGTTTTTTTTGCCTTGTAGTCCAGGGCTCTTTCCACTACAGCCTCATTTGACTGGATGTTTTAGGTACTACAAAGATCATTACTATCCTAAATGATTTCTGCAAAAAATTTAATAAGAAAAAACCTCAGTTAAATAAAATTGAGAGACGGAAAGAGGGAGATCTCACGCCCTGTGAAGATAGCAGAGCCCAACAGGAAAAAGACTGCTTTCTTGGCAATAACTCAGCCAGTAAAACAACATGGACTCATTATGTATTGTAATCCTCCCAACTTCCTTTTCCTCTCAATAAGGGTTCTCCTTTCCTTGCTGTTTGGGGACTTGCACATGACTTCCTGTGGTTCAGTTTAGTTGCTCAGTCATGTCCGTCTCTTTGTGACCCCATGAACCACAGCATGCCAGGCTGCTCTGTCCAGCACCAACTCCCAGAATCCACCCAAACCCATGTCCATTGAGTCGGTGACACCATCCAACCATCTCATCCTCTGTCATCCGCTTCTCCTCCTGCCCTCAATCTTTCCCAGCATCAGGGTCTTATCTAATGAGTTGGCTATTCGCATCAAGTGGCCAAAGTATTGGAGTTTCAGCTTCAACATCAGTCCTTCCAATGAACACCTAGGACTGATCTCCTTTAGGATGGACTGCTTGGATCTCCTTGCAGTCCAAGGGACTCTCAAGAGTCTTCTCCAACACCACAATTCAAAAGCATCAATTCTTTGGCACTCAGCTTTCTTTATGTACAACTCTCACATCCATACATGACCACTGGAAAAACCATAGCCTTGACTAGATGGACCTTTGTTGACAAAGTAATGTCTGCTTTTCAATATGCTGTCTAGGTTGGTTATAACTTTCCTTCCAAGGAGTAAGCGTCTTTTAATTTCATGGCTGCAATCACCATCTGCAGTGATTTTGGAGCCCAGAAAAATAAAGTCAGCCACTGTTTCCAGTTGTATGTGTTGTTTATTAATTTGGAGCATGGATAATATTCAAAATATTTAATCATTTGGACCACATACTACCAACTAATTAGAATGATTACTGGCTGACATAACAGTGCAGACCAGCTAAATATCAGCCCTGATTTTAGGCAAAATTAGTAAAATGACCGAAACAATAAGGGTTCATATGCTATCTTTCCCCCCTAAACCTTTAACATAAATGCTTACAATGGTAAGGATGCATATTCTTTAACTGGTCATATTGAGGAATGTTCTAATATCAATGCTGCAAACCAATGGGGCATTTTTGGTCTGAGGGCAAGGTGTCCATGGACTGCACATCATGGTTTAATGTGAATAATTGACAACATTTAGTAGCAAGGTGGCTCAGATGGTAAAGCATCTGCCTACAATGCGGGAGACCTGGGTTCAATCCCTGGGTCGGGAAGATCTCCTGGAGAAGGAAATGGCAACCCACTCCAGTATTCTTGCCTGGAAAAATCTCACAGATGGAGGAGCCTGGTAGGCTACAGTCCACGGGGTCACAAAGAGTCGGACACGACTAATCGACTTCACTTTCACTTTCAGACTTCACTTTCACTTTCAGACTTCCCATAGGCTTCCCAGGTGGCGCTAGTGGTAAAGAACCCTCCTGCCAATGCTGGATACATAAAGAGAATGAGGGTTTGATCTTGGGTTGGGAAGATCCCCTGGAGGAGGGCATGGCAACCTACACCAGTATTCTTGCCTGAAGAATCCCATGGACAGAGGAGCCTGGCAAGCTACAGACCATGGGGTCACATAGGGTTGAACACGACTGAAGCGACTTAGCACGCAGGCACACTTCACATAAAAGGTTTTGGTTTCCCTTGAAATATCAAAGATCTATGAGTAAACGACCCCACAATGCCTCATGACAACAATGACCAGCAGCTGCTGCCTTCAGGAAAGACACGTGGATGCAGTTGCCACCAGCTCTGTTTTACAATTTTAAAGACCCTGATTTGCCTATGGACACTTGAGCTTGGAAGCTGTTTAGAGGTCAGTTAGCCAAATGACAGAGAGCAGCCTCACGCTTCCTATGAGTTTAAATTACCTAACTAGAGTTTCTCAAGCCTCTGTTACCATCCACAAAGCAAATAAATGATCGGCATAAGTATGAACAGTTTCAAATATAAAAAAGTGACTTGGAAATGAATATAAATGGTATGAACACGCTGTCCACAGGAAAAAAAAAGCAGAATAGAGAATATTTTACCACTTTAAGAAAGAGTAGTGCTTCTTGTGTCATTTCCTTACGATTTACTGTAATGCCTCTTTACAAGGTGTTATTATTTCAAACATCTTGCCCTTAAATTGCAGCAAGAATTGGATTTCAGATGAACAATTTCATGTCTCCTAAAATTTCAATAAAAACCCAGGCTTGCTTTATCTTGCTAATAAAGACCTTGGTTTCGCTGTCGTTAACGAAAGTGTAAGGACACAAAGCACTTGGTATGCTCTGTATCTTTTTGTGTCTCAGAAACACATTTGTAAAATCGTCAGATTATAATCCAAACTATTTCACTTGACAATAAATATAAAATACTTCCAAACTCTAGGTGCTTAATAACAGTCAATTAGTATTGATCAAGGAACACACAGAAGAGGAATGTAAAGACCAGTCAAAACTTAGTTGTGTCAAATAAAATCCACTCCCTTTTTCCAATCAGATCACTAGGTTGGTAGATTAGGAGAATGTGGCTACATGGTGTATTTGTAACAAAAAGAGGGTTTGTTTTTCCTTTATATTCTTGTAGAGCAATGAAGGAATATGAGCTAAATAAAATCAGAAGGATTTTTATCTTTTACCTAAACTGCCTCTTTCTCCAGGGATTTCTTTCTTTATTTTGTGGTGCTATCACTCACCACCAAACAGCCAAGCTAAAAATCTTGGCATCGTCCTGATTCCTTTCTCTCCTTCTTCACTCACATTCAATATTCCATTATTTCTAAAATCCAGTCTCTTTTCCCCACCATTGCTGCTTCTCTGATGGAAATTCTCCCACTGCAGTAACTTGTTCTCACCCTCCAACCTCTTCTCTTTAAATGGATCCCTACAAGGCCACCAGATAACTTAAAAGTCGCACCATGGCACTACTCCACATAAAACTCACTGATGATTCCCCACCCAAAGCCCTCACTAATTTTAGGTTGCAATAATGAAATCCAAGGTCTAAGGATATGGGCAGGGGATGCACCATTCTGTTCCTTGTGAAAAGATCATCCCCAGATTTGGGAAAACTAGAAAGAAACCAGAATCACCAACAACTGCATAGCCTTTTCATATGAAGCAGACATGTTTTCTGTGGAAGTAAAAAATCTATGGGTGAACTGAGCAATCTAGAAATAACTGAAAGACTGTAGATTTGTTCTACAAGGCTGAAGACATGGATCTAAGATCTATATATATATTAGAGAATCAAACTTTGGCTATTACAAGAAACAGCTTTTAATGCTCTAAATTGAACAGGATTAAGCGGAGAAAGTGGTACATTTCCTACCACTGAAAGTATTCATAGACTTGACAATTACCTTGACTGATCATAGGATTATAAAAGCTGTCGAAGCCTCCAATAATTCAAATTAGTCATTTAATGTGAACTTTAAAATCCTTCAAATTCCAATATGCTATGACTAGTTTTCCAAAATTATAAAGTATAAAACACTTTTCCATTATATGACTTAATGTTTAAAATACTGGCAACCACTGGCTTACCTATAATAACACAATTTCTCTGTAGTCCCTTTTGGCCAATCACACCCACCTTCCAATTACCTGCCTCAACATTTTTAACTCTCTTTTTCCCTTTTTATTTTTTTTTTTTGTTCAAGTATAGTTGACATACAATATTATATTAGTCTCAGGTATATATCATAGTGATTTGACATTTATATACAGTCTAGTAACCATCTGTCACCACACAAACTTATCACAATATTATTGACTATGTTCCCTAGAATGTATATTACATTCCATCTTTTATGGACATGTATTTGAGCAAACTCTAGGAGATAGTGGTGAAGCAGGAAATGGCAAATCACTTCAGTATTCTTGCCTGGAAAATACCATGGACAGAGGAGTCTGGTGGACTATAGTCCACAAGGTCGCAAAGAGTCGGACATGACTTAGCGACTGAACAAGAACAGCAATAGTCATTTTATAACTGGGAGTTTGTATCTCTTAATCACCTTCACATATTTTGCCTAATTCCCAAATCCCCTCTGTCTGACTTATCTCACTTAGCATAATACCCCTAGGTGTATCCAGCTTGTTGCAAATGGCAAGATTTTATTCTTCTTTATGGCTTATATTCCATTATATATGTATATATATGAGTAATTTAAAAGGGCTATTGAGTAAGTATCACCAAATAATATTCTGAAGTTGAATGTGTGGGATCTTCCTACCTCACCATCTTGATCCAAACTCCTCAGTTTTAACATTCTTAGCTAAAGTAAGATCTCCTTGATTTAGAAAAAAGTCTTTGATATAACTACAACCCACAAGTTTCTCACAGAAATCAGTGGGCAGCACCATCACCCAAGAAGTGCCAGGCTCAAAGCATTGGCCCTCCAAGTCCTTCAGAGGTATCTTTGCATACTAATAGATAATAAAAATTCTAAAATATTTAATTTTTTAACTCAGATTTAAAGCTTCTGATGAAATAAAAAATTCCTATGAATATTCCTCCCTCTATTATCCAGAGTTTATGACACCCAGAGCCAGAAGGAGGGAAAAAGGGCCAGGTAGGAAAAGAATAAAACAAAATCTCCTCAAAGAATTCTGTAAAGTAGCTTATGTGGTATAATTTTTATTATTGTGGATGATGAGTTTTGTTACTTTTATGGTATGAAATAAATTTCCAAAACTAGAAATCTCTTCTTGGAAGAAATTAGGTCTTAAGTTTCCCATATGTCTCCTTTCAAGGAAAACTGGGAAAAGCTAAATAAATGCAATATAATTATGGCAAGGGGGGATGATATCCCATCATTTTTCTCCTGCTATTCAAGCCTCTTCATCTTGCCAAGTTCAGAGGTACTGAGCATATAAGATTTCTGGCCACTGCCTAGAAAAAACATGACCAAGTGCTATCCTGAAATCTTGATATTCCCAACTGTGGATTCACAACTATGGAGCTAGGAGTCAGAGCTCTCCCTTGAGGATTCTCCAAGCATCTCAAGGAAGCAGCCATTGTCAAGTGAGGCTTCTGAAGGCCAGGGGAAGGTTACAAGGTGGTGGCCAACCCATAAGCCAAAGATTCTGGTGTTCTCTCTGATACACATACTAGAGGATGCTGGCTCCTATTCTAATGTGGCAACACTAATCAGAGGAAAACCCAGTAGAAATGCACAAGAAGGGACAGAAGTCGTTCAGTCATGTCTGACTCTTTGCAACCCCATGGACTATACGGTCCTTGGAATTCTCCCAGCCAGAATCCTGGAGTAGGTAGCCTTTCCCTTCTCCAGGAGATCTTCCCACCCCAGGGATGGAACCCAGCTCTCCCACAGTAAAAGAGGCTTGGTAATAGTAACTCAGACTCTTGCACAGCTTGCCCTTTCCTGGCCACATGGCATGTGTCCTAAGTGGGAGAATCTGTGCCTGTTCTCAGTCTGAACCTTGGCAGGCAAGAGTTGGAGGAAGGGAGGTTGATGAGTCTTCTGGAGCCTTCACTTCAGAAATTCGAATCGAGGAAAGTTTCTTCTCACTACACCTAAGGATGAAATATCAATAAATCACCCTCAGTGCTTTTTCCAAAAACCCACTTATGAATGGACTCTAATGGAATGTTAATATCAGGCAAAATCAGAAAGGAAATTTCACTGATCGTACAGACAGTCCCTTGAATCTTCTATGCAAAATAATTCGCACCCCTTCTGGAAATGACTAGGTATGTTTGGAACTGTATGTCTCATTTTGTGGTCATTCTAATAGCAATAAAAATATTCTGTGGGATATTACAGTGTTCACCAAAATGGTATAATAATTATGCCAGTCCAGTTTTAAGTGAATTACCCTGGTAGGCACCCTGGGAATTGAAGACCACTAAACAATCTTCCCTGGTGGCTCAGAGGTTAAAGCATCTGAGACCTGGGTTCAATCCCTGGGTTCGGAAGATCCCCTGGAAAAAGGAAATGGCAACCCACTCCAGTATTCTTGCCTGGAGAATCCCATGGATGGAGGAGCTTGGTGGGCTACAGTCCACGGGGTTGCAAAGAGTCGGACAGGACTGAGTGATCTATAGATAAATACCGATAGAAACAATCTTTCGAGCCTCCCTGGTAGCTCAGTCAGTAAAGCATCTGCCTGCAATGCAGGAGACTGGTGTTCAAACCCTGGGTTGGGAAGATCCCCTGGAGAAGGGAATGGCAACCCACTCCAGTATTCTTCTCTGGAAAGTTCCATGGACAGAGGCACTTGGTGGGCTACAGTTCATGGGATCGCAAGAGTCAGACATGACTTAGTGACTAAACCACCACCAAACAATCTTTCCCAGCCACCTACACAAGAGAGCTCTCCCACTCAGAATGGAGGGTAAATTTGAGTACCTTTCTCAGGGCCTTTGGAAGAAATTGTGCCCGGAAATCTGAAAATAAAAAACAAGCAAGCCAAAAAAACCTTTTGATTGTATCATTTGTTTTTAAATACTGATAATCTGAGGAGTTAAAAAAAATACCAGTCTCCAAGACACGTTTTCCCTGTAGTAGGTGATATTTGTTGCCAAGCCTGGTTTTCTTCTTGCTAGCAAGTTACTTAACCTGTCTTCCCATAGCTCACAGCTTGTAGCAGTCACGCTTTTAAACCATTGACTTTTTCATTGGACTCTTGTGATTGTTTAAAATTAGGGCAAATTACGATCTATTTCCAATAGGGTTTATACATACCCAGGATTAGAATTCGTTTCTGTCTTGCTCTCTTGCCTCTCTTATTCATCCTGAACGGAGGCAGGAGGAGAAAGATCAGGAAAGTGGACATGGGATTCACAGGTCTCCTGAGTCAAGCCGTCCACAGATAAAGAGCAGCTGGCTTTGATTCTTCACAAGGACAAGCTGCTTGACACAATCATTCTTTTGCTCTCACTTTCTGCCTGTGAGTTTATTCCATAGTTTCTGTCCTTTTCAGGAAGAGCAACACACAAAAGACATGCCACCAAACCTAGCTACCTTCCAGTGTCCACCAGTTGGAGTTTTGTGATCAAGGAACCATCAAAGGGTTTCCAGACACTGACCAGAGAGGACAGAGACTGCATCTAACTCCTCCATCACTGTCTCCTGGTTCTTACTTCTTCATAGACACAAATGCTTAAAAAATTGAAGTTTCATTTTCAACTCTTTTTTGAAAACTTTGATTCTCTGTTCCTTTTGCTTCTGCTCCAGATGAGAATCAAGTGGCCAAAAAAAATAAAATTTAATTTAATTAAAAATAAAACATTTTAAAATTAAACTATAAAAAAGAAAAGAAAGCACCATTAATGTCAAATAAGATTTTTGAGCACCTCTTTGTGCCAGGAGTTCCAGAAAAGGTGGGTATATGCAACTACTTGCCTCACTAACAAGAAGTTACAACAGTAGAAAACTAAGATTTGAGTGAAATTGTGGGCAGTGGTTGCTGTTCTGGTCTCATTTATTGAAATTCTGAAGAGTTACACTGTGCCCTCTCTCATCAGCACTATGATTCCTGAAGCTTCCCATCTGCAGATCCATCCCAGCAGTTCACGGTTCTCCCCACCTCTGCCAAGAACAGAGGCAACTGTACATTTTTTGGCTATTTAATCATGAGGCACTTGTTCGTTCTACTTGACAGCTTTGGGACACCAATTCCCATCTCAGCTGTGGGGTCTTAATTCTTCCTTAGGACATGGTTCCTGCAAAACACACAGTGAACGTCCTTACTTCATCCTCTATTGTTTACCCTTCATACTCCAACATGTCATACAAATCCCTGTCAAAACTACCTCTGTGATTTTGAATTGATGAGAAGTGTCAGAAGTGGCCAAAGCAATACCATCTCCAAGACCAGTTCTTGCAGCTGGTAACCAAATAGTTCCTCACCCTCCGTGCTAATCTTTTTAACAAGTTCAGTGCAAAGACTGAATTATACTACCTCTAGGAGTGTTAAAAGATTAACGACCTCAATATATATGAAGTTCTTTGAAGGTTAAAAAGTACAAGCACTAAGTTTTTTTAAGCCAGCATTTAATTTGTGTAACTCAAATATATTGTAATGTTTCATTTAGACAAGTCTTTGAGGAAGAAAGAAGCAAGCACAAATTACATTGATTTATGTCCCTGTGCTGCTCCTGATTGGGAATGTGATTTGTTACATGACCTTGAAAAGATATAACATGCCAGACAGGGGGCTGGTGAGGACAGAGAAGTAAGGAAAGCAACTAATTTGAGATCACACTCTCACAGAAGAACAGCCAGGGACTTTAAGACTGGGAAATGGACAGTTTGCCTTTGTGAACACCTTCACCTCTTCTTAAGACATCACATCCTTCTTTACCCTGTCCTCTGGCTGCCTGGAGACACTCCATTTTCCGCATCTCAGACACTGGATCAACTATTTGGAATTTCTCCAACCTCAGCTTCTTGAATTCAAAACTCCCACTTTCTTGGCAACATGTCCTGTCCTTCCATTTCCCTCTTCCCTTTCCTGACATCAAATATGTTATTCCTCCATGGAGATATTATATTTGCTTTTCCACCATCAGAGCATCCTGGTATCAACTCCTACTCTCCTACTTGGTTAGTCAAAGGCTTCAACTACACCCAAGCTCCCTTGTCCTCCCCTTCTCCCTCTGCTCCCATACAGTCCACCCAGTCCAGATTGAATCTAATCACTTCTCAGTTTGTGTCCACAAGACACCCAACTTTGCCTTTACCAATTAAATCAAATAGGGCAAAGTTAAAAAAAAAAAAGAAAGAAAAGATACAAGAATATAAGATAAGACAGAATAGGATAAAGTTGAGCAAATAACACTGTCTTTACTGGTCTCAGCTAAAAAACGGTGGCTTCGATTGGACTCTTTGGTCTAATTGGACTCAGAAATTTCTTGATGTGGCTGACATTTATATTCTTTGATTAGTGGTTCCAGCTCTTTAACCTTCTCAGATTCTTTACTCCAGGGACTTTTCTCGGTCCAGGGATTAAGACTCCACACTTACAGGGCAGGGGCCATGAGTTTGATCTCTAATCAGAGAACTAAGATCCCGCATGCCATGCAGCCAAAAGAAAAAATAATTCTTTACTCCATTTACACTTTAAATTTTCTACCAATGATCTTGTTTCACATCTCACAGAGAAAATGGAAACTGCAAGATAAGAGCTTCTCCAATTCTCTCCCGTTCCTCTCTTTCTCTATACATGTATGTAAAAGTGTGAAAGTTGCTTAGTCATGTCCAAGTCTTTGCGACCCCATGGACTATAGCCTGCCTGGCTCCTCGGTCCATGGGATTCTCCAGGCAAGAATACTGGAGTGGGTTGCCATTTCCTTCTCCAGGAGGTCTTCCCAATCCAGGGATCAAACCCAGGTCTCCCGCATTGCAGGCGGATTCTTTACCATCTGAACCACCAGGGAAGCCCTCTTTATCCTCCAGATCTAACATATACAGACCCACCACCTTTTCCCTTTAGGTCAAAGTGGTTCCCCCACTTCCTAGACTATTCACATAATTTAATCCTATGTTTACATTTCTGACTTCACTATATTACAGACTCTCCTTTCCCTGGGGGATGTTGACCCTTCTTTCTTTTGAGGAAAAAAAAATGGCAAAAGAATGCCACTGAATAAATCATATTACCAGGAAAAGGAAACGCATCACGGAGAATTTTTTTAAATATGATACCTGCTATATTTTAAGAATAATAGCCAGCATTTGCTGAGCAGTTGCTATGATTCAGGTAGTCTAGTAAGAACTTTATATTCATACCTACTGGGCCCTCTCCATATTTCTTTCTAGAAAACTCTATTAATGTTATTATTTAAAGATGATTTAGTAATGAACAACCACAACAACCCTGGGGGACTACTGCAGCAGAGGGTTGATGTCAGGTCAATAGCAATGGAATTATCTCATATATATATATATATATGTATATATATATATATGTTTTGGAGTCACTATTAATATTTTCATCCAGGCATTGGCTAGGACATAAAAAGCAAACAAGCATATTTTAAATGTCCATTTTCATTGTTTTAAAAACATTAAATATATTACTAATTCTGATATTATCTGTTCAGATCTATACTGGACACAAGAATTCTGAAAATACTTAGTGACAAAAGTAGTTTTCTGAAAGCTATAAGTCCTCTCTCTGGGAAAGATTGAAGGCTGGAGGAGAAGGGGACAACAGAGGATGAGATGGTTGCATGGCATCACCGACTCAATGGACATGAGTTTGAGTAAACTCCAAGAGCTGGTGATGGACAAAGAGGCTTAATGTGCTGCTGTCCATGGGGTCTCAAAAAGTCGGACATGACTGAGCAACTGAGCTGAACTGAATTGAACATTATAAATCCTAAGAGTTTATAATAGAGAAGCTTCCTGTCTTTCTGGCTACTATGGGGCAGTCTTGCATCTTGATGGTACATACTATGCAAATTTGGAGGTTGTCTGAAATATCTCTCTTATCTATACAAAAGCAATCCATTTTTGGTACAGAATGAGGAGTTTGGAGGATTTCTGCAGTTCTCTTGCTCTAATAAGACTGAAAAATTCTAAAAATAACCACCATTTATTTGAATGTTACTATGGAATGCTGTGTGCCCCCTCATTCCTATCCTGAAGACTTAACATCCAAATCTTAGAAGGTAATTTTACTTGAAAATAGGGTCACTGCATATGTGATTTTATTTTATTTTCTTGGGCTTCTAAATCATTGCAGACAGAGACTACAGTTATGAAATTAAAAGACTACTTGCTCCTTGGAAGAAAAGCTATGGCAAACCTAGACAATGTATTAAAAAGCTGAGACATCACTTTGCTGACAAAGGTCCATCTAGTCAAATCTATGTTTTTTCCAGCAGTCATGTAGGGATGGTGAGAGCTGGACAATAAAGAAGGCTGAGTGCCAAAAAACTGAGTCAAACCATGGTGCTGGGGAAGACTCTCGAGAGTCCCATGGACTACAAGGAGATCAAACTAGTCAATCTTGCAGGAAATCAATCCTGAATATTCATTAAAAGGACTTTGGCCACCTGATGTGAAGAGACAGCTCATTGGTAAAGAACTTGATGCTGGGAAAGATTGAAGGCAAAAGAAGAAGGAGATGGCGTTACCAATTCAATGGACATGACTTTGAGCAAACTCCAGGAGATAGTGGAGGACAGAGGAGCCTGGCATACTCAGTCCATTGGGTCACAAAGAGCTGGAGACGACTTAGCAACTGTGGAACAACCACAACAATATATATAATTAGTTAAAATAAAGTCATACCAGAGTAGGGTGGCCCCCAGTCCAATATGACTTGTGTCTTTATAAGATTTGGACACAGACAGGCACACACTGAGAGACCACCATGTGAAGATGAAAATAGAGATGCATAGAAGCCAAGAGAGAGGCGTGGAAAAAGTTCTCCCTCATGCGCTTCAGAGTAACCAACCTTGATCTCAGACTTCTAGCCTTCAGAATTGTGAGACAATAGCTATCTGCTGGGCTTCCCTTGTGGAGAAGGCAATGGCAACCCACGCCAGTACTCTTGCCTGGAAAATCCCATGGACGGAGGAGTCTGGTGAGCTGCAGTCCATGGGGTCGCTAAGAGTTGGGCACAACTGAGCAACTTCACTTTCACTTTTCACTTTCATGCATTGGAGAAGGCAATGGCAACCCACTCCAGTGTTCTTGCCTGGAGAATCCCAGGGACGGGGGAGCCTGGTGGGCTGCCATCTATGGGGTCGCACAGAGTCGGACACGACTGAAGCGACTTAGCAGCAGCAGCAGGGCTTCCCTTGTAGCTCAGTCGGTAAAGAATCTGCCTGTTATTACAGGAGACCTGGATTCTATTCCTGGGTCAGGACGATCCCCTGGAGAAGGAAATGGCAACCCACTCCAGTATTCTTGCCTGGAGAATCCCATAGACAGAGGAGGCTGGTAGGTTCCCAGTCCATGGGGTCGCAAGAATCGGACACTACTTAGCAACTAAACAACCACCACCACCAGATATCTGCTATTTAAGCCACTCAGTCTGGTGGTAATTTTTTACAGCAGCTCTAGCAAAAACATACAGGTGTCTTAAGGCGCAAACATATCTGTTGATGCAAAGGAACTAGAAATCCAGGAGGAAATGTTTCTAAAGGATGACATATAGAAAATTACCCCATAAATTTTCCCTAGTGTTCCTTTCTTTCATTGTAGGTTTTATTCTTTCTCCATATTTTTGCCCAACATAGTTAATTTGTAGCCTCTTTCAGATTACTCTAATATCTGCAATTCTTAGAATGCCTTTGTGAGAGGAAATGTTTGTGAACTTGCTGAATCTTCCTCATGGTGCTTTTTCATTGTCTCCTTGATGTTTTGTTATGAGTTCATGTTCAGCGCATGTATATTGTTCTCCAGGAACTCTGTTTGTCCTAAGATGTGAAAGTTTTCCTACAAAATATCTCTCCTAGAACACATTCTGACTTTTAAGTTCCTTAGACTTCCCTGCTGGCTCAGTCAGTAAAGAATCTGCCTGCAATGCTGAAGATCTGGGTTCCATCCCTGGGTTGGGAAAATGCCCTGGAGAAGGAAATGGCAACTCAGTAATCTTGCCTGGAGAGCCCTATGGACAGAGGAGCCTGGTGAGCTACGGTCCATGGGGTTGCAAAGAGTCGGCCACCACTGAGCCAGTGACACTTTCACTTGTCTTCACTTTGCTTATGGCATCCAAAGATTTCTCTCTTCTTTGTCTGGTTAGTCCAGGATCATTTTTGGTTTTTTTATTTGTTATTGTTTCCAGTATTTTCAAGCATATTCAGCAAGCGTGGACCCCCTCTGCATCCACTCATTCAGCCAATTGCCCAGAATTTTAATTTCAGAACTCTCAAAAACATTTCTATGCAAATAATGATAATCATCATAATAGCAGAAGAATGATCACCTATCTGCTATTTTATGGTGCCTCAAAAATTACTCTCTCTTTCTCTCACCTATAAAAATCTAAGTGATAGAAGCTCTGCCTGGACCAATCTTTCTCTATCTTTTGATTCAGAAAATACCAGAAAATTACAAAGCAGTTCCCAAAAATTATTCTAGAGAAATTCATATCTCTACTAGTTTGCTAAAATATAAACCTTGCAAGGCCAATGAAGAGAACTGTAGTAGTGCCAGATGGTTTGAAACACTTACCATGCAACTCCACTTCAAACTTCCAAGAATGAAGGAAACTATCCAGCCTTTCATTCGTCCTACCAAGCATCCGAAATGTTACGAGCATTACCTCAGCTTCATCTTCACAAAGTGCCTTTAGCTATTTATCCCTACTTGGCATATGAAGAGTCCAAAATTCAGAGAATTAATTCCGTTTCTTGAGCTACTTCACAGAGCACATGGCATGTATGTGTATCCCCTCCCTTTTCCAGGCTTGTGGGGTTTCTGTTTGCCACTGTACCATGCTATTTTTCATTACACAGATATTTTATCCTTTGGGTTGTATATATACACATATGATGAGGGACTTCAATCTGTTTCTGATGAAAATGCATCATGGTTTATCTTATAAAATATTTTAAGTAAGAGGATTTACTCCTTCTTTATCATAAAAGGAAACTGATGTATTCCTAGTCTAACACCACAGTATTAGAACAAATATCATAAACATTCTAATTTCATGGAATTTGTGTGGATTTTTTTGTGTGTGGATAAAAGCAGAATGTTAGCCTTTATTCTGACTGAGTACAACAAACTCTTTCAAGGTGAGACACTAATAATAGTCATGTATCTTAATACAGATCTTGCAGGTTTTGGGGCAATAGATGCATTTATAACATGCTATAATGCCATCCTCAGGGAAGCAGCAGGCAGAGCGCAGAGCATGAAGCCCTGAGACCTACGCAGCCATGTACTCAAGAGCTCTGTGGAAATTAGGAGGGTTCAGCTTCACGGGGGCAACTCCAAGGCTGTGGGGTGCAGCCTGCATATCAGTGACCTGTTGCTACCTGGGTGCAGGCCACATGCCCGAGATCCACGCCAACACCCCCATCCATACCCGAGGCTCTGGCATTATTTTCTCTCAGCTAGAAATGTACAAAAGCACACACCCTCAAAAAGTCATTTAGAAAAGAAAAAATATATATATATACATAAGAATGCAATATAAGAATCTATTAAGAAGGTTAGGGACTACTGTTATGGCAAAGGTTTATGATACAAGAACCCCAGTTTGAAACTGGAGCATGATCTCTGCTACTGATACACTCTTGGCATTTGGGATTATCTTTAGTTACACAGAGCAAACTGCAGAGACAGTCAGCTGTTTGAAACAATAATATTTGCATAAGCTTGTTTGTACAAGGATTTTGCTTTTGGATAAAAGAAGATGATGAAGATTTTAGAAAAGGACTTGAGTACCAGAAGGGGAAATGAAAGACAGATGCTGGGGGGCCGATTGGAAGGGCTATGTGAAATTCGGGGTATAAGCTTTGTTATGTTCCTAAGGGATAAAGTAGGAAACCCGCTTGAGAAGATGAAACAAATACCTTATGCACCTCAAAGGCCGATGACTGAGAACATCAGACAATAATCCATGTAGCTTTGACATTGTTACTCTAAGGTGGGCATAGGAAACATGGTACTAATGAGGCATCATGCAGTTTCAGAGAGCATCAGCAAGGGGGTGGAAGCAAAGACTGGCGCCAGCACACCACCTATGGCAACCAAGGCTGGCAGACCAGTTTGTGCTGGAGGATATGCTAGGTGATTCTGTATCCCACCCCTCAAGTGACACCTTATTTCAGACCCAGCATGCTAAGTCATTTTAGTCATGTCCCACTCTTTGCGACACTATGGACTGTAGCCCACCAGGCTCCTCTGTCCATGTGACTGTGTGGACAAGAATATTGGAATGGGTTGCCATGCCCTCCTTCTGGGGATCTTCCCAATCCAGGGATTGAAGCCATGTCTCTTAAGTCTCCTACATTGGCAGGAGCGTTCTTACCACTAGCACCACCTGGGAAGCCCTATATCTTTCTTTTAAATAAACTCTTTCCACATAGGCAGAACACTCTTTGACATAAATCACAGCAATATCTTCTCCAAAGTATCTCCTAGAATAATGGAAATAAAAATAAAATAAATAAATGAGACCTAATTAAACTCAAACACTTTTGCACAGCAAAGGAAATCATTAACCAAATGAAAAGACAGCCCACAGAATGGGAGAAAATGCTAACAAACAATGCAATCAACATGGGATTAGCCTTCAAATTTTACAAACAGCTTATGTGGTTCAATATTTTTTAAAAAGTCAAAAAATGAGCAGAAGACCTAAACATACATTTCTCCAAAGAAGACATACAGATGGCCAACAGGCACATGAATAGATGCTCAACATCGCTAAGAATTAGAGAGATACAAATCAAAACTACAATGAAATATCACCTCACCCCAGTCAGAATGGCCATCATCAAAAATATACAAACAATGAATGCCGGAGAGGGTATGGAGAAAAAGTAACCCTCCTACACTGTTGGTGGGAATGTGAATTGGTGCATCCATTATGGAGAGCAGTATGGAGGATCCTTATAAAACTAAAAATAGAAGTACCAGCAATCCCACTCTTGGGCATATATCCAGAGAAAAACATGATTCAAAAAGATACATGCACCCCAGTGTTCATTGCAGCACTGTTTACAATAACCGAGACATGGAAGCCACCTAAATTAAATGTCCAAAAACAGATGAATGCGTAAAGAAGATACAGTCCAGAGTGAAAGTCACTCAGTCATGTTCAACTCTTTGCGACTCCAAGGACTATACAGTCATGGAATTCTCCAGGCCAGAATACCGGAGTGGGTAGCCTTTCCTTTCTTCAAGGGATCTTCATATATACAATGAAATATTGCTTAGCCATTAAAAAGAATTAAATGATGCCATTTGTGGTAATATGGATGGACTTGGAGATTACAGTATTAAATGAAGTAAGTCAGACAGAGAAAGACAATATCATATGATATTGTTTACATGTGGAATCTAAAAAATGATAGAAATGAACTTACTTATAAAATTGAAGCAGACTCACAGACTTAAGTTGAAACTTAAAGCACAAATTTATGGTTTCGGGGGGCGGGGGGAGTCAGAGATAGGGATAGATTGGGAGTTTGTGATTATATGCACACGTTATATTTAAAATAGATAACCAACAAGGACCTACTGTATAGCACGGAGAACTATGTTCAATATTCGATAACCTAAATGGGGAAAAAATTGAAAGAGAGCAGATATGTGTGTGTGTGTGTGTGTGTGTGTGTGTGTGTGTATCTGAATCACTGTGCTGTACACTTGAAACCATCAACTAGTACAACAGGTTAATCAACTATGCTCCAATATAAGATAAAAATTTAAAAAATAATAAACTAAACATTTTCCCAGGAGAGTTTCTAACCCTTCCTGAAGGTACTAGGCAATCTCTTCCAGATATGTATGCATCCTGAGATGAACACAGCCTCAGCCTGAGACCACACAATTTATGTTTAGTCTGTTTCGCTATAACTAAATGTTCCACATTTTTCTAGACTCTGCTATAAAATTCATATTCAGGAATACCTAGGAATGGGGAGCAAAGAGTTCAGCAATTCTGTTCTAGGCCCTGGTAAGGGGCTGGTGGCTCTGGCCATCAGTATTTATGACCCAGCAGGGGATGAGAAAAATCACACCATTCATATGTTTTACTCTTGCCAGAGAAGAAAGATTGTTCTGGGCTTGCTGAGGTCTCCCTTAACTACTTCCACCTCCACTCCATACCTTCTTCCTGCCTCCAAAATTCTGAGGGACCAAAATTCCAGAAAGAAAGGATATGTAGAGAAGTGAGCTTAACCTTTAATTTCACTTTTCCTTGAGACATTTGCCAACTCCTATAGATGAAGACACTGAGCAAATGTTCTCGGAGTTTTATGGGACTGAGGGATGAAACTGCAGTCAGATGCAGTAAGAAGCAGACAAAATAGCTCAGGGTTGTCAGTTGAAACTTGAAACCCCAAATGGGTTTCATCTTCAGAATGAGAGTGACCAGAAAACAAAAGGGCTCTCATGAAGATACAGACCCTTCTAATCAACTCAGTCCCCATGTGGATAACATTATCTGCACCTAGCCTTTCAACTAGAAGAAAAAGAAAGCCTCTGGAAGTAACACTGAAAGTGAAAGTGTTAGTCACTCACTCGTGTCTGACTGTCAGTGACCCCATGGACTGTAGCCCGTCAGATTCCTCTGTCCGTGGGATTTCCTAGTCAAAAATACAGTAATGGGTTGCCACGCCCTCCTCCAGGATGGTGCATATAAACAATGGAATATTATTCATTCATAAAAAGGAACCCAAAATTATAAATATAATTAAGACATCAGATGGTGATTGCAGCCATGAAATTAAAAGATGCTTACTCCTTGGAAGGAAAGTTATGACCAACCTGCTGCTGCTAAGTCACTTCAGTCGTGTCCAACTCTGTGCGACCCCATAGATGGCAGCCCATCAGGCTCCCCCATCCCTGGGATTCTCCAGGCAAAAACACTATAGTGGGTTGCCATTTCCTTCTCCAATGCAGGAAAGTGAAAAGTGAAAGTGAAAGTAAAGTCGCTCAGTCATGTCTGACTCCTAGTGACCCCATGGACTGCAGCCTACCAGGCTCCTCCATCCATGGGATTTGCCAGGCAAGAGTACTGGAGTGTGTTGCCATGACCAACCTAGATAGCATATTAAAAAGCAGAGACATTACTTCGCCAACAAAGGTCCATCTAGTCAACAAAGGTTTTTTCAGTGGTCATGTATGGATATGAGAGTTGGACTGTGAAGAAAGCTGAGCGCCAAAGAATTGATGCTTTTGACCTGTGGTGTTGGAGGAGACTCTTGAGAGTCCCTTGGACTGCAAGGAGATCCAACCAGTCCATTCTAAAGGAGATCAGTCTTGGGTGTTCACTGGAAGGACTGATGCTAAAGCTGAAACTCCAATACTTTGGCCACCTCATACGAAGAGTTGACTCACTGGAAAAGATCTTGATGCTTGGATGGATTGGGGGCAGGAGGAGAAGGGGATGACAGAGGATGAGAAGGCTGGATGGCATCACAGACTTGATGGACATGAGTTTGAGTGAACTCCGGGAGTTGGTGATGGACAGGGAAGCCTGGCATGCTGTGATTCATGAGGTCACAAAGAGTCAGACAGGACTGAGCGACTGAACTGAGCTGAACTGAAGACATCAATGTAGACTTCCCTCATGGCTCAGATGGTAAAAGATCTGCCTGAAATGCGGGAGACCTGGGTTCAGTCCTTGGGTTGGGAAAATCCCCTGAAGAAAGGAACAGGCTACCTACTCCAGTATTCTTGCCTGGAGAATTCCATGGACAGAGGAGTCTGGTGGGCTATAGCCCATGGGGTCACAAAGAGCAGGACATGACTGAGTGACTTTCACACTTCATAAGATACCAATAGATGGGATTAACAGCTGAAGAGAAATTAGCAAATAAGTCAGAAAAGAGATTCCTGACTGAAGCACAAGAAGAAAAAAATTAAAAATATGAGAAATCACAGAAAAGAGCATAAGAGACATGTGGGATACTGTGAAAAGATCTAAAGTACATGTAATTAGAGTCGTAGATGGATAGAGAATGGAGCAGAAGCAATATGTGAAGAGATAATAGCAAAAATTTTCCAAAATGGTAAAAAAAAAAAAACCAAGTCACAGATTCATGAAATACTGTGCTCAGTTGCTCAGTCATATCCAACTCTTTGTAACCCTTTTGGAGTGGGTCGCAGACTCCTCTGTCCATGGGATTCTCCAGGCAAGAATACTGGAGTGGGTTGCCATTTCCTACTTCAGAGGATCTTCCCGACCCAGGGACAGAACCCACATCTCCTTCAGCTCCTGCATTGTGGATGGTTTCTTCACTGATGAGCCGCTGGGGAAGCCTTCATGAAATACAGTAGTGCCCAGATAGGATAATTTCAAAGAAAATCACATCTTGACATATAAAAGATTTTGAAAAAGACAAAGAATCTTGGATAATTGGGGGGCG
Source organism: Ovis aries (assembly GCF_016772045.2). Taxonomy (NCBI): domain Eukaryota; kingdom Metazoa; phylum Chordata; class Mammalia; order Artiodactyla; family Bovidae; genus Ovis; species Ovis aries. The sequence goes on from NC_056070.1 coordinate 14,276,222, forward strand.
GGGGGGGGGGGAAGGACATTGCTTTAAGGAACATAATGAGACTGACAGCTGATTTCACAATGAAATATTGGAAGCCAGATGACAATAAATGACATTCTCAAAATGCTGAAAGAAAATAAATAGCCTCCTAGAAGTCTGTATCCGGCAAAAATATCCTCCAAAGCGAAGGTTAAATTAAAATATTTTCATACAAACAAAAACTAAAAGAATATGTTACCAGCAGGTCTACACCAAAAGGAATGCTGAAGGAATTTCTTTAAGCAGAAAAAAAATGATTCCAAACAAAAGCATGAGAATAAAAATTAAATATACAATCAACTAATCTAAATGAACATTAAATGTATATAAAAATAATATATTTAAAGGTTTGTAGAATAAAATACATGCAGAACTAAAATATATACCAACAATTGAAAAAAAAGAAAAAGGAAGTGGAAAATAAAGTTAATCATTCTAAGCTCCTTAGATTGTCCAAAAGTGGTAAAATTACTCATTTATTTTAGACCTTAATAAACCAAGAATGTTTTATTAAATCCTAGGGACAGGGGAGCCGTCTATGGGGTCGCACAGAGTCAGACACGACTGAAGCAACTTAGCAGCAGCAGCAACAGCAGGATAATAAAGAAAATAACAATAGTAGAAATCTAATCCACTGATACATAAAAACAATAATTTGTCACAACCAAGTAAGTTTATTCTAGGAAAAGAATTTAAATTTTCAATCAATGTAATTTACTACATTCATAAAGTAAAGGGTAAAATATCATTATCTCAATAGATGCAAAAACATTTTTGACAAAATTCAGTGTACATTTTCAATTTGAAAAACTCTCAACTAGTGATAGAATGGACCCTCAATAATACGATAGAGAGGATTTACAAAACCTGCAACAAATCATATTTAATGGTTAAATATTGAAAGCTTTCTTGCTGACATTGGAAAAGGGATAAATGGCCCTTATCAATACTTTTATTTAACATTAATAGGAAGTAGATACTAGCAAATATAATAAGGCAAGAAAAATAAAATGTATAAGGATTAGAAAGAAGTCATTATTTATAGATTGTATTATCAACCAAATGCAAATTAATATATAGGGAAATTATTGGAACTAATAAGTAAATTTAGAAAAGCCACAGAGTTTAAGGTCTATACATAAAAATATATTGTAAATTTCTATGCCAACAATTAAAAATTAAAATTTTCTATTATACCACATACAATTGCATCAAAAATATCAAATATCTAGCAATACTTTAACATGTGAAACTCCATACAGAATGCTTGGGGCTGGTGCGTGGGGATGATCCAGAGGGATGGTGTGGGGTGGGAGGTGGGAGGGGGGTTCATGTTTGGGAGCTCATGTACACCTGTGGTGGATTCATGTCAATGCATGGCAAAACCAATACAGTATTGTAAAGTAAAATAAAGTAAAAATAAAAATTAAAAAAATATATAGGAGAGATCTACCACTCCACCACTTCTATATTAAATAAATATTTTGCTGTTTGTGCATCAAATGGAAAAAAAAATAAATTCCATATACTTGTGTTAAAAAAAAAAGAAAACCATGAAACATTACTTGAAGAAATTTTTAAAGACCTAATAAATGAAAGACATTTGATATCCTAAGGATGTCTATTATCCCTCAAGTGTTCTATAGAATTCAAGTAATCCCAATTATAATCCCTGCAGGATTTTTCATAGAAGTTGACAAATTGATTATAAAATTTAAATGAAAATGCAAATAGCCAACAACTACTCAAATAATATTTAAGAAGAAAAACAAACCAGAGGACCTACATTACCAGATTTCAACATGCGTCACAAAGGTGCAGTAATTAAGACAGAACTAAAAATAAACACGTATGACAGTGCATAGGAAAAAAATTCAGAAACAAACTCACGTATGTACAAGATCTTGATTTATGGCAAAGCTACTACTCTAAACAGTGGAGATGTAACTGTATTTTTAAAGAAATAATGCTTAGTCAATTAAATTCATAGTGGTAACTGTTAAGATTAATGCTTCCTTACAACACAACCTAACATTCCTTACAACACTCTCCACTCTGTTGTATTAAAGACCAAAGTGAAAGAAATAAGAGGTTCTAGAAAATAATATTGGAAAATATTTTTCATGACTTTCTGGTGGGTACAATTTTCGTAAGTAGATCATAAAAAGCACTAGCCATAAGAGGAAGCACAGAAAACTTAGACTGTGACAAAATTAAGAACCTCTGTTTATCAGAAGACATCATTAAGAAAGTCACAGAGTAGGACAAAATACCTGCAATAAGTATAAATAACAAAGAACTCATGTTAAAAATATATAGGAACTTATAAAATAATTTTTTTAAGAAAGAAAACCTGATTGGTGTGAAATTTTAGCCTTGATAATTTTTGCATACATGCATGCTAAGTCTCTTCAGTCATGTCCAATTCTTTGCAACCATTTGGACTGCACCCTGCCAGACTCCTCTGTCCATGGAATTCTCCAGGCAAGAATACCGGAGTGGGGTGCCATTTCTTTCTCCAGGTGATCTTCCTAACCCAAGGATGGAACCCGGGTCCCCTGCATTGCAGGCAGATTCTTTATCATCTGAGCCACCAGGGATGACTCATGTTACTAAGACAAACTCAATAGTTTATTTACTTTTTAAGATTTTCCTAACGTGAACTGGAAACTTTGGATTGACTGACTTGTGGCTTCATATTTCACTAGAGGATTGGTTCATTACTTCTTTGCTATCCCCAAGGAAATAGGAGAGTGGAATTGTAGCAGAAGATGTACTCACCAGCCAACAAACTAAAAAAATATAGTGCAGTTAGGGCACAACTGGACTCACACATATTCTCTTTTCTTTTTTTTCATTTTCCATGGCTGGAATTTGTCAAGAAGCTTCTTCTCTTGTTCTAAAATGCTAATGAGAAAATGCTGCCACTGTAATGATGATCACATTCTTTCAAAATAATGTGCTACAGAAATGCATAGATTTTCAAAAGGACAAATCAATATAAAGGAAGTGCAATTTTTAAAAAGTTTTGGAAAACACTGGATAAACTTTCTAAACTTTTGAGAGTTATTTTTTTAAGTCAGGGTGATGAAATTGCATTGATTCAAAATTATTTCCTAGAGTAAATACAGATGAATTCTTTGTGGAACACACACTCTCGAACACCCACAAAAACAACATTTTATTCAAGACCTGAAACCGAGAATAGTCATCAGTTAGACCCTGTTATGTATTTTAGCTCCAAGGAACTCCTGTGAATGAGACTGCATTCAAAAAACACAGCCCTCAAGCTCTAGTGGAAGTGGAAAAAAAATTACAAACTGTTCTTTAAAACTGTTACTTGCTTAATAAATAATAAACTGTAACTGATCAAGCCCAAACTGGCTTTGTTTCACAAAAACTTGCCATCACATAGCCTAGAAACAATAAAGATGGTTGCCAGAATTATTCTTCACAAACTCGGAGTCGGTTATGAACAATTTGAGCTCAAGCCAGTTAAGATTGGTTAGGACCACTGACTCTCCAACTGGGCACGTGCAATCCTCATATTGGTGGCTTTTTGACATCAGAGAATCCAAATCTCCACCCTCTGAGCCTGCTGGCACAGCCCTTCTCTGAACATCCATCTGTGAAGAAGTCTGTGGCTTAGTTGCCCTTTGTTCTTATCTCCGATCACTTCTACCTGGCAGGCGAGTGTATGCTCCTCGGTTCTGTCTCGTCACAACAAAGATTTGGAGCAACGGACATTAAAGCCCTCAGCATATCACAGCTCTTGGGTCTCGGACAAACCGTGTTATAGCTCTTAGACAAATCAGTGTTACAGCTCTATTTTATTTAGAAGATTGCAGGAGAACCCATCCTCGAGGCGTGAGGGCATGCCAACCCAAAGATGCGAAGAGAGTGGAGGAGTGCGCCAGCGTGCACCAGAGAGGGAGAGAGAAAGAGCGCACACACTAGGGGGAGAGAGAGAAAGAGCGCATATGTGGGGGAGAGAGAGAGAAAGTGCTTCGGCTCCTCCTTTTATAAGTGTTTTCCTCCCCCTGGGCCTGCCCTATGCAAATTGGGCTTAGCCAAGAGTGCTGTTCCTGAGGTCTTCACTCCGGTCCTCGGACCTTCCTTTCACCTTCCTCTGTTCTATTTTCGCGGGCTTTTCCCTTCCTTGTCTTTTAGCCACCGCCATTTTGGACTCCTTTTCCCTAGTCTAACTCCCTAACATACCCAAGCTCCCTGCACCTCAGATTACCCTGTTTCCTTTTCTCATAAATACTCTAAGCCCCTCGCCTCTGTGCCGGCAGATTTGAAGTTTGTTCTCCCTCTTTTCCATTGCCCACCTCCTAAAAAAAACCTTTGCCACCAAAAAATCTTGGCATCTCAGAGTTTGGCCAATGAACCTGGTTTGGTTACAGGCAACTTTGGCAATGCTCTTTATTTTTAAAAAACAGTTTTTAATGTTTGTTTTTCTATTATTTGTTTCGCGATTCAAAATCAGGTAGAATAGAATCAACTAAAAACATCACAAATGTATTCTCATCCTGTCTGTATATGAAATCTGTTAGTTTTTCACTTCAGCTAGGGTTTGAGGGGCATATTTTTAAAATGCAACCTCACTCACTGGAGTCCTCTGGAGCTAAAATACATAATAATATATATCCTTTTCGGTTGGTTTGTTTAACAGGATTAGCAAGCCAGCTCTCAGAACATTTTGTCAACACAAGGCAATTCCATGTTAAAACAATATAATGAACTTAATTCCTTCCACTATTACAATGGAGGAAAGTTGACAAAGTGTAAACATGATTATCTCCCTGACATAAATAGAAGAAAACTCTCTTTGACTTCTTTCTTGAGTTTCCCTTCAAAATAGCCTTAAATGTTCCACAAAGCTGCAAGAATTGATATCCTAAGGACTGCAGTTCCTGTGGAGGGGGTCATTGTTTCTTTACAAGGGGTTCAGAAAAGCCACTTGGTAAAAGGCAAAAGATTTATAGGATCTGAAGAGAAACCAGGGTATAAGCCACTTAGTAAAGATGGTTGAATTTCCACTGCAGGCCCTTACCCATCTCTTCACGCTTTGAAGGCTGTGTGTCTGAATTTGCCCTTGAACGTAAGGATTCTCTGTCAGAGTACCTGAGCTGGAGCTAGAAGGGTTTTCCCAGTTATTTCAGACTTTCTACATACTTTGCCTGTTGAAATCACGATAACCACAGATATCATCCTGGTCATAAACAGCTTCTTATCACTGTGTTTACCCACAAAACCCAGCTCATTGGGACTTGGAAGAGCTACTTAATATCCCTGAGTTTCAATTTCCTTCAATATACAATGGGGATAATGTTACATATTTCATAGAACTGGAAAATCAAATGAGCTAATGCCTGAAAAGCAATGAGCATAAGGTACAGTAGAGATTCAATTGTATATTAACTCTTATAATGAATGAGGTTCAGACCAGAAAGATTTTTTTTCTGCTTTATCTGCTATACTCATACTATCTCAAATTTTAAAGCCATAGCTAAATTGACTACTACACCCCTTTGTCTCAATAGTTCAATAAAGTAAATGTTCAAAGAATTGAAAACTACTTGCCTAAAAGATGACAGTTCTCACACTATGGAATTTATTTTTAGTGACTTCTTCAGTTCAGGTCAGTTCAGTCGTTCAGTCATGTCTGACTCTTTGTGACCCCATGAATTGCAGCACGCCAGGCCTCCCTGTCCATCACCAACTCCCGGAGTTTACCCAAACTCATGTCCATTGAGTCGGCGATGCCATCCAGCCATCTCATCCTCTGTCATCCCCTCCTCCTCCTGCCCCCAATCCCTCCCAGCATCAGAGTCTTTTCCAGTGAGTCAACTCTTCACATCAGGTGGCCAAAGTATTGGAGTTTCAGCATCAGCATCGGTCCTTCCAATGAACACCCAGGACTGATCTCCTTTAGGATGGACTGGTTGGATCTCCTTGCAGTCCAAGGGACTCTCAAGAGTCTTTTCCAACACTGCAGTTCAAAAGCATCAATACTTCGGCCCTCAGCTTTCTTTATAGTCCAACTCTCACATCCATACCTGACTACAAGAAAAACCATAGCTTTGACTAGACAGAACTTTGTTGGCAAAGTAATGTCTCTGCTTTTTAATATGCTGTCTAGGTTGGTCATAACTTTTCTTTCAAGGAGCAAGCATCTTTTAATTTCATGGCTGCCGTCACCATCTGCAGTGATTTTATAGGATAGGAGGATTTTTATAGAATAGGAGGAGTAATTTTATAGCGATAGAAAGTTTTTTTCTTTTATTATTAACCCTATCTCTGCCCACATCAATTATGGAAAAGTCATGCCTACACTGAATGTATAATATCATTATGCCTTTTGAGAAACATATTTCTCCTACACAAATCAAAGCACACAATACTCATTCTGAATTCTTGGTTCTCAGAGTATACTCTGACTACAGTATACTCTGTATACCGTAGACTACAGTATACTCTGTATACCGTAGACTACAGTATACTGTAGTCATTTCATAATTTTTTAAAAAATAACTGCTCTAACATAGTCAAGCACAGCTATCCCAAAATTAATCTAAAATCTTAAAGCAAACAGCCCATTGCCTTTGTAAGTAAATCTGTCTGTGGTGGAATTGGTAGTCAAAGCAGGCAAGCATGAAGATTGATTTAAGTGTATTTCAGGCCAGTGGTTTGCTAAGGGTAATCAATAATCAACCAGTCAATACTTCTAAACATTTTTTAGCAATAGATTTACAAGCACCTGCAAGTAGGCAAAACTGGAGTTAAATTGTATTTCCTATGAAAGATGTAAAACCAAAAACCTTACAATAAGATCTGACTTACAATCTGCAATCAGTAATACCAGAAAGTAGTATTTGACATTCAGATTAGATAGATCTTTGGTTGACTAAGAATATAATTAACATTCTGAGATGAAAATATGCATAAAAATAATTTATTTTTTGTTTGAAATGGTGAGATCTTGTGTTTCTTAGATAAGACTAACAATTCATCTTGGCATCTCTGAGTCTGTTTCCCAGGCTATCTTTAAGGAAACATCTCCTGTTCTAAGGAAATATATTTGTAGTGAGAAAGCACAATCTCTTGCTTTGTATAGATTCAAACTTAAATTACCTCAGGGAAATGTCTGAACTTCTTTATCTCACTTTATCTCACTCTTTTGAACTATTAAGTGAATTGATAGCACAAAAATAATATAAAAACCAAAATCATATGGCAGAGCAACCAATATAGTTAAAGAATGAGTATTATTTATTAACTTGTATGTTTTCCTTCATATGGCATTATAACTATAAATAAATCTTCAGATGTAAGTAATATCTTTATAAGTATTAAAATATTTAATATAAGAAAATACAAATTTTGCTGCTTCAAAATTTATTATTTTAAATTGCAATTTTAAATTTTCTTGTGAGTAACCCTCTGGAATCATCAAATTAACTTCAGAAACATTCAATGCTTGATAGATTATAACATATTTGACAATTTATTCTGAGAAAGTTAAGGTCTTAACATTTCAGTATTTTTTATCCATTTACACATGGCCTGAAATGGTCTTTTTAGAGCAAAATATTGATTAAAAATAATCAAAAGGTAAAGATTCAATTCCATCCATTCATATCAAGAGCTACAGCTTTTCTCATTTGTAAAATTAAGTCAGACACTCAACAAGATCTATTTGGCCTGTATTGTATCTACCATCTTGAGCACAATGTAAGAATGTATTGACTTCCTCTTTGAAGTATTTAATTCTCTGAGCAGAGGAGAATTCTGTATCATGCCCTCCAAGAAGAAAAGATGTATGCCAACAAATGAATAATAAGACTTCAGATGCATGTAAAAGTTAAATTCAAGCAAAACCCTCAGAACAGGTAGCGCGTTGCTGAAGATCAGAGTCCTGCCGTAACAAATGGGTAGTTGTCTCTATGGCCAAAATACCGTAACACATAATTGGCTCTTTGAGAATTCTATTCATATTGTCTTGTTATGCTTTTGGTATCATGTCCAAGAAATTATTGTCAAATCCAGTATTGTGCAGAATTCCCCTTGTTTTCTTCTAAGAATTTTACACTTTTAGGTCTTACCTTTAGGTCTTGAGTCCATTCTGAGATAATTTTTGTAAATGGTGTCAGGGAAAGTACAGTTTCATTCTTGTGCATGTAAATAGGTGTTGGTGAGGATGTGAAAATATTGAAACCCTGTGCACTGTTGACAGGAAAGGAAAATGGTACAGCCACGATGGAAAACAGTATGGAGCTTCCTTAAAAATAAAAACTAGAATTAGCATATGATCCAAGGAATTGAAAGCATGGCCTCAAAGAGAGATACTTGCACACTCCTGTTCATAGCAGCATTATTCACAAGAGCTAAGAGGCAGAAGCAAACCAAGGGCACACCCACAGATGAATGAATAAGCAAAAGGTGGTGCATGCATACAAAGGGGAGATTCAGCCCTAAAACAGGAAAAAGTACAGTCACGTGCTACAGCATGGATGGAGCTTGCGGTAAAATTAATGGATTACAAAAGAGAAATAGTGTATGGTTTCACTTTTATGGGGTACATGAAGTAGTCATATTCATTGAGATAGATTATAAATTGGTGGTTGCCAAGGGGTGAGGGGAGAGGGAGAAATGGTGATTTTTTTGTTTTTAATTTAATAGGGATAGAGTTTTGCAAAGATTAAAGTACTGGAGGTCTGTTGCACAACAGTGTGAATAAAACTAACAGTACTGTACAATTAAAATAGCTAAGATGGTAAATTTTAAATTATTTTTTTACTATAATTAAAATCACTTTTGAATATGTCACATATAAATACAAACAATTATATAACATACCTGCTTACATTTTAAAAGATCAAAATGATACATAGTCCCATAGGGTATCAATTTGTGATTTTTGAAACAAGACAGTAAAATCTAGAAAATTCAAGGAGAAATAAAGAGAAAATTCTGTCATTTTACAAGATCTAGAGGCTGAAATTTTTCTTGAATTTCCTTGAATTGCTTATTTCAAATTGTTTGCTACCATAACATCATCGACTCAATGGACATGCATTTCAGCAAACTCTGGGAGATAATGAAGGACAGGGAAGCCTGGTGTGCTGCAGTCCACAGGGTCTCAAAGAGTTGGACATGACTTGGCAACTGAACAACAACAAAGATATATTTAAGTTATTAACAAAGTTAACAGTACACCAGTAATGATGCTAGAGAAGGCGATGGCACCCCACTCCAGTACTCTTGCCTGGAAAATCCCGTGGATGGAGGAGCCTGGTGGGCTGCAGTCCATGGGGTCGCTAGGAGTCGGGACACGACTGAGCGATTTCATTTTCACTTCTCACTTTCATGCATTGGAGGAGGAAATGGCAACCCATTCCAGTATTCTTGCCTGGAGAATCCCAGGGACAGGGGAGCCTGGTGGGCTGCCATCTATGGCATCGCACAGAGTCGGACACGACTGAAGGGACTTAGGAGCAGCAGCAGTAATGATGCATGACAGTTTGAGGGTAGCTTCTGGAAAGATCTTATTCTTCCATAGAGCATATTAAATATTTAGTAATTATTTTATTGCATTTCTTTATAAAAGAATAAGCCAGAAACATACTAGCTCCTAGAAGTGGTCAAGTTTATTTACTTGGTTCAAAGTCACAGATGCTGGCCTTGGGTGGCCTGGGTCAAAGTCCGTCCTCCACCACTACTAGCAGTAAGATTTAAGTATATCAATTCTTCTTAGCCTCATCATCTTTATCTGTAAATTGAGGATCATTTTCTTAGTATTAAAGTAAATAAGATAGTCCACGGTGTTCTTAACTGAGTAATTTGAACTGTAACAAGAAGAAAGATAATCTGGGAGATGGGAAATTACTGGCTAAAATTGATGGCTTTCAGAAATACACCTGCATGAATGGCAGATAGCAAGGGTCCACAAATACAAGCTACATGGCAATGATTAGAAATTTAACTGGAACCCGCTTCTTGGGGAGCTTCCCAAGTGACGCTAGTGGTAAAGACTCCCCTGCTCATGCGGGAGGCGTAAGAGACACGGGTTTGATCCCTGGGTTGGGAAGATCCCTTGAAGGAGGGTATGGCAACCCACTCCAGTATTTTTGCCTGGAGAATCCCATGGACAGAGGAACCAGGCAGGGTACAGCCCATAGGGTTGCAAAGAGTCAGACATGACTAAAGCAAATGAGCAAAAGTATGCACTCTTTTGCGGGGAGGAAGAGAGCAGCTTTCAACTGTGCCTTAAAACCTAAAAGTCATCCACAACAATAAGATGTCAAAAGGAAACTTGATAAAGAAAGACTTTCGAAACCAAGATGATATTAGAGGGATCGTGTGAGATTCTAAATTCCAAACAAGGTGATTGCTTCTCTTCATCTGGTGAATTTTGTCACATAGATATAACAGATACCAGAATGAATCAGGATGTTGATAAGGTTTTGGAAAACTGCATCCAAAATGTTATTTTGATGTGAAAGGATGCCAAATGCTAAGTGCTCATAGTAACCTTAACTGTCTTGCAGAATCTCAATGTCTGCTTTTACATGCCCTTCAAATTGGATAGAGAAAGCTGCATTTCTCTAGGATTTTGTTTCTCTGCTGGGAATAGCGTATAAAACCGAGATATTTTATGATGTGAAACTCATCCAGGTGAGTAAGAGTGGCAATAGTGAACTAAATGCTTAGCTTTTTGCTCTCTACTGAAATGGGTATCAATGAGGGCATTGCAGGAAAGAAGCAAGTTCATTGCTCTACGTTACAGGAATTCTTAAAAATGTATTGTTAACACATATATTTAAACAGTATTCCTGGCAGGATAGTGATAAAATAGTGCAGTTCCTTTGACTTTGCTCTAATGAGGATCTATATCCAAGGATTATAAGAAATGATATACCTGGAATTTGGGTCATCTCCACCGTCAGTTAATTATATTATCATGATAGGAAGCCAGATATAAAATAGAGTGACTTTGAGTCTTTGCATACTTTATTTTTTCTGGTGATGGTGTTTGATTTTTAATCCTATAGCACAGAGATTTAAATACTCTATGACATCAACCATTTGATCTTCCTGTATCATTACAATTTATTATTTTTTAAGTCACAAGATAGTCAATGGACTTTTCAAAGGGATAAATGCAACCTTTCAGTATTCGGGGCTATTTTTAAATTTTAGGTCTATGTTCACTGTCAATTCAAAATCATGGTTTGACTAAAAAGACAGATGACTAGACAAAGCTTTTTTTTTTTTTTCTGATCTTGTTCATTCAGCTAATCAAGGTGTGAAATCTGTACCTACACTCTTCCTTTTCATTACAGGTGTCTGTGTCCTAATCCCTGGGATGCATGAATATGTTATGTGACATGGCAAAGGAGAAACAGCATTATGGATGGAATTAAGGATGCTAGTGAGCTAACCCTGAGATGGGGAGACTATCCTGGACTAGCGGGTGAGCCTAATGTAATCACAAGTGTCCTTAAAGGTGAAAAAGGGAGGCAGATGAGGGAGAACAAGAGAGATGGCAGCATGGAAAGGACTTGGTCTGACATCACTGGCTATTAAATGGGGCCACAAGCCAAGGAATGTGAGTGACCTCTAGAAGCTGGAAAAGCCAAGGGAATTAATCATCCCTACAGCCTCCAAAAGGAACCCAGTCTTGCCAGCACCTTGATCTCATCACCCATTTTGGGCTTCTGGCCTTCAGAAATGTAGGATAATGTATTCTTGTTGTTTTAAACCATTAAGTGTGTGTTACTTTGTTAGGAAATCAACAAATATTTATTATCTACTCTGGACCCAGGGAGGTAGAGGTGGTCCCTAGGGGTCTCAGCAAAAACAGTGGGGGCAGCTTTCAGAGTAGGATCTCTAAGAAAGGGCTGTGAAGCTGAGAGGAAATGTGAGGAGTCTTTGGGAGATACCATTTAGGTCTGGGACCTCATGTCTTTGAAGATCTTTTCATTTCTTCATCTTCCTCATGCTTTGGGTATTTGGTTTCCTCTCTCAGGAAACTGGTGTTTTCTGCAGAAGAATTTTGTTTCATGGAAATACTTGTCTTTACAAAAGTAAATGAAGTCAACAATATGAGATTCAGGCATCCAAGTAATTAGACATGGTCTGTTGTTTAGCATCTTTTAAATTAATGGAAAATTAATTTTGTGAACTTCAATAGCATTTTTACTTTGAAGGATCAAAGAAAATATGTTCTACAGACTTTTATTGAGGATGCTTTCCTTCACTTTGCTCCCTGGGAATATGAGCTGTACCCTGCTGAATGTCCACAGGTCCCCCCGCAAATAAGAAATGCTCTGATCCTTAGCCAAGGAAAATGTTGGCAGAAACTGCAGGAAAGACTAGACTTATAGGAAGCTCCCTGAAGCAGGATCTTAAGAAACATTAAATGGAGGACATGAGAAAGCTGAAACCACCCTCTACTCATGATCCAACATAGTCACATTTTCCCATAACCCTTATTTTTATGTCCAACTATAAACCTGGCTTCATTATGATTATACTTGTCTGACACTTGTCAAGTGTTTTGTTGACTTGTTTTTCTCTTTCTGTCCCTTTTTGGGGGCTTCTCTGGTGGCTCCAAAGGTAAAGAATCTGCCTGCAAAGTAGGAGACCCGGATTTGATCGCTGGGTTGGGAAGATCCCTGGAGGAGTGCATGGCTACCCTCTCCAGTATTCTTGCTTGGAGAATCCCATGGACAGAAGAGCCAGGCAGGCTACAGTCCGTGGGGTCACAAAGAGTCAGACATGACTGAGCAGCTAACACTTTCACTTTTAAAGGACAGAGTTCTTTTATGAAACGTGTTCAGGCAGTATGCTATAGTAGGAAGAGCAGCTACTTTGGTATCAGAAATCCTCCATGACAATATGGCATTGCCACTTCCTAAAGACAAGCTCCCCTGAAGACTTCTGTCTTGATTTCCTCCTCTGTAAAGTGGGAATGGTGACGAAACACACACCTTGTGGGGCTGTTGTAATAATTACATGAAACAACATACAAAGCCTCACGACATGGATGAAGTATTGAATTAATGGTAGGTGAATGAATGGATGCTAGCTCCCAGGACAGTGAAAGGTCATTGCATCCAGGTACCCCAGTCCTGCCCTAGTAGTCACGTGACCCTCAACCACTCAGGAGGGAAACTCAACTTCCTCTATCTCCAAAAGAGAAATAATCTTAACACCCATCTCATAGGCTTACTGTGGGACTTCCCAGGTGGCTCAGTGGGTAAAGAATCTGCAATGCAGGAGACAAACGAGACAGAGTTTCGATCCCTGGGTTGGGGAGATCCCCTGGAGGAAGAAATGACAACCCACTCCAGTATTCCAGCCTAAAGAATTCTGTGGATAGAGGAGCCTGGTGGGCTACAGTCCACAGGGTCACAGAGAGTCAGACACAACTGAAGCTACTGAGAACAGTCTTTCTGGGAGGCTTATTCAGGCCACGTATGTGAAAGCCTGCTGGTTTGTGTAATTTTAGCTGAATAAGAATCTGACTATATGGTAAACGATTATAATTATTTGGGGGGCTCACAGACACACACGTACACGTCCATACACAGGCAGATAGATAGAGCCTTTTTATTCAAAGTGAAAATTTTCCAGAAGTTTCACATCTACTGTCAATATCACTTATCTGATTAGGGCCCAGAGTTCCAAGTCATAACTTGATAATGCCTTATAAATGCAGAGATATGCCTTGATGTGCTCAAGAGTTTTTAATCTTTCATAAATGTGTATGAAACAATCTTATGTACAATGTGAAAAGACATCTATCTCTCCCTCCACTGTAGGGTACTAGTTTTCCTTGTGCGTGTATTTGTTTTTCCCCATTAATCTTCCTTTATCTTCTGTTGAATTCTGAAATAAATGTGTCTTCCAATTTGTGGTGAGAGCATAAACCCAGATTTGATCTCCCGGGGTTCAGAGAAGGAATTAGATTTTGCTTTTATGCTTAGTGCAAAAGTCAACCTCATGTATTGAGCAATAATTCTTTGTTTTTCTCATCTTTCTCCTGAGAAAATAGGAAATTAAGTGTATCCCAGTAGAGTGACTTGGAATTGATGAAGTGGCACTTTGTCTCATTAAGAGGTAGTTTGGGGCTCACTTGATTTTATTCAGAAACTGCGGCTGATGACAAGAAGGTAAATGTTGCGTTTCCACCAGCTGCTGGTTGGTTCACGTGACCCAGACACCTCACTGCTTCTCAGATGCCTCAAGGAGATGAACCACAGGACTGCAATGCACTTCATCATTTATAAAAATGTGTCAAGTACTGTCTGCAACTGCCAGCCTGTTTTCTTGTTTTCAGTCAAGCACTCAGCCTTGGGAAAAACATTCAGCCTTGAAATACCTGGCCTAAAGGGTTGCCACTTCCATTTTATAGCCCGATCACCATTCATTGAATGTATCTAGGAAGACTGAGTCTGTGTGTATTCTCTAAGTCCTCAGCTTTCAGAGAGAAAGCGGGCCTCTATTTGAGGGATAAATAAACATAGTGCAATCGGGTCAGCATGTTGTTTTATAAACAGTTGCCCTTGCCACACAATTCCGCAAAACCGTCCAAAACTATGCCACTTGTCCCCAGATAGGAAGCGCTTCCTGCTTATCCACCACATGCAAACCTGTAGATCTAGAAATTCATCTCAGCTTCAGACTTGCACATAAAACCTGCCTGTGGTTTCTCTACACAGCTGCTTCAGCTATCAGCCTGAGAGCAGAGGTTAGCAATGGAACACAGTAATAGTTTTAAAGGAAGTCTAAAATTTAAGAGAAACAATAGGAAACGGAAGCAGAAAGACAAAGTCAGAGGTGCTGGGAGAAAATCGGCAATGTTTAGTGAACTGGACATGAGCCCTCCGTTCCCTTCAAGTTCCAGCCTCTTCCTGAAACCAATGCTTACAATATAATTAAATATTTATTCAGTTGCTTTCAACACCAATTGCACCACCCACAGAACATGCCGTGTTCACCTGTGAATTTTGGCTTAACTAGAGCAAGGCTTCTGAGCTCTGCCCAGTTCCCACCTTTCTAACTCCTCCCCTCTGTCCAACCTTACACCCCCATATTCCGCAGAAGAGGTCCTGCCCATGAAATGCATGTAGGGCCAAGTGGGTGGACATTGAACAGTAGCTGACAGAAGCTCTAAATAAATGAGATTCCTGGGGAGTGGTCCTCAAGGTCTTTTGGAAGAAGATGATGTAGTATGCCCAGCAACCCTCTGAAATACTAAGGAAGGCTTTGGTTTATGTATGGTAGCATAGGCGGAAGCCACATGATTTACTTTGACCACTAAAGGGAATAAGGACTTCAAAAGGGTGGGAGATGTGTGGAGCAACCTCCAGTCCTTTGGTTCTCCATGAGATATGGGCTTCTTGGGCAAGAATTCTATCCCTATCTTTATGCTTCCATAGTGCTTATCATATAGATATTTATAGATATTATAGATCTATAATTAGATATTATAGGTATAGATAGATATAGATATTATCTATTACATAGACTTGTATCCCTTTCTCTATATTTCTAACACTGTTTAAATGTCTTGTTTCCTAAGCCATGTCCACCTTTTTGTGACCCCATAAACTTTAACCCTCCAGGCTTCTTTGTCCATGGGATTTTTCCAGGCAAGAGTCCCTATCTCTATATTTCTGACACAGTGTTTATCATATACAGTAAGTCCCCTATGTGCTAACCTTTAAGCTGCAAACTTTCCAAAGTTTGCAAAGATGTGAGCATGCGTGCCAGCCCCTGTATGCCAGCTATTTGTCCTGAACTACTGTACTTTTCAAGGTACTGTACTGTAAGATTTTAAATGGTCTCTTTATTTATCTATGTATTTTTTGGTGGAAAGCATCAAATCCTATTACAGAACAATACTATATAGCTGATTGTGTTAGTTAGGTACCTAGGCTAACTTTTGGACTTACAAAAAAATTGGAATGGTTCCAAATGGAACTGGTTCATATATATAGGGGACTTACTCTAATAAGTGACTAGTAATGTTGGTTGTTTGAATAAATGATCGATTCCTTCATTCTATTTCACCTCTGAGACCATATTTTAAAAAAATTAATAGGTGGCCAGGGTCTTCTTACTATGATTACCAGGGGGATTGCCTAAGAACCAACACTGCCTTGAACAGTACTTCTCAAACTAGGCATCTTTTTAATACAAGGATTCTGATTTAGGTGATCTATGAAGCAATCTGAGATCCTGTATTTTTCACACCACCCCAGATGATGCTGGTTTTTCTGGTTCACAGAACACAATAGGTTAGAAGACACCAGGTCATCCAACAATATCATAATGATTACTATTCCAGAGTGATACTAGGCTGAAAATGATATGAGGATGAAGAGAGAGATTACAGAAAACACACAGAGAATAGGTGAGCCATAGTACAGAATGCACTGATTTTTGTGAGGCAAAAAAAGATTTTAGCCTACTATGGTTCGACTGTTTGCAGAATATATAGTATTTGTTGATTCCTCTGTTCTTTTAAATGAGGTGTTCATTTGAAATGTAGCCAGCTGTCAGCAAGCTTGCAACGGCTTGCAAGTTTTGGGGTTGATGCCAATTTCCTGACCTTTCCACCCAGGAGAGAAATGTCTCCAGATTTTTTACAAAGCTTAGACTCTAGGACATGGCATTCTGTACAAACATGCCAGAGGAATCAATCCGTTGAATATGAAGTTAAGGAAAATAATATCAGATACTTAGAGTTAAAAAGGAATTAAGTGTCAATAAACTTGTATAACTCTCTAGGCACTACCCAACAATATCTTACAGATACAAAATCTTGAGCCCAGAATTTCTATTGGCCATTCTGCATTCAACTTTAACATATTTCCCACGTATTTCACCAGGGATTCCCTGGTGGCTCAGAGGATAAAACATCTGCCCACAATGTGGGAGACCCGTGTTCGATCCCTGGGTTGGGAAGATTCCCTGGAGAAGGAAACGGCAGCCCACTCCAGTATTCTTGCCTGGAGAATCCCATGGACAGAGGAACCTGGCGGGCTACAGTCCACGTGGTCGCAAAAAGTCAGACACGACTGAGCGACTTCACTCACTTCACATGTATTTCACACATATCTTGCTGTTCTCCTTCTCACATCCATGAAAGCTGATTCCTCCTAAACTTTTGAGAAATCAGGGCAAAATGGCTTCACATATTTATCCACAGTACAAAGAAACATTAACATCTTAGGAAATGTTCCACACACATGGATCCCTCTTTCTTAAGCCCAGTGATCTTTCTGATACTATGATAATCAAAATTTTGATCCTTTAGAACACATTTCTGTTCAGGTATTCATTTTTAAATGTTTTTCCTCCAAAACTGTTCTACTTCTCAAAAATCCCTCAATTTTACCTCATGAAATCTAAAACTGATTTCTCCTCTTCATGTATTTTCTATTTTCTTGATTGTCACTGTGGCATAAACATCAAACAAATTTCATCTGGCCTGAAAGTGAAAGTCGCTCAGTTGTGTCCGACTCTTTGTGACCCCATGGACACAACTGAGTAGCTGAAGACATAACACAGCATGGTTATAGTAAAAAAAAAAAAAAAATAGATAACAAGTGTTGGCAAGAGTATGGAGGTATCGAATCTCTTATACCCTGCAGGTGAAGTCATGTAACCTCTTTGGAAAACTGTTTGGCAGTTTCTCAAAAAGTCAAACAGATTTACTGTATGGCCTAGTGATTCCACTCCTAGATATATATCCAAGAGGAAAAAAATATATGTCCACACAAAAACTTACTCACAAGGGTTCATAGCAGCAGTATTCGTAACAGCCAAAAAATAGAAAAAAACCTAATATCCATCAGTTGATGAATAAATAAGAAGTGGCATGGCAACACAATGAAATATTATTCAGCAATAAAAAAGGAATACAGTACTGACACATGCCAGAACACAGTTGAATGTTGAAAACACTGTGCTGAGTGAAAGGAGATACAAAGGACCATATACTATATGATTCCATTTACATGAAATGTCCAGAATTCGCAAATTTTTAGAAACAGAAAGTAGCTTAAATAGTTGGATATGGGGAGGAGTGGGGGAAATGAGGAGTGACCAATTGTTTATGGGTACTGAGTTTCTTTGGAAAATGATAAAAATGTTTGGAAATTAAAGATGGTGATGGCTACACCATGCTATGAGTATACTAAAAGGCACTGAGCTCTACATTTTCAGTGGATGAATTGTATAATCTGTGAATTATATATCAATTTTTTAAGTGGATGAGATTGATCCTAGAAAAATGTATGAAGTAAAACAATAGGAAAGTCTAGACAGACCACCAGAGAAGGCGATGGCACCCCAATCCAGTACTCTTGCCTGGAAAATCCCATGGAGAGAGGAGCCTGGTAGGCTGCAGTCCATGGGGTCGCCAAGAGTCGGGCACAACTGAGCGACTTCACTTTCACTTTTCACTTTCATGCATTGGAGAAGGAAATGGCAACCCACTCCAGTGTTCTTGCCTGGAGAATCCCAGGGACAGAGCAGCCTAGTGGGCAGTCATCTATGGGGTCACACAGGGTCGGAAACGACTGAAGCAACTTAGCAGCAGCAGCAGCAGCAGCAGCAGACAGACAGACCACTGAAGAACAAAGATGTTTCAGAAATGAAAGAAGAGAAGGCCACAGTGGAAACCAAGTAGAGGACATTGAAAAGTCAAGAGGAAAGGTTGCTGTCAGGAGCGTGCTGAAATCAACTCCTGGGAGTGTGATAGTCACTCAGTCATGCTGTGCTCTTTGTGACCCCATGGACTGTAGCCCACCAGGCTCCTCTGTCTGTGGAATCTTCCAGGCAAGAATACTGAAGTGGGCTGTCATTCCCTTCTCCAGGTGATCTTTCCAACCCAGGGATCGAATCTGGGTCTCCCACATGTCAGGCAGATTCTTTACCATGTGAGCCACTCCTGGGAAAACCAACTGCTAAACAGTAAAGAAAAGTAGGCATATTTAAGGCCATGATGGAAGTATTTACACCAAAGAAACTGTCAACACTATAAGTCAGGGCTTTCTTTTTCAAAAAGTCAGTTTATCAGCACACCATATGCTGTTACTTAAGGGTGCTGAAGTACCAAGTATAATTCCAAATCATTTTACATACGCTTTTACATGAGTCCTCACACCTGCCCTAGGAGGTAGGTCCTGTTATTATTCTGAACTATGAGAAAACTGGGGCTTTCTGGGCGGCTCAGACAGTAAAGAAGACAGTAAAATCTCCCATGGGTTTGATCCCTGGGTTGGAAAGATTCCCTGGAGAAGGGAATGGCTACCCACACTAGTATTCTTGCCTGGAGAATTCCATGGACATAGGAGCCTGGCAGGTTGCAGTCCATGGGGTGGGAAGGAGTTGGACATGACTGAGCAACTAAGAGTTATGAGGAAACTGAGTCCCAGAGATGGTGAGTGGCTTCCCAAGGTCATGCAGCTAATCAGTGTCAGAACTGAGACCATACAGTCTGTCTGCAGAGACCTGAAACACACAACAACGCAGTGTCTTCAGTGCCAAGGGATGACACTGCTTCCAGAAAAGGGTTATCATCAGTAGTGCCAAATGCTTCTGGAAGGTCAAATAATTAAATAAGAACTCAAACGTGTTCACTGGATTTAGCAAAAAATGAGTCATCAGTGACCTTGGCAAGAACACTTTCAGTGGCGTGAAAAGATGCCTATTTCTGTGAAATGAGAAACAACGCAGGATTTTTAAAAATTATGCGGCCTCTTCATTGGCTTCCTTCAGTAACCACCGGAGCTCTTCATATTCTCCAGTTGGAGTGAAGATGGTCAAGAAAGGCAAGAGGAGCAGGAAGCCCATGGCAATACCAGGGAAATCACCATTACTGGAAAAAATCTGAAATGAATACACACAAAAACAGTCTACCAACTTAGTTTTCATGAGCAATGCACTTATCATAACCAGCAAGTGTTAAAGACACAGATAAGCAATTTGAACACACATTTAAAGCCATAGTCATTTCTTGAAAGTGAGACAAATTAACATATGTTTATGAAAACATTTTATCCACTATCTTTTTTTTTAAAAAAAAAAAAAAAACCTCTATTTGTACCAGTAGATACATAGATAGGTATGTTTAACTTACTCCTTCTTTAAAAGAAAAAAATTTACTAATGCTCGTTTCTAATGTGTCCCTGGCCCTTTGTGTCATATAAGAGCAGTCCCCAACCTTTGTGCCATCAGGAAAGGATTTCATGGAAGACAATTTTTCCATAAAGCAGGGAGTGAGGGGATGGTTTGGGAATGATCCAAGTGTATCACATTTATTGTGCACTTTATTTCTATTATTATTACATCAGATCCACCTCAGATCATTAGGCATTAGATCTCAGAGGTTGGGGATCCCTGTCATATACAGTTTTGTCCCCAATTTAAATTAAAATTTCTATGTGCCAATAATATTAACCACTGATGAAAGAAAAACATGTTGATATCTATGGAAATATATAAAATTAATTGTGTTGGAGTTATATATTTTGTGTATATATATATATATATATATATAGTGGTGGTTTAGTTGCTAAGTCATGTCCGACTCTTAAGACTCCATGGATTGTAGCCTTCCAGGCCCCTCTGTCCATGGGATTTTTCAAGGCAAATATACTGGAATGAGCTGCCATCTCCTTTTCTATGGAATCTTCTTGACCCAGAAACAGAGCCTGGGTCTCCTGCATTGCAGGTGGTCTCCTTCATTGCATACAGACTGTTTACCGACTAAGTCACCAGGGAAGCTATATATATATATATATATATATATATATATATATACACACACACACACATATATATACACACATATATATACATATACATATACACATATATATACACACATATATATACATATATATATATATGTCAACAGTGATGGTGAAACAGAGGAATCATAGGCTTTTAGAACCATGATAGGCAAAACTTTAGATATTACCGATGTGGCATTTACAAGTCCATCAGCAGCCTTCAAAATTTTCATTCTCTTTGGGCCAATAATATCACTATTGGAAATATATCCAAGAGGAATTAATCTGAAATACCAAAAATAAATTTTGGGCAAAAAAAAATTGTAAAAAGTTGCAGAAAGACAAATATGCTAGATATTCTCATTTGACCCACAAGAGATTGCCCCTTTCTTTCCAGCCTGCTTTATATAATGAGAGGCTGGGCTGTTTAGATTGCATCAGAAGATTCCTTTTGCTTTGGCTTTCAGTTAGATCTGGCCAATGGCAGGCGCAGGCAGGGGAATAATCAGGATCTGGGAAAAGAGTAAAAGTGGGATATTTTCTACTGAGACTCTGCTCTTTGGATCCCCAGGGTTAGCGGGTTTTCTGCGCTCCTCTACCCACAGCCTTGTCAGCAGAGAAGCAGCTCACTCCATACACGTACTCTCTCCAGTTCCCTTTCCCTCCGTCCATATTGTGGCTAGCTTCTGGGTATTACACCACTTGTTTCACTGTACAAAAAAGGAGGCAAGTGCTAGTAATTATTTTGTGCAGAGAAAACAAGAATTAAAAATATTTGGTAAAGCAGCTTTATCTTTATTTCCAAACAGATCTGCTCTGATTTTTCTTCTTTAGCCCATTAGATTTTAGAATATCCTTTGGCTAGAAGCACAACAGAAGACGATATGTTTTGTTGTTGCTGTTGTTGTTGTTTTTCAAAGAAGACAGTCATTACATTGAAAGATTTTTTTTTCTTTTCTGTTGCATACCACTTCTGTGATTATAGTGTTGTTTCTTGGTTTTGATATCTTTGGACAGGGAAATAAATACACATTATTCTAAATTAATTTTTCCTGTCTTTGAAGCTCAGTCTATAAAAGTGTTATTGAAACAGAAATTACTTGTTTTTCATCACTTAAATACTTGAAAACTGAAATTAATAACATATAAATTAGGTTTTTCTGAACAGATTTTTTTTTTTATGTGAAAGCTTTACATATAGAAAACCTGAAGTTAGTATCATCAGTTCAGTTCAGTTCTGTCGCTCAGTCGTGTCCAACTCTTTGCAGCCCCATGAATCGCAGCATGCCAGGCCTCCCTGTCCATCACCAACTCCCCGAGTTCACTCAGACTCACATCCATCGAGTCAGTGATGCCATCCATACTTAACAGTGAAATACTGAGTAATTTCTCCCTAAGATAGAAACATGCCAAGAATGTTAACTCTTTCCTCCTCCACTCAACATTATGCTGGTTGACATAACCCTTCCAGTAAGGCAAGAAAAAGACATAAATTCAAGAAAGTGAGGAAAGAAGAAATAAAACTGTCTTTACTTTTAGATTGTTTATTGCTTGCCTGAAAAGTTATAAAGAATATAAAAAATAACTACTAGAATTAATGTCCTAACACAGCACAAGATACAAGGTTAATTTACAAAAGTCAGCAAAAATGTCCTGTTTCTGCATAAAGTGGCATCAATTTTACATTGAAGAAACTATTATCAAGCCCCAAGCCTTATTATTGGGTGGTTATTATATTCATATTCACATCATTTCACATATGAACAATTATTCACATATAAACAATAATCCATCACTAATTAGGCTTGAGTTTTAAAAGGAATGGAGAGGCAAGAAAAACTGATAGAGACAAGGTTGCTGGGTCCTGACTGCAATTGTTCATTGCAGAGATGTAATCAGACACCACCTCTCAGAAATATTTACAATATTTTTTCTTCTTTAGAGATTTTAAAGCATACTTTAAGAGGCCTATGATATCTATTCCCAATTCTCACTTCTATACAGTTACAACAAAGCAGGAAATAGAATTCTATTCTCCAAGAGGTAAGATATCCTACACTACAGAGCTTAGTAAACTGCACTTCATAGTTTACCTTCGTATTCTTAATAGCGCCTCTACATCTGTCTTACGCACACACGTCACATGCTTCTATTTTTCTGGTCATGATGTTGTACTTTCTACTCTGGATTTTGGCCCTATTTAGGTTAGGCACATTTCCAGCTGATTTCTTATTGAGAGGAAACACAGCTATCCTCCTTTGGAGTTTTCAGAACCATTTTTTTCCATTTTCTCATCCTGCAAATTGCTGTTCTTTTCTAGAGCTCATATGGAAGTCTTAGCTCTCCTGGGAGCCTTGGACTTAAAGGTCAGAGATTTACCCCCCTGGCTAAACCGAACAGGAAGTGAGGAGATAGATTGACCCAGATAGAATCTGACCTGAATTTGATCCTCACAGGCTGGCAATTTATGTTTGTTCCCCCGACTTTGCTTTCTCCTAAGTTTTCCATTTACCTAAAAACAACTTCCTGGGGCCTACGCTATTAAACACCAAATGGGCTTAGGACTATGCTCAGAGGCATTTAGTAAATGTTTGTAGAATAGAGCCTATTCAACAAATGATCTTGGAAGTTCCAACTTCTTATTGCAAGGGAAATTCTAACACCTGACAAATAACTGCTTGAGAAATTAACACCTGAGATTCTAACCCTTGAGAAATAACTTGTTTTAAAAGGAACCTCTTAAAAGCCAAGAAGAAATCAAATCTTGTATTAAAATTTAAATGTTTAATATTTAATAATATTTCTTCTCCATTACAATGTCTATAATGCCCCCTCAACAAGAAATAGGTTGGGAACATAAGATGACCTGATGATCTCAGTTGTCTTTTTAGTCTCATAGTTTTATGAATATATAATCCTCATTATTTTAATTGAGCTTACATTATCACATATTTCAATTCTAATCATGAATAAACATATTTCAAAGTGTACCATAGAATGTAGGACAAATTTTAATATGCTACTTATAAGTATACATATATATATATATATATATAAATTGCATTTTATTTCTCTGCTTTCAAATTCTTTGGTGTTAACTTTACTTCTTTTTCTAACTTAGGGACTGTTTGGTTACTATCAACAAAACTCAGTGAATAAAGTTTAAGCAAAAGTAGAAATGTAAGAATGTCTCTTGGGCTTCCCCAGCGGCTCATTTATAAAGAATCTGGCTGCCAAAAAAATTTAAAAAAAGAATCTGCCTGCATATGTAGGAGACACAGGTTCAATCCCTGGTCCAGGAAGATCCCACGCACCAAGGAGCAACTAGGCCCTGAACCACAACTATTGAGCCTGTGCTCTCGAGGCTGTGAACCATACCCACTGAGCCCAAGCGCCACAGCTACTGAAAGCTACACGCCCTGGAGCCCTGCTCTGCAACAAGAGAAGCCACCACAGTGACAGGCCTGTGCACTGCACCTAGAGAGTAGCCCCCACTCGCCACAACCAAAGAAAAAGCCCTCATAGCGACAAAGACCCAACACAGCCAAAAAATAAATAACAAAGCAAATACATAAAAGTTTTAGAAAAAGAATGTTTTGTAAAATTCAATGGCAAATTTCAACAGTCAAATCTCAAAAAGAACTGGAACTAGGGACTGAAAGTCAGTAAATAAAGTTATCTGCACCTTCTCTTCTGTGAGTGAAGAAAGTGACTGAAAGTCGTTCAGTCATGTTCGACTCTGCGACCCCGTGGACTGTACAGTCCATGGAATTCTCCAGCCAGAATGCTGGAGTGGGTCGACATTCCCTCTCCAGGGTGGTGGAAATAAAAGGGAAAAGGGGAGTGGGGGAAGATTGTGAAAAACAAATAGAAAATTCCTTTTTATGTCAACTAAATGCTTATCCTTTAAACCAGGGTTTCTCAACCTCAGCAACACTGTCATTTTGAGTTGAGTAATCCTTTGTTGTAGGGGTTGTTCTGTACATCATAAGATGTTTCATAACATCTTACATCCTGGGACTTTACAGTAGATGCCAGCACTATCCTCACTCATCCGTTCCTCCCCATCCGTGTGATAACCAAGAATGTCTTGAGACACTACCAAGTGTTCCATTGGAGGAAAAATGCCCCTGCCTGAGAACCACTGCTCTAAAGTTACCCTAATAGCACTTTTACGTAAATTATAAATGATTTAAATATAATCATATATATGTACATATGTAAGATTGCTTATGGGGTTCAAGTGTTAGCCACTCAGTCATGTCTGACTCTTCATGACAGCATGGACTGTAGTCCACCAAGCTCCTCTGTCCATGGAATTCTCCAGGCAAGAACATTAGAGTGGGCTGCCATTCCCTTCTCCAGGGAAATTTCCCAATCCAGGGATTGAACCCAGGTCTCCTGCATTGCAGGCAGACTCCTTACCAGCTGAAACACTAAGGAAGCCCCAAAGCTACCCTGTTTAAATATAATCATATATATGTACACGTGTATGCCTGCATATACGTGTTAGATTTATCTCAGAGAACATTAGGCCAGTAGATCTTCATTAACTAAACCAGTAGTTCTCAAAATTTTCCCTCAAATTATATTTTTTTGTTTGCTTATTATTTATTGCCATCTCTCCCTTCTATAATTAGACCCCCAAATCCCTGTGTCCTATAGAAAATCACAAAAAGGAATTCTATTACAATCAATAAACAGCTGAATTCTCACCTTGTCTAGATCAATTCTAATATGAAAGTAAATTACACATAAAGTAAACAGACAAAACATTTTAACTGGTTTTAGTCAATAGCATCAGTTTTTTACCAGCACCTTAGTAAAAGTGGTTTTAAAATTACTAAAAGTTGAAAGATTTCACATCACGTACCATGAAGCTTTGATTGTAATTGTTTCAGGTAGTGAATTGAAAGCTAAAGTATTTGTGAGCTGAGACATGGGGAGACAAGGGCATGATTAATCAGCTGCTGAATCATACATGCAAGCTTCTTTTTCCAGGAACAGGCAATAAATAAAAGCTAAAGGAACAAAACAACGCCTTCATAAATATCATGCATGTTCTCCGAGTTCTGTTCTCTTCCCCATGAATCGTAAAGTTTGTTTTCAGGAACCCAGATTGTGTGAACAGAATCACACCCTTTAGACTAAGAGATGTATAAGGACATAGAAAAAATATTTCAGCAACTCTGGAGAAAAAAAATCCAAAAATTTAAGGCTCTGCCCCCTGCCCAGGAGGCTGGCAAACCTCCATACACACACAAAAAAAATAAAAGAGGTAGCAAATTGCAAAAAGTAATTGCTGTTATAAAATTTGTACTCCAGTTGACACTGCTCCGTACCTCCCCCACATCTCTGCCCACTCTGTGTCTAACTCCAATTTGTGATTGAACCCTGCTGTTTATTTCAGCTTGGAAATTTCCAGCATCAATTTCTTGGTTG